>NC_136470.1:66584357-71584357 GCF_902686455.1 Sciurus vulgaris | reverse complement strand
TATGTTTGAAGACTGGACCACTATTGATTGGTATCGATTTTTTTGTTTATGGGAAAAGTTGCCAACTTCTATGAAAAGGGTGGCAGAGCTAGTAGGAGTTGAAGAAGGGTTCTTGGCTCGCTGTGTGAAAGGCAAAGTTGAGGCCAGAACTGAGCGACAGCACCGGCAAATGGCCATCCACAAAAGGTAAACATCTAGGAGCCTGGACTCAGTGTACCTAACACAGTGTCTGGCTAACAGAAGGTGTCCAGTTTGTTGTGATAAATTTTACTGTCAACAAAATAAGAATTTTGCTGACTATAGTAAAATTTTCAGTTTCTTGTGTTTACTGAATTTACAAATATTTTAGTTTCTTCTTACACCTTATAGTTTAGCAACCGTTACGTATGAAGATCTTTTAGAATGTCAGATTTGCCTTTCCTAAGGAAGATATGAATCAGAACTGTCAAATTACTGTGGATTCACTTGGAATTATGCTTTGTAGCACCCTTTGAAGTAATTCATTACCAATAGGAAGAGATAACTAAAAGATTCAATGGGAAACTTTTAGTCTTTTAGCTTCTTCGAAATATAATAAAGTTATTTTTTATATAATCTACAACACATTCAAGTGTAATTTTTATAAGGATTTATATACTTGAATTACTTGTGTCGTTGGTACCTTTCAAATCAAAACCAGATGTTATAATCAGATTCATTTTATTGAAATGTGATTAGATGATATATCCATGCATCATCTTCTTTTAATTTTCTATGTCATTGCATTTCTTGAACCAAGACTTATTCCAAATTAGTTAGCAGTATTGAAACATGAAAGAGTTTGTATACTGACATTAGTTCCTTGCTTTATTACTGCTACATGTCAACACTTACTTTGTAAACAG
Organism: Sciurus vulgaris; assembly: GCF_902686455.1. Taxonomy (NCBI): domain Eukaryota; kingdom Metazoa; phylum Chordata; class Mammalia; order Rodentia; family Sciuridae; genus Sciurus; species Sciurus vulgaris. The sequence continues at coordinate 71,583,473 of NC_136470.1, read as the reverse complement.
TGATTTCTGTCTTTGTCCACTAGCCTATTTCCTATTAGGAATCTTCCGGGAGTGTATAAACCCTCTGATGTCTTTTTGGTTCTTAGTTGTTTTGCAACACGCATTGTGCTTTTGTAGTAGACATAAGTGATCTCTTACCATACTTTTGGTGATTTATTTTTAGGTTTTTCACCAGTCTTGTGCTATTAGACTTAATAAGTGAAATTCCTTTAAAGGAAATAAATCAGAAATATGGATGCAATCGTGGACAAATTCAATCTTTGCAACAGTCAGCTGCTGTTTATGCAGGTCAGTTAAAGGGTTTTACATTGATTCAAGATTGTGGAGTGAGGTTGCTAAGATTACTTTTCTTCAAATTCCATTTTATTATAAGCCTCTCTCTTATTGGTATAATTTTGTGTAGTCCCTGTCATCATCATGAGATCTAAAACTATGGTTCCTCTGGGCTCAGTATCCTGCTAACTAGCCCAGTGGCCTAATTCCCCCTCTGTTCATTAGGAAACTGCTGACTATTGTTCTGCTTTCTGGTTGGTTGGTTTGTTTTTATTTCCTTCCTTCCTTCCTTCCTTCCTTCCTTCCTTCCTTCCTTCCTTCCTTCCTTCCTTCCTTCCTTCCTCCCTCCCTCCCTCCCTCCCTTCCTTCCTTCCTTCCTTCCTTCCCTCCCTCCCTCCCTCCTTCCCTCCCTCCCTCCCTCTCAATGGTCTCCCTTTTCTCAAAGTACGGATCAACACATATTGTTGAGAAGGAGAATGTCAGACGGAATGCAATTTCTGGACTCCTGTCTGTTCTAAATATTATCTCTTTTCTTTTTGTTTCTTTCCATATTTTTTATTGGTGCATTATGGTTGTACTTAACGGTAGAATTTGTTGTTAAATATTCATACATGCACACAATATAGTAATATAATTTGATAAATATCATTCCCTAGCATTTCCCTTTTTCTTCTGCAATATTTTCTCTTCTCTTAGGAAGCACTGGTATGTCAATATATGAAACCCATGTTCTATAAGCTAGGCGAACAAGGAATTCTGGGTCTGATTTTTATCAAGGGGCCTTCAAGCCCTTAGGAAAGAAAAACTGGGCTACTAGAAGATGTGTATATTTCTATGAGTAGGAGTTTCCATTGTGATCAAAGGTGTGTGTATATAAAGGAATGCTGAGGGGAAGATGGGGGCAGAGAGTGGTAAGGAAGAATGAACTCTCCAACTCACTGGCATCAAAGACCTAAGACTGCTTTTTGGATTAACGTTCTCGTAGGGAAGTGACTCAATGACATGGCACCTGGCTGCTCTGACCTCTTTATTTTCAATAGGGTATAGCTGTTTAACTGGCAGCCTTTCTTTGAAGAGAGTAATAGAGAATTTTACTCTTTGTAGTTCTCTCAGCATTTGAATATTTAAATCAACTTTCTTCCTCTAGGTGGAAAGAGACCCTCACCTGTTTTTTTAGAGTTCTTTCTTCCTTAAGAAACTGAGGAAGAAGCTGGTCATAATGGTGCATGCCTGTAATATCAGCTGTTTGGAAGACTGAGGCAGGAGGATTACAAGTTTGAGGCCAGCCTTAGCAACTTAAAGACTGGCTCAACAAAAGGGCTGAGGATGTAGTGCAGTGGGCTCTAGTCCCAGTACTGCCAAGAGAGAAGAGAGAAAAGTAAGGCAGAGAGGAATGGATTAGTGTGAGGACTTTTTGTTTCTTTTGTGTTTATGTGCTCTGCCTCAGTTTTCAAATGTTAAATTTAGGTTTAAGAATTAATGAGAGACATTTATTGTGTTTAGCACATTTATTATCCATTTTGCTAGGTCCTGTTCTCCATTAACTTATCCCTTGGGCCTTGTTAAATCTTACAATTCTGCAAGAAACAGCATAAACAATATGAAAGAAGTATATGTAAAGAAATAGAGAATTTGTGTATAAGGGATTTTTTATTATGGTGTTTTTATTAGTGCATTATCAATTCAACACTTATTCTATCATCTAGGGATGATAACAGTATTTTCCAACCGTCTGGGCTGGCACAACATGGAACTACTACTTTCCCAGTTTCAGAAACGTCTCACATTCGGCATTCAGAGGGAGCTGTGTGACCTGGTTCGAGTATCCTTACTCAATGCGCAGCGGGCCAGATTCCTCTATGCTGCTGGCTTCCTTACTGTGGCAGATCTTGCTAGAGCAGATGTTGCTGAGGTGGAGGTGGCTCTGAAAAATGCTGTGCCTTTCAAAAGGTGAGAAAGCCCCTTTACTTATAGGGTTGTGAAATGACAAGGTTATGAAATGTCATGTCATTTTTTAACAGATAATGAAATTAAATAATGATAATGTATTAAAGTATTTTCCTCTGAATCTCATGACATACTTGGTATAAATGGAAGAAAATGTGGCTACTTTTTCCTCCTTGAAGGTTACTTTTCATTTTGTGTATTTTACAAATAAATTTTAAAAATAATATATTTTAACCTTTTCTTAATAACTTTGTCAAATTAGCTAGGTCCTTTGTCATTCTTCTAATAGTAATTAGTTTATTGTATATTAGTGGTATATTTTAGAGCTATTAATATGTGTAGACTTTCAATGTGTCATGCATTGCTGCTCTGCTCTGTGATTTGTGACTTTGTTTTTCTGTCATTTTCCTGAGTGTCAGGCTACCAGCTGATTAACTGGTATTTCTCATTGCTGTTATTTTCAGCAGTCTTCTGCAGTTCTGTCTCTAGGACACAAACACTGAAGATTAAAGGTCTCCAGTTTTTTTTGTCAGAGTTCACCCCAAGCTATTTGAGGATAAGGTCTCTGGTTTAGAATTAGATAGACTTCAGCTGGAAGTCTACCTAGAGTGTGATTTAAAACCAACTTCTAAAAGTGCTAATTACCTCTGGGTCTGATTTTCATAGAACCTTTGGAAATATGTACTGATGGTTCCTGAGGTAAAGAAAATCAGATATGGAAGAATCTTTACATGTAACAACATACCACAAATGATCCAAATCTTTTAGGGGAGGCATCTAAAGGCAGAACCCATTTTAAAAAGTTCACTGAAAAACAGTGTTATTTGCAAGCACATCGCTTCTATTTTATAGTAAGGTTGTTGCTGCAAAGGTTATGTCTCTTCTGAAAGGCTAGCACCTATATTGATCAAAAGTAGTGATACTATTTAGCAGGACAAACCAACCTTATGTACCTCATGTAATACCATGAAGACATAGCATTGCTTTTAAATTTTTTTAATAAATGAATTTACTTTTAAATTGACAAAGTTGTATATACTTATGTACAACATGAAGTTTTTAAATACATATATATTGTGGAGTGGCTAAACATACATTTTCTGTGGTGAGAACTCTTAAAATCTACTCTCAGTGATTTTTAAAGAATGCAATACAGTATTTTACAATACTCCTGGAATATTCTTACCCAAAATTTTGAAAATGAATTTAATCATAAAGAAACAAATTGGAGTGCATTCTCCAAAATAATTCACAAGTCCTTTTTTAAATATCAAGATCATGAAATACAAACTCAGGAGCTCTTTCTAATTAAAATGGACTAAAGAGATAGGGCAACTAAATGTACCACCTGATTCTAGATTGGGCTAGAAAAAGAACGTAAGTGAAACAATTGGTGAAATTCGAATGAAGTGTGTCTGATACATATAGTATTGTATTAATGTTTCTTTTCTGAGTAGAAATGGATGTATCTGGTGGTATGGTCCTCTTTTTCTTTTAATGCTTAGTGCATTAAAATCTATAAAACATACTGGTGTTCAAATCATCTCCAATATTTTTGTCATCACCAATAATTTGCAATGAATTTACCTTGTGCATATATATTTTTCACATCATTGGAAATTCTTCATCAGAATAGATAATTAGTCGTGGAAGTCCAAAAGGTAAGCATGCAGGTAGCTTTATTAGATATTCAGAATTGCTCTGCAAAAAGGTCAGGACCAAGTTGCATTTTCCCCAGCAGTGTTCCGCTGGAATGCCAATTACCCAAAGCCTCACCAACCAAATTAACGTGTTGTTAGAGTTGTTAATTTCCACCAGTCTCCAGGTGAGAAATTGTATCTCAATGTGGTTATAATTTGGATATATCTGATTGTGAGTAATGGCAAATATCCTTTCATATGTTTCATGACCCTTTTACTACCTTTGCAAATTATCTGATTAGATCTTTCCATTTATTTCCACTGGATTTGAGTTTTTCCTTCTCCCTCTTAAAGAATTTTTTTTCAAAGTGATCAATATTTTTAGCCCTTTATTTGATATGTGCATTTGAAATGTTTTCCCACAATGTACCAATTATTTTTTACTTTTATTGTGTTTTTGACAGGCAAAACTTAAATATTTTATCAATTTATTTTTATCAGTCTTCCAATTTTTGTCTCTGAATTGAGCCATAGTTTGAAAGCCTTTTCCTTCATCTGTATGCTAAAATTCAAGAAAAAAATGAGTTTTTTTTTAAAGTTTCCATTTAGATTTTAGATGCATTTAGAATTTAATTTTGTGTATGGTCTAGATGTTTTGTGTGAAGTCTAGATATTTTTTATCTTTTTCCAACTTATTAAAAAGTTTATCTTTGTCCCAATGATTGGAAGTACTGCCTTCCTAACAACAAAATATTCATATGTACTTAGGTCTGTTTCTGAATTCCCTGTTCTTTTTGTCAATCCATGAGCTAGTATCATGTTCTTAATTGGAAAGACTTTGTATACACTATGTTTTAGTGTTTGATAGGGCAAGTTCCCCTTTAAAGTTTTTCAACATTTTTCTGGCAATTCTTATGTGTTTGTTGGCATGAGGTTTAGAATGCCTTGATGTTATTTTTATTGAGATCAATTAAAATTTTAGAATTATAAATTTTATTAATTTTTTGAGCATTATAATTATACATAGTGGTCAGGTTCATCTCAACAAATTTGTATTCACGAAATTTGATTTTGGTTCATGTCCACCTGCTTTTCCTTCCCTCTTCCCTTGCCCCATTCTCCTTTCTCTACTCTACTGGTCTTCCTTTCTTTTATTGATTTAGTTTTGATTGGTTCTTTCTGCTTATATATAAAGGTGAAATTCCTTGTGGTACATTTAGATATGTACATAACATTATTTTAAAAAATTCATTCCGCATTTCCTCCCCTTTGCCACACCTCCACTCTGCCTCTCAGTCTCCTTCTTCTAATCTTCCCCATATCTTTATGATATTCAATCCTTCCCTCTTCTTTTCTTTATTTTACTGTAGTTTCAACTTGTGAGAGAAAACCTTCAACCCTTGATTTTCTGAGACCGACTTATTTACTTAGCATGATATTCTCCATTTTTATCCATTTACCAGCAAAGGCCATGATTTCACTTTGTTTTACTTTGTTCTGTTGTGCCCAGCGGCTCAGGACCCCACAAAGACCACCAGAGACCACGATCGATGCAAGCAACAGAGTCATTTATTAGCAAGCTCGAGCCTGGTCCTCCGTGCACTCGGTAACCAGTGATGCTAAGAGGCCCCGAGCCCTTGTTTAGCAGGCTTTTTATAATGAAAGGCAAACAGTTTTACAGTGATCTTTTTAATTGGTTAACATATAAAATTGTATACAATGTTATTTTAAGTTCTGGGTCACCCTGACCTCCGAGAGGAGGGTTATCTTTAAGTTTGCTTTTGTGCCAGCAAAGTTTGCTTTTGGGTCAGCCACCTAGTCTTTACAGATAAGATAAGAGACAAAAATTCTTTGCAGCTTTTATGAGGGGTTGAGGGCAATTTGCGAAGAGCCTTGTATTTACACAGGTGCGGGCTCTTTCTATCTTTACAGTTCCGTTGTGTATATATGCCACAATTTCTTAATTGATTCATCTGTTGACAGGCATCTGGGTTGATTCCATAATTTAGCTCTTGTGAATTGTGTTGCTGTAAACATTAGAGGTGGCCGTATCAAATAGGATGATGGTTTTAGTTGTTTAAGATAAATACCAAGGAGTGGGATAGCTGAGTCCTATGGTGTTTCCATTCCTAGTTTTTTGAGGAATCTCCATACTCCTTTTCAGACTGCTTGTACTAGGCAGCAGTTCCATCAGGAATGTACAAGTGGAACGTTTTCCCCAACATCCTTGAGGGCATTTATTCTTGGCTTGTGGTCTTGAGAGCTGCCATTCTAACTGAAGTGAGATGAAATCTTAGTGTAATTGTGATTTACATTTCTCTGGTAGCTAGACATGTTGAACATTTTTTCATATATTTGTTGTGCATTTGTGTTTCTTTTTTTGAGAAATATCTGCTTAGTTCTTTTCCCATTTATTGATTTGGTTATTTAGGTTTTTTTGGTGTTAAGTTTTATGAGTTCTTTATATATTCTGGTTATTAATCCCCTGTCAGAGAAGTAGCAGGCAAAGGTTTTCTCCCATTTTGTAGGCTCTCTCTTCATGCTCTTAATCATTTATTTTGCTGTGAAGAAGCTTTATAATTTGATGGATTCCCACTTACTGATTCTTGGTTTTATTTCTTGAGTTTTAGAGAGGTATTATTAAGGAAGTAAGCACCAGCACCAACATGATAAAATGTTGACTTACATTTTCTTCTAGCAGTTGAAATATTTCTGGTCTAATTGGTAAGTCTTTGATCCACTTTGATTTGACTTTTGTGCAGGGCAGGTGAGAGGGATCTAATTTTATTCTTCTCTGTATGGACATCCAGTTTTTCCAGCACCATTCATTAAAAAGATCTTATCTCCAACATATATTTTTGGCACCTTTGTCAAATTTCAGATGACTATAAGTATTTGTCTTTGTCCCTATGACTTGTATTCCCTTGGTATTCATGCCTTTTTTGATACCAATCCAATACATTGCTGTTTTTGTTACTTATGCTCTATAGTATAATTTGAGATCAGATATTATGATTCCTCTAGCATTGCTCCTTTTGCTTAGGATTCCTTTGGCTATTATGGGTCTCTAATGCTTCTTCGTGAATTTTAGGATAGTTTTTTTTTTCTTATCATATGAAAAATGTTTTTAGTATTTTGATGGGCATTGCTCTGAATCTGTATATTGCTTTTGGTAATATAACTGTTTATAATGGTTAATTTTTCTATCAAGCACATAGGAGGGCTTTTCATCTTTTAATGTCTTCTTCAATTTTTTTCTTTGGGGTTCTCTAATTTTCATGGTAGAGATCTTTCACATCCTTGATCAGATTTATTTTCAAGTACGTTTTAGGGTGTTATGAATGGGACAGGTTTTTGATTTCCTTCTCAACAGAATCACTGTTGGAGTATAGGAAAGCTGTTGACTTACAAATTAATCAGTTATCCTGGTACTTTGCTATATATGTTTATCAGTTCTAATATCCCAGTAGAGTTTTTTTTTTTTTTAAGTCTTCTAGGTATAGGATCAAAGATCAGCAAACAGTTAATTTGAGTTTTTTCTATTCATATCCCTTTAATTTCCTTCTCTTGCCTCATTGCTCTGGCTACAGTTTCAAGAACAATGTTGACTAGAAGTGGTAGCAGTGGATATTCTTGTATTTTTCCTTATTTTAGAGGAGATGATTTCAGTTATTCTCTGTTTAGTATGATGTTGACTTTGGGTTTTTCATTGATAGCCTTTATAGTTTTGAGGTAAATTTTTTCCATCCCTAGTTTCTCCAGGTTGTTATTGTAAATGGGTGCTGTATTATATCAAAGGCCATTTCTACATTTATTTAGATGATCATATGATTCTTGACCTTAATTCTATTAATGTGATGAATTACATGTATTGTTTTACATATGTTGAACCAACCTTGTATCCCTAACATGAAACCCATTTGATTGTGTTGTACTATTAATGTGTTTTTGAAAGTATTTATTAAGTGTTTATGTATATTTGTTCAGTGGGGATATTGGTCTGAAATTTACTTTTCTTGATGTATCTTTGCCTGGTTTTGGTCCTTGGTTATACTCACTTCATGGAATGTATTTGAGAGTGTTCCCTCCCTTTTAATTTTATGGAATAATTTGAGAATGAGTGGTGGTAGCCCTTTCTAATGGTCTGGTAGAACTTAACTAAAAATCCATCTGATCATGGACACTTTTTTGTTGGAAGGGTTTAATTACTGTTTCAATTTCATAACGATATGGTTTGTCTGGGTTTTATTTATCTTCCTGGTTCAATTTTCTCAGGTCATATATATCTAAAATCTTGTCAATGTCTTCTAGATTTTCCATGTTGGAGTATAAATTCTCAAAATAATCTCTAATGATCTTCTGAATTTCAAAAGTATCTGTGGTGATAGCTCCTTTTTCATCTCTAATTTTGTTAGTTTGGGTCTTTTCTCTCTTTCTTTTTGATTAATTTGGCTAAGAGTTTGTCAATCTTATTTACTTTTTTGAGGAACCAAGTCTTTGTTGCACTGACCCTGAGTATCTTTTCAAATTTTCAATTTCATTAATTGTGACCCTGATCTTTATAATTTCCTGTCTCATATGGTTTTCAGAATTGGTTCTTCCTTTCTAATGTTTTGAGGTGAATCATAAGTTTATTTTGTTGGAATGTATTTTTTTTTTTTTTTTTTTTTTTACTGTAGGCACTCAGTGCTATAAGTTTTCCTCTTAGAATTGCTTTCATACTGTCTCAGAGCTTTTGATATGTTGAATCTCTGTTTATATTTGTTTTTATCTTGATTTCATGTCTCATTTCTGCTTGGATCCATTCTTCATTTAAAAGGGTAATGGTCAGTCTGCATATGTTTATGTGGGTTCTATTAATTTTTTCTGTTGATTTCTAGTCTCCTTCCATTATGATCTAATTGGATACACCAGATTATATATGTTTTTTAGTATTTGATAAGACTTTCATTTTGACATAGAATATGGTCTATCTTGGAAAAGGTTTCATGAGATACTGAGAAGGTAAATTCAGTTGTTTTGCAATGAGTTATTCTGTATTTGTCTATGAGATCCAGTTGATTTATAGTATTATTTAGGTTTGGTCCATACTTATTGATTCCATGCTTTGATGACCTATTAGTGATAAGAGTGAGTTAAAATCACCCAGTATTATCATATTGGTGTCTACTGGGGATTTAATATGAAGGATTATTTTTAAATGTAATCAGGTGCACTGACATTTGGGGCACATATGTTTGCTGTCATTATATCTTCTTGTTGGAGTAGTCCCTTTAGAAAGATGTAGTGTTCTTCTTTGTCTCTTTGAATTAATTTTTGCTTGAAACCTGCTTTGTGAGATTAATAGAATAGCTTTTTTATCTTTTTTTGAGATAACACTTACATGGAGTATAAATGTCTTTGCTAAGAATATGAGTCTGTTGCAAATAGCATACAATGGGATCTTGTTTTCAAATCCATTCTGCTATTTATATCTTTTAATTGGGGTGTTGAGGCCACTTACATTCAGTGTTATTATGGATATGTTTGTGGTTGCCTGCTAGTTTTGTTTGTTTACTACATTAAATTGTCTTAATTTTCATTTAATTGGATGCTGATTTCGTGATCCTCATCAATTTGGAAGCTTTGAGTTTTATATTTGGGTACCTCTGTGTGTAGTTTAGCATTGAGTATATTTTGTTGTACAGGCTTGGTGGCTATGAATTCTTTAATTTATCCTTGTTATGGGAAATATTTATTTCCTGATCAATATTGAAAGAGAGCTTTGCTGATTTAGGAGTCTTGGCTGGCCATTGTTTTCTTATAGAGTTGGGAATATCTCAGTCCAAGCCCTCTTTGATTTTGTGTTTGAATTGAGAAGTAAGAAGTGAGCCTTATTGGCTTGTCTTTAAATGTGACTTGACATTTTTTTTCTGGCAGCTTTGAGTATTCTTACATTATTTTCAGTGATAAGCATTTTGAATTATGATATGTCTTGGAGAGTTTTTTCCTAATCTTTTCTGTTTTAGGATCCTATGTACCTCCTGTATGTGAATGTGTATATCATTTTAGATATGGGGAAACTTGTTATACCTCATTAAATATGTTCTTAATGCCTTTAGTCTATATCTCCATATTCTTTTCTGTAATACTGATTCTCTGGTTTGTTCTCTTGATGCTGTCCCAGAGATTCTATATATTCTGATTGTGGTCTTTTTCTTTTTTTTTTTTGCTTTTATTACACAGTGAGTATCCAAGTTCATATGCTCTCTCTTCAAGGCCTAAAATGTCTCTTGAAGTCCTGAAGTTCTTTATTGACAAGCCAAGGAAATCATATGATCATATGAATATATGGATTGATGAAGAAAACTCATATGACAAAATTCAACACCTTTTGATAAACACTCAGAGAAATAGCATTAAAGGGTGTATGGATTAAATTATTTCCTCCATCAGATATGTTTAGCTTCTGACTCTGCAGCTAGGAATAAGGCCTATTTCCTACTCTCCCAGATATGGCATTATGATGATGTACTTGTCAAAACTGGGGTGAGAGGGGATGGGGAGAGTCCATGGTTCTGTGTGGTTTGCATTATTATAGGGAGAGCAGGGCAAGCTTTGATTCAGTGTGACTTTTGTCATTATGTGATTACCTTCTCTCCTATTTAGTGTATGTTTATAGTGAAATATTGAAATTCCCCTACCTATCATTTGGGTATGTTCTATAGATATTTCTTTGTGGTTCCCATTGGGAATTGCATTTAACGTGAGAAGAGTATACCGCTCTGATGTGATTGTGTACCAGGATTGTACAGAATGCAGCTGCCTTACCTCTCTAACCCCACCCCTTCAGTTAATGATGTCACAAATTGGGTTTTCTGCTATGTGGTTCTCCTCTATCTTGTAGAAAACAAAGATAGCACTTACTTTTAATATTTTTATGAATTTTCTTTACCAGAGATCTTTCTGTCCATATCAAGATCTGAGTTCCTGTTTAATGTTCGTTCAGTCTGAAGGACTCCACTGATACAGGGCACATCTAGTGGAAAGCACATCTAGTGGGCTCTTGTTTATCAGGTGGTGTGGTTTGGAAAGTGTGTGTCTCTCCAAAATTCCTGTTGACATTGCAGCTTCAGTGTAACAGTATTGAGAGGTGGGTGTTCAGCAGGTGGTTAGGTCATGAGGCTCCAATCCTGTGGATGGAATGCTCCAGGACCTGGAGCCAGCTCAACTTTCATCCCAGCACACATGCAAAAGTACCTTTGTCAAGCTAGGCTCAACGGCATATGGCTGTGTTTTAATTAGCTTTTTCATTGCTGTGGCCAAGACATGGGACAAGAAGAACTTAAGGGAGGAAAATTTTATCTGGAGAACACAGTTTCTAACTCAGTCCATAGTTGACACTATTGCTCTGAGATCAAGGTGAGGCGACCATTCATAGGTGCAGGGCCCAGGGTTGGAAAGCTGCTCACCTCAGGGCAACAAGGGAGAGACATAGAAAAGCAGAGAAAGAGGCAGAGGGACAAAGTACCCTTCAAAGGGATGACTCCAGTAACCCACCTCCTCCAGGAATGCCCCACTTGCCTATAGTTATCAGACAATCATCACATTCAACCTAAGATGGACTGAGTAAGTTAAAGTTCTCCCAATCCAATCATTTTATTTCTGAATAGTCTTGTATTAACACAAGGGCTTTTGGGAGGACACCAGGTATTCAAATTATAACAGGATTTAATCTTCTCTACTCTGGAAACTGAGACAAGAGGATCAATGTTTAAGCTCAGCCTGAGTAACTTAGTGAGACCCTGTCTCAAAATAAAAAGGACTGGGGATGGTACCTCAGTGGTAGAGTAATAGGCTTACATGCCTGAGACCTATGTTCAATTATAAGGGGTCAAAAGGAAAAAAAAAAAAAGAAAGAAAAAGAAAAAAAATAAAAGAAAGAGTTTAAGGGAATGAGTTCAACTCTTTTGCACCTTTTATCATGGAGAATACAGCAACAAGGTGCTTTGACCTTGGACTTGCCAGTCTCCAGGATTGTGGCAAGTTGATTTCTGTTGTTAAGAAATTAGCTAGCTCTTCCGGTCTGAACCACTCTGGGAGCAGTGAGTGGCTTTCAGTGCAGACATGGCCAAATCCAAGAACCACATCACACACAACCAATCCCAAAAATGGCACAGAAATGGCATCAAGGAACCCTGATTACAAAGATATGAATCTCTTAAGGGGGTGGACCCCAAGTTCCTGAGAAATATGCATTTTGCCAAGAAGCACGAGAAGGTCCTGAAAAAGATGCAAACAACACCAAGACCATGAGTGCACATGCTGAGGCTGCCAAGGCCCTGGTAAAGCCTAAGGAGGTTAAGCCCAAGATGCCAAAGGGTGCCAGCCGCAAGCTTGATTGCCTTGCCTTCCTTGCCCATCCCAAGCACAGGAAGTGTGTTCCAGCCCACATGGCCAGGGAGCACAGGCTCTGCTGGCCAAAGGCCAAAGCCCAAGCCAAGACCCAGGCTGCAACTCAAGCTCCAGTATCAGCATCGGCCCTGCTCCTGCTCCCAAGGGGGCCCAGGTCCCTGCAAATGTTCTCTGTGAATATGAGGACAGAAGGACTGGTGTGATCCCTGAGCCCCTCTGTCTGTGGGGACTGGTGTTCTCCTATGCTGTTTGTATAAATAAATCCGGGGGGGGGGGAGAAAAGAAAGAAAGAAAGAAAGAAAGAGAGAGAGAGAGAGAGAGAGAGAGAGAGAGAGAGAGAGAGAGAGAAAGAAAGAAAGAAAGAAAGAAAGAAAGAAAGAAAGAAAGAAAGAAAGAAAGAAAGAAAGAAAGAAAAATTAGCTAGTCTAAGGTATTTTCTGACAGTTACATGAAGAAACTGAGGCATCTGGAAACATCTCTAATTTTTCCCTTGTGTGAGAAGGACACTTTTTTTAGTTTTCTGAATTTTTGGCTTATATATTTTATCATTTATCATTTTGAATATATTAATGTACAGTTCTTTGCATTCCAGATTTTTTAGTGAGAACACTTACAAGGCCCTTATGGGAACTGATGATGAACCCTCCTTTCCTCTCAACTGAGTAGGAGTTAATACAAAGCTCAAGATGTCACTACCATCCCTTTGACACTAGTCATCCTGTTTGGAAGAAATAGGAACTGCATAGTTTTGAGTGTAGGTATGAAAACCAAAAGTTATTGAAGATTTTCAGGATCAAAATGAAAAGACCACTGAAGTATCCTACAAGTTTTGATCTCTAAACATGTAAATATCAGTCTCCATAACTCACTGAAACAGAAAGCTTCCAGGGTTCTTTCTTTTTCTTTTTTTTTTTGCAATTTTTAAAAATTTATTTTAATTAAAAATCATAAATTTACATAGGGCAATGTTGTTTGATTCATTCTGTTATTTGTTTCCCTTCACCCCACCCCTCCCACCCTCTTCTCCCTCTATACAGTACTTCCTTCCTCCATTCTTACCATCCTCCTTATCCCTAACCCTAAACCTAACCCTAACCCTAACACTAACCCCTCCAACCCCCCCTTATATGTCTTCATCCGCTTATCAGCGAGATCATTCGTCCTTTAGTTTTTGGAGATTGGCTTATGTCACTTAGCATGATATTCTCCAATTTCATCCATTTGCCTACAAATGCCATGATTTTATCATTCTTCATGGCGGAGTAATATTCCATCGTATATATATGCCACAGTTTCTTTATCCATTCATCAATTGAAGGGCATCTAGGTTGGTTCCACAATCTGGCTATAGTGAATTGAGCAGCTATGAACATTGATGTGGCTGTATCTCTGTAGTATGCTAATTTTAAGTCCTTTGGGTATAGGCCAAGGAGTGGGATAGCTGGGTCAAATGGTGGTTCCATTCCAAGCTTTCTGAGGAATCTCCATACTGCTTTCCAGAGTGGCTGCACTAATTTGCAACCCCACCAGCAATGTGTGAGTGTACCTTTTCCCCACATCCTCGCCAACACCTGTTGTTGCTTGTGTTCTTGATAATCGCCATTCTAATTATGTTTTGTATTTCACTCGTGTCTGTTGTAATATTTCCTTGTTCATTCCGAATTTTAGTAATTTGAGTTTTCTCCCTCTTTCTCTTTGTTAGTGTGACTAAGGGTTTATCAATTTTGTTTATTTTTTCAAAGAACCAACTATTTATTTTGTTAATTTTTCCGATTGTTTCTTTTGTTTCAATTTCGTTGATTTCGGCTCTGATTTTAACTATTTCCTGTCTTCTACTACTTTTGGTGTTGGTCTCCTCTTTTTTTTCTAGGGCTTTGAGCTGTAGTGTTAAGTCGTTTATTTGTTGATTTCTACTTCTTTTGTTGAATGCACCCCATGAAATAAATCTTCCTCTAAGTACTGCTTTCATAGTGTCCCAGAGATTTTGATATGATGTGTCTTTGTTCTCGTTTACTTCTAAGAATTTTTTTATTTCCCTCCTGATGTCTTCTGTTATCCATTCATCATATAATAGTGTATTATTTAATCTCCAAGTATTGGAGAATTTTCTGTTTTTTATTCTGTCATTTATTTCTAATTTCAATCCATTATGATCTGATAGAGTACAAGGTAGTATCTCTATCTTCTTGTATTTGCTAACAGTAGCTTTGTGGCATAAAACATGGTCTATTTGAGAGAAGGATCCATGTGCTGCTGAGAAGAAGGTGTATTGGTTCTTTGTTGGATGGTATATTCTATACAAGTTAGTTAAGTCTAAATTGTTGATTGTGTTATTGAGATCTATGGTTTCTTTATTCAATTTTTGTTTGGACGATCTATCCAGCGGTGAGAGAGGTGTGTTAAAATCGCCTCGTATTATTGTGTTATGGTCTATTTGATTTCTGGAATTGAGAAGGATTTGTTTGACGTACATGGATGAGCCAATGTTCGGGGCATAGATGTTTATGATTGCTATGTCTTGCTGATTTATGCTTCCCTTAAGCAGTATGTAATGTTCTTCTTTATCCCTTCTGACTAGTTTTGGCTTGAAGTCCACATTATCTGAAATGAGGATGGATACTCCAGCTTTTTTGCTGTGTCCGTGTGCATGGTATGTTTTTTCCCATCCTTTCACCTTTAGGTATGGGTATCTCTTTCTATGAGATGAGTCTCTTGCAGGCAGCATATTGTTGGATTTTTCTTTTTAATCCATTCTGCCAGTCTATGTCTTTTGATTGATGAGTTCAGGCCATTAACATTCAGGGTTATTATTGTGATATGATTTGTATTCCCAATCATTTCACTCATTTTTGTTTTTTGACATGATTTGGTTTCCCCTTTATTTTGGTATTCCTTTAGGCTAGTTCCTCCTGTTGCTGATTTGTGTTGTTGTTTTCCATATCTTCCTCATGGAATATTTCGGTGAGAATGTTCTGCAATGCCAGCTTTCTTTTTGTAAATTTCTTTAGCTTTTGTTTATCACGGAAGGATCTTATTTCATCGTCAAATCTGAAAGTAAGTTTTGCTGGGTGTAAGATTCTTGGTTGACATCCATTTTCTTTCAGGGCTTGGTAAATGTTGTTCCAGGCCCTTCTAGCTTTTAGGGTCTGGATTGAAAAATCTGCTGATATTCTTATTGGTTTCCCCCAGAATGTAATCTGATTTTTTTCTCTCGCGGCCTTTAAAATTCTCTTTATTTTGAATGTTAGGTATTTTCATAATAATGTGCCTTTGTGTGGGTCTGTTGTAATTTTGTATATTTGGAGTCCTATAAGCCTCTTATACTTGGTTTTCCATTTCATTCTTCAGATTTGGGAAATTTTCTGATATTATTTCATTGAATAGATTGTTCATTCCTTTGGTTTGTTTCTCTAAGCCTTCCTCAATCCCAATAATTCTTAAATTTAGCCTTTTCATGATATCCCATAATTCTTGTAGATTCTGTTCATGATTTCTTACCATCTTCTGTGTTTGGTCCACTTTGTTTTCAAGATTAAATACTTTGTCTTCAATGTCTGAGGTTCTGTCTTGCAGGTGTTCTATCCTATTGGTTATGCTTTCTATGGAGTTTTTAACTTGGTTTATTGTTTCCTTCATTTCAAGGATTTCTGTTTGTTTTTTTTTTCAATATCTCTAACTCTTTATTGAAATGATCTCTTGCTTCGCGTATTTGCTCCTTTAACTGTTGATTGGTGCGATCATTTAATGCCTGCATTTGCTCTTTCATCTCCTCGTTTGCTTCCCTGATTGTTTTAATTATGTACATTCTGAACTCCCTTTCTGACATTTCTTCTGCTGTGTTGTCATTGGGTTTTATTGATATAGTATCTAGGTTTGTTTGGGATATTTTCTTCCCTTGTTTTCTCATATTGGTCAGATGTCAGTGGGACTTTGTGATATTGCAGAATTCTTCTATTGGCTTATATTGTCCCTGTAGATTTGCAGTGTATCACCTTCCTGCCTTCAGTAGCCTGAAGTCTTGGAGTAACTTGATAATGCAGGGCTTCCAAGGAAAGCTGCCCCTAGTGCTCTATTGGTTCCAGGACTTGGAGCTGGCTCTGTGTGGAAAGGCTCTCACTGAGGGGTCTGCTCCGAGAAGCTAGTCTGGAAAAACGCTTCCTGCCAGAGGGGACCTGGCTGCGGGCTGCTTGGGGAAGTCCCTGGCTGCCCTGTCCTGGTCCCTGAAGAAACCTACAGGGAGGAACTCGCTGCCCTGGTTTAGGGACTTGAAGCTTGGTTCTGTGCAAGCAGGCTCTCACTGGGGGGCCTGCTCCGAGATGCTGGAGAATCTGGCCCTGTGGGAGGAGCCCACTGCCGGAGTGCGCAGGGCTGCCTGGGGAGGATTCTAGCTGCTCTGCCCTACTCTAGTAAGCCACCTGATTTTGGGCCTGCCACCCGGGCAGTGCTTTACTGTTTGGGGAAACTCACCCCAAGGCTATATTTTAGTCTGAGTCTCTCAATGCCTCCCCTTCCTGAATCCTGGGTTCTGGAGCGACTGGAGATGCAGTCACCCTCTAGTCCGCCATCTTGGATCGCCCTGTCAAAAAAGCCTGCGGCCGGAGGGGCTGGGGGGCAGGTCCGCCTGGAGAGGTCTCTGGCTGCCTTGCCCTGGTCCCAGAGGCTGCTTGCAGGCCGCAGGTCACCGGTGGCTTGGGGACTTGTGGCTAGCTCTGTGTGGAAAGGCTCTCACTGGGCGGTGTGCTTCGAGAAGTTAGCCTGGAAAGGTGCTTCCCGCCGGAGGGGACTGGGTTGTGGGGTGCTTGGGGAAATTCCTGGCTGCCCTGTCCTGGTCCCTGAAGCAACCTGTGGGCAGGAACTCGATGCCCTGGTTCAGGGAATTGAAGCTTGGTTCTGTTGGTTCTTTCTTATTCTTACTATGAAAGTCGAAAAGATCCTGGAGGCCTCAAAGTGAAATGAACACTGGGGCTTATGCCCAGGTGTGACTGTGTCATTTCTTGCTCTAACCTCAAAAAGAGCCACTGTGATGGGGCTTAAACACCTGCTATAAGAGAGGGCGGCTGTGGCTGGGTTTTTGTCCATAAGTACAGGAACCTCCTAGTGGTTACCTGTCAGACTCCCAGATAGTTAGCGTGTTTGGTGGTTGGTGATTGTGGTGGTTTGCTCTTGGTTTTTTGTTTGTTTGTTTTGTCTTTTGCTTTTTGGTTATAGATTTTGGTCTTTTGTTGGGGTTCGTTATTTTATTTTATTTTTTTTTAGCAGGCATCCTTAGCTGGTGTTCTGGCTTAGGATGCACAGCCAGAGTAGACAGAATAGCGTAGTTCTGCAGGGGCCTACCTCCTGCTATGAGATAGCCCTGATGGACCATAATAAGGTCCTGAGGACATTGGGCAGGGGGGTTTCTGCCAGGCGGTACTATCCTGTTATCTCCTCACCAGGACAGAGGGGGTGGTGAAAGTTGTGCCAAAGACGGAGGGGAATGTGCCCGTCCTATCTGAACGAGATAGGTTGATGGCCCTGGAACACCAAAACAAAACATTATCCAGTTCTTCCAGGTCATCAAGACCATCCAGAATATCTACATGGTCATGGAGCAGGCAGGTGGTTGTTATATTCCAGCAGCCGATGGCCTGAAGGAAAAGAAGGCCCACAGAGTGTTCTGGTAGATTGTGCATGCCTGCGGCACTGCTATGACAAGGACATTGTGTGCCTTGACCTGAAGCCCGAGCATGTGGTGGTGGATGCCAGGGGCATCAACGTCAAACTCATCTTTGGCCCGAGTGCCAGGTTCACTCCTAAAGCTGAGCAGGTGTGGGGTACTCTCCTGTACCATGACCCTGAAATCATCCAGCTGCAAGAATATGATGGTCCCCTGGTGGAGGCCTGGAGCCTAGGTGTCACTCTCTATCTTATGCTCACAGGGAGACACCCATTTAAGGCAAGCACTGACATGCAGTGCAGAAGCTGATCAGGCAGGCAAGCTGTGACATTCTCTTGCACCTCCCTGAGGATGCACAGAGCCTTATCCAGCAAATGCTGACAGTCGACCCCATGCAGAGGCCGACCCTAGAACAGGTAATGGGGCACCCGTGACTGAGCCAGGGCGAGGACTCTTCACCCAGTCATTCCAGCAAGCCATTCCCCAAGCACCCTGACCCCGCTATCATGACCTTCATGTTTGACATGGCTTATGACCCCTACAATGCCTGGGTATCCCTGAAAATTAGGAAATTTGATGAGACTGGCCACTTACCTCATCCTCTGGCACCAGAGAACCTAGGGTGCCAGCCGCATGCTCCATGTGAAGCCTGTGCAAAGTCGGGTGGTTAGGTCTTGTCCAGGCCCCAGGGATCCTTCCATTATCCACACCAACATGTGTGCCAGTAATCCTGTCCTTCCCTTGGCCTGTGAGCAGCAGCAGCCTCAGGAGGTCAAGCAGTTGGTGCAAAAGGGCGATGCAAGTGTCAGTGTTCCTGCCATTCCTCTCTGCTTTTTCCATGTGGACACACCCCTGCCCAGCCTGGCCTCCCAGCCTGACCCTGTGCCCACAGGCCTGATGATCCTCAGGAGGTGGGTTGCAGAAGGTCGCAGCTCATCCTCCCAGAGTACCTCCTCAGGAAAGTCCCTTGACAGCAGCAGGGGCTGGAAGCGGGTCACTAGGAGGATCGCCACCTGCATTCAACAACTGTGCTGCTGCCTGCTGGACTTCCGCGGGCCCTCCTTCAGAAGGAGAGTGGCTCCAATGGAAGGAGGTCACAGATACCCTCAGTTCCTAAACAGTGTCTCCAGTGAACATGCACACATGAGACAGGCAGACCAATGGATGGCCAGAAGACCCCAAGCTCTGAGCATCCCAACGTCATAGAGCAGGCATCAATCAGGAGTGGACTCAAACAGCTTCATCAATGAGGTGTGCCAACTAGCTTGGGCTTCACCTTGTAGATTCCAGCCAAGAGTGAGTCTGGATCTACCAGGACTCTCCTCTGTCCTGACCTGCAACAGATATCAGAGACTCTTTTCCCTGGGACACTTCCCCCCTCCCCTACTCTTTTCTCCTCTCTGCCCTTCATCTTGTGCTTCTGGGAGAGCAGAGAGAGTTCTTAATAAATTTCTGTTTTTCACAAATTGCATAAAAAAATTGATACTCCCAAGATAGAAAAGATAGAATAGAAAACAAATAAGCAAACAAACAAAAAGAAAACAAAGAAGAAGACCTCAGGCAAAGGCAAGAACCCAGCAGCCATCTCATCCAAGACCTGGACTATTGTGCCCCCTTCCCCAGTTCAGTGTAGATACTTGAGCGCCTTAAACCAGTGCAGATGGGGACTCAATGCCGGGGACTTGCTCCCTTTGACCTAGTGTTGATGGAGATTCTCCCTTTGAGTCTCTGTAGACTTGGTTCTGGGTGAGCTCATTGCTTTGGCCAGAAAGAATCCCTTTCCCAGTCTTCAGGTCCCTCCCTGAGGATTGTGGAGAGGGTGGCAGCTGTTGGCAAGGACACATCTAGAAAGGTCTTGGAAACATCAAAGTGTTGTATGATATTATCTCCGTAACTTTACGTGTAGGGAAGTGAGAGGTGGGCCAAAGGTCAAGGTTGGTCTGCCTGCAGCTGTGGCTGTGTGCTTCACCGCATGCGGTACAGCCTGCCCACTCCATATCTCCTTTTGGTTGCTGCTAATGTCAAGCAGAGAGAGCACATGGGATTTTGGCAGTGCAGATGTCAAAATGCCTTATGGATGCAAAGTATACCCATGTGAAATTGCTTTTACTTTTGGGTTCTATTCAGACTGAATTTTGCCAAGCAAAGTACATGCATATTAGAGAGTAAGAAACCCTCAGGTCATCACTCAGAATGGGAGGCTTTTGGCATCTTCCAACTCTGGCATCTCCACAGGGCTGGGACTCCCAGAGCTGATCTGACATACTCTTCTTTCTTTTAGTGTTTAGAAATATATAACTTTAAAAAAATTATGTGACATTTGTCATATTGATAGTTCCACATTTTCATGAAGGTCCCAGTTGAGGAAAAGTGTAGAAGTTTTTTAAAAAGAAAAAAAAAAAAAATCTTTGAATATTTTCTAAACAAAAAGTTGAGGGTGGTAAATCCCTCTGTAGTAAAGTCACTCCCCAGATTGAAGCAGGGGCCCTCTGTTTGCAGCCAGGAAATGGAAGATTTTTTTATCAAACCTGGTCCTAGGGACAAGACTGTCTAATTGCTGCCTGAAAGCTAGCAATGTGCAGAAGATTCTGGGAAGTGGAGAGGTGTAATGAGGGTCATGGAGGAGTGTACCCAAGGAGGAAGCTCAGAGGTAGCTGGTCAACTTCAGGCTTGTAGGGTGGCAGTCACAGCAGATGTTCAGAAATCCTGGAGGAAGGAAGGCCAAATAGCAGAGGAATTCCTTTTGTACATTTTGTGTGGCTTTGTCTGTGAAAGGGAATGACAGGGATTCCTGGGCTCTCTTTCTCTACCAATAAGATAGAGTGTTGACCCTATTTTTTTGTGTGTGTGTGCAGGTTGAAATATAGAGATCTATTTCATTCTTCTATATGTGGCTATCCAGTTCTCCCAGCATCATTTGTTAGAAATCTTTCTTTTTTCCAACAAATATTTTTGGCACCATTGCCAAGTATTAGATGACTGTAAGTGTGTGGGTTTTCTCTGTGTCTTCTATTTTGTTCCATTGGTCTTCTGCCTGTTTTAATGCCAGTACCATGCTGTTTTTGTTATTATCCCTCTCTTATAATTTGAGATCAGATACTGTGATTCCTGCTGGATTGCTCCTCTTGCACAGTATTGCCTTGGCTGCTCTGGGTGTCTTACTCTTCCAAATGAATTTAAGAACTGTTTTTTCTAGTTCTGTGAAGAATGTCATTAGTATTTTAATGGGGATTGCATTCACTCTGTATATTGCTTTTAGTGGTATGACTGTTTGAGATCAATTAAAATTTAACTTATGGAGAACTAATATCTCTATAATGTTGAGTCAACATATCCAAAGATTGGTTGTATCTTCACATTTGATTTAGTCTTTATGTTTTTCAGGATTTTTTTTTTAAGTTTCCCTTGTGGATTTTGTGCATTTCTTGTTAAATTTATTCCTATTTAATATTCATTGTTATTTTAGTTGGTGTTTCTCTTATATCATATACATGATTATCAGTTGAGATCTGAAGGCTATTGATTTTTGTGAATTTCTTGTCCTGCTACTTTCTGAACTCCTTTACTGTTTGGGTTACTTTTTATCACTGATTCTGGTTTTTTTTTTTTTTTTTTTTTTTTCAGTATATTAACATTTCTTCTGTAAACAGAGATCTTTTGCTTCTTCCTTACCAATTCTTCTGCTTTTATTTGATTTTTCATGGCTAATTGAATTATTTTTTGGCTAACTGAATTATTTTTGATTTTTAATTTGAATTAGTTTATCCTTTGATTAACTAGTCTTCTAGTGTAGTTCCTCCCTTTGTTCCTTTTCAGTTTTATTTTTCATTTCCTCTTCATGAAATATTTTGTCAAAAATGTTTTGTAGTGCAGGCATTCTAGTTGTGAGTTTTAAAAAATTTTGTTTATCATGGAAGGTTTTTATTTTCTTAATTTTGCAGCATATTGTAGTCTTGCTTGACATCCATTTTCTTTCAGAGCCTATATTATTCCAAGTCCTCCTAGCTTTGATGGTCTGGGTTGTGAAATCAGCTGAGATTGGAATTGGTTTCCCTCTAACTATGACTTGTCGTTTTTCGTTGGCAGTGTTTAGAATTCTATCTTTATTCTGTATCTTTGTTGTTTTCATAATAATGTGACTTGGTGTAGGTCTGTTGTAATTTTGTATATTAGAGGTTCTGTATGCTTTCTGTATTTGATTTTCCATTTCATTCTTAAGGTTTAGGAAATTTTCTGGTATTATTTCACTGAAAAGATTATGTATTCCTTTTGTTTGTATCTCTGAACCTTCTATCCCAATGAAACCTAAGTTTGGTCTTTTCATGTTTTCCCATATTTCTTGGAAGTTCAATTCACGTTCTTCTAACATCTTTTCTCCATGATCAACTTTATTTTCAAGATTATATGTTTTGTCTTCATTGCTTGAAACTGTGTCTTCTAAGTGGTCTGGTCTGTTGGTGATACTTTCCAGTGAATTTTCGATTTTGTTTATACATTCCTTCATTTCAAAGATATCTGCTTATGTTTTCTTTTTCCCCCCAGAATCTCTGTTTCTTTATTGAAGTGATCTTTTGATTCCTGTATTTTCTTCCGTATATCATTTTCCTCTCAGGTCAGTTTAACTAGGAACATTCTCTGACATTTCTTCCACTGTGGTGTCATGGATTCTGTTTTTTGAAATATTTTTGTTTGTTTGGGGTGACTTGTTCCCTGGGTTTTTCATGTTGTTTGTGTATCTGTTGATCTAACAGTTGGTTTTGAGGCAGTAGAGTTTCTACCTTGTGGACTTACAGCATCCCTGAAGGTTTCCGTATCTCACAGTTTATGGGGAGTCAGACAACCACAACAACTGATGTAAACAATTCACAGCATTAGACCAAATAGCTCTTGCTATGAAATCTACAATGTTAATTGTCACAATAACCAGAAATGATATGATCAGTTATTGCCCATTGTAATAAAAGTAAGTTTACAAAAGGGTTTACAAATTCAAGTGGTGAGCAGGGATAGAACAACAGTGATGTAGGATGTGATGATTATGAGAGAGGAGGAGAGAATATAGAAGTAAAAAAAAATAAAGAGTGAAAGAGAGATCAATAGAGATTGGCTGTTAGCAGAGGAAAAGAGAGAAAAAGGGTTGAGGGAAACTGACAAGTGAGCGGAAAAATGTATAAAATAAGAATTAAAATTAAACAATAAAAAATAAATAAAAAATACAAAGTGTAATAAAATACAAAAATATAATAAAAGATTATAAGAACGAACTTGATATATACTAAATATCAAACACCTTAGTCCTCAAAATATTGATCCATGAGAAATAACTGCCTTCAAATAAAATGGTAGAAATGAGGAAAAACTAAGGATATATAAATATGTATAAGAATCTAGTTAAAGACAAGAATTCTTTAAGAGGACAGAAGAAATGACAGCATGGTACAACAGGGTTGTAGATTCAAGAGGTCAATAGGTCAAATGCAGAGATGATGTAGGATGTGTTTGTAAGAGGGGAGACCAACAAAATGTGGTGAAAGAATTAAAGGGAGAAAGAGAGAAATAGAGTTTGGCTGTTAGCAAGAAAAATGAGAGAGATATTAGCAAAGGAAAACAGAATTGTGAAAGAGACAATAGAAACTTAATCCAAAATGTACACATCAAAAACTCTAACCCTCAAAAAACAGCATGAAGGGAGATCTAAAATGGCGGACTAGAGGGAGTCTGCATTCCTTGTCGCTCCATAACTCTGGTTTCAAGCAGAGGATATCTGTTTCTTGGTGAGGCAGTATTTGCTACTTATTGATCCCCTGCTGTTTACCCCATTTGTCTGCTGTGACCACCTGCAGTCTGCCAGCATATCGACGCCTTTTTTGAGCGCAGATTGCTCACTATCATCCACCTATCATCCGCCATTTGCCTGCCTCTCGCCTGTCCATTGTCTGCCTTACACCTGTCCATCACCCAAATCACAAGGTTCACCTCCCAATCATCCGACGACAGTCAGCAGGTGATCGCTGACTGCCAGTGGAGCACCAGCTGCCTGCTGTTGCCTGGAAGTTCACTGTCACAGTACCTGCAGGTTTGATTACACGTGGCTGCCACCATTTTGAGACAACAGCCAGGCCCCATAAGACCCCTGGCCGGTCTGACTGAGCCCCGTCTCCAGGATCCCTCAGCCCGACCGATCACTCCCTGCCTCTGGGACCCTCACATCGACTGACTGCTCCCTGCCGCCAGGACTCCCAGACGAACTGATCGCGCCCTATCATCAGGACCCAGACCGACTGCACCCAGCCTCCAGGATCCTGCAACCACACCAAACACACCCAAACTCCAGGACCCCTGCCTGACCAACCGCACCCCGCCTCCAGGACCTCCAGTTGACCACGTCGACCCCTGAGCTGCAGCTCCCCATTTGCCAATACATTTTGAAGCCAGAGCACCCATCTTGGATAATCCTGGAAGCCATAGCTCCCATCTTTAGGTGGGGCAAATCCCATCCTGAGACACCTGCTGGAGACTTGAAACTCAATGTCAGGTACCTCTCATGCATCAGGCTATTCAACACTGGGAGGTTTCATTACTATATGACTGTTATACTGTAGATATTCTTTTTTCTCCTTATTGAAAAATTTTAAGTTTTTATTTCTTTACTTTTCTTGCTCTCTTCTCCTCTTGTTTACCTGTTCCCTCAGAGTTTCTCTCTCCCTTTTTTGCATGCTAATATCCAATTTCTTTTGATTACACTCTCACCCTTTCTATTATATAGAACTTCTGTATATTCTTTAACAGCTACATTCTACATCCCTTTGCATCCTCTTTGTCCTCCATCAGAAACTGCAGACCTTATTGCAAATCTGTTTGTTATACTGAAGATAATATTTGAACTCATTCTGTTTATTATGACAATATTGTTCTTGACCTCACAGGGGCTATTTGGTCTAGGATTGCATAGTATCTGAATTGGGCACTGCTAATACTGATCTCCCCTTAAACAAAAGGTTTTGGAAACCTATAGGGCCACTATAAGCATATAGGGGGAAATCTGCAATACCCCAGATCTGCACTGCTAGAGGGGAAGATACATGAACAACATGAAAAAACAAGGGAAGAAAATGATCCAAACAAATCTAGATTCTATATTAATAGAATCCAATGACAGTATGTTAGAAGACATGTCAGAAAAGAACTTCAGATTATACAAGATTAAGATGATTCGTGAAGCAAAGGATGAGATAAGAGAGCAAATGCAGGCAATGAATGATAATACCAATCAGCTGAAAGAGCAAGTGCAGGAAGCAAAAGATCATTTCAACAAAGAGATAGAGATTCTCAAAAACAACCAAACGGAAATCCTTGAAATGAATGAAACAATAAACCAAATAAAAACAGAGAAGATGGTGAGAAATCATGAACAGAATCTCAAGAACTATGGGACATCATGAAAAGAACAAATTTAAGAATTATTGGGATTGAGGAAGGCACAGAGATAAAAACTAAAGGAATGAACAACCTATTCAGTGAAATAATATCAGAAAATTCCCCAAACCTCAAGAATGAAATGGAAAATCAAATGCAAGAGGCTTACAGAACACCAAATGCACAGAATCACAACAGATCCACACCAAGGCACATTATAATGAAAATGCCTAACATTCAAAATAAAGATAGGATTTTGAAGGCCGCGAGAGAAAAGCATCAGATTACATATAGGGGGAAATCAATATGGATAGCAGCCGACTTCTCAACCCAGACTCTAAAAGCTAGAAGGGCCTGGACCAACATATTTCAAGCTCTGAAAGAACATGGTTGCCAACCAAGAATCCTATACCCAGCAAAACTAACCTTCAGATTTGAAGATGAAATAAAATCCTTCCATGATAAACAAAAGTTAAAAGTATTTACAAATAGAAACCCTGCGCCACAGAATGTTCTCAACAAAATATTCCATGAGGAGGAAATGAAAAACAACAATGTAGGTCAGCAAAGGGAGGAACTACCTAAGAGAAAAACCACTCAAAGGAGAAACCAAGCCAAATTAAAAATCAAAAATAAGCCCAAATGACTGGGAATACAAATCATATCTCAATAATAACCCTGAATGTTAATGGCCTAAACTCATAATCAAAAGACATAGACTGGCAGAAATGGATTTAAAAGAAGGACCCAACAATATGCTGCCTGCTAGAGACTCATTTCATAGAAAAAGACATCCACAGACTAAAGGTGAAAGGATGGGAAAAAAACCTACCACGCACGTGGACTCAGTAAAAAAGCAGGGGTTTCCATCCTTATATCAGATAAAGTGGACTTCAAGCCAAAGTTAGTCAGAGGGGATAAAGAAGGACATTTCATACTGCTTAAGGGAACCATTAATCAGGAAGACATAATGGTAGTAAATATTTATGCCCCAAACAATGGTGCATCCCTGTACATCAAATTCTTCTCAATTTCAGGAATCACATAGACCACAACACAATAATTCTGGGTGACTTTAACACACCGCTGTCACCACTAGATAGATCTTCCAAACAAAAACCAACCAAAGAAAGCATAGAACTCAATAACACAATCAATAACCTAGACTTAATAGACATATATAGAATATTCCATCCATCAATGAGCGGATTCACTTTCTTCTCAGCAGCACATGGAACCTTCTTGAAAATAGACCGTATGTTATGCCACAAACCAGCCCTTAGGAAATGCAAAAAAATAGAGATACTGCCTTGTGTTCTATCAAATCATAATGGACTGAGAGTGGAAATCAATGACAAAATAAAAAACAGAAATTACTCCAACACCTGGAGACTAAATAATATGCTATTGAATGAAACATGGATAACAGAAAACATTAGGGAGGAGATAAAAAAATTCTTAGAGGTCAATGAGAATGACGATACAACATATCAAGATTTCTGGGACACTATGAAAGCGGTACTAAGAGGAAAATTCATTGAATGGAGCACATTCCAGAAAAGAATGAAAAGTCAACAACTAAATGACCTAACATTACAGCTCAAAGCCCTAGAAAAAGAACAGAATAACAGCAAAAGTAGTAGAAGACAGGAAATAATTAAAATCAGAGCTGAAATCAATGAAATTGAAACAAAAGAAACAATTCAAAAAATTGACAAAACAAAAAGTTGGTTCTTTGAAAAAGTAAACAAAATAGACAAATCCTTAGCCAACTAACAAAGAGAAGGAGAGAGAAAACTCAAATTACTAAAATTCGTGATGCAAAAGGAAATATGACAGACACCACTGAGATACAGAACATAATGAGAAGCTACTTCGAAAATCTGTATTCCAACAAAATAGAAACTACCAAAGACATTGACAAATTTCTAGAGACATATGCTCCTCCCAAACTGAACCAGGAGGACATACACAATTTAAACAGATCAATATCAAGCAATAAAATAGAAGAAGCCATTAATAACCTACCATCCAAGAAAAGCCCAGGACCAGACGGATTCTCAGCCGAGTTCTACAAGACCTTCAAAGAAGAACTCATTCCAATACTTCTGAAAGTATTCCAGGAAATAGAAAAGGAGGGTACCCTACCGAACTCATTCTATGAAGCTAATATCACCCTCATACCCAAACCAGTCAAAGACACATCAAGGAAAGAAAATTTTAGACCAATATTCTTGATGAATATAGATGCAAAGATCCTTAACAAAATAGTGGCAAACCGTATCCAAAAACATATTCAGAAAATTGTGCACTACGATCAAGTGGGGTTCATCCTAGGAATGCAAGTTTGGCTTAACATCTGTCAATCATTAAATGTAATCCATTGTGTCAATAGACTTAAGGATAAGAATCATATGGTTATTTCAATTGACGCAGAAAAAGCGTTCGACAAAATACAACACCCTTTCATGCTCAAAACACTAGAAAAAATAGGGATAGTAGGAACATACCTGAACATTGTAAAGGCTATTTATGCTAAGCCCATGGCCAACATCATTTTGAATGGAGAAAAACTGAAACTATTCCCTTTAAAAACAGGAACAAGACAGGCATGTCCTCTTTCACCACTTCTATTCAACATTGTCCTTGAAACTCTAGCCAGAGCAATTAGGCAGACTAAAGAAATCAAAGGGATACGAATAGAAAAAGAGGAACTTAAGCTGTCACTATTTGCTGATGACATGATTCTATATTTAGAGGCTCCAAAAAACTCCTCCAGAAAACTTCTAGACCTCATCAATGAATTCAGCAAAATAGCAGGCTATAAAATCAACACACATAAATCTAAAGCATTTTTATACACAAGCGACGAAACATCTGAAAGGGAAATGAGGAAAACAACTCCATTTGCAATAGCCTCAAAAAAAAAATAAAATACTTGGGAATCAATCTAACCAAAGAGGTAAAAGATCTCTACAATGAAAACTTTAAAACATTGAAGAAAGAAATTGAGGAAGACCTTAGAAGACGGAAAGATCTCCCATGTTCTTGGATAGGCAGAATTAATATTGCCAAAATGGCCATACTACCAAAAGTGCTAAACAGATTCAATGCAATTCCAATTAAAATCCCAATGATGTACCTGACAGAAATAGAGCAAGCTCTCGTGAAATTCTTCTGGAAGAATAAGAAACCCAGAATGCCTAAAGCAATCCTTAGCAGGAAGAATGAAACAGGGGGTATCACAATACCAGAACTTCAACTATAGTAGAAAGCAATAGTAACAAAAATGGCATGGTATTGGCACCAAAATAGACAGGTAGATCAGTGGTATAGAATAGAGGACGCAGACACAAACCCAAATAATACAATTTTCTCATACTAGACAAAGGTGCCAAAAACATGCAATGGAGAAAAGATAGCCTCTTCAACAAATGGTGTTGGGAAAACTGGAAATCCATATGCAACAGAATGAAACTAAACCCCTATCTCTCACCCTGCACAAAACTCAACTCAAAATGGATCAAGGACCTTGGAATCAGACCGGAGACCCTGCATCTTACAGAAGAAAAAGTAGGTCCAAACTTCAACTTGTTGGCTTAGGATCAGACTTCCTTAACAGGACTCCCATAGCACAAGAAATAAAAGCAAGAATCAATAACTGGGACAAATTCAAACTAAAAAGCTTTCTCTCAGCAAAGGAAACTATCAGCAATGCGAAGAAAGAGCCTACAGAGTGGGAGAATATCTTTGTCACTCATACTTCAGATACAGCACTAATTTCCAGAATCTATAAAGAACTCCAAAAACTCTACACCAAGAATACAAATAACCCAGTCAACAAAGGGCTAAGGATATGAACAGACACTTCACAGAAGAAGATGTATAAGCAATCAACAAACATATGAAAAAACGTTCACCATCTTTAGTAATAAGAGAAATGCAAATCAAAACTACCCTAAGATTCCATCTCAACCCAATCAGAATGGCATTTATTAAGAATACAAGCAACAATAGGTGTTGGGAGAGGATGTGGGGAAAAAGGTACACTTATACATTGCTGGTGGGGCTGCAAATTAGTGCAGCCACTCTGGAAAGCAGTGTGGAAGTTCCTTAGAAAACTTGGAATGGACCCACCGTTTGACCCAGCTATCCCACTCCTCGGCCTATACCCAAAGGACTTAAAATTAGCATACTACAGAGATCCAGCCACATCGATATTCATAGCTGCTCAATTCAATAGCCAGATTGTGGAACCAACTTAGATGCCCTTCAATTGATGAATGGATAAAGAAACGTGGTATATATATACAATGGAATATTACTCCGCCATGAAGAATGATAAAATTATGGCATTTGCAGGCAAATGGATGAAATTGGAGAATATCATGCTAAGTGAGATAAGCCAATCTCAAAAAACCATAGGTCGAATGATCTCGCTGATAAGTGGATGATTACACATAATGGGGGGTGGGGGGGCAAGAATGGAGGCAGAAGGGACTGTTGAGGGAAAAGGGGTGGGAGGATTGGGGGGAAGGAAAAAATAACAGAATGAATCAAACATCATTACCCTATGTAAATTTATGAATATGCAAATGGTATGCTATTACTCCTTGTACAAACAGAAACAGCATGTATCCCATTTGTTTACAATAAAAATAAATTTTAAAAAACCAGCATGAATAAATACCTTTAAGCTACCTTTAAGAAAGGCTAAAACTGAAAAAGCATAAACAAATATGTATGTGTGCCAGTGTCTAAAGGTCCATCCTGTATCCATCAGTACACATTTAAAAACAAAACAGAATAAAAACAAAAAGAAAGTAACAGATTCGTCAATGAGACTACCTGCCCATTGTCTGAGCCAAACTGCCTTTTTGTTTCTCGGCTTCCTTCTCAGCACCCTGATGTGTGGATCTGTGGAAGATGCTTTTGGCTTCACTTCCAGGGTATATTTGCCGCTGGGTTCTGTGAGATGAGTTTCTGCCCAGGGCGGGGATTTGGCCTGGTATTGCCCCAGGCATTTTATTGTGTGGGGAGTTTTCCAGTGTTAATGTATCAATGCACTTCTAGGATTGTACCCCACTACTCTCCCCAGGCACCACTCATGGGAAGGGGTAGTTGGTCCTTCACAGTTTGGTTGATTGGGGATACTTCTCCTTTTTGGCTTCTCAAAGACTCTTTCAGTGCACTGAGCTTAGGTACTTTGCTGTGGTCTTGCACACTGCCGGGTTCAGTGGGGGATAGGAAGGAGAGAGAAATTCTCTGTGCCAAAGATTCTCCTGATTTGCTAGGCTCACTTTAGATCTCACCATTGGCATCTGCAGGATTCATGTGTTGTTCTCAGTCCTGAACTCATGGATATAAGTTCTGGGTATGAGTTTGTGCTGCAGTTATCATGGAGGTATTAACGTGTTCCCATCTTGGGCTCCCTGTACGTGATTGGCAGACCCTGACTTTCATGCACCAGTTTATTGGTCCAAATAGATTCTGGGTTGGCCCAGGGTGGGCTGCCCCTCTGATCCTTGGATTCCCCATACCACAATTTTCCCAGTACTTTTTGATCTTTTCCAACCTTGTGTATTAATTTCCACAGAGCTGTGAGAAAAGTCACTTCCCAATTATGCACCATTTTGTCTCTCCCAAACCCTGATTCTTGTGATCAAGTCAGAAAGATTTCAGACATGTTGCCAGAGTAACAGGAATGAGTTTATTGAAGGGATAGGAAAATGGAGAAAGGGCATTGAAGCAAGAGAGTGGGTGCTCTCAGAGAGGAGAGGGATAAGTGCACCTCTCCTACATTCCAGTTTTATTGGGGATTCCAGGTAAGTTTCCAGAGAGCCCTGCCCAGGTCTACCTCTTGACTTTTTACTGACAGCAAGATGACGTCAGACTTTCAAATCCCCACTGTCATGGCAACTCTAGGTCACCTTAGCCCATGCTGATGGGTTCTAATTGAATTCTTAATCATAAGTTCTTATGGTTAAGATGAATTATCCTTATCTCCCTGAGTTTGGGGATCTGGTCTATGGAAAGGGTTACACAATTCTCCCCCTTCAGGGTAACTTGAGCTCCTCTTATGAACATTATCTCTGGCCTGCAATTTCTCCTGCATAGACAGGTAGTTTCCTAAAGGGTGTGACATAGCCTGTCCACTTAGGCCAGACAGGGCTACAGGTAAATTTGCTTCTTGGAAAAGAAAGCATGTGGGGGTCAGCACAGTGGGCCCATTTTATAGAATTATTCTCTTAACCTCATGTTCCCAGCATTTGCATCTGTCTGTCTCCTAACAGTATTCACATTTATTGATAAGACTGATGCATTTGATCTTCATTATCCCACATTATCTTATAATGATGTATAATTTTATGATATTTCTGTGTTTCTTCCTCTACCTATTATGTATGCTTTGCTGTTTTACTTTTGAACTTTGAAAGGTATTTATTTTTGTTTTAGAAGTCATCTTTGTATGTTTGTTACTGGTTCATCAAGCTTTTAATGGTGTTCTATGACTTCTTCCTGTTTTCTGAATGACAGTCATTGATCTTACCTTTTTTTCCTTTCCTATTTTAAAGTACATTTTTTTTCTGTCTTGTCTCAAAATACAACATTTGTATAATAATTTGTTCACCCTTATTCCCACCTTTGTAGAGGGTGAAGATGGAAGAATAATGCAATCTGTGTATTTTTATGCTAAATTTTTATTTATTTATTTATTTTTCTTTTTTGTAGTACTGGAGATTGAACCTGGAGCATTGTAACACCAAGCTACACTCCTAGTACTTTTTATTTTTTATTTTGAGACAGGATTTCATTAAATTGCTCAAACTAACCTCAAAATTATGTTCCTTTTGCCTCAGCCTCCTGAGTCACTGGCATTACAGCAGTGCCCCTACCATGTCTGGTCCAGGTCATATATTAACTGACTAAAACTTGTCCTCTACTAGAGATTCCTTGAGGAGGGCTTAGAGCACAGAATTCTTCAAGTTCCTATATGGTTTTTTTAATTTGTTTGTTTGGGTTTTTTGGTGGTACTGGGCATTGAACTCAGGGGCACTCAAACACTGAGCCACATCCCCAGCCCTGTTTTGTATTTTATTTAGAGTCAGGGTCTCACTAAATTGCTTAGTGCCTCACTTTTGCTGAGGCTGACTTTGAACTCATGATCCTCCTGCCTCAGCCTCCCAAGCCACTGGGAAGTTTCTTATATGTTTAAAACTTTTTTTCTCTAACCTTAAATGTTTGAAGGACAGCTTAACTTGACATAAAATCCTTGGCCTGTACTTTCTTTTATTGAGATTTTAAAAAATACTCATTCCTTTTTGCTTTGTCTTGTATGTTGTTTTGATATGTCTTATGGTAGTAAGATTCTTTTGCCCGGTAGGTTATTTGATCTTTTCGTGTGTAAACCTTGGGATCTTTTCCTGTATATTTGAAGCTTAATAGTTTTACTAGGTATGTAAGTTATCTATTTTATATATCAAAATGCTTAAAAACAGTGGCTTAAGAATAGCAGTTTAAGTATATATTATCTCAAAGTTTCTGCAAGCAATGAATTTGGGTGCTAGTAGAACTGGTCTGGGATCTTTCATGAGGTTGCAGCTGAGTTGGTGGCTGTGACTGTAATCATCTTAAGGCTTGACTTGGGTCTGCCTCTGGCAGGACTCATGTCCATGCTAGTGAGTTGGTGTTTGATGCTTCAGGTGTGATCCAGATGGAGCACTCTATAAAACTTCTGATGATGGTTGG
The DNA here is from genome assembly GCF_902686455.1 of Sciurus vulgaris. Taxonomy (NCBI): domain Eukaryota; kingdom Metazoa; phylum Chordata; class Mammalia; order Rodentia; family Sciuridae; genus Sciurus; species Sciurus vulgaris. The sequence continues at coordinate 71,550,398 of NC_136470.1, read as the reverse complement.
CCTTCCCAGAATCAGTAATCCAAGAGAGAGCAAAATGGAAGCTATAATGATTTTATAACTTATCCTTAGTGTTTTAGTTGTTTTACCTGAGCAGCTGAATTGGATCCTATTACCCAATCAGGTCTGGAAGCAGAAGTTACTCAGCCATTATTTATTTATTTCATAATCCTCACACCCACTCTGCCTGCCATCCTGTCTTCCTCCTCCTCTTGGTATTTTAATTACATATATATGTTTGACATTTTAGGATCTGTACTCTATTATGTTGTCCAGAAGAGCAGTGATATTTTATCAGTCAGTTAGGCTGAACTCAAACTCTAAACTTTGTCTTTCTGAGGTGGGCAGTAGCTCACGTCTCTGTTCACACTTTCTAACAGGTCACTTGGGGTCTTCCCACACTGGTATAGTTTAGAGCCAGATATTGGACAGAGTTTATATGAAGAATTTGGGGTTTCCTTCTCTGACTTTCTCATTTTTAGACATTTCTTCTTTGATTTCTAACTCCTGTAGTTACCCTGTGCTCTGCTCTGAATTCAGTTGGTGATCTCCAGGTTTTAATCCAAGCACTTAGTGGGTCTGCATGGTACTGACTAGAACCTGCTTTCTGGTGAAATGTGTAGAAATTCACCCACTCCCATTTATTTCTTCCAACACTCAACCCCCATCCAGTTTCTACTTTCTTTTGGTCACTTTCCAATCCCTTGAAATATTTTGTCTGGAGTTTATAGTATGTAGGATGATTTGTTTTCAATGAAAGCATTATGACCCTTGCTTTTTTGTTTTTATTATTTGACTTTTGTTTAAAGAAGTTTAATTAAACTTTTCCTTATTATGCTGTTTTAAAATGGCAGAACCACCCAGCCCTTTCTAGTGCTTCATTTTTGTATACAGCTCTTAGCCCCAGCTAACATAGATATGAGTTTAAACATTAGGGTTTTCTTTTTTTTTTCTTTTTCTGATTTCCCCAGCTAGAATGAAAGTACCACAAGAGTAGATCTTTCTCTCTCTCTCTCTCTTCACAGTTATTTCTTTAGTTCCTAGAACAACTCATATTGAATGTTTAATAAGCATGTGTTATATGAATGAATTAATCAGTGCATTAATTTCCTTCTTTTTGAAAAAAATCTCCTTGCATAGTGCCCGAAAAGCAGTGGATGAGGAAGAGGAAGCAGTTGAAGAACGTCGGAATATGCGCACTATTTGGGTGGCTGGCAGAAAGGGTCTAACTGAAAGGGAAGCAGCAGCCCTTATAGTGGAAGAAGCCAGAATGATTCTGCAGCAGGACTTAGTTGAAATGGGAGTGCAGTGGGATCCTCACTCCCCTTTAAGTTCTGGCACAAATTTATCGTCCAGAAGTGACTCCGAAGTAAAGGAACACAGGTTTATAACCCAAACTTCAAGTTCTCATAAAAGATTAAGATCAGAGAACAAAAAAAATACAAGATTCAGTGATTCTTATGTTAAGCATTCACCAGATATAGTGCAAGATTTAGATAAAACTAGAGAGCATACAAGTTTCTTTGATTACAACTCCCAGAATGGGAATCAGGAACATCAGAGACATTCCATTTCCAGAGCAAGAAAGCGGGCTTCCTTGGGCATACATAAAAGGAAGTCCAGAACCTCTCTGAACAAAGGAAAATCAAGCACTAGGAAATTTGTTCAGAGCTTCTTGCTAGAGGACACAAAAAAAGCAGCTTTGAATTTCAGTTCAGAAGAGATGAACACAGGCTTTCAATCTTGGAATCACAGAAAGCATCAAAAACAATCCAGGGACGGTAGCCCTGTAAAAGACTCTGAGCAGTGTGGAACTGATTTGAAAGGACAGATTATGTTTAGTCCTGATCTTTGTGAAGAACGATTTACCTTGGATGAGAAGAATATGGAATTTAGAAGTCGACAGCCATTTGCCAAAAATATATGTGTTTATGCTAAGGGAAAATACAAGAAAACATCATTCCTTTTACAAACGGAGCAAAATTGTTTAAGGAAGAGAACAATAACTAATGATGTTCTAGAGGAATGTTCTGTCACAGGATCCCAAAGCAAAACTGTGACTTGTCCAGCCACCAGTGTGGTTATTAAAAATGGAGGAGAATTAGCTGTTGTTGAGACAGAAAAAATAAATGAAGTACTGATACAAAATGATTCAAAAAATCAGAATGTTTCTGTGAAACAAAATGATACTCATCCAGTTAATCAGTGCCTGGAAAAGCGATGTGATAAGCTGACAAACACTTACACCAAACTGAAAAAAATAATACAGAGACAAATGCCCTGTGAGGTAGTCAGTAGTGACATGCACAAAGACTCAATTGTTACCGCTATCAAATGTGAAAGTATAACGTTTAATAGTGAGAAAAATAAATCAAATCATTTTCAGGCATTAGGAGATAATATAAACAGAAGTAGGGTAACCACTAGAATATTTCCGTCAACGGGAACATTTGGTAAATCAGGAGGCCAGCATGAGAATTTTCTAAATTCTTCTAGCATAAAAGAAAAAACAGATGCTTATGTAACAAAGAAAACTGAAAATAATCATGTTTCTGACTTAGGTTTAGTCTGTGATTTTGAAGATAGTTTCTACCTGGATACTCAGTCAGAGAAAATAATTCAACAGATGGCAACTGAAAATGCCAAACCAGGAGTAAAGGCCATCATCCTGGCAGCAGGGACAATGCAGAAGAGCATAGACAAACAGGATATGAACCCTTTCCACAATGAGTTTCATGTTTTTGGTGAAAAGCATTCCCCAGGGATCACTAACAAAGAGAGTTTGGACCTTAAGACCTTTGAAACTGTGAAACAGAGCACTGAACAGGGGGTTGATAGACCAACTCCAGAAAGCCTGGTTTTTCATTCTCCAATACTGTTGGGGGAAAATAGCCCTGGCTTTAAAGGCAATGAACTTTCTGTTACTGACTCACAATTAAATAGTTTTCTTCAAGGTTATCAAACCCAAGAGATGGTGAAACCAGTCACACCTCCAATTCCTCAGAAGAGAACTCCCACTGATATGGAAGGAGAATGTCAGCCTGGTCCTGAGACAAGTTTGAATATGAGTGATAGTTTACTGTTTGACAGTTTTAGTGAAGACTTCCTGGTAAAAGAACAACCACCTGATATACAAGTGAAAGAACCCCTTCCTTCTGAAATAACATCAAACCATTTCAACGATTCTCTTTGTCTACAACAAGAGGACCCAATGAAAATATCGAATGTGAATGAACATCAAGGCATTTGGCAGCAGTTGACCTGTTTCAATGATGAATCTATTATGTTTTCAGAAGTGGATTCCGTTCAGATGGTTGAAGCTTTGGACAATGTAGATATATTTCCTGTCCAAGAGAAAAGTAATTCTGCGGTATCTCTTAAAGCATTAGATCTAAGTGATTCAGTGATTTTAAGTAATGGCCATCTGCATGGAGAAGTAGTTGGAGGAGATCAAGATGAAAGGGCTCCAAAGTCCAGATTAACAGGGACAAGGCAAAATAATTCATTCATCTGGTCAGGGACATCAATTGACCTAAGTCCAGGACTACAAAGGATTTTAGATAAAGTATCTAGTCCTTTTGAAAATGAAAAGCCAAAATTAACAACTATAAACTTGTGTAGTTTAAAAGGCAAAGGTACAGAGTTACATGAGAGGAAAGAAGTGATTTTAAATTTAGAAACAAATCAAGTACAGGCAACTTCATTTTTCCCTAATAAGGAAGTAAAAAGCAAGATTGAGGCCTTAGAGAGTGATGCCAATCATGGTGAAATTTCATCCCTCTTGCCTTGTAAAGAGAACTTGATAGCTGATGATCATGGTCTCATTCCTCCTACACCCATTCCAGCATCTGCTTCTAAGCTGGCATTTCCGGAAATCCTTGGAGTACCTGTAAAAGTTCAGAAAACAAGTACTGCTTTACAGCATGGTGAAGGATACACATGTGGCTCATCTTTAGGTATTAAAATACATGATTCAAGTTCAGAGAGTAGAAGCGGTTTCCAGGAGGACAGTCCTGTTACAGAAACAAGTTTTTCACTGCTGTTGTCACAGGATGGGTTACAGTTAACTCCAGCCTCATGCAGTTCAGAAAGTTTGGCCATAATAGACGTAGCAAGTGACCAAACTCTCTTTCAAACATTCATTAAGGAGTGGCAGTGCAAAAAACGATTTTCCATCTCACTGGCTTGTGAAAAAATTAGAAGTTTGACATCTTCTAAAACTGCTACTATTGGTGGTAGATTTAAGCAAGGTAAGAATTTTTTAAAGTTTTGGTTTTTTTTTTCACTCTTACCTATTAATTAGTGGACTGAGGTGAACTTTAGATTTTTCTGTATTGGATGTTAGATACAGTCTATTCAAAATTTGGTAATTAGCTATAGTCAGCTTGTCAACCTGTTGTGGAAAATCAGGTTTGATTAGATTTCTTGAATCTGTATTTATGAATGAATTTGTTCATAAAGTTTTGAGTATTTGTCTGATCTTCAGTTCATGGAACACATGTGTTAATGACAAGTTTGATGTACTTTTAGTGTTGAACAGCATTTTTCATTTTTCATCTATTAAGCACAAAATTGAACACATTTTCTGCATCAGACTGATGCTAGAGGAATTAAAAATGTTTACTTAAATGTAATAAATATGTATTGAATTCTTATGTGCCAGTTTTCTAGTTATTTAGTTATTTTTCTAGCTATTGGGGATGTAGTTGAAAATAAAATGGATTGGTTTTTGCCCTTTGTAAAATGGAGAATATACTCTTTTAGAAAATGATGATGACTCTAGATTTAAAAAAGCAATCATACTTCATTCTTCACTAAGGAGTAAGTCTCTTAGTAAAGTTTCTTAATTCTTAAGAATTGGTGGATTTGCTATAAAGTTTTTGTCACGTGCAAGTAATCTGTTTAAGTTGTAGAAATTTGAAATGTAGCTTATTTTTCATTTAGTTGAAACTTCTTTACTTGTAATTATAACCTATTTTAAGAAACATTTAGGATATTTAATATGGTGACAAGCATCTTAACTGATGGGAAACCTAGAAAGATTTTACATAACTCCTAAAAATGACTACATAATGTGAATTTTAGGAGCCATAGATTTTGCCTATTAAATATAGTTCTTATTGTCATTGTATTAACAATTTACTTAATGTCTTTAATATTAGTTTTTTTGACTGTTTCACTTTTGATTTACTTAGCTAGCTCACTTCAGGACCCCCTTATTAGAGATGACGGATTTCCCCTTCAAGGCTCTGATGACATTCTGGTGATTGGGCTGGCAGTATGCTGGGGTGGAAGGGATGCCTATTATGTTTCATTACAGAAGGAACAAAAGCATTCTGGTAAGTAATCAGTATTTGACTCACTCACCATATAATTAATGAGACATTTGTTAGTGTGGTATTCTTTTGTTGAGAATAATTTCCTGCCATTACCTAGGATTTACTTTTAGAATTAAAAAATATTTTTATTTGGAGAATAGCTTGCGTGTACAGAATTGCATTTATTAATTAGAATGATTTTCCCCCCTGCAGTGCTGGGGCTCAAACCCAGGACTTGTACCTGATAGGCAAGTGCTCTATCACTGACTAACACCCCAAGACCAAATAAATGTCTATGAAGCATTGCCCTGGTGGCCCCCTGTCTGTCACCTGAGGCTGGTAAGCCTGGACCATAGCAGTTTCTTAGTGTTTCTCCTCACATTGTCTGGGCCTGGAGCATGTCCAGAGGCAGTGTCGAGCTAGACAGAGATAGTTAATAGTGTTGAATCACACAGCCCTTAGGAGAGACTTTGAAATGGAAAGAACAGATCTTTGTGATCTGATTATGGTTGTTGGATATTCAGCTGTTTGGCTGGTTTTGACCAGAAGCAAAATTAATAAGGATGTCAGATAGCATCTTTTCTTCAATAATCATGGAATATTTGCAGTTGTTTTTCAGGAAAATACGTTGGGCTGAGTAGTTACTTGAACTTCTTTTGTTTTTGACATGACATTACATTATATACCTCCATTTAAATTCATTTCAAAATAACTATGTTTAACTCATTCTGAAAAATGTTAACTTTATTTTTAGAAGTGTTTTTGTTTGTTTGTTTGTTTCATTTTGTACTAGGGATTGAACCCAGGAGTGCTCTGTAGCACTGAGCTATATCCCTAGTCCTTTCTATTTTTTTATCTTTAGAGTTTTGCTATGTTGCCCAGGCTAACCTTGAACTTGTGATTCTCTTGCCTCAGCCTCTTGAATAGCTGGGATTAGAGCACACCTCAAGAGCACTGCCGCATGTCCAGCTATTTTTAGAAGTCTTGATATTTAGAATTTTGTCTCATGTAGTTAAATAGAGCATTATAAATCTTCTAACCCAAACCATAACTTTTAGATTATAAAGCATTTCATCTACATAGTTGAAATGACCTGTATAAGGTCATGCTATATTTGTGATCACTTGAAACCACATCCTTAGGCTTCTGAGTCTTTTTCAATCTTTCCACTAGAGATTATGGCTTCAAATGAATTTATGCAATTTTTGCATTAAGACTTTCTTTTTCTTCTCAAGAAATTAGTGCCAGTTTGGTCCCACCTTCTCTGGATCCAAGCCTGACTGTGAAAGAAAGGATGTGGCATCTTCAGTCATGCTTGCAGAAGGAATCTGATAAGGAACATTCTGTCATCATCTATGATTTCATCCAGATCTATAAGATTCTTCTTCTGTCCTGTGGCATCTCTCTGGAACAAAGTTATGAAGACCCTAAGGTTCTATATTTTATTTTTATATACTTAAACATTGTTAGTGTTTAGAGTTAATTATTCTTAAGTGATGTGGTGTTTATTTAGCTTCATTAATGCAATGTAAATCTTTTAGAGAAGACATTTTTCTGTCCACTAATCTCATCCACACATAATATAATATCATTATACAAATGTCTCTGTGTAGATAAAAATAGAGATGTCACAAATCCTAAACCCGAAAGTTCACAACTGCTTAGAGATTTTTTTTTAAATTAATTTTGGTCATAAGTTGTAAGTTTTGTTAAGTGAAAAGAGAATTGTTAGATTTAAGTATATAATAACATGATTTTTCAAATGTTCATGAGGGCAGAGGCAGAAAATAGGAAAAGTACATGAATAAAAGATGCCAAAAGAGAGTACAATTGGGGTCATGGGGGTAGGTCACATTGTCTCTGAGTATGTTCCTTTGTGGTAGCAGAGTGTGACACATTCTTCATAATGATGACCCTGAGTTATCAGGGGTTGCTTATGTCATTGTTATATACACTGAGCAATAAAGTGCATGTTCAGAAGACATCATTTATAATATCTTTAAAGATACATCCTTTCCCCCTAACCTGTTGATAACAGATATCTGAGGCATGCAGAATGTTAGAGTTGAGAAATTATACTATTTGACAGTTACTACTAACATAGTCAATAATAATAGGATAAGTTTTAGTTTCTTAGTTTTTTGTTTTTTTTTTTCCCCACATGATACTGGGAACCTAGGGCCTTGCATATACTCTGATTGCTCTGCCACTAAGTTATGTCCCCAGCCCCAGTTTTTTAGGTTTCTTTCCTTTTTCCTGTTTTTTTTTTTTTGCAGATTTTAAATTGATCTCTACTAGATATTAAAGATTGTCACTTGATTTTGATGTTGAGCAATACAAAACAAGAATATGGGTTATGTGAGCCTCTCTTTAAAACTATGGTAGCCTCCTAGATTTATATAGCACCTTCTTTATAAACTACTTGAAATATTTCATAAGTTGTTTTATTGGCCATTTTTTATTAGAGAATCATAATTATGCATAGTAATTTGGTTCATTTTGCAAAATCATGCATGCAAGGAATTTGATTTCAATCCCTATTGTCTCCCCTGTTCTTTCCTCCCCCTTCTCCCTATCCCCACTCCTCTATTATATTCTCCTACATATACATAAAGGTGAACTTTCCTTTGGTACACTTATATGAATATGATTCTGTTAAATTCATTTAATTATCATCCCCTTTCCTTCCTCCCTCCTTTACTCTCCTCCTCCTCCTTCTATTCCACTGATCTTCTTTGTATCTTTATGATATCCAGTCCTCTCCTGAACTGCTTTCTTTCCCTAATTTTGCTCTAGTTTCTACATGTGAGAGAAAACATTTGACCCTTGATTTTCTAAGTCTGGCTTATTTCACTTAGAATGATTTTCTCCAATTCCATCCGTATACCAGCAAGTGCCATTATTTCATTCTTCCTCATGGCTGAGTAAAACTCCATGGTTAATAACATTTTTGATGAAAGCAGATAAACTATTAATTTACAAAATCTCATTTTTATAAGAAACATTAGCCAATTTTACATTAGATTCTCTCATTCAATATTCCTCAATAAAACTTTATTCTTAATCTACAAAAGAAGTGAGTGAGTCATATAATAATTTTCAGAAGTATTAACAGTGTCTAGATTTCCTTATTCTATATCCAGTTCTGGATCTCCTAGATCTAGTATTAGAAATTACAATTTTCCTAATCTCATGGGGAAGCTAAAAATAATTAAATGACCAGTTGGATGTGCCTGGTGACAGACTCCCATGTTGAAGGGAAAATGTAAAGGCGTTCTAAAATTCTGGGGTAAAATGTATATGCCTCACTCTGATATTGAACTAAGTAAACCCAAAACCATACAAGCCCATGTTTATTATAGTATATTAGCTCACTTCAGCCTTGGTGGAGAAGCCTCTATTTTCATTCTCAGACACATTGTTTCATTTGGCTGAGAGGCACTTGGTTTTCAAACCTTCAGAATGAGCCACCCCAGAGAGTCAGAGTGTCTTATTGATGGGAAAGTTGTAACTTTTCCTTTCTGTGCTTGTGAAGGCCACTGGTGTTATTGGTACCAAAAATGAGTCCTGTTACAGTTTATGCTTTCTGTCTCCTTTCCTGAGAAGAACACGGAATAAGTGGTAAGTGAAATTGAGGGAAATTGTAAATGAACTTTCTGAAATAGAAACGATCAAAAAATGTCTTTGAAAAAATCAGGAAAACATTCTGATTCCTGTCCCATTTAGGTGGCATGCTGGCTACTAGATCCCGACTCTAAGGAACCAACTCTTCATAGCATAGTTACCAGTTTTCTTCCTCATGAGCTCCCGCTCCTAGAAGGATTAGAGACGGGCCAAGGAATTCAGAGCCTGGGGCTGAACGTCTGCACCGAGCATTCTGGGCGGTACAGAGCTTCTGTAGAGTCCATTCTCACTTTCAGTGCCATGAATCAACTCAACTCTTTGTTGCAGAAGGAAAACCTTCAAGGTAAAATTGTTCCTGGACTTTTTGTTACAGACTGGGGCCTGAGTGTGTATGTACGTGTATGTGAATATGTTTGAATTTTATCAAGGGATTTTTATTCACGCTCCGAAGACATTTTTCATATTTTTGTTTTTTTTAAAGTGATCTGTTTTCTTTTTAGAGCTCTTAACAGTTATTTCTCCTTTTTGTTTTATTGGTTCTTTTTAGTTGTATGTAACACTAGTTGTATGTATATTTTGATATAATTATATAAGCATGGAATATATCTTATTCTAATTAGGACCCTAGTCTTGTGGATGTACATGATGGTGACATTCATTGTGGTGTATTCACATACATACATAGGAAAGTTAGGTCAGATTCATTCCACTATCTTTCTTTTTTTCTCCCCTCTCCCTTCCCTTCATTCCCCTTTGTCTAATCCACTGAACTTCTGTTCTTCCCCTCTCAGCCCTTGCCTTATTGTAGGTTAGCTTCCACATATTGGAGAAAACATTCAACATTTGGTTTCTTAGGATTGACTCATTTCACTTAGCATGATAGTCTCCAGATCCATCCACTTACTGGCAAATGAAATAAAGTCATTCTTCTTTATGGATGAGTAATACTCCATCATGTAAATATACATTTTCTTTATCCATCCATCTGTTGAAGGGCACCTATGTTGACTCCATATCTTAGGTTAGCTATGGTCAGTTGTGTTGCTCTAAATATTGATGTGGCTGTGTCATTGTAGAATGCTGATTTTGACTCCTTTGGATGTATATCAAGGAGTGGGATAGCTGGGTTATATGGTGGTTCCATTCCTAGTTTTCTGAGGATTCTCCATACTGCTTCCCAGTGTGGTTGTACTAATTTTCAGGCCTACCAACAATGTATGAGAATACCCTTTTCCCCACATCCTCATCAACACTTGTTGTTACTTGTATTCTTGATAATTGCCATTCTGACTGGACCGAGAAAAGATCTCAGTGTTTTAATTTGCATTTCTTTACTTGCTAGAGATGTTGAACATTTTTTCATATATTTGTTGATTGTATTTCTTCTTTTGAGACATGTCTATTTAGTTCCTTTGCCCATTTATTGATTGGGTTATTTGTGGGTTGTTTTTTTTTTTTTTGGGGGGGGGGTTAAGTTTTTTGAGTTCTTTGTATATTCCTGGAAGTTAATGCTCTATCTGAAGCGCAGGTAGCAAAGATTTTCTCCCATTCTGTAGTCTCTCTTTCCTGTTCAACAGTTGTTTTTTTTACCAAGGGTTATTCATGTCTTCTCTTTCCTTGCTCTTGATAAATAACACAAATTTGCTGAGAAGACTGCTGGCTGACTTTGACTCTTTGACTTCAGAGGACATAACAGATGCTATGGTAAACATGGTGAAGGGGAACAAAGTTGGTTTTATTTTAAGAAGATTTTACCATGAATTTATTGATTGGGCAGTAGATACTTGAAACAGCAGACCAATGAGTTTACACAGACTAGGTTTTGCATCTGGGCTGTCTTACCTATTAGCTAAGGGTCACTGGGCAAGCTACTGAATCTCTCCAAGTCTGGTTTTTATAAAGAGGTTCTAAGGATTAAATGAGGGAAGTAAGTGCTTAACATTATATTAGTTGATTATTATGATTGTTTTTAACCTCCAGCACAAACTCTTCCTGCCAGTATGGGGTAGGATAACAAAGACCAGACCTACCAGTGTGTTCAGGGGAGGTGTTCCTGCTTAAGTGATGTTAACTGGCAGCTCTTCTGTAGGCACCACTGTATTCTAACCTCAGCTTCTCTAAGCCCTTGAAGGCAGACTAAGGAGGTGGGGTGTGGTCTTATGTTGCAGGACTGCTTCTACATTTGTGTTCAATAATGCTGGATCACAGTTCAATTCCCTTCAGTCTGCCCAGGCAGCCCCTAGGTAGGTGTCCCGGACAGTCTATCTGTGCTTTTCTCAAAGACAGTGACTTTAGAAGATGTTCATAGGAATTGGTCTGGAACTTATTTTTAGATGTTTGTTACCCTTATCAGAATCATAAGCGTTCAGTCTGTTTGAGAAAGGACTGTTCCAGACTTAAAGACTTTTTTTTTAACCTATAAAAAGGGGTAACTATAGTTTTCCTTTCCAGAAAAGTGTAAGAAACCTCTAAGTTTTCTTTTTTTTAAATTTCATCTTTTTAATGAGTCTTGAAAGTACCACATTTCTGCAGACTTTCAAAAATGGTTGACTAGGAGGTATTAAGTACACTTTTATTCAGTCTAAAGGTGTTCTTAGAGAAACTGTAGAATTGAGTGCATTGAGAAAAGGGAAGTTTTTGGAGAAATGTGGAAGCCCTTAAATTTTATTTAGAAATAATTATTTCAAGATTTGCTTGTTTATTTAAATGGACCTCCAGATCTTTTTCTCTTCTCATCCTCTTGCCTCTTGGGTAAGTTGACTTTCTCTCAGTAGAGAACTGCTTTTTGTATGGGTATGAATAAATATTAAAGAATATGTCTTTGCTTAATATGATCCAGGGCAAAATATCCCTGTTCTCTTGTGTGGCTTGCTTAGGTCCTTTCTACGGGGTTTGAACACATATGGTATGATTTTCTAAGAAAGTAATAAATTGGTTTTTCTTCTTTTTAAAGGACTGTTGTTACACAAATTTATGTTAATCACATTCTTTCACGTATGCAGTCATCATTGGTCCATGTGTGGTCCTCTTATTATTCATTATTATTTTAATAAAAATATAATGATACCTATGAACCCACATCATCAATAAATAGTACTGTGTATGTGCTCCTCATTTCTTGTACACCCTAAGATTTGTATATCCTTCTTTTTTTTATTAAATGTTTTAAATTTCAAAATTGGAAACATCTTAGCATATTTGTTTTAGATATGTCTGCAATTATTGCTGTATTATATATTATTTATTGTTGCTTATTTTTGAATTTATCTCACACTGGGGGTTACTTTTCTCACTTAGCATCGTGTTGATATGATTCATGGATATTCTTGTACATTTCTATACTTTATTCATTTTCACTGCTGTGTAGTATGTCATGGTATGAATGTACCCAAATATCTCTATTTTCCTAATGATGAACATTTAGATTATTTCTAGTTTCATATTGTTATAGTAAGTATTTTATATGAATATTCTTATGCATACATTTTCCTGGTATATATGGGCAAGAATTTCTCTTGGGTGTGGGATTGCTCTGTCATGGGAATAGAAGTAATCAACATTTCAAGATTCTACTAAACTATATTCCAGAATGGTTGTATAAGTTCACTCTCTAAATAGCAACATGTAATGGCAATCTCATTCATATTGTCTAAACTTTGCCATTTAATTGGTTATAAAATGATGGTAACCTTTCTTTTGCTATCTTTTAGTTTTTATAACAAATTTATTCTAGTTTCATGAACTGAGTTGTGAATATAATCTATTTTTATTCTGTAGGAGTTCATGTATTATTGAAATGATGCGTTCCTTGAAAGTTTGGTGAAATTTACCTTATAACTATTTCTGTACGTAAAGATATTTAGCTGCAACTTTAATTTCTTTAACTGGAAGACTGTTAAATTATTTTTATTACATTTTGTTAAGCCATAAGAGTTTATCTGTTTCTTCTAGATTTTCAAATTTATTAGCATAAAGCTATTAACAATTCTCTTTTGCATCTTCACTTTTTGTGAAAAAATTCTAATTTTTACATTTAAAAATGTTAAGAAATGCATTTATGATGTATTTCTGTTCCTTGTGATTATTGATGCATTTGCACTCTATTTTCCTACTGTTCTACATTGTTTCTGTTCAGTTTTTATTTGCAAATGATTCACTAATAGTTGTGCTCTATTCTTAGGAGTATATATCTGTAATTCTTCAGGATCTAAATCTCCCTGTGTTAGTCATTGTTATTGTTGTTGTTGTTGTGACCAAAATAGTGACAAGAACAACTTAGAGAAGGAAAGGTTTATTCTGACTCATGGTTTCAGAGGTTCATTCCATGGGCGGCCAACTCCATTGGTATGGCAGACGATGGTGGCAGAGAAAAGTTGCTCTGCTCATGGTAGTTGAGAAGCAGAGAGGAAATGAGCAGCCTGGGGATAAGATATAATTCTGAAGGGCACACCCCAGTGTCCTGTTTCCTTAAGCCATACACCTGCCTACAGTCACCGCCCAGTAATCCATTCTGTTATTAATCCATCAAATGGATTCCACTGATTAGATTACAGTTCTCATTATCTAATCATTTCACCTTTGAGTATTCCAGTATTGTCTGACATAAACTTTTTTTGTGGGACACCTCATATCTAAACCCAAACAGTCCCATTCTTAACTTCTCTGCTAACTTGTATATTTCATATTCTTTGTGAGTTCATATAGGATTTTATCAGTGGAACCCTGCAGGACTAATTTGGGGGGAAGCTTTCCTATAGAAAGGTTTTGCTCCTGCCAAATTATATCACATCCAAAGACTATATTAGCCTTTCCTGAGAGTTTTGTTTCAGCATAGGAGTCCCAGACTCAGTTCCTCCTCCAGTTGCTATTTCAAGGATCTATAGCCCCTTACCTTTTTTGTTGTAGTATTCCATCTCCATGACAGGCCTGTTCTAACTGCTTGTGGATCCAGGGTGGTTTCCTATTCTGCCCCAAGTTCTTTATTTCACTGATCTACCTCATGCATTTCTGTTCTAGTGCCAGGTCTCAAAAGCCAGGCTCTGTCCACCCAGTACTTGCTCCTGACTCTTAGAGGCCATAACTCTCATTTGTTTGCTTATTTTGATGGTGATTATAGATGTCTCTGGAGATCCTTTCCTGCTGACTGAGAACAGCAAAAGTTCAAAGAAGTGAATATGTGGAACTGGGCAGGGTGGCCTGGGGTTACTCCGAATTTTAGAAGTCCATAGTAATGGAAGCTGAAATCTTTGGAATGGATTTTTCTTAATGAGGTAGAACAACATTTCCCACAGTGCATTCAATGGATGCTTACTTTTTAGGATATTAATAAGTATTATGTGAAATAAAGAATTTTATGGTTAAGTAACTTCAAGTTAAAATTAATTTTCCTCAAGTCTTCTCAGAGCACTTAAAGGTATTAGTAGTCATCATGAATATTTAAGAGCAGTATATAGATGCAGAAACTCACAATATATAGTATTATTCCACCTTTTTGTAGAGCATCTTTGTGATTAATATTATAAGAAACATACTGGAAAAACTGATTTAAAATGTCTACTCTGTTGAGAAATATCTGCATATAGAAAGATGCTGATTTTTACTTCAGAAACTTATCTCTTTACTACTTGGCAAGAGCATTGGAAAATATAAAACATTTATATTTAGTTCTTTGAGTAAGCATGTATTCTGTTGGGACCAGAAATATTGGAAATAATTTTAGGTAATTAATCCTTTGTAGTCAGTTGAGCAAAGAAGGTTGACTGCCTTACTCCTGCAAAGAATAGAAGCAGAGATATTGTATTAGGAGAAATATAATCTCCTATAATCCAGACTATTCCAGTTCTTGTACTTCGATAGAAAGGATAATAGTTGGTTTGAGACCCTGCTGACGAGATGCAGTGGGAAGCACAGTAACATCTTGATGTTTGAGTAACATCTCTGGATTGTCCTAGACCAATTCTATGTAGTTTAGACAGTGCTATATTCAGGAAGGAGGAATTAACATTTAATTTTTATCTTTTTTCTTTCAGATATTTTCCGTAAAGTAGAAATGCCCTCTCAGTACTGCTTGGCTTTGTTGGAACTAAATGGAATTGGCTTTAGTACTGCAGAATGTGAAAGCCAGAAACACATCATGCAAGCCAAGCTGGATGCAATTGAGACTCAGGCCTATCAACTAGTTGGCCACAGCTTTTCCTTCACCAGTGCTGATGACATTGCTGAGGTGGTATCATGGGAACAGGGAAGTTAGAAAATAATTTTTATAGTTAAAATGAGGTGTGTGTATGTGTGTGTGTATTTACTAAATTTGGTTACCTAAACACTAAAGATCAGTAAAATGAAACAACTAACCAGAATGCACTAACGATCAAGTATTCCAACACCAAATTAACATTGTATTTATGAGACAGGAAAGTGGTAGAGGCTTCTAGAAGGCATGATCCAGGATAGGATTTGCCTGGATCAGAGGCTGAACAAATGATCAGTAGTGGGTCCTGTAAAAGTATAGCTGTTGCTCTGTGAAGGTAGTCCTTTCACAAACACTTACCCACATCTTTCTTCAGAGTAGAAAATTGGATATTTTTGTGAGATTCAAATAAAAATAGGGATTTTTGTGACTTTTCATTTTTGAATCTAGTTTAGAATCTTTGTCAACTTACATGAATTTTGACAAAAGTTACTTGTTTTATTGTCATAGTTTGGTGTTTTGTTCTCTCCTCTTACCATACACTCCTTCCCGGTTAAAGCTGGTTGGGTTGTTTTAGAGGGATTTCAAACACAACTGATAGCATGAACCTTGCTGGATCTTCTAGATGTGATTCAGTGTTGTAGCATGTTGGGATATGAATTGAAAAGCTTATAAGCCAGACTTTGAGCCAGGTTTGAGTCTTGCCTCCTCCATTTACATCAGTTCTTTACATCTCAGTTTTTTCTTCATCAGTAAAATGGAGGTTGTTGTGAGGTATGAATGACAAATGTAAAATACTTGGAAGAATGACCATCACATAGAGAGTGCTTGGTAAAAGTTACAATCCTTATAAAATGCCCGTTTTTCAGCCACAGTGTTACATATTTTAAAGAAAACAAGGAACTTTGTTTCTGTTAACAATGTAGTATATCTGTATTGAATTCAGTGATGCCTTTTTTGCTTTTGTGTGTGTGTGTATGTTTTCTTTTGAATTCTTTAATTTAGAAATCTTCAAGTGAAGCAGTACTTAGAGGAAGATTTATTTCATGGGGTGCATTCAACAAAAGAAGTAGAAATCAACAAATAAACGACTTAACACTACAGCTCAAAGCCCTAGAAAAAGAAGAGCAGACCAACACCAAAAGTAGTAGAAGACAGGAAATAGTTAATATCAGAGCCGAAATCAACGAAATTGAAACAAAAGAAACAATCTCGGAAAATTAACAAAATAAATACTTGATTCTTTGAAAAAATAAACAAAATTGATAAACCCTTAGCCACACTAACAAGGAGAAAGGGGGAGAAAACTCAAATTACTAAAATTCGGAATGAACAAGGAAATATCACAACAGACACGAGTGACATACAAAACATAATTAGAAGCTATTTTGAAAATCTATACTCCAACAAAACTGAAAACCTCGAAGACATCAACAAGTTTCTAGAGACATATGAATTACCTAAACTGAACGAGGAGGACATACACAACTTAAATAAATCAATTTCAAGCAATGAAATAGAAGAGGTCATCAAAAGCCTACCAACAAAGAAAAGTCCGGGACCAGATGGGTTCTCAGCCGAGTTCTACAAAACCTTTAAAGAAGAGCTCATTCCAATACTTCTCAAAGTATTCCATAAAATAGAAGAGGAGGGAACCCTCCCAAACTCATTCTATGAAGCCAATATCACCCTGATACCTAAACCAGACAGAGACACATCAAGGAAAGAAAATTTCAGACCAATATCCTTAATGAACATCAATGCAAAAATTCTCAACAAAATTTTAGCAAATCGCATACAAAAATAGATTAAAAAGATAGTGCACCAGGATCAAGTGGGTTTTATCCCAGGGATGCAAGGTTGGTTCAACATCCGGAAATCAATAAATGTCATTCACCATATCAGCAGACTAAAAGTTAAGAATCACATGATTATTTCAATAGATGCAGAAAAAGCATATGATAAAATACAGCATCCCTTCATGCTCAAAACACTAGAGAAAATTAGGGTAGTGGGAACATTCCTTACCATTGTAAAGGCCATCTACGCTAAGCCCATGGCCAATATCATTCTAAATGGTGAAAAACTGAACGCATTCCCCCTAAAAACTGGAACAAGACAGGGATGCCCTCTTTCACCACTTCTATTCAATATCGTACTTGAAACTCTAGCCAGAGCAATTAGACAAACCAAAGAAATTAAAGGGATATGAATTGAAAAAGAGGAACTCAAACTATCTCTGTTCGCTGATGACATGATTATATATTTAGAGGAACCTGGAAATTCCACCAGAAAACTTTTAGAACTGATAAGTGAATTCAGTAAAGTAGCAGGTTACAAGATCAATGTCATAAATCCAATGTATTTTTATACATAAGTGATGAATCTTCAGAAAGAGAAATTAGGAAAACTACCCCATTCACAATAGCCTCGAAAAAAATAAAATACTTGGGAATCAACCTCACAAAAGAGGTGAAAGACCTCTACAATGAGAACTACAGAACACTGAAGAAAGAAATTCAAGAAAACCTTAGAAGATGGAAAGATCTCCCATGTTCTTGGATAGGCAGAATTAATATTGTCAAAATGGCCATGCTACCAAAAGTGCTATACAGATTGAATGCAATTCCAATTAAAATCCCAATGGTGTACCTTACAGAAATAGAGCAAGCAATTATGAAATTCATCTGGAAGAATAAGAAACCCAGAATACCTAAAGCAATCCTCAGTAGAAAGAGCGAAGCAGGGGGTATCGCAATACCAGATCTTCAACTCTATTACAAAGCAGTAGTAACAAAGACGGCGTGGTATTGGTACCAGAATAGATAGGTAGATCAATGGTACAGAATAGAGGACACGGACACAAACCCAAATAAATACAATTTTCTCATACTAGACAAAGGTGCCAAAAATATGCAATGGAGAAAAGATAGCCTCTTCAACAAATGGTGCTGGGAATACTGGAAATCCATATGCAACAGAATGAAAGTAAATCCCTATCTCTCACCCTGCACAAAACTCAACTCAAAATGGATCAAGGGCCTCGGAATCAGACCAGAGACCCTGCATCTTATAGAAGAAAAAGTAGGTCCAAATCTTCAACTTGTTGGCTTAGGATCAGACTTCCTTAACAGGACTCCCATAGCACAAGAAATAAAACCTAGAATCAACCACTGGGATAGATTCAAACTAAAAAGCTTTCTCTCAGCAAAGGAAACTATCAGTAATGTGAAGAGAGAGCCTACAGAGTGGGAGAATATCTTTGCCACTCATACTTCATATAGAGAGCTAATTTCCAGAATCAATAAAGAACTCCAAAAACTCTACGCCAAGAATACAAATAATCCAATCAACAAATGGGCTAAGGAAATGAACAGACACTTCGCAGAAGATGTACAAGCAATCAACAGATACATGAAAAAATGTTCAACATCTCTAGTAATAAGAGAAATGCAAATCAAAACTACCCTAAGATTTCATCTCACCCCGATTAGAATGGCGATTATCAAGAACACAAGCAATAACAGGTGTTGGCGAGGATGTAGGGAAAAAGGTACACTCATACATTGCTGGTGGGGTTGCAAATTAGTGCAGCCACTCTGGAAAGCAGTATGGAGATTCCTCAGAAAGCTTGGAATGGAACCACCATTTGACCCAGCTATCCCACTCCTTGGCCTATACCCAAAGGACTTAAAATCAGCATACTACAGAGATACAGCCACATCAATGTTCATAGTTGCTCAATTCACTATAGCCAGATTGTGGAACCAACCTAGATGCCCTTCAGTTGATGAATGGATAAAGAAACTGTGGCATATATATACGATGGAATATTACTCCGCCATGAAGAATGATAAAATCATGGCATTTGTAGGCAAATGGATGAAATTGGAGGCTATCATGCTAAGTGAGATAAGCCAATCTCAAAAATCTAGAGGACGAATGATCTCGCTGATAAGTGGATGGGGACATATAAGGGGGGGGTAGGAAGGGTTAGCATTAGGGTATTGTTAGGTTTAGGGTTAGGGATAAGGAGGGTGGTATGAATGGAGGAAGGAAGGACTGTATAGAGGGAAAAGAGGGGTGGGAGGGGTGGGGGGAAAGGGAAAAAATAACAATGAATCAAACAACATTGCGCTATGTAAATTTATGATTTTTAATTAAATAAATTAAAAAACATTTTAGTTGTAGTTAGACACAATATCTTTATTTTATTTATTCTTATATGGTACTGAGGATTGAACCCAGTGCCTCACACATACTAGGCAATCACTCTACTGCTGAGCCACAACCCCAGCCCATCCCTGCTTTTTTGATCACACATTGGCAATGTAAGCTCTCATGTTGACTGAGCAACCATGCTGGTTATCACTGCACAAGATATTTAGGAGAGTTCATAGTCCCCACAGTAACCTCAAGTCTCAGTGTCAGTAGCTTATTTGCTCTACTCTTGAGCTGCATCCTTAGCCTTCTCTATGTTTCACTTTGTGACAGGATCTTGCTAATTTGCTCAGCACAGCATATGCTTGTGCCTGTTTAAAAACCTTGTGTTAGTATTTTCTGAAAATGCCCAAATTAGGGTATGGACAGCTTACCTGATATGTAAATTTTCATTGCCATCATTTATTAAAAGTGATAATTCCACATTGTCCAAAGAAATGTTCTACTTACCCATATTAAACTGTGGAGACTGTTTTCTTAAATAACTTAAAAAAATAATTTTCTGCATGACAGTACTTGCAATTAGATTCTTGATTAAAGAAGCATTAATTTCTTTCAGGTTTTATTTTTAGAATTGAAGTTGCCACCAAATGGAGAGATGAAAACCCAAGGCAGCAAGAAAACTTTGGGTTCTACCAGAAGAGGGCATGACAATGGAAGCAAGTTGAGGCTGGGGAGAAGATTCAGCACTAGTAAGGTGCTCTTTGGGGCAGTCACAGGGCACAATCTGAACTACTTTTAGCTTTTTGATGTCTCAAAAGAATGCGATGAAATTAAGATCAAATGTAAACCAGCACTTTAACTTATCCAGATACAAATAAATAAATAAGTTTGTGATTTAATAGCCCACAAAATCAATGGAGACATAAAAAATTGGGACCTTAATGTGAGTTATAATTATATCTCTCCTGTCATTAAAGCAGAGTGAAGGTTTATGCATTCAGATCTATAGACATAATTTAATTATTATCATCTACTGCTCTGGGACTTCCAGTATAATATAACTTGTATAGTCATATGAATATAGAGAATGGTATAAAAGAAGTAAAACTAATTTTTCAGTTTCATGGCAAAATAAGTTTTCTATGAATTTGTTTTGACAATCAAATCTGCTGTTTTCAAAGGAAATTTGCTAATGATAATCCGTGGAAGCTATATGCATTAGTGGGAGAGAAGAAAGAGAGGGCTTAATTTTATTTTTTACTGAAGTTTCAATGGAGAAATAAGGATAGGAAATGCAGCCACAGCAGCTGTGGAGAGATGTCCAAGTTGCCATTCTGTAGAATTTTGACCCTTATATCACTGACTGTGACTTGTCTTCCTTTGGGAGGTGTCTACAACTCTGTTCTCTATATGACTTTTTATTAGTCTCACTGGCTCTTTCACCTCACAAATTTTCCTTAATGGTTCATCGAAAGTCCATATTGCATGGAAATGTCAAAGTTTTAAAAATAAATGTCTCCTGATTTCCTTGATTTGGAAACCATGTAAGTGTCAGGATAAGAAGGAAGAAAGCTGGGATACTTCCAGTCATGTAAAGAATGGAGAAACAAATTTGCAAAGAACAGAGATGATGTGACTTCTTGGTCGGGTGTGGGGTAGCAGTTTACTTTGGTAAACTGATATTTTATTTTTTTTAATCTGCCTCTGAATTGATAGTACTCAGCATTACTATATTTGCATTTCATATAGTATACTTACCATAGTTTTATCTCTATGGTGATTTTTTCCATCTTTTTATTTGGGCACTACTGGGAATTGTACCCAGGGGTGCTCTACAATTGAGCTACATCCCCAGTCCTCTTTATTTTTTAATTTTTTATTTTGAGGCAGTTTCTTGCAAAGTTGTCCAGGCTGGTCATGAACTTGTGATCCTCCTGCTCAGCTCCCAAGTTCAGGGAGTACGGGCATACAACATAGTGCCCAGTCCACTATTGTGATTTCTAAAACAACCCTAGCAGTAATTTTGAGTTGTAGATACAGGACTTACCAAATTTTGATGCTGTGTTACTTACCTAAAAGAGAAACTTCTTTGCTATGGAATTTGGATAAGAATTCACTCTTACCTTGTTATATTTCTTTGGCAGGATGTTTTAAATAAATTAAAGGCATTACATCCTTTACCAGGCTTGATATTAGAGTGGAGAAGAATCACTAATGCTATTACCAAAGTGGTCTTTCCCCTGCAGCGGGAAAAGCGTCTGAATCCTTTTCTTGGAATGGAAAGAATCTATCCTGTATCACAATCACACACAGCTACAGGTGATGAGAAATGTTAAATATAAATAATGTTCAACTTTGAAATAAAAAAATTCATATGTAACATTTGCTTGTGATGGTGTAGGAATTTAAGTGTTGATCATTGGATTCAGTGAAGTTCCACAACATTTATAAAATTTATACTTTGTCCAAAGCATAGCTGGATACCACCTAGATATGAAGATGAGTTTTAATAAGATACACTTTCTACTTTCAAGTATATGTATAGCTTAATTGGTGTCTGAGACAGTGGTTTGCCTGAGATTTTACACAGGGATCTAATACTTGCATCAGTGATCTTATCTAACCTTAGTGCCAACCCTTTCCTGAACCTCTTAAGATTCTTTTTTAAGGCATCGTGGAGATTCCTCAGAAAACTTGGAATGGAAACACCATATAATGCAGCTATCCCACTCCTTGATACCAATCCAAAAGAACTAAAATACACATACTATAGCGATATAGCCACCTCAATGTTTATAGCAGCACAGTGCACAACAGCCAAATTGGAGTCAACGCAGATACCTATCAATAGATGAATGGATTCAGAAAATGTGGTATATATACACAATGAAGTTCTAGTCAGCCATAAAGAAGAATGAAATTACGGCATTTACTATTAAGTGGATGGAAATGGAGAACATCATGCTAAGTGAAATAAGCCAGACCCAGAAATTCAAGGGATGAATGTTTTCTCTCATATGTGGAAACTATTTTCAAATAAAGGAAAGAAGGAGGAAGGATAGGATATAGGGAAGATCAGTAGCGCAGAAAGAGATCAAGAAGTCGAGTGGAGGGAATGGGAAAGGGGAGGAAATGCAGAATGAATTCTTAAAAAATAATGTTATGTTGATACATAAATATATACCACAGGGAAATTCAATAAATAGATTAATGAAAGGAAGTCATATAGTTGAGGAAGGAGAAAAGAGAATGGGGATAGGGGCATGGAGGATAGGAGGGAAAAGGGGGAGATCATGAACTGAAACTGAATTCCATGCATGTATGATTTTGTCAGGATGAATCCAAGGACCATGTATAACCATGATACTCTAATAAAACAGAAGGAAAACACTGAAGCTCAGTAGTCCTCTGGGGAATCTGTGTAATAACTCTTATTTTCTGAAGCAAGAAGGAAAGTTGTAGAGACCTGTGGGTGTCTCATGGCCTTCCTGGAGTAGGTATGAGTGTAATCTGATAAAGAAAGTATTCTTTGTCTAGGCAGTACAACACATTACTTGCCAAATGTGATGTGCAATGGAAGAAAGGACAGTTATAACTCATTCACAGATTGCCCCCGTTTTTCTGTCTGATGAGAGACTATGGGTTGCAGTGCAGGTGGGGCAACAGCAGACAGAGTTTACCAGTTTCCTGGAATTGAGCTGATGGAGGAGGCCCAGGTATCTAGATTTCACAGGATAAAGTACTAGAGAAGACAGAGCTATGCAGGCAGCCAGCTCTGAAGATTTGCATAGGGTCCCTTGGGTCTTTAGCTGAGCAAGGATCAGGACAGACCTGTGAGGAATCTGCCAGAAACCAGGGAGAGAACCACCCAAAAGAATCAGACAAACTGATTTCTGGGTTTGCCTAGAGCCAGAAAACTGGTAAATCTCATGAATACCTCCATCTTAGCTTCTATGATCAGCTCTAGACTCAGTGCTGCCCCACCCAGCCTAGCAAGGCTTAGAAGCAGGAAACAAAGCCTGTGATCTCTTCTAATCAAATCCTTTGCCTTTTTTTTTTTCAGCCGGATTTTGTTTTCTATTACTGAGTTTTAAGAGCCCTTCAATTAGTCTTAATACAAGACATAATATGTCTTATTAAAAAATAAAACATGTGTATTAAAAAATAAAAACAATATGTTTATTTTAAAAGGTATTTAAATTATGAGCCTGATAATATTTTAAAATGTGATTCTTAAAGTAAATTAACCTACCATATTTTCAAGGAAAACAAGTTTGAAATTAGTGTTGTGACCCATTATTTCATACAAGCTCATGAATGTTTTTAATTATGATATATATCATACTTGCAGCAATGTCTAATATATATTTTAAAATTCACTCATTTATAGAGGCGGCAGTTTAGATTGGTGATATGGAATGTGGGCTCTGATTCAGAAATCAGTTCGAATCCTGGTGTTGTGAATATTTAGACAGATGCTTAATGCCTCAGTGCCTAAGTTTTTTCCTGTATAAAAGAAAGAGCAGTCCTACCTCACTCGTCATTCTGAGGATTACATAGGTTAATTCATGCTGAGTGCTTAGACTTCTACATGCTCCTGTAAAGTGCTTGGTATCAGTTACTCTGTTATTTTTTTTTCACATTATTTGGTCCAATTATAGAATACGTTTTAAAATGCATAACCTTATATAACAAAATAAAAACCATCTCTAATTCTATCATTAATACTTGTAAATCTTTTTGTTATTTTATTTTTGATTAGCATGTATTACACATATTAATGGGTTCAGTATGGTATTTAACTACATGTACACCGTGATGATTCCTTATCTACCCTTTCCCCTTCCCAGTCTCTAATTTATGCTACATTCAGATTGACTTCTTTTCAAACTTGCATATGAGGGAGAAGATTGTGGTACTTGTCTTTGGTGTCTGGCTTATTTCACTCAACAGGATCTCTTCCAGTTGCTAAACTATTTAATGTGGAGGCACCAAGAGGAGCTGTTTTCCCTCACTGGCCTTATTCCTTGTTCTAAACAACTTTCTCTCTTCCTTTGTGTCCCTTTAGCTAAATCTTGGTGCTTTCTAGCAATTTCTTTCCCTTTTGGTATTTAAGTTTCACTTCGAAACACTTGCTAATGCTGTCTAAATTCAGTTAAAATACTTGGCGATAAAACAAAAGCACCCTACAGTTTTCAAAGGTGTGTACAAGGGTATTCAACTCTATTTTTATTATTGATTTTAGAAATAATATATTTTAATAATGTTTTATAATTTTATAGTAATATTTTAGAAATACAAGCTTACCTAAGCACAGCAAAACCATTTCATGGTTAGAATTCACTTTCACTAAGCTATTTGCATGCTGTGTAATTTATTTTTATAATCTTTGTCTGCCAGTGTTACCTCATTAATTCAACTAATAGGCCAAGGCAGTGTGCTAAATATTAACTATTATAGAAAAGAAGACAGTGTGCCAAGGTAGAAAGAGCCTTGGCTATTTGCTAGCATTGTAACACAGAATGGGACGTTCAATTGTAACAATTATATTTAAAGCTACCATTAGTTGAACACTTATTTTGTGCTAAAAGCTAAATAAAAAGAATATACAATCAGGCTTTTATACAGAAAAAGAATGTATAAGCCATTTAAAATGTCCAATTCATCAGAAGAAGATGAAATCATATGTAGCAGCTACTAGGAGAGCCTGTTACAATGAAGAGTTAATCATAAAACAGAATTTTTAGTGTCACTATATGTGCATATAAATGGCAAGAACAAAATTAATTACCCAAATACTTTTTTATGTTTTAAATAAGTTCAACGAATAAACTATTAAAAACTTTGGGGGCAATAAAGGCTGTATAAGCACTTAAAAATAATTAGAAACTAGAAAATTCACTAACCACCTGATTCTAGTCTCCAGCCATGTCAAGTCTATTCTCTTGAATGATAGTGCTGAAGAAAAAAACCAGCCAGAAGACGTCTGAATGAGGTCCTGTCACCCTTACTGCTACTTGTGCGCATAATGCCCTGCCTGGTGGCGTTATTCTCGTGTTCAGCTGCTCTTCTGCTGTCCACACTCCTCTCTGGCTTGTGCACCCTGGCTTGACAGAGCTACGTTCATTTCTGCCAAGGTCCATTTGAGTCACCTGGACTCATTCCTGCTAACCTGTTGCAGTTGGACATTGGGCACTCATTTTAGCACCGGAATAGTTCAGTGTATCGGTTTGCTTCTTAGCATGGGATCACTTTCCAGGGAGCTAAGTGACTATAGATAGAACATAGAATTATAGCTCATTCATATAGGCATTTATTTTGGAATGGTCTTATACTTATTTTATATTGTTAGATGCATGAAAATGATGAAAAAATTCATTTAAACATAAATTTAGTTTATCACATGCATTTTAAAGATAATTCAGAAATTCAATGCTGTTAAAGTGGTGATTTTTTTTCTAATTTTATGTCTTTATTCTTCTTGATTTTAGGACGAATAACCTTTACGGAACCAAATATCCAAAATGTACCAAGAGATTTTGAGATAAAAATGCCAACACTAGTAGGGGAAAGCCCTCCTTCCCAAGCCCCAGGCAAAGGCCTGCTTCTCTTGGGCAGGTAGAGTCTGTTTCTCTGTTTTGATATTAATACCCTTTTGTGAATATGAACAGCAAAAATAGCCTCTTATAAAAAATAATGAAGTTAGTTTAATTTTGTGTTATAGACATACCCATTCTGTTCTAGGTGCTACCATCTCAAATCCTGAGTCTGTAGAAAAGCTACTTGATGGTTGGGAGGCTGAAAATCTGGGCCACTAACTGAATCAACCAGCAGTTGATCCAACTTTAAGTCAGATTCTGAAGGGAAGAGGTTAGCAACGCCAGCAGCACCTCCTGAATGCACATGATAGGAAGAAACAGCACTGATAATTTATGAGATATGGTCAGAGATTTGTTGAGTTATTGTAGAGTCAGAATTAGTCTGTGGAAAGGACTGTTGTAGACATATCATAGTTAATGTTAATTGAATGTTTGCCAAAACCTATTAAGTCTCAAAGTGAGTTCAGGTTGGTTGTTTTGAAGTTTCTTAAACAGAAATATTGACTTTACTGAAAAATCATGTTTCATGTTTTTGAGAGGCTTCATGTTCAGTTGATGATGTTGTTTGCACCACAGAGGACAAAATAAGAGTCGTGTCCCAAATCCTGGACACCAGGCACAGATGGGCGAGAAAGCTGCAGACAGAGGGATGCCGTTTTCGGTGAGCATGAGACATGCCTTCATCCCTTTTCCAGGTAAAGGATTTTGAGCTTCTTGTTGTGGTGGGAATGTTTTCAAAGCACTGCGTCTGGGGCCTCAGGGCATGTCTTCCTCTCTGCAGTGGATCTCATCTTCCCCTTGTTTTGCCAGGTTTATGGCTGTCATTCATCATCCTCTTCATGATTTGCCCTCCATGCAACCTCTTTGGTGTAGCTCTGGGGCAGCTGTCTGCTGAAATCATGGTTTCTAAGGCCATTGAAAACTCTTTGCACAATCCAGTGGGTTTTGTCAATCCTCATCCTCTCACACTTCCCTACAGCATTTGTCCCTGTTCCTTAGCTCTCTCCTTCCTTACTTTCTGTCCTCCTTTGACTTCTAAGAGCACAGATTTTATTGTTTTGGTCTCTTTCTGTGACTCGATTGCTCCTGTGTTTCTTCTCCTGTTCTGCCCACTGCTGCTTCCTGTTGCATGGGGTGACCCCCCCCACCCCAGGCTATCCTTATTGTGCCTGATCTCTCCTCAGTCTCTAACCACCGACCTATTTGTCATCAAAACACTTGGAAGTCATGACTGAACCCCTGAGTCCTCCCTGCTCTTAGTATGCATGTTTACTCCTGATATTTTGCAAGGTGCCAAGTCCACATGAGCTTGATGAACCATCTGAATTTATCTTAAATTCTGTTAGAAACTTATGTTCCAAAGGTGAACCCAAGGTCTATGATAACATAACCTGCTTGACAAATTTCGGTTTTACTTTTCAAGTATGAGCTATCAGCATACAAAGTTCAGACCTATCCAATGGAGTCTTTGGAGCTCTTTCTTTGAGCTGACTGGTAATTTTTATGGAGATATGCAGTCCTGACATCTTTTAGTACGAGGAAAGAAATGTGGCTGGATTTCAAAGTGTTGTTGCATGATAGGAACGTAGTGTGAGGCATATTCAGAATTTGAAGTTTAGTAGCCACGTTGTAAAGATTTCCCTAATTCCAGCATTTGAAATGAGCCTTTTTTCTTTTTGTTTTGATCCATCCACCATATTTTTTTCTCTGTGATTCAGTGGGATAACTTCTTTTGACTTTTATGATGTTCCTGATCTTCTACAGTGTCTAATCACTTTCACTGCTTTCTGGTCAATTTTATATTTCAGCTATTGTATCTTCACCTTTAGAATTTTTATTTCATTCCTTTTGTAGTTTTCATTGCTTTATTGCAAGTCACTATTTCATCATTATGCTCTTTAAATTCCTGAATAAATCCCTGATAGCTTTTAAAAATTCCATCATCTCTAAATTCCGAAACATTTTTCTATTGATTGACTTCCCTGCTGATCAGTTACTTTTTCCTGGTTCTCTGTATGTCTACTGATTTTTTTTTTTTTTTTCAAGTTGTGTCTGGGCATTACAGTTTCTACTTTGTTGACTCTTTGGATTTTGTATCTTCACTAGTAGGATAGGAAGTTTTGTCTGGCAAGCAATTTACTTACAATCCTGAACATTTTGAGACTTTCAAAGTCTCAAAGGTCTTTCAAAGACTCCAGGTTTACATTAGCCTTGTTCATGAGACGTGACCTTTCTGGGATCTCTTCTTGGTGTTCAAGTTGTTCAAAAAATCTCTTCATCCAGTCTGGTCAGAGCTTGGTTCTTAGCATTCCAGAATGTGTGTATTATTCAAGCAAGTCTTGCCAGCAGCGATGCTATGGCTTATTCTTCAGGAGTAATTATTTCTTCTTGCGTGGTTCCCAACACAGTTTAATATTTGGCCAAAAATATACAAAGGAGGAGTTCTTATGCACAGGTTTGGTGGTCTTTTTATACATAGCTCCTTTCTCTACAAATTCTCACCAATTATAGCTGCCTCGTGGGCGCACACTGCTCGAGGAACTGTGCTTTGTTTCAGCTCCCACGCCCTGCAGTACCTTAGGGAAACATCTCCATTCAGAAACCTGAGAGCTTTGTATGGCCCATGCATTTCCTTCCTTTCTCAGTGCTAATAGTTTTGCATTGCCTGTTGTTTAACCTCTCAGAACAATTATTTCATGTAAATAACTACATCTAAGAGAACCCTGTATACCTTGCCAATATTTATTTAGGCAAATATAAGCAAATACGAATATGTAATCTTTCTTCCCCCTGTTGCAAAAATTAGCATTCTATTCACACTGTTGTGTGTCTTGTTTTTTTTCATGAACATTTTTATATTAGACATTGCGCATATCAGTAAAGAAATTTTGGTTTATTCCATGTGCGGGTAATCTGTGTAGCAATCTGTGGGTTTGTTTGGTGAGTCACAGACCTGTTTAACGTTTCGTTTTTGTGGGGTTTTTTTGGTACCAGGAATTGGTCCCAGGGGCGCTTAACCACTGAGCCACATCTCTAGCCCTATTTATTTTTATTTTGAGACAGGTCTCAGTTGCCTGGGATCTTGCTAAATTGCTGAGGCTGGCTTTGAACTTACAATCCTCCTGCCTCAGCCTCCCAAGCCACTGGGATTATAGGCATGTGCCACCACACCCAGCATTAATTTTGATAGATATTGTGAAATTGCCATCAAATGAGTAGGAAGTCACCATTTTACTTCCTAGGAACATCTCAAGTGTTCTTTCTCTATACCAGAGTGTATTGTCCAAATTTTTAAATTTTTGCAATTTAAGAGAAGAAAATTTTTTTTTTTTTTTTTTTGGCTACAGATTTAGTTTAAATTTCTCTTATTATGAATGAAGATGAACATTTTTTAATGTTTCAAATTCTCTAGTTTTGATTTTTCTGTGAACTCTTTGCTTGTATTTTTTAATCTGTTCTTGATCTGTAGCAACTTTTTTTTTAAGTATGACAGTGATTTCTTTGTGATAGTAAAAAATTTTCTTTTAGATTTTTTTGACCCTGCTTTTATTTTTCAATTTTGTTTTGGCTATGTATATGTGATCCACTCATTTCTAATCCATAGACAAATTATCTTAATCCTTTTAATAACTCTTCCTTACCTATTGACCACTTGATTTTTTTCATTACATGTCTGCCATTGTTGAAGTAAAGCATGTTTCTCTTCAGCCCACTTAATTTGTTCATTCCATGGACATCAATTTCTCCATTAGTTAATTAATAAGTAATTCAACAACCATTTCTTGTGGGCTCATTATATACCAGAAACTGCAAACAGTTCTGTAGAATGAAAAGAAAATGTAAGTCTTCTATTCATAAGAACCCAGTGACATGTGGGTGAGGTGTGAAAGAGCATTTTACATTGTGCCAGGTGCTGAGGGAGCACTGAGGAAAGCACTGCTTGGTGGCGAGGGGACAGATGTCAGGGGAGCGTCACACATATTACACATGTGAAAGCTAACAGAGGAAATGATCTGATTTATATACAGGACTGAACTGCATTATATTGAAAACAGTTTTAACTTTTGAATACATGAACTCAAAGTTCTAAATGAGAACTAAATTTCTGTCTTTTCTACTCAATTATATAGAAGTTGGATTTTATTATGTAGAACATTGTACTAGTTTTTCTGAGAACATTTCTATTTCAGGTGGCTTAATATTGGCTGCTGATTATTCTCAGCTTGAACTGAGGATCTTGGCTCATTTATCTCAAGATCATCGTCTCATTCAAGTGTTAAACACTGGAGCTGATGTTTTCAGGAGCATCGCAGCAGAGTGGAAGATGATTGAACTACAGTCTGTTGGGGATGATCTGAGGCAGCAAGCAAAGCAGGTGATCTTAGTGGACATATTTAATATAAATGAGAAGGATTTAATGGTTGGAAAGGTTTTAGATTATTTTAATTATTTTCAGTTTAAGAACCATTCTTCTGTCTTTTCATCTTTCAAACCTCATTCATTAGACCCAATCTCATGGTATTCATTACACTTTCCTTTGTAGCAGCAATAGAAAGAACTGGATGGTCTAGGGTCTGAGGCCACTTAGTGTTAGGAATGGCATGTATATTTAAGACCATATTATGGCTGGCTAGTCACAGCACCTCGTACTTGGTACAAGCTTATTTAAAAGTGATGTATTTCATTGTGTTGGTGGTGGTTGCTGTTTATGGTTGTATATGTATTTTAAATATCTTTCTAGTCAGTAAATGTCCTGACATAAAGTTCCATATTTTGTTTTTACTTTCCCAAAGTGAGGAGCTAAAATATATTGTACAGAAGGTGCTCTCAAATATTTGTTGAGAAAAATATTGCTGAGCTGTGGATTACAATTAAAACTGATTACTTTTTAGCTTTTTGAGACCTGTGAACCTTCGTGCTGCCTTGTACCTTTGAAATGGATCCATGTGAATTTCTACTCCTGGAAGAGAGGGTCAAGGTCACACTTACACGTTCCCAGCCGGTATTAACACTGATGGTTCTTACCAAGTGCCCTGTGGGGAATTTAACCCATTCTCCAGAGAGCAGGCTCACTGGCTGAGAAGAGGCCCACCACCCAGCTCTGAGGCCTGCTACGTTCATTTTACATTTGCATTTCCAGTACTTGCTGCCGAAATGCTGAAAACACCCCTGACATCACTATCTTCATTTTGTGCATGAAGAAATGAGATATGAAGAGGTTAGGTGGCTAGTGCAAGATTTATGTCTTGTGAATGGTGGAAGTAGGTGTGAACCCAGGCAGTAGTTATTATTCAATCAGTTTCTTTAAGTGGCCTCAGCTGGACCATTTTCCTGTACTGCTCCCAAAATTTCCTCAGGAGTTTTTGTTTGTGTTTAACCCAGGTGAATTCTGCATGTGGGATTTCAGGAGGCTATGAGTTGAAGTAGGTATTTATTTCCAGGGAATTCTTCTTTTGTCCAACCATTTGCTCTTTTAGTCTTATCCATAGCTAAAGAGAGGAATGTTTGTAGTACTTTCTTTCCTGACTTCTAGGCAGTTCTTTGAGCATAAGTTAGAGGTACTCTGAGGAGTGAAAAGCTGCTGTAAGATTGACAGATAAATGACAAATGGAAATAAATCTTTCCTTTTTTGTTGACATACTCACACATTCGAATTCACTTACTTTCTTCCTTTACCCTCCCCCAGCCCTTCAAAAAGTGATGCCAAAAGGCAGTGCAGATATTCATTGAATATTAGCCTCTGTTAATTTAAACCATAGAAACAGATCTAATCATTACTTTGATTCACCATGAAATAAGAAATTTACCAAAATTTCAGTCCTAATGAACTCTGTATTTGCCTTTATGAGTTATGACCTGTAATTTACTTTCTAAGTGTGATGACTTCCTTTCAGATTTGCTATGGAATCATTTATGGGATGGGAGCGAAATCTTTAGGAGAGCAGATGGGCATTAAAGAAGAAGATGCGGCTTGCTATATAGACTCCTTCAAGTCCAGATACACAGGTGAGGAGCTTGAACACTGATGCCATTCTCTGCTACCCAGCTTGCCATGTTAGATTAGCTTAAAAAAAGAGACTCAAGTTGCAGACTTTTCTATTAAAATCTCTTCTTAATCAGAAATTTTCATCAGACATTGTTAGGGGCAAATAACATTAACCTTACTTATGCTTTTTTACTACGATATGCTTTTTTTCATAAAAGGGACAGATACAGAATAGCAAAATACAGTTGTTGTATATGCTACTGTGTCATTGTTCTGGGACTTGAACTGGGGGCTTAGATAACATTAGTTTGAAACAATAAGCTATGGATTAAATATACTAGGAACTCTGAGAGAAAAGTACTGTTATAGGGCAGTTTGAGTATCATTATCTTAAATTATCTCTTGACAGTTTATTGAAATATAATTTATAGACAATAAAAGTCACCCTTTCCAGGTGTATAGTTCTATGAATTTGAAAAATGTTTGTGGCCATATAAAGTACCTCATAACCAAGATATAGAACCATCACTCTTACCCAAGAAGTTTCTTCGATCCTCTTTTCAAATCAGCTCTGACCTTACTCTCATTGGTACTGAAGTAGCTGATACTACAAGAAACAAGTATAAAGATTTGAAGGGAAAAAGAAAACTGTTTTTATTCATATGTGATATGATCTTGTACTTAGAATCATGTGCATGGATTTTATAAAAATTACTATTAGAACATAACTAAATTTTGCAAGGACCTACCATGTAAGTCCAATCTATGAAATCAGTTGTATTTCCCCACACTCACAAGGAACAATTAGTGAATGGAGTCTAATATGTGCACATAGTTTATGTTACCATAAAATGATCATGAAATACTTGGCATGAATTTCACAGAGCACATGCAGGACTTGTATATTGAGAACTCCAAAGTAGTCTGGAGAAAAATTAAAAGTGGTTAAATAAATGTGGGGAGTACCATGCTAATTTGTTGGAAGGCACAATATTGTTATGATGACAGTTTTCTCTGAGTAGTCATAGATTCTTTGCATTCCCAATAAAAATTCTATTAGACTTTTGTGTAGAATTTGATGAGCTAAATTGTGAATTTGTATGAATAGCCAAAGGACCTAGGATTACCACAGTTATGTTTAGAAGAAAAGTACAATGCTGAGGATTTGTACTCCCTGATTTCAAAACTTATTATAAAATCATAATAATCAAGAAAGGCCTAAGGTAGACGGAGAACAATTAGACGCAACAGTTAGACACAATGGAGAGCCCAGACATGGGCCTTATACCTGTGTAGTTAATTGATTGTTCAACAAAGTTGCCCATGGCAGTTTAATGGGTGGAGGATAGACTTTTCAGCAATTGGTGCTGGAATAGCAGACACTGGTATGGGGAGAATGAACCTCAACTTTTCACACTGTATAAAAAATGAATTTGGTTTGGAATGAAACTTAATAACTAAGTTATAAATATTCTAGAAGAAAATAATAAAATCATGTTGGGGGCTGTGCCATGTGGGCTGCGCCGGGATGGCGCCTGACGGCCAGCCAGAGGTTGTTTTGATCACATTGGTGGAGAGGAGGTTGATTAATATAAGCACACTCAGGTGATTTATCATTGGCCGTATTCAATTAAGTCCACACACACAATGGGTGCACAGGTGTTCCCGAGTGCTCCTGCTTGGGCCTGCTCAAAGCAGCTAACAGTAAGAAGAAGCAGAGAGAAGAAGCAGCTAGAAAAAGCAGCTAGCAGAGAGAAGCAGGCAGCTGCAGAAGGCAGATTGTAGAGCGGAGAACTGAGAACACACCTCTAGGTCGTAGATTGCAGATAGATAGCACTTAGTTCACAGGATGCCGGACCTACCTCTAAGAAGAAGCAACAAAACTTTAAGATGAAATAGATCTCTGATAAGTGTAGAAGCCTGTCTTTCTCTAAAACTTTCTCTATAAGCAAAGCCTATCTTTCTCTCAAAGTCTCTCTTCCTCTATAAATTAGTGAATATAGGAA
Source organism: Sciurus vulgaris (assembly GCF_902686455.1). Classification (NCBI taxonomy): domain Eukaryota; kingdom Metazoa; phylum Chordata; class Mammalia; order Rodentia; family Sciuridae; genus Sciurus; species Sciurus vulgaris. Next base: position 71,516,517 of record NC_136470.1, on the reverse strand, counting down.
AAGTAGTTTATTTTCAGTCCACTTTCGATAAATACCCGCACAGTTGTTGCTGCAGGCGGCAGCAAAATCATCTTTGTGATGTTGAGATAAGCAGATATCTTTTGTCCTATTAACTGTATTAGAAAAACACTGATGAAAGTCACCATTAAGAAAATGTAAAAGTAAGCTATACCCTGGGAGAAAAATATTTGCAGTACTTATCGTCCAACACAGGACTTATATCCAGAATACATTAAGAACTCTTACTATTTAGGTTCAGATGGCAAATAGTCCAAAATATTAAGGTCAAAAAGATTGAACAGTTTACCAAATATATGAATATATGAATAGCTACATTAAATGTTGTCATCATTAGTCGTCAGGGAGAAGCACATTAAAACTGCAAAGAGATAACATTACATAAAAAGACTAGAATGTCTAAAATTAAAAACAGTATATCTTTTACTTTTCTGGTAGGACTATAAAATCAAGTATGACTCTTTCATATAAACATATGCTTAACCATTTCAACCTGAAGTTCCACTATCAGTAAAAATGAAAACATATGTTCACAAAAAGACTTCTACATGAATTTTATAGAATTTTATTCATAACAGCCAAATATTGAGGACTGGTTAGATGTATATTAACAACTGAATGGATAAACACATTTCAGTATGTCTCTACAATAGAATACTTCCATTCAAGGAAAAGGAATTAAATATTGATCCTCACCTCAATACTGATGATTCCTGAAAATGTTTCTCTTAGCAAAAAAAAGGCAGACATAAATGAGAACATACAGTATAATCCAATATAGTGAAATTCAAGAACATGAAAAACTAAGATATAGTGTTAAGCAGATCAGTGAGTGTCTGAAGCTGATAATGGGGGCTGACTACAGAGGGAGATGAAAATGCTTTGTATCTCGTAGTGGTAGCTACAGGGTAGATGCATTTATTAAAATGTGTTAAACTGAGCTACTTCTCATTACCCGTAGCCCACATTTACCTTGAATGTGCCTCTGCTTTCCTAAATAAACCTCTACCTATGCTTCTTTTTAAAAAGTGTGTGAAATTTACACTTGAAGTGCCTTTTATATTACATAAATTATACCTCACAATTTTTTTTAAATAGTTCTGACCATTTGAATTTTGAAGTCCTCCTATAGGAATGAGGTGATATAAATTTTAGAGGTGCAGCCTCTTAAATCTCATCCTTTTCATTATTTTTCAACAAACAATAATATCAAAATAATTCTTAAAGGGAAAAGGATGATGGGTTGGGGATGTAGCTGCGTGGTAGAGGGCTTGCCCAGCATGCATGAGGCCCTGAGTCCCAACCTTAGCAGGGAAAGAAGAAAAAAGAATAGGTGAGACCCTGATTGCTTTCTAAAATCAATTTTTTTTTTGTTTGTTTGGTTCTGGGTTTGAACTGTGGGGTGCTTCAGCACTTAGCTATATTCAGTCCTTTTCATTTTTTATATTGAAGACAGTGTCTTGCAAAATTTCTGAGGCTGGCCTCAAATTCATGATCCTCTTTCCTTGGCCTTTTGAGTTGCTGATGGGCACGAGCCACAGCTCCAGATCTGTGTTCTGAAATTCCTCTAGTATTGGTCAGATCTCATCAACAGCTTAATTTGACAGGGTATTCTCCTCTTCCTCTCACCCGTCTTCTCCCCAAATGTCTTTCCTGTGCCAGCCACACAACAGAAAGCCTCCACTGAGGGCTTCCCATTGGGAGACACTCATGATCTTACTTAGGATGAGCAGAACTGGGAGAAAGCCAAGGTCGCAGCTTGATTTCTGTTACCTGATGGCATTATAAATAGAGTTTTTCAGGAGAGAAGATCCTCTTGAGCTCAGAGACAGAAATGAGCAGGGATGAGATTGACCCACCTGCAGCAAAGCATTTACCCTGATATCCTTATAAGATAACAGTCCTGGATGGCAAAGGATGACAGCTTTCTTGGGACTGTGAATACATTTGAATACCACACTGTATGTGGTCTTTTTGAATTTTATTTTAGTTTTTCAGTATCTTTTTAAATTTTAAGAAGAGGGTCATATGTTCCTAGTAACAAATAGCACAACTCATACATTAATTTCAGTAGGATTCTACTTGAGATCATAATGTCCATAATAATAAGGAGTTAGTAGAATATTTTAAGTCTCAAAATGGTAAGATCATAGAGTGAAAAATCAACAGGATTATAAAAAAGAGTCCTGAAAAGTAGTGTGGAATGATCTCAGCATCCTAGAGTAAGACCCCAGTTAGCTGCCCTGTTCTAGAATCTAGTCTCACATGCTTTCGTTGTTATTATTGATTGAAAAACAAAGAGATAGATGAGGTCATTTCTAGTTTCCTTTTGTTTCTAATGTTCTGAGTCTACAAAATTGAATGAAAGTTTGTATGTTTCCTTTCAATGATGCGATAGTAGTGTTAAGAACCATGGTGTGATTTTGGTATATTTCACTGTCTGTTGAAACCAATGAATGAAATGAAGGATGAACTTTGGTTGTTAATTATTTCTATATTTTCTTTGTAGGGATTAATCATTTCATGAGAGAGACAGTGAAGAATTGTAAAAGAGATGGGTTTGTTCAGACCATTTTGGGAAGGCGAAGATACTTGCCAGGAATCAAAGACAACAACCCTTATCATAAAGCTCATGTATGTTGAAGTTTCTTTGAGTTTTAACTTCATATTTCAATGACATGTACTTTTTCAACAAAGGCTAACCACTACTAATGTCCCATTTTAGGAATACTAGCATATTAAAATATTTTGTATAAACAAAGGCGATCACTGATTTTATTAATGACTTTCTGCAGTGATGGCAAGTCTTTGGGAGTCTAATGTAAACTTGGTTCCACTTAATACTTCAATTAAAAACATTTTGTTTTAGCAAGTCAACTACTTATTAATTTTGGTTAAGACTTTAAGTAAACTTTCTTTGATATTTTGGTTTTTCTGCATTTCTGATACCATATACTGATTTGTCTTATCATGAGATTGCTAACATTCCTCAGAGATTAGCCAGACCTTAAATTGTGTTATTTTCTAATTCTAATTATTTATTTTAAAAGTGCTGTTTTATTAGAGGTTATTAGAACACCCAAATAGTGAACATGAATATTGAAAACATCACTTTAAATATTTATTGATGATTTTGCTTGAATTATTAAAATCTTTTTCTGAAATCAGTGGGATTTATGTAAGGATTAGTATTGAATTCTCTTCTAGTTCTCATCTTCCTGTTTTAAACAATTGTATTTTGCCCTTCCTTCATAATTTCGAATGTCATTGTGTGTAATGAATGCCCAACCCCCTAACTGCTGAACTTCTGGATGGCACTCAGCCTTCAGAGCAACAATGCTGTTAGGCACCCTGAGCAATAGTTGGCTTCTCCTTCTTCACCGTCTAGCCTCCCACGTATCCACACACAGACTTCAGATATCTATCACACTTTTACCACATGCCTCTAAGTAAATGAGGCACTGTAGTTGCTGTACTAGGAGAGACAAGTCTTAATCATCCATGAGAGAAAACAAAAAACATATGAAGATATTCTACGTGCTCATTTAATTTGACTTCAGGGAGGAGGTAGGACTTGAATAGATTCTTGAAGGCCCTTACAGTTTAGATTATTGGGTGACTAAGTGAGGACTAACCAGCAGCCAAGCTGATAAAAATGGAGAATCTGAGTTGTACTAAGTGGTAGGTAATTTTCTACCAGTTAGAAGCCAGCTAGAAAGCACCAAAGCCCTTTTCAATGGCAGGTTGAGGAGTTTGGACTTGATCTAACAGAAATGTTGTTTCTTGGGATTTACATGATGAAAAATGGAGTTATTACTGTAAATAAATCATATGTTTGTGAAAACTAACACTTTTGTGCCTAAAGCTATGAGAATAAGGTTTTTTGTTTGTTTGTTTGTTTGTTTGAATGCTAACTATTTAGGGATCCAAGTTCTAACAGATTCATTACATTGTTTCTGAGAAAAAAAAATAGTCCAGCCCTCTGAATAAGGAATAGAGTAAGCATAAGATTATTTATTTTTTGGTTTGGTTTTCCTTTTTTTTTTTTTAATTTTGGACTAGAGAGACACACATTGAGAAAGCACAGAAAACAAATGTAAATGTCACTGAGTTATCACAGAGCCCCATCTGTGTGACTACCAGCCAGGTCAAGAAATTCAGTACCCAGGAGCCTTCCTCCTGTCTCCTCACCACTCCCCGCTGCTTTCCCGGGAACCTCCACTCTCACTGCTTCTAACACTGGTTTTGTTTTGCATATTTTTGAGCTTTCTATACAACCTGTTTGTGTATTCTTTTGTGTCTCATTCCTTTGACTCAAATAGGCAAGTTGTTCATGTTTCTTCATGTCAGTGCAGCTGTGCTATACTCTTAGAAATGAATACACCACAGTTTATTCATTTTTCTCTTACTGGGCATTTGGGTTTCCAGGTTGATGTTGTTTGGGATCTTGCTGTTTTGAACATTCTTGTCCAGGGTTTTTGGTGCACATATGTTTACATTTCTATTTGGTAAAGACCTAGCTGTAAAACTGATGTATGCTTTGAACTTCAGAGATAGAGACAGTTGGTTTCTGTGGTGGTTGTAGCGATCTGTCCTCCTCTCAGGAGGGTGCCGGACTCCTCCTTGCACTGATTCCTTGTCCACACTTGCCTTTAAGCTAATATAATTTTAGCTATTCTGGTGGGTGTAAAGCAGTAGTTTGTATTTTTCATTTGTACTTCCTTGAATACTAGTAAGGCTGTGTAGCACCCATTTATTTTTTTTCCTGGGAAAATGCCTGCTCAGATTTTCATTTTTTTTTTTGTTGTTGTTGTTGTCTGCCATTTTCTTGACTTATGGAAGCTGGTCGCTGGTTGCATGTATGGAAAACATTCTTTCCCAAATTATATCTGGCCTTTTCTTTCTCTTATTAGTAATTTTAGATAAGAAGAGAGTATTAATTTTGTTTATTCTCAAAATTTTTATTAAGAAATAACATACCTGTTGTAAAGGGCACAGATCTGAAGTGGGAAGCTTGAAGTTTTAGAGAGGCTTAAACCATATAACCACCCTCAAGATCATAATGTACAACTTTTTCAGCTCCTAGGTTTCTCTATGCCCCCTCCAAATCAGTTCTGTCCCTCTGCACACACACATGAAACTAGAGGTTAGTTTTTATGCGAACTTGAATTTTATTGAAATTCAGTCGTACTTCACAGAACTCTTGGGTCTCTTTTTACATTCAAGTTGAGATCAGTGCAGGTGCCACCCTGATTTAGTTAGGCAGAATTGTAAGAAGCCGTGCACGTGGAAGAGTGAACTGTTCTACCTTGTGCTTTTTCCTTTCAAGAACATTTGCCTATGCTTTGTTCTTTGGATTGCCTTATCAGTTTTAGAATCAGATGATCAGTTTCCACACAAACAAAATACTTTTGGGGCTTTTTGTTGAGATTGTCTTGATGGGATTCAATACACAAATCAAGATGGGATTAATAGACATATTTACAAATGTGAGTTTTCCAATCCATGAACATGATGTATTTGTCCATTTATTTAGGTCTGTAGGTCATCTTAAGTGTCTTAATAACCTCGTATGGTTTTGGGGAAACTATCTTATACATCACTTTTATAGGTTTGTAGTTAGGTATTTGAAAAGTTTTAACAGCATTGTAAATGGTATCTTTTACTTTTTTTTTTTTTTAAGACCTTTTTTTAATGCCTTTATTTTATTTATTTATTTTGTGATGCTGAGGATGGAACCCAGGGCCTCACACGTGCCAGATAAGTGCTCTACCACTGAGCCACAACCCCAGCCCCACTTTTTTTTCTCTTTTATATTTTTCGAATCATTTGTTACTATTCCGTGGAATATAGTTTTTATCCTTATTGTTCATTTGTCTAGGAACCTTGCAAATATTATTTTACTAATTAAATAATTTATTGATGCTTTTAAGTATTCTATCTACATAGTTATCTGCAAGAAAGTACAGTTTTATCATTGCTTTTCTGTGATAGTCAGTTTTGCATTATTTAACAACTCTGAGATAATCAACTTATAAATAAATAAGATTTGTTTTCTCTCGCAGTTTTGGAGGTTTCCGTCCATGAGCAGTTGGCCTTGTTGCTTTCGGGCCTGTAGAGAGGCAGCATATCATGGCAGGGAGTGTGTGGTGGAGGAAGAGGAAGTCAAAGGTAGGAAGAGGAAGATGCCAGGGTCTCACAGTCCCTCCCAAGGTATACTTTGTGACCTTAAGACCTCCTGCAAGGCCCCACCTCTTAAAGGTTCTGCAAGCTGCCAATAAGGCCAAGCTGGGGACCATGCTTTCAATATATGGACCTTGGAAGGACATTAAGGTCCAAACTATAGAACTTTCCAAACCTTATACTTTTTATTGCTTTGCTTGACTTACTCGCTAGAATAGTGTAAAATAGAAGTAGGATAGTGTTACAAAGAAGCATCTTGGCCTCCTTTCATACTCTGAGGGAAAAATGTAAGTGTTTTACTGATAAGTAGAACTTTCCTGGAGAATTCTAATGTGCCTGTATGAGATAAAGGAAATGTGAATAAGCTGTAGATTATCTGTCACAACTCTTCAATCCTCTGGTGTAGCACAAAAGAAGTCACAGATAAGACATTAATGAGTGAGTGAGGCTGTGTTCCAAGAAAAGATCACTTGCAGAAATAGGAGGTGATCCAGATTTGGTCTGCAGAATAGTTTGCTGACATTTTTCAAATTGTTGCTTCACTGGTTATAATCGGCCTTTTCCCCTCTGGTTGTTTTCAGTATATTTTTCTTTCTGCCTGGTTTCTACCATATTTTCTGTCCTATGCCTAAGAGTGTGCGGTTTTTAATTGTGTGTGTGTTGAGGGGGCGAGTTAATTGAGCCTTCTTGAGTGTATTAGGACTTCCTAAATTTGTGGCTTGAGATCTTTTGCTGACTTTGGAAAATTTTTAGATATTACTTCAACTATTGTTTTTCATCATCATCTTTTCGCTTTTTTCTAGAATTCCTGTTATAAATTGTAAGCTTATTTTTGTAATCCCTTATGTTTCATATTCTTTGTTCTGTATTTTCCACATTTACATTTTATCATACTTTATTCTGAATACTTTCTAGTTTATTTTTCACTTTACTCGTTGGTCCATCAATGTGCTGTTTCAAACACCTCTTGAGTGTTTGTTATTTTAATTTTTTTAGTTCTAGAATTTGTTTTGTGTTCATTTTATGGTATAACACCCTCTGATGAAAAGTTCATTTTTTTTCTTTTATGTCCTTGAATATATTAAATGTGATTTTATAGTTTGCTAAGTTTGATAATAGTTGATCATCTGGTGAATCTCAGATCCCTGTACGTGGTTCCTTTTACCTTTAGTTTTTCTTAGTTTTCCATAAAAAGTTCAATTGTCTTAATTCCTTGTCCTGGTTAGTCTTTACTGAGTGTCAAACATTGTATATAGAAGATTGAGGATGTAATTCTGTCTTGTATGATGATTTTTATTTCATTCAGAGAGAATGTACCTTTGCTTCTTGCAGGAGGACCAGAGAGAGCAATAATATAGGATTACCCTAGAGACAGAAATGATTTGAAGCAAAATTTTAGGGTCACACTATTTCTATTTATCTTCTTTCCTTGAAGTTTGGTTTTGGGTTACAACCTGATGATTTACCAGATCCTTTTAAACTTGTCGGGTCCCGAACTCAAATATTTATTTCCTAAAACCCTAAAGAGTAACAGATCTGCTCAGCTTTTTTGCTTCTCGGCTGCTGTTTCTACAATCTTTTTGTTCTGCTGGGAGAAATGATAGATAGCCTCCAATGCCAGGATCTCTCCCTTTGGTTTCCTTTCTCTCTTAAATCTCTATTTTCTAGATTTTTTTTTCTTCCCTTTTTACCTGAGTCAGTCAAAGAGGCTTTTTCTGACTACCTTTTTCAGTTGAGATACTTTCAGTGGGAGGATTGGTCTTAATGGCCAAATCTTTCATTTCCAGAAGACCACATTTTTTATATAGATTAAAAAAAATCCTGGGGCTGGGGGTGTGGCTCAGTGGTGCAGCGCTTGCCTACCATACATGAGGCACTGGGTTTGATCCCCAGCACTACATTAAAAAAAAAACTAAATAAACAAAATAAAGGTATTGTGTCCATCTACAAATAAAAATATTTTTAAAAAATCCTGGTAATGCAAGAACCGAGCTTTGTGGGACACAAGCCAAAACTACCAAGTTTTCCTCATTTGGAAGAGAACGAAAAGTACAATGTCATAAAGTATGTATCAGTTTTTTTTTTGTGCTTCCTTAGTGAAATCAGTCCCCAAATTTCAGTGGCTTCTAACAAGAAGGTTAATTGTGCATTCATGTTAGTTTGGCTCCATGTTGACCATGGCTTTGCTCCATGTTTTCTTCATTCTGGAATGAAGTCTCTACCTGGGATATGCCCCTTTGTTTGTGTGCGGTAGTGCTGAATGTCAATCTCAAGTTTCATTGACCAAAACTAGTATAGTCTATCTTTTCATAGGACATAGTTGAAATTTCTCAACTGAAATTTCATGGGCATGGGTGGGGCATTGTAATGTGATAGAAAGGCAGCAAGGAATAGTGACAGGAAGTATCCAGTTTCAAGGAGGAGGAGTCAGTATAAGTGAAATTCTGTCATTCTTTAAACAGTGACAACTGAGTTTACAGTGGATTCATTAGCATTTGACAACAGTTACTTTTTTTTTTTTTTTTAAGGTATACCTCTTCAACAGTTATTTAATCTCCTAGAAGTTGGGTGTAGGCCAGGTGGCAGGGAATTTGAGAGGAACTCTGAGTTATATTGTGTAGACACCATTGGTGAGACATTTTGGGGCACGAGGAGTGATATTCTTGGAGAGGTTATACCTGGATATTAACTCAGGTCCCCTCCTCTATTGTTCTGGGATAATTATTTTTAGTAACCATAGTTGCCAGCCAAGAAGCTCCTGGCAGCAATCATTTTAGCAAAGTTTTAATGTCACCCAGGGATCCAGGGTCTGCACTTTCTCTAGTAGCTAATGTAGCCATGCAGCCTCAGCCCATAAAAAGTTCTATTTCATATAAGCTGGAGCCAAACTAAGCCTAACTAAGTCCTCAACTAAGGACCAACAGTCCATTGATATGGCCTTTGTGCTTCCGTCCCGCAGCACAAAGAATGGTGTTCTGCTTACATCTATTTAGGATTAAGAGTATTTTGAGGAATAACTGGGTGCAGTGCTGTACCTTGAGAGGCTGAGGCAGGAGGATTGCAAGTTTGCAGCCACTCTGGTCAACTTAGCAAAAACCTTGTCTCAAAATGAAAGGTCTGACCAGATGTGGTGAAGCACACCTGTAATCCCAACAGCTTGGGAGGCTGAAGCAGGAGGATTGCAAGTTCAAAGCCAGCCTCAGCAAAAGCAAGGTGTTAAGCAACTTGGTGAGACCCTGTCTCTAAATAATATACAAAATAGGGCTGGGGATGTGGCTCAGTGGTCGAGTACCCCTGAGTTCAATCCCTGCTACACCCACCCCAAAATAAAAAATAAATAAAGGTCTAGAATGTAGCTCACTGGATTACCACTCGGTTCAATCCTCAGAACTGTTTAAGAAAGAAAGAAAAAGTATTTTGAGGAATAAATGTTTTAGAGAGGAGCTTAAAACAGCTAGAACACTGATGGTGTGGTTTTCTAAGATGAAATGATTTTGAATTACTGAATACATTCTAAATACTACGCAGATTTGAGGTCCTAGTGGAGTACTGAAGATTTCTAAAATAAAGCAACCTGACTTTTTGCACTTAGTCTAACCTCCTATGTCAACAGTCCAGAATCTAGAGTTGTGGATCATTGTGGTTATTATTCTTAGGAAGCAACCTAATAGTTGACGTTCTGGGTCGTGTCTCAGTCCTAATTTCTATTCTGGCAGCAAATATGAATACTGATCTGTGGACATTCAGGTCAAGCAAAAAACCATGTTTGTGCTTCTGATATTGTATTTCATAGGCTGAGCGTCAGGCCATCAACACTACAGTCCAAGGATCAGCGGCTGATATAGTCAAAACAGCCACAGTTAACATTCAGAAGCAACTAGAGACCTTCCACTCAACCTTCAAATCCCATGGCCATCGGGAGGGTAAGTGCCAAATCAGTAGAATATGTTTGTCCCTTGATGAAGGCCCTGCTATAAAATGATGAAAACAGTAGTATCAGAAAAAGGGAAGTATTTTATATTTTATTTCTCATTATTTCTCAATGTCCTTATACTCTTTGAAATTATTAAGGATCCCAAAGAATTTTTGTTTATGTGGGTTATATGTACTGTTTACCGTGTTAAAAATAAAAGCGGGGAATTTATTTTTCTCTTTCCACATTTTTTATTGATGCGTTATAGCTGTACATAAGATGGGATTTGTCGTTACATATTTATACATGAACACAATATAACAGTATAATTTAGCCAACATCACTCCCAACTCTTTGCTCCTCCCTCCCCTTCTCCCACCCCTTGGTCCCTTTCCTCCAGGGATCTCCCTTTGCCTTTCATGAGATCCCACCCCATCCCTGCCTCTCTTTTCCTTTTTCCTCGGAGTTTGGCTTATTTTGCTTAACATAATGGTCTCAAGTAGCAGGCAATGTGGATGTGTCATTAAGGATGACTTACTGTGTCATACTGGGTTAAAGGTAGCCACATGTTGGGACCATCAAAAGGAGGTTAACCCAGTCAGCAGAGCAGGGCAAATGAAAGGATCCCAGCATTCCGAGTCAGAAGTCAGCTAGCCAGGAGAAATCGAGAGGACAGAGTTATGACGCTACGAAAGGAGAAAAGCCAGAGGATCCAGACAGTCAATGGCATGCAACAAGTGGGCCCAAAGGAACAGATCTGGTCTCAGCCTAACCGGCAAAAAGACACACAGCTATTGTGGTACTGCTGTGGAAGCCACTTGCCAGCCTCAAATGCCTTCACTGTCTTAGACATGGTGAGAGCCACCTCTGAGCAAGCTTGGGCTGCAGACTCACAGTTGAAGGTCTCTCAGGGGGAACAGCAGACATCGGAGATGATCCTTGTGCTGGGCCTGAGGGCTAAGTAAGAAATTCGAATGACAGAAAGCGAGGGCTTCTGTGCCCTGTGGGCCAAGTAGAGGCTGTTACTCTGAAGTTCTCATGTTGAGCCTCATCTTAGTGAGGGGCATAGTCTGTACTGCCAGGCCCAGTTAGTTAGGAAATGATGATAAGTTCAGCACAGTGGTTCTTTACATTTGGGAACTGTAGATTCTTTTCAGTATCGGCTGAAAGGTACAGATCATCACCATAGAAAAATGTACGGACCAGTACATACGGCTTCCAGGATTTGCAAATGCTCTGAGGTCCATATGTGGACTCTGTGCTTTGGATAAGTTGTCTGGAGTGTACAGTAAGTTGGGGAAGCACCCATTGGGACACTTCTAGCAGTAAGACATCAGGGAATGCCCCCTCATGAAACACTGCCTAACAGTACAAGCTCTAGTTCCTGGCCCCATGCCACCCTGCTGCTACTGCTCACGAAGTGTAGGAGACTCCCTGGAAAAGAGAATGGTGGTTGTTCACGAGGAGTGAGGTGGCGTGGATATGGAGCAGAGCTCTCATACCCTAACTGCTGCCTTCTGCTTTAGACCCTTTCTGAGAGGAAGTCATTGCCAGTTTGAGTTTACCATAGGGAGGGGAGTAGCAGCCAGCCAGTAGTTCTCTTCCTGATAGTTGTGAGTCTCTCTTGATTAAAACTCCCTAGAGTTTCTCAAAATCCCTAAAAACAATTTTCCAGTGGCACAGACACACTACTCATTTTTTCAACTTTTTCATGAGGCAGGATTGTTACCAAAGAGAAAACTGCAGGGGATGTTCTGCCCGAACAGAGGAGCCTTCTTCATCCTTCAACTCCACGATGAACTTTTATATGAAGTGGCAGAAGAGGATGTCGTTCAGGTATTTTTGCAGTGCATGGTTCATTTCATAGGAAGCTAAGCCTCTGTGGGTCAGGCCAATTGCTTTTTCCTGTGCATGAGGTTTTGGGAGCCCTTCACTGGCTGCAGGGTGGCTAGATACTTGGTAAGTCCTCACAGCTAGAGAAGGAGCTAAGAGTGTTCATTTTCATACTTAATCTTAAAAGTAAGGAAATCCCTGATGCTGGGATGATTTTGTCTAGGAGAAGCTAGTTAAGAATTTGGAGTCTTGCCCTGGGTGTTTCCAAGCTCTGATTATTCTAGTTAAAGCTGTCAGGCCTCCTGCTCATCAGTGAAGGGCCTTTTGAGATTTCTGGCCCTTTTCTGATTGTGTTTTCAGCACCTCTGGATGAAGAGCTCCAGTCTGGTTTATCACCATGTCAGTGGGTTAGGAAACAGCCTTTGATTGCACAGAGTTTGTTAACCTCATAAAATTCTTTTCTTTTGTAGGTAGCTCAGATCGTCAAGAATGAAATGGAGAGTGCCATCAAACTTTCTGTGAAACTGAAAGTGAAAGTGAAAATAGGTGCCAGCTGGGGAGAGCTGAAGGACTTTGATATATAATCATGCAGTTGACTAAGTCCCAGGGAAGCCTGGTGCAGATATTGTCACCTGAAGAGAACAAAGATTGCCCTTTCACCTACTTCTTGAAGACAAAGTCTCAGGTCTTGATAGATTTAGGATAATTCTGTAGTGAGAGTTTCAAAATGTATAGCAGGGTCTTTTCTCTATACCAGTAAAAAGGATGTTGTGGGTAGGGAGGGGGGTAAAACACCAAGTTCAATGGTTATATCCACCTGAAAGAATATCTGTGAATTAGCCTTTCATTTATTGTGGCTTTAAACAGGTTCAGAACATAAGCTTGAAATATGCACTTAGCACTTAGCTCCTCGTCTGTCTGGTTGGATATGAGGACTGGGCCCCAGCCTTGGAGGCATTCTCAGGGGTCCTGGGATCAGGCTCCCTGATACGGACCCAGCAGACGGCCAGGCAGATGAGGATTGGGTTCCATGTACACCACCAGGGTTCAGCATTGTGTGTGATGTTTTTCCTCCAATATTAATTTAAAAGACTTCTGAAATAGTATTTTAAAATAGCATTTGGCTAATAAATGATGGATTCTATGAAGTAGTAAGACTTGGAATAGTTGGAGTCTAGGAATGAATTTTCATGAAATGTTTATTCTCTTTTTCTCTTGTTGATAGAAGGAAAATATCTTGAATGCTTATATCTATATTATAAAATGAGCTATACCTCTTTAAAGGCGTGTCCTGTTCTGTAAGATTAGATTTATTGCAGTTGAATCATGGCCAGGTAGGGCAAACATCCCTTCACCAGCCCCTCTGCCTGTGTTTGTGACATGAGGAGGATGCTTCTGCTGAAAAGACTGAACTTTGTAATCCCAATCAGAAGTACAGAACTAATCCTTTTTGTTTTCTGTTGACAAAATGAATTTATGAGAAAATTCACCTCAGTGGTTCAGTTTGTTAAAAATGGTATTTGGTTTAAGAGTATCAGAAACCTATGTCCCTTATTTACTCTTTCTGTATCTTGTTCAATAGTGAGCATATAGGAAGTGTTTATCATATTCTAAATCAGTTGTCAGAAGAGTTCTTTTATGTTTATTAATCAGTGTAAAGAAAAAAGACAGTTGCTTCATAGGCAAAGTATAATACATGATCAGTAATTGGGTATTAGTGTTCAAGGGACTCAGACAGGGTTTTTTTTTTTTTCAAGCAAGGGGAGTGGGCAAGAGATGGCGGCGGTATCAGGGAAGACATATTGTTATTTCTTGAGAATTTTTTTTATTCATATTCCCTGTGCCACAGTTTTGAAAGAGAAAAGCTATTAGCTTTGTTAATATCCTGGTGAGCTTAAGATACAGTGCAAAAGAAAACAATCTGTTTATCCACGAATGTTCTTCAGATAGGAGGGCAAATTGTACCTTTTTTTTTTTTTTTTTTTTTTTTTTTTGCAGCACTGGCCCTGCATGTGTAGCACATGCATTTTCTTGTCCTTTTTAACCTATTAACTAAACTTAAAACAGGGAGTCCTGGCTTTACATGATTCAGATATGAACATATTCCAGGTTATTGTTAGATTACTGAAGTGAGGTGAATCTCCCTATAACACAATTCCAGATATTAGGATATATTAACTGTAATTCCATAATGTTCAAACTTTGCAGTGGCTTTTCAGCCCACAAATTATGTAAATAATCTACATTAGGCAGAATAATGCTCACCCTTCCCCTAAATATCCACAGTCTAATCTCTGAAACCTGGGAGAAGGGGCTTGCTGATATGAAGTTGATCTTGAGATGAGGAGACTATTCTGGATTATCTGGGTGATTCCAATGTAAGCATAAGAGTCCGTATAAGTGGGAAGCAGATGGTCAGAGTCAGAGAAGGACAATGTGGGTCAGAGAGAGATTTGAAGATACTATACTTCTAACTTTAAAGATGGAAGAATGGGCCATAAGCCATTGGAATGCAAGAGGCCTCTAAAAGCTGGAAAAGACAAGGAAATGGATTCTCCCTAGAACTTCCAGAAGGGAGGTATCCCTTGACATTAAGCCAGTTAAGGCCATTTTAGATTTCTGAACTTCAGGACTTAAGACAATAATTTGTGTTGTTTTGAGCCAGTAAGTTTGCGGTGATTCATTTTAGTAGCAATTGGAAAGTAATGTATACATCATGAGAAATTGATAATCACATCCCTTCTTTCTGAGTCAGTGATCTGGCCGTGCACATCTGTTCAGTTTATTCCCGGACAGTAAAGCACACAGTTGTGCTGACTCCTATCTCCCAGGCATGAAACCATGTGGCATTTTAAAAAACTGAATATGGAAATTGGCTAATAAAGATGAAAGTGTTCAGAGAAATGAAAACAGACAATGGGAGTGAAATTCAAATTGAACATAAATGGAATTATGTTCAGCTAGAGGAACTAGCCATGGGAAGGCTGACACTGCTGTTTTTAGGATCCTCTAGATGTACAACCTGAAAGACTGAGTGAAGGTGAAATTATCAGCATAAATGAGGAAAATGGTTGTGAACTAAAGGACAAAGATGTCTCAGCAGAAGTGATGCTGGCAAAAGCTTTATATATTAATCTATCAATCACTGTAGTTCCAAAGTCAAAACAGGATTTTTAAAAAAGATATATTAAAACTCACTTGGGAAAAAATGGCAATACCTATTAAAAAAAGAATGAAGATATCAATCAGATATTAGGAGATATTATAAAATTATAATAATTTAAATTTGATAAGGGCATAAATATAGACAAATTGGTCACTAGAACAGACTAAAGAATTTAAAAAACAGTCAGATGCAGTGGCACACACCTGTAATCCCAGCAGCTTGGGAGATTGAGGCAGGAGGATCATGAGTTCAAAACCAGCCTCAGCAAAGCAAGGTGCTAAGCAACTCAGTGAAACTGTCTCTAAATAAAATACAAAATAGGGCTGGGGTGTGGGGATGTGGCTCAGTGGTTGAGTGCCCCTCAGTTCAATCCCCGGTACTCTCTCCCCACAAAAAGAATTTAGAAAACAGATGTACACATATGAGAAATTATTAAAATGTCATTTCAAATTAGTGTTGAAAGATGGTAATTTTTAAATGTATAGTGATGTTATCTATTTCTGAAAATATTGATACATATTTCAAATGTTCACAAAAAACTTCAGGTGGATTCAAAATCTAAGTTATAAGGAAATAATCTATGAAAGTAAATAAAATATAAGAATACATTATGACTTTACAGAAGAAATGGTCTTTAAAACAAAGTTCAAAAATTAAAAACTAAAGATTATAAAATTTGACTACATTAAAAATAAAAATTCTTGGTATGAAAAAGTAACATTATCAATAGTTAAATCATGAAAGACACTGAACAGTGTAACTTGGGATCAGAACATGATAGGTAATCCAAAAGGGATCCATGTGCTAGGTAAGGTTGACATAGCAAGTGAGGACCACAGAGGCCTGCCCCAAAAGGACAAACCATACACTCATCACTTATCAGTGCAAAGTGTTCAAGAGTCAGAACAGCCAGAGATTGTTTGTTATAGAGGGGAAAAGGAAAGATCAGAGAAGAAATAGAGTCTACAAAATACAAAAGATCAATGAAACAAAGGGTGTTGGTTATTTGAAAAGACAGAATTGACAAACCTTTAGCTAGATTAAGCAAAACAACAATAGACGAGAGGCAAGGGGAGAGAGACGACTAAAATAAATGAAATTAAAGATATGAAAAGGAGTTTTCATAACAAATACGATTATTAAGGCTATTTTGAAAACAATATGCTAAAAATTGGAAAATCTAGAAGAAATGGACAAATTTCTAAAAACGTGACCTACCAAAATTGAACCAAAAGGATATTAAAAACATCTGAATAGATCAATAGCAAGTAATGAGTTGAATCAGTAACAAAAAGTCTCCCAACAAAGGAAAACCCAGGACCAGATGGCTTAATTGCTGAATTTCACTAAACTAGCACAAACTTTAATAGAACTGAAAGAGAGGGAACCCTTCCAAAATCATTCTATGAGGCCAGCAAAACCTGACGTGGGCACAACAAAAAAGGAAGGTATGAACATAGATGCAAAATTCTCACAAAATACTAGCAAATCAAATTGAATAGCACATCAACAAGATCATACACCATGGTCAAGTTGGTTTCATTCCAGGAATGCAAGGATGGTTCAACATACACAAATTATTAACTGTAATACATCACATAAAGAGAATGAAAGATAAAATGCACATGATCATCTCAATAGATACAGAAAAAACATTTGATAGAATTCAGCATCCCTTTATGATTAAAACCTTGAACAAATTAAGTATGGAAGAATTATGTCTCAATAAAATAAAGGCTATCCATGACAAACTCACACATACTGAGTGGAGGGGAACCATACACATTTCCTCAGTACAGGAACAGGACAAGGGTGTCTACTCTCACTGCTCTTATTCAATATAGCACCAGAATTTTCAGCCAGAATAGTTAGGCTAGAGAAAGAAATGAAAGACATAAAAATAAGGAGAAAGCAAAATTATCCCTGTGTGCAGATGATATGCATCTATACATAAAAAAAACTAGACTCCACCAAAAGACTATTAGACTATTAGAAATATAGTAAGGCAGCGGAATACAACACCAACATGCAAAAATCAAATTTTCTATACACCAATAATGAATTTGCTGAGAAAGAAATCATGAAAGCAAGCTCATTCTCTCTCTCTCTCTCTCTCTCTCTCTCTCTCTCTCACACACACACACACACACGCACACAACGACAACCTGAGAATAAATTAAGGAAGTGTCTATTGAGGTCATTTGCTCATTTTTATAATCAAAATTTACAACAAAAACTACAAAGCATTGAAGAAAGTAATTGAAGCAGACACTGAAAGGTAAAAAGACCTCCCTTCATGGATTGGAAGGATCAATATTGTTAAAATGTCAATGCTACTCAAAGTGATCTATAGCAAAGGAAGTAAATCATTCCCATCAAAATATCAATGACATTCCTCACAGAACTAGAAACATCTCTAAAGTTAATATGGAAGCAGAAAAGACACCAAATAGCCAAAGCAATCCTGAACAAAAAGACCCAAGTTGGAGATATCATAATGCCTGATTTATTAGAGCTAAGTAACCAAAACAGCATGGTACTGGTATAAAAACATGGATTTGTGGAACAGAATAGGGGAACCTAGAAATAAACCTAATCATCTACAATTGATTTTTGACAAAGGCACCAAAAACATACTTTGGAGAAAGGATGGCCTCTTAAGATGTTGCTGGGAAAATCGAATATCTATGTGCAGTGAAACTTGGCCCCTATATCTCACCCTGTACAAAAATCAACTCAAAATGGATCAAAGACCCTAATGTGGGACTTGAAACCTTGAAACTATTTTAGGAAAACAGGAGAAACACAACACATTGGTACAGGCAATGATTTTTCTGTATAGAACTCCAAAAGCACAGGAAAACAACGTAAAAAATTGGACAAACAGGATTACATCAAACTAAGTCTGCACAGCAAGGGAAATGATCAATAGAATGAAGAGATAATGTACAGAATGGAAGAAAGTCTTTCCAGCTATTCATCTGGCAGGGTTAATATTGAGAATGTATAAGGAACTCAAAAAAACTTAAGAAAAATAATTCAATTTTAAAATGGGTAAATGATTTGAACAGACACTTCTCAAAAGACATACAAAGGGCCTATCAGTATATGAAAAAAATGCTGTCATTAGCCATCAAAAATGAAATATAATGGAATGCCTTCTCACTTCAGTTAAAATGGTGACTAAATAAAAGATAAAGAAAAATTCCAAAATAACACATGTTGGCAAGAAGTGGAGAAAGGCTTTTATGCACTATCAGTGGTGATGGACAACACTATGGAAAACACTACCAAGGTTCTTTGAAGTATATCTAGCAAATTATCCAGCTATTCCACTCCTGGGCATACACTCTAAGGAAATGAAGTCAGCATACCACAGAGATACCTGCATACCCATGTTTATTGTGGCACTATTCACAATAGTTAAGATAGGGAATCAGCCTAGATGCCCACCAACAGATGAATAGGTACTGGAAATATGGCATACACACAATGAAGTATTCAGCTGTAAAGGAAAATGAAATTTTGTCATTTGCAGCAAAACAGATGGAGTTCATTATGTTAAGCATAAAGACAAGTATCACACTTTCTGTCTCACATGAGGAAACTGAGAAGAGATTAGTGATTACTAGGGACTGAGAAGGGTGCCTGAGGAGATGAGGATATGAGCCATACATGCTGCATGCATTCATGGAAAAATCAGTGAATCTTATTAATATGTACCATTAATATTATGTACCATTAAAATATGCAGTCTGAAACAAAAAAATTGAAAATAAGCTACATTAATTTCTAGAGTTACAATAAAAAGCAGTCATAGTCATATGACCTGTATGTAGTAAAGAATCTCACTCCATCTTTGATGTTTGCTGATGTTCCAGTCTTACCCGTGTCCTCCCCTTCTGAGCCTATCTGGTAAACTGAGGAGAAGGCCTGGATCCTCCCTTCTTCGGCACTAGTGGGAATTTTAAACCACACAAGCCCCTGACCACAAACCCTGGTGCACCACAATAAAACCTTCCAGCCAGTATCCTTTCCTTGTTCGCCCAAACTGCCCTGCTCATTAGAAAGTTTCACATTCTCTTGGGGTCTCTGTGGTGCCATCAGTCTCAATATCAATTGCAGGGGATAGGGTGGCCCCATCTTTCTGTAGCAGGCCATGACACAGCTGTTCAGAAAAAAGTCAAATTATGAACAGACAAGTTACAGAAAAGGAATTAAAATGTTTAATTAAACATTAAAAGGTGTTTAATGTCATTAATATTCAGAAAATCCCAATTAAAATGAGATGCTATTTCATCTTTCAAATTGTGAGGAAAGATACATATTAATGTTTGAGAATAGGCAAGATGAAAGGGAACGGTCACTCTTATTCCCTATTGGACGAGGAGCAGGTTTAATTGGCAACTTGTTTTAAGGGTTGAAAGAAGCATGCCCTGCGGTGCAGCAATTGCACTTCACATCTTCTCTAATGAAACCCTCACACGTGTGTAAAATGCATGTACCAATGTTCACTGCAGCCTTATTTGTAATATTGAAAGATTGGAAAATACCCAAATGTCTACTAGTTCAGGAGTGGTAACAAATTATGATTTGACACCATGGGATAATATGAGTGAGAAAAATGAATCTTGAGTAATGACATGAGCAGATAGTCTAAGACATAGTAGGTACGTGAACAAGTATGTTGCAATACAGAAAATGTTCGGAAGGAAACACAGCAAATAACTGATTACTTTAGGTAAGGGGAGGAGGTAACCAAGAGAAGCATTTACTTTATCTTGTCTAAATTTATTATATGGCTATTACAAATGTTCACTCAAGGATTATTTTTAAAATACATTTAAAAATGTTTAAATAATGGCTGGATTCCCAAACCAGCTCACAAAACCATTTTTAGACCATTAAGCAGTTATGCATTTGCTATGAAAGACAGAAGACAGTGTCACTGAAATACAAGTAACACAACAGAATGGAAAATATTTTTATTAATATCGTTTCATTTTGAAATAATTTCAAACCTAAATGTTTCAAGAATAGTACAAAGAATCCCAATTAAGTGAGAATCAAACTCAAGATTTGTTAATTGCTCCAATTACGTCATGTATAGCAAGAAGGCCCAATCCAAGATCTCATAATGCATGCAGTTATGTTTCTCATCTCCTTACATCTGGAGCATCACTCTTTCCGGGATTTCTATGACACTGAACATTTTTAATACCGGGAAGTCATTTTATAGACTGTCACTCAATTAAGTTTCATGTCTTATTTCCTCAGAGTTAGACCAATGTTGTATGTTCTTGGCAGGAATATTACAGTAGTGATGCTGTGTTCTTCTCATAGGCAGAAGGTAATGCTGATTTGTCTTGGTTACCTGTGATAGAACTTTAATGACTTGATTAACTTGGTGTCTGTGAGGTTTCTCTAGTGTAAAATTACATTTTCTTTATCATTAACAAATATTATTTTGGAAGACGCTTTGAGACTTCAAATTATCCTATTCTGCCCACTTTACCCCACTAGTTTAGCATCTACTGGTATTTGTTGTCCAAATTACTACTACATTGATTATCAAATGGTAATTTTAAAATTACATTGACATTTATTGGTTGATACTCTATTTTAAGGATGAACTTTCTCTTGTCCTAATTTTCATATTAGTGTGGATTTATGGGTACCTATTTTGTTCAATTACTATCGTTACTTTTGATGCTCAAATTATCCCTGACTTTGTGTGCATAGACCCTTTCAAGGTGGCTTCTGTTTTTTGATGTTCCCACTTTTTGTCAAATACTTTATTTTTCTGGCACAGAAGTGTGTTCAAGCATTTAGATCAGCCATTTCTTCAAGGAGATCCAGTTTGTTTAGCAGGTAAGAGTATTTGGAAATCAAAAATCTAGGCACTAGTGCTCAATGCTTTCAGGGTACTCATTGCTCCTAGTCTACTCAGTGTTTAGAATTAGGAAATATATATGTACAAGACACACACACACACACACACACACATACTGCTTCACATGTATATATGTAAATATGTAATTTATGTACATCTGTGTCTACCTATATAAAGACATACACACCCACACACATAATTCACACAGATAGCTCTAATTCTAATTCAGTACTATAGGGTTTATTCTAGCTTTGTTTCCAAAAAGTGTTATTTTTGACTAATTATATACATGTATATATATTTATAGGGTACAAGTTGATATTTTGATACATATGCATTATGGAATGACCAAATCAGGCTAATTAGCATGGCTGCCACTAAACTATCACTTCTTTGTAATGAGAACACGTAAAAATCTCTCTTCCAGGGCTTTTAAAATATATAGCACAATAGAATTAGCTTTAATCACCTTTGCTGCGCACGAGTGCACCAGAACTTATAAGTTCTAGCTTTACATTTTGATTGTATTTCCCTCTCTATTCTCCATCAGCAAGAAACCTGGGTACCATATCTACAATATATTTACTTAATTGTTCAATCCTTTGTATAAAGCCACTCTCTTCGACTCACTGTGCTATCTTCTGCCCGGCCTCTATGAAGGCCTCACCCCACCATTACTGACCACCTAAACTGACCCTGCCAACCCACTTCAGTTCTGTCCTCTCCATTCCTCACCGTGCTTCAGTGCATCAGGTGTAGCAGGCTGTCCTCACCAATATGCACTGTGTTGTTGACTTTTGAACTGAATGAATGAAAGGAGAGGGGCTGAATCAGGTAAAGGAGGGAGGGAGGGAAGGACGAAGAAAGTAAAATCAGTATTGCAAATATTGAAGGTAGGTTTGAGAAGCCTGCGTGATTGTAATGGAAAGATAGGAAGTAAATTGGTTGGTTCTTTTGAGAAAATTCTGAAAGGAAGACTAGTGTTTGTATTTTAAAGGATTTGTTTATTTGATCTTTTAATTAAAAACACTTTTTTTTTTTTTTTTTTTTTTTTTTTTAAAGCTGGGCAGGGTGGAGTATGCCGGGTGGAGTATGCCTGTAATCTCGTGACTCAGGAGGCTGAGGCGGGGGATCATAAATTCAAGGCCAAGCTCAGCAATTTAACGCAGCCCTAAGCCGCGTGAGAACCTGTCTCAAAAAAATAAAATGGGCTGGAGACTTAGCTCAGAGTTAAGTGCCCCTGGATCCAACCCCCTGTATAAAACAAACAGAAACCTCCACATTTTTTTAGCCTAGGGTTGGTTGGGTTATTTTTTCAATTTTTATATGGAACCAATACTAGGAGGAAAATTGGTGGTGGGAAAAATTTCCTTAGACAGGTAGGAAGGATTCTGAAGAAAAAGGTTAGTTGGTTAAGACTACAGTGTAAACAAGGAAAATCCCAGAGGAAATAAGCATGCTGAAATAAGGAAATAAGCATGCTCAAATAAGCCAGAGGAGCAGGAGAGCACTGGATTGCCGGGTCTGAATTTGAGGAATGCTCATCCTGACCACTAGGTGGTAGCATAAGCCCATCAGAGCTTAATTTTTCTGTTGGAGCCAAAAAGAAGCCAGGCAGTAAAGGTCTGCATGTTGAGTATGTATTTCTTACTCTATCTTCATTTCTTATGCTGTACTATTACCAAATTTATTTTCGTTTGTATCTCACAAAAGATGGAATTTATTCAAAATCTTCAAAAGTTTTTATATTTTAAGTTTTCCGACAAAGAGTTACACATCTCCCTAATTTGATAAAAAATTTGAATGACTATTTTTAGACTTTTGGATTAATAAGTTCTATTAAAATCTATAAGGTTTGGGGACTTGGATTTAGTGTTGTTTTTTTTTTTTTTTTCCTTTCTCTTTTTCGGCTCCGATAAATATGCTCTTGCACTCACTTCTTGCCTTTTTAAAATATTTAACTTTGCAAAACCATAGTTCAGTGTTTGTAAATGTCTTACCCCTACCCATATTTAATCTTGGCAGAAATCATTAGTAGTGCATGACATCATGACATAAGAGAGCATCTATGTACAAACATATACAATTTTATTGATATCTCTACAGACTACAAGAATTTTAAGTATAGTCACAATTGCTGAGTGCAACAGAAAAATAGTAATTTGTCATTTTCTGAAAAGATGCAAAAATTCTGAAGATGAAAGATACATCAATGGTGTCATCTGTTTCTTATTTCCTAGAATAAAACATCACATAATTAAGTACTAAAAATTATAGGTTATTAGAGATTTTGATCCTGTGTACAATTGTCCAAAACCACCACCAAGTTTATTTTCTGTCTTTGCAGTTGAGAAGGGTGGGCCAAAACCAGAGGAGAAGCAGTACTAGAGGAGATAACTCTGAATATTTTCTATGTGTTATTGCCCTTGACAGGCTGGACTCTCCTTTTTGAATGTATAAGTACTTTTTTGAGGCCACTGGAGGTCAGACAGTAAATTACAGACATTCTTTTCCATTTAAACACACAATAACTAAGAAAATAAATCTAAATGGCCCCAGGAACTTTTGAATGAGACAACAATAAAAAAGGAAGAGTTGTTTTCCCTTTTTGTTAAGTCAAGTCCAATAAAATATACCTATAGCACAACAGGTACCTGGTACCCATGTCTCCTCCAAAAGAAGAATGAATAATAAATTTGGACCCAATTTAATAAATGATTACTTTGAGAATTTCTACTGTCCAAACATTAAGAATCAGTTTTCCCTTTAACTTCACATGCTGTTTAATATACCATGATATTTCTGGTATCCTGTTTTGTCACATATAGAAGGCAATCAAAAACTTTGTTTGAAGTGAAATAATTAATGGGCAAGTCACATATATCATAGAATTATTAAAAGGTAATGGGGCATTGCCTAGTCAGAAATTCACTTGTTCTGTGAGAGGCACAGAAAAAGTATCAATTCAGTAACATTATTATCTCTTACATCTTGCCTTCCCAGATTCTTTAGAAGTGAGGCTGGGACACTGGAAAAGGTAGACAAACATGTTTTCCTTAGCTGGTCATAAAGTAGTGGTTAGCAACTGTGGCTGGACACTGGAACCACACTGGATGCTTTCAAAAATATTGATGTCTGGTTCTTACTCCAAGCAATTTTTATATAATTGGGAATTTTAAAATCTCAAGTAATTATTAAGTACAGTCAAGGTTGAGGACCCTCCTCTAGATAAATATATAAATAAAGATATTTGTCTGTGCTTCTGTTCCTCATCAAAGCCTCTCCCACCTTCCTCAAGACCCACGTCCCTCCCCCCACACACACTCATAGGCCACATTGGCACTTCCTCCTCCTCCAAGTCAGACCTTACCTTCCTGCATCTCTCCACTCAGGGCTATGTGGTTTGCAAATATGCACACTTAGCTCATTATGTTGACAAACATGCACTTGGAATGGTGCATGTTGGAGACAGTGTTCAATCTAAGTCCATGACCAATATTTGTGGCACTCAGAGCACTGTGCACATGAAATAGCGACCGTCCGAAAATGGAGGGGGTGATGAAGCCTGGTAAAGCAGCTGTGAAGGCTGTCACATTTCTTGCAGAGAGCCAAGACCTGATGTGACCTGCTGACTCCTTTGGGCATTGTCCTCTCTGAACCAATGTGTTCAGGGTACAGTATTCCTCTCTCCTGTGGGGCAGCCTGTGGTCATTTAGATATACTCTGGGTCGTCCCAATAATCCGAAGCCAAGGAGAGGACTTTTACTTTTCTGATCAGTTTCATTTTTCTCTTCTGTGCCAACATTGTTAAGTATGTTAAAGAACCTACCTTAATCTTCAACTAATTTCATACCTACTCTTATTTTTTTTCTCCCAGAGTCATGTAGATAATGGGTACCTTTAAAACTGCATATGTGGATTGTATTAAAAGGGATTCTTTAAAATCTTTGCGGGCAGAGGCCTGGATTTGACTTATTGAGAATCAATTTCTATAGATTTGAAAAAATTGCCTTTATGACTGAATTACTTGAAAACATCTCATTTAGCTCTGGGACTGTCCTACCAAAAACACTGTCAGATGATGACCCTGATGGTGACTGGGACACTAAGTCTGAAATGTAGGCAGTACTCTTTTTAAAGGGGATTAAAATAAATGATAAATCATTCATTGTCCCTTCAATGCAAGGAAAATGGATAATTTTTTGGTAGGGATTATTGCTTACATTATTATTAGAACTGGGAAACAAATACTTTCATCTTCTCATTGACAAACAGCATGGAAAGGCTCATTTTCTGCTGGAACACTAAAACAGGTTTATGTCTTAAGGGAGTCATAGGAAGGTAAAGTCACCTTGTCAAGACTATAGTTTATAAGTCTTATCTTCTGATGTTACCTTAGCAGATATAATGCAGTTTTCAATTTTGAAGGTAACCAAGGCTCAGGGTTGTTTTCTGTATCATTGTACAAGTTACTAGGAATATTTTTCTTATGTTCCAAGATAGAAGGAAGTTGAGAAGATGCAAAAAATTATGTGGATCAACAGTCCTCATTTTCCCAAGATGATGACAATGATGAGATGGTGGTGGTGAGTGCGTGTGTGTATGCGTGTGCGCTAAAGTCAGTGAACAGAACAGAAATGTTCAAAGAGAAAAATCACATCCCCATTAGATTCTTGTTATTGCTATCTCTTTGAATTACAAAATAATTTTGATACAGTAAAACCTCATTAATTTTGATTCCACTAGTCAGGAACTTGTGGGGTGAAGGGCTGTGGGATGAAGGGCATTAAGAAAGGGCTTATAAAAACAATTTTGTAAGGACATTTAAACGACTTAGAAGAATCCGATCTTTTCAAGCAATTCAGAAGTACCTGTTTACTTCCAAAGAATGTGCTAATTATAAACTTTTGATCTAGTTATTGAAACTGGAGTTTTAAGCACTTCCATTGTGAAATGCTAGTGTCCTTTTGGTATTTTCTTAGTGTGCTTTAAAATATTCTATATTGTTTTTCAGTGATTCATAAAATTTGCCTCAAAATTGTATTTTATTGCTTATGAATTACACAGGTAATTTTGGATATAATTTATCTTGCTAAGACAATATGTAGTTATGGTGTGCAGTTTTATATAAGACATATATTACATATTTTGCAATCTGTTTCTTCAAATGATATGTAATAGTGGCTCTCAACTTGGAGCTGTTTTGGCAATGGCAGGAGACATTTTTGATTGCCATTATAGGGTTCCTACTGGTATCTAGTGGGCAAAGGCCAGGGATGTTGCAAACATCCTGTAATACACAGGACAGTTCTCCAAATGAAAGAACTTTGTGCTAATAGTGCTAATGAGAAGCCTTGATAAAGAACAGGTTAAATCGTGTGTATATGTGTGTGTGGTGGGGTTTGCTGGAGATTGAACTGAGGGTCTTACTCATAGTAGAAAAGTGCTCTGCCACTAAGCTGCAGCCTCAACACAGAACAAATTAAATCTTACTGAGGATTTCAGTAATAGTCTTTAACTCAATGCTACTGTGGACTTAGTTTCACTTATTCCTAAAATCAATATCACTCTTTTATTTTTAAAATGTAGGAATGATAGGGCATTTATCCAGAAAAGTCCGAAAACTGGGTGCTTGAAACTGATGGTATATATAGTGTGTTGCAATTTGGTTGCCAATATTTTCCAAATCCTGACCTCAAGTTTCTTTATATTTTTACTTTATCATTTTGTGTGTCATATCTATATTTCCAAGCCAGGTTCTGTTACCCTAAGACTATTAAGGAGCCTGAAAGATTAATGGAGAGGCTTTTTTAAGAAATCAGGAGAATTCAAGGTCTCTGAGAAATGCTATCCTAGTATACATTTTCTGACTCTTTCAATAATCTTTGCTTGTTTCAAAATCATGGAGGATATTTTAAAGGAAGCACCACTTCTCAGCAAAAAAACTAAACAAATACTAGTTTTGGCTTAAAATAAACCAAACCCAAGAAAATGGTAAATTCTTAAGAAACAGAAATGTAAATCCAGTAAGACCTTGATAAGTAAAAACCCAACAAGTCAAATCTATAATTTAAAAAGGATTCTTTTTGAAGGAACAAGATATTACAAGATGGGTCCTATAGTGTGTGCGTGCGTGTGTGTGTGTGTGTGTGTGTGTGTGTGTGTGTGTGTATTCCCGTGACTTTTGACTTCCAGAATCATGTTAATAGTGATGGCTAGTGTCTTTATTTTGTTTTGTCTTTAGTACTTCTCTGTTGAAATATGATTAAAAACTTGTCATGTTAAGTATATTCTTTGCTCCATTTTGAGAGTTTTTAATAACCAGTAAGTGTTTGGTATTTATCAACATAATCAGGTGGCTCATATTAGTTGATCTAATTAGTGACAAAATTGATTTTGTATCATTATTTTTGTTGTTCATAATGATAACGGAGGCCAAGACCACTACATTTTAAAAAGATTTCCATTAACAGTATTGAACCAAAAAAGTATCATCTAATGAAAGCCCTTATTAATCAGAAATGTAATAAATCAGAATCCCTTTCTCAAAACATTAACTGAGGTTTTACTGAATCACACTAACAACAATGACCAGTTTGGTCTGTGAAAGTCAGGCTGCAAAAGCACCTTGGATTGTAGACCCTACTGGGTTTGAACAGTAATATACTGTGTAAGTGACAGACAAGGATACAAATGGAGCTTTAAAAATATATCACTTTAGAAACCGAAATTGGAGTGTGTGAAATTTCACCCTTTGAGAAGTCAGTTCTCAAAGCTAACTGCTTTGTTCCTATAGCCTATTCCCTAAACTTGTCATCAACTCCCCCGCAGTGTACAAGCCAGGCTGAAAAAAATGCTTTAAGGTAATCCAACCCTGCATGGTTTATGATTAAAAATAGCAACCCATTCTGAAGGTGACAGAAATGGAAATAACTGTGTTGGGAATAATTTACTATACTAGTAATACTCGATTATGACTAAGAATTGTGAATGATGTAAAATACTAAGGAGGGAGAGAAATGTTAATCAGACTCTTGCCATAAGAATTCAATAATGTCCTAGTAAAATGAAAATTACAGATGAGAACTCTGGGTTTTTGTTTTCCTTTTCAGTTGGGTATGGCAAATATACTTGAAATGCATTGATGTCTTCTAATGCAGACTTTTAAATTGTTGGGTGTGGCCCAATTTATAAAAATAGTTTACCGTAATTCTTTTTTTCTTCTGTCACAACATGCTTTTTTTCTTTTCCTCTTAAGATGTTAATTTATCATGCAAAGATTTTTTTCATTAAGTGCATTAATGCTTTTGTTTGTACAGGAATTTTCAAATCAAAAGGACTTCCCGCAGTTCCTAAATGTAAATCCTTAGCAAATTACATGCTAAGATGATGCTCCATTCCACATGGGAAAAGACAAATTCAGTCATTATCTTGGGATTTTAACCAGGGTTCCAGCCTTTGGGTTGTACAGCGTCTTTGATAAGTCTCCTTTATGATAACTTCAGATGGATTGTGATGGAACATTTTATAGAAGAAACTGGCTTCTAGCAGTTGAATAGTGATGCTGGGAATAAATTTGGTTTCCCTGAATAATGGTTTCTCAAAGCTGTCATAGCTTCTTAAGGAGTTCAGAATTGGTACCATTTCTTATCCTTATATTTCAGCATTAACTGCAAAGAGAAAAATAGTCACCAAAAGTTGCTAAAGAAAACTATAAAAGAGTATTATCCAAAGCAAGTCCAGCTTGAGCTAATCATTAGAGATTTGTTTGTAAATCTCAAAACTTACAGTAAAACTTGTTTTATGGAATGAAGTGCATGTGAGAGTTAAAAACAAACAAATACCAAATCACCATATAAAGATCTGCCTGACAGGAAATTATTTATATTCTTATTTATTTTTTTTAGGAAATTATTTTTAATGACTGAGACAAAATGGAAGGTGTGGCTCCCAACCTCCACTGCCGCCCCTCCCCCTTCCCATGGGGCCTGCATGATCTACTACACACCTGTTAAGCAGTGACACACAATGCGGACCAATGGATAATTTTCTTTAATTATCCCTTGAGGTAAATAAGTATCAATATATTATAGTATTTAAAAAAAATTATTTCCCCAGTGTGGGGGAATTAACACTTTTAATAGATCTAGGTTATGGGATTACTCACGTGGCAGCTGTTTAAGCTTTCCTGAATAGGACTTAAATGTGTGAAACACCACTGCGGGAGGCACCTGTACGTATTCAATCTGTTTACCTCATGTGCATGTTTGGAAAATGCTTCTGCGCTGGTCATCATGCCTGCAGTCTTCTCTTCCAGCTCGCCTAGTCTCTGTCCTCTCTCGTCGAGGGCAATCCGGGCACGGGTCAGCTCTCCCATGACCCCCCCAGCAGCGCCTTTCATCCCTTCTATACCCCCTGGTCCGGGAATGTGCTGTGCAAGGCTGCGAGACGCTTTTCCTGCTGTAGCTTCCCCAACTGAAAATTCAAGCCATAGCAATTTAAAACATTCTGTCAGCAATTCAAATAGTCAAGGTTGTCACCAAAATATTTAAATTCTGCTGTCATAATTTTCATTAAAAGAGTGATATATGTGGTAGGCATATATATGTATTTGAAGATGCTAGCCCTTACTCAAGAAAAACTCATAAGAAATAAAGAGACGGAGAAATACCATTACTATATGCCTGTGTGTGTGGTGTGTGTGCTTCTGTGTGTATGGTGTTTCATAAAATATGACACAACTACATTTCTTGGCATTCTGGAATTGGAATTCTGAGAACATGAGACTTCATGTTTAGCCCATACTAATGTCTCTTCCTATCTGAGTCTGATCATTGGCGTACATTTCTGCCCAGGTCTTTATTCCAACCTTCTCTGTTCCCCTGATGTATCCGCCTTGTAGGCCTCAGGTTCTCTGTCTTCCCCTCTCTCTCTCCCTCTGTAAATACTAGAGAATGGGCTACAAATGATGGATATCAATTTACATATGTTGAAATTTTGTGACTTCATAAAAGACTAACAATTTACCAATCAATTGTAAACCTTAGTTTCATTCTATTTCAAAAAGACAAAAAAGCTTTTATTAACATCATTTATCTTGGCAGAAATTTAGTGAATATTTCAAATGATATAACATTGGGATAGAAGGTAGATTTTTAAAAATAAGAGCCTTATTGAGATATAATTCACATATAATAAAATTTCCCTTTCAACAAAAAGCATACAATTCACTGGTTTTTGGTATAGTCACAAAATTTTTTTAACTGTCACCACTAACTGATTTTAGAATTTTTATTATGCCAC
Organism: Sciurus vulgaris; assembly: GCF_902686455.1. NCBI lineage: Eukaryota > Metazoa > Chordata > Mammalia > Rodentia > Sciuridae > Sciurus > Sciurus vulgaris. The sequence goes on along the minus strand of NC_136470.1, from coordinate 71,486,208 downwards.
AAAGAACCCATTAGTAGTCACTGTCTGTTCTCTCCCTCTCCAGCCTCAGGCAACCACTGATCTATTTTCAGTCTCTTTGTATATGCCTATTCTGGAAATTTCATATAAATGGAATCATAGACGCTCAGTGGTGGAGCACTTGCATAACATATGCAAGGCCCCAGGTTTGATTCCCAGCTCTGCATAAATGAATGAATGAATGAATAAAATGTGACCTTTTTGGTTTAACTTCTTAGATTTAGCATGTTTTTTTTTCAAAGTTAGTTATAGCATGTTATACATGTTGTAGCATATATTAGTATTTCATTTTTATGGCCAAATAATATTCCACTGTATGACAGCACCTATATCTTTTTGCATAGTTAAAAGTTCAAGAGAAACAGTTTTGGATATGTGGAACCAAATGGCATATTGTGGAAAATATATCCTCATCTTCTCTCTGAAATGTTCTCTAGTATCTTCCTATTGATTTTCAATTATTTTTTATCATTTTGCCTGGTAGAATTTTAAAGTGGTTTATTCTGTGGCATTGATAGATCTTTCATTCTGAATTTTAAAAATATGTTTCCCAGTAGTGATTATAAACAGGCAGATTTTTTCAAACTTTAATAACTGAATGTCTTCACCTTGTCATGCAGATATGATCTATCTGCAAATGAGAAATTTATTAGCTGGCTTGTTATTTGTTTGAATTATATGTATCATTTTTTCTAAACCATTTCCTAATATAAAGGGACTAATTTTATTCATGTTTAGTAAACAGAAATAATTTTCAGGGTGCAGAAGGAAACAAATATTCAAACTTGAAGATAGAAGCAAAATGGTGAGGCTACTGAAAAGAAAAGGTATACTTATACATCGTTGTTGGGACTGTAAATTAGTACAACCACAATGGAAATCAGTATGGAGATTCCTCAAAAGACTGGGAATGGAACCACCATATGCCCCAGCTATTCCACTCCTTGGTATTTATACAAAAGAACTAAAATCAGCATACTGTAGTGATACATGCATACCAATATTTATAGCAGTGCAATTCACATTATCTACATTGTGGAAGCAGCCTAGCTGCCCATCAACAGATGAATGGACATAGAAAATGTGGTACATATACACAGTGGAGTTTTACTTAGCCATAAAGAAGAATGAAATTATGTCATTTGCTGGTAAATTGATGGAACTGGAGAACATCATGCTAAGTGAAATAAGCCAGATTCAGTCAAGTTTTGAATGTTTTTTTTTTTTTTTCTTATATGTGGAGACTAGAGAGAAAAAGGGAATAAAAAAGAGATGTCATGAAAATAAAAGAGAGACCAGCAGAGTAGAGGAAGCAGGTGGAGAGGGAGGGAACAGGGGAGGGCAGGAGGGATGGACTAGAATTGAAATTGACCAAATTATGCTATGTCCACAGAGAAATGTAATACAGCATATCCTACTTTTATGTATAATTATAAAGCACAAATAAAAAAAAATAGAAGGGAGACCAGTAAGAGTAGAAGTGGGGATCAGAGAGAGGAAGGAAGGAACAAGGAATGTACTCAGGAATGAGATTGAACAAATTATGTCATGTGCATATATGAATGTCATGTGAATCCCACTGCTGTGTGAAATTATAATGGACACATACAGAATAATAGAGAAAAAAGCACCAAACCTAGAAATTGAGATCACATATTAAACTACACACACACACACACACACACACACACACACACACACACGTCTTCCATTTTGAGATGCATTTTTGTAATAGGAATTTACTCACAGAGCTCTTCTCTGTCAAATGTTTGTCCACTTCCACCAAACAGTCCCTTAAGAAAGCCTCTATTCTGAGCTTCTGGTGTCTCTATGGGAGTAAACAAATCTCCAAGCATGTCCTATACCAAATTCAAAGGAACAAAAGCATTAGAAAAACTAAGAATAAATTCATAGATTAAAAAGGTCACACTGTGTGGTGACAGATGAAAGTCTGCTTTTCCTGCTGATTTTTGCTTTGCTCACAGTTCTTACCTTAGCATTTCTTTCTCCATTTCCTTCCCTTCATTTCTCTAGTAAACAGATATTTAAAAAATTTCCTTTTTCTGTCTTCTATTGATATCTAGTTGGGAAATCAGTATATTCACTCTCAGATTAATTTTCATGTATGATCAGTGACTACCAATTTAGATATTTGAAACTTTTAAAATTACCACAGCCTCTTTCCTATCTTGTTTCCTTTCTCTGAACCATGCATGGACTTCCCTTAGAAATAGGAAGCCTGGATCTATTTTTATATTAGGTACAAAATTATGCCATGGTTCAAGATCACTGAAATAATTCAAAGTAGGAACCTGCTGTATGACAAGGTGCAGTCATTGAGTCTTGGAATGACTGGGAAAATGCCTCATGAGGAATGCAGATGTTTCAGGTTATATTCCACAAATACTAAATCAGAATCAACCCAGATATGCTCTGGTTATCTTGCTTTTCAGGTCGTTTTAAAGCAGACCAACATTTAAGAACCATGAGTATGAAGGAAGAAAGTAAGACCAGGAGTCAGGAGATCTGTGACTTAATATAGGTTTGTCAATGAACTTCCAGTTTGACTTCAACTTCATCATCTCTCCTCACCTCTACTCACCTGCACTTTTCCTCCTAGAAGTCCTACTCTTTGGAAAGAGTAGAAACTATTCAGTTTCCCAAGGCAGAAAAATTCTTTCCTTTTCCACATTCCTATGTCTAATAACCCTCAAGTCCAATGGATTATACTTCATAGCTATTGAATCTGCCAACTTTTTTTCATCTTTACTGCTGGTTCCCTTACTTTGGGTCTCTGTTGTTCTTGGACTTTATTATAAAGAGACTCCTAATTATTTTCCTAAGTTTTGCTTCTGCAAAACTGTCATACTCTCAACCAGAATCTGTGTTTTAATAAACAAATCTGCTAAAGTTTTTTAATGACTTCCTGTATCTCAGATAAATGCTTGATTCCTTAAGGAGCTTACAAGGTGCTCCCAGAGCTTTTTTTTTTTTTTTGACTAATTCTCCAGCACCACCCCTCAAATCTTCACTTCCCAATACTGTACTTTCTTGGCTGTTTCTGGATTTTGAGGATTTCATACCTATACCACTTTTCCATCCCTAGCCATCCATTTACTTGAACAACTCCTACTTACCCTTCAGAAGTCAGTTGTGCCCACAATCTTTCTCTATCTACTCCCTCCTTTCTTCTCATCAACCCAAGTGCGCTTCTTTGTCTCCCCAGGACTGGTGTAGACATACACACAGCATTTTCCACAGGGTATCTGCTCCCTTATCTCTCTACCCTAGCAGGCAGGGATGTGTGTGGTTACTGTTGTATTTCTAGAACCTTGCAAAGTCCAAGGCATATAGCAAAAACTATAAATATTTGTTGAATAGCAATATAATGATAATACAAGATTTATATATTCCAGGCACTGTGCTTATTGCTTTTTATGAATTCTTATCTAATTCTAAGAATAATGCTCCAAGGTAGCACGTGCAGGTAGGTCAAACAAAATGCCCAGTCACACAAAAGGGGAAGCCAAATACAACACAAATAACTCAGCATTTATACTCTTAATCTCTAAATTATAATGAATGTTTTTGGTTTTCTAATTTGTAAACAGAAGGTGTTGAACCAGTTAAATCTCTAAGATGCTCTTTTAAAAAATTCTGTGATCATTCTTACTCAAGATTAGATAAGCTTTTATATCTATCCCATTTTTAGGCTATGCTTAGTGCTGTGATCAAATAAAAACGTCCAATTTTAATCGTAGCATATGTAATTATTTTTGTGGCTCTTGATAAAAATTAAGGTTTCTTTAAAAAGCTTATGAGCTCCCTGAGCTGGATACAGACTTTTTTGTATTCATACATATTTCCCATCTGGGAGGAGAGTTTATAATTTGTCCAAAGGTACTCAACAGGCAAAAGCAAACAATAAAACAAAAACATTAACTATTAATATGAATGATCTTTATATTCTTTCTCTTTCTTATTATTTCTCTGCATACCTAGAACTGTACCAGAAGTTGGCAGGGTCACAGTGAAGAACATATATTCAAGATTTGTTCTAAGAAAGGCATATTTATTGTGCAACCCAATATTTTAGCTTTAGACATCCCTCTCACTTTACAATCTCTCCATTTTTCAAAAAACAAATGCACTTGACCTACCTGTAGATTATCACACATTTCCTGGCTGTATGTTAACCGCTGAATTTCAGTAGGAGATACAAGATACAATGCCTGTCCTTCATTAGTAAAACAAAATGTCCGTGCTATCCTCATGTCTGTCAGTGGCAAATAATTAACATCCAACATTGGGCGAAGACTAGGTAGGCTAAAAGGAAAAAGTAAATCCAAATTTCATATTCGAGTTGAAAAGAGCATTTCCTAACATAAAACAGTAATTTAAAAACCATTGTTTTATGCTTATTTCTTTTCATTCTCTTGATGGTTCAGTATCAATAAATAGACTTCAACATAAAATCATACACACACAAAAATCATTGGCCAGGCTTGGTGGCATAGGCCTATAATCCCTGCAACTTGGAAAGCTGAGGAAGGAGAAGAGCAAGTTCAAAGCCAGCCTCAGCAATTTAGTGAGGCACTTAGCAACTCAGCAAGAGCTTGTCTATAAATAAAATATAAAAATGGCTGGGGATGTGGCTCAGTGGTGAAGCACCCCTGGGTATAATTCCCGGTGGGAGCCCCCCAAAATAAATCATGGGCAAAGTTTTTCTATCTTAATCCACAGATGCTAAGCAAATGCCCTTGAAAGATTAAATGTAGGGACCAGCAATTGCTGGGATGTTTTTGCAGCTTCCATGTGTTCTCTCAATATGATCACAGCCTTTGGTCATGTCAGAAATACCATGGCTAGGATGTGTCCGACTGCACACTTGGTCTGTTGTCTTTCTTTCAGGCAGAACACCTGAGTTAGAAGTCATGACTGGAATGGGTTCCATTCCCTGTGCCTGGGAATGGAGCAGCTTTGCTTACTATTTCTTTATTCCCTTTATACACAGGAAATGGAAATTACCCATAACTTAGGGCACCTGCCTTGAATGCATAATTAATAAACAAACATGGCCAAGGCTGTAAGGGAATGAGAATAGGTTATAAATAATAAATCAGAATTTGCACATTCAAATGAATACTATACATTTGAAGTACCTTACCCCTGGCTACACCCTAATCCTAATGCTATAGTTATAAATTTGCTAAAATAGTTCTCAGAATGTCCTTTTGGATATTGTTGTTAGAACCAGTTTTACAAACCACTGAAGAAAATAAAACCAGTTTTACTGATTTTTAATAACACCTCTAATGTCAAAAGTGAGGGGGCTTGTAATTAAATCTCAAGATTGAAACCGTCCTACTAAGTGTGCTCAATGATTTTAAATCATCTCAGATCATAAAACCAGCACCTCAAAAAATACTGATCTCCCTTATCAAGGTAGTCTGTAACTATACATTTGATCCTGGGACCTGAAATCTGTGCTATTGGAATAAGCTTTTTCCTGAGATTCCAGGGCGGCACTGCCCAATATTTTGGCCACTAACTAATCACGTGTGAATATTCAGCAGTTGATCCTTGACTAGTCTGAATTGAGATGTATTTAAAAGTGTAAATTACACTCTGAACCTCAAGGATTTAGTAAGAATAAATTATCTGAAATATATAAAAAAGAGATATGATAATCTATGTGTTATAACCCTTCAGGTAACTAAACCCCTTAGGATATGAGTCTGAAACAAATTCAGTTAAACAGATTTCTGTAGTTCAAATTAATAGGTGGGGCTGGAAAAGAGATTCTACTGACTTTTCTGATAGGCTAATTGTCTAGGTTGTGTAATATAAATGAGTCAAGAAAAGAAAATTTAGAAAGGTACAATCACTTGCTAAGGATTAGGAAACAATTGGCTTTAAAACAAAAAATTTTCTTCTGTTCAGGGGCACTTCAATAAAGAATCAATCTGTTAACTAAAGGTGGTTCTTATAAGTGGTATGTTTAAGAATTCATACAGATTGGTCTTTCATATTATTTTTTATTCTCTAACTTGCTTTTCTAGGTCTGGGTACATTAAAACCTTATCAACCAATCATTAGCTGTTTCCACCTGTAAAAATAAACTATAATAGGGATAAGGGACCAGATAGTAAATACATGTTTTAGATTCTATAGTGCAAAAGCAACCACAGACAATATACAAACAAATGGATGTGGCTGTATTCCAAAAAACTTCATTTAATTTTCACATACCATGAAATATTCAACCATTTAAAAATGTAAACACTATGTGTGGCTTGCAGTTTGTACAAATCAGATAGGGGCTGGGGTAGATTTGTCCATAGGTTATAGTTTACCAATTTGTTATCTATATACCTGCCTCTACTGCTGTTTCCCTGAAAATTAGCTTTTACATCCACCATCTGCCCAAGATTTGCTTTCTTAAAGGTCATTAATTTCCAAGTAGTGGCAAGATCTAGTGTTTTTGTTATACCCAAGTTCCTTGACCTGTCTGCTATATTTGGCTACCTTTTGACCCCACTTCCTTTCCTTTGATACTGTTCTCTCCTTTTTATTTCATGAAGTTATAACCATTCTGGTCCTTTTCCTGTCTTTCTGATGACTTCTTCTCAATATCCTTTGCTGGATGCTCTTCCTTCTCCCATAGTATAAATGTAGAGATATCCCAAGTTTCTATGCTCAGCTCGGTCTTGTGCTTCATTACTTTTTGTACTATCTTTTTTGATGATCTCAGTCACTGTCATAAATACTAATGTATTTACACAGAAGATTTCCAAAGTTGCATCTTCTGCCCCCATGTTTCTAAAAGTCCAGACTCTATATTGCTTTATGAATTTCTGCTGCCTGACATAATATACCTCATATTTCAAATATCTATTTTCAATTCATTCTCCAACTTCTCATTATCTTAACATTTCCAAATGCTCCTGGCTTTCATATTTGCTAAATAGCATTACTATTATCCAAAAAAAAAAACAAAAAAAAAAACCTTGTTCTCTTCTAATTCCCAAATTTAACAGCCTCCATTACCTTTCACAACTAAACAGCTTTACATACAGAAAGTGTCCCTCCATAATCCCTCACACTTTTCCCTCCTTGCCTTCTATCCAGTTACCGTTTCAGTTCAAAAGTCAATCACAAGCTCTCCCTCCATGTGTATTTCCTAATGAATAGAGAAGGTTAATTACCTCCTTTAAAACCCAATTTCTTATATCAATTAGTCAACAGTTTTTCCCATTTACCTCTCCAGATTCCTTTCCTCCCAATGACTTTTCCTTTACAGTTCATGTTTAACTATACTATGACTCAGGGACTGATTTTATCAACAGAAAATTCAATTTCATATTTCCTCTGTTGAATTTATATTGTGTTGTACTAGAGGTTAAACCCAAGGGGGCCCTCTACCACTGAGCTACATCCTCAGTCCAACCCCTTGCCCTTTAAAAAAAATTATTTTTTATTTTGAGACAGGGTATGGCTAAGTTGCCCAGGCTTGTGATCCTCCTGCCTTATCCTTCTGATGGCAGTTTGAGCCTCTCTGCCCAAATTATGTAAAATTTCTTGTGTAAATGTCTTATCTCCCAATTAGATAGTAAGCTTAAGCATTAGGAATATAGTTTATTAATTTTTATATCATTTATAGGCCTAATGCAATGCTTAACCATTTTATTGATTTCTGGAACTAGGGGAGAAATTAAAAATAGTAACAGTGTCTTCTATATAACTTTTTATTACCTGAATTCAAAAAGTCATAATATTTTAATGTCTTGCAAATTTTATTTGATCTCAGTAACAGTAGGATGAAATATACTATTGATGAGCTGATAACTTATTTCTAAAGTGTGCTATGATTTTATTATATTTCTCAGTGCTGCCTCAATTTTTCCTAGACTTACAACCTCAGGCAAATTTATTAGCATGTAAAATGAAGTACGCAAATAATACTGTACTTTCATTTATCCTAGAATAGCAATAAGGATCAAATGAAATTGTTTAATAGTCTTATTAGTATAATTATATCAAAATAGTCAACTGTCATTTATAACTAAAAAGAACAAATAAGTTAAAAATTTCTTATGTGAACTACAAAGTTACAGCTTCATTTCCCTGTAGCTTATTCATCTTTTATTTCCAATGCCAAGCATAGCAGTTGGAAGCTAATATATACTCAATAATGTTTGTTTGGATGACAAATAAATAACAAATAAATATTTGTTGGATGACTGTATAAGTGACTAGAACATCATTTTTTCCTTAGATTTCTTGATGTCAATTAAAAATATATATTTAATTCACAGTGACAAGCATTTAAGGAAAAAATCCCAACAGTCTCATTAAATTATTAAACAATAAAATATTTACAAACATAATTAAACCATGATCTCAGGTTTCTTCTTGATAACATCTTGCACATTAATCAACACTTTTTAAGATTATACCTTGCTAGCTTTGTTGTGATTACCAGATAATTTATAAACAAGGTAAGTACCTCATTATCATGATATGCCCATTAGCACAAAAGCATGCCAAGCAGGCACTGTTACACATGACCACGACATTTGCTTGCAGTATAAAAGATGTTTCGGTGATGTTATGAACATAAAGACAAGTCTGAGAAGGCAGTGAAAAGACTTTGGCTTGTTTTTCTGAGCAAATTATCGTATACTGATGATCTCCTATTTCTTGGGATGAAGAGGAGGAGTTCATGACCAATTTCCTTTTCCAAGTTTTTTCATTTTCATCCATGGTGTTTGGATCCCTCCAAACTTCATATGGTGGTTGCATTAATCCACCAGTTCGGTCCATACAGGAAAATGTTAGAACAGCTCCTTTCAATGAGAGGAATGTACCTGTAGAAACAATTTCACATCACTGGCACATGAATTCTTTCTAAAATAGCTTTTATTTGTTTGTGGGCAATACACATTTACATTATGATAATTTGTTTATAGTGTCATAATATTGCACTAGTACACATAAATCAGTAAATTCGTGAGTTCATTCATTGCGATAACTTGGATCATAGAATATTAGACCTAAAAGGAACCTGACTGAAGACATTAATTTGTCAAATTCTCTCATTTAAATGGGAAAACAAAACTGCAAAGATGACCACAATTGGGCCAGGTCACATAGCAAATCAGTGACTAAGCTTTGACTAGGCTTCTCGTTTCTTGATTCCTAATTCAGGGTTTTTTCATTATTTTATATCATCCCTTTAAAAACCATTTTTAAAAGACAAATTGAAAAATACATAAATTTCATTTATTGAAATAATTTCAACTGAAAAAATAATCACACCACCTGATTCTATTTTCTTACTTTATAGTTCATTTTCCTGACATTGAATATTCAATAAATGTCATGAAATTTCAGTATGTGGAGTTCATGCTAGAAATTTTAATTGTATGAAAAACCAACATCTTTAAAAATAACTACCTTTGGCTCTCAGGCAAGCTTGTGCATCTGAATTCAGAAAAAGTGTTCATTTACCTGGATTCTTCAAGGTTGATTATCCACACAAGATCACTACCTATTGGTGATTTTTACTGGTCTCAGAATACAGTGTACTATACAGCTAAGGAGGTAATTTAGGCTGAACTGTCCTTTGGACATTTCCAGACTCTCTAAGCAGTATCATATTAGCTCTTTTTAATTTTGTCCTTTGATATTATGTAGAATAAGGGTGTTAACCCAGGATTGTGTATTTCAAGAGTACAGTGTGACAGAGACTTGGAAAGGGAAAGATGGCAGATGAAAACACATTCCGTTTAGAAAGCATTTTTCCTTATGATTTAAACAACTTAAAAATTATAAAATTCAAAATAGCATCTGGATGATCTAACATCTCAGTTGTAGTTTTAAATCTACTTGAAAACTAAGAAACCTGTACAACTCCTAGAACAGTAACTGAGAGGATAGGGTTGTGGGGTTTAGGTGCTTAGTATAAGGGTCAAGGTGTAAAAGAACAGCTCTCTCAAAACTCCATGTATAAAAAGTGACACCAAAATGTATGAAGAATGATTTAAATTGCTATTTATGCTACTCAGTAAAACCACATTTTCATAACTACCCGCTACAGAAAGATTTTTCTAAATATTGCCATGGGTCATATAATGTCATCATATAATTTAATCAGTGAAGAGCATATGTCATCCTAAAGATTCTAATGGAGCTATAAAAGTCCTATCATCTATTCATGTAGTTATGGTGATGCTGGTATAGCCCTACTGTTCTGCCAATTGCATAAAAGAACAGCACATATAATTACGCACAGTATGTAATACTTGATAATGACAATAAATAACAATGTTACTGCTTTAGGTATTTACTCTTCTACTCTGCTGTACTTCTTTGTTATTGTTTCAATTTACTCCTTAAAATAGTTTCCTGTTTCACTCTACTATCCTTCCTACCCCTATACTCAATGACTGATGTGATCCTATAATATGTACAATCAGGAAGAAGAGAAATTATACTCCATTTATGTATGATTTATCAAAATGCATAAGTGCATTCTGTCATGTATAACTAATTAGAACAAATAAATTAAAAATATAAGATAAAGAAGGTTTACTGTAAAACAATATGCTGTGTTATGCTGGCAGCAGCCTCATACAATTTGTGTTTATCAAGTCTCATGGTTACATCAAAGAGACCACATCTGATGATTGACTTCTGACATCTAGGTTTGTGTAAGCACACTCTACATGATGAAACTGCAAATGCAATAATGCATTTCTTAGAATATAACCTTATCATCACATGATATATAACTACATGAATAGTTCTGCATTCTTGATGTAGGCATGGCACAGAATAGGTTAAGAAGTCAAGAAACCTGGGGTGGGGGCTGTAGCCCAGTGGCGGAGTGCATGCCTAGCATGTGTGAGGCACTGGTTTCAATCCTTAGCATGACATAAAAAATAACACATAAAATAAAGGTATGCTGTCCATCCACAAATACAAATTTTTTTTTTAAAAAGTCAAGAAACCCATATTTTGGAAGACATTTTACTTATTCCCAATGCTTACACACTATGGCATTAAAATGGCATTTTTCATTGAGCTGCCCTTTCCAAAACTGCTCCTTTTGTTTCTAATTGTTTCCTATAGCAAACTGATACTAACATGAAGGTTTCTTTGCATCATCCCACAGGAATTAGGGCTCAAAGAACTCCGGCTCAAACTGCTGCTTTTCTGATTGCTGTGAGTAATAAATTATTCTTTGTCTCTGACACAGAATTCACATACCTTGTATCAGCATCTGTGAAACTGGCAACCTACCTTTATTAACTTGCATGCAGAATAAAATTTTAGACTTTATAGAACTTGACTCTCTAGAATGACAAAGGGAAGCCTCACAGGAGATGCAATCAAGAGGCAGAGTGATGCCAGATTATGTAGGTTTTAGTGTAGGACACACTAAAATCTTACTTGGATATAACTTAAATTCTGTTTAACAGTATCATTCTTTCTGTTGGACATATCCTACAGGGTGTCAAGTTGGAAATAAGGAGAACAGTGAAGAGATTAGCATAATGATCCAGGTGGAAAACAGAGGCTTGCTTGAACCAGATGGTAACAGTAGATATGGTGAGAAATATCAGAATGAGTCCACTGAGAAGGTTAAACATCAGTAGAGTTTGCTAATAAATTGTACTTAAGGTATGAAAGAAATATAGATATCAAGGATGATTCTAATGTTTTTGATGTGAGCAATTTGAAGAACAGAGTGACAATGGATGTGGGAAAGACTGTGGAAGAAAAGATATATCAGGAGCTCGGTTTTGAACATGTTAAGTTTGAGGTGTTTATTAGATAATCAAGAGGATGGCAAATATTTAGATATTTCTGTGTCAGGAATTTGGGGACAGGTCCGAACTGTAAATATAAATACAAATAAAAATATATGACCCATTGGATTATAAACACATTTAAAGCAATGCAGTTGGATAACTTCTTCTAGGGCGTCAATGTAAATAGAAAAGAGAAAAAGTTAAAGGAGTCAATCTTGGGGCATTATGTTGTTTTAAATCCAGTGCAATGAGGATCAATAAAGGAAACCAAGAAGGAACAGTTAGAACCACAGTAAGAAAACCAGATAAATATAGGGCTCTTTAATCTAAATAAAGTGTTATAAAGTAGAAAGAACTGGTAATCTGTATAATAGGTTGCAGATATGTCAAGTTAGATGTGGCCTGAGAATTTACCATTGGATTTACTTAAGAGGTCAGTGGTCACTTATATGAAGGTAGTTTTGTTGAGTGGTGTCGGAGAAAGTGTGATCAAAATGAGCTCAAGATAGATTGGGAGAATGAAGTTAGAAACAGTGAATACACTATAAACATTTCAATGAAATTTGCATTAATAGAACAGATTCAATAGAGGATTTTCTTTTTTAGTGGGAGGAATAATAGTATATTTATATGCTAATTCAGTAGAAAAAGAGATTTATTAAAAAGGAAATAGAGGGAAAATTTGCTGGGTCGACATTGTTGAACAGGAGAAAAGGAGTAGAATCTAGTGCACAAGTGGAAAATTTTGTCTAGTTAGAAGAGTAGAGAGTTTATTGATAGTAGCAGGAGAGAACAGGAAGGCCATGGAGATGCAGACATGTTGTTTATCCTGTTTGGGCTCTGTGTTGTTAATTGTTAATAAGGAAACTGTAATAGATTAGTAGACAACAAAGTAAGGGTTTATTTATAAAATCAGCATCACCTGGGAGAAGTGCAAATTCTCATACTCTACCCTAGACCTACTGAATCAGAAACTAGAGGTCAGGCCCACTGATCTGTTTTGTTAACAAACCTTCCAAGTGATGACAGAGAGCGAGGCTTTCCTTTCTTGGGAGGTGTTTAATTACTGATTCTAACTCCTTACTAGTTATGGGTCTATTCAGACTTTATTTTCTTCAGTCATAGTAGGTGAAATGTTTCTAGAAATGTATCAGTTTCCTTTAGGTCATCCAGTTTGTCAGTCATCTCTCAAGATCCTTTTTGTTTCTATGGTATCAGTTATAATATCTTCTTTTTCATTTCTGATTTTATTTGATATCTCTTTTTATTAGTTGGTATAGATAAAGGTTTATCAGTTTTGTTTTCTCAAACTACTAACATCTAGTTTTGTTAAAAATTGGGCTAAGGACTTGGGTAGATATTTTTCAAAAGAAAAGATAAACAATTGGACAATAGGTGTATGCAAAGATGCTCAACATCACTGATCATCAAGGAAATAAATACAAATCATAACCATGATGAGATAAAACTTCACACCTGTTAGAATAGCTATTATTTAAAAACAATCAAAAGACAACAATGTTGGTGGGGTGTGAGAAACTGGAATACTTTAAATTGATAGTGGGAATGCAAAATAGTACAACTTCTATTAAAAAGAGTATGGAGATTCTTCAAAACTTAAAAAATAGAATTAACATGTAAAGTTAAAAACATGTAAAAGTTAAAAAATAGAATTAACATGTAATCTAGCAATACTGCTTCTGGGTATATATCCTAGGATCAGGATCTTGAGGAGATATGTACTCCTATGTTCACTGTAGCACTAGTCACAATAGTGAAGTTGTGGAAGCAACCTAAATGTCCAACAGAAGAAAGGATAAAAAAAGTAATAGATACATACAGTGGAATATTATTCAGCCTTAAAAAATACTGTATTATTCAACAACATGGATGAACCTTAAGGACATTATATTAATAAAATAAGCCAGTCACAGAAGGACAAATACTGCATGATTCCATAAATGAGACATAAAATTGTCAAACCCATAGAAACAAAGAATAGAATGGTGGTTGTCAGGGGCTTGGAGAGGGAAAAAATGGGGAGTTGCTAATCAACTAGCATAAAACTTTCAGCTATGAAAGACAAGTTCTAGATATCTGATGTGCAACATTATATGTATGAATAATACCACTGTTATGGTTTGGATATGAGCTGTCCCCTAAAAGCTCACGTGTGAGACAACACAAGAAGGTCCGGAGGAGAAATGGCTAGATTCTGAGAGTTTTAACCCAATCAGTGAATTTATTCCCTGATAGGGATTAACTGAGTGGTAACTGAAGTGGTAGGGTGTGGGAATTTGGGGCATGGCTTTGGAGAATATATTCGTATCTGACAAGTGGAGATCTCTTGGCTTTCTGATCAACATGTGAACTGCTTTCCTCTGCCACACTCTTCCACCATGATGTTCTGCCTCATCTCAAGCCCCGAGGAATGGAGCTGGCCTTCTATGGACTAAGACCTCTGTAACCATGAGTCCTCGAATAAACTTTCACTCCTTTACAGTTGTTCTGGTTGGGTCTTTTAGTCACAGCAGCGAAAAAGCTGACTAAAACAACCATAACAGTACCCATGAGCTTGGCCAGTGGTATAGGATGAAAAATAGGTATTGCACAGAGCGTGAAGCCAGGAACAACTATCACAGAGTCAATAAGTGAACAGTGAAGAATAAAATTTTACTGTAAAATTGAAATGGCTTTTGTTACCTCTATTTTTTCTTATGAAATTCCACTTTCATTTTTTATTTTTACTACTATAAATTGTGGCTTTCAATTAGGTTTTTTCTCTTTCAGTGGTTGATTATAGAATAAATCTGAACTCAACCTCATAGCTTTTTCCTTTTTAATTAATAGATTTTTATTTTTTGTAGTTGTAGATGGACATAATACCTTTATTTTATTTATTTATGTGGTGCTGAGGATCAAACCCATGTCCCACACATGAAAGGTAAGTGCTCTACCACTGAGCCACAACCCCACAACTAGACTTCAAGTTTTAAGAGCAGTTTTAGTTTTATAGAAAATTGAGCAGATAGTACATAGAGTTTCCATGTATCTCTTTTGTTGTTTCCCTGTTTTTAAAATTTTGTATTACGGTGACACATTTGTTATACTTGATGAACTGATATTGACATATTATTATTAACTAAAATTTTCAAAGAATAGAAGAATTTATTGGTATGGAAACTTAAAGAAAAGACAGCTTCTCATTAAATTGATAAGGAAAAAATTGCAAATATTTACAAATTAAATGCCAAAATTTAAATCTATATTTATTTTGAATCTTTAAAATCACTTTTGGTCTATGTTTGTTTGCTACAAATGGCAAAGAATTTCCCTGTAAAATTCAGAGTTCTGATACATTAGTTCTAGCGATTGTTTATTTCTACCTTTATGACTTAGAAAGCAACATTTGCTAGAATAGTTTTAAGCTTTATATTAAGGTTTTCCTCAGTGCTTTTCAGAAACTTATTTCCCAAGGCATTATTTAGTTGGCAGTTCCACAGTTTACTATTAGAGTAATGGTGATTAACTCTTTTACCCTGAAAAACAGGTAAGTCACAATATGACAAATGTTGGAACACTATATGACTTCATCATGTTCTCAATAGTTCCTATTACACAAAAGGTATAAATGCATAACCTTTGTCCCAAATCAATGCAAATGATCGATAGCTTACATCTAAATTTGAAAAAGTAGCAACAAGGAAATGAATGAATAAAAACTCTTACCACTTGACAATACCACAACTGGCTCTATAAACCTTTGTTCATCTGTTGACGGTAGGTTTAGGGAGATGATGAATACCATTCCCAGACTGGTTCCAACAAACAGACAAGGAGAGATGGTAGAGTCATTTTTCCGTGCAAAGGATTCCATGAAGTATAAAGCTGTGATTGCTTCTTTAGAATCTTTGTCAATACTGGATATGCTAGAGCTTCTGGAACGATTATATGAATTCTCTCGGTTCTCTATGGAAATTTAAAAAGACTAAAATGAAGTATCAGTGTATTTACAAAATAAGTAAATCAAATATAATACATGAAAACCAAAAATTATGAGTAGAAAGTAGAATTTAATTCTTCATTAATTGGCCAGAAAAGTAGTTTATCCAGCTCATCAGCTTATTTTGAAGGTGGAGAGACTACAGTCCAGAAGTTATAAATTTAGTCAGAGCTAGGTCTAGAACATGAGTCTTCTGTGGTCTAATTCACCATTTTTCGTTCTCTACATTAACTCATAAGTTAAATTATCTAACCTGTAAAGCAGACTTAAAGAGTCAGAGTTACAAGAATTTCTGATACAACTTTAATTGCACTTCCCTCCTCTCTCACAATTGTTGGAAGTATTCTTAATGATTTCTTTGCAATTCCCACATACTGACAATATTGTGGCTACTGACATGAAAGGAACAATCTGAAATATTCTGTGACAAATACACTGTATATCTAGGGAAATTATAAGTGGAAAAATCTGAAATTTTACCAAGGCCCAAATGCAAATAGTATTTCTCTGAATTGGCTTGAATCCAACTCCAGTTCGAGTTTTGCCTAGGGCCAAAGGAGCTATAGACTATGCCACCCTGTCCGTGGTGGTGACCTTTCTGAGAGGGCTTCAGTTCACCTAAAGGAAACAGAATGGCCTCAGATCCTCTTGCTTATCAACTCTTGCACCTGTGCACACTCCAACAAGCATAAATTCAGCCATTTCAATTAAAAATTAATAGTATTGTACTGTTCTTTTAATGCTCCAGAGTTCAAGCTCCTCTTATTTTTCTTTCTACTGTCTTCACTTTCTTTTCCCTCTTGATAGGTCCAAATGTGCTGCCTCAGATTATTTTTCCATGAAAAAAATATAATATCCCCAATTTTTTTCTTTATATCCACTAATTTGTTTGTACATTTATTTTTTTTTTATTTTCCCTTTTTATGTCTCAGCAAATTTATAAAATTAAGTTTGTCATAAAACTTAGGAGATTAGAGAAAGTGGGAGATAATTTATTTATTTTACAGATCTGAAGACAGAAACTTAGAGTAACTAATTTCCCCAGAATCCAGCATAAATTAGAGGCACAAATATCTAAAACTCAAAATTGGCAGCACTAGTCAAGTGATTAAAAGAGAATTATTTTTTTATATCCCTTATGTGTTGCTTCTAGTTTAATATTCCAGCTAATATATGTTTCCCAAACTTTCAACTTGTGATTTGTCACCATTCAACATTGAAATTCAGATGCCTGTGAGAGAGGACACCATTATCTGCATGTTCATAGGGGCCAGATTTAGAATAATGTAATATTAAAAGAACAAAAATTGAATAATAAATTTTACTTTAAATTTTTTTGAAGAATATAGATTCTCAAAAATTTTAAGGGATACTAAATGGGGAATTAATTTTAGTATAGAATTAGTATGAGAAAATCTCCCTAAAACAATTTTTTTCCTGTCTTCCTAAAATTTCTTATTAACAGGAGAGTAGTAGCAAAGTTAAAAGATTCCCTTTTCTTTCCCTTTCTTAACAGCTCCGGTCTTTGGCTCTGTTTCTTTATTCCATGTCCCCACGTTCATTCCATAAATAAGCAAATGGATCTTCCTTTTAAAAATATGTGAAGATGAAGGTTTTGAGCTTGAAAATTAAGTATGTTGCTTTTTTTCCTTGATCACACGCATTTGACAACTGAAGAAATTAAGCTTGTAAGACACTATATAACTACAGAGAGAGATACTAAAATGCAAATTGAAATAATCTCTCAATTTTTATTGGAGGGATATAGAATAGATTAAGGCATAGGTTTTCTATTTTATAGAGTTGTTGGAATCTAGTTTTAGAGATGACTAAGGAAGTGAGGTAAGAGGTGGATTTGGAGTTAGCCATAGCCCCACCAGGCTCACAGTGACACATTGCCTAGTAGATATTCGTATCTTTTCAATGTGATTTCCATTCCTGGTCCACAGCACTTGTTTCCATTGTAAACCAAACAAAATTGATATGTTTAGTCTACCTTCTGTTGTAACTGGTAAAGAAATCTCCATGCAAGCAGCTGACTGAGCCTTTCGAAAAGGTGGTCTTCCAGGACCCCAGCGATTTACTTTTGAAACATCAGCACTAGAAAGACGTTTTCCAGAACTGCAACTCTGAGAAGTTGGACTTGTGCAGTGTCCATTTACATGGTCTGTACCAAGAGGAAGAAGGCAGTGTAAATATCATAATTAAATCTTCATATAAAGGAATTGAAAGGTGTAGATTAACAAATGAAGAGGAGTAAGAATTCCTTTTGTTCTGAATCATATAAATATGGCTAAGTCCTTGCTATTTTTAGTTAGTAAAACTTTTAAAATATTTAATTTTAAGGAGTACTTTTATAATCTGATTAAGATAGTTTAAAATTTATTCTATATCTCTATTATGTGTATGATTTAATGGCAATATGAAATAAGTTATAATCTTGGACCTGTATACGTAAGTTAAATATACTCCAATTTATGTAAGTTTTGTAAGTACTTTCAGTGCCTGGAGTTTAAAATATAGAACAGGAACATTTCACTGTGTAGCTGAGATGGCACTTAAGAATACTGGTTCTAGATCCAGGGTGTCTGGGCATGAATTCTAGCTTGGCACTTTATTAGCTGTATAAATTACTGCAATTCTTCATGCTTTAGTTTCCTCTTCTGTAAATGTGTAATATTATTAGCTGCCTAATGAAGTTCTTGTAATTTTTGTATGTGAACACGTGTACATATGTGTAATACACGTCACATGCCAAAATATATGCTGGCATACAGTAGACACTGAATAAAACTGTATTGTTATTACTCTTGTCCCATAATATAAACCTGCTCATATCCAAATGATTACTGTTCATTTAGGGCTTCTGAGTCAAGCTTGGTTTTGACAAGACTTAAAAAAGAACAAACACATTTTTAAAAAATGACAAAACCTTGGGGTGGGATTGTATTTCATGCTAGGGGTACTAGCATGCCCTGGGTTCATTGAACTAAAAAATATGTTTTCTCATTTTTTTTTTAATTGTAAACAAATTCAAACAACATTTCTCATTTTTAATAAAGATAACAAATCATGTTTCAAACATTATCTTACAGTCTTGCAATATGCAGAATGCATTTTGAAATGTGATGCTTTGGTCATTCAAAGGATGATAGGTACATGTAGAAGAATGCTTAATACCACAGTGGACATGTGGAACTACTATTTGGTATACACTCTATTATAGTCTTCTGTATTAAAGAATTTAAAAGACTAAAATTATACATTTCCTGATTGCCTTGTATGTAGTCAAGGATGAGAATTATGTCTCACCATTTTAATGTGCTGGCATGTTTTTTAAAAAATAAAAAATAAGCTAATATTATCTAATATTTAAAGAGTGGGAATTTTTTACATCTTATCTTATTTAATCTTCACAAAAATTCTGCAATAGAGGTGCTTTTATTGTCATCATCCTGATATTGCAGATGAGGAAACTGAAGTTCAGAAAAAAAGGTTCAGAAAAATTTCTCCTATTATCTATATGGCAATGATGTAGGCAGAATTCTAACCAGATTTTCTCAGTTAACATCTGTATGCTTAAACACTGGGACACAGGTTTAGCTAAGTATTTGGGAAGGGATAACAAATTTAAAAAGACATATTTAGTAGGGTTTAGGAAGCAGAAATAATACACACTGAGATCCAAGCCTTTTAGAATCAATCATCCTCCATTTTGACACTTTATCTCAGAAATCCCAGATGGAAAGGCAGATGTATCTCATGATGAGTTAGCCATGGTGAAACTGAAATCAAGAACTCAGATTCCTCTTTCTTTATCAAATCTACACTCACAATAGGAAGAACACTGAGGCCAACAGCTGGCACTAACAATTAGAAAATGACAACTACTGTAGGGGTACAAATAACAACACCACCACCCCTCTGACCTGGCCACAACCCTGAGTATATCAGTTAGAAAAACTTTCCCTTTTCACAGACATGATACCTTGCTCTAGGGCAAAAGAAAAGTGGGATGAATTGCAGCCCTCTTCACACCCTCTCAGTTAGGTACAAAAAAAGTATGTGGCAGTGCCCTGAGAACAGTGAAATTTATCCACTTACTCAGAACTCTTTGGACTTGCTAAACCGAAGCCACACCTGCCTAGCTGTCACCATCTTTTGGTGGTTGTTTCATGTAAATATGTTTCATTTCAGCTCATAACAGAGCAGTATTACTCAATATAATTTTCTTTTTTCACCCTACCTGTTGTGGTAACCAAATTTTCCTCAGCTTCTCGTGTTTGATTGGCCTACATTACCACACACAGGCACACCAGTATTGTTTTCAATAGGACTGATAAGCTTAAAAGGTTTTTTTGTAGGTGAAATGTTTAAATACATGGAAATGAATTTTCATTTTTAATAATTCCATCACCATGATAAATATATCAAGATACCTATGAATTGGTATAAAACATTTCGAAAGAAATTTAGTCATGGCTTAGATTCAGTCATTCTGGAAATTTATGACAAAGAATGCTAAATTCAAAAGAAAAATATAAACATCTATTGATAAAGATATTCACTGTAGTGTTAGTTATAAAGACAAACTGGAAACCAGTTACCCTTTACAATCAAACATAAGGCTTTAGGTAAATTGTTGTCTATATCACATACAGAATAGTATCAAGTTTAAAAATATTTTTGAAGTGCTTGTAAAAACACATAAAATATATTATTATGTTTTGGTTATTTTCTGTTGCACAGGCACACACAAACCACTCCAAAGTTGATGTAAAACAGTAACAATTTTATTGTGCTCACAGATTCTGTGGGCCAGGACTTCAACTAGGGTAAGTGTGGATGTCTTATCTCCATGATGTCTGGGGCATTAGTTGAGAATGCTTCATTGGATTTGATTTTTTGATTCCCTTGGAGGTTTATTTCTCACACGCTTCACCCACAATGATGCAAAGGCTGAGATCCGTGGAAACTGTCAATGGTGACAGCTTCAGGAGGCTTATGCTTCAGGAGTTTTGGGAATGATGGCCTGTTTTCACAGTGTCTCAGGGTTTCAAAGGGTTTGGCAAATAATTTTTAAAATGATATGGAAGCCATTTTTCTGCTGCTTTGGTGACATTGCAATGGTGACTTCATGTGGTTTTGAAAAACAACTGTTCAGAGTCCAGTCAAGAAGCCACTTTGTATATCAAGAGGCAGCTGTTGTGGTAGATTCCTGATTTTACTTATAGCAATATGTTCTTAAATTCAACAGTTGATTGGCAGTGATCTGATTTTCCAGCTGTATATACATGTCTGATCCCTTAGTACATCTGTATAGTGACCTTATTCTAAAAGTCACACCTGCAGGCTGAGCTTAGAGTCTACATATCTGATTTTTCAATGATCTTATAAGCACCTAATTTCTTGTATTAACCCCTTTCTGCATAAAACAGGCAGAATGGTTCCTATTTCCTGTAGCTGCTCCCTATTATACTGGTGCTTTAGTACAGCTGTATCATGTAGTCCAGTTATATATCATGTAGACAAAAATCTAACATTCCAAAAACTTCAACCTTAAAGCAATAAGGGGAAATTCTCTATTTTAGACAAAAATTCTCAAATTTGAAAAATTGTACATTAAAAAATTATCATTATATAAATAAACTTACAAAAAATGTCATATTTTATTCAACTTGTTATTTTTTAAATGATCATTTACTAAAATTTTATAGAAGACTGTCAATGAAGATTTGGTTTAATGTGAGTTTTGTTAAAATTTTTAACATACATTTCCCAGAAAATAAAAATTACTATTATGCCTGTGCCACAGAGGTTGATTCTATGATGAAGTAAATGTTGAACATAGTACTAAACAAAAAGAAGCACTGGATTTTAAAAACTATGAAGATAAATGGAAAGACTTTGGTTTTAACCATATTAATTATAGCCAATATAAAATAATTGATTCGAATGTTTGAAACCCCACATTACTTTATCTTCGCCTACTTTCATAATCAAAATTTTCTTTCCCTCCTTTATCAGTGTTAATGTAACCCTACGCTGGAGTTCACAGTTTTACATTAAGAGGAAGAATATAATTTATATATGCATTTTGTCTAGATTCTTCCATGTGGTAGGTGTCAGTCATTTTATTGCTGAGTAGTATTCCATTGTCTGGATATACCACAAGTTGTTTAACAATTCATCCACCTTTTGATGGATACTTGGGATTTTTCAACCATCAATTATCTTTTAGAGAGATTTAAAAATGAAGTGAATATTCTTGCTTACCCACATATTTACCATTCCTAGTGCTCTTCATTCTTCTGTGCAGATTCAGATTACTCTCAGTATTGTTTTCCTTCTCTCTGAAAGACTTGCTACAGCATTTCTTAAGGCACTGTATTTTTGGTGCTGGATTCTTTCAGCTTTTGTTTCTCTGAAAAAGCATTTGTTTCACCTTCATTTCTGAAAGATATTTCTGTTGGGTACAAAATTCTAGGTGGACTATTTTTCTTTCAGTAGTTTAAAAATGTTCTTCCACTGTCTTCTAGTTAGTGTTAAAGTGGAGAAGTCCAATTTATTCCTATTTTTGTACCTCAATATGTTAATGTCTTCCCCCCTTCAGAGATTCTTAAGAATTTCAATTATGATGTACTTTGTATGATTTTCTTCATATTTCTTGTACTTGAAATCTTGTACTTGGATCTGAGGATTTATACTGTTCATCAAATTAGGAAAGCTTTTGGTTTATTCAAACATTGTTTCTGCACCATTAATTTTCCCCTCCTCTGGGAGTCCTGTTTCATTCGAGTTAGGCAACATGGAGTTAACCAGCAGGATGCTAATTCTCTGTTAACAATTTTTGAACTTTTCACTCTTTTGTTTAATTTTGGGTCGTGTATCTTAGAGTGTAGTAATGTTTTCTTCTGCAGTGTCAATTCTGCTATTAAGTCCATCCAGTGTATTTTCATGTTAGACATTACATTTTTTATTTCTAGAAGTTCGAGTAGGTCTTTTTGATATTTTCATCTACTTCTTAATATGCTTGTGCTTTCTTCTACCTTCTTGAGCACATGGAGTATATTTTAAATAATAATGTCCTTATCTATTAATTCTATCCTGAGTGCCATTGCTGGATCAGTT
Source organism: Sciurus vulgaris (assembly GCF_902686455.1). Taxonomy (NCBI): domain Eukaryota; kingdom Metazoa; phylum Chordata; class Mammalia; order Rodentia; family Sciuridae; genus Sciurus; species Sciurus vulgaris. The sequence goes on along the minus strand of NC_136470.1, from coordinate 71,463,237 downwards.
TATATTGATCATAGGTTATGTTCTTCTGCTTCATTGAATGCCAGACATTGGGAATTTTATGTTACGAAGTACCTTTTTGCCTTTTTCTCTATTCCTTGAGGGCACAAGAACATTTCTTAGAACTGTTTTTTTTTCCCCTCTTTTGCTTTTCATTTTAAGTAATTACAGATCCACACTAAGTTGTAAAAACAAAAAGTACAGCATAGCGAATAACGTGTGTAAGTGAAATGAATGATCAATGATAAAAAGGACAGAAGGGAAGAATTAAGAATACTTTGCTATTATTATAAGGTACTTACATTATCTATAAAACAGTACTATGTTATTTAAAAGAGAACTTGAATTAGTTGTAAAAGTATATTGAAAACTCTAGGACAACCACTGGTGAAAATAATAAAAACAAATAATAATTGATATAAGAAAAATTAATTCTATAAAATGCTCAAATCCCATATCACCTCTCCCCTAACTCCAAGTAGCCAAGCATAGAGAGAGAATTAAGACCAGGAATTAGACATGAAACCCTGTACTATGCTACCATATGGCAGTGGAGAAACCCAGTGAAGGGAAAGCCTCCAACTCCTACCTCCAAGTCAATGCTTGCAGATTAAGCAACTAAAATTGTATTAGACCAGGTGGCTGCTTTCACCACTCCTCCTCTAACCTCCATGGCAAAGTGGGGAGCAAGACTTTACCCAATGAGGTGCCAGGTACAAAAGCTAACACAGGGATTCATCTTGGACTACAGTGCTAGGCCCACTATTGTAATACCCAACACCTGGTAGAAACTAAAGACCCGTGTACAGACCAGAGCTCTCAGACAGACCCTCTGTACAACCCAGGGTTCAGGAGAAGATCTGTGCATTGGTTGGATAGACCCAAGTTTTGATCTTTATTATTTCTAGCCTCAGAGTGGGCATGGGGCACACCTGTCCTCTTTCTGAGACTGTAAGGCTCCAATACCTGTGAGATTTAGGTGTGACCATGCTTAGCATCAGCTTTGGTGACCAAGTGACTGCCTTCACCAATACCACCCCAACTTTAGGCAGCGTATTATATTGTTACCCCCATTTTTGGGGGGCAATTCAGGCTACCAAGCACAAGATTAGTGCTGGGCTAGTGAAATCTCACACTAGGCATATCCTAACAGCCTTATCTCTAGGTTTGTATGAAGATGGGATCTCTGGAACTGTTTTAGTAATGGGAAGACATGAAGCCCCAGTCTATTGGATTTTCATTCAATTAGCAGCAATTTTGATTGGCTACAGTGGTTTAGAGACAAATATACCTAGCAATAAGCAGCTCACAGCAGTGTGGATCTTGGTCTTACTGCAGTGCTGGTTTTGGCAACCTGTGGGCTCAGGGTATAACACAGCTTGGTGACATTTATCAGTGACTCTACCCACAGCCAGGCAGAGTTCTATAGTACCTGACCACAGACGGACAACTGTCAACAAGATATGTGGCCCTATCCCAGACCCAACAAGAGATTTATGGGGATAGACTACTCTTTCTAGGTACACTACTGGTTGTCTCTAAACAATAAACCAATTGTGTATTTCGGACAAACCTGGACTTGAGTTGCCCTCTAGTACCGAAATAGTGACACCATACCACCAGCAGGTTCCTGGCAAATCTGGACCTGGATACTACCCTGTGCTGAAATCATGAAAATAGCTGTAGTCTTAGAGAAAATAAGCTACAGTCATAGAGAAAATAAGCAGCCTGCTTGGAATTTTTGGAAAGAAAGATATAAACAAAGCCAGGTTAGGAAGACTGCAATAAATGCCCACACCAACAAGCATCAAAATGATTATCAAATGAGGTGCCAGAAACTGTCCAGATAGTGTGATAGTCAGCTTTTCATCACTATGACAAAATACTTGAGAACAACAACTTAAAGGAGAAAAGACTTAATTTGGATCATGATTTCAGAAGTTTTGGTCCAAGGTCATCTGGCTCCATTATTGTGGGACTGAGGCATGGCAAAATATCATGGCAACATGAACATGTGGCAGAGAAGGCTGTTTACCTCATGGCAGCCAGAGAACAGAGAGAAGAGAAAAGGGGCCAGACACAAGGTATAGTCACAAAGGGAATATCCCCAAAGATCCACTCCCTTCAACTAAGTCCCACCTCCTATAGTCCAAAGAGTTTGCTACCTCCAAATAGTCCAAAGTATGAATCCATTGATGATTAATCCCTGATGATGTCAGTGGATGAGATTAGAGCCCTCACATGCAAATCAATTAGGATGGTATTAACAGGGGAAATATTGGGGTTATTGGGGTCCAAGAACTTTAAAATGCCAAAGGGGTATGTTGTTATTTTTTTCTTATTTTTTGGCAGCAGGGATTGAACTCAGGGGCACTCAACCACTGAATCACATGCCCAGCCCCCCTTTTTTTCATATTTTATTTAGAGACAGGGTCTTACTGAGTTGCTTAGCACCTCTCTATTGTGGAGGCTGGCTTTGATTTGCCATCCTCCTGCCTCAGTCTCTGGAACTGCTGAGATTACTTCAAAGAAATAACAACAGAAAACCTCTGAAACCTAAGAAGGTTGCACATAGCCAGGTACAGGAAGGTCAAAGCTCACCAGTCAAATTTAACTCGTCTACCCCAAAATATCTTATAATAAGGCCCTCAAAAACAAAAGATAAAGAATTCTGAAGGTTAAGAGTAAAGAAACATGTAACACATAGGGCTGTCCCAGTTGGCCTGATAGCAGACTTCTGAGCAGAAACCTTACAGTTCAGGAGACAGTGACGTGAGATTTTCATAGTACTGCAGGGGAAAATCATCATCATCATCAACACCACCACCTCGGTTAACTGAGAATCCTATACTTAGAAAGACTATCCTGTAGAAATGAAGGATAAACAAAGACATTCTAAGACAGAGAGAGAGAGAGAGAGAGAAAGAGAGAGAAAGAGAGAGAGAGATTGATTGTGTGTGTATTCAATAGACCTGTTTTACAAGAAATTCTAAATGAAGTTCTTAAAACTCAAAGAAAGAGACATTAAGAAGAAGAAAACTTGAGAAAGTAAAATCTCATTGGTTTAGAGTAATTATATGGACAAATTCAGAATGCTTAATTCTGTAAACATTATGCATAAACCATTCAAATCTTTCATATGAAGACTAAATAAAAAACAAAACAAATGAAAATAATAAAAACTAAATGAATATACTAGGAGACAGGCATAAGAAAGACATAACAGGCCATCAAAAATTCAAAATGTAGACAAGGGAAGAGAATGTAAGTGTAGTTTTTTTAGCATATTTTTCTTTCATCCTTTTGTGTGCTGTGTGCTTATCTTTATTACGTTACGTTGCTATAATTTAAAAGTAGCTTGTTAGAATCAAAAGATTTTTGTAAACCTCGTGGTAACCTTGAATCAAAAAATATAATAAATACACTAAAAATAATAAGTGAGGAATCAAAGCACACTACTAGAGTAAAATAATTATGATGGAAGATAAGAGAGGAGAAAGTAAGGAACTATAACAAAATAAAAAACAAGTTAATTTAATGGCTATAGTAACATCTTACCTATAAATAGTCACCATGAATATAAATAGAGTCTCCAATTAAAAGACAAAAGAACTAAATAGATATAACAACAATAAAACAAATAAGACTCAACCATATATTTTCTAACAATAAACTCGCTTCACCTTTAAGGACACACATACACTGAAAGTAAAGGGATGGATTTAGATATCCATGCAAATGTATTTGAAAGAAAGAAGCAGCCATAATAATATAAAAAAATAGTTTTTAAGGGACTGGGGAGATAGCTCAGGCGGTAGAGTGCTTGCCTTGTAAACACAAGGCCCTGGGTTCGATCCCCAGTGCCGCCCCCCCCGCCCCCCAAAAAATAGTTTTTAAGTGCAAAGAAGTAAAAAGAGACAAGGAAGGTCATAATATAAGAATAAAGTGATTAATTCAGTGAGAGAAAAGAAAAATCCTAAATTTATACATACCCAGTATTGGAGCATCCAAATATATAAAGCAAATATTAATAAACCTCCCCTTCTGTAGGCTCTTCCTTCATGCTGTGTTTCCTTTGTTGTGTAAAGCTTTTTAAATTTTATGGGATTCTACCTATTGATTCTTGGTTTTATTTCCTAAACTTTAATATTCTTATGAAGGAAGCTGGTACCTGCACCAAGATGTTGTAGTGTTGCCCTTATGTTTTCTTTTTACACTTGCAGTTTTTCTGGTCTTAAGTCCTAGGTCATTGATTCACTTGGAGTTGACTTTTGTGCAGGGTGAGAGATAGGGATCTAGTTTCACTCTTCTCCATGTGGATATCCCAGTTTACCTAGCACCATTTGTTAAAAAAAGGGTATTCTTTCTCCAATGTATGTTTTTGGAACCTTTGTCAAAGATCAGATGACTGTATCTATAAACTTATCTCTTCATCTACTATTCAATTGGTCTTCATGTCCATTTTTATGACAATAACATGCTATTTTTTTCTTTGTTAGATACTTTATTTGTAAATTAAGGATAGCAATTCCCTGAAAAAGATTGTTGTGAATAATATATGTTAAAGTGCACTACAAATTAAGAAGAGTCCACATAGTTGTTTTTTTTTTGTTTGTTATATTGATTCCATTAGTTTATGTTTTTCATCATTGTTCACACTAAGAAAAAAAAAACTCAAGCATTTCCAAGGATTTACTTATATAAAAATCTTTTACCAGAGTCCCATGCAATTTGGCTTAAATATCATGAATTTAAGAATAAATTTTATTTTATTTGGGGAAAATGCCTCCAATCGTGACCATTTTATGACCATTTAATGCCTAGAAAATTGAAAGCATTGGGTTAATAAATGAATTACTATTTAAAGCTTATTGCAAAAACAGTAAAACTTTTAACATTTTTGGCTTCCAGTTCCTAAAGTAGTTTTTTTTTCCCCCAACAGTTACTTAGTCATTAGCATTTGTTCTATATGTATTTGTTCCAGTGATAGCTAACCTGGTCAATCTCTAGCCAACCCACAGATCCATAATCTATAACAGTGATTAGTGTTTTAAGTCACTGAGTGTTGAAGTAGTTTGTTCTACAGCTGTAGTTAATGGATACACTTGCTGATGCCAGAAAGATCACCAAAAAAGAAAACAAAAACTGATCATGTAGAGAATTAAAAGCATCATGTGTCAAATTTCTGAATAAAAGATTTTCAATAGTTAAAAAAAATGGATTTTTAAGAAAGGAATAAAATAAAAATATTTAGAGAAGCCACATTTAAATACATAAGAATGAAGCTACGGTTAGACATATCACTGGAACCATGCTATTTTTGTTACTATATCTCTGGAATATAATTTGAGATAGTGGTGTGTCCAGCACTGCTTTTATTATTAAGTATTGCTTTGGCTATTCTGGATCTTTTATTCTTTCAAATGAATTTTAGGACTTTTTTCTAGTTCTGTGAAGAATGACATTGATATTTTGATTGGGATTGCATTAAATTGGTAGGTCACTTTTGGTAATATGGCCATTTTGACTATAATAATTCTGCTATCCAAGATCTCCATGGGAGATCTTTCTATCTTCTAAGATTTTCTTCATTTACTTTCTTTTGTATTCTATAATTTTTATTATAGAGTCTTTTTACCTTGTTGGTTAGGTAGTTCCAAGATATTCATTTTCTCAAGGCTATTGTGAATGAAATTATTTTCCTGATTTCTTTCTCAGCAGATTCATTATTAGAGTATAAGAAATCAATTGATTTTTGTATGTTGGTCTTGTATCCTGCCTGTTTGCTGAATATGTTTAGGACTCTAGGAGACTTCTGGTGGAATTTTTTGGGTCTTCTAAGTATAGGATCACATTGATGGAAAACAGACATAATTTGACTTTTTTCTTTTCCTACTTGTAACCCTTTAATTTCCTTCTCTTTCCTGATCACTCTGGCTAGAGTTTTAAGAACTATGTTAAATAGGAGAGGTGAGAAAATGCTTTCAGTTTTTCTGAAATTATATTTTAACTTTGAGTTAATTATAATTCTAACTTTGAGTTTTCATACTTAGCCTATGTAATGTTAAGGTAAGTTCCATCTACCCCTAGTTCCTCCAGTGCTTTTCATGTGAATGTGTGCTGAATTTTGTAGGTAGCTTTTTGGAATTTGAGATGATTGGGTGATTTTTGTCCTTATTTACATTTATATGATGAATTACATTTATTGACTTACATATGTGAACCAACTTGTTTGTGGTATATAATCTTAATATGTTTTTGAATGCAGACTGCTAATATTTTATTAAGGATTTTGTATCTATGTTCATTAGGGATACTGGTTTTCTTTCCTTGATGTGTCTTTGTTGATTTTGGGGGACCAGGGTGCAATGGTTAATTTGAATTGTCAACTTGATTGGATTAAGAGATGCTGATGATTAACAGGCTTCTGGGTGTGTCCATGAGGGCTTGTCTAGGAATGACTGGAATGTGGGATAGTGAACTGCAGTGGAGCCCCTCCCTAAGCGTGGGCAGCACCACCCAAAAGAATGGAATAAAAGCTGGAAGAACAAGGAAGCAGATGCAGATGCAAGCTCCACTCTTCTTAAACGGGTTCTTGATTGCTGCCTCCACCATCTGAGGATATTGAACACTGGCTTCTTCACTCTTCCCAAGTGGACCCTGCCAGTGATTCTCCAGGTAGTTTCCAGAAGCCTTGGTCTCAGACTACAGTAGCATTGTTGATCTTTCTTGTTCTGGGCTTCTGAATCTTGGACTGTGCAGCTGCTGGTTCTTCCAGCTCTCTAGCTGCAGATGGCCATTGTGATCCAGCTTCTGGCAGTGTAAGTCAATCTAATAAAGCCCCTTTTTATAATCCTACTTCCTGTTGATTCTGTTCCTCTAGAGAACCCTAATACACAGGGATTGAACCCAAGGGTACTCAGGCACCGAGATAGATCCCCATTCCTTTTTTATTTTGGGATAGGGTCTAAGTTGCTTAGAGCCTCACTAAGTTGCTGAGGTTGACTTTGAAGTTGTGATCCTCCTGCTTCAGCCTCCTGAGCCACATGCCTGTAAAGGGATGTGCTACCATGTGCTTGATGTGTCTTCACAGAATTAATATGGGTGTGTTCCCTCCCTTCCTATTTCATGTAATAATTTGAGGAATATTGGTATTAATTCTTCCATAAAAGTCTGGTAGAACTCAGCTAAGAATCCATCTGGTCCTGGGCTGTATAAGTTGTTGGAAGGCTTTTATTACTGCTTTAATCTCATTGATTTATATGGGTTTGGGGGGCTTAGGTTTTCTATATTTTCTTGATTCGATTTTGGTAAGTTGTATGCATCTAGAAACTTGACAATATCTTCTAGATTTTCCAATTTTTTGGAATATAAGTTTTAAAAATATTCCCGATGATCCTGTGGATTTTAGAAATTTCCAAGGTAATTTCTCCTTTTTCATCTTCAATTTTGTTGATTTTGGTCTTTTTTTCTTTCTTTTGGTTAGTTTGGCTAAGGGTCTATTAATCTTGTTTACCTTCTCAAAGAATCAAATGTTTATTATACCCGACCTTTTGTGTTGATTTTATAATCTCAATTTCCTTAACTGTGGCTCTGATCTTATTATTTCATTCTTCTACTGGTTTTGGAATTACTTTGTTTATGATTTTCTTGGGCCTTGAGATGTAACACAGAATGTTTCTTTGGGATTTTTCTTCTTTGTTAAATGTAGGCATTTAATGATATAAACTTTCCTCTTAATATTGCCTTCATAGTATTCCAGAGATTTTAGTATACTGTATTACTATTTTTGATTCTAGAAATTAAAAATAATTTCTATTGTTTTATGATCCACTCCTCATTCAAGAGTATTGATCAATCTGTGTGTTTATGTGGTTTCTATAATTTTTTGTTGATCTCCAATTTTGTTCCATTATAATCTGATAATATGCATAAGATTACATTGATTTTTTTAATAGGCATTATGGTTTAGATGTAAGGTGTGCCCAAAAGCTCATGTGTGAGACAATGAAATAGGGCTTAGAGGTTAAATGATTAGGTTATGAGAGCTTTAACCTAATCAGTACATTAATTCATTGATAGGGATTAACTGTATGGTAACTTTAGGCAAGTAAGGTGTGGCTGGAGGAGATGGGTCATTGTGGGTGTGCCCATGGTGAAGGGAATCTCTCTCTCTCTCTCTCTGCTTCCTGGTGCCATGACTTGAGCCACTTTTCAACCCCACACTCTTCTGCCATGATGTTCTGCTTTACTTCAGGCCACAAAGAAAGGAGTTGGCCGTCTGTGGACTAAGACCTCTGAAACAGTGAGCACCAAAATAAACTTTTCCTCCTCTGTATTCTCAAATATTTTCACCACATCAATGAAAAAGCTGACTAAAACTAAAACAGTAAGACTTCTTTGTGATCTGAAGAATTACCTATTTTGGAGCAGGTTCCATGAACTGCTGAGAAGAAAGTAAATACAGATGTTGTTGGATGAAATATTCTATAGATATCTGTTAGGTTCGTTTGATTTATAGTATTAATGTCAGAAGTGTCTATACTGATTTTATGTCTAGATGACTTATCTGTTGATGAGTGGGGTGTGTTGAAATCATCCAGTATTATTGTATTGGGTTCTGAGACTTAATGTCAGTAAGTGTTTGTTCTATGTAATTAGGTGTACCAATATTAGGGATATAAATATTTATTATCATTTTATTGGACTTGTTGGACTACTTCCTTTCCAGTAAGTAGTGACTTTCCTCATGTCCTCTGATTGATTTTTCCTTGAAACCTGCTTTGTTAGGTATAAGAATATCTATTCTTATTTCTTTGCAGATTCTATTTGCATTAAATATTTTTTTCTATGCTTTTCTTTTCAGCCTAGGGATGTCTTTGCCTATGAGTCTCTTTCAAACAGCAGGTTATTGGGTCTTATTTGTTAATCCACTCTGACAATCTATGTCTTTTAAAAAGAATTGGAATTAGAGACAATTTACATATAGTTATTATGGAGAGATGTTAATTATTTCTTGACATTTTGATTTCATATATTTAGTTTGCTTTTAATTTTCATTATTTAACTGTTCTTCTAGTGAGCTTCATCCATTCAGGGCCTCTGAGGTTTGTTTTTAAGTTCTTCTGTGTGTAGTATTAATTATTTTACATAGTGCTGGCTAAGTGCCATTCTTTCAGTTTATTTTTATTGTGAAGAGCTTCTGTTTCTCCTTTGATCCTGAATGGTAGCTTTACTGCATATAGTAATCTTAGCTGGCAATTGTTTTCTTTCAGAGTTTGTATTGTCTCATTTCTAGCCCTCCTGGAGTTTGGACTCTGAATTGAAATGTCAGAAGTAAGCATTGACTTTTTTTCTTGTGGATTTTAATATTCTATCTTTATATTCTATGTTAGGCATTTTGGTTATGATGTGTCTTGGAAAGATTTTTTAAAATATTTTTAGTTGTAGATGCAATACCTTTATCTTACTTACTTATTTTTATGTGGTGCTGAGGTTTGAACCCAGTGTCTCACACATGCAAGGCAAACACTCCACCACTGAGCCACAACCTCAGCCCAGGCTATATATTTTTTCAATCTTGTCTGTTAATGTACCCTATCTTTAAGGCATGATGTACTGTTTTCTACATAATGTAATCTGTTGGTGATATTTTCAACTGAGTTTTTATTGTGTTTTTCATTTTTTAAGATTTCTGATTTCTTTTTCGAATCTCTATTGAAATGGTCTTTTGCTTCCTATATTTGCTCCTTTATTTCATTACTTAGATCTTCTTTTAGTTCATTAATCATTTTAATAATCAATTTTTATAATCTTTCTCTGGAATTTCATCCCCTTCAATATATGTGAGTTCTTTGTTGTGGGACTGTAACTGGGATGAGCTTCTCTTTGCCTGTTCCCACATGTTTCAGAAGTCTTATTCTTGTGTATCTGTTGAGATGGATTCCTTTTCCTCTGTCATGAGGGAGTCATTTTTGTGAGTAATTCTGTGCTTTCAGCATATCTTAGATTCAAAAACAGCCTTAGTGTAGTCCAAGTGTTAATTTTAACCTCCAGTACCTCTTAGAAAGGAAAGAGTGCCAGTGAGAAAAGATATCTGAACATCCTTGTACAAATTCTGCCAAGCAGGGTCAAGGATTTCCCACTCCTCGAGAGAAAATGGCCAAATGCCAGAATGTTGACAGTTGCATAGATACATTCATTTTATTTCGTCTTGGAGACATGAAGACCTTTGGAATTACAGCTTTACAAAGAGTGATACTCTGAAATATTACCTAACATATTCTGTTCCAATTTTAAGTAAATCCACTAGTTTTCTCAGAATTGACTCCTCAGAATTGACTCTCAGAATTCTACCTACTCATGAGGATCGGACAGAGGGATCAGACAAACAGGAGTATCAGAAATTGGAGATCAGCCAGGCAATTTAGCAAGATCCTTTCTCAAAATAAAATAAGAGCTCTGAGGGCTGTTGCTCATTGGTAGAGTGCTTGACCAGCATGTGCAAAGCCATAGATTTAATCCACAGCACTTCTTGGCTTCTGAGGAGTCCAGCATCTTCTCTAGAGATTTCTAGCTCCTACAGATCCCAGACCAACAGAGGCTATGGTAGAGTAACTCCTGAGCAAAGAAAAGAGAGACTTCCCTTCTTTTATTTATTATTGTTTTAATCAGTACATTGTAATGATACATATATAAACACATACGTGTATGTGTGTGTGTGTTTGTGTGTGTGTGGTGTGTGTGTGTGTGTATTGACACATGGACACAGCATGATTTAGTAAATGTCATTCCCCCAGTACTTAACCATGTCCTCCACTCCACCTTCCTCTTAATCCTTTTCCTCTACTCTACTGTTTTCCATCTAATATTTATAGCAGCACAATTCATAATAGCCAAGTTATAAAATCAGATTAGGTGTCTATAAATACACAAATTTTAAAAATCACAAAAAATGGAGTTTTATTCAGTCATAAATAATAATGAAATTATGTCACTTACTGGCAAATGGATGGAAATGGAGAACATCAAGGTAAGTGAAATAAGCCAGACTCAAAGGGTCAAATGTTTTCTCTCATGAGAGAGAGAGAGGGGGGGGGGGAGGGAGAGGGAGAGAAATTTTAAAAATTCATAAAACAAAATATTTTCAAAATAGCCATAGTATATAAGAAACTCAAAAAATCCAAAAGCAAAACCAAAACAAACAACCCGATAAAAATGGTTTGTAGATCTCAATAGATGATTTAGACATGCAAATGGTCACAAAATCTATGAAAACGTCACCAACACTGCTAATAATCAGGGAAATGCAAATCAAAACCACGAGATACTAACCCACCTTAGTCAGAATGGCTATTATCAAAAATACTAAAAATAACAAATGTAGATGAAGATGGGAGAAAATGGAACTATTGCCACTACTGATGGAAATGTAAATTCTTACAGCCATTATGGAAAACAGAATGGGGAAGATCCTCAAAAAAGCGAAAGTTGAACTAGAATAAGATCTGGCAATTCCACTAATGAGTATATGTCTAAATCAGAAAGCTGAAGAGACATATACATGCACATGTTTACTGCAGCATGTTCACTACAGCAGTACTCGACAACTTGAGTATTCATAAATTAATGAATGGATAAAGAGAATGTGATATATACACACAATGAAATACTATTCAGCAATAAAAAGAATGTGATTCTGTCATTGACTCAACATGGATGGAACTGGAGATTATTATGTCATATGAAATAAGTCAGGCATAGGAATAAAAGTACCACATGATCTCACTCATGTGAATCTAAGAAATGCTTCCATAGAAATCAAGAGGACAATGGTTAGCAGAGGCTGGAAAGAGAGGAGGAGGAGGGATAATGGGAAAAATCTGATCAATAGGTACTAAGTTATACTTAGGAGAAATAAGTTTTGTTGTACTATTTATTGTATAGAAGTGTGCCTACAGATCAATAATGTATTGCACACTTCAAAAAGCTACAGTAAAGGATTTTGAAAGATTTGCTATAAATAAATGATATATATTTGAGAAGATTAATATGTTTAACCTGATTTAAACATTATGGAATGTATACACATATTAAAACATTAAATGGTACCCCATTGCTATGTACAGTTTTTACATTTTCTCTGTATAAGTTTAAAAAAATTAAAAATGAAAAAAAAAAAGACTCAGAAAATCTCAACAGAGTCTAAGTGAACTATGGGGTCATAAAAAAGTGGAAAAACATTGCCATTGGGAAGTTCCCATAAGAAAAGACAGAGGAGGAAGAGAATATTTAAAGAAATAATGGGTGAAAACTTCCAAAATTGGATGAAAGACATTTGATGGATATAAACGTTCAAGAACTTCAATTAACTCCAAGTAAGGTAAACTCAAAGACACTCAAATATTATAATGAAAATTTCTAAAGTCAGAGACAAAAAGATAATCTTGAAAACATTAAGAGAGAAGTGACTTGTCACACACTGGGATCCTTAATAGGATTATCAGCATATGTTTCAGCATATGTTTTTCTCAGAAGATTTGGAGAATGGATGGTAGGATCCAATATATTCAAAAGTGAGAGAGAGGCTGCTGACCCCCCAACTGTTGCCAATGCCACCAACCCACTGCAGCTGCTGCTGACCAGCTGCCTGCTACCACTTCCACCACTGCCCAGAGGTCCACAGCCAGCGAGACTATAGGTTTGGTTGCACAATGACACATCCACCTTGAGACATTAGCCAGAGCCTGGGGCACAGTTGACCCTATCTGGGGACATCAAATAAGGACCTGGAGGTTCAGTGTTGGGGTGCCTGCATATTTGGCTGCACCTAGGGTCCTCCTCCTGAGAGTGCTGATGGCTGCCACCTAGTTGCTGTTTCTCAGGATTGCTCATCCCTGATGGTCTTCCTCCAACTTCCAGTGGCACTGAAATCTTGGGACTGTAACATGGCTGAAACTGGGATAGCTGAAGGCCAGATCAGTGGGATAGTGACTAGGTCCGCCAGGGCTGTTCTGGGCCAGGGAATCTAATGAGAAGTCAGAGACAGGGCTGGGAAACTTTCAAATGCCAATAGAGACAGTTGTTCAATTTTCCATTGAGATTTATTTTATTTTTATTTTTTTTATTCTCTAACATCTCTCTCCACCATATCTGAAGCAATGTATTTTTCATGCGTCAGTTTGTTGAGGATGGTGAGATATGCAGGGTGTTCTGCAGTTCTGTTGTATATTTTTATATATTTAATTTTTTCCTCTTTATATGTATTCTTCCTCTCACTTGTCTGTTTTCTTGGATTACCTTTCTACCTTTTTTCCACTTAACAGCCAATCTCTGTTGGTTCCTCTTCCACTCTTCCTGTGGATTTTTACTTCCAGCTTCTCTCTTTCTTCTTTATGAACATGTGATGTCCTACACTATTTCTGCTCTCTCTTTGTCCATCTCTTAAAATTGTAAAACTTTTAAGCAAATTTTCTCTTTATATTGTAGACAGTGATTGAACTCATCATCTGTGTCTATAGCAAAAAAGTAGTAGACACCTTGGTGGGAGCTATTAGATTTCAGGCTGTATATTGTTCACACAGGGTGCTGTTGATATTGGTCTCCCTTTTAAAGATGGGACACTGGAAATCTTCAGGGACAATATAGGTCTACAGGGAAGAATCTGTACTGCCTCAATGGGAAGACACATGGGCACCATGAAAATAAAAGGGAACAAAATGCCCCAAACAAACCAAGATGCCCCCAAAAGAGAATCCACTGACAACACAGTAGAAGATAAGTCTGTGAGTGAGTTAGAATGTACATAGTTAAACAGATCTGGGAAGTAAAAGATGGTATAAAGAGTGAAGTCAAAGAGAAAGTATAGGAAGTGAAAGATCATTTTGATAAGGAAAGATTTTGGAAAAAAAAAAAAACAACAGAAATCCTCAAAATGAAGGACTTAAACCAAATTATAAATTCAATGGAAAGCATCACCAACAGACAAGATCATTTGGAAGACAGAACCTTGGGCAATGAAGACAAAATATTTAATATTGAAAATAAAGTTGACCATGCAGAGAAGATGGTAAGAATCCATGAACAGAGCTTCCAAGAATTATGGGATAACAAGAAAAGATAAAATTTAAGAGTTATCAGGATAAAGATGAAGAAACAGAGACACGAACCAAAGATACGCACAGTCTTTTCAATGGCATAACGTCAGAAAAGTCCCCAAACCTAAAGAATGAAATGGAAGATCAAATACAAAAGGCTTATAGGACCCCGAATGTACACAATTATAGCAGACCCTCACCTAGACATATTATAATGAGAAGGGCTAATATACAGAATACGGATAAAATCTTAAAGTCCATGAGAAAAAAAAAAAAAGCAAATTACATATAGGGAGAAAACAATTCAGACCTCAACTGATTTCTCAACCAAGACCCTCAAAGCTAGGAGGTCACAGAAAAACATACTTCAAAATGGATGTCAACCAAGATTTTATAACCAGGAAGATTAAGTTTCAGATTTGAAGATGAAATAAAAATCTTCCGTGATAAACAGAAGTTAAAATTAGAAAGCCTGTACTGCAGAACAGTCTCAATGAAATATTCCATGAGGATGAAGTGAAGAAAAAAGAAAGTGAAAACCAGCAAAGGAAAGAACTACACTAAAGGAATAGTCAATCAAAGGAGAAACTAAATCGAATTAAACACCAGAAATGAACCAAAATGACCTGGAATACAAATCATATCTCAATAATAACCCTGAATGTTAATTGCCTAAACTCATCAATCAAAAGACACAGACTGGCAGACTGGATTAAAAAACAAGACCCAACAATATGCTGTCTCCAAGAGACTTACCTCATAGGCAAAGACATCCACAGACTGAAGATGTAAGGATGGGAAAAAAACATATCACTCATATGGACTGAATAAACAAGGAGGGGTGTTTCCATCCTCATATCAGATAAAGTGAAGTTCAAGACAAAATTAATCAGAAGGGACAAAGAAGGACATTTCATTCTACTGAAGGGAATTATACATCAGCAAGATGTAACAATTATAAATATGTATATCCCAAACAATGGAGCATCTATATACATCAAACAAATGCTTCTCAAGTTCAAGAATCAAATAGACCACAACACAATAATACTGAATGACTTTAACATACCTCTCTCACTACTGGACAGATCTTCCAAAAACAACCAAATAAACTATAGAACTAAATAATACAATTAGTAATTTAGACTTAACAGAAATATATAGGATATTTCATCCATCAATGAGCAAATTCACTTTTTTCTTGGCAGCACATGGATCCTTCTCTAAAATAGACCATATCTTACAGCACAAAGCAACTCTTAGTAAATACAAAACAATGGAGATAATATCCTGCATTTTATCACATAATGGACTGAAATTACAAATCAAGGATACAATAAAAACAGAAGCTACTCTAACACATGGAGACTAAATAATACACAATTGAATGATAATAGATAGTAGAAGAAATCAAGAATGAAATGAAAAAACACTGAGAGGTAAAGGAGAATACAGATACAACATACCAAAATCTCTGGGACACTATGAAGACAGTACTAAAAGGAAAATCCACTGCACTGAGCTCATTTATTAAAAGAATAAAAAGTCAACAAATGACATTACATCTCAAAGCCCTAGAAAAAGAAGAACACCAAAAATGGAAGACAGGAAATAATTAAAACCAGAGTTGAAATCAATGAAATTGAAACAAAAGAAAACTGAAAAAATTGACAAAACAAAAAGATGGTTCTTTGAAAAAAAATCATTGATAAATCTCTAGCCATACTAACGAAGAGAAAAAAAGAGAAAACCCAAATTACTAAAATACTTGAAAAAGGAAGTATCACGATGGGCACAACTGAAATACAGAAGATAATTAGAAAGTACTATGAAAATTTATATTTCCAATAAAGTAGAAAATATTGAAGACATTGACAAATTTCTAGAGACATATTACCTACCTAAACTGAATCAGGAGGTCATACATGATTTAAACAGAACAATTTCAAGTAATGAAATAGAAATTGCCATTAAAAGCCTACGAATTAAGAAAAGCCCAGGACCAGACAGATTCTCAGCCAAGTTCTACAAGACCTTCAAAGAAGAATTAACCCCAATATTCCTCAAATTATTCCATGAAATAGAAAAGGAGGGAACCCTTCTAAACTCATTCTATGAGGTTAATATTACCCTGATACCAAAACCAGACAAAGACACATCAATGAAAGAAAATTTCAGACCATTATCCCTGATGAACATAGATACAAAAATTCTCAATAAAATTCTGGCAACTCGCATATATAAACATACTAAAAAGACTGTGCACCATGATAAAGAGGGGTTCATCCCAGGGATGGAGAGTTGGTTCAACATTCGGAAATCAATAAATGTAATTCATCATATCAATAGCCTTAAAATAGACTTACAAACAAGAATAATATGATCATCTCAATAGATGCAGAAAAAGCATTTGACAAAATACAGCACCCCTTCATGTTCAAAACATTAGAAAAACTAGGTATAATAGGAACATACCTTGACATGGTAAAAGCCATATATGCTAGCATGAAGGTCAACATCATTCTAAATGGAGAAAAACTGAAAGCATTCCCTCTAAAAACTGGAACAAGACAAGAATGCTGTCTTTTAGTACTTTTATTCAACATTGTCCTTAAAACTCTAGCCAGAGCAATTAGAGAGAAGAAATAAATTAAAGGTATACACATAGGTATAGAAGAACTCAAACTATCACTCTTTGCCAATGACATGATTCTATATTTAGAAGATTCAAAAAAAAAAAAATTCCACCAAAAAACTTCTAGAACTAATAAATGAATTCAGCAAAGTAGGATATAAAATCAATACCACAAATCAAATGCATTCCTATACACCAGTAAATGAATTCACTGAAAGAGAAATTAAGAAAACTACTCAATTCACAGTAGCCTAAAAAAAAAAAAAAAAAAAAAAAACTTGGGAATCAATCTTACAAAAGAGGTGAGAAATCAGTACAAAGAAAACTGCAGATCACTAAAGAAAGAAATTTAAGAAGACCTTAGAAGATGGAAAGACCTCCCATGCTCCTAGATAGGCAGGATTAATACTGTTAATACTGTCAAAATGGCTATACTACAAAAGTGTTATACAAATTTAATGCCATTCCTATTAAAATCCCAAAGACATTCTTCATAGAACTAGAAAAAGCAATCATGAAATTCATTTGGAAAAATAAGACACCCAGAATAGCCAAAGCAATCCTTAGCAAGAAAAGTGAAGCAGAAGTTATCATAATACCAGATCTCAAACTATAATACAGAGCTATAGTAATAAAAACAGCATGGCATTGGCACCAAAACAGATACACAGACCAATGGTACAAATAGAAGGCACAGAGACAATTCCACATAAATAAAGTTATACTAGACTAAGGCGCCAAAAACATTCACTAGAGAAAAAATAGCCTATTCAACAAGTGGTGCTGGGGAAAACTGGAAACCCATGTGTAACAAAATAAAATTAAACCTTTATCTCTCATCCTGCATGAAATTCAACTCAAAGTGAGTTGATCAAGAACTTGGGCACTAGAACAGAGACCCTGCACCTTCTACAAGAAAAAGTAGGCCCAAATCTTCACCATGTCAGTCTAGGATCTGACTTCTTTAACAAGATCCCTAAAGCGTAAGAAGTTAAATCAAAAATCAATAAATGGGATGGATTAAAACTAAAAAGTTTCTTCTCAGCAAAAGAAACAACCAGTAATGTGAAGGGAAAGCCTACAGATTGGGAGAAAAATCTTTACCACATGCACCTCAGATAAAGCATTAATCTCTAGGATATACAAGGAACTCAAAAATACCAAAAAATCCCCCCAAAACAAAAGAACAAATAACCCAATCAATAAATGGGCTAAGGAACTGAACAAACACTTCACAGAAGATATACAATCAATCAACAAATTTATGAAAAAATGTTCAACATCTCTAGCAAGTAGAGAAATGCAAATCAAAGTTACCCTGATTTCTTCTCACTCCAATCAGAATGGCTATTATTAAGAACACAAGCAATAATAGGTATTGGCATGGATGTGGGGAAAAAGGCACACTCATACATTGCTGGTGGAGTTGCAAATTGGTGCAGCCACTCTGGAAGGCAGTATGGAGATTTCTCAGAAAACCTGGAATGGACCCACTATTTGACCCAGTTATCCCACTCCTCAGTTTATACCCAAAGGACTTACAATCAGCATACTACTATAATGCAGTCACATCAATGTTCATAGCAGCTAAATTCACAATAGCTAGATTGTGGAACCAACCTGGATGTCCTTCAATAGATGAATGGATAAAGTATATATATACAATGGAATATAACTCAGTCATAAAGAAGAATAAAATTATGGCATTTGCAGGTAAATGGATGGAGTTGGAGAATGTAATTTTAAGTGAAATAAATTAATTCCAAAAAACCCAAAGGCCAAATGATTTCTCTGATAAGTGGATGATGATACATAACAGGGACGGGGGAAGCAAGAATGGAGGAAGAATGGATTGTATAGAGGAAAATGAGGGGTGGGGAGAAGGAAAGATAATAGAACGAGACAAACATCATTATCCTATTTCCATGTATGATTACACAAATGGTGTGACTCTACTTCATGTACAACCAGAGAAACGAAAGTTATATCCCATTTATGTACAACGTATAAAAAATTAAAAAAAGGAGTAATACTGATTGATTGAAAACAAATAAATAAAACTTTAGGAATCCATAAAAAAAAGCACTCTTAAACATTCAATGGAGCAAAGAAGAAATCAGAAGAGAAATTATTTACAGATGGATGAAAACAAAAACATAATTTATCAAAATATAGCAACAGCAGGGCTGAAGTCCTTATGTTAGAAAACAAGAAAGATTCAAATGAACAACCCCACTTTTCAACTTAACTAGAAAAAAGAAAAAAACTAAGCTCAAAGCTATAAGAAGGAAGGAAACAACAAATATTAAAACATAGTTTAATAAAATAGAGAATATAAAATAATAGGAAAACCAATCAAAATGAAAGTTGGTTCTTTGGAAAGACTGATAAAATGAACAAATATTTGGCTAGATGGACTAAGAAAAAAACTCAGTAAGAAATGAAAATGGGGACAATATTACAAATTCTACAGAAATTTAAAAATTCTTATGAAAATACAAAGAAATCAGGTACACCAACAAACTGAATAGCCCAAGGAGGTGAAACACTTGTTCAGTGAAATCTGCAAAACGTTGTCAAAAGAAATCAGAGAAGATATAAATAAATGAGAACACATATTGTATCAATGGATTAGAGGAGTTAATAATAATGTTAAGAATCACCCAATGTGATGTAAAGATTGAAATCTCTACAGAAATCATCTAAGTGAAATTTTTTTTGAGAAACAGAAAAACTTATCCTGAAATTCACATGGAATTTATGAAACTATGAACAGCCAAATAAATCTTGATTAAAAAATCTAGGAGATTTACACTTTATAGTTTCAAAACAATACAAATCTACAATAAACAAAACACTATGGTACTGACATAAAGATTGAAGCATAGTCCAATGAAACAGAACAGAGAGCTCAGAAATAAACCCTTCTATTTATGGTCAAATGAATTTAACAAGATTGTCAAGATCACTTTATAAGGAAAGGATAGTTTTTTCATCACATGGTGCTGTTAAAACTAGATATCCTTATGTAAGTAAAAGAATGAAGTTGCACCCTTGATTTTTAAATGAACTCAAAATGGATTAAGGACTTCAAAACTCTGAGAAGAAAGTAAAAGGGAAGATTTCATTATACTGGATTTGGTGATGATTTCTTGCATATGATACCAAAAGACATAGGCAAGAAGTTAAAAATGAGAGAAACTGAATTTCATGAACATTTAGAAAATTCATGCAACACAATACACCATTAATGATAAAAGTGCATCCCACAGAATTTACCTGATAAAGGATGCATATCTAGAACATATAAAGAACTCATAAAACTCAATAGCAAAAAGTCAACCTAACTAAAAAATGGGCAAAGAATGTGAATAAATATTTCTCAAAGAAGACATGCAAATGGCCAAGAAGAATATGAAAAGATGCTCAACATCACTAATCATCAGGAAAATGCAAACCAACACTACAGTGAGAAACCACACTGTACCATTTTAGGATGGCTAGTATCCCCCAAAACCAGAATAACAAGTGTTGGCAAGGATATAGAGAAATTATATCCCTGTGCACTGTTGGTCAATTGCACCCAGTTTTCTATTTTGTATACAACTCAATATATTAATGATATTATGTGCTAACCCCTAGGTTATGTACATTCAGGGAATGAATTATTTTAATTAACATTTAAAATTCAAAATTCTTTAAAATTCAAAATTCTTTAAAACTCAAAATGAGAAACATTTATATTTTTATTAAAACTGAGCACATAGGACAGTTTTAAATTCCATGTAAAAAGCTGATTATTAAGTAATTTCCTATGAATCTGCAATTATTTCATAAAATTCTAATTAATTAAGAGTTCTAAATGTGAATGTTATCTGGCGTATGTGGTTTTACTATTATTACTATTATTGTATTGTTCATTTTATACAGTTTTCCAGTTTAGATGTGTTGCAATAAAGCAGTTACATTAACTTCCATAGCTGTCCTAATGTAATTTTTCCTTTGTCTTCAGGGAACAGGCTATAAACTTAGTTCCTAATATCTTCATATGCATGAATCATATATTATTTTAGGCTTGACATTTCTAATTGGTCACTGATCAAAATAGATGTCCATCTAGCAACTCAAACTCATTTTTCCCCTTATTCTCCATGAGAGCTACACTCTAGCCATCGTTGATTCTTCTTACTTCTTGTGTCTTACCAGGTCTATTTCCCCACTGCTCCCAATCCTATTAGTAGCAGTCTTCCATAATAAATCCTTCTCTTCTCCTTTTCATTTCCATTGTTGTTATCCTAATTCAGGCCCTTATCTGGCCCACTGCAATGCCTTCCTAAATTTCTTCCTTCTTTACTAGTGAGTTATAGACTCCTAGAAAATAATCTTATCAAAGCATATTACAAGTAACCTATGATATATTTTACACCAAGGAAAAGTTCACATATACAGAAATTTTTTTTCATATGCCTTATGACATTGTTTCTATAAATATGTGAAAAAAAGAGTGTTAAAATTGATACATTGGGAGGCAGCGGAAGAATAGGTCAATGGGTACTAAGTTACATGTAGCTAAGTGCAAGAAGCTCTAGGGTACTATTGCACAGAATAGTGACTTGAGATAACAAATAAACACTGTGCATTTAGAAAAGCTGGGAGAACAATTAGAATGGCGATTATCAAGAACACAAGCAACAACAGTTTGTTGGCGAGGATGCAGGGAGAAAGGTACACTCAGACATTGCTGGTGGGACTGCAAATTAGTGCAGCCACTCTGGAAAGCAGTGTGGAGATTCCTTAGAAAACTTGGAATGGAACCACCACTTGACCCAGCTATCCCACTCCTTGGCCTATACCCAAAGGACTTAAAATCAGCATACTACAGAGATACAGCCACATCAATGTTCATAGCTGCTCAATTCCCAATAGCCAGATTATGGAACCAACCTAGATGCCCTTCAATTGATGAATGGATAAAGAAACTGTGGTATATATATACAATGGAATATTACTCAGCCATAAAGAATGATAAAATTATGGCATATGCAGGCAAATGGATGAAATTGAAGAATATCATGCTAAGTGAGATAAGCCAATCTCAAAAAACCAAAGGACGAATGATATCGCTAATAAGTGGATGATGACACATAATGGGGGGAGGGAGGGGTTAGTGTTAGGGTTAGAGTTAGGGTTAGGGAGGGGGCAAGAATGGAGGAAAGAAAGACTGTATAGAGGGAAAAGAGGGTGGGAGGGGTGGGGGGAAGGGAAAAAATAACAGAATGAATCAAACAACATTACCCTATGTAAATTTATGATTACACAAATGGTATGCCTTTACGCCATGTACAAACAGAGAAACAACATGTATCCCATTTGTTTACAATAAAAAAAAAAGAAAAGAAAAGCTGGGAGAAAGGATTTGAAACTTACCACAAAGAAATGACGACTGTTTGAGGAGATAAATATGTTTAACCTGACTTAAACATTAATGCATATATTATTGGACATTATATGACACGATTAACCCATACAACTTTTTTTATCTATCAGATAAAAATAAAAAATTACAGTAAAAATTAAATACTGACAACATGCTTAGAAATAGAAATGTAATGAAACCTATTGTGAGTGCTTTCAAGTGAAAAAAACCTCCTTCATTATAGTGATAAGGGAGAGAGTTGGAAATAGACAAATTTTGAGAAATAGACAGTTATACTGAAAATGTTTATAAATAACAGTATGTCTATTTGACTACCACACTAGACTTACAAACCCTCTGCTGCTTTGGCTAAGTATAGGAGTGGGCTAGCAGTATTCTTTTTTATTTTTTAGTATTCTAGGTAAGAAATTATTATTTTTTTAAATTTTTTTTATTTTAAACAAATGGGATACATGTTATTTCTCTGTTTGTACATGGTGTAAAGGCATACCATTTGGTAAGAAATTATGATATGTGGAAATTATGTGACTAAATACCATAAATGCATATTTTTCTGAAGAGAAGTTTATTATTCTGTAAGTGGCTTTCTGTTGATATCTGTTATAGTACATACTACATAATACAATAGATAAATGTAATATTGCATGCTCTGTAATCAAACAGACTTGATTTAAACACAAGTTTTGCTAATAGTAATATGACCTTAGGCAAGTTTGAATTTTTCATGCCATTAATTTATCAATTTTTAAAGTGGGAATAATATCATAGGTCTTATCTCAGATAATATGTACCAATCATATGACATAGTGTCTGACACATAAAATAAGGTCAATAAATGGAATTATAATATTGGTTCTGTTGACATTATATTTGTAATACTAACTTCATAATAATTTCATTAATATTAATATTGAACTAAAGAGAATAGCTGATAAGTTACTGCTTTGCACTTAAAAATGCTATGGTTATTTAATAAAATTCTTACAAGATTAGAGTTATCTCTTGGTATCCATAACAGGTTGGCTCTTGGACACCCACAGATCACAAAATCCTTGGATGGTTAAGTCCCCTCCATATAATGGTGTGAATTTGCATATAACTTTGTACATTCTTCCAAACACTTTAAATCATCTCTAGATTACTTATAACACCTTATAAAATATAAATGCCATGCAGTCACTTTATTGTTATACTATATTCTTTAGAGAATAATGATAAGAAAAATACTGTACATTCAGTACTGATACAATTAAAAATTTTTTTGATCTGCTGTTGGCTGAATCCCTAGATGTATAACTAACTCATAGATATGGAGTGTCACCTGTATTTCTAATTTGATTTTAGATGACACAAATTATATGAGTTGTGATAGTTATTTAATTTAGACACAATAAGATGGGATATTCTACATACAGTTTGGGCACAATGTTCTGTGGTCAATGTTCAAATATTAACTAAAATCATAACTGCTGTTTCTTCTCTGGGAAAAAGGAAGATTGCAAATAGTAATAACAATCTTAATGAGTTGCTATTCTGAAGAATAATACAAGATGAATTACTGTATTTTTGTTATTTTAACCATGACATTAGTAGGATTTAATGCTATGTTTTTTAGTCAGAGTGAAGGAAATGAAAATAAGGTAATTGAATGAAATTTCAACAAAAACATATTAAAACAAGCAGACAAAAGTTCTGAAAAAAATTTTATGAAGGCCTATTTAATAAAATTTATAGTTTATTTCAGAATGAGACAATGCTTAAGCTTGTAACCAGCACAAAAAATAAAAGTGAATCAGATTGTCTATACTTTCCCTTAAAAAAAAAAAAGGGCAAAGTTCCATTCCTTTATGTATAACCTTTTTTTTGTTACATAGTATTCTAAATGATGCTAATATATAATAGTAAAAATAACTTCAGAATACTATGTTCATTTACATTATTATAATCTTAAGAGATCTATGAGTGAAAATCGAATGCTTTAAAATATTTTCATGATAAAAAGAAACAAAATATTACATACTTTGTTGTATAATGGTTTATAATAAAATGATTATTAACAAACAAAATGTTGAATGCTGCCAACAGAACTGTATGGTGATTTTTAAGAAAATCTTTTTGGAAAGCTATTAAATACTGCTATCTAGTTAACTTGCATTATTCATGGGTTGGTTGGTAAAATGTTCAGCCAAATGAATGTAACAAAACTTGGCTTTTGCCTACCGTACCAAGATCAGCTTTAAGATCTGTTGGCAGACTTAACTTTCTTGATCCTTTAACTGAAACAACAGAAAAAGGAAAAAGGCAGTTGTTAATTATATAAAATTAAAGAGGAGTGTGGGAATAGTATGTTTATAGTATAATTATTAATATTTTGATGAACATTACACTAAGTGAACATACATGGAAATACTGTTCCAGTGTTAGCAAGACTGCCATTCAGCAGTAAATTTTTAATATGCAAACAGAAACATGAAAAAAGCAATTGTTCTTACAACAAATAAGTGAATATTTATAGTTTGTTTCACATGTGGTGTGAGAAGTAATTTCCTATTTAATTTGGAAAGAACCACAAATTAATTTAAGACATGTCTAATAAGAGATATTACAACAAATGGATAAGATCATATTACAAATAAATGATGATGAAGAGGGGAAAACTGATGTGCATCTCCTGTACTACATGTAATACATTTTATTATGCTGGGCTTTTTTACTCTACTATTTGCTAAAATTCTAAAATTTTTAGTTTTCTATGATAGCTACTATATTGGTAGTATCTACTCAACTACTGGCAGAGTAGATATACAGTAAGTGCTGAATGAATGTTGAACAGTGAAGGCTGAAAAGTACCAGTGAATATTATTCTAAGAAAGGCTGAGCAGTTGAAAAAAATATTCAAGTGTTAGAGAGTAAGGGGCAAGTAATATTGGAAATCACATAAGTATTCAGAATACTTATTAATACTTGTGCCTGGTAGTGGCACAAGTCTTTTTGAGTGTTTTAAGATCTAAAATATGGGAGCCATAATCAGTTAGTTACTCTTCATTGCTCTAAATGTTAGAACTGAGACAAACTGGTAAATGGTATGGAAAGTAGGTTGAGTTTGAACAGAAGGAGGTTGTTGCAATGTGTCCATGGAAATGCAGCTCTTCAATTTCACTTTTTGCTGCTAAGAAAAAGCATACATACCACCCACATTTCATAATGTTAGCCAAAGAAGAAAAAATGGAAATAGAAACATTTTACTACTCATTGGCTTAGCAATCTGCACAGGAAAGAGAGCTGAAGAATCCTGCTCAAAGGAATCTTAGAGGTCATGTAGTTCAATTTCCTATTAAGCAAGTATTTCCCCTACAATATTCTTGACATTCTTTCTGTTTGACTAATTCCATTATAGAAATCTTCAAAGGTATAAAAACATTTTAATTATGATTTTTGAGTCACTAGAATTTCTATAAAATTTCCTTCTATTCTTGCTCAAACTACTTTTCTATATTTAACAATCCGTCTCAGTTCAAAACGTTGGAGCAGGAGCTGATTCCTGCTCTCACATAGTACCTGAGGATGAAATTTGTCTTTTAAGAAGTGTTACAGGGGCTGGGGATATGGCTCAGTTGGTAGAGTGCTTGCCTAGCATGCACAAGGCCCTGGGTTCAATTCCCAGCACCAAAAAAGAAAAAAAAAAAAAAAAAAAAAAGAAAAGTAAAAGTGTTACATGCTACATTCATATCAAGAGGCTGGGAGATAACATTCTGAGCAATAACATTTTAATGTTTCATGAATATTAACCAACTACAGGACTTCTACCTGTGACCCTTCTATAAGCAGCATTTACTGAGGTGTATCTGATTTTCCATACGAGAAGTCATATTATCTTTAGTTGTTCAATTGGATATAAATATGGATATAGATACAGATATGGATAGATATATTACTGCTGGGGTTTTAAAGTGATGATTACATTTTCTCAAGTTAATGTGTTTTTTTTTTGTCTCCTTTCTTGATTAATTAAAAAATTTCCCTCATAATCTCTGATCTACCAGGAATAGAAATTGATAGTTTTAAGTATAGTAGTAGAAGTATATAGTACTGTTACTTTTTTGCTCTACTCAATAGAACTTCCTAAGATTCCATTATCTTTTAAAGAGTGACCTCACATATTTGATTCATAATGATAAAAATCTCGAGTCATATTGTGAATTCTCATGTAGAAATTTTTAAATCATTCACACCTTGAATAACTGCCTATCTTGGCTCACAGAAAGTAACACAGCAAATTGTATCAAAATCTAGCTGGGGTCAGGGAATATCGTTTTTAGCACAAATTAGACTTAATGATAGTTTGTTTTCTTTTGATCCTAGTCCTGTAAGATTCTGGATACATTGTCAGGAAATTATTATTATTTTAACATACTGTAACATTTTTTGAAAATAAAAAATTAAAGGAAAGAAAAGTAATCAAATTATTCACTAAAAAGTTGAATTTTATTCCATGTAAATCGAATCTCAAAAAATCTGACTTAAAAAATTCAAAGGAAAGCATCCCCACAGATAGGATTAATCACTTACCTAATCACATCTATCAACTTATGACTTACCTAGAAATTATAAAGATGACATGAGCAACCAAAGATAATGCAAATGAGGGAAAGGACTGGCTTACAGCAAAATACAAATTCATATTATCTATAAACTCAGGCCTAAAGATCACATGAAACCAAGCTCCACAATACCACCAGATTATGAACCTTTGCAAAACTATCCATAACTATTCATATATTCATGCCTCACAAATTTAGGTTCTATTAGAGTAAGGAGGCAGGGTAAACTGATGGCTTACATAGCCTGTGCCAGGATGAGGTCATATGCACACCCTAAATATGAACAGAACTTCAGACATTATAACATAATTTTGCCTAGGTAGCTTCATGTGTCTTGATTTTATCATGTCCTTCAATTACTTTTTGCTAACACCAAATTTAATTCAAAGACAACAGATAGTACAGTTTAGTTCATCAGAAGGATGTCATACTGGCTTCAAATAAGTCTTAATCAGATCCTTGGTTCTACACCTGAATCAAAATTTTAGGAATGGGCTACTAATTTAATGGGAAAACACAAAAACAGAGGTTACAAGTTTCTAGTTCAAAGTTGCTGATAGTTGTTTGTTAACTGAATTTATTTTTTATCTTCAGTGGAAGGATTTTTACTTTGTTATGGATAAGTTACAACTAATATTTGGAGGTCTAGAATGGTTTAGGCCCTGGATATTCACCACTGCTTTTATAATAACCACTCTGCCATGTATTATTGAACATCTATGTTCTGGGTCCTAGCAAGCATTTAAGGTTAAGCAATGTGCTAAAGTTATGATAATAGAAAAACAGAAAATGACTGACTGAGGTCATTTTTTCTGTCACAGTCATGTCCTCTTAACTAAGCAACACAGTTTTCCTGACACAGAAGACACCACCTATATGGTCCAGCTCTCTTCTTTAAAATAAATAAATTTAATTTTAAATGAAAAGTTGTTTGATTAAAATTTAATTATGTGTGAGTTGATTTATGGATTAATCAATCAACTGGTTGAAATATAGTAATAAATTTCATTTGTCTCTATCTTCACTAACCCAGAACAAATAGAGCAAAAACATCAGTAACATATACAGGCAAAGTTAAAAAATACAGGGGATCACCATGCCAGGGTGGAGCCCTGAAAGGACTACATGCCTCTAATTCTGTTGCCATTCCTCTTCTTTTAAAAACTTTTTTCCAAAGTAGCTAAGATAAAGCTGGGAAAAGAGATATTTTCTTGTTCATTCCGAATTTTAGTGATTTGGGTTTTCTCTCGTCTTCTCTTTGTTAGTGTGGCTAAAGGTTTATCAATTTTGTTTATTTTTTCGAAGAACCAAATATTTATTTTGTCAATTTTTTGTATTGTTTCTTTTGTTTCAATTTCATTGATTTCAGCTCTGAGTTTAACTATTTCCTGTCTTCTACTACTTTTGGTGCTGTTCTGTTCTTCTTTTTCTAGGGCTTTGAGCTGTAGTGTTAGGTCGTTTATTTGTTGAGTTTTACTTCTTTTATTAAATGCGCTCCATGAAATAAACTTCCCTCTAAGTACTGCTTTCATAGTGTCCCAGAGATTTTGATATGATGTTTCTTTGTTCTCATTTACCTCTAAGAATTTTTTAATTTCCTTCCTAATATCTTCTGTTATTCATTCATCATATAATAGCATATTGTTTAATCTCCAGATGTTGGAATAGTTTCTGTGTTTTACTCTTTCATTTATTTCTAACTTCAATCCATTATGATCTGATAGAATACATGCTAGTGTCTCTATCTTCTTGTATTTGCTAACATTAGCTTTGTGGCATAATATATGGTCTATTTTAGAGAAGGATCCATGTGCTGCTGAGAAGAAAGTGTATTCGCTCTTGGTTGGATGGTATATTCTATAAATGTCCGTTAAGTCTAAATTATTGATTGTGTTATTGAGATCTATGGTTTCTTTGTTCAATTTTTGTCTGGAAGATCTGTCCAGTGGTGAGAGAGGCGTGTTAAAATCACCTAGTATTATTGTGTTATGGTCTATTTGGTTTCTGAAATTGAGAAGGATTTGTTTGACATACATGGATGAGCCACTGTTTGGGGCATAGATGTTTATGATTGTTATATCTTGCTGATTTATGCTTCCCTTAAGCAGTATGAAATGACCTTCTTTATCCCTTCTGACTAACTTTGGCTTGAAGTCCACATTATCGGAAATGAGGATGGATACTCCAGCTTTTTTGCTGAGTCCATGTGCATGGTATGTTTTTCCCCATCCTTTCACCTTTAGTCTATGGGTATCTTTTTCTATGAGGTGAGTCTCTTGCAGGCAACATATTGTTGGATCTTTCTTTTTAATCCAGTCTGCCAGTCTATGTCTTTTGATTGATGAATTCAGGCCATTAACATTCAGGGTTATTATAGAGATATGATTTGGTTTCCCGGTCATTTGGTTCATTTTTTAAATTTTACTTATTTATTTGTTTGACACAACTTGTTTCCTCCTTTATTTGACAATTCCTTTAGGATAATTCCTCCCTTTGCTGATTTGCTTCTTTGTTTTTCATCTCCTCCTCATGGAATATTTTGCTGAGAATGTTCTGTAATGCTGGCTTTCTTTTTGTAAATTCTTTTAGCTTTTGTTTATGATGGAAGGATTTTATTTCATCGTCAAATTTGAAGGTAAGTTTTGCTGGGTATAAGATTCTTGGTTGGCATCCATTTTAGGAAATATCACAACAGACAGGATTGAAATACAAAACATAATTAGAAGCTACTTTGAAAATCTGTACTCCAAAAAAATAGAAAATTTCGAAGACATCAACAGGTTTCTAGAGACATATGAATTGCCTAAACTGAACGAGGAGGACATAAACAATTTAAATAGACCAATTTCAAGTACTGGAATAGAAGAAGTCATCAAAAGTCTACCAACAAAGAAAAGTCCGGGACCAGATGGGTTCTCAGCCGAGTTCTACAAAACCTTTAAAGAAGAGCTCATTCCAATACTTCTCAAAGTATTCCATAAAATAGAAGAGGAGGGAACCCTCCCAAACTCATTCTATGAAGCCAATATCACCCTGATACCTAAACCAGACAGAGACTCATCAAGGAAAGAAAATTTCAGACCAATATCCTTAATGAACATCGACGCAAAAATTCTCAACAAAATTTTAGCAAATCGCATACAAAAACATATTAAAAAGATAGTGCATCATGATCAAGTGGGTTTCATCCCAGGGATGCAAGGTTGGTTCAACATCAGGAAATCAATAAACGTAATTCACCATATTAATAGACTTAAAGTCAAGAATCACATGATTATTTCAATAGATGCAGAAAAAGCATTTGATAAAATACAGCACCCCTTCATGCTCAAAACACTAGAAAAAATAGGGAGAGTGGGAACATTCCTTAACATTGTAAAGGCCATTTATGCTAAGCCCATGGCTAATATCATTCTAAATGGTGAAAAACTGAAAGCATTCCCCCTAAAAACTGGAACAAGGCAGGGATGCCCTCTTTCACCACTTCTATTCAACATCGTTCTTGAGACTCTGGCCAGAGCAATTAGACAAACCAAAGAAATTAAAGGGATACGAATTGGAAAAGAAGAACTCAAACTCTCCCTGTTCGCTGATGACATGATTATATATTTAGAGGAACCTGGAAATTCCACCAGAAAACTCTTAGAACTCATAAGTGAATTCAGTAAAGTAGCAGGTTACAAGGTCAATGCCCATAAATCCAACGCACTTTTATACATAAGTGATGAATCTTCAGAAAGAGAAATTAGGAAAACTACCCCATTCACAGTAGCCTCGAAAAAAATAAAATACTTGGGAATCAATCTCACAAAAGAGGTGAAAGACCTCTACAATGAGAACTACAGAACACTAAGAAAGAAATTAAAGAACACCTTAGAAGATGGAAAGATCTTCCATGTTCTTGGATAGGAAGAATTAATATTGTCAAAATGGCCATACTACCTAAAGTGCTATACAAATTCAATGCAATTCCAATTAAAATCCCAATGACGTACCTTACAGAAATAGAGCAAGCAATTATGAAATTCATCTGGAAGAATAAGAAACCCAGAATAGCTAAAGCAATCCTTAGCAGGAAGAGTGAGACAGTGGGTATTGCAATACCAGATCTTCAACTCTACTACAAAGCAATAGTAACAAAAACGGCATGGTATTGGTACCAAAATAGACAGGTAGATCAATGGTACAGAATAGAGGACACGGACACAAACCCAAATAAATACAATTTTCTCATACTAGACAAAGGGGCCAAAAATATGCAATGGAGAAAAGATAGCCTCTTCAACAAATGGTGCTGAGAGAATTGGAAATCCATATGCAACAGAATGAAACTAAACCCATATCTCTCACCATGCACGAAACTAAACTCAAAATGGATTAAGGACCTCGGAATCAGACCAGAGACCCTGCAGATTATAGAAGAAAAAGTAGGTCCAAATCTTCACCTTGTTGGTCTAGGATCAGACTTCCTTAACAGGACTCCCATAGCACAAGAAATAAAACCTAGAATCAACCACTGGGATAGATTCAAACTAAAAAGCTTTCTCTCAGCAAAGGAAACTATCAGCAATGCGAAGAAAGAGCCTACAGAGTGGGAGAATATCTTTGCCAATCATACTTCAGATAGAGCACTTATCTCAAGAATCTATAAAGAACTCAAAAAACTCTACTCCAAGAATTTAAATAATCCAGTCGACAAATGGGCTAAGGAAATGAATAGACACTTCACAGAAGATCTACAAGCAATCAACAAACATATGGAAAAATGTTCAACATCTCTAGTAATAAGAGAAATGCAAATCAAAACCACCCTAAGATTCCATCTCACCCCAATTAGAATGGCGATTATCAAGAATACGTGCAACAACAGGTGTTGGCGAGGATGTGGGGAGAAAGGAACACTCATACACTGCTGGTGGGGCTGCAAATTAGTGCAGCCACTCTGGAAAGCAGTGTGGAGATTCCTTAGAAAACTTGGAATGGACCCTCCATTTGACCCAGCTATCCCACTCCTTGGCCTATACCCAAAGGACTTAAAATCAGCATACTACAGAGATACAGCCACATCAATGTTCATAGCTGCTCAATTCACAATAGCCAGACTGTGGAACCAACCTAGATGCCCTTGAATTGATGAGTGGATAAAGAAACTGTGGTATATATATACAATGGAATATTACTCAGCCATAAAGAATGATAAAATGATGGCATTTGCAGGCAAATGGATGAAATTGGAGAATATCATGCTAAGTGAGATAAGCCAATCTCAAAAAGCCAAAGGACGAATGATATTGCTAATAAGTGGAGGATGACACATAATGGGGGGAGGGAGGGGTTAGTGTTAGGGTTAGATTTAGGGTTAGGGAGGGGGGCAAGTATGGAGGAAGGAAGTACTGTATAGAGGGTAAAGAGGGGTGGGAGGGGTGGGGGGAAAGGAAAAAATAACAGAATGAATCAAACAACATTACCCTATGTAAATTTATGATGACACAAATGGTATGCCTTTACGCAATGTACAGAGAAACAACATGTATCCCATTTGTTTACAATAAAAAAAAGACAGTAAGCAAAAAAAAAAAAAAGAGAGAGATTTTCATCTGAATTTGCCCCAGCACAGACATGTTAGTGTCATGACTCTACCATTATCTTAAAATATATACTTCTATTTAGACAGTATTAATGAATCAATGATTATATCAGTGATTATGAAACTTTAATTTGATATCTATCCTTAGTTATAAACTCCCAGAGATAAATGAGTTTTTCAACTCATGTTTTTAAAAACATACAACACAAGGCTTAGTAATTTGAGACCAAACAATCGGAGGACCTTGAAGAATAAATATTTGGATTCAGACTAAGTCATTATTACAGGGTAACCTTGGGCAAGTTATAGAATTTTTCCCTTAAGCAATTTTTCCACCTATATAAAATGAGAACAATATCAACCTTTTGGGGTTGTTGTAAGGATTAAATAAGATAATGGGCATGAAAAATACCTTGTTTGTTCTAAATATAGATTATAATTTTTAGCAGTGTTTAATGAATCTAAAATGTGATAATATTGATTATATGAGCTATAAAAAACTAAACATGATTTTCAAAATCAATTTTTCCTAGAATTTATGTGGTAAGCTATTTTCTGCTGATGTTTCATGCAAAGTATTTTTCTTAAATTCTTATGAATTTGTTAAAAAATTGTCTCTTCATAACTCAATAACTTCTTTCTCATGGCACAGATGTTATTTAATTGTAAATAGTTTTCTTTTAATTCTCATAATTCTTTTTCTCATTTGATGAATGAATATCAGGAAAAAATAGGCTTTATAACCAAATGTAACTATCTTTGAATTCTACCTCTAGTCACTTAAAATCTCTGAGTTTTAGTTTTCTCATCAAAGGTATATCCAAGGTGTTGTATTACAAAAACAAAAGGAAATTACTACTTGTGAATAACATTTATCTATATTTTCCTTGGCTACTGTTTTCTTATAGGATTGATGAAAGCATTCAGATTTAGAGTGGGAAAAAAAGCAAAATTCTACATAACATTTCAAAATCTTTCACAAGAGCTTTAAGATTTTCTACTTTACACATTGTGTAATCATCATCTCTGTTTTTAACAACTGTTTCAGGTAATTTATCTACATTTACCATGAGAGACTGTTTTCAGAAAAACAAATGAGAAAATCTTGAGAAAAAATTTAAAATTTAAAAAATGTATTAAAAATTTATAAAACTATGGAGGTACAAATATTTTATTTGTTCATAAAAAGGTTTTCACCTTCACCTGGCAAGTGATGTACTTGATTCCTCTGTCTCACAGCTGGAATGTCATTCCTATAAAAGCCTGCTGCTGTCTCAGGAATTCTGGTAGCAAGTCCTAAAGAAGGGAACACAAAACTATTGGCACGTAATTTCTTAGTGAAATTTCAAGTGAATCAATAATTTTTATCTTAAAGGTGAATTTCATAGTAACTAGATAGACAGGTCTCTGTTTTGTTCCTTTATCTAAAATAAACATAGGTACTGAACACAACAGAGGACTGTTTGGAGGGAAGAACAAAAAACTCTTTGAAGGAAGTAGTGGGATGTTAGGCACAAGGAATTGTCCAGAAGGAACATTCAAACTTGACTGTAAGATCCAGCTCTTGCCTATGCCCAACAACATAGCTGGGTACTCTGTTGTTGGTATTCTGTGATGCTAACTCTTTTGATATTTTAATGTAGATAAATATTTCTGTTACCCCCAGTCTTCATTTGAACTTGGTAGCAGAATTAGGCTATTGTAGATTAGACTGTGAGAACTATAAGAGTGGATGGCTTAAAGGTATTAGCATGTCAGGGCCTGATGCTAGCCTAGAAAATGATGTTCCTCTGGGATAAGGATTAGAATAAAAGATCCACATTCTGGGACAACACAACACAATTGAAGGCCAGGTGAATTTTAGCTCTGTCTAAAATGGTGGCTATTTTCTTTAAGTACTTGAATTTCTGTGTCTAGCAAGCAGAACTAGGGCTCAATGTTAATACCTGTTCACCATCTTGGAAGGCAAATTTTTACAGAACACAAATTGTACAACATGACTTCATGAGTGAAAAAGGATTGCATAACCTAGAAAAGTATTAGCAAGTTTTATAATTATTAGTGCAACACTTATATTGGCAAAGAGATGGTAAATTTCATTTGTGATAAAGTATATTTATTTTTTCATTAATTGATCCTAGTGTGTAGCATAATGCCTAACTATAGAAACTGAAAATTATTTGTTGAATACTTGAGTAAATGAATAAATAATATGAAAGCAGTATGTTATCCAGAAAGCTGAGCGTCTCAGCATTCTACTTGGCTCATAGGATTCGTCAAGCTCCCAAGCTAGTTTCTGTTCTTTTATTATCCTCAAGGGAATAACTAATAGTCTGAACCTTCACTTTATATTACTTATAGTTCATTGGGGTATTAAAGAGTTTCATATCTGGATGGAAAATCAGAGCTATAAAATGACTCTTGGTTCCTGGCTTCCCTAATTCCCAACTTCTCTTATTCAGAAACACTTGCATCAGGTTGTCACCAGTTTTTAGCAGATTCAAAGGGGTAGAGGGCTAAGATCCCTAAAAAGATATGAATAAAGGAGGTTAAATACTGAAAAGAATAATTAAAATATCTCATAGGCAATGATTCTCAAGTGGTACAGAGATAAGAAGTATTAACATCAACTGGGATCTTGCTAGAAATACAAAAATCTCAGGCCTCACCCAGATCTACTGAATATAAGTCTCTGGCACTCAGTCACCTATCTCTGTTTTAACACTCTTCACCTGAATGTGATGCAGGCTTTAGTTTGAAACCCACTGCACTAGAGGAAAAAAAAAAACCTAAAAAGTAAGAAAGAGAAGGCAAAAAGAGTATTGGCCCTTTAGTGCTGTTTATACCTCAAAAAAGATACAAACATACAATTGCCATTGTCAGTATTAAAGTGATAGGTGAATCTATCACTGTACATCAATTCTGCCCCCAAGTAACATAATAAAAAGTAGTCAAAACTTCCTGCTTTGAAGCAATCTTCTTGATTGCATGCAAAGTCCCTCTGAGTCTGTCTTTAAAAGAAAGTGTGGTGGTGGTGATGTTTCCAGATCTCCTCTGATCCTAGAAGAAACATCACAGGAAGAGGGCTAAAAGCAGGATGTCACCAAAAAAATCACGGCAATTACAATAAATAATTATGAAATACAGAAAGCCTTATCTCTAAAACTAGAAACAAGAAAAAGATGTTGATAACACTACATCTATTCAATATTTCATGAAGGTCCTAGCTAATATCCTCTTTAGAAGGAAAAAAAAGAACTGTTGTTTTCACTGGGGACATCACTGGATACACAGGTAATATAAAAGAATTTATAAACTATTAGAATTTAAATATTAATTTACCAAATTTGCTAGATGCAAGCTAAACAAAAATTAATTGCATTTTCATATTTTAGCCACAATTAGAAAAAGAAATAAAAATAACATAATGGAAGTAAAATAAAATACAAGGAATAAATATAATGAAAGGTATGCAAGACCTCTACAAAGAAACTAAAAATATTACTGAGATAATATAAAGAAACAAAAATATGGTAACAGAAGGCAAAGTTCAACATTTTTCAATGTGTGAATTATGTATGCCCAATTCATTTATTTATCCAATAAAATTGCAATCAAAATTCAAGTATGTTTAAGTGCAAATTGATAAATTCATTCTAAAAATATAGATTAGTGATAACAACCTTAAAAAACAACTGCAAAAATAAAACTGTAGAAACTATATTCTCAGCAATGTTTGTAGAGCTACAATATTTAATAAAGACTTGAATAAAGGATAGATAAACATGCCAATAGATCAGAACATGAAGCCTAAACATAAAGACGGAAACAGACAGACATACACAACACACACACACACACACACACACACACACACACACACACCCCACATTTTAAAGTCCACAAATTTGTAGCAAAAATTTCACTTTAGTGCAGTAAGGAAACTGGTAACTTCCTCAAAAATGGTGAAGGTTGGATAGTTAAATGGTAAAAATGAACTTTGACTCCTTCCTCATGTTATACACAGAAAAAACTCCAAATGGAACTCAAACTTAGATGCAAAAGGTAAAAAAAAATATGGCTCTTCAAAAAAGACAATATGGAAGAAACAGTTTCATGATCTTGGATTGGAAAAGATTCTCTTTAAACAAAACAAAGCACTAACAATAAAAGAAAACTCTTGTAAATTATCATTAAATGTACATTAGCATTACAATACCAGTTTTAAGAGAGGGAAAGGCAAGTCACAGAGTGGGAGAAGATATTTTACATTATATATATCTAACAAAAGACTTCTACATAGTGTGTGCATGTGTGTACACATATGCACATGCACGTGCGCACATACACACTTCTTTTGAATCAATCAGTAAAGTTTACAACTCTGTAACAATGAGCAAAATAAATATCTTATAAGCAAGGGTATTAATAGTCAATACATATGAAAAATCCCATCAAAATTATTAGTTACCAAGAAAAATGCAATCCAAATTAATTTCACAATGAGATATTACTATATATATTTCAAAATGACAATAATTTAAAAAGCATCCTAATATTAAACATTGGTAAATATATGGAACTTTCAAACACTGTAAATGGAAGTAAAACTGGTACAACTACTTAAGAAAACTCATTGGAAGTATTTTTTAAAGCCAAACATCTGTATACCTTATATCCCCCAAATTCTCTCAGATACATGTATATCTATATCTAGATAGATCTCTATAGATCTCTGTAGATCTATACATATACATATGTGTACACATATGTAACAGAAATGAGTTTGTCTGCATTAAAATTAAATAAGATGGGTTATATCAACCTTATTTATAATAGCCTCAAACTTAAAACCACCTAAGTCTTCAACGACAAGAAATTCCATAAATTGAGGTATAGACATAGAATAAAATATTGAACAGCAATAAAAAAAAGATGCTTAGCAATCCATGGGAGCCAGTAGCAGCCCTGAGCTTTGTGCTCCTGTAAGCAGATGCAGTACCCATAAAATACATAAATTTGGCTGACTATCAAGTACCAGTGACTAGTATGGGAACCACAGTAACCAGGGAAGTGGTTCCTGTGCCCCAGAACCTCTTGGAGAGTCCAGCTGAGTCCCAAAACTGCCGGGGGACAAAATTGCCACTCAGATATGTGGGTCCACAGAAGGCATTTCTTGAAGATAACCCAAACAGCCAGTGGATAACTTTATGAGTATGAAAAAGAGTACATACCACAAGAAGGCTTATAGGGGAAATGAGACACCACTTGCTGTGCCTAAATACAAGCCCACCAACCTGCAACCTGTACACTCTAGAGGGGGCAGTAGCCCTCTACCTCCTATTGGTCACCCAGCACCACTTGAACCAGACTATCATGCCTCTCCCTTAGACTGTCACACAGTGCACACCCTGAAATATAAATGGTGGCAGATGAATGATACACCAGATTTGACAGTGCTAGGTACATGGAACTTTTCCTCAGGAGAGCACATAAACTGCATCCCCCCATCCAACAAGGAGTAAACTGGCTTTGCTATGTTACAGTCTTCCCTGACCCATCAGAAAGCTAGTAGGTGCCTGAATACACAAAAGATTGGAGAGGAACTCCTAGAATAATATCAGAGGTGTGCTGTTGTAATCACTACCTCTACACTCAGGAGAAACCTTAGAGGTAAAGTCAAGGAGGGGTGGATATATTCTATGGGTTCCAAATCCTGTTGAAATCCAAATCAGGAAGACTCAAAAGGAAATTCTCAACCTCGAATAGCTTAGCATGGAATATTATAGGTAGATCAATGTCTGTTTTGATCTTACAGATATTACTTTTCATATTGAATTGATAGATGTTCCATTATTGTTTGATATTGCAGCCTTGGACCCTATTGTTTGTATTTCTTCTAATGTTTGAAAGCATTAATTGGCACAGCTCTACTTTCTTTTCCTAGTTCAGGTTTAGACTTACTCCTTTTAGTCTCTCTTTTCCCTCTTCTTACCAGCTATATCCCTCTTCCTCTTCTTCCCCCTCCTCCTCCTTTTTCTTCTTTCTTTTCTTCATTTATAATTATTTTAATCTATCTCTTTGTCCATTTTTCTCTTTTCACCATTGAACTCATATCATTTAATAATTTTATTATCTTAATTATAAATTTCTCAACCTAGTCAAGAATGTTACTTCAATTTTATTCTTGAATTAGAAGAACTGTGGAGAACATTTTCAATAAGTTTTACCTCTAAGGTTTCATAGTATGTGGCTTTGTTCTGAAGTGATTTTATTTAATAGAATTAGTATCATCTTTTAAAGTGGTGCTAGATTACTGAAAACAGCAATAAGTACACATTGACTGAGAGTTTCAACACTTAGATATTCACCCAGCCTGGGGCACTTAAGAGAAAGAATATCACTAAATAGTCCTTGGCCTAAAAGTAGAAGAGGTAATTATTTCAGTAGATGAAAAAAATCAAGGAAAAGAGTCAACCCAAGTAACCCACAATGCTGCAAAAATCAATCCCATTGAAACTACAATGGAAGAAATGTCAAATAAAGACCTAAAAATGAATTGAGAGAAAAAATACAGAAAGTGAAAGGACATTTCAATAAAAAGGTAGAGATACTGAAAAAGAACCAAACAAATCTTAGAAATGAAAGAATCAATAAATGCAATTAAAAACTCAGTTGAAAGCATTACCAATATATTAGACCACTTAGAATATGGATTCTCAAATCTCAAATAGATGATACATAATCTTGAAAACACAACAATAAAGAAAAGAGACCATGACCAGAATATCCAAGAAATTTGGAATAACACTGAGAGACCAAATCTGAGAATAAATGGCTTAGAAGAAAATGTGAAAATATAAACTAAAGGAGTGGACAAAATTTTCAGTAAAATAGTATCAGAAAAATTTCCAAACCTTCAAAATAAAATGGAAACTCAAAAACAGGTGGCATTTAGGAACCCAAATAGGCAATATTTAAAAGATTCTCTCCAAGACACATTATAAGTAAAATGTCCAATATACAGAACAAGGATAAAATTTTAAATGCCGTAAGAGAAGAATGGCAGGCCACAATACAGGTAAACCAATTAGATTTCTCTTGATCTCTCACCCCAGACTCCAAAAGACAGGAGAGCTTGGAATAACATACTATAGTTGCCAACCAAGATTGTTATATTCAGCAAAGACATCTTTCAGAATTGAAAATGAAATAAAAACCTCTCATGATAAGCAGAAACAAAAAGAAGTCATAAATACTAAGCCATCACTATAGAAAATACTTAATGAAATAGCATACATAGAAGAAATGAAAACCAAACATCAGAGCCAAGTGAATGTTTGAATCTAAACATAGTTATAGCCAAGTTAAAAAAAATCAAGTCTGATTGAACATTAGAAATAAATCAAAATGGGAGGAAATGAAGATCATCTTTCTATTATAATACCAAATGCAAATAGTCTCAAATCTCTAATTAAGTCAGGCAGAGTGGCGCACAGCTGTAATCCCAGAAGCTTGACAGACTGAGACAGGAGGATCACAAGTTTAAGGCCAGCCTTAGCAATGTAGCAAGGTCCTAAGCAACTTAGTGAGACTCTGTCTCACAAACAACAACAAAGGATTGGGGATGGAGCTCAGTGTTAAAGTGCCCCTGGGTTAAATTCACAGTACCAAAACAAAAGAAAACAAAACATATAATTAAAAGACAATGTCTGATGCCATCCCATTTATTCATTTCTGATTTTACTTCTTGAATTTTAAGAGTCATATTAAGTAAGTTAGTTCCTGAGTTGACATGTTGGAATGTTGGGCTTGTATTTCTTCTGGTAGGTGCAGGGTTTCTGATTTAATTCTTAGGTCTTTGATCCACTTTGAGTTGGGTTTTGTTTCTGTGCAAGGTAAGAGGGGTTAAATTTTATTCTATCATATCTATGAATTTCCAGTTTTTGCAGCACCATTTCTTGAAGAGGCTATATTTTCTTCAATGTATGTTTTTAGTGCCTTTGTCTAATATGAGATAACTGTATTTGTATGAGTTTGTCTCTGTGTCTTCTACTCTATTCCATTGGTCTTCCTGCCTATTTTGATGCCAATACCATGCTTAAAATCTTCTTCACAGGAAAGAAAAATGATCAAGAAGAGAGAGTCTACAAAATCAGAGAAAATCTTTGCCACCTGCACCTCAGATATACAAAGATTCAAAAAACTTAACACTACAAAAACCCACAAAATTTAATCCATAAATGGGCAAAGGAGCTAAACAGACACTTCTCAAAAGAAGAAATACAAATGGTCAACAAATACATGAAAAAATGTTCAATAGCTTTAGTAATTAGAGAAATGCAAATCAAAACTACTCTAAGATTTCGTCTCACTGCAGTCAGAGTGGCAATTATCAAGAATACAAGTAACAAATTTTGGTGAAGATGTGGGGAAAAGGATATGCTCATACATTGTTGGTAGACATGAAAACTGGTACAACTACTCTGGAAATCAGTATGGAGATTCTTCAACAAACTAGGAATGGAACCACCATTTGACTCAGTTATCCCTCTCCTTGGTATATATCAAAAGGAGTTAAAATCAGCATTCTACAATGATGTAGTCACATCAATGTTTATAGCAGCACAAATCACAATAGCTAAGCTATGGAACCAACTGAGGTGCCCTTCAACAGATTAATGGATAAATAAATTGTGGTTACATACACAATTAAGTATTACTCAGTCATACAGAAGAATGACTTTATGACATATGCCAGTAAATGGATGGATCTGGAGACCATCATGCTAAGTAAAATAAGTCAATCTCCCCCAAAAAAGGGTTCAATATTTTTACTGATACGTGGAAGCTAACCTACAAAAAGGGGGAAGGGGAAGAATAGAAGTTTATTGGATTAGACTATTTGTGCTAACAGGAATGAAGGGAAAGGATGGGGGACTGGAAAAGGAAAGACAGTTTAATGAATCTGATGTAACTTTCTGATGTACATATAAGAAAACACCACAGTGAATCTTACCATTTTGTACAACTGCAAGACCGGGGTCCCAATTACAATAAGGTATTTTCCATGCTTGTACAATTATATCAAAATGGATTTTACTGTCATGTGTAAGTAATAAGAATTAATACAATAAAAATGAAAATGGCTATATAAATCATAACAGATAAAACATAATTAGATAAAATTCCAAAAGTCTTATGGAGATATAAAATATTTTCTCTGAGATGGTCAAAATAAATGAAGCAGTTAAGATAATAAAAAAAAAGACAGACTGGTAGAGTAGATTTATAAACAAGATCCAACTATATGTTGCTTATAAGAGACTTACCCTACAGGCAAAGTCCACAGGCTGAATGCAAAGATGGAAAAAGACATAGCATGCAAAAGAAGACTGAAAGCAAGCAGGAGTAGTTACTCTCTTGACAAAGTAGACTTTAAGTCAGTTTTAATCGGAAGAGACAAAGAAGGTCCACTTCACAGTGGTGAAGGGAACCATGCAAAAAGAAGATATAATGTGTAAAAAATTATGTCCCAAAATGTCTGTGTACCTACTTATATAAAATAAACTCTACTAAATATAAATACTCAAACAGATGCCAATTCAATAATCCACCAATAGATAAGTCATCCAAATATAAACTAAGTAAAGACTCTTCAGGTCTAAATAATAATATTAATCAATGAATCTAACAGATATCTATAGAATACTTCATCCATCAACAACAAAATTCACTTTCTTCTTAGCTACATATGGAACCTTCTCCAAAACAAACTATATTTTAGGTTACAAAGCAAGTTTTAGAAATTAAAAAAAAAAGATAATTCCTTAATTCCTTACATCTTATCATATCATAATGGATTGAAATTAGAATCAATAACAATATAAGAATGAGAAAACATTTTAAAACATGGAGATTGAACAAGGAATATGTCATAGAAGAAATTAGGGGAAAAATAAAAATCCTTAGAAACTAGTGAGATCAAAGATGCCACATATCAAAATCTCTGGGACAGTATGTAGGCAGTTCTAAGAGAAAAGTTTACAGTACTGAGTACCTACATAAAAATCCCCAAAATTCCAAATAAATAATCTAATGTTACATCCCTAGGCTCTAACAAGAAAAAAAAAAAAAAAAAAAAAAAAAAAAAAAAACTAATTTCAAAGAAAGTAGAAGACCCAAATAGAGATCAGAGGCAAAATTAATAAAATTGAGAAAAAAAGGACTAATGCAATAGAATTGATTCTTTGAAAAGATAACATGATTAATCAAATGAAAGAAAAAGAAGACCCAAATCAACAAAATTGAAGATGAAAAAGGAAAAATTACCATGGAAACTTGTGCAATTTGAGGATCACCAAAAACTATTTTAAAAATTTACATTCTAACAAATCAGAAAATCTAGAAGACATTGACAAGTTTCTAAATACACACAACTTACCAAAATTGAAACAAGAAGATACAGAAATTCTGAACAGACCAATATCAATCAATGAGATTTTATCAGTAATAAAAGCCTCCCCAAAAAGAAAAACCCAGGACCAGATGGATTCTCAGCTGAATTCTACCAGATTTTTAAAGAAGAACTAATACTAACACCCCTCAAATTATTCAATAAAATAGGAAGCGAGGGAAGACTGCAAATTAATTTTATGAAACAAGTATTACTATGATATCAATGCTAGGTAAAGAATCACCAAGGAAATAAAACTGCAGACCAATATCCCTGATGAAAACAGATGCAGAAATCCTTAATAAAATATTAGCAATCTGTGTTCAAAAACACATTAAGAAGATTGAACACAATGATCAAGTTGGTTTTATCCCAACCTTAATAGGTTGGTTAAACAAGTGCAAATCAATCAATGTAATTCGCCACATAAATAGAATTTAGGATACAAATCATATGAATATCTCAATTGATGCCATAAAAGCATTTAACAAAATCCCATCTTCATTCATGGCAATAAACACTGAAGAAAATAGGAACAGTAGGAACTAACTGCAACACATAAACACTATATGAAATAAATCCAAAGTCAACATCATATTGAATGGAGAAAATTGAAATAATTTCCCATAGAGTTGGGAACATGTCAAGGATGTTCATTCTCACTGGTCCTTCAAAATAGCTAAGCAATAAGGCAAGAGAAGGAAATTAAATGATACAAATAGAAGGCGGCAAATTAACTGTTAGCTGATGACATGATTCTATACTTAGAAAACATATACATACACACAAAAAAAACCTCTACCAGAAACTACTAGAATTGATCAATAAATCTATGAGTGTCAGGATACAATGATCGACATACAAAAGCCAATAACTTTCCTATACTCCAATAATGAATTTACTGAGAAAGAAATCAGAAAAATAATTATATTCACAGTAGCCTCAAAAAATGAAATACCTGTGAATAAATCTAACCAATTGTAATGTACAAAGCTGCTCTCCCCCTCCCACCTTTCCAGTGCAGTCATTTTCCCCTCCTCCCAACCACTTGTCAATCTGTGAACATCCTAGCTAGCTATTGGTTCATCAGTCAGCTCGCAAGTATCTTT
The DNA here is from genome assembly GCF_902686455.1 of Sciurus vulgaris. Classification (NCBI taxonomy): domain Eukaryota; kingdom Metazoa; phylum Chordata; class Mammalia; order Rodentia; family Sciuridae; genus Sciurus; species Sciurus vulgaris. The sequence goes on along the minus strand of NC_136470.1, from coordinate 71,419,319 downwards.
CTCCGTTATTGGTCCCCTGTTAGCCCGGCAGAATTCAACTGCTTCTCGGAAGCTACCCCACCATCTTTTCTCATGCTTCTCTCTCTCCTACTCACTTTTTCTATCCTCCTTGCTTTTCCACTTTCTCTAGCGCATGCCCTTTCTCAATCCCTTTCTTTTCCTCTCATTTTCTCTCTTACCCTGCAGGGAGACACTTTGTTTGCTTAATAAACTCCCTTATGTAATTTCCCATGTCCGGCGTGGTTTTCGTGAGATCCCTTGCACCAATGAAGTGAAAAAATTCTACAATAAAAATTACAGAACACTGAAAAAAGAAGTTAAAGAAAACCTTAGAAGATGGAAGGATCTCCTATGGAGATCTTGCATAGGCAGTATTAATATTGTCAAAATGGCCATATTACCAAATGAGACCTATAGATTTAATGCATCCCCATCAAAATAACAATGTTATTCTTCACAGAACTAGAACAAACAGTTCTAAAATTCATTTGGAAGAATAAAAGACCCAGAATATTCAAAGCCATCCTGAACAATTAAAGCAATGTTGGACACATCAAAATCTCAAATTATACTCTAGAGATATAGTAACAAAAACAGCCTGGTATTGGCATAGAAACAGACACGAAGATCAACTGAAAATAACAGGCATAGAGACAAATACACATGGGCAGTCATATGATCCTTGACAAAGGTTCTAAAATCATATATTGCAGAAAGGATACCCTTTCTAACAGATAGTGCTAGGAAAACCAGATATCCACATGGAGAAGAATGAAACTATATCCTTTTCACTCTGCATAAAAATCAAATCAAACTGGATCAAAGAGCTAGGAATTAGACCAGAAACTTTGGAACTACTGCAAGAAAACATATCCTCAACACTCCAACATATTGGCACAGTCACTGATTTCCTTTATAAGATCCCTGAAGTTCAAGAAATAAGACTGAGAATTAGTAAGTAGGATGGCATCAATTAAAAATATTCTGCACAGCAAAGGAAAAAGGATTGAAAAGAGAGCCTACAGAAGGAGGAAGATGTTTGCCATCTGCTCTTCTGACAGGATTAATAGTTGGAATATATATAGAACTCAAAAAAAAAAAAGACACCAAAATTAAACATAAACAAACAACAACAAAACCCCAAAAATCCAATTAGTTAATGGGCAAAAGAAGTAAACAGGTAACTTCTCAAAAGAAAAAAAAAAAACGGCCATATGTGAATATATGAAAAATGTTCAACATCTCTAGCAATCAGCAAAATACAAATCAAAACTACACTGAGATTTCATCTCATTCCAGCTAGAATGGAAATAATCAAGAATACAAATAACACTAATTGCTGGCAAGGATATGGGAAAAAAATTACAGTCATACATTGTTTGTGGGACTGCAAGTTAGTATAACCATTCTAGAAAGCAGCATGGAGATTCTTCAGAAAACAAGAAATGGAACCACCATGTAACTCAGATTTGGTATTCTTTGGTATTTATCCAAATGAACTAAAATCAGAATACATAGTGATAAAGGCACATCGAAGTTTATATTAGTGCAACTCACAATACACAAATTAGGAAACCAGCCCAGTTGTCAGTCAACAGATGGATGGATAAAGAAAATGTGGTATATATACATAGTTGTGTTTTAAACAATCATAAAGAAAGAAATTATGTCATCTTCTGGTAAATGGACGGAACTGGAGAACATCATGCTAAACAAAATAAGCCAAAAATTCAAGTTTTGAATATTTTCCTTCTACAAAAGCTAGAGAGAAAAAGAGAATAAAAAGGGAATGTCATGAAAATAAAAGAGAGACAAATAAAGTAAAGGAAGGGGATGGACAGTGGGGGAGGAGGGAAAGGCAAGGGAGATGTGTTGAAAATGAAATAGACCAAATTACCTATTCTTTATCCTTGACAGGTAGAGATCAAGTAATCAGAATACACACACACAAACACACATATATATGTATATATACCTAAGTATCTTTATTCTCATATTTTAAATATATTTTTAATGGGTGTTCACTTTACTTGATGTTTTATTCAATATCATATTATATTATTTTTGTCATTAGATATACATGTTTAAAAATGGTGGTCCCGAGGAATGGTGTCATTTGTTCTTGCACCTATAGTGTATGTTTCCTCTTAAATCAGCTCCAGAAAAAAAGTACCATTTTTCTGTATATTATTCATTTTGACACTTATTAAGCATTATTAATATATCTGCATGACAACCTTCCTTTGAAATATCTTTAAAATGATTACATTCATAATTCTGATCTTAATTCTATTTTGGACCAAGAATATTTTTGAAGACATTTATTTCAATTTGAATTTCAGAATCAAATTTGCTGATGGTTACATTTTAGAAACCAAATTATAACTACTAAAACTATGGATTAACATTTTAGACTACAATTATCAAAATAAAGCAATACATTACTGCAATGAATTAACAGGAACTAGAAAAATACCACTCTTGTTTACCTGAAGTGGGAGACTTGCAACGTTCAAGTTCCAGTGGTACTGGACTATCATTCAACTCAGTTAAACCTGAAATTAAAGGAAGAGAGATAAATTTTGATAGCACTTTATAGGTAATTCTTATTTCATAATTGATTCAAGTCTAAAAAGGTACCCTTTCCTGTGAAAACCACATTACCATGTGGTCATATTATAAAAACTCTTCTGAAAATTTATTTAAGTGATACAGGAAAAACATAGGAGCAATAGCTAATCAAAAAAGGGTAATTAAATATGGATGGTAGAAAGATACAAATTTTCTTTATTATCTTCAGACTTTAATAAATGACCTAGTTTCACCAGAAAATAGACCAAGAATAATAAGAAACAGAAAGGGTTTTAAAAGACATTATAAAATCCTTTAATTTAGGAGAACAGGTTATTGGCCTTTAAAAAATACCTAAAGAGATGCTACAGATTTAAAATTTTGTATTTATAAAAATGTAGTGTTTTATATTACACATTGACTTGTTCAATTACATCAAGCTCATTTTTATAACAAGCACTACATTCATATTTCCAGTATTTCTTACTATTTTATGACTTCTGACAAATACAAATGGGTACAAAAGTTTAATACATATTTTTAAATTCTCATTATCTGCAAGTACACATGCCTGTGACATTTAAAATAGCCCTCATTATGGTTTTCCTACTATTTTTGAAAAGTCTCATATTATTTTTTCTTTGTAAATAAGTATGCAGGTTTGTGGTTGATAGAAGTCCCCTTACCCAGAAACATCTGAACATTTGAGAGCTACTGTGAATAATTAAAATTGTCTTTGTTCATATTCCTTTTTATACCCTCTTTATTCAATTTATACCAAAAAATTTGCTGTAGGTGCAAAAAAAACAATCATACAATTCTGGAGATGAAGAGGTCAATTGTGATAATGTAACATAACCTTCCTGTTTTATTGTCTATCTATCATCCATTTTATCTTATCCTCATGAATATATATATATAGATATTTATATTTTTTTCAAAATTGAGTCCTCCAACCCATAAATATGGTATTCCCTCCTATATGAATGATTTTGAAAATATTTCCTTCTGCAATATTTTGTAGATTTCAGCATGGCAGTCTTAGACATGAGAATTTAAAAGTCTTCTATTATTATATCCCAAATTCTTATTGTTTTTACCAAGTTTCAGTAGACTTTTCTTGAATGTTTCTTCTTTTGCTGTATATCCTAAAATAATTTCCAGAAATTACATGATTGTTTTTAATACAGCTTTCATCAGTTATGCTTTCTTTTTCTTATTCTCTGGGGAATGGGACCATATCATTTGGAAGTCTATCTTATATATAGTATTATCTTCATTTTGTTTTTTGTGGTGCTGGGGTTTGAACCCAGGGTCTCACAAATGCTAGGCCAGCACTAGATCACTGACTGAGATGTCTTAAGCTGTTTTTAAAATTTCATTTTTAGTCAGGGTCCCATTAAGTTTCCAGACTGGCCTTGCAATTGTGATTCTCCTGTTTCAACATCATGAATAGCTGGGATTACAGTTTATTTCCCAATTGCTGTCATTTTATAGAAATAAGACTGATGTTTATATACTAACATGTATTCTTCAATCTTATTGAATTCACTTTTTATTTTGCAGCTTTCTTAATAGATTCCTTTAGGTTTTCTATATATACCATGAGAGCATTGGCAAATAGTTTTAATATTTTATTTCTCATTTTTAGGTATATTATTTTTTTATCTTGCTTTTGCCCTTACTAGGTTAGCAAGTAAAAAGTTGAACAATGGTCAGAGTTGATATCCTTCCCTTATTTGTAATTTTTTTTGGGAAAACATTTAATATGTTACTAAAAAGTCTGATCTTCTTTGTTGGTTTTTCAGAGAGAGGATTTATTCAATTGGGGACATGTCCTTCTGTTCGTAGTTTGAAGATTTTTATCATAAATAAGTATTCAATTTTGTCCAGTGTTTTTACATGTATTGAGATGATCAGAATTTTTCCTCTATTGTGTTTATCAGTTGTTTTACATTGACTTTTAAATATATATTAGCATTCTTGTGATAAATCCACCTTGATTGTAATGTATATATTTCTTATATTTATTTGCCTATATTCCATTTACTAGTTATCTTATTTATAATTTTTACATCTATGTTCATGAGTGGATCTGGCCTGAACTTTTCTTCCACTTTACTGTGTCAAATTTTTGTTATCAACATTGTGATGGCTTTTTTTCTGGTCCTTAAAAAGGTTTGCATAAGATTGTTGTTACTTCCTCATTAAATGTTTGAAAGGGTTAATCTATGGAACCATCTGGGGCTTATAGTTTTCTTGAGTGAAGTATTTAATTTTAAATTTTAAAAATTTAAACAGGCTGTTATTTATATTTTCCAAGGTGTTTGACGTCAGTTTTGGTAGGTTTGTCTTTCAAAGAATTGCTTAAATTCAGTTGTTCATAACATTACTTCATAATTTTTAATGTTTGTATAATTCACAGTGATGCTCCCTTTTTCATTCCTGGTATTATCATACATGATTTTTTCCTTGTGGAGTCAGTCTCAGGGAGTTTTAGACTTTATTAACGGTTTTGAAGGATCATATTGTTGATCTACAATATTATTTGTCTTTTATTTCATTGATTTCTGACCTTTATAATTTCCTTTCATTTACATTGTGTTTCATTGCTTCTTTTTTCTTAGCATCCTAAAAAAGAAGTTTAGATTATGGATTTCCAATATAAACACTCATAGTTTTATGTTTTTTTCTAAGATCTGCTTTAGAAGTATCTTATAAATATTGACATGTTGTTTTTATACTTTCATTTCAGTCAAAAATACTTTAAAATGTCTTTTGTGATTTCTTTTCTAAACCATAAGTTATTTTTTAAAAATTCTCTTAGAAGACACAAAGACAAACTTACAAAGATATAATCATCTGATCCTTGACAAAGGATTGTAGAAAAGACAGCCTTTTCAACAAATGGTGGGGAAACAGGTTATCCCTATGTTTAAGAATGAGACTAGACCCTTAACTCTCACCCTGTACATGAGTCAACTCAAACTGAATCAAAGACCTAGGAGTTAGACAAGAAACTATGCAATTCCTAGAAGAAAATGTAGAGGTAACATTCCAACATATAAACACAGGCAATGACTTTCTCAATAGGATTCCTAAAGCTCAAGAAATAATGCCAACAATGAATGAATGGAAATTAAAAAGCTTCTGCACAGCATGGGAAACCACTGAGAATGTGAAAAGAGAAACTACAGAATGAGAGAAAATCTTTGCTAGGTATTATTCTGACAGAGAATTAATGTCCAGAATATATAAAGAACTCAAAACACACGCACACACACACACACACACGCAAATTAAATGGACAAATGAACTAAATACTTCTCAAAAGAAGAAACAGCAATGGTCAATATGTGAACAAACGTTCAACAATGTTATGGTTTAGATGTGAAACGTCCCTCAAAAACTTATGTGTGAGACAGTGCAAGAAAATTTAGAGGAGAAATGATTGTATTATGAGAGCATTAACCTAATACTGCCTTAGTCCTATGATAGGGATTAGTTGGGTTGTAACTATAGGCAGGGAGGGGTAGGTAGAGGAGGTGGGTCATTGGGGGCATGCCTTTGGGTATGTATTTTGTTCTTGGTGAGTGGAGCTCTCTCTCTGCTTCCTAGTGCCATGTCCCCATTGCTTTCCTCTGCCACACATTTCTGCCAAGATGTTCTGCCTCACCTCCGGCCCTGAGGAGTGGAGTTGGCCATCTATGAACTGAGAACTCTAAAACCGCTGGTTCTTAAATAAACTTTTCCTTTTGTTTGTTCTTGTCAAGTCTTTGGTCACAGCAGTGAAAAAGCTGACTAAAACAAACATCATTAGCAAACAGGGAAATTTCAAAACTATACTGAGTTTTCACCTCACTCAACTTTAGAATGCAATAATCAATGACAAACAATGATAAATGCTGGAGAGGATGTGGAGAAGGAACACTTTTAAACGGTTGGTGGAATTGTAAATTGGTACAACCACTATCAAAATCAGTATGAAATTTTCTCAAAAGACTAGGACCCAGCTATACCACCACTACCACCACTCCTTGGCATTTGATCCTTAAGAATTAAAGTCATCATATTATAGTGATACATGCATACCCATATTCATAGTAGCACAATTCACAACTATGGAACCACCTAGGTGTCCATGAATGAATGGATAAAGAAAGTGTGGTATGCATACAAAATTTTTGTTCAGTCATAAAGAACAAAATCATGCCAGTTTCAGGAAAATGGATGGAACTTGAGGACATGATGTTAAGTAAAATAAGCCAAACTAAAAAAGAGAAGGATCGTATGTGGAAGTTAGAGATGAAAAAGACAAAGTTGGGAGTTATCTCATAAAAATTGAAGAAAGATCAGTAGAGTAGAACAAAGGAACTAGGTGGAGAGAAGAAGGGAGGGAAATGGGAAATACTGGGAAATGATACTGGTCAAATTATATTGTTATGTTGTGTGCATGTACAAATATGTAACAATGTATCCCCACTCTAATGCACCAATATGAACAAAAAAAACAAAAATATGTTCCTAATTTCCAAATAATGGGGATTAATTTCTAATTCAATTTCTTTTACGGTCAGATAACAAATTTTGCTTCATTTCAATCATATGTTATTCACTATAACTTGTTTTATGGTCTAGCCTATCATTATGAAAGTTATATATCTACTTGAAAAGAATGTATATTTTTAATTTTATAAGGTAGGTGTCTATGTCAGTTAGGTTAACTTGGTCAAGAGCATTCCTTACACTGTTTATATCCTGAACAATTTTCATTTGTTTATTCTATTAGTTACTAAGGGGAAATGATGAATTCCCCAAAATAATTGAGATTTCTCAATTTCAATGGTAGTTTTAACAATTTTTCCTTTATGTATTTTTAATATTTTTGGCTGTCTACAAGATTTTAAATATCTTCCTGATAAATCAAGTCATTAAAAATTTTTAACTTCTTTATCTCTCTGCCTCAAAATCTACTTTATCTCATCTTAACATAGACAAATAAACTTTCTTATGGTTAGTCTTTTAATAAAATTCTTTTACTTTCAACCTATTTGGGTGTCTATATTTAAAGTACATCTTATATAAACAGCTTGTAGTTGAATTCCTATTTAATTTTGTCTCATAATCTTTTTCTTTGTAAAGTTACTCCACTAATATTTAATATAATATTTGGGTTAGTTTTGTATCTATCATATTTCTATTTGCTTTCAATTTGTTTTATCTGTTCTTTTCACTCCACCATGCCTCATTTCTATCATTTAAAAAAATTTTTTTGTAGATGGACACAATACCTTTATTTATTTATTTTTATGTGGTGCTGAGGATCAAAACCAGGGCCTCATGCATGCTAGGCGAGTGCTCTACAACTGAGCCACAATCCTAGCCCTTTCTCTCTTTTGAGTAAATAATTTTAGTATTCTATCTTACCTTCTCATTGACTATTTAGCTACAGTCTTCTATTTTATTTTTCTAGTGTCTCTTCTATGGATTATAATATGAATATATAATTCATCACAGTATACTTTTAATTATTCTTACACCACTTCCCTTAGGATGAAAGAAATTTAAAACATTATACATACTGTTTACATACTCCCTATGTTTTTTGGTGTTATCATAAATTTACAAACCCCATAATATACCATTTTACAGAATAATTGAACTTTTAAAGAATTTAAGATAAAATGTCTAATATTTACCAAAATATTTATTCTTTCCAGTGTGCTTCATTCTTACTGTATTTCTAAATCTCGATCTGTGATTATTTTCCATCAGTTTTTAAAAAATTCTTTACCATTTCTTATAGTGCTGGTGTACTAAAGTCAAATTCATTACTTTCATATTTGAATGACATTTTTGCTATAGAATTCTGGATTGATAATTCTTTTGTTTTTGTGTTGTCTTTGGCTTTAATTAGTTCTGAAGAGAAATCATTCATTAATCACATTGTCATCCTGTAGGTGGTAAGTGTGTTTCTCTGTTGTTTTTAACATTTTCTTTGGTTGGTTTCAATGGTTTGACTATGAGTTCTTGTGTTTTTATTTTATTTTCCTATGTTGGAATTTTCTGAGCCTCTGTGTCTTTGAGTTGGTATTTTTCATCAAATTTCAAAAACTTGCAGACACAGTTGCTATGACTGCTTCCTTTTTAACTTTTTTTATTTTTAATTTTTTTATTGTAAACAAATGGGATACATGTTGTTTCTCTGTACATGGAGTAAAGGCATACCATTTGTGTAATCATAAAATACTGTCCTTCTGTTTGTGTCCTTTCTATTGATCTGATTCAATATCATCAGAGCAACCTGTGATCTTTTAATTTCACATATATTTTTCAGGTCTGTAATTTGATTCTTTTCAGTTTGTTTTTCTCCTGAAATTCCCAAACATATTTACCCATTTTAATTCACTTTTCCTTTTTTTTCTTATAATAGTTTTTTTAAAAGTTCTTGACTGCTTATTTAATTTGTATCATTTATGAGTCTCCTTAAATTGGCTTTCTTTTTCCATTCAACTATGAGTCATAAATTCCTGCTTCATTGTGTATTTTCTATTTTCTGATAGTATGCTTATTTATAAAACAATAAGAAGCTGAAGTATCTCTCAAATATATATATATATATCCTTTTTTGTTCATTTCTTTGGTAAGTAGCTTAAATGAAGAGTTACTAATTCAAATTCTACAAGTTATTGAACTAAGGCAGGACTGGGTTGCAGCTTTAATTAGATTAAGTGCTTTTATTTCAAGTTGAACCAAGAAAATTTATCTTTACAAACTGTTTACATGTTGACTTATCATGTTTACATTGTAACACATAAATCTGTACAATTAAAATAAGAAAGGATAATCAGGGAAATAGGAGAACTCAAGAAAAAAATAGCAGGAAAAATAACATCTCTTTCCTTTTAAGTTAACACTCAACATTCCACTCTTCTTTTGCCAAGTGCTAAGTGCTAATTTCACCATTTGTGCAGGGACAGGGCTGGGATATTGATTTAGAGAGTTTCAATATTTGGGTTAAATTATACAATAATACCAGAGAGGCAAGTACATTGATTGCATAAATTTCTCTGCTTTCACAGTTCCACATGCACTGCCATTTCGTCAGAAGAATATCAGGAGTGATAAGGCTTTGTTGGCAACAAATTACTAACTTGAATGATTCATTTTTGTATTCAGAGCTCTTTCAAATTACAGTCCACAGGCCAGTCCAGAAAACCATCTTGCAATTTTTTTTTGTTTTTAAATTCTTTGCACTTTATCCATCTATGGAAGGGTCGTTCCTTCCCCTGGGTATGGAAACATCTGCAGTTTTACTCTCACCTATGAATAGTTCTTCCCCCTCCAGCATTTGGTTACTAAGGTATCTTTGAGTCTATAACTCTTCAATAGCTCTGTAAGAAAGTATGATTTTATTTTTATCAATATCCCAGAATTTTGTTATTGTTGCTAGCATGTCTTTCAACATCCTATCTGAAATGAGAAGCTTCTCCTTCACTTGTATTTGAGATCTTGGAAATTCTGCTGTTATGGAATAAATATGAGGTGTCCCCAAAAGCTCAAAACAAAGAGAGAATTCTCAGAGGTGAAATGATTAGATTTTGGATTAACTGGGTGGTAACTGTAGGCAGGTAGGGTGTGACTAGAGGAAGTAGGTCCATTGGAGGTGTGACTTAGGGGTTTGTTATCTTCCCCCTGGTGAGCAGTCATCTCTCTACTTCCTTGTTACATTGTCCTGAACTGTTTTTCTCCCCCATACCTTTCTGCTATGATGTTCTGCTTCACCTCAGGCCTAAAGGTTAGGTAGTTGGTTGACTGTGGACCAAGCCTCTGAAACCACAAGCTATATTAAATTTTTCCTCCTTTACGTTTTCCTTCTGGCCTTTTGGTCAAGGAGATGAAAAAGTTGATTAAAACAGAAACTGGTACTGAGAATGGATCATTGCTATAACCAACCAGTTCATGTGATTCAGAATCCTTTAGAGCTGCTGTCTGGTGGGGTGGAGGAGGGATTTTGAAAAGTTTAGAGATGCAAAGTAGAAAAGCTTTAGAACATTGTAAATGGAGTTTAATAGGTGATTCTGGTGGGAGCTCAGAAGACCAAAATGTGGACAGTAAAGACAGGGCTCCTGAGGTTTCAGAGGAGGATGACTCTATGGGAAAATCTATTAGAGGCATTTGTGTTACATCCTAGCAAATAAGTTATCTACATTTTGCCCATGTCCTGAGACTTTCTGTGGACCTGAATTTAAAGGTCATGGGCTAATTAATCTGGTGGAGGAAATTTCAAGGTAGCACAGCATTCAGGCTGTGGCATGGATATTATGGGCAGCTTTTAGACAAGCTTACAATGATAATAAGGAGCAGAAAGATTTTTGAAAACTTGCAGTTTGATCAGAAAAGTACAAGTAAACCTGTGGCTAAGGAAGGTTGTTAAAGAGATTGCAGTCACTAAAGAAATGCTAAGTACCTTACTCAGAAAGACTAGGAAAGACAACTTGAGGATATCTCACAATTGGCAAGACCACATCCAAAAACCACACACTCAAAGGAAGTAAAAATTCCTTTGAAAATAGACCATAGGGGCATCCTGCTTGCAAAAGAGGATCGAGGAAGTTGTTTCATATTCTCAGCCAGCCAGGTACTCAGGTAATCGAGAAGAAACGAACCATAAGAGAGGCCACAAGGCCACGTGGGTTGCAACCATAAAGGCCACAGGGGCAGAGATATATAAGCCCTTGTGAGAGAACACCACAATGCCATGTGCCACCTTTACTATATGTGGAGGTACAGGATCTGTTTTCTTTCCCAGCTGAATTTCAGTCTTGTTTTAGCCCTATCCTTTCTTTCTGAGCCCCTATTTCTTCCTTGTGGAAGTCTACCCTTTTAAGGATTTTCTTACCAAACTATTATTCATCAGATAAAATAATTTTCTTTGAATGTTTTAAAGTTGATTGAAAATTTAGCCAGATAATATTTTGTTGCAGGGATACATGATAGATGTAGATGCCAGTAATGTACCCCTCCCTCCTCAGTTGTGATAATCTTTTGTGGAGCATTATTTGCTTTAGGTTATATTGGCCTATTTTATTTGTCTGACTTTCAGTGATATTACTGCTACCCCAAACCATAGAAAGCTAACACATACTACTGAGCAATTATCTACCTCATTTTGTATTTCTTAGTTTTCTTTTGTAAATTTGAAGATGGAAGCTTATTTTTTTTACTTATTATAATTCAATGTAGTTGCTTTTCAACAGTTTTTGTGTAAGAAAATTTACACTGTAAAACTGAATCTAAAAAAAAGAAGTCAACTGAAGTATAGAACTGAAAATAAGATATAATAATCATTGTTTCATGTCTCAAACCATGCACTTTTCAAATTTATTCATTTTCTTTTCTGTAACTTCTTTTTTTTATTTTAATCTATCTTTGGTAATATAGAAAGTCTCCTATTTAATGTCAGTCCTGATGCATATGCTTATTCTCAACCACTCCCAACTTAAGAATTTTGCTCCTTTTATTATTCCCTCTCCCCCTTAGCATGAATATACATTCCATGTTCATATAACTTAAAAAATTCTTTCCTCTAAAATTTAAAATAAAAAAAATCAAGACATTTCCTCCTTCTAATACCTTATTTCAATGTAGGTGCTGGCCCATTTTTCTGTATCCTTTTAGAGCCAAGTACTTTGAAAGAGGTAGTTTACTTGTGCAATTTCCTCACCTGCCCCTCTTTCAGTCTAACATTATTTCAGCTTCCATTTCACTACTCTTCTAAAACTGCTTTTTGAAGGACTACTAATAACCTTCAATTTCACCCATCAGTCACTTTTCTGAGCTTATCCTACTTAAGTGTAACATTTGATGTAGTTGACCACTTCTTGAAACACACCTCTCCTTTTGGCTTCTATGGCAGTCTTTCCTCAAATTTTCTCTTCTTGAGAAAGTCTCTTCTTCCTAAATTTCAATGTTGAAATTTCTGATGTTTCTATCTACAATCTCCAATCCATTTCTCCTCATCTAGGTAATTTTATTTATTCCCATGCTATTAAATAACATGTATATGCTGAGACTCTTCACTCACCAGTGTGTATAATATTTTTAGAACATAAATAATGCATATAACTCTCTCTCTTAAAGCAAGAGAAAATTTATTATAATTGTTTCAGAAGTTTGCACAATCTAGTCACTGCTCATCTCTACATCTTATTTTCCCATTCAGGCACTATACTTCTAGCCTCTTGGGCCTCCCCCCCTCCCCCAGATGATAGTTAAAAACAATTTTTTTTCCATGCTGGGGATTGAACTCAAGGCCTTATGCTTTTAAGGCAAGCACTCTACCAACTGAGGTACATCCCCAGTGCTGATAGTTAAATTCTTTACCACCTTAGACCCTACTTATAAGCTGTTCTCTATGCCTGAAATAGGCTGATCCTTTTCATATAGCTGGTACTTTTTTAAAAAGCTTCATTGAGATTTAATTGATGTATTTATAAATTATGTAATCTGATAAACTTTGACATATTTATACATCTGTAAATTATTTCTATAATAAAGATTAAAAAAAAAACACATCCACCATATCTAAGAATTTCCTGTGCCATTTTGTAACCCCTTCTTTCTGCCCTCTCTTGAAGTATCCCTTCCCACCCCTAGGCAACCACTGATTTGCTTTCTATCACAATGCATTAGTCTTCATTTCCTTGAATTTTATAAGAATAGAATCAATATTATATACCCTTCTATTCTGATTTTTTTATCAACACCAATATTTAATGTTTAAAATTAATTATGCTATCTTGACTTTTTTTTCAAACACTAAACATTTAAAAAAATATCTGTAAAGTCACTGTAAGCATGAAGTGAAGTACTGGTTTTTTTCTTGGTTGGATGTGGAAATTCAAAGCTTTAATTAGTTCTTTTCTATCTTGCAAACTTTACTTCAGTGTTTCCTCCTTGGGTTTTTCCCCTGACAACATTCATTCTTCTCTATCATAGCATTGCTACCATTTTACAATTATAATAGTATATCTATGTATTTATCTGTATATTGTCTGTAATAAATAGAAGGAAACTATCATAACCATTTACTCATCATTGTGTAGTTAATGTCCAGAAAAAATTTTTTTCACAGTAACTGTTCAATAATCTTTGAATGAATGGTTTTTTCCCACCTACTTCCCCACTTACGATTTTCCCCCTTGAGATACTTCTTTTTTTTTTTTTTTCCATTCTTGATCTTCTCTATTTATTTTGTATTATTTATTTATTTGCCTCTCTTTGCTAGTTCTCTTATTTTTATCTAATTTGTTTTTTCCCTTCATTTTTCTGCTTTATGTTTTTAGGACTTGCTGTCTTTCCCCAAGTTGAAAACCATGCAGTGAAAGGAAAAATAGCAATAGTTAGGTCTGAGACTCTCCAAAGGATCCTCTGTTGCATAACTAAAAACTGATGCACAAGCAAATTTTTCTGACAGTGTTGTATCTTAATCCTGCTTTTCAAACTTCCTTTGATGTAAATGACTCACAGTCGATTCTTATTTATCAAAATTTCTGTTATAAATAAGAAGGGTACCATCTATCGAGGCAACAAACTGAGTGTTAGCTTTAAGTCTTCCATAATTGGTTATGATATTGGAAAAAATTATTTAACCTCTCTGTGGCTTTGTTTCATCATGTGTTATAATAATGAAGAATATCTAATATCTATAGAAGTGCTTTTATAAATATTAACCCAGAAAAATTCAACTCTTCTGGACAGATAGGGATTATGATTTTTACTTTATTTTATATGTGGGAAGAAAAACTCAGTCATTAAATATCTTCCTTTAAGATTACAAATATAATTAGTAGAAAAAGTATAATTTTATCTAAATCTGACTGTTGCTCTTTCCAAAGCATTTCACAATATATATAATCTGTAAAATATAGAAATTTCTTTTCAGGTACATAACTATTATTTTAGATGTGAAAGATTTACAGATGATAATTTAATGACTTAGGGAAGGCAGCCTCTTGAAGCCTAACCTAAGTAATGAGGTGATCATCAAAAGACTGAAATTAAGATGTTCCTCCAGAAATGGAGTAAAAGGTTCAAAACAGAATTGTGACATCACAAGAGAAAAATCAACATAATAGAATGAAATGAAATATAGTTTTTAAAGAGAAATAAGGGAACTTTAGAGACCATTCTGTTTAATCTCATTTTATATATATGAAAAACAATTTTGAGTTATTTCATCTTTGAATATGTTGTTTCATTCACAGGGGTTAAAATGGAGGAAGTGGTTCCTGATTATAGAATAATGGATTTGGTTTTCAATGTGCCCAAAACTTTAAGAAGCACTTATATACATAGGATCATACAGTGGAAATCATATGGAGTCACATTTAGGGTTAGGCGTAAGTTTGTGTCTCATTTATTCTGTACTGACTTTAAGGAACTACTTTCATCTCTTTCAACTTCAGTTTTCTCATCTGTAGAGGAAATCTACCAATGAATATCCATCTGCCTTAAAGGGTTATAAGAGCCATTAAATAATATAACACTGGGTGGGTCAAATTGCTTAGCACAATCTCAGAAGAGAATGGACTCTCATTGGAAGTGGGTTCTATCTCCCCAAATAGGGACAATGCAGCTACTCTTTTCTGAAAGTTAGGAAACAATGCATGAAAAGTCTTCGCTGTCCCTACTATAGTAATGTGAGACTATACAAATACAATCAGATTATATTTGCCAATATTTAAATTTCAAACCAAATTTTTGTAAAATTTAGTTTTAAAAGCAAATACCAGGACATTACCATTGAGTCATTAACGAATCAAGACCTTCTTCACAATATATACTGTTAATCATCAAAGAAGATTTTAGAACATCTGATTAACAAGTAAGTGATAGGGCTTATTTGGGTGCCCATGGAGACTACTGGTAGAAACATAGAGAATCTCTTTAAGTGTTTCCTGAACTTGCTTTTACTTCTATTTTGACATGTTAGGTCTCTAGTTAGAAGAAATAATGATAGCTTTGGAAAAATTCCTGTGAATCTAGTAATGAAAGAAGTTAGTTTTTTTATTTATAAAATTTGAAAAGTTGCCTAGCTATTCATGAAAAGAGCCGGCTGCCATGCTCCATCCTACTGTCATCATTTACTTAGTGAGTTCATGATTTGTACATAAAGAATTTTATTTTATTTATTAATAATCATTTAAATTCAAATTTAAATGATACATTCAAATTCTTGTCATGTATTGGGAAAAGTAGAACATAAGCATAAAAGTAAGTAGCCATACATATGAACTGAAATGGTATACAAACCTGTATATTGCAGGCATTGTAGGAATTTAAGTAAAGGAACTGGCACAATAGGGCTTTGATGGCAGCAGGAAAGGTTTATTACACAAAGTGAAATTTGAGCAGGGCATTTTCACAGAGATGACATGAATAAATTATAAGAGCAGTAAGATACACTTGACTCAAGTGGGCTATTTTTTAAATTTATTTTTTGTTCTAATTAGTTATACATGACAGTAGAAAGCATTCAGACACATCATACATAAATGGAGTATAACTCTTCACTCTTCTGGTTGTACATGATATAGAGTTATACAGGTCATGTAACCTTATATGCACATAGGGTAATAATGTCTGATTCATTCTACTATCCTTCCCCATATCCACTCCCCTCTAATCCAAAGGACCTCTATTCTGCCCTAGCTCCCCCTCCTTGTTGTGAATTAGCAGCCACATATCAGAGAAAACATTCAGCCTTTGGTTCTTTGGGATTGGCTTATTTTGCTTAGCATATTTTCTAGTTCCATCCATTTACCAGCAAATACCATGATTTCATTCTTCTTTACAACTGAATAGTATTCATTATTATGAGTTGTGGTGTATATAATTTCTTTATCAATTCATCTGTCGAAGGGCACCTAGGTTGGTTCCATAGTTTAGGTAATGTGAATTGAGCTGCTATTAGCATTAATGTGTCTGTGTCAATGTAGTATGCTTATTTTAATTCCTTTGGGTATAAACCAAGGAGTGGGATAACTGGGAAAAATGTTGGTTCTATCCCAAGTTTTCTGAGGACTCTCCATAATGCTTTCCATAGTGGTTGCACCAACTTGCAGTCCCACTAGCAATGTATGATTTACCTTTTCCCCCACATTCTCACCAACGTTTATTGTTGCTTATATTCTTGATAATTACCATTTGGACTGGAGTGAGATGAAATCTTAGAGTAGTTTTGATTTGCCTTTCTCGAGTTGCTGGAGATGTTGAACATTTTTTCATATATTTGTTGATCAATTGTCTTTCTTCCTATGTGAAGTGTATGTTCATTTCCTTAGCCCATTTATTGATTGGGTTACTTTGGGTTTTTTGGTGTTAAGTTTTTTTGAGTTCTTTGTATACCCTGGAGATTAATGCTTTATCTGAGATGCACAAGGTAAAGATTTTCTCCCATTTTGTGGGCTCTCTCTTCACATTCTTGATTGCTTCCTTTGCTGTGAATAAGCTTTTTAGTTTGATTTCATCCCCTTTATTGATTCTTGGTTTTACTTCTTAGCTTTAGAGGTCTGATTACGGAAGTCATTTCCTAAGCTGACAATTCCCTAAGTGGAGATTTGAACCTACTTTTTCTTCTATTAGGTGCAGGTTCTTTGTTCTAGTGCCTAAGTCCTTGATTCACTTTGAGTTTTGTGCAAGGTGAGAAATAGGGGTTCAACATCCTGCTACATATGGATTTCCAGTTTTCCCAGCATCATTTGTTGAAAAGGCTATCCTTTCTCCAATGTACGTTTTTGGCAACTTTGTCTAGAATGAGATATTATAAGATATTATAAGATATTATTCTCTGTGTCTTCTGTTCTGTACCATTGGTCTACATATCTGTTTTTTTGCCAGTGCCATGCTGTTTTTGTTACTGTGGCTCTGTAGTACAACTGAAGGTCTGGTATTGTTATGCTTCCTGCTTCACTTTTCTTGCTAAGGATTGCTTTGGCTATATTCTGGGTCTCTTATTTTCCAAAGGATTTTCCTGATTACTTTTTCTATGTCTATGAAGAATGTCATTGGGATTTTAATAGGAATTGCATTAAATTTTATAACAATTTTGGTAGTATGTCCATTTTGACAATGTTAATTCTGCCTATTCAAGTGAAATATTTCTATAGGAGAGTGATAGAAAATTCACATAAAGATATAAATAAGAATTATATTTTAAAGGAGCTTTAATGAAGATTTAAAAAAACTTTTATTCTGAAGGGAACATAATGTTATTGAATATTTCTCAAAATTTCTTAAATGTTCATATCATGGCTGATACTATGGAATTCTCTGAACTAAGCGTTTACTTTTGCTCCTCATTATAAACCACAATTTCTCTTCTAACCATAAAAGCACCACATGTTTATTACAGAAAAATCAGAAAATAGAGTAAACTAAAGGAAGAAATGTATAAGATACAATCTAGGATGTTTTCTAGATCTTTGTTTATATACACACAACATAGGGGGATTCTATCTTCAGAAGGCTAAACTTGGATTCAGAAGTTGTGGAGAGTATGTGTAGGAAAGGTTTTAGGTAGAAACCCTTTGTGTGGTTGTAAGGGACTGGTGTCAAAGAATGGTATGGAGCAGAGGCCAGAAAAGTTTCTATGTTAACAGTTAAGATAGTAAATATTTTAGGTCTGTGGGCCATATAGTTTTTGTTGCAACTACTCTACGCTGCCATTGTAGTATGAAAGCAGCCACTGAAAACATGTAAATGAATGAGTGTGACTAGATTCCCATAAAATTTTATTATGAAAATTAAAATTTCATAAAATTTTCAAATGTGAAGAAATATAGTATATAATAAGCTTCTGTTTTAAGAGCAGTTCAGTGTTTTTACACAGGTCCCAGGAACAGAGACAGTGAGAAGTAATCAAAAAGAAGTGCACTGCTAGAGGATAAAACTAGGGAAAATAAATCACCATCTGGGCACTTCTAGGAAAATTCAAAGGATTTCAAAGGACTAACTTCCTTAAAGCTAGTGAAAAAACCATTTAAGTTTTAGGTTTTTACAACTGATGTGAATCTATTAGTATTTATAAGCTGATGAAGTCTGAAAAAATTCAAGTTACAACCAATATACATGTGTGAACATGTATGTAAAAGTTGTGTGTGTGTGTGTGTACAACTGTCAGGTCATATTGTATATATATGGAATAAATCTGAATTTTTATACAACATAATGGTTAACATAAGGCAAACATTTTTTCCTGTCAATAAATATTTACCTGTAACATCACTAGTAACATCTGCATTTTCAATGACATATACCCTCACTCCCTATACTTTCTGCACTAGTTTTTAGAATTGCTTACTCTGGTCATCTTCAAATCTGTATTTGCTACCATAGGAAATGTTAACATACATTCTTTTATTTGTGATCTTAATTTCTCTACTTCACAGTTTGGTACCTTAAAATCACTACAGGAATATACATTTGGGTATTCTATCATAACAAAATGCATTAGAAGTTAGGAATACCTAGTTATCTCTAAAAAATACAAGCAAATATTGTGGTACTGATTAGAAAATATAGTAAAATGGCCAAAGCACAAGGCTTCCAAAATAAGAAAGCATTAAATTATTATTGATATGGCATATCAGATTTATTATACAAGGACACCATTACTTTCCCTCCTCAAAACAGAAAATAATGACTCTTGAATTAATAGGACATAGACTGTATGGTTTGAAATAAGCACTGAAACAAAGGATATGAATAAATGGGTACATGACAATAGTGATTTGAAATATTTACATAATAATTTTTATTAAAAATATCAGGATGCACTTCCATAACAAAACAAAAATTTACATGCATGTTGAATGTGTTTTTTAAAAAACACATTACTGAGCACCAACCAGTGGAGTTTATTCAAGCATTGTGACTCAAAAAAGCTATTTGTCTAACCTTTTTATAACTTACTCTGGTAAGAAGTACGGATCCGTTTCGTTAAATCAGGATAAAAGTTAGACAGGCCACGCATGCAAAAGTTGTCTTTGGAACATGCCAGAACACCAGCATCAGCAGCAGGCAGAGGAAAGAGAGAAGAATAGTCTAAAGTGAAAGGAAGTGATATCATACCAGAATCTAGAACAGCCAAGATGAAGAAATTGCAGCAAAATTAGGTAATCAAATTGGAAAGGAGATATTTAAAAAAAACAATTAGAAAGTAAGAGGTGATAGATGAATGATGAGGATGCTGCAGCAATTTTAATCAAATGTCTTATAAAAATTGATGGCATATTTTTCTTACGTTTTTGCATAGTACACATACTTGGCTTGTAATAATATGTATATATTACTTTATTAATATCAAAATGATTATCTTTAATCCTTCTGCAATTTAAAAGAAAGCTTAGGGATTTTAGTTTTTAATACTTTATTTTCATAATATAAATTGAGTACTCAGTGTAGTCAGTTTGTTTTAAATACTGGAGATCAAACCCAGGGGTTATCTACCTATAAGCTATATCCCAATCCCTTTCTGTTTTTTGAGCGGGTCTTGCTAAGTTGCCAAGGGTAGCCTCAACTTGCCATCTTCCTGCTGTTGCCTCTGGAGTCTCTGGGATTATAGACATGTGCCACTGTCCCCAGTTCAGTGTAGTCATTTTGTAAACTAAAATAAAAACCAAGTTTACAGTTTCATCACATTTTTCCATATTTTAAAGTCATTGATATTTCCAATATTTCCAAGCTCAAACCTGTTAAGGCTCAAGAAGTTTAACTTACAATTCTCCTTTGTCAAAATATTCACATTTCACACCACCATATACCCAGCATTTCCAGAAGGCAAGTAACTTAGATGCTGTCAAAGGGTCCAAGGTTTTATGAGTTGAACTGGTGCTTTCAGTGCTACAAACAGCACCTACTAGCCCTTAAAATTTTCCTGTCCTAAAGGCTCTGAACTTTCATAAATCAACCTTTTCTTTTCCATTATTGAGTGACTCTTAAGGTACATATGCACAATTTTTCTTATTTTGTTTTTCTTTCTAGCAGTCCTAAAATATTGATAAAAGTTGAATGCCCTAACAAAAATGCCTCAGGTTTGAAAGAGAATTTTGTGTCCCATAAAATGGTCTAAACTAATAATTTAGAAAGCAGTGAAGTTTATCAAAAGGTTAATAAAAGAGAAATTTTTTAAAAAAATCAAGTTTTAAGTACAAAAGGAAAGTTCGTTTTATCATAAATGTTAATTTGACACACCTGTCATTTAGAAAATAATGCGTAAGGTTTTAAAATTTTATCATAAAATATTCTTTTCATGTTTTTTATTTTTAATTAAGGCTTTGATATCCTATTGGTTATTTTAAATAAATAAAATTAGATAAATTTAAAAGAATTGTCTAAATACATAATGCTATAGTAGCATTTTAATCTGCAAACTATTTGCCTAATTTTTACCAGCTAGACTACTTTAGTGCACAAAAAATACACAAAATTTCATCCATGTCTATAAAGCCAATTATTTAGACATATACTGAAATTCCAGTAATTTTTGATAATTCAGGATATCAAACTATGACATTATAATCTAATTAACCACAGATTTATTTCTTTTATAGGTGAATAAGTCAATTTATTTGTCCTGTCAAGAAAAAAATGCCATCTTTCACAGCATTTTTAAAATGGCAATGAATAGTATTTATTATGCTTATTCAAATACTTCCAATACAGTCATCATCCATTGAGAAAAGGTCAGTCATAGCTACAATATGGAGTTATTTTAAAATATTTAAATAAATGAATGACCTTAAATTCTCTTTTATGTGTGTATTTATTGTGTTGGGAATCAAACCAGGGCTTCCTGGATGCTAGGCAAGCACACTACCAAGCACTCTACCACTATTCTAAATTATCATTTTAAAAGGGGCCAAATATATTACAAGTAATTTAACCTATTTAATGCAACTATTGAAAGTAGCTTTTGGGGGGTGTGGGGTACTGATATATTTTAAATTTAGAAACAGGGTCTCACTGAGTTGCTTAGTGCCTCACTAAGTTGTTGAGGCTGACTTTGAAATTGTGATCCTCCCCATTCAGCCTCCCAAGATGCTGGGATTACAGGTGAGTGCCACCGTGCCTGGTCAGCTTTTTCAACTAGAGAACCTGATTTTCGTAGCATTTCAAAACTTAGCATCTTATTTTCTCTTATTTCTTAGGAATTTAACCTAAGAAACTTGAGATGCTTCCTAACCTGAAAAGTAAATTAAACTTTAAATACCTCCTTTGCCCAACTCATTTTATTACATAGTACTATAAATCATGTTGAATTCATATTATAAAGCATTTAAATAGCATCATAAAAGATAAGAAATCTGAAAAAGAAAACTGATGAATAAATTAAGTTCATAACTCAGTTTGTTTTCTTTCCTACCTGCAATGATCTGTTTGTTCTTTCGAGGAGAACGTGGTTGTCGCTGATATAGGTCACTTGATCTATAAAGGTCAATGGTCCCCATGCTTAACAGTACTGTCTTCTGAATAAAATCCACCACAGCCAACCCATTGCAGTTTCCAAAGGCAACTCTAAGAGAGAAAAAAAATGCAACTAGAAAATATGACAATCATGAATATTTTTGCCTTTAAAGTAAGTATAAGTTTACTGAAAAGTATTGCCTAGGGTTGGGGAGGTTAGGCAGCATGGTATCAGGAAAGGTTTCCCTATACGTTGGATAGAATGACCTAGTATATTAACCATGAACATTTACTACAAAAAAATAAGGATGACCTGCAAGAACACCTTATCAGGTAAGTAGTTATTACCCAATCTGCTCTTTAACTTGATCTTCTATTTGTATGGCAGAATGACACAAAATCTTTTTAGTATAAATGCCACACTTTAATAGCTACAAAGTCTTAGATATGTAATTAGATACCTTCCTCAAATAAAATTGTAAATATTATGATCCAATTAATGTCATATTTTCTTAAACAGAAAAATTAAAATTAGTTACACATATTTAACATTTTGCTACTGTGATACACATAAAGGAGATACAACTCTCATTCACAAATTTTTTTTTCTCAATTTTTGCATGGTGTCCCACTAATTAAAAGACAAACACCATTTAATCAGTTTATAACCAGCATCTCCTGATTTAGTTAAAACACCTCTCCTAAGAAGGTATTTTAGTCACTTGAAGGTATATTTCACTATACTTCACTGCAAAACTGCCAGAACATAATTGTTGAACCCTGTTTTCTCAGTCCAAAAATTGGTTTGTAGCCTTTTATTCCATAATTATTGCATAGTATAATTGTTTGTCACGCTGCTTAAAAGGTAAACAGAGCAGCAACAATATTCACCAATGGCATGTGAATGTGCATTTGCCTTCTTATGCACTGTGAGCCATGAGCCTAGAATTCTCAGTGCACATGCATCGTCAGTATATTTCTGAAAATTGACTTGTGGGGTTTGTTTAGAAGACTGTAGTACTAATGGAATACACGTCATTTGAGTGGTGCTGAGGGTGGCACATCAGATAACGTAAATGATACACATGTAGAACCTTGGCATACAAATTAAGTGTGTGTGTTGGGGGTGGGGGCAAGATGGCAAATTAGAGTGAGGCAACATTTCTTCTAGCTCTGCTACCCAGAACTCAAGCTGCAGGAATAATGCTTCTCCCAGAGGCTTAGAGTGAAAACACCTGACACGGAGGGGCAGTCTGCCTTGGCTGAACCACAAACTGTTGCACAATCTGCCTGAATACTCTGCAGGCCTTCTCCTTTCAGATCACCAGCCACTGGGATGCAACACCGTAGCTCTCCTCCACCTGAGTGCTCCATGACCATGTAGATATTCTAGATGGTCTTGATGAGCTGGAAGAGCTGGAACACATTTCGGTGTTCCAGGGTCATCAACCTATCTCATTCAGATAGGACAGACACATTCCCCTCTATCTTTAGCACGACTTTCAATGCTACCTCTGCCCTGGTGAGAACATGGCAGGCTAGTACCACCTGACAGAAGCACCCCCCTGCCCAATGTCCCTCAGTCACAGTAATGGTCTATCAGAGCTGTCTCATAGCAGGAGCTGGGCTCCCCCAGCACTACACTATTCTGACTACTCTGGTTGTGCATCCTAAGTTGGAACACCAACTAAGGATGCTAGCTAAAAAAACAAACAACAACAACAACAACAAAAAAAACCCAAGTAAAAGACCAAAACCAACAACCAAAAAAGCAACAGACAGAACAAACAAGAAATCCAAATCAAAAACCAACAGCAAAACACCACAATCACCAAGCACCAACCACCAAACGTGCTAACTCTATCTGGGAGTACAACAGGTTGCCTCCAAGAGCTTCCGATACTTATGGACAAAAACCCAGACACAGCCATGGCACTTATAGCAGGTATTTACAGTCCATCACAGTGGCTCCTTGTGAGATTAGGGCAAGAAATGACCCAGTTATGCCTGGGCATAAGCCCCAGTGATCATCCCACTATGGGGCCTCCAGGACCTTTTGGACTTTCATAAGAATAAGTAAGAATAAGTGAGGAACCAGAAGCTTTCTGCAAAGTGGGTTATGGTGACTGATGTTTACATGTTTAGAGATTAAAGTTTGTAGGATACTTTAGTAGTCGTTTCATTTTGACCCTGAAAATCTGCAATAACTTTTGGTTTTCATATCTATACTCAAAAACTATTCAATTCCTATTTCTTTCAAACAGAATGACTAGTGTCAAAGGTATGGTAGTGACACCCTAGAGTTTGGTAACAACGCCTATTCAGTTGAGAGGGAGGGAGCACTCATTATCAGTTCTCCATAAGGTCCTCATAAGTTTTCTCACTAAAAAACTTGGAATGCATAGGACAGTACATTAATAAATGCAAAATGAAAAATGACACAGTATAGAAGCCAAAAATTCTGAAAACTGAAAAAAATGTCTTTCTTGTAGTTGGAAAGAATTGGAGGTGTTCCCAGATGCCTCAATCTCTTCATGTAACTGCCATAGAATAGCTAATTTCTTAACAACATAAAATGACTTCCCACAATTCTGGAGCCTGGAAAGTCTAAGGTCAAAGCACCTTGTTGCTGATCCTCCTTGATGAAAGGAGCAGAAGGGGGCTGAACTCATTCCCTTAAGCGCTTTTGTTGTTGTTGTTGTTGTTGTTTTTTTCCTTTTTGACATACTGGTAATTGAACTTAGGTCTTCAGGCATGTCAGGAAAGTACTCTACCACTGAGATATATACCCAGTCCTTTTTGTTTTGAGATAGGGTCTCACTAAGTTACTTAGGCTGAGCTTGAACACTGATCCTCTTGCTTCAGGTTCCAGAAAAGAGAGGATTATAGCCTCTTGTGGTTTGGATATAAAATGTCCTACCAAAAGTCTTTGTGTTGATATAGGAATATTCAGAGGTAAGATGAGTAGATTGTGAGACCTTTTAACCTAATCGGTCCATTCTAAATTAAATGTACTGACCAGCTGGTAACTGTAGGCATGGGCCATGCCTGGAGGAAATGGGTCACTTGTCTCTCATCTCTTTGAAGTGTACTTTCTCCCTCTCGCCCTTTTCCTGCTCTTCTCTGTCTACCCTTTGTTGCCATGAGTTGAGCAGCTTTCCACTGCTGGGCCCTTCATCCATAAAAGGCTGCCTCACCTTGGGCCCAGAGCTACTGAGTCAGTCATTTGTGGACTGAGACCTCAGAAACCATGTCCTTCAGATAAACTTTTCAGGTGTTCTTGTCAGGTGTCTTGGCCACAGCAATGAAAAATTAAAACACAGCTAAACACCTCTGCACCCAGTTTGACAAATGCTCTTTTGTGTCTGTGCTGGATGAAAGTTGAGCCAGGTCCTTTAGCATGCCATCCATGGGCTTGGAGCCTCATTGCCTAACCACATGCTGAATGCCCACCTCTCAATACTGTTACAATGTCAACAAGAGTTTTGGAGAGACACACACATTCAAACCATAGCACCTTACCTTTGGTAAGGAAAATTCATGAAAATTATAAAAGCTGGTGCTATTTTTGTTTTCTACAAAAGGGAATAGAATAATACAGCAGAAAAGTCCAATTTTATTCTATGGTATTAAACACACATTGTGTACACATGTAAAACTGTGACATCAGTAACTGAGGGGGTGGAGTTGGAGAGGTAAGGCAGTAGCATTCTGTATAATCCTGAAGTTGCACTTCAGAATTGTCCAGAATCACATCAGAGTGGTATACTCTTCACATGTTAATACTCTTCACATGTAATTCCCCAATGGGAACCACAAAGAAGTACCTATAGAACATACCCAAAATGAGAGGTGAGGGAATTATAATGTTTCACTATAAACATAAACTAAATAGGAGAGAAGATAATCATATAATGACAAAAATCACACTGAATCAAAGCTTTCCATGCTCTCCCTATAATAATGCAAACCACACTGAACCATGTATTCTCCCCATCCCTTATTATTACAGTTTTGACAATTACATCATAATAATACCACTTCTGACGGAGGGTGGGTACAGGTCTTATTACCAGCTGTGGAGTCAGAAGCTGAACATATATTTTAGGGCAAGTAATTTAATCCATAAACTATTTAATTCTATTTTTCTGGGTTTTTATCAAAAGGTGTTGAACTTGGTCATGTGATTTTTCTATATCAATCAATACATTCATATGATCATATGATTTCCTTGGCTTGTCAATAAAGAACTTGAGGACTTAAAGAGACATTTTAGGACTTGAAGAGAGGGCATATGAACATGAATACTCTGTGTGCAATAAAAGTTAAAAAAAAAAAAAAAAAGACCACCATCACAATATATAGGATATCTGGGACAGCATCAAGAGAACAAACTGGAGAATCAGTATTATCAAAAAGAATGTGGAGATATAGGCTAAAGGCATTAAGAAGATTTTCAATGAGGTAGTAACAAAACTTTCCCCATATCTGAAATGAGATACACATCCATATACAGGAGGTATTCAGGACACCACACAGAAAAATAATTGTTCTAAGATACATCATAA
Source organism: Sciurus vulgaris (assembly GCF_902686455.1). Classification (NCBI taxonomy): domain Eukaryota; kingdom Metazoa; phylum Chordata; class Mammalia; order Rodentia; family Sciuridae; genus Sciurus; species Sciurus vulgaris. Next base: position 71,392,710 of record NC_136470.1, on the reverse strand, counting down.
ACCAAAATGCCTATCATTGATATAATGTAAGAATACTTAAAGTTGCCATAGAATCATGTCGGGTCATGTTCAGAGGCAAGCCAATAAGATTCACTTTTTACTTCTCAATTTAGACAATAAAATCAAGGAGGGCCTGGATTGAGATATTCCCATTGTTTAATGGCCAGCCAAGACTCCTAAAATCAGCAAAGCTTTCTTTCAAAATTGATTGAAAACTTTTCATGACAAGAATAAACTACAAGAATTCATAGCCACCAAGCCAGTGCAACAAAGTTTACTCAATATTAAACTACACCCAAAACTCCCAAATAGATGAAGATCACTGAAATTGCATCCAATTAATTGAAAATTGACATAATTTAATATAGCAAACAAACCAAACTGGCAGGCATCTACAAACACACATCCATAGCAACACTGAATGTAAATGGCCTCAACAACCCAATTAAAAGATATAGATATCAGAATGGATTAAAAAAGAAGACCCCATCATATGCTGTTTGCAACAGACTCATCTTGGGAAAGATATCCACAGACAGAAGGTAAAATAATGGAACAAATATTCCATTTAAATATTTTGTCAAAACAAAGCGTAGTAGCTATTGTATTTATCTGACAAAGCAGATTTTAAGCAAAAATTAATATGAAGAGACAAAGAAGGCCACTACATTCTGGTATAGGGAATACTCCAACAAAAAGCCATAATGATAGTAAACATATATGCCCCAAATGTCAATGCACATGATTAAATTTAAAAACAATTACTGACATTAAATCTCTGATACACCCCAATATAATAATACTGGCTGCTTTTGTGAGGGGAACTAGGAATTGAACTCAGGGGCACTCAATCACTGAGCCACATCTCCAGCCCTATTTTGCATTTTAATTAGAGACAGGTCTTGCTGAGTTGCTTAGCAGCTTGCTTTTGCTGAGGCTGGCTTGGAACTCACAATCCTCCTGCTTCAGCCTCTTGAGCCTCTGTGATTACAGGCGTGCATCACCACGCCCAGCAACAGCGGGTGATTTTAACATCCTCTTATCACTCATAGGTCATCCAAGCATGGAATCATTATGTATAGACCAAACCTATAATAGTATAGATCAAACAACTCTCATAGACATCTACAGACTAAATCACCCCAAAACAGCTGAATTTACCTTCTCAACAGCTCATAGGTCTTTTCCATTATAGACCATATTCTATGTCAGAAAGAAAGTCTTATCAAATACTAAAAATCTGATATAATCCGGTGCAACCAGTTGGATCATAATGGAGGAAGACTAGAAATCAACAGAAAAAATTAATAGAATCCACATAAACCCATGCAGACTGATCAATACTCTTTTAAATAAAGAATGGATCCAAGTAGAAATGAGAGATGAAATCAAGAAATTCTTAGAAACAACCAAAAAAGTCAGATTCAACTTCTCAAAATCTCTGAGACAGTATGAAAGCAATTCTAAGAGGAAAACTTTTAGTACTGAGTGCCTACATTTAAAAAAATAGATTCTTAAAGAATAAGCTTATGATTTACCTCAAAACAGTAGAAAGGAAGAACTAATTCTGAAACCCATGAGAGGAAATTATAAAGATCAGAGTCACAATTAATGAAATTGAAAATATGAAAAAATACAAAGGGTCACTGCAACAAAGACTTGGTTCCTCAAAAAAAGTACATAAGATTGACAAACTGTTAGCCAAACTAATCAAAAAGAGAGAAAAAACCCAAATTAACAAAACTAGAGATGAAAAAGAAGCTATCACCACAGGCACTTTTGAAATTCAGAGGATCATTAGAAATTATTTTGAGAATGTATATTCTAATATGGAAACTCTAGAAGACATTGACAATATTTTAGACGCACACGTCCTGAGAAAATTGAACCAGGAGGATAAATAAAACCCAGACAGATCAATATCAAGTGATGAAATTTAAACAGTAATTAAAATCCTTCCAACAAAAAAGTGTTCACAACCACATGGATTTTCAGTTAAGTTCTACCAGACCATTAGATAAGGACCAACTCATTCTCAAATTATTCCATAAAATCAAAAGGGAAGGAACATTCCCAAATACATTCCAGGAATACCAATACCAGGCAAAGATATATCAAGGAAAGTAAATTTTTGGCCAATATCCCCACTGAACAAATATACATAAATACTTAATAAAATAATGGCAAACCATGTTCAAAAACACATTAAGATAACAGTACAACATGATCAAATGTGTTTCATGTCAGGGATGCAAGGTTGGTTCAACATATGCAAAACAATACATGTAATTCATCACATAAATAGAATGAAGGTCAAGAACCATATGATCATGTAAACAGATGCAGAAAAAGCTCTTGATATAATCCAGCACCTGCTCACAGTAATAACTTGGAGAAACTAGGGACGGGAAAAATTTACCTCAACAGTATAAAGGCTATCAGTGAAAAATCCAAAACCAACATCGTACTGAACACAGAATAACTGAAAAAAATTTCCTCTAAAATCAGGAAAAATGCAAGAATGTCCATTGCTACCACTTCTATTCAGCACTGTTTTTGGAACTCTAGCCAATGTAATCAGGCAAGAGAAAGAAATTAAAGGGATATGAATAGAAATAAAAATCCAATTAACTGCTGATTTTTGATCCTATATATGACAGACTTAAAAACATTAAAGACATTTCTAAAGCTGACAGATAAATATAGCTAAGTACCAGATACCTGATCAACATTCATAAGTCAATAGTTTTCCTATACTCCAACAGTGATTCTTCTGAAAAAGAAATTTTAAAAACTGTCCCATTCACAACAGCCTAAAAAATACTTGGAAATAAATGTAATAAAGGAGGTGAAATATCTCTACCATGAAAATTATAGAACTCCAAAGAAAGAAAATGAAGAAGACCTCAGAAGATGCAAAGACCTACCATGTGCTTGGATAGGACAATTAATGATTCTAAATGGCCATATTACCGAAAGCAATATACAGATACAATGGAATAGCCATCAAAACACCAAAGATAGTCCTAAATTTCATTAAGAAGCATAAAAGATGAATAGCCAAAACAATCCTAAGCAAAAAGAGTGATAGTGGACTAATCATAATACCTGATCTCCAATTATGCAACAGAGCTAAAGTGACAAACACAGCATTGTACTGGCATCAAAATAGGCTTGAAGAACAAGGAAATAGAGTAGAAGTCACAGTCATATACTCATAGTCATCTTACATTTGACAAAGGTGCCAAAAATATATTATGGAGACAGGTATTTTTTAATGAATGGGGCTGGAAAAACTGGCTATTCATACAGGGAAGGATGAAATTAGATCCCTATCTCTCACCCTGTACAAAAGTCAAATCACGGTGGATCAATAACTTAGCAATTTTCTTCTTAAAAATTACTGAAAGCAAATACAGGGTCAACATTCTATCATATTGGTTCTGGCACTAACTTCCTTAACAAGACCTCTTTAAAAGTCAAGAAATGAAACAAGGAATCAATAAGTGGGATGCTCTCAAATTAAAAGCCTCTGCACAGCAAAGGAAATGATTAGGTGTACGAATAGTGACCCTAGTGAATGGGAGAAAATATTTGCCAGCTGCTCCTCCATTAGGGAATATCCAGAATATATATTTAAAAAAAACAAACAAACAGGTTAATACCCCCCCCCCCCCCAAAAACCCCAAATAACCTGTTCAATACATGGGTAAAAAACCTAAGCAGATATTTGTCAAAGGAAACAAATGGCCAACAAATACATGAAAAAAACTTCAACATCTCTAGTAACCAGGGAAATTCAAACCCAAACTACACCAAGATTTCCTCTCACTCCAGTCAGAAAGGCAATTGCTAAATCAGAACAAGATACATTCCAAGCTTTTGTAAATTATGTCAAAATGGATTCTACTGTCATGTATAACTAAAAAGAATCAATAAAAAAGAGTACAAATAATAATAAATGCTGGCAAGGATGTGGAGGAATAGGTGTACTCATACATTGTTGGTGGGAATGCATCTTACTACAACCACTCTGAAAGGCAGTATGGAGATTCTTCATAAAACTAGGAATAGAAGTACTATATGAGGGGGCGATCCAAGAAGGCGGTCTAGAGGGTGACTGCATCTCCAGTCTCTCCAGAACCCAGGATTCAAGAAGGGGAGGCATTGAGAGACTCGGAGTAAAATAGAGCCACGGGGTGAGTCTCCCCCACCCGGTGAAGCACTGCCTGGGCGGCAGGCCCGGATTTGGGTGGCTTATTAGAGTAGGGTAGGGCAGCTAGAGTCCTCCCCAGGCAGCTCTGCACACTCTGGTGGTGGGCTCCTCCCACAGAGTCAGATTCTCCAGCATCTTGGAGCAGGCCCCCTAGTGAGAGCCTTCCTGCACAGAACCAAGCTTCAAGTCCCTGAACCAGGGCGGCAAGTTCTTGCCTGCAGGTTGCTTCAGGGACCAGGAGAGGGCAGCCAGGGACTTCCCCAAGCAGCCCGCAGCCCGGCCCCCTCCGATGGGAAGCGCCTTTCCAGGCCAGCTTCTCGAAGCAGACACCCAGTGAGAGCCTTTCTACACAGAGCCAGCGACAAGTCCCCAAGCCATCAGAGACCTCCGGCCCACAAGCATCCTCTGGGACCAGGGCACGGCAGCCAGAGACCTCTCTAGGCAGACCTGCGCCCCAGGTCCCCTGGCCACAGGCTTTTTCCATGGGGTGACCCAAGATGGCGGACTAGAGGGTGACTACATCTCCAGTCGCTCCAGAACCGAGGATTCAAGAAGGGGAGGCATTGAGAGACTCGGACTAAAATAGAGCCACGGGGTGAGTCTCCCCTACCCGGTGAAGCACTGCCCGGGTGGCAGGCCCAGATTCAGGTGGCTTATTAGAGTAGGGTAGGGGAGCTAGAGTCTTCCCCAGGCAGCACTGTGCACTCCAGCGGTGGGCTCCTCCCACAGGGCCAGATTTTCCAGCATCTCAGAGCAGGCTCCCCAGTGAGAGCCTTTCTGCACACAGCCAGCTCCAAGTCCTGGAACCAGTAGCGGGCTAGGGGCAGCTTTCCTTGGAAGCACTGCATTATCAAGTTACTCCAAGACTTCAGGCTACTGAAGGCAGGAAGGTGATACACTGAAATCTACAGGAACAATATAAGCCAATAGAAGAATTCTGCAATATCACAAAGTCCCACTGACATCTGACCAATATGAGAAAACAAGGGAAGAAAATATCCCAAACAAACCTAGATACTATATCAATAAAACCCAATGACAGCACAGCAGAAGAAATGTCAGAACATTCTCAACAAAATATTCCATGAGGAAGAGATGAAAAACAATGATGCAAATCAGAAACGGGAGAAAATGAGTCAAATGACTGGGAATACAAATCATATCCACAATAATAACCCTGAATGTTAATGGCCTGAACTCATCAATCAAAAGACATAGACTGGCAGAATGGATTAAAAAGAAAAATCCAACAATTTGCTGCCTGCAAGAGACTCATCTCATAGAAAGAGATACCCATAGACTAAAGGTGAAAGGATGGGAAAAAACATACCATGCACACGGACACAGCAAAAAAGCTGGAGTATCCATCCTCATTTCAGATAATGTGGACTTCAAGCCAAAACTAGTCAGAAGGGATGAAGAAGGACATTTCATGCTGCTTAAGGGAAGCATAAATCAGCAAGACATAACAATCATAAATATCTATGCCCCGAACACTGGCTCTTCCATGTACGTCAAACAAATCCTTCTCAATTCCAGAAATCAAATAGACAACAACACAATAATACTAGGCGATTTTAACACACCTCTCTCACCACTGGATAGATCATCCAAACAAAAATTGAATAAAGAAACCATAGATCTCAAAAACACAATCAACAATTTAGACTTAACCGACTTATACAGAATATACCATCCAACAAAGAACAAATACACTTTCTTCTCAGCAGCACATGGATCCTTCTCTAAAAAGACCATGTTTCATGCCACAAAGCTACTGTTAGCAAATACAAGAAGATAGAGATACTACCTTGTACTCTACCAGATCACAATGGATTGAAATTAGAAATAAATGACAGAATAAAAAACAGAAACTTCTCCAATACCTGGAGATTAAATAATACACTATTATATGATGAATGGATAACAGAAGACATCAGGAAGAAAATTAAAATTCTTACAAGTAAACGAGAACAAAGACACATCATATCAAAATCTCTGGGACACTATGAAAGCAGTACTTAGAGGAAGATTTATTTCATGGGGCGCATTCAACAAGAGAAGTAGAAATCAACAAATAAACGACTTAACACTACAGCTCAAAGCCCTAGAAAAAGAAGAGCAGAACAACACCAAAAGTAGTAGAAGACAGGAAATAGTTAAAATCAGAGCTGAAATCAATGAAATTGAAACAAAAGAAACAACTGGAAAAATTAACAAAATAGTTGGTTCTTTGAAAAAATAAACAAAATTGATGAACACTTAGCCACACTAACAAAGAAAAAGAGGGAGAAAACTCATATTACTAAAATTCAGAATGAACATGAAATTTCACAACAGACACGAGTGAAATACAAAACATAATTAGAAGCTATTTTGAAAATCTATACTCCAACAAAACAGAAAACCTCGAAGACATCAACAAGTTTCTAGAGACATATGAATTACCTAAACTGAACGAGGAGGACATACACAACTTAAATAAATCAATTTCAAGCAATGAAATAGAAAAGGTCATCAAAAGCCTACCAACAAAGAAAAGTCTGGGACCAGATGGGTTCTCAGCCGAGTTCTACAAAACCTTTAAAGAAGAGCTCATTCCAATACTTCTCAAAGTATTCCATACAATAGAAGAGGAGGGAACCCTCCCAAACTCATTCTATGAAGCCAATATCACCCTGATACCTAAACCAGACAGAGACTCATCAAGGAAAGAAAATTTCAGACCAATATCCTTAATGAACATCGATGCAAAAATTCTCAACAAAATTTTAGCAAATTGCATACAAAAATAGATTAAAAAGATAGTTCACCATGATCAAGTGGGTTTTATCCCAGGGATGCAAGGTTGGTTCAACATCCGGAAATCAATAAATGTCATTCACCATATCAACAGACTAAAAGTTAAGAATCACATGATTATTTCAATAGATGCAGAAAAAGCATTCGATAAAATACAGTATCCCTTCATGCTCAAAACACTAGAGAAAATTGGGGTAGTGGGAACATTCCTTAACATTGTAAAGGCCATCTACGCTAAGCCCATGGCCAATATCATTCTAAATGGTGAAAAACTGAAAGCATTCCCCCTAAAAACTGGAACAAGGAACGGATGCCCTCTTTCACCACTTCTATTCAACATCGTTCTTGAGACTCTAGCCAGAGCAATTAGACAAACCAAAGAAATTAAAGGGATACGAATTGGAAAAGAGGAACTCAAACTATCCCTGTTTGCTGATGACATGATTATATATTTAGAGGAACCTGGAAATTCCACCAGAAAACTCTTAGAACTCATAAGTGAATTCAGTAAAGTAGCAGGTTACAAGATCAATGCTCATAAATCCAATGCATTTTTATACATAAGTGATGAATCTTCAGAAAGAGAAATTAGGAAAACTACCCCATTCACAATAGCATAGAAAAAAATAAAATACTTGGGAATCAATCTCACAAAAGAGGTGAAAGACCTCTACAATGAGAACTACAGAACACTAAAGAAAGAAATTAAAGAAAACCTTAGAAGATGGAAAGATTTCCCATGTTCTTGGATAGGCATTTTGACAATTAATATTGTCAAAATGGCCATACTACCAAAAGTGCTATACAGATTCAATGCAATTCCAATTAAAATCCCAATGATGTACCTTACAGAAATAGAGCAAGCAATTATGAAATTCATCTGGAAGAAGAAGAAACCCAGAATAGCTAAAGCAATCCTCAGTAGAAAAAGCGAAGGAGGGGGTATCGCAATACCAGATCTTCAACTCTATTACAAAGCAATAGTAACAAAAACGGCATTGGTATTGGTACCAGAATAGACAGGTAGATCAAGGGTACAGAATAGAGGACATGGACACAAACCCAAATAAATACAATTTTCTCATACTAGATAAAGGTGCCAAAAATATGCAATGGAGAAAAGATAGACTCTTCAACAAATGGTGCTGAGAAAACTGGAAAACCATATGCAACAGAATGAAACTAAATCCCTATCTCTCACCCTGCACAAAACTCAACTCAAAATGGATCAAGGACCTCAGAATCAGACCAGAGACCCTGCATCTTATAGAAGAAAAAGTAGGTCCAAACCTTCAACTTGTTGGCTTAGATCAGACTTCCTCAACAGGACTCCCATAGCACAAGAAATAAGAGCAAGAATCAATGACTGGGATAGATTCAAACTAAAAAGCTTTCTCTCAGCAAAGGAAACTATCAGTAATGTGAAGAGAGAGCCTACAGAGTGGAAGAATATCTTTGCCACTCATACTTCAGATAGAGCGCTAATTTCCAGAATCTATAAAAGCACTCACAAAACTCTACACCAAGAATACAAATAATCCAATCAACAAATGGGCTAAGGAAATGAACAGACACTTCACAGAAGAAGATGTACAAGCAATCAATAGATATATGAAAAAGTGTTCAACATCTCTAGTAATAAGAGAAATGCAAATCAAAACTACCCTAAGATTTCATCTCACCCCGATTAGAACGGCGATTATCAAGAACACAAGCAACAATAGGTGTTGGGGAGGATGTGGGGGAAAAAGGTACACTCATACATTGCTGGTGGGGTTGCAAATTAGTGCAGCCACTCTGGAAAGCAGTATGGAGATTCCTCAGAAAGCTTGGAATGGAACCACTATTTGACCCAGCTATCCCACTCCTTGGCCTATACCCAAAGGACTTAAAATCAGCACACTACAGAGATACAGCCACATCAATGTTCATAGCTGCTCAATTCCCTATAGCCAGATTGAGGAACCAACCTAGATGCCCTTCAGTTGATGAATGGATAAGAAACTATGGCATATATATATATATATATATATATATATATATATATATATACACACAATGGAATATTACTCTGCCATGAAGAATGATAAAATTATGGCATTTGCAGGCAAATGGATGAAATTGGAGGATATCATGCTAAGTGAGATAAGCCAATCTCAAAAAACTAAAGGACGAATGATCTCGCTGATAAGCAGATAAGGACATATAAGGGGGGGTATGAGGGGTTAGCGTTAGGGTAGGGTTAGGTTTAGGGTTAGGGATAAGGAGGGTGGTAAGAATGGAGGAAGGAAGGACTGTATAGAGGGAAAAGAGGGGTGGGAGGGGTGGGGGGAAGGGAAAAAATAACAGAATGAATCAAATAATATTGCCCTATGTAAATTTATGATTTTTAATTAAAATAAATACATAATAAAAAAAAGAAGTACTATATGATACAGCTATCCCACTCCTTGGTAGTTATACAAAAGAATTAAAATCATCATTCTATAGTGATACAGCCACTTTAATGTTTATAGCAGCACAATTCACAATAGCCAAATTATGGAGCTAATCCAACTGCTCATCAATAGATGAACAGATTAAGAAAATGTGATATATATTTACACAATGGGGTTTCACTCAGCCATAAAGAATAAAAGAAATTACAGCATTTACAGGCAAATAGTTGGAAATGGAAAACTTCCTGTTGAGAGAAATAAGCCAGACTCAGAAAATCAATTGAATGGTTTCTGTCAAATGCAGAAGCTAGAGCAAATTAAGGGAAAAGAATAGAGTGGGGTCAGCTATCATAAATACAGACAGGATCAGTGAAGTATAAGGAGATTGTGGGGGAAGGAGGAGGGTTAGGAAAATAGAGGAAATGCAGAATGAATTCAAGAAAATTATGCTATATGCATGTATATATATGCCACAATGAATTCTGCCTTTATGTATATCTATAATAAACCAATTAAAAATAAAAAAGATATAGAAGGAAGATAGGTAGTGAATATGAACAGGGGGGAGCAGGGTGGGAAAAGAGAAAGGACCAGTGACTGAAACAGAGCAAATTAAATTCTATGCATGTCTGATTATGTCAAACTATTATGGTCAAATATAATTCACTATTTTAAAAAGGAACAGAATGCAACCAACCCTGTTGCATACATTTCTTCTTATTCCTCTTGCCCCTCCTGAAATCTGAATTCTTAAGATAAAGAATTATTGGTGGAACTGTAAAATATTACAACCAAAATTCAAGTTTTTTTATGCATTAACATGTTATATATTAATATATTTGACATTTTAAAATAAATTGTTGCATATAATTCACTTTCATTTCCATAAAATTCAATTGAATTTATATAGCACAATCTATCCAGACCAATAAACACTCATTTTTTTTTTTTTTTGGTTTGGGATTTTTATCATACTGCTAGTATAAATAAGGCTGTTATCCTTTGGTACATATTTGTTTCCCATTTTGTTAGTTACATATCTACATAAGAAACTGTTTTAGTCAACTTTTTCACTTCTGTGACTAAAATATCTGACCAGAACAATTTTAGGATAGAAGTTCAATTGGGGGCTCATGGTTTCAGAGGTCTCAGTCTATAGATAGCTGGCTCCATTCCTCAGGGTTGGAAGTGAGGCAGGACTTCAGTGGCAGAACAGCGTGGTGGAGGGAAACAGCACACATAATGATCAGAAAGCATAGAGAGACCTCCACTTGCCCAATATAAATATATATTCCAAAGATATACCCTCAATGCTCTACCTTCTCCAGTCACACTCTACCTGCATTCAGTTACCACTCAATTAATCCTATCAGGTGATTAATTCACTGGTTGGGTTAAGGCTCTCATAACCCAATCATTTCTCCTCTGAACCTTCTTGCATTGTCTCACGCATGAGTTTTTGGGGGACACCTCACATTCAAACCACAACAGAAGACTTCAGGTGGTAGAGTATTTGTATCTATATATGTTAAGACAAAGTAGATAAGGCTGGCAGTTTTATAAAGTAGATAACCCTATCCGTAGCAGACTATGTAAGTTTCTGTTACCCAATATCTTTGCTACCACTACCAATATTATTAATGTGGCTGTGCAAGACATATGTACAATCAAATATTGCTTAACAGGATATATTTTGAGAAATGTATTGTTAGGCCACTTTGTCATTGTGTGAATATCACAGAGTATACTTATACCAACTGGCTACAATGTCATTTGGCATTACTCTCCTGTGGGACCACTACTGTGGTCCATCATTAGCTGAAACAACATTATGTGTTACGTGACTGTGTGTGTGTTTTATAGGTGTTATTTTACTTTTGCCATTTGGATATCCTCTTTTGTGACATGTTTGTTCAAATCTCTTCTGCAATTTTTCTATTTAATTCTTTTTCTTCTTGGTAATTAATGAGCTTTAAAGGAAAGCTCTAATGGGGACTCAGAGGAAGGTGAAGGATGGTAGGGAAAGCCTCAATATTCTTAGTGCTTACCTAAGAGGCCATGAACAGAATGTTGATAGAAATCTGAACAGCAAAGGCCATTCTGAGGAAATCTCTGTTGGAAATATGTTATTGGAAACTGGAAGAAATGGGAGCCTGCTTATGAAGAGCAATTTCTGTGATGAAATATAATATTTAGCAAAAGAACTAAGCAAAATGTTGAAGGTGCAGCATGGCTTCTCTTGACTATTTACAGTAAAATATGAAAAAAATGAGTTAAGAATGGAAATTATAATTCAAAGGTAAACAGACTTTAAAGATTTGGAAATTTTTCAGCCTGGCCATGTTGTAATGAATGAAAAAGTATGTTCAGGAAAGAATACCAATGGTGTGTATAAGCAGTCATTTGTTTGATAAGGTAATCAGTATGAATGGGCAGAAGCCAGATGCTATTCCTCAAGACCATAGAAGAATAATCCACAAAGGCATTTTGGAAATTAATGGTTTTGCCACTACCATCACCATCCCAGAGTGCAAATGTCAGAACTTTGTCACAAGAGAGACCTCAGTTTCCACTGAAACCTTGACACTGCTGCCTAGTACTTCCTCAAGTCTCTACTCCCTATATTCTGATACACTGGTCCTTAGCCATTATATACATGCAGCTTGAGTGAGCCCAGGTGAGGGTCATAGTGGCAGCCACTTAAGAGGGCATAGGTGGCAAATCTTGGTGATGTCCATGCCCTGCCACCTCCACTGGACCATGCACAAAACTGTGGGGCATGCTACCTCCAACTTCATATCAAAGGATGCCCTAGAAGGCCCTGGAGCCCAGGTAGAGACCTGGAAAAACAGAATCAGAAGAAAATCTCTGCCAGGGAAACGTCCGGTTGAGCTATTAAAAGCCCAAAATAGCAGATCCAATAGTATGAGACTTCAGCTTAGGAGAGCTGCAGGCATGAGACCCCAACTCATGAAAGCTGCAGGATGGGCTGTGCCCCAATGAGCAAAACCATGAGAACACAGACAATATGTTCTCTGACCTCATTACCGTCACTTCCTAAGTCAGGTGACACGTATTCATAGCCTCTTAATTCTGATATCCCCTTTTCTTTGCAGGTCAATGTCTTGAGAAGGGACACATAAAAGTTCTTGAGATCAGCCATTTCCCAGGGTCATTATGTAGGTCAAAGAATAACCACATATTCTTATATTAAATATGGGGATGCTAGCGTTAAAATAAATTAAAATGGAGATTAGGCCTGAAGAATCCCTGAGCAGACAAAAATTCAGGTAACTGACCTTATCATTGCTTGATTTGCAGACATAAATGAAACTTCAACTATTTCTTATAAATGTTTATATTAAAGGAAAACAGAACTTTATTTCAATTAATCAGAAGAAACCATCAAATGTGTAATTATTTAACTGGAGTCTTTCCAACAGGATAAACTAATAAGGCCTTATGTAACTGTAACCTATGAAATATTTTCTTTGTTCTAATTTTATATCCATTCTATAAGAGTCTCCCCTTTGTGTTCCTTTCGAGGAGTTCCTGAACCACTTCTGGTTTGAAGCTCCCCATTTCATGATTTGTTTGTTCAAATAAACTTAACTTTTAGTGTGCTTCAGTTTACCTTTCCTAATAATATGCTGTCCCAAAATCCCTTCCACCTCTCTTATCTTCCATTGGTGACCGCAGTCAACTTTCCCGTCAAGACTTTTCCAATGAAGAACCAAATACCTAATATCTATGTGCATGTACATCTGCCATAGATATCCCTTCTAATAGAAAACTCTGGTAACACAAAATAGTTTTTTCTTCAAGGGCTTTCTCTTACTGATGACTTCAAGTTTGTTTGGAGCTCCACTAGACTTAGCTTTGAAAATTAGACACAGAGCCGAATATATAAAGAAATGTATTATTTGAAAAAGTTGATTCCAAATTAGCAGAGAAAAGAGGTATTAAAAATGGCATTAATACAATGTCATCAGGAAAAAATATAGCTTAATATTTATTTCATATCTTATATTTAAATGAATTATAGATAAATATTTAATATATAAAAGAAATAATTTATTAGTGAGAACATAATTTTTATCATCATAAAGGAAGGCCTAATCCAGAGTCATAAAAAGAATAAAAAATAGAATCATGAAAATTTATCTGTGTGAAAACATCATCCTGAACAAAGTCATAAAGCAAATCAAAACAGAAAATAATACTTTCAAATTACATCACAGAGAAAGGTAATATCCCTAATATGTAAACAGCTTTTACAAATCTTTACAAGAAAGTCTACTGAATCTGCAGGAAAATGGACAAAGAAGAGAAATGTCACAATACAGGGAAAGCTGTTCATCTGCACTGAAGACACAAGAAAATTCTACTAATATAATGGCACAACGATTTTTACTTAACAAATTGACAGAAATCAAAAGGTTGATTAACACTATTGTTAAAAAGGTTGTAGGAAGTCAGGCATTCTCAAACAGTGCCGGTGGGAGTATAGTTTGATAGAACATTTGTGGAGGGCTATGATCAAGGAATAAGAATTAATTTGAATTAAATTAGACTTTTAACAGAATAAAATCCAACTGCCAAAAGATTTGATATCTGGTTGGCTTATGTAGTTCTGAGCCTTCCTCTTAGTATAGACCTCCAGAAGAAATGTATATACTTTCTGGAGGGTGGTACCATCATCCAGAAACTCAAAATATGTGTATGTCTCAATTAAAAAATATACCGTTTTTTAAAATCTGACACATATGAATACAATATAATGTACCAAAAACCAAGATAACACTTGTAATTACCAAATATGGAGCTATAAAACACATATTTAAAGTAACTACATTTGACATGTTCAAAGAAATAAAAAAGAGTGACAATTTAGGAAAAGAGCAGAAAGTTTTAAAAGAATCAAATGGAAAATCTAAAATTGAAAAATAAAATAACTGAAATTAAACTTAATGAATTTATTATCATATTAGTTGGAGAGATTTGGCTCTAAAAGCCAAATCAAAAGGAAATGAAACCCAAGGAGAAAAGATACAGAAAATACAAAGTCAACCAAACAAAAACTTACAACTGTAATATCATCCTAACAACCTTATAATAATATCAGAAGAGGATATACTACCTCAAGTTTGACATCAAAAAAGAATAACCTTTTTAAGTTTGAATTATTATTTTTCTCATACTACACTCAATCTAATGAAAATACAGGCAAGGGCTTCTTCTAATTTTAAAGACCTCACTTAAATATTTTAAAGGAAACATCTAAAATGTAAAAATTAAATAATACAAATCATAAAGAAAGTTTACTTACATTCCATATGCTGAGTTTATGGCAAGACTAGTAATCTGTTGAGGAGGTTCACCATCTACCCACACCAACTGAATAACAAGTTCTGCTTGATATCCTGGGGGCATTCGCACCGGTCGTGTCTTAACACTATATGAAAGAGAAAAAAATAACTCTATCATGGACAGTCTAAGTAAGCATACCCATGTTTATCTTGAGAATTTATATTGAATCACCCTACAGAAATATTTAATACAGGCACTGAACACATCATGAATGTGGACAGTATTTTCTAACTTTCTCAAACTATACCAAGTCACTTATGATTGCCAGCTACTTTAACATTTTGTTCCATTGTCCCATAAATGGAACACCTATAAAAAATTTACAATGAAATGATAAATGCTGAAATAATTGCTATGTTTTTAGAGGCCTATTCCTTTGAGAAAAGTAATAGGTGAAAGACTAGAGCATTTGGAAAAAAATATATACTTCATATATATTTGAAAATACAAAGTACTGAAACCCTAGATTATGATTTCCAACCTATTTTAATGCAGCCATGTCAATTGTTTTTAAATATTTGCAAAATTGACAAGTTGGAACTTAATGGTTAACCGTATACTCAATCAGGCCCAGGACTTTAACTGCTTTTTATCACTTCCTTTCTTCTTTTGAGAATGGCACTTAAAATTATTTTATTATATAATTATTTTCCTATGTAATAATTGTTACATGTGTAAATTATAAAGTATAATAAAAAGAATAACCATTAGACTACCACACAACTAGTAGTTTAATCATCCAATACCTGAATTCCTTTTTTCCTGTAAACCTATACTACCTGTAGACTTCTCTAATCCAGTTGATTATAATTTCTAAACCTCATGGCATCCCATTAAAGTATTAAAATCATTCACTAATATTCTTTTTTCATACCTGACACCAATTATCAAATGCTACTGATACTACCTTCAAAATACATCTAGAACCTGTTAACTTTTTACTTCTCAATTGCTTCCATACTAATACAGCTGCCAAATAAAAATACATGATGTCTATTTAAATTTAAATTTCAAATAAACAACACATAGCTTTTTAAAAGTAAGTTCATTGCAACATTGAATATTGTTGTGGTTTAGATATGAGGTTTTCCCCAAAAGCTCATGCATGAGACAATGCAAGACAGCAACATTCAAATTTAAATGGGTAGTCAGAATTTTATTTGTCAAATAGGGCAGGCTTTAACTTTATTTCTAATTAGTTTAGAGCAACAGTCTCCTACCTAATATCGTAACTTTTATCATCCCCTCCATCCTCCTGTAGTTCTAACTACACCACCCTCTTTACTTTTCCTTAAACATGCCAAGCACTTCAAGGCCTTTACTCTAGTTGTTTTCTTCTGCCTGTAACATTCTTTGTCCATATATTCTTAGGCTAATCCCTTCTTTTCCTTCAAAATTTTCTTTAAATCTCACCTTCTTAAAGAGGCCCATGATAACCAGAATCATACACAAAGGCAAAATTTTTTTAAAAAATTCAAATTATTGCATAAACATGTATTTATTGATAAGAATTGTAATATTGCTAAAAATTAAGAGTTGATTAAAATACTTTTTAATTAGCTAATATATATGGCAGACTAAATTCAGTAAAGGAAAGTGACTTAGGGATGAATGCTGACATATAATTTAGGAAAGTGTGGATTATATGCAGTTTAAGAAATACAATAGAAAAAAATTCACTTAATAATATTACTTGCTTCAGTTTTGCTTCATGGTCTTTTGACCTTAAGCACATAACAGGATTATACTGATTTTTGCCCTTTGATTCTCTTAATTATCCTTAAGATTGTCTTTACATAGATCCTTCTATTACACTTCAACAATTATTGCTCACCCCATCCCCATCTCCACTACCAGTTCTTTTTTTTTTTTTTTGGTACTGGGGATTGAACTCAGGGCCTTGTGCTTCTAAGGCAAGCACTGTACCTACTGAGCTATATCCCCAGCCCACTACCAGATCTTTGTTGATTTCATTGGTTTTAGTCTCTCATCACTATTTGAAAAAATTATCTGACTTTAAAGAAAAATGTTTTGGCAATTTAAAGACTCATGCTTTAATGAAAATCTTCTAACTTAAAAAATAGATCTACAGTATTTTCTTGTACATTTTTGTTCTCTTTCCAGTTTTCATTTTAAAAGTAATCAAATAAACAAAGTGATATAAAGGGGAAGTTAAATATATAAATTCATAACATTATGAAAGATTTGTCTCCCCTTCCCCTACTTATATTTTTTAACTTCATAAGAAAAATGTAAGAAAAAGTAAGAATTATTACTAATTGTATGTAGTTCCTGAAATTATATCTCTAAATTTTCCATGTTTTCATAAGGAATGAGGAAACTAGCTGTCTAAAGTTCTTCAAGGAGAAGATGTATATATTTTCATATGGGGCTTAGAGAAATTCCTTATTTTGGCTTAATGCTTCATTTGATTAACACTAGAAACATTTGACAGTAGAAAAGCAGTAATACTTAATGCCCTTTACTAAAAAGAATTTAACAATTAAGATAAATATTATTATAGGCTTTATTAACTAGGTTTTATTCAATAATGATACTAGACTTTATTTAGATATATTGAGTGAACACTTTGTTAATAGCAACAGTTAGAAAAAATAAATATTATACTACAATGTACTAGCTGTCATGAGAGACATTTTATTTTCTAATACATTTTCTTATAGTAAATAGTAAGCTCTTTTTTTTTTTTTTTTTTTTGATTCTAGGAAAGTTAAAGAAATTTCATAAATATTTTTTCAACTGAAAAGTACCAAGCAAGCAGCCAATTTTTGCCATGCCAAGTTTCCTATTCTATCAAAGCCATGTTTTCTTTAGGATCTTTCTGGAATATAAAGAAATGAATAAAAAAGTCAAAGAAGGGTGAAAATACTATGGCCTTTTCATGGATGTTCAAAGAAGAGACCAAGGTACCCGCTGATGGATTGAAGATCACTTGACAACTTAAGAGAGAACAGTGAATTTATGTGTCACAGTTTCCAAGAATCATATGATTTATGTGTAAAGTATGTTAAAATTAAATATTTTAAACCTTTACAGTTTAAAACTCTTACTTGAGGCATGGGATACTGTCCTTTGTGACTCCTTCACTAGCCACGGTGTTAGTGCTCCCTGAAAGACTCCTTGAAGAAGGAAGCTGGGATGAAAGATCTGAAAATGGAGGACTTGTTTCTGGTTCAGGAGTAATAATATCTTCAATATCATACTGAAGTCGTACCTCTAATGACTTAAAAAAAATCAGATTTTAGTTTAACCTACATCATAATAATAAATAATCACATTAATATACCTGATAGCTTTTGGTAATTACTTATAATTTTTCAGATTAATACAATTTCAATTTATAGTAATTCAATTAATTTATATTAATTCCATTTCAACTTATAGTAAAGTTAATAGGTATCTCAAACTGAATTAAGTAGTGAATTATATGGAAAATTCAGTTGCAATCACAGAAAAGTACATTTTTATTCTCCAGAATTATAAGACAAATATCTGCCAGTGGAGATAGCTTTTCTTAAGATAAATTATAATCTTATTTCTTAAGATAAATTATAAACCGCATTTTGATATTTGACACAATAAATGAGACATTCATCAGGATTATTCCAATGAAATAAATTAAACTGTATGTACATGTGGGTGTATGGGTTCATATTATTTGTACAAAACTTTGTTTAAACAACTTTCATTTCATTTTGACTCTAATTCAATAAAAGTTTTCCAAAAGAAATTCTACATTTTTTATATTTGTTTCATTACTCTAGTTTTTAATTTCATTAGTTTGATCATAACTACATAATGATAACTTCTATAGGAATATAAAGATAATCACAAAACCTTGTTTAAAACTAATTTATTTTAAAGTAGTGCTTTATGATCGCATTAAATGCTTTAATTAAAACTGATATTAAGGGCTGGAGATGAAGCTTAGTGGTAGAGCATTTGCCTAGCAAATGTGTATGATCCCTAGCACCCCAAAACAACTGATTTTATAACAAATTTACAATGTTAAAATGTACTTTCTTGAGATTGAAAACAATTGCAAAAATGATAACATGGGGTGGTGAATATAGCAATATACCTAAAATGAATGTTAATGTATTTTTTAAAAAGTATTTTTAGTTATAGATAGACATAATACCTTTGTTTTTATTTACTTATTTTTATGTGGAGCTGAGGATCAAACACAGTGTCTCACACATGCTAAGCAAGCACTCTACCACTGAGCCATAATCCCAGCTTCAGTTATGACCCCAGGCCCTGTTAATATCTTAAACTTCCAAGAAAACCCAATAGTAATGAAAATAATAATTATCAATTATTGAGTAAATGCTAGTATTTTTATATAATCATCATAAAAGCCCTATGAAATTGCTGTTAGTACTTACATTTCATTTTTATTTTCTATTTTATTTACATAGAAAATTATGGAGGAAATAAAAGTGAATTGTACTCAGACTCTAGTACTGCCTACAGCCTTGTAAACTAAAGAGTCACACAGATATTCAATGGCTAAGCTAGAAGTAAAATCTAGGTATGTATGACTTAAAGCTCAAGATTTTAAATGTAATATAAAAAAGTGATATTAATTTTAGCTATTAAGTTAAAAATACTTATACACAGACATAGAGCAATAAGTCTTCATCTTATGGTAAAATGACACAACAGTAGACAAGTTCTATTATCTAGAGATATCTAGATATCTATTATCTACAGATCTCTCACTCCAGTCAGAATGGCAATTATCAAGAATATAAGTAACAATAAATGTCAGTGAGGATGTGGGGCAAAGGTACACTTATACATTGCTGGTGGGACTGCAAATTGGTGCAACCACTAAGGAAAGCAGCAGTATGGAGATTCCTCAGAAAACTAATGGAACCACCATTTGACCCAATTATCTCACTCCTCAGTATGTATCCAAAGAACTTCAAATTAGCATACTACAGTGACATTGACACATCAATGTTTACAGCAGCTTAATTCATAATATATAAGCTATGGAACCAACCTAGATACACTCCAACAGATGAATGGATAAAGAAAATGTGGCATATATACATAATGGAATATCACTTAGCCATAAAGAAGAATGGATTTATGACAGTTGCAGGTAAATGGAAGGATCGTGAGACTATCTTGCTAAGTGAAATAAGCCAATCCCCAAAATACAAAGGTCAAATGGTCTCTATGAAATGTGAACACTAACACACAACAACAGGAGAGAGGTGAAGCGTAGAAGTTCATTGGATTAGACAAAGGGCAATGAAGGGAGGGAAGGGGGTAATATTAGGTAAGACAGTGAAATGAATCTGACATAACTTTCCTATATATATATAGGACATATGTTATATGACATAACATTGTCTACATCCACAAGAATGGGATCCTAATTAGAATGAGATATAATCCATGTTTGTACAAACATGGCAAAATAGACTACTGTAATGTATAACTAATTGGAAAAATAAAAAATCTTTAAAAATTAAGATTAGGTAAGTTAGCCCCATAATTATTTTTACCCTATAAATCGGGGAGGGAGGAGGCAAGTGTTAGGAGGAGTAATGGCCAAATTATATTGTCATAGTGTGTACATGTACTAATATGTAACAACAAATTCTATCATCATGTACAACTACAATGCAATGACAAAAAAAAAAAAAGTGGCTGGGGTTGCGGCTAAGTGGTAGAGTTATAACCTAGCACATGTGAGGTCCTGGATTCAATCCTCAGCACCACATATAAATAAATAAAGGCATTGTGTCCACCTACAAAAAAAAATTTTAAAAATAAAAAATAAAAATAACCTTATCATAGCTTAGAAACATTTACAACAATTAGTTGATGAGAAAGCACAAATTGTTTAAACTTTTAAAAATAAATATTTGACAAGGTCTGCACTAATATGACTTTCATACAAAAAAATGAATAAATCAATAAAGAAAAGAAATGTATAATACATATATATAAACATATTTTTTTGCCAATCATATTAAATAAATAATAAAAACTAATACTGAAATTCTAGCATTGAAAATTAATATTCAGAAGGACTTAATTCATTTTGGTCAGGTAGATATAACCTCAAAGATATATAAAGATCTTATGTAACATCAAAGAGGAAAATGAGAAAAATATCATTTTTAATAGCAAGATTAGCTTAAAATACTATGCTCATTTTGACAAAGAAAATAAGTTTTGATAGAGAATTGTTCCTGTAATTTCAAACTAAGCCACATGTTATATTAAGTAACAAAATTCTATGAATTATATTAGTGGTCACATACTATACTCTTGATGGCTTAAAACTATACCAAGAAGTAGCCCAAATCCAATAACTGCTTTCTTTTAATAACTGCAAGTGTGAAAGTTTAGTTTTAAATAACTTACCACTATTTCTGTTGTAATTTCATGTCTGCTGAATTTATAAATTATGACGTAGGCAGAGACTCCTGATACACAAAATATTCTGCTTTCTGGACACCAGTAAATCATCTGAATAGCATATGGATCTTCTTCTACAATTTCACATGTTTGTTTGCCTTCTCCTACCTTCTGTTTTTCAAAGACTTTTGAAGTTTTTAGCTTGTACAGCATCTGCAGAGTTACTGCAAAATATTGAAACATAGTTACTTTCTAATTAGAATATAATTCTTAGAATATAATATTAACAATATTCTAATTATAATATGATTCTTAGATATTGTTAAAGCTTAGTCAATGTATTTATTAGACCACAAAGGAATCCAAGCAAAGAAAATTACATTTAACCAAGTAATCATTCAATGTAATGATCTCTTATCAGTACTGGGAGAGAGACCACGGGGGATGGGGGAACATTCTTTGAGCATTACCATCTGTCAAGCAATATGTATTTGCCGAGAGAAGTTCTATGACATAGGTAGCTTTTATCCTTACTGACCAAAACTGTGGTTCAGAAATTTTACAATGGAAATACTGAACATAATCTCTCCTAGGGGTGATTTCTCCTTTTTTCATAATATTCCCTTTTGATTGCTAGATAAAAGTTTGATGCTAGTGTTTACCCAACTCAAAAACATTTAGATACTTTGCTGGATGAGAAACATTATAATTTACCAGCTATCAACATTGGGAAATCAAGAATCTATAATTATTTTAAGAAACAGCTCTTCTGAAAGACTCTGTGTCAAAAAAAGGATAAAATATTATCTCATAAGCTTTGGATTTGGGAATTATTTTCAAGAATATTTTGGGGAAAATATTTTTCCATTTGAGAGCATGATAACAACCCACCCACAAAATGATGTGAATCTACAAATGTCTCTCAGAAAATTTTAAAAAATAAAATTCTTGCCCAAAGTGTACAATCTAAATATAATCATCAAAAACATTAGTCAAAACCAAATTTAAGGTGATTCTTATTTTGTAACTATCAAGAACTCAAAACTATCAATATCATAAAATAAAGACTAAATATACATGATAACTAAATATAACAAACTATCCTAGAGTTTCTTTGATATAAAGGATATTA
Organism: Sciurus vulgaris; assembly: GCF_902686455.1. Classification (NCBI taxonomy): domain Eukaryota; kingdom Metazoa; phylum Chordata; class Mammalia; order Rodentia; family Sciuridae; genus Sciurus; species Sciurus vulgaris. The sequence continues at coordinate 71,370,347 of NC_136470.1, read as the reverse complement.
TTGGGAGAATTGGCAAAAGTTGAATAAGATCTGGTTTATTAGTCTAATTTTAATAACTATATTTAGGTTATATAAAGGAATGCCCTTTGTGTATTTAGGTATACAGTGTTAGAGGAGTACTGTGTTTACTCTCAAATGATTTTAAAAAGCTACATGCATATATGTGCATATTTTGTGCATATGATGTACATATACATATGTACATCAGCGTGAAAGAATATCAGAAGGACAGAAAATGAATAAGAAGAAAAGGAGAGGGAGGAAGAGAGGGTAATGAGGAGAGTGAAATAGACTGGGGTGGGGGGAACAAATGTAGGTCACATTGAAATTGGGAAAATCTGGATGAAAGTTACACAACATAATATTTTTTTTCAAATTTTCTGTAAATGATGTCATTTTAGTTTGAAATGATATCAAACTAAAATAGCTTCTAAATTGGCAATGAATGTGATAAAAATAGCATTTTATTAAAATTAACTTTTTAACATATTATGCATGCTAAGGAGTGCTATGACCTCTAATAGTTGTTAAAGGGTTCTCTCTCATTTTAGAAACTAAGGAATGACAACGCATTAATTTTGTTCTAGGAACAAAGTCCGATTTGCATGAAAAGATTCTTCAAAAGAAAATCTTAAATCACATGCTCTTTATTGTGAGAGGTCAGAAAGGGGCTCAGAATCCAAGGCTTTTCTGATGCTTATGGTTTGCCTGATTGCTGCAGGACTCAACCATGTGGATAAGAGCATCAAGAATTGACTTTGTTCTTTGCTTTTTTCTGTTTATTACAGTCTGCCTCAGAGGCTTTTCATTTCTGTAGCTGCAATATAACTTTCATGCTGCTTCATCAGTTTCCATCCCTGCTTGTTCTCCCTATCAGCTGGAAGCTTTTACTTGGATTTTCTGGTGTTACCCCAAAATTCAGGCCTCAAAACCTCTCATATTCCTTAATTCCAAAAGAGTTAACTACATCTTCCTGGCTGCCAATCCTCAGAAACTTAGAATCATTACTAACTTATTCATTTCATCCTATTCCTAGTAAATCTTAATTATCTTCCAAAAATTCATATTGTAACTCTATTAAAATATTGTTCCTGGATTTAATGGGTCCAAGTAAATCTCTGCCGTTTCTGGTAAAAGACAGAATTTGGGTTGGACTACACTTAGAAATCTTGTATGTTTTGCCTTGATTTATGTATGTATATTCCTTTGTCTTTTCTTGGGAAGATAAGTTTTCTGAAGGACACAAATGGGCATATTGAAGAATTAAGGATATTTGCATGTCCTTCGACATCAAGCAGATACCTTATTTATTTCTAAATTACACAATTCTCAAGAATTTATAAAGAATTTTTACCATGACCAAATAATTTATTTTTATTTCCACAGGACTTAACAGATGAGTAGAAATAAAAAGTCAAAAAGAGAGGGAAAAAAGCATTTGTCCAAGACCATATAGCCAAGAAGCAAAGGAAATTCCTTCAATAGAGTTAATGTGACAAAAGTTTAATATTATTTTCTGATGCACCATGCCCTTTGTGTGTGTGTGTGTATACATATATATGTAAGTATATAGATACACATATATAAATATATATAAATATATACACACATATAAATATATACACATATATAAATATATATAAATGAACACATATAAAATTTAAAATGATCTAACAATATAGGAAATACATCTTTGAAACACAGCCATAAATTTAGGATAAAATTATTTCTGAAATGTTAGTTGTCAAAACTAAAAAGTGGTGGATGCTACAAGTAAATATTAACCAAGTGTTTTTGACTATACAGGGATAAATTTAAACTTACTTGCAGAAGCATCCCAAAATTTTATTGCTCCATCTGCGTGACTAGATAAAAAAAATTAGTATTAATTAAAGTACACCATAAAAATCATCACTCCAAATGTATAAAACTTGAGTTACTGTTGAATATTTTTATTTAAAAATAGCATTCTAATGAAAATCAAAGTATGATAAACCATTTCTAAACTCAAAACAATACTTTCCTTTTTTAAATAATACACCAAAATCTAAAGGTTAAAAAAAGAACAATTCCTTAGATTTTACTGTAAGATTTTATAGGTAATAGCATTGAAAAATGGCCTATGGAAAATGAACAATAATCTTAAGTAAAACTGCTTCTATTCAATGAAAAAGATAACAATTTTGAAATAAGCAATATATAAAAACAAATCCCTAAAATTTAAAATTGTCATGATTCATTAATAAATAACCTTATGTCAATTCTATAAAAACTCATTTACATGATAGATTCTCAGCTTTAAGCCAATCCCTAAAACCAAAGGCTGAATGTTTTCTCTGATATGCAGATGCTGACTCAAAATAGGTGGTGGGTGGGGGTAGGGAGAAGTAGAGGTTCACTGGGTTGGAAAAGGCAGAGTTGGGGAAAGGGAGGGGGCATGGGAATGGGAAAGACAGTAGAATGAGTTAGACATAACTTTCCCATGTTCATGTATGAATACATGATCAGTGTAATTCCACATCATGTATAATCACAAAAAATTGGGAAGTTATATTCCATGTATGTATAATATGTCAAAATACATTCTGTGAGGTATAACTAAAAAGAACAAAAATTTTTTAAAAACTCATTTATAAAACAGGAGCAAATATACTTTCTAGTTCATTCAATGAAGTCAGCATTATCTTGACAATAAAACCAGGGAAAAAAATTTACAGGAAAAGAAAATTACTACCAAAACTACTACCAAAAACTACCACCAAAGTTCCAGGCATGATGATATATGCCTGTAATACCTGCTAGTGGGAAGCTGCCGCAGGAAGGTCAGGAGTATAAGACTCACCTGGACAGCTGCTTTGCAATACAGTCTCAAAATAAAATAACAAGGGCTGGGATGGGGCTCAGTGACAGATTACCTGCCTAGCATATGTGAGACCTTGGGTTCAAGTCCCAATACTGAAAAAATATTAATATGCAAATTAAAATGAGCAATATAGAGAAAGACTAATACATCATAACTGAGTGAGGTTTATCTTAGGCATACAAGGATAGTTAAGCATTTTTTAACAAATCACTGTATTAATTCACTATACTGTCAAATTAAAGAAGAAAAGCAATAGATGCAGAAAAAAAAGCATTTGATAAAAATTTACTACCCATTCATTTAAAAAGAAAACCCACAATAAATTATTAACACAAGAAACTTCTTTGACCTGATGATAAGCATCTAGAAACAATTTATAGACATTGCCTAAAATAAATAATGATAAAAGACCAATTTTTTTCTCCCCTAAGATCAAGAACAAAGCAAAAAATCTTTACTCTCACTATTCTCACCACTGTAGTGAGGAAAGGTAAAGAAATAAAAGGTACAGAGATTGAAAAGGAAGAAATGGAATTATTTCTATCTGCAGATTACATGATTAGTATGGAGAAAATCCCAGAGATTCTACAAAAGAGATACTAGAACTCAAATGAGTTCAGCACAATTATAAGATAAAATACAAATATACAAAAATTATTTTAATAGTAAAAAAAACTATTGGTTCTTTAACAAATGACCATTTAAAATAGTAACAAGACCACAAAATATTTAAACATAATTTATGCTGTATCTGTATGCTGAAACTACAAAATGTTGGAATAAAAATATTCAAACTTATAACAATGTCAAATTGTTCCAAATTTACAAATTTATACTCCCATTTACAATATAGAGACTTCATTGAGTTAAATCCTTCCCAACACTTGTTTCTTACAGACTTCTAAATTTTCTTTCAATATGGGCTGGATGTGAAATAGTATCTCATTATGTTTTAACTTGAATTAAATAACTTCCCTAATTATTAATGAGATCAAACCATATAAGTTTTCTCCTAGATGAAGGTCTTTTTTTTTTTGTCTGTTTTTCAAATGGATTGATGACTTTTTCTTTTATTGATTCATAGTTACATATTCTGGATACAAAATTTTGTAGTTTTATGTATGTTATAAATATCTTCCCTTTTATTGCTCACATCTTCATTTTCTTTGTGAGGATGTTTTCCAAAATGTATAGATTAACTATTCTTAGTCTTGTTTCCCAAATTTTCTGTTCCTACTAACTTTTCTGTCAAGCAAAAAGAAAGATTTGTCCAATATAATTTTGACTTTGCAAAATTTCTCCTTATATTTCTTTCAATATTTGTTTTACAAATCCTGAAAACATATTAAATATATGCAAATTTAAAATCATACCTTCCATTTAAACCGAAACTTTAAATGTAAAGCTCTATTTCTGGGAATATTTGGCTGAGAAGTATAAAATTATCTGATCTTGCCCTAGCCTTACTAAATACCTCTTTGTTAGTGTTTACAGTATGTTTTTAAAAATAATTACACAAAGAGCCTTTATTAATACATATATTTTATATATATATATATATATAATGTATTATTAAACAGCATTGAGATAGATTTTTTTCAATGTAGAATTCCAAACTTTATTTTAGCAGGTCCATTTTTGACCATGTATATTTAATATAATTACTTTTACATTCTGCAAAACATATCATGTTATTTATTGGTTTATATTCTCCCGTACAGAAATATATTTTTTCTATATAGTCTCAGAACATAAAATATACCATTTTAATGATTTAAAGTGTATAATTCCATGGCACTTATTATATTTATGATGATATGTTTCCATAAGTTCCTGATTATTTTTTCTATCATTATTTATAAACTCCTCTCTCAGCCCTTGGTAAGCACTAATCTATTTACTATCTTTAAGGATCTGTCTATTCTGGTTACCTCATATACATTATGTAATCTTTTGTGTATGGTTTCTTTTATTTAGTAAAATGTTTTCAAAGTTCATGCATATTTCAACATGAATCTGAAGTTCATTCCTTTTTATGGCTGAATTATATTCATTTCACAGATATGCCTTTTGTTTATCCATTGATCAGTTGATGGGCATTTGTATTGTTTCCACCTTTTGATTACTAGGTACAGCTACTGTGAACACTCGCATACAACTTTTGGTTTAAACCACTACTTTCAATTATACATGGTCCCAATTTAAATTTTTTTGACTATACAATGGTCCAAAAGTGACATGAATTTGATAGAAATCATACATCAAGTTTTGAATTTTAATCTTTTCATGGGCTAGTGATACAATACTCTCTCCCAATGCTGGACAGTGGCAGCTAGCTACAGTTCCCAGTCAGTGACTCAATCAAGAGAGTAAACAACCAATACTCTCTTCCGTACTGTTTAGTCTGTTAGGTTCAATAAATGCATTTTTTTATTTACAACATTTTCAATTTATGATGGGTTCATTAGGACACCATTCCACGGTAAGTCAAGAAACATCTATATTGTGGATATATATCCAAAAGTGGAATTGCTAGGTCATAATGGTAATTCAATTTCACTTTTTTTGAGGAGTTATCAAATTATTTCCTATAGCAGATATATTATTTTGCATTCTCACTGGCAATATATGAGCTTTCCAAAACTTGTTATTTTCTATTTATCATTGTTTTTTTAAAATTTTTAAATTTAAATATATTTTTTAATTGATAAATACTTATGGGGTACCCATGTGATGTTTTGATACATTTATACATTGTATACTACTTAAATCAGGATAAATATATGTCTTTAAGTATCATTTCTTCATGGTAAAAACACTGAAAAGACTTTCTTCTAGCTTTGTGTTATATACAGTATTTTACATTCTCTATAGTCACCCTATTGTGCGACAGCATACCATAATGTTTTCCTCCACAGAATAAGTTGGTACCCATTTATCAAATACCTTTTCCTCCAGCATTCTCTTCTCAACCTCTGGTAACCACCATTCTCTCAACTTCTGGTAGATCAGATTTTAAGATTCCACATATGAGTGATATCATGTAATATTGTTTTTCTGTGAACAGTTTATTTCACTTAATGATCTCTAGTTCTAACCACAGTTCTAACAGGATTTCATAAGTTTTGAAGAACACATGTACCACATTTTCTTAGATTATCTATTTATCAGATAATAAACATGTAGGTAGTTTCTATTTCTTGGCTACTGTGAATACTGCAACAATGCACACAGGATTGCAGATGTTTCAGCATACTGATTTCATTTCCTTTGCATATTTACCATGTAAGTGGATTGTTGGACATTTGATAGTCATATTTTTAATTTTTTGAGGCACCTCCATAGTGTTTTCCATATGGATGTATTCATTTATATTCCCACCAATAGTGTACAAGGGTTTCCCTTTTCTCTACATCCTTGCCACACTTGTTATCTTTGTCATCTCAATAATAGCCATTCTTACTGGAATGAAATGTCGTCTTATTGTGATTTTGCTTTGCATTTCCCCTACGGTTAGTGTATTGAACATTTTTTCATATACATCTTGACCACTTCAATGTCTTTTTTTAAGAAATGTCTGTTTATGTTTATTTCCATTTTTAAATCAGGTTATTTGCTTTTTTTGCTATTGAGATTTTGAAGTTCCTTACATATTTTAAGTGTCAACCACTTGTCAGATTTATAGTTTGCAAAATTTTGCCTTATTCTGTAGGTTGTCCCTTAATTCTTTTGATTTTTTTCTTTTGTTATACAGAAATTCATTAGTTTGATATAATCTCATTTTGTTTCCTATGTTTCTGGCATCTTGTTAGAGAAAAAAATCCTGTCCATTCCAATGTCCTGAAAAGCTTTTTCTATTTATCTTCTATTAGTTTCAAAGTTTCGGATCTTACAATTTGATCTATGACTCATTATGACTTGCTAGGGATCTCATTTCATTCTCATGCATGTGGTTATCTACTTTTCCCAACATGATTTATTGAAAAGACCATTCTTTATCCAGGCAGGGCATGTTGTTAGCCTCTTTGGTGAAAATCAGGTAATTACAGACATGCCAGTTTACTTCTGGGCTTTCTTCTGTTCCATTGGTCTGTGTGTTTGTTGTTTATGCCACCCAGTGTGCAGTTTTGATTACCATAGTTTTGTAGTATATTTTGAAGCTAGGTAAAATAATTTTTCCTGTTTTGTGTTTTGCTTATATTGTCTTGGCTATTTGGACATTTTTGTTTTAATTGTTGTTCCATATATATATTTTAGAATTGTTTTTTCTAGTTGCATGAAGAATGTCATTGGTGTTTTGGTAGGTGTTGCATGCAAGGAATCTACAGATTGCTTTGTGTAGCATGGACAATAATATTGATTCTTCCAATCCATGAATATAGGGTGACTTTCTATTTTTTGTGTCTTCAATTCCTTTCATCAATATTTTATACTTTTCATCACAGAGGCCTTTCACCTTTGGTTAAGTTTATTCTTAGGTATTTTATTTTTTGTCTATTATACATGGGATTGCTTTATTGATTTCTATTTCAGATATTTTGCCATTGGCATATAGCAACACTACTGATGTTGATTGTGTATCCTAAACTCTGCAGAATTCATTTATTCTAATCATTTTTGGTGGAGTTTTAGCAGTTTTCTCTACATAAGATCTCATGTCATTTGTAAAGTGGTAATTTGACTTCCTATTTTCCAATTTGAATGCCCTTTATTCTTTCTCTTGACTATTTTGGGTAGCACTGTCAATACCATGTTGAAAAACAGTGAATCCTGCTTTTCCCCATTCAGTATAATTTTAGCTGTTGACTTATTTACATATGGACTTCATTATGTGGAAGAATATTCTTTTTATGACTAATACATAATTTGTTCAGCATTTTTATCATGAAGGGATGTTGAATTATATACTTTTTTGCATCTATTGAGATCATCCAGTTTTGTCCTTTATTATGTTGATGTGGCATATTATGATTTGTGTATGCTGAACCATCCTTGCATACCTGGCATGAATCCCATTAGACCATGGCGGATAATCTTTTCAACACGCTGTTGGATTTTATTTTAGTGTTTATTTTTCTATCTGTGTTCATCAAGGATATTGGCCTGCAGCTTTTGTTATGTCCTTATATGGTTTTGGCCTCAGAGTAATTCTGGCCTCATAAAAAGAGGCTAGCAAAATTCTGTGCAATTTTTAAAGAATATTTAAGAAGAACTGGAATTAGTTCTCATTTTAATGATTTGTAGAATACAATAGTAAAGCTATCAGGTCCTTCACTTTTTTTAGATGAAAGAATTTTAATCACTGTTTCCACCTTATAGTCATTAGGTCTATTTAGGCATTCTATTTCTTCATGACTCAATCTGGTAACATGTATGTGTCCAGGAATTTATTCACTTCCTCTTTTTCAGACTAGATTTCCCCTTCTATTTCTAGTTTGCTGAGTGGTTTTGCCATGCATAGATACTAATTTTTTAATATCTAATTCTCATTTTATGAGAGATTTCTCAAATTTATTTACTCAATGTAGTGAGTTGTATTGATTGATTTTCTCAACATTATATCAGTGTGGCATTCCTGGAATAAAGCCAAATTTATTCTGAAATATACATATTTTTATATATCAATAAATTCTATTGCCTAACATGTAGGATTTATGTTTATACTCATGAGAGAGATTGCTAACAAATTTCCTTTTACCAAGTTTTGGCATCAAACATATGATGACCTTGAAGAAGAGTTGGGAAATGTTTCCTTTTACCATTCTCTGGAAGATTTCATGAATGATTGAGAGGGTTCTTTTTTCCTTAAATATGCAAATGCATTCCTTGTGGAAATTTTTATATTTTTTATTCAATTACTTTAATAGACCTATGATTTAGATTTTCTATTTCTTGTAGTACCAGTTTTATCCCCTATAAGAATTTTGTCTCTTAAATTGACTAGTATGTTGGTCATAAATACACTCTTACCTTTCAATTGATGGTGTGTTTTTAGTGATATCCTCCTTTTTATTTCTGAAATTAACATTTGGTTTATTTTTCTTTCTCAACCTAGCAAAATCTTCATTAACTTTATCATTTATCTTCATAAATCAATTTTAGCATTCTTGAGCCTTGCTATTTTCCATTTGATTTCTATTTCATTGATTTCTGTTCTTAATTTACGTTTATTTTTACGTTTCATTACTTGCCATTTTTTAACTTGAGGTAGATAATTCAATTTTAGTTCTTTTATTAATATAAATAAGTATATACACAGTAATGGTTATAAGTTTATCTCTAACCATAGTCTTAAATGCATCCAAATTTAATGATATATTGTATATAACTATATTTCAGTTGGAGACATTTAAATGCTTTCCATTGTGATTTCTTCATTAATCCTTAAGATGGGGGTAAATCACTTGATTTCCAAAAACTCTGCATTTTCTTTGTATATTTTTGCCATTTGTTGCTAAGTTCAATTCCAATTTATATATGATTACACTTTTTTGACATTAATTGACACTTGTGTTATGGCCTAGCATAGTCAATTTTGGTGAGTGACCCATGTGTGCTTGAAAAGAATGCGCAAATGTATAGGGCAACATCCTAAACATGTTAGGTTAAGTTTATTAATTAAGATGTTAAAAATTTATCATTGTGGATTTTTTTCTGATTTTTAAAACACTACTAGAGAGGGGTTTGCAAATTTCCCTAATTTATTGCAGTTTTGTTTTTCTTTTCTATCAATTTTTACCTTATGTATTTTTTTGGCTCTGTTCTCAGAATCCTAGTAGATTCCCCCCTTTTTTTTAATTTTGCAAGAGATTCACATTTTTATTCACCTGTTTACTTTTCAAACTGTTTCTTTAAAGTTTATGTTGGTAGGTTGAATTCTAAGATATTTCCCCAAATTCTTTCCTCTTAGAATACACATTCTATATTATCTCTGGGGATAAGAATATATTAAGGAATACATCAGTCCCTAGGTTTTGATGACTTTATGAAAGGGAGACTATCTGTACAAATCTGACATAATCACTTGAATTCTGTGGAATATAAATTTAAAGGTCAAAGATAGAGGAGTCTGATATTTGAAGCAGTAGAATCCCTAGATATGTAGTTGCTGGCTTCCAGGTGGAGGGGGAAATGTGGTAAGGAATGCAGGTAGTTTCCAGAAGCTAGAATAGCATTATTAATAGCCAACAAGTAAATGAGGACCTAAGTCCTATAAACCTAAGAAACTAAATTGTATCTAGAAGAGAATGAGTTTGGAAGTAGATTTTCCCTTAGAGCTTCCGGTTGCCAGCTTAGCCTGGCTGACCTCCTGATATCAGTCTCATGGTAACTTGACAAACAGTACAGTCACACAGTGCCATATGTGCCTATGGAACTGTGAGCTAATAAATGAATGTTAGGTTGCTAAAGTTTGTGGTGATTAATTATATGGAAATGGAAAACTATAGATACATTTTATCTGTGATAAGTTATATCAACCCTTTCAATTGTTTATATGGTATATTTTCAATCCATTAACTTTCAGATTTCTGTATACACATATTTGTCTCCTGCAAATGGCTTAGAGGTAGGCTGATTTTTTTATTCAGGCTAATAGTTTTTCTCTTATAAATGGAGAAGTCAGTGGAATTATATTTACCACTGATATGTTTGGATTTAAATGTACTAATCTCACAATAATATTCTAATAATCTAACCTACTGTGTCTGATATTTTAATATTTATATTTTATATAACTATGTGCATTATCCATTATGATTTTTAATAATATATCCCATGCTATTCTTTTAGTGGTTACCACAGATATTATAAGAAGTGTTGTTTTGATATCTTTATTTATTTTATGTGGTGCAAAATTTATCCTTAAGTAACTCAAAATTCAAATTAAATTAGTACTTTCATATCTTCCCAAATGCTATGATTTGGATTGGTGACCCTCAAAGGCCCAAGTATTAAAGGCTTGGTTCTCATTGATTTTAGGGCCTGAACTGAAAAATTAGGAATGAGTCTTATTGGTTTGCCTTTAAATTTGACATGATGTTTCTCTCTTTAAGCTTTTAATATTCTTTCCTTATTTTCTATGTTAGGCATTTTGATTATTCTAAGTCTTAGAAGGCTTCTCATTTGAAGAGGTCTATTTAGGGTCCTATAAGCCTCCTGTATGTGGATGTCTACCTAATTTCTGATATGGGGAAAGTTTTCTGTAACCATCTTAAATGTTCTTAATGCCTTTAGCTTATATCTCCATATTCTCTAATGTTTCTCAAATTTGGTCTTTTAATGTTGTCCCAGAGTTCTTGCATATTCTAATCATGTTATATCGTTTTTCCCTTTATTGTATTCTGTGTACACAAGATCACATACCTTGTCTTCAAGGCCTAACATTATGTCTTAAAATGGATGAAGTTCTATTTTATATGTAATGTAACCTATTAGTGATGTTTTTAAATGAATTTTAAATTTGATCATGTCTTTCATTACCAGGAATTCTGATTGATTTCTTTTAACCGTTTTAATTTCTTTTTTGACATGGTCCTTCATCTCCTGTATTTATTCTCTTAATTCCTTCCTTAGGTCTTCTTTTAGTTCTTTGAATATTTTAATAATCAGTTTTTGTAATCTTTGAGAGTTTGCCAACATCAAGATCAGTATGATCCTTTGTTGGGGTATGTGAATTTGGGGGAAGGAGATTTGTTTACCTGTTTCCTCACAGTTTCAGAGGTCTTGAACTTGTGTATCAGTTAAGATGGATTCCCCTTTTTCTTTATTATGCATGTCTTTTTGTGTGTAATTAGCTCATTTGTTATGAACTTTTCTGTTTTTGGATGCATGAGTAGATACCAAGGTGTAGGACCTGAGGTCCCTCTATGATTGTTTCTCTTTGGGTCCTTGTTGTTGGTTTGGGACTTTTGTCTCAACTCTTTGAACTGGAACAAAGTCAGAGCTCAGGGTGGGGTTAGATTTTGTGTAGGGTGAGATATACTGTTGCTTGGTTGAAATGTATTTCTCAGCTGCAGAATCTCTACTCTTTGATCTTAAAGTGTCCCCATGTCTTTTCAGCCCCTCTTTCTGGGAGAGGAGAGCAAGGAGTAACACTAATGTCAGCAACATGTGTATTAGATTTAAAATAAATGTCTGCATCTACTTTTACACCTATAACACTAATCACCACCTATATAGGAATGATGGGGTCAGTATTTTAAAAACAGTACCAACATTAAAAAAACATGATCTAGATAAGCATTTGAGTGCAGGTGTCTACTATGTAGTCCACTATATTACTAGTCACAACTACTTGAATGGGGTAGGAATTACATAGTCTAATTAGTGTGGGTTTGTGATTCTTAGATTCTTTGCATTAAAGTGTAGCTGAAGATTGAGTATTGTTAATTTGTGTGGGGAGCAATGTGTGTTGTGTTTTGGTTGAGCTTAGTTCAGCAGCAGAATCTCTACTCTGTAAAGTATTAGGGTCTTTCTTCTTTGTTTATTGTAACCAAATTTCTGAGTCTCTAACATACTTTAAAAGTAATCCTCCTGCCACAGAGCAACCTGGAATGCAGATTTCCTCTACTCTGCCATTATTATGGTTTGAATGTAGTATGTCCCCCAAGAGCTCATGTGTGAGACAATGCAAGAAGGTTTAGAGGACAAATGATTGGGTTATGAGAGTTTTAACTGTGGGAAGGATGTGGCTGGGGGAGGTGGGTCATTCCTTTGGGGAATATATTTTGTACCTGGCAAGTGGAGTCTCTCTGCTTTCCGATCATCATGTGCATTGCTTCCCTCCGCCATGCCCTGCCTCCCATGCTGTCATCACTGATACCACAAAAGAGAGGTTTTGTCCTGTGGAGTTGAAAGTTCCATCTCTCTACTCTGCTTTCTCTAACAACCTGGGGAAGCTGGAGCACTTCATTACAACCTGATGAGGGTGAAATTCTAGGTTTCTCACTTGGCCTTTCCTTAGGTAGGATGTGGTAGATTTGTGTTTATATGTGTGTTTTTCTATTGTTTGTCAAGAGAAGTTATTTTGTAAAAGTTCTGTGTCTTGATACTGTTCCACTTTCCATATCCCTTGGTTAAAGAGTGCTGGCTTTCATTTATTTCTTTGATGTCTGTGCACATTCACAGTTCCATATTACCAGCTTCTTTAGTTCCACTTATGGCATAGGAGACAGAAAAAAGACCCAAGGAATTTAGTAACATACTAGTCTTTAGGACTTGGATGCCTTAGCCAGTTTGATTTCACGCTGTGTTGTCCTAGTTGTTTTAAGTTTGGCTTACACAATACGTACAGGCATTCCAAATTGTAGTTAGTGAGAAACGTACATTTCTATTGACAGAACTCCTTATCTTCTAAATTTCATGTTTATCTTTAGCTGTATCTCTCTTTTCACTCCTAATATTAGAACATGAAGTAGGTTTCTATATAAAGCAAGAATATTTGTGGTGGTGCCACTGGTTGTAAAGCACTTATTTTTTCCATGTTTTTATTGGTGCATTATGATTATACATAATAATGGAATTTCATGTTACATATTTATACATGTGCATTATGTAACAATATAATTTGGTCTATATCACTCTCCAGCATTCCTCTTGTCCCTCCCTTCCTCCTGCCTCTGGATCCTTTCCTCTCCTCTACTAACTTTGATTTTTCTGAGATCACACACATCTTTTTTTTTTCCTTTATCCTCTCAACCTTTCACATACAAGAGAAACCATAAAATCCTTATCTTTCTACATTTGGCTTATTTCATGTAACACAATACCCTCAAATTCCATTTTCCTGCAAATAACATAATTTCATTCTTTACGGCTGACTAAAACTCTCTGCAGATTTTTTTTTTTTTTTTTTTTTTTGAGAAAAAGGAAAATGTTTTATGGCTTTATGAGCCAAGAAGAAACACAGGGTACTCCTGTCCCAGAGCCTATGATTCTCTCTCCAGATTTTTATTAATATATATATATATTTATATATATATTTAAATTGATATATACAATATGATACATATAAATATATCACATTTTCTTTTTTTTTTATTGTAAACAAATGGGATACATGTTGTTTCTCTGTTTGTACATGGCGTAAAGGCATACCATTTGTGTAATCATAAATTTACATAGAGCAATGTTGTTTGATTCATTCTGTTATTTTTTCCCTTCCCCCCACCCCTCCCACCCCTCTTTACCCTCTATACAGTACTTCCTTCCTCCATACTTGTCCCCCTCCCTAACCCTAACTCTAACCCTTCCCTCCCCCCCATTATGTGTCATCCTCCACTTATCAGCGATATCATTCGTCCTTTGGCTTTTTGAGATCGGCCTATCTCATTTAGCATGATATTCTCCAATTTCATCCATTTGCCTGCAAATGCCATCATTTTATCATTCTTTATGGCTGAGTAATATTCCATTGTATATATATACCACAGTTTCTTTATCCACTCATCAATTGAAGGGCATCTAGGTTGGTTCCACAGTCTGGCTATTGTGAATTGAGCAGCTTTGAACATTGATGTGGCTGTATCTCTGTAGTATGCTGATTTTAAGTCCTTTGGGTATAGGCCAAGGAGTGGGATAGCTGGGTCAAATGGTGGTTCCATTCCAAGTTTTCTAAGGAATCTCCACACTGCTTTCCAGAGTGGCTGCACTAATTTGCAGCCCCACCAGCAGTGTATGAGTGTACCTTTCTCCCCACATCCTCGCCAACACCTGTTGTTGCTCGTATTCTTGATAATCGCCATTCTAATTGGGGTGAGATGGAATCTTAGGGTGGTTTTGATTTGCATTTCTCTTATTACTAGAGATGTTGAACATTTTTCCATATGTTTGTTGATTGCTTGTAGATCTTCTTCTGTGAAGTGTCTATTCATTTCCTTAGCCCATTTGTTGACTGGACTATTTGAATTCTTGGAGTAGAGTTTTTTGAGTTCTTTATAGATTCTGGAGATTAGTGCTCTATCTGAAGTATGATTGGCAAAGATATTCTCCCACTCTGTAGGCTCTTTCTTCGCATTGCTGATAGTTTCCTTTCCTGAGAGAAAGCTTTTTAGTTTGAATCTATCCCAGTGGTTGATTCTAGCTTTTATTTCTTGTGCTATGGGAGTCCTGTTAAGGAAGTCTGATCCTAGACCAACAAGGTGAAGATTTGGACCTACTTTTTCTTCTATAATCTGCAGGGTCTCTGGTCTGATTCCGAGGTCCTTAATCCATTTTGAGTTTAGTTTTGTGCATGGTGAGAGATATGGGTTTAGTTTCATTCTGTTGCATATGGATTTCCAATTCTCTCAGCACCATTTGTTGAAGAGGCTATCTTTTCTCCATTGCATATTTTTGGCCCCTTTGTCTAGTATGAGAAAATTGTATTTATTTGGGTTTGTGTCCGTGTCCTCTATTCTGTACCATTGATCTACCTTTCTATTTTGGTACCAATACCATGCCGTTTTTGTTACTGTTGCTTTGTAGTAGAGTTGAAGATCTGGTATTGCAATACCCCCTGTTTCACTCTTCCTGCTAAGGATTGCTTTAGCTATTCTGGGTTTCTTATTCTTCCAGATGAATTTCATAATTGCTTGCTCTATTTCTGTAAGGTACACAATTGGGATTTTAATTGGAATTGCATTGAATTTGTATAGCACTTTAGGTAGTATGGCCATTTTGACAATATTAATTCTTCCTATTCAAGAACATGGAAGATCTTTCCATCTTCTAAGGTGTTCTTTAATTTCTTTCTTTAGTGTTGTATAGTTCTCATTGTAGAGGTCTTTCACCTCTTTTGTGAGATTGATTCCCAAGTATTTTATTTTTTCGAGGCTATTGTGAATGGGGTAGTTTTCCTAATTTCTCTTTCTGAAGATTCATCACTTATGTATAAAAATGCGTTGGATTTATGGGCATTGATCTTGTAACCTGCTACTTTACTGAAATCGCTTATGAGTTCTAAGAGTTTTCTGGTGGAATTTCCAGGTTCCTCTAAATATATAATCATGTCATCAGAGAACAGGGATAGTTTGAGTTCTTCTTTTCCAATTCGTATCCCTTTAATTTCTTTGATTTGTCTAATTGCTCTGGCCAGAGTCTCAAGAACGATGTTGAATAGAAGTGGTGAAAGAGGGCAACCCTGCCTTGTTCCAGTTTTTAGGGGGAATGCTTTCAGTTTTTCACCATTTAGAATGATATTAGCCGTGGGCTTAGCATAAATGGCCTTTACAATGTTAAGGAATGTTCCCACTCTCCCTATTTTTTCTAGTGTTTTGAGCATGAAGGGGTGCTGTATTTTATCAAATGCTTTTCTGCATCTATTGAAATAATCATGTGATTCTTGACTTTAAGTCTATTAATATGGTGAATTACGTTTATTGATTTCCTGATGTTGAACCAACCTTGCATCCCTGGGATGAAACCCACTTGATCATGATGCACTATCTTTTTAATATGTTTTTGTATGCGATTTGCTAAAATTTTGTTGAGAATTTTTGCGTCGATGTTCATTAAGGATATTGGTCTGAAATTTTCTTTCCTTGATGAGTCTCTGTCTGGTTTAGGTATCAGTGTGATATTGGCTTCATAGAATGAGTTTGGGAGGGTTCCCTCCTCTTCTATTTTATGGAATACTTTGAGAAGTATTGGAATGAGCTCTTCTTTAAAGGTTTTGTAGAACTCGGCTGAGAACCCATCTGGTCTCGGACTTTTCTTTGTTGGTAGGCTTTTGATGACTTCTTCTATTTCAGTACTTGAAATTGGTCTATTTAAATTGTTTATGTCCTCCTCATTCAGTTTAGGCAATTCATATGTCTCTAGAAACCTGTTGATGTCTTCGAAATTTTCTATTTTGTTGGAGTATAGATTTTCAAAATAGCTTCTAATTATGTTTTGTATTTCCATCCTGTCTGTTGTGATATTTCCTTGTTCATTCCGAATTTTAGTGATTTGGGTTTTCTCTCGTCTTCTCTTTGTTAGTGTGGCTAAAGGTTTATCAATTTTGTTTATTTTTTCGAAGAACCAGCTATTTATTTTGTCAATTTTTTGTATTGTTTCTTTTGTTTCAATTTCATTGATTTCAGCTCTGAGTTTAACTATTTCCTGTCTTCTACTACTTTTGGTGCTGTTCTGTTCTTCTTTTTCTAGGGCTTTGAGCTGTAGTGTTAGGTTGTTTATTTGTTGAGTTTTACTTCTTTTATTAAATGCGCTCCATGAAATAAATTTCCCTCTAAGTACTGCTTTCATAGTGTCCCAGAGATTTTGATATGATGTTTCTTTGTTCTCATTTACCTCTAAGAATTTTTTAATTTCCTTCCTAATATCTTCTGTTATCCATTCATCATATAATAGCATATTGTTTAACCTCCAGATGTTGGAATAGTTTCTGTGTTTTACTCTTTCATTTATTTCTAACTTCAATCAATTATGATCTGATAGAATACATGCTAGTGTCTCTATCTTCTTGTATTTGCTAACATTAGCTTTGTGGCATAATATATGGTCTATTTTAGAGAAGGATCCATGTGCTGCTGAGAAGAAAGTGTATTCACTCTTGGTTGGATGGTATATTCTATAAATGTCCGTTAAGTCTAAATTATTGATTGTGTTATTGAGATCTATGGTTTCTTTGTTCAATTTTTGTCTGGAAGATCTGTCCAATGGTGAGAGAGGCGTGTTAAAATCACCTCGTATTATTGTGTTGTGGTCTATTTGGTTTCTGAAATTGAGAAGGATTTGTTTGACATACATAGATGAGCCACTGTTTGGGGCATAGATGTTTATGATTGTTATATCTTGCTGAT
Organism: Sciurus vulgaris; assembly: GCF_902686455.1. NCBI lineage: Eukaryota > Metazoa > Chordata > Mammalia > Rodentia > Sciuridae > Sciurus > Sciurus vulgaris. Next base: position 71,352,701 of record NC_136470.1, on the reverse strand, counting down.
TTATGCTTCCCTTAAGCAGTATGAAATGACCTTCTTTATCCCTTCTGACTAACTTTGGCTTGAAGTCCACATTATCGGAAATGAGGATGGATACTCCAGCTTTTTTGCTGAGTCCATGTGCATGGTATGTTTTTCCCCATCCTTTCACCTTTAATCTATGGGTATCTTTTTCTATGAGGTGAGTCTCTTGCAGGCAACATATTGTTGGATCTTTCTTTTTAATCCAGTCTGCCAGTCTATGTCTTTTGATTGATGAATTCAGGCCATTAACATTCAGGGTTATTATAGAGAAATGATTTGGTTTCCCGGTCATTTGGTTCATTTTTAAAATTTTGTTTATTTATTTGTTTGACACAACTTGTTTCCTCCTTTATTTGACAATTCCTTTAGGATAATTCCTCCCTTTGCTGATTTGCTTCTTTGTTTTTCATCTCTTCCTCATGGAATATTTTGTTGAGAATGTTCTGTAATGCTGGCTTTCTTTTTTGTAAATTCTTTTAGCTTTTGTTTATCATGGAAGGATTTTATTTCATTGTCAAATTTGAAGGTAAGTTCTGCTGGGTATAAGATTCTTGGTTGGCATCCATTTTCTTTCAGGGCTTGAAAAATGTTGTTCCAGGCCCTTCTAGCTTTTAGGGTCTGGATTGAAAAATCTGCTGATATGCGTATTGGTTTCCCCCTGAATGTAATTTGGTTCTTTTCTCTCACAGCCTTTAAAATTCTGTCTTTATTTTGTATGTTAGGTATTTTCATTATAATGTGCCTTGGTGTGGGTCTGTTGTAATTTTGTGTATTTGGAGTCCTATAAGCCTCTTGAACTTGATTTTCCATTTCATTCTTTAGATTTGGGAAATTTTCTGATATTATTTCATTGAATAGGTTGTTCATTCCTTTGGCTTGTTTCTCTAGACCTTCCTCAATCCCAATAATTCTTAAATTTGGCCTTTTCATGATATCCCATAGTTCTTGTAGATTCTGTTCATGATTTCTTACCATCTTCTCTGTTTGTTCAACTTTGTTTTCAAGGTTAAATATTTTGTCTTCAATGTCTGAGGTTCTGTCTTCCAGGTGTTCAATCCTATTGGATATGCTTTCTATGGAGTTCTTAATTTGGTTTATTGTTTCCTTCATGTCAAGGATTTCTGTTTGGTTTTTTTTCAATATCTCTAACTCTTTATTGAAATGATCTTTTGCTTCCTGTATTTGCTCTTTTAACTGTCGATTGGTGCGATCATTCAATGCTTGCATTTGCTCTTTCATCTCATCGTTTGCTTCTCTGATCATTTTAATTATGTACATTCTGAACTCCTTTTCTGTCATTTCTTCTGCCATGCTGTCATTGGGTCATGATTGTTATATCTAGATTTGTTTGCAGCATTTTCTTTCCTTGTTTTCTCATATTGTTCAGGTATCAGTGGACCACTGAGATATTGCAGATTTCCTCTGTTGATTTACAATGTCCCTGAAGATTTCTATATATATCCCCTCTTAGCCTTCAGAAGGCTGAAGTCTTGGAGGAAGTTGATAATGCGGTGCTCCACAAGGAAGCTGCCTCTCTAGGAGTGGTGGCCTTCAGGTGGGGTATATTCCCTGCTAGTGGGCAGAGGTGCCTCCACTTGTTGACCAATGGTCATCCAAAGGGGACCTAGGCTGTGGGCTGAGGCAAGGCCTGTTTGGGCCTGTGTCTCTGGTTTTACCGTCCTTGTGGGGAAACCTCACCAGGCAGGGAAGACTCACCCAGTGGGGAGGTCTCGCTCGTCAGTTTCCTCCTAGAGGTTCCCCTCAATTTACAGCTACTGCCTGAGCTGGGCTGCCTTCCTCTGCAAAGTTTCCAGGGGCCCGGCCCTACCTCCTGGGCCTGGGAGCCTCACCCTTCGCAGATGAATTTCCTTAGGCTGCCCCTCCTCAGAGAATTTGCCCACAGGCCTGGAACCTTCGCTCCGCCCTAAGCCTGTCTCTGTGCGGCTCTTCCACCCAGAAGCCTCCTAGATCCTGGGACCCTGCTCTGCACCTAATCGCCTGGCTGCGTGGCCCCTCCTCTGAGCAGCCACCTGTGGCCCCGAACAATCGCTCTGAGTCCCAGAGACCCGCCACAGGCCTCTTCCTCCAGACAGCCGCCCAGTATGCCGGTGCGGTCACTAGGAGTCCAAGAAACTCACTTCGTGCCTCCTCCTCCCACCAACCACCCGTAGCCCGGGGCAATCAATTACTCCGAGTCGAAGTGACCCTCCCCGTTCCTCCTCCTTCTCCAGATAACCCCCCGGGTGTTCAGGAGCAGTCCCTCTGAGTGGCTCTGAATCCACGTGACCCGCTGCACGGGTCCTCTAGGCACCGCCCGGAGCTCAGGTGCGGCCACTCAAGACCAAGCGTCCCACCACACTTCTCCTCCAGGCAGCCCCCCTGTGTTCAGGAGCTGTCACTTTAAGACCAAACAACTCACCACTCGCCTTCTCCTCTGAGCAGCCGCCTGGAGCGCTAATGCAGTCACTGCGAGTCTAAAGGACCCGCTGCACTCCTCCTCCTCCTTCTCCTACTCCTCCGGGCAGGCCCCGGGGTTCAGAAGTGGTCAGAGTCCAAACAGCTCGCCACGCAGCCCCTTCTCTGGCAACCGCCTGTAGCTCTGGTGTAGTCACCCGAATCCAAGCGGCCGCACTCCTCTTCCTCCTCCTAGTCCTCAGGGCAGGCCCCGGTGTTCAGAAGCATCGTTCTGATTCCAAACAGCTCGCCGCGCAGCTTCTCCTCTGGCAACCGCCTGTAGCTCTGGTGCAGTCTCTCCGAATCCAAGTGGCCACGCTCCTCCTCCTCCTCCTCAGGGCAGGCCCCGGTGTCCTGAGTCCACACAGTTCTCCTCGCCACTCTTCCCCTGGGCAGCCGCCAGAGCCCCAGTGGCTGCTCCGAGTCCCAGCGCTGTGCCGAGCGGCCTCCTATATCACATTTTCTTTTTCCATTCATCCACTAATGAACACCTAGGCTAGTTCCATCATTTGGCTATTGTGAATTTTGCTGCTACAAACTTGGGTATGCATGTATCATGTGATTTTAATTCTTTAGGATAAAGACTGAGAAGTGGTATAGCTAGGTCATAGGGTGATTCTATTCCTAGTCTTTTGAGAAACCATTATACTTATTACCATACTGGCTATACTAATTTACAATCCTACCAACATCGCGTAAAAGTTGAAACATACTTTAAGAACTATTTGATAGGGAATATAAAGCAGTGATTCCTGGACTTAACAGGAATTAAGAAATGTGGGTAAGGACCTTTTAAATGTAAATATTCTATGGTTCCCCGAGGAAATCTTCCCTGACTGATCTCTCATGATATTCACCCTTTTGACTTTCTTTTGCTGGTATAATCTATACTTAGGTTTTTTTTTTTTTTTTTTTTTGTAGTAATTCTGTTTCTAGTAGTTTGATTCTCTCTTCCATTATGATTAAAATTTTTCATTTGAAGCTATATCTTACACATTTACTTTAAAAAAACTATTAGTCTGCATAGAGCACAATTACTCAAATGGGTCAAGACTCAGAAAATATCTTTTTGTTAATAAACTCACAACTCATATAACATTTTACTTACCCAGTAACAATAATTTCTGGATATGTTTGTGCTCCAAGGTTCCAAGCTCCTCCACTGATTGGCCACTCCTAAATAAATTGTCCAGGAAGAACACATAAATTTTATATTTTAGTTTTAATGTCTTAGAAACTTACAATGAAAATATTTTTAAAGGCTTAACATTAAATTGCTATAAAATATTAAAGGACGAGATGTGAAGTTACCTTTAATTATTTCATTGAACAAACACCTCTCTAAATGCACAATTCTATTTCCTTTAAAAATATATTTTAGTCAATATCACCGTTCATATAAACAAATCAAAGAAGTATTTTTAATTGTACAAATACAATGTTGCTACATGAGCCATATAGTCTATATGCCACCAATGTTTTGTGGTGCATTTCAACAGAATACTATATAAGTAGTGCCTCTTGGAGTTGTCCATCCCAACAGACCTGGGCAAATAACAGAAAGCATAATAGATAGTCTGTGACAACTGAAAATATTTGCATCTTGTAGAAAATATATCAAAAGGACTTTTAGAATGCTACTAACAAATGACTAAATAATTATCTTTATCAGTGATTACTTAATAAATGATTAGGAAGAGATGACACAAATTTCTAAAAACATAATCCATCTAAAATAATTAAGGTTAAATATTTTGATTTTAATGTTAAATGTTAATAAATATATTAATATATACGAACATGTTAATTAATATATGAATATGTCAATATATTAATATGGTTATAAATTAATATACCTTTATATGTAATTATATAGTCTATAAGAAATTTCTATTCATGTAGACTTCAAACTATGTAAAATTCAGAAAATTTGGACTTCAGAAATTATATCACTGACAGATGCTAGTTTCTGATTTCAAAAGATTTTAGTTTAAGTCTTCTTGTATGGAAAGTAAGTCAGAAAATAATATAATAGGAAAAAGTATGTTGAAATGATATGAATATAAGAAATTGTTTATAATTTCTATTTTTACCTTATTACTGTAGCCTTGTTTTTTATGCTTGACTCCTATAGAATACAGTACTAAAATCAAGTCTGGAGGACAATCAGCAAAATATGCTGTGCATGTAACTGGTGATTCATGAATGTCCATGGGATATGGATTTTCAAAGATAGGAAAACTAACAGATAAAGAAAATATATTAGTGTCATTTTGCAAAGATAAAAACTACAAAATAATTTTCATAAAGCAAGCTCTAAATCTAAAGATTAATTAAAATTTTCCCTTGGTTTCTCATATTATAAAACAATAATTACATAAATAGAATGCCTTTTTAAAGTCATCTATAAAATGCAATATTAATACTAGTAGAAAATTACTCAAATTCATTTTCTTCCCAGAAGCCAATATTCCACAGTGCCATATCTTTGATAATACAAATACAACAATTAAACAGAATATATGCAAAAAGTTCAACTTATTAAAAATCACAATGAATGGACACTTCATATAAATAATTACATAAAATACTCTTAAATATTGAAATATCAGTAATTTTTTATATTTTCTAAAGGGAAGTTATAAAGAGGCAAATTTTTAATTTTTTGAAGGAATAATTAAATGATGTGCATAGTGGTAGGTGTTTGTGTATCTGTGAATGTTTTAAAGATCATTTCCCAAGTAACAGAACTGGAATGAAGACTTATGGATGCAATAAATGTCCTCAAGCCTACTGTAATTTTTAAAAGGGCATGAATACAGAATAAAAAAAAAAGTTTGTAGCCATAATGTATTCAGAACATCTCATGTACCAGGCAGGCACTGTACAACATGAAATGAGTAGTAGTCTATGCTACCTCTGTTCAAAGTCTGTCATCACACGACTTCTGATTTAATATTATTGGGGGGAGGTGAATGTTAAAAATAATTTTCTCATGATATTATTAGTAACTTAATTAGGAATTTAGTCCAATCATCAAAGAATATAGTAAGTGTATGGATATGTGTTTGTATGTGTGATAGGGAGTATGTTGACAGGAATTTTCTTTCTACCACTCTGAAAAGCTGCAAAGGTATGCTATTCCAGATAAATAAAGTAGTATATACAAAATAAAGTAGAAAGGAGTTAGACACAATAAAGGACAAGTAGGCTAAACTAGGTAGATTAAAATTCTGTTTCAAATCATAAATTATTCATATTTCTGAGATTGAAGAATTACACCTTACAATTTGATAATAACAAGAGGTAACAATAATAGTTTCCTGGCAAGGTACTGAACTGAGAAACAAAAATTTACTATAGCTTTTTAGATGCAAAAGTGAAAACAATGCTGTGGAAAAGAAAATAAAGATATGAAAATAAGAAAAAAGAATTTGTACACCCTAATTTTCTCTTTCATGTTGAAAATTAAATGCTAAGAAAGAGATCTGAAAAGGATTCCAAAGTTACAACTTGTTTCAACACTCAACATATCCACTTGAAGGGAAAGAAAACATATAGAGTTTGGACATGTTTAATTTCATGTAACAGTGAATGAAATGGGAATGCTGCATAAGTCACATGGTGCTGAAAAAGCAAAAGTCTACTCAAAATGAATCAAATACTTAAGAACTGACCCCCTAATATGACCCAGCTATCCTATTCCTCAGCATTCATCTGAAAGAACTAAACACAGGTTCATCAATGTTTATGGCAGCTTCATTTAAGAAAGCCAAGTTACGGAACCAGCTTAATTGCCTGTCAATAGATGAATGGATAAAGAAAATGTGATATGTATACACACACACACACACACACACACACACACACACACAGAGCAATAAAGAATAATAAAATTATGCTATTTTCTGTCAAATGGATGAAACTAGAGGACATCATGCTAAGTGGTATAAGCCAGAAACAGAAAATCAAGAGTTGAATGCTTTCACACATATGTGGAAGTGAGACCAAAATAAGAAAAAAAAATATGTGTGAATCCCATGAAAGTGGAAGGGATATCAGTGGAAAAGAAGGGAACTGATGGAGAGGGAGGAGGGATAGGAAAAGGAAGGAAGGATAAAATGAAACTGACTAAATTATGCTATGTACATATGTGAACATACCACAGTGGATTTCATCTTTATACATATCTACAAAGCAATAATTTTGAAAAAACTATAAAAGGAAGAAGACCAGTAGGGTAAAGAAGGGGGAGGAGGAAAGGAGAAGTTCTAGGGACTGAAATGGAGCAAATTATATTCCGTGCATGCATGACTACATCAAATTGAACCCCAATATTATGTAATGCGCTAATAAAACATTTTTAAATTTAATAAAAAAAGAAAGAAAAAATGGTGCTAAAAAGTAAAATGTTAGATGAAACTTGTAAACAAAATGTAAATTCATATAAAGAAATGAGAATCATAACACATGTATAGCAACTTTCATGTTACAAATATCTTGCCACAATGAAAAAATTTTAATGAATAGAATGAAGAAGCAGAATATTAAAGATAAGTATAGCCAGGCATGGTGGCACATGCCTGTAATCCCAGTGGCTTGGGAGGCTATAGCAGGAGGATCACAAGTTCAAAGTCAGCCTCAGCAATTTAGCAAAGCCCTAAGCAACACAGCAGACTCTGTCTCTAAATAAAACATTACTTAAAAGGCTGGGGAAGTGCCTCAGTGGTTAAGTACCTCTAGGTTCAATTCCTGGTACCAAAAAAAAAAAAAAAGGTAAGTATAGTGGTATAGTGGGTCTTGGAGGATACTAGACAAGGTATAAAGAACCAACAAATATGAAACACAAAGAACTGAGCACCAAGGAGATTAGGAGAATATATTTTAATAAAACTTTTAAAAAAGAACTTGTTAGATGAAAAAACATAAATCCTTACATGTACATAAAACTAATCAAGTTTAATGTTCATATGTAGGACTGCCAGACTTTATAGTTATGATGATCTTAGAATCAAAATCCTACATCTCATTCAAATTAGCATAAAAAATTGGCTCTTATATTTATAAGCTCTGTTGAATAGAAAATTCAAACTAATTTATTTTAAAAAATTATTGAGAACCTAATTCCATGTGAGCATACAACCTCTCTTTCATGGGGCCTACAGTTTAGTAGGGAGATAATATTTAAACAACAAAGGGAAAATTGTATCTGTGTCAATATGAAATAAGGAATATGGGGGCTATGGAATAAGAGGATATTTGACCAAGATTTCTTTTTAATGAGGAAGTAGTATATAAATTGAGATTCCTAAAACACTAGGAGAAAAAAGAAGATTGTCCTAGGTAAACGAGAAAGAATATTCAAAAGTCTGCTGCAGATAAAAGGGATTAAAAATCAGTGGGTCTAGAAATATACATTGAGATAAATTAGTTTCATGCTTATCACCATTTATAATGAAAATGTATAGCCTAAGGACAATGTTCATCAATTTCAAGTCCACTGTCAAAAAGGAGCTGGGAGCACCACTGTAACAGAAATATCCTATGTTTGTTTCAATTACCTACAACATCATGTAAAAGAATAGAAAAGTAAAAGAAGACCCCAATCCTCTATATCCCCAAGATCCTGGTTATCACATGTCATATTTCTTTATTCAGTTTTCCTCCAGTCAACAGACTAACACCTGCCTGTTAACATTTTTTATAACAATTGCAAGTTTTTATAACGACTGCTTTTGCTTAATGAGATGGCAGAAATGTGATCCATTTTATGTACTGAGTCTTCAAATGTTTCTGTCCCAAAATCAGCTTCCTTAAGAATGTCTGGCAATTTCCTCAGTTTTCTTCTGGTTTAGTTTTGATCATTTAACCAAATCATATTTCTGTAATTTTGGCAAAACAATTTTCACATGAGGAAAACGATCTAAAGAATACTAAAAAGTCAATTACCTAAAATGTTGTTCTTCAATTTAATTGTAATGAAGAGAATTTTTAAATAGTTGGTATTAATCTATATGTAAATAACTTACTTGCTTTGTGTCAGATCAACTACAATGAGATCTTTCTCCAGAAGTACTACGACAGCATAGGGTTCTTGAAATTCTACAAGTAAAAATAAAAAAATTTAAAAGTTTTCAGATAGCATTTATAAAAATTACCAAAATTCCATTTTCTTTATCTCTTATATAAATGATTATTATTATTTAAATGATTTGAGAAGATCAAAATAAGAGCCAAAATAGCAGAGCACTTTTAAAAAGTATGTTGTTTTTCTCAAATTAAATGTTAACATTACTTTGGAGAACAAGAAAAAATGAGAAGCTTCGTATTATGGAGTTAAATACATTAAATAATTATGGAGTAGGGGTAGTAATGAGTTACATGAGGAGATGAGGATATCACTTTCATTTACAAGTAATTACACTATTCTTCATAACCTCAGTATTTTAGATCTGATATCATGCTTGACAATAGAAGTGCTGAGGAAGCACTAACTCTGTTTCCATGAGATATGATACATATTTACCTCCCTATGAAAGTAATACTACTTGTGCTAAAGTTTACTTTTAAGGTGATTTAACACTAATGTTGCTAATATGAAAACGAAATGGAATTTAGGGTCAGGAAGACTGGGTTAAAGTATGATGTAGGACGGCACATACAGTTTGCTGTCATTTGTACAAAAGAAGAGATAATCTGTAATTAAACTAGTACACATATGCATAGATTATTTGGGGGAGAATAAGTAAACTGGTAACATCAGTTGCCTCTGGAAGGGCAGTAAGAAACTTTTCATTATGTTTTGCTGTATACTATAGGCTTTCTTTTCTGGTATTTTGATGTATGGACTATTTTAATACTAAAAAGTTTTAGATGGCCTATGATGTGCCTACGAATACATACATAGAAAAAGCAGAGAGTATGATAGTCTAAGATTTTTAAGTTTCTAAACCTAACCTTCCCTCCCTTGTTGCTTTCCTTTTCCCTTTCTTGCTTCTTCCATTATGTTCCAGAAACTGTTTTAAGAACAAAGGAGAATGACTGACAAGGTACTTTTCCTCATGTATTTTACAGTCTAGAGATGTTTTCCAACCATTAACAAGTAAAGAAATAAGAAAAATTCTGGAAATTACGTGTGCTATGAAAAAAAAAATAACAAGGGCATAACAATGACTTACATTCAGAGGAAGAGGGGTACTAATTTAGTTAAGAGTCAAGGAAGACATTGCTTTCCATTTATAATAAAGAACTAAAGGAAAGTTATTGCACAAGAGTTATTCTCAATTTAAGGAAGAGGTATTTATAAACAAATTTTATGCTCATGATATTTGAGTCTCAATAGTTAGAACAGGTATTATTATTTTTCCATTTTATGCTGAAAATAGATTCAAAGAAGTTAAGAGCTTAACAACAAAGTTAGGCAAGCAGTAAATGATCAAGCTAAAACTTTAACACTGGTCTTCTGACTCCAAATTTCACCTCATTTTCATCATATTAACAGTTTTTACTGCTAGTTTGAGAATTATTAAATCCGAAATTCATAATCACTTGAAAGGAGTTTTGTTCAAAGGATTCAAGTCTTGGGTGGGAAATTTAATACTGGAATATACAATCTTCACAGTCCCTCCAGATCGAGCAGCTACAGAACCCATTCAGGTTTATGTTTAAACTGACATGGATATGAGAGAAAACTAAAAAACAAACACAACAAAATCCCAAAAAAGAGCTGGCACTTATTGGTGCTTGGTACTTGGGTATATATCTATGTGACAGAATGTAGTCTGTATACTGTTACTCAAACTGTTCTCAAATGGAAACTTTCTTTTCCCTTGTCTACAGAGTTTAAGTTTTTCAACATTATTTCAATATGTTTTGCTTTTCAGTTTGAAGAATAGCAGGGTTCCACATGACTAGTTATTATCTCTTTGCATTCTTTCTTTTCTGGTCACAAAGTAAAGGCTATAAAAATAGAATAGCTGACATGTTGGTATGTATGAATTGAAGTCATAAATAAATTATAATTTTAGATAATTACATTTGTTTCAGTTTACTGTGGTTTCTTTATAAATAAAAAAATGGCAGCAGAGGTCTCAACATTATAGAAGTAACTTGTGTGCTATAATGAGTAATGAACAAAAAAATATGAGTCAGAAGTTGGGTTCAATTCTGTAAGTACTATTTACTAAGAGTTTGATCTTGGGCAAATTAGTTAATTGCTTTGACCCTCAATTCCTTTACACAGGAAATGGCACAATAATAACTGAAGATTATATGTATATGAAGATGTTTATTGGAAATCCTGGCAAAAAGTAAGTGCTAGCTTACAACTGTATTACTTCCTTTATTGGATTGGTTTATTTCTGACTTTAACCCTAGCCCTCAACATAGTGAAAATGTTAATAACTTTGTTTAACCTATGCATGATATTTGTCATTATGCAGCTACAAAAAGACTGAAATTCTGAATTTCCTCGTATGAAATAATTAAAAGTTTTAAGTGAAAAATTATGCTACAGAACAGTGCATAGAGTATGTTGGCATTTGTACAAATGTAATTAAATGAGCACATAAATACATAGATTATTTTGGGGAGAATAAGCCAAAAATTATTAACATCAGTTGTCTCTGGAAGGGCAGTGAGAAATCTTTCATTTATATTGCTGTGTATCATAGTTTTTCTTTACTGCCATTTTGATATATTCATTATTTTAATATTTTAAAACACATTTTAAAAGTTAATAAGATATATTTATAATTCACTGGTAAAATTAAACTATTTCTAACCCCTGGCAAATGAAAGGTTCAATACTTATTACCAATTTTCTGAAAAGCAAGGATTTATACATGTGGCTTAGATGTGACAGGCATGGTTACAGTACATTTATATTTTATTACATATCATTAGAACTTACCCTAACTTCTCTACTACTGTCCAGAAATGTAATGTTTGATTTTGCAACCACACAGTCTCAATTTCTATTATTGGCACATCTTCCTCAAGCTATTAACAGAAAGTATTTTCCTAACTTCAGTTTTTTGTCCTTTACTCTTTTTGCCTTTTCTTCCTATATTTCTTTGTTATTCAAATCCAAAGAACATTTAGATTCGGATGATTGAAGAAGACTTTTCTGTCCTCTAAACCACTACACTGACTCAGTCTTTCTCTCTTTTCAAAAACTATTACCATGCATGAAACCACTAATCTTAAAACATGTGGTTATCACTGGCTCATTTTTCAAGTCAGTCCCTAATTCAGTTGTTCACAAAATTCAGAGGATTTTCCATATTGAATTCCCTAGGTAGCATTTTAAACATACATTATTATTACAAAGTCTCTTAGTTGGAATCTGGAATTGAAGATTTTAGTGTGTCTCTTCAAACCTACATACTCTTTTTGAGTAAATCTTACTAAAATTAATGCTTTCTTTCATTTTAGTATTTCTTCAAAATTCCTCATAGTTTCCTATTTCCAAAAATCTCTGAAACACTTTCAAGTTTTTTCTAAACTGTTCTCACACTAGCAAACTTCACGATTTCTAAAATGATTACTCAATATCCTTTGTAAGGTCATAAATCCTATTCTTTCATGAATACTTCAGTTATAAACTATTTATCCAGCCTATTCACTCACACATTATTAATGAATCATACAACTCAGCAACTAAGGTCTTACATTACTTCAATTCAGCAAGTCATAATTGTGTCATTCATTAGATTTTATGCAACTTGACATCAGAGATCAAGTTTATATTTTATGTTTGTCCAACAAGTATTTGTAGTAGTGAGTCCATAGAAAGATTCAGTAAGTATTTGTTAATTAATTAACATAGGTAATTTGTTCCTAGTAATTTTGGACATAAACTGCTACCTTGTTATTTATTCCATCTTTTAAATATGAAATTATTTAAAAGAAATTAACACATTTAATAATGAAAAACAACATATATATCTTCATAACTTAAAATGTATATTCATTTGACCTTCCAAATGGGGATAAAGTTATTATTCTCTTTCTATAAATGATAAGTGAAATGTAAAATGGCTTGCTCAATATCACATAATTAGTAAGTAGCTTACCTAAACCATAAACCCAAATATTCTGTCCTCAAGTTCAGTGCTCTTTCCCCATACTTATATGTTCCCTCTTGAAAATGTAGTAATGTATACACATATTATGTTCTTTCAATAATAAGTTCATATTTCCTTTTTGTTTTCATCTTGCTCATTTTTAGATAAATTAAAATATTTTATCACTATTAGATTTCATTATACAGTTTTCATGGGTTTAGAATAGTTTTTAAGTTTCCAAAATTCTTTATTTATACTCAGGTTGATAAAAATATACATATATCTCTCCTTCTGAAGGTCATCTGACTAATCACTCTTAAAACTGAATAAATCACTAACCACACATCAGCAATCCTATAGTAATCATATGTGCTGCAGTTGCATCTGAAGCAAAGCCAGATGTGAAACAGATGCAGCACCACCATAGTTACAGATCACTGATATCGGGTAAGTGCTTTAACTTTGATTGACTTTGGGATGGGATGGGTGGAGCTGGTCTAGGAGAGACTATTAGGAGACCTCAGTTTCCCCAAGTGATTTCACCCTGGACCCCTATCGGACCCTCCCAGCTCAGCTTCCACCATCCTTATCAAAGTTTAAAGCACTTACCTGATATTAGAACCTGAAACGCCAGCACTGCTGCACTACATCTGTCTTACTTCCAGTTTGTCAAGTAGGTACAATTGCAGAACCTGCTCCAGCACCTGTAGCTCACAGTGTACCACAGTGGATGTCTGCTGCCAAAACTGAAAATATTTAACCTTAATTTTGTTAGCAACTTCAATTCAAAAATGATTTTTTTAACATTAATAGTTTCATTTTAGTTACTTACCATTTGGATATGGTGTTTCACATAAAGTTAGAAATTCAACAATAGGATGATCCATTTCAAGTACTGTAATTGCTTTTCCATGCATGATGGTTAAACTTGGTCTTCTGCAAGCTTTGTCATAGGACAGCCCACCAGAGAATATTATGAATGGTTCACTATATTAAGGGAAAAAAGTTAATGAGACTGAGAAGTCCTTTAAGATAACACAAAGTCAAAGGACTGAGCTTTTAAAGAATAGGCTCACATTTTCCCTTTTCTGGATATATATTCTAACCACTAAAATAACTAATGGTTAAGCCTAAAGGTGTTGGGGAAAGCCAGTGAGGGTGGAGATAAGTGAAGTGCTCACTGACTATCAAAGGAACACTTTTTGGTTCCCAAACTCTTTGTAACTACTGTTAGAATATTAGTTTTTATTAGACTATCCAGTAAATTAGTTGGTATCTGGATCCCTAAGGGATAAAACAAGACAAACTAATACATAATGAAATGTGATAATGAAAAGCTCAGGATGGTAATGGGTGACAAGAAAATTCTGGATAATGGAGTCTCTATGGAGAAAAGCTTACAATAAAAAGACGGAAAAAGATATTGCTTAAGGAAAACATAGTTTACCAAAGATAATTATGATTTGTTCTCAACTTTACATATGGCCAGCCAGCTATATTTATCTTACTCAAGTAACTTCAGACAAATCTTTTATTCTATTAGTTTTCAAGATACAATTAGATAACAGAGTGGTGTTGAGATGATTGTTAACTATTATAGCTGTCTGAAGATTATGAAATTACCTCAGAATTTTTCACTTTTCTTTTCTCAAATCAATACCTATATAGCTTTAGTACATATATCAGAAGAAAAATATATTGACTGATATTTTCAAAATATAAATACCAAATTGAAAATATTCTTCTCCAAATAAATTTATGAAAAGAACTGGAGACTCCTAATGTATCAAATTCTTTGAGAATATACTTCCCTAAGTAATTCACTTCCATCCTATCTATTAAACCAGAAATTATGAGATTTTTCCTTCTTTTTTCCATTTTGTATGGTGCACCGTACCAAACATTTGGTAACTGTAGGCTGGCTATAAAATAATAAAAGAGATGGTACCAGAGATGATTGAATTCAGGGGTGCTTAACCAGAGTCACATCCCCAGTTCTTTTTATTTTTATTTTTATTTTAAAACAGAGTCTCAATAAGTTGCTTAGGGCCTCGCTAAGTTGCTGAGCTTGGCCTTGAACCTCTAATCCTCCTGCTTCAGCCTCCCAAGCTGCTGGGATTACAGGCATGCACCATGTACTCCACAGAGATAATTTTATAATAAAGTAATAATTATGAAAAGTAGACACAATTTCCTAATATAGTCAAGCGAGTGGGACATTAGTAATTATGATCAATAACATTATTATATTACAAGTCTGAAGAATTAGTTCTTCCTATGGTTCGATTACCAATAACTAGAACAAACCATTAAGAGTACGGCAATAATTCAAACAATGTGAATACAATGACTCTAATAATGACAACAAACAATAGTAATTTCTATTTATGAAGAGCCCACCATGTAACCTTAACAAACTTAGGATATTATATGCCTTATGCCTTATTTCATGTAATCCTCATGAGCATCATGGTGAAGTAAGTGCTGCTGTGAGGATAAAAGTTTTAAGAGTTAATCAAATTTTCAAGGCCACACAGATGTCTTACTCCAAAAGCCAGATTTTAATCAGTGTTTTATACTGCTTTTATTTTAATTTATGGAACCCAAAGTGCCTTCTCTTCACTTGCATCCCTTTCTCCTTTTATCTGGAATCCAACTGTCATCCTTTAAGTCCTATCGCTGACATCTTCTTCCCAAGAAGAATTTCCCTCATAGTTCTCCTCCCCACTATCCTCAAGGCTTTGACGTTAGGTGCCCTTTTACTGAGCTCCCAGAGCATTTTCTATAAATTACCTTACATGTTATTTTAAAAGAAATACTAGTTTATGGCCTTGCCTCTGCTACAAGAACATAACAAATTCAAAAGCAGTCAGTAATTTCATTTTAGCACAACAAAATAAAGTACACAGTGCATGGAGTATACTAATGACTTAATAAATGTTATTTTAATTGAATTAAAATGAGTATTATTAAATACTTCATAGAAAGACATTTTTAAAAGGGCCTCTGAGCAACAAAATAAATGTCATAGAGTCCCTGGATCATCTATTTTGTCATGGACAACT
This sequence comes from Sciurus vulgaris, assembly GCF_902686455.1. Taxonomy (NCBI): domain Eukaryota; kingdom Metazoa; phylum Chordata; class Mammalia; order Rodentia; family Sciuridae; genus Sciurus; species Sciurus vulgaris. The sequence goes on along the minus strand of NC_136470.1, from coordinate 71,337,094 downwards.
GTCAGGTCTTCCCATGAACATCATTTTACAAGTTTGGCTTTCAAGATTCTTAGTCTATAGAAAATAAAAGACCAAGTACTAGTAATAACAAGTTCAAAATTACAAGAAGTCCTCATAGTTCAATCCTGAAGGAGAAAATAATTTTAGAAACAAATACACACATGAAAAAGAAAAAACAAAACTACAAGGCGTTGAGAATAGTTAATAATCTCCTTTACCTCAGTGTAACCCTTGAAGTATAACACTATACAACAAGTGATGTAAATAATATTGAACATGAAGACACAAGTTTAAATAATGATTACTGATTTCAGAAGAGAAGAATCCCAAGGTGGCAAATTAGAGGCACCCAGTAATCACATGGGTGTACACAGTGCTCCAACTGATAACCATCTTAAAATGGACTTGGGAATGATCATGTAGGAGAACAGAAAGTACTAGGCCAACTATCAGGGTCTGTGGAGTGAGCAGTTGAATGTGATAGTATGCAGGAACTAGACCCCTGGTTGGCAATCATAGCAAGGCATGCACCCAAAACAGATCTTTGAGACTTCACAGCCTCTCTCCGCCCTTGGGAGATAGGGAAATGCCAGGAAACTGGTATTATTTCTGCCCTCTGAATGCAAGCTCCCAGAGATAAGCTCTAGGGAGTTCTCCATTCTGAAATGCTGCAGCATCTGCATCTACCCTGCTTTCAGAGTGCATAAGCGAAATAATGCCTGAGAAAATTTGTTTCTAAGTTACTCTAAATTCTATCCTAGCTCATTCAAAAACATGCAAGGTAGCTGAGAGATATACCAGCTACATATCATTCAGATGACTAGCACGAATTTCCTTTGTTTTTGCAAAGGAAAGAAGGTATGAGGTGTTGATGGTGAATGACTCTCAGCCTCTGCTGTGTCCAAGGGGTACATGTCCTAAGATGACACAGAGATAAACTCTCATCAACATAGGCTGTGAGATTCTATTCTGGTCACTCATTCAAGCACACTGGCAGAGAGGAAATTTTTATTTTTTATTAATGCTTTGTTGTTCTTGCTGTTTTGATTTTTCAGTCTCTTTTGTTCTTTCTTTTGTTTCTTTACTCTTTTTTCCTCTTTTGTCATTTTTTAACTTTGCCACTGTTTTTTTCCCTTTAATTTGATTTTTAACTTTTTATTTTATTCCATGTTATTTTCCTCTTTCTTTTCAATTGCTTATTGTTTTAGTGTTGATACTGGTCCTAGTTGATTTTCACTTTATTTCTTTGCCTGATGTTTTTTTCCTCTTTTTTCTTTGTAATGCTATGGATAAAGCCTGTCATGACAAGTGTAATAGATGGGTGTTCTGCTGCCAAGCAGCACTCCCAGACAGCTGGGACAACTATCCCTCACTCCAGCCAACACAGTCCTACGTGAACTTTGGCAAATATTTAAAATCCCACTTCTGGACAACCCCCGTAGCAACAGCAGAGAGAAATAATACAACTGTGGTAGGTACTACACCTGTGATGTGTGATATCAGGGACCTCAGCATCAGTCATCCCTTGACCCTATCAGATCTCACATTGCTCACGGGACTGGAGGTGAGCCCCAAAGCTATAAACCTGGTCTCTTTCAAAAAGAGCTGTTATCAACCTCTAGCTCGAGGTCCATCAATATAATCACTTTGAAGTAACAGTCAATATCAACAGAGCCTGAAAAAACCACCAAAACAACTGAAAGGGGTTTCCATTCCCACTGTACTAGTAACCACAAAGGGTAAATCCGACATATGCTGCTATCTACACCACACCCACTGGAACAACCACAGGAAATTTTTCTTGTGAGGCCTAAGAGAATGAGGGTCCTCTAGGCTCTAACATGGTATAAACTATGTCAAAACATACTAATCACAGACAAAGAAGCTATGGGGAAACTACAGTATGGATTACCATTGGAATTAAACTAAACACTACACAGTGCACCAATATTCAAAATCAGTAAGAGAAATCTGCTCACTAAGAAACTCTCACATAAAAGTAGACAAGATACAAGTTCCAACAAAGGAGCAAATCTTGATACAGAAACAAAAGAAATATGAAAAATAAGGCAACATGACACCACCTAATATTCACAACTTTCTAATAACTAATCTCAAAGACATCAAAGTAGATGGAATGCTAGATAAAGAATTTTTTAATGATTTTTTAAAACAAATTCTAAGAACATACAAATAAACATTAAATAAATTAAGAATGACAATAATGTGGGATATGAATGAACAAGTCTATAAAGATTTTCAAAAAGAACTAAGCAGAAACCCTGGAAATAAAAAATTCAATAACTCAGATTAAAAACAGTTGAAAGCATTATCAAGTGACTAGATCAAGAGAAAGAATATTAGGCTTGAGGACATGACTGAGAAATGAGCACAGACAGTAATGAAAAAATGAGAAAAAATAAAGAGCACATAAAAGATGTTTGGGACATCATTACAACACTAAATGTATGCATAGTTGGACTAGACAAAGGAGACAAACTAGAGACATAAGAAATAGAAAACCTATTCTGATTAGACAATAGAAAAATTTTGGAAAAAATCATTGACATCCAGGTACAGAAAGCAGTTAGAACTATAAATAGATACAAACTGTCCATACTGCATTATAGTTAAACTCCCAAAAGTACAGAACAAAGAAAGAATATTAAAATCTTCAAGACAGAAGCACCAAGTCACAATGAAAAACAAACCCATCAGAATAGCAGCAGATTTCTGAGAAAAAAATTCTAAAGACCAGGAGAGTACAGCTATATTTCAAGTTCTGAAAAAAAGTAACTGCCAACCAAGATAACTATTCCTGGCAAAGATATCCTTCAGAATCAAAGAGAAATGAATACCTTCCATGATAAGCATAAACTAAGGGGATTCATGAATACCTAATAAGCTTAATTCTTAAATACTATAACCCAAAAGAGGAAGAAAAATAAAGACAATCATGACAGCATAGGAAAGAAAAGTCTCACTAGAAGAGGACATAGCAAATGAGAATCAGGAGAGAATTAAACATCAGAAACCATCAAACCTCTAAGATGAATAAGAGAGGAAGAAATGAACACAGAATATTTTGAAGAAAAATAACAAAATATAGGAATAAGTACATATCTTTTAATAATAATCCTGAATGTAAAAGGTCTTAAATTTCCATTAAAAGTAGTAGATGAGATGATTGGATTAAAAAATACTGAATGATATGCTGCCTGCAAGAAACTCACCTCATGGGCAAAGATACATATAGTAAAAGTAAAAGGATGAAAATGATATTCCTAGTAAACAGAATCTGAAAGCAAGCAGGAGTAGCTATAGTCAGACAAAACAGACCTAAGCCAAAATTAGATGGAGACAAAGATCACTACATATTGATAAAGGGAAAACTTCATCAAAAAGACACAATAATTATAAATACAAATATACTGAACATTGGAATACCCAATGTTATAAAACAAACCCTACTGGACAACAAAGGACAGATAGGTCCCCATACAATAACACTGGGTGATTTCAATACCTGACCTTCACCAATAGCCAAAGTATACAGGAAAAAAAGTCAGCAAAGAATCATCATAGTATAATTACACTGCAGATCAATAACAGAATGTTCCATCAAACAGAATTTTCTATCAAATATACACAAAATACGTATATTTCTCATGAGCACATAGAACTTTTCCCTATGTAGATCATCTATTAGGCCATAAATGAAATCTTAACATAGTCAAAATAATGACATAATTTCTTGTATCTAATCAGATCATGATGATGGAATGAAACTAGAAAACAACATTTACAGAAACCACAGAAATTATATAAACACTTGGAGATTTAACAACACACTGAGGAAACAGTGGTTCACTGAAGAAATCAGGGAGAAATTTAAAAATTCACAGAATCAAAAGAAAATAGAAACACAACATACCAGATCCTGTGGGATACAGTATAAGCAGCACTAAGGGAAGTTTACACATATGAATTCCTACATTAAAAAAAAAAAAAAAAAAAGAGTTCAAGTAAATAACCTAATGATACAGCTCAAGGTCATAGAAAAACAAGAACATATTAAACCCCAAACCAGTAAAAGGAAAGAAATAATAAAGATCAGGGCAGAAATAAATGAAACAAAGACTAAAAGAACAATACAAATGATCAATGAAACAAAAAAACTGATTCTTTAAAACATAAGCAAAATTTAAACACCCTCACCTAAACTAACCAAAAGAGAAGACCCAAACAAGTAAAATTACTGGTGAAAAAGAAGAAAATACAACTGATACCAGTGAAATTAACTGGATCACTAGGGAATATTTTGAAAAATTATATGACAACAAACTGGACAATGTAGAAGAAATGAACAAATTCTACAAAAATTGAATCAGGAAGATATTAAAAAAAAAACCTATATAGATTGATAACTAATAAACAGATTGAAGTAGCAATAGAAAGTCTCTAAATAAAGTAAAGCCCATGATTGGATGGACATACTGCAGAATTGTATCAGACTTTTACAAAAGAACCAACATCAAGGTTCCTCAAACTATTCGTGAAATATAAGAAAGGAAGCCTTCCAAATTCAAGCTAGTACTACTGTGCTATATAAACATGGTAATGACACAAAAAAATATAGACTAATATTTTTGATGAACACAAATGTAAAAATCCTTAATAAAATACTTATAAATTGAATTAAACATTAAATACACTAGGATTCATTCCAGGGTTGCAAGGATGGCCCATAATATATAAATTAACAATACAACATATGAAAAAAATCATGGATGAAGATTGTGTTATCAAAATAGATGCAATAAAAGCCACTGAAAAAAATCCTCATTCCTTCATGACAAAAGTCTTGAACAAATTAGATTAAAAAGGAGCATATCTCGACATGATAAAGACTATGTAACAATAAACCCATAGCCAATATCATGCCAAATGTGTAAAAACTGAAAGCATTTCCTCTAAATTCAGGAACAAGACAAGGGTGTTCACTCTAATCAATCTTATTCAATATAGTATAGTAGTTTTAGCAAGAAAAATTAGGGAAGAGAAAGAAATAAAGCCACAGAAACATGAAAGGAAGAAGTAAAATTATCCCTGTAGCTGATCATATGATTCTATACTTAGAAAACTCTAAGGATTTCATCAAAAGACCCTGGAAGAACTGATAAACAAATTCAGTAAAGTAACAAGACACAAAATCAACAAATAGAAATCAGCATCTTCTCTATACACTAATAATAAACTCACTGAGAAACAAACCAGGAAAGCAATCCCAATCAAAATAACCTCAAAAACTAAAAATACCTAGGTAGAAATAGACCTAAGGAAGGAGGTGGAAGACATTTACAATTAAAATTGTGAAGCACACTGAAAAAAGAAACTGAAGAGCATAGAAGTTGAATAGACTTCTATATTTATGATTTTGAAAATTAAAATTATTAAAATGGCCATACTACCAAAAGTAAGAAAAATTCAACACAATCTGAATCAAAATACCAGTGACATCCTTCACAGATCTAGAAAAAAATCCTAAAATTCACATGGAAGCACAAAAGACCCTAAGCACCAAAGCAATCCTGAACAAAAACAGGAATGCTTCATGTATCACAAAAACAGATTTCAAAATATACTTGAGTCAAAGGAACAAAAACAGCATGGTACTATTATAAAACAGACACCCAGATCAATGGAATAGAATAGGGGACCCAGAAATAAATTAAACATCTACAGACAACTGTTTCTAGAAAAAGGTATTAAAAACATACATTGGAGAATGGATAATCTCTTAAATACAAGATAATGGGAAGACAGGACATCCAAATGCAGAGTATTTGATACCTGACCCATTTCTCTGACCCTATACAAAAAACTAATCAAAATGTATCAAAGGTCTTAATTTGAATTGAAACTACTAGAAGGAAAGGCGAAATATTTCAATATGGTGCATGTGACAATTTCCTGAACAGAACTCCAATAGCTCAGGAAATAAAAGCAAGAAATGACATATGGAATTGTATCAAATTAAAAAGTTTCTACACAGAAAAGTAAACAATAAACAGAGTGAGGAGAAAACCCACATAAAGGGAAAAAAATCTTTTGTCTGGTATTTATCTGACAGAGGTTTAATATACAGAGTATATGAAGAGCTCAAAAAATTTTAACACCAAAGAAGTAATCCAATAAAAAATTGGACAAATGATTTAAAAAGATATTTCTCAAAAGAAGTATAAATGGTCAATAAATATATGAAAAATGCTCAATGTATTTAGGTATCAGGGATGTGCAAATCAACACAATACTGAAATTTCATCTCAATTGTCAGAATAGTTATTATAAACTAAAGAAAACAAAAAAATGCTGGCAAGGATGCGGGGATAAAGGAACACTTTATATGTACTGTTGGTGAGAATATAAATTAGCACAAAAATTGTGGAAAACTATATAGAAGTACCTTAAAAAGAAATATAGAACCATTACTTGATCCAGCTATACAATTTCTTGATTTTTACCCAAAGGAAATGAAGTAAGTATACCAAAGGGACACCTAAATTCTCCCTTTTGATTGTGGCCCAGTTCACAATACCAAAAATATGGGCTTATCCTAGGTGCCTATCAACAGATGAAGGTATAACAAAATACTATATATAGATACATAACGAAATATTACTCAGCCATAAAGAATAATGAGGCTGGAGATATGACTCAGTTTGTAGAGAGCTTGCCCTACAAGCACAAGGCCCTGGGTTTGATCCCCTGCACAGCAAAAAAAAAAAAAAAGAATAATGAAATCATGACATTTGCAGGAAAGTAGATGGATAGAAGGAGGCTATCATATAAGCAAATAATCTGAACACAGAAAGATGAGTAACACAGGTTTTCTCTCATAAAAATTATTATGTATATATATACATATATATATGTGTGTGTATACATATCTATATGTGTGTTTGTGTGTGTGTGTGTATAAATGACTTGGAAGTAGAAAGGGACTATGAGGGGAAGCAGATGAAAGGATGGGGGACAGGAGCAAAGGAAAGGAAAGTGAACATGACCAAAACACTATATATGCATTTATGGAAAAGAAAGTGAAACACATGAATATGTACAATAAATATATGTTATTTATAATAAAAAGTAGAAGAAAAGAACATTTCCAATGTATTTTATATTATCATCTGTAATGATTAAATTTGGAATATTTTAATACCTTAGTTATAATGGTATTAATATTTTATGCAAAGTAACATTAATTAGTCTAAAAGACATGAATGTACATTCAAAGTTACTGCTTCACATGATTACCTCAATAGATGCAGAAAACATTTGACAAAGTACAGCACATATTCATGTTTAAAGCAATAGAAAAACTAGGAAGAGAAGGAAATTACTTCAACATTGCAAAGGCTACATATGACAAACCCAAGTCCAACATTATTCCGAATGAGAAAAATATGAAAGCATTTCCTCTAAAAACAGGAATAAGACAAGGATGCCCACTTTCATCACTGCTATTCAACATAGTACTTGAAACTTAAGCCAGAGCAATTGGGCAAGAGAAGGAAATTAAACAGATCTGAATAGGAAAGCTCTAACTATCTTTTGCCAATGACATGATCCTATATTTAGAAGACTCAAAAAATTCCACCAGAGGACATCTAGAGCTTATAAGTAAATTCAGCAAAGCAGCAGAAAACAAAATCAACACCTATAAATCAATCATGTTCCTATGCTCCAATGATGAATCTGCTGGAAAAAAAAATAAGGAAAACTATTCCATTCACAATACCTCAAAAAATAAAATACTTGGGAATCAATCTAACAAAAGAGGTGAAGGACCTCTACAATGAAAATTACAGAACACTAAAGGAAGAAATTGAAGAACACCTTCAATTTGAAGGTGTTTCATCTTCATTGAAGATGAACAGACCTTCAATATTTCTGGATAGGCAGAATTAATACTGTCAAAATGGCCATATTACCAAAAGCACTATACAAATTCAATGCAATTTCTATCAAAATTCTAATGATGTTCTTCAAGAAATAGGAAGAGCAGTCAGAAAATTCATTTTGAAAAATAAGAGGCCCAAAATAGCCAAAGCAATCCTTGGAGACAAAAGAAAACCAGGAGGCATCACAATATCAGACTTCAAATTAAACTACAGAGTGGTGTACCAAAAACAGCATGGCACTGGCACAAAAACAGTCATGAAACCAATGGAACAGAAAAGACACAGAGAAAATTCCACATAAATACAGTTATCTCATACTAGACAAAGGTGCCAAAAATATATGTTGAAGAAAAGATAGCCTCTTTATCAAATGGTGCTGGGAAAACTGGAAATCCATATATAGTAGATTAAATTTATCCCCTATCTCTTACCCTGCACAAAACTCAACTTAAAGTGGATCAAAAAACTAGGAATTAGACCAGAAACCCAGCTACAAGGAAATGTAGGCCCAACACACCAACGACACACCAACATATTGGCTTAGGAAATGACTTCCTTAACAAGGCTCCTAAAGTGCAAGAAGGAAAATTAAAAATCAATAAATGGGATAGTATTTATTGCTGCTGTATTAGTCAGGGTACTCTAGAGGAATAGAATCAACAGGAAGTATGATTATAAAAGGGGGTTTATTAGATTGGCTTACACAACCAGAAGCTAGATAGTCCACAATGGCCGTCTGCAGCTGGAGAGCTGGAAGAACCAGCAGCTATGCAGTCCGAGACACAGAAGCCACAGAACAAGAAAGATCAATGGTGCTACCCTAGTCTGAGACCAAGGCTTCTGGAAACTACCTGGAGAATCACTGGCAGAGTCTGCTTTGGAAGAATGAAGAAGCGAGTGTCCAATATCCTCAGATGATGGAAGCAGCAATCAACCTGTTCAAGAAGAGTGGAGCTCGCATCTGCATCTGCTTCTTTGTTCTTCCAGCTTTTATTCCATCCTATTGGGCAGTGCTGCCCACACTTAAGAAGGGGCTCCACTGCAGTTCACTATACCACATTCTAGTCATTCCTAGACAAGCCCTCATGGACACACCCACAGGACTCTTAATCACCAGTAATTCTTAATCCAATCAAGTTGACAATTCAAATTAACTATTACAGCATCAAATTAAAAAGCTTCTTCACAGCAATGGAAACAATCAAGAGCATACAGAGAGAGCCTACAAAGTGGGAGAAAATCTTTGCTACCTGCTCCTCAGATAGGGCATTAATATCCAGGATATACAAAGAGCTCAAAAAACTTAACACCAAAATACAAATAACACAATAAATGGGCAAAGGAACTAAACAGACACTTCTCAAAAGAACAAATACAATGGTCAACAAATATATTAAGAAATGTTCAACATCTCTAGCAATTCAAGAAATGCAAATTAAAACCTCACTGAGATTCCATCTCACTCCAGTTAGGCAATTATCAAGAATACAAGTAACGATAAATGTTGGTGAGGATGAGGGGAAAAATATACACTCATACATTGTTGGTGAGACTGCAAATTGGTGCAACAGCTCTGGAAAGCAGTGTGGAGATTCCTCGGAAAACTTGAAATAAAATCACCATTTGACCTGTTATCCCACTCCTCAGGTATATATTCGAAGGACCTAAAATCAGCATACCACAATGATGCAGTCACATCAATGTTTATAGCATCTCAAATCACAATAGCTAAGCTATGGAACCAACTTAGGTGCCTTTCAACAGATGAATGGATAAAGAAAATGTGGTATATATACACAATGGAATATTACTCAGTCATAAAGAAGAACGAAATTACGGCATATGCCAGTAAATACACAGAACTGGAAACTATCACGCTAAGTGAAATAAGTCAATCCCAAAAACCCAAAGGCTGAATGTTCTCTCTGATATGTGGATGCTAACACACAATAAGGGAGGGGTAAGGAAGAACAGAAGTTCAGTGGATTGACAAAGGGAATGAAAGCAAAGGAGGTGAATAGGAATAGGAAAGAGAACAGAATCAATCAAAGGTAACTTTCCTATGTTTATATATGACTACACAGGCAGTGTAACTCCATATCATATACAGCTACAAGAATGGAAAGTTATACTCTATGTATGTATAATATGTCAAAATACATTGTACTATCATGTATATAAAAAAGAACAACCTCAAAAAAGAATACAAGTAACAATGCATGTTGGTGAGAATGTGGGGAAAGGGCACATTCATACATTGTTGGTGGGACTGCAAATTAGTACAAGCACTCTGGGAAAGCAGTATGGAGATTCCTCAACAAACTAGGAAGGAACCACCATATGATCCAGCTATCCCACACTTCAGTATATACTCAAAGGAGTTAAAATGGTGTATCAGCATACTACAGTGACACAGACACATCAATGTTTATAGTGGCACAATTCATAATTTGTACGCTAGCTATGGAAGCCAACCCCATGCCCTTCAATAGATGAACAGAAAAAGAAAAAAGGTATATGTTCACAATGGAGTATTATTCAACTATAAAGAAGAATGACTTTATGGTATTTGCTGGTAAATTGATAGAACTAGGGACCATCATGCTAAGTGAAATAGCAAATGAAACAGCAGTCCTCAAAAGTCAAAGGCAGAAGCTAATCCAAAAAGAAGAGAAGTAGAGAAGTAAAATCTGAGGATACACAAAGGGGAATGAAAGGAAGGGAGGTGGAATGGAATAGGGAAAGTCAGTGGAATGAATCTGACCTAAACTTCCTATGTACATATGTGAACATACCACAGTGAATTTCACCATTATGTACATCTATAAGAATCTAATTTAAGAAAAAAAAAATTAGTAAATAAGAGAAAGATGAGTAGAGTATAGAGAAGGGAACAGGGGTGTGAGGAAAGGAGGGGAAAGGGAAATACTAGGGACTGAATGAGAACAAATTATATTCCATGGCTTTACAATTATGTTATAGAATATTCTATTTTTATTTTCATGTGTAACTAAAAAGGACCAATAAGAAATTAAAAAATAAAGTAACTGCTATAAAATAATCATGAATTTATACTATTAATTCTTGAAAATAGGTATAAACAAACACTAAAGATATCTATGATGCTATAAAAATTCTAATGTGATCATGTAACTAATATAAAATATGATTATCCAATTTACAGTTCAAATAATGTTTAAGAAAAGTTAATTATGATAATATTGTGTGAGAATACTGTCATTATAATTAATTCAACTATTAGAAACACTGCTGAAGTATAGGATATGATTGCTATAGATATAAAATAAAATTTTATTAAATATTATTCTTTTATCTTCTATATCTTTGGTACTTGTTAGTTATGCCAACACACATAACTGTCTTTCTCACTCTATGTATTCTTTCCAAATTCAATCCTTAAAAGTTCAGAAATCTGGTTATATACTTAAATTATTTTATAAACAATATCAATATCTAGCATAGCTTCTGATTATATTGCTAACTTCAATTTTCATGCAAAAGTCCTCAATTATTAAAATAAATGTATATAATTCTCATATTCATAATTTTAAAATAACTAGTACTAATTATAATTCATAATAATGATAATCACAGATATGCCTTCTGAAACACATTAGTTACTATTAATGTAGAGGATTTAGCCCATTAATAATATGTAATTATGTATAATTTTAAATAATACATTTTCTCTCTTCCTGATATGTATTTCCATATTCCTCAAAGCAAAAATGTATACCTGTTTCTGCAGGTCTTGTATTCTACTTTAAGAATTGGTTTGCAAGATTCAGATTTTCTTCCTTCTCTTTGACTTTTTCCTAAGAAAATAAAATAATTTTATTAAACATAATTTATATTTTATTTACCCATAAGAATTTGGAAAATTTCACTTAATAGTATATAAAGTGAATAATATATAACTACATGTTCATCACAATTCAATAAAGAAGTCTATGCATCATAAAAGTTTTACTAAACTCATAAATAATTTTTAGAATGTAACAATTGACTTCTACAAAATCAAGTTATTTATAAAATTATCCAATTTTTGTTGCTTTACAAAATCCCCCAGATGTAAAACTAGTTTCTTGTCAATCTATTTTATCATGCTTGACCATTAAATAAGTTTAAAACTAAAAACACAAACACATAATTATCCAAAAAGTAAAATGTCTTATTATGAAAATATACTCTGAATATATTTTATCTCTAATATAAGCAAACTCCCTTCATAATGAAGATTTTCAATGTAAAGCATATGATAGATATTCAAAATCATTCCATTTCCATCAAATTCATTTAAAGTCTAGTAGACATATTTCATAATTTGAAAAACATGTAAATGATGTATTCTATGTATGCAGATCAAAAATAAGAGTTTCTTATGTGTAAAGAATTATGCTATTTCAAGTCCATATGGATCAAAATAAAAGCAGCTTATGCATTCAACATACTTATCTTTCTACTTTTACTCTTGGTTTAATTCTATGTCTCATTTTGAGACAACTGGCATGTATTTTGGAATGCTATATTTGCTTCTTTTATTTTTAATAATTACCCTTATTTAATCTCATATTACCATTATTTACAGACATACCTGTTATATAGAAAGATGTTAAATGCATGTATATTAAATTTTCAGTATAGTTTAAGAATGGCACAGCCAAATCCAAATAGGATGCCAAGCTAGTTTATTCAACTAGTTTAAGGGGCAAAGAATCAGCATGAAACAAGCCATTCTTTTCCCCATGGCAAGCTTTCTGAAATTTTCCTTTTTTTTTTTTTTATCTTGTATTCCATGTCAACTAAAAAAAGCAACCAATAATATAAAATTGGTCATAATTATTCACACTGTAAATAAAGATAAGTATCTATATTATACATAAAATGCAACTGCAGACATTATATGTAGATTATGACATATTAAAAGGTGATAGATTTTGCTCAGACAAGATGACAGATTTTGAACAGTGGTCTTAAGAACAAATAGTTGGCAGATTACTGGTTTTGATAATGAAGAAGGAACGGAGAAGGACCCATTCTACTCAGCTTGTGTATTTCTTTTCCATTCACTACTTCTCTAAATTACCAAGTCATTAATTGAACAAGAGTATATCTGCATTAGTTTATGGATACTGTTTTTTCAATCAATATGCATCAGTGTCATAAACTAAATCCAATAGGAAAGATTAATTACGTAAGTAATTAATTAGTTAATATATTACTTCAATTTCGAACTCCAACATAATGTATTTTGGGTAAGGATTTCCTGCTTTGATTATATTCACTGTTAGTAATTAAAACATGCTTAAATGTCATATTGCATAAAATAACATTAACCACAATTCCACCTGCTGCTATACCTTATGTTAAGAGTATTAAATAATGGTAGAAATAACTAAACTCTAAGCTGCTTAAAACAGATTAAACAAAACACATATTAAAATTACAATATTAGGTACCAGAAGCAAATGGCTGGTAATAAAGTATAATAGAAGTTGAAATTAAAACTCCAGTTTTATGGATAGCCAGTTTTGCTAGATTAAAAAATTGGTATTAAAGGAACAGTATAAATAATGCCTAAGAGGTACAAAAGAGCCAGTTAGTGGCAATCTGTACAACTAAATTTCAATATAGAAAATTAAGAGCCATAAGAAGTTTTCAAATTGGGGAGTGCTGTGTGTAAAGCAATGCTTCAGAACATAAACATGACTTTATTTAACAGAGCAAATTTGAGGTTTTAAGTGACTATGATGGCTATTACAACATCATAGGAAAAGAATAGATAAAGAATGAAGGACAGTCTTGAAATACTGTCAATCACACCAATGTACGTGTAATGGCAGTACCAAAAGGTGAGAAAAGAAAGGAACAGAAAAACATTTAAAAAAATAATGCCTGAAAAAATCCTAAATTTGATGAAAAATATTATTTATATATTGAATAAGTTCAATGACTTTTTTCTTTTTATGGCTGAATAATTATTATTATTTAAGTATTAGGTGTCCCCCAAAAGTTCACATGTGGGACAATGCAATGAAGTTTACAGGTGAAATGACTGAGTTATGAAAGGTTTCACATAATCAGCGCATTAATCTTCTGATAGGGATTAACTGGATGGTAACTATAGGCAAGCAGGGTGTCGCTGAAGAAAGTGGGTCATTGGGGGCATGCTTCTGGAGTACATAGTTTGTGTGTGGTGAAGACAGTCTCTCTCTGCTTCCTGGTGTGATGTCCTAAGCCACTTTCCTCCACCACTTTTTTCTGCCAGGATGTTTTGCCATAGTTCTGCCGAGAACAATGGAGCCAACTATCTATGGACTGAGACCTTTGAAACTTTGAGCCCCAGAATAAACGTTTCTTTCTCTGATTGTTCTTGACAGGTCTTATGGTCACAACCATGAAAAAGATGAGTAAAACAATAATATTCCATTGTGTACATACACCATATTTTCTTTATCCATTTACCCATGGATTGACACTTGGATTGATTCCATGCCTTTGTTTATTGTCAATAGTACTACAAGAAACATGGGAGTACAGGTATCTCTTTGATACTGATTTCATTTCCTTTGAATATACACTAAAAAGCTGGATAACTGGATCACATGTAGCTCTATTTTTAGGTTTCTGAGGAACCTATCTGCTGTTTACCACAATGGCTATCCTAATTTACATTTCTACTAGTAGTAGACAAGAGTTTCCCTTTTGCCACATTCTAATGTGTTATTTTTTGCTTTTTTGGTAATACTCATTCTGACGGGTGAGATATTATCTCATTGTGGCTTTAATTTGCATTTCCCTGATAACTAGTAATGTTGAACTCTTTTTGGTACACTGATAACCAAACTATTTTTTATTTTTTCTTTTGAGAAATATCAATTCAGATAATTTGCCCTTTTTTAATAATTAGATTTCTCAGTTATCCATTGTTGAATTTTTTATGAATTCTGGGTATTAATCTCCTGTCATATTAATAGTCTGCAAGTATTTTCTACCATTCTGTAGGTAGGTTCTTTCTCCACTCTGTTATAATTTGGTTTACTACACAATAGCTTCTTAATTTGATGCAATCCCATTTGTCTATTTCTGCTTCTGTTTCCTTCACTTTGGGAGTACTATTTTTAAAAATCATTGCCTATATTAATGTAATTTCATAGTTTCAGTTCTTACATTTAAGTCTTTGATCCTTTGTGAATTGATTTTTGCATATGGTGAGAGAGGGGTCAAATTTCATTCTTCTGCATATGGATATCCCATTTCTCTAGCACCATTCATTGAATAGGCTGTCCTTTTTCCATCATGTTGTTTGTTTTGCACCTTTGCTGGGAATCAGTTGAGTGTAGATATGTGGACTTATTTCCAAGATTTCCATATTCTGTTCCACAGATCAATGTTTTAGTTTTTAAGCCAGTACCATGCTGTGTTGGTTACTTTAGCTCTAAAATATGTCTTGAGATCAGATGTTGCAACGCCTCTGGATAGCTGTTCCTTTTGTTCAACATTGCTTTAGTTATTTGGGGTGTTTTGTCCTTCCATACAAATTTTAGAATTTTTTTTTTCTATTTCTGAGAAGCATGTTATTAGTATTTTGATGGGGATTTAATTCAATCTGTAAACTACTTTGAGTTGTATGGACATTTTAACAATATTGATTCTTGCAATCTATGAACATCAGAGGTCATTCCATTTTGTCTATGTTTCTTCTATTACTTTATTCAATATTTTGAATTTTAATTGTAGAGGTCATTCATTCACTTGGTTAAGTTTATTTGTAGGGATTTCGTGTTTTTCAACATAGCTATCATGAATGGGAGTGTTTTCTTAAAAAAAAAAAAAAAAGTAAGAACATTCAGCATTCTACTCATTTTAGTAAGAATTGTTCAAAGTAACTCTCTAAACTACCTATAATTGACCATTGCTCTTTATTTGAATAATCTGCCTATTTTCAAATTTATTTTTGCTACATATTAGCTCATCTCATTAAAAAGATCACTATAATTTTCCATAGGGAAAAATAAATTTATAGGTAATATTTTTATAATATTGAATGTGCATATGTACATATAGAGTATGTTTTCATTTACTCAAGATTTGCTTCTTATGTTTCTTAGTAGAAATAATACTTTGTATTTACTTTAAGGTTTACCCCCATATATTCTGTGAGTGCTGTTACTTAAAACTGTTTTATACTTCTGCACAACAAGGAAAATTATTAAGAGTATGAAGAGAATTCATACAGAATGGGAGAAACTCTTATGTCAGCTATGGCTCCAACAGGGGATTAATATCCACAATATAGAAAGAACTCAAACAGGTTAACACCAAAACAACAACAACAACAAATAAACCAATCCATAAATGCATAAAAGAATCAAGCAAAAACTTTTCAGAAGAAGAAACACAAATAGCCAACAAATATATGAAAAAATGCTCAATATCTCTAGCTATCAGGGAAATGAAAACCAAAACTACACTAAGATTTCATCTCACTCCAATCAGAATGGCAATTGTCAAGAATACAAACAATAATAAATGCTGATGGATGTGGGCAGGGAAGGGTAACACTTGTCCATTGTTGGTGGGACTACAGACCACTACAGTCACTCTGGAAAGCACTATGGAACTCCCTCAAAAAACTAAAAATAGAACCACCCCATGACCCAGCTATCCCACTCCTTGGTATATATCCAAAAGATCTAAAATCAGCAAACTAAGGATATAGCCATTTCAATGTTGAACAGCACAAACCAAAAATTATGAAATTATGAATTATGGAATCAACACATTTGCCTATCAATAGACAAATGCATTAAGAAACTAGTATATAAGCACAATGGAGCTCTATTTGGTCACAATGAAAAATGAAATTATGGTATTTGTTCGTAAATGGATGAAACAGAACACGGTGTTAAGTGAAATAAGCCAGACCCAAAAATTTAAAGGTAGAATGTTTTCTATCATATGTGGAACTTAAGTAAAATAAAATAAAGGAGGTGGTTAGACCAGGATATTATGAAGATATGGGCAAGTGTGGGGTGCCATCCATAGCCAGCAAATAAAAACAGGCTTGGTTGAGTTATTAGACATGGAAATATGCCTCTCAGGAATTGAAAATTATGAGAAACTGTTCAAGATTGTCTGGAGGATGTGGTTTCTGTGCAGTTGGTTCACCTCCAGAATTTGCAGGCCATGGATGTGCCAATAACCCCCAAGAGCAAAACAGCTTCCTTAGCTCCACCCCATCCTATTTCTCATGAAGAAGCTCCTCTCTTCCCCCTTTGATCTATAACGCTATAAATAAAGAAAACCTTGGCTCCTCCATTCTGTTAGAGCTAGACCCTTATGAATAGCTCAACCCATCAGCCCCCACTCTAAAGATAATTCCGTCTCCTGTTTGTCTTGATGATAAATAAATTTCTTAGCGAATACTTCATAGCCAGCCAATCCCTCAGATAAGAACCCTTTTCCTCACCCATGCAGGATGTGCAGCCATAGGGAAGATCAATAGGGTAGGAGGAGAACTAGGGGCTAAGAGGAGGAACAGAAAAGGTGAGAAAATGCAGAATTTTTTAAAAGATAATGCTTTGTGTATATATAAATGTACCACAGGGAATTTTACCTTTATGTATAAGTAAAACAAACCAATTAAAAATAAATATATGAGTGAAAGAAGTCTAACAGTATTGAAGGAGAAGCAGGGAGAAGACAAGAAAAAGGGGATATCATAACTGAAACTAAATTACATGCATGTATGATTTGTTGGGATGAACCCGGCTAAAATATATAATGATATGATGCTCTAATAAAAATAAACTACTATTTGTAGTTGTTATTTATAATCTATTAGATTTTATTTGTTTTACATACAGAATTCTAAAGTTATATGTAATTTCCTAATTCTTTTTTTCAGTTGTACAATTACACTAAAAAGCAGTTATACTTTTGAATCCTCTTTGTAAGTGTATAAATATCATATTTCATTTTGAAGTCTAATCATACATTGGCTAGTATTTCCAGGAAAATATTCAATGAAAGTTGTCCTGAAATTGGCGGACTAGAGGGTGACTGCATCTCCAGTCGCTCCAGAATCCAGGATTCAAGAAGGGGAGGCACTGAGAGAATCGGACTACAATAGAGCCACGGGGTGAGTCTCCCCTACCCGGTGAAGCTCGGCCCGGGCTGCAGGCTCGGATTCAGGCGGCTTATCAGAGTAGGGCAGGGCAGTTAGAGTCCTCCCCAGGCAGCCCTGCGCACTCCGGCGGTGGGCTCCTCCTACACGGCCAGCTTCTCCAGCTTCTGGGAGCAGGCCGCCCAGTGAGAGCCTTTCTGCACAGAACCAGCTCCAAGTCCCTGAGCCAGCGCGTGGCAAGCTCTGGCCCACAAGTACCTTCAGGGACCAGGACAGGGCAGCCAGGGACTTCCCCAAGCAGTCCGGCTCACTCCGGAGGGAAGCGCCTTTCTACGCTAGCATCTCGGAGTAGGCCGCCCAGTGAGAGCCTTTCTACACAGAGCCAGCCACAAGTCCCCAAGCCAGCAGAGAGCTCTGACCCACAAGCAGCCTCTGGGACCAGGGCAGGGCAGCCAGAGACCTCTCCAGGCAGCCCTGCCCCCTCCAGCCACAGGCATTTTCCACAGGGCGATCCAAGATGGCAGACTAGAGGGTGACTGCATCTCCAGTCACTCCGAACCCAGGATTCAAGAAGGGGAGGCATTGAGAGACTTGGACTAAAATAGAGCCATGGGGTGAGTCTGCCGCACCCGGTGAAGCTCGTCCTGGGCGGCAGGCCGGGATAGGGGCAGATTATTAGAGTAGGGCAGGGAATCTAAAGTCTTCCCCAGGCAGCCCAGCTCACTCCAGTGGTGGGCTCCACCTACACAGCTGGCTTCTTGGAGCAGGCCCCCCAGTGAGAGCCTTTCCACACAGAGCCAGCTCCAAGCCCTGGAACCAGTAGCAGGCTAGGGACAGCTTTCTTCAGAAGCACTGCATTATCAAGTTACTCCAAGATTTCAGGCTACTGAAGGCTGGGAGGTGATACACTGGAAAACTACAGTGACACTATAAGCAAATAGAGGAAATCTGCAATATCACAGAGTCCTAAGGACATGTGACCAATATGAGAAAACAAGGAAAGAAAATGTCCCAAAAAACCTAGATACTATATCAATAAAACCCAATGACAGCACAGCAGAAAGAAATGTCAGAAAGGGAGTTCAGAATGTACATAACTAAAACAATCAGGGAAGCAAACGAGGAGATGAAAGAGCAAATGCAGGCATTGAAGGAGGAGATGAAAGAGCAAATGCAGGCATTAAATGATCAAACCAATCAACAGTTAAAAGAGCAAATACGGGAAGAGATCATTTCAATAAAGAGTTAGAGATACTGAAAAAACAAACAAACGGAAATCCTTAAAATGAAAGAAACAATAAACCAAGTTAAAAACTCCATAGAAAGCATAACCAATAGGATAGAACACCTGGAAGACAGAACCTCAGATATTGAAGAAAAAATATTTAATCTTGAAAACAAAGTTGACCAAACAGAAAAGATGGTAAGAAATCATGAACAGAATCTACAAGAATTATGGGATATCATGAAAAGGCCAAATTTAAGAATTATTGGGATTGAGGAAGGCTTAGAGAAACAAACCAAAGGAATGAACAACCTATTCAATGAAATAATATCAGAAAATTTCCCAAACCTGAAGAATGAAATGGAAAACCAAGTACAAAATTACAACAGACCCACACCAATGCACATTATTATGAAAATACCTAACATACAAAATAAAGACAGAATTTTAAAGGCCGCGAGAAAAACCATCAAATTACATTCAGGGGGAAACTAATAAGAATATCAGCAGATTTTTCAATCCAGACCCTAAAAGCTAGAAGGGCCTGGAACAACATTTTTCAAGCCCTGAAAGAAAACGGATGCCAACCAAGAAACTTATACCCAGCAAAACTTACTTTCAGATTTGACAACGAAATAAGATCATTCCATGATAAACAAAAGCTAAAGGAATTTACAAAAAGAAAGCCGGCATTACAGAACATTCTCAGCAAAATATTCCATGAGGAAAAGATGAAAAACAATGATGCAAATCAGCAACGGGAGGAACTACCCTAAAGGAATAGCCAAATAAAGGAGAAACCAAATCATGTCAAAAAACAAAAGTGAGTCAAATGACTGGGAATACAAATCATATCACAATAATAACCCTGAATGTTAATGGCCTGAACTCATCAATCAAAAGACATAGACTGGCAGAATGGATTAAAAAGAAAAATCCAACAATTTGCTGCCTGCAAGAGACTCATCTCATAGAAAGAGATACCCATAGACTAAAGGTGAAAGGATGGGAAAAATCATACCATGCACACGGACACAGCAAAAAAGCTGGAGTATCCATCCTCATTTCAGATAATGTGGACTTCAAGCCAAAACTAGTCAGAAGGGATAAAGAAGGACATTTCATGCTGCTTAAGGGAAGCATAAATCAGCAAGACATAACAATCATAAATATCTATGCCCCGAACACTGGCTCATCCATGTACGTCAAACAAATCCTTCTCAATTCCAGAAATCAAATAGACCACAACACAATAATACTAGGCGATTTTAACACACCTCTCTCACCACTGGATAGATCATCCAAACAAAAATTGAATAAAGAAACCATAGATCTCAAAAACACAATCAACAATTTAGACTTAACCGACTTATATAGAATATACCATCCAACAAAGAACAAATACACTTTCTTCTCAGCAGCACATGGATCCTTCTCTAAAAAGACCATGTTTTATGCCACAAAGCTACTATCAGCAAATACAAGAAGATAGAGATACTACCTTGTACTCTACCAGATCACAATGGATTGAAATTAGAAATAAATGACAGAATAAAAAACAGAAACTTCTCCAATACCTGGAGATTAAATAATACACTATTATATGATGAATGGATAACAAGACATCAGGAAGGAAATTTTAAAATTCTTAGAAGTAAACGAGAACAAAGACACATCATATCAAAATATCTGGGACACTATGAAAGCAGTACTTAGAGGAAGATTTATTTCATGGGGCACATTCAACAAGAGAAGTAGAAATAAAAAATAAACGACTTAACACTACAGCTCAAAGCCCTAGAAAAAGAAGAGCAGAACAACATCAAAAGTAGTAGAAGACAGGAAATAGTTAAAATCAGAGCCAAAATCAACAAAATTGAAACGAAAGAAACAATCGGAAAAAATTAACAAAATAAATAGTTGGTTCTTTGAAAAAATAAACAAAATTGATAAACCCTTAGCCACGCTAACAAAGAGAAAGAGGGAGAAAACTCAAATTACTAAAATTTGGAATGAACAAGGAAATATCACAACAGACACGAGTGAAATACAAAACATAATTAGAAGCTATTTTGAAAATCTATACTCCAACAAAACAGAAAACCTCGAAGACATCAACCAGTTTCTAGAGACATATGAATTACCTAAACTGAATGAGGAGGACATACACAACTTAAATAAATCAATTTCAAGCAGAGGTCATGAAAAGCCTACCAAAGAAAAGTCCAGGATCAGATGGGTTCTCAGCCGAGTTCTACAAAACCTTTAAAGAAGAGCTCATTCCAATACTCCTCAAAGTGTTCCATGAAATAGAAGAGGAGGGAACCCTCCCAAATTCATTCTATGAAGCCAATATCACCCTGATACTTAAACCAGACAGAGACAACATCAAGGAAAAAAAAATTCAGACCAATATCCTTAATAAGCATCGACGCAAAAATTCTCAACAAAATTTTAGCAAATCGCGTACAAAAATATATTAAAAAGATAGTGCACCATGATCAAGTGGGTTTTATCCCAGGGATGCAAGGTTGGTTCAACATCCGGAAATCAATAAATGTCATTCACCATTGTTGCTGTCCACGGATATTTATTACCACCTGCAGCAACAATTGCACAGGTATTTATCAAAGGTGGACTGGAAACTGAGCTACTTCTATTTCTCAGCTACTTCCTTCCTTGTTTGTTTGTTTATAGAGATAGAGGAAATAAGGCTTACTTGCTTTGAGAGGAGAGAGAGCGAGGCTTTGCATGAGAGAGAAAGAGACTTTGCTTAAGAGAGAGAGACTACACTTTCAGAGATCTTATCTTCTTAGTTCTGCTGCTGCTTCTTAAAGGTGTGTCCTGCATCCTGTGAACTAAGGGTGCGTCTATCTGAGGTGCTTCTTAGTGATGCATCCCACGTACTGCGATCTACGATCTGCAACCTAAAGATGGGTTCTCAGTTTTCCGCTCTACAATCTGCCTTCCGCCGCTGCCCCTACTCGCTGCTTCTATATGCTTGCTGCCTTTTCTTCTTCCTTTCTGCTAGTGGCTTCTCTCCGCCTGTTGCTGTTAGCTGCTGCTTTTGCTGTCGCCCCACCTTCTGCCTACTTATATCACCTCCAGGAAGCGGAGGGCAGGGACACACCTCTTATGCAAAGATTAGGCTAGAAGCTAGATGTCCGAGCAAGAACAATTAGGAGTGCTCGAGAACACATGCGCATGCATTGTGTGCATGGAGGATAAATCACCTGAGTGTGCTTATGTCGATTAACCTCCTGGCTGCTGACAACCTCTGGCTGACTGCCAGGACTACATGGCACAGCCCCCAACACACCATATCAACAGACTTTAAGTTAAGAATCACATGATTATTTCAATAGATGCAGAAAAAGCATTCAATAAAATACAGTATCCCTTCATGCTCAAAACACTAGAGAAAATTGGGGTAGTGGGAACATTCCTTAACATTGTAAAGGCCATCTGCACTAAGCCTATGGCCAATATCATCCTAAATGGTGAAAAACTGAAAGCATTCCCCCTAAAAACTGGAACAAGGCACGGAAGCCCTCTTTCACCACTTCTATTCTACATCATCCTTGAGACTCTAGCCAGAGCAATTAGACAAACCAAAGAAATTAAAGGGATACGAATTGGAAAAGAAGAACTCAAACTATCCCTGTTCGCTGATGACATGATTATATATTTAGAGGAACCTGGAAATTCCACCAGAAAACTCTTAGAACTCATAAATGAATTCAGTAAAGTAGCAGGTTACAAGATCAATGCTCATAAATCTAATGCATTTTTATACATAAGTGATGAATCTTCAGAAAGAGAAATTAGGAAAACTACCCCATTCACAATAGCATAAAAAAAAAAAATACTTGGGAATCAATCTCACAAAAGAGGTGAAAGACCTCTACAATGAAAACTACAGAACACCAAAGAAAGAAATTAAAGAAAACCGTAGAAGATGGAAAGATCTCTGATGTTCTTGGAGAGGCAGAGTTAATATTGTCAATATGGCCATACTACCAAAAGTGCTATACAGATTCAATGCAATTCCAATTAAAATCCCAATGACGTACCTTACAGAAATAGAGCAAGCAATTACGAAATTCATCTGGAAGAAGAAGAAACCCAGAATAGCTAAAGCAATCCTCAGTAGAAAAAGCGAAGGAGGGGGTATCGCAATACCAGATCTTCAACTCTATTACAAAGCAATAGTAACAAAAACGGCATTGGTATTGGTACCAGAATAGACAGGTAGATCAAGGGTACAGAATAGAGGACATGGACACAAACCCAAATACATACAATTTTCTCATACTAGACAAAGGGGCCAAAAATATGCAATGGAGAAAAGATAGACTCTTCAACAAATGGTACTGGGAATACTGGAAAACCATATGCAACAGAATGAAATTAAACCCCTATCTCTCACCCTGCACAAAACTCAACTCAAAATGGATCAAGGGCCTCGGAATCAGACCAGAGACCCTGCATCTTATAGAAGAAAAAGTAGGTCCAAACCTTCAACTTGTTGGCTTAGGATCAGACTTCCTTAACAGGACTCCCATAGCACAAGAAATAAAAGCAAGAATCAATAACTGGGATAGATTCAAACTAAAAAGCTTTCTCTCAGCAAAGGAAACTATCAGTAATGTGAAGAGAGAGCCTACAGAGTGGGAGAATATCTTTGCCACTCATAACTTCAGATAGAGCGCTAATTTCCAGAATCTATAAAGAACTCACAAAACTCTACACCAAGAATACAAATAATCCAATCAACAAATGGGCTAAGGAAATGAATAGACACTTCACAAAAGAAGATGTGCAAGCAATCAACAGATATATGAAAAAGTGTTCAACATCTCTAGTAATAAGAGAAATGCAAATCAAAACCACCCTAAGATTTTATCTCACCCCAATTAGAATGGCGATTATCAAGAACACAAGCAACAACAGGTGTTGGCGAGGATGTAGGGAAAAAGGTACACTCATATACATTGCTGGTGGGGTTGCAAATTAGTGCAGCCACTCTGGAAAGCAGTATGGAGATTCCTCAGAAAGCTTGGAATGGAACCACCATTTGACCCAGCTATCCCACTCCTTGGCCTATACCCAAAGGACTTAAAATCAGCATACTACAGAGATACAGCCACATCAATGTTCATAGCTGCTCAATTCACCATAGCCAGACTGTGGAATCAACCTAGATGCCCTTCAGTTGATGAATGGATAAAGAAACTGTGGCATATATATACAATGGAATATTACTCCACCATGAAGAATGATAAAATTATGGCATTTGCAGGCAATTGGATGAAATTGGAGAATATCATGCTAAGTGAGATAAGTCAGTCTCAAAAAACTAAAGGACGAATGATCTCACTGATAAGTGGATGAGGACATATAATGGGGGGCAGAAGCGGTTAGCGTTAGGGTTAGGGTTAGCTTTGGGGTTAGGGATAAGGAGGGTGGTAAGAATGGAGGAAGGAAGGACTGTATAGAGGGAAAGAGGGTGGGAGGGGTGGGGGGGAAGGGAAAATAATAACAGAATGAATCCAACAACATTGCCCTATGTAAATTTATGATTACACAAATGGTATGCTTTGACTCCATGTACAAATAGAGAAACAACATGTATCCCATTTGTTTAAATAATAAAAAAAAATAAAATAAAAGTAGTCCTTGTGGACACCCCTTTCCCATTTCTGAGCAATAATTTTATAACAAGCATTTTTATAAGATTAGGTTTAATACTGTATTTGTAGATATGCGGGGTGTGTGTGTATGTGTGTGTGTGTGTGGGCACTGTGATTGAAGAATACATAAGTGAAACTATTACAGTCTGTTGTGAAAGAACATCAATGTCTGCAGCAATGTCTCCAAGAGCAATGTTATTACAGTGGCAAATTCAAGTCAAACATATGCTAACCCAACCTCATTAGCTTTAGTATTCTCCTAATTAGCCCACCCTTATCTAATCATGAGCTTCAGACAAAGTATATCTTTTCAGGAGACAACTTTTTGCTTTCTAGGAAAATTACGCAATACTTCTACATATGGTTTCTCAGTTTAGTAGATACAATAAAAAGGAAGGGATGCAACAAAAATGTTTTCTAGAGTACATACAACATAATATCTTTATTATATAAGTTAAAATCCAAACTATCAGATATGGAAAGACAGGAACATGTTAGACATTCTTATGAATAGAGATCAACTTCAAGGTAAAGCAAATGTTGGTATTATCAGATAAAGATAGTCAACCTAATTTTAATGCTTCCAGGAAAGTAAAATGTTCAAAACTAATAAAAAAGGAACTATTAGCAGAGAAATAGACAATGCAAAAAGGTATTAAATGGGAATACTATCAGAAGTAAAAAAATAAATAAATAAATAACAGGCTTAATAGCAGAGTACAGATGTCAGAGGAAGATTGCAGTTAATGATTCATCAAAAGAGCTAATTAAGGAATCTAAAATTCAAAGGAAAAAAATAACAAAATAAATAACAGCCAGAAATGTATAGTAACACCAGAAGTTCTACATAGAACAGACTAATATTCCACAAAGAACATGAAGCAGAAAAACACATTTGAAGAGATAAGTAGCTGAAAAGTTCCTCATCTTTTTGTAGGATATAAAATTACAGATTTAAGGAGCTCAGTAGAACCCTTAACAAAGTAAATTTGCAGAAACCAAGCCCCAGGCATAGTACAGGTAAACTGCTGAAGATTAAAAAAAATATAAAAAGTTGTTTGACAATGGAGGAAAATGACATATACAAAGAAAGCAAAATTAAAACCACTCAAGACTTTACATTCAGAAAACATGGAAGCTAGAAAATGGTGAAAAGGTCTTTATAGTGTTTATCACTTTAAAAACAACGCAAAACAGACACACACAGAAAGACAGAAATGTAAATCTAGCAAAAACAGGCTTCAAGAATGAAGGAAGAGAATAGGCAATTTTCAGATTAAGGAAGCTAAGTAAATTTGTTTCTACCACATCTACATGAAATGCTAAGTAATTTTTCAGAACAAATGAAAATTAAAAGGCTGTTTTTCCTATAATTGAAAATGCACATGACTAATGCACAAATTATAACAATGTATTTAGGTGTAATGTATGGAAGCTAGAGCATTAAGTTTAGTGGGGAAGGATAAATAGAACTATATGGTTACAAGAGTTCTATATTTTCATTAAGTGTTCCAGTATCAGCTCTAACACATTTTGAGTATTTAAGAAATCACATCTGTAATTCTGGGAGCAAGCAATTAAAAAAAGTGAAGATAAAGTGCTTATATATAAATTATAATGAAATTCTAATAAAAATATTCAAGTAATCCAAAAGAAAGCAGAAAAGGAGAAAACCAAAACAAAATCAGTAGGAAACAACCAACAGAAAACAAGTAATAAATTGGTAGGCCTAAATTCAACTCTATTAGTAATCATATATTAACAGAGTAAACATTCTAGCACTAAGACTGGGTAAAAGCAGAAAATTCAACTACATGCCCTCTAGCAGGAGACCAAAAAAAAAAGCCTAATAACAAGACTTCAAAATATATGAATCAAAAAAGGTACAATTCAAGTAAGAAATAGGCAATTCTGCAATAATATTAGTAAATTTTAATACCAGTCTCAACAATTGATAGCACTAGAAAACTATCAGTAAAATCACAATCTGACAAATGCCATCAACTAACTTTACCTGTTAGATTTTTTTTTAAAAATAAGCATAAATGAAGAAAATTACATGGGAAAATATATTATGAGAATTTTAACTCACCTCCCTTAAAATTTAAATACAAAACTAAAATTTGGCAAAGATTTAAACCATGCAAAATACAATTTCAAATTTAACCTTTATATAACAGTTAAGAAATTTATATTCTTCTTAAGCACATTTGTAAATGTTATGGTAATTGTCTATGTACTAATTATAAAACAAATCTCAGTAAATTTTGTAGAATTAATATTATGACAGGATGGCAGATTAGTGGGAAGTGGTGGTTCTCACAGTTCCATGACTCAGGATACAAACTTCAAGGAATTACTTCTCCAGAAGGTGAGTGAAAGGGGCATAAAGAACACTCCACTACTCAAGACAGAAAGTCTTGAGCACTGGAAAAAGTTGGAGTACACTAGAGAAGGCTAAGGAGCAGATTAGGAGCTGAGTTGCAGGCAGGAACAGGGTTGGGGGGAGGGGATGGATACAAGATCTGAAAACATCTACTAGTGCTAGAATTTTTGGTGTGGGAAACCCCAGGATCTGAGGTGCAGAGCACCCTGGGCGAACCCAGAAGCTATTCAGCCAAATAAACTGGTATGTGAAAAGACACAGTCAACCAGCTGTACGCAGTGAACACAGACTCAAATACCTCTAAGTAAAAGTGGTGGAAAATTCAGGGTGCTTAGATCTGGGAATTCCAGACCAAAACCAGCACATGGATCCACCACACACCAACCCCCGGGATCTAAAGTGATGATCCTAGAGAATTAGGAGAATCTCTGGCTGGGAGATTTTCTGGTGCAGAGGCCTTTTTGCTTGGGGGCATTACAGATCAAGCTAAAGAAAGAGCTCTTGGCCCCTTCTCCCAAAGAGCAGAAAACCAGACCACAAGCAGGGAGAAGAGGAACGGGGTCGGGCAGAGAAACAGACAAAACTCACTGCTCCCAAACTGCTTTACCTGGGGGTAAAACAGATTCACAAAGGCCAGAGAAAGCCTTGCCCCCCTCCCACAGGTCACTGAATAAGCTAGCAGAAGAGTTGGGACGGACACACACACACACACACACACATATAACTGGGCTGGATGGAGAAAACAGAAAATCTCAGTGCTCTGAATCAGCCCTGTCAAAGGGTAATGCAGATCAGAGGCCAGCAGAAGCTTGGGCTCCCCCTCACCACCACCACTGACCCTGTAGCCAAGAGCCAACAGAACCAGTGACAGGGAGAAACTGAATGAAATAGAGTATCTGAGTTCAATGCCCAAAATCCCGCTTGAGAAGTCCTCCAAAACACTCAGTATCCCCACAAAATGGGACACGTAAAAGGACCAACTCCCTCTTCCCACAGGTGGTGCTCTGCAGTGTGCTGTGGGATACAGACCCACAAGCATATTGATTCATTAACATCGGAAAACCCTGTCACAAAAAACACATGGGGGAAAACTAGACCAAATCCCCTCCCTGGAGAGATTTGCTGGCAAAACACATGGCACAGATCTCAAAGATATAACTCAGGTAATCAAGCTGCCAACATCCACACTTCTCACACCATCCCCTTGGGAAGGGTCTTTGAGGAACTGAAAGGCAGTTTGACACAGAGAGCTGGCCAAAAAATAAATAAATAAACAAATAAATAAATATAAAATTCATATGCCATTTTGCTATTTTGTTTTTACTTTTGTTTTTATGAATGTGTACTAATTGACAAATGGACATTTGCACATTTGTACATATACTATTTTGTTTCTTTTTTTTAGTTTTTAGTATTTGCTTCATAGGTTTCTAAAATTTTTCTTCTATTTTGTGCTCTTCATTTTTTTATTTTTTTCGTTTTTTTTCTTTCTTCAACCTTTTTTATATTTTTGAAGGTTAAGTCATTTGATTTATATAAATTTGATTGACTTCCTATTGATTATTTCACAATTGTTTTCCTTTGTTTTTATTTCTCTCTTTCTTCCTGCCAAAAGGTACTCTACTATATTTACTCTTCCTTCAACTCTATTACTTCTATTTTGTTATATTTAATTATTGTTTTTTGTTTTTTTCTTTTATGTTCTCACCTCTTAAAAATACATTCTATGTTGCCTCTGCATACATCTCACCCACCTCTAGGATCTATAAACCCTTTTCTACTGTCCCATTTCTTCTTCCTTTCCTCTTAAAGAACTCTATCATTAACAGGAAATGTAAGCATACACATATATCCTATTTTGTTTCTTATTTCTATTATTTTATTTGAAGACTGGAATTATTCATAAAACAATAATTTGAAGACTTAGATGTTTGATTAGTGTATATTGTTTTTGTTCTTGTAAACTTTTATTTCTTTTCTGTATTTTTTCTTTTAATTTTTTAAAACTTTTCTATTTTTTATCTTTTTATTTTTAGTACTTTTTTCTCTCTTGTTAATTTCCCTTGACTCTTTCTTTTCCTCTGCTAACAGCCAAACTCTCATGCTCTCTCTTCCACCTTTTCTTTAATCTTTTACCTCTATCTTTACACCTCCTCCCTCATAATCATCATACCTACATCGCTTCTATTATATGCCTGGTCACCATGTGAAATTGTAAACCTTTATGTAAACTTACTGTTTTCATCCTGGGCAACAATCAATATCAATTCTCAGTATTATAATAACCAACAATGTAGACTTTATTGCAAGAGCTATTTTGTTTAATACTGTAAATTTTTTGCATCAGTTGTGGTTATTATCTGTCTCCCCCTAAACTTCAAGTACAAGCAACCTTCAAGAACACTATAAATACAGAAGGTTGAAACCCTACTGCCTCAAAATCATCTGTTAGATGAGTAGACATACAAACAACATGAAAAAGCAAGGGAACTAATCTCCTCCAACAAAGCAAAATACATGGAAACAATCCATGGAAGAAATGTCAGAGAAGGAAAACAGAATGTACATAGTTGAACTGACTTGCAACATAAAGGATGATATAAGAGAGCAAATATAAGTTGCAAAAGATCACTTCAATAGAGAGATTCTGGAAATAAAAAAAAACATAAATCCATGAAATGAAGGAATCAATAAATCAAATAAAAAATTCTTTGTAAAGTATCAGCAACAGACCAAACCACTTGGAAGACAGAGTCTCAGGAGGTGAAGACAAATTATATTACCTTGAAAACAAAGTCAAGCAAGCAGAACAACATTAAGAGATTTGAACAGAACTTCCAGGGAATATGGTATAATGTAAAAAGACCAAACTTAAGATTTACAGGGACAGACGAAGGCTCAGAGATACAAACCAAAGGAACGCATAATCATTTCAATGAAATAATGTCAGAAAATGTTCCAAACCTTAACAATGAAATGGGAAATCAAATATTGGAAGCTTATAGGACCCCAAAAATATAAAATTACAACAGACCCACATCAAGGCATATTATTATTAAGATACCTTAATAGAGAATAAGAATACAATCTTAAAAGTGACCAGAGAAAAAATTCAAGACATGTTTAGAGGGAAAGCAATTCACATTTCAGATTTCTCAACCCAGACCCTTAATATAAGGAAGTCTTAGAACAATATTTACCAAGCTCTGAAAGAAAATACATGTCATCCAAGAATAGTACACCCTGTAAAACAAAGCTTCAGATTTGACACTGCAGTAAAACCCTTACATGATAAACAAAAGTTAAAAGAATTCACAACCAAAAAGCCTACACTATAAAACATTCTCAACAGAGTATTTCATGAAGAAATCAAAAATAAAAATGAAATCCAGCAAAGGGAGGAACTACACTAGGAGTATAGTAAATTAAAAAATAAGATTAAAGAAAAAACAGAAGTTACTTTAGATAAAAAAACAGAAATAACCCAAAATGACATTAAGAATATTTCTCAAAGATTTTCTCCCATTCTCTGTAGGCTCTCTCTTCACATTGCTGATAGTTTCCTTTGCTGAAAGCTTTTTAGTTTGAATCTATCCCAGTTGTTGATTCTTGCTTTTATTTCTTATGCTATGGGAGTCCTGTTAAGGAAGTCTGATCCTAAGCCATATGTTCAAGATTTGGACCTACTTTTCTTCTATAGATAGAGCACTAATTTCCAGAATATATAAAGAACTCTACACCAAGAATACAAATAATCCAATCAACAAATGGGCTAAGGAAATGAACAGACACTTCACAGAAGATGTACAAGCAATCAATAGATACATGAAAAAATGTTCAACATCTCTAGTAATAAGAGAAATGCAAATCAAGACTACCCTAAGATTCCATCTCACCCCAATTAGAATGGTGATTATCAAGAATACAAGCAACAACAGGTGTTGGCGAGGGTGTAGGGAAAAAAGTATACCCATACATTGCTGTGGGGTTGCAAATTAGTGCAGCCACTCTGGAAAGCAGTGTGGAGATTCCTTAGAAAGCTTGGAATGGAACCACCATTTGACCCAGCTATCCCACTCCTTGGCCTATACCCAAAGGACTTAAAATCAGCATACTACAGAGATACGGCCACATCAATGTTCATAGCTGCTCAATTCACCATAGCCAGATTGAGGAACCAACCTAGATGCCCTTCAATTGATGAATGGATAAAGAAACTGGTATATATATATATATATATATATATATATATATATATATATATACACAATGGAATCTTATTCAGTCATAAAGAATAATAAAATTATGGCATTTGCAGGCAAATGGAAGAAACTGGAGAATATCATGCTAAGTAAGATAAGCCAATCTCAAAAAACCAAAGGACGAATGATCTCGCTGATAAGCGGATGATGACACAAAATGGGGGGTGGGAGGGAGGCAAGAATGGAGGAAAGAGGGGCTGTGTAGAAGGAAAAGAGGGGTTGGGGGAAGGAAAAAATAACAGAATGAATCAAAAGCCATTATCTATGTAAATGTATGATTACACAAATGGTATGTCTCTACTTCATATACAGAGAAACAAGATGTATCCCATTTGTTTACAATAAAAATAAATTTTAAAAAAAGAATATTTCTCAATAATAATATTGAAGGTAAATGGCCTAAACTCATCAATCAAAAGACATAGACTGGCAGACTGGATTGGAAAACAATACCCATCAATATGCTGCCTCCAAGAGACTCACCTCATAGGCAAAGACATGCATAAACTGAATGAAAAAGGACAGCAAAAGAGCATTCACATGGAATTCTCAAACAAGCATGGGTTTCTATCTTCATATCTAATAAAGTGGACTTCGAGTCAATAAGAATGGACAAAGAAGGCCATTTCATACGGCTTAAAGGAACTATACATCAAGAAGACATAGCAATCTTAAATATTTATGTCCAAACAATGGAAAATCTATATACATTAAACAAATCCTGCATAATCTAAAGACTCAGATAGATCACAACTCAATAATACTGTGTGATTTCAACACACCTCTCTCACCAATAGATAGATCTTCAAATAAAAAGCTAAATACAGAAGTCACAGAACTAAAAAACACAAATCAATAATTTAGACTTGAGACATACATAGCATATTTCATTCATCAATGAATGAATACACTTTCTTTTCAGCAGGACATGGAACTTTCTCTAGAATAGACCACATCTTAGTCTATAACGCAACTCTTAGTAAGTACAAAAAAAATGGAGATAATACCTTGCATTCTATTAGATCGAGATGGAATGAAATTAGAAATTAATGATAAAATGAGATCTAGAAACTACTCTCACACCTGGAGACTAAACAGTACACTACTGAATGACCAAAGGATAGCTGAAGAAATCAGGGATGAAATAAAAAAAATACTTAGAGGTAAATGAGAATAGTGAAATAATGTATCAAAATCTTCAGGACACTATGAAGGCATTTCTAAGAGGAAAAGTTCATTGCACTGAGCTCATTCATTAAAAAAACAGAAAAATCACCAAATAACCTAACTTTACAAATAACCTAACTCAAAATCTTAGGAAAAAAAGAACAAAACAGCACTAAAAGTAGGAAATAACAAAAATTGGAGCCAAAACTAATGAAAGTGAAATGAAAAAAACAAAAAGTTGGTTCTTTGAAAAAATAAGATTGATGAACCCTTAGCCAAGCTAACAAACAAAAAGAGATTATCCAAATTACTAATATTAGAGATGCAAAAGGAAATATCACCATGGACACCACTTAAATAGAAATGGTAATCACAAGCTACTTTGAAAATCTATACTCAATAAAACAGAAAATCTCAAAGACATCAACAAATTTCTAGTGACATAAGAACTACCCAAACTGAATCAAGGGGACACAGAAAATTTAAGCACGTCAATTTCAAGCAATGAAAATGGAGATGTCATCAGAAGCCTAACAACAAAGAAAAGCCCAAGACCGGATGGATTCTCAGCTGACTTCTGTAACACCTTCAAAGAACTTACACCAATCCTCCTCAAATTATTCCATGAACTAAAAATGGAGGGAACCCTTCCAAATTCATTCTATGAAGTTAGTATCACCCTGATACCAAAACCAGACAAAGGCACATCAAGCAAAGAAAACTTCAGACCAATATCCCCCATGAACACTGACAGAAAAATTCTCAATAAAATACTGGCAAATCGCATTCACTCATGCTCAA
This sequence comes from Sciurus vulgaris, assembly GCF_902686455.1. Classification (NCBI taxonomy): domain Eukaryota; kingdom Metazoa; phylum Chordata; class Mammalia; order Rodentia; family Sciuridae; genus Sciurus; species Sciurus vulgaris. The sequence continues at coordinate 71,303,446 of NC_136470.1, read as the reverse complement.
AAAACTAGAAAAACTAGGAATTATAGGTATATACCCCAACATTGTAAAAGCTATGTACACTAAACCCAAGGTCAACATCATTCTATATGGAAAAAAACTCAAAGCATTCCCTCTAAAAACTGGAACAAGACAGGGATGCCAACTTTCACCACTCCTATTCAACACAGTCTTCGAAACCCAGTCAGAGCAGTCAGACAACAGAAAGAAATTAAAGGGATAAGAACGGGAAAAGAAGAGTTCAAACAATCCCTATTTTCCAATCACATGATTCTATATTTAGAAGGCCCACAAAACTCTACTAGAAAGCTCTTAGAACTCATAAACAAATTCAGCAAAGTGGCAGGGTTTAAAATCAACACCAATAAATCAATTGCATTTCTATACACTGATGATATATCTGAAAGAGAAATCAGGAAAACTATCCCATTCCCAATAGCCTCAAAAAATAAATAAAAATCTTTGGAAATCAATCTAACAAAAGAGGTTAAAGACCTCTACAATGACAATTACAGAAAATTAAAGAAACAAATCAAAGAAGACCTCAGAAAATGGAAATATCTCCCATGTTCCTGGAAAGGTGGAATTAATATTATCAAAATGGCTGTACTACCAAAAGCATTATACAGATTTAATGCAATTCCTAGTAAAATTCCAATGATGTTCTTCACAGAAATAAAAAAAAAGCAATCATGAAATTCATTTGGAAAAATAGGAGGCCTAGAATAGCCAAAGCAATCCTTAGTGCAAAAAGTGATGCAGGAGGCATCACAATACCAGACTTTAAATTATACTACCAAGCTATAGTAACAAAAACAGTATGGTATTGGCACAAAAACAGACATGAAGGCCAATGGAACAGAAGAGAAGACACAGATACACACCCATAAAGCACAGTTACCTCATCCTAGACAAAGGTGCCATAAACATACACTGGAGAAAAGATAGCCCTTCAACAAATGGTGATGGGTAAACTGGAAATCCATATTTAATAGAGGGAAATTGAACGCCTACATCTCACCCTGCAGAAAACTCAATTCTAAGTGGATCAAGGACCAAAGCATTAAACCAGAGACCCTTCACTTACTAGAAGAAAAAGTAGGTTCAACTCTCTAACATGTCAGCTTAGGAACCGAATTCCTCAACAAGTCTCCTAAACCACAAGACGTAAAGTCAAGAATCAATAAATGGATGGTATCAAACTTAAAAGCTTCTTCAAAGCAAAGGAAACCATCAAGAATATGAACAGAGAAAATCTTTACCACCAGTACCTCAAATAAGACATTAATTTTCAGAAAACTCAAAACAATTTTCAGAAAACTCAAAACACTTAACCCAGAAAAATAACCCAATCAATAAATGGGCAAAGGAACTGAACACTTCACAGAAGAAATACGAATGGTCAAAAAATGTTAAAAAATGTTCAACATCTCTAGCAATTAGAGAAATGCAAATTAAAATTACACTGAGATTCCATGTCACTCTAGTCAGAATGACAGATATAAATGTTGGTGAAAATATAGGGAAAAAGGTATACATTGTTGATGGAACTGCAAATTACTACAACCACTATGGAAAGCAGTACAGAGATTCCTTAGAAAACCTGGAATGGAACCACCATTTGACCTAGTTTTCCCACTCCTTGTTCTATACCCAAAGGACTTTAAAATGGCATACTACAGTGATGCAGACACATACATGTTTATAGCAGCTCAACTCACAATAGCAAAGCTATGGAAACAACAATGGATGAATGGATAAAGAAAATGTGGTATTTATAAGCAATGAAATATTGCTCATCCATGAATGAAATAATGGCATTTGCTGGAAAATGTATGGAACTGGAGAATATAATGCTAAGTGAAATAAGTCAAACCCCCAAAACCAAAAGTGAAATGTTCTCTGATTTGTGGATGCTAACCCACAACGAGGGAGGTTGAGGAGGGGAGTAATTGAAATAGATTGGACTGGACAGATGGTAATGGAGGGAAGGGATAGTGTAGGGGACAGTAGAATTAACTGGTCATAACTTTCCTAGCCTTTTTATTTGTATATATGACCAGGGTAACTCCATATTATGTACAATCAGAAGAGTAGGAACCTAATAGAATAGGTTATACTTTATGTATGTATATTCTGCCAAAATATATTCTATGTCATATACAACTAAAAAGAAAAAGGAAAAAATCATGACATATTCTCTAACTATATGAGAATCCATAATTTTTTAAAGATTAGAAATATGAAATGTAAATAACTCATGTGACAATGGAATTAGAAATACAACAAATTTAATATTAATAAAAATTATATATCATTAATGAAATTACATATCAAAATTCATAGGATAAAACAAAAATGACATTTAGAGAATATTTTTATTTTAGAAAATAAAAGTGGCTAAAACAAAAAAGAATAAAGTGAATCTAAAGAATGTAGACAGATATGACAATGGATGTTTGTATGTTAAAATCACTAAAACTCAATTATGTAACATGAGGGAGCAGAATTTAATCTTATTTGTTATTAAAGATATACATGTTGATGTTTTCAACAACCTGTGAAAAGAACTTCATCTATTTCAACAGGAAAGCAGAATTATAGATAACACAAACTAATAAACATACATATGGTATAGGGAAGGCCCCAAATGGCTAAAGTTAGGCTTCCTTCCTGAGAATTTTGATGGGTTTTTAATGTGTAGTTAAGGTCATAAACACTGATTCAGCATATGTAGTCAACATCATAAACATCTGCTTGTGAGTACATGTGCACTGATTTAACCTATTGCCTATGCAGGCTATGGAAAGGACTCAGGGCAAATAGATCTGGCTGGGAGCTGGTGGCTGGCTAGAAGCCTCCAAATAAAGCATGTCTACTATCCCAACTGCATATTGCACCTTCTCAACCAGTGAGATCCTGAATCTGCTTCCAGGTCTGAGCCTCCACCCTCACACATGGTAAACATAAAAGTATCAAGTATTCAATCACCCAAAAAGAACTAATAGAAGTCAAATTTTGATAATATATAGAATTAAACAGAAAATGAATACATCCTAATACTTTTTTATATATAAAAGATATGAGAATTTGGGGGACAGGGGCGAAGGGAATATGGAGGTATCATAGAAGCAAATAAGTTTATTCTAAGTTAGATGTAGAGCAAATACCTATCGGAGGTTTCCTTAACATCAGTCTCTAAATAAAGCATTTTTAAGTAAGTGTAAAAAAGTAATGTAATCTCTAAGTAAAGCAGGTTAAATGTGGCAATAATTTAAGACTTTGCATATAGAGTTTGCAACTATGGTACAAAAAACGGCAGATCAACGGAATATGAAATAATATGACCTATGGATCACCTATTATAAAAAACATTTTATAAATGGGGTATAATAATAAATACTCAGAAACTTCACAATAGAATGTGTTTGATTATCTGTTAGGTTTTGATCTTTCTATGCTTACAAATAACCAATCCTGTGAGTAGACATAGATTTCAGAACACCACCAATATTATCTGAAATAATCTGGTCATTCAAATTATTGATATTGAGACATCTGAATTTTTTAATTCTACTCAGGTACATACCAATATAAATATTTTCCTATGATTTAAATACCCTTTTCCATATGAAAAATAATGAAATAAGTAAAACCTATATCTAAAACCATAGTCCTCATAATTTAGTGAAATCAAATGGCAGGGAGAGAAATAAGTGCAAGAATCCAGAAATCGATACATAACAAAGTATTATATGGATTAAATCTGAAAGTCAGATCTATATAGTGCCATCCTCTCACTTGCTCTTCAACCCTTAAAACTGGCCTTATTTCCTGCATTATTTCTTCTGAGATATGTCAATCATTCATTACTGAATTTTTCGTTGGGCCAATCTCTATGTAAGTATGACTCACAAAGTATAAATGTGGGTTAGAGTGAAATACAGAAAGTTGGGGCATGTTATGTGGGGATCTATAGGAAATACAGAGAGATACAGAACCAATTACCTTTTTCTACCAAACACATAATACCACCCACCCTTCCAATTTCAACTCAAGGCACTGTATCTCCAGTGTTTGTTTATTTTGAAAGCAAACATCTTACCATGTGGAACTGTGGTCTGGAAAGGCCGACTTGGACTTTTCAGGTTCCATAAAGTCAAGCTACCATCTGAATGGCTGCACATAAACTGTTTGCCCTCATGATGCCAATCAATTGAATGAATAGCCTAATAACAATGAAAAACAAGTAGGGAGGGGAAGAGTAGATATATCACTCTTTATTTCAAAAGAAAAATTCAGACATAAAATTATTATACAAATAAATATATAAGAAACATTTTTCTGACCCAGATCAGTCTACCTTTGGGAATCAACCTTCTACTGATGTATAAATAGCTACTAAAATTTATCTCCTGAGATAAAGTTAAATAAAGTTTGTAATATCATTAAATAACAGAATGTTTTGTTGGAAAGGGTATGTCCTATATATCCTATTCCCATATACTTTGATGCTTATTTGGAAAACTATCTGCATAAAAGTAAATGCAAGGTTATCAGAAAATAATTTCTTGGAAAATGGAGGTCTACTTCCACTCAAAGTAGTCAATTTAAAAAATAATTAAAGAACTTCTATGTTCCAGACCCCATGGTACGCATTTTTATACATTGTCTCATTTAATCCTATAGAATGAATATATATTAAATTTCACAATTCACTCATGGTTAATCACACAACTCAAAGGCATGATTCCTTAATTATAAAATCCATATCCTCAACCATTGTACTGCACTGCCTCTGGCACATACTATTTAAATTTATTAAAGCAAGATTTAATTTAAAAAGTTTTTTTTTTAATTTTCAGGTTCACTCTGCTCTTTTGATTAGAAAGTAATTATTCCATTTTCCCAAGATGTTGTATTCCCAGTAGTAACAGTGTCTTGTATAAAGTATGTATTCAAGAAATTTCTATTGAATGAATAAATAATTAATGTTATACTCAATTCCAAATCTTTGGTATTCTTTCAAATTAATAAATTACCAGAACTTGGATAAAATGCTTAAGTACAATGTGAGATACTCTACTAGACAAAAAAGCAGAACAAATGTATAAAACATTTTATTCTTACAGAAATTTCAAGAGGGAAGATGTATATAGATGAATTGTGATCATAATTCTCCCTTCACTTTTAACACACATAGATATGTACATATAACTATATATTTATAAAGTTAAGTATGTAGCAAAGTATGAAAAGTTCCAAACAAAACTATTACAGTTAAAGATACCTGACAGCTAGAATAATCACTAAATACATCATATAGAAATAATATATAAGCTGTGATTCAAAAGAGAAGATTTGATGGAATGGTAAAGATACCATGAAATTCTGGACTTGTATTTTCTCCCACCCTGGCCTTCATTATTATGCAGAGGAGACTTCTTTTTCTGCCAGTCTCCAGCAGAAGGAAAACATTCTTCACTGTCTTCCCCTCTGCAGGTGGTTTGGGTGAAATGTCATCCTTTTGTATCACCTACATAACTTTGATGAACCTCAATCAACCTACATTTCTTGCAGGTTGTTTTGGTCACCAAGCTAGAAGAGGCAGAGAAAACATCCACCACTTTAAACCTTCATCACACTCCACTGAATTTCTATCCACTGGAGAGGACAGATGTAAAAAATACAGCCATGACAAAGCCAAAATAAATAAGTGCTATAAACGAAGTATAATTATGGTACAAAAGAGTGGGAATATAAATCAGCTTGTTATTTAAAGATGAGGATGACAAATAAAGCATAAAAGAGAAACTTATATGTGAACTGATTTGATATTCAATTTTTATTTATTTGATCATACCCTACTCTTTAAAAATATTTGCTAAAGGGTTTATCAAAAATCAAATATAATACAACTAATTCAAGAAAAAAGTTTGAAATATAGGTAACAATTTGAAAGATAAAACACTAGTTATATTTGGACAACACACTGGCTGTGACTATTTCTTTAATATGGAAAAGAAAGAACGACAAAGAAACCCCAAAAGTTAGGTAACAATCTGAAAAATGGAAATACATAGCTTTTCTAGAAATTAAAAGATTTTCCTCATGTCCAACTTTGAAAGATTTCTCCATGAGAGAATATTTTTAAAATATTGATATAATGGAACAAAAATTCATAGCTATTTCTGATAACAATCTTAGATTTCTAAAATAAAAAAATCACAATTCATGAATGACTATTCAAAAAGTCAGCTGGACAGTCCAAATAGCTTTCTAGTACATAAAAAATGAATGGGATTTTGATATTCAGAAATGACAAGAAGAGAGTTCACAATAAGGAATTAGTAGTAGCAAAGGCTTAGAGGTAAGAATAGTGGTATGTTTAGTATATAGACAGTGACATGTCTGAAATAAGGTGAGTACAGAAGGATGTAATAAATTCAACTAAAGGGAGAAGCACTATAGCCTAAAATCTCATGTCAAGTAAGATGGACTTCATTGATAAGGGTATCACTTAATAATTCTGAGGTAGAGAATTATATGACTTACTATGCTTTAAATGTTAATCTTATTAAAGAAGGAAATATTGCAAAGGTAAGATATAAAAAGAAAGATGGTTAGTTAGAAGCCTCCTACATTTACCCAGGCAACAAATAACAACGTAGAATTGGACACTGGATGCACAAATGAGAAAAGAGAGGAAATGAGGCAACATAAAGATAGAATCAAAATGACTACAAAAACTGATGGTATATGATATATGAAAAAGAAAGTGTCAAATACTGCCCTCTCTGCAGGTTCTAAACTGAGTTAAAAAAATCAAAACTTAAAACCAAAAAAAGAATATAGAAGTTTGGGTCTTTGTATAAAATCAATGCCAATGGGAGATTTATCTGGAACTATTTAAAAGACTGCTATTTAGATAGACAGCTCCAGAGAGAGTCAAAAGCCTAGAGGTGTATGGATATTAAATTTATTAGTGTAAATATTCTCTTTGATTTGTGGATGCTAACCCAAAACAAGAGAGGGTGGCGATGGGAATAACAGAAATCCATTTGATTAGACAAAGGAAATGAAGAGGTACATGAAAAGGGTCGGGGAACAGGAAAAACAGTAGAATTAATCAAACATAACTTTCCTAGCCTTTTATTTGAATATACAACCTGGGTAAATCTACATCATGTACAACTACAAGACTTGGATCCTAAATAGACTAAGTTATATTCTATGTCTGTAAAATTCACCAAAATACATTCTACTGTCATGTTTAACTAAAAGAAGAAACTTAAAAAAAAAAAACAGCTTATAGATATGAAAAGTGAAGTATTAAAGAAAACTTCAGAAGTTATGCAAGAAAATGAAGTTTATGACTACCTTATTAAAATTACAGGACATATAAGTATGTATTAAAGTAGAAATAAACCAAGACTTAATTTCTAGGTATGAATTAATATTATTGTACTCTACTAACTCAGGCAATACTAATCCTAATTGAAAAATTCCTTTGCGAAATTACTTTTTAAAAATTGTTCCACACTGATTATGAAGAATGGTGGGATTCATCATGGCATATTTATACATGTTTATTACATAATTTTTTTTTTTGCGGTGCTGGGAATTGAACCCAGGGCCTTGTGCCAGTGAGGCAGGCACTCTACCAACTGAGCTACATCCCCAGCCCTTATCACATAGTTTGATCAAATTCATTCCCCATACTTTCCCTTACATTCCCCTCCCCCACCCCTGATCCCCTGCCTCTACAGTAATAGTCTCTCCTTTTCATTCTACTGTTCCTTTTTCCCTTCTTCTTGCTTCTACATATAAAATATGGGATACTTGTCTTTGAGTCTAGCTTATTTCTTTTTTTTTTTTCTTTTTTTTTTTTTTTTTTTTTTGCAGTGCTAGGGATTGAACCCAGGGCCTTGTGCTTGTGAGGCAAGCACTCTACCAACTAAGCTATATCCCCAGCCCTTGCTAATTTCTTTTAACAACATGCTCTCCAGTTCCATTTTCTTTTATTGACATAATTTCCTTTTTCTTCATGACTAAATAAAATTCCATTATGTATTTGTACATACACATTTGTACACATTATGTATTTGTAACACATTTTCTTTATTCATTCATCTGTTTTGGACACCAAGGTTTGTTCTATAACTTTGCTACTGTGACTTGTGCTATAATAAATATGGGTATACACATATCATTTCAGTATGCTGACTTTAATTCTTTTGGGTTAATACTAAGGGTAGTATAGTTGGATCTTGTGGTAGTTCTGTTTTTAGTTTTTTGAGGAGCCTCCAAGCTGATTTCTATAATGGCTGTAGTAAGTTACATTTCCACCAACAGTGTATAAGTGTACCTTTTCTCCTTAACCTCTCCAGCATTTATTGTTGTTTTGATCTTGATGACTGTCATTCTGATTGGAGTGAGATGATATCTCATTGTAGTCTTGATCTGCATTTCTATGATGGCTAAAGATGTTGAACAATTTTTCTTATAATTGTCGGCCACTTGTACTTCTTTTAAGAAGTATCTAATTCATTTCATTTGCCCATTTATTAAATGGTTTTTTTGGTGGGGGGAGGTTGAGTATTTTGAGTTCTTTATAAATATTCTGGATCTTAATCCTCTGACCAAAGAGGATTTTTCTGGAAAAAAGATTTTTTTCCCATTCTATAGGCTGACATTGTTTCCTTTGCTGTGCAGCAGTTTTTTTTAATTTGATGCCTTCCCATTACTGATTCTTACTATTATTTATTCAACTAGAGGATACTACTTAGGAAATCATTGTTTGTGCCTATATGAAGTGTTTCCCCTATGTTTTCTTCTAGTAGTTTCAAAGCTTCTGGAATATAATATCTAGATCTTTGATCTATTTTGAGTTGACATTTTACAGTGAGATATAAGGACAAGGTCTCATTCTACATAGCATGATCCAGTTTTTCAAGTACCATTTGTCAAAGAGGCTGTGTTTTTCTCCAAAATGTTTTTGACATCTTTATATAGAATCAGATGACTGTAGCTATGTTAGTTTGTCTCTGTGTCTTGATTTCTATTCCATGGGCCCACATGTCTGTTTTTATACCAGGATCATGCCATTTTTCTTAGTATGGCTCTATAGAATAATTTGAAATTGGGTATCATCTTTGTCTAGTATGAGATAACTGTATTTATGTGGGTTTGTCTTTGTGTCCTCTATTCTGTACCACTAGTCTACCTTTCCATTTTGGTGTCAGTACCATGCTGTTTTTGTTACTACGGCTCTGTAGTATATTTGAGGTCTAGTATTACAATGCCTCCTGCTTCACTTTTCTTGCTAAGGATTGCTTTGGCTATTCTGGGTCTCTTATTTTTCCAAATGAATTTCATGATTGCTTTTTCAATCTCTATGAAGAATGCTGTTAGCATTTTAATAAGAATTGCATTAAATCTGTACAGTATTTTTGATAGTATGGTCATTTTTGCAATATTAATTCTGCCTATCTAGAAGCATGGGAGGTCTTTCCATCTTTTAAAAATACAGTTATCTCATAGTAGACAAAGGAGCCAAAAACACTGGAGAAAAGATAGCCTCTTCAACAAGTGGTGCCAGGAAAACTGGAAATCTGTATGTAACAAAATGAAATTAAACCCCTACCTCTTCCCCTGCACAAAACTCAACTCAAAGCAGATCAAGGACTTAGGCACTGTAATAGTTACTCTGCACCAAATAGAAGAAAAAGTAGGCCCAAATCTTCACCATGTTGCTTAGGATTTGACTTCCGTAACAAGACTCCTAAAGAGCAAGAAGTAAAATCAATAATCAATAAATGGGATGGATTCAAACTGAAAAGATTCTTTTCAGCAAAGGAAACAATCAATAACATGAAGAGAGAGCCTACAGAATAGAATAAAATCTTTACTACATGCACCTCAGTTAGAGCATTTTTTTCCAGGGCACATAAAGAACTGAAAAAACTTAACACCAAAAAACCAAATAGTCCAATCAATAAATTGACTAAGAAACTGATCAGACACTTCCAAGAAGAAGAAATACCACTGATCTACAAACATATGAAAAAATGTTCAACATCTTTCACAATTAGATTATCTAACAATAATCTGGATTATTCATGAATATGGGAGGTTTTTCCATCTTCTCTCTCCTTATACTTATTTTTCAGTAATTCATAATTTTCCTTGTGGAGGTCTTTTACCTCCTTAGTTACATATCTAGGTATTTTTTTTTTCTTTTTCAATCTATTGTGAACGAGATCCTTTTCCTGATTTCTTTCTTGGTACATTCATTTTGGTGTATAGAAAAGTTCCTGATTTTTGTATGCTGATTCTGTATCTTGCTACTTGAATAGGTTTATTATCTCTAGAAGTCTCCTGGGGAAACTCTTAGGGTCTTCTAAACAGTCATCTCATCTGCAAACAGGGATAATTCTTCCTATTTTCCTATTTGTATCCCCTTTCTTTATTGTGCCTACTTGTTCTGGCTAAAATTTCAAATATCATATTAAATTGGGGTGGTAAAAATAAACATTCTTGTCTAATTCCTTATTTTAGATGAAATGCTTTCAGTTATCCCTCATTCAGTGTGAGGTTGTGGCTTTGAGTTTGTCATGCATGGTTTTTATTATGCTAAGTTCCTTATACTCCTAGTTTATTCACAGTTTTTATCATGAAGGAGTGTTGAATTTTGTAGAAGGCTTATTCTGTTATCTATTGAGATGGTTATGTGATTTTTGTTCTTGATTCTGTTTATGTGGTGTATTATGTTTATTGATGTGTATATATTGAACCATCCTTGCATCCTCAGATGAAACTATGGTTAGCATGGTGAATTATCTTTTTGATTTGTTGTTGAATTGTTTGCAAATATTTTATAAATGATTTTTGCACCTATGTTTACAAAGAATTTTGTTCTGTAATTTTCTTGTGTCTTTATCTGATTTTGTTATCAGGTGATACTGCTTTGTAGAATAAATCTGGAAGTCTTCCAAACTCATGGCATTTGAGGAGCAATTTCATGTACTATTTCACAGAATAATTTGAGGAGCACTGGTGTTAGTTCTTCTGTAAAGATCTGGCAAAATTCTACTGTAAATCCATCTGGGCCTGGGCTTTTCATTACTGATTCAACCCCACTGATCATTATTGGTCATTGTTATTTACCTTTTCTATTTACTCTTGGTTCAGTTTTGATAGGTAATATGTGTCTAGTAATTTATCCATCTCTTTCAGATTTTCTAATTTGTTGGAATATAAATAGTAATTAATGATCATCTGGATTTCCATGATGTCTCTTGTAATACCCCCTTTTCATCTCTAATTTTATTAACTTGGGTGGTCTCCCTTTTGGTTAGTTTGGCTAATGGTTTATCAGTCTTGTTTATCTTACCAACAAACTGATACTTTATTTTGTTCCTTTATTCTCTATTTCATTCATTTCAACTCTGACCTTTAATTTTTGTTCCCTTCTACTGCTTTTGGGTTTTGTTTGTTCAAGTTCTTCTAAGACCCTGAGAAGTATCATTGGGTTATATATTTAAGATCTTTCTGATTTTTTTTTTCTTTTCTTTTCTTTTTTTTTTTTTTATTGTAAACAAATGGGATACATGTTGTTTCTCTGTTTGTACATGGCGTAAAGGCATACCATTTGTGTAATCATAAATTTACATAGAGCAATGTTGTTTGATTCATTCTGTTATTTTTTCCCTTCCCCCCACCCCTCCCACCCCTCTTTTCCCTCTATACAGTACTTCCTTCCTCCATACTTGCCCCCCTCCCTAACCCTAACTCTAACCCTAACACTAACCCTTCCCTCCCCCCCATTATGTGTCATCCTCCACTTATTAGTGATATCATTCGTCCTTTGGCTTTTTGAGATTGGCTTATCTCACTTAGCATGATATTCTCCAATTTCATCCATTTGCCTGCAAATGCCATCATTTTATCATTCTTTATGGCTGAGTAATATTCCATTGTATATATATACCACAGTTTCTTTATCCACTCATCAATTGAAGGGCATCTAGGTTGGTTCCACAGTCTGGCTATTGTGAATTGAGCAGCTATGAACATTGATGTGGCTGTATCTCTGTAGTATGCAGATTTTAAGTCCTTTGGGTATAGGCCAAGGAGTGGGATAGCTGGGTCAAATGGAGGGTCCATTCCAAGTTTTCTAAGGAATCTCCACACTGCTTTCCAGAGTGGCTGCACTAATTTGCAGCCCCACCAGCAGTGTATGAGTGTACCTTTCTCCCCACATCCTCGCCAACACCTGTTGTTGCTCGTATTCTTGATAATCGCCATTCTAATTGGGGTGAGATGGAATCTTAGGGTGGTTTTGATTTGCATTTCTCTTACTACTAGAGATGTTGAACATTTTTCCATATGTTTGTTGATTGCTTGTAGATCTTCTTCTGTGAAGTGTCTGTTCATTTCCTTAGCCCATTTGTCGACTGGATTATTTGAATTCTTGGAGTAGAGTTTTTTGAGTTCTTTATAGATTCTGGAGATTAGTGCTCTATCTGAAGTAAGATTGGCAAAGATATTCTCCCACTCTGTAGGCTCTTTCTTCGCATTGCTGATAGTTTCCTTTGCTGAGAGAAAGCTTTTTAGTTTGAATCTATCCCAGTGGTTGATTCTAGCTTTTATTTCTTGTGCTATGGGAGTCCTGTTAAGGAAGTCTGGTCCTAGACCAACAAGGTGAAGATTTGGACCTACTTTTTCTTCTATAATCTGCAGGGTCTCTGGTCTGATTCCGAGGTCCTTAATCCATTTTGAGTTTAGTTTCGTGCATGGTGAGAGATATGGGTTTAGTTTCATTCTGTTGCATATGGATTTCCAATTCTCCCAGCACCATTTGTTGAAGAGGCTATCTTTTCTCCATTGCATATTTTTGGCACCTTTGTCTAGTATGAGAAAATTGTATTTATTTGGGTTTGTGTCCGTGTCCTCTATTCTGTACCATTGATCTACCTTTCTATTGGCCCTTATAGATATAAACTTCCATCTTAAAACTGTCTTAATATATCCCAGAGATTCTGGTATGTTGTATTTCTATTCTCATGTGATTATAAGAATTGGTTAACTTATCCCAATTTCTTTGATATCCATTCATCATTCAAAAGTGTATTTTTTTCAATCTCCATGCATTTGTGTAGTTTCTATTGCTGTTGATTTTTAATTTCAATCCATTATGATCTAATAAGATATCAAAATTATTTCAGTTTTTTTTTTTATTTGCTAAGACTTGTCTTTGTGGTCTAATATGTTATCTACTTTGCAGAAAGTTGCATGAGCTGCTAAAAGATAAGTATATTCAGCTGTTATTGAATGAAATATTCTGTTGATGTCTTAAAAGCATTTAATCTAAAATAAATTTAACTTTGTAGAATTTATGTCCATTTTTTTATTTGCCTGGATGATCTATCAGTGAGAGTGGTTTATTAAAGTCACCCACTATTATTGTCCATAGGTTCCTTTAGGTGAAGAAGTACTTACTTTATGAAGTTGGGTGTACCAATATGTTCAGGGCATTTTTATTTTTATTTTTTACTCTGTTTATACATGAGAGCAGAATGCATTTTGATTCATTGTACACAAATGGGTACAATTTTCATTTCTCTGATTGGACATGATATAGAGTCACACCATTCGTGTAATCATACATGTACATAGGGTAATGATGTTTGTCTCATTCCACCATACTTCTTTCCCCCTTCCCCATCCTTCTCTCATTTTCTGCTACACAATCCAAAGTTCCTCCATTCTACCCTAAACCCCTCCCTGCCCCTGTTATGTATCAGCATCCATTTTTCAGAGAAAACATTCTGGTTTTCTGGGATTGGCTTATTTCACTTAACATGATATTCTCCAACTCCATCCATTTATCTGCAAATGCCATAATTTTGTTCTTCTTTATGGCTGAATAATATTCCATTCTGTGTGTGTGTGTGTGTGTGTGTGTGTGTGTGTATCACAGTTGCTTTATTCATTAATCTAATGAAAAGCATCTAGGTTGGTTCTACAATCTAGCTATTGTGAATTGAGCTGCTATAAACATTGATGTGGCTGCATCACTGTAGTATGTTGATTTTAAGTACTTTGGGTATAAATGAGGAGTGAGATAGCTGGATCAAATGGAGGGTCCATTCCAAGTTTTCTGAGGAATTTCCATACTGGTTTCCAGAGTGGATACACCGATTTGCAGTCCCACCAGCAATGTAGGAGTGTACCTTTTTCCCCCACATCCTTGCCAACATCTATTGTTTCTTGTATTCTTGGTAATAGCCATTCTAGTTGGAGTAAGATGAAATTTTAGGTAGTTTAAATTTGCATTTCTTTAATTAGTAGAGATGTGAACATTTTTTTCATATATTTATTGACTGATTATATATCTCCTTCTGTGAAGTGTCTGCTCAGTTCCTTAGCCCATTTATTGACTAGGTTCTTTGTATTTTTGGTAGCAAGTTTTCTTAGTTCTTTATAAATTCTGGAGATCAGTGCTCTATATGAAGTGTGTGTGGCAAAGATTTTCTTCCACTCTGTAGGCTCTCTCTTCATATTATTGATTGTTTCCTTTGCTGAGAAAAAGCTTTTTAGTTTGAATCCAATTATTGATTCCTGCTTTTATTTCTTGCATTTTGGGCGTCTTGTTAAGGAAGTACAGTCTTAAGCCAACATGATAAAGATTTGGGCCTACTTTTTCTTCTATTTGGTGCAGAGTCTCTGGTCTAATTTCTATGTCCTCGATCCATTTTGAATTGAGTTTTGTGCAGGGTGAGAGATAGGGGTTTCATTTCATTTTTCTGCATATGGATTTCCAGTTTTCCCAGCACCATTTGTTGAAGAGGCTATCTTTTCTCCACTGTAGGTTTTTGGCACCTTTGTCTAGTATGAGATGACTGTATGTATGTGGGTTTGTCTGTGTCCTCTATTCTGTACCACTGGTCTACCTGTCTATTTTGGTGCCCATACCATGCTGTTTTGTTACTATTTCTCTGTAGTATAGTTGAAGGTCTGGTATTGTAGTACCTCCTGCTTCACATTTCCTGTTAAGGATCACTGCTTATTCTGGGTCTCCTAGTATTCCGAATGAGTTTCATGATTTCTTTCTTTCTATGAGGTACATCATTGGGATTTTAATTGGAATTGCATTGAATCTGCATAGCACTTTTGGGAATATGGCCATTTTGACAATATTAATTCTGCCTATCTGAGAACATGGGAGATCTTTCCGTCATCTAAGTTTTCTTTAATTTCTTTCTTTAGTGTTCTCTAGTTTTCACTGTAGAGGTCTTTCGCTTTTGTTAGAATGATTCCCAAGTATTTTATTTTATATATATTTTTTGAGGCTTATTGTAAATGGGGTAGTTTTCCTAATTTCTCTTTCAGAGGATTCATCACTTGTGAACCAACAGAAATGCATTAGATTTATGAGGTGGCTTTCATATGCTGCTACTTTGCTGAATTCATTTATTAGTTCTAGAAGTTTTCTGGTAGAAATTTTTGGATCCTCCAAATATAGAATCATGCCATTGTCAAACAGTGATAGTTTAAATGAGTTCTTCTTTTCCTATTCCTATCCCTTTAATTTCTTTGGTCTATCTAATTTTTCAAGCTAAAGTTTCAAGGATGATCTTGAATAGAAGTAGTAAAAGAGGGTATCCCTGTCTTGTTCCAGTTTTTGGGGGGGAATCTTTCAGTTTCTCTTCATTTATACTGATGTTGGCCTTGGGTTTAGCATAGTCTTTACAATGTTGAGGTATGTTCCTACTATCCCTATTTTTTCTAGTGTTTTGAGCATGAAGGGAGGGCAGCATTTTATCAAATGCTTTTTTTTTTTTTTTTTTTTGCATCTACTGAAATAATCATGTGATTCTTAAGTTTAAGCCTATTGATGTGGTGAATTACATTTATAGATTTCTGGATGTTGAATCAACCTTGCATCCCTGGGATGAAACCCACTTGATCATGGTGCACTATCTTTTTAATACATTTTTTATGTGATTTGTAGGGCACCTATTTTTATAATCATATCTTCCTGTTGGTTAGTTCCCTTTAGCAATGTATAGTGAAATGCTTTGTCTAATTTTTTTAGATGTGTGATATTAAGGATTGAACTTAGGGCCTAGCACATTGTAGGCAAGTACTCTATCACTGTGCAAAACTCATAGTTATTTGTATTTTATTTTGACAGAGTGAATCTCATTAAGTTTCCCAGGTTGACCATAAAGTTGTGATCTTCCTATCTTAGTCTCCCAAGTATCTAGTACTACAGATGTGTATCACCATATCCAGTCTTGTCCTTTCTGACTGAAGTTGACTTGAACTCTACTTTTCAATTCCATATGCATAGAATGTTGTCCTTCCATTCTTTTACTTTCAGTCTGTGAATGTCTATGCTAATTAGGGGGCCTTCTTTTTTAAACCAATATGCTAATTAATCTACGTCTTTTTTAAAACTTTTTTTTAGTTGTCAATGGACCTTTATTTATTTATATGTGGTGCTGAGAATGGAACCCAGTGCCTCACACATGATAGGCAAGTGCTATACCACTGAGCCAGAACCCCAACCCCTAATCTATGTCTTTTAATTGGAGAATTCAGTGTTATTATAGGGAAGTGTGTACTACTTACTGTCTTTTTAAATTATTTTTAATGTGTACCTAAATCCTAATTCCCATTTTCATATCTACTCTTCTAATGAGATTTATTCTCCCACACTTCTCTTGGTTATTTTTATCCTTGTCTGTTTATGGGTTCCTATGTCTTCTGAAACACTGACTTAGTGATCATTAATTCCTTTAGTTTATCTTGGAACACATTTATTTCCTCTTCAATTGTGAAGTTTACTTTTGCTGCATATAGCAACCTACATTGGCAGTTTCTTTCTTTTTTTCCCCCCAGAGTTTGACAATATCATTGTATGCCCTCCTGGTCTTTAGCATTTCTTCCCAGAAATCTAATATTACTCTGATGGGTTTGTCTTTATAAATGACTTGACATTTCTAACAGCTTTTAAAATCCTTTCTTTGTTCTAAGTTTTTGGTAGTTTAAATATAATATGTTGTGGAGAAGTTCTTTTCTGGTCATGTCTATTTAGAGTTCTAAATGTCTCCAGTACCTGCATGTCTATGTCATTTCCAAGACTGGGGAGGCTTCCTGACATTACTTCACTGAATAAGTTTTCTATGTAATTATCTTCCATGTCCACTTCTTCCTCCAGGGCCTATGAAACTTAAATTTAGTTTCTTATTGTTGTCTCAGAGCTTGTGTATATTCTGTTCAAAGTTTTTTCTTTGTTACTATCAGCTAAATTCTGATTTTCTCTTCTATCATTGCTTCTGAAGCGATTTTTCCAACTTTGTCTCTTTTGGTCTTTTCCTTTGTGTCACCTCTAAACCCCCTGCATAGGGGCCAGTTCAAAACTCTCTATTCTAGTAACCAAAGTCTCTGAGCCTCTACAAGTCTCTGTCAGTCTATTACTGGATCTCAGTCTTTTCCCTCAGTCACTCGACTCACTGCATATCTGTTCTCCAGTTATTGTGATTCTGAACTGCAGAAAAACTGGAATTTATGGCCTGCGTCTTCTCAGCCAACCTCTCCTACTGCATTCTCCCATTTTTCAAATTTAGTAGTACAGATGATCATCTTTACTTCCATAGCTACAAGAAGCAATTACCTTTTTCATCTTTTAATACAGTTCCACAGTCTTTGTATTAGTATCTTCTTAAATGGGAAATAATGACTTTGAATCAATCACCAAACAAAGTGTCAACTGGGAGACTATTCCTTGATAAATGGGAGTTTGTTGCTTCTCTAATCCTCAGTTATGTTCAATAAAATTTATTTTAAGATCTTACTGTCATTTATTATCATTACCATTTATAAAATCTCTATTTTTAGAAGGCAAGTATTGAGAGATACTGCATTTCAAATTGATTTCAAATTTTTTTGCCACAGAAATGAGTTTTGTAAGGAAGGTATGAACAGTCTTTAGAGAATTTAAGAACAATGAGGCAAGACATAAGAATGGAGTCTTGAGGAGAGAAAAGGAATGAGATAAAATTGGTAATACACCATAGTAACAGGATAAAGTACACAGGATACTCTGAAAAAGGGCCCCAAAATTGGCAGTCAAGGCAAATTTCTAATCAGAAGGATAATCCAGAGTTGAAATTTATACAAATAACAAAATAAAGTATGAGAACAAGGTAATTTCCCAGTGAAAAAAATACTGATGCTGTAAAACAGCTTAAAAATTGAAATGACAACAAAGTCCCAAGACTTCAAATATTTCAGTAGAAATCACTTACCTCATCATAATAAACTCTCAGTTCTGCTCTTTTAGATTTCAAGTCCCAGAATACTACAGTACCATTTTCATAACCTATTAGCAGCTGAAAAACATTAAAACAATCATTTTCTTAATTTTGACATTAATATTATTTTGGCTCAAATAAAGAATGATGTTAATACAATAAAGAAAAATCATACCACATAACACAATCGTACTTATAATTATATAATACTAATTTTCTAGAACTTCACTATGTTTCCTACCTTTAAAAACATTTTCACCACAAAGATATATTTGAGGAAACAGAAATACTTATGCTGGCCTGTACATTAACAATATGCATATATTTTGAAACAGCACAAGATACTTCATAAATAGGTATAATTTTATGTGCCAAATTTAAAAACTGAAAAATAAAGCATGGCAAATAACTTTACTTCCATATAAATATTTATCAATGAATTTTGCTTCATTCTAAGAGGAAATGAGTATATAAATATATGTGATACAATATAAAAATCAGTATGAAAATTGGAAGAAAAATGGTATAGAAAATGAAGATGAAATGGTACGATTAATGATTTGATAAATGAAAAAATGTCAAAATTAGATTTGTACTTACATAAGTATTTCTTAAATTCATAAGAAATCACATGTACCATACTTTAATATTTGAACTTCAGAACAATTCTTTTACATACCAGAGAAAATGATGAATAATAAGACCATTTTCTATTGAGTGTATAAGACTATGCTAAAGAAGATTTGATAGTTTAAAAAGTTTGGAAAATATCACTTAAGCAAAAAAAAGACTAAAACAATTCTTCCAAATTAGAGCCTTAATATCAAATAGTCTTATTCTAAAACACTATTATATTTTCAAAGTAAATATCTGAAAAACAAATGTTACTTTGTCTATAAGACAGCAATAATAATTATAATATGTAAAATATTAAGCATCAAAATAGCAAAAATTACTGAGATAACTGTAAGATTATGATACGGGAAATATTGCATTAAATTCACTTAGAGAATTAATGAAGAGAAAAGAGCCCCAGACATTAAGGAAACATCAGACAAGATTACTCTATAATCATGAGGGATCAAGATCAAAGAAGACTTCTCTGCAATCATACCTGACCACATTGAAACATCAAGTTATAAATCATTTATGTATCATTTTTTAAAGTCTTTTACAACAGAATATAAATACCATAAAGGCAAAGAAGTAGAGTTATTTGTTCACTATTATATCATTAGGACCTAGAACTCTGAAGAAAATAGGTATTTGATAAAATTAATTATTAAGTATCAAAGAATCAAATTTAGATATTATATTCTAACCACAGTTAAGTAAAATGAGAAGTCACTGAGGAAAATATTTTGGAAATAAAAAACATATCTAAATAATTAATGAACATTTTTATACATAAGTGATGAATCTTCAGAAAGAGAAATTAGGAAAACTACCCCATTCACAATAGCCTCGAAAAAAATAAAATACTTGGGAATCAATCTCACAAAAGAGGTGACAGACCTCTACAATGAGAACTATACAACACTAAAGAAAGAAATTAAAGAACACCTTAGAAGATGGAAAGATCTTCCATGTTCTTGGATAGGAAGAATTAATATTGTCAAAATGGCCATACTACCTAAAGTGCTATATAAATTCAATGCAATTCCAATTAAAATCCCAATGATGTACCTTACAGAAATAGAGCAAGCAATTATGAAATTCATCTGGAAGAATAAGAAACCCAGAATAGCTAAAGCAATCCTTAGCAGGAAGAGTGAAACAGGGGGTATTGCAATACCAGATCTTCAACTCTACTACAAAGCAATAGTAACAAAAATGTCATGGTATTGGTACCAAAATAGAAAGGTAGATCAATGGTACAGAATAGAGGACACGGACACAAACCCAAATAAATACAATTTTCTCATACTAGACAAAGGGGCCAAAAATATGCAATGGAGAAAAGATAGCCTCTTCAACAAATGGTGCTGGGAGAATTGGAAATCCTTATGTAACAGAATGAAACTAAACCCATATCTCTCACCATGCACGAAACTAAACTCAAAATGGATTAAGGACCTCGGAATCAGACCAGAGACCCTGCAGATTATAGAAGAAAAAGTAGGTCCAAATCTTTACCTTGTTGGTCTAGGATCAGACTTCCTTAACAGGACTCCCATAGCACAAGAAATAAAAGCTAGAATCAACCACTGGGATAGATTCAAACTAAAAAGCTTTCTCTCAGCAAAGGAAACTATCAGCAATGCGAAGAAGGAGCCTACAGAGTGGGAGAATATCTTTCCCAATCATACTTCAGATAGAGCACTAATCTCCAGAATCTATAAAGAACTCAAAAAACTCTACTCCAAGAATTCAAATAATCCAGTTGACAAATGGGCCAAGGAAATGAACAGACACTTCACAGAAGAAGATCTACAAGCAATCAACAAACATATGGAAAAATGTTCAACATCTCTAGTAATAAGAGAAATGCAAATCAAAACCACCCTAAGATTCCATCTCACCCCAATTAGAATGGTGATTATCAAGAATACAAGCAACAACAGGTGTTGGCGAGGATGTGGGGAGAAAGGTACACTCATACACTGCTGGTGGGGCTGCAAATTAGTGCAGCCACTCTGGAAAGCAGTGTGGAGATTCCTTAGAAAACTTGGAATGGACCCTCCATTTGACCCAGCTATCCCACTCCTTGGCCTATACCCAAAGGACTTAAAATCAGCATACTACAGAGATACAGCCACATCAATGTTCATAGCTGCTCAATTCACAATAGCCAGACTGTGGAACCAACCTAGATGCCCTTCAATTGATGAGTGGATAAAGAAGCTGTGGTATATATATATACAATGGAATATTACTCAGCCATAAAGAATGATAAAATGATGGCATTTGCAGGCAAATGGATGAAATTGGAGATTATGCGAAGTGAGAGAAGCCAATCTCAAAAAGCCAAAGGACGAATGATATCGCTAATAAGTGGATGATGACACATAATGGGGGGAGGGAAGGGTTAGTGTTAGGGTTAGGGTTAGGGTTAGGGAGGGGGGCAAGTATGGAGGAAGGAAGCACTGTATAGAGGGAAAAGAGGGGTGGGAGGGGTGGGGGGAAGGGAAAAAATAACAAAATAAATCAAACAACATTATGTAAATTTATGATTACACAAATGGTACGCCTTTACGCCATGTACAAACAGAGAAGCAACATGTATCCCATTTGTTTACAATAAAAAATAAATAAAATGCAAAATAGGAAAAAAAAATAATTAATGAGCAAAGAAATCATTAATAAAATGTACAAAATAAAACTAAACAAAAATGTCTCACATTGAAACTTATGGAATACAGATGAATCTTACTGAAATTTGTAGTTTTATAAACAGACATGAAAATAAAACTTTAAACTTTTATAATATTTATTTGACTTTAAAGTCAAGAGAGTAAACTTCAGAAATAAGAAAAAAATGAAACATTTAATCCAAGATCAAAGGATGCCTTTTATTTATTCAAATATACTTTTATATCCTACATGAAGTTTCCAAGTGCTCTACATATTTATTTTCTTAACTTGATACTTAGTTATTTTGATGTTTTCATTGCTATTTTATAAGAGCTATTCTCTTCGTTGTCTTTTCTAAAAGGCTATAATCTATAGAGTTAAATTTGAGTATGCAATCTTCTCACTTTTATTTTAATGTTTATTTTATTTTTTCATGTTTTTATTCATGTATTATATAGTGTGGTTCATTTTGACATAATCATGAATGAAATAAGTGAAAAAATGTTGAACCTCCTTAGTAATCACGGAAATGCAAATCAAAACTACAATGAGAATTCATCTCACTCTATTAGAATGCCAATCATCAGGAATACAAACAATAATAATTAATGTGGATCTTCTTAGTCATTCTAGGCATAATTTCATAATTATCTAAAATAGAGATAATTTTACTCTTCCTTTTCAATTTTTATACCTCTAAGTGTTTGTATTAGTCTAACTGCTTTGTTCAAATATCCTTCAGTGCCTTCAGTGTTAAAAATAGTGGAGAGGTGAGCCTCTTTCTTCTTAGTGCCTATAGTTTTTCCTCATTAAATAAGATCTTAAATTCTGAAAACAAAGGGGGTTATGAATTAATTCATTTTTATAAATTTATTTGACCAGTAATAGAGGCTTAATTTTAAAATATTTTACTGTGTATTCATACCCTTGTATACCCATGTAACTACCTATGTCAAAAAATAAAAGAAATTGAAAAAAAATACAAGCCTTTCAGAACCCTATTTCATACACTTACAAGGTCAATATCTTCTCTCTTCTCTAAAATTAACCAATGTCCTGATTTTTAACATTATAGGTTACTGTTAAGTTTTTGAATTTTATTTAAGAATTATGCATTACATATTTTTTGTCTTGCTTCTATTTCTATTTTAGTTGTTGTAGTTCATAGAATTTCACTACTCAAACAGTATTCCATTGTTTAGCTATAACAGTACCACAAGTAATGTATTCATTTTACAATCAATGTAATAATGTTGAATGAACAAACTTATACATGTATTTTGGTGAATATGTGTATGCACTCTACCAGGTATATACTGGTCCATAGGTTATGAACACATTTAACAGATGTTATCAAGCAGTTTTCCAAAGTGGTTAAACCAGCTTTCATTTCCACAAGCTACATATGAGGGTTCCAAGTCCTTCGAATCTTCTTGAATTACTTATATTGTCAACATTTTGTACAATGTTTAATAGAAGAGATACATAGTAGGCAACTTTGTCTCATTTCTGATTAGCAGGAAAACTTTTATTTATTCACCATTAAGGAGGACATTTTCATTGCATTGGGTAAATTAGCAAAGTTCAGAGTCATGAAGGTTCTTTTGCTAGAATACCAAGAGATTTTTATCCTGAAAGAAGTTGAATTTTATTAAATGCTTCTTAGATATCTATTTTTATTGTCATATATTTTGTCCTAATTTCTGTTAAAATGTGAATTAAATTGATTTTAAAAATCTAAACCAACTACATTCTTTTTAAAATATTTTTTTTCTAGTTGTCAATGGACCTTTATTTATATGCGGTGCTGAGAATTAAATCCAGTGCATCACACATGCTAGGCAAGCACTCTACCACTGAACTACAACCCCAGCCCTAAAATGCTAAACCAACTACATTCCTCGAATGAACAAAAATTCTTTATGATCTTGTGTGCCTTCTTATTCATTCTTGATCAGACTTGCCACAGACACACCAATTTTGTTTTCAAAGAATCAAGTTTCATTCTTGCTAACATATTACATTTTGTTTTCTATTAGTTTAATATCTGCTCTTGTTTTTTTAATTAGGGCTCTTCAGATAAACCAAATCAATAGGATATATTTCTACACATAAAGATTTATTATCAGGAATTGGCTCACGTGATTACAGAGGCTGACAAATCCCAAGATCTGCAGGGTGAGTTGGCAAGCTGAAGACCCAGGAAAACTGATGTTGTTCCAGTCTGAATCTGAAGGCCTGAGAACCAGGAAAATTGATGGTGAAGTTATGGTCTGAAGACCAGCAGACTCAAGTACCAGGAAGAGTTGGTGTTTCAGTTAACAGTCCCAAAGGCAGGTAAAAGCTGATGTCTCAGTTCCAAAGCAGTCAGGCAGGAAGACTCTCTCTTCCTCAGGAGAGGCTCAGGCTTTTTGTTTGATTCAAGCCTTCATTCAATTGATGGAACCCATCCACATTATGAAGGACAATTTGCTTTTCTCAGTCTATAGATTTAATATTAACTTTGTCCAACACCATCCTCATAGAAACATTCAGAGTAGTGTCTGACCAAATATCTGAGTACCCCAGGTCCAATGTAGTCGATGACATAAATTAAATAGTCACATCTCTGGTATCTTTCTTCTACTTTCTTTGGGTTTAATTCACTCTATTTTTAACTTCTTGGGTTGGATACTAAGATCATAGATTTTTCAGCTTTTCTCCCGTTTTAATAAATGAAAGAAAAGCTATAAATAGTTCGCTAGCCATAGTTCTAATTACACTCTAAGTTTGATATGCCATGTTTTTATTGTAATTTAGTTTAAAATATATTGCAATTTCTGTACTGATTTCTTCTTTAATATAAGAGCTATTGAGAAGTATGGTGCTCAATCACTAGTCATTTGAGGGATTTCCCATTTATCTTTTTCTTATAATCTTACTAAACTCTCTTGTTATAGAATATATTACATATTATTTTAATCTTCTGAAATTTGTTGACATATATTTTATGATTCAGCAAATATAAACCTTTGGCAAATACTCTGTGTGTACCTGACAATAATATGTACTCTTTAAGGGTTGGGTATAAGTTTATTAATCAGGTGGTTCAAATTTTTGTTATTCTCACTACTTGTCTTTGCTTGTTTTCTCAGTAACTGGGAGAAATGTATTAAAATTTCCAGCCGCAATTGTGAATTTAAATATTTTTCATTTTAATTTATAGTTTACCTTGTATTTTTTAGCTCTATCAAATTATACACACAAAAACACACACCAAGGAATCTTGCAAAGTGAAAAGATGGCTCAAATTTGTACAATTTTCAGGTAACATGGTACTATGTGAAGAAAGCACTACCTATACATTATAATGCTATGTCATTAGTCATATACAAATTTAGTATTATTTCTCCTGCTGAATTATTCTCCCAGTTTATTTTCCTTCTATGGAGAAGGGGGAGAAAAGGAATGGCTAGCAATTTGTTCTTATACCAGTTTCCTACTCTATTTAACTTATATATAATACATTTACTTATCATTCTTTTAGTGCTCCTACAAGGATAGAAAATTTTCCCATAACTTATCAAAGTGTGATTTAAACTAATACTTTTGCTACTTTCTGGAATTTGTAAGTAATATATTTTTCAGGGTTCTTCACAGAGAAATAGTCAATATGATGGTGTGTGTGATGGGAACTGGCTCATACAGTTATGGAGGAAAAGTTCCACAAAAGGTCATCTGCAAAGAAACAGGATTGAATTCAGTCTGCGTCTGAAGGTCCGAGAATCAGAGGAGGGAGTAGCATTGATAGAAGACCAAGTCTGAAGGCTTGTGAACTTTGAGTTCTGATGTTCACGAGCAGGCTACACCAGCTCCAGAAGAGAGTAAATTCACATTCCCTTTTTGTCTACCCACTTGGAGAGGGTCAAGCTAATTCAAATGTTAATATTTTCTTGAAACGATCTAGATGCACTCAAATAATGCTTTATCAGTAAGCTGGGTATTATTTAACTAGTCAATTTAACACATAATTATCACTAGAGCCTTGGAAGTTAAATTCAATAAACTTCAACCTAACTTTTTTACCTATTTTCTCTTGTATTTTAATTCTCAATATATTACATTCCCTGAAGTCATTGTCATTATTTATTACAAAATATTGCCTCAGTTTAACCCATGTTTGTGAGTTTTTATCCCTTGCCTCATCTCTGTTCTTATATAATGGATAAATTTCATTTTCTTTCAGAAGTCTTTTAGTTTTTTCCTTAGTGCATACTTGCTATACAGGAATTGTCACAAATTCCATTTGTTGAAGGCAATGAATTTGATATGTTTTTAAAAATATTTTTGTATAGAATTCTGTACAGGCAGTTGCTGTTTTCCCTAGCCCCTTAACAATATCAACTCTCTTATCCTCATTTCGTATTTTTATATTGAGATATCTGCTGTGAGACTTTTTGCTCCCCCCGCCGCCATGCTCTGACTGCTTTGTAGATTATTCTCTTTGATGTGCCCAAGAGGAATTTATATTATGCCTACTTTGAATCTGTAATTCATCTTGATTTACAGTATCTCATCGGTTATGGAAAGTATCATTCATTAGTTCTTCACATATTGTTACTGTCATATTTTCTCTTTTCTTCTGTATAACAAATTAGTCAAATATTTGTCCAGTTATCTTTTCATTTGTTTATAATCAGTTATTTTAATCTTTATTTTCTACTTCTCTGGCAAAATTCTCCATCATTTAGAGTTTACATTTCAATCACAGTTAAAATTGTGTTTTATAACTGTAATTCAAATCCCTTGTTGGTCTATATCTACTTTCTGTTTATTCTATTAGTTTCTCGTCAATTCTAGTCCTTGTGTCCACCATGTTATTTGTTTCTGTCACACAGTTAGGCTAAAAAGATCAATTTAATCCCCCAAAAGGTCTGAAACAATGTTAACAAGGATTTCTGGCTGGCTTTCTTTTTATCCCATCATCTTCCTGGTCCATGAAACTGTGGAACACTCTACTTAGCCTCCCACTAGTCTCTTAGCCACTGTTATTTCAAAAAGGAAAGGTGATGTCAAATGTTTAGTCATTTTATGGAGCATTCAGGAATATTTTCAAAAAATAATGTCTAGATTTCCTAGTTCTTCCAGTGGGAGGATAATTGGAAACAAGGTAATCTGCCATTATCAGGAGTAGAAATATCATGGGTGTTAAACTTTAATTTGAAGATTTTTTTTCAGCATTAATAGAATGATCATATTTGTCCTTAGATCTATTATTAACACATTTTCTAATAGTACCCATTCTTGCATGCCTGGAACAAAACACCATTTGTCATAATGTATTATTATTTTTTAATGTACTATTGGATTCTGCCTTCTAATATTTTATTTAAGAATTTTCCATTGATATTTTATTTTACTGTAGTGAGTACACAACATAAGATCTACTCTTAACAAATTTTTAAGTACACAATACCTTTTTATTAAATATAGATACAATGTTGAACAGATTTCTGGAGCTTATTCATCTTGTTTGACTGAACTTTAAGTTCATTGATTAAATCTCCATTATTGCCTCCCCAGGCCCTGTCAAACATTACAGTCTCGTAGTCTCTGAATTTGACTGTTTTAGATACCTTATATAAGTTGAATTGTGCAGTATTTGTCTATGACTAGGTTATTTCACTTGACATAATATCCTCAAGATTCATCCACGTTGTCACACATTGCAGAATTTCCCTTCTTTAAAGGTGAAGAGTGTTATACTGTATGCACATACCACATTTTCTTTGCTTCTTTGTCAATGGCCAGTTAGGCTGTTCCCACATCTTGGTTACTATGTATAGTGTTACAGTGAACATAGAAATACATACCTCTTTGAGATCCTGATTTCAATTATTTTGGAATATAGCTCTAGAAGTAGAATTGCTGGATCATATTTTTAAAAATTTCAAAAATTTAAAATTTTTGAGGAGCCTCCATACTATAGTACTGGAACAGTTTTGCAAGTGTGTACAAGGAATTCAGTTTTTTCCATATCCAACAGTTGTCTTTTTTATTTTTAAGTACTATGATGACATATGTGAGCTAGTATCTCATTTGTGGCTTTTATGTGCATTTCTCTAATGATCATCGGCATTCAGAAATTTTTTTCATATACCTGTTGATCATTTGCATGCCTATTTTGGTGAAATATCTGTTCAAGTTTTATCTCCATTTTTAAATCAGGTTATCAAAGCTTTTTTTATTATTGAGTTGTTGGAGGTTTTTCAAAATATACTTTGGAGAATAATCCTCTATCAGATATATGGTTGCAAAAACTTTTCCCATTCTGTCTGTTGCCTTTTCTTACTCTAGTGAATTGTTTTCTTCATAATACAGAAGTTTTTAATTTGATGTAGTCCTACTATTCATCTTTTATTTTCTGTACTTCTGGTATCATAGTCATGAAGTTATTGCCAAGATCAATGTCATGAAACTTTACCCACAGGAGTTTTACAGCTTAAGGTCATGTTTAAGTCCTGATTCTTGAGTATGAGTTGAAGGTCCAATTATATTATTTTACATGTTGATATTCAGTTTTTCCAATCCATTTGTTGAACAACTCTACTGTGAATTCTTTGCACTATCAATCTCACTTAGTCACAGTGCATGATCCTTTTAATATGCTGTTGGTTTCAATTTGCTATGTTGTTGAGGATTTTTGCATCTATATTCCTCCTAGGTACTCACCTGCAGTTTTATTTTCTTGTGTTTTATTCCACCTTGTATGTCAGAAGTAATGTCGACTCCTTTAAGTAAGAATGATAGTGTTTCCTTTTTTTCAATTTTGGGAAAAGTTTAAGAAATACTGGTATTAAGTCTTCCTTAAATGCTTGGTACAATTCGTAGTGAAGCTATCTCGTCTGGATCTTTGTTAGGAAGTTTTGGTTACTGACACAATTTCCATATTAGTTACAGATAAGTTCAAACCTTTATTTCTTCATGATCTGTTCTGGTAGATAGTATGTTTCTAGTAATTTATCAATTTCTTCTAGATTATAGTTTGTTGGTATATAGTTGTTCATAGTCGTCTCTCATGATCCTTTTTATTTCTTTGGCATCAGTTAAAAATCCTTTCATTTTTGATTTTATATGAGCATTCTCTTTTTTCTTACTCTAGCTAAAGGTTTTGCTATTTTATTGATATTTTTAGAAAATCAACTCAGTTTTGATTTTTTTTTCTATTAATTCACTTATTTCCATTCTAATCTTTACTTCCCTCTTTCTGCTACATTTTTACTTAAGTTTGCTTCTCTTATTCTGCTCCTTGAAGTAAAGTTAGTTAGGTTGTTTGGACATCAACCTTATTTTTTAATATAGGCATTTATGGCTAGAACTTCCTTCCTGTGCTGTTTTTGCTGCATCTCATAGTTTTTGATATAGTGTTTTGTCTTTTGTCACAGGAATTTTCTAATTTCCTTTTTGATTTCCCATTGAGCCAATAATTGTTTCAAAGCATGTTTCCATATATTTATGAATTCTAAGGTTTCTATTATTGATTTCTAGTTTTATTTCATTGTCGTCTGAAAGGATACTAGTATGATTTCAATCTTCTTAAATCTGTTAAGACTTGTGGTCTAACATGTTCTCCATCTTTGTACTTGAGAAGAATACGTATGCTGCTGATGTTGGATGAAAAGTTCTCTATATATCTATTAAGTCCCTTTGATCTATAGTGATATTCAAGTCCTTTCTTTCCTTGACCTTCTATCTGGATAATCTGCCCATTACTGAAAGTGGGTTAACTGAAGTTTCCTACAAATATATTGCCATTTCTTTCTTCCCCTCACTTCTGTCAATGTGTGTTTTGTTTATTAGGCACTTTGGTATTAGATACATGTATATTTATACTTATTATTTTCCAGGAAGATAGGCTCAGTTATCATATATAATATCCTTTTTTTTTTCACTTAAAGTCTATGTTGTCTCGCTAGTCTTTTGGTTACCATCTGCATGGATTACTATTTGCATGATATATCTTTTCTCATTCTTTCACTTTTGCCTTTGTCCCTTTAAATTTGAAATGAGTTCCTTTCAGATAGTGGGGTCCTATATTTTTTTTTAGTTTATGCAGCCACTCTATGTCTTTTAATTGGGAAGTTCAATTCATTTCCAATCATTTATAGGGAAGAATTTATTATTACCATCTTGTTAATTGTTTTCTGTTTGTTTTGTAGTACCTTGTTTTTTTTTCTATGGATATGCTTTTATTCCATTTTTTCTTTTGTGTAACTTCTGTAGGCATTCTTTGTGCATATGGCTATCTCAGGGGTTAATTAAATATCACTTTTTTAAGCAGATAGTAACTTAGGTTCAACAGTATTCAAAAACTCTACATTTTAATTTCCCCTCCCACAAAACACATTTTACAGTTGTTTCATCACAATTTTCATCTATTCATATTGTGAATCTTATACTGTTTTAAAATTATAGCTATTTTTGATATTTTTTAACTTTTATATTAGTCTTAAGGGATTTACCTACCACCACTACAGTAATTTTCATTGGTATCCATTTACCCTTATCAATGGATTTCATTGTTTCTTCTGCTATCCTGTTGCTACTTAGCATCCTTCTGTTTCAACTTGAAAAACTTCTTAGCATTTCTTATAAACTTCCTCAGCTTTTGTTTGGGAAAAGCTTTTGCTCTCTGTCATTTTTGAAGAGCAGTATGATATTCTTTGTTGCCTTGGTTTCTGTTTGTTTTTCAGCTTTCCACACATTGAAATATATCTTTCCACTTCCCTCTGGCTTGAAATTTTTCTGCTGGAAAAATCAGATAACCTTATGAGGATTCCTTCATATATTCCTTCATATATGCTTTTTTTCTGGTTGCTTTCAAAATTCTCTTTAATTTTTGACAATTTGGAAAATGTGTCTCAGAACAGACTTCAAATTTCTTTGATTTGATGACCTCTGACCTTTTGGATCTGGACATCTAGTGTCCTACCCAAATTTGGGAGATTTATAGTAATTATTTCTTTGAAAAAGCTTTTTGATTATTTCATCTCCTTCTGAACCTTCTATGATATTCATATTGGTCCATTTGATGTTATCCCAAATCTCTTAAAGCCTACTATTTTTCATTATTTTTTCTTTTTTGCGCCTCTAAATTATTACCAGTGACCCATTTTTGAGTTCTGTGATCCTTTCTTCTACCTTATCTAGTCTTCTGTTGACTTCTCTCATGAATTTTTTCAGTTTAGTTATTTTCTTCAGTTCATGATTTGTTTGGTACTCTTACATATTTTACCTTTGTTGAAACTCTCATTTTGTTCATGCATTGTTTTCTTGATTCAATTAGAATCTTTCTGAGAGTACTTAGCTGACAGGTAAGTAAAATAAATCTGTTTCATTAGAGCTGGTCTCAGAATTATATTGTTATTCTGGGAGAGTTTTGCCACATTCTTTACTTCCCTTTAAACTCTATGTTGGTGTCTGACACTAAACAAGACAAGCTCATCTCCCAGGTTCCCCTAATGGCTTCCCATAGGAGAAGTCCCTCACCATCAGCTTTATGAAAACCCTGAAGGCCTTTACCAATTCTATCCCTTCCCAAGAAGAAGCAGGCAGCTGTGGTTTCTGTTTGTTCTCTCTATGCTGAGCCAGTTGGTATAGCTATGACATCTATCAGTCTAAACCACCACCTTAGTTCTCCCTACAAAGCCAGATTGTGCCAGACTCATCAGTTATTTAAGTCAGGTAGGATAAATACTAGTTATTTTGGTATTCCCAGAGAATTTGAGAATCGAACACAGAGATCAATTCCTTCCACTACAAGAGGCAAGCTAAGAGCTGGGATTTTTTTTTTTTTTTTTCACCTGCTCTCTCTGGGATAATCAAGAGAGAATAAGTGGTGTTTACCAATCAGAATTGCTATCTGCATTCTCTCCTGGACTAATAAATATTATGTCAGACACATCAGTGATTCAAGACTGCTAAGACAAAACCCAGTCTTCTGGAGATCCACTTGGAAAAACTGAGGTGCCAATATATGATCAAAGCCCTTCCATCCCTTGGGTGAAACTGAGGACTACGAATCTCTTCTTTGTCATAGAGTACTGCATATAGTGGAATGTCTGGTGAAAGGGTATACTGAATTTCCTTACTGGTTTTGGTGACGGATTTTATGTTCTCTGAGGATGCAGAAACTTTTCAACTAGTTTCTTATTTTTTACAAAGAGATCAATACATCAACTGTGGTTGTATCAGTCTGTGAGGAGAAAGAAGGCCCAGACTTTCTACTCTGCCATCTTTTTTTTTTAATTTTTTTTTTTTTTTTTAGTTGTAGATGGACACAATAGCTTTATTTGACTTACTCATCTTTATGTGGTGCTGAGGATCAACCCAGGACTTCACATGTGCTAGGCAAGTTCTCTACCACTGAGTTACAGTCCCAGTCCTCTATTCTGCCATCTTGATGACATTCCTTCTCCATTAACATTAAATCCAAAATCGTCTCTTTGTGCATCTTCTATAAGATTGTCACTTTTATAAAAGCTTCATAGAAAAATTGTACATTTTCTTTCTTGAAACTGTTTTTGAAACAAGGTTTGGTGAACATTTTCTGTAATGGAACAGACAACCTTTTAAGCTTTCCAACTACATAATCTCCAATGAAACTTTATTTAGAACAAGAGCAGGTCAGACTTATCCCACGGGCTATAGTTTAGCAATGACTGTTTTTGTATAGTTATATAGCCCTTGGATTATCCAGTATTTGAAATTTTAGCAAATTTCCTTTGCAAAGCCCTCTGGCTCTGGTGTTTTGGCATCAGAGTAATATTTTACCTAGTGTTTTAGTCAGCTTTTTCATAGATGTGACTGAAAGACCTGACCAGAACAATTTCAAAGGAGGAAAGGTTAACTTGAGGGCTCACAGTTTCAGAGGTCTTAGTCCATAGAAAGCCGGCTTCATTCCTTGGGGCCTGAAGTGAGGCTGAACGTCATGGTGGAGTGTATGGCAGAGGGAACCAGCTCATACCAGATCAGGAAGCAGAGAGAGATCTCCACTTGCCAGATACAAATACATATCCTAAAGCCATGCCCCTATTCCCACCTCCTCCAACCACACCTACCACTTCAATTATCACTTAGTTAATCCCTATCAAGGATTATTCACTGATTGGGTTAGGACTCTTGAAACCCAATCACTTCTCTGAACTTCTTGAACTTCTTAGGGAACACCTCGCATCCAAACCATAACATTCCACCTCTGGTCCCCAAAAGCTCAGAGCCATCTCAGAATGCAAAATACATTTTGTCCATTTCCAAATGTCCCCATAGTCTCAATGGTTTTGAGATTGCTCAAAGTTTAAGTCCAAAGTCTTCTCTGAGGCTCAAGGCAATCTCGCATTGTGACCTCCTATAAAATTAAAAGCAATTAATAAGTATCCAATATATAAAGGTACAGAGTAAACATTTTCATTCACAAAATTAGAGGCAGGGTAAAAAGGGATAGGACAAAAGCAAGACTGAAATCCAGCTGGGCAAACAAGTTCTGTAGCTCTATATCCGGCATCTAGGGCACATGGCATCTTGATGTTCTCTCCAATGGGCATGTGTAGCTCTACTCCTGTGGCTTTGTTTATTGAAGCTCAAGTAGGCTTTCTGTTACCTGTCTCTGCTCAATTCCTGCAGCTTTCCTAGGACAATGTCCCATATTATCAACATTTCTTTTTTTTTAATGGCATTTCTTAATGTTGGGGGTCTCCACCGCACCTTTGGTTTCCTCCTACATCTCCACACATTGAATTCTCAGGGGGTGCCCACAGGGACTCCAACCCTGCTGCATTTTTCCTGGCCTCCCAGGTCTTCCTTTGAAATCTTGGTGGAAGCCTCCAAGAACCCCTAACTCTAGCATCCTGCATTCCTGCAGAGACAGCACCATGTGATTGATGCCGAGTTCTGCCGTCATCTCCAGCAATAGTCCAACTACCAGGGACCCTGGGTGTAGTAGTCTCTAAGTATATGGGTGGCTGAGCAAGTTGAAAAACTTCCTAGGCCCCCTTGTGCAAGAAGGGTAGCCCACAAGGGTAACCTAGGTCTCTACTCAAGAGAATTTTCACCTTTACTCCCTTGAGTTTGAGATGGGTGTGGTCTTGCCAGCTCCTGAGTTGCCCTCAAGCCATCTTCATTTTTGTCTCTAGGCAAACTCTTTGGCATTTCTGTAGTGGTGGTAATGTCTTTAACAAGTGCAATTTCCCTAGCCCCAGTTTTACTCCAGTCTTTCAAATTCACTTTTTCAAATCTTTGTGCTCTGCTTCCTGCTCCTAATTATCACAAGAAATTTGGCTAAAAGCTGTCAGCAATATCCATGCCACCACCTGAATGCTATGCTGCCTAAGCACATTTCCTCCACCAGATTAAGAAATCCATTGCTATTAAAATCAGCCTCACAGAAAGTCTCTGGACAGGAGCAAAATGAAGACAGCTTCTCAGTCAGAACACAATATGATGGCCTCTACCCCGAATTCCAATAGAGTTGTCCTCTGAACAACTTGAGCCTGGTATTCATTGTCCTCAGTCCTATTGGCATTCTGGTCATTCTGAGCTCCCACAAGAATCGACCATTAAGCTCCACTTAGAACACCCTAAAGCATTTCCAGCTTGCACTGCTACACATCTCAAAATTTCTCTCACCAATTTCAAAAAGCTCAAAAAGGTTTTGAACCACATGGTCAGGTTAGTCACAGCAACAACTCCACTTTTCAACACCAATTTCATTTTAGCCAGCTTTTTCCCTACAGAACAATTGTAGAGAGGGCAAAGTTTATTTGAGGGCTCATGGTTTCAGAGGTCTTAGTCCAAGGCTGGCTCCATTCCTCTGGGCTTGAGGTGAGGCAGAACATGGTGGAAGAGTGTGCCAGTGAGAAGCAGCTCATATGGTGATGGGAAGCAGAGAGAGACTCCACTTACCAGATACAAAGACATACCCAAAGCCACACCCTAATTTCCACCTATACAGTCACAGCTACCAATTCAGTTACCACTCAGTTAATCCCTACCAAGGGATTAAATCAGATTGGGTTAAGATTCTTACACCCCAATCATTTCTCCCTTGAACCTTCTTGTACTGTCTTACACATGAGCTTTTGGGGGACACCTCACATCTAAACCATAACACCTAGCCTTTTAAATATATATACTTTGAGCTGTGTAAAGTAATTTAAATGTTTAAAAATTTCCATTGTTATAGTATAAATCCTCCATGTTGTGTGTTATTTAGTGTCTTTATTTTTTCCTATTTTTACTGATTATATATTTTATGTCCCATTAAATTAGGTAGTATATTGATTATAAGACAGTTTAAAATAGGAAGAACTAATTCAAGATCTGCTTTTAGCCAGGCAAGGCTGTAATCCCAGCAGCTCGGGAGGCTGAAGCAGGAGGATTGTGAGTTCAAAGTCAGCCTCAGCAACATCAAGGTTTGTTTAGCTAGGGCCAACTAATCATTGGACCTGTCCGGGAAACAGGCCTGAAGTCTTTTTCTGTCAGTTGGCTTTAAATATTTTCCTCCCATCCCATGAGATCATATATATAGGTTCAGAGAAATACATTGCTACAACAGATGGAATTCTGAGCTTCCTATACATCTGTTACTCATATCTTTTGGACAGCTCAATAATGACTCCTGAATATGTTATTTCTCCCACCCAATGTTAAAATTCT
Organism: Sciurus vulgaris; assembly: GCF_902686455.1. Taxonomy (NCBI): domain Eukaryota; kingdom Metazoa; phylum Chordata; class Mammalia; order Rodentia; family Sciuridae; genus Sciurus; species Sciurus vulgaris. The sequence goes on along the minus strand of NC_136470.1, from coordinate 71,268,137 downwards.
GTGAATACAGCAAAATCTAATTCATAAGGGCAGCTCAGATTACATAGTCATTTAATGTTTCATGGTTCAGTTTCTACAAGGGCCCAGTAACATGTCAGTGGCTCCTTTGAAAATGGAGAGTAGCTACTATGACTCACCTAGTGGGCTTTCCAACAGAACAGTCTTATCTACCAGATACATTAAGCTCTATCAGATCTATGAGATTGTGGATTACAAGCAGGGCCAGGGCAAGGTAGCTTGCAAAGCACCTCTAAGTTAGTAAAGAGCTCCCCTTTTTATCCAGGTGCTACTTCAAATTGACATGCATTTGGGTGACCTAAAAAGTTATTTGCAGCAATAATTTCAAGGGCATTACATACTATTATCCAAATCCAAAAAGGACCACAAAGTAATGTGACATTCTTTTTAGTAAGAGGAAGTTTAATAGCTTATGTTTTAACTTAAATGAGACATCCCTGCATGCCCCAGACCATAAAAGTCAAACATCACAAGTAGGACAGGCTCCTGACTGATTTATTTTTCACCTTCTGACAGATAAGTCTTATGAGTTATATAGGCACTTACTACCTTGCTCACCCAATCCATTTTTGTATTATATAACCATCAAAGTGAATTTGTGTGCTTTCAAAAGAATGTCCAGAAAATCAATTTTCCTAAGGATTATATCTTGATGGAGATCAGGAAAAATAGCATAATCCACAGAAAGATTGTAAACTTATATGACTGTCCCTTATAAAATCAAGCTGATCTGATATTCTGATGATGATCACTGATAAAAAAAACTATGAAATCAGTATATATTAAGTACCACAGGATGTGCTAATCTTCATCCATAAAAGTATCAAAAATAAGGCAATTGTGATTGAAGCTATCACTTGATTAATTTTATAGTGGTTTACTATTACCAACCTAGATTTATATTGTTTTTTACAAAACCCAGAACATAAAACTCACGAAGGATTTATCAATGACCATTACCATTTCATCATTCAAGTCTAATTTTTGCATCTCCCTCAGAGGTACAGATTGTTTCTGATTATACTCTTGGCAGAGGGGGGACAGTTTCAGGAATTTCAATTTTCCCTTAGTACTATGACAGGCTGACAGATTTGACTCCATGGAAAAGTTATAGGCCAATTTATATGAGCAATGACTAAACAGACTCCATTTTGCTCTGAGACTCTATGTTACATAGGAAATGCTTCTCCCATGGGAATGCCCCACTTCTGTACTCATCAACAGTTGCGTAGCATGACATGGAGGCAATACAAAATGACAAAATGGCAATTCCTGTATAATAAAAAATTGTTTTCTTTTTGATTCCAATTTTCCTAAAAAACGTACCATGTCAACAATGATGTCAAAAGCGATTGTCTAGACAGGGTTTTCAAGATGGCGGCCTAGAGGGTGGCTGCATTTCATGTTGCTCCAGGACTCAGGATTCAAAAGAGGAGATACTGAGACGCTTGGGACCAACTCAAAGCAGCCGGGTGACTCTCACCCCCTGGGGAGGCATCCCGGATGGGACGGTGGTCCCAGAACGCAGGAAACTTTGTGAAGTAGAACTGCCGGCGAGATGCCCCTCCCCCCGCTGGAGCAGTGAACTCGGACAGCTGGGAGCGCCGTAAAGGAGGCCGCTCGGCACAGCGCTGGGACTCGGAGCAGCCACTGGGGCTCCGGTGGCTGCCCAGGGGAAGAGTGGCGAGGAGAGCTGTGTGGACTCAGGACACCGGGGCCTGCCCTGAGGACGAGGAGGAGGAAGAGGAGCGCGGCCACTTGGATTCGGGTGACTACACCAGAGCTACAGGCGGTTGCCAGAGGAGGGGCTGCGTGGCGAGCTGTTTGGACTCTGACCACTTCTGAACCCCGGGGCCTGCCCGGAGGAGTAGGAGGAGGAGGAGGAGGAGCGCAGCGGGTCCTTTGGACTCGCAGTGACTACATTAGCGCTCCAGGCGGCTGCTCAGAGGAGAAGGCGAGTGGTGAGTTGTTTGGTCTTAAAGTGACAGCTCCTGAACACAGGGGGGCTGCCTGGAGGAGAAGCGTGGTGGGACGCTTGGTCTTGAGGGGCCGCACCAGAGCTCCGGGCGGTTGCCCAGAGGACCCGTGCAGCAGGTCACGTGGATTCAGAGCCACTCAGAGGGACTGCTCCTGAACACCCGGGGGGTTATCTGGAGAAGGAGGAGGAACGGGGAAGGTCACTTCGACTCGGAGTGATTGATTGCCCCGGGCTACGGGTGGTTGGTGGGAGGAGGAGGCACGAAGTGAGTTTCTTGGACTCCTAGTGACCGCACCGGAATACTGGGTGGCTGTCTGGAGGAAGAGGCCTGTGGCGGGTCTCTGGGACTCAGAGCGATTGTTCGGGGCCCCAGGTGGCTGCTCAGAGGAGGGGCCACACAGCCAGGCGATTAGGTGCAGAGCAGGGTCCCAGGATCTAGGAGGCTTCTGGGTGGAAGAGCCGCACAGAGACAGGCTTAGGGCAGAGTGAAGGTTCCAGGCCTGTGGGCAAATTCTCTGAGGAGGGGCAGCCTAAGGAGATTCATCTGCGAAGGGTGAGGCTCCCAGGCCCAGGAGGTAGGGCCGGGCCCCTGGAAACTTTGCAGAGGAAGGCAGTCCAGCCCAGGAGGTAGCTGTAAATTGAGGGGAACCTCTAGGAGGGAACTGACCAGCGAGACCTCCCCACCGGGTGAGTCTTCCCTGCTGGGTGAGTTTTCCCCACAAGGACGGTAAAACCAGAGACTCAGGCCCAAACAGGCCTTGCCTCAGCCCGCAGCCTAGGTCCCCTGTGGATGACCATTGGTCAACAAGTGGAGGCACCTCTGCCCACTAGCAGGGATCATACCCCACCTGAAGGACACCACTCCTAGAGAGGCAGCTTCCTTGTGGAGCACCACATTCTCAACTTCCTCCATGACTTCAGCCTACTGAAGGCTAAGGGGGGATATATATAGAAATCTTCAGGGACATTGTAAGTCAATAGAGGAAATCTGCAATATCTCAGCGGACCTCTGATACCTGAACAATATGAGAAAACAAGGAAAGAAAATGCTGCAAACAAACCTAGATGTTACATCAATAAAACCCAATGACAGCATGGCAGAAGAAATGACAGAAAAGGAGTTCAGAATGTACATAATTAAAATGATCAGAGAAGCAAACGATGAGATGAAAGAGCAAATGCAAGCATTGAATGATCGCAGCAATCGACAGTTAAAAGAGCAAATACAGGAAGCAAAAGATCATTTCAATAAAGAGTTAGAGATATTGAAAAAAAACCAAACAGAAATCCTTGACATGAAGGAAACAATAAACCAAATTAAGAACTCCATAGAAAGCATATCCAATAGGATAGAACACCTGGAAGACAGAACCTCAGACATTGAAGACAAAATATTTAACCTTGAAAACAAAGTTGAACAAACAGAGAAGATGGTAAGAAATCATGAACAGAATCTACAAGAACTATGGGATATCATGAAAAGGCCAAATTTAAGAATTATTGGGATTGAGGAAGGCCTAGAGAAACAAGCCAAAGGAATGAACAATTTATTCAATGAAATAAGATCAGAAAATTTCCCAAATCTGAAAAATGAAATGGAAAATCAAGTTCAAGAGGCTTATAGGACTCCAAATACACAAAATTACAACAGACCCACACCAAGGCACATTATAATGAAAATACCTAACATACAAAATAAAGACAGAATTTTAAAGGCTGTGAGAGAAAAGAACCAAATTACATTCAGGGGGAAACCAATACGCATATCAGCAGATTTTTCAATCCAGACCCTAAAAGCTAGAAGGGCATGGAACAACATTTTTCAAGCCCTGAAAGAAAATGGATGCCAACCAAGAATCTTATACCCAGCAGAACTTACCTTCAAATTTGACGATGAAATAAAATCCTTCCATCATAAACAAAAGCTAAAAGAATTTACAAAAAGAAAGCCAGCATTACAGAACATTCTCAACAAAATATTCCATGAGGAAGAGATGAAAAACAAAGAAGCAAATCAGCAAAGGGAGGAATTATCCTAAAGGAATTGTCAAATAAAGGAGGAAACAAATTGTGTCAAACAAATAAATAAACAAAATTTTAAAAATGAACCAAATGACCAGGAAACCAAATCATTTCTCTATAATAACCCTGAATGTTAATGGCCTGAATTCATCAATCAAAAGACATAGACTGGCAGACTGGATTAAAAAGAAAGATCCAACAATATGTTCCCTGAAAGAGACTCACCTCATAGAAAAAGATACCCATAGACTAAAGGTGAAAGGATGGGGAAAAACATACCATGCACATGGACTCAGCAAAAAAGCTGGAGTATTCATCCTCATTTCTGATAATGTGGACTTCAAGCCAAAGTTAGTCAGAAGGGATAAAGAAGGTCATTTCATACTGCTTAAGGGAAGCATAAATCAGCAAGATATAACAATCATAAACATCTATGCCCCAAACAGTGGCTCATCTATGTATGTCAAACAAATCCTTCTCAATTTCAGAAACCAAATAGACCACAACACAATAATACTAGGTGATTTTAACACGCCTCTCTCACCACTGGACAGATCTTCCAGACAAAAATTGAACAAAGAAACCATAGATCTCAATAACACAATCAATAATTTAGACTTAACGGACATTTATAGAATATACCATCCAACCAGAGTGAATACACTTTCTTCTCAGCAGCACATGGATCCTTCTCTAAAATAGACCATATATTATGCCACAAAGCTAATGTTAGCAAATACAAGAAGATAGAGACACTAGCATGTATTCTATCAGATCATAATGGATTGAAGTTAGAAATAAATGAAAGAGTAAAACACAGAAACTATTCCAACATCTGGAGGTTAAACAATATGCTATTATATGATGAATGGATAACAGAAGATATTAGGAAGGAAATTAAAAAATTCTTAGAGGTAAATGAGAACAAAGAAACATCATATCAAAATCTCTGGGACACTATGAAAGCAGTACTTAAAGGGAAATTTATTTCATGGAGCGCATTTAATAAAAGAAGTAAAACTCAACAAATAAACGACCTAACACTACAGCTCAAAGCCCTAGAAAAAGAAGAACAGAACAGCACCAAAAGTAGTAGAAGACAGGAAATAGTTAAACTCAGAGCTGAAATCAATGAAATTGAAACAAAAGAAACAATACAAAAAATTGACAAAATAAATAGTTGGTTCTTCGAAAAAATAAACAAAATTGATAAACCTTTAGCCACACTAACAAAGAGAAGACGAGAGAAAACCCAAATCACTAAAATTCGGAATGAACAAGGAAATATCACAACAGACAGGATTGAAATACAAAACATAATTAGAAGCTATTTTGAAAATCTATACTCCAACAAAATAGAAAATTTCGAAGACATCAACAGGTTTCTAGAGACATATGAATTGCCTAAACTGAACGAGGAGGACATAAACAATTTAAATAGACCAATTTCAAGTACTGAAATAGAAGAAGTCATCAAAAGCCTACCAACAAAGAAAAGTCCGAGACCAGATGGGTTCTCAGCCGAGTTCTACAAAACCTTTAAAGAAGAGCTCATTCCAATACTTCTCAAAGTATTCCATAAAATAGAAGAGGAGGGAACCCTCCCAAACTCATTCTATGAAGCCAATATCACACTGATACCTAAACCAGACAGAGACTCATCAAGGAAAGAAAATTTCAGACCAATATCCTTAATGAACATCAACGCAAAAATTCTCAACAAAATTTTAGCAAATCGCATACAAAAACATATTAAAAAGATAGTGCACCATGATCAAGTGGGTTTCATCCCAGGGATGCAAGGTTGGTTCAACATCAGGAAATCAATAAACGTAATTCACCATATTAATAGACTTAAAGTCAAGAATCACATGATTATTTCAATAGATGCAGAAAAAGCATTTGATAAAATACAGCACCCCTTCATGCTCAAAACACTAGAAAAAATAGGGATAGTGGGAACATTCCTTAACATTGTAAAGGCCATTTATGCTAAGCCCATGGCTAATATCACTCTAAATGGTGAAAAACTGAAAGCATTCCCCCTACAAACTGGAAAAAGGCAGGGATGCCCTCTTTCACCACTTCTATTCAACATCGTTCTTGAGACTCTGGCCAGAGCAATTAGACAAACCAAAGAAATTAAAGGGATACGAATTGGAAAAGAAGAACTCAAACTATCCCTGTTCGCTGATGACATGATTATATATTTAGAGGAACCTGGAAATTCCACCAGAAAACTCTTAGAACTCATAAGTAAATTCAGTAAAGTAGCAGGTTACAAGATCAATGCCCATAAATCCAACGCATTTTTATACATAAGTGATGAATCTTCAGAAAGAGAAATTAGGAAAACTACCCCATTCACAATAGCCTCGAAAAAAATAAAATACTTGGGAATCAATCTCACAAAAGAGGTGACAGACCTCTACAATGAGAACTATACAACACTAAAGAAAGAAATTAAAGAACACCTTAGAAGATGGAAAGATCTTCCATGTTCTTGGATAGGAAGAATTAATATTGTCAAAATGGCCATACTACCTAAAGTGCTATACAAATTCAATGCAATTCCAATTAAAAACCCAATGACGTACCTTACAGAAATAGAGCAAGCAATTATGAAATTCATCTGGAAGAATAAGAAACCCAGAATAGCTAAAGCAATCCTTAGCAGGAAGAGTGAAACAGGGGGTATTGCAATACCAGATCTTCAACTCTACTACAAAGCAATAGTAACAAAAACGGCATGGTATTGGTACCAAAATAGAAAGGTAGATCAATGGTACAGAATAGAGGACACGGACACAAACCCAAATAAATACAATTTTCTCATACTAGACAAAGGGGCCAAAAATATGCAATGGAGAAAAGATAGCCTCTTCAACCAATGGTGCTGGGAGAATTGGAAATCCATATGCAACAGAATGAAACTAAACGCATATCTCTCACCATGCACGAAACTAAACTCAAAATGGATTAAGGACCTCGGAGTCAGACCAGAGACCCTGCAGATTATAGAAGAAAAAGTAGGTCCAAATCTTCACCTTGTTGGTCTAGGACCAGACTTCCTTAACAGGACTCCCATAGCACAAGAAATAAAAGCTAGAATCAACCACTGGGATAGATTCAAACTAAAAAGCTTTCTCTCAGCAAAGGAAACTATCAGCAATGCGAAGAAAGAGCCTACAGAGTGGGAGAATATCTTTGCCAATCATACTTCAGATAGAGCACTAATCTCCAGAATCTATAAAGAACTCAAAAAACTCTACTCCAAGAATTCAAATAATCCAGTCAACAAATGGGCTAAGGAAATGAATAGACACTTCACAGAAGAAGATCCACAAGCAATCAACAAACATATGGAAAAATGTTCAACATCTCTAGTAATAAGAGAAATGCAAATCAAAACCACCCTAAGATTCCATCTCACCCCAATTAGAATCGCGATTATCAAGAATACGAGCAACAACAGGTGTTGGCGAGGATGTGGGGAGAAAGGTACACTCATACACTGCTGGTGGGGCTGCAAATTAGTGCAGCCACTCTGGAAAGCAGTGTGGAGATTCCTTAGAAAACTTGGAATGGACCCTCCATTTGACCCAGCTATCCCACTCCTTGGCCTATACCCAAAGGACTTAAGATCTGCATACTACAGAGATACAGCCACATCAATGTTCATAGCTGCTCAATTCACAATAGCCAGACTGTGGAACCAACCTAGATGCCCTTCAATTGATGAGTGGATAAAGAAACTGTGGTATATATATACAATGGAATATTACTCAGCCATAAAGAATGATAAAATGATGGCATTTGCAGGCAAATGGATGAAATTGGAGAATATCATGCTAAGTGAGATAAGCCAATCTCAAAAAGCCAAAGGACGAATGATATCACTAATAAGTGGAGGATGACACATAATGGGGGGGAGGGACGGGTAAGTGTTAGGGTTAGAGGTAGGGTTAGGGAGGGGGGCAAGTATGGAGGAAGGAAGTACTGTATAGAGGGTAAAGAGGGGTGGGAGGGGTGGGGGGAAGGGAAAAAATAACAGAATGAATCAAACAACATTACTCTATGTAAATTTGTGATTGCACAAATGGTCTGCCTTTACGCCATGTACAAACAGAGAAACAACATGTATCCCATTTGTTTACAATAAAAAAATAAAAAAGAAAAAAAAAAGCGATTGTCTAGATGTCAGTAACCATTTTTTAATATGTACCTAAGTAAGATCATTTTGACCCACTTCCCCCCTTCTGCTAATGATTTCAGATCTCATGATGTTAGTTTGTAATTTTAAATCACAGCAACAGATACTTATGATTGATGTACTGACTTATGGTGTAAAAACCCCTGCAACCTTATGGTTAGGGCTATTCTCCCAATAGCCATTTTTGGGGCATTGTATGACAGTCAACCAGCCAGCTAATAATGACTCTCAAATTTGGACTTCTCAGTGGTGATTGGTCTGTTCTTAAGTTGTGCCCCATAACACTACTATACCCCTAATTACAATGCCAAAAAACCAAAATAAGAATTAACCCAGTTATTAAGCACATAGTTCCAAATTACATAGTTGGAAAAAGTGGTTAGGTGTATTTACAGAGCCAATGGATCTCCTGTGAGCTTAGTCTTAAGCCCTATAGTCATTTATCACCTGGTTACTTAGTTCCATACACATTTTCCCTAACTGGAGGACTGCAATGCTTTTTGAATTTCCTAGTACGAATGTCTGCTCTGACCCTATAACTCTTATCCTGAAGCAATAAATAGCTACTCCTGCAAATGACTATAAATATTCTTATAATTACTACATGTACTTAAGGGGGATTTCAGGATCCTTCTTCAGAGAAAACTGGCTTCTCTTTTTAATCAATGGATTCTGGATCTGTGAACTGACATATCGAAAAAACTGATGAGATACAATGATTTTACATTTTGGTGGTGAATATTAAGAGCTAAACTGCTGTTGAATTTTTTCTAATTATGCAAATCAAACAAAATCCAAGTAAGCTGTTCACCTAATTCTGCTCCTAGAAACAGCCTCATATATTTGCTATTACCATAGAGTTCACTTTTTCCACTCCAACCTCACCACCTGTTATGGTGATTTACTTCCGCACTGCCATATGGTTAAATATTGCCACCTGGCCTCATCAATCCATAATATTAAATCCTCATAGATATTACGTACACTGATTCTCTGCCATCATCTCCTACTGTTAACAAAGGCCTAAAAAGGATAGTCACTAAAAAGTCTCTCAAATATACTTGCATTTCCAGAATATTCCCTATTAAGTTACATAGAGACAGTGCCCTTAGGCCTCAGAGGGAACATAGCCATGAGTTGAATTACCAGGGAAAACACAATATATTCATTTTAACATCATCAACTCCCTGAGTTTTCTGACCCCTTCTTTAATACTATACTCAAAGCTTCTGATATCTCTATTTACTATATGGTGGTGTTGAGTCCAGGCTTCAAAAAGCCAACCCAGAAAATTACTAAAAATTACTAAAATCAGATAAAAGTATCCTTCCCAAAGCATTAAATTTCAAATCATGGGTAAGTGCCTCATGTAAATTAACTCTTCTCTATGTGCCTCCACCAAGTTCAAACCCTTAAAAATCACTCCCAAACAAATTCCCTTGGAGACTGACAGTATTAGACAGGTCCTCAGTTCCTTTGGTGAAATTGTATTTCTTTCATGTGTAGTCTATTTCTTCACAGAGGAGGACTTATGTTTCTGTGTTGGGCTGTGCTGACAGCTGACTCTGGAAATTGACCTGAAGGTAAAGACACTGAAGGTGATCTTGCAAATAATAGTAAACATCATCTCATCATGCAAAGTAATTAACTCAAATGAAATCATTACACAATCTCCCAGAAAAGAGAAACCCTTTTCCCCCCAGAAATGGTAAAAGTGGCACCTCTGTTGATCAGAAGAAGAAGAAAGGACACAGAGAAGACAGTCATGTGAAGATAAAGGCAAAGGTTATATTGCCACATGTCAAAGAAAATCTAAATTGGAAGAGCCTTCAGAGACAGAATGGCCCAGCAAACACCCTGATTTCAGACTTCTGGCCTCCAAAAGTAAATTTCTATTGTTTTAAATCACCCACTTTGTGGTAATTTGCTATGGCAGTCCTATAAAACTATACCAAATGTCAGGATGATACTCTCCTTATCAGGGTTCTGACTTTAACGAATGAGACTTCTCAAAGCTATGCATTTGGTCTCCTTATAAACAGATCCTAGATCTGTTTTTAATGTCTGCCCTAGAGCTAGAAGAGGCAAGAGTTCCTTCAAGGATATCTTAAAGGGCCTCTAAGTTAAGGTAAATCAGTAATTAACTTCTGAAAAGATGTAGGCAGAATAAAGAACTACTTAAAATATCAATAAAACCAAACACTTGAAACCTTCAAATATACTCCTAATGGGCTGGGTAGGTACAGGTCAGTGGCAGAATGTGTGCTTAGCATGAGCAAAGTCCTGGGTTTGATCCGCAGAAACACACACACACAAACATGTTCCTTATATGACAAAACAAACTTTTTAGATATAATTAAGGATTAGATGATGAGATGTAGGAATTACCCTGGATTATCCACGTGAGCCCAGACTAATCACATGAGTCTTTAAGAGTGAATAACTTTCTCCTGATGGGGTCAGAAAGAGATGCAATTATGGATGAAGAGTCAAGAAATGTTCCACTGTGGACTTTGAAGATGGAGAAAGGAAACTACAAGCCATGGAATGTACAGAGCTTCTGAAAAGGAAAGAAATCAGATTCTTTTCTAGAGTTACCTAAAGGAATGCACCCCTGCCAATACCTTGATTTTAGTCCAGTAAGACCTGTGTTGGACTTCTGGTCCACAGAAGTGTAATATAGTAAACTTTGTTGTTTTAAAAACTACTAATTTTTTGATAGCTTATATCAGTAATAGAAAATTAATACAAGTACCAAAGAAAGATATTTTATATCATTTTTATAATTATCATTTCCCCATATCAATTAAGTACCATAAGTGCTTGATTTCCCATCATTTTATCCTTCCAGCAGCCCCTCATCACAGCTAATCATAAGAAAAGGTTCAAATAATTGTGATGTGACTATGTGGAAGGATTCAACTGATTCTTTTATTTTAGAAAGGATACAATCCAACTCCAATTCCATCATGAGGGTCTACAATTAAGAGGAATAAACAAACATTTTATGTAAAGGGCCAAACAGTAAATATATTTGGCCTTGTAAGTCATGTAGTCTGTCACAAATGTTCAACTTTTCTCCTACAGCAAAAAAGCAGTCAGAGACAATATGTTAATGAAGAACCATGACTGTGTTCAAATAAAACATTTAAAAAAAAAACAGCAGGCAAGATTTGACTCATGGGTTATAGTTTCTAATCCCTGATCTACAATACTTAAAATAATAAGTATTTTAACCAGGTTCTGTAGAAAAAAACCTAAGACAAGACTTAAGTGCTAATGTTTCATGGAAAAGTGCAGTCTTAGGGTTGCAATACTAAAGGAAAAGCAAACTAAAGTAACAAAGCAACAGTAAGTTAATTCATTATCACACTATTTCATGGGAAGAAGCAGAAGAGCACAGCTAGTCACTAGCAGGTATTTCATCAGTATGGACGTACAGGATGACTCTGAAAGCTTATGTAAAAAAAAAAAAAAATGTGACTCAGAATAGCCAAGTCAAAGGTAGGAAAGGAGGAAGAATTTATTTCTTGCCTCTTGTCTCATACTAGTCAAAGTTTCTCCAAAGGAAGTTAACATTCCCCTCATTTCAGAGTCATGTCATTTGATCCCTTTATCAACTATTAAGGAAGCCAGATCCCAGGCCTTACGTTGTAGCCTGTCTTCCAGAATGAATGAGAAGATTTAGAGATTCTGGGTATAACTAGTCAATTTCAGGAAGTAGAACTATATAAAGTTAATTAATCCTGCCAAATCCTGAGGTAAAGCAAGCAGCCAAGAGTTTGGGGATGATAAAAGGAAAGAGAAGATATGTACTCATTACTATATTCAATACTAGTATCTTAGTTCAAGAGCACCCTTTTCTATGTGATAGACTAATATGCAGTTTCTTTATAAATGATATATTTGGGGGGAAGATGATCTGTCTTTTGCTTGTGATATTATTTTGTTTGTGTAGGGATGTTAACTGTGGTATTTTGTTCTTCCTATAACTTTACCATCAAGCCTCTGAGAGAAGCTTTCCCCTTCCAAGTTGAATTTATCCAGAAATGCAAAAAGAAAAAAATTCAATTAGAAAATATAATAACATATTTCACCAAATTAAACAATTAAGGAATAGTCAACTCAATACATGTACAAAATGCAGTACCACTTATAAATTAAAACTCTCAACAGTATTGGAAATAGGTGAAAACATGAACATTGTAAAAGCAATCAAAGAACTTCAACAAACATCTTAATGCTTGGAGGCATTTCCTTTGAGGTTAAAAACAAAAGAAAGTTCCCTCTAACGCCATTTATATTCAACACTGTGCTAGGGTCCTAGCAAAAGAAAGAAAAGAAGAGAGGAGAAGAAAGGAGAGGAGAGGGGGAGAGAGAAAGCCCAGATGATTCACCCAAAAAAATGAGAATTTGATAAGTGAATGAAGAATCTTACAAAGTCAGTGGAAAATAGATCCAATGATAATTAATATGTATGAAGGTATATCCATATATCAAACCAACATAAAATAAATTATATATAAATTTAAAACTATTTATGAAATGTAAAGGCTTAAAACTGATAGAAAAAGTAGGGTTGTGTTTTCTCTCAGGAATGGAAAGATTTACTAGATACTAAGAAAAAGCATTAATCAAATGAAAGACAGTTAAAATTGAATACATTAAAATCAGAATTTTTGTGTGATAAAAAGATGGAAAAAATGATCTATAAGAAATGATTTATTCAAAACTTTGTTGTATGTTAGTAAATAGTAGTGTCATGATTCAACAAATTGCTTTCTGATATCAATGTTCATTTTACATTCCTTTTAATTTGTAATTACCCAATTACCATACATTATATTCTTTCATAAAAATTGAATAATACAAGGAAAATAGGAATACCTTTTACCAATTCCCCTAATTTCAATTTCTAATCTATTCTTCAGATTTGTATATATTATTTTACGCTTTTATTTTTAGGCATGTGAATATATAAATATAAATGCATTGTTGTTTTAGTTTTATACCTAACTGCTCAGCAATTTTTCTCTTAAAAACGTATTTTGAGGAGTTTTCCATTGTATGTATATCAGAGTTCATTTATTCAATGTTCTATTAATGGACATTTAGACTGTTTTAAATATTTTGTCCCATGAGGCACTAAATAGTATAGATATCTCAGGTAGATTTTCTATGTCATAATGAATAAAACATACATCTATATATGTGTTTTTAAAAGTTGATAATGTTATGTTTCCCATAATGGTATTTATACGTGTTAATGCCTGATATTACTAATATTTTTAATTTTTAATATTTTGTCAAATCTGATGGGGGAAAATAATATATTGCATATCCCTAATTATTAGTGAACCTGTTTCCTCCTCATTTCCAAACACTGCTTTCTATAGGTAATAAACACACCTTTAACCTTTTTAACTCTTTTCTAGTAATGTTTGTATTTCTAAATATATTTATATTACTATTTCCTGCCTTATTAATTAGATATTACTATTGATTCCTTACTACAAATGATGAAAATTTAATACAAGTTATTTATATATTGTTTCATTATTTGCCTATTATATGATAAAAATTATCTCCTAATTTTCTGTCAACCTCTTATTATGATCTGAAACTTTTTAGGATTTATATCCTGCCTGATGGTATCCCTACTCCATAATAACTTATATGCTATAATTTCCTCCAAATATTTTTTGACCTATAATTTTAATGTTTATGTATTTTCTTCTCTGAAATTTATTTCTGTTAATGGCATAAGGTAGAGATGTACTTTCTTTTTCAAAATGGATAGCCAATTAGTCAAGACTAATTATTTAATAAGTTAATCATGTCCTAAAATATTTTCTCTAAAATGTACAAAACTTCTCAAAATGCCTAAACCATTTCAGGAATCTATTCAAATCCATTGGTCTTCTAGTACACCATTATACCATTATCACACTCTACTTCTTTTTCAAGAATGTCTTGGCTATTCTTAAACACCTTCTGTCTCTGATGAATTTTAAAAGTATCATGTTTTACTTTGATCACACCTAACTGGAATTCTGTTCCATTTATGAATCAATTTAAAGGAATATATTGGATGGACTTGCTTTTCAGATTTAATTTTTGTTAGGCTAACTCATTATAGTAATAAATTCAACAAATCTAATAAAAAAAAACAAGAATTAAACTTACACTAAATAATTTATTAACATTTTCTTTAGGACTTAATAAAATTATGCACTTAAACATACAGCTTATAATGGTAATGATGCTTTAGATTCTTTCATGTTATCAATTTTGTTTCCTTACCAGCAAATTATGAAATAATCAAGATGAACAAGGATTTTTTCTGTAAACTGGCAATATTTTCTATAATAGTACATATTTATGAAATAAAGATTGGCTAATTTACATTATTTAACATTGGGCATTTATCACTACCAAACCTTAATAAGAGAGACAAATGACATGATTGATGATTATATTAAGTTCAAGCAAAGAAAATTTTGAAAATGAAAGCTATTTTACATGTTACCTTCCTTGAAATTCCAGAAGTAAATATCAAACTTAGCGTTAGGTGAAACTCAAGACTTAAACCATAACTAGTATGAGTAATCCATTCATTCATTCATTTATTAGCTCATTCATACATTCAACAAATTTTAAGTTTTAGATAACATGGAATGCTAAGAATGCTAGATGTAGGTATGAAATAATAATACGAAACGCCTTTTTTCAAGAATGAGTAAAATAAAAATAAGAATTATAGTATAATACTCACTTTGCCTTCATCTCTTGGGCTATCGCTTAAATGTACAACAGGACCTGGATGAGTCTTGGTGGACCTGTTAATTCAAGACAGCAATCAAAAACTAGACATTAAAATAACTGACCACTACACATTGAATAAAGAAAGTAGATTATACTGGAATAAATTGCCAACAATTTGGGGTTTTTTTTTTTTTTTTTTTGGTTTTGTTTTGTCTTGTTTTGTTTTTTTAAAAGGTACTTTTCTTCTACTGAAGTAGTTTTGATTTTTTTAAAAAATCAGATTTAAGAACAAAGATCCACATAAAAATGGGACTTTTTATTTTTTACCTGATATGAGCCTCTGAAAGTTTTCTACAGCCACAAAGTGAGAGAATAAACCTGTTTTAACCAACTGCAAAGTAAATACCCAATTTCCTTAGACATCAAATTTCTGATTTTGTTCCTAAGGAAAAGTATAGTGCCACCTTTGATTTAAAAAGAAACGCCTTCTAGTTATAATCATTTTACAAAACACAAACTGAAAACCTAGTTTATCAATAATGTCTCATTTATCTGGTTATCTGTGCTTATCAAGAATATAATTATGACTTAACAGCATACTGTCTAAAGAAACTTGTTGATATGACTTTAAATCTAATCTACTCTATTATCTGGCATGTTTCTTTAAGAATACCTAGTTAAATTAATGCCATTATTGAATATAATTATGTTAAATATGATATGATATGATATAATCAGAGATTAATTATTGCTCAATTTTCCATAGCCTTTCTTTATAATGTAATTGTGTCAGGTTAATTCTATTGTGATTAAATTGACAGTTTTAGTTTATTTCTTAAGCATCCAAGAAACATTCTTCAGAAAACAATTAAGAATGTTAAATAATATTAAATAATATTAAATATTAATATATAGAAATTATTTGGAATCAGAGAAAAAGAATAAATTAGGTAATTCTAGGCTCCCCTAATACTGACTCCTCAGAGTGATCCATAGGAATAAATACAGATTCATTAGATAAATTTTGTTAGTAAATTCATCCTAAATTTTCTTATCTAAAAATGGAGAGAAATAGCACTGACCTTACGGATAATTTTAAGGATTACAATTATATACATATGGGATAGGAGTGTGGCTCAGTGGAAGAGTACTTGCCTAACATGCATGAAGTCCTGGGTTTATCCCTAGCAGCATAAACACACACACACACACACACACACACACACACACACGCACACAATCATATAATAAAGTACCTAGTATAATGGCAAATCAGTAAATATTCAATAAACAGTATTATGATTGTTTTGACAATTGTTAAAACAAGAGTTACAACTTGCATTCCAGAATATATGCTGGAAGAAAAACTAAACAGGGCTTCATAAAAGGTTTAGAAAGTTTTCTGTAGTTTTTTCCACATTTCAATGTAAAATACTATTTATACATAAATAAGGTATTCTGTAACAGGTATAAATGATTCTGATAAAGGTCAATGTCCTTAAATTATCCTTTAAAATCTAATAATAGCCAACAAATCAAAACCCTTCATCTGATCTTTAGGCTTGATTGCACCAACATTTACCAAAATACTCTATGATAACTTGTAGAGATACGAGATGTTTCACATAAAGAGTGTTCCCTATTTAAAAGTTCGGATGGATGAAATTGGAGAATATCATACTAAGTGAGATAAGCCAATCTCAAAAAACCAAAGGATGAATGATCTCGCTGATAAGCGGATGATGACACATAATGGGGGGTGGGAGGGGTTAGTGTTAGGGTTAGGGTTAGGGAGGGGGGCAAGAATGGAGGAAGGAAGGACTGTATAGAGGGAAAAGAGGGGTGGGAGGGGTGGGGGGGAAGGGAAAAAATAACAGAATGAATCAAACAACATTACCCTAAATTTATGATTACACAAATGGTATGCCTTTACTCCATGAACAGAGAAAAAACATGTATCCTATTTGTTTATAATTTTTTTAAAAAATCAAAAAAAAGAAAGTTCGGGAAACAAAGTTTTTTTTTTCCTATGGAAACTCTTATAGCCTGTACTATGTAAATGGGCATTGTAAATCAGCAATATTTTCCTAGGTATATTAAATCCTTTTACATTGGTTCTATTAAGGGAATCACTGAAATATACTTTAGGAAATATGAGTTAAAGTAAGACTCTTCCTTTCAGACCCTGAGACTGTATAACATGCTAGTTTAAACTTTATGTGTAATAAAATTTTTAAGAAGAAATGTTATTATTTTTAAAAAACTTAAAAGACATCGAAAGTTAAAAAAGTTTTCACAGTATTATTTACATTTTGTATACTATGTATTACTTTTTCCTTAATATTAAACTTCCAAAACTCACAAAATATTACTGTCAGAACTTATGGTCATGAGAAATCAATCTAAAAAGTAAAAAGCAAGTGGGGACTCTAGATTCTGAAAATTCCACAAAAATTATATTGGATACAATCATCAATGGACTTAAATTCATGTAACGACACCTAACTAATGCCCAGTAATTCTTCTAGATATATCCTTACTTGTCTTCCTCCAATTTTCTACAACAACTTCTTGATAGTTACACTGTAGATTTTGCATCATTAACCCGTATCCCAAATATTATTATTCTTTGGTGTTCTGTCCTAGGTTGTCATCTATTATCATAGAATATGTGATCATGAATTTAAAAGCCCAGAGGAACAAGGCAGATATTGCATATGAATAGGCTGAACTATTTCAGGATAATATGTTTTTAAAAGTAAGCATATGCAGTAATAGAACATTAGAACAAATAAGAATAAAACAGCTCATAACTGATTATCCTAAAAACATAAGGGAAAGTTGAAAATTAATAGTAGTGTTTAACTATCACACTGATGTTTAAAATGCCATCAGTCATTTAGTAGACACTGTGGAATGCACCAAAATTAAAAAAAAATATATACAAAGATTCTATTCTACAGCAGTATTTAATGTAATGTGGGAGGGACAATTATCATGAATAAAAGACCTTTTAGGTTAGAATGAAAGAAATATTGTAACAAAAGTACAAATAGCAACAATTTTCCTATTAAGCACATGCACACTGAAACACTGAAATTAGAGAAAAGATTTATTATAAAGATCAAAGTCAAGCTTCATAACAATACAATGTTTTAATCAGAATTTTGGAGAATAATTTGGAACTTGGTATACATACGAGAGAAAATGAGCTAGCCTCAAGTCAAACATATTACGGACTTAATTTGTGGAGAACATAAACAATTGTTAAATAAAAATCGCTTTTCTGAATAACCCCATTCTCCAGGAGAATTGCTTTTGCATTCACTAAAACAGATGGCTTAATATTCCATAAAGCTTCACATTTGGCATGTGTCACATTCTGTGTGGGCAGAAACAAATATTAGTGCTTAAGCCAAAGCAATAATTGTCATCAACCAAACACCAAAAAAAGCTGTGTATATCACAAAACTAAAGAGATTGATAAAATGCTGCTCTTTGAACCCAGAAAAATATTTTGATGAGGCAAGAGAAAAATAAGCCACCAATATTAAAAAGCATGTGCAGTGAACATGAAAATTTTTACATAAAAGAATTCATTCCTACTGAAAGTAGTTATACCAAAGTTGATCATAACACCAGATGCTTTCCATGTTTAACTTACAGAATGATTCTATTTTATCATCAAACTGCATGTATGTTTGTATGTGTAATATATGGAAAACTTCCAATTAACATTAATACTATGATATATATTTTTAAAATCATTTAGGGTTTTATTGTGACTGAAATTTTCATTCAAATTAATTACAAAACAGCAATATAAATGTACCAAATAACTCATTTGATATAATTACATAACTATATAAAGTATTTAAGCCCAATAAAGTGAAATTCAAATTCAAACTTACAGCTCAATTGCCTTGTTCCACATGATAACATATCCAGAAAGAATGAAAGATTCAATATTTACAATATGTGTATTTCCTCTTTCTGTTCCAACATAGAGCCACTTACTCTGGAAAGGTAGATGACAGTAAGTAATTCTGAAAGAAAGAAAATTATAATTAAAATATCTAAATTTTATATCTGCTCAGCAATATCTTGTCCTTATTAGGTATCGATAGCTATGTATAGTATAAAATTTATTATATGCTAAATGAGCATTTAGTCGTAAGTAAGAGGATATAGAATAACAATAAGGTATCTTTAAAAATGACAATCACAAGTGTCCATACAGATATGAATTTAATTATTTCTTTTTAAAACTTTTAACATAAAAGTTGTATATATTAATAAGGTATCATGTAATATTCAAAACATGTTCATACTAAATAACGTTCAAATCAAGAGAAACACTTATTCCCTCAAACACTTATCATTTCTTTTTGGTGAACAATTTTAAAAATCCTTTCTGCTAGCTTTTTGAAATGTACATTTGTTATCTTTAATCACCTTGCTCTGCAATAGCACCCCAGAGCTTCTTGCTCATATCTGAGTGTAACTAACATTAATCCACCTTTTCACATTCCTCGCTGCCCTCTTTGTCCCCAGCCTCTGGTAGTCAGCATTCTACTCTCAACTCCTTTGAGAACTAGCACTGCAAAACAGATTTATATTTGTTTTATGAAGAAGAAACTTTGTCAGATTGTTTTTTTAATTTTACTTGCCTAGGACCAAATTTACATCTTTCTATCAGGCCATATTGTCTCATTGTTTAGATAAGATTTACTTCAAATAGAAATTATACACATATGAAACATAAATTTCAGAGTTCACTGAGAAGTGTTAGCTATATCAACATAAAACTATAAATTATTTACAGTTTCCAAATGTTACAGTTTGGATGTGAGGTGTCTCTCAAAAGCTCACATGTGAGACAATGTAATAAGGATCAGAGGAGAAATGATTGGGTTGTAAGAGTCTTAATCAGTAAATTATTCCCTGATGGAATTAACTAAGTAGTAACTGGAGGCAAGGAGGATGTGGTTGGAGAAAGTAGGAATTGGGGTTTGGCTTTGGGGTATATATATATTTGTATCTGTAGAGTGCAGTCTCTCTCTCTGCTTCCTGATCACCATCATATAAGCTGTTTCCCTCCACCACCCTCTCCTGCCATGATGGTCAGCCTCACCTTGAGCCCCAAGGAATGAAACCAGCCTTCTATGCACTATGACCTCTGAAATCATGAGTCCTCAAATAAACCTTTCCTCCTTTACAGTTGTGCTGCTCAGTCATTTCATCAAAGCAGCGAAAAAGCTCACTAGAACACTAGATATGTGGTAAAAAGAGAGCTTTAAAGGTCAGAGATCCACTGTATTCTTTCTTAAATCTTATTGTTCTGCTCTCATCTTTCCAAAAGGCTTTCTGACCATCTTTGGGATCTGCTCTACAGCTAGCGAAATCATGACTCTTATATAGTAAATGCAGTTTATCAGAGTCTTCAATTCACAATATAATCAGAGTCTCTAGTTTGGGCTAATTGTACTCTGTAGTCTGTCTTAAAAAGAGAATGAGGATTAGTTCACAGTTATTTCTTGCCAAAACTTGATGGTGAATATCAAAAGGTCCTAATATTTACTTAGAAGAGGAGCCAATAAATTGACATAAGAGCTAAACAAAATTCTGACACTTAACAGATCAATTTATTTGAAAAATAATGTGAATGATAAATTTCTAACATGATTTCATCTTGTAAACATTTGGAATCTCCAATTTATATTCTCAGTCTTGTTTGCTGAATTTTTAAACAAACTCCCTCTTGGAACTGAATTTCACCTACTCAAGTATCCTACTGAACGCATCCTACATTCAAAATGCTAAAGGTCCTGCTATCACATAAGCAATTAGAGTTAATTGACAATATCATTAATGTGTAACCTATATGATAATGGACAGTTTTGATTAAAACCTAATGTCTAGAACTGCTGTAACCAAGATATATCTAATAATACTACACAGGAAATAATATGATGGTCATGTTTCTAGGCAATAAGGGTCAATCTTCAATTCAGTCTTCAGTAGGAAGAAGAAACTCATTTCAAAGAGGATTTAAGATCACCCTTTTTGAATCAAGAAACAGTATAGAAAATCCACAAATGAAGACCTAAATATAGAGGTTCAAATAAAAACAAAAGAAAATTCAATATTACATAGTCATTTCAAGAGTTCACAAGAAAAGTTAAGAATTACTAGTTTCAGAAATGAGAATTGAAGCAAGAGGTAGTATTCTAATGTAAACAGGCTTTGTAGTACAAGAACAATGAAATACATGAAGAAGATCAAACAGAAATAGAACTAATCTTTGAAGTAACAACTACTTTTTTTCCTGATCCCTACTAAGGAGAAACTAGAAGCTTAATGACAAAAAGGCTTCGCCTTCTATACAGTGTCCAACTTCAATGTAGAGTTTAACATGATTTTTTAAGAAAGAAAGATTTCCAGGCTATCTGAACCAAATGAAAAAGAGTAATGTGATTTACTTAGGATGACTGACATAGGTAAAGGAGAGAGCATGAGAGAACTGTGTATATAACTTTATTAATTGTACTTAATAATTACACCTTAATTTGTAACATTTCTATCACTACCACATGCTGGGTAAAGAATTTTTTGGTTGTTATACTTGAGTCTTGAAAAATATTCTTGTTTCTATGTCCATATTGACTCTCGTTCTAGAAAAAATAATTTAGGACATACTTAATTTTCCATCCATTCATCTAGTCAACTTTCATTAAATAAATCTTAATATAAAGCATTGTCCTACATTACAACACACATACTTCCTTTTCCCTCAAAAAAGCATACTACCTAATAAGAAATAAAATAGCTAGACAAGTAAGAAAAAGAAGAGTAAGCTGTGCTGATTTTTATAATGAGTTCAAAGGGAGAATTTATTACAGTAAGGAAAATCAAGGAAACCTGTAGCTGTATTTGAATTAGGACATTGAAGACAAAAGCACAAAAAAAATATATCTCAAACTAAAATAATATGCAGACCTTGAAAAACGTTTTGCTGATCCTCAGTTTGACTAACTTTTAGAAATTCTACAACTTGTGTAAGAAAGTAAGATCTAAATATCTTGTACTTATCTTTACACACATAAAAAAACAAAAAGATAAACACGAGTAAAACTCAATTAAAATTTAAATAACACTCATGTAACAGTTGATTTTTTTATAACCTCACAATATGGATATGCAGCAGTTCCATTATTAAAGTATAGGAAAGTCACTGATTTTTGCATGTTGATCTTGAATCCTGCTACTTTGTTAAATTTGTTTATTGACTCTCGAAACATTTCGGTGGACTATTTTGGGTCTTCCGAATATAGAATAATGTTGTCAGCAAACAAATAATTTGAGTTCTTCCTCTTCCTCTTTATATTCCTTTAATCTTCTTCTCTTACCTGATTGCTCAAGCTAGAGTTCAAGGCTTATGGTGAATAGGAAGGGTGACAGTAAAAATCCTTGTGTGTTCCTGATAGAGGAAATGCTTTCAGTTTTTTCTCTATTCAGTATGATGCTGGGTTTTTTTTCATATATAGCCTTTATAATGTTAAGGTAAGTTCATTCTATCCCTACTTTGTCTAGTGTTTTAACCATGAATGAGTGCTGGATTTTTCAAATGCTTTTTTTGCTTTTATTAATCATGTGATTCTTGTCCTTAATTCTTATGTTGTGAATTGCATTTATTGATTTCCTTATGATGAATCAACCTTGCATTCCTGGGATAAAACCCACTTGGATCAAGGTTTACTACCTTCTTAGCATGTTTTTGAATGTGCTTGTCCAATATTTTATTCAGAATTTTTTCATCTATATTCATCAGGGATATTGGTCTGAAGTTTTCTTTCCTTGACTTGCATTTATCTGGTTTTGGTATCAGGGTAATACAGGCTTCATAGGATGAATCTGTCATTTTCTATTTCATGGGATAATTTTGTGAGGATTGATATTAGTTATTCTTTTAAAGGTCCAGTGGAACACAGCTCAGAATTGGTCTAGTCCTGGGCCTTTTATTTGTTGGAAGGCTATTGATAGTTGCTTAAATTTCATTATTTAATATTGATCCAATAGTTTTCTATACCCTCATGGTTCAATTTGAGTAGGTTCTATGTCTAGGAATTTTTTAATTGCTTCGAGATTCTTCAGCATATTGAAGTATCAATTTTCAAAATAGTTTCTAATGGTCATCTGGGATTTCAGTAGTCTCTATGGTGATATTTGTAGGTTCTATGTCTAGCAATCTGTCAATCACTTCAAGATTTTCAAGCAGGCCTATGAGAACTTCAGCACCACACACTCAAGCCCAGGCCCAGGTCAATCTGGCCTGTGGATCTCCAGTGCCACCATGCCAGCTCATGGACTCAGCACTGCGGTGCTGAGGATCCCCATCTACCAACAAGTGGTGACACCTCTGCCTGCCATCATGGATTATCCTCAATCTGATGCTGCATCTTTAGTTTGGGCATTTACCATCCTGGGACACTGCATTATCAAGTACCTTTCATGTATCAGGCTACTGAAGACTGGGAAATTTGAATAGTACATTAGAGCTTTGTTGTAGATTTTATTATTATTATTACTATTATTATTATTATTATTCCCATCTTTCTATTTATTGTTTTTCTCACTCTATTTTCCTCTTATCTATTGGTTTCCTTTAAGTTTTTTATCCCTTTTCTCATGCTAACAACCAACATCTTTTGATTCTGCTTTCACTCTTCCTATGATCTAGTACTTTTATACAACCACTTCTTATTTCATTAACATAATGTATTACACCCCTCCCTATCCTCTTTGTCCACTATTAGAAATTGTAGACCTCATCACAAACCTATTGTTTATGCTGTAGATAATTATCAAACTCATCAACTCTGTTTATTATGATAATACTGTTAACGTCTTCATAGGGGCTATTTGGTTTTTGACTGCATATTGTTTGTATTGGGTGCTGCTAACAATGATCTCCCCAATACAGGCGAGGTATTGGAAATCTTCAGGGACACTATAAACCTACAGAGGGAAAACTGTAATACCTCGAATTCGCAATGCTAGAAGGGAAGATACACAAACAGCATGAAAAAACAAGGAAAGGAAGCACTCCGAAAACATCAAGATGCTATATTAATAGAATCCATTGACATTATGGTAGAAAAAATGTCAGAAAGGGAATTCAGAATGTACACACAGAGAAGGTGGTAAGATATCCTGAACAGAACCTCCACGAATTATGTGATAACATGAAAAGACGAAAATTAAGAATTACTGGGGTTGAGGAAGGCAATGAAAGGAATGAACAGTCTATTCAAGGAAATGATATCAGAAAATTTCCAAACCTGAAGAATGAAATGGAAAATCAAACATAAAAGGCTTACAGTGCACCAAGTGCACTAAATTACAACTGACTCACACCAATGCACATGATAATGAAAATGCCCAACATACAAAATAAAGACAGACGCTAAAATGCCACAAGAGAAGAGGATCAGATTACATATAGGGGAAACCAATACAGATATCAGAAGATTCTCAGTCCAGACCCTAAAAGCAAGGAGGGCATGAAACAATGTATTTCAAGTTCTGAAAGAACAGGGATGCCAACCAAGAATCTTCCACCCAGAAAAATGAACCTTCAGATTTCATGATGAAATAAAAAGCTTCCATGATAAACAAAAGTTAAAAGAATTTATAAAAAGAAAGCCAGTATTACAGAACATTCTCAGCAAAATATTCCATGAAGAGGAAATGGAAAACAACAATGAAAATAAAGAGAGGATCTACACTAAAGGAAAAGCCAATCAAAGCAGAAACCAAGTCAAGTTAAAAACAAAAACAAGCCAAAATGACCAGGAATACAAATCATATCTCAATAATAACCCTGAATTTTAATGGCCTAAAACCATTAACCAAAAGACATACACTGGCAGATTAGATTTTTAAAAAGACCCCAAAAGACTCTGCCTTCAAGAGACTCAGAAGAAAAGAGATCCACAGACTGACAGTGAAAGAATGGGAAAAAAAGCATACACACATATGAAGTCAGTGAAAAGGCAGGGGTTTCCATCCTCATATTAAATAAAGAGGACATCAAGCAAAGATTAGAGGGATAAGGAAGGACACTTCATACTGCTTAAGGGAACAATAAATCAAAAAGACATAACAAACAAATATTTGTGCCTGAAAAATGGAACATTTATGTACATCAAACAAACCTTCTCCATTTCAGGAATCAAATAGACCATAATACAATAATACTGGGTGACTTTAACATATCCACCACTGGATAGAAATTCTGAATGAAGACTAAACAAAGAAACCATAGAACTCAATAACACAATCAATAACTTAGACTTAATACACATATATAGATTATTCCATTCATCAACTAGTGAATACATTTTTTTTCTCAGCAGCACATGGATCCTTCTCTAAAACAGACCATATGTTAAGCCACAAAGCAGCCCTTAGTAAACACAAAAAATATAGAGATACTACATTGTATTCTATCAGATCATAATGGAATAAAATTAGAAATCAACAATAAAAAAAAAAGACTCCAACATCTGGAGACTAAATAATATGCTATTGAATGATGCAGAAATAGCAGAAGACATCAGGGAGGAGATAAAAATATTCTTAGACGTAAATGAGAACAACACCACAACACATCAAAATCTCTGAGACACTACGAAAGCAGTATTAAGAGAAAAATTCATAAAAGAAAAAGTCAACAAATAAGTGACCTAACAATACAGCTCAAAGCCCTAGAAAAAAAGAATAGATCAACACCAAAAGTAGTGGAGGACAGGAAATAATTAAAATCTGAGCTGAAATCAATGAAATTGAAACAAAAGAAAACAATTCAAAAAATTTACAAAACAAAAAGTTGGGTCTTTGAAAAAATAAACAAAAATGATAAACCCTTAGCCACACAAATGAAGAGAAGAAGAGAGAAAACTCAAATTACTAAAATTCATGATGAAAAACGAAGTATCACAACAGACGTTACTGAAATACGAAACATAATTAAAAGCCATTTTGAAAATCTATACTCCAGCAAAACAGAAAATCTCCAAGACATCACAGGTTTCTACAGACATATGATCCTCCCAAACTGGATCAGGAGGACATACACAATTTAAACAGATCAATTTCAAACAATGAAACAGAAGTCATCAAAAACATACCAACCAAGAAAAGTCCTGGACAAGATGGATTCTCAGCTGAGTTCTACAAGACCTTCAAAGAACTCATTCCATTACTCCTCAAAGTACTCCATGAAATAGAAAATTAGGGAACCCTTCCAAACTGATTTTATGAAGCTAGTATCACCCAGATACCAAAACCAGACAAAGACACATTAAGGAAAGAAAACTTCAGACCAATATCCCTGATGAACAAGATGCAAAAATTCTTAACAAAATTTTAGCAAATTCCATACAAAAACATATTAAAAAGATAGTGTACCATGATCAAGTGGGTTTCACCCCAGGAAGGCAAGGTGGCTTCAACATCTGAAAATCAACAAATGTTATCCACCACATCAACAAACTTTAAGAATCATATGATTATTTCATATTATTATTTTGATAGATGCAGAAAAAGCATTTGATAAAATACAGCCCCCCTTCATGCTCAAAATACTAGAAAAAAATAGGGATAGTAAGAACATATATCAACATTGTAAAGGCTATGCTAAGCCCACAACCAACATCATTCTAAATGGAAAGAAACTGAAAGCATTCCCCCTAAAATCTGGAACAAGGCAGGGATGCCCTCTTTCACCACTTCTATTCAACACTGTCCTTAAAACTCTAGCCAGAGCGATCAGACAGACCAAAAAAACTGAAGGGAAACAAATTGGAAAAGAAGAACTCAAACTATCAGTATTTGTCAAAGCCATGATTCCGTATTTAGAGGAGCCAAAGATTTCTGCCAGAAAACTTCTAGAACGCATAAATGTATTCAGCAAAGTACCAGTATATAAAATCAATGCTCATAAATCTAATGCATTTTTATCGTAAGTGATAAATCCTCTGAAAGAGAAATTAGGAAAATTACCCCATTCACGATAGCCTCAAAAAAAAAAAAAAAAAAAAACAAAACAACAAAAAACATTGGAATCATTCTAACAAAATAAGTGAAAGACTCTACAATGAAAACCACAGAACACTAAAGAAAGATATTAAAGAAAACCTCAGATGATGGAAAGATCTCCCATGTTCTTGGATAGGCAGAACTAATATTGTCAAAATGGCCACACTACCAAAAGCGCTATACAGATTCAATGCAATTCCAATTAAAACCCCAATGATGTACCTCACAGAAAAAGAGAAAGCAATCATGAAATTCATTTGGAAGAATAAGAGACCCAGAATAGCCAAAGTGATCCTTAGCTGGAAGAGTGAAGCAGACCTTCACTCATGATACCAGACCTTCAACTATACTACAGAGAAATAGTAACAAAAATGGCACGGTATTGGCACCAGAACAGACAGGTAGATCAATGGTACAGAATAGAGCACACAGAGACAAACCCACATACATACAGTCATCTCATACTAGACAAAGGTGCCTAAAACCTACAATGGAGAAAAGATAGCCTCTTCAACAAATGGTGCTGGGAAAACTGGAAATCCACATGCAGCAAAATGAAACAAAACTCCTATCTCTCACCCTACTCAAAACTCAACTCAAAATGGATCCAGGACCTAGATCTAATTAGACCAGAGACCCTGTACCTAATAGAAGAAAAAGTAGGTCCAAATCTTCATCATGTCAGCTTAGGACCAGACTTCCTTAACATGACTCCAAAGCACAAGAAATAAAAGGAATCAATAATTGGGATAGATTCAAACTCAAAAGCTTTTTCTCAGAAAAAGAAACAATCAACAATGTGAAAAGAAAGACTACAGAGTGGAAGAAAATCTTTGCCACACACACTTCAGAGAGAGCACTAATCTCCAAAATCTGTAAAGAAGTCAAAAAACTTTACACCAAGAACACAAATAACCCAATCAATAAATGGGCTAAGGAAATGAGCAGACACTTCACAGAAGATCTATAAGCAATCAACAGATATATTTTAAAAAAGTACAACATCTCTAGTAATAAGATAAATGAAAAATCAAAACTACCCTAAGATTTTATCTCACTCCAATTAGAATGGCTGTTATCAGGAAGACAAGCAACAATAGGTGTTGGTGAGGATGTGGGGAAAAAGGTACACTCATACATTGCTGGTGAGGTTGCAAATTAGTGCAACCACGTGGAAAGCAGTATGGAGAGTCCTCAGAAAACTTGGAATGGAACAACCATTTGACCCAGCTATCCCACTCCTTGGCCTATACCCAAAGGACTTAAAATCAGCATACTACAGTGATGTGGCTACATCAATGTTCACAGCAGCTCAACTCACAATAGCGAGATTGTGGAACCAACCTAGATGACCTTTAACAGATGAATGAATAAAGAAGCTGTGGCATATATACATAATGGAATATTATTCAGTCATGAAGAAGAATAACATTATTGCATTTGCAAGTAAATGGATAGATTTGGTGAATATCATGCTAAGTGAAATAAGACAATTCCAAAAAACCAAAGGCTGAATGTTTTCTCTGGTAAGTAGATTATGATACATGACGGTGGGGGATTGGTAAGGGAAGAATGGAGGAACACTGGATTATGTAAAAGGAAATGAGGGATTGGGAAGAGGCAGGGGAAGGAATGAATGGAATGAAATAAACATCATTACCCTATGTACATGTATGATTACATGAGTGGTATGAGTCTGCATCATGTACAGCACATCATGTTCACCATGGAAATGAAAAGTTGTACCCCATTTGAGTATAATGAATCCAAAAAATAAAATTAATGATTTTCAAGCATATTTAAGTATCAATTTTCAAAATAGTGTCTAATGATTATCTGGATTTCTCTAGTGTCTGTGGTTATATTTCCCTTTTCATCTATAATTTTGTTAATTTGAGTATTATCTTTCTTTTGGTTAATTTGGTTAAGGGTTTTCAATCTTGTTTATCCTTTCCAGAAACCAACTATTTTACTAATCCTTTGTATTATTTTTTATTCTCAATTTCATGGACTTAGGTTCTGATATCAATCAGTGAATTATTTCCTGTCTTCTACTGACAGGTCTCTTAGATATGTTAGATTACTTATTTGGTATCCATTTTTTTAATGTATGAACTTAGTACTATAAACTTCCTTCCTAAAACTGCCTTCACTCTGTCCCACAGATTTTGATATGCTGTATCACTATTCTCATTTGACTGTAACTTTTTTTTTAATTTTTAAAAATTTCTGATTTCTTCTGTTATCTATTCATCATTCAAAAGTGAATTATTTTATCTTGTTATTGATCAGTAATTTCTTACCATTATGGTTTGACAGTATTCAGGAATTCTATTTTTTTGTTGTTGTTATTGTATTTGCTAATATTTACTTTGTGACCTAAAATATGTTATGTGTTGCTGAAAGAAAGTGAAATTCAGTGGTTCAAGGAAGGAACATCCTGTATATATCTGTTTGATCCATTTTATTAATAGTACTTTTTAGTTCTTTAATCCTTAGATTTTTTTTTTTGGCATTTAGTTAGTTAATCTTTATTTAGTTTATGTCTGCATGATCTATCAAGTGGTGAGAAAGGTGTGCTGAAGTCACCCAGTATTATTTTACTGTGGTCTATTTAAAATTGAGAGAGGATGTTTTATGTACTAGATGCACCATTGTTTGGGCCATGGATATTTACAATCATTATATCTTGTTGTCGGATAATTCCCTTAACCAGTATGAAATGTCCTTTTTGTATATTCTGATTAATTTTGATTTGAAGTCCTCTTTGTCTGCGATGAGAAAAATAGCTACTGCTGCTTGTTCACAGGCACCATCTGCTTGGAATGT
Organism: Sciurus vulgaris; assembly: GCF_902686455.1. NCBI lineage: Eukaryota > Metazoa > Chordata > Mammalia > Rodentia > Sciuridae > Sciurus > Sciurus vulgaris. Next base: position 71,238,210 of record NC_136470.1, on the reverse strand, counting down.
CTTCTCCCATCTTTTTACCTTCAGTCTGTGAATATCCTAGTCTGTGAGTCTTGCAAACAACATACTACTAGGTCTCATTTTTTAATCCAATCTGTCAATCTAAATCTTTTGACTGAAGAGTTTAGATGGTTTACAGTTAATGTTACAGAGAAATGATATTTATTTCCTACCATTTTGACTTATTTCTAGTTTTAAATTCAGATTTGCTTCTCAAGTAATCGACTATTCTTTACTACAATTCATCCCTATGCTGGTTTTCATTTTTATTTTGATTTCTTTTTCATAAAATATTTCATTGCATTATGTGGTGCATATTTTGTGGTTATGAATTACTTAAATTTCTCTTTATCATGGAAGGTTTTCAATTCATTTCCAATTCTGATGATAAATTTGCTGGGTATAGTAATCTTGGTTGAAACCCACTTTCTTTCAGTTTTTCCTATGTATTAATTCCAATCCCTCCTGGCTTTTAGGGACTGGGTTGAGAAATCAGTTGATATTGGAAGGGATTTAACTCTAAATGTGACCAGTCACTTTTCTCTTTCAGGTTTTAAAATTCTATTAGGCATTTTCATTTTAACATGACTTGGAGTAGATCTCTTTTGATTCTGTCATATTTGGAGTTCTAAATGAATCTTGTATTTGAATTTCCATCTCATTCCAAAACCTGGAAAGTTTGCTAATATTATTTCATTGAAAAGATTGTGTATTCCTTTTATTTGTCTTTTAGAGCCTTCATCTACCCCAAAGATTCTTAAATTTGGTCTCATGGTATAATCCCAAATTTCTAGAAAATCCTGGTCATGGCTCTTAGTATTTTTTCTTTAAGGTTAACTTTATTTTCAAAATTATATACTTTTTTCAAGGTCTGTGCACACCTGTATTCCCAGCAACTCAAGAAGCTGAGGCAGGAGGATTGTTATTTCAAAGTCAGACTCAGCAACTTAGCAAGGCTCTGATCAACTTAGCAAGACCCCCTCTCAAAATGGAAAAAAAAAAAAAGAGAAAAGAAATGAGAAGGGCTAGGGATGTCACTCAGTAGTTAAGTGCCCCTGGGTTCAGGCCCTCGTACAAAAAATTTAGGGAGGTACATAAAATGGACCAGAATATTCCCTTCAACATTTGAACTGTGAGAGGGAGAAAATCCACTCTATCAATCCTCAAAAATGGTTAGGATCTTATCTATTTAAAGCACTGAATAAAAGGGGGAACAAAACCTTACTAGTAGATAAGAGATTAAATATGGGAATCTGAATAGTTAATATTTTTAATGGTAAAGAGAAAGAAGTCACATACTAATTCTCAATTTGTCTTAAATTTTTCAATATCCTGAAATTTCTACCACATAACTTATTTTAAACCAAGAAAAAGTAACAAAGAAATTCTACCTGGTTTTAGAAAATATCTAAATCATAAATTCCCCTTTCCATAAAAAAATAAACTCTTTTGGATATTAAAAAAAAACTTTCCACTGATGTAAAATCCTAGAATAATGAGATATAAAACTCATCCATATTATTCAGAATATTGAGGGTTAATGACTTAGTATAATATACATATAAGAGAAAGAACTTAGAAGTATAATGAAGAAAGCATATAATTTCCATTATTTTTTCTCATCAGATCTATAAAAATCAAGCACACTTCCTTAAACTCTACTCATACAGTAGTGATCCCTTACCAGCCAATATAATTTAATAAAATAAAATAAGCACTACCTTGGGCCCTAGGCAAATAACTGTTTGCCTCCATTTTTCACCTTCTTAGTTTGAATAATATTTGCTAATCTGTTTAAATTTACTTCTCACGGCTAACTCCGTCATTAACATAAAATTTTCCTGTGATATTTCTTCCCACTCATGACAAAGAGTTTGTTTTCAAAATCATAAATAAACATCAGACTATTTTACAGAATTAATGTACAAGTTTTACATCATCTCTAGGTATGTTACCAGTTAAGTGAATGTGTTTTATTCTAGGTTTGATTGAATTCAACACAAAATACATTAAAATGTGAGTTTATTATAAATAAAATTATTTCTAATAATTCTAACATGGGGAGAGATGAATTCTAATTAAATTATTATCTTTTATCATGTTAATCTTAGATGTTTAGTGTTGCTCAACAGTATCATATTTTGGATATCTAAAACTTTTTTCTGTATTTTTTTTAAAGTAAAAAGTATTAAAGCAAACAGGTTAGGGTTAGAGTGTAGGATCTAATCACCATGATCAAAAGGTATAGAAAAACATTTATTATTCATCTGACTTATAAATTAAAGTGCGTGTTTTCAGTACCATGGTGCAAAGAAAAGAACAAGGCATTGCTGACATGCTGGTTTACAAATAGGAGAACAAACTACTTTGGTAGTTCCCATTACTAGGTGACTGAATCTATATCAATTTTATATTTTCTAATAAAAGGAAATATTGTAAGTACAATAATAAGCATTAAATTATTTCTAGCTACTGAGATTATGAATGAAAATGCCAGTCAAGTTAATGTGAAACTTGGTCAAGAAATAATTTTTTGTACATTGAGTTCTTTAATTCATATTTTCTTACCGTTCTCTGTTAAATTTAAGAGAATGAAGAATAGCAGGTCTTTTTTGTCTAAGGTTCCACAAATGAAGTGTATCATCTGAACTTGCACTGACCAAAGCACCCTATAACAAAAAGAAGAAAAAGTAAGTGTGGGATTTGCTTAGTTCAGGGAAATAGATACAGTAAACAAATTTACTGATTTTTCACTGCTTAAGGAGATATTTGTGTCTTTAAAACCTAGAAATATGGAAAGACAACAGCATATACTTCAATCAAGAAGGTTACAATTGCTGAGAACAGAAGTGATTTATTGCATATGGATGGTCAAGATGACTAGTTTAAGTAATATTTACTAATAGGAATAATCATTATAGCATCACTGACACTAATGAAGGTTTTTGGTATTTTCTCTAGAAAAAAGTATAAATTTTTGTTTCTACTACTTACATATATATTACACAGATTTACAAAGAAGCAGATATTCAACACAGTTTTGTAAATCAAATATATAGTTTATATAAAAACCCTCTTCTGTATGAATTTTCTTTATGGTTAAAAAGTATATATTCTTACTAAAAAGTATATTTGATATAATTTAATTTGCTTCTTACACTATAGAAAGTTTCACCTATTATAATCAAAAGTATCTATAACAAAATAAAATATTTCTCCAACTAGAATCCAGTATATCTATAAAAATAATCCCAAGACTTTTTATATACCACCACCAAATACAGATTAATCCTGTATGAAATACAATAGAATATTTTCTACTTGTTAATAAGCCAGAAATGATACGGATGGATAACTGGCCATGAATACATACAAATTATATAAATATAAGGTATATATAATTTAACTATTTCACTGAGTTAAGTGAGAAAATCTTAAAACATATTAGAATTTTTTACTAAATCGATAGTTTCACAGCTGAAAAATGTCAACATGTGCCCTATGGTAGAACATAAAGCTACTCTAGGGTATTGACTATGTCCTCTAAAATTTATCTGGCAGAACTATGATAGTTCTTAGAAAACTAAAACGCTTCACATATTTTCCAAAGTACTTAATTACAGGAATCTCTCAAAAGTTTCCAACATCTATCACAAGTATTAAAAAACATAGTCTCATTTATATGCTAGGAAAAACTATATTGAAATTCCTTGCTTTTGTTATTTCTTTTGAAGTCACGAAAGAGATAATAGGAATCTAAATGTCCTTCTGAAACAGTTCTTACGTTAAAAGCATGCCTGTACCCTATGATATCTCCCTTTATATTGTGTACCCATGATTTTAGTCTCTGAGAGGAATGGCTTTATTTAAAAAAAAACCATTGAACATATCCATACATTTTTAAATTTTATATAAGTTGTACATGTATACACAAATATATAAAAAACACACGTACAAAGGGAAACAGATTGACATATACACTTTAGCATGAACTCATAGTTTTATATCATGCAATATGATATATCCTATACATGCCTAGAGAATTTGTTTGCATGATTTGTAAACTATTTACGCACTTCCTATGCACAAACTAGAAGGTTACTGGGATTGCTTGAAAGTACCTGATGAACACAGTACATTTATCTTATTTCTCATAGAGGTGGAAGTTCCCTTAGGACAGGGTGAGGATAAAACATGTTATATAAAATTAATAAAATGTTTTATATTAGATATTTATGTGCAAACCAAAGATATAACATTCCAAGGCCATGAATTAAAATACAGCATCACATATTCTATAATATCCTAATGTAATACCTGACTGAATCTATGGAGAAACTGAGTATTATTAGTTGTGATAAAATCAGGTTGTAGCATCGCTGAACCACTAAGCATAGTAGCACTAACAAAAGAACAGACACATGAAAGTATGCATATCAGCAGAGTGTCTATGGCTCATTTACAAAAGCATGAATTTGTGTTACCAGAAGCATTATTTATAAATATATGTGATGATTTAAAAACTGGGAAGTACAAAAACATTATCAAGTGTGAGGTAAATCAGTGTGAACAGTTCATGATACACACTGTAAACAATGCAGGGAGAATGGAAGCTTGTCTCTATTTACTTCTAGTTTTGTAGTACAAGGGCAAACTTAGATCTTTGAAGATAATCTTCAGAGTATCAAACTCAGAACAAATCACATGGAAACAAACTGTGCAGAAGGCAAAGTGCTGAGATTCCATATCTAGGAACTATAGAGTAGCACTGAGAACCCAAAATGGTTGACATTCCAGATAATAACAATTAGTTATTATAATAAAATATTTTAAAATGTTTCCTCTTTTCCTCCTTACCTCCCTCTTTTTTTGGTACCCCATGGCAAGTGTGTCTACAAAGTTAAATATGCTAACTTTGTTCATGAGGAGGATCTCACAGCCTCTGAAAAAGATTTTGAGCCAAGAGAAATTTTAAAATGGACATTTTCAACACCACAATTTTTTCTTGCCTCAGGTGTTTTTTTTTTTTTATTGTAAACAAATGGGGTACAACTTGTTTCTCTAGTTACACATGAAGTAGAGGCGTACCATTTGTGTATTCATACATTTATATAGGGTAATGGCGTTTGATTCATTCTGTTATTTTTTCCTTCCCCCATCCCTCCCACCCCTTTTTTCCCTCTATACAGTCCCTTCTTCCTCCATTTTTGCCCCCCTCATACCCCCCATTGTGTATCATCATCCGCTTATCAGCAATATCATTCGTCCTTTGGTTTTTTGAGATTGGCTTATCTCACGTAGCATGATATTCTTCAATTTCATCCATTTGCCTGCAAATGCCATAATTTTATTATTCTTTATGACTGAGTAATATTCCATTGTATATATATATATACCACAGTTTCTTTATCCATTCATCAATTGAAGGGCATCTAGGTCACATGTTTCTTACATAAAATTCTATGAGACATTTTACCTATGTGTACATTTATAAATTGTTAGAATGACACGTGAATACTGATATGGATATTGAATATGCAAATATATGCAGAAACTGAATAGGGTATTATGCTAGGAGAAAACAACCAACTTTTTCCAAGTCACTGAGTTTAATCTTTGAAGTGTTTGAATTTGGTATGGTACAAACTTTTAAAGTATTTTTGCACTGGCTGGCTCATGTAACATAAAGCAGCTATACAAAACTTTAGTATTTGCTATAAAACATCTAAGTCGAGTAGACTAAGTAGCCTTCAACACATGGAAGATCTGTAACTTTTCTGAGTTTGATAAACACAGTTTTTTTCCTAGAAAGTGTCTCATCATTGCAGCTCTATAAAAATAGGTATAGGTATGTTACCATAATAGATATGCATACATAAATAAATAAAAATGAAGATATAAATCAACAAATTCATATGGAAATAATATATACAGACGAAAGAGATATGCATATATAGAAAAAGGGCACACAAGTAAATAAACAAGCTTTATTTTATTTAAGGTGGTGGGAAGAGAGTGAAAAGATGGAAAGTTTAATGGCCAGTTAAATGACTGAAGGGCCTTAGGGTTTTTAAAAGACCATTTAAATAATTAATATAAATTATGTATGCTACAAAATCACAATAAAGGGTATTTTACATAAAATATTTGTCCTTTAATTTTTTATATTTTAATTGATTCTTTTTAGTTATACATGAGGTAGAATCCTTTAAATTTTAATAAACTGGCAACTATAGGAGTATGGCCTTTTATGAAAAATATAACTATAAATAATACTGCATAAATATATAGTACTTAGAATCATATTTGAAATACTATGTCTACTATAGATTGAACATCCCAATCCCCAAATCCAAAATCTCATATGGTATAAAATCTGAAATCTTTTGAGTATCAACAAGATACTACAAGTGGAAAATTCCACATTTGACCTCATGTGACAGGTTGTAGTCAAAACAAGTATACTGAAAATATTATGTAAAATTACCTTCGAACATTATGGGTAAGGTGTAAAGTATTTTTAAATTTCATGCTTATATTTAGGTCCCATCCCTAAGATGTCTCTCATTATGTATACATGGTAACATTCCAAAATCTGGACATAAAACATGAAATCCAAAATACTTCTAGTCCAAAGTATTTCAGATAAGGAATACTCAATTTGTAACACTCTGTGTGTGCGTGCATGTGTGTGTGTGCGTGTGTGTAATAGTCAAAAATCTGTATGTGTGTGTCAAATAGTGTGCGTATGTTTAAATAGTTAAAAAAATTCTTACCTCATTGATCAAGAATTGTAGCTGTAAGACAGCTGCACCACTTTCATGTTGGCAATAACAATCAACTCCAGGTCTACCAAGTCTAACATAATAAAAGTCAAGGACTCTAACATTTTAATTAGCATGAATATTAAAGTGTAAAACATAACCAACTTGTTTAGCAACTAATTCTCTGCTTTTTAGTTACCCTTATTTTTTTACATTAAGAGTTGAAAAGTCTTATTTTAGTTATGCAAATTGAATTATATACCACAGATGTTTAAAAAGTTAGAAAAAAGAATGATAGCAAAAAACTGAAAAGTTTCTTTCCCAAAAAGTAAAACAAGCATTGAGAAGTCAAACACATTTAAGATGTAACTGATTCAATACTTTTTTCCTACAGTAAGTTCAAAATGAGCAAATGACTTTAATGTAATAAATGAAATCATAACTTTAACAAAAAATGAGGAAGTAAGTAAATACACTGAAAATCTTGGTATATTCAGAGCCTTGGTAAGCAATAATTTAAATCCCACAGGTAGTAAATAAATAGAATGATATATTTTACTACATGAAAATACAAAATTTTTGCATTGATAAAGCACCACAGATAAGATTAAAAAGACAATCAATGATGGAAATAATCAGTAACATTTTAAAGGAGAAGAAAGAAAGGGAAGATGGAAGGAAGGATAATCAGAAAATCTACTGGAACAAATTTAATTACATATTCTATACCAAAAGATCTATGTCTCTATATTTATTTATTGTGTCTCTTTTCTTAAAGATGTACATTACATGAGAGCTTCTACCCCAGCCATAATGAAAAAACAGGGGCCCAATCTATCCTTCCACATAAACAATTAAGAGGCATAGACAAAATTCACGTAAGTACAGTTTAGACATTGCTTATAATGTAAGGAATGATGGTAATTCCTTAAAGAGACAAAAAAAGTATTCTGAGCCTCATGATTTCCCTGCTTACCTATAGAGTTTCCAGGCCAGAGCACAGGGATGGGGATGCCAGATGGAATTTAGCAGGTTCACTTCATTGAGAGAAAACTAAGTCTAGGTTGGCCAAGGGTAACAGGTTCACATGGCAAAGTAAAAAAGAAGAAAAAGTGACATAGAAAAGAACTCTAGAGACCTTCAGAAAAATCTTCCTTGAATATTTAGCTAAGTACTACTTAGGAAATAGGTCTGAAGAAACTACCTAAGGCTGGGGAAAGAAAAAACCAAGAGGAAAAAAGGTCTTTCTTGAAGACCAAATCAAGACAAAAACTAATACGTTCTTCTTGAAGAACAAATCAAACAGTAGGAAAATAGCAAATTAATGGCATTAACCATATAGTAGCTATTACCCAAAACTGAATCAAAACAGAAGTGCTAGGAAAAGAAATGGAATGCAACTGAGAAAGTCAGCAACCAAGTGAAATCTGGAAATATCAGTTTTCATAATAGTTAAAAAGAGAGAGAGAGAGAGGGAGAAAGAAGGGGGAAAAAAAAAAAAGACTGCCAGCACTGGGCATGGGGTGTCTTATTTGGGGGTGGGGGAAACTCCCTCTCCAGTAAGTTTAAGAAAAACAAGCTCCATTGTTGAGCAAAACCACAATCTGAGCAGAAAAGAGGCTCATACACCGTGAGATAAGCCAGTACAGAAGAGTCCCAGGACTTCCCTGATTTACTGAAAGTGGAGAAGCAGCATCAGCTTAAAAAGGGCCTCACAGGAAATCAGAAATCCCTGCAGTTTATTTTTTTCATTTATAATTTTTTCATTTTCTTTATTTTTTTTCCTTTTGCCTTCTTGGTGTGTTTTCTTTTTGTGCATCCAAGAGCCAAAAGTCCCCTATGCTTTGCCTCTCACTCTTGCTTCTCTTGGTTGATACCCAAGCCTTGATTCAAGAGACTGTGGCACAGACCCACAGTAAGTTCTGGGGGGGGCGGCAACAGGAACAAGTCTACTGCTCTGTGGACCTGTAGAGCACAGAAAGGCAGGTTTCTTGCTTCAGAATTTGGCAGTAGAAACTTTGTGAAAATGAGAAAGTCCCACAGGGAATACAAGTATCATGGGTTCAGTTTGGGTGAAAAGCAGCAAAGTCCAGTACAAGGAATCCTGGCCAACTCCTCCATGCCTAGAAGTGCCTGAAAGATCTTATGATGCAACATAGTCACTTCCCACATGCACACACCTCAAAAAATTGACTGAGGCTCTTGGAATAAGAGGTGCAGCATAATCTGAATTGCCCACAGGCTGCCTGGGTAAGGAATTCATCACAACAGACATACAAAAAAACATAGAACCTCAAATACATGAAGAAACAAGCCAGTAAGATGCCTTTGAGTTATAAAAATAAAATTGGGGGCTGGGGATACAGCTCAGTTGATAGAATGCTTGCCTTGCCTGTGCAAGGCCCTGGACCCTGGGTTCAATTCCCACCACCTCAATAAATATTTTAAAAAGATGCCTTTGAAAGTTTTTAATCCCCCAACAACTTAATTCAAAAACACAGAAGGGGTGAAATGCTGGATTAAGGTTTCGAAAAGTTAGAGGCTGGGGTTATAGCTCAGTGATAGAGCCAAGAGGGGCACTGGGTTTGATCCTCAGCACCACATAAAAATAAATAAAGTAATTGTGTCCATCTACAATTAAAAACAAATATGCTTTTCATTTTTTAGACTGCATTTTGATTCATTGTAAACAAATGGGGTACACCGTTTCATTTCTATGGTTGTGCACGATATAGATTCATATCATTCATTTAATCATATGTGTACATACAGTAATGATGTATGTCTCATTCTGCAATTTTTCATATCCCCCACCCTTTCATTTCCCTCTGTGTAATCTAAAGCTCCTCCATTCTTCTCTCACTCCTGCCCCACCCTCCCCCATTATATATCATCATCGACTTATCAGGGAAAACATTTGGCCTTTGTTTTGGGGACTGGCTTATTCACTTAGCATGATATTCTCCAATTCCATCCATTTATCTGCAAATGCCATGATATTCTTCTTCTTTATGACTGAATAATATTCCATTGTGTATATATACCAGTTTCTTTATCCATTCATCTGTTGAAGGGCATCTAGGTTGGTTCCACAATCTAGCTATTATGAACTGAGCTGTCCATCTACAATTAAAAAAAAATTTTAAAAAAATTAGAAATGTTGATTGTGAAAATGGTCAACAAATTAATAGAACAACTAAAGAATGAGTTAAGGAAGAAAATACAGGATATAAAAGAGATACTCAGACTCAAACAAATCTTGGATATTAAAAGAAAAGTAAGTCAAATAAAAAACTCAATAGATGAATACACAAGCAGAGAAACTCCACATCATGTACAAATGCAAAAATGGGATCCTTATTAGAATAAGTTATACTCCATATGTGTATATGTCAAAATACACTCTAGTAGCTAAAAAGGATAAAAATTATCTTTAAAAAGATTTAAAAATTAAATAGAAAGATCAAAGCTAAAATTAATGAAATGGAGATTACAAGAATAATACAAAGAATCAATGAACTGAAAAATTTTCTCTTTGAAAAGAGAAATTTGCCCAAATTAACCAAGAAAAGACAACCCAAATTAACTGATATACAGAAAAATATTAGGGATTATTTTGCAAAACTATAGTTCAATAAACTAAAAAATCAAGAAGAAATGGTTAAATTTCTAGAGACACATATGATCTACCAAATTTGAACTAAGAGGATATAGAAAATCTAAACAGACCATAAATATACAGGAGACTGAAGTAGTAACAAAAATCCACCAAACAAAAAGCCCAAGACTAAATGGATTCACAGCTGAATTCTACCTGATATTTAAAGAAATAATATCAATATTTCACAAATAATTCCATGGAATAGATAGGGAAAAAACATTTCCAAACTCATTCTATAAAATCAGTATCACCCTGATACCAAAAACAGATAAGGACACTTCAAAGAAAGAAAATTACAAGCAAATATAGATAAGAATCCATCAAAGAAAGAAATCTACAGGCAACTATCCTTGATGAAAACAGATTAAAAATCTTTAATAAAATGTCAGCAAATCATATTCAAAAACACATTAAAAGATCATATATCATGATTAATTTGGTTTCCTTCCAGGGATGCAAAGATGGTTCCACATACACAAATCAATAAATAAAATATACCTCATAAATAGAATTTAGGGAGGAAAAATGACATGATCATCCAAACTGATGCAAAAAAACAAGTCTTTGACAAAATTCACCATCTCTTCATGATAAAAACCATAAAGAAAGTAGATTTCATAATTTGGATTACATATGACAAACTCAAAGCAATCCTCATAATGAATGGGGGAAAATTATCACAATTACTCTAAAATCAAGAACCCAACAAGGATATCCATTCCTATTCAATACACACTTGAAATTTTAGAAAGAGAAGAAAACAAAAGGGATAAAACAGGAAGGAAATAAAATTACCCCTGTTTGCAGATTATATGACCCTATACTTAGAAGATTCTAAAAGATCCACCTAGAAACTTCTAGAGCTGATGAACAAATTCAGTAAGATATCAGGATACAAAATCAATGTACAAAAATCAATAGCTTTCCTATACATTAATAATGAATTCACTGAGGAAGAAATCAGGAAAACAATGCCATTCACAATGGTATAAAAAGTCTATTTAAGAATAAATGTAGGTTAACCCGGAGGACTGCAGTCTCGAGATCTGAGAGTGTATAGAATGGGAAACAGAACTGTGATTTGGAAATTGTCTCAAACTTGGATGTTGGTGAAGGCGTGGCAGTTAAGCTGCCAGCAGACTGACCGCAGACCACCAATGGAGCACCAGCTGCCTGCTGTCGCCTGGAAGTTCACTGTCACAGTACCTGCAGGATTCCTCAGCCTGACCGACCACTCCCTGCCTTTGGGGCCCTCACATCAACTGATTGCTCCCTGCTGCCAGGACCCCCAGACCAACTGACTGAGCCCTATCACCGGGAACCCAGACCGACTGATTGCACCTGGCCTCCAGGATCCCACAACTACACCAAACACACTGGGACCCCCAGGACCCCTGCCAGACCAACTGCATCCCGGCTCCAGGACCTCCAGCTGACCACATCCACCCCTCAGCTACAACTTCCCATTTGCCAAAGCATTTCGAAGCGAGAGCGGCCATCATGGATAATCCTGGAAGCCGTAGTTCCGATCTTCGGGTGGGGCAAATCCCATCCTGAGATGCGTGCTGGAGGCTTGAAGCTCATTGTCAGGTACCTCTCATGTATCAGGCTACTGAACACTGGGAGGTTTCATTAGTATATGACTGTTATACAGTAGATTTTTTTTCTCCTTTTTAAAAATTAACTTTTTATTTCTTTACTTTCTTGCTTTCTTTTCCTTTTGTTTACCAGTTCCCTCAGAGTCTCTTTCTCCCTTTTTTGCATGTTAACATCCGATTTCTTTTGATTACACTCTCACCCTTTCTATTTTCTAGAACTTCTGTATATTCTTTTCTTATCCCATTAACAGCCATATTCTACATCCCTCTGCATCCTCTTTGTCCTCCATTAGAAACTGAAGACCTTACTGCAAACCTGTTTGTTTTACCAAACATAATATTTGAACTCATTCTGTTTACTATGACGATTTTGTTATTGTCCCCATAGGGGTTATTTGGTCTAGGATTGCATAGTGCTGATTTGGGCACTGCTAATATTGATCTCCCCTTAAAGAAAGGGTTTTGGAAATCTATAGGGCCACTATAAGCCTATAGGGGGAAATCTACAATACCCCAGATCTGCACTGCTAGAGGGGAAGATACATGAACAACATGAAAAAACAAGAGAAGAAAATGATCCAAACAAATCTAGATTCTATAGTAACAGAATCCAATGACAGTATGTTAGAAGAAATGTCAGAAAAGGACTTCAGATTATACATGATTAAGATGATTTGCAAAGCAAAGGATGAGATAAGAGAGCGAATGCAGGCAATGAATGATAATACCAATAAGCTCAAAGAGCACCTGCAGGAAGCAAAAGATCATTTCAACAAAGAGATAGAGATTCTCAAAAAAAGCCTAACAGAAATCCTTGAAATGAAGGAGACAATAAACCAAATAAAAAACTCAATGGAAAGCATCACCAACAGACTAGACCACTTGGAAGACAGAACCTCAGACAATGAAGACAAAATATTTAATCTTGAAAATAAAGTCACCCAAACAAAGAAGATGGTAAGAAATCATGAACAGAATCTCCAAGAATTATGGGACATCATGAAAAGACCAAATTTAAGAATTACTGGGATTGAGGAAGGCACAGAGATACAAACCAAAGGAATGAACAACCTATTCAATGAAATAATATCAGAAAATTTCCCCAACCCGAAGAATGAAATGGAAAATCAAATACAAGAGGCTTACAGAACACTAAATGCACAGAATCACAACAGATCCACACCAAGGCACATTATAATGAACATGCCTAACATTCAAAATAAAGATAGGATTTTGAAGGCTGCGAGAGAAAAGCATCAGATTACATATAGGGGGAGACCAATACGGATAGCAGCCGACTTCTCAACCCAGACTCTAAAAGCTAGAAGGGCCTGGACCAACATATTTCAAGCTCTGAAAGAACATGGTTGCCAACCAAGAATCCTATACCCAGCAAAACTAACCATCAGATTTGAAGGTGAAATAAAATCCTTCCATGATAAACAAAAGTTAAAAGAATTTACAAATAGAAAGCCTGCACTACAGAATGTTCTCAACAAAATATTCCATGAGGAGGAAATGAAAAACAACAATGGAGGTCAGCAAAGGGAGTAACTACCGTAGAGAAAAACCACTCAAAGGAGAAACCAAGCCGACTTAAAAACCAAAAATAAGCCAAATGACTGGGAATACAAATCATTTCTCAATAATAACCCTGAACGTTAATGGCCTAAACTCATCAATCAAAAGACATAGACTTGCAGAATGGATTAAAAAGAAAGACCCAACAATATGCTGCCTGCAAGAGACTCATTTCATAGAAAAAGACATCCACAGACTAAAGGTGAAAGGATGGGAAAAAACCTACCATGCACATGGACTCAGTAAAAAAGTGGGGGTTTCCATCCTTATATCAGATAAAGTGGACTTCAAGCCAAAGTTAGTCAGAAGGGATAAAGAAGGACATTTCATACTGCTTAAGGGAACCATAAATCAGGAAGACATAACGATAGTAAATATTTATGCTCCCAAAAATGGTGCATCCCTCTACATCAAACAAATTCTTCTCAATTTCAAGAATCACATAGACCACAACACAATAATTCTGGGTGACTTTAATGCACTGCTGTCACCACTGAATAGATCTTCCAAACAAAAACCAACCAAAGAAACCATAGAACACAATAACACAATCAATAACCTAGACTTAATAGACATATGTAGAATATTCCATCCATCAATGAGCAGATTCACTTTCTTCTCAGCAGCACATGGAACCTTCTCGAAAATAGACCATGTGTTATGCAACAAAGAAGCCCTTAGGAAATGCAAAAAAATAGAGATACTACCTTGTGTTCTATCAGATCATAATGGACTGAGAGTAGAAATCAATGACAAAATAAAAAACAGAAAGTACTCCAACACCTGGAGACTACATAATATGCTATTGAATGAAACATGGATAACAGAAAACATCAGGAAGGAGATAAAAAAATTCTTAGAAGTAAACGAGAATGACGATACAACATATCAAAATCTCTGGGACACTATGAAAGCAGTACTAAGAGGAAAATTCATTGCATGGAGTGCATTCCAGAAAAGAATGAAGAGTCAACAATTAAATGACCTAACATTACAGCCTAGAAAAAGAAGAATAGAATAACAACAAAAGTAGTAGAAGACAGGAAATAATTAAAATCAGAGCTGAAATCAATGAAATTGAAACAAAAGAAACTATTCAAAAATTGACATAACAAAAAGTTGGTTCTTTGAGAAAGTAAACAAGATAAACCCTTAGCCACACTAACAAAGAGGAGAGAGAAGACTCAAATTACTAAAATACATGATGCAAAAGGAAATATCACAACAGACACCACTGAGATACAGAACATAATGAGAAGCTACTTTGAAAATCTGTATTCCAACAAAATAGATAGTACTGAAGACATCAACAAATTTCTAGAGACATATGCTCAGCCCAAACTGAACCAGGAGGACATACACGATTTAAACAGATCAATATCAAGCAATGAAATAGAAGAAGCCATTAAAAATCTACCATCCAAGAAAAGCCCAGGACCAGATGGATTCTCAGCCGAGTACTATAAGACCTTCGAAGAAGAACTCATTCCAATACTTCTCAAAGTATTCCAAGAAACAGAAAAGGAGCGTACCCAACCGAACTCATTCTATGAAGCTAATATCACCCTCATACCCAAACCAGGAAAAGACACATCAAGGAAAGAAAATTTTAGACCAATATCCTTGATGAATATAGATGCAAAGATCCTTAATAAAATATTGGCAAACTGTATCCAAAAACATATTAAGAAAATTGTGTACCACAATCAACTGGGGTTCATTCCTGGAATGCAAGGATGGTTCAACATTCGTAAATCAATAAACGTAATCCATAATGTCAATAGACTTAAGGATAAGAATCATATGGTTATTTCAATTGACGCAGAAAAAGCATTTGACAAAATACAACACCCCTTCATGCTCAAAACTCTAGAAAAAATAGGGATAGTAACATACATGAACATTGTAAAGGCTATTTATGCTAAGCTCATGGTCAACATCATTCTTAATGGAGAAAAACTGAAACCATTCCCTTTAAAAACGGGAACAAGACAGGGATGTCCTCTTTCACCACTTCTATTCAACACTGTCCTCGAAACTCTAGCCAGAGCAATTAGGCAGACTAAAGAAATTAAAGGGCTATGAATAGGAAAAGAGGAACTTAAGCTATCTGCGGATGACATGATTCTATATTTAGAGGATCCAAAAACGTTCTCCAGAAAACTTCTAGACCTCATCAATGAATTCAGCAAAGTAACAGGTATAAAATCAAAACACATAAATCTATGGCATTTTTATACGCAAGCGATGAAACAGCTGAAAGGGAAATGTGGAAAACAACTCCATTTGCGATAGCCTCAAAAAAAAAAAAAATATTTGGGCATCAATGTAACCAAAGAGGTAAAAGATCTCTACAATGAAAACTACAAAACACTGAAGAAAGAAATTAAGGAAGACCTTAGAAGATGGAAAGATCTCCCATGTTCTTGGATTGGCAGAATTAATATTGTCAAAATGGCCATACTACCAAAAGTGCTATACAGATTCAATGCAATTCCAATTAAAATCCCAATGACGTACCTCACAGAAATAGAGCAAGCAATCATGAAATTCATCTGGAAAAATAAGAAACCCAGAATAGCTAAAGCAATCCTTAGCAGGAAGAATGAAACAGGGGGTATTGCAATAATAGAACTTCAACTATACTACAAAGCAATAGTAACAAAAACAGCATGGTATTGGCACCAAAATAGACAGGTAGATCAATGGTACAGAATAGAGGACAAAGACACAAACCCAAATAAATACAATTCTCTCATACTAGACAAAGGTGCCAAAAATATGCAATGGAGAAAAGATAGCCTATTCAACAAATGGTGCTGGGAAAATGGGAAATCCATATGCAACAGAATGAAACTAAACCCCTATCTCTCACCCTGCAAAAAAACTCTACTCACAATGGATCAAGGACCTCAGAATCAGACCAGAGACCCTGCATCTTATAGAAGAGAAAGTAGGTCCAAATCCTCACCTTGTTGGCTTAGGATCAGACTTCCTTAACAGGACTCCCACAGCACAAGAAATAAAAGCAAGAATCAATAACTGGGATAGATTCAAACTAAATAGCTTTCTGTCAGCAAAGGAAACTATCAGCAAAGTGAAGAGAGAGCCTACAGAGTGGGAGAATATCCTTGCCACTCATACTTCAGATATAGCACTATTTTCCAGAATCTATAAAGAACTCAAAAAGCTCTACACCAAGAATACAAATAACCCAATCAACAAATGGGCTAAGGAAATGAACAGACACTTCACAGAAGAAGATATACAAGCAATCAACAGACACATGAAAAAATGTTCAACATCTTTAGTAATAAGAGAAATGCAAATCAAAACTACACTAAGATTCCATCTCACCCCAATTAGAATGGTGATTATCAAGAATACGAGCAACAATCGGTGTTGGAGAGGATGTGGGGAAAAAGGTACACTCATACATTGCTGGTGGGACTGCAAATTAGTGCAGCCACTCTGGAAAGCAGTGTGGAGATTCCTTAGAAAACTTGGAATGGACCTACCATTTGACCCAGCTATCCCACTCCTTGGCCTATACCCAAAGGACTTAAAATCATTATACTACAGTGAGGTAGCCACATCAATGTTCATAGCGGCTCAATTCACAATAGCCAGACTATGGACCAATCTAGATGTCCTTCAATTGATGAATGGATAAAGAAACTGTGGTATATATATATATATATATATATATATATATATATATATATATACACACAATGGAATATTACTCAGCTATAAAGAATAATAAAATTATGGCATTTGCAGGCAAATGGATGAAATTGGAGAATATCATGTTAAGTGAGATAAGGCAGTCTAAAAAATCCAAAAGAGGAATGATCTCACTGATAAGCGGATGATGACACTTAATAGGGGGTGGGAGGGGGACAAGAATGAGGAAGGAGGGACTTTATAAAGGGAAAAGAGAGGTGGGAGGGGTGGGGGGGAAGGAAAAAAATAACGGAATGAATCAAACATCATTACTCTATGTAAATATATAAATATGCAAATGGTATGCTGTTACTCCATGTACAAACTGAAACAACATGTATCCCATTTGTTTACAATAAAAATAAATTAAAAAAAAAAAATAAATCTAGAACTCCAGCACCATGACCCAGCATAGCACCCATATGCAACTCCAGCACCACTGCAGCCCTGCTGATGGTCTAGCGCCTGCACTGCAGCTGACCATCTACCAATAGGTGGGGTCTCCTATGCCCACTATCTTGGATTATTCCCGACCTGGAGGCCACCATCCCTGACCAGACAGCTCCCTTCTGGAGATACCAAAATATCAAGTACCCCTCGGGCATCAGGCTACTAAAGACTAGGAGGTTTGAATAGTACAGTATAGTTTTGTTGTAAATTTTTTTATTAGTAGCATTATTACAATTATCCCTCTTATACCAACTATTATCCCTACTTCTCTTTTTTCTTTTTTATTATTTTTCTCACTCTATTTTCCTCTTATCTACTGGTTTTGCTGGACAATCTTTTTCTTTTTCTCAAGCTAACAGCTAATTTCTTTTAATTTTGCTTTCACTATTCATATGACACATTACATCTATAAACTGACTCCTTATCTCATTTACATTACATCCTACACCCCTCCCCATACTCTGTCTACCATTAGAAACTGCAAACCTATTGTTTATGCTGTAAATAATAATCAATTCCTAATCTGTTTATTAAGATAATACTGTTAATATCTTAATAGGGACTATTAGGGTTAAGAAGGCATACAGTTTGTATTATGTGCTCCTAATAATGATCTCCCACATTAAGGTGAGGTATTAGAAACCTGCAGGGTCACTATAAGCCTATATGGGGAAAACTGCAATAACTCAAATTTGTACTGCTAGAGGGGAAGGTACATGAACAACAAGAAAAAAACAAAGGAAGAAAGTGTACCAAACAAACCAAGATGCTATATCAAAAAAATCCAATGACAGCATGATTAGAAGAAATGTCAAAAAAGGAGTTCAGAATTACATAATTAAAATGATCCAAGAAGCAAAGGATGATATGAGAGAGCAAATGCAGGGTATGAATGATCACACCAATAAACAGCCAAAAGAGCAAATGCAGGAAGCAAAGGATCATTCCAACAAATAGAGAGAGATTCTGGGGGGAAAGAAAAAAAAAAAAAAAAAAAAAACAAATCCTTCAAGTGAAGGAAATAGGAAATAAACCAAATTAAAATTTCAGGAGAAAACATCACCAACAGAATAGATCATTTGGAAGACAGAACTTTAGACAATGAAGACAAAATATTTAATCTTGAAAACAGTTGAATAAATAGAAAAGATGCTAAGAAATCATGAATGGAACCTCCAAGAACTATGGGATATCATGAAAAAAACAAATTTAAGAATTATTGGGATTAAAGAATGCACAGAGATACAAATCAAAGGAATGAATAATCTATTCAATGAAATAATATTAGAAAATTTCCAAATCTGAAGAATGAAATGGAAAAATCAATGACAAGAGGCTTACAGAACACCAAATGTGCAAAATTACAACAGATTCACACCAAGGAACATTATAATGAAAATACTTAACATAAAAAATAAAGTCAGGACTTTGAAGGCTGCCAGAGGAAAGCATTCAGATTACATACAGGGGGAAACCAATACAGATCTAAGCAGATTTCTCAGCCCAGTCCCCCAAAGCTAGAAGGGCCTGGAACAACATTTTTCAAGCTCTAAAAGAACACAGATGCCAACAAGGAATCTTATACCCGGGAAAAATTACCTTCAGATTTGACTATGAAATAAAATCCTTCCATGATAAACAAAAGCTAAAAGAATTTACAAACAGAAAACCTGCACTACAGAACATTCCCAGCAAAATATTTCACGAGAAAGAAATGAAAAACAACAATGTAAGTCAGCAAAGCGAGGCACTACCCTAAAGGAAAAGCAAATTAAAGGAGAAACCAAGCCAAGTTAAAAATGAAAAATAAGCCAAAATGTCAGGGAATACAAGTCCTATCTCAATAATAACCCTGAATATTAATGGCCTAAACTCATCAATCAAAAGACACAGACTGGCAGAATGCATTAAAAAGAAAGACCCAATAATATGCTGTCTTTAAGAGACTCATCTCACAGAAAAAGACATCCACAGACTAAAGATGAAAGGATGTGAAAAAATATACCGCAGACACAGATTCAGAAAAAAAAAAAAAGGCAGGGGGGTTCCATCCTTACATCAGATAAAGTGGACTTCAAGCCATGGATAGTGGAAGATCTCAGAGAGAACATAAAATAAATTCTCAGAGGTAAAGTAGAACAATGATACAAGATTTCAAAATCTCTGGGATGCTATGAAAGCAGAACTAAGAGGAAAATTCATTGCATGGAGCACAATCAATAAAAGAAAAAGTCAACAAATAAATGACCTAAAATTATAACGCAATACCCTAGAAAAAGAAGAACAGATCAACACCAAAAGCAGAAGACAGGAAATCATTAAAATAAGCTGAAATCAATGAAACTGAAACAAAAGAAACAATTCAAGAAATTGACAAAACAAAAAGTTGGGTTTTTGAAAAATAAATAAAATAGATTAACACTTAACCACACTAATGAAGAGGAGAGACAAAACTCAAATTACTAAAATTCATCATTAAAAATGAAGTATCAACAGACATTATTGAAATATAAAACAATTAAAAGCTATTTGAAAATCTATACTACAACAAAATAGAAAATCTTCAAGACAACAACAGGTTTCTACACATATGATCCTCCCAAACTGAATCAGAAGGATATACACAATTTAAACAGATCAATTTCAAGCAACGAAACAGAAGAAGTCATCAAAAGACTACCCACCAAGAAAAGTCTAGACCAGATGGATTCTCACCTGAGTTCTACAAGACCTTCGAAAAAGAGCTCATTCCATTACTCCTCAAAGTATTCCATGAAATACAAAATTAGAGATTCCTTCCAAACTGATTCTATTAGTATCACCCAGATACCAAAACCAGACAAACACACACTGAGGAAAGAAAACTTCAAACCAATATCCCTGATGAACATAGATGCAAAAATTCTTTTTTTTTTTTTTTTTTTTTTTTACAGTGCTGGGAATTGAACCCAGGGCGTTGTGCTTGACAGGCAAGCACTCTACAAACCGAGTTATATCCCCAACCCTGATGCAAAAATTCTAAACAAAATTTTAGCAAATCCCATACAAAAACATATTAAAAAGATAGTGTACCATGATCAAGTGGGTTTCACCCTAGGAAGGCAAGGTGGCTTCAACATCTGAAAATCAACAAATGTTATCCACCACATCAACAAACTTTAAGAATCATATGATTATTTCATATCATTATTTTGATAGATGCAGAAAAAGCATTTGATAAAATACAGCCCCCCTTCATGCTCAAAAAACTAGAAAAAATAGGGATAGTAAGAACATATATCAACATTGTAAAGGCTATGCTAAGCCCACAACCAACATCATTCTAAATGGAAAGAAACTGAAAGCATTCCCCCTAAAATCTGGAACAAGGCAGGGATGCCCTCTTTCACCACTTCTATTCAACACTGTCCTTAAAACTCTAGCCAGAGCGATCAGACAGACCAAAAAAACTGAAGGGAAACAAATTGGAAAAGAAGAACTCAAACTATCAGTATTTGTCAAAGCCATGATTCCGTATTTAGAGGAGCCAAAGATTTCTGCCAGAAAACTTCTAGAACGCATAAATGTATTCAGCAAAGTACCAGTATATAAAATCAATGCTCATAAATCTAATGCATTTTTATCGTAAGTGATAAATCCTCTGAAAGAGAAATTAGGAAAATTACCCCATTCACGATAGCCTCAAAAAAAAAAAAACAAAACAAAACAACAAAAAACATTGGAATCATTCTAACAAAATAAGTGAAAGACTCTACAATGAAAACCACAGAACACTAAAGAAATTAAAGAAAACCTTAGATGATGGAAAGATCTCCCATGTTCTTGGATAGGCAGAACTAATATTGTCAAAATGGCCACACTACCAAAAGCGCTACACAGATTCAATGCAATTCCAATTAAAATCCCAATGATGTACCTCACAGAAAAAGAGAAAGCAATCATGAAATTCATTTGGAAGAATAAGAGACCCAGAATAGCCAAAGTGATCCTTAGCAGGAAGATGAAGCAGGTAGTATCATGATACCAGACCTTCAACTATACTACAGAGAAATAGTAACAAAAATGGCACGGTATTGGCACCAGAACAGACAGGTAGATCAATGGTACAGAATAGAGCACACAGAGACAAACCCACATACATACAGTCATCTCATACTAGACAAAGGTGCCTAAAACCTACAATGGAGAAAAGATAGCCTCTTCAACAAATGGTGCTGGGAAAACTGGAAATCCACATGCAGCAAAATGAAACAAAACTCCTATCTCTCACCCTACTCAAAACTCAACTCAAAATGGATCCAGGACCTAGATCTAATTAGACCAGAGACCCTGTACCTAATAGAAGAAAAAGTAGGTCCAAATCTTCATCATGTCAGCTTAGGACCAGACTTCCTTAACATGACTCCAAAGCACAAGAAATAAAAGGAATCAATAATTGGGATAGATTCAAACTCAAAAGCTTTTTCTCAGAAAAAGAAACAATCAACAATGTGAAAAGAAAGACTACAGAGTGGAAGAAAATCTTTGCCACACACACTTCAGAGAGAGCACTAATCTCCAAAATCTGTAAAGAAGTCAAAAAACTTTACACCAAGAACACAAATAGCCCAATCAATAAATGGGCTAAGGAAATGAGCAGACACTTCACAGAAGATCTATAAGCAATTAAAAGATTTATTTAAAAAAAGTACAACATCTCTAGTAATAAGATAAATGAAAAATCAAAACTACCCTAAGATTTCATCTCACTCCAATTAGAATGGCTGTTATCAGGAAGACAAGCAACAATTGGTGTTGGCGAGGATGTGGGGGAAAAGGTACTCATACATTGCTGGTAGGGTTGCAAATTGGCCCAGCCACTCTGGAAAGCAGTATGGAGAGTCCTCAGAAAACTTGGAATACAGCCACCATTTGACCCAGCTATCCCACTCCGTGGCCTATACCCAAAGGACTTAAAATCAGCATACTACAGTGATGTGGCTACATCAATGTTCACAGCAGCTCAACTCACAATAGCGAGATTGTGGAACCAACCTAGATGACCTTTAACAGATGAATGAATAAAGAAGCTGTGGCATATATACACAATGGAATACTATTCAGTCATAAAGAAGAATAAAATTATGGCATTTGCAGGTAAATGGAGATGGCGAATATCATGCTACTTGAAATTGGCCAATCCCAAAAATCCAAAGGCCGAATGACTTCTCTATGGATGATGATCCATAATGACAGGGTAGGCAAGAATGGAGGAAGGATGTATTGTATAGAGGAAAATGAGGGGTGGGGAGGGGGTGAGGGGAAGGAAAGATAACAGAATGAGACAAACATCTGTACATGTATGATTACGGTATCAGTGACTCTACTTTGTGTACACTAGAGAAATGAAAATTGTACCCAATTTGTGTACAATGTATCAAAATAAAAAAATTTAAAAAGGAATACATCTAGGAAGATGGTGGAATAGAGCGGTAACTTCCCTGGCTCCTCTGTGGTGTAAAACCAAATAAAGCAGACAGACAGCTTCTTAGGAAGGTGGGTGAACAATGAATATTAGGGGGGATTTTATTAGAATTCAATACTGGACACTCATACAGATTGGGGACTCAGGAGATAAAATATAATAAGGAAGAAATTCCCAGCAACAGAGCCACAGCAGAGGCCAGAGGTAATAGCCAGAACAGTCCCTCTGCAAATGGAGTAAAGTGATAAGCAAATTAAAGGAACCTACATTTTTAGGAGGACTGAAGTGTGCTGGATTTAGAGAGTTCAGAGATCAAACACACTGCCCAACTAAACTGTTAGGTGTGCTGCACAATATCTTAGTATGGGTAAGAAACCTTGTCTCTCCCTGTGGCATGTGGAGAGCAGAGGAAGGAACCACTTTGCATCAGCAGCATGGGAGCCAAAAGCTGAGTGAGCAAGTTTATGGCACACTTGAGTCTGGTCCCCAAAAACAAGCCTGGCAAATCCACACTGTTATAGAGAGTGTTCCTAAGTGAGAAGGAGAAAATCAAGTGTGGCGAGAGGTTTACACATAGGAATACTGTTTGTGGAAACCCTGCTTTCCCCATCTACCTCCGATCCAGCAGATTGTAGAACCAGCTGGGAAAGCAGCACCTGACCAGGAATTTGAAAGAGCAGGGGTGGGAAATATTGACTTTGGAGACTGAACTTGAGACCAGGAATCAATGGATTCGCAGGCAACATAGTGGACTAAGAATTGGCTACTACACCACATGAGTGGAATGCAAAGGAGATCCCTTAGGTGCAATCTTCCAGCATAAACCAGTAACTGCTAGACCCTGGAGGTGAGCTTATTTAAAATCTCCAAATCTAATGGCATTCAGAGAGGAGTGTGGAGCACACCTAAGCTTAAACCCCACCTCCAGGATTAAACCTTTCACCCTGGCAACTCCACCCTGAGGGTGGGACAAGCATCATATTCCAGTCCTAACACTGTGGGGAAAGGAAGCTGGAAATCTTCTCATCTCTAATGGAAACAATTCTTCAACTTTTCATCAAAATTTTTTTCCCTCCTTCATTTCTACCATTTTTGAAATCAATTATTTCTCACGGATCTATTGAGGACTAGGATGTCTGATTAGTATATTCTAATTTTGTTTTATGTATTTTTTATTTTCTATTTTTAATTTTTTAAATTTTTACTTTATATATTTTTTTCACTTATCTGTTTCCCTTGATTTTCTTTCTCTTTTCTCCTGCTAACAGACAACTTCTATCGTTCCCTCTTTCACTCTTCCTTTTTTACTATCTTCTCTCCTCCTTCTTCATAATCATCACATCCTACATCACTTCTGTTCTCTCCTGTCCACTATTCAAAATTGTAAACACCTTTTTTCATACCCTCCTCCCTCTCATTTCCTTCTACGAAATCTAAAGTTCCTCCATTCTTCTCTCATTCCCCACCCTCTCCACCCCCAGTATATATCATCATCCACTTATCAAGGAAAACATTTGGCCTTTGGTTTTTTGGGATTGGCTTATTTCACTTAATATCATGATATTCTTCAGTTCCATCCATTTATCTGCAAATGCCATTTATCTGCAAATTCTTTATGATTCAATAATATTCTATTGTGTATATATACCACAGTTTCTTTATCTATTCATCTGTTGAAGGGCATCTAGGTTGGTTCCACAATCTAGCTATTGTGAATTGAGCTGCTGTAAACACTGATGTAGCTGCATTTCTGCAGTATGCTAATTTTAAGTCCTTTTGGTATAAACCAAGGAGTGGGATAACTGGGTCAAAAGGTGGGTCCATTCCAAGTTTTCTGAGGATTCTTCACATGCTTTCCAGAGTGGCTGCACCAATTTGGAACTCCACCAGCAATGTAAAAGTGTGCTTTTTTCTCCATATCCATGTCAACATCTATTATTGTGTTTATATGTACATGTATGATTATGTGAATGGTATGAATCTACATTGTACACAACCACAGAAATGAAATGATGTACCTGATTTGTGTACAGTGAATCCAAATGCAGTCTGTAACAATAAAATAAATAAATAATTTAAAAAAAAAAAAAAAAGAAAGGTTGTTTGCAGCAGACCACGACCCTCCGGACAGATCTCTTGCAGGCTGGGGAGCAGCGCAGGTGGCCATGGGCTGGGTGGCCAACGTGGTGCACTGCGGGCCGACCACCCAGGCTCCGGGACGCTATGGTGGTAGCCAGAGCCCGTGAGCTTGGGCCAGCAGACGCCGCAGGGATAGGGATAGGGCCAGGGCCAGGGCTAGGGCTAGGGCCAGGGTCCTCAGATTCAGCCTCAGCCACCCCAAGGACAGCCTCCGCAGCCACCGCCACAGCTTGGGAGCGTAGTGTGCGGCGGCAGCAGGCACGAGAAAAGCCTGGGGCTGCTCACCATCAAGTTCATGTTGCTACTGCAGGAGGCCAAGGACAGCATCCTGGATCTCAAAGCAGCTGCAGATACTTTAGCTGTGAGGCAAAAAATAATTTATGATATCACCAATGTCTTAGAAGAAATTGATCTGGTTGAAAAAAAGTAAAAAAACTGTATCCAATGGAAAAGTGTAGGTGCCTGCTGTAATACTAAAAATGTTATAGACAGATTAAGATTTCTTAAATCTGAAATTGAAGATATAGAACTGAAGGAAAGAGAACTTGATCAGTAGAAGTTGTGGCTACAACAGAGCATCAAAAATGTGATGGATGACTCCATTAATAATAGATTTTTCCTATGTGACTCATGAAGACATCTGTTACTGCTTTAATGGTGATTCACTTTTGGCCATTCAGGCACCTTCTGGTACACAGTTGGAGGTACCTATTCCAGAAATGCGTCAGAACGGACAAAAGAAATACCTGATCAATTTAAAGAGTCCTTCAGGACCTATCCACGCTGCTTATAAAGACCCCAGTTCGTCTAAGCCTGTAGTTTTCCCCGTTTCCCCACCTGATGACCTCACACAACCTTCCTCTCAATTCTCAACTCCAGTAACTCCACAGAAATCCAATATAGCAGCTCAGAACCTGCCTGAGCAACATGTTTCCCAAAGCCAGAATCTTCAGCAGATACTAGCTACAGAAATATCTTCAGTAGGATCTCAGTAGAGATAACATTGGTGAGTTAATGTCTTCTGACGTGTTTCCTGTCCTACAGCTTTCTCCTACACCAGCAGATGACTACAACTTTAATTTAGATGATAATGAAGGAGTTTGTGACCTGTTTGATGTCCAGATACTAAATTATTAGATTCTATGGAAACTTAGGACTGTTATCTACCTCTGTGTAACATTTTAGACTTCTTAATAACCTAAGTATTTAAAATAACGAATGTAACATCTTTTTAGTTCACTGATTCTGAAGTGTTCTTCTCTAATTCTCTTTTACTTCACGAAACTTCAACCATAAGAACAAAGGGCTCTGATTGTTATAGGGGAAAAAAAATGATTTACTATCTACCAGCCTCCCCTACAAACAAGTAGTTACATTTTTGGATTTCAGCTTTGCTTCCAATTCTGAATCCTGTTTTTTCCTCTTATGAGAGGAAGATTAAAGTAGACTTCACGACATCAAAACACAAATGGTGGCCAAGGGCTAATCACTGTTTGTCTAGTATTTTTACTGCCACAAAACTGTTTTTGTATATCCTTCAACCCAAACCGAAATTCGCTGCCACTATTCAAGTGAAGGATGTAAATGAGGATATGTAACTGTTTCAGTGATCAGATTGAGAAGTGTCTTTTGTTTTATCACATTTTGTTGACTTCTGACATTCCACTTTCCTAGAGTATAGGAAAGATCTGTTTATGTAGCTTGTTTTTAAAATGTGCCAATGTCTGTACATTAACGAGATTTTTAAAAATAAAGTTGTATAAAACAAAGCATTTGTCACTGTTGACTATTGGAATTTCTGATACTGAGAACTGTTTATTTATATCCTCTTCCATTTTTCTCTTGGGTTATCGTTTTCTTATTGATTTATAAGAGTTTTTGTAATTATAGAGTAGTCCTAAGTTATGTATGTTGCAAATTTTTCCCCAGTATCTGTTGTTCTTTGAACTCTATAATTTCTCTGTAGAAATTTTTAAATTTTTCGTTGAAATTTGTGTTTTCCAACCTTTTTTTTTTTTTGTAGTTTTGCATCCTGCACAAAAAGGCTGTCTCTATGATTGCAAATTAACTCCCCCAAATTTTAGTCTTGGAAAAAAAAATTGTAAGCCCTTTTAACTAACTCACTGTTTTTATTGTAGGCAATAACTGAACATATCATTTCTGTTTATTGTGACAAAATGTAGATGTCTTAGTAGAAACTATTTACTTTCAGTCTGTATACTGTTTGCAATGGTTGCTGTTATTGTCTCCCCCATAAGGGCATGGTACAGGAAATCTTCAGGGATACTCTAAGTCAACAGGATAGAAACTGTGAGGCCTCAGATTTATATTGCTAGAATGGTAGACACACAAACAAGAAAAAACAAGGGAACAAATCATCCCCAAACCAACCAACATGCTCCAATAATAGAATTAATTGATACCACATTGAAAGAAATGTCAGAGAACAAGTTTAGAATGTACATAGTTAAACTAATCCATGAAGTAAAGGAAGATATAAGGAGTGATTCAGAGAGAAAATACAGGAGATGTAAGATCACTTCAATAAAAAAATAAGAATTCTGAAAAGAAATCAAGCAGATATCCTTGAAATGAAGGACTCAATACATGAAATTAAAAATTCAATGGAAACTGTGACCAACAGACTAGACCACGTGGAAGACAGTTTCAGGCAATGAAGACAAAACATAAAATCTTAAAAATAAAGTTCACCATGGAGAAAAGATGTTAAGAGACCATGAACAGAACTTCTAAAAAATATGAGATAACATGAAAAGACCAAATTTAAGATTTATTGGCATAGATGAAGGCACAGAAATACAAACCAAAGTAATGCACAATCTTTTCAAACCAAGGAAAGCACAATCTTTGCAAAGAAATAATACTAGAAAATTTCCCAAATTTAGTGTGGCTAAGGGTTTATCAATTTTATTTTTTCAAAGACCCAACTATTTATTTTGTCAATTTTTTCAATTGTTTGTTTCAATTTCATTGATTTCAGCTCTGATTTTAACTATTTCCTGTCTTCTACGACTTTTGGTGTTTCTCTGTTCTTCTTTTTCTAGGGCTTTGAGCCGTAGTGTTAGGTCATTTATTTGTTGATTTTTTCTTCTTTTATTGAATGCACTCCATGAAATAAATTTTCCTCTAAGAACTGCTTTCATAGTGTCCCAGAGATTCTGATATGCTGTTTCTTTGTTCTCATTTACCTCTAAGAATTTTTTAATTTCCTTCCTAATACCTTCTGTTATCCATTCATCATACAATAGCATATTGTTTAATCTCCAGGTGCTAGAGTAGTTCTGTTTTTTACTCCATCATTTATTTCTAATTTCAATCCATTATGATCTCATACAATACAAGGTATTATCTCTATCTTCTTGTATTTGCTAACAGTAGCTTTGTGGCATGATATATGGTCTATTTTAGAGAAGGATCCATGTGCTGCTGAGAAGAAAGTGTATTCGCTCTTTGTTGGATGGTATATTATATAAATGTCTGTTAAGTCTAAATTATTGATTGTGTTTTTGAGATCTATGGTTTCTTTTTTCAATTTTTGATTGGAAGATCTGTCCAGTGGTGAGACAGGTGTGTTAAAATTGCCTAGTATTATCGTGTTGTGGTCTACTTGATTTGTGGCATTGAGAAGGATTTGTTTGACATACATGGATGAGCCACTGTTTGGGGCATTGATATATATGATTGTTATGTCTTGCTGATTTATGCTTCCCTTAAGCAGCATGTAATATCCTTCTTTATCCCTTCTGACTAACTTTGGCTTGAAGTCCACATTATCTGATATGAGGATGGATACTCCAACTTTTTTGCTGTGTCCATGTGCATGGTATGTTTTTTCCCATCCTTTCACCTTTAGTCTGTGGGTATCTCTTTCTATGAGATGAGTCTCTTGCAGGCAGCAAATTGTTGGATTTTTCTTTTTAATCCAATCTGCCAGTCTATGTCTTTTGATTGATGAGTTCAGGCCATTAACATTCAGGGTTATTATTGAGATATGATTTGTATTCCCAGTCATGTGACTCTTTTTGGACACAACTTGGTTTCTCCTTTATTTGGCTATTCCTTTAGGGTAGTTTCTCCCTTTGCTGATCTACATCATTGTTTTCCATGTCTTCCTCATGGAATATTTTGCTGAGAATGTTCTGTAATGCCGGCTCTTTTTTTTGTAAATTCTTTTAGCTTTTGTTTATCATGGAAGGATTTTATTTCATCATCAAATCTGAAGGTAAGTTTTGCTGGGTATAAGATTCTTGGGTGGCATCCATTTTCTTTCAGAGCTTGAAAAATGCTGTTGGAAAATAAAATGCAGGAGGCTTACAGAACCCCATATAAACATAATTACAAAAGCCCCACACCAAGGCACATTATTATGAAAATGCCTAACATACAGAATAAGGATAGAATTCTAAAGACTGCCAGAGAAAAACATCAGATTCCATTTATACGGAAACCAATCCAGATCTCAGAGAATATCTCACCAATGCTTCAAAGCTAGGAGGTCTTAAAATAATATATAATATGCTCTGAATAGGGGGAAATAAGGGGAAGGGAGGGAGAACTGGGAAATGGAAAGACAATAGAATGAATCTGATATAATTTTTCTATATTCATATATGAATACATGACCAGTGTAACTCCACATCATGGACAACCACAGGAATGGGAAGTTATACTCCATATATTTATGATATGTCAAAATACATTCTACTATCATGTATAACTAATAGGAACAAATAAAAAATAATCAATTCAAAACAAACAAAAAATATATGCCAATCTCTAAAAGAAAATGAATGTCAACCAAGAATACTATACCCAGCAAAATTAAGCTTCAGATTTGACAGTGAAATAAAAACCTTCCATGATAAACAAAAACTAAAAGAATTCACAATTACAAAGCCTGAACTACAGAGCAGTCTCAGCAAAATATCTTATGATGAAGAAATGAAAAATGAAGAAGAAATGAAAAATAAAAGTGAAAACCAGCAAAGGGATGAATTACACTAAAGGAATAGTCAATCAAACAAGAAACTAACTCAAATTAAAAACCAGAAATAATCCAAAATGACTGGGACTACAATTAATATCTCAATAATAAATGTGAATGTAAATGAGCTAAATTCATCAATTTAAAGACATAGACTGGCAGCCTGTATTAGAAAACAATATCCATCAATATGCTGCCTCCAAGAGACTCACCTCATAGGCAAATAAATTGACAGACTGAAGGTGAAAGGATAGGGAAAAACATATCACTCACATGGATCTTGTAAACAAGCAGGGGTTTCTGTCCTCATATCAGATAAAGTAGACATCAAGCCAAAGTTAAACAGAAAGGACAAAGAAGGTCATTTCATACTACTTAAAGGAATTATACATCAACAAGACATAACAATCATAAACATTTATACCCCAAACAATGGAGCATCTACACATATCAAACAAATCCTTCTTATTTTCAAGAATCAAACAGACCACAACACATTAATACTGGGTGACTTTAACACAACTCTCTTACCACTGGATAGATCCTCTAAACAAAAACTAAACAAACAAAAAAAGTATAGAACTAAATAATATAATCAATAATTTAGACAACACACATATATAGAGTATTTCATCCATTAATGATTGAATATCCTTTCTTCTCAATGGCACATGGATCCTTCCCTAAAACAGACCATATCTTAGGCCACAAAGCAACTCTTATCATATAAGAAAAAGAGATAATACTGTGCATTTTATCAGCTCAAAATGGAATGAAATTAGAAGTACTTTGGATTAGACAAAGGTGAATAAGGGGGAATAAGAATAGGAAGGATAGCAGAATAAATTAACAGACTTTCCTATACACATATATGAATACACAACCAATATAATTCTACATGTACAACCATAATGGGAAGTTATGCTCCATATATGTGTAATATGTCAAAATACATTCTATTCTCCTCTCATGTATTACTAATAAGAATTAAAAAAAAGAATAAATCTAACCAAGGAGGTGAAATATCTCTACAAAAAATTATAGGACAATCTCTTCTAAAAAAGAGATCAAAGACAAAACCAGAATATGTAAAGACCTCTCATGTTTGTGTATAAGTATGATTAATTCTGTTAAATGGCTATACTACTGAAAATAATCTACAGATTCAATGCAATCACCCTAAAAATACCAATGACACTCTTTTCAGAACAAAAATCCTAAATTTCATATGGAAGAACAAAAAACAAAGAATAGCCAAAGCATCCTGAATATAAAGCATAAAGCTGTAGGCATCACAACACCCTATTTTAAATTATACTACAGAGCTATATTAACAAAATAGCATGGTACTTGCATAAAAGTATACACACAGACTGATGGAACAGAATATAAGACACAGAGAGAAACCCAGCAGATACAGTTCTTGATAATGCCAAAAACAAATGTTGGAGAAAAGTAAGTCCTTAATAAATAGTGCTGAAAAATTGGATATCCACCAGTAAAAGATTAAAACTAGATCCCTAGTTCTCATCCTGCCCAAAAGTCAATACAAAATGGATCAGAGACCTAGGATTAAGACCAGAAAGTATGAAACTGCTAGAAGAAACCTAGGGTAAACTCTCTAACATAAAGGCATAGGCAGTCACTTCCTAAATAGGACTATAGGAAATAATAGTATAAGTCAATAAATATCAATCAATATATACTATGAATCTTTTACACAAAAAGGATTAATATTCAGAATTTATAAAGTACTAAAAAACAAAAACCCTCAACTCCAAATGAACAAATAACCCATTCAATAAATGAACTGAACAGACAGTTCTTTAAAAAAGTAAGAATGGCTAAGAATTATATGTGAAAGTGTTAAACATCTTTATCCATCAAGGAAGTGCAAATCAAAACTACACTGAGATTCCATCTCACTCCAGTTTGAATGACTATCATCAAAAATACAAATAACTCCCAGCAGCTTTGGAGGCTGAGGCAGGAGGATAGAAAGTTCAAAGCCAGCCTCAGCAACAGTGAGGCACTAAGCAGCTCAGTGAGACCCTGCTTCTAAACAAAATACAAATGGTGCTGGGGATGTGGCTCAGTGGGTGAGTGCCCCTGAGTCCAATTCTTGGTGGTAATAATAATAATAATAATAATAATAATAATACAAATAACAATGAATTCTGGTGAGGATTGGGAGAGTAGGAACATTCATTCACTGCTGGTGAGAATGTAAATTAGTACCCGCACTATAGAAATCAGCGTGGATATTCCTCAAGAAACTAAAAGTGAAACTACCATATGATCTACCTATACACTCCTCAGCATCTACTTAAAATACTAAAGACAGCATATGT
The DNA here is from genome assembly GCF_902686455.1 of Sciurus vulgaris. Taxonomy (NCBI): domain Eukaryota; kingdom Metazoa; phylum Chordata; class Mammalia; order Rodentia; family Sciuridae; genus Sciurus; species Sciurus vulgaris. The sequence continues at coordinate 71,205,474 of NC_136470.1, read as the reverse complement.
TAGAGATACAGGAACTGCCATTTTTATAGCAGCACAACTCACAATAGCAAAATTATGGAACCAGATTAGGTATCTATCAACAGATGAATGGATTTTTTTAAAATGTGATATATATGCACAATAGAGTTTCATTCAGTCATAAAGAATAAATTTAGGTCATTTGTAAGAAAATGGACAGAACTGAAGAGCATCCTATTAAGTGAAATAAATCAGACTAAGAAAGACAAGGATCACATGTTTTCTCTTATGTGGAAGCTAAAGAGAAAAAAAGAACAAAAGAATCTCATTAAAATAGAAAGGAGCCCACTGGGGTGGAAGAAGAGTACAGAGAGAGGGACGCGCAAGGGGAGGTACTGGGAAATACAAAAACAAAACCACTCTTCTGTATAATTAATACATACTAATAAAATAAGAATAAATGAAGAACAAAGAAAGATTTTAAAGTAACCAGGATTTTTCATGTTCCCACTATCCAGAGTGGAAACACTCAAAATTCACATGACATCAAGAAACAATCAGAAAATTATTGCTCCATTCTGAGGAAAATTTGTCTCTAGGATAAAGTCTAATCTGACCCTGCCTACCAATGCTTAAAAAGGAGGTGGGGGGGGGGACCTGTTTCCATGTAACCTAAGTACTTTCAGAACAAAAATCAAGGAAGAACCAGAAACAAAACAGAGGCAATACATAAAAATTTGTTAAAAAATTTATTGTATTTTATCACATATGTTGAAAAAGGTAATGACTGAACATTTGAAGTAGATATATGGAAGATATATCTACCTCAAATAAAAACTAGAGATTATTTAAAAGTACAGTGAAGACTAATGAACTTGAACATATATCAATGGAAAATGCCCAACACATAAAATAATGGGTAAAAAAAAGACAGAGTGGGGAAAATTAGCAAATCAGTGAGCTGTGGATCAATGTCAAATGGCCTAATATAGTTTTAATGGGAATCATGAAGAAAAGTGGCAAATAATACTTGAATAGTGATTCAAATTTATTTTTTTAAATGAAAGACATTTTTAAACACATAAAATTGATTATTTGCTACAAAATACTTGTATTAAAAGAAATACTAAGGGAAGACTTTTTAGAAAAAAATGATAGTAGAGAGTATGTGAATATACAAAAAGAAATCTGTACACAAAAGGAATGAGAAATACTGAAAGATAAATAGGTGGGTAAATATACATTTTAAACTACCTTGAAAAAAATAATTGTTTAAATCAGTCACAATGCATTTGTGACTTCTAACTGATGAAGAAGTAAAATGTAACCAATAGCACAAAGGCCAGGAGGAAAGGAAACTGAAACATAGTACTGTTATGTTCTTATACTATTTACAGAGCACTGTAATATTAATTGAAGGTAAATATTAAAAATGCATACTATAAATCATAATGGAATCACTAAAAATAATTTATTTTAAAGTAAAAAGTTAAATGAATAAGCCAATGAAGAAAATAAAATGGAATCATTACAGTTCAACAAAATAAAGCAGAAGTGGGAAGAAACTAAAAACTAGTAAGAAATAGAAAACAAATTTCAAGATGGTAGATTTAAACCCAACCATCTCTCTACTGCACTAAATATAAATAGTATTTATACCCTGATTAAAATGCAGCAATTACTAGATAAGATAAAAAAGCAAGAAAACTATATAATGTTCACAGAAACTCCTCTTAAATATACAAAATAGGTTAAAAGTAAAAACTTAAAAAACTATACACCATGTTAAAATTAAACAAAACAGATAAAAAGATTAATATAATGCAAACAAAATTAGGGAGGGGGTATGAAAAATGGTGGAATGAGACACATTACCCTATGTACATGTATGATTACATGAATGGTATGAGTCTACATCATGTACAACCATAGAAATGAAATGATGTATCCTATATGTGTACAACAAATCAAAATGCAGTCTGAAAAAAATTTAAAAAAATAATTTTTAAAAATTTAAAAAAAATTTTCAGTATTATGGAGGTCTAAGATTATTACTTCATAATGATAAATGGGCCAATTGTTAAGGACCTAAAAATCATAAACATTTTATGCACTAATTACAAAGCTGATAAATACATGATACAAAAATGAAAAACTACACACTGAAATAGACAAATCCAGTATTAGAGATGAAGTTCTTAATACCTCTCAATAACTGAAAGAAAACAGAAAAACATCAAGAACAAAGAAGACTCATTCAAAACTATCAATCAACTTGACTTAACTGGCATTTATAGAATACAGAATTCATCACAGCCAGAATACGTATTTTTTAAAAATATTTTATAGTTGTAGATGGACAGAATGCCTTTATTTTTTTTATGTGGTGCTAAGGATTGAATCCAGTGCCTCACACATGCTAAGGAAGCACTCTGTCACTGAACTTAAGCCCCAGCCCCAGAATACATATTCTCTTGATGAGTAAGTGGAATAATTACTATGAGATAAAACATTTGGGGCTCTAAAACAAGTCTTTCACATTTAAAAGTACTACAATCATAAGGACTATATTCTCTGACCAAAATGTAATCTGTTAGAAATGAAATCAAATAATTAGAAAATTCCCCAAATGTTTGAAAATTAACTTACAAGTTACTAAATAAGCATCACTGATAAAAGAAATCACAAAGTACTTACAAAGCATTAATAGAATAATACAAACACAAAACATCAAAAAGTGTAGGATGAAACCAATCCAGCAGTTCGAGGGCCATTTACATCCTGGAATACCATTTTGAAGAGCATTTATATCTTGTAATGCCTTTATTAGAAAAGAAAAACATTCTTGAATCAATGATCTAGGCTTCCATCTTAAGAAACTAGGAGAAAAAAATTATTCCCAAAACTAGCAAAGGAAAACAATAATATGACCAGCAGAGAATCAGTGGAATAAAAAATGGACTAACAATTTTTCAACAATCAGTGAAAACAAAAGCACATTTGAAAAATTGAATTGATAAAACTATTTTCCATAATGATCAAGAGAAAAAGAAAATAAGATTCATACATAAGAAATTAAGAGAGAAAAAATACCATAAAGCCATCAAAAATTTTAAAAATGTGAAAAAATATACACCAATAAATGTTATGAAGTAAATGAGGTCAACAAATTTCTGGAAAGACACAAATAATACAAGAAAAGGAAATTTAACAGTATCATAGCAATTAATGAAACTGAATTCTAATTAAAATCCTTACATCAAAGAAAACTCCCAACCCAGATAACATAAATTGTGAAATATATAAAGCATTTAAAGAAAAAAAAAATACCAATTCTACAAATTTGGGGGGAAAATTTGAGAGAAAAGACTATCTTCTATAAAGACAGCATTTCTCTGATTCTAAAACAAAGATACCAGAGAACTTCATACTATTATCTTTTATAAAAATACACCCAAAATATAATCAAAACTTTGAAAAGTTGAATACATGAAAAAACATGTGTAACCAAGTAGAATTTATCACAGAAATAAAAATTTGGTTTAACATTCAAAATAAATCAATATAATGCATTCTATTAATTGAAAACAAAAGTATTATTTTGGTAGGTACAGAAAAAAGCATTAGAAGAAATTCATAAACTTTCATACTAAAATCTCCCCATAAACTAGGAAAAGAAGTAAACTTCCTCAATCTGATTAATGAATCTGGAAAAAATCTACACATTTTCAACAGTAAAATAATTTCCAGTAAATACACTGAATAAGGCACTGTAATCACTTCTATTCAATACCATATGAGATACATGAGCAAGTGCAGTAAGCTGGAAAAAAACAAATGGCATGTAGATTGGAAGGAAGAATTAAAACTGTCACTGTAAGCAGAGGACATAATAATCTTAGTAACAAACCATAATAAAACCATAAAAATCAATGAAACTAATAAGTGAATAAATTACATAATGCAAGATAAAAACTTTAAAAATCTATCATACTATAATCAACAAAGAACAATTGTGTATTTTAAAAACCTGCATTTATAATAGCATCAGAATCACCTCAAAATAGGTTTAATAAAAGATGGTTTAAGAGGTGGGGGTTTTGTTCAGTGGTATGGCACCGGCCTATCATATGCAGGACCCTGGGGTCAATCCCCAAAATCACCAACATCACCAAAATAAAAATAACAATAATATATGTTTAAATGCCTGTTCACTAAAAGCAGTAAAATATTACATGCAAAAATAAAAAGGACCTTCATAAATGAAGATATGTACCATATTCATGTAAGACTTCACATTGTTAAGATGGCTACACTCCCTGAATTGGTCTGGATTTGTTAATACTAAAATAAAATCCTAACAACCTTTTTTTGATAAAATTAGCAGTTAAAAATTTGTTTCATTAAATCATAGTATGTACATATCTAAACTTACCCTGAAGAAAAACTTTATAATTTAAAATATTGCCTAATCTCCTTAGATTAATGCCTCTTTGTAGGTATGAAGGGGGGAAAAAAGCCAGTATAATGAGGACAGTGCTTCCGATTTTTCTTTTTTCCTTTCTTTTTATTATTTTTATTTAGCTTTTAATTTTTTACAGACTGCATTTTGATTCATTGTACACAAATGGGGTACACAATTTCGTTTCTATGGTTGTACACAATGCAGATGCATACCATTCGTGTAATCATACATGTACATAGGGCAATGATGTCTGCTTCATTCTACCATTTTTCATACCCCACTCCCTCTCATTTTTTTCTACATATTCTAAAGTTCCCCCATTATTCTCTAATTCCCCACCCCGACTCCCATTATATAATGTCCTCCATTTATCAGGGAAAACATTTGGCCTTTCATTTTTTGGGATTGGCTTATTTCACTTAGCATGATATTCTACAATTGCATCCATTTATTTGAAAATGCCATAATATTTTTCTTTATGGCTGAATAGTATTCCATTGTGTATGTATACCACAGTTTCTTTATCCATTCATCTGTTGAAGGGAATCTAGGTTGGTTCCACAATCTAGCTATTGTGAACTGAGCTGCTATACACATTGATGTGGCTGTGATACTGCAGTTTGCTGATTTCAGGTCCTTTGGGTATAAACCGAGGAGTGGGATAACTGGGTCAAAAGATGGGTCCATTCCAAGTTTTCTTAGGATTTTCCATACTGCTTTCCAAAGTGGCTGCGCCAATTTGCAACTCCAACAGCAATGTAAAAGTGTGCCTTTTTCCCCACATCCACGCCAACATCTATTATGTTTGTGTTCTTGATAAAAGCCATTCTAATTGGAGGAAGATGAAATCATACAGTTGTTTTAATCTGCATTTCTCTAATTACTAGAGATGTTGAACACTTTTTCATATATTTATTCATTGCCTGTGTATCTTCTTCTGTAAAGTGTCTGTCCAGTTCCTTGACCCATTTATTGATTGGGTTCTTTGTATTTCTGATGTAAAGTTTTATAAGTTCTTTATAAATTTTGGAGATAAGTGCTCTATCTGAAGCGTGTGTGGAAAAGATTTTCTCCCACTCTGTAGGCTCTCTCTTCACATTCTTGATTGTATCCTTTGCTGAGAAAAAGCTTTTTAGTTTGAGTCCATCCCGTTTACTGATTCTTGCTTTTGATTTCTTGTGCTTTGGGAGTCTTGTTGAGGAAGTCTGATCCTAAGTCAACATGATGAAGATTCCGGCCTATTTGTATTCTATTAGGTGCAGGGTGTCTGGTCTAATTCCGATGTCTTTGATCCATTTTGACTTGACTTTTATGGAGGGTGAGAGATAGAGGTTTAATTTCATTTTACTGCATATGGATTTCCAGTTTTGCCAGCACCATTTGTTGAACAGGCTCTTCTCCACTGTTATGTTTTTGGCTCCTTTGTCTAGTATGAGGTGACTGTATTTATGTGGCTTTGTCTCTGTGTCTTCTATTCTGTACCATTGGTCTGCCTGTCTATTTTGGTGCCAATACCATGCTGTTTTTGTTACTGTTGCTCTGTAGTATAGTTTAATGTCTGGTATTTTGATACCTCCTGTTTCACTTTTTCTATTAGGATTGTTTTGACTTTTTGAGGTCTCTTGTTCATCCAGATGAAGTTCATGATTGCTTTCTCTATTTCTATGAGGAATGTCATTTGGATTTTAATTGGAATTACATTGAAGCTGTATAGTGCCTTTGGTAGAATGTCAAAATGGCCAATGTTAATTCTGCCTATACAAGAACATGGGAGATCTTTCCAACTTCTAAGGTTTTCTTCAATTCCTTTCTTTTAATGTTCTGTAGTTTTCATTGTACAGGTCTTTCACCTCCTTTGTTAGATTAATTCCCAAGATTTTATTTTATTTTATTTGAGGCTATTGTGAATGGAGTGATTTTCCTAACTTCTCTTTCAGAGGATTCATCACTCATGAATAGAAATGCATTAGACTTATGCAAATTGATTTTATATCCTGCTACTTTGCTGAATTCATTTATTAGTTCTAGAAGTTTTCTAGTGGAGTTTTTTGGATCTTCTAAATATAGGATCACTTCATCAGCAAACAGTGACAGCTTTATTTCTTCTTTTCCTCTTTGTATCCCTTTAATTTCTGAGGTCTGTCTAATTGCTGTGGCAAGTGTTTCAAGGACGATGTTGAATAGAAGTGGTGAAAGAGGGCATCCCTGTCTTGTTCTAGTTTATAGAGAAAATGTTTTCAGTTTTTCTCCATTAAGAATCATATTGGTGAATGATTAAGATGGCGGCCTAGAGGGTGGCTGCATTTCATGTTGCTCCAGGACTCAGGATTCAAAAGAGGAGGTATTGAGACACTTGGGACCAACTCAAAGCAGCTGGGTGACTCTCACCCACTGGGAAGGCATCCCAGATGGGAAGGTGGTCCCGGAACGCAGGGAACTTTGTGAAGTAGAGCTGCCGGCGAGACGCCCCTCCCCCCGCTGGAGCAGTGAACGCGGACAACTGGGAGCACCGTAAAGGAGGCCGCTTGGCACAGCGCTGGGACTCAGAGCAACCACTGGGGCTCCGGAGGCTGCCCAGGGGAGGAGTGGCGAGGAGAGCCCAGGGGAGGTGTGGACTTAGAACACCGGGGCATGCCCTGAGGAGGAGGAGGAGGAGGAACGTGGCCACTTGGATTCGGAGTGACTGCACCAGAGCTACAGGCGGTTGCCAGAGGAGAAGCTGCGCGGCGAGCTGTTTGGACTCTAAGGGACCGCTTCTGAACACCGGGGCCTGCCCTGAGGACGAGGAGGAGGAAGAGGAGCGCTGCCGCTTGGATTCGGGGTGACTACACCAGAGCTATAGGCGGTTGCAGGAGAAGGGGCTGCGTGGCAAGCTGTTTGAACTCAGACCACTTCTGAACCCCGGGGCCTGCCCGGAGGAGTAGGAGGAGGAGGAGGAGGAGTGCGGCGGGTCGTTTGGACTTGCAGTGACTGCATTAGCGCTCCAGGCGGCTGCTCAGAGGAGAAGGCGAGTGGTGAGTTGTTTGGACTTAAAGTGACAGCGCCTGAACACAGGGGGGATGCCTGGAGGATAAGCGTGATGGGTCGCTTGGTCTTGAGTGGCCGCACCAGAGCTCCGGGTGGTTGCCCAGAGGACCTGTGCAGCAGGTCACGTGGATTCAGAGCCACTCAGAGCAACTGCTCCTGAACACCCGGGGGGTTATCTGGAGGAGGAGGAGGAACGGGGAAGGTCACTTCGACTCGGAGTGATTGATTGCCCAGGGCTACGGGTGGTTGGTGGGAGGAGGAGGCACAAAGTGAGTTTCTTGGACTCCGAGTGACCACACCAGAGTACTGGGTGGCTGTCTGGAGGAAGAGGCCTGTGGAGGGTCTCTGAGATCAGAGCGATTGTTCGGGGCCCCAGGTGGCTGCTCAGAGGAGGGGCCGCATAGCCAGGCGATTAGGTGCAGAGCAGGGTCCCAGGATCTAGGAGGCTTCTGGGTGGAAGAGCCGCACAGAGACAGGCTTAGGGCGGAGCGAAGGTTCCAGGCCTGCGGGCAGATTCTCTGAGGAGGGGTAGCCTAAGGAGATTCATCTGCGAAGGGTGAGGCTCCCAGGCCCAGGAGGCAGGGCCGGGCCCCTGCAAACTTTGCAGAGGAAGGCAGCCTAGCCCAGGCGGTAGCTGTAAATTGAGGGGAACCTCTAGGAGGGAACTGACCAGCGAGACCTCCCCACCGGGTGAGTCTTCCCTGCTGGGTGAGTTTTCCCCACAAGGACGGTAAAACCAGAGACTCAGGCCCAAACAGGCCTTGCCTCAGCCCGCAGCCTAGGTCCCCTTTGGATGATCATTGGTCAACAAGTGGAGGCACCTCTGCCCATGAGCAGGGATTATACCCCACCTGAAGGACACCACTCCTAGAGAGGCAGCTTCCTTGTGGAGCACTGCATTATCAACTTCCTCCAAGACTTCAGCCTACTGAAGGCTAAGGGGGGATATATATAGAAATCTTCAGGGACATTGTAAGTCAATAGAGGAAATCTGCAATATCTCAGCGGTCCACTGATACCTGAACAATATGAAAAAACAAGGAAAGAAAATGCTGCAAACAAATCTAGATGTTACATCAATAAAACTCAATGACAGCATGGCAGAAGAAATGACAGAAAAGGAGTTCAGAATGTACATAATTAAAATGATCAGAGAAGCAAACGATGAGATGAAAGAGCAAATGCAAGCATTGAAAGATTGCACCAATCGACAGTTAAAAGAGCAAATACAGGAAGCAAAAGATCATTTCAATAAAGAGTTAGAGATATTGAAAAAAAACCAAACAGAAATCCTTGACATGAAGGAAACAATAAACCAAATTAAGAACTCCATAGAAAGCATATCCAATAGGATAGAACACCTGGAAGACAGAACCTCAGACATTGAAGACAAAATATTTAACCTTGAAAACAAAGTTGAACAAACAGAGAAGATCGTAAGAAATCATGAACAGAATCTACAAGAACTATGGGATATCATGAAAAGGCCAAATTTAAGAATTATCGGGATTGAGGAAGGTCTAGAGAAACAAGCCAAAGGAATGAACAATTTATTCAATGAAATAATATCAGAAAATTTCCCAAATCTGAAGAATGAAATGGAAAATCAAGTTCAAGAGGCTTATAGGACTCCAAATACACAAAATTACAACAGACCCACACAAGGCACATTATAATGAAAATACCTAACATACAAAATAAAGACAGAATTTTAAAGGCTGTGAGAGAAAAGAACCAAATTACATTCAGGGGGAAACCAATACGAATATCAGCAGATTTTTCAATCCAGACCCTAAAAGCTAGAAGGGCCTAGAACAACATTTTTCAAGCCCTGAAAGAAAATGGATGCCAACCAAGAATCTTATACCCAGCAAAACTTACCTTCAAATTTGACGATGAAATAAAATCCTTCCATGATAAACAAAAGCTAAAAGAATTTACAAAAAGGAAGCCAGCATTACAGAACATTCTCAACAAAATATTCCATGAGGAAGAGATGAAAAACAAAGAAGCAAATCAGCAAAGGGAGGAATTATCCTAAAGGAATTGTCAAATAAAGGAGGAAACAAATTGTGTCAAACAAATAAATAAACAAAATTTAAAAAATGAACCAAATGACCGGGAAACCAAATCATTTCTCTATAATAACCCTGAATGTTAATGGCCTGAATTCATCAATCAAAAGACATAGACTGGCAGATTGGATTAAAAAGAAAGATCCAACAATATGTTGCCTGCAAGAGACTCACCTCATAGAAAAAGATACCCATAGACTAAAGGTGAAAGGATGGGGAAAAACATACCATGCACATGGACTCAGCAAAAAAGCTGGAGTATCCATCCTCATTTCCGATAATGTGGTCTTCAAGCCAAAGTTAGTCAGAAGGGATAAAGAAGGACATTTCATACTGCTTAAGGGAAGCATAAATCAGCAAGATATAACAATCATAAACATCTACGCCCCAAACAGTGGCTCATCCATGTATGTCAAACAAATCCTTCTCAATTTCAGAAACCAAATAGACCATAACACAATAATACTAGGTGATTTTAACACGCCTCTCTCACCACTGGACAGATCTTCCAGACAAAAATTGAACAAAGAAACCATGGATCTCAATAACACAATCAATAATTTAGACTTAACGACATTTATAGAATATACCATCCAACCAAGAGCGAATACACTTTCTTCTCAGCAGCACATGGATCCTTCTCTAAAATAGACCATATATTATGCCACAAAGCTAATGTTAGCAAATACAAGAAGATAGAGACACTAGCATGTATTCTATCAGATCATAATGGATTGAAGTTAGAAATAAATGAAAGAGTAAAACACAGAAACTATTCCAACACCTGGAGATTAAACAATATGCTATTATATGATGAATGGATAACAGAAGATATTAGGAAGGAAATTAAAAAATTCTTAGAGGTAAATGAGAACAAAGAAACATCATATCAAAATCTCTGGGACACTATGAAAGCAGTACTTAAAGGGAAATTTATTTCATGGAGCGCATTTAATAAAAGAAGTAAAACTCAACGAATAAATGACCTAACACTACAGCTCAAAGCCCTAGAAAAAGAAGAACAGAACAGCACCAAAAGTAGTAGAAGACAGGAAAGAGTTAAACTCAGAGCTGAAATCAATGAAATTGAAACAAAAGAAACAATACAAAAAATTGACAAAATAAATAGTTGGTTCTTCGAAAAAATAAACAAAATCGATAAACCTTTAGCCACACTAACAAAGAGAAGACGAGAGAAAACCCAAATCACTAAAATTCGGAATGAACAAGGAAATATCACAACAGACAGGATGGAAATACAAAACATAATTAGAAGCTACTCTGAAAATCTATACTCCAACAAAATAGAAAATTTCGAAGACATCAACAGATTTCTAGAGACATATGAATTGCCTAAACTGAACGAGGAGGACATAAACAATTTAAATAGACCAATTTCAAGTACTGAAATAGAAGAAGTCATCAAAAACCTACCAACAAAGAAAAGTCCGGGACCAGATGGGTTCTCAGCCGAGTTCTACAAAACCTTTAGAGAAGAGCTCATTCCAATACTTCTCAAAGTATTCCATAAAATAGAAGAGGAGGGAACCCTCCCAAACTCATTCTATGAAGCCAATATCACACTGATACCTAAACCAGACAGAGACTCATCAAGGAAAGAAAATTTCAGACCAATATCCTTAATGAACATCGACGCAAAAATTCTCAACAAAATTTTAGCAAATCGCATACAAAAACATATTAAAAAGATAGTGCACCATGATCAAGTGGGTTTCATCCCAGAAATGCAAGGTTGGTTCAACATCAGGAAATCAATAAACGTAATTCACCATATTAATAGACTTAAAGTCAAGAATCACATGATTATTTCAATAGATGCAGAAAAAGCATTTGATAAAATACAGCACCCCTTCATGCTCAAAACACTAGAAAAAATAGGGATAGTGGGAACATTCCTTAACATTGTAAAGGCCATTTATGCTAAGCCCATGGCTAATATCATTCTAAATGGTGAAAAACTGAAAGCATTCCCCCTAAAAACTGGAACAAGGCAGGGATGCCTCTTTCACCACTTCTATTCAATATCGTTCTTGAGACTCTGGCCAGAGCAATTAGACAAACCAAAGAAATTAAAGGGATACGAATTGGAAAAGAAGAACTCAAACTATCCCTGTTCGCTGATGACATGATTATATATTTAGAGGAACCTGGAAATTCCACCAGAAAACTCTTAGAACTCATAAGTGAATTCAGTAAAGTAGCAGGTTACAAGATCAATGCCCATAAATCCAACGCACTTTTATACATAAGTGATGAATCTTCAGAAAGAGAAATTAGGAAAACTACCCCATTCACAATAGCCTCGAAAAAAATAAAATACTTGGGAATCAATCTCACAAAAGAGGTGACAGACCTCTACAATGAGAACTATACAACACTAAAGAAAGAAATTAAAGAACACCTTAGAAGATGGAAAGATCTTCCATGTTCTTGGATAGGAAGAATTAATATTGTCAAAATGGCCATACTACCTAAAGTGCTATACAAATTCAATGCAATTCCAATTAAAATCCCAATGACGTACCTTACAGAAATAGAGCAAGCAATTATGAAATTCATCTGGAAGAATAAGAAACCCAGAATAGCTAAAGCAATACTTAGCAGGAAGAGTGAAACAGGGGGTATTGCAATACCAGATCTTCAACTCTACTACAAAGCAATAGTAACAAAAACGGCATGGTATTGGTATCAAAATAGAAAGGTAGATCAATGGTACAGAATAGAGGACACGGACACAAACCCAAATAAATACAATTTTCTCATACTAGACAAAGGTGCCAAAAATACGCAATGGAGAAAAGATAGCCTCTTCAACAAATGGTGCTGGGAGAATTGGAAATCCATATGCAACAGAATGAAACTAAACGCATATCTCTCACCATGCACGAAACTAAACTCAAAATGGATTAAGGACCTCGGAATCAGACCAGAGACCCTGCAGATTATAGAAGAAAAAGTAGGTCCAAATCTTCACCTTGTTGGTCTAGGACCAGACTTCCTTAACAGGACTCCCATAGCACAAGAAATAAAAACTAGAATCAACCACTGGGATAGATTCAAACTAAAAAGCTTTCTCTCAGCAAAGGAAACTATCAGCAATGCGAAGAAAGAGCCTACAGAGTGGGAGAATATCTTTGCCAATCATACTTCAGATAGAGCACTAATCTCCAGAATCTATAAAGAACTCAAAAAACTCTACTCCAAGAATTCAAATAATCCAGTCGACAAATGGGCTAAGGAAATGAATAGACACTTCACAGAAGAAGATCCACAAGCAATCAACAAACATATGGAAAAATGCTCAACATCTCTAGTAATAAGAGAAATGCAAATCAAAACCACCCTAAGATTCCATCTCACCCCAATTAGAATGGCGATTATCAAGAATACGAGCAACAACAGGTGTTGGCGAGGATGTGGGGAGAAAGGAACACTCATACATTGCTGGTGGGGCTGCAAATTAGTGCAGCCACTCTGGAAAGCAGTGTGGAGATTCCTTAGAAAACTTGGAATGGACCCTCCATTTGACCCAGCTATCCCACTCCTTGGCCTATACCCAAAGGACTTAAAATCAGCATACTACAGAGATACAGCCACATCAATGTTCATAGCTGCTCAATTCACAATAGCCAGACTGTGGAACCAACCTAGATGCCCTTCAATTGATGAGTGGATAAAGAAACTGTGGTATATATATACAATGGAATATTACTCAGCCATAAAGAATGATAAAATGATGGCATTTGCAGGCAAATGGATGAAATTGGAGAATATCATGCTAAGTGAGATAAGCCAATCTCCAAAAAGCCAAAGGATGAATGATATCGTTAATAAGTGGAGGATGACACATAATGGGGGGGAGGGAAGGGTTAGTGTTAGGTTTAGAGTTAGGGTTAGGGAGGGGGGCAAGTATGGAGGAAGGAAGTACTTTATAGAGGGTAAAGAGGGGTGGGAGGGGTGGGGGGAAGGGAAAAAATAACAGAATGAATCAAACAACATTACTCTATGTAAATTTATGATTACACAAATGGTATGCCTTTATGCCATGTACAAACAGAGAAACAACATGTATCCCATTTGTTTACAATAAAAAAAATCATATTGGCTGTAGGCTTAGCATAGCCTTTACAATGTTGAGGTATTTTCCTAATATTCCTATTTTTTCTAGTGTTTAAAGCATGAAGAGGTGCTGTATTTTATCAAACGCTTTCTCAGCATATATTGAAATACTCATGTGATTCTTAACTTTAAGCCTATTGATGTGATGAATTACATTTATTGATTTCCAGATGTTGAACCAACCTTGCATCCCTGGGATAAACCCCACTTGAGCATGATGCACTATCTTTTTAATATATTTGTGTATGCAATTTGCCAGTATTTTGTTAAGTATTTTTGCATTTATGTTCATCAGGTATACTGGTCTAAAGTTTTCTTTCCTTGATATGCTTTGTCTGGTTTTGGTATCAGAGTGATACTAGACTCATAGAATAAATTTGGAAGGGTTCCCTCCTTTTCTATTTCCTGGAGTACTTTGAGGAGTACTGGTATCAGTTCTTCTTTAAGGTCTTGTAGAATTCAGCTGAGAATCCATCTGGTTCTGGGCTTTTCTTGGTTGGTAGGCTTTTGATGGCTCCTTCTATTTTGGTACTTGAAACTGATCTGTTTAGATTGTGTATGTCTTCCTGATTCAGTTTGGGAGGATCATATGTCTCTAAAAATCTGTCAATGTCTTCGATATTTTCTGTTTTGTTGTAGTATTGATTTTCAAAGTAGCTTCTAATTATGTTACGTACTTCAATGGTGTGTGTCGTGATCTTTCCTTTTCCATCATGAATGCTAGTAATTTGGGTTTTCTCTCTCCTTCTCTTCATTAGTATGGTTAGGGGTTTATTAATTTTGTTTACTTTTTCAAAGAACGAACTTTTTGCTTTGTCAATTTTTTGAATTGTTTCTCTTGTTTCAACTTCATTAATTTCAACTAATTATTTCCTATCTTCTACTATTTTTGATGTTGATCTGTTCTTTTTCTAGGGCTTTGAGATGTAATGTTAGGTCATTTAGTGTTGACTTTTTATTTTTTTAATGTATGAGCTCAGTGCAATGAACTTTCCTCTTAGTACTGCTTTCAGAGTGTCCCAGAGATTTTGATATGTTGTGTCATTGTTCTCATTTACCTCTAAGAATTTTTTTATTTCTTCCCTGATGTCTTCTGTTATCATTGCATCATTCAATAGCATATTATTCACTCTCCAGGTGTATGAGCAATTTTTGTTTGTGATTTCATCATTCATTTCTAATTGCATTCCATTATGGTGTGACAGGATACAGGGTAGGATCTCTTTTTTTGTATTTACTAATGGCTTCTTTGTGGCATAGCATATGGTCTGTTTTGGAAAAGGATCCATGAGCTTCTGAGAAGAAAGTATATTTGCTTGATGATGAAATACTCTATATATATCAAGTCTATATCATTGATTGTATTATTTAGTTCTATAGTTTCTTTGTTCAGTTTTTGTTTAGAGGATCAATCCAGTGGTGAGAGCGGTGTGTTAAAGTCCCCCACTATTAATGTGTTTTGGTCTATTTGATTCTTAAAATTGAGAAGGGTTTGTTTGATATACATAGATGCCCATTGTTTGGGGCATAAATATTTAAAATTGTTGTATCTTGCTGTTTTATGCTTCCTTTAAGCACTGTGAAATGTCCTTCTTTATCCCTTCTGAATAACTTAGGTTCGAAGTCCACTTTATCTGATATAAGGATGGAGACCCCTGCCTTTTTAATGGGTCCACATGCATGGTATGTTTTCCCCATTCTTTCACCTTTAGTCTGTGATGTCTTTTTCTATGAGATGAGTCTCTTAAAGGCAGCATATTATTGGGTCTTTCTTTTTAATCCAATCTGCCAGTCTATGTCTTTTGATTATTGAGTTTAGGTCATTGACATTCAGGGTTATTATTGTGGTATGATTTGTATTCCTGGTCATTTTGGCTTATTTTTGGTTTTTAACTTGACTTGGTTTCTCCTTTGATTGACTTTTCCTTTAGAGTAATTCCTCCCTTTGCTGATTTGTATTGTTGTTTTCCACTTCCTCCTCACAAAATAGTTTGCTGAGAATGTTCTGTAGGGCAGGTTTTCTATTTGTAAATTCTTTTAACTTTTGTTTATCATGGAAAGATTTTATTTCATCGTCAAATCTGAAGGTTAGTTTTGCTGGGTATAGGATTTTTGGTTGGCATCAGTGTTCTTTCAGAGCTTGAAATATATTGTTCCAGGCCCTTCTTGCTTTTAGAGTCTGGGGTGAGAAATCTGCTAATATCCGTATTGGTTTCTCTTTATATGTAATCTGATGCTTTTCTCTCATAGCCTTTAAAATCCTATTTTGTATATGAGGTATTTTCATTATAATGTGTCTTAGTGTGGATCTGTTGTAATTTTGTGCACCTGGTGTTCTGTAAGCCTTAGTATTTGATTTTCTATTTCATTTTTCAGGTTTGGGAAATTTTCTGATATTATTTCATCAAACAGGTTGTTCATGCCTTTGGTTTGTATCTCTGTGCCTTCCTCAATCTCAGTAATTCTTAAATTCAGTCTTTTCATGATATCCCATAATTCTTGGAGGTTCCGTTCATGACTTCCTAACATCTTCTCAGTTTGTTCAATTTTATTTTCAAGATTGAATATTTTGTCTTCATTGTCTGAGATTCTGTCTTCCACAAGGTCTATTCTGTTGGTGATGCTTTCTATTGAATTTTTAATTTGGCTTATCGTTTCTTTCATTTCAAGTATTTCTTTTTTTGTTTGTTTGTTTTCAGAATCTCAATCTCTTTATTGAAGTGTTCTTTTGCTTCTTGCATTTTCTCTTTTAACTGTCTACTGGAATGGTCTTGTATTGCCTGCATTTGCTCTCTTATCTCATCTTTTGCTTCACAGATTATTTTAATCATGCATATTCTAAACTCTTTTTCTGTCATTTCTACTGCCATGCTGTCATTGGAGTCTATCCCAATAGCATCTTGGTTTTTTAGGTACACTTTCTTCCCCTGTTTTTTCATATTGTTTCTGTATATTCCCCTCTAGCAGTGAAGATC
Source organism: Sciurus vulgaris (assembly GCF_902686455.1). Lineage (NCBI taxonomy): Eukaryota > Metazoa > Chordata > Mammalia > Rodentia > Sciuridae > Sciurus > Sciurus vulgaris. The sequence goes on along the minus strand of NC_136470.1, from coordinate 71,188,834 downwards.
AGAGATACTAAAGTTTGCCCCCTGCAGGCTTATTTTGACCCTGCAGTTTTCCACTATTTCTTCTTTAAAGGGGAGATCAATACCAGTAGCACCCAATACAGAGAAAATACATCCCTGAACCAGATAGCTCCTATAAAGACTTAAACATTTTTAAAATAAACAGGATCAGTTCAATTACTACTTACAATATTTCTAGTTGTGAATAAGAGGAAGGGGAACGGGTGTCAGACATAAGTGAGTCATAGGGATACCCGTCTAAGGGCCTCCAGTCTCCTGTAAGTGTCTCAGGAAGAAAGCTGCCCTTCCAATGATGATGGCCACGCACTCAGGAATAATTCAAAGTGACTGCACCAGCCACCAAAAGAGCTGGGGAGCCAAGAAAGGGTGCGCTGAGTCAGCACAGGGGCAGCGTGCTTCCGATTTTTGACGTCTGTGGATACCTTTTAAATCTCTCTTTGCCTTCTTCTCTCCTTGTGTCTACATTCAACCAAGCCATTAAGAAAGTCTGTTTGTTTTCTCCCTTGGCTCTAATAGGAGATTCAAATCATGTAAGCCCTTGTTCTGGTAAAGGATCTCTCATCCCAACCCACACTCTAATAAAAACCCAGTCCTTTCTCCTTTCCTTCCCTAAGTCATTTTGGACATGCTTGGGAGTTCTTCCCTGCTCTCTCCAGAGACCTCAGTTATGTACATAACAACTCTTTTCACACCCTATTGATGTATGTGAGATGTCATCAGTTTCAACATGAGATCCAAAATTTGGGTGGGGTCCATAGACTCTGTAGCTGATCATACAACCAGCAATCATCTTTACTCTTGAATAAATCAAATTCACAGCTTCTGGGTGATGATGGAATTTCCTTTTCTATTGATAAAAGGGTACACTGTCCAAAAGCAGTAGGAAATCTTAAATACAATGAGCACCAAACCCACAAATGCTTGTGGAGGGTTAGGGAACTTAGTCTCCCTACTTGGTACATGCTTAACTAGAAGGAAAAGTCAGGGTACTCAAAGATTATAGCAAAAAATGTGGATATTACTTTTTGAGGGACAATTAGAGGGAATAATATAGGATATATGCTCTATGGCAGTGTCACCTAGTAAATTTAGGAGTAAAACAATGCTTTTCTGCCTTTGTGCCACTAGCCTCCATTTTCCAGCTAAGTAAAAGATGGTATTTTATAGATACTAATAACATTTTAAAATTATATCCAAAATTTAATTTCCTAATGCTACTTTAGTATTTACTACAAAAATAGCATAGGATATATTGGTTTAACACCAAGTGGGTAAATGTTCTCTTTTTTAAAAAATCACATGACTTCATTATCTAGTGGATATTAAAGTCATCCAAACTTTTTTGAGTTCAAATAATATTTTTCAATCTTTCTCTAATTTGAAAACTAATGCAGTATTTGATTTTGCAATCAAACCTTTCTTGACATACCTCTTCTCTCTTTTTTTGTGTGTGTGGTTGTTGTTGGGGTTTTTGTTTGTTTGTTTTTTAACAATCATACTCTTTAATTTATTCTTTTTGTCCACTGCTTTTCAGGCTCCTTTGAAAATTTATTTTCCTCTGTTTCTTACATATTTTCCTCAGTTGTTTCCTATGCCTACTCATTTTATTCATTCATCCATTTCATATTTTTAACTTTTTTGTGTGATTTTTAACATACTACTTTTTATACCTTACTCCTCTTAGGTATCTCAGGCTTCAATTATCATTTTATGTTGAATGTTTCCAAATCTTTATCTAAAGCTCAGAATTATCTCACAACTTTAAGAAAACATTAAATTCTTTAGTGGACTGACCTACACACATGTACCATAAAAATCTTATACTTAGCATATATAAAACCAAAGTTATATTCCCTACCAAATCCTATTTTGCTTTCTCTGTATTCTATTTCACTTGAGTGGTAATACTGTCCACCAAGATAGTTAGATTTGACTTTATCCAATTCTTTTACAATTCAATTTGCTATTATCTTTAAATATCTCTTATATGCATCTGTTTTTGCCCATTTCAGATGCTACCACCATCTTGCATTGCAGCTCCCTCTTAACTAGTCTACTTCTGTGATGATTCATTTTACGTATCAATTTAGGCTATGGTATGTAATTTTATGTCAAACACCAGTCTACATGTTGCTATGAAAAGTATTTTTTTAAATCAGTGAACAGTGAGTACAGTAGATTATTCTCCATAATGTGGACAGGCCTCATCTAATCCACAGAAGGCCTTAAGAGAAAAGACTGAGGTTCCTTGAGGAAGGAGAAATTCTGCCTCCAGATTATCTTAAAACTTAAGACTACATCAACTCTTCCTTGGGTCCCCAACCTGCCAACCTACCCTGAAGATTTTGGACTTGTTAATCCACACAGTTGTATAAGACAATTCCATTTTTCCTGTTACAATAAATCTATATAGGTGACTGATATATAGATAAACATACACACACACAATCCTCTTGGACGTGCTTCATGGGATCTTTCATTTATTTGGTTACTGCTTCATTAAATTCTTCTGATATGAAATTAGAAATGCCAATTTATTTTAAGAGAATCAATATAATCAAGCTTACCTTGTATCATTTTCTAGCTTTCAAGGTGAGTTACCCAATATTCAACAAGTCAGTTTCTGTTGTTAACAACCAAGAACCACAACTGATAACTGTTATATAAGTATTCCAATGTAACCACTGCACTAATAGATATGATCCCTTCAAAACTAATGAATCATGGAAGAAGATAATTGGTTCCTATAAACTCAACTAAGTTGTTTTCTGAACACATTTGTGGTATCAAATGTAGCACTTGGGACATATCAACATAGCCTCTAACACATGGTATGTGACTACTCATTTTTTAAAAGCATCTTCATTCCTAAGACTCCAAAAAGGTACCAAAAAATGCCACAAGAGTTCTTGAGCAAGGTCATGCTCTCTGTACAAAAAGCTCTTTATCATTCAAAAAGTAATTCCTAACATGCTCTTAGAATGTAATATACACTGAAAGGATAACCATGGTGTATCAAGTGACTTTCTATGTCATGACCTATAAAATAATAAGAGTTGTAACAACAGCAAAAACATGATGAAAATACATCATTCAGAGACAGACTTAAGTAAGTTATAGGTGACTAAATTCCCATTTCATTTTCTTCTAATTAAACTCAGTTCATACCCATGAACACATATGCAGGTGCTTCCTTAGGCCAGCACAAAGTGGAGAAATAAAAATGGGCCTTGTGAATGGGCAGGCTATAAATGAACTGCTGCCACACTCAGAAGTGCTTATGAGAAACAATAATAATAAGAATTCCTCCCAGTGAACAAGGCTTCCAGTGGTATACTTAGTTATAAACATGCAGTAACAAATGGCCTGACTTGTTGTTTAGCAGCCTGGAAAAAGTTTGAAACGTGGAAAGAAGGATAGTATAATCATCTCTGGGCTTGAGGAAAGACAGCAGTGGCTTCCTTGGGATTCCTTATCATTCACCCTATATCACAAAGAACTGCAGAAGTCTCCAACCCAGAACCACTAACTAGTGCAGACAAAAAGCTGTTCTTGCAGCTAAAGAACAGAGAAGAGGGTGCCCTAACAAATAAAAAAAAAAAAAATTGACATTATCCACCCTATTCTAGCCAAACATCAATGGAAAATCTACTTCTCTTTTTTTGCCCCTTGAAATTCAGCGGGGCTAATCAGCAAATTCATCTTTTCACCCTCATCTTACCCCGCTCTGCAGACATGCTCTAATTTCCCTAACAGTTAATATCAAAGGCACAGCAGGGAACTAATCTTCTAGTCCCTGCCTGGTAGAAACAATTAGTATGCATGTATCAAGCAGGTGTGCTGACCAGTGTAGGCAGGTAGTAGCAATAAAATTCTAATGGGGTAGTATCAATGAGTATAAATGGATCTTCCATCCTCTACCTAGTAGAAGCAAAATACATTCCAATTCCTACACCATGTAATGTCAGTGCAGTTCTGTGGAAAACTAAGGTTTCACCCCCCACCTAGGACCCAAATTAACAAAATTAGAAATGAAAAAGGAGATATCACCAGACACTTCTGAAATGAAGAGGATCATTAGAAACCGTTTTGAAAATTTAAAATTCAATGAATTATAAAATCAAGAAGACACTGACAAGTGGCAGATGTCAGCTGTAAGGAGGAAGAATAAAAATTAATAAATGAAGAGGAAGAAAGAAGAGGAAAATTTGACTATTAGTGGGGAAAGAGAGACAGAGGGACAAAAACCGAGGTACAAACAAACAAGCAAATGTAAGATCAAAACAGTTCAAACTCATATATAATTATATACCACGTAAGTCAAGAATAAACAAGTACAGACATGTAAATATATATACCCCCATATACACACACACCAAATTGAACAGACTGGAAAAAAGTAAAAAATAATTACAATGAAATGATACTCAGAAAATTTCTAAAATTAGGGGAAAAATGCGAGGAATATGGAAAAAGAACAAAATTAAAGAGATAAGAAAAAAGGAAAAAACAGCAAAAATCAATAAGAATTAAAAGGTGCAGGGCAGCTGGTTCATGGTCACAATGGAGAGGAAGGTATAGGACTAGCTGCAGGTAGGCCAACCCTTTTCTTTTTTCATGTCGAAAAGAATCAGAGAGGAAACAATAGGATCAAATCACAGTCTAGTCAGTTGCAGCTCCTGCCAGGCAAGCCAGACAGTGAGCACAGCCCACAACCAAGCATACAGGGCCAAGGAGAAGGCTAGACTGAGAACCCATTCAGAGTTTGATCCTACATTGATTTCTGGTCTGAGGTCACAGAACTGGATTGGCACCTCAGCGCTTGGGATGTCAGGAGACCAATCCACTTGCAGCAGCATGGTCTGAACTGTTGTACAGATTACACTGACCAGCCTCCCTGTGCAGCCAGGCATCCCAACAGGTGCCAGGAAGAGAGGAAACAAGAAAGAGATGCTCTATAAAGCTCCTGGAACAGGAACATCTTCAGATCAAAATGCCAGGCTAGATAATAAAGACAAGTCTGATGGGAAGATTGTTAAGACAGCCCTGAGGATCTTAGATCCTACTCCTGGGAAAGGAGGAGCATCTGCCTCACAGTGGCTGCAGCTGCTGAGAATAATGCAATATGGTTATCACCAGCTTGACCAGTTTTTCCCCACACTGACATTCCCAAACCACATCCTCTTAGGCTCCCAAAATAAGCCAAAAACAGAACCAAAAGACTTCCTGGAAAACAGGACAGGCAGGAGAGAACACACATGGGTCCATGAAGGTGGTGATGGAAATTTAATGCACATAGGCATCTTCTGAAGGCAATGTCTCCACTTCATGGCCAGGAAGCAGTGGTCTCTATGTGGCAGCAGGGACCTTAGGAACCTGGCAGGAATGCAATGGGATTCTTGCCAAACTCTGTACAGCAACATCTGGGCTGACCCAGGGCTATGCTCTGTGACCTACACACTCGGCTACATGTAAATCATATTTCAGTAAAGAACAAAAAACAATGATAAAAGGTCTAGACAGGAGACAGTTGAATGTCCAGTCACACACATCCCATATCCAGGGGGACAGGGTAGACACTGAACTACTTTGGTGTCCTATACAAAGTGCCACTCAGAGTCACAGTTATGCCTTAACTGAGCACACTGAGCCCTGCCTCTATTTAGGGTCTGTAAGATAGACATCATTTCTGGTTTCTGAACCACTCCTCATAAACTCCTTTGAGTGGTGGACTTTCACTAACCCAAACATTCATCCCCTCTTTGCTACATTTGTGACCAGAAGGCAAGAAGAGGCCATAGGAAGTTGTGTACCAAAGGAGGTCATTGAGAGAACTAATGTTGGGGTTCCACAGTGAAAAAACAAGCACTGGCTATAGGGAAGGAGCCCACCATCTGGAGATTACTTGATGGGAGGCCCCAGCATGAAAGGGGTCAACCTTCACATACCTAAATTATCTAGTAAGCAAAACACCCCTTCTTTTTTACCCCTCTTACAAGGGTTACTGAGTGCACAAGGAAAAGGTCAGTTTCTGTTTCTCGGAGCAAAAGGGAGAACACTTATCTGACAAGTCCCAGATATTCCCAACTGTAGACATGGAAAGAGCTCAGGAAACCCTATCTTTCCAATCCCCAAAGTCACACAAAATGCACCCTCCTTGAGGGTTCCTGCATACCTACTATGGCTGTCAGGCTATGAGTTTGGAGTAGGCCAGCTGGCCCTGAGCTTCCTCCTTGGGCACACTCCTCCATGACCCTCATTATGTCCCTCCTGCCTCCCAGAATCTTCTGCATATTGTAAGTTTTCAAGCAGCAATTAGACAATCTAGTCCCTAGGGCAAGGTTGGATCCAAAATCTTCCATTTTCTGGCTGTCATGGTGTGCCCCTGCCTCAAGCTGGAAAGTGGCTTTACTTAGGGGGATTTTCCAACCTCATCTTTTTGTTTAGAAAAATATTCAAAGACTTTACTATTTATTTAAAAACTTCTAAACTTCTGATAATTTCACAATTCTAGAGGCCCTCCTAGAAAATGGCACACTTTTTTTCAATGTTAAAAACTTATTTATTTACATTTAAAACAATGCCTAAGAACTAACACAATTGGCACACTATTAAAATGACAAATTGGACATACTTTTTTTTTTTTTTAAAGGTATCCATTTCTTGTCACTAAGGGGAAGGGCAAGAAGAAACTGCCAGATCAGCTCTGGGAGTTCCAGCCCTGTAGAGATGCCAGTATGGAAGGTGCCTAAAGGTTCTTGTCCTGATTGACCTGAGAGTTTTGCAGTCATTATTTGGGTGAACTTCACTTTACAAAATTCAAAGTCACTAGAACCCAAAGATAAAAGCAATTTCACATGGGTGTATTCAGCTTTTATGTAAGTAGCATCCCTGAGAAATTTAACATTTCTAGAGCCCGTATCCTATGTACTCTCTGTTTAGCAATGACCAGGAGGAGATTTTGGGTACAGAGGCTGCATGGCAAGTAGAGAAGCACCCAGTCACTGCTGCAGGCAGGTCCACCCCTGCCCACTGGCCCACCTCTCACTTTCCTTCAAATGGGATTATGGAGATAATGCCCTAGAACACTCTGGAGTCTCCAATGCCTTTCCAGACATGTGTTCTCCAACAGCTGCGACCCACCCTTCTCCATATACCTCAGAGAGGGGCCTGAAGACCAGGAAAGAGATTCTTTCGGGCCAAAGCAATTAGCTCCAATGGAATCAAACCTACAGTGACACAAGGGGAGAATCTCTGTCTACGCTAGGTGAAGGACAGTGAATCCCCATCTACATTGGCTCAAGGCAAATGAGTCTCCATCTATACTGGCTTAAGGCATGCGAGTCTTTATCTACACTGAATAAGAGAGGGAGGCACAGTGGTCAAGGCCATGGGCAGAATGACTGCTGGATACCTGCCCTTGCCCTGTGACCTGGCTCTTTTTTTCCCCCTTTTTTAAAAATATTATTTTAGTTGTAGATGGACACAATAATTTTATTTTTTATGAGTGCTGAGGATCAAACCCAGTGCCTAAGCATAAGATAGAGAGTGACACCCAGGCTCGAGACGTCTGCAGATGGACCTTCTATTCTTGCTGCAGCATGATTTCAGGGGCACAGTATGGGAGAATGCCCCAGAACCTACCTGTTCAGCTTCTTTTCAGGCATGAATCTGGTACTCAGGCTAAAGTCAGTGAGTTTGATATTGCCCTTGACAACCACCACGACATGCTTCAGCTTGAGGTGCACAATGCACTCATCATGACACTGGTGCACAGTACATAGAATCTGCTTGAATACTCTGCAGGCCTTCTACTGCAAGCCACCAGCCACCAGGATGCAATACCATAGCTCTTCCCCACCTGCATGCTCCATGACTATGTAGATATTGTGGAGGTCTCAATGACCTGGAAGAGCTGGATTTTGTTTCAGTGTTTGAGGGCCATCAACCTATCTATCAGGTTCTGATAGGCTAGGCACATTCCCTTCTATCTTCAGGACAACTTTCACTGGAACCTCCATCCTGGTGAGAAGATGGCAGGCTAGTATTACCTAGCTGAAGCCCCCTTGCCCAAAGTCCCTCAGGACCTCATAATTCATGTACAGCAAAATGAAATTAAACTCCTATCTCTCACCCTGCACAAAACTCAATGTAGATCAAGGACTTAGGCATTAGACCAAAGACCCTGCACCTAATAGAAGAAAAGTAGGCCCAAATCTACATCATGTTGGCTTAGGAACTTAGGGACTTAACAGGACTCCTAAAGTACAAGAAGTAAAATCAAAAATCAATAAACGGGATGGAATCAAACTAAAAAGCTTCTTCACAGCAAAGTAAACAATCAAGAACATGAACAGAGAGCCTACAGAATGGGAGAAAATCTTTACCACAGGCACCTCAGATACAGCATTAATCTCCAGGGTAAATAAAGAACTCAAAAAAAAAAAAAAAAAACAATGCAATCAATAAATGGGCAAAGGGACTGAACAGACACTTCACAGAAGAAATACAATTGATCAACAAATATATGATAAAATGTTCAACATCTCTAGCAATCAGAGAAATGCAAATTAAAATTATACTGAGATTCAATCCCACTCAAGTCAGAATGGCAATTATCAAGAATATAAGCAACAATGTTGGCAAGGAAGTGGGGGAAAAAGATACTCTCATAAATTGCTGGTGGGACTGCAAATTGATGCAACCACTCTGGAAAGCAGTATGTCGATTCCTCAGAAAACTTGGAATAGAACCACCATTTGACCCAGCTATACCACATACCACTCCTCAGTTTATATCCAAAGGACTTAAAATCAGCATACTACAGTAAAACAACCACATCAATGTTTAATAGCAGCTCAATTCACAATAGCTAAACTATGGAACCAATGTAGATGCTCTTCAATAGATGAATGGATAAAGAAACTGTGGTGTGTATATATATATATATATATATATATATATATATATATATATACACACACAATGGAATATTACTCAGTCACAAATAAAAATGAGATGTACAGCATTTGCTGATAAATGGATAAAACTGGAGACTATCTAGCTACATGAAATAAGCCAATACCAAAGAACCAAAGGCTGAATGTTCTCTCCAATATGTGCATGCTAATTCACAAAAGAGGTACTTTGGATGAGATAGAGGGGGGTGTAAGGAGGAAGGGAACATGGGGCTAAAAATGATAGAATGAATCAGACATTATTACCCTATGAGCATATATAATTACATGACGTGTGTAACTCTATATAATGTACAACCAGAAGAATGAGAAGTTATATTCCATTTATATGTGATGTGTCAAAATGCATTCTGTCATTTATAACTAAGTAGAACAAATAAAATATATTAAAAAAAAACAGAGGGATGGTAGCATTTCATTCACATCATACTAGAACAAAATGCTCTGTCCCCTAAGGCACTCCAGAGCTTGGAATTAATAACACCTATGGAATTGAGAGGACGGGAGCACTCATCATCAGTTCCCCATAAGGACCTTGTAGGATTTCTCATTAGAAACCTTAGAATGCAAAAGGCAGTACATTAATATGTTTGAAATGATAAAGGACAAAATATAAAAGCCCAAAATCCTAAAAATAGAAAAAGTATCCTTCTCATAGGGGGCAAGAATTGGTGGTATTTCCAGATACCTCAGTTTCTTCATATCTCTGTAACAAAACACATTAGACTGGGTAATTTTTTAAAGTCACTTAGTTTTGTAATTATTTTTTTATTTGTTCTTTTCGGATATACATGACAGTAGAGTGTATTTTGACATATTATACATACATGGTAGACTAGGTAACTTCTTAACAACAGAAAGTTCTCAAGACTGGCAAGTACAAGGTTCTTGTTGTTTATCCTCATTTGATGAAAGGGGAAGAGAAGTTGAACTCATTTCTCAAACACCATTCTTTTTTTCCCCCTTCCCTCTTTTTACAACTGGTAATTGAACCTAGATCTTCAGGTGTGTTAGACAAATACTCTATCACTCCAGTACTTCACCATTCCCTTTTATTTTGAGACAGGTTCTCACTAAGTCTCAGGCTAGGTTTGAACATGTGATCCTCCTGCCTCAGTGCTCAGAGTAGAGAGGATTATTGCCTGTTACGGTTTGGATGTGATGTGTCCCCCAGAAGCTGTTGTGTTAATGCAGGTATATTCAGAGGTGAAATGATTGAATTCTGAGAGCTTTAACCTGATCAGTTCATCCTAGATTGAATGACTGGCTATTAACTGTATGCAAGTGTGACACAGCTGAAGCGGGTGGATGACTAGCATTATGCCCTTGAAGGGTACTCTGTTTCTCCAACCTTTTTCCCTCTTGTCTCTGTTTCTTTGCTGCCCTGAGGTGAGCTTTCCTCCCCTTCACCCTTCCCCTCATAATGGGCTGTCTTACCTTTGGCCCAGAGCAACTGAGTTGGATATCTATGGACTGAGACCTCAGAAACTCTGACCTCCAAATAAACTTTCCTTTTCTAAGTTATTATTGTCAGGTTTCTTGTTTCCAAAGACGGTCAATTAAAACACAGTCATACACCATTGCACCAAGCTTGACAAATGTACTTTTGTGTGAGTGCACAATGAAAGTTGAGCCAGGTCCTTACATATGCTAGAGAAGCCCTCTCAATGTACACATCACAACTATAGGATTGGAGCCTCATGGCTTAACCACCTCCTGATATCCCAACTCTTGATACTGTAACATTGAGGCAGAAGTGTCAACAGCAATTTTGGAAACATGCATTCAGACCACAGAACCTGATGTACAGAAGTTGGTTCCTACTAGATGTTCCCTGTGTGAGGGGAATCCTTCAGGTTAAACTGAAGGGCATTAGACAGAAACTCAGATCTTGATAAGGAAAGACCTCTGGTAAAGCAAATTCATGACAATTTAAAAAGCTAGTGCTACTATTATATTCTACAAGATGTAAGAGAATAATGTAGCAGAAAAAATTTTTATTCTATGGTATTGAATACACAGTGTGGATACATGTAACACTGTGATATCACTAACTGGGGGGATGGGGATGGAGAGGCACAGCAGCAGCATTATCTACCCTACTCAAGTTAAGTTGCTGTAGGTTCACATCACATTGGTATCCCTTTTCCATGTTAAATGGAATTCCCACAACACAAAAAATACCTATCAAATATACTCAGTATGAGAGGCACAGGAATTAAAATACTTCACTAAAAATATCATCTAAATAGGAGAGAACATAATCATGTAATGACACACATCACACTGAATCAAATTTTGTCCTAGTCTCCTTAAAAGAACTCAAGCCACACTGGACTAGAGGTCCACTATACTCTCCCTATAAAGAAGCAAGCTGCAGCGAACACTACTCTCCTTGTAAAGACACCATTATGCTGAACCAACAGACTTCCCTGCTCTCCTTATAAGGATGCAAGCCCCAGTGAACCATGAGTTCACCCCAATCTATTATCCCTCTTCTTATGCATTTATAACATAATGCCATTTCTGAAAAAAAAGGACCTTTACCTAGGTGTTGAGTTAGAACCTAAACATGTCATTTGGGGGAAATAATTTAATCCATAACACTTTCTAGTCATATTTCTCTAAGAGTTTTTATCAACAGGATTGAATTTTTTCATGTGATTATTCTTACCTACCCATACAATCATATGACTTCCTTGGTTTCTCAATAACTTCAGGTCTTGAAGACAGACTTTAGGCTATGAAGAGAAGGCATATGAACTTGAATACTCAGTATGTGATAAAGATATAAAATAAATGAACATGATCTGAATATACAGGTACTCTTGGACCACATCAAGAGAACAAACTTCAGTCACCGGTATAGAAGAGAATAGAGAGATGCAGGCTTAAAATCAGTAATACCATTTTCAAAGAGACGGTAACAGAAACTTTCTCCATAAGAAATGAGATACAAATCCAAATACAGGATATAAATGAGATCAGAACAGAACCTCTCCAAGAAACATCATAATCAAAATGCCTGATATTGAAAAAAGAATACTAAAAGCTTTGAGAAAAAATGACAGATCCCATTTAGAGGCAAGTCAATAAGGTTCACTTCTGACTGCTTAACTCAGACATTAAAATAAAGGAGGACCCGGAATGAGATATTCCAAGATCTAAAAGAAAACAATTGAAAGTCAGTATGCAGCAAAAAGCTCTCTTTCAAATTCAATGGGGAAATAAAAACTTTCAAATAAGGATAAATTAAGGGGCTGAGGCTGTGACTCAGTGGTAGAGCACTTGCCTGGAGTGTGTGAGACACTGGTTTAGATTCTCAGTACCACATATGAATGAATGAATAAAATAAAGGTCCATCAACAACTAAACAAATATATTTTAAAAAAAAGAAATTAAAATAATTCATGACCACCAAGTCAGTACAAGAAAGCATACCCAAAAGTTAAACTGCACAAAAGTATCCAAAAATAAACCCCAAAGTTACTATATTGATGAAGATCACTAAAAGAGCATCCAACTAAATGAAAATCAAGACAATACTAAATATAGCAAACAAGTCAAAATGACAGAGAAAAACAAACACATTTTAATAACAACACTGAATGTAAATGGCCTCAACTCTCCAATTAAAAGAGGATAATGTCTCCAATTAAGACATTTAGCAGGGGGGCGATCCAAGATGGTGGACTAGAGGGTGACTGCATCTCCAGTCGCTCCAGAACCCAGGATTCAAGAAGATGAGGCATTGAGAGACTCGGACTAAAATAGAACCATGGGGTGAGTCTACCCCACCCGGTGAAGCTCGGCCCTGGCGGAAGGCCCAGATTCAGCAGGGCAGCTAGAGTCTTCTCCAGGCAGCCCTGGGCACTCTGGCGGTGGGCTCCTCCCACAGGGCCAGATTCTCCAGCTTCTCGGAGCAGGCCCCCCAGTGAGAGCCTTTCTGCACACAACCAGCTCCAAGTCCCTGAGCCAGCACACCCACAGGTTGCTTCAGAGACCAGGACAGGGCAGCCAGGGACTTCCCCAAGCAGCCCTGGTCCCTCCAGCGGGAAGCACCTTTCTAGGCTAGCTTCTCGGAGCAGACCGCCCAGTGAGAGCCTTTCTACACAGAGCCCGCCACAAGTCCCCAAGCCAGCGGAGACCTCCAAACCGCAAGCAGCCTCTGGGACCAGGGCAGGGCAGCCAGAGACCTCTCCAGGTGATCCTGCCCCCTCCGGCCGCAGACTTTTTCCAAGGGGTGATCCAAGATGGTAGACTAGAGGGTGACTGCATCTCCAGTAGCTCCAGAACCCAGGATTCAAGAAGGGGAGGCATTGAGAGACTCAGACTAAAATAGAACCACAGGGTGAGTCTCCCCCACCTGGTGAAGCTCAGCCCTGGCGGCAGGCCTGGATTCGGCGGCTTATTAGAGTAGGGCAGGGGAGCTAGAGTCTTCTCCAGGCAGCCCTGGGCACTCCGGCGGTGGGCTCCTCCCACACAGTCAGTTTCTCGGAGCAGGCCCCCCAGTGAGAGCCTTTCTACACAGACCAGCTCCAAGCCCTGGAACCAGTAGCAGGCTAGGGACAGCTTTCTTCGGAAGCACTGCATTATCAAGTTACTCCAAGACTTCAGGCTACTGAAGGCTGGGAGATGATGTACTGGAAATCTACAGGGACACTATAAGCCAATAGAGGAATTCTGCAATATCACAGAGTCCTAAGGACATGTGACCAATATGAGAAAACAAGGGAGGAAATTTCCCAGATAAACCTAGATACTATATCAATAAAATCCAATGACAGCACAGCAGAAGAAATGTCAGAAAGGGAGTTCAGAATGTATATAATTAAAACAATCAGGGAAGCAAACGAGGAGATGAAAGAACAAATGCAGGCATTGAAGGAGGGGATGAAAGAGCAAATGCAGGCATTAAATGATCGCACCAATCAACAGTTAAAAGAGCAAATACGGGAAGCAAGAGATCATTTCATTAAAGAGTTAGAGATACTGAAAAAAAAATAAACAGAAATCCTTGAAATGAAGGAAACAATAAACCAAGTTAAAAACTCCATAGAAAGCATAACCAATAGGATAGAACACCTGGAAGACAGAACCTCAGATATTGAAGAAAAATTATTTAATCTTGAAAACAAAGTTGACCAAACAGAAAAGAAGGTAAGAAATCATGAACAGAATCTACAAGAATTATGGGATATCATGAAAAGGCCAAATTTAAGAATTATTGGGATTGAGGAAGGCTTAGAGAAACAAACCAAAGGAATGAACAATCTATTCAATGAAATAATATCAGAAAATTTCCCAAATCTGAAGAATGAAATGGAAAACCAAGTACAAAATTACAACAGACCCACACCAATGCACATTATTATGAAAATACCTAACATACAAAATAAAGACAGAATTTTAAAGGCTGTGAGAGAAAAGAACCAAATTACATTCAGGGGGAAACCAATACGAATATCAGAAGATTTTTCAATCCAGACCCTAAAGACTAGAAGGGCCAGGAACAACATCTTTCAAGCCCTGAAAGAAAATGGGTGCCAACCAAGAATCTTATACCCAGCAAAACTTACTTTCATATTTGACGATGAATTAAGATCCTTCCATGATAAACAAAAGCTAAAGGAATTTACAAAAAGAAAGCCAGCATTACAGAACATTCTCAGCAAAATATTCCATGAGGAAGAGATGAAAAACAACGATGCAAATCAGAAACGGAAGGAACTAGCCTAAAGGAATTGTCAAATAAAGGAGAAACCAAATCATGTCAAAAAACAAAAATGAGTCAAATGACTGGGAATACAAATCATATCACAATAATAACCCTGAATGTTAATGGCCTACATTCATCAATCAAAAGACATAGATTGGCATATTGGATTAAAAAGAAAAATCCAACAATTTGCTGTCTGCAAGAGACTCATCTCATAGAAAGAGATACCCATAGACTAAAGGTGAAAAGATGGGAAAAAACATACCATGCACACGGACACAGCAAAAAAGCTGGAGTATCCATCTCATTTCAGATAATGTGGACTTCAAGCCAAAGTTAGTCAGAAGGGATAAAGAAGGACATTTCATGCTGCTTAAGGGAAGCATAAATCAGCAAGACATAACAATCATAAATATCTATGCCCCGAACATTGGCTCATCCATGTACATCAAACAAATCCTTCTCAATTCCAGAAATCAAATAGACCACAACACAATAATACTAGGTGATTTTAACACACCTCTCTCACCACTGGATAGATCATCCAAACAAAAATTGAATAAAGAAACCATAGATCTCAAAAACACAATCAACAATTTAGACTTAACCGACTTATATAGAATATACCATCCAACAAAGAACAAATACACTTTCTTCTCAGCAGCACATGGATCCTTCTCTAAAATAGACCATATATTATGCCACAAAGCTACTGTTAGCAAATACAAGGAGATAGAGATACTACCTTGTACTCCATCAGATCATAATGGATTGAAATTAGAAATAAATGACAGAATAAAAAACAGAAACTTCTCCAATACCTGGAGATTAAATAATACACTATTATATGATGAATGGATAACAGAAGACATCAGGAGGGAAATAAAAAAATTGTTAGAAGTAAACGAGAACAAAGACACATCATATCAAAATCTCTGGGACATATGAAAGCAGTACTTAGAGGAAGATATATTTCATGGGGCGCATTCAACAAAAGAAGTAGAAATCAACAAATAAACGACTTAACACTACAGCTCAAAGCCCTAGAAAAAGAAGAGCAGAACACCAAAAGTAGTAGAAGACAGGAAATAGTTAAAATCAGAGCTGAAATCAAATAAATTGAAACAAAAGAAACAATCGGAAAAATTAACAAAATAAATAGTTGGTTCTTTGAAAAAATAAACAAAATTGATAAATCCTTAGCCACACTAACAAAGAGAAGGGGAGAGAAAACTCAAATTACTAAAATTCGGAATGAACAAGGAAATATCACAACAGACAGGATTGAAATACAAAACATAATTAGAAGCTACTCTGAAAATCTATACTCCAACAAAACAGAAAACCTCGAAGACATCAACAAGTTTCTAGAGACATATGAATTACCTAAACTGAATGAGGAGGACATACACAACTTAAATAAATCAATTTCAAGCAATGAAATAGAAGAGGTCATCAAAAGCCTACCAACAAAGAAAAGTCCAGGACCAGATGGGTTCTCAGCCGAGTTCTAGAAAACCTTTAAAGAAGAGCTCATTCCAATACTTCTCAAAGTATTCCATAAAATAGAAGAGGAGGGAACCCTCCCAAACTCATTCTATGAAGCCAATATTACCCTGATACCTAAACCAGACAGAGACACATCGAGGAAAGAAAATTTCAGACCAATATCCTTAATGAACATTGATGCAAAATTCTCAACTAAATTTATGATTTTTAATTAAAAAAAAAGACATTTAGCAGAATCAATCAAAAAACAAGATCCAGCTTATGCTCTTTGAAACAGACTCATCTCATAGGCAAAGACATGCATAGCCTGAAGGTAAATAAATGGGGAAAAATTCCATGTAAACAGAATCTGAAAACAAGCTGGAGTAGTCATTTTCGTATCACACAATGTGAACTTCAAGCAAAAATTAATCAGAAGAGATAAGGCCTTTGCATCCTGGTAAAGGGAACAATCCAACAAGATATGGTGATATTAAACATATATGCCCCAAATGTCAGTGTACCTAATTACATTAAAACATACTTTTTGACATTAAATCTTGGATAGACCCAAATACAGTGACACAGGTTTCTTTCAACACACCCTTATAACCAATAGTAAGGTTATCAAAACATAAAGATATTTCTGATCTTAATAGTATAGATCAAATGGACCTAATAGACATGTACAAATATTTCACCCCCAATCAGCTGAATTTACCTTCTCATCACTGCACGTAACCTTTTCTAAAATAGACTATGTTTTAGCAAATACAAAAAATGGTATGATCCTGTGCATACTATCAGACCATAATGGAATGAAACTAGAAATTGACATTAAGGAAAAGCAGTATAAATACCATAAACAAATAGAGAATGAATACTCTTTTAAATGAAGAATGGATGATAGGAGAAATGATACAGGTAATCCAGAAATTCTTAGGAAGAAATGAGAACAGAGATTCAATGCACCCAAATCTATAGGAAAATATGAGAATTCTAAGTGGAAATTTTTAACATTGAGTGCCTACATGAAAAAAATTAATTTAAAAAAAAGTATGCACCTCTTCCTCAAGACCTTAGAAAAAGAACAAACTAATGCTAAAAGCAGGAGAAACTAGAAAATAATTAAGATCAGAGCCAAAATTAATGAAATAGAGAAAAAAATACATAGGATCAATGCACCTAAGAGTTGATTCTTGGAAAAGGTAAAGAAGATTGATAAATCATAAGTAAAACTAACCAAAAAAAGGAGAGAGAACACCCAAATCTATAAAATAAGAAATAAAAAAGGATACATCATCACAGACACTTCTGAAATTCAGAAGATCATTGAAAACTATTTTGAAAATTTTTACTCCATTAAACTGAAAAATCTGGAAGACATATACAAATTTCTTTGATCTGCCAAACTGAACCAGAAAATTTTTAAAAATAGACCTGAAGAGACCAATATCAAGTAATGAAATTGAAACACCAATTAAAAGTCTTCCAACAAAGAGAAGCCCACAACTGGATGGATTTTCAGCTGAGTTCTATCAGACCTTTAGAAGAATTAACACCAGTCTTTCTCATATTATTCCATGAAAATGAAAGGGAGGGAACACTCTCAAATGCATTCCATTAAGCCCATATAATCAGACAAAGATACATCACAGAGGGACAATGATACATCATATCCCTGATGAATAAAGATTTAAAAAATTACATAATAAAATACTGGCAAGCCACATTCAAAAGCAAGAAGACAGTAAACCATAATCAATAATCAATTGAGTTTCATTCCAGGGATGTGAGTTTGATTCAACATGCAAAACAATGCATGTAACTGACCACATAAACAGAATTAAGGACAAGAACCACATTAATTTTCTCAATAGATACAGAAAAGCCCTTTGATAAAATCCAACACTCTTTCATGTTAAAGATGCTGGGGATCAAAGAAAATTGCCTCAACATCATAAAAGTTATTTATGACAAACCAAAAGTCAACATCATACTAACCAAAAGCATTTCCTCTAAAATCAGAAAAAGACAAGAATGTCCATTCTCACCACTTCTATTCAACAGAGTTCCTCAAACTCTAGCCAGAGTAAACAGATAAGTGAGGGAAATTAAAGGGGTACAAATAGGGGGGTAAAGTCAAATTACTTGCCAATGACATGATCCTCGATCTAGAAAGCACACACAAGTGCAAAACTCCAGCAGAAGACTTCTAGAGGTCATAAACATAGTAAAGCACCAGGATACATGATCAACACTTATAAATCAATAGCTTTCCTATATTCCAACAGTGATTCTGCTAAGAAATCAGAAAAATTATCCCATTCAAAATAACTTCAAAAAAATAAAATACTTGGAAATAGCCAAGAAGGTAAAAGGTCTCTATAATGAAAATTATAAAATACCAAATGTGCAATATCTCTAGCAGTCAGGGAAATGCAAATCAAAACTACACTGAGATTTCATTTCACTCCAGTCAGAATGATAATTATCAAAAATACCAATAAAAATTAATGATGGGAAGGATGTGGGGGAATAGGTACACTCAAACATTTTTGGTGGGACTACCAATTATTATACCTGTTCTGGAAAGCAGTATTGGATATTCCTCAAAAATATAGGAAAAGAATCATCATATTACCCAGCTATCCCACTCATTGGTATATACCCAAAAGAAATAAAATCGTCATCCTATAGTGATACAGCCACATCATGATAGCCAAATTATGGAACCAGCCCAATTGCCCTTCAATAGATGGATTAAGTTACACACACACACACACAAAATGGAATTTTACTTAGCCATAATGAATGAATTTATGTAGCTGCATCACTATAGTATGCTGATTTTAAGTCCTTTGGGTATAGGCCAAGGGGTGAAAAATAGAATGAGACAAACGTGATTACACTATGTGCATATATGATTACACAAAAGGTGTGACTCTACTTTGTGTACAGAGAAAAGAAAGTTGTACCCCATGTGTGTACAATGAATCAAAATAAAACAATAATTTTTTTAAAAAAGAATGAAATTGTGACATTTCCCAGTAAAATTGATGGAAATGAAAAGCATCATGCTAAGTGAAATAAGACAGAAAAATCAAAGTTCAAATGTTTTCTGGCATATACAGAGACTAGAGTGAAATAAGGGGGCAAAAGAGGTGTAGCTATCATAAGATTATAGGGAAGATCAGTGGAGTAGGAGATAAGAGGAAGGGAAGAGGGATGGGAAGAGAAAGGAAATGAAGAAAGAATTTAACAATATCACACTATGTGCATATATAAATATACCTCAGTAAATTTCACTTTTTGTATATGTAGAAAGCACTAGTGAAAAATAAACAAATGTATAATAGGAATTTCAGCAGAACAGATGAGGGGGACAGAGGAAGGGAGAGAAGTGAGGAGGTTTCAAGATGGCGGCCTAGAGGGTGGCTGCATTTCATGTTGCTCCAGGACTCAGGATTCAAAAGAGGAGATATTGAGACACTTGGGACCAACTCAAAGCAGCCGGGTGACTCTCATCCGTTGGGAAGGCATCCCGGATGGGACGGTGGTCCCAGAA
Source organism: Sciurus vulgaris (assembly GCF_902686455.1). Lineage (NCBI taxonomy): Eukaryota > Metazoa > Chordata > Mammalia > Rodentia > Sciuridae > Sciurus > Sciurus vulgaris. The sequence continues at coordinate 71,169,063 of NC_136470.1, read as the reverse complement.
AGCAGGGAACTTTGTGAAGTAGAGCTGCCGGCGAGACGCCCCTCCCCCCGCTGGAGCAGTGAACTTGGACAACTGGAAGCGCCGTAAAGGAGGCCGCTCGTCACAGCGCTGGGACTCAGAGCAACCACTGGGGCTCCGGCGGCTGCCCAGGGGAGGAGTGGCGAGGAGAGCTGTGTGGACTCAGAACACCAGGGCCTGCCCTGAGGAGGAGGAGGAGGAGGAACGTGGCCGCTTGGATTCGGAGTGACTGCACCAGAGCTACAGGCGGTTGCCAGAGGAGAAGCTCTGCGGCGAGCTGTTTGGACTCAGAACAACTGCTTCTGAACACCGGGGCCTGCCCTGAGGATGAGGAGGAGGAAGAGGAGTGCTGCCGCTTGGATTCAGAGTGACTACACCAGAGCTACAGGCGGTTGCCAGAGAAGGGGCTGCGTGGCAAGCTGTTTGGACTCAGACCACTTCTGAACACCAGGGCCTGCCCGGAGGAGTAGGAGGAGGAGGAGGAGGAGCGCGGCGGGTCGTTTGGACTCGCAGTGACTGCATTAGAGCTCCAGGTGGCTGCTCAGAGGAGAAGGCGAGTGGCGAGTTGTTTGGACTTAAAGTGACAGCTCCTGAACACAGGTGGCTGCCTGGAGGAGAAGCGTGGTGGGTCGCTTGGTCTTGAGTGGCCGCACCAGAGCTCTGGGCGGTTGCCCAGAGGACACGTGCAGCGGGTCACGTGGATTCAGAGCCACTCAGAGCGACCGCTCCTGAACACCCGGGGGGTTATCTAGAGAAGGAGGAGGAACGGGGCGGGTCACTTCAACTCGGAGTGATTGATTGCCCAGGGCTACAGGTGGTTGGTGGGAGGAGGAGGCATGAAGTGAGTTTCTTGGACTCCTAGTGACCGCACCGGAATACTGGGCGGCTGTCTGGAGGAAGAGGCGTGTGGCAGGTCTCTGGGACTCAGAGCGATTGTATGGGGCCCCAGGTGGCTGCTGAGAGGAGGGGCCGCATAGCCAGGCGATTAGGTGCACAGCAGGGTCCCAGGATCTAGGAGGCTTCTTGGTGGAAGAGCCGCACAGAGACAGGCTTAGGGCGGAGCGAAGGTTCCAGGCCTGCGGGCAGATTCTCTGAGGAGGGGCAGCCTAAGGAGATTCATCTGCGAAGGGTGAGGCTCCCAGGCCCAGGAGGTAGGGCCGGGCCCCTGCAAACTTTCAGAGGAAGGCAGCCCAGCCCAGGCGGTAGCTGTAAATTGAGGGGAACCTCTAGGAGGGAACTGACCAGCGACACCTCCCCACCGGGTGAGTCTTCCCTCCCGTTTGAGGTTTCCCCACAAGGACGGTAAAACCAGAGACTCAGGCCCAAACAGGCCTTGCCTCAGCCCGCAGCCTAGGTCCCCTTTGGATGACCGTTGGTCAACAAGTGGAGGCACCTCTGCCCACTAGCAGGGATTATACCCCACCTGAAGGCCACCACTCCTAGAGAGGCAGCTTCCTTGTGGAGCACCGCATTATCAACTTCCTCCAAGACTTCAGCCTACTGAAGGCTAAGGGGGGATATATATAGAAATCTTCAGGGACATTGTAAGTCAATAGAGGAAATCTGCAATATCTCAGCAGTCCACTGATACCTGAACAATATGAGAAAACAAGGAAAGAAAATGCTGCAAACAAATCTAGATGTTACATCAATAAAACTCAATGACAGCATGGCAGAAGAAATCACAGAAAAGAAGTTCAGAATGTACATAATTAAAATGATCAGAGAAGCAAACGATGAGATGAAAGAGCAAATGCACGCACTGAATGATGAGATGAAAGAGCAAATGCAGGCATTGAATGATCGCACCAATCGACAGTTAAAAGAGCAAATACAGGAAGCAAAAGATCATTTCAATAAAGAGTTAGAGATATTGAAAAAAAAACCAAACAGAAATCCTTGACATGAAGGAAACAATAAACCAAATTAAGAACTCCATAGAAAGCATATCCAATAGGATAGAACACCTGGAAGACAGAACCTCAGACACTGAAGACAAAATATTTAACCTTGAAAACAAAGTTGAACAAACAGAGAAGATCGTAAGAAATCATGAACAGAATCTACAAGAACTATGGGATATCATGAAAAGGCCAAATTTAAGAATTATTGGGATTGAGGAAGGCCTAGAGAAACAAGCCAAAGGAATGAACAATTTATTCAATGAAATAAGATCAGAAAATTTCCCAAATCTGAAGAATGAAATGGAAAATCAAGTTCAAGACGCTTATAGGACTCCAAATACACAAAATTACAACAGACCCACACCAAGGCACATTATAATGAAAATACCTAACATACAAAATAAAGACAGAATTTTAAAGGCTGTGAGAGAAAAGAACCAAATTACATTCAGGGGGAAACCAATACGAATATCAGCAGATTTTTCAATCCAGACCCTAAAAGCTAGAAGGGCCTAGAACAACATTTTTCAAGCCCTGAAAGAAAATGGATGCCAACCAAGAATCTTATACCCAGCAAAACTTACCTTCAAATTTGACGATGAAATAAAATCCTTCCATGATAAACAAAAGCTAAAAGAATTTACAAAAAGGAAGCCAGCTTTACAGAACATTCTCAGCAAAATATTCCATGAGGAAGAGATGAAAAACAAAGAAGCAAATCAGCAAAGGGAGGAATTATCCTAAAGGAATTGTCAAATAAAGGAGGAAAAAAGTTGTGTCAAACAAATAAATAAATAAAATTTAAAAAATGAACCAAATGACCGGGAAACCAAATCATATCTCTATAATAACCCTGAATGTTAATGGCCTGAATTCATCAATCAAAAGACATAGACTGGCAGATTGGATTAAAAAGAAAGATCCAACAATATGTTGCCTGCAAGGGAGAGAAGTGAGGAACACCAAGGACTAAAATGGAATAAATCAAATTCCATGCATGTATGATTTTGTCAAAAGGAACCAAATCTTTACATATAATTATAATGCTCTAATAAAAAATTAAATGGGAAAAACAAAACAGACATTTCTCAAAAGAAGATACACACGTAGCCAACAAATATATGAAAAAATTTTCAACATATCTAGCTATCATGGAAATAAAAATTAAAACTACATTGAGAATTTGTCTCAGTCCAGTCAGAATGGAAATTACCAATAATAAAAATAATATGTATTGGCAAGAACATGGGGAAAAACATATACTCATACATTATTGCTGGGACTGTAAGTTAGTACAAACACTTTGGAAAGCAGTATAGAGACTCCTCAAAAGACTACAAATAGAATCACTATATCACCCATCTCTCCTACTCCTCAGTATTTATCCAAAGAACAAAAACCAGCATACTATAGTAATATAGCCACATCTACGTTTATGGCAGCATAATTCACAATAGCCAAGTTATGGAACCAGCCCATATGCCCATCAAAAGATGAACAGATAAAGAAAATATGGCATTTTACCTAGACATAAATAGAATGAAATTATGGCATTTGCTGCTACATGGATGGAACTGGAGAACATATGCCAAGTGAAATAAGTCAGAATCAGAAAGTCAAGGGTCAAATGTTTTCTCTTATATGTGAAAACTAGAGTAAAATAAGGAAAAAAAATTGTGGGAGAAATTTCATGAAAATAGAAGAGAGATCAGTGAATTAGAGGACAGAGTTTAATGGGGAAGGAGGAAGGACAGGGAATGGGAGGAACAGTGGAATGAAAGTGACCCAACTAGTCTGTGTGTGTGTGTGTGTATGTGTGTGTATAATGAAATTATGGTATTTTCTGCTAAATGGATAGAACTGGAGAAAACCATGCTAAGTAAAATAAGACAGACTCAGAAAGTCAAAGATCAAATGTTACCTCTCCTATGTGGAAGTCAGACCAAAATAATGGGAAGGTGGGGGCAGGGAATCCCACAAAAATAGGAGATCAGTGGAGCAGAGCAAGGGGACTGATGGGGTGGGAGGAGGGATGGGAAAAGAGAGTAATGGTGAAATGAAATTGACAAAATTATGCTCTGTACATATATGAATATATCACAGTGAATTTCACCTTTATGTACATCGATAAAGCACTCATAAAAGAAACAACCTTGAAAATTTAAGGACTAGATTTCCCCAATTGAAAGATAAATACTAGGAAATTTTTTGTTATTATTTGAAAAGATTGTGTGAATTTGTATCTACAGGCTTTCATCTATCCTATGAATCTTAGGTTTGGCCTCTTAATGATATCCCATATTTCTTAAAACTTCTGCTCATGGTCTATTAACATCTCTTCTCCATGATTGACTTTATTTTCAAGATTGTACTTTGTCTTTGTTGCCCAAAAATCTATCTTCCAAGTGGTCTAGTCTATTGGTGATGCTTTCCATTGAATTTCTGATTTATGGACTCCTTCATTTCATGAATTTCCACTTGATTTTTCTTCAGAATTTCTACTTCCTTATTGAAGTGATCTTTCTCGTCTTGTATATTGTTTCTGATTTCACTCCTTACATCATCTTTTATCTTGTAGATCATTTTAACTACAGACTTTATAATTCCTACTCTGACATTTCCTCTGACCTTTCCTCAGTAGAGTCTGCTATTGAGTCATCTTTCTTTGGGTTGGTTTGTTCCTTTACTTTTTCATATTATTTGTTAGTCTACCTATCTATCTGAATTGATCTGAAGCAGTAGAGCTTCTATGTGCTTTTAGTGATCCTGTAGATTTCCTGTGAATGAAGTAGAAAATTAAATACAGGAAGCATGCAGGACTCCAAATATACAAAATTACAATAGACCCACTACTAGGCACATTAATATGAAAATGCCTAACATACAGAATAAGGATACAAATTTAAAAGCAGTTAATGAAAAACAACTGGTCACATTTAGAGGTAAACCAATCCAAATCTTAGCTGATTCAACTCAAAACCCAAAAGCCAGGAGGTCTTGGAATAATATACACAAAGCACTGAAAGAAAATGGATGCAAATCAAGAATACTGTATCCCACAAAATTAAGCTTCAGGTTTGAAGATGAGGTAAAAAAAAAAAACCTTCCACAGTAAACAAAAGTTAAAAGAATTCACAACTAGAAAGTAGGCACTACAAAACATACTCAAACTATTTCATGAAGAAGAAATGAAGAATACAAGTGAAAACCAGCAAAGGATGAAACTAAACTAGAAGACTAACATATCAAAGGAGAATCTAATTCAACTTAAAAACTACAAATAAGTCAAAATGACAGTAAATAAAACTCATCTCTCAATAATAATAATACTGAATGTTAAGGGACTCAACTCATAAATCAAAAGACATGGGCTGGCAGATAGGATTAAAAAACAAGACCTAATAATATGCTGTCTCCAAGAGACTCACCTCATGGGCAAAAGTATTTACAGAATGGATCTCACAAATAAGCAGGGGTTTCTATTCTGATATATGACAAAGTTGACTTTAAGCCAAGATAATCAGAACAGATAAAGAAGACCATTTCATTCTGCTTAAGGGAGTCATACAACAGAAAAAATTAACAGCCATAAATGTCTATGTCCCAAACAATGAAGCATCTACATATATCAAACCCTTCAGTTTTCAAGAATGACTGACCACAACACAATAATACTGCATGACTTTAACATGCCTCTTTCATTACTAGACAGATCATCCAAACAAAAACTAAGAAGTCACATAACTCAAAAACACAATTAAACATTTAGTCTACCAGAGGTATACAGAATAATTCCATCCATCAGTGACTAAACACACTTTCTCCTCAGCTGTAAATAGAACACTTTCCAAGAGGGACCATATTTTAGGACATAAAGCAACTCTTAACAAATACATAAAACAGAGGTAATACCCTGCATTCTATCTGATCATAATGCAATGAAATTAGAAGTCAATGATAATATAAAAAACAAAAATTGCTGTATAACCTGGAGATTAAAAATTTACTATGAATGAATAACAAGAAATTGAATGAAATTAGAAAATTCTTAGAGGTAAATAAGAATAATAATACAACATATCAAAATCTCTGGGATATTACAGAATTCATAGCACTGAGCTCGTACATTAACAAACTAGAAAGATAACAATAAATAATCTAACATTCTCTCAAAGTCCTACAAGTAAGAAAAACAAACCAGCATCAAAATCAGAAGACACAAAATAATTAAAATCAGAACTGAAATCGATGAAATTGAGATTAGAAAATATGTAAAAAACTCAAAAAACTCTACACCAAGAATACAAATAACCCAATTGACAAATGGGCTAAGGAAATGAATAGACACTTCACAGAAGATGTACAAGCAATCAACAAACATATGGAAAAATGTTCAACATCTCTAGTAATAAGAGAAATGCAAATCAAAACCACCCTAAGATTCCATCTCACCCCAATTAGAATGGCGATTATCAAGAATACGAGCAACAACAGGTGTTGGCGAGGATGTGGGGAGAAAGGTACACTCATACATTGCTGGTGGGGCTGCAAATTAGTGCAGCCACTCTGGAAAGCAGTGTGGAGATTCCTTAGAAAACTTGGAATGGACCCTCCATTTGACCAAGCTATCTCACTCCTTGGCCTATACCCAAAGGACTTAAAATCAGTGTACTACAGAGATATAGCCACATCAAAACTCATAGCTGCTCAATTCACAATAGCCAGATTGTGGAACCAACCTAGATGTCCTTCAATTGATGAATGCATAAAGAAACTGTGAGATATATATATATATATATATATATATATATATATATATTACTCAGCCATAAAGAATGATAAAATTACGGCATTTGCAGGCAAATGGATGAAACTGGAGACTATCATGCTAAGTGAGATAAGCCAATCTCAAAAAACTAAAGGAGGGGGTTTCAAGATGGCGGCCTAGAGGGTGGCTGCATTTCATGTTGCTCCAGGACTCAGGATTCAAAAGAGGAGATATTGAGACGCTTGGAACCAACTCAAAGCAGCCGGGTGACTCTCATCCGTTGGGAAGGCATCCCGGATGGGACGGTGGTCCCGGAGCGCAGGAAACTTTATGAAGTAGAACTGCCGGCGAGACGCCCCTCCCCCCGCTGGAGCAGTGAACTCGGACAGCTGGGAGCGCCGTAAAGGAGGCCGCACGGCACAGCGCTGGGACTCGGAGCCACCACTGGGGCTCCGGCGGCTGCCCAGGGGAAGAGTGGCGAGGAGAGCTGTGTGGACTCAGAACACCGGGGCCTGCCCTGAGGAGGAGGAGGAGGAGGAGGAGCGTGGCCACTTGGATTCGGAGTGACTGCACCAGAGCTACAGGCGGTTGCCAGAAGAGAAGCTGCGCGGTGAGCTGTTTGGACTCGGAACGAAGCTTCTGAACACCGGGGCCTGCCCTGAGGACAATGAGGAGGAGGAAGAGCGCGGCCGCTTGGATTCAGGGTGACTACATCAGAGCTACAGGCGGATGCCAGAGAAGGGGCTGCGTGGCGAGCTGTTTGGACTCAGACCACTTCTGAACCCCGAGGCCTGCCCGGAGGAGTAGGAGGAGGAAGAGGAGGAGCGCGGCGGGTCCTTTAGACTCGCAGTGACTGCATTAGCGCTCCAGGCGGCTGCTCAGAGGAGAAGGCGAGTGGCGAGTTGTTTGGACTTAAAGTGACAGCTCCTGAACACAGGGGGGCTGCCTGGAGGAGAAGCGTGGTGGGACGCTTGGTCTTGAGTGGCCGCACCAGAGCTCCGGGTGGTTGCCCAGAGGACCCGTGCTGTGGGTCACGTGGACTCACAGCCACTCAGAGCGATCGATCCTGAACACCCCGGGGGTTATCTGGAGAAGGAGGAGGAACGGGGAGGGTCACTTCGACTCGGAGTGATTGATTGCCCAGGGCTACGGGTGGTTGGTGGGAGGAGGAGGCACCAAGTGAGTTTCTTGGACTCCTAGTGACCGCACCGGAATACTGGGCGGCTGTCTGGAGGAAGAGGCCTGTGGCGGATCTCTGGGACTCAGAGCGATTGTTCGGGGCCCCAGGTGGCTGCTCAGAGGAGGGGCCGCATAGCCGGGTGATTGGGTGCAGAGCAGGGTCCCAGGATCTAGGGGGCTTCTTGGTGGAAGAGCCGCACAGAGACGGGCTTGGGACGGAGCGAAGGTTCCAGACCTGCGGGCAGATTCTCTGAGGAGGGGCAGCCTAAGGAGAGTCATCTGCAAAGGGTGAGGCTCCCAGACCCAGGAGGTAGGGCCGGGCCCCTGGGAACTTTGCAGGGGAAGGCAGCCCAACCCAGGCGGTAGCTGTAAATTGAGGGGAACCTCTAGGAGGGAACTGACCAGCGACACCTCCCCACCGGGTGAGTCTTCCCTGCTGGGTGAGGTTTCCCCACAAGGACGGTAAAACCAGAGACTCAGGCCCAAACAGGCCTTGCCTCAGCCCGCAGCCTAGGACCCCTTTGGATGATCATTGGTCAACAAGTGGAGGCACCTCTGCCCACTAGCAGGGATTATACCCCACCTGAAGGCCACCACTCCTAGAGAGGCAGCTTCCTTGTGGAGCACTGCATTATCAACTTCCTCCAAGACTTCAGCCTACTGAAGGCTAAGGGGGGATATATATAGAAATCTTCAGGGATATTGTAAGTCAATAGAGAAAATCTGCAATATCTCAGCGGTCCTCTAATACCTGAACAATATGAGAAAACAAGGAAAGAAAATGCTGCAAACAAATCTAGATGTTACATCAAAAAAACCCAGTGACAGCATGGCAGAAGAAATGACAGAAAAGGAGTTCAGAATGTACATAATTAAAATGATCAGAGAAGCAAACGATGAGATGAAAGAGCAAATGCACGCACTGAATGATGAGATGAAAGAGCAAATGCAGGCATTGAATGATCGCACCAATCGACAGTTAAAAGAGCAAATACAGGAAGCAAAAGATCATTTCAATAAAGAGTTAGAGATATTGAAAAAAAACCAAACAGAAATCCTTGACATGAAGGAAACAATAAACCAAATTAAGAACTCCATAGAAAGCATATCCAATAGGATAGAACACCTGGAAGACAGAACCTCAGACATTGAAGACAAAATATTTAACCTTGAAAACAAAGTTGAACAAACAGAGAAGATCGTAAGAAATCATGAACAGAATCTACAAGAACTATGGGATATCATGAAAAGGCCAAATTTAAGAATTATTGGGATTGAGGAAGGCCTAGAGAAACAAGCCAAAGGAATGAACAATTTATTCAATGAAATAAGATCAGAAAATTTCCCAAATCTGAAAAATGAAATGGAAAATCAAGTTCAAGAGGCTTATAGGACTCCAAATACACAAAATTACAACAGACCCACACCAAGGTACATTATCATGAAAATACCTAACATACAAAATAAAGACAGAATTTTAAAGGCTGTGAGAGAAAAGAACCAAATTACATTCAGGGGGAAACCAATACGCATATCAGCAGATTTTTCAATCCAGACCCTAAAAGCTAGAAGGGCATGGAACAACATTTTTCAAGCCCTGAAAGAAAATGGATGCCAACCAAGAATCTTATACCCAGCAGAACTTACCTTCAAATTTGACGATGAAATAAAATCCTTCCATGATAAACAAAAGCTAAAAGAATTTACAAAAAGAAAGCCAGCATTACAGAACATTCTCAACAAAATATTCCATGAGGAAGAGATGAAAAACAAAGAAGCAAATCAGCAAAGGGAGGAATTATCCTAAAGGAATTGTCAAATAAAGGAGGAAACAAATTGTGTCAAACAAATAAATAAACAAAATTTAAAAAATGAACCAAATGACCGGGAAACCAAATCATATCTCTATAATAACCCTGAATGTTAATGGCCTGAATTCATCAATCAAAAGACATAGACTGGCAGATTGGATTAAAAAGAAAGATCCAACAATATGTTGCCTGCAAGAGACTCACCTCATAGAAAAAGATACCCATAGACTAAAGGTGAAAGGATGGGGAAAAACATACCATGCACATGGACTCAGCAAAAAAGCTGGAGTGTCCATCCTCATTTCAGATAATGTGGACTTCAAGCCAAAGTTAGTCAGAAGGGATAAAGAAGGTCATTTCATACTGCTTAAGGGAAGCATAAATCAGCAAGATATAACAATCATAAACATCTATGCCCCAAACAGTGGCTCATCCATGTATGTCAAACAAATACTTCTCAATTTCAGAAACCAAATAGACCATAACACAGTAATACTAGGTGATTTTAACACGCCTCTCTCACCACTGGACAGATTTTCCAAACAAAAATTGAACAAAGAGACCATAGATCTCAATAACACAATGAATAATTTAGACTTAACGGACATTTATAAAATATACCATCCAACCAAGAGCGAATACACTTTCTTCTCAGCAGCACATGGATCCTTCTCTAAAATAGACCATATATTATGCCACAAAGCTAATGTTAGCAAATACAAGAAGATAGAGACACTAGCATGTATTCTATCAGATCATAATGAAGTTAGAAATAAATGAAACAGTAAAACACAGAAACTATTCCAACATCTGGAGATTAAACAATATGCTATTATATGATGAATGGATAACAGAAGATATTAGGAAGAAAATTTAAAAATTCTTAGAGGTAAATGAGAACAAAGAAACATCATATCAAAATCTCTGGGACACTATGAAAGCAGTACTTAGAGGGAAGTTTATTTCATGGAGCGCATTTAATAAAAGAAGTAAAACTCAACAAATAAACGACCTAACACTACAGCTCAAAGCCCTAGAAAAAGAAGAACAGAACAGCACCAAAAGTAGTAGAAGACAGGAAATAGTTAAACTCAGATCTGAAATCAATGAATTTGAAACAAAAGAAACAATACAAAAAATTGACAAAATAAATAGTTGGTTCTTCGAAAAAATAAACAAAATCGATAAACCTTTAGCCACACTAACAAAGAGAAGACGAGAGAAAACCCAAATCACTAAAATTCGGAATGAACAAGGAAATATCACAACAGACAGGATTGAAATACAAAACATAATTAGAAGCTACTCTGAAAATCTATACTCCAACAAAATAGAAAATTTTGAAGGCATCAACAGGTTTCTAGAGACATATGAATTGCCTAAACTGAACGAGGAGGACATAAACAATTTAAATAGACCAATTTCAAGTACTGAAATAGAAGAAGTCATCAAAAGCCTACCAACAAAGAAAAGTCCGGGACCAGATGGGTTCTCAGCCGAGTTCTACAAAACCTTTAAAGAAGAGCTCATTCCAATACTTCTCAAAGTATTCCATAAAATAGAAGAGGAGGGAACCCTCCCAAACTCATTCTATGAAGCCAATATCACCCTGATACCTAAACCAGACAGAGACTCATCAAGGAAAGAAAATTTCAGACCAATATCCTTAATGAACATTGATGCAAAAATTCTCAACAAAATTTTAGCAAATCGCATACAAAAACATATTAAAAAGATAGTGCACCATGATCAAGTTGGTTTCATCCCAGGGATGCAAGGTTGGTTCAACATCAGGAAATCAATAAACGTAATTCACCACATTAATAGACTTAAAGTCAAGAATCACATGATTATTTCAATAGATGCAGAAAAAGCATTTGATAAAATACAGCACCCCTTCATGCTCAAAACACTAGAAAAAATAGGGATAGTGGGAACGTTCCTTAACATTGTAAAGGCCATTTATGCTAAGCCCATGGCTAATATCATTCTAAATGGTGAAAAACTGAAAGCATTCCCCCTAAAAACTGGAACAAGGCAGGGATGCCCTCTTTCATCACTTCTATTCAACATCGTTCTTGAGACTCTGGCCAGAGCAATTAGACAAACCAAAGAAATTAAAGGGATACGAATTGGGAAAGAAGAACTCAAACTATCCCTGTTCGCTGATGACATGATTATATATTTAGAGGAACCTGGAAATTCCACCAGAAAACTTTTAGAACTCATAAGTGAATTCAGTAAAGTAGCAGGTTACAAGATCAATGCCCATAAATCCAATGCATTTTTATACATAAGTGATGAATCTTCAGAAAGAGAAATTAGGAAAACTACCCCATTCACAATAGCCTCGAAAAAAATAAAATACTTGGGAATCAATCTCACAAAAGAGGTGACAGACCTCTACAATGAGAACTATACAACACTAAAGAAAGTAATTAAAGAACACCTTAGAAGATGGAAAGATCTTCCATGTTCTTGGATAGGAAGAATTAATATTGTCAAAATGGCCATACTACCTAAAGTGGTATACAAATTCAATGCAATTCCAATTAAAATCCCAATGATGTACCTTACAGAAATAGAGCAAGCAATTATGAAATTCATCTGGAAGAATAAGAAACCCAGAATAGCTAAAGCAATACTTAGCAGGAAGAGTGAAACAGGGGGTATTGCAATACCAGATCTTCAACTCTACTACAAAGCAATAGTAACAAAAACGGCATGGTATTGGTACCAAAATAGAAAGGTAGATCAATGGTATAGAATAGAGGACACGGACACAAACCCAAATAAATACAATTTTCTCATACTAGACAAAGGGGCCAAAAATATGCAATGGAGAAAAGATAGCCTCTTCAACAAATGGTGCTGGGAGAATTGGAAATCCATATGCAACAGAATGAAACTAAACGCATATCTCTCACCATGCACGAAACTAAACTCAAAATGGATTAAGGACCTCGGAATCAGACCAGAGACCCTGCAGATTATAGAAGAAAAAGTATGTCCAAATCTTCACCTTGTTGGTCTAGGATCAGACTTCCTTAACAGGACTCCCATAGCACAAGAAATAAAACCTAGAATCAACCACTGGGATAGATTCAAACTAAAAAGCTTTCTCTCAGCAAAGGAAACTATCAGCAATGCGAAGAAAGAGCCTACAGAATGGGAGAATATCTTTGCCAATCATACTTCAGATAGAGCACTAATCTCCAGAATCTATAAAGAACTCAAAAAACTTTACTCCAAGAATTCAAATAATCCAGTCGACAAATGGGCTAAGGAAATGAATAGACACTTCACAGAAGAAGATCTACAAGCAATCAACAAACATATGGAAAAATGTTCAACATCTCTAGTAATAAGAGAAATGCAAATCAAAACCACCCTAAGATTCCATCTCACCCCAATTAGAATGGCGATTATCAAGAATACGAGCAACAACAGGTGTTGGCGAGGATGTGGGGAGAAAGGTACACTCATACATTGCTGTTGGGGCTGCAAATTAGTGCAGCCACTCTGGAAAGCAGTGTGGAGATTCCTTAGAAAACTTGGAATGGACCCTCCATTTGACCCAGCTATCCCACTCCTTGGCCTATACCCAAAGGACTTAAAATCAGCATACTACAGAGACACAGCCACATCAATGTTCATAGCTGCTCAATTCACAATAGCCAGACTGTGGAACCAACCTAGATGCCCTTCAATTGATGAGTGGATAAAGAAACTGTGGTATATATATACAATGGAATATTACTCAGCCATAAAGAATGATAAAATTATGGCATTTGCAGGCAAATGGATGAAATTGGAGAATATCATGCTAAGTGAGATAAGCCAATCTCAAAAAGCCAAAGGACGAATGATTTCGCTAATAAGTGGAGGATGACACATAATGGGGGGGAGAGAAGGGTTAGTGTTAGGGTTAGAGTTAGGGTTAGGGAGGGGGGCAAGTATGGAGGAAGGAAGTACTGTATAGAGGGTAAAGAGGGGTGGGAGGGGTGGGGGGAAGGGAAAAAATAACAGAATGAATCAAACAACATTACTCTATGTAAATTTATGTATACACAAATGGTATGCCTTTAGCCATGTACAAACAGAGAAACAACATGTATCCCATTTGTTTACAATAAAAAAGAAAAAAGAAAAAAAAAAGACTAAAAAAAAGAAAAAAAAAAGAAAAAGAAAAACTAAAGGATGAATGATCTCTCTGATAAGCGGATGATGACACATAATGGGGGGTGGGAGGGGTTAAGGTTAGGGAGGGGGGCAAGAATGGAGGAAGAAAGGACTGCATAGAGGGAAAAGAGGGGTGGGAGGAGTAGGGGGAAGGGAAAAAAATAACAGAATGAATCAAACAACTTTATGTGAATTTATGATTACACAAATGGTATGCCTTTACTCCATGTACAAACAGAGAAACAACATGTATCCCATTTGTTTACAATTTAAAAAATTAAAAAATAAAAAGCTCAAAGCCAAGAAAAAAAAGAAATCCATTCGTGAAACTTTCTCTGAAAAGCAACTTCAATTTCAGCCCTATTCAACCGGCACGTTAGAGTACTGCAACATCAATGCATAAGGGGGAAAAAAAAAATCAACAAATCAAAAAGTTGGTTCTTTGAAAAAAGAGAATTGATTAGCCAAGCCAACCAAGAAAAAGAGAAAAAAATTTAAGTTACTAAAATCTGCAGTGAAAATGGAGGTATCACCACAGACACCATTGAAATATAGAGATAATCAGAAGTTACTTTGAAAGTCTACACTCCAATAATCTAGAAAACCTTAAAGACACGGATAAATTCCTACAGACATATAACCTACCCAAATTGAACCAGAAAGATATAGAAAAATTTAAACAGATCAATTTCAAGTAATAAAATTGATGAAGTAATCAAGAGCCTACCAATGTGAGGCTGGGATTGTGGCTCAATGGTGAAGCACTTGCCTAGCATGCATGAGGTACTGGGTTCAATCCTCAGCACCACATACAAAACTAAATAAAGTTTAAAAAAAAATTAAGAAAGCTGAAATTCTTTAAAAAAATAAAAATAAAAAAAAGGTCTACCAACAAAGAAAAGCCCAAGACCAGATGGATTCTCAGCTGAATTCTAACAAACCTTTAAAGAAAAACTAGGACAAATTCTCATTCAATTATTCCATGAAATAAAAGAGGAAGGAACCCACTGAAACCCATTCTATGGCAGTAATATCAACCTGATACCAAAACTAAAGACACATCAAAAAAAACTTTAGATCAAATATCCTTGATACACACAGATGCAAAATTCTCAATAAAATACTAGCAAACTACATATACAAAAACATATTAAAAAGATAGCGCACCATGATCAAGTGGATTTAATCCCAGGGATACAAGGGTGGTTCAACATAAGGAAATCAATAAATGTAATTCACCACATCTACTGACAAGATGCACATGATTATCTCAATAGATGCAGATAAAGCATTGACAAAATACAACATTCATGATTAAAACACTAGAGAAAACAGGAATAAAAGGATCATACCTCAACACTGTAAAAGCTGCATATGTTAAACCCAAGGACAACATCATTCTAAATGGAGAAAAACTGAAAGTTTTTCCTCTAAAAACAGAAACAAGACAGAGATGCCCACTTTCTTCACTTTTATTCAATATAGTCCTTGAATCTCTAGCCAAAGAAATTAGGCAAAAGAGTGAAACAAAAGGACTACCAATAGGAAATGAAGATATAAAACTACATTTATATCTTCCTGTATTTAGAAAGCCCAAAAAATTCTACCAGAAAACTTCTAGAAATCAGAAGTAAATTCAGCAAAGTAACAGGACACAAAATGAACACTCATGAATCAATTTCATTCCTATACTCCATTATCGAGTCAGCTGAAAGAGAAATTAGGAAAACTATTCCATTCTCATTAGTCCCCCCAAAAAATAAACAAACAAAAAAGCAAAAAAACAAAAAAACCCAGTAATCAATCTAACAAAAGATGTGAAAGACCTCTACAGTGAAAACAACAGAACACTAAAGAAAGAAATTGAGATGGAAAGACCTCCCATATTTTTGGATAGGCAGAATTAGTATTTCAAAATGGCCATAATACCAAAAGTGCTGTATGGATTCAATGCAATTCCCATCAAAATGTCCATAACGTTCTTCATGGAAACAGAAAAAGCACTCATGAAATCCATCTGGAAAAACAAGAAGCCCAGAAGAGCCAAAGCAATCCTTAGTAGGGAAAAAAAAAAAAAAAAAGCAGAAGACATTACAATGCCAAACCCAAAAATTATACTATAGATTAAAGCTATAATAACAAAAACAGCATAGTATTGGTACCAAAACAGGCAAGAAGATCAACAAAACAGAAGACACAGAGACAAAAACCACAAAAATACAGTTAGCTCATACTAGACATATGTACCAATAATATACATTAAATAAAAGAGCCTCTTCAACAAATGGTGGAAATCCACATGTAGTAGAATGAAATTTAACCCCTACCTCTCACCCTGTACAAAACTCTGTTCAAAGTAGATCAAGGACTTAAGTATTAGACCCGAGACCCTGCACATATAGAACAAAAGGTAGGTCCAACACTCCAACATATCAGCAAAGGAACTGACTTCCTTAATAAGACCCATAAAGCACACCAAGTAAAATAAATGGGATGACATCAAACTAAAATGCTTCTTTGCAGCAAAGGAAACAATGAAGAGCATGAACGGAAAACCTACGGAATGGGAGAACATCTTTGCCACCAACTCCTCAGAGCATTAATTTCCAGGATATGTAAAGAAATAAACTTAGCACCAAAAGAAAACCAAATAATCCAGTCAATAAATGGGCAAAGGAACTGAATAGGTACTTCACATAAGAAGAAATATGAACAGACAAAAATATATGAAAAAAAGTTCAACATCTCTAGCAATTAAAGGAATGTAAATTAAAAACAACACTGAGATTCCATCTGATCCCAATCAGAAGGGCAATTATCAAAAATACAAGTAAATGTTGGTGAGGATGTAGGGGAAAAGGTACACTCACATATCACTTGTGGGACTGCAAATTGGTGCAACCACTCTGTAAAGATGTACAGAGATTCCTCAGAAAACCTGGATTGAAACCACTATTTGACTCAGTTATCCCACTCCTTGGTATATATTCAAAGTATTTAAAATCAACATACTACAGTGACACACTCACATCAATGTTTATAGCAGTTCAATTCACAATAGCTAAGGTATGGAACCAACCAGGTGCCCTTTAACAGATGAATGGATAAAGAAAATGTGGTATATATACACAATGGAGTATTGCTAAGCCATAAAAAAATTAAATTATGGCATTTGCCAGTTAATGGATGGAACTGGAGAATATCATGTTCAGTAAAATGAGTTAGTCCCAAAACACCAAAGGTCAAATATTTCTCTGAGAGTGGAAGTTAATCCACAATAAGTGGGGAGGAGGAGGAGAATAGAAGTGTAGAAGATTAGACAATAAAGAATTGAGGGAAAGGAAGGAGGATAAAAAAAGGAAAGACAGTGAAATGAATCTGATATAGTTTCCCATGTATATATATGAAAACAACACAGTGAATTCCACCACCATGCACATCCCTAGGAATGAGACTCTAACTAGAGTAAGATATATTCCATGCTTGTATAATTATATCAAAATGAATTCTGGCATTTATACCTAAAAGGAATGAATTGAAAAAGAAAAAACAATACATACTGGCTAAATAATATTAAAAAGCAAAACTCAATAATGCTGCTTATAAGAAAGTAATACAAAAATTATAAAGTGACAAAAAAAGTTTCTGAATAAAGATTAAAGGATCAATTTGATAAGAAGATATAGCAATTTAAAATGCATACACACCTAACATCAGAGGTCCAAATTTTATAATACAACACTATTAGATATAAAGAGTGCAGCACTAATACAATAATAGTGGGAGACTTCCACACTCAACTTTGATCAGTAGATCATCTATACAAAAAAAAGTCAACAAAGAAACATCATACTTAAACTATACTATAAATTGAATGAACCTAGCAAATATTTAAAGAAAATTTTATCCAATAGTTATTTAGTACACATTCTTTTCCTCAGCATATTCAATGTTCTCTAGAACAAAACATATCATTACAAGTTTAAGAAAAATTTTAAAAATAAATCATATCCTATATTTTTTCCTACAATGGAATAAAACTACAATTATAACAAAGAAAATTGTGGAAAACATACAAATACATGAAGAATGAACAACATAGTTTTGAAGAAGTAGATCATTGAAAAAAATCAAAAGGAAAATTTTTTTAAATTCTCAAAACAAATGAACATGGTAACATAATATACTAAACCTAATGAAATGTAGCATAAACAGTTCTGAGAGGTTAAGTTTGTAATAATAAGCACCTACATTACAAAAAATTTTCAAATAAACGACCTAACAATATATCCTAAGGACCTAGAAAGCAAGAGCAATCCAAACCAGAAATTAGTAGGATGATAGAAACAACAAAGATGAGAGTAGAAATAAATGAAACATAGAATTTTTAAAAAATAAAAGATCAATGAAATGAATAGTTAATTTTTTAAAAAGATAAACAAAATCAACAAACCATTAATTAAGCTCCAAGAAAAAGAGAGATAACCCAAGTAAATAAAATCAGAAACAAAAAAGGAGACATTACAACTGATCCTACAGAAACACAAAGGATTAGTAGAAACTTATTAACAAATTGGAAAACCTAGAAGAAATTAATGTGCTCCTGGATGCAACCTACCAAAATTGAACCATGAGGTTATACAAAAGCAGTAACAAGTAATGAGGTCAAATCATTAATAAAAAGATTCCCACCAAAGAAAAGCCCAGGACCAGATGGCTTCACTGATGAATTTTACCAAACTTATAAAGAAGAAATGCCGAAACTTCTCAAACTATTCCAAAGAACTGAAACAGAGGGAACCCCTCCAAACTGAGACCAGGATTACCATGATATCAAAATCAAACAAGAACACACACAAAGGAGGAAAATTATACACCAAATCCCTGGTGAATACAGTTGTAAAAATTCTTAACAAAATACTAGCAAACTAAATTCATCAATAATCAAAAAGTTCATTCACTATGATCCAATAGCAGAAGCCAGGGATGCCAGGAAAATTCAACATACACAACTCAATCAACATATCAACAGAATTAAGGATAAAATCACTTTATCATTTCAATAGATTCAGAAAAAAGCTTCTGATAAAATTCAACATGTTGGGCTGGGGATATAGCTCAGTTGGTAGAGTGCCTGCCTCGCAAGCACAAGGCCCTGGGTTCAATACCCAGCACCACAAAAAAAAAAAAAAAAAAAAAAAAAAAAAAAAAAAAAATCAACATGTTTTCATGATAAAAACCCTAAACAAATTAAGGATATAAGTATCATACCTCAACAAAATAAAGGTTATAATATGAAAATGCATATTCTTATTATAACTTTTGAGGGAAAAAAAAAACAATTTCCTCTGAGATCTGGAATGAGGAAAGAATTCCACACTCAACTGCTCTTATTCAAAAAAGTATCAGAAATTCTATCCAGAAATATTACAGATAAGAAATGAGAGATATACAAAGTCAAATTTTGCCTGTTTGCAGCCAATATAACTCCATACATATAAAATAGAAAAATTAGTATTTTTTAAATGTCCACTGTACCCAAAGTAATTTATAGATTCACTGTAATCCCTATTGAAATACCAATAGTATTCTACACAGAACAAGAAAATAAACAATTCTAAAATCTTGAGCAAAAATAACAATGATGGTGTTGTCACAATACCTTATTTCAAGACATATTACAGATAGTAATCAAAACAGCATGGTACTTACATAAAAACTGAAACACCAATAGAACAGAGTATAGATTCCAGAAATTACCCCATGTATCTATAAGTCAATTGATTCTGGACAATGGCACAAAAATCAAACATTGGAAAAAGGACAGTCTCTTCAATAAGTTTTACCAGAAAAATAGATATCATATGCAGAAGATTTAAACTCCTATCACTTAACCCAAAATGGATGGAAGATCTAAATGTTAAGATCTGAAGTTATAAAACTACTTAAGAAAATATAAGGAAACACTTCATCACATTATTACAGGCAATGATTTTTTTGATTTGACCTCAAAAGCACAGGAAACTAATACAAAACTAGACAAATGGGATTATATCTAACTAAGATACTTCTGAACAACGAAAGAAAAAATCAAGACAACCTACAGAATGGGAGAAAATATTTGCCAACTATTCATCTTATAAAAGATTAATATCTGGAAAATATAAAGAAATTAAAATACTTAAGAAAAACAATTTTAATCCAATTTTTAAAAGTGGGGAAGTGATCTGTATAAACACGTCTTAAAAGATGAAAATACAAATGGTCAACAAATGTATGAAAAATGCTCAAAATCATTAGCCATCAGAGAAATACAAATCAAAATTACAACACAATACCATCTCATCTGAGTTAGGAGAGCTACTATCAAAAAATTAAAAGAAAATAACAAATGCTGGTGAAGGTGTGGATAACAAGGAACTCCTGTACACTGTTGGTAGGAATGTTAATTACAAACAGAATGGAGATTGCTCAAAAAACTAAAAATATATATCCATATGATTCAGCTGTCAGCAGGAGAACCCCTCCCCCTTTCTTCTGCTTATTAGTAGGGGCTGCTTGACTATAGAAATCAAGGCTGCCTACAACCACTCTTAACTACCAGCTGTCAATCCCTTGCAGAGACAGCTTTAATACTCTGCACCATCCCCTTCATAAAACAGTTCTAATAAAAACCAAGATGCCAGATCAGCTTGGGGAAGGGTGCCTTTAGAGCATGAGCTCCCCTTCTCCATTCTTCAGTTACTGAATAAAAATTTCCTACTTGCCTTAAGACTGTTCAGTCATTTGCAAGCAGTACTGAGTAGGAAAAGATCCTGAAAAGTCCATAACAAATTTTGGGTTGCTCTCCAGGAACATTGGCCTTCCCAGATTGGAGGTTTCCCAATGGCTCCTAAGAGTTTCCTGAACTCCAACAGTAGAAACAGTGGGTAGCAGCAGCTCAGTCTGGGCTAATTCCATCAAGTTGTCAGGACTCAAGGGAGGCTTGTCAGTGCTCACCCAGTGGGGATGGGTAGGTGGGGGGAGGTTTCCAAGACCATTCTACTTCATTCCCTAGTTTCTCCCTCCCTCAGCCATCTTTTCTTTGGCCAGTGAGCAACTGGCCAGGAAAAACTGTGACTGATATTCTCAGCTAATTGACAACCCAAAGAACAGAGGAAATCTAAGGGACTCTCTTCTTGGGAAACTGAGACGCACCTCCGATGTGAGGTTGGACACTAAGGAAGGACCACCTGACGAGGGATGACGGGCTAGCCCTCAGGAAGGCATCAGGAACACCTGAGCATAATGATCAATATAGGTATGATTGCAACTTCTTTTGTGGTTTCCTTTGTTTTTGATGTAATTATTGTTGTTTTTATTTATGAGTCTGGCTAAACCTCAGTGAGCAGCTGTTTCCTTTCTGTTGCTTCTTGTTCATTTACAAATAGAAAGCTTGCACTACAGAACATTCTCAACAAAATATTCCATGAGGAGTAAATGAAAAATGACAATGTAGGTCAACAAAGGGAGGAACTACCCTAAAGGAAAATCCATTCAAAGGAGAAACCAAGTCAAGTTAAAAACCAAAAATAAGCCCAAATGACTGAGAATACAAATCATGTCTCAAAAATAACCTTGAACATTAATGGCCTAAACTCATTAATCAAAAGACATAGACTGGCAGAATGCATTAAAAAGAATGAACCAACAATATGCTGCCTTCAAGAGACTCATTTCACAGAAAAAGACATCCATAGACTAAAGGTGAAAGGATGTGAAAAAAACCTACCACGCACACAAACTCAGTAAAAAAGCAGGGGTTTCCATCCTTATTTCAGATAAAATGGACTTCAAGCCAAAGTCAGTCAGAAGAGATAAAGAAGAACATTTCATACTGCTTAAGGAAACCATTAATCAGGAAACGATCATAAATATTTATGCCCCAAACAACAGCATATCCACATACAAACAAATCCTTCTCAATTCCAGGTATCAAACAGACCACAACACAATAATTCTGGGTGACTTTAACACACCACTGTCACCACTGGATAAATCTTCTAAACAAAAATTAAACAAAGAAGCCATAGAACTCAATAACACAATCAATAACCTAGACTTAACAGACATATATAGAATATTCCATCCATCAACCAGCAAATGAGTGAAAATAATTCACTTTCTTCTCAGCAGCACATGGATTCTTCTCAAAAACAGACCATATGATATGTCACAAAGCAGCCCTTAGTAAATACAAAAAAAGAGATACTGCCTTGTGTTCTATCAGATCATAATGGAATGAAATTAGAAATCAATGACAAAATAAAAAACAGAAATTACTCCAACACCTGGAGACTAAATAATATGCTATTGAATGAAACATGGATAACAGAAAACACCAGGGAGGATATAAAAAATTTCATAGAGGTAAATGAGAATGATGATACAACATATCAAAATCTCTGGGACACTATGAAAGCAGTACTAAGAGGAAAATTCATTGCACAGAGCACATTCAAGAAAAGAATAAAAAGTCAACAACTAAATGACCTAACATTAAAGCTCAATACCCTAGAAAAAGAACAGAACAACATCAAAAGTAGTAGAAGACAGGAAATAATTAAAATCAGAGCTGAAATCAATGAAATTGAAACAAAAGAAACTATTCAAAAAATTGACAAAACAAAAAGTTGGTTCTTTGAAAAAGTAAACAAAATAGACAAACCCTTAGCTACACTTTAACAAAGAGAAGGAGTGAGAAAACTCAAATTACTAAAATTCTGATGAAAAAGGAAATATCACAAAGACACCACTGAGATACATAACATAATGGGAAGCTAATTTGAAAATCTATATTCCAACAAAACAGAAAATTCTGAAGACATCAACAAATTTCTAGAGACATGCTCCTCCCAAACTGAACCAGGGGGACATACACAATTTAAACAGATCAATTTCAAGCAATGAAATAGAAGAAGCCATCAAAGGCCTACCATCCAAAAAAAGCCCAGGACCAGATGGATTCTCAGCTAAGTTCTACAACACCTTCAAAGAAGAACTCATTCCAATACTTTTCAAAGTATTCCAGGAAATTTAGAAAAGGAGGGAACCCCCTACCAAAGTCATTCTATGAAGCTAATATCACCCTCATACCCAAACCAGGAAAAGACACATCAAGGAAAGAAAAATTTAGACCAATATCTTTGATGAACATAGACGCAAAGATCCTTAACAAATACTGCCAAACTGTGTCCAAAAACATATTAAGAAGATAGTCCACCACAATCAAGTGGGATTCATCCCAGAAGTGCAAGGTTGATTCAACATCTGTAAATCAATCAACATAATCCATCATGTCAACAGACTTAAGGATAAGAATCATATGGTTACTTCAACTGAGGCAGAAAAAGTGTTTGACAAAATACAACACCCCTTCATGCTCAAAATACTAGAAAAAATAGGGATAGTAGGAACATACCTGAACATTGTAAAGGCTATGCTAAGCCAATGGCCAACATCATTCTTAATGGAGAAAAACTGAAAGCATTTCCTTTAAAAACAGGAAGAAGACAGGGATGCCCTATTTCACCAATTTTATTCAACATTGTACTTGAAATACTAGCCAGAGCAACTAGATAGACTAAAGAAATTTAAAGGGATACAAATAGGAAAAGAGGAACTCAAGCTGTCACTATTTGCTGATGACATGATTCTCTAGAGGATCCAAAAAACTCCACTAGAAAACTTCTAGACCTCATAAATGAATTCAGCGAAATAGGTTATAAAATCAACATGCATAAATCTAAAGAATTTTTGTACATAAGCAATGAAACATCTGAAAGGGAAATGAGGAAAACAACTCCTTTCGCAATAGCCTCAAAAAAAAAAAAAATACTTGGAAATCAATCTAACCAAAGAGGTAAAAGATCTCTACAATGAAAACTACAAAAAACTGAAGAAATTGAGGAAGACCTTAGAAGATGGAAAGTTCTCCCATGTTCTTGGATAGGCATAATTAATATTATCAAAATGGCCATACTTCCAAAGGCACTATACAGATTTAACACAATTCCAATTAAAATCCCTATGACATTTCCCATAGAAACAGAAAAGGCAATCATGAAATTTATCTGGAAGAACAAAAGACCCAGAATAGTCAAAGCAATTCTGGGCAGGAAGAGTAATGCAGAACTTAAACTCTACTATACAACAACAGTAACAAAAATGGCATGGTATTGGCACCAAAACAGGCAGGTAGATCAATGGTACAGAATAGAAGACACAGAGACAAACTCATATGAGTACCGTTATCTCCTACCAGACAACGGTGCCAAAAACATACAATGGAGAAAAGATAGTCTCTTCAACAAATGGTGCTGGCAAAACTGGAAATTCATATGCAGTAAAATGAAATTAAGCCCCTATTTCTCACCCTGTACAAAACTCAACTCCAAATGGATCGACGATCTAGGCATTAGACCTGAGACCCTTCAACAAACAGAAGAAAAAGTAGGCCTGAACCTCCATCATGTTGGCTTAGGACCAGACTTCCTTAACAAGACCCCCATAGCACAAGAAATAAAAGCCAGAATCAACAAATGGGATAGATTCAAACTAAAAAGTTTTTTGTCAGCACAGGAAACAATTGTGAAAAGAGAGCCTACAGAGTGGGTCTCCACACACACTTCAGACAAGCACTCATCTCCCAAGTTTATAAAGAACTTAAAACACTTTACACCCAAAACACAAAGAACCCAATCAATAAGTGGGAAAAGGAAATGGGCAGATACTTCACAGAAGAAGATATAGAGGTGATAAACAAATATATGAAAAAGTGCTCATCATTTCTAGTAATTAGAGAAATGCAAATTAAAACCACCCTAACATTTCATCTAACTCCAATTAGAATGGCTATTATCAAGAACACAAGCAATAGTAAGCTTTGGCATGGATGTGGGGAAAAAGGCACATTCATACATTGCTAGTGGAGTTGCAAATTGGTGCAGCCACTCTAGAAAGCAGTATGGAGATTCCTCAGAAAGCTTGGAATGGATAATCCATTTGACCCAGCTATCCCACTCCTTGGTTTATACCCAAAGGACTTAAAATCAGCATACTACAGTGATGCAGCCACATAGATGTTCATAGCAACTCAATTCACAATAGCTAGACTACGGAACAACCTAGATGCCCTTCAATTGATGAATGTATAAAAAAACTGTGGTATATATATACATAATGGAATATTACTCAGCCATAAATAAGAATAAAATCATGGCATTTGCTGATAAATGGGTGAAGTTGGAAAATATCATGCTAAGTGAAATAGGCCAAGCCCCAAAATCCAAAGGCCGAATGTTTTCTTCTGATCAGTGCATGACAATATATAATGATGGGGGTGATGGGGCGAAGAGAAGAATGAAGGAACTTTGGATGGCATAGAGGAAAAAGGGGTGGGAGAGGGTGGGGATGGAAAAATAGTAGAATGAAACAGACAGTATTACACTATATATATGTATAATTACATGAACGACGTGAATCTACATTGTGTACAACCATAGAAATGATAAGTTGTACCCCATTTGTGTATAATGAATCAAAATGTGTCTGTAAAAATAAAAAATATTTTAATTAAAAAAAGTCCATAGATAGTCTATAATGAAGTTTAGAGTTTAGTACTCTCTGTGCTTCTTTTAAAAAATTGGATAAATTTTAGATAATAAGCCATCACCTACAGGACAAATAGTATATAATGCTGACTTCCAGTACTAATACTAAACCCAATTAAATGAAAAGGGTATCTGTAAATTTATAGATATTGAAGTTATAACCTGTTATTCGCTCATTAAGACTGGTTTAAAGAAACTGACTTCCTGGTGCTTAAAACTAAAAACTTCAGATCAAAGTCAAGGAAGTAAAAGGGCCAAGGAAAAAGCAGTCAACATTTTGGCTTTTACCCTCTATGGTCAGCAGACAGGATACCTCTCTGGGCCCTGTAACTCTGGTGAGTCACCCAATCTGCTGATCAGGTAGATCAAGAGGACCCTAGCAAAAAGGAAGCCAACCAGTGCACATTCTGCAAAGAAGAGAGTCACTGGAGGCAGAAATATCCCTGATGCTTCCAAGAGAAGCCACATATGGTCAGCCAGACCTTGACCCATCCTGGCAAGTGGCACTACTGGTACAGAAAAGCTAAAGGAGCCAGGAGGATTTGCACATGTCCCCAAAAGTGATCTCTGAGGAATATCAGCTAATTCTTAAGAGTAGATAGGAACAAGGTTAGTTTTGGCCATCTTGATCTTAAATACCTGGCAGGAGAGTATAGCCTAAAAACACAGTCTACATGGACATTTAAAAGTAAAAACAATGTTTTTTAAATGTAACTTGTGATGTATACTTGTGTCAGCTCTACCAAAAGTAAGTAAAGTTTACAAGGGTAAAACGAACAAACAAACATGCAACTTGCAACTACCATATGATTTCCCCAATTTATTTTACTCCTGGGCATTTATATCAGAGAAATGAAAATTTATATTCATTTGAAAACAACTACATATATTCATAGCTGCTTTAGTAATAATGGTCATAAACTAAAAACAACTCAAATACCTTTCAACAGGTAAACAGTTAAACTGTAGTGTAACAACAAAAAGCAATGAACTGCTAATACACAGTCAACACCCTGTGTCAATGGGTTCTGTATCCATAGATTCAACCAACCATGGATCAAAGATATTGGGGGAAAAAGTGCACATGTATTGAACATGCAAAGACTTTTTTTTTCTTGTTATTACTTGAACAATATAGTATTAACAACTATTTGCATAGCATTTATATACACTAGATATTGTAAGTCATCTAGAGATAAAGTATGCAGGAGGACTGTAGGTTATATGCAAATATTATACCACCTGATATAAGAATCCTGAGTATATGCAGATTTTGGTATCCCTTGGGGGCATCCAAGACCAATCCCCTGTGGATCTCAAGAGATGAATATATCCAACAACTTGGATGAATCTTCAAAGATTTATGCAGAGTAAAAAAAGTTCAACCCCAAAGGTTACATACTGTGCCATTCTACTCATATTACATTCTGAAGGTGGAAAAATGTTTGAAATGAAGAACAAATTAGGGCTGGAGATGTAGCTCATTTGCTAGAGTTCTTACCTCACAAGCACAAGGCCCTGGGTTCAATCCCCAGCGGCACACACACACACACACACACACAAAAAGAACTAATTCGTGATTGTCATGGGTCAAATAATGGGGCAAGAAGTTAGATGGACAACATGATGAATCCTATTGTGACAGAAAGGTCCTGTATCTTGATGGTGTCAATGTCAATATTCTGGTTGAGATATTATACTATAGTTATATAAGACATTACAAATGAGGAAATTGTTTGAAAGAGTACATGGGATTTCTCTACTATTTCTTACAACTAGTTGTGAGTTTACATTATCTCAAAATAAAGTTTAATTTGAAAAACTGGGATGACACCAAAGCAATTAGGAGGAAATTTATAATACTATAGGTACACATTAGAAAAGAAGGAAGTTCTCAAATTAATGACCTGTTTCTACCATAAGAAACTAAAAGAATAAGTCAAATGAAACCCAAAGCAAATAAGAGAAAAAAGTTCAAACCAAAAATTAGAGGAAAAGTAATAAATCTTTAAGTTGATTCTTTGTGCAAATCAATACAATTGATAAACTTCTAACCAGATTGTCAGGAAAAAGAAAACACAAACTACCAATAACAGGAAGGGACATCAAAACTAACCTTAAAGAATCTCAATGACCCTAAAATCATGTCAATAAATTTTACTTTCACAATAGTTACTCTTTTGTGGGGGACGAGGAGTACTGAGGATTGAACCCAGAGACACTTATCTGCTGAATCACATTCGCAGTCTTTTTTATTTTTTATTTTGAGACAGGGTCTTGCTAAGCTACTCAAGGCCTGGCTAAATTGCTGAGGCCTCTCGAACTTGCAATCCTCCTGTCTCAGTCTCCCAAGTTGCTAGGATTATAGGCATGTACCACAGCACTTGGCAAAAGTCATTCCTTTCTAAAGAAGCAATAAAATTTTTATTTAGTCAAAAATATTTCTCTTACCTGAATGTTTAAGGACATTTAATTAATATTAATGGAGGTAATAATGAACCAAAAATTAAGGATACATTCGTATAGCACCTGTCCTTGTTCCAATAGCTAAGATTTTCTGAACCGGATCAAAGGCCAATGCTGTGGGCTGATAAGGAAAACCATGCCGAACAGTCTGAAAGAGAGCAAATAGCAAAAATAGTCATGACAGAAATAAAAACTACAATAACAAGATACAGAGCAACCAGAATGACTAAACTTATTTTTAAAAGAAAAAAATTACCACCATATGTTGACAAGGATATGGAGTAACCTAAACTCTCATACATTGTAGGAGGAAATATAAAGTATGTCATTTTATATCACTTTGGAAAAATATATTGCAGTTTCTTATATAACTAAAAGTATACCCAGTCCTTGACTTAGCAATTCTATGCCTATGTATGCAACTAGAAAAATTTAAACATATATGTCCACAAAATGATTTACTTAATTATACAACTAGCAATTTTATCTATAGTAGTAAAAAAAAAATGGAAAAAGCCCAAATGTCCAAAATAAAATAAAACTGTGGTATAATAATTTTTTTAAAACACCATATGGTATATTCATATGGTGAACTACTTAAAAGATAAACTATTGATAGATGCAAAACATGGATGATTCTCTAAAACATTATGCTAAGTAAAACAGTCACTCACAAAAGAGTTTTTCACAGGATTCTACTTATATAATGAGCAAAACAAATCTATGGTGAAAAAAATCAGAATACTGGTTACTTTGAGGAGAACTCACTGGAAAGTGGTACAAAGGAACTTAACAGAGTGAAAGTAATATTTGATATTTTGATAGAGGGTTAGATTACAAATGTATATGGTCAAAACATCAAATTATACAATAAAATTTGTGATTTCTCTGTAGAGTATACTTCAAAAGAGTTAAGAAAAATATATTATGAATACTAAACTTTAATGTTATGCATTCTGAAATGTTAAATTGTACTGACATCTGCAAGGTGAAGATTCACCCCCAAAATACAGACAGGTGAAGAGAAGAATGAAAAGATATGTGATAAATACAGCAAAATGATACTTGTCAAATCTAGGTGGTAAGAATATACACATGAGAAAAGTTCTTTCAACTTTTCTGATGTTTGAAAGCTTTCATATTAGCACAAAAGAAAACAAAAAAGATAAAAAATATAAGGAGCCAATTAAGAAAAAGACTAACATGAGAAGGAACATGTAATGTTACAAAGGAATTCATTTTAATATGGCATATGCTATATCTTTTCAAAGGGTAGAAGACTGAGGTCAGCAAAGGATAGATTCTATATTCACTTCATCTGGGTATCTGGTGCTTCCAGAACTATTTCCTAGTTGAAATATGTTAATAACAAATTGCTACACTTATAAACATTCAAGACAAACAAAATCAACTACAGCATGTAGTTAACTTAAAACTCTTCCCCTGAGAAAACACTGGAAGGTATTCAATGCATAACTTCCTCATTTTCTTTTAGAGCACATATGAACATGTATGCATGTATATATTATATAATACCCATCCAGATCGACAATCTGTTTTTTTCACTCAACATTGGAAATACTTCCACAAAAATGTATAAATGTACTTGAATGTATCTAAAGGTCATGCAGCCTATTATAATATGAATATTTCATGATGTTCTTAAACAACCAACTACTATTTTAAAAACAACAAAGAATTTTCAACTATATTAGTGCTGACAAAGGCAGTCTCATACAGTCTTTTGATACCAATTTGGCTGCATGGGAATAGACTGAACCTGGAACACTTCCTTACCAAGAGATAAAAGTCTACATGGCCTGAGCTTAGCTCATTGTCTTGTGTGAGAATATCTTTCTCTGTTGCAAGTCCAATTTATGCTCCTTTGTTCTGCTAAAGCATGTGTATCACATGGAATGTGGCCAACCCCACTGCTATATCTGTTCTATATAGGGTGTGAATGAGGTCCTTCTAGCCCACAAGAGGTTATGATAACTAAATGTTCTATATCAGCTGCTGGGAGAAACCTGATGGCCATAGGGGACTGACATACATCATTGAAGCTGATATTGAGCTGTCTCTTCTCTGAAATGATTGCTCCATCCGGTGTTTGACTCATTGTGTTTTTCTTAGCAACTATGATACCAAAATGTAATGGGAAGAAGTATCTGGACGTCCGTGGACTTCTATTCCTGATGAATAGCATAGTGATGATCTTTGCTATTCTCCATGTAGTAGGAATCCTCTCTTGAGATTTATACTCAGTGCACAGTCAATATTCTGTTACCCTTGGATGGATCAAGGGTGTTTTGAATTCTGCCTAGCAGTTGGTAAAAATACAGATACAGAAAAACCATTTTAAGTCATGACTTTTAACTGGAATATTTACCTCTTGATTCTGACACACTTTCTGATGCAGATTCAGCAACATGAAATTGTCAAGAGAAAGAGATTCATACTGTTCCTACAGAGCACTGTGGATTATAAAAATCAGAAAATATAGTTCCTCTCTAAAAAAACAAGAGGTCAGAACACTTTCCAACTCATTCAATGAGTAATGAGTCAATATTAGCCTGATTAAAAAAAAAAAAAAAAAAAGCAGACAAGGACATGTGAGTAAAGAAAACTAAATACCAACAACTTTTATTAATATAGATGTAAACTTGCTGAGATTTCTCACAAGAATGCAAGACTGGTTTAACAATAAATTTTTTAAATTTTTTATTTGTCATTTTTAGCTATACATGACAGTAGGATGTATTTTGATGTATATCATACTAATCGAAAATTTAATTAATATTATCAATAGGATAAAGGACAAAGATCACTTCATCCTATCAATAGATGCAAAAAAGGCATTTCAGGAAATCCAACATCCTTTCCCATTTGAAAATACATTCAAGTAATGGAATTATGGAGAATCTCTTCAATCTAATACACAGTATGTACAAAAACCTACAGCTACATCATACTAATTAGTGAAAGAATGCTTTTTTTTTTTATTGTAAACAAATGGGATACATGTTGTTTCTCTGTTTGTACATGGCATAAAGGCATACCATTGGTGTAATCATAAATTTACATAGAGTAATGTTGTTCGATTCATTCTGTTATTTTTTCCCTTCCCCCCACCCCTCCCACCCCTCTTTACCCTCTATACAGTACTTCCTTCCTCCATACTTGCCCCCCTCCCTAACCCTAACTCTAACCCTAACACTAACTCTTCCCTCCCCTCCATTATGTGTCATCCTCCACTTATTAACGATATCATTCGTCCTTTAGCTATTTGAGATTGGCTTATCTCACTTAGCATGATATTCTCCAATTTCATCCATTTGCCTGCAAATGCCATCATTTTATCATTCTTTATGGCTGAGTAATATTCCATTGTATATATATACCACAGTTTCTTTATCCACTCATCAATTGAAGGGCATCTAGGTTGGTTCCACAGTCTGGCTATTGTGAATTGAGCAGCTATGAACATTGATGTGGCTGTATCTCTGTAGTATGCTGATTTTAAGTCCTTTGGGTATAGGCCAAGGAGTGGGATAGCTGGGTCAAATGGAGGGTCCATTCCAAGTTTTCTAAGGAATCTCCACACTGCTTTCCAGAGTGGCTGCACTAATTTGCAGCCCCACCAGCAGTGTATGAGTGTACCTTTCTCCCCACATCCTCGCCAACACCTGTTGTTGCTCGTATTCTTGATAATCGCCATTCTAATTGGGGTGAGATGGAATCTTAGGGTGGTTTTGATTTGCATTTCTCTTATTACT
Organism: Sciurus vulgaris; assembly: GCF_902686455.1. Taxonomy (NCBI): domain Eukaryota; kingdom Metazoa; phylum Chordata; class Mammalia; order Rodentia; family Sciuridae; genus Sciurus; species Sciurus vulgaris. The sequence goes on along the minus strand of NC_136470.1, from coordinate 71,137,308 downwards.
AGAGATGTTGAGCATTTTTCCATATGTTTGTTGATTGCTTGTAGATCTTCTTCTGTGAAGTGTCTATTCATTTCCTTAGCCCATTTGTCGACTGGATTATTTGAATTCTTGGAGTAGAGTTTTTTGAGTTCTTTATAGATTCTGGAGATTAGTGCTCTATCTGAAGTATGATTGGCAAAGATATTCTCCCACTCTGTAGGCTCTTTCTTCGCATTGCTGATAGATTCCTTTGCTGAGAGAAAGCTTTTTAGTTTGAATCTATCCCAGTGGTTGATTCTAGCTTTTATTTCTTGTGCTATGGGAGTCCTGTTAAGGAAGTCTGATCCTAGACCAACAAGGTGAAGATTTGGACATACTTTTTCTTCTATAATCTGCAGGGTCTCTGGTCTGATTCTGAGGTCCTTAATCCATTTTGAGTTTAGTTTCGTGCATGGTGAGAGATATGGGTTTAGTTTCATGCTGTTGCATATGGATTTCCAATTCTCCCAGCACCATTTGTTGAAGAGGCTATCTTTTCTCCATTGCATATTTTTGGCCCCTTTGTCTAGTATGAGAAAATTGTATTTATTTGGGTTTGTGTCCGTGTCCTGTATTCTGTACCATTGATCTACCTTTCTATTTTGATACCAATACCATGCCGTTTTTGTTACTATTGCTTTGTAGTAGAGTTGAAGATCTGGTATTGCAATATCCCCTGTTTCACTCTTCCTGCTAAGGATTGCTTTAGCTATTCTGGGTTTCTTATTCTTCCAGATGAATTTCATAATTGCTTGCTCTATTTCTGAAAGGTACACAATTGGGATTTTAATTGGAATTGCATTGAATTTGTATAGCACTTTAGGTAGTATGGCCATTTTGACAATATTAATTCTTCCTATCCAAGAACATGGAAGATCTTTCCATCTTCTAAGGTGTTCTTTAATTTCTTTCTTTAGTGTTGTATAGTTCTCATTGTAGAGGTCTGTCACCTCTTTTGTGAGATTGATTCCCAAGTATTTTATTTTTTTCGAGGCTATTTTGAATGGGGTAGTTTTCCTAATTTCTCTTTCTGAAGATTCATCACTTATGTATAAAAATGCGTTGGATTTATGGGCATTGATCTTGTAACCTGCTACTTTACTGAATTCACTTATGAGTTCTAAGAGTTTTCTGGTGGAATTTCCAGGTTCCTCTAAATATATAATCATGTCATCAGCGCACAGGGATAGTTTGAGTTCTTCTTTTCCAATTCGTATCCTTTTAATTTCTTTGGTTTGTCTAATTACTCTGGCCAGAGTCTCAAGAACGATGTTGAATAGAAGTGGTGAAAGAGGGCATCCCTGCCTTGTTCCAGTTTTTAGGGGGAATGCTTTCAGTTTTTCACCATTTAGAATGATATTAGCCATGGGCTTCACATAAATGGCCTTTACAATGTTAAGGAATGTTCCCACTATCCCTATTTTTTCTAGTGTTTTGAGCATGAAGGGGTGCTGTATTTTATCAAATGCTTTTTCTGCATCTATTGAAATAATCATGTGATTCTTGACTTTAAGTCTATTAATATGGTGAATTACGTTTATTGATTTCCTGATGTTGAACCAACCTTGCATTTCTGGGATGAAACCCACTTGATCATGGTGCACTATCTTTTTAATATGTTTTTGTATGCGATTTGCTAAAATTTTGTTGAGAATTTTTGCGTCGATGTTCATTAAGGATATTGGTCTGAAATTTTCTTTCCTTGATGAGTCTCTGTCTGGTTTAGGTATCAGGGTGATATTGGCTTCATAGAATGAGTTTGGGAGGGTTCCCTCCTCTTCTATTTTATGGAATACTTTGAGAAGTATTGGAATGAGCTCTTCTTTAAAGGTTTTGTAGAACTCGGCTGAGAACCCATCTGGTCCCGGACTTTTCTTTGTTGGTAGGCTTTTGATGACTTCTTCTATTTCAGTACTTGAAATTGGTCTATTTAAATTGTTTATGTCCTCCTCGTTCAGTTTAGGCAATTCATATGTCTCTAGAAACCTGTTGATGCCTTCAAAATTTTCTATTTTGTTGGAGTATAGATTTTCAGAGTAGCTTCTAATTATGTTTTGTATTTCAATCCTGTCCTGTTGTGATATTTCCTTGTTCATTCCGAATTTTAGTGATTTGGGTTTTCTCTCGTCTTCTCTTTGTTAGTGTGGCTAAAGGTTTATCAATTTTATTTATTTTTTCGAAGAACCAACTATTTTGTCAATTTTTTGTATTGTTTCTTTTGTTTCAATTTCATTGATTTCAGCTCTGAGTTTAACTATTTCCTGTCTTCTACTACTTTTGGTGCTGTTCTGTTCTTCTTTTTCTAGGGCTTTGAGCTGTAGTGTTAGGTCGTTTATTTGTTGAGTTTTACTTCTTTTATTAAATGCGCTCCATGAAATAAATTTCCCTTTAAGTACTGCTTTCATAGTGTCCCAGAGATTTTGATATGATGTTTCTTTGTTCTCATTTACCTCTAAGAATTTTTTAATTTCCTTCCTAATATCTTCTGTTATCCATTCATCATATAATAGCATATTGTTTAATCTCCAGGTGTTGGAATAGTTTCTGTGTTTTACTCTTTCATTTATTTCTAACTTCAATCCATTATGATCTGATAGAATACATGCTAGTGTCTCTATCTTCTTGTATTTGCTAACATTAGCTTTGTGGCATAATATATGGTCTATTTTAGAGAAGGATCCATGTGCTGCTGAGAAGAAAGTGTATTCGCTCTTGGTTGGATGGTATATTCTATAAATGTCCGTTAAGTCTAAATTATTGATTGTGTTATTGAGATCCATGGTTTCTTTGTTCAATTTTTGTCTGGAAGATCTGTCCAGTGGTGAGAGAGGCGTGTTAAAATCACCTAGTATTATTGTGTTATGGTCTATTTGGTTTCTGAAATTGAGAAGGATTTGTTTGACATACATGGATGAGCCACTGTTTGGAGCATAGATGTTTATGATTGTTATATCTTGCTGATTTATGCTTCCCTTAAGAAGTATGAAATGTCCTTCTTTATCCCTTCTGACTAACTTTGGCTTGAAGACCACATTATCGGAAATGAGGATGGATACTCCAGCTTTTTTGCTGAGTCCATGTGCATGGTATGTTTTTCCCCATCCTTTCACCTTTAGTCTATGGGTATCTTTTTCTATGAGGTGAGTCTCTTGCAGGCAACATATTGTTGGATCTTTCTTTTTAATCCAATCTGCCAGTCTATGTCTTTTGATTGATGAATTCAGGCCATTAACATTCAGGGTTATTATAGAGAAATGATTTGGTTTCCCGGTCATTTGGTTCATTTTTTAAATTTTGTTTATTTATTTGTTTGACACAACTTTTTTCCTCCTTTATTTGACAATTCCTTTAGGATAATTCCTCCCTTTCCTGATTTGCTTCTTTGTTTTTCATCTCTTCCTCATGGAATATTTTGTTGAGAATGTTCTGTAATGCTGGCTTCCTTTTTGTAAATTCTTTTAGCTTCTGTTTATCATGGAAGGATTTTATTTCATCGTCAAATTTGAAGGTAAGTTTTGCTGGGTATAAGATTCTTGGTTGGCATCCATTTTCTTTCAGGGCTTGAAAAATGTTGTTCCATGCCCTTCTAGCTTTTAGGGTCTGGATTGAAAAATCTGCTGATATCCGTATTGGTTTCCCACTGAATGTAATTTGATTCTTTTCTCTCACAGCCTTTAAAATTCTGTCTTTATTTTGTATGTTAGGTATTTTCATTATAATGTGCCTTGTGTGGGTCTGTTGTAATTTTGTGTATTTGGAGTCCTACAAGCCTCTTGAACTTGATTTTCCATTTCATTCTTCAGATTTGGGAAATTTTCTTATATTATTTCATTGAATAAATTGTTCATTCCTTTGGCTTGTTTCTCTAGACCTTCCTCAATCCCGATAATTCTTAAATTTGGCCTTTTCATGATATCCCATAGTTCTTGTAGATTCTGTTCATGATTTCTTACCATCTTCTCTGTTTGTTCAACTTTGTTTTCAAGGTTAAATATTTTGTCTTCAATGTCTGAGGTTCTGTCTTCCAGGTGTTCTATCCTATTGGATATGCTTTCTATGGAGTTCTTAATTTGGTTTATTGTTTCCTTCATGTCAAGGATTTCTGTTTGGTTTTTTTTCAATATCTCTAACTCTTTATTGAAATGATCTTTTGCTTCCTGTATTTGCTCTTTTAACTGTCGATTGGTGCAATCTTTCAATGCTTGCATTTGCTCTTTCATCTCATCGTTTGCTTCTCTGATCATTTTAATTATGTACATTCTGAACTCCTTTTCTGTCATTTCTTCTGCCATGCTGTCATTGGGTTTTATTGATGTAACATCTAGATTTGTTTGCAGCATTTTCTTTCCTTGTTTTCTCATACTGTTCAGGTATCAGTGAACCGCTGAGATATTCCAGATTTCCTCTATTGACTTACAATGTCCCTGAAGATTTCTATATATATCCCCCCTTAGCCTTCAGTAGGCTGAAGTCTTGGAGGAAGTTGATAATGTGGTGCTCCACAAGGAAGCTGCCTCTCTAGGAGTGGTGGCCTTCAGGTGGGGTATAATCCCTGCTAGTGGGCAGAGGTGCCTCCACTTGTTGACCAATGGTCATCCAAAGGGGACCTAGGCTGCGGGCTGAGGCAAGGCCTGTTTGGGCCTGAGTCTCTGGTTTTACCGTCCTTGTGGGGAAACCTCCCCCAACAGGGAAGACTCACCCGGTGGGGAGGTCTCGCTGGTCAGTTCCCTCCTAGAGGTTCCCCTCAATTTACAGCTACCGCCTGGGCTAGGCTGCCTTCCTCTGCAAAGTTTGCAGGGGCCCGGCCCTGCCTCCTGGGCCTGGGAGCCTCACCCTTCGCAGATGAATCTCCTTAGGCTGCCCCTCCTCAGAGAATCTGCCCGCAGGCCTGGAACCTTTGCTCCGCCCTAAGCCTGTCTCTGTGCGGCTCTTCCACCCAGAAGCCTCCAAATCCTGGGACCCTGCTCTGCACCTAATCGCCTGGCTATGCGGCCCCTCCTCTGAGCAGCCACCTGGGGCCCCGAACAATCGCTCTGAGTCCCAGAGACCCGCCACAGGCCTCTTCCTCCAGACAGCCGCCCAGTATTCTGGTGTGGTCACTAGGAGTCCAAGAAACTCACTTTGTGCCTCCTCCTCCCACCAACCACCCGTAGCCCTGGGCAATCACTCATTCCAAGTCGAAGTGACCCTCCCCGTTCCTCCTCCTTCTCCAGATAACCCCCCGGGTGTTCAGGAGCAGTTGCTCTGAGTGGCTCTGAATCCACGTGACCCGCTGCACAGGTCCTCTGGGCAACCGCCCGGAGCTCTGGTGCGGCCACTCAAGACCAAGCGACCCACCACGCTTATCCTCCAGGCAGCCCCCCTGTGTTCAGGCGCTGTCACTTTAAGTCCAAACAACTCACCACTCGCCTTCTCCTCTGAGCAGCCGCCTGCAGCGCTAATGCAGTCACTGCAAGTCCAAACGACCCGCCGCGCTCCTCCTCCTCCTCCTCCTACTCCTCCGGGCAGGCCCCGGGGTTCAGAAGTGGTCTGAGTTCAAACAGCTCGCCACGCAGCCCCTTCTCCTGCAACCGCCTATAGCTCTGGTGTAGTCACCCCGAATCCAAGCGGCAGTGCTCCTCTTCCTCCTCCTCGTCCTCAGGGCAGGCCCCGGTGTTCAGAAGCGGTCCCTTAGAGTCCAAACAGCTCGCCGCGCAGCTTCTCCTCTGGCAACCGCCTGTAGCTCTGGTGCAGTCACTCCGAATCCAAGTGGCCACGTTCCTCCTCCTCCTCCTCAGGGCAGGCCCCGGTGTTCTAAGTCCACACCTCCCCTGGGCTCTCCTCGCCACTCCTCCCCTGGGCAGCCTCCGGAGCCCCAGTGGTTGCTCTGAGTCCCAGCGCTGTGCCAAGCGGCCTCCTTTACGGTGCTCCCAGTTGTCCGCGTTCACTGCTCCAGCGGGGGGAGGGGCGTCTCGCCGGCAGCTCTACTTCACAAAGTTCCCTGCGTTCCGGGACCACCGTCCCATCCGGGATGCCTTCCCAATGGGTGAGAGTCACCCAGCTGCTTTGAGTTGGTCCCAAGTGTCTCAATACCTCCTCTTTTGAATCCTGAGTCCTGGAGCAATATGAAATGCAGCCACCCTCTACGCCGCCATCTTGAAACCTCCAATGCTTTCTTTCTAAGGTTAGGAAAGAGGTAAGTACATGCACTCTCACCACTTCTATTAAACATTGTACTGAAGGTCTATTCAGAGCAATTAGACAAGAAAAAGAAATAAGACAAGTCAAGATTGGAAAGAAATAAAAGTATCTGTGTATAATACAACCTTGTATACACACAACCCCAAGAAAACACTAAAAATTTAGAACTAATGAAGGAGTTCAGCGAGACTGATTATAAAAGCCTAACATACAAATCCCACAGTGAATTTCACATTTATGTATATTTATAAAACACCAATTAGAAAACAATAAAATGGAAGGAAGACCAGTAGAATAGAGGAAGAAGAACAGGGACAGAGAGGGGGAAAGAAATAGGAAGTATTGGGCACTGAAATGGAGCAAACTATATTCCATGCATGTATGAGTATATCAAAGTTAACCCCACTACTGTATATAACTATAGTGTACAGATAAAAACATTTTTAAAAAATAAAACTAAACAAACAATCGTGAGACCTGTTGAGGATATTATTATGCTAATGACAAACTATGATGAGATTTCCACTGTTGCTCATTCATACTAATACTTTTGCTCAATTCAAAATTCATATTTCACACTACATTTCTTTAACTGCTAAGTCAATGTGTTTCAAACATGTCTCTTAGATCCATGTTTGTCAGGAGACAGTTGCCTAGAAACCATATGTAGAGTAATTTAAAAATTATTCACACAATCATTCATTCGACAAACATTATTTATTGATAGTTGCACAGGATACTTTTCATAATCAGGCATTCCATCAATACTAATAGAAGAAAAATGATATTACTGTTCTCAGATATAGAGAAAACTTGAGTTGATATAACTGATTCAAAGCATTTTTATGAAAGCATGTTTCTTGATCTGTCATGTAGCAAAATTGGGAGTAGAAACTCAATGCTTTCCCATAAGGTTACTGAATAATTCTATGAGAACTCTGGATAAAAATTAAATTTTAAAATTTTTAAATCAATTGTGTCTACATATACTAGCAATAAATTCTCCAAAAAATGAAATAAAATAATTACATTCCCAACAAACAACATTCATATTAATGAAATATTTAAGAATAAGTGTAGAATTTGTGTCCTAAAAACTGAAAAATATTAAAGATCTAAATAAAGGAAAGACATTCCATATACATGGATTAAAAGACTTAAGTGTTGTTATGGTGGTAATAATCCCCAAACTGATCTTTAAAATAAAAGCAATCTCTATCAAAATCCCAGCTGACTTTTTTGTAGAAATTGAAAAACTCACTCCAAAATTCATATGGATATTCAAGAAAACAAGAATAGAAAAACAACTTTCAAAAAGCAAAGTGGAGAACTCTTTTTTTTTTGGTTTCAAAACTTATACAAATCTATAGTAATAAAGAAAATGTGGTACTAGCATAAGGACATATAGATCAATGAAACAAATGAGATTTCAGAATTAAATCCTCACGTTTTCAGTAGTTTGATATAGAACAGTGCCAAGACAATTCAATGAGAATAGCTTTACAGCAAGTGATGCTGCAACAACTGAATATCTACATGCTAAAAAAGTAAGTCGCATCCCTTACTTGTGCATGATGTTTTGATACATATCTACACTGTGTAATGTTAGGCAATGCTTTATTAAATATGACACCCAAAGTCCAAAATAAAAGAACAAATTGACATATTAAACTTTTTTCAAATTAAGAAGTTTTGCGCTGTAAAGATACCATGAAGAGAGTGAAAGAGAACAACCCACAAAATAGGAAAAATATTTGCAAATCAACTGCCTGAAAAGGAGTTCATATCCAATGTATAAAAATTAGATAACTTGGATAACAATAATAAACAGAAAAATAATTCATTTTAAAAATGGCAAAAGGATCTCAAAATATTTGTAAGCAAACAATATATACAAATGATATATCATATATCATATAATAAGATACACAACACCATTATCCTTTAGGAAATTGTAAACCTTATATACAACTGCATAAATATTAGAATGGCTATCATCAAAAGAAAGATATATTAATCCATGTTGATGAAGATGTGAAGAAACTGAAAACTTCATACATTTTTAGTGGGAATATAAAATTATGCAGCCTCTTTGGAAAATAGTTTGTCAGTACCTCAAAATGTGAACTCTAGTTACCATGTGGACCCAGCAATTCTGCTCTTAAATATAAACTCAAGATAAATGAAAAAATAAATTAACCTTAAATATTAATATGAACATTCAAAACATCCAAAAAGAAACAACCTCAATATCCTTCAACTGATGAATAAACAAAATATTCTATGTCCATAACAAGGAATATTACCAATAAAAAGGAATGGCACACTGATACATGCTACAGTATGGATGAGGACTGAAAACTTTTTGCTAACTGAAAAACTAGTGATATTATATAATTCCACTTATATGAAATGTATGCAACAGGAAACTCTATAGAAACAATTTAGTGTTCAAGGTAAAAGGAATTGACTGCTAAGTGGGCACTTAACAGTATGATGAAAATGTTCTAAAATTGACTGTGATGGTTGTTGTGCACCTCTGTGAATATACTAAACATCAGTGAAATGTATACTTTATGTGTGTATCTAAATTTAAACAAAAGGATATTATTCTCCTCAAGAATACCAAATCATATCATCACACCAAGTATGCACTAAGATGTTGGGATCTGCCAGGTACAGTGGCACATGTCTGTAATCCCAGTGTTTCAGGAGGCTGAGGCAGGAGGATCACAAGTTCAAAGCCAACTTCAGCAACTACAAGGTGCTAAGCAACTCAGTGATACCCTGTCTATAAATAAAACACAAAATAGGGCTGGGGATGTGGCTGAGTGCCTACCCCTGAGTTCAATCCCTGGTCCCCTCCAGAAAAAGATGTTGGGGCTACTTAGGGTATTGAGGTGATTTCAAAAGAATCAGCATCATCAAGTGGAATGATAAAATGTAGATAAAAAATGGAAGCAAGAAGAAAAACTTCACAGAACAGGGTATAAAGATGACAGTGTAAAGGTAAAAAAATTCTCAATCTTAGAGAGTCAGAAAGGGTTATTGAAATATTATAGTTTATGCTCAGTAAGGTAAAATAATAGCAAAGTCTGATCATCATCAACAATAAAAACTTGAGGTTCTTAAATACTTAACTTTTTTAATGCTTCTTTACTTCATTAATTTTCTTTTGTTTTACTCTCCCTTCAAAATATTACAAGGGATGAGATGAAGCAGTCAACTATATCAACAATTACACAAATCTCTCTAGATATTTAGAGCAAAGAAAGAATTGGTTACATGATTTTGATTTGGACACATTTATCCATATCCAAAGAGTACTTATATGCCAAAGCTATCATATCACTATGTTAGCACAGAATTCCTAGAAGCAATGCACCAGGTTTTACCTAATAATACAATGTAATAAGCATTAGGAACTAGAAAGTATGAAAAAAAACAACAGGATATAGAATATTGCAATTATGCAGTAATTTTATTTAAAAATTCCAGGTGTAAGAGTCACCTGTAAATAGTTATGATTACATAACATATACTTTTTCTAATATTAGTTTACTTGTCTGGTTCAGTCTACAAATATTATACTCCACACAAATATTACAAAGAAGGGGTGCAGTGAGAAGATTCATTTCAGATCTTGAATCCATAAAATGGAAATGAATTGTCTCAAATTTTTTTTTATTGTAAACAAATGGGATACATGTTGTTTTTCTGTTTGTACATGGCATAAAGGCATACCATTTGTGTAATCATAAATTTACATAGAGTAATGTTGTTTGATTCATTCTGTTACATTTTCCCTTCCCCCCACCCCTCTTTTCCTTCTATACAGAGGTTCCTTCCTTCATACTTGCCCCCCTCCCTAACCCTAACTCTAACCCTAACACTAACCCTTCCCTCCCCCCATTATGTGTCATCATCCACTTATTAGCGATATCATTCTTCCTTTGGCTTTTTGAGATTGGCTTATCTCACTTAGCATGATATTCTCCAATTTCATCCATTTGCCTGCAAATGCCATCATTTTATCATTCTTTATGGCTGAGTAATATTCCATTGTATATATATACCACAGTTTCTTTATCCACTCATCAATTGAAGGGCATCTAGGTTGGTTCCACAGTCTGGCTATTGTGAATTGAGCTGCTATGAACATTGATGTGGCTGTATCTCTGTAGTATGCTGATTTTAAGTCCTTTGGGTATAGGCCAAGGAGTGGGATAGCTGGGTCAAATGGAGGGTCCATTCCAAGTTTTCTAAGGAATCTCCACACTGCTTTCCAGAGTGGCTGCACTAATTTGCAGTCCCACCAGCAATGTAGAAGTGTACCTTTCTCCCCACATCCTCGCCAACACCTGTTGTTGCTCGTATTCTTGATAATCGCCATTCTAATTGGGGTGAGATGGAATCTTAGGGTGGTTTTGATTTGCATTTCTCTTATTACTAGAGATGTTGAGCATTTTTCCATATGTTTGTTGATTGCTTGTAGATCTTCTTCTGTGAAGTGTCTATTCATTTCTTTAGCCCATTTGTCGACTGGATTATTTGAATTCTTTGAGTTCTTTATAGATTCTGGAGATTAGTGCTCTATCTGAAGTTTGTGAATTGAGTTATGAATCCATATAATTTGAGATAAAAATATCTGGGTTATTCTTCCATAGTAGACAACATTCAGACAGATACAACATTATTTTGCCACTTTGGTAAGCAAAAATCAATTAGTACTAGAACTGGGTAGCAATCATCATTGGTGGAAAAGGCCCAATTTCCATTTACATGTTCACTAATAACAGTTAAATCATCTGAACCTTGAGGGGTTTTTGGGCTATTCGTGTATGCCCTCAGCTCCTCCCTAAATCTGATGTCATCATAGATTACTGAAGGTATTGAATAATTTCCTCTCTTTGATGAAAGAAAAGACTAAGAGGAATATGGGAGGCATATGATACCTAGAGTAGCATAATGGTGACAGAAATAACCAGTTCTTATGAAACTCCATCACATTGTGATTTTTTTTTTTTAAAGTGAGTCTACTGTATAATCACAAGGGTGGCAACCTGCCTGTTCATGCAAATGTCACTGGTCATTGGTATTAATTTCACAGTAAAATTAGAAATTCTTTTATAAGAATGAGAAAATTATCTTGTTCAAAGATCCAAAAGGGAGTTGATAATAAAATTAGAGAAGAACAAAGCACCAATCCCCTCCACTTTACAAGATATTTGAAAGTAGACAAAGAATCTTGGTTTCTCAATTTTAGTTTCGTTTTTTATCACACTCAGTGATATACATAGTTTAACAAGTCAGTATATGGAATACTCATTAAAGTAATTTGTCCCTACCCTTTCTCATTTCCTAATTCATTCTGCAATTTATTTTGGTGTTTTTCTTTAATGTGTCGCAAGAAAACAATTTTAGGTTGCTACTTACTGACTTTAAAAAAAAGAATCCCCTCCTTTGTACCCCGCTCCATGACACATGTAAATGTACTTCTCATATCCCCAGCCTCCCAATAAATCATAGCTGTTCACATTTTATTGTTACCATTCTCTTTTTTGCCACACAAAATGTTTTGCTCCTTGGGTTTTTTTTATTATCTTCATTTGCTTAGTTTTTATGTGCTTGTCACTAATTCACCCCCAAACTCTTCCCCAAATTACTCAAACTCTGTTTTAACATGTTAAATATGAGGTACTTATGGGGGTGGGAAAAGCAGCAGTGATTTACAGGAAACTCATTACATTACACAATATATATAATTTCGGTTTACAGCTTACAAAGCAAGAAAGATTTATGAATACAGATACAAAATACTAACAAATCAAATCCAGCAGCATATCATAAATTATGGCAAAATAAAGTTTATTCACCTGTAAGTATAGATATTAAATACATACACTTCACACTAACTTCTTAAATTACTATGTTAACATTTATTTCACCTTTTTCCCTTCCTTAATTTAAATTGAATCCTCCAGTTCCCAGCTTATAAATTGTGGGAACTTCAGCTTACAAAATAAATTTGGTAAGTTCGAGATAAAAGCAAATAATATTCTTCATCACCTAAGTGTCATTCCAAGTGTTGTCTATATAAGATGACTTGAAGGTCAGCTAGATTTTATAGATTGCTGCTACCTCTTATGAATGTAATCTGTAGTACCTAAGGACTTTGTGATTCTGAATCATTATGTTACTTAATAATGTGTTCCTCTGATAATATCTAAATTGGCACAGCATCTTCAGAAAAATATAATCACAAATGAGTTTTCTATAAAAGTCAAAAGAGCCTGATCCAAGATGGTAGACTAGAGGGAGTCTACGTTCCTTCTTGCTCCATAACTCAGGTTTCAAGTAGAGGAAAATCTGTTTCTCTGTGAGGCAGTCTCTCCTGCTCATCACTCCCCTGCTGTTTACCCCATTCACCACCACAATCACCTGCCTTCTGCAAGCATTACACCTAGTTTTTGAGTGCAGATTACTCACTGACTGCTACCTATCATCTGCCATTTACCTGTTTGCATGCCTCTTGCCTGCCAATCATCTGCCTTTCACCTACCCATCACCGACTGCCAGAAGTACACCTGACAATCATCTGCCAGTAGCCTGCGTATCACCTACAGGACACCAGAGGATCACCTGTTGCCCACTGTTGCCTCCAAGTCCATTGTCACAGTATCCGCAAGACTCCTGGCCCGACAGACCATGCCCCACCTCCAGGATCTGCAGCCTGACCAACAACACCCCACTCAGACTCAACACCTATGCCCCATGCTTCAGCTCCTCATTTGCCAACAAATTTGGAAGCCAGTGCAGCCACCTTGGATTATCCAGGAAGGGGAAGCTGCCATCTTTAGGTGTGACGAATCCCATCCTGAGACACCTGCTCGAGACTGGAAGTTCATTGTCAGGTACCTCAAATGCATCAGGCTACTGAAGACTGGGAAGTTTGAATAGTATATGACTGTTATAGTGTAGATTTTTTTTTCTCCTTTCTGAGAATTTTTAAGTTTTTCTCTATTTTTCTTGCCCTGTTTTTCTTTTTGTTTACCTGTTTCCTCAGAGTCTCTTTCTCCCTTTTCTCATGTAAAAACCAACTTCTTTTGATTATGCTTTCACTCTTCCTATGATCTAGGACTTCAATATACTTTTATTATCCCATTAACAGTTAATCCTACACCCCTCCCATTCTCTTTGTCCACCATTAGAAACTGTAGACAAATCTTACCAAATCTGTTGGTTATACTGTAGAAAATAATCAAACTCTTCTTCTCTGTTTATTATGACAATACTATTAACCTATTCATAGGGGATATTTGGTTTAGGGCTGCATATTGTCTGTACTGGGTGCTGCTAATATTGATTCGCCCCTTAAAGAAGAGGTTTTGGAAACCTGCAGGGTCACTATAAGCCTACAGGGGGAAACTGTAATAATCCAAAACTGCACTGCTATAGGGAAAGATACATGAACAACATGAAAAAACAAGGGAAGAAAGTTCCAAACAAAAATTCTATACTTAATAAATACAAAAGCCCTTAATAAATACAAAATAGAATCCAATGACAGCATGGTAGAAGAAATGTCAGAAAAGGAGTTAGGAATATACATAATTAAAATGATTTGTGAAGCAAAGGATGAAATAAGAGAGCAAATGCAGGCAATGAATGATCACTCCAATAAGCAGTTGAAAGAGAAACTGCAGGAAGCAAAAGATCATTTCAACAAAGAAATAGAGATTCTGAAAAAAAGAAAAAAAAAAACAAATCCTTGAAATGAAGAAAACAATAAACCAAATTAAAAACTCAACTGAAATCATCGCCAACAGATTAGATCACTTGGAATACAATCTCAGACAATAAAAACAGAATGTTTAATCTTGAAAATACAGGTGACCACACTGAAAAGATTGTAAGAAATCATGAACAGAACCTCCAAGAACTATGGGATATCATGAAAAAAACAAATTTAAGAATTATTGGGATTGAGAAAGGCACAGAGATACATACCAAAGGAATGAACAACCTATTTGATAAAACAGTATCAGAAAATTTCCCAAACCTGAAGAATGAAATGGAAAATCAATACAAGAGGCTTACAGAACGACATATGTACAAAATTACAACATATCCAAACCAAGGCACACTATAATGAAAATGCCTAACATACAAAATAAAGACAAAATTTTAAAGGCTGCCAGAGAAAAACATCAGATTACAAATAGAGGGAACCAATACAGATATCAGCAGATCCCTCAGCCCAGATCCTAAAAGCTAGAAGGGCCTGGAACAACATATTTCGATCTCTGAAGGAACATGGTTGCCAACCAAGAATCTTATATCCAGCAAAACTAACCTTCAGATTTGAAGACAAAATAAAATGCTTCCATGATAAACAAAAGTTAAAAGAATTTACAAATAGAAGGCCTGCTCTACATAACATTCCCAGCAAAATATCCCATGAGGATAAAATGAAAAACAACAATGTAAGTCAGCAAAGGAAGGAACTACCGTAAAGGAAAAGTCAATCAAAGGAGAAACTAAGTCAAGTTAAAAAACGAATACAAACCAAAATGACTGAGAATACAAATCATGTCTCAATAATACCCTGAATGTTAATGGCCTAAATTCATCAATCAAAAGATATAGACAGGAAGACCAGATTACAAAGAAACACCCAACAATATGCTGCTTTCAAGAGACTCATCTCATAGAATAAGACATCCACAGACTAAAGGTGAAAGGATGGGAAAAAATATACCATAGACACAGATTCAGTAAAAAAAAAAAAAAGGGGGGGGGGAGTTTCCATCCTTATATCAGATAATGTGGACTTCAAGCCAAAGTTAGTCAGAAGGGATTAAGAAGGACATCTCATACTGCTTAGGGGAACCATAAATCAGGAAGACATAATGATGGTAAATATTTATGCCCCAAGCAACAGCACATCCATGTATGTCAAACAAATCCTTCTCATACCAGGAACCAAATAGACCACAACTCAATAATTCTACGTGACTTTAACACACCACAGTCACCAATGGATAGATCTTCCAAGCAAAAACTAAACAAACCATACAACTCAATATTACAATCAATAATTTAGACTTGAGACTTATATAGAACATTCCATCATCAACGAGCAAATACATTCTCTTATCAGCAGCACACGGATCCTTATCTGAAATAGAACTTATGTTATGCCACAAAGTAGCCCTTAATAAAAACAAAAAAAAACAGAGATACTGCCTTGTATTCTATCAGATCATAATGGAATGAAATTAGAAGTCAATGGTAAAATAAAAAACCAGAAATTACTCCAACACCTGGAGAGTAAATAATATGCTACTGAATAATGTATGGATAGCAGAAGACATCACCGAGGAGATAAAAAACTTCTTGGAGGTAAATGAGACCAATGATACAACATATCAAAATCTCTGGGACACTAAGAGGAAAATTCATTGCATGGAGTGCATTCAAGAAAAAGAATAAAAAATCAACAACTAAATGACCTAACATTACAGCTCAAAGCCCTAGTAAAGGAAGAACAGATCAACACCAAAAGCAGTAGAAGACAGGAAATAATTAAAATCTGAGCTACAATCAATGAAACTGAAACAAAAGAAACAATTCAAAAAACTGACAAAACAAAAGGGTCTTTGAAAAAGTAAATAAACTAGATAAAATCTTAGCCACACTAATGAAGAGAAGGAGAGAGAAAACTCGAATTACTAAAATTTATGATGAAAAAGGAAATATCATGATAGACACCACTGAGATACATAACATGACAAGCTACTTTGAAAATCTATATTCCAATAAAATAGAAAATTCCAAAGACATTGACAAATTTCTAGAGATATATGATCCACCCAAACTGAATCAGAAGGACATACACAATTTAAACAGATAAATTTCAAGCAACAAAATAGAAGTCATCAAAAGCCTACCAACCAAGAAAAGCCCCGGACCAGATGGATTCTCAGCTGAGTTCTACAAGACCTTCAAAGAACTTATACCAATACTCCTCAAAGTATTCCATGAAACAGAAAAGGATGGAACTCTTCCAAACTCATTCATTCTATGAAGCTAGTATCACTCTGATACCGAAACCACACGAAGACACATCAAGGAAAGAAAACTTTAGACCAGTATCTCTGATGAACGAAGACACAAATATCCCTAACAAACTTCTGGCAAATCATGTACAAAAACATATTAAGAAGATAGTGCACCATGATCAAGTGGGGTTCATCCCAGGGATGCAAGGTTGGTTCGACATCTGGAAATCAATAAATGTAATTCATCACATCAATTGGCTTAAGGATAAGAATATGATTATTTCAAAAGATTCAGAGAAAGTGTTTCACAAAAATACAACACTCCCTCATGCTCAAAACACTAGAAAAAATAGGGATAACAGGAACATACCTCAACATGGTAAAAGCTATTTATGATAAGCCCAAGGCCAACATCATTCTCAATGGAGAAAAGCTGAAAGCATTCCCCCTAAAAACTGGAACAAGGTAGGGATGCCCTCTTTCACCACTTCTATTCAACATCATCCTTGAATCTCTAGGCAGAGCAATTAGATCAAAGAAATTAAAGGGATACAAATAGGAAAAGAAGAACTCAAGCTATCATATTTGCCAACAACATGATTCATATTTGCCAACAACATGATTCTTTATTCAGAGTATCCAAAAAACTCTACCAGGAAACTTCTAGAACTAATGAATGAATTCAGCAAAATAGCAGGCTATAAAACAACACACAGAAATCTAATGCATTTCCATTCATAATTGATGAATCCCCTGAAAGAAAAATTAGGAAAACTACTCCATTCACAATAACCTAAAAAAAAAAAACTGAGAATCTAACAAAAGAGGTGAAAGACCTCTACATACATTGAGAACCACAGAACACTAAAGAAAGAAATTAAAGAAAACCTCAGAAGATGGAAAGATCTCCCATGTTCTCTGATAGGCAGAATTAATATTATCAAAATGGCTATATTCCCCAAAGGGGCTATACAGATTTAACAAAATTTCAATTAAAATTCCAATGACATTCCTCATAGAAATACAGAAAGCAATGATGGAATTCATCTGGAAGATCAAAAGACCCAGAATAGCCAAAGGAATACTGGGCAGGAAGAATGATGCAGGAGGTATCACAACACCAGGTCTTAAACTCTACTACAGAATAACAGTAACAAAAATGGCATGGTATTGGCACCAAAATAGACAGGTAGATCAATGGTACAGAATAGAAGACACGGAGACAAATTCACATAAGTACCGTTATCTCATACTAGACAAAGGTGCCAAAAATATACAATGGAGAAAAGATAGCCTCTTCAACAAATGATGCTGGGAAAACTGGAAATCCATATGCAGTAAAATGAAATTAAATCCCTGCCTCTCACCCTGCACAAAACTCAACTCAAATGGATCAAGGATCTAGGCATTAGACCTGAGACCCTTCAACAAATACAAGAAAAAGCAGGCCCAAATCTTCATGTTGGTTTAGGACCAGACTTTCTTAACAAGACCCCCAGAGCACAAGAAATAAAAGTAAGAATCAATAAAAAATGGAACAGATTCAAACTAAAAAATTTTCCTTAGCAAAGTAAACAAAAATGTGAAAAGAGAGCCTATAAAGTTGAAAAAAAATCTTTCCACACACCCTTCAGACAGAGCACTAATCTTCAAAATTTATAAAGGCCTTTAAAAACTTTATACCAAAAATACAAAGAACTCAATCAATAAATGGGTTAAGAAACTGGGCAGATACTTCACAGAAGTAGTTATACAGGTGATCAACAAATATATGAAAAAGTGTTCATCATTTCTAGTAATTAGAGAAATCCAAATTAAAACCACCTTAAGATTTCATATAACTCTAATAAGAATGGCTATTATCAAGAATGCAAGAGGCACTGGGGAGAACAACTCTATCTTGAAATTATAAGAAGAAGCTGTTTGTGATACTGTCTTTTAATTCACATCTTAAACAGAGGTCCCCTCACTTTAGTTCTGTGTAATTTTTATTTTTATTTTTCCAGTTCTGGAGATTGAACCCAGAGCCTCATGTATGCTAGCTTTCTTGTGAGCACCACC
Organism: Sciurus vulgaris; assembly: GCF_902686455.1. Classification (NCBI taxonomy): domain Eukaryota; kingdom Metazoa; phylum Chordata; class Mammalia; order Rodentia; family Sciuridae; genus Sciurus; species Sciurus vulgaris. The sequence goes on along the minus strand of NC_136470.1, from coordinate 71,118,985 downwards.
AGCTGATTCTTAGAGTAAGCAGGAATCATTCTCTTCGAGCACAAGTCACACCCATGGCTCTCCAGCTCCTACAGCTGCCAGCAGATTGACCACAGAACGCCAGTGGAGAACCAGCTGCCTGCTGCTGCCTGGAAGTTCACTGTTACAGTAGCTACAGGCCCCCAAGACCAACTGACTATGCCCTATCACCAGGAACCCAGACCAACTGATTGCACCCGGCCTTCTGGATCCCACAACCACACAAAACACACCCGACCTCCAGGACCACTGACGGACCAACTGCATCCTGTCTCCAGGACCTCCAGCTGAACACGACCACCCCTGAGCTGCAGATCCCCATTTGCCAACACATTTGATGGCCAGAGCAGCCATCTTGGATAATCCTGGATGCCATAGCTCCGATCTTCGGGTGGGGCAAATCCCATCTTGCGACGCCTGCTAGAGGCTTGAAGCCCATTGTCAGGTACCTCTCATACATCAGGAGGTCTCATTAGTATATGACTGTTATACAGTGGATTTTCTTTTTTCTCCTTTTAAAAAAAAATAAGTTTTTATTTCTTTACGTTTCTTGCTTTCTTTTCCTTCTGTTTACCTGTTCCCTCAGAGTCACTTTCTCCCTTATTTACATGATGTTATTGTCCCCATAGGGGCTATTTGGTCTAGGATTGCATAGTGTCTGGTTTGGGCACTGCTAATAATGATCTCCCCTTAAAGAAAGGGTTTTGGAAACCTATAGGGCCACTATAAGCATATAGAGGGAAATCTGCAATACCTCAGATCTGCACTGCTAGAGGGGAAGATACATGAACAACATGAAAAAACAAGGGAAGAAAATGGTCCAAACAAATCTAGATTCTATAGTAAAAGAATCCAATGACAGTATGTTAGAAGAAATGTCAGAAAAGGACTTCAGAATATACATGATTAAGAAGATTTGCAAAGCAAAGGATGAGATAAGAGAGCAAATGCAGGCAATGAATGATAATACCAATAAGCTCAAAGAGCACCTGCAGGAAGCAAAAGATCATTTCAACAAAGAGATAGAGATTCTCAAAAAAAACCAAATGGAAATCCTTGAAATGAAGGAGACAATAAACCAAATAAAAAACTCAATGGAAAGCATCACCAACAGACTAGACCACTTGGAAGACAGAACCTCAGACAATGAAGACAAAATATTTAATCTTGAAAATAAAGTCGCCCAAACAGAGAAGATGGTAAGAAATCATGAACAGAATATCCAAGAACTATGGGACATCATGAAAAGACCAAGTTTAAGAATTATTGGGATTGAGGCAGGCACAGAGATACAAACCAAAGGAATGAACAACCTATTCAGTGAAATAATATCAGAAAATTTCCCAAACCTCAAGAATGAAACGGAAAATCAAATACAAGAGGCTTACAGAACACCAAATGCACAGAATCACAACAGATCCACACCAAGGCACATTATAATGAACATGCCTAACATTCAAAATAAAGATAGGATTTTGAAGGCCGCGAGAGAAAAGCATCAGATTACATATAGGGGGAGACCAATACGGAGAGCAGCCGACTTCTCAACCCAGACTCTAAAAGCTAGAAGGGCCTGGACCAACATATTTCAAGCTCTGAAAGAACATGGTTGCCAACCAAGAATCCTATACCCAGCAAAACTAACCTTCAGATTTGAAGATGAAATAAAATCCTTCCATGATAAACAAAGGTTAAAAGAATTTACAAATAGAAAGCCTGCACTACAGAATGTTCTCAACAAAATATTCCATGAGGAGGAAATGAAAAACAACAATGTAGGTCGGCAAAGGGAGGATCTACCTTACAGAAAAACCACTCAAAGGAGAAACCAAGCCGACTTAAAAACCAAAAATAAGCCAAATGACTGGGAATACAAATCATTTCTCAATAATAACCCTGAACGTTAATGGCCTAAACTCATCAATCAAAAGACATAGACTGGCAGAATGGATTAAAAAGAAGGACCCAACAATATGCTGCCTGCAAGAGACTCATCTCATAGAAAAAGACATCCACAGACTAAAGGTGAAAGGATGGGGAAAAACCTACCACGCACATGGACCCAGTAAAAAAGCGGGGGTTTCCATCCTTATATCAGATAAAGTGGACTTCAAGCCAAAGTTAGGCAGAAGGGATAAAGAAGGACATTTCATACTGCTTAAGGGAACCATAAATCAGGAAGACATAACGATAGTAAATATTTATGCCCCAAACAATGGTGCATCCCTCTACATCAAACAAATCTTTCTCAATTTCAAGAATCACATAGAGCACAACACAATAATTCTGGGTGACCTTAACACAACGCTGTCACCATTAGATAGCTCTTCCAAACAAAATCCAACCAAAGAAACCATAGAACTCAATAACACAATCAATAACCTAGACTTAATAGACATATATAGAACATTACATCCATCAACGAGAGGATACACTTTCTTCTCAGCAGCACATGGAACCTTCTCGAAAAAAGAACATATGTTATGCCACAAAGCAACCCTTAGGAAATGCAAAACAATAGAGATACTGCCTTGTGTTCTATCAGATCATAATGGACTGAGAGTAGAAATCAGTGACAAAGTAAAAAAAGGAAATTACTCCAACACTTGAGACTAAATAATATGCTATTGAATGAAACATGGATAACAAAAAACTTCAGGGAGGAGATTAAAAAATTCTTAGAGGTCAATGAGAATGATGATACAACATATCAAAATCTCTGGGACACTATGAAAGAGGAAAATTCATTGCATGGAGTGCATTCCAGAAAAGAATGAAAAGTCAACAATTAAATGACCTAACATTACAGCTCAAAGCCCTAGAAAAAGAAGAACAAAATAACAGCAAAAGTACTAGAAGACAGGAAATAATTAAAATCAGAGCTGAAATCGATGAAATTGAAACAAAAGAAACTATTCAAAAAATTGACAAAACAAAAAGTTGGTTCTTTGAGAAAGTAAACAAAATAGATAAACCCTTAGCCACACTAACAAAGAGAAGGAGAGAGAAGACTCAAATTACTAAAATACATGATGCAAAAGGAAATATCACAACAGACACCACTGAGATACAGAACATAATGAGAAGCTACTTTGAAAATCTGTATTCCAACAAAATAGAAAGTACCGAAGACATTGACAAATTTCTAGAGACATACGCTCCGCCCAAACTGAACCAGGAGGACATACGCGATTTAAACAGATCAATATCAAGGAATGAAATAGAAGAAGTCATTAAAAATCTACCATCCAAGAAAAGCCCAGGACCAGACGGATTCTCAGCCGAGTTCTACAAGACCTTCAAAGAAGAACTCATTCCAATACTTCTCAAAGTATTCCAGGAAATAGAAAAGGAGGGTACCCTCCCTACAGAACTCATTCTATGAAGCTAATATCACCCTCATACCCAAACCAGGAAAAGACACATCAAGGAAACAAAATTTTAGACCAATATCCTTGATGAATATAGATGCTAAGATCCTTAACAAAATATTGGCAAACTGTATCCAAAAACATATTAAGAAAATTGTGCACCACGATCAAGTGGGGTTCATTCCTGGAATGCAAGGATGGTTCATTATTCGTAAATCAATAAACGTAATCCATCATGTCAATAGACTTAAGGATAAGAATCATATGGTTATTTCAATTGACGCAGAAAAAGCGTTCAACAAAATACAACACCCCTTCATGCTCAAAACACTAGAAAAAAATAGGGATAGTAGGAACATACCTGAACATTGTAAAGGCTATTTATGCTAAGCCCATGGTCAACATCATTCTTAATGGAGAAAAACTGAAACCATTCCCTTTAAAAATGGGAACAAGACAGGGATGTCCTCTTTCACCACTTCTATTCAACATTGTCCTCAAAACTCTAGCCAGAGCAATTAGGCAGACTAAAGAAATTAAAGGGATACGAATAGGAAAAGAGGAACTTAAGCTATTTGCGGATGACATGATTCTATATTTAGAGGATCCAAAAACCTCCTCCAGAAAACTTCTAGACCTCATCAATGAATTCAGCAAAATAGCAGGCTATAAAATCAACATGCATAAATCTACAGCATTTTTATACGCAAGCAATGAAACAGCTGAAAGGGAAATGAGGAAAACAACTCCATTTGCAATAGCCTCAAAAAAAAAATAAAATACTTGGGTATCAATCTAACCAAAGAGGTAAAAGATCTCTACAATGAAAACTACAAAACACTGAAGAAAGAAATTAAGGAAGACCTTAGAAGATGGAAAGATCTCCCATGTTCTTGGATAGGCAGAATTAATATTGTCAAAATGGCCATACTACCAAAAGTGCTATGCAGATTCAATGCAATTCTAATTAAAATCCCAATGACGTACCTCACAGAAATAGAGCAAGCAATCATGAAATTCATCTGGAAAAATAAGAAACCCAGAATAGCTAAAGCAATCCTTAGCAGGAAGAATGAAACAGGGGGTATCGCAATAACAGAACTTCAACTATACTACAAAGCAATAGTAACAAAAACAGCATGGTATTGGCACCAAAATAGACAGGTAGATCAATGGTACAGAATAGAGGACACAGACACAAACCCAAATAAATACAATTCTCTCATACTAGACAAAGGTGCCAAAAATATGCAATGGAGAAAAGATAGCCTATTCAACAAATGGTGCTGGGAGAATGGGAAATCCATATGCAACAGAATGAAACTAAACCCCTATCTCTCACCCTGCACAAAACTCAACTCACAATGGATCAAGGACCTTGAATCAGACCAGAGACCCTGCATCTTATAGAAGAAAAAGTAGGTCCAAATCCTCACCTTGTTGGATTAGGACCAGACTTCCTTAACAGGACTCCCATAGCACAAGAAATAAAAGCAAGAATCAATAACTGGGATAGATTCAAACTAAATAGCTTTCTCTCAGCAAAGGAAACTATCAGCAATGCAAAGAGAGAGCCTACAGAGTGGGAGAATATCTCTGCCTCTCATAATTCAGATAGAGCACTAATTTCCATAATCTATAAAGAACTCAAAAAACTCTACACCAAGAATACGAATCATCCAATCAACAAATGGGCTAAGGAAATGAACAGACACTTCACAGAAGATGTACAAGCAATCAACAGATATGAAAAAATGTTCAACATCTTTAGTAATAAGAGAAATGCAAATCAAAACTACACTAAGATTCCATCTCACCCCAATGAGAATGGTGATTATCAAGAATACAAGCAACAATAGGTGTTGGCGAGGATGTGGGGAAAAAGGTACGCTCATACATTGCTAGTGGGACTGCAAATTAGTGCAGCCACTCTGGAAAGCAGTGTGGAGATTCCTTAGAAAACTTGGAATGGACCTACCATTTGACCCAGCTATCCCACTCCTTGGTCTATACCCAAAGGACTTAAAATCAGCACACTACAGAGATACAGCCACATCGATGTTCATAGCAGCTCAATCAACAATAGCCAGACTATGGAACCAACCTAGATGCCCTTCAATTGATAATGGATAAAGAAACTGTGGTATATATATATATATATATATATATATATATATATATATATATATATACAATGGAATATTACTCAGCTATAAAGAATAATAAAATTATGGCATTTGCAGGCAAATGGATGAAATTGGAGAATATCATGTTAAGTGAGATAAGCCAATCTCAAAAATCCAAAAGAGGAATGATCTCACTGATAAGCGGATGATGACACTTAATGGGGGGTGGGAGTGGGACAAGAATGGAGGAAGGAGGAACTGTATAGAGGGAAATGAGAGGTGAGCGGGGTGGGGGGGGGAGAAAAAAATGGAATGAATCAAACATCATTACTCTATTTAAATTTATGTATGCAAATCGTATGCTGTTACTCCATGTACAAACAGAAACAACATGTATCCCATTTGTTTACAATAATAATTAATTTAAAAAAGAATAAAAGCAATAATAAGTATTGGCACAGATGTTGGGAAAAAGACACATATATTGCTGGTAGAGCTGCAAATTGGTGCAGCAACTCTGGAAAGTAGTATGGAATTTCCTCAGAAGACTTGGAATGACCCGACATTTAACCCAGCTATCCCATTCCTCCGTTTATAATCAAAGGACTTAAAATCAGCATACTGCAGTGACACTACACATCAATATTCATAGTTGCTCAATTCACAATTGCTAGATTGTGGAACCAACCTAGAATCCCTTCAATTGATGAATGTATAAAGAAACTGTAGTATATATACACAATGGAGTATTACTCAGCCATAAAGAAGAATAAAATTATGACATTTGCTGGTAAATAGATGGAGTTGGAGAACATAATGCTAAGTGAAATAAGCCTAGTCCAAAAAACCAAAGGCTAAATGTTTTCTATGATAATTGGATGACGATACATAACAAGTGGCAGGGGGGCGGGTAAAAGAAGAATGGAAGAACTTTGGATTGTGTAGAGAGAAATAGGGTGGGAGAGGTAGGGGAAGGTAAGATAGTAGACTGAGACATGTGCATGTATGATTACATGAATTGTTGTGTCTACATTGTGTTTAAACATAGAAATGAAAAGTTGTACCCCATATGTGTACAATGAATCAAAATGCAGTCTGTAAACATAAAAATTTTTAAAAAGGGAAAAAAAGGCAAATGAACACCATGAACACTTTTCTTTTTCTTTGCACAGGAGGAAAAATAAAAATTGAAAGATAAGACTCAGTTGGATTTAAATTAAAAATCTGATTGTCTAACCTCATTTAACTTAACAAAAGGACAGCTCAACATCAGGACATGTTATTGGTATTATTAATGTCAACAAATTAAGAATTATAACCTCGGGCCCCGCCTGAACTCTGCACCCAGGACGGCGCCATCACTGGTTGGTCACAGTCACGGAGTGAGCTGGTGGGTGAGTCAGGTCGCCTGCACCACGGAGACAGCAGGCAGGCACCCAACCCACCTGCCTTGCACAGATAGGCAGCAGGCAGCTAACCCACCCAGCAACCAGGCCAAAGACAGACACCATCACTGAGCGACCCCGCCCGACCACCACGCCGAGGTCTGTCGCCAGCCTGCCTGCATCACGGAGCTAGCCAGATGTGTCTTTAGCGGCTGGTGCAAGCACTTTGAATTATTCCTGAGGCTGTGGCCATCATCACTGAAGGGCAGCTCCCTTCCTGAGACACCTACAGGAGACTAGAGGACATTTAACAAGACCCAGGAGTCAAGAAGAGGAGGTATTGAGAGACTCGGGACCAACTCAGAGCCACCGGGTGAATCTCTCCCACTGGTCGGGCTCCCCGGGAGAAGCTGTAGTCCTGAAATGCAGGGAACTTTGTGGAGTAGAGTGGCCAGTGAGACTCCCCTGCTGGAGCCAAGTACCCAGTCAACCAGGAGCATTGCAGAGGAGGGCCACACAGCTAGAGGCTTTGACGCAGAGTGAGGATCCAAGGCCCAGGCAGTAGCTCCAGTCCCCACAAAATGTAGCAGAGGAGGGCCACTCAGCAAGGGAGTCCCTCGCAGGGCCAGGCTCCCCAGCCCAGGCGGTAGGTCAGGACCCCTGAGAACATCGCAGAGGAAGGCGTCCCAGTCCAGGTGGTAGTTCTGGACCAAAGGGAACTTCTCGGAGAGCTGCGCAGCAAAACTTCCCCCCCAGGTAGGTCTTCCCCACTGGATGAGGCCTTCCCACCAGGGCAGTAGAACCAGAGACACAGACCCAGATCAGACGTGCCCCAGTCTGCAGTCTAGTCCCCTTTTACTGACCATCAGTCAACAAGTGGAGGCACCTCTGCCGACTGACAGGGAATATACCGCACCTGAAGGCCACCACGCCTAGAGTAGGGCAGCTTCCTAGTGGAGCACCAAATTATGAAGTTCCTCCAAGACTTCAGGCTACTGAAGGCTAAGAGGTGAGTTACTGGAAATCTACAGAGACAATATTAGTCAACAGAGGAAATCTGCAATATCCCAGAGTTTCACTACTAGAGGGGTAGATACCTGAGCAATATGAGAAAACAAGGGAAGAAAATGCCCCAAACCTAGATGGTATAGCAATAAAATCCATTGACAGCACAGCAGAAGAAATGTAAAAAAGGGAGTTCAGAGGGTATGTAATTAAAACAATCAGGGAAGCAAACAAGAAGATGAAAAAGCAAATGCAGGCATTGAATGATGAGGTGAAAAAGCAAATGCAGGCATTGAATGATCACACCAATCGACATTAAACGAGCAAATACAGGGAGCAAAAGATCATTCCAATAATGAGGTAGAGATACTGAAAAAAACAAACAGGAATCCTTGAAATGAAGGAAACAATAAACAAAATTAAAAACTCCATAGAAAGCATAACCAATAGGACAGAACACCTAAAAGACAGACCCTCAGATATTGAAGAAACAATATTTAATCTTGAAAACAAAGTTGACCAAACAGAGAAGATGGTAAGAAATCATAAATAGATTTTACAAGAATTATGGGATATCATGAAAAGGCCAAAATTAAGAATTATTGGGATTGAAAGACCCAACAATTTGCTGCCTGCAAGAGACTCATCTCATAGAAAGAGATACCCACAGACTAAAGGTGAAAGGATGGGAAAAAACATACCATGCGCATGGATGCAGCAAAAAAGTCGGAGTATCCATCCTCATATCAGATAATGTGGACGTCAAGCCAAAGTTAGTCAGAAGGGATAAAGGAGGACATTTCATGCTGCTTAAGGGAAGCATAAATCAGCAAGACATAACAATCATATATATCAATGCCCCAAACAGTGGCTCATCCATGTATGTCAAACAAATCCTTCTCAATGCCACAAATCAAGTAGACCACAACACGATAATACTAGGCAATTTTAACACACCTGTCTCACCACTGGACAGATCTTCCAATCAAAAATTGAAAAAAGAAACCATAGATCTCAAAAACACAATCAATAATTTAGACTTAACAGACATTTATAGAATATACCATCCAACAAAGAGCGAATACACTTTCTTCTCAGCAGCACATGGATCCTTCTCTAAAATAGATCATATATTATGCCACAAGCTACTGTTAGTAAATACAAGAAGATAGAGATAATACCTTGTATTGTATGAGATCATGATGGATTGAAATTAGAAATAAATGAGAGAGTAAAAAACAGAAACTACTCCAGCACCTGGAGAATAAATAATATGCTATTGTATGATGAATGGGTAACTGAAGACATCAGGAAGGAAATAAATTCTTAGAGGTAAATGACAACAAAGAAACAACATATCAGAATCTCTGGGACACTATGAAAGCAGTTCATAGAGGAAAATTTATTTCATGGAGTGCATTCAATGAAAGAAGAAAAAAATCAACAAATAAGTGACCTAACACTACAGCTCAAAGCCCTAGAAAAAGAAGAACAGAGCAACACCAAAAGTAGTAGAAGACAGAAAATAGTTAAAATCAGAGCTGAAATCAAATAAATTGAAACGAAAGAAACAATCAGAAAAATTGACAAAATAAATAGTTGGGTCTTTGAAAAATACACAAAATTGATAACCCCTTAGCCACACTAACAAAGAGAAGGACAGAGAAAACTCAAATTACTAAAATTCAGAATGAACAAGGAAATATCACAACAGAGACAAGTGAAATACAAAACATAATTAGAAGCTATTTTGAAAATCTATACTCCAACAAAATAGAAAATCTCAAAGACATCAACAGGTTTCTAGAGACATATGAATTACCTAAACTGAACGAGGACGACTTACACAATTTAAATAGATCAATTTCAAGTAATGAAATAGAAAAAGTCATCAAAAGCCTACCAACAAAGAAAAGTCCGGGACCAGATGGATTCTCAGTCAAGTTCTACAAAACCTTTAAAGAACAGCTCATTCCAATATTCCTCAAAGTATTTCATGAAATAGAAGAGGAGGGAACCCTCCCAAACTCATTCTATGAAGCCAATATCACCCTGATACCTAAACCAGAAAGAGACACATCGAGGAAAGAAAATTTCAGACCAATATTCTTAATGAACATCAATGCAAAAATTCTCAACAAAATCTTAGCTAATCACATACAAAACTATATTAAAAAGATAGTGCACCACGATCAAGTGGGTTTTATCCCATGGATGCAAAGTTGGTTCAACATCTGGAAATCAATATATGTAATTAACCATATTAATAGACTTCAAGTCAAGAATCACTTGATTATTTCGATAGATGCAGAAAAAGCATTTGATAAAATACAGCATCCCTTCATGCTCAAAACACTGGAAAAAATAGGGATAGTGGGAACATTCCTTAACATTGTAAAGGCCATCTATGCTAAGCCCACGGCCAATATCATTCTAAATTGTGAAAAACTGTAAGCATTCCCCCTAAAAACTGGAACAAGGCAGGGATACCCTCTTTCACCACTTCTATTCAACATCGTCCTTGAAACTCTAGCCAGAGCAATTAGACAAACCAAAGAAAGTAAAGGGATACCAATGGGAAAAGAAGAACTCAAACTATCCTTGTTCGCTGATGACATGATTATATATTTAGAGGAACCTGGAAATTCCACCAGAAAACTCTTAGAACTCACAAGTGAATTCAGTTAAGTAGCAGGTTACAAGATCAATGCTCATAAATCCAATGCATTTCTATACATAAGTGATGAATCTTCAGAAAGAGAAGTTAGGAAAAATACCCCATTCACAATAGCTTCCAAAAAAATAAAATACTTGGAAATCAATCTCACAAAAGAGGTGAAAGACCTCTACAATGAGAACTACAGAACACTAAAGAAAGAAATTAAAGAACACCTTAGAAGATGGAAAGATCTCCCATGCTCTTGGATAGGCAGAACTAATATTGTCAAAATGGCCATACTATCAAAAGTGCTATACAGATTCAATGCAATTTCAATTAAAATCCCAATGACGTACTTTACAGAAATAGAGCAAGAAATCATGACATTCATCTAGAAGAATAAGAAACCCAGAATAGCTAAAGCAATCCTTAGCAGGAAGAGTGAAGCAGGGGGTATTGCAATACCAGTACTTCAACTATACTACAAAGCAATAGTAACAAAAACGGCATTGGTATTGGTACCAAAATAGACAGGTACATCAATGGTACAGAATAGAGGACATGGACACAAACCCAAATAAATACAATTTTCTCATACTAGACAAAGGGGCCAAAAATATGCAATGGAGAAAAGATAGCCTCTTCAACAAATGGTGCTGGGAAAACTGGAAATCCATATGCAACAGAATGAAACTAAACCCCTATCTCTCACCCTGCACAAAAATTAATTCAAAATTGTGGTGGGCAATACCCGGGGTTGCGCCACATTATTCTCTACAAACATGGTGGCTGACACTTTGCCAGAGGGTATGAAGTTTGTCTCTTGATGTAAACAGGAAGCTAGATATATTGGCCACGCAGGACAGACTATTGTACCAACCACCAATGCAGATGAGTTCAGGCTTACTTCCCCCTGACAACAGACATTCTATTGGTTTGTCTACAAGATATAAGTCAGTGTTCTTCCTAATAAAGCCCCTTTTTTTCCCACTCAAGAAAAAGCGTGTGCTCCTTATGTCCCGCTGGACAGAGACATTTGGTGGCCTGTACAGGGATCGAACCCACAACCTTGGCATTATCAGCACCAGGTAAGTGAGAAAGACAGTTTCACTAGCGTAGTTAACTAGCAGGTTTCCCTATTCGAGCAAACAGTGGCCTTAAGGCACTAACGGAAGGCTCCCCTAGTGAGGGAACTTAACAGAAGACTGTCCCAAGAGACAGCAAAGGATGTCATATAGTAAATGAATGTGTTTAAGGTGTTAGTTGTGTTAATATTTCTACTGCTTTTATTTGTTTGGTTACTGTTTGTTGTTGTTGTGGCCATCACAGAGGCCATATTAAGCTATAGCCATGGGATCGGCAACTTCACGGATTCGCATGGAAGGCTCTCTTAAGACATTGTTAAGAGAAAATGGAACTCTGTTAAAGTGTAAAACTGTGTGGACGTTCCTTAAAACTATAGAAGAAGCCTGTCCTTGGTTCTTAGAAGAAGGGCTCCTTATTGTCCCTCAGTGGGAGCATTTGGGAAAGGACCTCCATAAACAAAATGAAAAAATGCCTCTCCCTCTTGGTACTTTGCCTATATGGACATTAGTTCGTTCCTGTCTGACTTCCAAAACAACAAAATTTCAAGAACATCTAAGAGAAGGGGAAGAGATATTAGAAACTGTAAAAGAAGAACAATCAAGTCGAGCTTCTGAAAGAGAAAGTAGATGGTCAGACTCAGAACAGGGAAGTGACTCTGAAGAACAGGAACTATCTGAGACAGAGCTAGAAAAGAAGTTCTCTCAGTGGCATTTAGCCCCTACCGCGCTGCGCCCTCCGGCGTATAATCCAGGTCACCACTCTTTTCCAAGTTGTAGGGGTGCATGTACTTGCTGCACAGGGGCGGCCCCCAGAGAGTGGGCTGACGTACCATCTTGGTCAGTGTTCCCAATATTCCCGGTGTTTGAAGATCAAAACAATCAGAGATATCATCAAATATTAGATATAAAATTAGTGAAACAGTTAAAAGAGGCAGTTATATCCTATGGAGTACAAGCTGCATTTACCATTTCTTTATTAGAGAATGTTGCAAGTCAAAATCTTACTCTGACCGATTGGGGTAATTTAGCAAAAGCACGTTTATCTGGGAGACAATATCTTATGTGGAAGGTGGCTAACCAGGAGTTATGTTCTGATACTGCCCGACGTAATGCAGTTGCTGGCAATCTTCAAGGACAGTTATCTAAAGTTATTCAAGGTCATAATGAACCCTATGCTGATTTTGTAGACAGATTGATTCAAACAGCAGGACGTATATTTGGAGATGTAAACCAGGCTATGCCTTTAATCAAACAGCTTGCATATGAGCAAGCAAATGAATGGTGTAAAGAAGCAATAAGACCTTGGAGCCTACTTAAAGGTTTGTAGGGATATTAATGATGCTTTTATTCAAGGTCAGGTGATGGCTGCAGCGCTTGCACAGGGTCTTAGAGGCAATGCCAACTCCCGCCCAGGCCAACAGTGTTATCGGTGTAAACAATATGGACACATAAAAAAGGACTGCCCCCAGGGTCCTGTACCAAAATTATGTCCCCGATGTAAAAAAGGGAAACACTGGACAAGTGACTGTAAATCAACTAGAGACAAAGATGTTAACCCTTTACCTCCAAAAAACGGGAATCATGGCCTCAGCCTTGGGGCCCACAAATATACGGGACTATCCAGTCCATGCCTCGGACTCATTACCCCCTGACTCCCCAATTAGACAAACAAGAGGAAGCGCAGGATTGGACCTCTGTGCCTCCGCCAGAGCAGTATTAACTCCAGAGATGGAAGTACAATCAATACCAACTTCAGTTGTTGGCCCATTACCTAAAGGAACAGTGGAACTAGTTCTGGGGAGGAGTTCTTCTGCTTTAAAAGGATTAAATATTGTCCCTGGAGTTACAGACCCTGATTTTACAGGAGAAATAAAAATTCTTGCTTCTTCACCAAGAGGTGTAGCAATAATAGCTCAGGGTGATAGCATAGCACAATTGTTGGTCTTACCCAGCTGCCATGATCAATATCCATCAAAGAATATTATTAGGGGAAATAAAGGATTAGGTTCTACTGGCCAAAATATGGTCATGTTAACATTGGATTTAAAAGATAGACCTATGACAAAGTTAGTGATAGAAGGCAAAAGTTTTGAGAGCTTATTAGATACTGGGGCTGACAAAAGTATTATCAAAATTACAGAATGGCCCAAAGCGTGGCCGCTTCAACAGGCATATCAGATTTTAAGGAGATTGGGTATAGCTTCCAATCCTAACAAAAGCGCAGCCATATTAAAATGGAAAGATGAAGAAGGTCATAGTGGTACCGTCCAACCTTACATCCTTGAACATCTCCCGGTAAACTTGTGGGGGAGAGATATCATGGAACAGATGGATTTACATCTCACATCCGAGATAATACAAAAGTCCAAAAGCTAATCAAATGATGGTAGCCCAAGGACACACATGGGGAAAAGGTCTTGGGAAAAATAGTCAAGGACCTACTTCACCCATTTTAGTTACTCCAAAACAAGATAGAAAGGGATTGGATTTTCATTAGGGGCCACTGAAGCAATTAAAATAACATGGAAATCTGATAAACCTGTCTGGGTCCCTCAGTGGCCCCTCTCAAAAGACAAATTAGAAGCAGCCCAACAACTGGTTAAAGAACAACTAGAGGCTGGACACATCCAACCATCCACCTCTCCTTTCAACACAGCAATATTCATAATAAAAAAAAATCAGGAAAATGGAGGCTATTACATGACCTAAGAGCAGTAAATTCTATAATGGAGCCCATGGGACCTATTCAATTAGGATTACCTACTTTATCGACTATTCCAGTTAATTGGCCCTCCACTGTAATTGACATAAAAGATTGCTTCTTTTCCATTCCATTACATCCCTCAGACACCAAAAGGTTCACATTTACTGTGCCCTCACTTAATAACAGTTCTCCTAATAAAAGATATGAATGGACAGTTCTCCCACAAGGCATGGCCAATAGCCCCACTATGTGTCAAATATATGTAAACAAGGCTATTGAACCCATATGCCTAGCAAACCCTCAACTTTAAATCTATCATTATATGGATATTTTGTTAGCTCATAAAGAAAAAAACTGTCTTGGAAAATTGTTATAGTTCTTTAATAAAGTCACTAAAAAGGTGGGGCTTACATATTGCCATTGATAAGGCACAAATGACAGACACCAAAAACTTCCTGGGATCTATCATAAATGCAACTATGGTTAAACCCACAAAAATTAGTATTCGAGTAGACCAACTGAAGACTTTGAATGACTTTCAAAAGCTATTAAGTGACATTAACTGGATTAGACCTTACCTTCACTTACCCACCTCAAGTTTGGGCCCCGTTTGACACTCTTAAAGGTGATTCTGATCCTCTTTCTAAGCGGGTGCTTACCCCTAAGGCTCGAACAGCTCCCAAGCTTTTTGAAACAGCTATGGAAAAGGTTCATCTTTATCGTATTGACCTAGCTAAGCCTTTATCATTCATTGTCTTGGCCACAAATAAGTTACCCACAGGAGTGTTTTGGTAAAAAGGTCCAATTCTATGGTTCACATGAATTATGCCCCTAACAAGGTCTTATCTTGTTTACTGAATCTGTGGCAGAATTAATCCTTAGGGAGAACTATTAGTAGCTATAGAAGTATTCAAAACCCACCATGAGCCTTTTAACCTATTCTCTGATAGCAAATATGTTGTTAATGCTATTCAAAATTTAGAATTAACTGGTCTGCTTTCCCTCACTTCTACCACCACTAAGTGTTTACAATCTTTACAAAAACTTATTTGGGATAGAAAAAGCCCTTTTTTTATTGGGCATGTTCGGGCTCATACTGGCCTTCCAGGTCCTCTAAGTTTACACAATGATTTACAGACACCAGAGACCCACACATCTTTAATACGCTTGAAAATGCAAGAACTTTTCATTCCAAATTTCACGTAAATGCTTCTACTCTATGTACACGCTATAAAATTACTAAGGCAACAGCTCGGGACATAGTCAAGTCTTGTGCTAAATGTGTTATACTTATTCCTAACTCCTCCTTAGGAGTAAATCCAAAAGGGCTTCAGCCCAATCATATTTGGCAAATGGATGTAACTCATTATTCAAAATTTGGAAAAATACAATTCATCCATGTGTCAACAGATACATTTTCAGGATTTATTATGGCCTCTGCTCACGCTGGAGAAAAAAACCAAAGATGTAATAACACACTGTTTACATTCTTTCTCCATCCTAGGGGTCCCCAAACAAATTAAAACAGATAATGGTCCTGGATATACGTCCCAGGCCTTTAAACAATTTTGTTCCACCTTTGGTACTCAACATGTCACAGGACTAAGCATTGTTGAGTGTGCCCATTTAACACTTAAAAACATGCCTTATAAACAAAAAGGGGGAATAGGGGCATCATACAGATCCCCAAAAGACAAATTATCTGTTGCCTTGTTCATTTTAAATTTTTTAAATCTCGATTCTGAGGGCCGATCGGCTGCTGACCGTCATTCAGAGCCTAATAAAAAACATCTACCTCAAGTGCTCTGGAAGGACATTATTGGGACAATGGAAAGGCCCGGATCCGGTATTAATCTGGACCCAAGGGTCTGTTTGTGTTTTCCTGCAGGACGCACAATCGCCAATTTGGGTGCCTGAAAGATTGGTCAAGGCTTCCTCAATAGAAAACCAAGAACAAAAAAAAGATGTGGAAGTTCCTCCAACTGCTGTTGTTGATGATCCCTCACCATGTTAATGGAGGAGCCCTGCGTTACCTATGGGGGATAGTAAAGGCGTGGCCATGCCCTTTGCCCCTTACTAACTCTTCCAATCTATATCCTCCTATTCTTAGCACCCTTCCCAAATGGCTCCTATGACTTAGCAGGTTCTCTCTGCTTTCACCTCAGGTCTAACTTCTTACTTGACCCTTTCGATTGCATTCTTCTAAGCAATCAAACACTAGGAAAATTTCTACCATTTAATCATGTCTAATGTAGGCAACGTTACCATTCTCCAGGAAACAGTCCTTTTGCTTCATCGCAAAGGAAATGCCTCTGTACCTATGCAGCCACGCTGGGCACCTAGATGTTCTAGTTTTAGAACCTGGCCACCTGAGTGGACAGGCTGTCAGTCTAAAACTAAACCTGTATATTTTGACAAATCAAAGTCATTCACCTTCACTCCTAATTTTGTTACTTACCAAAATGCTACCTTTTCAGGATATAACTTTACAAAACGAAACCCTACGCAGGTCATTACCCCCGATCCCTTTGAGGCTTGGCTCTTATGTAGCACAATGGGTGTGTGCACTGATGTATCAGCTATGTCTATGATTTTTGGAGGAGTTTTAGCCAACTGCTCCTACAGCCAAAACAGGTCAGAAACCTTTGAAACGACAGTTCAAATTAGAGAGTGTTCACCAAATGTTAGTTTCTCCCCTACACCTGTATGTGTTAGGCCTCCTTTCATGTTTCTTATATCCAATGCCTCCACCAATGGTAGTCATCTTACCTGTCAAAAGACAGATAGTTTTCTTTCAGAATGCTGGAACGCGACCATCTTCCCTTTGGCCATCATAATGCGCATCCCTACATACCTTCCTTTGCCAGTACAAATCCAGGGAGAGGAATTGACTGTTTTACTAAGACCAAAAAGAGATTTCGGCATAACCGCTGCTGTGGTCACTATGATCACTGTTTCAGCTGCTGCTGCTGCCCTAGCTACTGCGATTCCTATGGCAGAAACTGTTAATAGCTTATCAGAAGCTACTGCTACAGCACTGAACACTCAATCAGAGATCAATCAACAATTACGAGCTGGAATTCTACTTGTCAACCAGAGAGTGGACCTAGTATAAGAACAATTGGATATGATTACTCATATAATGTCCATGGGGTGTATACATTATCTATCAGCCATGTGTGTAACTTCTGTAGTATATCAGAACCTAAGTTTGGCAGCTAATATGTCCAAAAGTCTGTCTAAACATATTAATGGAACCTGGAACTCTCAATTTGACAACCTCACATATGTCTTGAGATCTCAAATATTTACCATTAATAGTACCCGAGTGGAGGTTGCCTCAGTACTACAATTAGCCTCCTTCTTTCAGTCTGTTGTTCAGTGGGGAAAGAATTGGTTTAGATTCTTATCCCTAGGTGCCTGTTATGTGTTATACCTATTCTGTGTATCTGATGTTTATGCAAATTACATAGGCGCCAACTCAAGCAGACAGCTATATTTTGCTAAGCTCTGCTTGCCACTGATGTGGGAACCTCCCCCCAAGTTTGGCTATGCTAGACCAGTAGCCAGAGACGGGTAAGATTTGTGAAGAGTTCATACCAACCTAAGATAGGCAAAGAAGATATAAGCTTCATTTTCCAATGACGGGTAAGGATGTTGCTCTTTCATGGACAACCTAAGACAGACACGGTCTCTTTTATAAACAAGAAGGGGAAGATGTGGTGGGCAACACCTGGGGTTGTGCCACATTATTCTCTACAAAGATGGCATCTGGCACTTTGCAGCGGGTGTGGAGTTTGTCTCTTGATGTAAACAGGAAGCTAAATATATTGGCCACGCATGACAGACTATTGTACCAACCACCAATGCAGATGAGTTCAGGCTTACTTCCCCTTGACCACAGACATCCTATTAGTTTGTCTACAAGATATAAGTCGGTGTTCTTCCTAATAAAGCCCCTTTTTTTTCCCACTCAAGAAAAAGCATGTGCTCCTTATGTCCCACTGGACGGCAACACAAAATGGATAAAAAACCTTGGAATCAGACCAGAGACCCTGCATCTTATAGAAGAAAAAGTAGGTTCAAATCATCAACATATTGGCTTAGGATCAGACTTCCTTAACAGGACTCCCATAGCACAAGAAATAAAAGAAAGAATCAATAACTGGGATAGATTCAAACTAAATAGCTTTCTCTCAGCAAAGGAAACTATCAGCAATGCAAAGAGAGAACCTCCAGAGTGGGAGAATATCTTTGCCACTCATACTTCAGATAGAGCACTAATTTCCAGAATATATAAAGAACTCAAAAAACTCTACACCAAGAATACAAATAACCCAATCAACAAATGGACTAAGGAAATGAACAGACACTTCACAGAAGATCTACAAGCAATAAACAGACATAAAAAAATGTTCAACATCTTTAGTAATAAGAGAAATGCAAATCAAAACTACACTAAGATTCCATCTCACCCCAAATAGAATGGCGATTATCAAGAATACTAGAAACAACAGGTGTTGGCAAGAATGTGGGGGAAAAGGTACACTCAAACGTTGCTGGTGGGACTGCAAATTAGTGCAGCCACTCTGGAAAGCAGTGTGGAGATTCCTTAGAAAACATGGAATGGAACCACCATTTGACCCAGCTATCCCACTCCTTGGCCTCTACCCAAAGGACTTAAAATCAGTATACTACTATACTACAGTGATGTAGCTACATCAATGTTCATAGCTACTCAATTCACAATAGCCAGATTGTGGAACCAATCTAGATGCCCTTCAATTGATGAATGGATAAAACAACTGTGGTATATATAAACAATGGAATATTACTCAGCCATAAAAAATAATAAAACTATGGCATTTGCAGGCAAATGGATGAAATTGGAGAATATCATGCTAAGTGAGATAAGCCAATCTCAAAAAACTAAAGGACAAATGATCTCACTGATAAGCGGATAATGACACATAATGGGGGGGTGGGAGGGGGGCAAGAATGGAGGAAGGAGGGACTGTATAGAGGGATAAGAGGGGCGGAAGGGGTGGGGGGAAGAAAAAAATAACAGAATGAATCAAAAACTATTACCCTAGGTAAATGTATGATTACAAAAATGGTATGTATAGAGAAACAAGATGTATCCCATTTGTTTATAATAAAAATGAATTTTAAAAAAAATTAAAACCTCATCATTATACCAAAAGGTTCCAGAAGGTACCTAATAAAACTCAGCAGTTAATATGAGTAAATATTTTATATAAAATTAAGGATTAGAAGAAAACTATGTAAAGATGATAAATAACAATAACAAAAATAAGAACAAATATACAAAAGAGCAAAAAACATTAACCACTTCCATTATCAGGAATTAGACATGTATGTTTTTATTCATCTTTGTTTTATGGATTCAAGTTAATAAACTATGACAAGTAATTGAAAGAATACATGTAAATACATGAAAGTAAGAAACTATTGAATTTTTTTCAGAAATAAAATAATGTAATAAGTTATCTAGGTATAAGGAAAATAAACAATAATAACTGTTGTCTGTTTTAACAATAACGATTACCAATAAAATTGGAAGGAAATTCCCTTTAATACTTTAAATTGGGAATTTGAAATCTACTAAATTTGTTAAGTCTCAGAACAAAGGTTTTATTCAGGAACACTGAAAAACATTTTATCTAGTAGTGAAGTGCTTAGGAAGACCAAGTATTTTTCACTGCCTTTGAACTTCATCTGCTTTAATAATCCTTATTAGTATGGGGATAATATTCATATATCCAATGTTTATATAAGAGAATTTAAACTAATACTGTTAGAATAACATTAGAAATATAGAGTTGAACCAGACACAATGACACATGCCTGTATTCCCAACGGCTCTGGAGGCTGAGGTAGGAGGATCCGTATTCAAAGCCAGCCTCAGCAATTTTGTGAGATTCTGTTTAAAAAAAAAAAAAAAAAAAAAAGGGCTGGGGATGTTGCGCAGTGTTTAAGCACCTCTAGGTTTTATCACCAGTACCAAAAAGAAAAAAAGAGAAATAGAGTTGATGTCACTTGTTTTTATTGTAGTTGTGACAATAAGAGCCCACCAGAATTTAGTTTTAAATAAGTAATTATTTGTTTATATACCTCAGGAAGCTTATTATTGTTCTGTGACTGAGCTAATAAAAACATTTCTTTTCAACTGATACTTAAAACTATACTAGTGAGAAAATTATTGATACATAGTAACAAACAAATGAGGTCCTAATTGTTAGCATATTTTTTTAAATAAAATATTCACCTCCATATCTCTCAAATCCCAGGTAAAAGCCTTACTACTACACAAAATCTTTGCAAAGAATCTAAGCCACATCCTCTTTTCTTCTGGTCACAGTTGCTTGGTTCTTGGAAGCTTTCGTGTCAGAACTGTTGATAGCAAGATGTCTTCAGGAAATGCCAAAATCGGGCATCCTGCCCCCAACTCCAAAGCCACAGCTGTGATGCCAGATGGCCAGTTCAAAGATATTAGTCTTTCTGACTACAAAGGAAAATATATTGTGTTCTTCTTTTACCCTGTCTACTTCACCTTTGTGTGCCCTACGGAGATCACTGCTTTCAGTGACAGGGTAGAAGAATTTAAGAAACTCAACTGCCAAGTGATTGGTGCTTCTGTGTATTTTTGCTTCTGTCATCTGGCATGGATCAACACACCCAAGAAACAACGCCGGGACCCATGAACATTCCCTTGATATCAGATCTCAAGCGCACCATTGCTCAGGATTATGGAGTCTTAAAGGCTGATGAAGGTACTTCCTTCAGGGGCCTCTATCATTGATGATAAAGGTATCCTTCACCAGATCACTGTGAATGACCTTCCTGTCGGCCACTCTGTGGATGAGACTCAGATTAGTTCAGGCCTTCCAGTTCACTGGCAAACATGGGGAAGGGTGCCCTGCTGACTGGAAGCCTGAAGTCCAAAAGAGCAAAGAATATTTCCCCAAGCAGAAGTGATCGCTGGGCCATCTTAGTGCCAGGCTGCACTGGGCACCCATGAGAACAAAAACTCTTTTGTATTTCTTTTCATGCCTAAGACATAACTTTTCTGTAGGGCTGGGGAGACCAGCCTTTCTTCTGAAGGTGAGAGAATGACCTGAGCTATATTATGGGGTTGGCCATCTGATGTATATGATGTACCAGTAGTGGGGCATCATCTCATTTTTCTTTTGTAGTTTCTATTCAACTTGAACTGAGGGGGGAAAAAAAAAAGTAAACCAACACCATGATTTAGCTTTTATTCAAAATTATCGAAGAATGATTACGGTACTTTGGTATCCCCCAATAAATTGTTTCTTTGTGAACAGGGATGCTTTTAATTTGTTGCCTGAACCAAGCTCAATGCAAAGATTAGACAGCTAGTATTTTTAAGTTCATTCATATAATTTGTGCATATAAAGCAGTATTTCCTACAAAATTACTTATTATATTTTATAAAAGATGAATAATTTTAATATTTTGTAAATGTTAAAATCTTAATCTAAAATTTTTTTAATCAATACATAATTACCTCTGTTCTTGGAATTGTAATCTCAACTTTCCATAGTAATGAAGGTGCATTTTTAATTAAAAAAAAAAAATCGGTAACTACCATTCTTACCCTTTCCCACTCAGCACCTTTGGAATTATTGTCACCAAATGCTACTGAATTCATATAATGCTAGAGCAACATAACAAACATTCACATGTGAATAATGTTATATGTAATTATTTAATTGAAGATGTTATACATATATTACTATGCATTTTAGTATGAATATTGCTAAATCTAGTATAAAGGTAGATTATTCTTTACTACTTGTGTTTCTTCCCTACCATATTATAAGCCACTCAAGCTCAGACTATTATTTCAATAGCTTTATAGGCATCCAAAAAACTACTGTTTTATCATATTTCAACATCTATAGTGAATTTTAATGTAGTTTATATTATACTATTAGTATTACCAAATCTAAGACTTATAATTGAAGAAATGCATATAAACTGCTTTGTAAATTAAGCATACTATATAACTTTTAGTACTAATGTAACAGAAAAATGCTTTCAATTCTAAGAGAACCAAACTCAAATTCACTTCTTTAATCTATCATACTACCACTATCTCTCCTCATAAGCATGTTTCTGCAAATCTTTAAAGAAACAATCTAGTTATGTATTAACAGATTCAATTCTTGCTACTGTAAAGAATATATACCTATAAATATACACTGATGAAAGTAATATAAATACAAACACATTGATAACATGAGTTAATCATGGGAATACCTCTAAAGGGTATTTTATTACTTTATTATTCAATGAAGGACACAAAACTGAAGGATAAAACAATCTTGTGGTCAGTAGTTCTCTCCAAAGTACTTCCACTGGTGCTTTTCATCTTAGGTGATTTTACCATATGGCTCATATATTTTGTTTTTATTCTAGGCCCTATTAACAGTTTTAGTGTCTTCAGTGTTCTTGCTTCAATTCATTGTACACTTTGACTACATCATTCTTCCGTATCTTTCAAATCAACAAATCACCACCAATAACATCAGTCTCAAGTGAACACAACTCATCATTATATATTACTAGACACTTTCAAGAACTGAAATTTGGCACTCCTTCTATTCCCTTAGGCTACCTTTTTCTGTCTTAAGTTCTACTCTTTCTTCCTACCCTAGTACTTCTGCTTAAACTCTTTTACTTGTATGAAACTTTTATTTTCTTCCTGGCTACACCAGCCTCTCTCCTCAGACTAGTTAATATCTAAATACATAGCTACTCAATACAATTCTGTATTGTGCTTTAAAGATATAAATACCTCTTTTATTGAAACTATTGTCTGTGTCTATATAGCTAATGAATTTCTTTAAAGATCTTTTTCATTGTCACAATAAAAATGGAAATTAATAGTCACAAAAATATTTGGGCTTTAGGAAAAAAGAAAAACCACTTTTTAAAAGAATGGAAATGCTGTGAAGCAGAACTACAGAGACAGAATGACATAGAGGAATATTGTGTTCCAGGAGGCAAGAGACCAAGTTCGGGTTCCAGCTCTATCACTGACTAATCTGGACACAGTACTTGACCTCAACTTCTGCATCTATTCAAGAGTAACCTAAATGATTTTAAAGTCTCCCCCAATCCCATCCGCTATGATTTGGATACAAGATGTTCCCCAAAAAGTTCACTTGCAGGAATGTTCAGAAGTGACATGATTAGAATGAGTGTAATTTCATCAGTATATTAACCCATTTGATGGATTAGTAATTTGAATGGACTCCTGAGTATTTACTGTAGGCAGGTTGGGGCATAGCTACAGGAAATAGGTCGCTGGGGGTGGGCATTGCTCTGGGGATTATATTTTGTCCCTGACTCCTTGCTGTATCTCCTTGCTTCCCTGCTGCTATGAGCTGAACACCTTTCCTCTACCATGCCCTTTTGCCATGATGTTCAGTCTTTCCTCAGGATCAGAGAAATGGAGCTGGCCTATCATAGATTGAACCTCCAAAACCATGAACCCAGATAAACTTTTCCTCCTGAGTTTTTCTTGTCAGGTATTTGGTCACAGCAGCACAAAGCTGCCACATATCTATACTCCTACAGTACAACTCGCACTAAAACGCAAGTGAGAATTTGAGAACACAATAAACAAATGAATATTTGTATGTTTATTTTTCTTTTTTTATTTCTGTAATAGATTGAATCTTCGGGCACTTAACCACTGAGCCATATGCCCAGACCATTTTTTCAGTTTTTTATTTTGAGACAGGGTCTCACTGAGTTGATTAGCACATTGCCTTTGCTGAAGCTGGCTTTGAACTTGTGATCCTCCTACCTCAGCCTTCCAAGCCACTGGCATTCACGTATTTCTTAATAAAAGTATATTCCTTAAAAGAAACAACAATAGACTTATATTTAGCATATATTCCCAGATTCAAAAGGACTAATTATGTTCCTAGCTATGGTGTTAAGACTACTGAAGATGATTTACTGTTGATTTAGTCTGATGCCCTGTTGCCGCCTGCAGCAACAAGACCGTGGAAAAGAATCGGGAGGCAGACTGGGAATGAACAACTTCTTTATTTTTCTTTAGTGATGCTTCCTTGCTTGCCTCTCTTTGCCTTGTAGACGCCTTGGTGCCAACACCAGCTCTGCCTTCCTGTCTCAATCTTAAGGCCTCTCTTTGCCTTGTGGGACAAGATACTGGTGGTGTCTTCCTGGTCCACATGCAGGTCTTGTGGGCTGAAGTGCCGGTCTCGCATAGAGTGGCGCCCCCAGGAGCCTGACGTTCCCGCATGCTCCATCATTCGACGCCTCATGCACGAGGTTGCTGGGGCCGCTGCGCAAGCACAGCCAGGGCGGCTTGCACGTGTAAGGGCAGGGGAGGAGGCACCAAGCGCCAGCCGGTGGGCGCGTCCTCCCGCGTGCACGTGCATGGCCTCCTCCCCAAACAGCTACGAGCATGTCTCTACATCTCCCCCTTTTTGTTTTAAAAGGTGAAGAAAACTTTAATGGATGCGTGATAGCTATCACTACATCTGGATTGACTATGCCTGTCTTAGGCGTCCACATGTCTTACTGACATTCTTACCCATCATTGGATTGCCAAGAAGCTTGATATTATCGTCTTGACTCCTGTCTTAGGTTGATATGTCAGTCACACGAGACTCCCGTCTTTGACTACCAGCCATCCATTTGAGACAGCCAAGCCTGAGGAGAAGTTCCACTTTCTAATGCGGCAAGTGTGCATCATCTTGGTGTTTATCAATGGCTGAGTGATCATTGACTTGTCTGATGAGTCTCGGCACCCACACCAGAGTGATTGCATCCTGTGGAAAGATACTAACAGATCCTCGCCCCCATATTAACACCGGGTCCAGACCCTTCCACGTCCCTGTAAGGACATCTTTCCAGCAGGCTAGTGGTTTGTGCTGTTGTGTAGGATTCCAATGCCCTGAGGAGTTACATGTTTACATTTCAAACATTTCTCTGATATCCAGTTCCATAATTATTATTGTAAGTGTAAGTAGACATTAAGTATATGAGGGCCAACTTTCTTCTTTATATGATACCTTCTTAAATCTCAGGGGACTTTTTCACCTTTCCTTATAAAAAATTAAGATCTAACTTCACGATTTATTTACAGAAACAGCTTTTTTGCCCCCTACCAAAGAAGTAATAGAGTCTATGTCTTTATTTGTATTTCTTAGTCTGTTGCCAGTTGCAAAGAACTGGAAAATGACACCATTTCTGTTATTATATGTAATAAACAATGACAACAATGCACACTATCATTGCCAAAAAGGCTGAGGTCACCACCGTATGTTTAATGTGTACCAGGTACAACGAAAAACATTTTATACAGACTAGCTCATTTATCTCTATAGCCCCCATAAGATAGGTGATGTCACTACAAATGAAGAAATTGGGGCTTAGAAAGGTTAATTTGTTCAAGGTCATAACTGAATACATATCCAATTAGATAACATTGAGTAAGTGCTATGCAGCTCTTCAGTATTCTAATTCCATCTCAAGATGAGAGAACTTCTTGACTTATCTCTAATAAGATCAGAGATAGAAATAGCATTCAAAGTAATAACGGAGCTTCAACTTGAGGTAGACCCAAGATCAGTTATTGAGTTATACCAACCACAGGATAATAACCAAACACTTGCACTTCTTACTTCACTAATGGGTATAAATAACATCAAGTGATTCCTTTGCTTCAGGCAGAGGAGGAGGAAGAAGAGCAGGAGGAGATAAAGTAAGGCTGTGTCAAAAGGGGAGGAGCAGTGGATATATCAGATCTTTAGGAGAGAGAGGGTTTGACAAAATAGAGCATTACAGACAAGTAAAATGCTATTACCTCCTATTCCAGAGTCATTTTGGAATAAGCTCAGTCACAGTGGAGTAGAAATATACCAATCCACATAATTCATTACAGTTCTTATGGCTTTAAAACTCAAGATATTTGTAAAAATTTAAAGTATTAGTTTATTAACTTTCCTGAAATGTATGAAGACATTTCATTTTATAAATATAGGACAGGAAAAATTAAGAGCATTAGTGATAGTAAAAGTCTAGGTGGTCCAAGGTACAATAAAATTGGATATAAGGGACTGGGGTTGTGGCTCAGTGGTAGAGTGCTTGCCTAGCATGTATAAGACACTGGGTTTGATTCTCAGCACCTCATGTAAATAAATAAAATAAAGGTCCATCAATAAACAAAAAAATTTTTTTTTAATTTTAAATGGATATAAGATCTCAAAACTTTATTAAGATTGGGAGGATATAGGGACAGGCAAGATGGCTGAACAGAGGCACTCAGCACTCACATGCTCCTCCACAAAGAATCAAAGCAACAGGTATACAGTTGCATGTTAGGGTGAGAGAGTAAGGAAGAACACTGGAATTTAACAGCAGGAAAAAAAAGGAACCTTATCAAATCCAGAGACCTGGAACAGCAGCATAGCAAGAGAAACAAAATATCCCTGTACCTGCTGACCTGGTTCCACAGCATATGGATGGTCCCCACCCTAGAGGTAAAGGTGAAATTCAGAGGTCCAGCAAATTCTATCAGCACAGATACTGGCAATCCTAGCTACTGCAAAATTTCAAAGTCCTTGTAGGCTTTCCACCTAAATAAATGAGGCCTGAATTCAGCACAGTGGTTTGGCTTTGGAAAAGGAATTCACTTCATCTCCCAGCAAAACCACAGGGTGTGGAACCAGGAGCCAACTTGAAAAGGGGCCTATTGTCTGAATTTGGATTGCTCTAGAGGTCGGACCCCTTGCATATTCCCATGTATTACAGTTTTGATACCAGGTATCTCCCAAAAGCTCATGTGGGTGACAATGCAAGAAAGTTTAAAGATTAAATGATTGGACTATAAGAAGTTTAACCTAGTCAGTGCATCAATTCCATGATAGGGATTAACTCTGGGTTAACTGTAGGAAGGTAGGGTGTGGCTAAAGGAGGTGGGTCCCTAGAAGCATACCTTTGGCATATATTTTGTTTCTGAACAGTGAGTTCTCTCTACTTCCTGATGTCATGTCCTCAGCCAGTTTCCTTTGCCACAACACTTCCACCATGAGGTTCTGCCTCACCTTGAACCTCAGGAAATAGAGTTAGCCATCTATGGACTGAGACCTCTGAAACTCTGAACCCCAAAATAAATTTTTCTTCCTCTAATTGTTCTGTTCAGGTCTTTTGGTCAGAGCAGAAAAAAGCTGACTAAAATACCATGTCTGTGACCCCACAGACATTTATTCCACTGCACTGGCTCAGTGGACAGCTGACTCATAAGCCAGACTGGGCTTGATGGAAAAAGTGACACAAGCCTGCAGAAAGTACTACAATGTGGGGAATGGGTATTGTGGTGCAGGGGACCAAAGAATGCCATTCTCAAGAACTGGGGGATCCAGAGGCCTGGTCTCTGAGACCAAGATTGTAAACAATTACATATAGAATTGAATGTGTGCCAAAACTGAAGGTAATTTCCTGTATGGTTTCTGCAATTCCTCTCCCAGCAACAAGCACAGGCATCTGTCCCTAATAACAGAGAACTCAGGTTCCATTGCTTCTCCACCCAAAGAGACATGCTGAAGCAGTCTAGAGCAGTGCTGCCAAGATTTTGACTGTAGCCCTACCTCTGGGGTACATAGTCTAAGGTGCAAAGAGAATCTCTGCATGTAGCTGGCCACATTCCACTCTCACTTGTTCCTGCCTCAACTAAAAGGAATTTTACTTGGCTCTAGGCACAGCCTGTTCCCAGTGGATCCCAGGAAGGCACTACAACTTAAAGAATTGAGGGGAGAAAATACCCTAGCCATTGCCCAACACCTGGAATGCAGAGCCTAAAAGATCTGGAGAAGACTTTACCCAGCAGGTCAGTCATATTTTACACTTGCTTTCTCCGGTGAGCACCTGAGTGGAGAGAAATTTGTCTTGTTCCAGCCATGTCCCACTCCCACTCAATCCTCGGTTGGGCACAACAATTGAAATAATAGGGGGGAAAAAAATTTCCCTATTTCCAGGCATATACAACTGGCAGGGCTGGGAGGGTCCTGGGGTTTGTTTCCTGGCAGGCACACCACAGTTGCAGTAGAGAGGAATATAATGTTGCTGTCTCTGCAAATATGAAGTTACCCTGAATTGGTTACTTCATTAAAACTTCCTTGAAACAAATGAAAATGAAAGCACAACATACCAAAACCTATGGAATAGGTCAAAAAACAGTACTAAGAAGGAAGTTTACAACAATGAATGCCTACATCAAAAAAACAAATACAAAGATTTGAAATAAACAGTCTAATAATGCACAAGGTTTTAGAACAAACCATATACAAAATTAGAAGAAATAATAAAGATCAGAGAAAAAATAAAGGAGTCTAAAATAACAATACAAAGGATCAATAAAATAGTTGGTTCTCTGAAAAAAATAAAATTGATAATCTTTAGCTAGACTAATGAGAAAGTGCTCACTTAAAATTAAAGATGAAAAAGAAAACATTATAAAAGATACAACAGAAAATGAAAGAATCAATAGAAATTAGTTTGAAAAACTGTATGTTAACAATCTGGAAAATCTAGAAGAAACTGACAAATTTGGGGACACACATAACCTACAAAAATTGAATCAAGAGGATATTTGAAAACCTTGAAAGACCAATAAGAAGTAATAACAAAGGAAAGTCCAGAGCTACATGATCTCACTGCGGTTTACCAAACCACCAAGGACCTACACCAATACATGTCAAACTATCCCATGAACTGAAAGGGAAAAAAATAATAACCCTTCCAAACGCATTCTATGAGGTCAGCATTACCCTGTTAGCAAACCTGACAAAGAACAAAAATATAAAACTATTTTACAATATCCCTGATGAACATGATGTAAAAATCCTCAACAAAATACTAGCAAATCAAATTTAACAGCATATCAAACCATGATCCAAGTAGGTTTTATTACAAAGATACAAGTATGGTTCATAATATGCAAATCAACAAATACTGCACATAAACAGAATCAAGAATTTAAAAAAATAAAGAATGATTTTTCTGTACAGAATTCCAAACACACAGGAAACAATAATTTCAACACATGCAAAAAAAGTATTTGATAAAATTCAATATCCCATCATGATTAAAGTCCTAAACAAATTAGGTATAGACATACCACACCTCAATGTAATAAAGGCTAAATATGACAAACCTAAAGTCACCATCATACTGGAGAACTGAAAATATTTCCTCTAAAATAAGGAACAATTCAATGGTGCCCACTCCCACTTATTCAATATAGTACTAAAAACTTTAGCCAGAGCAATTAGGCAAGAGACAAAAGGCATGCAAATCAAAAAGGAGGAAGTCAAACTATCCCTGTTTGTAGATGACAGAATTCTACACATAGAAAAATCTTAAGATGCCACCAAAAACTCTCAGAACTGATAAATGAATTCAGTAAAATTGCAGGATGCTAAAATTACAAAAATTATATTTTTTCTATATACCAATAATGAATCTGCTAAGAAAGAAATCATGAAAGTAATATCATTCACAATAGCCATAAAAGATAAAACATCTAGGAATAAACTTAATTAAGGAAGTGAAAGACATCTAAAACCAAAATTACAGAACAATGATGAGAGAAATTGAAGATGATAAAAGGTGGAAAGACCTCCCACGTTCCTGAGCTAGAAGAACTAATATTTTTTGAAAGTCCATACCCCCAAAAGTAATCCATATATTCATTGCAATTACCATAAAAATACCAAAGACATTCTTCAGAGAACTAGAAAAAGCAATCCTAAAATTCATATGGAAGTACAAAAGACTGCAAATAGACAAAGCAATTCTAAGCATAAACAACAATGCCAGAGGCATCATAATACCTGATTTCAAGACACTCTACAGAGCCACAGTAACAAAAACAGGATGGTGCTGGCATAAAAATAGAAACATACACCAACGACACAAAAATCAAACCCACACATCTATAGTTAACTGATTCTCAACAAAATTGCCAAAAACATATATTGGAGAAATGATAGCCTCTTTAACAAACTGTGCTAGGAAATCTGGATATCCATACACAGAAGATTGAAATGTGACACCTATCTCTTTCCACAAAAGTCAACTTAAAATGGATCAAAGACCTTAATGTAAGACCTGAAACTCTGAAACGTGGTGTGGGTGGGGGGCACAATTCAAGGTGTTGGAATTAGTACCAGCAATGTTTTTTCTGTGCAGAACTCCAAATGCACAAGAAACAAAAGTAAAAATCAACAAATGGGATATCAAACAAAAGTTTCAGTACAGCAAAGCAAACAACCAACACAGTGAAGAGACAATCTACAAAATGGTAGAAAATCTTTGCAAGCTATTATCTGACAAGAGAGTTAATCTCAAAAATATATAAAGAACTCAAAAAAATTAACAAAAGGACAAGTAATCCAGTAAAATATGGGCAAATGAACTGAAGAGTCATTTCTCAAAAGAAGAAATGCAAATGTCCCACAGATATGTGAAAAAATGCTCAACATCTTTAGACATCATGGAAATGTAAATCAAAATTTCAGAATTTCTATTTCAACCCAGTCTTAATGACTATTATGAAAAAAAAAAAAAACACAAGAAAATACAAACACTGAAAAGGATGTTGCAGAAAAAGGAAACTTTGTGCACAATATATTGGTGGGAATGCAAATTAGTATAGTCACTATGGAAAACAGTATGGAGTTTCCGTAACAAACTAAAGAACTACCATATGGTTCAGCTATCCCACTCTGGGTATGCATCTAAATGAAATGAAATCAGCATATAAAAGATATACCTGTACTTCCATGTCTATTGCAGTACTATTCACAATAGTTAAAACACTGAAACAGCCTAGGTGCCTATCAACAGATGACAATATGGTATATATCTACAATGGAGTATCATTCAGCCATTAAGTATGAAATCCTATCATTTGCAGCAAAATGAATGGAACTGGATGGATGACAGTACGTTGAATGAAACAAATCAGATATAGTAAATACTGCATTTCTCTTTCATGCATGGAAACTAAATATTAATAACAACAACAATCTGAAAGTAGGAGGAGGATTACTAGTAGAAAATAAGAAAAGCACACTCTGCGGGGTGAGGTAGAGAGGGGTAGATGGATATGATCAATGAATGATTTATCTATGTATAGAAATTATTTCAAAACAAAAGTTTTGAAAATAAAGTAAAATGTCCCTATTATTTTTTAAAATATTGTTTTAGTTGTCAATGGATCTTTTTTATTATTTTATTTATATGTGGTGCTTAGTATCAAACCAGGGCCTCACCCCTGCCAAGCAAGCACTCTACCACTGAGCCACAACTCCAGCCCCAAAATATCCCTATTATTATAAAGTTATATGTCTGAAGAGATGAGAAAGCCTGTTTTGTGTGAATTCCTTTTTTGGCAGTCTTAATACAAAGAGCTGAATTCTCATACTAGATTCTGCATTCAATCTGTAGTGACACCTTACTTTATCTGAAGCATATGAAGAAAATATGTCCTCACAGACAAGTCATTGAGGATGAGAAGGTCTTATGGATCTTATGAAAGAGGACTCCAGGGCCCCTTAGAGCACACTTCAGAAATGCTGGTAATTGGGCTGGGGAGATAGCTCAGCTGGTAGAGTGCTTGCCTTGCAAGCACAAGGCCCTGAGTTCGATCCCCAGTACTGCAAAAAAAAAAAAAAAAAAAAAAAAAAAGAAATGCTGGTAATTCACAGTGGATTGTGAATCTTGATGGAATTTGGAGATGAATGAAATAAACCATGGCTGGGGAGGAAGAGTCAGAGAAAGAAACTTGATAGCTTGACAGCAAAATTTGGTTATATGTAATTGTAGATGCAAAAAAAACCAAAAAACCCTGAGTGATGGATATACAGGATACAGGTAATTTTGTTTTGTTCTTTTTTTTTTAAATAATATTCTATTTATTTTAGGTATGTACAAAATTTTTCATATAATTTTAAACTGGATTCCCATTTGGTCAAATGGGTGGGTAAGAGAATAGATAAGCTCTTCTTGCCTTTCAATATCTGTAGCTCAAGAGCCCTCTGGAATATGAAATATTCTGTAAAACAAGTTAGTACTACCCTTCAGAGAAATTTGAAACATTCTCTTAACAATTCAAACTCCAAAAACCTCACTAAAAAATAACTGTCTAATATGTAGAAAAGATTTACCATGCTTGTTAGTAATGCTTTTGATAAGAAAAACATCAACTGTACATCATTTTCCAAGTAAGTGGGAATAAGGATATCATAGAAAGGAATGTTCTGATAAGAGGCTACTCCCACTAATGCACACTTCAAAGCAATATAAGATAAAGTACGAGAAAATGGACAAAGTTTTTCACAATGCTAATTTTATCTATGTCTTGGGGTTTAATAAGAAATTTTGCCTTTGGAAGTTGTTTCCATTCAGTGCCAATAAAGTAATAACTCAGGTGGCACTGGTCAGCTTAGGATAGTGCTTGTGGGTTTTACAAAATAATGAATAGCCAAACTCACTCATATTACTTTGTAAATTACTATTACATACCCACAGTACTATTGTAAAATAGTACTTCATGAAGTAATCATGGGCCCATTACTCCAAAACAGAGAATTTCTCATATTCCCTTTCCAGTTCTTGAGTAGCTCCTTTATCACATCCAGAGACAATGAGGAACCACTTCAAGAAAACAAAAGTGAAAATTTACAGTGTTTCAAAACATCCAAATTTCCCCAAAATGCAACTTTAAATTTCCCAGTCCTTCACCCAAAGTAATTAAAGATCTAACTGGGTTTGCCTATGAGGTATTCTTATCTTGCCTAGGTCATACACTAGCAGTAGAGTTCTTTTGTGAAACATGCATACCATCTAAATTTCCAAATTTTCAATCCTTTTTATATGTCTTGTTAAAGACTCTAAAAGAGCTATCTTCTTTTTCTTTCAGAACCAATTCTGAATATAAAAAAATTATAGCTTGTTTATCAAGTAAACATTAGTTCCCAATTTATTATGAAAGTTAAGATAGGAAGGAGAGAGATAGAAGATGGTAGATTAAAGTGGCTTTCCTCACAGCTCAGTGACTTCTCTATGAGGTGAGTAAAAAAAAAAAAATACTCCACTCATATTCAATATTTGACAGAGAGCCTTGAAAACTGGGAAATATTGGGTACATCTGACAAGGCAAGAAACAGATTGTAGCTGAGGTCCAGGTGGGAACCAGCAAAATTAATACACAAGATTGGAAAAGGTTGAAAGTGCTGGGAAAGTCTTGGTGTGGGGAGTCCCAGAATCAGAGGGACAGCCTGCCCTGGGTTGAATCAAAGGCTATTCGGCTTATCAAACTGGTACACGAAAATCAGTCTGCCTGTTGTGCATGGGGAGCCTAAGCTGAAGACATTTTTGTATCGCTAAGAGTCAGCAGCGCAAACTCAGACCAAGAACTTAAATTTGTGAGTTCAGGGCTGAGACCTATCATGAATCCACATATGCCAACCTCAAGATCTAAACTGTGCCTAAAATACAGGAGAATCTTTCAAACAGAAAATTTCTGGCAGGGAGACCATTTTGCCTGGGGGCAATACAGATCCGTGAGGCCGGAGAAAACTGGAACACCCCCCCACCCCGCCCCCGCACCACTGAACCCAGCAGCATGCAGGACCAGTGGCAGACACAGGCTGAAGAATTTGAGTATGCTCAGAAACAGTCCTTGAGAAGCAAAAAAAAAAAAAAAAGTATCCTTAACAACAGAACCAGTGAAGGACCAACTTCCCCTTCCCATGAGTGGTGCCCAGGGGACAAAAATGGGGTTCAGAATGGGGTTCAGTTTTAGAAGTACACTGATACATTAACGCTGGAAAACTCCCCACACAATAAAATGCCTCAGGCAATATCAGACCAAATCCCTGCCCCAGGAGCTTCACTTGCAGAAACTCATCTCACAGAACCCAGCAGCAGCCTATACCCTATAAGTGAAGCCAAAAGCATCTTCCACAGCTCCACACATCATCTGCTGAGAAACAAAAAGGCAGTTTGGCTCAGACAATTGGCAGGTATTCTCATTGACTATTCTATTACTTTGTTTTTATTTTTGAATGTGTACTGACTGATACAGGATTACTGTATACATTTGTACAAATACATATTTGTTTCTGCTTTTTCTTTTTTAGCATTCCTTGAAGTTAACAATTATTCTGTGCTCTGTTTTTGAGAGTTAGGGGTTTTGATCAGTATATTCTGGATTGATTTTCTATTGTCTCTTTCACAATTTTTTTCCTTAATTTCCATTTCTCTTTTTCCTTCCTAATAGCCAAATTCTATTGCCCTTCCTTTCACTCTTCCTTTAATTCTTTTACTTTTTTTGTTATCCCACCTCATAAATACACCCCATCTTGCCTCTGCACTTGCCCTATTCACCTCTTGGATCAACAAACCCTTTTCTACCCCTCATATCTTAATCTTTCCTCTTAATGAACTCTATCTTTAACTAGATACTTATATATAGTCACATGTTTATTTTTTCTCATTTCTGGCATTTTTTTGAAGGCAGTTATTTTCCATGGATCAATATTATGAGGACTAAGATGTTTGATTAGTACATATCGATTTGGTTCTTATAATTCTTATTTTTAATTTTTAGACATTTTTTTCCTCTCACTTATCAGTTTCCCTTGATTTTATTCCTCTTTTACACTGCTAAGAGCTGATCTCTATTGATCTCTCTTTCACTCTTTAATTTTTTTACTTCTACTTTCTCTCCTCCTCCCTCAAAATCATTACATCTTACATCATGTCTGTTCTATCTTGTTCAACACTTGAAATTGTAAACCCTTTGTAAACTTACTGTTTTTACCATGGCAATAATTGATCATATCATTTCTGATTACTGTGACAATGAACATTGTAGATTTCATCACAACAGCTATTTGGTTTAATGCTACAAATTGTTTTGTAGCATTGGTTATTGTTATTATTTATCTCCCCGCTAAACCATTAGGTACTGGAAACCTTCAGGGACACTAATCTACAGGGTAGAAACTAGACTGACTGGGAAAAAAAGAAAAAACTGTTACATGGGTAAACACACAAACAACATGAAAAAGCAAGCAAATACACTGCACCAAACCAACCAAAATGCTTCAATAACAGAAACCAGTAACACCACGGTGGAAGAAATGTCAGAGGAGTTAAGAATGTTCATAGTTAAACTGATCTACAAGGTAAGGGACAATGTAAGGGAGAAAATACAAGAAGAAAAAGATCAATAAAGAAACAGATTCTGAAATAAAACACAAGCAGAATCCTTGGAATGAAGGAATCAATACACCAAATTAAATATTCTTTGGACGGTATAACCAGCAGACTAAATCACTTGGAAGACAAGAGATTCAGGCAATGAAGACAAAATATATAATCTTGAAAATAAAGTCAACCATGGAGAAAGATGTTAAGAGACCATGAATACAACTTCCAAGAAATATAGGATAACATGAAAAGACCAAATTTAAGATTTTTCAGGATAGATGAAGGTGCAGAGGTACAAATTATATTTTCAATGAAATAATATCAGAAATTTTCCAAAACATTAAGAATGAAACAGAAAATCAACTACAGGAGGCATGAGGGTCCCCAAATACACAAAATTACAACAGACTAACACCAAGGCATGTATGCCTAACATACAAAACAAGAATAGAACTTTAAAAGGCTACAAGAGAAATGACAGGTTGCATTTAGAGGGAAACCAATCCAGATCTCAGCTTATTTTCCAACCCATACCCGTAATGCTAAGAGGTCTTGGAATAATATATACAAAGCTCAAAAAGAAAATGGATGTCAACCAAGAATACTATACCCTGCAAAATTAAGCTTCAGAATTGACAATGAAATAAAAACCTTCCATGATAAACAAATGTTAAAAGAACTGACAGAAAGCCAAAGTACAAAACATAGTCAACAAAATATTTCATAAGAAATGAAAAATTTAATGGAAAACCAGAAGAAGGAGGAGAAACTAATTCAAATTAGAAACCAAATACAAATCAAAATGACAGGGAATTAAAATCATTTCTCAATAAACTCACCATCAAGAGACATAGCCAGGCACAATGGCACACACCTGTAATCCAAGTGGTTTGGGAGGCTGAGGCTCTGTCTCTAAGTAAAATACAAAAAGGGCAGGAGATGTGGCTCAGTGGTTAAGTGACCCTGGGTTCAATCCCTGGCACCACTCCCCCCCCCCCAAAAAAAAAGATGACAAGAATGACATAGACTGGCAGATTGCATTAAAAAGCAAGACTCAATAATATGCTGTCTCCGAGAGACTCATCTCATAAGCAACGACATCCACAGACTGAAGGTGAGAGGATGGTAAAAAAATCTTATCATTCACATGGATCTCATAAATAAGCAGAGATTTCTACCCTCATATCAGATAAAGTGGACTTCAAGTCAAAGTTAATCAGAAGGGACAAAGAAGAACATTTCATATTCCTTAAGGGATATACATCAACAAAATATAACAATCATAAATATTTATGCCCCAAACAATGAAGCACCTTCATACATCAAACTAACATTTCTTAATTTCAAGAATCAAATAAACCACAATACAATAATACTGGATGACTTTAACATACCTCTCTCACCACTAAAAATAAATTGAGGAAGACCTTAGAAGACTGAAAGACCTCCCATGTTCTTGGATAGGAAGAATTAATATTATCAAAATGGTCATACTACCAAAAGCACTATATGGATTTAATGCAATTCCTATTAATATTCCAATGATTCTTCACAGAAATATAAAAAGCAATCATGAAATTCATTTGGAGAAATTAGAGACCCAGAATAGCCAAAGCAATCCTTCACAGGAAAACACAGGAGGCATCACAATACCAGACCTAAATTTATACTATAGAGCTACAGTAACAAAAATGGCATGGTATTGGCACAAAAACACAAATGAAGACCATGGAACGTAAGACACAAAGACATGCCCACATAAATACAGTTATCTCATACTAGAGAAAGGTGCCAAAACAAACACTGGGGAAAACATAGCCTCTTCGACAAATGGTGCTGGCAAAACTGGAAATTCATATACAGCAAAATGAAATTAAACCCCTATCTCTTATTCTTCACAAAACTCAAAGTGGATCAAGGACTTAGGCATTAGACAAAGACCCTGCACCTAACAGAAGAAAAAGTATGCCCAACTCTCCATCATGTTGGCTTACAAACTGATTTCTTAACAAGACTTCTAAAGTACAAGTAGTAAAATGATTAATCAACAAATGGGATGGAATCAAATTAAAAAGCTTCTTCACAGCAAAGTAAACAATCAAGAACATGAACAGAGAGCCTCAGAGTGGGAGAAAATCTTTATCACATGCACCTCAGAGCATTAATCTCCAGGGTATATAAAGAACTCAAAAATACACCAAAAAAGCAAATAACCCAATCAATAAATGGGCAAAGGAACTGATCAGGCACTTCAAAGAAGAAATATTATCAATCAAAATATATATGAAAAAATGTTCAACATCTCCAGCAATAAAAGAAATGCAAATTAAAACTACACTGAGATTTCATTTCACTCGAGTCAGAATGGCAATTATCAAGAATAGAAGAAACAATAAATGTTGGCGAGGATGTGGGGAAAAGGTACTCTCATACATAGCTGGTGGGGCTGGAAATTGGTGTAACCACTCTGGAAAGCAGTATGTAGGTACCTTAGAAAACTTGGAATGGAACCACCATTTGACCCCATTATCCCACTCCCCAGTTTATACCCCAAAGTCTTAAAATCAGCATACTACAGTGATGCAGACACATCATTTTTTAAAGCCATTCAAATCACAATAGCTAAGCTATGGACTCAACCTAGGTGCCTTTCAACAGATGAATGGATAAAGAGTTTGTGGTATCTATATACAATGGAATATAACTGAGCCATAAAGAAGAATGAACTTATGGTATTTGCTGGTAAATAGATGGAACTGGAGACTATCAGGCTAAGTGAAATAAGCCAATCCCGAAAAACCAAAGGCTGAATGATCTCTCTGATCTGTGGATGCACACAGTAAGGGGGAAGGGGCATGGAAGAATAGAAGTTCAATGGATTAGAAAAAGGGGCATGAAGGAAAGGAAGGGGGAATAGGAATAAGAAAAACAATAGAATGAATTGGACACAACTTTCCTATGTTCATATATGAATACACAACCAGTGTAACTCCATATCATGTACAACCACAGGAATGGGATCCTAATGAGTTATTCTCCATGTACGTACAATATGTCAAAATATACAATTCTGTCACGTATAACTAAAAGGAACAAAAAATATTTAAAAAATTAAAACTGGAAAAAGAAAAACATATTAACCTTTGCACATTAAATATAAGTAATACAACTTATAACCAATTTCACTTTACTTTACCTGTTCTCACTTCACTTCAAACACTTCAAAAGGAATTTCAAATGCCATTTTCCTGAGACACCAAAATCAAACAGCATGCTTGATAACAAACTGTCAAAAACTGTGTTTCTAATTCTTTTCCATATCAAAAATTTTCTCCTATGAAATATGATAAATTCTATTCTAAACAAGGACATATAAATCAAAAAGTATCCCATCCATACTATCTTGCAATGTTAAATTTTAAAATGTCTTAACTTTATTCTGTTGAAAGAAGTTTTAAAAATGTGTTACAGTTTTCAAAGATTTTAAACATTGTATAATTATTCCAAAATAAAGTTGCAGAATATAAAAATGACATTAAAACATAGAACTTTATTAAATAGACCATTAAAGGCAAAGAGACATGTGAAAGCATTTGTTGGATAAGAATCTGCATTCAAGGACTGAGGATGTAGCTGAGTGGTACAGCATCTGCCAGCAACACATGAGGCCCTGAGTTCTATCCCCCTGCACCACCACCACCACCACCACCAAAAACAACAACAAAAAGAATAAGCATTCAAGAGATTAACATTAACAAAGGGATACTGAGAATATATTGGAATAGATTTGTTATATTTAACTGAACATTATGAGTTAATTATTGATATATAGTTCTAACAAAATCTCTAGTTTAAGAACATACAATGGGTTCTTTTCCTTTATAAAAACCAAGCAAATGGCTGGGACTGCAGCATAGTGGCAGAGTCTTTGCTTAGCATGTGTGAAGCACTAGTTTCAATCCTTAGAACCACATAAAAATAAAGGCATTCTGTTCACCTACAACCACAAAAAAAATTTTAAACACGCAAAAATATTATAATAATCGACATTACATAATCAGTTATTTAATGTTTTTGCAATTGTTTGCTGTAGTCATAAAAGTCACATTGAATTTGATTATCTCTAAATTCTCTTCCTAAACATTTCAAAGTATTTCCAAAGAACTAAATGATTTCCCAAGATTTGAAAGTATTGAATCTGCAACCTAATCACTTAAGTAAAATAGTCCTGAATTCAATTTACAC
This sequence comes from Sciurus vulgaris, assembly GCF_902686455.1. Taxonomy (NCBI): domain Eukaryota; kingdom Metazoa; phylum Chordata; class Mammalia; order Rodentia; family Sciuridae; genus Sciurus; species Sciurus vulgaris. Next base: position 71,079,078 of record NC_136470.1, on the reverse strand, counting down.
AATCACATATTTAATAACCCATTTCATAAGGAGATTATGTAATTATGGAGAAAGCACAGGAACTTATTGTTTCCCAAAGTACATTCTTTGGGAACACTAGTTCTAAAGGATGTTACATAGACTTATATCAAGGGAGACTCTTGGGCTGGGGTTGTGGATCAGTGGTAGAGCACTTACCGGATATGTGTGAGGCACTGGGTTTGATTCTCAGCACCACATATAAAAAAATAAATAATAAATATCCATCAACAACTTAAAATAAAAAAGACTCTTTGATGGTGATAAATTCAGAATATCTCGGACACAGGTAAAAGTTCTTCTATGCCAAAGGACTTCTTATTCTTTATCATATGGAAAGACAACATAAATCTTCAAGAGGGAGAAAGAGATTACCAACAGGTTTGCCTTATTTTTACTGATTTCTCAAAAAAATACTTTAGTTCTTATTTTAAGTGATGCTTCAGGCTGTTCTTAAAGTATTAGGAAAAGAAGATATTCTTACGTGCAAAAAGTTCAGAAACTGTATTACCCAATGCCATTGATAGAAAACTGGAAAAATCTTGGCATTAAAAGATTAATGGTGAGCACGGAAACAAATAAAAATATAAATTTTCATAATTATTTAAATTATCTAATTTAAATAAACTAGCTATAAATGATGCAGAAGTCAAGGATTACTCCTAAATCAGAAATAGATCTTATAAACTTAACATTCTAATCCTAAACCTCAGGACCATCTCAGTAAGATTGTTGTAGGAGAAGGAATATATGATAAAAATGTGCTATACTTCACATCTTAAAATGAGGTCTGAGAAGCTGACCAAAAACAGATCCAAAAGACTCCATTTCACTCTTGACTCTACCAAGTAGATAAAAATTAAAGAATTACTTTTTAAAAGACTAATAGTAATCAGTAACTGATTCAAAAAGGAAATACACATCTCTCTCATAGACAAAGTATATACATCTATGCTAGTGTCTATGCCTATGTATAGATACTGTGTGTGTATGTGTGTGTATATATATATACACACATATATATAAACAAATATAATCTGTATTGCACAAATCAAGAAAAGAAACCAGATAAAAATCATTAAAAATGAATATTGTCACAAAGACCCACATGTCCAAGAGTCCATTTATATTAAATGTCCAGTATAGGCAAATCTATAATGACAGAAAACATCACTGTTTCCTTGGCATGGAAGGGCAGGAAGGGAGGACGGGGGTGGTGATAACTGTGTTTTAGGGATAATGATAATGTTCTAAAATTGATGTTCCGCAATTGTTTCTAAAATGAATGTTAAATTCTATGAATAAAGTCACTAAATTATACACTTCAAACAGGTGAATTGTATCATATGTGGATTATATCTCAATAAAGCTTTTAAGAACACATAAAAGAAAACTGAAAGTTAAAAACAACAAATATAACTTGGAGATTTCCGTACTAAAATACTAGTTTAAAATGTACTTCTCCTTTGACTCAGTAATTCTATTTTTAGGAATGTACAAGTAAGGAATGCCTTGTAAGTTTTAAATGTCTATCTTTAGGGGACTGGGAGAATAAATTATGACACAGCCCATACAATTGAACATTTAACTCTTAGGTTAAGAGAACTAATGTAGAATGATATCAAGGATAAATTATTAAGGTAAAAAAGGTGCAGAAGTAGGTAGAATATGTTATAATTTTTGCTATAGGGTGAAAACATTAATATTTACATGCAAAAACTATATCTGGAAGAATACTCAAAAAGATTGGTACACATTGGTTGTGTCTCAGAAAATGAAAGCTAGGCACTTTACATTAACATGTTAACAAGAGAAAGACAATTTGGTTAAAAAAAAAACACTGAATTTCACAATATTAACTTCCAGAACTCCAAAAATTTAGTAAACAGTCAAAATAGATAACAGTAATATAAACAGAAGGTAATGTGGGATCACGTTAGTAATGTCAGAATTCAAAGCAAAAGCATTAAATTTTATGAAGTTTTTTGTTTGTTTCTCTATGCTGAGATGGAGCCTTTTATGTTGCCCAGGCTGGTCTTGAATTTATTAGCTCAAAGTGATCCTTCTTCCTCAGTTCCTTAATTATCAAGGATTATAGGTCTGTACACCTATGCCCATATAGAGAGTATTTTATAGCCTGGAAACATACTTCACAATGCAGGTATATTATAATGCCTTGGTACAAATATCACTGTACAAAAATATAAATTAATAAAAAGAAAAAGTTATATATAACTATATATTTCTCTGTCATTAAGAGAATAAAAAAAGGCAAAAATTGCTATCTGTATAATTAGCAATATTTACAAATATTTTATGGTTCACAAACAGAAAATACTGAATGTGCTCTATTTATAAATGATTCATCACCTATAGACAGATACATACACACAAAACTCCAAATTCCAAAGAGTAAAAATTAAAGACACATGATAAAATAAATAGACAAATAAATAATTTTTTAAAAATCACTAAATATCAGATCCATGAACAGGCTCTTTTCAAGGGAGCGATGTCAGCAAGATGATTGAGTAAAAAGTCTTTGGACCTATTCCCACTCTCAGAAAGTTTACAACTATCCCCAGATCAGAATGTCCTTTTGAAAACCCCCACATCTGGAAACAAGGCTGAAATACCTGTATGTTATGAAGAACTGAATGAAATCTGATTTAAGAGTGTAAGAAGAATGGTCTCACTCAGACCACGTCATTCCCATTTTTGGTGTTAGCGTAACATACAATGGAGAGGACTGTCCTAGGCTCACAGTTCCTACCAGGAGAAAAGAGAACTGGAAGTAGTCATCCAGCTTCCACAGCATTCCAAGATGCTTCTCAGGAAGCTCACCCTGATCTGATTTCATGGATAATTCTGGAGGAATGAGAAGGTTTGAACACTCAAGGGTCAGATGGTAACAGACAGTCACAAGTTTGCAGATACTGGCACCTCTACCTACAGTACTCAGAGATAGTAGGCAAACTCATAGTGTACCACCAAGCTAATGGACTCAACTTTGGATGTGCAGTGGAAAATACAAGATTGCTCAAACCCCTAGACTACCTAGACCTCCAATACCTGGCTTATCCAAAAACAAAAGGGCTAGAATGGCTTGACCCAGGAAGGCAAGTAGGAGCTCCACACGCAAAACCACCTGTACAATGACCTTTGTCATTAGAGAAGTGCAGAAACTAGTTCTGCTTAATCTAGATGGATTAACAATAGTCAATGCCCACCCATGGCTCTACCCAAACAAGGAGGAAATCTCCAATTATGCATTTCTAAGAGGCATAGGTTCAGGTGCCACCTGTTCAGAATAGCAAGTCACCTAATCTCAGAGCCTGCTTCCCTACCCAAATGCAAATCTGAAATAATAGACTGGCCAAACCAGAGAATGCATCTAATCAAAAGGCATCACAGTACCCATCCAACAACTCTGAGAGCAGAACCTAGGCAGTGGTCTCACTGATGAGCAGAACCCAGGTAACAGGTCCAACCAATATTAGAACAAAGGCAACAGAGTCCAGGCAACTAGAGAATATGCCTATAGAGGGCATAACCAACTGGATGTTACATAATCAGGAACTAAATTTAATTTTGAAGCTGTAAAAAAAATCTGCAAAGGCCATCTATAAGAGGGTGGGGGCTGTGTCCTCAAATGTGTAGACAACATGTAAGGACAAAAAGATTATGACAAATGAGAGAATCATGACACCTCCAAAAGAAACTAATAAATCTCCAAAAATGGACATTAATAAACAACAAAGAGTGAGAATAATACTCATAAAGAAGTTGTTATGTTTCATATCTGGAATATCCTCCAAAGGTTCATGTGTTGAAGGCTTGGTGACCAATGCAGCAATATTCAGATGCAGAGATTTTAGAAAATGATTTGATCATAATGGCTTTAAACTGATCAGTGAATTAAGCCATTGATGGATTCATAATGTGAATGGATGACTGGTAAGTGATGGAAATTGTAGGAGGTGGGACCTAGTTGAAGGAGTGGATCTTTGGGGACATGCTACTGAGGACTGTATTTTTTCCCTGGACCTTCTTCTCTCTCTTTCCTGATCATCAGAATGTATTACCTCACCATGGGCACAGAAATAATGGAGCCAGTCAACCATGGACTGAAATCTCTGAAACTGTGAACCAAAATAAATCTTTCCTCCCCTAAAGTCAATTTTGCCAGGCATTTTTGTCACACTGACAATTAGCTGGTGAACACAGAAGTGGGATCAAGAACAGGGGATGTTGATAATATCTGTCCATATGGTTCAGAAGCCTTGGAACTGGTTTGTGGGAGGAACTTGAAAAGTTTGGAGATACAAGTTAGAGAAGTCCTGAGATGTATTAAGTGACTTAATGGTGTGAGCTCTGTTGTAAGCTCAGAAAAACAGAATGCAAGAGGAATGCACATAGCAAAGACTATACTCAGGAGATTTCAGAAGGGAATGAGGGCTCTATTGGGAATTGGATAAGAGGCCATGTATGTTACATTCAAGCAAAGAACTTGTATATATTTTGCCCATGCCCAGAGACTTGGGGTGTGAAGCTGAATTTAAAGGTGACAAGTTAATTAATCGGGCAGAGGAAATTTCAAGGCAGTACAGCATTTCTGGTTGTTTGGCTAGTTTACAATGAGAATCAGAAACAAGCAGCTTGATCAGAAAGACACATGTACAACTGGACAAAGGAAGGTGTAGTTGCTGAAGAGATTAACACCATTAGAGAGAAACCAAATACTTAGCACCAAGACAATAGGAAATATACCATGAGGGCATCTTAGGAATCAACCAGATACCACCCATCATAATCTCAAGGATGTAGAGGTGCAAATTTTTCTAAAGACTTTATTTTAAGAAGAAAGCTAAAGTGCACTGTCTTGTACAGGGACATCTACAGAATTATCTCCCCAAGATTCCTTTCTACAGGAAAGGAATGCAGGTACTAAGAGGTCACTGCAGCCATGGTTCAAATGGGTCCAGCTACTGATCCTGCAGGCATCATCTATGTGGTGCTAGTTTTAAAGGCATAAAGAATACAAGATGTGGTTCATGGAGGCTTCCACCAGATTTAAAAGGAAAAGTCTGAGATTCCCAGAAGTGTGTTATAGGGTCAGAATTCCTGTGGGCAGCCCCTAAGAGGGTTATGTGTGAAGCTGTCAAAGTGAAGCCAAAGCTGCAATGGAACCCCCAAGAGGTTAGAGATGCCAAGGACATGGAATATCTGCAAGAAAACCTGCAGGCAGAAAGAAAAGCAAACCTGAGGGAAAAGACACATGGGACACAACAGGCAAGGCCACAGCATTGGGACTTCCCAAGTCCTTTGGAGACCACATCCCACCACCATGTAGGCTCCATGCGTCCCAGATGAAGGACATGGAGCCATAGGATTTAATGTTTGCCCTGCTGGGTTTCAGTCTTGCTCTGGCCCTATCCCTCCTTTCTACAATCCCCTTGCTCCCTTATTGGAATGGGAATATTTACCCTCATCTGTCCTATCATTGTATGTTGGAAGTATGTAACTTGCTTTCATACTTTTACAGGGTTCAGAACTAAGAGTTGCCTTGTGTCTCAGAAGAGCAATGCTAAAACTGTTAAGACTATGGGACCTCTTAGAGATAGACTGAATACATTTTACATTGTGAGATGGGCCTAAGTTTGGGGGGACAAAGGCAGAATCTGGAATAGACAATTTAGATCTGGAATATGTGTCCCCAAAAGGCTTGATAAAGGCTGTGTGGTAAAGGCTTGGTCATTAATGTAGTAATATTCAGAGGTGGGGCTTTGAGGAACTTGCTGGATCATGAGGGCTCTAACTTCACCAGTGGATTAACCCATTCATGGATCCAAGATGGGAATGGACTATTTGAGGCAATTAAAACTGTAAGAGATCCAAGATGGCGGTCGAGAGGGAGGCTGCGCTCCTTGTCGCTCCGCAACGCCGGATTCAAGCAGAGGATATCTGTTTCTCGCTGCCAGCAGATAGATCGCAGACTGTCAGTGGAGAACCAGCTGCCTGCTGCTGCCTGGAAGTTCACTGTTACAGTACCTGCAGGTTTGATTACATGCAGCTGCTGCCATTTTGAGACAACAGCCGGGCCCTGTAGGACCCCTGGCCGGACTAACTGACTCCCGTCTCCAGGATCCTTCAGCCCGACCGATCACTCCCTGCCTCTGGGGCCCTCACATCAACTGACTGCTCCCTGCCACCAGGACCCCCAGACCAACTGACTGTGCCCTATCATCGGGAACACAGACCAACTGATTGCACCCGACCTCCTGGATCCCACAACGACACCAAACACACCCAACCTACAGGACCACTGACGGACCAACTGCATCCTGTCTCCAGGACCTCCAGCTGACCACGTCCACCCTGAGCTGCAGCTCCCCATTAGCCAACACATTTGGAAGCCAGAGTAGCCATCTTGGATAATCCTGGAAGCCGTAGCTCCGATTTCGGGTGGGGCAAATCCCATCTTGCGACGCCTGCTAGAGGCTTGAAGCCCAATGTCAGGTACCTCTCATACATCAGGAGGTCTCATTAGTATATGACTGTTACACAGTAGATTTTCTTTTTTCTCCGTTTTAAAAAAAAAATTAAGTTTTTATTTCTTTACGTTTCTTGCCTTCTTTTCCTTCTGTTTACCTGTTCCCTCAGAGTCACTTTCTCCCTTATTTACATGATGTTATTGTCCCCATAGGGGCTATTTGGTCTAGGATTCCATAGTGTCTGATTTGGGTACTGCTAATAATGATCTCCCCTTAAAGAAAGGGTTTTGGAAACCTATAGGGCCACTATAAGCATATAGGGGGAAATCTGCAATACCCCAGATCTGCAGCGCTAGAGGGGAAGATACATGAACAACATGAAAAAACAAGGGAAGAAAATGGTCCAAAGAAATCTAGATTCTATAGTAATAGAATCCAATGACAGTAAGTTAGAAGAAATGTCAGAAAAGGACTTCAGATTATACATGCTTAAGATGGATTCGCAAAGCAAAGGATGAGATAAGAGAGCAAATGCAGGCAATGAATGATAATACCAACAAGCTCAAAAAGCACCTGCAGGAAGCAAAAGATCATTTCAACAAAGAGATAGAGATTCTCAAAAAAAAACAAATGGAAATCCTTGAAATGAAGGAGACAATAAACCAAATAAAAAACTCAATGGAAAGCATCACCAACAGACTAGACCACTTGGAAGACAGAACCTCAGACAATGAAGACAAAATATTTAATCTTGAAAATAAAGTCGCCCAAACAGAGAAGATGGTAAGAAATCATGAACAGAATATCCAAGAACTATGGGACATCATGAAAAGACCAAATTTAAGAATTATTGGGATTGAGGAAGGCACAGAGATACAAACCAAAGGAATGAACAACCTATTCAATGAAATAATATCAGAAAATTTCCCAAACCTCAAGAATGAAATGGAAAATCAAATACAAGAGGCTTACAGAACACCGAATGCACAGAATCACAACAGATCCACACCAAGGCACATTATAATGAACATGCCTAACATTCAAAATAAAGATAGGATTTTGAAGGCCGCGAGAGAAAAGCATCAGATTACATATAGGGGGAGACCAATACGGAGAGCAGCCGACTTCTCAACCCAGACTCTAAAAGCTAGAAGGGCCTGGACCAACGTATTTCAAGCTCTGAAAGAACATGGTTGCCAACCAAGAATCCTATACCCAGCAAAACTAACCTTCAGATTTGAAGATGAAATAAAATTCTTCCATGATAAACAAAAGTTAAAAGAATTTACAAATAGAAAGCCTGCACTACAGAATGTTCTCAACAAAATATTCCATGAGGAGGAAATGAAAAACAACAATGGAGGTCAGCAAAGGGAGGATCTACCGTAGAGAAAAACCACTCAAAGGAGAAACCAGCCAACTTTAAAAGCAAAAATAAGCCAAATGACTGGGAATACAAATCATTTCTCAATAATAACCCTGAACGTTAATGGCCTAAACTCATCAATCAAAAGACATAGACTGGCAGAACGGATTAAAAAGAAGGACCCAACAATATGCTGCCTGCAAGAGACTCATCTCATAGAAAAAGACATCCACAGACTAAAGGTGAAAGGATGGGAAAAAACCTACCACGCACATGGACCCAGTAAAAAAGCGGGGGTTTCCATTCTTATATCAAATAAAGTGGACTTCAAGCCAAAGTTAGTCAGAAGGGATAAAGAAGGACATTTCATACTGCTTAAGGGAACCATAAATCAGGAAGACATAACGATAGTAAATATTTATGCCCCAAACAATGGTGCATCCCTCTACATCAAACAAATCCTTCTCAATTTCAAGAATCATATAGACCACAACACAATAATTCTGGGCGACGTTAATGCACCGCTGTCACCACTAGATAGATCTTCCAAACAAAATCTAACCAAAGAAACCATAGAACTCAATAACACAATCAATAACCTAGACTTCATAGACATATATAGAATATTCCATCCATCAATGAGCGGATACACTTTCTTCTCAGTAGCACATGGAACCTTCTCGAAAATAGACCATATGTTATACCACAAAGCAACCATTAGGAAATGCAAAACAATAGAGATACTGCCTTGTGTTCTATCAGATCATAATGGACTGAGAGTAGAAATCAGTGACAAAGTAAAAAAAGGAAATTACTCCAACACTTGGAGACTAAATAATATGCTATTGAATGAAACATGGATAACAAAAAACATCAGGGAGGAGATTAAAAAATTCTTAGAGGTCAATGAGAATGATGATACAACATATCAAAATCTCTGGGACACTATGAAAGCGGTACTAAGAGGAAAATTCATTGCATGGAGCGCATTCCAGAAAAGAATGAAAAGTCAACAATTAAATGACCTAACATTACAGCTCAAAGCCCTAGAAAAAGAAGAACAGAATAACAGCAAAAGTAGTAGAAGACAGGAAACAATTAAAATCAGAGCTGAAATCATTGAAATTGAAACAAAAGAAACTATTCAAAAAATTGACATAACAAAAAGTTGGTTCTTTGAGAAAGTAAACAAAATAGATAAACCCTTAGCCACACTAAAGAGAAGGAGAGAGAAGACTCAAATTACTAAAATACATGATGCAAAAGGAAATATCACAACAGACACCACTGAGATACAGAACATAATGAGAAGCTACTTTGAAAATCTGTATTCCAACAAAATAGAAAGTACCGAAGACATTGACAAATTTCTAGAGACATATGCTCCGCCCAAACTGAACCAGGAGGACATACACGAATTAAACAGATCAATATCAAGCAATGAAATAGAAGAAGCCATTAAAAATTTACCATCCAAGAAAAGCCCAGGACCAGACGGATTCTCAGCCGAGTTCTACAAGACCTTCAAAGAAGAACTCATTCCAATACTTCTCAAAGTATTCCAGGAAATAGAAAAGGAGGGTACCCTCCCTACAGAATTCATTCTATGAAGCTAATATCACCCTCATACCCAAACCAGAAAAAGACATCAAGGGAAGAAAATTTTAGACCAATATCCTTGATGAATATAGATGCAAAGATCCTTAACAAAATATTGGCAAACCGTATCCAAAAACATATTAAGAAAATTGTGCACCACGATGAAGTGGGGTTCATTTCTGGAATGCAAGGATGGTTTAATATCCGTAAATCAATAAACGTAATCCATCATATCAATAGACTTAAGGATAAGAATCATATGGTTATTTCAATTGACGCAGAAAAAGCATTTGACAATATACAACACCACTTCACGCTGAAAACACTAGAAAAAATAGCGATAGTAGGAACATACCTGAACATTGTAAAGGCTATTTATGCTAAGCCCATGGCCAACATCATTCTTAATGGACAAAAACTGAAACCATTCCCTTTAAAAATGGGAACAAGACAGGGATGTCCTCTTTCACCACTTCTATTCAACACTGTCCTCGAAACTCTAGCCAGAGCAATTAGGCAGACTAAAGAAATTAAAGGGATACGAATTGGAAAAGAGGAACTTAAGCTATATGTGGATGACATGATTCTATATGTAGAGGAGCCAAAAACCACCTCCAGGAAACTTCTAGACCTCATCAATGAATTCAGCAAAATAGCAGGCTATAAAATCAACATGCATAAATCTACAGCATTTTTATATGCAAGCAATGAAACAGCTGAAAGGGAAATGAGGAAAACAACTCCATTTGCAATAGCCTCAAAAAAAATAAAATATTTGGGTATCAATCTAACCAAAGAGGTAAAAGATCTCTACAATGAAAACTACAAAACACTGAAGAAAGAAATTAAGGAAGACCTTAGAAGATGGAAAGATCTCCCATGTTCTTGGATACGCAGAATTAATATTGTCAAAATGACCATACTACCAAAAGTGCTATACAGATTCAATGCAATTCTAATTAAAATCCCAATGACGTACCTCACAGAAATAGAGCAAGCAATCATGAAATTCATCTGGAAGAATAAGAAACCCAGAATAGCTAAAGCAATCGTTAGCAGGAAGAATGAAACGGGGTATCGCAGTACCAGAACTTCAACTATACTACAAAGCAATAGTAACAAAAACAGCATGGTATTGGCACCAAAATAGACAGGTAGATCAATGGTACAGAATAGAGGACACGGACACAAACCCAAATAAGTACAATTTTCTCATATTAGACAAAGGTACCAAAAATATGCAATGGAGAAAAGATAGCCTCTTCAACAAATGGTGCTGGGAAAACTGGAAATCCATATGCAACAGAATGAAACTAAACCCCTATCTCTCACCCTGCACAAAACTCAACTCACAATGGATCAAGGACCTTGAAATCAGACCAGAGACCCTGCATCTTATAGAAGAAAAAGTAGGTCCAAATCCTCACATTGTTGGATTAGGATCAGACTTCCTTAACAGGACTCCCATAGCACAAGAAATAAAAGCAAGAATCAATAACTGGGATAGATTCAAACTAAATAGCTTTCTCTCAGCAAAGGAAACTATCAGCAATGCGAAGAGAGAGCCTACAGAGTGGGAGAATATCTTTGCCTCTTATACTTCAGATAGAGCACTAATTTCCAGAATCTATAAAGAACTCAAAAAACTCTACACCAAGAATACAAATAACCCAATCAACAAATGGGCTAAGGAAATAAACAGACACTTCACAGAAGATGTACAAGCAATCAACAGATATATGAAAAAATGTTCAACATCTTTAGTAATAAGAGAAATGCAAATCAAAACTACACTAAGATTCCATCTCACCCCAATTAGAATGGCGATTATCAAGAATACAAGCAACAATAGGTGTTGGCGAGGATGTGGGGGGAAAGGTACACTCATACATTGCTGGTGAGACTGCAAATTAGTGCAGCCACTCTGGAAAGCAGTGTGGAGATTCCTTAGAAAACTTGAAATAGACCTACCATTTGACCCAGCTATCCCACTCCTTGGCCTATACCCAAAGGACTTAAAATCAGCACACTACAGAGATACAGCCACATCAATGTTCATAGCGGCTCAATTCACAATAGCCAGACTATGGAACCAACCTAGATGCCCTTCAATTGATGAATGGATAAGGAAACTGTGGCATATATATACAATGGAATATTACTCAGCTATAAAGAATAATAAAATTATGGCATTTGCAGGCAAATGGATGAAACTGGAGAATATCATGTTAAGTGAGATCAGCCAATCTCAAAAATCCAAAAGAGGAATGATCTCACTGATAAGCCGATGATGACACTTAATGGGGGGTGGGAGTGGGACAAGAATGGAGGAAGGAGGGACTGTATAGAGGGAAAAGAGAGGTGAGTGGGGTGGGGGGGAAGGAAAAAAATAATGGAATGAATCAAACATCATTACTCTATTTAAATTTATGAATATGCAAATGGTATGCTGAAAAAAAATCTGTATAATAAAGATATTTATAAAATTAAAAAAATTAAAAAATGAAAAAAAAAATACTACCAACAACAACAACAAAAAAAAATCAATGAAGAAGCCAACATACCTAATTCCATACCTGACCCCAAGCTCTAGCCAGGAGTTTAAACTTATGTAGGCTCTAAAAACATGCTTGGATTTGAACAGGCTCATACGCACCTGTGTATTGGATTAGGTGTTTCACTGTTTAATTTCAGATTCAAAAATTTTATAGGAAAAATCAAGCCATCACTATTTCTATGGGAAAAAAATTAAAGAGTTTGCCTCTATGGAGGAAAAGGTCTTCAATGGAAATTTCTCCATGAAAATGTCCCCTACCCTCTAAAAATCATGAGAAGTGTTTTTTGTAAAATGCAACATAAATTTTTTGTGCAATACATATTTTTTTCCATACTTTGAAACTGTCAGTTGAGGTAGAAAATAAAAAATACTTTATAAGCTAAAAAAAAAAAAAAAAAAAAAAAAAAAAAACTGTAGGAGGTGGTACCTACTGAAGAAGTGGGTCCTTGAGGACATGCACCAGTGAACTACATATTATCCTTGGCCACAACCACCCCCCAACTTTGCTTCCTGGCCATGATGAAGTGATCACCTTTGCTCTGCCATATTGTTCCTCCATGCCTAATCATAGGCCAGAAACTGAAGAACCAGCCAACTATCGACTGAAACTGTTAACCAAAATAAATAAATACTTGCTCTAATTTTGAGGTATCTTGTCTCAGCAACTAAAATCTGACAAACACATAAGTTCTGTGAACTATAAGAATACATAGATTAAAAAATTTACAGAATACATAAAATAGTGAAAGGATCAACAAAAAAATAGAAGCAATTAAAAAAGAACCAGATTTCTATCTCTGGTTCCTAGAGTTGAAGAATACAAATTATTAAACTACAAATCTCAATACAAAGCTTCAACAGTAGACTTCATCAAGCAGAAAAAAGGAATGAGTTGAAAGAAAGGATATTTGAAATTATATGGTCAAAGGAGCAAAATCACAGAAGAATGAAAAGGAAGGAAGTCCATGGGAAATATGGGACAACATTAAGGGACCAAATTTTTATATAATAAAAGTTGTAGAAGGTGGACAAAGAGAGAGAGGGACAGAAAGCAAAATCAAAGAAAATTATAAATCATTAACAATCACTTTCACTAGCGGTATTTATTATCTGGTACTGAAACTTTTGTCTAATTATATAAATGAATATAATTAATTTGTTAAAAAGGTTCTTGGGTTCCAACTTCTACTCTGGCATATGGAAGCTTAGCAGTCACCACTCTTATATACACACATACACAATGAATGAAAAATAAAAATTTTCTTAGATCAGAAAATTGGGGTCACAGGGCAAAAGTCAGTCACCAAAACAGAGAGAGGCAGATATAGACAATCACAACTTACCTCAGCAAAAGCTCAAGAACATAAATCTCTGTTTAGGATCCAGTAACAGGGTAGGAAAACCACACTGCACTTGATCAATTGCTAGAGATTTTGTATAAACATGTTTAAGAGTTAAAAACTCCAAGGTCAGGGAGGGATTAGTCAAGGGGTGACCCTTTTGCAAATTTTACCAACAGAAGCTTCATCAGGTTCTTACAGTTGAATATTAGGGGGAAAAAATCCCCTCCTGCTCCCATCAGTGGAGGAAGAATACCAAGTCTAGACTTCCAATGTCAACTAGGAGGAGAGAGGAAGCCTAAAAAGAACATTTACAGGTCACAGCCCAAGACCATGAATTCAATAAAAGAATGAGTCCTACAAAACATGGTAGATTAGAGGAAGGATATACTTCTTAGTAGTTCCTCAGCACCAGACTACAATGTGGGAAGACTGCTTCTAAGTGAGGTGGGTAACTAAAGAAAATCACTAGAACTTAATACTGAACTGTAAAAGAAGCAGAGACACAGAAAATTATAAAACCTGAACATAAGAAAAGAAGTAATACATTAGAAACATGCAAGCTTGAGTGCCACTGGCAGCAGCAGCAGAGTAGCAGAGGGAGTGCAGGCAAACAAAAGACACAGTGTGGCTGGTGAATATATAATTTTAAAAATAAAGAAAAATTGACGTGGAGAAGCCTGGATATTAGAGAGAAAGGCTGATTTTAATGAATAGTGTTCGTAGGAAAAGTGGCACAGCAAAAGCAAACTCCACAATAGTTCACCCCAGGGGAAAGAAGCCTTCTGTGAGTGCAGAAAACACTCCTGGGCATAGAAAGTACCTGCTACGCAGCACAGGAAACATTTGTAAGCACTACACAGCTATAAGCAGGGATGGGTGATCAGGAACTCAAAGGAAATAATCAGCAATTGATTAAAAAATTCCCAGATGGTGCCTGAATCAGAGAGACTGAAATAGGCACAAAGAAAACTATACCTGGACCATATAGGCTCCGAATACCAGAGGAGAAAACTGCCTTTGTTGTTGGTGCCATAGATATTGGGAAGACACCTTTAGCAGTGGCCACACAGGAGCATCTGCAATCTAGAGCAAATACTTACTATCTCATATGCACAGCAGTGAAGGTGAAACCTGTGAAGATTTAGTCCCTGGACCCTGGACCAGAGATCCTCTTTTACCAGAGACCCTTGTGATCCAGACATCCTGCACAGGCATGATATGAATATCCCCAGAGATTAGGGGTATGAATCAAATCTCAAATACTCACCCACAGAATTCTATAGTTTGGTCAAGACTAAACCTCAACTACTGGAACTTCCAATTTAGAACTCTGCACTACCCCTACTACAGAAATACAAAATTTGTCAGCATCCAAATTATGCTATCTCATCCTTAAGTGGAAGGCTAGAAGCTAAGAACTACTGCACCAGCTTTGCCTCCTAGCCACAATGGCTGACAACTAAATGACAAACACAAAGGCACTGAACTTAACAACCCCCAGCCTGCAACTTAAGGCTTACGAAGTCAAAAATACAAATTAAAATCCATCCCTGACAATAGTTTTCACTACCCTCAGTGGAAATAATCTCAATGAGATTTTTTTTCTCTATTTTTTTTTGCCTTCTTTTTTTCTCCATGTTCCTAGTTTTTTATCTATTTTTTTTTATTTTTCTTTTTTTAAATGTTAACTTTTGCAATTTTTTTCAATCATCACTGCATTCTATTATATTACTTTTTACTTTCTTCAATTATGCAAGATTTTGTGTGCATGAATGTGGGGGGGTGTTCCCACTGTATGGATAGGTTTGAAAACTACACGAACATTCATATAATTATACTTTCATATTAAATGCTTATTTCTACATCTTTTTATAATTTAAACTTGATTCGACTTTGGTGGGGTTCAATTATATAAGGCTTCCAGTTGGTTTGATCTTACATTTGCTAGATTGTTCATACTTTGGTTTTTGTCCCTCTTATCTGACCCCTTCTTGACTCTTATTCTTAAATAAAGATAAATCTTCCTACTCCCACTCCCTCTTTTTCTTTCTTGATTACTGTAAATTAAATTTTTACTCCTTCTTAACAGCTGATGTGTGCTACCTACCTCCTGCCTCTACTCCAATACCATTCTTAAACATTTAAATATTTTTAAAATATTTCAAACTATTTCTTATCTTTCCACCCTATTTTCTCTTTAAGAAACTATTCTCCCATTAAATAACAGAATTATATAGTTTATGAAATTCATAACCCATTCATATTATTGTGATTATTAATACAGCGGACAACATAGACACCTGCTATCCAATGCCTAATCTAGTTCATAGCTTTTTATAGTTAGTATTAATGTTAAATGCTAATCTCACCATTCCTATGTAGGTGGTAATTAGTGTTTACAGATGTCAAAGTAAACAATGGGCATTTATCTTAAGTCTAAACATTAGTACTATTCCTGGCTGCTCCCTCCAACAGGGACTGAAAAGTGATTAGGACACTTAAAGATCACAGAGTAGAAATGCTACTGCTGAGAAATACTCACAATTCAGTCAAGCAACAGTGAATCTTACCCCACAAGTGATCTACCCGCAACTGAGCTTTAATATTACTTCAATTCATAGAACAAATTAGACCAAAAAAAAAACACCAGCCCCCAGTAGTAACAACCTGAGAACTTCAGATTCCAACTTTTAACATCTACTCACATTTTAAAAATACAGAAATCCTAGAATAAAAAAGATAACTACACATGAAAGGACATGCATATAAAAAAAAAAGAAAGGGGAGTCCATCTCAATTGTCCAAGACTTCTGAAAATATCAGGAAATAAGCAAATATATCCTACCATAATACACTTTCCCCAACAAAGGATCCCATGGATATGGAAGTAGAGGAAATTCCAGAGAAAGATTATTAAAAAAAAGGATTAATAAAATGTTTAGAGAATGAAAAGAAGATCTAAGAAATGAATTCAGAGATCAAAAACAAGAGATGAAAGACCATTTCAATAAAGAAATAGCAATAATGAAAATAAATCAGAACTCTTTGAAATAAAAGATACAATGAATCCAGTTAAAAATTCACTTGAAAGCATCACCAACAGATTAGACTGGATAGAAATTACAACTTCAGTCTGTGAATAAAGGGTAAATGAACTTGAGTACAGAGTACGCAATAAAGGGGAAAGAATGATCAGAATACACAAGAACTCTGAGACAATATCAAGAGACCAAACCTGAGAGTCATTAGGATAGAAGAGAACATAGAGTTACAGGCTAAAGGCATTAAGAATATTTTGAGATAGTTGTAGAAAACTTTCCCGCCAGTAGAAATGAGAGAGACATCCACAAACAGGATATATACAGGACCCAAAGTAGACCAGATCAGAAGTTCTCCAAGCTAGATCATAATCAAAATGCCTAATAAGGAAAGAAGATTAAAAGCTGCAAGAGAGAAACATCAGGCCACATTTAGAGGCAAAACAATAAGGCTCACATATGACTTCCCAACTCAGACACTAAACTCAAGGAGGGTCTGGAATGAGATATTCCAAGTTCTAAAAGAAAATAATTGCCAGTCAAGATTGCTATACCCTGCAAAGCTCACTTTTAAGTTCAGCAAGGAATTAAAAACTTTCCATGACAAGGATAAACTAAAAGAATATATGACTACCAGGCCAGCACTACATAGGATACTCAAAATAAACTGCACAGAGAAGAACCCAAAAACAAACCCCAAAGTTCCCAAATAAGTGAAGATCAATGGAAGACTATTCATTTAAATGAGAATCAAGACAAATATAACCAAAAATCAAAATGACAGGAAATCACAAACACATATCCATAATTACACTGAATATAATTGGTCTAAACTCCCCAAATAAAGACATATATTAGAAGAATGGATCAAAAAACAAGATCCAACTATATGCTGTTTGTAAGATACTCATAGGCAAAGACATTAACCCAGTGAAGGTAAAAGGAAAAAATAGCACACATAAATGGAGTCTGAAAACAAGCCAAAGTAGCTATTCTTGTATCTGACTAAGCGGAAGAGACAAAGGCCACTACATACTGGTAAGGGGAACAATTCAACAAGAAGATATAATTATAGTAAATATATGCCCCAAATGTGAGCATACCTAATTACATAAAAAAGTACTCCTTGACATTAAATCCCAGATAGATCCCAATACAATAATACTGGATTATTTTAACACACTCTTATTACCAATAGATAGTATGAAATCAATAAAGATATATCCAACCTAAGTAATGCAAATGGACCTAATAAATATCTACAGAATATTTCACTCCAAAACAAGTGAACTTACCTTCTCAGAAGCTCAAGGAATCTCTTCCAAAATAGACCCATATTCTAAGTCACAATGTAATAATTAGCAAATACAAAAAGAAAATCAATATAATCCTGTGTATCCTATTGAATCATAATGCAATGAAACTAGAAATCAATAGAAAAAAATTAATAGAAACTATACAAATATATGGATATTGATAATACCTTTTTAAATGGAGACTGGATCAAAGGTGAAATGAAAGAAGAAATCAAGGAATTCTTAGAAAAAAATGACAGATACAATATATCAAAATCTCTGGGATGGTATAAAAGCAATTCTAAGAGGAAAATGTGTAACATTGAGTGTTTATACACTTAAAAAAAATACAGAGAACCAAATAAATACGCTAATGCTCTATGTCAAGTCCTTACAAAAGGAAGAACAAACTAAAGAATCAGTAGAAGACAGGAAATAATAAAGATCAGAGCTGAAATTAATGAAATTGAGAATAAAACCACCACAAAGGATCAATGCAATGAAGAGTTGGTTATTTGAAAAGACTGACAACCCTTACCCAAACTAACCAAAAGAAAGACCCAAATCAACAAAATTAGAGAAGAAAAAGTAAATATCACTCTGAAATCCAGAGACTATTACAATCTATTTTAAAAATTTTATATTCCAAATTAACTAGAAAATCTAGAAGACAATGAGGAACTTCTGCCACATATTACCTGCCCAAATTGAACAAGGTAGATATAAAAAACCTAAACAGCAAGTAATGAACCTGAATATCAAGTAATGAAATTGAAATAGCAATCAAAAACCTACCAAAAATAAATCCCAGCAGATAAAGTCTCATCTGAGATCTATCAGACCTTCAAAAAAAAAAAAAAAAAAATAGCAGTCTTTCTCAAACTATTACATGAAACTGAAATGAAGGTAACATTCCCAAATACATTCTATGAAGCTAGCATAATCCTGATACTAAGATGAAGAAAAGAAAATTATAGATCAATATCCCTGATGAACATATATCCAAAATTCCTAAATAAATATTAGCAAATTGCATTAAAAAACACCTTAAGATGACAATAAAACATGACCGACCGTACTTTATCCCAGGGATACAAGATTGGTTCAACACATGCAAATCTATAACTCATCACTTAAATAGAATTAAGAAAAGGAATCATATAATTATCTCAATAGATGTACAAAAGGACTTTGAAATACAGCACCCATTCACATTAAAAATGCTAGAGAAACTAGGGTTAGAAGGAACTTTCCTCAACCTTATAAATGCTACAAATGATAACCCCAAAGCCAACATCATACTGAACACAGAGAACTGAAAGCATTTCCTCTAATATCAGGAAAAAGACTCTCACTTGTATTAATATAGTTCTCAAAACTCTAGCCAGAGCAATCAAGCAAGAGAAGTAAATTAAAGGGATACAAATTGGAAAAGAAAAAGTCAAACTATCTCTGTTGATGACATAATCCTATATTGAGAAGACTCAAATACTCCACTAGAATAATTCTAGAGCTGATAAATATATCAAAGTATCAAGGTACAAGATCAACATTCATAAATTAATAGCTTTCCTATACTCCAACATTGATTCAGTTGAGAAAGAAATCAGGGAAAGCATTGTTTTCATGATAACCTCAAAAAAAAAAAAAAATCCCACCTGGAGGTGAAAGATCTCTACAATGAGAACAAAATAACATTGAAGAAAGAAATTGAAGAAGACCTTAGAAGATGAAAAGCTCTCCCATGTCCTTGGATAGGCAGAGTTAATATTGTCAAACGTCTATGCTACCAAAAGCACTATACAAATTCAATGCAATTTCCATCAAAATATCAATAACATTCTTCACAAACAAGAAAAAAAAAAACAGTTCCTTAAATTCATTTGGAATAATAGAAGACCCATAGTAGCCAAAGCAATACTGAGCAAGAAAGGTGATGCAGGAGGCATCATAATACCAGATCTCAAATTGCACTACAGTTCTATATAGTCTTAAAAAAAACGCATTGTACTGGCATCAAAATAGACATGAAGACCAACTGAACAGAACAGATGACACAGAGACAAAGTCACAGACTTACAGCCATTTGATACTTGACAAAGATGTCAAAAATATGTTGGAGAAAAGTTAGCTTTTTTAACAAAAGGTGCAGGGAAAAATGGATAGTCATACATAGAATAATAAAACTAGATCTCCACCTCTCACCAAAAGTCAACTCAAAGTGGATCAAAGACTTAGGAATTAGACCAGAAACCCTGCAACTGCTAGAAGAAAATATAAGGTCGACACTCCATCATATACGACAGGCAGCAACTTCCTCTACAAAACAACTATTCTCAAGAAATAAAAACATGGATCAATAAGTGGGATGCCATCTAATTAAAAAGCTTCAGCATACAAAGGAAATGCTTAAGATCATGAAAAAAGAGCCACAAAATGGGAGAAAATCTTTACCAGCTGATCCTCTGACAAGGATTAATACACAGAGTAAGTAAAGAACCAAAACAAGTTAATACCAAAAACAAAATAACCCAATAAATAAATGGACAAAAGAACTAAACAGACATTTCTCAAAAGAAGTCCAAATGATCAACAAATATATGAAAAAAGTGTTTAATATCTCTAGTGATCAGGAAAATGCAAATCAAAACTACACTGATATTTCATATCGGTCCAGTCAGAATTGCAATCATCAAGAACACAAATGATAATAAATACTGGTGAGGATGTAAGGGAAAATTTACACTGATACAATGTAATTGAACCTGAAAATTAATATAACTACTCTGGAAAGCAGTTTGAAGTTTCCTCAAAAAACTAGGAATAGAACTACAACATGGCCCAGCTATCCACACCTTGGCATTTTTTCCAAAAGAACTAAGATTGGTATGCTATAGCAACACAGCCAGTTCAATGTTTAAAGCAGCACAGTTCCCAATAGCCAAATTTTGGAATCAGTCCAGAAACCCATCAATAGACAAATGGATCAAGAAAAGCTGGTATATATACACAATGGAGTTTAACGCAGTCATAAAAAAAGAATGAAATTATGGTATCTGCTGTTAAATAGATGGAAATGAAGAATATCATGCTAAGTAAAATAAGCCAGACTTGGAAAATCAGGGGTTGAATGTTTTCTCTCATTTCTGGAAGCTAGAACAAAATAAGGGAAAGAAGGTGATAGTGGGGGAGATATCATAAATATATAGAGATGATCAGTGAAGTAGAAGGTAGAGAATAAGAGGGAGGGGGAAGGATGGGAAAGGTGAGGAAATGTGGAATAAATTTAACAAAATCATGTAATGTGCAAATATAAATGTACCAAATGTTACGCATGTATGTATGCGTAAGTAGAAAATCCCAATAAAAAATAAGTAAAAGAGAGAAAGGAAGATCAGCAGAACAGAGGAAGAATAGTAAGAGGGAGGAGAGAAGTAAAATGGGAGGGGGAAATGGGGATTGAAATCAAATTTCTTGCATGTACAATTTTGCCAATACAAACCCAACTACTATGTATAATTATAATGCTCTAAAAATAAAAACTAACAATGATAAATGATCTTAAAGAATGAGTCTGAATCTCAGGATAATAAGATGTTTCCTCTCCCCCATATCTTTCTACCACACTAACAGGGCTTCTGTATAGTAATGGGGAAATAACTGAAAAAAAACCTGCAGTCTCAGACTTTATGGTAGCTAGGGAAATCTAAAGACAAAAAAAAAGACTGTAAAACAATGACACCAGAGGATAATTCTGCTTATTACACCTGCAGCTACAGAAAACAACAAATGCAGCCTAACCCCTAGTCAGATAAACAATCTGGGTTTTAGTTAAAGTAACTGGTTTAACTGATGTCACAAAGCTCAGGTGAAAAAAATTAGGATGCTGTAGGCATATTTCCTCACTCAGGTTAATACCTACACAAAAGAGTAAAATTTTGAAATTTAGTTTTATTTGTATACTAGTTTATAGAAGTTTTACTTTGGAAAAATCATTTTATTTTTATAGTAAGTGGAATTTTGCATACTTACTTACCTAAACTCAACTACTCTCAGATAAACAAGTTATTTTGAATCTTCCCATTTATCTGCTAGAAATATATTTTTAAAAGGCTGCCTACTAGAAAATATCATGTGGAGGAAATAAAATATCATTTTCTCAAAACTGAAAGGAAAAGAAAATGTAAATAGAAAAAATAGTGTAAATTTAAAAAGCACAATACATTTTTATATTTATTTAGGAGAGTCATTTTCAAGAACACTTTCACATATATAATTATATTAAACAATAATTGTTATCCAAAATTATATAACAAATACAATTTGATCAATATATATTGTTGGCTGTCAATCAGTAAGAAAACACTTTTATCTGATTATTGAAGCAGGCTGCTTAGCAACACATTGCAGCCACTTTTAGCTATACAAGCCATTTAAAAAGTAATAAATTGCTTTAAAAAAAAAAGAAAAAAGGCAATGTACCTGGCACTGATGCCGAGGCCATAATATTCTCCTGTTGATTATGAGCCTTTTTGCTGTAAACCAAAATCAAACAAGACCATTCGAAGAACATGATGAAGCCATACAAAAATAAGACCAATGTAGAATCATATCTGGAGACTAATAATTGTAAGAACAAGCCACACTAATAATTAAACATTCCCTTTACCCAGCTAATATAAGTAACTGTTTCTTCTTTATCTATTCTAACTTTAGCCCCATGCCATGCCTACTTAAATTTTTTTTTAAAGTTTTCTAACTTTAAAAAATTTTAACTGATACATAAAAACAAAAATTATACTTATTAATGGGGTATATTGTAACAATGGATACTTGAATACCTAGCATAATGTTTAATCAGGTTACACATATTTTTATCCTTGAACATTTATCATTTATTTTCTAATTTTATTGGTTCTTTTTAGTTATACATGACAGAATCCATTTTGACATAATTATAAAAGCATGGAATATATCATGCTCTAATTAAGTCCCAGTACCTCTTCTTTCCCTTTCTTTCTCCCTTCCCTTCTCCCACTCCCATTCTCTTCCCTGTAATGATCTTTCTGCTATTTACCTATAATTATTTTTTCAAATTAATTTCTTGTGGGTATACACAATGGTGAGACTCACTGTGACTTATTCATATATGTACACTGGAAAGTTATGTCAGATTCACTCCACTGTCTTTTCCTTTTCCTCTTCTCCCTCCCTTCCCTTCATTCCCCTTTGTCTACTCCACTGAACTTTTTTCTTTATTCCCCCCTCCTTTAATGTGGGTTAGCATCCACATATCAGAGAAAACATCTGACCTTCAGTTTTTTTGGGGATTGGCTTATTTCACTTCACACAACAGTCTCCAGATCCCTCTGTTTACTGGCAAATGTCATTCTTCTTTAGGGCTAATATTCCATTGTGCATATCTATATATCACATTTTCTTTATCCATTCATCTGTTGAAGGGCATCTAGGTTGGCTCTATGGCTTAGCTATAGTGAATTTTGCTGCTATAAACATTGAAGTGGCTACATCACTGTAGTATGCTTATTTTAAGTCCTTTGGATATATACTGAGGTGTGGGATAACTGAGTCAAGTGGTGATTCCACTCCTAGCAATCAAAGAAATGCAAATTAAAACAACACTGAGATTTCATCTGACTCCAGTGAGAAGGACAATTATCAAGAATACAAATGTTCTGACATATCCAGGATTTCATTTAGTAATGGAAGGAAAATATATGGTTACTAAGAAATGTGTTGACACAAAAAATAAGAGTTTGTTGTTGGATAAAGCAACTTTTTTTTTCCTCGATCACTGCACATCAGTTTCTGTACAGTCAAAAGATCTGTACATATTTTGCAATCTGAAGACTGTAAATCATTTTTTACTCAAGTCTGTGAAAGTTTCTTTGAAGGAAAAAGTACACATTTTTAAGTGTTCTGTGGAATCAGTTATTTTTATTGTGTCAATGTGTTTTTAAGTGTTCAATGTCTACACTGCAATATGAAATGCATTAAAACATCTATGTTCCATAAAAAAATTTAAAAAAGAATACAAGTAACAATAAATGTTGGTGAGGATGTGGGGAAAATGTACACTCATACATTGCTGGTGGGAATGCAAATTATTGCAAACGCTCTGGAAAGCAGTATGGAGATTCATCAAAAAACTAGGAATAAAATCACCATATGACCCAGCTATTCCACTCTCGGCATATATTCAAAACATTTAAAATTAGCATACTACAGTAATGCAGCCATATCAATGTTTTTAGCAGCACAATTCACAATAGCCAAGCAATGGAACCAACTTAGATGTCCTTCAACAGATGAATGGATCAAGAAAATGTGGCATATATACACAATGTAGTATTACTCACCCATAAAGAAGAATGAGATTATGGCATTTGCTGGTAAAGGGATGTAACTGGAGACTATCATGGTAAGTGAAATAAGTCAGTACCAGAAAGTCAAAGTTCAAATGTTTTGTCTGATATGCAAAAGCTAATTCAAAATAAGGAGGGATATAGAAAATAGAAGAAAGATCCATGGAGTAGATGAAGGGGACTGAAGGGGAAAGAGGTGGGATGGGAAAAGCAAAGAATATTGGAATGAATCTGACCTAACTTTTCTATGTAAATAAATGAATATACCACAGTTATTCTCAGCATCATGTATATCCAAAAGACACTAATTTCAAATAAGAACTATAAGTAAATAGAAAATTAGTAGAGGTAAGGAAACAGGATAAGTGAAGAGTGAAGGGAAAGGGGAAATACTGGAACTGAGTCAGAACAAATTATATCCCATGCTTTTATAATTTTGCCAAAATATATCCTAATGTTATATATAACTAAAAAGAACCGAGAAAAAGGTCAATGGTAGGTCCTGATAGATTTTTGTGACTTATTAGGTGAATATGTAATAAGATTATTTATTTATGGAAAAAATAAACAAATTCCCAATATACTTAACAATACAGACAAATCTCAAAAACTATGATGTCGTATGAAAGACTCATACACATTCTGTACGCTATTTGATTCTATTATATGAATGTCAAGAACAATCAAGAGTAAGCCATGGTGGTAGAAGTCAGAACTTAGTTGCCTCCAGAAATGGGTAGAGGTGGTAAACTGACTAAAAAGGAACAGGAAGAAATTTTAAGTAAACTTAAGAATTCTATATCTTGTTTTGACTGATGATTATACAGATATAAAGAACTTTCAAAATTCATTGAGTGGCTCAGTGGGAGCACTTTCCTGGCTGTGAAGCACTGGGTTCAATTCTCAGCACCACATAAAAATAAATAAAATAAAGGTCCACTGACAACTAAAAAAAAAAAAATATATATATATATATATTTTAAAAAACACATTGATCCAAGTACTTGATATCTTAATTTTAATTGTGTATAAGTTATACCTGACATATTTTCCTTTCCCTTCTTTCTTATTTTTTCTTTAGCTGTCAACTTTCAGATGTTCAGCTTAATACCTCATCCTCTAAATAATGTACCTTTCATTCCAGGGTTCTTGTATGTACAGCTTTTCTTACAATAATACATATAGGCATTGTGAAAAATGCCAAAATTAAAATTATAGTAAATGTATAATCTTGCTTTTTACAAACACAAAGCATCAGTTATCAGAGAAAAAAGCATGATCTGAAGATAAATCTTTAATGATTATATTGAACAGAACAAAACTAAATTTTTTTCAGTTCTTTTAAGGAGAAATTGATAAGTAAAATAGAAACTATGACTGAATTACTTTGGTATGTTAATTGTCCTAATAAGAGTATTAGACTTGTCACAGGAGTGAAATGTGATAAAAGATGTTTTAAACACTTCCAGTTTCTTTCATTTTAGAACAAAAAATTTTGGCTAAGAGAATACAAACAATAAGGCAAAGGACAAAAATAAAAATAGCAAAGAAATTATAAAATGATTCAAAAATAGTATAAATACAAGGAAAAGGGGAAGAAAGGGAGCAAAGAAATTGCTCATTTCATAGAAGTTATAAAGAATGAAGTATACATATTATGAAAATTATATTAATCACAAAAAATTATTCATAGATTTATATGTACTTGCTTTTAAAATTCATTTCTGAAAGATAATGGCTCAATTAAGAAGTGATCTATATAGAATTATATGTAAATAAGCCTTTAATAAGTGACATGACCAAATTACACTTTTTAGTTATTACAAAGTACAATAATATATTGACTATTATCTCAAAAATCTAAGGAATTTTGGTTAAGATGGAACTGGAATAAACAAAGAAAAATTCAAAATGAACTACCAAAGAACAGCAGCACATTAGAATAAGGAACTTAATTATATTAAAAAGATTATACACATTATTTATAAATGGAACTCAATAAATCAATGTCCCTCATTAGTATTCTGATCATTCTCTTAACCACTTTCCAATCCAGTTATTCAAGTATGTTTAGCCTATTAGCCTGAATCTTAGAGAGGTTATAACTTTGGAGAAATCTAAGTTAGAAATAAAAACAGACTTTAACCAGTTTGCTTTCAGTTCGTTGCTCTATAACCTTGTTCAAAACACTGTAGAGTGAATCCTTGCCAAGTATTCTTTCACTTAAAAGAGATATGAAATTGAATCTAATCCTATCACTCCAAAAACTTATTTCATATTTAAAAATTAATATCATTGAGTGTCATCTGGAAAATCCATCCCACTTTTATTCACTTTGACAAATACTTTCTTTTGCTTTATGCTCTTTTCTAATATTCTTACTAAAGAATATTTACTAAAATACTTAATATTTTACTAAAATATGTGATAAAAGATGTTCTTACTAAAGAATGTTTACTAAAATAATTACTAAACCCACTCCATGGAGCATCACAAAATAGAATGGCTTAGGCTGACTTAAAAATATTCTATTTTCAACCCCTTAAGACAATTTTACCATGCACAGAAAACAACTTTGAAAAGTTAACTATTTGTCCTCTTACAGTGCATTGAAGAACCCATCCACTTCTTCACATAGAACCTTCCAGTTCAGAAAGGAATCAGTTTTGTTTTCATTAACGTACCCAAAAGCACAGGTTAATTTTATCAAAAACCGTATGCATTTATACAAATTAAGGATAACTTCAAGTTAAAATGCAATGTGGACCTTTCAAAAAGATCATATGGAACAATTGAGGAAATCTAAAGATTAACTACTTATTAGATTATATAAAGAAATTTTGTTTTTAATAAAATAATGGCACTTGGAGTCATAACAAGAGGAAGGAGGTCCTTATCTGATGCCTGACATTTTTACAGAGAGAAGGGGTTTAACATCTAAGATTCATATTAAAATAATGAAATGAGAGAGTTGAAAATAAGAGAATAAAAATGAATAAGATTTGTCAAAATTGACAGTTGTTGAAGCCAGGCGTTCATTACACTATTTTCTATGTTCTTTACATGTTTCCATAAAATAACTATTTAAAATTAAACAGGTGAGGTTGACAAACATTTTTGTGATAAACTGAATAACAGCCAGCCCCCAAAGAAGTATGAATATGTTTCAGTATATGGCAAAGGGAAATGAAGTTTCAGATGGGGTGAAAGTTGCTAATCAGCTAATCTTGTGATGGAGAGCAAGAAACCTGGATTCTCCTGGTAGGCCCAACGGAATCATAAGCTTCCTTAGCCATGGAAAAGGGATGCAGGAAAGTTATTGTCAGAGTTACGACAGGTGAGAAAAATCAACTGGCCACTGCTGGTTGTGGAGATGGAAAAGTGGTCACCAGTCAAGAACCCTGAACAGCCTCTGAAAATTGTGAAAATCAAGAAAATAACGTCTCCCCTAGATTCTCCAGAAAGGAATTCAACCCTGCCATTAGGGTCATTAGGCCAGTGACACCCATTGCAGGCTTCTGAACTCCAGAAGATAATAAAATTTGTACAGTTCTAAGCCACTAAGTTTATGGTAATTCCTGAAGTAGCAACAGGGAGTTAATAATAATCTTCTAGTAAAATCATAACTTTTTATTTACCTGAAAGGAGATAGAGATTTTACTGAAAATTCAAGTGAAATATGTATTCCATCAAGTAAGTTAAAAATTTTCAAATCAGATACCTTTACTACTTTAAAAGGTAAAACTTACTTCTATTCCCCCACCCTACCCTTCCACTTCTGGTAGTCACAATTACTCTTTTGTGGCTGAATTATATTACCACTCCTAAATGTTTCAAAATATCAGAATATACCATCTCTACTAGTTTCTCGTCACTTTTCTCTTACATAAAATTAAATTCTTGTATGTCTACTATTAACACTACTGATTCTACTGATTAGAATAGCAATTAATGTGACCTTAATTCTAGCTATCTACTTACTGAAAATATTTTAATCTTAATCAAATTCCTCTTGGTCTAATTCATTTGTCTCTGACAGTTCTGTATTGTTTGTTTTTATCATCCCTGACCTCTTTGTAAAGCTGAGACATGCCTGAATTTCCCACTTTCTTAAATATTCTTTCTAAAGAAAGTTTGAGATCATCTACCTGTACTCTTGAGATTTCTTCATACAATTCTCCTGTGTCTGCTTTCCTAACTTTACAGTCATCTACTCAAATGTTTATCCACTATAAGCATTTTCCCCATAATTAATCTAACTTCTCAATTTATTGTACACTACTGATTTGTAAACTTATAATTTGCAGAGCAATAGACAGGTTTTTAGTCAATTTGTAATAAATAAATTAGACTGAACATTAAACAATCCCATCAATTTTCTTGACAGCACACTGATTTTGTGTTCACTTGGGTAAAGTATTAGATTTCTAATGTCACTGCAATTTGTAGCAGAAACACAAAATATATGACAACTTTCTCTATCAATCCTTACTTTATAAATTGACAATCGAAACAACCATCACAAAATTATTTGTTTCATTTATAATGAGATGTAGGCATCCTAGTAAGATGTTTATTTCCTGCTATTACTAATTCCAGAGATATTAGAGATATAATTATAAGCACTTAACTGAAAATAAAACATTAAATACTGTTTTCAATTTCTTATTCATTATATTGATTTATTCCACTGTTGAATACTGTAGTCGAAATCATTCTATATACCATCAGTATTAACAGGTAATTTGGGATATTCAATAGAACTAAAACATACTTTTCTAATATATAAGAAAATATCATAGGTAATTTTTGCTGATAATTAAAAAGGCATTATTTCACTCTTATTACAGTTGACTGCCTGACTAAGGTTTATGTCCTATTATTAAAGTTTTATTTATAAATAAAATCTTTTTAACAATATGTCAAAATACCTTCTTGCCATATTCCTTCAGTGACTAAGAAAGTTCCATTTAACCCATCCTCTCCCCAACTATAAAAGCAGGCCTATTGTGTACTTTTTGGAGGTATTATGTTCTATTCTTCACAACTACCTTCTCCAAATCCTTTAAATACAATTTCTAATTTTTGACTTTCTAAAACTTTTCTATATATCTTCATAAATAAATATTAACATTATATAGAAAATTAGGAATGGTTCTCCAATATATTTATTATTTATTTCTTTAAAAAACTTGTATAATACACAATTTAAGATTAGTCTTTCAAATATTAAAAAAATTAATAAAAGTTATCCTCTAAATTAAAAAAGAAAACTCACTACAAACAAAAGTTTTTATAAAGATCACTATTTTGACAGTTAAGTAGTACCAAAAATATCAATTTTCTCTAATAAAAACTTAAAGCAGAGCTTCTACTTGATACCTTTATTGGATAGAGTCAAAGTTATGGCTGTTTAACCAGTAACATAAATGGTTTTACAGAACTATAATATAGCAAATCAGTACAAGCACCCTATTATAAAAGTACAGAATTTAATCCTATGATTTTTTTCACAGGCACATCATCAAGTGAAGACAGAAGGATGTCTGTAGAAATAAACTAAACTTAAAGAAACAAATTTCAATAAATCATTAGTAATAATCCTATAGATAAACTTGCAAAGTATGTAAAACTTAAAATTAGTTTATATTGAGATACATATAAAGTATAATGGCACTGTTTTTAAGAATGTAAGAAATCTCACACTGTTTATTGACAATATACTAGCATCAAAGAACCTTTTATGAAAAAATGTGATTGTTCCATATGGTAATTTCAAAAATCTATCAACATGCTTTCTACATGTCTACAATTCTTTACTCAAGCCTGCCCCTATCTGCTTATGCACTTAAGATAAGAAAAGCAGAGAGAATAAACTACGGAAAAATCAGGCTTTGTTTACTGTTATTAAAAATATCTTTTAATTATTTTTTTGTTCTTAAGCTTGTTAACATCTCAGTCCTAACAAGGGTAGTTTAATTTTTCATGGTTTGCCTCCATTACCATTCTTAAAGATGTTCGTGCTTTACTGTCCTTTTTAGTGACTGGAACATGAAGTCAATGTCAGATCAATACGTAATAAGTTATCCCACAAAGTCAACTGTACTACATTTACCAAGCATAGAAATGAGACAAGTCTACACATTTCAGGGATGTTCTATGGTTCTTTTCAAGAACGAAAACTACAGAAATGTGGAACTATAATTATGATCTTGTGCCAATCTCAGTTACAGAAATACTTAAATACAATGATGTGCCAGGGAAATGTGGAGACAATAGAAATCTTGGAGAAGAGAGAGTACTCAAGTATATCTGAGCATTTAATCTCCTTTTAGCTTCTCAGGGTCCTGAAAACCCCAACTCTCTCTAGTCCACGTGTTTCTGATTTTATACATATTTACTTGGGAAGATATCTAGTATGAGGATCACAATTATAAGATTCACTTCCCAGCACAAATTGCATCATAAGCATTTATAAAACAGCTTATAAATGTTTATAAATAGTAAATTAGTTCATTTAAGAGTTCATTCAGAACTTTAGGAATTATACTATATGGGTACTGGTGATACTTCTATTATCTATTTTCTTAACTAGATTTAGCATCCTGTGTATTTGTACTATCAATCTAATAGTTCTGAACTGTTTCTCTGGTCATCTGGAAATAAGAATGTTCCTAATATTTTATTCAATAAAAGCTGAAATAAATTTAACTGAAACTGCAACCTTCTTTTCCATATTTTCTTGAAAATTATATACCATGTTCCTTTATTGCCTAGAGTCAAAGTTATGACTGTTTAACTAGTAACATAAATGGTTTTACAGAACTATAATGTAGCAAATCAGTACAAGCATGTTCCTAGAGTGGTATCATTCTTTCAGTGATGATTTCCTTCTTTATGTAATATAAAATTTATTTCACAAAAGTTCTTTCCAATAAGTTATTAAAAATAATATCTAGTTTGTTCTTAAATGTCACTCTGTAACAGCTTGATCCTATTTGCTCAATAAATATTTGACTACATTTTATGTGGTCAGCACTTTTGATACATCAGTAATACATATGTGAACAAAATAAAGTCCTGTTTTCATGGAATTTATATTCTAATGGAAAAGGTAAACAAAAATTAAGAAAATATATAATTTAATAACAAGTAATATTAAGTGTTAAGAAAAAATCATCAGGATAAGAGCAGAAAGTAAAAGAGTTGAGTAATGATCAATGAAGACCTCTCTGAGAAGGTAACAGTTGGACTCAGAACTAAATGGTGTAAAGGAAGCAAGTGAAGTGAAGGGAGTAAGTAATTATATGGGGGTTTGGCAGAAGGTAGGGAGTGTTCTAAGTAAAGAAAACAGTAAATGCAAAAAGCCTTAAGGCACACACAACATGTCCAAGAAACAGCAATTTAAGTCCAATATACATGGTAAAAAGTAAATTTTTGAAAAGAACCAATGAAAATAAAGTCTTGTCAGGAGTCAAATGATTTAGAGGTTTGGGAGATATAATAGATTTATTATTTTATTTTTTTAAAAAATGAAAAACCATTGCCGAGTTTAGAGCAGGAATGGCATGATTTAAATTGTAAAAGTTTCTTCTATTTTAATAAGACTGTAGTGAAGCCTGAATGAATGTTATACTTACCTATGATCTTACCAAACTTGCAAGACCTAAGGATACCATTTAAATTTTCTGGCCTCAGAAGTTTCATCAGTAAAATTACAATATTAACATCTTTTTGCCTTGCTTTTCTTACATAACTATTATGAAGTTCCAATATTTTCTAGCTAAAGCTCTCAAAACTAATTTAACCTGACCAACTTGCTAGATTAACAAAAACTCTGCAATTTCACTGTACAACATACAGATAGATACTAATGGTTCACTGAATGCTTAAAACTAGTAAACTACTCTTCAGCTAAAATACCCACATTCTACTGCTTCCAGATTAATAGGTGTGTACCGGTTAACTACCTGAATGAAAATAATTGATACACACACGTATGCATGTATATACGTACATGTATATACAAACATGTACATATGTATACACACACATGAACTTGACACTGAGTTTGTTTCAAAAGCATGTCTTTACCTACTTTAATAAATCAAAACTGCAAGTTATACATATAAATTTGGAATGATTTATGGAAGAGAAATCTACATAGAACTCCAATCAGAGTAACTATCATCACTTACTGTAGTGAGGCCTGAGTGAAGCAAGAACACATAGAGGCTATAGAGATAGACCACTCAACACACAATAAAATAAATCTTGGTCATTCATCAAGTGGCATGTAAATTAATACATATGTTTTCAAGTAAAATGGTTAAGACATACATTCTTAATAATGGTTTTCTGTTTTAATCTCTTTCAATTAACCAACCATGTATATACTGCTTCATTCATTTAAAAAATATATCAATGCCTACTGTGATGCTTCTCAATATTAACTATACATAAAAATCTCCTGTAGGGCCTTTTTTAAAAATTGCAACTACCTAGGCCTTATCCCTAGAGATTTTTATTCTCCAAGACTGGAGAGGAGCCAAAAATCTCTTTTAAACAGCAGAGTTGATAACCACTGAACTGCTAAGTAGTGTACACTCTAAGAATAAGGAAGTAAACTAAAACAATATATTTTCATTTTTAAGAGTTCATAGTATAGTGGAAGTGATAGGTTTTTAAAAAAAATCACCAGGTGCTAAATTAACACTATAGATATATATGTCTATATCTATATAAGAAAACAGAGGAAAAACAAATTAAATAACCTTAGTAGGCAGATGAGGAGGCAGTGGCCAGAGCCGGATTCACGGTAGTGATGACTGAACTATAAGATAAAGGTCAAATTGGGAGTTCTTCAATTATATTTAAAGGTGGAAAAGGCATTCTAATCAGAAGCTACAGAACAAGAAAAGGCATAAGATATGTAACAATATAATGCTTTCAGGGAACAAAAAATGCCTTAGGAACCAGAGAAATGAGGATAGAAAGGTAAACAGGAACCCTTCTGAAGGAAACTATGTGGAAAT
The DNA here is from genome assembly GCF_902686455.1 of Sciurus vulgaris. NCBI lineage: Eukaryota > Metazoa > Chordata > Mammalia > Rodentia > Sciuridae > Sciurus > Sciurus vulgaris. The sequence continues at coordinate 71,045,947 of NC_136470.1, read as the reverse complement.
CAAGGTAAGCAGTACCTTGTATAAAGCAGTGGTTTAAAATTGTATTTCAAAGAATTCAAGTTCAGGAAAAGGGGTTCATGTCTTTTGAATAACAGGGGCATTCAAATACAAAATGAACTTAAAATGATATAGTAAACTGATGTACTAAACTCTTTTTCTATGTTCTTGAACTTCTTATAGATATTTCATTGATTGTAAAGGGTATAGCTTTACACTTCTCTTTTTTAAGGCTAACAATTCCCTAATATCTGTCTGTGAATATTTACAACAGAAACCAAATACTTTTAAAATTTGTCTTCATTGACTGGATAATTTATTATAATTTATAAGATAAATTATATATGACAATAAAGTACATTTAATTTATAAGATAAATTATATATATGACAATAAAGTACATTTACTTATTTATCTTAGTAGGTGTTATTTACCAGGGTTTCACATAAAACTTTATTTTTTGTAGACAACCCCTGCTCTAGGGAAACCAACAGAATTTTTAGCAGGAAAATGACAATATTAACATTGTATTTCAGAACTAATATTACAACAAACTTGTAAGTGTAATGAGGTAAAACAAGAAGTGCAAAAATAAGTTAGGAAGTGGTTTTCAAAAGACCAAGTGAGGAAATATCATGGAATGAACAAGTACTGGTAATGGAGAAAAGGGAATAAATTTCAGACACCCTAAGGAAATAGAATGACTTAATGACTCATCAGATAGTAGAGAGGGGGATGGTTTTCAAAAAAAACAGTCTAACTGTACATTTTCATTATGGCCATGTTAAGAACAGTCTAAATGTACATTTTAATTATGGCCATGTTGGCACCTTCTGGCCAACTCCTCAGTACTCAGAATAAAATGTTCTTTGGCACATTTAATCAATGAGTCTAAATGAAGTCCCCATTTTAATAACAGTTCAAATTATGGAATTTTCTTAATTTTTATATATTTTATTGTAGACTAGATAACCTAAAATAATACAATCATAACCACTTTTTAAAATTAACTATATTCCTATTCAAGAATGCCATAGTATTTTCCCCATTTAGTAAGACTTCAGTACTATTAGTACATAGTTTATTATATAGCTATCTATCCTTATAATTTATTTGAAAATCATTATCTATTATAAGATATATGTTATATTTGTTCTACTACAAAAAAGGCAATTTAAAAAATTTTAATATAAATGTACTTTTTATCACCCTTTCCAAACTATGCATTACCTTTATCTTATTGTCTTCTCTCATTTTCCAACAACCTCTTTCAGATAAGAGCTGAAATATTTATTCCCATAATACAGATGCAGTAATGAAGTTTAAAAGGAGATAAATGCCTTTCTCAAGATAATCTATCTGGTGAACAGAGCTTTAAGTAAAACAAATTTTCTGACTCCTAAGCCAGTGTTCTTCCAACCACGTCATACATTTTTTAAGTAATACATACTTAACTGCTGCCACTTCCCATGACCACCTCTTCTCTGGATAGGTAAATGACTACATGTTCCATTTTATTCTCTTACATTCACATGTTTTTCTGAGATATTTGATCTGAATATTTTCTTTACCAGCTTTCTAACCTCAACAGCCCAATACTAGCCTGCTTCAAAAGTTTATCTTTTCTATACAATTTATCTCTAGTAAAATTCTCTAGAATCACTATTTTATCCATGAATTGAGGGAATCTGGAAAATTTCTCAGAATCTGGGAATGGAAATAGTAATATGTCAAAGATTAGCAAGTTAGAGCCTAATTCCCCTGCCTAGCAGTTCAAATTTGGCCTCTGGTACTCTTTAACATGTTTATCTCATAACCATAGCACTATTAAGCCCTTCTTCAATATGACAAAATATCTATTATTTCATATTGAGAAAAATATCAAATTTCAGTGTTAGAATTAAATCTATTTATTTAATCACATTCTGAATAAAAATGGCTTTTAAATTAATAACTACAGATTTAATGCTTTTATAATGACCTGCTAGGAATAGAGACTAAGGCAATGATTGAACCTTATTTCATTTTTACATCATTTCTTACTACAAAAGAATTCTTGAATAATTCCAAAAAGAATTTCCTTAAAGAATCAAAATATCTGGTACTTAATTTCTGTGATTTCTATAGTTTACTATTTTTTCTTATGTATTTAAGCACATTTATAAAGCTCTATTCATTTGTATAATACAAATGACTTAAAGCTTTTTCTTGCATAAACTGTGTCAAAAGCACATTTTGAAATAACCAAAAAAGTGCAATAAAGATTATAAATCACCTTAGACCATAAAATATTATATCTCTACATATTAACATAACGCTTGTTTTGTAAATTCTCATCTTCTCATCCTATTAGACACTCTTTATACATTTTTTTGCTTATTCATTAGGAATTCAACATCAAAGTATAATTACCTAAAATATTTCCTCACTAAACTGTACATTAGCTATTTTTGAGTTTTAAAAATATTACAAGTTCTCACAAGTAGTAAGACCATGAAATTTGCTTGTTTATACATTTATGAAGAGTCTAAAAATCTGGGGATGTTTCTCTGTTCATAATTTTAAGGCAATGCCACTGAACCCTTTAAAATAGATATATTTATCCTGCCATCATTTACTTAATTCTAGCAACATGTTATTAGCTTTATTCATTTTATACTTGACAGTGAAACAATAACAATTTCTCTGAATGCCAACAGAGGAAACCAAATGATTATTTTCTCCTTCAGTTTACTACTTATTCATAAATAATATATTTTGTCCACTATTGGGTAGACAAAACATTATCTTGCAAATTCTACTTTGTGTACTTTTCTTCCCCCTAAACTCTCATTGCTTTTTAAGTCGATGCCAAAGTTGATGCCTGAAATATCTTTATTAATTCAAATTGACCTCTCCACAGGGCTCTCTGCAATAGACTCTGATGCTGGCAACTCAACAATTTCCAGTCCCTAATGTATGTGTGTTCGTGTGTGTTCCCCTTATTTCTTTTCGACAGTAGAATAAAGAAATGATAGCATTAAGCCAACTTACCTTGCAAATCTGGAAATAGTCTGAAGTCAGGGTTTCCTGAATCTCCTCTCTAAGAATCCCTGCAGTTCCTCCTGGATGCAGGGAACCACTTCCAGCCCCACCACCACTGTTACTGCCACTGCTGCTACCACTGCCAGGGGAGGAGGCAGTTAAACCATCCAAAACTTTTCGGAAATTAAACTTCTTCATTTTAAACACTGTTGAGAAATTCAAAGGAAAGGAGAAAGGGGTGACTTAACACATGGAATTATATCAGGTAAAAGCTTTTACCTTTTCATTAGCCAAAGCAAGAGTAGCCAATTCCCATTTTATGAGCATTGGCTATAACTAGGGGGAAAAGGAGGCTTCATTTTTTCAAATTTAAATTTTTAAAAAATCGTATCTTTATAAATAAATAAAACACAACTCCAAGAGCAACAGTATTCCCTCCTCACACATTAGAGATGTTCAAGGGCTTTCTCCCCAGCTGTAGCTACGCTTTATCAGCACTGGGGTAAAAATAAAAGGCAGTGTCATCATCGTCATTAGCATTATATCATCATTATTATACAATCAAACCAGGGTCCAATAGACTAAGACCCCCTGTGTCTCTCAGAGGCGGGCTTTCTTTCTAAAGGTTCAGTTCACAATATTTTATTTTCAGAAAAATGATGTTGCGGGGGAGCCAGTATTTACTCTGCCACCATCTTCCAGGCTATCTCCCCATCATATTCAAGGCTCCTTTTTTTTCTCACTAGGGAATTTGGAGAGTGAGAGGCAAAAGTGCCTTTTCTCCGTCCCCGAACCCAAAAGCCCGAAACCCAAAATCATCTGGGGGTGACCCAGAGGCAGAGCCGACGAGAGGGGCGAGCGGCGACAACCGCTGCCGGCACTTTCCCTCCGCCTCCCCCTCCCTCTCCCCGTCTCCTGCCCCCTTTTCTCCCCGCGTCGCTTGCCCCCCCCGCCCCCGCGCCCGCCCGCAGCCGCCGCCGCTGCCGCTCTCGCCCGCCCGCGGTCCGCTCTTTCCGCAGCAAGGTGGCGGCTCTCAGGAGACGTGAGGCGGGGGCGGCAACGGCTGCGGCCCGAACCCGACGCTCCCGCTGTCCCTCCCCTGGGCCGAGCACCGTGGCGCTGGGCTCCCGCCCGCGGGCGCGCGAACACACAAACACCCTCACACCGTCGCGCGCCCAGCTGGCACACGAACACTCTCACAGATATTCTCGCGGGCGCTCTCACACATGCACATGCACACGCACGCGCGCACACACACACAAACACACGCGCACAGGTGTGAGGGAGCTGCGGCTGGACGGCGGTGGCGTCCTTGCGGGATGAATATCTGACCCGGGACTAGGCACCTTCCTCAGACGCCACTAGTCGCCTGCCAGCCCGGGAAGCTGAAGGCGCGTAGGGCGGCGAGCTCGCAGGCGTAGGTCCGGCTGAGCTGCGGCCGCTTTTCCGATCCCTGCGGTCGCGGCGCCAGGCGCTCTCCGAGGTCCTAACGGAGCAGGCGGGTTCCACCACAGGCTCCGCCCTCCCGCCGTGGGAGGCAAGCCCCGCCCCAGCGACCCCTCGCTCGCCCCGCCCCCTCCCCGGCTGAGCGGGCGGGGAGAGGGGCGGAGCGGTCCGGGACGTCAAAGGGAGGGAACCGCCTTGCCGCCAATCCTAGGCTCCATAGCGCCAAGTTCCGTAGTCTCCAGACGCGGAAGAAATTTGAGGATAGGCCCGAGGAAAAGCCAATGAAAGGGGGAGGGGAGAATTTAGAAAAGTAGGTGAGGTATTTGATTGACAGCAATTTTGACGAGTATAGCCGGCGGTGTTTAGGGGGCTGTAATTGGCGCTACCTGTTGAAGCAAGTGTAAATCAATAGAATGCCTGCAAACGTGCGAACTTGGACACCTGGAGTCAGTCTGCAGGGTTATCTTAGCTCCTCCTTTGGGTGATATTATGAACTGGACAGGTGTTTTGTAGCTTTTCACCTCTGAGAACCTCTTCCCTCTCGCCAGGTGTATCTGTTGAGCTCCCTTTCTTCACTTACCCTGCCACCTGCACTCAACTTTATTTGCGATTAACCTCTACTGAGCTGTTACCTATTAATGGCTTAACGGGTCATTTCTGCCAGAGTGAATTCCATTTCAAATGAGTTTTGACATATGTAGGCTTGAAGATCATAAGGAATTGATTACTCACCTGGTTCACTCTAATAAGCGCAATTACTCCTTTTACTCGTTTTCACATATCCAAAGATACTTAATTTTTTAAAGATGTATTTCTCTCACTTAGTAAACCCTGTCGAGAATACATTTCAAACATTTTTTCTGTGAGTCACAATAATCATTTTGGAAGCTGCACCACTCGGTGCAGTACATCTGAATGGAAGGATGTCGTCTTGAGCGCTGACTTGCTATTGAACTGGGGGAAATTTGGACCTAGTTCTATCAATCTGTGAAAAGGAAGGCTGCTAACAACTAACTGTATACTTCAGTCTGGGGCAACACAACAGAGCTCATAAGTAATCACCGCGAATATTTATTGTCTTACATCTTAGAGATCTAGAATGACACTTCTCCCCATCCCACCCCTCATTCGGGGTGGGGTGATAGAGAAAGGAGACGACTTGCAAGAGATATGACTTGCCTAAGCGCATAGTAAGGAAGTAATAGAGAAGGAATAGAGCTGTTTTTCAGATCTTCAGCTCAGTTTTCATACTCTCATTTCAAATGTCTGTGTACTCCTTTTTGTGACCCCTTATATTGTCTCTCACTATTACAACTAAACAGTAACTCTTGAAGGCAGTCATGGGATTGTATATTTCTCCTAGCTTGTTTAGTAGCTGGCACAAAGATTCACTTGTAATAGGCTCTTAAAGCGTTTGAACAGTTGATTTATTAATCGTTATTAAAGATTTACAAGGTGGCACCCAATTATATCATGTTTGGGAAAGATAAAAATAAGGGCGGAAACAAATGCCATATCTATGTAACCTAGGTCTTGGTAGGGTTTTCAATCCTTTTTTGGACTTATATATGTATGCACTCTTTTCTCACCTTTTTCCTTCTTCTTGGCCCATTGCCCATCTCCAAACACGGGTGCTAATTAAAGCTGAAGAGTTTGCTTTACTCTTTTTATGTCTGGTTTTTCTTTTCAAAGGGAAAAGAGTTTTTCTTAACCATTGGTGCACTAGAAATTGCTGCCTAGAATAATGGATTTAGATGCCCTCCTTCCCTTCATCAGCAAGTTTGCCTGCAATTTCTTAATTGTCAAAGGAGTCAAAACTGAGAAAAATGAAAGCCTATAGCAAGTGGTGGTTTGGTCTTTTGGTGATAGTGAAGAAAGAAAATATCCCAGTTCATCCAAGTGAGATGTAATGTTTGCAAACAAAACTTCTTAAATTACCCATCAGTAGCACCATCCTGTCATAAACTAGTTCATGATTTTAATTCAAAAACTTTGGGAAGAGTTGAAAAAGAAAAAGCATACAAAACAGGCTGACAAAGACTCTTCTTGAAAACCATTGAAGGAATTCAAGGGCCTGCTTGAGTTAAGAAAGATGTGATAGAGTAGATATCCCTTCAAATGGGACCACAAATAGGTATGAGAAGTGGAACAAAAGTCATGTTAGAATAGAGAAATGTTTCCAAATAAATATTAAAAACATTAAAAAACTAACTATGGTAGATAGCATAATGATTATACATAGCAAGCACCCAGTAAGTATTAGTATGAATAAGTGACAGCCAGTAAAAATCTTAAAGTAATTGCAATCTAAAAGAGAAATATCTTGTGAGCCAAGAATATTGTAATGCCAATTTACAGTTAAGAGTAAAGGTAGCCTTTACGCCATGTACAAACAGAGAAACAACATGTATCCCATTTGTTTACAATAAAAAAAAGAGTAAAGGCTAGAAATGAGCAAACAACAGAATGCATTTTGTATATGGCAGAACAACATAAATAATTGTAACCTAAAAGTCTTACTAGATGAGAGAAGCCTAATATCTGTAGAAACAAATTTCATCTTGAATGATACAAGACTTATCCAAAAGCCAAGCTGAAATTTATTCACATTAGCAAGTGTGAACATTTCTAATCTGCTTTCTGGGAGATACTGGGTCCTGCCCTGAGCAGCCTTACTTATCACCAATTCTGACTCAATCAAGTTAATAGCACAGTCCTTATTATTTGCCAGTCTATATGTTAGATTTTCATAAAGAGCTGAAAAAGCCAGATTCTCCCTACATCCTCTCTGGAGAATTTTCACCAGACTTACAAAAATTATCCTTCCTCCTTAAATCATCTGACCTTTTTCTGACCTCATTATACATCCTTAAGGAGGAGCACAGGTTGTTAATTGTCAGTTTTCTATGACAGGAAATAGAAACCAGCATTAAAACCCCTCATTCAGCCTAGTCCAAACCCACAAAGGGAGAAAACACAAGGTTAATTAAATAATGGCATAGCTCTCATGAGTTTCAGACAAACATGCAGGGGTCATTAGGATAGAACCAAAACATACAAAGTATGGCTCAGCATACAATCAATAACAGAATTGCAAACAACTCATGCCTTCTAGGACAAAACTCAAATATTTGCTATTAAATCTGTAATTAAAATCAGTTCTCTGTGCATATTCTAAAAGAGATGTTCACTTACTCACCTATCACCTTGTGATATGGTTAGAAAAGGGGATTAGTGTTGGGACAGGCCTAAGTTTAATAAATGTGGCAATAACAAGCATCTAATCTGAATTTCCCTTGTATATAAGAAGAAATATAGGCCATTACAAGAAATAAATGAAATTGGGCATATAAAAAATTTAACGATGCAGACCACTTACAAATATACTACTGTTTTCATTCTTTTATTTTGTGAAATCATTTATGGGAATTGGCTTTAGACTGTAATTTATTTTCTCATTTCTAATATTATCAAAGTTTTTTTGTATCTGAAGTTGAAACTGAAGGAGAGAATAAGAACTTAGACTGGATGAACTTTAAGGGTTTTTACTCGATCCAAAATTCTGTCTTTATATAATTTGTTTAACCAAGGTTTACTGCACTCTCTCCCTAAACAGTACAAAACCTCATTGAAAAGGTAATTAGAAGGGTGCTCAGGTAGGCACCTGCCAATAGAGATGAACTTTAGCCCATAGTAGGGAAAAGCACAGGAATCTCAAATGTATCCTTTTACCAATTGCAGATTTCTGGAAGATCCTTCTTAATATTTCTACATATAGGCATATATATCTGACTATAAAAGTAAAATGTGCTTGTTACTGAAACTTTAGCAAACCTATACATTTATTTCTAATCCTTTTCAGGATATATAAACTAATTAGAAGTGTTCAGTATATGCTGTTTTAATTTGTTTTTTAACTAAACATTTTTGCTGCATTCAAAATTTTTTAGGTTCACCAACTCTGAATGTCAATATCATATTCAATCATATGGATAATACATAATTTACTTAATCATTTCCATATTTGTGACTATTTTATTTATAACTTTATAGTATTATAACTAAAAATGAAATACATACTTTTACACTAAAAAAATTGATAAAGTTTCCATTTTAGGAACTATGTAAATAAAGTACATAATATCTTCATACATAATTCTTAATTTTATTTTTAAAAGGTTTCACAAATGTATATCTTCATTAAGAGTAGTGTTTTCTGTGATGACTTATAAAAATAAACCTCTGTAAAGTGAAATCTCATACCATATGCATTACTTTTTTCGTTTAGATGTTGACAAAATTCAAAGAATTTTTAAATGCCGAGTGAGCATAATCAATGTGACAGACCAGGAAAATGTGACAAAGTATGACATATTACAACTTGTGGTTTCAGTTTAGAGGGAGAAACTATACAAGTTTTCATAAACTTTAAGGTTTGAAAGAAATGGTAATCCATATTTTAAAAATATAATAGCACAAACTTCCAGTTTCAACAATAAATAAATCATAATTTTGTTGTATGATATTGTTACTTAAGAGGGAAATGAAAAAATAAGAAGAGAACTGAAAGGGTAAAGAAAGTCATAGATAAATCTACAGAAGAATGTCATGGGAAAACAATCAAATCTTAAAAGAATATTAGAAACTAAAACCAGTTTGGGTTTTTGTAATTATAGACAAAATAAGTAGAAATATGAACACTTCGAATTTGCTATTCAAACTGAAGTTGGCAGCAGGATTCAGGTCACATATCATAGATTCTTTGACCTTGATCCAGATGGTTAAAAACTACAAAGATTAACAACTTTTCTTGGACTTGAATTACAAAGACAAGTGGAAACTGTCCTTTGTAGACCCAGCCTCTCGTTTCCGAAAGATTTAATTTACCATGGCTCGTGAAGATTGCACCAGTTTAAGTAGGGATGTGTATTTGGTTTTCTGTTGGCAATAATGAATTTAATAATGCCATTACCATATTAATTTTTATGATGATAACGATGGGTTAAGATGCTAACATTTTGTAAATATCCATATTAAATCGAGCACTGCTAAAATTAGCGCACTAGAGTTTTAGAGAATATGCAAGGATACCAACCAGACAGAGAATATGCAAGGATACCAACCAAACTGATTTTCCATTAACAAAAGTTCAAAACACAGTCAGGGGTAAGAGAAAGATGTGTTACTTCTTGTCTCCCAATTGCAAACTCTAAGACAAGAAAACCCTTTAACTGGGTCCTCTCTGGCTATGCAGGATAAGCTTTCTGTTCTAATCAGCTCCTTGGATAGCTTGGGCTGACAAAACATTATTGTTCTGTTAACCTTTGCCAAGCTGCGGGAACTTTACAAGTATTTTTTTCAGTAACAGCCAGAGTGATTTATGGGTTTTTCTTCTTCTAGCTCTCCTCGGTTAGAAATAAGTTTTATTTCTCAGCCTCATTTCTTCCTCCCTGTCATCCTCAGTTCTCTACTGTCTTTAGCCATAGTCCTTCTTTCTTTAAGGCAAATATTACTTTGTTTTACATGATTTAAGTGTGTTTGTGCTTTAATTGTGGAGGCCAAATCTCTTGAATTTTCTGGAACAGTTTCTATTTAAAATATTCTATACTATTGTTTTCCTAAACTATCAAAAAATATTCAGCACCTCCACAAATACCTCTGGTTTCCATAATGCTGCTTTTAAATTGGAATGCCAAAACCTGTAGGATACAGGGGTACACCATAGTCTATTTTTTAAATTTTATTTGTTCTTTTTAGTTATACATGATAGTAGAATCCATTTTGATGTAATTATACAGGCATGAAATATGTCTTATTCTAATTAGGACTCCAGTCTCACAGATATACATAATGGTGAGATTCACCATGGTGTATTCATACATGTAGACAGGAAATTATGTCTGATTCATTCCGCCATCTTTACCATAGTGTATTTTTAAGAGAAGGAACTCTGGTTTCAAACAGACCTGAGTCTGCCATTCATTCAGTGTATGACACTGGGAAAGTTACTTAACTTCTTTGTGCTTCAATTTCTCATCTAAAAGGGGAATATAAAATTGCAAACATTATGGGATTGTTGTGAAGAATAAGTGAGAGAATTCATGCTGGCACTAAACAAACCACCTGGGAACCCTTCATAAATGTTTGTTACTAGAATTTTTTACCACTAAAGTCTCAGATGAATATTGGTGATTATTAAGGAGTTGAAAGGAAAAAAAAAATTAATTTTAAGACACAAAGTAAAAGAACTTAACATGAAAACTAGTAAAATACTGTTTGTTCTGATTTGAACCTTGGATAGTATTTATAGATTCATAAATACCTAGTCATTTAGAAAAAAAAATCTTCATATAGTTTATGGGTTCACTTATGTTCATCTAGAACAGAAAAACTGGGAAAATAGGCAATTAACTCAGTCATGTTGTCTGCTTAATGGACACTCTGACATTAAGTCAGTTCTTTATGAGAACATGCTAGTAAAATGTGACAAAGGGATTTGTCTTTATAGGTCAAAGATGGTTGAATAAATTTAAAGATTTTCAATATGAGAATATTATTTTTCCAAACAGAAAGAAAACACATAAGTTAGGCTCTCTGTGTTCAAACTCCAGAATTGGAGAGAATTTTGGTGGTTTGTTCATTTTCTCATTTTTGTTTTTGTTTTTTTTCCTAATGAATAGTTCACAGCCATGGCAATGCAGAATATTTCCTGATAATCTGCATGAAGTACTCAGAGGCTTGCCAAGAGGTTTGAGGGTCAGAGGGGATGGAAATAATAATTCTTAAGGAAGCTGAGTTCTTTGAAATAAAAAGTAGGAGGGAAATATTTTGCCATCATTTCAATAGAAGATGATAAAAATGACAATGCAAATATTAGATTAACTAATATACATCTTGACTGATTTTTTAAATTTTCCTACACATAATTATGCACTTTTAAATGAAGATTTTTTCATTATATTTATAAATTAAATGTGATTTAAATTTTACACCACTGTAAGACTTTTTATGTAAATTAGTTTTCAAATTAAAAAATAAATAAATTTATGCCCTGAGAATATGTGCCCTGAATTGTAAATTTAAAAATATGGTTGCCATATTTATACTTTATCTACACTTACAGAGATTTACATAGCCCAAGAAAGGAAGACAGTTGAAGGGGTCAGAGGTTAGAGTAGCAGAAACGTGTTCCTCAATGCAGGAAGCAAAGGAGATGCTGTGGAAGGAATCGTCTTCTGCTTACGTACCGCAGGTTTAATGAAGGCCTTAGCCTTTGATAGAACAGGATTAGAGAAAAGGGAAAAATACCAAGAGTAACAGAAGGTTCAGTTTTCTGATTTGTAAAACAACTTGCAACAATCCATTTTTGTCTGTTAGTTTATTGTTATATCCCCAGCACTTATAAGTACCTGGCACATTATAGGTATTTAATATATATTTGCTAAATGATTGAACATTAGTGCACAATATTCATGCATCATGCTAGAATTTCAGGTCTGAATTTGAAGATGTAATTAAGCCACAAGTTAGATAAAATATTTCACTTATTCAAAAAACATGTATTACATGCCTACTTGACACTATAAACAATGCTGGATGTTATAGTGGATGAAAAAAAAGCTAGGAAGAAAAGAGAGAGAGAGAGTGAAGACAAGAAAAAGAGAAGAGAAGAGAAGAGAAGAGAAGAGAAGAGAAGAGAAGAGAAGAGAAGAGAAGAGAAGAGAAGAGAAGAGAAGAGAAGAGAAGAGGAGAGGAGAGGAGAGGAGAGGAGAGGAGAGAAGAGAAGAGAAGAGGAGAGGAGAGGATAAAAAAAGAAAGAAAAATATAACTTGAAGAGCCAATAATAATTGGGTATGGGTGTGATAGACTTGCAAACAACTAATTATAAACCATTGTTATAAGGGTAATTATGAGAATGGTATAAGCAGAACCCTGTGACTATATTGAAGAATAACAATTTATTTCTTCCAGAGACCTCAGTGAAGAAGTGGGTGAATTGAGAAGATTGGTTTTATCTCTTATTGAACCTTTGCCATATATACCTTCCTCAACATGACTCTATTTTGATTTTCTTACTATTTTGGGGGGCCTCTTTTACCTCCTTCATTGGGTCATCTTCCTTTGCTCAACACCTAAAGATTTAAGGAACAAATGTAATATGTGCAAGAATTGGCAATTATCACAATTTAATTATCACAAATTAATATAGTATTTTTAGGCAGAGAGGAAGAACTAGAGAACAAAATATTAAATATTCAAAAATAAATTAAGATAACCAATGAAATAAAATCATAGTCTACAGTCACTATTTATTAACCTTTATAATTTTTCCAGTTCTCCTATTTCTCCTATCCCACTTCAATTCCAGCTGATCTTTTTAAAAAATTAATATTTTTTTAGTTGTCACTGAAAATCTATTTTATTTATTTATTTATAGGTGGCACTGAGAATCAAACCCAATGCCTCACACATGCCAGGCGAGCACTCTACCACTGATCCACAACCCCAGCCCCAATTCCAGCTGATCTTGAATAGAGAAAATGGAAGCTTTTCAATGAGAATATGCTCAAGCAGGACAAGTCCAAGATGGCTTTAGTTGGGCTCCCTGGCCATGGCTTCCAGCAGGTTGTTTTTAGTATGCAGCCAAGGTCATAAACACTCTGATTCAGCATATGCACTCAAGGTCATAAACATCTGCTTGTGAACATGCACACACTTATGTAACCTGTTGGCAGTGTGCCTTCTCATGCATTTGGTCTTCACGTGAAAAGGCATATGGAAGGACTCAGGGACTGTGCTGGGGGCTGGGGGGATGATGCTGCCTCCAAATAAAGCATGTTTACTATCCCAACTGCACCTTTCTTCTTCTTCCACCTGCTGGGATCGCAAATCTGCTCTCCAGGGTCCGAGTCTCAGCTCAACACCTCATCCTCCTACCATCGAATCTTCTAGACCTTAGTATTGGCACTCATCTTTTTCTTCTATAATCACCCATCTCCATCCCAACAACTGAAGAGGAATTTCTCCACTTGTTCTGGGCCATTTGTTCTGGATCTATCTTTCCAGTTTCGCAGGAACCTCATTCCATTTAGCTAATTTCTTCTCTCTTCTACATATTCAACCTTTTCCTTTCCTGTTCTCTCCTCAGCATTTTAACATGCTATAATATCATCCATCTTAAACCAAACAAACAGTTGAACAATGTATCTTGACTCCCATGTCTCTTTTCAGCTACTATCCTATTTCCATACTCCCCTTCACAGCCAAGTTTCTCAAGTTGTTTAAGTTTCCTCAAGAAGATTCAAGATTGTGGGTTAGAAGCACCCAGTACTCACCTACTTCTCCACAAGGTAGAATCAAAACAATAAAAGTGTAACTGCTTATTGAGAAGGGTGATTATGGAAGAATGTTGGAATTAATAGTGGACGGGGAGAGATTTGGAGAAGCCTGGTAACTTTGGATAGTGGAATAGAGGGTGAAACAGAATACCCCCACACTAATCACACAGAAATGCAGCAGAGGTTAGGGGAAGTGCCCCTTGGTGTAGGTGAAAGAAGGAGAGTCCCAGTGAGTTCCACTAACAGAGAATTAGGCAATTTCAGAAATACAGTCTACACAGATAGTAGATCCGGAAATGCAGGCGATGCAGCTGTCTTTGGAAGTTTTCTTTGCAATTTCTTGTATATTCTTATGAATTCTCACTATATAGACTGTAACTGAGAGCAATGAAAAGGATTCTATTGTTTAAGTTTATTACTCTGAGAATATAAGGCACCTGCATTTTCCTGCCTCTACAACCCCACAGCAATATCTTCTGTTCCTGTAGTACGAATAACCACAGAGGGTACACTCCACATATTCTGCTGTCTATACCATCCTGAACTACCAGAGGAACCCCACTCTTGTGAGACTTACAGAAAAAAAAAAAAATGAGTCCCTCAGGCTCTGACAGAGTACTTATTTGTCAAAAGACAAAAACCACAGCCAAAGAAGACAAAGGGAAACTACAATACAAAGTCCAGTTGGAATTAAACTCAACAATATACAGATACCTACGTCCCAAGACACATCATCAAGAGAAGGCTGCTTACCAAGAAGCTGCTTACTAAGTGGAAGAGATGTCCTTCCAAACAGATGCACGAATTTCAACATAGAAACACAAAACAGGTAGAAAACAAGGTAAAATGATACCTCCTAAAGTTCATAACTCTCTACTAACAGATTCCCAAGATATCAAAGTAGTTAAAATACTGGACAAAAATTAAAAAGTCATTTTAAAAGTTCATTGAAATCTTAGAGATTACAAATGAACAACTGAATGCATGAAGGTAATACAGGACATATATGGGCATTTCAATAATGACAGAAATGTTCAAAAAGAATGAAACAAATCTTGGAAATGAAAAGCTGAATCAATTCAATTAGAAATTCAGTTGAAAGCTGTTTTAGTCAGATTTCCATTGCTGTAACAAAATACCTGTCGCAAGTGACTTGAAAAAGGAAATGTTTATATCAGTTCATGGTTGGCTGATTCCCTTGCTTTTAGACATGTGGTAAGGCAGAATATCACGTTGGAGAGCAATGCTGCTCAGCTCATGGTGACTGAGAATCAGAGAGAGAAATAGGAACAAGGGAGGGATCAGAGACAAGACAGATCCTTCAAGGACATGCCTGTAGAGATTCACCTCTTCCAACTAGGTGCTCTGAAAGTTTCTACCACTTCCCAATAGTGCCACCAACTAGGGTTCAAACCTTCAAAACATGAGCCAATAATCTATATCAAACAAACATACAAGATCTCTGAGACATCACTAAAATATCAAACATTCACATATTCAGCATATCAAAGAGAGAAGAGCTTCATGCTGAGGCCATAAAAAACTTTTCTAGTGAAATAATATTAGAAAATTTCCCAAATCTTAGGAAAGACATGGAAATACAGGTACAGGAGACACTAAATAGACATAACCAGAAAGAACCTCTCCACATGTATTACAGTTAAATTGCCAAATGTACAGAACATAGAATATTAAAAGCTGCAAGAGAGCAGCACCAAGTTTCATCTAAAGGCAAATCCATTAGAATAGGAGCAGATTTTTCTTCAGAAACTCTAAAGACCAGGAGGACATGTAATGATGTATTTCAAGTTCTGAAAATAACTGCCAACCAAGATTCTTATACCCAGCAAAGTTATCCTTCTGAATTGAAGAAGTAATACTTTCCAAGATAAGGATAAACTAAGTAAATTTTTGACCACTAGATTAGCACTACAGAAGATACTTACAGAAATTAATATAGCTACAATGGAAAACATGATGGAGTTTCCTCAAAAAACTGTAAATAGAACTTCTATATGATCTAGCAATGCCAGTCCCAGATATATATATCTGAAAGAAGTGAAGTCAGCATAAAAATTCCTGTATACCACATTTATTGCAGCACTTTTCACAATAACTAAAATATGCAATCAGCCTAGGTCAACAGATGAATGAGCAAAGAAGAATGATATGTATACACAACGGACTATTATTCAGTCAGTAAGAAGAATGAAGTCATGTCATTTGTAGGAAAATGGATGGAACTGTATGTAGTACATCGTGTTAAGCAAAATAAGTAATACACAGAAAGGCAAGTATTATATGTTTGTTCCCATATGTGGTAAGTGAAATAAAAAGACCTGAAAGCAGAAGGATTATTTTAAAAAATGGGAAGGGAACTTGGGGGAGGTGGAAGAAAATGAGGGAAAGATAGGGGAGAAGGGAGAGTGGATGTGGTCAAGGCATGATAAGTACCTATTTTGAAATGTCACACTGAAACCCATTCATTTGTACAGTCAATAAATGGTAGTAAAACTTCCTTTTCCAGCTGGGCATGGTGGTGCATGCCTGTTATCCCAGTGGCTCAGGAGGCTGAGGCAGGAGGATCATGAGTTCAAAGTCAGCATCAGCAAAAGTGAGGTGCTAAGCAACTCAGTAAGACACTGTCTCTAAATAAAATACAAAATAGGGCTGGGGATGTGGCTTAGTGGTCAAGTGCCCCTGAGTTCAATCCCCAGTACCCTAAATAAATACATACATACATACATACATACATACATACATACATAAAATCCTTTTCCATGAAGGGGGACAAAATAGACTTCTTTGATTCCCTTTCAATATCCATTTCAAATTAATCTGGTGTTTATTCTCATCACTATAATGCAACTGCTCTTGGTAAGGTTACCAATGTCCAACATTTTAAGATCTAATAGACACTTTTCGGTTCTCTTCATATCTAATTTCTCATAGATGTTCAATACAGGAAACCTTATCTCTTTTTCAAATACTCCTTCCTCTTGTTTTTGATAGCTGACTCTCTTAGTTATCCTAGTTTTCTGATTACTCCTTTCTGGATCCTCCTCCTTTACAAATTAGTTGGATTATCTCAAGACTTTATTCTAGATCCTGTTTCTTAACACTCTACACTCTAATTCCTAAATTCTATGATCTAATCTGTCTAGTCCTATGGCTTTAAGTATTATCTATAGGCTACTGACCCACAAACTGATGACTAACTCAGATCTCTTTCTGAACTCCATATCCACAGTCACCTTTTAACTTGATATCTCCATTTGAATGTCATTCAGAAATCTCAAAAAACATTTCCCAAACTGAATACTCACCTTCCCCATTTCAGTTAGTGGTATCTCAGTCAACTATTTTTCCCCAACAGAAACCTAGCATCCCCTATCAGAAACCTGGCTATCCCTCACTTGGTGATAGTCAACCTATGACCAACTTCCATGTTCTATCAATTCTATAACCTATAATGCACTTTTTAAAAAATTTTTTTTGGTTATTGATGCATCTTTATTTTATTCATTTATTTATGCGTGGTGCTGAAGAGCGATCCCAGTGCCTCACACATGCTCGGCAAGTGCTATACCACTGAGCCACAACCCCAGCCCCTATACTGCACTTTTGATATTTTTAGACATTGGAGGAAAATGAGTACCTTTACTCTCTGCACCTCATAGAGTAAGTCACTAAGAAGGAAATCTTTGTAGAGTTATTTGTTGTCTTCCTGGCCTGCAAATAGCCCCTACCTCCCATTTTGCTCTCTGGTGTAGCAAAAAGAAGAAAAAATTTCCATCTCCATATCTTCATTATTCCTATTGTAGGATCCCACACTGCACTTCCCTTATTTAATCACATTTTTCCATTCTGTGAAACTTCATATATGTTTATCTTTATTAGTATGACAATTAAGAATCCCTAGGAACCTTTCACCTTATCTCTCTTCCCCCTCCTCCTCCTCCTCTCTTGCTCCTTCTTGTCCTCTTTCATTTTATGCTGGGAATTGAACCCAGGGCTTCACACACTTTCACCTTCTCTACATCAAAAACATGAGCTTTTAGCCTCATGTTCTAAGCTATGGTTGAATTTTAAGACAAAAAATATTCATGAAAAACAGTCCTATGTAGTTATAAATGAACATTAGATATTTCTTTATCCTATAATAGAAATGGTAAGATATGGTGAAGGAAAGATTTTCTTCCTTTATGCACACCAGAGAACATGCTTTATTGAGTGGGAAGAAAGAATTAGAAGATTCGTACTCAGCAGTGTTATAATAAGGCTTTATTTAGGCTCGGTAAGAATAATTAGCAATTTCCTCAGTGTATTTTTTAATCATTTAAATTTATTTTTAAAAATCCTGGGTTAAGATGAAAATTAACTGATTTAGAATTTTCATGGTGTTTTGATTTTCAGATAAAAATAAACAGAAGCCAAGTATTCTTTTCACTTTGGCATTTAGATTTTTTTTTTTTTTTATAAAAAGTAGGCTTGCCTCTTGGGTGTAAGAAGAGCTTCTAGCTGTAAGAGTCAATCAATCAGGAAGGGCATTTGTGGGAAGGAGTTGTGAAAAATGCCAGCTTGACCTTGAAAAAAAAAAAGAAAAAGAATTGAGACTGGTGGCGATGAGCACTCATTTCCCATGTGCTGCAGGCTCTTTCACTTTTTTAATTTGGTTTAAATTTTTGTCCCCTATCACCTACTCACACACATTCATGTGCACAATTAACATCATGATGTATATTAAGTAATCCTCATAGCTGGTTAAGAAGCTTCTTCTCGCAGGCTAATAGCATGGCTTTGACTCAATGATGCTGCACATAATGTGATCTAATAAAACTGTGTCATGTGCACTGAAAAGCAGTCAGCATAAAAACAGTTTACCCACCCAAAGTGGAAGTCGCTATGAATACAGTGATATTAGTAAAATTATTCTGATTTATAGAGCTCTGTAGAATTTGTGTCCTTGTATGTATTTCTTTGATTATGTACATGTACACTGAGGAAATTGCTAATTATTCTTACTAAGCCTAGAATCTTAAGGTTGGGAAAGATATAAAAGACTGTTTATTCAGCTGTTTAATGTTTCATTTCAACATTTCTCCTAGGTGGTCATTCACCACATACCTGAAATGCTATCCTCATTCCTCTGATTCTCATCTATCAATGAGAAAGAAGGAGTAAATATCTCTAGAGAAGAGGTTTTCAACCTTGGCTGCAAAATGGAATACCAGTGGGAGATTTTAAAAATCTTCATGCCAAGCCTATAGCCCAGATCAACTAAATCAGAACCTCTCTGGGTGGGACCCAGAAACTGGAATTCTTTAGCATTTCAAAGTGATTTCCAAATACAGCTGAGATAGAGAACTACAGCTCTAGAGGTAGCACTTGATAGAATCATTGAAAATCATAAAATTGTCGATGTTTTTTAGGGAGTCAAAATCTGTCACTCTGAAAAGTTCACTTATTGGTGAATTCTTTGCTGCATCTCAGGGAAAGATCCCTCCCCTTGGCAGGTCAAAACTTTTAAAACAGGTTATTTATAAAGCATGTGTGGAAAGCTTAGAACTATAAATGACAAGTCTCATATATAACTCCCATTTGTTTTTCAACCTTATATAGAAAGTTCCCTTCCCTTAAACTTTGACACATTTGAGCAAAGGAGAAATCTCTGTCTTAAGCAGATTGGGCAGGAAAGCTTTCATTGGAACTAAATGGCTTAAGTCTTATAGTAATCATGTTTTTATGGCTGATTATCAAGTCCATCCATTCCAAGAGGAAGGCATTGTCACATTTCTAATGGCTTAACTAAACCAGGATATATAGTCTAAGTGTCATGATCACCCTTTCGGATGAAGGACTATAGAAATATATAACAGCTACAACTTGTGAAATTTCTTTCCTTTCCAGTTTAAATATATCTCCAGTTTCTTCATCTACTCCTAATAAAACATGGTTTCATTTTCTCCCAACATGTGGGTAATTTCCTCTTAATGTCCTGTTGTGGAGATTACCTTCTTCATCCTACATATCATAAAATAGAAAGCCCATTACTTGAAAGAATGGGATAAGTAATTGAACAATAATTGAAAACATGTACTAATATGAAGAACCATTAAAGAAGTTATGATCAGTTAATGTGAGAGCAGTTAGAAATGAGTTGACTATTATACATAACTATAGTACACCAATCGAAAGATGGAAGTGCCATACCTTCATCAAGGTAAGACTTAGAAAGGTGGAAGCTTTGAAGGAAGGGCAGGTCAGGGCATATTTTTGAACCTGTTAATATTTTGGTGGTTGGATGTTTAAGACAGGCATACAAGGGAGAGGTCTGAGCAATAAATATCAGAAATGCATAAATTTGTGAGTCACTAGTATTTGGATGGTATTTAAAAGAATGATATTGAATCAGACCCCCACAAGAATAAGTAGAGAAAAAAAAAGAGAATAGGTGCAAAAACTGAGCCCTAGAGGCATTCCAACATAAAGTGAGTAATAACCAGAAAGAGAGAATGAAAAGGGGTGATCATAAGAGGGGAGAAGGCAGAGTGTAAGGACACAGGTGTGTCAGGAAAGGTAGAAAAGTGGTGTTTGCTTTCGGAAGTTATTTAGATATTGTTTCTGTTTTCTTAGGAAAAGAGGAAGAAAGGTCCTAAGTTGAGAGTAAAGACAAGGGCGAAAGTGTTGGAAGTTACAGAGATGGGGAGGAATGAAATAATTATCTAAGCCTAACAGAGTGGAAGTGTAATTGCTAGGCAGCTTAAAGGCCCACTTAAGGTCAATGATCATGAATACAAAAGTGAGACCAGCCAGCATGATTCTGTATTTTTCTCCCATAATGTCAACTAAACAAGTAGAGGCACATGATACACATAAAATTGTTTGTAACCATGATGGAAGAAAAGTAGAGTTATATAGTGAGAAAGTAGAAAAGGGGAAAGGGTACAAGTAAGAGAGTTGGAATAACGACGTAACACAGAATTCAAGCAGAATAACAAAGGAAGTGAAAACAAGAGTGATTAGATGGTAATAGGATAGATATTTTATTGGTCCTGGTGGGTCTGAAGCATGGTTGGAACTGAGGTACTGGGATAAATGAACTTGAAAGGTTTGAGGAATTGGAAGTCAGAGTGAAAATCTTAAAATTGAGATTATGTAGGTTTTCTAGTAATTGACAGTCCCAAAGCTCAAGTTATGACCTATCTGAGGGAACAGGGAAGACAAACTCACTGGAAGAAAGGGAGGAGGTCAAGAAACTGAAAATTCAGGCAGTTGAAAAGATCATCTATTTTTATTAAAAAAAATATTCAAGAAAAAAGACAGATATATTATTGGAAAGAGTGACAGAAATGAGGAGGAGTGATCTTCTAGGGGTCAGTACATGACTACAAAAGGAAGGGGTAGTGGGTGGAAAAGACATCTGATGGCATAAAAAATCAAGTCTTGGAAGGGAGATGAATGAGAAGTTGTTTTGCACATTTCTTCTTTATACAACACACTTATTTTCATCTCCAATTTACTGTTGATATATTTGTTTAATGTGCAATCTACATTCTTATTTGTGACTTGGACAAAGTTAAAAAATAAAACAAGTTAAAGGGAAAGCTCTGAGCCATGCCACTAGAAACCTCCCTCTTGGTGGATTTTGGCCCATTAATAAGCATCTACTAATTATGCTATGGTTTAATAATTTCATTGCCTTGTGTATCCATGAGGCTATCTATCCATCATTGTGCAACATGTCATACTTTACTGAAATTTTGATACTTTTGTATCAAGGCCAACATCTGTTAGAATGGAATGTATAGCCCCTGGTGGTCTATAGATACATTGTCAAAGGTCCTCAAATTCCTCTCAGAGGTCCTCACTAATGAGAAGTATTCTAGTGTTGTCATCTGATTTTCATATTAATCTTTTGAAAATCAATACAAACATATTCAATATAATTTGGATGGCCCCTTTATAACTGAAGACTGCCCACACTACTTCTGTTCCTAGATCTGCATTTATCCTCACATTGGTACCAAGCAGTACTACTTTGTTTTTAGTTAAAAGAGAGAGAGAGAAAGAAAGAGAGAATGCCTTAATACTTAAATGATGCATGCACTCCAAAAGCAGGCCAAATGACATCATTGTGTCCTCTATAAATGATGATTTTGCAGTGTTTCAAATAAAGAAAAGACGTGGGTGACCTGAATCATCACATGGCATGTGGTAGAATTAGAAGACCAAACCCATAGGAGTCAGTACCATGTACACTTTGTTAAACAGTGGTTTTATTTAATCTAGACAATATCGACTTGTCACATAGAATTAATGGGATGAATTTAAATAATATTCATTTTGCAGTTTCATTACCATTCATATTGAATGATCTTTGTAGTTTTATTTCTATGTAATTCTCATAAAAATAAAAATAATCTATGTAGATTCTGTTCACTTTCCTCTTATGAAAGTTCATATATTGCTCTATTGGGGAGATACCTGTCTTTTCCACCTTCCTTATATTTCTAATCTAACAACTCTGATTTTAAAAAGCAAGAGAGTTAAAAATCATATATGTCCTATATATATTGTCTTTTAGGACTCCTTGTTGGCAACCAGAAATAACTGCTCATTTTTCTACATCCTCTAATGTTAGTCTTAGATTAGTAACAACAGCTCCCTAATCCCCCATCCCAGCCAAATCTCAAGAGCTTAGCACAACAAGAGTTTAAACTTGCCTCGGATTATGAGTCTATTGTCTAGGTCAACAGAGAAGCTCCATTCATCATAGTACTCGGGTACTCATGCTAACAGAAACTCCCTAATCACCCAACAGTAGCAAATTACACACCGGCTTCTAAAGTTTTCACCTAAAAAGGCAATAAATCACTTCCAATCGCATTTCATTGGCCAAAGAAAATCACATGGTCATATCTAACTTCAAAAGAGACTAGGGAGGGCAGTCCTACCACACAAGTGGTAGGGGAATTGAAAAAAAATTTGTGGATAACACTATTGGTTACTCATGCCCCCGGAATCTCAAAGGATGAATTTCACGTACATCAGTTTAGATTTAATATTTGTGTAAGGATTTTTGTTTGCAAAAGATAAAAAATCGACTGGTTGGGCTGGGGTTGCGGCTCAGTGGTAGAGTACTTGCCTAGCATGTGTGAAGCACTGGGTTCAATCCTCAGCACCACATAAAGTAAATGAACAAATAAAACAAAGTTATAAAAACAATTGAGAAATATTTTTTTTTTAAATTGACTAGTTAACTTAAGCAATAAAAGGAATTCATTAGAGGACTAAAAAGAGAAGACTGGCTAACTAAGTTCAGAAAGATTGTTCTGGATGTCTCACCGGCAAGATTAAATGGGTGACTTCTTTAAGGTGCCCCTATCAGGGTGAATAAAGTCCATACAGTTTTGGTCATTTTGACGTTCATCCAAGGAGTGGGAATTGATTGGCTCATTGAGTCACGTGCCAACTGTATGATGTCCCACTTCCATGGAGAAAAAGAAATTTCCAAATGACAAGTCAGTCTTATGAAATGAAGGAAAGAGCAACAATGAACAGATAAAATGCAACTTTCTTTCCCTTTGAAAATTTGAAAGACATTAAGCTGTCTCCTGTCATTTCTTCCATCCTTGCTTCCTCAGAAGTCTGTTGCTGTTCTCCAATTACAGTGTGAGAAACTGAGAGGAGAAAGATCTTGCATGCTCACAATTATCTTGCCTACTGACAAACTTCAGAGCTGAAATCTTGCACTGTTATAGCCATTGTTTTCTGTAGTCATTATCTCCAGGAGAGGTTTACCACCAAACAATCATCACTGAAACAATCCATAGATCACTTCGTGAGATTAGATGGCCACAATTTATCAGAACAAGACCACATGGGAAGAAAATGAAGAACCATAAAGACACTGTTTAAAGTCTGCAGGTTGGGGAACTTCCTGGAGAATGATGATCTGGCTGGAGGTTAAGGGTGTGGCTCTAGAGAGAGGGCCTGGGCAGCCTTAAATACTAGTATTATGATTGGAGAAAGGAGTCATAGGCAAACAGTTATACGGTAAGAGTATGAACACAAAAGTGCTTTCTCTCATTCTAAACTTGCAGTATCTGACCTTTGAAATTTGGCTACTATTGTGTTCTTCATAAGTACCACCTGTTTTTCCTACTTTGGAGAATCAGTTATAAATAAAATGAGTTATTAATATTTGGCAATGCTGCTTCAAACACTGAATAGAAAGTTTTACTGACTACTCTGCTGAGTCCTTGAAGACAGATGGACCAAGCATGTGTGCATCATTTGAAAAGCCAGCAGTTACCACTGAAGGGCCAAAATCTCTTGTTTCATCCACCCCACCCCCATGCACACTGTTTCTGCAGATGGAACTCTCTGAGAAATCAGAGAGAGCACCAAACAAAAGAGAAAAAGACAATAACGTAAGTCTGGAGTGGATTCGAATTATATTTAGTTATTTATTTTTATTTATTTAATTTCTTAAAAAAGAGACAAATGCCAAAGAGTTGTTGGATATGCTTATAATATAAAGCATTTTATAATAAGCTAAATTCTCCTAGTACAATCTCTCACTGGGTGCAAATTAAGCAAGCTAGAATACTGCATTTATTTGCTCAGGTCATGGGTAACTGCCACTTGGCAGAATGGCCCAAATGCAGAAATAAATACAAAGATAAGAAATTGGGCTACCAAGCTAGTTAGCTAATCAATTGCCATTTCAATTCCCTAAATGATTTCCTAGTGACCAGAAAGCTGACATAGATTCTGAACTCCCATCAAACTTCTAGACCAGAACATAGATGCTAGTAGAACAACTGATAATTTGAATTTTAAAAGATTGAAGATGAAATTTTTAAAAAATTAGTAACTTCATTCACCCCTTAGGCTAAGGAGTTAGTCAATTTTTCTGGGAGGGAATGTGGAATGAAATGATTCTATTTTTAAGGGTTCACTCCAAGAATGGACTTAGAAATACATTATAGAGAATGCTGCTGGTTGCAGTATAAAGGATCAAAATAGTTATTTGCTACAGGTGACTTTTGGGATAGCTACAACTGTGCAGATTCATTGAAAACTCTAGACCAGATTTAAACCTATGTTTAATCATGTCATTTTTCCACTAAATCACTTTTCACTGATATCAGAGGAACTCTAAAATCTGTGACATGGCCTAAGCATCTTGCCTAATCATGCCCTTGCGTGCCACTCTAGCCTTGTCTCTTGCTAACGTGCTGTAGCCACTCGGGCTCCTTTCATTTCTTCCAAAACCCTAAGCTCCTCTCCACCTTGGGTTCTTTGCAGATACTAGCCCCTTAAACAAAGATACTCATGTTCCACTTGTTAAGTGGCTAACTCTTGTACATCTTTGATGCCCCATATTAAACTTCCTTAATCTTCCCTAACTTGGAGAGGAGGTCAGGCCTCTTTAATACTCCCTCCCCTTCTTTAGTACTACCCCTTTACAGGACTCAACAGAGTCATAATTGATTACTGATGTAGTCAACTGCTTAGATTATCTCCCCCACTAGACTGCAAGTTTTGTGATCAAAGGGACTTCATCTCTTTTAATCCTTCTGTATCTCAAAACCTAATACTGTCCCTGATACATGGTAGATTGTGGACAGTGGCAACTTGAACCATGGTCCCTGATTCCCTCATGGCTGCATTTGCACTGGGAACTTCCTATGCAAAGGTGCAGGTCAAGATGGCCCAGTTGCTATGATGACAGCAGCCCAAGGAGGCTACATGAAAAGGCACAAAGTTCTATCAGTTGGGACCTTGGACTCAGGCACCAATTCCCGCAGACAGAGAATTCTGGTCTTAACAAAATGACCTTGATGTCTTGCAGGTTTCATTGTGTCCTTCAGACTGTCTGCTTTGCTAAAACTTTCTCAAAAATAACCTTCTGATGACAAAACCTATACAATAAAGATGCCAAGCTAGCTCTGGGTCAATCAAATTCCAACAGGGTTTGGCTGCCCACCTGGCCCCAGCTTTTTCTCTATGTGTGTATGTTTTTCTTTTCTTCATCCCCCATCGCCCCTCTCAGATTCTGAATTAATGGCTGTGTTGGTCATGGCAGTGGATGCTCAACAAATATTAGTAAATGAAAGAACCTAATTGAAATTTAGGACTCTCAATTCAAACTCAGCATTAATTCTTTCTACCCCAAATCAAAAGATAATAAGCAATAATTTCTCAAATCATGAACAGTCATTTATGACAGTGATAGAGCAAGAACATTTCTGAGATTCAGAAATTGGTGTTTTCCACAATTTAATTTACACATACATTATTTTTTAAAGTGTGGAATGTGTCCTTCAATTGTACTTGGAGTCCTAGGTTACTTCAAAATGATCCATGTAGCAAAACACATGCTTGAGTATCATGCTGTCAGTACTATTTCAACTATGACTAGACACAGTTTATGTTTTTCCATAGGAAAAGATCTTCTGAATTCTATATAAAGATATCAAGAATGTATTTGTCCTGTGTCAGCAGCTTTCCCTTGACACTTGCCCAAGGGGACTAGGGGCCTAGGGAAGAAGGGATGGGGCAAGGAGGTCTGCTATAGGCTTTTTATTTTCTACCTTTAAACATGTGACCTACAATAGAAAAACAAATAGCAGGGGTGTCACATGGGAAGAGTGACATGTGGGGGATAGCTGTGAGTAATACTGAGAAAATACTCCACAGTTACCAGTTTTTTTGTAAATCAGATGTTTGTGCATTGTATTTCTTAGCTAAAACACTTCTCCTGAAATAATAATTAGAATGTCCATATTAAGCATGAAGCCAGAGAGAAGATTTTTAAATAATCTTTGTAAAAAAAAGATGATTTATTTATGCCTACTCTGTTTGAACAGCTTCTAGCTAGTGGCTAGAATTCTTGAGTCTATCTGCCAGGCCAGACACACATTTTTTTTCTTGGTTACAGATAGTTAAAGACTAATAATTTCTTCACCTTTCCTCTCTTGCTTTTTAATATTCTCTATTAGTCTACCAAGTGCTTCCTTACCTCTCAACCTAATTTCCAAGGTTAGAGTTTATTCTTCATCATCACATTTTAGACTGGCTTGAGATGAGATATTGGGAATGCAGACATCTTCATCTCAGTAGCAACACTTTATAAATCATATTTAAAATGTGAAATTGTTTTGCAAATAATTCTATCCACTCTGTCAATTTCTGTGTCTCACCCTTAAATCCAAGGCTACAGTTTATGTTGGGAGCCTTTTGACATTTATCCCTTTATTACATTTCTCTTTTCTCATTTTCCACACTCATCGTCCTAAGCCTATGTAAATTAGATATGAATCTGAACAAGGGAAGAGGCTGGTGGATGATAGGTGGGGCACAGAATGGGGGAGATCAGAATCAAGTGTTACAGAAGAGGGCTAGAGGCAGCACTGACTGATAAGGGAATGAGGGGACTTCTCTTAAAATTATGATTGTAAAGTGAACACAGTTTTGTCCTAACCTCTTTGGGTAGTATCAGAGTTGGTCTGGCTCTTCAGATTTGTTTATGATGTTGTTGTTTCACCATTTTTGATGGTATTGATCTGGGCAAAGAAAAAAAAGAACTTTTTATGTACCTTAAGGAGCATCAGCAGTCCTAGTACAACACTATGTGGCAATGACATTAGTCTTCATTTCAGGGAGGAAAAAAAAAGGAGCATAGGAATATGGCAAAATGGAGAGTGGCCCATTTGAAAGAGGCAGCTGCTGCTTGGCTCAAGCAGATTATTTCCACACGGAAATGTGGGAACTGCATTATCAGTGTTTTCTATTTTTCAAAAGAAGCCCCAAATCCAGACTTTTATGTGAATTCTCCCATTTTTTTCAATGTTGGCTCAAACTAATGCTTTTTGTGACTTTACAAGACAGTATGGCATTTTTTTTTTCAGGATATGTCGACATCCGTTCTATCTCCACTGACTCATTTGGTGGGAACAAGAAGTTCACATGCTAATGAAAATAACGAAGGAAGAAGAGGTTCAGGAAGTGGGGAGGAGACATTCTGAACCCTGTAAGGATAATCGGTATTGATGCTTTATTTGTGTGTGTGTGTGTGTGTGTGTGTGTGTGTGTGTGCATGTCTGTGTGTGTTTTCCACCAAACTGAGTTCTTGAGATATCAAAAATATATACTACAGAGAAACAGTTTTTAAAAAAGATTTTTTATGAGCAGGAGATGAAGAGAAATATTGGGATGTATCTAGTAAGATCTGCTCTTTTAAACAATTGATGTTAGTTGCTAGTAAAGTACAGAGAAATGCATTGCATGACAAACAATAAATTTAGGATACTGCTTACCTGGAATGGAATCTGATGTGGGAGGATATCAAAAGGCTTTAATTATTTTGTTGGTGTTTTATTATTCGCCATGGGTGGGTGAGGTTATATAGAGGGTCATTATAAAGTACTATACATTTTTATAACAACTATTCCATAAGTACCTTTTAAAAGAATAAATGTCAGGCCTCTGTCAAACCTATGAATGTTGGTTTTTCTGACAAACAATTGTATTTTCTTTACAAGGCCAAGAAGGCAAAAAGCTCTTAGACTTTTCTTCTGGCACTAATAATCTCTCAGCCTCTGACAGAAAGTGGCAAGGGTTTGTGAGCTGAAAAGCACAATGCAGGTTGGCAGGAACATTGAAGGGTTATCAGAAATGTGCTCGCTAATAGCACGGCCATGACTCCAGCAATTGGACCCTAGATTTCTGCTTGCTCCCTGAACCCAGCCAGGAATGTTTATATAATGACAGTGCTTAGGAGTCTGCAGTGCTATCTACAGGGAAGTAATTAAGAGGGATCAGTAACTTCTGAGTAATACTAAGTACACACTAGACCTGTCATCATCATCATCATCATCATCTTAGCAATTGACATTCACATAACATTTAACAGTACACAAAAAGAGCTCACATGCATCGATTATCTTATATCTTCCTGACAATAACACTGGAAGGAACAAAGGAAAAGTAGTTTTATGTTTACTGTGAACTTGAAAAAACTCAAGACCAGAGTGATTTTTCCCTAGGTCAAAAAGTTATTAAGGTCAGAGGACTGACCTCAAACTCCAGTTTTCTGATTCAAATATTTTCTTTCTTCATGTGCCTTGGGTCAGCTCAAGAGTTTAGCTAGCTCAACTTCTAATACTGAGTTGGCAATTGATGAGGGTTTCCAAGGTTCCAACCCCCCAAAAATTATGAATTAACTAAACATTTCTAATCCCCACAGATAGGTTGGTAGGGACAAACAACCATGACTTTAACAAAACTTTAAAGACAATGATGTACAGGTGACTTACCTTCTCTAATCCCCTAACCAAGTCCACCAATATGACTTGAATTATTGGTCATCAGACTTGATGACCAATCCTGTTCTTAATCAAAGGTAATTTTAAAAAAACTCATGTGAGAATAATCTCTCAGTCTGACTATTAGTTCCATCTGATATAGTACCTATGTTCTTGTAACTCTGCTTTTACCTGTATTTTTGAAAACTCACTTAGGCTTTTTTTTTTTTTTTTTTTTTTTTTTTTTTTTTTTTTTTTTTTGCACATAACTTTCAGCAGCATTTCTTAACTAAATTATTTGTACTTATTATTCTTGTCTTCACAGTTCTACTGTTAATCTGAAACCCAAATGCACACAAGTCTTGTATCCCAGACTGTTTTGGACAGCCAGCAAGAATAAGGTATGCAGTGGAATCAGGTGTGAGTTTTAAATATGTTTCAATATGTTTTCTACTCTTTTCTCTTTATGTATTGCTCAAATTTTTTAGTGCTTCTAAAAATTCTAACTAATGAAAGCTTAAACAAATCAGGGTTTATTTTTCTCATATTACAGGTTGCCTAGAGATACATGTTTTTCTGGATTGATATCAGTTTTTCTGTTCAATGATGCCAAGAATCTCAGCTCTGTTTCTTCTCTGTCATGCAAAGTGTTGGATTTAATCCTCATGCCTACAGCCTCATGGTAACAAAAAGGCTGCTAAAGCTCTGGACTCAAAAAGAATGAAGTGGGATCAAAGGAGGGGACAATAGAGCCAGCAGCATATGTCCCTTTTATTATTTTAGAATCAAGAAAATAAAATTTCCAAAGAAACTCCATCAGCAGATTTCATATTAGGTCTCATTGGTTAGAACTGGATCATATTGCTACCCCAAGCTACAAAAAAGAGTAGAAAAGGAAGGTGTCACAATTAACTTATTGATCATGTTGCATCATCTGACACTGGATATAAATAAAGTCAGGCTTTTGTAGCAAAGAAGAAATAAGGAATGGATTTAGGGCAGACAACTAATGGTATTTGCCTTAAATATCCACCTGAAACCATGTTTTCTTCATTCTTTCAACAAACAGGTGAGGAAGAAATATAATAAATTATTACAAACAAAAGAAATATAGAAGCCGAGTATATTATGAATACCACTTTCTTTCTGTTCTCTCTTGTCTGTGGCATAATTAATTAGTGAAAATCAATAGTATAATTTCTAATTGGGGAAAATTCATGAAATATGAAAACCTTAGACTTGAATATTCTCACATTGTCTCTCTCTCTCTCTCTTTCTCTCTCTCTCTCCTACTTCTCCTTTTCCTCCTTCAAAAAATTAATTCATCTAACTCTTTCCAGCATGATTTTTATGGGCCACTTTTTAAGTCTAGTGCACCCTAATTAAGAGAGACACTGATGAT
Organism: Sciurus vulgaris; assembly: GCF_902686455.1. Taxonomy (NCBI): domain Eukaryota; kingdom Metazoa; phylum Chordata; class Mammalia; order Rodentia; family Sciuridae; genus Sciurus; species Sciurus vulgaris. The sequence goes on along the minus strand of NC_136470.1, from coordinate 71,015,423 downwards.
CATTTCACACACAAAAATATCTTGGCTAAAGACAGAGATCCAGTTTATTCAAGAACTACAAATTACTTTTTATTAATGACAAAGAGATGAAAGTTTCTTTCTCTTGGCAACATTTTGCTCATAAGTAAATGATTATTAACTGGGTGTGGTTTTAGAACCAAATGCTCGAACCATAATTGGACATTTTGAACAGGTTTGAAATGCCTGGAGCTCTAAAACTTAAAGAAAAATTCAAATCTATTTCAACTTTTCAAAAGCTTCTTGACACTACAGATGACAGATATCTTTGTCAAGGTTTTCTATTCTAAATAAAATCAAAGGGCAGACAGCTACAATGCCAAAGCAAGGTGTACACCTTATTTTGTATTAACTTTCTTATCTGAAAATGATGATTTTATCTTTTAAGTTGTTGACTTACTTAGATATAATAATTTATCAGTTTTTGATAGTTTCCACTCTGTCCAATAAAGGCATTAAATGAACTTTTCCAAGTGTAATCCTATATGTTTAACCTCTGAAAATTCAAATTTTAATTTTCTAAGCTTCAATATAAAGTCCATTAATTTAACACTCATTTGCATATGTTCATGAATTTTATATGGATACTATAAAAATGAAGATAAAGCAGTGAATAAGATAACAGTATCCATCCATACTGTGTGGAGATCCAGTGTGTTAGATATTTTAGATATTTAAAAGTATCCAGATATTTCCAGCCAGAGAAGGTTTCCTGGAGAAATTTATAACTAAGCTAAGACTGTGTGTTGCTGAAGGAAAGTAATGCCAGCTACTACAACAAACAAACCTTAGTTTCTCAGAAGTTCAACACAATGATGGTTTATTTCTTGCTCAGATTACAGTCAAATGAAAGTTCCTGTCATGTTCATTTTAGGGTTTTGTCCTCCTTTAAACCTTCTGAGTTATTTCCAGTCAGATGGAGAAAAATTTGATTTGTGGTAAGTTTTTTTTGTGTGTGTGTGAGCTAGCCTGAAAGTAGCACATCACTTCCACTCACATTTGATTTAGTCACATGGTCACACCTAACTGCAAGGGAGACTAGAAATGTAGTCTACCCATGTGCCAGGATGAAGAGGCAAATGAATACAAGGAGGATCTACCCTAACCCCAAAAGTGAATAGAAATTAGTCATGAAATTTGAGGGAGGAAAGAAATAGGAAAGAGGTAATGGAGAAAGTTATAGGCAGAGAGAATATAAAGTAGAAGGACCAGAGGTGAGAGAGCATGGTATTTGGGAGCTAAAGTTGTTTAGTGGGGTTGAAATAGGGAATTCATATTGGTAAAGCAAATGATTAGTACATCACGAACATCTTTGTAGATCATTTTAAGAAATGTTGGCTTTCTATCAAGAAAAGTAGGGTGTCATTAAAGATTCTAAACTGGGAGTGGTGGCACACGCCTGTAATCCCAGCAATTGGGGAGGCTGAGGCAGGAGGATCAAGAATTCAAAGCCAGCCTCAGCAAAAGTGAGGTGCTAAGCAACTCAGTGAGACCCTGTCTCTAAATAAAATACAAAATAGGGCTGGAGATGTGGCTCAGTGGTCAAGTGCTCCAAGTTTAATTCCTGGTACCAAAAAAAAAAAAAAAAAAAAAAAAAAAAAAAAAATTTTAACCAGGAAAATGAAATGATCAGGTTAGATGTTTAGAAAAATAATAACCACTGTGTTGAAGAAGATATGATAGAGAGTGAGACTAGAAACCAGTTAAGAAGGTTTCAATAATATAACCCTGGAACTAGGGTAATATCCCAGCAAGGCATGGGTGGAAAATGAAGATTGATCTGGGAGAAATTTACGAAACCATTGAAATAATATAATTTCTGATTAGATATGGGTTGCATGTGCCATCAAACTATATGTTTCAGATATTTGTCTGTTTTTTAACCAGGTATACTTACTTGTTTACCTAAGTAAATCAGAGCAAACCCTCCTAATTCACATATCTACTCATGTATCAATTTTTGGAATAAGGTTAGGGTGTTCCCAACCCAAAGAGCAAGATGTCATAGTAATATATTCCATTTGGAATTCTAAATGCACTTTGGGACTTGGACTCCTTGTCCAAGGCCATTTGCCAGAAATCATTATATAAGTCAATAACTGAAATGAATTAGGAAATTCCCAAATGACTCTGGGCATCTGAAATTGCATTTTTACCATTTCACAGACTCCTAAAAATTACAGAATTGCCCAAATTAAAACAAGTTTCTCTGCCTCATCACAGGTCAGGTTATGTCTTGGTTTGGAGTGATTGTTTCATTTTCTCTCTGGCTAAAGAAGTCAGGAACATCTTCAACAGACAAGAAGCAAGAGGTGCCAATAACCTTGCTGGGCAAAGGCCTTGCCATCATATTTCTGGACATATTTGTTTGGCCAAATCCCAGATTGTGTCCAGGGACCTACCACCTAAAGACATTCTGTTTTTGTAATATCAAATTGCAAGGATACTACTTGCCAAGACACACACTGTTGTCCACCTGGCCAGCTCTGACCACTTTAGGAATTGAGAATAGCAATCAGATGGGTTCTGGCTGACATTGTGGAAATCAGGCCATACCCACAAGCTCATCATTGAAAGTAATTGCCTGTTGGATTCAGAAACTCCATGTGTGTGCCCCTTACCCTGATCCTGATCAGTCATCCTGAGTGACTAATGGCCCTGTTTCTTTATTCCTCTCTCCTGCAGACATAAATAGTACCTTCCTACTTCCTTATAAATCCCATTTACTTTCTGTGCACAACAGCTCTTCAGATGCCACACTCTGACCTTTCAACCTGTCTGAACCTGACATCTGGCTCTTCACCAGGAGGGAAGTATGTATTTCTTCCAGGTACTCATCCCATCCTGAAGCTTCCCCCCACCCACACTTTGGAGACATTTTTCCTTACCCTTGCTGCTCTGACTTCACCTCTGTCCACCACTTTTGCACTGTGCAACTGGACTTGCCCATTGGATCACATCTGTCCCTCCAGCTGTCAGACCACCTGCTTTCTAGTCCCATAAAATGGGAATGTAGGACCAACCTTATATGTTAATCTTTTTTAAATTTGGAATTTAAGAACTTTTCAGTAGCAGAAGCAGACTATTAACAACTATTCCTGTTTCTTTTTTTAAAAAATAATTTTAGTTGCACATGGACACAATACTTTTATTTGGTTTATTAAGTTTTTTACATGGTGCTGGGGATTGAACCCAGTGCCTTACATGTGCTGGGCAAACGCTCTACCACTGAGCCACAACCTCAGCTCCAACTACTCCTGCTTCTTAATAAGTCTTTCATTTATGTAGTTTGGTTCATAGAATTAAAAATCCATTTTGAGTCTTGAAATATATTTTGAGGTGACTTCATCCAAGTCATTTGGTTGATAAAACTGTACTTTTTGATCTAGACACAATAATGACTAAATATCATGGTTTTAAAATATGGGATGTTCAGCTCTGTAGTTAAATTCAGAAAGTACTACCTTGAGTGCCCCCCACCCCACATTTTCCTGAATACAGTAAGATCCTCAACAGTTACTGCTCATTCTTAAGTTTTTTTTTTTTTTAATTTTCAAAGGAAATTTTCAGTCTACCCCATCAAGTTTTACTACAATGCTTTAATGTCACTTTTTCCTCCCCCCCCCACCCTTGGTTCTTTTTTAAATAGAAGAAACTTTTTAAAAATAGTTTCTTAATAAATTATTCTTTGTTATTTACAGCTTTTAGATTTTTTATAATTTCCATTTCTCTCAAGATCTTTTTGTGGATTTCAACTTCATTATGACATTTAGGTAATGCAATGGAAATTCTTTTGAAGGAAAAAGAATATATGCACATGATCTCCCAAACTGCTTTTAAGTTTCTTACATCATTATTCATACAGCAAATATCTTTCATTCTCTCTCTATTGCAGAACAGCGTATACTTCACAACTAACTCAATCACCTAAGTGTTGTCCTCTTTTCTTTCAGGGTGTCTCCCCCCAAGAAATTATTGAACATTTTTTAAACTTTTGATTGATACTAATGTTCATACCTTGAATGTGTTTTTTGACAGTTTACTTATTCCTAGATGTTTACCCACTCACCAACATGTACTACACGATACAAAGCCTCACTAATTCTTCCTTTCAAGATCCCATTGCTTATTTATATTCTGTATTCTAAATAAGCCTTGCTTAAAAATAGGGTATGTTGGGAAAATGAAATGGTGGCTTAAGAATTTCAAATGCCTTAGTATGGCTACCACTTACTGAACACCTCTAACAGTACAATGAATTATGTTACGAATTCATTTAACTGCTATTATTTTAAATGCATACAGTAAGAAGAATGTCTTAAAATTACCATTTTGTAGATAACAGAAAGGTAACTAAAGCCCAGAAAGGTTAAGGGATTTGTCTAAGGTCATGTAGGTAGGAAATGGCAGAGCCAGAATTTACATTCAAATCTGATCCCAACACCCATGCAAACTTCACTATACTATGCTGCATCTAATACATGTTAATTCTGAGGTCTGAAGTGGTAGCTGAATGATTAGTTGGAGTAGGCCAGACCTGTCTAGGGTCTAAACATCAGGGCACTTGTAGGAACTTTTTATTCCAAGGCACATTCATTTTCCATTGCTGCCAATAACAAATTATCACACATTTAGTGATTTAAAACAATTCAAAGTTATTATAATTCTATAGATCAAAGTCTATAGGGTAAGGAAATAGGTGAACCCAGACAGACATCATTATCCCCTGTACATTTATGATTACACCAATGGTGTGAATCTACATTGTGTACAATCGTAGAAATGAAAAGTTGTACCCCATTTGTATACAATGAACCAAAATGCAATCTGTAAAAATAAAAAATAAAAAAATTTAAAAAAATAGAAACAGTTACATTACAAAAAAAAAAAAGTCTAACATGTTTTTCACAGGACCACAATCAAGATGTCAGCAGGTTAAGTTAAAGCTTTGTCTGAGTGCTCTTTTGTCCCCTATGATTGAGGACTGAGTGTCCACTGAACCCCTTAGATCATGTAGATAAGTAAGATACCCATGATTCCAGGGAACATGTGGAGTAAAAACTTAAGTGAATTTTTTGTCTTGTTATTTTATTTCAAGTTTAAATATTATTTTATGCTCTGCTCATAAAAGTAATGCATGATTACAATAGAAAAAGGAAAAGATATCTACATATAATTGTTTTAGAAATTTTATGTCTTTCAGAATTTTTCCTATTTAATATACAAATAGAAAATCAACGTCTTTTATAAGCTGGGATTATGTTAAACTGAAATAAACCTCTGTTTCACTCTAAAAATAAAAAAATCAACAGGGCTGTATTGCTTTCTGAAGGAAAGGAAAGAATATGACTTCTTGCTTTTTCCACTGCAGCGACCACCTGCGCTCCTTGGCTGGCAGCCTCCTTTTCCCACCTTCAAAGCCAACAGCATAGCCTTGATTTGACGCTGCTTCAGTTGTCACACATATTCCTTTGACTGTCTTTTTTTCACCTCCTTCTTCCACTTCTAAAGGCTCTGTGATTACATCAGGCCCACCTGAATAACCTAAAATAATCTTCCTACTTAGCAACCTTTATTCCATCTGTAATCTTAATACATCTTTGTCATGGAACCTAGGATGTTCACAGATTCTGGGAAGAAGAGTTGGATATCTTTATGGGGTCATTATTCTGCCTGCCACATATAGTTAGCCACAAGGAAACATGAATCCCAAAGTAAGAATAGACCCCAGACATTAGTGTCCTAAGAAAAGGGCAGGAAGATCACGAGGTACAGTCAGGTAAAGTCCAAGTCAAATCCAAGATGTTTATCAAAGGGTTGGTAGAATAAGCAACCAAAGGTAGGGCATGTGCATGCCACTGGCAGAAATCAAGCAGGACAGCATTTGGAAATTAGTACAATAATTAGTAAAATATTATGGTTTGAATTTGTGCTCCTGCCCATCATCTGTACCCCCACAAATATTGTTCAAGTCCTAACCTCCAGTATCTCAGATGCAACTTTATTTATTCGTAGTGTCCCTAAAGATTACGTGATTAGTTAAAATGATGTTATAATACAATAGAATGGGCCCCTAATTCAACATGACTACTGTCTGAATAAAAAGAATGCCATATGTAGAGACAGGGACTCAGCAGAACACCATGTGACTGTGAAGGCAGAGATTAAAGCCAAAAAATGCCAAAAATCCCCAGCAAGCTCCAGAAGCTAGGAGAGAAGCCTGGAAAAGATTTTGCCTTCCAGCCCTCAGAGGAACCAAGCTTGGTACACCTTGATCTCAGGCTTCCAATCTCCAGACCTGTGAGATGATTAAAGTCTGGTGTTCAAGCTATCCAGTTTATGGTATTCTGTTATAGCACCCCTCAAAAACCCATACATAAACTTGAAGAGAATGAGATCTGGAGGAAGCAAAGACAATGGTCTAATTAGGATATAGGAAATGAACCTACTAGGAACAGATGGGACACCAGGGTTAGAGAAGGGTCAACAACAAGTTGACTTGATCACAAGTCAACAAAGGATAGACTAATTCCAAAATCTTGGGGGGAAAAGACCCTAAATTTGGAAAGAAGGAGCAACCTGGGGTTCTGGGAACTCAGGGACAGGAAGCCTGTCCAGGAAGCCAGATGCACTGTCAGCGAGCAACACAGTCTTATGACAAATGAATTATTCTTACAAGTGTTCAGTCAATATATTTATTGATTCTAGGTAGTTACCTTGCCTACAAATGAAGGACACGGAAAGGTTTTTGTGTATTCAATTGTTTTAAATATTTGGTTACTCAAGGAAGTTAATTGGCTACCACTCTCTGTTCCCTTTGCTGAAGCAGCAGCAGGACAACTTCAGGTGGGAGAAGAGTGGGAAAAGCAACCTGGCTTTCTTTTGGGCAGTTTCTCCTCTCTTATGTCCATGAAGAATTTCTTTAAAAAGCAAACTGCAATATATTTCTTATATATATAAATGTACTCGGTCATCCTGATAGCCCTGGAATTATGTTTGGTTGGACAGCATATAAATTCTTGCCCCCCCCCCCACATTAGCATTACATTCCTTCTTAGAATTACACATGCAAGAAATTGTTTTCACTTTTCTACTGTAAGGGAAACAAAGAAAAATATAGGTAATTGGCTAGTTTGCAAAAAAAGGCCAACCTACAGTATATACCAATGTACTGATGGGTCCCTATAGTGTTAAATGTAAACAAATGTTTAGTTCTACAAGCTTTACTTCAGTGTCAAGCAGGTGATTACACAAAAACAACAGGTAAGTAAGACTTCAATGACAATCTAAACATGTTAGGATAACATGCTAATGTTGAAATAGAGTCTAGTATTCACATTTATATACATTAAGAATCTTTCAGTTCTTTTGTAGATCAGGAAAGCCATATATATTTATCTTTAAATCAGTCTGTGTCTGTCTCTCTGTCTCTGTCTGTCTGTCTGTTTCTCTCTCTTTCTCTCTCTCTGAAGAATTAGGGCAATATACTTCTTCATTCTAGTCTCTAAGGTGGCAGATGTTTGTTACAACCACTATGTGCCCCCAGGCTTCAAAGCCTAATCAGGAGAATTTAAAAACTTTCCAACTTTTAAATTAGAAGTCTACAAGCAAATAAATCCCTTAGTTCTTTCTTCTCCTCAGCTTGAAAAAAAATGATAGGGTATCCTGGAATTCATTTTTACATTTATATTTGAGAATTTTACTGTGTTGTCTGTCAACTGACACCATGTGAGAGTTTTACATAAAAAACATTCCTTCGAATTTGGGAAGTGTAAAGACCAGACAGCAAGAGAGAAAAATTTCATGTTAAACATTTATTAATCTTTTAAGCAATTTTAGTTCACATACATATGTATATGTATGTAATACATATATGTGTTTATGTATTTAGAAAATAATTATTTCTAAATTTTTCTTACTTGTTTTCTTTTATAAATTCAATAACCTTCCTTGGAAATCTTCTTTTCAGAGATATTCATATTCTCTCTCTCTTTCCCTCTCCTCTCTTTGAAGGGATATAAAAACCAAAAACAAAACATTGAACTTTTCTAACACCCTCTGCGTTCTCGGGGATCTCTAGGTAGGAAGAGCATCTATTCACACCACCCCGTTGCTTCCTTCAGGTTCACCTTTCCTTGACACCACTGTTGTGAATCTTCAGAAGTCTACAGGTAAAACCCCAATCCAAATAGGAACAAAATCCCTTTCTTTGGTTCCTTTTAGTGTGGATTGGACAGAATATAACTGTCAATACAACTCTATTAAATAGGAAGAAGAGAAAGAGAAATTCACAAACATAAACACAATGCAGCTTACAAAGTAAGGTTTCTGACTCATGTGATGAGCTTGCCTTCTGTCCCATCTGCATCTGCTATCTGAGGCCCTTTGCCTCACAGCCCCCTCGTACTCCCCATCAAGAGTTCCTTTAAACCCTCTGTAGCTAGATGAAAGCAGACTAGGTGACTTCTGCTTGTAATGGATCATGTTTCCACATTCTAGTCTGAAAAATGTTTCTCTTCCCAGATAATATAGTTTGAGAGTGTCCACCAAGGATTCATGTGTCTGAAATTTAGAGTGTAAACGGGAAACAAATCTGACTATGGTATTTAGAAGTGGAACCTGTGGGAAATGATTAGGATTAGAAAAAGTCATTAGTGTGGATCTCATGATTGAATCTTGGTGGATTTAGAAGGAGAGAAATCAAAGGACATACATGTGTGCACACTCTCTGTCTCTTGTCATGTGCTGCCCTGTGCTGCCCTAGAACTCTGCCAGCAAAAAGGCCATCAACACATGCGGCCTCTTGACCTCAGACCTCCAGAACCATAAGCCAGAATAAACCTATTTTCTTTATAAAATCAGTAGCAACAAAAAAATGAACTAATACAACAGGTAATTTATTTCTTTAATAATTTTGACTATTAGATGGGACCCCAAATCCTTACATACCAAGGTGTGGCTAAATATATAATGATAGCTCGCATAACCATAGCTTATGAGTCATCATGTAAATTTGGAGTTTAGAACAAATTGCCTTCAACAACAGGAGATTTGTGCCTTACATTATTCTTTGTTACCATATGAGGTAATAAAGAGAATGCGGAATTTGAAGTTAGGAGACCCAAGTTTGAATTTGAAACTTATCATATACTTGTTGTTCCACTCCAAATGTGGAATATAAGTTTATTTAAAGTTCACTGTACTCATCTGGAAAATGGGGGTGATATCACCTCTACCTGCCTCACCATAATATTCTGCAGAAAATTGATATATCAAAAGTTTCAGAATTATAAAATTTTTAAAATGCAAACTATTAGTATTATTGTTGTCTCTGTCACCTTAAATAAAGCATTCTTAAAGAAATATGAAGGATAAATCAGTAAATAAATATACAAAGAACCAAAGTAAAGCTCAGTTTATAGCATCACTAAAAGAAACAACCATTTAACGATCAAGAAAGTAATTATAGAAATAATTTAAAAATCAATTTAAAACCTTATAGATGTCTCATAAAAATACCAAATGGAAATTTTATCTTAACACATAGCAAAAGTTCTTAAAACTTTCTTCCTCTCTCTCTTTTTATGTACCTTTCATTGCCTCAGCTCTATCTCCAAACTACTCTCAACTCTCAAAACTCAAAACAAATGTCTTCCTCATACTAGCCCACTCTGATCTGTATACCCCATTTCTTTCCCCCTTTGGACCTCTTATTTATCTTTGTATATCCCACTTCTCTGTTACTGTAGAATAAACCCTCCTTTCTGGGTCCCCTTCATTTCATTTCACATTTCACACTGATTTTGTATAAAACAGACCCATAAACTCAACTGACACACACATAATTCTCCTTACGGATCAAGAAAAAGAAACACTGGATGCTTGTGAGTTATTTTGTGTGTGTATCACAATAAATATTGTGTTTATTGCCATCACATCTTGCCAAATTTTAAATAAAACTCATTTTCTACAGTTTCCTTCAAAGCACTGTTTACAGAGGAAGAGTCGTATGGTTCTCCATTAGTTCATGGGCACCATTCCATCCACTTTTATTTATTCTGAACAACTGTTCTTTTGATTCTTCAGAACTTTTGGATAACTACTACCTTGTTTTAGGTCTTTGCTTTGCACTATATTTATCAACTATCTCCACAAATGAGATCACAAATACATGGCACACTTATTGTCCCCTCTCCTTCTCATGTTCATGGTAGATATCACTAATGGATTATTACATTTCCCCCCCACTGGGCCTAGATTAGAATTCTCACTGTAGTCCTACAGACCAGTTGTTCCCAAATGTTGATTTGTATCTGAATCATCTGGAGGACTTACTAAAATAATTACCTCAGAGTTTCTGATGTAGTTGGGCTGGAGTAAGGACCAAGAATTTGAATTTCTAACATGTGCCTAAATGCTACTGGTGGTTGGGGGTCCTCACTCTGAGAAACACTATTCCAGTCAACTACTACCAAAATCAAATATAGTTAGTCCATAACATGGAGCCTATTTATTAGCTCTTGTTAGAAACCCTTATTTCCATGGGCCTGGAGAAAATAGGTAATACCTATCCAGAGTAGGTGATATTTGCAAGAGATTTATAAAAGATTTCCTTCCATTGATTCAGGAACTTCTGTTTTCTTCTTCAAAATGCTTCACTCCATATGATGTATTCTTCATCACAAATTCTTGGATTTGGACTTAATTTCAGCTTTTGTACCATGGTTTCAGACTTATTGCTACAAACTATCAAGTTCATTTCTAATCCCACGTTTAATCAGGAGAAAGCAAGTAAAGAGGTTCCTGGTTACCTTAGAAGATAATTTCAACAGGGATCATGAGGCTTTCTAACTGGGAGAAAAAGGTACAAATGGGACCTAAATTGACTAAGAAAAGTTTTGCTGGATTTTTCTTGTTTCTGTGCTATCAAGCAATCAATGTGGGAAACAAAGTAAATGGTTAAAACTTAGAAAACAAAATGTATCCTTTTAGTTACTAAATTTAGTATGGAATTAAAAGTACTTCTTAATTAAAAAAAAAAAAAGTATGGTAAATGTTATGATTTGGCTATGAGGTTTCCCCCAGAAACTCTTGGTAATATAGAAATGTTTGATGAAAGCTGTAACCTAGTCACTACATAAATCTATTTGATGAATTAATAATTTGAAAGGACCACGGTACTGAGTGGTAATAGTAGGCAGTTAGGGTGTGACTGGAGGAAGTTAGGTCACTGGACGTATGTCTTTGGGGCTTATATTTTTTTCCCCTGGCTCCTTGCTCTCTCTTTCTGCTTCCTGGCTACCGTGAGATAAACAGCTTTCCTCTGCCGTGCCATTCTGCCATGATGCTCTGCCTCATCTCAGGCCCAGAGCTATAGAGTCAGCCAACCATGAACTGAGACCTCTAAAACCCTGATCCCAAAATAAACTTTTCCTTCTCGAAGTTGTTCTTGTCAGGTCTTTTGGTCAAAAAGCTGACTAACACATTGAATATCACGATTCATTGTTTTTTTTTTTGTTGTTGTTGTTGTTGTTTTTAATAGTAAGACATTTCTTCAGCTATCTTCAGTAATTCACTGACAAAGAATGTGACATTTGTTATCACATGCTTTTGATTGGTCCAGTTTCATGGTTTTCTCACATGTTATTGTTCAGTAAAAATCCTTTATTCAACAAAATCTCACAATAGAAGACTGAATCAGTCACAGTGCCGCATGGCAAATTCAAGACCTGATGGAAAACTCAAAAAAGGGTGAGTAAAAAACTTTTAATGAAGGGACTACACACAGAGGTTTGCATAGGGAACTGGGAACCACCAAGGGAAGGTGAATGTTTCAAAGGCTGGTAAGAGTATTGCCACCCCTAAGCCTGAGAAAAAGGAGAGGGGACAAAGTATTATCAGAACTCGGCAAGAACTTTAACTCTAGGAGAGGGCCACCAGATAAAAGGGGTGGCCTTCGGTAGAGGAAGGCACTCATCTCCACACCACATTCTTGAAGGGAAAAAGTCAGGGTAATTAACACACCTGTTTCTCTTGTCCTCCAATCTCCTGCTTCTTATCCCATTGATTGAAGCCAATGGAATACTAGAGGACAAGTAATCCCCAGAATTCAGCCTCCTGTGGACAAAGAGCATGATAGAGAAGGGCAGAGAAGAAATTAGCAGACCAATAAAGAATATCCAACACACAACCAAATATGCAAAACTCGTAAAGCATAATTTCTCCTGTTGCATTGGGGTGAGAGGTTCAGAACCTGCCAGCTTGCTTCTCTCTATACCCATTCACTTCAGCCATAGCAATCTCTGGGCACCTTTGTTGAAGTCAAGTGCTCTCATTTAATCCTTATGTTATAAACCTCAGGCACAACCAATAAAGATCTGTGTGCTTTACAAATCACCATTTTGCAAAAACACATGCATGTACAGAAAATAACCTAGATTTTCAAAGTACAATGTGAGAGGCACCAGATATCTCCCTTAAAGGTTCAGGGTCTCAGGCCCTGGAAAGAATAGTTTAATTGCACATGTAATCACACTGAAGGGCCCCAAGTCTGGAAACCTGAGGACTGAAATGTCTGTAGGATATAGGACGGCTGAGGACTCTCTTTTTTCCCCTGGACAGGTTTTTTGCTCTTAGGCTGAGGGCCTTCCTTTGAGTAACCTCATCTGGAACCCTCCCTAAGGGATTCACAATTAAGTTTTATGTACAATCATTGAAAAAGGAATTTATATCCAAAGATATTGAAATATGTAGATATTGACAGGATAATAAAAAAGTTGGATATGAAGGGAGAGAGGGATAAAGATATAAGGTAGTTGAGAAGAGGGGTAGGGAGGAAAGAAAGCTTGTTAATCAGAAAATTAGCCATAAAGAGTGAGTCCATCACTAACAAAATGTGAAATCTAATGCTGTCACTGGCAAGCAAGAAGCAGTACCCTCCAAATGTGATCTGAAGTCTGAATCACAGCCTGGCCTCCTCCGCAGGGGCTGCTGCAGGTCCGTCAGTCATTGGGCAGAGCCGCTGAGCACACCCTCTGCTGCTATGCAGAGAAGTCTGACTAGGGAAGCCAAAACCGGGATGGGGATGGGCAGGGATGGAGAGGCGCCAGCTCACAGGAGCCAGACAACCAATATTGTGTCACTGGAGCTGCTACTTAAATTTCTTGGTTCACTGGACAGAGGGGATTTTTTTGAGGGGTGGGAGGAGATGTTGTTTTATTCTTAATGGCTAGAGTGGCCTTCAGGACAAGCAAATATAAACTGAACAGAAGAGAAAGGCACAGCTATTGTTTGCTTTCTTTAGAGTTCTCTGGATCTCTTATTTTATTATGTGTTTGTGCAGCTGTGCAGCCAGAAAAGCACAGGTTTCCTCCATGCCAGCTAGAGAACAAGGTAGTATGAGGTACAGCCTATACCTACAGTCTCCCCTCCATATTACCACCCTGGCCCTCTGCCCACCTTCTTGGCTTGCCTCTCCTCTAGGTTGGCAAGATTTATGTTAATAATATGAAACCTTTGTCAGACATGAAATAGAATGCAAATCATTTTACACAGATTACCATATTTAACTCTAAAAGCAATAGTAAGAGGTAGGTATTATTCATGTGTCTATTCAGATGGAAAGATTAGGAGTTGGAGAGGTCAAGAAACCCAGAATAGAAACAGCAGGCTGAAGTTGGAGCCCCGGGAGGCTGCCCTTAGTACCTGTGCACTTAAACACTAGACCATCCTATCTTGTCCATATATCATTAGTAACCTGCCTTATTGCTTTGCTTCCTCTATCCTCTGAGCAACTGGGCCTCCACATTTTTTAACCCTAGACTGGTCACTTTATCTTTGATTTCTCTGTCACAGATGATGAAAAGGGAAGACCAGGTTTCCCCTTGCCTGGTTTATCTGTCCTCCTAATGAAAGTCAGTCATGGTTACCGAGGGGGAAGCACTCAGACCTCTCCCACAGGGGCCATATCTTCTCAGCTTAGAATCCCACTTCAACATCTTACATGGAGTGCAGAACCTTGCCTAGAATGTAGTTCCCCTGAATGCAGAAAACCACCCAAGCCTTGGACATCTTTTTATAAGGAAGAATAAACTGGGCCATTAGCCTGAATCTATGGCAAGTCTCAGAGAAAACAATAAAACAATGGCAAAACTGAGTCAGAGGGAAGAAAATTAATCTTGATTCCAAATCACCTCACTAAGTATATTCAGAGAATTTAGAACGATTTAGATGCTTACATGTAGGAATTTAGTTGCAATTCAGAAAGCTACTAAAACTGTCCTTATTTAGAAATACATGGGTTTAGATAAGGCCTTTCAATTGATTATTCATAACACAAAATAGCTGAAGAAAATTCCGAGTAGAGGCATCCTCTTAGAGTTCCTTTAAAAGTACTTAGAAAATGTTTCATGTACACACTTTGGTAATATGAGAGTAGATTTTGAATTGTTAGCTCTCTGTTTGTATCATGGAATGCCATGCTTCAATCCCCTATTTTCTGCCTTCTTTCTTTTCCTAAGACTCTACCCATTTTTCTGGTTTGATAAATATGTACTCACTCCTTTTTAGATAAAAATGTTATTTTAAATTCAAACTAAATTTTACATGAACCATGGAATGGCTCCTTTACTGCTTTTGTTTTCCTTTCTCTACTCTGCCCCCTCTTCATGGCACAAACTTTGTCCTCTTCTTCAAAGACTAAAAGGATATGTGCAATTACATTTATTTAGGGGTTTGTTAGGAATCATTCATGACTTTGGTCTCTAACGCTTAATCTGAGCCCTAGAATTTATCTTATCCTTTGTGTTAGGGCACACTTGGTTACAGGGAGGTGAAATTACTTAAAATGACTCAAGTAATGAAGGCTAAGGAGGGTCATGGTAGGGATACCAATCTCCTATGAATCAAGAAGCCTGAGGAGACTCTGCCAAATCAGGAGATCCCAGCAATACTCATTCCATTTCCACCACAAACATTCTTCTACAACCAATGCCCTCAATTTTTAGATTTCTTAGTTAAAATAAGAGAATGGGGGAGAGGTAGAAGGAAGAGCAAAGGAGAGGGAGAGAGAGAGACTCTCTAATTGGTCAGCCCCATTTGCACACTGGGTTTTTTTGGGGGAGGGTGGTCAGATGACCACCCCTGTGGTCACTTGGCTACCCCTGCAGCCAAGCCAGGTGGGACAGAGTTGCTTGCCACCAACAGAGTCACCAAGGATGTATTGTAGGTTGCCTAACAGATTATGTACTCAGATGTACATATGTATATGTTCAGGACTGAATGGGGATGGGTGAGAAAGTGACAAACATCTATTTCTACTAAATTCATTCAGGGAAATCAAAATGGATGAAAGATTATTTTTATTCAAGTTTTTTGAAAACTTCATATTGTTTGTCCAAACCCTGTGTTTCTAACACAAAGTTCAGAGACTATGTGTTGAATTGTCTGTTTTCTGTCCCTTAAACTGTACCATGACCTAGGTCTTTAGGTCATGAGAAATAATACATAAGAATTGCATATAACTTAACAATTGATTATGTAGTAAGAGTTCACTGATGTATTAGTGTGCTAGAGTTGCTATAACAAAGTACCATACACTGGGTGGTTTAAATAACAGAAATTTTTTTTCATATTTCTGTAGACTGGAAGTACAAGATCAAGGAATTAGCAGAACTGGTTTCTCAATTCTTTCTCACCATGCTTCCCCTGTAGTTTTACATGGTCTTTTCTGTGTGTGTCTGTCCCAATGTTCTCTTCTTATAAGAAAATCAGTCATATTGCATTAGGACCCACCCTAATTTTCCTCATCTTAATTTTATTACCTCTTCAAATAACCTATCTCCAAACATGGTCACATTCTGAGATACTAGAGGTTTAGGGTCTCAACATAGAAATTTTCAGGGAGACATAATTCAGTCATTAGTAAGTATATTATTTGGAATTAGGAATAGAAGACACTTTCCCACCTCTTACCTGGACTATGGCCTTCCTCCTGGATTCCCTGCTTTACCCAGCTATGATAAACCTGACAGAAAGTCAGCAGATTGATCCTTTTATAAATAACAAATATGATGTCGTCAACTCCTGATTAGAGGAGTCTTATAACCTTACAAAACCTTAAAGTCCAAATGCCTCCCATAGCAAACACAACTTCTCACAATAAACTCCATCCAGCCTCACCTCCAGTCACTTCTTCCATTCCATACACACAATGCTCCAAGTCCCCAGACAACTGATTGGTGGCAGATTGGACAATTTCTGCATTATGTGTTATATGTTCTTATTTAGCCAGTGTTTAATCACATTTCATAGGACTTTAAAGACAGAGATGATTCCACATTATTCTTTTCTGATATTCTTTACTTGTATATATATTTTAGTTGCACTGTAAGTTAAATAGGATGCAGGACTATCTTAGTACCTAACCTATAGTTTCTGATTAGTTCCATAAATATTTGTTCAGCACCTATCATATGTCAGGCACTCTTGACATTTATTACATAAAGATGAAAAGCAAAGTCTGATTTTCAGAAGGGAAAGAAGACAGGCATGTAAACAAATAACTGCAATACAATGTGACAAGTGCAGGAATAGAAATATGCATGCAATACTCTTTGAATGCAAGACAGATTAATTTTACCTAAGGTAGTCAGGGGGAACTTCAGGGAGAAGAGTTGATATTGTAGCTGGAAATTTGATAAGAGGGAGAAGAAAATTTCAGGCACAGAGCAGCAAAAACAAAGGGAAAGTCATAGACAGAGAGCTGCCAGGACTTCAGGGAACCCTGAACCATTCTCCCTTTTCTCTTCTGACGATCTGCAACTAAGAGCTGAGTAGTCTTTTCTTTTGAACTGTCAAAATGCAAAGTATCTAATTATATCCCCTCTCTAGACAGCAACTGTTGAGTTCAGACTCCAGGGGGCTCCTATACACACCTGCCTGTCTGAAAGAAACTATCTTCAAATTCCAAAGTAACCTCCCTCTGAAGGAGAGTCCTAAAGTGATTCCAAGGTGCTTTTATAGCACCTCTCTCTAGAGAAAATAAAAACAAACTTACTCTCTGGAAAGTTACCCTCTTACATATGATCATTTCCTTTCAGAACAGTGGTCCTCAGCCATGACCATTAGATTAGATTTACCTCAGCTGACTTTAATGATCCCGATGCCCAGCCAATGCTCCAGACCAATTAAACCAGAATTTCTGAGAGCAAAACCCATGCAGCAGTATTTTTTAAAAATTCCCTAAATGATTTCAGTGTGAAGCCAAGGTTGATTCAGAATTTATGGTTTCCCCCACTTAATATGAATGTTTAACGATCATAATTCTCAAGCTTCTCTGACAGGATTAGGACTATGTATTTTTTCAGAAATGAAATAGAAAGACATTGCTTGTATTTAGTCTTAACTTGAAATTTGCCTCTTCCTGTTTGGGTTCATCTTGGCTGTATAGTCCCTCTGGTTTCTCTGGATGTTCCTCTCTCTCATAGGCACATTTCTTTCCCTCAGGCTCCTGGCCTCAGATTAGAAAACTGGTTCTGACCAAGTGGGTCAAAGAGAAAGGCATGTAGCCCACCCTTCTTTTGTTTCATTGCTTCTGCAGCTAAGGGATTCCTTTAGTTTAAAGATCCAGAGTCCTATTCTTTGGAGATAAATCTCTGCATTTTCCTCTTTGTGTCTAACCCGGTCTCCCCCCCAGATCTACCTGCTGAAATAAGAATGAAAGCGTCCCTTACCATTGCCTAATCCTCCCAATGTGCTGCTGAGACAAGAAACTGAGGGGAATGGAGAGACCTTGATCCCAGAAAAGAAGGGAAGAACTTCAGTTAAGAGGAAGTCAACCCTCACCCTGAAATATAAGGCCTGATTGCTGCTCCTCTTTTCCCCTAATTTGAAGAGAGAGATTGCGTGGGACGGCGGTGTGCCAGGAGACCAGGCAGAGGAAGAGGAAAGAAGAGCCAATTAGCCCACCAGAAAGTCAGCAGCAAAGTGGGGAAAGGAGAAGCTCAGAGGCCCAGTAATCACAGAGACTGTGTCAGGAAAATGAAGCTGAGACCAGGCGACAGTGCTGGTGCCACTGTCCACTGAGTCGGAAAGAACTGATTTCTCATCAGATTAACCAGCTAACGCCTGTGGATGAAGCATCCCACACAAGTGTTGGCTCTAGCCAGGCTGCTCATTTGTCAGCACTGAAGTGACATCATGTAAATTCAGAGGCAGATGCCAAACTCGATGAAAACTCATGATTCACTCAGAGTGTGTTGGGCATACACAGCTGACTGGATGACCTCTAAGTCCCCTTCTAGCTTTCTAATTCTAAGGTTCTGTGATCTCAGGTGACCATCACGAACCTGGCATGTTCCAGGAAGTACATTTAGAGAAATTTGCAAGGAGCTTTGTGTCCAGGTGCCAGTATATTTTATGTGAAAATGGGGTTCACCATGCCAAGGGAAGGAAATTGCCTCTTGGCAACAGAGGAATGGCTGCTTCCGTGTGCCCATTTTTCCTAAGCAGTCCTCTAA
The DNA here is from genome assembly GCF_902686455.1 of Sciurus vulgaris. NCBI lineage: Eukaryota > Metazoa > Chordata > Mammalia > Rodentia > Sciuridae > Sciurus > Sciurus vulgaris. The sequence goes on along the minus strand of NC_136470.1, from coordinate 70,996,887 downwards.
ATGGTTTAAAAACACAGATCCAGTGTCTCTCATCGCTTCCTGCCTAGGCAATGAGATTTTTGTCTGGCAGAGATCTTACTCTTCCTTCTTCCTGGTCACCCATAAATAGTATTCCCTCAGGACCATATTAGAGAAGCCATACCCACCTTCCTTTTCCATGAGCAATCTGTCCACCCTTCTGTAGCTTTCTAAGCTTACTTGTTCAAAGGCACCATGGGGGGTTTAGTTTTTATTTCTGATCCCTCCAGGTAGTAAACATTGTGCCAGTTCCTTCTGGACTGAGAACCAGAGTCAGCAGAGAACTCAGCGGAAATAGAGGCTCTGCAAAGATGGAAGCTGACCATGTGTTCCCCCTACACGCATAACAGGTCTCTGTTCTCATGCTGAGGCAGCAGCTGCGGCTCTGCATCCTATCCCCACCAGACCCTTGCCTCATTCTCTTTTTTTAATCATTTATTCTGGCTGTTCTTCTTCCTGCCAACAATAACTCACAGCGATTTCACATACAATGCTCCTCTCATCATGGTGCAGTATAAACAGTGAAATTACAATTTAAAAAAGACAAACAGAAAATACAGCTCTCACAATTTTCTGACTGCATGTGGAAAATCCAGGGCAAGACTTAAAATATTTTCTTTCTTGTCATGAATTGGAAACATTGGTGGGTTTTGAATTATAATCACTTGTTTTTGTTTTTTAAAGAATCATTTCCTACTTCTTGAATTTTCTTATTATATTAAGATCTCTGTTAATAGCAGCCCAACTGCTATAGCAGGGTTCTCTTGAGGATGTTTTCCTATGGTTCTATATTTTTAGGAGACAAATGACAAGAAAATAGACATTGTGGATATATTTTTTTAAAAAAGAATAACTTGAAAGGATATTCTGAAATCAGTAATGAATTGGTACAATCTTACAAACTTCTTCTGTGGATATCATCTACAATGATACATAATAGATGGAAAGATTCATTCATTCTACAAATTCCCCAATTTCTGAAGACACATTACATTCACTGGTAATTCCAAGTCTTCAAATTACCTAGAGTTGTGAGAATCAATATTCTGAGTTCAAAATGGAAGCACATCAAGTATTTTGCCATACCTAGAGATAAAGTATGTCCCTCAGATGAGAAATCATAGTTAAATGTGAGAACTCAAAGAATTTGGGGACTTTTGAACCAGGGAAAAGAAATTTGCCCTATGAGGTGTCAGTTAGGTCAGTTCCTAAGAAACAGAATATAATCAGACCCCAGAATCCACTTAGCCAAAGGAAGCTAGAATTTGAGGGAGAAGGTAGGAAAGACATCTTTGAATTTCCACCATAGCTTCAGACTAAAGTATACTTTTATAATATGAGATTTGAAAGTCATATACACTTTGCTTCCTTTCCAAGAATTTATAGAATGAAAAATATGTGCTATAAATAGATAATTCTAAAAATCTTTAGTCTTTCTTATTTTCCCATTCCATTAAATTATAGAGGTACTTTCATTATATATTTTGAAAAATTGTAATTTTTCCTCTTCGTATTGTGTTATTTAATTATACCTATTGATTTTAGAATATCTCTCCCTGTCCTACTTAGTGCACTTTTAAATGAGTACATTTACTAAAGTGGAAAACAAGATTACTGTGTAAAAATTTCATATGTAAGGTTGAAAATTTTCCTAATTTTAAATGAACAAGGAAAGTCAATTTCATAGAATCTTAATGGGTAAATATTTAGTATTCACAGAAGATAGTAAAGGATTCATATATATATATATATATATATAATATGCATACAAAAATTGTAGATGGACACAATACCTTTATTTAATTTATTTATTTTTATGTGATGCTGAGGATCAAACCCAGTGCCTCACATGCACTAGGCAAGTGCTCTACCACTGAGCTATAACCCCAGCCCAGTAAAGGATCCTTAACATTGGAAATTGATAACTTTTGCCAAATTAACAGAAGTGGCAGGGTAAGAGGAAGAATGATTCTCTATAATGAGGAACTGTGAACAAACAAGTATAAAATTGTTTTTGTCAAAAGTCTAAACATTTATTTACAATGACTTGTAAGTACACAGAAAAAGCAGTGGTGGCCATGGTAAGTCAGCATGGGATCCTAAAAATGAAAATCATTTTCTTTATTAAGATTAGAGGTATGGGGCTGGGGCTGTGGCTCAGTGGTAGAGTGCTCACCTAACATGTGTGAGACCCTGGGTTCAATCCTCAGCACCACATAAAAATAAAATAAAGGTGTTGTATTCACCTATAACTAAAAAATAAATATTAAAAAAAAAAAAAAGATTAGAGGTGTGTTGCCAGGAGTGGTGGCCCATTCTTGTAATCCCAGTGGCTCAGGAGGCTGAGGCAGAATTGCGAGTTCAAAGCCAGTCTCAGCAAAAGGCGCTAAGCAACTCAGTGAGACCCTGTCTCTAAATAAAATACAAAACAAGGCTGGGAATGTGGCTCAGTGATCAAGAGGCCCTGAGTTCAATCCCCAGTACCCCACCACCCAAAAAAAGATTAGAGGTGTGCTAAAGAGAATTCCAAAGATAAATTATTTTAGTAAATCTTTTAGAATACCAGGGACAGGATGATAGTTGAGATAATGAGGGGAAATTTCTTTATAATGTATAACTTTTCCCCACCATATTGTGTGCTCAATATGAAAAGAACATGTTTTATATTTCTTTGTGTCTTTGTCATTTAATTCTATGCCTGGCAAATACTAGGTACCCAATCCATCTTTTCTGAATTCGTAGGCATTTAAACAAGCCTACTCAAAATTAACTACATAATGGATAACAGGTCAACCATGCAAGAATTCTTAAGTGGCATATCTTAAATATTCATTGCATGACCATTATCCTATTCAACACTATAATTTTAGCAGTAAACAGATAAATAAAAATTAAAGGGCAAATAGGGACTGGGGTTATGGCTCAGCGGTAGAGTGCTCACCTAGCATATGTGAGTCACTGGGTTCCATTCTCAGCACCAGATATAAATAAATGAATAAATAAAAGTCTGTCAATATCTAAAAAATATTTTTAAAAAGAATTACAAAATAATAACAAAACAGAAGACTGTGGTCCTATTCTTATAATACTTAATATAATGCTTCATACAGAATATATAAGTTCAATAGTTATTTTCTTTTTTTAAAAAAATATCTTTTTAGTTGCAGATGAACACAATACCTTTATTTTTCTTTCTTTTTTTTTTTATGTAGTGCCGAGGATTGAAGCCAGTGCTTCACACCTGCTAGGCAAGTGCTCTACTGAGCCACAACCCCAGCCCTCAGTAGTTATCTTCTTATGGTGGTTGGCCCACTGATATCCTAATTTGGACCCTACCTTATCCCATATACAAAAATTAACTCAAAATGGGTCAAAGATATAAAAGGTAAAACTATAAAAATCTTGGGGGGGGGGAGAAAAAAAATAATGGAATGAATCAAACATCATTACCCTATGTAAATGTATGAATATGCAAATGGTATGCTGTTACTCCATGTACAAACAGAAACAACATGTATCCCATTTGTTTACAATAAAAATAAATTTAAAAAACTATAAAAATCTTAAAACACATTGAAATTTTCATGGAACTTGTTATTGAATAATTACTCAGAACACTAAAAACATGAATTAAAGAGAAAAAATAGAGAACCAAACATCATTAAAATTTTTAAATTCTGTTTTTCAATGGGTATCATTAAATGAAGTGAAAAGACATACCCTGAAGAATAGAAGAAAATATTTACGACTTATATATAATAGGAGACGTATATTTAGAGTTTATTAAGAACTATTAGAACTCAATAATCAAAGGACAAAACATTCAATTTTAAAATGGAAAAAGGATTTGAGCAGACATTTCTCCAAAGGGCTATGCAAGTGAATAATAAGCACATTAAAAGATGCGCAAAATTATCAGCCAAAAAAGTGCAAATCAAAACAATGAGGTGATACTACTTTACACTACCAGAATGGCTATAATAAAGAGACAATTAACAAGCGTTCATAAGGATATGGAAAAACTGGACCCCCCATAAACTACTTATGGGATTGTAAAATGGAATACCTGCTTTGAAAAGCGGTCAGGCAGGTCCTCAAACAGTTAAACAGATCTATCATACAACCCAGCTAGGAATATACAACCTCACCAAGTATATACCTAACAGAAATGAAAATATGCCACACAATAATTTGTACAGGAATATTTATAGTTGTATTTTTACAATAGTCAAAAGGTGGAAATAATCCAAATACCTCTCAAATGATGAATGTAATTCATATCCATGCAATGGAATATTATTCTGCAATAAAAGGAAATAAAGAACTGATATATGTTGCAATGATGAACCTTGAACACATTATGCTAAGGGTCACATAATGTATGATTACATTTATATAAAAGGTCCAGAATAGGCAAATCTATAGAAACAAAACAGATTAGTGGTTGCCTAGGACTGGAGGTGATGAAGGGATTGAAGGGTGTTAGCTAAGGGAAACAGGGCTTCTTTGGGAGTAACAAAGATATTCTAAAATGAATAGCATTGATGGATGCACAGTTCAGGGAACATTCTCAAAGTTGATGAATTGTATACTTTATGTGAGGGAATTGTATGTTATATAAATTTTATCTTAATAAAAGTGAGCTTTATCTATGTGGAGCTTCCTGTTTGTACAGACATGATTGCCCACCCCCGCGCAAGGAAGGACTTGCTACCCAGCTGAGAGGGTTATAAATTGGCAGGAAGCATCCAGCCGTCAGCTCCTTAGACTCAGCCTCAACTCGGAGGAGCCACTTTTCCCAAGGCAATCCACATCCAGGAAAGGCCCCGCCATTTCTGCTGGAAAAAGGACAATTCTGACCAGGGCTGCTCACTCCAGAGCTCCCTGCTGGGTTAGCCACAGCTTCATCAGAGCTGCCTTGCAGCTTGTCTTCTCCCCAGGATCAATCTGCTTCCTCCCCTCATCCCTTCACAACTCTTGATCTGCTTCCAGGGAACATAATCTGCACCAATTTTTAAACATGGCAGATTAGGCATACATGTATCTCAGAAATACCACTAAAATGGTGTGTTATGTGAATTATATCTAAAAGGTAATTATATCTGCAAAGGCAAAGTAATTTTATTTTTCAACTCATTGGGTCAGAGAGAATAAAAACATACAGTGGATGAAGGAATAGTTGTCTTAGATGAAAGGAGGAAGAAAAAAAAATGGTTATAGAGAAGAATACCAATGAGAAGCGGGGTGATTTCTTTTGTAGAACCTCCAAAATTTCAGGACTTGAAAGTACAGGAGTCCCTGGAGACAGATGCAAAAGCACAGTCGCTCTCTGCTGCCTCCATATGCAGAACTTCCAGTTTCATAGTTCCTCCTTCTTAAATATAAATGGGCAGACAAAGACTCCACATATCTGAAGAAACCCTTCAACATGAAAACAGGTCAAAACAAACAAACAAAAAGGAATAGGAAAAAAAAAAAAAAAACAATGAAAACATGGGAGATGAAAATTTTTCCAAGAACAAAATACGCATCACTTAATATCTGTGGGGAACAGAGAAGCTATTGCATTTTTGAAACAAAAATGCAAATGAAAAAATAACTAGAGGCTAAGAGAGAACTCTTGGTAAATAAAAATATGATAATAAAAATGAAACAAGGTGTGAAAGACAAAGATATAGAAAGCATTCAAATGTAAAATGTATGACAAAGAGATGAATAACGGAGAAAGGACAGGAAAAAGACTCGGGCTCCAAGACTTATAGAAAAATAATAGCATGAAAGAAAATTCTAAAACACAAGTCAAGTCACAAACGATTGAAAATCATTGGACTTTTCATAAACAACACTGGAAGCTGGAAGAGAGTGTAGAAATACCCTCAAAAATCTAAGAGAAAATTCAGCCTTAAATTCTATACATAGTCAAATTATCAATCAATTGTGAGTGGAGAATCTTTAGGCATTTAAGGACTCAGAACTGAACCTTCCATAAGTCCTTCCTTAGAATGTTTCTGGTGTGTGTGCTACACTAAAGGTAATAGAGTAAATGGAGAAATAGAAAGAATTCAGGAAACAGGAAACAGGAACTCCAGAACAGGAGAGAAGTAGAGAATGATAGAGGGCAATTGGTCCGGATTGGGGCAGGAGATGAGGGCAGAAATTGTTCTCAAGGACTAAAAGAAAGAAACAAACAAACAAACACCTGATAGGTTCTGTGATGCACTTAACAATATTAGAATAGTATTGTGAGGTGTTTTAAAATTTATGGAGCATTTAGAAAAAATAAGCATCAGGTGGATAAGAAACAAAATCATTAAAAAACAGAGGCAATTTTTCTGGAAATCCATATGCAACAGAATGAAACTAAATCCCTATCTCTCACCCTGCACAAAACGCAACTCAAAATGGATCAAAGACCTCGGAATCAGACCAGAGACCCTGCATCTTATAAAAGAAAAAGTAGGTCCAAACCTTCAACTTGTTGGCTTAGGATCAGACTTCCTTAACAGGACTCCCATAGCACAAGAAATAAAAGCAAGAATCAACAACAGGGATAGATTCAAACTAAAAAGCTTTCTCTCAGCAAAGGAAACTATCAGTAATGTGAAGAGAGAGCCTACAGAGTGGGAGAATATCTTTGCCACTCATACTTCAGATAGAGCGCTAATTTCCAGAATCTATAAAGAACTCAAAAAACTCTACACCAAGCATACAAATAATCCAATCAACAAATGGGCTAAGGAAATGAACAAACACTTCACAGAAGAAGATGTACAAGCAATTGACAGATATATGAAAAAGTGTTCAACATCTCTAGTAATAAGAGAAATGCAAATCAAAACCACCCTAAGATTTCATCTCACCCCAATTAGAATGGTGATTATCAAGAACACAAGCAACAATAGGTGTTGGCGAGGATGTGGGGAAAAAGGTACACTCATACATTGCTGGTGGGGTTGCAAATTAGTGCAGCCACTCTGGAAAGCAGTATGGAGATTCCTCAGAAAGCTTGGAATGGAACCACCATTTGACCCAGCTATTCCACTCCTTGGCCTATACCCAAAGGACTTAAAATCAGCATACTACAGAGATACAGCCACATCAATTTTCATAGCTGCTCAATTCACAATAGCCAGATTGTGGAACCAACCTAGATGCCCTTCAGTTGATGAATGGATAAAGAAACTGTGGCATATATATACAATGGAATATTACTCAGCCATGAAGAATGATAAAATTATGGCATTTGCAGGCAAATGGATGAAATTGGAGGATATCATGCTAAGTGAGATAAGCCAATCTCAAAAATCCAAAAGAGGAATGATCTCACTGATAAGCGGATAAGGACATATAAGGGGAGGGTAGGAGGGGTTAGCTTTAGGGATTGGGTTAGGTTTAGAGTTAGGGATAAGGAGGGTGGTAAGAATGGAGGAAGGAAGGACTGTATAGAGGGAAAAGAGGAGTGGGAGTGGTGGGGTGAAGGGAAAAAATAACAGAATGAATCAAACAATATTACCCTATGTAAATTTATGATTTTTAATTAAAATAAAAAAATAATAAATTAAAAAAAAAAACAGAGGCAATTTTTTACTCCAGGAAAAACAAAACATTGTACGACAAGGAAACATAATCAGTATACATTACCTACCTAGACAGTGAATGATATTTATGTTATCATCATAATATGAATGTTAAATATTAATTTATCTAGACATTATATAATAAGAATATGGAGTGAGAGAGGAAGAAAAAATGTACACAAAAGACAAATCTTAATTTATAAAAACAATATCAACGGTGTTTAAAATGGCAAGACAATAAATAGGAATCTAAGCATGCCATTTTGAAATATGGAAAATGCAATAGAACGAAAAAGGAAACAAAGAAAAATGAACATGATTGCCTGCTAGGAGCAGTACCTGGAGATGAGGAGGGAAAGGTGGAGAGGGAACTGCTAAATTTTATTGTATTTGACTTTTTAAACTACGTACATATTTTATTCTGACAAAAATAAAATTTAATTGACATATAAAACCTAGATGGGCCCGGTGGCACCTGTAATCCCAGCTACTCAGGCAGCTGAGGTAGAAGGATCACAAGTTCAAGGTCGGCCTCAGCAACTTAGCAAGACCCTGTCTCAAAATTAAAAAAAGGCTATAGATGTAGCTCAGTGGTAAAGTACCCCTGAGTTCAATCCCCAGTTTGCAAAATCATGAATTAAGTGAATTTAAATAAATAAATAAATAAAACCTATAAAGTTTCCCAACTTCCTAGCATAGCCAATTTAAACTACTTGCTAGTCAAAATATGGAAAAGAGAAAGAGTATGAACTGCAGATTTATCTATGTCCTCCTATTAGCTGTGTGTCTCTGGTCAATCTCTTTAACCCTTGTATTCTATCATCTCAAATAGGATTCATAATACTTTTTCACAGAATTGTGAGAAACTAAAATAAGATAATATATTATGATAAGTATACTAAACACATAACTGAAGATTGGTAAATGTTAGCTATAATTATTGCTGGTTTTCAGGAATCTCCAAGATTTACCCTTCTTCCAATTTCTATGTTAGGTTTTCTCTGCAACCCAACATGTCTTTCTTTTGTCTATACTTGTTACTGGTTTTGTACAAACCTCTATCTCTGACTAGAAAAATATCTCAAATTTTCTCTAAAATTCTGCATGCATCATTTCTTTAGAAACTCACTTCCCAGTGTACTTCCATGATTTTGAAATATAAGGAACTTGGGTTATTTGGCAATATGGTCTGAAGGAAGTAGCCTTATCTTGAAGCTGAGGTTGCATAGCACACTCACTTTTTAAAACTTGGACTGTATTTTTATTGAGGTCATTTAGGTGTGAGCACTGTGAGAGATTACTGGCCCTAAGCCCACCTAAATCACCACTGACATCCTTTCTCTTCTTCTTCTACCACACCTATGTATCCTCGCCAATTCCTTTGGTCTTATGATTATCCTAGATGTACTGTCATAAAATTTGGGACCTAGTTAAAGAGTGTTTTCCTTAGGTCATCTCATTTTTTGTCTTCCAGATCAATTTTGATGGTATAACTTTCTATTTGTTTTATATAGTCCCATGTTGTCTGATGTAGCCCCGACTCAAGAAATCCTTGAAGACTGTTATTTGCTTCTATTGAAACATGGAGTGAGGTAGCCCACCATGCAGAGGAGAAAAAAATATAAATTTAGGCATCTCCTTGGAAGAAATCCATTGTCAAAAACCCATGGGAGAACAAAATAGGCCCTTTCAAAAGAGAAAATATGGCTGGGAAAGCAGGAAGAAGAGAATCAAGGCAGGCAAATAGGGACAGCAGGGATCTGGTTGAAGACACTCTGTGAATGAATGAGGGTGTGTAATCAGGAAAAGGACCATAGCTCTCCTTCCAGTGACGCTCAGGTACAGCAGCAGCACTGGGGCTGGCAGCATCACCATAACTATTATTATTTAGATCCTTAAAATGTGCCCATCACTGAGCCCTGAGGCACATGTACAGAAACAAACACATGTTTCAATATTTACTCGCCAGGGCCTGAATCCATGATAGTGCAGTTGTCGATCCTCCCACAGCCATCAGGCAAATGCTTGACTAAACAGATGGCATTGCCGGCATTTTTTCACTTAGGTAGGAGGATGGAGGCTTACATAGCCAGAATCCATAATTCAATATGTCTTCCTGAGTATGATCTCCGAATAGTCCACCCGAGAAGCACCGTGTGGACAGGGGAGAGCCGTTGACCCGGGAGTGAAAAAAAGAGGTGTGGCAGTATCATAGCAATGACAACAAAACCCCACGGGACTTAGAGACCAAAAATCTAGTTTTCAGTCATTTCTTGTCACTAAACCACTTTGTGACTATGCGAGCATCTCTGTTAGTTTGGGTTTCCTCATCTGTGAAATGGCAGTAAGCTTCTCCTGCCTGGTCTCGGACTTTTATAAGGATCAGGATGAGATTAATTTGTGTCACAATACTCAGTAAGCTGTAAAATATTATAGCATTACCTTAAAATACTCTGGTGTCTAATTTAACTATTTAAACCTTAGCTTTTCCAAGAAAGAAAAAGAATTTTTTTTGTTGTTTTTAAGGATGTTATAAAAAATGTACTTAAAAAATATTATTTTACTACCAAATATGTTTAACTTTCACAATTTTTAACATTGAGGAGAAAACTAATTTATTATTTTTAAATTCAAAAGAACATTCTGTCCCAAACTATTTTTCAAAAAGAAATTGAACTGGGGTACAATTTTATGGAAGAATTTTATTCATATTTCAATATTCTTATAACTGGGTCCTAATGAAATGTCTACATGTGACTTTTTTAATGCATACGATTATTTAAAAATCTTTCTACTGTTGTATCCAGAAATAAAAAGGACAAATGCATGAAACTCAGTTATTGAATACTGAGGAAATATTGGGGAGTTGAGAAGGAAATCTATGGAAGAAAAGATGAGGGACAGAGAAAATTTTCTCATAGGAACATTTTTTTTTAAAGGAGACTTTGGGAGACAGTTATGCTACAATCTGTACTCTCAGTTCCATAATTATTTGATATCAAGAATTTAAAAACTGAAAATATTTTATAACTCCGTGTGCTCTAAAATCAATCAGAAACCAGATTTTTAAAAATTAACATATAACATACATCACATAGTACCAAGGATGAGACATCCGAATGGGCCTGGGCTCCGATCACCTACTATCTGTAACTTTGAATGAGCTGTGACTTGTTATTTATAAGAGTGAGGAATCGGCACCAGGTGCACACTGCAGTTTCTTCCACCTAGCACTGCAGGCCATGAGGTTTCTTTTGATTTTGACAGTTTGGGTTCCAGCTTATTGCAAACTAGTAACAGTGCCATGTTAATATTTCATTTCTGGATGGAAAGTGGGTCATCCAGATGTTTCTGAAGATTGGTATCACGTAGATAAAAAAGCCATTTGGCTTTCTTCATTTATAACTTATTATGTAGACACCCCAGAAGCAGATAAGAGTCATCATAAATGATGCCACTCATCAGCGATATCTAGAATTGAAATGTTTAACTCTTGTCATTTTATTGTGTGACTTAACTCACTGACCTGAGCCAGGTCAAGTTTTAACCGCTTGAAAGATCCTTGTCAGCAAGCAATTTTTAGTTTTATCTCCTGTAGGCCAATAAAATTTTCCAAGACCCAAAGCAATTCACTTATATAAACACTGCTCAAAATAGATAAAAGATAAAATTTGGTGATGGTATTGAAAAAAATAAGTTTAGTGTTTTTTATTATATTAAGGAATAAACAGAAAATTAGTATATAATTTAAATGCATTTGAATTAAAAACTGTAATTTAATGATTTTTTTTAATTGAGTGCATTTCCCAAGGTAGTCACTCGATAGTTTTCAAATAAGAAACATTCTCAAAAAGTCTGCAGGTGACAATTTACAAAAGTCTCACTGAAGATGGAAGTTCTCCTTTCTTTTTATTCCTTTCTCCTCCTTGTCTCCGTCCACCATCCCCTGCCTCTCTCATTTTTTATTTTTCCCTCTTTCTCCATTCAGAGAAGTGTGAATATTTTTATGCATGTGATTATGGCCATACAATTATGGCCATGTCTTCCTGACAAAGGCCCCAGACAATGTAGAACTGGCTATTTTTTTTGTGATAGGCTAAGACAAGTTGGTGGTTGTTGCCAGAAAGGAGTGACCAGGGCTGACACTGGGTGATGGGATTTCTTTTCTTTTTTTTTCTTGCTTTCCTCCCCACTTAATATTCTTTTTTTCTCACTCTTTCCATCTGGGTGTAGCCATTTAAATCACTGCTTCCTATTTCTCTTTTAAATGTTCAAGAGACTAACCAAAAAGAATGAAATCAGAGAGGGACAAAAACAACAACTATTTGATTGTTGAGGAAATGGGGAATCCTTACTCCTAAGGAGAACTGACTTAAAACTTAATATCCTATATATTCCTATAGAAAAGGACATATATCATAAGCATACAGCTGGACAGACTTTTTCAAATTGAATATAACCATTTAACCAATACCAGGTCAGGAAGAATATTACCAGCATTCCAGAAGCCCGACACTCCTGTCTCCTTCTAATGCCTACTTTCCTCTTCAAGGGATAAGTACTATCCTTATTTCTAATAGCATATATTTGCCTATATTCATATTTTATATAATTTAAATTACATTATATTATATGTAATCTTTTTGTCTGTTTTCTCTTGCTCTATATTATATTCATGAGGGTTTTCTTTTCATTCTGTTGAGTACAGTTTTATATCTTAACTTTCCATGGATAATATTCCATTGTGTGAATATATGACAATTTCTTTTTCCTTTCTATTGTTATTGGACATGTGATAGTTTCCAGCTTGAGACTATTATAAATTGTGCCTCTCTATATATGCAAATATATACATATGTCTTTTAGGGGTATATACTTGGGAATGGAATTGTTGAGTCACATGATAAGCACACATTTGGCTTTAGTTCTGCCAAGCACTTTTGGAATTCTAATGATTTCACACTCCATGGGGAAAAACAAAACTTGTTTTTTGCTGTACACAAAATGACTTTTCTCTTTACCTTCTCTTACAGCTACATTCACCCACATTCATGTGTGTTATGCCCTATGTGAAACTTACTTGTTTTACCTAGGTTTACTATGGTTAAATAATCTAAATGTAACGGAGACTTTTTCTGAGAACAGAGACTGAAAATGTTATATAAAAGCTTTTTCTGTGTTCCTGTTTTCCATTCTCACAACTGTGACAGAAAAATTATCTTAATAATCTGTGCTGTTTTCAGGGAGATTTAAACATATAGTTATATTCTCTAAGATGATGCAGAATTCCATTCCTTGATTGTACTGGTTCTCCTCCTCCCTGTTCACCTTGTGAAACTCACATCTACTTTTTTAACTGTACTGAAAGAAAAACAAAAATCAATAGGTGACAATCCTTTCAGTAATATACAGAAGCCACAGAAAATAATTTAAAGGCAAAGAGAAAAGAGTAATCTTTCAAGAGACAGACAAAAGGAATATGAATGCCTTACATTACCTTTGCAAACCATCCGAACCAGGAGGCACTGCTGATCATTATTTTGTTAATCCAATAATTAATCATTTGATGTCTCAGGAGGGATTTCAGCAAAAACTAGGTCAAGGGATCAACCATGTTCAATGGCTGATTAGCCTTGAAACCCAACTGGGATTTATGGAATTATAGAACTCCTCATGACTTCAGCTGGGTTGCACAATTTTAACAGAAAAATTTAAGTATAAATATTTCCACAGGCTTCTCAGTTGGCCTAATTCAATTCAAAGTTTTGGCATTCACCATCAATGGCAAGCCTTAAAACACTCTTTATGACACAATTTTGTTGGGTTAATATGGGCATATTTATCTTTAATCGAGGTTAGACCCATTTCAAGCATCTATTTGCCAAATGCTTATTAAAGAATATGCATAATACAATAATGTCAAACAATAAAACATGCTTCCTATCTCTTTTTAGAATTTATAGACTAGTGAAATAGATTAAAAATAAATGAGGTAAGTATATACACATAGCTTGCAATTAGACTAGGAAGAAAACAAAAAGAATAAAGTGAAAAGAGTGGAAAGAACATGTGGGAATATCTTAGCTAAAGCTGCAGGGTCTCTGGAACGTGATGCCTAAGCTAGACATAAATTGTAGAAAGGAAACACTGTGTAAGAAGGAACCACTGTGTATAAAGGAGAAGGGAAAATGCTAGACCAGAACAGTTGCAAAGAGGTCAAAATTTTTTAAAAGTTATTTAATTTTTTTAGTTCACAGGTAAGATGGCATGCATACCTATGTGTATATATACACATATATATACACATGTACGTATGTGTATGTACACAAACTCATATATATATATGATGTACAATATGATATTTTGACATATGTATACACTGTAGAATGGCTAAAGTATTTTAACATATGTATTACCTTACCTAGTTACCACTTTTTGTGGTGAGTTCGCTTAAAACCTATTTTCTTAGCAAATTTCAATGGGTAGAAAGGGAGGATGAACAGGAGGGGAAGAAGAGAGGTAGAAGAAAAGAAGAAAAACAAGGAGGGAGGAAAGAAGGAAAAAAGGGAGGTCAAGCAGTTCTAAAGATCCCATTAGGAAAAAGTCTCAAAGACAGTACTCAGGCCAGAGGTAGAGGCCTGAGAAAAGATTATCTAGGCCTAAAGAACCAAGATTAAATTGGTGAGAGGTTCTGTTATCAGACAAAAAAGAAGATAAACAAAAGAGACAGAAAGTCCAAAGGAGGCGAGCAGCAGCATTCCATTAGAGGAAGCCAGCTCAGGTCACACCAAAACATTTCCAAATATGTAGAACAGACATGTTTGCCTTTCCTTATTTCTCTCAGCCATCAGAATCCTTATGGAACATTCCTATGAAGACTAGGTACCATTTCATAAAAGCAAATTAGGGACCAATTTTACAGAAATCAGAAGCAACATAGACTTCTGATTTCCTGCCTGTTCAACTTCATGGACTATTAGACCTTACTCTACGTATTTTTAGTCTAACAATTCTGAAATAAGTTTAGATCCAGAACTTTCTATGCACTTTAGTGGTAGCTGAGAGAAATTTACGGTACTTTCTGAGGAATTCTCAACTATTTTTGAGGATTTTGAAATGAGCAAGATGTTCTGCTGAGCAGGTGGGGGCAGAGCTGGAGACAGAATTTTTTATATTTATTTTTATTGCTTATCCTATTTAGTTATACATGACAGCAGAATGCATTTTGATTCATTGTACAGAAATGTAGTGCAACTTTTCATTTCTCTGGTTGTATATAATGTAGATTCACACCATTCATGTACATAGGGTAGTGATGTTTGTCTCATTCCACCATCTTTCCTTCCCCCTGCTCCCTCCCCTCCCCTCATTTCCCTCTACACAATCCAAAGTTCCTCCATTCTTCTCTTATCCCCTGCTCCCCTGTTATGTATCATCATTCTCTTATCAGAGAAAACATTTGGTGTTTGGTTTTTTGAGATTGGCTTATCTCATTTAGCAAGATATTCTCCAGCTTCATCTATTTATCTGCAAATGCCATAATTTCATTCTTCTTTATGACAGGGTAATATTCCTTTGTGTATATATACACCACAGTTTCTTTATCCATTCATCTGCTGAAGGGCACCTAGGTTGGTTCCACAATCTAGCTGCTGTGAATTGAGCTGCTATAAACACTGATGTGGCTGTGTCATTGTAGTATGCTGATTTTAAGTCCTTCGGGTATAGGTCAAGCATGGGATAACTGGGTCAAATGGTGGGTCCATTCCAAGTTAGGGAATTTCCATACTGCTGTACCAATTTGCAATCCCGTCAGCAATATATAAGTGTACCTTTTCCCCCACATCCTCACCAACATCTATTGTTGCTTGTATTCTTGATAATAGTCATTCTAATTGGAGTAAGATGAAATCTTAGGGTAGTTTTAATTTGCTTTTCTCTAATTATTACAGATGTTGAACATTTTTTTTTTTGTCAATGTTATGTCTTCTGTGAAGTATCTGCTCAGTTCCTTACCCCATTTATTGACTGGGTTATTTGTATTTTTGGTGGTAAGTTTTCTGAGTTCTTTATAAAGTCTGGAGATTAGTGCTCCATCTGAAGTGGATGTGGTAAAAATTTTCTCTCACTCTGTAGTCTCTCTCTTCATGTTCTTCATTATTTCCTTTGTTGAGAAAAAGCTTTTTAGTTTGAATCCATCCCCATTTATTGATGCTTGTTTTAATTTCTTGTGCTTTGGGAGTCTTGTTAAGGGAGTCTGGTCCTAAGCCTGCATGATGAAGATTTGGACCTACTTTTTCTTCTATTTGATGAAGGGTCTCTGGTCTAATTCCTAGGTCCTCGATCCCTTTTGAGTTGAGTTTTGTGCAGGGTGAGTAATAGGGGTTTAGTTTCATTTTACTGCATATGAATTTCCAGTTTTCCCAGTATCATTTGTTGAAGAGGTTGTCTATTTGGAGACAGAGTTTTATGATGAGTTTTGTACCCTGAACTTTGCCCGTAGGCAAGGATGCTGTTATGGCTTAGATATGAGGTATTTCCCTAAAAGCTCCTGTGTTAATACAGGGATGTTCAGAGTTAAATGACTATGAAAGCTATAACCTAATTGGTCCATCCTAGTTAGAACAGACTGGCTGGGTGGGTAGAGCATGCCTGGAGGAGGTGGGTCACTGAGGGCATGCCCTGGAAGGGTTCATCTGCCTGAAGCTGCTTCCCCAGATCTCTTATCTGCTTCCTAACCCTGCCATGAGCTGAGCAGCTTTCTTCTGCTGGGTCCTTCCTCCATCATATGCTGGCTCCCTTGAGGCCCAGAGCAAGGGAGTCAGTCATCTGTGGACCAAGACCGCTGAAACTGTGGGCCCCAAATAAACTTTTCCTCTTCTAAATTGTTCTTGTCAGGTGTTCTGATCCCTGCGATGCAAAAGCTAACTAAAACAGATTACTCTTAGTTGTGCTGTATTTACTGTAATTATTTGTTTGCATCACTACTCAGTGGCCCTCTTTTCATCTTTGTATCCATAGCACTAAATACTCTTTGTATCGCAGAGAAGGTATTTGATTCATATTTCTTTTCTTTTTCTTCTCTTTCTTTCTTTCTTTTTTTTTTTTTTTTTTTTTTTTTTTTTTTTTTGGTACCAGGGGTGTTTATCACCTGCCCTTTTTTATACTTTGTTTAGAGATAGGGTCTCGCTAAGTTGTTTAGGGCCTTTCTAAGTTGCTGAGCTGTTTTTGAACTAGCAATTCTCTTACCTCAGCCACCGAAGACACCGGGATTATAGGTGGGTGCCACCATGCCCAGCTCAAATTTCTTGAATAAAGAAATAAATGAAAGAATTTCCTCAGTTCAAAGGTTTATAAAGGCAGGGGTCATACTCCAATTTGGTCCAACGCCAGCCAATAAAACAAAACAGAAAATCATTTCTGGAGTAGATTACAATCATGCTGAAAAGAAGGAAGCTTCAGAAATTAACCCCGACTTCTCATTACTCCCAAATTTCCAGTTACTTCTCATTGGTCCCACATTTCCAACTACTTCCAAAGGTATCTATTTTAATGACACTCAAATTAAACATGTTAAAAACTGTCCTCTTCAAATATCTTACCTTCCTAAATGTTCTGATATCATTAGTGACACTTGTATCCTCACAGTCTTTGAACACGATCCCAAATTTAATTTTTACTTTTTGTGTTCCATCCTAGTAGAAAGTCCTATGGTTTGTTTCAATGAACATCTTTCCTATCTCTCCTTTCCTAACTAATCCATTGTCATCGTTCTTAGATGCCCTAGGTACCTCACCATTGTATCTTCATGATGTCCTCTAAGCTGGACATGTTTCCCTCTGGTCTTCAGTTTTTCCTGGCATAGATTTCAAAACAAACTTTGTATCATGTAATTCTCTTGCTTAAGGACTGTCCATTCAAGCCAGGCATGGTGGTGTGCAGCTGTAGTCCCAGCCACTTGGGAGGCTGAGGCAGGAAGATCCCTTGACCCCAGGAGCTTGAGGTCAGCATGGGCAATAGAGCAAAAACAAACAAACGAACAAAAAACCCCACTAATTCCAACAGCCTATTGTTTCAAATATTAGTAAATATGTAGGTACATGTCTATGTATTAATGTTTTCTTGGTATTTTCTGCATAAGTCAAATTTGTACCCTTATCAGTTTTCTTTCGAGTCTTTATCATTCCTATTTTTATTCACTTGCTCATGATTTTTCCTTTGTTCTGAGGTCCTCTCAACATGTTCCCATCAATGCATGGCTATCATTTAATTCAAATCATATTCAAGATTTGCTTGCTACTTTCTTTGATCAAACCTAGGACATACTGATGATCACCTTGATTTTCATTTCCATCTACTATCGGATAAAATACATCTACATATATGAAATTCTTTTTATATAAGGATATAGTTTATTTTCTAAAGTAATCTATATAAAATGAAAAGTCTTTACTACTTGACTGTGTCCTCATTGTAAAGTGGGACTATACGCAAACTATATTATTACTAATCCTTTTGGAAGAAAGAAATGAATAATTTTGCTTTGAAAAACTGGCATTGCCACTTACTTTTTCTTCATGAAGAGAGAGATTACTTGTATAGTTCATATTCATATATTCATTCACTGATGAACTACTTATTGAAAACCTACTTTTTTCTGAGACCCAAAGAGAGACTTGGAGATCTCAAGATGAGTAAGACAATGTCACTACCCTCAAGGAACTCACAGTCCAGCGAAGGAGACAGAAAAGAAATTAGATAGTTGCAATCGTATCTGACACCTAGAATTGTCATATATTTTTCTAGAAATTGCCATTCCCCACCCACACAGTCAAAAAAGGTCATTCAGCCTACCTTCTCTTACCCTTTCTGATTGGTTCATCAGTAAACAATTGACTCATGAGTATTCTACATTTTTATTGAAACAATGATTCTTCCCACCAATGAAACAAGGTAATATTTCCTACACTTGAAATTTTATTTGGTTGCCAGAAGACAACTGCAGTTAGAATGAATAACTCACCAGTGGGGAAACTGGTCTAAAAAGAAAACTAAAAGAGTCTTGGGTTTCAGACAAGATTTACTCTCCTGTGTTCTCAAAACAAACAAACAAACAAAGTGTTCTGAATAAAAGAGCTCAAACTGAATTGTTCTAAACTAGATGGCCAGGGAACTTCTAAATCAACTATATGACTATATAATTACCTATCCAGATTATATAAGTTAACTCTGGATACCTAGGAACCATTTTGTTTTCAATAAAATCTATATTTTTCTCTTCCCTGATGTTCTGTGGTTGAGTGGCTCCTGTCTGGTTTTCAGTTATTGATTTCCTCAGGATGCCACAGTCTTTGTTCTTTTGCTTCTGTGCTCCTCAGTGAAACCTGGTTGCTCTTAGTTTCCTGTTGGAACATATGATTTAGAATCACCATGGTTTATGACTTTCTGATACTGCAGTTTCAGGAACACATCTATTTGGTAAGATGAGATAAAAGAAAAAACATTGATAGTGACATTGACAAATGAGAAAAGAGAGCAAAAGAATGAAATGCAATAAAGAAAATTTCAGATAGTTGATTTGTAGACAGAAGCACAAAAACATAAATACAAGATAGAGAGCACTACTGTGCAACTGTATGGAGCTCTGCAGCTAACCTGATGATCTGGAGAAGGGAAGAAGAGAGGGAAGATTGCATTCCCACTGCTAATGGACTTGAAAATTTTTAGAGACTAGTTCTCACTATTTATTCTCCATAGAACAAAAAAAGAAAGAGAGAGAAGGAAAAAGAAAGAAGAAGAAAAGAAAATTGGCTTCGAATCAAGAACATTTTTGCTTGTGCACCAGTAAGGCTGTCTTTACTATCAGAGAGATGAAATACTGAAAGGACATTGTGAAATCTGTAATCAGTCAGTAAGATTTATTGCTGTCCTTGGGAAATCATCATGAAGAGAACAGAAAACTCCCTGAGCTGGAGGATTTGGTCTCTGCTTGCTTGAAGAAAGGTAGCTGAGTAATCCTTCAGCATCTGCCCTGATCCTTGACTATTTTCAAAAACATGATTCAGGGGAACTTGGGAATCTATAATGTGAACTATATGTTTAGAGCTATATGTTGTTGAATTGATCCCATGCTATCACCTAAATTTCTATGAAACAAGAGATATCTGTATTTTATGTAGGACTTTTTCCTAAGTTTAAATTTGACTCTTCAAAATTAGCTAATCTCCATAATTAGCTGTGACTTGAGAAAATGGCTCCTATTTTACACAAGCATCACCCTCATTCACCACTTAGGAAAAATAGCTCTTTGTTTATCATTAATTCAGAATGAAGACAATGGGCAAAAATAATATATCTTCATTAGCAAAACAACTTAATCAAAATGGTCCGTCTTGTGGTTTCTAAAATGTGCCTTGGTGAATCTATGCTATATGCTATATGCCAGAACCTAAATTTCTTTTCCTCCCCTGCCTCTCCCAAATTATATGCTAGTGATAACCTTAAAGTATCCTGGATCCTATACATGTGAATCCTGTGCTTGCATTCCTTGACTCAAAGGCCACAAAGAAAAGGACTTTGAGGAACACCAAAAGAAAAACACTCAGCAAAATAAGAAATGAATTACCTTGCAAGGCAAGATTGACATATATTCTAATAGCTGAAACTCCCATTTCAAGTTCTAGATATGTACCTCCTGATAGAAATATCATGTGAGCTATGTGTATAATTTAAATTTTTATGGTAACTGCATTTAAAAAAACAAAATATATGAATGAAGTTCATTTTAGGAATATATTTTGTTTAGACCAACATACACACAGTATTATTTCAATATGCAATCAATATAAAGCTCCAATGAAGAATTTTACATTTTTTGAAATGCTATTATTTGTACTTCTTATTTACAGTTTATCTTGCTTTGGATTTGCCTCATTTCAAGTGCTTAATAGCCACATATGGCTAGTGGATACTGATTTGGATAGAGAAGTTCCAGGTCATATATCTGACTTCAAACTGCAAGAAAAGAAGAATAGAGCAAGAAAGTGTGGATCATTTCTAAGGTGTTTACTCTAGCACTTCTCTAATACTCTTCCCCATTAGATCACACAAAAAACACTTTGAGAAAGCATCAGATAGAGTGTCATCAAATCTGTTTAAATGGCAAACCTGACTACGCAAGATTGTAACTCGTCCATCTCCTGATTCTCCCTTACATTGTGCTCCTTATGCCAAAGCATTATAACCTTCTTATATACTATATTATTTATTTATTGTTTTGTTTATTGTTCCTTGTCTGTCTTCCACTCCTACAGAATGTTAAGAGGAGGCCAGGAATATATATCTGCTTAGGTCACTAAGGTATCCCTTATAACTGGCCCAGTGCCTTGCATACAGTAGGTGCTCTCACAATAGGTGATGAAAGTTGGAAGAAGGAGTAGATCTTTTTATCTCATAATTTGAGGATACTGGATTCCACAGAAGTAAAGTGACAAGGTCAAACAAGCTGGTCAATGGCAAAGCCAGTCCAAAGACCAAAGTCTTTGAACCACACATCTGATGATTTTCACATCATTCCAAGTATAAAAAAAAAAGACAGGCAGGAAAAAAAGTTATTAGATATGAAATATAAATTAAGCTTTTGACAGTGAAACAGATTTCGATTGGAGTGTAAGTTTGTTAAGGGGAGATATTGTCTTATTCATCTTTGAACTTTCCTCTCCATCCCCCATAGTTAACAAAGAATGTTTAATACACAGTAAGTGCTGAAATAATAAAAGAGAGAGTGGTCAATTATATCTATTTGTGGTATGATGTGTTTTTCTTTCACTGGGAAGACGTTGGAAAGATGTTGCTGTGTTCACCACATATTAGCTTTTTATTATGGCTTAGAGAGTTTGGAATGAGGTTGACATATCTTCTTCTGCTATTAGCAACCAACCTCAGGAGCCAAAACACTAATATCTTAGAAAAGAGTACAAAATTCCAGAGATAGATTTTGACAACCACCTAGTTTCTAATTCTTCTTCATGATTTGTCAGGGCCATGAGTTTTGCTAGCTTGAATCAAAATTGATGTTTATGTTTCTGAGAATCTAGTTTTTTAGACTAAAATCAATATGGTGTTGATGAATGAGGCTAACTAAATAACAAAAACTTCCCATTGAATGTACCTGTAATAAAATTCAGCTATTGTCATGACTTCATTCTATTTGTGAGATTTTTGCGCAATAAAATATAATCCCCTTTTCAATAATGCTTACCAAGATGCTTAATACTCTAATAGCCCTTGAAGAAGGGAAGTAGACAACTGTTATTTTCCTTTATCAGAGAAGGAAACAAAGATGGAAAAAGACATTTGTTGGTTACTCAGCAAGTTGCCAACCAAATCACAAATCCACATCTCTGCATTTTAAGGATCCCTAAGACAGACTTTGGATAAGAGTCGAATAATCACTTAGATCCTTTTGAACTAAAGGTCATGTCCTCATTTTAAAGTAGCTCTAGCAGAATCCCAGAGAAGTCCTATTTGCATAGGAAACCCACAATCAAAAGTTTACAGAAACATACTATTGGCATCCTAGTAACTTGCTCAGCTTGAACATATGCTATCTGATCCTTTTATAGAATCATAAAAAAAAAAAAAAAAAAAAAAAAAAAAAAAAAAAAAAAAAAAACAACCAGTGCTGGAACTTTGGCTGCAGCTTAGAGTACTAGGGACAACTAGGAGCAATGCCCCAAGACTGAATTTCAAATTTAATGGAGAATTTCAGTGCCTTTGAAATAAATTGCAGTCATCCCACTACTACTTTCTTTGAATTCTAAGTTTTCTTTAAAGAGCCATAGATTGAAAAGGTATTAAAAAATTGAACTATATTTTGCAGATGAATTTGACTGGAGGTGTTAAAATGTCTTCATTTGCCATGGCTGGAGTCCAGTACAAGAGAGACAGTCATTCAAGGGCTAATGCTGGCCTGGGCTTGTAGATTTTTATTGTCAGGCAGGTGCTACACAGATGCAATTTGAGTTGCCATATGAATTCCATCCTATGTTAATGTGACTCAGAAGCAAGCTGTTACAGCTAAGGGGGAAAAAAAAAAAAACAGTCTTGGGGATCAAAGGAATAGATTTAAATCCAGCTCAGTCACTTGCAGCGTGAGCTCAGGGAGATAATTCAGCTTCTCCAAGTCTTTGTTTTTCATGAAAAAAAAAATGTGAGGAAGAAAATTCTAGGTGAAGGGATCCTTGTGAACAGAGACCTAAAGTTGAAGGTGACAGAAAACCCTGGGATTGACAAGGGCAGAGACTATAATTGAAAGAAGAAAAATAAATAAATAAATAAAATAAGAGGATAGCATGGATAGAGTTAGATAAGTAGGGCTAGAATAAGGATATGAATTCGACTCAGTAGGACACTGGCAACTGGTGTTTTAAGAAAGGGTGTGCAAAACATTGGCCAAAGGTGGTGACAGAATGAATCAAAGAGCAAGTTGCCTAGAATCAAGAAAGTTCTCCAGAAGTCAGTTGCAATAATTTGTACATGAGATGAGAAGACCTGAAGCAGACTGCAGTAGAAGAAACAGAGGGAGGAAAACTCAGTATAACTGGTCTCTCTCACTTAAATATACAAATCAAAAATGACTAAAACGTTTAAGTCTTGAGTGATGGCAAAGATGGTGATGTAATATACAGAGAAAGAAGGTGGGAGGGAAAAGTGGGAAAGGCTTCTGAGGTGTTGAATTAAAGAGTGATGATGGCAAGTTATTCATGCAGAAACATTAACTGAGCTTTTGGTGACGTGGTCCTCGTGACATGAAGATAAACAGATATGGAGATTGAGTATGATGGTGATAGTTGACGCTATTGGAACAGATGAGCTTCCCCAGTGAATCAAGAAAAGAGAGAGCATAATTCAGGATTTAGGATGGACTACTGGAGAATTCAATGGAATGATGTATGGAAGGTACTTAGCACAGAGGCTTGCATAGAGTAAAAGATCAATAAATGGTACTTTTAAAGAATAGGAGCTGGGGGCAGGTACAGCTCAGTGGTAGAGTGCTTGCCTACCATGTATGAGGCTCTGGATTCAATCTCCAGCAATGAAATAAAAAAAAGAAGAAAAGGAAGGAAGGAAGGAAGGAAAGAAGGGGGGAAATATTCAGTTTGAAAAGAAAAGGCAGAGAAAGAACTTTCAAAGGAAAGAGAGAGATTTTACATGGTGATTTCCAGTAACTCCCATCTCTGATAGGAATGTGGTCTCAGTGCTAAGAGAGCTTACCTCAGCATAAAGATACTCTAGGGCTCCCAAGGATCATCTTCCATTAAACTCTGTACCAACTATAGAAAAAAACAAAATATTAACAGCTTTATTGGTGGGTTGAATTCCCACGAGCTCTATCAATTGATCATTGAGACATTAGCTGGGAGTGATATGAAATATGACCCAAGAATCTGTTTTGATTAAAACCAGAGTGTATAAGAATCAACCATTACTCTTCTACTAACCATTTAGGATCTATGTTGGGAGCACACAGTGTAGGTCC
The DNA here is from genome assembly GCF_902686455.1 of Sciurus vulgaris. Classification (NCBI taxonomy): domain Eukaryota; kingdom Metazoa; phylum Chordata; class Mammalia; order Rodentia; family Sciuridae; genus Sciurus; species Sciurus vulgaris. Next base: position 70,972,752 of record NC_136470.1, on the reverse strand, counting down.
AACTATTCTTGTTTGGGTCAATCTATGGGCAGTTAGCATCAATTAGAATAAGGACCTCTGCTATGTGATATTTTTCCCCTCCAGCTTCATGGTCACTTGACCTCAGATCTACATACCTGGACAGCTCTCTAATCAATCAGCCCTCACTTAAGACCTCTTAAATCTTGTAATCCCCATGGACACCCATATAAGCAAATACTACTATAAAATTATTCATCCATTTAATATATACTGAGTACTTATTTTGATCCAGGACAACATCACCTGCACACAAAAAAACAAGGGTACAGAAAGCAGTGAGTCAATTAACACAGACAGAATGGAGAAAATATAGTTAATAAGGGCTAAAGAGATACAGGCCATTAATAAAAATGCCCCAAAGCATTGAACTTTTCATCTGTCTTCATAAGCTCTCTCCAGCTTATGGCAGAGAAGACAATTAGATATGTAGGCTACTCAATTCTAATTTCTGAATTCAGGAAGAAATTAATGGTTCCACAAAAACAAGAGTTTTTCCACTTTTCCTGCATCAAGCCAGCATGAGCACAAATGTATCTCTGTTAAGGCTGGGGGAGAAAGAGGAGGGAGGGAGAATATGACTACTGCCAGCACAAGCTCAACAGACAGGAACAGAAAAGAATTTTACTGGCAGAAATTAGAAATTGTTCTTTCTCACTCCACCAACACATAAGTAATAAACGCAGAGCTACCTTCTGCTGCCTTTATAAGCTGTGTTACAAAAATGATGCCTCAAGAGATGGAAGTAGAATCTGCCATGCAATAAAACTATACTCTCCATCCAGAACACCTGAAAAAATTACAAATATATATATATAACATATATATATATATATTTATGTATGATATTTTTATATAGTCCCAATAGTATTAGTTAATAAATAAAGCTGAAACTTTTTAGCCATAGACCTTTGCAAACTCTCTAGAGCAATTTGAAAAATGTATGATGCAATATTTAAAATGAATAAAAACTGTTACATGCGCACCAATTAAAGTAAGTGTTTCATGTGTGAGATAGGTAATGTTTCAGAGAGGACCAGCCACACATAATGGGATGTTAAAATGGGACTCTATTTCTGTTTGGCAGAGCCTAAAATAATGAATGCCACTCCCACATTCCAAAGTGAGGTTCTAGATCCCCAGAGCAGAGCTTGCAGTTTTGTGACCATTTGTTGGTCATCCATCCTATAAAAATCCAGCCTCTAAAAAATAAGACTGAAGACACCAATAAGAGTTTTTGTTTTGCTTTGTTTTGTGATGTTGGGCATTAAACCTGGGACTTTGTGCATGCTAGGCAAGCGCTTTACCACTGACCTACATTCTCAGTCCCTGAGAGAGTTTTTGGAGGTTAAAAAAAAAAAAAAAATGCTTGTAGGTGAGTTGTGCAACTGCAGTGTTACTTTCTTTCCCATCTTGTTTACTTTGCACCAACACAGAGTCCCCATTGTACCTCCAGTCCAGTGAGAGGGAAACCAAGTAGAGGACCAGAGAATTCTGTGTGTCTCTAGGTCAAACATGAGAAATTCTAAAGGGATTGAGGCTGCCTGAAGTAGCTCCAGGCAGCAGAACAGAGCACTGCGTCTGGTAGATAACCATGTCTGCACTGCCAACAGGACCAAGTTGCTTGTTCGCTCCAGATCAGTAGTGGGCAATGCTGCCATTGTGGACTGGAACTGGTTAGGAGAGTGACTGGGGGGTTTTCTGTAAGAGCAAGACAACCTGCAGTAGAAAGAGGCTCAGAAGTCATTAAGAATGTAGAGGTTGTAGCCATGGAGAGGAACGACAGTTGTCCCCCACCAGAGGAATCATTGAGGCAGTTCCAAAAGTACCCTTCCAGGGTTAACTTGCATCTGTGCCACAGCCAGAAGAGATTAAGACCCCTACAGTAGTGCTAGATTTTTCTGTCCCACACCTCTTCTGTCTCCCCGCACTCTAATATTAAAGTAGCCAGAGGGAGCCTAGTGAGAGAGCTGAAGAAAAGGAAACAACCCACATGTTCCCACCCACACCCACCTGCACAGCAAGCCTCCAGCTGAAGCAAGTCCAAGTTGGAGAAAAGGAGAAGATGTACCTGTGAATGAAGTTCAGAATTTTTGCTTACATTGGACTGGGTATATTAATTACTGAATGAAGACTGTTTTAGGAAATCAAATGGCCAGAGGAGACAGATTTTATTATCTAATTGTGACTATATAAGCTGTGAGATCTGCCCAGGATTTCCTCTGAAGAGCATAGAAAGAAGCAACAGCCCCAGTAGGGAAAGGAAAGTACAAAGTTGTCTTCTGGTTGCATCCTACTTATTCACATTTGTCCACAGTCCCTGCTGAAAGAAATCATGCTTGTCCCTTGTGTTTCTATTTCATTACCACTTCCTGACCATAGGTGATTAGACCAAGGAAGGGTATTTGACCAAAGACAGCAAAACTGTAACCCAGCCAAACACCTGTGAATATCCTTGCAGAAAAAGGTAAGGACATCAGTTTCCTTAGCATGGGAATATGAGAAAAACAAATAAAGAAGAGAATTAACACACTTAGCCAGGAGAATTGAAATTAAAATATTCATTCATCCAACAAATACTTACTGAGGCTACTACTATGTTAAAATAAGAATAAGAAAAATAACATTTCTGTCTTCAATGAGGTAACATTCTAATGCAGAAGAGGACAAAAACAAATGAAGGAAATAATCACGGATGCTTATTTTTGCCATCTAGGAGGTCAAAATATTTGGATAAGAAATAGCAAGGGAGAAAGCCCTACTCTCTATCTAGGGTGGTCTGGGAAGGGCTAGCTGAGGTAAGATATTTAAACTTAGACCTAAAGAATGATATAGGTCCTGGGGAAAGAATGTTCCAAACCGAGAAAAACAGATGCAAAAACACTGAGGAAGGAAATTGCTCAGCACATTTCCAGAACTGACAGACAGCCAGGACAACTAGAGGAGTGAGCAAAAGGGAAAGATGAGATCAGAGAGGAAGACAAGTGCCAGATCATGCAGAGATTGGGAAGCTGTTGTGAGTATAGGGCAACCTCTTGGGACAGCATGGAGGCCAGTGTGGACTACATGACATATACCTTTAAAAAGTCATGACTGAGCAGTAAATATGAGGCTATGTAATAAAATGTATAGCTAACTATTAAGTCATACCTGCATAACTTCATTTGCATATAATGCATGGATTTGGGGGGGGGGGGTACTGAGGATTGAACCCAGAGGTCTTAACCACTGAGCCACATTCCTAGCCCCTCTTATTTTATATTTTTGAGCCAGATCTCAATAAGTTGCTTAGGGCCTTGCTAAACTGCTGAGGCTGGCCTTGAACTTTCAATCTTCCTGCCTCAGCCTCCCGAGCTGCTGGGATTACTGGCATGCACTACCCCATGCATGGATCTTATCCTGTAAGATCATAACAGGGCGAAAATTTCCTATAACTTAGTTATGTTATTACCATTGTAACATCATAGTACAATGCATTAGCCATGCATTTGTGGTGATGTTGGTGTTAACAAACCTACTCCCTACCATTTATATGAAAATGTAGCACATACAATTATATACAGTACATAATACTTGATAATGATAATAAATAACAATGTTACTGGTTTATGTATGTACCATACTTTAAAAAAATTTTGTTTTAGTTTAATACCTTTATTTTATTTTTACCTGGTGCTGGGGATCAAACCCAGGGCCTCACACATGCTAGGCTGGAGATCTACCACTGAGCCACAACCTATTGTTACTTCAGGGGTCCTCCTTCTACTTGTAAAAAAATTTTTACCACAAAACAGTCTCCATGTTATGACAGCAGCAGCCTCATACATCTTATTCTTACTGTGTGTCCTGATTGCATCCAGGGGTCGTGTTGAGTGACCTGCACCATATGTTTGCGTAAGTATACTCTGCCATCTTCACACGATGAGAACATTGTCTAAGGATGCGTTTCTCAGGGTGGATTCCCATTATTAAGAAATTCATGATTGTATGGAGTGATTTTCTGTCCCACCTCTTGTCCTACATCAGAGGTCAGCAAACTTTTTCTAAAAATGGCTAGCTAGTAAATATTTAAGGCTTTGCAGGCCATATATCCTTGGTCACAACTGCTTGTCTTTGCTGTGATAACATGAAAAATAGCCATAGACACTATGCAAATGAATTAGTGTGGCTGTGGATCATTTAAACTTATTTTTTGATACTGATAACATGAATTTCATATAATTTTTATGTGTCAAGAAATAGTATTTTGATTTTTAAACTACTTAAAAATGTAAAAATCATTCTTAGCTCATAGTAAAAAGAAACAACTAGTGAGTAGGATTGGCCCACAACTCATAGCTTGCCAACAACTTTTCTAGATGCTTTACTTGCAGTGTGGTGACACACACCTGTAATCCCAGTGATTTGGGAGGCTGAGGCAGGAGGATCTCAAGTTTGAGGCCAGTCTCAGCAACTTAACAAGGTCTTAAGTAACTCAGCAAGACCCTGTCTTAAAATAAAAATAAATAAAAAGGGCTGGGGACGTAGCTCAGTGGTAGCGTGCCCCTGGGTTTAATCCCCAGTTCACACACACACAAAAAATTAAACTAGATGCTTTACTTGCAAAGAATTAATTTAACTCTTTCAACAATCATAAAAGGTAGACACTGCTAATATACTTATTTTACATGAAAAGGTGAAAGATCACACAGCTGGAAATGGGCAGAATAAAGATTATGAACTCAAGTAAATACGGTTCTCATTCTCTGTTGATTTTGCCACCCTGCCACATAATTCAAGTATAACATATTCAAAGAAACATTTTTGTAGAGGTAATGAGTGACTCCAAAAATCTGTTCCTCCAAGCAATGAGAAAACAGCCAATAATAATAATAATTGTCAAAATCAACTTCTTCAAAACTTAGTATAAATAGTGAGGTTTGTGTTGCTTTAACTTGACCTTCTCATCCCTCTCTTCCTAAGATCAGTAGCCTTGAAAAATAACAGTTTTACAAATATGGTAACTGTGAATTCAAACAGCAGGCTAGCTGCCTATGGAAAGAAGCATAATGAGTTTGAAACATCTCCATTCCAGATTGCCATCATTTGGCCTGTCTGCTCCCTAGAAACTCCACTCACAGAACTATTTGATATCACTGGGACACTCACTCAGTGTGACTAGCCTTTCCTCCCTGGGAATTTGTCAAAAATAATCGACAGCAATTGTTTAATACCACTACTGCCTGAAGGGGAGAGAATTGTCAGAGTAAACAAGAATTCGACAAAAATAAATAAGTTAAATTAAATTAAAAAGCTTTAAAAACCTGGGGAAAGAGATATTCATAGGAAGTTTTAGAATGTTCCAACATGTTGCTAGAAATCTAGAGAGCCTCAAACATGCGCAATGTGATATGAATGCCTAGGTAAGACTTGAGAAGACCCTAATCTCTGGACCCTGGCTAATGTGGGGCTCTATATACATAGTAAGTGCCAGCAAAGGCAGTGTTGAAAACTGCCAGAGTTGAAGGTGTGCCCCAAGAGACACACAAAGCCAATGAGTAATAGCTGGGAGACTTACTGGTTCAAGGCATTTAAAGAAATCATTGTGCAATAATTAGGTATCACTAAGATGACCAAACAGAGACTTCAGTGACTGAACATAACAAACAATGAAGAATTTACAGAATTAGTTCAAGAAAGTTAGTAAACAAAGAAATGGCAATAACAAGAGTGAAAACAACAAGCTCCAGGAAAGGGAGCAATCTGATTTTCAGAGCTGCCATATTGTATTATCTAAAATGCCTAGATACCAAAAAAAAAATTAAGACATAGGCAAAAACATAAGAGAAGGGCAGTCAACAGAATCTTTTTTGAGGTAGTTCAGACATTGGGCTTTCTAAACAAAGACTTTATATCAGTTATTATAAATATGTTCAAAGAATTAAAGGAAACAACATCTGAAGAACTAAAGGAAAATATGATAACAAAGTCTTACCAAATAGAGAATATCATTAAACAGATAAAATTCAAAACTTTAAAGAAAGAATTACATATAAATTCTAGAGTTGAAAATTACAATAACTAAAATGAAAATTTTACTACTGTAGCTCAACTGCTAATCTGAACTGGAAGAAGAAAAAAAAGTTAACAAACTAAAGATAGATCAATTGATATTACCCAGTTTGAGTAACAGGAAGAAAACAGAATGAAGGAGATTAACGGAGTGTCAGATACCTATGGCATACTGCTAGAGTTTGGATATAGAACATCCCCCAAAGGCTCACATATTGAAGGTCTGGTCCCCAGTGCAGCAACATCCAGAAATGGGACTTTGAGGAAGTGATTATATCATGAGAATTCTGACTTCATCAATGGATTAATCCACTGAGAGTTTCATCATTTGAATGGATTCATGGAAGGTAGTAGAAACCGTAGGAGGTGGGACTTAGTTGAAGGGAGTGGGTCATTGGGGACATGCCTTTGGGAGTCAAGATATCTGCCCCCACTTTTCTCCTTCCTGGCTGCCATGAGGTAAGAAGCTTTCTTCCACCATGCACTTCTGCCAAGGTGTCCTACCTCACCTCAGGCCCAAAGTGAATGAGCCAGATGACCATGGACTGAAACCTCTAAAACTATGGGCCAAAATCAATGTTTCTTCCTCTGAGTTGATTTTATCAGGTATTTTTCCACAGGGACAGAAAGTTTACTAACACAGACACCAGCAAGCATATCAATATATATAGCAGAAATTTTAAAAGGAAAAAAGAAATAAAAGAGCAGAAGGACTATTTGAATATATAATAGACAGAAATGTTCAAAATTTAATGAAAAATATTAAATACACCAAATAAGCTCAACAAACTCCAAGTAGGATTTTCCCAAAGAGATCTACAATGAGACATAACCAAACTGTTCAAAGTCAAAGGCAGATAATGTTGCACTCAGTAAGACAAGAAACTCATTATATCTGAATAACAGTTGACTTATCTTAAGAAATTATGAAAGCTAGAACGGCTGGGTGATGTAATCAAAGTGCAAAAAGGAAAATAATAGTCAAAGCCAGGCATGGTGGAATGCACCTGTAGTCCCAGCTACTTGGGAGGATGAGGCTGGAGTATTGTAGGTTTGAAGCCAGCCTGGGCAACTTAGCAAGACTCTATCTCAAAATAAAATTAAAAGGGCTGAGAATAAGCTCAGTGGTAGAGCACTTGTCTAGCATGTGCGAGGTCCTGAATTGAGCCTCTAGTGCTGTCAAGTAAATAAACAAGGATGCAAAAAGTAAACCACACAAACAGTAACAAAAATAGAGCTGAAGTGGAAGTAATATTGCCAAACAAAATATACTTCAAGACAAAAATTGTTGCTAGAGACAAAGAAAAACATTTTAAGCTATAAAAACATCAATCCATCAGGAAGACATAATAGCTATGAACATACATATGCCCAATAATAGAGCCCCAAAATACATGAAGCAAAACATACAAAGCAGAATTTTTTATTTTTATTTTTAAAGACTGTATTTTGATTCATTGAACACAAATGGGGTACAACTTTTCATTTCTATGGTTGTACATGATGTAGATTCACACCATTCATGTAATCATATATGTACATGGGGTAATGATGTCTGTCTCATTCCACCATCTTTCACACCCCTGCCCCCTCTCCCATCTCATTTCCCTCTACACAATCCAAAGTTCCTCCATTCTTCTCTTATCCCCCAACTCTTCCTCCCTGATTATGTATCATCATCCACTTATCAGAGAAATCATTTGGCCTTTGGTTTTTTGGGATTGGTTTATTTCACTTAGCTTGATATTCTCCAATTCCACTCATTTACCTCCAATTGCAATAATTTTATTCTTCTTTATGGCTGAATAATATTCGATCATGTATACATACCAAAGTTTCCTTACCCATTCATCAATTGAAGGGCATCTAGGTTGGTTCCACAATCTAGCTATTGTGAACTTAACTGCTATAAACATTGATGTGACTGCATTACAGTAGTATGCTGATTTTAAGTCCTTTGGATATAACTGAGGAGTAGGATAACTGGATCAAATAGTTGGTCCATTCCAAGTTTTCTGGGAAATCTCCATATTGCCTTCTAGAGTGGCTGCACCAATTTGCAACTCTACCAGCAATGTATGAGTGTGCCTTTTTCCCCATATCCATGCCAACACCTATTATTGCTTGTGTTCTTGATAATAGTCATTCTAATTAGAGTAAGAGGAAATCTTAGGGTGGCTTTAGTTTGCATTTCTCTAATTACTAGAGATGTTGAACACTTTTTCATATATTTGTTAATCGCCTATATATCTTCTTCTGTAAAGTGTCTGCCCAGTTCCTTAGCCCATTTATTGATTAGGTTCTTTGTATTTTTTGGTGTAAAGTTTTGTAAGTTCTTTATAAATTTTGGAGATTAGTGCTCTCTCTGAAGTGGGTGTGCAAAAGATTTTCTCCCACTCTGTAAACTCTCTTTTCACATTATCGATTGTTTCCATGCTGACAAAAAGCTTTCTAGTTTGAATCCATCCCATTTATTGATCCTTGCTTTCATTTCTTGCACTTTAGAAGCCTTGTTAAGGAAGTCTGGACCAAAGCCAAAATGATGAAGATTTGGGCCTACTTTTTCTTCTATTTGTTTCAGGGTCTCTGGTCTAATTCCTAGGTCCTTAACCCATTTTGAGATGAGTTCTGTGCAGGGTGAGAAATAGAGTTTTAACTTCATTTTACTGCATATGGATTTCCAGTTTTCCCAGCACCATTTGTTGAACAGACTATCTTTCCTCCATTGTATATTTTTAGCACCTTTGTCAAATATGAGGTAACTGTATTTATATGAGTTTGTCTCTGTGTCTTCTATTCTGTGCCATTGGTCTACCTGTCTATTTTGGTACCAATACCATGTCATTTTTGTTACTATTGCTCCATAGTATAGTACAAAGCAGAATTGAAGAGAGAAATGGGCAATTCAGCAATAACAATTGAAGACTACAGGACCTCATTTTTAATATTTTTAAGTTTGTAAACAAAAGACACACAAGGAAATAAAGACTTGAACAAAGCTATAAACCAGCCTGACCTAACAGCCATCTAACACTACACCGAACAACCGAAGAATACACATCATTTGCCAGTGTGCAAAAAATATTCTCTACAATATACCGTATGTTGGGCCATAAAAAATTATCAATACATATAAAAGGATTAACAACATGCAAAGTATGTTCTCCATCCACAATAGAATGCAATTAAAAGTCAATAGCAAAAGGAAATGTGGAAAAACCACAAATATGTAGAAGTTAAAGAACACATTCTGAGGTTTTTCAAGATGGCGGCCTAGAGGGTGGCTGCATTTCATGTTGCTCCAGGACTCAGGATTCAAAAGAGGAGAAATTGAGAGACTTGGGACCAACTCAAAGCAGCCGGGTGAGTCTCTCCCATTGGGGAGGCGTCCCGGATGGGGCGGTAGTCCCGGAACGCAGGGAACTTTGTGAAGTAGAGCTGCCGGCGAGACGCCCCTCCCCCCACTGGAGCAGTGAACTCAGACAACTGGGAGCATCGGAGAGGAGGCCGCTCAGCACAGCGCTGGGACTTGGAGCCACCACTGGGGCTCCGGAGGCTGCCTAGGGGAGGAGCGGTGAGGAGAGCTGTGTGGACTCAGGACACCGGGGCCTGCCCTGAGGAGGAGGAGGAGGAGCGTGGCCGCTTGGATTCGGAGTGACTACACCAGAGCTACAGGCAGTTGCCAGAGGAGAAGCTCCGCGGTGAGCTGTTTGGACTTAGAGCGACTGCTTCTGAACCCCGGGGCCTGCCCTGAGGACGAGGAGGAGGAGGAGTGGGGCCGCTTGGATCCGGAGTGACTGCACCAGAGCTACAGGCAGTTGCCAGAAGAGGGGCTGCGTGGCAAGCTGTTTGGACTCAGACCACTTCTGAACACCGGGGCCTGCCCGGAGGAGTAGGAGGAGGAAGAGGAGGAGCGCGGCAGGGCGTTTGCACTCACAGTGACTGCATTGGAGCTCCAGGTGGCTGCTCAGAGGAGAAGGCGAGTGGTGAGTTGTTTGGACTTAAAGTGACAGCTCCTGAACACAGGGGGGCTGCCTGGAGGACAAGCGCGGTGGGTCGCTTGGTCTCCAGTGGCCGCACCAGAGCTCCGGGCGGCTGCCCAGAAGACGCGTGCAGTGGGTCACGTGGATTCAGAGCCACTCAGAGTGACCGCTCCTGAACACCCAGGGGGTTACCTGGAGGAGGAGGAGGAGGAACAGGGAGGGTCATTTTGACTCGGAGTGATTGGTTGCCCCATGCTACGGGTGGTCGGTGGGAGGAGGAGGCACGCAGTGAGTTGCTTGGACTCCCAGTGACAGCACTGGAATACTGGGCGGCTGTCTGGAGGAAGAGGCGTGTGGCGGGTCTCTGGGACTCAGAGTGATTGTACGGGGCCCCAGGTGGCTGCTCAGAGGAGGGGCTGCATAGCCAGGCGATTAGGTGCAGAGCAGGGTCCCAGGATCTAGGAGGCTTCTTGGTGGAAGAGCCGCACAGAGACAGGCTTAGGGGCGGAGCAAAGGTTCCAGGCCTGCGGGCAGATTCTCTGAGGAGGGGCAGCCTAAGGAGATTCATCTGCGAAGGGTGAGGCTCCCAGGCCCAGGAGGTAGGGCCGGGCCCCTGCAAACTTTGCAGAGGAAGGCAGCCCAGCCCAGGCGGTAGCTGTAAATTGAGGGGAACCTCTAGGAGGGAACGACCAGCGAGACCTCCCCACTGGGTGAGTCTTCCCTGCCGGGTGAGGTTTCCCCACAAGGACGATAAAACCAGAGACACAGGCCCAAACAAGCCTTGCCTCAGCCCGCAGCCTAGTTCCCCTTTGGATGACCATTGGTCAACAAGTGGAGACACCTCTGCCCACTAGCAGGGAATATACCCCACCTGAAGGCCACCACTTCTAGAGAGGCAGCTTCCTTGTGGAGCACCACATTATCAACTTCCTCCAAGACTTCAGCCTACTGAAGGCTAAGAGGGGATATATATAGAAATCTTCAGGGACATTGTAAGTCAATAGAGGAAATCTGCAATACCTCAGCGGTCCACTGATACCTGAACAATATGAGAAAACAAGGAAAGAAAATGCTGCAAACAAATCTAGATGTTACATCAATAAAACCCAGTGACAGCATGGCAGAAGAAATGACAGAAAAGGAGTTCAGATTGTACATAATTAAAAGGATCAGGGAAGCAAACGATGAGATGAAAGAGCAAATGCAGGCATTGAATGATCGCACCAATCGACAGTTAAAACAGCAAATACAGGAAGCAAAAGATCATTTCAATAAAGAGTTAGAGATATTGAAAAAAAACCAAACAGAAATCCTAAACATGAAGGAAACAATAAACCAAATTAAGAACTCCATAGAAAGCATATCCAGTAGGATAGAACACCTGGAAGACAGAACCTCAGACATTGAAGACAAAATATTTAACCTTGAAAACAAACTTCAACAAACAGAGAAGATGGTAAGAAATCATGAACAGAATCTACAAGAACTATGGGATATCATGAAAAGGCCAAATTTAAGAATTATTGGGATTGAGAAAGGCTTAGAGAAACAAACCAAAGGAATGAACAAACTATTCAATGAAATAATATCAGAAAATTTCCCAAATCTGAAGAATGAAATGGAAAATAAAGTTCAAGAGGCTTAAGGACTCCAAATACAAAAAATTACAACAGACCCACACCAAGGCACATTATAATGAAAATACCTAACATACAAAATAAAGACAGACTTTTAAAGGCTATGAGAGAAAAGAACCAAATTACATTCAGGGGGAAACCAATACGGATATCAGCAGATTTTTCAATCCAGACCCTAAAAGCTAGAAGGGCCTGGAACAACATTTTTCAAGCCCTGAAAGAAAATGGGTGCCAACCAAGAATCTTATACCCAGCAAAACTTACCTTCAAATTTGACGATGAAATAAAATCCTCCCATGATAAACAAAAGCTAAAAGAATTTACAAAAAGGAAGCCAGCATTACAGAACATTCTCAGCAAAATATTCCATGAGGAAGAGATGAAAAACAAAGAAGCAAATCAGCAAAGGGAGGAATTATCCTAAAGGAATGTCAAATAAAAGAGGAAACAAGTTGTGTCAAACAAATAAGTAAATAAAATTTAAAAAATGAACTAAATGACCGGGAAACCAAATCATATCTCAATAATAACCCTGAATGTTAACAGCCTGAATTCATCAATCAAAAGACATAGACTGGCAGATTGGATTAAAAAGAAAGATCCAACAATATGTAGCCTGCAAGAGACTCACCTCATAGAAAAGATACCCATAGACTAAAGGTGAAAGGATGGGGAAAAACATACCATGCACATGGACTCAGCAAAAAAGCTGGAGTATCCATCCTCATTTCAGATAATGTGGACTTCAAGCCAAAGTTAGTCAGAAGGGATAAAGAAGGTCATTTCATACTGCTTAAGGGAAGCATAAATTAGCAAGACATAACAATCATAAACATCTATGCCCCAAACAGTGGCTCATCCATGTATGTGAAACTAATCCTTCTCAATTTCAGAAATCAAATAGACCATAACACAATAATACTAGGTGATTGTAACACGCCTCTCTCACCACTGGACAGATCTTCCAAACAAAAATTGAACAAAGAAACCTTAGATCTCAATAACACAATCAATAATTTAGACTTAACAGAAGTTTATAGAATATACCATCCAACCAAGAGCGAATACACTTTCTTCTCAGCAGCACATGGATCCTTCTCTAAAATAGACCATATATTATGCCACAAAGCTACTGTTAGAAAATACAAGAAGGTAGAGACACTACCTTGTATTCTATCAGATCATAATGGATTAAAGTTAGAAATAAATGAAAGAGTAAGAAACAGAGACTACTCCAACACCTGGAGATTAAACAATATGCTATTATATGATGAATGGATAACAGAAGATATTAGGAAGGAAATTAAAAAATTCTTAGAGGTAAATGAGAACAAAGAAACATCATATCAAAATCTCAGGACACTATGAAAGCAGTACTTAGAGGAAAATTTATTTCATGGAGCGCATTCAATAAAAGAAGTACAACTCAGGGCTGGGGATATAGCTCAGTTGGTAGAGTGGCTTGCCTTGCAAGCACAAGGCCCTGGGTTTGATCCCCAACACACACACACAAAAAAGAAGTAAAACTCAACAAATAAACGACCTAACACTACAGCTCAGCCCTAGAAAAAGAAGAACAGACCAGGACCAAAAGTAGTAGAAGACAGGAAATAGTTAAAATCAGAGCTGAAATCAGTGAAATTGAAACAAAAGAAAAAACTGAAAATATTGACAAAATAAATAGGTGGTTCTTCGAAAAAATAAACAAAAAAGATAAACCTTTAGCCACACTAACAAAGAGAAGATGAGAGAAAACCCAAATCACGAAAATTCGGAATGAACAAGGACATATCACAACAGACAAGAGTGAAATACAAAACATAATTAGAAGCTATTTTGAAAATCTATACTCCAACAAAATAGAAAATTTTGAAGACATCAACAGGTTTCTAGAGACATATGAATTGCCTAAACTGAACGAGGAGGACATACACAATTTAAATAGACCGATTTCAAGTACTGAAATAGAAGAAGTCATCAAAAGCCTACCAACAAAGAAAAGTCCGGGACCAGATGGGTTCTCAGCTGAGTTCTACAAAACCTTTAAAGAAGAGCTCATTCCAATACTTCTCAAAGTATTCCATAAAATAGAAGAGGAGGGAACCCTCCCAAACTCATTCTATGAAGCCAATATCACGCTGATACCTAAACCAGACAGAGACACATTGAGGAAAGAAAACTTCAGACCAATATCCTTAATGAACATTGACGCAAAAATTCTCAACAAAATTTTAGCAAATCACATACAAAAACATATTAAAAAGATAGTGCACCATGAGCAAGTGGGTTTCATCCCAGGGATGCAAGGTTGGTTCAACATCAGGAAATCAATAAATGTAATTCACCATATCAACAGACTTAAAGTCAAGAATCACATGATTATTTCAATAGATGCAGAAAAAGCATTTGATAAAATACAGCACCCCTTCATGCTCAAAACACTAGAAAAAATAGGGATAGTGGGAACATTCCTTAACATTGTAAAGGCCATTTATGCTAAGCCCTTGGCTAATATCATTCTAAATGGTGAAAAACTGAAAGCATTCCCCCTAAAAACTGGAACAAGGCAGGGATGCCCTCTTTCACCACTTCTATTCAACATCGTTCTTGAGACTCTAGCCAGGGCAATTAGACAAACCAAAGAAATTAAAGGGATACGAATAGGAAAAGAAGAACTCAAACTATCCCTATTTGCTGATGATATGATTATATACTTAGAGGAACCAGGAAATTCCACCAGAAAACTTTTAGAACTCATAAGTGAATTCAGTAAAGTAGCAGGATACAAGATCAATGCTCATAAATCTAATGCATTTTTGTACATAAGTGATGAATCTTTGGAAAGAATAATTAGGAAAACTACCCCATTCACAATAGCCTCAAAAAAATAAAATACTTGGGAATCAATCTCACAAAAGAGGTGAAAGATCTCTACAATGAGAACTACAGAACACTAAAGAAAGAAATTAAAGAAAACCTTAGAAGATGGAAAGATCTCCCATGTTCTTGGATAGGAAGAATTAATATTGTCAAAATGGCCATACTACCAATAGTACTATACAGATTCAATGCAATTCCAATTAAAATCCCAATGACGTACCTTACAGAAATAGAGCAAACAATTATGAAATTCATCTGGAAGAATAAGAAACCCAGAATAGCTAAAGCAATCCTTAGCAGAAAGAGTGAAGCAGGGGGTATCACAATACCAGATCTTCAACTCTACTACAAAGCAATAGTAACAAAAACGGCATGGTATTGGTACCAAAATAGAAAGGTAGATTAATGGTACAGAATAGAGGACACAGTCACAAACCCAAATAAATACAATTTTCTCATACTAGACAAAGGGGTCAAAATTATGCAATGGAGAAAAGATAGCCTCTTTAACAAATGGTGCTGGGAGAATGGGAAATCCATATGCAACAGAATGAAACTAAACTCATATCTCACCATGCATGAAATAAACTCAAAATGGATTAAGGACCTCGGAATCAGACCAGAGACCCTGCAGATTATAGAAGAAAAAGTAGGTCCAGATCTTCAACATGTCGGCTTAGGACCAGACTTCCTCAACAGGACTCCCATAGCACAAGAAATAAAAGCAAGAATCAATAACTGGGATAGATTCAAACTAAAAAGCTTTCTCTCAGCAAGGGAAACTATCAGCAATGCAAAGAAAGAGCCTACAGAGTGGGAGAATATCTTTGCCAATCATACTTCAGATAGAGCACTAATCTCCAGAATCTATAAAGAACTCAAAAAACTCTACTCCAAGAATTCAAATAATCCAGTCGACAAATGGGCTAAGGAAATGAATAGACACTTCACAGAAGAAGATCTACAAGCAATCAACAAACATGGAAAAATGCTCAACATCTCTAGTAATAAGAGAAATGCAAATCAAAACCACCTAAGATTCCATCTCACCCCAATTAGAATGGCGATTATCAAGAATACAAGCAACAACAGATGTTGGTGTGGATGTGAGGGAAAAGGTACACTCAAACATTGCTGGTGGGGCTGCAAATTAGTTCCGCCACTCTGGAAAGCAGTGTGGAGATTCCCTAGAAAACTTGGAATGGAACCACCATTTGACCCAGCTATCCCACTCCTTGGCCTATACCCAAAGGACTTAAAATCAGCATACTACAGAGATACAGCCACATCAATGTTCATAGCTGCTCAATTCACAATAGCCAGATTGTGGAACCAACCTAGATGTCCTTCAATTGATGAATGGATAAAGAAACTGTGGTATATATATATATATATATAGTGGAATATTACTCAGCCATAAAGAATGATAAAATTATGGTATTTGCAGCAAATGGATGAAATTGGAGAATATCATGCTAAATGAGATAAGCCAATCTCAAAAAACCAAAGGATGGATGATCTCGCTAATAAATAGATGATGACACATAATGGGGGGGAGGGGTTAGTGTTAGGGTTAGAGTTAGGGTTAGGGAGGGGGCCAAGAATGGAGGAAGGAAGGACTGTATAGAGGGAAAAGAGGGATGGGAGGGGTGGGAGGGGTGGGGGAGAGGGAAAAATAACAGAATGAATCAAACAACATTATCCTATGTAAATTTATGATTACACAAATGGTATGCCTTTACTCCATGTACAAACAGAGAAACATCATGTATCCCTTTTGTTTACAATTGAAAAAAAGGGAAAAAATACCAAAAAACTACTAAATAATAAAGAGGGAACATTAATACTGACCTTACAGAAGTGAAAAGGATTAGGAAGGAATACTTTGAAATATGTATGTTTATATGTCAATAAATTATATAATGTAGATGAAAATGGAAAATTTCAGAAAAGACACAAACCATAAAAATATGATTCAAGAAGAAATAGAAAAATATGAATAGACCTCTAACAAGTAAAGAGATTGAATGAGTAGTAGTAATTACCCCCCACACACACACACAAATAAAAGCCTAGCACCAATTCTTCACAAATTCTTCCAAAAAAATAGAAAGAGGTGATCCTTTAGCCAACTGAATATGTGAAGTCAAGGAAAGGAAGTTTACGGCTAATAATATCCCCTTTGAACACAGATGCAAAACTCTTCAACAACATACTAGCAGTCTGAGTCATGTATCATAACAAGATAGGATTCATCTTAGGAACACCTTGGTGGTTCCACATATGAAAATTGGTCAATGTAAATACAATAAAGGACGAAATTGTGAGACATTGGAGTATATTGATAAAGAGCGTAGGCACTGGAATCAAATACATAGCTTTCTATCCTAGCTGTGCTACCAGCTGTGTGATCTGGAGCAAGTCAGAAACTTTTCTATTCCTGTTTCCCCTTAGATTTTTTTGAACAATAAATTAACTTAATATATAGGACTTAGATTAGTGCCAGATACATAGAAAGTACTAGTCAGTTATTATTTTACCATTTTCAATACTGAAGTTGCTAGAGATCATGAAAATTATGACTATATATCTTCAAAAGTGTCTCAATTAACGTGCTTAATTTACTATCTTAAGTGCTATGGAGACATCATTGAGATGAACAGATGCTTTCAGAGAATCAAATAAGCTCATGCATACGAGAAAGTTTGACAAACTCAAAATCAATTTCTTGATCTGCCCTACTTAAATCTGCTCTTCCCCAATGTTCTTCTCAGAAAATAACACCATCCAGTTTCTCAGGCCAAAACATTTAAATCATCTTTGCTTTCTTATACCTCTTCTTGTTTGATAATCAAAAGAAAATTCTTCAAAATTTATCCCAATCTAACCACTTCTACCTCCGTCCTTCTCTGGGCTAGCACCATTAACTCTGAATTACTACACCAGCTTCCTAGCTGACATCTCTGCTCAGACTCCTGCAGTCAGTCTCTACACAACAGGCAGAATGACGCTTTTAAACTGTAACTTACATCATGTCTGATTTTGCCATGCCCCATAGGGCTCTACTTAATCTGGTCCCTAGACAATATCTACAAATTTGCCCCTGCTCTCAGCACTGCAGCTGCAGCTGATTTCTGTGTTGATTCTAACACTACAAGTGTGTTCTTGCCCTAGGCTCATTGCACTTTGTTTCCTCTGCCAGTAACATCCTTACCCATGGCTTCCTCTCTCAATTCATTCAGGTCTGTGGGATTTAGCTTCCTCTGAGAGGCTTTCTTGAACTAGCCTATCAAAAGTAACATCCTGCTATCCTCTCTCTTCTTTCTCTGCTTTATTTTTTTTCATAGCACTTATTGCTACTTGACATTACACATTTATCATCTGTTTACTAGCCTGTCTCTTCCTGTTAAAGTTTGAATTTCATATTTTTTTCTATTATACACTGCCTCATTGTTGGTACCTAGAAAAGGACCCAGCACATGATAAAATTGCTATTAGCTATTGATTGGAAAATCCTAATGGAGGACTGGAACTTCATCTTGTAGAAGTGGGAGAGTAGCCACAATGGAAGAGAGTTGGGTTAAATAAAGGTAGGGGTAGACAAACTATGGCCCAAGGACCAAATCCAGCATTTAGCAACCTCAGTCATTTCCAGCCATTTCGCTTTTTTATAAATAAAGTTTTATCAGAACACAGCAGTGGAATAGTTGCAACAGAGACCATGTACTCCACGAAGATGAAAAGGTTAAAGTTCGCTACCCCTGGTTAAAATAGGTGAAGTGTTCCAGTCTCTGACTTTAATATGTACAAGGATCTTAAGCAATTTTACATATACAAATAACAGTGGATTTTAAAAATGATCTGTGCTGTAATCACAAGAATTCAATTATTAAAGAAAGAACTGTTGTTTTTCCTAAGCAAGAATTTTGTCATTTTTCTCCAGAGAAGTTTCTGTTTTTTTGTCTTTTATTACATTTTCTCTAGACTCTGCTTTCTCCCATTACCATGGGACACTTTCCTGGTTAATGGAGTGGTTTAATATGGACCTTAGCTCTGACCCATAATGCTAATATTCCCATCAAACATATTCTTGTTGCTATTGTTCTAATGAAAAGTGGAAAGATTTAATTTTCTTAAACTGATGAATTTACTATTCAAATAAAGTATCAACGTGCAAAGCAAAAAAAATTAAATTATCTTTCAAATTTCAGATCAAATGCCACCTTTTCTATTAGGGCTTTTGTGGTCTGCTACATGGAATTAATCTTAGCTTCCTCTGTCTCCTGTAGCCTATAGTTTGAATCTTTATTGAATCCGTCACAATTTACCTTGCTTCGTAGTTGTCTCAGAATAGATCTTCTCCCTTCTCTAAAATAAGGAGCCCCTTACTGGCATAACTTTTATATTGGTAGCTTCTGAATGCCCAGTGTCCAGCACAATACCTGACACCTAACTGGTTCTTGATAAATGTGGGTTGAATTGACTATTAGCCTTCACCACATCTTTTTTCTTCATTTTCCATTATAGAGGTTGTGAGATCTGCCTCTAGCCCACCTTGTTTTGGCCATCGTATTCTCTCCCTAATATGGTTTTAATGGGTCCCCCAAAAGTTCATGCATGTATTGGAAATGTAATTCCCAAACTCATAGGCTTAACAGTATTGGGGGTGACTGGAAGACAATTTGAATTAGATGAGATTGTGAGGGTGAGACCCCCAAGAAGGCATTAGTGGTTCTATTAGAAAAGGAAGGGAGAACTGAGCTGGCATGCTCGCTCTGCCTGCACATGGGAAGCCCTCCACTACGTTGTGGTACAGCAAAGAGGCTCTCATCAGAAGCTGACCAGACGCAGGCACCATGCTCTTGAACAGCCCAGCCTCCATAACAGTGAGCCAAATAAGCTTCTATTATTTATGAATTACCCAGACTCAGGAATTTTGTTACAGCAACATAAAATGGACTAAGACACTCTTCTTTCCCATCTTTATCGATTTGTTTATTTATAGATTTACATAATGTATTTATGTGTGAAAATGTATCTGTCACACTGAAAATTTCAAAATATAGGTTTTTGCCTATCTCTAAAAATTGTCATTCTGTAATACTTTTCTTCACTGGACACTGTTTTTCCTTACTTCTTTCTCCGCCCTACATTGTAGTCATCTTTGTGCACTCTACCAAGCAGTGAAGCAAAAAAGAGGAGAAAAATGTTTATTTCCCTACATTCCCCACCTCCCTTCCTCTACATTTCATTGATCCAAAATACTTGGGACCTGTTTTGGCAAGAACTGACAGTCAGAAGTACGGCAGTATTCCTGCCCTGAATTTTAAACTTCCTAACAAAGTAAGAGTCTCTTCATATCCCCACCCTCATCAAAACATGGACTTAGCTACAAGGATGCGTAATTTTTATATTCAAAAACAAACCTAATCATCATGAAAATAGAAATCCAAGGAATAGAGTCACCCATGATGCCCTTCCTTGGTCAGGGACCAGCTCTGCCATTGTCAGCAAGGGGCCAATGGCAAGTTTCAAAGAATGTGCCCCTCTGGCTCCAGCCCTGTGTCTCTGGTCCCTTTTGCCTTTTATTAGTGCTTCTGCCAGGGCTGACTTTTAGCGTTATAGCTTCCTAGGCACCTACCAGATGCAACTGCCAGGCTGAAAGGGAAGAAGAATTGATTTTAGTTTCCAACTTGAGAATGTCTGTACTGCCTTGACCTTGAGCAGGGCTATTTCGCTTTCTTGCCAATCCTCAATCCACAGCCAGAGTTTGCTCTCAGCACTGTTTTGATGCATTTCTCTAGGATATTTTTTTATTTCTTCTCCGTGGCCTCTCATCTTGCCTGGCCTTCTGCCCTGACCCTCTCCCAACCCAGCAGGGTCTCCAAGCCAACCAGGATAAGAATGAGTACTAAGAATTATGGCTCTTACTCTTGGCAGGCTGACCAACTTAAGACCAGCACTGGAACAGAACTGGGGCTGCCTGGTTCATCTTCCCTGACCTGAGAATTGCTTTGACCCTTTGTAAATGAAAAGAGACTGTCCTCATTTGAGGTGATGTGACCTTTGGCAGGACTTTTGCCCATTTGTGTCTCCTGATTTTATTTATAAGATGAAAATAATACCAGGAAGGTACAGATATTCACAAAGAGAGATTCTCAATGTCAGAGCGATGGCAAGTGCTCCTTGGGAGAAAGCAGTGGCTGCTTTAGGCGAGTTCCATTAAAGATCTGAGAAAGTGGTGCAGGAGAACTCAAATTTGATCAGACTTTCCAACAATAAGATCCAAACTAGATTAGGTAACTCTGTAGTCAAGCAATTACATTTCTCTTTCCAATGAATATATCTTATTGCTAGAAACTGGACTTCTCTAGGAAAGACTGATTCTTGCACAATACTGCTATTTCAGAACCTCCCATTCCCCTCCCCTGGGCTGCATCCCAACAAAGTGGTTACATGACTCTAAGTCAAAATTCAGTCTTGCTGCCTGCAAGAGCCTTCATTTATTCTACAGGGTAGAAGTAAGAAAGGGAGAGACAGGAGATCTGGTATGGTTTAGATGTGGTCACATCCTATGAAGATTTGTGTGCACAACTCTTGGTCTTGGGGCACAACCTTCAGAAGGGATTAATGCTGGTCTTATAGAGTGGATTAGTTCCTGCCAGACTAGATTGTTATAAAAAGATTGAGCCTGGCCCCTCTTTAGTCTCTCTTGATTACTGTCCTGCCATGTGATCTCTCCCTCTTTCATACACTCCCTCCCTGATGTCACCTATCATGTTATGATTTGCCTGAAAGATCTTCGCCAGACCCAAGCAAATGCTGACACTATACTTTTGGACCTCCAGAACTGTGAGCTAATAAACCTTTTCTTTTTAAAATATCAGCCTTGGTTATTTTGTTATAGCAAATAAGGACTGAGACACAGTCCTATCTCAATTTGCTTTACCTCTCTGGATCTCAATTTCTTTCCCCTACTAAAAAGAAAATCAAAACAGACTAAACCTTCCTTTACAATTTCTTCCAGACTGTACTAAAATAACTGACTTCTAACTGCATCAAGTACATCACAATTCTGAAGGCAAGAGGAAAATAATTGATTCTCTGTTCCACTGACTTGCTATGATTTGGATTTGAGGTGTTACCCCCAGAGCTCCTGTTAATGCAGTAATAGTCAGAGGTGAATGATTGGATTATGAGAGCTATAATCAATCAGTTCATTCTGGGTTAAATAAATTGACTATGGGGGAAGTAACTGTAGGCAGGTGGGGTATGGGTAAAGGAGGTGGTTCACTGGGGGTATGCCCTGGAAGGGTGCATATTCCATGTGGACCTTCCCACCTCCCCTCTCTGTGCTTCTTGACCCTGCCATGAGCTGAGAAGCTTTCCTCCATTGGTTCTCTCCCCCTTATGTGCTGCCTCACCTCAGGCCTAGAGCAGTGGAGTCAGCTATCTGTGGGTTGAGATCTCTGAAACCATGAGCCCCAAATAGACGTTTCCTCATCTAAGTTGTTCTTGTTGGGTACTTTGGTCCCAAAGACAAAGGCTAACACACTTCTCTTTGCAGCATGAATGGAAACTGTTTTCATGCAGTCTTAGACACAGGAGGAAGGGAGTTTTTATCAGAGAGCCTGCGCTCCAGAGCCCCAGCATCCATCCATCCTGAGAGTGGAACCCATGGAGATCACGTGTCTTCTTTAAGCAGCATTTCTGCCCTCCACTGCCGAGCAAGCTTACTCCACGAGGCGTGAGCACTTTCACGTGCACTATTAGAAATACAAAAAATGAATTAGGTAGATCCTTTCCCAAATCAAGTTCACAATACTTGGTAGTCCCAGCAAGGCAAAAACCCAAGCATCCAGGCTGGACAGTTACTGGTACCCCTTTTCACCTACTCAGGAAGTAAATTAAGTAGAGGTTTGGAAAAAGCTCTTTCAAAGCAAACACACCTGGATTCAAATTTGGGCAAGTTAGTGTCTCCTACTCAGTTTTCTTGTGTTTATTTATTTATTTTTTAACTGTGTGTGTGTGTGTGTGTGTGTGTGTGTGTCTGGTACCAGAGATGGAAGCCAGAGGTGCTTTCATGCTGAACTATATCCCCAGTCCTTTTTTCTTTTTATCTTTTAAGTTTCTGAGGCTCTTATTAAGTTGCTGAGGCTGGCTTCTAATTTGAGATTCTCCTGCCTCAGTCTCCCAAGTCACTGGGATTACAGGTATGTGCCACCATGCTCAGCTTCCCCAGCTTTAAAATGGCACAAAAATAGTATCTCTCTCAAAGAATTAGTAAGATAATACCTGTAAAACTTCTTCATTTTCTTTCCACAAATACTTTTTGAGAGCTTCTTTGTGCCAATCACTTTGAAAAAATAACTATGGATACAATATTGAGCATAAACGTGGCCTCTCCCCACTTGGATTTTACTTGTAAAGTCAACATTAATTAGATATCACACAAATAAATTTATAAGCTTAAACAGTGATAAGTGCTATGTGTCATCTGGGTGCCCCAGGGAGCAGATACAGAGACAGAGTTAGAAGCATAAAATATTCATTGGGAGTTAATGTCTGAGAAAAGTTAAAGGTAGAGGAAGAAGGATGGGGCAGGAAGAGCCTCAGACCACAATGCTTTTGTCAAAGGCTTGGCCAATTCCAGAGGGACTTGGGAACAAATATTACCCATTAGAGGAACTCCACACTGGGAAGTCATGACCAGGTGCTAGGACCCCGCACTGTGCCTAGTCATTAGATTGGGGTTGCTCCAGAAGAGTGTGGCCTTGGCTAGAAAGCTAAGGCAGGTCCTGAAGGTACCAACAGCAGGCGCACTCAGTCCACTGCACTCCTGGCAGCAGATTTCCAGGTCTTGGAGGGAGAGCCACTCAGAGTACCTCCATGGCTACTCATGCTGTGAAGGGAAACCGTAAGAGAGGCAAATGCAGAACCTAACCTGGGCTTTCTTCACAAAATCATTTGAACAGACGTGTGAGGGACAAGGCGGCGTTAATCAGGCCAAGGTGCAGACAGGATCAGAAAGAGCACATGCAAAGCACCAAACTGGAGACAGCAGGAAGCTACACTCCAGAAGGCAAGATTGGGTAGTGGGGAGTGAAAGGAGCAGATGCCACTAAGGAAGTGAGATTTAGAAAGAAGAGTTCACAAGATAGTTTAAAGAAGTTTCCCATGCTCCTTATTCATCTTGAGAAACTCCAGTAAAGACCTACATTGTTGCTCTTCAGAATTTTCTGCTTTGGGTTTTCTTCAGTCTCCCAAGAATGTGCCTAAGCTGGTCTCAAAGTGAGAGCTAGATAGCTCAGCTCATTCAAATTTGCCCAGAGATAGAGACTGCCAGGAATTAGGAGGGGTGTATATGACAGGAATTAACTTTAGACAAAGAGACACCTGTTTCTTAGGATCTAGAGAATAAGATGAGGGAAGAAAGATGAGAAGGAAAGGGTTTTCTCTATGTTAAAGGGAGATTTTGAAAGAAAAATCTTTGTATGGAATGATGTTAATGTTATTTGCTGAAAATCAAAACAGGGACTTGGACCAGAAGCTTTAAAATCCTGAAGTTGATGAAGTAATCTGAAGGCTGAGGCTTAGCTAGACTAGAGTGGAAGCTGCATCGAGGTCACATTCCAGGGGAAGAGTTTGAATTTGGGCTAATTTTTCACCATACTTACTCTTCCTTAGCATTCTGTTCATTGCTGTCTCCACCAAGCCAGGAAACAGACTTTATTTTTATTTTGCTTTATTTTTAATTGTCAATGGACCTGTATTTAATTTATTTATTTATATGTGGTGCTAAGAATCGAACCCAGTGCTTCACACATGCCAGGCAAGTGCTCTCCCACTGAGCCACAACCCCAGTCCCAGACTTTATTTTTTATCCTCTAGTTGCTGGTGGCAGAGAGAATGCAAAAGACTTTGCTCAAAGAAGAGCTATTATAACAAAATAATTGTAATTAGTGTGATAGGCCAGGTAGAGACACTTCGTTCCTTCTGCAGAATTCAGGGCCTTATTTGCATTTGAAAAACAATCTCATTAAAGTAGCATATCAGATTATAAAATATTTTCCAGAAAAATATTTCAGAAATGCCATAGCAATCTTTTGCATTTGCACATGCACATACACAGAGATACACATACTCTTAATATTCCAATTAAAAAAAAAAAAAAGCACATACACACTTTTTCAAACAAAAAGCACCCAAAAAGTGAGAGAAATTGGTCACTGGAGGTTCCTAAATTTAGATATGGGAAGAACTTGTGGGGGGTTAAGAAGAAAAGGTCTAGAAGCTGGAGGAATAGTCAGCAGATAAAGTTATATTGCAAGGTTAAGAGAATTGTGGAATTAATGCTATTTTTAAATAATTGCATTAAAAATCTTTCTAATAAGAATGAGCACATTCCATTGACTGGGATGATTATAGAAGTAGCTCCTTTTTCCAGGAATTTTAATTGAGTGGCCACAGCCAGATGCACACAAAGAGTCACTCATGCTACAACAATTGCAATCCGCCTGCTCAATTCAACAAGAGGTTCAATACATCAATTGGGTCAGTCCTACCAATAGAGCAGCAGTACATATAGCTGCTCTGCCCATAAAACCACCCCCAAATGGTTTCCATGCTTTCACGTTCCTCTCCTGAGTGTTTTCCCTCTTGGTGAAATTTCTCCACATGTTAACCTATCTCTTTGCTTCCACTCCCCCTCACCTTACCTCTCAAAATAGTTCAGTTTCCTCCCTTGGTTTAACAATTATAGAAAATAAAACTGTTTAGATTGCAAAGCAGTTCAATTATCATCTCATCCCTTTATCTCGTTATATAGGTAAGAAAACAAAGACCAGCTGGGTTCATTTTCCCAGGGTCCTGCAGCTGACTGAAGGCAAGAACGGCAGGAGACCTGGAAGCCAGATCCTCCTCCACCAGGCCTCCTGCCGTGCCACCTGCTCCTTAGTGACTCTCATGGAGTAGCTGTCTCATCTTCTAATTTTCTCTCCCTGGAGCCTTCACCAGCTCATTACAGTCCCCCTATGGCATAGAGATCAATATCACACACACACACACACACACACACACACACACACACACACACAATATGTTTATACAAGTGCCGTCTCCTGCCCCCTCGTTTGTTTCTTTAACGCATTTTGGGGCCTTTTGGCCTAGTTTGCACATTGGGCATAAGTTTCACTTTCAGTAGGCTGGCCCAAATGCCTTCCCTCTATGAGAAGGCTTAAAGTAGGAACTCAGTAGTTTTTAAAAATAAAATTTAAAATAATATAAACATAACAGAAAATTAGAAAAGTTCTGATTCAGGGCTAGAGACATAGCTCAGTGGTAGAGCCCCTGCCTAGTATGTACAAGACCCTGGGTTCCATCTCCAGCACCACAGAAACAGGAAAAAAAAAAAAAAAAGCCATGATACCAATTCCTTACCCCCCACTGTAACTTTTATATTGTGTGCTTCCAGGCTGTTCTCATAGGCATCCTTTTAAATAGCAAATAATAGTTATTAACCCAACTTAACCCAAACCCACTGTTGGAATAAACTATTAACTGTCTTTCCTTTCCTTGGAATCAATGAAATGTGTGTTAGTCAGGTTCGCATCTCTGCGACCAAAATACCTATTTTGGCTCAGAGTTTCAGAGATTTAGTCCATGGTGAGCTGACTCCATTGCTCTGGACCCAAGGTGGGGCAGACCATCATGGAGGAAGGGAGTGGTGGAGGAGTGCTGCTCCAGTTCATGACTGGCAGAGAAGCAGAGAAAGAGAGAGGAGGAGGGGCCACAGGGAAGATGAAACCTTCCAGGGTATGCCCCCAGTGACCCATCTCCTCCAACCACTCCCCATCTGCCTACAATTACCTTCATTTAGTCCATTCAAACTTGATTAGACTGATTAGGTTATAGCTGTCACAATTCTGATCATTCTACTTCTGGATATTCCTCCATTAACGTAGGAGTTTTGCGGGGTAGGGGGAATTTCATATCCAAAACATAGCAAAAACACATCCTAAGAACACCAAAACATCTAGAGCCTCATCTGACACAGAATTGGGAATGGAAAATCTTTTTTTTTTTTGCCACTGTATGGTTGTGGGATTGTGGCAGAGACCACTACTTACCTACTTGCTATCCGTTTTACCTTACTGAAAGAACTCCATATTTAAGGAAATCCAATGCCAAGTTTTAAAACTATTCCCATACTGTGTTAGTCGACTTTTTGTCATTGTGACAAAATGCTTGAGAAAATCAACTTAATAAAGGAAAAGATTTATTTTGCAGCTGCTTAGCCCTGTTGTTTTGGGGACTGTGGTGAGGCAGAACATCATGGTGCAGAGCATGTGGTAGAGCAAAGTTGTTCATCTCATGGTGGGCTGGAAAGTGAGAGAGCAAAAAGAGCTGGGTCCCAATATCCCCTTCCAGGGCACACCCCCCAATGATCTAACTGCTCTCTACCAGGCCCCAACTCCTAATAAGTTCCACCACCTTCTAACAGTGCCATCAGTTGGGGGCCAAGCCTTCAACACATGAGCTTTAGGGAGACATTTAGGATCCAAACCATAGTATATAGACTCTCTCTTAGAATTTGTCACATCAAACAAAAGTGGTAATAAGACAACTAGAAATCACAAGGTGGAATACTGTAAGAAATACTCTTCAAAGGTGACTGGCTAACTCAGTTGATAAGTATTTGTTTTCCCTGCTGCTTTTTTCATTCTACCTACATGGTAGATGTGATGTTTGGAGCTGCAGCAACTAACGGTAACCAGTCAATCCTTAAAGTAGAAACTACATGCAAAGGATGTTGGTCTCTGAAGGCTGGGACATCAAAGATATTGTACTGCTACTACACTAACTCAGGACTACCAACTTTATGCTATTTGAGAGAACAGTTCATCTCCATCTTGTTTAAGCCACATTTTTGCTTAAGTCACAGTCATATACCTTTTACCGGAAGCTAAATATTACTAGTTGTTAATAGGAGTCAAACGACCCTGAAACGTTCTAAGGAAGAGCTTCCCTGGAACACCCTCTTTGGATGCCCTGATATTTCCTCTGAGTTTGTACCTCTTTGGTGTTTGAATTTCCCAGTCTCCTCTGTGCATCTCTACTTTCACATTAGTACCTTCTCAAAGCCGGAACTTCAGTCCTTGGACCCTTTGGGCTTGACTCTCTTGGCTCTTGATGCTGGGTT
This sequence comes from Sciurus vulgaris, assembly GCF_902686455.1. Classification (NCBI taxonomy): domain Eukaryota; kingdom Metazoa; phylum Chordata; class Mammalia; order Rodentia; family Sciuridae; genus Sciurus; species Sciurus vulgaris. The sequence continues at coordinate 70,944,982 of NC_136470.1, read as the reverse complement.
TCTTCCCGTGCCGTGCCCCAATTTCCAACAGCATTCCCTGAAAGTGTTCAGTGAAGCCGAGAATCTGCTGCTGCTTCTAAATCTCACCCCACCCTAAATTAGCTGGTGCATCTTCTAAGGGTCATTGTGGTCAACTTCCCATCAAATGCTTAACAGAAGATTTCCCTGTAATATTTGCTTACAGGATCTTCTTTTAAGATCTTTTCAAGATGATTTTTATCTAAAAATTTCAGATTTCCCTTCCTAACGATCTCATTCAAACCAAGTGATAGTCCCCCATAGTTCACCATGTCTGGTGACTCGTGAAGAAACTTCTGCTACTGTGGAATTTTTTTCCTAAAGGTTAATCACAGAAATATGCCCTATTGCATTTATTCATTTTATCTTTTAATAATTCCGAGTTAAGTTTATGGCAACACAGAGGATCTCTAATCTTTTGGGTCCAGATTTACTTAATAAGTGATAACCCTCAAATCAATAAAAATAAGCTTGTGAATATAGAACTTGTGAATAGAAATAAGCAAAGAAATGTAAATTATTAAGTAACCATGTTTCATCTTACTACTGGGTCTTAATTGGTAAGTAAGGGTATCTTCCATAGGGGATAGCTCTACAACATTAACTGGTAATTATAAATTAGCTTGGTCAAGTATTTCCTCTTTGGATTCTAGTGGTTATCCTTAATCCAAATCCTTAGGAATGAGGCATTCAGGGGATGTTATGGTTTGGATCTGGAATGTCCCTCAAAAGCTCATGTGTTGAAAACACTGTCCACAATTCAGTGAGGTTCAGAGGTGGAGCATTTAGGCAATGATTAAATCATAAGGGCTCTGACCTGGTTGGTGGATTAATCCATTTGATAAAGTCATTCATTTGATGAGTTAATCTACTGATAGCTGAATGGACTCCTGGGAGGTGGGACCTAGTTGGGAGGAAGTGGGTCACTGGAGACTTACCCTAGATGGTTTGTCTTCTCTCTGGCCCCCTCCTTCTTCCCTCCCTCCCTCTCTCCCTCTCTCTCTTTCTCTTTCTGCTTCCCAGCTGCCATGAATTGAGCAGCTTTTCTCTGCCACATCCCTCCTTCATGATGTTTCTGCCTTGGAGTCAGCCAACTTATGGACTGAATCCTCTGAAACTGTAAGCCAAAATAAATCTTTCCTCCTCTAAATTATTCTTGTCAGGTATTTTGGTCACAGCAATGAAAAGCTGACTAACACAGGGACTAGTGACTAATGTGATTTAAGTCAGGTCACATGTGCTCCCATTTTCGTAAGAACCTGTCCAGGACAGGGAAACATGGAAGAGACCACCCCGGTTGCCCTGGAAGGAATGGGTGAGAGAAGAATGACTCAGAGGCAGTCGGCTGGATCAAGGGCTCTTGGCATAAATGTTTCATGCTCAGCTCTCAGAAGCTTATAATTACTCTAAATAAATTGGAAACTGGTAGGAGACATCACACGGGTAGTCTATTCTAACAGGAGCAGTTCTGAGACTCACGACCCTCACCAGCATCATCCTCTGTCTTTGGGAACTCCTCAGAAGATCTAATCCAGGAGTTAAGTAATTTCTCCCTTTGTTACATGGAAAAATTCTGCATTTACCCACCTCCCTTTCTACTTTATCCCCCAACCTATGATGACTTGGCAAACTACAGGCATTCTAGCTACCAAGACCTCCTTTCAAATCATGAAAAACAAAACAATATTTTCTTACACATAGATAAAAGTCAAAATGAAAATAGCTCAAAATCAGTTCAAGTAGTGAAACTATGGGTGATTTTTCTTCTTTCTATTTTCAGTCTTACCATATTTTATTTGATTATAATACATATTAATAAGTACAAACATTTCCTGAGCACTGACTCTGGGCCAGGCACTCTGCTAAGCACATTACATATTCTATCTCTCTTAATCCTCTTTTTAAATCTGTGACTTTACATATAAGGATAAATTAAAGAAATTAAGTCATCAGTGGGTAGCCTGCATGTGAGTCAAGGTCTATCTGACATTAAAGTTAAAACTCTGAGTACTATATTTATTTATTTAGTTAGTTGATTAATTGTTATTTTTCTAGCACTAGGTATGGAATGCAGGGGTGCTGTACTACTCTGAGCTACATCACCAGTCCTTTTGAGAAAAAGTCTAGCTAAGTTGCCCAGACTGGCCTCCAACGTGTGATCCTTCATTCTCAGCCTCCTGAGTTGCTGGAATAACAGGGGTTTACCACTGTGTACAGTGTACCCACTGTGCCTGGCTACATTTATTTGTATCATGGAAAAAAATACACATAAAAATGTTCATAAGATATTGAAATTAGAAACATTAGTCATAAGATTATCTTAGGGAATTGAACTGTTGCAAAAACAAGAGGATACATGCTATGGAGGTATATGTAGTATGGTGGTTAGAACCTAGATTCTAGAGCCAGAATTCATAAACCAGCCTCCAGTCTTGTGAGATCTGTGACCCTGAGCAAGTTACGTAACTCCACCATGCTATATTTTCTCTATCTATAAAATGGATATAATAATAGCATCTATCATTGGGTCATTGTGAAGATTAAATGAATTGCAATATGTAAAATACTTAAATAGGTCCTGGCACATAGGAAGTGCTATGAAGTAGCAGTAATAGTAGTTGTTGCTACTGTTGTTATTATTTTATTCCAAGATATTTTGAAGCCAGACTTATATTCTCCTTTGATATTGTGAAATACCAGGCTGGAGGTATAGTTCAGTGGTAGAGTGCTTGCCTAGCATTCATGAGGTCCTGAGTTTGATCCCCAGCACCACAATAAATAAATTTTTAAAATATTGTGAAATATATATTTGGTCTTCTTTGCCATTTTCTGGCATCTTTAAAGTGAAAATTGACTTTTTTTGTATGTTGATGGATGACTGGTCTCATGTGTGTGTGTGTGTGTGTATGTGTTTGTGTGTGTGTGTGTGTTTGTGTGTTTGTGTTTGTGGTGTGGTGCTTAAGGGGACCTGGACAGCCTCAGGATGGGGGCTAGTTTCCAGGGAAACCAATCATTAGAAGACTGGAACTTTCAGTACTACCCAAGACCTCTGGGTGGGGAAGAGGGGCTGAACATTGAACTGGTTACTAACGGTGGATGATTTAATCAATCATGCAGTGTAATGAAGCCTCCATGAAAAACAGAAGGATTGTGCTCAGCTGAACACATGAAAGATCCTGGAGATGGTATGAAAGCTTCTATCCCCTCCCTCTGTACCTTGCCCTGTGTATCTCTTTAGCCAGTTGTTCCTTGGTATCCTTCATGAAATCATTTTTAACCAGTGGGTAAATGTAAATAACTGTTTCCCTGAGTTCTATGAGCTGCTCTAGCAAATTAATTGAAACCAAGGACAGAACTCCAATGTAAGCCAGTAGGTTGGAAGCATTGGTCACAGTGGCATCTAAAAGGGTGGTCTTAAGGGAATAGACCCTCAACCAATGCTCTCACCCTGTGGGGGAGAACTCACTTTATTTCAGGTAGGGTAAGAATTGAATTACAGGATACCAAACTTTTATCCACTGGAGAATTTCTTGGTATGTAGTGTGTAAAAAAAAAAAAAACAACCACATCTGGCATTAGAAGGGTTCTATTGAGTGTAGGAAAAGTGTTCTGTTGAGCGTAGGAAAAGTGCTTTGGTTTTTCCAATTTATTAACATTTCCTGAAAAGAAATTTGGGTTGTCATTCTCCTAAGCTCCTGGATCAAGGTCTTTAAAAATGAGAATGCCTCCTTTCCTAGCAGGAGAGATTTAGGGTAAGGAAGATCTGGGACATGATGCTCAATCTTTAAAAATGAGAATGCCTCCCTTTCCTAGCAGGAGAGATTTAGGGTAAGGAAGATCTGGGACATGATGCTCAATCTTTGGACCAAATGGATGCACTTTGCAAGGAGAAGTCTCTGGTATCACTGTTAAGTCAAGCCTCAGAGCAGAAATTTCCATCTTTTTTTTCCTCACATTATCAAAGATTTGTTCATCATTTTTAAAAGCAGAGAAAAATGTGTCTTTGAATTACCAAATAAATCTCAAAGAAATAAAAGTATAACATATGGAATAATAATAAAAAAAATCTCTACAGCAGAAATAATAGTTGCCTAATATTTGCCCCCAAAAGCAACATGGACCCTTCTGTTATAAGGCAAACAGGTGAGTACAACAGCTTAAATCTCACTGTGGGGAGAGTAAAGGACTGGGCCGTAGAGTCAGGTGATTCAAAGCAGAGGTCCTTGCTCAGAAACTCATGAATTGTGTATCCTCAGGCCCAGTCCTTCAGATAGCACTGGTAGCATCCAACTAGGGACACAAAAATACATATGCAATTTCAGGTGAAAAAAAGCAATGAATCCAATCAGGGCACACCAGAGATGGTGGTGTTTCCCTCAATCCAGGGAAATCTGCCTTCTTTAGTTTTTGCTCTTTGGTTTAACTTTACATCTTGACAGGGAAGAGCAGATTTATTCTGTCTTTTGCACAAGAGCCTTTTAAATATTTGTAGACCATGATTCAGTATTCATTCAACTATGGCGTTTCCCCACTGTAAGCTAAATGAGTATTTCTATCAACTATTTCTGATTTCCTGACCCTTACCATACTATTAACCTTACTCTGGTTGGTCAATATTCCCCCAAGAATTGTGGTAACTACCACAGAACCCAGTATTCTAGTGTGGTCTGACCGCAGCCCACTGCAGTTGGACCAGGGCTGTCTGTAATCTTTGCCTCATTTCCCTTCATGCAGTCAAAGATTGGATTGGTTTTTCTCTGCAGACACATCATAATGTTGGCAAATATTCAACTTGTGGATAATTAAAATTCCCAATCCTTTCATATGAACAAACTCTGTCCATGTAATCACTTCCATCCTGAATTTATATGACTGGTTTTATTTTTACCCTAAATATAGAATTCTGCAATTATTTCTGATATATTCTATCTTATTGAGTTAGACAAGACACTCCAGCCTGTCTAGACAATTTTGAAATCTGATTTAGCTCCATAGCTGAACTTTCCAGCTTTGTGTCACCTGTAGGTTTAGTAAAAATGCCATTTAACCTATTGATGCATTGCAAAAGTAAAGCAAACTTTTCTGACATTATTGAAAGTGTAAGCTTCAGAGTGTGATGCAGAATGACTTCTAAATTAGCTAGAGCAATTTATAGACAGCCTTATTCAATTCTTTCCAACCCACCTGCATGACATGTAATACAAAGCGCACAAAGAAGAAAAAGAAGACTCTTTAATGCAGGTGGGGAGCACGGATGAAAACAGAAAGAAGTAGCAACACTACCAGAACTGCCTTCCCTAGTTTATCCCTGCTCCCAGGATTGAACAGTTTTGTGGTTTGGTCCAAGCATTATCCCTGGGATGATGTGTTTGTAGCTCCTGCTAGACCATGGCTCAGCCTAGCCATCCAACTTGCCTGTCCAGGGGGATCAGAGGCAGTAGGCTGGTATCAAGGTACCATTTGAACAGAATGGATGTCAAATGCAGCAGCCTCAGTCTGCATAGGACTTAACCCTTTGATAGATCTCTCTGTCAGTAACCATCCCTCCCTCCCTCCTCCTTTCACCTCCAAGTATCAGTAACACCCAGAAAAGAAATTCTTCATGTTGATTTCTTCCCTCCTCTTTAGGCCCCATCAGAGAAACTGAAGCCTAACTTTTATGACCTTAATGCTAACAAAACAAAACTTACTACCAATACTGAGGAACAGAAACAATGCAATGGCCAGGCCTGCTAACTAGAATAATGTTTTCTCTGATACGATTGAAATAAAAACACCCTCTGAACCTAAACACATGCTGTAGGACTTATAGCCCAGTTCCTGAGGGAGATAATGATAGTCTCTAGAAAATCCTATTATGTAGGTTGATATGAGTTCTCCTTTCTCCTCACATCCCAAGATCATATCTTCTCAAGTGGAACTTTAATAAATGTCCTATGTAGCCATCAGAGTAAGGGCCATAAAGCAAGAAAGTAGAGTATGGGACCCTATGGGAGCTGGCCTAGAATCAGGCCTGGGTCTCAGTATTGGCTTCTCCGTTTACCAAGCATGTGATCTTGGGTAAATTACTTACCTCCTTGTTTCTAAGAGATGGGAAAAAAAAAAAAAAAAAATATATATATATATATACATATATATATATATATATAAACAGTTGATGTGTTACAAACTAGTTGAAATAAGTGAACTCTTTAGCATAGTCACTGGCATTTATACAGTACTCAATAAATATTAGTTATTATTAAATAGCCTTTCAATAAATGTGTTCAGATTTATTTTTCTAGGATTCAAATTCTATATTTGATCTACAATTAGAAAACATGGAAACAGTTGTTACAGGTTCTTCAAATCCTAGCATGTTTTCAAAAACCTAATCCAACCCGTTTTACAGATAATGGAAATGACGCACAAGAAGGAAAAAGGAATTTCCCATGACACAGAATGAGTGAATCCCTAGTTAGGGCCCTCATTTTTCCCAGAAAGGAATTGGAATTAGCTCTGTAACCAAATGCAGATTTCGGTGCTAGCATATTTTATATGTAGGAATGTGAGAATTGTCATATAGAATATATTTAAAAGATATATTTATATATATACACACACACAAATAACATAGATACATGTATATACCATAGATATGTCATTCTACAGAGAGAAATCATTGAATTATCTGTAAATATTCATGCATAACTCAATGAAGCTTAGGCTCAAAACTCCACTTCCAACCCCCGGCTCCCACCCCACTAAGCAACATAGTATTATGGAAAGAACGTAGAACCTGGGAACTGTTGAACTTGAATGTGAATCCTAATTCTATCACTTACTGCTCACGTGACTTTTAGCAAGTTACTTAAGTCCTCTGAGTCTCAATTTCATCTGAGAAATGGGAATATCAAAACCCATTTCAGTGCTTTTTGTTGTGTATAAGACTTCAAGGATGGGAACATGGTACCTGCTATGAAGAAAGGCCCCTCACACGGTGGACCCCTCCCTAGATCATCCTTGCATCGCTCCCCTGATCTCGGTGCTAGCGAGACGGGGACCGGCGTTGGAGGGGAAAGAAAGGCAGCCGTTGGCTTTGTTGTAAGTGGGATGGAGTCATGGTACCTGGAGTTTCCCTCAGGGCCACTTGGGAGTAGAAGGCTGCTTCCTAGAGCACATCAGCTCAGCAGTGTGCCAAGACTCAGGCTTACTTACCTCAGGGAAACTCTGTCTAGATTGCTCAATGTCCGGCCTTGGTTTTACTGGCTGGCCCTAGGGCTGTCTATGCACCAGGCTTATATATCCTAATCCTCAGAGTCTATTATCGCCTTACAGCAGCTTTTGCTTTTGGCACTTCAAGTGTCAACTGCCACAGCCTCCTCTGCTTAAGCTTCTTTATGCATTAGGTGTTTATAAACATTTATGGAAGAAAGAAAGGGAAAAAAAAGGAAAGAAGAAAGGTTGGTTCAAGGATGCGACAATGATTAGCCATGAGAACCAGGAAATAACATTTTGTTCTTAGTCAATCTATTCAATCAATCCATAATGGATCAGATCAGAATATGCAAAGTCATCTTAAAGTGACAGTATAGGTTCTTATCCAAATAAGACTTCTATACCAGTGGTTCCCTGACCTGACTGATGAATAGCATCACTTGGGATCCTTGTGAACATTCAAATTTCTAGGCCCTTCCACAAACCTAATAAATTGGAATTTCCAGTAAAGCTTAAAAAAAATTTGTCTGTATTTCTTTAGAAGTGCCCAGGTGCTTTTGCAGCAAAGGCCCTCACCCGGTTGAGCAGACTGGCTTTGGGAAGCCACAGTTCCATTGCAAAAGATCAGGAAAGGATTCATATATATAAAGCGCAAGGTCTTGGTCAGAAGATTGGTCAGCAAGGAGAAAGTGGGAGAAGGGGCAGTTGGCACTCTCTGGCTCATGGAAGCATGGCTCTAGAGTGGGGTTCTTGCCAAGATGCCTGAAACACCCAGATCATCTAGAGAGTGGATTCCTATTGAGGAGCTAGAAGTTCCAGGTGAGAACAGCCTGATGTTATTAAACATTTGAATCATCTAATGCCCCCTGTCAAAATTTCTTCCTCACTGAGCAACCTTCCAGTGATCTCTTCCCATACAACTGGTCTATAGGGAAAAAAGGGGCAGATCAGGCCAAATGTTTCCCACTGTAAATTAATAAACTGGCGTGCCGATTATATATCAGTCTCTTGTGGGTTGGTATGAGTCAGCATCCCTGAGTCTGATCAACTCAGAGTCTCTGCCAAGATCAAGTTTCTGATGCTGCAAAGCTAAGAGCTTGACCCTGGACCCCAGTGAATAGATCAGAGCAAATATGGACCGTTCAGGCCCTATGAAGTCAGTCAGTTGGCCACTCCTGCAGACGGGAGGCAAGAAGGAGACCATTCTCCAGGGAAACACACTGTGGGAGATCTTCTTGATACTGTGTGTGCTCTATTGGGCACATAAAAACAGTTCTTTAGAAAAACTTTTTTTCTGTTCTCAAAGGCCTTCCATATATGCATTACTCATTTGATACTTGTAACAATTCTGGGAGGCATATTGGGCATATTTTTCCTAGAGATGAGAAATCTGAGCATAAGGTCACTTACCAAAGACCCAAAATAAATGGCACAGCTGGGACCAGAATCCAGATTTTTTTGCTTCTTATACATAATCACCTCAATTCTTTTCTCATTTAATAAAGAAAATACCCAAAGCAGATCCATAAAGGAGCATTAGAAACCCTGGGAACAGAGTAGGACTGTGTTTGCATGTGTGCGAAGGTGGCAGGGGTAGCATAAGGACTCAAATGTGGAAGGAAAAGTTGACAGAATAGCAGAAATCAGAGTGGTTTTGGTAATAAGAAAGCATAGTCAATTTTTTTTCTTAGTCCAGAAAATTGGGGACCAATTCAATTAAGTCAAACTGTTAATTAACTGAACAACTATTGTGTGTGCAAGGCGTGGTGTGTTGAGTGCTACCAAGAGAAGCAGGGCTCAGAAAAGAGCATTTTAAAACGTGTATTTTGGTGTGGTGAGGAGTGGCCCTGTTGTTTTCCTTCTTTAATGGCAAAGAGTATAATCTAAAACCATGACATTTAAGGAGAAGTGGGAAAGGAGAGAAGCTGTCTATGATCAGGATTCTGGCAACCAGAGCATTTGGAAGTTAGGATTTGATAACGTGTCATCAGGGATGGATGTTTGTGCAAAACCCTTTGGGATACAATGTTCTGCACACTTTCCCGTCATTGTATTTTATCTTAGTTCTTTAAGTCCTGGGCGACTTTACTGGTGACATTCCCAAAATAAATTGGCTTTTTAAATGCTTTATACAATTGCATGAAAACAAAATCTAGATACCGGAGGCCCAGGAACTGGGAAAGGGACAAGTCTCTGGACTTCTCTTTCTCCTGCTGTGATACAAGCTTCAGCATAGTCCACAGCTGGGACACAAGGTCAGACCTCCGTTAATGAGCCAGGACACTGCCCTATGTCTCACTTCAGTCTTCATGTTTTGCTAAACTGGGTGATTTTCTTTGTAAATCTGTACATTCTGGTGTGATCACTCTGGGGTGGCAAAACGAGAGAGAGCTTGCTGCCTGTTCCCCACCCAAAGGGTTCATGTCTAGCTAGATCAGCCTCCCACCTCCTTCGCTGATTCATCAGGCTCAGTCTATTCAAACAGATGGAATTTCTATTTAGGTATTTTAATAGCATGTATTTAAGATACCCTATTGAGAATCTGATCTGACAGAGGTTTGATGAAGTGTTGATGTGCCGAGAAACCAGCTTCACTAGGCAAATAACTTTGTCCCCCAAACTAGATAATTTGAATCAACTCAACAAGTACTTATCTGAAGGCCTACTGTGCACCAGTCACTGTGTGCTCAGCATTGAGTTAAAAGAGGTAAAAGAAGCAAAGTGCTTGGTACATGAACCCTTGGAAGCTTCTACTTTCTCTGGGGAGAAATAGTTCGTGTCTGGCTGAACTTGCAATTTTATAAACATCTTTGCCTACTATGTGCAAGGGTTTTGAGTAAGTAAGCAGCTGAACAGTCAGTTCACCTCTTTTATATCACACCTCTTTTATATCAAACCTACATCCATCAATTCAAGGGCAAATGGCTCTCCATTGTCTTTTATGAAGAGAAAAATGAAATAAAAGATCCAACATTTTTTGAGCATCTCAGTTGAATGTACCCAACGTCTTCAATGCTCCATGTTCCTTTTCGACACCATGGTATTCTCTATTATTGTCCTAACTTTAGGCGATGTCTACTCCCCTACTCAGCTATGCTTATTCAACTCTGATTTTTCTTTTTTAGGATCAAATCCAGCCCTTCTCAAAAAAAAATGCTCCAGCCTTCAGGCAATAATGCTATCTTTTCTTCTCAGCCTTTATTGTTAGTACCAGGCCCTTTGGACTTTCAGTTTAGAACTAACAGCATATACCATCTCATATTGGTCTTGAATTGCTCAGGTTTGAGAGATTTAGATATTCAATAATACTGTAAGCTCTTTAAAGGTAAGCTCAATTTATATTTGTTCAGTTAATCAATATTTGTTCAACACCCACTTTGCACCATAGCACAGTTGCCAGGGAAACAAATATAAATAAGATTCTTGTTTTCAAGGAGCTCACACATATAATATTTGCTACTCTGAGATGGAATATAACCTCTTTCTAGAAAGTACTTAGCATAGTGTCAGACACATAGAAGTCTTTATATATGGATGCCATTATTACTTATTATTCCCTGGAGACTGAAAGGAAGAATGAGAAATAAAAATAAAAGCTGAGGAAGGAAGTTGAGACTGTCAAGATACTTTTGGAAGCAGATAACAGAAAATGGCTTAAACAATAAAATGGATTTATTAGTTCTCCTAACTGAAAAGTTCAGATAGGGTAACGATTGGTTATGATTCAGTAGGGGCCTTGGCCTCATTTCTTTGTGATTGTTTTGGTACCACTCTCCCTCTATGTTGACTTTATCCTCAGGCTAGTAGCAAGACTACTGTAGTATTTCCAGGCTTTGCATTTACATATAAGATCCAGTGAAAGAGAGTATTCGTCTTTTCTTATGGCTCTTTTAAAAGAGAAAAACCTTTCTTGAGGTCCCTACTTCAAGAAACCTGCCTTATCACCTCAGTGTACCAACTGAGTCACAGTCTTTTTGTCAGCCGATTCCTGGACACTGAATGCTATCGACTGCTCCGCTTAAGCTAGGTTCCAGGCACTGGTAAGAGGTCACAATCACTGTATCAGTTAGAATGACCTTAAACTGCAGTAACAGCCAACCCCCAAATCTCAGTGGCTTCATTCAGCTAAAATTTAATTCTTTCTTTCACTACATGCCAGTATGGGTCAGCAGGGGGAGCTCATCCATTAAAGTCACTCTGGGACCCAGGCCGATGGAGGCTTCTTCTTGACCCATGGTTTAGCAATCACTGCAGCAGAGGGGAGGGTAGCTGGTAAATTATACACTGGTTTTTAAATCTTCTGCCTGGAAGGGACATGTATCATTTCTATCCATAGTTTATTGGTGGAAACCAGTCACATAACCATCCCTAACTTCTACAATTTGGAAAATGCAACCCTACAATGTATCCAGGAGTAGAACTGGAATATGTGTGAATAGTCCAAAATGTTACCATAATTACCCTTGGCTCAATCAGGACCAAGTGTACAGATGACTATAGAGCTAGCATCTCCTGAAGCACAGTGTACTTCCTTGGGAAGGGGATTCTTTAGCAAAAATCAGGTATTATTAGCAAGGGTAATTCTGGGTAGACAACCATAAATGTTTAAGAAGTTATATGAAGGCAAACTGATCTCAGATATTAAAAAAAAATGGAGAAAGCAAGATCATGAACAGATTGGCAAAGGTCAAGAAGAAAACAGGCAGTCACTGTTAGGAACCACCTGGAGATCTGCAGGGCAGAAAGGGTCCAGGTGAAAAGAGGCAGCAAGGACAGCAGAGTATGAGGTAGTATCTTTGCTGCAGCAATCCCTAGCTCCAGGAGCGGGAGCTAACAGCAGAGCAGGAAAATACGAAGGGATGAGAGATGATTTCAGGGGCTTTGTAGGACTTGGGTTGTTGGAAGTCAGAGAGTTGAAGAAGTCAAGCAGGTCTTAAATGAGCACCAGGGCCAAAGTCACAATGTAACTTGGAACACAAGACATAGTCTTACACTAGGATAAGTCCTTGAGAAGTAACATGTAACAGTAATAAAGATTTGTGGTAGCTGGTACAGATGAAATGGATTCCAAATGATGGAAAATGGAGTATAGTCAACCCAAAAGAGATATTGAGACAAAGATGAGGCTTCTGTCCCAGAGGGCCAACAGGTGTTAGAGAAAAGAGGTCTCCATGGGAAAAGACAGTATAAGTTTACTTTAAATCCATGTTTCTACCCAAGGGAGGCAACACAGAACTCTGGCTCTGCAGTCAGGAAACTTGGGTTTGAGTCCCATCAATGCCTATAAATAGCATGATTTTGGCAAATCATTTTTTGTTCTTGCTTCCTCAGCTGAAGAATGGAGATAACAATGTCCCCACTACCTTCCTCAGAGCTTTATGTGAAGATTGAATAAGATAGGCAAACCACTCGGAAGACTAAAAACCTCTAGTGTATGTAAGGCATTATAATACTGACATGGGTCTGTGGGAGGAATTGAGAAGGTTTAGACTACAAGCAGGAGCTTGAATAGAGCCCAGGGGGAAAGACACAAGTGAAGATGAGGTGGAGATATCTGTAGGCTGATAGGCATTGTTTTGGACAAAACTTTTAATTGCAAGGAATGGTAACCCAACTCAAATTTGCCAAGAATAAAATAAAATGTATTGACTCATGTGCAAGAAATAATTGCATTGTAGGGTTCCCTGGCTCCAGTGGTATGTCAGGAAATTCACCTGGGTCTCTACCTTTCTTTCTGTTGCTTTTATTTTCAGGCAGGTTGTCCTCAAATAGTGACAAAGACTGTCCCCAGAAGCTGCCAGTTATGTTCCACCAGTTTAGTAACCCTTATTTCAACAAAAATCCTTAGGTAATTCACTATCTGGCCTGGATCATACACCCATCTCTGAATCAATCATTATGACAGGCATCAGTCCCAGGTGAATCACATGGACAGAGTGGGAAAGGAATGCAACTATGGGGAGCAAGTGAACCATAGAAAGCAGGTTTAAGAGTCTTGATCCAGGAGTGATGATTGTGGAGAAGAAGACACAGGACAGAGAAGGGGAAAATGCCAAGGAAGGATTCAAGGCTGCAAAGTATCACTTATGGAGAAAGGCAAGTTCAAAAAGGGACTTACAACTGTGCTTTGCAGGCTGGAGAGATAGTGTCATGAGACAAATGGTGAAAGAAATCTGGGAGTCAAAGGGGAGGAGAGTAAGGACATATTTAAAAATTCCCAAAATGGCTCAACATGCACTTTGAGAAATAGTAGTTTTAGAGGGAAGAGCAGCCACTGTCACATACTTTCCTTTAGTTATTTGCTTGGTGGGTGTTTTTGTTCCTGTTGTCAGGGGAGGGTGTGAGGTGAGGTGGGGGTGGTGAGAAGGCAGTACCAGTAGGAAGGAGCTAGACAGCTAGACAGATGCTAGAGACATGGACATAGGTGCCCATAACACTGCAAAAATTTTATAGCTTAATGAGTCTCAGTGGGAAAAAGCAGCAAAGAAATTATCCTAAATTTACTAGAAGTTACAGCCTGTCATAGATATGTGAAATGTGACTGACACACACCACATGGAGGGCCTTCCGCCCACACATTAAACATAAAGGCCCGCCAGGTCTTGCCTTCTTTCCACCCTCCCACATGCACATTATGCCTGCACACAGGCACCTAACAGCAGGGAAGGATTCTCTTAGAACATTGTCAGAATCATTCTTAGGCCTCCCAGGCTGGTCACTGCCCTGAAATGAAAAGCTACCAGCCTCCCATTTTTGAAGCCAGTGGAATAGAGCTGATTAAAGCTGATTTCATACTGAGCAAATACTGTGAGAGGAAATTTAGTTCTAGATCCATCCTCTGGATGTTGACAAGTGCCATCATCCCTACCCCTGATCTTGGTACAGTTCCAAGCATGTTCAAATAGAATGGCCTCACCTCCATCTTAACCAAACGAGGGTACTAGCCCCACTCTGACCCTGGCCTTTAAGGCTTGACTGTGTGCCAGAGAACTGGAGCACAGACTTCACAGTTCCAGATTAGTCACTGGAAAGCCAGGATGAATCCATATTGTGACTGAATCTCAGGAATAAATGTAAAGGATGACTTAGAGAAGCAAGGAAAAAAAATTCCAGGACTCCTGAATCCTTACCTCATATAGATACCTCCTATTACTCTATCCTCTGTAGTTATTGCCAAGAAAATTTCTCTAATCTCAAGCCACAGGTTCTGGTATTCTCTGGAGACTGCCATATCCAAAACAGACATCTTGGTTACCTGTCCCTGGCCACTCCCCACTGAATGATAGTAACTATTGCAGTGCAGTAAGAGGTATTGCTTTAAAAAGAAATAGTACAAACCTAGAATAATTATATGACCCAATAATTCCTAGGTATATACTCCCCTACTGAAAACTCAAATACCTGTACACAAGTGTACACAGAAGCATTATTCACAATAGCCAAAATATTGAAACAACTTAATTATCCATCAATAGCTAAATGGATAAACAAATTGTGTTGTATGCATATAATAGAATATTATTCAGCTATAAAAAGAATGCAATATTGATCTATGCAACAGGGTATATAAGCCTTGAAAATATTACACTAAGTGAAAGAAACTAGACATGGAAAAGCACAAAGTGTATGAGTCCATTTATATGAAACATTAAAAAATCCACAGAGACAGAAAGAAGAGTGGTGGTTGGGGGTAGAGGGGGAAGAATGGGGAACAACTTCTAAATAAGTACAGGACTTCCTTTTTTCGGGGGAGTAACAGAATTTGGAAATGGATAGAGGTAGTGGTTTCACAATTTTGTGAATATACTGGATGCCGGTGAATTCTTCACCTTTAAATGGTTAATTTTATGCCACATGAACTTCACAATTTTTTTTTTTAAAGGGAAAGGATTCTGGTTCAGCTCCAGAATCCTCCTTTTCTCCTCCCTTCGTTCTGATGGTGAAGGTGGATCAGCCATAATGATGCAACAAGCACTTGCTAAGCCAGGCTTAGCATAAAGATAAAAGGAACCTGGGTCTTTGATATCATGAAGGCAACCCAGAATCACCAATTTTATTATGAGAAAAATAAAATCCCTGGTTATTTAAAAAACGAAAGAAAGTAACAGTGCAATCTTTGTTCTTTATACTTTTCCTTTGTAAAAAAAAAAAATGATCTTAGCATAGATGAAGTGAACAAATTCATGTGCAAGCCTTGGGTTACATGTATTTGTTAGATGAACTTTTGGTTAGGTAGCTTCACCAATTGCTGGAAAAAATGCTCTTTGCTACACAGATCAGCACTCATCATCTGGAAGCATTTCAAACAGGAAGTGCTAGATAGATAATTAGCACAAAATAGCATCACAAACATTAGATATACAAATAACGACAGACAGTAAAAATAGGGTCACAGTTTCTTCGTGGCCTGAAGAAACGGTCACATAGTTGTTTATTTATTCAACAGATATGTAATGTGACTACTTATTGTGTGCCAGGACTTGAGTCAGGGACATGAACCAGAATAGTACAGTAAGCAAAAAACATAAATCCTCTGCTGTCAGGGAGCTTACACTCTTGCAGGGGTAGGGGAGTGAACCAAAGAGAGTAAACATATGAGCAATTCAACACATAATGTATTTTAATATAATGCATATAGATCAACACATTGGGCTTACAACTGTCCTCTGCTTTAGGACTGGCCCTAAACTCCCCTATCTCTGACATGGCTTCATAGGGTGCATAGGTTCTTCTATTACCCAGAATTCAGAAGCTTTTTCCATATCACACCATGGGTCTCAGAAATTTCTTTCTGGTTCCTTAACATAATTACTGCCAGTTTCCCACCATTCTATTCTACTTCAGGAAAAAAGCAAATGAACAAAACATCCCACCCCAACCACCCCCACCCTGGCCAAAAGGAGAAAAAATAAACCAGAAGCAAAATCCATAATAGTTCCCCAGAACAAGGAACTCACCCACAAAATAAAAGCCTACCCTCTGGTAGAGGGTTGGGGACATGAAGAAGGTGGGCGCAGCGTTCAGGTTAGTAATGCATGTGAGGAAAAAAATGCAAATAATTATTAGGTCCAATACATAAGGTTACGTGTGTAACTAGCCCTCAAGTAGAGCTGTCCATTAGAATTACATAATGCAAACTACAAATATGAGCCATTTATACAGTTTTAAATGTTCTAATAGTCACATTAAAAGAAGGTAAAGAGGTGAAACTATTTTTAAAAGTGTATTTTCTTTACCCCAACATATCAACAGTACTATCTTTACAAAACATAATCAATATAAAAAATTAAGACCTCTTCCATTCTTTATTCTCATGCTGTCTTCACAATTCAGCATATATTATATAGTTACAGCACATCTCAATTTGGACTAGATACATTTCATGTACTCAATAGACCAATGTAGCTAATGACTACCTTATTGGACAGTGTAGCCTCAAAGTACTCACAATGGCTCCCAGAACTGAAGTTTCTAGATGTCTGTATTCTAGAAGCTATATTCCAGCACCCCCTACTGATAGTCCTGGAGACACAGCCCTATGTACCATGAACCACAGATGAACATGATTAACAGGTTAAGAACATAATTAACTAATTTGCAATTCAGGCAGGAACAAAAATCATCAGCCTTGGTGGAGAAAAGGTTATGTTTCCCTAGTGCTAATTCATCTGTCTATCCAACCATTTGATATTTGAGAGCCTGCTATGCAGCAGAATTAACTCTATATGCTGGTATCCTGCCTTCAAGGGACTTACAGTTTTTTTAGGGGAGGAACTGATAGACATAGATAATTAAATAATAAATTATTTTCATATAGAAATTTTGCAATAAATAAAAAGACAATAAAGTATGATAGTGAATGGAAGAGATCACTTTAGATAGGGAAACAGCTGGCTTTTCTGAAGAGGCTTTGAAGCCAAGAATGAAATAACAGGGACAAGAGTGGAGAAGAGACTTTTATGCAGAGAATACATACAGGCAAAGACCTAAGCAGGAAAAAGGATGGCCTATTGAGAAACAGAGAGAATGTCAGTATGGTGAGGCACTAACAAGAATAGTGGGAGATGCAGATAGCCAGGGTCCAGACCTTGTAGAACTGTTGAAAAAGTTGATAAAAGGTTCAGATGTTATTTAAAAAAAAAAAAAAATCAGTGAAAGACTTTAAGCAAGAGAGTGAGATCATCTGATTTACGTTTTTAAAAAAAGATTCCTCTGTGTGAGGGAAATGGTTAAAATTCTGTATGTAGGGTGGGGCAGAATAAGAATGGAAGTAGGGAGACCAGTGAGGGAGCTGCTGCAGGAGCCAAGGTTGAGTTGATGAGGTTGAGACAGGGTGGTGGAAGTAATGAGGTCAGATTTAGAATATGTTTTCAATTTATCAGCAAGTTCTGTCAACTCTATCTTCAAAATTAGGTTATATAAATTAGATTATATTTTGAGTCTGACAGGACTTGCTTATAAATTTGATGTGGGATGAAAATAAGAAAGGATGGCCAGTTGTTAAAACATTTTGGCTTGAGCTCGTAGGTGAAATGGTAGTGCCATCTGCTTCTCCTTATCTTTCCAAACATAGTGGATGGGACCACTATCCTCCTAGGGACCCGAGATTCAGCCAAGGGACTATCCTATCCAAAGTTACCAAATCCCATTAATTCTACTTCAAATTTCTCAAATCTGTTCCTACCTCTCCATCTCAATGACTCACAGGTCATTAGACCAAATTATTCACCGAGACTATTTAAATGGCCTTAATAATCTTCAAGTTTAAAATAGTTTAAGTATCAACCCTTGTAGTATCAGTATTACTTGTAGTATCAATACTGCAAGTTGTTCTTCCACTTAAAATTAACCAGCAATCTTTTTGGAGAGCAATTTGGCAGTATCTACTGAAATTTAAAAGGGACATATCATAGTCCCCATAGGTTCATGTGCTAAAAGGTTGATTCCCAGTGTGGTGGAGTTGAGGTAGTGCAACTTTTAAGAGGTGGGGCCTAGTGAAAGGTGGTTATGTTACTGGGGGCACAGCCCTTGGAAGGAATTAATTCTGGAATGAATCAGTTCTTTCCAAGGACGGGTTATTATAAAGCAAGTCCACCCAATGTACCTGGCTTCCTGTGCACATGGCCAAATCCCTTTTCACTTCTTTTTACCATGTTGTGGTGTAAAGATGCCAGATCTTGGACTTTCACCTATTTTTTTTACTAAAGTATCCAGACTTAGGTATTTTGTTATAGCAACACAAAATAGACTATTACACCCTTTGTTTGGCTGTTTTTTATGATTCTCTTATGGAAACAAACATTAAAAATGTAAGCACAATTCCTATAGCAAATAGTGACAGTCCATCAATTAAGGGAATTATTAAACCACCATACAACTAAATCATAAAATTCTATGTAGTTGTTTTTAAAACAGCAAACAGCCCTGTTATAGTATTGTGTTGAACAGCCTTCTGTTGCTGTGAGAAAATACTTGAGAAAACCAATTTAAAGATTTATTTTGGCTCAGTATCAGAGGTTCTAGTCCATGGTCACATGGCCTCATGGCTTGTGGCTTTAGGTAAGGTGGAACATCATGGCAGGGAACATGTGATAGTGAAGAGCTCCTCATCTCACGATGGCCAGGAAGCAGAGAGTAAGGAAGGAAGGGTTGTAGGAAGATGTACCCTCTTCTAGGTTACATCCTTGGTGATCTACTTTCTTCATTGAGGCCCCACCTCCTAGTTGCCACTACCTCCCAATAATCCAATTATGAACCCAGCTATGGATTAACCCATTGATGAGATCAGAGCTCTCATTCCAATCATTTCCCAAAAGCCCCGCCTCTGAACATTGATGCATTGGGGATAAAGCCTTCAACACATGAGCCTTTGGGGGACATCCCAGATTCAAACTGTAATAGATGATTCCATTTATGTTAAAAAAAAATGTGGTAACTGTGCATGTGGGGGGTCTAAAGGCCTAGAAGAGGTTTGGGGTAGTATACATTAAACTACCAACAATGTGTACCTTGGGGCAGAACATCATAGTATGGTGTGAACTGAGAAATTTCTGTTTTTACTATATACATTTCTTATTGGACAAATTTCAAAATAATTAATACATTCATATAAGAGCAACAACAAAATTGTACAGCCATCTTGTAAGTCATGATTCAAGGCATTTTATAATCTGGCACTAGCCTTCTTCCCAGACTAATTTTGCACATTTATTTACATTAGGTCGGCAATTATTCACTTTTGTGTAATTGGAATTGTGAGTTGATTGTTGAAAGCGGGTCAAGCACTAGGAAAGGCTGTCTCTGGTGTTCAGATGGACATGAAGCTCTTTCTGACAAGAAGCTAGGGTACTTGATCTTGCTCTCCATGGCATGCCAGAATTAGTTCATCCCTTAATCTCTCAGAAGAAAATGAACTTGCTCTTCCTCAAGAGCACATTCTCTTCCCAAAGGAAGATTTCATGATTCTTTTCCCTTCACAACCCATTTTGATTTCACAGGTTTCAAGAGTCTTTGCATTTATCTAATCCAGAGTTTGATTTTTTTTAAATAGCAGAAAGAGCAAACAGAATAGATAATAAATTTATCATCGGGTGGGTTTCTTTCTAAAAATCTTCCTCATTGCCAAGATTTTATGTTAAAAAAAAAAAATGACAGTAGTCCACCTCTGTTAAAGATAATGCACATGAGCCAAGCACAGTGGCATATGCCTGTAACAATTTAAAAATAACAATATAAAAAAGGAAACTGGGGAAATGGCTCAGTGATTAAGCACCCCTGGGTTCAATCCTCAGTACCAAAAATAAATAAGTAAAGATAATACATGTGAAATAGCTTTGATGAAAATAAAATGCTAAGCAAATAGGATAATCCAGAATTATACCAGTTTCTAAATTCTAAAGAATTTCATATTAGTCTTTTATCATCATTTCCTAAATTTTTTTAAAGCTCGGGAATAAAGAGAACAAGAAATTTTCATTTCCTAGTTCCTTTTTTAAAACTCGGGAATAAAGAGAACAAAAAATGTACAAATTTAAGTCTTTCTATTGTGGTCCTGGCTGGGAATCTAGCCACAGAGCCAACCAGTAGAACAGACGAAAAGGAACTTGCTCTCCCCAATCTTGTTCTCATTCAGTGTCTAATTCTCTCAACCAATAACAACAGAGTTATAAAATATTCAATTATTTCTCCCTTGTTCAGATAACTAGAAGTGAAAAGAGAAACCTAATTAACAATTGTTTGTGCTCTAGTTTGCTAGAAGTATTTTACCAGGTTAGGATAAGAGTTCCATTTAATTTGAGTGGCTGAGGCAGGAGGATTGCAAGTTACAGGCCAGTCTGGACAACCTGAGAAACTCCATGTTAAAAAAAAAAAACAAGTTTCTGAGCAGTTGACACTTGAATTATATTAATAAAGTCAACCACATTCAGAGAAACCATGTTCCTGGCCATTCATTGGGGGGGGGGGGGGGTGATAATTTCAATTGTCCTGGGGTAAAAAGACATTGTGTAATGTATCTATCACCTCAGTATGTAAGTCTGCCCTTACTAGAGCTTCAGAGTTTAATAAATGGCAGTGCTCCCATTTTTGGTTCTTCTGTCCCTGATTAGATTTCCATATCAAATTACAGTACAACTTGAGACAACCTGGACTGATAAATATCAAACTCTACTGAGTTTTACTATACATTATTGAAATATGGAGGTAACAGTCAAACCTTTACATATTAAATTGTATTTTCCTATTAATTTTCAGTATAAATTCAGAGATGTTTAGCCAAGGAAATGATAAGCCCATGATTAAAAAGAAAAAAAAAAAAATAGAGCACACCTAAAAATCCTAACATTAACATAAAAAGAACTTGCTTTTTTACCACTCCACAATTTCTGCAGGTAATTTCTACATGAAATTCATTAAATGCCCTTTTGATTATTTTCCCAAAATGGGAATCTTTTCTATAACATTCAGATCACTCAACTCTTATCCCCAATATTTATTAATTTTATATATATAAACTTATACACACCAATCTCAAAGGTTTGCTAGACAAGCTTAATTAACACATATAAAGGAGTTAAAAGTGTCTATACATAGCACTATATGTTAGTTACTTTTTCCTTTACACATACCCCTGTTTTGACTCCAAAAAATTGAACCCTTCTATATTTAACACAATAGGAATATCTTTTCTTGTCAGTATTCTTTTTAATGGCTATGTGGTTTCATGGAAAATACTCAATTCCTTATTAATGCACATTTAGTGAATAAACTGATACAATGAGTACCCTTGTAGCATTTTTCTACAATACAATTCTACTCATACAAAAAATAAAAAAGACCATATAGTTTAAAAAGCAACTATGTTTTAAAAATCAACATCTGGTTATCATTTTATTTAAATTGACTTCTTTCTAGAGCTATGAGAATTTAAAAAAACAATTTTTTTAATAACCCCATGTATATAAGATACATACATAAAGTTCTTTTTCTTTTTTTTAATACTGGGTGGGGATTGGACCCAGAAGCACTTAACCACTGAGTTACACCCCCAACCAGTGCAATTTTTAGATCTTTCTTGGAGGGAGGCAGTACCAGGGATTGAACCCAGGGACACTTAACCACTGAGATACATCCCCAGCCCTTTCTATATTTTGTTTAGAAACAGGGTCTTGCTAAGTTGCTTAGGGCCTCACTAAATGGCTGAGGCTGGCTTTGAACTCAACAATCCTCCTACCTCAGCTGCCTGAGCTGCTGGAATTACAGGCATGTGCAACCAACACCCAGCCATCAATTTTTAAATTTTGAAAAAAGGTCTCACTAAGTTGCTGAGGTTGGCCTTTAACTTGTGATCATACTGCCTCAGACTCCTGAGCTGCTGGAATTATAGTCATGTGACACTGCCACCTGGCATAAAGTCATTCTTAAGGCAATTACTGCCAGAAAACTTTAGATTCTATAAAATTATACCTATTATATGAAATAATGATTTATAAGAAAAAAGTTACTAACTTTTTTAAATAGTAAGAATACACACTTTAGTTATGCTCCAAGATGTTACAGAGCTAGAAAATAACCAATTTCAGTTAGTATAAAATAGGTTTATTGTCAATATTCAGTCATTAATACAACTCAGGTAAATGAAACATCACTTCATACAAGGCGCAGATACTCTAAAATGTTTTAATTTCACGCATGGATTATAAAACGATAAATACTTAAAAATTACAATGCAAAGAAAAAATATTACAAAAAATACAATTGCTATAGATCCTTATATGAAAGTCCTTTATTTTTAAAGTTCTGCCTTCAGGAATAATACCATGCTACATATCAGAATCCAAATAAACTATGTTCCTTAAGGTTATAATGCTCAACAATATATAGAATGCACTCTAAAATACCATGTCTGACAAGAATCAAAATCAAGACAAAGTAAGCCTTCAACGATGTTTAGAAAGAGGGAGAGAGTGTGTATGAGTATAATCAATTTTTCCATGCTTATTTCTGAGGGAATGATCTCCTTAACTTGTAGCACTGGCAAGAGGCCTGTAGAAGGAAAAAAATGGGACCAGTCTCAACTTTGTATAAAGGATTTTCAAATCAGAACAAACTCAGACAATTCTAAGGCACTGTTCCCAATACCCTTCACTCTTTGACCCTTTATATGAACTTTTTGTCTTTTGTTCATGTTTTTCTAATTTCTTCACAAAGGTTTAACAAGCATACTGTATTCTATCACCCAAATCCAAACCAAAAGGCATTAAGCAAAACAGAATCTACCAGTCTGGTCAATTCTAAAGACATGAATTCCAGATTAGACATTAATTAACAAGATTCACGCATATCCTTCCCTCTTCTGTTCTCACCTCTCCTTACATCTTGACCCCCAACCTTATTTGGGGGAAAATATGAAGTTTTGGTGTGTTTCTCCTCATTAGTGGTTTGCCTATTAGCAAGCTGCTCTGGTTGGCGGCAATAAAAGGAATTGTTTGGAATATTTGGTCAGACTAGATAAAAAGATGTCATCAGTGAATTACTGGAATTTATTGTAGTAGGCTTCTGTAGGCAGGTAAGAAGAATTTACCTTATGGGTTTTCCTCACTCATTTCAAAAGGGAGAAAAATGTCTTTCAAAGGAAAGGAAAAAAATTAAGAGAAGGAAATACAGTAAAATATTAATACTGTAGTAATAGCAGGGAAGGGAATGCTTATAGCCAACCTACCTTTCTGGGAAGTTTCTGGCATAAAAATCGAACTTTCTCTCCCATTATTCTTTGTACAAGATTAACGGGTGCTTAACATCAACAGAGCCGGAAAGACTCTTAAATACTTTTCTTCAAGGGTGGGGAATTTCTTTTTGAAGTGAGCATTACAGAAAGGAGGAAAAGATAGGGAAAGATCATTCAAAGAGATCTTCAAACATGCGCTGTCCCATTGCTATGTATGCTTCCTTCTCTTCTGGTGTCATCTGGGTCACCAGCTCTGGCCGCTGGCTCACTTCACTGTATGAGAATGGACGGCCAGCCACCAAGACAATGGGGTCATCTGCTACTTCCTCAAACTCATCATCGTCTTCCTCATCCTCTTCCCGACGATGTGCAGCCATAGCAGCTGACTGACGGGGTGGAGAGTCATCATCAGACTCACTGGTTTCACTCTCTGAGTCACTGCCATTGCCAGCAGTCACAGGAGCAGCTGCTCCCACTGAGCCAGCTGTGGCAGAGGGAGTCTTCTTCTCATGAATGAGGAGTGCTCGCATGACCTCCTCATTATCATCAGGCCCTGCATGGCCTTCCTCACGCTCCTGAAATGCATCCATATCTATGCCACCTGGGGGTTAAAAGCCAGAAAGTTAAGATCCTTAAATATAAAAAGAAATCCTTCATAACTAATGAAATATATATATTTTAATGTGCTATGTTTTAATAGGTAATAATATAATACCACAGACCTCACTGGTTCCATTTTATTGAGTTGCTATCCATAAAATATTCAAAATGTTTCTCACAATCTATAGCTTAAAGAGTATAATGGCCAAATACACAGATTTTTATGAATAAAATAGAGCGGATATGAATACTGGTTATTCCACAATGCAAGCTACATCACCTTGAGCAAGTTATTTAACCTCTAAAGTTCAGTACCTTTTCTATAAAATGGGATGATAAAAGAATCTACCTTCTAAGACACTGAATATGAGCATATGAAATGATGTCTATGAAGGACCAAGTACAGTAGCTGGCAAAATAGGATATCAAAACATGGCTCCCCATCTTGCTCAGAGTAAAAGTCAAAGGCCTTGTAATGGCCCATAAGGTTCTATTCCATCTGGAACACCACCTGACCACTTACCTCTTATCTGTTCTTCCGCTTCCTCATTCTGTGTCAAGTCACAGTAGCCTCCATGGTGTTCCTAGCATATACAGGCACACCTCTACCTCGGGGCATTTGTAATGCCTGTTCCCTCTTGCCTGGAATAGTTTTCCTGTAGGTCTTCAAACAACTAACTCCCTTATGTACTTCCATGTTTTTACTTAAATGTCATTTTATCAATGCTCTATTTTTTCTCCAAAGCACTTATTTTCTAACATCATAAATAACATTTACCTACGGTGTTTGTCACAGTAGATATATGTAGATTCAAGGATGTAGGTTTTACTACAATAAATATTTATCTTTCTTAATTCACTAATAGTCCACACACAGAATAATACCTGCCATTTGTTAGACTTTGAATCAGTATTTGATAAATGGGTGAATAAACGGCAGTTTCATTTTCCTGAAGCAAAATAAGCATACTTCAAACTTTTTATAAAAAGGTATCTGATTTCAAGAATATTCTCTCATCACAGATCTATCATTTTGTATATTCATCTTGACTGATATGTTGTAGAAGAAAAATTTAAGAAAAACATTTGTATTCTGCATTCTGATAATACCAAACATACTACTATTTAAATATATAAAAGAATTAAAAGTATTGGATGGAATCTGACTCCTTGATTCAAATACTAATAATTTATTAGCTGTGTGATTCTTACATCATCTCTCTCTGCTTCACTTTTCTCAAGTACATAAAGGGAAAAAAGTAATAGTATTTACCTCACTGAATTATTGTGGCAATTAAATGGATGTGAAGTACTTAGAATGGGCCTAGCACTTAGGAAAGTATTATCTACCATCATCATCATCATCACCAAGAGAAGGCTAAAAAATGGTCAGTTCTAGCCATGAATGAAGGAAAAACATCTTCTCATTAACACATCAGTATGGATGAACAGGAACACTGAACATTTTGGAAAGAAGAAAACTCCTATGATTAGGTTTGGGGTAGATAAGAGAGAAAAAAGAAGGTCCGAAAAAAGATTTATGACAATATGGATAACTAAGCTGGAGTTAAAAATCAAACTTAACAGCTGGGCTTGATGGCACACTCCCAGCAACTTGGGAGGCCAAGGCAGGAGGATGGCAAGTTCAAGGCCAGCCTGAACAACTTAGGGAGACCTTGTCTCAAAATACAAAATAAAAAGAGCTGAGGATGTAGCTCAGTGGTAAAGTGCCCCTGGGTTCAATCCCCAGTACCAAAAAAAAGAAAAGAGAAAATCAAATTTAACCATTTTAAAATATTGCCAAAGGCAGAATCTCTTCCCAAGGGATCTATTTCAATGGAAAACAGCAAGGAATGCACATGAGTCTCTGAGGGAAAACTGCTAAGAAAAGAATGTTCCAAACAGTTACCAACACAGGATTTTAATTTATGTTTAAAGTAAATGTGAAATTAGCCAAAAAAAAAAACAAATTAGTTTTGTAAGGTAAATGAAGTAATAACTAAGAGATTTCTAACAAAGAGGTTTGGAGAAAGAAAGGAATTGTTTTATTAAAGATACAGACAGGAAAAAGCAAGGATAAATGAGAGAAAAGTAGAAACAGCAATTCTAGGAAAAGTCTTACTTAACAGTTATAAATTATTAAGATGTATACTATGAAACAAGTTCACTGATGACAATAAGCAATTCTGGGGCTTAAAGGTCAAGCTGCAACAAAAAATATAGGAAGAGCTAAAGAT
Organism: Sciurus vulgaris; assembly: GCF_902686455.1. Lineage (NCBI taxonomy): Eukaryota > Metazoa > Chordata > Mammalia > Rodentia > Sciuridae > Sciurus > Sciurus vulgaris. The sequence continues at coordinate 70,918,705 of NC_136470.1, read as the reverse complement.
TGTGTAAGTGGACAGAAAGGTAGCAGATCTATTTTTATATAGAAAAATGCAAAATAAATGTGTCTACAGAAAAATAATCTAAAATATATTAAAGACATGATCCAAGCTATCAAATACAGGGCAAAAGAGCATCCTAAAAGGTTCCTGAACATGTTTCTATTATCATGTTTCCAGAATCAAAGAAACAACCAAAATGTCAGGTAAAAATCAGAAATATACTGGAAATAAAACTGAAATCATTAATGATTAATCATGTATAAACACACCATTCTGGTCACTACATCTCAAGTATATTAGGATGAAAAATGGTATGAAAAAAGACAAAGTAAAATAACTATGGGTGGGGATGGCTCTGGGCAAGAAGACTATTTGTAAGGACAGCAGAATAGAAAGGAGTTAGAACTTTCAGTACAGTAACGAGGACATGATTGAAGTCTGTAACATCTGGAAAGATACCAACGTGACTTGAGGTTTAAGGAAAATTTAAGTATAGGACAAATATGACCCACTTCATACATGCACTGTTAGTCTGTTCCACCTCATGAAAGTGACAGTCTAACTGCTATATAATCTAGAACAACTTGAATCAAAATAACTAAATACACCAAACTAATTTAGTGAGGAGGGGAGAGTACAGTATGGTGATCAAAGAAAACTTTTTTCTGACTAGAGTTAAAATGTCAAAGAGAATCACACTAGAGAAACTATCTAAAACTCAACATTACCTTTACAATCCCTAGAATACACAGTATACTAAATGTTCATTTTTAAAAGGAAAAGAGGTTAGGGGAAAGGCCAAAACCTAGTGAATTTCAGTTACTGATGATTCCTCATCAATAAAGAACCATACTCAGGTGATATGCTAACAACAATATATAACCTGGGAATAGGGGCTGATGAAATCTAACCAGAGGAACAGAGCCTCCCTGCCACCTGTTTTTCTAGTTTCTGAGTAGTCCTTGTCCAGTCTTAGCCTCCCATTTTCTATATTATCACACAAAGTCTTGAATCCAGTATCCAAGACCTGAACTTAAAAAGCAAAATTTTATAGTTCTCAAACTTGTGAAGATTATTATGCAATTCTCAACCCTTTCTGGCTCCTAGAGTCCCAAAATTCTTTAGAATAAATTTTCGTCAACCTTGGAATATGAGATATTCAATTCTTTACATATGTAGCATTTTGTATACATTTAAAGTAGCACAAACACCTTCATATTTTAGAGGAAATAATATTAAAATATTTGAACTAATGTATAGTTATGGCTTTCAATTCAGAAAAATAAAAATACATATAAATTAGGGTAGTAGAAGATTAAAGGACAAATGAATTTGTAAAACAGGTACAGTGAATTGCCCAGCTATTTTCCACTAAGTCAAGTTCATTTTCTACTGAACCCAAGAACAAAAACTTCTACTCTTACCTTCCTTCATCTCTTCAGAACTATATGCTCCTTGGACAGTGCTCTCTCTCAACCAAATTGGTCTCTCCTTGGCAGATTTACCCTCCAGTGATGTGCGATGAACATCATCTTGATCTTCCATGTTAATGACAACATTCTGAGTGTATAAGTCCTCATAGGAGGGGCCTTTGGTAGTCCATGCTTCTCGGTGGTGCCCACCTGACAATCCAGCAGCTCCAGCAGGAGTTGCTGAACGGTCTTTGCTATATAAAAAGATTAGAGGAAAGTAGGAAGAAGAAAAATTAAGTCTCAGTGTTGGAAAAGAAGATGGTCACTAAAGTGTCATGAATAAATGCTCTTCAGCTTTAATAATTCTCAGGCATCTCTTCTGTAACTCAGGGAGAAAGTTGCATGGATCATAGCAAGACATCGTGGGGCTGGGTTTATAGCTCAGTGGTAGAGCACTTGCCTCGAACGTGTAAGGCACTGGATTTGATTCTCAACACAACATAAAAATAAAGAAAATAAAGATATTAAAAATTTTTTAAAAGCCATCATATTTATTTTTAAGTTCCTCAAACACTGAATCCTGTGGTTTTATAGATTGTGATGTTTCAATAAATCTACGAGAGGGCAGGAATGATAATGGTTACATAATTCACTTAAAGATTAAAAAAAAATAAAAAAACTAAAATTAGGAACTTTCCTAGTAACATCTTTCATGTTTAAAATAAAATACGTTATAATTTTTAAAAATATTTTCTTAACTCAACCCAGAGTAATCCAAAGTGATTTTGGGTGCTGACCACAGAAGGTTATTAGAAAATTATTCTACAGAGTAAAACCTCAACTCAGAATTAAATTCTCCTTTTACAACTCACGAAGTATCACATATCCCTCTGCAAAGACCAGCCTATTTTCTATCAGGTTGGTCCATACCTAATGCTATCTCTCTGTATAAGTCCTCCACCACTGTTTCTACCCCATAGGGACTATGATCTATTTTTCAGTCTTTTTTGTTTACTTTACTCTTTACCTCTACTTCCCCCTGACCTTTCCCTGTTAATTTAAGTGTGATCATTCCTCATCTTTCTCCAGTCACTTGTGTTCTCCCATTTCTGAGTTAAGACAAATTTCCAGTCTTTTGGCTGTTTCCTGATTTCCCTACTTCTTGCAATCTATTCCAAATTCTTTTGAATATACCTGATTGAGCTCAAGCCTCGTCTTTCTGTCTGCTATTATTATTATTTTTTTTTTGGCAACAATTTCTATGTAAAACTCCCCATTCCTCTGTTTACATATTTACTGCAGTAGTAGGGATTAAATGCAGGCCTCCTACAATGCTAGGCAAGCACTGTACCACCAAAGGACATCCTAGGCACCCCCTTGCTGTGTAGACAGCTATAGCTGTGTCTCATTCCATAAACTTCAAGTTTTTTTTTTTTTTTTTCTTTTTGGTGGTGGTGGTGCAGGGGTAGGGGTACTGTGAATTGAATCCAGGGGCACTTTAACACTACGCCACATCCCCAGCCTTTTTAAATTTTTATTTTGATACAGGGTCTCATTAAGTTGCTAAGGCTGGCCTTGAACTTGTGGTCCTCCTGTTTCAGCCTCCCAAGTTGCTGATATTATATAGGTATGGCAAACTTCCAAGTTTCTTGAAATAACTGCTCACTCTATACCTTTTGCTATCTTCTTTTCAGTGTTCACTTACTGAATTTCTTAGCCTCATGTTTCTCCTTGATATCTCTGAATCTTTTCCTTGGAACCTGGACCACCTTGTGTGTGAAGACTCATTCTGATGATAACCTATCCTTCATTTGTCTTCTCTCTTCATAAATCATTTCTTATTTTTCCTTCATTTTGGTCCCTGTCTGTTCTGCTAACTACATTGTTCTATATTTCTTTCTGGGCCCACTTCATAACTACTCAAGCTTTCTGTCTTGTGCTTAGTTGAGGTTTCTCTGACATACATCTCTGTTGTATCTGACTAGCCTGTTACATCTCTCTTTTGGAACACTGTTTCTGAACTTCCTCAGGAGGTAAACTTGGACTTGTCCCATTCTTCCTGTCCTGACTCTGGACATCTTCAGATTCAGTGATACTTCTGCAATCAAACAAGCACTTTCCAGTTGTTGAGTCATCCTGACCCCATCATGTAATCCATGCTTTCCAGCTACTGCTTCTGCATTCTTTTCATTATTCAAGTTGTACCCAGGACTACTTTGTATACCCCTCTTTAACACAGCCTTTTCTTTCTGGCACCTATTGTATCTGTTCCATATCTCAGGGACTTCTTTTGCCTCTTCCCTATCTGCTTCCTGGTTCCCACTCTCTACCAGTTGCTTACTCTCCCTCTCTTGAATTTTTCTAAATATATCTGATCCATCTATTTGTTTGCTATATTCTGAAGTTTCAAGCAACAGTTGCAAGTAACTGGTTTCTATCTTCTTTCTGAATTCATGTGAGAGTACTTTTTGTATCATTTACTGTTTATCTCAATTGAATAATCTGCCCCTAATCATTTAAAAAAATTTTTTTTTGTAAATTGTAGATGGTCAGAATGCCTTTATTTTATGTTTTATTTTTATATGATATTAAGGATCAAACCCAGTGCCTCACACATGCTAGGCAAGCGCTCTGCCACTGAGCTACAGCCCCAACCTAAGTCCCAGGTCATTTTTGTTGTTTTCTACCCATTCCATATTGTCTTCTAAAAGGCTATGTAGATGCCTTCACTGTAATCTGGCTCTGCTTACTTTGGTGTGTTGGCTTTTGAATTTTGGTTTCCATTAGCATTCACTTTTCTTTCTTTTCTCTCTTGGCCTGATCTGTTTTTGTTTTTGTGCTTACTGTGTCTCTTGAGCTAGCTAGCTAACCCCGCCTGGGAGAGACAAGGTTATCTGTTTTTCCTTCTTAAATGGTTTGATCACTCTTTCTCAGGCTACTCGGTTTTTGTTCTTGTTTTTTTCCTTGCAGAACTGGGGATTGAACCCAGGAGCACCCTACCACTGAGTTACATTCTCGGCTCTTTTAATTTTTAATTTTTCCCAGGCTGATTTAGAATTTGAGATCCTCCTGCTTCAGCCTCCTGAGTTGGGAATTCAGGTATGAGTCACTCGGCCTGGCATCTATTTCTCTTTATACATATTTCTGAACACATAATTTTCATATATGCTCCATCTTTAGTGTTAACTCTGAAAACTATCTCATAAAGGTATAAATAATACTTTGAATAGAGAAAAACAAGAAAACTAGAAAGAACAGAATAATTAAAATAAATGTTAACAAAAGACTGTCTTTAAAGATTCTTGTTTTGAGTATTCTATTACAGAAATTTAAACAATGTGATACTCTAGAAAGACAGGTCACCATAGGCTAGCTTCCAAGAGAACAACTGGCAGGAGAAGATAAGCAGAGTATAAAGATGGAACAAATCTGGATCCTTTAGAATGTAACTAAGCTATGAAATTACCCAATTCTGAACTGTACAGAAGCCTCAGGGCTTCTGGTCACAAGACAAATTTGTTCAATCTACTTCTAGTTGGGATTTTCTGTCATCATAGGCAAAGGCCATCCTGATATATGGAATCAGATTAGAAAATTCACAATAACTGCAAACTTTCTCTGGCTAATTGAACTTTTTTTAACCACCCAAAAGAAACTCAAGACTCTATTCTGTAACATCATGACCAGACGGAATAAAATGCTAAGAGTATTCCTAAAAGCTGTACAACGAGGACTTATTGAGCTCTATAGAACAGAGTAGATGGATAAAAATTTATCTTCATACCAGGAAGAGATGAAAAGTACAAAGGGTAGAATACTCACTGACCTCAGTTCTTGTTTGTTTTTCAAAAAAGAATAAAACCATTTTTTATGATAGAACTAAGGCTGCCTCTGCAATTCAGACAGTAGTGTACAAATGATAAAAATAGGGAACCATTGTTAAAGTAACTCTGAACTATACTTTCAAAGAAGTTACACTTAAAATTAAGGCAGGCAAGAAATGTGTGGTTAAAATGTTTTAAAAACAAAAAAGAAAATGTTGTATGGAAGAATTTCAGTCTTCAAAATCAGTCTAGGAAAATTCAAATATCCCCAAGAGGCACAACTAATTCAGAACTAGCAAAAAACTGGCTGAGTTACTTTACTGCAGGGCTGAGCAGAGTGAGTAGCTGAAGTCAAACCCGACTATTTAAAGATTTTTGCTTAAGGTCCACACTGCTCTGCATTCAATATAAACAAATTTCATTACAAGCACAAGTGAGGCAGAGCTAACTTGTACCCTTTCCCAACAACTGCCTTTTCATGCATTACCCATTTGGGTCTACATCACAAGGAAAGCCTAAGTAACATTATAGCCTTTGTTTCCTGGTAAATTACTTTACCACTCTTGCTCTCCAAAGTTAAAGCAAGTGTAAGTTTAAGGGTCCTTGGTAAGGGCACAGGGCCTCCACTCACCTTTGTTTCAGGGCTGGGATTTCTGTGGGTTCTGGCTCAAGTATTTCATAGGCCAAGTTCACATCCTCTGTCTCCCGAAGCAATTCATAAATGGGCTCAATTTGTTCATTAAACCTTGCCAAAAGTGTGCGTGCATCCTTTTTGGGCATTGCTGATTCATCCTCTTCTACCTCTGTATGGCAAAAAGTACAGCGGAAAGTTCCTATAGAAAAAACAAAACTTTGAGGTCAGAGAGGTAAAAATCTTTCAGACAAGGCTTTAGCAAACAGTTTGTCTCCACTCCTCCCCCAACATTTTAGTAAAAGTTTCAAATACGCAGAACAGCTTAAAGAATTTTGCAGTGAACATCCATGTGCCCACATTCTAGATTCTACAATTAACATTTTGCTATATTTATCACTTATCTACTCATCTCTCTATGCGTCCATTTTTTATTCATTTCAAAGTAATTTCACCCATAATAGTTCTTAATCACATTTCTAAGTTATCTACCTGTATTTTAACTTAAAGCCAAATTCTTTACAACTTACCAGTCTACTTGTACCCTTTCCCAACAACTTCCTTTCCACATGTTATACATTTGGGTCTGTCTACATCACAAGGAAAGTCAATTAAATACCTAAAACTAAAAGCTTCTGATCATCTTGTACATCATCAGGGGGCTATTCCTTCAAACTTATTAACCATTTATACCTAAATAAATTTAATCAGTCCATTTCCAAAATTAAAATTCAAGAAACCTTTTTCTTATTTCTATAATTTCTCATATCCAACTTAGTATTAAACTTCAGTAATTCCTCCGAAATGTCCTAGATTTTTCACACCTACTGTCATTATTTAAGTCTAGGCCACCACTACTTAGCTTCAAAGGATTTCCTAAATATGGCCTTAAATTTCTAGGTTCTCCCTTTCCAATTCCAAGTTTTCTATGCCATGTACTTCTATCACCTTAGCCTCTTGCTCTGAAATATTTGATACCTGGATTTCTAATGTGCACAGCATAAAATCTAAAATTTCTCATCCTAACATTTAAGACCTTGCAGAAACTGGCCTAAACCTCATAACCAACCACCATCCTCTATCTGTCAAGAAAATTATTTTATTTGTACAGTGCTTTGTTTCTAAAATGCTTCCACCTGTTACTTTTAATCCTTATACCAAGCCTGGAAAGTGATATTAGAACTAAGTCTCTTAGGAATTTGGGATTTGCCAAAAGTCACATAGCTAATATAAGAAAAAAACAGCAATTATTTTATATTAAGATTTTATGAAGTGTCGGGTACCACCAACCCTCTGAATTTGGTGTTGTCCATTTAAATGTGTAAAATAAGCCAGGTACAGTGGCAGACACCTGTAATCCCAGGAGCCTGGAAGGCTGAGGCAGTAGGATTGAGAGTTCAAAACCAGCCTCAGTAATTTAGCGAAGCCCTGAACAACTCAGTGAGACCCTGTATCTAAATAAACTATAAAAAAAAGGGCAGGGGATATGGTTCAGTGGATAAGAGTTCCTGGGTTTAATCCCTGAGAACTAACAAAAAAAAAAAAAAAAAAAAAAAAAAAAAAAAAAAAAAAGAAAGAGAAAGAAAGAAAGAAAAAATAAATCTGTAAAATACAAGTTCTAAGGGGCTCAGTAATTTGCTCAAGATCATACAAATAAAATATGAGCTGGGAGGAAGGGTAGGAATCAAATCAATCCAAACTATTATGTTAAAACTCAAGCACATGTCATCTAACAGTCTACACCACTAGCACTGCACTTGGGTTTCCAGTTTGGTTCTTATTCTGCATAAGAACCATCTATCCTTTCTAATTCAACTTTCCTGAGGGATTAAAAGATAAAAGTAATTTAGTGCCTGTTATGGTTTGGATATGAGGTGACCCCCTAAAAGCTTATGTGATAGATAATGCAGGAAGGCTCAGAAGTGAAATGATTACATTTTAAGTTGTGATCTAGTCAGTGGACTAATTCATTTGATGGGGTGATAATCTGAAAGGACAACTGCACTGAGTCATAACTACAGACAGGTAGGGTATGGCTGGAGAAGTAGGTCACTGGAGGCATGACTTGGGATTTTGTCCCTGGCTCCTTTGTACTCTGCTGTTTCCTGGCCCCGGTGGGCTGAGCAGCTTTCCTGTGCCATGACTTCCATCATGATGTTCTGCCTCCCCTCAGGCCCACAGCAATGGAGTAGACTGACCATGAACTCTACCTCTGAAACTGTGAGCCGAAATAAACTTTTCCTTTAAGTTGTTCTTGTCAGTTACTTTGATCACAGTGATGTAAAGCTGATTAACAGTACCTAGCACATAATAAGTATTCAAACATTCAGCTTTAAAATGCTCCATAAGTGAATGACATGTAACCTCACTCCTACCCTCTGTACCCCAGATACAAAATAAACTAGCATTTATGCTTCAATGGAATACTAGATTTTACTGATATATATTCCCAGCAGAATAGGTTACTTTATTGTTCCTCCCCCATAGCCAATAGCACGTAAATTCATTATTCATACACCCTGTCGAAAACATTCTTCTATCTTCCTGCTATCTAAATGCTACATAATTTTCCATGTCTATCCCAAATAAGTAAAAACAAACAAACAAACAAAACAAACAAACAAACACACACACACAAAAAAAAAAACAGAGAAAAGCAGAACCTCACAGCTAGGAGGTGGCCCAGCACTCACAGCTCACTAATATCCAATAAGATCCTGTATAACCGTAATGAAGTGAGGCCAAACAAACCACTATGGAGTCAAAGGCGAGGACTCTGTACAAACCACTTGTGGGGAGGATGCCCAGTGAACCCTCTTTGCCAATTACAGTTTTAATTACAGTTTTGTCCTATTCCTCTCACCTAGTAGGGAAGATTTATTAAGGTACCAAATTACAGAATTACCCCACTTCTTGATAGCATCTAGTCTAGAGCAAACCCCACCACTTTCTAGAATCCTCCCCAAAATTACCCAACAAAAGCCCAAATTCTTTAAGTCCGTCCAGTACCATCTTACTGAGACACTCTAGTTTCCCATGGTATGTGACTCCTCTTGCTACAGAAAGCATTCATAAACATAACTTTGGTTGCTACAGGCATACATAGCATGACTTTGACTAAAGGGCATCAACATAAAGATCCTGGCTTAATCAACTGGACAAGGACACCACTTACCAGGATAAAGAAAGGAAGTTCTTCTCTTTTTGTAGGTAAAACATATCAAGTTACTTTAGATATTTGAATCCATGTTGTACACTGGTCATTGAAATAGGTGTGTTAGAAGCTCACTTTACAACTGCTTAGAGTTTCTTTGAGAGGGGAGTTTAGACTAGAAATTTAGATATGAGAACGTAGAGGGATATCTGAAGCCAAGGTAGATCAGAATATCCAAAGACATTCAGGAGAGTGAAAAGAACAGGTTGTCAAAGAACAGGTTCTGTTCCTTGTGAAACAGAAACAGTTATCACCAGAGGGGCAGAATGTGTTTGAAGGAAATAGTATGGTCCTAACTTTTCAAGGTCAACGAGAATCAAAAACCAGTTTTTCTATTTAGTAGCAAAAGGTAAGTATTGACTTTGATTAGAGAAGGTGTAGAGGTACACTATCTTAGATTATACTCTGTTACAAGCCTCTTCAACAGAAACATAAAGAATATAATCCATGTGGGAGTCAAAAAATAAATGATATAAAAATAAGGTTGAATACAGCTCTCAAATACCTGAATTAAAAAAAAAATCAATATAGGATTTAAGTTGACTGTTTAAAGATAGGCATTTATAAGGACTATCAAGGAGAACTAAGAATACTTCAGAAGCCAAGTTATCTAGTTTAAAAGGAATCTCATTCCTTACATGAAAAGTGCCTAATATATACCAGCTACTGTTCTGGTAAAAGCACAGAAAGCCAAGACAAAGAGCAATACCCTAATCCCCTCATCACAAATTTTTGAAGCATGACTAACCAGCCTCCTCAAAGTCTCCCAACAGGCACGCTTTTCTGCAGAGGCTTTCTCACTGCTCATCTCTGCCCAGAATGCTATTCCTCCGGAGAGTCAAATAGCTAATCTCCTAGCACACTTTAGTTCTTTACTCAAAAATCACCTCAGTAAGGCCTTCCTTCACCATCATTATATAAAATTCCAACACTGTTCTGTCTACACCCAACCATCCTATAATTTTTCTTTTTCCTTGACATTATCATCCAACATATGCCTTTTTATCTAGTTTATGAGCGTAAGTATTTTTTAAAATGTTTAAATGTCCTCCCGAACACCCATTTCTATTTTGAAGATAATATATATTCCAAACCTCAGCTTTAAGTAAACGAATCAACATGCTTGTCATAGCTTGTCCTTATAAAATAGCAATATTTTTTTGCTGTTAGGAGAGTACCATCATTTTCATGGAAGGAAAATCGCAGAATGACACTCCTTTAAGTTGAACAAATTTATTTTCATAAAAAATATAAGAAAAAAAAACAACATTTGGTCATAAGGAACCTGAATTCTAGCTTCATCCAGATTTACCCTACTTACAAAAGGGCCCATCTTGCAGTTCTAATAAGAGTGACTTTTATATTACTGCCAAGAATTGTGAAGGGTCTGAGATTTTATTCTCCTTGCAAGCTTACGAGTTAATCTGCCACAGTTTCATGGATGCTGGCAGAAGACATAAGATTCAAGGATCAGAGACAAAGAACTTTATTACTCACAGCAATAGAAGTAACAAGTGTCAGTATTTAAGCCAGTCCCTGGGCCCCAGTTCTCATACAGTGACACAAGAAGGCCAGGGGACAACTGTACATATATGAATTTTTTATGATAGGCATAAGCATGCAAATGCTTTACTTTGGAAGGCCTATATGATCTTTACTGGACATTAAGTAAACATGTTCTTGAGGGAGATGCTTTTTATTATAATAGATAGTAAGTAAACCTGCTCTTCGCTCTAGAGAGCAACATTCTATTTTCTAAGACTGCCTGCAATATTAACATCCTTAAAAAAGTACAAAGAAAAGGCAGTTAGTCAGTACCTCTGCTTACAAGACATGCATAACATATGAGAGTCCCATGGAGAATTGTCCCCAATAATTACCATATCTGGCAAACATTACCAGAAGAAAAGCTAGCTTGACATCTCTGAGTCCTATGTTTATCACAAAAATACAAGTTGTAAATGAGAAGCAGCCTATCAAAAGCCAAAAGTAGAAATTTGACATTTAATGGAAAATTATTTAGGATTAGTTTAACACACCAAAAGCATTTTTATGAATTTCATTAAGCATTATGAAAATGCAAATCAGTTTTCCCAAACCAGAAGGCGTGGCAGGCAAGGAGAGAGGAAGGCTGTGAATACTCAGTACATACACTGTATGTATTAGGCAGAGTAGTGGTGAGACAGACATGGACACAGAACTTGTCATCAAAAAGCATAGAGTTTAGTAAAGAAGAAAGGTAGTGGGATTTAAACATGACCAGAGAACAGTGCAAAAATAAAGAACATAAATATTTTGGAGGAATATAACTTCCAACTGAGGGCATAAAGGAAGGATTGTGAAGAAGGTGTACCTTTTTGAGGCAGATTTTTGAAGACAAAACATTGCTACAGAGGTCAAAGAAAGGGGATATTTTAGATAACAGAAGTAGGTGGTTGAAAAATGATGCTAAACTGCCATGTCAATGGTAGAAATACAATTATCAGAGAGGATGGCAAAAACCAGAATTTATAAGAAACTAGGTGATCATAAATAGATCTTGAATGTTGTGCATCATTTTGACTTTATTCCTCAGTAATAGGAAAGCCACTGAAGAACATGAGGTGATCAAAACTTATTATAATATTTACAAACATTAATTCATCATAGTGGAATTAAAACTTAGGCCCTGCCCCAGAGACACCAATTCAATTGGTCTGAGTGGGGCCCAAGAATGTAAATTTTAAAGTATCACAAAGAATTCTGATGCTTACCCTTGGTGGAGAATTGCTGTTAGGTAATTGAAATTATAAATATTCCAACTCTTCTTATAACTAAACCACTCTACACTAAGTTGTACGCACAGAATTGACTACTCAAGAACAAGTTTCTTCTCTTGAGAAGAAACTGAAATTGAAATGTAGTAGTGCTCTGTACCATCTTTCCCACCTATAAGACCAAGGCAAAAACCAGAAACAGTGACTCTAAGTCACATAAGGGAATATATGTAAGCTAGATCTGATGATGTGATAGCAGAGAGAAAATGAAAGCTACCAAGATTCTGGAGGCAAAGCTTGATAAATGATGGGACTGGGGGAAAAATGAGTTCAAGGATAACACTTTTGTTTGACATCTATACTCACAAACTACAAAAGAAGAAAGCAAGCTACTCTACAAATATTTTCACGTATTCATCAGAGACAAGTCTAGGCAATAATACTATCCAAATCTGACATATAAGGGAATGAAGACTTAGAGATGTTAAATTTGCCAGATCATAACTTGAAAACAAAATCCATTAAACCTGGATTCATACACAAATTTGTCTGACTCAAAACACTAAATTCATTGTACCATCCTGAATTACACATTCCTTTCCCAACCTCCTCTCATCCTTGCCACCAACTGTTTAGTAAATTTCTCATGTATATATAAAAGGTCTTATCTTTTTTTTTTTAAGATGGAATAAAAAGAATTCACAAGTCTGCATTTACTTAGCTGAGTCTTAACCTATCAGGTTTACCAGAAGGATCAAAATACATCAAGTTGCAAATTATAGGCATTCAAAGTAGAGAGAAAAAAAGACATTTTACAAATACACATTTCAAAACTGTTATGGTTATCTATTCAATATTATAGAAATGCTCTATGGTTCAGCACTCTTCTAATAAAGTAAGTTATCACTCTAAAGGAGGAGAAAAGAAATGGAGAACTAATTGTGAGGTGGGAGAGGGAGGAGGAGAAGACAAGGGGAGAATACTATTTCATCTTAACTTTCTCCTCAAATATGAAAAGTAAGGGGAACAAGAAACAAAAGACAGAGACAACAAATGACAAATAAAGGTCAACAAAACTGAGAAAACACAGAAGTGGTGTCTATAGTGTTAGCCAAGGCCTTCAACTTCACTGCTTCTAGTACATCACTCATTTTAACAAATATGTCACTTTAATTATAAAACAATACATAACAAAGTGAAAAAACTATCCCCTTAGTTTGGCAAGAAAGTGCTTTGAAAATTTGTAACTGATAAAACATATATAAAATGAGACTATGGGTAGAAGACATTAAGCATCAAGTCCTAAACAATCTTCTTGTGAGGAGCTTTTCTAGAGTTCACATTTCAGTGGGAATTAGTCAAGACAAAAAAAATAACATTGGGTGCTGGTAAGTATTATGGGGGGAAACAAAGCAGGAAAGGAGGATTAAAAAAAAGGGCATGAAGGAAATTCATATATAGGAAATTCATGAGATATCTCTCTGATACAGGCCTCTTCACTTTAGTACACACAATGAGTAGGCTATGAGGTAATGTCCACAATTCATTATCAAGGATTTGTCAAAGATGTTAGGTGACTAGAGTACTATTCAGTCATTTTATTCTTACAAGAATAAAAATAATACACTGGGTACAGTGGCATGCTCTGGTAGCCTCAGCAACTCAGGAGGCTGAGGCAGAAGGTTTGCAAGTTTGAGGCCAGCCTCAGCAACTTAGTGAGGCTCTAAGCAACTTAGACTCTGTCTTAAGAGAGAAAATAAAAAGGGCTGGGTATGTAGCTCAGGGTAAAGCACTCCTGGGTTCAATCCCCAGTATCAAAAATAAAATAAAATAATTAATTAATTTTTAAAAAAGGACAACTGCTTTGTTATGGACCAGTGCTGCAGTGCACAAGGGGGAGAGTCATGTTGCAGCCCAAGTTCTCAAGGCTGGCCAAGGAAATTGGGAGGATCAAATGTCTGCTGTTGAAGAGACCTCACCCTATAACAGTGAGTTTGATGTCTCAAGATTTCTGACATTCTGCTTTCCTAAGTCTAGCCAAACTTCTGACCTTCTTTCCTGCTAGTGGGAATTAGTCAAGTCAAAAAAATAACATTAGGTGCTGAAAAGTATAATGGGGAAAAAAGATGCATAAGTGGAAATTTCAAGGTAAAAAAAGGCAGAAAGCCATGCAGATATCTGAAAAAAGAGCAAAAAGGCAAGAAGAAGCAAAGGCATGCCTGATATTTGCAAGGCATAAATAAGATGGCTCCTGTGAACATGGGAGAGAGTGGTAAAAATAAAGTCTCTTAAGTTTCGAGGTGGCAAAGTTGAGGGGACTAGATAAAAGACCTTATAATGTCTGTTAATGACTTTTGACTCTTCTGAGTGAAGGAAGAAGCCTTTGGAGAGTTTTGAAGGGAAGAGTGACATTACCTGATGTGCTCTTTAGAGGGCTAATGCAACAAACAGTCTCTGGGCAGCAAAAGTGAAAAGAGAATTGGTTAATGAAAACAAGGAGACTCCCTTAGAGTAGCTTAAAATCAAGCAAGAGATAAAAGCTTGCAAACTTTTCCAGACAAGACTACCCTAAAATCCTCTAAATATAAGTTTTTCACTTCAAAAAAAAAATGATACAACAACAACAACAAAAGAATCAATTCCACGTAACTAAAATTCCTAAGACTTTAGTGGGATAAAAAGGAAACTCTTAAGAGTCAGGCACACCCTTGTAGTCCCAGCACTTGGGAGGTGGGGATGGGAGAATCACTTGAGTCTAGGAGCTCAAGACCAGCCTGGGAAACACAGGAAGACCCGAACTACAAAAAATAGGAAACTATAAACTTTAAGGCATAACATTAACATATGGTTAATTTTCCTGCACTGTAAAAATACTATCAAATACCTCAGGAAACACATTTGGACACTGTTTCCCCCTAACACTAGAATATTTTGTGAATTATGTATATATTGAGAAAAGTAGTGAAGTGGGAAGCTTGGTAAAATAAGAGTACCTAAAACTGAAAATATCATTCTCCACTGTCACAAGTATGTTTCCGAAGACATCATAATTAAACAGAGCATATTTTCTATATGAAAACTACTATGTATGGAAGTTGTAGGGTCCTAACCAAGGCTTCCAAATAAACCAAAAGTGACTAACATCATTCTCTAAAAGCAGGGATAAAACAACCTAAATTTCAAGTCAAACTATATATGGTATAAAACATACTGAACTTAATTTTAAACGTCTCTGGAATTCCAATGTACTGTTATTTTACTGTTTTAAAGCCACAGTTTTAAAAACAAACCAAACAAACAAGCACCTTCTGGAAATAACCTGTCCACAGAACACAATGATTATGCAAAAGGACCCCATATAATAAATGTTCTAAAAAAACTACAATTCTGTGAGAAGTTGAACAAGCATAATAACCATAAACTGCTATAACAAAATATAAACTAAGAATCACTACCTTGTTAGATTTCAAAAGGGCTTAACAGAGGGTGGGTGAAGGCATGCAAGGTAAAAGGACTAGAAGATTGACCACAATCTTAACAGTTGTTAAGACTGAGAAAGGTGGTTAAGAGTGGGGACTGGTTGAGTAGAAGAGCCACAGAAAGAAAAACAAGTTTGTAATTTTAATATACATTAATTCCTACCATTACACATATGTAAACAAGTTTACATTCATATGTTACTTACATATTTTAAAAAGAAAACAAATTTTTATTTTGTTTTGTGGTCTGGGGGATCAAAGTGCTTTCCTCATACATACTAGGCAAGCACTCTACACTGAACTACATCTCCAATCCCAACAAATATTATTTTGAACAGTTCCAAAGCACTCAATTCCTTTTTAAACAATATGTGAAAGTTATATAGTTATTTCTGGGCTATTCTGACAGAATTATCAAGCCCTTTGTTAAAAGTTTTATAACTCAGTACATTCAAGAGGATATATATTAAAATGTTTAGTCAAATGCTAAAGTCTAAAAAAGTCAATTACCTTTTATTCTAATTCCCAAACTTAATTTTCATAAGAGCAAATTTCTTCAGTTAAATTGGACAAAAGAAAAATATAAGAAAAAAGCTGCTATTATCTAACAGTACACGTGACTCGGAGTTGTACATTTATATAATTATTTTACCTGTAATAAAATTTTGAAAAATTACCCTTAATAATTCACTGCAGAACACATTACACTGCAAAAATATTCATGTGCATATAAAAGGACAAGAATAGAGAAGGTTTAATTTTTGAAATTCATAAGATTTCAAATGTATTCATCATGTGCCCAATACAACCCCCAAGCGCCACCACTGCAATTCAATTTATCAATGAAACTGGCTACTGTTCTGTTAAACTGGTCTAGTCATATACAATTCCTAGATTTTGAAACTTATTATAAAGGGAAAAAAATGTACTACATCTGGGGGCAGGGCAACAAATGATGAATTCAAGGAGGGTCCTTGGATGAATATTCAGCTTGCAAAAAATTTTATAAATTAGGCTTAAATCAAATTCATCTCAACATGCAGTAGGCAGGCAAAAAGTTGGTGGTTTTGATGTGAATATTTGAAAGACAACAATCAACTAAACATGTATGCCAGCATCAAAAGTAAAAGGCAAAAGAAATTCTTCACAAATAAGTTTGCTTTTATGTCAGCATCAAAATACGTTTTTAAAAAAGACATAAAACACAAAAGTTAAAAAAAAAAAAAAAAGCACTCAAATTCTCAAGATCAACTGTCAAAATTTAAAAAGTACAAGACCTAAAGGATTAGGAGATAGAGAAGGGTAATGAGGGAAGGCACATATTCCTTACAATCTTTTCATAACTTGTTTTTACATATTCATTTAACTTTAACTAATAATCACCTCTTCCACATTTACCATCACCACCCAAATCTACACCTTTGAGTTTTCTTGTATAATTTTCTAATTATCTCATCCTGGTCAAGATTCCAAAGATGACTAAGAAGCAATTAAGCAAATGATCTTAGATTTCTTTTGTGTTTGTCTCTGCTTTTAGCATTTTAGGAATTGAAAATATTGCTTATAAGGCATCTCCTGGCCTAAATACTAGGAGATGAAGATAGGAAAAGTAGACTGACCGGTAGCAAACATTATTAACAAGTCTTTGAGAGTCTCACAAATGTATTTTGTTTTGTATTTTGTAGTTTGCAAATATTACAAAAAGGGAATACAAAAGGAATTTCAATGATACAGGGATCAGATAGTTGATTTATCAAAACCAAAAAGCTTCTCTTGCAGTCATGAAGTAAGGGACCCATGATTTAACATCAAGCATTTATATACAAATATCCCAAGTAGATACCAGGTTTACTTGAATATTCCAAATAATTTGGAACTTATCACTAGATTATTGTTGGTAATATTTGAGTTACTTATTACAGACATAGTTTATTTATAAAAGACTTCTTTATGCTAACCCTAAAACCTATTATCTCTAAATCTTTTCTTGGAAACCACATAGTAAGCTGAATCTCCACGAATGCTATCATACTCTTCCTAAATCAGTTTAAAACATCCTATCAATTTATATATCCCTAGACTTACATAAAATCTTTCAAATCCAAGAACATAGGCATGGTACATGTAGTAGCCACACACATCATTTGATGAGTTGGACTAGATAATCTCAAAATTCCTATTTTTAAGACTTTATTAAATATATTTATGATTCCTTTTTCAAAAATTAAAAGTATCTCTTATCTCAAAGTTTACCTAAAATGGGATTTTTTTGGACTCTAGATAAATTCAGTTATTTGTAGGTCTTCCAAACCACTTTTTATTTCATCTAACAATTTTACTCAACCCCCCCAATAAAACTACAATGCCATATGTTTTTACAGAAGTCATAAGACTACATTCTTTAGCCAATATGTCTAGTATTGGCAAATTCTTAAAGAAAAACTTAAACAGAAATAAAATACAATATGTACAAAGGTATTCAAAGTATCTTATTCATACTAGCAAAAAAATAGGTAAAATCAAAGTACCCAAAAGGGGTACAAGGAAAACAGGAGAAGTCACAACTATTAAAATATACTTTGAACACCAAACAGAAACAGTTTGATACATTAAGGAACCAAGGAACACAAACTGCTTTAGGCTATGATCTCAAAAGGCTAGTAGCTTTATGGGTGATTTTTTTTCTCTTCGAAATTTTCTCTGATATTATGTTTGCATACTGAAATAAAAATAGAAAACATAAAGCTATTTCCATATTATCTAACCTTAACAACTAAAAAGAATGTAAGACATGTTGCTGAGCTTAACTTAGAAGTGCATTAACTATGTGTCACCCATGGCTGAGACAGCTAAAATAGAAATACTAAGTCTATTTACATTGTCAGAAAACTTGCTAAATCTAAAACATGCATTTTTGAAGCAGAAGATGCTGTATTGCTGATTTGAAGGAGTTCATGTCATGTTGTCTTTGTTCTAATTATATAAATACCCATATTTCAGTAATTACAATAGTCAGTTTTGTCCAATGAAGCTTCTGAAACCATGGGCTAGTGGGCAAAGACTAAGCTATTCTATATTAATGAAATAAAGAGAGAATTTATACATAGTGAGTGTCAAACACAGAGTTGAACCCAGAACACCAAAGGCAAAATCTTAATGGCAAAGATGGAGGAAATCTACGATCTTTAGGAAAGGAAAGACAGAGCAGGGAAACACTGTAAACTAAAATAGGAAGATCACTGGCCCATTGTGAATTAATGGTGGCAAAATGATCCTTGCCAGACTCAGATCTCAGATCCAGAATTTTCAGGTGCTCCTCTGGAGCTCATCTAGGAATCAGTATCCTTTGTTCAGTGACAGAATTTTTCATCAGAGAAAAAAAGTCTAGAAGAAAAAAAAGTTTAGAAAACTCTAGAAGCCTTCAATCTAATTCCTGAATGTTCTCCAATTGCTAAGATAAAAAGATAATTCAAGAATAAGAATAGTGGAGAAAGAAACAAAGATAGAGCCCATCAGTTGTCCCCATGATCTGGATAGAAATATGGTTAAAAACAAAAAAAAATCAGTTTCTAAGAGAAACCAGGAAATAAGGTACATTTGTTTAGAACTAAGGTTAGATAAAAATTACAACCTATGAACACAGACCATATATAAACACTACAGGAGATGTTACTTCCTCCCCTGCTACATACACCAAATGTTTCCTTATCTTTTCATAATGAAGAGAGGAAGAATGAAAACTGAATAAAACAGGAAGCAAACAAAAAGAAAAGATTTCTGAGGAGAATGTACAAATCAAGGGAAGGTATTCGTAAAAGGAAAAAACAAAGAATTGATAAGTAGACTGGGGCTAATATCAACTAACTAGCATATTTTGTTCTCAAAGGGAACTCAACAAAAGCCAAATTATAATCAAGAGGCAAGTATATTCTCAGAACGAGGATCGCTTATGATTATAAAATTTTCAATCAAGATAACTCAAGCTTCCATTCATGTACCGAAAGAACTGCTAACTGAATAACAGTATCCAAGATGATCAGGGTACCCCTCCTCTGAGTAACATCAAGGTTAAGTGACTTTTTCTTGCTTTTCTGCACCCCCTTCTAACTTCATGCTAACCATAACCCTCATATTAAACATAGTCACTACTCTTTTTTACCCTATCTCAATTCACTGATTCACGTAACTCTGGCTATATTTGGGTATTAGGCTAGCTCTTATGTAGGCTAATTTCATTCAGACACTAATCCTGGGTAAAATTTAAAGAGCATCATGGATCAATATCCTAAATATTGATATATAAATAGGGGAATCACCTCTTTCTAGAAAGCTTCATGAAATTAAGAAAGACCCAAATGATGAATAAATATAGTAGAAGCATATTACTTCAGATTATCCTCTCTGAGGAACTGGATAACACCTTCCACTGCAGTCAAGAGTGATGAAGACAGGACCACTGTAACACCAACATCTGCAGAGAATCACAAAACCAAAACCCAGAGCTCTTTTAAGAAATATGTTCAAGTAAGTGGCAAAAATTACAAGACCCATTTAGTCTATTTTGAAAGAGCTCCAGATATATTCTAAAACCTTTCTCTGTAGAGTACTCAAGCAATTATACCAGAATAGTTAATATTTTCTTATGATCTTTCCTAGTTAAGTCCTTCCAGGGTAAACAAATAGGTTCAGACATATAATAATTAAAGGAGAATTCTTTAAATGATTTTTCACCCAAAATAAACACCTCACAATAAGAAAGAATAAATAAATAAAATTTAAAAAGTCACTTTAGTTCTATTTGTTAATAACCTAATTGACAGTGGGATTATTTCCCATTTAAATTTTTTAAATGAACCATATATTACATACACAAAACAGAAAATTAAGCACATACACAAATATGTAATTATTCAAAACAAAAGGTTTCATGTATAAAGTTCAAAATAGAAATTTTTATACAAAATTATAAATTATAAAATATAAAAAAATTAAACTAAAAAATAATCTACACTCTTGAATTCTAATTTAACATAAGGATAATCTAATTTAACAGCATTGACTCCTTCTATGTTTTTACTTCCAGAAAATAAGACAAAAATCAATCCACAGAGTAATTAGCAAAACTAGTCTCTTTTCAAGTTTAAAAATAACTCCATAATCCAGTATGATAAAGTTAAAATTTCTCATAATGCTAGATACATTATATTTTTGGAAAGTACATGCTTTGTAAACTATGTTAAGAAAAATTCTTAAAACCAAAATGTTGGATTAAATGAGGTAAGTTAATGTTGTTGCCAATCCTCTTCTATTAATGCATGACTATGAGACAATATATATCTATCCTTTAATTAATTTAGAAAGGACTCTCCTCTTATTTCATCTGGCTCTTCCTTTTAAATCTCAGCTGTTAACTTTTTACGGAGGCTTTCCTTGAATCCAGATTATACACCCTTGTTATGTACTCTTGATGGCACTTTATACTTCCGGTAACAAAACTTTTAAAGATATTGTGTTGTAACTATGTGCAGTGACTGCACATAGTGCTCAAATATTTGTTAAAAGAAGAGGTCAAAAGTAAAGTTGTCAGAACAGTCTCAAAGTGGTATAAGAAAACAATCCTTTAGGCCACAACTGTTAATAAAGGGTAGGGATAGGGCGAGAGGCAGAAGCAGAAGGGTCATTGGCAGGAAATCATATAAATGAGTATACTCCCTTATGAAGGAGAAAGGTTTTATAAAAGCTTCTCAAAGTAATATGACAGCCAACCAGGACAGCAAACTACTTCCATGCTGAATCACACCAATTCATTCACTTTTATGATAAGGTATGATTGGTTTAAAATTTAGCTGAATTAAAAGAAAATGAGCACATATTTTACTGGATTTTCAAACTGGAATAAGTCTCACCTGTCATGGGATCAAAGAGTTGATTAGCTTCTAAGTCTGTGAAAGTATTACTACAGACAGGACATTTGAAGGAAGCCCGGTTGGTGGAATCTCTCTCATCCGTTTCAATCCTCCTTCTCATGTGGTCCAATTTATATTTTACCACATTAACAAGAGTACGATAATTGATAAAGTAGTAGTTATGGCGAGTGGTTTTCCCATCTGCAGCAGTCTCTACCCTCATTCTGCATTTGATGAATTTGTCTC
Organism: Sciurus vulgaris; assembly: GCF_902686455.1. Classification (NCBI taxonomy): domain Eukaryota; kingdom Metazoa; phylum Chordata; class Mammalia; order Rodentia; family Sciuridae; genus Sciurus; species Sciurus vulgaris. The sequence goes on along the minus strand of NC_136470.1, from coordinate 70,897,240 downwards.
CCTTTAAATTGTTCAAAACTGATCGAAGTTGCTTCCGATCAAACTTGAGCAACTCCAGCATGTCTTCCTCTTTCACACAGGGGTTCCGGATCAAAATGTCCAAGGCCAAAGCATGCTCAATGCCATAAAACCCCCGAATCACATACTTGGCTAACCTCTTCAATGCTGCTGGAACCTCAGTGAGGACATCTGGGTCTGCCATCTTTAGCAGCAACCTTCAACTTTAAATATTCTGAATTAAGAAAAAAAAAAAAAAAAAAAACCAGGATTAGTAGGCAAGAAGACATGGTAATCATTTTAAATCTAGAAAAACCAACCTGCTAGCTAATATCTACTACTATGCTTGGAGAGCCTAAGGGTACTCAAACATTATCTTAAAAGACTTTTAATACCCAAGCATCTAATAGGGAAAGAACAGAATTTTTCTCAATAAAGCACAAAAGATCATAGCTAAAAAGCTTGACATATTTCCTAAATGGTTACTTTCATAGCCAACAGTGCGCTTGATTCAAAAAGAGTGACTTGCTATTCATAACAATGATATATTACATCAAACCCATGTAATTTCAGAAAGAAACACAAAAATGCTCAATGAGGTACTAACAATTCTTAATGATATAGATCTTTGGAAACCCCCTGAGAAACCCAGTAGTTAACACATACTTAAAATGTCTTTATTTTAATTTTTCTACTAAGACTATAGGATGTTTGACACAGTCATGCTTTTGTAATGAAATCAAAACAATAAAGTACAAGTAATTACCTGTTAGAATGTTTGACAAAAATCATTAACTATTATAAATTTGAAAGAAATTAACACTAAGATCCAGATGGCTTTACCAACCCTGAAAAGTTAAATCTGACAATTAAGTAAATAACAACCAGTCTTTTAAAAGAAATAAAATAGACCGGGAAAACAGACCAAGATGCCCTAAATGCTGGATCAATTATAGGTCAAAGGAGAAGCTAAATGGATGTAATTCCATGGCATGGCCCAGAAAGCTGTCCTCTCAAAGTTCAAGCCGGCATGTCATGTCATTCTTAGACTTGAACTGTCAAAAAACATGGGCTCTGGAATTCAGTTAGACATCCTGTGTTTTGGTAGCTGTGTGAGCATGACCAAATCCCTTAAACAACTTGAGGCCACATTATTTTCTCTAAGAAGTAAGGATAAAAGGGGTGTTTTTATTAATAAATGAGAATATAAGTACAGTATGTAGGAGGGCTTATTAGCAAGGACAGTTTCCATATTGATTTGATACGTCCAATTAAAAATAGCCAGGCTATCCACAACATTTTAGATGTGGTGAAATTTATGGAGTAGAGAGATTTTTGACAGAGATATGCCACTGAACTATGTCAACAAGGACTAATATTCTGCTATTAAAACTAGTTTCAACTGAACCCTTTTACTTGAAATTATTGGTTATCTATCAGTTTAATATTCCTTTTACTTTTTTGAGTTGCAGATGGACAGAATGCCTTTGTTTATTTTTATGTGGTGCTGAAGATTGAATCTAGTGCCTCACATGTGCTCGGCAAGTGCTCTGCCACTGAGCTGTAGCCCCAGCCCCTAATATTCCTTTTATAATACTTTTATAGCCACAATACTATTAAAAAAATTCTTAAATAACCAACCTATATACACATTTTGGGAGAAAAACATAAGGTCCGACCAGTAACAAAGAAAAAGATTCTTACAATAAAAAATATACTTCAGATAGTAAATTCTCAAGCCTAAGTATATACAAGGAGAGATAAGAAAGTAGCATCTCAATTCAAACCTGTGCTCTGAGGGCCTTCAGGTCACCCCAGGGCTTAAAAATGTCATAGAATAATGGCATACTACTAGACATTTTGCTCTCCTTTCTAATTTGGTCTATATACTGTACTTAAACTCAGTTTGGGTTTTTTGTTGTTTTACATGTTCAACAGTTGACAGAATACATTATGACTTCAGAAACATCCAAAGATCACAGAATGGCAGACAAATGTCAACATAACCTATTTTTCCAGTATTGCTTTCTAATATTGTTTTCTCCTTTCCTCCACCCAATACAATAGATCAATGATTCTCAACCCAGGTTATAAAGCAGAATTATCTGGGGAGCATCTTAAGACTACTAACTCTGAATCCCATTCCCAGTAGTTTTGTTTCAACTGGTCTGAGAGGTTAGGCACTAATTTTAAAAGAAATTCACAGCAAAAGTCCCTGACCTCTGCTCTAGATAATCTAGGTCCCTGGCTATTATTTGCTCTACCAATGCACATTCCACAATGGAAAGGTACTTGTGTCACTTATTTAGCCTGTTTCCTTTGCCTGAAACACCCTAGTGAGCCCTAGAGATGAGAGCAATTGAGTAACATGAGGACCCTGTCATCCAACAGACCTCAGAAAATACTCAGCTTTAAGTTCTGCATATATAAAAAGTGATTAACAATGTCTTTTTCATACAGTTGAAGTATGGATTAAATAAAATCATTAATATAGCGTTTGGCTTGCCAGGCACAGTGGTGCATGCCTGTAATCCTAGCAGCTCAGGAGGCTGAGGCAGGAGGATCTCGAGTTCGAAGCCAGCCTCAGCAAAATGAGGTGCTAAGCAACTCAGTGAGATCCTGTCCCTAAATAAAATACAAAATACGGCTGGGGGTGTGGCTCAGTGGTCAAGTGCCACTGAGTTAAATCCCCAACCAAGTGTTTGGTTTTCAGGGTTGGCAGGAGTTCATTAAATACTGGCATTAATAACAAAATCCCCTATTTATAAAAGTGAGTCTTGGAGCAATATGAGGAATGAACTGAAATGAAGGTGAAGGCACTGTGGAAGTATAAGGAACAGTAGAAATAAAACTTAAAACTAAGGTAGAAAGCAAAAAATTCAAAGAGGACAAGATGAATGTAATTTATTACAAAACCAAAAGCAAAAGGATCCAACAATATTTTGGAAACTAGAATAGGAAAAAATCTTAAACAGCTCTTTGCTTTGAGTCCCTGTAACTAGGAAAAGTAGTATTATGACAAGCAGGTAACACTTGAAGGAGTGTGTGGAAGAAATGAGGCATTCACTTTTAGTTGCATATCGTTGAGGAAATTCCGTATGCTAACGTTCTGAGCTCCAAGCTGAACTACGTTATTCAAAAATCTCTGCATTTTGAAATCCTCCTTCCTGATCACGGTCTACTCTCCTCCACCACTTCCCCTTCCCCACTGAATGCTGAATCTCCTTACTCAATTTCTGCATTCTTAAGCTACTTATGAAATGCAAAGATTGGCCATACACAGTTTCACCCAAAGAATGTTTGAACATTTTCTAAATTAGTTGTCAAAAAAAAATTAGTTGTCAACATTTTAAAAATTTTGAGTTCACATAAATTTCAACTTCCGGCCCCTCTGGAAAACAAAATATCAGGTGGGGGAAATGAGATCATGTCCCCACATAGGAACAATAAATTGAAGCTGAATAGCAGTTGACACTTCTAGACAAGGAAGAAGTTTTGCCGGTCTCTGGAGACATTTGAGTGTGTGCTCTCTCAATGACCTCCTTTCCTTTTCTTATTTCATACTTCATCAGTTACCTCCCAGCTTCAACTACCTCTCTACCCAGTCCAGATTCACAATATATCCTAATCATGCACACACTTGAAGGACTATTATGCCCCAGGCATGGAACTGGAGAAACAAAGTTGAAAAGAAAACACTCTACCCAATGTCTACCCTTCTAAGCCTCATATCCAGCACACTGACACACTCAGGACGGCATGAGCCACACGTGCTTTCTCTACTTGCACATGCTGTTCCCTCTGTGCCCAAAACTAAGCCCAAACCACTTTCCCCTAACCGTCCAAGTCAAGTCACATATCCTCAGAGGCTTCCCAGATTCTCCACTGTAGCACAGAATGACCTCCTTTCACATGTTTCCACAGCTCTTTCCCCATAGTACTTTCTCCATGTCTAGGTTCAGGGACTTCATCTTGCTCACTAATTAATTTCTAGCATCCAGTCAAGTACTTTCAATGCTACGCACGTGTTCTTCCCACATGCCCACCCTGCCAGCTTCCCCAAGATTCACTTCTTCCACGACAGAAGACAGACTCTTTGCTACCTTCTTAGAATGGTTTTAAGCAGGCTATGACTAAATCAAATTCACGACTGTGAAAGATTATGCCGACTGGGTAGAGAATAAAAGGAGAAAGGAGTGGATGCAGGGCGTCCAACTGAATTATTCCAGTATACTACTACTCAGTTCTAGAAGAACTTAGATTCCACAAGTCTACCTGCATTTTTCTCAGTCACTGTATTTCATGGCACGCTCCACGCCTTCACATAAAGCGGCACACTACCGCGAAACCTCCTGACCCCGCAGCCCTCCAGGAGCCGCGTTCAGTAGTGTTCAGTCCTCCCCACTGCGAGACCCCGAGACCCCACATTCCCTCAGGCTCTTCCTGTGGGTCGAGGGCCACACTTGGCGCAGCCACGTCCGTCCTACCCGAGGTCGCAGACGGGCCGCTCCGGGGTCAATGGTTCTTTGGAGGACTAAAGATAAAAGGTGGCTAGGGAGAGGGGGACAGTTAAAGAAAGAGGAGCGAAAAGAGAAGCCATGAAATACGACGCCAGGCCACAGGGAACAAGGGAATTAGGTTTACCGAAGCGAATCCTCGAACACTCCCACTACAGCTTCCCTCAGCACCTCAACTACCGGCTTAAACAAGCCCACGCCACTTGTGCGACAAAGAAAACGTCTTATTTCTGCGACCAGCGTTGGAAACCACTCGCTGCCTTTAACCAGACCAGCCTATCGGTACAATGTAGCCTTCAATCAAGACAGTCACGCTGCGACCGGCCAATGAAATTGAAGCCCTGCCCTCCATGTCCCGCTGTGATTGGCCTAGAATCCCGGAACAGGCGTTGACCCCGGGGAACAGTAGCAAGATGGCGTCCCTGGATCGGGTGAAGGTACTGGTGTTGGGAGACTCAGGTGAGCGACTAAATCCACCTCTGGGGCTCCCGACACTTTTCAGTTATCCAATACCCCTCACCCCTCACTGCTGTCCCCCAACTTCCTGGCTTTTCGGTCCGTAGCTGAGATCCCTTTCAAAGCCTAAAGACTACACTTCCCAGAGGACTTTGCTCCATTTGACGAAGCGTCGTCGTCGCGCGAGTGGCAGTCGTGGGGCTATGGCCCTTCTCTGCCGTCGCGATTTTCCAAGTCTGGCTCCCGAGTGAACCCTGCTTAAGATAATTAATTTATTTAAAAATAATAATGATAATCTATTTTTGTCAGTTGCTTTATTTTAAAAAAAATGCTGGCACTGGTTTTTTTTATTGGGAGCACTGTAAGGGACAGAAGTTAGTAGAACAGTGCCTTCAAGATATTTTGTTAAGTCAGACGTGCACCAAAAATGATACTGGCAAGCGCTTTGCTATAGTAACTCATTTAATTCCGAGATTAGTCCTTTGATCCCGTTTTGGAGGAGGGAAAAGCGAGACGCAGAGTTATAAATGACAACTGGTTTGAACCCACGCGTTTAAACACATAAATTATGCAGTGAAATAGTGAGTGGTAGCCCTATTTCACTCTTAATCCCAAACTGGATTTCCATTTTCTCATATAATCTTAACTGAAAAATCTACTATGTTCTAAATGGTAGGAAATAGAGAAATTAAAATGAAGGCCACACTCGGAAGTGGCTAGGACTTACTGCTAAGCCCAACTTAATTCTAGTGTTAAAATATTTCTTTTGACACTCTGGTAGTTTTGAAAACTACCGTTGAAATCTGCACCATCGCCATTACTGGACCCCGCAGCCTTACAATCTTTCCTACCATAACCTCCTACTCGCCTTAACTTGAATAAATGCTGTGTATTTATAGATGTGCTTTTCTGGAGTTGACCTTTGTGTGCTATGAGGAATAACATTGTGTTCCATGTTTGGAGACAAAGAAGGCATACCCCAAAGAACTTGGTGAAAGCTAGCCTTACAGAAAGTATATCAAATTGTGGTGGGGAGAGGAACAGCTTCACATTGCCTGGGAGCATTTACATTACAAAATATCTTACAAAAAGTATTATTTAATAGTCCTCAAAGAAAGTTGCATTATGAAAATCTATGAATATAATTCCAATGTATGTCAATTTCATTTCTTCTATTATGTAGCTTAAAGTGGCATTGTCAATAAAATCACTCAGTTTTATAGATGAAGAAAGTAATGGTGGCCTGAAGAGACTTGGCAAGAGATCACCAAATACAATGTAAAACTAGACTCCAGAGCTAACAGTTCTTAACGATGTGTAAAGTAGATGTATAATTCCCTTTTCTACTGTAGCTAGCAATCTCTTTATGTTACTTGCTGTTGGAATTAGTTTATTGATTGTGTTTTTCAGTAGGCACTGAGTTAGGTGCAGGGCTTTTAACTATAGAATCAGTGCATTGCATTAACAGGTGGAATTGGCTACTGTATTAAGTATGGAAAAGTAGGCAATTAGTGAGCTTTTCCCCCACTCCATTATTCATTATTTTTAAAAACAGACATCAGGGCCCACACAGTGCCCACCTGGAAAGTGACTAATCTTGTCACACATTCACTATTAGGTTTTATGTGCAAAGTCAGTTATTGTCTTTTTATCAGTTTCCTTTTAACAGTGATTTTCTATCTAACAGGTCAGAATACACACTTTACACTTTATCTGACTATTCAAACTTTAAAGTTAATTTTTGAATAAAGGCTTATTTCCCGTGTGAAATTTTGAGAGTTTTACAAATACATAAAGGGATGACTTGAGATTTAGAGGCTTCTTTTGTATCCTACAGAAATATCTGATGATCTAATAAGGAATTGTGAAAGGATTTTATAACATACACATACTGTTTTTGTTCTTTCAGAGATTAGAGATGAGCTTTATACATTACCAACAGCTGTATTTGGAACTGATATTTATTTGATTATATTGGGCCTTTTTTCCCAAAGTAAATCAAGTTCATTCTTTTGATCTAATTTACTTGTAAAGGCAAAAGCATAGAATAAGAACCTCCTAAAATTGTGAAAGAAATGAATAATTGGCCACTATACCCTAGTATTTCAGCTGTTTGTAATTATTAAGAGTTTGATCCAATGTCACTAATACTTACCATCCAAAGTTGTTTGTTCATGGAGGGATATATAATATTAACTGCATATTTACCCTGATACAGTTAAGCTAAATTAAGACTGAAGCCTTGCATCAGGCTGATAACTAAATGCCTTGATATGTGCCTCCAACATAAACCCATATGTAAACACAATGTTAACAATGTGCCCTAAAGATTAACCATAACATATGCAATGCAGTAATGAACTTATGCAATGAAATGAAATTTGAGTACTCAGAAATCCTAAATACCAATATGTTAAGAAAAAAAGAATAAAAGAAAAACTTGAGAAAATTGTTCAATTATATTAGATGATATAATTTCAGTGTATAAAGAAGTCATATAAATTAACACTAAAACCCAGTAGATAAATGGGCAGAGCTCATCAACAGAGAATTCATAAGAGGGGAAAGATCTGCAGAGATGATCATAATGTATGTCATTCTCAGAAAGTAAAGAAAAGCAGACTAAAGCAAATGTCATTTTTTTCTCTTATCAAAATAGCAAAGTTGAAGAAAGATAGCTATATGATACTATTGTACATAAAAATACACACATTCATGTGTGTGACTGGTGACAGTGTAATGAGATGAAAGTAATTTGTCAACATGTATTAAGAACTTTTAAATTTTTTCCTTTGTACATGTTGATTTTTCTGGGAAGACTACCAAGGAGATATTTTTAAACACCCTAAATATGTAATAATGGGAATATAGTTAAATAAATCATTATATCTACTGTCTAAAGTACTATGGGAATATTAAAAATGTGTATGAAGATTATATAACAACATGTGAACTCTCCCTCACCATGATACTGAGGATTAAACCCAGATGTGCTCTACCCACTGAGTTATACCCCCAGGCCTTTTATTTGCTATGTATTGCGACAGGGTCTTGCTGACTTGCCAAACTGTCCTTGAACTTGGAATCCTCCTGCCTCAGCCTCCCAGGTCACAGACATAACACAACCATACCCATTCACGTGCAAACTTTGAGTCACTAAATAAATACTAATTAAGGTCCTGTTCTGAGTACGATAGATGAAGATGAGTAAACCCAGCCCCAACCCTCAAGGAACTTAAAACAGTGAATAAAACCGAGAAACGAGTGAGACTGTTTGAAGTGCCCTGTAGGAAAAAGTACTGCGTATAGTGGAAGCCCAGTGGATGATGTGCTTAGTTCTACCTGAATGGAGTCATAAAATACTTTTTTAATGTTCCTGAGCCTCGAAAGAGCAATTGACCAGGTCATTGTGGGAGATGAAAGGATGGGTAGGCTGTTCCTGGTAGAGCAAGCTCTGTGAGGAAAGATTTATCTTTTTATTGTTTTTAAAGTATACTATGTATATAATCACAGTAACCACCTGCTTATAGAAAAACCCATCTAGTGGAATTTAAATAAACCTACATGTTGACAACAATGGTCTCCCAATGATTTTTCTTTCCTTCTTCTTCTTTTTTTTTTTGGTACTTTCTAGATGTCTTTAAATATTTTTTTTTTCCTAACAAGGAATAAGCATAAGTGATGGATTCATGCATAATAATTCACAAAAAGAGATGATCTAAATCATTGCTGTAGCTAGTGAGTCATAAAGATTTCCCAACTATATTTGCCATGATGGAATCCCAAAATGCTTTTAAATGAATGAGAGACTCCACAGATGGATGTAAGGGGAGTGTTCATTCCCTTTCTTCATACAGATCTCCAAGTGCCACCCTTAGCATTAATAATTAGATTGCCTGAAGACCAGAAAGAGATCTAAAATGGGATTAAGTGCTGCTTCCAAGAAAAAGGCCATGATGTAGAAGAAAATAAAGTCTCTCTTTTGATCTAAAGGGTAAATTTGTGCCAAGCAGTTGGCTGCTTTTAAAAAATGGGAGAACTGGAGTGCCTGAATATAGATTTGTTAGATGGTGAGTCCTGCTACTGACAGCATTCACGCACAGGCTAACAAGGTGCCATGAAAAGGGACCTATTCATCATGGGTATGCAGGGTAGATAGATTACCTCCAAGATCTGGTAACATTCTATAGTTCTAAAATAGGCTGAATAAATAATCAAATATTCACCAGGAAAGGAATTAGTTATGAAATTGCCCTACTCCAATGGTTCTCAAAGTGAAGCTCTCAGACTCGTAGCATCAATATTACCTGGGAACATGATAGAAATTTTAAAATCCCGAACCCCATTACAGACCTGCTAAATCCAAAAGCCCGGAGCCAAGACCCAGCATTCTGTGTTTTAACAAGCTTTCTGATTGTTATGCTAAATTGTAGAGGATCACTGCCCTTAACCATCTTCACTTTCATTCAGTAAAGCTTATATTGCTGGTATGTTCTGAACACCCTTTAAACAACTGTGCTTTAAATACAGTTATTACTGCATATTCTCATTACTTTGACCATAATAGATTTCAGTATGTCTTTTAAATGACTAGAGTTCTTGTATCTTTTCCAGGTGTTGGGAAATCTTCACTAGTCCATCTTCTATGCCAAAATCAAGTGCTGGGAAATCCATCATGGACTGTAGGCTGCTCAGTGGACGTCAGAGTATGTATATCTTACATTTCATATTTTTAGTAGTCATACTAAAGATAATACCTTCATACTAAATGATCAAATTATACTACAGTAAAGATTAAGTAATAATAAAAGCTGGGTTTTGTTAAATAGCTGGTATGTGCCATGTACTATGCCATATGCTTTACATGTCTTAGCTTATATAATTTTTTTGAAGCTGTGCTATAAAGGTGCAAAATCTAAGGCATAGACAAGTAACAACTAATTCACTCAACTTATAAAAAATAGGGTGAGATTTGAAACATTTAGTCTGATTCCACAGACTTCATTTTTAATCACTATGATATATATCCAGAGTTTGATTAACATGATCTATAAGTAATTCTGCCTAAGCCTGTGCCACTAAGATTGCAACTTTTGGCTTAGAAACAGTGGAAAGGCAGAAGCTTTTGGATCCTCATGTCTAGGTTATCTGTTTCACCTCACATTTAGGAATCAGGTGCAGTTTCCAATGAATTAAGTATCTTCCCAGATACTGTTGGTCTTTGCTAATTCCAGCTAGTTCTGGACAAGTCTGATAAGCTGACACACTGCTCACCTTTGAGTTAAGAAGCAAACAGGGCATAATATATGGTCTATTTTAGAGAAGGATCCATGTGCTGCTGAGAAGAAAATGTATTCACTCTTGGTTGGATGGTATATTCTATAAATGTCCGTTAAGTCTAAATTATTGATTGTGTTATTGAGATCTATGGTTTCTTTGTTCAATTTTTGTCTGGAAGATCTGTCCAGTAGTGAGAGAGGCGTGTTAAAATCACCTAGTATTATTGTGTTATGGTCTATTTGGTTTCTGGAATTGAGAAGGATTTGTTTGACATACATGGATGAGCCACTGTTTGGGGCATAGATGTTTATGATTGTTATATCTTGTTGATTTATGCTTCCCTTAAGCAGTATGAAATGACCTTCGTTATCCCTTCTGACTAACTTGGGCTTGAAGTCCACATTATCTGAAATGAGAATGGATACTCCAGCTTTTTTGCTGAGTCCATGTGCATAGTATGTTTTTCCCCATCCTTTCACCTTTAGTCTCTGGGTATCTTTTTCTATGAGGTGAGTCTCCTGCAGGCAACATATTGTTGGATTTTTCTTTTTAATCCAATCTGCCAGTCTATGTCTTTTGATTGATGAATTCAGGCCATTAACATTCAGGGTTATTATAGAGATATGATTTGGTTTCCCGGTCATTTGGTTCATTTTTAAAATTTTGTTTATTTATTTGTTTGACACAACTGGTTTCCTCTTTTATTTGACAATTCCTTTAGGATAATTCCTCCCTTTGCTGATTTGCTTCTTTGTTTTTCATCTCTTCCTCATGGAATATTTTGCTGAGAATGATCTGTAATGCTGGCTTTCTTTTTGTAAATTCTTTTAGCTTTTGTTTATCATGGAAGGATTTTATTTCATTGTCAAATTTGAAGGTAAGTTTTGCTGGGTATAAGATTCTTGGTTGGCATCCATTTTCTTTCAAGGCTTGAAAAATGTTGTTCCAGGCCCTTCTAGCTTTTAGGGTCTGGATTGAAAAATCTGCTGATATCCGTATTGGTTTCCCCCTGAATGTAATTTGGTTCTTTTCTCTCTCAGCCTTTAAAATTCTGTCTTTATTTTCTATGTTAGGTATTTTCATTATAATGTGCTTTGATGTGGGTCTGTTGTAATTTTGTGTATTTGGAGTCCTATAAGCCTCTTGAACTTTATTTTCCATTTCATTCTTCAGATTTGGGAAATTTTCTGATATTATTTCATTGAATAAATTGTTCATTCCTTTGGCTGGTTTCTCTAGGCCATCCTCAATCCCAATAATTCTTAAATTTGGCCTTTTCATGATATCCCATAGTTCTTGTAGATTCTGTTCATGATTTCTTACCATCTTCTCTGTTTGTTCAACTTTGTTTTCAAGGTTAAATATACCATGTATTCTATCAGATCATAATGGATTGAAGTTAGAAATAAATGAAAGAGTAAAACACAGAAACTATTCCAACATCTGGAGATTAAACAATATGCTATTATATGATGAATGGATAACAGAAGATATTAGGAAGGAAATTTAAAAACTCTTAGAGGTAAGTGAGAACAAAGAAACATCATATCAAAATCTCTGGGACACTATGAAAGCAGTACTTAGAGGGAAATTTATTTCATGGAGCGCATTTAATAAAAGAAGTAAAACTCAACAAATAAACGACCTAACACTACAGCTCAAAGCTGTAGAAAAAGAAGAACAGAACAGCATCAAAAGTAGTAGAAGACAGGAAATAGTTAAAATCAGAGCTGAAATCAATGAAATTGAAACAAAAGAAACAATATAAAAAATTGACAAAATAAATAGTTGGTTCTTCAAAAAAATAAACAAAATTGATAAACCTTTACCACACTAACAAAGAGAAGACGAGAGAAAACCCAAATCACTAAAATTCGGAATGAACAAGGAAATATCACAACAGACACAAGTGAAATACAAAACATAATTAGAAGCTATTTTGAAAATCTATACTCCAAAAAAATAGAAAATTTCGACGACATCAACAGGTTTCTAGAGACATATGAATTGCCTAAACTGAACGAGGAGGACATAAACAATTTAAATAGACCAATTTCAAGTACTGAAATAGAAGAAGTCATCAAAAGCCTACCAACAAAGAAAAGTCCGGGACCAGATGGGTTCTCAGCTGAGTTCTACAAAACCTTTAAAGAAGAGCTCATTCCAATACTTCTCAAAGTATTCCATAAAATAGAAGAGGAGGGAACCCTCCCAAACTCATTCTATGAAGCCAATATCACACTGATACCTAAACCAGACAGAGACACATTGAGGAAAGAAAACTTCAGACCAATATCCTTAATAAACATCGACGCAAAAATTCTCAACAAAATTTTAGCAAATCGCATACAAAAACATATTAAAAAGATAGTGCACCATGATCAAGTGGGTTTCATCCCAGGTATGCAAGGTTGGTTCAACATCAGGAAATCAATAAACGTAATTCACCATATTAATAGACTTAAAGTCAAGAATCACATGATTATTTCAATAGATGCAGAAAAAGCATTTGATAAAATACAGCACCCCTTCATGCTCAAAACACTAGAAAAAATAGGGATAGTGGGAACATTCCTTAACATTGTAAAGGCCATTTATGCTAAGCCCATGGCTAATATCATTCTAAATGGTGAAAAACTGAAAGCATTCCCCCTAAAAACTGAAACAAGGCAGGGATGCCCTCTTTCACCACTTCTATTCAACATCGTTCTTGAGACTCTGGCCAGAGCAATTAGACAAACTAAAGAAATTAAATGGATACGAATTGGAAAAGAAGAACTCAAACTATCCCTGTTCGCTGATGACATGATTATATATTTAGAGGAACCTGGAAATTCCACCAGAAAACTTTTAGAACTCATAAGTGAATTCAGTAAAGTAGCAGGATATAACATCAATGCCCATAAATCCAACGCATTTTTATACATAAGTGATGAATCTTCAGAAAGAGAAATTAGGAAAACTACCCCATTCACAATAGCCTCGAAAAAAATAAAATACTTGGGAATCAATCTCACAAAAGAGGTGGAAGACCTCTACAATGAGAACTATACAACACTAAAGAAAGAAATTAAAGAACACCTTAGAAGATGGAAAGATCTTCCATGATCTTGGATAGGAAGAATTAATATTGTCAAAATGGCCATACTACCTAAAGTGCTATACAGATTCAATGCAATTCCAATTAAAATCCCAATGACGTACCTTACAGAAATAGAGCAAACAATTATGAAATTCATCTGGAAGAATAAGAAACCCAGAATAGCTAAAGCAATCCTTAGCAGGAAAAATGAAACAGGGGGTATCACAATACCAGATCTTCAACTCTACTACAAAGCAATAGTAACAAAAACGGCATGGTATTGGTACCAAAATAGAAAGGTAGATCAATGGTAAAGAATAGAGGACATGGACACAAACCCAAATAAATACAATTTTCTCATCCTAGACAAAGGTGCCAAAAATATGCAATGGAGAAAAGATAGCCTCTTCAACAAATGTTGCTGGGAGAATTGGAAATCCATATGCAACAGAATGAAACTAAACCCATATCTCTCACCATGCACGAAACTAAACTCAAAATGGATTAAGGACCTCGGAATCAGACCAGAGACCCTGCAGATTATAGAAGAAAAAGTAGGTCCAGATCTTCAACATGTTGGTTTAGGACCAGACTTCCTCAACAGGACTCCCATAGCACAAGAAATAAGAGCAAGAATCAATGACTGGGATAGATTCAGACTAAAAAGCTTTCTCTCAGCAAAGGAAACTATCAGCAATGTGAAGAAAGAGCCTACAGAGTGGGAGAATATCTTTGCCAATCATACTTCAGATAGAGCACTAATCTCCAGAATCTATAAAGAACTCAAAAAACTCTACTCCAAGAATTCATATAATCCAGTTGACAAATGGGCTAAGGAAATGAATAGATACTTCACAGAAGAAGATCTACAAACAATCAACAAACATATGGAAAAATGTTCAACATCTCTAGTAATAAGAGAAATGCAAATCAAAACCACCCTAAGATTCCATCTCACCCCAATTAGAATGGCGATTATCAAGAATACGAGCAACAACAGGTGTTGGCAAGGATGTGGGGAGAAAGGTACACTCATACATTGCTGGTGGGGCTGCAAATTAGTGCAGCCACTCTGGAAAGCAGTGTGGAGATTCCTTAGAAAACTTGGAATGGACCCTCCATTTGACCCAGCTATCCCACTCCTTGGCCTATACCCAAAGGACTTAAAATCAGCATACTACAGAGATACAGCCACATCAATGTTCACAGCTGCTTAATTCACAATAGCCAGACTGTGGAACCAACCTAGATGCCCTTCAATTGATGAGTGGATAAAGAAACTGTGGTATATATATACAATGGAATATTACTCAGCCATAAAGAATGATAAAATGATGGCATTTGCAGGCAAATGGATGAAATTGGAGAATATCATGCTAAGTGAGATAAGCCAATCTCAAAAAGCCAAAGGACGAATGATATCGCTAATAAGTGGAGGATGACACATAATGGGGGGGACGGAAGGGTTAGTGTTAGGGTTAGAGTTAGGGTTAGGGAGGGGGGCAAGAATGGAGGAAGGAAGGACTATATAGAGGGAAAAGAGGGGTGAGAGGGGTTGGGGGAAGGGAAAAAATAACAGAATGAATCAAACAACATTATGTAAATTTATGATTACGCAAATGGTATGCCTTTACACCATGTACAAACAGAGAAACAACATGTATCCCATTTGTTTACAATTAAAAAAAATAAAATAAATAAATAAATTTTTAAAAATGTAAAAAAAAATAAAAATAAAAAAATAGAAGAAGCAAACAGGGAAGGAATAGTAGGTAGGTAGCTAAACTGATGTTATTATTATTCTCTTCTTTGAACTCTGACTTATATTGCTTTTGATTAGAAATCTTCTCTTCACCTAATTACTATTCTTTTTAAGGTTAATTTCTTTTCTAGTTGCTTATAAAAATATGGGTTTTTAAAATATTTAATGTTCTGCAGTTATTCTAACATATGTCTAGGTACAAATGAGGTTTCCTTCATCATCCTATTCAGAAATTGTTATACTTCTCATATCTTCATTTTTCAGAATTTTAAACCATTATCTGTTTGTTTCTCATTCACTCTCTCTTCCTTTTGAATTTTTATGTTTTCCCTCAGTATCTTTTAATTGTACTTCCATACTTTCTATTCTTTATTTCTTCTCGCTGTATTCTGGATGGTGTACTCATTTTTCTTCTAGTTAACTGAGAGTCTCTTTCTACTATATCTAATCTACTTTTTAATGTATTCATCAAGTTTTTCATTTTAAGTAACTGTAAGTTTTAATTTCTCGGTGTACCTTTTGGTTCTTTTTCAAGTGCCCAAAATATTTTAAATGTACTATTTTTCTCAGTATGGTTTCAGTTTTTATTGTAATCATTTCAGCATACTTATAGTTTCTTTTGGATTATACTATTTCGGTGGTTATAGGAGAAGAGTCCTACCTACTGTATATGCTGCTCTATTTTGTAAAAATATATCTCCTTGTATTGTTTGTAATTCTTGGAAAATATTCACATTTTCAGCAGAATTTTTTTTCTTCATCCTGTTGAAGTTCTACATGTTTCTAAATTCTCAGATGTTGTAAAAATATCCTTGTACAGTGCCTTTTTATATCTTTTGTTTCCTAAGCCCCCTGGAATGTTCATGGTTCTTGTAATTTCTCAGCTCAGTTTCCATGTCATATAAATAATGTCATATAAATTCTCCCAGCATCCGATTTAGTACAGGCGTATGGTTCTGTAGACCTTTTGCCTGTTCTCTACCACCCCCAGCTGATCCTTGACAAAGTTTTTTTTCTGTTTCCCTGAGTCTGTGGACAGAAATTTTCCAACTATCTCTTTCACTGACTAGGCAGCTCATCAAGTGTCCAGATTTCAAGAAAAAAATCACATTTTAGTTTTTATCATTCACCCACACAGAGTCTTACCTTAAAAGCTGGAAAATGGGTCTGCTATTCCTGGATAGACACTAAAATCCAGTCACCAGCCCCTGAAGCTATATCTGAATTTGTGTCAGTTCTCACTTCTTACTCTGAGTTAAGTGCTATCTTCATTTCTATCCTTTGGAGATATCCCTTTCTTTCTCTTGACTTTCTTTTGGGGTAGTTTATTCTCTCTTTCTTTCTCTTTCTGAAAATATTTTCATAGCATTTGTATGAGTTTTGAAAAGGGAAGTGACCTCTCTGTGTTATTTCAGCCTACCATGTTTCTAAATGCTTACAGAAGAAATATGAGTTTTAGATTGTGAATTCAATGGTAATTTTATTTAGGTTTGGGAGACAATATAGCATACACTGAACAAAATTTTTCTTTAGACTCTTCTAGCTCCCTTTCTACAAATGGTTATAGCACATTGAAAAGAAACTTAGATGTAAACCCCTACTCCCTCAGTTAATTGCTTTTGCTTCTTTTTTTTTTTATTGTAAACAAATGGGATACATGTTGTTTCTCTGTTTGTACATGGCGTAAAGGCATACCATATCTATAATCATAAATTTACATAGGGTAATGTTGTTTGATTCATTCTGTTTTTTCCCCTTTCCCCCACCCCTCCCACCCCGCTTTTCCCTCTATACAGTCCGTCCTTCATTCATTCTTGCCCCCCTCCCTAACCCTAACTCTAACCCTAACACTAACCCCTCCCTCCCCCCATTATGTGTCGTCATCATCCACTTATTAGCAATATCATTCGTCCTTTGGTTTTTTGAGATTGGCTTATCTCACTTACCATGATATTCTCCAGTTTCATCCATTTGGCTGCAAATGCCATAATTTTATCATTCTTTATGGCTGAATAATATTCCATTGTATATATACACCACAGTTTCTTTATCCATTCATCAATTGAAGGGCATCTAGGTTGGTTCCACAATCTGGCTGTGGTGAATTGAGCAGCTATGAACATTGATGTGGCTGTATCTCTGTAGTATGCTGATTTTAAGTCCTTTGGGTATAGGCCAAGGAGTGGGACACTGGGTCAAATGGTGGGTCCATTCCAAGTTTTCTAAAGAATCTCCACACTGCTTTCCAGAGTGGCTGCACTAATTTGCAGCCCCACCAGCAATGTACAAGTGTACTTTTCTCCCCACATCCTCGCCAACACCTGTTGTTGCTCGTATTCTTGATAATCGCCATTCTAATTGGAGTGAGATGGAATCTTAGGGTGGTTTTGATTTGCATTTCTCTCATTACTAGAGATGTTGAACATTTTTCCATATGATTGTTGATTGTTTGTAGATCTTCTTCTGTGAAGTATCTATTCATTTCCTTAGCCCATTTGTCGATTGGATTATTTGTATTCTTGGTGTAGAGTTTTTTGAGTTCTTTATAGATTCTGGAGATTAGTGCTCTATCTGAAGTATGATTGGCAAAGATTTTCTCCCACTCTGTAGGCTCTTTCTTCGCATTGCTAGTAGTTTCCTTTGCTGAGAGAAAGCTTTTTAGTTTGAATCTATCCCAGTTATTGATTCTTGCTTTTATTTCGTGTGCTATAGGAGTCCTGTTGAGGAAGTCTGGTCCTAAGCCGACATGTTGAAGATCTGGACCTACTTTTTCTTCTATAATCTGCAGGGTCTCTGGTCTGATTCCGAGGTCCTTAATCCATTTTGAGTTTATTTCGTGCACAGTGAGAGATATGGGTTTAGTTTCATTCTGTTGCATATGGATTTCCAATTCTCCCAGCAACATTTGTTGAAGAGGCTATCTTTTCTCCATTGCATATTTTTGGCCCCTTTGTCTAGTATGAGAAAATTGTATTTATTTGGGTTTGTGTCCATGTCCTCTATTCTGTACCATTGATCTACCTTTCTATTTTGGTACCAATACCATGCCGTTTTTGTTACTGTTGCTTTGAAGTAGAGTTGAAGATCTGGTATTGTGATACCCCCTGCTTCACTCTTCTGCTAAGGATTGCTTTGGCTATTCTGGGTTTCTTATTCTTCCAGATGAATTTCATAATTGCTTGCTCTATTTCTGTAAGGTACGTCATTGGGATTTTAATTGGAATTGCATTGAATCTGTATAGCACTATTGGTAGTATGGCCATTTTGACAATATTAATTCTTCCTATCCAAGAACATGGGAGATCTTTCCATCTTCTAAGGTTTTCTTTTTTTTTTTTTTTTTTTTTTTTTTTTTTTTAATTGGTTACAACCTACTCAGGTGGGTATAGTTTAACTGGCTGATTGTTTTTTTTTTTTTTTTTTATTGTAAACAAATGGGATACATGTTGTTTCTCTGTACATGGCGTAAAGGCATACCATTTCTGTAATCATAAATTTACATAGAGTAATGTTGTTTGATTCATTCTGTTATTTTTTCCCTTCCCCCCACCCCTCCGACCCCTCTTTACCCTCTATACAGTAGTTCCTTCCTCCATACTTTCCCCCCTCCCTAACCCTAACTCTAACCCTAACACTAACCCTTCCCTCCCCCCCATTATGTGTCATCCTCCACTTATTAGCGATATCATTCGTCCTTTGGCTTTTTGAGATTGGCTTTTCTCACTTAGCATGATATTCTCCAGTTTCATCCATTTGCCTGCAAATGCCATCATTTTATCATTCTTTATGGCTGAGTAATATTCCATTGTATATTTATACCACAGTTTCTTTATCCACTCATCAATTGAAGGGCATCTAGGTTGGTTCCACAGTCTGGCTATTGTGAATTAAGCAGCTGTGAACATTGATGTGGCTGTATCTCTGTAGTATGCTGATTTTAAGTCCTTTGGGTATAGGCCAAGGAGTGGGATAGCTGGGTCAAATGGAGGGTCCATTCCGAGTTTTCTAAGGAATCTCCACACTGCTTTCCAGAGTGGCTGCACTAATTTGCAGCCCCACCAGCAATGTATGAGTGTACCTTTCTCCCCACATCCTTGCCAACACCTGTTGTTGCTCGTATTCTTGATAATCGCCATTCTAATTGGGGTGAGATGGAATCTTAGGGTGGTTTTGATTTGCATTTCTCTTATTACTAGAGATGTTGAACATTTTTCCATATGTTTGTTGATTGTTTGTAGATCTTCTTCTGTGAAGTGTCTATTCATTTCCTTAGCCCATTTGTCGACTGGATTATTTGAATTCTTGGAGTAGAGTTTTTTGAGTTCTTTATAGATTCTGGAGATTAGTGCTCTATCTGAAGTATGATTGGCAAAGATATTCTCCCACTCTGTAGGCTCTTTCTTCGCATTGCTGATAGTTTCCTTTGCTGAGAGAAAGCTTTTTAGTTTGAATCTATCCCAGTGGTTGATTCTAGCTTTTATTTCTTGTGCTATGGGAGTCCTGTTACGGAAGTCTGATCCTAGACCAACAAGGTGAAGATTTGGACCTACTTTTTCTTCTATAATCTGCAGGGTCTCTGGTCTGATTCCGAGGTCCTTAATCCATTTTGAGTTTAGTTTCGTGCATGGTGAGAGATATAGGTTTAGTTTCATTCTGTTGCATGTGGATTTCCAATTCTCCCAGCAACATTTGTTGAAGAGGCTATCTTTTCTCCATTGCATATTTTTGGCCCCTTTGTCTAGTATGAGAAAATTGTATTTATTTGGGTTTGTGTCCGTGTCCTCTATTCTGTACCATTGATCTACCTTTCTATTTTGGTACCAATACCATGCCGTTTTTGTTACTATTGCTTTGTAGTAGAGTTGAAGATCTGGTATTGCAATACCCCCTGTTTCACTCTTCCTGCTAAGGATTGCTTTAGCTATTCTGGGTTTCTTATTCTTCCAGATGAATTTCATAATTGCTTGCTCTATTTCTGTAAGGTACGTCATTGGGATTTTAATTGGAATTGCATTGAATTTGTATAGCACTTTAGGTAGTATGGCCATTTTGACAATATTAATTCTTCCTATCCAAGAACATGGAAGATCTTTCCATCTTCTAAGGTGTTCTTTAATTTCTTTCTTTAGTGTTGTATAGTTCTCATTGTAGAGGTCTTTCACCTCTTTTGTGAGATTGATTCCCAAGTATTTTATTTTCTTCGAGGCTATTTTGAATGGGGTAGTTTTCCTAATTTCTCTTTCTGAAGATTCATCACTTATGTATAAAAATGCGTTGGATTTATGGGCATTGATGTTATATCCTGCTACTTTACTGAATTCACTTATGAGTTCTAAAAGTTTTCTGGTGGAATTTCCAGGTTCCTCTAAATATATAATCATGTCATCAGCGAACAGGGATAGTTTGAGTTCTTCTTTTCCAATTCGTATCCATTTAATTTCTTTAGTTTGTCTAATTGCTCTGGCCAGAGTCTCAAGAACGATGTTGAATAGAAGTGGTGAAAGAGGGTATCCCTGCCTTGTTCCAGTTTTTAGGGGGAATGCTTTCAGTTTTTCACCATTTAGAATGATATTAGCCATGGGCTTAGCATAAATGGCCTTTACAATGTTAAGGAATGTTCCCACTATCCCTATTTTTTCTAGTGTTTTGAGCATGAAGGGGTGCTGTATTTTATCAAATGCTTTTTCTGCATCTATTGAAATAATCATGTGATTCTTGACTCTAAGTCTATTAATATGGTGAATTACGTTTATTGATTTCCTGATGTTGAACCAACCTTGCATACCTGGGATGAAACCCACTTGCTCATGGTGCACTATCTTTTTAATATGTTTTTGTATGCGATTTGCTAAAATTTTGTTGAGAATTTTTGCGTCGATGTTCATTAAGGATATTGTTCTGAAGTTTTCTTTCCTCGATGTGTCTCTGTCTGGTTTAGGTATCAGGGTGATATTGGCTTCATAGAATGAGTTTGGGAGGGTTCCCTCCTCTTCTATTTTATGGAATACTTTGAGAAGTATTGGAATGAGCTCTTCTTTAAAGGTTTTGTAGAACTCAGCTGAGAACCCATCTGGTCCCGGACTTTTCTTTGTTGGTAGGCTTTTGATGACTTCTTCTATTTCAGTACTTGAAATTGGTCTATTTAAATTGTTTATGTCCTCCTCGTTCAGTTTAGGCAATTCATATGTCTCTAGAAACCTGTTGATGTCTTCACAATTTTCTATTCTGTTGGAGTATAGATTTTCAAAATAGCTTCTAATTATGTTTTGTATTTCAATCCTGTCTGTTGTGATATTTCCTTGTTCATTCCGAATTTTAGTGATTTGGGTTTTCTCTCGTCTTCTCTTTGTTAGTGTGGCTAAAGGTTTATCGATTTTGTTTATTTTTTCGAAGAACCAACTATTTATTTTGTCAATTTTTTGTATTGTTTCTTTTGTTTCAATTTCATTGATTTCAGCTCTGAGTTTAACTCTTTCCTGCTTTCTACTACTTTTGGTGCTGTTCTGTTCTTCTTTTTCTAGGGCTTTGAGCTGTAGTGTTAGGTCGTTTATTTGTTGAGTTTTACTTCTTTTATTAAATGCGCTCCTTGAAATAAATTTCCCTCTAAGTACTGCTTTCATAGTGTCCAAGAGATTTTGATATGATGCTTCTTTGTTCTCATTTACCTCTAAGAATTTTTTAATTTCCTTCCTAATATCTTCTGTTATCCATTCATCATATAATAGCATATTGTTTAATCTCCAGATGTTGGAATAGTTTCTGTGTTTTACTCTTTCATTTATTTCTATCTTCAATCCATTATGATCTGATAGAATATAAGGTAGTGTCTCTATCTTCTTGTATTTGCTAACATTAGCTTTGTGGCATAATATATGGTCTGTTTTAGAGAAGGATCCATGTGCTGCTGAGAAGAAAGTGTATTCGCTCTTGGTTGGATGGTATATTCTATAAATGTCCGTTAAGTCTAAATTATTGATTGTGTTATTGAGATCTGTGGTTTCTTTGTTCAATTTTTGTTTGGAAGATCTGTCCAGTGGTGAGAGAGGCGTGTTACAATCACCTAGTATTATTGTGTTATGGTCTATTTGGTTTCTGAAATTGAGAAGGATTTGTTTGACATACATGGATGAGCCACTGTTTGGGGCATAGATGTTTATGATTGTTATATCTTGCAGATTTATGCTTCCCTTAAGAAGTATGAAATGACCTTCTTTATCCCTTCTGACTAACTTTGGCTTGAAGTCCACATTATCAGAAATGAGGATGGATACTCCAGCTTTTTTGCTGAGTCCATGTGCGTGGTATGTTTTTCCCCATCCTTTCACCTTTAGTCTATGGGTATCTTTTTCTATGAGGTGAGTCTCCTGCAGGCAACATATTGTTGGATCTTTCTTTTTAATCCAGTCTGCTAGTCTATGTCTTTTGATTGATGAATTCAGGCCATTAACATTCAGGGTTATTATAGAGAAATGATTTGGTTTCCCAGTCATTGGTTCATTCTTTAAATTTTGTTTATTTATTTGTTTGACACAACTTCTTTCCTCCTTTATTCGACAATTCCTTTAGGATAATTCCTCCCTTTGCTGATTTGCTTCTTTGTTTTTCATCTCTTCCTCATGGAATATTTTGCTGAGAATGTTCTGTAATGCTGGCTTTCTTTTTGTAAATTCTTTTAGCTTTTGTTTATCATGGAAGGATTTTATTTCATCGTCAAATTTGAAGGTAAGTTTTGCTGGGTATAAGATTCTTGGTTGGCATCCATTTTCTTTCAAGGCTTGGAAAATGTTGTTCCAGGCCCTTCTAGCTTTTAGGGTCTGGATTGAAAAGTCTGCTGATATCCGTGTTGGTTTCCCCCTGAATGTAATTTGGTTCTTTTCTCTCACAGCATTTAAAATTCTGTCTTTATTTTGTATGTTAGGTATTTTCATTATAATGTGCTTTGGTGTGGGTCTGTTGTAATTTTGTGTGTTTGGAGTCCTATAAGCCTCTTGAACTTGATTTTCCATTTCATTCTTCAGATTTGGGAAATTTTATGATATTATTTCATTGAATAAATTGTTCATTCCTTTGGCTTGTTTCTCTAGGCCTTCCTCAATCCCAATAATTCTTAAATTTGGCCTTTTCATGATATCCCATAGTTCTTGTAGATTCTGTTCATGATTTCTTACCATCTTCTGTTTGTTCAACTTTGTTTTCAAGGTTAAATATTTTGTCTTCAATGTCTGAGGTTCTGTCTTCCAGGTGTTCTATCCTATTGGATATGCTTTCTATGGAGTTCTTAATTTGGTTTATTGTTTCCTTCATGTCAAGGATTTCTGTTTGGTTTTTTTTCAATATCTCTAACTCTTTATTGAAATGATCTTTTGCTTCCTGTATTTGCTCTTTTAACTGTCGATTGGTGCGATCATTCAATGCTTGCATTTGCTCTTTCATCTCATCGTTTGCTTCTCTGATCATTTTAATTATGTACATTCTGAACTCCTTTTCTGTCATTTCTTCTGCCATGCTGTCATTGGGTTTTATTGATGTAACATCTAGATTTGTTTGCAGCATTTTCTTTCCTTGTTTTCTCATACTGTTCAGGTATCAGTGAACCGCTGAGATATTGCAGATTTCCTCTATTGACTTACAATGTCCCTGAAGATTTCTATATATATCCCCCCTTAGCCTTCAGTAGGCTGAAGTCTTGGAGGAAGTTGATAATGTGGTGCTCCACAAGGAAGCTGCCTCTCTAGGAGTGGTGGCCTTCAGGTGGGGTATAATCCCTGCTAGTGGGCAGAGGTGCCTCCACTTGTTGACCAATGGTCATCCAAAGGGGACCTAGGCTGCGGGCTGAGGCAAGGCCTGTTTGGGCCTGAGTCTCTGGTTTTACCGTCCTTGTGGGGAAACCTCCCCCAACAGGGAAGACTCACCCGGTGGGGAGGTCTCGCTGGTCAGTTCCCTCGTAGAGGTTCCCCTCAATTTACAGCTACCGCCTGGGCTAGGCTGCCTCCTCTGCAAAGTTCCCAGGGGCCCGGCCCTACCTCCTGGGCCTGGGAGCCTCACCCTTCGCAGATGAATCTCCTTAGGCTGCCCCTCCTCAGAGTTCTGCCCGCAGGCCTGGAACCTTCGCTCCGCCCTTAGCCTGTCTCTG
The DNA here is from genome assembly GCF_902686455.1 of Sciurus vulgaris. NCBI lineage: Eukaryota > Metazoa > Chordata > Mammalia > Rodentia > Sciuridae > Sciurus > Sciurus vulgaris. Next base: position 70,873,013 of record NC_136470.1, on the reverse strand, counting down.
TGCGGCTCTTCCACCCAGAAGCCTCCTAGATCCTGGGACCCTGCTCTGCACCTAATCGCCTGGCTATGCAGCCCCTCCTCTGAGCAGCCACCTGGGGCCCCGTACAATCGCTCTGAGTCCCAGAGACCCGCCACACGCCTCTTCCTCCAGACAGCCGCCCAGTATTCCGGTGCGGTCACTAGGAGTACGAGAAACTCACTTCGTGCCTCCTCCCACAAACCACCCGTAGCCCTGGGCAATCAATTACTCCGAGTCGAAGTGACCGTCCCCGTTCCTCCTCCTTCTCCAGATAACCCCCCGGGTGTTCAGGAGCGGTCGCTCTGAGTGGCTCTGAATCCACGTGACCCGCTGCACGCGTCCTCTGGGCAACCACCCGGAGCTCTGGTGTGGCCACTCAAGACCAAGCGACCCACCACGCTTCTCCTCCAGGCAGCCCCCCTGTGTTCAGGAGCTGTCCCTTTAAGTCCAAACAACTCACCACTCGCCTTCTCCTCCGAGCGGCCGCCTGGAGCACTAATGCAGTCACTGCGAGTCCAAAGGACCCGCCGCGCTCCTCCTCCTCCTCCTCCTACTCCTCCGGGCAGGCCCCGGTGTTCAGAAGTGGTCTGAGTCCAAACAGCTCGCCACGCAGCCCCTTCTCTGGCAACCGCCTGTAGCTCTGGTGTAGTCACCCCGAATCCAAGCGGCCGCGCTCCTCTTCCTCCTCCTCGTCCTCAGGGCAGGCCCCGGTGTTCAGAAGCGTAGTTCTGAGTCCAAACAGCTCGCTGCGCAGCTTCTCCTCTGGCAACCGCCTGTAGCTCTGGTGCAGTCACTCCGAATCCAAGTGGCCACGTTCCTCTAAGGTTTTCTTTTAATTTCTTTCTTTAGTGTTCTGTAGTTCTCATCGTAGAGGTCTTTCACCTCTTTTGTGAGATTGATTCCCAAGTATTTTATTTTTTTCGAGGCTATTGTGAATGAGGTGGTTTTCCTAATTATTCTTTCCAAAGATTCATCACTTATGTATAAAAATGCATTAGATTTATGTGCATTGATGTTATATCCTGCTACTTTACTGAATTCACTTATGAGTTCTAAAAGTTTTCTGGTGGAATTTCCTGGTTCCTCTAAGTATATAATCATATTATCAGCAAATAGGGATAGTTTGAGTTCTTCTTTTCCTATTCGTATCCCTTTAATTTCTTTGGTCTGTCTAATTGCTCTGGCCAGAGTCTCAAGAATGATGTTGAATAGAAGTGGTGAAAGAGGGCATCCCTGCCTTGTTCCAGTTTTTAGGGGGAATGCTTTCAGTTTTTCACCATTTAGAATGATATTAGCCATGGGCTTAGCATAAATGGCCTTTACAATGTTAAGGAATGTTCCCACTATCCCTATTTTTTCTAGTGTTTTGAGCATGAAGGGGTGCTGTATTTTATCAAATGCTTTTTCTGCATCTATTGAAATAATCATGTGATTCTTGACTTTAAGTCTATTAATATGGTGAATTACGTTTATTGATTTCCTGATGTTGAACCAACCTTGCATACCTGGGATGAAACCCACTTGGTCATGGTGCACTATCTTTTTAATATGTTTTTGTATGCGATTTGCTAAAATTTTGTTGAGAATTTTTGCGTCGATGTTCATTAAGGATATTGTTCTGAAGTTTTCTTTCCTCGATGTGTCTCTGTCTGGTTTAGGTATCAGGGTGATATTGGCTTCATAGAATGAGTTTGGGAGGGTTCCCTCCTCTTCTATTTTATGGAATACTTTGAGAAGTATTGGAATGAGCTCTTCTTTAAAGGTTTTGTAGAACTCAGCTGAGAACCCATCTGGTCCCGGACTTTTCTTTGTTGGTAGGCTTTTGATGACTTCTTCTATTTCAGTACTTGAAATTGGTCTATTTAAATTGTTTATGTCCTCCTCGTTCAGTTTAGGCAATTCATATGTCTCTAGAAACCTGCTGATGTCTTCACAATTTTCTATTCTGTTGGAGTATAGATTTTCAAAATAGCTTCTAATTATGTTTTGTATTTCAATCCTGTCTGTTGTGATATTTCCTTGTTCATTCCGAATTTTAGTGATTTGGGTTTTCTCTCGTCTTCTCTTTGTTAGCGTGGCTAAAGGTTTATCAATTTTGTTTATTTTTTCGAAGAACCAACTATTTATTTTGTCAATTTTTTGTATTGTTTCTTTTGTTTCAATTTCATTGATTTCAGCTCTGATTTTAACTATTTCCTGTCTTCTACTACTTTTGATGCTGGTCTGTTCTTCTTTTTCTAGGGCTTTGAGCCGTAGTGTTAGGTCGTTTATTTGTTGAGTTTTACTTCTTTTATTAAATGCGCTCCATGAAATAAATTTTCCTCTAAGTATTGCTTTCATAGTGTCCCAGAGATTTTTTTGATATGATGTTTCTTTGTTCTCATTTACCTCTAAGAATTTTTAAATTTCCTTCCTAATATCTTCTGCTATCCATTCATCATATAATAGCATATTGTTTAATCTCCAGGTGTTAGAGTAGTTTCTGTTTTTTACTCTTTCATTTATTTCTAACTTCAATCCATTATGATCTGATAGAATATAAGGTAGTGTCTCTATCTTCTTGTATTTGCTAACAGTAGCTTTGTGGCATAATATATGGTCTATTTTAGAGAAGGATCCATGTGCTGCTGAGAAGAAAGTGTATTCGCTCTTGGTTGGATGGTATATTCTATAAACGTCTGTTAAGTCTAAATTATTGATTGTGTTATTGAGATCTGTGGTTTCTTTGTTCAATTTTTGTTTGGAAGATCTGTCCAGTGGTGAGAGAGGCGTGTTACAATCACCTAGTATTATTGTGTTATGGTCTATTTGGTTTCTGAAATTGAGAAGGATTTGTTTGACATACATGGATGAGCCACTGTTTGGGGCATAGATGTTTATGATTGTTATATCTTGCTGATTTATGCTTCCCTTAAGCAGTATGAAATGTCCTTCTTTATCCCTTCTGACTAACTTTGGCTTGATGTCCACATTATCAGAAATGAGGATGGATACTCCAGCTTTTTTGCTGAGTCCATGTGCATAGTATGTTTTTCCCCATCCTTTCACCTTTAGTCTATGGGTATCTCTTTCTATGAGATGAGTCTCTTGCAGGCAACTGCTTTTGCTTCTTTAAGAGTGACTTTGGACTCACCAGTTTACCTCCTGATACTTAGTTATATCATCTACAAAATAGAAATAAGTAACAGTATCTGCTTTATCTAGTCTGTCAGTTTATAAAGAGAATCAGAGAAGCTTAATAGATACAAAATTATACTCCAGTGCTTTACAATTTGTAGTTGAAATTGAACTTCTATCAGATTTTGTCCCTTCTTTACCCTTACCCCACCCTTTTTTCTGGTCCCCTCCTGGAGCCCATATTCTACCTCCAGCCTGCTCATATACCACTTTCATCTCATTCTTTTTCCAGTCTTATTGAATCAGCTAAAATTCAATACTGTGTGAAATCAAAGTGTCAATAACAAGCATCTTTATTGCATTTCCAATCTTGGGAAATTTTCAGTTGTAACATTAAGTAAAGTGTTTGCTGTAGGATTTTTTTGTAGGTACATTTTATTAACGAAATTCCTTTCTATTCCTATTTTGATAAAAGTTTGTATCATGAGTGGGTGTTGAATTTTATCACTTCAGTTTTCATGATTATCATTATTTTCCTGCTTAATTTTGCTGTGGTAAATTATGTTAATTTTTTTTAAATGTTAAATCAACCTTGCAATTCTGGAATAAATCCAACTTGTCTTGAAGAGCCTGTCTTTTGTTTTATCACTAGATTCAGTTTGCTAATTTTTTTTCAGTTATTTGCATGTAAATTCATGAGAAAGATTGGCCTATTATTGTTCTTTCTTATAATCATGTTGTAGAATTTTGTTGTTGTTGTTTGTAGATGGATACTGTACCTTTATTCTATTTACTTTATTTTTATATTGTGCTGAGAATCAATCCCCTTGTTATACATGTTAGGCAAGCATGCTACCACTGAGCCACATCCCCAGCCCTCCTTGTAGAATTTTGATTTTAGGCTTATGTTAGCCTCATAAAAAAGTTGGTGAATATTGTTTCTGTATTATTCTCTGAAAGAGTTTGTGAAAGATTGATGTTATTTTTTCCCTTAAATATTTGAATTCACAGGTATAACCATCTGGACCTAAGTTTTTCTATATGGGAAGCTTTTAAATAACACTAAAGAAAATAGGAAAATGTACTTTTCCTTATGTCAATTGTGATTTATGTTTTTGAAAGAATTTGTCTATTTCAGGTAAATTGTCAAGAAGCTTGTTTTTCTCTTACTTTCAGTCAGACAATTGAACAATAAGATGTACTGCATATTCTACAAAAATTCATTTTTCATTTCTGGTGTGCATAATTTGTGGCTTTTATTTTTTGATCAGTCTTGCCAGAGATCTAGCAAAGACTGGTTTCTGGCTTTGTTGATTTTCTATATTATATATTTGTTTTATATTTCATTAATTTCTGCTCTTTACAATGTACATACTTTCTTTGGGTTTAATTTGTAGTCTTTTTTCTAACTTCTCAAAATGAGAAATTGCTTCATGTATTCTGTCCCACCGCCGCCGCCCCCCAGGCTTCTTTTTAAGAGCTCTGAGGTTCTAAAATTTCTGTCTAGTCACAGCTTTAGCTACATCTCTGAAATTTTGTTCATTATCATTCAGCTCAAAATATTGTCTAATTTCCAATGTGATTTCTTCTTTGACTCATGTGTAATTTTAAAATGTGCTTCTTAATTTCCAAATATTTGACAGTGTTGATTATCTTTTGATTATTGATTTCTAGCCTACTTATATTGTGTTCAGAAAATAGATACCATATGATTTCATCCTTTAAAATTTATTGAAATTTGCTTTATGTTTCTTTTTATGGCCAATTTTGGTAACTTTTGCATTTAAGAATAATGTATGTTCTATAATTGTGGAGTACGGTGTTCTAAGTATGTTTGTTAGTTAGATCAAGGTTGTTAATCCTTTTGTTCAGTTGTTCTGTATGGCTACTGATTTTTTTCCTGTCTTTTTTATCAGTTACTAAGGAATGAGTAGTATAGTCTCCTACTCTAAGTATAGATTTGTCCATTTTTTAATTCTGTTTTTCACTTATATATTTTGAGCTTATATTACTAGGTATATACTAATTTATTGTGTGTTAGCATTGGCATGTCAGAGAGAACATTTGCTCTTTGGTTTTGGGGATTGGCTATGTCACTTACCATGATAGTCTTCATTTCCATCCATTTACCAGCAAATGCCATAATTTCATTTTTTCTTTATGGCTAATATTCCATTGTGTATATGTACCACATTTTCTTTATCCATTCATCTGTTGAAGAGCACCTATGTTGGTTCCATAGCTTAGCTATTGTGAATCAAGGTGCTATAAACATTGATGTGGCTGTATCATTATAATATACTGACTTTTAGTCCTTTGGGTATATACTGAGTAGTGGAATAACTAGGTCAAATGGTGGTTCCATTCCAAGTTTTCTGAGAAATTTCCATATTGTTTTCCAGATTGGTTGTACTAATTTGCAGTCCTATCAGCAATGTATGATTGTACCTTTTCCCCCACATCCTCACCAACACTTATTACTTGTATTCTTGATAATTGCCATTCTGACTGGAGTGAGACAAAATCTCAGTGTAGTTTTAATTTGCATTTCTCTAATTGCTAGAAATATTGAACACTTTTTCATATATTTGTTGACCCATCATGTTTCTTCTGTGATTTTTCTGTTCAGTTCCTTTGCCCAGTTATTGACTGGGTTATTTGTTATTTTGGTGTTAAGTTTTTTAGTTCTTTATGTATTCTGGAGATTAATGCTGTATCTGAGGTGCAGGTGGCAAAGATTTTCTCCCATTCTGTAGGCTGTCTCTTCACAAGAATAGGTTTCTTACATAAGGATAGAATAATGCTGTATAAAAGTACCTTTGGAGTGTAAGCAAGTCATTTCCTATTTCTCAACTTGAAGGTAGACTGTTATAGAGTGAACGGCATATATCTGAGAGGCATAAAAGAGAAGTGCATTAAGGATAGAGGTAGGCACTAGAAATTAAGTGAGGTTGAAGATAAGATGAATTTTGTAATCATGGAGTAATGTTCCAGGAGAAAAATAGAAATATTTGGAGATACGAAACAATTGAGGATTGAATGAGGTATAAAGAAAGCAGAGAGCAGTTTGGGGACAAGAATATGAGAGATTAGTTAAGGACTGAACCTGCAAAGTAACTGAGGGTAACAGATATGTAAAATTTCCTAAGTATAACTGGTTGCAAAACTTTCAAAAGTAACTATCTCAGCAGTCCTCTGTATATTAGAGTGGGGACTTGATTGTGTTTGCAATTAATACTTGTCTGCAAATCCCAGAGAGCAGGCCAACATGAAATTAGTTCTCAAGACTGACCAAATTTTAGAAGCAACAACAGCAGTTCCCTTTGGAAACCCCCTGCTTTTGAAGAAAGTACATAGGGTTCCCTTACAATTAGCTTATGCTAGACTACAGGTTTTTGAACTCCTCATGTAGTTCTAGGAATTCTTGGAAGGACAAAAAACTGCCCAAGCAGAGACAGGAGTACAAATAGTTAAAAAAAAAAAAAAAAAAAAAAGTTATGTAATAGTGTGACTGATTTTATTGGCATGAGTATGGTACTAATTGATTCCTTTAAAGCCAGTCTGGTCTGAATTGAATTTGTATAGATGAATGGGGCTATCTTGAACTGGTTGATCTCTGTCTTTCACCTTTGAAAAGCATACACTTTTTGACAACATAAATAAAAGGCATTTTTTAAACTAATCTTAAATTGTCAAGGGCTGGAATTGTGACTCAGTGGTAGAGTGCTTGCCTAGCATGTGTGAGGCACCGGGTTCAATTCTAAGCACCACATAAAAAATAAATGAATAAAATAAAGGTCTATCAACATCTAAAATTTTTTTTAAAAAATAATAAATTGTCACAGACACGTCTATCATTTTTACTGTTATTATAGTAAAATAGTTCTTCTCCCTTAAAAAAAAAATGTTTAAAGCTTATAAAGACTTTGCCTAAATAGCTAGGAAGTTGTCTCTTAAAGCAACTTTTATATTGCAATTATAGTTTCTATGTTATTGAGACCTGTGAAAAGGAATCTTCAAAACTAATGTAGATACACGAATACCCCCATTCAAAAATGTTACAAGCAATTGCTCCATTTTAGCTCATTTTAGATCTGGTAAAAGCCAACTAAAAATAGAAATGATAATTGTTTGATTTTAGGTACTGGTTGAAGCTAATGAGTTTAAAGTATGTACTCAGTAATTATTAATATTTTGGATTCGGTATTCAGCATAGAGGTGAATTGGAGAAAAGTTTGGGGCTGGGGTTGTGGCTTAGTGGTAGAGTGCTTGCCTAACGTACATGTGAGGCACTGAGTTTGATTCTCAGTGCCACATAAAAATAAATAAACAAATGGTATTGTGTCCATCTACAATTACAAAAAAAAGTTTTTAAGATGAAGGAAAAGTTTTATTTTGTGGTATTTTTCATTCATTTCTCTTCTCATTTTGTTACCTCAAGTCTAATGGAGTAATATAAATGCATGAGTCTTCCTAATTATAAAAATACTTTCAAAGTTTTAATCTTTTCAAATATTATAATTATAAATAAAGAAATTAATTTCCCATTTCTGGTTCACTTTAATGGGATTTTAACTCTCTAATTTGCACATTGCATACAATCAATATTTATTGATGTCCTCTTTAGACAACAATGTCCAAATAATGGCACTGGGGGAAAATAAGAAAAGGCATAGTCTATCCTCACTAAGAATATGAGGTAGACCTAGCAGGGGGGACAAGGTTCACATGTTCATATATATATATATATATATATATATATATATATATATATATACACACACAACACATACATATATACATATATATGATCTTTAATATTAATAATGATAGCTAACTTGTTTTAGTGCTTACTTTGGCTAAGCACCCACTTACATACAAATTGTTAATTCTTATAACAACTCAGTAAGGTGGGTACTATTAGTGTCCCGTTTAACACTTGAAGTGGTTGAGGCAGAGATGCTAACCTGACTTGTCCAAGGTCACATTGCTAGTAAATGATGGGGTTGGGATTCAAACCCAGGCAATCTGCCTCAAGATCTTGTATTTTTTATTATTACTTTGTACTTTGAATTAAGAAATAGGTATTCTGCTGGTATTCAAGGTAGTAACCACTGCCCCATGTGATAATGCAAGTTTATATTAACTAAAATTAAATGTTTAGTTCCACAGTTGAGTAAGGCACATTTCAACTACTCAGTAATCACATGTTGCTAGTGGTTACTACATTGGACATTTACATTATTAATGAAAGTTCTATGGGACAGCACTGGTATAGAATATATTATTACAGTAGTTCCAAAAGGGTGGTGTGCATGTGAATAATATAAAATTCTGCTAGGTGTTAATGATTAAATGGGTGGAGTTGGTAGCTGGGTGGATGAATTATTCCCCTAAGAAGGGAGTTATATCATAGGTAAAAGAGAAGAAAATGATAATAAGTTCAGTTCTGGCCTTGGTGAAGATAGGTATTTGTGAGCCCTTCAACAGAAATTGTCTAAAAAGTATTTGGAAATGAGGTCCTAAAGCACAAGAAAGAGTTCTGGAGTTGGAATCATCTTCATAGAAATAATCCTGAACTGTGAGAACTAATTAGGTCTTTGTTTTGTATTTTTTTGTGAGATGGGATATTTTTATGAGATGGGGCTGCACTGTTTTGCCCACACTTGAGTCCACAAGCTCCTGGGCTCAAGCAAGCCTCCTGCCTCAGAATTCTCTAGCTGGAACCATAGGCATGTGACATCACATGTGGCTACAAATGATGTTTTATAAAAGAAAATTTAGAAAAAGAACGAATCTTGGAGAATATCCATAGAGATGAGGTGAAAGAGGGGTCAGAGAATGATTAATCAGGAGCAGGAGGTAATGAACTACCACAAGAGCAAAAAGAAACAAGAATTTCATGAAGGATAGATTGATTTTTAGTATGAAATGCTGTAAAGATATAAGGATCAAGAGAGAAAAACAAACATTGTATTTGGTGACAATGAAGTTAGTGCTGTTATTTGAAAGAACAATTGCATATTAGTGAAAGAAAGCAGATTATGTTGTTTACTGGAAACCTAGGCCAAAGGCCTGACTCTGGGGCTCTCAATAATCAGGTCCAACCACTTATCCCAAAAAACAAATGAAAACAGTGAAAAAAAGTAACAATAAAAAGCGGGAAAGGAACACTAGTCAGTATGGTTATATTGGGAAGACAAGTGAGATTAAGCATCTCAGCCTGGCTTCCTGGGTACTGACATAAGCTTTAGATTTAATTAGAGGGAGAATTGGGACAGGGAGCAAAAGGTATGCATAGTTAAGTAATCCTGGTCAAACTTGAGATAATTGATTCTGCTTGGATTGGGGTAGAGGACAGTTTAATTGTGGGGTGATCTGCTTGCAAGGTTCCACTGTTCTCGATGGTGTTGGTAAATGACTGAAGACTTCCAGGTACCATTCCAGAAGTCTGGAACAGGACCTTATAAAAACTGGCATTGACAGTCTTAACTTAGTAACTTTTATGCCTTAGTTACTGTTGTCTTTATCCTCAAAAGGGGCAGATTACCAGTTTGGGATGAACATTCCTTCAATGATTAACATGACATGACTGTGTGCAGAGTTAAGCAGGAATCTGACCCTAAAGTTAAGGCAACAAAAGAGGAACAAAATTAAGGCAGAGATGCCAAGCTTTGTTCTGCTTTTAGTTACCCATTGGACATCTGTGTCCTCAAGTGAGGAAGTGAAGCAGAGAGCTCCCGAATTACCTCACTCTGATAATAAACACTTCCTCATGCTGAGGACAGACACCAAGGAAATTAAGACTGACATATTCCCTGGCTAAGTACAGCCTAGCTAAAACTACCTATATAATCTGACTTTTGCTTCTGTAAATTGTAACTGCTTCAGTAGGACCAGCAGGTTGCTCAAACCACATAAAAATTATTTTTCCTTTTTTCCATCATTTGGCTCTTTTTTATATGGGCTAGTGCCAAACCCAGGCAGCTGAGATCCAGGAAGGCTCCCTAGCTGGGCTACCTGTATCAGAATCAATGCTTTTAGCAAAAGCAGCCTCTCTGAGTCCCTGTTATAACATATCTGAGAAAAAAAGAAATACAGACATTTAAATCAGTCTTTCACAAAGTTTAAAAGTTAAAGGAATTTATATGTGCAGAATAGAAGGGAAGGGTTTTGTTTTGTTTTAAACATAGAGGACACGAACTTCAGGTTACTAGAGAAGTTACTTGAAGTAAATAGAGAATTTACTATAAAGGAAGAGCAGTTAACAGTAACCTCTACTATTTATTCATTCATTTGTTCATTCACTATATGTGTTGTATACCTACTGGGTCCCAGACCTGGGCAAGGTACTTTAAGCATAGCAGTAAATTAGACAAATAATTCCTATTTCCCTGGTATCTTTTTTCTATCTTTTTTTCTATCTGGATATCTTTTCTATCCCTGTCTTTTGTCCCAGTCCTCTCCTAAGACTTTCTATCTTCCTTTCTCTCTAATAATAATTCTGTAGATATAGATACTAAAACTAATTATTTTTTAATTTTTTAAATTTTTTCAGACTGCATTTTGATTCATTGTACACAAGCAGGGTACAACTTTTCATTTCTATGGTTGTACACAATGTAGATTCACACCATTCATGTTATCATATGTGTATGTAGGGTAATAATGTCTTAAAACTAATTATTAAGAGGTGTAACACCCAGCGTTGCTTCTTGGTGTAGGTCATTTTCCTTACTAGATTTGTTTCTGCTTTTTAAAAGTTACAGTAAACCAGGTACAGTGGTGCATGCTTGTAATCCCAGCAACTTGGGAGACTGAGGCAGGACGATCACAAGTTTGAGGCTTAGCAAGGCCCTAAGCAACTTAGCAAGACCCTGTCTCAAAATAAAAAAATAAAAGGGCTGAGGACACAGCTCAGTGGTAGAGTGCCCCTGGGTTAAATCCCCAGTACCTAAAAATAAAAATATAGTCAAATCTTCAAATGAGACAAAACTGTTTGTACATTGTCTTGATTTGGTTTCCAATAAATCTCTAGCAGTGAGTAAATAGAAAGGTCCAAAATGGCAGCAGCATTGAGGCGTATGTTGCCTTTTCCCATCTGATGATCAGCATATACTATTACTTCCTAGAGAGCTGTAAGGTCTTTTATGACTTTTAAGTACTAGATCCTTGATGACCTGATTTAAATATAAAACACTTCTTACAGTTTGGTATTAACCCCCACCATGTTGAGCTCCTAGTCTAACATGAGGGTGCCACTTACTGTGTCAAGAGCAATACTTGTTATAATGTCAGTCTTTTCCTTGAAGATTATTCACCCATGTGAAAAATATAGTATCATAGCTATAAGCTATAACCTACTGGACTCATTCCATGTGAATTAAGTTAAATTTAGCCAGTATTAGAGCAAGTTGGAAAAAAAGAAAGATACCTTCTCTTCTAATTCTAGAAGGAAACATGAAAAGTTTTGATTCAGATGATTTTTTGTGATGGAGAGTATAGATAAGTGGGTCATCTGGCCCACAGAAGGTCCTAGCTAACAAACTTGATATATTATAAGACTGAGGGCATGCTCCTCAGGAATTGTATTATATGATGAGGATTTTTAGGGGAGTTGCAGCCTTTTAGGGGAGGCAATGTTAGACACTTGAAATATTTTTAGAGAAAAAAGTGGTGTACTACCATTGTTTCTAAACTTATGTACAAAAGTTGTATAGGGAACTTTTAAAAAAATATGTAGACTTCTGAGCCCCATCCTTGAAGCTTCAGAAATCCATATTTTTTAAACAAAGTTTCTGCTGGTTCTGATTTTGTTCATTTTCAGACCTGTGCTTAAGAAGATTCAGAATACAGTAACCTAATAAACTAAACGTAATAAAACCTTGGAGGCTGAGATATCCAAAATTTATTCACTTATTGAACAAACATGTCCAAGCATCTGTTATGTGCTAGGAATTATGCTCTTTTCTAGGGCTACAAAGGTGGGGCTACATGGTTCCTGCTCTCAAGCTCAGAGTCTAATAATAGAAGAGATATCAGGAGACAAGACAGTGTGGTCAGTAAAAAGATGGAAATATACAGGATGTTATAGAAGCAAATAAAAGGAGGACCTAACCAGTCCTGGTTGGTTTGTGGAGGGAGGAGGCAGGATCTGGAAAACTTTATGGAAGTGGCTGAGTTTTTCTATAACAGATAACTTATTCCTCATAGCATCATGTTTTGCTTAGAAATCTTGCTAAAATGTCTTATACATTTGTTTCCTTAAATAGAACTCACATAATGTAACTTTTCTATTGATTATTTGGCATGATCACATGTTATCAGTTACTTATGCCATATAGCAAAATAGTGTGACTTTTATTGCATTATATAGGATTAATTTGCATTATCCAAAATGGTCCCAGCTTCAATTTTGATTTTTCTGTCCAATATTGTCTCTGGCATCAGTCTGATCCTTGTCTTCCTAATGTTAACATGGCTATCTTTAGAGTACCACATTTGCTTAAACTTTTCCTTGGCCAAAAGAATTCAGGCCAAAAAATTGTGAATAAAATGTAAAGCATTCTATCAAATACGTGAGTTTTAGTCTATTTTAACTCCTGAGTTGTCTTTATTATTTCAAAGAAATAATATATTATTATTTCAAATCTAGTGGATATTTTAGAAATCACATAATACAACTCCTTCATTATAAATGCAAAGAAATTGAGGCATAAAGATACCATAGATAATCCATGGCAATTAAAATTGAGAATCTAGGCCTCCTGATAACAGAATAGTTCCATTCTATAAAATAAGCAGTTCTTAACTAGTTACAGCAGAATTATTTGGAGAATTATTCAAAATACGCCTTCCTAGGACTCACCCCAACAATTCTAATTCAGTAAGTCTAGCATGTATATTTCTAAATTAAAAAAATTCTTGGAAGATTCTGATATGTACTCCTGAACTACCATACTTTAATCTGGTGCCATATGTGAGAATTTGTTTCTGAACAGTTAAATAGGCAATAAAAGTCTAAATCATAAGAAGGAAACTCTGGAGTTTACTGTGAGAAAGTCAGAGAGTTTTGAGCAGAAAAGTGATATGTTCTAACTTTGACTTTTAAACGATTCCTCTACTGTATACAAAACAAGTGGGGGATGGTTAGAATGTCTCTAGTAGATATATAGGTCAGGATATAGTTCATTAGCTCAAGCAAAGAGGTGTGTGTAGAGACTTTGACCTGAGTGATAATAGAGGAGGTGGTTAGAAATGAATAGATCTGGGACATATTTTTAAAGTTAAAGCAACAGGATTTACTGACAAAACAAATTCACAATATAAAAGGAGTCAAAGATCATTCCTAAGTTTTTGGCCCAAATGGAAGTATAGAATTGCCTTTTTCTGAAAGAGAGAAAATGGCAAGAGAAATAAATTTGGGAGTGAGATTGGAAAATTATTTTTGGATATGTTAAATTTGAGTTGCCTTTTAGACATCCAGATTATGGTCTGGTGAAAATGGTACTCTGAAGTTTCCAGGATGAATATAAACTTGAAATTCATCAACATAAAGATGACATTTGAAATCATAAGAGTAGATGAAATTGCCAAGAGAATGAATGTTGATAGAGAAGATAAGAGGCTACAGAACATTTCAGCAATTGGAGGTCATATAAGGAGAACCCAAATGGAGACTGGAAAAGATTAGCTAGTGAGGTGGGAAGAAAACCAGGAGGGTGTAATAGCCTGGAAGTTTAAGAAGTATTGCAAAACACAGGAATGATTAGTTGTGTCAAATGGCAGAATGAAATAAAAACTGTCACTTAACCATTGTAGTTAGCCATGGTTAACCTTGACCAGGAATAGTTCATAGGGTGATAGGGCAAAAGTTTCATAGGAATCAGTTCAAAAAAGAGTAAGAAAAAGAGTTGAGAATAGACACTCTTTGAAGAGTTGTTCTGTGAAAAGAAACGCAAAAGTAGCATAGTAGCTGGAGGAGGACTTGAAGTCAATAGGTTATTTTGAAAGATTGGAAAAATTGCTGGTGTGGTGGCACATACCTATAATCCCAGCTACTTGAAAGACTGAGGCAGGAGGATCACAAGTTCAAGACCAGTTGAGAAATTAAGTGACACCCTATCTCAAAAAAAAAAAAAAAAAAAATGTTGGGGTGGAGGCGCTGGGGCTATATAGCTCAATGGTAGAGAAACCATAGGTTCAATCCCTGGTACTAGGGGGAAAAAAAAAAAAAAAAAAAAAAAAGGAAAGGAAGGAGGGAGGGAAAGAAAGAGAGAAAAGAAAAATATGTTGTTATGCTGGTGAGAATTATCCAACAGAGAAGGAAAAATTGGAAAGAAAGGGGAGAATTGGTGTAACTACATCTTTGAGTAAGAAAGTGGGGAAAGAATTTCATGCACAGAGGAGCATTTAGGATTTAGCCGTAGGACCATAGGCCCCCTAGGGGAATAGCAGAAGGGAAAGCAGGTGATATAGGTATACATGGAGAGAGGTAGTTAGAGATGGAAAGAGCAAATTATAGGAGTACTTTTTAAAAAATTGATTCTGTCATAGAAAGCAAAGATAGTAGCTCTTACCAAGTATAGGGAAGAGATATTAAAGTTCTAAAAAGAAGAGAAAATATGAAATAGTTACCTGGGAGAAGAAAAGGGTAAATGAACTACAGAATTGATGGAAGGGCAGCTCCAAAGGCACATGTTTATTAAAATGAATTCCATCAACTTGAATGTGTATTTTTCCAAGCTCCTTGTTCAGGTAGCTGGGTTATAGGCATGGAATAGGGGGAATAACCAGGGTTGGGATTTTGTTAGTAAACAGTGTGAGAGGAAGGCAAAGAAGTACCTATAACGATGGATCATGAGATTTATGCTTAGTTAGGAAGGAATTAAAGCTTTGGAAGTAGAAGAGGGATCTGTAACAGATGTTACAATCAATTAACTATAAGTTCTTCTAGGATCAAAGATGATTAGAGTTGGAGTGTTTGAGAGAATAAGCTTGAAAGATAGAAGGTGGTGATCTGAGAATGATATGCTGAAATGAAATGTCCAGTGATTTAAACTGAGTGAGGTGCTTATTAGTTTGTTTAGTGGCTATAATAATTATTTTAGTTGATTGCTTTGTTAGGTTCATGACTACAAAGAAGGAACCCCAGAAGAGAGGACCTACTATATAGAATTATGGGATGTTGGAGGCTCTGTGGGCAGTGCCAGCAGTGTGAAAAGCACAAGAGCAGTATTCTACAACTCCGTGAATGGTAAAGCATCTTTTATTTCTACGACATTTTAATGGTCTATGAATATATACCATCTTATATGAAATGCTAATGACTTGCCAAACTCAACTTAATTTGAGAAAGATTTAAAATACCACTTTTGACTTAAATATGGATATTACACTTCAATTTATGTTTCTAGGTTCTAACCATGTGACTCAGAACAGTAAACATTTGCTTTGTCTAAGTCCTTCTATTTATAGTATTGTCATAAACAAAATATTGAAAATTAAAATTGTATTTTGGGTACTTGGCATAAAATGGAACTTTTAAAACACTGTCCCTGGGAGTGCTGTTTCATCAGTCAGTTGAGAGCAATCCTATAGTCTTAAGCCAGATATCCAGAGATGCAGATTTCTTTCATCTGCCCCTTAGAGAGAGTCCTTTGTAATTTTAAAGAGCTGCCTAAGGGTGTTTTTAGGAATGCAGAAGTTTCATCCAGTTATAAATATTCAAGTATTAGAAGGAGACCTCCAGATGGAGGTGTGTAATAAAGGACATAATTGCAGTTCAGGGAGTCCTTGTTAAATTCTGACTACCCTACTTACTTGTTAACCTAGGGTAAATTACTCAGCCTCTCTGAGCCTCATTTCCTCAAGTGTAGAAATATATAATAATACTTCATAGGACTGTTCTGAAAATTAAACTAGATAACACAATTAAAAAATCTGGCACATAAGTGCTAAAAATATTATATCTTAAATGGTAGGTTTTTTTTTTTTTTTTTTTCAATCTATGTTCTTGATGCCTATGAGAACCTCTGTGAGTACAGTTGGATATGGGGGCAAGTGTCAGATCTGTATTTGCTCAAGACAGCAGGAGAGGTACAGGTTTATCAGAGCTGGTTGGAATAAATCCAGTATACAAGCACCTTAGTTATACAGACAGCTGAAAAACTTGAGAAGCCAATTAATTCTGCTTCTTCTGTCCTTTTTCAATTTGATATATCCCATATTTGAAAATGGAGAAATCATCAATTTTGTGTCCTCTTTTCACAGTAGAATTAGGCTAATATAGGAAAGGATTGGGAATTTGAAAAACTATAGTCTTGACCACAAGAGACTAGGCATTAAAGCCTTTCTTCTTTTATCTCTATCTTATTAAAATAATAACCTGCTTTTGCCTTTCTGTCTAGTATCTTATTGATTCAGCTTAATTTTATGTCTGAACTTCATTACATTTTGTTATTTTTCTCCATATCTCAAAAGTTACATATTTTATATTATTTGTATGCTTGATTATCTCTTCCTGCTCTCCTGGTAGCATATTTCTTTTGCTCTATTAACTAAATCTCTTATAGGTAGCAAGCTTACATAGCTAACCATAATGCCAAAAACTAGAAAACAAAACTTTCACTTTCATCGAGCCCACGTATCTTTAGGACTACATTTTGTCTGCTAAGGAAAAGCAGTTGTGCAAAGTAAAACAATGCCACTTTACTACATTTTTATTAGTATGATTTTCAGTGAGTATGTTTGTACTGATATGTGTTGCATGACTATATACAGTGCAGAAACAATATAACTTTGAACCAATATGATTTCTAATTATACTTTAGTTTTGATGTTCTTGATTGATAAAGTAGTTCTGCAAGTAGGACCAGACATAAAGTAGGAACTCAGGAAGTGTTGAATGTAGAATAGGAAGAGACATTAGAAATATTTAAAGACATTTTGCCAGCCCTTCTAAGATTTTTTTCATAATATAAAACTGACAGAGTTTTATAGCTATTTCTAAGTGTTTGTAGAGGAAATTTTTTAAAAATTGTCTGAGATTATTAGTAATACTAGAATATCAGATTGATTAAACCACCTAATGTTTGTACTTATTAGGCTTAACTTTGCCGATTGTGATATGAAGAAGAGTTGTTTACAACACTAAGATTATTGTCTCTGATTATTTTAGGTATTATTTTGGTACATGACTTAACAAATAAAAAGTCATCCCAAAATTTGTATCGTTGGTCATTGGAAGCTCTCAATAGGGATTTGGTGCCAACTGGAGTTTTGGTGACAAATGGGTAAGCTTGGAATTACTTTACAATTGTTTGAAATGTTTTAATAATCATAAGGAATGGTCTTTGCAAAATAACATTTTGTAAGATATTTGATTTGCAAATATTTTCTACTACTCTATAGATTATCCTTTCTTTCTCTCTCTCTCTCTCTCTCCTGGGAATTGAACCCAGGGGCACTTTATCCCAGTCCTTTTTTATATTTTATTTTGAGATAGGCTCTTGCTAAGTTGCTGAGTCTCACTAAGTTCCTGAAGCTGGCCTTGAACCTATAATCCTCTTGCTTCAGCCTCCTGAGTCTCTCTAGGATTATAGGCATATGCTATACCCAGTTCTTTTCATTTTCTTAACAGGGTCTTTCACAAAGCACTGTCTTTATTTTGACGAATCTCTTACTTTTTTTTGGAATATGTTTTCATATCATGTCTAAAACCTCGCATAGTCCCTGATCATGCAGGTTTTATAGTTTGGGGTTTATATTTAGATCTATGGTTTGCTTTAAGTTAGTTTTATATAAGATGTGAGGTTTTGTCTGAGGTTAACTTTTGCATTTGAATGTTGGGTTATTCCAGCACCATTTGTTGAAAAGATTATCCTGTGACTTCAAATTAAAAAGTACTTACACAATGGGAGAGAATTGATTTTAAGCAGTTATCTGCCTTGTCTCCCAATGATAAAATTTCCCCTCAGTTGAAGATCAAATTGGAACTAAGATGTTATAAAAGAAAACAAAGAAAGCCAGAAAGAAATAAGAGAACAAATACATATATATATATATGTATATATATATATATATATATATATATGTATGTGCTTTACATAGATTACAAGTGGTAGAATTCTATGTATGTCAAAGATGTTATCTGGCTGGACATGTAGCTCAATGGTGAAGTTATTGCCTGGCATGCACAGACTCTGGGTTCAATCCCTACTCCTGAGAAAAGAAAAAAAAACTTGTTAGAATATATACAGATTTTTATGAGAAAGAATTAGTGAATGTAAGAGAGGAAAACACTCTTAAGGAGGACACTTTGAAATCTTTTTTCTCTAATGAATCAAATTTCAGTTTTGACTCATGTCTTCCAAATTGCTATTATACTGGTAAGAAAACTCAAAGGCCTTGAACTTGATCTATTATTGATTTTGATGCAGTAAATAGAATAATAATTTTTGAATGTGATGGAAGATTATGTAGTTCAAAACAATTGTGTTCCAAGCTGTTTGTGAAGGGCATAAAGATTTAATAATTTTGCCCTCTGCCTCATTTTAGTTGCCCAAAAAGAAAGAAAATTGGTATTAAAGAAAGAAGAAAAACTATGTTTAACTGGGTTTTGTTGATTGGATTATACAATATTTATTTACTCATAAATTCTTTTCAAAATATTTTTAAGTATAGTTGGACATAATACCTTTATTTTATTTGTTTTTTTACGTGGTACTGAGGATCAAACCCAGTGCCTCACACGTGATAAGCAAGCACTCTACCACTGAGCCACATAAATTTTTCAAAAGC
Source organism: Sciurus vulgaris (assembly GCF_902686455.1). Classification (NCBI taxonomy): domain Eukaryota; kingdom Metazoa; phylum Chordata; class Mammalia; order Rodentia; family Sciuridae; genus Sciurus; species Sciurus vulgaris. Next base: position 70,854,077 of record NC_136470.1, on the reverse strand, counting down.
AGATTTTACTTTTATATATTGAGCTTCAACATTCAGAATTGCATGTCTTTTAATTCTGTGACCAAAATTTCAATTAGTTCAACATTGGACTTCATGTTCCTTTCAGAAATTAGAAATATCATTTATATTATCACTCTATCTTTTAGATAAATATAGAAAATTTTGTTATAATAGTCAGTGACCCAAGGCCACTAACCCTAAATGATTCTGATTGCCCAATCTCCCATGCTCACATGTCAGGACAAATAACTATTTGGTACTAAATATTTTGCTCTTACTATTCATTTTCACTTCATTTGTTTCCATTTGTTTAATTTATTTTTCTCTGGACTGTGGTGTACCATATTCAGTTTATTCTAGGCTTTAGCTTCCCTATTTCTTCCTTTTCCTGGAATGATCTCTTCTTTACTCATAGACAGAAATATGTATGATAGATATATATATTTTGTGCATACACAAAAGGAGCTTGCTATCTTCCTCTCTGGCATAAGGCCTGAGTACCATATTAGACTCCTGTATGTTTTTCCTACACTGAAGTTTGAATCTACTCTTTGCTTCTCTAATTAAAAATTTCTGAGTCATTAGCTGTAGAAGACAGACCTTGGGGAAGTCAAGTCAGATGACCGTGGTATACTTGGTGAGCACTCAAGTAGTTGTTCAAGTAGTCTATTGTAAAGACATACAAGAACAAATCTTGAGTAGTTAGATGAACAGTTGAACTTTGATAGATGATGATGATGAAGGGTTGATAAATATACAAGTAAATAGAAGAAACTGGAAGAAAAGTAGAGTTATATGTGATGAGTGAGCAAGAATCAAGAATTATCAGTGAAAATAGTATAAAGCTACTTGCATTTAAATGTTGCACATCTGCAATGGAAAGGTAAATTCCATTCACCTCTTCATTATTATTTATCACAGGGAATATGATCAGGAACAGTTTGCTGATAACCAGATCCCACTTTTAGTAATAGGCACTAAACTAGACCAGATTCATGAAACCAAGCGTCATGAAGTTTTAACTAGAACTGCTTTCCTGGCTGAGGATTTCAATGCAGAAGAAATTAATTTGGTATGTATTTTCACTAATGTATGTTTATATTATTACAAGGTAAAGGCAAAATGTAAACAAGATTGGAGTACACATATCTAGATTAGCTGGTCTTAGTCACTTCAGCCTTGTATACTGATATGTTGAAATGTTCAAACTTTATTCTATGAATAATATAAATCATGAGCTTTTTCTTGAGAGTAATTTTTTAAATCACACCAAAATCAAAATAATTAAATTGATGAAGGTTACACTATACCTCGATTGTTCTTACTTTAGAAAAACCTCCTATCTGCTTAAACAACAAAATTTATCCTAAAGTGCAACCAAATAGACCTATGAGAAAATTGCAAACTATAAACTAGGGGTGCATCATAAAGACTGATGTATATAAATTTATACATACAGAGAGTCGTCCCCCCCCCACCATCGAGATAGCTAGTTTAATTACAACTGAGGGCTCAAAGGGCTAAGAAACTGTTCTTCTATAAGCCAGTTAGCATTCCCCTAATAAGGATCCTGGCCAGCACTTTCAGTCATGGTTATTTGTAATTGTTCACAAGTAGGATTTCTGTAACATAATCAGTGAGTGTGTTGCATTTCGGATATGCAGTGAAAGTGGTTTAATAATACTAATGGCCAAGATGTGTTGAGCACTTATTATATGCCAAACTCTGTTCTAGTGCTTTACAAACGTCTTCTCACAGGCATCATCTTCACGTCAACACTATTAAGGACACACTATTACTATCCCCATTTTAAACAGGAAGACAAGAAGGAGAGAGAAGTAACTATGCCAAAATTACACTGGTCAAATAAGACTCTCTCGACTCCAAAGCCTGTTGTCTGCAGTTAAACCCGTTTCTCTCTTATTTATCCTTCAACTAATATTAACAGTTTCTGAGCTGAAAGAACTCTTGGAAATCATGTAGACCAACAGTTACCCAAACCTGACTTGGTATTTATATTGCTAATAGTACCTATGAGAAATTTTTGAGTACCTGCCCCCAACAGCTGGAGATTTTCATTCATAACCTCTGGTGGGAAGTCCAGGATGCTTTAATTTCGTTCACCCTTTTGTTTTCTTCAAACTATGGTGCTGGGGATCCAAGCCACAGCCTTACACATGCTAAGCATACACTGTACCACTGAGCTACACCCCAACCCCCATGTCTGTAATCTTAACAGATACTTCAGGTGATTCTGATTCTCTTGCTCTTTGAATAAATATTTGTGAACCCTGCTTGATTTAACCCCATCTGTACCCCCATAACTGAGTCAGTTCCTGCCTGCCATTCCATTGTTTTTTTTTACATTCTGCTTTGCACTAGAAATTGCCTTATTTTTCTCAGCTGCCACCATGGAATATTCAATGTAAGTACTCCAGGTAGTCAGTGCTGCCAAAGGATTCCTACTCTTGAAATATATAATATCCACGTTGAAGAAGTGCTGGGATTACTTCATTGAACATTATTTCCAAAGATAATTTTACCTTTGAATATACTTAATTTGTTCCAGTGATAACTTTTAATATATTTCTGAATATATCTCTTTCCAGTGCCTGTGAATTTCTAGATGTATATTATTCCTATTTGCCTTACAGAAGCAGGGCTACCTTTATTTGTTAGCAAGATGTAAAGGTATGCAAATAGTGGGACTTCAGCTCACATAGTCTCCAAAGAATTTAAATTACATCATGCTTTTGGCTTTTATCAGAGTGTAGCTTTAAGAACAGAGCAGAAAAGAAAGGAGAGAGTGATGAGGATACTGGAAAAAACAAAAAAATTATAAAATTGAATGGAAGTGTTTCAAAACAAAGGAGTCAAAAAGACTCAGCAAGTAAATATAAAACCTCAAATTGAAGACTAATGTAACAGTATTAGTATTAGTGCTGATTCATCAGTTATTATATGAATTTACTTAAGACTAAAGAAAGGTGAGAATATAACAAATGTATACATCAAAAAGCAGAATGAAAGTTCTGCCTGAGTAAATGCAAATTGTTTATAATTCAAGCCCATTATATGGTGGAAGATTACTTACTATTTAAAAATCTCATTAGATTTTCTGTGTCTAGTACAAACTTTTTGGTTACGTGTTTATTTCAAAGTGATCATACTGAAGCATCTTCCCTAGTTAATAGTCCTTTCTCAAGCTCAGACAAGCTATTTAGAGCTATTAATTTTCAAACCTTGCCTTCATCCATGATCAATGGCAGATGACTCTTTCAGCTCTAAGATTTTCATCCTAAAAATCATAGAGTTTTAGATTCCCTAGGCAACTTAAAATTGTGGCCCTCTACAATTAAGGTTTTTGGGGAAGGATGGTTTGTTTGCTGTTTGATTTGGTTTTTGTATTTAGTAATTTAACTGTATTTTAGAATCATCTTTGAAATTTTTGACATTCTGATGAATAGGTAATCAATATTTATTTTGCAAAACATATCTAATGCAGGTCTAAAGTTTTTCATTTTTATGCCCCAGTAGCCGTAGAAATGTGTTCACACATTATTTCAAATATGACAATGTGAATGATGATGTTTTGGTGCATTTAATCCATATACATTATCTTTATTGTGTTAGATGCTTTTATGCTCACAAATTCAACCTGTATTTTCATAGAATGGAAAAGGAAACTAATATTCCAGTACTTTCTATGTGCAAGACATGAATTATCTCATTAATTTTCACAAAAATCCTATGGAATAAGTAGTATTATTCCCACTTCACAAATGAGTAAGCCCAATTATAAAAGCTTAGTCATCTAAACAGCATTATACAGTGTAGAAATATTGGCACAGATATTCAAATACAGAACTCACAGGCTCCAAAGACCCCTGATTTCCCTTCTGATTTTGAAATTTTTTGTTGTCTCTTTTTTGTGGTTTTGGAAAATGTATTGCAGTTTCTGGCTAAAATTTAAAACATGATCTTTGCAGTGTTCTATGTGGATGAAATATGTGATTGTTACTAAATTCATTAGAAAGGAACTGTGTAAACCTAAAGATTACAAAACAGAATAAATACAAAAACAGTTATTTTAGTAGTTCTCAAGGGGCATGGACAGATATCCTTGTAAAGAAGCCAACAGGATATACTCATAGTTTGGTTTTAGGTGGCATTTGAGATCAACATCAAAGTATACTCTGTCTCTTGAGGTGGCAAGTCCGTGGTAACAAGCACAGACATTTTGCCACTGAGATTCCAAGAGAAGGATAGTAAGCTTTTTAAGGTCTTTACAAGTTACTATAATGATATAATGTGCCATGTTGTTTTCCTATTTTAAAGAATCCTACTGAATAATAGTAATGTATCTATTGTTGTCAAAAAGAGTATATCTTTGTGGCCTACAAGATGGAGAAATCCTTGACAGCTCTTCTGTTTATTCTGTACTTCTGTAAATCCTTATTTTAATGCTTCCTTCTGTTTTATAAGCCATATAGTATTTGGTGGAGCACTACTGAGTACCTAGTCCTAAAAAATGAGGACTATTTATAATAGCTCTATTTCTGGTTTTCAGGATAAATGCAGACAGGTTCCTGCCTAGTATCTTGTTTTTGTTTGTTCGTTTGTTAGTAAACTATTAGCAATTCTGTCTTCCTTTAAGAATTGATGATGAATTGATTCCCTACACTCTAAAATTGTTTAAAGGACAAAGAGTAAGTAGCCTTATCTTTCTTTGGTACTTTCCTGTTTGCTTTGTGCATAATAATTTGAAAATTATTTGAATATTTTATGAGTTTCTTAATTATTTAGTATAGAAATGTGCAACAGGATGTTAAAATTAACGAAGAGCTTTTGCTTCTAACTTTTATTTGTGGATCTTATGTTTTCTAGGATTGTACAAATCCTCGGTACTTAGCTGCAGGTTCTTCCAATGCTGTCAAGATCAGTAGGTTTTTTGATAAGGTAATGACTTCAATTAAGTTATTTTTAAACTTAATTTATATTTTTTGAGAGTTTAAAGTCTTTGTGGAATGCTGTGTCCCTTTATTCCTTCATCCAAAACTTTACAGCCTGAATAATACCTGTTTTGATCTCTCTTATCTGTTGAAATAATTGCTCAAGGCCTGCTGACGTACTTATTCCATCACCAATGTTCTCTAAGCAAAGGGTGAAAACTACTGGATTCAAGTGGAGTTTTTCAAAGATACCTAATTCCTCTCCTTGAAACAATTTATGCTTACCCATTTTCTAGCTCTTTGTGTACTTCTTCATACTCCCCACCCCAAAAGTCACTGAACTGAGAAGATTCTGCTCCATTCAAACCTTGAGTTCTTTCTGTTCTTTCAGCTATTAATATTCTCCATTAAGTGTTACCGTAACTTTGTAAGGTTATGTTGTCTTTTTAATTCCATGATATTTCCCTAACAGAAACCTTTGCTTTCAAGTTATTGACTCTTTGCTAGTGTTATCTTACTGTCACTGAGCTAGAATGAAACTGTAGAATGACTCAGTGTACTAGTCTTTCCTTCACAAGGCCAAACAGCTGCATTGCACGTAACATTAATCAAGTTTGTTATTTGCCTAATGTTGACATTGGATGGTAAAATAAAATAGGATGCTTTCCTGCATGTATCATTGAAAAAGATTAATTTCTGTATTATATTTCTTTTTAAGTATAATTCCCTAAGAAAAACACTTCCATCCTTGTAGATCTTCATTATGAATAATTTTTAACTATTTAAGGATCATGAATATCTACCTTTTTCCATATCACCATAAGAAAAGCCCCACTTCCCTCTGTGTTTACTATTAGCCCATTTGGAAAATTTTTGTCTCACTGAGAACTTCTTGAGTGGCATGTGGTAAACAAGATACAGATATGTCCTGATATTGATTCCCACAGCTCTCAGAGCAGCCACAGCCTCCAGACAGAGGGTCTGGGTAATAAGGGGCAGCCTCTTCTGTTTACCCCAGTGTGCTGTACAAATATTAGCATTTTCTAATTGTGTCATGACATGAAAAACATTGGGGAACACTGCAAAGAACCAGAGTTTCCCTCCACATTGTTTTCAAATCTAAAGTTAAGAATTTCCATTTGGTACCCACTGTTCCCAATCTCATATAAAATTCTATCCCCAAAGAACAACATCATAAATGTCTGTGTCTGACCCAGAAAAGTCCCACAGCCTATTATTTAAATTTTTAAATTATTAATTTTGAAATTAAAAAAATAAGATATAGATAAACAATGAGTTATAGACTAGAGTAAGCCAGGTTGTCAGGCAAGGTTTATTTTTAAAAAAGAAGAAACAATTTGATTGTCTTGAGGCATTAAGGTTTGGTAAGAAAAGGACATTGCAAGTTGGGGATAAAGAATTATCAAGAAAAGCAAACAGTGTCATTTTTCTCTTTGCTGCCTAAATCTCAACAAAATGTATGTGGATTATGAGGTTGACCAGACCTCTACAGATCTGAAATGATTGCCTAAAACCTAGGCAACTGCAGTAAAATTGTACCCAGTTTTCTATATATCATATCTTCCAGAAGTTAATGTAAAGATTTCTTCTCCAAAAGGGAGATTTCTTCTCTCGACTCCATTGGGTAGTAGTAATCCCACTCTAGAATGGTAAGATTTTCCTCTCATCCAGTCGACAGAGGAAAGGGAAACAGTTCCTTGTTGGTTTTTGTGGGGTCAAGTGTTTTGAGATGTACACCAGTTTGGAACCAGCTTTTTTACCCTTGAGGCCAATGAATGCAACTTTACTCTGGGTTTCTTGTGGCTTAAGATAACCCAGCCATAGACTCCAAGATAGAAAAAAATCTGGATAATTTGGCTCTCAGGCCAGTGAAAGTAACTGGTACAGGCAGGAAGAACATGCACTACTCTTATTCTGAGTAATTCTTTATTTGGGGGGCGGGGGCGGGAGGATGGGGTACCAGGGATTGAACTCAGAAGCACTCGACCACTGAGCCATATCCCCAGCCCTATTTTGTATTTTATTTAGAAACAGGGTCTCACTGAGTTGCTTAGTGCCTTGCTTTTGCTGAGTCTGGCTTTGAATTCGTGATCCTCCTGCCTCAGCCTCCCAAGCCACTGGGATTACAGGTGTGCACCACTGCACCCAGCATTTCATTAATTTTAAAAATGTTTTTCAACATCTGAAAATACGGTGCTCTTAAGTTCATTACATTAGAACATATATTTTAAGGGTTTCTTTTCAATAGTAGTGATAGATCTGTGCAAATACATCCACTGATTTAACTTGTTTATCTTAATCATATACAGACAGTTCAGAATCCCTGAACTAAGGTGCAGATGAAGTCCATAAAGGAAGCTAATTTACTGTTATTGACATAATCATCTGTCATCATTAAGGATGTGCAGATTTTATCACTGCTTCCTGTAGGATGTGGCAGTTCACCACATCACATGGTCCTTTTTAAAGAATAGCTATACTATTATAATGGGCAAGTGCTTTGCTTTTACTAAGGATTCTGTTTTGTGCATTTTAAGGCTGACTGCTAGGAACCTTAGAGTCAGATTTGCTACCATACTCTAGAAATTGCATGGGATTTTATCTCATTCTGTCATTTGGTTGGTTAGTTGTTCATTTATTTTTTTCATCTCTCATGCTTTTTGGAATGAAGCAGGCCTTTCTGGAAATATTCCCACAATCCTGATCTTCGCAACTGATTTTAACTTACTGTAGAAAATGTCTACAACTATTGGAAAAAAAAAATCTTAATTTGGTTGTATTCCTTTTAGTCCCATCACTGACCATTACAATTAGCTGCTTTTTCCAGATCAGTGTGCAGTCTTAAAATCTTTATTTGTTTCTCGCAGGTCATAGAAAAGAGATACTTTTTAAGAGAAGGTAATCAGGTTGGTATCTATCTTTTCCTGATAAAATGGGTTCTCAGATTTGGAGAGAAATGGTTTCTAAATTTATTTTCAGAAGTTTTTTAAAAAGTTGGGGAAGAGCCCTTTGTAGGCACAGGCAACTTATTTTATCCCGTCTATTTAAATGCAAAAGGAGAAAATCAGAGCAAAGGGAAAATAAGGATCTAAGATATAGGAAGAATTCAGGGATAAAGCTATATTACAAATAATAGAGGAAAACCATTTGCTGTGACTCTGAAGGTATATGTCTGATATACCTGTGTCTGTCACAATATAGATAATGCACATAAAAGTCCAGTAGGTGAATATTAGGAGATTCACCTTCATTCTTTCTGATTTAGTTGACATTATCACCAATTTGTTGGCAAATGTTTTCCATTTTAGTAGAATTTTCTTTATTATTTAATCTGTGGTTTTCTGAGCAAAACTTCAGAAAGCTAGTTCTAAAATGAACAACAGGCTGACATACAGAAACAAAAAAACAGGGAAAAATTTCTAGTATTAGCATTTGAATTTTTCTACTTAAATCTTAATATGATTGTCTTTCTTGCCTGCAGATTCCAGGCTTTCCTGATCGAAAAAGGTTTGGGGGAGGAACATTAAAGAGTCTTCATTATGACTGAATTACACTCATCCTTTGGAAGAGCGAGCAAGCAGTGGCAGTTTTCACAGCTTTCCTCTTGCTGTGTCAATTATTAACATCTCAGCCTTTAGACAAAACTGTCTTAAAATGATCCTCCACCCTCACCCTTTAATGGAAAAATGAAAGGAAGTGACAATGTGGGAGGTCCAGACTTTGTCCAGTTCTCTCTGTTCCTCACCTTTCTGTCCCTGTTTATAGGTTATATAAAAGCCTTGTGGAAATATGAGACATTGTCAACATGATGCAGTAAATGAGCAGTGACAGTACTGCAGAGAAAATGTACTCTTGACTGGAACTGGAAGGTTTTTATGGGTCTGTAATTTTCCCACACTCATTGCTGAAGCCTTAATTAACTACTTCAAAAATGTATCTCTGTTCTTAAATTTACTTTCTTGAGAGGAAAGTTTGTTAACCAGCCCTGAGTTGTCCACCCAAAACAATCTATGTCATTTTCAAAGATGCTAAATGGTGTTATTTAATTGTCTCCCCCTCATCACACACAGGGATGTCTAAGAATAGCAATCCTTGTTTCCCTTTCCTCTTCTTTGCAAATGGCTTGGTGGCTGGAAGAGGCCAACTAATAGTTGGAGTTAAATATAAGTACGGATTAATAATACATAGAGAACAGCAGTACCAGAAAAGAGGAATTCTGTGAGAAATTGACAGCTCCTTCACTTGTTAGTTTACAACTGTCTGCAGTCTTCTACTGTTTTCTATTTGGAAATAGGTAGAGTGAAATCTAAGACCTATACAAGGAGAGTCAGAGATTTACAACTTCAGTGTTTTTCTGTTTGTTTTGTTTTTTTAAAGAAATTCAACTCCTGAAATGTTCCTTAAATATAGTTTACTGACTGTATTATTCTGTGTCAACAGTGTATGTGTGGAGAAAAGTAAAAATAAGTTTCACAGAAGCCACACATTTCCATGAATTATGAACTAGGATTCTTGGATTTCATAATCACTCCAAAGCTTTTGAAGAATGGTGTGTGCGTGTGTGTGTGTGTGTGTGTTCATGTGCATGTGTGCATAATTGTCCATCATTATTTTTTGCTTGTCTCTTCCCCCAGTTCTTCCTTAGTACTTAAAATTGGTTTCAAAAAACTAATTTGTTGTCTTCTTTTATTACCTTATCATCTATATTCTTTCCATCACTGCTACAATCTCTGATTTTGTTCTATATTTTAAAAATAATAATAAATATACAACTTCAGCTCTCATTTTTTATTCATTTAATTAAATTTCAAAAGTAGTTTAGAAATCAAGGTATGCTGAAACAGGATATTAAAAAATAATGTTAGTGAGTGCTTTTAGGAGGCAGTCTAGGGAATTTGAAAAAAGCATTTTCAAAGCACTTTTCATCAGCTAAATTATTCTCCAGTCCACTTCCTCACTGATAAGACCTTACTCTGGTTTCTTTTTCAACATAAAGGAGAGTAATCCAAATCATGATCTGAATATGGAATATGGTATAAGTGTGTTATGCCAGATACTGTGCAGTTGAGAAGTAGAAACCAAATGCTACACAAAAATCAGCTAAAATATTTTGAATTTTCCTTTTTATAAAGGATAGAAACCCCTAGCACATGTAAGACCCTTGGTTTGGTCCCTATCATTGCAAAAATTTTTTTAAATGTCAAAATTCCTTTCCCTCTCCTTCCTTTTCTTTAATAATAATAATAATAATAATAATAATAAATCCATCCCAATTTATTTTCTCTCTTATTAAGAAATAAAAGTCTGAAGTAGGAGGATTGCCAAGTTTGAGGCTCAATAGTTGTCATACATAGTATGAGCAACATCATGTGACCCTATCTCAAAAAAAAAAAATAAATGAATAAAAATAAAAGTAAGTCATCATTGATGACTACAGGTTCAGGTTTGAAAAGTTAACAGTTTTTTTTCAACTACATTTCTTCTTGCTACCAGCTTTATTCCTTGAATTAGTTTTCTAAGAAAAAATAATTTTTAATAATCTAAGGTAAATTTGTTACTTTAGTAGCAGTAAAATAAGACTGTCATCACAATGTTAATAACCATATTTCTTCCAAGGAATATTTTGAAGCATAATTTTTGCTAAGAATTAGTCATAAAAATTGCTTATAGATAATAAGTACAAATACAAAAATAGGTTTTAGAAAGTATTAATTTTAATTTTCTTACCTTTTTTATAGAGCAAGTTGCTAACAGTAGACAGGTTTTGTGCATTCCCGCCCCCACCCCAGTCCAGCTCTAAACCAATATCCTCACCCATTGTAGAGGTGACCAGTTGTGAAGGCATATAGCCATTCATCTGTTCCTCAGGTGGGCAAGATCCTTAATTGGAATCCAATTAAGGATTTAGATCGATCTCTTCACCTTAATGCTGATGGGGTTCAGGACACACTACTCCAAAATATAGCCATGGGCATTTGCAGAAAGATCACTCACACCTCCCCTTCACTGTTTCTCTCCTGAAGCAGGTCAAAAAATCTAGTTGGCCTTCCCTGTGATATAGGTCATAAAACCTTTATTCCAGAAGTACCCTCCCTATACCTGGAGGAAAGGAACATTGTTGTCCTTGAAGACAGAGATAGATACCAAGTGGAATCTGAACAAACAGACCTTGCTAGGTTCATTAGCATGAACCTCCAATCATACTAATGCACAACTGTCTGTAAAAGTAGATTTTTTTTCCGTTTCTCTGAGTCTTCGAATTTATATTAAATAAGTATATTATGCAATAAACATTAAATAAATGCTTTTCTCCTGTTAATCTGCCTTTTGTCAGAGATGCCTCAGCCATGAACCTAGCCATGAATGAGAAAAGAAATCTCTCTTCCCCTTTCACTGCTCTTAAGAGCTACTCCCCAAGGGATTGAGTCCCTGTTAGGGTTAGCTCAGGTTCTCATAATTTTCCTTCCTTGAAGCACACAACTATGCTTCACACTACTGTTTTTCTATCCATTCTGAAAATGGGCTTCATGGAACTGATGTTCTGGGCCATTAAACTGAGATGAAGAGCTCTTAATTGCTGCCATTATGTTTTTGAGTCTTCATTTCAGTAGTGTGTGTTATAGCACCCAACAAGGGTAGGGCTTTATAAGGATATTTAATAGATGGTGCTTTAATTGAATTTTTTAAAGCACAGGTAGATCCTATTTTAGGAAGTTTGAAGGTCTAACAGGATGTCTGCATTGATTTAATACCTGTTAAAATTCAAAGGAGGATACTGTTTGGGGGAAAAGAAGAGAAGGAAATTAAAAATTCATTTCTCCAGTCACGAGACTGAGCTAAATCATTGTGGTGGGAGAGGATATGTTCAGGAAATCTAACTGGGTCTCAAATACTCCACAGTACGTTTGCCTGTGCAAAAAGTGGAACCAGAGTTTGCCAGGGCCACTCCATTGAATAAGAAAAGGATTTGACTTCCAGTTAGGATTAATCTGCAATTTCATAAAAGAACTTAAAGGTTTTCAAGTTCAAAAGTATAGAAAAATTCCCCAAAGTGCTCATTTAAAACAGATTCCAAGATTTCATCTCTGCCTCATTCCCCTGCCAATTCTATATGTATGAGATAAGGCCAGGATTTTGTATTTTTAACTGACAAACCAGGTGATTCTGATGCAGGTGTACAGTCAGGATCTAGCCTTTCAGAAAGATTAATAAGAAAAGGAGAACATGCATAGACTGTAGACTCTACTTTTATGAGCACCATTATAGAAGAGTTATCAAAGTTCTTTGCTGCTACATGATCTCACCTTAAGGAACAAATCTATTTCCCCCCTCTTAAGGTCACACATACCAAGGTGAACATGAGATCATATCACCTATTGGCCAAACAGGAAGAGCTGGTCTTTGATGTTCTACTATCATTTTGTTGCTGCCACTTGTTCTTTATAATCCAGGTATATCTGTTTCTAGTCAGTACCTTGCCATCTTAAACATCCCCCCTCTTTTTTCTCAGCTGTTCAACCACCTGACTTTACCAAAGCCTTCAGTAAGGATTGGTGAAGAATGGAACTTCTAAACCCCAGTTAAGATGCAAAACTTCGCTCAGACCCATCTATTTGCAGCTGTGCTGGAGTTCTCTATGGTCTAACTATATCCTGGGGTGATCGCTCTGTGATCCTGCTTCTCATTGCCCTCTAACAATCCCTAACTTCTTTGATGTTTTCCATTTTCTTGGTGTGGGTCAGTGGTCTTCAAATTGGGATAGATAGAAGTATCCCTTTTGAGAGGTATATAAGCACAGATAGTTTTAAGGAAATCATTTTCCAGAGCATTGATTTCCATATGTATGTATCTTTGTCAAATAGTACAACAGTATATTGCCCAGTGTGCAAATGTCTTCATGATACCAACAAAAGGACAGTCCTAAATATTTGTTTGATTTAAGAATTTACCTACCCTACCCACCACAATTTTTTTTTTTAAATTCCTCAAAGTAAAGAGGAGAGTTTGGGTAAGAAATAACCAAGGTTGTGGCATATTCTTCATGGCAAGGCTTAGTTTATAAAAGTATCAAAAAATTATCAAAAATATTAGTCGAGCATGGTGGCACACACCTATAATCCCACCAGCTGGGGAGGCTGAGGCAGGAGGATCTTGAGTTCAAAACCAGCGTCAGCAAAAGCAAGCAATTCAGTGAGACACTGTCTCTAAATAAAATACAAAATAGGGCTGGGGATGAGGCTCAGTGGCCAAGTGTCCTTGAGTTCAATCCCCAGTATCCTCCAAAAAAATCATATAAAAAAGGAATATAAAAGTTAACATCTCTATTTCCTCAGCCCCTTCTTAATAAATGAGTTAGACAAAGTACCTCTAAATGGAAGTGTAATATTTAAAGTAAATGGTTCAAATGGCTGGGTAATAAAGTCTTTTCCAATCAGATTTCCAATTACTTCCTTCAAATGCAATTAAAGAATAACCTCAATGAGTTATTGATCATTTAAAATCATCATTTAATGATATTTAAAATAATATTTAATGATAAATCACTAAGAGATTTTTGATGTTAATCAAAACATCATTTATGTGAACAAATTTTCTCAACATTCACATATGTAAAACCAAAAAGAATAGGATGAAATAATACTGAATTCTGAATAATACCAAATTCTCATTTCCCTTTAGAAATAAGAATTGTTCATTTATGGGTTAATTTATGGGTATAGAAATTGTTCATTTATGGGTATATAAGTTAAAGGAGAGAAACATATACTTCATTAAAAGAAGTATTTCTGGAAATTTTTCATTTTATATTTAATAACAATTTATTCAAATTATCATATTTCCAAGTCACTGTCCTAAAGAATAATCTTCCAGACTAATATTGGGAGAATAAAATACTTGCTGATAGCATTTCGGAAGTACAGTGGGCAAAGGAGCCTGGCAGTGTTTGTTTTGTTTTTGAGTCGAGGTCTCTGTGTTGTCCACGTTGGGCCTGAACTCCTGGGTCAAGTCATCCTGCTGGCCCAGCCTCCTGAGCAGCTGGGGCTACGATGCACACCATGGCACTCAGCGGGCTGAAGGTTTCATCACTGCTTATTACACTTGGTTTTGGTCCAACCCCCTCACTTCCTGGTGTTTGTGTGTTTGGACTTTTTTCCAGAGTTTTTGCAGAGTTAAAGCCCTATCTTGTGTTAAATCTGGGAGAGCTGTCTGCTGTCCCCAATTCCTGCTGCCTTTCAGGTTCTCTGCCTCACATGTTCCCCACATTGATTCACCAAATCCTTCCTCCTGTTGCCTGGATTTTAGCAACTTTGTTTTTGTTGTTCATTACTTTGACATTGTGACTCTGCTTTGGTTCAATATTGTTTTTACTTAACCCCATACAGCCTACTCCTACCCCTGGTATCTTTTTGAAAGCTGATGGTCCTATCCAGAAGGCCATCTCCATTTTTCCTGCCTTGAATGTCTGCCAAAACTTTCCCCTTCCCAGAAGCCTTCCCTGACTAGACGCCTCCACTCCGCTAATTTTGGTCGGAGGGTCCTGAACATAGTTCACTGAATACACTGCACTTCTGCTTTTCTATCTGTACAAATTCTTCTTCCCCCTGTTAAGGCCCTTTCTATCCACCTCCCATCCTATGTGATGTGGCTCAGACATCTCCTCCTCCAGGAAGCCTTTCCTGATCCTGCTGGCCTGGGCTGTGCTCCCTGATACCTCCCTTAACACCCTGGGCTCTTCGCTATCACAGCACTTACCACATACTGTAATGGTTCTCAAAACTTATTAAATGAGTGAATGTGTGATTATATTAATTCAAATGGAAAACCATTAGAGAATCGGAGCTGTCTACCTGTTTTATTTAATCTTATATCCACTGGGTTATGTATATAGCACAGTGCCTGGCTTATAATAGTTATAAAGCAAGTACTTCTTTCATTGATTTTTTTGTAACAAAAATAGAAAAGGACAGGAATTAAAGTTAATCTGCCTAGGAGGAATCCCTAAAGTCTGGGAAAACGTTAATTCAATTTTAAATATTTTCAGGTCCCTCAAAGTTATTTTCATATAATGATCTGCTCTCCAACTTCTTTGGAAACCTCTCACTCCTAAGGAAGAACTGAAACACCTCTTAAATCTGCCATCAAAGCTGGTTTCATAGAAAGAGCACAGAACGTTTATGGAAAAGTAAAGCACTAAAGGTTTTTCTTTTCTTTTCTTTTCTTTTTTCTTTTTTTAACCCCCAAAGGCTAATTCCCAAGATCAATAGAGATTCAAGGTCCAAGATACTCATATACTCAGATGTGCAAGAGATATCTTCCTCGAATTTATTTTCTATTTTGAGCCTACATCTTTCACAAATAGTGGAAACTTATCCTCAATAAAGCAAGGGTCTCCACCCTTCTTCCTGGTTTGCACATACATTCTGGAGAAGCTTACATAAATAATACCACAATGTCATCTGTCTATGCTGACATGCTGAGATGCCCAGTAAGCTTCCGGGTCTGCAGGTATCAATTCACAGTTTGTCACCAACATATCACTTGTTTCCCTTTTGTCTGGCCCTTTCTGTGTGACCACCTCACACAGACAAATTATTCTGTTGTTACTGAATATGCTGTAGCCCAGGGACCTCTGGAGGGTGCTTAGACCTAGTTGTCTAATGGAGAGGGTATCAAACTGGCAACCTCTAGCCATTTCACGCCTTTATATGCTTTTTTGTTTTTTGGATTTTTTTTTTTTTTTTTTTTTTTTTTTTTTTTGGTACTGAGGATTAAACTCAGGGACACTAAACCACTGAGCCACATCCTCAGCCCTTTTTTATATTTTATTTTGAGACAGGGTCTCACTGATTTGCTCAGGGCCTTGCTAAGTTGCTGAGACTGGCTTTGAACCCTCAGTCGTCCTGCCTTAGCCTCCCAAGCCACTGCCTGGCTACCTTTCTATGTTTTTGACTGCATAAATGAATCCTTTATCTATCACTGTTTAGCAAATGACCCCAACACTTAATAGCATACAATGTCATCATTCCATTTGCTCACAGTTCTGGAGGTCAGCAACTTGGGCTGGGTTTAGCTAACGGTTGATCCGGTTTGGCTCACCTAGGATCACTCATGCATCTGCAGTCACCTGGCAACCAAATTGCCTCCTTCACACATTTGGCAGTTAGGGCAGCCGTTACCTGGACCTCTGGAAGTTAGTGGCCCTGCTTATTTGCGTGTTGGTCTCAGACTGCAAAAAATTTACAAGACCTAAGCATCATGTTTGTTAAGAAAAAAACTTTATCTGTTAATGGGAGGAGCATCTGTACATCTAATAAATCCTAAATTTTCAAAGACCTCTTAGTCTCAAAAGTTTAACTTAATATTTCTTTCCTTTGCCAATGTTTAAAAATTGTACCTATACCTTATCTCAAAAAATCACATATGCTGCTTTACTCATTTACATTTCCTACCTGGTCTGTTGCATTGAGTTTGTGATAATAAAGCCTACTTTACAAAAATATTTTTGTGAAATTAAATGAAGTAGTATCTGTAGAAAAACCTGGCACAAGCAAGCACTCAATGTACATTTGCTTCCTTCCTGAATATCACCAGCCACGAAGTCACTACCTTCTGGTGACTGAGGAGAATTGCCAAGATAAAGGGCAGGAGAGTCCTTGGAGAAAGTGGCTAGAGAGTAATCCCTTGACCTGGTTTTAGAGGGAGAAAGGCATTAGGGAACACAATTCCAAAAGAATGTATAAGAAATAAATTAACTAAATATATTTTAAGAAATAATAATTTAAAAAAAGTATAAAACACTTCAGTTTGCTGTGAGTGAAGTGCTTCAGGCTCTGAACAATTCACCCAGGAAACTGAGCTCATTCCTGGGAGGCAGCTACAGAGGGTTAGACACTTGTGCCCAGGCCCTGTCTTCAGGAAGCTCTGAGGAAATACCTGGATGGGAGCATAGTTCATTTTCTCACTCTTCTCTGGAGAAATGAGCATTCTTCCCTACCCCTTCCTGGCCTGAGGCAGGACTCAGTGGAGAATCCACTACCACTGTCAGTAGGCACTAACTCTCATATTTCCTTTCCCAGATAGTGTTAAATTCTCTAGATAGTGTTAAATTCTCTGCCTTTTGTAATAAGCCTCCTTCTTTTAAGTGGAACAAATAATTGGCCAATATTTATCTCAGGTGAAGAGGAGCCAGGCTTCTGCCAACTCTTCCAGAAACAGCCTGTGTTTAATAAAAAGCCAAAAGGCTGGGGATGTAGTTCAGTGGCAAAATGCTTGCCTAGCACGTGTGACACCCTGGGTTTGATCCCCAGCACTGCAAAGAAAAACAAAACAGTTGCATAAGATGTTTAGATAAAAGATGACTGGACTTTCTGCCTAATATATTCAACAGTTAGGCAAGTCTTTTGGCTCCCTTGAGAGACCTGCTGACCAGTGAGGCACAGTGACATAGTGGGAACAAGAACATCCAGAAGGTAGTAAGGAGAAACAGAACATTTGGCTGCATACTTTCCCTGGATCTGGATTTCCCGAAGTCATCACACTTAAAGCAGAAGGGAAATGGCTGAGTTGATGGTAAGAAACCATCTGGCTGGGGCTGGCTGGGGTTGGGGAATAGCACAGAGGTAGAGAGTGAATTTAATATGTTCAAGGCTCTGGGTTCTATCCCCAGCACCAAAAGGAACCACCTGGCAAGTTTGCAGTGGCTTCTTCAGCCAGAATTTATAGAAGCTTCTGAAAACTCCAGGGTGTCAGATTTGAAAATGACTCAATCAAAACCCCTGTGTTCAGAGGCTTCACAGTAGTATCTGTGAGAACAGTTGGGGAAACAAAGGAGAAATGATAAAGGAAAAGGATACTGACCATCTCTTGCCTTTGTTCATTTCAAATATTGTCTTGGGCATCTGTAGGCATCCTTAGGTTTGTCTGAATTCAAATCCCAGACTCAAAAAAGGAGGCTTGTTGGCTCCTCCTAGACTGAAGCCTTAAGGCAAGGGAAAGGAGAATCCCCAGTATCTAAAACCATGCCTAATGCCCAGCGCAGACTGACATCAGGGCCTAATACAAGTAGAGGTGAACAGAACTGCCCTGAACCTTGGTTCAAACTGATTGGGATAGGCCCCCTCCCACCACTTCCCAGAATGCCCTGATGCCCTTTACCTGATACTGAGTTTGAAGAATCTGGCATCTCCCTAATTGATAGGGATCCTAAACACACTCAACACCAGAGTAAAGGAGTTTATTTTATGCCCGACTGAGAGTTAACTCTCATTCTTTCATTCAGCAAATAGTATGTGTCAGTGTGTGATGCTGCAGATTAATATAGGGTAGGAAGTGAGTCCAACCTAAGTAGAGTCAAGAGGAAATTCTGCAAGGAGGCTATTCTTAGGCTGAGTCTTGGGAAAAGTAGGCATCAGTGAAGTGAAGGATGGGGCCATAAGAAACAGCATATGCAAAAGCACAAAATATGCAGAAAGTTCTGCAAGTTCTAGGGTCCCAGTATCCCAGCCTAATTGGAGTTGATGGAGATCCAGCCAAATGGAAGTACCTGGGAGGTAGTTGGATGTCTGGATCTGGAACTCAGGTCAGTGGGCAGGGCTAGGGGAATAAATATGGGGTCATCATGTCAATGGTGCTGGCTGGAGTCATGGAGAAGGGAGAAAACATAGAAACTGTTTTCTGATAAAAATTCCACAAGGAAGTTCGGCAGGGCTGGAAACATCCTTACCATTTATAAATAAATTATACCTAAATCCTATCCTGCTGTAATTTTTAAGCAATTTATTATGCGTAGCATCACCACACCAATGTAAATTGCATGCTGGTTCTCAAGTTCAAAAGCGTTCCCAGCCTGCTGTCTAATCTCCAGAAGAAAAGGTTAGCTGCAGAGGTCAGAAATCTAAATGCAGAAAGCCAGATTGCATCATGCACATTCTAATCAATAAACATTACATAACTTCAGAAAACATTTCTCTTTTTTTCCCTTCATTTTAATGGATATATCAGCACAAAACCTCAAATGAAATCACATCTCCATTAAAGCACAACTGGGGGAAGAAAAGTCAAAAGATAAAATAATAAAATTAAATTTAAAAATCGACTGCCCACTTCTTAAGTTGCTTCACTTCTCCAGGCCTTGGATTCTTCATTTCTAAAATGAAGAGCTGGTTTTACATGCAGACTTCGGAGCCCACCACCAGATCTTTGATTCACTAGCTTTGAATCTTATCATATTTCTGAAAAGACTTTAATTATTAGCTAGAGATGGGACCCACTGGCTTACATAATTAGTTTCCTGTTGGTGCAGTCACAAATTACCACAATTTTACTGGTTTAAAACAGCCCAAATCTGGGCTGGAGTTGTGGCTCAATGGTAGAGTGCTTGCCTAGCATGTGTGAGACACTGGGTTCGAGCATTACATATAAATAAATGAGTAAAATAAAGGTCTATCAACATCCCAAAAAAACCAACCCAAGTTTATTCTCTTACAGTTCTGGAGGCCAAAATGTCACCAGCTCAGCAGGTACTTCAGTTCCTTCAAGATAGAAATCAGACATGGCTAACAAAGAGAGGGTTAGAAAAAAATCATTAAATGCATTGATTAATATAGTAAGGTGGCAGCCCCTTAAGCAGAGTAGCCAGGCAGCAATGATCACTCCATAGATAGGCAAGAAAGTCAAAGTCATAGGGTAAACAACATTTATATAGTTGTGGATCAGGAATTTCCATATTTACAGATTACATAACAAAATTCATGATTGTATTGCAATCTCTTCCTGTGCCTGCACCATTTCGCATGTGGTCAAAATTGTGTCTAAAATTGTGTTAGGTCTCCCTCCTGAGCATGTCTTTTAACGTGGAAATGCATTTAAATGAGGGTTCTGGTTACTTTCAGTCAAGGGCTTGTGGTCAGATCTGCTTGCATGAGTTTAAAATTTTCTTGTCATTCCTTTCTTCCTCATTCTTACCATCCTCCAAATTAAAAAAAAAAAAAGAGAGAGAGAAAACCTCAAAAAAACAAAAAATTTTTCTTGTCATTTATTTTGAACAACCAAGGTAGTTGGGGAGTTTTTTTTTTTTTTTTTTTTTTTTTTTTTTACCATTATTCTTAAACATAAAGCATACAGTCCCTTTCCATCACCAGCTTAATTTTTTTTTTTTTTTTTTTTGTACCAGAGATTGATTGCCTACCTTTGGAGGCACTTAACTACTGAGCCACATCCCAAACCCCTTTTATTTATTTATTTATTTTTATTTTGAGACAGGGTCTCACTAAGTTGCTTAGGGCCTCACCAAGTTTTTGAGGCTGACTTAGAATCTGTAATCCTTCTGCTTCAACCTCCAGAGCCACTGAGATTACAGTCATGCAACCAGTTTAAACTTTTAACTCTATCTTCCTGCCTTAAGAAGTCTGAAATCAGTTTCATGGACTAAAATCAAGGTATCAGCTTGGCAGTTTTCTTCTGGACAACAGATACACAAGTATCTGTTTCCCTGGCTTCACCAGCTTCCAGAGAATGCTTTCATTCCTTGGCTTGTGCTCACTTCCTCTCTCTTCAAAGGGCATTGCTCAGATCTCTACTTCTGTCATCACATCACCTTTTCCTCTTTTGCAGTCAAATCTCCCTCTTTCTCTGTCTCTGTATTTGTGATTACATTCAGGGTGCACCCAAATAATAAGGAATTGCCCCATGCCAAGACCCTTTACTTAATCATATCTGCAAATTTCTCTTTCACTATATATTGTAACACTCCTAAATTTCTAGGAGTAAGACATTTCAGGGCCATTATTCAACCTACAGCAATAGTCTACAAGTTTCCCTAGCAATTAATGTTAGCCAGAAATATCAGACTCTTTCTTTGTATAAGAAAAAAAAGGGAGCAGTAGTGCCATCTTTACCCTGACTTCTTTTTCTTCATGACCAGTAAAAGGAAGTGAGATATACCATCTGCTTGTCCTGTTAGATAGTGCTTAGAATCTGACTCAGGAGAAAGCACCTCATAAAACTATTCTGACAAGTAAATCACATCCTAGGGACCAGGTGAGAATTAAAAAGCTGCATACTAGTGAGCTGCCAAAGAACTGAAGGTACTGAAGTCACATGGAGTTCAATAATTTATTCTTTGGTTTAGAAAATGTGCATAAAATTCTCTTGGAAAGAAAATCATATTTTTATGTTAAATCAAATTATTCAGAAATTTGAAATGAAGAAAGCATGCAAACAAGCTGGCTGAATGTCAGATTTTTATTTTGCTACATTTTCCTATAAGGTACATTTCTACATAATCACTGAACCAGCTGGAGTTGAATGTTTGGATTTTCATCCCTGATAAAAGCAGAGTTCAGACTCTGTCCTTGAGCTCAAAGCCTTGAGAAAGGAGCTGCAAAGTACAGCTTCCTCAGTTCAGAAGCCTTCAGCAGTGAGGGAAATGGCATTTTAAAGCTCTAATATACTCATCTGTAACTTTGCTCTCAGAAGGTTAGGAAAACCAAAGAAGTCAGTAGTGACTCAGCAATTTCCACCTCTTCTTTAGCCAATGCACCGCAGCTAAGGTGGAGAAGGGGATTCAGAACTCACACCTCTCTCAGCTCTGGGGTGGCTCCCTTCCAGACCACCAGCTGTTCTTTCTGCTTTCTTTTCTATTTTCTAAAGCACAGCCTGAATCAAATGCTTCAGAGGCACATACACTCTCTTTTTCCTTGTTCCGAATACACATATGACCTCTGTTCTGAGTCCAGCAGTTGCAAAGAATGGGAAGGTTAATAAGTAAATCCACTCATGCTGCCAGAAAGCTCAGCTGTACTGGGCAGCTCTGGAACCTTCCTTCCTCCTTGCAGAGAGAAACAATGCAGCAGCTGAACAAAGACAAGGCACTGTCATACTCAGTGGCTTCAGTCACAGACTGGGCAAAAATTCCATTGCACAGAATTAAAGATAATTTGGGGTCATTACCGATTCTCAGCAACTCAAATTCAATCCTTGTTGATGGTGAGCGCGCACTTCATTTTGAAAGAAGAAAACAGTATTCTGTGAAGAATGAAGATGCTGGATAATCTCTGCCATTTTCCTCCAAAATATCATTCCAAACGGAATGGTGCTGCTGGGAACAAATCTGATTATAACTTGGTGGGGTTTTTGTGTGATGATGAATTTTCAAATATACAAAAAATTGTGGGGGCTGGAGGCATAACTCAGTGGTACAGCACATACTTAACATATGTGATGCCTGGTTCAATCTCCAGCTCCCCCCACCCCAAAAAAATGTGTCTGAAAGCAAAAGAATAATTTCACTTCCATTGCTTTCTAGGTCATAACATTTCACATTCAATATTCCTTCCAAATATAGACACTGTTGGCCTGATCATCACTCACACATCCAGGCATGTTACATCTAGCTCATCCTTCCCCATGCTGCCAAGAACTCTGGAGGGCCTACCCTCCACCCACACCCATCCTTCTTATATCTTCTAAAGAAATGTGCTCAGATGGTGGCATTTCATTCACCCAGCAAGGCTGCACTCTCCTTCTCCTGGACTAAAATCAATTGGTGTTTAAGTTAGAGCGAAGGAGTCTCTAACCCCACTTCACAGACCCTACATGCACTTGTAGTAGAAGCTAGCTCTAAGTGAAAAACCAAATCAGTCCTCTGACAGCTACTGAATACCTTCTGTGGGCCAGGGCACAAGTACATAGAGTAGACAAGACTGCCACAGTCCCAGCCTTCATGAAACTTATAGGAGAGCAAAGAAGCCAGTGACAGACCCCTGACAATACTCACAGGTGTATTAAGTATTGCAAGAGTAAATCTCAGGTCTTGGTTGGTGGCAGTAACTGAGCCAAAATGCTACAAATCTGCTGCTTCGTCATCAGATTGCCCAGAGGACCATAAATGCTGCAGGCATAAAATAAATTGCAGGCATTTTGAAAAAAAAGTTCCATAGAAACAAAGGTGTTTCAGGAGGATAACGGAATTGTAGTACATCTAAAGGGTGGGGTAGCTGATACCTTCCTGTTTCAAGCCACCCTGGTTCTTACAGCTGGTAGAATAGCAGGTGCCATGTTAGCTCACTGAGGACTCATTTCACAAGAAGTGGGATTGACTTCAGTTGTCCCAGTACCCTGGGTTCAGTTTCACTCTCTATGGACCAGTAATCTCATAAATATCAGAGCTCTTCTCTGGGAATCAATATTTATTGACATTTACTAACTTTCATTTACCATGAAAAAAAAAAACAAGTAAATTTCAAGGGATCCCCATAATTTGCCTTGTTGAGAAATCTCTTTAACTTTTCCCTTCTGGGTATAAAGTTAAGAGATGGCAATCACAGTAGGCTCCTTTGGGCCATTGTGAAAAGATTCTGGGCTGGCACATCTCCTGAAAGCCACCCCTATCTTTCAACTTCATTTTCACATATCCTCACAGATAAAAGTATAAATATACATGTACTCCATAGATGAGCCAGATACTGCAGGTTTCTGCCTGCAGCAAGGCTAGTTTGGAGAGAGCTTTCTGGCAAGGATTTTGCTGTGATTTTAGATCCAAATTCCTCTTCCTGGTTGCTTTTTTTTTTTTTTTTTCTAGGATATTGGGAGGAGGGGGAATGGAGTCCCAAGCTTAGGGAGGTTGCAATCTAGGTTCAGAAAGATCCTCCTAATCTGGAGTTGAACCATCTTCCCTCTCAGGAACTTCCAGATGGAACTGGAATTAAAGAGCTTATTCTTGAGAGGAGATAAGGAAAAACAAGCCTATTATCAACCAAGTACCATGAAGGGTATTGATTAAGTAGAAGTCTTTAAAATTTTACACAAAATACATCCTCTTTCCTAAATTACTTACGTGTCAAGACATAGCAAAGATATTATGTATGGATCATACACAGACACATGACCATGCCGGGGTCCAGCCCTAGCAGGAGTCCATGGGTTCCACACTGGTAAGGGGGCACGGGGAGACGGCGTCGGCGATGGATGGAGAAAGAAAGACACAGACTCTAGTTCTGGTGCAATCAATCCCACTTTATTCTGGGGAAGGCTGGGTTTATATACATTTTTCTTCAGGCTATGATGACAGGCTTATTATTAATAAAATCAAAGAAGTTTCCAAAGCATAGGCAGAAATTGTTTTTACCGAAAGATTATGAGAAAACAGTAACCTTACAGATTATCCTTACTTAATCACAATTATTTTAAAAATATCTAATTACGTCAATGAGCTAATACAATGTTTATTTCCTTAATATCTAAATTCTATATGACATAAGACTATTTTTATTATTTTTGCAGTAAAGCGATAGACAAATAATGTCATGTGACCATCTCTGCTAGGTCCTTCTGGTTAATATCTAAATTGCTGAGTTAAGGGTTACAGGAGGCCAGCGGTCCCAATGGTTATTGTGTACCAACGTTTATTATAGGGGTGACATATTCTTTGTAGGAAGGAAGGAATGTTGTGAAACCTTATTCTTTTACCTTACCACCACACATAAACAAAACCATCATCTGAATTAAACCACCTTGTAGGAGACAGGGGGAGATCGATATCTACCTTCTCTAAGGGCTTGCCTTTAGGGGGGTACCAGGGCTTGCCATTGATAAAATAAGCTAGTCCATATCTAGTAGCTACTGTGGGAGATGCTTTGTGCTTAGAACTTGGGGAAACATTGTTATCTATAAGTTTCTGTGCCCCAACAGGTTCTGGCTATGCCAGTAAATGCAGTGTTTGATTTTTAACATAATAAAAACATTCTCCTGTAGTGAGGTTAACATCACAGGGTTTCAACATGTGTTTTTGTCTCCATGATGATTTTCCTGGAAATTTGTAGAATTATTCCCATCACCTCTAGCAAGATCCTCAGACTGAAGTGAGTGATATATTATTAGGAAAACTCCACAGAATAACATCCAAGCTAGGGAGGCATACATCTGGCTACAATCCTTTTAGGATGAGTCTCTGCAATCATCCTTGAGTGGAACTCTGTCAAGCACTGCAAGGAGAGCCAGGTGCCCCCGCATGACCACACAGAAATTCTTACCTTTGTGGTCGGTCAATGTTATGAAATGCTCTTTAAATCCCACTAATAGTGGCATTTATGTCTTTGTCACATGCAGTACATTTCTGGATTTGGGAATGAATGTGCTTCAGAGGACCCACGCTGTCCAGGTTCCCTGCCCGAGGGCCAGGTATGAGTGAATAAAATGCTTGGAAAATGCTAACTTGTGAGCCTGGATGACTGACCCTCAGGCCAAAATGTCTCCACTCAACAAGGTTCTTCTAATCTAGCAGGTGAACTGTTTGGAAGCTTCACAAGTTATTAGGAAAACTGGGACATAGAACAATGACAATACAAAAATTCAACTTGAGGACTGGTGGTTATTACCTATGCAAAGTACCCAACTCAAATTAGTAGAATTAGCTGTAGGATTTCCTGGAGAAACCCCAAAGTCCAGGGCTAGGGATCTTTCCTTCTACTTCCCTTGAAAAGCAGAAGATATAACAATAATGAGAAAATAAGTTACTTTAGAAATGTTTGTATAAAGATGTTTGCACCAGTGTTGGTTATAATAGCAAAACTACAGCAAACAAAAATTCTTTCAAAACTTTTTGGAGACTATTTCACAGCACAAAAAAATGCTTTTGCTATATTATTTCCTTATAAAAAAGCAAATCCTGAATATTATAGTTACAGGTATCATGAGATCCCTATATGCGGAGGATAAGAAGGGAAATAAATACACTTAGGTGAACATTGATTTACTTCTACTTGGTGAGATAATGGGTGATATCATATTTCATATGTTATAAGTTCTCAATAATAAGCATATGTTGTTTTTATAATCAGGGGGAACATTTACATAAAAAGTTATTACAAGAAGTATAAATGAGTTTGGGGTGATCATGGAGAGTGGCCCAGACTCTCCCCACTCAGGAAGGAGTCCCCACTGAATTGATTGGTGGAAAGGTTTGGGAGGATGCTTTTTGGATGTAAGAATCATTGTTTATTGCCTCTTTTGGTTTTAGAATAATCCTCAAGTCTGCCCCTATAATCTATATGCTGAACAGCTCTCAGGATCAGCTTTCACTTGTCCAAGGAGCACCAATAAGAGAAGGTAAGAGGATTAGATTAATTCTGACCTGCAGGCAGTGGAACTATGACCAGGACTGGTCCTGCCTCCCATACCCTGGTCATAGATCCTTCAGGCTGTATCCTGGATCACAGGCAGAGGGGACTGGACTTGTTCCCAGCTGGAATCAAGTGACTAAAGGGAGATGGTGAGGGAACAAACTACACAGGAAACACACCAGTCCAGTTCCACCTACAAATTCTCACCAGTACTCAGAAGAAAATATGTTTTTTTCCTTCTTTTTTTTAAAAAGAAAACATTTCTAATGCTCTGATCTTCTAAGGATTGTCCAGTTGAGCTTTGTTTTTTAATTTACTTATTTTGTTTTTGTTTTTTTGCATATAATTGAGTCACAATTATAGAAGATTTAGAGCAAGGACTTCCTCAGTTAACTAGAAACATTACATTCTATACATGAAAATGTTGGATAAGCAAAGCCTAAGTAGTTGAAAAGTTCTTGTATTGTGGCCCCTCCTGGTTTGAATTAGTAAGGTTTTTGCTCTTTGGAATTTGACCTTCTTGGAAAGCAGGTCAATGAACTTACTCCCTTGATTAACTCCTCTGGGGCAGCTGGTTGGAGTAGATGGGGTAGATTCAGGAGGCTGTAAGTGTCATGATTGAAATAAGCAGTATGTAATCAGAGGACTTTCAGGTTAAGGCATCTGTGAAGAGGGCTGCTGCTGACATTGGAGAGCTGGGGAAGAGGACAGGTGGTATCACATTGCTTAGAAAGAGTGGGTGTGTTTATCCCCACAGGGTTTCTTGAGAAATCAATGAGATAGTGAACACAGAAACATACCCACTCTGGAGTTAGGCCCCCTGATTTTAAAACCAGGCTCCTTCTTCAGTTGGGTGAACATGGGGAAATCATCTTTCCTCTCAGAACCTCTTCATTTGTAAAATAGGGATAATTACAGCACCTATTTCAGAGTTTTGGTGAGGTCATTTCCTGGCACCTGGTTAGTGATCAATTAACATGAGTTATTGTTAAAATCATCGTCATTATTGACACCATAGAAGAACTTCTGTTTCCATTCCCGAGTATTTCTAGTAATATTTTCAGGGTTATTTAGAGAGCTGAAGCATAAGATACAGCAGGTGCTATGGTACAAGGTGAGTTTCAGGAGGCAGTAAGTGTGTATCAGTATTGGTTTCTCTTGATAGATGTGTGCATGGAAGGACAGGGGAAGATAGTTTCTCATACATGTCAAAATCAGAGGTAACTTCTATTGCATTTAATCAGCTCTCCTTCTGCAAACCCAAGTAGACAGGGTAAGGTAAGTACTCAGACAATTCCTATCCATTTTAATTTATGACAATCTGGCCCCATGACCATGTTCTAGACTTTATGGCCCATCCACTAACAGGCCACCTGGTTTCCGGATTCTTCTGCCTGCCCCCATTATTCAGCAATATCTTCAGCCAGCAGGAGCTGAGCTGTGTTCCAGGAGGCTGAAAAGGAGCTGTTGGCATTTCATTAAGAAGCTGGCAAAGTTCCCTGAGTCAGAATTAAATCTCTGTCCAGGGCAATGTAGCGCTGCCTGGGGAGTTTTATAAACTCAGCTAAAAAATAAATAAATAAATAAATAAGGGATATTGGGCATGGCTCACCCATCTGTGTAGAACTCTCTAAGGGTATCCTCAAGAATTTCCCAGTAGGAAGATGGATGCAGCCCCATCTGTAGGTGCATCAGCCTGAAATTCTCAGTCATGACTCACTTAAACCAGAATGGAGGAAACCACAAAACCATTAGGGATTCTATCTATTTATCAGGATTAATTTTTATTAGGTTACTTAGAACACTTGAGTCCTGAGAAGGTGACAAATAGGACAAAGGATATGGAAAAATTGGACCATGATGAGAACCCCAAAGAGTAAGGGGAAGATAGACAATTTAACAAGCATCTAATAAGAGATCACCTACTATGTGCCAGGCATTTCATGCACATGAACTCTTCCGGTCCTCACAACAATATTAGGAGGAGATAAGGACAAAGAACATAGGATCTGGGAAGTTTAGTAACTTGCCCTGAATCACACAGCTGGTTCTAAGATACACACACATTCTTTCAATCCCATATACCACTGGGTGTTGGAGAGGTTTAGTAAGTCCAAGGTCTGAGATCACACCTTCAAGAGTTACAGGAATCAGATGGGAAGAACAAAGCTAGCCAATTTATCTCCCACATGGTTCAGTGTTGGGCCAGGCCAGATTAATCGCCTCCACTCCCTGGGGTAGACTGTCCTTGGGCTTACAGGATCAAACGATATTAAATAGATCTAGTGTTTCATTGTCAGAAGTAGGGTCCTGCCTCCTTCTGTACCCCATCAGGGTTATGGCCTCTGGAAATGCTTGGGTCCCTTGTAGTGAGTTTCAGTGTCCCTCTCAACTTCTGGAAGGTTCTCCTCCTGGTGTCATTCAGATTTATTTCATCAGACTCTTCTTCCTTTTCTGAAGATCTGGTCCTGGTAGAGAGAACATTGGCTCAGGCCTTGACACATACAGAGAGTAGAAGTTAAGGGGAAAAAAAAAAAGAAAACGAAAAACCCAACAAACCATAAGTATACTGTATTGAAACATGCACATGACTCTAACAATTTTTGGAGTACAGAAGTATTAATTTTAAAATCTCTACAGATTAATATCAAAAAGACAACCCAATTGAAAATAGTATAGAACTTGTATAGATAATTCATAGAAAAATTACAGAGTGCTAATAAATGAACAGATTCTCAACCTTACTCATAACAAAGGGAATATAAAATAAAATGAGAGAATATTTTTTCACCACAAACCTAAAATTATTAATGATACTTCATAATAGAAAGATTTAATAGAAGATTAAAACTCATTTACTGAGAAAGCATACAAGAACTGCCAATTCATGCCTCCACATCTAATGCTGTGGCTTTCTCACCCTTTAAAGGATGGAAGTAATCGCTTGATCTTAGGAACCACAAAACTGGTGCAACTCCAAATAAAAATAATTAATCTATTCTCCTCTTTTATTATAATATTATTCCTTATTATTTTATTTCCTATTATAACTTCTACTGATTTTTATGAAAACAATTCCTATACCTAGTATGTAAAAATCTCAATTTCATATGTTTTTATATTCAGCCTAATTCCAACCCTAATATTTACTCATTCAGGATAAAAAAATATATGATCAAAACTATTAGATACTCAAATACTATCTTCCCTAATCTTGGGGAAAATACGGGTGATCAGACATTCTCACATATTCTTGTTATGAGAATAAAGTAGTAAAATGATTTGACAATTTTGCTTATATATGCATTGAAAGTATCTAAGAGAATATGTAAGAAACCCATTAAGCTGTGATGCTGCTAAGAAGTCGCTATGAAGAGAGTAGAAGAGAAGGAACCACTTACCTTTCACAACTTTTTAAATTACTTGAATTATTTTTACCATTGCCATGTATCACTTCTAAAATTTTCAAAGAAAAAGACGGATTTATATTTCAAAAATAACAAAGATAACACTCATATATCTCAATCAACATAGAGTTCACTGTCCTAACTTTTGAGAGTAAGGATTAGCATCCTATGGTGTAAATAAACTAATGTTTTTGTATGGATTTCACTGCACTGATATCCCTCAAGGTACTTCCTCTTCCCTTACAGTTGGTGGGAAAGAGAGTCCTTCATTTTTTGGCAGTATGGGAATAAACAGGAGCAGGAGCTCAATCTGAAAATTGATAGATATAGTGGAAAGGAGAGTAGGGGCCAGAGCTCCAGGCAGCAAATGGCTATTGAGAAGTAATGCTGTCATTGCTTCTCACATTAAAGCCCACAGATGGTTGTTGACTTGAGTGTCTTCCTGATGGCACCTCCTGAGCCAGTCTCTGTGTCACTTAGAACATTACCTTAAGGTTTGTGTGTTCTTGTTTCTCCCTAGCTGGCTGTACAGGATTCTACCTTCAGTTTCTCACAAGCCCTTTGAATCCATTGACCAAGGTCATGTCACTCACAACTGGGATGAAGTTGGCCCTGATCCTAACCAGGTAACCTGGTCCTGTGACTTGGAGCAAACTCATGTGTCCAAAGCCTTGAATAGAAATCTTTAAACCAGAGCCAGGGCCTTTGAAAAGAAAGGCAGCTTTTAAAAATAAATGCTAGTTTGTTTGTTTAGGGCTTAAACTTGGGTGGGGATTTGGGACTTGATTGGCATGTGTGTACATTTGTGTCTTTCTAGCCTAACGGCATGTTGATAGCACAGGAGTGGTTCAGACCTGGTGGGAGTGCCCAGGTGAACTGGATGAATAGAAGTTACATAGGCTGGTCAAAATGCCTTCATGCCCATAGGCTTTTTGTTTTGTTTTGTTTTAGCCTAAACTTACCATTGAATATAGAAAATATCTTCAATACTGACATTCTTGAAGAAGGGCCTCTGAAATGTGGCACAGGCGTGAGGGTCTTATTGTCTGAGCAGGATTCTTTAAGTCTCCCGACACATTGCTTTCACATTCTCTTCAGACTTCGGAACTTGTAGTCTTTGCCCAGGAGTTTCCCCCTTTTAGTCCAGTGATGAGTGGGGCTTTTCCTGTGGGTGTCAGTATTATTTATATACTCTGCTCAAGCATGTCAATGAGATATCTGCTCATGGAACGAGACAGACTCAAATACTATACAGGACTGAGATCTTTTGACTTTAACCTTCTGAGAACCTCAATGTATTCCTTTGTCTCTGAGTTAAGGTACATGCCACTGATAATCCATCTACAGAGCAGGAAAAAAGCAAAAGCAGGTTTGCATCCCTGGTCCTTCTACTTACCAGCTGTGTCCTTGAGTCATGCTGTTTCACCTATAAAATGTGACAGCAGCATCTGCTTTGAGTGTTGTTGTGAGGATTACATGAGAGAATAGGTGTGAACGTGCTTCACAAGCTACCTGGCATGTAGTCACTAAGAACCATGACTCTGAGACAGCCCTTTTGATACATTTGCTTAAAGGCAAGAGTAAAGTATAAATCTCAGAATTTATAAAATTCGGGTAAACTTGTTTTTTAAATTTGATGCTATTTTTTATTTTGAGGTCCCCATCTGCCCTGTCTCTCTCCCCTTTCCTCAGCCAAGGAAATCACTTGCTTTTCTTTTGTTCAATAAGACATTTCATCTATACCTGCAAATCTCTGCAAATCTACTTCCCCTAAATGCTTAGACTTTCTGTAGAACAAAAGCTGGAATAATTCACAGTCACCTTTGGTTTCCTGCCCTGCTCCATCTCTTCCCTTAATTATAGAAATCCTGAAGAGCTAAGTACAGCTTACATGCTGTCTAACCCTCTCCAGGAGAGATGAAAGGGAAACCAGCTTTCAGGGTCAAGAATATGCGAGTTTGCATCTTAAAAGATTATTCACCTTAAAATTATTCATCTTAAAATATACCAATATTAAAATATTAGCCATTTTGAAACTGGCATATTTTGTCTAAATACCTGACCCTTAACTATTTTGAAGTTTAATGTGTGCCAAAGACATTCTCCCAGCACCCCAGGCCTGCATATTGCCTTTGAGCCTGTTGGGGGAAAGGCAACCCCTGCTCCAACCCCTACACCACAGACTCTGCCCACACAAGGGCTCAGGAAATTCCTGCCCCTTCTCCTTCAGCTGGACTCATCCCTTGTGCAGGACAGGGCTACAATTTGTACAACTAAACCCAAGAAAGCCTGACTTTCCCTCTTCCTCAGGTCTCACTCTAATAAAGGTGAGGGACAAAACTTCACTGTGAACAAAGGTAGTCTTACTGTACAGATAAAGCCTCTTAGGTAACCTCTTAGAGCTGCCTTCAGAGAAGAAAGCCTGTCAGGGTGTGGTAACAACTTTCAATCTCTTCTCTGTGCTTTTGTGGGATTCCTGATCAGGCTTAATGTCCACCAAACATTTATTGTAGACTACTTTTGGAAGATCAGAAAAATATTTGGATCATAGTAAGTTTTCTAGTTCTTTCTTTGGGTGGCACAGGTGATTCTTTTATGTTTCTGACCACTCTATTAGAGTAAAATTTCATATTACACAAAGAAACAAAGTGGTTATAAAATCAGCAAGTAAGACAAAAGTTAGGCGCAACATTATACCTGAAAATCCCTTTAATCACCCCTAAAGTATAGGATACATAGTTCTATATGTGCTGTCTAGTAGGTAATTTGTACCTATACTAAGTTTGAGAACCACTGAGCTAGACTAAATGAAGGATTTCTGGAAAATTCCATAGGCAGATTTCAGGAATTCAAATCGTGTGGTCTTCAAGCTAACAAATCACTAGTGGTAAATGGGATGGGCCTTGGAGTTCCAGTGCCCCACCTGCTCACCTTGTTCACAGCAGTTGTCTAGGCCTTCAAACCTTCCTACATCCTCATAGATGTATTTGCTTGGAGTTATTTGGGCAACAGTGGAGCCAGACTTTTTAAAATATAATTTATTTGTAAAGTCCCTGTTAATATACTTCTTTTATATAATTCAATTTGTAAGTCCATTTTATACCTTTTTTATAGTTGTTTTGAGATACAGGTGACATATCAATGGAAGCCATGAAACCAAAACTCTAGCAACCAAGGGATCTCTGAAATAATAAAAGGATTTATTGAGCCATTCACAAATGCTAGCCAGAAAAGGAAAGGACTGGAATTCAGGACAGGGTGCCACAACTACCAGTAGCAGGGTTACATAGCAGATCAGAGCCAAGAATATTTTAAAACAAAATCTGGGGTAGGCAAGTGCTGTAACCTACATTGGCCATTGTTGATGAGAGGAGTGGGATAATGGTGAGCTGGGAAGCTTGTGGATAGGAGGGCAGTCATAAGGAGAGTAACAGATGCTTCTAGATGTTGGGTTAGAGTTAACAGTCCCAAAAGTTTATATGCAAACAAGGTATGGTGACACAGGTGCTCACTGTTTGGATTTCACTCAAGATTTCAACATCATCAGTCTTTTTTTTTTTTTTTTTTTTCTTTGCTGGTTTTGCCACAAGTCGTTGGCTGGTTAACTTCCCTTACTTCTTTTGCCCTTCACCTTCTGGCTTTTGTCATTAAATTTAGGACATCTCAAATTTTTTTCTTCTATCAAAACTAACCCTGTCCCAATATAATTTTTCTAGTTTTATCTTATTATACAAGTAACGTATATTTATAAAAACCTCAAATGATGTAGGAATTAATAAAGTAAAAACCGGAAGTCTCATATCAGAGGTGAGAGTGATGTGTGTATTAGTTGCAGATGTCAATTCTTTCTTTCACAGTTAACATACATTTTGACAGAGAAATTCATGGCATTATATTCAAAGTTTGAAATTCACAGAGTCAACAAAAGAGCTGTATCAGAAATTCCTACGTGCTCAATCTACAAGCTTCCTGTGTTTTCCATTCAAACATTGCTTTGCATTTGCCCCTGAACTTGTTACTTTTCTCCTATTTTGAATTCTTTGAACATTTTGTTGATAATGACCATTCTCCAATATCTCCCCTGCTCATTCACAGTCCTGTATTCACATACCGGGAGAGACATGGCTCAGAATTCCACAGTGCCTCCGTGAACATCAGCTCCAACGAGGTAGCTCTTTACCATCTTCCTGACCTGTGACCTGTCTCCTGCCATCTGCTTCCCCTTCTCTGTTACACCCTGACTGTTCTTGGCAAAATGTAACCTTTTGTCTTTTCATTTTCTCCTTGACAAGTTAATATCTCTTTCCAATTTTATGCCTCATTAATTAACCACAACATTCTGCATTCATCACTTTTTCCTTTCATAACCTCTTCCAAATATGTACTCCAGACTCTCACCCAGAAAGTCTGAGAAAATTATATTTAGGTGCCTGACAGTCCTTCCCAACTGAAGCCTCTATGATAGGTATGTCTTCACCTATCAGTCAAAGCCCAAAACCTGTACTTCTACAGCTTCGCCAACTACCCACATTGGACATCTCTGGAAATCTGAAGATGTGAAAACTGCCTAATGTTTCCTCTAGTCTAACATTCACTCCCACAGAGAACATCATGGGATAGGTAATCATCACTGTCATCCTTGATACCCTCCCAGGAAGATGGAGACCATCCCCCCAAAGTTTTCGTTTCCAGTAGTACATATTTAATCAGTCATGCAAGAATTAATGCAAACTCTTGAGTACATTTAAACTCAGCCCATGGACATAAATTCAGTACATTAATACCTCACATAAGAAGTATGTCTAATTTTATCATATGCTTTCCTCTAGTTTGTGAAATCTCAGAATTTAATGAATAAGCCTGCATCTGATTCAACCACAATTTTACAGATTTCAATTAGCATTCTTGAATTAGCATTCCAGTGGAGAAGATAGAGTCCTTAAAAACTTCTTATTACTACATCCTGAACTTTTGATTGTTGGGAAGTCAGACTCTTGACCCAGTTAAAACATCAACTGAGGAAATTACCTTTTGGTTCCAATTACCAAATTGGAATTATCTCTAAGCTAAGTAAAGTGCATATCATAGAATTCCTTCTGTCCCCAGTTCATTCAAATTATCAAAAAATATTTCAAAATGATACAGCCTTACAGAGTATTTGCTCTCTAATTTGTCAAACGATTCAAGTCTTGCCATTCTGAAAACCCCGCCCCACACACATGTCGGATTTTCCTACATCTTTCAAGCTTTTGCCCAAGTCTCTATTAGCAGCCAGCCTTTCCCCCTCTTTTTTGTGGTGCTGGGTATCAAACCCGGAGCCTCATGTGTTTAGACAAGTGTCATACCACTGGGCAACACCCTTGACTTTAGCAAAACTTTTTAAAAAATCTTTTTTTCCCCATTTTCTCCAGACTCTACCTTCTCTTGCCCAAAATCCTCTTTCCCTTCACCTCTTCCCTTCCCCAAACTCCTGGTGCCATGTTACCACTGCTTCTTGGCTTTTCTCTTCCTCCTACCTTCTTGCTCTACAGAATGGCACTTGCTGTGTAGATTCCCCATCTTCTCCCCAGGACACACACACACGAAGTCCTGATATCTGCAGTGACACTGGAGTTCACGGGATTCCAGTGAGGATGGGAAAATCAGAACTTTTCATAGAAAATCTAGATGGGAAGAAGAGGAGACTGTGAATGCTCTTAATGTTTTTTTTTGAAAATCAGACACACACACATACACACACACATACATATATGTATTTACTCTAATTATGGTCATGCTGTAATACAGAGTTACATTCTATTTTTTAAATTTAAACATCATATTTCATGCCTTTCCCCATGTCTTTGTAAACTCCTTGAGGCCAGATAATTTTTAATGCTATATTATAATCCAATATGTTTATAAAGCAATTCCTCTATTGCCATATATTTAGGTTGTTTCCATTTTCACTATTATAAATCATCCATGGCTAATTCCATCCCTTGTCTCTGCAGCATCCCAAAACGTGAACAAAAGAGCTCCCTCTTTCCTGAATCTCTGTCCTTTATGGGTTCTCTGTCATTGCACTGACTCCTAAACCTGCAAAATGAGTGCTCTCCAGGGTCCTCAACTAAACTCTTATCTTCCCCTATTCTCCATCTCCTGCCTGGAAGATGGGGGAGTACTTACTCTCTCCTCCCATCTCCTCTTCCTAATTGACCTTTTACCTTTCTTTTTTCTTTCTTATTACACACATTTCCCACATCCCTTCTGTGCTAGTTTGTTAGGGCTGCCATAACAAAAACAGCCTGTGTGGTTTAACCAACAAAGATTTACATTCTCTGTTTGGTACCCCAAGATTGAAGTGTCAGTAGGGTTATTTCTTCTGAGGCCTCTCTCCTTGGCTTGTAGACAGTTGTTTTCTCCTTGTGTGTGTCCATATTTCCTCTTCATCTATGGACATAAGTCATATTCAGTTAGGTCAACTTGAAGGACCTCATTTCATTTAAACTTATTATTTCTATAAAGATTCTATATAAGTTATGTTTCATGTATGTATAATATGTCAAAATATACTCTACTATCATATATATCTAAAAATAACAAAAAAGGAGTCTATCTGAATATAGCCGCATATGAGGTACTGGGTTAGAGTTTCAGCATATGAATTTGAGAAAAATGCAATAAAGCCCATAATACTCTTCCTCTGCTTTCTTCCCCTTTCCTTCCAAATATTGGCCATTGGTTCCCACTTTTATTGGATTCTGTTTGCCTTAGAGATGAAGGGAGAGTTGTTGATGAGAAATTCCCCACTGGAGTGAACCCAGGGGAGGAACTCCTTGACAACAGAGATTTTTTAGTTCACTTCCCTGGGGCCCCCTCAGCACATGTATAGGTACATACCTCAGTACGTAGAATTCTATAAAAGCATGACTTTACCCAACATAACTCCAGCTCAGAGCTTGCTATAACCTTGTAGGCCACATTGTAGGAAGTCAGTCACACAACTTTGGGGTTCAGAAGCCATTCTAGGGTTGGTGTCAATGTGGAAATCTCATTTATATCCTATCATCCACTTTTTCTCCCTCTTATCATCTTTTGAATCTCCCAGGTTTTCCTTTTTTAAAAATGAATAAATGTCATTCATAGCCATGACATTAACTGTCATCTCTCTGCAGTATGTTTTACAAATCTTCCCTCCAATTTCAGAATCCACATTGGATGTTGTCATGTGTATGTTCCAACTCAAGAGATCCTGTACTGAAAACATCATAGTCCCATCCAAATTATTGTCTCTCTCTGTCTTTTCTAAGCCTGTTACTGACAACCATTCTTTCACATACCCAGGTTTGAATCCTTAAAGTCATTTTAAAAAACTTTTTTCTTTCTCCTTCCACATGGAATTAAGTGGCAAGTCCACAAAATGGTGATTCCCAAAGTATATATAAGAGTGAATCACAGAGTCTTGTTGAAAATGTAGATTCCAAATCTACATTTTGCTCTTCAATCTAGTAGATATAAGGTGGTGTTCAGGAGTGCCTCTAGATGATTCCCACTCAGATTGGCCCTGGACCACACTTTAAGAAATATTGCTATAGAACTTTCTCTGGTTCTCTCCTTCCTTCTCCTGACTCTTCTTAGTACAGACCTCATTTGCCCTTGCCTATTATAATTGATCCTAATTGATCCATGTGTCTTCCTTACCGTATCTTACATCCTATTGCCAGATTCAGTTTGCTGAATTACCCTCTGTGAAATCTTTAAACCCCCACCATCACCCCTCCCCTCCACTGCCCAGACAGTCAAGTACAGGCTCTCAAGATGGGAGATCAAGAACCCCAGTTCTGGGGCTGGGGTTGTGGCTCAGCAGTGGAGTGCTTGCCTAGCATATGTGAGGCACTGTGTGCAATTCTCAGAACTGCACACAAATAAATGGATGAAAATGAAGGTCCATTAACAACTAAAAAAAAAAAAAAAAAATCAAAAAATAATTAAAAAAAAAAAAAAAAAGAACCCCAGTTTCCTGTCATGGACTTTCAAACTCTCTACTTCCTGTCATGTGCCCTACTTGCAGTCATACTAGAACCATATTTTTTCCAGGAAAATATCCTAAATTCTCTTTCCTTGGTGCTTTATGCTATTTCATCTACCTGGAATTCCTCTTCTTCATAAATATTCACCTGTCAGAATCCCACCCATAATTTAAGACTTTAATTTTAAATACCACTTTTTTCATTAAACTTTCAGTATTTCTTAGGTTATTTTAGAAAAAGAATCTATATCTCCATCATCTTTGTCTTATGTGCAGTACCCAGCACGTACCTTCTTCCAAACAGTAAAATTGCAAGCATTTGTTGATACTCCCTGATAGCTCAGATCTCATCATCCTTTAAATAGACTAGATTGCCTTTCCCTAAATGCATTCACTGGAGTTTGCCAACATTGCAGTGTACATTGCCCTGTTCAGCCCTTTTTGGACAGCTTGCTAGATCTTTTTTACGGTACATCTTTATCAACTTACATTTTACTCCTTGGAAAGATATTGAAACTGTCTGCAAACTGGTGATTTCATTGTTTATGCCTCCTATTTTTCATATATAAGAATGTTAAATAGACCCTGCTCCAGAACTTATTCCTAAGGGAATATTCCTGTTTACATTTTTCTTCCAAAGTCATTTACATTATTTGTATCCCTTGTTTTCTTATCAGAAAGTCTCCATACTTCCAGGATTTTCTAGAATTGTTTCCCTGAGGGAGAAACTATGTAGTGTTCCCCTCCAGCACCTAGCACATGATCTGACACAGGTAGAGATTCAATGAATATTGTTTGAATGAATTAACATAAGGGGTTTGGACAAGAATGCCAATCCCAAAGGTCCTTACCAGGAGGAGAGTCCAACTAGATCAAGGCAACTCAGCACTGAAGCAAATAAGGTCAGGATGAAAGATCACATACAAGAACATTAAACGGAGGTAAAGCTGGGTTCAGGAGGCAAGGAAATCAGGAGTAGTTTGTGAGCAGATCAAGACAGGTTGAGCTCAAAGTGCTCAGGGTACACATTGATAAAAGTGACCAAAGAGTATTGGCATCAGTTCTTAGGAGAGAAAATTTGTCTTCTCTAAGTTATCAGCTTTCTTACTACTAAAAAAAGAGAGATTAATAATCATAGGTGCCTCAGAGAGTTGTGAAGGTTAAGCACCTAACATATATTGAATGCCTACTGTGTTCCATGATCTATGCAAGATGCCAGGTGTCTTAATCTATTTTCTTTTCTTTATTTACCCCCTTTCATGGAGATGGTGGTGAAACACAGGGCTAATGCATGCTAAATAAGTGCTCTACCACAGAGTCACGTCCCCAGCCCTCTTAGTCCATTTTCTGTTACTATAACAAAATACATGGGAAGGGATAAGTTATAAAGAACAGAGGTTTATTTAGTTCAGGGTTCTAGAGGCTGGAAAGTCCAAGAGTGTGGTGCTACATCTGATGAGGGCCTTCTTTTTGCATCATAACATGATGGAAGGCATCACATGGAGAGAAAGAGCAAACATGCTAACCTAGGTTTCTTTTCCTCTTTTAAAGTCATGCGATCAACAGATATATGAAAAAATGTTCAACATCTCTAGTAATAAGAGAAATGCAAATCAAAACTACCCTAAGATTCCATCTCACCCGAATTAGAATGGCGATTATCAAGAACACAAGCAACAATAGGTGTTGGCGAGGATGTGGGGAAAAAGGTACACTCATACATTGCTGGTGGGGTTGCAAATTAGTGCAGCCACTCTGGAAAGCAATGTGGAGATTCCTTAGAAAGCTTGGAATGGACCCACCATTTGACCCAGCTATCCCACTCCTTGGCCTATACCCAAAGGACTTAAAATCAGCATACTACAGAGATACAGCCACATCAATGTTCATAGCTGCTCAATTCACCATAGCCAGATGGTGGAGCCAACCTAGATGCCCTTCAGTTGATGAATGGATAAAGAAACTGTGGCATATTATATACAATGGAATATTACTCTGCCATGAAGAATGATAAAATTATGGCATTTGCAGGCAAATGGATGAAATTGGAGGATATCATGCTGAGTGAGATAAGCCAATCTCAAAAAACCAAAGGACGAATGATCTTGCTGATAAGCGGATGATGACTTATAATGGGGGTGGGAGGGGTTAGCGTTAGGGTTAGGGTTAGGTTAGGGTTAGGGTTAAGGAGGGGGGCAAGAATGGAGGAAGGAAGGACTATATAGAGGGAAAAGAGGGGTTGGAGGGGTGGGGGGGAAGGAAAAAAATAACAGAATGAATCAAACAACATTACCCTATGTAAATTTATGATTACACAAATGGTGTGCCTTGATTCCATGTACAAACAGAGAAACAACTTGTATCCCATTTGTTTACAATAAAAAATAAATAAATAAATAAAGTCATTAATACCATCATGGGGTCCCCACCTCCATGACCTCATCTAATCCTAATTATTTTTCAAAGGCTCTACCTCCAAATACTACTGGCATATGAATTTGGGGATTAAGTTTTTAACATATAAACTTTTCAGCACATTTGCTATGGTTTGGATGATTGTCCCCCAATGTATCAAAGGTTTGTTTCCCAGAGTGGCACTATTGGGAGTTGATGGAGCCTTTAGGAGGTAGGGCCTTGGTGGGTCCCTAGGTCAGTGAGGGTGTGTGAGTGAGGGTCAGTGAGTGTTTCTTTTCTTTGCTTCTTTATTCATAAAGTGAGAAGTTTGCTCTGGCACATGTTTCTATCATTATATGCCTCCTTCCCCAAGGACCCAAATAAATGCAGCTACTAAATCTTGGACCATGAGCCAAAATAAACCTTTTCTCTTTATAGGTTGTTCATCTCAGGCATTTCATAATAGTAGTGGGAAGTTGACTGATATAACATTTAAACCATAGCACTGAATAATGAATGTAAAGCCCCTAGTTTTAATTCAAAAGTAAGGTCGAAAAGTATAGCTTATCTTTTTTTGTAGACTCATGAAAAACTTTAGAAAGTCTAAATAAATTAGTGTGACTTGGATCTTCCCTATATGTATTCTTGTCCATTACCTCAAAGAAGTCCATGAATTGAAGAGAAAGAGAATCAAAGCCTGATTCTCTCTCTTTTTCCCCTCAAATTGCTGGATTTTTTGAGGAATTCAGTGAGCCACTGTTTTATTTTATTCACCCCTATATTCCCTATCTGGACTGAAACTCACCACTACCAACTACCCTGGACTTCTCCCAGTCATAGCTACCACTAATAATTGCTTGAACATTAAGATAACAATTTCGCCCACAAATTACTTCAAAATTCTTGGATAGTTGGTGTGACTTCTAATGATATGTCTACCTCTAGCAAGTTAATGTCATTAAGAGCCTTCAATTCATCCAATTTAGTTGAGTTCATGACAATTTTGGATGGAATCTCAATAAATCAAAGAATCTCAATGTTGAAAAGGATATTCAGATCATCTAGCCCAATTCCCAGTCTTCTAACTTTGGAAATACTGAGACTAATTCTTTCATATTTCCTTTTCATCTCTGAGCATGAATTTTGAATCTTAATCATTAAATATTGCCATCAATTATCTGTCTTCCTCCTTGGATAATATTAGATAATTTTTAGTTATAACTTTGGATACCCTTGAAATTGTTTTTAAAACTATTTTTACCATCTCACTCTTAGAAAGAAAAATTTTATTTTCCAGTAGGATTTTGTTATGGTTTGGATGTGAGGTGTTCCTCAAAACTTCACATGTGAAACAATGCAGGAAGGATTAGAGGATAAATGATGGGGTTCTAAGAGTCTGAACCCAAGCAGTGGATTAATCCCAGGAGGGATGAATTGAAGTGGCAGGGTGTGACTGGAGGAGGTGGGAAATGGGGAGTGGCTGTGGGGTATAAATTTTGTATCTGGAGAGTGGAGTCTCTCTCTCTCTCTCTCTCTCTCTCTCTCTCTCTCTCTCTGCTTCCTGATGACTGTGGTGTAAGCTGCTTCCCTCCACCACCTCTCCTGCCATGATATTCTGCCTCACCTGGAGCTGCAAAGAATGGAGCTGGTTTTCTATGGACTAAGACCTCTGAAACCATGAGCCCTCAAATAAACATTTCCTCCTTTATAGTTGTGTCATTCAGTCACAGCAACAAAAATGCTGACTAAAACAGATTTGTAGGATACAATTGCAAAATATGTGAAGCAATGATAGAACTTACAGGAGAATTAGACATTCATTTCCACAATCATAGCTGGAGACTTTAACACTCTTCTCTCAATAGTTGATATAACTGGACAGAAAATCAGGATGGATATAGAAGTGGTGATTTTTCATATGCATGAAGAACTGGCTTATATTTTGGAAATAATCTTTGAACTTCTAAAAACATTTGTCAATTTGCTGGTTATTGCCTGTCATTTTGAGTCCAAAAGCTCTTACAAATTTCCTTTATTCTGGTTCTTTGAAATACAAGCATTGTTCTGAGTGCCTTTTACTTATTCATCCATCTAATATTTCAATAAATACTTATTGATGCCTATCATAGTCAAGACACTGCATCATGCATTACAATCGATGTCATTGTTTTTTAAATGTTTAATAATGAAATTCTGCATGGGAGAACCATTTAGCAATAACATATAGTATGAATAAAATATACCATTAAAACCTACGAGTAAAAAGTTGTTGGATTATATTAACCTAATTGAACTGCCATAACAAAATGCCTTAGACTGATGGTAATTTATTTTCTCACAGTCTGGAGACTGGAAGTCCCAGATCAAAGTGCCAGAAGGATTGGTAAGGCCTCTGGTAAGGCCTCTCTTTGGCTTGTATATGGCTACCTTCTCACTACGTCTTCACGTGGATTGTCCTCTTGAGTACATAAGGAGAGTGAGATCTCATCTTTCCAAAAGGCCACTGATCTTATTGGATTAGTGTAGATGTTCAGAGACAGGGTTCGCTGAGGGTGAGGATGAACAACACCTACCTTACTTAGCCTTACCCAGCGTGCTTACTCAGGTGTCAGAGATCGAGCTCTGAAGGCACGGATCTAATTTTATTTAGGGTTGTACAGGACATATAAAGGCACATTATCTAATCAGGTTAACATGCTTGTTAAAGTGTAAAAGTCAGCCTATAGGTGAATTATACGTCAAGGGTCGAGGTAGTGTAAACAAACCAACCATGTCTAAGCAATTCTGCCCAGCAACAGGTCTGAGACAAAGGACTGGGGGGATAGTAAGCTCCTGCACACAGCATGAGGCAAGGCAGCTCACATCACAGCCTGCTGGGATGCTTGACAGAGCCGAGGCCTCCCCTCAGCTCATAACTCAGCCTCAACAGCTGCAAAGACCTTCACTCCAT
Source organism: Sciurus vulgaris (assembly GCF_902686455.1). Classification (NCBI taxonomy): domain Eukaryota; kingdom Metazoa; phylum Chordata; class Mammalia; order Rodentia; family Sciuridae; genus Sciurus; species Sciurus vulgaris. Next base: position 70,811,223 of record NC_136470.1, on the reverse strand, counting down.
GGCAAATCTTTACCATTACCTAGTTTCTCTGTCCAGACTGTTTGGCTTACTTAGACCATGGTATCAGCGACTGCTGTCAGATAAGGTTGAGGAATGTTCCCTACAGATTAGAGCCCCCAAGTTATGATTTCATTGAACCCTAACTACCTCATAAGGGCCCTATCTCGAAAACAATCACATTAGAGGTTAGAAATTCAACATATGAATTTGGAGTTGACACAATTTAGTAAACTTGCAGCAAGGAATAAACCAGTTAATAAGCATTCTTTACTGTTTTTAGAAGCTCTTCTCTGAAAAGATTTATGGAATTATATAGTTCTTACTAGTACCTCATTATTATATGTGAGAAAACACAATCCAGAGAGAGAAAATGACCTGTCTGAGGTCACAGAATAAATGGGAATGGAGGCAGTAGCAAAAACCAAGTCTCCAGGTTCAGTCCAATGCACCAACCTCTTGGTCTGGCCTTGGATCAGAGAGGTACTGCTCCACAGCATATGTACAATTAAGCTGAACATCTGACTTTGGCAGGAGATGTTTATACTCTGCACTCTATGGACTCTTCCTGTTCATCCTCTCCCCAAATCTCCTTACTTGCATTCACCAAAATATCACATCAGGGCTCTTGACCAAAATCTTGGTGGAGGACCCAAAGCTGGCTTCCTTCTCTGGGTACTGAGTTTATCAGAACCACCTTGGGGTCTTTATCATCCTTCATAATATAGACCCAGTACAATTGGAATATAGACTATGTACAATCTGCTGCCATCAGACCCAAGAGATAAATGATTCCTCTCCCCACACCATCTGTCATCTGAAGGAATCGTTTTTTGCCTTAGAGAAGGTTCATCAAGGCCATTGCTTCATCAGGGCGGGGACCTGTGGAAGGTGTGCTTCCTGCATCATCACATGCTTGCCTCTTCATCTGCCCTTCGAGTCCTCTCACTTCCCTTGCTATTGAAATCTGGTTCTCTCTCTCCTCTTTCTTTCCCTTTTTGCTTTCTTCTCTCTTTTCTTGGATTATAAATCCTTATACTTTATTATTTAAATTTCTCTGCAATTTAGTAGCGACATCATCACCGCCACTTGGCCCAGGATACCACTGTTTAGTTGATTGATTGGTTGGTTGACTGGATGGATTTTTGCAAGCATGGCGTTTGGTTCAGCATTGCAATGGTCTTGGATGTGGTGAGTCTTAAAGTGTAGCTGCACATTAGGAGAGCTTTTAAAAAATACCAATGCCAGAGCCCACCTTCACAGATTCTGACTTAATTTGGTCTTGGTTTCAAAACCTCTTCAGGTGATTTCCATGAATCGGGTTGAAAATCATGTTGAGAATCTCTGGTTAGAGCTAAAAGGTTGCCCAGGCAACCATTGATTTGATACTTAAATCTCTTCCATGGGGAAATCTAAAATGATGAGTCTTTTTCTGGCAATTTTCCTTGGTATACAAACACTGCACTGCTACCTAGAGGGAAGCAGCAGGTATAGATAGTAGCAGACCAGAACCTCCTCTCAGAGCTCCAGCAGTGCTCAGGGTTGGGGGTGTGTCAGTGGCAGGGCACGTGCTGAGCATGCATGAGGCTATGGGTTCAATCCCAGCACACACGCACACACAAGCACAGCATCCAACAGTGTTCAGCTGTGGCTCTTCCTGAGGTCAGGGGAATGTCCTTCTATTGCTATAGTTCTTAACCAAGGGATATTTGTTCCCCAAGGGACGTTTGACAATGTCTGGGGATTTTTTTTTTTTTTTTTTTTTTTGCTACAACTTGGAGGGATGCTACTGGCATCTAGTGGGTAGAGGTCGGGGTTGATACCAAACATCCTATGAAGCATAGCACTGCAATAAAGAATTATGCAGCACAAAAATGTCAATAGTGCCCTTCCTACATCCTTGCTCTCAGGTTCCCCTCTCTTCCCCCAAGAGCCATCATCATTAATGGGATCAGTCCAGAAGCATTTTCTTCTTTCTTGGAAGCATGATTTGAATGATCTTTTTCAAATCTATCTTTCATGTCATTTTATTTCATTTTACTTTTTGTTACTGGGGATTGAACCTAGGGGCACTTAACCACTGAGCCACATACTCAGCCCTTTTTTGTATTTATTTAGAGATAGGGTCTTGCTGAGCTGCTTAGGGACTCACTAAGTTGCTGAGGCTGGCTTTGAACTTGCAATCCTCCTTCCTCAGCCTCCCAAGCTGCCAGGATTATAGGCGTTTGCCAACATGCCCTGCTCATGTCTTTTTAAAGAAGTATCAGAATGTGATTGATCTGCTTTGCTTTTAAGAAATGAAGGCTACTACCTGCCTGTGTATGTCAGAGAGGCAGAATAATCCCAGTGCCACCTCTTGCATTTGCTGCTTCCTTTTCCTACCTGGCTGTCCTTCAGACATACAAAATGAGCTGAACCCTGGGACCTGATGGAGGCCCTTCTCAGCCTGCCTTCACTGGGCACTATAGGCAATGGAGCCAGCCCTGGGGTGCAGGTCACTCCTGAGATGTGCCCTGGGGTAGCTGGATGTATCAGTCACCAGCCTAGCTGGGTCAGGCTGCCACCACACGGATTAATAAGTGCTGGGCTGACACTTCAAGAGAGGCCTGAACCTGCTGAGTCTTCTCCCCAATTCCTTAGCTCAGTTCATTATAAAATTAAAGATTGTTATGATTTAAACGGAACCATCAGGCATCCTGGGGACAAACGCGCGGTTTGGTGAAGAAACTGAACCCAGTATTGCATTTACCAAATCCAATCTCAGCGGGGTGCTTTTTTTTCTCTCTCTCTCTTTTTTTTTTTTTTTTCTCTTAAGGGCTGGAAGTAGAAGTAGAACCTTCCCCTGCAGTGTCAGGAGCCCACACAGAGAAGCTGGCGTGCCAGGAAAGGGAGCTGATTATAAATAGCAGGAAAAGCGGCATCAGTCAAAACTTCTGATGTGCCTGAATAAAATGTTAAAAGAAACAAACAGCTTCTGAAGGAGAAAGCAATGATTTCTCTTTATTTTTATAATTGAAAGTTCTAAGGAACAAAGACAGTTTATATTCAGATAGGTTTCAACACACACACATACACACATGTACACATCACACACACACACACACACACACACACACACACACACACACATCCCAGTAGAACCCCTCTAAAGAAGTGATGGATTATCATTAATTTTAAAATAACAAAATCAAAAGTGGTCCAAACCTCAGAGAGGGAGTAGCTGTCCTCTTTCTTCCATGTAACTGATGCTACATATTTAGAAAGCCTAGGTTTTCCTTTTTAAAATCATTTTCCTATGTATTTCTTTTCCAGCTTAGATGGAAACCGTTTGAGATTCCTAAATCCTCTCAGAAGAAAGTGGACTTTGTGAGCGTAAGTCCATGCTACACCTTCCCCCTGCCCCCTGTTCTGCAGTGAATGATCTCACCATCCATAGGCTGAATGCCAAACAGAAGCAGCCTTATTTGGAGGCAACAGAAGCAAAACCACCTGCATCTGCCATGGGGGACTGGCCAAGGGATGTCTTACTTATAGGCACAATGTGGTTCCTGACACCAAAGGGCACTAGTGAGCTTTTACATCTCAGAAAGACCAAGGGCAGTGGACATGTTCCTGCCTTGAGCTTCTTTTCTTGTGGTTAGAACAAAGCTCTTATCCTTTTTACTCCAGGGACCCCTTTGATACTGTGCTGACACCCACAGGGGTTTTTGTTTGTTTTGTTTGTAGCGCTGGAGATTGAACCCAGGGCTTTGCACATGCTGGGCAAGCCCTCTACCTCTGAACTACATTTTCAGCCCTTTTTATTTTTTACTTTGAAACAGGGTCTCTCTAAGTTGCCCAGGCTGACCTCAAACTCACAATCCTTTCTTCAGCCTCCTGGGTAACAAGAATATGCCACTGCGCCCACAGATACCTGTAATTTTAATGTGTGAAAGATATTATGTGTGAAAGAAGCCAATTATATTGAAACACAATATTAAAAATATTTCTAAAAATAAATTGTGGGGGGCTGGGGAGATAGCTCAGTTGGTAGAGTGCTTGCCTCGCAAGCACAAGGCCCTGAGTTCAATCCCTAGCACCGAAAAAAAAATGTTTGATTTATAGTCATACATATGATTTCTTGTTAGTATACTAAATATTGAGTTCTACTGGAGAGAATAACTACGATATGAGCATAAATGATGCTTTAGGATACCTGTGATATGAGATATGAAAATATCCATGATTTCTATCATTGAACACAGGCGCTTCTAATACTCCTGTGTTTTCTTGCCTATATTCATGTTAATTGGAGGGAATGATAAATTTCACTCAGAGATTAGAGAAAATAAATAGAAAACTTTTCCCATCCAAGTTCATGAATCCCTGAAGTGGATGAGTGGGCTAGAATGGCATCAACTCAGGGCAACACCTCTAGTTATACAAAGTTGATTGGCAGCTCTCTCGGCATTTGAGGGTGGGGGAGTACTGGAATACCTGTGACCAGAGGGAGCTATATGATATGGAGGTGGGGCTCAGAGGCCAGTGGAGTGTTCAGCAGATCAACTCGGGGCGTAGCTTACCTAGGGACTATCTAGGTGTCCAGCCACAAGGCCAAATTGTTTAAATTGTCTTGATTTCTTTACCTTTATTAAGTGCTCCAAAATCCTGTGTAGACTCACTTCAATAGACCACATACTTGCAAATCAAATTAAAATATAAAAAGAAATTCCCCACTTCCAGGATAAATTATGGGTCTCTGAGGAGCAGAGCTCTCTCCTTTTGGGCTTTCCATCTACAACTTCGGGGCTGGGAGCAGTTTTGAAGACTGTGTATTCGAGTTCCTTGAACTGTGTATCAATCATCTGGTCACACAGCAGAGAGAATTACAGTCAGAATATGTTCCTCTTTTCCCTGTTCTGGAGGTTAGGTTGACCCTCTTCACAAGCAGAGGACTGCCCACTTGGGGGTAGACTGGAGGGGCATTAACTGGCACCTGAAGCTACAACCATCTTCCCTAAGCCTCCTAGATACCTGATATCACCTCCAACAGAATCACTTCTCCAGGTTGAACTTAAGCATCAAACTGTCACTTTTGAAGTAATTAAAAATAATAAATTCTTGCCTATAAATTCATGTGATGTAGTCATTAAGACAGTCAGATTTAGGCCACAGCTGGCAGGTAGGGTGAGCTACAAACAACCATATGTAAGTGTAAAGTCCAGGCTCCCCAGAGTTAGCCCAGATCCCAAATGTCCCCACTGGCCCCCAAGGGAAGAGCCTTCTAAAACATTGCCTCATGACCCTCAGGGGTCAGGGAGAAGGCTGGGCTCTTGGGCACTACTTGTACTCAACCTCTGTCTCCCATGGGTCTCTCCCAGGGCCTGCACACCTTGTGTGGAGCTGGAGACATCAGGTCTAACAATGGGCTTGCCATCCATATTTTCCTGTGCAACACTTCCATGGAGAACAGGTAAGGGACTCAGTGCTGGGGGTGGGCATCCCATTCTCCAAGGGCTGTTGGCCAGAAGATGAAGGACAAGTGTCCACTTTTACAAAGTCACACATGCACATACTTTGTTGTTTTTTTATTTTTTTTTCCTTCAGAGCAATGTTAATTTATATTTATTAAAAATAATAATAAATAAACATTTCTATTTTTACTGACTCTTGTGACAAACAAGGTCATGTAACAGTGTAAGCAGAAAAGGGAAGGTGGGACCTTGGAATGCAGGCATGGTTCAAAAGGTCTTTAGGTGGGTTTGGGTCAGAATATTCTTAATTTCTAAGGTCTGTTCTTGAGACCAAAGTCACTGCATGGGCAGCCATTAGGCCACCTGTTGGTGGCAGGCCAAGCTAATAGAATTGGCTTCAAGCTTTCTGTAAGCCTCATGTTGCTGAGTAGAGCAGTTTACAGACTGGCTTTTTTAGTTTGTTTGTTTGTTTAATTTAAAAAAAGGTAAATGGCATTCCTGTATTTCTTTGGGAGGCAGACTCGGGTAGCTATTTTGCACTACAAGTAGACCCACATGTTGCATCCAAAACCCAACTCTAGTTTTGTTGGTGGAACAAACTTGCATGAGCCATTTAGCTTCTCTGAGCCCCAAATCAAGACCAAGATCACAACCTTATGGCAAGTCTTTGACAACCTCCCTTTGGGTCCAGTCTTATATTGGGCCACCTCCTCCTCCACTCAAGCCACACTGGCCTTAATTCACTTCTTTCAACCTGCATGGGTCCATTTGCCCCAGAGCATGTGTATGCTGGTCCTTTTGTCTGGATTGTCCTCTCCCTTTTTCTTTCATTTGCCTGAACTTGACTTTCTTGGGCCATTATAGTTTGCAGTGATTTAGTTCTGTAATTGTTTGCAGTCTGACTCCCTATCAAGCTCTAAGCTCCACCAGGGCAGAGACTGGGTCATCCTGCTGACCATTGTATACCCAGTGCTAAACCTGGTACATAGTAGGCACAAAGCAATAATTTGTGCAATGAATTTATTTGTCTAGACGTGTTAAAAATGAAGATGACAGAAAATACTCTTTATGTTTCAGATGCTTTTATAATTCAGATGGAGACTTCTTGATTGGTAAGTTCTGAAGATTTCAGACCCCTTCACTGTTCATTATCTCTAGCCACAAACTTCTTTCTAATTTTCTACATATTATTTTCCTTCATTCTCTCTTTTTTATTTCATTTAATGCAATTTATAGACTGAGGTCTAGAGGCCACTGGTGGTCTGGAAAAGATTCCTCGCATATCTCAAAGTTCCTACTCCATTTCCTAGATTCTGCCTTTGCACATATTCTCTAGGTCTTTCTGATGTGGGAGATTTGGGCAACTGAAAAGAAATAAGTGGTACCAGCATGTAATTGACTTATTAAGATAACTCTGCCTTCAAACTCACCCAAGAAAAGCCCATCTGTCATTGATAACTGCAATAGAAATGCAAATTTTCATGAGACCATCTAAAATGTAAGGACTCATCTGAGTTTTATTCTGATCTTCCCATTCCATTTGGTGGTTTTAGTGTTGATTTTTTTGGAGCCAACATTTTGGTATAAACATTAGAAATGCAAATGCCCTTTTTGGTCAATTCACAAAATTGTGCATATACAAGCTCCTTACCTAGCATCTGGGAAAAAATATGGGGCTTATTATTATTATTATTTACATTCCTCCAGATAGTAAAATAGCTAACTGAAGTTGTTGGACTATACATTTTCCCCTGAGACACGCAGTAAAGCTCTTTTGATGTGAAATAAAAAGCAAATGCAGCCCTTAAGGCTTTATGAAATGGTTCTTGCACAGAAAGAGTTGCTCACCAATGCCCTGTCTTTTTTTATCAGTTCCCCAGAAAGGGAAGCTTCTCATTTACACTGAGTTTGGCAAGATGCTTGTGCAGCCCAATGAGATCTGCGTCATTCAGGTTGGTAATGTGCCCCCTTCTCCTCCCTGCCTCTCCCTAATTTGGGAGCAATCAGATGTTTCAACTGCTGCTATTTCCAACTCTAAAATTTCTCTGTCATGTCTGGGCAAGGGGGAGGGAGTCTGAGTTGCTCAGAAGGCTTCGTATGCTGAAGGGTAAGCAGGCTTTTGTGCTGCTTGGTTTTAATATAGCACACAACCACAGAGCAAAGAGCATTCGTCATTCACTTTTCTAAGTGTTTATGCCCACTCTGCATAAGGTTCTGTTGAAGGTAGGAGGCAGTGAAATTTATTTTTGTTGTTGTTTGTTTTATTTATTTTTCAGTGTGGCTATATCAGGGCCACTGGTATTTCTGGACCTAGGCAGAGATTAGACTAGAACTGGCTTGAGTCACAGGTGTGATTAGGAGTGAAGTTTTTCTTTCTAACTCATCTTTGATCTGGTCATCTCTCAACCATATCTCAACAAACTATAGTTTTGCTTTTGCTTGTGGCTCTGTGGCAGCTTCTTTATAACAACATGTTTGATTTAAGAGGCCACCCCTGTGTCTCTGCTTTCAATTCCAGAGAGGAATGAGGTTCAGCATAGATGTCTTCGAGGAGACCAGGGGCTACATCCTGGAAGTCTATGGTGTTCACTTCGAGTTACCTGACCTGGGACCCATTGGTAAATCTTCACTGTAGCCTCTCAGCCTTGCTTGAGATGCAGGACTCAGAAATGCATGAAAGCTAAACATCTTTCCCTCTCACCATCTTGTTCAAATCTCAATTTTCCTCTTCAGCTAGACCAAGTGTCTATTATGCATAAAATATACACAACAGAAAATGACCAAGCGAACACATTACAAATTTCCCTCTAGAATAGAATATTGGTGATAAAGACAGTGTGTAATAAATTTCTGCAGAGGATGTAGAAGTTTGGTTTACTGTGGGTGGGGTCACCAGGAACAGCTGCACAGAAGAGATGAGATTTGACTGATTCTTGATGAAAAAGTGAGGAGAAGAGGAAAGGGAACAACTTAAGCAAAAGCATACAAATGGGAATGAGCTTTGTGGAATAACTGCTTTCTTACATCAATGGGTTGGGTATAGAGAATAAAGTGGGGAAAGCCATAAAAATGGCCAGACCTCTAGTCCTATGGAAATGGGAAGTGGACGGAGTGACACAAAGTCTGTGAACCTCACCTTTCTCCTGAGCACACTGCACAAAATCCACACCCTTAACAGTAAAAATGGTACATCGCTCAGTACTATGAAGGAGCTAGAAACAACAGCTGCCGTGAGGCAGATTAAAACTTCCCAAACTGAACCAAGTTCCCCCAGTCCTGATTCTTCTGGCAAGCTGGAGGCAGGAGATTCAGGAAAGAAGGGAAGGTGTTAGGAGGGGTTATTCTCCAAGCCTTTCTTGGAGCACAAGGAGAACTGGGAAACTGGCCCTCAGTTCCATCTGTGGCCACACCTCCCAGTTGCTTTCCTTGTCAACAGCTTTTCAGAGCAAAACAGGGACAGGCCAGCATGTGCCTTCTGGTCACTCCCCTGGGGGATCCAAATATTCAGAGGAAGGTGGGAGGCAGCAGAGAAGCAGCTGGAGCCCTGGTGGGCCGTCTGTCATCCTGCTCACCACCCACTCTTCCCACTTTGGTCTGGCTTCCTGCTGTTCTGCAGGCAGCATAGCCTCCAGGTTCCCCGGAACATGTACCCTCTGGAAAATATATATAATTTACTAACCAGCTGGGGGCTTATTTTATTTAACCCCAGGAGCTGGAAATGATAAAACACTCCCCAGTTCTTTCCTCTCTGAGTTAAATTATGTTTTCGCACTTATGCTTTTCATATTTGGTCTTTTGATTTATTTTCCTCCTCTGAGGGAACACTTGCTCTGAGGCAGGGCTAAGCAGGCACATCCTGAAGACTTTTTCCCTGAGTGGCAGACAGATTTTTCAGACTGGAGAGCAACTTTACAGTCTTGGATTCTGAGTTCTGACTAAGGAGCAGAGGACTGCCTGGGACAATGGTGTGTGGTTCTTCCTGAGATCAAGGACTGTAGATATGTTCTAGAGTCTTCAGAGTTTCCTTGGAAAGACAAAGATATGATATTCTGTCAGATCTTCCCTTTTCCTCTTTTCTAGTTCTTTCCTGTCCTTTCTCCTCACCTGTAGAGATAGATAATGAATGTAAAATGATTTTGTAAACCATAGTCACTCCATTAGGATATGTTGGTAATGATAAAGATGATAACTGCAAAATTTTCCCTGACCAAATTCCTTGGGTCCTCCAGAAAAGGTACCAGATTGGGAATCAAGCGAGTCTTCAAGCAATGAAAGCAATTTGTTGACAGGATGCTGTCTTTGTGAGCATCTTTCATATGTGATTTCAAGTGTCTAAAAGGACTTCGGGTTACTGTGTTTTAGGAGCCAATGGCTTGGCCAATCCTCGTGACTTCTTGATACCTGTTGCCTGGTATGAAGATCGTCAAGTACCGGGTGGTTACACTGTGATTAATAAGTACCAGGGCAAGTTGTTTGCTTCCAAACAGGTAAAGTAAGAGGGTTGGCACCCAGGGGAGGGAATGAATAAAGTTATTAAGCTCTGACTGATGGCCAAGACGAGTGTTAGGTACTTTCCATACATCCTTTCATCTTTACCACACCACCAAAAGTGCCACACATAAGGTACTATTTATCTTATTCACAGTCATGAAAACAGACCAGATAGTGATAAATAATTTACTAATGTCCCTATAAGTAGCAGAACCAGCCTTCAAACCACCTCTTTCTGATTCCTAAGGTTATGCTTTTTCTGCTCACCAAGCTAGGCAAATCCTGGCAATGTGTAGCTCTCTATAAATGATGTGGAAAACATAATATGCAGGCAGAGAATGTGTTCTGAAAAGGAAAAAGAGATAACAAGAAGACAGCTGAGATTTATGTTCTGCAGTGTTTACCTTATTTCAAATATAAGTAATGGTTAATACAAAATAAGTAGAACTCAGTTAATTAACTTGACTTGGTTTATACCACCACCAGCCTGGAAAACTCAGGATATAAGCAAAAGCAGAGAAAATAATAAAAATAATTTTTAAAATGAAAACAGTATATAATTGATAATGTTACTATGTGTTGTTATGTAAACTATTATATGTATATATAAAGGTAAATTAATCATAAGAAATATATAAAGGTAAATCATAAAATATATATATATAAAGCTAAATTAATCATATAATAAAAAGAACCCAAAGATCTCTCTATTAACATTATTTGCTTGTCCATCTGATTTATTTCTTATATTTGACAAGGTATATTATTTTCCTTGTACAGCATCTGGAGGTCATGCCACCTAGCAAAGGCCAACCAGTTTGACTCTGAAAATTAACCCTGAAGGAACATACATTGTCACCCTCATTTTAGGATTGGGGTTTCTCAAAAGTGATTCAGGAACTATTTGTGTTGAACCTTCAGAAAAGCTTATTTAAAATTTAGATCTTTAGATAGTATTTCCGCCTGGCAAAAATGATAACCTATGAGGATGAGAGGTGGAAATCTGCATTCAACTTAAGCATCTTCCTCAGATTATTTTTATGTATGGTGGATAGAAAACCATCATCCTACAAGCAGCCAGCAGCTCTCCAGAAGGGTTTTCACTTCCCACGTGGACCTGTGTTACTCTTTGAGTGAGCCCCACTGACACACTCTCTCCTTTGCCACAACCTGTGTCTGGGAGGTTGGCCTAAGACTAAGGACCGGGCTCCTTATTCTCCTGACTTTTGTATGGTTCAACCCTCAGGAAATTGGAAGGCCAGAGGAATGATACATCAGGTATTCTTCCTGGTTCCTCCCTGTTTTAGACTGGGTTCCTGACAGTAGCTTCATCCCTCTATGACCTGGCTCCTGGTGGTAGTCCCAGGGGTGTGCTGGAACCAATTCATACCAACTCACAAATGCTGAAATGCACACCTCTTCACAACTCTGTTTTCAATAATGTCACATTGGTTGCTCAAAATTGATCATGATGAGAGTATCTGTCCTGCAGAAATCAGCAAATGCTATAAATCAATGATTATTTTTCCTCCAGAAAGCCAGTTGTTAAATATATACTAGCGTACCTCTGGGAACCCCCTTCTTCACGATTCTATCTCTTGCTGGAGTTCTGCAACAGTATTTCCCTCCCTTATTCCTTGCGCCTAGGAATGACAATGTCTTCCCACTGTTGTGAGGCTCAGATACCTCCACACCTCTACTCGTTCTACTTATACTTAACTGCATCTCTGTGAGTAGTCTGTTCACTGGAGTCCTCAGAACATTCTGATTGGGATTCTCTTTCCCAAATAGACCCAGAGCAGCACTGGAGACCTCCTTCCAATAGCAGAACACTGATCCCCTCCTACCTCAAACAGGATCAAGAAGGACCTTAGATCACTCTGAAGTTGCAGATCCTTGGGGCTGGAACTCTTAGAGGTCTGCTCCCCACCTCTATACTCACCAACCCAGGCATTATGTCCATGGGTAGCTCTTCTAGGTTGCAAAAGCCTGGAGATTTGTCACAGCAAGTACCCACTGCACCAGGAAACAGGGAACCTAGATTGAGAAATGCTGGCATCCACAGATTCCCATGATTATGTTAAAAATTGTTGAAAAACCACTATCTGGTGACTGTGTTGTGCTTCTGCTGCACATGTAATCAAAAGTCAGCCTCAGCTTATGAACTGGAAAGATGGGGTCAGTAACTAAGTGAGGGCTTGGTCAAGGGTGTGTGAAACAACCATGGAGAGATTAAGAATATACTTCTCTCAAAGGATAGTATAATTAAATTTTTAACAATATCAAATGAAAAGAGAGTTATGTCTAGTACATATTGTAAGATCACATTTACAAAAACATTAGATACTAAGATCGTCTTTTCCTGCTTCTTGTGATTAGCATGTTTCCCCATTCAATGTCGTGGCCTGGCACGGAAACTATACACCCTACAAGTACAACCTGGAGAACTTCATGGTCATCAACTCAGTGGCCTTTGACCATGCAGTAAGTCTGGACCATAAAGGGGTCCTGGGGATGGGGCAACCTTTGGGCAAAAGGGATCTGCAGCAGATCAGTAGCATTAATAGATTTCATATTTCCAAGGTCACCCTTGGAAGGCAGGCCTAGATAGAGTCATTTGTCCATTGGTGAAGGAGTCAATAATGTAGCTAATGAGGAAGCCAAGAACTCAACATTCATCCATGAACACAACCTAGTTCTCTACAATCACAATAATTTTCATAAGTGGGTAAAAACTTTAAAAAAAAATACAACTTCTAATAGTAGTGTTGGAGTCAGGAGAAAAGAACATTTATAGATTTTGAGAAGTCTCTGTACTCCTCACATCTTAGGAGTCTACCCTACTGCTCTGGCTTCCTCCCAGGTACCTCTACTCCTGGCTGTTATTGACAGTGATAGAGCAGATAACCCTCTTCTAAAGTCACTCATAATATTGAGTGCTTGAACTTCAACCAAAGAAATGCTAGTGTATGAAGTTGGTCATATTTTTCAATCAATTAGGGGAGCATAACAGATCCCTAGTCTATAGTGTAGACCCTCCCAAGGCCCCACATTCTTGATAAAGTGTAAGTTCTGAGATCCTGGGGGAAAGCCTAGTTCATAATAGATTAACAACCCACAAGGAGGAGAGATAATTAGGTCCAAAGCCAGAAAATCATAGAAAGAGGGATTATTCTGAGTCAGTTTGGTTTATCTCTGGAGGGACAAAACTACCTTTCTGAATAAGAGCAACTCTTAATAAAGCCAAAGGGAAAAATAAAATTGAGACACCAAGCCCAAACTAACATGAAGAAGCATCTTGAGGCACTGATAAAGCTTTACTTTAGCCTCACTACCTTTTCTTTTATTTAATAGTTTTAGCCATTTCCCATGATAGATGAAGCAATGTTAACTCTCCAAGCAATAAGGGTTTTTTTTTTTTTTTTTTTTTTTTTTTTGTCATTTGAATTCACACAGGTTCAATCTTCCCTGTGCTGCTGCTGCTGTAGTTATTTTTCCAAAATTCAGATCTGACCATTCCACCACTGCATTAGAAAACCTTTGCAAGCTCCCCATGGCTTAGGATTAAGTCTGAGCTCTGAAGCGTGGTATTTGTTGCTCTTCACCATCTGGTCCTGGACTCATTTTTTAAATACCACCTCTTGCCCCTCTTCCTTCTGTCAATACACCCTGGGTTTTAACTTTCTCTCCTCTTAACAAAATCTCTGTGCACTTGGATGTTGTTTCTGTTTTCTGTGATAAAAGGCCTCCTTCTTTTCTTCCCTCCTTCTTTCCTACTTTCTTCTTCCTTCCCTGCCTCCCTCCGTTCTTTCTTTTCTTCTGTGAATTTCCAACACCAAGCTTAAATGACACCTCCTTTTTGAAGTCTTTTCTGATCTTTTTGGATAGAAATAGTCTCTTTCCTCTCCCCTTAATCAGAACTAACAGAGCAGGGACTAGATCCCAATCATGTTGAACTCCCTAGATGTTGGCGTGGTATCTGAAATTGAACATGATTGTTAATTTCAGTTAAACTGAATCTCAGTCTTTCCACTGAAAAAGCCCAAAGATCTTTACAAAGCATAATCTTGACTCTCGACCTACCCCCTCTACACATCCACCACGTGAATGGTATATTTTAGATCTGACCATCAATTGATCAGAAAGCAAAGAACAAGTCTTCAGAATTTCCTGCCCATGGATACTATCAGGAATCTCTGTGATTACCCCAAAGAGAAGCACATCTACACCAAAATTTAAGGCTGTTTTCTTTCTGTGTCCACTTTTCTCTGAGCATCTCTTTTGCTTGGAGCTCTCTGCTGCCCTGGCCCAAGATTGGAAGGAAGACACATGGCTCTTGGAGTCTGAGGTAGCAGGGTGTGTATAATGTGGGCTCAACAGGGTGAGAAAGCAGCCAGAATGCTCTTAGCTGGTGTGAATTCATTTTGCTTCAAGCACAGCAAGGGAACAGTCAGATGAGTGATTAGTGCACCTCAAGCAGAAGTCCAGACTTCTGTCATTTGATCAGAAATTAGACTGTCACTTGAAAGCAGCTTCATGTGCTGTTGATATGTTTGTCATTGTCCAGTCACTTCCCTGGCATCTTGCATTCTGCCTCTCCTTCTGTGTTACAGGACCCATCCATTTTCACAGTGTTGACTGCCAAGTCTGTCCGCCCTGGAGTGGCCATTGCTGATTTTGTCATCTTCCCACCTCGATGGGGGGTTGCTGATAAGACTTTCAGGCCTCCTTATTACCACAGTAAGTCTTTCTTTTACCAAGCCACATTTGGGAACTAGAGACAGCAAAGCAGTGAGCACTATGCACTGGGAATAGTGCCCAGGTTGTTTCTGGACTCCCTGCCCTGCCCCGAGCCAGGATCCTGCTTCCCCAGGCCCCCTGCTACTCCCAGGCTTCAAGCTGCTCAAGCACAATTCCTGCGGATGGCAGGGATGCCTTGACTTGGAACCCAGATCCCCATTTCTCTGGACCTGAAGAGAGGCAGAAAAGTTGGTAAAGCAGGAATCAAGAAGTTTCCATCAGATTTTTCTTTTATAGGATGGGGAATGGCAGTGATGTTGTTAGTTGTTTGTTGATTTGAGGAAGTTTACCTATTCCAGTTACTTTGGCAGTATGGAGCTGATTATTGTCTGCCCTAGGGAAGAGACCCTATTCTGGAAGGAGTCTCTACAGAGCATTTGTTGCTTAGAACTGGAGCTAACAAACCTACTATGTTTGTTTTATTAAAATTATTGTGACTAATGGTTAATGATTGTTGGTCAGTTTCTAAGCCTCTATTATAAATTCTTGAAAAATATTAATTCATATAAATTAGCTGCAAGATATAGATAATATCATTATCCTCTTGTTTTTCAGTAGATAAAACAGACACAGAGGGATTAAGTAACTCTCAAGGCCTCACAAACTAATTAGTGGAAGAGTCAGGATTTAATTGCAGACCGTCTGATGCCAGAGCAGACACTTATGACCATTGACTGATGTAGCTGGCCTAGTGCCTGGCACATAATACACGTCTAATAAATATTTATTCAACAAGTGAATACATCATCAAGAATGAATGCATTATGTCATGGCTATATTTAGTGAAGTTAACATTTTTAATTGTTCTATAGCTAGCTGAAAACTCAAATCTAAAAGTTGATGAACAATTCTGCTTCCCAGAGATTATATTTTTGGATGTAGAACTCTAGAAAGACTCTAGGACAGATTTTAGTTAGAACAGGACCTTCTTTTTCTAGGAGGATCTTCTCTGTAACAGTTGCCAGGCACCAGGCTCAATAATGCCTAAACTGCCCTGGATGGGCAATTTAGGCACCTGTGAGGGTGGCGAGGTAAGGCCCGTGGGATGAAAGAACCCACGTCATGGCCCTGCCCTGTGTCCCCATCTCCCCTTTCAGGTGTTACTATCAAGAGTGCCTTTCTTTTTTTCTTTTTAAGTTTATTCTCAAGGCCCACACATGGAATTTAATTTGCTGGCTTTAAGGTAGAACCTCTGAATCTGCATTTTAAGCCAACAAGCCAAGGTGTTCTGATGTAGAAGAAGGTCTACAGACCTTATGTTGAGAAATAGTGGTGTGGCTTTGTCACCCCACCTACGTAGAGAGATAATAGAGTGTAGTGACATGGTCAGGTTTGCTACTGTACTACAAATTCTCATACCCCTTCATCTTGATCTGTACTTCAGACCTTGTGGGGGGAAAATGGCCTTGTGAAATGCCTTCTATAATTTTTTTAATGACTCCCTAAGTAATTTGGTCAAAGGATAAACCTCATAAAGGTATGGTCACCCTGAGTTGGTTGAGAAAAAAACACAGAGCCCTAAGTTAGAAATTGGTTTTGCTAGAGATATTAAAAATATTGCCTTAGCAATACTCAGAATCTTTGCTACTTTGATGTGACTTTAAAGGAGAAGCAGGGAATTATTTCTCTAGAAATATTGCCTCCAGTCATTTTAATGCACTTTAGTCAATGAGATTCGGCTTTAATCAGAAAGGCAAGGTCTACCCTCCCGCTGTCCTTTGAAATATCGAAAGTGATGTAGAAATGTCATAGCCAAACTCATTGCTACCTAAATTCATATTCAGATCAAAGCTAAATTCCATCTTGCTCTCTTCTTAAAATTAAGCTGTGAAGGTGACCCAGAGGACACATACTAGAATGGGGAGCGTGACAGCAAATTTAAGTCATGAGCAGAACTATTTAAAAATGTGGATTCTTCCTGCTTCCCTTCCCTTCTTTTCCTCTATTTCTACTTTCTGGAGAAGCAAATAGGACTACGACCTGGGTCTCACCCCCTTGGTAGAGATTGTCACTCTCTCACTTACTTTGTAGGACCCCACAGCACTTTTGCTTTGGGGATGGGGTGGGAGCGAGTGCTCAGTGGATTACAGAAGTATTTTAGCACTTGTTTATACTGTGCACGTAAGGAAGAAGGGCAGGGCAGGGATCATGACAAATGTTTGACTTTGTAAGGGTTGTAACTTCCGTGTCTCGTCTCTGTCCACGGTTTGCATTCTCAGCACCCTCGCAGGACAGACTATGAATAGCATTAAACAGGTTACTTCTTATCACCGAACTTAGCACAGTGTCTAATTATATGCATTGGAAGGATGGGCAGATGGGTGAAGTGGGAAATGGGCAAATGAGTGGAGGGATGGGGTAGATGGCAGATGGAGATGGAAAGGCACTTAAATTCACGCAGTTGTTGTATTTCTTTAATTCTCCCTCTAAATGTGTTATTATTCTAATAAAGACCTTTATTACAATAAAAACATAAGACTGAAAGAGTGGAAGCATGGTAATGTCTGTCAAATTGTGTATTACTCCAGAAAGCACAACTAAGACTAATAAATTTAGCTTACATGAAAGCAAATTTCCATTTAATAAAAAAAAAGAACTTTCTAACACCCAAAGTGGTTAAATTATATGATAGATTTCTTTGTAGAATAGAGAACTTCAATTCATAGAAGGCTAACAGGCAGAACCCAGGAATCTGTCAGGAAAGATGTAGAAAATTTTTCTGTGATGAGGAGCAAGCAGTAGGAATCCTTTCCAATTTTAAGATTTATTATTATAGAAGAACAGAAGAATAAGATGATATCCAATTTAGATAGAGAAGCTAATGTTTGTTAAGATGAATATCATTTATGATCTGTGTTTTGTAGATATCAAGATTCTGTCACACAGATTATCATTTAATAATAGACTCTAAGTCCAGGCTTCTTTTCATTACATCACTGACCATCAACACACATGCACACACGCACGCGTGCATGCACACAAACCCCATTTCATCTTTCTAGACTGGGAACCAGGGATGTGATGATACCATTTACTGTTGTGCAGCAGCTATTGAGGAAGGAGCTCTGATCTGGAAGAGAAGACGACTCTAATGTGGGAATCTATCCACTTGTTATTATGATTTACATTTTTATCATTGTCTTGTTTGTCCTTGGTTTCTTTAGATCTAGTTAGTTTCTTTCAGATGCTGGAACTCGAGACTTTAGATAATCTACATAACCATGGAGTAGAGTTTTGCCTAGCAAGAATGTTAGACTGATGAAGGTTCTGTTGTTTTTCTGTCAGTCCATACTCCTTATTAATCCTAAAAAAATTATCAGCTCTACCTATCTTCTTGGCGTTCTACAGAAATAATATTTGAGAGGTCTTGATGTTTTATTGTTCTTGCCTTGAATAATGCTGCTTCAACCTTTCCAGGAAACTGCATGAGTGAATTCATGGGACTCATCAAAGGTCACTATGAGGCAAAACAAGGTGGATTCCTGCCAGGGGGAGGCAGCTTGCACAGTGCCATGACCCCCCATGGCCCTGATGCAGATTGCTTTGAAAAGGCCAGCAAGGCCAAGCTGGCTCCTGAGAGGATTGCTGATGGCACCATGGTAAGCAAATCAAATGCCAGCTCTGGTGGCCTCTGGGCTCCCCAACTTTGTTGAGAGGAACATGCCTTTTTTCTCCAGAGTCACAGAGGTGGACTAAGGAGAGTTGTGTGTTTGTACAAGTTTACTTGTGTATAAATACACACACTTGTATACATACTAGACTTGTGGTATAGGGTGTAGGAAGACCTTTGGACGTGGAGTCAGACCTCCATTCAAATCTTATCCTTAATTCTTGTGTGACCTTGAACCGTCACTTTACTTCTCTGTGCTCCATTTTCCCCATCTGTAGGAAAGCTATGCTATCCAGCCCCACAGATGGTTGTGAGTTAATATTGTGAACTGTTCAAATGCAAGGAAATATTATTAATATCCATATGCATCCCTGTGCCTGTGCTGTTTCAGAGTCCTCTGCTTTGGGCAATAATTCTCCAGGGCCACAACAGCAGGGGAGGCAGGATGTCACCTTCAGCCTGTTACTCAAGCCAAGGAGGATCAGGAAGCCTTTGCCTTACTCTGGTCAAGGCTTGTGAGCAAGAATTCTCAGCTGTTTTCTCATTTTCCTTAGGTCTGTTTTGGCATAGAATGAAACTGATGGGATTTAGAAGCTGTTCTGTATTCTTCCCATGTCAGGCTGTAAACATTGAGGCTGAACACAATTGCAGTTAGCTGCGGTACTTGGTTTTATTTTATTTTTGCATTCTTGGAGGTAGAGTTAATGGACCACAAGAAGTAATTTTATGCTAAATCATATGCAAATTTACTTTACATTTTTAAACAAATGTCTCCAATGCTACCTGGTTTAAAATCTATAACACAGACCTGTTTGACTCCTTGCCCAGTCGTAAATTACCTAAGCAGTGAACCCTAGCTGTCCATCTGCCCAATGCAGTTTGCTTTCAATCTCAACCCCAAAGTCAGAGTTGGTGGAGTTTCTTTGAGGAGGAAGGAGTATAGAGTACTCCCATCTGCTTGGACTTGGTTTATGCTGAGGTCCCTTGCAAGGGTATCTGCAGAGTTCCTATAAGACCCCTATATCTATGTCACATGGTTTAACAATCTTATTTAAATGATTGTCTCTGAAGGCTCCTGAAAGTGCACAGGCTACTCCTGAGTTGTCACTCAATAGCCATTTGTTGGTCCCAAAAATTGGCTTTGGATAGTCATTGTTACCAGGAAGCAGTCTTTATGAGGAGCAAGACTTCAGGTAATGTCTGGGCCTAGACTAGACATGAGAAAGAGCTCTCCATGTAGAGGTATCAGGATGAGAGTCCCAGGGTATCTGGGAGCCCACAATACCTGGTGGGGAGTACCCAACACTGTACCCAACTTTGGGCCTCCCTCACTCATTCCCATTATATAATTTAGACCTAAGGTCAATGAATATGCCTTATTCTTATTCTAATTTGGAGTGATTAACTTGATATAATACAGTCTTTGTAGCTCAACTGGGATGGGACTTTTGGTACTCTAGGAAGCAGTCAGCAAAAGACAGTAATATTAATTGCCATAATAGCTTATACTTGAATAGTGCTTTATATCTTACATAATAGCACTCCATTCAATCTCATCCAGAACTCACATGGAGTCTGCCATAGGAAGTCAGGCAAGAACATTCATCTCCATTGATTTAGGCAAAAAGAAGCTAATGTATATGAGACATCAAACATTAATATGGGTGCTCCAGATAGTATCATGAGAAAATTGTATCATTCTCTTTTGTCAGTCTATATTCTTTAAATATCTTGACTGGGAATGTAGCCAGTTGATAGACCACTTACCTAGCATGTGTGAAGCCCTGGGTTCAATTCCCAGCATCCCTCCCCCACTCCCCCCACGAAAGCGATATTCTTTCAATTTCTTAATGTAAGTATATAAGAATCATAGGGTTTGTTTTTCGGGTTTTGCTCTTATTTTTTAAGGCCACTGTGATAGGAAAATTAGCTACTGATGAAGCTGAAATGTCTAAGTTGCACAGAGTAATAGTATATTCTTTCTGTTGTTGACAAAAATCTCCATCCAGAACAGTGTGAGATACACTGTTCAGACCCTACCAGGATATGGCTTTAAAAGTGCTGCAGTTATTCCTGCCTTTTCCTCTCCTCTCTTTCTCTTCCTCCATTTCCTTTTTCCAGTCTATTTCTTGGTCAGAGTCTTGAAAGAGCAGCTCAAATCTCAGCTTTGCCACAACTTATCACCTGAGACAACTCACTTCCCGGCTCTGAGCCTTAGCTTCCTCCTTGGCAAAACAGAGAGCATGCCCTCTCTCACAAGGACATGGCCATGGTAAGTGATGATCCCTGAGAAGAAGAATATCCCAGGATTCTTCCACCTCTGCCTTTGGATGTAGTAAAATAAGCTCCATAATACTAGAAGGATAATGTGATGCCTAAGTACCCAATTCTACTTCACAGAATGAAACTTGAGGCCCTGAGAAGTTAAAGGTCTTGCACAAGGTCTCACCAGCTTCTGAGTAGTAGGACCAGAACCAGAACCAGGTCTTGGACTTCCTCTCCTCACCAATTGACGAACTGAAGATTTTGCCTACCTTCATCTTCTCTTGACAGTTAATGAAATGTTCTTTATTGTCTACCTCATCCCTTCTTTCTCATCTCCATCCTCATTTTCTACAGGCATTTATGTTTGAATCTTCCCTAAATTTGGCTGTCACCAAATGGGGACTCCAGACCTCAAATTGTTTGGATGAGAACTACTATAAATGCTGGGAACCTCTCAAGAGCCACTTCACCCCCAATTCCAGGAAACCAGCAGGATTAAACTGAACCTGGAGCATTGTTACCATAGAGAATAGATTTGTGCCATTTCCTGAGAATCTCATGCCTTCTGGTAGTAACAGAACATTTGTGGAAATCTATTTGGAAAGTTCTATGGCTGTCAGCTTACTTACTCAATAAAATTTGCTTGTATTCTGTCAAAATGGTGAATGATTATATCAAGACTTGAAGAAGCAGATCTATAGTGACCAGGACTGGTGGGCCAAGTAAATCCAAGAGATTGGACCAAGGCTAGTGTTCCTTCCCATGTAGTTGTCCAGAGAACCTTTATTTTAAGAGCACAAGTATAATCATCTCTGAGTCCATAAGACCAGGCAGGATAGGCAAAGCATTAGGGCATGAGCTGAGGCTGAAGCGCAAGGTCAAATTCTTAGGATTTATTTCATGCATGGGGAAATCCAAGTGGTCAGCAGAGTTCCAAACATACATCTGTGAGCCTAAAATAGATGGGTAGCCAGGACTGTAGTCTGTCTAATCTTGGTAGTCATGTAGTAGCCAATATGATGATATTGAACAAGAACCCCTGTTCCAAAGAAGAGAGATTTCATTCACTTGGATGATCTACTGTTCTGATTTGCTCAGGACTGCTCCAATTTTTGCAATCGAAGCGCTGTATCCCAGGACACCCTTCAGTCCTAGTCAAGCTGGAATAGTTGTTCAACCTACTACACACTTATTTATTAAACCATTTAGTACCTATGTGTTGAGTCCTTACTCCCAGCTACAAAGCAAGATGCTGGGGATGATGGGTTGAAAAGGAAGAAGCAGTATCTCTCCTTAGGTTGCTGATGGTCTGGGAGATTAAGGTCAAAGGGAATCGAGATTGAGGCACAGGGCCCTGATAAAAATGAGGCAGTACCATGTAGAAGGCTGTACTTAATAGCTCCCTTACTATAGTGAGCATCCCGCCCAGACTATTGGGTTGCCCAAGACTTTGAGTGCTCTGGGGGTAAGAAGACACACAAATCAGAAACATGATAGGGAGAGTTGTTCAACACTGTTTCAGTTCTGTTAGTTTTAGCACATTTCCCCCACTTCGTTGCCATAGTAGCAGTTTCAAAATGCTGCTACCAAGTTCTCATTCAACAATATGTAACGAGAGTTAGCTATGGGTCAGGACCTAAAGATTAGAATTACCAATTCTGCTAGACGCCCAGATAAATTTGAATCTCAGACAAACCACAAATCATTTTTAGTGTAAGTATGTCATGTTATTCTTGGACATTCTTTTACTAAAAAATTATTCATGGTTTATTTGAACTTCGAATTTAACTTGGAATCAACTATTTATATTTGCTAAATTTGGCAATCCTAGGAGAGATGTAGGGTTCAAGGAGATAGACATGGTGCTTGCCCTTACTGAGTTTACATTTCAAACAAAATCAACAAACAAAATAATTACAAACAGTTGAAGCATGCTGAGAAGAAAACAGGGATAGAAATAGAACAACAGGTAGGATGAATGGGAGAGATCTTTCTTTAAAAAGAAAGGTCCTCAATGAAGAAGTGACATTTAGCCAGATCTGAAGGATAGGAAGAAGCAAGTCATTGGAAGGGTGGGGGTGGGAGTGGGGTGAAATGAAGAAGAGGAATAACATTCCAACAAAGTGCCTTGTGGGTTCAAGGAGCTGAAAGAAGAGATGTGAGAAGCACAGGAGGAGGCTATTGCAATAGTCCAGGAAAAGAAGTAACATCATCCTGAATTATTGGGGTAGCAACAGAGACAGGGTCTAATAACTTCCAGAATGTTCTGGAGTGGATCTGAAAGGCTTGTTGCATAGGGTGTAAAGAATGAGGGAAAGGAGTTGAGAGCAGGGCAGGGATGACAGCTGGGTTTCTGGCAGTGGTACTTCATAATCTCAAAAAAATAAGGTAGAAGTATCTTTGAGAGTGACAAGTTGGTATGCTTTCCCAATATTCTTTAATAATGAAGTATTCATTAAAAACTAAACATTGTTAACTAGTAATGAATGCCTTTGAATAAATTTAAAATTTGACCACTGTCACAGAAGCTGCCAGTGTCCCCCACTCCTTCCCATATTCCAACAGCAATCACCATTCACTGCCAATTGGTTGCTCTCAACGGCCAGGACCTGCAACTCCACCTGAGGACAAAACCAGAGCTCAGACAAAGTGCTAAGAAATAAATGGCCCTAACAAATGACAAACAGGAATTGGTGATTAAATATGGCAGCTCTCTCACCCCATGTTTCTGAGGCTTATGCTCAGCCCTTGGTTCCCTGAGACTCCACAAGGGAGTAAGTTCCAGGCACCCATCATGGCAAATTATTGCTAATACATCACTATTTGCTTCCTTCCTTTCTCTCACTTTCCCTGTCTCATGGGGCTCTTCCCTCAACCCCAAACTAAAATACCACTAGCCCCAGCATGAGCTCATTCTACCCCAACTCCTATGCACATGGTACCTCCACACTCTGAACTTTTCACTTCACTCTTTTATTGGTTTGGTGCCAGGGCCTTCCTGGGCCAGGCCCAACGTGCCAGGTTTCCACACACTTAGCACCCAAGCCCTTGTGCATTATTTCCTTGCTCCTGGCAGCAACACTCCAGCTAGAGACAGTATTTTACCCAGACCAGACTGTTCGCTCTAATTAAAAAAGATTTAGTTTCCTTCTGTTGTGCCTCAGATCATCTATGAAGATTTGTATCATTTCCTTAATTCCCTGTTCTCCATAATGCCTTCCTTTACTGTGTTCCTCAAGAAATATACCATCTCTTTGAATAGAAATAGAAAACCTAAAGAACAAAAAGTACCTGATTAGGCTTCCTGCCTTGACAAGAGGGTTTTCTGACAGCACCCAACAGCATCTTGGCAGATTTTGCTATTAGAGGAGGGTGTAATAGCAGCCACCCTCTCTTTTCCTTTCTGAGAGACTTGTCTCACAGCCCAGGCTACTAACAATGACTCTGCACCAGTGGGTCTCAAAGCAGGTGGTTTTGTCCCCCTAGCAAGACATCTAGCAAAATCTACAGGAATGTATGATTGTCACAACTAGAGAGAACACTGGCACTGGCCAATAAAGGCTAGGGATGCTGAGAAACATCCTACAATGCACAAGAAAGTCTCCTACAACAAAGAACTGTCCTGTGCTAAATGTCAGTAGGCAAAGTGGGTCTCAGCTTCAGCTGTACTTTGGAGCTTCCAGCAGCTTCTTGAACTCCCAGTGCCCAGGGTATACCACAGACCAACTGAATCAGAAACATTAGAGATGGAGCCCAACTGTGAGAACTTTTTTGAAACTCTTCAGTTGAGTTCAATGCACAGGCAAGGCCAAGGACCACTGTTTCAGAAATTTAAAATTAGTAGTGAAAATATCTTTTTTCCAACCTTAGATCTTGGTTCAACTCAGGGTTTCCTAGGGTCTACAAAAAGGAAGTTCAAAAAAATCCCTAAACCTCCTCCAATTTCTAGTAAATATGAAATGGAATAGGATGGCAGTGTGGGATGAGGGATTGCCCAGGGATCGCACGCTCCTGGGCAGTGTTGCGAGACCATCTCCATCAGAAAGTGAGAGTTAGGGGAGGGGCTGTTAATGGAAGCTGAGGCCTAGATATAAACCATTAAGTGAGAAGTTAACATGCAGTTTCTGTTTTATGAATTTCCAGAGTGATGAGTTATCACTACTGAGTTTGAAGGAAATTTTGTCCTTCTGGATATACTTTGCTACTAAAACAAAAGTAGCTTGAGTGCTGACATTTAAACGTATTTGTTATGCTTAGTGATCAGCAAGCATTCAATTTGATATAATCAGTTTTACATAATTATGTCACAAAATCTGATGTATATCTAAAATGTATGCTCTTGTCAGCCAGTATGGTGTGTGGTTAAGAGCACAAATGCTAAATCCAGGCTGCTCAGGTTCAAATCCAGGTTCTACAACTTGTTAGCTCTGTGACCCTGAGCAATTAACCTCTACAAGTTTCTCTTTCCTTAACTGTAAAATAATAATGATAGTACCTACTTCGCAGTGTTAGGTAAATGAGTTAAGATAGGTAAATTGCTCAAAAAAATGCCTATCACATAACAAGCACTGTATAACACGTAACTATTATTCAGAGTGGGTTTTTAAAATCTTAACCTTGATACACTAGGGTTTTTTTTCTTTGTTGTTTTTATTGTTATTGTAATTAAATATTGGAATTTAAAGAGTCTTTAAAATGGAAAGCAATTCTATTTTTCCCATATTTTTATTGGTGCATTGCAATTATACATAATAGTGGGATTCATTATTATGCACATACTGTAACAAAAATAATTTGGCCAATAACATTTCCCACTATTTCACCTTTCAATAATACTAGTTTTTAATTTTACTGTTAGTTAGTTAATAACAATAACTATTATGCCTGAATTTCAACTTTTGGAAAGAATACTAATTAAGAATATATGCTCTGACCCGGGCACCATAGCATACAACTGTAATCCCATGATCTTGGGAGGCTGAGGCAGGAGGATCACAAGTTTGAGGCAGCTTTGGCAACTTAGTGAGAATCTGTCTCAAAATATTTTAAAAGAGTTGTGGATGTAGCTCAGTGGCTGAATGCCCCTGGGCTCAATCCCAATAGCACACACAAAACAAACACAAAAACAAACAAAATGAACATAGATCTGAAATTCAGACTATACTTTTATAATCAAGTGCGCTTGAGAAATTTATAAACCTTACCTTCCTCATTTGGAAAAAAGAAATGATTTATTTCACAGGGATTTTGTGAGCATTAAATGATCTGATGTGTTGAAGGCACCCACCTGTTTTCAATACATGGGAAGCACAGGAAAATGCCAGCTATTATTACTGTTATTGTTTACCATTAACCATTGTGGCTCAGTGAATCCTCAGCTCCTGCCTCAGGGAGGCTATAGTGCCACCTACTGTAGGAGATACCAGAGTGAGTGAGCTGAAGTCCTTGTTCCTAAATAAATAAGCATTTAGCAGAAGCGAAAGGTATGTACTCTTCTAATACAGTAAGTAACAGATGTCCAAAGTAGGGGGGAAAGGAAATGTTTTATCCTTCTGGTCATTTTAGGTCTAAGAGAAAGAAAGTTTTAATTGAAGTTTAATTTAAAATCTCAACGATGTATATTAATAGATCAATTGAAGTAGAAGTTAAGACAGGCTTTAAACTGGCTTTGATAAAAGCATTTCCATGTGACTATGTACAGAGCTTTTCCTAGAACAATCCTGATTAATGATGTGGACCCTTGGGACTCTTAATAGCCAAATCGAGGTTTGTAAACTTATATCAGAAGCTTCAACACAAACCACTATGGCACTATTAATGGTGATACCTTGTAAAAATTAAGCATATACAATGCTACATGGTTCGTGGGAGAACAACTTAACTAATGGAGCTGTTTCGCTCATTCATGAGCATATACTGCCTTCTTTTTGGATTATATGCATAAAATTAAAATCAGAAGGGCAGGCATATATTATGATTCCACTTCTTTTAATAAAAGCATATGTATCCACTATTCCAGGTAATTTTCTTAAAGAACACTGGCTTTCTCTCATGCATGCTGGGATTTGGGACAAGTTAGTATTACTGGTAAAAAGCTTCTTTCTTGCATGCATGCCAAATTTCTTAGAATGTTGGTCATACAATGGATCAAAGTGAGATAAGCTGATGATGTCACTATAAAGCCCCCATACTGTGGTAACTGGTGCAGAGCAGAGCACTGTGGAGAGGATAAATACTTGTCCAGCCAACCACCACTGGATAAAGTGTCATGAGGGATGGAGAAATGTTCACTGGCTAAGTACCAGATAGACAATGAAAAATGGAGGCACTACTTATCCAGCCCATCACCAATGGACCTTCCTTATAAAAGTATTTTTTGATAAACCTTATGTCTCATAAGTTGTTTCTGGATATTTTCTTTGCTCTCTCAGTGACATATCCCACTGCCCTTGTGCAACTGGGCTGTGGGCAACACCTAATTCCTGCCATAAATAACCTCTAATGGCACTTTAGCTATTAGTACAGGAGGCACTGGGTTTGAATGCCTTCATTCTCACAGTCTCAAGAAAAGATGTCTGCCAATACTTGCTTTACACATAAAATGCTTTAAACATCTGCCTGATTTATTTCCAAATCTTTCCTGATTAAAACGACTTGTCAGTCTTCTGTTCATATGAGGTCAGAAAATGGGCAATTGTCTAGTAACTGACAATGTCACTTCTAATCAGAAGTAGGTGACAAGGGCAATCAGAGTAGTGGTTCCTAACCAAAACCAAGAATCCTACTCTTTTTGGGTGCAGTGTTGCCCGCATATAATCCCAGCGGCTCAGGAGGCTGAGACAGAAGGATCACGAGTTCAAAGTCAGCCTTAGCCATTTAGTAAGGCCCTAAGCAATTTAGAGACCCTGTCTCTAAATAAAATATAAAAAGGGGCCTGGGGATTTGAGTCAGTGTTTTAAGTGTCCCCACCTCTCCCTCCCCCCCAAAAAATCCTAATCTTCAAATTAGCAGGGTTTCTTCAAGAATTGGACAAGTCGTTTCTTCTATTCGAACCTTTTCTGTAGAAAGGCTGTGAGCTAGCAGATCTTTAAAGATTCTTCAGCTTTAATATTCTATAAGTCTATGAATGTCCTAGAAAGCCTAAAAGTGCAAGTTTAAGTCCCTGCTCTGTATGGCAACGTCTCTCATGCCCTTATGTCTCTTATGCTGAATTAGGTGTCTTTTCTCTGTACCCACCTCCCCACTCTGTCTGTCCTTATCCAGTTCAAAGAATGGTGAAAGACACACCTCAGAGGGAGGCTGCCCAAATTTATGTCCTACTTCAACTCTTACTAGCTCCCTGGACATGGGCACTATTAACCCCTCTAAATCTCACCTGTGTAATGAGGATAGTAGGACCTACCTACAAAGGTTGTTTTGAGGTATTTTAGGAGATGTGTAAAGCCCTTAGTTTAGCTTAGAATACACATCAGAGTTTCTTAAGTGTTGGCTGCTATAATTGTCTTTTTCAACCATGAGTTTCTCTAAGAGAGATTTTACCTTCTTCATGTTGGTATTCTCAATGCTAGAAAATAACAGGGGCTTAGTAAGTGTTCGATCAACGCACAGAGAAGTCTTGCAAGTCAATTTTTTGTCCTACAAGAATTCAATAAGATGCAGGTTCCTCTCTGCCCAGTGTCTCCAGAAAATCAATCCCCAGGATCTGCAGACCAATGGCTGCTCATCCTTCTTGTGGCCTATACTGGGGTCTCCTCTCAAATACCTGAAAGAACCAAATCATTTATGGGTTACCCCTTCTGCAAAGTATAATTTTGGAGGAAAATTTACCTATTTAGCTTGTAAGAGATGGCTTCAGCATAATTGATAAATCCCATCATCACCCCAGCTACCTCATATAGAATAGTAAGACTGATGCTCTCTACATCCTATATAAAATATGAATAAAACCTCTTTAGAAAACTTTGTTTTTAATTGTATGAAACATGCAATGTTAAGTTTTTTTAAGTACTTAAGTGTGCAAAGAACATCCAGAGAAGTTACCCACCTACTGCAAATTAGTACAATCACTTCAGAAAGCAGCTTGGAATTCCTCAACAGATAAGGAGCAGAACCGCCATATGACCCAGCTATTCTACTCATTGGTATTTCTCCAAAAGAGCAGAAATGAGCATACAATAGTGATAAATGCATTCCAATGTTTATAGTGGTACAGTTTACAATCACCAAGTTATGGAACAAGTTTAGGTCTCTGTCAACAGATGAATGGATAAAAAATGTGGTATGTATGCACAGTAGAGTTCTACTGGGCCATAAAGAAGAATAAAATTATGTGACTTGCTGGCAAATGGAACTACAGAACATCATGTTAAGTGAAATAAGCCAGACTTCAAAAGTCAAAGCTTGAATGCTTTTTCTCATATGCAGAAGCTAAAGAAAAGTCATTTAAAAAGAGGAGGATCTCATGAAAATAGAAGGGAGAACAGTAGAGTTGAGGAAGGGGATCCAGGAGGAGAGAGAAGGGGTAGGAGAGAGGAGGGACTGCAAAATGAAATTGACCAAACTATGCTATGTGTATTTGAGAATATATCACAATGAGTTTTCCCTTTTATGTATAATTATATTATACCAATTAAAAAACAATAAATAAATATGAGGAAGACCAGTAGGATAGAGGAAGGAGATGAGAAGGAGGGAAAAGGGAAGTATTGGGGATTGAAATGGAGCAAATTATGCTATATACATTTATAAATATGTCAAAATCAACCCCACTATAATGTATAACTCAACACACTAATGAAGACATTTAAAAAATAGATGTCCCTCTTCCCCTTAACAATTTCATACCAGATTGTAGCCTCCTATGTTGATTGCTATAGTAGCCTTAGCCATTTCCTCCATCACCCAGCCCCCAAATTCTTCCAGAACCTAATTTTAAGAGATATATGATTTTAAAGCAACTGGTAATAGCAGTAAAGAATTGACTCAAAACTAAAGTGTTGCTCCTTGTGATTAGGGGGAAAATTAACTTGAACTCTAGTGCCAGGTTTGCTCCAGGCATCTCAGACATTCCACCAGCCATCCATCTCCAGAGAAATTTAGAGGTCAGATGTTGAACTTTCTTTAATCCTTTGAATCTGAAGTTTGATCATGAGATATTGATTCACCCTGCACTTTCTTAGTAACTCAAAATGAAGAGTCTCCAGGTAGATGGCATGGCTTGGTGTTTCCCCAGGTCCCAGTGAGTATCAGCAGATTGAGAAGTCTCTATCTCAGCCAGAAAAATGGCAATAACTAAGGCAGTCAGCGGGGAAGAATTATAGTCATGGATACAGGTACAAACAGGTCTGCCAGAAAAGAAATAGAAACATGATAAAACTGTTTTTGTTCAAGTAAAGATAGCAAATGGCAATGGAAATTTTGAAAATTCAGAATATTTTTTCTTTTCTTTTTATGCCATGCTGGGATTGAAACTGGGATCTCACCCATGCTAGGCAAGTGCTTTACTGTGGAGCTACATACCCAGAATAGTTTAATATATTATAGAATTGTATTTTTAGTAATTTTTAAATAATTTTTTAATTGTTGATGGACCTTTGTTTTATTTATTTATTTATATGTGGTGCTGAGGATCGAACCCAGTGCCCCACACATGCTAGGCACACGCTCTACCACTGAGCCACAACTCCAGCCCATATTTTTAGTAATTTTAAAGTGCTGTCTATATTTTACAATTATGAAAATTTGATGGAAACAGATTCTTTTACAGATTTCTAATATCTTCAGATGCCTCATTGATTATCCTGAACAATACAGAGATAGGTAACAAGTTCTCTGTAACTCCCCCAAAGTTATGTGAAGGCTACATCAGGTTCCACTAGAAATGAAAAAACACATAAAGGAAAACAAATCAGGGACTGGATCCAAGCGATTTCAGAGCATAAATATGACCTCTTTCTACAGGCAGGATCCATGCTCAAAGGTAAAAAGACATAGTACTCAAACAAACCAGTCTGTCAGGAAAGCAAGACTGTTTCAGAGAAGGGGAACAGATGTCATACAAGGATAAGGAATTATTAAGAAGACTGGCTCCTCATGCATGTGCATAAAGGGAAACTAATAGAGATAATATATTTAGACGTTCATAAATCTTTTGACAAGTTCACATCCACATGAGTCATCCTGGGATTGGCAGGGGCTGCTTTATTCTGTAATGAGGGCTGTCTCAAAAATTGAAAATCATGTCTAACTGAAAATTCACAGCCTCATTACTGGTCTTCCTGCAGCTTCTCTTGCTCTGTGATCATCCTCCACCCAGGAATCAGAGTGATCTTCCAGGAATGCAAATCCAATCAGATTAGTCCTGCTTAATACCTTCAAGGGCTCTCACTACCATTATGCAGAAGTCTAAGCTCTTTGTGACAAGGCCTTATGATCTGGTTCCTGGTTACCTTCCTCATTATACACTTGTCATTTTTTGGATGCTCAGCAGTACCAGTGTGGGCTTCAGTGCCCAGTTCTAGCAGCATCAGTGAGACAGATGGCAGCATTTGGAACTCAGACAAGGTGGCAATTGGTGTTCTCATCAGACTACTCATTTGAGACATTTTTTAACTAATAAAAAATATTTTAAAATTGATTAGACTCATAAAAACACACTTCTCAATAATTCTCAGTGTTAAAAATGCTTTAAAAATTCCTGCTATGCAAAAATTGCTCTGGGTACTGCTTTCTTTCAACAATTAGGCATCAAGGATACTATGTAAATATTCTTCCCATGAGTAGGGATACTAGATAATTCCTGATGAAAGATGATTGGTATGATCAAGGATTAATATCTTTATTTTGTTTAAGCCTTAAAATCATTAAGAAAAAAAACATATTACATCAGAAAAGATGGGTAGTGGATTTGAACAAGCAAACATCAAAATAAATATAAATGGGCAAAGTATGTGAAAAAATGTTAAACATCAATAATAAACCCAAGATGAATCTTAAATATATTTCATCATTCAGGTTTAAAAATAATAATAGTAAACACTCATTGAGACTATATGTCACTTTGTAAGTCTTTTATAAATAATAACTCATGAAACAATACTATGAATGTGATCAGTATTTCTATTATAGAGATAAGGAAACTGAGGCACAGACTTTAAATACTTTCCAGGTCACTTCACCACTTAGTGGTAAAGCAGGAATGTAAAGGCAAGGAATTTGGCTTTGGAGGCTGTGTTAAACAGTATGATGTACTAATAGTACTCAGTGCTGGGAAACAGGGAATCAATTATTCATTGATTGGAAATACACAATTATAAAACCTTTTATATTTATTCCAGACAGAAAACATTTGCATACTTGACCCAGAAATTCCACTCCCAGTAATTTATCCTATGAAAAAATTTAGGGACATAAACAAAAATTCACCAAAAAAGCTATCTATTGTATTGATCCTAACAGCAAAAATTTGGAAAATGAAGTTTTCATCTATGAGAATAAGTAAATTATGATAGATACATATAATAGAATTCTAATAGCAATCACTAAACAAATGCTGTAGGGCTGGTGGTATAGCTCAGTGGTAGCACAGGTACATAGTATGCATCAGGTCCTGGATTCAATCCCCGGCATTAAAAAGAAAAAGCTGGGCGTGGTAGCACATGCCTGTAATCCCAGTGGCTCAGGAGGCTGAGGCAGGAGGATCACAAGTTCAAAGCCAGCCTCAGCAATTTTGCAAGGCCCTAAGCAACTTAGTGAGACCCTGTCTCTAAATATAATGTAAAAAGGACTGCAGATGTGGCTCAGTGATTAAGTGCCCCTGGGTTCAATCCCTGGTAACATAATAAGAGAAAAGAAAAAGAGAGAGAGAGAGAGAGAGAGAGAGAGAGAGAGAGAGAGAGAGAGAAAGAAATTGAAGGAAAATCATGTCATTCCATGGAAAAATATTCAAGACAAATCACTGGGACCAGAAACTTAAATCATTATGCACAGTGGATCTCATTTTGTTGCAGGGGGTGAAGATATATAAACAGAGAGGGCAAAAAGAACACTTTAGAAAGATAGTACCAAAATATTATTCCTGCATGATGGAACTGGGAGTGATTTTTATTTCATTCTCTTACTTAACTATCTTCTAGGTTTCTTAAAATAGACTTACACAGTTGCATAAAAATAATACACCACAGCTACCTCTAAAAGAAAACTGAAGGTCAAAGTAGGATTCCTCCTGCTTCTGCCCTCTGGTAAAATAAGAATGAAATATTACAATTATTTAAAGTCTGGAGAACAATTTAAGAGTAATGGTCATTAAGAGGGCTGGGAGAGGCAGGGGCAGACAGTAATTGTAATGATATAGTCAGGAGCAAATTAAAAACAGGAATCCCATGGATATTGAAATGATAATCACATGATTTGGTTATAGATCCAAGATGGTTTTGCAGAAATTCCTGGACTTTCACTCCAGCATTCTCCCATTACACAGAGCTTCTCCATGTGTCTATCACTCTGGCCCCTCTGAATTGCTGTTTCTTGCACTGTCCATTATTTCTGCCTCAAAGCTTCAGTTCACTTAGATTAGGCTTCTCATTCCTTCAGTATCATAGAATGAGATAGCAGAAGGTGGGAGATAATGTCTATAAGGGTTTAAAGCTTTCCATATCAGGGATATTTGTAGGGGTCCAGTGGTTTTCAGTATGCCAACACAGCCACCTCCAAAGTCAAGGGCAAGTTCTTCCACATAACGCATGGTCTTACTGAGGAAAAAGCACCTCTTCGTCAGTCTCTGAATTTTGGAGGTAATGCATATCCCACTTGGAAACACTGCTCTGACGTACTTATGGGGTGATTCATAAAGGTGCCAGTTGTTTTTGTTGTTTTGTGGTGCTGGAGATCAAACCCAAGGCCTCACACGTCAGTCACGCTGCCAGTTTTAAATGGAGCCCAGAATAGGCAATAGAGTCAATACTCCAGCAATTTGTGGTATATAAAGATGCTGCTTAGAGTCTCTTGCAAACAGTATAGTTGCAATGCAGACTTCTAAAAGTCTAAAGCAAGACTATGCCTTCTGCAGTGGAGAACAATTCACCATTCTAAAAGCAGTTGAGCATCAACCATCTCAAGTAATCATTCAACAAAAGCTCTCCATCATGATCTGCATTTCAGAAGCACTGAGTCATGATGGCAGGTGAACATAGCGACTTTAGGGCACAAGTGAATACAGGTTAAGCCTACTAAAGACTAAGCTAAGGTACCTGCTTGGGGACATACTGCAGGGTTGACCATGTGGATGCAATGGCCATTGATACAGTGCTATGCCCCAACAGCTAGAATTCTTGAGCGTGAGAACCAAGAAAAGTAGGATTGGCCCCTTTTGTCATTCCAGCAACTAACTTGTGGAATGTGTGCTTTGCTTCTTCAATATTGTTTCGCTGCTTAAGAAATCCCAGCATGGTGGAGCATGGGGAGAACAGTTATGTCAGGGAATCAAAAAAATCTGAAGCTATGACTACCTACTGGTTATTTGGGCTTCTTCTTGTATCTGGGAAACAAGTACAACATTTCCATATTGGCATCAGTGACACTAATTACAAGGAGCTAGGGTAACTGCTCCCCAATGAGGACAGAAAGGGATATATCTGGAGACCAAGAATTCACTGGAGCATCTTGATGCCTTCACATCCAGGGAAACTGTGAACGGGGGATTGCTGCAGCAAAGGCCTGATGATAAGTAGAGTAACTAAGGTTCTGGTCTTTGGAAATGAAGGTCTTGGTGACTCCATTAGGCAAGCAATCTAGATCTGCTAAAGTGATGACCAAGAAAGGGACATGGTTGGGGGAGACGGTGACTATGTCATGGCCTCTGGGCCAGTAGCAATAGCATGGACTGTAGCTTGTTTCACTGACCCTCCTACACTGAGTGTTCTGTAGATTGTACCTAGCCATCACCTTTGAGGACATATTACAGATTAGACTCCATGCACAAACACATCTACATAGAAGATGGAATAAAGAAATCATATACCTCTGGGCCTTCCTCACAACCACTTGATCTGTCTCCTGACTCCAATTATGGTTGTCACTATCAGTTGCCTGCAGGTGTGACTTGACAATACTTTTATTTACCTCAGCTGCACAGCCCATCACTTGCTTTCTGCCCTAAGTTTCCTTCCTCCTCACGTATGCCTGGAAGAACCAGTTCAGAGGCTGGGGTGTGGTTCAGCGGCAAAATGCTGGAGGGAAAAAGACTGTACATTCTACAGGTCTCCTCAGAAGGCCCTCGTGGAGCCTGTTCCTCTCAGAGGAACAGCATGCACTTGATGGGCTCTCTCTCCTTCCATGTTTCACTCTTCCCAGTCTCCCACTCCTGTTCTTTCAGATCCTAACATAAGCTACCTGCATACAAGCCTCCTTCTGGCTTTGTTTTTAGTGTAATAAAGGCTAATACCAAAATCAAATGAGAACAGTAGTACATACGATTTGAAAGTTCAAAACTAATGTATTCATGTAAATCATCCCTACAAAGCATACTGTTTGTCTACAGTACTTGATTTTACTGTCTTTATGGATGAAATTGTCACCATACTGTTTCAAGACTGAACTACAAAGCAGGGAGTAGCTGTTATTAATACTGTTATTTCATTTTCATCTCCATGACCTTTTGAGGTAGTGACTATTGCCATGCTGTAACAGAAGCCCTGAATTCTAATTGCTAAATTTAAATATCTTTAACCCAGACCTGACCTCCAAAGCCCATTAACACTTTTGTTCCTCACCATGACCTCCACCCTCCCTCTTTTCACCCCGCCAAGGAACCCAATTCAGCCATATTAGCCATATTCTACACATTCTGCCCTTTTGTGCTCCTGTTTTGCTTTGTGAACTTGAGAACCTAGATCAAATATTGTTTCCTTAGATTCAAACTGAGCTGCTTCTTCATCAGCTTACCTACATCATTTTACCTGAATATCACTTATTTTTTAAACCGTTGTTACTATTCCCCTGCAGTATAACTGGGTTAGGTATTAGGTGGTACCAGACACGTAAGCTAATTCAAGTAATAACTGCTCAATGAACAGTTGTGAGTATGTATTCCTTAAGCACACATACTAAGTCGGCCTTACCATGTTGTATTCTTAGCACATATCACAATGATAGGGCAGTGACTCCCAGAAGGACACTTTTGCTTCTCTGTTGTTAAGGTATAAGTAAGTTTTAACACGGACTCAAAATAATACCAAGAAGGAGAAACTATTTAATGATTATTAGAAGATTTATTTAAGCAAGAATATATTAGTCATCTTTGTCAGACTTAATATGAGATATTAAATTTTCGGTCCAATTTTCCTTCCTGGATAAGTTTTTCTTTCCTATCCTGTAGAGACAGAAAAAAAGTATATTAAAAACAATGCATTCTGGAACAACTCATGGTACAACTCTGAAAATCAGAATAACATACTCCAAACTTAATTGCAGTTTCATCATCTACAGTTCAAGGAGTGGGAGGAGGTAGTAAGCTGAAAAATTAAAGAGACAACAAGAAAATGCTCCTACTCTAAAATTTCTTACCCACATTTTAGAAATTAGAAATAAATTAACCCCACTAAAAAGTACATATTGAAAACAAAATCAAACACCTTGTGGGAAAGAGTGACCAATTTATCAGATAATCAAAGGACATGAACTCTGATAGAGAGTGGGTTGGCTAGTTTAAATCAATGGTAGATGAATGGGCTCCAGTCCAGATGGCAGCATAAAGCCTGGGGGGTTGTGGCTCAGGGTCCAGAGCCAGGAGTGAGTGGCCCAGTTCCAAAGGTAAGCTTGGCTTTCTCTTTAATCATACATGCAGACCTCTGAATGCAGTGATTCCCAGCCCAGGCTGCTTTTGCTTCTCTGTTGTTAGGGTATCAACATGTTTTACCATTAATTCACAAAATGTGACCAACATACTAGATTCATACCAACAAGGAACATGCTACATGATTTATGTATTCAGCTAATACTTGACTCAATCAACATCATCTCCTTTAGAACAAAGAAACTAAATGAAAATTTTGCAAAGGTATCTGAAAGTTAATCATAAAAGTTTAGTCTCTACATATCTTCTAATGCAAAAAAGTTAAACTTTAAAAAAGTTATTTCAGTATTCTTTTGCCTAACAATCACAGTAATGTCCTTATGTTATCTAAAAAACACCTTCATAAGCCAAGTTCAAGTTTTTGAAATTTAAATTGGCCATTTTATTTCTTTAAATTGTATAGCAGTCATTAAATTTAATCTGAAAGGCAAAGAGGCTACTGCAATTTTTAACAAAGTATGTTTATATGAGTTGAAACAGCAAAGCAGTAAAACCAATTAATTAATTAAAAACTTCCTATTTGAACTCTCACTGGAAAGGAATAAAGATAAAAGAAGAAAGGGAAAGAAGAGTTCAGGGCTAACATGGAAGGGGCACTGGGGGCAATCATTAGAAGAGCTATAGCTGGTACCTGCTAAAGGAACCTATCACACCAATACTAAACATCTGGCTCTAACACTTACCCTATCAGTTTTGAAAACATAATACCAGAATATGAGGGGTCCAATTCCAACCAGAGCTCCTAAGAGTGAGTTCTTGGGAGTGGGTCTGAAATTTGGATAGATATTTGCTGATCTTGCGTAGGTCCAGCGAATTAAGGCAGGGTCTTCCTAAAATTAATGAAAACAAAAAATTACAAAACTTGGGCAATACTGAGAAACAAATTCATCAGGACTTCTGCGAAGGAGCATAGAAGACATCTTTTGTTCTCTACAATACTTAAGGATATATCCTGAATATTCCTAAATAGTTGCAGTAAAGATCTTTCATTTCTAGCTATTTTTAAAATACTGATAATCCTGTTCAAATTCTTCAGAATTTAAAATATTCTTATTGCCCTTTAGCTTTCCATTTAAGACTCCTTATCTTCCAAACTATCAGAGAAGCCATTTTTCCTCCATCATCATTTTTATCTATTGTTCTCTAGACTGTTTTCAGCATCATTATCTTTCTTGAAGTATAACCATCAGAACCACACAGAATTCCCTGTGAAGGAAGATTACATACCTTTGTATTATAGTGCGCTCAAACATTCCTTTGAATTTGTATCTTGTGTCCTTACCCTCTTTACTGTGTGTTTGCACTACAAGCATAGTAATGAACACTGCTACAGAACACTATTGTATCTGCTTTCATTTTAATATGGTGTGATCATATTGGAGCAGCAGAAGGTATTTTTGAACTTCTGAGTTAAGGAATGAGTGTTCATGCCCTGAAGATTTCAACCCGATTGAAAGGAAGAGGAGCTACAAGGTGATAAGGGAAGTATCAAGCTTTGAATTTTGTCTAGGAACTCTTTTAGTGCCATTCCAATACTGGTCTTTCCAGGTTACAAATAGCTGCAGGAAGATGAAGACAGAAGTAGGTTAACTGAACTACAAGTTTCTTTTTTAAAAAAATATTTTTTTAGTTGTTGATGGGCCTTTTTTTCATTTATTTATATGGAGTGCTAAGAATCAAACCCAGGGCCTCACACATTCAAGGCAAGGGCTCTACCACTGAGCCACAACTCCAACCAAAACTGTAAGTTTCTTAAGTTGATATTTTAAAATCAAAATTAGTGTACTTCACACTATTAAAAGTTTTATAGAAAGGTCAAAGTTGTTAAAGAAAAATAATCAGCTTGTCTTGGTTAAAGAAAAAAAAGGTAATTGCCCATTGTAATATATTTATATTAGAATAACTATCTAAGAATAGCAAATCTACCCAAACACATGATTAAATTTAATTAGCTCAATCCCCAAATGATTTTTATAAAGTTATTCTCTCCAATTAACTGAACATTCAGGGTCCTAACTAACATAAAGTCACAACTGGTAGGACTAAAATAATTGAACTGGGTCTTCCACAGTCATATTTCACACCAAACTAAATTATAGCAATTTCAACCCAAGATAATCATCAGCTGGAGCTCAGAAATAAAAAAAAAAACCTTTTAGTGTAAATGCTCCCCTTCATTTCAATCAGGCTAAAATTCCTTCAGGGTGTGAACACTCACTACTAGACTCAAAATCCAAAAATACCTTCTGCTGCTCTAGAAACTATTAATATTATCACACCATGTTAAAATGAAAACAAACACAACAGCATTCTGCCACAGTGTTCATTACTATGCCTATAGTGTGAAGAGAAACAGTAAAGAGGGTAAGGACGCAAGATATAGGTTCAAACGGATATTTGAGCTCAATACATGAAGGATAAATACATCTATTTATCACTTCTGCTATAAATGCATTTGAATGATGATCTAGCAACAGACTTCTCAACCTGCCAGTCACCTTTCTATGCTTTAATATCTATCTGCCACATCTGCCTTCCATAAACAGACATTTCATTTTGTAAAAATATCAATTGCCCTATGACCATGGTTCATTAAGTACAGTACTATTATTAAGAGAGATTAAGAGATGTTTCAAAAGGCACACCATGGGAAACAGCTTTCCCTTCTGTGACTCCATTCATCAGTTAATGGAGTATCAGCAGCAAGCGACATAGTGAATAGTCCTTGAAACCATTTCTTCCCTTGACTTCCAGGGCCCACGCCTGCTTTGTTTTCCTCCTAACTGGCCATGTTCTCTTCATCTCTTTTGCTCTTTTCCTTCCATGTCCCCAATCTCTTTAATATTGGGACTTAGACCTTGCTGGTATTTCCTATCTACATTCACTCCACTAATGTCATCCAGTCACATGACTTTAATATCTACAGGCTAATGACTCCCCAAATTATACCTCTAACCCTAGACTGCTACCCTGAACTCCAGACTTAATATCCAAGCACCTATTCAACACTGACATATTGTCTAACAGGCATCTTGAATGTTACTCATCCCAATTATGATTTCATAATATTCCATTCCATCACCATACTGGTTCCTTCTCTTTCTTTTAAAAGGCAATTTCATTCTTCTAATTGCTTAGGTCGAAAATGTTGGGTCATCCTGGACTTCTCCCTTTCTCTCATACACCACATATAATCTGCCAGCAAATCCGTTTGGCTCTACTTTTAATACCTACCCCAAACTGACCACTTCTCACCACCTCCACTGCCACCACCCTGGTAGCAACTATCAATTAAGGCAGCATTGTTATTCTTAACTCATCTTTCTGTTCCTGCCCTTGCTTCCCCATATTCAATTCTCAACTAATCAACCAGAGAGAGCTTGTTAAAATTTAAATTCAGATTATGTGACTCCCTTATCAGTAGAAATCCTTACAATGATATAGGCTGGTGTGACCTGGTCCTAAATACCTCTCAGACCCCATCTTTTCCACTCTGCCATCATCCTTCTCTACTTAAGACAGCAAGTTGAGGTGGGGTACTGGGGACCCAGAGGCACTTTGCCACTGAGCTACATCCCGTCTTTTTTATTTTTCTATTTTTGAGACAGGGACTCACTAAGTCACCTAGGTTGGTCTCAAATGTGTCATCCTCCTGCCTTAGCCTCCAGAATCACTAGGACATTTTTGAATTAGCCAGGCACACTCCTGCCTAAGAGCCCTTGTATTTACCATTCCCACTAACCAGCATGCTACTTCCTATATGAGGCTAGCTCCATGGCCTTACTTTTGTCAGATCTTCAAAATGTCACATTCCAAGCAGTTGCTTATCCTTTCTACTACATACACTCCTAATCCCTTCTCCTTTCTTTTCCTACCACTATTTAATATGTTAAATGATTTCATTTTTTAATCATTTGTTAATGATTTCATTTTTTGCTTATTACCACTTGCTTGCTCTACCACTGGAAATAAAGCTCTACAAGGACAGAAATTTTTGCTGGCTTTGTCCTCCTTTGTTACCTCAGCATCTAAAACAGGCCCATAATAAACCCTGGCAGTTATTTACTGACTGAATCAATTATTCTTAAATGCCTAAAGATTAGGAAAGAGAATTTACAGGTATTGATTAATAAATGAGCATGCCACACTTTCAATTAACAGAATTAAAGAGGCGAGTATTATTACTTCTATTTTACAGGTGAGAAAACTGAAAACTGCTCTGGGTCAGAGTTGGAAAACAGAATATCTAGGGTTCGAGTCTCAAGTTCACCCTTTTAATTTCTTGTTTTACTACATACTATCTAACACATCAAACTGAATTATGTGCATATGTACATAACAGATGTGCTTTTTCTGAACCTTCTTCCCAAGTAAACAAATTCTGGCTGGAAAAAGTACAGCTAACTAAATAAAAGCAAATGCTGTTGGGTTGCAGAGACCAGGGTACAACTTCAGCTCTACGACTTGCTAGTGGATATATCTGTATGAGATATCTGTTATTCCTCTGTTATCTTCTCAACTGGAAAAATGGAAGAGTAAAAGACCTTAATGCACTGAATAGTTGTGACATGTGAATAAAGAAATATTCAGAAAGGTTTTGGAATAGTGTCTGGCACATTGTAACTTTCCTTCAATCCTCACAACTTCCAAAAATTCCTATAGAACAGCAGTGCAAAAGTCGTCTTTTTTAAATCTTGAGATATTTTGACAGCTCTAGCACAGAAAACTATGTAAAAGCATACTTGGTAAATAATAACTATCAGCTTACTGGGCATATATTCTGAGAATGTTACACTACCTCATTTAATCTCAAGTCCTTGAAGAATACACATCATTTTTGTATGAACATTAAAACAAAATAACTATGAATTCAAGGGGTTAGGTAAGTTGCCCGAGGTCATAGTTTGCCAGTGTGTAGTGCTTTGGAGTCTTACTCTTAAGTCCAAAGCTCCAGTAAGCTGCGGGGTCTTTTAAAAATATAGGATGAAGAATCACTATATTCCCATCAGGAGTGAGCAGTATTCCTACTAGTTGTGATCAGAAAAGTATAAAATATTCTTTAATTATACATATATGGGGGGGGGGGCCTGAACACGCCTGCTGTATGCCAGGCCAATCACGTGTCTTATCTCATTCAATCTTGAAAACAGCCTGGTTAGAGAGGAAGAAATATGCTAGGCTCGTTTTTCAGATAGGAAAGACAAAGCTACGCAGAGATGAGAAACTTTCTCAAGATCACACAGAAGGGAAGTGATCAAGCCGGGACTCGAACCCATCCTGACCAAGCTCTCTGGCCAAGGTCAAAGGGCTAGAAGTCGGCCTGTCTTCGGGGCCTGGATGAGGGCCCATGTCTAAGACACTGGGAACGGCGGCTGCCCACCGCGTGGTGCACCTTGGCGAGTCTGGGCTGCTCAGTCTGAGCCGACCTTCCAGACTCCGGCCCGAGTCCCGCCCGACCGGCCCCCCACTCACGATGAGCCCTCGGCGGTTGGGGTCGTTGTACTGAAGCAGATACTCCCGTTTAAGCCGGGATCTTATGGCCAACCTCTCGGCTTGCGCCTTCCGGGTGTCCGGAGATATGTCATATTCGGCTGGGTCGAGGGTAGGGGGTAAAGTGGCCAAGCGCGAGGGCTTATACTTCGGGAACGACATCTTGGCGCCCTGGCGCAAGTGCGCCTGCGTAGCTCTGAACCGCAGCCTCAGGAAGTGCGCCTGCGCGTTACTGGGACAGCAGGGGTGGAGTTTAGCCAAAAGCCTGTCTTTGTCCCCGACCTTCCTCCACTTGCTAGCGCGCTATCCGCGGTGTGCGCATGCGTATTGTGCTGCCTCGGCTCCACTTCCCCGCGCCCAGCCCTTCTGAAGCTTCCTAGCAGATCTTCGTGAGGTTGAACTGTGAGACTGGCTGGGACAGGGGAACCGGGCTGACTCAGGCATGCAAAGTCCTAGTTTTCGGTGTGGGTCTATCCAGACTGTGTGACCTTAGAAAAGTCATTTAATGTCTCTAGAGTTCCTTTTCCTTATCCTGGAGATAATGACCCCTATTTCATCCTTCTAGCAAAAATGAGAGTTAAATAAACTAATGAGTAGACGCCGAAGTGCTTTGTGAAACATAATTCCCTATCCAAAATAAAAAGCTAGTCTGTACCTTACCGCGTTAGGTCACAAACATAACACTTCATAGGAATGAAACAATGTTCATAAGATGGTAAGGATGATATACGAGGAGGGTTGCCTGAGTGTAGTGAGCGGGAAAGGAGATACTGAATAAAGCTCCTGAAGAAACAATACCTTAAGAGGTTAAAACCTCGTACTTAAAATCCTTAGCACATTTCGGATACTAAAAATGAAAAACATTCTTATAGACATGAAGGTACACAAAGGGGCATTGTATCTCACTGTGAAAGATGATTTGGAGAGTCCGGCAAGATTGACTATGCCCGTAATCCCAGCGATTCAGGAGGCTGAGGCAGAATCATCCCGCGTTCGAGGATAGCCTCAGCAGCTTGGCGGGACCCTGACTCAAAATTTAAAAAGGGCTGAGGATGCGAGTCAGTGAAAAAGTATCCCTGGGTTTAATCTCCAGTACAAAAAAAAAAAAAAAAAAAAAAAAATAGTTTGGGGATGGGGGAGTAACACACTAAGTGTAACCTTCATTCCTCGGTCCCTTCCCCTCCCCAGCTCCCAGTCCCGTCCCCCACTACCATCAGTGAGAAAAAGAAGCAAGTTATTCAGCAGTGTTTTTAGGTACCAATAAAGATACTCCTCAGGGTAAAAAATGTAAACAGTTTTTCCATAACTCAAGCAAGGAAAGCTAGATCAAGAGAGCCTCAGCTTGGCTGAACTATCTGGGGATATGAAGGTACGTGGAAAAATGGTTGCTAGGCAGAGAAGGGAGCTAGAAAGTGTTGGCACTTTAATGAGGAGCAACACTGCTGTTAAATTAATTCAGCATTTTAATACTGTTTTAAAATATTTATTAAGTACCCACCACGTGAAGCACACTGCACACCAGTCAGTCTCGGTCAGTCTTCTAGTCCCAGTGGGGAAAATACAGAAGAAATGGAGACTGGGGTGTTTGTCTTCCAGAAGCTGCCAATCAGACAGTGCAAGAACAGGCAGAGCAGGGTAGTATCTGCAAGTAGTTTAATGTACCTATGAATTTGGAGTATAATAGACTCATGAGAATGCAGGCTGAGAGAATGTAGAAAAAAGAAATTTGAGATACATCATTCACACTCAACTTTAAAATAGCACAAGATTAAAAAAAGGAAGTTCTGATTTGTTTGGAGGTGTTTTGAAATATTACTAAAAAAATATGAAAAGCAGGAGCAAGTTGTAAAATTCTAAAGACTACATAGATAAAATGTTAAAA
Source organism: Sciurus vulgaris (assembly GCF_902686455.1). Classification (NCBI taxonomy): domain Eukaryota; kingdom Metazoa; phylum Chordata; class Mammalia; order Rodentia; family Sciuridae; genus Sciurus; species Sciurus vulgaris. The sequence goes on along the minus strand of NC_136470.1, from coordinate 70,767,385 downwards.
ACCTTTTGTTTTTGACCCTGCTCTAGGAAGAGGGGAATTAAAAAGAATAAAAAGATAAAGGAAAGAGTATAGTGCGCACAAGCTAGCCCACAATGTTAAATAAGATTTAAGAGGGAAAGAGAAATTTTGTTAAAGCAAGATCTTTGGATGAGTTTAGGTAGTTGGTTATTTCTAAACTTTGCTGATTATCATAAGGCTCATTTAGGATGATTGTTAAATATATGGAGTTTTTTTCAGAAACTCAAATGTCCAATGTTTTCTCTCATGTGTGGAAGCTAGAGTATAATGAAGGAAAGGGGGAGGGAAGGATAGGATAACATACATAAATTAATAGATGAGCAGAAGGAAGTCTAGTCGAGTAGTGGAAGGAGAATGGAAAAGGGGAGGATGGGGAGAAAAGGGAGGATCATGAACTGAAATAAATTTCCATGCATGTGTAAGTTTGTCAGAATGAACCCAACTACTATGCATAACTATAAAACTCTAATAATTTTTTTAAAAACTAAGGAGTTTATTTTAACTCTAATTTCTGTTATGTTCTTGGAAATTCACAGGGAATCTAGGAGTCTGTATTGCCTCTAATCTGGGAGATTCTTAAAATATTGCTAATCTGATTTTTTTTTTTTTCCTCTCCAAATGAACTTTAGAATCAGACTGTCATCATCCACATAATAAATTTTTGAGATTTTTAAAATTTGGATTCCATTTTTATTGTGTTAATCATCTATAAATAATTTTTCCATTTATATTTATTTCTTCTGCTTCTTTCTACTACTTTTTTGTTTTACTCTTTTTTCTAGCTTTTTAAACGAAATGCTTTTCTTATTTGTTTTTGTTTTTATAGCTTATAATATCTGCATATACTTCTGTACATTTAGTTACATCTTCATAAATTTTTATTAATATTTTCATTGTCATGTAGTGTTGAATATTTCATAATTTTTATTATCTTTAAATTAATGTATTACTGTGAAATGCATTTCTTGCTTTCCAAAAGATGTTTTAACCATGTTTTTATTGTTAATTTCTAATTTAATTACCTATTGTGAGAGAACTGTGATGAGAGAACTTTGGTAAGAGAACTTTGGTCCTTTGAAATTTTCTTAGATTCTCTCTGGGACTTTATATGTGGTCATTTTTTTTTTTTTTATCTTGTAGTTGGCTTGGCTTTTTTAAAATAAAACATTTTATTGAAATATAACTTTCAGATAGAAAAATGCACAAATAATACGTATTCTGTTCAATGAGTTATTACAAAGTGCACACATCTTTCTAAGTATACATACTCAGCTTTTATAATACTTCCATGTAAATTTAAAAATATTTATTCTGTAATCAGTGAGTACAAAGTTAGAACAAGCTTGGTAATTGTGTGGTTTGGATCTCTTCATATCCTTATTCATTTTATCTATTTGATCTAATTCCAATAGTTTTACTATAATCTCTGAAAGCCATTATAGTTTGACATTTTTTCCTTGAGCAAGATTAGAGACCTCAGTGTGAACTGAAGGTGATATGGAAATATTTTTAAATGCATGCTTCTGTTAATTGTAATCAAAAAGACAAAGTAACGCCTACATAATGGTTTCGTTGTTCCATCCATTTAGGGTGCTGTATACAAACCTACCAGGAGAGAGAAAAAAAAAGATTTCTGCTAAAAATATACAGTACACTTAGAAACACATCTGTCATGTAGACATATCCAAAAGCTTATGAATATTACATTTTGCATTCCTCTTTTTCAGAGACAGTCTTTGCTTCTTATGTTAGTATATATCTGTTCTTATTACTAAAGTCACTTACATAAGTGCATATTTGTACTTGAATGGAGCAAGAAGTTTTGTACCTAGTGTAAGAGGACATTTTCTTAGAAGTTTTCCATTTATGTGCGATAGGGTTGATCCTTGTAGTTGAGGCTATGCCGTGTCTTCATCTTGGAGATCAAGTATTGCCCTGTCATCATCTTCTGCTTGGGGAGAGCACAGCCTCCAGGTTGGTTTTCTCACATGTGTCTATTCTTTCCATACTCCCATTTCTTTTCTGTACAGCAGCCAGCGTGCTCTTCTAAAATATACATGATCTATCACTTCTAATTAAACCCTTACATGGTTTACAGCACTCATTGCATTCTGCTTCCTGCCTCCTCAGCTCCCCTCAGCTCCTTGCTCCACATCACTGTCTGTGCTCTGGCTATACCAGCTCGCTTCAGTTCCTGCCTTCCAGGGCCTCTGCACTTTCTCTTCACACTGCCTCAAACATTATACTACACTGGACTCCTGTTCATCCTTCAGAACTCAATTTTCTAGCCCCTTAGCTAACCAACAATGTCAAATCCCTCTATGAACTGACCTAGCACTGTAGACTTCTCTTTCATAATACCAATTGCAATCTTTACCATTTTTATTATTTTGTCAATCTCTGCCCACCCTGCACCCCCAGTTACCACTAGAATGTAAGCTCTTTGAAGACCAAGACCACATCGCACTTGGCTTACCCTCATCCCATACTAGCACAGTGTTGGTACATCATACAGTGATGAATGAATAGTTACCTTTTCTCATCTCAAAATGAGTATATTAACCAAGTGCCTCTACACCCCTCTTTCTGCCTCTCCTTCCATCCCATATGCACCTCCAGACCAGGTGCCATATACCACACCTGCTGCCCCTCACTATTGCCCCCCACAAATAATTCAACATTCAAGTTCAGCACATTGTCCAGAAATACAGATTTTTACCAAAGATTTCAGAAGATACAGAAGAGGAGGAGCATATCACAAAATAAAATGCCCCTCACCGTGCCCTTCTAACATCTCTTTGCCTGTAAGTTTTTATCTCTCTAGCAGTAGAAACTGTTTCATCCCGAGTCTGCTCTGGGAGCGCCTCCAGCCAGGCTGCCTCCTCCTTCACCTGCCTCCCAGGGCTCCAAACCACACCCATCAAAACAAAGCCCACCCATAAGCCAGGCCATGACTCCTGGGGTCCTCAGTTCATAGGGATATTGTAAAATTTGGGGCTGGGACTGTAGCTCAGTGCTAGCATGTGTGAGGCACTGGGTTGGATCCTTAGCACCACATAAAAATAAATAAATAAAACAAAGGACCATCAACAACTATAACTAAAAAGTGTTTTAAAAATTTTGGAACCAAAAGCATTGGTTCTTTTTCATCTTGTGTTTTGCTTGGTAGTCCATTAATACCATCCTACACCCTTCCTGCTGTCTGCAGCTGACTGAAATCTTATGTCCATCAAGGTCTGCTTCAAAGATCACATCCCCTGGAAAACCTTTCCATAAAGCCCCCAGGTACAGACAATTTTATACTTGGTTTTTTCTTCCTCTCCTCTTAAAGCAAGTTCTATTTCTTACTGGACATTCCTGCTGCAGAACCTGTCCTAGATACAGGACACATGGCAGGTTCTAATGCTGTTTGGATTATAGCACAACATACATTTCTTTTCTTCAGAGTTAAAATCTCTTCAAGAAAGCTACTGAGGGGCTGGGGAGATAACTCAGTTGGTAGAGTGTTTGCCTCACAAGCACAAGGCCCTGGGTTCAATCCCCAGCATGCCCCGCCCCCCCCCCCCCCCCCCCAAAAAAAAAGAAAGCTACTGTGTTTTGGGAGGCTGAGGATCGCAAATTCAAAGCCAGCCTCAGCAACTTAGGGAGGCCCTAAGAAACTTAATGAGACCTGTCTCTAAATAAAATACAAAAACGGGGGTGGGTGTGGTTGCTGGGGATGTGGCTCAGTGGTTAAGTGCCCCTAGGTTCAATCCTCAGTGCCAAAAAAAAAAAAAGTTACTGAGGTTCGTATTTCTAAATACCAAATATCCAATGTTTCCATTTCAGAGTCAGCGAAAAGAAACCACTACTACCTGCCAAAGCACTCTAGGTTCTGTGAGTGGGTATACTATAGCTCTTGGTTAAAGGATCTTAGGGAGAAGTTTTCTATCCAGGTGGGAGATATAGAAGTTTTCTCCAGTTGACTCTGTCTTTCTAAAGTTCAGCACAAGTCTAACCCCTGAAAGACTATCATTTACAAAGTAACTATTGAGTCTTGCTGCATATACCAAAAAGTTGGCTTATTTAAAATATTTCTGTATGTATTCAACCTCCTGTGGTCTAGGGAGAGACCTGTTGCTAGAAGTCTGGATTGTGCTATCACTGGTGTGAGCTTTAGAAACAGAATTTCTCAAGTTTAAGATCAAGCAAAAGAGATGGAAATCCAGTGATAAGGTTTGCTCAGATTTCCTACCAAATTATACTTAAGTTATCAACAAGAAACTATAAATATCTTTAATTTCTTTCATTCCTATAAGCATTTTCATTACCCAGAATAAGTCAGGATAAAAATAAAGTAATACATTTCATTATGAAAAATTTAAAATAAAATAAAAATCTTAAAAATCCATATTTCCAAAAACTAATATAACTTTAAACATTTTTTTCTTTCAATCTTTTTTCCAAATAGAAAGTGGTTTTAGAAAATTCTAATTTGGGCTGAGAGTGTAGCTCAGTTGTACAGCACTTGACTGGGTTCAATCCCCAGTACTGAAAAAAAAAGTTGTATGTATATGTAATATATATTTACTTTATTCTGCTTTTTCCTAAAGTTTTAAAAATAAGCAGCTTTCTAGAGTTTTATCATAGATAATAATATTCATAATATTATGGACATACTCCAACAGAAGGAAAAAAATTAATTTATTTAATTGTGTCCTTTAATGGACCTTAAAGTTTTTTTTTTTGTTTTTTTTTTTTTTTTTTTTTTTTTTTAAGTAAATAAGCACTTTTCTAAACATTTTATATTTGCTTGTGGAGTTGTTTGCTTATTTGCAGTTCAGTTTATCTTTCCTTCTCTCCCAGTCAGCTCTTCTAGGTGCTGTGTCCACCTCAGCCTTCCTGGCAACCTGTCAGTCTCTCTAGAATCTGGGGTGAACAGGTTTGATGCTTACCTGACAATCTTCACTTGGTCTATTCACCTTGTCATCCCTGCCCATGGAGCATGCTTTTAATTTCTCGTTATTTAGACTTGTCCTAACGAAGGCCAATTTTCGGGAAATCAATTCAGTGGGAGCCAGATTATGAATGATCACCTCTTGGATTGGCAAGCTGACTTAGGTCCAACACAGTGAGCTGGGCCAAAGGCTGTGAAATATACCAGACTTTGGAACCAGACACATGGAGCTTCAAACCCAGGGTCTAATACCCCTGCAAGATATCACTTTATATCTTTATAAAGATATAAAGATAGCTTTATATCTTTAAGCTAAAGATCTGACCTTTCTAGCCTTTCTGGATCCCTAGACAAAGTTTTGGAGATAAAATGAGATCATGCATACAAATCACCTGATGTAGAACCACCGTGGGAGGATGTGGTAGAGTCATTAGATGGTTTGTTAGGCTCTCTTAGGTAAGCTCAACTAGCTGTATAACATTCTATATCTGAATCCAGATTTCTTCTCTTTTAAAATCCAGCACCTACAAATCTATTTCTTGAAAGAATCAGCTTTCTTTGCTTCAAAAAACATAAAATGCAATCAAAGTTTTAAAACGCACATTGTAAAAATTTTATTTATTTATAATTTGTTCTTTTTAGTTATACCTGACAGTAGAATGTATTTTGACATATCATACATACATGGAGTATAACTTCCCATTCTTGTAAAACAGGTGTTCACAGGTGTTAAAGACAATTATTTAGAATATCCTCCTGGGAGCATTTTGAAAGTACCAGACTACTTCTTTTTATTGCAGAAATTTTCAGACATACAAAAGTAGAGGAAATGTTATAATGAACACATGCTTTTTAGTACCCAGCTTTTACAATTTTAAATATTTTGCCAATATTGTTTTATCCATATACACTTCAGTTTTCTTTTTGCTGGATTAGCTGAAAGCAATCCCTGACAGTGTTTCATTTTACACCATTCTATGATTCTGTGAATATGACTATTTAGATATTCATATTAGTGAACTCATACAATATTAGTCTTTCTCTGACTGGCTTATTTTACTGAGCATGTCCTCAAGTTTCAATCATTTTCCTCTATTGCAGAATTTCCTTCCTTTTTAAAACTAACGTATTCTACTGTATGTAGGTTTTATATATATATATATACAAATATTTATGTATATATACAAATTATTATATATGTACAAATATATGTATATATATTTAACCCAGATAGCATGTAGATATATTTATATTTTATATACTATATAGTCTGTATACCATATGTATTAAATGTATGTTATGGTCTACATATTATAGTATATAGATTATATACTGTACATAATATATGTTACATATATAATACATATAAATATAATACACATTAATCCATTCATCTTTCCATGGACATTCAAGCTGTTTTACAACTTAGCTGATGTGATGGGTTCTGCAATGAACACAAGTGTGCTAGTACTGTTTCAAGATTCTGGTTTCAATTCTTTTGGATAAATAGTCTGAAGTGGGATCGCATGTTCACTTGATAGTTCTGTTTTAATAGTTTTGAGGCTCCATAGCAACTACACCATTTTACATTCCCATCAGCACTGTAGGAGGGTTCCACCTTCTTCCACATCCTCACCAACATACATTGTCTTATTTCTTTATCCTAATCATCTTGTGAGGTGTGAGGTGATATCTCATTGTGGTTTAGATTTTCATGTCCCTGATGAATAGTGATGTTGAACGCTTTTTCATATACCTGTTGACCATTTATGTGTCTTCTTTGGAGAAATGACTGTTCGAGTCCTTAGACTATTTTAAAATTGGGCTATTGGTTTGTTGTTGTTGTTTCTTTTGTTCCTATTGGGTTGTAGGAGTTCCCTGTTTGAAGTTGTCAATCTCAGGGCAAATATTCCCCCTATTCATCCCCTCCTCTTTATTCCCATGCTCCCTTGGTCCAGGCCCTGTTACCTATCTTTACACCAAGTATGAAATGGTCTTGATTTGGGTTCTCCTAGAAACACAGCCTGAGATAGGATTTGATGATAAATAACTTGCTTGAGAGGTAAGACTGAGACAGGGAAGTGAAGGAAGCCAATAAAAGGTACGTTATCAAACACTCCAGGGCACTGGAGCTTCATCCTACTGGGAAACTCTGGAAGAGAGTATAGAACAGGGCTCAGAGTCGTCCCAATGGACTTGCAGGGAAGCTGGGGTCTTTACCTTGCAACCCTTCACTCATCATTGCTGGAGGCTGGTCTCAGGGGCACGAGCTCCCCAGCACCTCTAATCTGTGCTGTGTATGGGCTGAGCACACTGCCGAGCCAGGCTGCAGGGGCCACAGACCTTGGTAGGGCCCTGACAACCCCCAATGGCCTTTCTCCCCACAGAGAGGCCAAGGATAACTTCCTGAAGTCCAAATCTGACTGTGACACTTCTCTAGTGAATAAAAAGTATATGCAGATGATACTAAAGACCAGCTTTGCTTACTTCCCCTGATGAAGTACTGTCTTGTGTGGTACCAAACTGCCTGACCCTGGGCAACTTGGCATACCTCTTGCAGGTGACCGAAGTTTGGATCAGTCTTTCATTCACTACCTATATATTAAATGTAGGGATAGATTTATTTATTTATTTCATTTTTTTAATATATATTTTTTCATTGTCAATGGACCTTTTTTCATATATTTATTTATATGTGGTGCTGAGAATTGAACCCAGTGCCTCAGGCATGCCAGGCAAGCACTGTACCACTGAGCCACAACCCCAACCTTTATATTTATCATGAAAAGTGTGTTTATTTGCAGAACAGTTTGGGAGGGGAAGAACAGACAGAGGATAGCCTCTGGTTCAGAGCCCACTGGTGCAGCCCTCTCCCTCTCAACAGTTCTGCCGAGTCCTTCCCAACTGCGCAGTGCCTAGCGCGTGCTTCTGCCACTGCACCAGAGCTCCTCATGGCAACACTTTGTTCTTCTTTATGCAGTCACATTATCTGGGAATCTCAGAGTGATTTACAAGCTTACATAACTTCCCAAATGAGTCAGCATGCTCAAGAAGGCAGCATGGTGTAGTGGGAAGAACAGAGCATTTGGTGCCAGATAGAACAAGTTCAATTCCTGCATCTGCCACTTCCTAAACATGTGTCTAGACAAGTTATTCTACCTCTCCCAGCCTGTTTCTTCGTCTTTCAAATGGGGATGAGGGTCCAATACCTACTTAGGAGGGTTATTATAAAGATTAAATGAGGCAAAGCACACTCAGAGTGCTCTGTGCAGTGTTCACCCTCCTGTTTACATCCTGATGTACATGTCTTCCAGCAAATTCTTGAACCTTACTGACCTGCAGTGAGGAGAAACCGCTGATTTATCTCTATCTGATTTTATCATCAGTGAACTTTAATGGAAGTCTAAATCGTTCTTTGTAAAGGAAAAATGCTCTGGCTCCACTCTGGGCAATGCAGCCGCCTTGCGTGTGAAATTCATCAGTACTAGCAAAGGCTGTGCACTAGGCAGGGCTGGGCAGGCACAGCCAGGCTCAGCCCAGACGGCGGGGGCAGCTAAAGATCGCTAGCTTTCAGAGGCAACTTTGGGAGCGTGCAATGAGACAGACAACCAGAAAAACAAAATGTGCAGGAGAGGGTGTGGGCTGCAACCCGAATCGCTGTTAACCACAGTGGGGAGCAGTTAGGAATGGCGTCGCACAATGCCTTTTGCTACACAAAGGGGCAGCTTACAAATGAGATGCCGAGATGCTGCCGTGCTGGCCAGGACTGCGGACAATTCTGGGACTGTTCTTCCAAAGCGCTTGGAACAAATGCCTGCAAATTAAGAAAATAAAATAAAATCCCTGGTCAGCAAAAAGCACTGCTCAAATGTTCTTTCCTGCCGGCTGCAACATTATTAGAGCAGGATTACCAGACAAGCTCTTTTCCAGAAGCTTTATGATCAGCATAATACATGCTGCACACTACGGGTCAGCAGAGAGAATATTATAATTTAGGAGTGATTGGTGGGCATGTCCACAGAGCAAAGAAACTACAGAATGTTAGAAGTGGAAAGGATCTTTCATAGCATCTGTAGTGGTTTTGTTTTTGCAGGGGTAGGAGATTACTGGAGATTGAACCCAGAGGTGCTCTATCGCTGAGCTACATCCCCAGCCTTTCTTATTTTGAGACAGGGTCTTGCTAAGTTGCTGAAGCTGTCTTTGAACATAAAAAAAATTCCTGCCTCAGCCTCCCTGGGCAGCTGGTATTACAGGCATGCACCACCACACCTGACTGTTCTGGTGATTTTTAAATGCTATTAAACAGTAGAACTGGGCTAGGAGTGTAACTCAGTGTAGAGAGCTTGCCTACCATGCAAGAAACCCTGGGTTCAATCCCCAGAACCACAAAACAAACAAACAAAAACCCAGAACTTTTCTTTGGGTGAGGAAGCAGTATTCTGGAACCCCAGTTTCTGAGCCTTTACTTAATATGTCTTGGAAAGCCCCACTGACCATGGTTTGCAAAATTCTATGTAGTCCACACTGTATATTGGGTGTGGGCGGGAGTCTCAGAGAAGGGAAGTGACTAGTCTAGGGTCACCCAAACCTTTTGATTTTACATTCCTTACTCTCTCCCATAAGCCATCTCTTCAAAAACTTTCCAGTGTTTTTAAGGATAAAGTTACCTCATGAACTAACTTGTTAAAGTGAGTGAGAAAGCCAGCTGCATCGAAGCATAAACCCTGGTTTTGGAAAGGATTCAATTCTATCTCCTGGGCTGCTGGGCCCAGGTATAGCTTCTTATTACATTTCTCTTTTTTTGGGGGTGGGGGTGGGGGGAGGGTGCTACTCAAGGGCACTTGACCACTGAACCACATCCCCAGCCCTATTTTGTATTTTATTTAGAGACAGGGTCTCACTGAATTGCTTAGGGCCTTGCTAAGTTGCTGAGGCTGACTTTGAACTCATGATCTTCCTGCCTCAGCCTCCCCAGCTGCTGGGATTACAGGCATGTGCCATCGCACCTGACCCATTTCTTTTTATGACTTTTAGTATGTTGGTCACAAAATACCAGGAATTTTACTACATGAATTATCTCTTATACCAAGATAAATCTAACCAATTTACACCTCTTAGAAAACAGCCACTTAAAACAGCAAATATGAAAGTGTAGTATCTTTAATTTTTTTAAACCTGTTGTCACAATAAGGAGGGAATTTAAAATACATGGTAGATGGAGAAACCAAACAGAAGCTCTCAAATGGTGACACATAGACATTTCAGACTTTTGCCTCTGCTTGCCGTTGGGGAGAACTTGGACAAGTCACAGCCTTTCTGGAACTCCATCTTTGTTTTGTTTTTTTTTTAATCTATAAAGTGATTAAATCATTAATGACATTCGAAATCAGTATTCAACAGAACCCTAATACAGAACTTCCAGGTGCATAGAATGCTGGCACCATGCCCATTTCGTAAGCAATAGAGGTCCAGATCCCTAGGGCTGGGGACTTGATGATACAGTTAACACAGAAAGGAAAAAGCGGCTACATGGAGCCGGCTGTGGGGCAGATGGAAGAGGGAGAGAAGTCGAATTGGAGAAACCCATACTTCCAAGGACCAGATTTTGGTCAGAATCCACCATGTGTAAAAACCTGACACCTGCAATCCTGATGTCCACAGAATGTCAAGATGAATGATATCTGCACATGGAGAAAGGTCTGTGAGGACACAAACCAAAGTGGTAACAGTGCTTTCTTTGGGTTGTTGATTATGAATGTCCAGAATTCTTTCCTTCCTTTGTTCTTGCCCCTCTCCTTATCTGTAATTTATCTATTCCTAATTTTTATACCTTATCTATGTATTTCTTGTGTTTCCCTCACCAAAGAGCAAGCCCCATAACTACAAGAATCTTTCTCTGTTTTACTCACTGCTCTTTTTAGGGCCTACAACAGGGCCTGGCATTTAGGAGGTGCTCAACAAATGGTTGTTGAGTGAATGAATGAAGGGGTAAAAAACAAAGTGAAAAAAATTTTAATTGTAGGCAATTAAAATGCTTTAAGATCTTGTCTTGAAGCAGTAGCTTTCAGTTTTTTTTTTTAGTTGCTGCCCACCCTAAAAAATATTTTCAAATTGTGATGTCATAGAACATAAATCAACTTGCACATCTATAGCAAGGATTTTACAAAATAATAGTACTACTGGGGATACCCTTTGATATTTTAAATTTTCTTCTATTTCATTTATTGACCCATTCACTTCATGTCAAGACTCACTAATAGGTTATGATCTGCAGTTTGGAAATCGCTGTCATGGAATAAGCAGCCACCTGCAAGGTCAGGCAGAACTGCCTTGTACAGAGGAGCATGGAGGGAGAATCCTGTATTTATTTTCTAATATTGAAATAGAGCAAGAGCCTGAACTTAGCAAGGGTCAGGTGAAGTAGTTCATGGTTATTTATTTTCCATGTCTTCTCCTTAGAAAGGCATGGTGTCTTAGAACCTTGAGTAGAATCAATTAGCCAACTCCAACACTGTACATAAAGAAACGAGTCTAAGGAGAGGGGCATGGCTTTTTATCACACCCTCCATGTGCAAACTCAATGATCCTCCAACTAATTTGACTATTCTAGCCAAATCCATCTGTGAACATGAAATAAAGACAAAGAACCCTGAGGCAAGAATCAGAGATTCCTGTTCTGCCTCCAACTAACAGCATGACTTGGTCAAACAATTCTGAACCTCATCTTCCTCATCTATAAAGTGTGGAGTTGGCCACGATGCCAATCATGACCAGTGCCAGCGCTGAAGACTGATATTCTACAAGACAAATAATTATAGCAGCCTTTACCCACCCCCTGCTATGTGCTAGACACTGAGCCAAGTGTTTTATGTATAGTATCCCCTTGTTCCCCCAACAACTACAAGAGGATGGGGATTATTAGCCCCATTTTACAGAGGAGGAAACTGAAAGCTCAATAGATTAAATAACTTGCCCCAAATCAGCAAGTTGCAGAGTTGGTTTCTAACCTGGGTATTTCTAATGCCAACCCCCAAGTTCTCAACTGTAATACTCAGTGTTTCCTAATGGAGGTGCTTTGTGATTTCCATCCAAACCTCTGCCCATTTGGTCTCCCTTTAGGCTAGGAAGCTTCAGTTAGAGGTAATAGTATGTGGTATCAAATAATGAAATGACACTAAGAGGGTGTGTACATTGGAAGGAAAGAACACTTTTAAAATGCAACATCCTAGGCGTTTTGTTTAAGGGATTCAATTGAACCCTTATAACAACACTCAACATTAGGTGTGTTCTTTTCCATCTTACAGACCTAGATGCAGAAAGGTTTAATACTTTTTTGAAGATAACAAGTATTTACTGGGGCTGTGGAACTGTAAGCTCTGGTCTTCCTCGTGTACTTTTTTTTTTTTTTTTTTTTTTTTGCAGGAGGGGTCGTGTGCCGGGGATTGAACTCAGGGGCACTAGACCTCTGAGCCACATCCCCAGCCCTATTTTGTATTTTATTTAGAGACAGGGTCTCACTGAGTTGCTTAGCTCCTCGCTAATTTGCTGAGGCTGGCTTTGAACTCGAGATCCTACTGCCTCAGCCTCCCAAGCCACTGGGAAGACAGGTGTGTGCCACCAGGCCTGGCACTCATGTGCTTTTATTGTCAATACCTCACACAGTGCCTGGCACATGGTAGATGATCAATACACATTTACTCAAGGAGTAACTGAAGGAAGAGGTCAGGTTTAAACCCAGATCTACTCAACTCCCAAATCAATCCTTTTCACGTCTAAATTCATGCAATTTATTAAAAACAATTGGTATTTCACCATTTGTTTTAACTTCTTATTTACTACATAGCTGAAAGTGTTATGTGCTCCAGTTTCAAGGCTCATTTGAAACTTTAGCTATGTAGTAAGTACTGAGTTCCCAATTCCTGGCTGAATCTATAATTAAGCAAGTTTCGGAAGATGTAGTCAGACATATTCCCCAGTTCCCCAAAATGCGTAACACTCACCCAGAGGACTAGACCTGGAGACAAACACAAGACTGGAAAATATTTTATCACACTATAGAATCGTTGTCGTCTCTGGTCACCAGGAACAATTACAGGACAGAAAGATGTTGTTGAGTTTTTTAAATCAGTAAACACAAATTTTCAAAGGTATACTTTTGTATAGTTTCTTCACAATGTATCTGAGAAACAAATTCTGATTTGATAGCACATAATGATATTAATATATTTCAATTTCTGTCCAGAAACTGAATGAAGGTAGGAGATGAAAGACATAGCAAGAGAGCTGTAGTGGAAGGGTATGCTCAGGTGGTGTGGGACATCGCTGGCCTGCATAACCTCTGGTTCTGTTAAAAAGCAGGCAAATGAAAACATTTTTCCTTCTCCTCCACCTCCACCCTCCTCCTTTCTTCTCCCTTCCCCTCCTCCTCCTCCTTCTTTCTTCTTCTCTTCCTTATTTCTCTTCCTCTTCCTATTCCTCCTCCTCCTCTCCCTGCCACCTCCCCTACTACCTCCTCCTCCTTCTTCACAATTATATAGTATGAACTGAGTCTCCCTGTCTTCTTCATAGGACACTTTTTGTTGTTGTTCTTGGTTCGTTTTTTTGTTAAGGAAGCTAGTCCTATCCTAACTTACTGAGTCCATTCTACCACCCTTTTGTTCTTGCATTGCACATTTCTGCAAAGTCCCTTAAACTTAGCTCGATCCTAAAACTCACCTCTCTGCCCACTACACCTGAGTGATGTGGTGGGCTGGAGAAAATTAATTTAGCCATGTGGCCTGATGAGTTCCACTTGTGAAATATCTGATGTGTCCACCAAGGCTGCACCTGGGGTGCGTCCCGGCCTTTTCAGTTGCGTCCTTATCTATTCCAGGATTGTTCTACTTTTTCCGAGCATTTATTAAGGGGTCTTGTGTCCATAAAGTGCTGTGGGGACTCCAGAAGGAAAGAACACAAATTTTTGGCCTCTGGTGGATGTTACCGATAACACACCTGGGACTCCAGTGTGACTGTGATGTCCCAGCAGCTAAGCTGGCGACAACTATTATCACCTTCCTTTTTTGCCACTTTCTGAGAGCCTGGGAAGCCTTTCATGTTACTGTGGCCTAAAGAGTGTGATTTTCCCTCTGCACAGGGGTCACCATGACATCAATTTTTCATAGTTCTCATACCTTGAATGGAACAGCACCTGCTCTACCACGGCCAGCATGACCACACTGAATGTGTAAACTCTTCACAAGTGGGCCAGCCGGAGAAGAGGTGGGGACGGCTCATCAGAGTGGACGATTCTTCTTGCCTCCTACACTGATTTTGGCTACCTCTGTCTCTACCCTGAATTAAATCTACTTTTTTCTCATCCAAAAAAAATTTATTTTGGATTGGGAATGTGACTGGTTCTCCTAGAAGCCAGATATTCTCTTTTTATTCTCCTTATTCCTGCTCTGTTTCCCTCCTCTAAAATGTCTGTCTTGGCCAAATGTATTTATACACACACACACACACACACACACACACACACAACACACACACACACACATATATATATGATTATATAATACTTTGATGGAGAGATATATCTACATAAAATTATTATTAAAATATATATTTATTATTAAATATATATTAATAGTTTTATGGAGTTATAATTTGCATACTTAAAACCGACTCTCTTAAAATGTGCAATTCAGTGGGTTTTAGTATATTCACAGAGTTGTGCAACTCACACCACTATCTAATTTCAAGACATTCTTACCAATCCAAAAAGAAATCTCATTTTTATTAGGAGTCACTTCTCATTCCTCCATTCCCCTAGCCCCCAGCAACTGATGATCTATTTTTTGTTTTTATGGATTTTCATGTTCTGGGCACCTCATATAAATAGGTATAAATGGGGATCTATTATCTATCTATTATCATGATCTATTATCACTGGCTTCCTTCAATTAGTAAAGTTTCCAAGGTTAATCCATGGTATGTTGATATATCAATATTTCATAGATTCTTATGACTTTTGTTTAGCCATTCATCAGTCAAGGGACAGTGGCTTCTTTCTACTTTTTACCTATGATGAATAACGATGCCATGAGCATTCATGTACTGGCTTTTGGGCTGACAGATGTTTTCAGATCCCTTGAATGTATACACTTAAGAGCAGAGTTCTAAGCTGGCCCAGATCACAAGGAAACGTTTCCAGCAGTCTTCCCTCTGATCTCTGCTTTTCCCAGGGTTTCTCCTCACTTATTTAACAAAAGGGAATGGCGGACAGAAGGGACTCTTTCACCCAGTCTGTGACACAGCACTTGCTTTTCCAAGTCAGGTATAAGCCCAAACATCCCCACTCCAAACATTATATAACTTTAAGTGACTTTGTCAGGCCTGGGACAGGCACAAATCACTGCAGTGACTACACATTAAATAGCTTGCCGCACCCAGAGGGCGATATGCCGATCCAGCATTTTCTGCCTGGGTTTTAACCGTGTAAACAAAAGAAAACGTGTTTCAAGGAACTTGTTACAAGAAATCTAGATTCTTCTACTAAGAATTATAGACAAAGATCTCTGGGGGTGTGCACAGGCCCAAGCAGGTACTTACAGCACAGAATAATCAGTTTATGACCTTGGAATTTTCACTTGCCCTGTCCCTGCTATCCACCCTGCAGTCTTTGTTTGTAACTGAAGGCTGCCCCCTGCTGGCTATGACCTGGTGAGAGCCACACCACCAGGCAGCAGAGCAGGCTTCTTGCTGTAACCTTCTTCTTCCAGGAGCATTAAAAAAATGCTACAATTTTTTCAGCTATAACAACACAGAGAAGTGACATTTTCCACGGAGCATTTCCATTTTATTTTTTATTTTTGAGGTTTTTTTTTTTTTTTTTTTTTCCTTTTATTCAACAGAAACAAAACTGGGTCAGTTTCAGTTATTTATGAGACACTTGCATTGGTGATAATGATTATTGGTATAATGATTATTGGTATAAGGGGCTCGCTACCCCTTTATGTCAACATTAAGGAGAAGGAAATGTGGAGCAGGGGTGGCGGTGGGGACTAGCTCTCTGCCCTTCCTCCCAGAGATAAAGGCCCATCTGCTACCATGGACTCACAAGTCACTAAAATACTCTTCTATGGCAGAAATGAACAGGGACATCATGTACAACCAGAAGGAGGAGTTATACTCCATATATGTATAATATGTCAAAATACAGTCTACTGTCATGTATAACTAGTAAGAACAAAATTTTAAAAAAATAAATGAACAGGGACTATTTAAGATAGGAAATAATATAACTTATGGGCTGTCAGCTGGCCAGTAGTTTTTCATGGGTGGTTTGCAGACTGAATATTGAGTAAAAGAGTCCCAGAGCCTGATTGTCCTCATTTTGTGGAATATCTGTTAGTCCCATTAGAACCGGACTGGACATCGCACATTTTGGGGACTCTAAACAGATAAGCTACGCTTCCTTCCCCTTCCTTCCACATTGGCACCCTGATCAGGGAAGTAGATCCAGGAGCAACAGGAAAGTAAGTAAGGCAAGAAGTCAGAAGCTCAGGGAGACCAGAACAGACAGCCTAAGCCAAAGGCTGATAGAATAAGAGGTAAAGAGGGGAGCTGGGGAGGAAAGGTGGACAAGAGAAAGACCCAGAAGGCCAAGGCCAAGCAGGTAAAAAGGGAGCGAAAGCACAAATGGCCTATTTCCCGAGGGCAGCTACTGCTTTCTGCAATGTGTTTTACTGTGTTTTTGTTCATCATTAACAAAGGAAAGGGAATCAGGCCTTGAAAATAGCCCTATACCACTAAGCTAATATTTTAGGAGCATTTTTACTTTCTGCCCTGAAAGTGCAGCACATTTATGAAAGAAAAACTTGCTGATTTTTAGAGATGATTTGGATTTCTAACCTCTGAGGAACTGAGAGGAGGGAAAAGAATTCCTTTTATGAGCATACACCCTAGCCAGAGGTCTGGTCATCTGTTCCCCTCTCTGAAGGTGATGCTCATGTACAGCCAGATTTGGGGTCCACTGTCTACAGCCCAAACTGGCCCCATTATGGTCTCTTGGGGAAAGTCTGACTACCTCTGTCTAGTGGTCTGGTATTGCAGACTCCTGTATTCTGTTTTTCCTGTTTCTCCTCCATTATTCCTCCTCTTTCCTTCTCCCTCACCTCCTGCCTTAGTTCTCTGAACGTAGGTTCTGTCCTCCCATAGGTCTCTATCCAGCCTTTGTGGCTCAGATCTCAATCACTTTAGATACCCCTTTTCTTCAACCTTAAGGAGAGGGAAAAGTGGAGCAGGGGTGGGGGTGGGGACCAGCTCTCTGCCCTTCCTCCCAGAGATAAAAAGCATTGTTGGTAGTAGAATAGGTGAGGCATTTCGGAGGACTTGTGTTTCTCTCTCTCCTGCCCACAAGATCTTTGCAATTTCTTCTTTTCATTGCAACTCTTCCTTTTCATGCAGAGTGGGGTGGGGGTGGGGGGGCCGGTGATGAAGTGGGAGAGACAAAGCAAGGAAAGGGAAGGCCGTCGCTGCTACCCCTCCAGGCTTTGCTCAGACTTATTTTGGAAGACTGCTCCAGCTGGTCAGACCTGGATGGGAGCATACCCCTCCCCAGGCTCAGAAAGCCAGATTAATTCTAGAGTCAAGAAGACTGAAGGCCAAATGCCGTCCATTTTCAGATCTTTCCGCAGCGCTTTTTATGAGGCACGTGTTCGATAGAGGTTTGTTCATCTAGCTTTCTGCGTGCCCTGTCTATAGCATGGGTCTCTCAGGACTGACCTCTCTGGGCCTTAGGGCCCTGGCCATTAGGATATTAAGGCTCAGGCAATAGCAGGCTTTGCAGAAGCCACTTGGCTGGGGAGTGTAGGTGGGAGGGGCACTTCGAAAAGGGGTTACGTAATCCGATTTCACTTTGGATTCCGATGAAATTCTAAAGAGCGTCCAGCAGGGGGAGCTCAGGGCGTGTGTCAGAAACCCAGCACAGTTTGCAGGAGCCAAACCGTAGGACTAACAGAACAATGAAGCTTTGTGTCTTCTCTTCGGGTTGCTTCTTAATCCCGGTAGGCTTCAGCCAGAGTGGCTTGATGCCCATCTTGGGGGACCCAGCTAGCATCTCTCAGGAAACGCCATCTTCATCGAATCTATCTCTAGAACCAAATGGCATTCTGCGTTACTCTTGGTCTCACGCCTTTTCTCAGGCTCTCCCAGTATTTCTTTGTGTGTATCTTTTTGTCGTCATCGGTTTCCCTGCCTTTGTGTGTCTGTAAGTGCTGTTTTCTTGTTTCTTTGTATCATTCTTGACCCACTTGTCAAGCTAATGAAAAAAAAATGCATGGAGATCCACAGGCTGAGCTTTGAGGGGTTTCAGGATTTAGCACAAGCTAACACTGAATATAACCTAAAATATGCTGTGAAGCAAAAATGGCTAACTCTGCCAGCATGTGGCGGTGAAGCCACATCTTTCATGTCTCTGTCTTCCAGGTGGGCTGCCCTTGCCCTGTCGTGTTTTTGCTGCCTGCTGGTTATTGCAGCCTACTCTGCCCACCTCCCTCAAGCCACTGATTCCCCTATCAACCCACAAGAGTTTCCTTATTTTTTTTTTTTTTTAGAGAAGCTGCCTACACCAGGAGTATAACTCTAGTGACAGCATTATTGTTTTTGTTGTTGTTTGTTTTTTTTTTTTTCTAAACAAGACAGCCCCCCACCACTTCCAGAAAATACTAGAACTCTTAAACTCTTAGGATTAAGGACTGAGGGACTCCAGGTGAAAAATAGAGATACTCAGCCTCACACCCTTTGACTTTCTCTCCAAATTGCCCTCACATAGACTAGATACATCTCAACCTTTGAAGGAACAGAATTTTATATCTCTTTCTGGAATTTTGGGCCTTGGGGAATAAAAAAAAAAAATGTGGATTATCATTGTTTTAAGGTGCCAGAACATTCCATGACAGTCAGGAGGCACCCCCATTGAATAACAGAAGACTGCTTTGCCTGGAACTCACTGAGGGCTCTATAGCAGTGAGGCTCAAAAGCAGTCTGTCTCAGTTCCAGCCCCGAATATTTGTATTAAGGTGGTGGGGGTGAGGTAGCCTCCTAATTTCTACATTTCATGGGCCCTGCCTCCAAATCTGTCCTATTCTATTTATATTCCCTTCAATTTTCAGACCCTAGCCCTGTGTGTCCCTGAGAGGAAGAGACTAGTTTTGATCTGGTAGAAAAGGGTACTTTTCAATGTGGACACTTTCACTTTCTCCAGGAATCAAGGAAAGTAGGCAATTTGATCTGATCACACCTATTTGATCTAATCATACCTGTCCCTGCCTTGTTCAATGCTAGGTAGTTGCTGTTAGTTCCTAGTTCTAGAACCTGTTTGGACTAAGTTTATGAACAAGGTAGGGAGGAGGGGCCAGACCGGCAACGCGATACAGTTCAACATGTGAAAACTTTCCCCACGTACTTGCCCTTGCCAGGTCCTGGCCTTACAGAGAGACTGAACAAGACAAAGGTCTCCCCAAGGAGTAAATGCTTCCACTGGGCTAACCCTCTGTGTCAATGAATGAGAGTGAAATGCAATTGCTGCAGAAAAACCCAGTGCTGCAAAATCATCGGGCAGGCTGCCTCTGCAGTGCAATTCATAATCTGTGCCTTCTAAACCAACAACAAGGTTATATTACTTTCTAAATTAAGCTTCACATTACTTAGGAAACTAACAAAGCGTTCCTTCCCACAAAGACTGTTCCCAAATTAAACATTTTGTGCTTATTCAAATGTTGGTGAACTGAAAATGGGAAAGTTTCTTTCTTAGTTAGGGAAAAGAGGTGGGTCCCTAGAAAAGAGTGGGCAGCACCATGGGGAGAGGGGAGCTACAGTGAGGTAACAGAGAGTATAGAACAGTCAGGAAGGACATGATTAAGGTAAATGGATAAAATGTTTCTAAAATTATTAGGTCTGGATAAATGTAGGTTAAAGGGGCTTATTGTGATCAAATAGTTAACAGAATACTTTTAAGTGGGAAACTTGGGAGTGGCTATTCCCCACCTCAGAATCAGAGGAAAAGAAGGCCAACTGTGGGGGGGGGGGTGGCGGTTTAAGGGCAACGTGAGGACCACTTTTCAAGATTTGACAACAGTTAATATTAGAATGGGCCACAGAGAATGACTGGGCACTTTTCTCCAGAAGCATTCACTGAAAGAACAGAACCTTTGTGTTCTGAAAGCCGCACGCAACATCCAGCGTAGGGATGGAAGCATGACCTGAATGAGCTAACTTCCAAGGTTTGCTTCTAGATTAAAAAACAAAAGAACTCATAAACATAAGAGGGCCATAGAAGTAGCTGGAGAGAAACGAACAGATGAAAAGCTCATGTCCTTCCTCACCCACCTGCAACCAACATGCTAGGGTCGCCCTCCAAGGCTGCCTCTGTACCATTTGTTCCATGAGCTTGTACCTAGATGTTTGCCTTGCACTGGTGTGAGCCATCCTGGCAAGAATTCTGTATGCAATATTAGATTGGCTGCTAGGACTCTCAATTTTCCATACAAGCTGTCCCAATCTTGTCTCTGGGTCTCTTCTGCAATGTCATTGATTATGTAGTGGTGATGTAACTTGAAATCCAGTTCCATCAGAAGCCATTTTCAGGCTGGTGGTAAGGAACAGAAATGGAGCTGGTGTGGCATATGGAAGTAAATAACCCCAGGTTTAGCCAGATAGTGTTTTCCATGAGGCTGAGGGACCAAGAGGTTCTGCCTGCAGCAAAGGATTCATAGAGGCAGAGAGCTGTACTGGGTGATCTGGAAGCTGTAACCCCCGCAGCTCCAGGGCACAGCCCTGAAGAGACTGTTCTCTGGTCTTGGCTCTGCCCTAGGGTAACTGCTTGCCCCTGGGTCACTTCCCAGTCTCCATATCATTGTCTGCAAGTGGAAAATATTGGAGTAGACATCTCCCAGGTTCCAGTAAGCCCTATATTTGTCATTCTGTATGGTCTTAGGATTTAGTTTTAAGTATCAATGATACCTTTTACCTGTATGATGTTTTATAAAATGTTTTCACCTACTTATCTCATTTGGTGCTCTCAACAACTCTGAGAGATGAGCAGGACAGAATTATTCTTCCCACTTTCCAGGTTAAGAAATGGAGGATTGGGAGGTTAAGTTATTTGTCATCACATAGATAGCAAATGGAAACCTAGGACTACAGCCAGGCCTTCCAACTTGAGCTTGATTCTTCATCCTCTTGGGGATGGGGGTCTATTGTGCCTTTGAAATCAAATAACTATGGATCTTCTCTCATAGAGGGGCTTTTAGGTTCCCTAAACCTAACCTGGATTCGAGGATAAAATTCCCTCTGCCTCCCTTACGAACAGGTGTGTGCATATGCACATGTGTGCCTGCCTTACTTCTCTACCAGATAGAAAGCTCCTTGGAGGTCCAGGCCACGTGTTTTCTCTTCCCTCCCTCCCCGATCCAGCAAGTCTTAACAGAGCCAAGCACCTAGCAAGGCTGCTGCACTGCTAGGAAGAGAGAAAAGAAAGCAGGAATTTCACTGGCAGGTCACTGGAACGGATGTCTGTTTTCACACTTGGCCACTCATTCTACCTCTACTGATATCTTTGTGCATATCCTGTCTGCCACACATATTTCCCAACTCCTAGAACATAGCGCAGTTTCCCATGGTGGCAGTATAACAGCAGCAGTATTCTCCTCAGCACGATTTTCCAGGCACAAGATGGACTTACAGGCCAGAAACATGAGGCCCTGGCCTTGCATGTCCCAGGAATTGGACTTAAGAAGGCAGGTCCACTGCCCTGGCTGAGGGAAAAGAGAATTAGTGGGAGGGGCTGCTGTGAGTTGAAATTGGGTGGGAGAGGTGGTGCTGAAGAGAGAGTGTCCAGAGCATCTGAACGAGGCTGCCAAGGACATCCTGGGTGACTATCTGGCTGCAGGAGGGGAGGTGGGCAAGCGTAATGCCGAAGTAAGAACTGAGCCCACAGTCCGGATGGGTTCTCAGACCACTGGTACACACACACTTGCTACCAAGCCTCAGTGGAATCCTGCTTCATCTCCTACTGTCACCAATAGCTGTGATATTGGTCCTTTCAGGAGGGACAGTAAGGAAGCAACATTCACTGGTAATCCAGAGGGAAGTAGAATTGGCCCAGTAAGTAGAGATCACCCTAATTTAAGTCCTTTGTCCATTATTGCTCTGCTTTCTCTTCCTTATCCTAGTCTCTGAGTCCTTACTTTCTCAGATGGGGTGGAGAAGGAAGAGGATTTCAAGACTGTGGTAAGAGGGCTACTCCCAAGGAAATGAGACCATCCCACACCCTGGGGACTGACTCAGCTGAGCTCCAGTGCATTGGATTTCCCCAGCTGGAAGATGAAGGAGGTCTCTCTCTCCCTTCGTAGATACCAGTGACTCCACTGTGAGAAGAATCCAAGTGTGATAGATATTGGAGTCATCAGAAACCCATGAGAGTATACATTGATCCAAC
Source organism: Sciurus vulgaris (assembly GCF_902686455.1). Lineage (NCBI taxonomy): Eukaryota > Metazoa > Chordata > Mammalia > Rodentia > Sciuridae > Sciurus > Sciurus vulgaris. The sequence continues at coordinate 70,744,952 of NC_136470.1, read as the reverse complement.
ACCCTTACTGGTAGATAGGGGAGTTGCATGTCCCTGACATGTGTCCAAGGCTGCCCAGGAAGTTACTGAAAGAATCTGAACTAGAACACAAAAGAATCTGAACTAGAACACAAACACTGGTTTGGTTTTATTGATGTATTATAATTATACATAAGAGTGAGATTTGCACATATGCATACATACACACAAAATAACAATATAATTTGGTTGGTTCTGTAGAACACAAAGAATTGACCCAACAATACATGAGCTCTTTTCCTATCTTACTTGGTTCTGGCCCTTAAATGCCAAAGATTTCCAGAGAGAAATCTGAGCAGCCAAGGAAGGGAAGTTTGAATTTACAACACTTCTTTGTGGAAGCAACTATTTTGCAGCCATGCCTGGGAACTCTGCCCCTGCCTCTCTGCATCTAGCTAAATTGCTGTTCCAAGAGCTCTTTGGCTGCCAAACCCGACTCCCTTTGGCCCAAAACAGTGCCTAATCTCTTACTAGTGGACATTTGTCAGTCAGACCATCCTGGAATTTCCTACTGGAGTGAGGCAGGGTGGGTGATATCTTGCCATATGCAAGGTGAAAGTTAAGCCTCTGGCACAGACATTTCCTAAATGTTCCATAAGTAAAGAAAAAGTTTGGGCTCTTCCACCCTCACTTTGGTTCACTGGTCCCAAAGGCATCCAGCAAACCTGCATTCAACCTGTGAATCAAATCAATTCAAATAAATAGATATTTACTGAGCTAATATTGGAAAGGCAATATACCAGTTGTTTAGCTCTGTACAAAGAACTCCCAGGGTAGAAAGCAGTAGGTTCAGAAAAAATTACATTCAAAATTACTGACACAAAGCAGCCGTAAAAGAAGTTTCAGGATATAACAAATGACTACTTATAAAATTATTGGAATAGATCATTATAACAATGGATAAATAAGAAAACACTGTAAACTGAATGGTCCATGGAAGTTTGCAGAGGAGGAAGAATTTGATGGGTACTTTAAAAGTTAGGAAGAACTTAAAGGGTGAAAAGAAGGAGAGAGCATTTCAGAAATTGGTAACCATAATCAAAAGGCATAAAGCTGGAAAAATTCAAGTTCATAGGGGGTAGTGGGTAATAACAACCATAGCAATAGATGGTGCTTATCATGTGTCAGCATGATATTCTTAACACCTAATATTTATTAATTACCTTGATTCTCACACAACTCAAATTATTACTAATATTATCCCATTTCCTCAGTTGAGGAAACTGAGGCATTGAGAGGGTTAAGTAACTTAGCTGAGGGCACAATGCACAGTGAAGAAGCCAGAATTGAGTCCTGAGGCTACATATTCAGTCGCTGATTCCTACAGCTTTGTTTTGTTTTGTTTTGTTTTGTTTTGTTTTGTTGTTTTTGTTTTTTCAATGAAAGAAGTTGTTAGAAAGGCTTATGGGGGCAAATCTTAGAGGATCTTGCACACTATGTTAACAAATGTAGGCTTGATTTTGTGGTCAGTAGGGAACCTTAAGGATATTCTGAAAGGGGAGTGGATCTGGATTAAATTGAGATACAAACAAGAAAATGCAAAGGACACATTCATACAGAAAAATGCACTGAGAATTGATTAGCACATGTGGATAGATTTCCTTTCACCAAGTATCTTTCCAAATCTACTTCTGGTGGCCTCTCAGGTCTTCAACTGCCAAGGGATCAAATCATTGTTCTGTGACATTGAGGGAAAAAGAAAAGGTAAGGGGCCCTCAGGTCTGCCCAGCCATGTGTTCAAAGGATAGGGGCTAAGCCAGGATTGGAGACTGCTATGGATAGGGAGAGGGGAGAGTGGAGGGACAGAGGTGTTTGGGAACAGGCGAAAGGTCATCCAAAGGACTCAGGACCTCAGGGGTGTGCTTCCGCAGTTATCTCAAGCATGATTGAGATGCTCCTGGAAGGAAAAAAGCCAACTATCTCCTTAATTGTTCTGTAATTGCAGATAATTTCTTCTGTAATTCCTTCGCTCTTTTTACATGGTAAAATCTTTTCTCAGGCACGAAAACTTTCCTTTCTCTTTAAGACTAAATTTTGCTAATACATTCCATCAAAGACTATAAACCTGAACTTGTTCTTCTCATGACCCTCCTCTATAGATGACCCTCTACTATAGTTAATGTGACAAATGAAGTAATAGAACCTCTGAAAAGGCTGTAATTGAAACGAACATTTTTTTTTTTTTTAACTTTTCCAGGAACTGTGTGTACAAAGGAACCTGCTCAACCCACTGGAGTTAACAACAACAACAACAAAAAAAAAAAACAATCAAGTAATCTGAATACTGAGCAGAGATTAGATAGTTGCCTTGGATGGGGCTTTGGGAACAGAACAGGAGATGAGGCATGATCTGTTCAGAGGGACTTCAGGGAATATCAAGTGTGTGTAAGTGTTGCTCAGCTTCTGAGTCACAAAGCGTGGATTGTGGGGCTGATCTCAGGCTGGGCTCCAAGCAGAATTATGTACTTATCCTTCTAAATTGTGGGATTCAGTATAAACATTGCCTGAATTCATGGCCACACCTTCATGACCCCACTTTTGGAAATGGACGGCAAATGAGTTCAAAGCAGCTGTTTTGTGTCTACCCCGAGGAAACCAACAGATAACTGGTATGTGGGTGAAGTGAGGAATGACGGCAAATGCCATTTAAGTCCTGTTTTTTTAAAGATATTTTTTCATTTGAGTAATGAGCAGATTGTGTTAAAATGAGGGCAAAATATAATTCAAGAAACTCAAATGTTGCTATGTAAGACATACCCTCAAGAGCACATGCTTGGGGCTGGTAAACTGAGGCTACTGGCCTCTGCAGCCTCTGCTTTCTTTTCAGCTGCTGCTACTTGAGTTCATGCCTGATAAAGAGGCATTTCTGACTGGAGCTGTGCATAGGAGTTTGGAAACAAGTCACCTTCCCAGGCTTAAATCTCAGAAACAAAGCCAATACATCCAGGCTCCTGTCATCACCCAGAATTCTTCCCTTTTAGGTAGATCTGGGGTCTCAGGCATTGAGAACGAATCTGCTATTAGTCATCTTTCCATCACTGGGAAGAAACACTTGAGATAATCAACTTATAAGAAGGAAAGGTTTATTTATTTTGGCTCATGATTTCAGTCCAAGGTTGTTTGGACCTGTGGGTTTGGTTTTTTTTTTGTTTTTTTTTTTTGGAACCTGTAGCAGCACAGTGCATAATGGCGAGAGCACGTTGCAAAGAAACTACTTCATTGTGGCTGGGAAGCAAAGAGAGAAGCATGGAATGAGGTCCCAATATGCCCTTCAATGGTTTGCCCTCAGTGACCTAACTTCCTCATTCCTTAAATGTACCACCACCTCCCAATAGCACCACAGGCTGGTGGCCTTTAACACATGGACTTTGGGCATTCGAGATCCAAACTATAACACCTGGGTATTCATGTAGCCTACAGCCACAGTTCTTTCTAGGTTTGCTCTCTCCATATGTTGACTTGAGTCCCTGAAATTCTTTCCCTGGTTTCCACTCTAAGTTCTGACTTATTATCCCACCTGGAATTGTTTCTCCATTCTAAACTAGATACTCAATCCAATCCATCCAGCCTTGTCCCTTTTCCCCACCAGCTGGATTTCTCTGTTACACCAGGCCACGGAATGGTTGTGCCACAGGACAGGCACATTAGTCTTCTTGGACCCTCATATGGGTTTGTTTACTTAATTCAGTGCCTCTAAACAGCAGGAATACTGCTCCCTAAGGCATATATTGGATGCTTTTGGTTGTCAAAGTTACCAGGAGACAACTTTGTCTCCCGGCACTGATGGCATTTACTGAGAGGGAACCAAGGATATTAGGTGTCCTGTTGTTGGAAATAACAGGGGTTCTGGGGTCCAGGACACCCTGGAAACCAGGAATAAACACTCAGTGACTAATTAGCTCTGTAGGTAAGGCAAGAATTTTACTTCTACATGCCAAAGGACACACAGCAATCAAAACCAAAGCAGGTGTACCCAGCAGGCAGTTTGCTCAACTTTTATCCTTGATGCAAAAGTACTTGGCTATTGCCCATTGGTGGGGCTGACCGCACAATCTTTGGCCCAAATTGCTGCTAAGGAAAGGGACAGAGGCCACTGCTTGTTAGTTAGGACTGATTACCCTATCTCCTATTGGGTCACTCAAAGAATTATACCTTTAGTTATTATCCTCACCTCCTTTTGTCCCTGTGGCAGGAAAGTTCCCCTAGATTGAGTGCCTTTGGCACATACACACCTGTGGAAGAAGTGAAGGTGGTGATGCAGGGGTGCAGATTAGTCATTGTAAGAAGATGGCAATCAGGTAGTGAGGGACTGTCATGGAATTTCTCTGATTTGAGAGAAAAGGCTGATGAGTTTACTTCTTTCATAGTCATGCACAGTATAAGTTGCCACAATCAAGAAATGTGTGTCCAGCTGGGCATGGTAACCTGCACCTGTAATTCCTGCAACTCAGGAGACTGAGGCAGGGAATCACAAGTCTGAGGCCAGCCTCAACAAGTTAGTAAGGCCCTAAGCAATTTAGCGATACCCTGTCTCAAAAATTCATCTTACTCCAATTAGAATGGCTATTATCAAGAATACAAACAATAGGTGTTGGTGAGGATGTGGGGGAAAGGCACACTCATATATGGCTGGTGGAGTTGCAAATTGGTGCAGCCATTCTGGAAAGCAGTATGGAGATTCCTCAGAAAACTTGGAACAGACCCACCATTTGACTCAGCTATCCCACTCCTCAGTTTATACCCAAAGCACTTAAAATCAGCATACTACAGTGACATATCCACATCAATGTTCATAGCAGCTCAATTCACAATAGCTAGATTGTGGAACCAACCTAGATGCCCTTCAATAAATGAATGGATAAAGAAACTGTGGTATATATACACAATGGAATATTACTCAGCCATAAAGAAAAATAAAATTATGGCATTTGCAGGTAAATGGATGGAGTTGGGGAATATCATGCTAAGTGAGATGAGCCAATCCCCCCAAAACCAAAGGCCAAATGTTTTCTCTGATAAGTGGATGGATGATATATAACTGGGGAAGGGGAGTGGGTAAGGGAAGAATGGAGGAAAGTTGGATTGTGTAGAGGAAAATGTGAGGGGAGGCAACAAGGTGGGGAGGCAAGATGGTGGAATGAGACAAACATCATTACCCTGTGTACATGTATGATTACACAAATGGTGTGACTACATTGTGTACAACCAGAGAAATGAAAAGTTGTACTCCATTTGCATACAATGAATCAAAATACATTCTACTGTCATGTATAACTAAATAGAACAAACAATAAAAAAGAGTAATTTAATGAAAAATGGGAAAGAGATATTTCACAAGAGGAACTCACCAGGCCACATGGCTAAATCAATTTTCTCCAGCCCACCACATCACTCAGGTATAGTGGACAGAGAGGTGGATTTGAGGATTGATCCAAGATTAAGGGATTTTGCAGAAATGTGCAATGCAAGAACAAAGGGGTGGTGGAATGGACTCAGTAAGTTAGGCTAGGCCTAGCTGCTTTAACAAAACAACAACAACAACCCAACAATAATTCAGTAGTTCAAAACAGGTATCAGTTCTGGGCAAAATGGAGGAAACAATGAATGGAGCTATTCGAGGATTCTGAAAATTGAATGACACCTGGTGAGTGAGGAAACTCAGAATTTGAAGCACCATAAAATACGTGATGAGTTTACTAACTCAATACACTCAGGCTAAACTCTAAGCTACCCAAAAGCTGGAATTAAGCATCTGCCTTGGCAGAGTTCCAAAAGAAGCCACCATTAGCTCTGGTTCAAAGACCAGGGAAAGGTGGTCCCGTGATCAGAGAGAATGAGAGAAAATAACTTTTTGCCTTTCTGTTTCTCCACTCTCTCATGCCCAGCTCCAAAGAAATCCCACAGTAGCATGGCAGAGTGAGCATCAGTGGCCAAAACAGGGATTGCAGGAGTCCACAGTGTAGATGAAGAGAGGAGAACCTACCTTCTCTGGTCAGAGATGATTTTCAGATTTTGTTTGTTTGTTTGTTTATGTCCTAGTGCTGCATGGCTCTATCCAGACATAAGTGAACTTGAGAAAAGTATGTAACGACACAGTGAATAAACAGAGCTCCAAATTTTTGATTGGAGAACCAAAGAGGAAGCCCAGAAAAATAAAAATGAGGAGATTGCTTTAAGGGAGGGGATAAGGAAAACCCTGATAAAGATGCTCCTGGACCCATTTCCATGTGGCACATGCATGGATCTGACCATGTATACTATGTCATGAAAAATTCACAGTCAAGATCCCAGACTAGCCACCAAGTGTTATACATGTATGCAAGATATATTTGAAAAAAGTCATTTTTGCCAGAAATGGCATTGTGAGGATGTGATTACCTAAGACAGGGTCATAAAGTTCTAGGGTGAGCTCATGGTTCAGTGTGGCTTGCATCCTCATAAGGAGACCAGGGCAAGTTTGATTCAGTGTGACTTATGTCATCATATGCCTGTCTTCTCTCCTGTTTAGTTGATGTTTGTAGTGAAACATTTCAATTCCATACCTCTCACTTTGGCTATGTCCTATAGGTAATTCTTTGTGGTTCCCATGGGGGTTCCATTTAACACGAGAAACACCACCCCAATACTAAACTATAGCAGGGCAACTTCACTAGTGTAGAGAATGCTGCTGCTGTGCCTCTCCATCCCCACCCCTTCAGTCAGTGATGTCACAATGTTACATGCAGATACACTGTGTGTTCAGTACCATAGAATACAGTTGGGGTTTTTCTGCTACATTATTCTTCCACATCTTGTAGAAAACAAAAGTGGCACTAGCTTTTATCATTGCCATGAATTTGCTTTGCCAAACATCTTTCTGTCTTCATCAAGATCTGAGTACTTAATCCAAGTACTCTCCCAAGTACTGAGTACTCCCCTCCCACAGGACACCTCTAGTGGAGACCAACTGCATAAGCAGGTGGTCTGGCCATGTGGCTCCAACCCCAGGGATGGGATGTGTACTTTAGGAGTGCTTCTCCAGCATGCTCAGGCACCTGGTTCAGTTCCCAGCAATGCATGTGTAAGTGCACATGAAAACACGCACACACATACACACAGGCACACACATGAGTATATATGTCAAGCTGGGAATGATGACCTATGGCTGTATTTTAATTAACTTTATCATCACTGTCGTTTAGACACCCAACAAGAAAAACTTAGAGGATGAAATGTTTACACAGGGGTCAAGGTTTCAGTGGTCTCTGTCAACAGATTGCTGACTCTATTGCTCTAGGCCCAAGCTGAGGTAGGCCATCATGAGGGAAGGGTTCCAGTAGAGGAAAGATGCTCCCTGCAGGGCAGCAAAGAGGCAGAGACAGAAACAGAGAGAGAAGGAGCAATGTTACAGGGATAAAGAACCCTTCCAGTGCCTGACCCCACTGAGCTGCTGTCTATAGTAACTAGCCATGTCCCACCTGCTGATAGTAACCAGCAAGTCAGTCCATTCCCCCTAGGATAGAATGAAGGTTGCAGCTCTACCAATCCAATCATTTCACCTCCCTGCACTAGCACAGGACCCTGTGCAGGGGACATCTCACATACAAACCATAACAGGCTCTAATCCTCTCTACTTGGGACACCAAGACAGGAGGACCACTCTCAGGAAAAAAAAACAAAAACAAAAAAAAAAAAAACCTGTGCAAGTACTTCAGTATTAGAGCACACGCCTGACAGGCCCAAGACCCTGGGTTCAATGTTCATTATGTCAAAAAAACACAAAACACAAAACAAAAGAAAAAAAAAATGTGGGGTTTGAGAGAATGAGTTCTGCCCCTTCTGCCCCTCCCACCCTATGAAGATACACCAACAAGGTGCTTTGACCTTGGAATTGCCATTCTCTAGAGCTGTGGGAATTCAATACATTTGGAAAACCCCTTATTCCTACAGGTCCTGGAAACGTTTCTGGATCATTTCTACATCATATGTAGTAATAATTGCATGAATCAAGGCATTATTTATCAGGAAAATGTTTCAGAAATGCTGTTTGCACTGCAAGAACTAATTTGACCCTTAGCAAATAATTCAGCATAAATTACCACCTCTTTGCCAGAAGCAGCAGTTAATTTCCAAGATGGCTAGACATTGACATCAGCTGTACCCTATCTGTTTCCTGCAGGTAATGAGATGTTCAGCATACAAAATGCTTTCTCTGGATTATCATTTGGGGGAAGCTCAGAAGATTTGCTATAAGCCCATTACTCATTCCAAGGATTGAAGCACATTCTATTGTGAAATCACAGACCAATTTTCAATGTCATTTCCATGTTCTGATGGAAAGTCTTTTATGTATTCCAGTAGTCATCTAATGTTTTTATCCATCATCCCCTAGGCTGGAACATTGTCTGTTATTCCATTTTACCAGAGTAATGTCAAAATTATGTTAGTTGTACTGCTGCCTAGGCCTCCAGAAGAGTCTGGACCATGGCCAGGCTGCAGACTTTCCCAGTACAGTGCTCTGATGACAAGGGGAGGGAAATTCAGGATATTAAGCACAGTATTTAAAAAATCTCACAAAATGATAATAACACTTACATGTGTATCACTCTCTACTTTGCCAAACAACTCTATGGCCATTATGTCAACTGAGATGGACAGGGATAATTAGCCCCTGGGTCTTTACTGATGAGTAAACTGACTCTAAGAGACATTAAGTAGCTTGCCCAAGACATTCCCACAATTTGGGTTGGCGCAAGGATTAGAATAGAGGTCTTCCAATCATCCTAAAGTGCTTGTCCAGAGATGAAAATGTAAACTTAAAACTTGACCTCCTAGAGTCATTTGCTGACTGCCTGCTGTCTGTAAATGAGTAAAACAAAGCCCACCAGACCTTTAATTCTAGAAAAGAAAGCAAATTAAGAGTTGATTTCATGCCTAAAAAGAGAAAATATCTGTCAGGGGAAAAACAATCACCAACTATTGTGCTGAGAAGGAAAAGTCAGAATTTTACAGATGCTTTAGAAAGGTGGAGGTGACTCAAGGTGGTCGTGCTAATTAAGCATTGAAAACTAATACTATGGATAGGACAGACCCATTTGCTAAGTCTTACTTGATTGGTCAAAGCAATCCTCAATGCTTATTGGTCAGGAGAATCTTCAGTTAGGCCCAATGAGGGGCTGCCTAAGGAGCATCACTAAAAGTTCACATCCCTTTATTAGCTTCAGTAGGTTCCAAGTCAAGCACAGCATTCAGTTTTTTTTTTTCTTCTTCTTCCCTGTATGAGAGATAACCCTTTACATTCTTTTTAGATTTTTTAATTATAGCATTATATTTATACATAGAATCTGGTTCTTTTTGACATAAATATACATACAAGGAATTTGATTTCAGTTCCCATTCCCCTCCCTGTTCCTCCCTCCTCCCTTCCTCCATTTCTTTCTCCTCTATTCCACTGATCTTCCTTTCTTTATTTGTTTTGATTTGTTCTTTATACATCTAGAAAGGAGATATTCCCTTTGGTACATTTATATATGTATATAACATGGTTCTGTTAGATTGTTCCCATATTTCTTTCCTTATCCTTTCCTCCCTCCCTCCCTCCCTCTCATTGTCTTACTTCCAATTTCCACTATATCTTTGTGATTGAGTTTTAACATCTCCTCTCCAAAGTTTCAATCACCAGAATCACCTGTAGGGCTTGCTAAAGCCCAGGTTGCTGGGTCAACTCCAGGGTTTCTCATTCAGTAGTTCTGGCATAAAGCCTCAGAATTTGCATTTCTAACAAGTGCCAAATGATGTCTTGCAACTGGGCCAGGATCCATGGTTTCAGAAGCACTATTCTAGACATATACTTTAATTTTATACCTCTTTGAAGACAAAGTCTAACTATTTTGATTCCCTCACACCCAAGAAAGACAAAGGTCTCTGAATAATAACCTAACATTCCACTTAGGGGAGATGTTCCTTTTCAATAGTAGTTCTCAGAGTAGGAAAATATTTTTACAGGAGGTAGAAACAGAATCAAGAAATTTCCCATTGAATCTGAAGCCAACACAACTACATACCCTCTTATCTCTTCATTTACCTTCCTTGAGAAGAATCAGTACTGAATTACTTGACTTGCCCTGTTAAAAACAGCATCACATTCGTGGGTTCAACCTCAGTGCATTTAGAGTCTACTTATATTGCCTTCCTGATCAACCACCACATTTTTCCTCATTCATTACTTTCTCCTGTCTTAGTTTGGTTATTCTGAAATCTTATTTTTATTTTCTGTCATTCATCCTTACAGTTACCCAAGCTTACCATTTTCATGGAAAGAATTCAGTGTTCTTTTTTTTTTTTTTTTTCCACACATTATTTGTTCCTTTTTTGGAACAAACCCACCACTTGCTCGGTGTAGTTACTTGTGTACTGTCCTGTCTCCCAGGACCCTGGCATCAGTGCACAGGAGCTTACTGTGAGGCTTCGTTTTTCCTCACACCACCAGTCCAGGCCCTGTTCATAATAGGTGCTCAACAAATATTGATTTGCCTCCATGGGTGGTTTCAAATCAGATATGCCTCAGCCAATGTATTAAAACATTTTTTTAAAATTCATGTAAGTAAAACTTCTACTGGTTGGTGTATAGTCCTGAGTCATGGCAAATGCACAGAGTGGTATAACCACCACAATTAACATTTGGAACAGTTCCTTACCTCTAAAAAGCTCCCTCATATGTGCTGCCCCTTCATGGTCAAAACTTTCCTTTCCCTGAGTCCCTGGAAAATACTATCAGTTCTCTGCCCAGTTTAGCCTTTGCCTAACTGTCATATAATGGATATATTATATGGTTGTTTCAGTTAAAAAAATGCATTTGAGAGTCATTCATTTTGGGGTACTTTGGTTCTTTCTTTGTTATGAGTACTATTCCTTTGTATAGATATACCATAGTCTATCCATTCGCCAGTTGAAGGATATTTCAGTTGTTCCCAGTTTGGGGCAATAATGAATTATGCTGTTGTAACCATTTGCATTTGGGTTTTTCTATGAGCAAACGTTTTCATTTCTCTTGGATAAATACGAATTTAGTTTTTCATTGCTCTGACCAAAATAACTGACCAGGCAGAAGGAGGAAAAGTTTGAACTCACAGTTTGGGAGGTTCAGTCTATGACTGGCCAACTCCTTTGCTCTGGGCCTAAAATGAGGCAAAGCATCAGGGTGAAGGGTGAAGGAAGAGCTTGGCGTAGCAAAGTTGCTCAGGTTATGGTAGACAAGAAACAGAGAAAGAGCAAAGTGCCAGGGACAAATATAAACCCCGAAGGCATACCCACAGTGACCTACTTCCTCCAGTCATTCCACACATGCTGATAGTTACAAGTTAGTCAATTCAAATTATTAATCCATCCATTAGGTTACAGCTCATAATCTAATTATTTCCCTGCCTGCATAAACCCAGGAGGTTTGGGGGACACCTCTTCTACAAACTACAGCAAACACCTAAAAGTGAGACTCCTGGGTAGTAGACTGATAAGCTAATTGTATGTTTAACTTTACTTTGTTGATGCTATGTAAGAATACAATATGACTGTACCATGGTGTTCTTATCAGAAATTATGCGTTTCAATTTCTCCATAACATTTACATCAGCTCTTGGAGTTGTTTGTGTGTGTTTGCAAGGGTTGTTTTAGATATTCTAATAGATGTAGAGTGTAATCTCATTGTGCAATGTGATTTCAATCAGTGTTTTCCTAATAAATAATGGTGTTGAACATTTTTTCATGTGTTTCTTTGCCATTCATGCATTATCTTTTTTAATGAAGTACTTGTTCAAATCTTTTACTTTTTTAATGAGTTGTTTATTTCCTTATTGTTGAATTTTGAGTTCTTTATGCGTTTTGGATAAAATCCTTCATCATATTTGCAATGTGCAAATATTTTACCCCAATCTGTAACACTTATACTTCATTCTCTTAATGATATTTATGTGAAGCAAAATTTTACATTTTCATCCAGTTCATTTACCAATTTTAATTTATTTATTGGTTCTTTTTAGTTATACATGACAGTATAATCCATTTTGATATAATTATACAAGTATGGAATATATCTTATTCTAGTTAGGACCCCAATCTTGTGGATGTACATGATGGTGGGATTCACTGTGATGTTTTCATATATGTACATGGGAGAATTAGGTCACCTTCAATCCACTGTCTTTTCTTTTCCTATCCCTCTCCCTTCCCTCCAGTCTCCTTTGTCTAATCTACTGAACATCTATTATCCTCTCCCCTTATTGTGGGTTAGCTTCAGCATATGAAAGAAAACATTTGACCTTTGGTTTTTGGAATTGGCTTATTTTAATTACATGATATTCTCCAGATCCATTCATTTACTGGCAAATGCCATAAAGTCATTCTTCTTTATGTCTTAGTAATATACTCCATTGTATATATATCATATTTTCTTTATCCATTCATCTGTTGAAGGGCACCTAGGTTGGTTCCATAGCTTAGCTATTGTGAACTGTGCTGCTGTAAATATTGATGTGGCTGCATCCCTGAAGTATGCTGATTTTAAATCTTTTGGATTTATGGGCCAAATGAGCCAAATGGTGGTTCCATTCCTAGTTTTTTGAGGAGTCACCATATTGTTTCCCAGAGTGGTTGCACTAATTTGCAGTCCCAACAGCAATATGAGTGTACCTTTTGTCCCACATCCTCACTAATATTTATTGTTACTTGTATTCTTGATAATTGTCCTTCTGAGTGGAGTGAGATGAATTCTCACTGTAGTTTTGATTTTCAATTCCCGAACTGCTAGAGATGTTGAGCATTTTTTCATATATTTGTTAACCATTCTTTTAATAGACTTTTATTTTATTCGTTTATTTATACGTGGTGCTAAGAATTGAACCCAGTGCCTCACACATGCTAGGCAAGTGCACTATGACTGAGCCACAATCCCAGCCCCTTGTTAACCATTCTTATTTCTTCTTCTGTGAAGCCTCTGTTCAGTTTCTTTGCCAATTTTTTGACTGGATTATTATTTTTATTTTTGGTATTGTTTTGAGTTCTTTATATATCCTGGAAATCAATGCCCTATCTGAAGTGCAAGTGGCAAAGATTTTCTCCCATTCCGTAGAGTCTCTCTTCATGCTTTTGATTGTTTCCTTTGCTGTGAAGAAGCTATGTAGTTTGATGCCATTCTTTTTTTTTTTAATTTTTAATTTTATTTTTTTATTTATCTTTTAATTTTGTACAGATTGCATTTTGATTCATTGTACACAAATAGGGACATCATTTAATTTCTATGGTTGTACACGATGTAGATTCATACCATTTGTGTAATTATACATGTACGTATGGTAATGATGTCTGTCTCATTCCATCATTTTTTATACCCACCTTCCTCTCATTTCCTTCTACATAATCTAAAGTTCCCCCATTCTGCTCTCCCTCCCCACCCCCTCACCCCCATTATATATCATTCTCCACTTAACAGGTAAAACATTTGGCCTTTGGTTTTTTGGGATTGGCTTATTTCACTTAGCATTCTCCGACTCCAACCATTTTATTTGCAAATGCCATAATATTATTTTTCTTTATAGCTGAATAGTATTCCATTGTGTACATACACCACAGTTTCTATCCATTCATCTGTTGAAGGGCATCTAGGTTGGTTCCACAATCTAGCTATTGTGAATTGAGCTGCTATAAATATTGATGTGACTGCATTACAGTAGTAGGCTGATTTTAAGTCCTTGGGTATAAACTGAGGAGTGGGATAACTGGGTCAAAAGGTGGGTCCATTCCAAGTTTTCTGAGGATTGTCCATACTGCTTTCCGGAGTGGCTGTACCAATTTGCAACTCCACCAGCAATGTAAAAGTGTGCCTTTTTCCCCACATCCATGCCAACATCTATTATTGCTTGTGTTCTTGATAATAGCCATTCTAATTGGAGTAAGATGAAATCTTAGAGTTGTTTTAATTTGCATTTCTCTAATTACTAAAGATGTTAAACACTTTTTCATATATTTATTAATCGCCTGTATGTCTTCTTCTGTAAAGTGTCTGTCCAGTTCCTTGGCCCATTTATTGATTGGATTATTTGTATTTTTGGTGTAAAGTTTTGTAAGTTCTTTATAAATTTTGGAGATAAGTGCTCTATCTGAAGTGTGTGTGGAAAAGATTTTCTCCCACTCTGTAGGCTCTCTCTTCACATTCTTGATTGTATCCTTTGCTGAGAAAAAGCTTTTTAATTTGAGTCCATCCCATTTATTGATTCTTGCTTTGATTTCTTATGCTTTGGGAGTCTTGTTGAGGAAGTCTGATCCTAAGCCAACATCATGAAGATTCAGGCCTACTTTTTCTTCAATTAGGTGCAGGGTCTCTGGTCTAATTCCTATGTCCTTGATCCATTTTGAGTTGAATTTTATGGAGGGTGAGAGATAGAGGTTTAATTTCATTTTATTGCATATAGATTTCCAGTTTTCCTGGCACCATTTGTTGAACAGGCTATCTTTTCTCCATTGTATGTTTTTGGCTCCTTTGTCTAGTATGAGGTGACTGTATTTATGTGGTTTTGTCTCTGTATCTTCTATTCTGTACCATTGGTCTGCCTGACTATTTTGGTGCCAATACCATGTTGTTTTTGTTACTATTGCTCTATAGTATAGTTTAATGTCTGGTATTGTGATACCTCCTGTTTCACTTTTTCTACTCAGGATTGTTTTGGCTATTCAAGATCTCTTGTTCTTCCAAATGAAGTTCATGATTGCTTTCTCTATTTCTATGAGGAATGTCATTGGGATTTTAAATGGAATTGCATTGAATTTGTATAGTGCCTTTGGTAGAATGGCCATTTTGACAATGTTAATTCTGCCTATCTAAGAACATGGGAGATCTTTCCATCTTTGAAGGATTTCTTCAATTTCTTTCTTCAGTGTTCTGTAGTTTTCATTGTACAGATCTTTCACCTCTTTTGTTAGATTAATTTCCAAGTATTTAATTTTTTTTGAGGCTATTGTGAATGGAGTAGTTTTCCTAATTTCTCTTTCAGAGGATTCATCACTCATGAATAGAAATGCATTAGATTTACACATATTGATTTTATATCCTGCTACTTTGCTGAAATCATTTATTAGTTCTAGAAGTTTCCTAGTGGAGTTTTTTGGATCTTCTAAATACAGGATCATGTCATCAGCAAATAGTGACAGCTTTAGTTCTCCTTTTCCTATTTGTATCCCTTTAATTTTCTTTGGTCTGTCTAATTGCTCTGGCAAGTGTTTCAAGGATGATGTTGAATAGAAGTGGTAAAAGAAGGCATCCCTGTCTTATTCCAGTTTTTAGAGGGAATGCTTTCAGTTTTTCTACATTAAGAATTATGTTGGCCATGGGCTTAGCATAGATAGCCTTTACAATGTTGAGATATGTTCCTACTATTCCTATTTTTTCTAGTGTTTTAAGCATGAAGGGATGCTGTATTTTACCAAATGCTTTCTCAGCATCTACTGACATAATCATGCAATTCTTAACTTTAAGCCTAATGATGTGATGAATTACATTTATTGATTTCTGGATGTTGAACCAACCTTGTATCCCTGGGATAAACCCCACTTGATCATGATGCACTATCTTTTTAATATATTTTTGTGTGCAATTTGCCAGTATTTTGTTAAGTATTTTTGCATTTATGTTCATCAGGGATATTGGTCTAAGGTTTTCTTTCCTTGATGTGTCTTTGTGGGTTTTGGTATCAGAGTGATCCTAGCCTCATAGAATGAATTTGGAAGGGTTCCCTTCTTTTCTATTTCCTGGAATACTTTGAGAAGTATTAGCATCAGTTCTTCTTTAAGGTCTTGTAGAATTCAGCTGAGAATCCATCTGGTCCTGGGCTTTTCTTGGTTGGTAGGCTTTTGATGGCTTCTTCTATTTCGGTACTTGAAACTGATCTGTTTAGATTGTGTATGTCTTCCTGATTCAGTTTGGGAGGATCATATGTCTCTAAAAATTTGTCAATATCTTTGATATTTTCTATTTTGTTGTAGTATAGATTTTCAAAGTAGCTTCTAATTATGTTATGTAATTTAATGGTGTCTGTCATGATCTTTCCTTTTCCATCATGAATGCTAGTAATTTGGGTTTTCTCTCTCCTTCTCTTCAGTAGTGTGGCTAGAAGTTTATCGATTTTGATTACTTTTTCAAAGAACCAACATTTTGCTTTGTCAATTTTTTGAATTGTTTCTCTTGTTTCAATCTCATTGATTTCAACTCTGATTTTAATTATTTCCTGTCTTCTACTATTTTTGGTGGTGATCTGTTCTTCTTTTTTTCTAGGGCTTTGAGATGTAATGTTAGGCCATTTAGTTGTTGACTTTTTATTTTTTTAATGTATGAGCTCAGTGCAATGAACTTTCCTCTTAGTACTGCTTTCAGAGTGTCCCAGAGATTTTGATATGTTGTGTCATTGTTCTCATTTACCTCTAAGAGTTTTTTTTATTTCTTCCCTGATGTCTTCTGTTATCATTGCATCATTCGATATCATATTATTCAGTCTCCAGGTGTATGAGCAGTTTTTGTTTGTTATTTTATTGTTCATTTCTAATTGCATTCCATTATGATCTGATAGAATATGGGGTAGGATCTCTATTTTTTTGTATTTACTAATGGCTTCTTTGTGGCATAGCATATGGTCTATTTTGGAGAAGGATCCACGAGCTGCTGAGAGGAAAGTACATTTGCTCGATGATGGATGAAATACTCTGTAAATATCCATTAAGTCTTTATCATTGATTGTATTATTTAGTTCTATAGTTTCTTTGTTCAGTTTTTGTTTAGAGGATCTATCCAGCGGTGAAAGCAGTGTGTTAAAGTCCCTCACTATTAATTTGTTTTGGTCTATTTGATTCTTAAAATTGAGAAGAGTTCATTTGATATACATAGATGCTGATTGTTTGGAGCATAAATATTTAAAATTGTTATATCTTGCTGTTTTATGATTCCCTTAAGCATAAAATGAAATGTCCTTCTTTATCCCTTCTGACTAACTTAGATTTGGAGTCCACTTTATCTGATATGAGGATGGAGACCCCTGCCTTTTTAATGGGCCCATGTGCATGGTATGTTTTTCCCCATCCTTTCACCTTTAATCTGTGGATGTCTTTTTCTATGAGATGAGTCTCTTGAAGGCAGCATATTGTTGGGTCCTTCTTTTTAATCCAATCTGCCAGTCTATGTCTTTTGATTATTGAGCTTAGGTCATTGACATTCAGGGTTATTATTGTGATATGATTTGTATTCCTGGTCATTTTGGCTTATTTTTGGTTTTTAACTTGACTTGGTTTCTCCTTTGATTGGCTTTTCCTTTAGGGTAGTTCCTCCCTTTGCCGATTTGTATTGTTGCTTTTCACTTCCTCCTCAAGAAATATTTTGCTGAGAATGTTCTGTAGGGAAGGCTTTCTATTAGTAAATTCATTTAACTTTTGTTTATCATGGAAAGATTTTATTTCATCATCAAATCTGAAGGTTAGTTTTGCTGGTTATAGGATTCTTGGTTGGCCTCGGTGTTCTTTCAGAGCTTGAAATATATTGTTCCAGGCTCTTCTTGCTTTTAGAGTCTGGGCTGAGAAATCTGCTGATATCTGTATTGGTTTCCCCTTATATGTAATCTGATGCCTTTCTCTCACAGCCTTTAAAATCCTATCTCTATTTTGTATGTGAGGTGTTTTCATTATAATGTGTCTTGGTGTGGATCTGTTGTAATTTTGTGCACCTGGTGTATTTGATTTTCCATTTCATTTTTCAGGTTTGGGAAATTTTCTGATATTATTTCATTGAACAGGTTGTTCATGCCTTTGGTTTGTATCTCTGTGCCTTCCTCAATCCCAATAATTCTTAAATTCAGTCTTTTCATGATATCACATAATTTTTGGAGGTTCTGTTCATGACTTCTTAACATCTTCTCAATTTGTTCAAGTTTATTTTCAAGATTAAATATTTTGTCTTCATTGTCTGAGATTCTGTCTTCCATGAGATCTATTCTGTTGGTGATGCTTTCTATTCAATTTTTAATTTGGTTTATTGTTTCTTGCATTTCAAGTATTTCTGTTTTTTTTTTTTTTTTTTTTTTTTCAGAATCTCTATCTCTTTATTGAAATGTTCTTTTGCTTCCTGCATTTGCTCTTTTAACTGTTTACTAGAATGGTCATGCATTTGCTCTCTTATCTCGTTTTTTGCTTCGTGGATCATTTTAATTATGCAGATTCTGAACTCTCTTTCTGTCATTTCTACTGCCATGCTGTCATAGCATCTTGGTTTTTTTAGGGACACTTTCTTCCCCTGTTTTTTCATGTTTTTTCTATATATTCCCCTCTAGCAGTGAAGAGCAGGGATACTGAAGTTCTCCCCTGGCAGTTTTCCACTACCTCTCCTTTGAAGGATAGATCAATACCAGTAGCATCCAATACAGAGAAAATGCAGCCCTGAACCAGACAGCCCCTATAAAGACTTCAACATTATTGTAATGAACAGGATCAGTTCGATTTCTATTTACAGTATTTCTAGTTGTGAACAAGAGGATGGGAAAGGGTGTAGGATGGAAGTGAGTAAATAGAGGTTCCTGTCAAAGGGACTCCAGTCTTCTGTAGGTGTCTCAGGAAGGGAGCTGTCCTTCCAATGATGATGGCCACACCCTCGGGAATAATTCAAAATGCCTGCACCAGCCTCCAAAGCAGCTGGGGAGCCCCAGCAAGGGTGCACTGAGTCAGCACGGAGACAGGCACAGTGTCTCTCAGCAGTAGGGGAACATGTAGGCAGGCTCAGCTACCAGCCTCCGTCCTCAGTGTGGGGGCGGGTGGGGGGCTCAGCACTGGGTCTGACTTTGGGGTGGGCGCCATTCCTTTTATTATTGATTTTACATCTTGTGCTTTTGGAGTCTTGTTAAGGAAATCATTCCCTGAGCTGGCATGTTGGAGTGTTGTGTCTACATTTTATTCTACTAGGTGCAAGGCTTCTGGTCTAATACTAGGTCCTTGATTCAGTTTGAATTGAGTTTTGTGCAGGGTGAGAGATTGGGGTTTAATTTCATTTTTCTACATATGGATTTCCAGTTTTCCCAGCAGCATTTGTTGAAGAAGCTATCTTTTCTTCAATATATGTTTTTGGCACCTTTGTCTAGTATAAGGTAACTATGATTTTGTGGGTTTCTCTCTGTGTCTTCTATTCTGTTCCATTGGTATTCTTGCCTGTTTTGGTGCCAATACCACGCTGCTTTTGTTACTATAACTCTGTAGTATAATTTAAGGTCTGATGTTTCAACACCTCCTGCTTTGCTTTTCTAAGAATTGTTTTTGCTGTTCTGGAGTTTCTTATTTTTCCAAATGAATTTCATGACTGCTTTTTCATTTCTATGAAGAACATCATTGGAATTTTGTTGGAAATTGCATTGAATCTGTAAAGCACTTTTGGTAGTATGTCCATTTTTGACAATATTGAGGTCTTCCTCAATTTCTTTCTGTAGTGTTCTGTAGTTTTCATTGCAGAGTCTTTCACCTCTTTTGTTGGATTGATTCCCAAGGTTTTTAGTTGTTCTTTTTATTTGAAGCCATTATGAATGAGATGGTTTTCCTAATTTCTCTTTCAGCTTCTTCATCATTGGAATATAGGAATGCAATAGATTTTATGACTGTTAATTTTGTATCCTGCTACTTTGCTGAATTCATTTATGAGTTCTAGAGTTTTCTGGTGGAGTAGTTTGAGTTTCTAAATATAGAATCATGTTGTGGGCAGAGATAGTTTTAGCTTTTCTTTTCCTATTCATATATCTTTAATTTCTTTCTTTTTCTTAACTACTCTGGTTAGAAATTCAGGGAATATGTTGAATAGAAGTGATGAAAGTGGGCACCCTTGTCTTGTTCCTATTTTTAGAGGGAATGCTTTAAGTTTTTCTCCATTTAAAATGATGTTGTCCTTGGGTTTGTCATACATAGCTTTTATAATTTTGAGGTATAGTCCTTCCATCCCTACTTCTGCTAGTGTTTTAATCATGAATGAATGCTATATTTGGTTGAATGCTTTTCCTGCATTTGTTGAGATAATTGTATGATTCTTAAGTCTATTTATGTGATAAATTACATTTATTTGATTATTTGATTTCCATATGTTGAACCAACCTTGCACTTGATCATGGTGCACTATCTTTTTAATGTGTTCTTGTATGCAATTTACCAGTATTTTATTGAGAATTTTTGCACCTATGTTCACAAGGATATTAGTCTGAAGTTTTCTTTGCTTGATGTATCTTTAGCTTTGCAATCAGGGTAATACTAGTTTCATAGAATGTGTTTGGAAGAGTTTCCTCTTTTTCTATTTCATGGAATAATTTGAGGAGGATTGGTATTTGCTCTTCTCTAAAGCTCTGCTGAGAATGCATCTAATCCTGGGATTTTCTTCACTGGTAAGCTTCCGATGGCTTCTTAAATTTCATTATTTGAAATTAATATGTTTAAATTTTCTACATCCTCCTGGTTCAATTTGGCTAGGTCATATGTCTCTAGGAATTTGTTGATGTATTCAATATTTTCTAGCTTTTTGGAGTATAAATTTTCAAAGTAGTTTCCAATTATCCTCTGTATTTCAGTCGTGTCTATGGTGATATTTCCATTTTCATCACAGATTTTAACAATTTGAGGTTTTCTCTCTTTTAGGTAACTTGGCTAAGGGTTTGTCAATTTTGTTTGTTCTTTCAAAGAATCTACTTTCTGATTCATTAATTTTTTTGAATTATTTTTCTCTTGATTTCATTTATTTCAGCTCTGATTTTAATTATTTCCTGACTTCTGCTGATTTGGTTGTTGATTTGTTCTTTTTCTAGGGCCTCGAGATGTAATGTTAGATTTTTTATTTTGTATCTTTCTATTCTTTTAATGAATGAGCTCAATGCTATGAATTTTCCTCTTAGAACCACCTTCATAGTGTCCCAGAGATTTTGGTATGTTGTGTCACTATTCTCCTTTATCCTCTAAGTATTTTTTATTTCACCCCTGAAATAAATTTCTCCTGCTAAGTATTCATCATTCAATAATGAATTATTTAGCTTCTAAGTATTCAAGTAATGTCAGAGTAATTTCTATTTTTTATCTTATTTTTGATTTCTAATTTCATTCCATTATGAACTGATAGAATGCAGTTCTATCAGTTTTTTTTTTTTTTTATTTGCTAAGATTTACTTCATTGCCTAAAATATGGTCTATTTCAGAAACTGTTCCATGTGCTTCTGAGGATAAAGTGTATTCAGTCATTGATGAAATATTCTACTATTAAGTTTAACTTATTAATTGTATTTTTTAGTTCTGTCACTTTTTTACTTAGTTTTTGTTTGGATGATCTGTCTAGGGATGAGAGAGGCATGCTAAAGTCATCCAGCGTTATTGTGTTGTGGTCTATTTGATTTTTTATATTGAAGAGGTTTGTTTGATGTACATTGATGTTTATGTTTGGGGCATAACTATTTACAACTCTTACTTCTTGTTGTTGTATGACTCCCTTAAGTCGTATGCAATGACCTTCTTTGTCTCTTCTGATTAACTTTGACTTGAAGTCCACTTTATCAGATACAAGGATAGAAACCCCGCTTGTTTATGAGATCCATATTAATGATAAGTTGTTTCCTATCCTTTTGCCTTCAGTTTGTGGATGTCTTTGTTTATGAAGTGAATCTCTTGAAGACAGCATATTGTTGGGTCTTGTTTTTTTTTTTTCCCCCCAGAATTTGATGTTTTATTAGAACAAAATTTCAACAAAAAGTGACTTTTACTTACAGAACTTAATGTGTGTGGGGACATCTAACCTACTTGACCCTAAGTGAGAAAAACCATTAAGCCTATTCATTTATTTTCAATATTCAGTTTATGTACCAAAAAAAGAAAACATTTTGTTTCACATTCATAAAAATCCCAATATTGGTAATGGCAAATAAACCCTCCCTTACTTATCCTTTAATTAAATATACAAACTGCTTCAAAAACACAAGTTAAATTGGTTTAATCTTGAAGTGTAATCCAATGAGACTGAAAACTAAACATTTCAAATCCTGTACCAAATAGTAAATACTTGAATGTCTTCAGGATCCTTCGACTACTTTTGATGTGGTAAAAGAAATGTGTTCATCTACAATTACAATTTCAAGCTCCTTTCACCCAGCCTTGTCAGGGGGAGGCCATAGGGATCATCTTCTTTTGTAATTTCACTGTCATCAGTAATTCTCTTCAGTTCTTCCGCTGCATTCTTACGTATATATGCCTCTTTCCTGATCATGACATTGTTCTTTGTAATTGCTGTTGTTGGCATATCTAAGCTTTCTCTCTGGCCGAAACTTGAACTCTAGAAACTTGTGTCCAAACTTGCCCTTGTGCCTTATGTAGTGGTGCAGGTAGAAATCACTAGCCATGGCCACTTTTGTCTCCTGGATGCCCTGGGTCTTGTTTTTGAATCCAATATACCAGCCTAGGTCTTTGAGTTGATGAGTTGAGTCCATTAACATTCAGTGTCATTGAGAGATGATTTTTATTTCCTGTCATTTTGATTTATCTCTAGTTTTTAAGTTGAATTACCTTCTCTGCTGATATACTATTCTTCTAGTGTACTTTCACCCTCTGCTGGCTATCCTTTGTATTCTCCATATCTTCTTTGTGAAATAGTTTATTGAGTATGTTTTGCAGTGCCGACTTTCTAGTTGTGAATTCTTTTAACTTTTGTCCATAATGGAAAGTTTTTACCTCACCTTCAAATCTGAAGTTTGGTTTTTCTGGATATAGGATTCTTGGTCGGCATCCATTTTCTTTCAGAGCTTGGTATATATTAATCTAAGGCCTCCTAGTTTTTAGGGTCTGAGTTGAAAAATCAGCTAAGATATGGATTGGTTTACTGCTACATGTGATCAGTCATTTTTCTGCCAGCCACTTTTAAAATTCTATCCTTATTTTGCATGTTAGGCATTTTCAAAATGTTCCTGGGAGTAGTTCTGTTGTAATTTTGTATATTTGGAGTCCTGTATGCCTCTTGTATTTGATTTTCCATTTCATTCTTATGTTTATTGTTATTATTGCATTGAAAAATTGTTCATTCCTTTGGTTTATACTTCAGAGCCTTTCTCTATCTCTTTGAATCTCAGATTTGACCTTTTAATATTATCCCATATTTCTTGAAAATTCTGTTCATGGTCTCTTAACATCTTTTCTCCATGATCAACTTATTTTCAAGATTATGTGCTTTGTCTTTGTTACCTGAAAATCTGTCTTCCAAATGGTCTAATCTATTGGTGATGCTTTCCACTGAATTTTTAATTTGGTTTATTGATTCTTGCATTTGGAAAATTTTAGACAGATTCTTCTTCAGAAATTCAGTCTCCTTATTGTAGTGATCTTTCACTTCTTGTGTTTTCTCTCTGATGTCACTGCTTATGTCATCTTTTATCTCATAGATCAGTTTAAAAATAAACTTTACAAATTCCTTCTCTGCCATTCCCTCCACTGCGGTGTTAGTGGAGTCTATTGTTGAGTCATTCTGGTTTGTTTGGGATGATTTGTTCCCTTGCTTTTTCATATTGTTTGTGTGTCTATCTTAAGGGATAGATAGGGATAAGGGATAGCAGAGCTTCTATTCTATGAGTTTTTAGTGATCCTGTAGGTCTCCAGTGCCTCACAAATTAGGGGTTGCCAATTAATAGCAACAACCTATGCATACAGTATATAGAACTAAATTAAGTACTTAGTTCCTATTATGACATTTACAATGTTAATTGACACAATAAAAAGAAATGGTAGGATTATGGGCTGGGGTTGTGACTCAGTAGCAGAAAGCTTGCCTAGCATGTGCAAAGCACTGGGTTTGATTCTCAGCACCATATATAAATAAATAAAATAAAGATCCATTTCCAACTAAAAAATTTTTTTTAAAAAAGAAATGGTAGGATCAGCAATTTCTGTAATAAAGACAGTAAGTAATCATTAATTATTCTGTCATAAAAATCAGTCAATAGGTGTTATCTATAACTTCTGCTGTTTTAATCATTGCCATAGCATTAGTAGCGGGGTCTGGCATTTTATAAAGCAATTAGTGTTAAGAGAGCTTAAGAACAGAGTTAATTAAGAGGGAGGAAGAAGAGATTGGAGGGTAGAAAAGGGTTTGCAATTTCAAAAGGTGAATAGGGCAGATGCAGAAGTGATGGAGGATGTGTTGTTTATAATGAGAGAGGAGAAAAAGTGGAAGTAACGAATCAAAGGAAGAGTGAAAGAACAATAGAGTTTTGCTGTTAGTAAGAGAAAGGAGAAAGAGAAATGGAGTTGTGAAACAGACAATACAAAACCAAAAAATATACTAATCCAAAACCCTAACCCTCAAAAAACAAAATAAAGGAAAATAACACCTTCAAGAAATGTTAGGGCTGGAGTTGTGGCTCAGTGATAGAGAGCTTGCCTGGCATGTGTGAGGCCCTGGTTTGATACTCAGCATCACCTATAAATAAATTTTAAAAATCCATTGACAACTAAAAAAATATTAAAACAAAAAAATTGTTAAAAATGCTAGAAATGAGAAAGCAGGAACAATTATGTATATGTATAAATGTCCATGAATCAATAAGAACATATTTTTAAAAAACCAGAATAGTCAATGAGAGAATATGCTCACTGTCTATGCTGAACTGTCTTTCTGTTTCTCAGCTTCTCTTCTCAGCAGAATGATGTGGGAAGTACTGTCAGCTCCACTTCCAAGATATAGATGCTTCTGGGTTCTGGGAAATTAGTTTCTGTAGGTGAAGCTCCAGGGAGCAGGACTTAGGTCTAGTGTGGCCCCACGTGTTTTATTGGGTGGGAAATTTGGAGGTAATATTAAATCAATGCACCTCTAGGACTGTACCCCCAGTAGCCTCCCCAGGGCTCCACTTGTAGGATAGGGGAACCAATCCTTAGCCTCTTCTGTTGTTCACAGACACTGCCCTTCCTGGCCTCCTGGGGTCTGTCTCTGAGCACCATCACTCCTGCCTGTTCAAATTCCCAACCCGCTGCTGCTGGACCTGCATGCTGGTGGACTCAAAGGAGGGGAGGGAGGAGGGCTATCTCTGGTCTCCCTGACCTGCATTACCCCCAGGAAAAATACTCTCAATGCCTGAAATTCTCCAGATTTGCTAGGCTCAGTCTGGATCCCATGGCTGCATGTATTGGACTTAGACCCAAACTCAGGGATCTGAGCTCCTGGTGTCTGTTGGTGTCGCTACAGGGCAGTCAAATCAAGATGGCTCCTACTTAAGCTCCCATGCACAAATGGCAAACCCAGAATGTCTTTTGTGCACCAATTTAATGAGCCAAATGGCCTCTGGGTGGGCCCGGGGGAGGCTGCCCCTCCGACTGCAGGGTTCTCCACGCCAAGGCTGTGGGCAGCACATCTCAGCCTTTTCCAACCTCTTGTACCAATTCCCTGCTCCCACCAGGAGCCCAGCTCCAATTTTGTTCCTTTTCTTTGTTTAATGCACCCCAAATTCCCAAGTCTCCAAGGCTCTTTGTCCACTACTGAGCACCAGGGAAGTCCCTTTTTTCACCCACCTCAAAGAGTATTCCTTCTGCTTGAGTCCTGTGTCATGGAGCTAAGAGAAAAGAAGCTTTCCTCCAGTCCACCATCTCAATGTTTTTCTTTTGGAGATTGTGCTTTTGCTGTTCTAAGAACTCTGAGTAACTCAAACTCACAAAGATTTTTCTCTTATGTCTTCTTCTAAAAGTCTTCTTATGGTTTTGTTTTATGTTTATGCCCATGATCCATTTTGAGTTAATTTCTGTAAAAAATGTGAGGTATAGGTTGATGTTCATTTTCATGCAAATGGTCATTAGATTACTCTTGCATCATTTGATGAAAAGATTGTCCTTTCTCTTTTGAATTACATATGCACTTTGCCAAAGTTCAATTGTCCATGTTTGTGTGAGTTATTTCTGAACTCTATTCTGTTTCACCAGTGTATGTGCCTACTTTTTTGCCAACATCACACAGTTTTGATTACTGTAACTTTTTAGTAAGTCCTGAAACAAGTAATATGACTCTTCCAACCTTGTTACTCTTTTTCAAAATTGACTATTCTGTTTGCCTTTCTATATAAATTATATAATTGGATTATGGATATCTACAAAAAAAAAAAAACCCTAACCTTAAGTTACCCATATTAACTTGCATTATTTATCATGGTTAGCTTGTGGTTCTTAAACTTCAATGTACCTAAGAATTATAAAATTCACATTCTTGGGTCTGATTCTGAATCTTTTCATTCAATAGTCCTGCAAGTAGCCTTAGAATATCCATTTTTAACACTGTCCCTAAGGGGATCTGATGTAGGTGATCATGGACCATAACTCTAGCTTCTTTGTAATCTAGGAAATGCTCCACAGGTTTTGAAGAATCTTGTAAATATTATATCCAAACTTGGTGAAAGGACATGACACTGGGTTCACAGTTATTTCTAAAAGCTGATAAATATATGCCATACAAAATTATAGCAAATCAATAGGATCCAGTCAGTACTAGTACACAAACCAGAACCACTTAAATGTTTATCTATTCCAGTTTACATCATAAGAAAAATGATGTACATTTTCATTTTCCACAAGTAACTCTGTGATATTTATCTCATGAACCAATTCTAGAAACATTTTCTTATACTTAGGGCAGAATTCTTAAACCATTCTCAAACAAGTTAAAAAAAAAAAAAACAAGATTGGAGATATTCACAAGGTAATAGAGTTACAAGTAAGAAACATTAATCACCAACCTAGATGCCCTTCAACAGATGAATGGATAAAGAAAATGTGGTACATATACACAATGAATATTACTCAGTCTTACAGAAGAATGAAATTATGGCATTTTCAGGTAAATGGATGGAACTAGAGAATATCATGCTAAATGAAAAAAGTTAATCTGAAAAAACAGAAGGCCAAATTTTTTTTTTTTTTCTGATAAGTAGATGCTGATGCATAGCAGGGTAACGTGGGGAGGTAGGGGAAGAATAAAGGAACTTTGGATTTGCAGAGGGGAGGGATGGGTGGTGGGGATGGGAAGAACAGTAGAATGAGACAGACATTATTATCCTATATATATGTATGGTTATACAACAGGTGTGACTCTGCACCATGTACAACAAGAAAAACCAGAAGTTATGCTCCATTTGTGTACAATGTGTCAAAATGTATTCTACAGTCATGTATAACTAATTAGAACAAATTTAAAAATAAAAAACCCATTAATCCAATGAACAGGTCCTCTAGAGGAAAATCAGATTAATGACTGTAAATATTAACTTTGTTTTCCATTTAAATATGGATTAACCATCTTGCTCAGGGAATTAGACATTCTTTTTAATTTAATTTTCTGTGTAATGGGAGATGGAAGGTTAACTGGGAAAAAATCTTTCAGTACAAAAAATCTTTCCAAAATGGATTAGTCTACTTTCACCTTAATTTATTTCTAAATATTCATTGCTTTGCTTGTTTCCTAAGGGTAGAAAATATAATTTAGAAAAGAAGAAAGTATATTAAAATGTTTCTCACAGTTTCCTAGACCAAGAGGCTCACAGAATGGTCTTGGCAAACAGGTGAGAAGAGATAAATTAATTATTGTAGATTGCCACCAAGAAGGGGCTCTCCCTTTCAGGTGTTAACTACTTTACTTGATAGGTCAAGCCTGTGTAGAAAGGAAGAGTGAGAGAGTAACAGTTTAGGAGAAGACCAGCCTCAGACTAAAACATCTCTGCAGCCCCAGAATCAGCAGCCCTGGTGGAGAGGCTTGGCATATGGCAATATTGATTTCCAAGGGGAAAAAAATTGGAAGATCTCACCCAACAAACAACCCATCTCTGGCTCAAATTTTAACAATTAGTGACCTATTCTTGAATCTTCTTGTAAGATTTCTTGAGGCACCACAGGGAGATTTGATGCATCTTTTAATGGGCAGTATAGTCTAGGGGTTTCTAGGTGGACTCAGAACCAGGCTACTTTGATGTATACCTGGTTTCACTGCCCGCCTGCTGGTTATATGACCTTCAAAAAGACACTGCACCTCCTTATTCTCCAGGATCACTATCTGAAAAATGGGGAAAATAGCACCCACCTTGAACAGCTTATTGTTGTAAAAATAAAAAGTTTACAATTATAAGATGCTCAGAAGAGTCCCTTGGTAGTAATTGCAACTTAAATGCTAACTACTACTAATAAAATCATTTATTCATAAGGAAGGATTTGGGACTAAAAAGTATGCTCTCACTCTCTGAGGAAGATATTGTAGAACATGAGGGATCTGCTGTTTCTGCCTGAGGAGTTAAAAGTATTTATTGCATAGGAGAGTTGATGAACGCCCCTGTGGGGAGATCATTCTTTGGTCATCTGAACTTTAGGTTAGCCCCTCTAGTATTTGTTGTAATATCTCATTTTTAAAGCAAGGTCCAAGCATAGACTAACAATCCTTCCCTTGATAACTTTAGCACAGTCTGTATGAGACAGAACTGTTTATTAAAAGGCTGAACTAGACAGGAGGAATAAACAAATGAGAAATCAAAACTGAAGATACCATTAATATTACAACCTAAATTACAAGCATGGCTTGTGGTCCAGGAATTTAAATATCTTCCATCTCCTGGAACTTGGATCCAACCTACAGTCCACATATGGACAACGAGGCCTCTAGGCACCTATCCAAGGACAGGTGGGGCTCCCATGGCCTGCCTAAAGTCTACCCTCTCAACAAAGCCTAGTGCCCTGGCCCTTCTTTGGAAATGGATAGATGTCTTTGACTGTCTCAGAATCTAATAGCAGAGTTAGCAGTAGAGCTTTTAATCTTTTTGAGCACTGAAGATCATGTTAGTATTCTAGAAAGGCAACTTCCCCCAAAATGAGATTTATTTTATTCTGTAGACAAGGGGTCCCTTCCTTTACTGCAAACTACACTGCTAGGCCCCCTCATTATATAGTTCACTTTGTGAAGCCATGATCAAACCAGGATATGTGACTGTGCCATAAGAGGATATAAAACCCAGTTCTCTAGTGCCATCAAGTCTGAGTTGGCATGCTTGGGCAAGATGTGGTAACAGAGAGGTGCAACACTTAGATCTCCCTTCAAAAAAGAACTTGCTGTTTAGCTGAAAAGACCCAATCAGCTGACATTCTGCAGCTTTAATGCCAAGGCCATGCTCTTCCCATATAGCTCTAGTCAAGAGTGAGCATGAAGCCGGCCAGACACTTCTCCCACTGCAAGGTTTCTCTAACCAAATCAACTTTAATCCAGAATTCCCCATTAGGTTTACCAAAACTTTCAATTCTGCACTTCAATCTGATTCTCTCCCTTTCCAATTCTGCTTCCTTGACATTTCTTTTCACAGAGGAGGTTAGATCTACCTTGTCCCGCTTCCTTCCCTTTATCTTCCTCGGGTGTCTTCTACCTCAAAACTCATGCATTATCAGTTGTTTCTCAGCATCTCTTCCTGGAGGACCCAAATGACACAGTTGATAATAGACAATGGTTCAAAAAAGGAAGTGATAAGATGAGATGCTGGGCCTGGATCATCCATTGACCATTTAGCCACGAGCAGGCCACTCCTGAATGGTGTTGGAGTGATGAAAGATGTAGTTCATCCCACCAACCTTCCTTTTCTAAGTCTCCCTGCAGGAAGACAGATCCAGTTGATCCTGGAGGAACTGCCTGCTTGTATAAAGAAGGAAACTGGGGCAGCTAATGCAAGAGTTTGTCAATCAGCCATTAGGATGCACCTCAACTTTCAAGCCCAGGCCAGGATCTTCTCAGGTAGCCCCCAGTCAGTGACTGAGCACAGGAAGGATATGAGGACCTGGCCATTCCTGCTTATTATAAAACATCGCTAACAAATAGTCTTTGCTCCAAATCTCTCCACTGGGTTGACTGAGACCTTGTTCTATCTGTGGCACGGTCTAAAGTTCTCCCTATTCAACTCTGTTCCCCCTCACTTTCCCTTCACTGATGTCAGATCCACACCAGGGTTTGAAATCTTTCCCTGCTCTAGTATGCTCCCTCCTGCTTCATCCTGATTCTTGAACTCTTGAATCTGTCCTATCTTGCTCCCAGAAGCAAACACTGACCCTCAGAACCCCTACAAAAATGTGAGCCCGCTTGGCCCTTCTCACTCAGATCCCTGCTGGCTGCAGACAGAGGACCCTGAGCTGCTGGCCAGGGACGATTATGGGTGAAGGACTTACTGCAGCAATACTCTCTTGACTCCTCCAGTTCAAAGTTGTGCTTTTGGAGGATAAAGAAGATTGCTGGAGGTGAAAATGTGTCTCAGAAGATGTTGCTAATATATTTTCTTCTCAACTCTGATTTATAATGCCAAAATAACAAATTCTTGCCAAAAGCAAAACAATGCATGTTAGAAAGGATAGAAAAAATGCTTTGGGGATTGACGATAAGTCTTTGCATGAAGTTTATATGGACGGGAGAAAAGACTGAGAAAAAAAATAAATTCCATAAGAAGTTAACATAAAAAGCATTAAAAATATTCACAGAGGAATACAGAGAAACCCAGTAATTCCAAGAAAATAAAACATTTAAGAATTAGGCTGTGAATAATACTTGTGGCTTAATTATTCACATTTCAATGTACAAGATAACACAATATAACTGAAGTTTAAAACAAACACATTGAGCCAAGTACAGTGGTACATGCCTGCAGTCCCAGCTATTCTGTTCAAGGCCAGCCTGGACAACACAGCAAGACTCTGTGAAAAAAGAAACAAAACAACAATAACAAAAAATAAGCAGATGGTCCCCAGTTGGGATTCTCAGAAAGCAGATCCTGAGATGGATACTGGCATTTAAGACATTTATTAGGCAGTGATTTGGGGAATTAAGTTCTGTGGAAGGGAAGGAAAGAAGCAAGACCAAGCAGGGGAAAAGTGGAGCACTCATGCAGTCTCAGGGGAATGCCTCAACCAGCCCTGCGGATGGAGCTCTGAAGATGTAATGGCCCTTCAGAGCTGTCCTGAACTGGGGCAAGAGGGCCACCCAATCCCTTACCACCCACATTGATCAGTAAATGAATGTAAGCTGCCCTAGAATGACCTTGGGGATGAGGACACTCCCTTCAGCTGAGGCAGTCCCCAAAGGGACTGAGAAATGAAAACCAGGTTTCTAGTAGTTAGAAGTCTCATGCCACACATTACTTCCTTTATTGCCAAAGGGGAAGGCGTGGGGTACCATAGCACCCCTACATTGATAAATATGATTTTCTGTGTTATTGGGAAGTGGAACCAGGTGAAGCAATGGAATGGTGTGTTCTTCTCAATATCAAACAAATCTGGTAAAAATGGGTATATATTACCACCAAATGTCTATGAAAATATGTGGCCTCCACCAGTACAGCATGTGGAGAGAATTAAACAAGAGTGAAGGGGTACTGTTATTTGTGGGAGCACGCTAGGAATGCCAGACTAAGTGAAGGAGATGGAAGATGTTTTCCTAAATCAAATAATTAAAATGTCAGAGGCAAGACATGATACTGATGTGTTACTTCAATTATTTAGACGTCTGTTCTAAATCTCTACAACAATCTTAGAATTTAATGCATTCTTGATTTGCCTTCTGGATAATTCCATTTTTAGAAAGGTGTGGCAGGAGCTGCTACCCTACAGTAAATTCTAACCAGCAAGGAAGGGTTTTTTAGTGATATTTATAAGACAGAAGTCTAGACTTCAAGCTGGGTGTGATGGTACATGCCTGCATCTTTCTGCCTGAGGCAGAAAGATCCCAAGTTCAAAGCTAACCTGGTCAACTCAGCAAGACCCTGTGATAGAGCACCCCTGCTTTCAAACACCAGTATTACAGAAGGAAAGAGAGAGAGAGAGGAAATCTTCACTTCAACAAATGTGAAACAAAATGCAGTCTTTGCCTTCCTAAAGATGAAATAAAGGGATTAAGTTATACCAGATTCTGAAATAGAAAAAATAAAAGAACCTTTGATCACAGTAGATGTATAATTGAGGCTCTAAGGGAAACAAACTTCAAAAAAATGTGTAGAGATATAAATATAATCCAAAGGCCACAGACAGTAAAAAGGAATTTTTTTTATTGTGAAACTTTTAAAAATGAAACTTTGCATTATAATGTTAACTGCAGAAGTCAATGTGACCCTATGTGATAAATCTATATTTCAAAATGACACGTGCAAAAATTAGGGAAAGGACACAAACCAAGGTGAGAAAGACAGTGACATAAACCCTGTAAGGTGAAACTCAAGAAGGAGCTGAGAAGTGCTAAGTGAGGAAGACCACAGAGAGGACTTTAAAGAACACACCACAGTTTGAAGCAGAAAGATGAAGAAAAGAATAAACTGACTTCTTACAGAAGAAAGGCAGAGCCACTCAATTGCTTCTTTATTCTCCAGCAAGGAACTTGATCTTCAAACTGGGAAAGGTGTAACAAGTAACACAGAGAGTTAATTGAAGTGAGGAGAGTCAGAGAGAACTCAGTATACAGACTTGCAGATGGGCCAAAGATTATAGGTCTCAGAACCACTGGTAAGTGCCAGAAATACAAGCCAAGCAAGAATACAGATTTTTTTTTTAATGGAAAGAAATGGAAATGGAAATGGAAAGAAAACTGATTACAGAATCTATAAAGTGAGTCGAGCATTACTTTCTGCAAAACATTCCCAAAGGCACATTACATAAACATTAACTAATCATTAAGAAAGTACAAAACAACCTTCATATTATTTTCCGATAGGACTAAAAGATACAGAATATAGAAATGCCAGGTAAAGTGAATCTTTTTCTCAGCAGAGTGCTTTGCAAAAATACTCATAATACTCATTTGATGTTGCCCAGGTTGTAGACTGACAGGGAGATCTGTGGCTCATCAAATAACTGCATTTAATTCTTTGTTAGCAGATGTACACCCAGTGTAGAGAAAGCCTGTAAGGTTGTTTATAGTTCTGTGTACATTCCTGTGTTCTTCAATACCTTTTTGGTGCCTAAGATAACATTATAGTAAGAGAATATTATAAAAATAATAAGAAATTCTTCAAAAAGGAAATATAAGATGCTCAGGCTCATTATAATCAGAGTAATTCAGGTTAGTAAACACCAAAAATAGTGCTAATCAATATTATTGAAAGAGTGAGAAAATGTTATTCTTAGATACTTTGGTGGAAGTATACATTGAAATGTTCTTTCTGGAGGATGATTTTGGCCTTCATTATCAAAACCTTAAGTGGACATGCCTTTCAAGCAATAATTCTACTTCCAAATATCCAGCCTAGAGAAATTCCCCAACTGTGCCCAAAGATTCATGCACAAAGATATTCATTACAATATTTTGAATGTTGTACAATAGTAATGAAATGAACAAAAACAATAGTAATGCCTTCTTATTTCACATGCAACCCCATGGTCACCTCAAATTCTTCGTTTGGCAATTTTAACTTATGTAATGTAGTAAGCATTCTGAACATTGTGACTGTAACAGAATAAGTTTCCACATCAAGAGCCCTGTCTCTCCAAGACTGAAGAAAGAAAACTTGCTTCCTCCTCCCTTGCTTGTTAGTATGTGAACCATAGTGTGCCAATTTCTTGCTTGATAAAGGACACTTTGGGCAGGGAGGTGACTGATTTTCATAACTTAAGCTGTGGTGACCCTAGAGGGCATTATCCATAGCAGAAATAGTGGTGATAGTGATGGTAGTTATAGTGTCAGTAAAGTCAAGTTCCCATAAGCATTGGGTTCACTCTAGCACCTAGTGCTCAGTGCCTGCAGCAGCAGGGATTTTTTCTCAGCAAGCTTGTTCTAAAGTGTGGGGTCCTTTCTGGAAGCTTATCCTCAAGTCTGGTTCTCCAGCCCTTTCCATGAGTTTGTGAGTTACACAAAACTCTGTAGTAAACTACTTTTCTGCTGAATCAGAGTCAGAATTTGAAGTTTGTGACTCCGCACTTTGAAATATATAATAAGCTTTATGTTTTTAGCTACTTTTCTTTTTTAATCTCATATTTACCTGAATCAGACATTGAAAAGGGCATGGCCATGTGACAGACAGAATAAGGAGTCTCCTTACTAAATCAGCTTTCTTTCTGAACCAAGAAATGCTGGTGTGTACATAACTGCCTCTTACAAAACACACAGTAGACTGAAATTGAGAATTTAAGATACCTGGATGTGATTTGTTCTGTGAAGTACCTCCACTTTGTAAATAATTAAACACTTTAGTAGAAAACTTTTTTCAAACTCCTAGTTCTATCACTTCTATATGCTAAAGACCAGTTTGTTGGAGAAATACAAACCTAAAAGAACCCAGTTATTCAAACTCTAGCTTATCATGTAACCTTGAGCAAGACCTTTAATTTCTCTTAGTGTCCTCTTCCAGATCCAGAAATGAGGGACACGTAATATATGATCTTTGATGTTCCTTTGGTCTCTAAAATTCTGTGCTTACATAAAATCTTGAGAACATATACTTGTTTTTTCTGGATTTTAGATCTTGAAAGACCACCAAATTTGCAAAATCAATTCAGATGCAGAATTGGTTTTTTTGTGTGTTTTGTTGTTTTATACCAGCATTGAGCCCAGGAGTACTTTACCATTGATCCAGAACCCCAGTTCTTTTTATTTTTTATTTTTGAGACAGGGTCTCACTAAGTAGTTCAGGGCCTCAAAAAGTTGCTGAGGCTGGCTTTGAACTTGTGATCCTCCTGCCTCAAGCCTCCTGAGCTACTGGGATTACGGGCATGTGCCACCATGCCCAGTTAGATGTAGAGCTGGTGTTCCAGTGAGAACAGTTTCTCTTGATAGGGAAAATCCCGCCCCATTAGTTTTATATTTGGCAAGTCATCTTAGCTTTGCTAAATACAAAATTCTCAATTTTTCCTTAAGCATGACAACCCATTTCCTATGTACTGTAATGGTCATTTGTCTAAGAAAAATAGGAGCACAGCAAGGTAGATGTTTAAAGACAGTTGCTGGACTTCTAATAAAATTGAACAGGAAGATCTTTACCACCTACTCCTCAGGGCATCAATATTCAGAATATACAAAGACTCAAAAAACAGCACCAAAAAACAAATAACCCAATCAATAAATGGACTAAAGAACTAAACAGGCACTTCTCAAATGATGAAATACAAATGGTCAACAAATATTTGAAAACATGTTCAACATCTCTAGCAATTAGGGAAATGCAAATCGAAACTAACTGAGATTTCATCTCACTCCAGTCAGAATGGCAATTATCAAGAATGCAAGTAACAGGGGCTGGGGTTGTACCTCAGTGGTAGAGCGCTTGCCTGGCATGTGTGAGGCACTGGGTTCCATCCTCCACACCACATAAAAATAAATAAATACATCAAAGGTATTGTGTCCATCTGCAACTAAAAATATTTAAAAAAAAATACAAGTAACAATAAATGTTGGCAAGGATGTGGGGGAAAAGGTACACTTATTCATTGTTGGTGGGACTGCAAATTAGTGCAACCACCCTGGAAAGCAGTATGGAGTTTCCACCACAAACTGGGAATAGAACTACTGTAAGACCAGCTATCCCACTCAGAATAGTCAAAGGATTTAAAATCAGCGTACTACAGCGCCACAGACACATCAATGTTTATAGCAACACAATTCACAGTAGCCAGGCTATGCAGCCAACCCAGGTGCCCTTCAGTGGATGAATGGATAGAGAAAATGTGGTGTATATATACACAACAGAATATTATTACTCAACTCTAAAAAGAATGAAATTATGGCATTTACTGGAACATGGATGGAACCAGACTATCAGTCTAAATAAGCCAGATCCCAAAAGTCAAAAGTTGAACATTTTCTCTGATATGTGGAAGTTATTCAAAATAAGGGGTTAAGAATGAGGAGGGATAGGAAAAAAATAAGGGACATTCCATCAAAATTGGTGAATCAGATGAAAGGGATTGAGGGGGAAAGAGGAGGGACAGGATAAGGGAAGACAGTAATGCATCTAACCTAATTTTCCTATATAAATATATAAATATACCACAGTGAATCCACCATCATGTATATCTACAAGACACTAACTTAAAAAAAAATCTATAAGTAAATAGCAGAAAGATCAGTAGAATAGAGGAAAGAGAATGGGGGAGGAAGGAGGAGACAGAAAGCGGAAGTACTAAGCACTGAAT
This sequence comes from Sciurus vulgaris, assembly GCF_902686455.1. NCBI lineage: Eukaryota > Metazoa > Chordata > Mammalia > Rodentia > Sciuridae > Sciurus > Sciurus vulgaris. Next base: position 70,708,778 of record NC_136470.1, on the reverse strand, counting down.
TAGGACAAATCATTCCAAACTTATATAATTATGTCCAAATGAATCCTAATGCTATGTATAACAAAAAGGAATCAATAAAAATGAAAAAAAAAAGAATATGCAAGGAACATTTTAAACCAAATCAAAATGAAATCATAATACGTTAAAATTTGTGTCATAGTTAGGAGTAATAAGTTCAAGTGTTCTGTAGCACAGTAGTGTGATTATAGTTAAGAGTCATTTAATGCATATTACAGAATAACTAGAACAGATTTTTAATGTTCTTATCACAAACAAATGATAAATAGTTGAAGTGATATATATGCTAATCACTCTGATTTGATTACTTCACATTGAATGTATGTATCATATCATGCTGTATCATACTATATGCAAAATTATTTTGCATAAAACTTTTAAAATGTGTAAAAAAATTAGTCAGGAAGTTCACACTGAAATTGCTGTTCTTCCCCAAACACATGGCAAAGATAGATAAACTGTTTAAAAAAAAAAAAAAGATTACTATGTCTGCAAATTATTTTTTAAAAAACCCATAATGCAAAAGAGTGAGTTGGATTGAGGCCACTAACCTGCTGGTCTCTAGGACCAGAATCAGGTGGTGGGGGCTGGGCATGGGAGTTTGACACAAGGGACCTGAATTAGATCATTGACCAGAGGCTGTGTGAGCTGTGATTGAGGAGAATCTGCATGCCCAGCCAGGTGAGAGAACACAGATAGAGACTCCAAACCAGGAAGAGACCACAGGCACATGCTGGCTTGGTAACTAGGCCTGAGATAACTGTGATATCACTATGGCCAACAATCTTGAGCTGCCCAGTTTTGAAGTGGGATTCCAGAGAGTCAGGTAAAAACATAACCACAGAACCTCTGGACTTACAAAAATGGACACAGGGAGGAAAGAGAGACAGAAAAAAAGCAAATATCAACAATACTTCAATTCAAAAATAGCTTACAAATCAAAAATCTGAAATTCATGAAATCTAATCCTAAAAAACACAGTCAGTAGGATACAAAATCAGAATAAAACTCTGGTATGAAATTAATTTTAATGATGTATGACAAATTGGTTAAAATAATAATGCCCCAAAAGTTATAAATAACAGTTACAAAAAGAACTAGCCATTATGAAACAAAAACAGGCATAAATGAATCGAGAACAGATGAATGCACAAAATAACCAAACAGAACTCTTGGAAGTGAAACCATGTCTCTTGGTATTTTAAAAATGCTGAGTAGCCAGGCACTATGGTGCAGCCTATAATCCCAGCAGCTGGGGAGGCCAAGGCAAAAGGATCCCAAGTTCAAGGCCAGTTTCAGCAACTTAGCAAGGCCCTAAGCAACTTAGCAAGATCCTGTCTCAAAATAGAAAATAAAAAGGGCTGGGGATATGGCTCAGTGGTAAAGCAACTCTGGTTTCAATTCCCAGTACCAAATAAATAAATTAATTAATTAATTAAATAATTAAAGTGCTGAGTAGATGGAATGAATTCTAGACTCAGGAAAGGAAGTACTAGTGACTAGGAAGCTCATAGGGCAGAGTTTATGCCCAAATTCAACTCAGAAAGACAAAAAGTTCAAGCATACAAAAAAGTTGTCATGGGCATATAATATGCATCCCAGGAGAAGAGAGTGAAAAGAATGAGAGAGAAGCAACCCAAGGTGCTTAACAAGAAAGTACCGGCCAAGAATTCTCCAGAGAAAATACACAGATCTTCACATTGAAACTTCACTTTTGATACTGTAAAAATAAAAAATAAACCCCCAGCTAAGAACTTTGTAATACGATTTAGAATAAAAGAAGATCTTAAACCCACGTGAAAGAAAATGCAGATTATTTTTTAAGAGAAGAAGAGGAGGAGGAGGAGAAATAAGAATGCTATTAGACTTCTCCGCAGCAACCCTAAATACTACAAAACAATGGAGAAAGCAGTCTTTGAAGTGTTGAAAGAACAAAACAGTCAATGTAGAGTTACATCCAGGTAGACTACACCTTAAGTGACAGAAAAATAAAGAAATTTTTGGATACACAAAACCAAGACAATGAACAATGCACAGATCTCCACTGCAAGAGCCAGTCTTTACTGATCACACCTCCTACTGTGACCCTTCTTTAGTAGCTCACCCTGAGAACACATCTGCCTCATTCTCCACCCCGCCTAGATCATGCTTCAGTGTCCTGATCTCGCTCACAGTATTAACCCTTTCTCTTTCATCTCAACTCATCCTCAGTTCACTCATCTCCACTGACTCAGTTTCCTCATCTCTGTGGAGTGGGCACCAAACAACTGCATTCTTGTGGGCCTCTCTACCCACAGTCAGCAACTCTGTAGTCACAGTGTGGGCTAGAGTTTCTCCTTCCCTAGAGCATGTAACCTGGGCAGCTGGGGACTGGAGTAATGCTACTTCATTATCCTCCATGAAGTGGGGTTTTCACATGGTGTGGGGTGGAGGGAAGAAATATGAGTACCCAGGGGGAAAAGAAGAGCTCTAGGCCACAGGCAGAGATGTGACAGGAGGGAACACTGAGAATTCCAGACACTCCCATCTTAAAATATCTTTCTCCCTATTGTGTGTGTACATGAGAGACAGACAGACACGGCTGAAATGAGATACTACTGCAGAGATTTTGTAGTTTTTAAAACGTGGTTTCCCTCAACAGATGAGTCTTAAATCAGGTGCAGTTAGAACAGGGACACTGTTTCCTGACATGCTCGGATAATACTGTTTAATAGAATATCCTGCCTAACCAAGACTCATTTTCTCATTTGTGCTGTGACACTGCAGTGGACAGGGTTCCTCCCCCACTAGGATGTATTAACCTTCGGACTGATCTCTTCCGGCCTACACTTTTACTGCTGGAAGCCTCAATTCTCCGTATTTAGTGAAGTAGCTTGGTCTGTGCTGTGTATACAGGAGCATCCTGACTTAACATGTCGGTCTTCTTTGCAATTTCTGAGTTGTGCCTGCTGCTTTAGGGATGGAGTTTGTCCATGGAGATTTTTGTAGTCATAAAGAGCTATTTTATTGCAGCCCTGATAGCCTCTTGACCAACTTAACAGCCTATTAACACGGCCTAACAACTTCTAAAGAAATTTCACAGAAACAAAATTAAAGCCACTTCTGATGACTTTGGCACAAGCAAACTTAATTTCCCCAATGCATTACATAAACAGAAAGCAGAAAGCTTCCAAACATGGGAGGAAGTTATGGGGTATTTTTTAAAAATTGATGAGAACTGTAAGTGGATGCATCTCTGACATGCTAAGTAATCTGAGAGTTCTTGTGTAAAAATGGGATTAAAGTATGCACCATTTTTCAGCAGATTTGCAAATGAAATGTCTTCTTATGACAAGTTATTGCTCTTTGATTACAAAGAAAATTTAAAAAAGGGCAGAGAAAAAATTCAGGATTTTTTGGCATCACCCCAGAGATACCACTGTTAACTTAGACTCTATAATTTTATAACCTGTTTTTTTCTCTTAATATATATCACAAAATTCTCTTAGGAACTTAATTACTGCAATATAATGTTTTATGATTATACAAGATTCCAGTGTGCATGTATCATAATTTGTTTAATCAGTTCTCTACTTTTTGACTATTTGTTTCCATTTTCTCAGTTTGGTAAATAATGTTGTAATAACCATTCTTTTACAAAAACCCTTTTGCACACCTTGAATTATTTTTTTGATGTTTATTGGATATTATAGTGCACTAATAAAGTGTATTATTAGTGCATTATAGTCATACATAATGTTGAGGTTCATTTTACATAATCATCCTTGGAACAGAATTTGCTTCACTTCAGTTCCAGTACTTCCCTTTTCCCTCCCTTTTTTCCTTCCCCGTTCTCCTTCTTCTATTGGTCTTCCTTCTATTTATATGTAGTTTTTTAAAATTGCTGCTTTATAGAGATACATAAAGGTGCAATTCAATGTGGTACATTCATATGTGTACACCGCATTATTTGGTCAATTTCATTCCAACATTCCTTCCTTTCCCCATCCCTCTCTACTCTTCCTATACTCTACTGATCACCCTTTTATTTTCGTGGGATCTCCTCCCTTTTTTCCCCTTATTTCGGTCTAGCTTTGAATTATCTTTTAAAGTGGGCTTTGAAACTTTTTTTCCTGGGGGCTGGAGTGACTACCTTGCAGGATAACTTACAAATGCCAATTTTCTTCTCCCACAGTCTCTCGGGAATTCTGATTTTTAGGTTCACAGGGGTGTCAATTACTGGAAGTCTTGATGTTAGTAGCGAAGAAGGTTGCGCCACTCCTAATGGATGGGCTCATGATCAGTAAACCCTTCATTTCCTTTTTGAAACTCTAGAATTATTTTTTTCTATTCCATTCAAACCAATTAAAAACACAAACCCTCACATGACTCTCATGACTTTTAGATGCAGTTGAAAATCATTTTGATGTGTTTAGTGTGAGATTGAGAACTGCCGTTTTGGGGGAGTTTTATTAGTTATTACTATACCTTCCCAATGCCCATTCATTAAGTTTATCAGATCCATCATGTACATTTCAATTATCTGTGAGGTTGGCCAAGAAGAGTTCTGCAATGCTTAAATGAAATTCTGGAGAAACTTGATGGACTTCTTAACACACAGCTCACTCTTACTTAACATGAGTCAGAAGAAAGACAGCTTTGGCCCACAGCACTGCTGCTCTTACATTAACAGCCTCTCTTCAATCCCAGTAGGCAGAAAATGAAGTCACTTTGGACCGAAGCCTAAGAACACAATGACTTCAGAACACAAAATCTTCAGTTAGGGAGGAGTTCTTCCTAGTCACCCTTAATGAGAAGGGGAATTTAAACTCTACTGGACCATAGTGAAATTGCTCAATCTCAAGTAGTCAGAAAGGAACCTGGTGGCAGGGGAAGGACAGAGTTTTCTCCTACTCATCTGTTTCTTTTCATTGTTTTTCCTTAATCTGTATTTTGAAAGAATAATATCTCAAGGCATAATTTTGATGTATAATAGTTCTCATAATTTCACCACCACTAAAAAAGTTGGAAAAGTAGAGGTTTGCCTCAGCAGATCTAAATATGGTAAAGTCAATGTGATTGATCAAAAGAAAATCTTTTCTGAATATAACTAGCAATATTCTGAGTGTCTTGGGATTCCAGGGTGTAGTAGCTGAGAATAAAGTTTATGGCCTATGGTAAAAGCAATGTTATCTTAAGATATACCAGATTTCCTGCCTGAAAAAAAAATAACTGGGGGGAATGGGCAAATTGAAAGCCTAAAATTTCCAAATCAATTCCTAATATTTTTAGTAGTTCTGATGCCAAAATTATAATCAGCTTTTTAATAAAAAAGTCAATTCAAGAGCTGCAGTGTGGAACTTGATATTCATGGCACCTTTCATAACCAGGGCTTATTTCCTTATAAACCTTTATCATTCAATCTGCAAAAATTATATAAAACTGCCTGGCTCATTAAATTGCTTACATTAGTTGAGTCTAATAGGATGCCAGAGAAAGAAAGGGCAGCCTTCAGAAGTGCTGGGAGAGGAGCCCAGAGGAGAAACAGAGGCTGTGCAGAGAGCCCGTGGGGCTTGGCAGTGATTCCAACCACACCCTCCTCTCCCACAGCTGAGCCAGAGCAACACATGAGGAGCATGGAGTGACTACAAGTATAAAAGTTCCCTTGTTCTCTTTTTAATAATTTCAAAACTAGGTGACCTTCCATCATCCAGTTGTAACTCAAGGTGAATTGGAGTTGATTAATTATGGGGAATGCCTGGGATCCATGTTTGAGTGTTGCTATGACTATGTGGAAGAACAGAATGAAGACTCCTAGGACTGGGCTTATCGCCAAGACTGACCAAGCTAGAAAGATGTTCTTGGGCTTCTCCTTGAGGAACAACAGCATGCAGTCACGAGATAACAGGGCACATAGAGAAGAACCAAGGGGAGGTGTTATGGGGGTTTATGTACCAACAAAATAATAAACACTAGCATTTACAGTTCACAAAGCACTTTTATCTTCTTTTTCTGATTTCTATTACATAAACTCCCTAAGATTTTCAACCATGGGTAACTCAAAAGGAATGTTGTCTGAAATAGCATGGAATTCTCAGGTTGCCAGGAAAGGGTCCAGTAAAGGGTATTCGATAAAATCAGGAAAGAACCAGATTCTGAGACAGTAGTTAGCACACAATAGTGTGCAGCACTATGAACTTGCAGCTCCTAAGAGCTCAGTGGGTAGCCTCTATTTTGTTCTGCTTTCATGAATCAGGGATGTTCAGACAAGTCTGACAGAGTTTGGTAAAGACATTGGGAAGCCTTGACTACTTGCAAGTTTTCATTGCCCTCTAGGTGGACACATGACCTTTCCAAAGGGAGGGAATGTCGTTTGTCCATTTTTCAATCTAGGAAAGCTAGTATCACCGAATGCATGAGCAAATGCCCAAGACTGAACTCTCAACCACATGCCAGAGTCCAAGTGCATGATTTGTCCCTGGGAAAGAGTTCCACACTGGGAAAACACTCCCACCCTAGAGGTTTACAAACAGCCCAAAATATCCAATATCTAGTTTTACCCTCAGTATCTCAGTTTTTGGCATTGCTAACACAAAACTACCCAATCAAGGAGGGACATAACTCCCAGAGAACCATCCCAACCAAAACCAAAAGTCTTTCATTGTTATCATTCACAGGAGGCTGTAAAAAATGTCCCTGCACCCACAGTGAAAGCCCATGACTCTGAAGTCCTGGACCCTGAATGCAGTAGCACCGGTCTTAAGTCCAGCAGTCTGAGATATCTTCAACACTAAGCTATTATTCATGGAGGTATAAAGGAATCCTTAGCTTTGAGGGACAGGAAGGAATTTAATGCAGGTGCCTTACATCTCTCTCTGCTCAAGTATAAGTAAGTCTACTTATACTTATATCCCTGGAGGCAATTGAGGAAGTTCCTGGTGCTGCTAGAAGGAGATCAACAGGTCCCCAGGTATTAGGATTAGGGCTGCAAATTAATCAGTTGAATGCTAACTTGAGATCTGGTGATAATGGACCAAAAACTGTTGGGACCCCACAGAATCAAGTGGACAGCAAGCATGGCTCCCTCTCAAGGTCTCCTAAGCATCTGGTTCACAGGGCAGCACTTCCTAGGACTTTTCACTCTTCTAGCTGCCACCTTGGTTATCCATGAGCTTTGGAAAAAACCCAGCAAGAGTTGATTTATTGAGAGAAGTAACTGACTTGGGTTGTATCTCAGTGGTAGAGCAGTTGCCTAGCACATGTGAGCACTGGGTTCGATCCTCAGCACCACATAAAAATAAATAAATAAAGGTATTGTGTTCATCTACAACAACTAAAAAAAAAAAAAAAAAAAACCAAAAACTAAAATTAAATCAAAGAAGGAAGTAGCAAGGGAGGAGAAATAAAAGACAAAGTTGGAGGACAAAAAACTTAGGGAAAGCAAGGTAAAAAAGGAAGGAGGACTGAGAAGCAACAATTCATCTGTGGCCCTCAGTGTCTGATATCACTTTTTGCACCCCACCTTTTGACCAAACCTTTTTTTGGGGGGGGATGCTGGAAATTAAACCTGGGACCTTGTGCATGCTAAGCACATGCTCTACCATTGAGCTACACTCCCAGCATTGAGCAAATCTTTGTATTAGTAGATGTTCTTACTTGCCTTTCATAGATGGAGACCCAAAAGGCAGAGGAACTGAAGTAGCCTTGCCCAAGAAGTCAGCAAAACAGATTTTCCCAGCCTCTCATTTGGCCTCTGGCCCTTTGCCTTTATTCTTTGAAATCTTCCTCATTGGCTTCCAGGGCACTATCTGTTGTTGCTATTCTTCACACTTCTTACCAAGTAAGGACTATACTGTTGTTTTTACAGAATTATAGTAAAACACAGAATAATAAAATTACAGAATTGAGGGATGAAAGCAACTTTTGAGATCACTGAGCTCAGACTCCTCATTTTCTAGATTAGGTACCCCAGTGCAATCCAGAGAAGTGAAAAGGTTTACCTCAAATCACATGGCTATGCAAAGAAAGATGGAACTCAACATGTATGTCTATATCTAGGCAATGATCTACCCAAGAGTCTTACTAGACATAGAATTGTTTCTTACTTTTTTTATACCCAATCCAAGGTATTTAGCATTCCCAGAGCATTCCAAATGCATGAGCAATAGCAAACAACCCAATATGATCCAAAGCACTAATTTCTGGTGCATTCTTCAGGGACATTTTTTACTTTCAATCTGCTAACCATAAGGAATATTGAATTTAGCAAAGTACATAGAAGTTTTTTATGCAGCATGTTAAGAACAGCTGAAACCAATTAAATGCTAATCAATTTTACCCTGTCTGATGCAGAATGGAAAAAATGTTCCAGAGGTCTCTCCACCCTGAGATGTTCTTGGCGATGGGTCCCTTGCTGTAGGCTCCTCCCATCTCTCTTAGTCATGTACACTCAGGAAGAGGTGACCTGGCTGACTCCCTTCAGAACCCAGTGGTGAGCAGAACCCAACCCAACCTTTCCCCTTGGGATAAAAGTGCATCTTAAGAGAGACGACTGCAGATTCTGGGGCAATGCACATCACAACTGTGAGAATAGGAAAGACTAAGAAAGACAGTGAGATCCAATCCCACCCCTTCTCTGTGACCACCTAACAGACTTTACCAACCAACTCTATTACTTTTTTTTTTTTTTTTTTCTTTTTGTACTAGGAATTGAACCCAGAGGTACTCTACAACTGAGTTACATTCCGATTTTTTTTTTTTAAATTAAGTTGCTAAGTTGCACATTCTGGCCTCAAATTTTGGATCCTCCTGTTTCAGCTTCCTGAGTCACTAGGATTACAAGTGTGACAATTTCCCCCAAGCTCCACCTTCTTCCCTGAGAGTCAGGCGGCAAAGCAGAAGATTTTCAAATTTGACACATTAACATTTGAATTTGGGTTCTGCCGGTTATTAGGTGTAACATTAAACAATTTCTTGAACCTCTCTCAGCCTCAATTTATATGTAAAAAGAAAGCAATATGAGGCATGTTAGCACATGCTTGTAATCCCAGTCACTCCAGAGCCTAAGGCAGGAGAATCACAAGTTCAAAGCCAGCCTCAGTAACTTAGTGAGGCTCTAAGCACCTAAATAAGATCCTGTTTCAAAATAAAAGATAAAAAGGGCTAGGGATGAGGCTCAGTGGTTGAGCACGTTTGGGTTCAATTTCCAGTACCAAAAAAAAAAAAAAAAAAAAAAGAGCAATAATACCAACCTTTAAAACTTAATGATTTAACAAATCAACTAAGCTACATAGTGGCTACAGTTAACAATTATATGTTGTAGACTTGAGAACTGTTGAAAAAGTAGATTTTAAGTGTTTTGAGTTTGTTCTGTTTTGTGTGATACTGAGGATGGAATCCAGGGTCTCTCGCGTGTATGGCAAGCATTCAGCCACTGAGCCCACCCATTTTTTTTTTTTTTTTAAATTTTGTGACATATTCTTGATAAGTTGCCCAGTCTGGCCTCAAAATTTCAATCCTCCTTCCTCAACCTCCCTAGTAGATGGGATTACAGATGTGGGCTACCAGGTCTGCCTTTAAGTGTTCTTACCACAAATAAAGGATAAGTGTGTGAGGTAATACATATGTAACCATTCCATAATACTTACATATTTCAAAATCTTATGTCATATACCATAAACAAATGCAATTTTTATTTATTAATTTTTAAAAAATAAATAAGAATTGGAATGTAGCTCAGAGGTAGAGCACTTGCCTGCCTGCACAAGGCCCTGGGTTCAATCTCTGATACTGCAACAAAGAAATAAATAATAAATGAGAAGGAAAAAAAAAAGAATAAGATATTTGTAGAGCATCGGATACTAGTAAGTAATTAACAAACACTATCTTTGTCCCATATCATTCCTCCTAATTAATTATTCACAGAGAGAATCATTTCCTGGTACAGGACACTTAGCTTAAGCTAAATTCCAGCATTTCCTTCTGGCTTCTTCTTGCTAGAGTTTTTCCAGACCACTCAATCCAAAGGGTAAACCAATCCTAACCCAGGCAATTCTACCCTTGCTAGGTAAGACTGAGGTGCCATTGCTCTATGTCCCCTAAATGCAGAGAGTACCTTCTTCCACAGCTCTACCTGTGGCCCCAAGGTGACTTCTTACGCTAAGTTCTTGGACAAGGCAGCACCCCCTCTCTTGGGTCTCTGGTATAACACAAGTCCCCTCCTAAGGGATCTTTCACAAATCCTTCACTTTCTCTACACTTGACCTTTTTGGACTCTAAGGAGTTCAAAAATCATGAAACCAGTCCTTCACAATTTCCTTAGTAGGAGAAGGACCACAAGTTCAAGTTTAATAAAAGGACTCTGGGCTGGGGCTGTAGCTCAGTGGCAAAATGCTTGCCTAGCATGTGTGAGGTACTGAGTTCAATCCTTAGCACCCATAAAAATAAAGAAAATAAAGGCATTCTATCCACCCACAACTACAAAAAAATTTTTTTAATAAAAAATAAAAATAAAGGACTGGGGATGTAGCTCAGTGGTATAGCACTTGTGGGTTCAATCCTCAGTACTAGAAATAAAATACATGAGCTATATGGGTATGACTAAAAACACAGAGGTGGTATATAAATAACAATCATTGTAAATCAAAGGTACTTTATAAAGATTAATTTGGAAGAAGCAATAAAGATATATTGGAAGGAGGAGAAATTAATGTTTTAACATGGATCCTGAAGATACACAAATAATCATGAAATTAGACTGAGTAGATGGTAGACACTTCCAAATGGAATGTCTTCTGAGAGTTAAACTATAATAAAGACTACAGTGAATCATTATTTCATTTATTTGCCATGATCTTCAACTTTTAAGGAAAACAACCTATCCTTTCCAATAATTATAAACTAAAAGCAGCACATTCAAGAGGCCTCATTCCTTAGCCATGGTTGATTGTTCTAGGGAGAGAGGGTAATTCAAGTTAGTTCATTAGACACTTTGCTTAGAAATTTGGAGAGATGAAAATTCAGCTTGACTATCCCGTCAGAGATGAATTCACTATTGGTGTGTGAGTATATTTCTGAACTTGTAGATGGACAGTCCTCATCTGACAGCCTGACATGTGTGAGCCAAACTCAGAAATTAATCAACAAAAAATCGAAATTCTGATCTCTAAATTTACAATGAAAGATAAAATGAGTTAACAAACTAGATATCTGTTGTACAAATCAGCATATTCTGTCACTGTAGGTTAATGTATACATGCAGCCAGACTATAAGAAAGTTTCTTGAAGTCAGAAAAACGGATGCTAGCTGGGTGACTGCAGCTGGTGGAACAGAACAACCTGATACCTCCTTGGCCTCCAAGCAGATCCACCAACCTTGAAAGTCAGGTTCTTGTGTTCTTTGGGTTGGATGACTTCTGCTTAAAATACCCATTGGTTCTGCCTTTCTTTATCCTTCCTCAGCCAGCTAACACACTTTTTAATTGGAACTTTGTTTTTTAAATATTCCAGTTGTACTAGGCTAAATAATGGCTTCCAAAAATATATCCAAATCCTAATTCCAGATACCTATGAATGTTACCTTAATGGGTAATAAGGAATCTTTACAAAAGAGATTGCATTACAGATCTTGAGATGGATGAGATTATCCTGCATTAGGCATGTGATCTTGAATGAAATCACAAGTGTCCTTATATAAGAAAGGGAGAGGGAGAGTCCACCCACAGATGTAAGATAAGATGGCAACATGAGGCAGAGATTAGACTGATGTGGGCATAAGCAAATGAATGCCAGCAGCCACCGGAGACAAAGAGGCAGAATGTGGATCCTCTCCTAGAGCTTCTGGAAGAAGCATACCCTACTGACACCTTGATTTCAGCCTGGTGGTACTGAGTTCAAACTAATGGGCTTCTGAACTGTGAGACAATGAATTTCTGTTGTTTCAGCCATCCAGTTGGTGGTAATTTACTACCCTAGCTACAGGAAACTCATACACCAATAGTCATAGTTTCATCTTAAAATCTATCCTTGCTCTTATCGGCGACTTTGCATTTCCAAATTGACTCATTATGTCTATCAAGTAACAAACTGATTTTAACTATCATAATAAAAAAAGAAATTCCTTTCATTAGGGTACAGGGTTTTTTTTTGAGGTGGGGTATGGGGGATTGAACTCAGGGGCACTTAACCACTTAGCCACATCCCCAGTCCTATTTTGTATTTTATGTAGAGACAGGGTCTCACTGAGGTGCTTAGTGCTCACTTTTGCTGAGGCTGACCTTGAACTCTTGATCTTCCTGCCTCAGCCTCACCAGCTGCTGGGATTACAGGTGTGCACCACACCGTGCCCAGCTTTTTTTTTTTTTTTTTTTAAATGGTGCTCAGGATTGAACCTAAAGCCTGCTCACAATGCTAGGCAGGCATATCACCACTGAGCTACATTATCCCCAGCTCTACAGTGCTGTTTATGAAGCCCGAAGGCAGGTATGTGGCTGGACACCAAGAACATATAGATCCAGGCAGCCCAGAAAGTCCTTTTATTTTCCATTTCAAGACATGGTGTCATTAAGTTGCTAAGGTGGGTCTTAAACTTGGGATCCTCCTGCCTCAGCCTCCCTAGGGGCAGGGATTATAGTCGTGTGCCATAGCGCCTGGCTACTCTGCTCCTTTCAGTGTCTCTGCTTCTTGTCTTCTTGCCACCCACTAAGATTTCTATTACTCAGCCCGCATAGCAGACAATGGCAACTACCAACAGTTCTCAGTTGGGAATTGTTTCTTCACTGTTAAACGAGGAGGTTGGCTAATATGCTATGCAAGTTCCATCTGGCTCTGAAATTTGATGGAATTCTCTTACAAGTGCTGTGTTGTGGGTGATGGGAGGGATCCTGAGGAGTGGGAGTGGAGCATGGTAAGCATGAGGGAGCAGGCACATGTTAGGGAAGATGACTGGGTCTCACACTTGGAGCTCCAAGCTGGGATCACTGAGGGGGTCTGCTGAGATTATGGGCATGACCAAATGGGCAAAGACTGTGACACCTGGCATCCAGAGGGTCCTCCTTGACTCTGTACCATGAAACTCCTGCCCACAGTCAATGCCTATCTCTAATTAGCATCAATAACCCATAAAAGTTGCATTCCTTCCCGTTTCATAGGAAGAAAACTTTTTCTTATGAAAATGAACTATATTTCTCAACTCCCCATGTCCCCTCCCTCAGAGCACCTCTTCAAGGTCACTTCAGTCCAGCCCTCAAATCACAATGTTACTCACATATCTGTGCCCATGCAGAGTTCAAGAAATTCAACTCCACTGCCTGCACCTGCCAAGACAAAAAAATTTTAAAAACATTCTAGGGCTGCTAGCTTCTTACTGACCTGAATCCCTGGGTTTGGAATCAGCAGGAAGCCCAGGGCTTTCTGGCTGAGACCAAGCTAGGCTTCAATGGTGGGGTCATCTGTGTCTCTAAATCTGGCCTTGAACTAGGTCCTGCTCCCAGTGAAAAAAAAGCAGTCAAATGCATTGCACAGGTTCCTCCATGTACACACCACAAGCACCACAAGACCCTTCCTATGCCTGCCACACTAAACTGCTTCTAAGCCATGACTTCTCTCTCCCCTCTAAGCCTCTAAACTGCCTTTTGTCTGGATTCCTGCTCCAACCCATCCATGTCTTTCACCTGGATAGCTTCTATTTGCTTATAAGACAACTCCTTTGGGACCCTTTCCCTGCCCCATCTCACTTAGGGTGCCCTTCATGGATACCTCCATCACTCCTTACTTGTCACTAACCTTGTCACTCTGGCTGGCAGTCAGTTATTCACTCCTTTGTCTCTGTCCATCAATTAATAGTTTCTAATTAGTAGTTTCTATCTACATCTCCTGTGCTTAGAACAGAGCCTGGAACATGGTAGAAGCCCCATAAACGTGGAATGATGAGAGGCCAAGGGCCTCATCTGTACGCCTTCAGCATGCTGCTCTTCTAATAGAGACCACTGGCCCTTCCATGTTACCTACTTTCACACTTTGATCCCTATCACATGATGATGACTATTTCATCCTGAGGCATAGTGAAAAATGAGAAACATAGTACCCTAAACACAGCGGAAAACATGTTTTCTTTGATGAGTTGTCTATTCCCCGATAACCTAAACAAGGTTTTTGCAAGCATGGCAATGTTCTGGGAGATACAGGAAGGGATATAAGGAGGAAAACCAGCACTTTCTGCTCCCCAACTTGGACCTCGAAGGTAGGATCTTGGAACACCCTCCCAGCACTGTCATGGGATGACACATATTCATGCTCCCCGCCAAGTTTCTCTGTGGTTTTATTTCTTATGTTACTACAGATTGGAAAGAAAAGTAATTTACCTTGAGACCTCAACTTATGTGCAGTACTCCAATGATTAAATTCATTCTGTGAGACATCACTCATTGGCCTAAAGCTCATGTTGCTCAGTTGGCCTAAAGTTCATGTTGCTCAGTTAGCTCAGTTCGTATTTTATTTTCCAAGCATGAAAGAGAAAAGTTGTGAGAAGTCTCAGAAGTAAAGTCTTAATGTGTGGCACTTGTGACAGCAACTTCCTCAGCACCTCCCCAGTCCCAGGCAGATCTACTCTCTCTGAAGGATCTCAGCTAATCTGCAGGATCCTAAAAGCTTAGAGGATTTATGGAGCCCCACAGAGAGCAGCTCCCACTCAGAAAGGAGGCATACTTCCTGCATGGAACAGACTGAGAGTATTAGTTTTTTTCTAAGCAGCATAGACATAATTATTCCTTCTGTAGAAGCCTCATTGCTTCTTCCAGCATCCAAGTGAGAGTCTGAAATGGTGAAAGAAGATGGAAAGTAGACAAGGCAATGAAGAGCAACCTGTACCTGGACTCTGACAGCCCAGCGCGTCTGACTTGCTGGTGTCCTTGTGCTGCCCTTTCAGTACTTCCTGTCTCTCTAAACTGGTGGTTCTCAACTGGGAGTGATGTTGTCCCCAGGAAACAAATGGCAAAGTGTCAAGACAATTTTTGTTGTCACAACTTGGGAAGCACTACTGGCATCTAGTGATTAGAGTTCAGGCTATTAAAAAGGCTTAAAAAGGGAGACTAACTCAGACTTGGGGTCGGGGAAGGTTTCCTAGAAGATATACCCTGAAATAATAGTGAATATTAATAAGATAAAGGCTGCAGTGGTTCACAGCTTCCGGGAGACTTTCCCCTTTGTCCACAATACTGATTTCAGTCTAGCATAAGTGTGAATTCTGCAAATTTCTCTGGATGCCTAGAATTAGTTAGTAGTCACTCTCTTCCTAAGTGATTCTAATATGTAGCTTTTAAAAAATGATTTCTTATTTCCTTTACAAAGTCTTGATATTCTATAAAAACCATAGTTATAGCACATATCACATATCAAATTTATGTAAACAGTAATATAATAATCTATTTTTTTCCTTTTTTAAAATATAAAACATTAGGGTATGTTTTGACATAATCCAAAATCATGGAATACAATTTTCTCCGATTTAGTTCCAAGCACTTCCTCCTTCCCTCTTCTCCCCTCCCTCTACTCTATTGATCTTTCGGCAATATTTATATATATTTTTTTTTAATCAGCATCGTGCATATACTTGATATTGGAATTCACTACGTGTACATACAAAGGTTTGGTCAGATTCTTTCCATTGTTCTTCCCTTTTCCCATCCCTGCTTCCTCCCTTCTAATCCCTTTCCTTTACTCTACTGACCTCTCCTCTATTTTGATGAGATTCCACTCTTTTTTTCCTGTCTCTCTCTCTCCACCCCGCTTATTTTGAATTAGCTTCCCACATATCAGAGAAAAAAATTTGGCCTTTGATTTTTTGAGACTGGCTTATTTCACTTAGCATGATAGTTTCCAGTTCCATCCATTTACCTGCAAATGCCACAAGGTCATTCTTCTTAGTATGGCTAAGTAATACTCCATTGTGTGTATATACCACATTTTCTTTATCTGTCCATCTGTGGAAGGGCACCTAGGTTTCCATAGCTTGGCTATTGTGAATTGTGCTTCTATAAATATTGATATGGCTGCATTGCTATAGTATGCTGATTTTAAATCTTTCAGATAAATACCAAGTAGTGGGATAGCTGGGTCATATGGTAGTTCCATTCCTAGTTTTTGGAGAAATCTCCATACTGCTTTTCCAGAATGGATGCACAAATTTGCAGTTCCACAAATAATTAACATTCCGATTGGAGTGAGATGAAATCTCTGTGTAGTTTTGATTTGCACTTCCCTTATTGCTAGAGATGTTGAACATTTTTTTCAAATATTTGTTGACCATTTGTATTTCATCATTTGAGAATATCTGTTTAGTTCTTTTGCCATTTATTGACTGGGTTATTTGTTTTTTTTGGTGTTAAGTTTTTTGAGTTCTTTGTACATTCTGGATATTAATGCCTTATCTGAGGAGCAGATAGCAAGGATCTTCTCACTCTGTAGGCTCTCTCTTCATGCTCTTGTTTCCTTTGCTGTGCAGAGGCTTTTTAATTTGATGACAAGGCTTTTTAATTTGATGACATCCCACTAATTTTTTTTTTAAATTTTATTTCTTGCACTTTAGGAGTCTTAATTACAGAAGTCAGTTCCTGTGTTGACACGTTGTAGTGTTGGGCCTATGTTTTCTTCTAGCAGTTGCAGAGTTTCTGGTCTAATTCTTAGGTGTTTGATCCACTTTAAGTTAATTTTTGTGCTGGGTGATAAATAGGGGTGAAATTTCATTCTTCTACATACGGATTTCCAGTTTTCCCAGCACCATTTGTTTAAAAGGCTATCTCTTCTCCAACGTATGTTTTTGGCACTGTTGTCTAATATCAGATAACTACTTATACGGGTTTGTCTGTAGCTTCTATTCTGTTCCATTGGTCTTCCTGACTGTTTTGGTGCCAGCGCCATGCTGCTTTTGTTTCTATAGCCCTGTAGTATAATCTAAAGGCATGGTGATGCCTCCCACTTCACTCCTCTCACTAAGAGTTGCTGTGGCTATTCTGGGTCTCTTAGTTTTACAAATGAATTTCAGCACTACTTTTTCTAGTTCTGTGAAGAATGTCATTGGTATTTTGATGAGGATTGCATTGAATCTGTATAGAGCTTTTGGTAGTATGGCCATTTGAACAATATTAATTCCGCCTATCCAGGAACACGGAACATCTTTCCATTTTCTAAGATCTTCTTCAATTTCTTTCTTTTTTTTTTTTTTTTTTTATTGTAAACAAATGGGATATTCAATTTCTTTCTATAGTGTTCTGTAGTTTTCATTGTAGAGGTCTTTCACCTCTTTTGTTAGATTGATTCCCAAGTATGTTTATTGAGGTTATTGTAAATGGAATAGTTTTCCTAATTTCTTTTTAGCAGATTCATTATTGGAGTATGGAAACATGATCGATTTATGAGTGGTGATCTCATATCCTGCTACTTTGCTGAATTCACTTATCAGCTCCAGAAGTCTTCTGGTGGAGTTTTGGGTCTTCTAAATATAGGAGCATGTTGTCAGCAAACAGATAATATGAACTACTTTTTCTATTTATATCCCTTTAATTTCCTTCTCTTGCCTGATTGCTCTGGCTAGAGTTTCAAGGACTACATTAAATAGGAGTGGTGAAAGTGGGCATCTTTGTCTTGTTCCTGTTTTTAGAGGAAATGCTTTCAGTTAAAATGCCATATGGTATAATATTGGGTTTGTCATATCTATGTAGCCTTTACAATGTTGAGGTAAATTCCTTCTATCCCTAGTTTTTCTAGTGTCTTAAACATGAATAATGGCTACTGAATTTTGTCAATTTTTTTCTTCATTTATTGAAATGATTATGTGATCTCACATAACTCTATTAATGTGGTAAATTACACATAACTCTATGTGGTAAATTCTAAGTATTGATTTCTGTATGTTGAACCAACCTTGCATCCCTGAGATGAAACCCATTGATCATGGTGCATTATTTAATGTGTTCTTGTATGCAGTTTGTCAGTATTTTTTTTTAATCTATGTTAAGAATTTTTTAATCTATGTTAATCAAGAATATTGGCCTGGAGTTTTTTCCTTTATGTGCCTTTGTCTGGCTTTGGTATCAGAATGATACTGGTTTTGTAGAATGAGCTTGACAGTGTTCCTTCCATATTCTATTTCATGGAATAATTTGAGGAGGATTAGGACCAGAAAGCCTGGTCCAAGCAAGCTAGCCCCACAAGGCAGAAGCAGAGAGCTGATGCTGCACACATGTGCACCTGATGCCTTCCTGATCTGCTGGGTGCCCACCTTGTCCATCTGCTCCCACCAGTCCTGCCTTGGCATTCACAGAATCAGCCACCTTTATTACTCCTTCTTGGAACAATGTTATTGACTCTTTCTTCTAAATCAGAATCTGTTCATGTTCCTCAACCACCTGCACATCTACTCTGCCCTAACCGAAAGCAACCTAGTTTCTGCTTCCCCCATAACAGAGGACTATTAATCTGCTTATGTTCTCCTATATGTTTGCTTATTGCTACTTATTGCTACAGAATTATTGACTTAAAATGCACAAATTCACTATCTTAAAATTATGACGGTCAAAAATCTGAAATGGATTTTAGATTTTTCTATAGTGATTTCTTTCAGGTCAACGTATAGGCAAGGCTATTTTCCCTCTGAAGATTCTACAGAGATTCTACTCCCTACCTTTTCCAGCTTCCAGAACTGCCTGCATTACTTGACTTGTGGCCCCTTCTGCCATCTTCAAAGTCGACAGCATAGAGTTTTCTGACATCTATCTCTATCTCTCTCCCCCTCTCTCCAACTTCTGCTCTCATTGTCACACCCCCTACACTAATTCTGATGCTACTGCTTCCCTCATATAACAACCCTTGTGATTTCATTAGGCTTATTGAGGAACAATAGAATTATATCTGAAAATCATTTTTTGTCATGTAACATAACATACTCACAGGTGCTATGATTCAAATACAGATAGTGTTCCCCATAGGTCTATGTGTTAAGGGCTTCGTTGCCCAGGTAGCACTATTAGCAGGTGCTGTGGTCCTAGAAAGTGGAGCCTTATGAGAGGTCCTTAGGACAGTGGGATGTGCTCTTGAAGGGGACTGTGAGACCCTAGTCACTGTGCTTCCTGGCTGTGATGTAAGCTGTTTGCGCTGCCACATGCTTCCACCAGGATTTGCCACCCTTGTCAGAGACCCAAAGAATGGGACCACCCAATCTTGGACTGTAAACACAGAACTGTGGGTTGAAATAACCCTTTTATCTTTATAAGTTAATTGCCCTGGGTATTTCATTATGCAAAGCAGACTAATACAACAGGTTTTGGGAATTAAGACATTGACATCTTTGGCAGAATATTATTCAGTCTACCAACCCAACTTTGTCATCTGTCAGTATTCAAATACCCAGATGCTCTGAGATCCCTAAACTATGGGGACCTTGGAATACTGGGCTTTCTGGACTTCCATTTCCACTAAAATAAAGTTGGTTTAGGCCACCACAGTAGGTAACAGTGGTGACGATAGTGGTGAATTTGTATGACCACGACGCCTCCTCCAATATATTTGACAATGTCTGGAGACATATTTAGTTGTCCCAAGCAGTGGTGATGATAGAGTGCTATTGACATCCAGTGAGTAGAGGCCAGCAATGTTATTAAATATCTGACAATGCACAGAATGCCGCCTCCCCCCAACAAAGAATTATCTGGCCCAAAACGTCACTAGTACCTGTCAGTAGACTGACAGATGGCCAATGGGTAGATTGACAGATGTGAGCAATGGGAATATGAGATTGGGAAGATGGTTCTGTAGACTGGGCCTACTGTGCTGATCCCCACATGCTTTCTTTTGAAGGGGAATTTACCTGAGGTTTCTCTAGCCCTGCTTGACTTAAGTCAATAGGATATGCTACATTCCTCAGCAGAAGGAATTAGGCCAAAAGGGCTACTCCTTACTGATAAGAAGAGTGTAAGTTACCCTAAAGAGGGGAACTTTATGACCTTTACACAGACCAGATTCCAGGGCTCAGGGAGACAGGATAGAGGCAAAGTCTCCCAGCCATTAAATCTATAAGAACAAGTTCCAATCAGAATTGGTCAGTGTGGGTCAAGGTTACTCAGTGTTGCCTTGAATCTTCAGCATGTAATTATAATAGTAAAATCTTCCCTCCAGAGGGTAAGACCATGTGCAGAGGGGACTTGAAAGTCTGATGCAATCCTGCCATCAGTCAAAAGTCAAGAGTTGGCCTTGGGTGGGACTCTCTAGAAACTTCCTTTGTATCCCCAATAAAACAGGTAGACAGGAGGGGCACACAGTCCCTTTCCTCTCTGAGATGACCTACTCTCTCTTTTGAGAGTGTTCCCTTTTTCCTTTTCTTGTCCTTCCTAATAAACTCATGCCTGCTACTCTGAGCAATTCACTTGAAACTTTTCAGTGTGATCGCGAAGAACTGGTGACTGACTCGGTCACTTTGGTTCTGTGGATGGCCTTGCTCTGGAACAAGACCATTCCTAGTCAAAGTGTGGCCCATCAAACAGCAGCCACAGCATGACCCAGAAGCATTTACAAATGCAGAATCTCAGGCTCCAGCCCAGAGCTACTGAATCAGTAGCTCCCCAGGCAAGATACCCAAGGCAATTCACATACATATTAATGTTTAAAATGAACCAGAGCAATGATTTTCAATCTAGGCTGCACCTTAGAATCACCTGGGGTGCTTTAAAAAAAAGACAGTAATGCCTGAGTTCTACCATAGACCAATTAAATCAGAACCTTGGGTGTTAGAAACCAGGCATTAACATCTGCTAAAAGCTCTCCAGATGATTCTATTATGCAGCCAGGACTGAGAATCTCTGCCCTGTAATCTCTGAAGCTTTACTATTCAAAATGTGCTTGATAGACATACCAGAATCCCCCAAAGACTTTTTAGAGCTGCAGAATCAATCTCAGGCCCCACCCAAGACCTCCTGAACCAGAATTTGCATTTAACAAGATCCCCAGGTAACTCTTATTCATATTAAAGTTCAAAATGCACTGCTGCTGAAAGTGATTTTCATGCTCAAAAAAAAAAAAAAAACTCATTTATTTTCAAAATATAAATGCAAGTTTTACTGAGGTCATTCACCATATCCCTACATGGTAGAAACCTTTTTAAACAATGATCTTCTGTTCCTAAATACTGCATATTGCATGACTATATTTAGTAGTGCTGCTCATAGGTAAACCATTATATTTTAAGCATCTCACAGCTTGTCAGTTTCCAGGAACAAGGCTTTCTAAACAAAAGAGTGTGTGGAAAATCACTCTCTCCTGAGAGGCAGGAGTATGATTAGCAGTTAGAAACTTGACCAAGACTTGCTTGGGAAAGTGGGTTCTCTAACAGAGGCATGTGGATCATGCCAAACTGAAGGCAGAAATGAGTTACTGAATAAAAAGGCAGGTCAGGTAGGGCACGGTGGTGATCTCCCAGCAGATCGGGAGGCTGAGGCAGGAGGATGGAGAATTCAAAACCAGCCTCAGCAAAAGCAAGGTGATAAGCAACTCAGTAAGACCCTATCTCTGAATAAAATGCAAAATAGAGCTGAGGATGTGGCTCAATGGTCAAGTGCCCCTTACCCTGGTCTTGTACAGCCTGAATGGTCTAGCTGAACTTTTTACCCCACACAATCTTGCCTATCTTTGAGTTCCTAATGCCTGAAGGACAGAAGTACTCTTCAGTTGGCTGGTAGAAGCTGGTTGTGTCTCAGATGGCTGCCACTGTGACCAGACAACTAACTCTAACTTCATTATAATAATGAATACATGAATATTCCTCCTGGTATTAGCTATCCTCCCCCCCCCACTCATTTTTTTACCCTATATCTATACACTCCTGACTCTGAATGGGTATTAAGTTGATTTGTGAGTTTATTTCCCACTACTTCTGTTTTTGGCCAAGAATAAAAGTCTCTGCTGCTCAATCTGTTCTGGACCTTGTTATTGGTTCCAACTCTGAGGGGAAAAAAGACCCAGCTTTGAGGTCAAAATTGGTAAAAGTCACAGAAAACGGAGAGTTTAGGTATGGATTTCCAGTGATCATCAATAAAACCCTTGTCAGTCAAGTCTGAGTACTATGAGCAACTCCGTCTTTTCATTTAAACAGAGTAAAGAAAATAGAATGAGCCAGGGAAGGAGGAAAACCTGGTTCTGTCTTCTCCTAGGAAGTTTTTTAAAAGAGGGGGAAACAGAGAATTGGGATTTCTATATATTATCTAACTTAATATATGAAGTAATTTAATTACTATCACCAGTTAGTAGTGAGGCTAAAAATTGAGGTTTTGAGAGATTAAGCTACTTACCCAAGGACACAAAGCTAGAAGTGAGTGACCAAAATTTATAGTTTCCTCTAATGTCTGTTCATTATGGGTTGAATTGTGTCCACCATCAGTCCCCACCCCACCCCACCCCCACCCCTGGTATTTACATTAAACTCCTAAGTCCCTGCATCTCAGAATGTGACATTATTTGGAAATAGGGTCTTTATAGAAGTAATCAAGTTGAAGTGAGATCTTTAGGGTGAGTGCTAATCCAGTATGTCCTTAAGGAAAGGGAAATTCATAGGGAGACAGGTATAAAGGAAAGATAGCATGACAAGACCAAGGGAGAAGATGGCCATTCACAAGCCGAAGAGAGCCTTCCCTCTCTCACGGCCCTCAGAAGGAGCCAACCTTGTGGACACTTTCGTTTCAGACTTCTGGCTTCCAGAAACACCAGACAATAAACATCTGGAAAGGTGGAAGACTGAGGTAACATACAGAAGCAGCTGCCATCCCTGGAGTTAGGCAAGCCAGAGAAAAGACCAGGTTTGTCAAGATCTGGGGGCTTAATGGAGAAGGCCCTGTTGAGCAGGCTCACAGACTGGTGGGCTGCCTGACTCCAAGGGGACACTGTGAGGTTGGCTCAGAGGTGTGGAAAAAATGGAAACCAGAACCACTTGTCATCACCGGAAGCTTTACTGGATAACACTGACAGGAATGGAATGCAAAATCCTCCAAGAATCTCCTCTAGCCTTCCTGTCTCCCTTTCACATCCCCCATGGTCACAGTGTCATAGGGAACCCGTTGGCCAAGGAGAAATAAAGTTTGGAGACAATCCCTTTATATAAAGGCCTAGGTGGTCTTCCTTTGAGAGGACCCTGTTCAAAACTTGTTCTGCAGCCCCACAGCCAATAGCCCAGAATTTGACAAAGTTTACTTGCGCCATCGGGTATATTATCACTTCTTAAAATTTCACATTACTTTTCTTCTGAAACCCTTTAATAACTCACAATTATCCATGTATCACCATTTTCTCTCCCACTTGGCCAGGCCCAGCCCTGACCAGCCATGATTCATGTCCTTTCTCACTCTCCACGTGAGCAGCTCCCTTCTTAAGTCCTTTCTCTTGCCAGTCCCCTCAACCTCAGCAGTTCAGATCATCTTCCCCCGAGACAGGAACTCATCAACTCCTCCCCACTCTTCTTCTAAACTTACCTACAAGGTCCTAACTTTCCGCCTGCCCTGGGGAATCGTTTCCAGTTCTCTTGGACAAGGCTAACTTCTCCCCTGGTGTGCCTTAGACCTGATCCCTTCGGCCTCTACCTTGGCCTGGATCGCTCGCCCTCTTGGGGAATCTTTCCGCAACTCAAATGTGGCTTCCCCAGACCGGGCTCTTTCATGCTTTCATTCTCAAATATCTCTACTTCCTCCCTTTGCAGTGGATTTCACGGAACTTGATTTCTTGGTTGCACATTCACCGGCAGAGGGCCCGGCACCCCTGGGGCCCTTTGGGGACCGTGCCCCAGGTCTCCGCCCTGCAGACGCCAGAGCTGCGCACTGGTGACCTGAGGGCTACGGCGGCCAGTCGGAGCCCAGACCAGAGTGCCAGGTTTTCCAGCAAGGACGTGGCGCCATTGGGCTGCGGGGGCCCTGGCGAGGCCAGGAGAGGGGCGGCCGCGGTGGCACAGGCGTCGAGGACACGCGAAGGCGGTGGACACTGGAAAGTGGTCCACGCTAGACACGGGGCGGCCGTTCAGGGATGGCCGGGGGCACTGCGCGCGGGTGGGAGTAGACCTCACCCTGTCCACAGCCAAAACAGAGTTTAGCGTCGGGGAAGGTGAGTGAAGCCTGGGGGACAATGGGTGGACCTTAGCGCTGCCCGCACCAGGTGGTAGGTCTTGGTTCTATCAGAGAAACCCGAGAGAAGCACACACGCGGCCAGCCGCAGTGCTCACCATCCTTTGGGAAGAAGGCCTGTGTATATGAGATGAAAAAGCTGCTCTCGATTTTCCCTAAACCTTTTGAAAGAAAACTTTTGCTACATCTGGATATTCTAGATTACTGTAAAGAGGTTGGACTATGATAGAGTTAGAAAATGACTTGTAAATGACCTTTAGTTTTAAAAAATCAGAAATACCTTCTGTAAGTGACTTGTGAAGTCAAATGGAGTTATTAGTCCACCCCTGGAGGCCCACACTCGCCGCACTGTTACCTGCCTATTGTGGGCCAGGCCCAACCTAGGTATTTTACATATTTAACCTTTTTTTTTTTTTTTTTTTTTTTTTGGTACCAGGGATGAAACTAGATAGCTCTGGGGTTCAGCTTAACTACTGAACCACATCCCTAGCCTTTTTTAAATTTTTTACTTTGAGACAGGGTCTTGCAAAGATAATTAGGCCCTTGCTAAATTGCTCAGGACCAGGCTAAGTTGCTGAGGCTGGCTTTGAACTTGAGATCCTCCTGCCTCAGCCTCCCAAGCTACTGGGATTATAGGAATGCTCCACTGCTCTAGCTTTTCTTATTTTATATACTGAGACAGGATCTCACTAAGTTGCTGCATATAGAAACAAGTAAGAAATTTAAGCCACATTATATTTACACTAAATTCTCTTAAGTTTTAAAAGTTTGCACCTGATTTTTGTTATACTTCTGATCCCTTCATTGCCAGCATGCTCTCAGTAGTTTTTCTGTTTGCAATATGCTGCCAGGTTCTTTTGTCAACAACTTCATGTTGGCCCAGAAATTGAACATTGAGGTGTTTCTGTAAATAAATATAAACAGGTTTTATTTGACAGCTCAAGGGGCTTGCCTATGAATGAACTTTTGGTCTATGGTCTTTGCCATACCAGTTTTAGTGGCTTGTAGATATTGCTTGCTACCTCCGATCCCTAACTGTACTTGGATTGCTAAGGTTGCCCCACCCAGTAGTTTCAAGTAAATGAGGGCTCAGTTGGTAGAGTGCTTGCCTTGCAAGCACAAGGCCCTGGGTTCAAATCCCCAGCACCGAAAAAAAAAAATGATGTCTGTTCCAAATAAATGAGAAGTCATTATCTAGTATCCTGGCAAGCAAAATTCTCCTACCTTCCATGGCATGGGAAATTCTGGGATCTATTTAAATCCCCAAATTAATGAATAACTCAATGGCATATGTTGACTCTTCATATCTGTGGGTTACGTATCCATGTATTCAACCAAAATTAGATTAAAAATGTAGTTAGGGCTGAGACAGGAAGATCACATGTTCAAAGCCAGCCTGAGCAACTGAGTGAGCCCTGACAAAAATAAAGTAAAAAGAGCTGGGAATGTAGTTCAGTGGTAGAGTGCTTCACTGGTACTGGTTCAATCCCCAGTACTGCAAAAAAGAAAAAAAAAAATGTAGTTAGGCCTATGATGACTGTGTCTGTACTGAACACATTCAAACACTTTTTTGTCATTATTTCTTAATATAATACAACAACTATTTACATAGCAGTTACATTGCATTAGGTATTGCTATGTAGAATACATACAACTACTGTGCCTTTTTATATAAAAGACTGGAATATCCACTGATTTTGGTATCTGTGGGAGTCCTGGAACTGATCTCCCGTGGACATGGAGGAACAACCACGGGGTGGGAAAACATCACCCATTGTATTCTCCCTCTGCCCACCCTCTAGACCCCACATTTCCTTTTACTGCTTGACTAATCTGTGACCCAGACCTGAAGTTGTATTGTCTCAGGGTAGGTCTGTTACAACAAAATGCAGATAAAAAAAGAAGTTAGCTCTTTGCTTTTGGATTTCAAAATAAGCTTTGCAAGAAATAAAAGGATTTTGATATCCAAAAGCTGGCTTTGGATATCAAAGGCTAATACTCAAAAAGACTCAGGGCATAAAATCATGCTGTACTTTGTATTATTATTGAGTCCTGAGTTTCTAAAAAGGCCGTATAGGAAGTCTCTTTGCTGCTGGTTATTCTGTAATTTTGAAAAAAAAAAAAAAAAAAAAAAAAAGATGCTATTTCTTGGTATGTACTCTAATAAGTGGAAAAAAAAAAAAAAAAGCTAAGTTTTAAAAGCAACTATGCTACAAATAGTCATTGAAAATTCCAAGAGGTCTATGATCTAGCTTCCCATTCCAGAGCTGCACAGGAGGGAAAGAAGAAATAGTCGCATGGGTCACTTGTGAAAGATCTTTGGCCCCTTCCCCCTCAAGCTGAGTCCAGGGAGGAGGGTGAATAGAAGCACTCTTAGAATTGTGTTGGGGAAATCTGAGCTCTGGGAGTGATAAGACTCCACCACTCTGGAGGATTGAATGATCTGGCCCCAGATGGGGTATGGGTTAGAGGGCGTCAGAGGCTGTCTCAGAGCTTCCCGAATGCCCAGGCAGGTGGACCAGGAGAGGCTCATGTTAACAGCCAGGAGAACCAGATGTGAGAGAGACATCTCTGCAGATGCCAGGATACTCAGTGATTAGAGCCCAGTCTCTCCATGCTCCTCGCTGAACCTCACCTCCAAAGGCGGGAAAACACTGAAGCTAGTAAGCAAACCTGGATTCTGTTAGCAGAAGGAAGGAAAGAATGCTGCTTCCCCTGCACATGCACAAGTCTGTGGCCTGAGGAATATGTTCCCATGCTCATGGGGTTGACCTCAAAAGCTATAAAATACAATTGGAAGTGATTCTTTCAGTGTGGGGGCTGTAGCTCAGTGGCAGAGCACTTGCCTAGCATGTGAGAGGCACTGGGTTCAAGCCTTAGCACCACATAACAATAAACAAAATAAAGGCATGCTGTCCATCGACAACTACAAAAAAAAAAAAAAAAGTTTTTAAAAGAAAGTGATTCTTTCAGTTACACCTGTACTCCATGTTGCATACACACCAGTGATCAGCAGAAGTACACAGTCTTGGTGCCCATGCTCTAGAAAAGTCAGTTATCCAATGTTATGGTTGGGATCTAGAAGTGTCTCCTGAAAAGCTCATGTTTGGGGAGCATCATCCCCAATACAGCAAGGTTCAGAGGTAGAGATTTTAGATAATAATTAAGAGCTAAAATGTCATCAGTGGATTAATCCATTTAAAGGATTGCAAACTATAGTTAGGTAGGGCATGGCTGAAGGAAGTAGGTTACTGGGGGTGGTGCCCTTGATCCTGGATCCTGGCACTTTCTCGCTGTTTCCTGGCTGCCATGAGCTGAACAGCTTTTCTCTGCCATGCTCTTCTGCCATGATGTTCTGCCTCACTCATGCCCAGAGCCATAGAGTCCACTGACCATGAACTGAAGCTATGAGCCAAAATAAACTTTTCCTCCTCTAAGTTGTTCTTGTCATGTATTTTGGTTACAGTGATAATAAGCAAAGCAATGCATCTACCACCCGTACTTCACGAACTGAGGGGAAGTGTCCACCATGTGCCTCAGTGCAATCGTAACAACACGCTGGCAGGACTCTACTCAGAGACCCCTAGCTCCCAAGGACCTGAACCACTCAAGCTATCTCGAGCAAAAAATAATAATAATTAAAGAAGGTATTAGAAGGATTTCAGGGTATCTCATGGAACTCAGAGGCAGAAAGCTGATCAAGAATCAACCCTGGGGCGGGGGAGATAGCTCAGTCGGTAGAGTGCTTGCCTTGTAAGCACAAGGCCCTGGGTTCGATCCCCAGCACTCCCCACCCCCCCCCAAAAAAAAAAAAAAAAAAAAAGAATCAACCCTGCTTTCTCCCTTCCCCAGCAGTCTCCAGCTCCCTCTCCTCTGCTGGTCTCTGTATGGCTGCTTCTTTGCCTATCTCTGAAGTATGGCTTTCTCCTATGTGTGTATCTGGCCACTACCACCCCAGATTAACGTGGTTTCTCAAAGTCCAGGAGAGATAATTAGTGGCTCTGGAGCAAATTTCTAACTCCTTATTTCGAACTATGATCCCTCTAAAAAATTCTAATACTATTTTTTAAAGGATATTTTTATTTTCCATTAAAAATTTTTCCTAATTTGAAAATTTTGTAAGCTAAAGAAAGTTAAAAAACAGTACAAGGAACGCTTGTATATCCTTTAGTTAGATTTACCAGTTAACACTCTGTAACATCCTCTCTCCCTCTCTGTATACTATACAGAGAGACATACACATTTTTTCTAAACCATTTGAAAATAAACTATAGATATCATGGTATATTATTCCCAATTTCTTCCTATATCTCCTGAAAGCAAGAATAATATAATAGGGGCTGGGGAGATAGCTCAGTCGGTAGAGTGCTTGCTTTGTAAGCACAAGGCCCTGGGTTTGATCCCCAGCACCCAAAAAAAACCAAAAAACCAACAAACAAAAACAAAACAAAACAAAAAAAGAATAATATAATAAAGAGTAATAAAGTAATATATATATATATAATATATATATATTATCCAATTCTCACAAAAGCCCTGTGTGATATTATTGTTCTTATTGTTCACATTTTGCAGAAGAAGAAACTAAGGAGCAAAGAGCTTAGGTCACTGACCTGAGCAGTTAGCAAGTTGCAAGACTTTCATGGCCCTGAAGCTGTAGTCTTAAGCAAGATCCAGTATTCAAAAGCATAAACATGCCCTGGAATCTTAAGAAAGCTTGTTTTCCTTTTCAGCTATCCTAGGGAAGAAAACTCTAGCCCGTTGTTAACAAGAAAGGATGGAAATGGCTCCAATACTATAACTGGATAGTTTCAGACAACCCTTATCACTCTTACTACCGGAAGCTCACTGGGCACTAATCACTGCAGAATAAGTACTCCTGTGCCATTTAGCGCTATCTCTGAACAGTCCCAAGGTACTAAAAGTTCAGCCAAAAGGTCGCAGGCCCAATAAAGAAAGGTTATCCTTTCCTAAAATGGTGATGGTATTGAAATGAAACCCTCCTTTCTAATCACATTCCTGCCTCAGTCAATAACACATCAATGGGGTTCTCTGTGGGTGAGTCAGAGGGCAGAAGGGATGTTCCCACACACCAATCGGGTGTCCTGAGGATCTTTTTACAGTGATACCCTGAGCTAAGCAGCGCCCATCAGATACACTTTTAATTATCCTTGCCCCTGCAGAGTCACAGAATATTGGTTCTTGAGATCTATTTAATCTTTTACTCTATGAATTTATATATAACCAATCTCAGATACAGGATTTGAATTTTTGGGCCCTCCAGGATAGTTCAGCTCAATACTCTAGTCCGGTTTAGGCCTTCTGGGGTTCAAATTCTCAAGGGATTCTCTCAATTCCACAGTACCTGCTGGCAGCTTCTTTGAGAGCAACCCTTGTTTCAGACGATGCTGGGTTGATCCCACCAAGGGACTGCATGTGGAAAGGATGCCAGCGCCACATGGGAGGAGAGCATTACTCTTTTTCTTGACATCTACCTCATTCAAGGGGAAATAGCCCCAACATTTTGAGCTTTTCTCATTGTCACTCCTAATATTCAATCACGCATAATTTTTAAGACATTTCTTATACCTACTATGTTTTTTATTTACAGGATAGAATGTTGTGGGAAGCCGTCCTTATTTAGCAAAATCAGACTAGGTTGAGCCATGGGACACAGAGGCCTGGCTTCTAGAAACTGCAGAGAATCATGTGGCACTGCATGGGAGTGAATCCCTGTCTCCTGGAATTTTCTCCCTCAGAGGATGGCTCCCATAACTCCACCCTATCCTGTCCATCACAGAAGGAGCCCCTCCTGGTCCTTGCCCCCTTTACCTGTATATTATAAATAAAGGGGAGTTGTTGTGAGAGGCCAGAACTGGTATGGCCAGACCCATCACGCCCCCTCCCATAAAAAGAGTATTGGCTCTTGTGTGTTCATTGAGTAGATGAGTTTTTTGGGTAATAGGAAAACCGACCACATCCTCCTCCAGCAGTTAACCCTTTTCTCCTCCACGTGGGACATGGCAGAGAGAACTCCCACAGAATGTGTTCCAAATTTTCTTTTTGCAGTGTAAGGTGTCACTTCTTATCCATCTTGACTATGTTCTTTCAAGTTTCCTTTGATGTCCTCTAGTACAACTATTCTCATTTTAGTTGGCAAGTCCCTTTGTGAAGGGAACATCTACCCCTATATTAAAAGGCTCTTTCAGGCTACTTGGAAAACACACACCAGTATTGGTGCAGGAAATGCATTCATTTCAAGGAATCCTGAAAATGTGAACCAGGTGGCATCATTTCTGTCCTAACCATGGTCCTTCAAGATTAAAGATCACAATGGTTTTCACAGGGACAATGATGAGATACTGTTCTCATTCAGTCTAGCTCTAGTCTCCCACTTTCATTCATCAAAGTTTATTCTTCCGAAAACAGTGGATCGGGTCAGCTTCTCACCATCTTGTTATGGCACTCCTCTTACTGGTCTGACTTGGTGACCCTTCATCTCCATCATTTTCATCCTACACATATCAGTTTTAGACTCAAGAAGAAATTCCTTGTCTACCATCTATGGCCAGAAGATAGCTGGAGGCACAACTAACATTTAAGTCTTCAGAGTCTATCCCCTAATTAATGTATTGTAAATTCTACTCTATAATTTCAGAGTTTCCTTTAAAAATAATGCTATGATTACTGGTAAATTGTGAAGATAAAAAATTGGAAAGATCCATTGTCACTGTGTGCAGAAGAATTGACATAGCAGGCTCAAGATTGCTATGCTTAGAAAGCCCTGATTGCAATGTTAGCCTATGGTTAGGATCCGGAAAATTGGATTTCAAGAGTATTTCCATCATTCCAAGAACTGTTCGTGCAAACACTACAGTTATGCTACCACTTGCTTGCCCTCGGGGAGTCTGGAATTCTGGTCCATGGTGAAGGAGACTTGAGCACTGAGTCCCTCACAGGCTTTCCAGATAGTTGACACTTCACATGTGTGCCAACTTGTTTCTAGAGGAGTGAAGAGCATCCTGGGTGCCTGCAATGGGAGAAGACTTCAGAAGCTTGCACCTGTTTTCTCTGGTTTTCCCCCAACGCGCTTTTATCCCTTGCAGATTTTGCTTTGTGACCCTGAACTGTAATAAATCATAGCCAGGAGCACACCTATACGCGGAGTACTGTGAATCCTACTAGCGAATCACTTGTGGAAGTCGTCTTGGGGACCCCCAAACAGATCCCACTGGATCCATAGATTTTCATTCACATTAGAATAGCATATTTCCTCAAATTAAAAAGCCATGGATTTCTCCCCTGCAGAGATATTACCCCACCTTTCGCATGCATTTGTTACAGCTATACAGTCATTATAGCTATTTAAGTCAGTAAGGTGAAAGAGCCAGTTTTCCTTGGAAGTTGCCATAAGCAACTTGTAATGAGGACAAAGAGGACACAGGGGAGAGGGAAGAGCCAGGAGGAGGAGGCTGCCATCTGAAGGGCTCACTCTGTGGTGAGTCAGCAGCTTAGTGGCAGCCTTTCTATATATCATGAAAAGCCAGCAAAAATGAGCATTTTCTGCCACATTCACACATTTAATGAACCAAATCCTCCTACTGTATGACCTTTGCATGCAGGTCAGTTCCTCAGAGCAGCTGCATTGATTCCCATCCATTTTTAGGTTTCACTGATGAATTAAAAATAATACCTGAGGCTCTGAAAGAAGCTCTGTCATTGCTCAAAAGTGGCTGATTTACTCCCAGGGAATATCCCAGACCTGGAGAGAATTTTAGCCAGTGAGGATTTATGATAAATGTCAATGATTATGCTGATAATAGAGTGTTCCACTGAAACTAGGCAAGGGAAGGCATTTTCTTTTCAGTGGAGAGAAAGAGCATAAACTGCTTTCTACAAAGCCCAATGATGGTGCATCGGTATCTTGCTTCTTCTCTGAAGAGCAGGAGTCGGGCAAAAGAAGAAAGGTATTGGAGGGAGGGAGACTAAAATGGGGGAAAGAGGGAAACAAAACTGCCAGATAATGAGGCAAAAGCTCCCTTCAGCTGTGGATCTCTGGCCATGGAAACCCTGTCCCCAGGCTCTTCTCCAGATCCACAACCTAATGCTGCCAGTTATACTTCAGGGTGCCACTGAGACCACCCTCTCAGCTGGCCTGGGCCAGGCCTACTCCGACAGAAACTTGTAGGAGGGTAGCCCCATCCTTGTGATCAAACAAGCAGCTTTTGCAACCTCCATGTAAATTCCAAATCTTACTCTTACATCTGGTTCTAGAGGAGGCAATACTCAATGTCCTATGCTTAGGGACAAGTCTCTTATTCTTTTGCCCACAATCCTACATGTTCTCATGGTGTCCCAAATCTGGAAAATAGTCCAGGAAGCTGAACTACTGCCTTGAAGTGGACATTGGTAGTTTTAATCTTCACAGTGTCCCTTCTTTGGAGAATTTTGAAACTATTGATGAGTACACAGCCTGCTGTGGGATGGTATCATGACCCAAACACAGCTAACCACAGGATGGTATGCTTTGTCCACGGGGTGGACACACACACAAGCAAGACCAATCAGAACCCTGCTCTGGGATGGATCCATGGGCCTCAGGAGAATAGAATCTCTTTTCTTGCTGGAGTTCCCAAGTTTAGAGGATGTGATTTGAGACTTGCACCAGTCATTGTCTCAGTCACGTGGAAAAAACAAACATCAGAATAAGCTTGAGAGTCTGATGTGTGTGTACGTGTGTGTGTGTGTGTATGCACACATACATGTGAGAGAGAGACTGAGAGACCAACAGACAGACAACATTAACCCCTGCCTTAGTTTCCTAGGGTTGCCACGACCTTGATGACTTGAAACAATGGAAATTCATTTTCTCACTGTGCTGGAGGCCAGAAGCCAGATAGCAAGGTGTCAGCAAGGCAGGACTCCCTCTGGAAGCTGGGGGAGAATTCCTTTCTTGACTGTTCCAGCTTCTGGTGGCTGCAAACATTCCAGAGTTTTCCTTGGCTTGTGTCTGCATTGTCAAATCTCCATCTTCACCTTCATATCACCTTCTCCTCTTGGTGTCTCCTCTCCACTTCCATCTACATATAATTTCCCCTCTGCCTCTATTGCTTTTAGGGTCCACCTGGGTAATCCAGGAGAAGTTCCTCCACTTAAGATCTCTCATTTAATCACATCCTGGCCATATTTACTCTTTTGCCATACAAGGTAACATTTATAGGTTTCGGGAAGTGAGTATATCTTGGTGGGCATTTTTTAAATCTTCCACCAGTCCCAATAAGTTTTCCCAAGTTCCTGCAGCTCCTCCTTCAGTCCCAGGAGTCTCCCCAAACTCCTCACTGATCAATAAATTCCCTCCTGGCTTAGGCTAGCATGCATCGGTTCAGTGATGCATATTAAAGATGTCTTAAATAATACATGTCCCTGTGTCTGCAGCGACTGGGCAATGGAAGAAGGAACATGGTGCTATGGACAGAACATCTGCTCTTCTGCAAATGTTTGAGAAAATCACTCCTCTTATCCAGCTCTGCTTTTTTAGAACCTTTACAAATATTAAGCTTAAGGGATGAGTGCATTTGTTTATATTATCTTTTTTTAAGCTCTAGAATAATATTTATAGCCTGATGATCAGTTGAGATTTTTTTCAATTGTGTAAAAAAAAAAAAAAAAAAAAAAAAAAAAAAACCTAAAAGATTTGAACAAAGACAAAAAGACAACAAACCTAAAAAGATGGGCTAAATCAGGTTCAGCCTGAGTTGAGGCTCTGATAATATTCCTGGTCTCCATCTTCTGGCTCTGCCTTTTCCAGTGTGGTATATTTCAGGCCCTGGGAGGAGGCCCCCTACAGCTTCAGACTCATGTCTTCTGGCACCCAGTAGCAGAGAAGGTCAGCTTCCCTGATGGGTAGGACAAAAGTCTTAGAATTGGATTTTCGTGGCCCTCTTGGGCTAACTTCAATCAAATGTCTCCTCTGAAGTAATAATCACTGTGCCAAGATATGAAATGCACTGACTGATTTATCCTGAGTCACTTCTTTATCTCTAGAGTGGGGTGGAATACATGAACAAAGAGTGGAAGAAGAATGGTATTGTAGAAGGAAACTAGTGTCATTACCTAAAATACAGGAAAGCAAGCTGGATGCAAAAGGAGTTGATGTGTACTGAATATCATGACATTGAAAAATGCTATGAAGTCAGGTCTGGGGATATATCAGTCAGTGGTAAAGTGCATGCTTTGCCTGTGCAATGCCCTGGGTTCAATCCCCAAAACAAAACAAAACAAAACAAAACAAAAACCTGCAAAATCCTTTTGCTATCAAGCTCATGATAAATAGATGGAATAACAGAAATCATAGTGTAGGAATATAATGTGAAAATTTATACTATTGATTTACAGAATTTTCTAAAATTAACTTTGAAGATATTGTGTGGATCTAAGATCTTTAGAACTGACAAAATAGGCTACATTAAATTGCTCTGGATACATCGATCAATAAATATTTAGTAAATACTTGATTTCCCCAAGTTGCTGATGAAAGCATCTTTCCACAGTTATTCTCAATGATTAGTCAATATGTCATAATGAATGATTAATTAACCATAATACGTATTATAGACATGGTTTTCTGCAGCAGTGATTTTCAAATGTCTTGCACTCCTACCAAGACCAGTAGACTAATACATGCCTTACAAAACACACAAAAATATGAAATAAACTGGACACAGTGACTCATGCCTGTAATCCCAGTGATTCTGAAGGCTGAGGCAGGAGGATAACAAGTTCAAGACTAGCTTGGACAACTTAGCAAGACCCTGTCTCAAAATAAAAACTAAAAAGCCCTGGGAATGTAGCTCAGTAGTAGAGTGCCTCTGGGCTCAATCCCCATTAGGCAAAATTTTTTAAATTACACAATTTTTTATAAAGAAGATGAGTTAAAGATAAAATGATCAATATAGTGCTAATTTTACTTATTAATGGTCAAAAAACCTTTTTATCTCAATGGAAAAATAGGAAAAATAAATTTAGTGAGTGTGATGGCATTACTTCATTCAGAAATTATTTGCTTAAAATTTTGTGATGAAGAGTTGAAAGTCTGATTCTGGGTCCAATTTATTTTGATATTTGGTTTTATAGCTTTAAGAGCTGAACGAAGATAACTAATTGTTAGGGACTGCATTGCATGCCTCAAAAATTCATATTTGAGGGCTGGGGTAGCTCAGTGGTAGAGTGCTTGCCTCGCAAGTGCAAGGCACTGGGTTCAATCCTCAGCACCACATAAAAGTAAATAAATAAAGATGTGTCCATCTACAACTGAAAAATATTTTTTCAAAAAATTCTTACTTTGAAACCCTAACTTCCAATGTGACTATTTGAGGACAGGAGGTAATTAAAGCCAAATTAAGTTGTAAGAATAGGGTCCTTATCAGATAGGTCCTGTGTTCTTATAAGAAGAGGAAGAGACACTAGAGAAAAAGCCACATAGTGACCCAGGAGAGAGCCATGTAAGCCAAGGAGAGAGGCCTCAAGAAACTTGGTCTTTTGCTAGCACCTTGGTCTCCAGAACTGTGAGCTAATAAATATGTCGTTTAAGTCACTGTTTGGGGTATTCTGTTACAGCAGCTCTGGAAAATGAATGCACTCACAAGCACACACTGGTCTTGCTGGAAAACGTGTGCTATTGGTTCACTCACCAAATCATGACCTCATTTTTCAGTTTCATTTTTTGGTCCTAAAAACCAATCTTGCAAAGGTTTTGTTGAAATCTGACTAGTAAATTTACATCTGCTTTGTAAATCACTTATTCATTACTTTAAAGTTGTTGTATTTTATATTTTAAAAAATGAGTAAATAAACCATTAGAACTCTTGGAAGATTCTTAAACAGGTTAGAATATTGTGTTTTTCAAATGTGCATATATGAAAGGTTTATAGGTGTTCCACTTTTATTATTTTGAATAACAAAATCACTTAATGATAAAACATTCCAAATTATCCAATTTCAAAATATTTTATCCATAGCATTCTTCTCTTAAAGAGCAATTTTTTTATTACTTCTTAATATCATCACATTTCATCCTGAAGTGACAGATTGTGTGTGAATTTTAATCAATAGGAAGCATTCTCCTTGTTATCACAGCTGTCTTTAGGTCAAACAATGATGCATATTTCCAAGTTCAATGACATTTAAGAACTCTGTCTCAAAATCACCTTTGAGCCTAATGAAATATAAAATATTTTGAGAGTCATTGCCCACGTCAGTACTAAGTATTAGAAATATTTTGCTATATCTTAATTTATAAAACTTATTAACCATATCAGTGACTGTCTGTAACAGTATGTGCAGCTCTGACCCCAGTGCCTTTGCTGTGGCAGCTCCTCTATGGATGTGCAGTGAAGATTTCACGTGTGAGCCTCAATATGGAACCTTGCCCAAATTCTTCCACTCCTAGGTGGCTTCACTTGCACAGTTCTTCCAAAAAATATTGTTTTCATTAAGGATGCAATGTATTATTAAGAATGTTTCTCTCTCAGTATACCCTTCCTAGGTTGCACACACAGAAAAAGCAATTCTTTGTGCATTTCATTATTGAAACAGAATCTAGCCAATATAATAATCTAAGGAACATTTGAGACATCTATATATTTATTCTTTATATAGCTATCTCCCACATGGTGTAATTTGTTCTAATACTTGTTTTATTGCATTTTCTGCTAATCTACAGCAATATATATAGTCATCCCTTGGAATCCTCGGTGATGTTTCCATGACACCCCCAAAGGTACCGAAATTCAAGGATGCTCAACTCCCTTATGTAAAATAGTTATATTTGTGCATAACTTATTGTACTTCCCCCAAACACTTCAGATCATATCTAGATTACTTATAATACCCAATACAAAGTAAATTCTATGCAAGTAGCTGTTATGCCATATTACTAAGGGAACAATGACAAGGGGAAAAATCTGTACATACTTACAACAAACAAAATTTTTTCTGAATATTTTCTATTTGTGGCTAGTTGAATCCATGGATACAAAACACAAAATATATGTACACATTTTGCCATCATATTGTTCTTCATGTACTAACTATTCCCATTGAAGCAGGAAAACAAGTGTGTCCCTCAACAGTATGTCTTTTGTTATTAAGAAACCTAAAATAAAGTCTCGAAACATTTAGTATTAAATTAAGTGAAATTTTCCAAAGTACTAAATTGAATATTACATATACTCACACAAAAAAGCAGGATTTGTCTTTATGTTCCAGATACCTGGTTTTTAAAGGTCTTGGTGATCCTATGTACTTTTAACCAGTATTTCAAGGCATACCTAGGATAAGGCCGTAATAATGACTGTGAATCCATATTTTAAATAGCCATAATGTTATTTCTGAATTTTTTGATTGACTTATGGTCGGGTTTGATTGTCATTGCTTTTACCGTGTTGATGTAGCAGACAGCAACTCTTTTCTGAAGTAGAAAACGTATTAGCCTTTTCCTTACTATTAGGAGAAAGCTTTATCCCACTTATGGTTTTGTAGCTGAAATAGTTTTAATCTAGTTTAAACTAGATCCTATTATATGTAAATCCAGTGAAGTGGGCACACTACAGCACATCACAGTCTGTTAAAAGGACAAGTTGCTGTCAGTCCCTTTGTTTGGAAGAACACCCACACTTCATGGTGTCTGGCAAATGAGATTTAACTCATGACTGACACAGGAACCAAATATGAATACCAGAGTCAACTCATATTTGCAAAGCCAATTTCTATTTTTACATAGGAAATAAGTAAAAACAGAAGTTCTAATATTCTTTTCCCATGCCTTCTGGGGACGCTTTCCCCCTCTTTGGAGAACTGTGATTTCACAGTGGAGGCTATAGTGGACATTGGCTCCTCTAGCATCCATTTCCTGCTTCTCCTTGCCAACATTAGGTTTACCTTCTTTTGGATGTTCCAAGGGTGGGTCTTCATTGGCTTAAGCCAGCCAATTGCCCAACCAGAGTGATCAGTTTAGAGAGGTCAAGTAACTCAATTTGGCCTTTAAAAAGTATACCCTGGCTGGGCATGCTGACACATGCTTGTAATACCAAGGACTCAGAGGTTGAAATAGGAGGATAGCTAGTTGGAGGCCAGTCTGTGCAATTTATTCAGATCCTGTTTCAAAATAAAAAATAAAAAGGGATAGGGTTATAGCTCAGTGGGGTTCAATCCCCAATAGGGTAAAAGAAAAATAAAGTATGTCCTATGACTTTTGTAGCAGCTCCAGAAAGAGGCTCTCTCTCACCCAGATGAGATTAGCCATGCTGTCAGTCACCACACTGAGCTCAGAGACTTGAGGTTCCAAGAATCACCCTATAGAACTCAGGAATGCAATAACACTGCTGAAAGGTGGAAGCTAGAGCTGGCAAGAAAGTGATCTCTGGTGACCTTATTTGAACTTCCAAATGAAGGCTTACCTAAATCCAGTCTTATCTCTGGACTTCTCAGATTCGTGGGTCAATGCATTCTATTTGATCTCAGAACCATTTATTTAAATTGGCTTCTCTGTCTGTCACTTGCAACCAAAGCATCCTCACTGATAACCATATTCTGAATCAAGGACTATGTAAACAAGTGTTAGACATTGTATAGCAGTATGCAATAAAAATGCCAAGCTATAATGCTGTATAACCAACTGTATAACCTTGGAAAAGTATCTAAATTTGTCTAAGCTTCGGTTCTCTTATTTGAAAATGGAACTAATAAAAAATACCTTTTAGTTTACTGTGACAAATAAAATAAGACAAGTTGAATGATTCTCAAGAACCTGGCACGTAGTACTAACTGCAATTTAGATGCAAAGCAGAACAATGAAAAACTAATGGTCACCATTTATAGAGGCCTGCTACTGCCTGGCATTTTTTGTAATGTATCTATTTAAATTTCACAGTCCTTGAAGGGCATTATCACTGCTTTTTGTCACATGCAGAAACCTAGGATCTGAAAAATTAAGTAATTTGATGAAGGTCACCCAGCTAGTAAATGGCAGTGACAGGAATCAAAGTCAGGGTAGTTTGACCTTAAACCTCACATACTTTCCAGTAGGCAAAGTTTTGTTAGAAAAGAGCTAGGGATGCAATGAAATTTGACTTGGGCTCTGAAAACAACAATAACAAAAGAGAATTTCAATAGACAGAAGGAAAGAATGCCAGTTTTGAGGGGATACAGTGCTATACAAAGGATGCAAAGTATTGTGATTTAAAAAGGGCAGAAACAAAACTTTATATATCATAATTTCCTCCTTTGATTCTAGCACAACGATTGGGAAGGGTAACTAGTGGGGAAAATCTATTTCCTACTCCTCTTATTTCAGGAGGGAGTTTTCTGACTGATGAAATCCAAAGTAGTCATGCATCCTCTACACTCTCAAGTTTAGGGAGCAGGCCTGCCCCAGGAAGCAGTGTTTTCTGCTTTTCCATGCAGTGGGTTTAATACAAGAAGGCTTTCCAATTCTGCCTGTCGTTCTGAGGAACTACTAGTAGGTCCATTGTCCCTTAAGTTCTAAAGCCACCATTCCAGTTTTCACCAAGAACA
This sequence comes from Sciurus vulgaris, assembly GCF_902686455.1. Lineage (NCBI taxonomy): Eukaryota > Metazoa > Chordata > Mammalia > Rodentia > Sciuridae > Sciurus > Sciurus vulgaris. The sequence continues at coordinate 70,669,062 of NC_136470.1, read as the reverse complement.
AAGCTGATATTTGCTCCCTAGTCAGTGTGACTCCTATTGCCATCAATAGGGGATCTGGGCATTATTTTGAAGCCCTCCTAGTAGGCACTCAGCAAACGTTGGTCAAAGAATACAAGTTCAGGGGACAATTTAAAGATGCCTGATTTGAGCAGAGGGAACATGTTGAAGTAGATGCAGAGAGGGTTAAGGTCTGCCAGGTAATGAAGGGTTCACAAGGAAGGAAGAAGTTTGGATATGATGCAGGGCAACAGTGCTGAAAGTTTCTTAATAAAGGAAAAATATGAGAAAGGTAGAATTTAAGTCAGGTAGTGAGAGAATGTGGCCACGTGTCGCAGTGGAACTAGAAAGGTGGGTTGTTGGGAGTGGGGGTGCAGCTGGAGCCAGAGGGCAACCAGAGGTGGTTTCCAGAATTTCTGAAGGAGGGAAGATTAAGGTCTAGAAAGGTGGGCATGTGGAAATAGGAGGGGAGGGATACATATGCGATCTCAATGGGAAAATGGGAAAACTGCCAGGCTATGGTGACAACCAAACTCAAATAAGGAGATACATTTAGAAGGCAACCACTGAAGGAGGTCGATGAGCAGGTTCCAGAGCCAGGGTAAGAAGTGGGATTTAGCTTTGGGCATGTTAAATCTAAGATGCCAAGATTTGTTCTCTACACCAGCCACAGGGGACTCATGGCAGGAAAGAAGCAGAGATTTAAATGAGTAGGGAGCACCGTCAAAAAGGGAAGACACCTTTGAAGGCTGCTAGGAAGAAGTTGGTGGATATTGGAGGCATGAGCATGGCAGTTACCTGTAATGACACAAGGACAGGGACACAGGTGAGGCATGGGCCGAGAAGAGGAGACGGACACTATTCTTAGACCTGAGGGAAGGGCAGGATAAGGCTGCCAGCATATGCTGGACTCAGCATCTTTTCAGCAAAGCAGAGGGGCCGCACCCTCACCCCTTGATTGCACCCACAGCAGCCTTCCCTGCGCCGGCCGGTCTTCTACCTCTGCACCCACTTCCCGGTGCTCTGGCTACAGCGACACCCCCGTTCCCTGGCTGAGGTGGCTCCTCTGTACCCCAATCCTCTCCCTTTCAGCAGTAGGGAGGCTCAGGCTGCCTAGGCTGAGGGGCGCCTTTTCCCCCAGGTTCCAGTCCCGGCCCAGACCGGGGGCTCCCAGCGGTACCGCCCACCTGGCCACCACCGCAGCCAGCGCCCGCGGCCACCCCGGCTGCCGCAGGCCAGCCGCCCTTCCCGGGGGAGGGATTTTGCGCCCAATCCCCGCGCCCGCTTCCCCTCTCCGCCTTTGTGGCAGCGCCCCTCGGGACAGCCCCCACTGCCTCAGCCGCAGCGTCCCAGGGGCCGGAGGGGTGCCTGGCGGAGGGCCGGGCGGCGAGAGGGGTTCAGCCGGAGCCAGGATGCACGAGGGTTCCCCGGAGCCGGGGACAAGGGAAGGGAGGGGAGTGGAGCCGCGGGGGCCGCTGCTGCAGAAGTGGGCGGAGAATGGGAGGAGCTGGGGGGCAGGCAGTCGGGGAAGGAGGGGTCTTAAGGGGCGGCGAGCCCAGGTCGGATTTCCTCCGAGGCTGCCGATCGGCGAAGCTCCCACCTTCGCTTTGAGCTCGCTGCGGCCGCGCTGTCCCGCGCCCTCGGGAGCCCCGGACCCGACCATGGTGAGCGCGGGGCGCGGTGGCTCGACCCCTCCGGGCGGCCTGGGGTACCCGGGCTGAGGGGACGACCTGCGGGACCTGAAGAAGTTTCCCGGGTCGGCGCGGGGCCCGGCGCCTTCAGTCTCGCTCTCTTCTCTCTTCCGCAGATGTGGAAACACTGGCTTGCGCTCGCGTTGGTGGCCGTCGCCTGGGTCCACGCCGAGGTAGGTGAGGGGTCCAGGAGGTCGGATCGCGGGCCCCAGGCCAGTGGGCTCTGCGCGCCTGGCGGCCGGCGTAAGTCCTGGGGATGCTCCCAGGGTGGGACTGGGAGTTTCCACACTTGCGGTGGAGTGGAGTGGGGTGAGGCTCGGGGGCGCTCGGAGCAGAACTGCTACTCACCGAACTTCAATCTCAAAATCAGGAGAAGTTTGGGCCGTAAGCGGGAGCCCCACCGCGCCTAATATGGAGGGAGGGTGGGGAGGGGGAGAGAGCACGAACCGAGCGGATTGGGACCGACGCGGCGACAGGAGCAGCAGTCGAGTTCAAAAAGGCGCCTTGAGGTCTTCCCGTCACTTTAGAGGAAATTGAGAATAGTTCGGGACTTTTCCAAGTCTGTCTCCTCCGGGAGTGGGGGTGGGGGAACCTAGAGATTCTTCTTTCGGGGCGAAATAAATTCCCTTTCTCTTTTATAAAGTGAGATTATGATTCCCTGAAATTTATTTTCTTCTTTACAAAGTGCCCTGGGATTTTGTGGTATTATCTGGGCCATATAAGGGCATTTTTAAAATCTTAGGTTTTCCTTTAGACTTACATTGCGCAAGTGTGAGAGATCCATGGCTCTGCCCTTTGGGGGCTCTGCGTTTCCAGTTAAGGCATTTCAGCGTTTTTTTTTTTTTTTTGTAATGTTTTCTTTTCAACTCCAGTGACCTTCCTGAGACACTACAAACAAACCAACAAACCCTTTGCTAACAAGCCCCTCCATTAACTTGAAGGTTTATGGACAGAAAATAAACAATTCTAAATTCCCTGGGCTCTAGTCTCCAGAAAAGTGAGGTCAGAAACTAAACATTTGATAATTATGGCAGGAAATGTGGAAGGAATTAAAAAGCATGAGGGAGAAGAAATGGAATGCACATTACAAAAGAAATAGCTCCCTGGTGGGTGGTTTATACTCCCTCTTAGACTTTTTTTTCTTCATATTACAGTTTAGCCCCACCCTTAGCATCACAGCTTGACTCTGCCCCAGAATTCCTAAATGCACACAAAGTCTTCATGAGTTAAAAAAATATACATTGTACTGAAATCTCATTTAATTCACTACATCATTGGTTGATGTAGAAACACAAGCTATTTTTACTCCCAATGAAACAAGAATAGCTAATAATTATTAAATATCTACTATGGGTTGTAATAAAATTCCATTTCATGGTATAGAAAGTGAGCCAGGGACCTTTATGTAAGGCATCAGATACCCTCAGCTCTTAATGCTAGCAGTGGGATTTGAACCCAAGCTCCAGACCCAAACATGGCGTCTTAGCATATGCCAGGTATTTTGTATTCCAGACATTGGCTGTATGTGTTACTGCATCATTTCTTTTAAAATTCCCCAAATCCTGGAACAGGTTGCAGAAGAGGGAACATATTTAAGAGACTTGCCCAAGGTCATGTAACTGATTAGTGAAGAAGAAAGATCTGAACCCAGCTCCCTCTGCCTTTGGAACCCACCTTCAACTCCAGGCCTGCTTCTCTTCCATTTTGTTTTCTAGAGTTTAAATTTGAGGAACTATCCCCCTTCACTGGTAGATTTAGTCCTGACTAAAGAACAGTCCTCCATCCCTTGCTGTAGCCCTCAAAAGACAGCTATAGTTCTGTGATGGATGAGGTGAATCCTGGGTTAGTTTTACAGCAGGCTTAAGAATTGCCAGCTAGTGTGTGAAATGGCTCTGTGAACTGGAATGCAAATAGGTGTGAGGAAGCTGTGGGTTCATTCACCGCAAGGCGGTGTGGCCCAAGGTCTGAGATCTATTCTAGGCAGCCTGTACTGTACACCCGCCTCCCCACCCCTCTGCAATGCAGAGAAAAGCTTGCCCTGGTAGGAAGTTCCCCCAGCAGCAATTTCCTGCTGGAGGTACAAGAGCATCCAGTATTCTCAGAATTCCCAGGCAAAATCTACAGGGAAAGAGGCAAAATGGAGAAGTGCTGAGGCATGGAAATTGAGGGAGTTGGTGCAGAAAGTTACAATGAAGAAGGAGGGGTTACAGTTCATGACTTCAGTTTTTTAAGGATCATTATCTTTTAATCGAGTCAGTCTTTGGCATCTAACCCTAAAAGTTATATATGGCAAATTTTTAATCCATGTGTTAATAATATACCTTTAATTATTAATGAAAAGGTAAATTAACCCTCTCCATGAAAGACTTGCACTTCAGACGTATTTTAAGCATTATGTCTTACAGTTAGTGGTGCTTACAGTAGAAATCTTTTTCCTTTAAGGACATTCAGCAAACACACTCAACTGTGGGGTTTGTAGTCTTTATTGGCAAGAATCCATTTTAGTACACTTTAGATTAGTTAAAATTGTGCAAATAGAGTTCAACTTTTTTAAAAATGAAATTTAGAAAGTAAAGTGAGGTTTCTCAGTGCTTTTTGCACCAAGATTGAATATAAAGATTTAATTCAAGGGCTGAGGTTGTAACTCAATGGTAGAGTGCTCGCTTAGCATGCGTGAGGCCCTGGGTTTGAAAAATAAAGACATTGTGTCCACCAAAAAAAAAAAAAAAAAAAAAAAAGAAAAGAAATATATAAAAGATTTAATTCAGCATTTAAAAAATAATAATATAATTATCTACAAGTCATGTTACTATTTGAAGAAGCCAAAGCTGTTGGAGTAACCTTCAAAATTGGAGGTATTCCAAGCTTGGGGAAAGGTGACTGTCATCATTGTTCATGTCAGTCTATGTAAATTCCATTTAGTTAGATTTGAGAAACTATTAACAGATCACATTAAGGAAAGAGTTACATTCTTCTCAGTTTTCCATAGTCTCTTACTTGGCATTTCCAAGTTGCTTTTTGATTGCTTCTTTTCTTTCTTACGTACTCATTACCTAGTCTATCATCAGCATATTCTTTCAAGCTAGCTGCCATCTGAATTCTGTCCCATTTGCCTGAGCAAACACCTGTACTCTATAAGAGTCCCTGCTTAAAAGAGGGTGTTGAATGTGGCACATGTCTCTAGATGTACATAATATTGCCTTCTGGCCAGGGCTGAACATGGGGCCAGGGCAGGGTCAGAGCAAGGGCTTCGACTAACAACCCCACAGAGCCTGTCCATTCTCCCTTTCTCATCCCCTCCACTGGGTGTGACTACAGTTCCTTGAAAAGTGTTGGAGATGGAGACATGGTGGCAAGAACCCGGAAGTTGGTTTGCCTGCTCCTTGCGTCCATGATCTCTGTCAATTGAGCATGGCAAGTTGAAGAGGATTCTGTGGCCCAACCAGGCTGTCAGGGGGACAGGCTTAGCAAGTGCCCAAGTATTCCCCCACTTGCTATTAGTGGTTGCCTTTGCTGGCATTGATTCCCAGCATTCTAGGTCTGGAAATTCTTTATGAGCCACACATAAAGGGAACAGATTTACAAATCAGATTGCTCATTCCAATAAGGAATCCACACTTGAACTATGAGTATGTTACTTAAGAGAATGGTAAGGAGATGTAGTAACAATTTTACAGAAAGATTAACGTCACTACGCTCTCAGCTGGCCATGCTACAATACATCAGGGTTTTATCCCTCAGAAGCCACACTTAATTTTCATTTATACCCTGTTTGCATATGGCTAACCACTAGGGTTTTGTTGGTTGATGTGGGAGCTCCTCCACATTCTTAGGTGACTCAGGTAGGCCTAGAGTGTAACCTACATCTACTGACTGCTACTTTCTTGGAGTTGCAGCTTATATATTTGCTACTAAAATGATCTCTTATTTACCCTTTGGCAAATAAGGTTGCTGTAGTTCTAAAGACCGCCACTGGAAATTGAAATATTAAAACAGAGCAGGTGTGCAGCTGAAAAGCAAAAACAGAGGGGCAAGTGCCTGCAAATCAAGGCCCTGGCCATCAAGGTAGCACAGGCCTGTAAGCCCAGTGACTGGAGAGGCTGAGGAAGGATTGCATGTTCAAGAGCAGCCTCAACAATTTAGCAAAGCCCTGGCTAAAAATTTTTAAAAAGGGCTGGGGATGTAGCTCAGTGGTCAAGCACCTCTGGGTTAAATCCCCAGTACCCCCACCCCACCCCCACATTACAGTTCCTGTAAAAGTTTATGGATTAGGTGACCAAAAGCAGGCATCAGTTCCCAGTCTCTCAGGAGCAAGTTGGGGAAGAACTGTGAGGGGAAGTTAGAGAGTATGGATGGAGCTGGATATAATGACCCCAGAGGAAATGTCCCAAAGAAAAAAATAAGGTCTGTTAGGCATAATAACACATGCTTGCACAAGAACCAAAAGTAAAGGATGAACTGTGAATACAGTGTCACATATGAGAATGGAAAATGTCACTGTTTCTTTTTTCTAATGGTTTCAAATAACTGGACATCTAACAGAACATTCTAACAGACATACATCTTATTGGCTTAATAATACCAGCTATCAGGTTGGTATAGTGACACACTCCTGTAGTCCCAACTACTTAGGAGACTGAGGAAGAGGATCATTTGAGTGACACCAGCCCGGGCAACACAGTGAGAGTCTGCCTCAAACTAATATCAGATATCATAAGACTGAAAAAATAATATAGTTCATTTTGTAAGCCAGATGATTAATGTCTTTAGAGGCCAAATGCATACTTTTTCCCATTGTACCCATTTCTGACCCTAGCTTTGGCAAGTGTGCCTTCTCCAGGAGTGAGCCATGAACAGCCCAGGTCTTCCTTTCTCTTTGCCCATCAGATAGCATTCATGCATGATCTCTGTCTACAGGTTGCTTACAGTCTAGTGGTGGACCAGGTGCTTTAAATGGTGGCACCTACAATGTATATTACATGGATATGGTGAATAAATATCCTTGTAATTTTTGTTATTACAATTTTTGTTTTACTTGCCTTGAATTTGATTCTTCTACATTTGTAAAATGGACACAAATCTTTAGGGTATAGCTTGATGAACTTTTACATGTGATACACCCAGGTGGTAGCCATCACCCGCAAGACAGAAGAAGTATTATCTTTATCAATCCAGTCTCTTGATGTCTCAACCTAGTCACACTTGGCAAGTTTTTAATCCATGCTTTAGCAATAGTGATCCTTTAATAATTAATGAAAAGGTAACTTAACCTTCTATGAGACTTGGAATTTGCACATTATTTTAAGCTTTTAACTTGTAGTTAACAGTGCTTATAGTAGAAAATTGTTTTCTTTGTTAGTTACAAGGACATACAGCAAATAGTTAAATGCAGTCTTCATTGGCATGAATTTGATTTTTAGTAAACTTTAGAGCAACTTTGGGGGAGCTTACTTGACTGTTTTGTGAATGGATACACGAGGGCTACTATAATTTACACTGAGAAACTTAAGTAAAGGGCCAAATCATTCTATATGACCAGTTTGCCCTGGTCATTATTTCATTTAAGGACACTGTACATAAGATGCCCATCATGTGATTTATGACAGCAGAAAACTTAATACTGATTAAATATCCAATGGGAGAAAGGTGAAATAAATCATGGCGTAGCCATGCATGCCACTGAAAGTTGTGTTTACAAAATACTACCTGTAGGGTTGGGATTATTCTTTGCTCTCATCTTTTCTATGCCCTCTCTTTATGGGCATACTTTATTTTCATGTTCTATCAGAAAATAACAACTTTTTATTTAAATAAAATATTAGAGGGATGAATTCCTCTTTAAAAGAAAGGGATTCACAGAAATTCCCATGTTGTCCAGGTACTGAATGAAATACCCAAGAAATAGAACTTCTAAGAATCACTTTAGGAGAAGGAGAAGTGAAGTTTCATAGTAGCCACTATTGGTTCATCCCCCTTCTAGAGAAATGATAGAGCCAATCAACATAACTATTCAATGAGCTTATTTTATAATATAGAAAATAAAAATAAGTATCTCTGAACACAATGACATAAATGGTCTACAGAGATGGCACAAACATGATATATATACATCACCATTACCCCTCCCTTATCCATGACACACAGTGCTAATCAATCATGAAGTTCTTTCCTACTGAACCTGGAGGAGGTTTGAAAATCCTACTCAGCAATGTTCTAGGTAGTCATGAGCAATAAATCAGAGTCTGTCTGTGAGATCAAAGTTACTTGCTATTCCAGCTGGAAAAATCAATCCAGCTTGACAAACACTGACAAATGTTTAGCCAAAATTAGGATAATTAGAAGGCAGAATTCAGGTCTGTGTGAAACTGACAAAGACCACATGGGGTAATAGGTGATAGAATGGAGATTTGAAATGGATGAAAATCTCAGGAAAACACTGCTTGCCAGTTTCTGGCCCAGGCTTTTAAGTTCTTTAGATGAATCTGATCACTTTAAATTAAGCCAAACTTTCTTACATTGGCCACCAACAAATATAGGACAATGAGAATTTTCTTGGCTGTTCCAATGAAGGTTTAAATAGTTGTTATTGCTAAGGCTGTGCTGCTGCTATCATAGATAACAGCTCTACATTAGCAGAGTCTGGCAATAACTTGCTAATAGAATGCTCTTTGGGTAGTTGAAGTACAAAATATATCCCATAAATTTGCATTTTCTGCTGTGGTTGAAGGATTTCCATATAATCTCCTAACAGACTTTCTATTTCCTTGTTTGGAAGCCATCACTATTAAGCTATTCCCAGGATTAAGTCTAAATTTATGACCCCCAATGTGTCCCCTGAATAATCCCAGCCACTATTTGTGAGCAATCAAGTTGTTGCCAAACAAGTCATAAGATACATGGCAAAAGCTGTGGCATGTTGCAGGCCCAAATGTGTGTGTGTGTGTTTCCATGGGTTATTGGCTTGAGTTGATGTAGGGAATGAGTCTGTCTTTCTCTACTTTTTATTGTTTTCCAGATTTAAATCCTGTGTCTGAGGCGAAATTTGTCTTTTCCCCAGTCTTTAATTGTACTCCTCAACAGTCGTTATTAAGTGCAATTTATTAATCTCCTACAGAAGCTTCTGACATTATGCAAGTCATTTTGCACATATCCTACCACTGGAATACCGTGGAATGAAAGGGCGATAACTTATGGTCCCTGCATGCAGGAGCTACCACCACTGTAGCTACTATATAGCTTAAATGGATCCCGCCCTTAAAGAGCCAAGTCTATGGCTTTAGTAGAAATTACTACTCCATTCTTCTACTGGTTCAGGAAATCCTGAAATGCAGCTGTGGGATGGGTGGCCCCTGCCTTCTTAGAATTTCTGAGGCTCCACTTGGGCAGCTGGGGCTATTTTCAGCGTCCACTTTGTACCCCCTATCAGTACATTCAGTAGGTGACAGCTTTTTGCATGGGACTTTACCTGAAAATTTATCTATCCCTAGTCTCTGTCATTTTCCCTTTGCTTCCCATTTTCATGACCTTCAAACCTTCCTCTGAGTTCCTTCCTTCATTATCTCCTCTTGTTTTCATATCTGGATGTCTCAAAAGAGAAAAATTTTTTCCTATGCCGGGGATTGAACCCAGGACCTTGCACATTGCTAGGCAAGTGCTCTACTACTGAGCTAAACCCCAACCCCAAGTCTGTCTTTTATATGAACTCTGTTACCAAACATTTTCATTATTAATTGCAATTAGTTGTAAATAATGAAAAAATCCTTGACTTAGAAGTCTTGTTCTTACCTTTTCTAGTTGATGTCACCATGTGAAAGTCACTGGATGTCTCTTAGATTAGACTTGTCCAGACGTGAGACCTTGTGCAAAGTGACTTATCTTCCATGAGCTCACATTCCTCATCTGTAAAATGGGAATGAGTCTGCCTGTCTCTTCCATTAGGTAATGGAAAGGGCTTCTTGACTCATGGTACATAAATCAACACCAAAAACAAAGTCCTGCCAGAGAGATGAAGTGCCGGTTGCCATTCCCCACTAGTCACCAAAAAACTTTGGCTCTATAATGTCAACAAGAAAATTCTCACTTTACACAGAAATATCCACAAGTCATTGTCTCTTATTGTAGAGCATGTGCACTGGCTCGGGTTAATACTTCATTTACCTATTTATCCTTGAGAAGACATATAATAATGATGGTTCAGCACTCAGACCTTGAAGCTAGAGATCCCTCAGATTTAAATCCTAGTGCTGCCCTCACTGGCTGTGCAGTCTTGGGGAAGTTACTTAAAATCTCTGACCTGTTTCACCATCTGTAAAATGGGTTAAATACAAAGTATCGACCCCAAAGATTAGTCGTGAGAATCAAATAAGTCGCTACATGTAAAGTAGTTAAAAGTGAGTTGGCCCATAGCGTGTTAGCTACTACCATTCTGAAGCATATCTCCAAAAGCCATGGGGTGTGTGTGTACGAAAGATAGAGCATGTGTGCACACGCATGTTTATGTGTGCTAATAGTATGCAGAATTCTCCTGTTTCTGATTTGTTCTCTCCAGGAGTTTAAGTATCTATCGCCTTCTTTGTTAATCCAAGTTTTCAACTCTGCAAACATAATTATTTCAAAATTACCATAAGTAGTGTATTTGTTGCTCAATTTAAGTTTTCACAGAGTTTCCACATCTGGGACAATGGAAAAAAATGGGTTAAAAAGAAAACTGAGCCACCAGCCGTGGTGGCACACTCTTATAATCCCAGCAGCTCAGGAGTTTGAGGCAGGAGGATCCCAAGTTCAAGGCCAGGCTGGTTAATTTAGTAAGCTTCTGTCTCAAACTAAAAGTTAAAAATACTGGTCTTGTTGCTCAGTGGTAAGAGCTTGCTCTAGCATGGTCCAGGCCCTGGGTGTGATTCCCAGCACCACGAAAATAAATAAATAAATAAATAAATAAATAAATAAATAAATAAATAAATAGATAAACTAAATAGAAAACTGAGGTGATTATTTCTGTGAACACTTTGATGTTCAATATTGAAATAAGAAACGTTGCTTCTACTGAGCCAGAGTTGCCTGTAAACTTCTATGTAGTGTTTCCTCTGTGAAACGACAACTCTGTCCTTCCTCTAGAGAAAGAATTTCACCTTTATGGAGCCCGTCCTATGTGTAGGCAATAAGTTTCTCCCTAAGGCAGTAAATGAAAGGAAGGAACCAGAATGGGAAGAGAAAGAAAGGCAAAGGAGAGGTGTGAAATTCCTCTGGAATTTTTCCACATAGAGTTCTCTCTCCGAGGCTTCTCCTTACATGTGAGGGGACCACTAGATATCATGGATGGCCATTTCCATATAGTCTTGCTGTAATCCCCATAGCATGGCCTGTTACCTGGAAATGAATCTTAACGTTTGGTTTGGGAAAATATGGTCACATAAACGGGGCCCGTTGTTTTCATTGTTTCAAAATAAATACCAGCTACTCTTAAAGACAGGGTAGAAAGTATTTCTGGAGCAGGCTGGGATTTTTCCCTTTAGGAGTCAAGACTGTACCTTCTGGTACTTTGCGTTCGAATCTCCAATCCTACTGGAAAGGCCCTGCCAGGGCTGCAGCCAGCCCTGCCTCCAGCCTCCTGTGCCCACACCACTCCTCCCCAGCCCCTGAGCACTGCTCTTTACTTTCCTCTTCATCTTTCTCCTCTTTCTTGGCTGCCCTTTTCTTTCTCATCTTCCTCTTCCTGCCATTATAGAGAGGTCATCCCGAAGTATTTGGGTTACATTAGGAGCTACCAAAATATCTGTGAACCCCCATGTTCACATTGTATGGAGATAGAATTGCACAAAGCACTAGTTTTCATTAATCATCTGCAACCAAGTATATTTTCTCAACATCAGCTCAGAAGAGCCAAGTGGAAGGTCTCAAAAATCTGTTCTGTATCACTGAGTTTGTGCTAGTGAATAAGGTCCAGAACCTGTCCCCAAGGAACTTGCAGTTCATTGGAGTGGCAGACAGAGACACTGGCTCAAAGTGGTCTAATGTGAACAGTGTGAGGACAGGGCTGAGCACAGGAAGTGACCATCAAACTGAGCTCTGAAAAATGACTAGTACTTAGCCAGACAGCAGGTAGGAGGAGAGAGAAAGAGCCATATATTATTTAATTCTCACAACTAGTTAAGTAGTTATTATAATCTTAATTTTATCCATGAAAAAATTGTGGCTCAGAGAATTCAGTTAGTTACCCCAAATCAGCTACCTAGTAAGTGGCCTACTTAAAATTCCAAGGTAAAAGCTCAGTGATTTAGACCCACTGTACCTTATTTCTGAAAGTGACTTTGAAAATAAGCCAGAAACTCTTTTGCTAGTAACATGGACTCGTCACTGTACTGGCCTTCAAGTTACATCAGTTGTTAAATGACTTGAGTGTCATGATTGATAGGCAGGCCTGGTCATTCTGGCCATATGGATGTGGACTGTGGTCTCCACTTGGACTCACCTTCACCTACTTCTCTGATGTATATCGGAGGGTAGTTTTTGTCAGATCATTTGCAGCTAACGGTCAGTGGCTCCGGGGATGTGTTAAGGCAGTTTCTTTGTTCTTCAGATGTGTTTACAACTGTTTCACATTAAATAAGGACAAATTGCAAGATGACTCTTGAACTCTAGCCTAGTTACTGAGTGTGATTGTACACATTGTTTACTGCACACATGTACCCAGTTGAGGGGGTAAGTGAGGCAGACTCCATCCTGCACTATGCTCAGCAAGCCACATGCCCTAATACAGGGCTTGTCTGTCAATCAGAAGAAGGGAGCCCCTTTTTCTAACTCATGTGCAAAGCTCCTCAAATGCTCTGAGTTATGTGATGCTGCCTGGACTCTTCTGACCATTTCTACAGCTGTATATTTTACAAACTGGTATCATTCAGTCTTGGGGCTTCCATCAAAAACCTATTCTTGGTTTTTGTGACCTTTCCTCAATGGATTAGCCAAGATTATACGAATGGAAGTTTTAAAAGTCTGTTCTTTTGCCCCCACAGTGTGCTACTTTTGACTGTTGCCCAGCTCAGTCTAGTTTGAGAACTGCGATTCCCCAGGAATGAAGAAAAGAGTTCCCAGCTCTCCTCTGATTTCTGGATTAGCAGAACTTCCCTTACTTAGCACACAACTGAATTCCAGCCCCTGGGAAGAAATATCTTAGACAGAGTGAACCCCAGGCCTGGAGCCTGTTGGAGGTTGTGTCATGTGTTTGCATTATTGAACAAAAAGTGAGCAAGCTTTCCCGCCTGGCCTCCCCTCCTCCCTGCTTGCCTCTCTGCTGGGAGAGGCCGGTTAACGTCTAGACAGTGTCTACTTGGCACTGTGCCTTTCTAGCACAATCTGCACAGTGCTGCAGCTCTGACTTTGTCTCTGCAGCTCTGACTTTGATTGTCCCTCCTCACTCATTTTCCCAGTTTTCTTGGTCAACCTTCAGCTGTCTCAGAGGGCTGGCATGAGCCTGACACATAGGAAGTAGGTGAGTGAATTGATGAGTCTGCCAGGATTCAGCTGCCTTGAGATGTTCAGAGTCAAGAAGCAAGAGCAATGCTAGATAATGTCAGATCTGAGATTAGATTCCTGATGGGAGCTGGCTTCAAACAGTTACCACTTATTGGCCAGAGAAGGACTAGGGCAAGTAACCCAGGGCAGGCAGCAGAACCCCAGGTATAAGCTTCATGCCATGTGGACTCAGCCAAATCACTTGACTCCCTACCTCGAACTACAGGGTGAGAGTGGGTAAGCTCCAAAACACAGCTTTGAAATCCTGTCCATCTAAAAGAAGGCAGACACTCTAGGCTATATTGTCAGAATATTCTAGTTAATGGAATTAAGATATTTGATTAGCTCTTGTCTTAATTTACAGCCTAGGACGTAATAGTTGGAAAGAGAGGCTGGCCCAGGAATGAGAAAACAGAATGAATGAAAGCAGGTGGCCCTTTTGGTCCCTTACTTCCTCTGTGTGTACTGAGTGGAATATAAACAGTACAGCATGTGGCACCTGAACACCAGGAATCCCAAATGCTGTTTACACTACAGAAAGGAATCGCTCAATTTTCCACTTCAAAAGCCAGCTGCACAACACTGGGCAAGGCATGAAGGATGCTGGGTTCCCCTGGGGTTGAGTGAAGAGTCTTAAAAAAAAAAAAAAAAAAAAAAAAAAACCCAAAATCCAAAGTGTGCAATTCAAAATTTATTGAACTTATTCAAAAACCAAAAGTTCCTTCCAACTTCAAATGTTCACATTTTGTTTTAAAAATAATGATGCAGTATTGTAAACAGCTTACAAAAATAGCTATCTGAAAATATTGGGTAAACTCTAATTTTGTTTTCTGGAATCCTGGCTTCTCACCATGTTGCCTGGTTGGGGTCTCCTACATGGTCTCCTGAACAGGTGTTGATGAAGTTTTTGCCTTGGTCCCCTGGCCCTGATCTCTAAATCCGTTATAAGCTGTTGTTTTACTATGCATGAACACTGTCTTTGGCTTCTGATCTCCGTGGTTTGAATCAAGTGACTTGCTGGGGTGAGCTCAGTAAGGAAGCAGAGGCTCATACAGATGTTTTAGTCTTGCCAAAATATTTGGTACTTGCCTATATTCCTGTTCCCAAATTCCACTAGATAATCCCAGGGTGCAAAATTGTGCCAACCATTGTTCCTTAATGGGGGCAGGGTGAGCCCAAGGTTGTATATGTCTTTCCCAATAAGGGTATTTGTACAGATTACAATTGATTCAAATTGGCTGTGTCCCAGGGTAGACTATATATTTGTGCACATGCATGTGGATTATACACACAGGCACATACACACACGCACCCACACTGATTTCACTGCTTGGAGAACTGGGCCATCTACCTGTATCTCCTATAGTGAGACGTCCCTCAAAAAAAATCCCTACGGACACTAATGAGGAGAAGCACGCATATTATTAAATTTCCTTTAACCATTGTATTTTAATTTAGTTTTGTTTATATGTGACTTCTGTTAGACTACCTTGATATCTTCCTAAGCTTATACATGCAGACCAGTGCTTATTTTTATGATTTTTTTAGTTTTACTATTAGCGAACTTAAAATGTATATTATTCACTTATTTATTTGTACCTTATTCCAAGAATAAAAACCATGTTTTCTCTCTCAAATCCCATGGCCAACCTTTATGATTCATTCTGTAAGGGTCAGGCTAAATAAATGTATTTTCAGGAAGAAGGACCAAAGTTTGTGGCATAACATTTGTGACAGAGAAAAAGGAAATGGATGGAAAACTCAGACTGTCCCAAGGAAATCCTGATTACTCTCACAAGGGTCCTTGGCTCATTGAAACTTTAATGTGAAATTGATACGTATTGAACTTCTATTGGAGCAGCTAGATCTAGTAAAGCAGAAGTACAGATAGATGCCCCCCTGAGCATAGACTCAGACATACCCAAGCACACTTTACTGCCGGAGTCCCTATCTGAAGAGCCCAGGGTGGCTTCCTGTGGCTTCTTGGTAATCCAGCCCAATTCACAAAAGCTACTTTGGAATGGAGGCAAGTTTATGCATACCATTCATCCATAAATCATCAGAATGCCGACTTCCTTCTTTGAGGGCATCTTCACCCTGAGTCTTTGCTATACGCTATAGTTATGATACTCTTTTTTATATAAATTTTTAAATTTGTTTTAATTAGTTATGCATGACAGTAAGATGCATTTTGACACTCATACATAAATGGAGTATACATATCATTCTTCTGGTTGTACATGGTGTAGAGTTACACAGGTCATGTAATCATGTATTATAATTATGATATTCTAATTGGTGTACATCAGAAGCAGAAAATTCACCTGACTTCTCCTTAGAGTTCCAAGAACCTTTCAGGGATGGTGATGCTTTGTTCCCCTCTCCTCTGGTCTTTCCTCTTTGGCATTTTCTATTTTCTTTCCTTTTTCATCCTGTGTGACTATGACCTTAACCTTGCCCACAGCTACACACAGAAAAGATTTCCTGGTTTAGGTATTTAAGGGTAAAACCTTCATTTTGTGCATTAATTGGTGTCTACATCATGTTCAACAGAAGAGTAATTTTCTGCTTGGCATCAAAATCTGGATAATGATCAAAGAAAACCCAAGCATGAGGAACACTTCAGGTGTGAGCTCACTTTGCGTTTCTCAATTTCCTTTCTTGGAGGATAGGACTAGGAGAAGAGTGAGACTGGAAGTGTTGAATAGAGACCAGTCAGTCTTTGCTAAAGGTTGGGTATAGTAAATTCAGTAGTCACTGCAGACCTGTTTCTTAATAAAATTCCCAAAACTATTCATGGGCCATGTTGTTTAAAGGACAGTTACAAATTTAACAGCTTTCTCGTAGAGGAACAATTGGAAAAGTCTTCATGTTCATTTTCTGCCAAAGAACATCTATATTTTAATCTGGATAAGGTATACAAGAGTTGAGGGTTGTTTTGTTTATTCCATGCCCTAATTTTAGGTGTTTCCCCCTCATTTTCTCAATTACATTTTTTCCCTTTTTTTCCCACATTTTTTGTTGGTACATTATAGTTGTACATACTGATGGAATTTGTTGTCACATATTCATACATGTACACGATACACAACATAACTTTGTAATATGGTTTAGTTGCTTTTAAAACACAAAATAAAGAAACCATGCTGTGATATAAAACCCTATAAGAACAACAATGCTTGAGGATTAGTAACCCTACTGGGTTGGTCATTTTATAGCTTATATCATCTCATTTTCCCTTGAAATTCCCCTTAGACATTTGATCAAACAGAAGGCTTTTTGTTTCCTGCCTACCAAATTACAGTGTGGCTTAGAGAGAAGCCAGCTTACTCCCCGGTGGCTGTGCTTCACTTGGCTGATTGGGTTATTTTTCCAGGTAATGCTATCATTTTGCCCAGTATACATGGCATTGTCATTGAGTGACCGTAATTACTCATGTTACACTGGCCAGGGATGTAAAGACCTCCTCATTCCCTGGTGACTTGTTTAACCCCAGGAAAAAGTGTTTTCTCTGCCTGTGCTGGTAAGATTGGTGAAATGCGTGTGTCTGTGCCTCTGTGTGTGTTTGGCTGTCAGGTAGCCAAGTGCTATTTTAGGCTCCAGGCTGCCAGTCTGTGGATTCAGATGTGAAAGTAGCCACATTCAGAACACCATGACATTCTCTTTAAAGGAAAAACAAAAATCAGGCATTTCTAAGGCTGCTAGTATTCAAAGCATGAGCAATCACAAAGTGGTTCTTGTCCTAGAAATGGGTGGAGTGAATAGGAAGCCAGAAAATAGTGCTGATGAGGACTGGGAGGAGGGAGGCCCTAAAGCAGGTAGGAAATTCACAGTAAATTGTAGCAAGTTAAGCAAATGAAGATGAGGTGATGAAGTAAAGAACTGTTGATCTTTATCTTAAATGCTTCTTAAGGAAATACTGTCCGGTGAACCCTGCTGATGGGTATGAAGTGAAAAGTTACATAACTGTTTGCAAAGGAAATATATGATTTATAAGTAAACTCACCAGAGAAATGATAATGTAATATTTAGAATATCACCAGTATATAGTAAGTAGCCAGGGAGATGATGTACATAAAGTGCTCGATTACTGGTAGTTACTGTTCTTCTTGCTATTGCTTGAGTTCCAGACAACAGTAGGACTATAGGAGAGAAATAAAGAACCTACACCGGTGTCATGTATTGAGTGGTGTTGATGTATATGCTGGGTTAAATGGGTTCTTTTTGTTTTTTGGTACTGGGATTGAACTCAGGATCACTCAACCTCCGAGCCACATCCCCAGCCCTGTTTTCTATTTTATTTAGAGACAGGGTCTCACTGAGTTACTTAGTGCCTCACTTTCGCTGAGGCTGGCTTTGAAAAACTCTCAATCCTCCTGCCTCAGTTTCCCCGGCTGCTGGGATTACAGGCATACACCACTGAGCTTGGCTTAAATGTTTTTACGGCAGGACTTTTCAGAGCCTTGTAATATTCATGTGCATTAATTATAACTGTCTAGGAGGAGAGTTCAGTAAGCAATGGTCCCCAACCATTTCACCATGGAACACATTTAAAAATATAAATATTTTAGTTCTAGTGTTGTGTGTACCAGTACGGACAGATTTTCACAGAATCTATTTGCATCTGACCCTAGGCCTTACTGAGCTCACTTCCTGAACTAATCCCATTTCATCATTTCATCAGGCTTGGGATTCATCCGGAGCCCAAGGCCAGGCTGAGAGAAGAGCCTTCTGGGCATGACTCCGATCTGGGCCATCAGCATGACTATGTCCATACCTATCTACGGGCTGTTGGGTATCACACTCAAGTATCCAGGGATGTTCTATTTGACATTTCATTTTCCTTCCCATACCCCACCCAGCCCCTCAGCAAGTCTTGTGGGCACTAGTCTCAGAATATGTCACTTCTCTATTGACTGCTCTCTGTCTCCATTACCAATGCTCTGGTCCAAGCCACCATCATGTCAGCTGTTGCAGTAGCACCCTAGCAGCGTTCTTCTTTTCCCCTCTCGTCTCTCTGCTGTCTGTTTCTCTACACAGTGGCCTGGGTCGTCTTGTAAAACACATCTGTTCCCTGTGGGAAATCCTCCAGTGTCCCCTGTTGCACTAAGGATGAAGTACTCACCTTCTCAGTGCCTACAAGACCCTGCATGCTCTAGCCCTTGCCTGCTTCTCCCACCTAACCTCACACCTCTCTCCCTAGCAGACCTCAAGCCACAGCCAACTGGTGTTTTCTCTGTTCTTGGAACATAAAAAATTCTACCCTGCTTCAGAATCTTTGCATTTTTCTTCTGTTTGGGAACTGCTTTCATGCTTCAGGGTTCAGCTAAGAGCATTCCCTTACCACTCAACCTATAAAGATGCCTCTCCCAGATCTCTACCATTTGTACTGTTGCCCTCCAAATTTATCACAGTCTGCAGTGAACTTGGTTTTTTGTTTGTTTTTCACTGTTTTCCCTCTAGAATATCCTTCAAAACAAAGACCTTGTCTGTCTCATTTACCAATAGGTCCCCAGCACCTAGAACCTAGAACCGTACTTAGTAAATATCTGTTGAATCAATCCTCCTGGCTAAATGGATTAATTAATGAGGTCAGATGTCTTATATGAGAAGATGCAGAGTGTCCTGCCTGTAATCCTGTATCCTGGTCATCATCTCAATGCCAGATTCTGCAATTATAATGTGTACCTGGGAAGATGGGTGACAGCCCTTGATCATCAACATTTTGCTTAATCTTGGATATGGTAGTAATGCTGAACTTGCTTAATCAGATGCCAGTATTTTAATTTTTTAGGTCTAGGTGAAATTGAATTTAAAAAGGGGCTAACTGAGCTAGGTACAGTGGCACAAGCCTGTAATCCCAGTGACTCGGGAGGCTGGAGGATAGCAAGTTCAAGGCCACCCTCAGCAACTTAGTGGGACCCTGCCTTAAAATAAAAAGTACTCGGGTTATAGCTCAGTGGTAAAATGCTCCTAGGTTAAATTCCCAGTACAAAATAAAAAGAGAGGAGAGGCTAGCTGAATAGTAAATATTTTTATTCTTCCCTTTCATGATCAGCAATTCTGATAAAACTAGGCACCATTCCCAGAGGAATCTAATGTCCTAAGGAATATAAAGTAGAGCATTAAATTTTGTTGTTGGTGATTCTTTGCTCAAAGCCACAAGTCACTTTGTCTAATGACCTTCCATTTGCTGAGAACTTTATTTTTTGGATCCTTTCTGTTCTTGCTTTTTCCTGTGTCATTTTTTAAAAATATTTTTTAGTTGTCAATGGATCTTTATTTTATTTATTTATACGTGGTGCTGAGAATTGAATCCAGTGCCTCACACATGCCAGGCAAGTGCTCTACAACTGAGCCACAATCCCAGCCCCTCCTGTGTCGTTTTAACAGCAACTATGATGTCTCCAATGTGGGTAAGGGAGGAAAGAAAAAAAAAAAAGCATTCAGTGTTGATGGATTCATGCAAAATCAAATCTTAGAGAAATCATTTATTCCTGGATAAGTTCCACACTATACCACAGTGATCAGCATTGGGTAGAGTTCCCAGGAGCAGACCACCCCACTCACCTGCCAGCTTCACTCTCCAAACTTCCTTACACTTGATCCATAAACCAAGTTTCCTGATTTCCTATAGCACATTGCTCCACTTTTTAGTGGAGTTGGGGGTCCCCCAGGATAACCAAAAAAATTAAATATGTGGTGTTTAGTTAGTTTAAAATAAATGATAGCAGTTTGAGAACTCTCCTGTCACATAGTACTTGAGGGTATTTTTGCCAGAAATGATAATCTATCCATAGCAACTAAACTAGTAGATTTGGGCATAGAGTTTCTCTGTTACCCTTTTGAACAGAAAAGTAGGTCTTTGTACATTGTTGGTTCAGCTTGAGGGTCTCATGTGATTTTAATCTCTTCAAAAATAGGGGGATTTGCTGCAGTGGAACAGAATACCTGGCAGTTGCTTATTGGTGGGCCTCCTATCAGCTAAAGCCTGATTGGCCTGTACAACTAGGCTTTATAGCTTCTTCCTGACACCCCACCCCCAGCTACAACCTAACATCCCAAGGGCTCAAAGGAAAGAATGCATGGCAGGAATGACTCAGGAAGAATAGAATGTGCATGTTTTCATTGACTTGAATCTCAAGGCTCCAAATGTGAAAGTGTGTAATGTTGAAATCAGGCAGCAAGAGAGTTAAAGCAGTTGAATTAAGAAAGTGGGGGAAAAAAGGTTTTGAGAAAATATAGCCACCTCATTGCCAAATTGATCCGTAGATATTTGTGCCAAAAAAAAAAAAAAGTTAAGTGGCGGCTCAGATATGTTCAGTTTAATTAACCCTTTGTCCTTGTTTCTAAGCTAAGCCATATAAAGTCTTAAAGGTAGGAAATGGCAGACCCTTTTATCTCATAGAGACTAGAAGGTTGAAGTGACTTGTCCATGGGCATTGGAAGCAAAGTTAGAAGTAGGCTTATATGACCATGACATCTGCCCATTTCCACAGCACTAGGTAAGCCAGGTGTGGTGGCACACGCTTATTCCAGTTACTCTGGAGGCTGAGACACGAGTTATCACAATTCAAGGCCAGCCTGGGCAACAGAGCAAGATCCTAATAATTAAATATATCACCAAGTCTAAGTATTCTTTACTTCGGTATCCTGGTCCCAGATAGAGCCCAGAATGCTGCCTTGCCCATTGTTTCTAATAATATGTACAACAGTTATGTACAACACTTATATGTTATCACAAATGAAAGTCTTACTCTTTCTGCCCAATTCAGATCAGAACTGAGGAATCACTGTTTAGAGCTGTTGGGCACTTGAAATATGACTAGTCCAATTAAGATGTGCCCTAAGTGTAATCAGATTCCAAAGATTAGGTATGAAAAAATGTATAAACTGTCTAGTAATACTGATTGCTTAAGTTATTAAAATCAACATATTTCTTTTGATTTTTAAAAATGTGACTACTAGGAAGTTTTAACTTTGTGAGACTGGCATTCTGTTTCTGTTGGATCAGCAGCTCTAGACTGTTGTCACTTGACCATGCATTGCAGTTAGCTACACTTTGTCTTACATTGTCTCTGTTAGATCATGGTGTTCTGGTACTTGAAATTTCTTGTATTTATGTCCCCATCTCCTCACCTAAACTATAAGCTGTTAGAGACGTAGATGGGGCTTTATTTGTCCTTGAGCCCCTAGCATATGACATGTTTGGTATTTTATTATTTGTTTGTCCTGTATGTTGCTTACTTGCTCAGAAGTGGGTTTCATCAATTTCCACTTTGGGCAGTATTAGGGAACTGTAGATTAAATTCTGTCTGAAGTGTTGCTTTTTTCCAAAGGAACTGATTTTATTTAGTTCTTAATTTGTCCCCAGAAGATTACTGTTTCTCTAAATTGTGCTGTTAAAATCCAGGGGACTTGCAGAGGGTGCCAGAACTTCCTGACAACCAGCAAAGAGCCCAGCAAAGAGCACAGGTGTTAAAATTGATGTCTACAGATCTCAAGGAACCTCTTTCTACTCCCCCAGAAAGCTTGGGGAAGTTCCAAATTCAGTGTAGATTTGTACTCCACTTTCCAGGACCCATCTGGGAGTAGACGAGGTAAATAAGTCATGATGCTCAGTGGCTTCCAACCTTAAACCAGGGGACAGAAGATGCTGCCACCAGCCATGGCTGCCAAGTAACTCAGGAACTCCCACATGGTGACTAGGATTCCCAAAGTCTCTGAGAAAATGCTAGAAGATGCACCCTGGGTGGGCCTGACCCTTTAAACATCCTACAATTTTGTGGCTGAACCACATGCTCATAATATCTAGACTGGCGCTATTATGCCTAAAATACAGTTATTTCTGCTGGTCCCCTGAGAGTGTCTGACCTTCCTCTGCCTTTCCTGACCACAGGATCCCTGAGCCACTGGTTTTGGTTCCCTTGTTAAGGAATGTGCAAAACTGGCACCCCTGTGTTCAGAGCCATATTTATTAGGTGTCACTGCTGGGAATGATCCCACTCCATTGACCAATTTACCACCATAAATGATTCATAAGGAACCATCTCCCTTTGGTGACAATGTGTGAAGTGAATGATTTTCTCTTTAGAGGAGTAATCAAAAGGATTTATAATCATCAAAATCTAGAAACAAAGTTGATGCCATCTGCCCAGGTTCCTGGCTTCCTAGCAGCAGATACCCTGCAAATTTTCATGTGACTGTTGAGTCAAAGAAGATTTGACAGGTTACAGGAGGTAGCCTGTTCCGCAAGCAGTAATTTCTTTGGGTGTCTCATTTCTAGTTTTTTGGGTTTGGGTTTTGGTTTGTGGGTATCTAAATATGCATGTCCCACTGGAAATTCAGTTCCAAAATCTATAGCTGGGTTTCTAGGAGCCCATATTCATTAGGTTAGAATTCCACTCTATAAAATAAAATAACAAAATAGCAATTATTCCTAATAATTAAGGTGACCAGGTGTCAGTTTATGCCCATTGTCCTAGTGTATCTATTTAAAAGGTTCCCTTTTTCTTCCAAATCCCCAAGTTTGAATGATAAAATATATGGCTGAAGGCAACAACCAAACATCTCTACCTGCCCTGTAGAACCATCCTTGCAGAAGAGCTGGGCAATAAAGCTGGTAGCCTCCCAGACCTTCAGACTCAGATTCAGAAACCCCCTGGAGGCAGGCACTGCCCAGTAATGAGATCATTTGCAAAAACTCTTCTCCCAAGAGTTCCTGAAATCCTTTCTTTGTATGCTACAGAAGGGAGCCCTTGATTTGCATTTGGAATTGCCCCAGGTGTAAATCTGGAGGGTGGGAATGGGAAATGAGGAGTAGCTAGACTGAGAGGGTCCTGGAGAGCCTGCCAGTGGGCAAGCTGGAGGAACCAGCCATGAAGCCTGAGCATGAGGGGCACCACCTGCCGCTGCACTTTCCTTGGAAGACTGTTCCTGGGGCTGCAGGTTTCCTCCCCTCTTTTCTCCTGGCCAGCAGTTGCCATGGCAACACAGTGTCTGAGAACTTCTAATTACATCTGTCTGCCTCTCCTAGAACCCTACCGAGCCACACATATGGAGACTTCATTTAGACTGTAGTTTCTTGCTGGGTTTTAACCCCTTCTGCATCCTTGGGCTAGAGAATAATTGCCAGGATTCTGGAAACCTGACAGCTGCTTTGCAGCCATATTGCCCCCAAAGATTCCCAGGACTTTGTTCCTGTTGTTAAAGCGGAGAGTCACACTGCTCTGCTATGCTTGGTCTCCTGCTCTACTTTGTTCCAGGAATCCTGCCCTCCCTGCCCCCCCCCCCGCCTCCCAAACTCCTGAAATTCTATCAAAGGGCTTCAGTATTGTTTGGGCATCACGGTTCCTTGAATGTGCCCATCCCTGGGGAAGTACCTCACCCGGGCACAGTTAAGGCCTCGCCCTGCCCTCACAATCCACTCTTCAGTGTATTCCAGCTCCTTGCAATGTCAGCCTAGTGGATAGGGGAGTGGTCGGCCCAGAACGTTCTGGGAATGCAGGAGGAGTGGAGCAAGGCAAGAAACTTCTTTTTCTGGTCTAAGGAGACTGACTACCTGCCACCCTCCACCTCATAGGACAATGCAGGCTCTAGATTCTGAGTTGAGTTCACACAAAATAGCTGCCTTGGATAGCAATCCCATTTTCACTGTTTTCTTGCCCTTTTCTCACTTCTCTTCATCCCTGCTTTTCCCATGTGTAGGTCACCAAGGAGTCAGGTTGCTCTTTGGCTGTCCAGTCCTACATCCCAAAAGTCCCACCCAGTTTTTGTCTTGAGTTACCTCACATCCCACGTAACCTTATCTTTCACTTTCTTTCCTTCTATCAAACTCATATTCTTTCCGTATGTCTCAGCCAAGTTCATGTCTCGGCTAAGTTATACATTAACTGTGGACAAAGAAAATGCTTGAAAGTCATTTCAGTCCCCCATTGCCCTCTGTCCACCTCATCAACACACACACCAATATATCTTTCTGTGGGTCTGAAACAATCTTGAATTAGTAAAATTCCAGGCTGAATATTTCTGATCTGCTAGGGAAGGGTGGAGTCCTTAAGCTCTCCAGAAAGACCCATACTGGGAGGGAGCAGCCTTAGGAGAGGAGCAGGCAGAGGCACTATGCCTTCCTGCCCCCACACCCAGTCCCAGGGAAGTGTGGCTCAGTTTGCTCTTTTGTGCTTTCAACAGAGGTTGATTGAGTGGCACAGGATGCTATTCCAGGACCTATGAAAGGACTCTAAAATAATAGTCTTTGTCCTTACAGGTTAGCTGGATATGATAATCAAATTTTCTAAATGAGTTCATATAAAGAAAATCAAAGGTCAGAAAATGAAGGAAGAGTTAATACCAACCAAAAAAAAAAAAAAAAAAAAAGTCAGCCAGGGTGGAATGGTATAACTATAGCTAAGCCTTGAAGGACAGAAAGAATTCTGGCAAGCCAGACAATAAATCAGACTTCCCAGATGGTGACATTATTTTTTTAGTTGATCTTGTGGGACATTCTCTGCCCATGTGAAGGTTAAAGAAGCATCTAACAATACTTCACAGTGGTGACATTTTCAAAGGGTAATGAGTTCTCATTTCAAAATGTAGAAACTCAGGAGCCCTCTACCCTTCACCTATTTTAATCTACTTGCAACTTAAATCTTCTGTGGCTACCTGCTCAGCTTGCAGACACCTCCCACAGTACTCTATAGCCAGAGGCCTTGAGAAGTGGAGAGTTACTGGAGATGAAGCCAAGGATCTTGAGGTCACATAAACAATGAAGTCACCCAGGAGAGAGGAAAGACTCCTGGCCATATGTTGAACAACTTGTTGAATGCACCCAAGGAGATGCTGGTAGATGACATTGTCAGACATCTAATCCAGTGCTAGGTCAATGAAGGACAGCAGCTTTACTTTCAAGGTAGGGGGAGCCATGTGCAAATTGCAGTGATGGAAAGGAGCCACAGTTGTGGTGGAGGGACTAGTCCCCAGCTTAGGGATGCTGCCCAAGTTCTCTGCCACAGTGAATTCCTTCCCTAGCAGGTATATGGTGTCACGAACCACCCAGGGCTGCCCAAATTGAATAGCACCCAGGGCAAAGCTGGTGGAATAGAGAACTAGATGCCTCTCAGATCTATCCATTTCTCATCTGTCTTCCACCAAAGCAAGGCAATAAATCCTGCATTCCACTCAGCATTCTAAAGAATGAATCCTAATTGGTTCCGGGCATGGGAAGCATGGGGAGGTGGAGGGTTGGCTTGCTTGGGATGGAGTGCTGGGAACATGCAGGGATGTTGGTCCAGATGTGTCAGACACTGCAGGGGGCACATCTAAAACTGACTATCTGGAACTCTCCCACAGCTGCCCTAGAGCCTTCTCCCCTCTGAGCTGAGGGTATTGGGATGTAGGTGTGTGGGTTTTTTTTTTTTTTTTTTTTTAACTTTTGATCAGCCATTTTCCTTGAACTACATGTGGAAATAATTAGAGCATGAATGCTGAGTAAATGTGAGCTCTGGCAGCCCCAGACATACTTCAGTGACAGGTTCTTGGCAGGAATGGAGACTTGTGAATCTCCTGTGAATTTCCTTTAGGGATTCTCTCCTTTCTTTTCTTCCCTTTTTTCATGCAAGGCAAACACAAGTAGAATAAAAACTTTATTAATAGCATTCTAGGGGAGTAGAGGGTCCAGCCAGCTCACCAAGAGTAAAGGAGACAATTCAATTGGGGTCCAGTTGCTGCTTCCCTGATTTCTTCTGCCATGATCCAGGAGGAGTGAAAAGGCATTGCTTGTGAATGTCCTTGGACGATAACAACCAACTTTAATTCCCCCAGCAAAGCTCCTGAAGCACCATCAAGAGCTCTTAGTTTTCGCAGCACTGGGGATTGAACCCAGAGTCTCACTTACGCTAGGCAAACAGCTCTACCACTGAACTACATCTCCCGCCGCATGAATTCTAACAGTGTAAGGGACTTAGTTAACATTCACAACCTCTGTATTTTATAGGCGGGAAAACTGAGGCTCAAACTCCTTCCATAAGTCACACTGCACTAGAGGCAGGGACACGTCCAGGCCTCCTGCATCAGTCCTTCTCACTGCCTCCATCCCATCTGCATTACCGTCTCAGACTTCACTGAAGGTTTAAGAATTTTTTTATTTTTTTTCTAACTATCTTTTTTTTTTTTTTTTTTTTTTGCTATTTCATCCCAATGTTAACCAGGTTATTTCTCATGCAGTGGTGCAATGGTATTTATCATCCATTCATTCATTCCTTGGAGCTCTCTGTACTAACTAGTCTTCTAGGTTTCTGAGTGCTTCTCCTCTCCTTTCTTGGCTGCCATGCCTTGAGTCCTCATTTGGTTGTGCGGGCAGTTAACTGCCCAAGGAGGTAAGTGCCTGAAACCCAATCTGCACGCTGCTTACCAAGCCTTCTAACCTGACCTGGTGCCACATCTGCCCCGAGGGGAATGTGCTTTTTCTGGTTTGTACGGAGAAACCCTGTGGACTGGAAGCAGTCTGTGCTCCTCCTGTGCATACACACACACGCTTACTCTTTCTTTCTCTCTGGGGAGGATTATTTAAACTTGGAATTGAACCCAGGGGTGCTCTATCACTGAGCTATGTCCCCAGCCTTTTTTATTTTTTATTTTGGGACAGGATCTCATTAAGTTGCTGAGGCTCACTAAATTGACCAGGCTGGCCTTGAACTTGCCATCCTCCTACCACAGCCTCCTGAGTTGCTGAGTTTACAAGTGTAAACGCCTGACTCCTCCTGCTCTCTGTGCCGTCTGTCTGCTCATCCTTTCCCTTCCTCTGTCCAGCTCCCCTCAGCTTTCTATCCACCATTTGCTTCTAAACTCATTTGTTCCTCTTGTCTCCATTTCTCACTCCTATACAGCAGACATCTGGATGTGCATCTTTAGCCTTTATTTTCAACTGTCATTGGGATGTGTCCCCATAGACTCATTCATACTTGACTCATTCCCGCCTACCCCTCCCTCACTTGACCCTTCTCAGGGCTCCATCTCTTACAGACACTCCTCTAAACCTCCAGGGAAGGAGTCAAAGATCTTGAGCCAATTTGGATTCTTTAGTCTGAAAAGGCAAACACATAGTCAGTGTGACAGATTCTGTAAAATAAGAAGATAGTTAAGGTAAACAGCATTGTCGCATTTGAAATATGAACACAGTAACTTGTAGGCATATAGTACATTATCACATAATGAGAAGAGTGTCAAGAACATGTTATATCCCATAAACTGTGATAGAGCTCCTCTACCACAGTTTTCTTTTGAGACAGGGCCTTATTAAGTTGCCCGGACTGGCCTCAAATTTGCCATCCTCCTGCCTCAGCCTCCTGAGTTGCTGGGTTTATAGGCATGCACCGCTCCACCCAGCAGATTTAAATAATTCTTAGTTGGCAAGTTGGTAAGTCCACAATAGATGATTTGTACCTTAAAGCTAATCTTTCTGGTGTGATACATCCCTTATTTTGATGTTGTAGAGCCCAGCCGTGCCTTCCCAGAAGCATCATGAGTCTTGCTGTCACCAGCCACTGACAAACTAATTTGAATGTATGCCAAATAACATTTTTAATTTTTAATTTTTTTTGCTTAGGGTAACTTCAATTAGTTTATATAAAAAACCAAGACTCCTCATTTATATAGCTAATATGCCAAATTAAGAACCCTGTGCATGCCAGGCTAAAACGAAACTTTATTGAGTGGAGACCACAGGGAGCCACTGAAATATTTTAAGCAAGTATGTGACAAACAGTTTAGAAATACCTCACAGAATCAGCAAGGACAAATGGAGAAAGGCAAGACTGATACAAGGAGTCCAGGTTTAAAATGCATTTTTAAATATCCAGCTGAGAGACAGATTTAGGCAAGTTTCTTCATACTTGGCCCTAAACTCGCCAATTAGGTCAAATCTGCTTGCATTCTGATTTATTTGTTAATTTATACAAGAGAAGAAAGGAAGGCAAGTGGTTAACAGACTTAACTGCTACCCTTACTTCTCTGCTTTGGCCTTCACCTTTGTTCCTCTAGCTCACTGCACCTTAGGTTATTCCCTGAACCTGGATGCACACCAGCCTCAGTTACTGTTAGGGTTTGGATGTGAGGTGTCCCCAAAAGCTCACGTGAGACAATGCAAGAAGGTTCAGAGGGGAGATGACTGGGTCGTAAGAGTTTTAGCCCAATCGGTGATTTAATCCCCTGATAGGGATTAACCAAGTGGTAACGGAAGTGGTAGGTGTGGCTGGAGGAGGTGGGAACTGGGCCGTGGCTTTGGGTATGTATTTGTATCTGGCAAGTGGAGCCTCTCTCTGCTTCCTGATGATGCAAGCTGCTTCCCTCTGCCACACTCTTCTGCCATGATGTCCGCCTCACCTTGAGCCCTGAGGAATGGAGTTGGCCTTCTATGGACTAAGACCTCTGAAGCTGGGAGCCCTCAAATAAACCTTTCCTCTTCTATAATTGTGCTGATCGGATCATTTAGTCACGGTAGTGAAATAGCTAACTAAAACAGTGCCCTTTGCAATTGTGCATAGCACCAAACTCCCTCTCTCTCCTGCTTCACAGGTCAGCTGTCACCTCCTCAGTGCTGCCTTCCCTGCCATTCTATTTAAAATTGTGACTTCAGTTGTTCAGCTCCCCAGCACTGCACACCATCCTCTCCTGTTTTATTGTTCTCCATAACATAGACCACCTGACATAGCACACATTTCACTTACTGTCTGTTTTTCTCACTAAAATTGAAGCTTTTTGAGGGTACATGTGTCTGTTTTATTTACTGCTGTCTTCTCTGGGTTCAAAATAGCACCTGGCAGAGGTTGAGTGTGGTGGCACACACCTGTAATCCCAGCGACTTGGGAGGCTGAGGCAGAAGGATAGCAATTCGAGGCCAGCCTCAGCAATTTAGCAAGACCCAGTCTCAAAATATAAAAAAAATAAAATAAAATGAAATGAAAAGGACTGGAATGTAGCTCAGTGGTAAAGTGCCCCTAGGTTCAATCCCTGGTACCAAAAAAAAAGAAAATTTTGAGATGTACATTGAAATATCCCACTATCATTGGGAATTATATAAATTCTTATACTTTGGTCAGTTTTTGCTCCTTATGTTAATAGAGTATATTATTTTGTTCATAAAAATTTAGACTTGCTATAACTAATTAGAACAAATAATTTTTTTTTTTTTAAATAGCACTTGGCAGATATAGAATCCTTAAGAATTGCACAGGGCTGTTGGGCTTAGTGAGTACCCCTGTTATCCCAGAGATTTGGGAGACTGAGTCAGGAGGATCACAAGTTCAAGGCCAGCCTGGACAACTTAGTGAGATCCTGTCTTAAAACTAAAAATAAATAAATCAAGAGCCAGGGCTGTGGTTCAGTCCCCAACACTGCAAAGCAAAACCCTTCACTGGCTTGCCAGTACTTCCGTCATCAAGTCCAGATTCCTTAGCACAATATTCAAGGTGAGTCCTTCACAACAGTCCTCATCCCACCCTTTTCCCAGTGTTCTTCAAATCTGAACCATCCTTGGCTCCTGCCCAAGCCTGGGCTTTCCTGGTTCTGGGCCTCTACAGCCACATTGCTACAACCTTGCCCTACCCCTCCTGCTCCCCTGGGTAAACCCTTCAGCTTGTATAGTGCTTCCTTCCCAGAGGACCAACACCTCATCACACCACACTGGTGCCACAGGTTATTTGGGCTTGCCCCTGCACTGTACCAGTGAGCTACAAACCTGGCTGACCATCAGAACCACAGAACATTTTGTTTTCTTGCTCTTTTTCATACTAGAATACCAGCCCCATCCTCAAACTATGAGATCAGTCTCTGGAAAAGGAACCAGGGAATCTGTATTTTGTAAAGTTCCTCTATTACTGTAGTAGATCAGCGAGGGTTTGGGGGTGGGAGGTCAGGGTCCTTGACAGCTCAAAGACCACATCTTTGTGAAGCCTTCCAGGTCAGCCCCCAGTTTCTTTTTATTTCTAAACAACTTTCTTGAATTATCATTGTCAATGAAAATTTTACATATTGAAAATATACAACTTGATGTTTTGGTATTTGTATACATTGTGAAACAATCACTATAATCAAGCTACTTGACACATCCATTACCTCTACAGTTACAGTGTATGTGTAGATTTATTCTCTTAGCAGATTAGAAGTACCCATGCTAACTATACCATCATGGATACTTTTAATTTACTAAGGTAATCGAATTTATTATTCAGTATAAATGAAACTATATCACCAAATGACATTTAATGTAAAAGCTGTTAATTGAATATTTTCTCAGACAGGACACTTAGTGAGTCTGGGAAGCTGAAGGGTGAAAGTCACTTGGAATATACTGGAGATGAACTATATGTACATAAAATATTAAATAAGGCTCTAACAGACTGAGGGCCCAAAGGCCATTGTTGGAAAGATCTTGTTGATGAATAAAATAATAGGGCAAATGGAGAATTGGAATCACCGTTAAGCTAATTAAGCATAAGTTTTAGTCCTTTTACTTGCCAGGCTTCTTGCAGGGCCCTGTGCCCAATTGGGCATTCAAAGTTGTATGCTTTTTTTTTCCATACAGAGGGCCTCCAAATTGTTTAAACTTCAGGCCTCACAAAACCTGGACCTTGAGATGAGGGATTGGTTGTGAACACATTTAAGGGAGGGGCTCTTATGGTAGGATTGGCACAAATGCAGTGCCTACTGCCAAGTG
Source organism: Sciurus vulgaris (assembly GCF_902686455.1). Classification (NCBI taxonomy): domain Eukaryota; kingdom Metazoa; phylum Chordata; class Mammalia; order Rodentia; family Sciuridae; genus Sciurus; species Sciurus vulgaris. The sequence goes on along the minus strand of NC_136470.1, from coordinate 70,638,156 downwards.
CTTCAGAACTACTGCTAAAATCATCACACCTCCTTCCTCCTCTTTCCCTGGCTTATGCAGGACGCACCAACACATTTCAAGCAAAAGTCAGAGAGATTGAACAAGTCTTGGGTGTTCCAGCTAGATTCCCAGGGCCTGAAGCAGTTTTGCTCTTTCTCCGTGGCTTCCTTGGGCTTTATTGTAGGATTCCACTCCAGAACAGTTCCCTGGAAGCAGCCAGCATCCCACCCTAGGCACCACACCCCAGGGCCCCTGCCCCCACTCTCCCCAGTTCTGTGAATTCCTTTGTCCCCAGCTCCATAGTACTCAGTGTTTCTGAGGGGCCCTGATGTTCCTGTGAAGTTTCCATGACTAATTCTGGCAAAGCAAGGAGAGCTTTTCTCACGTCAACAAAGCCGCTCTGTCACAGAATAGTGGTAAGTGGAGCCAGAATTCCACCTTGGCAAAAGCAGGGCCTTTTTTTTCTTTTAAATAAAGTGGAAAGGAAGAAGAGGTTGGAGGGGACAGAGCCGTCCCAGTTCATGTTAGTGAAATGACAGTATATTAAGCTGACAGTTTTATGGCTTTGCTTTATAAGCTTCCTCCCCTGCCAAAACATACTGTTCTTCCAGAAATTGTTTTACTTCAGAAGACTTTCTTTTAAACATTCAAAGTATATTTTATGCTCAAACCTAATGCCGGTTGGCCCAGAGATTCAGATGCATGATCACCTCCACTGGTGATTTTGCAAATAATTTGCTTTTGCATTTGCTTGCCAAAATAATTTCCTTTTTGTTAGACTTTGGATTCAAGATAACACCTTTCCTGGCTTTCATTTGTAAAGAATCAAGAGTAGTTGAGTGGAAGGAGGCTGGTGTTAAAGCCTGGAGGCCTACGACTAGGCCCCAGCTCTGCACTCTGCAACTGTGAGATATTGGACCAGTCACATATGACTGTGAGCCTCAGCTTTGTTTTCATCACAGGATCTTCAATCTGGAAGATCTTTAGAGATAACTCCTGCCTGCCTATATTGAAAGGGTTTGAGAGTCAAAAATGATAGTAAAAAACACATTTATTAAAATTGCTGAGCAAGGGGCGGGGCATATAGCTGAGTTGGTAAAGTGCTTGCCTTGCATGCACAAGGCCTGGGTTCAATCCCCAGCACCACACACATACACACACACAAATTGCTGAACAAGCATAAAGTATTATTTCCATGTAGTAGCTGACAGTTGCTCAGAGAATTTTTTTAACTTTATTTTATTATTATTATTATTTTTTTTTTTTTTTTTTTGCGCTGCTGGGGATCGAACCCAGGGCCTTGTGCTTGCAAGGCAAGCACTCTACTGACTGAGCTATCTCCCCAGCCCCAGAGAAAGTTTTTACCTGGTAAAATAAATATTCCTTGATTTTTATTTCTGCATTAAAGCATGCCTATGAATGGGGACCTGGGTAGGGCTTTGAGGGCTGCAGTGAAGACACTCCTTCCCAAGTTGGCTGATTCTCCTGCCTATGCTTGTAGGGTGTCTGTCCTGTTTCCTCATCTCCTGCACCACTTTTCATTGGGAAAACAGCTGGGCTGAGCTGCAGAAGCCAAGACTACTTCTGCATTGCGGCTCTGGGCTGTAGAAGACAAAGAGAGAGATTGCCACCTATTGACAGATATGTCACCTGCAAAGAGGAATGGTTGTGTAACCAGTGACTTCACCCATCTCTCTCTGCTCTGCAAACTGGACTCAGGGATTGTTAGGCCCATTGCTTTTTCCATTCCATCAGCCCTGCTCCTTTCAGTATTACTATTCCACTGTAAGGGAAGACAGGGAAGAATGGGGTCATGACAGCCGAAGGTGACAATGACTGAAAATAAATTATCCACTGTAGTAATTATCCACTGTAGTATCTGTTGTGTGATAGACACTCTGCTTCATGCAATTTGTCTTGTTCAGTCCTCATAACAACCTTCTAAGGGTCTGTATTTCCATTTTACACATGAGGAAACTGAGGTTTACAGAGAGTACCTTGCCCATGACCATGGCAAGAAAGGAACACAGGTGGGATGTGAGAAATCCAAATCTAAATCTCTGAGGCATTCCTCGACACTTTCTCCTTACACACCCATTAATTACGCAGTTTACATCCCCATTTAGTTTCCTTAATTTTAAGTCATCAGGACATGAAAATAAGTCTAAAATATAATAAATCATTGAGTGGGTATTTATAAATAGAAGCTTAGTTATCTGTGGTCTGGAGATCTGGGTTGAATCCTAGCTCCTCTCACTTCTCTAACTTTGGGACTTTGGGCAAGTTATTTGGCCATTCAGATCTTCAATGTCCTCATCTATAAAATGGATAATAATAATAATATACCTGTTCTTGCAGGGTTGCCCACACAGTAAGAGGAATTTTTTTAGGAAAACTCTTTTATAAATTTTAACTGCACTATTCAAATGTGAGTCAAAGGTATTCTCTCCAAAAAGATTTTTGCAAGTATTTCTGAAAAGTGACTTGTATTGAATTCAGTCTATAAGGAGAAACTTTTGTTTTTAATCCCCACTAAAAACAACTTATGATAGAAGGAGGCTCTGTAAGTGCCACCTGCTATTCTGCAGTTGGGGCTGTAAGGTATTCCCATTAATCACACTTTTCATGGGCAGCTTGCTTTACTATGATGCACTTCCAGATATATCTCATTTCATCTTCACAGGAAAGTATTGGTATTTACTCCTATTTTACATATGAGGCTCAGAGAGTTAAAGTGACTAGTTATAGATGCACGGCAAGCCGGGGATTTTGTGGGTGTTTGCCCGTGGAACTGTGTCCTTGAGTGCAAACATGTTTGAACATGCTTTTGTGTGTGTCTGAAGGACATGGGACACACCCATAGGGATTAGTGCATCTAATGAAGGAGAGGGTGAGGAGAAGGGTATCCTGAGATCCTTTTTTGTTGTTTTTTTTTTTTAACACTTATCAGCAATAGCCTCAATATTGCATTACATTCCCAGAGTTCTCCCATGAGGGCCCTGTCTGAAGAACATGCTTGATTTTATCAGCATTCCCTGTTTAGAAACAACAGCTCTCCAGTCCACCTAGTCCTCTGGGAATTACTTCCTCTTTTCTTCCCTGCTTGCCAGCTTTATTGAATTTGCCTTAGCAACATCCAAAAAAGAATTGGTTTAGCAACAGCATGTGAACCAATGAAATGTGAACATGCAAATTACTTCTAGACCAATAGAAGACCTCTCCATGATTGTCAAGCCCCCTTTTGAGAGAAAAGAACAACCTGGAGTTTGCAGAGCAGCCTCAGGGTGGCAGCAAACCAGCTGTATTAGACACTGGTCCCTCAGCTCTCAAGCCTCTACTTTGTTTTTTGGCTTTTTTTTTTTTTTTTTTCGATTCATGAATGTAACTTATTTACTAGCGATAAAAGCCTTTCTGTGGCCTGCAGTGTGGACTGTTGTCTTTGCCACAGCTGGTCCTATGAACCCAGCATGCCTCCTGCCATCTTTTTTTTCATAGTCAGCGCCAGCCCATTGGGTTTAGACCTGGAGGCCTTTGGTGACTGCCTAGCCAGTCAAGGAGAGGGGCTGAAGAAATCGCATTCTCCTTAGTTTAATCACTTCTGCTGCTGGGCTGAGTGGTGAGTGAGGTAGAGTTGGCTTTCTGCCACTAATGAATGGGAGGAAAGGAATGTGCCACGAACAGATTAGCGCCTGTCAGTACCCGTATTTTCAGGTGGCATAGACTGAGGTTATTCCCTGCTTTGTCAGTTCTGTACACATCTGAACAGGACTCCTAACCAGCAAGGGGCTTGAGGGTAGTTCTATTCTCTTTCAGGTGGTTTGCCCCTCCTATTCTTAAAGCAAGAGCAGACATCCATAGGGGCCAAATATCAAATAATAGCACATCCATGTTTCCATGGTTTAGCCATCTTTCTTTTGTCCTTTGAGATGATATTGTGTTTAACACCACTTGATGAGGTTTGGGACCATGAGATGTTCCTATTTCTTTACAGTGTTCCTATCACTACCTGGCACAGTCTTTTCATCCTTTAAGACCTCAAATCTTTCATCCTTTGAGACCTCAAATCTTCAGAAAGTTCTATTTGATTCTTGCATTTCTCTGCTACCCTCCAGTTCCCTGGGGCCCTGTTGTTGCACTTTCATATATATGTATATATATGAAAACATATGTACATATATATTTTTCTAAATGTATCTTTCTTTGAGAGTTGTAGAGCTTCTTGAGAATAAGCATTGTCCTTTGTATCTCCAGCCCTTAGGATAGTGTTGGCATACAATAAGTGCTGGATAATCGTTTTCTGAGGAAAGAAAGCACGAAAGAAGGGATTCTTACTCTTGGAGAAATAATCTTAGGGACTTAGAGGTACCTGAACCTGAGCCAGAGCAGTGCCTGGGAGTATGGTGCTGATTATGGGGAACAACTTTTGGCTGATCATAACCCTTTAGCACCATGAGCTGCAACTCCAAACCAAAGTCCAAGCCTGAAAGATAATCACCACCGTTGGCTGATCCTGTGATAGTCTTATCTCAGTACCTGGTTTCCTTTATTTGTCTTTTAGGAAGAACTAAGGAGCAAATCCAAGATCTGTGCCAATGTGTTTTGTGGAGCCGGCCGGGAATGTGCAGTCACAGAGAAGGGAGAGCCAACCTGCCTCTGCATCGAGGTAGGTGCTGATGTCAGGAGCCAAAGGACAGTGGCCAAGGCCAGTGTGGCTGCCTTGCTGGAGCTGCCAATTAGCAGAGCAGTGCCAACAATTTCATCATCTTTATAAAAACACACCTTGTCTATCTGAAAGACATGTAGAATTTTCCCCCAGGGTTAAAAATCAGATGCCTGGTTTTTAATGTAGGGATTTTTTTTTTTAATAAAAAATGTTTAGCTTATATAAGATTTTTTTTTAATTTAAAATATTAGCAATTGCTGGGCGCAGTGGCACACGCCTGTAATCCCAGCAGCTCAGGAGGCTGAGGCAGGATTGCAAGTTCAAAGCCAACCTCAGCAACTTTGGGAGATTCTATCTCAAAATAAAAAATAAAGAAAACAGGCTGGGGAGATTTCTCAGTGGTTAGTCACCCCTGGGTTCAGTCCCTAGTACAAACAAACAAACAAACAAAAAAAACCAGCAATTGCTTTATTTAAGCCAAATAGTATAGACATTTATACAGTCGTAAAATTAATAATTTTTCCCATAATTGTCCAATCCCATTAGTCTTGGATAACTGGTATTATTGGTTTGGTATTTACTGTTCCAGGGTTTTTTTTTGGTGTGTGTGCTAAAATAAACCTAGTGTTTCCCTCTGTTTTATGCAAAAATGAGGTTATAATTCTTATAGATAAAAATATATGCAATTTATATTTTACACTCATCAATATATCATGGACAACATTTCAGAACAGCACATACAGTTTTAACTCCCTTTAAAACTGATGCATAATATTTATTAATATAAAAGAACTAGGTTTATTAAATCATTTTCCCATAGATGGACACTTAGGTGGTTCTTTGAGTTTTTTACCACTATAAACAATAACATTCTTTGTACAAATTTCCTTTCATGATCCTCCCTTTGTTTCTGTAGGATCAAACCACCAAGGCTACTAGGTCAAAAGATGTGCCAAGGTTTTTTAAATAATGGGCAGAAATTCAGGTTTTGCAATTTTGTTTTTAGGTGACATCTAAAAAGAAAAGTGAGCCTTCAAGAAACAGGCAAGACTCTAGTAAATTCTCACTTCCAAAGTAGACATAAATACCCTGGATATGTGCTCTTTTTTTCCTCCTTCTGTCAAACAAACCTATAACCTGGCAATACAGGTCTTTTCTCAAATAACTATACCCAACTTGGTCCCCAGATTCAGGACCCTGATCCATTGCCACAGAGAGGAAAGTTTCCCAACTTGGAAATCTAAACACCTCATCCTACTGAGATTTGTGGTGAGATCTTCACTAGAAGTATACTGGCCACAATGTGGTGGCATAAGCCCAGACTTAGGATCTGGAAGCCTGGTGTCTCGTCTCAGCTCAGCCACACATAGTTATGTGATTTTGAGTGAACTAATTCCCATGAGATGCCATGAAGACAGAACCAATGTTTAAATTTTGTTTGTTTTGCATCAACTCTTTCTTGCTTTGCTTTCCCTTTCTTCCTTTCCCCTTTCAAAAAACACAAAAGTCTGAAGAAATCAAGCTCGCCTGTGATCTTCTCACCTTCAGTAAGCAAAGCAGAACTTAGTTGCCAGATGAACTTTATTCCATATTCCTGGCCATAATGATTTATGGTAGTCCCACCCCCACCCCAGCCTCACAACAGAGGTTGTGAAACTAGGAGGAAAACAAAATGGTCCCCAAATACTAACAAAGCAAGAGATATCTATGATTAGTCCCCAGAAAAACTGAAATGTGTGTGTGTGTGTGTGTGTGTGTGTGTGTATGTGTGTGTGTGCGCGTGCGCACATGCGTGTGCACATCTGTTTCCACCCGTTGATCACATTCCCAGCTCTGGCTGTTTTGGGCCATAAAATGTTGGAATTTTGAGAGATCTTAGATCTTCCAAACAAGACATTGAATGATTTTTTTCCAAAGTGACAAATAATCCAGATTCCTGACTCCTAATAAAATGTCCTTTCTGTTAATTTAGTAATCCATTTGTGCTGCCCCAACAAAATATGTGAGATTGGCTAATTTATAAATAATAGGAATTTAATTCCCACAGTTTTGAAAACTGAAGTACAGGATCAAATCACAAGTAGGTTTAAAGTCAGTGAGGTCCTAGTCTCTGCTTCCAAGTTGGCATTGTGAACATCCTCACCTAGCAAAAGGCAGACGAGCAAAAGGGTCTAATGCTGTGCAAAATCTTTTTATTTGGACTTTAATCTCATTCATAAGAAAAAAACTCCATGACCTAATCAAGTCCTACAGGCCTTGCCTCTTAATACTATGGTTGCATTGGGGATTGTTTCAATATGAGTTTTGGAGAGAGCACAAATATTTAAGCCATAGTAGGATGTCCATTTCTTCACTGAATAGAAGAGATGACTCTGAACCAGGATGGACACAGAGGGCCATGAAGGATTGAGTGATGGAATGCCTCCAACATCAAGTAGGGTAGGGTCACTGATGGCCTTGCCTAAGGCTCCCTGTCCCATGGTGGCAAAGAGACTCCATCTCTGCTAGTGGGGAGTTCCCTCATGAGATGGCTTTGTGTATGTGTGCAGGCATGTGTGTGTGCATGAGTGCACGTTGGTGCCCATAACCACCAAACACCCTCCCATGGGTCTGTTTCAGCAATGCAAACCTCACAAGAGGCCTGTATGTGGCAGTAATGGCAAGACCTACCTCAACCACTGTGAGCTGCATCGAGACGCCTGCCTCACTGGATCCAAAATCCAGGTTGATTATGATGGACACTGCAAGGGTAAGGCACGCCATCACTACAGCATGGTAACTCCACCTGTGGAGAGACAGGGAGCTGTGGTGTGACCATAAGACCTTTCCACCATGGCCACAGCCACCTAAAGCTGAGAAGACCACCCAGTTAGTTGGAGATGCACTCTCCTGACATTCAGGAGCCTGCTAGATTTGCCCTGAATGGCCCAGGCCATAGCCCTGGGTTTTGTGTATCAGGTCCCAGAGACCTTCCAGCACCTATTTGCTGTTGGACAATATTTAAGGTGACCAAATAAATAATCGACAATATTAAGATAGTCCTTAAAGGAATTCTATAACTTTTCAGAATGTAGAAATTAAATTTAGGCACTTCTCAGCCCTGGTACTATTGTTTCCTCTTTTTTGCACTCAAACCATTGCCATTAAAGTAAAAGGGAAGGCATCCTGTGGTTGTCGTTAATTAGAACCAGCCTCCTGCCAAGCTGTTGCCCTGCCTAGCACTCCCAGCCTTGACCTCCCCTGGAGTAACGAGAAACTGTTTCTCAGGTGTAAGTTCCTACTGCAGTCCCTGACCAGAATGATTCTCCACATGAATTCTCAACATCCCAGCGAACCTTCAACCCAACAGGAGGAAGTGTGAGATCAGGAGGGCAACCCAGTGGCCCCAAAATGTCAAACAAAACAGGGAAAAAAAGATCCCATCCTTGAACCCCCAAAGAAGAAAAAGACAAGAATTTAAGACAAAATGATGGAAAGCTTACAAACAGTCCTCTTTGAGTGGGGCAGTTTTAATCCTAGAAATATGCAGAAATTTTCTTCCTTTTCTTCACTTTGCATTACATGTTTTTTTCCCTTTTTCTTGCAGAGAAGAAATCTGTAAGTCCATCTGCCAGCCCAGGTGAGTGCCTGTTTTTTTCTGCAGTGTGCAGGCATCTTATGAGGAGATCTTGTGTTGCCTGAGCCTGCTGAGCACACAAGCTCTTCTGTTTATCAGAACCTGTGACCCAGAACACAGCTCACAAAAGCTGCAAAACTGCATTTTTTTTGGGTGCTTGCCAATTGAGGCAGCTGTTGGGGAGGAATGTTAGCTGTTTTCCATTTTCACTGAGTAGTGACTGCACTGTGTGGACAGGAAAGCCACCAAGTACTTCTTTCAACACTCCGTAAGCATGCTCCTGTCATAGGCCTTCTGAAGCCCAGCCCCTTTGAAAGTAGATAACTGAAAATGCTAGTTAGGCTCTGTGGTTTTTCTACTGATACAGATTAAAAGTTTGTCATGAATTTTAGTCATAGACCCCTTTAGCACATGCTTTCCCTAGGTCCTCACAATATCCTTGTGAGGTAGATCTTACTGTAATCACCTTACAGAAGAAGAAATTGAGACTGAGAGTTTGAGTTTCTGCATATCACACAGCTAGGAAAGACAGTGAAGAATGCCCACTTGTTCATACCCCTGACCCTGTACCCCTTTCACATCCCAACATATGTTATCTTCCAAGAATTTCCTTCTGCCAAGGCTTTCTCTACTCTGCTTCCCCATCCACCCAACCCTGGATCCCACCTGTTGCTTCTGTGTGACTTACGACAGCTGTCCAGAGCAAGGCTTCAACGGCCCTTCCTTGGCCTGGTTTTCTGTTGTTCATAAAAGAGAATGCTAAAGATGGTGTGTAATGTGTGTGTGTGTGTGTGTATGTGTGTGTGTGTGTGTGCATGCATGCACGCTCGTGTATTACTGGGGATTGAACCCAGGACCCAGGGCCTGGCACATGCTTACCACATGCTAGTCAAGCACTTTACCTCTGAACTACATCCCCTATCCTTTTTATTTTGAGACAAGGTCTCCCTAAGTTGCTCAGGCTGACCTTGAACTTGTGATCCTCTTGGCTCAGCTTCCAGAGTCACTGGGATTACAGGTATGCACTACTGCACCTAGGTGGTATAAAATTTTAAATGGGAGAAAGTTTGGATAGACCTGGTTGATGAGAAGGGAGAAAATCAGAAAACTTGTGGCATAATGAATGATAACACTCTCATGTACTCATGTGTTATTTCAGCTTATCTTTGAGCCAAAAGAGCTGCTCTACTGATTGATTTTTTTCCCCTCTGCTTCCTAAAGTTAATGAAAATGTTCTGTATGTTTCTGCTCTATTTTTCCTCACTTAAGCAGCTCTCTGTTTCAACATTCTCAACCTTAATAAATGCTTTAGCGAGATTAGCTTGACCCCTGGTTTGATACTTTCTGGTTGTGTACTCTGGTGTGATAATCCTGTTTCCTGTGGGTACTGTGGGCATTGGATGGGATGACTCAGTCACAGCCTGGGCACTGCACTCCAGGCAGCAGGTGCCAGATGACCCTGGGGTCCTCCCTCACCACCTGTCTGTCTTCCTCCTCTTTCCTGCAGTCGTTTGCTATCAGGCCAACCGGGATGAGCTTCGGCGTCGCATTATCCAGTGGCTGGAAGCTGAGATCATTCCAGACGGCTGGTTCTCTAAAGGCAGCAACTACAGTGAAATCCTAGACAAGTACTTTAAGGTAATCAGTGTTGCAGTCAAGACTGTTCAGGCCCAGAGAAAGGGAAGCTTCCTTCTCCCATTGCCTACCCAGGAGGAAATATGCAGCTGCTTAGAGTTCCTGGGTGTTTCCACATTGTCAACCATCCCACAAAGATGTGGCATTGCCCTGTGACCCCCTGCATAAATGGGATCCAGCACACATGTGCTGCCCACTTTGGGCAGTTAAACCCAAGGTCTTGGAGAAGCTGTCAGTGAGAAACATGCCTAAGCTCTATCCCCTACCCTATGTGATACCTACAGAACTGGCTGCTGATACATAGACCTTTTGATCTCACCCAGACCTGAACACTTCAACCTTTTACCTGCCCAGTTTAACATTACTCTGTCACTGACTTCATCATCCTCAGCCCTGAGTTTCCTCCTCTGATGGACTGGCATTTCATGGGTCAAAGATTCCTCATGAACCGAGGCAGTACCATTGCCCACCATATTTAGTTAAAGAAACAGAATTCTAATTAGGATTGGGAGAAATGCTGGTTTCAAAAGGGAACACAAAGGAGGAAATAGAATTTGGCAACATGTTGTACTACCTGGCATTGAGATCTTTCAGAGAGCCTGATGGTTGAGAGAAAGCAGGTAAGGGCACTCTTCCAGATAATTGACAGGAACATCACACTCAGAGATGAACATGTCACATTCAGAAGCATAGACACATACACACATGTGCAATAATAGAACAGATACACACACCACCCACAGAAATACACACACCACAAAGACACCCTATACACAGACACACATTCCAGGACCCACATTCCCACAGAAGCACCAAAGCCCCCTTCACTTTATGACACAGATCTCTAGGTGGGTTCTTCACTTGCTTCCCCAACCTGCTACTCCTGGAGCTAATAAACCATGACTTGGGAGCAGATTCAATGCCCAAGGGACTACTTAGCAGCTCTGAGAGTCCCCAGCATGCTCAACACCAGTTTAGTCTATGGATTCTTTTTTTTTTTTTTTTTTTTATAATTTTCTTAGTTACAGATGGACACAATACTTTTATTTTATTAATTTCTTTTTATGTGGTGAACCCAGTGCCTCATACATGCTAGGCAAGCACTCTACCACTGAGCCACAACCCCAGCCCCTAATCTATGGATTCTTATTTTTTAACTATTATGGAGCCCACAGATGGAGAAATTCTGATTTGAGTTAAAATAGATATTTGATCATTTAAGATTTATCTTGTGTTACTGTTTTTAGATAGAAGCTTCTCTATGGCAGAGATTAAATCTCCCTGGATTCCAAGTTTTGAAGACCTCACCAAGATGAGAAAGCTCGACTCTCATTTTGTCCTCTCTTTTAGCTACTCCCACAGGACAGAACCCTTGGCAGGCCTGTTTCCTTTCTCATAGACAAACATGTCACATTGCTGAGCGGAAGAGTTGAACAGAGCAAAAAGTAACTGAAAGAAAATGCTCTTTCCAAAGTCGAGCAAGTGGTACCTGCAGGGCCTGTTGTGAGCAGTGTCTTTGCCCTCTGATTACAGCATGGAGCTGTGGGACCCAGAAAGCTCCTTCCAAGGGGCCTCCTGGGACCTTGTAACTGTTGGTAGTGGCCCTTTGTGGCACCCTGCCTCAGGCGTCTCTGACACCTGCTCTTCAGTTTGATTCCCAAGCACCCAGGCCACACCGCCCCTGACACGTCCCCACATCCCAGCAGTAACACTACTGTAGGCTCCCAGCTGAAAACCACAGGGACCCTTGAGAAAGCAGCTTTTCTCTAGCGTATTCTCCCAACTGAGCTTGACTGCTGCTGCCAAACACAAAGTTCTTCCCAGACACACTGGCCGGCAGTGTCTTCCAGGAGAAAATTGAGTTTTACTTGCTTTTTTCTATGACTATCAGAGGCCTGTGTGGTCTCTTCTCAGGGAGACTCCCTCCCACTAGGTCAATTGGCACTTGCTATGACAGATCTGACATCTCAAGAGAATGTTCTAAAGCAATGAATTGCTCTCCAGCCCCAGTGGTATACCATACATCAAAATAGTGGGAAAGCAAATCTAATCCATTTGAATGAGGCTAAAATCTGCCTTTCACCTCATCAGTGGTTCACTCACTGTTTGTTGAAAGTATTACAGGATGGAGAAGGGAAGACCTTCAGCAGGAAGCATCTTTCTTGCTCATATCACACAGACCCTGTGACTCCAGGTTGACTTCTGGAGGCCAGGGCTGACGCTGGAGCCAGCCTTCTTGTCTCCCTTACCCTGGTGTCATGTACCCCAGGGCCCCAGCTGCTGTGTGTGGTCAGCGTCTACCTCAGTCCCTCTGCTCTGAACAGTCTCCATGTGCCCTAACCAGGAGTCTCCAAACATTCTTCTTCCTGTCTTTGTAACTGGTTGAGTGAACAGAGGCCAAGTGAATTATGTTGGAGTGTGGTTCCGGATCAAGACCCCACAGGCCTCTCATGCTCTTTCTGGGGCAGATATGAGATCTGTGTTCCTATGGATTCTACATATAGATCTGGCCTGTGGAGGCCCAACAAGACCCTCAAGACTACAGACAGAGTGGGATGTCCCCTCAATTTCAGGCCTGTCTTCTGGTCCCAGTGACATTGAAATGTGTGTACACAGCACTGCCTTTTGAGAGCCACCTGGACTGCAGTTGCCAGGTTCATGGCACTCCCCGGGTCCCTCTGATAGTGAGTGTGCAGCCGGTGTGGGACTGCTCCCCTCCCTGTAGACATTCGCTGTCTGCCCAGCACATGCAACATTTGAACTCCAGAAAGTCCTTTGCTCTTAAGAATATTCCTAGCTAAGCTTATTTAATTATTCTTCCTCAATTAATCAAGACCTAACAAGGTGAACTACAGGGAAGTTTCCTCAGGGAGAATATATAGTGAATAAAGAGTATCTAAGACCTGTTCCTGGAAATCAGGACAAGAGTGATAACTAGGTGGAAGCAAAGGCCTCATAACCTGTCATCTCACATGCCAGGGATAGATTTATAACTTGAGAGTGGAGTACATGTGGCACAGGCCATCATACAGATAGCCAGTGACGACATTTGTCTCTATTACCTGGAAACCTGGGCAAACTTTCCTTCCAGAATCCCTTGCACCATCTGAGGAGCCACCTTTGAAAATAACATGGGATGCTGATTATTTCCCAGGGCAGCAGTATGAGGCAGCCCAGGGACAGAATTTGGGGGTTTATGGAGGGAATACCATTCAAACTAGTTTGAAGAGCAACAGCATCCGTGTTGGAATTTGATCAGAACTTTGAAATAGACTCCTTTCTGCAGCGAGGGCCTGGGCCTCTTGAGTGGTCCCAGATGTCTAAGGTCTCAGTTTAGTGTCTTGCCATGAGAGACAATGCCTAAGCTCACCACACCCTCCCCTCACGCTCATAGGCTGTCAGCTGGGTGGTCCAGACAGCCTGCACAGAGTAGTCTCTGGACCTGGACACACATCTGCAGTGGTCCCACAGAGATGGGGGTCTCTGCACCACCCCTGCCTGCAGCTTACTGATTTGCCTTGACTTATCACTGATGTGGTCAGTTACAGGTATGAGTGTGAAAGTTAGACCCTGAGATCATGGCAGGGGGGCTAGAATTCATACAGCAAGAAGAATTGTGTGATTTCCCAGGGAAGGTCTCTTGCATTGCTGCTCCAGAGCAGCGACTTAAAAGCACTTGGGCTTCACAGATGCTGATTCACCACATGCAACTTTACACACTGCTGTTAGGTGTGCATCAGGGTTTGAGAATGTGATGTGGTGGCTGCAAGGGCAAAGCTGAGAATGTCTGCAGGGTAGTGTCGGGACTGGGCTGGCACAGAGCACACTCAAGTACTCCAGGCTTTGGGGGCAGCTCAGGACTTCTGTCCAGGCTGCCCTCCTGAGGAGGTCTTGACTGAAAGGCCTCCTGGTGGCCTCTGTCCAGGCTCTATCACTTGTACATCTTGGGACACCAGTTCCTTCTCTGGGTGTACAGTGATTCCAGCCTTTATTGCCATAGCTCCTGAGACCAAGCCAGGGTAGGATTGAAAGATGTCAAGAATGACATGAATCAGAGATGAGTCAGTCATGGGGAGGCAGTGATGGAATTGGGGCTCTACAAACCTTCCTGAAAATTTCTTCATACCTTCTAGAACTTTGATAATGGTGACTCTCGCCTGGACTCCAGTGAGTTTCTGAAATTTGTGGAGCAGAATGAAACTGCCATCAACATCACCACCTATGCAGACCAGGAGAACAACAAGCTTCTCAGGTGAGATAAGGGGAAGGCTGCCTACAAGAAGAGGGGACTCAGGTCCCTTCCTACATGTAAAGAGCCACCCATGCCAAGGTGAATTGAAAATAGAAAGTCTCTCCTGTTCTACCCTGTGAATACTATGAACTAATATATTGAGCAACACTGATACCTGATCAAATAGTTATTGTTTTAGACCAGAACTTACAAGGAAAAAAAATGTAATTTTAAATTATCAAGGTCACATCAGAGCAAAGTTGTTTCTGAGTGATTTAGGTGATGTTATATTGGTTAATTTTCTGAAGGAATTACATTGATTCATGATCTGTGTGTCTAAAGTAGCTTCAATGCTGACTTTTAAAACCATCAGTGCTGTGTCAAGTAGATTGTTCTAATTGTTGCAAATGCATATCGCTCTCTTTTCTGGTATTATCCTAAAATAAATATTAATAAAAATCAACCTTCAAGAGACTTCTACTGTCGTTCCAGTACTTTAGTGAGAATTAAAAACTCCTCTCTTGTGTTCAAAAGAAGTGCAAAGCCCAGCTTCTGGAAGGATTCTTCCTAAAAATGGTCCATGACCTTAAAGTATAGGATCTACAAATCCTTCATATTTTGTTAAGCTGAAGTCAGATAAGATTTTACAGTTTCAATGTTTGAAACTTGCAACATCCCAATGAGGGAGAGTTGTCTTTCCTTTTTAGATAAGAAAACAGGTTCAGAAAGGTTGAATAACTAACTCAAGACCATTTGGGTAGTAAATTAAGTCAGTGCTCAAATCCAAGCCAGGTGTGGTATGAATGAACTGCGGTTCTTTTATAAAACTCTTCTGAAAGATCTATTTCTAGAATGGTGGTAATGTGATTCTTGCTTGAATGCCATATTCTTTCAAGTCCCAAAAAAGATGATATATTTTCTTATATCATCTGTCATCTCTTCTATTTTGATTGTTCTGGTCCGACTGACTTGACAATTATACCAGTGGAAGGCTATCGCTGGTGGAGGGTGTACAGGCAGGGAAAACATCAATCATGGTGGGCAAAACCATTTACAAAACTTTAGTTGTCTTGGGAGAACATTAGAACAAGCTTGAGTGATCTGGCATCAGGTTTAATAAACTGAAGGTTAGGTGCTTACAGGAGTTAGGCTGGGTTGTACTTGAGACAGGTCAGTGTAGAAGGAAAACTAGTCAAAGAACACTCCTGTTCTTGACCTCCTGGAGGCCCCAGTTGTATGTGAGCCTGATTCTCCGTTGTCTTGGGTGTGAGGCCGAAGGCTTGCTGATGTGTTTCTCCTGTGTTTTGTTGCAGAGGACTCTGTGTCGATGCACTCATTGAACTGTCTGATGAAAATGCTGACTGGAAACTGAGCTTCCAAGAGTTCCTCAAATGCCTCAACCCATCTTTCAACCCTCCTGAGAAGAGTATGCCTAATCTAGAAATTGAGAGCTCCTGGGGATGGAGGCATTTTGGGGGAGCCAAGATAGAGAGGGTCGGTGGAATTCTCTAGAGCTAGCTGAGGAAATCCCTCTCCACGATTCTGGGCTGAGCCCTAGCTTGTCATTTCCATGATGCTGTAAAGGTCCAAAAGGGTCGCTGTTGACTGGGGGTGTCTGCTCAGCCATGGTGCCTCTGAGGAACAGGCAGGCCTTGTCTGGGAAAAGGGGAAGGTGCAGACTACAACAAGGACCTTCACAACCAAACTGTGGTCTTATTTCCTGTCCAATAGAGTGCGCCCTGGAGGATGAAAGGTATGCAGATGGAGCCGAGACCGAGGTGGATTGTAACCGCTGTGTCTGTGCCTGTGGGAACTGGGTCTGCACAGCCATGACCTGTGATGGTGAGCTGTGTCCCTGGTGGAAAAAAGGAACAGGAGGAGACATGGGAAAGAGAACAGTGAATGGGAACAAGGAGCCCAGGCAGCAAGTAACAGACCCAAACTTGTGAAGTTAGGGTGACATTACAAGTTGCAATGTAGGTGCTACTTGTAGGGGCAGCAATGTAGGTGATGCACTTGGCCCAAATGCATTAGTTTGAAAATCACAGCAGCGCCTTCAAACAAGAGACAACTGGGACCAAGGCCACGTGTAGATGTTGGTATCAGGCTGGACTGATCATAATGAAAGCAAATGCCAACTTAGGATCATGTGCCAGGCATTCTTCTAAGCACTTAATCCTGTGACACTTTAGGAAATACTATATATAAAAGACTGAGGTGATTAGAAGACAAAATAACTCCTCATTTTAACTCCTATTATGGCAAATATTCAGCAGGGGGAAAAAGAAAGAAAGAAAGAAAAATATCTATAAACCTTCACTGAACTACAGAATGAGTAATCTAAAAAAAGACATTTTTTAATAATGTTGAAGTAGTTGAGATATAGGCAGGGAGGGTTGGGGAGATTAAGATGTCAGAAAGAGCTTAGGGGACAGAGCAGAGACTAAAGGATGTGTTGGAACCAATAGGGTCCCATTGCAGTCCTGGGCTACAGTGATGGCAGA
Organism: Sciurus vulgaris; assembly: GCF_902686455.1. Classification (NCBI taxonomy): domain Eukaryota; kingdom Metazoa; phylum Chordata; class Mammalia; order Rodentia; family Sciuridae; genus Sciurus; species Sciurus vulgaris. Next base: position 70,621,507 of record NC_136470.1, on the reverse strand, counting down.
AATCAGGAGAGACTTAAAGCCAAGCCCTAGCAAAGAACCAGGGGCCATTCAGTTTGGAGAGAAGGGTGCTAAAGCCAGGTCTCGAATGGAATTGAGTCACATTGGATTTGAGTAGAAAGGTCAGTTGGAACCAGACCTAAAAGTTCCACCAGAGGAGGTGAACCTAAAATTATATTTTAAAAAGTGAACCTGAGGCAAGAAGAAGTGGGCTAGTAACTAAAACTGTATCAGGAAGATCAGGTAAAATAGTGACTGGAAGAAGAGCTCAAGGGCGTAGGAAGAGGTTCTCCTGGACAAGGAGCCCACGAAGCTCCAACAGTAGAAACAGGCTTGTGTTCACTAGCCTACCTCTGCTGGACCAAGTCCACTTTCACTCTGGGAGGGCAGGAGGTCAAACTAATTCTACGTAGGGTAAGAAGGCTTGGAAAGTATAAAGACTAGCAATTTCTAGAAGTTGCTGGAAGTCAAGACCGAGCTGGGACTGCCAGAACACACAAACACAGTAGCTACTAAAGCCAGCAGAGAACATCTTAAAATAGTGACCCAGCCTGCCTCAATTTGGCCCTACGCTTGTCTGCCCGCAACACCTCCTGTATACCTCTATACCTAACTGCTTTCATTCTGGATTTTTAAAGTTAACCCTCCTTTTCTAAGATGCAGGAGTCAGCATGCAGCTGGTGTAAAGAACCCTAAACATCGTTGTCTGGATAAGCCCCATCACGTGTATCAGATAAAATCCAAATGATCACCTCCGTCATTTGCCTATTTCCATAGCCACACAGGTCTGGACTGCTTGCCCTCTCTCCCAGGAAGGCCCCATTCAGATTTCTGTGGGTATAAAATAAACAATCCAGGGACCCAGAGTATAATTCAGTGGTAGGGCATTTGCCCAGCATGTCTGAAGTCCTGGGTTCAGTCCCCAGCACCACAGAAAACAAAGAGTAATCCCATTGGTGGTACCCCAGGGGTCTTGGCATGTCTTATTGTGTAGGCCCTGGTCTAAGAGGAAATCGTAGAGGCAATATTCAGAGGCATTTCTAGGGTAGTACCGAAAGTTAGCAAGCTGGTGTTGGGTCACAAATCCCAAAGGGAAAGCAAGCAGGGTCATCAAGACGATGTATACCCATGGAGCTAGGGCCAAGTGAAACTGCTGGGAGGCAGATTGATGCCACTGCCTGGTGTTTCCTAATAGTAAACATTGTGATTGATACACAGATTCCTGAGTGCCATCCCATAATACTGAATTAGAATCTGCAAAAAGAACAGCCTGGGAACCTGTATAGTTTTTGGTTTTGTTTATTGCTGTGCAAGATTGGGAAACATTACTGTATGCAGTACTTAAAACCCTGGCTGCACCCCTCAAGTGCCTTTTTAAAAAAATACTGGTGTCGAGGCCTAACCTCACATAAATTAAATCTGAATCTCTGAAGGTAAGAGCTTGGCATTTTTTTTCTTTTGCGGTGCAAGGGATCAAAAACAAATGTGGGGCCTTACACATATTAGGCAAGTGCTTTACCACTGAGCTCTCCCTCTTCCAAGAATGACATATCTGAATGTTCTTCAGAGCATTTTGAGGGTGTGTAAGTGGTTCAGAATCACTGCCTCAGAGGAATTTCCTTAGCCAGGAACCAGGTTCTCACCATAGCTTTTCTGCTGGGTTAGCCCCTGGCATGATGTGCTGACCTGTTGAAGGAGACAGTAGGAACAGAGGCCAGAGAATAGTTGGTAGATTACTGGTTGTAGTGTGTTGGAGGTGTCAGTTGCACAAGATCCTTTATGGCTTCCTACTCAGAAAAATGTGAACGATCTACTCTCCCTCCACAGGTTAAATGGGCGATGAGTTGAAAACACATAAGGTAGATCTTAGTGGGTTCCTCACAGGTGTACCCCAGATGCCACTGTCTGAGTTTTGGCTCTTCTTGCAGGAAAGAATCAGAAGGGGACCCAGACCCAGACAGAGGAGGAAGTGACCAGATACGTCCAGGAGCTCCAAAAGCACCAGGTGAGTGGTGGCCACTGTGTTGGCCTCCAGACCCTTACACCACTCAGTCACTGCCCAGTGCCCCAGGAGACCAAGGAGACACACTTTGTTCATTACAGTAGATCTTGCATAATACTATTTCACCTGCACTATCAAACTGTGACACAGTTTTCTGGTAAAGCCCTCTAAGAGTCCAGCAAGACCCTGCAGATGTGAGTTACAACTTGGTGAGTGACTATGTAAGTAAGAATTGGCTAGATGGCTGTTAGTAAGTGAGCATGGTCTAAAGAAGCATTAGTGATTCCATGCAGTGCTCAGCCCCAGTTTGAAAACTGCTCCTGGAGAGCAGCTTCCATAACTGGCTCGTCATTGTACCCTTATGTCTGGCAATGGGCCTGGTATGCAGCAGACACTCAGTGAGAGTGAAATGAGTGGATTCATACCACAATAAAAAGGATTTAAGTTAAATACCCATCTGGTCAGAGAAAAATGTGTGATTGATGAAAATTCTCCTTCCTGGAGATTCAAGAAGATAGTAAATTAGTTGATTGTATGTCATTATGTTGAAAACTTCTTTAAGGAAAATGTTCTTAGCAGAGTAGTGATTCACTGATGTACTGTGGCAGTGTTGGGTCCTGGGCCCATCCTTCTACCACCATGTCGTGTAGTCTTAACAGGATATTGCTCCTTACGTTACCTGTCTATAGACCTGATCTAATAATACAAGCCGCCTCCCTGACGTTTGAGTTTTTAAGGAATATAATGGCTGCTATACTACTGAGATGAAATGTTTAACATGAGTTAAAAAAAAAAAAAATACTGCTTTTGATCGTAATTGTTCATATTTATTGATCATTCTTGCTGTTCCTAATTTCACCAGTCTTGAGTGCCCAAATGAGTTCAGCCCCATTAAAGGGGTAGGGGTACAGAATAAACTTCACAGGAATTCCTTTCATCTAGTGTGAAGAAGTTACAGTGGAGTGACAGGTGGTGGGGAGTGAATTACAGTAGCTAAAATTCTCACTTTTCTCTGTCTTTTGGGAGTTTCTTCAGAAGCAGACACTGAAGCAAGGACTCAAGTAGAGCATTTATGTGGGAGGCAATCCCATAAAACAGCAGAAGAGATACAGGGAAATGCACCCAGGAAGGAAGCAATCAAGAGTGTATTCGGATCAGGCATGGAAACACACACCTACTTGGCAGGAGGATTGCAAGTTTGAGGCCAGTCTGAACAACTTAGGGAGACCAAAATGGAGGAGGAGGAGGAGGGGTGGGGGGTGGGGAGAGAAGAGAAGAAAGAGAAGAACAAGAAGAGGAGGAGGAGGAGGAGGAGGAGAAGAAGAATATTCAGCATGGCACCACCAGGGGCACACAAAACTTAATCCTATTGGGGAACTCTGGGAGCGGAGTTATTGTGCCTGAGACAGCAGGGAGCTGGAGTATTTCAACAAAAGCTCGCATTAGCCCTTGATCGAGGACTACCAGTATTCATTAATTCCCTGGCATTCCTGGCTACCAGCACATGCAGGCAGTTTAGGCTTCCAAAGGTAGAGAAAGCCTCCAGGCAGAGGTGCTGGTGTGGCAGTAAGAAGCAATGCCAGTGTCCACCAAAACAGTTGAAGCAAGGGACTGGAGATGGAAACCGACTGTGTCTGCTGATACTAATCACTATGACCAATGGTTTTTCCTAATTAATTCTTTTAAAATTGAGGTATAATTCACATGCCATAAAATTCACTCCTAAAAAATATGCAGTTTAGTGGGTTTTAGTCTATTCAGTTCTCACCACTAATTCCAGAATGCTTTCAGTATCCAAAAAGAAACCACATACCCATTAGAAGTCATTCTACATTCTCTTCTCCCTTTGTCCCTGGCAACCACAAATCTACTTTCTGACTCTATAGATTTGCCTATTCTGAATATTTCATAAGAATGAAATCGTACACTACATGGCATTTTTTGTCTAATTCTCTAACTTGGGATGGTGTTTCAAGGTTCATTCTTACAGCATGAATCAGTACTTCATTCCTCTTTGTGGCTGCTTACCATTGCACAACTACCACATTGTGTACATCCATTCATCAATTGATGGACATTTAAGTTATTTTAATTTTTGTTCCTAATCAATGATGCTATTGTGAATATTAATTGTACAAGCTTTTGTGTGGGTGTATGTTTTCAAGTTTTTCCATAAACATACATTTTTAATTCACCTGTTTACCTGAGAGTGGAATTGTTGGGTCATATGGTAACTCTATATTTAACCTTTTAAGAGCTTGCCAGACGTTTTCCAAAGTGGCCACACCACTGTACATCCTCATCAACGGTGTCCTAATTTCTTCACATCCTTCTCAGTATTTGCTATTGATTTTTTTGCTTGTTTGTGTAGTTTGGTTTGTTTTGTGTGTGTGTGTGTGGTTTTTTTTTTTAATTGTTATTAGGGATCAAACTCAGGGCCGTGGATATGCTAGGCAAGTGCTCTACCTCTACACTATGCCCCAATCTTTTTTCTTTTATTTTGAGACAGTCTTGCTAAATTGCGTAGGCTGGCCTTACACTTGTAACTTTCCTGCCAGCTGGGGATAGAGGTGTGTACCACCACACATAGCTGTTATTGTTTTTATTTTAGCTTCCCTAGTGGATGTGAAGTGGTATCTCGTGATTCTGATTTGTATTTCCCTAATGATTAGTGATATTGGACATTTTCTTAAGTCCGTATTGGCCATTTGTGTATTCTTTGGAGAAAAATGCCAGACACTGTTGTGAAAACCAGTACTTTCTTATTCTCATTCTACTGCTGGAAGACATTGAGACACAGGTTTCACAATATGCCCAAGGTCACCAAGAAAGTAGCACAAATTCAAGCTCAGACAGTCTACCTCCAGAACCTGTGTTGCTCTTACCACTTCTCTGGGACCTGTGGGATTCAGAATATCTTGCAGCACTTCCCTTTAGTATCCTTTTTATTTATCCTTAAAATGGGAATAATAAGGTCTGATCTTGTTTCAAAGGAGTACAGATGGAGTCAGCTGTGAATTCAGTAAATAACCCCTTCATGACCATGTCATGAATAGGGCATAGTCCTTGCCAGAATTCAAATTCAGCATAAGAATGTATCTATCAATGACAGCAATATAAAGTTTTGAGACCTAGATAAATGCCAATGATTTTGTAATACTTCCCTGATGGTTATTTTCTCTTACATCTCAAAGGAAACAGCTGAAAAGACCAAGAGGGTGAGCACTAAAGAGATCTAAGAAGAGACACTTAGACACAGTGTCTGGAACCCAGCACCTTCTCTTCCACTTCAACGCTGAGTCCAGTATACGCAAGTGTCTGCTACAATCGCCAAATCACCAGTATTTGCTTATATAGCAATGAATTTTATTTCGTTTATTTGTTTTGCAATAAAGGAAATGGAGGTGGCTGGCTAGTAGGGGAAGGGCCATAGCCTTCATTTCTAGGAGTGCTTTGCGAGAAACTGTAAACAGTGCTCTGGGGCTAGAGGCAAGTAAAAAAACTGCATCAGGGTGGGAGGGAGCAGACCTAGATCGGAAGCCTTTCTGAGTCCACCGCAGCTGTGTGCAGGCTGCAGGGAGAGCATGCAGTGCCAGAGAAGACTGAGCAGGCCGTCCCTGCAGGAGGACAGTGGAGAGGAATGCATTCTGCTTTCAGCCCATGCTGTTTCTGTTGTCAGTATGACAGACCTCCAGCATCTCTGCTTCTCCTCTTGGTCTCAACCCTGCCTTTAGCTACACAGCCACCCTGTTAGTTACCTGTGTCCTGCAGGCTTGGATGGAGTTTCTGGGAGGGTAGACCCAAATGATGCAGATACTTGTAGACTTCAAGCCCCATAGAGACCTAACCAAAAATTTTAAATACTTTTTACCAAAGGTGCTATATCTCTGTAAAACACTTTTTTCTTTTTTTTTTTTTTTTTTGGCAAGTTGACTTCATTCTTTGATTATTATCATTATATTATTGTTGTTGTTTTATAATATTTTATTTTCTTGACTAGATATTAAGCTTTTGTAATAATTTTCCAGTACTACCATTTCAGAGGTGAAAGGAGTTTGGGATTCTTGGTACAGGAACTTCTGTAACCCAGACCCCCAACCTACCATATACTAGATGTACCCCACAGTTGGCACCTCTGGCTTCTAGCAGGTCAACTGGGTACCACAAGGGGCAGAACATTCCTCAGACAGAAGCCAGGGAAAGAAGCATCTTCATATAAAGCTTTCAAGATCCAAAAAGTTTATTTGTTTTCATTTATTCTGAGAAGTTCAGACAAATCAGTGTTTGAAAGACTGGAGATTTACAATGCCTCCAACACGCTCATTATCCCTCTAACTAGCAGAGTGATATGGCCCTGTCTCCTGTTACCGGGCCTCAGTTTCCTCAATGAGCTAATAAGAATGCTTTAGCCTTTTGATTTGACAAATTTTGTGGTTCTGGTAATTAGTCCAGAGCCAGGCAGGTTCCTGTGATTTTCCTTCTTCTTGCAGTAAATGAAACCTTATTGACAAAAGAGTCAGCCAAAAATATGATGACCAAGTTTGACCTCAGCCTGAATGACCCTTGCAGGCCTCCATGGGAAAGCATGCCCAGGAGGAGAGTACAAGAGAGAGAACCACCCCCCACCCCTTTCTTCAACTGTGCATGTGCAATTTCTTGTTGGAGTCAGAAAGAGCTTCCCTTTAGAGATGAGAACAAAAGAAGGTTTCAAATGTGAGGAGTGAAAAATGGAGTTGGAATTTTTAAAATGAACCTTGGAGACAAGTCCGTTGTTGTTCATAGTCCTGTGTCTTTTGGCCTCAGATTATTATACCCCCTCATTACCCTGTTTTAGATGCATTTGTCAAAACAAGGATCAAACATTCGAAGAACTCATTTGCAAAAATTAAATTACATATGATGTAGTTTGTACTACACCGGCAACTGTGAGAAAGTCTACCAGAATTCCTTTTAAATGGTTTTCCTTGTTCTCATTTGAAAGGACAAAATTCCACTTTGCTTCAAATTCTGAGCTTTTATGTACCATCCCATCTAAAAACACTTTGAACCCCCTTGTACAGTCTGAAATTCAACTCCCTGTCCAAGTGCCTTGGAGAACTCACAGAAGCATGCCTTAATTAAAAGAAGTTTTGCCAGTTCTTGGACACGATGGGAGAGGGCAGGAGTCCCAGTTGGTTTAAAAGCAAGAAGCCACAGTGTCTATTCCACTGGTCACATTTAGAACCATGGTTACCATCCAAGACTCTACCCCGCCCTGCAACATTGAATTCCCAAGAGCAAATCCACATTCCTCTTGAGTTCTGCTGCTTCTGTGTAAATAGGGCAGCTGTTGTCTGCTCCATGGGATCACATGATCTGAGGACCATTCATGGAAAGCTGCTAAATAGCCTAGTTTGGGGAGTCTTGCATAGAGCTTTGCATGGAGCAAACATGCAGGATCAAATCAGGTTCAGTTCTTTCAGCCCTCTAAAAGCATATGAGGCATAGGCTGCAAGCTTCTTGGGCTTTCTGTGTGTGTGTGTGTGTGTGTGTGTGTGTGTGTGTGTGTGGTTTTATAAACAGTATCTCCTAAGATCCAGTGTCCATGGAAACCTTCCCACATGCCATGACTCTGGACACTCACTGTTTTTGGAAAGCAGGGCTCCTCCACCTGCTAATAAGCCCATATGAACCAGTCTGAATGTCTTTCCTTTAGCCTATGATTTAAATAGTCACACTTCAGGAAACAATTAACAGGTTTGTTGCCTGTGTGTTTGTGAAAATGTATTTGTATTTAGTATGCTTACATATTGCATTTAACTTGTTTTTGTAACTCCTGATTTTTTTTTTTTTTTTTTGGTTACTATTGATAAATAAAGAAAATAAAATAATTTATTGGTTTCCTTCCTTTCAGTTAAGGCCAAATAAAATTGTGCAAACAAACAATAACCACTTACCTCACAAAAGTAAATTTGAGTTTCAGGAGCCTTTTTAAAGGAGCTGAAGAGTTTGTCTTAAAGGTATCTTGAGTATATAATGAAATAAGCCAGACTCAAAATCAAGGGTCAAATATTTTCTATTGTGCATAAACTAGAGAGAAAAAGGCATTAAAAGGGGGATCTCACAAAAATAGAGGGGAAATCAGTAGAGTAGAAGCATAGGACCAAGGGTGAGGGCAAAGGGGAAGAATTGGGGAATGAAGTTGACCAAATTATGCTATATGCATGTATGAATATGTTACAGTTCATTCCAATTTTATATATAACTATCATATACCAGTTAAATAAATAAATTGAAAAAAGGCATTTTGGGAATGCCACTGGAAGGGAAAGTTTACTTGGGCTAATACGATGGTGGATCTGGGGTAAATTGTGATGAGAAGTCAGGGAGTGGCTTGGTCCATTCAGACCACTATGACAAGATAGCTTAGACTGGGTAATACATAAATAATTCGTTGTTCACATTCTGGAGGCTGGTAAGTCTAAAATCAAAGTATAGCAGATTTGGTGTCTGATGATGGCTTGTTCTCTGCTTCAGATGGTGCCTTCTTGTTGCATCCTCACATGGCAGAAGGAGTGCCTTTTTTAAGGCACTAATCCCATTCCTGATGGTGGAGCTCTCGTGACCTAATCATCTCCCAAAGACCCCTACCTCCTAATGCTATTGCACTGGACAGTCGATTGCCATCTATGAAAGTTGGTGGCGGGGACACACAAACATTCAGAACTTGGCAGGAAGCATTCCTATATTGGGAAGAGGCTAAACTGAAGACTCCTAAAGGCCCTGTGGGTCTTCTGAGACTGGAATGGCATCCAATGAGGCTGACTACTGGTAAAACTGTATGAGAAACCAAAAAACTTGGGAAGGTGAAACAAGGAGCATGGAATCATTGCTGGAAATGGGTTGCGTAACCCTAATGACTTCCTTCATGCATACTTCAATTGGGATCAACATTTCCAAGTGGACCAAATGTTGGTTGGTTGAATCTTAAGTGGTTAAGACTTCTTTCTGCTCCTCCTTTAAAACACATGAGCAGTACTTGCTTTCCAACTTCCCATTTTCGTAGATATGATGCATCCCCCAGATCCACTAATTCTGTTTTTCCCAAAGAACACATCTGATAAGGTTTAAAATTCTTAATATCATATCTGTATAAACCTTGCTTCTGTAAAATTATAACCAGGTAAACTTGATTGGATTTGGGGAATTGCTCAAATGCAGGATCACAGATGAAGTATAAATTAGTTTGATTAGCTTTAGTTTTAGAGCAGCAGTATCACATTCCATCAGTCCTCCAGTTATTTCTGAAATAAGGGTGGGGAGAGAGAAAAATAGAATATGAATGAGTAGATCTAAGCAGATGCTCTCAGAGTCCTGGAGCACATCTAACATGGATGTGGTATATGAAGACATTCATGGGCTACTACTCCTTGGGGCTGTTTAATGGCATGGTATAGGAAGAAAATGTTGCCATCTAAATAGTTTTCCTGTCAATTAGAAGGAAATTTTTTCTAATTATTTAACATGTTATACTTGAAAAAGTAATATGCACACCTGGCAATAAAAATCCCAAGTTGTATCGAAGAAAATATCACAAAATCATCCTCTTAGAGGGTGTATACATTCATGAATGTGCTTACAATTGCCAGTTGTCCTTCAAAGAGGTTGTATCAATATACATTCCCACCAAAAGTACCTACATAAAGTGTCTCTATTTCCCTACATTTTCACAAACACAGTTCTTTTTGGCAACCAGAAAAATGGAATTCCTTGTTGCTTTATTTATTTACTTATTTGTTACCAGGGATTGAACTCAGGGGCACTTGACCACTGAGCCACATCCCCAGTCCTATTTTATTTAGAGACAGTGTCTTACTGAATTGCTTAGTACCTCGCTTTTGCTGAGGCTGGCTTTAAACTTGCGATCCTCCTACCTCAGCCTCCCGAGCCACTGGCATTAAAGGTGTGTGCCACCACACGTGGCCCTTGTTGCATTTAATTTATTGATTGTATTATTTCTTTTGTAAGATAAAGCACCTTTCCATTAATATAATGATAGTTCTCACCCTGTCATTTCCTTTGCTCATTTTGTCTGTTTGTTGTTGGCCTTTTTCTTATTGATTTAAGATGATTCATGTCACTAGCCTTTTGTTAAGAGTGTGGCAATTATTTTCCCCTTTTTGACTTTATTTATAGTATTCTTTGTCTTATTGAAAGCTTTACTATTTATATAACCCAATTTATCCATCTTTTCTCTCTGTCTTTAAGACAAAATAACTTTAAACTCTGTCATTATTGAAGCCTAAGGACAGAAAATAGCCAGTGCAGAACTTCAAGGGCCTCAGAAAGAACTCAGAAAATGTGTACTCAAGGGACCAAGAGCGGTATGATGTAGTCATTGCCAGCATTAGGGAGTATATAAATTAAATCTAAGGTCACAATTCAGGGAGTATTCCAGAACAGAGTATTCCAACTGGAACAAGAACAGTACAGAGGTGGATCCAAACTGAACTACAATTTTTCTATGCTCTGTTCTATGATTTGTTAAGGGCGATTTGTATTTCTTCAGTGAAGGCAAAGTGGAGATCAACACCATATATGTTCATTTAGCAAATATTTTATGTCTCTATTGTGTTCCAGGCATTTTCTTTAAAAAAAAAATTTTTTTTTAGTTATAGATGGACACAGTACCTTTATTTTGTTCATTTGTTTCTATGTGGTGCTGAGGTTCGAACCCAGTGCCTCACACGTGCTCTCCCACTGAGCTACAACTCCAGCCTTATTCCGGGCATTTTCTAAGAGTTTGTTCTGAGTACTTGAACTCATCTGTGACCAGTGAAAAGAGATAATGATTTCTGCCTTGTGGAGCTCATATGCTAACAGGGACAAATAGATAATAGACAAAATAAGTAGGTAAAGTTTATGGTATGTTAGAAGGTGATAAGGTGATAAGGAGCTTTCAGATAAGGAAAATTGAGAGAGTGCGGATAAAGAAATGCCTCAGTTTGCAATTTTGAAAAGAGTAGTCAGAACAGGACCCACAGGAAAAAATCAAGAGACTTTAAGTGGAAGGAATTAGATGGGTGATGTCTGAACAACAGGGACGCCATGCCGGAGTGTCACTTCAGGGCTGAAGTAAAGAAGGTGGGAGTGGTAGAAACAAGGACAAAGAAGTGATAGAGCAGGTTAAGGGACTGGGAGAGGAGGAAGGTATATCCTATAGACCTAAAAGGCTACATAGGGACTTTGGCTTTTACTGAGTGAAACAAAAGCCTTTACAAGTTATTATATGAAAAATAAGTAGGGTAAACCATAGGTGATTCTATCTGCATGTGTGCCCAATCATTCTCAAAAACTAATACCTTCACCCCAATTAGAATGGCGATTATCAAGAATACAAGCAACAACAGGTGTTGGCGAGGATGTGGGGAGAAAGGTACACTCATACATTGCTGGTGGGGCTGCAAATTAGTGCAGCCACTCTGGAAAGCAGTGTGGAGATTCCTTAGAAAACTTGGAATGGACCCTCCATTTGACCCAGCTATCCCACTCCTTGGCCTATACCCAAAGGACTTAAAATCAGCATACTACAGAGATACAGCCACATCAATGTTCATAGCTGCTCAATTCACAATAGCCGGACTATGGAACCAACCTAGATGCCCTTCAATTGATGAGTGGATAAAGAAACTGTGGTATATATATACAATGGAATATTACTCAGCCATAAAGAATGATAAAATGATGGCATTTGCAGGCAAATGGATGAAATTGGAGAATATCATGCTAAGTGAGATAAGCCAATCTCAAAAAGCCAAAGGACGAATGATATCGCTAATAAGTGGAGGATGACACATAATGGGGGGGAGGGAAGGGTTAGTGTTAGGGTTAGAGTTAGGGTTAGGGAGGGGGGCAAGTATGGAGGAAGGAAGCACTGTATAGAGGGAAAAGAGGGGTGGGAGGGGTGGGGGGAAGGGAAAAAATAACAGAATGAATCAAACAACATTGCTCTATGTAAATTTATGATTACACAAATGGTATGCCTTTACGCCATGTACAAACAGAGAAACAACATGTATCCCATTTGTTTACAATAAAATAAAAACTAATACCTTATGAAAACCTGATTATGCCATTCCTTATGCAATGGTTCATTTAGCTACCTACCAGGTGGATCCTATCAAGATTCTGATTCATAATAAGCAAAAGCAAACATCGTTTAATTCATGTTGTGGAAGAACTTTAGGTGTGTAAATACCAGTCAAATATGTAAAAAAGAAATATGGATGCATGCATGGTTAACAGGCGAGACTTGGGAAGCCCAAAGAGATGAAGGGAACATATGGAATTGAACAAACTTTTTTTGTATCCTCTGCCAGGCCCTGGGAAGGGGACTAGGATTACAAGCATAGTCAAACTTCTCTCAGGGAAATAGGTCAGTAGTCTGTGTGGGTGTTTGTGACCATAAGATAAGAACACAGCACATATTATAAGAAAAGATCAGTGCTGTGAAATCAGTGACTGTGGAAGAATTTTCTAACCCAAAATCTGAACAAGTAGAATTTCCCTAAAGTACATTCAGTGGGAGCAGCAAATGTAGAGATTCAGGGATGTAGAAGAGTCAATAAGAGCTTTAGATCCAGACCTGGGGTCTGAATCCCACTCTGTTACTTACTGTTGTACCACTTTGGGAAAATCAGATTCTCTCTGATTAAGTTTCCTCATTTATAAAAATGGAGATGATAATAATTTGGAACCAGGCACATGCCTATAGTCCCAGCTACTAAAGATACTGGGACAGGAGGATTACTTGAGCTAGGGGTTCAAGGCCAGCCTAGGCTACATAGAGACACCCCCATCTCAAAAAATAGAATCAAATGTCAGAGGGCTCTTATGAGAATTAAATGAAATAAATATATGAATTAGTATTAAATAAAATATTTTTAAAGTTTTTAAAGTGCCTGATATACTAAGCACTAAGCCTTTGTTGTTGCTATCCTTTTCTACAAACTGAAGATAATAATAATACTTCATGACACTGCTGTACACACTAAATGAAATGAATATGTAAAGGCCCTCATATACAGTGACTGCTCAAGTAATTTTTATATCTTTATAAATTCTTTGTGTTTTATAAATGCCAGTCATTCTGAATTTCATGTTTCAACATCTTCATAATGGACCTACATCAGAACATGATTTTTATTGTGATTGTTAAAACACGGAGAGGGAATATAACAGTACTACACAACCAGGCTTCCTCCACTTAAACCCTGGCTCTTCTACCTTTTCATGTTTCTCAAAGTTATTTAGCCTCTCTGTACCTCAGTTTCCTCTTCAGAGTGGCTTAATAATAGTAACTACCTCATTCGTTCCCTTTTTAAGGATGAAATAAGCTAGTGTATATTAACTTTTTAAGTAGTTTCTGATACATAGAAAGTGCTGTGTGTCAAGCATCATTAATTTTCCCAATTTTTTTTCACTGATTCTTTTAATGCTCACAATGACCCTGTGAAAAGATATTTTACAGATAAGGAACATGAAGTTCATAAAGTTTAGGAACTTGTCCAAGGCTATACAACTAGCAAGGAACAAAGGATTCAATTCCAAGTGTGCCCATTCTACCTTTCCACAATATTTTTCCTTAAAATTTGTCACATTAACATGAACCCTTAATTTCTAATCACTATACTCTATAATGTAATTGCTGAGCATATATAATTAATTTACAAATTCCTTTATGTAATTCTAACAACTGCACCTCCTCTCACTTTGGTTTAAGTAGATATGTGAGTGGAACTCAGACCAGTAATCTGAAGTTCCCGGCAAAAGGATCCCCAACTCAACTTGGTCTCCCCAGAGATGCTACATCTGGGAGCCATGCCAGCCCATGTAGATTTCCCCTATGAACTTTAGTGCACACCTCAAAGGTTTGGCCTGGTGAAAATTTACTTTCAGAATGTAGACATCAGATATGTACAATTTGTGTAATCTCCCTGGTATGCCTCCTTCCTGTGACATCTTATGTGAAGGTTTTTGAAGCAAACATATGCTTTGCCCTGGTGAATCCAATGATTCAAAAATCTTGGGTTTCGAACCAATTAAAATTTCTGGTTCCTAAATAGTTTTCTTTTCCCTTACTATCCCATGATCCTTTTCTCCTCTTTTCCATAACCCAGGCTCAATTCCTACATGCCAAATCATTAGGAAAGATATCCTACCCCCTTATTCCAAAAAGGAACGCAGCAGAATGCCTAGCCTGTTTGTGCTGCTGTAATAAAATGTCATAGACTAGATGCTGATGAATTTGGTGTCTGGTAAGAGCCTCCTTTCTGGTATAAAGATGCATCTTCTCATTGCATGCTCACACAGTGAAAAGAAAGAGGGCTCTTCGTTGAGCCTCTTTTACAAGAGTATTAATTCCATTCACGAGAACTCTAACCTAATGACCTAATCACCTCCCAAAGGCTCCACCTCCTAATACCATCACTGTGGGGGCTAGGATTTCAACAAATGAATTTGGGGAGACACAATATAGGTGGATACAAAGCATAGAAATGGGAGTAATGTGGAAGATGAGATACAAGAATAATATAGACTCTAAAATCAACTGGACAAATCACAAAATTTCAAGGGCTAGGCTCATCTTTTTGAATTTCCAAGATTTCTATATCCTTTCTCCAATAATGCCCAAAGAATGCTTTAACAAATATAATAATCTTTATCCATAGTAATTTTTAGGACGATGCCTCTTTCTCAGGTTCTCCTTTGTGTCAGCAAAGTGCCCGTGTAACATCATCAGCAAAAACAAAACAAAATCTGACTTAGAGAAGACACAGAGCAGATTTTCTCTGCTCTGAACTCTCCAATAAGTCATCCATCACTGAAGCACACACCACGAAATATACACAAAGTAGACAGTTCGCCAAGTTTTTAATCTTCTTTCATTTTGCACTTAAGATGTTTTAATTTTACTCATATGTTAACACATGAAAGGCATGAGATCAAATAAAAAGCAAATCTTAATAAAACAGAGAAATTGAGACAAAGAAACAAGACTTCAACATACGGACCTACGAGAGGTAAAATATGGGGGCTCCCATAGGTTTAATCAATATGCAACACTCTGGACCTGCTTTTTACTTTTTTCTACTTATGATAGGTAGGTGTCCTGGACAGAAAAAGAGTATCATCCAGAAGAGAAATCAGGTGCATCAGTGGCTAAAAGGCAAGACAGGTCCTTGGGCAGATGTTATTCAAATCTCTTAATAGAAGTCATATGCTGAAGGATACTTTCTCTCTGCAAAGAAGAAAAGGGAGAAATAAAGGAAACATGAAAAATAGGAGGTTTGTGTTAAAGGCAATCCTGCAGTCAGCTGTAATGCATTCCTTGAAGTCACCCAAGAAAGAATAGTTGTAAACAATGAGCTCTTTGTTCTTCCTAAGAGTGGTAGTCCTCTAAGGCTAAGAACCCTCTAAGGCTAATTCCCTTAGGGGAACTTATTCATTATTCCACAATCCTCCCTCATTTGTGAAAGGAAATTCTGATTTACCCATTCACTCATTCTATAGATATTGTTTGGAGAACCATTAGAGAATAAAAAAGGAAAGGGACTGACTGGAATATCCTACAAAAAGAGAGGAAAGGAAAACAGAAGTGGTACAGGCCCAGGGCCTTAGCAGGTGTCTGTTAGGCCTGTGGGGCTGAGCCACTCAAAGGAGGAGCTGATTTTAGTTCAGAAAATCCCACCAGATTCCAATTGGCTCTGGAAGAAAATCATCTCCAGCCAAGGAAAGACTGCAGAGTCTGCTTGTTAGCTTGTGAGCCCAATGGGGTGGGAGTTAGGAGAATATTCCTGATGTTCCTTAAGAAAAGGAATCAAGAGATTGGACATTTCCATTTCAAGGTTCTAAGTTGTGTTGCATCTCTCAGGCAATGATGATAAGACTCGGGAGTTAAGAACTAATACCTATTCCAGGAGCGTACTGTATGTGAGGAGCCACAGAAGAGAAATAGGAGAACTTAGTCCTTGCTAGTGTGGGAGTCACAGTTCTGTGACAAGATGAATAATAATGAATTCTAGCAATGCAATAAATTTGAAGATGTGTTCAAGGTGCTATGGAAAGTGTTTTTCCAGGGTAGTCACATTGCTCTCTTCCAGGATGCCAGTCTTATAAGATCCTACATGAATAGAGCACCCTTGAATTGTAATACAACCTGAGCTGCTCTATGTGGCTGACCTGCTTCTCTTTTTTTTTTTCTGGTTTCCATGCTATATCCAGAAGAATCACAAGGGAGTAAGGCCACTTACCACAGGGAATTTCATTTCACCATGGCCTCCGCACCTCCATCACCAAAACTGAAGAGGGAAGCTAAGAACTCTGTGTGACCCCATCCATACCCTCATCCCTTCCCCCTACAACACTGACAGCTCTGCCATCACAGTCTGTCTTTAGACCTCCGTGTTTTTTATCGTGTGTGTTCTTTTCCCTATACACGTTTAACCACAAGCATCCTAAGCCCCCTTGTTTACTTTCATCTCATGGATCCTGAGTCCCATATGGCTATGAACCTTTCCTTTTCTGACCCCAACCTCCAACATTCCCAACTTCTGAAAGTCTTCTACTACACCTCTGACATCTGCTATCAATCACCAGTAAATCCCTTCTATTCTGCCTTCCATTAACATTTCCCTTACCTTCTTGCTCTAAGTGAAACCTGGATCTCTTCCAAGGACATTTCTTCCTCTGTCGTCTTTTCAAATGTGCTGTTTTTCTTTCCAGCATCTTTCATACACTGGGAGTAGGTAAAGTTCTTGCTTCTCATTATGGCTTCCAGATCATTCTCCCTCCTTCCAGTCTACGAAACCTCTAGCTTAAAATTGAATGTCATTGAAATCTACCTACCATCCACTATCCTTCAATGTTCCAGTCTTCTTTTGTCCCTCTTGTTCCTTCACGATTCCCTGATTTTAGCTGCTGGCTCTGGCAGGATCTCTATCACTACTTCTTAATTCTTGGTGTCACTATCTCATGTATGATCCATCCCTTGATCTCCTTTGTTCCTTGACCTCTTCTCCAGGGATGTTTTTCTATATCATAGCCACCTCCCCATGGCTAGAACTTAGGTTATATCATTAGCAATAATAACAACCTCCAGGGCTGGGGTTGTGGCTCAGTGATAGAGCGCGTGCCTAGCATGTGTGAGGCACTGGGTTTAATTCTCAGTACTGCATATAAACAAATGAATAAAATAAAGGTCCATCAACATCTAAAAAATTTTTAAAAAATAACAACCTCCCCCTTATCTCAATTGCAAGCATCTTACTCTACAACCATTAACCTGCCCTTCTAGCTTTCTAACATTCTCTCCAGTATCCCAACTGTAACTCTTTCTTTCTTTCTTTTTTTTTTTTTTTTTTACTATAATCAGTACTTAAAATCCAGTAATTCTACACTTTTTTTTGGTATTAGGAACTAAATAAATGTCTCACAAACGTTAAGCAAATGCTCTACCACCGAGCTACACCCCCAGCTCTCCTATCATGTTTTCGTTGTCCTTCTTCCACTTTGCATCCTTCATCTTCCCTAACCCAGCTCGGATTCCAGGGTTGATCATTGTAAGCACTATTTAACACACAACTATCTCCTTTGTCATGCACGCATGGCAAAACTCCAACATCTGGTTAACCCAACTTTCTTCCCATTATGTGTCCATAGTCAAGCAGCTAAGTGAGGCTGCAGAAAAACACACAACCATGTGTGTGTTTAATTTCATGACCATGGACCTCAGAAGTGCCTTTAATACTACCCAAGAAGCCTGTTATAGCTTTCAGTTACTCTCTTAGATGAGTATTTCATTCCTGCTCCTCAACATTGCCATCCCTAATCTTATGCTTAGCTGATGACTTACACCCTATCTCACTAAAAAAATTGGAAGCAACATAAGAGAATTTTTACACGTTCACATTAGTATACTACCCACCTTTCTGCATCCTGTCCCGCATACTGTCTTATTCTTTTAAATAATCTTATCCAACACAAACCCTTCTACTTGTATATTACACCTCATCCCTCTATCTAACATAAGACATTACTCAGTCTTTTCCCCTTTTTTCTGCATCCTCAGTTTACTCTTTCTACCTATTCATTATCAACAAACAGATATCCAAAAGAAAATGAAAAGTGACACTCTAGAGCTTTTCCAGTTAGTGCACATTTCCCCACTGCTGTTCTGTGAAGCAAACTGTCCTCCATGTTAGCACTCCAGTGATCTATTCTTGGCTCCAAAAGTTATTCATATTTCTTCTCTCAAATGATCTAGTCTCAATCCTCATCTTACTGGCTATTCACCAGTAGCTTTCAACACAGTTAAACACTCCTTCCTCCCTGAAATTCTTTCTCTCTTCAGCTTCTAGGAATCTCCAGTGCTCTTTTCCAGTTATTCTCCCTCCCACAGCTCAGGGATAACCTACCCTGTCTTCTTACAGCATAGGTTAAGTTTTCCTTTTTCTTTTTTTGTATTTCACATAAATAGACTCATACAGTGACATACTATATATTTTAATAAACTGTTTATTTACTTCCTATTTCTCCCCACAACTAGTATTTAAGTTTCACAAGGGCAGAGGTTCGATTTTGTCCACTGTTGCATCTTCAATGCATAGAAGCCCAACAAATATCTGACCCATGAATGAATAAAATATTGAACAAATGAAAATGAAAGTAAGAGGGTTAATAAGAGTTTAAAGTCTGAGCCAAATCTTGAAGGCAGGAGGAGCTCATGAGGCAGACCAAGAAAACAAAGACTTTCTAAGAGTGGTGGAGTCTGTATAAAGGCAATATGGAAAACTTACCCTGATCTAGAAATAATAGGCATCAGCAAGTTCAGAGCAACAAGCAATGGCCTCGTGCTGAGAAACAGTTGCTACATGGCTAGAAAAACAAGCAGATGCCAGATCTCAAAGGCCTTATATAAATAAGAACATAAAAAGAGGCGAAGAAAAGTAAAATACAGGGGTCTTTTAAGTATTTCTGGGACTTTTTTTCAAGGTGTTGAAATCCAAGGTGATAAAAATACAGGATTTCTTTGAAGTCTATTCATTAATAACATACCCTGGTGTTCTCAGGAGATTCTGAGGCCCACTGTAATGTTCAAAGAACTCTAACAACTCCTGAATATGTGGGAAAGACTTAAAAGTCTGGGGGAATAAGTAAACCCCTCTTTGAAGGAAAGACAACTAAAGTGTGAAATTTAAAGTTATAAGTCTGCCTGGTTATTCTTGTTTTACTGCATTAGGGCAAGGAGCCAGGAGCTCTGTTTTCTTTACCTGCTGGGCATGGGTCAGAAGAGATGGCACCCCAACCTGACAGGGAGGTATAGGATAGAAATGTTCTGGGTGTCTTCACCAAGAGCTCACGTGGTTCTCAAACTTGAATGTGTATCAAAATGACCTGAAGGCCTTGTTAAAGCAAACTGGAGTTTTTTATTCAGTAGGGTTTAAGGGAACCTGAGAATTTGCATTTCCAAACAACCTCCCAGGTGGTACCAGTATTGCTGGTCTGGGGACAGTATGTGAAAAACCACTCTCTTGCACAATGCTAGCTTCCTAACCAGGCAAGACGTTTTTTAGTTTCTTCTTTCTGTTCTTCCAGAGAGGTTTAAATGCTCCTGAGCTTTACCACCCACAGGGTTGGCAGGTAAAATTTAGGCCACTCAGTTACATATGAATTTCCAGTAAGTAACAATTATTTAGCATACATATGATATTACTTGTTGCTTATCTGAAATTCAGATTGTGTACTTGTTAGCTATGTTCTTAGTCAAATCATTTACCTTCTTGGTTTCCTTCTATAAAAGGGGGATGGTAATAACAATTACTTTGCAAGGTTGAGCAAAGGACTTAAAATGATGTGTGAAGTACCAGGCACACGTTAAGAGGCTGATAAGTGGTTGCTATGATTACTCAGCCTGTCACATCATAAAGCTGATGCTCTTAGTAGAGGAATAGAAGCCTTATAAATGGTAACAGTCACAGTCACATCTATCAGGGTAAAAGCTGTCAGTCCCTGAAGTATGGTCTTTTTTTGAACCCAGAGAGACTCCTCTGCACTTCCCTCTTTTGCCCCAGGCTACAAGCTTATGTTCCTGATTCTTCCTTAAATCTCCAAAGTACCAGGAGTGTCTGAAACATTTGCATTCAGCAAATATTAGTGAATTATGAATTCTTTATGGTGAAATGTACCCAGCTTTCACTCTTCTTGAATTTGCACTTACTTGGGTACTTGTGGATAACTCTAAAGGGCTGATTATTCACATCCGTCTCTGTTATTTGGCAGACATATTTCTCATTTAACTTGACTGGGTATCTCAAGACAGAGAATACCCTGTGGAAGCCATTCATCTGCTCCTCCAGGACCTCCACAGTACTATGGTTGCTCAGGTCCCTCTCTGCTCTGTCCAACCAAGTCACATTTGGTGTGAGGTACCAGCCCTTAGAGACGCATGTGACCACATCCTCATCATCAATCTTGTCAAACTGCACCTGGGGCATTTCAGAGTCTAGTTGGAAAAAAATAACAAAACAATTAGTTTCTTTTCTATTTCATCCCCAAGAGACTCAAGGTGACAGAAATCTTACCCTCAGTTTTTACATTAACCCTTTATGAAGGCAACACATCTTAAGGCTTACTATAGTAAAATTTTAGTCCAAGCATAGGAAGAGAAGAACAAGATACATCACGCTCTTGCCTTCCAGGGCTCGCCTACCGCTGCTCTCTTTAATGCTGAAATCTTCCCTTCTTGTGTGGGTTTATTCCACTCTCCACTGACCTCAGATTCTGAGAATCACAGAAGATAACAAATGATTCTTACCACCACCACCTTCCCACCTCTTCCAACTTTTATCCTGGAGGAATTCTGCCATGCAGAACTGCCAATCCCCATGAGCTCACTGGTAAGAAAGAGACAGCTGTCCATGTAGTCTTGTGAAGGGTACTGACACCTGGGGTACAATGGTGATCCATTGATTCAGTCCAATTTACATTTATTAGGGAGAGAAGTAAAGCCTAGAGAAGTTAAATGAGCTGCTCAAACTAGAGTTGCCCAATTTCCAGAACTTGGGCCTTCTGCCTCCTAGTGCAGAACTATTCTCACTAAACCACATATCAGATATCAGAGTCTTCATGAAGGACTATTATGTCCTATCAAATGTGGGGGGTTTTAGTGTCACAATTTGTTTGGAGAGTTTGGGATTGGACCAGTGCTGTTATTACCTTTGTTGTTTTATTTGTACTAATGAATGAATGATGCACACAGGTACAGACACAGCACTTTTTGTTCAGAGCAACATTTTTAGCTTAGTTAAATTGACATTCCAAGCCCCTGGCTCCCATGATAGAAATAAAATGAACCAGAATCCATTTGAATTGAAGAAGGAAAGGGAGAACATTGGAAGAGAAAACTTACAAATTATATTTATGAACAGAGACAGAGCTTAAAATGAAGTTCATTTGTTAAATTCTTTTACCTTCTACTATTAGCTTAATTGTACTTTCGCCTCTTCCATCTGGTGTGATGGCTGAGCACTTGTAGATAGCTTCATCCATGAAATCCACGTTTCTTAGTAGAAGTGACAGAGATCCCTCAGAAATTTCAGCCCAATCTACAGAGACTCTTCCCTCATACAAGGAGTTTTGATCTTCTAGTTGCTCTCTGTTATTGTGAAACTGGTAAACCAACTTGGAGTAAATTCCAAAGAAATCATAGTATCTGAAAAAGCGGTAATATTCCTCATCAGTCTCTACCTCATATTCCTCTGTGATATCGTCTCTTTCCCAAGAAAACTCCAGATTTTCTGTGCCTTCCACAAAGGAGAAATGGCAGGGGAGGGTCACATCAGTGAAGGGGTGGGCCCGCAACTCTTCTGTGGACACTGAGAATGTCAAAGAAGAAAGGGGGTTAGTACAGACTGATGACCACACCATCAGGTAAGCCTCCAAAATCAAGAAATCACTCCTGCTCTTTCTAGCAGAAAAGGATTTAGTACAGGGAACTAGATGTTTACAAAATTACTGGAAGGCTGGAGGAAAGAGGCTAAAGAAGGGCATGGGTGTTGAGACTTGCAACATGTTTGTTCTGTCCTCCCTGGCATCATGCTTTGTTCAGAATGACACAGCACAGTTGGTCTGCCACAGTTGCTGCTGCCTCTGCCTTATCAGGAAGTTGGTGAATGAGGAAAATGTCACTGCAGGTGGTGGCTTCAGAGCCAAACTGCACCTGCCAGATTCACCCTGGCAAAAGAAAGGATGCCCCATGCACTATAACCTTTCTCCCCACTTCGATCAGGTGCCAGTTTAATCCTTGCACAAATGTAGCTGATTGGCAGAGCCCAACTCACTCCCAAATCTCTAGGGTAAAGCAATCACGGAAATGTTGCAATTTTTTTTCCCCTCCAACTTCAGTAATCCAAAAAGGCACACTGGAAAGTAGAGACAGATGTTCAGTAAATAAATCTAAAAGCTATTCGGAATATAGCCATACACCGTGTACATGCATAGAATCATAATATGGATTAGAATCCTGGTATGTTATAGCTGAAGACAGTTTAGAGGCCACCTAGTTCAATGTTCTCAAACTATTTTCCCCAGAATTCATCTCAGAGTTTGCTACCAATGGCCAGGTAAAGGCTAAATCAGTGGGATCTCCACTCCTTTACCTCTTCAACCAGAACAATCCCTGCCTAATTTACTTATAAATTTAGACTTCCAAATCAGAATTCTATCAGATGTCTCTGCTATTAAAAAACAAAATTGATTCCCAGGAAGCAAAGTTGCTCAAGGTCACATCTTAAGATATTAGTAACAAGGTTGGGGTTGTAGCTCAGTGGTAGAGTGTTTACCTATTATGTGTGAGGCACTGAGTTCCATCCTCAGCATCACATAAAAATTAAATAAATAAAACAAAGGTATTGTGTCCATCTACAACTAAAAAAAATTTAGTTGTCCATCTACAACCAAAAGGAGAAAAAAAAAAAAAAAAAGATATCAGTAGCACTGCAGAAGGAAACAAGATCTCTCAGTTACAGAGTTAAAAATGACCTTTAGAGCATATGCCTATAATCCCACTGGCTTGGGAGCCTGAGGCAGGATTGAAAGTTTAAGGCCAGCACTCTGCAACTTAGACCCTAGGCAATTTACAGAGACCCTGTCTCAAAATAAATAAATAAAAAAGGGATGGGGATGTGGTTCAGTGGTTAGGTGCCCCTGGGTTCAATGCCTGGTACCAAAAAAAAAAAAAAAAAAAAAAAAAAAAAAAAAGACCTTTAAGGTTGTGGTTATCTGGCATTCTTTTTTTTTAAAATCATGCTGGAAATCAAAACCAGATCCCTCACAAGTGTTAGGCAAGTGCTTTACTACTGAGTTACATCTCCAGGCTATTACCAAACGTTTAAGCCTATATGACTAATTAAATTCCCAACTTGAGTGAGAGAATAAAAAGGCTTAAGCATTATGAAAGTAGGCACTCCAGTGAGAAGAATTTTTTTTTTTTTTCCTCCTAGAGACATTGTGCAGGTGACAAGCAGCAGGAAGGAGAAAGAGTTGGTCAGTGTGAGCGTAAGGATGTTGTTTGATACAATGAAATGAAAGAAACAGAATTTGAAAACAAGTGAAGTACTAAGAGCAAATCCAAATGATCAAAGTGAGTGGGCAAGGATGTGTCCAAAACACCAGCCCAGCAAAGAGCAGGGGGAAAGTCACCCAGCAAAGGATTTCAGCTGAATAACAGAGTTCCTTAGCAGCAGTCACATGGCTGTTGCTGGGGTCACCCACATAATTGGTGAAATTTCATTCTGGGTTTGTCTCTGAATGTTTTGGGATGAGAATAACATTTAAATGGATAGACTGAGTAAAGCAGTTGCTCTTCCTCATGTGGGTGGCCCTCAGTCAATCCAGTTTCTGAAGAGAACCAAAAAATGCTGACCCTCCTATGAGAGGGAAGCCGTCCTGCTTGAACATCCAAGAGATCCTTTTCTGCCTTCAGGCTTGAAGTGCAACTCAGGCTCTTCTTGGGTCTCCAGCCCTTGGCTCAGCCTATAACTGTTATCACTGACTTTTCTGGGCCTCTAACCTGCCAACTGCAGATCTGGGGACTTATCAGCCTCCATAGTTGCATAAGTCAGTTTCTTATAATTTTTCTCTTTCTCTCATCCTGACTACATTGGGCAATATTTTTTGAGAGTTTATAATGTGCTAAACATATGCTAAGAGCTTTTCTGATCTTAATTCTTTTAATCTGTATACTACATTGAGGTAGGTACTATTATTAACCCCAATTTACCACTGAGAAAACCAAGGCACCTGAGGTGAAATAAATTGCTCAAGGGAACACAGTTTGTGAGAAGTAGACTGTGAATGAAACCCTAGAGTCTGATTCCAAGACTCTCCATCTGAAACATGCATTTTCATCTCCTGAAGTAGGCACTAATTCCAAGTTTGCTTGTTTGTTGAACAAATCAATGACTAATGAATGAATATAAAGGAAGGCAGGATGGAAAAAAAGGAGGCCAAGAGAAACAGGTTGCATAATCTTTATTAGGTTATAACCTATCCTTTATAAGGATAAATTTGCAAATTAAAACACCAAGTGCTTTCTTGCTCAAATTATTAATTTTTTCTGCTGTGGTCATATTAAAAAAAATGGTGTTTTAAAAATTCTTGTCTAGCTGGGCACCATGGCACATACCTGTAACATCAGTGACTCTGGAGGTTGAGGCAGGAGGATTGCAAGTTTGAGGCTACCCTCAGCAACTTAGCAAGACTCTGTCTTCCCAAAATAAAAAATAAGAAAGGGCTAGGGATGTAGCTCAGCAGTAGAGCACCCCCAAGTTTCAGACCCAATACCAAAAAACTTAAATAAAAATTGATTTGATTTGACTTTAACTTTAATGAAAATTCGGTCTAATGAGTTATGAATTCAAATTCTAGTTCCAAGTAACCACTTACTAATCATTTGGCATCAAGCAAGGTACTTAATCTCTCTGGGTTAGTTTCCTCATATGAAATTAGAATAATAGAACCTGCCTCGGGATTGCTATGAAATACCTTGGGATCTTAGGAACTGCTTTTATATGACAGGGCTCAATCATTTCCCAGAGGGACAGAAGGAAGAGAGCAGATGGGTGAATACTTAGTATCAAATCTCTCTCACAAGAATATATAGTTTATTCATGAGAGGTCCTCAATTACAACTTCTCAGGTTCTACCCAGCAGGTCTTGCTGCAGCTATACCTTTCTGGCCCCAGGGAAAAGAGTCTCAGATTCAGGAATCCAAAGATGCTAGTCAATGAATAATGAAACATGATCTATGAAGGCTGTAACAGGCAATACAAAAGCCAGCTTCTGAGGGCTGTAGCTGCAGATGGGCCTACCTCAATCTAAATAACACCTTTGTTAATTTCATTCTGTTATTTCTAGACCGTTGTGTCCTTAGCTTCCCAAGGCCTAAGAGTCTGAGACAAAAGCTCAACAAAAATCTAATAATGTAGGAAAACACTTTGAAAATCATAGAAAGAAAACTTGGTGTCTAAAACACCTGCTATAGTACCTAGCACATATTATTAGGTGGACGATGTTGCTATAAAATATGATGCTATTAGAACAAACCAACACACCTTTCTCATTCTCACCTACGTATACACCCATTCCTTTTATTCGTTTGGTTGGGTTCTTCCTGATGATGAATGATTACCAACTCATCTTGCCTTACTGCTCCCCCTTACACACACACACACACACACACACACACACACACACACACACACTAACTGAGTAAAAGGAGAAAAGTCAGTAAAGGTAGCCTAGCGGGGCTAGTCTTGCACTAACTCCTGACTTATCTCAAACCTGAGGATGTCTTCAAGCTGCTGCCGCCTGTAAAGATTGGAACAGCCGAAGGTTCCTGAGAGAAGGCCCAAGCCTGAAGACTGTAAATATGTTTGATCACTGCGTAGAGCAGTTATATTGCAGGGTTTGGAGACCTAGTAATGTTTTAGAAACTTTTGCTTATAGACTTTTGGTTAGCTGAATTATGTTGACATTTCTCACATCTCTATCTTGTTCATTACCAACATTTTTGAAGAATTGAGTACAAAGAGTTACATAGGGCTGGAGTTGTAGCTCAGTGATATAGCACTTGCCTTATACGCATGAGGCACTGGGTTCAATCCTTAGCACCACGTAAATTAATAAAATAAAGGTATCTACAACTAAAAATTAAAAAAAAAAAAAAAGCCAGTCTCAGCAACTTAGCGAGGCCCTAAGCAATTTAGCAAGAACTTGTCTCAAAATAAAATATAAAAAGGGCTGGGGATGTGGCTCAATAGTAAATCATTCCTGGGCTCAATCCCTGCTACCAAAAAAAAAAAAAGTAAGAGTTACATAAACCCAGTGCTGACTATTCATTTTGACTTTTCAGATCTGACCTGAACTGGATATTATATTAATTGGTACTTGTCAGAGTCACTTGAAGGTGATGAAGAGGGGGATAGATATGTTTTTCTTTTTGGTTGAGAGGTTCACAGTATAGATGTGAATAAAGATAGTCATGCAGATATGGCCTCAAATGGACAAATCAAATTGGGGTAGGAGTTGGCAGCTTTTCTCTTAGAAAAATAAGAAGTAGACTGGGTATGTAGCTCAGGGGTTCAATTTCCAAATCTACAAAAGAAGGTGAGGAAGGAAGGAAGAACCAACAATAATGCTTTAAAATATGTGTCTGTTATTCTCCCATCTGCTCTTTGCCTATTCCTGCATAGCAAGTTAGTTGCATTTCACAAACAAAAGTTGGATGTTTGAAGTGAATAAGTGATTTGTTTGATTTATTATCTCCAAACCACCGTTTTCCTCATTATCCTCAAAGCTATTTCAAACATACCCACAACATTTTTTGAAAAAAGACTCACCTGCACCATGAAGATGTAGAAGTAGGTTGACAGACACCAAAAGGAAAGACATTCAGAAAAAGAGAGAGAGAGAGAGAGAGAGAGAGAGAGAGAGAGAGAGAGAGAGAGAGAGAGAGAGAGAACATTTGCTTCAGCAAAGAGTGTGGACCACCATAAGCAGAGCCACATGTTGCTGGGTGGGCGGAAGGCCCTCCTAGGCACTACTTCCAGACCCCATGCCTACCAGGGACACACCCAGCAAACAGACACTCCCAGCACCTCAGTGTTCCATGTGGGAATGCCACCTAAGTTCACTCCAGCTGATCCTGTCCAACTTTGTTTTGCTATATGAACCTGGAACTTTATTTCTATAATATGTAACTCTGTCTCTATAGATGTGTCACAGTTGAATTATTTGGATCCAAGATCAGCCCTGAAGATGATATTTGAGGGACCATTGACAGCATCCCAAGCAATGGTCACTGGTCTCTCTGAATGTTGCTGGGGCAAGTGGAGGTGGAGGAGTGATAGCTAGTAGATACATAGGTGTATCTGGGAAGTTAGGGACCAATGTTTCCCAAATAGGAAAAACAAACAAACAAACAAAAAACGTGACAACACTAAACGAGACTGCTCAGCCAAGGCTGCACTTTAATGGGAATGATATTATGGGGCCTAGGACAGCTCTGAAATGGGGTGGGAGAAAAAAAGCAGGGAACACTTACCTCCTTTGAGAAGCTCTAACCCAAATGCACAGCTACATGGAGGTAAAGCCACTGATACCCGCAGGCTGAAACCAGCCTCCCTCTACAGCCTCGTCTCCCACACTGTACGTTCCTCCAGTACATTCCAATGTCACAGTGCAGTCCAGACCCTTCAGGCCAGGTACATCCTGCATCACTACTACTTACTTATTCAAAAACTCTAAGTCACCCTCTCAAAGCCCTTCCAATCCCATATGCAGTTAATCATTCCTTTTTTACCTTGAACATACTTTTATTGTTGCATGATTAGCATTATACACCAATGATTGCTTTGCATGTTCTTTTGTCCATTGTTATTTCAAAGAAAGAAAGGTGAGATAGTCATACCTTCTCAGCATATCTTCTTGCCTCCTCTTCGTCCTATTATCTATTATGGAGGGGGAAAATTTCCACCACAATCCTCCAAGTCCACTTAGGGTACATCATAATAACAGCAACTGTATGTCAAATGCTTACTCATGCCAAGTTTAATCTTCAAAGTAAGACTGTGAAGTACTACTATCTCCATTTTATAACTGAGGAAACTAAGGCTTAGAGAGCATAACATTTTCACCTAGGGGCACACAGAGATAAGACTCTCATACTTTAGCTAAAATGTGTACATTCTCCCTAAGCTCTGTCCTGACAAACCTCTGCCATACACTGCAAGGAGCCCCCTCTCCCAGGGTGACCACCAGGAGAACAGGAAGTTCACAGGCTGATTTAGCAGATGATTTTCTGGAATATTACAGTAAGTCTTTTTCCTACCCTGGAAAATATGTGCTCTGTGGGTTGAATATAAACAAATACAGAAGTCTCAGAACAGGAGAATAAAGGAGCAGCCCTTGACAGGCAATGACCAAAAAAAGCATTTCTAGGGTCAGTGGTACAAGTGGAAAGATTTATTAGCAAGTCTACATACTCTAACTAGGAATATGACTACCGTTTGATGTCATCTATTTATTTAGAGAATACTTCTCCATGGCAGGTATACTAAAATATTTTAAAGATTTATCTAAAATAATACAAATGTAAAAGGAAATATGGCAGATAGCAGCTACTAGAGTTACAGAAACAATTGAGAGGACTACAAAGTCATAGAGAAAAACAAGTTATAGAAATATGAATTTCAACTCAATAAAATTTCATTATTTCTACGATATGAAAAAATTTCATCATTGTAAAAGACAGAAATCCAAAGTCCTTTCAGATTCCCCCATCACAGTCAGATATAATCTTTGCTCCTTTATACTTCTACTGCATTTTTACTGCTATATAATATTCTCACTCATTTAATAAAGTTTACATATAATGATCCTAATAGTAACACAGGTTTATTACAAATTCTTTTGAAAAAATAGAAAAAAATACAAAAGACTATTAAGATCACTTTTAATCATCATACAAAAGACCACTATTACCATTTTGGAATATCCTTTCAGGCTTTTAGATCAGTACCTTTTAAAACAAATCAGTTTGTATATACAGTTTAGTGTTCAGATTAATTTTCCTCAACACTATTTGATGAGTATTTCTCCATATTAAATATTGTTATAACATGATATACTCTGTCTTATGGTTATTTGTTTGCACAACTTATCACCCCAATGAAGATATAAGTTTCCTAAGGCAGGGGTAGGTCCTCCTCATCTTTCATATATCCATCATGGTGTTCCATAGATTATAAGTCCAAAAAGTGTTTCTTGAATTAACTGAATTAAAATGAATCTTGTAAAAGATTCTCAAAAAGTTTCACTATATAACAGGCAAAAGAAAAACAACAAAAGTCAAAAACATAAAAGAAATTCATACACTATTCAAGACGAGTATAAATTATGTAAGCACAGAAAATTCCTGCCCTTGCCTCTAGGGCTTAAACCCTTTTCATCTTTGGCTTGCAGAAAAACAATGGCTAGTCTAATGCACTAGCTCTATGTGGTGACATAAGCATAAAGAACGAGGTACAGCTGGGTACCTCAACACTTCTGTCATATTGTCAGTCATTTGACTCTCCTGTTCACAATCATGGCCACCAATATCTCCCAAACAAATATTCCCTTTATGGAAAGAAATTACCTGTATCACAGCTTGTCTCTCTGATTCAGTCAGGTGAGAAGCAAGTGAGGTGGAGTCAGTATGTCTTTGAAGGGACAGTTGTGTGACAGTCCTCAGGGACAAGGCTTGGAGATAATGTTATTACCAAGCTGTTGCTCAAACCCTTAGCAAAGAGCTCTATGAGACAATATGTCTACAGCTGTATTTGTAGGTGAAAAAAAAGTGCTTACAAGGTATTTACTGCTCCGGAAGACGGGAACTAGAAGAACAACATAATATTCAATGCTGGGAAATCATTCTGCATCCATTTTTAAAAAAATCACATTCTTGAGGAAAAACTAAATAACATGGGAAAATGCTTGTTATACAATTTTTGAAAAAATCACAATATAAAATCTAATATATATATATATATATTTGTACATATATGTATGATTTCAACTTTGTGGAAAAAATATGTGCATAGGAAAGGAAGAAAATACACCAAAATGTTAATCATGGTTATTTCTGAAAAGTGCGATTGTGTGTGATTTTAGTGTTCTTATTACATATCTCTGAATTTTCTACAATTCTTTACATTTAATTATAATAAATAATTTATAACTGGAGAAATAAAGTGATGGAAAAGACAGACCTTATATGATAGAGAGACTGAGGGTAGAGGAAGGAGTGAACAAACAAGATTTATTCTTTATTCTCTTTCTCTTATTGATAAGTATGGTTTGTGTCTCCTGTTGGAAGCCCTATTAACCTTGAGGCTCAATTTCAGTAGTGGGCAGTTGTACATTAGGGTATCTTTCCCTCTCTCACTCCCACAGCACATAGATTACTATCTGGATTTTAACTGGGTTGGCATAATTCTGACACTTAGCACAGACCAGGTGAACTATAGATGAGGGTTTGAGGGAACACTGTTCTTGGTAAATCAACTTATTAGAATAGGGCAAATAAAATGGAGACAAGAATAATAGGCTCCCTACTGGGAATTGGCATCAGGATGTTTTGGTTTTGTCTAGCTCCTAAAGCATCCAGTACATTTTCTACCAAAATAACTGCAGAAAAGAGTGGAATGAAATAATTGCAATCAATATGTGTCACTTCTCAAATTCCTGCTACAGGGCTGGAAGCTTGATATACATTTGACTCTTACCCTGAGGCACAAGAGGAACATCATGATTCAAACAGTATTAAGAAACTGTGAAGAATACTTTGTGCAGACATGTAAGTTTATTTCTATAGGAGCCACATTCCTCAGATTCCCCCAAATCTTTCCATGCAATGTCTACATGAGCTAATAAGGAGATGGGATTTGGTGCTCCTAGGAAAAGAATTGGAGGTGATCCCTCGCCTGGAACTCATACCTCTCTCCATGGCTTATACAAACCTATTGTCTCAAAGTTTACTACTTTTCCTCTTCTATACCACATCATACCAGTATACTTCAGATTTGGGGGCAGAATTACAATTTTAAATATTTTCTTGCATTCTCCCAAGAGTAACAAAACTTTAGTGGTTATAATCACCAGCACTAAGCATGGCTGCCAATCCGGACCCCTCACCCTTTCTCAGACATATAATTTTCTCCCTTGGCCACTCTTTCTCAAGAAATGCCTTTCTGGGATAGCCTCTCTCTCATTGGTTAGGGGGCTTAGAAAAAATGGTGTGACTCTACATCGTGTACAACCAGAGAAATGAAAAGTTGTGCTCCACCTGTGTACAATGAGTCAAAATGCATTCTGCTGTCATGTATAACTAAATAGAACAAACTATATATATATATATATATATATATATATATATATATATATAGAGAGAGAGAGAGAGAGAGAGAGAGAGAGAGAGAGGGAGAGAGAAAGACTAGGCAAGACCTCGCTGTGGTGCTACGCTGCTGCCACTACAGTTGACCCTTCCGCTCACACTACTGCAGCACAAAAGTGATTTCCAACATTTTTTACTTATCTTTCCCCTTTCTTTTCCAAGAGGTAACTGCAGATCAGACACTAAGGACCTTCATGTTTCACAGATGTAGTTTTTGGAGGAAAAAGAGGGGGAGTGATGTGTGTGTGTGTTGGGAGAAATTTTCCATTATGAGTGTTTTACTAAATTGAATTTCTTTTTTGTTTACAAAGAAAAGGAAAAAGAAATGCCTTTCTTCTTTCCTTCATTTCTGCATGCCTCATCCTACCTCTACACAAGTCCCACCATCCCCTGAAGGCCTTCTTAATTGTAGCAGGCCAAATGGTTCTTTTTCTCTGAACTTTGATAGTATTTGGTTTTGACTCTGTATGACAGTTACAAATGCTACTTTATATTTTAGTTACTTAGGGTTAATTTTCAAAATAACAATATACCATACAGTTTACCTAATGTGTAAAATTCAGTGGGTTTTGGTATAATAGTATAATCACCACCAAAATGTACAAGATCAATGTCACTACCCCCAAAAGAAACCCTGCACCTACTGGCATTCAATCCCCAATTTCCCTTCACTCTAGCCCTTGACTACCACTAACCTACTTTTTGTCTCCACAGATTTTCCTGTTTTGGTAGTTCATATCAATAGAATCATACAATATGAGCTCATTTAAAAAAAAATGTAAGTTGTAGATAGACACAATACCTTTATTTTTTATTTATTTATTTTTATGTGGTTCTGAGGATAGAACACAGTGCCTCACATGTGCTAGGCAAGTGCTCTACCACTGAGCCACAAGTCAAGTTCACAATATGAGTTCTTTAATAACTGGTCTCTTTCACTTATATGTTAGCATAATGTGTTCAAGATTCATCCATGCTGTAACATGTGTCAGTGCTTTATTTTTATTGTTGAATAATGTTCCATTGTATGAATATTTACATCTCATCTATCCTTTATCAGGTGAGGGATATTTGGGTTGATTCCATCTTTTTGCTATGAAAAAAGCTGATATTCTGAACATTCATGCACAAATTTTCACGATGACAATTTTCATTTTTCTTGGGTCTGTATCTTGGAATAGAACTGCTGGGTTATATGGCAATTCCACTATTTAAACCTTTTCAGATCAGCCATATTGTTTTCCAAAGTGACTATTCCACTTTTCATCTCACCATCAGTTCACGAGGGTTGTGATTTCTTCACATCTGCACAAGCATTCCTTACCCATTTTATTTCAGCCCTCTTAGTGGGTATGAGTGGCATCATACTGGCATTTTTATTTGCATTTTCCTGCTGGTTAAAGATGCGGATTATCTTTTTATGTGCTCATTCCTGAATTGTATTATCTTCTTTTGAAAAATGTCCATTCAGTTCCTTTTCCTTTTCAAAACTGTATTTTTTCCTCAGTGTTTTCATGTTTGCTCTGTTCTTACACAGTGAATCTCTTGAAGGCATATTTTTATCTGTATAAAACCATAAACACTGTTATATTGTACTACGTTGGTATCCAACTCCATCAATAACTGAGTTGGTAAATTAATTAATTTTCCCATACCTTGGTTTTCTTGTCTGTAAAATGGGGATAATAATACCTACTTTATAGAATGAATGTGAGGATTAAATAAAATAATGACTATAAGGCCCCTAGCACAGTATTTGGTACTTAGAAAAGAAATAATAGGTATTATCTATTACTTTTTGTAATACTTACACCTTCTAATGTATAGTTCAGTTTCTTAGACAATAGGTATTTAGTGAGAACTTAGTATTTAATATTTATATAAATTATAATACATTATAATCAAAATACAATAAAATTTTATTATAAATTTATAATATACATTATAATATAAATTTATGTTAATGTATAAAATATATAAATGTTATATATAATATATAAAAGTATATTAGTATAGTATTTAGATATTTAGTGTGAACAAAGCTAGGGACTAAATTTTTTAGTAATTTATTGCTATAGTTATGACTAGCTTTTTACAAAAAGTCAGACAACCTAATTATGGAACATAAATTGAGCAAGGGGATAAAATTAAGATACACAGTCACTCTAACTCCCAAAACCAGACTTCACCAGGTCTTAGAAAAGTCCCTAAATGGAAGGAACTCAATAGGAGTAGTCATGAGGATGGTTTTACAGCTCTAACATATGCTTAAAGACACTTAGATCCAAAAAATATCATTATTATTTGAGTCTTCAAAATAGAGTCCAAACTTCAAAAGAAGCCTGATTTGGATAAAAATAGTCAGGAAGCCATCTTAATCTATCAATTCTATAAGAGCAAAATGTGGCAAAGGAAGGAACTGCTGATAACCAAACTGGTAGATCTTAAATAATGGGTTGAAAACTTAACTTAGGCCTCTATAACACAAAAGATGACTCCTCATGATAGACTGAAAGCCTAGAGCTCCCTCTGCCTTCAATGCTGCCTTAACAGATAATTATTGTTTTTGTTTTGTTTTTGAGATTTGAACTAAAAAAATCAATATTCTTTTTCCTACTATGGTAGGAACACAGAAGAACTTTAAACCATCCTCAAGAAATATGAATAAGTCAGAGTGAGAGGGATACAGCAATAGAAATAATTCAAAATTTTGTGTGCCAGGCTAAACAACTGGCCTCCATTTGATAAGCAATGAAGAGATATGGGGTCAAAGCAGAAGGGAAAGAGATTAACTGAAATTTAAAAAAAAAAAAAAAAAAAAAAAGCAGTGCTTTAGAAAGCTAATCAGACTCGGAAGTGGCTAGAAGAGAGGTAGGAGTCTAGTCTAGGAGGTATGAGGTCTTGCTATAACTTGGAGACAGAGAGGACAATAAATCTGGGGCAAGGATAGTTTGGACCAACCTCTCAAATCTTTAACCCTAAAGCATGGAATAGTAAGGAGAAGAGAACTATGGTTTATTTAGGAAATTGTGGAATCATAAGTAAAGATTATTTCAACTTTCTCTTTAATCTGATCATGATCTAATGCGTAGCAAAGAGTAACTGTTAAAACAATGACTACTGGGCTGGGGAAATAGCTCAGTCGTTAGAGTGCTTGGGTTCGATCCCCAGCACCACCAAAAAAAAAAAAAAAAAAAAACACTGACTACTATTACAGCTAATAATAATAATGTCACTACTTATGGGGTATTTTGTGCTATGTGGTATGCTAAGCACTTTAGATTTAAGCCTTAAAATGACCCTATAAAACATAATATACTGCATAATACAGGTGATGAAATCAAGGGTTAGAGATTGACAAAATCAAGATTAAGTAAAAGAAATAGGATTTGCAGTGATGGGCTTTAAAATTTAGCCCTAGGTAATGCATTATGTTGTCCCATTGGTCCTTCACACTCTCCAATCCTCCCACTGCCCTCCCTCATATCTCCTTCAGCTAGCCACCCACCTGACACTGTGAGGGCCCACAAGCAACCAAAGTTCTTTCACCTCCCTGAAGAGTTTTTAGCACTATCTAGGCTGACTGGATGTTTCAAGGTACACTGTAGGCATGGGAATTTCGTTTAATGTAGACATATCTGGCTGCACTGAAGAGAGAAACAAACATGGTAGCTCAGAAAGAGAGGGTTATTAAAATAAGCAATTAGGAGATTCTCACATTAATCCACCTGTTATCAGAACTGGTCTCAAATGAAGCTGCACCTGAAGGTCATTCTGGATTTAAGGCAGTCCTAGACCTTAGCAGCTGTATTTTATGAATCTTGTATACTTATGTTCCACAATTGACAAAAACTATTCATATTCCACACGTCTGTCTCTTCCTGGTCTGCTATCAACTGCAATTTCCCTGTGGGTTCCTTGAATTACATTCCTGGGAAAGAATGAGAAACACACACTTTTGCTTCTCTTCATTTGGGCATTGTCTTATAAGTAGTAGGCCACCAGGAAGTCAGTTGATGGGCCCACCAGGGGGTTAATCAACTATGGTTCAAACATGGCACCCCAAATTCTGTTTGGTTCAGGTGCCTTTCAACTAGTGCTTCTATCTCAGTTCTGTGTCCCAAGTCCACAAAATTCCCAATCCCCAAGACAAGTGCCCTATGATTCTAACAATGACATTATTTTTAAGTACCACGAATGGATAAATGCCATTTGTAATACTAACTACACACTTTTGTAAGATCTTATTGCTTGAAATAAAGAATAAACTGGGTGCAAGAGAGCAGTGTGGTGTAATGTAAAGATCATGAACTCTGGAGTCACATACACCTGAGAGTGAATTTCTACTTTGCTTGTCACTCTGTGTGATATAAGGCATCATAATTTCTAATGAGTTCCCTTCCTTGTAAAATGGGGATACAAGTTCCTTTTTATAAATTATATCAAATTTATAAAATACTTGAGATGTAATTTTATTATTTTTAAGCACAAAACTATTATTTTAAATATTTTCAATTTCACAATTTAGGGTCAGTACAAGAATGTGAGTCTGACCCCAAAAAAGGTACATTCTTTAAAGAATACTTACAAAAAAGATTACCTGTAGTGCACTTAGGGGTTTTTAAAAACATTACATCAATGGAGTGTTAAATGGGCAAAGTATAGTTTCCCATGACTACAACTCGATTGGAAATTAAAAGTTTGGCTATGGAGCAGGGGGATTAGTTTATTATACAAGTGACTGACAAGAAAAAAGTTATCTTCATCGGGCATGGTATAACACACCAGCAATCCCAGCAACTCTGAGGATAAGGCAGGAGAATTGCAATTCGGAGGGCAGCCTCAGCCAACTTAGTGAGGCCCTAAGCAACTTAGGGAGCCCCTGTCTCAAAATAAAGAGCTGGGGATGTGGCTCAGTGGTTAAGCACCCCTGGGTTCAATCTGGTACCAAAAAAAAGAAAAAAGAAAAAGAAAAAAAAAATACTAATTTCAGTTTCAAGAGGAAAGCAACTTAGTGGTATTGATTATACATAACCACTTAATTTTCATATGCCTAAAAGTTGTTAAAAAAAAACTATTTTTTCTCATTTCTGTAAATTACAAAGTGTAATTTCAGAAAAGATTGAATTTGGGACAAGGATGAAAACATGATAGTTGGAACTACTAAGTTAATGCCAGAGTCAGGATTTTCCCAGTTAAACTGTAGTTTAAACTTGAAGTAAAATCTCAATTCTTTCTGAATTCTTGATTAATTAATTTGAGCTATCTCAAGTCAAGAACACGCCTCTACTGATTTCCTAAATGCATTATTCCTAGTTACACAAAACAGCACCACAAGCAACAAAATACTGAACAGCAAGTAGAGCCAAGTATTATCCATTCTTGAAGGACGGGGCAATTGAAATCAATCAAATTCCTGTCCAAGGACAGAATTTGACGATCCAGAGGTTCTGATTTCTAGTCCATCTGTCTGCACCCTTCGAAGAGGACTTTGTTCTTCTCCACTTTAAATTACCGGGGTTTGCTGTCATGGCCGTGTTCTCAGGGAATCCTAGGCTAGAGGCCCCACTTCTAAACCGAGAAATGAGAGGGCGTTGCACCGTGACGCGCAAACCTTTCAAGCCCAGATAAGCAGTTCTTGGGTTGTTTACCCAGGTAGTCCTGGAATCGGGTACAGATCACTGGACCCCACTGATTATAAAGCCCTTTCGCTCAAACCCCGCCCGGGGTCTCCCGCAACTGAGCGCAGCCCTTCCGCGCCATGCGCCACGTGAGGCTTAGCTCGTCCCCGAGCAGCGCGCGCACCCGACACCTCGTGCCGCGTGACTCCTTCGGGGCGCGCAGGGTTAGCGCCCGCCTCGCCACTTCCGACGCAGCGCTGGGTTCAGATTCCGGGTCGCCGCCGAACTCCGGGCCTGTGGATCGCGCGCAGCGCTGTGCGGAAGTCCGCCCCAGCCTGGCGCCGTGCGGCGGCCCGGATGGAGGAGGCCGGAGCGGCGGTGGCCACGGCCGGAGAGGCTGAACTGAACTGGTCCCGCCTCAGCGTGTCCGCCGAGACGCTCGAGTCGGAACTGGAGGCACGAGGCGAGGAGCGGCGCGGCTCTCGAGAGGCGCTGCTGAGGCTGCTGCTGCCCCACAACCGTCTGGTGTCGCTGCCACGGGCTCTGGGCAGTGGCTTCCAGCACCTCCAGTTGCTGGACGTGAGCGGAAACGCGTTGACCGCGCTGGGACCAGAACTGCTTGCGCTGACGGGTCTGCGCACGCTGCTGGCCAGGAACAACAGACTCAGCGGGCCGGGCGCGCTACCCAAGGGCCTGGCCCAGTCGCCGCTCTGCCGCAGCCTCCAGGTGCTCAATCTCAGCGGCAACTGCTTCCAGGAGGTGCCTGCCTCGCTGCTGGAGCTGCGTGCGCTGCAGACCCTCAGTCTGGGCGGCAACCAGCTGCAGAGCATCCCGGCCGAGATCGAGAACTTGCAGAGGTGAGCGGGCCCTTGTCGGAGGGTGGGAGGCCTGGGGCGGTGTCTGCGAGCCCGGTGGCGCCAGGCCTAAGCGGACATTTTTCGCGGAGCTGTCTTGCAAGCTCTCTTTAGCAGTTGGATAGTGAGTCCTGCTTGACCATCTCCGAGACTTTTGAATATCTAGAATACAGTCACAAGAGTTTGGTTTGGCCTATACGGATTTTGGAGGCACTTTTGCTGTTGTTTTTCTTGGGTCTGGGGGGTGATCTCAATTGTGTGGGTACTTATAAACAAATGTAAGTCTGAGGTTATCACTCGTTTAAGTCTTCCATGGCGTTCCACATTCACAGATCACAGTACGTGCCTTTTAGCATGGCTTACAAAATTCTCTGAAATGACCTTTTTTCCCCACTATATTTCCAGCTCCCTTTTTCTCTTTTGCTACCCCAACAATATCGTTTGTAGAGTGAAGTGAATCATGCACTTTTAAGTATGTAGGGAAGCTGACTTGTAGCTCCTGGTACTGGTAGGCACACTAAATATGTGTTAGTGGATGCAGAACCTCTGTACATGTACTGTTCCTTTTGCCTGGAATGTTTTCTTCACTTGGCAAACTCCTTTTTGGTTTTAAACCTATCTCAAGGATAACTTCTGTGATACTCTTCTTTACTACTCCCTGACAACAATAATTATTGCTAAATTGTATGTTCTCTGTATCTCATCCATCTCACCATTGCATTTACCTTATTAAATATAATTCCTTGTTTACAGGAATTATCTGCCTCACCTGCTCCATTATTCAATAAACACATGTTGAGTTTAATGGAAGGAGAGAAACAGTATAATAAAAGTGCCCTGAAGGTGCCCTGGATAGAAGCAGAAAGTTAAGCAGTGAACTGTCTTCCATCTGTAAAATGTTTTCACCTCCTTTATTGAATTTTCAGAGATAACCGAATGCTAGAGCTGGTAGGAACTTAAGAGTTAAGTGTAGTGAGAAGAACATTGTCCTAGGAGTAAGAACTCTTGGTTCTTAAGCCTTAGGCAAAAGTCACTTGACATGTCCTAACCATAGCTTCCTAATCTGCAAAATGAGGCATTTGGATGAGATAACCCTTTATTTACTCCTCAGCTGATGAGTACTTGCATGTGTCAGGCACTATCCCAGGCTCTGAGGTTATGGTGGAGAACATGAACCTGGCCTTATGGAACTAACATGCATACTAATAGAAGAGACAGACATTAAACAACTTAACTAGAAACCTCAGTATTTAACTACAGTGGTTATAAGTTTTATGAAGACGTACTAGTGCCTGGGACAGCATTAACCTGACTTACTTTGGTCCTTGAGCAAGTGATATTTAAACTGAGCTTTGAAAAAAAGAGTTAAGAATTATGGAATGGGGTTGTAGCTCAGTGGTAAAGCACTTGCCTAGCATGTGTGAGGCAGTGGATTTGATCCTCAGCACCACATAAAAATAAAGGTATTGCGTTCATCTACAACTAAAAAAAATTAAAAAAAAAAAACTAAGGGACAAGGGTGGTGGGGTCAGTCCAGATAGAAGGAACAGTGCATGTGAAAGTTCAGAGGCAAAAAGGAGGGTGACTACCAAATGTGAAAATGAACCTCTTGAAGTGAGCAAGAGAGAAAGTGGCAAATGTTAATTTGAGTCTTTCAGGCCATTTTTTTATCTTGAAGGCCATGGAGAAGTTTGGATTTTACTCTGAGTGCACATGTGTCTTGTTGCTGTGCAGTAGTAGAGTAGGGAGAGGCTGGAAAGGTAAGAGAAGATTTGGAGGCTGACTAGGAGGTCATTATAGTAGGATGAGAAGTAGCCTATACTAGGGTGTGCTAGGAGAGAAGGTAAGAAGTAGAAGGGCAAGAAAAAGATTTAAAGGTTAAAATTTACAGGACTTGGTTCTTCATAATTTTTATGTTACATAATTCCAACTTTCTCATTTGAATTTTCTCAGTATACTATGAGGAACTCAGGGCAAGCATTATTTCCATCACAGAGGAAAGGAAGTAGGCAAAAAATCCCTGTCATAAATGCTTTAAAGATACTTTTAAAATTCTTAAAATGATTTTATGAGATGACATACTCCCCCTTTGAAGAAACTGAAGAAGAAATGAATCTCAGAAAAATTAAGTCTCAAGGTCAGTAAGTGGTAGAACTGTACTTGACCTCTCGGGTCTCTGACTCTAAACTTGCAGTGGCAAAATAGGACTAGAACCTGAATCTTTGGACTTCTGTTCTGTTGCATCTGTGATAAGGAGAATTGGTCCAGGTCGTTTGCTTGGTTGACCTGATTTTCTGGGCTGACAACTGTGCCATGCGTGGCTCTAGGTCATTGTGTTTTGACTCAAATATGTGGGATATTTTTCGTCAAATTTTTTATTTTTAAGTTTTATGCTTTCGCTCTTTCTCTCTCTCTCTCTCTTTTCTTTTTTAATGTTTTTTTAGTTGTCAGTGGATCTTTTATTTATTTATATGTGATGCTGAGTATCAAACCCAAGACCTCACACATGCCAGGCAAGCGCTCTACTGCTGAGTCACAACTTCAGCCTTGCTTTATTTCTCTTTACTGACAGGAATCAGCAAAAGTTTAGGCTATGTTCCAAATATAAACTCTGGATGAGTATAGGCTAAAAGGGTTATGTAGAATTATATTCTC
The DNA here is from genome assembly GCF_902686455.1 of Sciurus vulgaris. Lineage (NCBI taxonomy): Eukaryota > Metazoa > Chordata > Mammalia > Rodentia > Sciuridae > Sciurus > Sciurus vulgaris. The sequence goes on along the minus strand of NC_136470.1, from coordinate 70,580,845 downwards.
TAGAGGTAGAAACAGGCTTGGCAGTGATCTGATTTGCTTCCTCCTTTTTACAGATGAGGAAACAGATTTCATATTAGTTATTGTTTTCTTTTTTAGTTGTACATGACAGTAGAATGTATTTTGACATAGCATACATGGAATATGACTTCCTATTCTTGTGGTAATACATGATATGGAGTTACACTGGCCATGTATTCATATATGAACATAGAAAAATTATATCTGATTCATTCTGTCTTTCCCTTTCCTATCTCCTTCCCTTCCCCTAGTACCCCCCTGTCCAATCTGGTGAACATCTACTCCCCGACCCCATCTCACCCCACCCCTATTGTGAATCAGCATCTGCATATCAGAGAGAACATTTGGCGTTCGGTTTTGGGGGATTGGCTTATTTCATTTTAGCATGATAGCCTCCAGCTCCAACCATTTACTGGCAAATGCCATAATTTCATTCTTTATAGCTGAGTAATATTTCATTGTGTATATATACCACATTTTCTTTATCCATTCATCTGTTGAACCACCTAGATTGGTTCCATAGCTTAGCTGTACTGAACTGAGCTGCTATGAATGTTGATGTGACTGTGTCACTGTGGTATGCTGATTTTAAGTCCTTTGGGTATAAACCAGTCTGCAGTCCCACCCACAATGTATGAGTCTATCTTTTCCCTCACATCCTCACCAACATTTATTGTTACTTGTATTCTTGATAATTGTCACCGACTGAAGTGAGATGAAAACTCAGTGTAGTTTTAATTTGCATTTCTCTAATTGCTAGTGATGTTGAACATTTTTTCATTTTTTTGTTGACCAATCTTATTTCTTCTGTGAAGTATATGTTCAGTTCCTTAGCCCATTTATTGATTGGGTTATTTGTTTTATTGGTGGTAAGTTTTTTGAGTTCCTTATATATACTGGAGATTATTGCTGTATCTGAGGTGCATGTGGTAAAGATTTTCTCCCATTCCGTAAGCTCTCTCTTTACACTCTTGATTGTTTCCTTCGCTGTGAAGAAGCTTTTTAGTTTGCTACTATCCCATTTATTGATCCTTGATTTTACTTCTTGTGCTTTTCGGAGTCTTGTCAAGGAATTCGGTTCCTAAGCGGACATGATGGATATTTGGGCCTATTTTTTCTTCTATTAGGCATAGAGTCTCTGGTCTAATGCCTCAGTCCTCAATCCACTTTTTCTAAACTTCCTCTGACATTTCTTCCACTGTGATGTCGATGGATTCTGTTATTGGAGTATGTTGGTTTGTTTGGGATGATTTGTTCCCGTGCTTTTTCATGTTTGTGTGTCTACTCATCTAACAGTATGGCTCTGTGGCAGTAGTAGTAGTAGAAACCCCGTGGACTTAATAGTATCCCTGAAGGTTTCTAGTACCTCACTGCTTAAGGGGAGACAAATAACAACAACTAATTAAAACAATATTCAGCATTAAACTAAATAGTTCCTACTATGATGTGTACAATGTTAATTATCAACGAAAACAAATGATATGATTAGTTATTGCCTACAATAAAACCACAAGTTTGTAAAAGGGTTTACAATGTCAAATGGTGGACAGGAAGAGATCAGAAGTGTGATATAGGATGTGGTGATTATGAGGGAGGAGGACAGAAGATAGAAGTAAAAAATTAAAGGAAGAGTGAAAGAGAACAATAGAGATTGGCTGTTGGCAGAAGAAAAGAATCAAGGGAAACAGGTAAGAGAAAATATATAAAGTAAAAAAATTTTTAAATTAAAAATAAAAGAATATAAAACAAAACTAAAATATACTAATCAAACATCCTAGTCCTCAAAAAACTGATCCATGAAAAATAACTGAGTTCAAAAATGCTAGAAATGAGAAAATAAACCAAGTGAGTATGTATAATTGTCCATGTGCCACTAAGGTCACAATTAAACACAGAAAACAAAAAAAGAGGAAAAAAACATCTTGATGAAAAGTTAAAGAATTCTTTTTGTTGGAGTTCAAAAGATTCTCAGTTTCTCTTCTCAGTGGTTTTAGGTAGGGTCGTCTGGAGTGTGATGCTCCATCCTCTGGATTGCTGGAGTAAGAGAGGTAATCCTGTGGGCAGAGTTCCTGGAGGCTTAGGTGGCTCCGGGCTCTTTGCTGAATGCCTACATCAGCGCACCTCCAGTATCTAATACTTGCTGGTCCACACTGGAAGACTGCACCCCAGGGCTCTCCCTTGGGTTCATCTCATGTGATGAAGGAGACAATTCTTAGTCCCCTACAGTCACCTGTGGGCCCCACGTTTCCTGGTCTTGGTTCAGTCTCCAAACTCAAATCTTTCCCACCCCCGCCCTTCAGGCCTGTTGTCTCTCCTGGCCAGTCCTGCAAGATGGGAAGGGGAGAGGGAAGGGGAGGGGTAGAACCAGGTGAGTTTCCATGACCACTTATCCCCGGTGGAAGCCTCTTTCCATGTTTGATTTTTTCTCCTGTCACTTAAGCACACGCCATGTCATACAGTGTGTGTTTACTGGGCCTATATTTCTGATCAAACCCCTGTTGTCAGGAATTGGCTCCCTTAAGTGCTGACTCCACAGCTGCAAAATGGTTCCTTTCTTTGTACTCCACACATTGCCTGGAGAGAGAGCAGCTTCTTTCCCTCACAAAGATATTGTGCAGTGCGCTGAGGCAGTGTCTTTGATCTCTAAATGCTCCCTATCTAGACATGCCTCAGGGCTCCTAAAAATGCCAGTTCCTTTAATTCCCTTATCCCTTCTCTTTGCTCGCTGAGGGACCACTTTGGCTGGTGTTCCACGCCCAGCTGCAGCAGCAGCAGCAGCAGCAACTGTGGTGCTGGAGATTTCGTCTATATTTTATTATGTCCTACCCACTGAGTTCCCAGTCTGTTTTGAATGTCCAATTCTAGAGTCCAATAAAATCCCCCCTTCCTCCCGTTTATTTCACCCACCTTGCTGAGAAGGTGTCTGCTTTCTTGGTTTCATGCCACAGAGCAGACAGGGAAGCAACAGCCTCAACTTTGCCATCTTGAAAATCCCCTTTAGTGACTTGTTTGAAGCCGAATAGTGACAGTGAAAGTTTCATGACTCAACCCTCAAAGACTAACTACCACTATTAAAATAATGCATTAAACTTTCAGAAATGTAGAGCAAGAGTTCAGTCACTTAAACTCTGAAGTGACTGTCCAAGAACACCAACCTCTCTCAGAATATGTATGTATTCTCTAGGCCTCATTGGTAACCCTGATATTATCGTGTACTATGCCATGCTACTCGTGTGTGTTTGTGTGTTGCTGGGGACAGAACCCAGAGCCTCACAAATGCTAGTCGTGAGCTATACCGTGCTGCTTTTTAAGCCAAGTCTAGTATTTTGGCACATTAAGAATTGTTCTTGAAGAACAATTTAAAAATTATACAAAAATAAACTCCTTCAAAACTTTACCTTTCCCCCATCCTTAATTATTCCAGGAAGGGCTAACAAATATTCTTGGTTTATCTGGTGTCATTGACCTCTTCAGATTTAGCAGCGTGTCTTCAGGTGTGTATTTTTGTACCCTAATGATCCTTTTTCCCAAGTGGCAATTTTTTAGGGGGGGAAAGGTTTCTGAAAGATCACTTTGAAAGTATAACATAAGTAGGTATTGGAAGCTTATTTATTTTTATGATTAACTTCATTCTCCTGGAGTAAATTTGCTTATCAGTGTGAACCATCAGGTTATAGATACAGATTCTGTTAAAATATAGATTCAGCAAACAAGTATAACTTTCGCTTTTATGTGGGACAATCTTTTTGTTTTATAATGCTGACAAAGTAAGTATAATTTGTATTTTAATCTGTTTCTTCTGAATTCTTACCTTTTGTTCCTTTCAGCTCAGGCACTGACTGAGGAAAGGCTTAATAATTTATCACCCACTGGGCAGTAGACTTCATTTAAATAAATGAAAGCTTCAGGGCTTTTGGCATTCAAGATGCTATATATTTGGAGAGAAGGTTTGACCAAGTGAGTTTCATTGGAACTTTTCCCTAGTCTTTTCTTAAGTAATATCTTTTTTTGTTGTGACCCCTCTTTCACCAGTCTGTTTGATGTGATTTTAGAAGATAAAGATACGAGGATTGTGACCAAACAAAAGCTAAAATTAATGCTCTGGAATGTTTTGAAGCTAGTGTACAATAGGCCACATGTCTTAGAAAAGAGACAAGTGATTTGATTAGGTAATAAATAGAACCTGGTAAAGTTTAGGCTCACATATTGAGTTTGTGACTCTGTTTCCCTCTGACTTCTTTCTTAGTTTGGAGCAAGCACCAAGAAATGATACTTCTAGGGCTGGGACCATAGCTCAGTGGCACAGCATTTTCCTAGCACACGCGAGGCTCTGGATTCAATCTTTAGTATCGCATAAAAATAAACAAATAAAAGTATTCTGTCCATATACAACTATAAAAAATAAAAAAAAAGAAAATAAATGATAGTTCTATCCCTGTGTCTTACTTTTGAATGTATAATGCATTTTAAAATCCTGAGGGGAGTGATAGTATTTGAAAATTATTTAATCTGGGGATACTATTTCAAGAAAAGTGTTTAAGAAAATGTATGATTCTTGCCTTTCTGTGCTTTTCTTAATTCTTTTGCCTCTTGGTATATCCCTATCTCACTTTAATTTCATCTTCCTTTAACCAACTATGGAACCTAATGTGTATTTTTATTGTACTTAATGCCATTGTTTTTGGGTGAAAACAAAAGGCATTTTTTATTTATACCTGTGGTTAAAGTTGATTGGTGTTGTGGGGCCTAGTATTTTTTCAGTGGCCATTGGCCCTGGATAAGACAAAAGTACCCATTCCATATCTCTAAGGGTTGGAAAGGTAATAAACTTTTCAAGAACTAAATTTAAGATTAGTATGTTAATGCTGAATAGAAAGGAGGAGTTCTTTTCATAAAGTTAGTGAATAATTTTTTACTATTTTGTTTGTCAAACACTAATAGAATAAATTTATGCTAATTGATAAGCATAGTATTAAAAAACTCAAGAACTTTTCAACACTATCATTTTGCTTTAAATTCAATAGTAATTTTCTTTCTACCTATGAAAAATTAGAAACACAAAAGTTGGGAAACATCATGCTTTAGAAATTTAATTCCCATAAATCATTGAAAGATTTAAAGTCTATAGAACTTTGGAAGTTATTTGAGTTTGAAAATGAGAGACCAGATAGCTTTGCACTTTAATATACTGGTTGTGTAATCTGATTAATGATACCTATCATTTGCAAAAGAGAATTTACAGTACATCATTTCAAAATCATGGGTCTGGTTATATTTTAGAACTCAGATTTTTCCCTGCCCAAGTCACATTTACTACTAGTGTTTGGCATTTTTCCTAAGTACATGCCTTGCCCATTCCCAATGAGAGATGTCTTCTCTCAATCAATGTCTCCCATTGAGAAAAGACATCAAGTAGTTACCACTAAAGACTAATTTCTCTTAGTTCTAGGCTATTTTAGTAACTTCAGGCTGTTATAATAAAATACCATAAACTGGGTGACTTTATTAATATATTTATTTCTCACAGTTTTGGAGGCTGGGAAGTCTGAGCTAGAGCTTGTGGCAGATTGTTCAGGGCCTGCTTTCTGATTTTTAGACTTCAGATTTCTCAATGTGTCTCCGTAAAGCAGAGAAAGGAAGCATGTTCTCTAAGGACTCTTATATGAACATTAAAGCAATTCATGAGGGCTGTATCTTCATGACTTCATCTAATCCTAGTTACCTCCAGAAGACACCACTTCCAAATAACAGTGCATTAAGGGTTAGTGTTTCATTGTAAATTATGAGAGGATGCAGGCATTTGGTCCATAACACTGTACTTGCCCTGAGACTCACTCTACTCTTCACTTTCCCCACTACTAGATCAAGTTTGCTAAAGTTTTTCCCTAATAGTCTTCTTATTAAAATAGTTCCTTTTCTAGGGTAGTTTCAATTATTTGAGTTCCAATTATTCTATTCTATTTAAGTAGTTCTCCTAGTTGAAAAATAGGAATTTCTAAGTATCAACTTATACCATATGGGGCAGAATCAAAACGCTCTGCCTAGGATGCCCCTCCCACCCCAGTATTTAGGTACTTACATGTAGGAAAATCCAGTCTTGTAACCAGATAGTTAAGTTTTGCTACAAGGTAATCTTTGAAACAGAAAAAAGTAGGATATCAAAATTATTTGTCTGCTTACTTTTTCTAAGCATTCTGAGTCTAGAGAGAATAGTCTTGAAAAGCTTTACATAATCAAATTGGGGGGAAATGATTAATTTATTTTTTTAAAAAACCCTTCAGATTCAAGTTGACTGTCTGGCTCACCACACATCACAGAAGGCTGAGATTATGAAAGACAGAAAAGAAATTCAATAAATGGAAGAAACTATACCTGACAAAGTATATAATAAGGCTGTCAATAAAGGATTTTAAAATAAGTATGTTTTCTAACTTCAGAGAGATCAAGGAAATAATTTCATCAATGAAACAAAAGAATAGGAAGTTTTAAAACTGACAATTATGAAAGGTTCAGTTCCTAGAAATGAAAAAATATATAATATCCCCCATTTGTGATTTTGCTTTCCTGGTTAACTGTAGTCCAAAATATTAAATGGGAAACTTCAGAAATAAACACTTCATAAGTTTTAAATTGTACTGCATTCTGAGTAGCAGGATGAAATCATGTGGCATCCCACCCTATATGTGACTCATTCCTTTGTCCCTTACATACTCTATACCTTGCCTGTTAGATCCTTAGTAGCTGCTGTGGTTATCAAATCAAGTGTCCAGGTAGCACAGTGCTTATGTTCAAGTGGCCCTTATTTAATAATGGCCGTAAAATGCATGAGTAGTGATGCAGGAAATTCAGATATGTTAAAGAGAAGCCATAAAGTGTTTTCTTTAAGTGAAAAGGTCAAAGTTCTTAGAAGAGAAAAACATTGTTTGCTTCAGTTGCTAGAATATATGGTAAGAATAAATGTACACTTCACAGAAGAAGATGTACAAGCAATCAACAAACATATGAAAAAATGTTCAACATCTCTAGTAATAAGAGAAATGCAAATCAAAACCACCCTAAGATTCCATCTCACCCCAATTAGAATGGTGATTATCAAAAATACAAGCAACAGGTGTTGGCGAGGATGTGGGGAGAAAGGTACACTCATACATTGCTGGTGGGGCTGCAAATTAGTGCAGCCACTCTGGAAAGCAGTGTGGAGATTCCTTAGAAAACTTGGAATGGAACCACCATTTGACCCAGCTATCCCACTCCTTGGCCTATACCCAAAGGACTTAAAATCAGCATACTACAGAGATACAGCCGCATCAATGTTCATAGCTGCTCAATTCACAATAGCCAGATTGTGGAACCAACCTAGATGTCCTTCAATTGATGAGTGGATAAAGAAACTGTGGTGCATATACACAATGGAATATGAATGATAAAATTATGGCATTTACAGGCAAATGGATGAAATTGGAGACCATCATGCTAAGTGAGATAAGCCAATCTCAAAAAATTAAAGGACGAATGATCTCGCTGATAAGTGGATGATGACACATAAGGGGGAGGGTGGGGGGAGTTAGTGTTAGGGTTAGGGTTAGAGTTAGGGAGGGGGACAAGAATGGAGAAGAAAGGACTGTTTAGAGGGAAAAGAAGGGTGGGAGGGGTGGAGGGGAAGGGAAAAAATAATAGAATGAATCAAACAACATTACCATATGTAAATTTATGATTATACAAATGGTATGCCTTTAACCCATGTACAAACAACATGTATCCCATTTGTTTACAATAAATAAAAAAAGAAAATAAATAAATGTAGTTGTGCAATTATAAAGAAAGGAAAAGAAATTCATGGTAGTTTTGCATCAAATCTCAAACCACAGAGCTTTATAAGTGCCCAGTGAAGATGGAAAAGGCAATAAATTATAGGGTTCAGTATGTCTGGTTTCAGGCATTCACTGGGAGTCATGGAATATATTCCCCAAGGATAAAGGGGACTGCTTATGAACTTACTAAATGGGCTGTGTGGTGTGAACTCCACTGAAAAATGAATCCAAAAGCCAAGATCTTGCTAAGGCATTCTTCTGGAATGCAGCACTGTAAGATAAAGAAATGAAAAGCATGAAAGATATGAGATGGAGGATAGATCCTGAAGTTCATACTACCAAGAGCAATTCTAGGGGAAGGAAAAAAGAATGAAAAACAATGAGGGAAGTAATAATGACTGAAGTTTCCCACAGTTAAATAAAGAAAATTCTTAATGTTTTGACACCTTATAATAAAACTTAGGATCAATAGAGTGGAGAAAAATGCTCAGAGCACCTAATGAGGGAGGAGTAAAGGAGACCAATATTACTACTACAAAAGAGAAGTAGTAATATTGAGTGTAATTAGATAATGGAGCAGCATCTTCCAAATGCTAAGAAATAACTGCTAACCTAGAATTTTATGTCCAGCTAATCTATTATAAAGACATAAAGACATCAGAGTCAAGAGCACTGGTACATGCCTATAATCCCAGAGCCTCACAATGTTGAGGCAGGAAGATTTCAAGTTCAAAGCTAACCTCAACAACTTAGCAAGGCCCTAAGCAACTTAGTGAGACACAATTTCAAAATAAAAAGGGCTGGGGATGTGTCTCAGTCGTTAAGTGTCCCTGGGTTCAATTCCTGATTAAATAAGTAAATAAATGGGAAACAAAATAATCAGACTAATCCATGAGTCTTTGATGAAGGAAATTCTGAAGGAAAAACGAATTTTAAAAGAAATCCCAAAAATAATGGTGAACAAAGAAATTGGTAAAAGATGTTGATAAATCTGAACGACTATTAATTCAGAATAAATTTATTTAAAATCAGTTAGTTGGTAGGAAATCAAGGTAAAAGTAATTCTAGAAAATTATACAAAGAGAAGGTCAGAGAATGGAGCAAGGATGTGTTTAGGAATGAGTACAACTATCATAACAGCTATCAAAATAGAAATAGCACCTATTGCAGGGCAAAACAGTAGGGAGCAGTGGAACAAAGGAAACGGTGTCCACGACAAAGAGCAGAGTGAAGGGGAAATACCCAAGTCCAAACATCCAGCAGTCAAATTGTGCCCAGCATGTTATAAGATTTACACTTAAAAATTTACCAGTCAGTTCAAAGGATAGAAAAAGATTCCAGGCAGTTCTGAAGCTTCTCTGAACTGCTGCATCAGGCTCCAGTCACACCTTCTGCTTCCATTTCTGCCCCACAGTGCCCACCCCCCAGCACTTCTCCAAATGAATTTAAAGGAACAAAGAGAAATGTTTCATATTAATTAAAGAACACTTCAACAAGAAGTTTTAGGAGGTAGGAACTTGAAAGTGTCTGTAATATAACTTCTATATTGAGAGGAAAGGGCAAAAATTGACAGCTTCGAAGGGAAGAAGAAAAACCATGGTTATGATAGGAGAGAAAACCAGTAGGAAGGCAAAATTATAAGAGAAACTAAAAGAAATTTGATTTGCTTGGTTTATAAGGTTGGCACACATTCTTTTAGTGCACATAAAACATGAATAAAAATAGACCATGCTGCAGGCCATAAAGGAACAAAGTTACATAGAACATATATTTAACAACAACAAAGCTCCCAACAAATTAATGAGTGAAAGTCATCTAACCCATGAGAAAAAATTAGAAAATGAAATGAATACGAAATTCTCTAAAGATACACATTTGGCCCAAAACATTAAAAAATGCTAAACTTCACTAATAATTGGGGAAATGCAGATCTGCAGATTAAAAGCACATTTTTCACACTGTCAGTTAAAAAAATTAAAAGTCAGTGTTAGGTAAGTGTTGGCAAAACTATGGGTTAAGTAAGGAGGAATAAAATAAGACCAAGATAATTCTAATTAGAAAAGACTTCCCAAAAGTACTGTAACTTCAACTGGACTGAATTTAGTCCATTTAGATGGGAAGAAAGAGAAAGCTTCAAGGTGAAGGAGGGGGCTTTTAAGGTTCGGTGAGCACACCATTTTAAGGAAGAGAAAAATTCTTAAGAAATCCACAGACAAGATTGGTTCCATGCTGCTAATTGTGGATGTATAAATAACCAAGCTCTGCGGGGCAAGTTGGCTTTGTCTGTTAAAATTATGTCTTGTATTCTAAAACCTACCATTTTTCAGACTCCTCTCCTAGAACTCAGGTTTGGTACATCTAGAAGGGGCCAGGATTTTGTAGCTTTAAAAGTATCCCAGGTGATTCTTACCATAGAAGTTTGGGTATATTCTCTCATTTTAAAGTCTTTCAAAATGATAGTTCTGAGTTAGCAGATTTAACAGAAGACAAAAGTAAAGTAATGGAAAAAGATCTATACATGTATGTATTCATTTATTTATTTTTATATATATTTTAAGAACTAATTCTGCCACCCCCTGCAAAAATCTTTTGGATTTTGTAGCCTTTCTGTAGTGATTAGAGAGCAGCGTTATATTTTGGTGTAATACATGCTAAGTTCAAAGTATTAATGTATTTTTTAGTAACAGGGTAATTATATGGAATCTTAACCTCATGATAATAGTCAGCTTTACATATAATTTAGTCAGACAGCCTCTGAGGAATGTATTTGCTATAAGAGCAAAGAAGAAATAGAGAAGCTTCAGATATATTTTTCTACCTTTAAAAAAAAAAAAAAAAAAAAGCTAGTGGTTTTTCCAGTTGCCTACTCATATATCAAATTCAAGCATACCAGCGTAGAACCAATCTTGTTGGTGGATTTCTCAAAAAGAATTTTTCTCTTCTTTATAATGGTGTATTCGCTGAACCTTAAAAGCCCCCTCCTTCATCCTGAAGCTTTCTCTTTCTTCCCATCTAAATGGACTAAATTCACAACCCAGTTGAAGTTACAGTACTTTTCTTTTCTAATTAGAATTATTGTGGTCTTATTTTATTCCTCCTCTTTCCAACTTCTTTGTAATTTGTGAATTCTCCTTATTTTGGTATTTTAATCATGTAATGCCTATTTTTGGACCTGCTTTGTATATAATTATACTGTTGTCTAACATTGGTGTGTCACATCTCCTTAGTTATCATGTAAGTTCCCTGCTGCTTTCATTATAGCATGTAGCAAATCCTAAGTAAAACATTTGCTGAATGAATAAATGAAGTGGGCTCACTGTAGTAGAGACAATGGTGTGCTTTGTCCAAGTAATATTTATTTACTTTTTTGTTTTTGTTCATTTGCAGTTTAGAGTGTTTATATCTTGGAGGAAACTTCATCAAAGAAATCCCACCAGAATTAGCAAATCTGCCTTCTCTGACTTACTTGGTATTATGTGACAACAAAATCCAAAGTGTGCCTCCTCAGCTTTCACAGTGAGTAGTTTCAGGCAATTTGTGTATATACACATACATCCATGCATAGAAATTATTGTCTTGCATTCACTCACATGTTTTACAGACAGAAAAGAATTAGATTTTCTCAAAGCAAGTGATATGGTAATTATGGCTCTGAGGTTTACTGTGAGTTGGATTATTTTAAATTTTACTTTTAAATGCTTTAGTTTATTCCTCAAAATATTTGTTCAGCCTGTTTTGTGTAATCAAAACTGTAATAATTCAACATAGGTTTCCCTAGGTTTTATGGGATTTCTTGTGAATTTATATTTGATATGAAGCATTCTTATCCTGATGAGACTTTCTAATGTAAAGGATCTTCATTTTTATTGCATCTGAAATCTTTCCTTTTTCAGGTATTGGAATGATAAAGTAAAATCTTTAAATATAGCATTTTACATCACAGTACGCTAAAATTCTAAGATTCCAGAGGCAAAGGTCTATCATATTTACAAAGCTGAACTCATATAGTTTCAGCATCTTTTTTTTTTTTTTTTTTTTTTTGCGTGGCAGAGGGAGAGTGGTACCAGTGATTGAACTCAGGGACAGTTGACCACTGAGCTACATCCTCAGTGTTGTTTTGTATTTTAAAGAATAAGGTCTCACTGAGTTGCTTAGTGCCTTGCTTTTGCTGAGGCTAGCTTTGAACTCATAGTCCTCCTGTCTCAGCCTCCTGAACTGCTGGGATTACAGGCGTGCACCACCGTGCCTAGCTAGCATCTTTTAATTTTATTTCCAATAACCTTCGTTGCTCGTTTTTACAGGGGAGTCAGGCTCTACATACATACGTACATACATACATGCGTGCATGCACGTATACTCATGCATATATATAAACTCAGTTTCCCTGATGCATATGTTACTCATTGCCATTGATTTTTGTTCTGCATTCATTCTAGGCTGCATTCGCTTCGTTCCCTCAGTCTCCACAATAACTTGCTGACATACCTGCCTCGAGAGATCCTCAACCTTATTCATTTGGAAGAGTTGAGTTTACGAGGAAATCCACTGGTTGTGCGTTTTGTCAGAGATTTAACATATGACCCTCCAACTCTCCTGGAATTAGCTGCACGGACCATTAAGATCCGAAACATTTCCTACACTCCCTATGATCTCCCTGGGAATCTTCTTAGATACTTAAGTTTAGCCAGCAATTGCCCAAATCCAAAGTGTGGAGGTAAGTAAATAATGTTAGTTACAGTATTAGTGTTTCTTACTCATTTAACTGTTTTTAAAATTTGATCTAAATGTTGTTTTAATGAGCTAAGACTTCTTTCAGAGAAAGATAGTTTTGTTTGTTTTCCTTCATCCTTTTACCAGAAAGTTAGACATTTCACCTTGTGAGGATTTCTGTCTCTGTCTTTCTCTCTCTCTCCCTTTTTTTTTGGTATTGGACATTAGTAACAGGAGTGCACTACAACTGAGCTACTTCCCTAGTCCTTTTTATTTTAAGACAGGATCTCACCCAAGTTGTCCAAGCTGGCCTTGAACTTGTCCTCCCTCCCAAATCTCTGGGGTACAGGCATTGTGCCACTGTGTTCAGCTTTCTTTTCTAAATTCTTTCCATAATATTTTTGGATTCACACATAAGTAAAATACCCAGGCAGTCTCATTCTGTCTTGAAGCTATCGTAAGATAATAAAAAAATGGTAAAAGGAAAGAAAATACAAAGGACGTGTAAACAGTTCTTATTGTTTAAAAAGAATTTCTAAAATGTTTGTACATCATTCATGTTTATTTGAAGGACACTTTCTTAGACTTGCCATTCTTTGTATCAGATGCCTTAAAAGAGTGTGATTCAGGATGTATGAGAATGGGCTAAATGCATGTCAGTTTCAGGATGGTACCATGGAACTTTATATTCTTTCAAATTCATAGAGGATTTGGAGGGAATTAAACAAATGATAAAATGTAGAACAGTCTAAGGTATCCCAAAGAATTCAAAATGTCAGTAGGAATCAACAGAGGGAGAGTACATTTAATTTGATATGGAAAAGATGAGACAATTCCTGACAGTAGTTAGATTTTAATAGGATAAGATTGAGAATAGGAAATTTTCAGATGGAGAGAGCAAAGTGGATATAGAAAAGTGTGGGGCAGAGTGTTGGATGAATGGCAGTTGGCTCACATGTAGAGTTAGGGCAGTAATGAGAAATAAGAATGAAAAGATTCATTAAGACAAGGTTGAAAAGGACCTGGAATGCCAGACTGGGTAGAAATTGGTAACCTATAGCAGTCATTTTATTTTGGCTTCCTTATAAAAAGCTCCTTTTTTAAAAGTCCTTTTTAATAGGGGCATTCAAAGATTTGTGGTGTTGCAGGGTAAATGTAAGTACTGCAGAAATGTTGCATAATGGTGGTAAAAAATCAGGTACGATTTTCCTTGAAAGTCTAAATTCTGTCTTGAGACTGTTATTTTTTAAAAAATGAGAAAATGATTAAATTACTCAAAGATTGTTATAAAATTAAAAAAAATACAGTGAGTTTGAAAAAGACAAGAAAGACCATACTTTAGGCCATTTCTGGCCAATGATTAAATTACTCAAAGATTGTTATAAAATTAAAAAAAAATACAGTGAGTTTGAAAAAGACAAGAAAGACCATACTTTAGGCCATTTCTGGCCTCACACTCTTAGAAGTAGAGGTTGCAGTTCTATGTCTTGTGAAAAGTGTATAAACCTCTCTAGCTCCTCCTCTTTCGTGAATTGGCTATATAGTGATTGGGGGCACAGGACAGCATTCACAGAAAGCCTCCATGCCTCATGGTCTAAATCTAGTCTGCTTTGATCATCCTTTTTTGAAAATGGACTTTTTCTTTTCTCTCTTAAATGGTTTCTGTTGACTTTTTTAGTACATTGCAGTGCTGTTTATCTTAGGAATGCTTTAAAAATCACCATTTTAAAATTTGAGATAATATATAAAATGATATATTAGATATTCCCTCAGATTCATTATTGAATAATGAGTTAAAAGTAATTTTATATTTTCTGTGAGGTATTTTCTTTTGTATGACACTTACAAATAACAAAGTAATATTATACTATTTTAGCTTATAGTAACTCCATAATGCTTTATTTTATTATTTCCATCTATTGTCAGGAAGGAAACACATTTTTAGGGATTTATTATCAGTGTATTAACTAGCCAGTTTATCGAATGTTTCTACTTTCCTAAATTATTCAAAGTAATGTACCACACAAGGTTAGCAGGGTGGTATTAGGAGGGGAAAAAAAAGGTAGAAATTATTGTTTCTTCTTTGCTTGGACCATGTTTTTATTTTGGTCTCTTCTGTGACAAACACACAGTAGCTGGGAAACAAGTTAAGAGTGTAATGGTTGAGATTCCTCTCCATAGAGGCAGTGAAACCAAATTTCTAGATATTCCAGTTTTACTGCAACTATTAGACGACTTTAGTTTGTTAGAGATGCACTCTGTCTTTTAAGGATCAACTAAAACCCAGAGGCACCTAAACCTCTTTTCTTCTGTGCTGGCTGTATTTCTGCCTGCTGAAGAACCATAGTTCAGGAGCACTAAATTAGGAATCAGAAGAGCTGCCTGTTAGTAATTGTGTGAGAATCAAGCGAAATCATCAGTGAATCAGCCTTGCAGCCTATAGATTTAGAGCCTCTGTAAATGTAAGATGGTGTTTTGTTTCTTTTGGTTTCACTTTTCCAGGAGGTAAGAACAGGGACACCAAATGCTATCTCCTTTCTGCATGTTTTGTGCACAGCTAATTCTTTAAGAGAATTATTAAAGGAGGCTTTTGTTTTGCTTTATTCTTCTGCCTGTGGGATAAAGCCAAAGGGGTGGCTTGGGGGATGGAAGAAGGACACCTAAGTATTCTGTAATCTCCATCAGCCACTGACCCCCAAGTCACTCAGAGAAACGATACTAAATAAAGTGTCCTTAATGATCCAACTCCATTTTAGATAAATTTCCTGGCCTCTTGCAGCCAGATTACCACTCCTAAGACCCTTTAATATTTCTGAACACAGTGCTATAAAAGTGACTGCTATTTGTGTTTAAGATTCATAAAAGAAGGGAGCACTTGCCTAGCACAAATGAGTCACTGGGTTTGATCTTCAGCACCGGTTCATAAAAGAGAAAACTATATATGATATTTCTTCAGAATTCTGGAAAAAAAAAAATCAAAGAAACTGTGGTTCTTTGCTTTGTAATGATTACTGCCTATTCCTTCTCTCTAGGAGTCTACTTTGACTGCTGTGTCAGACAAATTAAATTCGTGGACTTCTGTGGGAAGTATCGCCTCCCACTGATGCACTACTTGTGTTCACCAGAATGCTCTTCCCCCTGCAGTTCTGCCTCTCACAGCTCCACTTCCCAGAGTGAATCTGACTCAGAGGACGAAGCTAGTGTTGCCGCACACAGGATGCAAAAAGTTCTTCTTGGTTGAACAGAAATATACAGGATGTTGTGAAATACTTCAAAAAAAAAAAAAAAATGAGCAAAGGTGATTAGAAAAGAAAATAGTTAGAAGTTGACTAGAAATCTTACTATCTTCATCTTGAATGTCCATGAAAGAATCTGAGATGATGTGAAAGATTTTGTTTCATCTACCTATTTAGCAGGAATGAGTTTAGTACCATGTTTAGATTTTTTTAATATAATTTACTCCAAATGGCTTTTCCAAATTTGGCAGATTATTTGAAATTTCACTGAAGTTTTGCATGAATCACAGCAGAATGGTATATTCTGAAGTGTAGTGGTATAATAAGGCCCTGAGTATGAAACTTGTGGAAGGTGAGATGAAGAAAGTAAGAAATTATCAAAGCTGTAATTATTACCAGGGTTATCCTTGGGTTTAGGCTGAACATCGTACACCAAACAGGATTAGCTCTTTGCTTATTTTGCCCATATGTCTAGATTCCAGACCATATAAGCTCACAGATGGTTACATAGGACCTAAACCTTTCTGACCAACTAACTGGTAAAGTAAGGGATATAACTTGTCAGTGGGATAACTCTTCATTTCTTCCTCTTTGTTCTATATGATTATTATTAACCTTTTATAGTCTAGCAGTCACTTGTTTTAGTGCCTTAATCCTAACAAGAATATGGAAACTTACTCAGATAATGCCAGAGCAGCCTAAACCTAGCATACTATGCAAGACACTTCAAAATACGCTTTAACAGAACTATGTAAACAACTGTGTAACTAACAGCTGAGCTCATGGCCACCTTAACTTCCTTTTTTTTTTTTTTTTTTTTTAATATGCAGTGGTCCCTTGTAAGGAAATCACTTTTTACAGTTAATGGGAGGCTACCACCTTAATCAGCCTGTTCCTTTTAAGACAGATTAATCCTTTTAACAAAAATTTAGAAAAGATGTAAGCCAAGAAAGCTTCTTTATTGTGAGTGATAGGGGGGAAACTTTAACTTTTTAACAGTCAAATGTGACTCCTTTGTATTATGTACTAAGCTGTAACTTTTTCTACATTCTAAAGAAAAATGAATACAACTAGAAAAACATGGCAGTGAAGCCAAATAAAGTTAGGAGCAGAAGTCATTGTGTTCATACACAATAGAATACCAAAACTAGTTGAATGGTAGAATGCATTTTGAAAATAAAATATTGATAGAATAGGAAAAAAAAAAAAAACATTTAAAATGTATCCTTGAAGTATAGGAGAAAGATAGTTTCAAAAATTACCAAATTTTTATTTACTGTTTATTATCAATAAATTGATATTACAAAATACACAGTACTTTCTGATCATCATTAGCTAACCAACCTATGTAACATGATTGCTAGTTGGCAAACGTTAAATATACAGTGATATACAGGCACATTGCATTAGAGCCTCATGATCTCTTTTGACTTCTGGCATTCATGACTGGGCACATCATTTTTTAAAAGCTAATTATTGTATAATATATATGTGTTAGGTTTTTTTTCATATATATTTTTTACTTTAGAAGAAAGTATAGTATAGGATATTCAGGGTGTGTTTATTTGTGTGTTAATTCATGAAACATGAGAGTTTCATGACTGCAGTTGTGAAACGCTGCTATAGAGAATCCCTTCACCTTTACCTTGTTGAAATGTAGTAAGATTGTATTTACTTTTTAACTCAGAAGTTTTTTATGTGTATAGAAATGATCTAATGTGTTTCTACTGTCTACTGAAGTAGTATGTGGGTAATTATATTATAAAATAGAATAAGTCTTTGCTTACTTCTTCAAGTGAGCCACAGTAAGCTGCAAACTGCAAAATTATGAAAAGTAACAATATCTTAGGCAGTGCCTAAGAGACAAACCTAAAATGTTTTGTAACTAACTGATTTAGATTGGTAGGACCAAATTTTTCTGGCTTAAATGCCTATGTTTACTTCTTAATTGACTATTAACTTTGACATGAGTAACAGCTTAGATGATCTTCTAAGAATTAAATAAGCATGTAAATATAGCATTTAGCCTTCCCAGCCTTCCTAGAATAAATATATATATATATACTGCTTGATCTTTTATAGATATAAATTACTCCAACCAGAGACAGTTTCTAGCCTGTGCCATATAATGATGTCTACTACAGTGTTCTTTCAACAAAATGTTTGTTAGGATTCTTTACATGTACTATTGAAAAATCTGTGATCAGTGTGCAACTGTCTTTGGTAACTTTTCAGTAAATCTACATTTTAGCTATTAGTTTTTCCTTTTTTTTTTTTTTTTCCCTCAACTCTTTGACCTTAGCCTTTACAAGAGCTGCTGATAAGTTCTAAGATTTTTCTTACTTCTTTTTGCTATTTTTCTTTTTAAATAACTGGTGACTATAGAAGTTAACCAGAAGATGAGATACAGGGACTTGATCATCTAAAAACAATGTAATCAGCTCCCAAGTCATGTAGCAGACTGTATTTAAAATGGTAGTCTGTCTTGTTAGTTGCTAAATCCCATGCTTCTGTTTAACTACGGTTAGTGAATTTTGAGGATTTTTTTTAAAAGGTGAAAAATCAAGTATTTTTCATAATCAAATCTGGTTTTGATATTGCTCCACTTGGATAATTTTAGTGAACAAAAACTACTTAAGCAGAACATTATATATGTTGAGAGGAATCCTTCAGTGCTAATATTCAAAATTGGAATTGGGTACATTATACATTCTCAGCAATCTTTATTCCTAGAAACCAGTTACTCAGCATCACCAAACTGAGTCAGACTAGGACTTTAGGAAATAGGAAAATTCACTAATCTGATGTTGATTCCATGGTGCGAGGGATTGACTGACATAAGGACCCATGGTCAGAGTTCTCAGTATTCCCTGTGTTTGAGTAGTGAAGGTAGATCTAGAGGTGACTGTTCATATTTTACTTCTAAACATGTGCCGAAGAAATCTCTTGTCCTAAAATTCTCAATACTAGAATTTTATGTTAACAAAATTTAAAAGTAAAGACTTGTGTTGTAAATTGTACCTCAAATATGAGTAATTTTTGTGTTGATATCAATAAGAGTAAAAAGTAGTTCATAATGATGCAGCATAATATAGCAGACCAATTCTATAAGAAATTGTAAATACCAAGTTTATTGCTGTACTGGTAAATCTTTAAAAGCAACAAAGGTCAGAGATAGAGAAGTCATCAGACATCCAGGAATATCCCTGAGCCAAGAAAGCCCTTTAGAATAATAGTGAATTGTTTTTAAATGAATGTGTAGCAGTTGGGAGTTTGTTCACATCCCTCCATAACCAAGGGCCAGCAAGTAATAGGATTTTCTTCCAGCCACCTTGCTCTTCACAAAGGGAGGAAGTAGTACCTTCTTAACCTGAAATTTGTGGGTACAGCAGGTTTACCTTCTCACTATGTAAAAAACACTAAGCAAATAGTGCAAATAAAGTTTGATCTTTTAAAGCATTTTAGTAGCAGCTAGTCTTGTATTTAAAAACAACGGTTATTATTTCTAAACCTCATATAACCCCTGTAGACAAAACTGTGTTAGAGTATGTATATAAAATTAGTTTAGCAGCATTTAGTTAGAAATACCTAAATTTAACCTAAATGAGCTCCTTCTTATCTAAAAGTAGAGATTTTATTGTGTCATAAATACCACTTCCTGTACAAGGCCCTGAGCTTGGTCCTTGGCCCTGAAAAATATTAAAAAACAATAAACACCATATATATATATATGATATATATATCTATATCTATATATATATATATCTCACTCCCCATTTAGTTCAGAATAGTGAGCTTTTAAGTTCTATGGCGTATTTGACCCCATGGTAAAGACTGCTGTATAGGTTTTTAGGCAACATGCCCTGTAATACATAGTTCTGATTCCTCATTATATCTCTGTATTAAGCACTAAACCCATTATAGTAATGAATTTAATACCATGTCGTTTAGTATTTTTATTATAGTCATCATAATTTTACAGGTAGCAGTGTCTTCATTTACTGGCAGAAAGTATGTGCCTTAAATCCTCCACTCTAGACCCAAAGTAGTTACGACAGCCTCATGATAGTTTACATTTCACTTGAGAGATGAGTGATCCTGAGAGATTCCTTCACCTAAAACAGTGCCTAGGAGTTCTAGGTCTTCTGGGGAGGGAACCAAAGTCATGTATACTGTCATAGAGGTCAAAGCCATAAGGATCAGGGTTCTCTGAAATAAAATCAGTGAAAAAGTGTATTTTCTTATATATTATTTTAAAAATTTATCTGGTACCACCAAAGGGTAACAGTAGTTTCTAACCAACTTCATATTTATAGCATTATGTGAAAATATTGTGAGGCCTAACATATTTTGCCACTGGTTTTCTTTGTTATGTAGGTTGAAAGGGGGTATGTCTTAACATCATGCATGTAAATACCTCCATTCGCTTTTTATTTTTTTATTTTTTGGTTCGTATTTACTAAGAATTAATGTAAAAAATAATAATTTACTAACAACCATTACACATCATTGAACACTCACAGGGTAATACTGATTTGGGTGCTACTAGACTTTTAGCTAGCTTTGGTCAATCTCAAGAATTCATGTAAAGAAGGACAGTATTCAATTTAGTATATACTTAAATCCATTAGTTTAATGAAGGTCATTTATATATTGTCATACCAGAAAGCCATGGCAGAAAGACCATCTGCAGTCACCAGAACTTCATTCCTTCAGCTGTGAATAAATTGGATAACATTTTTTATTCAGAATTCCATCTAAGGGAATTAACTGGGATATAAGATTAATTGCTATTGCTGGTATTGCAAAATACACTACTAAATTGGTTGATTCTGCCTACTATTGATGTTTAAGAGAGTTCTTTCACTAATTTAAATGGTTAACATTGATGTGCTGTTGAGAAAGAATATTAACCTTGAAAGGCACTTTACAACAATCACGTAGACTTGTGTTGAGGTTTGTTGCATTCTGAGCCCACTTCATAATTTATGAGAAACAAAAACAATGGGTCAAAATTATTGAATAATCAGTATTTTTAACTTTTCATAGTTTGATACTTCAGAGTATCAACAGAGGATACTTAAAAAGTATTGACCTTTACTTTGGTCATATTACTGTTTTTGATCTGATTTCTTAATTTTCTGTAATTGAAATCTTGTGAATTAGGAATATCTATAGATGTATAGATAATAAAAATTTAATGATAAAATAAGTAATTCAGCAATGTGATTTTAACAAGTTATATTCTCAACATAAGCTATAGTTTATTGTATCTGATTTATATGTGACCTTATAATGGTAAATGCTCTAAAATGAATATTTAATCTCCTTCAGTTCTCATACCTCCTCCCCCTCACTCCCCAGACATACAAAAGAATGTGATCTTATTTGATCTTCTGTATGAATTTTGCCTTATTAAACATTGTGCCTTATTAAATTGTTGGAATCCAGTTCTGTATTTTGGAAATGTAACAATGTATTTTATTCTTAATTAACAAACACTTTTCTTTTAAAAATTCTAAAATCCTTATAATGTTTGTATTTGCCTGTTATATCATTGCTTATCTGTTTTTTTGAATTTATTCATTACATGAATTCATAAATTAAGCATGTGTGTTAGTGTTTATTCTTTATGCTACATGCAAGAGATAAAAGATGAATTAGACCGGATTCCCTATCAATAGGGTTTGGTCTGCTTTCACATTCTTAGTAGACAGGGATATATGCCCAAATAAGAAATTGGCAAAATCATCTTACTAAGATTAGTTACATCTTGCATTAGTCCAGACTCAACAATTCCCATGCAGAGTAATACAGTAGTACAATAATATTATAACACTTCATATTAGTTGTTCTTTAGTGCCATTATTATGGTGACCTTAGAATACCTGACATTTTCTGGCATACGGAAAAATATCGTGGTCGGTTATGAGTTGGGGTAAGGAGAGTGAATAGTCAGTACACATTCTTTATCAAACTGCTAATATTTCAAATTTGTCGAGATGGAAAGAGCTCACCCCTTCCCTGGTTAGTATGTAGGTAGGCTTCTTGGCAAAGACAAATCCAGAAATTGGAGGGACAAGAGAATAAACAATGCGCTCTGTTCTTTTAGCTTTCCTGAACATAAAGCTATTATCTAACCCACCCAGTTCTTAGAACTAATATTAGGAAATTTTGTTCTTCAATGACTTAATACAACTTTCTAGATAACCAAATAGAAAACCAACACATTTCAGGGGATGTGTGAGACTTGAATGTATCCTTCCATCATACCAGTTCCTTCCAGTTTGATGAGCAATATATCAGCATTCCCCAGATTAGAGCTAGAAGACTTAGAAGTCTGAAATTAGCTGTTTGAGAGCCTTGTCCAAGACTTCACCTGGCCAACTCTCCATCCAGTTTCTGAACTTCCACTTCAATGCTTTGCACTATAGAATGCTACTTCATCTATTTTATATGGCATGACAGGAAATCAGAAACAGATTGGTATTGCACTATAATCAGTCTGCCAGCATTGAACTGATGCTGTCATCACTGTATCTCAGTGTAGTCAGTTTTAGATCTGATGGGAGGCTTCAGATAAGAGTAAACACTTGGGTAATTAGTTCTCTGTTTACAAAGCACATTCAAGAACTTATGTTATTTAATCCTATGACACTGAGGTAAGAGTAGATTTGGTGAAATTTGTTGGTGTGCTTTATCAAAGACCTCCCTTTCTTCCCCCACCCCTGAATTTGACTTAGCATTGAGATAGGGATCAAAATACCCGTTTATCAAATCAGAATTGAACTCATGTTCTTCCCCTTAAACTGAATGTAAGCAAAATCATGACTGAGCCTACTCCTAGATCATAGTCTCAAAGCTGAGTGGAACACACCACTTTGGGTAAGCCATTCAAAGGAAAACAGGTCAGTTTTTTTTTTTAATTTTAATTAAAAATCATAAATTTACATAGGGCAATGTTGTTTGATTCATTGTTATTTTTTCCCTTCCCCCCTCCCCTCCCACCCCTCTTTTCCCTCTATACAGTCCTTTCTTCCTCCATTCTTGCCACCCTCCTTATCCCTAACCCTAACCCTAACACTAACCCCTCCTACCCACCCCCCTTATATGTCCTCATCTGCTTATCAGCGAGATCATTCGTCCTTTAGTTTTTTGAGATTGGCATCTCACTTAGCATGATATCCTCCAATTTCATCCATTTGCCTGCAAATGCCATAATTTTGTCATTCCTCATGGCGGAGTAATATTCCATTGTATATATATGCCACACTTTCTTTATCCATTCATCAACTGAAGGGCATCTAGGTTGGTTCCACAATCTGGTTATAGTGAATTGAGCAGCTATGAACATTGATATGGCTGTATCTCTGTAGTATGCTGATTTTAAGTCCTTTGGGTATAGGCCAAGGAGTGGGATAGCTGGGTCAAATGGTGGTTCCATTCCAAGCTTTCTGAGGAATCTCCATACTGCTTTCCAGAGTGGCTGCACTAATTTGCAACCCCACCAGCAATGTATGAGTGTACCTTTTTCCCCACATCCTCGCCAACACCTATTGTTGCTTATGTTCTTGATAATCGCCATTCTAATTGGGGTGAGATGAAATCTTAGTGTAGTTTTGATTTGCATTTCTCTTATTACTAGAGATGTTGAACATTTTTTCATATATCTGTTGATTGCTTGTACATCTTCTGTGAAGTGTCTGTTCATTTCCTTAGCCCATTTGTTGATTGGATGATTTGTATTCTTGGTGTAGAGTTTTTTGAGTTCTTTATAGATTCTGGAGATTAGTGCTCTATCTGAAGTATGAGTGGCAAAGATATTCTCCCACTCTGTAGGCTCTCTCTTCACATTACTGATAGTTTCCTTTGCTGAGAGAAATTTTAGTTTGAATCTATCCCAGTTATTGATTCTTGCTTTTATTTCTTGTGCTATGGGAGTCCTGTTAAGGAAGTCTGCTCCTAAGCCAACAAGTTGAAGGTTTGGACCTACTTTTTCTTCTATAAGATGCAGAGTCTCTGGTCTGATTCCGAGGTCCTTGATCCATTGTGAGTTGAGTTTTGTGCAAGGTGAGAGATAGGGGTTTAATTTCATTCTGTTGCATATGGTTTTCCAGTTTTCCCAGCACCATTTGTTGAAGAGGCTATCTTTTCTCCATTGCATATTTTTGGCCCCTTTGTCTAGTATGAGAAAATTGTATTTATTTGGGTTTGTCCATGTCCTCTATTCTGTACCATTGATCTACCTTTCTATTTTGGTACCAATACCATGCCGTTTTTGTTACTATTGCTTTGTAATAGAGTTGAAGATCTGGTATTGCGATACCCCCTGCTTCGCTCTTTCTACTGAGGATTGCTTTAGCTATTCTGGGTTTCTTATTCTTCCAGATGAATTTCATAATTGCTTGCTCTATTTCTGTAAGGTACATCATTGGGATTTTAATTGGAATTGCATTGAATCTGTATAGCACTTTAGGTAATATGGCCATTTTGACAATATTAATTCTTCCTATCCATGAACATGGGAGATCTTTCCATTTTCTAAGGTTTACTTTAATTTCTTTCTTTAGTGTTCTGTAGTTCTCATTGTAGAGGTCTTTCACCTCTTTTGTGAGATTGATTCCCAAGTATTTTATTTTTTTTCGAGGCTATTGTGAATGGGGTAGTTTTCCTAATTTCTCTTTCTGAAGATTCATCACTTACGTATAAAAATGCATTGGATTTATGAGCATTGATCTTGTAACCTGCTACTTTACTGAATTCACTTATGAGTTCTAAGAGTTTTCTGGTGGAATTTCCAGGTTCCTCTACATATATAATCATGTCATCAGCAAACAGGGATAGTTTGAGTTCGTCTTTTCCCCAATTTGTATCCCTTTAATTTCTTTGGTTTGTCTAATTGCTCTGGCTAGAGTCTCAAGAACAATGTTGAATAGAAGTGGTGAAAGAGGGCATCCCTGCCTTGTTCCAGTTTTTAGGGGGAATGCTTTCAGTTTTTCACCATTTAGAATGATATTGGCCATGGGCTTAGCGTAGATGGCCTTCACAATGTTAAGGAATGATCCCACTACCCCAATTTTTTCTAGTGTTTTGAGCATGAAGGGATGCTGTATTTTATCAAATGCTTTTTCTGCATCTATTGAAATAATCATGTGATTCTTAACTTTTAGTCTGTTGATATGGTGAATGACATTTATTGATTTCCGGATGTTGAACCAACCTTGCATCCCTGGGATAAAACCCTCTTGATCGTGGTGCACTATCTTTTTAATATATTTTTGTATGCGATTTTCTAAAATTCTGTTGAGAATTTTTGTGTCGATGTTCATTAAGGATATTGGTCTGAAATTTTCTTTCCTCGATGTGTCTCTGTCTGGTTTAGGTATCAGGGTGATATTGGCTTCATAGAATGAGTTTGGGAGGGTTCCCTCCTCTTCTATTTTATGGAATACTTTGAGAAGTATTGGAATGAGCTCTTCTTTAAAGGTTTTGTAGAACTCGGCTGAGAACCCATTTGGTCCCGGACTTTTCTTTGTTGGTAGGCTTTTGATGACCTCTTCTATTTCATTGCTTGAAATTGATTTATTTAAGTTGTGTATGTCCTCCTCGTTCAGTTTAGGTAATTCATATGTCTCTAGAAACTTGTTGATGTCTTCGAGGTTTTCTGTTTTGTTGGAGTATAGATTTTCAAAATAGCTTCTAATTATGTTTTGTATTTCACTCGTGTCTGTTGTGATATTTCCTTGTTCATTCCGAATTTTAGTAATTTGAGTTTTCTCCCTCTTTCTCTTTGTTAGCGTGGCTAAGGGTTTATCAATTTTATTTTTTCAAAGAACCAACTATTTATTTTGTTAATTTTTCCGATTGTTTCTTTTGTTTCAATTTCGTTGATTTCGGCTCTGATTTTAACTATTTCCTGTCTTCTACTACTTTTGGTGTTGGTCTGCTCTTCTTTTTCTAGGGCTTTGAGCTGTAATGTTAAGTCGTTTATTTGTTGATTTCTACTTCTTTTGTTGAATGCGCCCCATGAAATAAATCTTCCTCTCAGTACTGCTTTCATAGTGTCCCAGAGATTTTTATATGATGTGTCTTTGTTCTTATTTACTTCTAAGAATTTTTTAATTTCCCTCCTGATGTCTTCTGTTATCCATTCATCGTATAATAGTGTATTATTTAATTTCCAGGTATTGGAGAAGTTTCTGTTTTTTATTCTGCCATTTATTTCTAATTTCAGTCCATTATGATCTGATAGAGTACAAGGTAGTATCTCTATCTTCTTGTATTTGCTAACAGTAGCTTTGTGGCATAAAACATGGTCTATTTTAGAGAAGGATCCATGTGCTGCTGAGAAGAAAGTGTATTTGTTCTTTGTTGGATGGTATATTCTATATAAGTCGGTTAAGTCTAAATTGTTGATTGTGTTATTGAGATCTATGGTTTCTTTATTCAATTTTTGTTTGGATGATCTATCCAGCGGTGAGAGAGGTGTGTTAAAATCACCTAGTATTATTGTGTTGTGGTCTATTTGATTTCTGGAATTGAGAAGGATTTGTTTGACGTACATGGATGAGCCAATGTTTGGGGCATAGATATTTATGATTGTTATGTCTTGCTGATTTATGCTTCCCTTAAGCAGTATGTAATGTCCTTCTTTATCCCTTCTGACTAGTTTTGGCTTGAAGTCCACATTATCTGAAATGAGGATGGATACTCCAGCTTTTTGCTGTGTCCATGTGCATGGTATGTTTTTTCCCATCCTTTCACCTTTAGTCTATGGGTATCTCTTTCTATGAGATGGGTCTCTTGCAGGCAGCATATTGTTGGATTTTTCTTTTTAATCCAATCTGCCAGTCTATGTCTTTTGATTGATGAGTTCAAGCCATTAACATTCAGGGTTATTATTGTGATATGATTTGTATTCCTAGTCATTGGATTCATTTTTGTTTTTTGACATGATTTGGTTTCTCCTTTATTTGGCTATTCCTTTAGGCTAGTTCCTCCTGTTGCTGATTTACATCTTTGTTTTTCATCTCTTCCTCATGGAATATTTTGCTGAGAATGTTCTGTAATGCTGGCTTTCTTTTTGTAAATTCCTTTAGCTTTTGTTTATCATGGAAGGATCTTATTTCATCGTCAAATCTGAAAGTAAGTTTTGCTGGGTATAAAATTCTTGGTTGGCATCCATTTTCTTTCAGGGCTTGGTAAATGTTGTTCCAGGCCCTTCTAGCTTTTAGGGTATGGAGTGAAAAATCTGCTGATATTCTTATTGGTTTCCCCCTGAATTTAATCTGATTCTTTTCTCTCGCGGCCTTTAAAATTCTGTCTTTATTTTGTATGTTAGGTATTTTCACAATAATGTGCCTTGGTGTAGGTCTGTTGTAATTTTGCATATTTGGAGTCCTATAAGCCTCTTGTACTTGGTTTTCCATTTCATTCTTCAGATTTGAAAAATTTTCTGATATTATTTCATTGAATAGATTGTTCATTCCTTTGGTTCGTTTCTCTAAGCCTTCCTCAATCCCAATAATTCTTAAATTTGGCCTCTTCATGATATCCCATAATTCTTGTAGCTTCTGTTCATGATTTCTTACCATCTTTTCTGTTTGGTCAACCTTGTTTTCAAGATTAAATATTTTGTCTTCAATATCTGAGGTTCTGTCTTCCAGGTGATCTATCCTATTGGTTATGCTTTCTATGGAGTTTTTAACTTGGTTTATTGTTTCCTTCATATCAGGGATTTCTGGTTTTTTTTTTTTTCAGTATCTCTAACTCTTTATTGAAATGTTCTTTTGCTTCCCTTATTTGCTCTTTTAACTGTTGATTGGTGCGTTCATTTAATGCCTGCATTTGTTCTTTCATCTCCTCGTTTGCTTCCCTGATTGTTTTAATTATGTACATTTTGAACTCCCTTTTGGACATTTCTTCTGCTATGCTGTTATTGGGTTTTATTGATATAGTATCTAGATTTGTTTCGGACATTTTCTTCCCTTGTTTTCTCATATTGGTCAGATGTCAGTGGGACTCTGTGATATTGTAGATTTCCTCTATTGGCTTATAGTGTCCCTGTAGATTTCCAGTGTATCACGTACCAGCCTTCAGTAGCCAGAAGTCTTGTATTAACTTGATAATGTAGTGCTTCCGAAGAACGCTGCCCCTAGCCCGCTACTGGTTCCAGGGAGAGAGACCTGGAGAGGTCTCTTGCTGCCCAGCCCTGGTCCCAGAGGCTGGTTGCAGGTCGGAGGTCTCCACTGGCTTGGGGACTTGTGGCTGGCTCTGTGTAGACAGGCTCTCACTGGGTGGTTTGCCCCGAGAAGCTAGCCTAGAGAGGCGCTTCCCACCAGAGGGGGCTGGGCTGCTTGGGGAAGTCCCTGGAGCCCTGTGCTGGTCACTGAAGCAACCTGCGGGTGGGCCGGAGCTGGCAGCGGGGCGGGCCGGAGCTGGCCCCGCTGCTTCTGTGCAGAAAGGCTCTCACTGGGGGGCCTACTCCGTGAGGCTGGAGATTCTGTCCCTGTGGGAGTAGCTCACCGCCCGAGTGCACAGAGTTGCCTGGGGGAGACTCTATCTGCCCTGTCCTACTCTAATAAGCGGCTCGAATCCGGGCCTGCTGCCCAGCTGAGCTTCACTGGGTGGGGGAGACTCACCCCGTGGTTCTATTTTAGTCCGAGTCTCTCAATGCCTCCCCTTCTTGAATCCTGGGTTCTGGAGCGACTAGAGATGCAGTCACCCTCTAGTCTGCCATCTTGGATCGCCCCGTGGAAAAAGCCTGCAGCTGGAGGGGGACAAGGCTGCCTGGAGAGGTCTCTGGCTGCCCAGCCCTGGTCCCAGAAGCTGCTTGCATGTCGGAGGTCTCCGCTGGCTTGGGGACTTCAACAGGTCAGTTCTTAAACCCCTTAGTTCTGCACCATGGAGAAACCTTGGGCCAATTCAGACTGACCTCTTAAGCAGGTGAACTGATCTTTTCTCCCACAGGGAAGAAGATTTCCTCTGGACAGTTGTTCTCAAACTTGCTGCACTTAGAATTAACAAAGGAGCTTTCAAAACCTACAGGTTCAGGGGTCCTATCCCTGGACAAATTTAAATCTCATCCCAAAAGGTGAATTCTTGGCATCCCTGTTTGTAGGCACTGTCCTATGTACCCAGAGAGGGTGATAATCAATGCTTTAGTGAAAGGCCCCTTAAGGAAAGTTGAGGTTGATGACTAAGATACTTCTTATGCAGAAATAATGGAAGTGACTCACTAAAGTTTTCTTAGACTAATACAGCTGGGGCTAGAATCCATTCATCTATCAATTTTTTTTTTTTTTTAATTTAGTGCCTACTTTAGACCACTTAACTGCTAATCCAATATTCTGTTTCATGGTCACTTTTTTTTTCTGAACAAAATGTTTTGAGGGTATAAGGTGATATTCAAGTGGCTTGGCTATATTGAAGCCACAGCAACTAAGGCAGAGTGAAAAAAGAAGCAGCATACAAATTAGTTTGGCCAGAAACATTCATGAAAAGACATCTTGGTCAAGAATTTCAGGATACAGCCACAAGCAAGGAACCTTGCCTTGTATGAGGAAAATCTTGTCAAGTCATGCGCTGGTTATTTTGATTGCAGGTGAACACAGGCTGACATAAGCAATTGTGACAAACACAGACATTCCCTGGGGGCAGGGGAATACAAATATCTGCTGTGAAGATGACAATTCCCATGATAAGAGACAGTAAGAAAACTTCAACTACCAACTTTTATAGGTACTATGCCTAATTTCTACCTTAGTTTTTTTTTTTTTTTCCTACCTTTGTGTGTTAGTCAGCTTTGCATTGCTGTGACCAAGAACAAAGTAGAGGAAAAGTTTAATTTGGACTCTTGGTTTCAGAGATTTAGTCCATAGATGGCCAATTCCATTATTCCCGGCCCACAGTGAGGCAAAACATGGAGGAAGGGCATGGTTAGGGAGACCCATTCTGTTCATGGCAACCAGAAACTGGGGTGGGGAAGGCCTGCAGAACAGATAAACTCTTCCAGGGCAACCCCCAGTGACCCACCTGTTCCAGCCATACCCCGTCTCCTTACGGTTAACACCCAATTACTTCATCAAACTAGGATATGTCCTGATTAGGTTGCAACTCACAATCTAATTATTTCACCTCCAAAGATTCCTGCATTAACACAGGAGTTTGAGGGGGACACCTCATACCCCCACCATAACATTCTGCCTCTGGCCCTCAAAAGCTCATGTCCATCTTACAATGAAAAATGCATTTAGTTCATTTCCAAGGGTCCCCATAGTCTTAACAGTTTCAGCATTGCCCCAAAGTTCAAGTTCGAAGTCTCCTGTGAGACTCAGGGCAAACTCTCTTCTTTGTGAGCCCCTATGTAAATCAAAAGCAAAATAGAGAATCCCATTCCAAAAGGGAGGAATAGGAACATAAAAAGGAGGGATGGGACAAAAACTCAGCGGGGCAAGCAGGTCTGTCAACTCCATGTACAGTATTTGGGGCACAGTGCAGCAAAACGTTCTCTTCAAGAGGTGGGGGCAGACCCACCACTTCAGCCTTGTTGATTGCAGTGCACACCTTGAGATGTTACTGGCATCTCTTAATTCCTGAGATCTCCACTCCAGCTTCAGCTTCACCTTCAGAGCTTCAAGCATTGCAATCTCAAGGGCAGCCTGAAGTAAGTTCTGACCCTGCTACTCTTTACTTAGCCTCCCAGGCCTTCCTTTGAAATCTCAGTAGAAGCCTCCATGACCCCCTAACTCCAACATCCTGCATTCCCGCAGAACCAGCACCATGTAGATGATGCCAAGGTCTGCCACCAGCCATATGTATATGGTTATATATATAAAATCAATATACTAATCTATATATTATATGCATTATATATATGTTGTACTAATTTGCAGTGCAAATTAGTATGAGTGTACCTTTTCCCCTCATCCTCATCAGCATTTATTATTATTTGTATTCTTGGTGATTCCAATTCTAACTTGAATCAGATGAAATGTACACATAGTTTTGATTTACATTTCCCTGAGTTTTAGGAATGTTGAATATTTTTTCACATATTGTTGGTCACATATTTCTTCTTTGGAAAAATGTGCAATGGCCCATTTATTGATTGAGTTATTTGGGTTTTGGTGTTAATATTTTACAGTACTTTATTCTTACGATTTGGATATGAGGTGTCCCCAACAACTCCTGTGTTAATGCAAAAGTATTCAGAGGTGAAATGACTGCTATAACCTAATCAGTCTATCCTAGTTTGAATGAGTAACTGGGTAATAACTGTAGGTAGGTGAGGTGTAGCCAGAGAAGGTGGGTCATGGAGTATGCCTTGGAAGGGTTCATCTGCCCTGCAGCCCCTTTCCATCTCTCTGCTTCCGGGCTGCCATGAGGTGAGCAGTTTTCCTACCCTGTGCCCTGCGGCTGCGATGTTCTACCTCACCTTGGGCCCAGAGCAATGGAGTCAGCTGTGAAACTTTGAAACCTTGAGTCCTCTCCCCCAATAAACTTCCTCCTCTAAGTTGTTCTTGTCAAGTATTTTGGTCACAGCTACAAAAAGCTGACTAGGATATTTATATGCTCTGAATATTCATTCCCTGTCAGAGAGCAACTGGCAAAGATTTTCTCCCATTCTGTAGGTTCTCTATCACACCTTTAATTGTTTCCTTGGCAGAAGTTTTTAATTTGGTGCCATCCCATTTATTGATTCTTGGTTTTATTTCTTAAGCTTTAGAAGTCTTATTAAGGAAGTTGGTGCCTAACCAATATACTGAAGTGTTGGCCCTGTGTTTTCTTCTAGCAGTGGCAAAGTATCTGGTCTAATTCCTGGGTCTTTGATCCACTTTGAGTTGACTTTTGTGCAAGGTGAGAGACCAGGAGCTAGTTTAATTCTTCTGTACCAGTTTTCCTAGCACCATTTGTTTAAAAAGACTTTCTTTTCCTCAATGCATGGTTTTGGCATTTTGTTTGAGTATCAGATGATTGTACCTATGTGGACTTGTCTCTGTTTTCCATTCTATTCAGTTGGTCTTCATGTCCGTTTTGATGCCAGTACCATGTTGCTTTTGTTACTGAAGCTCTGTATTATTATTTTTAAAATTTTTTTGAGTTATAGATGGACACATACCTTTATTTTATTTATTTTTATGTGGTGCTGAGGATCGATCCCAGTACCTCACATGTGCTAGGCAAGTGTTCCACCACTGAGCTACAACCCCAGCCTCTATAGTATTATTTGAGATCAGGTATTGTGATGCCTCCACCTCGCTCTTCTTGCTCAGTATTGCTTTGGCTATTCTGAGTCTTTTATTTTTCCCTATGAATTTTAGAACTGCCTTTTCTTGTTCTTTAGAGAATGTCATTGGTATTTTGATGGGGATTGCATTGAATTTGTATAATGCTTTTGGAGTATGGCCATTTTTGACCATATTAATTCTGCCTATCCATGAACATGGGAGTTTTTTCCATCTTCTAAGGTCTTCATATTCTTTCTTCACTATTCTATAGTTTTCTTTGTAGAGGTCTTTCACCTTGGTTAGATTTATTCCCATTTTTGTTGTTGTTGTTGGAGTTGTTGGAGGCTATTGTGACTGGAGTAGTTTTCCTGATTTCTTTCTCAGCACATTCATTATTGGAATATAGGTAAGCTGTTGATTTTTGCATATTGATCTTGTATCCTGATACTTTGCTGAATTTGTTTATCAGCTCTGGAAGTTTAGTGGAGCTGTTTTATGGTTTTTCTTTCCCATTTGTATTGTTTTGGAATTTGTTTTTTGTTTCGTTCTTTTGTCTTCTATGTATAGGATCATTCCATCAGCAAACAGATAAACTTCTCCTTTTCCTGTTTATATCCCTTTAATTTCCTTCTGTTGCCTGATTGCTCTGGCTAGATTTTTAAGAACTATATTGAATAGTAATGGTTAGTGTGGACATCCTTGTCTTGTTTCTCATTTTAGAGAAAATGCTTTCAGGTTTTCTCCATTCGGTATGATATTGGCTTTGGGTTTGCTATATATAGCCTTTATAATGTTGAGATAAGTTCCTTCTATCCCTAGTTTCTTCAGTGTTTTTAACACGAATTGGTGCTAGATTGTGTCAGTCTTTTTCTGCATCCATTGAGATCATAATGTGATTTTTGCCCTTAAATCTATTTATGTGATGTATTACATTTGTTGACTTGTGTATGTTAAACCAAACTTGCATCCCTGGAATGAAACCCATTTGATCAGATATATAATCTTCATAATGTGTTGTAGAAGATGAATTGCTAATATTAAGAATTTTTGTATCTATGTTCATCAGGGATATTGGTTCTATAATTTTCTGTCCTTGATATCTTTGTCTGGTTGTGATTTCATAGAATTAATTTAGGAGTATTTCTTTCTTTTCTAATTCATAGAATAAGGAAGATTGGTATTAGTTGTTCTTTAAAGGTCTGCTATAACTCATCTAAGAATCCATCTGGTCCTGGGATTTTCTTAATTGGAAGGTTTTTAATTGCTCCTTCAATCACATTGCTTGATATTGGTCTATTTAGGTTTTCTATATCCTTTTGGTTAAATTTGGGTGGGTTGTTGTCTAAAAGTTTATCAATATCTTCTAGATTTTCTGTTTATTGGTGTACACATTTCAAAATAATTCCTGTTGATCCTCTAGATTTCAGAAATGTCTGCAGTGATACCTCCGTTTTCAGTTCTAATTTGCTGATTTGTGTCTTTTCTTTCTTTTGAGAAAAGGTTTATTAATCCTGTTTATCTTTTTAAAGAATCAGTTCTTTGTTGCATTGTGTTGCTTTATAATCTCAATTTCATTAATTTTGTCTCTGATCTTAATTATTTCCTGTCTTCTGGTTTTGGGATGAATTTGTTCTTGCTTTTCTAGGGTTTTGAGGTATAACAATGTATCATTTATTTCATATCTATTTTTTAAATATAGGCACTCAATGCTATAAACTTTTTCTTAGAACTGCCTTCATGCGGTGCCAGAGGTCTTGATATATTCCATCTCTGTTCTCATTTGTTTCTAAGAATTTTTTTTATTTCTCTCCTGATTTGTCCTGTGACCCACTCCTTGCTCAAAAGTGTATTATTCAATCTTCATGTGTTAAAATGACTTTTTAAAACTCTTGTTATTGATTTCTAATTTCATTCCATTATAATATGATAGGATGCAAGGAATTATCTCTCTTCTTGTATTTGCTGACTTTCTTTGACTTCTAAATAATGATCTATCTTAGAAAACATTCCATGTGTAGCTGAGAAGAAAGTGAATTTGGTTGTTGGTGGATGAAATATTCTACAGATATCTATTAGATTCATTTGGTTAATAGTACTTTTTAGTTCTTAAGAGTCCTTACTTATGTCTAGATGACCTATATATTGGTGAGAAAGATGTGTTGAAATCACACAGTATTATTGTATCGGGGTCTATGAGAGTCTTTTTATTGAGTAGGGTTTGTTTATGTACATAGGTTCACCAACATTTGGGGATAAATATTTACCATCATTAAATCTTATTATTGGATGATTCCCTTAACCAGTATGAAGTGACATTCCTTGTCTCTTCTAATTCATTTTGTCCTGAAGTCTACTTTGTCAGACATGAGAACAGCTACTCTCCATTTGCATGGTATATCTTTTTCACCTTCAGCCTGTGTGTTTTCTCCTTTAAGGTGAGTCTCTTGTAAACAACATGTGATTGGGTCTTTTAAAATCTACTCTGCTAATCTATGTCTTCTGATTGAAGCGTTGAGATCATTTATATTCAGTGTTATTATAGAGAGTTGATCTTTATTTCCTGCCATTTTGATTTACTTATAATGTTTACTTAGACTTGATTTCCCCTTTTCTTCTAGTGAGATTCATACAGTCTCTGGTTCTGATGTTTGTTTTTCATTTCTTCTGCATGTAATATGTCATTAAGTTCTTTTGTGCTGGCTTAGTGGTTATAAATTCATTTAGTTTCTGCTTATCATGGAAGTTCATCTCATGTTCAGTTCTGAAGGATAGCTTTGCTGGATATAGCAGTACAGCTTGGCATCTGTTATCTTTCAGGTCTTGACAAATATTATTCCAAGTCCTCCTGGCCTTTAGAGTTTGGGATGAGGATCAGAGATCTAATTGGCTTACCTCTAAGTGTGACCTGGTGTTTTTCCCTTATAGCTTTTAAAATTGTATTCTTATTCTGTATCGTAGAGATTTTAGTTGTGTATCTTGGTGAGAATATTTTTTGATTTTTGTCTATTTGGAGTTCTAAAAAATGCCTCTTTTATTTGTATTTCTGTCTTTTTTCTAAGGTTTGGGAATTTTTTATCTGACAAGAACAACTTAGAGGAGGAAAGTTTATTTTGGCTCATGGTTTCAGAGGTTTAGTCCATGATTGGAGAACTCCATTGTTCAGGGACCATGATGGGGAAAGGACATGGCAGGGGAGTGCCACTCTGTTCATGGTGGTCAGGAAACAGAGAGAGAGAGAGAGAGAGAGAGAGAGAGAGAGAGAGAGAGACACCACGGGGTAGATAAACCCTTCCAGGAAACTCCCCCAGTGACCTACCTTTAGCCTCACCCCACCTGCCTACAGTTACCAACAAGTCAGTCCACTCAAACTAGAATGGGCTGATTAAGTCACAGCTCTCATTATCTAATCATTTTACTTCTGAATATTCCTTCCTTAGCACAGGAGCTTTTGGGGGTCATCTCATATTCCAACCATAACACTATGAGACTATAATTATTTTTCTATTTAAAACTGATTAGTAATGCAGTCTTAAGACCTTTATAAATATGTAAATGGTTAAATGGAAAAAAAATTGTTTGGTATCAAGGGGACCCTATGGAAGATAAAATATTCTTAAAATGTGATTATGGACATATTTTCCCTTCAGATAAGAACTGAGTTTAAAATGTTGCTTTGGGAGTTTTAAATGCCAAACTAAATAAAACTATGTGAAGTACATTTAACTTCTTAGAACTTAAGCTTATTTTACAGCTGCATAGCCTCTACAATGTTAGGATTTGTTGTTAATTTTAATCTCTTTGCAACCTTGACAGTGATCTCCAAGGTTATTCTAAATTTTACCAGTCTACTATTGTCTGTTCTCAGTATCTCCTTTCTATTTTCGTAATGCTCAAATATTTATAAACTCTTGTATCACTCACCACACCCTTTTTAGTCATCTCTTTTTAGGTCTTTTAATCCTTTCTGCTAAACCAATACACACACAGCCAGGGGCAGTTAGTGGGATAATGAGAACTTTCCCCCTGATCTACAATTAAAATTCTACCCTTTATAACACTTCCAAGGGGTTGGTGTAATGGATGACGGATGTCAGCAAGCAGCTTTGAAATAAATAATCTTAGTTTTTCATTTCTGCTGAGGGCAGCGTCTCATAAAAGAAAAGCATGTGAGTAGTTGACCAATGGATAAGAATGAATCAGATGATTACTAGATGCCTATGGCTTAAGATGTGGCATAATTATAATTACATTTTTGACCCCGGGATGTTATAGTAATTTCTCTAGTTCTAAGTAATCACAGAATCAAAGGGTTAGCTATGAAAGTTTGGAAAGACATCATCATACCACTTCATGCAAGAGGACAACCCAACAATCCGAGTTTGAACCTGTATTTAAATATCTCAGAGAAGATTTTATTTCTCTAGCAATTCTGAAGTTTAACAATTCTCACTGGAGGAAGTGTTTCCCAAGGTTCTTGAAATTTATGCCAGCCAGATAAGATATGCTGGCAACTTTTAAATTATTTATGCCAGCAAAGAGGCACAAAGGCACTAATAAGAGAAAATGTGTAGTCCTGTGAGTATGTATGTGTCCATGTGCACACATGTATATATGTGTCACCTATTATATTGTTTTTGTACCTTTGACTGGCTCCAAAATGTTTATTTGCCCTTCCTCTCCTTATTTCTTACTGATCCAAAACTCTTCCCACATCAGCAAAATGAATGCATGCAGGAGTCACACTTCCTACATTTCCCACCTTGTTAAGCATTTGTGTAACATCTATCAGGAGGGGGAACAGAACCCTAGCTCTGTGCAGTTGAGATGTATATCCAGTAATACAGGGATGGACATCAAAGCTGTGAAAAACTGAGAAAAGAGAGTTCTTGACTGAAGCTTTTGACACTGAGAAGCAGCCAGACTAGTGTAGATGAAGAACCTGACATATCCAGGAAGAGAAAAGGACAACTTCTCAGACACTGTTGGCTAAATTCTTTCTAATTTTCTCAGTGAGGAAGACTGGTGATTAATACCTGAGCCACAGTGAAGTTTTGGTATGCATTTGATGTGTAAAATTGACACATAAGTATATGTACACATTAATTATAAACTTTTCCCAAAGAAAAGATTCACTCTCTTATTCATCCTTTTTTATCTTTAGGAACTCTCAGGTAATATAAAATCTTCAAGGTACTTTTAAAGAGAGGTATTGATTTGAGTCAAATCAATACTTATACTCCGGAAGGTGAGAAGGTCATGCTAGTTGCAGATGCTGATTTCAGGAAATTCCTTGGTAATGAAACCAGTTCTCAAAGACAGCAACATCATTGAAGATTTTTAGCACTATTATCTTGCTTGCCTTCTTTTCTTTCTCATTATTTTATTCTATTTCCCCACCTCTTCCACTTCTCTTTCTTCCTCATTATGATAATGATGAACAGGTCACAGAATTGGCTATGAAGGGCATAAGAGGTAGTCTTGTCTTCTGGTGCTCAGCAAGTAGTTGAGAACTGGAATACCAAGGAGATGACAATTTGAGTAAAACTGGTTTCCCTACAAATAGTGACTCCAATCTGTAGTCAAATCTATGAACGTGTGAATGAAAATGAGGCTGTGGGCTCTGCATGAGTCACAGAGGACAGAAAGGGTGACAGGATATTCGCCCCCATGCCCTCACTGAACAAGAACAAGACACTAAATCCAGGGAAAATTGGGCTCTCAGAGAGTTTGTGAATCCTAAGGGTAAAAGTCAATTTCAATCCCCAGATGACTCTGTGGCTTCTCTGTGGGTCATCAAAGGACAAGAAGGAACTGAATGGTGCAAGTTGTCCTCCTTGACTCTGAAGCTGAGATAATTAAAAACACCAGTGAGCAGGTATCTTCCTTGCTGCTTCAGAAGACTTGTGGGCAGCTTATCTCCACTTAGCAAACTGAGGAGTGGCGATCATGCTGCCATTCTCCACATGCAGAGTACTGGGATCCAGTGCCCCCACCCGCACTGAGCTGACAAAGGAAATAACAATATATCTAACAGGAGAGAAAGAGAAAAGGAAAGGAAATTATTTTGCCACTTAATTTTGTACATGAATGAAAGGAAAGGAAACTCACTGTTGAGACCCAAATTAGTGGGCTAAAAGGTCAAATGGAGAAAATATTTCAAAGCACAAAGAAAGATATAAAGATCATGAGAGAAAAGACCAGGAGACTTGAGGATAAAGCCAACAGGTTGGCATACTATATTAAGACATTTGGATGTAGAAAAAGTATATATGAGGGAAAGGCAAAAATTAAACATGAAAAAGGAGAAAATTTCTTGGACCAAGAAATACCTGAATCTGAATCAATAAATGGGATGGATTCAAACTAAAAGTTTTTTTTGCAGTAAAGAAGAGAATCAATAACATGAAGAGAGAGCCTATAGAATGGGAGAAATTTTTCCCACATGCACCTCAGATAGAGCATTAATCTCCAAGATAAATTAAAAAACTCAAAAAATTTAACACACACACACAAAAACAAATAACCCAATCAATAAATGGGCTAAGGAACTACACAAACACTTCACAGAAGAAGAAATACAATCAATCAACTAACCTATGAAAGAATGTTCATCATCTCTAGCAAGTAGACAAATGCAAATCAAAACTACTGTAATATTTAATCTCACTCCAGTCAGAATGGCAATTATCAAGAATACAAGTAACAATAAATGTTAGTGAGGATGTGGGGGAAAAGGTACACTCATAACTCATACATTGCTGGTGGGACTGCAAACTGGTGCAACCACTCTGGAAAGCAGTATGGAGATTCCTCAGAAAACTTGGAATGGAACCACCATTTTACCCACTGAGCTGACAAAGAAAATAACAATATCCCTCTACTCAGTTTATACCTGAAGGACTTAAAATCAGCATACTACAGTGACACAGCCACATCAATGTTTACAGCAGCTCAATTCACAATAGTTAAACTATGGAACCAACATAGATGCCCTTCAAGAGATGAATGGATAAAGAAGTTGTGGTTTATATACACAATGGAATATTACTCAGCCTTAAAGAAGAATGAAATTATGGCATTTGCAGGTAAATGGACGGAGCTGGAGAATATCATTCTAAGTGAAATAAGCCAAACCCAAAGCACCAAAGGTCAAATGTTTTCTCTGATAAGTAGATGCTGATCCATAATGAGAAGTGGGGTAGGGAAGAATGAAGGAACTTTGGATTGTGCAGAGGGAAGTGAGGGGAGGGGAGGGGTTGTGGGGGTGGGATGAAATGGGCATTATTATCCTATATACATGTATGAGTACACTACCAGTGTGATTCTGCACCATGTACAGCCAGAGGAAGAAGTTGTGCTCCATTTGCGTACAATGTCCAAAATGCATTCTACTGTCATGTATAACCAATTAGAACAAATAAAAAATTTAAAAAGAAAAAGAGAAAACCACATGAGTCTACATTGAATGGGCTTGCCAAATTTGAGGCCCGCTCAATGAACACTCAGACCCCTAGCAATATCCTGATAAGATTCTGAAATTCTAAGGGGAAATGTGCAAGTAAATTTAAAAAAGCCCTCCTTTGCAAAAGAGTATAAGAACTGACAGGAAAAAAAAAAAAAAAAAAAAAAAAAAAAAAAAAAAACTAAGAAAAAGCAGATAAAATGAAGAATTCTGTAGAAGACCACAACAGAGGAGTGATTAAAAGTATAAGAGAAACCTGTTCGGCTGGGGATATAGCTCATTGCAGAGAGTGTTTGCCTGTCAAGCACAAGACCCTGGGTTCGATCCCCAGCATTTAAAACAAACAAACAAACAAACAGAGAGAGAAACCTGTCAATAATAAATCCTAAATTTCTGGAATCCTAAAGAAAATGGGTAATTTCCTAGTAAAAATACAAACTATTAAGATGGACCCTGGAGTAAATAAAATAAAAATAAACCAATTACCATAGAAATGCTCAGAATAGTTCTTTGAAATCTTGCATTGGAGGGCTGGGACTATAGCTCAGTAGTAGAGTGCTTGCCTAGCACATGTGAAGAGCTGGGTTTGATGCTCAGCACCACATAAAAAATAAATAAGATAAAGGTATTGTGTCTATCTCCAACTAAAAAATATATTTAAAAAAAAAATCTTGCATTGGAAAAGAGCCCAGAACTACATGGGTTCAAGATGATTGTTAGGTGACCTTTAATAAATTCTGATATCATTTCAAATGGTTAAGGCCTAGAAACAAAGTGGGATTCTCTTGAATCCTTCTCGTGATTTAACATGAAATTTATATTGACATATTTCATCTAAGATGCCAATGGTTGGAAAATTCACATGATTTTATGTACCACTACTGAAGTCCCTTAGCAGATAGATTTCTTCTCTTTTTTTGGTACTGGGGATTGAACCAAAGAACACCTGACCACTATGCCACATTCTCAATCCTTTTTATATTTTATTTACAGACAAGGTCTTGTCGAGTTTTGTAAGGTTTCACTGAATTGCTGAGGCTGGCAGTTTTGTAAGGTTTCACTGAATTGCTGAGGCTGGCTTTGAACTCACAACCTCCTGCCTCAGCCTCCCAAGATGCTGGGATTACAGGTGTGCACCACCACACCCAAGTAGCAGTTATTTTTTTTTATTCAAAATTTATTGATGGCACTGTTTTGGGTTTATTTTTAAAAACATTTTCCAATCATCTATCAATCTCATGGAAGAAGGAGGAGGAGGAGGAGGAGGAGGAGGAGGAGGAGGAGGAGGAGGAGGAGGAGAAACAACAGAGGAGGAGGAGGAGGAAAGGAAATATCTTCATACTCAAACCAAGCTCTCTTGAATCACTTTTCAGGTCAAAGCTGGTAATATCAGTGTTTTTCCAAATAATATTGCCCTCTGTACCATCAAAAGCACTAGTAATAGGAGTAATAGGTCCTTTTCTAAAAGAAAGTTTCATTATTGTCTTGAGGATTTTTTTTTTCACTGCTGACATTCCCTTGCCAGGTTTTGATACTACAACTTTCTTGCTCTTGCCAGCAGGTGTCAATGGAAAGTTCCAGATGGGTTCACAAAGGCACAGGCAATGACAGGTGGACTGTGACCTAAGCCAGGCCAGCAGCAACTGTCAGCTGCACCCTGAGTTTAGAGATGTTGAAATGTGAAAAAAATATGTGTCATGGAGTTGGTGAAATATGGTAGTACAAAACCATATTTAGATTAATCTCACAAATGCAATACAGGCATGAATATTCTAGATAACATCACCAATCAAAATTATAGAATGTATAAAGAATAATGACCCATAATCAGACCCTCAATATTGAAAAACAGTTGGGCGACTAACAGGAGGAAGAATTGGGTGAATATAGTTAAGCCATGAGGGCTGACATCTGGTTTTAAAAGAAAAACAGTGCTTTTCTGGGGGGCTAGAGACCTGAGTTATCCTGGTTTAGTCACTTAGCATTCATGTGATGTGGGTCAGTCTAAGTCATTCCTTGATTCTCAGTATCTTTAAGTAAAAGAAAGGACATACTCAAGGTCTTTTTCAGCTCTGGTATTCTAGGAGTTCATGAGTCTACGATGGTTTCTATCCACTAATAATCCAGCCCAGGTTTTATCTAGGATCTTGTGCAAATCAAATCCTTGGTTACTCAGGAAGAAAACTGGTCACACTGCCCAATAAATCTTCCTGCTCTTTAATTTCACACAACATTGCAGAGTCTAATCCCAACTCAAATGGAAATAAATAATTGCCAGGTTCCCCTCCCCAACTTATTCCAGACAAATATGCATGTCCTGGCTCCTTTCTGAACCCCCCATAAAAGCCTGGGTAGGCCTCCTCCGCAACACTCCACTGAGGAGCTATTGGCACCCTCAGCCACTCACTCTTCAGCAACTCCTTCTCCTCTTGATATTCCTTCTATCTAAAATACAGGTACATATATTTATTTACTTTCTTATTATGGATAGTCACACATAACATTTACCATTTAATCATTTTTTAAACATTGGATTCAGTAGCATTAATTGCTGGATGCAAACTATTTACTTACTTTTTATTTTTATAAAAACCCCACATCCCAGGTGCTGGGGAGATAGCTCAGTTGGTAGAGTGCTTGCCTTGCAAGTACAAGGTCCTGAGTTCAATCTCCAGCACCACCAAACAAAACAAAACAAAACAAAAACCCACATTCCCTTAGTAACAAATTTAAACAGTCCCTCAAGGTGAAAGTGAAAGTCTTACTATCATTCTTTCTAAAGAAAACTACTCTCACATTCCTTAGGGATCATTCCAGCAATATTATAAACTTACATATCAATATATATGTGTACTTTTTAATATATATATTGTACAAGCAGTTTTGATTTTTAAAGAGTTGTGTACATTGTGCAACCCTTACTTTTCTCCATTTAATAAAAAATCTTGGCACTATTTCTGTATCAACACACACATTTCTACCTCATTCTCTTTATTTTTATTAAATATTTTTTAGTTGTCAATGGACTTTATTTTTTATTTATTTATACGTGGTGCTGAGGATCGAACCCAGTGCCTCACACATGCTAGGCAAGTGCTCTTTCACTGAGCCACTACTCAGCCCCCTTTTTGTTGTTTTTAAATATATGATTATGAAACAAC
The DNA here is from genome assembly GCF_902686455.1 of Sciurus vulgaris. NCBI lineage: Eukaryota > Metazoa > Chordata > Mammalia > Rodentia > Sciuridae > Sciurus > Sciurus vulgaris. The sequence goes on along the minus strand of NC_136470.1, from coordinate 70,538,218 downwards.
TGACTTAACCAGTATCCTATTGATGGAATTATGTCATTTCCAGTTGTTTGTTTCTTACTGTTTTTAACTTCTGCTTTTGCTATGACAAATACCATCCTTGTATATCTAACGCATCACACATTAGCTACTCTATCTATAGTCTCAGTTCCTAACTGTGGAACTACAAATGGCTTTCCAAAAAGTTGTACCAATGTATGTTACCATCAGCACATATGGGAATGCCTGTTTGCCCAAACTCTTTCTAACACTTCCCTCCACATCTCTAAAGACCAAATTTTCTGTAAGAACCGAAGTACTCAGTTTACTTTGTCTTTCACAGGAAGAAGAAACTAGACTCGGAACACAAAGTATTAATCCCCCAGCTTTTATATAGTATGTCCTTTGTAGATGTTGGACTATTTTGTATGCATATGTTTGACCTCTTATAATTGTTTATACAGTAGGATCTTGTCTATCTTGTCTCTGCCAGTCTGAGAACAGTTATTACCAGAGGCAATGGATGTACTGTGAAAGCTAGGCCCACAGTGCTAAAAGAGAAGCTAGCACCCCTTAAAAACATTGGTGAAGTCCTTACAGAGAGAACTCAGGGAGGGTGAGTAATAAAAATTTGTCTGGTTTTTGTCCCTGTTTTCTGGGAGATGACCTCTAAGTCCACAGTGATAGGAGTGTCTTTGTTATTTATGGTGGGATACCCAGATCACATCAGATGGTTTCTACTAATAGGGTGAGTCATGGGGGGACTTAAGGTAGGAAGGCTAATGAGATGACTCAGGATGGGGACTAGCCATGCCAGAAAGATCAACTGTATGCTTAGAGGTGGAGGTTTAAAGCAATGTGTTATCAGCTCCACTTTCAGAACAGGGAGGCAGGTTAGACTGAGTTCAACCACATGGACAATGATTCAATCAACTGAGTGCCTATGGGTAAAGTCTCTGGACTCCACTTGGGTGTGATTCCTTGGTTGGCAGTACTGTGCCTATTGTTATCCATCAATGTGCTGGGTAGGCAATGCACCTTTCAGGATAATAGGAGCTTTACATTTGGGATCCTCTCCAACCTTGCTCTATGCATCTCTCCCTTTTGCTGGTTCTGATTCATATTCTTTTGTCATAATAAACTTGTAATTGAAAGTCTAGTGATTTCCTGAGTTCTATGAGTTGTTCTAGTAAATAATTAAACTAGAGAAGATAGTGGGGACCCCTAAGTTTATAGCTATCTGGTTAGAATTTCAGGGACCCCTGAATATCAGTCTTTTTTTTTTTTTGAATATCAGTCTTATGGAGGATTGAGCCAATAACCTGGGAAGTTTTGACCTAACTCTAGGTAGTTGGTTTCAGAACTTGTTATAGAGAGTTAGACTTTCTAGGCTGAAGATGTAACTGTGAAATCCAGCTGCCCCTACCCTCATGGAGAATGTTGTTCCATGACACAAACAGTTAATTTCCATCTGGGCTTATTATTGAAGAGTTGAATAACCCTGTGGCTTAACAAATATTCCTGTCCACCTGGAATATCCTTACATATCTCTGTTCTAAAGCCTGGGCCCAATGGACTACTTCTATAGTCTAAGAGAAGATACTATTAGATTCATCAGGGGCTAAATATATTCAATTTTGTGTCTTTATCTGAGAACCTATAGCAGTGCTTCCCTATGATACATATTCAGAATAATAAATAGTATAATACTAATTCAATAGAACTCAGGAAGGTGGCCATATAGCTTAAGAATCATCTATCTTAGGGTTTGAAAAAGAATATAGACCAAACCAAAGAATGAAGATCAAAAGGAAATATAATAAAAAGTTATGAAATCATGCAGATGTGGATGAGGTAACCAGAGAGTACTTACTCTCCATTAAATTTCAAAGTATTTAAATCTTAAAGCAGGAAAATTTAACATAAGCAATATATACAATGGGTAATGGATTGAGAGAATCAATTACTCAAATAGTGCAAGCTAAAAATAGCAAAAGGGTTTAGAAGTGTTTAGTCAGCTTTTGCACCTCTGTGACCAAAATACCTAACAAGAACAATTTAGAAAAGAAAAAGTTTATTTGGGTTCAATTTTCAGAGGTCTCAGTCCATAGACTGACTCCATTGCTCTGGGTGCAAGGTGAAACAGCCCATAATGGAGGAAGGGCCCAGGGGAGGAAATCTGCTCAAGTCATGGTGGGATCAGGAAGTAGTTGTGGGGTGGGCAGGGAAGAAGATTCACTCTTCCAGGGCAGGCCCCCAGTGATCCACCTCCTCCAGCCATGTCCCACTGCCCGCAGTTACCTCCCAGTTAGTCCATTCAAACTAGAGCAGACTGGGTTACAGTTCTAATAATATCATTTTACCTCTGAATATTCCTGCATTAACAGGAACTTTTGGGGGAACAACTCATAGCCAAACATGACAAGAGAAAACTCAAGAGAGCAATGGAATATTACTCAGTCATAAAGAAAAAATAAAATGATGGCATTTGTAGGTAAATGGATGGAGTTGGAGAATATCATGCTAAGTGAAATAAGCCAATTCCAAAAAACCAAAGGCTGAATGTTTTTTTTTCTGAAAAGTGGATGCTGATACATAACTGGCGGGGCAGGTAAGGGAAGAATGGAGGAATGTTGGATTGTGTAGAGGGAAATGAGAGGAGGAGTGGAGGTAGGGGGAAGGAAAGATGATGGAATGAGACAAACATCATTACCCTATGTACATGTATGATTACACAAATGGTGTGACTCTACATCATGTCCAACCAGAGAAATGAAGAGTTGTACTCTATTAGTGTACAATAAATCAATATGCATTTCACTGTCATGAATAACTAAATAGAGCAAACAATAAAAAAAAGAATAAAATGAAAGCAAGAGACATGCCAAAATAAATGATTTCTTAAGGAAAGTCAAAATTCAAGTAATTTATGATAACTTTCTAAGGTCATGGAGCAGAGTCAAGTATTCATACACTATGGGCTTAGGATTCATTCCAGTAGAGCCTTTAGTTGAGATGAATGATGTCAGTCTCACCTCCTCAAAAGAGGGGACCTAATTTCATCAGAACTGGATCTGCCTGCTTAAAATTCTCTGAAGCTCATTCAGTTGCTCAATCATGCTGGAACACTTTGAACTGCCCTAAAATGTCAGTTTACACACCCCAAAGGAAATCATTTGGGTCCCTGCTGTTCTGAGCCTGACAAACTTCCATTTCTACTGGCACCCTTGCTTACTTTGGTAAGACAGTATACCTATAAATCTTGACAATCTGTTTTTATTTACTGAAGAGCTCAGCTCCAGGCCAAAAATCCTAAGTGTGACCCTTTAGCCTGACAATAAGCAGTTACAAGACTTTGTCCGGCAGGCCTCATAGAGGAGAAGCTAAGTTCGCCATACCACATTTGATGCACTACCAGTGAACTACAGCGTTCTGGAGGTTGTCTCAGTCCAGGACTCGGCCCTTCTCCCTACCCTAACTGACCATATCCACATAGTCACATTCCTAGCGCAGAGGCCTCTGTATCGGGGCTTGGCTGGTGCATTTCTAAGACACTTCCTCTAAGGCATGCTTACTGGAGGTGTGAAGGACTTCATGTACTTTTGTTCAAGGCTCCTTGACAGTGACATGATTCCCTCCACCTGCACTATATTCACCTAAAAAGTTTCAAAATATGTGCATTAACAATCTAAATGGCCATCAATAAGAACTGTGCAACTAAAATTTGGTGCATCTATAAGATAAAATATTATGCAGATATTAAAAATGATAATGGACATAAATGACAAAATGTTTATTATAAGTGGTTCAAAGTAGCATGTACATGCTGGCTAGGGTTGTGGCTCAGTGGTAGAGCACTTGCCTAGCACATGTGAAGCACTGGCTTCAATTCTCAGCACCACATCAAAATGAATAAATAAAATAAAGGTATTGTGTCCATCTACAACTAAAAAAATTTTTTTTAAAGTAGCATGTACTCTATATTTGCACACATGTAAAAAACAATGCAAACCAGATTAGTTACCAATGCTTACCTCTATAATATTGCCAAAGATTACCTTTGGGTTCTAAGATTATGCACCTTTCATTTTCTTACTTATCTGTATTTCCTAATCTAGGACGATCATGTGTTATTTCTGTAATAAGAAAAAAACAATTTTAGCTGTTATTATTTTTAATATGCATCCTCTTTGAGCAGGCAACTATTTATCTAGGAATCTTCTTAAAGAGATACTTTTGAGCATGCATGCAAAGATTTATCTATAGTAATGTTTATTAAAAAGCTATTTATTGTGAATTGAGCAGCTATGAACATTGATGTGGCTGTATCTCTGTAGTATGCAGATTTTAAGTCCTTTGGGTATAGGCCAAGGAGAGCTATTTATAATAGTGAAATTTTAGAAATAATTTCTAGAGTTAGGGGATTGGGAAAATAAATTTTGATATATACATAGATTATAATATTAGGCAGTTAAATTAAATATTTAATGATCTGGAAAAAGTTTTGTAATATATTAGTAGGTTTAAAAAATCAGGTTACACAACAGTGTATTTTCATATCCTTTGACCCAGCAATTCCACTTCTAGGAAATACTAGCACAAAGAAACAAGTGTAAATATTGATTGTGTCCATTTTAGTGAAAAATTAGGAACTACACAAATTTCATCAATGAATAATGCTGAAACAAATAGTGGTACAGTCATATAATGGACTACTAACAACTGTTAAAAAGAATGAAATACTCTGTCATGGGAGATGCAAGACTATAATCCCAGATACTCAGGAGGCTGAGACAGGGGCGCAAAATTCAAGGTGTGGCAATTCAGTGAGACCCTGTCTAAAATAAAAATTAAAAGTCTGGGGATGTAGTTCAGTGATAGAACACTTGCCTAGCATGTACTAGGCCCTGGTTCAATCCTCAGTACTGCAAGGGAAAAAAAAAAAAAAAAAAAGAAAGGAGAGAGAGAGGGAATGAAATAAATTTCTATGAGCAAACATGGAAAAACATTCTTTTCTTCTTTTCTTGTTTTGTTAATGCAGTGCTGAAGATTGAACCCAGGACCTCAAGAATGCTAGACCAGTGCTTTACCTCGCAGTCACCCTGCATTATATAATATTATATATATGTGCATGTGTGCATTTTTTTTTTGGGGGGGGGGGGTACTGAGGATTGAACCCAGGGGTGCTCTACCACTGAGCTACATCCCAGTCCTTTTTTATTTTGAGACAGGGTCTCACTAAGTTGCTCAGGGCTTCACTAAATTGCTAGAGTTGGCCTTGAACTTGTGATCCTCCTGCCTGAGCCTCCTGAGTTGCTAGGATTACTGGAATGTGCCACCATGCCTAGCTCATAATATATTCTTAAGTAAACATCTACTGTATGAAAGAATTATGAAGTACATTCTAAATCTAAATCTTACATTGCTATGCCATTTCAATTGCTTTACCACAGCATGTTTAATTTTTGTAATCAGAAAAAAAGATTTATAAATATATGTAAAAAAAACATGCACATGTATTGTGCGTATATGTGTCTGTATGTATAACATACATAGCAAATACTCTGAAAGGATACTTATCAAAATATTGGGATTGGTTATTTCTGGGTGGATGGGATTAGAACTGATTTCTTTAAAATTTTTAGATCATTTGTTTATTTATTTAGTACTGGGGATTGAACCCAAGGTTGCTTTGCCACTAAGCTATATCCCCAATTTTATTTTTTATTTTGGACTAAGTTGTCGAAGCTGAACGTGAATTTGTGAGCTTCCTGCCTCAAGCCTCCCAAGTCACTGGAACTGTAGGCATGTGCTACCACACCCTACCTACTTCATTTTTATTTTATTATTTGTTATTCTGTATTTGTTGAGATTTTCATAGTAAGTACATTATTTCTAAAATAAAAATTTAAACAGCTTTCAATTATAAAACTTTCACTTAGTTTTCATTCCTCATGATCTCAATGCCCTCCCCAACCAGACCTTGCCCACAGGTCCTGGGTTCCTACTGTGCAAATGCTGCTTCTCAAAGGCAGAAGTATCTGAGTTAAAAGTAAAAAAGGGAGAGAGACCCAGTCACAAAAGAACACATATTTTGTGATTTCATTCACATGAAAGCCCCAAATAGGGAAATCTATAGAGACAGAATGTAGAATAAGGATTATTTAGGTCTAGGGTCAAGGTGGGGAGGGGCTGGGAGAAAGAGATGAGAAGATGATAGCTCAAAGGGTCTGAGATGTCCTCTTTCCCCACTTATTTTCTTTTATGTTTTATGGCATTTTATATTGGAGAGTAAGAGCTACAGAGATCTAACAAAATTTTAGATTTCAGGAAAGCATCATACATTGAGAAACATGCTGCTTTATTATTCCCATTTTCTGGATGAGGAAACAGAAAGAAATCAAAGAGAACAAGTAGACAGCATGTTGGTCACGTGACTTGCAAGTAGAGACAAGAAGGCTGTCTGCCTCTGCTGTCCACACCCATTTTGCACTGCTCCTGGGACCTTTAGTTATTATACTGGAGACAGCTGCAGTCTTTCTTCTCAACAGCCTTTCTATGATGACTTTAAAACAAATTTATTATAAATATATAAATAATAAAACAAGCCATTTTAACCATTTTAACGTTTACTTCAGTGCCATTAGCATATTTACATTTTTGTTTATCCATCACGACCATCTTCCAGCAAAACTTTTTCATCTTCCCTAACTCAAGCTCTGTGCCCATTCTCTTCTCCCTCCAGCTTCTGGGAACCAACATTCTCCTTTTAGTCTTCATGATTTGACTACTCTAGGTACCTCACAGGAGTGGAATCATACAGTACTTATCTTTTTGTGACTGGCTTATTTCACCTAGCATAATGTCACATATGGTGTGGCATATGTTAGAAGGCCCCTTCTTTTTAAAGGTTGATTAATATTTCTTGATACACATATATCTCATTTCATTCATCCATTTATCCATTAATGAACAGTTGGGTTGTTACAGCTTTTCACTGTTGTGAATAATGGTACTATGAATGCCAGTGCACAGCTATCTCTTCAAGTCTCTGCTTTCAAATTGAAACCGATAGACCCATATGGCAACACTATGTCTTAATTTTTTGAAGGAAAGACTATACTATTTTCCACAGTGGAGTACCATTGTACGTTCTCACCAGTTTAGGTTTCTTTTTGAGGTAATAAGATTATTCTGAAATCGATTATGGTGATGATTGCTCATGTTCACGAACATAATAAAAATCATAGAATTGTAAACCGTAAGTTGTATACTATATGAATGAATAAATATAGCTACATTTTCAAAAAAGAAAAAAGAAAAAAAGTGCTCAAGAGCACAAAAGCTGAGTCCTTCCTTGATTTCCAACCCTAAAAAAGGCTGGACAATCAGCAGGCTTCCCGGCCCTCAAGGACTGAGGTTTGCATCAGCTGTGTTCGATTCTGGATGTCCAGTTTCAGGAAGTCTGGTGCTCTTGTTAAAACTCTCCCTCTGGCTGCATGGGGCCACAGTGCATAAAAAACTTGGTGACGAAAGTGGGTTGGAGAAAGTTCATTTTATTAATTTAATTATTCTTAATATAGTGTTTACTTCTGCTTCCCATAGGTGTTCTCCTTTGTATCTTGTTCCTGCCTGTCCCATGGAACTCACAGTCTGACAAGTGAGGCCTAGGAGACTGGGTCCTGCTAAGTCTTATAATGGCAACCCTTTTCTATGGCCTGCTGTGCATGCAAGCATACATCAACAAAAGATGTCTCTCACCTTTTTAAAAGGCTTGCAGGGGGTTGAAAAGTTAACCCAAGAGTCATTTAGGTACATTACTGTAACATGAAAAAACAACCTAACAATAATCTGCTAATTACTGTGACTCAGTTCCTTTCACACAAGACCAGCACTCACACATGTAAGGATCAGAATCTTCCCACTCACTTTGTAGGAAATTATTTGACTTGTGCCTGAAACAGTTCTCACCCATTATGTTATTGGAATCCTAGAGGGTGTCTCCCTTCTTCTTCAAAGGTGATATTGTTGATGCTTTTATTTTGGGGGATAGATTTCTCATATTGATAACATCTCATTTTTTAGGTATGCACCTAGCGTTCATATGAACTTTGCTTCATCTTTCTGAGCTTCTTTCTTCAATTTTAAAATGAGAAGTTTGAACAAGAATATTTCTAAGATCTTCACCAGTTTTGACATTCTATGATTGAGTACTGGTAAATTGTAGAGGAAGTCATTTATTTTGGGGACACTTTTCCTTCTCTAAACAGTTTAGTCTGTTTATACAGTTAACAATAAATTGCAGAAGGTGGCTGTATATGATAAACATATATAGTTGTTGGGATAACTCCCTTTTTTCTACTCAGTGGCACTGATACTTAGCCATTAGGCTCTACTGCCTCTACTTAGACAGCAGGCAAGAAATTTCACACTCTGGTTCCAACCTATCTGTCCAGTTATCTCCTCTTGTTCCTCTAGAAGGTCCCTTCAGTTCCATTAAAATGGGCGTTTGCTTTGAACATTTCTGCCTCTGTGCCCATGCTCATGTTCTTTCATGAGATCAATTTTGAAGTAAAAATTCTGGAACCTTGTTTTCAATTCCAAGTGGAAAAAAATGAAAAGGGAATCAGGATGAGAATCTAAGAGGGTGGATAATCAGAAGGTACATCATGTCTGACAGGAAGGGGAGGCCTGTAGGACTGACCCTGGTCAGGGTATAACTGCTAATGGTCTAATCTTATCTATTGATTCGGTGTCCTGGGCCTCAGGTAATAGTATGTAAAAAGTCCGAATTTTTAAAAAATGGCTCTGTCTATACCAAAACATCTCATCTGCCAGTCTGACACACTTGCCTTTCCTTCTGTCTACCTTGAATTCTCCCACTCCACTTAAATAGAGTCACTAATGGCACAAAAAGTCAGGCAAGGATTTTATCTTTAGTAAATTTCTGTTAAAATGTGGCTAGGTGTGTTCTCTGATTTGTCTTACAGCTCCCTTTTTCAATCTTACCATTCATAATTCTGCCACCTGCCTGAGTAATTCCAGGTTATGAAACATTTCACAAGTTACCATCAAGAAATGGCCCAAAGAGTATGTTGAGACCTAAATTTAAAAGCTCTCCCAACCTCTGTGACTGAAGATCTCAATTAAATTCAACATTCATTATTGAAAAAAAGAATTTTAATGCAAACAAATTATTTGATAAAAACCATAACAATTATTCTAAACATGGAAGTATTCCCACTAAAATCAGGTATGAAACAGAAAAGTACCTATATTATTGTTGTTCACTACGGTTTTGTAGATTCTAATTCAGTAAGAAAAAAATTTAATTATTATTGGTACTGGGAATATATTAGCATTTATTTTCTGTAGCTATGTTATCTAGAATTTTCAAAATATTTCATTTATTTTGGGTACACTTTTCCTTCTCTAAACAGTTTAGCCTATTTATACAGTTAAAAATAAATTGCAGAAGGTGACTATATATGATAAACTTTAAAACTTGATTGTATATATATGTATAAATATGTTTACAACTTGATTGCATATATGTGTGCATGTGTATATATATATATACACACATATATATATATCCTCAAAAATAGTGAAGGAACCCATAAAATATTCAGTAACAACTTAGAGAGTTAGAAGCACTTCCAAAGGTGCAGAATAAGGACCAAGAAAAACTACACCTTCATAAATGAAATAAGAATACTGACAAAAATAGTCAAAATCAACTTTTTTAGAAGTGTAAAACTTAATCAAAGACCTGTGACAATCTAAGGAACATTTATTTAAATACTAAGTTGAATCTTGATCAGAACAGCAGATTCCCTGGCAAACTTGAATTATTACTTGTTCTATTACCAACTCCCTGTCCCCAATTCTTTAGGAATCTTAAAAACCAAGCCTTGGGGCTGGGGTTGTGGCTCAGTGGTAGAGAGCGTGTCTAGCACATGTGAGGCACTGGGTTAGATTCTCAGCATCGCATATAAATAAATAAATAATAAATAAATAAAATGAAGGTATTATGTGCAACAAAAAACAACAACAACACACACACACACACACACAAAAACAAAACACCAAAAATCATGACAGCTGCAGAGATAAGCAGCCTTGCAGCCACGGAGAAAGCATAATGGATTTGGAGCTTCTCCGCAAGCACCATCCCCCCAAAACTGTCACTATTTGACCTGTTTGGTGGCTCCCTGGAAAAGCTCCATTCATAGGGTTTGTGTTTATCTGGTGTGATTCAGAGGTTGGCCACTGAGAAAAGTTCTATCCCAGGGTATTTGTCAAAAACCATCTGTGACAATTGTTTAACATCACAGCTCCCTGAGGCAACATACCAGTGGGGACGAATAAAGTGCTGGCCAAAATTTTTAAAAGAAAAATCTAGAGGATGAGATGTCTTTAGGAGAATATGAAAAGTTATGGAAATGAGGAGGGGCAAGTGCAAGACCGTGTTCATAAGTAGAAAAGACCCAAGGAGGTCCAAACTCTCACCAATGGCTGATATGGAAGCTTTGAAAAGCAGGAGGTGAAGACTAAGACAAAGTTGTAGATTGCTGGAGCATCAAAGACGTGCTCCAACCTGCATGCATACACACACACACACACACACACACACACACACACACACACACAATCTTTAGCAAAGGGTGGGAACATTATTGGTTCAAGAAATTTAAGGAAATCTCTGTTCAATCATTAGCTAACTACTAAGCTAATGTAGCAGAAGTTGTAGGGGCTACAAGGGACAAAGAATATAGACTTCACAAAATTAGTTCAAGGTCACTAACCAAATTTACAAATAGCAGCAATTACAACAAAATAACAAAAAGAAACAATAGCAAACACTGGGGCTGGTGGAGAGGAGTCTGATTTTCACAGTTGACACATTACATAATTTTAAATGTCCCATTTTTCAACAAAAAGTTGTGAAACACACAAACAGAAAAATGTCCTATATATGGAGTAAAGGAGGGGGGAAGCAGTCAAAATAAACCATTTATCAAGGAAGTTAGATTTTGGATTTATTAGGCAAAGATTTTGAGTCAGCTTTTATAAATTATGTTCAAAGTATTAAAGAAAACTATGCGTAAAGATTTTTTAAAAAGAATGAGATGGGGGCTGGGGCTGTAGCTCAGTGGTAGAGTCCTTGCCTAGCACGTGTGAGGTACTGGGTTCCATCCTCTGCACCACATAAAAATAAATAAATAGAGATATTGTGTCCATCTACAACTAAAAAAATATTTTAAAAAGAATGAGAATAGCATCTCACAAAATAGGGAAAAATTAAGAAATTGACAAAAAGTTATTTTTAAAAGGACCAAACAAATTCTGGAAATTGAAAACTACAATAACTAAAATGACAAATTTATTAGAGGGGCTTAACATCAAATTTAAAAGGCAGAAGAAATAATCAGCAAATTTTGAAGATAGCTGGGATAATTCAGTCTAAAAAATAACAGAAAGAAATAGAACTGAAAAATGAAGACTCGAAGACTTTTATGACAGCATCAAATGCGCCAAATAAGCGTAACAGAAATCTCAGAATAAGGGGGAAGAGAGAGAGAGAGAGGAAAAGATGAAACAAAATTTCAAGAAATTTAATGATTTAAACTTCTTGAGTGGCTGGGGTTGTAGCTCAGTGGTAGAGGACTTGCCTAACGCGTGAGGCACTAGGTTTGATCCTCAGCACCACATAAAAGTAAATCAATAAAATAAAGGTATTGTGTCCATCTACAATGAAAAATATATTTTAAAAAAACTTCTTGAATTTCATATTTTCAAAAAAAAATCCAAGAAACTCAATAAACGCTAAGTATAATAAAAAAAAGAGCCACACTTTAGTCGCTTGTGCTGCTATAACCAAATACTAGAAACTAGGTAATTTATAAGTAATAGAAACTTATTACTCACAGTTCTGGAGATTGGAAGTCCAAAGTTCAGTGTCTGGTAACAACCCAGTCTTCTTTGTTGCTGCATCCTCCAAGAGAGAGTGAACACTGTATACTCACATGGCAGAAAGAGAAAGAGCAAGAGGGTTTTCCCTTCAACCTTGAGTTCTTTTTTAAGGGTGTTAATCTCATTCTTGATGGCAGAGCCTGCATGGTTTGATCGCCTCCTAAAAGTTGAACATCTTAATATTGTTGCAGTGATACCAAAAGTTTGGTCCTTGTTCTAATTCTGATCTAACAATGGGAATGAGGTTTTGAGAAAAAGGAAAAAAGTTTTATTGATCTGCTAGAAAATGAGAAACACAATGAACTCAGGTTTTGGATGTTGCAACTCTAACTGCCAGAGGGAAGAGAAGGCTTTGAAAAGAGGAATGTAAGCGCTAGTCTCCAGGTGTGCCAATCGGAAGACAATTCAAATCCAGATGGTAGCCCTGAGGTTAAAGGAGTGTATATATTATGGTATTCCATTTTTAAAAACAGACAAGGACGAAGGACTCATATGTCTATATCTCTGTCTAGGTATATAGGTATAGATAGAGATACATGAGAGAAATTGGCATGAAAAAATTAAGGAAAGCCACATAATTAGTCAGGAGTAAAGGGCAGAGGAGTGAGTGGTAAAGGCATGTAAGAAAGGACTAGAACAACTGATCATGATGGCACACGCCTGGGATCCCAGAGGCTCAGGAGGCTAAGGTAGAAGGATCCCGGGTTCAAAGCCAAGGCACTAAGCAACTTGGTGAGACCCTGTCTCTAAATAAAATACAAGATAGGGCTGAGAATGTGGCTCAGTGGTTGAGTGCCCTGGAGTTTAATTTCTGGTACCCCAAATTAAAAAAAAAAAAAAAAAAAAAAAAAAAAAAAGGAAGGACTAGAACTGAAGGCACCTTAAAGAAAACAAAACAGCATGTGTGAAATAATTCCATATATGCATGATTGTGTACATAATGAGATGCATGAAATGCCATCACCAAAACATTAACAGTGGCTCTTTCGAGATAGAAGGGTTCATTCCCTTTCTTATACTTTTATGTATTTTTATAACAAGCACAGTTTATGTACAAAGAATGGTTATTTATCTAAAAATCTGTGTGGCCAATTGCCTTGGGGGGTGAAGATGAGTCAGAAACATACCCTGCCTGCAGGACCTGAGAGTCACTAGGGAGACTGGAAGATACAGCAGCCTGTGACTTATAGCTGAATGTAGCCAGGGCTGTAAAAGACAGAATGCTAGGAAAGAGACAATAATTGATTTCACAGATTGTACTGGACAAATCTGGAAGAACACTGTTAAAAGAGAAGGCATTTAATTTGAACCTTGAAGGCTGGGGAGAAAATCAACAAGTGAAAAGTTATGGATAAGAGAAATCCAGGATAAGGTAGCAGAGTGAGCAAAATAAAGAGACATTAAAAGCCCAGGTTGTACTCAAAACAATGGAATTGACTCAGCTTGGGCTGTGAAAGTTTAGACTATATTACTGTTTTAAAAATTTAATTTAATTTTTATTTTTGGTACAGGGATGGAACCCAGGGGCACTTTACCACTGAGCTATATCCGGATATCTGGATATCCCCAGTCTTATTTATTTATTTAATTTAATTTTGGTCTCCCGAAGATCCTCCTGCCTCAGCCTGTTTGACTGTATTACAGTTGCACAGGACAGATACTCCAGGTATGTAAGGGTGGGATTGGGTAATAGGTAACTAACGCATTAAAAGAGCAGTAATGTGAAAATGCAGAGGAGGGGAAAGTTTCCAGAAACATTTTTGAGGTACATACAGGTGGCCCACGTGGAAGATGAAAATTTTCAGGGCCTGACAACAGAGGTGTTGGGGAATATTCGAATCTGGAATGGGAAGAGCCCAATATATTACAGAATATAGAAGGAGCAGTGGGAAGAACAGGCTAAGAGCCTGGAGGATTCAGAGGTAAAACAAAAGCTCCACAGAAATCAGAAAAGCAAATTCTTAATCTTGGACCACAGAATTAAAGATCTGGTTCTGAACTCTGAAGGGACCAGTGGCAGAGAAAGAACCCAGAAGCCTTCCTAATTGGAGCAGCCCCCAAAGCGGTGGCTTCTAGAGGTCCTAAATGATAAAGGATCTGGCCGGGTGGAATGTGAGCTCTGGAAACTGTCCAGGAGGAAATCTCAGACATAACTCATGCACCTGGGAAACCATCTCCCATCCCCAGCCCTTCCCCTCCTGTTCTGGGGATTGAACCCAGGGGCGCTCTACATTGAACTACATCCCCAGCCGGTTTTATTTTGAGACGGGGTCTTGCAAAATTGTGGTGACCGACTATGAAATTGTGACCCTACTGCCTCAGCCTCCCAAGTAGCTGGGATTACAGGTCTTTGTCAAGACTAGCTTGGAAACCAGTGTTGTTGCTTTGTTTGTAGTGCTGTGGATTGAACCCTGGGCCTTGGGTGTACAAGGCAAACTCTCTACCTCTAAGTTACATCGCCTGCCTAAAAAACGTGGTATTTTTTTGCTCACTGCCATGAGGAGAACCTTGGCCATACTTCTTCATGTTTCCCTTCTCAGTATATCCTTTTCTGTAAAAAGAAGCCTGTGTGTAAAAACATCTAAGAATATGGCTATAGTGTGGTGGAAGTCTAGCGGCCTTAACTTGGTTTCTCCCCACCCCCACCCCCCTACCGCCCCTTCCCCAGCCTATGATCCCTTCCAGTCAGTCATAAAAATGCAGTATTTCCCAATCAGCATACATAAGTCTGAGATTGTAAAATAAAATAAGGGAGAATATAGAATCAAAATGGATCCCCAGGACCCTTTTCAACTCTCTCACTCTGACTTCTCTTTAAGAATCCTAACTAAACACAATCTCACACACAGTTTTAAGGGGTGGACAATGACTTGCGTGTGAATCTCCTTTTTACAACACAGGAAAAAGTAACGTTCTTGCCTTTCTGTTTATAAAATAGAATCCGGAAACCTCAGAACGTGTGTGTATGTCACACACGCGAGCGCCACACACAGACACACACACACACACACACACACACACACAGTACTTAAACTTTTGTTTATATATAATTCATATATCTACGTACATACATTTGTATGTATACATTTGTATATATATTTAATTCACATATATTTATTCACATATATAAACTTGTATCTCTCTATATATTTAATTCATATACATACTCGTGTGTGCGTACGCGTGTATACACATATGCACACAAAACCAAAATACGAATGGGCAACTCCACTGCAGAAATAAAAACGAATATTTGCGCGGGATCCCTCCAGTCTTGCTACTGGGGTACCTGTGGGACCAGAGTTGGAGGCACCACGGCCCCGAGCCAGCTTCTGGGCAGCGGTTGGCGCGAGGCCCGGGCAGGGGCGCGGAACGGAAGGCGCCCACCGAGAAGTGCTTCGTGCGAGGCGGCTGTAGGCGGGGCTGCCCCCGGGGACGCGGCGGCGGAGTCCGGAGAAAGGCTCCGGGAGTCGGGAGTAGCTCTGGCGGCCGGGCCCTGCGCGGAGTGGGGACGCGGCGCGCGGGGCGGCGCCAGGGAGCACGGGCGGCGCGGCCCAGCCCGGCCCGGCCAGGGGCGGCCCCGCAGGGCAGCGCGCGCCGCGCACTCCGCAGAGGCCGGCATCGCGGTCCCGCCGCCTCCACGCCGGTCCCGGCGGGGCGATGGGCGCAGGTTCCTGTCCGCCCTGTACCTCCGGGTCCCTCCGAGCGCCGCGAACCCACGAGAGACCGGGAACCTCGGGCGGCCCGCGGACAACGCGCTTGGCGCTCCTCGGCGGTCCGAGACCCGGTGAGGTGAGCACAGGGCCCTTGAGGATCCCATATTCGGGATTTTGTAGGACCTCTCGGTGGACACTCTAGTTTCACAAAACGTCAAACAATTATAAAGTAAAAAAGTGGGAAGTGGGGAGGGGCTTCGTCTCCTCTCTACAATCGGGGCAATTTCTTTGGAGACAGTTCAGAAACTTTCTTAGAAATTTGAGGAGAGCACGGGGTCGCTCGCTCATCAGGGATGCGAGCGGCCACTTCGGAAGGAGGGGAGAAAGCTGGAATTCGGTGTGAAGAGGGTTTTGGCTGGTCTGATTTGTTGAATAGGCGACAGACAACATAAGAGATCCAGGAACACTTTCCCACCACCCCTCAAGATTTCCCAGCGCCTCCTCGCAGAGCGTATCCCCACATCTACCTTGTAGGGGTGCGTTCACTCCCAGGGGGGCAGAATGGCACGCATTTGAGTCCCTCCACGAGGACTGTGAAGTCTGAAAAGAGAAAATTTATTGCACTGTGGGCTGTTGAGCTGCCTTGCTTCTCCGCAGAGGAGACGTCTGGACACAGCCAAATCCTTGTACTTGGATAAGCAGCCTTTCCAAGTTAGCTGTATTAGAAACTGGAGGCTTCTTGTTAGAACTCTCGGTGTACACGGCTACCTCAGAATAGGATCCTTAAAGTTTTCTTTAAAATTGAGTTTTGTTCTTAATATTTCAGGATAGAAATCTGGGGAGAGAAGTCATGGCGTGGCTACCCTTTGTTGGTTTTCTAGGTACAAGCATGCATGAGTAATAGGCAAATTATGCTCTAACATATAATAAAATGTCTTTCCTAGTGTAGTCTTTAAACAAGGATATAGTGGATAACATTACATTTTTGCATCCCTTGATGAAAGGGGAAGATTTTCAAATAAGGGTTAAAAACTGGGGGAAAAAAAAAAAAAATTGATGTAGTAGGCAGCAAGGCCTGCAAAGAAAAATTCATTTTTCTCTACCAATGGCTAACTTCTGTCCAAGGAGTCTCCTAGCAGTCTGGACAGCAGTTGCTTGTAAAAACAGTAGATTCTTTCATTGTAGGTAGAGCAAATGGGTGTGTAGGTAAGTGACTAAGAAAGCTCCTATGTACGGGTTAAGGCAATTTGACTATGGAGAGTCAAGTGCTTGGATAAGCTTTGCTTGAGTTAGGGATCTCTCAGGAGGGAGTGGAAATGGCTCCCTGGTCCTCATTTTGCCAGCTTAATTGTACTTCAGGGCCGCCACAGTCTCTGGGGTCTTCCCTTTGTTTCCCCTTCTCTTACTTCCAGCTTTTAGCTTCTCCCTGTTCCCCAGTAGGGTCTAGAGTTGGCCCCATCAGAGGCAGAAAAATGGCGGACTGGAGATAGAGAACCTCAAGCCTAGAGAAGGCAGAAACAAGACACAGGAGAGACCCATGGAAGGGTGGGATTAAGCAACTGCCAGCCTAGAAGGCTCTCGAGAGAGGGAAAGAGTAATGATTGAAGGAAAGAGAGTCTGGAAAGAAGAAAACTCAATAGTTTATTTCCTGTTGAAGGTTCCAGTATTTACTTCTTTTTTTTTTTCCCCCTATTTGGCCATTTCAGATGGGGTTGGAAGAAGATGAGGCCTTGTCTGAGAAAACCCCCCTCTCTCCACAAATTCACATTTTATTCCTTCCCTTGTACATTTTCAGTCAGTTAGGGCCCTGGAGAGGGGAAAGAAGGACCAGGCTCTGTTATGCCATAGAAATGTTGAAGAATAGGCAGAGAAGTTTGCTTTGAGAGTTAAAATTGATGTTCCACATTCAGTAAAAATTCAGTCTGTATTTTACAGAAAGGGTTGAGAACCAAAACTTTCATGTTTTCGTTGCTGATGGATTTGCTTGATAAAGGATACAAAGCCCTATCCTTTTTCCTTCAAGGTTTTGTTATGAGAAATTTCAGATATACAGAAAAGTTACCTACCTCTCTTTTTATAAATTTATAATTATCTTAAAACATAAACTTGTTAATAAAACTTAGTTTAGACTCCAAAAATAGGTGATACGGCCTTGGACAGAGTTTGACTCAGAAGGTGATTAAGGAATAGATTTATGAAGGATATTAACATTTTGAGGGAAAAAAATGGATCTTATTCTTCTGACTCTTCCACAAAAACATCTTGGGCAAATCTCTTAAGTGCCTGTTTTTTTGTTTTTTGTTTTATTTCCCTTAAAATATCTGTTGAGGGCTAGGGTTTTGGCTCAGTGGTAGAGTGCTTGCCTAGCACACGTGAGGCCCTGGGTTCAATCCTTAGCACTACATAAAAAATAAATAAAGGTATTGTGTCCACCTACAACTAAAAATATATATTATATTAAAAAAAATCATTTGAAGCCAGACATGGTGGTGCACACCTGTAATTCCAGCTATTTGGGAAGTGCAGGTAGGAGAATCATGTGTTCAAGGCCAGCCTGGGTAATTTAGTGAGACCATATCTCAAAATAAAATAAGAAGGGTTGGGGCTGGAGAGGTAGCTCAGTGGTAGAACACCTGGTGTTCAATCCCCAGGACTGGAAAAAAAAAAATGTTGGATTAAATCACTCTGCTTGTAACACTCTCCTACTTCAAATAAAATCCAGCTCTCCAGGGCTGGCCAAGACCCTATGTGATTTGGCCTCACTGTATCATGTCCTCTCACTCAATGTCCTCCTTGTTGGTCACAGTGTCTGAACACTCTTGCCTCAGACACTTCACTGCTTCATCTCTCAACTCTTTCAGGTCTTTTCAAAATGTGACTTCCTCAGTGAGCCTTCCTTGGCCATCTGATCTAAACCAGTCCTTTGTCGCTCTCATCTGACCCTTCTTTTACTTTTTCACAGCTCTTATTACTACCTGATATTATATATTTGCTTCCTTGTTAATTGAGCATATCCCCTATTCAAATGTGAACTCCATAAGGACAAAAGAATTTTTAATTTTGTTTATGGTTGTGCCCCTATGTAGCATATTATAAATAATAAATATAATTGAATTCATTAAATAATTAAATGACACAAACAAGGAGTTGTCTCCCATAAGGACTATGAAACTCTTGATAAAATACTAGAAGTTCTTTTAGGTGACCTAGTTAATCAATATTTTATAGGTAAATGATCCTGGAGATCAGTGGCCTCTTTTATCCTCACAGTGCTTCTAAGCTGAATCCTGTGCTAGAAGCTGGGCCATTTTTAACAACACATTCCAAACAAGATATAACAAATTTCAATCCCAGAAATTTCCCTCGTGCCCCCTCTGCCATCTAGAAGTAACCTTTGTTCCGATTTCTTTAAATAGAATTTTGCTGCTTCCTAAACTTCATAAAATGCAATTCCACAGTATGGACTCTTGTGTCTGCTTTCTTTTGGCTCTGCATAATATTTGTAAGATTCATCCATGTTGTTAAGTATTTTAGTAGTTTTTTTTTTTCTTTTTATATCAAGATACCCTTCATTGTCTGAATATCTACCATGTGTTTATTTGTGCTCTTATTGATGGACACTTGGGTTGTTTACTATTTGGACCTATTTTGAATAAAACTGCCATGAACATCCGTCTAAAGTCTTCCTCATTTTGAATCCTAAATACTTTATTTGAACATCTTCCTTGTGCCCCCAAGATGTATGGCAAGTTGACAAGGGGCTGTGACTGATGTGGCAGCCTGCCTGCAGCCCAACCATGGCCTCCCTAGACAGCCCCATTGGGAGCTGACTGACCTCCATTCTAGAGAACAGCAATTGGAAAATGAGAGCTTATGCAAATGTGGGGAGCCTTCAGGTGCATATGAAATGTTCCTAGGTCCTTAGAAGAGGTAGTATAGAATGCCTCCTGCCATTGCTGTGGTATTTCCCTCCTCTCTCAGCTTCCCCATCCCACTACAAGTTGGCTCTAATCAGCCTCTGAGCATTATGCTACCGAGGTATTTAAACATTTATAAGCAAGAGACTTATTCAGAACCTGATAAAATATTTATGTGTTTCCATGGGGCATTGGTTTACATGTAGATTTCTCAAGGCGTTTTTCTGAGACGCTTGTCATAAACATGAGGTTCCCAGAGACAGATGATACAGCCTGAGAACATCCATGTTATTGAAACCCTTCCTTGCAAAGCACCCTGCTTTCTGGGGATGGGGGAGAATGAGCACACAGAAAAAAAGAGCATTAATAGTGTCTGGATCAAGCAATACACTATTGAAAATGACTTGACAAAAGAAGGACTTGTTAATGTAGTACCCTCAAAGGTGCAAATCCAGAGGGGATAGTGAAAATGAGGAAGAATTAATTAAGGTGGAATGCCTTCATCCAAATGGAAGAATGGAGGAGTCAGCCTTGTAAAAGGCCCAGTTCCTTTGACATTGACGTGGAAAAGCCTATACAAAACAGCTATGCAGAGTGCTGTAATTAAGTTATTACATCCTGCCGTGAGAGACTGCGGCCAGGTGGAGGCTGGCCAGGGATTCCTAGGTGGAGAACTGCTCCAAAAGTAGACATTTTCCTCCCTGGAAAAAGCTGCATTTGTGTTGGGTTCTGAAGGAAGTGTGCCTCTTTGCTGGTTGTGGTATAGAAGGGCACTTCCAGAGGAACAGCATAACTTCAGCAGATATTTGAATCAGGGCCAAAGTACCAGTGTGGTTTGAATAAGGTGAGAAGGGGAAGGTGAGAGTAGGGCTGTAGTAAGAGAGAAAGCCAGAGAGCCAAAGGCCACCTTATGGATGACTCAGAAGTATGGACCTGCTTGTCCTAGGGAGCCATGTAAATTTTGACCAAAGATTGGGTCAGATTTTGAGCCCTTGTTAGGAGGTGCATCCACCCTAGACAAGGCCTTGAGGTATGTTTGTGTTCAGAATATTTTCCAGAATATTTTGCTCTGTGCTGTCTAGTCTAGAGACTTTGTGCGGTCTAGTCTATGGGAGGTAAGCAAAATGAGTTTATATTCATTCAATATAGTTCCAGGACTGACCAGACTGACCAGGTTGGTGATCTCACCAACCACCTTCCTGCCCTGAAACAAACATACTCAGAATGCTCGGAGTCACACAGAATCCATATGCTGCATGCCATATCCTCCAGTGTCCTTCATGACCCCTTTACCTCAGTGGGGAGAGTTGAGATCTGAGTGCCCCTTTATCACTTGAACCCAAATCTGTGTCAGTATACTTCAGATTTGGGTTGCCAGGTAGCAGAAGATTAAACAAGGAGGTTGGCAGACAGTCCCTATAAAACCCAGACCTGCTTTGACTAGCCACTGGGCTGGGACTAGAGAAGCAACTGGCAGTAGAAGGCTGAGGTCATGAACTTTGATAGACAAGGCTGCCAGTCACCTTCCATGTGTGTTCACCCTTGAGGCTGCCAGTTCCTATTCAAAAGTACTCGCATTTTTTCATAAACCAGGATGTTTACTTATTTATTTAGTTAGTTATTTAGGTACCAGGGATTGAGCCCAGGGATACTCAACCACTGAGCCACCTCCTTAACCCTTTTTTCTTAAAAAAAAAAAAAAAAAATTATTTTGAGACAGGGTCTTGCTAATTTGCTTAGGGTCTTGTTAAGTTGCTAAAGCTGGCCTTGAACTTGGAATCCTTCTGTCTCAGCCTCCTGAACTGCTGGGATTATAGGCGTGCTCCACTACATCTAGCCAGGATGTTTATTTTTAAACCCAGAAAATAAGTAGGAGGGTGTTAAATCTATCAGTCATCTATACCTGATGCTTATGACCAGGAAGAGATAATTCCCCAAGTAATAGTCTTGGGGCAAGTCAGTCTTAAGTGCTGCAGTGAGGAGCTTTGTGTGTAAGTCTGTCATTCAGCATCCCTGGGGCATTGTTCCCAGGAGCCCCGCAGATCCCTGAATCTGCGGATGCTTAAGTCCCTGACATAAAATGGTGTAGTATTTGCATATAGCATACACATATCCTCTCATATACTTTGAACCATCTCAGATTACTTATAATATCTAATACAATATAAATTTTATGTAAATAGTCATTATACCGTGTTGTTCAAGGAATAATGACAAGAAAACAAGTCTGTTCAGCACAGTTTTTCTTTCCTCTGTATTTTTAGTCTGTAGTTGGTTGAACCCACAGATTTAGAATCTGCAGATATGACTGGATATAGATTAGCTATAAAGCTGTGGGGTTCTGATGGGGAGAAGGAATTTCTGGTGGCCAGGGCAGAAAATGGCATGGGAAGGCCTCATGGAGAAGCTGCATAATTTCCCCAGAGTCTTGCTGGTTGGAATTGCTCTCTTGCTACCTTGGGAGTTCCTTTGGGAACACCCAGGAAAGTTTGCTCTGGGTCTTCCCACTGCCATCTGCCCCTGCTGGAAAATCAGACCATCAGTGGGCACTGCCAGCACTAATCCTGATTTTCCAAGGGTAATTGGGAAGACCTTGAGAGAGAAGGCAGAAGAATCTGAACTAGTGAAATGCGAAGACCATGACACCTTCAGTCTGGACTGAAGGTGTGTTAAGGAACCGAAATGCTGGTCTGGCAAGACCCCAGGTCAACAAAACTTTTCTTGGCCCTAATCTTGAATATTCCTTATTCTCTTTGTGAATTGGCATCTGTCACTGCTAGGGCCACAGTAGCTCTACTATTTCCTCTGAAGTAATGAGCAGGGTGCATGCTTTGCTGTGTGCCTTTTCTGAACAGGCATTTTGATAGTTCTGTGATTGTGCCTGAGTCTGTGATGGCTGCCAGATGCTTTTGGATGCTGTAGGATAAACCCAGAAGATCACAGTAAAGAGGGAGAGGGAAAGCTAATAGCAGGAGACAGGAGGGGGAAGAGAATAGTGGCCTGCTAGGGTTGTAGCTATCCAATTATCTGCAAGTGAGAAACTGGAATGAAAGAAGATCAAATAACCACTCATGGGAATCGTCACATGCAAATATTGCTGACTTCCAAAGCAGCCGTGAGGAGAAAGGAAGCGGGGAGACACAAAGGCTGCTGTCGCAGTCATTCTGAGGAATATTAATACAGGCTTGATACACAGAAACACACAACCACATCACAGCAGTACAAGTCCCAGCAGCAACGCTCCATCCAGACCCCTCTTCACTCTTCCATTCTTAAATTCTTTCATACTAGTAGCTATGTATGTGAGACATTCATCTATACTTGCAAAAAAAGAAAAAAACCCACAAAAGCAGCCTACTTAAAAGGGGAAACTATTCCAAAATTCTAATGGTGAGATTATTCATGATTATTTTTCTTTTTCTCAGCTATCTGTGTTTTCCACATTTGCTATAATAAGCATGGATTTCTATGATAACTAAGGAAAACTTATTAAGAGGTTAAGTAGGGAGCTAGAATAAGGGGTATAGGTAGGGGAGAGTAGGATTGCAGAAAATAAAAAAAATAGGAAGATGAGTGAATAATTTAAAAGTCATGTCTTCACAGACTGCTAACTTTTGCATATTTTTCTTTATTTTTTAATGTTCTATGTCTGTTGTGCCCCAGAAGATTTGAAAGTGCCTCTTAGTATGAAACCAAATTGCAAAAACTGAACAAAGTGTCACACCTCCATTACCATTGCCTTGGCCAATGCCATTTGTGGGTGACAGTTAGAAAGCCCACAGGTGGCTTCTAGTGGTGCTCAAAGTATCTTCCACCAAAGTGCTAACACCGACCACTTCAAACCTAACCAGCAGCAGCTCTCCCACAGTTTCATATTTATTCCTGTGGAGGCCAGGCCAGCTTTGTGCTCCTTGTCTCTGAAGTATGGAATAGAAACCAACAAAGGCTGTCAGTAGTTGGGAGTAGTGGGATTTTCTCTTAACAAAAGCCTGTGCTATTCTCGTCCACACCTTTGCTAGCTGCTCTCTGGCTCAGGCAGCCCTTTGGGAAGCTCTGTGGCTGATGCTTTGGAGAAGCAGATAGATATTGTTTTCATTTCATAACCACTGACTTTTTCCAGGGACACTGTCAATTTTGTACTTTAATTGGCTTCTGTTGAGTGTCACAGGTGAGTCCTCTCTCCAGGACCAGAAGTTGTTGTCTTTGTCCACTAGGATCAATTAAAACCAAATGCCAGAGACCCACATACTGCACTGATCTCTGGGGCCTGGCATTACTTGCAATTATAAAGTCTCAAAAAGTCCTTTTAAACTTTTAATTTTACTGCATTTTTAAATTATTTAAGTAATGCACACCCATTTAACAAGTCTAGTAAGAAAGCAGTATATAAGAAAAATTTTCTAAATCTTTACCTTCTCTCCCTATCCCCATGTTTCTGAGAAAAACGCTGTCAGAGGTTCATTGTGAATTCCTTCCTTCACTCCTTTCTATATTCAAACAAGCAAATGTAGAATTATTTTCTGTGTTGTGTGTAAATGGGATCATATACTACTAGTTAATCTGTTTCTTTTATTTATTATTATGTACACTATTCTAGATTAAAACATAACAAATCCAATGTATTGTTTTTAACAGCTTTTAGTACTTCATTATAGAAAGTTTCATAGTTTTTCCCATTACTTCCCCATTGATAAATATTCATGTTTTCCTTTTGCTTTTTTTTTTTAACACAGCAAATTATTTCACAATAAACATTTTCCATTTATTCATACACTTTGGGATTTTGTTGTTGTTTTTCAGTGCTGAGGATTGAATCCAGGGCCTTACACATACTAGGCAAGCACTGTACCACTAAGTAACATCTCCAGCCCCCTCTACACTTTGTTTTTTATTTCCATGGGAGAGATTCCCAAACTGGCATTTCTGGGCCTATTTTAATCCTCACCATGGGTCTCCTATACAGCAGTTGTTTCTCTCTGTCATTTTGTCTTTCTCCTCCTCTCCTGCGGTCTTTCTGCAGGAGGGTCTGTGTGCATAGGCAGCAGAGCCTGCAGAGAGAGCTCCTCTGTGCCAAGTGTGGATTATATCAGCCCAGTGGGAATGGGGCCTGCAGTATCTTACTTGCATTGTGTCTCGCTTGCTTTTGGTTGGCCAGACTGTTCACAATTCCCCTTGCTCATTTATTCCATGCTGTGGAATTATACATGGTCTTCATCTGTGGCAACCACATCTGAGGGGTAGCGTGTTGGGGAGGGATGTGCTTCCAGAGAGAACAGGCTCAGTTACAACATTTTCTCATGGATCCGTATCTGGTGTGTGGTTTTTGTCATGCCCTTTTTTTAACAGTTGGATTGAGGAAAGTCATTGGATTCCCGTCTCAGCATACTCCCTCCATTTGAGGATTTGGGATTTGTGAAGTTTTATGAGCATATAGTTAATCAACTGTAACTGATTATTTGACATGAGGATAATTAGTTAAGATGGTAGGGGTCTTGGAGCTTAAGAATCAGTGCCAAGCAAGCAACAGATGTGAACCTTTTAAACAAATGATTTTAAACAACTTGGTAGTAGAAATGAGTGTCCCAGGAGTCCTTGGCTTTCATTTTTAGTTTTGCTCTTGTTGGGCTATAAAACTTTAGACTAGTCCACCAGACTAAAGAGGAGTGGGACTCACTCACCACATCAAAGCTGGAGGAAATATCAGAAAAGCATTAAGGGAAACTGGTGAGTACAAACAAGTGAAATACAGTTACTGACAAATAGTAACAAGTAGATATGATTTTAAAATCCTTAGTGAAGATGGTGGCATGATGAGTGGATCTCTGAGCTAATAGATACTTTATGGAAATCTGTGATCTCTAATCCATATCCAAAACCCCAGGGTGAGTTTTGTTTAGAATGCAAATATTAGGTAAGCAGGGGGAGAGAAATTAACAAGTTCTGTTAGCACATAGTTTGCTATTGGCTTATACATGCTGCAGCTTTTGCTTAGTAGCATTGGAATGAATATCAAAGCAAGAGAATGTCAGAGAAACACAGAAGTTATTGCAATTAATTTCTGAGCATAAGAATTTAATTTGCACATGTATACGTCTGCAGAGTAAGCATCACCCTTTGTGTTAATATATACTTTGTTATGAACTTCAATTTTCAAATATGTACTAATAAAGACAATAAGACTAGTTCCTATAATAGATCTGTCTTTCATAACTTAGGGATTCTATATGTATCTTAATTGATTTCATAGTTAAAATTAAGGATAGTTGCATCTTATACAGTTTGAACTGCCATTTGTATTTGTAGAGTAAAATGAAAAAAGATATTTCAAGACATTGGGCATCTGGTTCTTGCAATGACAGATTAGCTGGTAGTAGACTTACTTCCATGGAGAAAA
The DNA here is from genome assembly GCF_902686455.1 of Sciurus vulgaris. NCBI lineage: Eukaryota > Metazoa > Chordata > Mammalia > Rodentia > Sciuridae > Sciurus > Sciurus vulgaris. The sequence goes on along the minus strand of NC_136470.1, from coordinate 70,512,299 downwards.
GCTGGATTTAAAGCAGTTATTTGCAGGTGTAGAAGACATACTAAGGCATCTAGATATTGAGAACTCAGAACTCAGAAAGAAGAGAAACACATTGAGTGCCCCACCTTCTAGACTGCTTTTCTCCTTGAGACATTTGCCATTTATTAAGTAGCATGTGAGGAGAAGCTAAGAATCCAAATAATAAACGGTTGCTTAAGAGTCAGAGAAACTGAGCAGAATATTCTGCAATCCGGTAGGACTGAGGAGAAAAAAAAAATAGTTGGAATTCAAGGATACCAAATGAGCTAGGACATGAGAGACCACAATCATGGGAAGAACAGAGGCATAGCAGTCAGAGAAATTTTTCTTCTAAGTCATTCACTGATTTATAAGTAACACAGACCATGAGGTAAAAATCCAAACAGGTGCTTAAAAGATGAAAGCTAACCAGAGTTCCTTGAAGTCTTATTGTGCTGGGAAGATAAAAATTGGAGTTGTGGGACCTACCAGGATGGAGGGACCTGAAAAATATCCTAAAGGATTATGCCTAAGCAGTTAGGAGAAACCAAAAATAGATGTAGTTTTACACAATATTGAAATCCAATTCTCAGTCAGCTTAGTCACTGATTATATTAAGGTAATCTGTTTTTATTTTGATAACCTAGCAGAAGCCTTCTCCATATTCTTTGGAGAAAAGAAAATGGTTCAGATCCTCTATATTCTTCATACATGGTTTATGATTTTAAGTGAAACAAAACAAAACAAAAATAGGCATACCAAAATACAGTTTCCAGAAGATGATAAAAGAGGGAGAACTCAGACTCTCTGAGCTGAGAAAACAGTTTGAAGTCTAGGAAGGAAGGCTACTAGAACTCATAGGAAAGAGTACTAGAGAAGAGAAAACCACAGAGAAAATTCCAGAGATTTTCACAGGGCACACCTCGAGTTTAAAGTGATTACTGATCAGTACCTGCATGTGAGAATATTACCTGGGGATGGAGAAAGGACCATGCAGAAGGATTAGAGGAAGAAATACTCATTGCTCACACAGGGCTGGGAAGAGCACCTGCCCCACCAGCCAGACTGGAATGCTCAAACTTCACCAAGTGTTTGGTAGCATGCTCTGAAAGGGCCCTTCCTTACAAGCAGGGAATACTAAACCCAGATTAAGCAGTGCTCTGATCCTGCCTACCAAATCTTAAAAGAAAAACAATCTGAAAGGACCAAGTTGTTTCCAGTTGTTCCCAAGGCAAATTGTTAACTGCATCTTAGAACAAAGCTCAAGAATATTTTGAGGTATTTAGCAATATTAGTACCAGATGAAGCATATTGCAGAGCAAAGAATAAACCAGGGAAAATCATTTTTAAAAATGAGAGTCAATTCTTCAGAAAAATATAACAATACTAAACATTTATGCCTCTAATAACAAAACTTCAAAATATTCAAAATAGTTTCAAGAAGAAAAAGAATAATCCATATGTGTAGCTCAGATTTTTATTAGTTTTCTCTCAGTAATTGATACAAAAAAGAAGACAAAAATAATTAAGGATATATAAGGTAACAATACAATGAACCAACTTGAACTTGTTGATCTTTACAGGACACAATGACAGGAAAATACACATTCCTTTCAAGAACACATGGAACATTTATCAAAGTAGATCATATTCGGAGCCATCAAACAAGACTTGATAAATATAAGGGATTCAAGTCATGCAAAATATGTTCTTGGCCACAATGAAATTAAATCAATAACAGAAATCTTCAAATATTTGGTAATAACATCCTTCAGAATAACGTATGAATCCGAGAAGAAGTCAAAAGGGGTATGAGAAATCAGTTTGGATTGAGTGAAAATGAAAAGTCACATATCAACGACAGTACTTAGGTGGAAATTTACAACATTAAAGTCTTAAATCAATATCTTCAGCTTTCATTTTAAGTAAATAAATGCAAATGAGACTCAAAGTAAGAAGAAGAAATAATATCAAAGCAGAAATCAATAAAATAAATTTATAAAGTATAGAAAATCAGTGACAGCAAATGCTGGCTCATTGAAACAAATCAATAAAATTGATAAACCTATAGACAGAATGATCAGGAAAAAAGAGCATATACAATTTGCCAATATCAGGAATGAGAGAAGTGACATTACTACAAATTCTATATATATTAAAGGATAATAAGAGAACATCATAAATGCTTTGTTCCTATAATTTCATCTTCTTTGAGGAAATGGGCAAATTTTTTGAAAAACAAAAACTTCCAAAGTTCATTCAGGAAATATTAGAGAATGTGAAAGTCTAATCTATTAGACACAAAGTCTCAATGAACTAGGGAATCTATGCAGAATCTGTAGCCAACATCATATTTAATGGTAAAAAGACTCAACACTTTCCCCCCAACATCAGGAACAAGACACAGATATTCACTCTCACACTTCTGTTCGACATAGTCCTGGAGATCTTAGCTAACACAATAAGGCTAAGAAAAAGAAATGGAAGGAACAAAAGTAATAAAACTGCCTTTACTTTTCCTCTATAGACATGACTATATAGAATATTCAATGGAATCTACAAAAGAGTTACTAGAGCTAATTGAGTAAATTTAACTGGGTTTCAAAATACAGTATCAATATCAAACATCAATTGTGTCTCTATGCTAGTGTTGAACAGTTAGTATTGAAGTAAAATAATAACATTGAAAATAAAATATAAAAAACATAGGGCTAAATCTAACAAAAATGTGCAAAAGTCTGTACATTGAAGGCAAAAAAAAAAAAAAAAAAAAAAACCTGAGAAATATAAAGGAGACCTATGTAATTGAGCAGATGTACCTTGTTCATGGGTCCAAAGACTCAATATAGGCAAGATGTCAGTTCACCCCTAATTGATCAATAGATTCAATGCAGTCCCAGGAGAATTACAAATTGCCTTGTCATAGGAATTAATTACCCCAAAAATTGATGAAAATGTCTAGTACCAAGAATAAACAAAATAACTTTAAAAATATAAAGAATATTATTGAAGAATTACTACCTGGTCATTGTTTTGAATGCAAGAATGATTTCACAGAGGTGTATGTCTATGTCAAAACTCATGAAGTTGACACTTTAAATGTGTGCAGTTTTCGTCATTTATACCTCATGTTTTAAAAAGCTGATCAATGGGAAATGGAATGGTAAAACGTTACAAGTACGGAAACAGAACACAAATAGTCATATAAGACATTTTAAACACATTTTAAGTACATAATTACCTTAAGTATAAATAGATTACTCCAATTAGAGATATTGGGAGACTAAATTATAAACATATTCCAAATTATTACTAAATTGTTTGGATTGGTTTGTCATAGCCTTTCATTTGGTTGTCATAGCCTTTGTCATCTTGGTGTATCATGCTTTATTTGTGGGTAGACACAAAGAAATATTTACATTGATGAGAAAACTCTAAGGAAAATATTAATTTAAAAATATTGTATCCCTGGTTTCAGCTGAGTTGTGGTTTGAAATGAGGCTCTTCACTTGGGGTGATGGGTTTGGTGGGTGACCTGTGATCCCTCTTCATCTTGTTTGTCTGATGTTGTATATTCGTAGACTTTTTCAGGAGACAGTCCATAGCTTTCATTAGTATCTTTTGATCAAAAATATTTAAGGATCATGACTTGAAGAATATAAGAATTAAGCGCTGTTCTAAATATCTAATTTCTCAACAGTACTTCCGTAAAATTAATTTCTAGAGAATCATCAACTGACTTGATCTACATTATGTGTGTGTGACCTTCATCAAAGTAACCTGGAGTAACAAGCCAAATGTTATTCCAAGGATTTGAGTGATTCAAACTTCAATGAAAGCTCTCTATTTCTTATACTGGACTGGGCTTCTCATGGTATGATTCCCAGACTAGCAGCAGCCATAGCAGCATCCCACCAGGATTTGTTAGAAATGTAAATTCTCAGGCTCCAGTCCAGATCCACTGAATCAGAAACTCTGGAAGTGGGGACCAGCCATAAGTGTTTTTAAAGTAGCTCTTTAGCTGATGCAAATGTGCATTGAGTTTGATAATCACTGCATTAGACTACTTAGAAAATTCTTCCATGCGAGGTTTAGAATAGTTTGTAAAGGAAGTGGCTCAGAATGACGAGTCTAATGTTGATAGTTTATATTTTCCATCTTTCTCCTCAAAGAGCCCAAACCACTGTCATACAGGCATCTTGGGTTGCACAGCAATGCTGAACAACAGTTTAGAGAAGTCCAATGTCCTGCTGAAATTGGAATTTAGAGACACAGCATGTGAGTTCACTTGTAAAAATTCTGACCAGAAGACTATTCAGGGGCGAAACTCCGTTAATTCCAAGGGCTTTGGCTCTTGGCTGTCAAGGTGGGGTAGAACTTCATTCTCATGAACAGACAGACCCTTAGGAATGAGGTCTTATTTTTTTCCAGCTGTGTGAACCCTCATAAAACATCCTGTAGCTAAGTGCTCAATATCACTCAGCTCAGTTTGCAAAGTAGGTTAATGATTTCACTCTTTCTATGTTCTGAGTATCCAACAGAACAGGGATCTCAGCTACAGTAGTATAAAACTTGAGCTGTCCATAACTAGCCTTTGAAACCTTCAAGTGATCTTTTCTCTGGTCCTACTGTTGCCTGAAGCTTGATTTGTTATGACACCTGCCTGTTGGGTTGATGAGAAATAGCATAGGGTACTTCACAGCAGTTCTCATTAAAAGAGGGCAGCCAAGTGGAATTCATTCTTGGCTCTTAATAGTTTTCAAATGAGAATTTTATTGCATATTAATGAGCACTAATTGACATTTGTGACTGTTTTTTATGGAAATCATGCACGTATGATTTGCATAAGAGTACTAAGTGCTTTTAGATAACTCTGAAAAGTTAGTGAGGGTTTTTCTATGGTGCTGCTTTTCTTTTTTTCAATTCCCAAACCCTATCCCCTGGAATAGTGTTGAATATTAACAAGTCCATGGGATCCAAATATAAGGCAGTAGGGACTCACAGACCAGTTTGTGTGGTTGTGCCAGCTTGTATTAGAGAGTCGGAAAAAAAGGTCAGTGCAGGTCTCTCAAAGCAGGAGATGTACCCACAAGTAGACAGGGAGAACCTTCCAGTCCTCGTTCTACCTTCACGAGTCAACTTTCCTGCTTCTCCTAAGTTATAGGAGTATTCAGTTGATCCTGAGGATTGTTCCTAGAACTATATAATATGTAATTTTTACTGAACATCTTTAAGTCATGTCAACAAAAGTGTATTGATCACCAACTATGCATGAGGCCCCAAGCAAGGTGCTAGAGCAAGACCATGGTGACTTTTTCCCGGCTATAACCCTGGCTCTTAGCTCTGTGGCTACCAGTTAACAGTTATCAATCAATGTTTATTGAATTAATGAATAATCTGTAATTGTTATTCTTACGAAATCTGATTTTAAATACAGCATTAAAGAGGGTTGTACTTTATGTTAGAAGAAACATCAATGATTCAGAACTTGATATTCTGTTGGGAAATTTAGATAAATAGAGTAAAGACTGGTTATATATATTCCAAGTCTCCTGTGTAAATGAACCCTCTAAATTGTGGGAATGAAAGAAGCCACTATTTATTGACAATCCAGTATTTATCAAGTATTTTTACATACATCTTATATATCATATGATTTAATCATCAACAAAATCTATAAGATATAGAGAGTGTTATCCCCATTTTCATGAGCAGACAACAAAGACTTATGAAGTGACTTAGCTCAGGCATCACAGTTAGAGAATCATGGAGATGAGACTTAAATTCAACCTAGGCTTTGTCTACTAAGTTGTTTCTTATTATGTTGGGTGCTCCTAGAATATATACTGGGGTAGAGGGGTGAATTGACCCTGGGGCCCCCAGGGTGTGCCCTGCACTCAGTTGACCTATTGTTTATAGAAAACCTACTGTTACAACACTTTCCTAGGTCCTGTGGGAACCCAAACTTATAACCAATCTGGATCACTATAATTCTGAAAATAAAAGTTTAATAACTGTAGAGCAGAAAGGTAAATCGAGATTTAGCAAAAGAAAATTTACAAGTAGCGTGAAACTAAAAGGTTGAGTATAGCATTCTAGAGTGCGGAGCAAAAATGTTCTCCATATTGTGACCAGATCACTAACTATGAGCTGGGAAGGAGGGGAGAGGCTTTGAAACACAGGGATCAGGAGGAGTGGGGAGGAGTCCAAGAATATATCCAATGCTCCAGAGTCCCCAAGCTTTGTTTCTCTGAGATCCACAGCAGACTGAAGGAGTGAATCAGGTCCATTCCCCATGACCCGCCCCTGCCCAGGGCCACACAGTGACTCCATTCTGCTTGTAAAATCCCTGGAGAAGGGTGTGTGTTGGGAGCAGCCATCTCTCCTCCCCTGCTTCTCCCTCAGGTGAGTCAGAATTCCCTGAACAAACCCTGTTCCAGGGTCCTTGGGATAACTATTCAGATACCAGGAAAGTATGTGGGAAACAGAGGCACTTTGGACTTTAAGAAGAAACTGTTACCATGTTTCCCTCTTTGATGAGGCAATCTGAGGTGGGGTTTTGTTTGTTTTTGTTTTGTTGTCTTGTTTTTGTGGTCCTGGGGATTGAACCCGGGGCTCTCTACCACTGAGCTATACCTCCAGCCCTTTTCATTTTACTTTGAGACAGGGTGTTGCCAAGTTGCCCAGGCTGACGAAGAGCTTGCGATCCTCCTACCTCAGTCTCCCAAGTAGCTGAGATGTGCATCATCACACCTGGTTAAATCTGAGCTTTTGAGGAACAGATTCAGTTCACTTTATGTAGTTGGGGGAAAGCATACAAGTTTCAACATTGATGTGCTCCTAAGAAATATTGTTTTCTCTTCCACCGTGTACCTTCTCTCTTGGGCCTGCTCCTCAAACTTCTAACCACACTCTTAGATGGTCACACCTTTCATCCTGCCTGCTTCAGTGGCCTCCACTGGTCCTAGACCCACTCTGTGGTCAAACTTTCCTTTCTTCTGGTTACCACCCTGACCCAGTTCCCTTCTACACACACACATAGAGTCTTCATCTTCCCTCCCCCAAGTTCAGACCTCTACCCCCGCTATCCCAAATATGTGAAAAGCCAACTGCATCTTCTTTTTTAGAGGTTCTTTAAAATAGTGTAAAAAGAATACTGAACTTGGAAGATCTGAACTCTCTTCCTATGACCATTATGTGACTCAGCCTTTCCCTTAACTTCTGTGGAACTCAGTTTCCTCACCTACAAAACGAAGAGATTGGACTTTGTGATATCCAAAATCACTACCAGCTCCAACATTCTGTGCCTCCTTATCTACTTTCCCTGACCAAACTATCTTTTCTTATATATGCAGTATTTTCCCACCTTCATTTCATGCTCATTTCCTCTTAGAAAGTATTTAAAATTGTGAGTTATGAGGATCTGTGTGGCAGGTGGTCTTTGGGGAAAGTTTAAACTCCCTCTGCCCCACTTGCACTTACTGGCTGCCCTCAAGAGAAGCAGTGTATGCTCAGGCAACAGAAATGATATTTACTATGATTGACCAATATTCAGGAGTTTTGTAAATCCACTACCAGAATACAACACAGTACATTCAAATGCAATTAAAAATGCATTTTTACATTTCCCATTATTTATAGTTAACCATGTAATTGCTGTCTATACTAACATAGTGAATGAAATGCTAATACTTCAGACAATATTGGTGCCAGAGTAAGAATCTGGAGAAAAAGGAACACTTATACACTAATGATGGAATGTAAATTAGTACGACCACTATGGAAAATAGTATGGAGGTTCCTCAAAAAGCTAAAAATACCTGGGTGCAGTCCTGTGATCCTAGCAGCTCAGGAGGCTGAGGCAGAGAATCGAGAGTTCAAAGCCAGCCTCAGCAATTTAGTGAGGTGCTACGCAACTCAATGAGACCCTGTCGCTAAATAAAATACAAAATAGGGCTGAGGATGTGACTCCTGAGTTCAATCCCCAGTATCTCCCCAAAGGAAGATGCTCCTGAGTTCAATCCCCAGTATCTCCCCAAAAGCTAAAAATAGAACTACCATATGATCCATCCATACCACTTGTGTGTACATGTCTGAAGGAAATGAAGTCAGTATGCAGAAGACTGCATGCCCATGTTTATTGCAGAACTGTTCACAATGGGTAAGGCATGAAATCATCCAGTGCCCATCAACAGATGATTCTATAAAGAAAATATGGTTTATATACACAATGTTGTATTATTCAGTGATAAAAAACGAAATCATGTCATTTGCAGGAAAATGGTTGGAATGGACTACAACATGTTAAGCAAAATAAACCAAGTATGTCATGCTTTCTCTTATATGAGAAATTGGGTGGGAAAAATGATCTGAAAATAGAAGAGGTACTGTTTGAGTTGGGGAATGGGGTTATGGGGGCAAGGACAGAAAGGAGGGAAGGAGAGGGTAGAAGGGGGTGTGGATAAGATTAAAGAATGATATATGCATGTCACAGGGAGCCCATTAATTTGTACAATCAATATGTGTTAATGAATATAATTTTAAAAATTATTGATGCCAGAGAAAATTTACTGAACATCTAGTATAATACCATTATTGTTGGGTTGAATAAAAGCATCTTTGCATAAATTTGCATGTAGGTCTGCATTACCTCTTTTAAGAGTAACCTAAAATTGAGAAATTTCAAATAATTTATCTATTTGTTCACACTGGGCAGAAGAATCCCTATTACTCCAACTGCCCCTTCTTCTGATTTTAATATTAAACATTCAGTGCAGCTGGGCATCACTCATGCCTATAATCTCAGCACTCCAAAGAATGAGGCTGGAGGATTGCAAGTTCAAGACCAGCCTGGTCAATTTATTGAAACTCTATCTCAAATAAAATGAAAAGGGCCAGGATTATAGCTTCATGATAGAGCACTTGCCTGGTCATGTGCAAAGCCCTGGATTCAATCCCTGAAATACAGGGTGAGAAAGAGAGAGACATAATACTATTCATAAGATGAAAATGTATTTCATAGGAGGAAAAATTTATACCATGAGTCCTCATGAAGGAATCACTAAGTTAATACTGTAGCCCACACCCTTAACAATATCCTATTAATGCCTACAATGCTAAATTCATTCATTCATTAAATAAGCATTTAGTGAGTGCTGACCATGTGCTGTGTGTTTCAGTGCATTGCAGTAATTATTCTTTCTGATGGTCACACTGTCCTGTTGTTGGCCAATGGGACCAATTAAATGGAGTCCTGCATCCTTTTGACATGATTCTGCAGTTTCTGATTTTTTTCCCCCTAGTGATAAGATATCCCAGTCTCATCTTGTGTATATTCGCTCATAACTCAAAGTGGCTGCTTTGATACAGTAAACTGATATCTTTTCATGAAAAGTGGTTTTTGAGAACAAAATCTGGGTAAGTTGGAGTGCTCATTGTTTCTGGGTTGTCATTACTTCCAAGATTCAGTGAACAGTTTAGGAAATATTAATATCTTAGAGAAATATAAATTTCAGTCCATATTGATATTTCTCATTTAAATCAAAGTTTTAAAGGTTTTTACTCAACTGATTTTTTTTAGTTGTACATGGATACAATAACTTTATTTTATTTATTTATTTTTATGTGGTGCTGAGGATCAAATTCAGTGCCCCACACATGCTAGGTGAATGCTCTACCACTAAGCCACAACCCCAGCTCCCTCAACTGATTTTATTTTATGTGCAACTCTTTTCTCTTACTTTGAAGTCTTGTTTCCCAATGACATGAACACAATTATTTATTTGCTTTACTCTAATAGATACATATATGTATATGTGTATGTATGTACATAAAACAACAGAAAATACCCACCTAATGGAGATTAAGACTTATTTGTGGATATTTTTTGCTCTTGGAACATTTGATAAAATTACTGTTACTTAAAATAATCCTCTATGTGGTTGTGCTGTCAACTTTATATACAAATAGGCTAATTTATTTCTCATTTTGACTTTGACTTTGAAGGATTGCTTTTCTTCTTTTGGATTTAATTTTGTCTTTAAATTATGTAAAATATTTTGTTGATTTCAGAATCAAAACCATAAACATGAGAAGTCTGTTTTGCCACCCTGTGCCCTTTGCTTTGTTATTTTACTCCCCTATGGGCAATCAATGCTTAATCCTTCCATTATTTATTTTTGAAAACAAGTTTTGATGACCTGTGTGTATCCCATCTCCTCTTTTACACAACAGGTAGCATTCTATATACATTTTGCTGCATCTTACTTTTTTGTGTCATTTTTATTAACAATATATCCTAGAAATCATAGCACTATGTGCAGTATCTCAGTGTTTAAAAATTGAGCAATTCATCATTCTTTTAAAATCATCTGTCATTTATTTTAAAAGGCAAAAGAGTGATTTTTCTCAGGGGAAGAGGCAAGGCAGTAAGTGGGAGTGGGTGGCCTGGAATGAATATGCCAGAGTATTAATGATTAAATTTGGGTGCTTGTTATTCTCTTCCCTATACTTTTCTGAGTTTTAAGAATATCTAAGAATTTTAAAAAACAATTCTAAACATAAATGCACACCAAGACAACAAAGGAAAACTTAGGAATCACTGAAATATGAATATCCAATGGGATTAGATCAAAGAGGGAAATTTGAGGTGAGGATGCACCTGGGACAGCTTTGTCGAAGGTGTAACCAGATGTGAACAGAGAACCCTAAATACTCCATGAAGGCTACCAGAAATTGCTGAAGAAAGGAGGAAAAACAAATCCTCCCCAAATTTAGTTGACTTAGCCAATAATTGTCAGTTGACTCTGAGTAGTGCCACTTTTTTCTTTTTAATTTGATGGTGGTGTTGGAGAGTGACCCAGGGCCTTACACATGCTAGGCAAGCCCTAGCCCGAGAGCCACATTCCCAGCCCTAAAGTTATCAGTGCCACTCTTGTTCCTTGCAATAGCAAAAGAGAGATTGTCATGGAAGGCTGTATCAATTTTCCTTTATAGAATCAGCCTTTAATTTATAAGGCCGAATATAAACCTCATTTACTATCTCTTCATTTCTCTTCTGGCATTCTCAAATGCTCTTTCTTTGCTTACCTTTTCCTTCATTATCCCAATGCCTTTAAACAAATTATTTCACTTATTTATGTATTATGTCCATATATGATTGTTTGAATCCCCACATTGTAATACAAATTCCAAAAAGGTAGCAGCCTTATTTTCACCAGTATATTCCAGTTGCCTAGAACAGATCCTGTTGTATTGTTGGCGCTTAAAAAAATTCATTGAGTGAATAATTGTGACAATAGAGGGAATGTGTAACCATGGAGTTCTGCATTAATATACATACATGATCCCTTTATCCATTCATCTCTTCACTTTCTAGCCCCAGAACTCTGTCATGATTCAGTTTTATTATTAGTAATGCAGGCTCCAACTCATCTAGAAATGAGACTATAAACCAGTGAAAGGATAAATGATATGGGTGTAAAGGAAATTCAGTATGTGTATATTTTCCCAATAGGTACATGCTTATGAGTAGTTTCATAAAATAGCAAAAACAATTATTTTACATTTACTTACACATTTACCATTTCCAGAACTCTGAATTCCTTTGCATTTATCCATATTTGCATCTGTTATCATTTTACTTCTGCCTGAAGAATGTCCTCTAAGTTTTTTTGTTAGTTCATGACTCAGATTTTGTCTGAAAATGTCTGCATTTTGTCTTCTTTTTTTCCCCACCAATCAAATATGTTTGGAAGAATCAAGTATATTATAAAGTTAACAGTAAATTAATTGGGAGATTCAATTTTTTAACTTTTTATTGTCCAAACTCTAATTATAGAATTTCAACATTATATTGAAAAATATGTAAAAATTTGCTTAATAATCATTTCTGAGTTTTACCTTCATTTCTGAAAGACATTTTCAGGGAGTATTGTATTTTGGATTGCCTTTTGGGAGCGGAGCAGCACTTGAAAGATATCATTCCATTCCTTCTGGCTTGCATAGTTTTTCATGAAAAATCTGTTGTAAGCCTTAACATTGTTCCTCTGTACATGATCTGGGCACTCCCAAAATTTTATCTTCATCACTTATTTTGAGCAATTTTATTAAAATTTGCCTTGTTTTTCTGTTTTAGGCTTTGTTTGTTTGTTTAGTTTATTCTGCTTGGGGCTTTTGAACTTGGAGTCTATAGGTTTTAATCAATTGTGAAAAATTTGATCATTATTTCTTTCAGATATTTTTCTACCTCTCCCTCCTCCTTTATCCTCTGAGGCATTGATAACATGGAATGTTAGGCCACTTTCTGGGCCCTGGGTTCAATCTCCAGCACCACACACACACACACACACACACACACACACACACACACATACAAAAGTTCCTAAAATGGATATTGATAGGCTGAAGGGGTCCTCACATTTTCAAAATTCTATTCCATTGAATGTAGTCCATCCAAGGAGACATTAAGAACATGCTTATATAAGACTCTAGAGAACAGGAAGCCAACCAGTGCATATTCTGCAAAGAGGAGGGTGGGTCACTGGAGAGGGAAATGTCCCTGATACTTCCAAAAGAAGCCATGTATGGTCAGCCAGATCCTGACCCATCCTGAAAGAAGGCACTGGCAAAGGAAAGCTCAAGGAGCCAAGAGGCTTTACACACATCTCCAAGAGTGATCTCTGAGGAATCTCAGATGACTCTTTAAGGGTAGATAGGAGCGAGGTCAGTTTTGACCAACTTGGTCCTAAACACCTGGCAAGAGAGTATAGCCTAAGCATGGTCCCACATGGACATTTAAAAGGAAAAACAATGTTTTTAAAAATGTGACTTAAATGTACACTTGTGTCAGCCCTACCAAAAGTAAGTGAAGCTGGAGGCTATAGAGGAAGCATTCTTGAGTGGGAGTGCCTAATAATAATGACCATAAAGAACTCTAGAGTCACAAGTTTGTCCTGAGTTAATTTGAGCCTGAACTCATGGACCTACAAATATTCCTAACCTCCTACACTGATAAACTGGGTCTGTTTTCCACTGATATGATTATGAGTTACTGTCTTCATGGTTTTTGGAGACTGGTTGAAATGCTAATTATGTTGTGCTAATTTTTTACAAAAAAAGTAATGCTTTGCTGTATTGTTTATTATTGTCTTAGCATGCTCCCTCCCTATGTATACCTTCTCCAGTCACCTGCTGTCTGCCACTGTGGACCCCTGGACTGCAATGATGCTGAATACACTTAAGTGTCCACACCCCATCTTATGGAGAACAAAGACTTTGTGTTACTTCCCCCAACTTTGCCCTCTTTCAGCAGGAAGCAGCTTGGAGACGTCATTGTTCATAGAAATGGAATGTAGAAATTGACAGTGACAAAATTTAACAGTGGTCTACTCTATGCTTTGAATATAGCCCTTGCTGCTCTGCCACTGCAACTTATTTCTAAAATAGACAATTCTTTCTCTTCCTCTCTCCCAACTCCTCCCTGGTCTCTACCCCTCCCTGATCTTAGGAGAAGCAGGATTACCTTTCTTCCCCATTTTAGGCAGATTTATGTGTCCTTGAGTAAACAGGTGCTAAGCAACTCAGTGAGACCCTGTCTCTAAGTAAAATATAAAATAGGGCTGGGGATGTGGCTAAGTGATTGAGTGCCCTGAGTTCAATCCCTGGTACTTCCCCCCCCAAAAAAATCTGAGACTCGCAGTGTCAATCAGGGCCTCTCAATCTTAGCACAATTGGCATCTAGGGATGGATAGTTCTTGGTTGTTTGGATCACTCTACAAATGTTTAGCAGCATCCTTAGCCGCTGCCCACTGGATGTCTGTTGCACTCTCCTCCCAATTTTGACAACCACAGGTGTCTCTGGTTATTGCCAGATGTCCCCTGGAGGTACAAAATTGCCCTACTTGAGAATCACTAGTGTGGATGCACCATGGTGTGTCACACTCCAGGGCACCACCACAGAAGTACAGCTCGGGAACTAAAGCTGGAGAAACCCAGGTCAGTCTACAGTGTCTGCCCTGTGTACAGTGTACACTGGGAGGACATTGACCTTGGAATGCAAACTACTTGATACAAGTCTGCCTCCGCAGATTTGGAACAAGGTTCTCCACTTCTCTGCTCAGTTTACTTATTTGAAAATGAGGAATGCTGTTGTTTATGCCATACAACACTGCTGAGTGAGAACAAAGTGAGGTTTTTAGATATATAGAAATACCTAGACACAAACACATACTTCTTCCATATAGGGATACATACACATGGATTTAATAACGATTCATATATAAGTGTACTTAATTTGCCAATATGATTAAAAGAGCAATATAAAAAAAATACATCTTCCAATCCATAATGTAGTATAGTCCTCCCTGTGGTTTGTGATATTGCTCTCTGCTAGAAGGCTTAATAGGGAATGTCTAACTTTAAAAAATAGAAAAAGAGTGATTTTTCAACAATTAAAACCTTAACTAAATTAGAATGCAAATAGAAAGGTTTTTATATTTGCTTCTTAATTTTGCATTCAGTAATCTGTCTAGACTGCACAAGAATTAAATGTCTTTGATGGGAGATAGTGGATTTTCATTCTCTTGGGATTTCATTGTAATGAACCTGGTAAATAATTCAGGAACATATTAGAGGCCAATGGATGGGCAACACCTGGTGCTGTATTGTTCACGCCTAAGCACACAGAATCTAAGATGGCATTCTACACCTCTCAGTATTGTTCTGTCTTAAACATGCGTCCTATGCTCAGTGGCTATAGAAATAATAGTAGTTAATATTTTTATCCAATTTTCCTCCACAATCAAAGAATATGGTGCTATGCTACTTCAAAAACACAAAATAGAAGTGGCATCCTCCAAATTGCCTCAGTCAAATTCCAAATCTATTTGCTCTATTAAGGGATGGATTGCTTTAAAGCATTAGATTAGTAGAAAAGATTGTTTTTCTACTGAAAGATTTCTTTTCAGTTGCTTTACTACTTGTCTTAATTTGAGCCTTTTTGCCTTTCTGCCTTTGCTCTTCAACGTTGAGCTCCTTTGGAGATGACACCATTCATATTGAAAGCATCTTCTGAGAGAAATAATATCATCCTTGACTACTCATTTAGAAGGAATTTCTACAACTCAGTTCTTCTTCCTACTATTACCTGAGGAGCCTATCTAAACTCTGTCAGTAAATCTTTTTAAAAACAAGCACACAAACTGGGAGTGGCAACACACACTTATAATCCCAGTGACTTGGGAGACTAAGGCAGGAGGATTGCAGGTTCAAGGCCAGCCTCAAGGGATTTAGCAAGGTCCTAAGTGAAACCCTGTCTTAAAATAAAAAATAAAAAGGGCTGGGGATGCGGCTTAGTGGTGCTTAACCACTAGATTCAATCCCTGGTACCAAAGAACAAAAAACAAACAAACAAAAAAATAAGCCATCAAGAACTCTCAAAAGCCACCCTCCCTCACTGGGCATAGATTGTTCTTCCACACTCTGAGAGAACAAGAGGTAGAGTGACTGATCATGTATGGAGACAGCATGGGGCACTAAGCCCAGCACCACCCAGGAACAGACTGAGATTAAGCCAGAAGCTGCATGGAAAGATCTTAGAAGAACAGAAGTTTTCCTAGGAGGGAAGGATGGATGATATGTCTTACATGTCTGCTGTAAAGTTTTCACAGTAATGGGCCATAAAAGGAATCTGAAGAGAGACTGCAGAGCTCTTTACCTAGAAATTACAAGATGTGCTTTATCTTTGTTTTTAAAGTATTGTTTATTATAGTGGTTTAAAAATATACTAAAGTATTTTTATATCTCAAAACTTTGTAATATATAAGTATATAACTATACATTAAAATATAATTGCATATGATAAAAACTATTAAAAATATCTTTAAATTTGTGTTTGTACTTGTTAACCCAATTGCTTTCCTTTCTTCAAGGCCCAGTGTGACAGTATTTGGAACAGTGACTGCCCTCTGGTGGTGAGCCAGAATCGTCACTTTCTGTGACCTAAAGGTTACCAAGATGACCACTCTTGGCACATGTGGTACCCTCTAGCAGCAAGGGACCAGTTGAAGGATGTCTGATGTTGGAGTATGTCTGATGAAGGAGCCTAAGGAAATAAGCCTTTGCTTCCTCCCGAATTGGTTATTGATTCCGGATTTCAAGCCAGGAGCCAGCTCCAAAATGGGGCCTCTGAAGAAAAGATTGGAGTTGCTTTTGTGTTTTAGTCAAAGGTCTGCCTCCTTACCAGTGGATGACCAAGACTGTAAATAAGTGCACACCAAGAGGGCATGCGGTGACATGGAGCCTGAAATAAACTGCTCTGAATTTTGTGACAGTTTTCCTGGCCAGGAACTGGATCAGAGGCCCCTTCATGATCTCTGCAGGACAACAATTGTAAGTGAGCAGTCAAGGGGCATCAGGGAGCTCAGATACATATGTTGTTGTTGTTGGTAGTGAGGTGGGGGAGGAAGGAGATGAGGAGAAATGCCCAAACAACACATGTATTTCCCAGCATTGGTGCTGATCTGTAGAA
This sequence comes from Sciurus vulgaris, assembly GCF_902686455.1. NCBI lineage: Eukaryota > Metazoa > Chordata > Mammalia > Rodentia > Sciuridae > Sciurus > Sciurus vulgaris. The sequence continues at coordinate 70,495,774 of NC_136470.1, read as the reverse complement.
CATCCTTCATTCCTAACAACTTCTCTTTCCTCTTCTTTAGACCTCTTCCCAGCACAGCAGTAAGACTGTCCCTTCATTATCTCCTGCCCTCTTGGGTGTTATTTGGACTTTTCTCAGCTGTGGACTACTTCTGATACTCTTCTTCCTTGGCTTCACAATTCGCTGCAGGAAGAACAGGTAAGCAGCCCTGCCCCCAGTTCCTTATCGCCTATGGCCTTAACTGAAACCTAGAGTCCTAACATCATTTTGACACCACAAGCAGCCAGCCAGTATCAGCAAAGTTTGTCCCCCACTGTGGCAGCGAGTCACATGAAAAGTTCCCTCTGAAATACTTAGTAGTACAATTCCCTACAGAGCAGAGAAAGCTCTAGCCCAATATTGTACCAATTACTACACTGAGTATCCAAGGAAGAAAATGAGGAACCTCTCTCCATACAGGAGGGACAGTCCTTCTAAGAAGATGAGGTATTTGTATGAAAAACAGAGACCCTATAGAGAAAAATGTCCAAAACAACATAAAAGTGTGTGGACTTCACAATGGAATCAGTCTGGGTTAAGGTTTTCACAGGAACAGTGAAGTTTTGCTGCTTGGCTCTTCTGCTAAACAATCCTGGTGGACTGGGACATCACTGGTGCATCAGGGTAAGCATCTGTGGTTCCCAAGCCTGGCAAAAGAAGCAATTGATAACTTTTCTGAAGGAACACACAGACTCTTGCCTTTACTGCTCTTTAATCCTTCCCTTGGAGCCCATCCCATCTCTCCCACCTCAACACTGTACCCTTATCCAGCCCCACTGTTCCAGTCTGCTTCTGGAGATGCCTGCTTCAGCTCCCTCTCCTTCAGCTCCCTCTCCCTGCCCTCCGACTGACTTCTGGTTAGAGCTCACAGTCAGAATTCAACCACGGCCCCAGAGGCCAAGCTCATCCAGCCTCACACCTGGTAATGATCAAGTGTGTTATGCTCCATTGTCTATGATAGATTTGGCACTTAGATAAGGATCAGTCCCTTGGATTTGTCTAGCAAGAATTTTGGGGTGCCACTTGCCATTTTAGGCACCACAGACAGGGAATTGTTAAGCAACATTGATTTGATTGGCTAGGTCAACCTCAGCATGTGACATGTGACACTCAACTTGGAATATACCCCGAAGCTGCCTCAGCCACTTTTCATTCTATTTCTCAAACATACTAAGCTTTCACTCAAGGTCTTTGTGCTTTCTGTCCCCTTATTGTTTCCTCTGTCTGACAGTTTTCTCCAGATCTTCCTCTGATCCATTCCTCCTCATCTTATAGGTCTTGGCTCCAGTGTCACCTCTTCAGAGAAAACTTCTCTGACCATCTTATCTGAAGGAGCCTCTCTACCCAGTGATACCCCACCCATCTCATTCCATATACAATCACCATGTTTTATTTTGTGTGATGATCTGATATTACTCTGCTGATTGAATCGTCTCTTTTGTCAGTATCCCTTCCCAGAATGTAAAGCCTGTGAATTCAGGGACCTTATCTGTTAGGCTCACCTCTGTGCCTCCAGCAATTAGAACAGATTCTGGAACATTATGGGAACTAAATAAACAGTGTTCAGTTATCTTGAGAATAAGGATATTTATATCCTAACATTGACTGCCACCATGAAAGTGACTGGGAAAATCATTCATTTCAAGGTTAGAACAATAGAGTAACAGTCTCTTCAACTACAACACATTTCTTTTTTTTTTTTTTTCAATTTTTTGTTGTTAGTTGTAGATGGACAAAATACCTTTATTTTATTTTATTTTTTTAATTTATGTGGTGCTAAGGATCAAACCCAGTGCCTCATGCATGTGAGGCAAGTGCTCTACCACTGAACTACAACCCCAGCCCTGCAACACATTTCTATAATGCAAATTTAAACCTGATTGACAAATAAGAAAAAGATATCGACATTTCATATACCATTTTTTCCTCCAGCAAGTCAGTAGTTTAAAGCACTCAGTGGCAAGTTAACGAGGAAGGCCTACACTGAGAATACTATGTCAGTGCCTTCCTGTTGTGCAAGTAATAGCTGGCTTAATGACTTCAGAAATTGAGTCTTTCCTTCACATGAAGTTCTATGTATAGATGAATAAACAGAAGAGACATTTATCTTATATTTAAAACTGCAACTGACTATTGAAGAAAGCACAGATCAGAGCATATTTTTAATTTTACTGACAATGTTATCTATTGGCAGTAAATACTCTAGGACCTATCCTTGAGATTGGAGGCTATAGAAATCAGCTGTCATCCTGGTTGTAAATGGTAGTGGGTATTTACTGAGCACTAATATTTTAATTGGGACATTTATTATTTTATTAGTACTTATTATGAAGTTGAATGTGTTTCAAGCATTAGGGCCCCACCATAATTTTCTTCTAACCCATTATTTTTATATGCAGTTTTACAGAATGCAAGGCTTATCAAGCATTTGTATATCCTGTTAAAACATAAAACACCTACAAATAGCATTAACATGAAAATATCTGTATTTCTTTCATTTTATTAAAAGTTTTGCTGCCTGTTCTTTGCAGTGGAAGCACGACTTGGAGGCACTGTGAATAAAAATACATTTTTCAATTAAGTAACTTACAAGGTCAGACAGGAAATATAAAATAACTAATTTTCATAAGTGCTTTATTGAACTATAAAATTTGTTCAAAGGTGCAGCATCACAGTTCGATGCTCCATGTCATTTCAGTTCTGTGGTCTCTAAGTGTGTGTGGTGTGTGTGTGTGTGTGTGTGTGTGGGTGTGTACTTGCATATGAATGCACATGCTAGAGAAAGAAAACCCTTTTGACAAAATAAAATAATACAATAATGTTTAAGTTCAGTTGCAGATACTTTATTTTTGGTAAAAATTTTAAAATATAATCTACAACAGAAAATCAGTAAAAAATATAGGAAATTTGAACAATCCAACCAACCAACTTGACCTAATTGGCATTTATACAACCCTTCACCCACCAACAGCAGACCTCAAATTTCTTTTCAAGTACACATGGAACATTTACCAAGATAGAGCATATTCTGGGCCATAGAAAATGTTTCACTAAATTTTAAAAGATTCAAGTCATACAAAGTATGTTCTCTGAATACAATAGAATTAAATTAGAAAGCAATAACAGAAAGATCTCTGGAAAATTTTTAAATATCAGAAGCTAACTAGAACACTTTTGAAAAAACTCATGTTCAGAGAAAAGAGAAAAAAGAAAATTAGAAAGTGTTTGGGACTGAATGAAAATGAAAAGGCAACATATCAAAATTTGTTGGATGCCTTTAAAAGTGGTACTATTTAGAGGACTAAACTCTGAAGTTTAGAAAGAAGAAAGGCCTTAAATCAATGACCTTACCTTCCAACATAGAAAAAGAAAAGAAAAAAAAAAAAAACTAAACTAAATAGAAAAAAGGAAATGATAAAGATTAGCAGAAATTGATAAAATGGAAAACAATAGGGAAAAAAACAACAGCTAAACCAAAAATTGAATCTTTGTGAAGACCAATAACACCGACCAGCCTATAACCAAACAATCAGGGAAAGAAACAGAGAAAGAGAGAGAGGGGAAATATAATTATGCCAAATAAGGAATGGGAGAGGTGACATCATTATAGATTCTACAGATATTAGAAGGATAATAAGGTAGTTTTATGAACAACAATCTCCTTAAGTGGAGATCTTACACTGGATTGCTGATTTGTTTATTAATGGAATGTCACTTCTGGTAGTAGGTTACAAAAGATTGTGCCTTCCACCTTGGATCTCTCTCACTCTTCCACTTGCTCACAGCCGTGTGATACTCTGCCTGTGAAGAGGCCCACATGACAGGAACTGATGTTTCCAACCTTAGCCTGTGAGTGCCTGGGCTTGCCAATAGCCATATCAGTTAACCTGGAAACAGATCTTCTGAAGCCTGCTAACAGCAATGTGAATAAGTGTGGAGCAGATTCTCCCCAGTCAAGCCTTAAGAGGACTGCAGCCGTGGCTGATATTTTGACTGCATTCTGTGTGAGAGTGAGTTAGAGGCACTCAGCTAACATGAGCCTATATAAATAATAACAGTTCAATTCCTTCTCCTCTAAAAAATGGAAAATAAGGAAGAACATCCTACCTCATCCATGAGGATAGCAGTATGCCAATATTAAAATCTAACAATGACATTAAAAGAGAAGGAGGAGGGGGGAAAAGCCTACAGGTAATATTTCTCGTAACAAAGATTCAAAATTCTAACAAACTAAATACAACCAAATATTAGAAAGATAATGCATTATGACCAAATGAAGTTTTTTTTAAAATACCTTTTTTAGTTGTAGATGGACACAATCCCTTTATTTATTTATTTATTTATTTATTTATTATGTTGTGCTCAGGATTGAACCCAATGCCTCACATGTGCAAGGCAAGTGCTCTACCACTGAACTACAGCCCCAGCCCCCCAAATGAAGTTTTATTCCATAAATCCAAAGTTTGATCAATATAATTTTACCATGTTTACCACTTAAAAAAAGAAAACTATGTAGGTGTCTCAATAGATGCAGAAAAAGCATTTGACAGATTTTCTGATAATATCTCAATTCTGATCATATCAATTGATCCATCAATTCTGATAATATCTCAACAAACTAGGAATGGAGTTTCCCCAACCTGATAAAGTGCATCTATGCAAAAATCTACAACTATCATTTTTAAAAATTTTTTAGAATTTTTTTCGTACATGTATATAGGGTAATAATGTCTATCTCATTCTACCGTTCTCATCCCCACTGCCCTTTTCATTCCCACTGCCCCTCCCCTCCCCCAGCTCCCCTCTGCATAATCCAAAGTTTCTTCATTCTTTCCTACTCACCCCCTACTATGGATCAGCATCTGCTTATCAGAGAAGACATTTGACCTTTGGTTTTTTTTTATGATTGACTTATTTCATTTTGCATGATCTTCTCCAGTTCCATCCATTTACCTGCAAAGGCCATAATTCCATTCTTCTTTAAGACTGAGTAATATTCCATTGTGTATATGTACCACAGTTTCTTTATCCATTCATCTGTTGAAGGGCATCTAGGTTGGTTCCATAGTTTAGCTATTGTGGTTTGAGCTGCTATAAACATTGATGTGGCTGTGTCACTGTAGTATGCTGATTTTAAGTCCTTTGGGTATAAACCAAAGAGTGGGATAGCTGGGTCAAATGGTGGTTCCATTCCAAGTTTTCTAAGGAATCTCCATACTGCTTTCCAAAGTGGTTGTACCAATCTGCAGTCCCACCAACAATGTATGAGTGTACCTTTTCCCCCACATCCTCGCCAACTTATTATTGCTTCTTTTTTGATAATTGCCATTCTGACTGGAGTGAGATGAAATCTTTGAGCAGTTTTGATTTGCATTTCTCTAATTACCAGAGATGATGAACATTCTTTCATATGTTTATTGATTGATTGAATTTCTCCTTTGTGAAGTGCCTGTTCAGTTCCTTAGCCCATTTATTGACTGGGTTGTTTGTTTTTTTGGTGTTAAGTTTTTTGAGTTCTTTATGTATCTTGGAGATTAGTGTTCTATCTGAGGTGTTTGTGGTATTTTTTCCCCATTCTGTAGGCTCTCTCTTCACGTTATTGATCAGCTAACATCATTTTTAATAGTAAAAGACTGACTTCTTTTCCATTAAGTATATAAAAAATCCAGTAGAGCCAGTTGTAGTGGCCCTTGCCTGTAATCCCAGTAGCTCAGGAGGCCAAGGCAGGAGGATCAAAATTTCAAAGCTAGCCTCGCAACTTAGCAAGGGCCTAGGTAACTTAGAGAGACCCTGTCACAAAATAATTAATGAAAAGGACTGGAGATGTGACTCCCTGGTTGAGAACCCCTGGGTTCAACCCCTGGTGTGCGCGCATGCATGCACGTGCACACACACACACACACACACACACACACACACACTCACACAATGGAATCTACTTAGAACCAAACCAAACCAACCAACCAACCAAACAACAACAACAAAAAAAAACAACTGTTACAACTAACAATGACCCTAGCTAAGTTGTGGGATACAAGATTAATGCACAAAACTCAACTTGTAATTTTACATACTAGGAACAGACAATTGAAAAGTGAAATTAAAAGCAATGCCATTTATAACAGCATCTAAAATATGAAATATTTAGGTAAATCTAACAACTTTAGAACATGGATGAGAGAATTAAAGGAAACCTAAGTAAATGGAGATAATGTATTCATGGATTGGAAGCCTCCATATTGTTAAATTGTCAGTTCTCTCCTAATTGATGTATAGACTCAACCTAATCACAGTCCCGTTCCCCTCTTTTAAAAGAAAGCATTAAATTAGACAAAAAAAATCAAAGTCATCTTGTTCCAAAGAGAATCTTAAGAGAATGAAAAGAAAGCCACAGCCTGGAATAAAGTATTTGCAAATCATGTGTCTGATAAAATACTTATTATCCATAATAGTGTTAGCCTATATGCCTGGTAAGAATGTAAGACGGTACAACCACTTTGGAAAGCAGTCTGAGAGTTTCTTTTAAGATCAACATTGACCATAAAGAAATGAAGGTATGTCTGTACAAAGATTTGTACCCAATGTTTATAGTTCACATTTGTAATAGCTAAAAACTGGAAATAGCATAAATATTTATCAACAGCTTAATGAGTAAGCAAATTGCTGTATATTCATATAAGAGAATGCTTCTCATCAATAAAAGAATGAATTATTAATAATTGTAATAACATGGATGAATTTCAAAATCATTTTTAAAAAATTTTTTTAGTTGTCAATGGATCTTTTATTTTCTTTATTTATTTATATGTGGTGCTGAGTATCAAAGGGGCCTTACACATGCCAGGCAAGTGCTCTACCACTGAGCCACAACTCCAGCCCCTCAAATAATTCTGAGTGAAAGAAGCAAGAAAAATTTTAAAAAAAAGGATTATACACTGTGTAATTCCAACTACAAAGTTCTAGAAAATTAAACTAATCTATTGTTAACTAATGCATAGTAAGAGAAAACAGATCAGTAATTACCTGCAGGTGGGTGAGGTGGGTACAGGAAGGAGAGCTTTTAAAGAGTCATGTGTAAACTTTTCAAGGTCATAAATATAAATATGTTCATAACCTTGATTATGACTTTTCACAAGTATTTACCTTTCTTAAAACTTATTAGATCATGCATTTTAAATATGTACAATTTGTTGTATAGTAGATATACCTCAATAAAGCTACTAAAATGTGTTACAAATGTTCTGATTTTTCTCAGAAAGTTTTTTTTTTAATTTTTTTTAGATGTTGATGGACCTTTATCTTATTCATTTATTTATATGTGGTGCTAAGAATTGAACCCAGTGCCTCACACATGCTAGGCAAGTGCTCTACCATTGAGCCACAACCTCAGCCGCTCTGGGAAAGTTTTCATGGGGAAAAATGTATACTATATCAGGTGTCCTTTTCTAAAGGACTGTGCCAGGTATCCTAAAATGCAGGTGAATTAGGACCATAATGACTTAAACTGTCATCCTTTTTTTTTTAGGGGCGGTACTGGGGTTGAACACAGGGGCTTTACCACTGAGCTACATCCCTAGATCTTTTTATTTTTATTTTTAATGTGAGACAGGGTCTTGCTAAATTTTTTAGGGCCTTTCTGAATTGCTGAGGCTGCCCTTGAACTTGTGATCCTTCTGCATCACTGGGATTACAGGATTTCACCACTATACCCGGCTTAACCGTCATCTTAATTGTGCAGATATTTCAAGCACAATGGGAAACTCTTCTGGTGCCTCCTCTGAAATGCACAAAATAAGGGCAATGTAATTCCTGCATTAGGCTAAACTTGTTTACTAAGTTCCTTTTTTCTGAAACCTTATTTCACTGTTACTTGTGATAATGATTGTTGATGGTAGTTGTTGACATATAGTTACATCTCAGAATTAGAGATAGAATTTCCATAATCCTTGAATCTGAGATATTACTGTCTGGGAAATTAAGAAGTTTGATTAACAAGAGTTGAGTTAAAGGATATAAACTTTAGCTACTTGCAAACTAACCTGTAACTGTCTCATGGATGTGAGCAAAAGACTTAAGATGTCTGGGTCAAAGACAAAGTACTTCATTTCTCATGACAGAAGCAGTTTTCAGAGCTTCCTGTTGGGTTTGTGCTGGTTCCCAAGTCCCCAAGTGTCAGCAGGACAATGCAGGGTCCATGATGGATGTTGGCACACCCAGTGGGCTACCATTCAAGGAAAGGAGCCCTGAGCCTGAAGGATTCACTACTTTGTAATGAGTTATAACAAGCCTGTTTTTTGTCTGTGGGAGATGTTACCTGATCCCTTGAGTTGGTGTACTGCAAGCATCATCCTGAAAAAGTAGCCTGGATAAAGACCTGGCCTCTTGGCATATCAGCTAGAGTATGCTCATGATAGGTTTGCCTCTAACACTGCGAGCTCTGCATATAGGCATCTGCCACCTCTGCCTGCACCCTGGCTGGAACTGATAGCCAGAGAACCAGACGCTGGTGAAAGGCTGAAATGTGTCCATCCCAGCAGCCTCCTCAGTCTATTACAACTTCTTCCTCAGGATCCTCTCACAGGCCTTTGACTGCATCAGGCAGAGATGAGTTTCACACTTCTATGTACCCTGCTGTGTTTGCCTTCAGAGAATTCAGCATGCTGCATGAGTCATGATTCTCAAGCACGTTGTTATTGTACCCTTTTCAAATCTCTCTGGCTTCCTAGGTTTTGCATAATTGCCCTTTATTGTCAAAGTCCTCAAGATCTCCTCGCTTTTCAAAAGAGTTAGATTCATCTTTATTCTTTTCATTCCTGAAAGCCTTATATTATCATTTGAGTGAGGTTTATCTATCAATTTCCATAGTAAATATTTACTGAGCTCTATATTTATGTGCTTAGGATACTGTGTAAAATGTTATATAGAGGTTTCTGGGAACTTTTAATGCTTTTCCTGGGTAGAAAAACATGAACAAATCAAAGGTTCATTTGGATTTTTTAAAAAAATAGTTTTTCAAAAAAGAATGCCTTGCTGCAGGAATAGGAGCTGTGCTCTTTTCATGTTGCTTGTTTCAGGTCTGTTGTCTTTGTGGTCTTGGTGATTGGAGCTGAAAGAAGTGTTGACAGGGAAGAAGGGGAAGAAAGGAAAGCAGTACTGATCTTTTTTGACTAAAAGAAAATTTGCACGCTATTGTTCTCTATGAGGATTTCTGGGATCTTCTCTATAATCCCTGGTTTGATGTTTATTGACCAAGAAGGAAGAAGAGGAGCCAGACAACCCTAGAATAAATACCAACCAATAGCTCAATTTGGGGATGGTGTTGCAGGGTCAAGGCCTAGATGAGGTAGAGTAAGCCAGAAGCAGATGCTGCAAAGCTTTCTCCAAAATGGTCATAGAAGGAAAAAATTGAACTTATCAAATCCAGAGAATTAGGCAGGGAGCTAAGAACAGGTGGTTTATCATGAGGTCAGAAGTCATAGGTACGCAAGAATGGTGCAGGGAGAGAGGTGCAAAGCAGAAGTGGGGTGAAAAGATGTAATGCTGCAAGTCAGGGCTAATATGTACGAGTGGTTTCAGCTCAGGGCTCTGATGCTGTTTGTTCATCCTGCAGACAGGCCTAGACGAATATCAGCTCTGGATGAAATGGTCACCTCCTCCGTTTTGTTCCTAAAGTCATAGACACAACGATCATTACCCTATCACAGCCGGTGGCACTTACTGAATTGGGAGTAATCTGGATGAATCTCCCTCACCAGATAATGAGCTCCTTGAATTTATTCATCTTTGTGTCTCTGTTGTGCCTGGATTTCACTCTATTTCCCGAATGAACAAATTAACTGACCTAGAATATAATAGAGTATGATGATAAAGGTAAGACCTTAGAAGACAGATGTTTTTATTCTTTAACTTGTTTAACATAGTATCAATTCTACACGAACTCATGCCATAGTTAAACAGTTGATTTCCATTGTTCTCTTTCTCCTGTTGGTTGTTACTTCCAGGAGCCCAGGAGTATGACATCTAGAATCTCAGATTCCCACCCCTCCTGGTGGTGGCCCCTTATTTCAACTATCTTTTAATCTTGTCACACCACTGAAATATGTTTGCACTTGATGCACTATTGACCACAGATTTTGTACTTTTAGATGGCCTTCTCATAACCTGATTCTTCCAAATGTTTCTGTTGTTTCAACAAATATTTATTGAATTGACCAACAGTGTATCAGATACTATTCTAGGTGCTGGAGTTGTGTCAAAGAACAAAATAGGAAAAAAAGTCACTTTCCTCATAAACATTGTTTTCCTAGAGAGTGAGCAGTCAATAAATAAAATATATGGGATGTTAGTGATCAGGACAGAAAAGAAAATAAAACAGGAAATGTGAATGAGGAATATCAGAGTAGTAGTTAGATGTTTGACCAGGGAAGGCCTCACTGAGGTTACGTTTAAGAATAGACCTGAAAAGTATGATAAAAAAGTCATTAGATAAGGACCATTCCAGACAGAGGGAACAGAAAATGTGAAGACCCTGAAGTAGGAACATACCTAGTATTCAAAGAAGTGCAAGAAAGCCAGTGTGGCTGGTGCAGAGTAAGTGAGGCAGAGGGTAGAAGATGACATCAGAGAAATAATGGTGGCCAGATCTTGGGGCTCTCATAGGTCAATGTAATGACTCTGGCTTTTACCTTGAGTGTTATGAGAAGCCATTGTACTATTTGGAGCTAAGGAATGACATAACTTGATTTCCATGTAATAGGAAGTCCAGGTGCTGTTTTGTGAATTGAACTTTAATATCTAAAATGTTATGTAGACTACCTAAAATAAATTCATCTCCTAGAAGTACCTTAATTCAAGAACTTGAATGGCTATAGGTGGAACCTAAGAAACCCTGGAAATGTTTGGAGGAGTCATCCTGGTTTCCTGCTGCTCATGTCTAATGGGTGAGCACCAGCTCCACCCCTTTCAAGGCTAAGGTTACCTAGTGGAGCAGAGTGCACATGGACCTCTTTCTGGGCTGTATTTGCCATAGGGATGCCTAAGGTTGGCACACAGTATGAGCTACCCCAATAGGTGGCGTCCTTATTTACTAAGCCAAGAGCAATCTGGTCCTGGAAGTAATTACTGTCTATGGCACTTCTTTATACACTTGGAGAGAACATGAGCTACAGAGTAAAAACTGGAGCCAGAAGAATAAAAGGATTTTCAGGTATTACTGATTGAAGATTGGAAAGGAAAAAAAAAAACTTATTATTTGCAGAAAATATTCTATGTGTAGGGTATTCAAATGAGTATTCATGCAAATTATTAGAACTAATAAGTGACAAAGAATTTGGGGAAGGTGAAAGTGACAGGGGCATCTAGAATTTCCTGACTGCACATGAAAATAGGCAGAGAAGGTATAGAGAAAACAGAAGATTCTGTGAGCGACAAAACAAAATTCATTTGTAAGAAAACTAGATGACAGACTATTCCTGTGAACTTCAAAATATAACCATCTGAGAACAGGCCACCAATCGCCACAAGAGCTGTTATTTTTTGTCTGTGTAGGAGAAATAAGGGAGGGGCCTTGAACATCTAACAGACCTAAGAACAGAGAACCCAAAATAGTACAAAGCCTTGTGTGGGGCACTTTAACATCCAGATCAGTTAGAAGACTCAACATTGTAAAGACAAATTTTTTTCCTAGATTAATATATATTCTTAATGCAATCACAACAGAAACACATTTTTTTCTTTCCTTTTTTTTTGGGGGGGGTGAAAATCAACAAGCTGCTTCTTAAATTTATGTGGAAATTCAAAGGGCCAAAAATAGTCTGGAAAAAAAGGAGAAAGTGAAAGAATTTCCTTTTCTGGATATCAAGATTTATTGTAAAACTAGCAATGAAGACATGTTGAGTATGCCGTTGTGTTAAAGAGAGAAGTTAAGGGCATGAGAACAGACTAGGAGGCATCTATAAAAAGTTGAGTTTATAAAACAGACTTTTCAATAGATGGCGCAGAGTCAGCTGGCCATCCACCTGAGGGAAAATGCACCTTGAACCCCGACTCAACGAAATCACTTCCAGAAAGACTATAGAAAGGAAAAACAGCAAAGCTTCAGGAAAACAATATAAGAGAATACCGTCACAAACTTGGGACAGAAAGACATGACCAAAATAACACAGAGTATTTTTCATGACAGAAAAGATTGTTAAATCGCTCTACATTAAAATTGAGTACTTGTTTGTTAAAGACACCCCTAACACAGGAAAAAGGGAAACCATAGATTGGAAATGTATTTACAAAGAATGTATCATTAAAGGATTCTTATCCAGAATAAACAGTACTATAAATCAATAAGAAGAACTCAGAGAACCACGTTTTTTTAAAAAATGGACAAAAGATATAGCACTTCACAAAAGAATGCATCCAGATAGCCAATAAAGGGCTGGATTTCATCAGTCATAAGAGAAGTGCAAAGTAAAGTTACACTGAGATTGATTGTCTACAATTTAAAAAACAGACAAAACCAAGTGTCGAGGAGCAATGGGAAATTCTTATGCATTGATATGGAAGTGCAATCATACACCACTTATTGACAGGGTTGCTATTCTAAGAAATATATTGTGAGGTGATTTCATCATTGTGTGAACATCATAGAGTTTGCTTACATAAGCCTAGATGATATGCTGTACTACAGATCTGGGCTATTTGGGGCCAGCATTACATATGCAGTCTATAGTGGACCAAAACATTGTATATGGTGCTTAACTATATATATTGATATAATCACTTTGGAAAACTGTATCTACTAAACTTAAACATGTTGATACTCTAAGTCCAAGAAATTCCAGCAAAATTGCTTACATATATTCACCAAAATACACATACTGAAATATTCTTAGCAGCAGTATTTGTAATAATCCTATCTTAGTCCCTTTTGTCTTTCTATAATAATACCTGATGCCAGGTAAGGTATAAAGAAAAGAGGCTTATTTGGCCCACAATTCCAGTAACTGGAAAGGCCAAATAGCATGGTGCCAGTATCTGGTAAGGCCCCCTGGCTGCATCACAACATGGCAGAGAAATAGAAGTGGAAGTGGATGTATACAAAAGAGACCAGTTATGTGAGGTGGCCTTGCTTTATAACAACTCACTTATGGTAACTAAGCTTGTCCCACAAGACTGAACTCATTCCCATGAGGTGGACATTAATCCTTTCCTGTGGTAGTACTTGCATGACCCAAAACACCTCTTAAGATCCCCACCACCTCTCAACACTTTTACTTTGGGGATCACATGTCGACATGAGTTTTGGTGGGGACAAACCATATTCAAACCACAGCAAAATCCAACTGGAAGATACTCAAATGCCCTCACCAACTTAATGTCTAAATAGCTCATGGTACACTCAATGATTGGGTACTGCTCAATGATGAGAATAAATGAATAAACTGTCTATAACTACATGGCACATTGTGTATGACTCCCAAAAATAATGTTGAGCAAAAGTCAGACACAAAGATTATATCCAATATGATTCCATTTTCACAAAGCACAAAAATAGGCAAAGCTAATTTAAGAAGTCAGGAGACAGGACAGTACTTACCCTAAAGTCAGGAAGGAAGGGAAAAGGGAAGAATAGTGACCAAAATAATACAAGATAAAGGCTACTTGAGTGGAGGTTATGTTTATTTCATGACCTACATGCTGTTTGCACAGGTGTTTGTTTATAAAAAGGCAGTGAATAGTATATTTATGTATTTTTTCTGTATGCATAGTTTTCTTCAACAAAAATTTTAAAAGTTATTTTTGAGTTTCCTGACAAGATAAAAAGGAAGCATCCAAAAGAATACATACATTTTTTTAGTAAAGACAAACTTTTAAAAAATACTGTTTTCTGAAAACACTTCTTACTCACAACTGCATATTATGAATATTGAATGGTATGACAAGTAGTTTCACTATAAATACAGAAGTGAATTTTTAAAATTATTTTTAGTTGTAGATGAACACAATACCTTTATTTTTTATGTATTTATCTTTATGTGGTGCTGAGGATCGGTGGACTCAGGGCCTCACACATGCTAGGCAAGCACTCTACCACTGCGCTACAATCCCAGCCCCAGAAGTGAATTTTCTAGGACCTGTTAGTGGAACCATTGATAATAATTAAAAACAAAGAGCTTGTATTTATTAAAACACAATTAAAAGAAACCAAAAGGATAAGCAGCAAAAGAAAAGTAGATGCATTCAGCATCATCAAAATTAAAAACTTCTGTGCCTCAGAGAACACCATCAAGAAAGTAAAAGGAAGGCTGGGGGTGTAGCTTAGTGATATCACTTGCCTAGCACGTACAAGGCCCTGGCTTTGATCTCCAGCTCTGCCAAAAATAAAAAACAAATAGAATCTTCTCACTTTTTTGAAAAGAACCAACAAAAAATTTTTAAAATTATTTAAGGGACTTATATCTAGATATATCAATAACATTAATAATTCCATGATAAAAAGGCAAACCAATTTTTCAACAGGCAAAGAATCTGAATAGGTTATCTCCAAATAAGATATGCAAATAGCACATCATTACCCACTAGGGAAATGCAGATCAAAACCACAATGAGATACCCACTCATTGGGTATAAAACCACTTTATACCCACGAGGATGCCTAGAATAAAAAAAATAACACATTTTTGTGAGGGTGTGGAGAAATTAGGATTCTCATAGACTGCTGGTGGGGATGGAAAATGGTGCTGCTGCTGTGGAGACTTCGGCATTTCCGAAAAAGGTAAAATCCAGGGTTACCAGTAACCCAGCAATTCAGTTCTGAGGTATGAACCCAAGAAGATGAAAACATGTCCACACAAAAACTCATGAATTAATGTTTACAGCATTATTCATAATAGCCCCAAAGTGGAAAAAAACAAATGTCCATCAAGTGCTGCATAACTAAATGAAATGAGGCAAACCACTCAATGAAATAGCATTCAACCATAAAATGACTTATTACATCATGCCACAACATGGATGAAACTTGAAAACATGTTTTGTGAAAAAAGTTCATCATGAAAGACCACATTATTGTTTAATTCCATATACATGAAATACCTAGAATAGACATTTATAGAGACAGAAAGTAGATTAATGGTTGTGTGTGACTGTAAAATTGCAAATTAAAATAAAACTATAATGAGACACATACTGATGAATTAGATTTTTAAAGATAATGTTAGAGAGGTGAAGCTAATAAACTCTTGTCTTGTGGTGAGAATATGAACTTGTACAAACATTTGGAAAAATAGTTTAGCAAATCTAAAATGAGGGATCCATTTACCTTCTGAACGTACTTGTAAATTATACCCAACAGAAACATGTGCATATTTATACCAAGAAATATATAAGATATTCACAGTAGTGTTTTTATAATTACCCAAATGTTCATCGGTAGTATAAGGAATAAATAAGTTGTGGTATAAACCTATGATGGAATACTATATAGCAGTGAAAGTGAACAAGCTACACTAACACCAGCAACATGAATGAATCTCACAATATCTACTAAAAGATTCAACCACAAAGTAGCATGTGCTCTTTCCCCTTTATTTAAAAAATTCAGGCACAATTAAATTATATTCCATGAAGTATTTTATAGTCAATATAGTATTTTGCCTTTAGGGAAAAGCGTAAGGTAAAATTATGAGGTAGAATATTGAGATATTTGTAATGTTCTCTTTTGACTTGGGTTATAGTCACATAGATGTTTTCTTTTTAATAACTCATTGAGGTATTTGTAATTTGTGTATTTAAAAAATAAAAATAAACTTTCCTTAGAATGTTTTCTCTGATATGTGGAAGCTAATGCAAAGTAAGGGGGGATAAAATTATTTATTTATTTATAAAAGAATAGAAGAAAGTTCAGTGGAGTAGACAAAGGGGGATGGAGGGAAGGCAGAGGGATGGGACAGGGAAAGACCGTGGAATGAAGCTCACCTAACTGTCCTATGTACATATAAGACTACACGACAGTGAATCTCACCATTGTGTACATCCATAAGACACTAATTAAAAAAACTGTAACAGCAGAAAAATCAGTCGAGTAGAGGGGAGCAAACAGTGGGAGGGAGGAGAAGGGACGGGGACCTATGGGGACTGAATCAAAACAAATTTTATTCCATGCTTTTAAAATTACATCAAGATGAATTCTGTTGCCGTGTATAACTAAAAATAACCAACAAAAATATTTTTCCTAGCTTAAGATTATCTTTTTAAAAGCAAACTATCCAAAAATTGCAGGGATCATAAATAGGAGATGGGCATGACTTCAGGGGATTATTGAACATAGGGACCAAGAGTCGACTTCAAACACCTCCTTTCTGTTCTTATAAATGTTACAGACAGACAGTATCCCCCAAAATTCCTGTGTTGAAGCCCTAGCCCCCAGTGTGACTGCCTTTGGAGACAGGGTGTTTTAGATGAAATAAGGTCATTAGGTGGGCCCCTAATCTAACAGGCCTAGTACCTTAGAAGAAGAGGAAGAAAACCCCAGCTCCCTTCCTGGGCAGGCAGAGAGAAGAGTCCTTTGAGGACCCAGCAAGAAGACAGCTGCCTACAGGCCAGGAAGAGGGGCCTCCCCAGAAGCCAACCCTGAGGATACCTTGATCTTGGACTTCTAGCTCCCAAACTGTGCGAAAATAAATTTCTGTTGTTTAAGCCACACAGCCTGTGGTATTTTGTTATGGCAGCCTGAGAAGATTAATACAGCAAATATTTGCATGTATTCACCACAATATCCTCTCTTCCTTTGACCAAATTGCTGCATCAGGATTTATTCCTTAATTTCCTGTTCCCTTTGTTTTCATAAACATAGCCGAGCATCCAAATTTTGCTCAAGATTGGACAGTAGTCTGACATTAATCAGTGCCCAACGCTTTTCTATGCCTTTTTCCCTCACCATCCTGCTAAGGAACTTGCTTTTGTTTTTTTCTTTTTTTGTTTTCTGTTCTTCCTTTTGACCAGATTGTGAACATTTTTCAGGCATTTTGAATTTTGCCACTGTCATTGATGAAAAATTCTCCCTCTCTCTCTCTCTCTCTCTCTCTCTCTCTCTCTCTCTCTCTCTCTCTCTCTCTCTCTCTCTCTCTCTCTCTGCATGTATGTGTGCACTTGCATGTGCTGGGAGGCGGGTGGTGATCACGATGCTAATCTATGCATGGTGACCTTTGTTTCTGTTCCACTGAGCAGATGTAGGAATTAATCATTGTCACTCCTGGATGATGCAGCTGCAGCTGTCCCCCACTGCCTTTCTGCCCCTGATAGATTTATTAGTGTGTTTTGTTTGTTGGAAAACATGGCTCAGCACAAAAGAATTGGCAAATTAGAAAAGCTTATCTGTAAGTATAGTTTTCTAAAAACATTTTTTTTGTTACAAATCTGAACCTATCTACATTGAACATTTTAAAAAACAACAGAAGGAAGAGAGGAAAGAGAAATGGTAAACATCTAAATGATTATTTCCAATCCTGAGAATTTTCACATTGGATTAGTGTCATGGCCATCCAGCCTAGGAGTGCAAAAACTGATTGTCTTCTCCGTATCCTTCTTTATGCAACTGACCTTTTTAACTCCCAATTATTGCTTAATTCCTCCCCCAAACCTGGGCATACCTTGACTCTGGGCACAAGAAAATCAGTAGTCTGGGTTTACTCAGCTAAATTCATTTTATAGCAGGCCCATTATAACCTTCAGACCATAGTTACCGCTTTCTGCACCCCCAGCATCCCCTCTCCACAGATATCTGATGTGTCACCAAATCCAGTTCATGGTGATAGTGACGCTGGTCTGAATGACAATCAAAGCAGCTACAGTGCTTTGGATGTTAGGAGTCAGCCCTGAAATCCAAAAGCTTCCTGGGCCTGGTCTCTACAAAATTAGGGCAACATACCCCAGGGCAGAGGCTAAAGGGAGCAGTCAGTGCCTATTCCAAGTCTGTTCACTCCTTTCTAGTGCCCCAATGCCTGCCCAGAATCCTAGACCTTTGAATTGATACTTGCCAGCTTGGGCCTTTCTGGCACCACCCCTCACTGAGAGTCTGCAAATTTTCTGTCCTCCCTGGCCTGGATTGATAGGCTCATTCATAGTTTTCTCTCCTGTCAACTCTTTCTGTTTCTCTTCCTCACAGTGTCTCTTGGTTTAGACATCCTTGCATATCCCACCACTGCTTATTCCTACTTTCATGTTCTCAGTGTCTGGCTTATGGGTCTCCCCAGACTCCTGAATTTAAATTTTTCTGGACTATATTCTTTGGCCACCATTTGAGTCTCAATTCTGACCATTTTTCTATCTCTGATGGTGATACCAAGCACCTTCATACAAGAAGGAAGATAAATCCCCTGATGTTGACCTTCATGGTTAGGCCCATCTCCCAGAAAAGAAAAACAAATTCCTACTATTAGTAAGTCCTTTTGGCAAATAATCGATTATGGAACCATTACCTTAAAACTGTATTTTATTGCCTGTACCATCTCTTGGAGGATAATAATCACCCTTAAATTACTACATGTTTTGCAGGTTGGTACTTTATTCTTTATATCCTAATTTTGCATGCCTGAAGCTTTAAATGGTATCTTCTCTTTCAAATCTTCTAGAGTTTCATTCTGTCACACTCAAGATTTCGTGTTAGTTGACTGGCTGTCACAGTGACAAAATACGGAAAACAATGTAAAAGGAGGAAAGATCTATTTTGGCTCTTAGTTTCAGTCCACAGTGAACTATTTCTGGGCCTCTGGTATGGTAGAGCCTCATGGTAGAGGGTGTGGCAGAGCAGAAATGCTCATTTCAAGGTAGCCAGGATAGAGAGAGGGAGAATGGGAGGGAGGGAGAGGAGAGGGAGGGAGGGAGAGGGGAGGGGGAGAGAGAGAGAGATTGAGACACACCTGGAGCAGGATGCACCCTTCCAGGACATGCCCCCAGCGGCCTATTTCCTTCCCCCACCTCCCACAGTTTCCACCACCTCCCAATAGTCCATTCAACGATGAACTACTCTTGAATGAAATTCAGAGCCCTCATGACTCAATCAGTTCCCAAAAAAATCCCACCTCTGAACTCTGCTGTGTTGGGAAGCCAGCCTTTGGCACATGAGCCTTTGGGTGGCATTGAGATCCACACTATAATAATCTCTTTGTGATTTAATAGACTTCAATCACAATTTCATTGTCCTTCTCCTTCTCAGGTTGCAGAATGGACTGTCCCCATTTCATAAAGACACTGTTATTCTAATTTTCTTTCTCTAGAATTTATTTCCCTCAAATCTAAAGATGACTAAAGCCAGATATTTCATTCTGTCACACTGTAGAATTAATTATATCCTGAGTTTTAGGCTCTCAGAAGAAAAGGGAGGAGGAGGTCTAATTTTGTATGAAATATACGACAAAAAATAGTAAAATAGAAATGTTATAGGCAATGGAGAATCTTTCTCAAATATCCATAAATAAGAATGTCTCAGGCACATAAGATGACATTAGAAATATACATACTATTTTTTTTCTTTTGAGATAGTTTTCATATATCATCAAATTCACCTCTTTAAAGTCTGCAGTTCAATGTTTTTTTAGTACAATTACAGAATTGAGTAACCATCATCACTGTCTACTTCTAGAACATTTTCATCACCCCAAAAAGAAACTCTGTACCTTTTAGCAGTCTCTCCTCATTCCTTCCTCTCCCCAGCCTCTGGCAACCTTAATCTGTCTTTTTTTTTTTTTTTTTTTTTTTTTAACCTCTTCTGGACATTTGTGTCTGGCTTCTTTCACTTAGCATCATTTTAGTATGTTTTCTAGGTGCATCCATGTTGTAGCATTAAGCAGTATTTCATTACTTTTCATGTCTTAATAATATACCATTGTATGGATATTGCACATTTTGTATATTCAGTCATCACTTAATGGATATTTGGTGGTTTCCACTTTTTGGATATCCTGAATAATATGTTGCTTTGAACATTCATGTCCAAGGTTTTATGTGTATATAATTTTTTATTTATCTTGGATATGAACTTTCAAGTAGAATTGCTGGGTTACATGGTGATTGTGTTTAACGTATGTTCAGGACTCTTTTTCAAAGTAGCTGCAGCATTTTACAATCCAACCAACGATGTATGAGAGTTCCAATTTCTCTACATTATTACCAACACTTGTTATTATCCACCTTTTTATTTCTAGCTATCCTAGTAGGTGTAAAGTCACATCTCTGTGTGGTTTCTATTCACTTTTCCTTGATGACTAATGATGTTGGTTGCCTTTTCATGTACTTATTGAATATCTATGTATCTTCTTTGGAGAAATGTCTATTCAAATCCTTTTTTTTTTCAAAAGGGTTATTCCCTTTTTTATTTATTTATTTTTTATTGTAAACAAATGGGATGCATGTTGTTTCTCTGTACATGGAGTAAAGGCATACCATTTGTGTAATCATAAATTTACATAGAGTAATGTTGTTTGATTCATTCTGTTATTTTTTCCCTTCCCCCCACCCCTCCCACCCCTCTTTTCCCTCTATACAGTCCTTCCTTCCTCCATTCTTGCCCCCCTCCCTAACCCTAACTCTAACCCTAACACTAACCCCTCCCACCCCCCATTATGTGTCATCATCCACTTATTAGCGATATCATTCGTCCTTTGGTTTTTTGAGATTGGCTTATCTCACTTAGCATGATATTCTCCAATTTCATCCATTTGCCTGCAAATGCCATAATTTTATCATTCTTTATGGATGAGTAATATTCCACAGTTTCTTTATCCATTCATCAATTGAAGGACATCTAGGTTGGTTCCACAATCTGGCTATTGTGAATTGAGCAGCTATGAACATTGATGTGGCTGTATCTCTGTAGTATGCTGATTTTAAGTCCTTTGGGTATAGGCCAATTTAAAAATTAGATTGTCCTAGAAATATACTTAAATCAATGGTTTTAAAACTTGGTTCATATTAGAATTGCCAAAGGTGCTTTTAAAAACCCTGATACCTAGGCTTTACCCAGACCAATTAAGTTAGAACATCCAGGTGTAGGACGAATGCAGCAGTTTAAAAAAAAAAATACTCTTTCAAGTTACTCTATCGTTTGAGATCATTGCTATATGCTAGATGACCAAGCTGATGATATCTATAGAAAAATGTTCAAGATTTGGAATCATGGAAATTGTGCCAGGCATTTAAAAAGGGGAGAATTAGTTAGCCTACATGTGAATTATAAAATGCTTAATCAGGTCAAGAAGTAGAGATGAACTTTTTAATAAGAATCTGTAATAGAATGAACTTCATTAAATAGGAAATTTCAAAGCACCTAAAGCTAGAGAAAATGTCCTGGCTATGGCTCTTGCCCAGTGACTAAGAGTCACTTTTATGATGTAAATCATGGGTGAGCCAACTAACCTTAGTGATCAGGACACAAGTGAATACATAAACCCAGAAAATTCATCTCAATTATCCAATGTTCATTAAGGAAGCTGAAAACATATGATCATTCTCTAGGACAAAATTGAAAGGTAGGTGTTTGAAAGTTGTAAGAAGATGGAAACTATTTTAAGAGACTTCATTGGAGGCATAGGGGAAAAGTAACTGATGATTTTAAAAATATAGGAACATAAAAACATTAGTAGTTATTGTTGAGGGAAAGTGACATCTCTCAAAAAAAAAAAAAAAAAAAAAAAAACGTAAAAAGCTCTCCAGAGTAGAGCAGGTAGCTCACAAAGTATGGTAGATTAGTTACAAAATAGGAAGGAAAAAAAAAAAAAAAAAAGACTTTGAGAAGCACTTTCTCTTTTTAAAATATATGCTTTTAAGTTGCAGATGGCATAATACTTTTATTTTGTTTGTTTATTTTTGTGTGGTGCTGAGGATCAAACTCAGTGTCTCACATGTTCTAGGCAAGCGCTCAACTGCTGAGCTACTACCCCAGCCTCTTGAGAAGCACTTTCAAAGATAGTTCAAAATATAAAGGGATTTCTTAAAATCTACTAAAAAGAAGAGACTAGGATGAGACTGGATCTTCTGCTCTCATAGTGGAGCACTGAGTGCTCAGGTACCAAAAGACAATAGAATAAACTAATCATGTGCCTCTGAATTTGTTGAGAAAGACAACAGAGTGATTACCAAACTCAAATTGCCTCCCAGGCATAGTAGTAGTTGATAGTTTCTGTGTTTTGCATATTTCAAGTCAGGTAGACAGAATAAAGACAGGTGAATCACGGGAAACTCTTGGTGTTCCTCCTGAGAATTGAGAAGGCTTCCAGAAGTAATTCTTCTCTTGTTCATGCCTCTCTCTGAAGCTGCTGCCCCAATCCTCCCGATCTTATTATTGTCAGATCTTTTAAAGGAATATGTTTCACTGATCACCCTCACTTTCTAATCTCCAATTCACTCTCAACCTATTCTTCTTACTTCACTGAAAGATTATTAGATCTGACTCCTTCTCTAGGCCCTTAAACCAACAGATTTCTTTTATATTCCATTCTTTTTAGCCGTTAAAACACATTAACATCATTAACCATCTCCTCTATTTCTTCTCTTTTAATTTCTGCCATATCTGAATGTGCTGATTTTACCATTCTTCTTACTACTTGTTTTTATTGGCTCCAGAATTCCACCTTCCTGTTTAAATTGTTTTGCTTTTGGCGGTGCAGGGATGCTGCAAACCCAGGGCCTCACACAAGCCACACACTCTACGCCTGGGCCACACACCCAGCCCTACCATTTAATTTTGATATAGCTCTGGGTTCCAGTCTTGGGGTGAACCTTAGCTTATACTTAACTCCTAAGGTAAGCATTTTTCTATTGTAGCCTGGTCCTAATGTATAATTTCCTCCTTTTCCTTTTAATTAAGTTGTGCTCTGGTCACATAAGGGAACAGCCATACCTTTGTTCATGCTCTTCCTTGTTTTGTGATTTTTCTCATTTCTCACCTGACAAAGTTCCATCTATTCTTTAGAGTAAACTCCTATCTCTTAAAATGAGGGTGCTGGGCCAGCAGCAGCAGCATCACTGAGAATGTTAGAAGTGCAACTTCTTGAGACTCTACCCTAGACTCTACTTAATCCAAACCTCTGCAATTAGGACCATCATTTTATAGTTCAACAAACTTGCCAACCTAGTCTGGTACTAGAATTTAAGAACCACTATTCCAAGGCACGATTTCTTTATCAATGTCCATGGCATTTTGCACATGCCTATTTTACTTACTGAATTATTTCATAATCATGTTTACTTATCCCCTTACCCATCTCCCTTACTAAATTTTAAGTCCTCAAAGTCAAATACAATAGTTTGTATTCAAACACGTGCCATAGTGTCTGGCACATAGAAGGTACTTTATAAGAACTCAACACATTTGGGCTGGAATTGTGACTCAGTGGCAGAGCACTTGCCTAATTTGCATGAGGCACTGGGTTTGATTCTCAGCACCGCAGATAAATAAATAAAATAAAGGTCCATTGACAACTAAAAAATATTAAAAAAAAAAAAAAAGAATTCAGCACATTAACTCATATTTCCTTCCCCTCCAGGATTCATTCCAGTTAGAGTACATACAAATACAGGGCTGAAAATCAAATGGTGTCTAAGGCTTCTACTCATAAAGATTGACATATATGACATGAACCAAAAGTATGTAGACTGCTATACCAAATGTTAGCACAATGTAGAGAAACTGAATCTCTCATACATTGCCATACACTACTATGGAAAATAATTTGATGTTTTCTTAGAAGAGAAAGTTAAACACTATGTGATTCAGCCATTATAATCCTGTATTTACCCTAGAGAAAAGAAAGTTTATGTTCACACAAAGCCTATGTACAAAGGTTTATAACTGCTTTATTTGCAAGAGTCAAAATTGGAAATACTAACAGTTTACTAAGTGAAAAAGAAATTAAAAATTCCATTTACAATAGCATCAAAAATAAATGGAGCCAGAAGCAGTGGTAAATTCCTATAATCTCAGCGACTCAGGAGGCTGAGGCAGGAGAATTGTAAGTTCAAGGTCAGCCTTAGCATTTTAGTGAGGCCTTAAGTAACTTAGTGAGACCCTGTCTTGAAAATAAATTGAAAGGGCTTGGGATGTAGCACAGTGGTAAAGTGTCGCTGGGTTCAACCCTTGGTACCAAAAATAAGTAAATAAGTAAATAAGGAGTATATTTACCAAAAAGATGAAAGATATGTACACTGAAAACCACAAAATGCTGATAAAAGAAATTAAAGATCAGACACACAAATAAATGGAAAGATATCCTATGTTCATGAACTGGAACATAAATATTGTTTAAGTGCCAATATTACCCAAAATAATGAATAAATTCATTGCAATCCCTATTAATATTTCAATGGTGTTACTTTTTGTATATATAAATTTTTTTAAAAATCTTAAAATTCCTATGAAACACAAAAAGCCCTAAAATAGTCAAAGCAACCTTGAACAAAAATAATCAAGCTAGATTATCACACTACCACAGAGTAGTGTGATTTTTAGATTTCAAAATCTACCACAAAGCTCTAGTAATCAAAACAGCATGATACTAGCATAAAAACGGACATATAAACCAGTCAAACAGAGAGAGGCCATGTGTTTATAGTCAACTGATTTTCAACAAAGGTGTTAAAAATACAGAAAGAGGAAAGAAGAGTCTCTTCACTAAATGGTGTTAGGAAAACGATGTCCACATGCAAAAGAATGAAATGAGATCCTTATCTCATACCATATAAAAAATAAACTCAAAATATATTAAAGACTTAAACATAAGATCTAATACTATGAAACTTCTAGAAGAAACAGGGAAGTTCCATGACATTAGTCTGGGCAGTGATTTTTTTTTTTTATATGACCCCGAAAGTACAACAAAAGGAAAAAAATAGACAAATGAGATTACATAAAAACCGAAAGCCTCTAAATAGCAAATAAAACAATAACCAGAGTTTTCTGAGAGATAATCTATGAAAGAATTTATTTGGTAAATATCCAAAGCATGTAAGGAACTCAACTCAGTAGCAAGAAAATAAATAACTCAATTTTAAAAATGGACAGGGGACATGAATAGACATTTCTCTAAAGAAAACAAAAAAATTGATCAATGTATATATGGAAAAAATGTTCAACATCCCTAATCATTAAGAAAATGTGAATTAAAACTACAATGGGATAGCCCCTCAAACCTGTTAGAATGGTTGTTATCAAAAAGATGCAAGAGGATTCAAGATGGCGGACTAGAGGGTGGCTGCGTTTCGTGTTGCTCCAGGACTCAGGACTCAAGAAGAGGAGATATAGAGAGCCTTGGGACCAACTCAAACCAGCCGGGCGAGAATCTCCCACTGGGCAGACGTCCTGGACGGGGCAGGAGTCCTGGACGGGGCGGTAGCCCCAAAAGCAGGGATCTTTGCAAAGTAGAACGGCCGCGAGGCGCCCCTCCCCCTGCCGGAGCAGTGATCGCAGACAGCGGGGAGCATTGAAGAGGGGGCTGCCCAGAGGAGAAGGAGAAATACGGGCTCGGCACGTCGCTTGGAATTGGATCAGCTGCGCCAGGGCTCCGGGCGGCTATCCGGAGGAGCAGCGTGGGTTCAGGACTCAAGAAAAGGAGATATTGAGAGACTTGGGACCAACTCAAAGCAGCCGGGTGAGTGTTTCCCACTGGGCAGACGTCCCGGACGGGGCGGTAACCCCGAAAGCAGGGATCGTTGCAAAGTAGAACTGCCGGCGAGGCGCCCCTCCCCCCGCCGGAGCAGTGACCGCAGACAGCTGGGAGCATTGAAGAGGTGGCTGTTCACCACAGCGCTTAGACTCGGCGCAACCCACCCGCACTCTGGGAGGCTGCCCAAAGGAGAAGGTGCTTGGCGAGCTGTTTGGACTGAACGTGACCACCCCTGAACACAGGGGGCTGCCCAGAGGAGAAGGAGAAATACGGGCTCGGCACGTCGCTTGGAATTGGAACAGCTGCGCCAGGGCTCTGGGCGGCTATCCGGTGGAACAGCGTGGTGAGTGGTTTGGTCCCAGAGCATCCGCTCCTGAACATAGGGGGTTGTCTGGAGAAGGAGGAGGAGCGCGGCGGGGTGCTTGGGCTCGAAGTGACTGCACCAGGGCTACGGGAGGCAGTCGGGACAAGAAGGTGCACAGTGAGTTCTTGGGACTCTTGACGCATCAGATCTCTGGGTAACTACCTGGTGGAGAAAGTGGTGCTTGGTGGGTCACTTGGTCTTAGAGCGACGGCACGGAACAACAGTTGGCTGCCGGAGGAAAAGGCGTGTGGCGGGTCACTGGGACTCGGAGCGATTGTAAGGGGCTCCAGGTGGCTGCTCAGAGGAGGGGCCGCATAGCCAGGTGAAAAGTGCAGAGCAGGGTCCTAGACGGCTTCTTGGTGGAAGGGCCCCACAGACAAACTGAGGGGCGGAGCGAAGGCTCCAGGACTGCAGGCAGCTTCTCTGAGGAGAGGCAGCCGAAGGAGATTCGTTTGTGAAGGGTGAGGCTTCCAGGCCCAGGAGGTAGGTCCGGGTCCCTGGGATCATTGCAGAAGAAGGCTGCCCAGCCCAGGCGGTAGTTGTGAATTGAACGGAACCTCTGGGAGGAAAACCGACCAGCGAGACCTCCCCACCAGGTGACTCCTCCCTGTTGGGTGAGGTTCTCCCAAAAGGACCGTAAAATCAGAGACACAGGCCCAAACTGGTCTTGCATCAGCCCACAACCTACTTCCCTTCTGGATGACCATTCATCAGCAAGTGAAGGTACCTCTGCCCACTAGCAGGGAATATACCCCACCAGAAGGCCACCACCCCTAGGGAGTCAGCTCCCTTGTGGAGCACTGCATTATCAACTTCCTCCAAGATTTCAGGCTACTGAAGACTAAGAGGGGATATAATAGAAATCTTCAGGGATATTATAAGACAATAGAGGAAATCTGCAATATCACAGCGGTCAACTGATACCTGAACAACATGAGAAAACAAGGAAAGAAAATGCTGCAAACAAATCTAGATGTTACATCAATGAAACCCAACGACAGCATGGCAGAAGAAATGACAGAAAGGGAGTTCAGAATGTACATAATTAAAATGCTCAGGGAAGCAAATGACGAGATGCAAGAGCAAATGCAGGCACTGAATGATCGCACCAATCGACAGTTAAAAGAGCAAATACAGGAAGCAAAAGATCACTTCAATAAAGAGTTAGAGATATTGAAAAAAAACCAAACAGAAATCCTTGAAATGAAGGAAACAATAAACCAAATTAAGAACTCCATAGAAAGCATAACCAATAGAATAGAACACCTGGAAGACAGAACATCAGACATTGAAGATAAAATATTTAACCTTGAAAACAAAGTTGAACAAACAGAGAAGATGGTAAGAAATCATGAACAGAATCTCCAAGAACTATGGGATATCATGAAGAGACCAAATTTGAGAATTATTGGAATTGAGGAAGGCTTAGAGAAACAGACCAAAGGAATGAACAATCTATTCAATGAAATACTATCAGAAAATTTCCCAAATCTGAAGAATGAAATGGAAGATCAAGTACAAGAGGCTTATAGGACTCCAAATATACAAAATTACAACAGACCCACACCAAGGCACATTATAATGAAAATGCCCAACATACAAAATAAAGACAGAATTTTAAAGGCCGCAAGAGAGAGGAATCAAATTACATTCAGGGGGAAACCAATACGGATATCAGCAGATTTTTCAATCCAGACCCTAAAAGCTAGAAGGGCCTGGAACAACATTTTTCAAGCCCTGAAAGAAAATGGATGCCAACCAAGAATCTTATACCCAGCAAAACTTACCTTCAAATTTGATGATGAAATAAAATCCTTCCATGATAAACAAAAGCTAAAAGAATTTACAAAAAGAAAGCCAGCATTACAGAACATTCTCAGCAAAATATTCCATGAGGAAGAGATGAAAAACAAAGAAACAAATCAGCAATGGGAGGAACCATCCTAAAGGAATTGTCAAATAAAGGAAGAACCAAGTCGTCTCAAAATAAATAAATAAATAAATAAATAAATAAATAAATAAATAAATAAATAAATAAAATGAACCAAATGACCGGGAATACTAATCATATCTCAATAATAACCCTGAATATTAATGGCCTGAACTCATCAATCAAAAGACATAGACTGGCAGATTGGATCAAAAAGAAAGATCCAACAATATGTTGCCTGCAAGAGACTCACCTCGTAGAAAGAGATACACATAGACTAAAGGTGAAAGGATGGGGGAAAACATATCATGCACATGGACTCAGCAAAAAAGCTGGGGTATCCATCCTCATTACAGATAAGGTGGACTTCAAGTCAAAACTAGTCAAAAGGGATAAAGAAGGACATTACATACTGCTTAAGGGAACCATAAATCAGCAAGACATAACAATCATAAACATCTATGCCCCAAACAGTGGCTCATCCATGTATGTCAAACAAATCCTTCTCAATTTCAGAAACCAAATAGACCATAACACAATAATACTAGGTGATTTTAACACGCCTCTCTCACCACTGGACAGATCTTCCAAACAAAAATTGAACAAAGAAACCATAGATCTCAATAACACAATCAATAATTTAGACTTAACAGACATTTATAGAATATACCATCCAACCAAGAGCGAATACACTTTCTTCTCAGCAGCACATGGATCCTTCTCTAAAATAGACCATATATTATGCCACAAAGCTAATGTAAGCAAATACAAGAAGATAGAGACACTACCTTGTATTCTATCAGATCATAATGGTTTGAAGTTAGAAATAAATGAAAGAGTAAAAAACAGAAGCTACTCCAACACCTGGAGATTAAACAATATGCTATTACATGATGAATGGATAACAGAAGATATTAGGAAGGAAATTAAAAAATTCCTAGAGGTAAATGAGAACAAAGAAACATCATATCAAAATCTTTGGGACACTATGAAAGCAGTACTTAGAGGAAAATTTATTTCATGGAGCGCATTCAATAAAAGAAGTAAAAATCAACAAATAAACAACCTAACACTTCAGCTCAAAGCCCTAGAAAAAGAAGAACAGACCAACACCAAAAGTAGTAGAAGACAGGAAATAGTTAAACTCAGAGCTGAAATCAACGAAATTGAAACAAAAGAAACTATACAAAAAATTGACAAAATAAATAGTTGGTTCTTTGAAAAAATAAACAAAATTGATAAACCCTTAGCCACTCTAACAAAGAGAAGACGAGAGAAAACCCAAATAACCAAAATTCGGAATGAACAAGGAAATATCACAACAGACACGATTGAAATACAAAACATAATTAGAAGCTATTTTGAAAATCTATATTCTAACCAAATACAAAATTTCAAAGACATCAACAGGTTTCTAGAGACATATGAATTGCCTAAATTGAGCGAGGAGGACATACAAAATTTAAATAGATCAATTTCAAGTAATGAAGTAGAAGAGGTCATCAAAAGCCTACCAACAAAGAAAAGTCCAGGACCAGACGGGTTCTCAGCTGAGTTCTACAAAATCTTTAAAGAAGAGCTCATTCCAATACTTCTCAAAGTATTCCATGAAATAGAAGAGGAGGGTACCCTCCCAAACTCATTCTATGAAACCAATATTACCTTGATACCCAAGCCAGACAGAGATAAATCGAGGAAAGAAAATTTCAGACCAATATCATTAATGAACATTGACGCAAAAATTCTCAATAAAATTTTAGCAAATCGCATACAAAAATATATTAAAAAGATAGTGCACCACGATCAAGTGGGTTTTATCCCAGGGATGCAAGGTTGGTTCAACATCCGGAAATCAATAAATGTAATTCACCATATCAATAGACTTAAAGTCAAGAACCACATGATTATTTCAATAGATGCAGAAAAAGCATTTGATAAAATACAACACCCCTTCATGCTCAAAACACTAGAAAAAATAGGGATAGTGGGAACATTCCTTAGCATTGTAAAGGCCATCTATGCTAAGCCCATGGCTAATATCATTCTAAACGGTGAAAAACTGAAAGCATTCCCCCTAAAAACTGGAACAAGACAGGGATGCCCTCTTTCACCACTCCTATTCAATATCGTTCTTGAGACTCTAGCCAGAGCAATTAGACAGACCAAGGAAATTAAAGGAATACGAATAGGAAAAGAAGAACTCAAACTATCCCTATTTGCGGATGATATGATTATATACTTAGAGGAACCAGGAAATTCCACCAGAAAACTGTTAGAACTCATAAGTGAATTCAGTAAAGTGGCAGGTTACAAGATCAATGCTCATAAATCCAATGCATTTTTATACATAAGTGAGGAATCCTCAGAAAGAGAAATTATGAAAACCACCCCATTCACCATAGCATCGAAAAAAATAAAATACTTGGGAATCAATCTCACAAAAGAAGTAAAAGACCTCTACAATGAGAACTACAGAACACTAAAGAAAGAAATCGAAGAAAACCTTAGAAGATGGAAAGATCTCCCATGTTCTTGGATAGGCCGAATTAATATTGTCAAAATGGCCATACTTCCAAAAGTGCTATACAGATTCAATGCAATCCCAATTAAAATTCCAATGACGTACCTTACAGAAATAGAGCAAGCAATCATGAAATTCATCTGGAAGAATAAGAAACCCAGAATAGCTAAAGCAATCCTTCACAGGAAAAATGAAGCAGGGGGTATCGCAATACCCGAACTTCAACTTTATTACAAAGCAATAGTAACAAAGACGGCATGGTACTGGTACCAAAATAGACAGGTAGATCAATGGTACAGAATAGAGGACACGGACACAAACCCAAATAAATACAACTTTCTAATACTAGACAAAGGTGCCAAAAATATGCAATGGAGAAAAGATAGCCTCTTCAACAAATGGTGCTGGGAGAATTGGAAATCCATATGCAACAGAATGAAACTAAACCCATATGTCTCACCCTGCACAAAACTCAACTCAAAATGGATTAAGGACCTTGGAATCAGACCAGAGACTCTGCAGATTATAGAAGAAAAAGTAGGTCCCGATCTTCAACATGTCGGGCTAGGACCAGACTTCCTCAACAGGACTCCCATAGCACAAGAAATAAAAGCAAGAATCAATAACTGGGATAGATTCAAACTAAAAAGCTTTCTCTCAGCAAAGGAAACTATCAGTAATGTGAAGAAAGAGCCTACAGAGTGGGAGAATATCTTTGCCAATCATACTTCAGATAGAGCACTAATCTCCAGAATCTATAAAGAACTCAAAAAACTCTACATCAAGAATACAAATAATCCAATCGACAAATGGGCTAAGGAAATGAACAGACACTTCACAGAAGAAGATGTACAAGCAATCAATAAACATATGAAAAAATGTTCAACATCTCTAGTAATAAGAGAAATGCAAATCAAAACCACCCTAAGATTCCATCTCACCCCAATTAGAATGGCGATTATCAAAAATACAAGCAACAGGTGTTGGCGAGGATGTGGGGAGAAAGGTACACTCATACATTGCTGGTGGGGCTGCAAATTAGTGCAGCCACTCTGGAAAGCAGTGTGGAGACTCCTTAGAAAACTTGGAATGGACCCTCCATTTGACCCAGCTATCCCACTCCTTGGCCTATACCCAAAGGATCTAAAATCAGCATACTACAGAGATACAGCCACATCAATGTTCATAGCTGCTCAATTCACAATAGCCAGACTATGGAACCAACCTAGATGCCCTTCAATTGACGAGTGGATAAAGAAACTGTGGTATATATACACAATGGAATATTACTCAGCCATAAAGAATGACAAAATTATGGCATTTGCAGGCAAATGGATGAAATTGGAGAATATCATGCTAAGTGAGATAAGCCAATCTCAAAAAGACAAGGGACGAATGATATCGCTAATAAGTGGAGGATGACACATAATGGGGGGGAGGGAAGGGTTAGTGTTAGGGTTAGAGTTAGGGTTAGGGAGGGGGGCAAGTATGGAGGAAGAAAGTACTGTATAGAGGGTAAAGAGGGATGGGAGGGGTGGGGGGAAGGGGAAAAAATAACAGAATGAATCAAACAACATTATTGTATGTGGATTTATGATTACACAAATGGTATGCCTTTGCGCCATGTACAAAGAGAGAGACAACATGTATCCCATTTGTTTACAATAAAATTAAAAAAAAAAAAAAAAAAAGATGCAAGATAAGTGTTGAGGTTGTGGAGAATGTACAATGTTGGTGGGAATGTAAATACTACATTAGGGAAAACAGTATGGAGTTGCCTTGAAAAAATGAAAAGAAAACTACATATGATCCAGCAATCCCATTTCTGGTTTTATATTCTAAGGAAATGAAATCAGTTTGTGGGAGAGATATCTTCACTCGCATATTCATTGTAGCATTATTCATAATAGCCAAGATGTGGAACCAGTGTCTAGATAAAGAAAAGGGGCATATGGGTACAAAGGAATACTATTCAGCCTTTAAAAAGAGCATCCTATCATTTGGAACAACAATGTCTAGAGGACATTATACTGAGTGAAATAAGAAAGACACAAAAAAGACAAACGCTCATTGTCTTACATGTGGAATTTAAAAAATTTAAACGCAGAGGCAGAGAGTAGAATGATGGTTGCCAGAAACTAAGGTTGGAGTAAAGAATGGAGAGATGCTGGTCAGGGAAGAAGGTATAAAGTTTCAGCTAGGATGATTAAATTCTGGATAGCAATTGTATAGCATGGTGAATTTAGTTAATAATAATGTATTTTATGCTTTAAGGTTGCTGTGAGAGTGTATCTTACATGTGCTCATTACAAAAAAAGTGAGGTGATAGATATGTTAATCAACTTGATTCAGTCTTTCATAATTTATGCATTTACCAGAGTATCATGTTGTACACAGTAAATATTTAATAGTTATTTGTCAATTATAAATGTAAAGCTGGGGGGGAAATCTGGGAGCAACTCCAATGTCCTTCAGCAGGTGAATGGATAAAAAACTGTGGGACATCCTATAATGGAAGACTACCTAACAATAAAATGGAACATCTTGATACCTGCAGCAACTTAGATGATCTCAAGGGTGTTAGGTGAAACAAACCAATCTCAAAATTTTACACAATGTATTCCATTTACATAACATTTTCAAAAGCCATTTGTAATGATGAGAGAACAAGTAAGTGGTTGGAGAAAGGGTGTGACTATAAAGGAGTAACATGAGGGAGGTGTTATGGGGTGTGTGTGTATGTGTGTGAGTGATGGACCTGTCTAGCATCCTGCTCTGATGATGGTTACATTAATCTACACATAGAACTACACGCACACCCCACACAGACCATGCAAATCCAGGGAAATTCAAATAGGGACTATAGTTCAGACAATAATATTGCACCACTGTCAATTTCCTGGTTTGGGTTACATATGCTGATTGTGTAAGACATTCCTGGGGAAAGCTGGACATAAGAACTCTCTGTACTGCTTTTGCAACTTCTTGTGTCTTAAATAATTTCAAAATGAAAAGATTTTTGAGAAAAATAAAGCACAGGGATTTCTGGTGGCAGTCAAATGAGAAACTACTACTGGACATAATGCTGAAACAAGGTCAAAAAGTGGAAGAGAGTCCACTGCCTGTTGGAGATGCAAGAGGAGGAAAGAGATGTGGAGAGTCTTGCCCTGGAGACCATTTGGAAGAGAACAGTCCAGACCTGTTGACCCCTTTCCTGTCCTGCTCACTTCTTGCTTTCGGAGGAGCACATGCTGGGGTGGATGGGGCCTTGCTGAAACTTCTCCTGAAGCCTCACACATGGGGACTGGGGAAGGAAGTGTTTCTTCAGTGAACCTGGTTGGGAAAACAGAGAGAAGGAGATGAGGGTTCTTCCTTAAGAGTGTTTACAACAGGTTACATGTGTGTGAACAGTGAAGGTTAAATGGCATAAGAAAGCACTCAGCTGTGGAATGAAATCCCACCTCAAACCCCAGCTCCTCACTTACTAGGCATGTGGCTTGATCACTTTATTGAACTTTTCTAACCCCCTGGCCCTATTAAAAAACAGAAGAGTGATGCTTTTTATCTCTGAATGCCTTAAAGGTTGCATTAGTCTCTGTAGAGCAAGCACTTATCAACTGCCTAGTATACACAGGTAATGTTGTCTTACTCTTTTAATATTATTTTCTACTTCTACCAGTATTCTCAGAAATAGAAATAATATGCCAAATGATTCTGACTCTAGTGTAATTTCTGCATTCAAAGGTACTTTAGCTCTTCAAACTCATGAAATCAGTTCTTAGTCCCTCTATGTGTAAATACAATTTAAGATTAATAGTTGTTACTTTCTATTACATATGCCCCAACTCCCAAAGTGCTTTGCACTTTAGATATATTATCTCTAACCTTGATAGCACACAGGAGAAATAATATTCTCCCCCCATTTTCAGAGGAAGTAGTTAGGAGAATCACTGAACAAATACAGCTAGTCAATTTGATTTCAGGCTACCTCAGAATTAATTCATGAAAGATGCACACACACACATATTATCTATTAGTTGTTCCTTTTACTTCTGACTCTAGCACATAATATACAACTCTTGTCACTGACTAAAACACACACTTTCAGGCCATTGCTGGGAACAAAATTGAGAGACATCGGACAAATACAGAAACCAAGAACCCAAAGTTATAGCAAGAATTCACTCTGAAGTTCTAGCCAGTGTGTAAATCCAGTAGGCATAATGGAAGTCTGCCAAGGCCCAAGATCCAAGCTAGCAGACGGAATCTGAAGGGGCAGAAGAAACCTTGCATAAGCTACGGCAGGCTCTGTGCACCCCAGGGCACCCAAGACTCCCCCTCTATGTCTTCTTGGTGACACCAACAGCTGAATGGGGGCCTTTGTGGAGCCTCAGTTGAGGAGGCAGGTGAAAAGGCTTGGCCTACTAACACTACTACAGCATGTTAGAAAACTGGGTCAGGAAGGCCCCTGGCAGAGCTTCATTAATCATTAGTATTAGAACAGGGTGCCAAGCAGCTAGAGGAGGAAGTAAAAGAACACTGTAGAAACCAGTCAGGACATCTGGATCAGCTGTCCCAGTGTGGTCCCTGACTGGCTGTAAAACCACATGCCAGTCCCTTCACCTTAAAATGAAGGAGTCAGGGCAGATCACTGGTTTTCAAGCTGTGCGCCTCAGACCTCTGGGTCTCCAATACTGCCCTACACACCTGGTGTGGGCGGAATGGTGGGGAGGAGGCAGGTCCTGCCTAGCAACACACTTCCTTTTATTTCTTCTGAGCCTTGAACCTTGAAGACACCTTTAATTCTAATAGTTTATGCAGTTTAACAAATACTTAGTAAGCTACTTCTAGGTTCAGAGCCTTGCAGAAGGTTCTGATGGGGACAAAACTGAGTCAAACCCAGTCACAGAATT
Organism: Sciurus vulgaris; assembly: GCF_902686455.1. NCBI lineage: Eukaryota > Metazoa > Chordata > Mammalia > Rodentia > Sciuridae > Sciurus > Sciurus vulgaris. Next base: position 70,460,379 of record NC_136470.1, on the reverse strand, counting down.
ATGAATTCACAGATTCTCCCCTGTGGGGAAGAATTCCAGCAGTGTACTGCTTCAGGATTCCTCTCAGGTTTCACAACACCCCAAGGCCCAATGTTCTCCTGATGCAAAATTGAGGAGGAGGAGGAGGAGAGGAGAGGGAGAGGAAGATTCCCCATATAGCAGGTGAATCTTTCCTGCCTCCAAGAGATTGACTTGTGAGTCACCTGGAAGCTAATAATATTCCAGTCCTGTAGCAGTCTCCCTGTGGTTGGGTGTGTCCTATGGCCAATTGTCAGCACTGTATGCCCTATTGCTTTGTGCCCTACTTAAAATCAGGGCATCTGCTCTGTCTTTTGGGAATTGCTACAAGTCTCCTGCTAGGAATTGCTCAAGGCCTTTTCCCACAGCAAAAGGGAAAAAGTTGAAATCACTGCCTCATAAATTATAATATATGCCTAGATTGTAACTCTAGTGTCTAAGGTTCACAAAGAAAAGAGGGAGTTTGGGTTTCTATTGTTTTTCCCCCTGGGATTTGAAATATATCACAATTGCATGAGATATGGAAAAATGCATTTAGAAATGAATTTTAAAAAATCAATGTGGCATATGGCCATAATATTCCTAAGTAAAGTCATACAAGTTTCTGTTCCAATCCGGATACACTTTGGGGCTTTTATTTCCTCCTTCCCACCAGCTTATCATGAATTCATCAATATGCTTTTTTACTACTGCCCCTCAACTTGAGTAGTTATAATGAGGTAATGGGCATTTGGTCTTGTATCTAAATTTCCACATTTCAGCTTCAGAGTTGTAAGAATGCATTTTTGTATTGATCCTTAGCACTGTTTATAGTTCAAGAGAGCTCTGAACTCTAAAATATATGCACTATAAATTTAATTAATATCCATATGTTCATATACATAGATTTCATTAAATGACCCAGTGGATATTGAAGAACAACATTCCCCAATATGTTTAATATGAACATATTGTTGTTCATATATCTAATATGAACATTCATATTAAATTGAAATTTTGTTTTATTTTAAAAGAGGAAAAGAAAAACTAAAAAAAAAATTGTCTTTGCAGAGAAAAGGCTAGAAACCAAGGTGGTGGTATCCTAATGAGCTGAGGGCAGAGATTAATTTCTTTTTCCTTCCTAACTCCAGCTCTTAATATCTTTTATTTTATTTTTTGTACCAGGAATTGAACCCAGGAGTGCTTAACCAATGAACAACATCCCCAACTCTTTTTCTATGTTTTATTTTGAGACAGGATTTCACTAAGTTGCTTAGGGTCTTGCTACATTGCTGAGGCTGGCTTTGAACTTGCGACCCTCCTGACTCAGCCTCCCAAGCTACTGAGATTACAGGTGTGCACTACCATTCCCAGCTCCAAATTTTGATATCTTGACAAGTTGATATTTAGGATTGCCAAATTAAGGTTTGAGAGACAATGATCATCAGCAAGATAGTAAATAGTAAACCATGGGTACACTGCAGTCATTAAAGGGGACCATTGAGCAAAATATTTAGCAAGTTTTCTTTTCTACTTACATATTTTACTTGAATGGCTGGTTGAATGATTGAGATATAAATTCTACCACATCTCTACTAACAAGGCCTACCTATTGTCCCTGGTTAGGGAAGAGAGGCAGAAATGTAGCATGACTGGCTTATTAATAAACCAGCAATAAGGGGAAGAAGTTGGCTTTCTGGAAAAACTTGAGAAGGGAGGAACCCAAAGGGACCTAAGATATTTAATCAGGTTCAACTAACTGTAGCTAAACATTTAGCTGTCCTGTGGGCAGGATATCTTTGTTCTTCCAGGTCCTCTTAGTCCACCCAAGCTGACAGACTGATGGTTAGGGAGCTTGCTCTCTCAGTGTAAAACAAAGCCTATAAGCATCATTTAAAGAAGCCAGGCCCACCCAGAACAAGAGGCAGTGCTGACTGTTTTAGCTCATAACAAAACATCATTTGCTGACTTCAAGAATGTAAAAAGAAAAAAAAAAAAAAGAATGTAAAAAGAAGTCATGCTTCCTAGCCCAGCTATAAGCAGCAAATCAGTCTAAAACCAGCAGGTTTTCTGAAGCCTGAGAGAGAGGCACTTATTGTTAATTTCTGATGCAGATGTCAGCTTGGAGTTAGAAATCTGTGTGGTTATGAAAATGAGGTCCCATCCATCACCTGCTCTACAATGGGCTGTTGTCATATCTCTGGGCCTGTATGGCCCTTGATGCATGATGTAAAAGACATACAAAAAGCATTTCCTAGGAGAATTCTCCTAGGAATCCGACCAATGGAAATGGATCTTGGAAGCAGCCTGATCTCATTGGAACAAGTGAACATATATGTGCATATGCCTACATGGATAAGTATTCCCTCAGATTCTGCCCTTTCCTGGAAACAGAGACTAGGAAAAGCTTCACAAACATCCTGCTAGGAAACCTTTCTGTCTTTCATGTTTAGACTCCTTTCAGCACCACACTGCCAGAGAAGCCAGGGAGGGGTTCACCCAGACAATGAGGTTTTTCATTGAGGATTTGGGGTGTATCAATTTTCTAGGCGATGTATAAATTTTCTAAAACTCAAAATGTTTGTGGAAGTCCATAGCAATCAGAATCTTGAAAATATTTCCGGCCTGTTTGTGTTCAATAATGCCAGCTACTTCTCAGCCATTCTGAGACCACCGGGATCTCCTTGAAACTGCTGCTGGCATCCAACATGTACCCTTCTTGTCTTAACAGAGGCATGAGCCAGACTGTGACTCTCAGAGATTTCTGGCACTTTAGAGCCACTTGACTCTCCTGCCTACTTCCTATCCTTCCTCCAAACAGAAGATGGCTTTATCAGAGAAAAGTGAGACTAGCAAAGAGGACAAAAATGAGATTAGGAAGAAAAGATGGGCCGTCCACATCTATTAATGAATTCATACATTCATTCCACAAGTGGTTATAGAAACTTAGCATTTTCCAAAGACTGTGCCAGGGACTGAGATATAGATGAATTAGAAACAGCTTGACTTTTGAGAATAGAAACTGTCTAGTGGGGCAAACATAAAATGGTGGCATTATATAACATGATAATTTATTAATGCATATATGCCATGGGGAGTTATAAGAACATAGAGGATGGCACCAAACCTAGACTTGAGGACATCATCCATATAGATAGTGCTCTTATTTCTTTGAATCCAATGAGGTAAGTCACTCACAAAGCAAATGTAGAGACTGACTTTTCCTCTGGGAAATGAAAGACCATGGGAGATTTTGTGCAGAGAAGTGTCATGATCTGAATTACCTTCAGTGTATCACTCAAGTTGCTACACATGTTGAAAATAGACTTTGGGGAAGTTTCAGGGTAGAAGCAGGGAGACCAGTTAGGGGGCTATTGCAAACAAGACTTTGATCAGGTGGTGGCAGCAGAGGTGGTGAGAAGGGATTGAGTGCTGGGTGTATTTTGAGAATAGAGTCAACAAGATTTCATGACAGATTGGATGTGGGAAGTGAGCAAGAATCAAGGATGACACCAAGGTTTTTGGTCCAAGCAAATGGAAAAATGGAATTCCTGTTATCTGAACTAGGGAAGAATTTGGGAGGAGCAGTTGATAGAGAAGACTAGAAGTCAAATTTTAGACAAATTGTAGTCAAAAAGCAGCATACTGATGTTTAAAATTCTTTAAGTGGAACCATTTCACATGATCATAAGACCCAGGGTGTAACCCCGGGGGTGGATGTCTGGAGTGGAATAAAGTGAAGTCATTATAATTAGGGAATTTACAAGTCTCAAGGTTGAAAGGTTAATGAAATCTCCTGGGATGGCCTCCTAAGATGGTGGCCCCGGTAGGAGAAGATGGGCCAGTTCTTATGATACAGAATTTAAATATAAATGACTAGAAGTCACACTAATATTAGTTTGAGGTGCAAAAGAATTTGAATTAGTTTCACATTGACTCAGACATCAGAAATGGGAAAAACAGCAAAAAGATCAGATTTGTGAAAAGACATCAGATAACATGATAAGACTGTTCAGAGTTTTATCTGAGATAGATTTATCATCTTATTATAGCATAGATCAAAAACAGTGGGTTGAAAAGGAATCATAATTTAAATTCTAATTATTTTACTAAAAAGTCTTTTGGAAGGACATTCATATTTGGTTTGGGATATGTTAAATCTCAGTGACACCACTTACATCAACTCATGTAGAATTTTAGAAAGCACATCCTATGACATCTTAGGAAAGTTTTCTAATAGTTCTGCCCCAATCTTAGGCCATATTTCTAAACCCAAAAATTTCACATATACTGTCTCCAAATTCCAAAACCAATATTTGATAAAGATTTTTAAAACATCATACCCATGAGTTGTTGGATGCCACTAAGCATCAGAATTCATTAGACTATTGAAATGATATTTCAGGATTATACAAGTTTGGCAGATGTAGACAGATATTTTTCTATAGACATCTATAGGTATTTATCTACAGACTCAGAGAACTTACTTGAAAATAGAAAAATCAAGAAAACTCTTGCCTTATACTTTGAGACAATAAATTTTAAAAAAAGAGAGATAATGAGACAGCTATAATATCTTTTTAAAAAAATTCCACTTTGTTTCAGACTCCCAGTCATAAACAGAACACAGTAATGTAGATGGCACTGGCTATTTATAATTAAGTATATAATATTTAAATCTTCCGACTTTGTGGAAATTGTGTGTTTGTGACCCAATTAAACTATTCAGCTATGTAGGCTGAATAGTTCAATAGAAAAAGTATAAATGACATTGATGACTGAATTCCTATCAGTGTGGCAGTCATTCCCTGACATAATTCACCTGCTGAATTAGAGATGATTCACCTTTAAGTGGCTTTACAGGTGTTCACTAGGCCAAACAAAATAGGAAAATCATCTTCTATTCACTTTTTCTTTTCTGAGGCAAGTTTTCAGTAAAATTGTTCAGAAGAAAAGCATGAAAAAATTATGTATGTAAGTCTATACTATGTCTGTTTGGACAATGAATTTGCACCAGTGTCTAAGATGTGATCGCTATGTAATGTCTGTTTCATCAAAACTAACTAAATTGAGTTCCTCTTAATTAGATCAGAAAAGGGAAGAATTCTAAATCAAGATTCCATGCAGTACTGAATCACTCAAAGGACACAGAATTGTGGTATTCAAATAAACTAGGGGCAGAGAAGAATAAAGTGAGAAACCTATCTATGAGTGACTTGGATGAAACAGATGTGTGGCTGTAAGATCCAGGCAGGTGCTTGGTAAGGAAGTCACCATCATATATCCATGGCTTATGTGCAGGAGCATTTGAGAAACAGGGGCTGCAAAGGGCAGGGGGCGGTCTTGGGTACTGGTCTTGCACAAGTGCCCCCCACTGGTTATACCACTGCTCAAGCTTCCAAGTGGTCGTCCCCATGGCAGCAGTGTCTTCTGCTCTAAGTCAATGTCAACATGAGTCTTTCTAATGTAGTACTTTTCTTAAAGAATGCTTTGTGAAAATGCTGGTTAGCACTATTCCTATTTATTCCTATATACCACATCTTTCTCCTTCTCTCTTAGACAAAGAAACTAGGGAAGGTCACTCTCCCTAAGTCCACAACTGGAAAACAGAGACAGAGGAGACAGATCTGAGTGAGCGAAGTGTTTAGGTAGGATAGGGCTAGATCTTAAATTGGATATGGGAGGCTTAAGGTAAATGACAGAAGAATGAAGAATGTTCTTTTAGATGTCACACTTTTGGGGGGGCAGTATTGGGGGTCAAACCCAGGGCCTCATCCATGCTAGGAGAATGCTCAACCACTGAGCTACTCCCCAATTATATGTCACTCTTGCTAAGTGATAAAGGTGGTATTTTAGGAAAATAAGTCTGAAAGTAAGGTATGCGGTGTACTAGTCAGGAAAAATTACTGTTGCAGACAGCAGAAAGTTACATGAAAAATCCAAAAATTAATATTTTTGCATCACCTTAGAATTTAGAGTTTTGGCCTGTATTTCATTTGGGCCCCACAGTGTCTTGTGGTGTATGAAAGCTGGTGTTATCTTCATTTCATGGAAGAGGAAACAGGCCTAGAGTAGTTCAATGACAGCCTCAAGGTCACACAGCTGTGCATGCATAGCCATCCCCACCTGTCACACCTGATTCCAGTTCCTGTCTCTCACATGCCTGTATCCTGGATAAATGCAGTAACAGGAATGGAGATGAGGAGAAACTCAGGGAAAGACTTTGACATCAGAAGGGAAAGAACTTGGTGATTGAGCATAGATGATAAATAAACAGAAGAAGAAAAAGTTGATCCTCAGGTTACTAAAACATGGACAGTGGTGAGATTATAGTACTGTCCCTAATGTTGGTGACATGCCTACAGTGTGACAGGCCCTGTGACAAGCACTTTGCAATAGTGCTTCACAACTCTTAAAGAGTGGTATTATTATTATCCCCATTTTACAAGGGTATACATGAAAGTCATTCTCACTTTTTGAGAGAGAGAAATAAAACAACATTTTTACTGCAAAACAATGTTAAGCTCAACTGGATTCATTGGACTGTGGTGACGGGGCTGAGTTTCAGGGTGAGGGTTTGGCATTCTTGTGTGTGTGGATGTATTAAGATGCCAGCCATCTGGCACATGGTGATCATGACACTGGCAAATGCAGCACTGCTGGACTGCTTGTCAGATGCTTCCCAGGTACTTTGCCTGTCATCAAAATATGCTGCACTGAATGGCTATTATAAAAAAAATAATAATAACAAATGATGGTGAGGATGTGGAAAAAAAGGAACCCTTACACCCGATTGGTGGGATGTAAATTAGTAGAGCCACTGTGGAAAACTGTATGACGGTTTCTCAAAAAAAACTAGTAATAGCATAATAATAGCACTACCACATGATCCAACTTTCCCACTGCTGGGTATGTACCCCAAGGAAATGAAGTCAGCATGTTATAGTGATACCTGCATGCCCACATTTATTGCTGCCGCACCATTTACAATAACCAAGTTATGGAATCAACTTTTACCCATCAATGGATGAATGGATAAAGTAAGTATATATCAATGGAGAATTATTCGGCCATAAAGAAGAATGAAATCATGTCATTAATTCATTCTGGAAAATGGATGGAACTGGAGGGTCCTCACATTAAAAAAAAAAAACAAGGCACAGAAAAACAAGTCCTATTTTCTCTCATATGTGAAAATTTAAAAAACAAAATAAAATAAACAAAATAAAATAAAACCCTGAAAGTAGAAGAGTAGAAGTAGAAGAGGAGTGAAAAGATAACAGGAGGTTGGGGTGAGGTTGGTTGGGGGGAGAAGGAGGGTAATAGGGAGGTTAGATATGATCAAAGCATGATGTGTATATATATATATATATTATATATATACATATATATATACACATATATATGGAAATTTCACAGTCAAACATTAATCTGTACAATTTAAAGTGTATCAACAATTATAAAAAAGAATTAAAAAAAAATAAAATAGTCTGCATTAAGTGGATAGTTTTACCTTGGTCCTGGCATTTAAGCCACTCAATCACACAACTTAGGGACAGGAAAGAATGTCTTCCTCCTCAACTATTATTTAAAATAAACATATCAAGTGGGGTGTGGTGGCACACGTGTGTAATTCCTGCTAATCTACAGGCTGAGGCAGGAGTATCACATGTTTGAGGGCAGCTGAGGCAATTTAGCAAGACCCTATCTCAAAATAAAATATAAAGAACTGAGGGTATAGCTCAGTACCTGCCTATCATGTGCAAAGTCCTGAGTTCACTCCCCAGTACCACAAAAAACAAACAAACAAAAAAACTACACACACACACATATACACACACACACACACACACACACACACATTTGTCTCCAGTAATTATCAAATGATTCTTATTAAATTTATGTAGAATACACTGTTTAGACTAAAATGCTTAAATACAATTACATTCCTTCTTGTTACTTGCTCAGTGTATTGTTATCAGTCACTATTCAGGAAGCTTGATTTTCTCTTGGTTTTCCCCAGTTCACTGCCTGAATCTCTGCTGGTGCTGAGACTGTCTGAGACCCTTATTGTCCACATCTCACTCTAATCGTCAACTGCTCTATAACCTCATTGAAAACTACTTGGAGAAAAGATCCTGCCCTAATTTCCTGCTTTTCATCCCTCCTGCCTCTTCTTCATCAGGTAGAGAAAGGAGAAAATTTACATATCAACTAAAATACATAGAGTATACAAAATATCCCAAACCTCTTTTCAGATAGAAGTTTACCTTACAGCTCATTTCTAAAAGCTCCAAGCGGTCTCTCTGGGTATCTACCTGCTAGTTATTTATTCACTCAGCTGTATACAGCAGTCCCTAGCAACTCTAAACTTCATGGATACCTTCCTAACTCTTGTCTGCTGCCTCCTGAGTGTAGGTAGTCAGTCTTCTTTGCAAGAAGTGCCAGAATTTAGTTCTCTTTGAAAATAAATTTAAATGCACCATAAGTGTCACAGGGCAGGGGAGTAGTTTCTTCCTAGTGGGGGCCCTCACTCTGGGGCTACATTGGAGATTATGCCAGGGAGAAAGCTTTGATCTTGGAGACCTTTGGCCATAATTTGATAATTATGGGTCATAACTTCAGGTGTCTTTCTTCCTAAACCCATCTAGGATTGTGAAGATGTCCAGTCCCAATCTGAACATTGTGACCTTGCTGGGCAGTTGTCTGACTTACAGTAGCGCTTACCTCTTTGGGATTCAAGATGTTTTTGTGGGGAGCTCAATGGAAACTCTCATTCAGGTAGGTGACATTTTGAAATTCTGTTTAGAATATAATACTAAAACTTTGATAAGTTTTTACATCAACTTCTCCCAAGAGTGGTGGTTCCGTATATCCCTGGTTTGGGCATTTTCACAGGCAATCTCTAACACACTCAGCTACTGAGGTCCATCTTGGATCCAGTGCCCTCTGTGAACCAGAGGCTTTGCAGATCAGAATGCACGGAGAACTGATGAAGGTTCCCGTCCTGACTTTTGCTTCTTTACCTTCCACCTGTAGATAAGACTGTCCATGCTGTGCATTGGGACCTCCCTTGTGTTTGGCCCTATTCTGGGGAAGAGCTGGCGACTCTACAAGGTGTTTACCCAGAGAGTCCCGGACAAGAGAGTGGTGAGTTGGCAGCAAGCACACAATGCTGGATTGCAGGCCGCAGCTCCACGTGTATTAAAAGCTAGAGAAACATGTGCGGGTTAGTGGGCCTCACCCCTTTTAGGATGATCTGAAGTTCTTGTTCCTCACTTCAAACGTTTGACTCAGGTGACCTCAAAAAGCCCCAGGTCTGGAAGGCTGTGAACCAGTACTATTAGGAGATACATCTTGGAACATAGGCTCTGCTTCATGCACACCCACTCCAGGCCCTACAGAGATCTGTGAGCAAGCCAATACTGGCACAGGTGTGAGGGAGAACACGATGCTCAGAGAAACTGTTGCTTGGCACAAGTGTGAATTGGAAGTGGAGGGAGGACAAATGATTACAGAGAAGCTATAGCAAGTGAGCAGAGCTATTTTCCTCCTAGAGCCCAGTTCTTTTCTATGTAGAAGGAAATTCTTTAAACTGAGAAGGATGTGGCTAGAGCAATGAGCAAGAAAGAAGATGCCCATGCAGCAGATAGAAGCAACCCTGGGACAGTGTTAAAGCAGATCACCTTCATGTCCCTGGCATCAACGCAGTCAACATTCCTCCATTTTCCCCTAGAGCACTGAGCAGACCTCAGAGCCTGACCATCACCCTCTTTGGCTAGAGGCTCTTTCCAGACCTAATATATAATTCAGCTGGAGTCTACTTCTCTGGAATGATGAGACTTTTTTGCAAATATTATCGAATCATGATGAATATTTATCAAAAGCTCAGCTGTGAGTAACCACACAGATGAAGAAGATTGCCCAAAAGGACAAAAAGTTCAGCCATCCCTCTAGAACACTGATTCCTTTTCCAAAAATAGCTTTTTTTTTTTGAGATAAAAAATTTACAATTTGCACAGATTTTCTCACACTTTGTGCCCTTTCTTTTAATTTATTTGAGTGTCATTCAATAAGAAGACATCCCTAATTTTGATGAATTCCAATTCACCTATTTGTTCTTTATTTATGGATCAGTTTTCAGTATCATATATAAGAAATATTTGCCTAACTTAAGGGATATAAAGATTGTCCTCCTGTGTTACTTCTAGAATTTTAGCGTTTTACTTTTTACACTTAGGACTGTGATCCATTTTGAGTAAATTTTGGAATATGGTGTGATATATAAATCAAAATTCACTTTTTTTGCACATGAATATACAATTGTCTCTGCACCATTTGTTGAAAAGACTGTCCTTTCCTCACCTTTGCACCACTGTTGAAAATCAGTTGCTCAGAGATGTATCAATCTATTTCTAAGACCCTTCCTTTTGTCTCATTGTTGTGCTTTTTTTTTTTTTTAAATCTTGACAACAGTACTGTACTACCTCCATTTCTGTGGCTTCCTATTACATCTTCAAAGCAGGGAATGTTTGCTTTCCAATAGTGTTCTTCTCTTTCAATGATGTTTTTACTAGTCTAGGTTCCTTGAATTTATGTATGAATTTTTCAATCAGTTTTTCAACCTCATCAAAAATCCTACTAGAATCTTGATTTATGTTGAATCTATAGATCAAATTGTAGAGAATTGATTTCTTAACAGTGTTGGGTCTTTCGACCCACGAAAACAGTATATTTCTCCATTTATTTAGTTTTTTTTTTTTAATTTCAACTCAGCATTTTTTTGTATTTTTCAAAATAGATCTTTCACATCTTTTGCCAGATTTATTCCTAAGTAGTTATATTGTTATGCTATTGTACATGTCATTTTTAAAATTCTCCTTTCAGATTGGATTTTGCTACAAGGTATAGCATACAAATAGAATCGATTTTTGTATGCTGCAACTTTGCTAAACTACATATTATTTGTAGCAGCTTTTTTTTATAGATTCCATCAGATTTTCTACATAGATGACCCAATTATCTGTGAATAAACATCTCTTCTCTGATGGCACTGGATAGAAACAACAGTATGTTCTTGAAACAGAGGTGGTAAGGGCAGATATTCCTGAGATAGTCTTATGGGGAAAGCATTCAGCTTTCCAACACTAAGCATGGATGTTAGCTATAGTTTTATTTCAGATGCCATTTATCCAGTTGGAAAATTCTTTTCTAGTCTCCTTTTTCTGAGAATTTTTATCAAGAATTAATGTTAGGTTTTGTCATATGTTTTTTCTTTTTTAGATTGTTCAGATGGTAGGTTATGCTAAATGATTTGAGATATTAAATCAGCTTTATATTCCTGAGATATATGCGAATTGGCTGGGATGTATTTTCCTTTTTTTTTTTAAGTTGAGAAAACAATTTATTTTTTCTCACGTGTATTATCCTCTTTGTGTATTTTATTCATTTTTATAAAAATATCATTTATAATTTGTGCACTTGTGCTTTTAGTGCATATTGCCTATTTTCTTTTCTTATAGTATCTTTTTCTAGCTTTGGTATCAAGATAATGCTGACCTTATAGAATGAGTGTTATTGTTTTTATTTTTACATATGTTATAAGACCCATACAATTATTGCTTTTGTTTAAACAATCAATTATCTTTTGAGGTATAAAAATTATAAATATCAGTCATATATTTTTCCACAGTTATCATTTCCAGTGGTCTTAATTTCTTGTATAGCTCCACATTTTCATCTGGTATCATTTTCCTTTTGCTTGAAGGATATCTAACATTGTAGAGTATGTGTACTAGTAGTGAATTCTTTCAGTTTTTGTATATCTGAAAAAGTCTTTATTTTGCCTTTTTTATGACATATATATACATATATGTCATATATACATATTTATTTATTTATATTTATACTTTTTCCCCAGTTCTAGAATTGGACCCAAGGCCTTGTGCGTGCTAGGCAAGTGTTCCTCCACTGAGCCACATCCCTAGTCCCTACAAAATATATTTCTGAGTTCAGATTCTAAATCAAGGTTTTCGTTTTCTCTTTCAGTATCTTGAAGATTCCTTTCCACTATGTGCTCACTTGGCCTTATATTTAATGAGGAGTATCATATCTTCCTTTTCTTTGTTCCTCTACACATAATGGCCCCCGTACAAACACACACACACACACACACACACACACACACACACACACTGATTGTTTTGGGGGGTTTCTATTTATTGTGATTTGAGAAGTTTGATTAGCTAACTAGTTTATTTTATCTCACAAATACCTTAAACCACGTACCTGGTTGTGCTTCTTTCTTTCTGTTGGCTATGAAAATCTTAGATCCATTTAGTGACTCAGGAGGCTGAGGCAAGAGGATCACCATTTCAAAGCCAGCCAACTTAGTAAGACCCTAAGCAACTTAGTGAGAACCTGCCTCAAAATACAAAATAAAAAGGGGTGGGGATGTTTCTCAGTGGCTAAGCACCCCTGGGTTCAATTCCTGCTACAAAAAAAAAAAAAAAAAAAAAAAGGCTTAAGCACTGCCTGTGCTTCCCACCTGGGCCTTCATCAGGCTTCTTTTCTCTTCCCTGATATTTTTCAATGTTTTATCCTGTTAGGAGACATGTATATTTTTTCTTAATTTTATTTTTGTGGTTATAAAATAATATATTTTCTTCATATTAGGTCATATAATTCATATGTATATGAAGAAAATGTTAGTAATTCCTCTTGTACCCAACCCCATCTCTCAATTCTACCCTGAGTTAATAGTTATTAAGAGTTTGATGCTAAAACCTCCAGATTTGTCTGTACTCCTACAAACATATCTAGAAACAATAGTGTATTTATTTTATAAGACCCCCTTGAATTCTTTGTCAGAAAAGATAGGTTGTAAAAAAGTTAAACAAATGGAAAGGTTTAATGTAATAATTATGATTACCATGCAAAAGTCGTTGTAAATGTTTGATGTCTGTCTCATCTTTGAAGCTCCTTAGGAGGGCTGTCTCTGGAGCTTACCACTCAGAGCATGTAGGACACTCTAGTCCCTGTGTCATGTAGCCAGCAAACAAGAGAACATTTCAGTCTTGACTCTTTTGCAGATTATCAAAGACCTGCAGTTGCTGGGGTTGGTGGCGGCCCTGGTGATGGCTGATGTGATCCTTCTCCTGACATGGGTGCTGACTGATCCCATTCAGTGCCTCCAGATCCTCGGTGTCAGCATGACGGTGAGGGACCCAAACCCTGGGGATTCTAATTCCTGATCTGGGCTGGCCTCTGTGGTCACAGGGGTCATTCTCCCAGGATAATTCACTGTGTAGCCATAGTTGCCACAAGAAGAGAAAGGAAAGTGGGGCTGGGGCCGCCATGAGTGTCCTACCCTTTTCTGTAGGCCGCATTGCCACTTCCTCTGTGCCTCCTGCCCCTGATGGCTTCTCCTGGCATCTATGAGATGTCAGCACACTGGAATCTGCCTGGCAGTTATCTCTGCGTCCACATTGTCCATAATGAGAACTTTCAGCTATAGGGTAGTTGCCTTCCCCTAACTGTTGAGAGGAAGAGGTAGTTTTTGAGGTAGTCTTTGGAGGCTTCCCTGGTTCACATCCCATTTCTATCAAGTTCCCCAGCCATGTGACCTTGGGAAAGTTATTTAACCTCTCTCTTTTCTCCAGCCTCACAAGAGGCTAAGGAATACAGTGGAATCATGACACTGCAAGATCTAATGTAAGAATCCAACATTTGCAAGTAAAGGACCATGATGTGAAATGATCTGTAATCTCAACAAGGCCCATTTTAAGTAATTGTGGTAGCAGAGCATACAGTTGAATGGTAAGCCCTGCTGCCACCCAGCATCCAGTGTCCACCCAACTTTAACATCTTTCCCTCCAACTCATGGTCACTCTCATTTAGGTTCTAATGGAGTCACCTACATTTTTCCATTTACATACTGAGGGGGAGTTATGCGCTCTGGAGGAGTTCATTCTCCAGGATGTTCACAAAGATCTGCTGTGTGATGCTGGTAATTGTGGGTACCCTCAGTCCTTACCCTGTGTTCTTCCTAGGTGACAGGGAGAGATGTGTCCTGCTCTTTCACCAACACACACTTCTGTGCTTCACGGTACTCTGATGTCTGGATTGCTCTCGTTTTGGGATGCAAGGTTGGTAACTACATCTCATCAAGTCTGTCACCAACAAAATGGATATGAAGAGGGACTTATAGGAATTAATGAGGTCCATTAATGATGTCTATAGAGAGTCCTGAACTCAGAGAAGAACTCTGTTGGTGCAAACATCTCAAAGCCTTGAGCCTTTTATTTCTCTATGTTTTTCAGGGGGTAATTTTTCAACTCTTTGGACTCCCTCATTCGGTCCTCTCTGAATCATCTGGAATTTGCCCACTGTTTCTCTCATTTCATGGTCTGGTTTTTAAACTGATTTGACAAAACCCATTTTCTCCATAGCTCCCCTGCAAGAAAATTATGAGACATTCCATCCAGCTTAGTTCACTCTAAGTGCTCCTACTATGCGTCTGGTGTCTTTCTTCAGGACTTGTGTCTTGGTATCCCCTGCCTTTCACCCACCTGACCTTCTTGCTCTTGTTGGATGCAGGTCTGGCTCTAAGACAGCAACATCCACAGTGTCCTTTGAGGGTCTAGCTGCCTCAAAGTATCTCCCATACGCCCGGATCTCCCATCCTTAGACTCTTTTGTCTGTTAGATGGGCAAATGTTGGGTACTGTTTCCAGAGGGTACAGGAAACCTGTACAGGGCAGTAAAGACAGTTCTCAGAACAGATTAGACGGTTAGCTTCTTTTTAGTTTTGAGGGCAAAGGGCAGACCTGCTTCATTGAACTGGGCAGCCCTGTCTGAATGAGCCTGCCGTTGACTATCTGGACAAGGAGGCCTGGGTAGCTAATGGCTGGAGGGAGCGTTTTTGTACCAGTAGGTGGTTTTTAAAGGTGAACTTGACCCATTCTACCACTAGGAACAGGCCTCAGCATAGTGGACTGGGACAGTTGCTTTTTAATTATGTACATATGTTACTTTGATAGAAATATTTTATAAAAGAAGACTCCAGAAGGTGAACATCCAAAAAGTTTTCAATCATTCCTGGCCCATAGCAAGAGCTCAATAAATGTTAGATGATATTATTATTATTATTATTCCATTGTTCCCTGGACAGTTCTGAGAAACACAGGGCCTCTCCCACTTCCGCAAGCCCCTGAAACAGATTCTACCCTCTCCAGCAGGGAAACCCAGCACTTGCTCATAGCAAAACTATGTGACCCACCTTGACTTGTTTTCTCCATTGCCCTTTATATACTCAGATTTCCATTTCATTTCACGGTACTATTGTTCTGAGGAACAAAGAAAGAAAGGGGGAAAGAGTGTTGAGCATCAGGAAACCCACTGAGCCAGATCCCCAGAGGGCCAGTCAGTGAGGAGTCAATCCCTACATTAAGTTCCAGGACCCCCCATCTGAGCCTGTCAGCTATCCCTACTCCATCCTTATCAGTGAAGGCAAATGACTGAAAGGATCAGTTATGACAACCCAAATAGTAGTCATGGATGTATAGATACTTTATTCATGCCTAATTTCTTTTAGCAAGAATTTTAACC
This sequence comes from Sciurus vulgaris, assembly GCF_902686455.1. Lineage (NCBI taxonomy): Eukaryota > Metazoa > Chordata > Mammalia > Rodentia > Sciuridae > Sciurus > Sciurus vulgaris. Next base: position 70,444,774 of record NC_136470.1, on the reverse strand, counting down.
AAATTTAAATGTTTTATTAGAAATATATATATTTAACATTTCTTCCTTTTTTTTTTTTTTTTTTTTTTTTGATAACGGGGCTTGAACTCAGGGCCTCACACATGCAACACAAGTACTCTACCATTTTTTGTTTTGAGGTAGGGTCTTGTCAAATTCCCAAGGCTGTCTGGAATTTGCAATCCTCCTGCTTCAGCCTCCCCAGTAGCTGGGATTACTGGTGTGCTCCATTTTGCCTGGATATATTTGAATATTTCACAATCACAGAATTAATTTCATTCACCTCTAATAAGATGATTAATGATACCCAATGCTGACAAATATCACCTAACTGGTATCAGTTACCCAAAGCCAGGCCTCACCGGCCCCCTAACTTTTGTGTCCCCTAGTCATTGAAGAACTCAGGTGGCTATGTTTAGCCTTCAGCCCCATTTGGCATTAGAGTTCCAGAAGGCTTCTCTGCCATGCTGATCCCATCCCTCCTGGTATAGCCAGTGCTCAAGAAATATCATAAAGCTGTCCCTGCTGGTGGGGTTGATTATTTCAGTGTCCCTGGGAGTGTCCTGCAGATACCTAACTTTTCTATCATCCTTCTCCTTTTTAATCCCTATGTACCCAGCCCCATCTCACCCCCCATGGCATCCTCATGTCTGTGTTAAAAACAAGGACATCTTCAGCCCAAACACTGGGGTGCTCTGAAAGCCAGGCCCGTGACCTTTTCTATGTACCACTAACTTCCACCCTACACCTATTGTCGTACTACACATAGTCAGAGAGGCGAGCATATGTTGAATCTGTATGCAATGGATTTTGGATTAAAGCTTTGATCTCTGCATATATAAAGCTCCTTCTGGGAAAAGCAACACTTTAAGGCGCTATGAGTTATTTTGTCTTTAGTACAAGTGAGCACTCTGAAAGCAGGTTCCTGTTCAAGGAAAAAGGAAAAAATAGTTTTTTGTGGTGGGGACAGGGAATGTCACAGAGTAGCAAAAAGTGTAGAAGGAGCATCTATTGCCTGTGCCTGCCCCACAGTCTTGCCTAAGTCCCAGCTGGCCTTTGTTCTCTTCTTTTTCCACCCTTCATCTCCCATAAACCCCCACTGGCACAGAGCCACCGCTAGCCTATAGAGATCTTTTGTGTAAATTAGAAAATGCCATCTCTTCTAGGCAGATGCAGTCTTGCAGGTGCAGAGCTTGGCAAGCAGATGGTGTCTTTGGGAAAATTAAAAGAAGAAAAAAAGTCCCTCCCTCTGGGCAGTGCCCTGCTGTGGCACAGGACTTGAGAAGCAGACCACAGGTCGCTTTCAGCTTGCACGTGTCCCTTCAGCTTCATGCAGTACAAAAACCACACAATGGACGCAGCAGCCCTCCTAGTGCCCATCACCCTTCTGCAGGGCCCAACCCACCCACATGAGCCTGTCCTGTGCTTACCCCAGAAGGGTCCTGTCTGATGGCTGACTTTCTGGCCTCTGATAAACTAATTCTCAGTAAAAGAGAGGCAAATAACATTTATTAAGCACCTACTAAGTACAAAGGGATGGCACAGTTTTTCCTATGTGTTTTCTTAGCAAATCTTTATATCAACCCTTCGAGGTAGGTATTATTCACCCACTTTTATAGATGGGGACATTTATGGAGACATCCCAACCCTACTGCTCTTTAACATGTTATTCCACTTCTCTGTGCCTCTGGTTCCCCTCTTCTCTTCCAGGGGCTGTTCTTGCTGTATGGTGCCTACCTGGCTGGCCTGACAGACCATGTCAGCTCTCCTCCTGTGAATCAGTCCCTAACCATCATGGTTGGGGTCAACCTCCTGGTACTGGCTGCAGGACTGCTCTTTGTAGTCACCAGATACTTACACTCCTGGCCCAACCTGGTCTTTGGACTCACATCTGGAGGCATCTTTGTTTGCACAACCACAATCAACTGCTTCATCTTCATTCCTCAGGTATGCTCTAGAGCAGATTTTGCAAGGCCCTTTCTCTTAGTCGCTTAGAGTTTCCTCTGGGCATGACAGATTGTTCATTCTGCTTTCTACTGACACCTTTCCATGCCATTTGTTGGAGAGTCAAAAAGAAGGCAGGACCCAGAGGCTTGGGAGGTCGAGGCAGGAGGACTGAGAGTTCAAAGCCAGCCTCAGCAAAAGCAAGGCGCTAAGCAACTCAGTGAGACCCTGTCTCTAAACTAAATATAAAATAGGGCTGGGGATGTGGTTCAGTGGTCACATGCCCCTGAGTTTAATCCCTGGTACCAAAAAAAGAGTGGGGGGTGGGGGGCAACAGGGGCCCCCTCTCTCCTTCCTCACTAACCTGGGGGAGGACAGCTCTGCTTCTGGTCAGCTAGGAGGGCAGGCCAGAGAGACCCAAGCAGTGACAGTGTCTATTCCTTGGTGGCTGCCTGATTCCTGCTTTTACACCCCTCTCTAGTCTGATTCACTCATTCCTATTTTCCCCTTCATCTTGATAACATTAGTTTTTTTTGCTAGTTTGGGAGGGAGAAACAATTCTTCCTACTCAAGAGTGCAGATTCACAGGGAAAAATTAATTTGGAACTTTGTGATTTAAAATGCTTTTCCTTTTCTTTTTATTAGAGGAAAATCTAGAATGTTCCTCTTCTTTTTACAACAGGGATAAATAAAAATGTGTTTGATATTATGGGGATTAAGAAGCAGAATTATTCAGACAGCAAAGAGGAAGAAAGGGAGTCAGAGGACAGGAGAAGGCACTCAGAGGCTCAGAATGGAAAGTGAGGTGTGATTGTTCCCACAGTGCACTAGCAGCCCCACACCCACCTATCCAAGCTCAAAAACTCAGCACCAGGCACTTTGCTATTTCCCCCTAGTCCTTCTTTCCTCCCCCTGAGGCCTCCCTCACCCCACTCTTCCTTCAAGTCCCCATTCTGCAGCTTCCAGGTGACTGAACTACTTCCTCATGAGAGAGCTAACCCATCATTGCAGCGTTGGCTGATAGAAGGTTTCAGTGTATTTTTCTAAGAGAAGAGTATACTTTGGGGCATGATGACATGACACAAGCATGAGCCCATTACTCTTCTTCCTGCTTACAAATTCTTATTAAAATATTCAACTTAATCAACAAATATGGAAAAATCAACAGGAGCATTAGAATCGAAGGATGGGTGTTACGTCTGTGTCAGAAATTGGAGGATGTTTGCTGAATCTTCATGTTGTAAGAACTGGCTGGAAGAAGCCATTGAGGGCAGAGACTTATTGTCCGGAATGTAGCAGAAATGGGCTCTGAAAAGCAAAGACTGTTCCTCCCTGGAACACTGAGTAAAGTCAACAAAAAGGAGCCTTTTTGGAAGCCTTCTCTTAGGCCCTGTGGCCAACTTTATTGATTGGTAACCTCTTTGCCAACCCCTTTCTTCCTCACTTATCTCCACAACATAGGCTGAAAGAACTGAGTGTTTTCTAGGCTCCCTGACAGGTGGAGGTGTTTCTGTGACACTGTTGGAACACTAGAGTCTTTCTGGGAGAGTTCTGAGAAAGTTTTTACTTTCCTAAAAAATGAAAGAGAGAGAGAGAGAGAGAGAGAGAGAGAGAGAGAGAGAGAGAGAGAGAGAGAGAGAGAGAGAGAGAAAGGAAGAAAGAGGGAGAGAGAAAGAGAGAGAGAGAAATAGATAAGTAAGTATGGTTCACATACCCCTTTTATCTTCTTCCTGTTTTGAATGTGATACCTGAAGCAATGGCAGCTGCATTGTAAACATGAGGGAAAGACCAGGAAAATATTTTTATATTACTAGAAAAATATAGCTCTTCCCATGTAATACTAGAAATTCAAGGGGAAGGACCTATGAAGGAAACTTGCAGTTCACAATTCCTCTCCACCCCACCTCTCACCCCGACCCTTTTGCATCCTAAACCTTAGCCAAGCGACTTCAGCTTCCTCTGGTTGCATCCTCAGCACCTAGGACAGTAGTGACTCTAGGTACACTCCCTCTACAGTGAACACAACAAAGCAGGATGACACACAGCTGACGTCTGACTTCCAGGTTTTAACTAAGCAGCGAGCACTTGTTGTGTTGGGGTGGGAGTGAAGATGGAATTATGGGGTACAGGAACTGTGTGGATGGAAGGCCTTGGCCTTTCTCTTCTGTCTCCCTCCCTGGTTTCCTCCTAGCTTGAGCTTCTTTTCTCTTTATCTCTCTTCTGTTTTCTCTCCCACATTCTTTCTCCTCTTGAGCTGACCATAATGTGAGACTAAAAATATATATTTTACAGTCTATTGTATTTGAAGCCTAGGAGATACATTCTTTTCAAAATTTCTTTTTCGAAATGTAAAAACGACTGTCCCTAAACTGATTTCCCCATCTGACCCTTTGGTAGAAAAAACGATTCTCCCTGTGAGACGTGCACTGTGTATCCCCAGGACAGTAGGACTGCTGAGTAAACTGGGGAAATTGCGTGAGAGGGGCTCCACCGCCGGCGGGGTGGCGGTTCGCAGTGAGGTGCGACCTCCTGGCCGCCAGCTTCCAGGCCCCTCTGCGATGGGGTGGGGTTTGTGATAGTGAAGGCACAGATGCCCCCGGAGGCCTCTAGGCGGCGCTGGAGAGCCAGTGAAGTGGATGACAAGGAGGCAAGGGGACCAAACAGCCTTCTACAAGGGCACTCAGGAAATGCCTAAGTGTTTGTGCCAAGCCCTGAGGTCATCACCAGCGATCAGGCAGACTTTGCTTTTGTGACCCGAACGTGAACCATCCTCCCACCCTTCATTCCCTGTGAGAGGCAGGCGGGTCCTGAGACAGAACACTGTTTCTCCCCTGGCCCCCACAGTGTTTCACCTGCGCCTCCAAGAGCATACAAGGACTTTCTACTCTGCCTTATAGTTCTGTCTGTGTCCCAGCACTCCTTCTAGACTGGAGAGCTTCTTAAAGAAAAGCTTCTTTCATTTATTCATGTATCCATCCAGCCATTTCTTAGTTGCTGGGAACATGCGTGAAATGCATGCCCCACCTCCTAAGGCTAGTGGGGAACAGGCATGAAAGGAATTAAAATCTTGAGGAAAACTTTACACAGGCTTGAGGAAGAGGAACTCAGTGGCGCCTTCTTAGCAAAGGAGGTGTTTGCAGCCTTGAAGGAACAGTAAGAGTTCTCTGAGCAGATGAGGGAAGAACAGTGGGTGGGTTCCTTTTAGATGGAATAACACTGACCAAAGGCAGAGAGGTGTGAGACAGAGTATGTTAGGTAGGTATGTTTAGAATACCTAAGTCTGTTGTTTTTGCAGCACAAGTGGAAACAACAGGAGAGTGGCAGGAAGTGAGAGAGGTGCATTTGGTGAGCTTCTGAAAGCCCCAGGAGTAACCTGTTAGAGACTAGACATTTAATGCCCTGGTAGTAGTTTCCTGTTGAGGCTGTAACAAATTACCACAGGCTTAGTGGCTTAAAACAACACAAATGTATTATCTTACAGTTCTGGAGGTTAGAAATCTGAAGTGGGTCTTATTTGGCTAAAAGCAAGGTGTCAGTAGGTCTCATTTCTTCTGGAGTCTCTTAGGGATGATCTGTTTCCCTGTCTTTTCCAGCTTCTGAGGGCCACCTACATTCTTTGTCTCCTGTCCCTTCTTCTACTTCCTAAGCCAGCAGTATTGTATCTTCAGATCTCTCTCTCTCTCTCTCTCTCTCTCTCTCTCTCTCTCTCTCTCTCTCTCTCTCTGCCCACCCAATCCCGTTTCCATTTCCTTCTCTAACTCAGATCCTCCTGCCTCCCTCTTAAAAGGACTCTGTGGTTACACTGGACTGACCTGGATAATCCAGGATAATCTGTCTATGCAGGATAATCCTTAATCACATTTACAAAGTTCATTTTGCCATGTAAGGCAACATATGCACAGGTTCCATGGATTCAGAGGCAAATGAGCATCTTTGAGGGGCCATTACTCAGCCTCCCACACCCACATAGCCTGGAGGCTGAGAAAACAAGAATATGCCTGTCCTGAAGGAAGCACTTTACAACCTGAGAATTATTTATAGCTAGAATCAAGAAACCCTGAAGGGTCAAGTTTTAAGTGCAGGACCTTCACAAATGAGGAATTAAGCAGGGATGCACCCGGCCACTTAAGGAGAGACCAACCCAAAGCCCAGAAGTGCCCTTAAACCCATATTTAGCAGTTCTCTGGCAGCTCTGCAGAGAGGGATCAGACTCAGAGTGCTGGGGGCAAAGAGGGAAAGGCTGTACTGCTAAGGAAAGGGAGATGCTGAGAGGGACAGACATCCTGTGGCACTGCCGGGACATTGTTTAGAGACTAACTTTAGGAGGTCTGCTCCATCCACATAAGACCAAAGAGGGGCATTGGTTCCAGTAGCTCCTGAGTCCAGCAGTGAACCACCACTTGGCTCTGAATGAGGGGACCTTTTGGGAAGGGCAACTGAGAGGGAGGTTCCTGGCCTGACCTGATACCATGACTCCTGATACCATGAAGACATGTGCTGAGTCAACACAGGATCCAAGAAGACTTGGGTGAGCAAGTGGTACTGAAATTAAGAGTGAAATCTAGGATTCCATCTGAGATTTATGGAATTTGGGTTATACTCCATACTCAGAGTTTAATAAATGTTGGTGAGTGACCAAGGAGATCCAAGATTTCCTTTGAGGCTCTCCATAGACACTTCAGCAGCATTCCTCAAACTAATATGCCAGAGTCCTCAGTGTCCATCACTAGGACACTTGGTTTTGGGGGTTCCTGAAGGAAAGAGAAAAGCCCCCACTACTGTGCCCGTCAGTCCACATCATGGGCACTCACATGTAGGCATGTGTCCCAGAGGCTCCGGAGCAGACCCGTTTGTGAATTTTCCATGTCAGCTCCATCCCTATTAAAGGGAACCAGCCCATGCCTCTACAGATTGTTCCTCGGGGCCAGTTTCTGCTGAAGAACTTCCCCTAGAACCCCACAGCTAACAGTCTGTTTCTAAATCAGTTGAGGGAGCATACGCAGTGTGGCATAGTGCCCAAGTTACAACTATGGGTCTGCCACTAGCTTCCTGTGTGAGCTTAGACAAGCACAATCCTACTGGAATCTTTCCTCATTTGTCAAGGGAAAAATACAACCATGTGTCAGACCTGATGTCCATCATTTTTGTTGACATCTGTGGTTTCCTATCTATTGGAGCCTTGCTCATTGATTAGGATTAGAAGACCACTAACAAGAACTGAGTTCTCAGCAGCAGGGAGCACATCATTACTCAGCAAATAAAAACTAATGAACAGCAGCTATACACAACTAGAAATAGTTTCATTTGAAACATACACTGTTTAGAAGGTTTAACCTCCTAAACTCTGGCTTTAGAATATGGCTCTAGAAGTATACTTCAGCTATGATTTTCTTTGTTCAGTTTGGCAATCAGTAGAGAGCACAAGTTATTCATTACTTGTCATCTTCTTCCTTGGGCATTTTTAAACTATATAGTTTCAACATTCTTTATGCTTTCTGTCACTCCTGTCTATCCTCCAGAGCAAAGTACATTTTGAGGAGAGAATGGTCTGTGCATATGTGTACATGTGACAGTGTTTATGAGAAAAAATGAGGAAATGTATTTCTGGGTGTGTAATTAAATAAATAGCATGTGTTCTTTTTTCTAACAGCTGAAGCAATGGAAGGCATTTGAAGGGGAAAACCAAACAATCAGACACATGGCCAAATATTTCAGCACTCCCAGCAAAAGCTTGCATACCCAGTTTGATGATGAACAGACCTGCCACCTGAGAGGAGAGAAGAGCTCCATGGAGAGGCTCCTCACAGAAGTAAGCTAGCCCTGCCTGGCAGACTCCCTGTAAAGCACTCCAGTCATGCACCGGTGGGCCCTGCATGCTTTCATGGCCAACCTCCCCCCACTTTCTCAAACAGCAAGCAAAACCTCTACATTTCCCAGTGACTTCACAGACAACGAATAGGTGTATATTTAGTCATTTTTATGTTTCAGGCATTGTACTCAGTGCTGAAGAACAAAACAAACACAGTTCCTACCTTCATGGAGCTCACAGTCTAGTGGAGGAAATGGATATTGATTAAATGAACAAGTAATCATAAATTGTGATAAGAATTATGAAGGGAAAATCAGGGTGGTATACAATAATCAGGGTAGTATAGAATAATGGGTGGTAGGGACAAAGGGACCTAATTTAGAGCAGTCAGAAAAGGCTCACTGAAAGTGAACTGAAGTACAAATTGATCCGGCAAAGAGTACAGGGTAAAGCATTCTGAGCAGAGGGAACAGCACTGTAAAGGCCCCAAGTTATAGTGGACCTCAGCATCTGTGTGATACATTCTTTCTTTACCTAGAATAGTACATCACAGCCAAGATCCCACAGGGCCCTTACTGGCTCCTCTAATCATCCTGTAAGCCTAGGAAGTCCAGCCCTGTCTTCACATATGAAAGGGCACTGAAACAAAGGCCTCTGAATGTCACTACAGCACCAAGGGGGGTCAGACAGCCCCAGCCCTTCTTTCTTCTGTTCTTGAGACAGAGTTGGCCCCTCTCCCAGACAAGTACAGCGTGGGCTTGAGTCAAGCACGTGGAAGAGCTTGAGGGCTGCATTCCTCAGGAAGAAGGCACAGGGCCCAAGGGATTAGTCAGTATTTTGACACTAACTAAATTACATTCCATGTTTTTTTCAATACTGAGTATACCTGGGTAGGTGCCACTTGGCAAAATGTACTTTTTCTAATAGGACTGCCCCTTGTTATTAACAGTTCTGGAGAGAATGGTGTGGTGGGAACCTAAGAAGCTCCAGAGGAGGGCAGACCTGCCCCTTTAGTCTCCCACACCATAGCCTCAGCCCTGGACCTTTTCTGCCCACCACAGTAACACTTCCCCATTTACCTACTGTTTATTAAACATTCAGGACATTATTTCAAAGCCAGACTTCCCCCACCTGGAAAGGGAGTAACATTGCCTTTGAAGCTCTGTGAAGTCTTCACAGAAGCATTTTTCTCCTCCAACTAAACAGACATTCAGAAACTTGGCTAGAACAACCTTGGGCCCCATGGCAGTCGAGAGAGGGTCTCACGTTGGCATCCCCAGTGCTAGCTCTGCATGATGAATAGGTGCAGATAATCTCTGGTAGAACAATGTGCATGCAAACACTGACTCCAGCCTCCCAGTTGGCAGTTTTCTTCTTATGCAGCCCCCTATGCAACCCTGGTGCCTTTCTCGTACTTTCCCATGATCTGGGTGATCCATCTTCTCATTCTCGCCCCTCTTGTTCTGATGGTCAGGAGTCCCCTGGAAGCTGTCAGGGTCAGCATCTGTCACTGACCACCCAGTCTGTGTGAAGGCAGCAGAGAGAACCTCCCCTTCATACTCTGCCACACAGGAAACTTGCCTAACCCTTTTCTTCCTAGACCCAGAGATATGAGAGGTTGGCTCTGTTGCGTCTTATGGCCTGCACCCTATGTGAAAACACCTGTTGGCTGTTTGCTCCCTCAGTGCACCAAAAGTAATAATTAATAAACTCATTTAAAAACAGCCGTCACTGTAGGTCATATTTTGGCATCATGATGGGTTCTAATTAGTATGCAGCCATGCTGAAGAAAGAGTCCCATTTCCTTTTCTGGAAGAAGGGAAATATACTGTTTATGCTGATGTTTCTAAATTTGTCACCAGCCAGCTTCAGATGTTTGCTTTACTGGGAGGAGAGTATTCTTCCCAACCCAAGGTTTAAAGTATTTTTCTGTACTTGAAGAAGTCTTTGCACAAGGCACAAAAAGGCAGCACTTAGCTTTCACCAGTTGGAGTGACTATCATCTGCTGATGACTTTTTCTTGACTCCATGGGGCAGTGAAGGCCTCCTGAAGCCACCAGAACAATGCACAGGGTGAGCTTCGGGAAGAGGGGTTGGTGGAGGAAGGAGGGGATTGGGGTCCCCTGCAGCCATCCCAACTTCCCTCTCTTAGATCCTCAGAGAGATCTGGCACATCCCAGACATCAGGAAGATCCTGAATATTCCCCTGTTACTCATTTGCTCTGCCCCTGCTGAGCCTTGAGTCATCCACACTCATCCAGCTACGCCCAGAGCTCCCCATGCCGCAGTAGGGAGAGAGAACTGTTAGGCAGGTGCTCAGCTGCAGCCCCTTCCGCCTGATTCACCAGTCACTCACTGGTCTTGGCCTCTCTCCTGATGGTAACAAAGTGAACTAAATCATAGGAAACTGGGAGTACCAAAACTGTCAGGAAAACCTCATTCCTGCTTGTACATGGGGAGTGATGGGTCTGCCTGGGGAGTTGCTGCTAGATTATTTGTCTATTTTACTTAAGTCACTACCCCTGGAAAGATAATTTCTAAACAACACTTCCCTGTAAATTTGAGAAGTGGCCCCAGGTTGGGTCCATGAGAAATCATACTAGTTATCCTAAAAAAAAGGGAATATCCTTTATTTCTAGCGCCTGATAAATGGATGTCCAAATGCTCAGCCTTAGCCTCTACAGAGGACAGCAACAAAGAGGCAGCATTTTGGTCCTCAGAGAAACCCTTCCTAGAATACAACGCTTCCATTACTGCCTTCCTGAAACCCTTGACCCTGTATCATCTGCCCTAAGACCATCTGTTAAGATCTCATCCATACTTCTCTGCCTTGGAGCATCAGAATTTTCCAAAGATGGAAAGACAATCCACTGTTGCACCACAGGCAGATGTCCAGAGTGCATTCACACCCAGTACACCCACTGCTAATCCTCCTCCTACTTCCTGCCCCACAAATTTGGAGACAGAATGGGAACACCTTTGCAGCTGTCATCTGCCATCACTCCTGGGCACAGCCTGTTTATCCATTAACATTCATGCAACAGGCAGGCAGCTCAGTTGCAGAACTTCCCCAGCTTCATTCATCTTCTGAGCACCATTCTATAGTTACTGAATCAAGCTACTAAGGACTTAGGCCTCCTAATTCCTTTTTGTTTATTTGTTTATTTATTTAAAACTTCTGCAATGATTGTGATGCACATACTCCTTTAGGAGATATTGATGACATTGCCATCAGGTAGCTTTAGCCTCTCACCTGCAGAGGTCCAGCCTGGGGATGTGGTGACGACACAAACCCAAGATTCTTCTCATGAGCCTCTCCTGGATCCAATCAGATTTGGCTCAGGAATCTCCTCTTTTCTCCCTGTTCTTCCCATTTTCCAAGCTGCTTAGCAAGAGGCAAACTACCTATTTCCCCATTTGTACATCCCCTGGAGAGGTATTTCAGATTCATCTGTCATTTACAAAATTCTGAGAAATCCAGAGTAAAACCATCCCAAACCCCATTCAGACCAGTGTCGTGCTGAGTAAACTGAGCCTCTTGATTCTGGGGAAGGTGAGAGGATCCTGCCGCAGCCAGCAATAGAAAGACGGGGTCGCCTCTCTCCTCACAGTGCCACAGCCTGGAGGATGGGAGAGCAGGTGAAGATCATAGCAACAATAAATCACAGCGGCCTTAATTGAGTTACTGTGCTAACTCAAATTTGTGCACTTTGCTCAAATCTCGATTCACTTCTCCTGATGGAGGTACTTTCTTAGACCCAGTACATTGGAAGAAGGGATTTAAACCAAGGTCTTCTGCTGCCACACTTTCTGCACTATAAGAGGCCGTGTAGAATCCTCGGTATCATCTTTGGTTGATGGTTTGCTTTTATTTTACAGAAAAATGCTGTGATTGAAAGCCTGCAGGAACAAGTAAACAATGCCAAAGAGAAGCTGGTGAGGCTGATGTCTGCTGAGTGCACCTATGACTCCCCAGAGTGGGCTGTCCCACCCACCTCTTTCCAGGGCAAGGATGTCCCAGCTACAGTCTCTGCCAATGATCTCACAGCTCAGGGACCTTCAGAATATCCCTCTCCTTCTCAGAATGATGTGGACACAGCTGCCCAGGACTTCCAGTGTACTTCAGTGCCCTCCCCACACACGCAGAGCCTTGGGGCATCTGGGAGGGACACCAGCCCCTCCCCAGGCCAAAAGGAAAAGATGCCTGACTTGAAAGACTTTTCTGATCGTCTAGACTTGGGTTGTAGCCAGAAGCCACAGGCTGAGCAAAGACAAAGTCCAGAAAGAAGAGACCAGGGATCTGAGGCCCCCAGCCAGAGTCTTGTACTAAGTGGAGGGGCCTCTGATCTCCAGAGACAAAGGCAGAGCTCAGAGACTTCCCCAGAGAGACTACCTAGGGTCAGTTCAGCAGTCAGGGAAAAGCTTCAGGAAGTCTTACAAGAACTGGACCTGGGCCCTGAGGCTCCCCTCTCTGCTTCCCCATCTCGTCCTCTGCAGATCTGGAAAAGCAGTGCTGCCCGCAGCCCCCAGAAGATGCCCCTTTCCAGGGAGCTGGGCTTCAGCCCATATGTGGTGAGGAGGAGGTGGGCAGCTCAGCGGGCCCGCTCACACTTTTCTGGCTCTGTACCCTCCTATGTGTGGCAACAGGCAGATAAGACTGATTCTGGGGCACACAGTGGGCTGAATGTGCAGAGTGGGGACAACCCCCGGCTGTACCTCCAAACTGCTGATTCTAAGTTACTAAGGCTTTCTTCCAGGAATCCTTCACTACTTCCAGATCCTCAAGTTAGACCAGGTCCCCTGGAGGGCAGCAAAGGCCAGACAGAGCTCCAGGGGGCTGAAGAGAGCCATGCAGCCTTTCCTCACCAGCCTTCCGCCTCTGCCCAAGCACAGAGTCCCACTGCCTCACGCCTACCCCACTCACCAGACCTGCCTGAACAGCAGCAGCTTTGGCCCCCAGGCGTCCCTGGCTGTCCCTTCCTGTCTTCTCAGTGCAACTACCTTGACACTGAGTCCAGCAGCTCAGATGAGTTCTTCTGCCGCTGCCACCGACCCTACTGTGAGATCTGCTTCCAGAGCTCCTCTGATTCCAGTGACAGTGGTACCTCAGACTCTGACCCTGAACCTTCTGGGGGGTTGGCCTCCTGGGAAAAGCTGTGGGCCCGCTCCAAGCCCATTGTGAACTTCAAAGATGACTTGAAACCCACACTGGTATAAAAATCAGCAGGGGTTAGTCTGGATATAAAGGTCAGTCCAGCTGGGGCCTATAGAAGGAAAGCCAGACCAGTGCCCCGCATCTGACCAGCTCTGACTGTGTTTCAGCTGTGCTCTCTGTTACTTTAAGAACTTCTTGATCATAAAAAGAGAGATATTACCTGTCTTGCTACTACCTCACAGCATTACTGTCAAAGACTCCAGTTGAGTGACTATAGAAGATAACAACTCCTTGAATAAAATTTTTAGTGCTAAAGGAGCACATGGAGTTTTCTGTCCATGTCAGCCTGCATTCTATGGAACTCTTAATGTACCAGATAGATGATTGGATGGACAGGAAAATGGAGAGGTTTCTGCAGAACCTAAGCTGTGGACTGTGACTCATCAACTGACCTTTTGGTGGACAGACCTTCCAGGAGAATAAGTCGCCTATGCTGGGCATCCCAGCTACTTGGGAAGCTGAGACAGGAGGATTGCAAGTTTAAGGTCACCCTGGGCAATTTAGTGAAGCCTTCAGCAACTCAATACAACCCTGTTTCAAAATAAAAATAAAAAGGGCTAGGGATATGGCTCAGTAGTAGAGCATCCCTGGGTTCAATCCCCAGTATCAACAAACAAAAACCAGATGACTCTTCTATATCCTTGGTCCTTCCAACCCTGGAGGGGTGGGTTTCTTTCTACTGAAGGTTGTAAACAGCACCACCCATGAATTCCAGTTTTTAATCAGATGCAGCCCAGAGGCCCTGAGGTTCCATCTTCCTTTCTGGCATCTCACTCACCATCATCCCCAAGACAGTCTGGTCTCCATGTGCCCACGGGTGACCCAGATCTCTTTCCTAGGCTAAAATAGTACCTGAGGCCCTGAATGTCTTCTGATCCTGAAGCCCATGCCCTGACTCTCCCAGTGCTGTGGTGTTGTGTGGGGGAAGCATGTTCCAGCAATTTCTGTCGGGACAGGGAGGCCCTGCTGGTGAAGAGGTGCTTTTAATTCCACTGGGATTACATGACCACTGAAGATACATAAACCTGGAAACAAAATAGGGACATAGAAAGGAAGAAATGGATGACAAGAAGGCTAGGAAGAAAACAGGTTGTGAACTTTACACTCGAGTCTGGCTCAGTTCTTGACAGTATCAAATTTCAGTAATTCCTATGATAATCCTGTTATGTAGACACTCTTCTTTTTACAAATGGGGAATATGAGGCTTAGATAAATGAGGTGATTTCCCCAGTACCATGCTGCTGGAGAACTGACACACAGCTCCTAGGACTCCAAGTTGTGGATTTCTCTAGGGACACATCTCTTCACTCATTCTTCTGCAAGTGGCAGGTGAGGCTTGTCAGGCAGACAATAAAGCAAGGGTAGTGTAAGAAGCTGAGATGGGCTCACCCCACCGTCCAAAGTAACAAAACTGGGGCTCTCACCTCCCTCCGGAAGCAGGCCTCCACTTCCTCTCTGCTGCAGGGCACACCTGCACCTCCAAGGGAGTCAGAGAGTTGGTAGAGGATGAGTGCCAGGAACTCCTCCACTGCCAAAGCCACAGGGAGAGCACAGCTGGGTCCCCTTTGCTTGATGATGAACTGGTTGACGTTCGCAGGCCATGCCCTGCCCCCACACCCACGCGGGCAACTGTGGGCGTGCGCAGGTTTTCATGAAGGAGTTCGGGCCTCAGAAGGAAATGTTGGGCACTAAATGTCTCACAGATTTGTCACAGACTTCAGGGGCCTGTCAATACCTCGTGACCCTCCTCCCTGCCCCAGATGCTGAGCCTCCTGTAGGCCCTCCTGCTAGCATAGCTTCTTTAGTCACCTGCTTTTAAATACAGATTTCATGATTTATTCTGTGTGTGGATTTGCAGTTTCTGTGTGTGCTGTTTGTGTGCTGTCAAGTGGTACCTAAATAAAAACAAACAAAAAGGAATGACTCCCAAGGCAAGTCTCCTTTGAAATGGCAGTCCTGGGCCAGGGAAGAGGGCCTGTGTAAGACTGAACCACCCAAAGAAGGGGAAATGCAGAAGCCCGCAGAGTTGCTGCTAGGTCCCTGTGGTTCCAGTGTGACAGATTCCGTGTGGTGTCCCTGTGTAGCTCACTTTCCCAGAAGCGCCCCTCCACCCCAGCCCCATCCTGGTGAACAGAGGAAATGTTAGAGACCCTAGACTCCTCTCAACCACTGGGGGTCCTGTGACTGACTTCACCTCCTTCAGCTCCCCTCTTCCCAGTATGCCACCACTAAGAGCCTACTGTGGGTTAGTGTGGAAGCCTAAGTCTCATCCTGGTGATATTTCTAGTCACCTTATTCCAATTTTAGACCCTCAGTCCCACCATCACAGCCATTCCACATCGCCATCCTTCTTCTATCTAAAATTTCTTTCCTCACTTTGTGCACCCTTCAAGGTCAAATGGAGCATACATTCTCTCTTTGGTCTTTTCTGAGCAATCCCTAATAAGACTGATCCCCTGGTGAAATGAGAAGGATGCTTGGGGGTTCATATTTTGGATTCAACTGCATACCGCCTTCTATTATATCTAGAATGACTTTGTAAGCTGTGCTAGATCTGACTGAAAAGGCGGAGAGTCCACCCCAAATATTCCTTACTTGTCATTTTGTTCAAAAGTCATGTACCAACCACCATGCCTGCCTGCCCAAAAATATTGTCTCCAAATCTGTTGTTGACTCTACACCACCCTCTCTTCTCCTTGCCAGCTCCCTTTCTAAAGCTTTTACCCAAGTCTGGCTAATCCGTGATGAAATTCTTAAAGGGATGAGTGCGCCATGACTTTTGGCACACTCTTGGTTATGCTCTTGAAGAAAGGGCAGTAAATTATGCGAAGGAATCCTCGGGATGTAAACATTGCCTCTGCTGCCGTCATCCAGGCCATGTCTCTGTTGGTCCTAAGTGTAGCATGGAGCCAAGCCTGATTCTGACCCCAGAAGATGTTCTCTGCTGATTAAAAATCTTGGGGTTGATAACAAAGTCTCTCCCTATCTCCTTGCCTGTCCCAAGCCCTCTTTCCTTAAAGGATCAACTTGGCCTCTCTGGAGTTCATACAGGAAGAAAAAGCATCAGATGTGGGAGGCATGTCTTTAAAGAAATACATCATTTTGAAAGTGGTAAAAAGAAGTCAATGCACATTCCATAAAAATTCTTCAGTGTCTGTATTTATTACATTACATTTAGATGTCTCTCCTCCGTGGATTGCAAGTTCCTGAAAGCCTTGGGCATGTTTTTCTTCATGCATCTCCATGTTTGTCTCTCCTCTAGAGCAGACATCAGAGAGCTGCCCAAAGTATAAGCCCAGCAAATGTTCAATGAGTGGCTTCCTGTGGAGACAAACAGTTCAAACAAAAGAAAGCAGGGAAACAAAGGAGGAAAGACCCTGTTCTGGGGCTGGGATTATAGCTCAGTAATAGAAGCAGATTCAATCCTTAGCACCACATAAAAATAAATAAATAAAATAAAGATATTGTGTTCATCTACAACTAAATATATTGAAAGAAAGAAAAGAAAGAAGGAAGGAAAGAAAGGGAAAGAAAGAATGACACTGTTCTGGAACTAGAGCTGAACATCAAAGGAAGCAGAGTTTTTTGGGTTCTCTGCCTTCCATGAGTTCAGAGCATGAAACATCACTAGCAGACTCTGAAGTAACTGACTTCTGAAAGTGATAGTAGTCCAAATCTAGCAGGAGGTCTTCTCCTAAAGATGTCGTCTTCACAGGCTTGCTCCTGGGTAGCAAGCAGTGTTAGCAGGAGGACACCTGTTCATCTTCATCAGTTTCGCCTTCCTCAGCAGTTTCTCCATTCCCTCTGACTGCTACACCTTTCCTAGGAACACTGGGCTTCCTTGAGGGGGATCTAATGCACTGGTGATATTCAGGAGGCTGACCATCTTCTCTTCAGACTTTGCTCTCCCTCTCCTCTGGTACCCACTTCCTCTCTGAAATATTCCTGATCTTAGCATCCCCAAACCAAACTGTATTTGAAAAGGAATGCCTTGGATGTTCAGTTCACTATTGAGGGCACAGAGAGACAGGAAATGCTGGTGTCACAAGGCAAACAACCTGTTGCGAGCTTGGCAAATCTGGGTCAGGGTTTCCCAAGACACGTGGGCTTGGGAGAGGCCTAGAAAGAATCTATTTGTGATTAAGAGAAAAGCAAAAGGGTAAAAAAAAGAAGGAAAGGAGGACCATTCCAAAGAATGGAGCAAGACAAGAGGAAAGAGATTCAGGAATGGAGGAAGTTAGGCAAAGAACACAGGGATTCTGCTTGGCTTGGTCAGTAAACAGTGCATGGCAATTGCCACTCCTATAAATAAATGTGCTGATTCATTTGTGAATTGAGAGAAAATGAGGCTCACTCCTGCAAAGAAAGGTAGAGATACCCTTCAGAGGCCCTTCTTTAGTGTGTATGTGACTATGAGCTCATTTCTGCAGTTTCCGCACTAGACTGTAAGCTCCTGAGCCTAGAACTTGTTGTAATCATCCTGATGTTCCCTACACCTACTCTGTGCCTAGTGCATGACTGATGCTCAGCAAATTTTTGTCCAAACAAATAAATCCAGGAAGAAAGGAAGGGTATCCAGAATAGTCTTAAAGGTACCCCCTTTGAGGCAGCTCACAGAAGGTGGAATGGGAAGTGGTGCATGAGTGTCTCTCTCTCATCTATTCATGTGAAAGCCTGTAAGTTGCTAATCCACCAAAGTTTAAATTCTCTGTGATATCTGAAACCTTTTTTTCTTTTTGTCAAGCAGGCATTTTAAATGGGTTTTCTTCTCTATTAATTTTTGGGCAATAATTTTCTATTCTCACTGCAATGCCTGGGCTCAGTCACCCACATGCCTGTGTGGTCTTCAGCAAGTTGTCTAACATTTTTATGACCCAGTTTCCCCACTTGTTAACTGGAAAAATATCACTTACCCCATAAGTTTGCTATGACAACTAAAGAGTTAATATATAAAATACCTTGAACCGTGCCTGGCACACAACAAGCACTACTAAAGTGTTTGTTTAATAAAAATCAGATGGAAGAGGGAGAGGAAAGAAAATGAAAAGGTAGTAGTGAGGATATAATCGAAGCATGTCATGGGCATATATGAAATATCACCATGAACCCCATTAATTTGTATAGTTAATATGTGCCAACAATTAAAATAAAAAATAATAATAAAAGGTAGATAAAATGTCTTAGAAAGGTATCTTGAAAACACAAATTTATATTCCAAAATCTTTGTTTTCTTGCTTTACAGTCAAATTCCTTGTCATTGTCTTCAACTTATTTCTGTGGAAACAGATCTAGCCAAGTGAGGTGGCCCTTTGGCTCAGCCCACTTTTTACACGACAGAATTCTTCTAAACTCTTCCCAGTCAAGTGCATTTTCTGTGGGGAGCACATCCACCTATAGGACCCTGGTGGGGCCAAAAGGAGTGTGGTTGGAAAGTGAGGAAATCTGATTTTTTTTTTAGGGTAGAGCCAAGAGACATAAATAATTTCCTTTGTAGAGATATTGTACATTTTGCAATAGAAAAAAATGCAAATATACGATACCTGCTGTGTGACACTTAACACTTGTCTCATTTAATGCTCATAACCACACTACAAAGGAGTCATTGTCTCTGTTTCAGAGATGAGGAAATTTTATTTGGGAGAGGTTGGGTAAAGCAGAAAGTCACACAATTGGTTAGACTGAGCCAGAGTTTGCCACGAAATCTAATTTGATTCCTAAGCTCTTTTTGTATTCCCCAATGCTGGTTCCAGAACACGAACTACAGGTGTGCTCTTGGAGCAGAGAAGGAGTTTCTACATGGTGGGGCACGGGCCAAGGCTAAGGTTCTCTTAAGACACCAAGTTCTCCCTGAGGAAAGCAAGCTGGGCTGGTTCTGGAGGTCTATTGCAAAACACTCTGTGCTGAGTCATTGAATCAGCATCCTGGAGGTTGGAAAGCAGCTTTCTGAAGCTACCTGGTCCTTTCCACCCACTTCAGGAAGTTCAATGCTGAATAGGCATGATACCGAAAACAAACAAGCTACTTGTTTAAAAATACCACAGCCAGTCACCCAACCTGAACATTTTTTCCTCAAGCATTAGCACAAAAAGAATGTTGGAGGAGACTCAGAAGACCCCTTGACAGACAACTAGAAAGAGTGCAGATCTCAGATCTGCTGAGCCTGGGGTAAAGGCACAGAATTCATTTTCCGTTCACGCCCCCACTTTGCTAAAAAAACCTTCCTTGCTCCCCACTTCCTGCAGGTCTGATCTCACTGGCTTGACGTTTGAATACCGGCTTATGGAGCTTGGCCCTCAGGCGTGCTCCACTCATCTGCAACTCTCGGCTCCTGACAAATGGGTGTGCTGTTTGTTTCCAGATCACACCTGGTCCAGTCCAGGTTCTGCACTTCTGCTCACAGGAGCCCCTCTCCTTATCAAACTTCCAGCCTCAAATGGCCTCTCCCTCCTCTGATCAGCTCTAGCTGTCCTCAGATTTATTAATTAGGCATATGCTTCCTGATAGACTCCCTGATATATTTATCCCCTTTATTGTTAACTTTTCGCATGCTCATAGCTTGTCCCTCCAAATAGATTATCATGGGCTGCATGACAAAAACCATATTTATTTTTCTCATTGCTTCTCCACACTATCTTACACAATGCCTGATTCCCAGTACATCTCAATCAAGATTTTCAGGTTCATTCTGAAAATGGGCCAAGTCTCTTTTTGCTCCCATCTTTCTGTTTGCACCTAGACTATCCTAAGCAGATAAAAAGGAATTTGGTGCTCTTGATACCAGTGTTGGAAATCGGGATTGGGTCCTGGTTTCCCCAGTGTTGAAGATGAAACACCTGAGAAATGCCAAGGTAAAGCACAGAAAGCAAGTTTTACTTAAGAGAGGGACAGAAAGAAATTTCTCCAGAGAGAAGGCAGCCCAGAGAGGGTGCCCAAGGGAGAGATGTGTCTTGCTTTTTAATAGATCCCAGAATCCCCCACCTTCTCTTTCTTTTTCCTTCAGTGTATGTGCCTACGGGCCGGAAGGAGCAGCCCAGCCGGCGGTTGCTCGTGTTGGGAATTGTGATTCCCAGGTTAGCAGCCTGTTGAGCAGGAAAGTATGAGATGGAGGTGTTAGCAACCTATTTCCTTTTCTTCTATAATCAGCCTTCATCTTTCCCACTTGATCATTTACTATTCACACTGACTACCTGGCCTTCACCCCTGTCTCACTACTTTCCTCAGATTGTACCTGGAGTTTAGTATTTCAGAGAATCTCTGCTCCCTCATTGGAAAGGAGGGAAATGAACATTTGCCAACAGCCCACTGTGTGCCAGGCAATGTGGCAGGGACTTGCGCATACTACTTGTAAGGGATCCCATGGAAACCACGCCGGATACAGGAAATCACATAAGGGAGTTTATTAAGCAAACAGAATGTCTCCCTGCAGGGTAAGAGAGAAAATGAGAGGAAAAGAAAGGGAACGAGAAAGGGTGCGCACTAGAGAGAGTGTGAAAGCTAGGAGGATAGAGAAAGTGAGGAGGAGAGACAGAAGGATGAGAAAAGATGGCAGGGTAGCTACAGTAAAGCAATTGAATTCCGCTGGGCTAACAGGGGACCAATATCAGAGGATACTTGCAAGCTGACTGATGAACCAATAGCTAGCTAGGATGTTCACAGATTGACAGATTGACAGTGGTTGGGAGGCGGGGAAAATGGCTGCACCGGAAAGGTCACGGGAGCAGCTTTGTACATTACACTACTGGAAGAAATTAAGCTAACAGGGCCCATGTAGGAAGGTCCGTGTCTTAGTTTGTTTTGTACTGCTATACTAGAGTCAGAGACTGGGTAATTTATGAAGAATAGAAATGTACTTCTTACAGTTCCAGAGAGTGGGAAATCCAAGATAAAGGTGCAAGCAGGTTCCGTGTGAGCTGCATCCTCTGGAGGGGGAGGACAGCTGTGTCCTAACATGGCAGAAGGCAGAAGGGCAAGTGAGCCAAACACTGTGTGAAGCCTCTATTATAAGGGTCTTAATTACATTCACAAGGGAGGGGCTCTCATAGCCTAAGCACCTCTTAAGGTCACCACCTCTTAATGCCATCACATGGGTAACACCTGAATTTTGGAGGGAATATATTTCAACCATAGCAGTCCCTAAAATCCTGGACCTGGTTTTCTCAACATCCTTGAACAACAATGAACACCTCTCTGGATGGTGTCTGTAAGCAAAAATAACCAACAAGGTTTGACCACCATTATGAAAACACAAATAACTGGAACAGAAGCAGACCTCGGACAGATCAGCAAGCTTTCCTTTATTCTGCAGTGGAGTCTGTCAGTCAGGCACTGGGCCGGGGACTCATTTTGGGATAAAAAAAATGACTGCTGGTTACAGAGGAGCTCTGAGTTTTATAGTTTACAATGAGGGTGAATTAATCATTGGAGACCGAAGCAGAATGTGTCAGTCTGGTAGTCAGGAAAAAAGTTGTAAAAAGTTCAAAACTCATTGTCTCTGGGAAAAGCTCAGAACTCAGTGTTCACGGCTAATCTTCTTCCTCTGGGACCCACTGTTACCCAGAGCCTCACTATTTGCCTTTCTCCTTCCAGGACTCATCTGCAATGGGCAAGTGTTAAAGTCCAGGGTCCAGCCTTTCAATATCCGCCTCCTCCCTGCAGGACCCACTGGGTTGGGAAGGGATGAAAGTTTGCTTCTGGTGGAGATGCTGGGGGAAACCTGGGAAGAGATGCTTTTTCCCCTCAGGGCCCAGGGGCCCATTGTTACTAGCAAAGGCTTTACAGGGAGAGGTTTATTGATTGCTTTCCTCCTCCCTCTTCCTCCAGGTCCATGAACAGTTACAGGAAGGTGAAGGTACCAAGAAAGATAAAGGCCTGGTTAATCCTGCTGTTATTGCTACTGCTCCTTCTATAAAATAGAGTAAAAAGTTGGAAATAGGACACAGATTCACCCACACATTCTTCTGATTTCACAAGCAAAAACTTTTACCCTCAGGAAAAGGAAGCCATACCAGTGGAATGCAGCCAGATGTCTCATTTCCAGCAGTTACCCTTGTCACTCCAGAGCTGCAGCACCCCATGCTTTGGCTGGAATGACCTGGGCCTTGTGGTCAGAAGCCACTGTTGTCACTGGGATCCTAAAAGGATTTCTTCCTGCTAAAGGGCTGAGTGAAGTTCCTCGGACAGCCGGGTCAAGTTAGGGTCTTGACATTAATATTTTTAAAGTTTCCAAGGTGATGTTAATGTGCACTCAGAGTTGAGAACCGAGCTTTGGCTCAGACCTCCAGGCTTTTGGTTTTGTCTGCCATCTTCAGACCCTGCCCAACCCTGGCCTGCAGCAGTCCTACTCCTACCTAAACACAGCCCCCTGGTGTATGGGAAGGCAATGCAATATGAACCTTCTACTCCTCTATCTCCTGTTCCCTTCTTGGAGGGAACACACTTCTCCACGGGCCCAGCCCACTGCACCTTCCCTCTCAGCAGCAGTTGTGATCTAGTACATGGCAGCACATCCCTGGGAGAGTATGCAGCCTGCTATAGTTTGGATCTTAAGTGTTCCCGAAGGTTCATGTGGTAAAGGTTCAGTCCCCAGTGTGTCACTCTTGGGAGGTGGTGGAGATGGGGCCTAGTGGGAGGTCCGTAAGTCACTGGAGATGTGTCCTTGACCAGGATTGTGGGACCCCAGCCCCTTCCTCTTCCCTTGACTAGCTTTTGATTCCCAGCTGTGAGGTGAGTGGTTATGTTCTGTCTATGTCCTCCCCACAATTGCTATCTGGCACCCCCACCAGAGGGGTCATGGGCCTGAGGGATCATGGACTAGAATCTCCAAACCTGTGAGCCAAAATAAACCCTTTCTCTTCATAAGTTGATTGATCTCAGGTATTTGTTATAGTGACAGAAAACTGTCTAACACGCAGTCTCTCACATGTGCATACTGTCTCCCTCCTGAAATCACAGATTTGTGACAGCAATAAGCATGGAATGCTGTGCACACAAGAGAGTGCAGGTGCTTAAATATTGAGTGGAGAGAAAGTAAATTAAACAAGGAAGGATAAATTTATACTCAACAACTGCTTCCTACACATCTATCATGAAACAAGTAGAGAATAATGAGTAAGTAAACATCATGTGAAATAATTTTCCAGAATGGCAAGTACAATTAAAAAAAAACAATAAATCAGGGTAATGAGATGGGGAATAGATGAATAAATAAATGAACAAATTTATCAGATTTCTAGTAAATGTAAGCTACACAAAAATTTAAGTTCTACACACCAGGATTTTGCCCACCAGATTGTACAAGAGCAAGAAGGACCTACTAAATGTTTACATTAGTTTGCAATGGTTGTTATAACAAAACCACAGGGTGGGCAGCTTAAACAACAGAAATGTATTGCCTTACAGTTCTGAGGGCTAGAAGTCTGAGATCAAAGTGTCAGCAAGGTTGGATCCTTCCAAGGACTGTGAGGAAATATCTGTCTCTCTCCTGGGTCTTTTCACATTGTCTTCCCTCTATGCATATCTCTGTGTCCAGTGCCTCCTTTTTATAAGAACACTAGCCATATTGGATTATGGTCCATTCTAACGAACTCCCTTTAACTTAACTGGCTCTATAAAGACTCTCTCTCCAAAAGATAGCCTTTTAAACAAATAGTCCTGGGAATACTGGTTATCCATATGTAAAAGAATGAAATTAGACTTTTATCTCTCTCCCTGCACAAAAATCAACTCAAAATGGATCAAAGACCTAGGAATTAGATGAGAAACTATGCAACTCCTAGAAGAAAGCATAGGGTCATACAGCATATAAGCACAGGCAACGATTTTCTCAATAGGATCTCTAAAGCTTAGGAAATAATGCCAAGAGTTAATAAATGGAATGGAATCAAACTAAAAAGCTTCTGCACATCAAAAGGAAACAATTAAGAATGTGAAGAATCTATAGGATGGGAGAAAATCTTTGCTAGCTACTCTTCTAACAGAGGATTAACATCTAGAATATACAAAGAACTCAAAAAACTTTACACCCCAAAAATCAAATAACCCAATTAATAAATGGGCAAATTAATTAAGCAGACTCTTCTCAAAAGAAGAAATACAAATGGTCAACAAATACATGAAAAATGGTTCAACATCATTAGAAACTAAGGAAATGCAAATCAAAATTACACTGAGATTTCATCTTACATCAGTCAGAATGATAATCATTAAGAATACAAGTAATAATAAATGCAAGAAAGGATGTGGAGAAAAAGGAACACTTTACACTGTTGGTGGAATTATAAATTAGTATGAAGTTTTCTCAAAAGACTAGGTATGACCCACATGACCCAGCTATACCTCTCCTTGATATTTATCCTGAGGAATTAAAATCATCATACTACAGTGATACATGCATACCCATTTTTATAACAGCAAAATTCACAATAGCCTAAGTATGGATCAGCCTAGGTGTCCATTAATGGGTGAATGGATAAAGAAAATGTGGTATATACATAATGGAGTTTTATTCAGTCATAAATAAAAAATAAAACTATGTCACTTGCAGGAAAATGGATGAAACTAGAGACTATGTTAAGTGAAATAAGACAAACTCGGAAGGTCAGAGGTGTACTTTTTTCTCATAAGAGGAAGCTGGAGAGGAAAAAGGAAAAGAAAAGTGGGGGCGAATCTCATGAAAATCAAAGGGGAAACAGTAGAGGAAAGGGACCAAGGGGTGGGAGGTTGGGAGGGAGAAGGAAGTTCTGGGGAGTGATATGGGTCAAATTACGTTGCTACAGTGTGTGCATGTACAAATATGTAACAACAACTCTCATCATTATGTACAACTGTATTTCACTAATAAAAAAATGTGGGAAAAAAAGACTTTAAAAAGACACTCTTTCCAAATAAAGGCACATTCTGAGGTACTACATAACTTAGACGCATACAGATTTTGGAACGACACAACTCAACCAATTAGTGTCCAAATCCAGTTTTCACATTTCTATCAGGATCCACACCGAGTTTACCCTTTAAAGAATTTTTCACTCCTTTACAAGCTCCTTGAAGGCAGGAACTCAGTGATTGTTCACTCCTATTTCTTGGGTCACTAGGGTCAGCCTGGCACATGGAAGATACTTCATAAATGTTAGATTGAATTTACTTTTGTCTAAGAAAACTCAGGCAAAGGACGATGCTGTTTAACCCAGGAAACTAAGAAAGGTTCATAGCCTGCAGCAATTCCTCAAACTCTCTGAGTCAAAGGAAATTATGTTTCCATGACACAGAATCTGACTCTGGATTTCTTAATTAGGGGTATTTGCATGATGAGAGGAGACTTGTTTCTGAATAGTCATTGCTCTCCTCACAAATGAATGGTCGCTGCTTCTGACATAAGAATTATCTCTACACTGACTACATGAGTCATACAGAGAGGGTTTGGCTCTCAGGAGGGGAATGAAAACCCAGAAAAAGGGAACACATCTTTAGATGGAGACCCCTGACCAGGATGCACAGGAGAGAAGGAGGGCCCACAGCTCAGTCTCTGGTTGCCAAGAGCAACAGAAACAAGAGAGCTTTCCACCATGTCTCCCCATCTTCAAGATACACTGTTACTTACCTTGTAGCTGCTCAACAAAGGTACCCACAGTCCCATGCCAACTTGACCCTCTGCCTGCATGGCAGTCTCTGGACCAACTGTGAGAAGCCCAACACCAAACAACCCAGAAAGAAGTCACTCTTGGGTGCAAGTGGTGTGGGCTATCACTACCATCCAGCCTGACATTCAATCTCATACTGAAGTCCGTGTGCTGGCATTGTCCCCAAGAGACTATGGATATGGTACCCCAGTGGAGCCATCAGAGATTGTCTGAATGGAGACATTTGTAGACTTGCTTCCCATATTATCTTCTATCACTACACATGTTGAAGGAAGATCTCACCAAAGGCTTTGTCAGAGATCGATCTCTTTAAGAACTAAGAATGAGGAGTCACATGGTTAAATGGGAAAAGGTTCCTATTCTTTTTCACCGACTGCAGCTTGCATCAGGTGTACAGACTGGGCACCAACCCAAACCCTAAGGATGACTTTTGGAAGATGACCCTTGAATCTGAGGCACAACAACCAGAACTGCAAACAACAGTAAAGAAGAGGAACTTTTCCTCACTTTTCCAGCAACTGTGAAGAGGTGACTGAAGAACTGCCAAAACGCTGAAAAACAGGTAAAAACAATTCAGGGCTTTTAGTAGCATCTTTGGAGGAATCAAGTCACTATCCCATCAAGAAGTGGCATCTATATGTTAGAAATATCTGGTGTTGCAAGAAATCAGTCACAGGCTCAAAAGTTACTTGGCAATGCAAACTTTACTTCAGCAGAAGGGAGCACTACCAAAACAAATCCAGCAAGCATGTACAGTGGGTGGGAAGTCTGCCCAGGTTTTTATCCCTAAGGCAGCACTGGCTTGCTCTGACAGGAGGAGCTCAGAGTGACAATCTACGCCACTGACTGATTTAAAATTGGGGAGGGCAAGGGGAAGAGCTGTAGTTACCATTGGATCACCTAGAACCCTATAGGCATTATGATTGGAAGACTGAGGCAAAGGGAGATATATTGGGGGGCTCAAATGGCTACTTTTTAACTGAAAAATATCTCCACCTAACTACACACTGTGAAATTTAGGTTTTAGCTTACAGCAAACACATTTTTGTTACATATTAGGAAACTCAGACTACAGTTTTAACTTTGACAGAGAAGTGAACCTTAATCCTACATATATTTCCTTCCCTTCAACCTGGTGCCTGTGTGCTGGCCTCAACAAATTATGTGCTAAGGAGTGATGCCACGTGACTTCTGCCTGGCTTTTTCTGAACACCTGTCCTTTGAGAACAGCTCTTTGTTGTGAGGAAACTCAGGCACCATGAAGGCCACAAGGAAAGGGGTTCTGACCAAAAGACCCAGACAATAGCCAGCATTAACTGCCAGATATGTCAGTGAGCGATCTTCCAGATTGGGGCTTGGCAGATTTTGGCCTGTGATCCAGATCTAATCAATTGCCTCTTTTCATAAATAGGGTTTTATTGGAACACAAACCATGTCCATTCATTTTTCTATGACTGCTTTTGCATTACAATGGCACGATTTAGTAATAACAGAGACCCTAAGAGCCATAAAAGTCAAAGATAATTTACTATCTAATTCTTTTCAGAAAGAAAAAAAAAAAAAAAAAAAAAAAACTTCCCACTTCTGCACTAGATGATTCTAGTCCTCCGTCTGAGCCACCCCAGATGAAGTCTAGTGGAGCAGAGACATGCTGTCTCCACCAAACCTTACCCAAATCTTAGAATTATAAGCCAAATACCATTGTCCGAAGCTACTACATTTGGGGATGACTTGTTTCATAGCAAAAAATAAACAAAATTATATTTGTCATTTTTTAAATATGCTGAACTCAAGGGAGCCTGCCCATCCATAGCTGCTAATTTTGTATTTAGATTCTATCACTTGGAGCTTTCTTTGTATGTACCAACTTGCTGCAAATCATTAGTAGCAAGTGTTGTAGATAATCGCAAGAAAGGATTTTTCTGTTCCCAATTCTAACAAGATTTAGATTAGATACTCCTTTAATTCAGATGTCAATAACACCACAGTGCTAATTTTATCTCCAAGAAAAGACAATTTTATGTTATTATCTAGTAACACCTCATTAATTGGCCTCCAAGAATTGTTTGCTGGCAGTGTTACGGTTAAGTGAGTAGTCTGAATATCCTGCACTGTGAAACAAAGCTTTGATGTTACTAGTAACATTTCCCATAATATACTTATGCAAACAGTTCTCTGCATTAAAATAATTGAAGCCAAAAATGCAAACATTAATCAAATATAGAAGCAGAACCAAAACTATTTCTATTACTAAACAATTTTGAATTGTTGCTTCAGCAAAGCATCATCTCTCACATTAAATTGCACATGATTGTGTGGATTATTTTGCTTTAATTTGATAATTTTTTTATAATTGTATAAGCTTTAAGTTTGGGATTTTATGTGTGTGTGTGTGCACAACATCAGAATATTCAGTACAGCAAGTCTATGATATTTTTTCATATACAAGAGGTCTATAAAATAAAAGGACAGCTATTGCATGATTCTACTTATGTGAGATACCTAGAATTCATAAAGACAGAGTAGTGATTATCAGAGGCATGGGGGAAAACTGAAGGGAGGGTAGTGTTTAGTGGGAGTGGAATTTCAGTGTGGGATCATGACGTTTCTGGAGATGAATAATGGTTGTGGTTGCACAACAATGTAAATCTTCTTATTGACACAATTTGATGGTTAAAAAGCAAAATTTTATGTCATCTATATTTTATCACAATAAAAAAAGAGGATTGGTATTATCCAAATATGAGAAATTCCAGTGTAGATGAAAAGCAGCTCCCCTTGACCCTTTCCCTATCTGCTTAACCCCAACCTTTGGGGTTTTAACACTAAGTTGGTGAAAAGAGCCCCTTTGGAAAAAGAAACCAAAGAATTTGTGCTCAAGAAAAATGCCCATCCTCCTTCAGACTCAGAGCAGCACCAGCTGCAGCCACCAAGTCCTTTTGGTAAAGGATTCCTTCATAACCCCTGTGTGGGGCAGAAGGAAGTGATTCCAAGGGGGATCAGGCTCAGAAAGGAGAGAGCCCACCACCAAGACCCACAAAATTTACTAGCTCTCTGGCAACTCAGAACTTCATCTTATCCTATATTTAGTGTGGTTTTGTTTCACCCCAAATGAGAACCCCTCCTTCTAGAAGGGAGGCAGCTCTGAGCAATGTTGGAAACTGAGGCATCTCCCAACAGGAGGAGGGTGGCATAGTGGAGGAACCAGGATACTCAGAGGGAGATCCATCCAGAGACAGGCACTGGAAAGAAATGGCAGCAAACACTTGGTGCCAGACTCTGTGCTGTGTTTATCTCCTTTAAATTCTTTGGGGTCTTTATCTTGTTTAGCTCATCCCAATTATATTAATTGTTTGTAGTTGTATAGGTTAGAAAACTGAGCCCTGAGAAATTAGCTCACTTGCCTAATGTGTCACACAGCTCATAAGAATTCAGAACGAGGACCTGGGTCCACTTCACTGTAAAGGGTTCTCTGTCCCTTCCATCTCCCTATCTTATCAGTCCTATCCTCCTCCTGATGGTGACCCTCACCTGCTCTGTAATGGCTTTTCCTTGCTATACATCGGTTTCTTTATCCAACGATACCTTCTCCACAATCTATAAGGAGCCTCTGAGCTCTCTCTGAGCAATATAAAATTTGGTAGTTAGTAAGAGACTCCAGAGAACTGGTACCCAGTGGGAAAACAGGAAAAAGGACTCTGACCAACTACCCCCAGCTGGGCAATGGCAGAAGGCCATGTCAGGGACCATGCTGTCAAAGGAGCCACCAGACATCATCCAGGGACCACTGATATGAGACTTCTTTCTTCAGAATGTCTAACTTAACATGCTGGTGCATCTAGGAACAAATCCACTCCATAACAAAATTAGCCATGCTAAACCTCTGCCTAGCAAAACAGCACCCACAGCTTTTGCTAGCCATACTATTTGAAAATAGTTCTAAAAATAATGTTGCTAGTAACTTCTATTTGTCCCTTCCCAGGAGAAGGTAAACAAGTAAAATCAAAGGCACTGCTACGCCAGCTGCCTCTTCCTGTATTTGTTTCTTCTCTTAGGCACCACCCACTCCCCCACCCCACCCCTCCTCTTCCTGCTCTCTGTAGTTCCTCCATCAATTGCTCTCCTCTATCAAATCAGACACAGAGGCAATGTTAGTCATTGACATTTGTTTAGTAATTCTTTATACTTAAGTGAAAATTAATTTCTTGTGTAATATTGTCCATTTGACCTTTTCAGAGTTAGATTAATGCTCTCCAGTAACCAATCCAAGGGGCTAAGAACTGAAAGAGGACCAAGGAGATTGTGCTAAGTGACTCATCGAGGCCATGGCAATTCCATACCTGAAGAGACTATTCATGCCAAGAATGGGGCTCACTCTCTGGCTTTGGGCCACTTGGTAATTATGCCACTTTCCACTATTGTAGCTGGTTCCAGGCAATTGGCCTGTCCCTGGAGCATGTGATCTGACTTTGGTCTGTTTCTGGAACAAAGGTCTTTGAGAAACTCATAATCACCATTTTCATAACAGCAATCAACTCTTCTTATCTACCTTTAACATACTAGACATACTTATTAGATCACTCAGAGAGTGAGTAGCTCGGTGGTAGAGTACATGCTTACCATGCACAAGGACCTGAGGTGCCCCACCACCACCCAAAAAATCACACAGACAAACATTAAAAGTGAAAAGAGAAAAACTTTCTACCCCAGTGGTGCTCCATCTGACCATTTATCCATTATTCAGCAAGAATCTTAGCTCCACTTTCAGGCCCTTTGCAAACCTTGGTGTTGGGGTTTCTCCTCTTTGGGGCTGCTCTCTCTTCCTAGCCTTTCCCTTAAGGAAGTGTCTGGGTACTCTGATTAGAACATCCTCCTTCTCCACCTAGAAAAGTTCAAGCCCCCAGCTCATTCTTCTGGGAGGTCTTCTCTAAGTCTTTTCCCAAAGATGATCCCCTGCCTCTGTCCAGGTATGTCCAATACAGGTATTTGTTATAAGTCTGTTGAAGAATCAGTTCACTGTTCCCACTGTTATCTGTCCACATGCCTCTTCTTCAATGGAGGGTAATCCTCTACAGAGTTGGGGTAGGGTTTTATATATTTACTTCTGACTCCCACAATACTAAGCCCACTAAGCTGCTAACTACCAACTGAACGGCAGGTGGATAATGAACAGAAAGACCCTCTTATCTTATCTGTAAACCCCAGCTTAAGTCCAGACTAACCCTTGTGGAGTTCCTGAGCAATTTCACATCTTCTCTTCTGTCCTATGCTAGGGCTTAAAGGCTCCATCACTGCAGCATCACTAGATGGGGAGTGGTGGTGGTAAGGGATGGGGTGTTATTAGGTGAGCATATGTGGGGTTATGTGTGCAGGGGGATGGAAATACCTACATATGTCTGGATTCCTCTTGAGCACTGATCATTCCCTTTCTTTGCTTGCTTACAAAGAAATGTCTCCTTGAGGGGACATGACAAAGGCCA
This sequence comes from Sciurus vulgaris, assembly GCF_902686455.1. Classification (NCBI taxonomy): domain Eukaryota; kingdom Metazoa; phylum Chordata; class Mammalia; order Rodentia; family Sciuridae; genus Sciurus; species Sciurus vulgaris. The sequence goes on along the minus strand of NC_136470.1, from coordinate 70,413,694 downwards.
AATGGATGAAGCCTATTTCCATTTGTCCTAAATGTGCCTTCCTTTCCAGCTTCAAAAAAAATATGTCTATAGAGAGGAATCTGAACTCTGGGATGTTTTGCATCTGCTCTTCTTCCTTCAGAGTCTTGCCACTCAAAGTATGGTCCTGGGTCAGTATTAGGATCACCTAGGAACTTGTTTGAAATTCAGACTCTCAAGCCCCACCCAGATTTGCTGAATCAGAATCTACATTTTTACTAAATCCCCAGATGACTCACATGCACATTAAAGGGTGAGAGGACTGATCTTTAGTACACCTTTACGCCACACTATTTCATAGTGGGTGTGTCTGTCTCTGTAAACTCTGGGGTGCTCCGTCTGATTCCACTGGAATTAGTCAAATTTGATCATGTGCTTTAGGTGTTTAGCAGAAAGCCCATTATTTGGCAGTTCTCTCTTCTTCAAGACATTAGGCGTTAACCATTAAGCCCCAACTAGTGAAAACCTGGACTTCAGTCTAGGGCTTCTCTCAGGCTATCGGAAATTCCCTCTATATTTACTAGACCATGAATACCCGTTTTTATCTGTGGTATAGTATAGATCAAGATAAGGCAAAACGGAGGACTTCTCATAGTCTCTGTAGAGTTTCTTCACCCAGGGTGGGGTTTTCTTGGTGAACCCAAGAATTAGCAAGCCACTTGGAGTGGGGGTGGAGAAGTCATGTGATCTGTGAGATGAAGGACCTACAGCATGGCCTTGGTTGAATGATGTTCATAGTCTGTAGAAACTTCTAAGTTTTAAGCATAGTAAACCCCAGAAATCCTTCAAAGAGCTGTAGGTCAGCAAGGATGGCCAGAGAATGACCTCTATCATATACTACTTAAGTGAGGTTAACATATACTACTTACGTGAGGTATGACATCCTTCCCAAGCCTTTCAAAAGTCAGAGGAGTTATGGGTCATGGCAGAGCATGTTCTTGGGGATAATGGGAATAGGATTCACCTGCAAAAGGTGCTCAGACCATCAACAAAATTATACAGATTGCCAGGATCTGTACCAAAGCTCCTCCTGGCAGATGAACATCCATGGTGCAAGACAGTAGGCAGCAGCCCAGGAGTTAGGCTGCAGTGTGTTCATGACCAGCTTAATGTGAAGGGAACTCCTGAGGCCTAAAAGGGCATTGTGTAGGGTCCAGGACTCCCACTGTTTGAAAATGAAGCCATATCTGGTGCTTAAGAACACAGAGCAGAGAATGAGCTCCTGTGCTAAGAAAGCCCCAAGAAACAGAACCAAGACAAAGAAATGAAAGCTACTTTCATGAATTCTCTAAAGAGATGGAGATATGGAAGAAACTGAGGTTCAAGGAGATAAAAGTGGGATGGGATTGGAACAGAAGACCCATTCTGTCCATGATTCAATATTCCCCCAAGGACCCCATGTCTTTTGAGAGAGTATCATTTACTTTCTTCTTTCACCTTTTCTTGGTGTGCAGGAAGTGACACCTCATCTTCCTTCTCCCTAGTCAGAGTCCAATAGAACCCTTTCTTCCTCTGTCTCAAAATATTTTGGCTTTTTCTACTAAATGCAAAGAGGCCATCATTGACCCTTAAATTGTCCAGTCAGAAGTTATTCCCAAATCAAAGTAAATGACCAGTGCCTTTACAGTACATATATGTATGTGAATGTGTGGCTACGTGTATATACATGCATAATATGTAACATATAATAGATTTTTGTGGCAACAATTTTATATTTTTATATGTAGAACACTGGTTACTTTTGTGAAAACATATTTGTTATTTGTTATTAAATTGTTACCACAAAAATTACACATAACGATTTCACCTACATGCACCTATTTTTAACTCTCTGGCATTCCTGTGTGCCTTAAGATGACAAATAAACACATCTGAATATAACCTATGTTGTTCCAGGCCACACCTGTCTGAAATAGAATAGGGTCACAGTAATGGGAAAAGTGGCATTTCTTTGACTGTTGTCGCCTTCAATTCTGGGAAATCTGACCACTCTCAAATCCTTCCCAACTATTTCTGGGAGCCCCTAAGCAGGGGTGGGGATGGGGTTTGGTCTTCCCAAAGAAGGTTTTTTCAGTCACAAAGCGAACTCTCCTTTCCCTCCCCTGTTGTGTCCTGACAGCTTTAGTGTCAACCTCCTGCAGGTCTACACCCAAGCTGGAACTCCTTTGCCAACATCTCTACTGCCCTGGTAACTACTGAAGCTGACATTATAAAATGGCATTTCAAAGAAAAATGTTTGGAATTTATATTCTGAAAGTACAGAAAAGAAAATGCAAAGGTGATAAAAGTAAATATATTTGGTTGTACCTAGATCTTTGGATTTCTTTGAATCACAGTCTAAATTTCCCATTTAAATAAAGTTTTTATTAATGCAAGTGAATGTGTCATTGAGCATGTTATTCCTGACCACTTAAAAATTCCTATTTTTATGACAAGAAAAATATGTATATAAACTCAGTGGAGATGCATTATTTATTACTTAGTTAACCATACTTTGAGGAAGCTGAGCTGCTTAAGACATCTAACACTAACTTATTTATATTTAATTTATATTTTATAAATATTGGTACATTAAAAGAAATAGCTTCTGGTGACAATAAGTACTAGAGAGATTGAAAAGATGGAAGGAATTGTGAATTGGACTTTCGTTTAGAAAACCAGGAAATGTGAGATAAATGTGTTTCAAAAATGAAAGGTATATAAATTCAGTGACTTAATAAAAATTCTTTTTTCCAGATGTGTCTAATATATATGCATCTACTTTTTCTATTTTAAAAGAATTAGTGATCTTTCTTGAAGTGCTTACATTGCTGTTAAGACTTTTAGTTCTGTTTGTTTTGATGTGGTCTGATGTGAGTTGAGTTTCATTTTGTCTTGCTTTATTACATTTTCAAAAATATTACCAAAGTAAAGGGAAATTCTTAACTTTTATTTTATCTATTTTTATTTTCCCTTCCACTAGCGACTAATGTTCAGATTTTTTTACTTTCCCAGCTCCTTAGTCCTTGAGCTTGGGAAAGTGTCCTAAGCTCAAGTCAAACACTGAATTCCTTGGATGTTGAAGCAGAGATTATTGTTGCAAAGAAGCAAGTTTCCACTTTGGGGACAGGTAAATGCAGAAGAGGTAGCAATACTGAGTTTTCAGGTCAGCATCTGTGGTATCCAGAATTTAAGGCAGTGTGAGCTGGGGTGGTCATGGGTTAGTGGCAGCAAGGGCAACATCCTGCGAGGTGTGGTGGCACATGTCTGTAAGCCTAGCAACTTAGGAGGTTGAGGTAGGAGGATCACAAGTTCAAAGACAACTTCAGCAACTCAATGAGATCCTACCTACTTAGTGAGATCCTGTCTCAAAATAAACATTAAAATAAAGAGATGCGGCTCAGTGGTAAAGCACCCCTGGTTTCAATCCCCAGTGCCAAAAAAAAAAAAAAATAGAGAGAGAAGCATCTTCACCAAACTTGGTCTGGGTATGCTCTGGGTTCCCTAGTGAATGCCTTCTTTTCAAACTTGTTTTTGTTGTTGTTGTTGTTGTTGTTTTGGTTTGGTTTTGGTTTTGGTTTTGGGTTTTTTGTTTTTCTTGGTCCTGGGGATTGAACTCAGGAGCACTTGACCACTGAGCCATATCCCCAGACCAATTTTGTATTTTATTTTAAAGACAGGTTCTCACTAAGTTGCTTAGTGCCTCGCCATTGCTGAGGCTAGCTTTGAACTCAGATCCTCCTGTCTCAGCCTCCTGAGCTCCTGGGATTACCCACTGCCAGGTAGTTGTGCGAGTACTCAATATTCTTTCAACAAATTCCTCTTCCATTTAAGACTTGATCACCTTCTATTGCTTGCAAGAATATTAGCTGATACAAGTTCATTGTAAAAAAAAAAAAAAAAAAAGAAAGAAAATTAAAAATACAGTCAAGCTGGGCATGATAACGCAAGCCTGTAATTCCAGTGGCTTGAGAGTCTGAGGCAGGAGGATCACAAGTTCAAAGCCAACTTCAGGAAAACCAAGGTGCTAAGCAACTCAGTGAGACCCTGTCTCTAAATGAAATACAAAATAGAGCTGGGAATGTGGCTCAGTGCTGGAGTGCCCCTGAGTTCAATGCCTGGTAGCCCCCCCAAAATAATAAATAAATAAATAAACAAATAAAGAAAAAAATTACTCATGATATCCTCACTCAAATAACAACCTTTAACATTTTTTATGTAGCATTTTGTTTATATAGCCTTTCGAAATGCTTTATCCATCTATATACATTAATATACAATACACACACACACATAGACTTAGTTGGGTGCTTTTCAATGCAAGTATCAGAAAGTTCAACTCACAATGTCTACAACACAACTGCTATTCTTGGCATCTGGACCTTACTTAGGCTCTGTAGACCTCAGAGTACAGATGGACATCCCTTAATGCTCCTGGCTTGCCCGACCCTACTTTGAGTCTACCAATATCATTTCATAGAGCTGTGAGGTTTTGCATTCCACTAAACACAGTGACCTTCCTAAAGGAATGTGACAACCACAGATGTTTGCAAAGCTGCAGTTTTTGTGGACCCACAGGTGGACCCTGAGTTCCTTCAGAAGACATCCATGGCATATGCTTTTGGACATGTCATCTGGATCTATGACACATCTACTCTTGCTCTCTTTGCAATCCTGTCTGCTTAAATCTGAGACTTTTCCTTGGATCTGATTCCTACACTTGTCTTTTCATGGACCTGACATCTTCTATGGTTGTCCTGATATCCATCATTGGACCACCTTTAAATCCACCCTTTCCTCATGAACTTTCCTACTTTTAATTTTTCCATTGACTTACCTCAGCCAGCTCCTTATTTGTGTCTTGATGTTTCTTATTCCACTACTGGACACAGATCAGATTACTTGGTCCCTGAGCCTAGTGCCAAGAATTGGATCAAAGTGTCATTTCTCCTTGTCCCTAAGGGTATCTTATAATTCTGGCAAACTTAGTAAAGGAAAGTCCAGAAAAATCATCAAAATCTGCATATTATGTCAATGGGGCCAATCTGAGAAGATAGTGGGACAATTTTTGTTTTTCTCTTTGTAGTTCTCAACATTACACATTTTCTTAAGCAGTGTGATAATTTTGCCATATGCCATCCATTGATAGCTAAACCCGACTTATCTATGTTAATAACTATGTATTAGGATAATGATTTTTAAAGCATATTTTAAACCCAATGGAACATTTTTCCCTTTTAAGGGGGTGACATGATTAGCTTCAATTGGTACAAGGGAAATAGAAAAATTGATATATCAAAATGTCTACCAGTTACTGAGTACTATGAATTGCAGAAACCCAAATCTAAGGGGCCTTTTGTTTTATCAGGGACCTTCAATTAATCAGACTGCATAAAGACAAGCATCTACATCTTCCCCGTCCCCAGGTTTTGGATCCTTGAGTTTGGGTTGGCAAGCTAAAGGGAGAGGAAGAAGGGATGCTGGATAAGCACTACCTAATGTGTGTATAAGCCTCCTCTTCATTCCAAGTCTTCAGTGAACTCGACTGAGTACTCTTATGTCTCATTGGAGGTTTGGGGAGTCAGAGAAGGGAAGGATGATATCACCAAAAGGAAAAAAAAAAAAAAGAGTTAAGCTCCACATTGGGTAGGACGGAGAAGCATAAGGAAGAACAAGCTATTTAAAGTGAGATGCAAATGAAATATCAGAAACCAGAACTGGAGCCAAGTGACAAGGAAAATACGAGTCATCTTTCCTCAGAGGACTGTGCTGTCTCCTCAGGATGCAGGGTTGGGTGAGAGTAAGGGGTCAGATATCTCTTAAATCTTGAAGGACAAAGTCACCTTCCCAGCTTCTGGGTTTTAGTGTTGAGTATTTCACCTTCTACCATCTACTTATTTTTTAGGAACCTGTTATTATCTCTATCTACATTTTGCTGCTGTAGGAGAAGTCACCTACCCAACAGAGAAAAACACAATTAAGAAAATCTACTTATTGTGTAAAAATGACTTCTTAAGCACCATTCATTGGTCATCTGGGGCCCATTGACACTAAAGTCAAATGATGTTGCTTAAGAAATCTGCATATTTAAGTTGTACAAGTACCTTGAATATGCCCAAGTGTCTGTGACATTCAAAGAAAGGAAACAAGAATGAATGTGCACTTCGAAACTTAGAAGTGAAGGAAAGCAAGCATCTTTTTAGGAAGGGTGCCATACTAAATGAACGAATGAACAAAAGAATGAGTTAAGAAATCAATTAACTTCAGAAAATCAATTAATCTCAGAAAATTATTTCCAAGAATAGAACACTTTTTTTAAAAAGTGTTTTCTTTCTTTTCCTAATGGATAAAAATTTGCTTCTCTCATTTGATTTGCTCTTCAAATCCTGGTCATACTGATTTGCATTTAAATTTTGACCTTATATCATCTCACAGGTTCTGAGTCAAATGTCAAGGGGAGGAGTTATGCTCTCAACTGGATTTAATGTAGGATTCAAGAATGTTTCTTCTTGATTGTTTCTATGAATCCCTGTCTGTTCCAACACTCTCAGCTGTAGGTAAGAAAGTTCCTAATCTTTGTACTTAGGGTCACTCTGCTCCTGAGCTGATCTTAACCAAGGCAGGAATCCTAGACCTACCAGCTAGCAGAGCACAGTCTTTAACTTTCTTTTTTCCTTTTTCTTTTTATTTAAGGTGTTAGTCTTTATTTGAATGTTTGTTGGGTGGTATTTACAAGCACCAGTTTTGGTCTCAGCCACAATTGTGCTCCAGTCCTGTCCCCACCACTCTCAAGCCCTTGAACAAATTGCTTGGTTTCTATTTTTTTTTCTTTTTACTTTTATTTATTTATTTTTTCATTATCTTATTTTGACAGTGATAAGAATTCTTAAAAACTTTTTTATACATGTATATATTGCAATAATGTCTGTCTCAATCTATAGTCCTTCCCATCCCCACCCGCCCCACCCCTCCTCTCACTCCCCTCTGCCTAATTCAAAGTTCCTTCATTCTCCCCTATCCACCCCGACTATGGATCAGCATCCACTTATCAGAGAAAACATTCCACCTTTGGTTGTTTGGGATCGGTTTACTTTGCTTAGCATGATAATCTCCAGTTCCATTGATTTACCTACAACTTTCATAATTTCATTCTTCTTTAAGGCTAAGTAATATTCCATTGTGTATATGTACCATAGTTTCTTTATCCATTCATCTGTTGAAGGGCATCTAGGTTGGTTCCATAGTTTTGCTATCATGAATTGAGCTGCTATAGACATTGATGTAGCTGTGTCACTGTAGTATGCTGATTTTAAGTCCTTTGGGTATAAACCAAAGAGCGGATAACTGGGTCAAATGGTGGTTCCATTCCAAATTTTCTAAGGAATCTCCACACTGCTTTCCAAAGTTGTTGCACCAATCTGCAGTCCCACCAACAATGTATGAGTGTAACTTTTCCCCTACATCCTCGCCAACACTTGTTCTTGCTTGTGTTTTTAATAATTGCCATTCTGACTGGAGTGAGATGAAATGTTAGAGTGGTTTTTGATTTGCATTTCTCTAATTGCAAGAGATGATGAACATTTTTTCATGTTTGTTGATCAATCGAATTTCTTCTTCTGTGAATTGTCTGTTCAGTTCCTTAGCCCATTTATTTATTGGATTATTTGATTTTTTGGTGTTAAGCTTTTTGAGTTCTTTATATACCCTGGAGATTAGTGCTCTATCTTAGGTGTATGTGGTAAAGATTTTTTTTCCCATTCTGTAGGCTCTCTCTTCAAATTATTGATTGTTTCCTTTGGTGAGAAGAAGTTTTTTAGTTTGAATCCATCCCATTTATTGATTCTTAATTTTACTTCTTGAGCTTTAGGAACCTTGTTAAGGAAAATCAGATCCTAAGCCAACATGATGAAGATTTGTGCCTACATTTTCATCTATTAGCCACAGGGTCTGAGTTCTAGTGCCTAAGTCTTTGATATACTTTGAGTTGATTTTTGGGCAGGGTGAGAGACAGAGGTTTACTTTCATTTTGTTATATGTGGATTTCCAGTTTTCCCAGCACCATTTGTTGCATAGACTGTCTTTTCTCCAATGTATTTTTGGCAACTTTGTCTAGTATGAGATATCCATATTTATGTGACTTTGTCTCTGTGTCTTCTATTCTGTACCATTGGTCTACATGTCTATTTTGGTGCCAATACCATGACGTTTTTGTTACTATTGCTCTGTAGTATAGTTTAAGATCTGGTAGTGTGATCCCCCCTGCTTCACTCCTTAGCAAGGATTGCCTTGGCTATTCTGGGTCTCTTGTTTTTCTTTGTGTGAAGAATGTCATTGGGATTTTAATAGGAATTGCATTGAATCTGTATAATGCTTTTGGTAGTATGCCCAGTTTTACAATATTAATTCTGCCTATCCAAGACCAAGGCAGAGTCTTAACATTTGTTCTGAGTCTCAGATGGGCTGTGGCAACCCAAGTGTGCACTATGCTACTACATATCCCAACATGCCCTACTTGTCCATCTGCACCTGACCTCCTCCTGCTTGCCTACAGTTCAGCTCTGAATGCTGGACCATTTACCCAGAATCTCAATTTTACCTAGATCCTAGTGACCCTATCCCATTTCCCCCTATATCTTTAAACTTAGGCTAGGTGAGGATTTGAATAAACAGACTTTGAAAGTTATGTGCCTATCTCTTACAGGTTTTGAGAACTAGCATTACCTGGAAATAGTTCTCAGCTAACAGAGGGACCTCCCTTCCGTTGATACATAGCAGTGATCCAGGATTCCTAAAAGGATGTCCTTGTTTAGCTATGCCTATGGAATGTGTATGGGGCTAATATCAGTCTGGAGGGCCAGGCATAGCAGCAAGTTATTGCAAAGTTAGGTGGCCTCCATCTGTAAGAGTGGTTTAGTTTGTGACCAGGTATTCATTTCTGGCAAGAGTGACAACTGGGTCTCGACTCTTAGGAAGAGATGAACAAGAGCTAGATGTTACTTAATTTGGCTGAGGTTTAAGGGAGGTCTCCAGTTCTAGTAGTCTACTGGCTTGCCAGACAGGAAAACTCAACTGGGCACCTGCTTCTATGAACTGGTTTAACACAGGGTAGGGGAGGAATGGGGCAGAACTTTTTGAACTGTAGCTCTCAATGAACTAATGATTTTGGAATCAATTAAGAGACTCCCTGCAAACATCTTTCAATGAAATTAAATTAGTAGAATGAAATGGAAGGAATCAAAACACACTTAATGTAGTCACTTTTTCTTCAGTTACATGTTTGTATATACACTATATACATCTGAGATAATATTTGAGAAGAAATGGGAACTAAGGGATGGAGAGGGAGATTTATTTTCATATTCAATTTGAAGCTTTTATCATATGCCAAAAGTGAAAATGTAAGCAACAGAAAAATATTTGCAATAAATTTAATGGACAAAAGCTCAATACTCAAGTAAATTTTATGGGAAAACTACAATTTCATGAAAATAGATATGTTGTTTATTACATTGTGATATCACCAGATCAAAAATGGTTAAAATTGGGGCTGGAATTGTGGCTCAGTGGAAGAGCACTTGCCTAGCATGTGTGAGGCACTGGGTTTAATCCTCAACAATAAATAAAAAATAAAGGACCACTGACAACTAAAAAATAAAAAAAATTAAAAATGGTTAACTATTAATGAAAAACAAAAACACTAAGTATAAACATTTTGAACAATATAGCTATTAAAAAGAATGAGGAAGATCTATATGTGACAACATGAAAAGATAACTGAAGTGAATCATTCAATGAGAAAGTATTCAATGAGAAAGTTCCAGAATGATATGTATATTACAATAACATTTTTGATAAATATGATACATATTTATTGAGTGTTTACAAAGTGCTGGATACTGTTGGGGAATCAGCAAAGAATAAAACAGACAAAACTGACTTTGTAGGCCTTCCATTCTAATAGTACAGGTTGACAATAAACAAAATTTGTAAGTTTTATAGTACAGAGGTGAAATGTACAATGTAGAAAATAAAACAGGGAAAGAGAATAGGGAATTCTGGGAGATGGGAGTTGCAATTTAAAATGGAGTGATAGAGGAGACCTTCCTTGGAAGTTGACATTTGTGTAGAGAACTTGAAGAGGAAGCAAGCCATGTGATACTGGGGGAAGAGCTTTCCAGGTAAAGAGAAGACCAAATCAATGGCTGTGAGCAATGAGGATGCCTGCATTGTTCAAGGAAGATCGGGGATCAGTGTTACTGGAACAGAAGGAACAGAAGGAGCATTACCTGTGTACATCAAAAAACATAGGTATGCACATGTTTAATAAGTACTTAAACTTCCTGAATGTGGTCTGAAGAGTTTATTGCATTGACATGACTAACTATATAAAATCTTTTGACCCTTATTTATCACTGCAAAAATATGAGGTGGTCATGCTTAACTAGTTCATGGAAGAAGAAATATAGAACAAGCCCTAACATTTAGAATATTTATGTAGTTTCTTCAATGCAAAATTCAAATATTCAAGATAGGTATTCTTTCCAAAAGTTCCCTTTTTCATACACCTGCCCTGTGGTCCTGCAATTAATGTTATGGCTTGGATATGGTTCATATGTGAGAAAATCAAGAACATTCAGAACCAAAATGATCAGGTTATGAGAGGTGTAACCTAATCAATGGCTTAATCCATTGATATGGACTAATTGGATGGTAACCATGGGCAGGTAGGATGTGGCTTGAGGACATAGGTCACTGGAGGCCTACCTTTGGAGTATGAATTTTGTCCCTGTTGAGCAGAACTCTCCATTTCCTTATTGCCATGTCCTGAACTGCTTTCCTCCACCACACCCTTCCACCATGATGTTCTGCCTCACCTCTGGCCCAGAGAAATGAAGTCCATCTATGAACCAAGACCTCTGAAACTGTGAGCCCCAAATAAATTTTTCCTCCTCTAAAATTATACTTGTGTGCTCTTTTGGTCACAGCAGCCAAAAAGCTGACTGCAACAGTACCGTACTCCCAACTATGCCGGGAGCTCTGGGAGTGCAGAGGCCCTTTCTACATCTGTTCTGTGTACATTTTCTCTCTGGACTCTGGCACTGCTCTTGGCACTCTTGGGCATGCATAATGGTCTATGGTTATAGTGTTTATCAATTCCAGAAACAGTGCTGGGCACTTCCCTGGTTTGATCTTCACAAATGCCTCTGAAGGTCGTACCACTTTTGTTGCCATGTTAAACATGGTCTTCTGAGGCGTAAGGCGAGCAACTTACTGAAAGTCATATGTCAAAGCATTTCCAGCAGGAGTTGGATTGGTTTTGTGTTCCACAAAGTCAAAGCATCAATACCATGAACAATGATGAGGTATGCAAGCCAGCAAGAATTTTATTTAAAAGGAAAGTGAGAGAAAGATTCTGAACTTGGGGGTATGGCACCCAGGAAGGATAAGAGTGCCTGTTAAGTCTTACAGAGCTCCTCCTTTTAAAGACGGTTAAGGAGAAGATGGTACCCTCCTCTTGATTGGTTTTTGATATTTCAATTTTCCCAAGGTAGGTGCAGGCCAGATTACAGATTATGCAGTAACTTTTGGCAAGATAGAAATTTACACCATTTCTGAGAAACATTTCTGAGCTGTCTTATAACGTGTCGGGTCATGTTAAATGGCTGTCCTTGTGCTTGCCCTCTTTTTTTTTTAATTCATTTTTATTGTAAACACATGAGATACATCTCGTTTCTCTTTTGTACATGAAGTAGGGGTATACCATTTGTATAATCATACATTTACCTAGGGTAATAGTTTTTGATTCATTCTGTTATTTTTTTCCTCCCCCCCACCTCTCCCACCCTTGCTTGCCCTCTTATCAACAATTACTATTCCTTCCCTACTCTCCACTTCCTATCCTTTTCTTTCTCAAAGCAAGAACTTAAACCCAGGCACTTTGGTGGTAGATCTTTGACTTAAATAACTATTAATGCCTTTTAATAAATGTGTTCAAAAATTAATCATGTAGAAGATATAACAATATTTATCATATTCATTAAAAAAAAAGGGAATGCAATCACTTGCTGGAGAGGCTATTAGAAAACAAGCACACTGGCCACATGGCCCACTGCCACCCCATCACTGAACATGGCCACCTCCCTCTTGGGACACTGGCCAGGGCCTGGAAGCCCAATATCAAGTTGCCTGCAGGTTTGCTATCACCGCCATCTTGGGACATGGTCACCTCCATCGAGGGACACTGGCCAGAGAGCCTGGAGGTCCATTATCAAGGTGTTTGCAAGTTTGGCTGCACATTGTGTCTTCCTCCTGGGTGTGCTGATAGCCACCAGCTTGCTGCAAAAGCAGGAGAGAGCCAGGCTCTCCCTAGCTCCATGAGTCCTGAGGTGTGTGGGCACAGACAGGGATCACTATGGTGGGTTGGAAGGTTGAAGGAAGATGTGAGGGTGTATTGCTCTTGGGTTGCCCAGCCACCCCTGGGTTCCCAGGGCCCACGTGGGCTGTCAATTACCGGGCCCCAACACCAGCCTGATCCCCAACTTCCTCTCCAGTCCAGCATTCACTGACCCCCTGGTCTTGCCAGATTCAGCATCAGTCCAGCACCCAGCAGGGCCCTCTGGCTCCCTGCTCCCCAGTCTCCTAACCTCTCCCTAGCCACCAACCCAGCCCAGAGCACAGAGCTATATGGTTGGTCCACAGCTCTCAGCATCTGGTCCTGATCTGCCCAATACAGAACAGCTCTCCATGACAGGCACACAGGTCCTAGTGCTCAACCCTCAGGACTTCCTGGGTGAGACATGCTTGACATCTTAATAGGAGATATTTGGTTTAGTGCTTCTATTGTTTACATTGGGTGCTATTCATATTGATCTCCCTGTTAAATGTGAGGTACTAGAAACCTTCAGAACACTCTAAGTCTATAGGGTAGAAACTATACTATCTCAGATCCACACTGCTAGATAGGAAGACACATGAACAACATGAAAAAGTAAGGAACAAGGCACCCCAAACAAACCAAGATGCTCCAATAATAGAATCCATTGACAACACAGTAGAAGAAATGTCATAGAAGGAATTCAGAATGTACATAGTTAAACTAATCTGGACATAAAGGACAATTTAAGGAGTCAATAAAAGATAGAGGTTACGAAAAGAAATCGAGTGAAATCCTCAAAATGAAGGAATCAGTAAATCAAATTAAAAATTCAATGGACAGTATCACCAACAGACTAGACCACTTGGAAGACAGAACCTCAGACAAAATATATAATTTTTATAATAAAATTGACCACACAGATAAGATGGTAAGAAACCATCTAAAGAACTTCCAAGAATTATGGGATAGCATGAAAAGACCAAATGTAAGATTCATTGGGGGGGCGTTTCAAGATGGCGGCCTAGAGGGTGGCTGCATTTCATGTTGCTCCAGGACTCAGGATTCAAAAGAGGAGATATTGAGAGACTTGGGACCAACTCAAAGCAGCTGGAGGAGTCTCTCCTGTTGGGGAGGCGTCCCAGATGGGACGGTAGTCCCGGAACACAGGGAACTTTGTGAAGTAGAGCTGCCGGCGCGACACCCCTCCCCCCGCTGGAGCACTGAACTCGGACAACTGGAAGCGTCGTAGAGGAGGCCGCTCAGCACAGTGCTGGGACTTGGAGCAACCACTGAGTCTCCAGTGGCTGCCCAGGGGAGGAGCGGCGAGGAGAGCAGTGTGGACTCAGAACACCGGGGCCTGCCCTGAGGAGGAGGAGGAGGAGCGCAGCCGCTTGGATTCAGAGTGACAATACCAGAGCTACAGGCGGTTGCCAGAGGAGAAGCTGCGTGGCGAGCTGTTTGGACTTAGAGCGACGCTTCTGAACACCAGGGCCTGCCTTGAGGACGAGGAGGAGGAGCGTGGCCGTTGGATTTGGAGTGGCTATACCAGAGCTACAGGGGGTTGCCAGAGGAGGAGCTCTGTGGCGAGCTGTTTGGACTCAGACCACTTCTGAACACCGGGGCCTGCCCGGAGGAGTAGGAGGAGGAGGAGGAGGAGCGCGGCGGGGCGTTTGGACTCCCAGTGACTGCATTAGAGCTCCAGGTGGCTGCTCAGAGGAGGAGGCAATTGGTGAGTTGTTTGGACTTAAAGCAACTGCTCCTGAACACAGGGGGGCTGCCTGGAGGAGAAGCGCGGTGGGTCGCTTGGTCTCGAGTGGCCGCACCAGAGCTCCGGGCGGTTATCCAGAGGACGCGTGCAGCGGGTCACGTGGATTCAGAGCCACTCAGAGTGACTGCTCCTGAACACCTGAGGGGTTACCTGGAGGAGGAGGAGGAATGGGGAGGGTCATTTCATTTCGACTCGGAGTGATTGATTGCCCCGGGCTACGGGTGGTTGGTGGGAGGAGGAGGCACGCAGTGAGTTGCTTGGATTCCTAGTGACCGCACTGGAATACTGGGCGACTGTCTGGAGGAAGAGGCGTGTGGCGGGTCTCTGGGACTCAGACCGATTGGACGGGGCCCCAGGTGGCTGCTCAGAGGAGGGGCCACATAGCCAGGCGATTAGGTGCAGAGCAGGGTCCCAGGATCTAGGAGGCTTCTTGGTGGAAGAGCCCCACAGAGACACGCTTAGGGGCGGAGCGAATGTTCCAGGACTACGGGCAGATTCTCTGAGGAGGGGCAGCCTAAGGAGATTCATCTGCGAAGGGTGAGGCTCCCAGGCCCAGGAGGTAGGGCCGGGCCCCTGGGAACTTTGCAGAGGAAGGTAGCCCACCCCAGGCGGTAGCTGTAAATTGAGGGGAACCTCTAGGAGGGAACTGACCAGCGAGACCTCCCCACCGGGTGAGTCTTCCCTGCTGGGTGAGGTTTCCCCACAAGGACGGTAAAACCAGAGACACAGGCCCAAACAGGCCTTGCCTCAGCCCACAGCCTAGGTTCCCTTTGGATGACCATTGGTCAACAAGTGGAGGCACCTCTACCCACTAGCAGGGAATATACCCCACCTGAAAGACACCACTCCTAGAGAGGCAGCTTTCTTGTGGAGCACCGCATTATCAACTTCCTCCAAGACTTCAGCCTACTGAAGGATAAGAGGGGATATATATAGAAATCTTCAGGGACATTGTAAGTCAATAGAGGAAATCTGCAATATCTCAGCGGTCCACTGATACCTGAACAATATGAGAAAACAAGGAAAGAAAATGCCACAATCAAATCTAGATGTTACATCAATAAAATCCAATGACAGCATGGCAGAAGAAATGACAGAAAAGGAGTTCAGAATGTACATATTAAAATGATCAGGGAAGCAAACGATGAGATGAAAGAGCAAATGCATGCACTGAATGATGATATGAAAGAGCAAATGCAGGCATTGAATGATCGCACCAATCGACAGTTAAAAGAGCAAATACAGGAAGCAAAAGATCAGTTCAATAAAGAGTTAGAGATATTGAAAAAAAAAACCAAACAGAAATCCTTGACATGAAGGAAACAATAAACCAAATTAAGAAATCCATAGAAAGCATATCCAGTAGGATAGAAGACCTGGAAGACAGAACCTCAGACATTGAAGACAAAATATTTAACCTTGAAAACAAAGTTGAACAAACAGAGAAGATGGTAGGAAATCATGAACAAAATCTACAAGAACTATGGGATATCATGAAAAGGCCAAATTTAAGAATTATTGGGATTGAGGAAGGCTTAGAGAAACAAACCAAAGGAATGAACAATCTATTCAATGAAATAATATCAGAAAATTTCCCAAATCTGAAGAATGAAATGGAAAATCAAGTTCAAGAGGCTTCTAGGACTCCAAATACACAAAATTACAACAGACCCACACCAAGGCACATTATAATGAAAATGCCTAACATACAAAATAAAGACAGAATTTTAAAGACTGTGAGAGAAAAGAACCAAATTACATTCAGGGGGAAACCAATACGGATATCAACAGATTTTTCAATCCAGACCCTAAAAGCTAGAAGGGCCTGGAACAACATTTTTCAAGCCCTGAAAGAAAATGGATGCCAACCAAGAATCTTGTACCCAGCAAAACTTACCTTCAAATTTGACGATGAAATAAAATCCTTCCATGATAAACAAAAGCTAAAAGAATTTACAAAAAGAAAGCCAGCATTACAGAACATTCTCAGCAAAATATTCCATGAGGAAGAGATGAAAAACAAAGAAGTGAATCAGCAAAGGGAGGAATTATCCTAAAGGAATTGTCAAATAAAGGAGGAACCAAGATGTGTCAAACAAATAAATAATAAAACTTAAAAAATGAACCAAATGACCGGGAAACCAAATCCTATTTCAATAATAACCCTGAATGTTAATGGCCTGAATTCATCAATCAAAAGACATAGACTGGCAGATTGGATTAAAAAGAAAGATCCAACAATATGTTGCCTGCAAGAGACTCACCTCATAGAAAAAGATACCCATAGACTAAAGGTGAAAGGATGGGGAAAAATATACCATGCACATGCACTCAGCAAAAAAGCTGGAGTATCCATCCTCATTTCAGACAATGTGGACTTCAAGCCAAAGTTAGTCAGAAGGGATAAAGAAGGTCATTTCATACTGCTTAAGGAAGCATAAATCAGCAAGACATAACAATCATAAACATCTATGCCCCAAACAGTGGCTCATCCATGTATGTCAAACAAATCCTTCTCAATTTCAGAAACCAAATAGACCATAACACAAAAATACTAGGTGATTATAACACGCCTCTCTCACCACTGGACAGATCTTCCAAACAAAAATTGAACAAAGAAACCATAGATCTCAATAACACAATCAATAATTCAGACTTAACAGACATTTATAGAATATACCATCCAACCAAGAGCGAATACACTTTCTTCTCAGCAGCACATGGACCCTTCTCTAAAATAGACCATATATTATGCCACAAAGCTAATGTTAGCAAATACAAGAAGATAGAGACACTACCATGTATTCTATCAGATCATAATGGATTGAAGTTAGAAATAAATGAAAGAGTAAAACACAGAAACTATTCCAACATCTGGAGATTAAATAATATGCTATTATATGATGAATGGATAACAGAAGATATTAGGAAGGAAATTAAAAAATTCTTAGAGGTAAACGAGAACAAAGAAACATCATATCAAAATCTCTGGGACACTATGAAAGCAGTACTTAGAGGGAAATTTATTTCATGGGGCGCATTTAATAAAAGAAGTAAAACTCAACAAATAAACGACCTAACACTACAGCTCAAAGCCCTAGAAAAAGAAGAACAGACCAGCACCAAAAGTAGTAGAATACAGGAAATAGTTAAACTCAGAGCTGAAATCAATGAAATTGAAACAAAAGAAACAATACAAAAAATTGACAAAATAAATAGCTGGTTCTTCGAAAAAATAACAAAATTGATAAACCTTTAGCCACACTAACAAAGAGAAGACGAGAGAAAACCCAAATCACTAAAATTCGGAATGAACAAGGAAATATCACAACAGACAGGATTGAAATACAAAACATAATTAGAAGCTATTTTGAAAATCTATACTCCAACAAAATAGAAAATTTCGAAGACATCCACAGGTTTCTAGAGACATTCGAATTGCCTAAACTGAACGAGGAGGACATACACAATTTAAATAGACCAATTTCAAGTACTGAAATAGAAGAAGTCATCAAAAACCTACCAACAAAGAAAAGTCCAGGACCAGATGGGTTCTCAGCCGAGTTCTACAAAATCTTTAAAGAAGAGCTCATTCCAATACTTCTCAAAGTATTCCATAAAATAGAAGAGGAGGGAACCCTCCCAAACTCATTCTATGAAGCCAATATCACACTGATACCTAAACGAGACAGAGACTCATCAAGGAAAGAAAATTTCAGACCAATATCCTTAATGAACATCGACGCAAAAATTCTCAACAAAATTTTAGCAAATCGCATACAAAAACATATTAAAAAGATAGTGCACCATGATCAAGTGGGTTTCATCCCAGGGATGCAAGGTTGGTTCAATATCAGGAAATCAATAAATGTAATTCACCATATCAATAGACTTAAAGTCAAGAATCACATGATTATTTCAATAGATGCAGAAAAAGCAATTGATAAAATACAGCACCCCTTCATGCTCAAAACACTAGAAAAAATAGGGATAGTGGGAACATTCCTTAACCTTGTAAAGACCATTTATGCTAAGCCCATGGCTCATACCATTCTAAATGGTGAAAAACTGAAAGCATTCCCCCTAAAAACTGGAACAAGGCAGGGATGCCCTCTTTCGCCACTTCTATTCAACATCGTTCTTGAGACTCTAGCCAGAGCAATTAGAGAAACCAAAGAAATTAAAGGCATACGAATTGGAAAAGAAGAACTCAAACTATCCCTGTTCGCTGATGACATGATTATATATTTAGAGGAACCTGGAAATTCCACCAGAAAACTCTTAGAACTCATAAGTGAATTCAGTAAAGTAGCAGGTTACAAGATCAATGCTTATAAATCCAATGCATTTTTATACATAAGTGATGAATCTTCAGAAAGAGAAATTAGGAAAACTACCCCATTCACAATAGCCTCGAAAAAAATAAAATACTTGGGAATCAATCTCACAAAAGAGGTGAAAGACCTCCACAATGAGAACTATACAACACTAAAGAAAGAAATTAAAGAACACCTTAGAAGATGGAAAGATCTTCCATGTTCTTGGATAGGAAGAATTAATATTGTCAAAATGGCCATACTACCAATAGTGCTATACAGATTCAATACAATTCCAATTAAAATCCCAATGACGTACCTTACAGAAATAGAGCAAGCAATTATGAAATTCATCTGGAAGAATAAGAAACGCAGAATAGCTAAAGCAATCCTTAGCTGGAAGAGTGGAAACAGGGGGTATTGCAATACCAGATCTTCAACTCTACTACAAAGCAATAGTAACCAAAACGGCATGGTATTGGTACCAAAATAGAAAGGTAGATCAATGGTACAGAATAGAGGACATGGACACAAACCCAAATAAATACAATTTTCTCATACTAGACAAAGTGGCCAAAAATATGCAATGGAGAAAAGATAGCCTCTTCAACAAATGGTGCTGGGAGAATTGGAAATCCATATGCAACAGAATGAAACTAAACCCATATCTCTCACCATGCACAAAACTAAACTCAAAATGGATTAAGAACCTCGGAATCAGACCAGAGACCCTGCAGATTATAGAAGAAAAAGTAGGTCCAGATCTTCAGCATGTCGGCTTAGGACCAGACTTCCTTAACAGGACTCCCATAGCTCAAGAAATAAAAGCAAGAATCAATAACTGGGATAGATTCAAACTAAAAAGCTTTCTCTCAGCAAAGGAAACTATCAGCAATGTGAAGAAAGAGCCTACAGAGTGGGAGAATATCTTTGCCAATCATACTTCAGATAGAGCACTAATCTCCAGAATCTATAAAGAACTCAAAAAACTCTACTCTAAGAATACAAATAATCCAGTCGACAAATGGGCTAAGGAAATGAATAGACACTTCACAGAGGAAGATCTACAAGCAATCAACAAACATATGGAAAAATGTTCAACATCTCTAGTAATAAGAGAAATGCAAATCAAAACCACCCTAAGATTCCATCTCACCCCAATTAGAATGGCGATTATCAAGAATACTAGCAACAACAGGTGTTGGCGAGGATGTGGGGAGAACGGTACACTCATACATTGCTGGTGGGGCTGCAAGATGGTGTAGCCACTCTGGAAAGCAGTGTGGAGATTCCTTAGAAAACTTGGAATGGAACCACCATTTGACCCAGCTATCCCACTCCTTGGCCTATACCCTAAGGACTTAAAATCAGCATACTACAGAGATACAGCCACATCAATGTTCACAGCTGCTCAATTCACAATAGCCAGACTGTGGAACCAACCTAGATGTCCTTCAATTGATGAATGTATAAAGAAACTGTGGTATATATATACAATGGAATATTACTCAGCCATAAAGAATGATAAAATTATGGCATTTGCAGGCAAATGGATGAAATTGGAGAATATCATGCTAAGTGAGATAAGCCAATCTCAAAAAGCCAAAGGACGAATGATATCGCTAATAAGTGGAGGATGACACATAATGGGGGGAGGGAAGGGTTAGTGTTAGGGTTAGAGTTAGGGTTAGGGAGGGGGGCAAGTATGGAGGAAGGAAGCACTGTATAGAGGGAAAAGATGGGTGGGAGGGATGGGGGGAAGGGAAAAAATAACAGAATGAATCAAATGACATTACTCTATGTAAATTTATGATTACACAAATGGTATGCCTTTACTCATGTACAAACAGAGAAACAACATGTATCCCATTTGTTTAGAATAAAATAAAAAAAAAGTTTCATTGGGATAGAGGAAGGTGTGAAAATACAAACGAAAGGAATGTACAATCTTTTCAATGAAATAATATTGAAAATTTCCCAAACCTGATGAATGAAATGGAAAATAAAATAACAAGAGGTTTTTAGGACTCCAAATGTACAAAATTACAACAGATTCACACCAAGGTATACTATAATGAACAAGCCTGGCATGCCAAATAGGGATAGATTTCTAAAGGCTGCAAGAGAAAAGTATCAGACACATATAAAGGGAAACCGATTTGGATCTGATTTCTCAACCCAGATCCTCAAAACTAGAATGAACTGGAACAACATATACCAAGCTCTTAAAAAAAAATGGATGCCAAACAAGAATTTTACTTTATTATTTGTTTATTTTTAAAAATATATTTTTAGTTGTAGATGGACACAATACCTTTATCTTGCTTATTTAGTTTTTTATGTGGTGCTGAGGATCAAACTCAGTGCCTCACACATGCTAGGCAAGTGTTCTACCACTGAGCTACAACCCAGCCCCAACAACCAAGAATTTTATATCCAGCAAAACTAAGCTACAGGTTTGAAGATGAAATAAAAACTTTCAATGACATAAAAAAGTTAAAAGAATTCACAACTAGAAATCCTGAACTACAGAACATTCTCTGCAAAACATTTCATGAGGAAATTAAAAATAAAAGTGAAAACCAGCAAAGGGAGGAACTACACTAAAGGAAGAGACAATCAATGGAGAAATGATGCCAAATGAAAAACAAAAATAAATCAAAATTAATGGGAATACAAATAATATCTCAATATTAACCCTAAATGTTAATGACCTAAGTGCTTCAATCAAAAGACACAGATTGGGAGATTGATTTAAAAACAAGACCCAACAATATGCTGTCTTCAGGAGACTGACCTCATAGGCAGACGTCCACAGACTGAAGGTGAAAGGACGGAAAAACACATGTCAAACACATGGACTGTGTAAACAAGAAGGGGGGTTGCAATCTCATATCAGATAAAGTGGACTTCAAGTCAAAGGTAGGCAGAAGGGACAAAGAGGACATTTCATACAATCATGAATATTTAAGCCCCTAACAATGGAGCACCTGCATACATCAAGCAACCCTTCTTGATTTCAAGAATCAAATAGACCACAACACAATAATGCTATGTTACTTTAACACAGCTTTCTGACTACTGGACAGATCTTCCAAACAAAAACTATACAAAGAAACTATAGTACTAAATAATACAATTAATGATTTGGACTTAATGGACATATATAGAATAGTTCAACCATCAACAAGTGAATATACTTTCTTCTCAGCAGCACATGGATCCTTCTGTAAAATAGACCAAATCTTATGCCACAAAGCAATTCTTAGCAAGTACAAAAATAAAGAGATATCACCATGCATTCTATCAGATCATAATGTATTGAGATTAGAAATCAATGATAAAATAAAAAATAGAAGCCATTTCAACACGTGGAGACTAAATAATATGCTATTGAATGGTGAATGTATGGCAGAAGAAATCAGGGAATAAATAAAAAAATACTTAGAAGTAAATGAGAACACCAATACAACATATCAAAATCTCTGGGACACTATGAAGGCCATGCTGAGAGGAAAGTTCATTGCATTGAGTTCATTCAATAAAAGAATAGAAAATCAACAAATTGAAGACCTAACATTACATCTCAAAGCCTTAAAATAAAGAAGAACAAATCAACACCCAAACCAGTAGGAGACAGGAAATAATTAAAATCAGAACTGAAATCAATAAAATTGAAACAAAAGAAACAATCCAAAAAATTGGTTCTTTGAGAAAATAAAAAAAAATTGTCAAACCTTTAACCACACTAACAAAGAGAAAGAGAAAATTCAAATTACTAAAATTCACGATGAAATAAGAAACATCATAACGGATACTACTGAATTACAGAAGATAATTAGAAACTATTTTGAAAAGTTATACTTCAATAAAGTAGAAAATCTAGAGACATTTCACCTACCCAAATTGAATCAGGAGGACACACACAATCTAAACAGATGAATTTCAAGCAATGAAATAGAAGATGCCATTAAAAGCCTATGAACCAAGAAAAACCCAGGACCAGATGGATTCTCACCCAAGTTCTACAAAACTTTAAAAGAAGAATTAATGCCAATCCTCCTCAAATTATTCCATGAAACAGAAAAGGAGGGAATCCTTTCAAACGCATTCTATGAGACTAGTATCACCCTGATACCAAAACCAGACAAAGACACACCAAGGAAAGAAAACTGCAGACCAATATCCCTGATGAACACAGACACAAAAATTCTCAATAAAATTCTGGCAAATCACATACAAAAACATATTTAAAAGATTGTGCACCACAATCAAGTGGTGTTCACCCTAGGGATGCAAGGTTGGTTCAACATCCAGAAACCAATAAGCATAATTCATCACGTCAGTATCCTCAAAACCAAGAACCATACAATCATCTCAATAGATGCAGAAAAAGCATTTGACAAAATGCAGTACCCCTTCATGTTCAAAACACTAGAAAAACTAGGGATAGTAGGAACATCCCTCAACGTTGTGAAAGGTCTCTAAGCTAAGCCCAAGGCCAACATAATTCTAAATGGAGAAAAATTGAAAGCATTCCCTCTAAAAACTGGAACAAGACAAGGATGCCCTCTATCACCACTTCTATTCAAAATAGTCCAACTCTAGCCAGAGCAATTAGACAGATGAAAGAAATTAAAGGGATATGAATAGGAAAAGAAGAACTCAAACTCTCACTATTTGCTTACAACATGATTCTATATTTAGAAGATCCAAAAAAATTCCACTGGAAAACTTCTAGAACTCATAAATAAATTCAGCAGGATATAAAATCAACACCCATAAATCAAATGCATTCCTATACATCAAGAGAAATGAGTGAAACTACCCCATTCACAGTGACCTCAAAAAATATTAGGGAATCAATATAACGAAAGAGGAAAGACATCTACAATGAAAACTACAGAGCACTAAAGAAAGAAATTGAAGAAGACCTTAGAAGAAGGAAAGCTCTCCCAAGTTTTTGGATAGGCAGAATTAATATCGTCAAAATGGACATACTACCAAAAGTGTTATACAGATTTAATGCAATTCCTATTAAAATCCCAATGACATCCTTCATAGAAATAGAAAACTAAATCATGAAATTCATTTGGAAAAATAAGAGGCCCAGAATAGCCAAAGCGATTCTTAGAAAGAAAAGTTTTTGGAAGCAGGAGGCATTACAATAAATTATACTGCAGAGCCATAGTAACAAAAACAGCATGGTATTAGCACCAAAACAAACATATAGACCAATTATACAGAATAGAAGACACAGAGACAAACCCACATAAATACAGTTACCTCATACTAGACAAAGGCACCAAAAACATACAATGGAGAAAAGATAACCTCTTCAACAAATGGTGCTAGAAAAACTGAAAATCCATATGTAGCAAAATGAAATTAAACCTCTACCTCTCACCCTGCACAGAACTTGACTCAAAGCAGATCAAAGACTTAGGCACTAGAACAGAGACCCTGTGCCTAATAGAAGAAAAAGTAGGCCCAAATCTTCATCATGTTGGTTTAGGACCTGAGTTTCTTAACAAGATTCCTAAAGCACAAGAAGTAAAATCAAGAATCAATAAATGAAATGCATTCAAACTAAAAAGCTTCTTCATAGCAAAGGAAACAATCAATAATTTGAAGAGAGAGCCTACAGAATGGGAGAAAATCTTTACCACATGCATCTCAGTAGAGCACTAATCTCCAGGATATATAAAGAACTCAAAAAACTTAACACTAAAAAACCAAATAATCCAATCAATAAATGGGCTAAGGAACTAAACAGATACTTCACAGAAGAATAAATTCAATCAATCAACAGATACATGAAAAAACGTAAACATCTCTAGTAATTAGAGTAATGCAAATCAGAACTACACCAAGACTCCATCTCACTCCATTTGGAAGGGCAATTATCAAAAATATAAGCAACAGTAAATGTTGGTGAGGATGAGGGGGAAAAGGTTGACTCATACATTGCTGGTAGGGCTGAAAATTGGTGCCACTGTGGAAAGTAGTATGGAGATTCCTCAAAAAACTTGGAATGGAACCACCATTTGACCCAGCTATCCCACTCCTTGGTCTATACCCAAAGGACTTAAAATCAGCATACTACAGTGACACAGCCACATCAATGTTTATAGCAGCTCAGTGCACAATAGCTAAACTGTGGAATCAAACTAGGTGCCCTTCAAAAGATGAATAGATAAAGAAATTGTGGGTTTTTTTTTTTTTTAGTTGTAGATGGACACAATGTCTTTATTTTATTTATTTATATGGTGCTGAGGATTGAACCCAGTGCCCCACACATTCAAGGCAAGCACTCTACCTCTGAGCCACAACCCTAGACCACGAAATTGTGGTATACACGATGGAATATTACTCAGCTTTAAAGAAGAATGAAATATGGCATTTCTGGTAAATGGATGGAGCTGGAGAATATCATGCTAAACAAAATAAGCCAATCCCCAAAAACCAAAGGCCAAATGTTTTTTTTGTGATATGGGAATGCTAATTCACAATAATGGGAGAGGACTAGGGAAAAATAGAGGTACTTTGGATTAGGCAGAGGGGAGTAAGTGGGGGGAGGGGGATGAGGATAGGAAGGATGGTAGAATGAATCAGACATTACTACCCTATGTGCATATATGATTACATGACCAGTGTAAGCCTACAACCTGAAGAATGAGAAGTTATATTCCATTTATTTATGATGTGTCAAAATGCATTCTACTGTCATGCATAAGTAGCAAGAATAAATTTTTTAAAACAAGAAAATAAACACACTGGTCCATTCTTCGGAGCACAATTTGATTTAATAGAACCTTTCTGTAAAGGTTCTTTCCAACAATCTACACTGTCTATATAGTTGATGGCTATTCATTACTTTGACCTACAACCTCTTCAAAGGGAATAATTCACAATGGAAAAGAGCTGTTTGGATAATAACATTTATGGTTGCACCATTAATAAAAGGGAGGGGCTGGGGATAAAGCTCAGTTGATAGAGTGCTTGCCTTGCAAGCACAAGGCCCTCGGTTCAAACCTCAGCATCGCAAAAAAACAAAAAAAAAAAAAAAAAAAAAAAAAGGAAAAAATGGGCACAACTCAAATGTCTAGATTTGAGGACTGGTTTTCCAAAATATGGATAAAACAATATACACATATAACTATTAAAATGATAACTGTAATCTATGTTTGTGTATTAAAATGTGCATATAAAATAAAGCTAAATGGAAAAAGAACCAAAGTAACTTACACACAGGCATTAAAATTATATTTTTTGGAGTGATAAATAAGGATCAAGAAATTTTATATAAATAGCTTTTAATACAATAAACTCTTTGGACTTTTTTATATTACGAATATTAGAATGCTGGGTGTGGTGGCGTATGCCTGCAATTCCAACTGCTGGGGAGGCTGAGTCAGGAGGACGGCAAGTTCAAAGCCAGCTGCAGCAATTTAGCGAGGTCAACTTAGTAAGACCCTGCTACTGGGGATGTAGCTTAATGTTAAACCACCTCTGAGTTAAATCTCCAGTACCAAAAAGAAAAAGAAAAAAAGAGTTAGTATATAATAACAGAGAGTGATATATAATCCCTTAATAGAGCTGAATTCATGAAGCAAATGCTACAATGGCTGCTTCCTTTAAGAATTAAGTCTGGAGTGTTGGTAGCCTCTAATAAGTGCACATCCAAACCTGGGGAAAAAAGTGTGTAGAGAAGCTGTTTCAACCCTGCTCCCAGGGGTAGAAAATTAAATAAAAGAGGACTTAGTTAATGCTTAGTTAATACACTGTAGATTTTTTTCATAAAATAAACCATTTACATTTAATAAGTATATAAATTGGCTTACTATTTTCTATAAATTACTCTCACCTCCAGGTCTAAATCAGAATTTTGTAAAAGAGTTACAAACAGATATATTTAGGTCCTAATTCAGCCTTGTAAATCAGAATCCCCAGTTATTTGGTCTAAATGTCTGCATTTGTGTGTGAGTGTGTGTGACTGTGTGTGTGTGTGTGTTACTAGAGATCTAACACAGAGGTGCTGTGCCACTGAGCTATACCACCTTCTTATTTTTTATTTTGAGATAGAATCTCACTAAGTTGTCCAGGCTGGCTGTAATGGTTAGTTTGAATTGTCAACTTGATTGGATTAAGAGATGCTGATGATTAAGAGGCCTCTGGTTGTGTCCATGGGGGCATGTCTAGGAATGATTGGAATGTGGGATAGGAACTGAAGTGGAGCCCTTTCCTAAGCATAATAGGATGGAATAAAAGCTGGAAGAACAAGGCAGCAGATGCAGATGCAAGCTGGGCTCTTCTTGAACAAGTTCTTGATCGCTGCTTCGATCATCTGAGGATACTGGGCTCTTGCTTCTTCACTCTTCCAACACAGACTGGCAGTGATTCTCCAGATCTGGGACTAGGGCAGCACTGTTGATCCTTCTAGTTCTGAGGCTTCTGCATCTTGGACTGCGCAGCTGCTGGTTCTTCCAGCTCTCCAGCTGCAGACCACCACTGTGGACTATCCAGCTTCTGGTCATGTAAGTCAATCTAATAAATCCCCTTTTTATAATCATACTTCCTGTTGATTCTGTTCCTCTAGAGAACCCAGACTAATACACTGGCCTTGGTCTTGCAGTCCTCCTGCATTAGCCTCTAGAGTTGTTGGGATCACAGGCATGGGCCACCGTGCCTGGTCATCAGTATTTTTAGTAGATTCTAAGGAAATTCCAATAATACTTGCAATGATACTTGGACAAATCTATATATACATATATTCTTTTAACCAAGCAGTGTGCCCATTTTTCCACAGGTCCTTTAAGCAAAGATTTAACCTCTTAGTTTTGCTGAATTGATAGGTATGAAGTGTCTCCTACTGATACATTTATTATTGACAGTCATTAAAAGGCACCATTAAGGTACAAACTTTAAAAACATATTTTAGATGGACACAATACCTTTATTTTTATTTATTTATTTTTATGTGGTTCTCAGGATCGAACCCAATGCCTCACACATGCTAGGCAAGCACTCTACCACTGAACCACAATCCCAGCCCAAGGAACATACTTTTTTAAAGGCAACATTAAATGCTAGCAAAAGAATAAAATACAAGCAATCTAAACACCCATCATTTTAAGACTGGTGAATATAAACAATCTAAATATCCCATTATTTTCAGACTGATGAGATAAATGATTGTACTTCCACACGATGAGAATCTATGCTTCTGTTAAAAGGAATTAAGTGGAACTTTATGTAAAAATAGGAAACATCCCAAATACTTGGTTAAAAGATAAATGTGAGGGATAAAACAACACATGTATTATGTTACAGTTATGCACCCCCTGCTATCTTACCATCAGCTTGGATATTCATTGACTACCTCTGTCAGGAAACATTAGAAATTTAAAAAAGTTGTAGTATCTTGTGGGTATAGGACGTAGTTGGTTGGGTTACAGTGACTAGTGTAAAAGTGCAGAATAACTTTTTCTCATGCACCCTTGCACATATTACTTCTTACATAATAACATAAACAATTAGGTTTAAGTGGAATCCCAGTGGTATTAGCTTTCCATTGTTGTAAAAAATATCTGAGATAAAACAACATATTTTCACTCGTGGTTTTAGAGCGTTCACACCCTGGTCACTAGGACCTATTGCTTTGGGTCTGTGGAAGCAGAGTATGTCCTGGTAGGAACATATGGCAGAGGAGGCCAGTTCATGCTGTGGCAGCCAGAGAACAAAGAGAGAAGGGCCCAGCTCTTATTAAAGTTTCCACCATTCCCTCAAAGTGCCATAGGTGGAGCTGGGATTGTGGCTCCATGGTAGAGCACTTATCTGGCATGTATGAGGCCTTGGGTTTGATACTCAACACCACATATAAATAAATAAAAATAAAAGATACATTGACAAATAAAAAATTATTTTTTAAAAAAGTGTCTGGGCTGGTGACCAAGTTTTTAATGCGTGGGCCTTTGGGGGATACTTATCCAAACCAGAACACCAATTTACCAATTTACCAGAACACCATTTCACCCATTATTAATTATTGCCAAAATATGTGGATGTTAACCCAGACCTATGTGTGACACTCTAGTTTTTTTATAGACCTCTTTCATTTTACCTCTTCATTTCTAGGGTTGCTAGGTTGGTCTTTCTTCTGGTGTTCAGCTCTAAATTAATTTTTTGTCTTATTTTCTCTCTGGGAAATCTGTACCTTACCTAGAAGCAATCTCATTTCAGCTACCTGAAGCCTTCTTGATGGTGTAATCAGAAGAAATGAGGCCTTCATTCTCTTTCTGCTGACCTAAGGAGGTCAGGTCAGAGAGAGCACCCCCACTTCCAAGCAAATAAAAACTTATCCAAGCATTCAGTTCATCAGTATATTCAGCACCATCTTTTCTTTTCTTTTTTATTTTTACAGGCTGCATTTTGATTCATTGCACACAAATGGGGTACAACTTTTCATTTCTATGATTGTACACGATGTAGAATCACACCATTCATGTAAACATGTACCATCTTTTCTTATGGTCTCATCCAACCAGGGTTTTTGTTTTTTTTAACAATCAGAATTTCATCTAGTAGGCTTCTCAAATTCTAAGAGGTCCAAACATTTTTGTGCAAAGGAATTTTATTGAGAAGAGAGGTTTTTAGAATTTGCAATAAATTTGCTGCTAAATATTCCCTCTTAGGGGGGACTTCAAGAACATTTTAAACACAATTTGAACATATTGCTTTTGAAACTAGTGGTTTGTTTGTGTGCCTTTTATGTAAGGCACTACACATAAAGCCTTCTCTTCTTAGCGACATCTCATGGCATCATTAATCAGCTATTTTGCTGCTGTGACCACAGGACCTGACAAGAACAATTAATGGAAGAAAAGTTTATTTGGGGTCTCATTGTTTCCGAGGTCTCAATCCATAGATAGATGACTGACTCCATAGCTCTGGACTCAAGGTAAGGCAGAACATCAGGGCAGAAAAGGAAAGCAGCTCAGGACATGGCCACCAAGAAACAGGGAGAGAGAGAGTGGAGAGAGAGAGAGAGAGAGAGAAAGAAAGAGAGAGGGAGAGAGAGAATGCTCTTTCTCACAAATGTACACCCCCAAGGCATGCCCCCAATGACCTACCTCCTCCAGCCACATCCTAACTGAATATGGTTACCACCCAGTTAATCCATTCAACTGGATTAATACACTTATTAGGTTAAAGTTCTCACAACCCAAACATTTCACCTCTGAACTTTCTTGCATCGTCTAACACATGAGCTTTTGGGGGACACCTTAGATCTAAAACATAGCACATGGCTTGAAATTAGCAGAGTCATCACAGGGAACCAAAGTTACTACCTAGTTTCTTCTCTCGCAAGGATGAAAATCATTGACACATTATTCATAGCATATGGTCTTCTGAAACTTCTAGAAAGGAACCTTCTCCCAAAGTTACTATTTGAATTTTTGAATGGTTCTCACTGTGAGACAATTTGTGTTTTTTAATGTCAAATTATGCACCATCTTCTATAATGTCTACCTTCAAATTCTTATTTGTCTTCTACTTGGGAAAAAAATTGATGCGATACAGATAGGCAACAAACAGATGGTACATTCACAATGGATGACTAAAGGGAATTTGATAAAGGGTCTGTTTACAAAGATCTTGTTATGGTTGTATTTTAAATGTCGTCCAAAAGCTCATGTGTTGAAAGTTTGGTCTCCAACTGGTGAGTTATTGGGAGGTGGTAGAAACTCTAGGTGGGGCCTAGGAGGAAGTATGTCATTGTCTCTAAACCCTCACTCTCCTCCCCTCTGCTTGCTGTCTACAATGAGGTAAGCAGTTCTGCTCCACCACATTCTCTCCGCCATGATGTTCTGCTTCACCAAAGGCCCAAGTGACCAGGCACAGTTGCATATGCCTATAATCCCACCTACTAGGGAGGCTGAGAAAGAAGCATCAAAAGTTGAGATCAGCCTCAGCAACTCAGTGAGACCCCCACCTCAAAATAAATAACAAAAAGAGCTGGGGGATTCAATTCAGTGGTTAAGTTCCCAGTACCAAAGAAGAAAAAGAAAAGCCCAATGGGGTAACATCACTGATTGAAAGCTCTGAAATCTTGCCTTCCTAAGCTAATTTGATTTTTATTTCAAGTATTTTGTTACAGCAAAAAAGAAAGTTAACTAACACAAATGTCTTCCCTTATTACCAGAAACAAGGCAAGGATGTCCATGCTGTATTTAGCAATGTACTGAAGCTTCTAGGCAGTATAATTAGGCAAGAAAAAGAAATCAAAAGCATCTGAATTCAGCCTCACCTCCAACCCTAAGGAATGGAGACTACTGTCTGTGGATTGAGACCTCTGAAACCCATAAGTGAACTTTTCCTCCTTTAAAATTGTGCTGGTCGATCTTTTAGTCACAGCAGTGAAAAAACTGACTAAAACATCATGCATGCAGGATGAAAGCTGTTGAGGCCATTCTTATATTACTGGGGCAAAGAGAAGATCAGCCTCTGGGCTTGTGACCATGGGTGATCTGAGGTGGTTACCTAGGTACTTTGGAACATTGCTTAAAAACCTCTGGCCCACACAGTGTTTGGGGCTCCTCCCAACATGAATGTGCAGAGAGACCTATAGAATAAAACACCAAATAACCTGGGGGGAAAAAAAAGCATCTGGATTAGATAAACAAATAAAAATATTCATATTTCTTACAGTGAGAATATGGTCCTAATGATTTTTTTGACTTTCAATTTTTGTGTGTTTGAAATTTTTTATTATCCCACCTTTGCTTCTGAAAGATATTTTCCTTGTATAAAATTCTAGGTTGGTAGGGTTTTCCCCTTTCCGTAACTTTAAAGATGGACTTTCTGTTTTGTTTCTGACAAGAAATTTTCTATCGTTGTGTGTTCATTCCTCTTTATGTAACTTGTCTACTTTTAAGCTTTTCTTTTTACCACTGGTTTTGAACAATTTATTATGTCTTGTGGTGTTTTCTTCATATGATTTGTGCTTATAATTTGCTGAGATTCTTGGATCTGTGGGTTGATAAGTTTTCATCAAACCTGGAAAAAATTTGTTCCTTATTTCTTCAAATGTGTTTCTGTCTATCCCTCCTCTCTTCCTGTTCAGAAATTCTAATCATGTGCATTCATTCTAGGCTTTTTAAAAATGATTCAATAGCTCAATGATGTTCTGTTATGTATTTTTCAATTCTCTTTTCTTTCTTTGTTTAATTGCAGATAGCTTTTTTTAATTAAAAAAATTTAGTTGTAGATGAACACACTACCTTTATTTTATTTATTTATGTGGTGCTGAGGATTGAACCAAGTGCCTCATGCATCAGGGCAAATATGCTATCACTGAGCCACAACCCCAGCCCACAGATAGCTTTTGTTGCTATCTTCAAGTTCACTCTTTTCTTCTGCAATGTCTAATCACCTGTTAAGCATATCCATTGTATTTTTCATCTCATGCATTGTAGTTTTAAGTTTTAATGTTGAAAAGTTTGCTTTGATCTTTTAAAATAACATCCATGATTCTACTTAAGTTTTTGAACCTAAAGGATATCATTTTAATATCTTTATCAAATAATTCTAAAATGTATGTCGATTTGGGGATAACTTTTAATTAATTTATCTTCTCATAATGGGTTATGATATTCATTTATTTGTATGCCGAGTAAATTTTTAGTGGATTCCAGACATTGATAATAATAATATGAGAACATACAAACACATAATTCTATGCTATTTCTCCATATTATTGGAAACTTACCTAATTGTTTGTTTTCACCAGCTCATTCTCCAGGTTGATAGAATATTCTATCATACAGGGTTCTTTGTGATTTCTATATATTTAATTTCTAAATAATTTGTTATCATGTGTGGTTTCCTTTTTCCAATAATGCTGAGAGAACTGAGTTATTGATAAAATCAAATGTCTTTTCTAAAAACCAATAGAACAAATAAACCAATCAATAAATGGGTTAAGGAACTGAACAGAAACTTCACGGAAGAAGAAATATGGTTAAAAATATATATTAAAAAATCAACATGTCTAGCAATTAGAGAAATGCAAATTAAAACTATACTGAGATTCCATCTCACTCCAGTCAGAATGGCAATTATCAAGAATACAAAAAACAATAGATGTTGGCAAGGATGTGGGGAGAAGGGTGGCTCCCCTACATTGCTGGTGGGACTGCAAATTGATGGTTACTATGGAAAGCAGGATGGAGATTCCTCAAAAAACTTGGAAAGGAACTACCATTTGACTCAGTTATCCCATTCCTTGGTCTATACCCAAAGGAATTAAAAATCAGCATACTATAGTGACACAGTCACATCAATGTTCATAGCAGCTCAACTTGCAATAGCCAAGCTATGGAAACAACCTAGATGCTCTTCAATGGATAAAGAAAATGTGGTATATACACACAATGGAATATTACTTAACCATGAGGAAGAATGAAATTATGGCATTTGCTGGTAAATGGATGGAAGTGGAGACTAACATGCTAAGTGAAATAAGCCAATTCCCAAAAACCAAAGGCCAAATGTTCTCTCTGATATGTGGATGCTAACCAAAACAAGGGAGGGTAGGTGGGAGAAGAAAAGAAGTCCACTGAATTAGACAAAGGGAAATGAAGGGAAGGGAAAGGGAGGGGAATAGGAAGGGCAGTAGAATTAACTGATCATAACTTTCCTAGCCTTGTATTTGAATATAGGACCAGGGTAACTTCACATCATGTACAACCACAAGAATAGGATCCTAATTAGAATAAGTTATACTCTATGTGTATGTAATTTGCTAAAATACATTCTACTGTCATGTGTAACTAAAAAAGAACAGCAACAACCAAAAAAAAAAAAAAAAAAAAAAAACCCAAAAATCAATAGAGTAGTGGATAGGATGAGATATTTTCTTCTGTTCTCTGTTGGTTGATAAATAATCTGGATAGAACTGTTTATCCTTTATGGGAATCTGCCTAGTGTCTTTGTTTTTGTTTTTGTTTTTTTAAGTTGGCCATTTTTTTAGACTTCTTTTTTGTTGTTTTTCATTTTAGTTTTACATGACAGTAGAATGCCTCCTCTTTATTGATTTTATTTACATACCTTTACATGACTCACATTCATGACTTTACATGATTTACTTGAAGTATTCATTTGTGTTATGGTTTGGATATGAGATATTCCTCCCTGCCCTCCCCCCCAAATTTGGCTCCTGTGTTGATGCGGGATATTTAGAGATGAAATGATGAGATTATGAGAGATATATTCTAATCAGTCCATCCTAGTTTGAATGGACTGACTGGGTGATAACTGTAGGCAGGTGGAGCGTGACTGGAAGAGGCAGGTCACCGAGGGCATGAACCCATGGAAAGGTTCATCTTCCCTGGGGACCCCTCCACTTGCTCTCTCGGCCTCCTGGCTGCTGTGTCCTGAGCTGCTTTCCTCGGCCATACTTCTGTCACAATGTTCTGCCTCACCTTGGGCCCAGAGCCCAGATGACTATAAACTTTTCCCCTCTAAATTATTCTTGTCAGGTATTTTTGTCCACAGTGACAAAAACCTAACTAACACAACTTGCTTGTAGCAACAGGTTAAAGAACTGATGATATTTTCACTCTTCCATGTGACCACCAAAATTAGCAGTTTTTTTCTGAGATGGGATCACTATGTTGCCCAGGTTGGTCTTGAATTCCTGGGTTCAAGTGATCCTTCCACTCTGTCTCAGCCTCCCCAATAGCTGGGACTACAGGTGTACCACCACGCCTGCCTCTGTTGAACAGATTTTAAGGACAATGTCCAATAGACCTAACCTTTTTGACTTTCAGTTTTCTTGTGGGTATTGAGGAGTATAATAAAACTTAAATCACAAAGATGTGTGAAGACTAAATAAGGTAGTATGTGGGAACCTGCCTAAAAAAATGCCTGACATATAGAAAGTCTGCTGTGAGTGTGAGTCCCTCTATTAAGGGCTATGGGGATATGGACACTAAAACTCTGAGTCAGTGTTTTCCTAATTACAGCTCTTTTGCTCTGATTTCTACTCCAAATCAATCTCATCCTGAAGTGCTTTTAGATTGCATGAGTATTCTATTTTAGAAAGTTTATATGCCTCTGCCTTCATAACTGGTACATCTCTTTTGGTGTCACTCTTAGCTCTAGAAATAGATACCTGCCATTTAGCTACATGACCTCTGGGGAGCAGACCAAATATTAGCCCAGAGCAATGGTTCTCAATGTGAAGTCCCTAGATCAGCAGCATGGGTATCACCTCAGAATTTGTAAGAAATACACACTTCCAGGTCCAACTCTGGACAGCCTGGATCAGAAATTCTTGGGTACCCAGTAATCTGTGCTTTAGAAGTCTTCCAGGTGATTTGGATGGTATGCTAAAATTTGAGAATTTCTGCTGGAACAATGGATGAAGAAAGAAGCCCACTGTTCTCTAATGATCACAATGATTTTGACAAGAAGAAAGAGGAAAAAGGCAGATGTGTGTGTATCAAGGAAGGAACTGAAAAAGGTAAACCTACAGGACTTGAAGCACTAGGGATAAGAGGCAAAGGAAGAGAAGTGTGATCAAGCATGTGGGATCAGAGGAAGAGAACACAAAGTTCTGGAGATACATCAGGGGTGTGTGTGTGTGTGCGCGCGCTCACGTTCGTACGTGCATGTGTCTACTCTTTGAGAACCAAAGAGGACTTTTGAAGTCATGGACCAAAAACAAGGGTAAGACACCAAGGTGGCTGTGAACCACCTTGGAATTTTTCGAAGGATTTTGAAAAATTATGTCCTTTTAAGAGCATTTTAAGTTGACCTTTAAAATGTTTTCATTAAAAGTTTTAAGAATTGGAAAGGATATAATTTCTATCATATTGCAAATAAATCTATTCCATCACTCTTTTAAGTTTTCCCAACAATATATAAATACCAGAGTATTTTGATATCTACCTCATCCATTTTAAAAGTTTAAAACAAGCTCCGCTTTCACAGCTGAAAATTTTGTGCTTTTTCCCTTCTGTGAATTTGAATTTGTATCCTATTTCCTCCACAGATTTTAACCTAATACAGTGTATTTTTATGCTTAAAACTTTTGTTGGTCTCTCTATTATTCCTTCATAAAAAAAGTGTAACCTCAAAGTTTTAAAATTTTTTCCTGCAAACATAAAGTACTAAGTGTTAAAACATCTCTTTTGCATTGAACCATTGAAACACTTCATTATCATCTTGAAATCTGCTCTTTCTACTGAATTTCCTACCTCATTTGTGGAACTACTGTCCTTTCAGTTGCCCAGGCTAGGCATTTTGCTCCCTTTGATTTTCCCCAATATGTTTTCAAATAATTACTAGGAAAAATATATCCATAGAAGACTGAAAAAGACTTGTATGCTTGCTTCAAGAGCAACGATGTAGGAGAAGTTGGGAATGCTCCTGATTCATAAATAGACCATTCATTCATGGAGGGACAGACACTCAGCAAATGTATTCGAAGTCACTAAATCAGTAGGTAGCAAGTCTCATTGATAAAGACTTGAGTACGTTTCTCTTTTTGTCTCTTTCTTTTTGGTTATACTGCTATCATTCAGTTTGTTGGGTCTTTTGTCCTGGATTATTGTGATAGCCTCAGTGGAAGATGTTGGACTAGTTTTCACAGTCTACCTTTGCAAGTCAAGACAGGAGAGATGTGAGCAAGCAGAACACAGCAAGGGCCGGAGGGAGGGAGGGAGCGGAAAGCAGGGTGTTTAACTGGCCAGTAGAAAACACATGAGACAACAGTGTGAGGTGGACCTCAACAGAGTTAATGACATCTTGGGTCACACTGATAGGACCTTTGTAGTCAGGGGTGTTGCAAAGCCTTCTGTTCTTGCAACAACACATGAAAAGAAATAGAGACAAAATGGAGTTTATTTGCTAGAGTAATCAGTATAGTGAAGGGGCCCAAAGTGCTTTCTTGTCAGGGATTGTCAATTAAATGGAGGCTATTAATTCGGAGATGATCCAAGGGAGAATAGTATAGTTGTCTTCATATATGGGAAGTACAATCTTAGGTATGGAAATCACCTGAGACTGTTAGAGCTGTCATGAGATGGAAAACATTCATTTCAACAAATATTCATTGTATGCCTCCTCTGTACTGGGCACTGGGGATACATGAGAGGGTAAGACAGTCTCCACCTTCATGGAACTTGACTTCTAGTCTGACTGGCA
This sequence comes from Sciurus vulgaris, assembly GCF_902686455.1. Classification (NCBI taxonomy): domain Eukaryota; kingdom Metazoa; phylum Chordata; class Mammalia; order Rodentia; family Sciuridae; genus Sciurus; species Sciurus vulgaris. Next base: position 70,377,024 of record NC_136470.1, on the reverse strand, counting down.
GACAATAAGCAAACAAACAAACAAATGGATAATATGATTTCTGAAGTGTTGGAATTGTCTTCCATAGCAGACTAGAATGTATCTGATGAGAGGAGTATTTGAGCCTGGCTTCAATGACCACATGGCAGGGAGATTTTAGAAGAAATTTAGGCATTGGATTGGTTGTTAACTGAGAGGATCTGCAGGGACTCCTGGCTTTTATGATTTTTCCCTTTTTCTATCACCTACCAGAATAGCACTTTCTCTCAGACGCCCCAAGGTTAGAAACTCCAAACTCCTTGTGATTCCAGGAATAAGCCCTGAACTGAGGTTAGTGAGTCAGTAGTGAGTCAGGGTGGGTATTTGTCTATGTGGTCCCCTTGCCTGGAGCGTCTTTACCTCACTTATTTGCCACCCAAAATCCTACTGGTCCACAAAAGCTCTGCTCAAAGATGAACTTAAAAATCAAACCTTGTGAACACCACTGAAATGTACCATATTCCCCTTGGGCACAGTGGCACTTAGCCTGCAGCCCTATTAAAGAACTTCCTGTATTTTGCTTGTGGGGACTCCATTATTTCTCATTCTGCTTCCCTCCTAGCTGCTGGTTTACTTGAAGTCTGGGACTATATCTTTCTCTTCTTATTATCTTCCTTGGGGCAAGTGTTCCTGTACATGGCTTTGCACCCAGGAGATAGTCAACAAATAAATGAATGTCATAACAGGCAATAAGTTAACAATTACTATCTGTAATGAATTAGACATGACCACTGCTGGAAGAAAGAGAATAACCTATTAGTTTAATTAATTCAGATTAACTTCATTAAGAATTTTCTCTCCCTATCTTTGCTGTATCCCTACATACTAGCTGTGTGACTCTGGGCAAGCTGCCTAATGCCTTCATGCCTCGGTTTCTTCTTCTTCACAATGACAATCATATATACTTCACTGTAACTATTTATGAAGTACCTTCTATATAAAATTTTTGCAAGAATTGAGTGCAATAAACCATGTGAACTACCTAGTTTGGTACTAACTTCTTAATTAATCCTCACTAAATGTTAGCAATAATTATTATTTATGGTAGGCTTTCTTACCCTAAATAGTTTAATGGTTTAAAGATATAGTTTAAGTCTATGAAAAAATAAAAAATATTTTATTAATTGAGAATTTTAATTGAGAATTGAGAATATTAGTTGATAATTGAGAAATTTTCAAACAAATTATAATATCATATGTTTGATCTTATATGAGGTAAAGTTGCTATCTTCCTAGCAGGTAAATATAATTCAAGATATGAAATTAGGAGGTAAACTCCTACTTGTGTTGAATTTGAAATAGTGTAATGGAAAGACTGAATGTAGGTACCACTTAGAGTCTCTGCAGGGGATGGGAATTAGAGAGACAACCTCTCCTTGACAGATAAGAAAACACATGGTTCAGATAGGTTCAGTGACTAGGCCAAGGCCACACAGGCAAGGGTCAGAATGGGAATCTTAACCTTTTCTGCTTGACTTCTTAACCACTGCTCTCTCCACTGCACTCTATTGCTTCCCAGCTGCCTGACTGATCTACCCAGATTGAAGATGCCAAGGCTTTACAGGCCCCAACACTTCATTGCTAGCACATTGTATGCAGCAAACCTAATTTCAGACAGTTGGGGCTGAGGCAGCAGATAGTCTTTCAGTCTTAAGAAAAACTGACTCACAGGCTCAGGCAGGCTAGGACCTGTAGTGGGAGGTTATCTAGGGTTTCCTCTGGGAAGGACTGGGGACATGACAAAGAGAACCTCAGGCTGTCTGATATGCATTTCACCCAGAAGTAAGAGAACAGTGCATGATTCTGCCCCTGATGTGTCAGGAAAGCAAACCCTGGAATGAATCCAGATGTGCTTGCCCAAATTGCCAAAGCCAGGTGAAAAGGATTTTCAAGTTACATTGGAGCAGGAAGCAAAATTCAGAAAGGGATAGCCCTCGTCCTCTTGCTCTCTGAGAAGGGTTTAATGTTAATAAAGAATTGCAAGAAGGCAGTTATTCTGATTTCAAGCAAGTTTCAACTAGAGAGGTTAGAATAGACAGAAGAAACTGAGGCCTACCAAGGGAGGCCTTGGAATTAGAAGAATTACATACTAGGGGCTGAGGCTGTAGCTCAGTGGTAGAGTCCTTGCCTTGCACATGTGAGTCACTAGGTTTGATACTCAGCACCACATTAAAAAAAATGAATAAATAAAATAAAGGTATTGTGTCCATCTACAAAAAAAAATGCAAAAGAATTACATACTAAGAAACTGCCCAATATTGACCTTTATGTTTATGTTTACTGATCTATATGTTTACATTGTATTTATAGAGGGCTCTTCTGTCACAAAGGGTTTCCTTTCGATAGCCAATTAATTCAATTTGATAAATATTTATTTAGCTTTTCTCATATCCAAAGGACAGCCATTTCCCCTCTCTCCAATCGGATTACATGACCTATAAATGTGTTTTATCTAAACATAAATCAAGCACACTCTGCCTTTCATGTGGCTTATGGAGGGCTCTTGGTGCACCTCTGCTGTGTGTCAGGTGTGGACAATATAAAGCAGCTTGCTGAAGAGTCAGTTGCTTGAGAATTTGTGAGTGTGCCTGTGTGTGTGCACGTTTGTAATAAAGCAAAGAGCTATTTTGTGGAGAAGAGAACAAAAGCTGCTCCAATCAGCTGCCTTTGGGCTTTGTTGTGGGCATATCCTAGTGCAATAGGGGAAGTTTTTTAGTAGTAAACTTTGAAAAGTAGAAAATCTTAACCTGAACTTATACATTAATTTGTAGGCATATTAACACTTCATTAATTCAGGCTCCATTTATTGGAATTTGTAACAATCTGAATAAGTGCTATCTATTGTCTATATAGAGTCATAATGTAAAAGTGATGATATGTCTTATTTTTTCATTTCCATGGGTATGGTTTAAATACTAAAGAAAAATTTAAAAGAACCCAAACACATTATAAACAGTAATTTGTATTCAAATATTTAATACATGAATTATAAGTATTCTTATCTATTCATCTGATTACAGTATGTATTTGATTAGTTACAACATTTCCTTTTATTTATTTAACAATATTCTTATAATCAAGACTTTTACTTCGCTTTTCCCCTTCTTCTTGTCATTCGTGACAATTGGTAAGGTTTAAATCACTAGCCGCCTTCCATTTTCTACCACACAAACCTTCTAAAGAAGATGTGGTTTCCCTAGTTTCCAGTTGAGCAAGTTGTAGCAGGGTCTTTGTGCTTAGGTCTTCTTGAAAAGATATAATTAAATAAGAAATTGTAAGCTAGAGGGAAAATTCAAGATGGAGGGGGCATGTTATCTTCCAATATTCATCTTCACCAGCATCCTCTATGTGAGTACATACCCTTAAAGTTTTCAGACAATTTTCATAAGTGCTTTTTCATTTCACTCCCTCAAGAATCAAGTATTTTCCAACAATGGAAACACTCCTAAGCCAGGTCCAAGAAACAACTACCACAGATTCTTTTAGGCAACCTGACCATATTAGCACTTCCGTGTGGGATGTTCTCTCAGCTGATGGGTACTCCGATCAGGGACTCTCAGGGAGTAGGCCATGAGGAATGAGGAATGAGACTCCACCCCTGCTCCCAGTTGAGGAGCAAGAAGATCCCTTCTGGATATCTTCATGAGTATACATTGACTGTCATGCTGCCCAACTTCTAGGAGATGAGAGTCTCTTCCGTAGCCAAGTGCTTTCCAGCATGTCTATCATCTTATCTGAAGGTAGACCAGGCAGATGTCACATATAACCTATTTAAAGGCAAGAAAATAGGTTTAAAATGACCTGAGAATTCCTGGTGATAGAGAGTAGCTACCTCAAATGCCAAGTTGATTGAGAACCTCGAGGTTGCGCTATTATCCATGTTTTTTCCTGGTACAGAAGGGAACAGAGTGGCAAAGGTCCTCATTTTTGCCATGCCTGCCCCCAGTTTTGCCTCTTAGAACTTAAACCTCCCACCCCTTTTTTTGTTTTGAGACAGGGTCTCGCTAAGTTGCTTAGGGCTTTGCTAAATTGCTGAGACAGGCTTTGAACTTGCAACCTTCTTGCCTCAGCCTCCAAATCACTGGGATTACAGGTGTGTGCCACCTGCCCAGCTCTGTAAGGCCATTTCTAAAGTAGACTGGTCTTCCGCTTCTGGGTTATGTGAGGTGATTTGCCGTCTATGATGGAGTTTAATTTCTTTTTCTTTTTCTTTTCTTTTCTGGTAAATCATCATTTGGCTGTTGGCATAGTAAACATCCTCATCCTAAAACAAGATTATCCTAATTTTGGCAGGGAACACATTGTTCTTTAGGGAGCATGATGAGACCTCTTTTATAAATCACTATTTGAATTCAAATAGGTTATAGAATCAAACTCAAGTCCAAGGCTAGGGTTCAGTCACATTTCTAAATGGCAACCCAGCAAATGTGCATTAAGTTTGTCCCCAGATTTATTGGGTCCTGGGCCATTTTCCAGAGGGGGGATAATTGATTAGACAGTTTGGTGAGACATCAGCCAGTCTCTAAAATTTGCAACTTTTGACTCATTTACTTTGAGGATAAATTTTGGTGTTTTTGACAAAATCGTGTAAATCCAATCTATTGTCCTCAAGAATGCACACAATGTGTCAGTGTGTATTTTCTGTTTTTTTTTTCCCCCATGAGTCAGATTACAAACTACGGCTCAATTTTCTATTCTACTAGCAAATATAACATGTATCTTAATTTAGATAGAATTCCTGTTTTTTGCCTATTCTCGGCTTCCAGAGTGGTCATCATACTGACCTCAAGTTGCTCCTTTAATACAGATGATGGGGTATGTGTGTAATAGGGTAATGTGAGAAACATTAGCATCCCCATATCTTAGTGGACTGTTACCTACATCTAACTCCTGACTGCCTTAGTTTAAGCATTGTTTCTATTTAGTTTCCCAGCAATGTGACTTCACCTTTAGAATTCTGACTCTGTATAGTCATGAAGTTCTTTAATGGCTTCCTGATGATGAAGTGAATTTTCTTTTGTAGTTATTTTTATAAAAACAATATAATGCTGTACCGTCTACCCTCTTTGACTCTTCTTCTACCATCTCCACAGCTTCATAATCTTTAACAGAAAGAAAGTTAACATCTCAACTCTTCTTTGATTCCACTCATCTATTCTTACAGTTAGTGATCAAATCCATGTGTGGTTATTCTGTTAATATAGTTCCAAATTTTCCTCTAGGTACTGGTCTTACACTTCATCCTGCTTTTTGGGCAGGGCTTGTAAATGTTCTACAGAAATTTGTTAATAGGCTTATAATGACTTTCAATAACTATAGTTTGGATACATACTGTCTGCTTTTGCAGCCCTTCTTTTTTTCCTTTTGCAATTCAACTCATCTTTCTCCTGGGATGTTACTCATCTATAGGGGTAGGTATGTGGGATAGGTATGGCCAGTAGAATATTCCATTCCTTAGCTCTGTTATTTCTAGAACTCTTATGTATATGTATTCCCTCATGTTCTTGGAATGTTATATGGTACTTTGGACCAGTAATGATCTTTCGTAGACATCCATCCATTAATTCAACAAATATTTATTGAGGATTTTAAAATACTGTCTGTATCTTATCCCTTCCAAGCCAGAATAAAAATTCTTAAGGGCAGTGACCATGTTTGTATTCTTTCCTGGTCCACTTTGCAAATAATAGGTATTTAATATTTAATATTAACTATTTAAATTTGATTGCAACCATATTTAAAATCTGGGGGGAGTCTATAATTTTTTCTTACAGAAAAATGCCCAATCGGCACAGGTGCCTGTAATCCCAGACTTGCTGATAAGCAAGCCTGAACCCATCAATTTGCCAGATAAGTTAAGAAATGCTTGAAGCCCAGTGGTGGACAGAGCCTTGTCCTAAGCTGCGATTCTGTTATATTTGAATGCATTTAATTTTAAAAAATTGATCCCCAGACAATATTGTAGCAACAATAATGGAAGCTTTAAATATTAGGAAAAAATTCAGGAAACAAAAAAATTAGCAAAATGACTTCTAATTTTTGGACATATCCTGAGTGCCTGTCCATATGCAAATATTTTATAGAAGTATAATTTTTTAGAAGTATAATTTTAATGGTTATAATTAGGTTTCATTTTTTCAATTACAATCATTTTACTCATTTTGCCAACACTGACTTAATTATTACTATGTGCACAGCATCAACTGAAATCAAAAGAAATGTTCTATATATCCACGTAATTTGGTATGTGGGAAGAAAACTAGATATGAAGGCAATCCTTGTATGTGTCCTCCTTTGGCAACTCCCTGTTGAACTATCTTTTCACTTGATGGTTTCCCTGGTGCCTAGAAGTACTTACTTTAATACCTATCATATTAGATTAAAAGCTTGATCTCCATAAAAGTTTTCTTAGCATTCCAGCCTATGTGGCCTTGTAAGAAATATATTTTTAAATTCTCAAAGGGTTCATACCCCTTTGGCCTTGAAAATATTTGAAAAATGCAGCTGAAGAAACCATGTTTAGGTTTTTATTTATATATATTTTTTAGTTGTCAATGGATCTTTTATTATATTTATTTATATGTGGTGCTGAGTATTGAACCCAGGACCTCGTACATGCCAGGCAAGGGCTCTACCATTGGGCCACAACTCCAGCCCCCATGTTTAGATTTTAAAACACATACAGTGGTCTTATTTATTTGCTGTAAGTAACTTTTTCACCATATCTGGCACAATTCTGGGCACACAATAAATATAATAAGCACTCCCAGGTGGAATGAGGCTGTTCAGAATTGTGTCTTTTTAGGTGCTATCTAATACAGACCAGGAATGTTTATGAAATTTCATAAACAGCCAAAATGCTTAATGACAAAAGCTAGAATAATCAGAACACTCTTGGTAAGAAGACTACAAATGAAAACAGTATTCAAATCACTGAGGTAAGAAAAAGTAGAAGTGTACTGACAGCTGGATGTGCTCATTAAACTTAAATATGTTGATTTTCCAAAAAGAAAAAAAAAATCTAAACTGGTATTTTCCTGAGATAGTTGAATGCTCCTAAAAGAGCAGTAAGAGCTAGTTAGGGAAATAATGTTACTTCCTCTAAATTACACAGGTGTGTGTGTGTACTTGCATTGGGGACTGAACCAGGGCCTTGCAAATGCTTGAAATTGTTCCTTTTATCTTCAAATATTGGTCATTACTAGTGCACACACAACATAAATGATACAAAACAAGGAACAACAGGCATAATGAAGCATTAATGGGTTTACAAAACTGAGCTGTATAAACCCATTCCCATAAGAATCCTTTCTGGTCTGATATCTGGCATGTTCTACTAATGTCTAATTTGAATGTTATACAGAAACACATATTGCTCAGGGCTTCATGCATTCCCTCCCATTTCAAGACTTCTTAAAATTTTTTAACCCTCCCCAGTCAAGATAGTAAATGGCCAAGAAACAGCATGACATTTTCTTTGGAAGTTTTCACATTTGCCATCAACTTAATATAAAGACCTAGAAGACTTCTGTTCCATTCTGAGAGATGTCCTGAAGTACTTGTTCTGAGAATTCCTCAGGCCTATATATATTATTGTATCTTAATACACACAAAATAAAGCTTAATTCCTAGGATTTAATGTAAAAATACACAAGTATTCAATGAGTTCACACTAAATCATTTATTCAACTCAATGTAAAAATATTTGCACTCGTCTAGAAAAGTTCTTTTCAAAAAATGTGAAAGGAAATGGTGTAAGATAAAATTGGTTTAAAATAATCACATCAGTAATAATAAAGAACATGATTATACTCTTAGCAGAAAAAAATGTGACAAGGATAAAAAAGGAAAAGGATTCATCAAGGGTTTTTTTTTTTTAATCACAGTACACTTCCTTAGATGTTAAAATTAGGGTATTTATATGATCTGTCAAAAGCTTGACATGAAACTTTTAATACATAACATTTCATAGCAGCAATGTTTCAAACATGCTCCCTCTTTTTTGGGGGGTGGGTGGTGTAGTCATTCATTACTTTTCCATTTGGGCCCACCTCACTGGTTATGTGTAAACAAGTATCTGTATTTTATTAGCCTGGGCACACATTCAGCAACAGGAAAAACCCCACAACGTATGTTACTTCAGAGACTTTCTTACAATATCCACTAAAATACTTCTCATAATTCCAGTCTACACAACAAAGTCCAAATTTCTTGGTGTAAACAATGTTTCCTCAATTACCTTTTATACCTTAATTTCTACTAGTCTCCTCTATCACCTTTCTGTTCCAGCCTAACAGGTTTTTTCAGAAGTCAGATGAAGAAATTCACACTGTCCTTAATTGCTCTGACAGTTCTAACCACCTAAGGGCTTACTAAGGAGGGGGTTTGTCTGATGGGTTGGAATTGAAGTGGTGAAAAGTATTTTATTTCCCCTCCCCTTTCTTCATCTCCAAATCTTACTACTCATCTTTAAAGACTCACTTTAAATTGAAGTATATTCCATTCACCTATAAGATTGAATGAGCAATTTATTTGAATATGTGTAACAACTATAACAAATTTGCTCTCTCACAATTTTTTTAATGGATTCAGAATGTGACTTTTATTATTTAATTTCTCATTTATTTGTTTCCCTAGGGGGTTAGTTCCCCAAGGACACAGTGCCTCTGAAATACTTTTTTATGTTAAATGTCTAGCAAATGTCTTGCATTTAGAATGTACTTAATAAATATTTACTGATTTATTAATTTAACTCATATAACAAAAGGATTATTAAAGTATTGTTGGTTGGAAAGCCTTCCTCAGAAATCGGGGGTTTTGTTAAGAATTTCATTGTAATTAGAGGCTTTTGAGGAACATATGAGTCACAGTGAAGAAATATGTTATTTTGGGTGCCAATGCACTTTAAATATCAAATAAATAGAAGAAGAGAAAGGGGGAGGGCAGGAAGAAAAAGCAGGGATCATGAACTAATAACAATTTCCATAGGGATGAATTCAACTATATATAACCATAAAGCTCTAATAAAAAATCAAACAAATAGGAAGTATAAAAATACTAAATGAAGACATTGACAATGAATGTATTAATAATTAAATATACAATATGCTAATAAAATTTTTGCTTTCAGTTTGAATCTGGATACAAATGTATTTACAGAACTGGAAATATGGTACAAATACAATCTTAAGTTCTGTATTTTTCAATTAGTATTGTTTCGCAAACATATTTCTGTATTTATTTTTATTGACTGCTTAATATAGAGTTAATGTAGCATAATTTACTGAACAACCTTTTATTATCACTGTTTTCCTTTATCTTCTCTTAAGCCAGATCTTATATACTACATAATTTCAATACCTTCTGGCCTCTGCATACCTTGCTACATACATTTCTGTCACTGCATAAACTCTTTTCTTTGCCTTGAAAGTTCTTTGCTTCCTTACCCACTTAGATAATTAATCTTTGTTCAAACTAGTGGTTTACAAACTTTTTTGTTCTTGATCTTGAACTAAAATGATATGCACATTATAAGATATATACAAATAAAAAATGAAGGTAAAATAAGCAGTATTTTAAAATGAATTCTTTTAATTATTTCTGGTCTCACACCTTTTTGTTCTTACCTTCTAACCCCTCCCCACCAAAAATTAAAACTTTCCCAGATGTGTAGTCTTTAAATGTTTTAGTAACTGTGAAGACTTCATACTAGCATAGCTACATCTCAGTCATATTGCAACTGAGGGAAAGCTTTGACTTTAACAACATTAGATGGTACCTCATATTTCAAGAATTTCTGAGTAGGGAGATGATAACCAAAGGTTACAAATTCTTGCTAGGTAGGAAGAATAAGGGTTTTTTTTTTTGTTTGTTTGTTTTTTTGAGAACTATTGCATAGCATGGTAAGTGTAACTAGCAGGTGAGTAGTGCACACCTTAGTATTGCTAAGGGAGTAAATATCAAATGGTGTCATGACAAAAAAATCAAATATTTGAGGTTATGGACAGATTAATTAGCTTGATTTATATTCTACATTGTATTAAAAATTGTAACATTGCTTTGTTCCACATAAATATATAAAACTATACTTCATCAATATATAACAAATTCTTGAGACTTTCAAAAATTTCAGGTCCAGTTGTCATATCTGATCAGCACCTTGCTGTTTGTTAGCTATTATTTACTGATGAAGAACTCCCACCAAAAGTATATTATCTGCCTTGCCATTGTTTCTCTTGAACCATTAGCAAAATCTGTAATGTGTACTTTATTTGCAGAAACCATTTTTAGCAGACTATGAAAGTCACTTTAGTTAAAAAAAAAAATCAAATAATCTGACCTGGAAATCTACCTAATTTTTAGGAGAAATTATAAGCTTTGGAAAATTTGAAATGCAGGAGGGCATCTCAAATTCATAATCCCTTTGAGGCTGTGGATTTGTTCTCAGTCCTGAGGATAGTTGTGTTGTGGACCATGAACAACTGTTCCTTTGATGTAGGGACTGAGAAGGGCATCATCAGTGTGTACTAGAAAATTAACAACTGGAAATATAATTTACTTTTTAAAGACAGAAACAGTTCCAGCATTTTAAAGGATTATCTTGTTCAACCTTTGGGTACATGTCTCCAACTCTAGAAACCACTAATTTAACTAAAACTTGAAAAAATACCTCTGGGACATTTCTTCCTGTACCAGCTCTGTCTGTGTATATGTCTCCTACCCTATAAGAGAGGAAGAAGGCTGGGGTAAGACAGCAGTCTTTCTGGATGGGCTAAGAGTTGGATAAATGCTCACTAAATGGACTTGAGTGAAACTGAATTTATTTATTTTGGATGATTTTCTAAGGAGAAATTGCCAAAGTTAAGTTATAGGTTTGAAAACCAATTTCTACCTGTGTGAATTTAAGCAAGTTACTTCTCTTGTTCCTGTTTTCTCATCAGTAAAATAGAAGTCAATAATATTGTACCTACCCTATAAGAAGTTCTGATCATCATATGCTCTAAATACTAGAACATTACCTGGGATGAGTTAACTTCTATTATTGATGAAAGTGTTAAAATGATTCCTGATACTACTACCAAATTAAGCTCTGATGATTTCTAGCACAGTTAACAAGTCATTTCCTCACCCTTTTTGAAATAAATAAACTGCTTTATAGAGTGTATTTGTATTAATCATGAGCAATATGTTGGGCATTAAGGGCAACCTATGGAGGGGCAAATTTCTGCTGCTACTTCAGCCCTGAAGAAACTGCCTCCTCAAATACCTCTGAAAATGCCTGTCTAGCTGCTGGTACTGACCATTCCTATTAGTTTCCTGTAGAAAATAAATCAAAGTTATTGACAAAAGATAGAAAAGGATGGAGATAAAATCATCCAAAATGCCACTGAGGCTAAGGTTTTCAGACGTGTTCATGTGCAAACACATACACGTGTAATTTTACATATATGGATCAAAGTGATTTAGGAGAGAGGCTGGACTCAAATCCCAGCTCTGCCATTTTACTAGTTGTTTGACCTTGAGCAGTGTGCTTACCCTAAAATTCATCTGTTAAAAAAAAAAAAAAAAGGTTAACAATGCTTATCTCTCAAGGTTTTGGGGAGGAATGAACAGTCACTCAATAAATGTAAATTTATTTTCCCTTTCCCTTAATCTTCTCTTTGACCTTGGTATTGGAGATTTTCCTAGGCTTCATTACTAAAACAACTCTTTCCACATCATAATGTTGGACTACAAGTATCTGGAGCACAGAGACCATATCTTATTAAATTTTGAAGACCATCACCCAACATTTTCATGTTTAATACAGTTAACTAAGATAATAAATCAGGTTCGGAGAAGAGTTTGTTTATGGATCTGTTTGGAATAATTCATTCTGGATTCATCTAAATATACTGCCTCTCATTCTCTATGTTACTTCATTATTAAATCTGCCTATCCTTCTAGTTTCAATTTTAAAATGTGGCTAGTGATTTGGAGCAAATTATTTAATCGCGCTAGCACATAGTTTCCTCACTTAGAAAAATAGCTTCCTTTCCTGTTTTATCAGGTTGCTGTGAGGACCAAATGATATAATGCATGTCACAATACTTTATAAATTGCTTTACAAATGCTTGTTATTACCACAGAATATATGAAGTAATTTCATTGTGCCAAACAACTTTTTATCTTACAGAATGCTCATCAACGTTTTTCCCCCTACTACACTATTGACCCATTCGATACTACTTGGCTTTCCTACATTTATCATTTCTGAATCCCTTGGTTTGTTACTATGGCTAATAATCACTGACATCTACTAGGGACCATCTGAGTAGCCCTAGAGGAAACCCACTACTATCTTTCAGGAGGTATGCTCACAAGGGGACACAAAGTATAAGGCATAAAGTTCAGACTACAGGATAAGGAAAGCAGGATACAACAAGAGATGTGAGGATTGTGTGCAACAGGGAAGTGTGGAGTAGAGGCTAAGGACAGGGGATCTGAATCCTGGTTCTGTTATTTTTAATTGTGGACCTTGGGTCAGTTAGTAAGCCTTTCTTGGCCCTCAGTTTCTTCATCTCAATACTGCAGGTGATAATAGTACTTACTTGATAGGACTGTTACAAGTTTAAATGAGATAGTACACATGAAACATTTAAGTACAGCGCCTGGCATACCATGAAAACCCAACAAATATTAACTATTAGAATTATAAACTAATAAGTGGTTAACAGCACATGAGAAGGTAAAAAAAGATTTTAAAAGTTCAGAGAAACAACCACTGAATATTAGTTTCAGTAGTTCTGTATTTTAAAAACAAATGTTTCCCTCAAATCCTGTTTTAAGACTGAAACATAAAAATTTTTTAGTACAAAATTTCCCACTCTTGGTCAGATTTTCTTAAAAATAGTCTCAGTTCAAAATATTTGAAGGCAGCAAGTGTAAAGTTACTATTAACATCAGACTATTTTTATACTTATTACTTATATTATATACAAGAATAATCACGATTCCTCTTTGTTTAACCTAAACATTACTTACTTTCCTGTTGGTACAATTGGGAGTAGAGATGGGATGAAGAGGCAGGCGGTATTTAAGGCCTTTCTTCACAGCATTTAGAAACAGTGGCAAAGGTGTTTCATATAGCAGAGAGGCACCACTCAGATGACAAAGTTGCCAAGCAGTGAGTTTGCGTTTAACATTGTTTACCACACCCATAGCATCCAATGACCTCATGTTCTCTTTTAATGGCAAAGAACAAGAGTCTTGTTGCTCTTGGGCTATAAAGCTATGCTCAGGCAAATTGCCTGTTGGCCACATCTACCCTGGGATGTTTTTACTTTGGCCTGCAGGGTTCTGAAATATTGGTTACCAACATTTAAACATCTAGAAATCTCACACAAAAACCTTAGGGTTTCTCTTGGGATAAAAACATCATCTCATAATACTGGACCCACATTCCTGAAGGCAACATTCTGCTACAGAGGAGGGGCTGTTCCCTTTACGCATACTCCAGTTTGCCACATTCCCTATCATTTCCCGTTGTTTTACACAAGTCAAGTGTCATTTGCTTTACTTGTCCAGCCTCTGTAGACAGATATCTGAGTCTGCAAACCCTATCTAGACCTTTCCGGTCTGCTATCAAAGTTTATTCTGTTCTGTCCCAAGTCCATCATCAGTTTTCAAAGCTCTAGCCCGTAATCTGATCAAGTGCGCGTACTTTTACATGTTCTTTCTGGCGATAGCATCTTAACAGAAAGGGATGACTCTGCAGATGGAAATTTCAAGCCCCACTGGATTACAAACAGGAGGGTAAGCGTTCATTCTACTTTATTTTTAGTCTGGCGCAGCCATACCTTACTGTTCTCTGGCAAACCAAAGGAATTGTTTTTCTAGAACAATGGACACTTGGCCTACGTGTGAAGACTACTCAAACAGCACTTTCATGAATTACCCTAGTTCCAAAGGATTCAAGCTACCATGGACAATTCTGATTCTCCGTTTCCTTGGAGGTTTCAGGATATCCGGCCTGACGGCATTTCCCCTCACCTGCTTTTTGGGCCCGTTTTGCGCAGGACAGTCGCGCCTAAGGAGCGCGCGCATCCAGCATGAGCTCATCTCTCAGGGGCGTTTCCAGAAGGCCGGGCCTGGCCGCGCGCATCAGGCGCAGTGGGCTTCACTCAATCAGTGGTCCCCGCGCCTGGGCCGGGCGCGGCTGCCCAGAGGCGATGCCTTTCTGGAAGCTTTGTTCCTACTTTACGTTCTGAGAGCTCGTACCAGGCCTGGGCGGCCCCTTATCCGTCTGGCCCTTTCGGGGACGACGCCCCCAAATAGTCGACACGCGCGATCCCGTGCACAGCAGGGCCTGGGGTGCTACGAGTGAGCCGTGCCAGCAGAAGGCCTCCCGTGGGCGGGGAGAGCCCCCTCGCCCCTCTGCTTGCTTGAGCGCTCTGTGCTCTGCCCCGCTAACCGCAGCAGTTTCGGCTGCGCTGTGCAGAGAACCCGGGCGCCCCATCTGCGGTTTCCGCACAGGCTGGGAGCAGCCGCAGGCAAGCCCATCAGACCGTCCGCCACGACCCCGGAGAGCCTCTCCCAGCTCCCGGGACCGCCGCCGAAGGCGAGAAACCAATCATACTACAGCTAGGTCTTGCGATTGCACGGCAGTGAGTGCCGATTGGCCGCTGCTGGGGGTTTCGGCCTCCCTCCTCCTCCCTTTTGCCCCCACTTCAGCTCCAAAGCTCCAGGCCAATGAGACTGCGCTTTATAGACACCCTCCCTTTGCTTTTTTTCTTCTCCCCACCTTGGCGAGGGAGGAGAAGTTCTGACTGGCCAAATGTCCTCGGAAGCCCTCTTCCCTTCACCAATCAACGAGAAAGGTAGACTCCCAGCGGAGTTTTCCAGCCAATTGCGGGGCGGCCGCCGTGCCCAGCCTTGCAGTTTCACCCGCGACTCCGGGTTTCACGGTCTTTAACTCTTCCTGCTTTTTCCTGAGGGCCCGCAACTCTGATTGGCCACTGTTGCTATTGTCGAATTTCTCCTCCAGCCAGCCACAGAACAAGGCAAAGCCACTTTCTTTCCGTTCGGCTGCCTTCGGCATTTTCCGTTTATTAGGCGTGGCTTCTCAGCTACACTTTCTAATTGGCTTCTCCGACAGATCGGCTTTTTCCGGAACGAGCCGCAAACGAGCGACGTTGGTGATTGGCTCCGCTTTGGGTTTCGGCTTCCCAGCCGAAGTGGGCGGGCGCGGACTCGGTCGGCTATTCCCAGACGCCTGTTACGCGGGCGGCCGGGCTTTGGGCGGTGTAAGGCTGGGTGGGGGAGGAAGGAGGCGGAGGACGAGTAGGAAGGGGGAGGGGGAGCGGGGAAGCGCTAGGCGGCTGCGCAGACGGCGCTCCTCACACAGAGCTGCCCCCGACCCGGGCGAATGCTGGTTTGTGCTGCCGCCGCCGCCGCCGCCGCCGCCCGGGCCGAGTGACAAAGGAAGGAAGGAAGGAAGCGAAGAGGACCTGGCCCCGCAGCCGCTGACAGGCCTCCGGGCTCGGGGCAAAGCGCAGACACTTCCTGAGCGAGCACCGATCAGAGGCGAGAGGCGGAGGGCGGCCGCGCCGGTGCCGTGGACGGGGGAGGGGGCCCCGAGGGAAGGAAGCGGTTGCCGGGTTCCCATGTCCCCGGCGTATGGGGAGCAGTCGAGGAGCCGCTGCCTGGGGTCTGAAGGGAGCTGCCTCCGCTACCGCCGCCGCCATGGCCGCTGGATCCAGCCGCCGCCTGCAGCTGCTCCTGGCGCAATGAGGAGAGGAGCCGCCGCCACCGCCCGCCTCTGACTGACTCGAGACTCCGCCGCCCTCCTGCTTGCCGGGCCCCCGCCGCCAGCCCAGTGGATCCCGCCGCTGCCGGAGCCGCAGCGTTTCCCGTCGCATCTCGGAGCCACCCCTTCTTCCCATCCCCCTCTCTTCAGGCGTGAGACTCGTGATCCTTCCGCCGCTTCCCTTCTTCATTGACTCGGAAAAAAATCCCCGAGGAAAATATAATATTCAAAGTACTTATTTTCAATCAAGTATTTGCTCCCGTTTCACGTGATATATATTTTTAAAGGATTTCCCCCCCACCCCTTATCCTCTCTCAGGAAAGGGAGGTGAAAGAATTGTAATCCTCCCCCTTCAGCCCCAGATTATCTATATGTTAAATATCCGTACCGATCTGTCTTGAAGGAGAAATACATCGCTCGTTTTTTTTTTTTTTTTTTTTTTTGTTTGTTTTTTCTTAATTGCTATACAAAAGGAGTGAAAAGCCTGGAGAACGAAGTCTTTTTCTTTTTCTTTTTTTTTCTTGTGAGAGAACTTAATGCTGCATTTATCATTAACCTAACACCCTAACATAAAACAAAAGGAAGAAAAGGAGGAAGGAAGGAAAAGGTGATTCGGGAAGAGAGATCATGTCAGGGCGGCCCAGAACCACCTCCTTTGCGGAGAGCTGCAAGCCAGTGCAGCAGCCTTCAGCTTTTGGCAGCATGAAAGTTAGCAGTGAGTATTGATTTTATTTTACACCTCTACTCCACCTCACCCTTAAAATGAGAAACCTCGAGATACCAGGATCTTAAAATATTAGACCTCCAGATCAGTCAGAGTAATTGCAAAGGGCAAAACCCTTCTTCAGTCAAAAGATGAGACAGCTCCCTCTTTTCTCCTCCCATACCTCCTCCCCTGGTCTCATTAACCTTGAATTGAGAGAATGTGATTTTATTTGGATGATTTAGTTTGGAACTTAATTCTTGTCTTCAACTTTTCTTGGTTTGGGCAGTCAGCTTTGTTAGGTGGCTTGACTGCACGTTAAAATAAACACGGGAGTTTTTACTTGTCCATGCTTTTGAATAATGAGGAGGACAAGACTTGATCCATAAACCATTATGTACATTTTCAGAGCGTTTGTCTTCCGGAATGAGGGAGGATGTTTTAGCTCAGATTTCAGGGGTTATCATAGTTTTGTACACTTAAATAACGTTAAATGTCCCAGCCTCCTAACATTTCCTCTTTGCCTGAGTGATATACAAACTATTTGTTCTTAATCTGAAGATGAACTTGCTCAGTAACTGGCATTGCTGTTTGAAGGCGAGCATTCAGTACTCCCTTTTAGTAGGGGCGGGTGGAAGCTGATAAATATCCAGCAGCATTTGCATCGTAAGTGCATTGTTTCCAATTGGATAAGTGGTTTAGTGTGTTATCTCCTAACCTTCCTGTTTTGACATTACCAGTCTGCCACCATATAATTTGTTTAATCAAAAGGTAACTTAGAAGTAGGTCCAAGTTTTGATTGAGGTTTGTATTGTCATAATGCCAAAACTGAGTTAAATAATAATTGTCACTGACTCATTGTGATTTAAGTTGAATTTTGAGGTGCCATTGCCTACATTACTTGTTAAATGTTCAGGAGTACAGTGGATTCCTTTTTAGAACTATTTAAAATACTGTTGGATTAGCTCACCTCACATTTAGCTATAACTGTGGATTTAACTCTTAAGAATATGGATTTAGTCCTTTCCATCATAGCTGCTGCAAAAGGCTGTGATCCTGGAAATAATAGGGATATTTGGGCTATGTTAGGGTTGTTGCTAGACTGTACTCTTGGACTGGATTTGTGCTGAAAATCTGTGTTCTTCAAGTGTTTGGTATACTAAGTATCAGATGTTCCAATGTATCTATTTGTGGAGATGTTTGTATGGTATTTAATGACAGCTATTTAAACATACTTCCAGAATTTGACAAACATGTCTATATTGTTTCCTTATTCTCTGAGAAAGGGGCAAGATGAAAGTTGTTATTTTGTTGCCTCCAAGTAAGATTAAAAAACAAAACCCAAATGTGTATGCTCTTAGGTGAGGTTGATTGTATACTTAGGCAACATAAAATGATTATTTTTAATTGAACTCAAGATTTCAATTCATGTTGGCTTTTGGAACTTGACTAAAACAATGGTCCAGTAGCTGATGGGAGGTTATTTTTGAAAGTTGTTTTTTTTTTCTCCTGGTGACTAGCTAGTAGAGAACGCAGAGTATGTGAAGAGGGAAGCTGATTTTGCATCTTTCAAGGAAGGGTCATGCTTTCTAAGCACTTCATGGAGTTATTTGAAAATAATTATTTAAAATTCTGGTGTAATTTTCAGCTGTAATGAAGCAGATCTTATAATAGCTGCTTAAGAGTCTCTGTGGTACTGGAGTGTGTATATGTTTTACATCTTGGTACTATAGTTTAAAAATCACTCAAACATCAATTTTAGGTAATTCATTTATTATGTTTAGTTCAGAGATGTGTAATGCTAGATTATAATGTTAAATTTTGGGACTTTTAATTTTATTTCCAGGGTTTTCTTTGAAAATAGCTCCTTAGTTCTTCATATATATGTGACTCAAGTGTGTAGGTTAAGGTGTTTAACTTAAAATTTATATAAGGGCAGCAATATTTAAAAACTTGGACTGTGACTGTTTAAAGAATTTTGACAGTCTTCCCTTTAGGGACATTTAGAAGAAATAGGAATTATTAAGCATTTGTTAGGGTACTGGTAGTCAAAGGAACTCATGTTCAAAAGATCTACAAAAGAAATTATAGTACTTGACCTCAAAAGCGTATTTAATGGTAAAGAAAAGATATGAGGGAAAAATGTGAAAACAATAGAATGATAACTGCAAGATTATAAAATACAAATTGAACTGTGTTCAGAAGGACAAAGAATAAAGGGGTGAGAAAGGAAGACTTCTGCAGAGGTGAGCTTTAAGTCAGGTGTTAAAGAAGGCTGTAACTTGAACTGTCGGAGAAGTGTGAAGTATTTATTCTAGGTGGGAGGAATGTACAGCACAGAGATGGTGCGTTTTGTATGAGAGGTAGCAAGCAAGGTGGTATATCTGGTTGAAAGGGCCTAAATAGGAAAATAAGAAAAAATGAAACTTGAGAACTATGGGAAGATTAGCTGATGGAGAGGAAAGGGGGCCTATAAAAGTTTGGTTGTTTCAAGAGAGATCTGGATTTACTGTAGATTGTTAAACAGATACTGGAAGATGATTTGGGCAGTTGAGTTGATGGATTTGCATGGAGAGACATTACAATCCTTTTAGGGAAATAATAGGGAATATTGTGAAACATGAGGGTAAAAATTAAAATGTGAAAATGGGATGAAAGGAACAAATTCAGAGACAGTATGAATGAAGAAGCCGGCAGGACTTTGGATTGGACTGAGGGGAATACTTGTGAAGGAGTCAGGAGTTAAAAATAAATTCTGAGGTTATTGGTCTGGAAGACTTGACTGCTGAGTTGTATTGTTAATTGTAATGGGAAAATTGAGAAAGTGCTGAGAGAGAGGGTAGATGAATTCACTTTTTAGAATTTCGTGTGCAGTAATTTCACTTGAAATTCAGCAGGCAGCAGCTTGTCACTGGCAATGATATTTAAATTCCAATGTATTAATTATACACTTTCTAGTTTATACCTAAAAATGTCAAGTTTATCTTTGGGAAAAGTAAACTAAAGATTTGTGTTTAAATGCTTTTGATTAAAGTTCTAAAAAAACAATTTATAGTATAGATTCAAAAGCCTCACATTTGAAACCTAGTTATAATCCCATGGTAATTTATTTAAGGACAGTGAAAATACTTTGATGATTAGACTGTGACATAAACATTTTAGATATTTTATATAGGCTTTAATGTAATCCTTGGTACATGCTTAAAACTCGTTTTTCAGAAATAATGACTTAGGTAAACTTTGCATTTAAAATAATGATAATGCTACTACTAAGAGCCTTCACTTTGTGAAGACTCCAGCAGAAATTAAGTTCATTTTATAACAAGTGTTTTTTACCTTTTGATGAAATCAAGATTTCTTCTTGGTTCACTCCAGGCATATGTGTTATTAAATAGCACATATCTATCTATACAGTTTCTTCTTTAGAATCACATGACATTTTACCCAAAATAGAGAAAGTATTAGGACTGACCATGCAATTTTAAACTATTAGTAATACTCCTCCTCACCTCCACTGGGAACTGAACCCAGGGGTACTTTACTACTGAGCTACATTCCCAGTCCTTTTTATATTGAGACAGGCTTTCCCTAAGTTGCTGAGGGTCTTACTAGATTGCTGAGACTGGCCTGGTCCTCCTGCTTCAACCTCCCAAGTCTCTGGGATTATAGTCTTGAGCTACAGTGCCCAATTCAAAACTTTTTAAAAAAATATTTTGTGGTACTGGGGTTAAACCCAGAGGTGATCTACCACTCACTGAGCTACATCCCTAGCTCTTTTTATTTTGAGACATGGCCTCTCTAAGTTGCTCATGCTGGACTTGAACTTGTCATCCTCCTGCCTCAGCCTTCTCAGTAGCTGGGATTATAGGCATACGCCAGTGTCCAGCAATAAATGCTTTTAGTATACTGTTGGAGAAAATTAGCTAATTGCCTAGGTTTGATGCTTAAATTTAAGATTTGGAAAGAGGAAAAATAGGGCAATGAGTGTTACTTGTTTCCTTATAAATAACCTTTTCTAAGATAATTTTTTTATTAGCAAAGAGAATAATTAATGGGTAATTACATATTATTCTGCAGTATTAAGTTATATGGTGATTAAAACCCAAGGGGGGTAGAAACATAGTGTCTCTCTATTCCTAGATTAAATTTATGATATCTAATAATTTGGTTATTAGAAATTAGCCAATTTCTTGGTTTTCTTATGTTAATGTACAAAAGATTGCTCATATGTCAGACTGAAAACCAGAAACTTATTTTCATTCCTTTCCCAACTAGACTTATCTTGAGTTTTAAAAACACAAGATGATCATATAAGAATTACATGCACTTTTGTTGCGTGCATCCATAGAATGCTTGCTAATTGTGAGATAATAGTTAAGGCACAGGTACTAGGAAGAAACTTAAAAATAACCCAGAGATTCAAAAACCAATTTATGGCTGATTAGGAACTGCATTTAGAAAATGGGGCGACATCTTCTCATTTTACTGGCAAGTCACACTGTACTTGGCACCCTGCTCTCTCTGTTCCCCATATTGGACTTGAGTTGTAGTTGTGAATTGCTGTTTTGGATAAACAGAAGACTGGAAAAGCCAGAGTTTTTTTAAGTACCAGCCGCAGATTTTGAGACTGGGTGTGCTGTATTTTTCATGAGCTTTATGCAGAGAAGGCTGAGAAATATAAAGGTACTGATCCTGGACACAATGTCTGTCTGTTTATTATTAATTTACTTATTGGTACTGGGAAGTGAACCCAAGGGTGCTTAACCATCAAGCTATATCCCCAGAGCTTTGTTTATTTTTTTATTTTGAAATGGGCTCTCCCTAAGTTGTTTAGAACCTCACTAAATTGCTGAGGCTGGCCTTGAACTTGTAATCTTTCTGTCTCAGCCTCTTGAGCTGCTGGGATTACAGGCATACTCCACTGCACCCGGCAATAAGCTTTTAAATAAGACTTCAGGGGGTTATGAGAGAGGAATAGGGATGGACAGGATGTGAGACTGTGGTACCTCTTTTGATATTTCACCCTAAAATGAAGAATATAGGGGCAGAACACATAAGTGTGACATGAATGTGTGTTGGTACTAACACAGCTACCCTGTTTCCCTGGATGATGTTCTACCAAGAATATAATTACCACAGGGTATGATTTTGTTTGTGAAATTTAGCATCATTTTCTAGCTGATTTTCTTGAACTGGTTGTGGTGGTAGTGATAGAAAGGGAATTTTGTGTAATTTCAAAAATTTTCTGGTTCATAGGTGTTGAAGTAGAGGTTACAGTCTTTGTTCCCACCTTTGATTATATCACTCACTCTTCTTCAGTTATAGACAAATTGCCTTTGAAATTTGTTGAATGTGATGTAGAAATATATGTTTATATAAAAACATGTGAATACAACAGCAAGGAAAAACTGATAGTGGAATTAAAGAATAATTGTTTTCTGAAAAGTTTCCTACCATTAAACTTATAAGTAAAGGAAGATTTCATCCATTCTAGTATGAAGAATTTTTATTCTAGTTTTTAAAAGAATACTACTCAGCACATACTGGACATTTAGTAATTTATTCCAGTATCTACTTGGGTCTGTAATATACTTGGTCTGGTATAAGATGCAAAGATACAACTTTGTAGATTTGGGCTCCCAGTTTACAATTTCCCTTCTCACCTTATATTTTGGAGGTCGGCAGATTTTAATTTTGTAAGTGGTTGAATCTTATGTTTTTGTATTCAATAGTTTCCTTAGGATTTTGATGATTTTTTTTTTTTTTTTTTTTTTTTGAAGCTAATTTTGCCAAACCAGTTTTTCCTTTTGTTTTCAGGGTACCATGGTCAATAGTAGTACAAAACTGAACTCTTATTATGTTCCCGTATAAATTGGTCTGGAGTTGTTAGTGCTTGATTGTCATTTCAAATTAATATAGTAATATAAAAAGTAAACATTGTTGAGGAAGGGGAATTTTTCTAAAATCTTATATTTTATATGATTGTATAATTTAAATGAATTTATTGGCCTAGGATTGAGTAGGCATGTTCTAAAGCCGGAAAGTTAGTAGGTAGGCAGGCACAAATATTAGAAACATTGATATAGAACAGTAATATTAGTGTTCTGTTTTTTCCATTACCACTGTGTCATGGCACAATCCTTGGCTTAGGAAGTTAAAAATAAATAGGTTGTTTTAATAAAAGTAGCCAAGAACAATGGTATGATTAATATAGTATATCTGTTGAGTATTCACTAAGTACTAATACTCTGCCAAACTCTTTATATGCAAAACCTCATTAATTATATGGCAGTTCTATACAGTAGCTAATATTATCCCTGCTTTATAGATGAGGTAAATAAAATTTAAGAGAGATAAAGCAACTAGTCAAAGATTACTTGGCCAGAAAGTTGCTCACCCAGGATTTAAACTCAGGCATTCTGATTACTAAGCCTGAGGTCTTGTTTTTGTATATGTGATAGAGAATGGATTGCTGTTATCTTAAACTTGGATTCCATAGATAAGTTAAAGTGCTTTTTGCTTTTCGGATAGTCTTTCAATGATAATTTAGAAATAACTATAAGCTTTCATCATTATTACTGCTTTGAAATATTTCCAGTCATGCCTGTTAGCAAATATGGTATTTATCCATTCATACATAGGTATACTGAAAAAATCAGTGCTTTGAAAATATCAGAGGAAACTTAAGATAGACATTAAAAATGAAAGTATTAGGGCTTATACCTGCAGAGAAGAAAAATAATATGTGATTTTTGTGTTGTTGTTGTTTAATGTCTAGTCAGAACACTGGTTTTTTTTTTTTTTTTTGATCAGTACTGACAGATCATAAATAAATTCTTATATATTTATAACCTCAGGTAACATTAGAGTGTGTTTCACCAGGTTAGTCATTACGAAGGATTATTTTTTCTCTTTGTCTCTCTTCCTGTGGTTTATGATAATTGTCTTTACCTCTCCCTTTTAAAATTTGATGCCAAACTTAAATGAAATTTTTTTGATTGCATATTCAACCAATTACTCAATTATATATTGGGCATTTGCTAGTGTCAGAAAATTGGAGCTCCTCCCATATCCTCTGCCCCAAGAATATCAGTTATATATCACTATGAAATTAGGTTATTTGGAGCCTGACCTTTTTGGAATTGGTTGATAGTTAACAATCCAAAAGTAAACTAAAAACTCTCCTGAGCAGCTTGTGTCTGCCAGCAAATAGAATGTACCCTTTGCTCATGGGTAGGGTCTTCAAGGCTTTTTTTTTAAACAGTTCTTTATCATTGTTGAACACAATTCTAATTCATTTAATTGTCTGGTTTCTTAAAACCACACATTAGAAGGGAATGGATGGATACTAATGTTAAGCGTTACTAAGAAGATTAGACAGGAGATTCAAGAAAATGTGCACATTGGGATTATTTAGTGTAGGCTCAAGTAGCTCCAGGAGAAATCACTCTGATAATTGTTCAAAATGTTCACCTAGAGAAGGTTAAATTATACTAATTGAACTCTCTTTTAAAGGGGCAGGAGGCAGGAAAGTCTCTTCTGGAGAGCTGGGTTTCTGCAGTAACTTCTCACATCAAACATCCTCTAATTTGTTGGTCACTGAAGTGATGAGGAAGAGAACTGGGTCATCTCTGTCTGATTGACCAACCTCTAGTTGGATTTCAGTGATATGGACAAAGGTACTAAAGTCTTTAGTATGGTAGCCAAGGGTATGTTTCCAACTCTTCCTTCTGTTGTCCATCTGCATTTAATACTCAGCAACAGAATATCTGTCTTAAAGCTTATTTTCTTATTTTTTTTCTCTTTGGTGTATGTATGGAATTACACTTCAGATTTTCACCTGCCTGTACCTTCTGTTTGTTGAATGCTTAGTCATTGCATGGAGTTTTTTAAGCTTTCTTATAAATTTTGAATAGCTTTTTAGATAGTACATTTGCCAGATACATTTCTGACTTTGAGTAATGAGATTTGAAAAGGTGGGTATGTTAATTTTTTCACTGAAGAAAAAGGATGATCATGGTGAAGTACTTTTCTTTTGTACGTCTGAGAAATTTTTAGGGGCTTACTTGGTTGATATAATTAAAAAGGTTAGGAGTTTTAGATTTCTTAACAAGGAAGATTAACCCAACTTTAATGTGACATCCTCTACTTTTCCTTATTCTATGAACTCAGTTAATTCTTTTTAATTAGTTAAACCACTTTCTTGGACTGGGGATATAGCTTAGTAGAATGCTTACCTCAAATGCATAAGGCCCTGGGTTCAATCCCCAGCACTACAAAAAAAAACCCCAAACCAAACCACTTTCTTTGTGACATGCATCAAATAAATTGCTAATGCTAGACTTCTGAGTTTGTGGAAGCAGTACCTGAAAAATTAGAGTGTGGAGTTAGGCCTGGAATCAAGATGACAGAATTATAGTAGGTACATTTGTTGGTCTCTTGGTATTTCAGAGCTTTCTTTCACCCTCTATATGTTATTTAAATTTTGAGTTAGTGGAGTTTCAACAATGTTATATAATTATATGTATATATAAAAGCAAGGTGTGTCATGTCTACATAACATGATAACAATAACAATAATATCAATAATATCAATTGGGTACTGTGTCCTAGACATTTTCATACTTATTTATGTATTTTGCTTTAAAACAATTTTAAAAATGGTTCTCTTCAGTGAAATTTTCCTGTTCCTGCTCTGTAATTACCAGTTCCCTTTCCTAGAGATGGATGACATTACAATTTCTTAAATATCCTTCCATAAGTATTGAGTATCTTGGTTTTTAAATTTTTGGTACCAAGGATTGAACTTAGGGACACTCTGCCACTGAGCCACATTCCCAGCCCTGTTTTGTGTTTTGTTTAGAGACAGGGTCTCACTGAGTTGCTTAGCACCTCGCTTTTGCTGAGGCTGGCTTTAAACTCCTAATCCTCCTGCCTCAGCTTCCTGAGCTGCTGGGATTGTAGGTGTGTGCCACCATGCCCACCGGTATTCTGTATCTTTTCAGATAAGTGATTTTTACAGTGGCTTCCTTTTTGTGCATATGTACCTAAATTGACCAGAGTGTTAGAATTAAAACAAAAGTTATATCAATTACTCTAGAAAATTGCTATTTGTCATCCTAGATTAATAAACCTTTATTTTTCTGACTGTGAGTTAGATGGGGAATAAGTGCAAAGATGAGAGAGCTCCGTCCTATCTTGGCAGTTAGAGGTAAGATGCTAATAATTTTAAGCAGTGAATGCTTAGTATCATATTTAAAATATTTCCTACTGGGGCTGGGGTTGTAGCTCAGTGATAGTGCAGTTGCCTAGCATGTGTGAGGTCCTGGGGTAGGATACTTAGCACTACATAATAAGTAAATAAAATAAAGGTATTGTGTCCATCTACACCCAAAAATACTTTAAAAAATATTTCCTACTGTAAGTTCATTTAAGAAATTATATTGCTGAGTAGGTATTGTCTGTGTTTCTTTTTTCCAGAAATAGATGTTTATTTCATGGTAGAGAAAAAGGCAAAGGATAATTAATTTTTTCCTTTGACTTTCCATTTTTCTAACATCTTAGATGAGAAAACCTGTTCTCTTGAGAGATCAGAGGCGCAGAGTGCATCAGTGTCAGTGAAGCCTGTGCCTTTTACCTCTTTAAGAGCGCATGGTTTCGTTCTCCTAAATCAAGCATTCTGCAGTCTTCTAAAATAATAATAATAATAATAATAATAATAATTTTTATAATACTGGTAATGAAACCAGGGCCTTGCACATGCTAGGAAAGTGTTCTATCACTGAACTACATCCCTAGCACCCCCTTTTTAAAAAAAAAAATATTATTAGTTTTGGTACCAGGGATTAAACCCAGAGGCACTTAACTACTAAGTCACATCCTGAGCCCTTTTTTAAATATTTTATTTTGAATCAGGGTCTTGGTAAGTTGCTTGGGGCCTCAGTCTCCATGGGCATTGTAGGTATGTGCCAGTGTGCCCAGCTAAAGAAGTTTATTATTTTTATAAAGTAATATATTAATGTGATTTAAAGAAATCAAATAGTACAGAAAGGCTTATAATGAAAACTAATCACCTATCCCCAGTCATATGCAATCTTCACTATGACAGTTTTTTCCACTTTTAATTAACATGTTTTAAATCTACTTCTTAAAATTAATGTTAAGAAGATATTATTTTTCGTCTTCTAATTATGGTAGATATCATTTATTGCCATCTCCATCTCTCCTTTGCTATTATGCTAATATAACTAGCCATTATTTTAGTTAAACTATTACATAAGTTATTTTTATTACTTAGACACTGAACAGTAAATAGTCTTAGGAGAAACCAGTGATCACTTTTCCTTTTCAAACTAGCTTTTTTGAGAGAATTTCCATACTGTAAAATTTCCTCTTAAGATACACGTTTTAAGCTGGGTGTGGTGGTGTACATCTGTGATTGTCGAGGCTCAGGAGGCTGAGGCAGGAGGATTGAGAGTTCAAAGCCAGACTTAGAAACTTAGATTCTTTTTATTGCTGAATAATAATTTTTTTTGAAATACCATAATTTATCCATTCATCAGTTGATAGGCATTAGAATTTTTTCTGCTTCTTGGCTAGAATACATATTTGCTGCTGTGAACATTTATGAACAAGTTTTGGCATAGACATATATTTTCAGATTTTCTGAGTGTGTACCTAGGAGTGGAATTGCTGGGTCATATGGTAATTCTATTTTTAACATGTTAAAGAACAATGAAGTCCTTTCCAAAGCGATGATCACATTTCCTTTGTTTTCAAATTTTTTGGACTTTTCTGTTGGCATTTTCTTTTTCTTGTATGTTTGTAGTGACATGCTGTCAATTTTTTCCCCCCCACAAATGTACCTGGATGGCTACTCACTTCCCCTTCCCCTTTTCTTTGGATAATCTTTTTCTTAGAGTCCTCCTTCTGCTGCTGGTATCCAAACTTGTTCAACAGCTGTCATCCTCTGACTTCTTTCATTCCTCTTCAGATTGACTTTCCTGTTTTGCAGATCCTATATCTTTGTATCCTGCATCTTTGAATAGTTCTTATTTAACATACTCTCATGACATCAACCATATGTGCTCAAAATACTGTTTGGTAAATGTATGTGGAAAAGTTGTTAATTCATTGTTTTTTCCATATTTGCTCCAAAAGTATAGTTAGAAAGTTTGCATATTTTTTTGGCAGGTGTTTTCACCTTTTCAGTTTCTAGACATTGAGAAATGTTTGGAGGTTATTTTATATTGTTATCATCTACTGATTACCATTCTAACATGAAGCAACAGCATGAAGCAAGTAAAGAAATCTGAGAAATACTGATATCAAGGAATTGATTAGACCAGAGCTATTTAGGATTATGTAAGCTTCAAATATGAGTCACATGCAGTTTTAAGTTTTCTGTGTCATATAAAAAAAATAAAGACACAGGTGAAATATACTTTAACCCTTTATATCCAAAATATTTCAACATGTAATCAGTATAATAATTATTCTTTTATTTATTTATTTATTTATTTATTTTGGTTACTAAATCTTCATAAACTAATACTTCACCCTTAACATACTGATTTGGAGTAATACAGTTTAAGTGCTCAGTAGCCACATGTTGCTAGTGTTTATTGTATTGTACAGTACAGGTTTAGCATTTTGTTCAGGAATTATATTATTGTTTTCAACCTGTTTGATCAGTTATTGTGTTATTTTCAAGTAATGAAAAGATGTGTGTGGATTAAAAACACTTAATTGATTTGCATCATTTCTTTGTTTTTAGTCATGTTTCAGTTTATTTTGGAACTTTATGTCATTAAAAAAGATTGAAAGACTTATGTTCTTCAGAAAACTGCCTGTTATAGGGGATAATGATTTTTCTCCATATTTTTGGCACAGCTTTAAAGTTAGAAACTGTCATTAACATAATTGCCCTAGCCCCAATGAAATTTTATTGGTACAAATGGTTTTTCTTTTTTCTTTTTTTTTTTTTTTGGTACTAGGGATTGAACCCAGGGCACTTAACCACTGAGCCACATCCCCAGCCCTTTTTTATGTATTATTAGAAACAGGGTCTTGCTTAGGGCCTAAGTTGCTGAGGCTGGCTTTGGACTCTTGATCCTCCTGCCTCAGCCTCTGGAGTCTCTGGGATTACAGGAGCACGGCACCATGCCTGCCTGTTGTCATCTGTTCTTTTACTTGATCTTTCAAACATGTAGTCAGCTTTCAGAGTCTCAAAACTACCCCAGCCATATAGTCATCCATGCCGTACCATGAGGCATGAAGTTCACTTGCACATTACTACTGTAGCACTCTCTATGACCCTTCTTATAGTCTGCCTTACATTCTAGTTAACTTATTTCTCTCTGGGAGATCACAAATTCCGACGCGCATTAAAGTATTTTATTCACCTTTACATTTCTACAACGTGGAGCATAATGCTTTCTGTGTTGGATTGCTTAATACATATATGAGTTGTAGGTGGTTTGCTTTGGTGCTATGGGTAGTAGTGGTATGATGAGGAATTACCTAGTCACCAAACTGTCACTGATGTTTCTAGGAACATTTAAGTTTTGATAAGAGAAATTAGCTTATAAAGTCAAATGTGGTTTTTGCTTAAATTTAAAGAAATAGTAGTAGGGAAGGGAAAGAGACACAGATATATAGACCCTTCTTTAACTATGTGCTGAGTGCTGAGTGACTCTGAACTCAGGATGGAGCAAATGAATGAAAGAACTGAAGTGCACTGGTTGGTAAGCCTAGTTCCTTTGAAATATTACAAATGTGCACCTACTACAAAAACTCAAGCCTTCCAGAGTTTTATTTGGAGTGGGTGAGGCTAGAAGAGAGATTTAGAGATTTAGAGACCTGACAGATTGCTTTTCACCAAGTAGTTTATTTTGTATAAGAATAGAGATAAAATAGTAAGCAGACAGTATTTAAATATGAATAATCCCTTTTTTCATGGATATACTAAGGTGTGTGACTGTAGTATTGAGAAGTTATGAAAACTCTATAGGACCTCTTTTTGGGTCTTTTATATTTCTTGGATATGCTAGTGCACATTAATGCATCAATTCTAGAGCTTTCTCAGGGTGAGATATTAATAAACAGTATTGGTTATATTCCTGAATAATGTAATTTTAAAAATAGCTGTAAAATATGACTGTCCATATTTGGTTTTGAGAAATAAATTGGTTTCTACTGATATTGTGGTATCCTGCTTCTGTGACTAATTTTGTACGTTTGAGATGTTTGGCTGGCCAAAGGTATAATTCTTAAACAAGGAAGAGATTTGTTTTCTGTGTAAGTAGAAAATACTTGCTGTGTCCTTCTTGAACCAAGAGGAGTTACTAAAGAACTAGATGTAGTTCTGTTTAAATTCAATTGAACATTAGGAATAACTTTTGAGACCTTAAGAAATCAACAATCTATCTAAATATATTTCCTATCAGTTTCTAGAAAATTTAAAAACTGGTTGTGTACTTTGAGAGGATAGAGAAAATATTCTAATTTTACATTTCTATTCTACATTGGAGAATGAGAGCGAAGTAAGAAATGAAGGGAGGGTATGTTTGTCATGACTTATAAGGTGGGAGCAAGTGCGCCAGTTCCTGGGTCCTTAGGAAAGAAAAATCTCTAGAGGCGGGAGACTGACTGACTTTATTGCTTTGAATATGTTATCAATATAAATTGTATGTATACCTTGTTCACTTTCAGCTTTATTTAGGAGTAGATATTATTTAAAATGTAGTTTATCTTATGTCTAATTTTTAAAAATACAGTGTATTTTTTTGTTGTTCATGATGTATCACATATAGCCAAGAAAATCTGTGCATTTTCTAAAGTGTAGGGAAGAGATGAAAAATACTATTGTGGACCATAGAATGAGGGCAGGAAAGAAACTAGAAAAAAGTTTGTAGTTATGTTGGGTATTGAGTTTCCTTAGATGCCACTGAAGGTGGCTAGAGGTTAAGATTTAGCTACTCTTTGAGTGTTTACTGTGTGCCAAGCATTGTCATTTCATTTAACTTTCATATTGATTTATTTGACAATATTATCCCATTTAATGGATGAAGAAACTGAGATAAACACATTTTAGTTGATTTATTCACTTTTCTAGCTAGTAGGGAGTAAGTTCAGATATCAAATTCAGACACTCCAGACTTCTTTTTTGTACTTATTTTATCATTGCACTATCCTAAGCAATATAATTCTTCTTTAATCTTTACCACAATTTTTTAAGGCAAATGTAATTTATAAGTGAGGAAACTGAGGCTTATTGAGCCCTCACACAGAGCAAGATTCATAACCGTATGTTGAACCTGTCACCTTAATTGCTACGCTGTATAACCTTGGAAAGGAAATAGGAAAATTGTGTGAAATTTGATGAATTAAGGTTTTTTTAGGGTAAGCCTTTAGGAGCTTATTTATTTTTTTTCATGTTACTAAGCAGACTATAGTTGTCATATACACATAAAGATTAAATTGTTTTCTTCTTTTACAATAAAAGTTTTAACAACATATAACTTTCTCTTAAAATTGATCAGGTTATTTAACAGTGGCTAGATGGATGAAGCTCCTTTTAAAACAAGAATTAAATTTGGTTTTAACTAAGGAAAAAAAAAAGAAGTACAGTTAAAATCCATATTGCAGAGTGAGTTTTGAGCTGGATTTGTTATCTTTTAACTGAGGAACCAGGGCCGTAGAAAGGTTAGATAACCCTCGCCAAGGTTTCATACCAACAGGTGGCAGAGCCTACATTCCAACCAAGGTAATATAGGCTGGAGAGCTTACCTACTTTACTCTCCTAAGGGTACATGAATGATCGTGCAAAAATGAAGCCCAATTAACACATCAGGTCTTGATTTAAGGAAAAAAACAGAAGTGTTATACTTCACCTGCCTCCATTCTTATTATTTCTGATGGTCAGTGGTCTTAGTACTTTTTGTTGTTGCTTGCATTACTCTTGCATGTGAAGATCTTCTCTGTTCTTCCTTGTTACTTAAAAATGATGCATGATAAAATTAAGCCAAAAATGTAAAACTTTACAATCTGGCATAGAGGCCAGATTGATTGTAATATGTCAGTTTATAGTCAAATGTGGTTTTGAAGGTAGTTTACTAATAGAAAAGGTTGGCTTATAATTGCATGATTTGGAGAACATTTTATGTACCTTCTGCAACTTACTTGGACATTCTACAAATTGTTTGTGTCTTTAGTTTTGTCCTCTCTTTCCTTTTGGACTTTAGCACAAAAATATTACTTTATCATACAAAAAACTTTCTCATCCAGAAACATCCATTTTCATACCTATAACTTTTTATATCTCCCTTCTTCTAGTGGTTGACTTTTGAGTTTACATTCTGAAATTAGACAAATTTATAGTTTCTGAATTTAGGCAAATTACTCCTTTTTAATAAGATGAATATTCTTTTTACTTTAATCAAAACAAAGCTTAAACTTTTTCTATTCCTTATATATAGAATTATATCTATTAAAAGTTTACTCTTAGTAACCTTGCTTTTAGTTTAGGTGGAGAAACAAAACAACCCTAAAACCAATTTTCCATTTATCAACTTGTCAAAACATATTTAATAGACCCAAATATATGTTGCTTTATAGAATTTAGGAAGTCAGGAACACTTAAATTTAAACTTAGTGGTTGATGTTTTAATATTTTCACTTTGTAAATTAATCAGACATCTCCTCTAACATCTTCATAAATGTTTATCTCACTTATGTTAAATCTGATTTACCCATTTTTAACTTAGGTTATGCATTAAAATCAAGGTATCAGACAAGTCTAGTTAACACTAAATCAGTTATTCCTGCCAAAGAAAAATCCTTAAAAGCAATGAGCATTGTACTTTAAACATTTTATAGAAATTAATCTTTTCTTGATTGGGTGGCTACCTAGAAGAATGTGTAGGTTAGTAATTTCAAAGACATCTTCACTCTACCACTGTAAATTGATCCTTCAGAAATTAAAATAGAGCTTGTCACAGATTTTTACAGTATGACCCAGACAAGGAAAGGGCCTGTGTGCAGTTTGGAACATTAGGAATAGAGTCTGTCAGCCAGGTGGATGCTGAAATCAAAGGTTCAAGTGGCCACTTACCCTCCTTGGGCAGATTTATTTCCATCATTTATTTTTCTTGCTTAGAACTCTTCAAAGGAGAGGATTTCCTTCCTTTTCTAATATATTTAAGAGTTAACCCTTGAATAATTAATTGGCCAGGCAGTAGAAAGAAAAACAGAGAGCTAGAAACTCTAGTTAGGCACGACTAATTAGAACAAAATATTAAAGAATGTGGAAGTCCACAAGTCCTCAGGAAGAAGTTCTTAAGTAAAAGAAGACTCGTATGTATGGAATCTTGTTTATCTTCCTTTTCCCTAGGCTTAAATTTTTTCTACTCTTGGTAGGTTCCTGTAACTGAGTTTCCTACCTTCTGTTCTCAACACCCCCCCACCCCTGCTTAATACTCTTGTTGGGAATTTCTTGCATACCCCGTCCACATGTGCTCATTCTCACTCAGGATTTCTTGCATCATCATCATTTTCCTATAACACTGGGATAGCCTGAGCAACCAAAGAAGTACTTCTCTCTTAAGCTTGAGAATTAATTTTCCTACTGTGGTCTGTGCACAGAATTATTTGGTTGTTGCAGTACTTGCATGGCCCCTTTCCCTGTGTGGATTACACTTTTTGATCTACTCCAGATTTTGGGTCCTTCCTTACTAGCCTCAGGGATGGCAGTTGTCTTGGTCCCTACCCCACTCCCCCGCCCCCACTAAGGTTACCACAGCAGGGCAGCAGGAAGCAAAGGACACAACTCCTTTGGGGAGGGGGGTGTCCCTCTGACACCTGGGGGACTTATTGGGCCCCATGTTGGTTTCCAGAATTGTTAGAAATAATAAGGTGCCACAAGAAATCACACATGTGCTTGGAAGTGGGTATACTTCTGACAGAAGGGCATACTAATGGAACCTGGCTAGCAAGCACTTCTCGGTGCACAGTCTGCAGGTAAATAACTAAGGTAGTACTGCCCTTTGCCCTGATTGGAGGACTCAGGGGTATGATGTACATGATTGGGTAATTTTTAAATTGGGGGCAGCAAAAGGAAAGGTTTATAATTAAAATGGCTACAATGGGATCCAATTAAGGCTGAATACTTTTATCTTAAAAATAGACCACCAGATTTTCTCTTTCTCACAATAAGTGCCCTAAAATTAAAAAAAAAAATTTTTTTCAGTTGTAGATACATATAATACCTTTACTTTATTTATTTTCATGTGGTGCTGATGATGGAACCCACTGCTGCCTCATATGTGGGAGGTGAGGGCTCTACCACTGAGCCATAACCCAGCCCTTTTTGTTTGATTTTGATGTGAGGTATATATTTTAAGTTATAGGTATATACTTTAAGTTTGAGGTATATATTTCAGATGTTTGTGTAGTCAGACTTTTAAAACTGTATATATGTATATATTTTAAACTGCTTTAGACTAGTGTGTTTGCAGTGGCAGTTTGTATTACATTGACTGTTAGGTATTAAATGTTTAATCAGAATGTTTAAACAATGAGATGAGATCTGACTATTTGTTCTTTGGAATTACCTATATTTTGGATTTTGCTGATTTTGTCTCATTCTGGAATACACCAGAATGGTATTGTAAGGGATCCCACGGAAACCACGTTGGACATAGGAAACACATAAGGGAGTTTATTAAACAAACAGAGTGTCTCCCTGCAGTGTAAGAGAGAAAATGAGAGGAAAAGAAAGGGAAAGAGAAATGGCACGTGCAAGAAAGAGTGTGAAAGTGAGGAGGATAGAGAAAGTGAGTAGGAGAGAGAGAAGGATGAGAAAAGATGGCAGGGGTAGCTACTGTGAAGCAGTTGAATTCCGCAGGGCTAACAGGGGACCAATAACGGAGAAGGATACTTGCAAGCTGACTGATGAACCAATAGCTAGCTTGGATGTTCACAGACTGACAAGTGGTTGGGAGGCAGGGAAAATGGCTGCACCGGACAGGTGTGTGTGGCGGGGAGCAGCTTTGTACATTACAGCTATGGCATGTGAGAATCTTTTTCTCCATTTGGAATGTCTATAGTCTCATTCAGGAGATTGCAGTTATCTGAGATGCCCTCCAAAATTAGGGTAATTTTTTAGGACATTCAGAACCACTAAGGCTGTTAATTGTGAATTGAGGTACATGGACTATTGTATGCTTTTTTTCTTTATTTGCTATCCTTTTCAGTTTTGAGGAAGTGGGGGAGAGTTTTATCCCCTCTCTGAGAATTTTATTCACTCTAATTTTTTATTTCTTGCTTTGAAATAGCCAAAATACTTAGGAGCTCTAAGAAAAATCAGTTTTCTCAGCTTGAGGCAGAGATTTTCATGGGAAACTTTTTCGCAAAGTAAAATACTCTGTCTTTACCCAGGACATTTTTAAAGGAGTAGCAAGCAGCACTTCACTGCTTTGTCATTAACTATGATGAAGGAGAGAAGAATGAATCACATTCCTTTTTTTTGTTTGTTTACTGTCTTCATTTTTTTCCTTCTCTCTTGACCCTTTCTCTTCAACTTGGCTTGCTGTGGGTGCTGAATTTGGCTTCCTGTAGAATGGAGTAATTTTCATTCAACTTTGTGAGGAACCTGGTACACCCAAACAGATGGTGAATATTTTTTCCATTTAGGATTTTTTATTTTTAAATTACTTATAAATTATTAAGAAGCTTTCAAAGACATAAAACTAGATAGAATAGTATAGTGAACCATCATGTATTTATCACCAATTTCTATAATTAGATATAATCACCCTTGTTTCATGTATTTTCACCTGTACCCCCAAATAAAATATATTTCATGTACCATGATTTTCCCCAGCATATATTATATATTTAAAAGATAAGAATGCTCAAAACAAAAGAACATAGTTAATTACAGCACCCTGATTCCATCTTCTAAAAATTCAAAAAGAAAACCTTGACATTGTCAAATTCAGTGTTCACATTTCCTTGATCATACCTTTTTTCCTTTTAAAAAAAAAAAATGGTTTATCTGAATTAGGATCCAAAACAGGGTCCATATGGTGCATTCTGTTGCTATTTTAAAATCATCTTTGAATTGGTTAGAACTTTTCTTTCCCTCTTTTCCTTGCCATTTATTTATCGATGAGATCTGACTATTTGTTCTTTGGAATTTCCTACATTTTGGATTTTGCTGATTTTGTCTCTGTGGTCACTTAACATGTTTCTCTTATTTCTACAAACTGATGGTTAGATTTTTTATTTTAAGTCAGATTACTTTATTAGGTGATTCTGAGTATTTCTTGCTGCAAATATCAGGTGGCACATAATTTTGAATTGTTCTATTTTTGTGATGTTAGGATTTGATTGCTGGGTTTCTATTTACTAGCCCATCCACTGTCCATTATAAAATTCCCTTTCATCTGATGATTTTAATCATCATTGATGATCATTGTCTAGATCAAGGTTTTGGTAAACTACAACTCATTGGCCAAATATGGTCGATTCCTTCTTATTATTTTAAAATATATTTTAGTTGTAGATGGTATCTTTTATGTGGTGCTGAGCATTGAACCCAGTGCCTCGCACATGTGAGGCAAACACTATACCACTGAGCTACAGCCCCAGCCATGGTCCATTCCTTATTTTGTAAATAAGTTTTTGCTAAAATGTAACCATACTTGTTCCGGTATATGTAGTCTGTGGCTGCTTTTGGGGTACAGTGTCAGAGTTGAGTAGTTAAGACAAATGCTGTGACCTGCAAAGCCTGCTATTTGCTCTGTGGCTCCTTATAGAAAAAGTGTGTTGACACCAATCCATATCCTTATTTCATTAGAGATTGCCAGTGTGATATTCTGTCATTCATTTTATATTTAGTAGCTGGAGTTCTTCTATAAAGAACTTTATCTTACCACCTTTAAGATTATCCTGAGGAAAAGCAGAATGAATGCTTCGATAGCATTTGATAGATGTGGCCAGTGTGTTTTTAAAGTTTGTGTATGAACTTGTGGTTTTGAATACATTATATGTTTTAATCTGTTATAGATATTCTTTTTCAAATTCTGAAATTGTCCCTTTTTTGCTACCCATCATATTGACTCTTGGGCCCTTTCATATAACCTCAGTACTCTTTGATAGGCCTGTTTTTTAGTATGGTCAAATTTAGTATGGTAAGATGTTCCAGTCTCATCTTGGGCATCATCTGCATGGGATCTGGAACCATTCATTTCTCTAAGGAGTTCTTCCTTAAGAGGAATTAAAATAGGAAATAGTATTTAGAAACCCCAGATCTAGGTTTTGTTGATAAAAATAATAAATATATATATAATATTGTGGTATTAGTGTTCTAACCCAGGGTCTCACATGTAGTAGGCAAATGCTTTACCATTGAGCTACTTGCTGAGCCCTTTTAAAAATTTACTTTGAAACAGGGTTTCTCTAAGTTGCTGAGGCTGGCCTCAAACTTGTGGTCCTCCTGCCTTAGCCTCCTGAGTACCTGGAATTATAGGCCTGTGCTACCATGCCAGTCTGAAAATAACAAATCTTTTCTTTGAGTGGAGAGGACAGGGGTGTGGGTGATGGGACATACACTAGCAAGTGATCTGACTTCTTTGTAGATCATTATTTCATTAAGGGGAGAGGGAGAGAAAAACTTCTGTGTGTGTGGTAAAATAAACAAAGGTGATCATTTGAACCATTTTAAAGTGCAGTTCAGTGGTATTACGTATGCTCATGTTATATGACCATCCATGCTATCTAGTTCAAGAACTTTTTCATGCCCCAAAAGGAAAAAACAACTTGTTTGTTTGTTTATTTATATGTAGTGCTGGGGATTGAAGTCTTGTGCATGAGAGGCAAGCACTCTACCAACTGAGGTATATCCCTAGCTCAGGAAACAACATATTTATTAAGCAATTACTTTCCATTTGCCCCTTGCTGTTGACCCTGGAACTAATCTACTTTTGTATTTGCTTATTCTGTACATTTTGCATAAATGCAATTATATATTATGTGGTCCTTCTGCATTAACTTCTTTTACTAAGTAAAATATTTTCAAGGTTAATCCCTGTTGTAGCTTGTAACAGTGCTTCATTCCTTTATATGACTGAATAATATTCCATTGTATGAATATATACCAAATTTTGTTTATTTAATTGATGAATACTTGAACTATTTCCAGCTTTTGGCTATTCTGAATAACACCAGTCATTTGGGTGTATACCTAGTAATAAAATTGATGGGTCATATGGTATTTCAGTGTTTAGTTTAGTGAGAAACTGCCAATGTATTTCTGTAGCAGCTGTACCATTTTACATAACCACCAGCAATACACTAGGATTCTAGTTTCTCTACAGTCTGTCCAACTCGTATTTTCCCTTTTTTAACTGTGACTGTTCTAATTGGTGTGAGATAATTTGAACTTCCCTAATGACTAATGATGTAGAGCTTCCTTTTGTGTGCTTGTTGGTTGTGTATCTTCTTTGGAGAAATGTTTGAGCAAATTCTTTTTCTTTATATAATTGTGTTGCCTTTTCATTATTGAGTTGTAAATGTTCTTAATATGTTCTAAATACTATACCCTTATTAGATATGATATGAAACTCTTCCATTCTATGGTTTATCTATTCAATCTCTTCATATTCCCTTGGATATATAAAAGTTAAATTTTGATGGAAGTTGAATGTACCTAGTTTTTCCTTTCTTGTATTTTTTGTGTCATATCTTAAAAAGCATTGCTAAGCCATTATGAAGATTTGTAAGTTTTTTTTTCCTAAGTGGTTTTGTAGTTTTATTTTATATATTTAGGTATCTGAGTAATTTTGAATTAATTTTTATATATGGTATATGAGGAAAGTTTTAGTTGTCTAAGCTCCATTCTTGTGGGACCTATTCTTTTCACATCCAGTTGTCTTGGCGTTCTTGTTGCTAATAAAATTGTAGCTGCATGGGTTTATTTCTGGATGCTTAATTTTATTCTTTTGATCAATAATGCTATCTTTATACCAGTATCAGACTGTCTTGATTACTATAACTTTGTAGTAAGTGCTGAAATCAGGAAGCTTTAAGTTTTCCAACTTGGCTGTCTCCAGAGTACTTTGAATATTTGGGATCCCTTGCAATTCTATTAAGAATTTCATGATCAGCTTTTTCATTTCTGCAAAAAGGCCTTTGGATTTTTGATAGGATTGCATTTCATTGAATCACTTTGGAAAGTACTAGATCACTTTGGAAAGTGTTAACAACATTGTCTTCCTAGCCACGAATATAGGCTTTCTTCCCATAATACAGGTTTTCTTCCCATAATACAGGCTTTCTTCCCATATATTTATACAGTTACCAAGTCCTGTACCTCTTTGGTTAAATTTATTCCTTTTTTTTTTTTTAATGCCACTGTAAATTGAATTGCTTATTGGTGTTCTTATTTAGGTTGTTGCTAATGTGCAAAAAAATTCAACTAATTTTTGCATATTGGTCTTATATTCTGCAACTCTGCTGAATTTTTGAAATGACTTTTAAATAAGAAAATATACCATGACTAATATTTTCAAATCTGATTTTGCTTTGAGATTAAGGGCTGAGAATTGAAAGGTTTTCCTTTTAACATTTTAAAGCTTTAAATTTTTATGTGTTTTATCTTATGAAAGGCTTGAGAATGGTGAATGATTTGCTTTTTTATGTTTATACATGGTTATTTTAAACTAATTATAGAAAAATTATTTTCTATAATTATAGAAAAAAGTTGTCAACAACTTTTCATTTTTAGGTTGAAGATATTTTTATAAAGGTATTCAAAACAGTATAGAACTGTACACAATAAAAAGTGTAAGTTTTCTTAGATTCCCATCTGCTCACTTTTCCTCTTCTCATTTTCAGAAATTACCTCTAGTAAACTAGTTCAAGATATTTTTGTTGGCATGTATAACATTTCTACATCAAAACAAAGTTGCAGTCATATAATGAGTATTCCACAGCTTACTTTTATACAATGTAACATTGAACTTCTTGTTGAATAATGAAAAAAGATTCTTGAATACAAGTAAGGCTTTTTTTTTTTTAAAGTAAGGCTTTTGAAAATGATTTTGAGACATTTCTCTGTCATTAATATTATGTTTGCATCTGTGTGTGTGTGTGTGTGTGTGTGCGCGCGCACGCATGTGCATGTGCATGAATGTATATACTTCCTATATTTCTCTTTTGTAAATTCTTGTTCTAAAATCCATAAAGTGGTGTGTTCCTCATTACTTTCTCCACTGTAGACTCAAACTTACTTTTGGAAAGAAATTGAGAAAAGCTTTATTCCAATAATCTATTATAGTTTAATACTGAAAAGAAATCAGGTAAAATGGGGATGCTTATTAATCACCACAGTTGAATTTAAGTTCCTTGCTCATCTTGTTCATCACTAGCACCTAGGACAGCGACTGACTCTGCATCCTATCCCTTCTCTGTATTTGCTTTGTGTCTTGCAGTAGATACTATGACTGGATCACATTTTACAGACCATTTTGTGTTCTTTTCATTTGTCAATCTAGCATGGACATTTTCCCCATCCCAGTACTTAAGTATTTATTCTTTTAAATGAATGTAGAATGGAGATAGGTAAATATGTAATTCTGTGGTTTTAAAGACTTTACTTTGAGCCCTTTATTTCCCCTTTTCTTTGGCATTAGTATTTTGCTTTTAAATATTAGTGGGAGATACTTAATTGAGGGTTATGATAGAATGAGAGCACATAACTCCCTGTAGGTTCATGAAGCTAACATTTTTATAGATTGGCAGTGTATTATAATATCCTTTAAAATCTAATGTGTATTTGAATTGTGAATATTGGAGTAATTTAAAGTATTTTTGACAAACAGTTCACGTAAGGAGGAATAAAAATAGTTAACATGTGAAAGAATGTTCAACTTAGTGTAACTACTGAAAACAAAAATAAAATGAGATAAACAACACACCTTGTCCCTTAGTCAAAATGTCAAAGATTAGAAATGCAATATTTAGCCAGGCGTGGTGGTGCACACCTGCAATCCCAGTGGCTTGGGTGGCTGGAGCAGGAGGATCAAAAGTTCAAAGCCAACCTCAGCAACTTAGCAAGTCCCTCAGTAACTTGGCGAGACCATCTTAAAATAAAATATAAAAAAGAAAGGGCTAGGGCTGGGGTTGTGGCTTAGTGGTGGAGCACCTGCGTGGCACGCATGAAGGCACTGGGTTTGATTCTTGCATATAAGTAAGTAAAAAAAGGTCCGCCAACAACTAAAAGCATATATATTAAAAAAGAAAGAAAGAAAGAAAGAAAGGGCTAGGAATGTGGCTCAGTGGTTAAGTGCTGTGGGTTTAGAAATATAATATTCACCTTGTGACAAGGGTTTCTGGTAATGTGTTGCTGAAGTAGAATATATTTGGATATTCTTTATAGAGGGAGTTTGGCAGAATTTCAGAAGTTTTACTTCTGGTACTTTATTTTAAGGAAAAAAATTAAAAATATGTCCACAAACTTAGACATACTTGAGTGTGTGTGAAAATTTTAGTCTTGGAATTAGTAACATAGTACTTAGAATGCTTTTTTTGTGCCAAATGTTACCTTCTTATTTAGTGTTGTTTTTCTAAAAACAGTTTTTATTGGTGCATTAAATAATTCTAAATTCTGGGGTTTGTTGTTTCATATTTTTATATGCACACAATATACCATATAATTTGGCTTCCCCCTCCCCCCAGTATCTTGCATTTCCTTACCCTTCTCCCTGTGTTTAGTCCTCTTAACAATCCTATGGTATTCATATGGTCCTTACCCTTCTCTCTGTGTTTAGTCCTCTTAACAATCCTATGGTATTCATATGGTAGGATGACAAATGATAATGTAGGACAATATTTAATGTGAAAATTAATTGAAAACAGTGGGTGAAAATAGCACTTTTCAAAATGATATGTGCAATGTGATTCTGTTGATTGCAACAAAATCTCAAGAATAATCTGAGAATATTTTCCAGAATTTTTAGTTATACTTAAGATCCTGCTTTTCAAATATCTTCATTTTCTTTTTTTTTATAATGTATTTTTTTTTATTGTAAACAAATGGAATACATGTTGTTTCTCTGTTTGTACAAGGCGTAAAGGCATACCATTTGTGTAACCATAAATTTACATAGAGTAATGTTGTTTGATTCATTCTGTTATTTTTTCCCTTCCCCCACCCCTCTTTTCCCTCTATACAGTCCTTCCTTCCCCCAAACTTGCCCCCCTCCCTAACCCTAACTCTAACCCTAACACTAACCCTTCCCTCCCCCATCATGTGTCATCATTCACTTATTAGCGATATCATTCGTCCTTTGGCTTTTTGAGATTGGCTTATCTCACTTAGCATGATATTCTCCAATTTCATCCATTTGCCTGCAAATGCCATAATTTTATCATTCTTTATGGCTGAGTAATATTCCATTGTATATATATATACCATAGTTTCTTTATCCATTCATCAATCAAAGGACATCTAGATTGGTCCCCCAATCTGGCTATTGTGAATTGAGCAGCTATGAACATTGATGTGGCTGTATATCTGTAGTATGCTGATTTTAAGTCCTTTGGGTGTAGGCCAAGGAGTGGGATAGCTGGGTCAAATGGTGGTTCCATTCCAAGTTTTCTAAGGAATCTCCACACTGCTTTCCAGAGTGGCTGCACCATCTTGCAGCCCCACCAGCAATGTATGAGTGTACCGTTCTCCCCACATCCTCGCCAACGCCTGTTGTTGCTCGTATTCTTGATAATCGCCATTCTAATTGGGGTGAGATGGAATCTTAGGGTGGTTTTGATTTGCATTTCTCTTATTACTAGAGATGTTGAACATTTTTCCATATGTTTGTTGATTGCTTGTAGATCTTCTTCTGTGAAGTGTCTATTCATTTCCTTAGCCCATTTGTCGACTGGATTATTTGTATTCTTGAAGTAGAGTTTTTTGAGTTCTTTATAGATTCTGGAGATTAGTGCTCTATCTGAAGTATGATTGTCAAAGATATTCTCCCACTCTGTAGGCTCTTTCTTCACATTGCTGATAGTTTCCTTTGCTGAGAGAAAGCTTTTCAGTTTGACTCTATCCCAGTTATTGATTCTTGCTTTTATTTCTTGAGCTATGGGAGTCCTGTTAAGGAAGTCTGGTCCTAAGCCGACATGCTGAAGATCTGGACCTACTTTTTCTTCTATAATCTGCAGGGTCTCTGGTCTGATTCCGAGGTCCTTAATCCATTTTGAGTTTAGTTTTGTGCATGGTGAGAGATATGGGTTTAGTTTCATTCTGTTGCATATGGATTTCCAATTCTCCCAGCACCATTTGTTGAAGAGGCTATCTTTTCTCCATTGCATATTTTTGGCGCCTTTGTCTAGTATGAGAAAATTGTATTTATTTGGGTTTGTGTCCATGTCCTCTATTCTGTACCATTGATCTACCTGCCTGTTTTGGTACCAATACCATGCCGTTTTGGTTACTATTGCTTTGTAGTAGAGTTGAAGATCTGGTATTGCAATACCCCCTGTTTCACTCTTCCTGCTAAGGATTGCTTTAGCTATTCTGGGTTTCTTATTCTTCCAGATGAATTTCATAATTGCTTGCTCCATTTCTGTAAGGTACGTCATTGGGATTTTAATTGGAATTGTATTGAATTTGTATAGCACTTTAGGTAGTATGGCCATTTTGACAATATTAATTCTTCCTATCCTAGAACATGGAAGATCTTTCCATCTGCTAAGGTGTTCTTTAATTTCTTTCTTTAGTGTTGTATAGTTCTCATTGTAGAGGTCTTTCACCTCTTTTGTGAGATTGATTCCCAAGTATTTTATTTTTTTCGAGGCTATTGTGAATGGGGTAGTTTTCCTAATTTCTCTTTCTGAAGATTCATCACTTATGTATAAAAATGCGTTGGATTTGTGAGCATTGATCTTGTAACCTGCTACTTTACTGAATTCACTTATGAGTTCTAAGAGTTTTCTGGTGGAATTTCCAGGTTCCTCTAAATATATAATCATGTCATCAGCAAACAGGGATAGTTTGAGTTCTTCTTTTCCAATTCGTATCCCTTTAATTTCTTTGGTTTGCTCTAGCCAGAGTCTCAAGAACGATGTTGAATAGAAGTGGTGAAAGAGGGCATCCCTGCCTTGTTCCAGGTTTTAGGGGGAATGCTTTCAGTTTTTCACCATTTAGAATGATATTAGCCATGGGCTTAGCATAGATGGCCTTTACAATGTTAAGGAATGTTCCCACTATTCCTATTTTTTCCAGTGTTTTGAGCATGAAGGGGTGCTGTATTTTATCAAATGCTTTTTCTGCATCTATTGAAATAATCCTGTGATTCTTGACTTTAAGTCTATTGATATGCTGAATGTCATTTA
Organism: Sciurus vulgaris; assembly: GCF_902686455.1. Classification (NCBI taxonomy): domain Eukaryota; kingdom Metazoa; phylum Chordata; class Mammalia; order Rodentia; family Sciuridae; genus Sciurus; species Sciurus vulgaris. The sequence goes on along the minus strand of NC_136470.1, from coordinate 70,333,114 downwards.
TTGATTTCCTGATGTTGAACCAACCTTGCATCCCTGGGATGAAACCCACTTGATCATGGTGCACTATCCTTTTAATATGTTTTTGTATGCGATTTTCTAAAATTTTGTTGAGAATTTTTGCGTCGATGTTCATTAAGGATATTGGTCTGAAATTTTCTTTCCTTGATGAGTCTCTGTCTGGTTTAGGTATCAGTGTGATATTGGCTTCATAGAATGAGTTTGGGAGGGTTCCCTCCTCTTCTATTTCATGGAATTCTTTGAGAAGTATTGGAATGAGGTGTTCTTTAAAGGTTTTGTAGAACTCGGCTGAGAACCCATCTGATCCTGGACTTTTCTTTGTTGGTAGGTTTTTGATGACTTCTTCTATTTCAGTACTTGAAATTGGTCTATTTAAATTGTGTATGTCCTCCTTGTTCAGTTTAGGCAATTCATATGTCTCTAGAAACCTGTTGATGTCTTTGAAAGTTTCTATTTTGTTGGAGTATAGATTTTCAAAATAGCTTCTAATTATGTTTTGTATTTCAATCGTGTCTGTTGTGATATTTCCTTGTTCATTCCGAATTTTAGTGATTTGGGTTTTCTCTCGTCTTCTCTTTGTTAGTGTGGCTAAAGGTTTATCAATTTTGTTTATTTTTTCAAAGAACCAACTATTTATTTTGTCAATTTTTTGTATTGTTTCTTTTGTTTCAATTTCATTGATTTCAGCTCTGAGTTTAACTGTTTCCTGTCTTCTACTACTTTTGGTGCTGGTCTGTTCTTTTTCTAGGGCTTTGAGCTGTAGTGTTAGGTCGTTTATTTGTTGAGGTTTACTTCTTTTATTAAATGCGCTCCATGAAATAAATTTCCCTCTAAGTACTGCTTTCATAGTGTCCCAGAGATTTTGATATGATGTTTCTTTGTTTTCATTTACCTCTAAGAATTTTTTAATTTCCTTCCTAATATCTTCTGTTATCCATTCATCATATAATAGCATATTGTTTAATCTCCAGATGTTGGAATAGTTTCTGTGTTTTACTCTTTCATTTATTTCTAACTTCTATCCTTTATGATCTGATAGAATACATGGTAGTGTCTCTATCTTCTTGTATGTGCTAACATTAGCATTGTGGCATGATACATGGTCTATTTTAGAGAAGGATCCATGTGTTGCTGAGAAGAAAGTGTATTCGCTCTTGGTTGGATGGTATATTCTATAAATGTCTGTTAAGTCTAAATTATTGATTGTGTTATTGAGATCTATGGTTTCTTTGTTCAATTTTTGTCTGGAAGATCTGTCCAGTGGTGAGAGAGGCGTGTTAAAATCTCCTAGTATTATTGTGTTATGGTCTGTTTGGTTTCTGAAATTGAGAAGGATTTGTTTGACATACATGGATGAGCCACTGTTTGGGGCATAGATGTTTATGATTGTTATGTCTTGCTGATTTATGGTTCCCTTAAGCAGTATGAAATGACCTTCTTTATCCCTTCTGACTAACTTTGGCTTGAAGTCCACATTATCTGAAATGACTGGATACTCCAGCTTTTTTGCTGAGTCCATGTGCATGGTATGTTTTTCCCCATCCTTTCACCTTTAGTCTATGGGTATCTTTTTCTATGAGGTGAGTCTCTTGTAGGCAACATATTTTTGGATCCTTCTTTTTAATCCAATCTGCCAGTCTATGTCTTTTGATTGATGAATTCAGGCCATTAACATTCAGGGTTATTATTGAGATACGATTTGGTTTCCTGGTCATATGGTTCATGTTTTAAATTTTATTTATTTATTTATTTGACACATCTTGGTTCCTCCTTTATTTGACAATTCCTTTAGGATAATTCCTCCCTTTGCTGATTTGCTTCTTTGTTTTTCATCTCTTCTTCATGGAATATTTTGCTGAGAATGTTCTGTAATGCTGGCTTTCTTTTTGTAAATTCTTTTAGCTTTTGTTTTTCATGGAAGGATTTTATTTCATCGTCAAATTTGAAGGTAAGTTTTGCTGGGTACAAGATTCTTGGTTGGCATCCATTTTCTTTCAGGGCTTGAAAAATGTTGTTCCAGGCCCTTCTAGCTTTAGGGTCTGGATTGAAAAATCTACTGATATCCGTATTGGTTTCCCCCTGAATGTAATTTGGTTCTTTTCTCTCACAGCCTTTAAAATTCTGTCTTTATTTTGTATGTTAGGTATTTTCATTATAATGTGCCTTGGTGTGGGTCTGTTGTAATTTTGTGTATTTGGAGTCCTATAAGCCTCTTGAACTTGATTTTCCATTTCATTCTTCATATTTGGGAAATTTTCTGATATTATTTCATTGAATAGATTGTTCATTCCTTTGGTTTGTTTCTCTAGGCCTTCCTCAATCCCAATAATTCTTAAATTTGGCCTTTTCATGATATCCCATAATTCTTGTAGATTTTGTTCATGATTTCTTACCATCTTCTCTGTTTGTTCAACTTTGTTTTCAAGGTTAAATATTTTGTCTTCAATGTCTGAGGTTCTGTCTTCCAGGTGTTCTATTCTACTGGATATGCTTTCTATGGAGTTCTTAATTTGGTTTATTGTTTCCTTCATTTCAAGGATTTTTTTTTTTTAATATCTCTAACTCTTTATTGAAATGGTATTTTGCTTCCTGTATTTGCTCTTTTAACTGTCGATTGGTGCGATCATTCAGTGCCTGCATTTGCTCTTTCATCTCATCATTCAGTGCGTGCATTTGCTCTTTCATCTCATCGTTTGCTTCCCTGATCATTTTAATTATGTACATTCTGAACTCCTTTTCTGTCATTTCTTCTGCCATGCTGTCATTGGGTTTTATTGATGTAACATCTAGATTTGTTTGTGTCATTTTCTTTCCTTGTTTTCTCATATTGTTCAGGTATCAGTGGACCGCTGAGATATTGCAGATTTCCTCTATTGACTTACAGTGTCCTTGAAGATTTCTCTATATAACCCCTCTTAGCCTTCAGTAAGCTGAAGTCTTGGAGGAAGTTGATATGCGGTGCTCCACAAGGAAGCTGCCTCTCTAGGAGTGGTGTCTTTCAGGTGGGGTATATTTCCTGCTAGTGGGCAGAGGTGCCTCCACTTGTTGACCAATGGTCATCCAAAGGGGAACTAGGCCGTGGGCTTAGGCAAGGCCTGTTTGGGCCTGTGTCTCTGGTTTTACCGTCTTTTTGAGGAAACCTCACCTGGCAGGGAAGTCTCACCCGGTGGGGAGGTTTCGCTGGTCAGTTCCCCTCCTAGAGGTTCCCCTCAATTTACAGCTACCGCCTGGGGTGGGCTACCTTCCTCTGCAAAGTTCCCAGGGGCCCGGCCCTACCTCCTGGGCCTGGGAGCCTCACCCTTCGCAGATGAATCTCCTTAGGCTGCCCCTCCTCAGAGAATCTGCCCGTAGTCCTGGAACATTCGCTCCGCCCCTAAGCGTGTCTCTGTGCGGCTCTTCCACCAAGAAGCCTCCTAGATCCTGGAACCCTGCTCTGCACCTAATCGCCTGGCTATGTGGCCCCTCCTCTGACCAGCCACCTGGGGCCCCATACAATCGCTCTGAGTCCCAGAGACCCGTCGCACTCCTCTTCCTCCCGACAGCCGCCCAGTATTCCGGTGCGGTCAGTAGGAGTCCAAGCAACTCACTGTGTGCCTCCTCCTCCCACCAACCGCCTGTAGCCCGGGGCAATCACTCCGTGTCCAAGTGACCCGTGCCCCTTTCCTCCTCCTCCTCCTCCAGGTAACCCCCATAGGTGTTCAGGAGCGGTACCTCTGAGTGGCTGTAAATCCACGTGACCCACTGCACGCCTCCTCTGGGCAGCCGCCCGGACCTCTGGTGCGGCCACTTGAAACCAAGCGACCCACCGTGCTCCTCCTCCAGGCAGCCCCCCTATGTTCAGGAGCGGTCACTTTAAGTCCAAACAGCTCACCAATCGCCTCCTCCTCTGAGCAGCTGCCTGGAGCGCTAATGCCGTCACTGCGAGTCCAAACGACCCGCCGCCCTCCTGTTCCTCCTCCTCCTACTCCTCAGGGCAGGCTCTGGTGTTCAGAAGTGGTCTGAGTCCAAACAGCTCGCCAGGCAGCTCCTCCTCTGGAAACCACCTGTAGTTCTGGTGCAGTCACTTCGAATCCAAGCAGCCGCACTCCTCCTCCTCCTCCTCCTCCTCAGGGCAGGCCCCGGTGTCCTGAGTCCACACAGCTCTCCTCCTCGCTCCTCTCCTGGGCAGCCACCGGAGCCCCAGTGGTTGCTCCGAGTCCCAGCGCTGTGCTGAGCGGCCTCCTCTACGACGCTCCCAGTTGTCCGAGTTCACTGCTCCAGCGGGGTGGGGGGGGGGTGTGTCTCCCCGGCAGCTCTACTTCACAAAGTTCCCTGCGTTCCGGGACTACCGTCCCATTTGGGATCCCTCCCCAACGGGAGAGACTCACCCGGCTGCTTTGAGTTGGTCCCAAGTCTCTCAATATCTCCTCTTTTGAATCCTGAGTCCTGGAGCAACATGAAATGCAGCGACCTTTAGGCCACCATCTTGAAACCTCCCATTTTCTTCTTTTTGCTATTTTTATTTTCTAGGTTTTCTACCATGAACATATTGTGTCTAATAAGAAACTTGTTATTTTTAAGTGTCCTTTGCTTTTGCAAAAGGATTTGCTTCACAATGCCTACAAACAGTACATTCTTGAAGCATGTTTAAAATAAAATTCCCTTAGTAACAGTATAAATCTATAGCAACTCTTAATGAGTACATAAAATACAAATTAAAATGCAGCTTATTTAAAAGGTCAGTCTTTGATTTCTACTAATTCAGTGGTGTTTTTTGATGATAGAAATGGAAAAGATTGGAAAGTTTAGCTTAAACTCTAAAGTTGGTAGTCTGACAGTGACAAATAGAAGAATCCTTTAAATGTTAATTTTTTGTTTTGACTGTGAAGCCTTATCAAAAACTGAATGCCTAATGGACTTACTACATTTTTATGGTATTGTGATTGAATATTTCTCTTTTCCAGTAAGAACTCTGTGAACTTCTTCATCTTCTTAAAAAGTTGGTTTCTCTTAAATCTTTGTCTTACTCCTGCCCTTTTCAAGAAGTGAAAAAATTAATTTACCAGGTGAACTAATTTTTGCTGCTAATGAACTGATCTACCTAGGACTAAAACCTGTGCTAGTTTTATGTTGTTCATCTTTTACCTCTTATTTAAAAAATAGCAGCCAATGACTCTACATTTCACGTTTTCCTTCTCTGCTTTTTCTTCTCTAACAGTTACTTACCAGTTTATAATATATAATTTACTTACTTTGTTTTTTTTTCAACTCTTCCCTCCTTTCCCTTCCTTCCTTTAAGATGTAAGCTTTGTAAGTGCAGGATTTTTATTTATTTATTTGTTCATTGTGTAGTCCCCAAGTATAAAATGATGCCTGGCACATAATGGTGTTTCCACCAAATTTTTTTGAATAAGAAAATAATTGGCAATCAGTATTGGTAGATGGTTGGATGTTTTATGTGGTTGGTAGAAGTGAAATTAAGTGTTTACAGAAGGTTAGGTTGAGTTTCTTAGTTGTTTTGTGGCATGACTGTTTCCTTATGAGTAATAGAATTAAATTTGTAGACAAGTTGGAATTTCAGAACATTGCTCCCTGGCCTTTGGTAACTTACTACATATTAAAAAAAAAAAAAAGATTAAAGAATGAGTATGTATATGGGTGGAACCTATCTTGCTGTGTCTGTCTTGCTAGGCATAGCCTTCTCCCCTCTGCTGTGCACCCCCCCATTCTCCCCCCACTAGAGATTGACCCAGGGGCACCTTAACCAATGTGTAACATCCACAGCCACTCCTTTTAAATATTTCTTAGATGTTAATAGATCTTATCTTATTTTTTAAAAATATTTTTATTAGTTTTGATGAACCTTTGTTTAGTTATTTATTTATTTGTATGTAGTACTGAGAATTGAACCCGGTGCCTCTTGCATGCTAGGCAAGTTCTCCACCACTGAGCTACAACCCCAGCCCCTCCCCAGGTCTTTTTAAAATTTAAAAAAATTTTTTTAAAAATTTTGAGGCAAAGTTCTCTCTAAGTTACTTAATGCCTCACTAAGTTGCTGAGGCTGGCTTTGAACTTGTGATCCTCCTGCCTCAGCCTCCCGAGCTGCTGGGATTACAGGTGTGCACCACCACACCTGGCTAGGCATAACTTTTTTGTTGAGGGAGTTGGACTAAGATTTTGGAGTTTTCTAGCTTTCTTACTCTCCTGCTTTTTCACTGACTTTAAGGTACACCCCAGGACTTTTCATCATTATAGTCCTTTGGAAATAGGATGTTGTGAAGAAATGAGTTGGATAAAATTGCTGCAGGATTGCATTTTTTAGAAAATAAAACTGTTGTTTCTGAATGTTAATTAGCACCCCCACTTGTGCTTTGTATGAAGGTTTTTAGACTTGGGTGATAGTGAGATTCATTATTAGAGAGATAGGATGTTATGTTTTCCAAGGCCTTCATTTATCCAGGATTTAAGACCAACTATATGCATTCTGGTAGACTCCTGAATATACAAAAGTCAAATAGGGCAGAATGAGTAATAAAGAGAAGGTAAAAAATAGTAGCTCCACAGTGCTTCTTCTAGGTTGAGGTTTTCAAAAAGAAATTTATTTTCTTGGATATTTTTGGTTTTAATTTAATTTAAACTGACAGTGAGTGTAAGTAATTAATCAGTATAATTTTGATACCAATTTGGTAATGATCCAGAGTTTGCATGTATTTATCCTTTTGAAGAAATAAACATTTATTGAGTATTTATTATATCTTATACCCTTTACCTGCATTTTTCAACACAGTCTTTAAAACAATCCTGAGAGATGGGAATTATTACCTGTTTCTTATATTTTAGTTTGAGTTTAGGGAAGGTAAGTAATTTGTTTAAGATTCAAATTTATAAATTGTGGATTTTAATCCAGGTTTTTTTTTTTTTTTTTAAATGCCAAAGTCTGATTAACTTTTTATGGTACACATGTATTCCCCCCAGTGTTAAATTAGACTACTGAATTTGGAAGCTGTGCAGAAACTTTTTCCCTCCAAATTTAATCCCTGGATTTTGAGTCAGAGTAGTTAAAAATAAAAATACTCTTTACCTTATTAAAAAAAGTAAAATATAATTCATTGTATAAAGAATCACAAGATTGGGACAAAAGGAAAAATTTCTAAAAAGGTAGTTGGGATGGGGAGCAAGAGATTCTGATTAATTCACTGTTAACAGTTTGATGTACAAGTGATATTTAGCATAGTATAGTTTGTATTCCCGAGTTCTTGAGAACTCAAGTGAAATCTGAACTCCACTACTTAATGATTGAGTTATTTGGTGTTTCCATGGTTTGGGGGTAATTTTCTTAATCCAGTTTTGCAGATGAGAGAACTGCAGTTTAGAGAGGTCATCCTACCTCATAGAAGTATTGAAGAATAAATTTCATAAGTTACGTAAAATTACCAAGCAAATACTAGTGTTTTTCACATATATTTTTACTGAAATGGATCATCAAAAATTATACCTTTTAAACCTAGTAGATCAACAGTATCTTCCCTTATAAAACAATTTTAAATCATCAGAGAATAACTCATTCACATAATGGAATACTATAATATATTCAGCCAATCCTTTCTTGCTAGAAATTTAACTTTTTCAGTTTTCTCTTGCAGTTATATGTAATGCTTCAGTGAAAATTTTTGTAGCAGAACTTTGCATGTAGTTCGTAGGATAGAGTTGATTTGTTGAAGAGTATGTCCTCTTGAAAGATTTGTGATCAATTTTGCTAGGTTGTCTTCTATAGACACAAGACTGTGTTCCTTGTATTATTTTTTATGGGCATGTATTTGCCTGCACTCTTGCTGTATTAGGTATTATAAATTTTAAAACATTATTGTTAGCTGGGTGTGGTGGAGGCAGGCTGAGGCAGGAGGATTGTGAGTTCAAAGCCTTAGCATAAGCAAGGTGCTAAGCAACTCAGTGAGACTGTGTCTCTAAATAAAATACAAAAAAATAGGGTTGGGAATGTGCCTCAGTGGTCAAGCGCCTGAGTTTAATCCCTGGTTACTCTCTATCTCCAAAATAAAAACATCGTTGGTTTGATCAGTTTTATTTACATTGCTTTGATTACTAATAAGTTTGAGGTTTATTTTTCTCTATGCTTATTGGCTTCTAGTATATTATTTTCTTTTCTCATCAGTGATTTTTGGCCTCATTTCCATTTGGGAGGATTCATTCTTAATGAAGTGAGAGTTCTTTATAAGAATGCTATGAATATGAATACATTGTATCTTGCAAATATTTTAAAACTTTTTCTTGTACTTTTTGCTTCTGTTTTGTTTTAGATAATGTAGGAGTCTTAAAATACTCATGTTTCTGAGCTCAGTGGCTCACACCTGTAATCCCAGGAGTTCAGGAGGCTGAGGCAGGAGGATTGTAAGTTCAAAGCCAGCTTCAACAATTTAACAGGGCACTAAGCACTTCACGGAGACCCTGTCTCTAAATAAAATACAAAAAGGGGTTGGGATGTGGTTCAGTGGTTAAGTACCCCTGAGTTCAATCCCAGGTACCAAAAAAAAAACCACCAAAACAAAACAAAAAATCAAAAACTCATGTTAATATCTGTCCATCCTGTATTATGCTAGGAGAATCTTGCTTCTCTCTCAAACTATATAATTTGGCATTTCTCAAACCTTTTGCTCTCAGACCCCTTTATAGTCTTAAATTCTAATTCCCAGTTTCACAAGGTAATATTCTGAAAACCTAAAGAATTTTCATTCATGTTAGTTGTGGCATTTTGCTTTAAAAATATTGTTTCCTTCTTGTTTATAAAATGATACATGGTCATTGCAGGTAATTTAAAATGTACTTAGAGGCATAAACACACACACAAAATGTCATTTTGAATATGCACAATCCTGCTCATATGCTCTTGCCATATTGTGATGGAGCTTATTTCATTATTGAAAAGTACTAGGATATATAAATTTCTGCTCTATTTCTTTTTATTGTAAACAAATGGGATATAATTTGTTTCTCTGGTTGTACATGAGTAGAGGTGTACCATTTGTGTAATCATACATTTACATAGGGTAATGGTGTTTGATTCATTGTTATTTTTTCCTTCCCCCCTACCCCTCCCACCTCTCTTTTCCCTCTGCTCTATTGTTAATAAATTTTATGCCTTTTGATGTATCACTTAGCTTCTAGGACCCTTTACTCCCTAGATTTTTATTGACAACTCAGTGTATCACAAGGTAAATTTAACAAGACATTGCCCTCTGTTACAAAGTTTGCAAGTTAATGGAGAACTGTACATGTTATGTGATAAGAGAGCCACAAGCAATTACAAAGTATTTTGAAGGAGCCTAAGTAAGCAGTTGTGTTGAGAAATGTTGGGGAGTAAAGAGAATGAAGTTGATTTGAGAAGAATAAAGTTGTACAGTCTTCCTCTCATGTTTGATGATTTATTTGGATGTCAGGGTCAAGAGAGGAGTCAAGAATGATTCCCAGCTCTTTGTCTTGGAAGACTGGGTTGGGTTGGATAATGTTGTTTACCATAATGTAGAATATACCCCCTTAAAACAAAGCAAAACTCCTTGCACATCCTGTACTTTCCAAGGCTTTATTCTTTTACTTTTCCATGATGAGTTCATTTGTGAACATGTTGCTTTTGAGGGTCCTGGGAAATGTTCACATGGAGATGTGTGGGATACATTTGGAGAACTAGCTGGAGCTTTGTATGGGCTAAAGAGGAGTGTAGCACATCATGTACAACCACAAAAATGGGAAGTTATACTACATGTACGTATAATATGTCAAAATACACTCTACTGTCACATACATCTAAAAAGAAACTTACAGAACTGCCATAGCTTTGTCTTTATATTTACATGTTTTGTATGTATGAACAATAAGAACATTTGATCTTAAATTTGTTATGTTAATTGAGCTTTTATCTCAAGGCTACAAACAGATGTTAATGCTTCTTAATGTTTTCTAGTCTAATGAATTAAAAAATGTTATTTTTTAAGAAAACTATTATGATAGTTTTGTTTGAATAAAATATGGGTCTTGATTGCCTGAATGTTGTGTTTTCCTTGAGTCCTTGATTTTGAAAATGAGGAAATATTTATATTTCCTTAATATGACCAGAAAATCTTTTTTTCTATATTTGTGTGTTTATTTGCATGTGGCTTTGAAAAGTCAAAAGAAAGTTCAGTTCTACATGGAGACTTCGTTTAAAAATTCAAATATGTTAATTTAGAAATTAGAAGATGTTCAGTTTATTTTACTATGTAGGGTCTAATTTAATTCACACTACTTCTCCATATGAGGGCACATTCTAGGAGTCAAACTCAGTTGTAATCCAGTAACTAATTTTGTCATTATGTGTGTTTTTTAAAAATATTTTTGGTTATCAATGGATCTTTATTTTGCTTTTTTTATGTGGTTCTGAGAATCAAACCCAGCGTATCGCACATGTTAGGCAAGTGCTCTATGAGGGAGCTACAACCCCAACTCTCATTATGAGTTTAATGGCAGTTAATGGTAGAATGGAAGGAGGCTGATTACCCCTGTAATGTAGTAATGGCACTGTACCTCCTACATATTAGGTACACAGAAAATCTTGTGTGGATGAACAAGATTATTGCTTTTAAAATACACTTAGGGTATTCAGCTAACACAGTAAAAATTTTCAATGTTGTGAAGACTGGGAAAAAAAAAAGCAGTGTAGCCTAAGTCGTTGAATGGAGATTAAAATCATCCTTTGAGAATTTTTTAGCAGGAAAAGATGACCAGGGACCTTTCAACATTTGAGAGACAAACAGAAAAATAAATGTAGCAAGCAGTAGTGAAAAATGGAAAACAAAGTGGTGGTGCAAAAGGCAACTGACCTGAGTTTAAAGAAAGGAGGAGGAGGAGAATGGACAGATAGGCATCTGCAATGTTAAATCCCATTAAAGGACAGTTAAGACCTGATGGATTCTTAGATTCAGGAATAAGAGGGCATTGATGACTTTAGCAAAAACAGTTTTAAGTGGAAAGTTGGGTGTAGAAGACAGAGAAGCAGAGGATTAGAGGTAAGGGAGTAGAAGATTGTATTGGTTACTCTTTAAGAAGTTTTCTTGTGAACCTGGGGAATGCAGGTTAACAGTGGGCAAATACAGGGATCCAAGATGGCAGACTAGAGGGAGGCTGCGTTCCTTGTCACTCCATAACTCCGGTTTCAAGCAGAGGATATCTGTTTCTTCGTGAGGCAGTTTTTGCTGCTTATCGATCCCCTGCTGTTTACCCCATTTGTCTGCTGTGATGACCTGCAGTCTGCCAGCATATCGACGCCTTTTTTGAGTGCAGATTGCTCACTGTCAGGCACCTAACTTCCGCCATTTGCCTGCCTCTGGCTGGTCCATTGCCTGCCTTAAACCTTTCCATCACTCAACGCACGAGGTTCACCTCCGATCATCCGACAAGAGTCAGCAAACTGATCGACGACCTCCAGTGGAGCACCAGCTGCCTGCTGTTGCCTGGAAGTTCACTGTTACAGTACCTGCAGGTTTGATTACATGTGGCTGCCGCCATTTTGAGACAACAGCCAGGCCCCGTAGGACCCCTGGCCGGACTGACTGAGCCCGGTCTCCAGGATCCCTCAGCCCGACTGATCACTCCCTGCCTCTGGGGACCTCACATTGACTGACTGCTCCCTGCCACCAGGACCTCCAGACCAACTGATTGCACCCTATCACTGGGACCCCAGACCGACTGCACCTGGCCTCGAGGATCCCACAACCACACCAAACACACCAGACCTCCAGGACCCCTGCCTGACCAACCACATCCCGCCTCCAGGACCTCCAGCTGACCACATCCACACCCTGAGCTGCAGCTCCCCATTTGCCAACACATTTGGAAGCCAGAGCAGCCATCTTGGAAAATCCTGGAAGCCAGAGCTCCAATCTTTAGGTGGGGCAAATCCCATCCTAAGACGCCTGCTGGAGGCTTGAAGCTCATTGTCCCGTACCTCTCATGCATCAGGCTACTGAACACTGGGAGGTTTCATTAATATATGACTGTTACACTGTAGATTTTCTTTTTTCTCCTTATAGAAAAAAATTGTTTTTATTTCTTTACTTTTCTTGCTCTCTTTTCTTTTTGTTTACCTGTTCCCGCAGAGTCTCTTTCTCCCTTTTTTGCATGCTAACATCCAATTTCTGTTGATTACACTCTCACCTTTTCTATTATCTAGAACGTCTATATAATCTTTTCTTATCCCATTAACACCCACATTCTACATCCCTCTGCATCCTCTTTGTCCTCCATTAGAAACTGCAGACCTTATTGCAAATCTGTTTGTTTTACTGAAGATAATATTTGAACTCATTCTGTTTATTTTTTTTTAAATTTTTTTATTTTTTAATTTTATTGTAAACAAATGGGATACATGTTGCCTCTCTGTTTGTACATGGCGCAAAGGCATACCATTTGTGTAATCATAAATCCACATACAGTAATGTTGTTTGATTCATTGTTATTTTTTCCCTTCCCCCCACCCCTCCCACCCCTCTTTACCCTCTATACAGTACTTTCTTCCTCCATACTTGCCCCCCTCCCTAACCCTAACTCTAACCCTAACATTAACCCTTCCCTCCCCCCCTTTATGTGTCATCCTCCACTTATTAGCGATATCATTCGTCCTTTGGCATTTTGAGATTAGCTTATCTCACTTAGCATGATATTCTCCAATTTCATCCATTTGCCTGCAAATGCCATAATTTTGTCATTCTTTATGGCTGAGTAATATTCCATTGTGTATATATACCACAGTTTCTTTACCCACTCATCAATTGAAGGGCATCTAGGTTGGTTCCATAGTCTGGCTATTGTGAATTGAGCAGCTATGAATATTCATGTGGCTGTATCTCTGTAGTATGCTGATTTTAAGTCCTTTGGGTATAGGCCAAGGAGTGGGATAGCTGGGTCAAATGGAGGGTCCATTCCAAGTTTTCTAAGGAATCTCCACACTGCTTTCCAGAGTGGCTACACTAATTTGCAGCCCCACCAGCAATGTATGAGTGTACCTTTCTCCCCACATCCTCGCCAACACCTGTTGCTTGTATTTTTGATAATCGCCATTCTAATTGGGGTGAGATGGAATCTTAGGGTAGTTTTGATTTGCATTTCTCTTATTACTAGAGATGTTGAACATTTTTTCATATGTTTGCTGATTGCTTGTAGATCTTCTTCTGTGAAGTGTCTATTCATTTCCTTAGCCCATTTGTCGATTGGATTATTTGTATTGTTGGTGTAGAGTTTTTTGAGTTCTTTATAGATTCTGGAGATTAGTGCTCTATCTGAAGTATGATTGGCAAAGATATTCTCCCACTCTGTAGGCTCTTTCTTCACACTACTGATAGTTTCCTTTGCTGAGAGAAAGCTTTTTAGTTTGAATCTATCCCAGTTATTGATTCTTGCTTTTATTTCTTGTGCTATGGGAGTCCTGTTGAGGAAGTCTGGTCCTCGGCCGACATGTTGAAGATCTGGACCTACTTTTTCTTCTATAATCTGCAGGGTCTCTGGTCTGATTCCAAGGTCCTTAATCCATTTTGAGTTTAGTTTTGTGCATGGTGAGAGATATGGGTTTAGTTTCATTCTGTTGCATATGGATTTCCAATTCTCCCAGCACCATTTGTTGAAGAGGCTATCTTTCCTCCATTGCATATTTTTGGCGCCTTTGTCTAGTATTAGAAAGTTGTATTTATTTGGGTTTGTGTCCGTGTCCTCTATTCTGTACCATTGATCTACCTGCCTATTTTGGTACCAGTACCATGCCATCTTTGTTACTATTGCTTTGTAATAAAGTTGAGGTTCGGGTAATGCGATACCCCCTGCTTCATTTTTCCTGCGAAGGATTGCTTTAGCTATTCTGGGTTTCTTATTCTTCCAGATGAATTTCATGATTGCTTGCTCTATTTCTGTAAGGTACGTCATTGGGATTTTAATTGGGATTGCATTGAATCTGTATAGCACTTTTGGTAGTATGGCCATTTTGACAATATTAATTCGGCCTATCCAAGAACATGGGAGATCTTTCCATCTTCTAAGGTTTTCTTCGATTTCTTTCTTTAGTGTTCTGTGGTTCTCATTGTAGAAGTCTTTCACCTCTTTTGTGAGATTGATTCCCAAGTATTTTATTTTTTTTGATGCTATGGTGAATGGGGTAGTTTTCATAATTTCTCTTTCTGAGGATTCCTCACTTATGTATAAAAATGCATTGGATTTATGAGCATTGATCTTGTAACCTGCCACTTTACTGAATTCACTTATGAGTTCTAACAGTTTTCTGGTGGAATTTCCTGGTTCCTCTAAGTATATAATCATATCATCCGCAAATAGGGATAGTTTGAGTTCTTCTTTTCCTATTCGTATTCCTTTAATTTCCTTGGTCTGTCTAATTGCTCTGGCTAGAGTCTCAAGAACGATATTGAATAGGAGTGGTGAAAGAGGGCATCCCTGTCTTGTTCCAGTTTTTAGGGGGAATGCTTTCAGTTTTTCACCGTTTAGAATGGTATGAGCCATGGGCTTAGCATAGATGGCCTTTACAATGTTAAGGAATGTTCCTACTATCCCTATTTTTTCTAGTGTTTTGAGCATGAAGGGGTGTTGTATTTTATCAAATGCTTTTTCTGCATCTATTGAAATAATCATGTGATTCTTGACTTTAAGTCTATTGATATGGTGAATTACATTTATTGATTTCCGGATGTTGAACCAACCTTGCATCCCTGGGATAAAACCCACTTGATCGTGGTGCACTATCTTTTTAATATATTTTTGTATGCGATTTGCTAAAATTTTATTGAGAATTTTTGCGTCAATGTTCATTAATGATATCGGTCTGAAATTTTATTTCCCTGATTTATCTCAGTCTGGCTTGGGTATCAGGGTAATATTGGTTTCATAGAATGAGTTTGGGAGGGTACCCTCCTCTTCTATTTCATGGAATACTTTGAGAAGTGTTGGAATGAGCTCTTCTTGCTGTGCAATTGTTTGTTTGGTATTTGCACAATCACAGAGGGCTGGGGACTCGAACCTGGGTCTCCAGCATGAGAGTCAGGCACTCTACGTGAGGAGCTATACGGCCAGCACTGGAATGAGCTCTTCTTTAAAGATTTTGTAGAACTCGGCTGAGAACCCATCTGGTCCTGGACTTTTCTTTGTTGGTAGGCTTTTGATGACCTCTTCTTCTTCATTACTTGAAATTGTTCTATTTAAATTTTGTATGTCCTCCTCGTTCAATTTAGGCAATTCATATGTCTCTAGAAACCTGTTGATGTCTTCGAAATTTTCTATTTGGTTAGAATATAGATTTTCAAAATAGCTTCTATTTATGTTTTGTATTTCAATCGTGTCTGTTGTGATATTTCCTTGTTCATTCCGAATTTTGGTGATTTGGGTTTTCTCTCGTCTTCTCTTTGTTAGTGTGGCTAAAGGTTTATCAATTTTGTTTATTTTTTCAAAGAACCAACTATTTATTTTGTCAATTTTTTGTATAGTTTCTTTTGTTTCAATTTCGTTGATTTCAGCTCTGAGTTTAACTATTTCCTGTCTTCTACTACTTTTGGTGTTGGTCTGTTCTTCTTTTTCTAGGGCTTTGAGCTGAAGTGTTAGGTTGTTTATTTGTTGATTTTTACTTCTTTTATTGAATGCGCTCCATGAAATAAATTTTCCTCTAAGTACTGCTTTCATAGTGTCCCAGAGATTTTGATATGATGTTTCTTTGTTCTCATTTACCTCTAAGAATTTTTTAATTTCCTTCCTAATATCTTCTGTTATCCATTCATCATGTAATAGCATATTGTTTAATCTCCAGGTGTTGGAGTAGCTTCTGTTTTTTACTCTTTCATTTATTTCTAACTTCAATCCATTATGATCTGATAGAATACAAGGTAGTGTCTCTATCTTCTTGTATTTGCTTACATTAGCTTTGTGGCATAATATATGGTCTATTTTAGAGAAGGATCCATGTGCTGCTGAGAAGAAAGTGTATTCGCTCTTGGTTGGATGGTATATTCTATAAATGTCCGTTAAGTCTAAATTACTGATTGTGTTATTGAGATCTATGGTTTCTTTGTTCAATTTTTGTTTGGAAGATCTGTCCAGTGGTGAGAGAGGTGTGTTACAATCACCTAGTATTATTGTGTTATGGTCTATTTGGTTTCTGAAATTGAGAAGGATTTGTTTGACATACGTGGATGAGCCACTGTTTGGGGCATAGATGTTTATGATTGTTATGTCTTGCTGATTTATGGTTCCCTTAAGCAGTATGTAATGTCCTTCTTTATCCCTTCTGACTAGTTTTGACTTGAAGTCCACATTATCTGAAATGAGGATGGATACCCCAGCTTTTTTGCTGAGTCCATGTGCATGATATGTTTTCCCCCATCCTTTCACCTTTAGTCTATGGGTATCTTTTTCTACGAGGTGAGTCTCTTGCAGGCAACATATTGTTGGATCTTTCTTTTTGATCCAATCTGCCAGTCTATGTCTTTTGATTGATGAGTTCAGGCCATTAATATTCAGGGTTATTATTGAGATATGATTAGTATTCCCGGTCATTTGGTTCATTTTATTTATTTATTTATTTTGAGACGACTTGGTTGTTCCTTTATTTGACAATTCCTTTAGGATAATTCCTCCCATTGCTGATTTGTTTCTTTGTTTTTCATCTCTTCTTCGTGGAATATTTTGCTGAGAATGTTCTGTAATGCTGGCTTTCTTTTTGTAAATTCTTTTAGCTTTTGTTTATCATGGAAGGATTTTATTTCATCATCAAATTTGAAGGTAAGTTTTGCTGGGTATAAGATTCTTGGTTGGCATCCATTTTCTTTCAGGTCTTGAAAAATATTGTTCCAGGCCCTTCTAGCTTTTAGGGTCTGGATTGAAAAATCTGCTGATATCCGTATTGGTTTCCCCCTGAATGTAATTTGATTCCTCTCTCTTGCGGCCTTTAAAATTCTGTCTTTATTTTGTATGTTGGGCATTTTCATTATAATGTGCCTTGGTGTGGGTCTGTTGTAATTTTGTGTATTTGGAGTCCTATAATCCTTTTGAACTTGATTTTCCATTTCATTCTTCAGATTTGGGAAATTTTCTGATAGTATTTCATTGAATAGATTTTTCATTCCTTTGGTCTGTTTCTCTAAGCCTTCCTCAATTCCAATAATTCTTAAATTTGGCCTCTTCATGATATCCCATAGTTCTTGTAGATTCTGTTCATGATTTCTTACCATCTTCTCTGTTTGTTCAACTTTGTTTTCAAGGTTAAATATTTTATCTTCAATGTCTGATGTTCTGTCTTCCAGGTGTTCTATTCTATTGGTCATGCTTTCTATGGAGTTCTTAATTTGGTTTATTGTTTCCTTCATGTCAAGGATTTCTGTTTGGTTTTTTTCAATATCTCTAACTCTTCATTGAAGTGATCTTTTGTTTCCTGTATTTGCTCTTTTAACTGTCGATTGGTGCGATCATTCAGTGCCTGCATTTGCTCTTGCATCTCGTCATTTGCTTCCCTGAGCATTTTAATTATGTACATTCTGAACTCCTTTTCTGTCATTTCTTCTGCCATGCTGTCGTTGGGTTTCATTGATGTAACATCTAGATTTGTTTGCAGCATTTTCTTTCCTTGTTTTCTCATATTGTTCAGGTATCAGTTGACCGCTGTGATATTGCAGATTTCCTCTATTGTCTTATAATATCCCTGAAGATTTCTATTATATCCCCTCTTAGTCTTCAGTAGCCTGAAATCTTGGAGGAAGTTGGTAATGCAGTGCTCCACAAGGGAGCTGACTCCCTAGGGGTGGTGGCCTTCCGGTGGGGTATATTTCCTGCCAGTGGGCAGAGGTACCTTCACTTGCTGATGAATGGTCATCCAGAAGGGAAGTAGGATGTGGGCTGATGCAAGACCAGTTTGGGCCTGTGTCTCTGATTTTACAGTCCTTTTGGGAGAACTTCACCCAACAGGGAGGAGTCCCCCGGTGGGGAGGTCTCGCTGGTCGGTTTTCCTCCCAGAGGTTCCGTTCAATTCACAACTACCGCCTGGGCTAGGCAGCCTTCTTCTGCAATGTTCCCAGGGACCCGGACCTACCTCCTGGGCCTGGAAGCCTCACCCTTCGCAAACGAATCTCCTTAGGCTGCCTCTCCTCAGAGAAACTGCCTGCAGTCCTGGAGCCTTCACTCCACCCCTCAGTTTGTCTGTGGGGCTCTTCCACCAAGAAGCCGTCTAGGACCCTGCTCTGCACTTTTCGCCTGGCTATGCGGCCCCTCCTCTGAGCAGCCACCTGGAGCCCCTTACAATCGCTCCGCGTCCCAGTGACCCGCCATACGCCTTTTCCTCTGGCAGCCACCTGTTGTTCCGTGCGGTCGCTCTAAGTCCAAGTGACCCACCACGCACCTCTTTCTCTACCAGGCAGTCATCCAGAGATCTGGTGCGTCACGAGTCCCAAGAACTCACTGTGCACCTTCTTGTCCCGACTGCCTCCCGTAGCCCTGGTGCAGTCACTTCGAGCCCAAGCACCCCGTCGCGCTCCTCCTCCTTCTCCTTCTCCAGACAACCCCCCTGTGTTCAGGAGCGGATGCTCTGGGACCAAACCACTCACCATGCTGTTCCACCGGATAGCTGCCCAGAGCCCTGGCGCAGCTCCTCCAATTCCAAGCGACGTGCCGAGCCCGTATTTCTCCTCCTCTGGGCAGCCCCCTGTGTCAGGGGTGGTCGCTTTCAGTCCAAACAGCTCACCAAGCACCTTCTCCTTTGGGCAGCCTCCCAGAGCCCGGGTGTGTTGCGCCGAGTCCAAGCGCTGTGGTGAACAGCCACCTCTCCAATGCGCCCAGTTGTCTGCGATCACTGCTCCGGCGGGGGGAGGGGCGTCTCGCTGGCAGCTCTACTTCGCAAAGATCCCTGCTTTCAGGGCTACCGCCCCGTCCGGGACGCCTGCCCTGTCCGGGATGCCTGCCCAGTGGGAGACTCTCGCCCGGCTGCTTTGAGTTGGTCCCAAGTCTCTCTATATCTCCTCTTCTTGAGTCCTGAGTCCTGGAGCAACATGAAACCCAGCCACCCTCTAGTCCGCCATCTTGAATCCGTCTCATTCTGTTTATTATGACAATTTTGTTATTGTCCTCATAGGGGCTATTTGGTCTAGGATTGCATAGTGTCTGAATTGGGCACCGCTAATACTGATCTCCCCTTAAAGAAAAGGTTTTGGAAACCTATAGGGCCACTGTAAGGCTATAGGGGGAAATCTGCAATATCCCAGATCTGCAGTGCTAGAGGGGCAGATACATGAACAACATGAAAAAACAAGGGAAGAAAATGATCCAAACAAATCTAGATTCTATAGTAATAGAATCCAATGACAGTATGTTAGAAGAAATGTCAGAAAAGGACTTCAGATTATACATGCTTAAGATGATTCGCAAAGCAAAGGATGAGATAAGAGAGCAAATGCAGGCAATGAATGATAATACCTATAAGCTGAAAGAGCACCTGCAGGAAGCAAAAGATCATTTCAAGAAAGAGATAGAGATTCTCAAAAAAAAAAAATAAATAAATAAAAACCAAATGGAAATCCTTGAAATGGAGACAATAAACCAAATAAAAACTCAATGGAAAGCATCACCAAAAGACTAGACCACTTGGAAGACAGAACCTCAATGAAGACAAAATATTTAATCTTGAAAATAAAGTTGCACAAACACAGAATATGGTAAGAAATCATGAACAGAATCTCCAAGAACTATGGGACATCATGAACAGACCAAATTTAAGAATTAGTGGGATTGAGGAGGGCACAGAGATACAAACCAAAGGAATCAACAACCTATTCAATGAAATATCAGAAAATTTCCCAAACTTGAAGAATGAAATGGAAAATCAAATACAAGAGGCTTACAGAACACCAGATGTACAAAATCACAACAGATCCACATCAAGGCACATTATAATGAAAATGCCTAACATTCAAAATAAAGATAGGATTTTGAAGGCCGCGAGAGAAAAGCATCAGATTACATATAGGGGGAGACCAATACGGATAGCAGCAGACTTCTCAACCCAGACTCTAAAAGCTAGAAGGGCCTGGACCAACATATTTCAAGCTCTGAAAGAACATGGTTGCCAACCAAGAATCCTATACCCAGCAAAACTAACCTTCAGATTTGAAGATGAAATAAAAATCCTTCCATGATAAACAGAAGTTAAAGGAATTTACAAATAGAATGTTCTCAACAAAATATTCCATGAGGAGGAAATGAAAAACAACAATGGAGGTCAGCAAAGGGAGGAACTACCTTAGAGATAAACCACTTAAAGGAGAAACCAAGCCAACTTAAAAACCATAAATTAGCCAAATGACTGGGAATACAAATCATATCTCAATAATAACCTTGAACGTTAATGGCCTAAACTCCTCAATCAAAAGACATAGACTGGCAGAATGGATTAAAAAGAAAGACCCAACAATATGCTGCCTGCAAGAGACTCATCTCATAGAAAAAGACATCCACAGACTAAAGGTGAAAGGATGAGAATAAACCTACCACGCACATGCACTCAGTAAAAACGCAGGGGTTTCCATCCTTATATCAGATAAAGTGGACTTCAAGCCAAAGTTAGTCAGAAGGGATAAAGAAGGACATTTCATACTGCTTAAGGGAACCATAAATCAGGAAGACATAACGATAGTAACTATTTATGCCCCGAACAATGGTGTATCCCTGTACATCAAACAAATCCTTCTCAATTTCAGGAATCACATAGACCACAACACAATAATTCTGGGTGACTTTAACGCACCGCTGTCATCACTAGATAGATCTTCCAAACAAAAACCGAACAAAGAATCCATAGAACTCAATAACACAATCAATAACCTAGACTTAATAGACATATATAGAATAGTCCATCTATCAACGAGCGGATACACTTTCTTCTCAGCAGCACATGGAAGCGTCTTGAAAATAGACCGTATGTTATGCCACAAAGCAGCCCTTAGGAAATGCAAAAAAATAGAGATATTGCCTTGTGTTCTATCAGATCATAATGGACTGAGAGTAGAAATCAATGACAAAATAAAAAACAGAAATTACTCCAATAGCACTAAATAATGTGCTATTGAATGAAACGTGGATAACAGAAAACATCAGGGAGGAGACAAAAAAAATTCTTAGAGGTCAACGAGAATGATGATACAACATATCAAAATCTCTGGGACACTATGAAAGCAGTACTAAGAGGAAAATTCATTGCATGGAGCGCATTCCAATAAAGAATGAAAAGTCAACAACTAAATGACCTAACATTGCAGCTCAAAGCCCTAGGAAAAGAAGAATAGAATAACAGCAAAAGTAGTAAAAGACAGGAAATAATTAAAATCAGAGCTGAAATCAATGAAATTGAAACAAAAGAAACTATTCAAAAAATTGACAAAATAAAAAGTTGGTTCTTTGAGAAAGTAAATAAAATAGACAAACCCCTAGCCACACTAACAAAGAGAAGGAGAACGAAAACTCAAATTACTAAAATTCATGATGAAAAAGGAAATATCACGACACCACTGGGATACGTAACATGATTAGAAGCACTTTGAAAATCTGTATTCTAACATGATACAAACTACCGAAGACATTGACAAATTTCTAGAGACATATACTCCTCCCAAACTGAATCAGGAGTACTTACACACTTTAAACAGATCAATATCAAGCAATGAAATAGAAGAAGTCATTAAACACCTACCATCCAACGAAAGCCCAGGACCAGACCGATTCTGAGACGAGTTCTACAAGACCTTCAATGAAGATCTCATTCCAATACTTCTGAAAGTATTCCAGGAAATAGAAACAGAGGGTACCCTACCAAACTTATTCTGTGAAGCTAATATCACCCTCATACTCAAACCAGGAAAAGACACATCAAGGAAAGAAAATTTTAGGCCAATATCCGTGATGAATATAGATGCTAAGATCCTTAACAAAATATTGGCAAACCGTATCCAAAAACATATTAAGAAAATTGTGCACCACGATCAAGTGGGGTTCATTCATTCGTAAATCAATAAATGCAATCCATCATGTCAACAGACTTAAGGATAAGAATCATACAGTTATTTCAATTGACCCAGAAAAAGCATTTGACAATATACAACACCCCTTCATGCTCAAAACACTAGAAAAAATAGGGATAGTAGGAACATACCTGAACATTGTAAAGGCTATTTATGCTAAGCCCATGGCCAACATCATTCTTAATGGACAAAAACTGAAACCATTCCCTTTAAAAATGGGAAATAGACAGGGATGTCCTCTTTCACCACTTCTATTCAACATTGTCCTCGAAACTCTAGCCAGAGCAATTAGACTAAAGAAATTAAAAGGATACGAATAGGAAAAGCGGAACTTAAGCTGTCACCATTTGCTGATGACATGATTCTATATTTAGAGGCTCCAAAATCCTCCTCCAGAAAACTTCTAGACCCCATCAATGAATTCAGCAAAATAGCAGGCTATAAAATCAACACACATAAATCTAAAGCATTTTTATATGCAAACGATGAAACAGCTGAAAGGGAGATGAGGAAAACACAACTCCATTTGCAATAGCCTCAAAAAAAGTAAAATACTTGGGAATCAATCTAACCAAAGAGGTAAAAGATCTCTATAATGAAAACTCCAAAACATTGAGGAAAGAAATTGAGGAAGACCTTAGAAGATGGGAAGATCTCCCATGTTCTTGGATAAACAGAATTAATATTATCAAAATAGCCATACTACCAAAAGTGCTCTACAGATTCAATGCAATTCCAATTAAAATCCCAATGATGTACCTTACAGAAATAGAGCAAGCAATAATGAAATTTATCTGGAAGAATAAGAAACCCAGAATAGCTAAAACAATCCTTCGCAGGAAGAGTGATGCAGGGGGTATCGCAATAGCAGAACTTCAACTATACTACAAAGCAATAGTAACAAAAACGGCATGGTATTGCAACCAAAATCGACAGGTAGATCCATGGTACAGAATAGAGGACATGGACACAAACCCAAATAAATACAATGTTCTCATACAAGACAAAGGGGCCAAAAATATGCAATGGAGAATAGATAGCCTCTTCAACAAATGGTGCTGGGAAAACTGGAAAACCATATGGAACAGAATGAAACTAAACCCCTATCTCTCACCATGCACAAAAATCAAGTCACAATGGATCAAGGACCTGGAAATCAGACCAGAGACCTTGCATCTTATAGAAGAAAAAGTAGGTCCAAATCTTCACCTTGTTGGCTTAGGATCAGACTTCCTTAACAGGACTCCCATAGCACAAGAAATAAAAGCAAGAATCAATAACTGGGATAGATTCAAACTAAAAATTTTTCTCTCAGCAAAGGAAACTATCAGCAGTGCGAAGAGAGAGCCTACAAAGTGGGAGAATATCTTTGCCAATCATACTTCAGATAGAGCACTCATTTCCAGAATATACAAAGAACTCAAAAAACTCTCTACATGAAGAATACAAGTAACCCAATCAACAAATGGGCTAAGGATATGAACAGACACTTCACAGAAGAAGATCTACAAGCAATCAACAAACATATGAAATAATGTTCACCATCTTTAGTAATAAGAGAAATGCAAATCAAAACTACCCTAAGATTCCATCTCATCCCAATTAGAATGGCGATTATCAAGAATACACGCAACAATAGGTGTTGGAGAGGATGTGGGGAAAAAGGTGCACTCATACATTGCTGGTGGGCTGCAAATTAGCGCAGGTGCAGAAGACATGTTTGGGTAACCCTAAGATGGTGGCTGGCGTTGAGTTAAGAGTTGTGGCGCATAATTAGTGTTAACACAGGTGATCTACTTTTGCCTCATTAGTTAATGTCTCCTTTGTGGTAGTGGTCAACAGATGTTCCTTATTCTTAATTAGTACTGTAGCGCATGCTCCAACCATGCTACTTAATCCTAAGCAGATTGGCTGCCTTAGGTATATAAGACACACCTATAGGAAGCACCATCGTATAAGCAGCACCTCTGATAGATCACAGAATGGAGAAGTAAAGCCATACTTCGAGATAGCAGAGTGAAGGGCGCAGGATGCAGGATGCACCTTTAAGTATAAGCAGCAGAACTAAGAAGATAGAGATCTCTTAAAGTGTAGTCTCTCTCTCTTAAGCAAAGATTCTGCTTTAAGCAAAGCCTTTTCTTCCTCTCTCTCTCTTCTTCTAAAACTTCCTTTATAAGGTAGGGAACAAGTAAATAAGCAAGAAAGCAGACCACTAAAGAGAAAGATTGTAGAAGTAGCTCAGTTTCCAGTCCACCTCTGATAAATACCCACGCAATTGTTGCTGCAGGTGGTAACAATATCTGCGCGACTGATGCCGCGGGTGGCGACATGCAACCACTCTGGAAAGCAGTGTGGAGATTCCTTAGAAAACTTGGAATGGACCTACCATTTGACCCAGCTATCCCACTCTTCGGCCTATACCCAAAGGACTTAAAATGAGCACACTACAGAAATACAGCCACATCAATGTTCATAGCTGCTCAATTCACGATAGCCAGAATATGGATCCAACCTAGATGTCCTTCAATTGATGAATGGATGAAGAAACTGTGGTATATATATACAATGGAATATTGCTCAACTATAAAGAATAATAAAATTATGGCATTTGCAGGTAAATGGATGAAATTGGAGAATATCATGTTAAGTGAGATAAGCCAATCTCAAAAAACCAAAGGACGAATGATCTCACTGATAAGGGGATGATGAAACATAATGGGGGGTGGGAGGAGGGCAAGAATGGTGGGAGGAGGGACTGTATTGAGGGAAAAGGGTGGTGAGGGGTGTGGCGGGGAAGGAAAAAAATAACAATGAATCAAACATCATTACTCTATGTAAATGTATGATTATGCAAATTGTATGCTATTACTCTGTGTACAAACAGAAACAACACGTATCCCATTTGTTTACAATAAAAATAAATTTTAAAAAAAGTGGGCCTAAACAAGGGTTTGGCAATGTTTATGTTCTGAGGAAGAAATGTGGAGGGAATGAAGTTTGAACTGATAATGTCATTTTGAACTTTCTAGAGAAAATGTTTTGACGTTTTCTGTTTGCTTTTTTAAAAAAATGTATTTTAGATAGTGCTAATATGATTTTGGATACCTTTTTATGATACTTAAGTTGTCATGAACATCATTTATTTTACAATTTGAGTGATATAGAAATAGCATTCTCTAATAGCTTAGTGCCAATTAATTTAATCATATAGCAGCTTTTTCTTTTCTTTTTTTTTGAGTATAATTTCTTTTGTTCATGATGTAGAATAACACTACTCAAGTAGTCATATATATACATAAGATAATAATGTCAGATTCATTCTACTATACCTCCTGGCCTCCCTTCACTCTCCCTATGTAATTCAAAGTAAACATTCTTTCTTAGGCCTCTGACCCTTAGTGTGAATTAGCATCTCCATATCAGAAAATGTTTGACCTTTTTTTTTTTTTTTTTGAGATTGGCTTATTTTGCTTAACATGATATTCTCCAGCTCCATCCATTTATTGGCAGATGCCATAATTTCATTCTTGAAAGCTGAGTAATATTTCATTGTGTATATATACCACATTTTCTTTATCGATTTATCTGTTGAAGGACACCTAGGTTGGTTCCATAATTTAGCTGTTGTGAGTTGAGCTGCTTTAAAATTGATGTGGCTGCCTCAGTATCATATGCTGATTTTAAGTCATTTTGGTATAGACCGAGGTGTGGGATAGCTGGTTCAAATGGTGGTTCCATTCCAGTCATCCTTCTTTGATTGTCACATTTACCATCACACACAGCACATTAGTGTGGTTAGTCCTAGCAATAGTAGCACCTGTCCCTACAAGTGTGCTACATAAATGTGAATTGGGAAATCCCTGTTAGCAAATTGTTGGTTTTGTTCTCTGAGTGAAATTACTGATTTTAATCAGTAGATTGTGAAGAAAGTCTACAGACTGCTTAAAGCTTAGTCTGTAAGATATAGGGTTTTCTAATGTTAAGAATGTAAAGCTTGAAATGGACACAGTAATGCACCTGTAGTCCAAGCTACTTAGGAGCTTGAGGCAGAAAGATTGCTTGAGTCCAGGAGTTAGAGGTCAGCTTGCGTAGTGTAGTGAGGGAATTTCTCAAAAACAAAACAAAACAAAACAAAAACTGTAGAGCTCTATCAATGAACTGCTTTAGAATCCCAGTCCTAAACAATTAACTCTGATCTTGAACAAATGACATTGAAAACTTGACTTTTTCATTTTTAGAATGGTAATAATAATAATAATAGTACCTATCTCAAAAAGGTGCAGTGTTTAAAATATAACTCATGAAAACTGCAGGTTGGCACAGAGTAGTTATTTATTTAGTATACATTAGCTGTTAATTATTTTGTCTGTTTCCAGAATTTTGATTTTCTAAGCTTGATGTTTCTGGATGTCATCTTGATTAGAAGGGTGTGTGTGTGTGTGTGTGTGTGTGTGTGTGTGGGGGAGAGAGAGAGAGAGAGAGAGAGAGAGAGAGAGAGAGAGAGAGAGAGAGAGAGAGAGAGACCTCGTTCAAAAAAGGACTAGATTTAAATAGAGTTATACTGCAGATTTTATATGTCTGGGAGTGAAAATTTGCAGCATACATAAACAGGCAGATTTATTTTCTGAGGTGGATGAGTTGTTAAAGCTGTTGAAATATTTTTCTTAGAAGCATTTGGAAACATTGTTTCTTCAAGTGGTTTTGCAATTCTTTCCTTCTGATTGATTAAAGTATTTAAAAGTGAGAGAAGAGATATAAAAGATGGCTCCAGTTACAGTATGAGAGAATTTATTTGGTGAGTATATGGGGGGAGGTGGGGAGTAGAGTAGGGTTCTTTTGTGAACTACCTGTTTTAAGACAGGGAATTAACATTACCTGGTGGGGTTCATGAATATTTCAGGTTTAGTATCTGAACTACTCGGCAACCTTTAGTGTAACCCAGGGTAGTAGTACTTGGAGAGCAGGAAGTCAAGGTTTGCACTGTGGTCTGAGACAGCTTATATTTGCCTTTTTATATGAGACTTGTAGTCTTGGGGGGGGGGTTATGAAATTATCTAGGATATTTGATAACCATCATTTTAGTTTTTCTTTTCTTCTGTCAAATGTACTGTGCTATTTTGTTAAGTGTTTTTCTGTTACTGTTGAGAATTGCACCTTTTTGTTATAGTAAAATGTTAGTAGATAGAAAATCGTGTTTTGTAGAGTAGCCCTCTCCATTGAACTTATCTAACACCCGCAGATTCCCCTTTATAAAAGATAGGAGCATTAAAATAGTAAACTAAATTATCTCTTTCTAGGAATTTTTCAGGATGTGTTAATGATATTTAAAGTTTAATGCTGCTAAGCCCACCCAGGAGTTTTTATTTGTTTTAAATGCCACAGAAATAATTTTTACTTTTATTGATAACTGGTTCAATAAAAAGATCATGTTAAATTTAGCAATGATTTAACAAATTATTAAAGGTTTCATTGTTTTTAAAAAGGTACTTTTTATTGGGGATGGGATATAGCTTGGTGGTAGAGTGCTTGCCTAGCATGCACTGGATCCTGGGTTTGATCCCCAGCACTGCAAATAAAAGTACTTCTTATTTACAAGTCTGTTCTACAGTTATGTCAAATGAGTGCAATCATTAGTGCCTTGGTCCTTTGACTTGTCCACAAAATTACCTTATTACCTTCCGACCAGTTGATAGAGCTTGTGATATTGACAGTGATAGGACAGTGACTTGACCATTAAAGTGGTGCTAGTTTTTCTTTGAAGGGAAAAGAAGAGGGCTGGGCTATGCCTCAGTGATAGAACACTTGCCTAATATGCCCAAGATCCTGGGTTCAATGACCAATACCCTCCCCCCCACAAAGATGGAATCTGTGTAGCTTGTTAGGTGCTTGTTAGCCGAGGAAACAACGATTTGTGGTAAGTATTGAATTAATGCGGTTTAGTATTTTTACCTGGAGAAAAATTCGATTGCCTTGTATTTAAAATGTTGCTTTTATGGTATAGTACTTTTAAAAATAAGAAACAGTAATATTTGGAAAATTCAATAACTCTTGGAAATTTCTCTTACACTAAAGCAAAACAAAACAAAACAAAATCCAAAACTCCTGTTTCATTTAACCATGAAAATAATTCCCCTTTAAGTATAATCATTTGCTATAAT
Source organism: Sciurus vulgaris (assembly GCF_902686455.1). Lineage (NCBI taxonomy): Eukaryota > Metazoa > Chordata > Mammalia > Rodentia > Sciuridae > Sciurus > Sciurus vulgaris. The sequence continues at coordinate 70,304,871 of NC_136470.1, read as the reverse complement.
GTCTTAGTTGTTTCTCAAAAACACATCATGAAAAATTGCTTTTATATTTTTAATGGTTTTGTGGTACTACAATTTTAGGAAATGAGGGAATGTGTTGATGGTTTTGTAGTTTTTCAGATTCTCAAAGAACTTTTTATAGTAGAAATATATTCCCTTTTTCTTTAAGTTTTAGGTGTACATTTATAATACCTAAAGCAAACTGAATGAATGATCATTTGATGAAATAAATCTAGCTTTTGTACTAGATCAAAGGTCAGTGGCCTTTTCCTGTCATATGTCTCCACTTATATGTCTCCACTGTCATATAAGTTAGTTGTTTCTATGTAATAAATTACTCCAAAACTTTGCTTAAAAAAACTACCATTTATTACTATCATGAGTCTTTGGATCAGCTGGGTAGTTCTGATGTGAACAGAGCTAAGTGATCTTATACGGGCTTACTTATGTGCCTGGTGGCTTACCGGATGAATTCACTGAGGTTAATTGGTTTCATTGATTAGTTGACTGGGTATCAACAGATTAATAGGGTGACTCTAGTTATCTTTAAGTTATCATGTATTTCTGTTTTTCCAACTGTCTGGCTTGGTTTTGTTTTCTGTTATGGATTAGCAGATTTCTAAGAGTGAGAAGCGGAAGCATGCAAGGGTTCTTAAAGATCAGACTCAGAACTGGCATGTTATTTTCACTGCCTTCTGTTGGCCAAAGCAAGTCATCAGGGACAATTAGATTCAGAGGGTGGGGAAAGAATATAAAGCCACATTGATTGATGATCAGGAAAACATGAAAATTGGGACCCTTTTGTAGTTTATTTCCCACCTTTAGTATAGTACTTTTTGTACATACTTGTTATGGTTTGGATTATTGATGTCCACCCCAGAAGCCCATAGATAGGAATACAGCAATATTCAGAGGTTAAAGATTGGATTATGAGGGCTGTAACCATCAGTGGGTTATTCCTTTTGATGGATTAATAATTTTAATGAACTACTGGGCAGTAACTATAGGCAGGTGGGTCTTGTTAGAGGAAGTAGCTCACTGGGGACTGTATCTTGTTCCTGGTCCTTGCACATGTGTGTGTGCTTTCTCTCTGTGCTTCTATCATGAACTGAGCTGCTTTCTTTTGCCATGCCCTTCTGCCAAGATATTCTGCCTCACATTAGGCCCAGAGCAATGGAGTCTGCTGTCCATGGACTGAAATCTCTGAAACCATTGAGATTCAAAATAAAGTTTTTCTCTTCTAAGTTGTTCTTGTCAAGTATTTTGGTCACAGCAATGAAAAGCTGACTAATGTAGTACTCAGTTATGCATATTTAAAGAAAACCTTTATCAACGATTAAGCACAAATTCTTTTTACTGGATGCCTGTGCTTTACCTGTAACACCTAATTTATCTCCTTCACAGCACAAACTAAGTCCCCAAATTAAACATTTTTAATCAGTAGAGATGAGAGATGATGATAGTTGAGCTATCTCAGGCTTGTTATGAAAACGGGAAAAGATATGCTTAAAATTGCCCAGATGCCTATTTTAATCTGATTAAAACTTTCTGCCTTTCTTGGAAGGCTTTTATATTTACAAAACCTAAATCACACTAAATAAAATTGTTCAGTTTTATTTCCCAGTGTTCTTTTCTTTGCCTTGCCCACTGTGTACATTAAGTGGCATCCAGTATACTTAAGTGGCATCACTCTTACACACTTAAACATACCGCCTTTATTGGGTTCCAAAGCATTTCAGCATCCCCAAAGAAAACCGCTCATTCTTCTTCCTCTAAGCCCCTGATAACCATGAATCAGCTTCCTGTTCTTATCAATTTACTTATTTGTTTTTAACCACTGTTCATCTGTTTTATGTTCATGCGTGGAGTATCCTAAGTCCTACTAGACTTCTGGGTTTGGCCCACTAATTTCATACTCAATATAGATTTTATCCTGCAGTTTAATTTAGCTACAGTGACCATTACCATTCCACTCTGCTGAAAATTTGCTTCTGATCGTTTCAGTCTTCTCTGCATATTACCCCACATCCCTATTTAAATGTTACATTTTGAACTCAACCCTTTGTTCTTACTTGATCCACCCTCCTCCTCCTTGACTGGCCTTACTTCTTCGGTTACCAAATCTAGACTTCTAACCCCGATCTCTTCAGAATTTCAGACCTGCTGGAATTACCAGCTAGATGTCCCATAACTACCTTATACTGTACATGTTGAAATAGAAATAATTTTCTTCTCTCATTTCTGTCCTTCCCTAAACAAAATGAAACATCACCATTGTCTTTCTCATTTCTTTCTTGATAAATGGCACTGTTTTATCTTCCTAGGAATCAGAGTTGTTTCCTCTTTATACCTTTTTTCTACATGTAGTCATTTTCAAGTCTCACCCCTAAATATCTCTGAAATCTATTTCTCTTCATTTCTATAGCCTTTACTTAGAAGACTACACTTTGCTTAGACAAGAGTTTCACAAACCATAGCTCACAAGGCCAAATATGGCTAGCACCTGTTTCCCTAAAGCAAGTTTGACTTGAACACCACTTTTTTCATAATGTATTCATTGTGATTTTTATTTTATTTTATTTTTTTATGCTGCAAAGGGAGAATTTTGTAGTTAGGTCAGAGACCATATGGCCTGTAAAGCTGGAAATATTTACTGTCTGACTCCAGAAAATTTTTGCCTATCCTTGGAATATTATTGATTTTCTGTATCTAGCCTTGTCTACTCTCATCTACCCCAGGTAACATTCCCATATTAATCTTTAATTTAATATATATTTCTTAAAAAATTTAAGATCTTTATCATGACATAAGATCCCTGCCTACCTATTTGGGAGTATTTTCTTGCTGAGAAATCATCTTTATCTGGTATGTGCTTATCGCTCTGCCTGAAATGTTCTTCTCTCTCTTCTCTTTCTGGTTAACTTACCTGTCCCTCAAAATCTAGCATGTTATCCTCCTAGGAGATCTTCTGACATTCCGGATTATTCCTTTTTCCTTATTTCCTTCACATACTCTACATACAATTTTGTTTTACTTTACATACCCAATGCACAGTTTTATCCATTTGACAGTATTTTCTTAGGAGACTTTAAAACCAACCAGTATCAGTCTTGGTGTCAGCACTGAATATTCCTTCAGAATGTATTTGTTGACTGAATGAATAGATTACTTTTGCATTAGACTTTTTTTAAACTAGACTGTGAAAGCAGGAATTATGTCTTAGACAAATTTTATATCCTCTGATTGTATCAAGGAAAATGCTAAATCCATAATAGGTACAGATATTGGTTAAATTATTGATTCAAATTGTCATCTAGTAAAGTGGCACAAAAATTCCTTTTGAAAGGTATGGAATTTTCTGAGTAAGACATCTAGATAAGCCCATTATAAAGGAACTTGATTCCTTAACTATTTACCTACTATCTTAACTACTAACTTTTCCTCCTTGTCATACATGTCATTTTCCTCTTCTTTATTGGGGATTTGATTAACTGTCATTGAATATTTTGTCCTACCATTGAGACATCTTAAGATTTCTTCTGTATAGTGCATATAGAAGGAATAATTTAGATGGAATGTACTAAATTGATGCATTATTGTAGGACATTGTTGTTCTAAAACTACTGAGTTTAGCTGTATATGGGAGCAGCAGTGGAATGTTACTGGTGCCATTAGCTATTGGCTATCTATACTGTTTCTTCACTGGGAGTGTTAGTTTTCTGTTGCCCCATAACAAAATACCTGAGAAAAGCAACTTAAAAGGAGGAAAGGTTTATTTCTGCTCACTGTTTCAGAGGTTTCAGTGTATAGTCAGTTGATTTCATTACTTCTAGGCCTGTGGCAAGCCTGCGTATCATGGTGGAGAGGAATAGTAGAGTAGAGCTGTTTATCTCTTGGCAGCCAGGAGGAAGGGAGAGAAGAATGGGGGAGAGAAAGGAGGGAGGGAGGGGCAGAGGGAGAGAGAGAGGGAGAGGAAAGGTGGCGGTGGGGGAGAGAGAATGAAAGAATGTACAAGCACATAAGAGGAAGGAGCTGGGAACAGGACATAACCTTCCAGGGTACCCACCCTTCCCAGTGATCTACTTCCTCCAACTATGCCCCCCCTCCTATAATTTCTACCCCCTCCCAGTAGTCCATTCAGTTATAAATCCATTAATGGATTCATCCACTAATGAGATCAGAGCACTAATAATCCAATCACTTCCCAAAAGCTTCACCTTAGAACATTGCTTCATTATGGACCAAACTTTCAATGCATGAACCTTTGGGGAACATTCCAGATCCCAGCTGGAATTACACCCAGATAACACTGGGTTAATTTGCCCTTTTGTGGTACTTAGTAACTGCTGGTGAGATTCCTACTAGTGGCAGCAGCAGCAACAACATACATACAATCTAGTGCTGACTACTGTGCTAAGTGTAGTACATATAATTAACTCATTTAATTCTCATAACACTACTAAGAGAGAAGATCCTGTTTTCTTCATTTTGCAGATGAGGAACTTGAGGCATAGGAAACTAAAATAAAGTTGTCTAAAGTAATACAACTAGTAACTGTTAGAGCTAGAATTGACCTAGGCTGTCTAACTCTAGAAGTTGATGTAAGAAGTGCTTTGTGTGTGTGTGTGTGCTTGTGTGTGTGTGTTTGTATCTAGTAAGTGCTTAATAAATGGTTGTGTTTAAACAAAACTGAGGGTAACAGAACAAGTGTATTACAATTGGAAAGTTAAATATCTAAGTGAAACAAAATTGTGTATGTGGTTCCTTTAATTTTATATTGCTGTGAGGATATAAAGTTTTTATATCTAGAAGTATATTAATCATTGTGTTAATCAAGAGGAAATCATCATAGGAGCTGGGTGAAATTGGTCTTCAGGTATTGCCTTTTTTTAGCAGGCTTAAAAAACACTTGGGATATAACTTGTGTGTACCTCATTGCATAAAACTTAAGTGTACAGCTCAATGTATTTACCACCACCTAAATCAAATTAAGCCTAGAACATTCTAACCATTAATCCAGAAGGCTTTCTTGTTGATCCCCACCTCCAAGAAATAGCCCACCATTTACTTTGCTTTATTTTGTTTAAGATTGCTTTTTTTTTTTTTTTTTTAAACCATTGACTTGTATTAGTTTATCTTCTCTACAACAGGGTAAACTTGACTTGGCTTACCATTTCTCAGCATAGTGCCTGACAAAGTATATGTTCACCTATTACTTAAATAAATTAATTGAAAAATACTCAGTTATCTGCTTGGTACCCTGTTCTCTGGTACACAGTTGCTGGTTTAGTACTTGAGCTCAGAAGAGATGATTCATCTTAGTTTTCTGTGATGAAGCTTTTGACATTTAGCATGGTACTTATACTAGTTTTACAACAAGAAAATTGAACTGTTGGCATTTGGGTTTAGCTTATTCTGGCCTTTGCTCATGTGAACACGAGAAAGTTGCTACCAGTTGAGAAATAATGGCAGCCTATTTAATTGCCTTCTTGAGAGTATCTCATTTCTTATAGTTATTTCAGATTCTTAATTTATACTCTTGATGATCTTTTTGAATACCACAAGCAGTTGCAAAAGATTAAATATTTCTCATTGTGGAGAGAGAACTGTGATAGAAACTGTGATTGTTCATAAGACATTGTTTATAAGAAATGTTGGCTGTAGATTATAGGTATTTTTTAACACCTTAGTTGAAAACAATGAAAATTCTGTTTGTTCATCTTTATGAAGCCTAAAATATGTAAAGAGTTTTTGGCTTAGAAGTAGTTTTTGTTGGCGGTGGTGGTGGTGTTGCTGCTGCTGAGGATCACATCCAGAGGTCCCCTGAATACTAAGAGTGCTCTACCATTGAGCTCAACCCCTAACCCAGAAGTTGCTTTATTCAAACTTATATTTGTGCAGCAGAGAAAGAATTTTTGAGTTGAAAGTCACCTTGTAATTCTGATTCATACTTCCATCTGTCAAGTTTAACCTTGTCATTTTACATTTGAGGAACCTGAGGTTCATAGAAGTTGTTATATTCTAGTCTAGTATATAACAACAGTCAAACCAGTCTATTTATCTCAAAAGTTGCTGTCCCTTTTGCATCATGTTGACAGTAGCATCACCTGGGGGTTCTTTATGAACATAGGTATACTATAATCACACCTCCAAATTATTTATTTTTATGAGGTTTGAGGTGAGAGCTAGGCATGTATAAAGAGATAACAAAAACTAAACAATAAACCTGAGCCATTCTTTTCCCTTAAATTTTAATAATAAATTTTTCAAGTGATACACTCTCTTGTGGCTGGGAACCATTGTGCTATCATGCCTTTTCTTTCTCATTTTTTCTTTTAAATTAACAGACTATTTCTAGATCAGCTTTAGGTTTCAGAAACGGTGAAAAGAAAATATAGTGTTTTTATATAATCCCTTCTCCAACTCATTTTCTCCCTAGTATTGATGTTTTGCATTGGTGTGATACATTTTTATAATTAGTTAACCAATATTGATTTATCATCATCATTATTATTATTATTTGGTACTGGGGGATTGAAGCCAGGGGTGCTGTACCACTGAGCTATATCCCTAGCCCTATTTTGTATTTTATTTAGAGACAGTTTCATGGAGCTGCCTTAGCCTCCCAAGCCACTGGGATTACAGGTGTGTGCCACCGCGCCTGGAGATATTAATCACTGGATTAATAATAAAAACTAAAGTGTAAAGTCTGTAGTTTATTATTCTTTATTGCCATTAGAGTCCATGTTTTTTGTTGTTACAGCTCTATGGGTTTTGTCAATGGATGATATCATGTATTCCCTATTATAATATCATTTGGAACACTTTTACTACTGCCAAAAGCCCATCTTATGTTTTCCACCCCTCATTCCCTTGACAATCACTGAACTTTTTACTCTCTGTGGTCTTCTCCAGAATGTATATAGCAGAATCTTACAGTATGTGGCATTTTTAGGCATGATTATTCTACTTAGCAATATACATTTAATATTCTTCTGTGCCTTTTCTTGGATTGCTACCTCATTTTTTTAGATCCCTACATAATATGGATGTACCAGTTATTTGTTTACCCTATTGAAGGACATCATGGTTGCTTCCTCTTTTTGCTAAATATGAATAAAGCTACTGTATAATCTGTACAACAGATTTGGTAGATAGTTTGGCAGTATCATTCAAAGGTAAACATAGTCCTACCATATAATCCAACAGTCATACTCACTGATATTTACCCACGTGAGTTGAAAACATGTCCACATAAAAACCATTGAACAATAATGGTACTGGAACAACCAGAAACATCCACATTCAAAAAAAGTGAATAAACAATAACCTTAGCACCAAAATTAGGGCAAATGCCTAAAAATTCACTCAAGATCTATCAAAGACCTGAAAGAAACTTAAAACCTAAGATAGGAAAAAACATGAAACTTAAGATAGGAGTGACATATGACATATAATGTTTGGCATCTTTTATATTCTTATTTGCCATCTGTATATATCTTTTTGGTGAGGTGTCTTTTTTTGAATTTTTAAATTAAGTTTTATTGAGTTGAGTTTTAAGAGCTCTTTGTATATTTTGGATGCAAGTCCTTTATCAGATATGTGTTTGCAAATATTTTTTCTTCGTCTGTTGTTTTTTTCATTCTAATGAGTTGCTACAGAACCAAAGTTCTTATTTTTAATGAAGCTCAACTTAGTGATTTTCTTTCTTGGGTAATTTTTGATGTATCTAAAAAGCCATTGCCAAACCCAAGGGCATGCCTATGTTAATTTTTATGTTTTCTTCTATGTTAAGTTTTATGTTTCCTTTAGGTCTTGGATAAATCTTGAGTGACTTTTTGTGCATTTGCTTTAGTTTTGGTGTTAAGGTTATCGTTCATTCTTTTTTTTTTTTTTTTTTTTTTTTTTTTTTAATGTGGATGTCTGGTTGTTCCAGTACTATTTTTCAAAAAGATTGTCATGCCTTTTGATTTTATTTTTCAGCAGCATGTTTTAAGCATGAATTATGATAATTAAAATCAAATAAGAACCTTAGGGTTATCATAATTAATTTTTTACTTTATATTTTGCCTTTTTTGGTGGGATATCAGGGATTGAATCCAGTATCTTTTAACCACTGAGCCACATCCCTAGTCTGCCCCACCCACCTTTTTATTTTGAGACAGAGTCTCACTAGGTTACTGAGGGCCTTGCTAGGTTGCTGAGGCTGACTTTGAACTTGTGATCCTCCTGCCTCAGCCTCTTAATATATTATGCCTTTAAAAGTAGCTTAACAGGAAATGGCATGTTGAAAAAGAGTTAGGCCTCTGGGATAGGCCAGTTCTTTTATTCCGATTCTGAATTCACCATTAACTTGCTGTTACCCTAGATAAGTTACTGAACTGTGTCAGTTTCTTCATGTTTGAAAAGTATTCTTAGGTTAAATGAAAAATATGTAATATGAAGCATTTAATGCAGTAGCTTGCATGTATTATAGTTGTAAAAAATTATTAATAATAAAGAATCCTGCAGAAGTTTCATATACTTTTAATTCATCAATCCCTGTTTTTTTCTTTTTTCTCTACAATGTAATGTAGGAAAATAATAGTGGCATTAATCTAAACAAGATTAACAACTTATTTGGACTATTTCTGCCATTATTGATGCCTTCTGGCAGGAGCAGATTTACATAAGGGAGTTTCACTGACTTAGAATACTATCATTTGTAAAGCATAAAGTATAAAAAATTAGACTTATTGTATTCTACATACCTAGCATTTTCTAAAATCATTAAACATCAGGTACCTCAAGACTAAAGAGTATATGTTCAAGATGATGGTGAAAGAAGAGCAATAGTGCTTTATAAAACTTATTTTATTTCTTTGCATATGATATGTAGTATATGCTTGCTTATATATTTTGAATCTTTTTTTTTTAAATTTTAGGTTTCATTTGTGTTCTCTTTCCAATGAAAGCATGAGTTCTTTGTGTTTATACTTCTCCCTATGTGCCACAGAACTTCTGAATAGAGAAGCACGTTTTTAAATTGCTATGAATAAGCTATTATTTTGAAGTTACTATTTTCCTTTATTTTACTCTTTGATCCTTTCTTCCAAAGAGTGGATGGTGGAACCACTTATGGTATAATTAAGAAATGTTTGTCTGTTTTTCAAGTTAGGACTGGGTGGATAAAGCAGTCTTTTAGGGTAATGGGGTATCTCTGTGCTTCTCCATAATCAGTATTTTGTATGTTTAGGAAACAGAATATTGAGATGATAACTATTTCATGCGCTGATAAGAATTGCTCTTCTACTGAATTCTTACAGTGTTTAGATTTTGTCACTTAAAGCAAGTTTTTTAGGTTAATTCTATTTCTGTGTTTAGGAACTCATAGATATGTTTAATAGTGATTTCTAAAACATTTATGGCAATACAGTATTATTTTGATCTCTGTGTAACCAGCCTTTTTCCTAAAAGTGCTAGGTGGTCTGGATTCTTTTTAAATTCATTTTTCCCCTTAGAATAATTTAGTTATTAAATGAGTCATGGTACTTCTTTTAGTTAGGAAACTTCAATTTGTGATATCCTGAGAATGTTAAAAATATAACAATGGGCTGGGATTGTGGCTCAGTGTTGGAGTACTTGTCTAGCATGTGCAAGGCACTGGGTTTGATTCTCAGCACTACAGATAAAATAAATAAAGGTCTATCAACAACTAAAAAGAAAAAAAAATATATGTATATAAACTAGTGATCAGAGTTAGTTTAATATCATAACTGTTCTTAATGGGACTATTTTATGAATTCTTAGAATAAACTGGTATTTATATTTTTCTGTTAAAAAAATCATAAGACTTTCTTTGACAATGTGTACCCAGTGCACCAATGAGCCACATGTTGTATAGAATAGAAAGATGTTGAAAAGTATATTCCATGCATGATAAAAATATTCAGTGATCTAGGAATAGAAGATGAAGAATCTCAGCCTGATAAAGGGCAGCTTTGCAAAAACCCTGACCTAATATCCTACTTAATGATAAAAGACTAGATTTTGTTGCTTTTCTTCTAAGATTAAAAAGTAGAATAAGGACAGAATTCTACCACTTCGTTCAGCATTGTCCTGGACATTCTAGCCAGGGCAGTTAGGCACGTAAAGAAACAAAAGGCATTCAGGTTGGTTAAGAAGTAAAACTATCTGTATTTGCAGAGGTATGTAGACCACCAATAAATGAGTTTCAGCAAGATTGCAAGATACACAGTATCAGTGTATAAAAATTAATTGTATATCTATACAGTACTAATGAGCAAAATATAAATAAAATTAAGGAAACAATTCTGAAAATGGCATGAAAAGGAATAAAACACTTAGGAATAAATGTAACAAAAGAAATACAAAACATGTTCTGGAAATTATCAAACGTTGTTGAAAGAAATTAAAGACCTAAAAAAATGGAAAGACTTTCTGTGCTCATGGATCAGAAGTTTTAATATTGTTTAGATGACAGTGCTTCCCTAATTGATCTATGGATTTAATGCCTTATCAAAATTATGTTTTCCTTTTTGCGTAAATGATTAACTGATGCTAAATTCATATGGAAATTTGAAGAATCTTATATTAGTTTCCTAGACTGCTCTAGTAAAATAACCCCAAAGTAGGTGGCTTAAAACAACAGAAATTTATTTTACCAAAGTTCCAGAAACTAAAAGTCCAAAATCAAGGGATCAGCAGGGCAATGCTTTCTCTGATGGCTAGAGGAACTAATCTTCTCTTGCCTGCTTGGGCAACTTAGTCAGAACCTGTCTTAAAAAAAAAATAAACAAACCAAAAAAATTGGCACAGGACTGAGGAGACATTTTTAAGAAAAAAGTATACAGATGGTCAGTGGTCAGTAAGGTCAAGAAAAGGTATTCTATTCAAGTTTGTTGGTCATCACAGAAATCTTAATCAAATTCATGATATACCACTTAACATCTACCAGGATGACTAGGATAATAAAGACAAATTGTAATAAATATTCTTGAGGATTTTGAGAAGTTGAAACTCTCAAACACCAGAGGTAGAATGTAAAATGATGGAACAGCTTTGGAAAACAATCTGGTTATTCCTCAAATGATTACACATAGTTACCATATAATCCAACAATTTTTGCTCCTAGGTATTATACCTATAATTTCATCTATATAAATGTTCATAGCAACATTATTTATAATAGCCCAGAGTAGAAACATCCCAAATGTTGATCAACTGATGAATGACAGACAAATGTAGTATTTCTGTACAATGGATTATTATTTAGCAGTCAAAAGAAGTAAATCATACAAACTATATCACAATATGGATTAACCTGGAAACATTTTAAGTGAATGAATCCAACCACAAAAGACTACATTTTATATAATTTCATTCATATAAAATGTTGAGAATAGGCAAATTCCATAGGTTCATGTTGCCTTAGGGCTGGTGAGATGGAAGGATTAGGAAATGACCATTATATAGGTCAGAGTTTCTTTTTGGTATGATGATAATGTTCTGAAATTGATTGGGGTGCATATACTAAAAGTCATTAAAGTGTACACATTAGGTGGATAAATTATATGTTATGTGAATAATAACTTAAAGCTGTTTTAAATAGTGCATTCAGTTCATATTGTCATTTTATAAGGCTTGGGAACCCTACATTCTAAGAAAACACATATTTGAATATTTAAACAAATAAGAGAAGCTATAACAGAAATATATAAGTTGTCAAATGGATGGTGTAGATTCATGCTGTTCAGTAGAAATATATTGCAAGCCACATGTATAACCAAAATTTTCAAATAACCACAACGTTAGTTAGCTTTCTGATATTACAATAAATACCAGAGACAATCAGCTTATACAAAGAAAGTGTTTATTTTGGCTTACAGTTTTAGAGGGTTCAGTCCATGATTGTGTGCCCCCGATGCCTTGGATCTTTTGTGGCATATCATGGTGGGGGTATGGTGTAGAACAAAATTGCTCACCTTATGGTAGGGAAGTGAAAGGAAGGAAGAGACTGGAGTTCCATTAACACCTATGAGTGTACGTCTTCCTCCCACCCCCAGTGACTCAATGATCTCTCGGTAGACCCCACTTCTGAAAGATTCTGCAACCTCTCAGTAGACCTTCAACATACCACCTTTGAGGGACATTTGAGACACAAAAAATACAGGAGTCACTTAAAAATTAAATACTATGGAAAACAGTATGGAGGTTCATTAGAAAACTAAAATTTAGAACTACCATTTGACTCAGCTATACCACTCTTGTGTATATACCTGAAAGAATCAAAGTCAGTGTACTATTGAGATACCTGTGTACTAATGTTTATCACAGTACTGTGCACAATCACCCACTATGGAATCAGCCTAGATACCCTTCAGTGGATGAATGGATAAAGAAAATGTATGTGTAAACAATGGAGTATGATTTAGTCATAAAAAAGAATGAGAAAAGGATAATGGATGAAACTGGATATTACCATCTTAACCTAAATAAACCAGATCCAGAAAGACATGTTTTTTCTTAATGGGGAAAGGAAAAGAGATGATGTGTAAGTAGAAAGAACCATTAGGGAAGAGGAAGGGACCCAGAGGTAGGCGATGAGGAGGTCAGAGAGGGTAACAGTGAAGTGGATACAGAGTATGTTGTATACATGTGTGGAATTGTTACAATGAAACCCATTATTTTGTACAGTTAACAATATGAATATAATAAAAATGAAAAGAAATGGATGAAGTTAATGTACTTGGTGTAATCCTATATCTAAAAAAATATTACCATTTTAGCAAGTAATCTAAATAAATACTATTGATATTTTGTATTATTTTTTTCTTACTAAATCCTCAAAGTCTTATGCATTCCAGCACATCTCAATTTAAACTAGCCATTTACAAGTCTTTAATAGCCTCCTGTAGTGACTGTTGTATTGGACAGCACAGGAAAAGGCAGTGTGAACCCAGAGAGAGAAATAATTTTTGTAGTTTGGAGTGCTTAGGAAAAATCAGTACTTGAATCATTTTGCTCATTCATTCATCACTTTATTAATAAATTTTATTTGAGCTCTTACTGCATACAAAAAACTGTAGCGGAGCTGGGGTTGTGGCTTAGTGGTAGAGCACTCACCTAGCATGTATGAGGCACTGGGTTCAGTTCTCAGCACCACATATATATATAAATAAATAAATAAAAAAGGTCCATCAACAACTTAAAAAGAAAAACTATAGCAAAATCTGCAGACATATAGGCTTAGATAAATACTCTCTGTGAAACAAAGGATGATGATAAGTGAAATACAAATGTAAAATGCCCAGAACTGTACTTGTGTTAGTCAGGGTTCTCTAAAGAACAGAATCAACAGGATTACAAAAAAGGAATTTATTAGATTGGCTTACATGGCCAGAAGCTGAATAGTTCACCGTGGCCGTCTGCAGCTGGAAAGCTGGAAGAATCAGCAGCTGTACAGTCAAGATGCAGAAGCCCCAGAACAAGAAAAATCAATACTGCCACCCTGTTCCCAGACCAACACTTCTGAAAACTACCTGGAGAATCACTGGCAGAGTCCACTTGGGAAGAGTGAAGAAGCGAGAGTCCTATATCCTCAGATGATGGAGGCAGCAATCAAGAACCCATTTAAGAAGAGTGGAGCTCGCATCTGCATCTGCTTCCTTGTTCTTCCGGCTTTTATTTCATCCTATTGGGCAGTGCTGCCCACGCTTAGGGAGGGGCTCCACTGAAGTTCACTATCCCACATTCCAGTCATTCCTAGACAAGCCCTCATGGACACACCCAGAAGCCTCTTAATCATCAGCATCTCTTAATCCAATCAAGTTGACAATTCAAATTGACCATTGCAGTGCTTATTGTTAAGAGTTTTCTCCTCTTCTTCCACTTCACTCTCTGTCCCTCCCCATCTTTGGTAAGTGCATTAGTTAGGAGCATGACAAAAAAGACTTAGGTAACAGTCCTGGCTATCCATAGACTTGAATGAACCCTTACCTTATTTTCATATTCTCAGCCTTCTTTCACTGTAGGGTCCTGTTTCTTGGGCTTGGAACTCAGACTTATACAATTGGTACTAAGGACTATTTAACCAGTGTTTAGTGGCTTTTAGTGGGTTAAGAGTGTACTTATTACTTTAATTTTTTTTTTTTTAAGAAAATATCTCTTGGTTTTCATTCCACAGAGGAGGTGGCAAGGAGTTTTGTGTATTTAATAAATTGAAAGAAACTTAGTATGTCTGAAGGATAATGACCAAGGAAAGAAAGGTATGAGATGAGAATGAAACCAGATTTTGTGGGGTCTTATGGTATATGTTGAAATCCTTAATGAGTTTTAATCAGAGAAATGAGACAAGAGTAACTCCAAAGTGAGAAGTTGAATCTCTAAAAGTCAAAAGAGTGGTCTGGGGTATAGAAGTTAAGTGTGAGAACCAACAGCTCACAAATAGTAATAATTTAAAATAAATAACATGTATTTCAAGTTCTGGGAATGCATAAACTAATCTGGGGAGGGTATGCAGACAGAAGAGAGAAGAAAAAGAGAATCCAGGACCAAGCCCAGGAAAACACCAACATTTAGAGGTAGGTAAAGGTGGAGCCAGCGAAGAAGGACCCCAAGTGAGTTGGTTTTTTGGATGACTGATACGAGTGAAATGCTTCTGAAATGGCAGTAGGGAGCAAGGAGGACATTATCTTGAGATATGCGAAAAGACTGAATAACATCAACTTCTGTGGAATTTATAAAGTAACCCTCTCAGAGAAGCTATATTTTCCTAAAGGTTAGAAGATGGAGTCTGCTTATCCAGGGTAAGAGTGTAGAGAGCATTCTAGGCGGGATAAGGTACAAGAGTTGAAGCAGACAAAAGGGATATGTAGAGTGGTTGGGGATTGAAAGTGAGTGACTTAGGGAGAGTGTAGCATAAGGCTAGCATTTCTGATGAAGACTAGGTAAACAAGGATATAAGATGTGGTAGATTTAGTCCTTAAATTCTCTTGTAGGCTGGAGTTATCTCTGGGTTTAGTGGCATAGTATGGAAGATTCTAAGTAATTTGTTAGGTGAGGAACAACATTTTGGCAAGTTATTGGGGTTTCTGCCACGTCTGGCATGGATAAGAGAAGGGTTGGCTGCCAGAGGATGATGTTGGCTATAACAGTCAATTACCCATAAACTTATCTAATCAATAAACACACAAGAGCCAGTACTCTTTTTAAATGAGAGGGGCGTGATGGATCAGGCCATATCAGATCTGGCCTCTAACATCATGGAGTAGCCCACCACTCCTTTATTTATAGTCACACAGGTAAAGGGGCCTGGACTGGGAAGGACTTCTGTGATGAACGGGATAGGTAGAGATAGGGTAGCCATTTGCTCAGGGGAACTATCATATAACCACATGGTGAACCACTCCCACACAGAGCCACATGTGCCCCCCCCCCCCCCCCCCCCCCCCCCCCCCCCCCCCCCCCCCCCCCCCCCCCCCCCCCCCCCAATTTGGGACAGTCGTCCATGGCTCTCAGTTCCTGGGAATGAGGCCTCAGTGGTTCAACCAAGTCTGATTCTGCTAGGTAAGAATGGCTCCCCATAGCAAGTAAGTCTGCTTCACCAAATTCTAGATGTGGTATGATGAGGCCTTTTCATTTCTTTCATTTGTTAAATAGTAAAAACACCTCAGGTTGGGGAGATGGCTTAGTTGGTAGAATGCTTGCCTTGCAAGCACAGGGCCTTGGGTTTGATCCCCAGTATGGCAAAACAAACAAACAGAAAACCCCAAAACACCTGTGGTTATTTCATGATTTAAATGAACAGTCAGATGGATGCCTGGTTATTTTTTATCTTGAGTTGAACAGGATACTGATCTGAGTCTGTTTTTTTCCTGGTATGCACTATATCTTCTGTCCTGCAGTTTCCAGAAAATTTGTGCCTTTGAATACTTTTTAATCATTTGTGAAATTTTCTTTTGGACAGTAATTATACTTATATTGAGTCATCTTTTTCACATTTATCATCTCCAGAATTCTTTCATCTCTTTGTTGCTTTCCTCTGCCTTCACTTTGATTTTCTTTTCTTTCTTCCATTCATTTTACCATGTATTCTCTGATATTTGCTGTTACTTAACCTCTGATTGTTTTGTCAAGCTAAGCATTGAGAACTGTGGTAGGCCGAAAAATGGCCCTTCAGAAGATATCTGTCGTGGTCAGTTCAGGCTCCTCTAACACAATGCAGAGGACTGGGTGGCTTAATATTTCCAGCAGTTCTGGAGGCTTAAAATTCCAGGACCTACATACCAGTGGATTCGGGTCTTGGTAGAGGCTTTGACTTGAGGATGGTCATTGTCTTACTCTTGACTCACGTGATGAGGAGAGGAAGCTCTGATGTTCATTCTTCTTAAAAGGGCACTAATCTCACCATGTAAGCTCCACCCTCATAACCTCATCTAACCTCAATTACCTGCCCAAAGCCCTGCATCTTAATCCCATCATCACATTGGGGTTTAGGGCTTTAACCTGATGTTTTGTTTTTGTTTTTGTTTTGTGGTGGTGGTGGTGGTGATGGAGGGGCCTGACTCATGCTAGGCATGTACTGTTATCTCCAGTTCTTAACCTGTGAATTTTAAGGGGGAACTGTTACTTTATTTCCAAAGTGAGGTTCCCCCTCCCCAGATTGCAGTTAAATTAGGAATCTTGAAATAAGGTCATCCTAGATTATCTCAGTGGGACCTAAATCCAGTGAAAGGTGTCCTTTTGAAAGATACACAAGAGAAGAGACACATAGAGGAGAGATTTAACCACAGAGCTGGAAATTGGACTGATAAAGCCACAAGGACATAAGTAACACTACCAGAAGTTAAGAGGGGCAAGGAATGGATTCTCTGCTGGAGCTTCCACAGGAGTGCAGCTCTATTGACATCTTGATTTTGGATTTCTGATCTCCTAGATTATAGAGTATATTTTTTGTTGTGGCAGTTTGTTACCACAACCATAGGAAACTAATTCAAGGACCAGAACAAATTCCCTTTTTTATCTGTTTAATTGCCTTATCTTTGAACTCTTGCTTTATTTATTTCATGTTCTTAAGTTCTTCTGCAGCATCTAACTCTGGAAGGAATCATTTTCTGCCTTTATATTTTCTTCCAGTTAAAGTTCTTGGTTTGACTTTTGCATGTTTTTTCCTGTAGCATGTTTGTATTATTTTCGTTCAACTTTCTCATGATTCACTTGAGCAGTTTTTGTGTCATTTGTTTTAATATAATGCTGTCAGTGAATTCTTCCTGATTCTTTCTTATCTTTTTCTAGATTGTTTTATCTTTTCTGAATGTGGCTGTGTGGTTTTGTTTTGTTTTTGGCAAGCAAGCAGCAGATTTATTGCAAAAGCTACAATAACAGACTTCTTCAAAGAGAAGGTGCCCCCAACCCTGGAGTCCTGTGGCTGTTGTTTTTAGTCCACTCTTCTGTAGCCTGTGAGTGTGTAGTAAGGTGTAGAGAGGTCCTGTCCAGTGCAATACTTCCCCCAAACCCAGATGTTTGTTCCGTTTTTTTTTTTTTTTTTTTTTTTGAGTTTGTTTTTTACCTCAACTGTGTACTAACCTGGAAGATGATGACCTTAAAGGTGATGAATAGGAGACTCTTTTTGGATAAAAAACTTAATTATAGAATATATTTCCTGGATTTTTGCTGTACACACCCCTTGTCAACAGCTGCCTATGCCATTTTAATTGCCTACTTTTTACCATATTGAATATCATAGAAAGTTCTCTGTAAAAAACAGTTGTCTTTTAAAGAATACTGGTACTAATTGATTTTACTTTCTTAGTCTAGATGATTTTTTAAATTAAAATAGCATACATGTTTTGTTTTCAATAATGATCATTGATTTCTAAATATAGTATGGTAAAATGTCTAATTTTAGAAATAGTCTGCTTAATTAGAAGTTGCTCACTTCTCATTGATTTCAGTTTCATTTTAAATATCTAATTGGAGATGAAAAAGACAATCTGGAAAGGGCAAAGTTAGGGGTGTAGGTGTTTCCCAAGGATGAAAATTCTATTTTGAACGAAAGGTTCTCCTTAGGTTGACATTGCAAGTAATGAATAAGCAATGGGAGATGCTCTTCTCTGTTTTGGAGTTCCTAGTGTGTTTTTCCATGACCCCCAACAAGAGGATTAGCCATTATCTTAGGCAGTGGCAGGGGAACCAAGTCCTTATTGTAGACTCACTGTAGGTGTAGGAATGTGTCATTTTAATGAACTTTAATAGAGCTTGCTTAGTGTTTCTTCTAGTAGAGCTTTATGGGAAGAAAGGCTAAGTGGTATTTGCTTTGTGAATTGACTCAGTTCTGATAATACTCTTCCTTACTAGAGAGGTGGACCTGTATTTGTCCTATTTAGATGGCATTGCTAGATTGTCTAAAGTATGTTTTTGTGGGGAGAGGGTTGAGGGTTGTTAAGTCACTTTTCAGAGGAAGAAAGATAGGGACAAATACAAAAGCCAATGTGGATTTGATTCCATTTAATTAGAATCATGTGGGACAATACTGTTTAATTCATTTTTCTCCTAGGCATGTTCCTTGTTGTATAAACTAAAAATTAGTCACTGTTTTTCCCTTGCAGAAATGGAATTAATGACAGAATTCTTAATTATTACCTGGTTGTTTTTATTTTCCATAGTTAATTTAAAGAGATTCTTGTAGAGCGGGTAGGAGGTACTCTATCTCCATTTTAACAATTTAACAAATTAAATTGTAATATTTCAGATGGATCTAAATTGTAATATCTTAAATGTATCCCTGTCCATTATACAGAAAAGCTTTAGGTTATTAAAAAAAAATTGTGTTCTGTCAGTTGTTTTAGAAATTAGAACATTTTTCATAGGAAGCTTCCTACATTTATCAAATAAAAATGATTAGGGGACTGGAGTTGTCTCACATATATGAGGCACTGGGTTTGATTCCCAGCACCATAAAATAAAGATCCATTAACAACTAAAAAAGTTTTTTAAAAAAGTGATTAGGTTCCTAGCTATCCATAGAAACTTAATAACTGAGCCACAGTTAGCTAAATTATTTACATATTTACAATGACAAACAAGAGAAAGTAATAATTTTGCAGGAATAGTATTTAAATAAAAAATTTAAAATTGAAAGAAATAGTTTTGAAAAAATTTTCTGAATGCTGATGCTCAATTGATAGAGGGATTTAATTAGAGATAGATAGGAATAGAGACTTGTGGGAGGCTAACAGTTTTTTCTGTGTACTTTCAGCAGCTTTAGATGTTAAAGACATTTTTTTTTTTTGTCTGATATTGGTATAGAGGAATACTACCTTTTTGCTTACTGGCTATGATTAAGGTTGGAATGAAATCATTAGGGAGAAGAAAGGAAGAGTTTCCTCAGGTAACTAATATTTGAAAGAACTGTAGAGAAGGTAGGGTAACCTAGATGTGTATTTGAAAAATAAAATTGCTTGGATTATACTTCATTGACATAAAAAGAGTGCAGGTTTAAGGGAATGGGGGCAAGAGTATGCATGTGCATGGTTACTGATAGAGGAGTAAGAAGGTGATGTTAAGAAAGTTTGTTAGCAGTCCTTGCTCTGGTCAATAACTGCTACGAGAGTTTTTGGACTAAGGAAGGTAGTGTGTTAGTTTGCTGTTTTTACATGTAGTATTTCAGAGTTGATCTTCAATGATGCTGGACAGCAAACACCAAGAATATTTAAATAACTGTATATTTGATTTATTTTTCTTTAATAAATTATTATTAAGCAACTAACACGTTTTGTTTTGTTTGAATGGGGATTGAATCCAGGGGTGTTTTGCTATTGAGTTACATCCCCTGTCCTTTTTATTTTTTATTTTGAGACAGCATTGAGGGTCTCATTAAGTTGGCCAGGCTGAATTTGAACTTGTGATCCTCCTGCTTCAGCTTCCCAAGTCACTGGGATTATAGCTGTGTATCACTGCACCTGGCTTCAAATAACACTTTTTGAATTTATCAAACTTAAAATATTATACTTGAGCTAAACCAATGAAAGATACCTAAAACTACTGTGTGATATAATGAGATTTGGTCTTCGTATTCCTCTGTTTATTGATTAGAAAAATCATGCTTCCCTGCTTTTTCAATCCCCATTATGTTTCATATTTGTAATAAACTACTAGCTACCTGTCTGTACCCCCCATTCCCAAGATAGGAAATGTTCCCTTTACTCCTATAAAAGTAGCAGCTGCCTTGAAACCATGGATTTTTACTTTGTGTTATGATAAGTCTATTCAAGTTGCTTAAATGTTTTCTCAGTTCCCTGAATTGACTTTTCCTGAAGGAAGTTCTGATTTTCTTTTTACTTATTTTAGTTGATTTGTCTTCCATGTAGACTTATATCTCAGGCAAAATGTACCATTTTATTTAAAAAGGTGGTCTTGTAGTGTATATTAAAAGGTGTGAGGACTCTTACTCAAAATGTCCAGTTCTTTTGAACTGAGTTTTCTTTTTTTATTTATTTAGGAATATAAATGGCTTGATTCACTTCCATTTTTATAGGCATTGGAAGATGTACTAAACTTGAGAATTGGATGACCCAGGTTTGGTTTTTACTCTTACTATATATAACCTTGAGCAGTTTTACTTATTTTTTTTTTTTTTTTTTTTTTTTTTTTTTTTACTTAATTTTTGAGCAACAGTTTCCTTTTCTTTGGTTTCATATTGCTTCTTCCTCCTTCATAGGACTGTTGTGTGGATAAAATGAGGTAATGTATGTAAAATGCTTTGTAAGCTATGAAGTGCTTTATAAATACATAGTTTGTGATGATTGCGTGTGGTGATCAGGACTGGTGTTAGGGAAAATTGTCAAATAAGTAAACCTTGCCTTTGCGTTATCTTCTTAAATCTAATGAGTGACTTAATCCTTTCGAGATGGTGTTCACAGGATCCTATGTCATTTTAGAGGTTCTTATTTCAGTAACTTTTAGACCTTTAGTAGTTTCTAAAGTATAGTGGAAGCCTGCATAAATTTGTTCACTTACAAATGAACAGTTATTTTATAGCCTGCTACATGCATAGGCATAAAATTGAGTCATACCAGTAAATGTGTGGTAAATATGATTGTGACCTTCATGGATTTAGAAATTAGTTGTTCACTTGTAATTGTTAAAGCATATAGGACCAACCTGGAGTAAGCAGTATTCTTCTAGGAAAAAACAAATCCTGTTTTCTTTCCTTTCCCACCACTGTTTGAAATTTAACAGCAATTTTAACTTACTAATTCCCACTTTAAAACATGTACAGAAGTACATTATTTATATGCCATGCTATGGGGAAAGTGAGTTGGATTAAGGGGTATGGAGATCAGGTGCATATTTCAGGGAAAGGTAGAGGATTGACTGAGTTGTTACAGTGGGGGAATTTGGGTTGTCCTAACTCAGTGTTCAGGATCAAAAGGAAATGTGGTGGTCAGAACCAGACCTAGTCCAGTAGAAAATAAGTGGAGCATTGATTCTGGTGTTAAATTCATTAAGGACTAGAGTAAGATAAAGCAGCTTTGTGTGAGCTGTTTTCTGTCTTCTGCATTTGTAGCTACTCAAAATTGATGCTGCCCTAGAGTGTGACCTTGGACTGGATCAGAGTCATTGAATTTTTTTAAAGTAATTATTTGTTTCTTTAGTCTAAATACTTATATCTCTTTCCATCATGGATAGAGCATTTTTTTTTTTTTGGATAATCGATCTTCCTTCTAAAAAAATCATGTTGTCTCCCTTCTGTCATCCTCTAAGTTGTACAGTTTATTAAATCAAGTAGATAAGCATTTTTACGACTTAAGATTCTAATGTAAATTCTTAAAAGTAGAAACTGAACACACTTCAAACGTTTTAGACTTTTATGAAAAATTAATCTGTTTCTAAAATACATCTTTAAATTATTTTAAGTGAGGACTTAGAACGAGTGAAATATTTATTCATTTTGAGTTTGGTTTGATTTTATTCCAGTTCATGGAAGTTAGGAAAATATATTTGATTCTTTTTCATGGTTTTTTAAGTAAGTTCAGACTGTTGAAAATTAGTGTGATTCTTTTTGATTTTTAAATTTATTGGTTGGTTTAAAATAAAATGGAGTTGTAAGACGATATAAAAATATCGAATCAATTAAAATTAGTTTAGAAGAAGTATGGATATTTCAAAGTAAATGTTTGGGTAGCTAGTCAATACTTTTATCAGAAACCTTGTGGTAAAATATTTGAACTGTTCAGTTTAGCTGAATGTAAAAAGTTAGCTTGAGGACTTGAATGTCTGTTTGTTATTCTTATGGCATGATCCTTAACTACAGGTTTTAGAGTGAATGGACAGGTTTGAAGGCTATAAGTTCACTTTATTGAAGGGGTTTCCTTGGGCAAATCAGCAAACCTTTTCAAACATCTTAGGTTCTTCCATTTGTTAAATGATTGTTATATGTGTTACAGGGTAGAAATTAAGTGATATATTGTTCTTTTTCAAAGTATACAACTGGAACACCTCAAACCTGCTGACTTTTTTTTTTGGACAAAATTATAGACTCTTCATTTTTAGTAAACTCTTTCAGGTGATTCTATGTCCACTGTGAGTAGTGCTTGCAAAGTGTAAAGCAGCTTTTTTTTTTCTTTTCTTTTTTTTTTTTTTATTTGAAGCTCATCCACTTACTGATTCTTTGTTTTATTTCTTGAGTTTTAGGAGTGTTATTAAGGAAGTCAGTGCCTGCACCAATATGATAGAACATTGACCCTATGTTTTCTTTTAGCATTTGCAGTGTTTCTAGTCTAATTCCTAGGGTTTTTTAAAAATCCATTATTGAGTTGATTTTTGTGCAGGATGAGAGAGAGGAATCTAATTTCATTCTTCTACATATGGATATCCAGTTTC
Source organism: Sciurus vulgaris (assembly GCF_902686455.1). Taxonomy (NCBI): domain Eukaryota; kingdom Metazoa; phylum Chordata; class Mammalia; order Rodentia; family Sciuridae; genus Sciurus; species Sciurus vulgaris. The sequence continues at coordinate 70,281,990 of NC_136470.1, read as the reverse complement.
CCCTAAATCATTTTTTAAAGAGGCTGTCTTTTCTCTAACATTTATTTTTGGTACCTTTGTCAAAGATCAGATGACTGTATCTGTGTGGATTTGTCTCTGCAACTTACTCTGTTCCTTTGGTATTCATATCTGTTTTTATGCTAGTACTGTGTTGTTTTTGTTATCATAACTCTGTAGGATAATTTGAGATCAGGTATTGTGTTGCTGCCATCATCACTTTTATTGCTCAGTATTGTTTTGGCTATTTTGGATCTTACATTTTTCCATGTGAATTTTAGGACTGGGTTTTCTAGTTCTGTGAGAAGAAATATCATTAGTATTTTGATGGGGATTGCATTAAATTTGTAAATTGCGTTTGATAATACTAATTCTGCCTACCCAAGAGCGTGGAAGTTCTTTTCATCTTCTGAGATCTTCTTCAGTTTCTTCAGTGTTCTACAATTTTCACTGTAGGTCCTTCATCTTCTTGGTTGGATTTTTCCCTGTATTTGTGTGTGTGTGTGTGTGTGTGTGTGTGTGTGTGTGTGTGCACTGACAGCTTCAGTGTTGCCTGCATAACTATCATTTCTCGTCATGAGAGTCAGTGCTATATTGCCTTATTAACTTTTTATTAGGTAAAAAATATGAAAATGCTTTGTATCTTCTGTGTGGTGTGCTTTGTATCACAGGTGGTATGCTGTTTTCTCTGCACTTTTGTTGTAGTCATTTAACTTTGCTTTTTGCACACCTTTATTCTTGAGGTAAAGGAAGATTTTATAGAGGTTGTCATTGCAGACTCAGCTCCCCATAGCAAGGTCAGTGGAGTATTCTTGGGCCATGTCATGGCTTTGCTTAATTTGTTTCAGTAGTATGGCTTATTAATATTCCCTAAAATCTCTTGGTTGGAGTGTTGCTTTTTTCTTAGCTCTGAATCTTAAAAGCTAGCATCTGTAAGAAAAGAAACATCAGATTAAGAGTTTTGTTAAATGAGCAAGGTCATATTCAACTTTGAGATTTATCATTTATATACAATTAGAATGCTCAACACTCCTAAATATTTAAAATCCTTGAAGTAGCCTTTTGATTTTTGGATGCTCACTCCACTATGTTTAGTGTGGACTATGTCACAGTGTTAACATTTATTCATCAAAAGGTGAATTGGTCTGAAGAGTGACTTCAAAAGACTAAAAAATAAGACCAGGAGCTATTTCACAGGTACAACCCTGTGTTTGAGAGATTGGTAACAAGGCTCACGAATTATTTGGGATATGCCTAAACTTCCTAAGGCTTTTCTAAAAACTATTGTAAATGTAGCATCCTTTAAAAGAAAGTGGTTGTTTTATTGCATGCCATCTTTCCATTGTTTCATGAGGGGCCGGTGTGGTTTATATCTTTAAGATTTTTCTGAAAGTGTTCGACAAAATACAACACCCCTTCATGCTCAAAACACTAGAAAAAATAGGGATAGTAGGAATATACCTGAACATTGTAAAGGCTATTTATGCTAAGCCCATGGCCAACATCATTCTTAATGGACAAAAAGTGAAACCATTCCCTTTAAAAATGGGAAAAAGACAGGGATGTCCTCTTTCACCACTTCTATTCAACATTGTCCTCGAAACTAGCCAGAGCAATTAGACAGACTAAAGAAATTAAAGGGCTACGAATAGGAAAAGAGGAACTTAAGCTGTCACTATTTGCGGATGACATGATTCTATATTTAGAGGATCCAAAAACCTCCTCCAGAAAACTTCTAGACCTCATGAATAAATTCAGCAAAATAACAGGCTATAAAATCAACACGCATAAATCTACAGCATTTTTATACGCAAGCGATGAAACAGCTGAAAGGGAAATGAGGAAAACAACTCCATTTGCAATAGCCTCAAAAAAAATAAAATACTTGGGTATCAATCTAACCAAAGAGGTAAAAGATCTCTACAATGAAAACTACAAAACACTGAAGAAAGAAATTAAGGAAGACCTTAGAAGATGGAAAGATCTCCCATGTTCTTGGATAGGCAGAATTAATATCGTCAAAATGGCCATACTACCAAAAGTGCTCTACAGATTCAATGCAATTCCAATTAAAATCCCAATGATGTACCTCACAGAAATAGAGCAAGCAATAATGAAATTCATCTGGAAGAATAAGAAACCCAGAATACTAAAGCAATCCTTAGCAGGAAGAATGAAACAGGGGGTATCACAATACCAGATCTTCAACTCTACTACAAAGCGATAGTAACAAAAATGGCGTGGTATTGGCACCAAAATCGACAGATAGATCAATGGTACAGAATAGAGGACACGGACACAAACCCAAATAAATACAATGTTCTCATACTAGACAAAGGGGCCAAAAATATGCAATGGAGAAAAGATAGCCTCTTCAACAAATGATGCTGGGAAAACTGGAAATCCATATGCAACAGAATGAAACTAAACTCCTGTCTCTCACCCTGTACAAAACTCAACTCAAAATGGATCAAGGATCTCAGAATCAAACCAGAGACCTTGCATCTTATAGAAGAAAAAGTAGGTCCAAATCTTCAACATGTCAGCTTAGGATCAGACTTCCTTAACAGGACTCCCATAGCACAAGAAATAAAAGCAAGAATCAATAACTGGGATAGATTCAAACTAAATAGCTTTCTCTCAGCAAAGGAAACTATCAGCAGTGTGAAAAGAGAACCTACAGAGTGGGAGAAAAATCTTTGCTACTCATACTTCAGATGGAGCACTAATTTCCAGAATATACAAAGAACTCAAAAAACTCTCTACACGAAGAATGCAAATAACCCAATCAACAAATGGGCTAAGTAAATGAACAGACACTTCATAGAAGATCTACAAGCAATGAACAGATATATGACAAAATGTTCAACATCTCTAGGAATAAGGAATGCAAATCAAAACTACACTAAGATTCCATCTTACCCCAATTAGAATGGCGATTATCAAGAATACAAGCAACAATAGGTGTTGGAGAAGATGTGGGGAAAAAGGTACACTCATAACATTGCTGGTGTGATTGCAAGTTAGTGAAGCCACTCTGGAAAGCAATGTGGAGATTTCTCAGAAAGCTTGGAATGGAACCACCATTTGACCCAGCTATCCTACTCCTTGGCCTATACCCAAAGGACTTAAAATCAGCATACTACAGAGATACCGCCACATCAATGTTCATAGCTGCTCAATTCACAATAGCCAGATTGTGGAACCAACCTAGGTGTCCTTCAATTGATGAATGGATAAAGAAATAAAGAAACTGTGATATATATATATATGTGTGTGTGTATACACACACACACACACACACACACACACACACACATACACACAATGGAATATTACTCAGCTATAAAGAATAGTAAAATTATGGCATTTGCAGGCAAATGAATGCAGTTGTAGAATATCATGCTAAGTGAGATAAGCCAATCTCAAAAAAACCAAAGGACGAATGATCTCACTGATAAGTGGATGATGCCACATAATGGGGGTGGGAGGGGGGCAAGAATGGAGGAAGGAGGGACTCCATAGAGGGAAAAGAGGTGGGAGGGATGTGGGGGAAGGAAAAAATAACAGAATGAATCAAATACCATTACCCTAATGATTACACAAATGGTACTTCATGTACAAACAGAAACAGCATGTATCCCATTCCTTTACAATAAAAATAAATTGAAAAAATTAAAAAAATTTTTAAAAAGATTTTTCTGTTTTGAAGAAAAGCAGATGATATAATTCTGTGTTCTAATTGAAACAGGAAATTTATATCATAAACAGGGATTCTGATTGTGATTTAGTATCCCTGGAGTCCTCTGACCAGAGTTCCTGGAGCCAACCCACTCACTGCTCTGCCTTGTACCTGAGAGACAGTGACAGTTTTTGAAGGCCAATTTTTAAAACTCCACCCGTACCATTAGAGCAACTTCATTACTATCATTCTCATTCTCCTATATAAATGCTGCGCATATATGAGGATCCAGGTCAGATTATTTTTTTGTAAAATTTTCCAGATAATTTTATCCAAGCAAGTGGATCTTGCTATTCTAAATTCTTTTAGCCCTTATTGTCCACAAACTAAGTAATTCCATGTTTTCATGACAGTGTCTTCATATTTATTATGCTTGTCTCCTGGACCCACACAGTCAGGTTATTATTATTTTTTTAATAGTAGTTAATTATAGTAAATACTTACAAATCATTATATGGATTTGTTGTTTTACATAAGTAGTTTTACTAAAAACTTAACCATTAGTAAGACATTTCATATTAGTAAGGTGTATCCTATAAGAGTTCTGTATAGTTTCTTCTAGTTGCTTGTAAGAAAACTCAGTAAATATTTTAATTCCTACTAACATAATAAGTACTAACTATTTAGATGTACAAGATAGTGAAAGGACTGGTTCTTGTCAATATCAGAGCTCAGTTTAAAATTAAGAAATCTACTCGGCTTAGTGGCACACATCTGTAATTCCAGCAGTTTAGGTGGTTGTGGCGGGAGGATGGAGAGTTCAAAACCAGCCTCTGCAACTTAGTGAGGCACTTACCAACTCAAGGAGACCCTGTCTCTAAATAAAATACTTAAAAAGGGCTGGGGATGTGGCTCAGTGGTTGAAGGACCCTGGGTTAAATCCCTAGTACTCTCCCCCACACCAATAAAAATAAAAATAAAAATAAAATCAAGAAACCTGAAGAATCTCTTTTAGTTAAAACATTTTATTTTTCCACTCTACTTTTAATATTTTAGCAGAATTATTTCATTTGTACTTTTCGCTGTTCACAAATCATGATGGGGTAGACATTCCCATCATGTCCCATAGACTTAGTAAAAGTTGGAATGAAGAGATTCAAAATTCCAGGGTTTTGATGATTATCTTTTATGGCTAGTTCTCAAACCATGAAATGTAAAGGTGTGTTTACAAGTACAACAGGAGGAGCCAAGTGGGGCTAGTCATTGTTATTTATATTGTGTCAATTCTCTTACTGGAGCAAATACAAAGTGGTGGTTCCTGTCTTCTTTACTGAAATATCATTATACAGAAGAAAAGCATAATTTTTTGTTGTATTGTGGACAGTTTTTGTTTTCCATTAAAATTGTGGAGTACAGTGACTAGTCTTAAAATCTTTTACCTTAATTAAGTTAATGATTTGTTTGTTAGACTTGTGAGATTTTGCAAGCAACTCATTATTTCAAAGTTTTCAACATCTTATTTGGTGATCAGCATTTAACTTGGATTAAATAGGGAAGTGTTAGATTGTTTGAATTCATTGCTGCTTTTTTAACTTCTTTGGGACAATTGGAATTTAAGAATGTGCTTAAACCGGGCTCCTTGGAGGATGCATGCCTGCAATCCCACTGGCTTGATAGGCAGGAGAATCATGAGTTCAAAGCCAGCTTCAAGCCTCAGCAAAAGTGAGGCACTTAGCAGCTCAGTAAGACCCTGTCTCTAAGTAAGGTACAAAATAGGACTGGAGATTTGGCTCAGTGGTTCAATCCTGGGTACCTGCCTCCCCACCCTCACAAATAATGTACTTAATACTTCGAATTTTAACATTTTTGGATCTAACCTTTCTGGATCTCTTCATTTAGTGTTCAGGATCAAAAGACCAAATTTGTCTTCAGAAATGCTAAAAGTATAGGAAGAGAAAGGTTTATTTTTTTAAATGAGAAAGAAAATGCCTTTTGGTAGGATTTATAGTTAACCTGAAAAGTTGTAGTTAAGATTAATAAATTAGGTTTTGGGGGGATAGAAAATAATAATAATTTAGAGCTCAATTAGATTAAATCAGGTTTTTAGCAAATGTTTCTAGAATTTACTAGGAGTTCAGACTTGAAGGGAGAATTTGAAAACTTTGAGAACTGGTATGTATTGGCTTGTACACTGATTTGTATGCATTCAAAGCACATGTAATAGTGTTGTAAATAAAAATGGTGTTGATGAACTTTGAGTTACTTCCACAAGTGGTTATTGAATTTGTGCTAATTAAATCATACCTTTTGGGATGTTTTACCTAGGAACTAAAGACATAAATGTTAAGACAGCTGACCATGTTATAAAAATAAAAACTTCCTGCAAATCACTTAGTTATCTTATGTAGAAATCACTTTTAATTTCACTCATTGCTTTTGTATTTGAAATGAAGCACCTTTAAGCAAGCACCTTTAAGATCATTCTAGTCCCTAGAACTGGTGTGTATTCTGAAATCACCAAAAGAACAACTTAAAGCTCTTCAGATGCTAGTTATCTTAGTACAGTTCAGAATAGTTGAACAATTCAGAGTACAAGATGATATGGGCTATCCCCAGTCAAATAGGAAGTGGCTCTCAAGCTTGAATTGAAAAGAGCCTTTGGATTACTGCTAGGTATGAAGGAAGGCAAACAAGGTAAGGAGAAGACTGAGTAAGCAGAGCTGGAGCCGGTGACCTGCTATAAATGGTGCTTATTTTAGAACCTGTTTTTGTTTTTAGGCTTTATATCCATTAGCACCCAATTAGCATTCTTTTCCCCTCTGACCATATTTTGAAATGTATTATACTAATTTTTTTAAAACACAAATAAGATACAGAGAAGTAAAAATTCAAAGCCTTATTACTTCCTAAAGGAAGAGTGATCTGAATAGAGTTTAGATATTTTTAGTTGCACATGTTTTCAAGTTAAACAAGGAGGCCTTGAAGAGAGAACTTAGACCTTTAGAGTTACACATAAGACCAAGACTCCAGTGGGCCCACCATTTGCTCTTTGACTCTGGGCAAATTTAACATAAAGTATATCTACTTCATGGATTTTATTTTCAGTAAATGATGTCATGTGTATAAACTTAGCATGGTGTCTGATCTATAGAATGACTGAATAAATGATGATTAAAAATATTACTTATAATTGAAGCAGATAATTTGAAATAATTCTACACAATAAGCTAAGGTGAGCATTTAAAAATAACTTGTAGTAAAGAATACAGTTTACTTTGTACTTGGGCAGTTTTCTCATATAATTCTTTACAGTTCTCATTTTGTTTTAAAATCCCTTCCTTCCTTTAGGAGACAAGGATGGCAGCAAGGTGACCACAGTGGTGGCCACTCCCGGGCAGGGTCCAGACAGGCCACAAGAAGTCAGCTATACAGACACTAAAGTGATTGGAAATGGGTCATTTGGTGTGGTATATCAAGCCAAACTTTGTGATTCAGGAGAACTGGTTGCCATCAAGAAAGTATTGCAGGACAAGAGATTTAAGGTAATACCTCTGGTATTTCATGTACTTTGCTTTCTTAATACATGTAAATGATTGCTTTTTTAGTTGTTTCCTTTTGCTTCAAATTTCATTTGTTCTGTTAATTTTTGTTTCACTCAACTGCTATAGCAACTTTACTTATAGTTTTGTGTTTTAATAGAGATAAAATTTATTGAAGATCAATACTTTTGTAACCACTACCTTGAGTAATATTATTTATAGAAAATCCTGTGAAAGGGAAATTGCTTAATTTATTCTTCAAAAGAGTGACCTTTCCCTGCATTGTGCTTCATTGGTTTAATGTACTAAAGAAACACTGACTATAACTTATGTGCATTTGATACAGCTGATTATGCAGTCCTTTCTTGAAAAATATCCTTTAATCTGTGGAGAAACACCATTATGGTGAAATTGCCCTAACTCTTGTCTGTCTTTGCCGTCTTCCCTTGTTTCTTTTCCATTCTGATCCTATCAACCAATAACCCCCAAAGTTCAGTTCTTGTACTTTATTTTCATTTCTTATACCAAATCCTATGCCATGGAAGCTTATATGTGATCTCCATCTTGTGGTATAGTATAAAGGATCAGGAGCCCTGAGCTCCAAATAAGATTCTGCCATTATTATTATTTGCAGCCTTGTTCCCTTCTTTGTTCTTCCCACTCTGCAATATTTTACTGAGAGCTTCCCATGTATTCAGCACTGTGCTAATCATTAAGGGACATAAAAATAAATAAGAAGTGACCACTGTTCTGAAATAGCACAGTCTAGTGTCTGTCTGCTGTGGAATGTCTAGAACATTCTAATGAGTTTTGTTTTGCTTTTTGATAATTCTAAAGTTTCTATTTCCAGCTCTCACTTTCCTAAGCACTATTGTCTTGTTGCTAACTGCCTATTAGATATTGGAATGTTTTACTATTATTTCAAAATGACAAGGCTTTTTATCTAACCCTGACTGACAGCTTTTATGACCCAGTAGAAAGCTTTCATTTTGGTTTCCACATCTTTGGATTTGCTCTTTCCATCTACTGGTTTTATCACTCACCCTGTCATTTACTTCCCTGCTAATATTCATTCATTGTCAAACTTGGTTAATTTTCGTTATTCCCTGCCCACCCCCACCATTTTCTTGTTGATATATTTCTTCTCCTCCTTCCCCTCCCCTTTCCCCCCTCCATCCCCCTCCCCTCCATCAGTACTATTCTAATCAGATTTTGTCATTATTTGTCTTAATGACTAGTAAGATTCTGTTGTGGTTTCTTCCCTTCTAATCTTTCTACATACCAAAACCAGAATAATCTTGATATTCTGCTTGGTCATTTTATGCCTCCTGCATATAAGTCTTCCATGGTTTTTAACAGTCTAAATAATAAAACTTACCTACTTCATTTGTACACTCAGAAATATAAAATACAGTCTTTTTTTAGATACTCATATTTCCAGACTTTAACATCATTATCCTGAGATATGTGGTCTTTGTGACCTCTTAGCTTTCATTCAGCTTCTGTATTAGTTTGTTTTCTACTACTAAGCAAAATCCCTGCGACTGAGGAACTAACACAGAAAGAGGTTTATTTAGTTCACCATTTTGGAGGTTGAAAAAATCTGAACAGTGTGGTACTGGCTTTGGTGAGGGTTCCCTTGGCAGCATCACCTGGTGCTAGATGACATCATTTCAAGAGCATGTATAAGAGAGAGAGAGATCACATGGTGGCATAGAAAGCCAGAAGGCAACTCAGGGGTTGGACCTTTTCTTATAAAAACCCTCTAATGAGAACTAGCCAGGCCCCCACAAGAATTATGTGAATTCCTTTCAAAGAGTTGACCTCATTCCCACTAGACCTCAATCCCATACGTGTCCCAATACCATCATACTGACAACTAAGCTTCCAGCACATGAATTCAGGGGAATACAGTTAAACCATGTCCAAACTATAGCAGCCTGCTTTGTTTTTTTTATTTTTTGTTTTCTCTTTCTCCCTCCCCCTTCCTCCCTTCCTTCCTTCCTCCCTCCCTCCCTTCTTCCCTCCCTCCCTCCCTCCCTCCCTCCCTCTGTCTTACTACCTACCGGGGATTGAATTCAGGGGCACTTAGCTACTGAGCCACATCCCTGGCCCTATTTTGTATTTTATTTAGAGACAAGATCTCACTTTGTTGCGTAGTGCCTCACTTTTGCTGAGGCTGTCTTTGAACTGGAGATCCTCATGTCTCAGCCTCCCTAGCTGCTGGGATTACAGGCATGTGCCACTGTGCTGGCTCTCCCTCCTTTCTTGATCTTTCCCTTTCCCTCTCTCCTCATGTCCTTCATTCCTCTTTCTTCCTCCCTTCCTTTGTTTTCCTTTTGTTCTCGGGGCATAGCTTTTTTGCCCAGGTTGTCTTTGCAGATTCTCCTGCTTCAGCCTTCTGAGTAGCTAGAACCACAAGTGCCCTCCACCACGCTTCCCCAAACCATAGCAGCTTCATTACTGTCAGTCTTATCCTTTTATCTAAATGGTGTGCATATATAAGGACCCAGGTCAGATTATTATTCTATAATATTTTCCAAATAATTCCATCCAGCCAAGTGGATCTTGCTATTCTAAATTCTTTTAACCCTTATTGTCCATAAACTAAAAACTTGGATGTTTCATGACAGTGTCCTCATATTTATTATGCCTGACTTCTGGATACCCAAACATTCAGATTATTTTTTGGAATAGTAGTTAATGATGGCAGTAAATACCTGCAAATCCTTATTATGTATATTTGTTGTTTTACATAGTAGTTTTACTTAAAACTTACCATGGGACTGGGGTCGTAGCTCAGTGGTAGAGGACTTGCCTCTAGGATTACACAGTTAGTAAGTAGATGGGATGAGCAGAGACTTAAATCCAGATAGTCTGATTCCAGAGCCTTACTACATTTTATCACTGAATTTAATTCCTTCTCCCTTTTCTCTCTCTCTCTCACACACAGCATTCAACTATTCTGTATCACAGCGTCAGATTCTCACACACCATTCCTGTTTGTTTCATAATATTACACCACACCTTCTCCCAGCTCCCCCATTAAGAAAAATGTTGGCTTTATCTTGTCCTCTAATAGTTACCTTGTCCTTTATTTGTGAATACACCTTAATTGGAGGCATCATTCTGTTGATAGCTATTGGAATTTTTTCTCATATCAAACAACGTATATATGTGCTTTGTTTGAATACATTTCTTGTCTTTAAAATCAAACATGCAAGGAAATTGATTTCAGTCCCGATTCACCCTGTCTTTCCTTATCCTCCTCTATTTTCCTTTCTGTACTCTACTGATCTTCCTTGTGCTCCTTTAACTATTTTTGATGGGTACTTCCTGCATGTGCTTTTCTGAGTCTCTTATTCTTCCAAATGCATTTTAGGAACTTTTTTCTAATTCTTTGAAGCATGTCATTGGTATTTTGATGGGAATTGCTGTTGATTTTTACTTTGATTTCATATTACTTTGGGTAATATGGCCATTTTGAGGATATTAGTTATGTCTATCCAAGAGCATGAGAGGTCTTTCTGTCTTCTAAGGTCTTTCTTCAGTGTTCTATAATTTTCATTGTAGAAATCTTCCACCTGCTTGGTTAGATTAATTCGCAAGGATTTTGTTTTTTTAAAAGGTTATTGTGAATGGGATGGTTTTCCTCATTTCTCAGCTGGATCACATTTGGAGTATAGGAAAGCTACTGATTTATTCTGTGTGTGTGTGTGTGTGTGTGTGTGTGTGTGTGTGTGTGTCTCTGGGAATTGAACCCATGGCCTTATGCTTACAAGGCAAGCACTCTGCCAACTGAGCTATATCCCCAGCCCTAGCTACTGATTTATGAGTATTAACCTTATATCCTACTACTTTGCTGAATTCACTTATCAGCTCTAGAAGTCCTCTGCTGGAATTTTTGGGTTTTCTAGACAGAAGATTATGTCATCAGCAAACAGATGGTTTGACTATTTCTTTTCCTATTTGTATTCCTTTTCCTTCCTTTTCTTTCTTGATTGCTCTGGCTCGAGTTTTGAGAATTATATTGAACAGAAGTAGTGAGAATAGACACCCTTGCCTTGTTCCTGATTTTAGAGGAAATGCTTTCAGTTTTACTCCATTCAATATGTTGTTTACTTTGTGATTGTCATGTATATCCATTATAATGTTGAGAGAAGACTTTTAACCCTTAGTTTCTCTGGGGCTTTTAACATGAATGGGTGTTGCATTTTATCATAGGCCTTTTCTGCATTTGTTTAGATGATCAGGGTTACACTGGCTTCATAGAAAAAATTTTAGAGTATACACTGTCTTTCTCATTTGTGAAATAATTTGAGAAAGACTGGTATAAGTAAAAAGGTCTGACAGAAGTCAGCTAAGAATTCATCTGATCCATTTTTTTTTAAAGCTTTTAATTCCTGTTTAAATTTCATTACTTGTTATTGGTCTGTTAAAGTTTTCTCTGTCTTCATGGTTCAATTTGGGCAAGTCATATGTGTTCAGAAATTTTGTCAACATCTTCTATATTTTCCAGTTTATTTTCAAATTAGATTCTAATGATTGTCTGGACTTTAAAAATCTCTGTGGTGAGATCTTCTTTTTCATCTTTAATTTTGTTTATGGGTTTTCTCTTTTCTTTTGCTTAGTTTGGATTAAGAGTTTATCAATCTTATTTATCTTTTCAAAGAATCAACCCTTTTTGGCATTGATCCCTGTGTATTATCTTTTTTATTCTCTTTCATTAATTTTGGCTCTGATCTTTATTATTTCCTGACTTCTACTGATTTTGGAACTAGTTTGCTATTCCTTTTTTAAGACCTGGAGGTAGAACATACGCTTATTTTGAGTTTGGGGAAATTGCTCAATTTTTTTTAATGTAGGCACTCGATGCTACAAATTTTCCTTGTAGAATTGCTTTCATACTGTCCCAGAGATTTTGATATGTAATATTTCTATCCTTGTTTGTTTCTAAGACTTTCTCGATTTCTTCTATGATCCAGTCTTTATTTAATAGAGCACTGCTTACTTTCCATGTATTTATGTGATTTCTATTGTTTCTTGCTGTTTATTTCTCCTTTTATTCCATTATGATCTGATAGGATGCATGGTATTATATCAGTTTTTTTTTTTTATATTTGCTAAGACTTACACATTGTGACCTAGATATTGTCTGTTTTGAAAAGGTTCTATGAGCTGCTGAGAAGACGGTAAATTCAACATTTTGGGGGTGATATATAATGTAGATGTCTATTATGTCAACTTGATTTATAGTATTTTGGTTGGAAATATCTTTATTGATTTTATGTTTTGATGACCTATTGGTGTTATGTTGAAATCACCTAGTATTATTTTGTTGGGGTCTGAGGCTTAATGTTTTTTAATGTAATTGGGTACGTTGACATCTGTGGAATATATATTTACTATTATTCTCTTTACTAGGATGTAGTGGCCTTTGTTTCTTATTAATTTTCGCTCGAAATCTACTTTGTCATATATGAGAATAGCCACTGGTTTTTTGATTCCATTTGCATAAAATATTTCTCTCTGTCCTTTTACCTTCAGCCCGTGTCTTTAAGTCTCTTGCAAATAGCATATAGTTAGATCTTGTTTTTTGATCCATTCTGCTAAGCTGTGTCTTTTATATGGGAAGGTGACACCATACCATTTATAATATTCAGTGTAATTATAGATGCGTATTGTGGTTTCCTGTCATTCTTATTTGGGAGCTTTGGAATTTGTTTTCTGTTCCTCTGTGTGCAGTTTATCTTCGAATATTCTTTGTGGAGCTAGCTTGGTGGGCATGAATTTTTTTAGTTTATCCTGTTTAGTTTAGCTTTTATGTCCCCTTTGAATTTGCTGGGTATAGCAGTCATAGCCAGCAGTTGTTCTCTTTTAGAGCTGGGAATATCTTATGCCAGGCCCTCCTTGATTTTAGTGTCTGAGTTGAAAAGTCAGAAGTGAACCTTACTGGCTTGCCTCTAAATGTGACTTAATGTTTTTCTCTCCGAATTTTTGCTATTCTTTCCTTATTTTCTAGGTTAGGCATTTTGATTATGATGTGTCATGGAGAGTTTCTGTTCTTATCTTGCTTGTGTGAGGTACTACATCCTTCCTCCATGTGGATATCTATCTCAATTCTGATATGGGGAAAGTTTTCTGTTATTATCTCTGTGAAAATGTTCTTAATGCCTTTAGCCTGTTTCTCTGTGTTCTCTTCTGTGCCAATGAGACTTGGGATTGTTCTCTTGATACTATCCCAGAGTATCTATATATTCTGATCATGGTCTTTTATTTATTTATTTTTCTTTATTACATTCTGAATATTCACGTTTGTATACCTGGTCTTTAAGGCCTAAAGTTCTGTCTTCAAGACTTGAAGTTTTTTATGGACAAGCCAAGGTCATAATGATTGTACATCCACTGATAAAAACTCTAAGAAAAATATGACTGGAGAGTGATATGGATTAAATTATACCCCCCAGAAGATAGGTATAGGCTATAACTCCACACCTAGGAATATGGCCTTTTTTCCTTCCAGAAATGCATTATTATAATGTAATTACCTAAGATGGGGTCATGATGGGTTAGTGAGCTAATGGTTCAGTGTGACTTGTGTTCTTATAAGAACAGAAGGGCTTGTTGTTGATTCAACCTGCCTTGTGTCCTTATAAGGAGAGCAGGGCAAGTTTTGATTCAGTGTGAATTTTGCTATATGATTATCTTCTCTCCTATTTAGTTGATTTTTTAGTGAAGGATATTAATTCCCTTACCTTTCTTTTTGGGTATGTCTAATAGATATTTCTTTGGAGTTCCCAGGGGGGTTCCATTTAACATGAGAAAGAATTACCACTCTGATGTGAATCCATAGTAGTATAGAAAATGCTGCTGCTGTGCCTCTTTATCCCCACCTATTCAGATACTGATGTCACAGTGTTACATGTGTACACGTGGTTTGTTCAATATCATAGAATTAAAAAATATATTTTGCTACTTTATTATCTGCAGTATAAAGCAAAAGTAACAATAGCTTTTATAAATGTAATGAATTTTGTTTGCTGGAGATCTTTCTATTTCCATAGAACTCTGAGTTCCAAATCTAATGTCCTTCTGGTTGAACATAGGGCACATCTAGTGGGGACCAGCTACCTGGGCTCATGTTTATTGGGTGCTGTGGTTTGATTGTGTATGTCTCTCCAAAATCCCTGTTGACACTTCAACCCCAGTGGAACAGTATTGAGAGGTGGGCCTTGAAGAGGCCAATGGGCCATAAGGCTCCAAACCCAGGGATAGGATGTTTAACTCAAGAATGTTTCTCCAGTATATCCAAGGACCTAGTTCAGTTCCAAGCACATGCGCATGCGTGCACGACACACACACACACACACACACACACACACACACACAAGAATATTTATCAATGGGTGTAATGACATATGGTTGTGTTTTAATTAACTTTTCTGGTGCTATGACCAAGACATCTGACAAGAACACCTTATAGGAGGAAAAAAATCACTGCAGGTTAGTGGGGGGGTGGTCATGGTTTCAGTCCTTAGATAACTGACTTCATTGATCTGAGGCCAAGGTGAGGCAGCCCATCATGGGGATAAGGCCCAACAGAGGAAAATTGTTTGCCTCAGGGCAGCAAAGTGTCAGAGACAGAAACAGGGTGGGGGAAGGGTTGCAGAGAGGAAACACACTTCCAGGGCATTACGGAAGTGATCCACCTGCTCCAGCCATGCCCCACCTGCCTATAGTTACCAGTTAGTCAATCCATTCAATGGAAGATGGAGTGAGAAGATTACTACTCTCACAATCCAGTCATGTCACCTCGAATATTTCTACATTAACACAGAAACTTTTGGTGCACACCTTATATCCAAACCATAACTGACTCTATTCTGGGACACTGAGGCAGGAGAATCACATATTCAAGCCTAACCTGAGCAACTTAGCGAGACCCTTCAGAAGAGGAGTGGCTCCGATGGAAGGAGGCCGCGGACACCCTTGGTTCCAAAAAGAAGTGACTCCAGTGAACATGCGCACATGAAATAGACAGACCAATGGACAGCCAGAAGACCCTGAACTCTGAGCATCCTGACATTGTGGTGTGGGCATTAGTCAGGAATGGACTCTAAACAGCTTCAGCAATGAGGTATACCAACTGACTTGGGCTTCCCCAAGATTCCATCCAAGAGCATGTCTGGATCCACCAGAACCCTCCTGCCTCCACCTGCCACAGACGTCAGAACTCTTTTCCTTAGGATACTTCCCCCTTCCCTGCTCTTCTCTGGCTTCCTCCCTTGCTTCTGGGATAGCAGAGATGGTTCTTAATAAAATTGATGTTGAAAAGTTCTTTTTTTTTTTTTTTTTTAGTTACAGTTTTAAAAATAGAACAGGAAAACCAACAACAACAACAACAAAAAAAAAAAAAAAAAAAAGAGGGAGACTAAGTTCTGGACTGCTGTGCCTCCCTCTTCTATTTGGTGTAGCTAGAGCCTTGAGCCAGTGTAGACAGAAAATCACTTGTCTAGAATCAATGTAGATGGGGCCTTGCTCCCCTTGACCTAGTGTAGGCGAAGATTTTCCCATTGCGCCTCTGTAGATTTGTTTCTGTTGGAGCTGATTTCTTTGGCCAGAAAGAATCCTTTTCATGGTCTTCATGCCCTCCCTGATGTGGGTGGCAGCTGTTGGAGAAGATATTTCTGGAAAGGCATTGGACATTCCAGAGGGTTCTGTGGCATCATCTCTATAATCTATGGCCAGGGAAGCAAGAGGTGGGCTAATGGGTAGGGGTGAGCCTGCCTGCAGCAGTGGCTGTGTGCTTCACCACATGACTGCAGCCTCCATACCCCAAATCTCCTCCTTGCTGCTGCTCAAGGTCATGAAGGTAAGCACATGTGCTTTGGGGATTGGAAATGTTAAACCATCTCAGGATGGCCACTTAGATAAAAGCCACATGCACCCAGGTAGAGTTGCTCTTATCTTTGGATTTTAGGGACACTGAATTTTGTAAACTGAAGCATGTGCACACAAATAAAGTAAGAAACCTTGGGGGATGGGGGAATGTATGTTTGGGTGCAAGTCCACAACTTGGAGGAGTTTATGGGTAGCATCTAGAAACCCAGAAGTGACAACTCTCTTCACAGACCCTGAACAGGAGTAGGCCTCAGTGTGCTCAGTGAGAGCAAGACTACAACCCTGAGAGCTACCATGAGTAGGGTGCCCAGGAGGCCCAGTGTAAGGGAACCTGAAGATTGATGAACAGTTTGCTCAAAGCAAACAATGGAGAGAAGAAAGTTTGTTGTTGTTGTTGCTGCTGCTATTTGTAATGAATAGAGCTTCAGGGACCTATGAGATGGTCTAGTGTTAATGCCATCAGAGATCCAACCGAGAGGATAGAGTATTGCACAGAAAAAAATTAGGGCTCAGTTTTCAAAATGTGATGAAAAACAAGAAACTATAGACTTCAGCTGCTTAGCAAACCGTAGTAGGAGATACCCTAAGACGTCCATGCCCAGACACATCCAGAGTACTTATAAACCAAAGATGAAGGAAAACATTTGATGAACCAAAAGAAAATGATACCTTATTGATAGACATGGAACCATTTCAAAGACTGTTGAATCCTCATCGGAAATTATGCAAGTTAATTCAGAAACTGGTGAGGGACATTCAGGGATTGAGAAAAGATGAACAAACGCACATAGAGGAAAAGCTGGGAAGGTGGATCATCCCCCAGTGATGGAAGGTGAATGTTAGCTCGGCATGTTTATTTTATAGGTTTTAACATCGAAAGGATTTTCTGTGAGAAAGTTTAGGAAAGCAAACAGACTTGAAGGTCACAGTGAAACTTGGGAGACATCAAGGTTATCTTGTTATGTCTGGTATTCTCTATCCCTGGGAGTTGGTGCCTGAGCTCAAGGTCCTGACTGATATAGATCTGTACCTTCACACAAAGCCTCCTCTGGATGGGCTTCACCATATAGCAAGTGGACCATCTTGATCTGTACCTTGTGCACCGGAAGTTCCCAGCGCAAATGCAGCCATGAAGCAATCAGAAACTATGGTTCAAGCCACTTCTTTCCACAATGAAGCAACATTTTTAAAGTGCCCAAAGGAAAAACAGGTAAACCAAAATTTCATATATAGAAAAAATTCTTCAGAAAGGAAGGTTAAAATAAATATGTCTTCATATAAAGGAAGGTTAAGAGCCAACAGACTTGTTAACAAAAGTAATATTTGTGGTTCAAACAGAAAGAAAATACTTGAAGGAAACTTTGTTATCAGAAATAAAGAGAAAGCAACAAAATAACATACATGGGCAAATAGAAGCCAGCACATGGGATTTGGGGACTAAAGATGTTAACCTGTCTTGGTGTTGCTACTGACATAAAAGCCAAGTGCACCCATGTGGAATTGCTTGTTATCTTTGGGTTCTTGGGACATTGAGTTTTGTAGTAAAGTGTGCACAAAGAATAAGAAACCTTTAGATCAGTCATGAAGGTAGGTTTCTTGCACCTTCCAGTTGTGACATCTTCGTTGGACTGGGACTCCTAGAGCTACATTGGTGGTTTCTTCCTACCCTTCACCTTGGTGGTCAGAAATGGATATCTTTATTAAAATATACACATGCCATTTGTTGTTTTGTTAGTTTGTCATTTTCTGGGAGGGCCTCTAGAGTTGTGAAATTATCAGAAGCCTAGAAGTTTTTAAAAAGTGAAGTCTCGAATATTTTTCCAAACAAAAAGATTACCTTTGGCCAGTTTTTGGGTTTGTCTAATGTCATTAGTAATTTTAACTACTAATGGGAAAATAATTTATTATTTATAGTTTTATATTTTTGGACAGATTATTTTAGGATAAATAAAACACAATTGAGAATTGAAGATCAAGTCTCTTTGGAATTTGTAATTTTTTTTTTTTTTTTTACAAATTTATTTGTTTTATTTAGTTTTACCGGAATTTGTAACATTTTGATTCATCTACACAGAAGTTCTGTTCTCTAACTGTAGCTTCCTTAAATTTTAATTCAGAATCTCTCCAGGCTTTCCTTCTTAGCTATATACAACACATTAATATTTTGCAAAATCTTTACTCATTAATTATGAATAAACATCATGAATTAACAGTCTTTCCCTTTGTCCATTATTTCCAAGACAAGGGCAGAACTGTGATCATATATTGACAATAATTAACCTGAATTCTCTTGAAGAGTGATAAATTAAAAGGCAAAAACTCATATGTAAAGTTTAGTTACACTCAGTCTTACGAGCTTGGAGACAACCCTATTAATTTACCAGAATCCAGAACTGGGTCTCATCATTTCTTGGAAACACCTCCTCTCAAACCTTTTCCTCAATGATTAAATTCTGATATAACCCTGTTATTAGGAGAATGTTTGTCCATAAAAGGACTTATCTGTTATTTCCTCCTTATTGTAAGCTGAATGGCATGACAAAACAGAGGCAAAGAGGCATACAAGCAGTTCTTAAGGTTTCAACTCAGAAAGGTCCAGGCTTTGGGGCATGGCAACAGCTTTCCAGATACCTTCATTGTGATAGTTAAAATAAGAAAGTCCAACAAAGGTCAATGCTGAGAGTGCTGAAAGACCTTCCTTTGCAGCTTTCTGTAGTGCTTCTCCTTGAACCTAGTAACATCTTGTCCAAGGCCCCATTGACTATGAAGAGTTAAGTACTTCTGCCAAGGAGTATTTCTTTGCAGAGCAAGGATTCAAATATGCAGCTGAATGCAGGCCCAGGAGCAGAATACAGACAACCCTCTCAATAGTCCAGTAAAAAGTTGCAGCCTTGGAACACAAATGATGGTTTGGTTTTAGGTGAATATGCGGTGTCCACTCCATCCTGGGGGTAGGTTGGAGAAATGCAAGACATGAGTATATCTGACCACTGGGGTTTGGAGCTTGGCCTCATTGAGCACAGTAGAGGACATCCAGTCTCAAGAGAAACATCATACTGATTTTTTCCCCCCATTACATATAATCTTAATTTCCATCATGTAGGGTATTTCTTGCCAGGTTTCTTTCCTAAGGGGACATAAGTATTCTGTAGGGAAACACTTTTTAGACTATGTAAATAACATCCATTCTTCATCAAAATTTTCTAACTAGTTTTAGTATGCATTGTTTTTTGAATATTCTTTAAATCAGTTATTAAAATAAATGCTGGCAAATGATATTTTTCAAATTATTATTTTATTAGAGATTCTAGCATAAGGATGGAAGACGTTTTTCCTTTATTTTTTTTCTTATTTGTACAAATAGTATGTGAACTTATTGACTCCTTTAAATTAATTTTAAACTTCAGTTGCTTATTTTGATAATTAACTTGCTTCAGATTTGGCCAGTGAAAGCCCCTTCAAGTGGGTCAAGGTCCACTTAGCCAATAGAACTAGATAATTGTGTGTGTGTGTGTGTGTGTGTTTGTGATGTATACACACGCACATCTGCATGTGTATATATATTTATACATGTCTTTGTCTATATTTCTTTTATTTAATGTTCATAATTGAAATTTCAGAGCAACATTACAGTTTGCTCTCATCTCCCTCTTTTATTTGTAATACCTGGTTCCTGTTATCCACAGTGTATTTAGTTATTTTCTTGATCCTAGAATTCACAAATTAGTTTAAGAATCAGAACCAACTCATATCCCTGGGGCAGAGTTGGACATCTTAGGAGTTCAGTATGTGTTTACACTTTTTTTTTTCCCTTTTGGCCTAAAAGGTATATGACTCATGTATACTGTTCAGAAAGTATTTGATTGTTTTATTTTTTCTTGCTTTTCAAAAACAGTTTTTTGTCCTTTAGCATAGTTAAGTCATTCCTTTAGGATAGTTTGGTTTGTCTTTTTCTGTATGTATACCTTAGTACTTTATCCCCATTCTTTTTGATTTAAAAAAATTATTTATGTTTTTGCTCTGTGAATCACTAGCATATTTCCAAAAGTCAGGAATGTACAAGTATCATTTCCTCTGTTCCTTATGTTCTGTTTTCCCCTAATGCCCTGTGAATAGACAGTCTTGTTACATTCTGGTTTACTTTTTCTGAATATTTTTTCACACAAATGAGCAGATATGTATACTTTTCTTGGTTTCTTATACAGAATGTACCACAGTTGAGATGCTTTTTTGTATTTTGTTTTTTCTCTTAACTATATTTCCTGGAAATTATTGTATATTAGTTCAGAGACTTTTTAATCATTCTTTTCACAACTACATAGTTTAATCAACCAGTTTCCTGTTTGTTGATGTGTAAGTTGCTATTAGTATTTTACAATCTGAAAGAGGATCGCTGTGAATAATATTGTATACATGTACTTTTGTATTAGAGATAAATCATATTAAATCAATAGAAATGGAACTGTGGAGTCAAACTGCACAACAGTGTTGTGTAGTTTATTTTATCTTGCCAAATTCCCTTTCATAAAGGTTGTACTAATTCACATTCTCTCCAGTAATACATGACTGTATCACTTAACTTTGCCTACATTGCTTTACATTTTCAGTTTTAGCTAGTTGCTAATCTGATAGGTGAGATAGTATCTTGTAGTTTTAATTTACAGTCTTTTTATTTTGATTGCAGTTGAGGATTTTTTCCAACTGTTCAAGGTCCATTTTATGTGTCTTTTGTGAGTACATGTCAGTTCTGTCTTTCTGTCTCCCCTTTCTCGCATACTTTTAAAATGGCTTTTTGATTTTAACGTATCAACCTGGCCAGTTCATTATCCTGAAATAACCCTTATCTATGATAGCCTTTGTGTGTGGTTTTTGTTTGTATGTTTGTTTTTTGGCTAAGCTTGAGTCCCTTCCTCTTCCTTCTGCACAATTAAATTTATTGTTCTTTTCTTTAATCTTACTGGCTTTTTGTGTTATGATTAGAAAGTGTTTCCTCTATGCTCAGGTTAATGAGAAATTCATCCTTTTTTTCCTTTATTTTTAAACTGGTAATTATAAGACTTCATTTTTCACATTTATATACTTGATCCATTTGGAGTTTATTACAATGCATGGAATGAGTTGCCGATTTAATTTTATATTCTCTAAATCATTAACTGAGTACATTTATTAGAAAGTATATCTTCTAGTAATTTGAGATGGTCCTTTATTAATATGATAAATTTCCACATGCACCTGAGTTTGTTTTTGGACCTTCCATTCTGCTCTACCACGATACTTGCATAATCCTCTGAAGCTAGTACATTAATTTAATTATAGAGGCTTCATACTATTTTAACATTTGGTAGACTTAATCTGCATTTGTAGCTTTTCCTTTTGGTGTTTTCCTACCTATTTTTGATTATTTTTCTGTATGAACTTTGGTATCAATTTGTCTTTCTCCATGAAGAAGTTTGTTGCTATTTTTAATTGAGATTTCATTAGTTTATAAAAAAGAGTAGTTGATATATTCCTGATTTTTACTTATACAGACTTTGACATTTCTTGTTAACTTAATTTCTTAAGTATTTTGTTGTTTTTGTTGCTGTTATGTACTTTTTTCCTTTTTTTTTATGTACATGCTAAAACTGGCAGACTGCTTTATACAAAGCTGAATTTTCCATTGTATCACCCTTTCTTGTTAGAATTTAAGTTTTGTTTGTTCTCCTCTCTTATTGTTAACTCTATAAATAGTGTGGCCAAAAAATAAAATATGATATATTGAACATTTTCTTTTAATTATCATAAAATACTAGGAATTTCTCTGAAAGCTTAAGATCTATAGTGTAACATCTGAAATTTACATAGCTGCTGCTTAGAATTTTATTATATAATTAGTTGTTTCCAGAAAATGGTTGAAATAGGGTCTTTTTGTCCAGTTAAGTAAACCAACTGCTGGAACCTCCTAGTAGTATAAGAGGCAGTTTGTTTTGGTAAAAAGATAGGGAGAGAGGTAATGGTCAGAAAAAAAGAAAACCAGGAATGATTATCCCTGTGTCAGTAGTCACATAAATAACATGAGAAATGTTGAACTTTTAAAATAATTTCTAGTATAATAAACTTTGTTTCACCTAATGATACGAGTGCCTACCCTCCTCCCCGTACCCCATCATACAGTGAAAATAACTAAAGTAGACTATCTTATTTGGGTAATTTGGAAGTGTTTGTGATAGAAAATGCTTGTATTGTAGGGGTAAAGCTCAGGTAGGTACCTAAAAGATGTAATTGACCTTTAATATTGAAACAAAGAAAAGATTAATCGACCTCAGAACTACTTAGGGTTGTTGAGAGTGACTTTTTCAATTTGAAAATCAGTAAGTTATATTTTTAATTCATTAGTGATCTTAGGTTCATTAACTATTAATTTCAGTTCTCCTTTGAACTGTCTTAGGTATCAGGTCTGTGACTTAGTTTCACTTATACTGTAGTTGGGATGACGGGCAGGGGCAGTGGATGTGAAGTGTCACCATTTTGTGAATAGAATGTGTAGTCATACTTTTAGTATGTACTGCTTTGAAGAGTGGAAGAGCTAATGTCTGATTTTGATTCTTAAAGATATAATTATTCTCTAAATATAATCTGAGATAAGCATAAAAGAAGATAACCTTTGTCCTTTAATAGTTTTGAAAACGAGCATATCCACTAATTTAATGAGACTGTTTCATCATCTGGAAATTGGAACTGTTAATTCTACAGCAGTGCCCTGGCCCAGTATTTGATGCACACCCACACCTATAAAAACCCTCAGCAAATATTATTGTGTATCCTTCCCTCCTTTTTTTAAAGCTTAAATGCTGTGTGAATCTACTGAAGCAAAAGGTTATGAGAACATTTTAAAACTCCTTCTGTTACTTGGAATATTCCCCCATCTTTCTTTGTTTCATTTGTTAAATTTGGTAATCCTATTTTCAGGCACCAAATTATTTATATTTATAATAGCAATTTAAGTCACTTGTGTAAAATCTGTTTACTGATAAAAGTGACAGGCCTTGAAATAAATAGTATAATATCTTTATGTCGTGTGTAGCAGTGTTCATTGGCTCATGGAAACTGACAGTTATCAAGTGAAAGCTAAAATCCAGCCAGAAATACAAGGGAAGAAGACCAGCAGTCTGAATAGGAAAATTCTTACAATATAGTGTAACTCGAAGAAAGTAATAACAGCTGATGGAAGTCCTCAAATCTGAGTTGCCCTTTCAGAGGAGTGCAACATCTCCCAGGAAGAGAATTTCCATTGAGTATGCCTGCCAGGATCAGTCATTGGCTGGGAATAGCCCATAGAAAGTTTTAATTTACCCCAGCTAGAGAATAGGCTTGGGAACTTAGTAGCTATCTCCATTGGTCTTTGCTGTTCTTTGTAGTGGGAGATATGAGAGGCAGATTTTCATAGTCATCACAATTGTCTTAAGGATACAGACTTTTATAAACATTTCATATAATAATTATTAAATTTCAGGCACTGTATTAGATATTAATTGCATCTATAGCATGATTTAATCTTCACAAAATTATACATAAGGTAAGGATGCTCATCTTACACTTCAGGTGAGAGAAGTGACCTCTAGAATGATTTGGAAGCTTGCCCAGGTCAACTTAGATACCATGTGAGGTAGTGAATGAATTCTGGCATATATTAGCACAGTTCCATATAATTTTAAAAATTATCTTATATGCATTCCATTAATTACTCATTGCAGAGATATTGGAGAAGAATAATTCAGGATATTCAAAAGTTGGCTCTTTTCAAAGACTTAAATATAAGGGAAAATTATAACTCTGACGTTTCTTAGTCTGGATCACTTTTTTTTATTGGTTCTTTTTAGTTATACATGACAATATAATTCATTTTGATAAAATTATACAAGCATGGAATATATCTTGTTCTAATTAGAACCCCATTTTTTGGGGTGTATCTGATGGTGGAATTCACTTAGGCATTTTCATGTATGTACATAGGAAAATTAGATTCATTCCACTGTCTCTTTCCTATTCCCATTTTCCTTCCCTTCCCTTCCCTTCATTCCCCTTTGTCTAATCTACTGAACTTCTCTTCTCCCCCTTCCCCATCCCTCTTTACTGTGGTTTAGCTTCCACATATCAGCAAAAACATTCCACCTTTGGTTTTTTGGAATTGGCTTATTCTACTCAGCACGATAGTCTCTAAGACCATCCATTTACCGGCAGATGTCATAAAATCATTCTTCTTTATGGCTGAGTAATATTCCATTGTGTGTATATGCCAAAATTTTGTTTTCCAGTCATCTGTTGAAGGGCACCTAGATTGGCTCCTTAGCTTAGCTACTGTGAATTGTGCTGCTGTAAACATTGATGTGGGTGTCACTGTAGTATGCTGATTATTAACTCCTTTGGATATATACAGAGGATTGAGATAACTGGGTCAAATGGTGGTTCCATTCCTAGTTTTTTGAGGAATCTCCATACTGCTTTCTAGAACAGTTGCACCAATTTGCAATCCCACTAACAACGTATGAGTGTACCCTTTTCCCCACATCCTTACCAACATTTATTGTTATTTCTGTTCTTGATAATTGCCATTCTGACTGGAGTGAAGTAAAATCTCAGTGTAGTTCTTAAAAAATATATATATTTATTTATTTTTTACAGACTGCATTTTGATTCGTTGTACACAAACGGGGTACATCATTCAGTGTGTTTTAATTTTCTTTTCTGTAATTGCTAGAGATGTTGAAAATTTTTTCATGTATTTGTTGGTCCTTTGTATTTTTACTTTTGAAAAGGGTCTGTTCAATTCCTTTGCCCATTTATTGATTAGTTTGTTTTTTTTTTTTTTTTTTTTTTTTTTTTGGTGTTGAGTTTCTTCAGTTCTTTGTATATCTTGGAAATTAATGCCCTATCTAAAGTGAATGTGGCAAAGATTTTTCTCTTAGTTTGTAGGCTTTTTTGTTCACACTCTGACTCTTTCGCTGTGAAGAAGCTCTTTAGTTTGCTCTCATCCCATTTATTGATATTTTATTTCTTTTGTTGTAGGAATCTTATTGAGGAAGTCAGTTCCTTCAGTTCCTAAGTTGATATTTTGAAGTTAAATTAGGCCTACATTTTTTTCTATTATGTACAGGGTTTCTTGTCTAATATCTGGGTTTTTGATCCTCCTTGAGTTGAGTTTTGTGCAGGGTGAGAGTAGTAGAGGTTAAATTTCAGTCCTATTACATATGGATTACCAGTTTTCCCATACTATTTGTTTTCCCATTAAAGAAGAAGCTGTCTTTTCTCCAATGAATGTTTTTGTTGTCTTCATCTAGTATGAGGTAACTGTATTTTGTGGGTTTGTCTCTGTGTCTTTTGTTCTGTTCCTTTGGTCTTCTTGTCTGTTTTGGTGCCGATACCATGCCATTTTTATTACTATAACTCTGTAGTATAATTTAAGGCCTGGTATTTTGATGCCTCCTGCTTCATATTTCTTGCTAAGGATTGCTCTTTCTATGAAGACTGTCATTGGAATTTTAGTAGGAATTACATTGAATATGTATAGCACTTTTGGCAGTATGACCATTTTGATAATATTAATTCTGCCTTTCCAAGAACCATGGGAGGTACAGATTTTTTTGTGGTACTTTTATACTTTCCCAAGTGACTGGGTAGGGTGATAAGTAAAATTTTCTTAAACACACATACATGTGTGCGCACGCGCGCGCGCACACACACATATACAGATATATATGTATGTATGTATGTATATATAAATTTATATTTAAAATAAACTTAATTGAATTTTCAGGGACTTTACAGTGGCTGGTGTGAAGGGATTCTATTGAGATTTTAGTTACTATTATATTTAATTTTATTGTCTTCACTATTTCATAAGGGAAAAATTGGAGATATGATGCTTGTGGTCCTGAATGTCCTCTTTCTGTTTTTCACTGGCTTGAATGGCTTGAGAGAAAGAGAAATAAAACTTGATTAAAGGTATAATATGCTTTTCAAGTTTTCTCACATTTTTTTAACTTTACTATTTTTTAGTGTTTTTACTGTTCCATGTTTCCTATAAATCTAAAATAAATTCAGAAGCACTATTTAATATCAGGAGTTAAGAATTGGCCCCCCTACTTTTTTATTGGTGTTATTTTAATTGTATGTAATGGTGGGATTCTATATTACATTTTCATACATGCACACAATATAACAAAGTTGGTGATTTAGTCAGCCTTTTCACTGATGTGACTAAAAGATCTGACCAGAACAATTGTAGGGGAGAATAAGTTTATTTGGGGACTCACTGATTTAGAGGTCTCAGGTCCCTAGAAGGCCAACTCCATCCCTCATGGCTCGAGGTGAGGCAGAACATCATGAGGAAAGAGTGTGGCAGAGGGAACCAACTCACATGATGATCAGGAAGCAGAGAACTAAACAGAAAGATTTAAAAACTTGGACTTGAAAGATGGGAGTAAAAGTTGGGCTAAGGAAGTTGCAGTTGTTATAGACAATACCGCCACTAAAGAAATGCTAAAGACCTTATCCAGTGACACTAAGAAAGATGGCTTGAGGGCATCTCAGGAGCTGACAAGACCATACTCCTCTCAGGTACAAGGGAGTAGAACTAAAAATTCTTTTGAGAAGAAACCAGTGGGGCATCCTTCTTACACAAGGGGGCCTCGGAAGTTTTTTCAATGTGTTTAGCCACCTAGACACTCAAAGGTTACTGCAGCCAGGGTCTTTGGAGGCTTGGCTACTGCTTGAGATGTTGGCAGACCTTGGTGTCAACCATGTGTTGCTGGTTGTGCAGGATTGAAGATTGCTGGAGATAGGGGGTCATGGAGGCTTCCACCAAGATTTCAAAAGAAGACCTGAGAGTCTAGGTAATGTGCCCCAGGGCAGAGTCTTGTGGACAGGTCTCAAGAGGACAAAGCCTGGAGATGTGAGGAGGAAACCACAGCTGTAGTGGAGATCCCCAAGATTAAGAAACGACTGTAATGTGGGACATTGTCCTAGGAAAGCTGCAGGAATTGAGCAGAGACAAGCCGACAGAAAGACCATTTGGGCTACAACCAACAAGGCCACAGGGGAGGAAGTATGCACGTCCTTTGGAGAAAACATCATGATGCAATGTGTGTTCCATATGCTGGACACAAATCTATAGGACTTGTTTGCCCAGCTGAATTACATTCTTGCTTTGGTCCCATCCCTTTTTACTGTGCCTTTTTTTTTCTGAATGGAAATATTTACCCTGGATCTTTATATATTGAACATTTGTAAATTGCTTTTGATTTTTCTAGGAGCTCACACTGTGAGATTGCCTTGAGTATCAGAGAAGACATTGGAGTTGAACTTTTTTGGGGGGCAGTCTTGGACCTGTTGAGACTACTGTTGAGACTCTTAGAAATTGACTAAATGTATTTTGCATTGTGAGATTAGTATGAGCTTTTTGGGGGGCCAGGGGCAGAATGTTATGGTCTAGATATTAGGAGTCTCCAAAAGCTCATATATGAGATAATGCAAGAAGGATTAGAGGAGAAATGGTTGGGTTATGAGAGCCGTAACCCAATCAGTGAATTAATCCCCCGATAGGATTAACTGAGTGGAAACCAAAGACTGGTAGAGTGAGGTTGGTGGAGGTAGGCTACTGGGGGCATGCCTTTGGGGTATATATTTTGTATCTGACAAGTCTCTCTCTTCTCTGCTTCCTAATCATGTGAGACGCTTCCCTGTACCACACTCTAATGCCTTGATGTTCAACCTCACCTTGAACCTCAAGGAATGGAGTCAGTTGTTTGTGCACCAAGACCTCTGAAAACGGGAGTCCTCAAATAAACTTTTCCTTCTCTGTAATTGTTCTGGTTGGCTCTTTTAGTCACAGTAGGGAAAAAGCTGACTAAAACAGTTGGCTAGTATCATTCACCATTGTTTCTCCTTTGCCTCTCCTTCTCCCTCCCCAAAGTTGCTTTTTTATTAGATTCACTAAAATTTTGTATTTGTTGTGGGTAGTCAACTGCCTTGATATATTTATTTATAACAGTTTTACTCAGATACAATTCATGTACTGTAAAATCACCCTTTTAAAGTTTACAATTCATTGGTTTTAGTTACACAGTTGTGCAACTATCACCACTATGGAATTTCAGAATAGTTTCCTCACCTCAAAAAGATACCCTGAACCATTAGCTGTCAGTTGCCATCTTTTCTTCCCACTAGGTTCTGGAAATCACTATTCCACTTAATGTTTGTATGTAGGGACTTGCCCATTCTGCACATTTCATATAAATGAAACCGTACAGTATATTAACTTTCATGTCTGGATTTTATGTCTTACAGTAATGTTTTTTAGGTTAGTACCTGTTGTATCTTGTCTCAGTGTATGATTCTTATTGATGGTTGAAAAATATTCCATTTAATGGATATGGTGTATTTCGTTTACCTGTTCATCAGCTAGTGAATATCTGGGATGTTTCTATTTTGGGGCTTTTATAAATGATGCTGCTGTGAATATTTGTGTAAAAAGTTTTTATAGGGACAGTTGTTTTCGTTTGTACTGGGTTATTCCTAGGAGTAGAATTTCTGGATCATGTGGTGATTCTGTGATTAACATTTTGAGGAAATTTTCACCTCTTTTCCTGTACTGTTTTACAATTCTATACCATGCTATGGTCACTGCAATTTCTCTATATCTTCAGAAACACTTATTATTATCTAGTTTTTGTTTAAACCAGTCTTAGTGGATGTGAAGGGATGTTTCATTGTCATCTTGGTTTGCATTTTCTGATGCTAATTTTGTTGAACATTTTTTAGTGTGCTTATTAACCATTTGTACTCCTTGGGAATTATGTCTATTAAAATACTTTACCCATTAAAATTTTTTATTTTCAAATTAAAATATTCTTGGACTATTTTTTTAAGTTTTAATTTGACAGAAAAATGAGTGGAAAGTACAGAAAATTCAGAGAATACACTTTCTCTGAAAAAGAAATTCCCTTATTATTAATATCTTTTCTTGGTATAGTACATTTGTAGCAGTCACTAAAACAATACTGATGTAGTATTAATTAAAGGTCTGCAATTCGCATAATGGTTTAGTTTGCATTGTACAGTCTATGGTTTTGTATAAATGCATAAAGACCTATATCCAGTGTTACAGTACCATATAAAATAGTTTTACTGCACTGAAAATCTCTTGAGCTCCACAATTGAGTGTGGTGACAGAGAGGGAGAACAGTTACTGAGATCAGGGGTCTCTGATACCCTCATGGCTGTGGCATGCTGGGTTCCTGGGAATGTTTCTGTACAAGGGCACAGGATGCCAAGCTACTGTAGCAATGCCCTGCATGAAGAGGCTGTGTGCAAGAGTCCTATCAGTTCTAACCTTGATCTAGGCACACAGCTCCCAGGAAGGAAGGAATTCTTATGCTAGACAACCACAATGTTTCGCCAGCTCTGTTTCTCCAGTTTTTGCCCACCTTACAGTAACTTTAAAAGTGGACTTTCTTGGGAGCTACACAAAGCTCCTAACTTTGCACTTCGCAACTACGGATTGCAACTGTGGAAAAGATACATAGGATGTCCTAGTTTCTATAATTTTCCTGAATACAAAGAATAATGGTTGCATAGTTTTTAACCTGATAATGAGATGTATATAAATAAAGATTGCTGGTGAAATTTTTTAGACCTGAATCTCCATCAGAGAGTAGGCTCCACCTGATCCCAGCTTAATCGTCAAGATCTGTTTCTGTGAATCTTCATTTTCCAATCTCCTTTTGCCCCTCGCCGGACGTGAGAGTTTGGTTGAGACATTCCACCTGATCATCTTGTCCTCTCTCAAAATCCTCAATTATCATTGATTTTTTTACTGTTAAGGTTTTGACTTTTGTAGACTGTCATAGTTAGAATCATACAGTATATACTTTTGAGATAGTCTTTTATCTTTTCAGATTGACTTTTATCACTTAGCAATATGCATTTAATGTACCTGAATAACTTTTTATGGAACGATAGCCCAGTTTTTAGTGTTGAATAATATTTCATGATTTGGATAGATCATAGTTTGTTCATCCGTTTACTTCTTGAAAGTCGTGTAAGTTTCCAAATGTTAGTAATCATCAGTGAAGCTTTTATGTAAGCAACTGCAAAATTGTCTTCCAAAGTAGCTGTACAAATTCTTATTCCCATCAGCAATGAATGAGTGGTCGTGTTACTCCATATCTTCATTAGCCTTTATATTGTCAGCGTTTTAGACTTTAGCAATATTTTAATAGGTATGTAGTATAGTTTCATTGTTCTACCTTGGAATTCCCTGATGGAAAACAATATTGAGCATCTTTTTTGTATGCTTATTTGCTACCTGTATACAGATACTGTGTATCTGTGGCTTATGCATACATGGATTCAACTAACTGCAGACTGAAAATATTGGCAAAAATTATACTGAACATGCACAGATTTTTTTCTTGTCTGTTCCCTAAACACTGTAGTACAACTGTTTACATAGCACTTACATTGTATTAGATATCATGCAATCTAGAGATGATTTAAAATGTCCAGAAAAATGTGTGTAAGTTATATGCAAGTATTTTTCAATTTTCTATAAACAACTTGAGAATCTACAGAGTTTGGTACACACCCCACCCACCTGTGTGTATGGCCTATAATCAATTCCCTGTGAATACTAAGGGAAAATATATCTTCTTTGGTGAGGTATCTGTTCAGGCCCTGTCTTTGTTTGGGCTGTTCTATAAATATATTTTAAAAACATAGCCTAGATGACTTATAAACAATAAAAATTTATTCCCCACAGTTCTGAAGGCTGGGAAATCCAAGATCAAGGCACAGGCAGATTCCATGTCTGAAGACTCATTTCCTTGTTTTTTAATGGCACCTTCTTGCCTTGTCTAAGGCCTCTTATATAAGAATATTAGTTTTTTTTTTTTTTTTTTACTTAAACAGATCTTTATTGGAAGTATCTGAAAGAAAACAGTGGCTTATTGCTTAGACGTTCTATACTAGGTCATGTTGGTGCCTCTTCTTGGTATATCCATAATACCCTGTGCTTATCTCTATCACTGCGCTGATCTTTTTTTTTTTTTTTAATTTATTTTTATTGTAAACAAATGGGATACATGTTGTTTCTCTTTGTACATGGAATAACAGCATACCATTTGCATATTCATATATTTACAGAGTAATGATGTTTAATTCATTCTTATATTTTTCCATCCCCCCATCCCTCCCAATTCTCTTTTCCCTCTGTATAGTCCCTCCTTCCTCCATTCTTGCCCCCCTACCACCCCCCATTAAGTGTCATCATCCGCTTATCAGTGAGATCATTCCTCTTTTGGATTTTTGAGATTGGCTTAAATTACTTAACATGATATTCTCCAATTTCATCCATTTGCCTGCAAATGCCATAATTTTATTATTCTTTATAGCTGAGTAATATTCCATTGTATATATATACCACAGTTTCTTTATCCATTCATCAATTGAAGGGCATCTAGGTTGGTTCCATAATCTGGCTATTGTGAATTGAGCCGCTATGAACATTGATGTGGCTGTATCTCTGTAGTGTGCTGATTTTAAGTCCTTTGGGTATAGGCCAAGGAGTGGGATAGCTGGGTCAAATGGTAGGTCCATTCCAAGTTTTCTAAGGAATCTCCACACTGCTTTCCAGAGTGGCTGCACTAATTTGCAGTCCCACCAGCAATGTTATGAGTGTACCTTTCTCCTCACATCCTCGCCAGCACCTGTTGTTGCTTGTATTCTTGATAATCGCCATTCTAATTGGGGTGAGATGGAATCTTAGGGTGGTTTTGATTTGCATTTCTCTTATTACTAGAGATGTGGTCATCTCTAGTAGATTACTAGATGACGTGGTCAGCTGGAGGTCCTGGAGATGGGATGCAGTTGGTCCGGCAGGGGTCCTGGGGGTCCAGTGTGTTTGGTGTAGTTGTGGGATCCTGGAGGCCGGGTGCAATCAATCGGTCTGGGTTCCCGGTGATAGGGCTCAGTCAGTTGGTCTGGGGGTCCTGGCAGCAGGGAGCAGTCAGTTGATGTGAGGGCCCCAGAGGCAGGGAGTGATCGGTCGGGCTGAGGGATCCTGGAGACAGGGCTTAGTCAGTCCGGCCAGGGGTCCTACGGGGCCTGGCTGTTGTCTCAAAATGGCTGTAGCCACGTGTAATCAAACGTGCAGGTACTGTAACAATGAACTTCCAGGCGACAGCAGGCAGCCGGTGCTCCACTGGCAGTCTGCGGTCAATCTGCTGGCAGCTGTCAGACAATCGGGAGGTGAACCTTGAGCGTTGGGTGATGGATAGGGGTAAGGCAGGTGATGGACAGGCGAGAGGCAGGCAAATGGTGAATGACAGACGCCTGACAGTGAGCAATCTGCTCTCAGAAAAAGCCAGTTATTTTCCTTGTTGTTGTTTTTTTTTTTTTTGCAGTGCTGGGGATTGAACCCAGGGCCTTGTGCTTGCGAGGTAAGCACTCTACCAACTGAGCTACATCCCCAGCCCCAGTTATTTTCATTAGAGCAAAATCACCTGCAAATTCCTACCTCCTGATGATTAGATTTAAACATGAATTTTTTAAAATTATTTTTTTTTTTTTTACAGATTGCATTTTGATTCATTGTACACAAATGGGGTACATCATTTCTGTGGTTGTACACGGTATAGATTCATACTATTCTTTGTAATCCTACATGTACCTAGGGTAATGATGTCTGTCTCATTCCACCATTTTTCATACCCCCTCCCATCATTTCCTTCTACATAATCTAAAGTTCCTCTATTCTTCTCTTCCTCCCTACCCCAGTACCCCCATTTTATATCATCATCCACTTATCAGGGAATACATTCAGCCTTTGGTTTTTTTGGGATTGGCTTAATTCACTTAGCATGATATTCTCCAATTCCATCTATTTATTTGCAAATGCCATAATATTATTATTCTTAATGACCAAATAATATTCCATTATGTATACATACAACAGTTCCTTTATCCATTCATCTGTTGAAGGGCATATAGGTTGGTTCCACAATCTAGCTATTGTGAATTGAGCTGCTATAAACATTCATGTGGCTGCGTTACTGTAGTATGCTAATTTTTAGTCCTTTGGTCATAACCCGAGTAGTGGGATAACTGGATCAAAAGGTGGGTCCATTCCAAGTATTCTGAGGATTCTCCACACTGCTTTCCAGAGTGGCTGCACCAATTTGCAACTCCACCTGCAATGTAAAAGTGTGCCTTTTCCCCCACATCCACACCAACATCTATTTTTGTTTGTGTTCTTGATAATAGCCATTCTAATTGGAGTAAGATGAAATTTTAGAGTTGTTTTAATTTACATTTCTCTCATTACTAGAGATGTTGAACACTTTTTCATATATTTATTAATCGCCTGTATGTCCTCTTCTGTAAAGTGTCCAGTTCCTTGTCCCATTTATTGATTGGGTTCTTTGTATTTTTGGTGTAAATTTTTGTAAGTTCTTTATAAATTTTGGAGATTAGTGCTCTATCTTAAGTGCATGTGGAAAAGATTTTCTTCCACTCTGTGGGCTCTCTTTTCACATTATCGATTGTATCCTTTGCTGAGAAAAAGCTTTTTAGTTTGAGTCCATCCCACTTATTGTTTCTTGATTTTATTTCTTGTGCTTTGGGAGTCTGGTTAAGGAAGTCTGATTCTAAGCCAGCATTATGAAGATTCGGGCGTACTTTGTCTTCTATTAGGTGCAGGGTCTCTGGTTTAATTCCTAAGTCCTTGATCCATTTTGAGTTGAGTTTTGTGCAGGGTGAAAGATAAAGGTTTAATTTAATTTTACTGCATATGGATTTCCAGTTAAACATGAATTTTTGAGGGAATTATGTAAACATTCAGCCCACAGCAAGGCTTATGTCCCATTTATTTTCTTATTGTTACATTTAAGAGTTCTTTGTTTAGATTATAATCCTTTATCAGATATGTATTTTGCAAAGATTTTTCTTGTAGATTGTGACTTTTTTTTCACTAGTCCCTTCCTCAAAGAAGTTTATTATAGTGAAGTTATATTATTTAAAATTTTTTTTCTTTTTAGTTATACATGACAGTAGAATTCATTTTAGTATATTTATGCAAACATGGAATACATCTTATTCTAATTAGAATCTCATTCTTGTGAGTGTACACTATGGTGGGATTCACTGTGATGTATTCAAAGGAAAGTTATGTCAGATTCATTCTGCTCTCTTTCATATTTCTGTCCACCTCCCTTTCTTTCATTCCCCTTTGTCTAATCCGCAGAATTTCTGTTCTTCACCTCTGCCTGGCCCTTGTTGTGGGTTAGCATCCACATAACAGAGAGAACAGTCAACCTTTACTCTTTGGGGATTGGCTTATTTCACCGAGCATAATAGTCTCCAGATCCATTCATTTACTGGCAAATGTCATAAAATCATTCTTCTTTATGACTGAGTAATACTCCATTGTATAGGTAAACCACATTTTCTTTATCCATTCTTCTCTTGAAGGGCACCTAGTTCACTCCTTAGCTTAACTACTGTGAATTGTGCTGCTATAAACATTGATGTGACTGTGTTACTGTAATATGCTGATTTTAACTCCTTGGGATATATACAGAGGATTGGGATAACTGGGTCAAATGGTGGTTCCATTCCTAGTTTTTTGCGGAATGTCTGTACTGTTTTCCAGAGTGGTTGCACCAATTTGCGGTCCCACCAACTCCCTTTTCCTTACAACCTGGCCAACATTTATTATTCTTTGTGTTCTTGATACTTGCCATTCTGATGAGTGAGGTGAAATCTCAGTGTAATTTTAATTTTCATTTCTGTAATTGTTAGAGATGTTGAACATTTTTTAATATATTTGTTGGTCCTTCATAGTTCTGCCTTTGAGAAGGATATGTTTGGTTCCCTTGCCCATTTATTGGTTTGTTTGTTTGTTTTGGTGTTACTTTCTTGAGTTAGTTGTATATCCTGGAAATTGATGCCCTATTTGAGGTGAAGGTGGCAAAGATTTTCCCCATTCTGTATGCTCTCTCTTCACAAATCTTGACTATTTCCATTGTTGAGAATGTTCTGTAGTACAGGCTTTCTAGTTGTGAATTCTTTTTAACTTTTTATTTATCATGGAATGATTTTATTTTGTTTTCAATTCTGAAGCTTAATTTTGTTGGGCATATTATTCTTGGTTGGCATCTATTTTCTTTCAGAGCTTGGTACATTATTATTCTCAGACCTCCTAGCTTTGAGGTCTGGGTTAAGACATCAGCTGAAATTCACATTGGTTACCTCTAAATGTGACTTGTCATTTTTCTCCAGCAACCTTTAAAATTTTATTCTCATTCTCTGTGTGTTAGTCATTTTCATAATAATGTGCCCTGGTGTAGGTCTGTCTGTTATAATTTTATATATTTGGAGTCCTGTGTACCTCCTGTATTTGATTTTCCCTTTCATTTTTCATGTTTGGAAAATATTCCATTATATCATTGGAAAGATTATTCATTCCTTTCAGAGCCTTTATCTTTCCCAATGAATCTTAAACTTTGCCTTTTCATGTTATCCCATATTTCTTGAAAGTTCTATTCATGATCTTTTATCATCTTTGCTCCATGATCAACTTTTGTTTCCAGATTATATATTTTGTCTTATTGCCCGAAATTCTATTACAAGTATTCTAGTCTGTTGGTGATGCTTTCCATTCAATTTTTAATTTGGTTCATTGATTCAATCATATTGAGGATTTCCGTTTGGTTCTTTTGCAGAATCTCTGTTTATTGAAGTGATCTTTCACTTCCTATATTTCTCTCTGATTTTACTCCTCACATTGTCTTTTACCTTGCAGAGCAGTTTCAGTATGAACTTTCTACTTTCTAAATTCCTTTTCTGACATTTCCTCTACTGTCTTATCACTGGATTCTGTCATTGAAGTATTTTGCTCTGTTTGGGATTGTTTGTTCCCTTGCTTTTTCAGATTGTGTGTCTTCCCATTTATTAGTATGAATCTGAAGCATCAGAGTTTCTACTCTATGAACTTATTGTGTTCCTGATACTTTCTAGACCTCACGGTTTACGGGGGGACAAATAATAGTAATCACCAGTGCAAACAGTGTACAACATTAAACTAAATTCTTAGTTCCTACTGTTATCTAGAATGTTAATTGGCACAGTAAACCGATATGGTATGATAAGCAATTGCCAACAGTATAAACATTAAGTTTGCAAAAGGGTTTGCTATTTCAGAGGTGAACAGGGAGAATGCAGATGAGATGTAGGATGTGATGATTATGGGGGAATAGGAGTGACAGAAGTAAAAAACAAAGGAAGTGTGAAAGAGAGCATAATGGAGTTTGACTGTTAGCACAAGAAAAGAGAAAGTGAATCAAGAGAAATAGACCAGGGAAAACCAATACAAAACAAAACACAAATATACTGATCAAAAACCCTAGCTCTTAAAAGATAGTCATGAAAAACAACTACCTTCCCAAAATGCTAGAAATTAGAAAAGTGAGACAAACATGTATATGTATAAATGTCCATGAACAGTTCAGCACAAAACAAGTCAAAGAGGGAAAGAGAAAGAAGAGAGAAAAATCAAATAAAATACAAATTAAAAAATAAAAGAAAATGGTAAAAGATTCTTGATGAAAAAATAAATTGTTTCCATTGCAGTGTTCAAAAATTGTCAATGAGAATATATTTTCATTGTCCTCAAATGTCTTTCTTGAGGTATGTTTGTACAAAAGATTTGTAGTCTCAGGCAGTCCTCCTCTTGTGTTGCTAGTCAAGTTGCTGGTTGCACTTCAAAGATTCTGGCTTCCATTCTCAGCAGGAGGTGGTGTGGGTTGCAGAGTGTTGTCTACTCCACTGTCAGGTTGGGGGTCACTGTAGAGTTCTGTGAGAGGATTTCCCATAGGTGGAGCTCCTTAAGGTAGGGTTTAGGTGTAGATAGAGCCCAGGTGCTATTTTGAATGGTGATTGACCTAAAGATTTTAATTCAGTGCACCTGTGGAGCCTGGCAGCTGCTGATCCATACTGGGAGTCTGTACTAACCCTTTGGGTTCCATTGTGGTGGTGGAGGAGACAGTCTTAATCACCCCCTCCGCCAACTGCAGATCCAGTCCTTCTCGCCCTCCCAGGCTCAGTTCCTAAGTATATATTCACTCCCAGTGGCCCAACCTCACTGGTCCTGTAAGCCACCCGACTTAAAGGGTGAGAAGAACCCGGGATGTCTCAGGTCTCAATCTGTATTCCCCTGGGTAAAACACTTTAGATGTCTGAATTTCTCCTGGTTTCGTAGGCACTCTGAGTCATGTGGCTAACCTCTGCCTGGTCTGGTTTTTGGACCCAGCTCACATTATACAGGTCTGCATGCCTGGACTTGCTACCACAGCCACCGGCCACTGTAGTGTGGTAGGAATATAGCTCCTTCCTCAGCTGACCACAAAAATCTAGGAGATGGGTGGCATCTTTCTCACACCAGGATATAGTGTATCACACCCTCTGGTTCAGTCCGGCAGTGTCCTTAATCTCCTATTTTTCCATACCAGAGACACATTATGGTGCCACCTGAAATGCAGGTTCTCTTAGTCCCTCTCTCTGATTTGCCTGTGATGGATGGATCAGCCCTGGTGGTGAGTTTTCTTCTTTTATTTTATTGTATCCAACCTTCTGAGGCCCAAGGTGAAGCACAAGGTGTTTTCATAGCCCAGTATTAAATCCCAGTGAAATCCCTCTTTTCACCCACCTCACCTCTGCTTTCCTGGTCTTAGCCACAGAGCAACTCGAAAGCGACCTCCTCTACTCTACCATCTTCCAGTCTATGAAGTTATATTATAATGAAGTTCTTTTCTTTCATGGGTCATGGTTTTGGTGTTGTATTTATTTATTTATTTACTTAATTTTGGGGGAGGTCAGGGTGCTGGGGAGAGCCATGTTGGTACTCGGTTCAGGACACTCTCATGGAGCTATACCACCAGCCTTTGGTATTGTATTTGAAGTTTCCAGCAAACCAAAGGATATTTAGATTTTCTCCTCTGCTATCTTCTGGGAGTTTTATGTTTTACACTGGATCTATTCCATTTTGAGTTCTCTTTTTGTGAAAGATGTAAGGCCTCTGTCCAGATTAATTTGTTTACATGTGCCTGTTTAGTTGTTTCAGCATAACTTATTGTAAATACTGTCTGTTTTCCATTGAATTGCCTTTGTTCCTTTGTCAATATTAAGTTGACTATATTTTTTGTGCTATTTCTGGGCTGTCCTGTTGCAGTAACAGACATTTCTGTGTGTCCTTTTACCAGTAGCACACTGTCTTTATTACAGTAGCTTTACAGTAAATTTCCTGATCTTGTTAAATAATGTGTGGAAAACCTACAGTTAACATCAGACTAAATGATGAGAAGTGAAATGCTTCCCTGTTATGATCAGAAATAACTCTAGGGTCTCTTGGGGCATCTGGATTTACTGTGGAGTCAAATATTTAAAAGTAGATTAAACACTTCAGTCTAGTATAAATACTAAGAAGAAGAATAAAACTTTGGCTAGCTCCTGATTCTTACAGGAGATATATTTTAGGGAAATACTGTTTTAAGCAAAATTTTTGAAGAGAAGCCTGTTTCAGTAGATTTTAGGAAAGATTTCACTAGTTTTTTTCTGCGATGAAGAGAAAGGCCTCCCAATAGAATGAACTTTGATGAAGAAGATGATAGACAACGATATGGTGCCTGCTAGACAGTCACACTGTTAAGCATGCTGGTTGTTTCTTCACGTGAAAGTTCACTTTTCCTTTGTTGAACCTTAAAATTCCTTTCTGGGGTCTCTTGTCTCCAAACGTTAGCTTGCAGAAGTTTTTCTTCTTCTTTTAAATGTGAGGTAGCAGGTGATGTAAAACCAAACAAAAGCCTCTGTGTCTGCTTTAGAGATGGATATATTTTAATGGTTATTGGTTAAAATGAAAGAATAATTTTCCCTTTAAATGTGTCTTTCAGGTCTTCTTATTGGTATGACATTGTTATCTATATTGAATAATCATTGTTTTTTAAAGTAAGATGGAACCAAATTAGTTATAATCTGATTTACTTTTTTCTTTTTGAGGTACTGGGAATTGAACCCAGGGGCACTCAATCACTGAGCTACATATGCAGCCCTTTCTACCTTTTTTATATTTTATTTTTTTGAGATTAGGTTTTGCTAAATCTAAGTTGCCTAGGCTGAATAGGAACTTGGAATCCTCCTTCCTCAGCCTCCAGAGTCGCTGATACTATATGCAGTTGCCACCTGCTGCATGTGGGCTCTTGTATTCTTTTTATTTTTTCTATATTGGAAAAATTGCTTTTATAAACAGGTTATTCTGTGTATACTGAATTCCAGGTTTGTTTGTTTTTTTTCTGTTTTCTTCCGCATGTGTGTATATGTGTGCGTCTGCATAGTAGAGATTGAACCCAGGTCCTTGAACTTCATAAACATATGCCCTACGAACCAGCCCTGCTGCATTTTGGGTTTTTAACTGTGACATACATTTTACATTGCACCTGTGTTCCAACAAAAAATAACTAAAACAAATCAATTGTTTGCTGTGAGGAAGTTTTTTAGTTTGAATGAATCCCATTTATTGATTTTTTAATTTTACTACTTGCACTTTAGGGGTCTTGTTAAGGAAGTCAGTTTGTAAGCCGACATGATGGAGATTTGGAGTTACCTTTTTTCCTATTAGGTGTAGGGTCTCTGTTCTGGTGCCTAACTCCTTGATCTTTGATTTGAGTTTTGTGCAGGGTGAGAGATAGCAGTTTAATTTCATTTTGTTACATATGTGTTTCCAGTTTTCTCAGCACCGTTTTCTCCAGTGTATGTTTTCAGTGCCTTTGTGTAGTGTGAGATAACTGTATTTATGTGGGTTTGTCTCTGTGTCTTCTTTCTGTACGATTGGTCTATGTGTCTGTTTTGGTGCCAGTACCATGCTATTTTTGTTGCTATGTCTCTGTAAGTATAGTTTAAGGTCTGGTATTGTGATGCCTCCTGCTTCATTTTTCTTGTTAAGGATTGCTTTGTCTATTTTGGGTCGCATATTTTTCCAAATGAATTTTATGATAGCCTTTTCTGTTTCTATGAAGAATGTCATTGGGATTTTAATAGGAATTGCATTGAATCTGTATAACACTTTTGGTAGTATGTTTTGACAGTATTAATTCTGCCTATCCAAGAACATGGGAGATCTTTCCATCTTCTAAAGTCTTCAGTTAGACTATTTGAGTGTAATGAACCGAGATGTGGATCTTTGTGTTTATCATAACAGGGGTTCATTGAGCTTCATAAATTTACATAGTGTAATGATGTTTGATTCATTCCATTATTTTTTTCCTTCCCCCCCAAACCCTCCCACCTCTCTTTTCCCTCTATACAGTCCCTCCTTCCTCCATTCTTGTCCCACTCCCACCCCCCATTAAGTGTCATCATCCGCTTATCAGTGAGATCATTTCTCTTTTGGATTTTTGAGATTGGCTTATCTCACTTAACATGATATTCTCCAATTTCATCCATTTGCCTGCAAATGCCATAATTTTATCATTCTTTATAGCTGAGTAATATTCCATTGTATATATATACCACAGTTTCTTTATCCATTCATCAATTGAAGGGCATCTAGGTTGGTTCCATAACTTGGCTATTGTGAATTGAGCCGCTATGAACATTGATGTGGCTGTATCTCTGTAGTGTGCTGATTTTAAGTCCTTTGGGTATAGGCCGAGGAGTGGGATAGCTGGGTCAAATGGTAGGTCCATTCCAAGTTTTCTAAGGAATCTCCACACTGCTTTCCAGAGTGGCTGCACTAATTTGCAGTCCCACCAGCAATGTATGAGTGTACCTTTTCCCCCACATCCTCTCCAACACCTATTGTTGCTTGTGTTCTTCATAATCGCCATTCTAATTGGGGTGAGATGGAATCTTAGTGTAGTTTTGATTTGCATTTCTCTTATTACTAAAGATGTTGAACATCTTTTCATATATCTGTTGATTGCTTGTACATCTTCTGTGAAGTGTCTGTTCATTTCCTTAGCCCATTTGTTGATTGGGTTATTTGTATTCTTAGTGTAGAGTTTTTTGAGTTCTTTATATATTCTGGAAATTAGTGCTCTATCTGAAGTATGAGAGGCAAAGATATTCTCCCACTCTGTAGGCACTCTCTTCACATTGCTGATAGTTTCCTTTGCTGAGAGAAAGATATTTAGTTTGAATCTATCCCAGTTATTGATTCTTGCTTTTATTTCTTGTGCTATGGGAGTCCTGTTAAGGAAGTCTGATCCTAAGCCAACAAGGTGAAGATTTGGACCTACTTTTTCTTCTATAAGATGCAGGGTCTCTGGTCTGATTTCAAGGTCCTTGATCCACTGTGAGTTGAGTTTTGTGCAGGGTGAGAGATAGGGGTTTTTTTTTTTTTTTTTTTTTGTACGTGCAAACCCATTCCATGTATTAAAGGTGCTGAGTGCTGTGGAAGGGCAAGTTAAGACATGAAGGGGGAAGAGGACTGGGGTGAGGGGAGGTGTCTGTGGTTTTAAACGAAGGTCACAGGCTAGGGATATGTCTCAGTGGTAAAGCATGTATGAGACCCATGTTTGATCACCAGCACTACAAAAAATAAAATAAATTAAAAAAAAAAACAACAAATAGCTGGGCACGGTGGTGCACGCTTGTAATCCCAGCAGCTCAGGAAGCTGAGGCAGGAGAATCTTGACTTCAAAGCCAGCCTCAGCAACAGTGAGGTGCAAGGCAACTCAGTGAGACCCTGTCTTTAAATAAAATACAAAATAGAGCTGGGGATGTGGCTCAGTGGTTCAGTGCCCCTGAGTTCAATCCCAGGTAACAACAACAAAAAAAGAACAAATAAATGAGAATCAGAGCAGGCCTCACTGGGGGTGATGTAGGAGCACACCATTAGGAGCAGGAGAGCCAGGCAGAGGAGGGGCTGCTCCAGGGAGGGGCACTCAGACAGGCACCACTGGAGAGACAGATGGTAACCATGTAATCACAGACTGCATCAGTGGTTTAAGCCAGGCACAGCATCTACACACGTCACCACAGTGCCTGGTGTACAGAGGTACTCAAAAACCACCGAACGAAATGCTGGTAGAGCTAGGAGCTGTGTGGGTCGCGAGGAACCCAATCTGCCCTCCCCCATTACCTTACGGTTGGGTAAAGTGAAGCCCAGAGAGGCTTTGGTGGCTCACCCAGCCCCCTTGGGCCTGGATCCAGGGCACAAAGCTGTGCACGTGCTCCACGCTGAGTCCACCCAGGGTGCCCCCGAGTCGGGCCACCCGCCGGCTTAGCTCCAGGGCCAGAGCCAGGCGGGCGAGGGGTTTCCGGGAAGGTGGTGGGGGCCCAGGGCATGGAAACGAGGGACTTGTGCGGCTTGGGCGAGGGCTGACCTCCCGGCTGGAGAAGAGCTCCACTAGGCGGACGAAAGAGCCTGCAGACAGGCGGGCCAGCTTGCGACAAAGGGCTGGGTCGGAGGCCAGCTTCTGGTTGATGACTTCTGCCTCTTCTTCCAGCAAGGTCACCAGCCTTCGCAGCAGGGCTTCCTTCTCTGTGGGTGGCGGACCCTGTAACTCTGGGCTTGGGGGAGATCTCAGTTGCTCTTGGACCAGCTGTTCCAGCCGCTGGGCCACCAGGGCATAGAAGTCTGGAGTAGCTGGACCAGGTTCTGAACCATAGCAGGGGCGGAGGGGTAGGGAACAAGGCCGAGGGGACTCAGGGGGAGCTGCTCCTCGACCCAGTGGACAGGGAAGACATCTTCGAAGGCGACTCGGGAAGTCTGTTGGCTCCTCTTGGGCAGGGCTCCTGGATGGGGTAGGGACAGGGGGCTCAGCCGCCTCACCCCGCCTGAGGAAGGCAGCTAGAACCCTCAGCGTGTCCTCCCGGAGCCCCAGTTCCTCTGAGCCTGCCATGGAGGCACCTGGTCCCGGGCCCCACCGCCTCTGTCTCCGCCTCCACTCAGGTTGTACAAACTTTTTTGAGATAGGGGTTTAGTTTCATTCTGTTGCATATGGATTTCCAGTTTTCCCAGCACCATTTGATGAAGAGGCTATCTTTTCTCCATTGCATATTTTTGGCCCCTTTGTCTAGTATGAGAACATTGTATTTATTTGGGTTTGTGTCCGTGTCCTCTATTCTGTACCATTGATCTACCTGTCTATTTTGGTGCCAATACCATGCTGTTTTTGTTACTATTGCTTTGTAGTATAGTTGAAGTTCTGGTATTGCGATACCCCCTGTTTCATTCTTCCTGCTAAGGATTGCTTTAGTATTCTGGGTTTCTTATTCTTCCAGATGAATTTCATGATTGCTTGCTCTATTTCTGTGAGGTACATCATTGGGATTTTAATTGGAATTGCATTGAATCTGTAGAGCACTTTTGGTAGTATGGCCATTTTGACAATATTAATTCTGCCTATCCAAGAACATGGGAGATCTTTCCATCTTCTAAGGTCTTCCTTAATTTCTTTCTTCAGTGTTTTGTAGTTTTCATTGTAGAGTTCTTTTACCTCTTTGGTTAGATTGATACCCAAGTATTTTATTTTTTTTGAGGCTATTGCAAATGGAGTTGTTTTCCTCATTTCCCTTTTAGCCGTTTCATCGCTTGCGTATAAAAATGCTGTAGATTTATGCGTGTTGATTTTATAGCCT
Source organism: Sciurus vulgaris (assembly GCF_902686455.1). NCBI lineage: Eukaryota > Metazoa > Chordata > Mammalia > Rodentia > Sciuridae > Sciurus > Sciurus vulgaris. Next base: position 70,238,202 of record NC_136470.1, on the reverse strand, counting down.
GTTATTTTGCTGAATTCATTGATGAGGTCTAGAAGTTTTCTGGAGGAGGTTTTTGAATCCTCTAAATATAGAATCATGTCATCCGCAAATAGTGACAGCTTAAGTTCCTCTTTTCCTATTCGTATCCCTTTAATTTCTTTAGTCTGTCTAATTGCTCTGGCTAGAGTTTCGAGGACAATGTTGAATAGAAGTGGTGAAAGAGGACATCTCTGTCTTGTTCCCGTTTTTAAAGGGAATGGTTTCAGTTTTCCTCCATTAAGAATGATGTTGGCCATGGGCTTAGCATAAATAGCCTTTACAATGTTCAGGTATGTTCCTACTATCCCTATTTTTTCTAGTGTTTTGAGCATGAAGGGGTGTTGTATTTTGTCAAACGCTTTTTCTGCGTCAATTGAAATAACCATATGATTCTTATCCTTAAGTCTATTGACATGATGGATTACGTTTATTGATTTACGGATGTTAAACCATCCTTGCATTCCAGAAATGAACCCCACTTGATCGTGGTGCACAATTTTCTTAATACGTTTTTGGATACGGTTTGCCAATATTTTGTTAAGGATCCTAGCATCTATTTTCATCAAGGATATTGGTCTAAAATTTTCTTTCCTTGATGTGTCTTTTCCTGGTTTGGGTATGAGGGTGATATTAGCTTCATAGAATGAGTTCAGTAGGGTACCCTCCTTTTCTATTTCCTGGAATACTTTGAGAAGTATTGGAATGAGTTCTTCTTTGAAGGTCTTGTAGAACTCGGCTGAGAATCCGTCTGGTCCTGGGCTTTTCTTGGATGGTAGATTTTTAATGGCTTCTTCTATTTCATTGCTTGATATTGATCTGTTTAAATTGTGTATGTCCTCCTGGTTCAGTTTGGGAGGAGCATATGTCTCTAGAAATTTGTCAGTGTCTTCGGTACTTTCTATTTTGTTGGAATACAGATTTCCAAAGTAGCTTCTCATTATGTTCTGTATCTCAGTGGTGTCTGTTGTGATATTTCATTTTGCATCATGTGTTTTAGTAATTTGAGTCTTCTCTCTCCTTCTCTTTGTTAGTGTGGCTAAGGGTTTATCTATTTTGTTTACTTTCTCAAAGAACCAACTTTTTGTTATGTCAATTTTTTGAATAGTTTCTTTTGTTTCAATTTCATTGATTTCAGCTCTGATTTTAATTATTTCCTGTCTTTTACTACTTTTGCTGTTATTCTGATCTTCTTTTTCTAGGGCTTTGAGCTGTAATGTTAGATCATTTAATTGTTGACTTTTCATTCTTTTCTGGAATGCGCTCCATGCAATGAATTTTCCTCTTAATACCGCTTTCATAGTGTCCCAGAGATTTTGATATGTTGTATCATCATTCTCATTGACCTCTAAGAATTTTTTAATCTCCTCCCTGATGTTTTTTGTTATCCATGTTTCATTCAATAGCATATTATTTAGTCTCCAAGTGTTGGAGTAATTTCCTTTTTTTACCTTGTCATTGATTTCTACTTTCAGTCCATTATGATCTGATAGAACACAAGGCAATATCTCTGTTTTTTTGCATTTCCTAAGGGTTGCTTTGTGGCATAACATATGGTCTATTTTCGAGAAGGTTCCATGTGCTGCTGAGAAGAAAGTGTATCCGCTCGTTGATGGATGGAATATTCTATATATGTGTATTAAGTCTAGGTTATTGATTGTGTTATTGAGTTCTATGGTTTCTTTGGTTAGATTTTGTTTGGAAGATCTATCTAGTGGTGACAGCGGTGCGTTAAAGTCGCCCAGAATTATTGTGTTGTGGTCTATGTGATTCTTGAAATTGAGAAGGATTTGTTTGATGTACAGGGATGCACCATTGTTTGGGGCATAAATATTTACTATCGTTATGTCTTCCTGATTTATGGTTCCCTTAAGCAGTATGAAATGTCCTTCTTTATCCCTTTTGACTAACTTTGGCTTGAAGTCCACTTTATGTGATATAAGGATGAAACCCCTGCTTTTTTACTGGGACCATGTGCGTGGTAGGTTTTTTCCCGTCCTTTCACCTTTAGTCTGTGGATGTCTTTTTCTATGAGATGAGTCTCTTGCAGGCAGCATTTTGTTGGGTCTTTCTTTTTAATCCATTCTGCCAGTCTATGTCTTTTGATTGATGAGTTTAGGCCATTAACGTTCAGGGTTATTATTGAGAAATGATTTGTATTCCCAGTCATTTGGTCTTAGTTTTGGTTTTTAAGTTGGCTTGGTTTCTCCTTTGAGTGGTTTTTCTCTAAGGTAGTTACTCCCTTTGCTGACCTACATTGTTGTTTTTCATTTCCTCCTCATGGAATATTTTGTTGAGAACATTCTGTAGTGTAGGCTTTCTATTTGTAAATTCTTTTAACTTTTGTTTATCATGGAAGGATTTTATTTCATCTTCAAATCTGAAGGTTAGTTTTGCTGGGTATAGGATTCTTGGTTGGCAACCATGTTCTTTCAGAGCTTGAAATATGTTGGTCCAGGCCCTTCTAGCTTTTAGAGTCTGGGTTGAGAAGTCTGCTGCTATCCGTATTGGTCTCCCCCTATATGTCATCTGATGCTTTTCTCTCGCGGCCTTCAAAATCCTATCTTTATTTTGAATGTTAGGCATTTTCATTATAATGTGCCTTGGTGTGGATCTGTTGTGATTCTGTGCATTTGGCGTTCTGTAAGCCTGTTGTATTTGATTTTCCATTTCATTCTTTAGGTTTGGGAAATTTACTGATATTATTTCATTGAATAGGTTGTTGATTCCTTTGGTTTGTATCTCTGTGCCTTCCTCAATCCCAATAATTCTTAAATTTGGTCTTTTCATGATGTCCCATAGTTCTTGGAGAGTCTGTTCATGATTTCTTACGATCTTCTCTGTTTGTGCAACTTTATTTTCAAGATTAAATATTTTGTCTTCATTGTCTGAGGTTCTGTCTTCCAAATGGTCTAGTCTGTTGGTTTTGCTTTCCATTGAGTTTTTTATTTGGTTTATTGTCTCCTCATTTGAAGGATTTCCGTTTGGTATTTTTTTTGAGAATCTCTATCTCTTTTTTGAAATGATCTTTTGCTTCCTGCAGGTGCTCTTTCAGCTTATTGGTGTTATCATTCATTGCCTGCATTTGCTCTCTTATCTCATCCTTTGCTTCGCGAATCATCTTAAGCATGTATAATCTGAAGTCCTTTTCTGACATTTCTTCTAACATACTGTCATTGGATTCTATTACTATAGAATCTAGATTTGTTTGGATCATTTTCTTCCCTTGTTTTTTCATGTTGTTCATGTATCTTCCCCTCTAGCGCTGCAGATCTGAGGTATTGCAGATTTCCCCCTATAGCCTTATAGTGGCCCTATTGGTGTCCAAAACCCTTTCTTTAAGGGGAGATCAATATTAGCAGTACCCAAATCAGACACTATGCAATTCTAGACCAAATAGCCCCTATGGGGACAATAACATCATGTAAATAAGGGAGAAAGTGACTCTGAGGGAACAGGGAAACAGAAGGAAAAGAAAGCAAGAAACGTAAAGAAATAAAAACTTAAATATTTTTTTTAAAAGGAGAAAAAAGAAAATCTACTGTAAACAGTCATATACTAATGAAACCTCCTGATGTATGAGAGGTACCTGACAATGGGCTTCAAACCTGCAGCAGGCGTTGCAAGATGGCATTTGCCCCACCCGAAGATCGGAGCTACGGCTTCCAGGATTATCCAAGATGGCTGCTCTGGCTTCCAAATGTGTTGGCAAATGGGGAGCTGCAGCTCAGGTGTGGACGTGGTCAGCTGGAGGTCCTGGAGACAGGATGCAGTTGGTCCGGCAGTGGTCCTGGAGGTCGGGTGTGTTTGGTGTGGTTGTGGGATCCAGGAGGCCGGGTGCAATCAGTTGGTCTGGGTTCCCGGTGATAGGGCACAGTCAGTTGGTCTGGGGGTCCTGGCAGCAGGGAGCAGTCAGTTGATGTGAGGGCCCCAGAGGCAGGGAGTGATCGGTCGGGCTGAGGGATCCTGGAGACAGGACTCAGTCAGTCCGGCCAGGGGTCCTACAGGGCCTGGCTGTTGTCTCAAAATGGCGGCAGCTACGTGTAATCAAACCTGCAGGTACTGTAACAGTGAACTTCCAGGAAGCAGCAGGCAGCTGGTTCTCCACTGACGGTCTGCGGTCAATCTGCTGGCAGCTGTCCACCATCGGGAGGTGAACCTCGAGCGTTGGGTGATGGATAGGGTCAAGGCAAGCAGTGGACAGGCGAGAGGCAGGCAAATGGCGATGACAAACGCCGAAAGGATGAGCCGGTGGTGAGTGAAGAGAGCTAGCGCCGGGAAAGATGGACAGTTTCAGAGGTCTTAGTCCACAGATGGTGGGTTCCATTCCTCAGGGCAGAACATCATGGTGGAAGAGTGTGGCAGAAGGAAACAGCTCACCAGGTTTGATCCGGTCCTCTTATCTCTTCACTGCTCCACAATTTCCACATATACAACTGGCACCAAAGTTGTGAGGTGTTGCTAGAGCTTCTCAAGCACAGTGGTTCTCAGATGTGAGCATGCATCATAGTCTCTGCAGTCTTTCTTATCTTCTTTCTTTCTATTGGATAATTTGTTTCCCTGCTTCCAATTCACTGATTTTTTAAAAATATCATCTCATATATTTTCTTGACCCATGGTGAACCTTTCTTTTTCCTTTTTTTTTTTTTTTTTTTTAACTATACTCTTCAACTCTGGTTAATTTTCTCATTTAAAGGTTAATATTTCCAGCGGACTGGAGCTGTGGTTCAGTGGTAGAGGTCTTGCCTAGGCTTTCACAGTGTCCTCAGTTGCAGGGGGGAAAAAGTTAGTATTTCTTTTTTGATATTCCATGTTTATTGTGTAACTATCATCATATCATTTAAAAATTTTTAAATATAATTTTGTTTAATTCTTGGAACCAAATTATAGTAGCTCCTTTGTATTCTTTGTTTTCTAAATCCAATTGCTGTGTCTACCAGGAATCATTTTCTATTGACTGCTTAAAAAGGAATAAACCTACCTGAATATAGGTCAGGATTCTCATGTTTTTAAAATATTCTGAAGGTTGTTGTTTTGAGGTGTTTTGTTTACTTATTTGTTTATGTTTTGTATCTTACCTGATTATAATCTGTGAACTCTTTCTCCCCAAAAGTTAGAAGCCTTTGAATTCTCTGTTAATTTTTTAATTCTTTAATTTTTTTTTAGCGTGGTTTCTTTGGGTTCAGCTCTTTCTCTGCATAGGTTAGTGGCCAGAAACTGTGGCCACTAGTGGTTGAGTGGTTGAACCCATAGTTCTATGGGTTAGGAATCGTGCTGACATACTTTGAGTTTATAAGGCTCTCATCACTTTTTTTTTTTTTTTTTTTTTTTTGTGGTGCTGCAAGGCAAACACTCTACAAACTGACCTATCTCCCCAGCCCACTCTCATCTCTTTTTGATGATTAGAGTTTGGACAGTTCTCAAGTTGTCCTTGACTTTTACTTTCTCTGAGTCACTCTTTGGTGTCCTATATGTGTACACAGCCTCTCAGTTCATTGGAATAAAGAAGGGAGCTTATTTAGGCCCCTTGTGCTTCTCTGATTTCTCAGATCTCCCTGTTAACTTTCTGAATGTTCTGCTATGATAAATCTACCTTCACAGACTAAGGTGGGTGGCCGAGGGAGAAATGATAACATCCCCCAGCAGGAAGACTTTTTCACTGTCTTAACTGTAGCATCTACAAGTGTTTCATGAATAATGACTTCTCAGTTTGTTATTTCCTTTGATCATTTAATTTCCACAGTCCTAAATGGTTATTTTCTATATTACAGTCCTATTTTATAGGCATTTTGAGGGAGTGAGTTTACTAATCTCATCATTCCTCTGTGACTGGAAATCTGTCCACTTCTAAAACTTTCTAACCTCTTAATACCTTCCTAAACCTCCTCCTGCACCACTGTAATTCAGTCCAGTTAGGTTTTGGTTGGGGGGGGGGGGGTGTTGGTACTAGAGTTTGAACCCAGTCCCAGTTATGCTTTACCACTGAGCTGTATCCTCAGTCCTTTTGTTGTTTTTGAGAAAGGGGTCTTGCTAAATTGCCAAGGGCCTTGCTAAATTGCAAGGCTAATCTCAAATTGGGAATCCTCCTTTCTCAACCTCTTGAGTTGCTGGGATTACAGATGTGTGCCACTGTGCCCAGCTCAATCCAGTTAGGCTCTTGTCACCACTGTTCTATGGAAACTACTCTAGTAAGAGTCATCAATGTCCTGCATTCGCCATAACAATTGTCAGTTTTGTGTGTGTGAGTGTGTGTGTGTGTGTGTGTGTGTGTTTCTCAGCAACTTTTCACATAAATGGTCACTCACTTTTTCTGAAATTTCTATTCAGCTTCTAAGATAATATTCCTCCTATCTTCCCATTCATTGATTACTTCTATTACTTTTCATTCCATGAATTTCTCTCTCCTTATGTGGAACCTTCCCTAGGTGATACCATCAGATCCCTTTGACTTAAATCCCTTTTATTCAAATGAACCTTAGATACATTTTTCTAACCCTGGCTTCTACCTTGAACCTCACTTGGCTATATAATAAGGATTTTAAATGTAACTGGAAAACAGAACTCTTGTTCCACTTTCTCCTCCAAACTGATTCTCTTCAATTTTTGGAGGTTTCATGTGGTTCTGACTTTTGTATCATTCAAGTTGGTGTAAAGATCTTACCTTCCTCATAAGATCTTCTCTGACTTTCTGATCTAAAATATAGCCTTTTCTCCCTATCATGATCCATCCTTTTACTCTGAATGAATATGTATTATTTATTTACTCCCTTTTTTCTCTCTATAATGTTTCATGACAGTAGGAACTTTGTTAGTCCTTTTCATTTTTCACATCCTTCAATACTGAACAGTATGCCTGCCATAGAATTAGTACATTGTATTTGTAGAATAATAGTGTTTTCTACTGTAGAATTGATATCATTGGTCAGCTAATAAAGACTCAGTAAACATGGTTAGAATTGGGATAGTTGCATATTTAAATGTATCTTAGGCCTGGAACTTCGTTTACCTAACATTGGCTTAACTAATGCTTATAAATATTGCTCTGCGAAAATTGTCTTTTGGCTCTTTTAGGGAATTGTGTGTTGCCCGGGGACAGATACCTGGGGATCAGATGCATTAAAAACTGATGAGGTTACAGCCCTAAACATTTCTTAAAAACCCCACTTCTGAATATTACTGCATTGGGGACTGAACCTTTAGCATATGAACCTTTGAGGGACATTCCATGTACCTAAAGTCTAGAAAAACAGATAGCTTATTTTTAACATAGTTGTGTATGTTAAAAACAATTTTACTAGCTTGTATATCATGAAGAGGTATGTCTTGGTTACTGGCTGGGTGTGGTGGCATTAACCTGTTATCCCAGCGAGTTGGGAGGCTCCAGGAGGATCTCAAGTTCAAAGCTAACCTCAGCAATTTAGTGAAGTCCTACGCAACTTAGCGAGACCTTGTCTCAAAATAAAAAATAAAAGGGACCGGAGATGTGGCTCAGTGGTTAACTGCCTCTGAGTTCAATCTCTGGTACCAAACAAAAACAAAAAACACAAACCTGGCAATTCTCTACACAAGTGTGCTTCCTACATGTGAACTGGCAAAGTGTAGAAATTCTTCTACAAACCACTTCTGTTTGGAACAGAAATGGACGCAGGTTCAAGTTTGGTAATGTTTTCTGTGTCCTTCTCTATTCCATGGTCAAAACTCAAAGAGTATGACATCAGTTATTATCTTTGTTAAAGCAGTTGAACTATATTATATGTTTATTGCTTCAGTTACGCATTTTGTAACAAGTAATGGAATGACAGATTGGTGTCTTTTAAGAATTTAAATATTACTGCATACATAAACCCAGTTCTGAAGGTCATTTAAAGACTATTCACTTATTTCTCCTATCTTCTAAAAACTAGAGCCCAATCTGTTCTAAGGTAGTTTTGCTTTTTTGACTCGCTGGTCCCTAAACATCCTCAACTTTCTCTTTCATGGGCTCTTTTGTGACCATAATTATCCTTTCCAGATTCCCAGGCATATACCTCATTTTTTTTAGCTTTCTGAATTATTATAGTATAAAAAGCTGAGTTTTTTTTTTTTTTTTTTTTTTTTTTTTGGTCACATAGCTGGTAGTTTGGTATTTTTGACAGCCACTAGAATATTGTTGGAATATGTACTCTTTGTTAATAATCTGTTTAAATTTACTATTACAGTAGAATAAGATATTTAAAAGTCATATTATTTAATGTTTAATTATCAGGCGATGTGAGCGTAACTTTGAAATTTCCCAAAGGAAGTTTCTGTAGTCTATAAATCTGTCAGGACTGCACATGTCTTTTTCTAGTTAACTCCTGGTGTTTTTCACTGTATCTGAGAAAGAAATGGGATTGTTAAGTGTCTCATTTGATCCCTACTTAATTTGCTTTTTAAGAAGTTTGATTTATTTTTTATTATTAGTGGCAAAAAAAATATAGTAGTAACAGCAGCTCATTTCAAATATTTCTTCCAAATCATAGACCAGTGCTTCTCAAGTTATATGTGGTAAAGCACCAATTTCTATAATTTTTAATTCCCCAGACTGATAGTTTTGCAAATATAATACAAATGAATTACTAGAAAAGTAAAAGTTTTAAAAATACAAAATACAGGTCTCAATTCTTATTATCAGATTCATAGATAAAAAATTAGTCTGTCAAATTGCTATAAAAGATTTTAAACCCTCAATTTCGAATCTTATTACTGAGCAGTAACAAATAGTTCATGGACTAGTAACAAATAGTTTGCAGTTCAGTTCTGGTCTACCAACTGTACTTTTTAATAGCATATACATAGCTTGCTCTTTGTAGTGTTTAATGTTATTTCAGGAGCATCTTGGTGATTATGATGGAATAATTGTTGTCTTTTAAAAATTATTTTCATGTGTTTTCTTTTCAGAACCGAGAACTCCAGATCATGAGAAAGCTAGATCACTGTAACATAGTCCGATTGCGGTATTTCTTCTACTCAAGTGGTGAGAAGGTAGGTATAACAGAGAGTATGTATTAAATAATACAATAAACTTGTTATTTTTCGAGAAATAATACCTCCCCACCTCTACCCTAGCAAAATAGTTGCTAATTGAAAGAAAGCATTCAAAGCACAGGCCCAAGAAATGGTCATTGAATATCATTAGTTATAACAGGAACATGCTAATGAGAATATAAAGGGAATGAATATTTAAGAATTTCTCCTTTTTTTTTTAAACATCTGTCTTTAGTTTATATATTTTTATTAATATGTCTATGTTTTCATGAAATCACTTCATCTGTTTATTGTAGGGAGGAAAATTATGTCAATTTGTTAGGTGGAAATTGATGTGAGATGAAGAGGAAGTAGGAGGACTTTGATAGGACTAGAAAGAGGGTTATAAATTAGGAAGTAAGTTTAATTGGTCTTTGGTAGGAAAAAAAAATACAGTATACAGAGCTTACTATAAATTGTCACAATTTCTGATCACATTTAGTTTTGTGAAAGTAAAGGATAATTCAGACTTTGTGCCAAGAATGCTCCTCTTACCTTTCTCCTCCCTTGGTCTTTCTCTTCAGAAGATGCAATAACTAATGTTAATGTAATCAGTGGAGAAAGAAGCAAAGAAAACCAGTTTCTTCTGCTGTACTTTGGTCTTTTTCTACTGTCTATTCTTTTCCCCAGTTTCAGTATTTCCTTACATTGTTTTCTTCATTGATTTGGGGTGCAAGAACCTGGCAAGTAACATAGAAACCTCACTTGTGTGTGTGTGTGTGTTTTTTTTTTTTTTTTTTTTTTTTTTTGTGAGGGGGAGAGGGGCAAAGTAAATATGACTGAATAAATTCACTTGATATTTTGGACTTCAGATTTTATGCACATAATATGTAATGTTCTTAGATCCATAACTGTACTTAGATTTTCTTGGAAATTCTTTTTATTTTCACATGATAAACCCAGTGATATAGGAGAAGACCTATGTATTTAAGCCAAGGTGGTGGTGTCCATGTCTATAGATCTATAATTGTGTATACATTTGTATGTCATAACTAATATGTGTTACCAGCCATAATTAGTAAATTCGTCCTTTATCAATACTTGTTTCTCAATTCTTTTTTAAGTTTAAATTTTGCCTCTGTTCGTATGGAAATCATAAACCCTAATAGATATTTGAGTTCTCTTATTTCTAAATCTAATTACTTGGTTCATGCACCTACTGCCTTATACTATCTTTAATCTTAGCTGTTTTGGCCTTTGTTTTTCTTTGCCTTCCCAAATAAGATTATGGAGCATCTGTTATGTTCACAGCACTCTGAAAATGAAATTTTGCATCCTCATGGCTTTTTGTTATTAGATGCTAGACATCATAATACCCCAGGAAGGAAAGTAAAGGTCAGAGTTATTTATTTCTGTGAGCCACTAGATTATGTATAAATTCATTTGCGAAGGCCTCCTTACAAAGTCCCTAAATATTTTCTCTTGATTGCTTAATTTGCATGGCTCTCCCTATATGTCAAGTACTGGTTTAATGCTTCATAAATATTAGCTCATTCAACTTCTGTGAAATTCAAGTGTAGAAAGGTAAGAATATCAGACCTTGAAATGTAAGATACCTGATGGCTTGCCGTCTGGTTTTGGTTTGGTGGGAAAAACCCCCATAATTGGCAACCCTTACCCCAGACTTAATCTTGCCTTCATGGTAACAGTTGACCAGCTGTTATCTGAGTACTTCAGAGTAGGACTTCCTCCCTGCTACTGCTTACAGCTTCCTATTTATCTTAAAATCATTCTTATAGATACAGAGATGCCATTAATAGAGGTTAACAAGGACAGTGAACCTCTGTCTATTAGAAAAAAAAAAACTTTCAAATGTTGTATATCTCTTAGAACTTTTTCTTGAGCATTGTAAAATTTCTAAAGTGAAAAACAGATAGCTTAGTTTTGGGTAGCTCCTTAAAATAAAGAAAAAAGTGGGATAGTGCAAAAAATAATTATCTTTGTTTATAAAAAAAAAAAAGGATAAAAGCTTTCTTCTTTTTCTAATAAATGTTTCCCAAAGCACAAATCATTTTACTTTTGGTAACATCCAAATTGCTTAGGTCCCTTGTACTCAGAATCTGTAACAGAGACTCATAGAAGCTGCCTTCACTTAAAGCAGTGACTCTAAACTTTGATCTGCAGGTGTTCTGTGAATAACTGAAAGCAGGGTGACATCTCAGCCTTCATTTTGTATCTGTCTTCTTTCTTCCCTTAAACTTTGTCAAAAGAAAATTTTTTAAAAAGGGAAGTTTTCTGACATGTATACACAGGTTTAAGATTTCCCATAATCTTATAGTCACCAAAAAGATCATTTCTTTTTGCCACTCATAATCTCTACTTATGAATTATTCTAACAGAACTAATGTAGTATTTGATATATCAAGTAGTGAAGTAATTCTAGACATAGGAAAAGATGGGTTCTGCTCTAGGGTTGAGAGATCGGACTCTCCAGGAATAGAGTTCCACTGTTGTTATAGAGAGATTTAAATATCTGTGAATTTCTTACCTGCCCCTAGAGATTATGTATTTCTGAATATAGTAGTCCTATAATTGGTAGGTATTTTTCTAGCAGAAGTGTTGCCCGTGTGTATTTTTGAGAAAAGTTTTGAAGAATGAAATAAAGTTTGAGATGGCCCATGTGATATGTACATAGAGATGTCCAGAAAATAGATACTTGTATGGCTTTACTTACAGTGTTCTAAGTTAACATTGACAAGGTTGGATAAAGAGGGTGTATAGAGTTTCGGGGAGGAAGAAGCCTGGGTGTTGTTTGAGGTCAGGACAGTAAAAGGTCAACAGTTTGACAGTATTTCCTTCTGTTCCTAGAATTTGTTGAGGCGTAAAAACAAACTTATGAGAATGTTATAAGGAAACCAGTACCTTTGGGTGAGATTCAGATTTTGTCTGGGGAAAGGCAATAAAAAGAACCCTCCAATAAGAAAACGAGATTATCAGACAGTTTCTTTTTGGGTTTCGGAGAGCACAGGGGAAAGCTTTGGGAAAGAGATCAGCCATAAGAATACGAGCCTAAATGAGGCCATGAGGAGACATTTAGGGGATGAGTTGAGGTATTGCAAAGATCAGAAGAACAAGAATTCATTGTTTCAGGATTACAGAAATGAAAGACTCAGGTAGGTTCTAGGTTAGATGAATTCAAATGTGTGTGGAAGTTTTAGAAATACTCTATACTCATCTTTGACTCTTTCCCTTTTCATCATTTTCCTTCAGTTTTCTCCAACTCTTTTCTCTCCTCTCTCGAGTCTGTCTCCTTTCTGGATTTCTGCCCTTTCACTCTTAGGTTCTGGATTTCTGTCTTTCTGTCTCTGGGTTTTGTCTTGGTCTTTTTTACCCACTCCTTTCAGATTTCCTTTTCCTCTGTAACTCTCCTTCTGTTTCTGCTCTCTTCTCCCTCTTTCTCTCTTGGTTATTTCCTTCCTGTGGTTCTCCATCAGCCTTTTTCTTTGTCTCTGTACCTCTCTTTTGTTGGATTTCTATTTATCTTTCTTACTTTGTACCTGTGATCCTCTATAAATCTTGTTACTGATTCCTACTTGGCTTGAATTTTTCTCTTAGTGTTCTTTCTCTCTGGGCCTTTATCACTCCCTTTTTTTCAAAAAAATTTTTTTCACAGTCACTGTTCTAACCTTCAACAGTTTTACATATCTTCTTCCATATGTGCTCATTTATATAGGTGTATATGCTTGACTCTTCTTAACCTTACTAAATATTAATGATTTCATTAAAACTTCCTATTGCATCATCATATATAGTTGTGTAATATTCTGTTAAGTTGTACTACATATATTCTTCTTTATTTCCCTGTAGTTATTTTTCATTTGAGAATAGTAGCTAACCTATTTTTGTCTGTAAGCATTTTTCAGATCTGGGTGGAGTTAAAAGTAGTAGTTCTATAATATTAGGTAAATATTTTCATTGACTTCAGTGTGGCTGAATGAGATGTCCATTTTAATGACTCTTTGTGTTGTATTCCACCTTGTCATTTTAAAGACTCTGTAACTAGAAATATTTGGGTTTCCTTTCCAGTTGTTGCACATGATAGCATCTATGAATCTGGGCAAGATATTCACTTTTGTAAGCCTATCCCCTGCCTCCTGTATAGTAGGGATTTTGCAAAGAACAAATTTTAAAGAAAAATGTTTATCGAGTGCTTATAGCACCTGGCATGTAAACATTAATTTACCATTTGCACAAACCATTGTGTTTAACAATAGCAAATATATATTATACTTGTTGTACATCAAATATCGCCCTGAGTTCTTACCTGTACTTTGTAACTCACCTAAATCTCCTAGCATTTCATGTGAAGAATTGTTACTGTTGTTATCTCCATTTTATAGAAAAAGAAACTGGCTTTTAAATTATCCCAGAATTATATAACTATTAAGTGACAAGGTTGGGGTTAACCCTAGGCAGCCTGACTTCCGAGTCTATATAACATGCTTTTTTTATTTAGCATAGAATGTGAATTTCTGCAGAAGCAGTGTACCAGAAAGGTAACATTGAAAAATACCTTAGTAACAATGGTTGAATAATAGCAGTAGAAATAATAGTCATAGTAGCAGTAATAAGAGTAGTAGAGGTAGTGGTAATGATAGCTGAAATTTACATGATACTCTCTCCAGGGCATTAATCTAAATACTTTACTTTTATTTAATCATTTAAACCAGTATTTTAAACTTTGGGTCTGCAGAAGATGTACAACCCTTCTCAAATGATTGTATATTTTATTATCATTAATACTACCTGTACTATTGTTATTGCTACTGTTACTATTATAATACCTCCTTATTCAAACATCATTACTAAATGGTTATGCATTTTTTATTGAGGCCTAGTTTGTATCTTTTATTATGTTTTGAAAGAGTTCTCTGCCCTGAAAAGAGAAAGACCATTAATTGAGTCATTCATCTAAGAGACAAGGAAAGTGATTATAGCTAACTACATATATATTAAGAGCAAATGTTTTAATTTTTTTTGGAGGGGAGGATGCTGGTGACAGGGGTGCTTAACCATTGAGCTAAATCCCTGGGCCCTTTTATGTTTTATTTTGAGGCGGGTTCTTACTCAATTGGTGAGACTGGCCCTGAACTTGCAATCTTCCTGCCTCAGCCTCCTGAGTTGCTGGGATACAGGTGTGCACCACCATACCCAGCTATTATGTTTTTAATTAATGAAACTTCCAAGTTATAGAAATAGTACCTTATCAATTTTACAACCTGCAGCTTTCTCCCCTCTTCCTTTTTCTTTCTCTTTACCTTCCTTCCTGTGTGAAAATCACAGATAGCAAGAAATCTGACTGACATGCACAAGGGCACACATAAATGCACAATTGTTTTCATAAACTTGATTCCCAGAAATGGCATTGTTGAGTCAAATTGGGAGTTTGTATGTCTTTTTACTTTCAGTTGAATACATTAACCCATTTAGTTTCCCAAAAGGTTGCATGAGTCTGAGTTTTCACCAGAAAGGAGATGTGATGCATAATGGAAAGTGACCTTTTCTAATACTTAGGTTTCTTAGATTTAATTATCTTTTCCTGTTTGATAGGTGAAAAAATGGCAACTCATTGTTTTTTTATTATTCCTTTAATTATTGGTGAGGTTGAGCATCTTTCCACATTTTTGTTGGCCATTTGTATGACCATCTTCATGCTCTGTGTTGGTCAGCTTTTCATCATCGGGACAAAATACCTGAAAGTTGCGGGGAGGCTTAGAGGAGGAAAATTTATTTTGGTTCATGATTTCAGAGGTTTCAGTCTGTGGTCAACTGACTCCAGTGCTTTGGGCCTGTGGTAAGACAGAACATCAGTGCTAAATGATGTAGTAGAGGAATGCCACTTATCTCACATTGACCTGAAAGCACAGAGAACAAATGTGAGAGGAAGGGACTGGAGACAAGATATACTCTACTAGGGCATGCCCCCTATGACCTACTTCCTTCAACTAGACCCCACCTCCTACAGTTTCTACCACTTCCCACTAATGCCGTCAAATGATGAATTTATTGGTACATTAACCTACTCATGAGGTCTGAACCTTCATGACCCAATCAGCTTTCCAAAGGTACCATCTTAGAATATTACTGATTTGGTGACCAAACCTTCTAACACATGTGCCTTTGGGGGACATTCCATATCCAAACCATAACACCTTTTTTTCTATTTGATATTGGTCTTTTCTTATTCAGTATTTAAATAAAAACAGATTAGCCCGTTGACATGCATAACTGAAATAATCAGTCTTTTCGTAATTGTCACAGTGTTTGGACATAATTTTTGTGATATTTTTTAAAGTAGTATAAAAGTTTCACATTTGAATATAATCAAATTGGCATATTTTCCTTAATAGCTTATAGCTGTTTTGTCCTCCAAGGTTTGCAGAAACACCCATGTTTTCTTCTAGTACATTTGCAGTTTTGTTTTTAAACAATCTTTTGGTAATTTTGGTATTTATTTTAAGATGTCAGATAGGAATAAAGCTTGCCCTTACTTGTTGTTTGCTAGCTGCTTACTCCCTTTTCCATTCCTTCCCCAAAGTTTCTAAACAAAAAGATTTACCCTAATCCATACCCCCTTTACTGTTACTATTATTTTGCTCTCTTACCAGCCCATTTTACCCATTAGAGAAAAGATAACTGTTGTGAAGTTTTTTTGGAGCTAAAATTCCTTGACCCAATTCCAAGAAGAATCCTGGTCTTCCATGATACTGTGTTGAATGTCTTATTACTGGGTTTTCTGATATGCTGTTTTGCATCCCATCAGAGTTTTAGAATGATGTCATGGTTCTATTTAAAACTGCAGCCTTAAGCCATTTTTTTTTTTTCTTGACCTCAGAAGTTATCTGGGGATAAAAGTATCATTATATTATCTATTTTCTGAAGATATGATAGTTACCCCTGCTGTTGTTGATTTGTTAGGTATAATCAAAATCTTGTCATTTAAATTTCTTAGTGTATGTCTTTAATGTGGAGATCGTGGAAAAGTGATTTTCATTGATTAGAGTGATTTTCATTGATTAAAGATAACTAAGAAAATTGAACCGTTGATTGGTGAGTCCTGCATATTTGTAATTGCAGCAGCTTGGGAGACTAAGGCAGGAAGGTTACAAGTTTAAGGCCAGACTCAGCAACTTAGTGAGGAGGTCCTGTCTTGAAATAAAAAGGGTGGGGAATATAACTCAGTAGAACGCCCACCCCTGGGTTCAGAAAGTGCAGTACAGTACAGGAAGGAAGGAAGGATGGACTGAAAAAAACTGAACCATGTCTATATTTATGCCCTCGTGTAACTTTTTTTTTTTTTTTTGAGTTTCTGAATAAGATCCACTTTGTATAAAAATACAATTCTTTTCAAAGGATTTGTAACAGTGACTTCTTAGCCAGTTTTGGAAGCCTAGTAGCAGCTCTTTGAGTTTAGTACTTACTCATGTTAGTGAAATAAGTGTTTTTAGAATCTACATCTGAACTCATATTCTTTAATGTGTTTTATTTCTGTATCAGCTTTTAACTTTTAAGCTACTCTGTGAGTTTTTAAGAATTCAGTCTGGTAATCTAAGAGAGATTGCATTAAGAAAACAGCAGGCCTGAGCTAGGTTTAGTGGCGCACACCTGTAATCTTCAGCAGCTTGGAAGGCTGAGGCAGGAGGATCCTGACTTGAAAGCCATCCTCAGCAAAAGTGAGGTGCTAAGCAACTCATTGAGACCCTGTCTCTAAATAAAATACAAATTAGGGCTGGGGATGTGGCTCGGTGGTTGAGTACCCTTTAGTTCAACTGCTGGTACCAAAAAGCAAAACAATAAATAAAAAAAAAAAAAAGAAAAGAAAGAAAACAGCAGACCTGAGATGTTTCAGGAAATTATACATGCTGAAAATGCTGAATTCAGCCCTTTCCCTGAAATATTAGTGTCCCCAGTCTCCTGAATTGTTCTTTGTAGGAACCTCTAAATAAAACTATAAATAAAACTCAATAAAATATATAAACTATAAATAATTCTCAATAAAACTTTTGAGAATGTGAAAATATTGCTGTATACTCTTTATGTTTTCTAGAGTTGAACACTACCCTTCCTCAGGGATTATTGTTGTGACTATTTAATTTACATTTAAACATTTGTAAATTTAAGAAGATCATTTATTCAAGCCTCCATATTTCTCATAAAATAGTAAAGTGCTGAACTTATACATGATTTTTTTAACCTTCCTTTGATGTACTCCACTTTGCTGCTACCATTAATAAAATAAGCTGCTTTTAAAAGGGATATCATCAGTACTTCAAATGAGGCCTGAAATCTGCATAGTGGAATTATCTTTATTTATCTAAACACAGTACTTTTGCCATATCCTAATGTTGCATTATGTTTTTCATTAGCAGTTTCTCAACTAAGATTACTTATCAGTTCTGTTCACTTACACCTACTATTTACTTTGCAGATGAATTACTGTTGGGTTTTAAGCCATTTTTCCTAGGTTTATGTCAATCTTAGTTGGCTGTGTTAAAATTAGAGGTTATATGCTGTCAGATCTGTCCCCAAGTATGTTTTATTTGACTAGGTACCACATTGTTAATTTTTTTTTTTTTTTAAGAATGCTTTCAATTAATTTTTGCACTGGTTGACCAACCACTTCCCCTTACTACATTACAGGGTTTGGCTGTACCTTTACATTTGTTATTTAGTTTTTGAAGTTATTTGCTCTTACAACCCCTTATAAATTAAAGCACTTATGAATGACAGAGTTCATAGTATTACCACTAGAAACCACCATTGAACACAACAGTAACCTTTTATTCTTTATATTCTTTCCTTTTAGTATGATTGTTTAGCAAATGAAGTAAGTTGTAATTCTGTGCTGTACATATCTGCAAGTTGTTAATAAACATTATAATTAATTTTGTCAAGTGGTTTATTAAGATCAAGATACCTTGTAATTAAGAGGTTTTTTTTGAAAAGTAAACTTTTAACTTTACTTTGTATCTGCCCTCTTTGTATCTGCCTTCTCTTTGACCTCATGTTGCGATTACAGTTTTCACTGCACCTGAAGTTCTTCTTGCAATATGCACTTCCATTTCTTCTTTTATACCTGCACACTTAATTCCTCTGCAGTGACTAGTAACATACAGTAAATGCTGAAAATTTAAATTATCTCCTTCAGTTTGGTAACTAAGATAATTTCATATCAGGAGATTATAAAAGTTTGTTTATCTGCAGTTTTTCCTACTTATTAGATAGTAATAATTCTAAACTTCATTTTCTGCTTTGATTTACCTAACATATCATTGACAGGAACAGGGTACAGGTTGTTCCTCTTTCCTACTTGGTTGGATTCCCTTTTTCAGATGTGGGTTGGTGTCTTTGTGCTACTAAAAGAAAGGATATTTGAACATATGACCTTTTTGTGGTAACTCACTTCCTTATGAGCTACTCTTTTTGTGATAGTTAATTATAGAACACAAACGATTATTTTACTAATTATATACTATTAAGTAACTATAAAACTTTTTTGTGGAGATTAGAGACTTTTTTTTAAGTACCAGGACTGAACTCAGGGGGTGCTTAACCACTGAGCAACATCCGTTTTTATTTAATTTTAATTTTTTTGTTTTGTTTTTTGAGACTCTGTCTCGCTAACTTGCTTAAGGCCTCACTAAGTTGCTGAGGCTGTCCTTGAAGTTTCCATCCGACTCAGCCTCCTGAGTTTGCTGGAGTTACAGGCATGTACCACTACATCCAACTGGAGATTAGAGACATTTTGAAGAATGTCTCTAATAATCAAGTTATTGCTGAACAAACTGAAGCCTACAAAGATTGACTTGCACACACCAATTCCATCAGAGCTAAAGCTAAAAATCTATTTTTCTTAGCTCTCAATTTGGTACTCTTTTTACTACCATACTGCGTTTCCTGATAGGATATGAAGACTTTGAGTCTCAGCTTAGAATGTAGGAAATTTTACCATTGGTGATACCTTTAAAATCATGGTAACCAAAATAAAAGTTTAAATATGATTGGGAATCTTAACAGTATTGAAGTGTCCATGTTTTTTACATGGAATTATTACAGAGGTGTGATATACTTGTTTTTACTGTTCTGGTTATATTCTAAAGTAATTTTGTGTAATCAAAATTGAACACATAAATCTTTTCTTTAAAAATCTGAATAATTGAATGTATAGAGAATTTACTTTGAATATTTAAAGACCAATTTCTAATCTGTTTGTTTTTTCTTTTGAATAAACCTTTTTAGAAAGATGAGGTCTACCTTAATCTGGTGCTGGACTATGTTCCGGAAACAGTATACAGAGTTGCCAGACACTATAGTAGAGCCAAACAGACGCTCCCTGTGATCTATGTCAAGGTATGTAAAAATGGAACAATTTCCCATTTTGGAAAATATTTGTCGTGAGACAGGGAGAATATTGTATTATTGCATTTAATTTTCAGGGAGAAAAAACTGCAAAGTGGGTATTGCTAGTTTTGGTAAATTCTTATATGGTTTTAAAATAATGAGGTTTTCACTTTTAAAACTTCCATGAGAGTCTGGGGATATAACTCAGTTGGTAGAGTTCTTGCCTCAAAAGCACAAGGCCCTGGGTTCAATCCCCAGCACCACAAAAAAAACAAACAAACAAAAAAAAAAAACAAAAAAAAACAACCTTTCATGATATATATTGAAGATATTCTCATAAATTGTAGTGAATTATTCACAGACAGTTATGAATTTTAATTCTAATTCTGCTAACCATAGCATATTTTAAAAATTTCTAATAACTTTATTGTGCCACAGACCAAAATAGGAGCATATCATATAAACTTATGTAAAATTGTATACTTATAAATTTAAGGTCTTATTGATATTTATAGATACTTTTGCTGCATCAGTAGCAGTAATTTAAACTTTTGGCAATTTAAAACATATACAAATACTACTTAATTTGGGGTTTCTAATACTGATGCCATCTTACTTATTTGACTTTTTTTTTTTTTGGTAGTGGGTTTGAACCCAAGGGCATTTACCACTCATCTACATCCTGACCCTTTTAATTTTTAGATAGGGCTTTGCTAATTTGCCTGGCCTGAAATTTGTGGTATCAGCTTCCTGAGTTGCTGGGATTACAGGTGTGCACCACCACATGGGCCTTATAAAATGTTATTGATGAATGTCGTTATTCTTTCTTAAGAACTGTAATTCTTTCATAAAGAGAAACTGCCCCATATAATCTTTTTCTTTCTTTCTTTTTTATTTTCAGTTGTAGATAGATACTTTTATTTTATTTTATTTTATTTCATTTTATTTTATTTATTTTTATGTGGTGTTGAGGATTGAATGCAGTGCTTCACATGTGCCAGGCAAGTGCTCTACCCCTGAGCTGCAACCCCAGCTGCCCATGTACTCTTAATTGTACTTTAAAGTACAAGTGATATGAAAAGACAGGTTTATATTTGATTTCTTACTTTTACTTAGCAAAATTTAGAATTGAACGGTTCCATAACATCCTTCATAGTTACTAGTTAGGTGTATTCTGGTTTGTTTTTTTGTTTATACTATGTGATAGCTCCCTTATTCTCTAGAATAACAGTGTTCTAAGTTCATCTTACATATTTCTTCCTCAAAGGTTGAAATCAACCTTTTCTTTGAGGAGACCATGTTCTTTTAGTAAGAAATGGTTTTTAGAGACCATAGTCTAAATATTGGATGTGCTAACTGCCATAGGGTTGGTTATCACTTCTGGATTGTTTTAGTAAAAAGAGCTAGGAGATATGGGTAATTTTTTCAAAGATACAACACATCTGTTTTTCCCCAAAAAATAAATACACAATAAATTCATATTGATATTTCCAATTAAAATTGAGTTTTTTTATCACATTTTTTTAAATTATTGGTTCATTTTACATGGCAATAGAGTCCAGTTTTTTTAAAACTTAACCCTGACTGTCTTCCATCACTTAATGCTGAAAATTTCATTTCTCAATGACAGCATTATAATTACCCACTTACTAGCACCTTCAGCTGAAAATAATGTTTAAGATCTTTTTGAAGCACTTTTTACCCCCCTATTCAGTCCTATTAGGAGTGAACTAAGGTATCTATTTTAAAGCAGCATTGAAGAACTCTCTTTGTGTGACTATACCCCATTAAGTTTCATATGTTTTATTTTACTTTTATTATAGATTATATTTTAAAAAAATTTTATAGCTGACAATGGACAAAATGCCTTTATTTTTATTTTGTTCATTTTTATGTGGTGCTAAGAATCGAACCCGGTGTCTCACACATGCTGGACAAGCACACTGTCACTGAGCTACAGCCCTAACCCTATAGATTGTATTTTTTAAATGTTACATTAATTTTACTTTTAAATTAACATAAAAATATTCACATGCTTCCAGAGTACAATCTGTTTAACAAAATATGTTCAAAGAAGTTAAACTTTTATGTGTTTCTTCTCTGATCCTTTCTTTTACCAAAGTTAAATATTTTTAAAAATTTTGTACAGTTTATTCTGTCATTTTTAAAAATCATCATTGTGTAATTATTTTATCCAATCCTATTACCTTTTTCTCTAAATGGTAACATAAGGTATACATTTTCCTCTTTTTTTTTTGGTATAAAAATACATCCTGGAACTCTCTTATATTTTCATGGATTAAAGATTACATTGTGGAGATCACTTCATATGTTCATATTTTGCCAGTATATAGTTGGGCTTAATCTCTAATATTGTATATTTATAAAAATTAAAGTAAAATTATTGTGCATATTGA
Source organism: Sciurus vulgaris (assembly GCF_902686455.1). NCBI lineage: Eukaryota > Metazoa > Chordata > Mammalia > Rodentia > Sciuridae > Sciurus > Sciurus vulgaris. Next base: position 70,216,384 of record NC_136470.1, on the reverse strand, counting down.
AGTTGATATACATGGAGAGAAAAGTAGTATTCATTTCTCCTCCTTGTTGAAAAAGGGATCATTCTTTTTTATAACCACAGCTCTTCCAGAATCACCTATTGGCCCTGGGTATTCTCTGGGAACACAAATCTATTTGTATGTTTGAAGTTCTGAAAAGAGAAAAATAGTGTCTGTAGTTAATGGATTTATGGGTTGAGCTTCTTCACTTATTCATTCTACACAGTTTTATTGCAGTCCTATTATATGAAAAATCTTAGATTGGGAGATGGAAATAAAAGTGACAAATTACGTTCAACTCTTTCATGGTACCATCTAACAAAGATTTGTTTGGCATACATGTTTACCAAAATGGCAACTGCATTTCTTTGTGATTGTTTCACTTTCACTTTTTCTGGGAGAGTTGAGTCATTCTGTGAACATATTGTTTGGAACCTGTTTCTTCACCTCTTTTCTCTTGCCTGTTTTATAGTTGATGATAGTTATAAGTTAAAAAGTTTTGAGCATCTTTGTTTTTCTGATGTGCATCTTTCAGAACTAAATGGGTTTTGAAATGTAACTCTGAAACAGATGACAATCCAGTCATTGTTATGAACTTAAATTTTTTTGTATTTTTGAGGTGAGGTGTCAATATGCTGCTGAGGCTGGCCCTGAACAGATCCCTGAGTAGCTGGGACTATAGGTGTGTGCACTACACCTAGCCTGAAGTGATTTTTTTGTTTTTTGTTTTGTTTTGTTTTTAAATTGGAAAAACAAACAAAACTTGTGTAAGGACAAGGTCTGAATGTATAAGAGAGCTGGATACATTTTTGTGAATGAAAATCAAAATTGTTATTCTGTTATTTGTTTTAAACAGATGTTGTGGCACAAAGGGGGAAAACATTGGCCTTGAGTTAGATTTGATTAACTTTATTACTGTGTTCAAACTGCTCCCTGAACTTCATTTTCCTCTCTTTTAAAATAAGGGGAAATGTATATATCACAGAGCAATTGTAAGAATTAAATAAATGAGTAGAAAATCACTTGGTTTTGTCGTTAGTACATGTTAAAATAATCTGTTATATTTCAAATTGGGATCATTATATTTGATGGTTTTGTTTTTTGTTTTTTTTTTTTCACAGCAAGTGAGGATCAAACCCATGACCTTATACATGCTAGACATTACCACTGAGCTACATCCCTGGCCCAGTTTCTAAGAATTAATATTTTAATCTTCTATGTAGTCATCTAAACTATTTTAATTGTTATATTTTGCACCTTTGTTAATAAAGTAAAAATATGACAGAATAAAGAAATTGCAATTTTAAGAAGAATATCTATTCCCAAGCCACAACAGAAGATTGCAAATGTGATATTGGGCAAGTTGCTTAATCTCCCTGACCTGGTTTCTTTATATATAAAATAATAATAGTATTTATGGATTACGTGAGGTTGTTATAGGATTAAGTGAAATAACACATGTAAAGCACTTAGAATAGTGCCGGGAAAATAATAGTTGTTTTCTCTCTTTTTAGTGTAGAAACCCTTTCAGCTTTCTTATAAGTGTGCTTTTACAAAGTGGAACAAGAAGATACAGAATTGCATGTTTTATTCTTAATCTTGGTTTTGCAAAAGATGAAGGAAGAGAGTGGAGATAGAGTAATCTTCCAGATGAAAGAATACAGTAAAAAGACATCCTGAAATTAACCTAATTTAAGCTGTTTAGCCCTTTTTTTAAAGAAAACTTTTTATTTTCGTTGACCTAGATGTTAATACCCTGACAGAGTAGGTAAAATCTTTATGTTAGTAGATGAATATCTATGAATTCAGTTGCTTATAAATCACTTTCTTAGTGAAAAAGAATTAAACTCAGAATACACTTTAAGACTTGGAGATTGATTCTGTGAGCAGTGATACACTTATAGAATCGCATCTTTTTTTTTTTTTTTTTTTTTTTTACAAGATACATGGATACCTAAATGTTTGAATTCTAACTTTAGTGGTAAATGCTGGTATTATTGAATATCTTACATATGCATTTTATGTCATGCTTCATCTTTAAGAAGGCTTAAACTTTTCCAACTTTAATACATATTAATATTAAAGATGTGCTGCAATTCACCTGTTTTCAGTTTCTGTCATGCCTCTGAAGGACAGTAGATTTCCGGTTAAGTAATCTAACCCTTATCAGTAGCCTCTAAAGATGGCATCATATGTCTATGTTTCATCTAACCCATATCTTTTTATTTTATTTCATTTAAAAGTTTTTATTTATCTATTTCACCAAGACACTCATATCTTTGGTATGAATTATTTCACATTTTTTTTTATGGTGTGGATTTTGGGGTAGAGGTCAGAAAGAGAGTAGTGAGAAAATTTTAAAGTGAATTATTAAAAATTTTTTTTTAAAGAGAACTGAAGATCCAGGGTGGGTGGGAGTGAATTAGATCACTACAGGATTTGGGATAAACAGAAGGATTATGGTATTCTTATGGTATATATCTAACGTATATCTTTTTTAGTAACAGAATTGAAGAATATCATCTTTTAAGGTGATGTCGGTAGTCAGCTAAGCATGTGTTTTTAAATGGTAAAGTTTACTTATTTCTGAAGGATATTAATAGAGTGGTGATGCTGCTAACAGTATTACTGGTGTTTTGATAGGTAATTGCTGAATTTTTTTCAGTACACCTGTGAGTTTTCAATAACCTTAGAAACTGACATCTTAGAAAAAAATGATTCAGAAAATGACATTGGAAATACTTTTACATTAAGCAGTCTGTTTATACTAGAAAGAATGATGAACTTAAAAATCAGAAGACTTGCTGGGCACGGTGGCACATGCTTGTAATCACAGCAGCTTGAGAGGCTGAGGCAGGAGAATCCTTAGTTCAAAGCCAGCCTCAGCAAAAGTGAAGTGCTAAGCAGCTCAATGAGACCCTGTCTCTAAATAAAATACAAAATAGGGCTGGAGATGTGACTCAATGGCCGAGTGCCCCTAAGTTCAATCTTTGGTTAAAAAAACAAAAACAAAAACAGAAGACTTGGCTTCTGATCCAAATATTAGTTTTGAGTCATATGATTTGGGCCGTCTCTGAGTTTTATATCATGTTTTAAGTAAAAGCTTTTCTTATCTCATTCTAGGTAAAATGTTAGTAAAATAAGAGGTTATAAAGCACGTTGTCAGGTTTCCTTTTTTAAGTTATTAAAGGGTGGTATAAATACATGGCTAATGATTCTTTAGTAAGCTAGTTCATACAAACAGGAAATGAAACTTGTTTAAGGAAGATTGAGTAATCACCAGCATTTTCACTTGTTCTGTTCTGGGAATGTTACTTTTTTGTGGCTTAATGATTCTAGTTTGTTTGAAATAGGAATTATTCAATTAATGTTCATTATTTATTCCAGTTGTATATGTATCAGCTGTTCAGAAGTTTAGCCTACATCCATTCCTTTGGAATTTGCCACCGGGATATTAAACCACAGAACCTCTTGTTGGATCCTGATACAGCTGTCTTAAAACTCTGTGACTTTGGAAGGTAAGCTGGCTCCCCCTGCTGCTCTCTGTTCCCAGTATACTCTTTTTATTAAATAAATTCCTTTTACAATTTCAGTCTAAACCCTTACTAAGGGAGTATAAACTAATGCATTTCCTTATAAAGGGGTAGTTTTTGATTATTTCTGTTAGAATTAAATGTGTATACTCTTGTTAAGTGCAACAATTTAACTTTTAGTAATTATTTCATTGAAAAGATTTATTTACAAAATACTATATGTACAGAGATTTTTATCATTGCATTGATTATAAATGTAATATGAAAATGTCCAAAAATTAAGGTATATACAAATAAAATGTTATACATGCCACCAAGAAAAAGAATGTAGCAGCTTTTTATGAACATTTATGAATATTTCTAGGATATATTAAATGGAAAAAGCAAGTTCAAGACTATGTATATAGTATGCTATCTTTTGCTTTAAAAAAACACTTTTTATGTGTGTATGTATATACATTTCAAAATATATGTGTGTGTGCATATGCATATGCATACAAATGACTTGTTTCTAAAATAATATATATAATCTATAACATTTCCTCCGGGAAGGGAAATTTTGGGGATATAATGTAGTTGGGAAACTCACTTTTTCATTGATTATATTTGAGAGTTGTTTGAACTTATGTGTATATATTCCTTCTTCAGTAAGAACTAATTAAAATATTTTTTATTATACATTGCTTTGTATCCTTTTAACCTCAGAATAAACCTCAATTCAGGAATAAGGTAAAAGGTGGATCTAGTTGCAACTTTTATTTTCTGCTATTAATTTTTTCTATAAATTCCTACACATTTTGTTGAATTCTTAAACTTATTTTTTGGTAACATGCTATGACTTTGTACTAAAACTTCATCCTTTCTATTTCCATAATTTTTAGCATTTTGTGTCTTTCAATATGCAGTCAAGCCTATATTCCTTTCTAGTACAGGCAGTTATCCTGTTACTTCCTCTCTGGTATTATCACCTAAAATAATCCCTCTTTCCTCTCTCTTCTGAAGAGATCTCTACATAATTTTTATTTTTCAGGTTTTTTTCATCCTTGTCACAAATTCTTATTTTTCATCTTAGCTCTGTAGATTACACATTGATGCAACCTAGTAGTATCTGTGTTCCTACCTCTTTAAAATACTTTCACATCAACCCACAGTTTAAATTTTAGGTTTAACATAGGATGTCTTTTCCACAGGCTATAGAGAAATCCTTAGAAAGCAAGCATATCTGCTCTATCACAAATTATTTCTTAATAGTCTCACAAATGTGTCCTCTTTCAGCCATCCTGATTTACTATTTCCTAATTTTAAACAGCCATCCTAGGACACAACTTACTTTGTAGGCTCTAACTTTGTCCCTTGAACTATAAAAATAGATAAAATAACAAATCAAAAACCTTGATGCTTGAAATAAAGCATGACTGATTATTTGCAGGATATTTGCCAAAATTAGATGAGTTTTCTCATTATACAGTGTCTTTCTCCCTGAGAATAATTGACTGATAAGTACTGTAAAAAGACTGACAGCAAGGTTAGTAGTTTGTTTTCTCCCCTCGTGTCAAAACATGGTTGGGGCAGGCCATGTTCTTAAGATACAGAATAGCTTTATTCTAATAAATTTGGTATGGTAAGACAGCATTTTTACAAACTCTGATAACAAAGGTGCCTTCCTTGTTTTTAACAAGAATGTTTTGGGCAAGTGGGGTTTGAGAGACTCTTGAGACTCTTAGGTACTAGGTTGGTGGAGATTTGAACAAAACAGTAGTAATGTCTTCTTATTAATTCTTTACTGGGTGAAATAGGACCTGAATGTATCTGAAGGGCTACATGGGCTAAGAACTAAGGCTATATGTGACCCCTGCATTGGGTAGGGAATTACATAAATAGCCTCACTTAAGAGAAAGAGGTTAGATCTACATCTCAAGTAGTAAAAAAGTGTCTGTAGACCACAAAACTTCCATTGTAACCATTTGACATAGTGAATTTTCAGACTATAATTGGAATCTATTTTGCCCTAAAGTGTACTTTTGAAGGTAGAAAACTCTCTTATCACTTGTACTTGAAACAAAATGTCTTAATTTTCAGACAGCCTAAAAATAGATGTTAATATTTTTTGATTTATGAAATTGTTGTTTGTCAGTACTTAGGGTTAAAAATAAAATTTAAAACTGGTGATGAGCTGGGTGAGGTGGCGCAGGCCTGTAATCCCATTGTCTCAGGAGACTAAGGCAGGAGGTTCTTGAGTTTAAAAGCCAGCCTCAGCCAAAGCGAGGTGCTAAGCAACTCATTGAGACCCTATTTCTAAATAAAATACAAAATAGGGCTGGGGATATGGCTTAGTAGTTGAGTACCCCTGAGTTCAATCCCCAGTAATCCCCCGACCTCCAGGGGGGGAAAAGCAACCAAAGAACTGGTGATGAAAGGTAAAAAAGTTAAGGTCATCTAGTTGTCACTGACAGGAAATAAATTGAAGAAAGCTTAGACTTCAAAATCCTTATGACTGTTTTCACTCACTGTTATTCTGGTTTTCCTGTACCTTTATATGTCACATTTTCCTTACCATTTCTTGGCACATTTTTTAAAAAATTTTGTTGCATGTGTTTATTTTCTATGTCTATGCTTGATGTTATTGCATATCAAAATGGTTAGCTTCTATAGCAGCTTACTTATTTCAGTGTGTTTTAAGATTGTCTTAGAGACATCTCAAAATATATTTAAGTGCAATTTACTTTAAAGTTGAAAATATATAGTACAAAGTATTTTAGAGTTAAAATTGAAGTAAGAAAACACATAGACTTACCACAATAGAGATCAAATTTATAGGTCGTAAATAATTTCTTTCCTAAAGTTTAAGGCTTATCTTTTTGCAGTTAATGGATAATGAATATTTAGACAGTTAGTAAACCAAAATGTAGAAATTAAACATATTCAGTCTGTAAGCCTTCAGATATTAACCTGAGTAAGAAAATTGTAAGTCTGTGTCAAATTTCTCCTCTTTTAAAGAAATATGTTAATTGAGAAATATTCCTTCTTATATTCTGATGTGTTGATATCATGCCTTTTAGTAAAGATAGTGTTCTCTTCATTTTCTGCCCTTCTGTCTTAATATTTTAGAAGAATTTGGGAAACAGAATCAGAAGAAATTCAACATTTGTTCTTTTGTGACTTTTTATCTCTCTCTTTAGGCAATGGTTGATAAATTCTTCCTTTTAAAATCTCTATTCTATTTTACTGAAAAAAATGTGATAAAATTATAAATTGGAATAATTACAGTTCATATTTTCTCTTTTGTATATTGGATGATTGGAATGATATGAAACTTAGATAAATATTTTGTCATTGTGAATGATAATTATAGGTTCCTTTAAGGTTTAAATTTACAACACTGCTTTCTATTTTTTATATTTTTATTAGTGCAAAGCAGCTGGTCCGAGGAGAACCCAATGTTTCATATATCTGTTCTCGGTACTATAGGGCACCAGAGTTGATCTTTGGAGCCACTGATTATACCTCTAGTATAGGTAAGTTCTGAATCTGAATATAATGTTTGTAATTATTAATTGCATCTTAGTTTTAACAATTTGTTATTACCAATCTACTTTCACTGACATAGAAAGAAGGGTATGACCTATAATATATTTTTCTTAAAGATGAGATGTAAAAATAAACATATGTATGTTTAAATTTCACCTTTAAGAATTTATGATACACTTTTTAATTTTTAGGGTTTTTTGAGTACAAAAATTACAGAACTATTTATAGTTGGTTATTCTATATTTTTTTACCTTATTGTTTTAAATCCTAAGTTGGATACCTTTTTTTACTTTCTTTTCTTAAATCTGCTTGAAATATTCAATTCTGAGCTTGATTGCCAGTTAGAGAATTTGTTAATAATGTTATTTCATTGTTAATAACACAAGTGACAGAATGACTGTATTATTGAATTCCTCCCATGCTTTCTTAGTTGGTTATTTAACTTCAAGTCAGCATAAATCATTAACAGTTTAGCTAAGCTTACTGATTCTATTTTTGTAGTTATTTTTACTTGTAAATGGACACATACCTTTATTTATTTATTTATTTTCATGTGGTGCTGAGGATTGAACCCAGTGCCTGGCACATGTGAGGCAAGCACCTACAACCCCAGCCTCCAGTTAACTGATTCTTTAGAATTCTTTCAAGAAGTTTAGTGATAGAAGGATTTGAGTAAAGACAATTAATTGCAGTCTTCACTGACCTTTTCTTCCCCTGTTATACCACATAGGTTAAAGCACAGACCGTGATCAGCTGCACATGAATAGGAAACTAAGAAACAAGAGGCAAGCTTAGGCTAACTGTGCAAGTGGAGACAACAATTATTTTATTCTTATATGTTGTTTTTGAATAGAATTCCCTTGTCCCAAAATAGAACTGAAAACAGAAAAGAATAAACCCATAACCCAAAAATACCTTGCAGTAACCGAAAACTTAAAGAAAGAAAAGAATAGAACAATAATTTAGGAAACTTTTTGTCTCTATGATACAAGTAAAAACTTCTCTTATGGAAAAAACCCCTTAAACAGAAACACATTTTTTATTTTGCCAAAAGATAATATGCTGGAATACATTTTCATTTGTTCCAAGGGGCTAGAGTTTTATCCACCATGCATTTTGTACCATCACTGCAAATTTCTACCCAGTGAAAATGGTATATTCTTATGAAAATAGGTTTGCTCTCCAGGACCTCTGAAAATATCCAGAAGACCTAGGGGTCTGCAGACCACACTTTGAGAACTGCTGCACAAAGGGAGAAAGACTATAACATGAGTGTGTGTAATGCTTATGTCTGTGGTATGTGGTATATGTTTTAAAGGTCAAACGAAAAATGATACAAAGAATATTTTCCCTGGATTCAACCTGGATTTGACTTCCAGGTCTTGTAATGCTGTGCTGAGTTGAGCTGTAAGATGGAGATTAGATATTAACAGTTCTACCTACCTTTTGTAGTGTCTCTGAGAGTCCATAAAATATTAGTGAAAGTACTACAGAAATGTGAAGTGGTATTCTTTTTGTGGCATTTGTTAATTTGAATGTAGAGTAAATTTTACCCCTTTGTTTAGAAATGTCATTGGATTTTTCAGCTACTTTATATTTTATTCAAATACATGATACTGATGTTCTACATACAAGACACAGGAATGAGTTGTGCCAGGTTCACCTAAAATAAAGGCACTTTGGTTCATTCGAAAAAGTCTCATAACTTTGTCATCTAATACATTATGAAATGTTTATATAAACTAGGGACTTTGAAACCCTAGTAAGCCTAGGTTTGATCTCCCTTTTAAGACTTAGAATGCCTACCTCTTAAGGCTCTGTAAAAATTGTAAACATACCAAAAAAGCTATTTGGAAGTATACTAATACAGGAACATTTTTAAAACATTTTTAAGAACAATGTTAGAAATGATAGAGTTGCTTAAGACTGATTATATTGTCTTACTGAGAAATGGAGGAATGAGAACAAAAGCCTTCTTTAGGGTAGTTAAGCACACAGACTCTTGGAGAAGCTGTTATTCTATGACACTGAGACATTTATTCAAGACAGTGTTGTCATTATTGGGAATTAAGAATGGGTTCCAGGACCAATGCTTTGCTATCAGCAGCTTTTCCTTTGACATGTTGTTTAAATTTATCATGCCTTAAGTTCCTTATCTGTGAAGTAAATGTATTAAACTAGATGGTTTTGAAAGATGACTTTATCATGAATAAGAGTTGTGTGAAACAGAATGCCACTTTGTCTCAAACCCCAAATAACAAAATTTCAATAAACCAGAACTTTGATATTTTTGGTGAACCTTCAGTTGAATTTTCATTCTACTTAGAGAGTTTTCTCATTTTGTCCTCTGAAGTAAGAACAGAAAAGTTTCCATATCTCCCAGAAGTGGATAATAAATACCCTGGTGTTTTAGTCAACTTTTTTCATGGCTGTGACTAAAGGACCTGACCAGAACAACTATAAAGGAGGAAAGGATTATTTAGGGGCTCACGGTTTCACAGGTCTCAATCCATAGACAACTGGCTTTATTCCTCAGGTCTCCACGTGAGGCAAAACAACATGGCAGAAGAATGTGGCAGAGGGAAGCAGCTCACATGGTGATCAGGAAGCAGAGAGAAAGACTCCACTCACCAGATACAAAAATATACCCCAGAGCCACGCCCCCAGTGAACCACTTTTTCCAGCCACACCCCTGCCTCCAATTATAATTCAGTTAATCCCATCAGGGTTAATTTACTGATTAGGTTAAGGCTATGACCCAATCATTTCTCATTTCAACTTACATGTCTTACACATGAGCTTTTGGAGGACACTGCATCTAAACCATAACACCTAGTTTTAGTAATTCGACTGATTTAACATGAATCAAAGGGCACTTAGTTTAATTGTCATCTGAATCTTTTGATTATTAATGGTCTGTGATAACTACGAGGTAATAATATTACTTGATGTTTTATTTCTTGTCTTCCATATTTATTTCTTCTCTTCCATATTTGTATTGAATCCTCCCATTCATTCTCCGTTGTTGTTTTTATGAATTCCCTGTAATTTTTCTGACCTTGTGAAAATGAGATGAATTATCTAGTATTATTGAGTAAAGAAGATGCATATTACCTTCTGTCTAATCAGATAGGAAGGGAATATTTCAAAATTTTGACCAAAATAAAGCATTTAATAAGATATACTTTTCCAGTTGGTCTATAAGAGTTGGTAATTGGCTTTGAGTGAAATAAAGAGTCCCTAGTAGGTTTTCATGTTTGTTCCATTTAGCAATTTCCTAATGACATAGGACTGCCTTGGTCTACATTATAGAACCATTGTCTTGGCTGTCATTACTTGGAACTGAACAAAATCAATTACGATTTTCTCAAATGAAACTGTGACTTTTTTTAGGTCAATAAAAGTAGTCACTAGAGCAGAGATTTTTGAATCCCTCTTGATAGTACATTTCACCACATTGGATTTTCAAATTTTCTCATTCCCTACTTGTAGATAGGAAAACCTAACATAATATAAGTTCATCTCCCTAAAGTACTCAGTCTTGGTGCAGACAAGGAATCACAGAAACCTGGAAACTGAAAAGTAGCTTTTCTTTACAGGAAGTGTTAATAGTAGACTTTAAACTGATTTCTTTCTTTCTTTTTTTTTTTTTTTTGGCAGTACTGGGGATCGAACTCAGGGCCTTGTGCTTGTGAGGCAAGCACTCTACGAGCTGAGCTATCTCCCCAGCCCAGTAGTAGACTTTAAATGGAGTGATCATATAATTTATCTTTTGAGGGAGAAAGAGGATGTTATTATTGATTATTCAAGGATAATAGATGCAGAACTTTCCTAGATAAGCCAGGATGTATGCTTTAAATTAATTTTTAAAATTTATGTATTCAAGTGTATTTATTGCATTATTTTTAGAAAAAGTTTGCTCTTTGGGATACCCATTTTGACTTAAAAGTGAATTACTTTTTATTATTTAGGAAACAAAATATATACCTCTGTCTTTGCTATTACTTTGCATTTAAAATGATATATTTAAGCACATTTCTCTGTCATCTAACAACATAAAAGTCAACCATTTAAAATTTGAATTTTCATTGGCTTAAGACCCAGTATGTGTGGGAGAGTGAACCCTTTATTGCTCCTCCTCAGTAAGTACCTCCTAACATGCAGAGATTGTGTCACTCTGACTGTGTTTAAGTAGAGAAGTACACAGTAATTCTGTGGCTTTGGAGCTTTAATTGTCTTTCTTGTTGCTTGAAGACCTGATAGTTGAACATGCTTTATACTTTATTGAAATATTTTCACTGGCCTTATTTCATCATTGTTAAGTGTAATACTTAATTTAAAAATGAACTAGAGAAAATTTTTTTATTTTTCCCCTATTTTGGATTATACAGTCCCTTTACTTATGATATTTACTGGGATCAATGTAATTGAAGTAAAATTAGAAAACGTGCATTTTTCAACTTAAGCTTCAGAGTACTAATAAATCTTTATGTTCTCTTCAGATGTATGGTCTGCAGGCTGTGTGTTGGCTGAGCTCTTACTAGGACAACCAATATTTCCAGGGGACAGTGGTGTGGATCAGTTGGTAGAAATAATCAAGGTGAGAAGATTGAATTTGAATTTTTAACCAAAAGTAATTTTGGTGCTGTTTTTGTAATATATCACACATAAAAACACACATGTGCAAGAAACTTAAAAAATGGAGAAAGCGATTCAAGATGATTTAGCAATTTAGGTGCAGAGCAGATAAAAGAACCCACTAGTAATTGAGTTGTTTTCATGTTGCATAATTCTAGAAAAGCTATTTTATATATCTGATGCAAGAAAGGGATCAGAGCATTAGATTACTACTTTGAGATGTAGCGCATCATATATTTGGACAGCTAAAAATCAGCTTTTGTTATGCTGAGCCATAATTCACTAGTAATTTCGAGCAGTTGAGCATAGGACTGCAATCAAGTTATTTTAAATCTTCATACTTCATTCTATAACAATGTTTTTTTCTTTTAATCAAAGGTGATTTTGCTAGATGTTATTGTGTGCAAATATAGTTGAAAAGACCATTGTGTGATCCGTGACCTTCCTTACTATCTATAAAATTTCTTACAGTTTTCAGCTGAAACTACTATGGTAACCATCTCTTGGGTATCCATCTTTTAGTTTCTGATTGAACCTTTTAACCTTGTAAGTAGCACTACTTCCTGGTTTCTGTACTACACTCAAATCTAAGTTTGAATGGTTTGTTCTCTTTGTTTCCTAAAAGCCTGTGTTCTTCCCATCATTAAAATTAATGCTGTAATACAGAATTTGGCAAACTATTTCTATAAAGAGCTATATGTAAAATATTTTAGGCCTCATGGGCCAAAGGCAGAATCAAGGATGTTATATATGTACTTAAATAACAAAAGAGAAAACACATTTCCATTCATTTTTTTTATTAATAAAAATAAAAATGTAATAGCAAATGAGTACAATTTTTTTGTAATCTAGACCTGCTAATCCGAAGAATAAATTCTTTCTGGGGGAAGATATAATATTTCTTTAATTATAGTTCAAGTTAACATTCCATATCACCAAGTTGATTACAAATCTGTCAAAATTAATTCTTAATTCTTGAGCCCTACTGAAACAGAGGGTTCTATAGTTTCCTGACCACTGTTCTAGTATAGTCATTCAGCATTTCTTATATCCCTAGACTTTCACTTGATATACTTGAACTCACCATACTATAATTCTTTGGGCTTATTGCTATTCTGTGTGTCATAAACATTTAGCTCATTAGAATTGTATAACTTCTCTACTAATTATATTTTTAAATTTTGCAATGATTTATTTTGTTATTAATTCATAATGATCCAAATGAAATTGCTCATCTTATTTGATAAGTCCATACCTTGTGTCTGCCATAATATCTTATAAACATTTGTCTAGGACTAGTTTATGCCACTGTTAGTCCTTATACTTTAGTTTTTTGCCAATTCAAGTTTAGATTTCAACCGAAACTGTCAGCCTTAATCAGGGCTTTAAGAATGGCTTTGACTTTTCCATGGAAGATGGTCTCGTAGAGCCCCAGTTCAGTTCTCAAGTTTTTTTGAAATAATAGTCCTGAGCTCTTAGTCCTTATGGTCACTAGGAAAACCAGGTTAAACTGTTCTTTTCTAGTCTGTTTTTCTTTTCTCCTTTGAAAACTTCATGGATATTCTTTTGGAGTATTTGGGATTAGCTAACCTATGCCATAAAAATAGATAACCTTTCTCTCTGAATTTGATTAAGTGGAAACTGAAAGTGACTAATCATATAACAAATTGCATTAAGTTTTTTATGTGGTAGATTTGCCTCAGTTAATAAACTTTCTAAGCAGGAACTTCATTTACTGTCACATTTTTAAAAGTACCAAAGTAGATTGCAGTAAAGGTTTGAATTGAATTTGAGCTGTTAGATCATGGGATTCCCTGGGAATTAAGAAGAAAAGTAAATGTGGTGGTTGTATATGTTGTTTATTAAATTTTATTGGCTCAGATGTCCATGCCAGTAATTTATAGCATGAATAACACAGTTTTATAAATTGAACAACCTTATGTATTTCTAGCTACCCTTTTTTATCTCCCTCTAGGTCCTCTAACAAGAAAACTTTCATAAAATATTTAGAATAAAATTCAGATTACCTTCAGAATAAAGCTGAAAGTCATGAAAAATCACTTCTAGCATGAAAAACACTTAACTTCCTGAGGTTAATTTTATTTACAAGATTATCAGATCAGCATCTCATTTTATCAGTTGATCTACATGTCTAAAAGAGGCTCGGATTTCACAGCATTTAAGAAAAGAAAAATTCTGTTAGAACTTCTGGATAATAAGATTTTTTTCTTAAATCTTCCTTAACATATACTAGTCATAGTAAACCTCAGGAAACATATGACATGGTTTCATATACATGGTGAAAAATTAAATGTTGGGGAAAAACTGTACCAAGAATTTGCAAACATATTTTCACTGACATAATGTTGTCATTTGGCCCCTCCATCATCAGGTATAGAAATGGGATTGTTTAAAAAAGAGAGTTCTCAGAAGGCTTTGGTAATACTTATAAAGGTAATATTTTTTAATGACAGTTACTTTTGTAAAATAATTTCATATGCTAAAATTTTATATGCTCATTGAAGAAGACTAAGAAAACATACACATTTAAAGAAAAGAATGGTCATCATTACTGCAGCACATTTTGAAAAAAACTTTTGTAACTATATTTATATATATTTTTTGTTTGAATAAAAATGCATATTACTCTTTTGTATACATTTTATTACTAAGCATTTATTTTTGAATATTTCCCTATGTCCAGCAGTATATTTTTAAGGTCTACATAGATTCCATCCATGATTATATTTTGAGTTTTGTAATAGATTCTGAAATCATTAAGGTAAAGTGATGTTCTTTTCAAAAGATGTTTACACAATGTTGGCTTCTCAAAGTTTGATGATTAATTTTCTTAATAAATGACAAATGTCCCCCAGAATTGCCCAGATGGGTTAAAGTTGAAGCAATTTAGGAACCTCTAGACCTAGAATTGCTGTGGGTTTTACTGATATTTTCTGTGAATTTTAAACCATAAATTTCAAGTAAGGGAAGGTTAACTTCAGTCCCAAGTTCTGTTTCTGGCTGAAAACATCACAAAACTCAGAGTTGCGGGGTTGGGGCCAACAACCTTTTATAGAATTTTAAAGGTTTAAAATGCATTAATATGCCTAGAAATATACTTCCCATTTTTTTCATAAACATTAACTTACATTTTAATAATGATTTGACCACTGCTTTTGAAAGAAAGAGTTTTAGGGCAGAATTAGTCAAAGTTGTACCTCTTGATAGAATTTCAATAGCTTCAGTAGTTTTGGTAACTATAGTTTTGAAAACTGTCTTCTACATTTGGTAGGCTAACATTGAATATATTGAAATTTAAATTTGTTGCAATGATGAAATTTTTGTATGACAAAGTTTCTTTTGTAAAACAACTTTATTGAGGTGTTCTTTTTTTCAGCAATAATTAATTAATTATGACATCAGGATGGAGAGCTCCTATATAGATGAAAACTAGTAAAATCTTACCTCTGACCAAAACTTTGTGTAAGAAATTTAAAGATAAAACACAGTGAGATTCAGATAATCTTTTAAATGTTTTTTTAGTTCTTTTTAGTTGTACATAACATTAGGATTCATTTTGATTTAAGAACGTGGAACATAATTTACTCTAATTCAATCTCTAGTACTTTTCCTTTCCCTCCCTTCCTCACCCTGTTCCCTTTCTTCTACTGTAGTCATCTTTTTGCTATTTATCAATAGTGGGATTCTTTTTTATGAATGCTTTATGGTTATACATAAAAGTGAGTTCTCTGTGTTATATTTATACATATATATATATATTCATATATACAAGGAGAGTTAAGTCAGATTCATCTCACTGTTCTTTCCTTATCCCTTTCCCTCCTCCCATCGTTCCCTCAATCCTTTCCTCCATTCCACTGATCTCCCTTCTATTTTAATGGAATCCCTGACACACGTAGACACTCCCCTCATTTTGAACTAGCTTCTGCTTATCAGAGAAAACATTTGACCTCTGACTTTCTGGATATAACTTATTTCATTTAGCATGATAGGCTTCAGTTCCATATTTTCTTTATGGCTAAGTAATACTCCATTGTGTATATATACCACATTTTCTTGATCCATTCATCTAGGTTGATTCCATAGCTAGGCTGTTGTGAATCGTGCTACTATAAACATTGATAGGAAAACCATATAGTATGCTGATTTTAGATCTTTTGAATATATACTAAGGAGTGGGATAGCTGGGTCATGTGGTCATTCCATTCCTGGTTTTTTTAAGGAATTTCCAGACTGCTTTCCAGAGTGGTTGTAATAATTTGCAGTTCTACCAACCATCTATGAGTGTATGTCATCCTTACCAACATTCATTATTATTTGTATTTCTGATAATTGTCATTCTGAGTAGAGTGAGATGAAATCTCAATATAGTTTTGATTTGCATTTCCCTGATGAATAGAAATGTCGAACATTTTTTCACATATCGGCCATTTGATTTCTCCTTTCGAGAAGAGTGTTTAGTTCTTTTGCCCATTTTAGATTTTTTTCAGTTATTCCTATACTCTAGTTTTTCAGAGCCTATGTACACATTCCTTTCTTGGCAAATGATCTTTTAGTCAGAGTTCTAAGATACTAAACCAGAGTTTAATAAACACAGAATTAGTTCTTCCTAAGTTTTTAATGACCCATCATCTACCTTTGCTAACATTCATTTGAAGTTTAATCATATATTACCTGGTAACATTTCTTGTGCTGTTATGTATGTCATAGAACCTTTAGGTTGTTAACAGACTGCACAGACCAATTATTATCCTTATCTATCTTTTCCCACTCCTCAGAACATGTGAATGAACCCCATTACATGTTGTGGGACAGATTTCTACCTGTAATATATGTTGTATGTAATATACAAACAAAGGATTTGTTGGTCATGTTAGTGCTTGATTCATTCTTGTATTTTTTAAATTTTTTTCTGTGCTTATGGACTACACAGAGCAGTAGCTCCTGATAGCTTTTGGATCATGTGCCCCTTTAAAACTCTGTTAATAGCAGTGGACAACTCCCTTCAGGAAAATGCATAAGTGCCAAATTTTGCATATAATTTCAGGTGATTCTTGACCTTTCCAGAGCTCATCTAAGAACCCCAGGTTAAATATTTTTATAGTAGTGCAAGGACTGTGATTGCAATTGATAGTAAGTGCCTGTGGGAAGTAGGTACTACGCATACAATATGATGCCAACATTTCAAAAATAAGTAAATGAGTAAAGGAGGCGTTAAAAGAATTTTTATAATGTCACAACCACTCAACTGCATTTTTTGCATTAATATGTTTTCCACAGACCAAAAAAAAAAAAAAAAAATCAGTTTTAACTTACTACTGTGAAATTTTACTGTGTGCAGTAACCCATACTTAGTTAAACCTTCATATATGACAGGCATGTGTACCCCTGTATGCACGAAAAAGTGGTTTCCTGGCACTGTGGCTTGGTTTAAGCTTTTGACTTGCAGTTTATGGCAACAATATGAAATCATTACTTTCCCCAAAATATCCAGTATAAAATTTCTTACTAAGTCACTAGTATATATTTTATTTATGTGAAGAAACATTTCCCATACAAAATTGTTTTATGGTATTGGGACTTTAATTTATTTACTGCTAATTATATTTTAGGAAACAAGTCAAAACACCACCCTTCTCTTCCTGGGATATAATACCCCCCTTTTTAATCAACTGTAAATTGTACTGCACCCCTGCATTTTGAGTTATTTTATATATTTATATAGACATTCATACGTACACACACACACACACACCCTTAATTTAATATTGTTTTTCTTTGAAGTTATCTGTAAAATTTTTATAAAGGGGAAGGTGAGGCATGATAGAAATCTCTCAGTTGACAACATTCATATGCTACACCTGACTTTTTTTTGTCCTAAGGACCCCCTGTTTTTTTGCAATAAAATGTTTGAGACTTTTGAGAGCAATGATCGTTAACAGTTGGGCAGTGTAAAAAGAAGAGTGTGTGTGTGTGTGTGTATGCATGTACAGCAAACTTGTAGATGGATACATAGGGTCTAAAAGATTTTTAAAAGATTGCTGTTTCATGTTCATAAGAAAATTTTTATTGTTTTGTTGATTCATAGGATACAAAGAAAAATGAAGGAAATCTTGGATTGTGGTGCTACAAAGAACTCTACAGTATGAGGGGTTCGCAAAGAAAGCAAGAACTAGGTGATAGGTTTATAGGATTTGTGTGTTATATAAGAGAATAATATTTTTAAAGAAATACAGTGTTGTATTTTTTTTTTTTAACCCAAGAGATTGACACATCCTTCTTTCTGTTTTATGCTTCTTTTTTCTTGAGTATATCTCTTGTCTATATATGTTTTGTCTAGATTCACTTAGGGAGAAAAGAAAAAGTTTTTTGAATCCTGTGAATATATATCAACCAAGAATGAAATTTTCACTTTCTGTTTAGTAGTTTGCATAAAAATAATAGTCACTTTTTTTTTTTTTTTGAGGGAGGTAGGGACTTGTTTCCAAGCATAAAATTTTATTCAGTAATACAAAAAGTAAAGGCCAAAGCAGTCTTGAAAAAAAAAAAAAATGAAGTTGGAGTAATCACACTTGAAAACTTATTCCATAGATGTAGTAATCAAGAAAAGGTAGTCAGCATGAATGTAGCCATGTAGATCAATTAAATAGAATTGAGAGTTCAGAAATAACCTGTTTATTGTCAATTGATTTTTTTTTTTAATTTGGACTAGAATTCCAAGACAATTCAGTGGGAATTATAGATACTCATGGAGCCCTTATACAATGTTGGTGGGAATGTAAATTAGTACAGACTTTATGGAAAACTATATGGAAATTCCTCAAAAAACTAAAAATAGAATTACAATATCCTGTAGTCTCACTTCTGAGTATATATCCTAAGGACTTGAAATCAGTATGTGGAAGAGATATCTGCACTCCCATAATCATTGCAGCATTATTTACAATAGCAAAGACATGAAATCAGCCTAAGTGTTCATAAATGGGTGAATGAATGAAGAAAATATGCAATGGCATACTGTTTGACCTTTTAAAAAACAAGGAAATTCTGTCATTGTGACAATGTGAATGAACTTGTGGGACATTATGCTAAGTGAAATAAGCTAGACTTAGAAAGATGAGAACCACATGTTCTCACTTTGAAAAGTTCAAAACAGTCAAACTCATAGAAGCAGATAATAGACTGGTGTTTACCAGAAGATGGGAGGGAGGGAGGGAGAATAGGAGGCATTGGCTCAAGGGTATAATCAGACAGAAATCAATGATAAGTATTTAAGGTAATGGATAAGTTAATTAGTTTCATTTAATCATTCTACACTGTATACACATATAATAATATCACTACACCCCATAACTGTATCTGATTATGATTGGTCAGTTAATTGATTTTATAAAATGAATTCACAATGGATCAAAGACCTAAAAGTAAGAGCCAAAACTATAAAATTTATAGAAGGAAAAGGTGTAATCTTTGTGACCTTCAATTAGATGAGTTTCTTACATGTGACATAAAAAGTACAAATGACAACAGAAAAAGTAGATAAATGGACTTCATCAAAATTAAAGACTCCTGTGCTTCAAAGGACAGACACCATCAAAAATTTTAAAGATTAAATGGGAGCCAGTTTTTATAAATCATGTCTGATAAGGGACTTGTATCAAGAACATATATATGGAATTCTTATAACTCAATAATAAAAAGATAGTCTAATTGAAAAATAAGCAAAGCATCTGCTTAGACATTTCTGTAAAGAAGATATGCAAACAAATAGCACACAAAAAGATGCTCAGCACCATTAGGAAATGCAAATCAGTATCACAATTCTACACCATGCTTGCTAAAATAGCTAAAATTTAAAACAAGCAATAACTAGTGTTAGGATGTGGAAAAATTGGAACTCTCAAATGTTTGCTGGTGAGATTGTAAAATGGTGCAATTTGGCCCTTCCTCAAAATATGAAACATTGAGTATGTTATGACCCAGAAATTCAATTCATAAATATATACTTGAGAGATTTGAGAACATGTCCCCACATGTTCAAAATAAACATGCTCAGAAGTTAGATAGCAGTGATGTTTGCACTGTTTGAATCTCTCAAGTATGCACAACATATTGCACATGTTTGAATATACTAACAACCACTGAACTCCTTTAAGGGGGGCAGGTTTCATGATGTATGAAGAATATTGCCCCCCAAAATTATTTTTAAAACAAAAATGGGAGCATCTACTTGTGGAACTATTAATACGGTAGCTTTGCTCACCATATTTTAAGGAAGGCAGTAAATTCTGACCATATTTCTGTTGAAAAGGCTTCTAGACAACCTCTCATATTTGTACCTCCCACCCTGCCTACTTTGAAAAAAGGGAGAAGGGAGCACAGCAGCCTGAGTTAAGCAACAATGAGTAAATGGAATAGAGTAATTGCATGTAAGGGTGCCCTCCATGATTAAATACTTTAAACTACCCAAATTCTATTTATAAACAGTGTGACAATTTACTGCTCTTTTCTTCTCTGAATTCTTAGTGGGGTTTTAAGACTTGTATTGTTGACTGTGGCTAAGTTTTACTACTTGGCTTTTGGAAAACTGGAAGGTGACTGAGAGTAATACATTGCAACACAAGAAAAGAGTCGTATATATCAAAATTGCTGTCATATAAGGAAAAGGTAGAAATTCAATAAAATCTGTATGTGTTGGGAGCTTATTGTTTTAGCTACTTGAATCGAATAGGTATTTTTTTTTTTTAAAGAAAAACATATAAATTATAGGGAAATTCCAGGGAAGATAACATTTCATCAATCCTCTGGAAGTAAAACATACAGTGGTATTTCCATTGTCATTGGAAGACTGATATTTTGAAGTAGTATACTTGTTTTAAGTAGAGAAATTTGCCAAACTTAGGATGTAGGCAACCCACCTAACAGTATTCCAAAGTGAATATGTTGTTATTTTATTCAGAAAAGAAATGAAGATGTTTACTTAACCATGCATATAGTAGCTTTTGCATATTATTTGTATAATTTTCTTCACTTGTTTAAAAAGCTTTTACTAAATTTATTTCCTATTGACTTAGCCATACATCCCTTTAGTCTTTCAAGGTACATACCACCTTAACCACACATATTGATTTAGTGAATGGTTTTTACTAGGTCTTGGGTTTAGAACTAACATAGAGGGCCCTACACCTAGTAAAAATCGTGAACGTGGAAAGGGTATCCCCACTAGTTAGAGTGGTTGGTGTATTTGGAGTACTTGGTGAAACTAGATCTATTGTGTTTCATTATGGTTGGAATTTAAGATTGTGAATGGTGAGATTGATAAAATATGAATTTACCAGGAAATAGAATTCTGGAGCTAAGTAGTAACCAGATCACATTAACTTGTAGAAGGCTGGAAGACACTGCAGCATTTTAAGCAGAAAAGTAACATTTCTAATATGATTTCATTTACTTCACATTTGCTTTAAATTGTTGAAGTTTGGCGACCTCTGGTGTACAGTTATAAAATAACAATGCTGTGGAAGAAACATTTCAGAGCTTTCTGTCAGATGCTTCCTTTGTTTTATTTCTCTGAGGATGGTAATTATCAATACATAATTCCTGATTTGATATTTACCCATGGATAAATTTGTAACTAAATAAATGAAAAATGTCACAAGAATATACAAGAAAAATATTACAAGAATATATTACAAGTATAGCTGAAATGATTGATTTATTTTAAGGGGATGAATAGCAGCTCCAAAGGGATATGGGGATGCTTCTTTGAATCTTCCCACCACCCATGCCTATGCTGTTCTATCATGATGGACTAAAGAAAAGGTGTATTTTGTACAAATAGAAAGGTCATAGACTCTAAGAATGATTGACTGAGAATGCATTCTCTTCCTAATGGTACAATAATTGTGAACATTTCCCCTTCTACTTTTACTATGTAATATATCATAGTAAAAGTGCACTACATAAAACATTTGTATTCAGTTTAATTTGTCATGGAGGGACTCGGTTTTAGTAAATCCAAAAACGAGTATTAATTTTTTGAAACTATATGTCCTCAGTCTAAAAGTCTTGGGGAAAAAAATTTCCCATCTCTTAAAAATAAGGAGAAACCTAAGACTTGTTTTATGTCTGATATGGTGAAACCCATGTTAAACATCTCTTTTTATTTATAAAATGAAAGAATTGAATTATCCAGTTTCAGAAATTCCACATGTATAATTCAGCTAGTGAAAATATATTCTAAACCTAATACAAGCTTAATATAAAACCTGAAGATATAGTCAGAAGTTTAAATAGGGTAGGGTAGTTAAAATGGCTTTTGTCATATTGGTTATAGGTGGTCATACATTCAGAATCTTTGCTCTTCATGGTATTACACTTGCTTATGTTTTAACTTTTAATATTGTCATTTCTTCTATTATTCAGGCCTTGTTATCTATAAGCATGATATGTTCTACCTTCACTTCTAGTGTGCTTCTGATTCATTTCCTTGAGTAAAATCAGTTGTCTCTCCAGAACTTTTCCTGAATCTCTGCCTAACCCCAACACTTTCATCTCACACATTATCTATGATTGTTTTGTTGTACTGATCATTGCTGATTGTCGTTGATTTATGTGCAAGTTTCTACCCAAGAGCTGCTTGAGGATAGGAACTAAGTAAATGTTTTGAATAAGAGAATGATTTCAGAAGCTGTAAAAGATTTTTTAAAAAATTACCTCTGGATTATGCCTTACCTTTACTTTCTTAAAGAATATACAGGTCCTGTATAAAATAGTTCTGGTGTTAAGGTTTGACTGTGCTTTTAGTGCTAACCTTAAATTTAAAGGATAAACATCTAATTTATATTTGGAATGGTATAGGCAGCACAAAGTACATAATGGTCTTTTTTTCCTTTTTAGATCAAGCTAATGGAGATTTAATGTACATACAATAAAATATAGTCATTTTAACTAACATCTTAGTCAACATTTCATCTAACATCTTAGAACATTTTCAGACAAAATAATCCTAAAATTCATGTCGATCCACAGAAGACCGTCACATAACCTAAGCATGCTTGAACAAAAAAGAACAAAGGTTGGAGGCATCCTAGTACCTGATCTCAAAACATACTACAAAGCTATAGTAATCAAAGTAGCATGGTATTAGTGTAAAAATTAACACATAGGCCTTTGGAACAGAAGAGAGAACCCAGAAATAAATCTGCACATCTATAACCAAATTATACTTCAACAAAGTCACCCAAATATATTGGAGAAAGGACAATCTGTAATAAATAATGATGAGAAAACTAGATAACAATATGCAGAAGAATGGAACTATACCCATATCTCTTACCATGTTAAAAAGAAAAGCCAACTCAATATGAATCAAAGACCTAAATTAAGACATGAAACTACTAGAATAAAACATAAGAGAAATGCTTCAAGACATCCATATAGGAAATGATTTTTTTGGTATGTCCCCATAAGCTCAGGCAACAGAAGCAAAACCAGTTTTTATCAAACTAAGAAGCTTCTGCACAGCAAAGGATACAATAGAATGAAGACAAATTGCAGAATGGGAGAAAATATTTGCAGACTGTTTATTGAACAAGATATTAATATCCAGGATACATAGGAAACAGAAAACAGCAAAAAAAAAAAAAAAATCTGATTTTTAAAATTGGTAAATGAGCTGAATTAAAATTTATCAAAAGACTATATACAAATGGCTGACATTTTTTTGAATATGTGATCAGCATCACTAATCATCAGGGAAATGATGATCAAAACAAAACAAAAAAAACCTAAAAATAAAACTGCCATATAATCCAGCTATCTTCCTTTTATCCACTTCCTTTGGGAAATGGAATTAGTATATCAAAGAGATAACTGTATTCCTATGTTTATTGCAGCACTATGGATAATAGACAAGATAGAGTCAGCCGAGTTATCCATCAACAGGTGAACGCACAAAGAAAATATGGCTTATGTACACAATGGGATACTCTTTGGCCATTAAAATAAAAAAAGTGAAATCCTGTCTTTGCAGCAATATAGGTAGAACTGGAGGGCATTGTGTTAAGTGAAATAAACTAGGCACAGTAAGTGGAATGCCACGTGTTCTTACTTAAAAATGTAAAACCAGCACCCAGCTAATTTTGAACTTTATATGAGGCAGTCATACTGTATGTTTCATTGGTGTTCATGAGATCATCCATAAGATGTATAGCTCCAGTTTATTCATTTACATTGCTGGTTTATATGCCATTGGCTGTACCACAACTTATATTAATTCTGTTGAGGAATGTTTTTGCTTCTGTCATTAATGTTTATTACTAGAACAATGTGGTTTTGAATATATAAGAATTTCTTTTGGTTACGGTATATACCTTAAAATAGAATCAAGAGATTATAGGGTCAATGAAGCTATGCATTTATAAATACTTATTTATTCATTTCATTGCTACATTCTGCAGTGGAGTTGAATGTGGAGGAACCAAATTATTGATCGGCTCACTAGTACTCCCTCATTCTTTACTCCTTTCCCTCTCTCCCAGTACTTATATACACAGACACAGCCTCATCAAAGGTATAGTATAACATATAAGTGCTTGCATTATATTTGAAAATAAAAACAAATACTTCTTTTTAGCCACTGTCTTTTATGTATAAGTAGTGCCTGACTTATAAATGTCTGTTATCTACAAGCTACCAAGACCAGAGATTTCCTTTCCTGATTCAGATACCTTGTTCTTCTCTATTAAGCTAAAAATGTTCTCCAAGAGGGATGGGAGGGTATATAGTTGAAGATGTGTTACTAGTACCCCAAGACTGTGCTTTCCCCCAGAACAGTGTTAGAAATAGACGTTAGAATACATGTTATAATTTAGATTATTTTTACATTCACTTTTAAATTTTCTTTTCAAAAAGTCAGATTACTCAGAAATTTTAAATAGTTATAGGTCAATTTATAGTTAACTAGATTACTTTTTATTTATACCAGTGAATAATACTATAGCTCTGTACATCAGAATATCCCTTCCATCTATTTTAACCCAAACTTTATGTGTTCTAATATAATTTCTGGAAGTTCTGATTGCAAGAATAATTGGCATATAGTAAATTGCACATATTTAAAGTATACAATTTGATAACCTGACATCTGGATATACTCATAAAGTCAAGATAATGAACATAAGTATATACCCTCAGTAGTTTTCATATCTGTTTGTAATTCTCTCCAGCCCCCTACAGACAGAATGAATCTTATTTCTGTCACAGTTCATAAAAATATTTCTAGAATTCCATATGTATGGGATTATACATTAGGTACACTTTTTGGTCTGGCTTCTTTCAGCATATTCTAAAAAAATTTATCCATGTTTTTTGACTTTTTGTTTGTTTGTTTTTATCACCAAGTAGGATTGCATCATAAAATTATCTACCATTTGTTCATTCACCTGTTGATGGGTGTTTGGGTTGTTTCCACTTTTTAGCAGTTACAAAAAAGATGCTGTGTACATTTGTGTACATGTCTTTGTATAAATATATGCTTTCATTTCACTAGGGTAAATACCTAAGAGTGAAATAAATATATATATATATATATATATATATATATATATATATATTTAACTTTTTAAGAGACTTCTTTCAAGGTACTACACCATTATACATTTTCATCAGAAGTGCTAAAAGCTTTAGTTGTTCTGCATCCTTGCCAAGACATGGTATGTACATTCAAACTTTAGCCTTCTTATCAGGTGCATAGTAGTATCTTGTGATTTTTAAGTAGTATTATCTTGTGATTTTAATTAGTGTTTTCATAATAATTAATGATGATGAACATCTTTTCACGTGCTTATTTGCCATCTCTGTTGTCTTTGGTGAGGTATCTTTAGGCCATTTTTATTGAGTTGTCTTTTTAGTTCTTTTCATTTATTTCTTACTGGATTTATTCCACGTTATTTTGTCTGCTGTCTTAGAGGTCTTTTAAAAAATGCTTTCCTTCACTTTTGTTTCACACATATTAATCATACATATTTATGGGGTACATTGTGGCATTCCAGTGCATGTATATGCAATGCGTAATCATCTTATTAGGGTAATTGGCATATCTATTGCTTCAGGCATATATAACTTATTTGTGTTGGGAACATCCATGCACCTCTTTACTGGCTATTTTGAAATATTCAATTGTTAACCATATTTAAACATATTGTGCTATAGAACATTAGAAGTTACTCTGCCTAACCAACTGCACCCATATACCTTGGATTGTAAATGTTATAATATTTTATTTCAACAAACTTTTTTTTTCTGCATTGTTGGATTATAAAGATGAATAATATGTGATATCTCTCAACCGAGTGCCCATTTTTAGCATTTAGTAGTTTTTTCCTGACACCTTTCTTGTAAGGTCCATGTACTTTACTTTGTCCAGTGCCTAGGACAGCTCTAGAGGCAATGAAATCCTTAATATTTTTTTGCCTTACATTGTAGTTATACTTTTTTAAATATACAAATACATGAGTTCATTGTAGGAAATCTCTTGTTCTTTGTGTCCTCCACAAATCATAGTATATATAGTTCCTTATACTCAGGGGACACTCATAAATATTCAGTGATGGAATGAAATTAGTGATAACTAATATATTGGTAATATGATCTTACAAAGTGAATATCTGGATACTTTGATTCCAGATGTGATCATTGCTGATGAATTGTTTTTAAAAATAGAACAAAGATAGATGATGATGCCTGATTCTTACTTGAGTTTTTAAACTTTTGTTTATTTGCTGTTTTGTTGTTGTTATTTTGGTTTTGGGGTTCTTTTGCAGTGCTGAGGATCAAACCCAAGACCAACTGCTTTTTTAAAAAAATCTGTTTGACACTAGCCCACATACTATATGCCAAACCACAACACTGTGAGACCAGTTTGAGTTTGGGTTCCCTCCTTTCACAGCTACCAAGACTAGTGATCAGATTTGACAGGAAAGGAAACCAGAGGGTTACTTGACTAGTTTTACTAATTTTCTTTTTATAATCCAGATTCACATTTTTATTATCATTAAAAATCTGACTAGGATAGTATATCATGGAATTTATAGTTAATAATTTGTAGTCAATTACTAATTGAAATGCTTTCCCAAAAGTCTGCTCTCTTCCCTGAGTTACTTTTTAAATTTAACTTTGGAATTCTTTTTTCCAGTGAAACCAATGCATTTAAACGCAATGACTATGTTTATAATATGTGGGGGAAAGATGGCAATAATTTTCTTCCTTTATCTAGGTCCTGGGAACACCAACAAGGGAGCAAATTAGAGAAATGAACCCAAATTATACAGAATTCAAATTCCCTCAAATTAAGGCACATCCATGGACAAAGGTGAGTAAAAATGAGTTTTTTAAAAAACTACATCAACTAATAGTTATCTAAAACTTGGATTACTCACTGTTTATAAACAGAATTATTTTGAAACTAGATAGCTGCCTGAATACAAGCACATAGCAGTTCTACATGTAAAGCTAATTGAGTGATTGTACTTCAGTGTTTCATTGACTGTGTACAGTTTTGTTCCCATTGATTTCCTGTAGACAATTCACAGCCGGGGCTTTCATTTGCAAGGTAAGGACAATGTATCTACATCATTAAAATATTGGAGTAGGATATTACATATAAATTTTGACAACCTAAAATTCAGAAGTTAATCTCTTTATTTACAGAGTGCATACTTCAATATTATATAACAAATTATAACATACATTTCATGTATTTTCTGTATTTGTTTAAATTATTAAAACATAGACCTTATTATAGATGGTGTTGTGTGGTTTTCTTTCCTTGTTTGCTTTTCTGTTGGTGTTTTGGGAGCAAAATTAAAAAGCAGATGTAATCTTGCTGGGAGTATACATTAAAAGCAACTGATATGTTTATAGGATGTCACTAGCCTTTGGAAAAACCTAACCTTAACATTAAATAGAACCAGTTCTAAAAGCACAATTATTAATTTACCAAAAAACTTTCTTTGATACTCAATGTTTTTTCATCTCAGTTTGATTTGTGTGATTGTGTGCAAACAAAACAATAAAATACTCATAGGATTTATAGAGTGAAGTCTAGCTTCTTCATTTTACAGATTCAGAAACTCTGACCAAAGATACCAAGTGAGTTATCCAAAGTTACATAGGTGACCTGTGACATCCTGTGTGTGTGTGTGTGATGCTAGATCTTTAAACTTATGGTCATGTGCCAAGTACCATTTAATTTATGTCATTGTATGCTTTTTTTGTGAATTAGAAACACTCTACTCTCTTATGTACTTCAAGCAGAGACTTTTTGTATTTAAAAATATCCACATAGCAATTTGTTTTGTACATTGAAAGTTCATTTAGTTGGCAATAGATCTCTTATTATAAACAAGAGGTTAAGTAATTTAGGGCTCTCGATTAAATAATTTACATTTCCTAGGATCAGAGCATATCTGCTCCTTTTCTCCTTGTTCTACAGAGTGGTATTGTGATTCTATTTACTTTTCTTGAAATTCTCACAATCTCATTATCTCTTCAGAAAGTTCTCTTTACGAATTATTATATCCTATTTAAGTCAAAAACCTCAGTAATATTTTAGTGCCAGAGATTTCTTGGTTGTAGTTTTCACTGGCCAAGAGACAAGGTGTATACCCACTTCCTTTAAAAGAAATTCATGATGAGCACCAAATAATCTTTGATAAGGTCTCCTTTGATCTTTGATGTAAGGTTTAAGATCTGAGTCAGAAGATATCTGGAGTCACTAACCTAGCCCTAAACCCAGAGATTGCCATATAGCCTATTTGGATTTAGGGGCTGAATTGCAGTTTGAATTCATTAGTTTATTACGAGTTAAAGTGTTTACAATAAGTGATTTGTAGTATAAGTGCTTTCAACCAATGTAAAGGAAAAACAACACAGAGAATTCTGTATATTGAATAGTACAGGGAATCTTCCAAAAGAGTAACAGATCTGGGTAAGAAGAATATGAGTGATTTTATTCTACCTATCCATATTTCTATGTTTGCTTTAATAATCAATGTTTTTATGAAGGAAGAGAGGAAAAGTTTCCTTTTTTAAATGTAATATAAGTATTTATCAGATGATATCCTCAGTGTAGAACTGACAGATATAATTGAGGTCACAAATCCTATTTAACAGTTCCTGTCATTATTATTATTTTAAATCAACATTGCCACCAACATTAGTGTGTGTCATTTTCTGTATTTTTACCTTGGATTATTTCTCAATAGAAGAATTAGCCAAAGTAGAGTGTGAGAAATGATATACTATAATTAAAATACAGCCAACAGAAGAACTGTGGTAAACTTCTATGCTTTAAACTTTCATTTGCCTTCCCAGATTCCTGCTCTTTCCATAATATTCCTAATGTTTCTCAAACTTGAATTATAAAGCCCTTTTACTTAGATTTCCATTCCTGTTCCATGGGTAGAATAATAGCTTAATTCTCCTATCTTTTCCATCTGTTAAAATTATTGTAGTCCTTCATTCACATAGTGGTTTTTGACATAATTTTGTTTTCTCTTCATACAAATGCATTATATAATAAGCAGATTGGTGTTAATTTCTCATTAGTACATACAAACGGTGGTGCATGAAATTTCATGGTTCTACTCTGACAGCTAGATGATCAGAAGATGCTATTTTTTTAAATAGTAGATTATTATTAAAATGAAAATACAAAACTCAAGATGCCTAGGGGTAACTTAGCCCCCTCCCTCTCCCTTCCCCACAATTATCATACTGAACAGCAACTTAAGAAATGCTATATTATGCTAGGCATCCAGTGGAATCATTTTAAAACCGTGCATAATGTTTAAAGAGGAGAGTCTACCTTTGGAGTCTGGAAACAAGAACTGCCTTTTTCTTTATTGCTGTCTTCCACTAGAACTCACTTCAATCCCATTTCCTGAAGCTTTGGGCATGGGAACCCTGATTTCCTGTACTGCACTGTATTGTAGCTAAATCACAAAATGTGGGCAAAAATAAATTAAAGGTAAAACTGTCTACCATGGAAACAATGAGATAAGGGAATACAGGTATATAGGAAAGAGACAGGAAAAACAAAAACACTGAGATAACCCTAGTGTGTTGAATGACAGGTATCGTGAGGATTTTAAAAGCCATTAAATTGCTCATGACTGATACATAATAGCCAGTGTAACCTAATTCATTAAAATACTTGTGGATTAAGTAGGAAAGGAAATAGGTGCTAATGTTTTATATAGGAACCATTATTGGAAGTGCGAAAATAAAGTCCTCTGCGTTAGTATATGATGTACACTTCACGAAAGAAAAATCAGATTGAAAGCAAAAGTTAGTGCTTCAAAAGTAGATTGAGAATTAGAGTCAGAGATTGGTTGGAAAAAGAAAAGCAATTTAATTTCTGCATTTAGTACAGGAAGGTATGGATTGATGACAGACTAGTACGAATTGAGGATCTGTTTAAACACTGATGTTTCTGGCTCTACTTTTTTTCTTTTGTAAGATAGTGACTATCTGCCATGTCTTCGGTTCTTTTGAAAATAAAATTGTAATATGGTTATAAGGAATTATTTTAGTTATGGTTAAATGTGAACATTCTACCTCCATTATAGTTCTCTTATTTGTCCTCTTATTCTGTTTTCACTGGCCTGACCTTAGTTTATGCCACTGTCATATAGAATTATAAAACAATCTCTTACTTCCTGATTTTCTTCCTTCAGTTTTACATCATTTTAATCCATTCTCCTTGTTGCTGTCAGTGTTAGCTTTCTTAAAAGTATATGTTAGACTCATAGTTCTTCCTATTTTAAGTTCTTTCTGATTTCTCAAAGCCTTTAAGGACATTGGGCATATAATACATAAAATGACTAGGATGATCCTGTGTCCTGATTTTTGCTTATCCAATGTAGTTATTAATTGATACCCCATTAGTCTCAAAGGTAACCCAGTTTGGATGACAGATTACTTTGTTACTGTTCTTGATCTTTTCTACTTTTCCTTTCCAGAAAAATAGGAGACTTTGATCTTGTCTTGCTCCTAACCATCCCTACTTGCTTGAACCTAGTCTGAATTCTCCAACTTCCTCCATTCTTAAATGCATACTATTAGGCAATGAATTTAAAATGGTAGAATGAATCTGATGAAACTTTCCTATGGTCATATATGAATATACCAGAGTTAATTTCACCTTTATGTATGTCCATAATGCACTAATTTTAAAAAACTATTAAAAATTTTGTGTCTAGTTATAGCATATTAGGGATTTCTAAAAAGTTTATATATCTACTATCATGTAGATATAGATGAATTTTACCTCCCATTTTGAGTACCTGTTTCTGCTGCCTTTGTGTTTAAATTCTGGAGACAAAATATTCCTTTTTGTTCTGGTAGTAAATAATTTTATAAAGTCAATAAATTGGCATGGATAACTGAATATTCCTTCAGAATAATAGAAGGCATAACCAGTTTGTAGAGGAAGTATATTAGAACCCCAAGAGCCCTAATATCTTTAATAGTTATATTTAGTGCTACTTATTATGTTAGTTACATATGGGAGTGTTGTTCAACTGGTAGCCTACTTTGAATGGACCATGCAGTCATGCTGAATTTTATGTCTAACCAAAATCCTAATTGTTCTCTAGAGAAACCACATTCATTTCTACCTCTTCTTGGTGTCACCCCCTCCATCACCATTTTAGAATGTACCTTTTTTCTGTGCTTACAAGATCTCAAGTCTCACTTTTCCCATGAAATATTTTCTCATTGTCCAAGTTCTCCCATGATTATTCCTACCATATAACTCCTGATATGTCATACCAAGTCATACCACAGGTGTATTATAGTAGTTCCTAATTTGTTTTATAATGATAACTTGAAAGTGGATTACTTTAAAATGTGTGTTGCCAAGTTTGGGGCATATATGATAGTTTAATACTCAGTAGTTAAGTGTCAAACCAGCTATAGGTTGTATGGACCGTAGGTCATTGAGTAAGTATCCGAAAAAGCATTATCCCCATAAACAATCCTTGCATACTTGATTTCTTAGAACACTATTGACATGCTTCAGTGTGAATACTAGTATTTCCAACAGAGTAAGCTATCAAAAGAATCATTTTAGACTAGACAAGTTATTGGTCATCTATGCTTGAAGCTAAACAAAAAGAGCCATTATATATTTTTTAAGATTTTCTTCATAGTCATACATTTTTTTCCTTGCCTTTTCAATACAAAATTTTTCAGAACTTGAAAACTTACCTGTTTCAACCATTATGCAGCACATTACCAAAAATGCCTTCAGAGAGGCCTGAAAAGTGAAAACAAAAATTGGTTTCAAACTTTTCTTGAAGATCTCCATCTGCTTTTTTTAATCTCTCTTATTCATTTCATTCACAAGTATTCCAGAAAACATAAAGTATGTTGAGAATTTCTCTTGGATCCTCAGATCTAATAACTTAGATCCTCAGATCTAAGAACTTTGTTCTATTGCTTTGGTAAATCACATTTTATTTTATTACTCAATCCCCTCTATCCTAAACACTACTAATACACTATCACTTGTCTCATGAATTCATGCAGTATGCTCTCTCCTGAAATTTCTACCTTTATCTTTATTAGTGTTAGAATAATTACTTCTCTTTTTTAACATTTTCCTATGTTAATAGACTTCCTCACTTTTCACTTTATGCTGGCTATATATTCCCATTACTTTTCAGGAAACCATATACATTAAAATCTACATCCTAGAGTGGCTAATCCACATGTGAGAGGAATAATGTAAAAAAGTACGAATATCAAGACATTAATTTAAAGATTGCTTATGGGGGACAGAGGATGGGGATGGGAATACATTGTAAAAGAAGGCAAAAATTTGTTTTTAATTTCTCATTTATTCTTTAAATCCTGTGTGTTCTGTGCAACCAGTGCTGTACTGGGTACCATAAAGGATGTAAAAGAAGTAAAATATAATTCTTGTCCTTAAAAACTTAGAGTTGAAAAGCTTAGTAGAAGCAAGTACTGAGTGATGTAAAATACTGTATAATCATACACTTGATTATGTACAGTAAGTGTTCAAAGGTGTTCCATATACTGTAGTTGTTACACAGTAGACCTTTAATAAAGGTGATAGAGGGAAAAGAGAAGTCTCCTTAATCATGATAGAGGACATGAGCTATTGAAGGAAAATTAGGATTTGCTTAGATGTAGAAAAAGTTAGGAATCGTTGTAGCCAGGGTGAGTATCTCTTAAGATGGGAGGTGTGGATGAAAAGGAAATAATCCTATATTCTTGGAAAGGTCAGCCTTACTGTAATAACATTTTTGTGAAGAATGAAAGATTAAATTGGTTAAGTAGACATTTGAGAAATCCCTTACACAGGTGTAAACCTGTGGTATTGTTTCATCAGTAGATAATGTTAGAGTAAGAAATTAACATTGCATAGTTAAATGCTGATGTCTGCATGTACCTTTTTTTGTGTGTAATGGAGCTCAGGAAAAAAAAACTCAGCCTTTTAATTACTCAGCTGAAATTCACTGAACACTAACTCTGTTGTGACTTAAGGAAAGGATTCTTCATTTTTCTTAAATTCAACCTTCTTCACCTTAATTTAGGAACTGATATCTTCAAAGGTTAGAAAAAAAATATTTGTTCAATAGGCTTGAGCTATGTTGAGTTTGTATATCTACCTTGTTAAATGGTACCCTGTTAAATACCTAGCATTTAAAGTTGGCTAATGGACTCTGAATTTTGGTCTTCCATAGCTGATGGTAATCATTTCTGATAGTATTAAAATGAATTGAATGATCTTATATGTCACTGCATCATTAGGTCAATCATAAAAACATGTAAAATGCCACCAAAGAATGTTTCTAAAAATAGTGTAGACTATTTAATTATTAAATTGTTTCACATAAAAACAGGTAGACTTAATTTTCATACTTAACATAAGCAGTTATTCAACAGATCCATGACATTGTCTCACTTCGAATCCTATCTTTAGGGTTACCTGTTCCAAATAATTTTAGATGATTAATAGATTACTCGATAGCCAATATTGGAATTGCTCTTTAGGAGTATTTTTACCAGTTTTTAAAACTGTGAGTTTTTAAATTTTGGGTATGACCAGAAAACAGTGTCAGTGTTCTAAATTTATCATAATAAAAGCTAGTGAGAAGGAGATGTTTGGAACAGTCATAGTACTTGTCTGTACTCTATTCAATTAATTATTACTATCTGTAGCCATAAAAAGTAGGCATTTTTTATATTGCTCTGGTTGGCGGCATACAATAGTTGGTAAAAGCTGATGCCATGAGAAGCAACTGAACTATAGACCTTGATATGGTTGCATGTGAGTGTTTATAAATGGCCATTTTAAAGGACTTTTCATTCAGTCATAACAATTAGCTCTAGGTTGAACTTTGATGGCCAAAGTCTCTTACAGGACATATAGAGAAAAAATTTCCTCTGTCATTTCCAAATGCAAATTTGTTTCAAATAATTTTTTATTTAAGGATTCGTTTGCATTTGTTCAATACCACAGAGACTTCCTTTTTGAAAAAGAAAATTTTTTCTGTTAGTTTCTTCTTGGATTAGTAATTGTGATGAGAGTTGATATTTGTTTCAATTTAATATGTTGCTGCATAGGTGAGGTAGTATTTGAATCACTTTAAAAGTTCATGTCAGTGTTTTGTTTAGTTCTTTTAAATTTTTCCTCTCTTTTCTTTATTTTTGCTTTCTTTCCTCCCCTCCCTTCTTCTGCCCACCCCTTTGTTTTTGCTTTGTTTTATTTTGTTTTACCACTTTTGTTAGTTTTTAAAGGGGTGTTTTGGGGTCTCCATGGCCTTGCTGCATACTTGGCTGGCCATATTTAGTCTGCGCACTAATTATTAGTTGGCCCAGTTCAGTCTTACTTTGTGCTGTCAGTTCTTTTATGGTTTTCTATTTTTGTCCACCTGGTTGTTTTAAGATTTTTATTCTGATGGGCTGGATTTTAATCCATGTACTAAATTTTAGTCTGCAGACTAAAAGTAATCCGCGGATTATTTATTTTTGCAAAATATTTAATTCCCCCACTGGAAACTATCCTAAAAGAATGTTACATTCTCTTAGAATAGCCAAGGGTGTTCACAGCTACTGGTGAGTTCTGCCCTTTTTTTTGTTTGTTTGTTTGTTCTCAATGCCTAGACATAATAGACCCTGCTTACCTCCTTTACATATTTGGCTCCGTTGTGCCTAGGTGTTGGTGTACATTACTATGCATGTCACCTGTAACTGTGACTGTCCCTTAGTTGTATTGTTTATTGTATACATTTTTGTTTAGCTTTTGGTGGGTGAATTGGGCATATTTGCAGATGGAATGGTTGTTGAATTTGTAGTGCTCAGAGATGTAGGATTTTTTTTTTCAGTGAGTTTTTCCAAAAAGGAAAGAAATGCTATTTATTTTTCCTAAGTAATGGGTGCGAGGGTATGAGGGGGCAGAGCCCACAATACACAAAGTAAGTTTATACCCGCACTCCTGAGATGATATGTCAATTTCCTGAAGAATCCTAAGATAATGAGACTGTCAGCAAATAAACATCTTTTAGCAGGAAAGTCAATCCAAAAATGGAGAATAATCCGCGGTGGCCTGATCCTTCTTAGCTCACACAAACTGAAAATATCTGACTTGAAATCTATAGTAATATAAGCTAAATATACTTAATACATTTCTTTCATAACTAATAATTTAGCAAAAAAATGTTTATACTGTGTAACTGGGACACATTAATTGTGAAAAATTAGTATATTGGGAACTTAACATCTTTAAAAGCAGGCTAATATGCCCCCTCCCAGCCATGTCTATGGATGATGAATCCAGGTCGTAGAAGACCACTTTACTTTGGGAACTTTACTTCTAGATTTCATTTTGATTTTAACTTTTTTTGGTTTTGTATTTTTTTAATAAACACACTGGCATTGGAACATGATAAACTAAAATTTAAATGTTTCTTTACTGTGCCTCACCATTGCACAATCAAAAATTTTTTTGCATACACTGTGGTGAAATAATTTTTAAAATTTGGACTTGCTACTGTGGAGACTAATGTTTAAAGTTTATAACTGTATAAACATTTTCTGTGTCCCCCTACACCATGGATTTCTTATAACATTGGATATATTTTTCCTTGCTGGACTATTCTCTTTTGGATTGACTTCCCTGTTTGGATTATTTCACTGCATTATCATCTTTAGGATTCGTCAGGAACAGGACATTTCACCTCAGGAGTGCGGGTATGTACTTTATTTTTTTTTTTCCCCCCGAAATTTACAGGGCAGGTCTATAAAACCTGGGGAGGGGGGCATTTTTTGAAAGGCTAAACAATTGTTCATTCTTGAGATATGCTAGTACAAAGCAATGTAGGGAGCTACAATTTCTGTTATTATTCATAGTATGATATAGGTTTTCTTATTATATTTTTAGATTGTCAGTCTCCTAGGTGAATCATTGACAGGAGTTTTGAGTTTTAAGTTTTACTTATTCTTATAAGAATAAATATTGATGAAGATTCATGAAACCAAAGGTTATAAGTATTGAGCTATATCAATGAGTAAGAAATGTAGAGGCAGTCAAAACTTATTTATTAAAAGCCAAATTTTAGTAGTTACTGGTTTCCCTTACTTCAGACACAAAGATAATTCAGAAGAACTAGTTTCTAGTTTGTACAGTAATTTTTGGAAATTACTGAATAAACTACCTAACACCCTAGATTATGGTCAAATATCTAAACTCTAAAAGATACTATGTTTTGACCCCACACAATTTCCCACTTAACATTTATCCCCAGAGTACTGAACCAGGGCTTTTCTCATCAAAAATCTCTCAAAGGATTTGAAGTACAGCAGATCTTTTTTAAAAAGACAGGTTAAATCTTGATTTTAATGTAGGTTCTTGGAATTAATTCTTTTCTTTATTATTTTTAGCTCTTTAATTCTCTTAAGTTAGGATATCCTGACAACATAAGCTAATATATGTCTTAGTACCAAAATGGGTAATCACTTAAAGCCAATAAAACACCAGGGGTGGGGGGCTCATTAAAAATAATCAGAAATAATCTTACAGTACTGGTTTATTAATACCTTTAACGCAAAATAAAAATAATAAATACTGATTTGGTATTAAACCATGACTTTTTTAATTTTAAATAACTCACTACCTAATTACCCTATATTTGAATTTAGCTGGAGATATTTAGTTTTTGTTACTGTTTTTAATTCTAGTTATATGACACTATTATTGGTACTGAAGCATTTTGGATTAGCTAGCAAACTATTATATATTGTCAATTAGATCCTGCTCTCAGGAATAAAATATGTCAATAGTATTTAATATTTTTATGATAAATTTTCTGAGTTTTTCCTTCAGCCATTTTTGTTTTGCATTCTGGATTTGATTATGGTCATATTCCCCTCTCTTGAAAGCAAGAGAGGGGAAAAAATGACAAATAATAGTGGAAGATCTGAACATTTTAAATAATATGATAACTTTAAGGTTTTCTTGCTTGAGGCAAATCAAAGTACTCAGAAATAAAGATGAGGCAGTTTTCAACCTTAACAAAGGCTTTCTACCATAGCCAATAAATTGCCTAAGACCTTTCAAGATCTGAAATAAATTCCTAAGATCCTAATCAACCCAATTTCTCAATTTCCATGGAAAATAATCTTTTTCAGTAATAAACTGTATGAAAATCAAAGCAAGAACAAGAGAAAGAA
This sequence comes from Sciurus vulgaris, assembly GCF_902686455.1. Classification (NCBI taxonomy): domain Eukaryota; kingdom Metazoa; phylum Chordata; class Mammalia; order Rodentia; family Sciuridae; genus Sciurus; species Sciurus vulgaris. The sequence continues at coordinate 70,178,903 of NC_136470.1, read as the reverse complement.
GGAAACCCCAACAATAAAAAGTTTTCACTGGTTTTATAGGAAGTATTAATATTCTTCTGAATATTTAATAAACTCTAGTTGTAACTAGTTCTCCTACCTTTGGCCTAAGTGAACAGTCAGATGTTATATGAGCCATTCTCATTAGGAAATCTTAACCTCCCAGAGTCCTTCATGCCCTATCATTATCTGCATGTCCTTTCCTCATTTATGGGTCTATTTCCCTCCATATATGCATGTCTGCTTCTCTTACATATCTGCACCACAACTTTTATTTTTGTTTGTTCTTTCTATCACGGGTTGTACATTTCATTTTTATTTAATTTCAAAGGCTTTTTGTCCATCTGTTGTTTATTTCTACTCCTTTCTTTATCCTTTAATTGGCCACACTTTAGGTTGAAATATATTTTTGTAATTTTATGTATTGATTCATTCTTAAGACATTGATGAGTAGAAAACTATCTCTTCTTTTAATCAAATTAATTACATTTTATTTCAGTATAGCCTTTTAGTTGCCTATTTCTGTGGCTTTTTCTGTGGCTTTTAATGAAAAAGACAGTATTCTCTCCATTAACAAAACCCTAGAATATTCATTCAAATTCATTCAAATGAGAGTGATCTGGCCACATTGATGATAACAGTTACTTGAAGAAACAACATCATTTTGTCAAAGTAAATGGTAGGCTTTGTATATTGAGGAAATAATATCAATCATTAGCATTAGTAGACCTAGAATAACAACTTTGCTTTCTCTTTCGAAAAATCATTGATTGCTTAATTTGGATAGTGCCATCCATTGTCAACAGTTGTTGACACCAAAGAGGCAATGTTTTATTTATTTCCATAGCAATCAAAACTTTGACAATTTTTAAATTTCTTTTTGTTGTGCTTGCCTCCAAAACTGAGCCTTTCTTATGTGCCTGGTATATTTTATATGCATGTTTAATGACACTGCTTTATGTCTAGATTATGTAGATTTTTCTCTGAGCTTTTCTCATAGTCTTTAAAATTAGCAGTTTATCCCAGTGTGGTGAATCACATGCAGTTAACTCTTTTTATTCTACAAGGTTCCTTTCCCAAATGCAACCATGTTTTTGTACATGGTGGGAATTAACTCAGTACTCAGAGCTATTTGCTATGTCTTTATAATAAAATATTAATTGTTCTTTCCCCTTTATGTACTACAGGTCTTCCGACCCCGAACTCCACCAGAGGCAATTGCATTGTGTAGCCGTCTACTGGAATATACCCCAACTGCCCGGTTGACGCCACTGGAAGCTTGTGCACATTCGTTTTTTGATGAACTGCGGGACCCAAATGTCAAACTACCAAATGGGAGAGACACACCTGCACTCTTCAACTTTACCACACAAGGTAATTCCAAACACTAAGCTCTTAACCATTTCTGGGAAAGCTATACACTGGATATGAAATGACACTCTTGTTAATGAAAGTTTGTGGAGGATAACAATAGGTAATATTAAGTATTTATGGAGGTATGAAGCACCCTCTAATTTATTAGTCCAATCTTTATATGACCTTGGACAAAATAGTGACATAAAATATTTGAAATAAGGATACTTTCTCTCATTTTTAGCAGATTACAGTAAATTTTGGCCCATGAGAAGTTTATAGAAATTTCATTAAGATTTATCACTCATAAGACTAAAGTATAATTAGCATTTTTTGCTTCCCAAGTATTAACATCAAGTTTTTAAAACCTGGAAGTAAATTGGTGGCTATATTTTTACAAATTCGGTTATTTTATAAGCAAGGGGAGAATTAGAGTTCTGTAAACCCTTTCTAAGAACTTATGCAAGAAGTATAGAGAAATTTCCATCCCCTTTGGGACTTGTCACCCACTACTGCTGTGGAGAAAATATTGATAGGAAAACTGAGTTTGTGCATCCATTGGTGATTTATGAAAAACTGGGGATAGGGCTGGGGAGATAGCTCAGTCGGTAGAGTGCTTGCCTTGCAAGCCCAAGGCCCTGGGTTCGATCCCCAGCACCGCAAAAAAAAAAAAAACCAAAAACTGGGGAAAGTAATTTCTTCATCATTTCTACATTTCTGTGTTCACTTTTTATTTCTCCCTGATTAAGACCCTATGTTATTCACTCATTCAGTCAGTCACACTGCTTCTACTAATGTGATTTTCTTTTTAAACTGAGCATAAAACTTTTTTAATTCAGGGAGATAAAATAAGAAATAGATGATGTGTATATTGATTAACTGAGTAGTAAACTTGGGCTAGGAAAAATAGAATGGACATAGAGAACTTTGTGGTACAAAAATGAGAAACAGTTCCTTTATTAGAAGGTAGAATGTGTTTTCCCCATTCCCAAACTCTTCCAAAGTTGAATGTGGAAGGTTGTATGGCATAATCTGTAGATATGGAAGATTTCAGTAAATGGAAAGCAGAGTTGTATAATTCAGTTGACTAAACTTAAGCTATGAATATTTTATAGCACTAGCAATGCCAATATAGTCTTAACTTTTAAAAAAGAATGTAAGCTGATCAGAAACCATTTGGAATGTTATTTGGGGTCCTGGTTACCTGTTTTAAGAAGAATATTATTAGTAAATGGGACCTAGGGTATATACAAAGAACCAGAATTGAATATAGACCCTTGAGAAGGGAAGCTAAGGTACTACTGATAGCAGTGTAAAAATATCTCAAGGATAGCCTTATAAAGGAAAGAGAAAACATACATTCTTTCTCAAGATTTCAAAATTGAAAATAGCAGAAAATTAGAGAACTGTACATACTTGAACTTATTGTGAAGACCTAAGTCTTTGGTACAGAGATTGAATAAAATTACTGATGATCAGTGAAACAAGCTTTTTTCCAGAATATTGATATCTGTGCCTGCAAGTGTTCAGAAGAAAGCTGCGTATTGTCATATTATGGTAGGTGGGTTATTCCGATTTAGTAAAAGGTTTCATTCACTGAGAGATTATTGGCCTCTTTTAGAGCAAAGATTTTGTGATCCTATGCCATGTTAAGTTTTAGACCTCTTAAGAAAAAAATTACTTTTAATTCTTACTGGTTTTGTTTTAATCAAGAGTAATATATGTAGAATAAGGAAAGTGATGAAAACACATTGTAGAAGTATAGAGAGAATTAAAATCACAACTCAAATAATTAGAACTCAAAATAGTAACTTTTTAGAATATATAATATAGTTCTCAAAATTTCTTTTCTAACACATATTTTGATAATCTTTTCTTTTTTTAGTATGAGGGACTGAACCCAGTGGTGCTTAACCATTCAGCCACATCCCCAGTCCTTTTTATTTTTTAATTTGAGACAGGTTCTTGGTAATTTGCTTAGGGCCTCCCTAAGTTACTGAGACTGGCCTCAAACTTATAATCCTTCTGCCTCAGTCTCTTGAGTCACTGGGATTACCAGAGTCCATGCCCGACTTTGATAATTCTTGAATCCAAAATAATCTCTCGTTTTCCCAAAATCCCAAACAGATTTAATAACTTGAATATATTAAAATCATATGTTACATAAGGAATTTTGCTTTTTTTAACATCTCAAATTTTATAAAAATTTCATTCAAAATTTTTTATATATCTTTTACATCTGTGTATTTGTAATCAAATACAACTATTTTTTGAACCATCTAATTTCTTAGGTTATGTCACCTGAACTTTTTTATATGAAGCATTTTTTAAATCTGTAGGAGGACTCCATTGGAAAATGGCTGAGTATCCATTTGGAAGTTTTTATTTTGTTTTGTACTATAGGTATATGTTTATTATCTGTACAACATAACTCTTTACTGGGTTGCTTTTTATAGTAATCTCTAAAGGCTTAGATATAGTGACATCTGACTTGTAACTGGAGTATCAACATTAGGAACTAAGTTAGTGTTAAATTTCTTTTCCTTCTTTTTCATTTTTTTAAAATAATTTTTTAGTTGCAGATGGACACAATACCTTTATTCTTTTAATTTTTTTAAAATGTGATGCTAAGGATTGAACACAGTGCCTTACACATGCTAGTACCACTGAGCCACAACCCCAGGCCCCTTCTTTTTCTAATGATTTATGTCAAGTGACCTTAAAATTTCACAAACCAGTATTGATTGAGGGTTTTTCACACTGTCTTTCTGAGTACTTTGTAGCTCAAAATAAACTAAAAAGAAAGCCTCTTGTCAGGCGAATAAGTTGGTAAAACCTCAAAAACTACATAATATTTATGGTAAATAGATTTCTGAGGGCAATTCTCCTTATATTCATATAATACATGTTTGGTATTCTTCATTATATATTCATGTATATCAAAAATAAGATACTACTTAAACTTCTTTATTGATCAGATTTTTAAATTCAAAGTTTCACAGTTCATGTGTGCCATTTTTGAAGAAAGTAAATTTGCTTCTTTAGTCACTAAAATTTTTCATTATTACTAAAGAAAATAAAATTTTAAAAACAAATTCTATGAGTTTCTAAACTTTTTTTAAAACAAATAAAATTCACATAAGATTAATAATTTTTTAAAAAGTAAACAACTCAGTGGTATTTAGTACATCCACAATGTTGTGCAGTTGCCACCTTTATCAAGTTCCAAAACACTTTAACTTATCCCTGTTAATTGAACTCCCCATTAACCCCTCTCCCAGCCCATTAGGAACAGTCAGTTTGTTTTCTATCTCTGTGAATCTTCCTATTTCATATAAGTGGAATCATAATATGTGGCCTTTTGTGTCTGGCTTCTTTTACTTAACATGTTTTCTGAGTTCATCTGCATAGCATATATTAGTGCTTCATTCCTTTTTGTGGCTGATTAATATTCCATTATGCATATATACCACATTTTGCTTATTCATTCATGAGGTATGAACATTTGGGTTGTTTCTACCTTTTGGCTGTTGTGAGGAGTGCTTCTGTGATCATTTGTGTACAAATATTTGATTGAATACTTGTTTTCCATTCTTTGGATACTACTAAGTCACATGATAATTCTTTAACTTTTTAAGGAACCACCAAATTATTTTCCTAAGGCTGCACATTTTACATTCCTATCAACAGTGTACATGAGTTCTAATTTTTCCTCATCTTGACAAAACCTGTCATTTTCCTCCCTCCCTCTCTCCCTCTTTCTTCCTTCCTTTCTTTCCTTCCTTTCCTTTCTTTTCTTTCTTGCCATCCTGTTGGATGTGAAGTATTATCTCATTGTCCTAAGCTTATTGCAGTATAATGAATCAGGACTTGATAGTGCTTTTTAAAATAAAGAAAAGGCTCAATTTCAAGAAGACTAATTTAGTTCAAACTGTACATACATGTCTAATATTTACAATGGTTTTTTTAAAAATGCATATTATTTTATTTTGGTATTTTAAAATATCATATTTTCCCATATATCAAATATAAATGTAGCTGTATGTCTCTAAGTGTACACATGTTTTTCTGGGTTAGAAAAGTATGTATATATATTTGGATGTAATCTATGTGAACACATACTGTCTGTGACTTTCAAGTATTTATGTGACTTTCTGAATATCAGTGAAAAAAAGATGTACATGAGTCTTTGTAAATATATCCTGAGAATCATTTCTCATCAGATTAAAAATATTAAGTTGGAAGTTCATCATTTTAAGATAGGACCTTCCTCTTTCTGTTTGTTTTCTTTGTTTTTAAGTGTTAATATGTCCTGCCTTAGCAGCCATTCTGAAATGTGACTGTGATCACTGTTTTTTTCTCAGAACTTCTAAATCACTGTTGTTATTGAACAGTTTTTTAATATAAGGACATAGCCATCCAGGGAAGAGGTGTTTTTTGATGGCATTCTATTTGATACTGTATGTTCTAATTTAAAAAAAAAAAAATTATTTGTTCTAATTTGTTGTACAAGACAGTAGAAGGCATTTACATTTTGATTTTGAAGCAGTGTTACCAAATGGTGGTCTCATTTTCTAAAGCAAAGATGTAACTTACGCAGATGAAACTTTAAAGACTAGTCGGTAATAATTAAAGAATGATCAGAATAAAACTGTAATTCAAAAGGTTGAAGGAGAAGAATGAATCCCACTTGATTATATAGCTAGGGAGAATTCAAAGATTCCTTGTTGAGGGTAAGTAGTGAGGATCTTCATTTGTACTCCTACTCCCAAATAAAACAAAGATAATCCCTGATACATATACAGTAGGTGGTCAGGGAATGTTTGAATATTTGATACATGGCACTTTAAATAAACCCAGTGTTTATTAATTCATACAACCAGTATTTATTGGGCATTTCTAATGCGGTCTCTGATTGTTATTGTTGTTTTAATAGTAAAGTAAACCTGCCATATGAATCAAATTAGGAAGATTAAACACTTGAGTACAATACAGAATTATAGTAATTAAAGTTTACAGCAGAACTAACTTCACTTTGCTGTTTGTTACAGTATCATGAAAATTAACCATAAGCATAAGCAGTAATTAGTATTACATTAATATAATCACAAGAAATATTTCTGTGATCAATTAGCAGAATGAGAGAGATAAACAGATATAGGACAGGAAACTTTCAGATCCTTTCAGATCCTTACTGCCTGAATCCTTACCTCAAGAGAATATCAGACCTGTCTGATTTTTCCAGCCCTGGGGATTCAGTTGAAGTTCTAGGACCCTCTGACTGAACAGTATTATCAGCCACCAGATCTTGGAATTCAGAACCTTTGGCACACTCCTTTCTCTTCATTTCCTCTTTGTCATTAAATATGAAAGGTTGGACATGACTGAATCAACTGCAGGAAGCAGGTGGAATCAGGAAAGTTAAACAGGGAATCAGTATTATTTACCAATTTGTTGCCTATTCCAAGGGTGGAATGTGTTAGGAAGAAAGTTGTTGTATGTTTAAAGTGGAGTCTGATGCTAAATCCACCAACACACATCTGTAGTCCCAGTTTTTTTTTTTTTTTTAACCTAATTTGTACAAAGTTTTAACAATTGAAACAATTTTAGCAAGCATTGTCCTTACGAAGTTATAAGACAGGATAGGTTGGGCCTGGGGGTAGGTAAGAATTATCAGCCATTTATGTTAGTATGATTTAATTTGAAGAATCTACTACTTAGCTGGGTTTTGTGGGGAAGTACGTGGGAGTAGTAGCATATTGACTAGACAGAAAAAGCAGTGATTTAGGAATTCAGGGGAACTCTGAGAGTTAAAATTGGATATTTGGGGCAGCCCCAGAGCAACATGTAGACTCAGGCAGACTGAATTTTCAGTTTTAGAGTAGAGAGGCAAGAATATCTAAAAATGAAGAAAGCAGGTGATGAGATGGAAAAAGGGTTCTAGAAAACAAGTTTTTAAAAGACAGTTAAAAGATTGAGAGCAAAGAGAAAAATGAAAAGAGAAAGAGAGTATGTTATAAAATAGGAACTGATGAAAACAGGGAGGGAATTGGAAGGGGTGGTGGCAGGCAATAAAAACAAGTGTTCAAGCAGCCCAGCTCATCAAAAAAAAAATTTTTTTTCATTTGAAACCAATCAATTACTTACTTATAAAGGTTACTGTAATTCATTATTTATGATAATTAGAAGATTTCATTATTTCTGTAATAGTGGTTTTTAAACCTATGTTTGGTATGAAGTACTGATAGACATAAATATGGTTAGCTCATCTGCTTATCTGCCTTTCTGTGTCCTGAGTATTTTCTTCCAACTTGTTTTACCCTCAGACATATCTGAAAGGAACCACACTATCTAATCTACCTGAGGTAATGAAGTATCTTCTGATATTATTCTCAAATTACTTTGACCCGAGATGGGGCTTTTTGGTCTTTAGACGTGTAATTTATAATAGCAATGATAACTTTAGACAGCATAATAATTCTTTATATATAGGACACATCAAAAGAATTGACATTAATTTATAAATAATCTGGCATAAAATTTCTAGATAATCAGGCTGTATTCTTCTAGTTGTTGAAATATGAATCCAGTAGATACACTACAGGAGAGTTTGAGAAAATTTATAAGTAAGCTAAGAAAAAGGTAAGGTTTAGATCAGGAAACTACAGTAGTAAGGACAAATAGTGATGACTGTATTCAGGATTTTAGATTAGGTATTGTCAATTTTATTTGAGAATTACTGTAAATCTTTTCTGAGGTTATTTGGTCTACTGTGCTGCTTTGGACATACTACTAAGAAGAATGTGGAATGGTATAGGAACACTCAAGAAAACTAATATGTTGACTAAAAGTTCTTTATATAGTTTGGGTGGATAGGCTTCCAGGAAGACCAGAATACTGGCGGTGTACATTATACCAAGGCAATAAGGAAATGCAGCTTTGCATGTGGAAAGAGTAAATCAGACTTAATGTTTAGTGGCCTCTAACTAATTACTAGAGAATTGTTGTTGGTTGTAGACCTTGGCCAAAGCACTTTCTCTGCTTGAGTTTTCTCATTTAAAAATCATCATCATCATTAACCATCATCATATAGTTGAACTGAAGGATATTCAACTTTCATCTCCAAAATTTTGATTATACAAATGAATTGACTCCATAAAGACGAAGAAAAATGAGAAATTAAAGCCTCAAGTGTAGACCATATTAGAGTTACATAAATTCATGATATAAATAAATATAGAAAAGTCTAGACTGGATCCTTCAGAGTTCAAAATATTAGCAGAATTATTTTTTGTTTTGTTTATTTTTTCTGGTTCTGAGAATTGAACCCAGGGCCTTGCATATGCTAGACAAAGCACTCTACCTCTGAGCTCTGTCCTCATGCCCACTATTATTTTTAAATGTCCAAGAGAGTTAGTTTTAGTTAAAGAATTTAGTAATTTTTTTAAAAATTTGTTGTTCTTTATTAGGAATGAAATTCTGGAGTATAGAATTTTCAGGTTAATCACAAGAACTTTGAAAGTTCTAACTTTTTTCTAGATAACTTCTAAAATGTATCTGTACTATGTACACTGAAAGTATTGAGATTTTGGGAGCATGAATTATGATATTTACTGTTGGGCAGTTCCAGATCAAAGTAGTTACGAGTTTTGAGTAAATAGCCTGTAGTCTTCATATTAAACATTAGCAGTATCTCCAAAAATGCAGGAATAAGCCTTGTAATTTTCTATTTGTTTTTTTGTTTGTTTGTTTTGTTTTACTTTTGTTAGTTGGCACATTATAATTATACATACTAGGGATTTGTTGTTATATTCTCCTACAAGTACACAATATAATTTGGTTAAATTCACTCTCCAGTTCTTCTTTCCCACCCCTTTTCCCTCCCTGTGGTCCCCTCTTCCACTCTGTGTGATTTTCTGATTAGTTTAGATTGATTTAATTTTCTGAATGAATATAGAATATGAAGTTAGTATTAGGACCTTGGTCAGGAATTTCCTGGGCCCTTTGAATTTGTTAGCCAAGGAGATAAACAGTTACAATATGGCTATTTACTCTTCCACAAAATACAAATAAGCAACATTGTAATTCACTAATGTGTGAGATCAAGGAGCACCATCATAGCATTTGAATTAGTGCTTAAAAAAAATAGTTCAGAAATGAAATAGGATCTCCATTGATAAGTCATTTTAACCTTTTTGTAACTAGAAAGAAATAGCAGTTTTAAGTATATAGACAACTTCTGGCATTTTTCATAAACACATAAGCATCCTGATATACCTGAAAACTTCATACTACTTCTAGACTGCCTGCTTTTTGACTCCGTTGATCTGAAGAGTGAGCTCCTTCAAAGTTAACAAAGCAAGAAGAGTCCCCTCTGCTTGGGGACTGGTATTTTAATGACATCACTGTTAAAAAGAGTAAAGGTCTAGTTAATAGAGCGGTTGATTTCTTCCCTGTGGTTTTCATATTGACTACTGCTCTCAAATTTATCCTCAGTTTGCACATAACAGTTTGAACAAACACTATCACTACCACTTTCATCACCACCACCCCTAAAAAACACTAGGAAAGTTATTAATTGCCCCTTCCTACCAGTGAGTTTGGGAATCCTATACTTAGAAGGCTAGAAAATTTAGATTAAGGGAAACTTCAGATTTTCCCAACTAGATTTAGGTTTTGTTTTTCTATTTTAAAACATTTTATCCAGCATGGTTGATTTTATTCAGTTTGTCTTTTCAGGGGAGTTTTTCCTCTGTAGTTTGCAATATAATCAACAACATGGCAAAATTTATTTAAATCAGTTTGGTTAACTTTTTGGTTGATTGATATATGTCTTAGTTGGCTAATTGACACTTTTAAAATCATTTTACTTTTAAGTTGTGCATTAAGATATTTGATTATGGAGCACATAATGATTTATATACATTTAAAACATTTGTAATTTTCCATAATAGACAATTAGGTGGTTTTTTGATGAATTATTCTCATGCTATTTCCATCTAATTGAAGAAATTCTTTTCCTGCATTAACTTTTCTAGTCTTTTGAAACTATTACTGTTTTTGTTTTTAACCATGTCTCTGAGATGGTAGTCTGTCTTTGACCCTATCTTTTAGTTTCTGAATTCTCAGTTCTCCAAAATTAGTCCTGCTTTCATATAATGGACCTCCTTGTTCCCTTCATCATCTTCCCACTCTCAAGCTTAGCATCCATATTTAGTAAATAGTAACTTACTCTTCAGTTTTAATTTCTTCACACTCCTTCTCTGCTTCAAACAGAAAAAAATATATATAATTACTTACTTACTTTTTGGTCCTGATAAGGACTTTGCTTTACTATTTCTCTCCTCCATAATGTCATTGTTTTTTCATTCTTTTGTTGCAGTTTGTGTCCACACTCACTGCCTCTGTTTCCTTATTTATTGCTATGAGTAAACAGACTGCTTGGAAGTAGGTAGTAATTGTTGGGAGTGAAAAACAAATGCAGCTATTTTGGACTAATTGTGACAGTCCCATGGAAATGCCCATAATCTCTCCCATAAAATGTACAGATTCATGGAGAGAACAGAACTTCAGCAAAAGTGCAAGGAGGCTTCCTCGTTCACACAAGCAAAAGCTATGCCAGTTACCAAGTTCTTTGAAGTGGAGAACTAGATGAAAGCAGTGGATCTTTTAAGGAATGCTTATAATTAAGGAAGAGAAAAAGGACAATGGGGTATAGAAGTTGGATAGATGTAGAACTGGCAGTGGTTATACATTTTAGAACTCTTAGTTTTTTAGGGTGTTTGACTCAAAAATTTCACAAATGCTCTGTCCCCTATCCTTCCACTCCCGGGTCTTTGGGTATGGTGAAGCCTCCAAGATCTCAGAGCGTCTTTTCTTATTTTCTTCACTTTTCCTTTATGAGCTACCCCTCTCTCCCTATCCAAGACCAGGATAACAATCTGCTACCTAACGCAAGCAAGGGTTGCTTTTTTTTTTTTTTTTTTTTTTTTCCAAGCCTTGCTCCTGTATATACACCCTTATAAATACCCTTACCCCATACTAACACAGAAAATCATCATGGCTCTCAACTGGGCATGCAGATACACAGAAGGACAGGTGTAGGAATCTGGTAAGAGACTGTAAATGAGTAGGATAAAATGAACAGTGTGAGCCATAAGGAAAGTGACCACCAATCATCAATATCCAGTTTATTTTGAAGATTATCTTTACAGTAATTTGTTACATTGTCTTGCATTAAAATCTGGTCATCTTTTCCCTTTTCAGGTTTCCTCTTAGATACTGAACAGAGATCTTTTAATTTGAAAGTGCCTCTATCCTAAATATGTTAAATTTCTGTTTTGTTTGTTTGTACTAGGAGTTGAATCCCAGGGGTGTTTGACCACTGAACCACATCCCCAAGATTTTTTTTTTTTTTAAATAGACAGGGTCTTGCTAAGTTTCTCTTTCTTTTTTTAAATTGGTTAATTTAGTTATCCATGACAATAGGATTTGTTTTGGTATAAAACATTAAATATAATTTGTTGATATATATATATATAATATATATATATATTTCATCACCAAATAGATATAGAGATATCATCACCATTACTTATCTAATCTACCTTATTAGAGAGAGGAGAGAGACAGCATCACCACTACTTATCCAATCTACACTATTAGATTCAACCCTTTTGTTTATTCATTTATTTATTTATTTATTTATTTATTTATTTATTTATTTATTTATTTATTTATTTTATGCTGATGGTCCAAACCAGGGCCTTGTGCTTAAAGGTAAGCACTCTGCCACTGATCTAAATCTCTAAACCCTTAAATTTCTTAAGGTACCTGTACAGAACTTGATTCTTAAAAGAAAGTTAATCTGTATTCAGTGGACAGAAATAGCCTTACCATATACAGGTTAAAAAGCCTATTTCACAACTTTTAAAAACTAGCAGTCTTTTATATTGAGTTACAAAATATAGACAAAATATAGAATTGAGATGACTGCATTGTGTACTCTTGTAATCCCAGGTACTTAGGAGGTTGAGGGAGGATGATTGCAAGTTCAAGGCCAGCCTCAGCAACTTAGACCCTGTCTCAAAATAAGGAGGGCTGGGGATATAGCTCTATGTTGCAGTATACCTGAGTTCAATCCCCGGTACTGCATGCACACACACACACACACACACACATATGTATATAGATATATACATATGTATATAGATATATATACATATGTGTGTGTAATTGGATTAAAATGTTTTTTAAAAAGGCAATGCAACTTTAAATAGATGTTTCTTTAATCCTGCTTTCAGTAGTATCTAGTTAGGCTTTAAATAATTGGGCGGATTAGTCTGTACATATATTTGTACATGTGCATACACAGACAGACAATAGACTACACTTATATTCCCTGCTGTAAATCTTCACTTTGAATTCCTGTGGACAAGTACTACCAGAGTTGGATGGCATATTTAAGTCAATGCAAGATGGAAACTTATCTTACTAATATGTTTATTCTCAAACTTTTAATTCTCAGACATATCTTAATTTTAGCATTTAGCACCTTTTTGTATATCATAACAAGAGTAATGGTAGAATAAACTATGTTTCTGTGAGCTTACTCCATAAGTTGATTACTAACTCATTGATATGGTTTGAGATGGAGGTAGGTTCATTATGTCTTCTTTTTCTGTTAGACTGGTGTTTCAGTGTGGTATCTTAAATTTATTGTTAACATTATAATATTTTCATATACATTTAGGAGTGGTCTCTAATCTTTGTGTCTTATCTTCTCTAGAACTGTCAAGTAATCCACCTTTGGCTACCATCCTTATTCCTCCTCATGCTCGAATTCAAGCAGCTGCTTCCACACCTACAAATGCCACAGCAGCCTCAGGTGAGGACCTTAGTGTCTTCTATAAAAACATATTCTGTTCTTTAAAAAGGTGATTACCTCTATTTCATTTCATGAAGTAAGCATGAACATTTAATTTCATTTAAGTATCCAAAACAGCACAACCAAATGAGTAAAAGTGAATAAAATACTGCTTTAGTTCCAAAATGCACAAGACAAAAGCACCCAATAAATACTTTATGTATGTAGGGGCGCCTGGCTCTCCTTGCATATGTACTTTACATATTATATAAATACCTAATTTCTTGATTAATATATATCAAAAGATGAAATGCTTACAGGAGAAAACAATCTATATAATATAATGCTATTGAAGATAATTCACTTTAATTGTTTATATCCCCTGAATGAAAATGAGAGTAATATACTGGAGAAGCAGATTTTTAAGTATAAAATATGGGTTGGTATAATTTTTAATCATTTGAAAAGGCTAAAGGTACAACGAAGATATATAACCAAGTTTTAGCTCCAAGTGTGACTAGATTATCATCTAGACTACCAAGTTTGAATTGGAGTGTACTGCTGGTCCCTTAGCCAGCTAATAGTGAGGCCTGGTTCATGAGAATCACTGCCATTGTAGATAATTTTGAAAATCTCTTATTCTTGAATGAATTGAATTCCTCCAAAGAATGGATGGATGCTATTTTACATTAAGTTAGAAACATAATAGGTAGCACAAATAGAGTCTCAGAATTTAGAGCCCTTTTTAAAAACAAAAACAAACTGGTGGCAGAAGCTGACTCCATCTTCATTCAGTTGTCACATTGAAAAAGATCAGACCATTTTGCTCATTGGCATTTATGTTGCAGGAGATAGAATCTTTCATTATAATTCTTACTACTCAACAGTAAAGGTCAAAATCCATCTCCTGTTGTTTGAAACAAAGTAGTTGCTATCCAGTCTTGATTTTTTTTTTACAATGCCACAAATAAAGATTTAAAAGATTTCATTCTCCTTCATGTCCTACCTTCTAGGAAAATTCTATAAAGAAAGGCTCCTTTCTATCTAAAATGAAAGATGACTGACATAACCTCATTTTTGTGCTATGTTGATATAGGATATAGTAGTTGCCAAAAAAATATTACATTGCTCTATGTATAGTCTTATAAAAATCAGATATCAACATAAAAACAGAAACTGGCATTGAACTTTGACCCTAAGAATTTACTTCAAAGTTGAAATAAATCAGGGTATGAAGAAGTTAATAGAGGAATAGTAAGTTTAGGTCAGAGCTAAAAATTTGTTTAGAGAAATGTATGCCTTTAGTACCAGAGTATTTCAGATATTGCGCTGAGCTTCCTAGTGGCTAAATAAATATTATATATTGAAATCTGCCATTGTTCATTAGATGAAAAGTACTTGGATGGCTTAGGTGAAGCAGTGTTTCTGGCCCTGCTGTTTGAGAAGTATTTCTCCTTTTAGACATGAGATTTGATGCTAAAAGAAGTATAGTAAATGATGCTTTTATTACTATTCCAACAATAAATGTGATCATGAATTTCCTTTGTATACTTTCTTTTTCAAGTGCCCCTGAGTGTAAGCCAAAGGCTTAATAACCCCACTAGGAATACAGTTTTCTAGGGGACCAAAGTAGTGAAGGCTAAGTATGTATGTCACCAGTGCTGGGCTAGACCAAGTAATTGAACTATAGCCTTAACAGCTGCCTGTTTTAAATATACGTGTAAACTTTTAAGTATCAATTGGGCAGAGTGAGTTACTTTCTGTAGTAAGACCTTAAAATATATATGCCCTCTGTGTCTTTTAATTTCTTATCCATAAAACAGGAATCCCTCCTGTTGTGTAGAGTTTTGAAAAGTAAGAGATAAACTATTGCCTGGTTACTAGGTGAAGGGAAACTGCTGTTACTATTTTTATTATTGTTATTGCTAAGTAGGGAGAGATCCAAACATGTTTTAAAAAGAAAAAACGTCTATCCTCTTATAATAAAGGACTGTATAATCTCTCCACACAGACAATGAGAGAATGCCTGCACACATGAATGAAGCATTACTACTAGATCTGCTCCAGAATACAGACACTTTTAAGCTATACAGCTTTAGACCTTGAATATCTGAACCTGGAAATTCTTAGAATTTTCATAGTCAGAATTTCTAAATCATCCACCCTAACTGTATCACCACAGTAATGTATTATACCCCAGCTTGCCCAGAGTAGAATGAACCTCTAAGGTACTGAATTAGTTGGCTAACTTGATTTAAGTCAGTGTAATGAAGAACATACATAAAAACAATCATTAGTATTTCAGAAACAGAATCCTTTTAGTTGATGACAGAACCCTATCAAAACAAGAAGCAAAATAAAACCTATTTTCAGTAGCCTGAAAATATGCCTTCTGTTCTTCTAAAACTAATTTTAGATCACCAAAATACAAATTCAAAGGAGAGAACATATCCCTGAAATTATCATCTGATCTGTAAAAATATCACTTCTACTGATGTCAACACCATTGCAGTTCAGGTTCTTTCCAATATGTTTGTATCTAGAGGAAATCCTCAGAATATAATCTACTAGATGACTGCCTTGGAAATTCTTATGTTATTGTTAGTTTAAGTAAGAATGTAATTTTCTGACTTTAATGTTTACCTGGAAGCAAAGTTCAACCGTAAAGAAGGTGGGATAAAAGCAGAAGAAAGCAAATGGACAAAGATGCCATCAACCATGATTATACTGACTTTATTATGAAATAAACTTTGTGTTTTGATTATCATTGGTAACCAAAGCTATTAAGTGGCCTCCAGATATTAAGGTTTTATTAATTTTTGAATATATTATAGAGCAGAAATCTTGATTAATTCCCTATATTGCAGAAAAAAAAAGACAATTTTCTTATCCAGATTGTGGCATAAAATCTTATCATGGTTATTCTGGGAATATACATTTTATTTTTGTTCTCTACCTCCTCCAAAAAGCTTTGATGAATACAATGAAATATTTTAATAGTAGTTTCTCACCTTTCTTTGAAAGTAGTAAAGGTAGTGTATCTGTTAAGTTCGGTGACATTAATACTGAGGATACTTTTTGCAGATGTGATTACAGGTGCATTGGTAAAAACTTGTTGGGAAACATTATAATGTATAGCCATCAGAGTTCATACTTTGAATTCACCAATCCCACTTTAGGACCCTTAACTTCATGAGAGATGTAGTAGAAGAAAAAAAGCTCATGTATAGAAATAGGTATCATGATAATATACAATAACAAATTATACAATAACACAATTTTATGTATAACAATTTTATATGTAATAGTCTTCTGAATGGTTAATAGTTAGAAATTGTTTTAATATATTGTAGACTCTCCCATTTTTCTGTGGGCATAAAATAATTATTATGGAGCTTGTAGATGTTTGTGGAAATATCCTAATTTATGTGGGGAAAAATTTTAAATCTTATAAACCATTCCAGAATGCGTGTTTATAAGTAGATAGGGACTAGATAGATAAGTACAAAAATTAAAAGTTTTGGTAAATTAGTGGGTATATGTGTTAATTGTTCTCTTCCCCCAAACTTTCATGTTCTTCTTGTTTTAAAATACTTCAGTATCTTGAGGCATTATAGTTGATCATAGCTCTGAATGACATGCGAACCTTTTGAAAATTACACATAGTAATTACCATAAACAGTAATTTCTTTCACATGTATATATTCACCTGCAGCAGATCACCCCATTCATTCCATTTGAGAGATCATTCCTCTGATTATGTAGTATAATACTTAAGACATTGTAGTTTTACTAATTAAATATGAACCACTTTAGATCATTTGGTCCTTTATCAGATGAGTTGAATATGAGACGTGTAGGATATTTCACCTAGAGCAGTTATCTGTCTTTATCTGTTTAGTATTTTGGTCTTCTGGGTAAGGCTTCTTTCAGTGCAGTGTTCATGCTATTAAAAACAAATGGGAAAGCCACCAGTTTCAATCCATCTCTTCATTTTCCACTGAGAAGTGTCCATCAATCCCATGATTATGGTATTCAGTACCTGGAAGCTTATTACTGCAAGGATGATTATATTTCATTTTTGCATCACCGTGTTAGAAAGTTTTTCCTTTTTTCACTCTGAAATTTATTCTCATATACCTTCTATTCAGTAATCCTCTCATTGAATTACACAGAATTAATTAAATCCTTCCACATCAAAGTCCTTTAATGATGGCTAACATGACCATTTTAAATCCTAATCCTGGTTTTGTTCTAAAGTGTTGAGGCACAGATTCACACTGATATTTTCCATTCTTCTTTGAGTATGTGTGCCTTCTCTTCAAGTTATATATATTTTTAAAATTCTGAGCTCATCAGAGAAAACCCTTTTAATTGATTATTCTTTTACTTTGTAATGAGATTATTTGCAATTGCTTTATTAAATTTTTGTTCTTTACAATTTTCTCTTTCTTTTCAGTTTTAGCCCCCTGTAAAAGTTCTAGCCACCTAAGCTTAACTCTTTGTTCTCTGAGTTTTTCAAAGTTCATTTTGTTGAATTTGTTCAGATTTAACTTTTAACTATGGCCATTGGTCCCCTTTTCATTCTATTACAGTTATTTTAACTCCAGAATTCCTGTCACCTTCTGCATCACCAGCCAGTTCTTTCTATTTGGGCACAATAAACCCACAACAAACAGTTGCCACTGTTTTTGAGAGATGAAATATTAAGCAAATTAAGTCAGTCTGTCAGGTGCTTTTCTAAAATGAGAATTATAATCCTTCATGTCTTTCCCAAGTACTGTGATCCTTTGTCTCTATGCCAGTATTACAAGTGTGCATTGGGAAAGATGTATTCACATTTTGTATAATTGTGGAATCTGCGGTATATGCCCTCCCTAGTGTTCCCCTTCCTAATCCTGTTCTTTCTGTTTTCTCTTTATCTTAACCCAGTGTATATAGAAATTCATAAATGTGTGACTTTTTTAAAAAGCAAATATTTTTCCCTATTAAAAATTATAATTATTTTTAGGAAATAAAAATCTCCCATATTCTTGTTTCCAAAGATTATCAAAAGTAACATCATTTTATATCTTAGTCTATACATAAATGGGCAGAGAGAAGTACTTTTGTTTTAAATTGACTTTGTGGTATTTTGATGTGCAGATATATGACTAGGTAGTATTTAACTGATATTCTGTGACTGTATCAGAATTTAACAGAATGAGACAAACATATTACCCTATGTACATGTATGATTGCACAAATGGTGTGACTCTACTTCTTGTACAACCTGAGAAACAATAGTTGTACACCATTTGTGTACAATGAATCAAAATAAATTTTAAAAAAGAAAATATCTTTGCATGAACTCTTACATATATATGTATTTTTTTGGTGGGGGAGTTCAGGGGCACTCAACCATGAACCACATCCCCAGCCCTATTTTGTATTTTATTTAGATATAGGGTCTCTCTGAATTGCTTAGTGCCTCGCTTTTGCTGAGGTTGGCTTTGAATTCAGGATCCTCCTGACTGAGCCTCCTGAGTTGCTGGGATTATAGGCTTGTGCCACTGCACCTCTCTCTCCTAAAATAATTTTTAAATGTAGATTTACAAGTTGAAAGGTATGAAGAATTTAAAGTTTGATACATACTGTCAAATTTTCTTCCAGAAAGCTTGTCCCAGTTTACAATCCCCATTGGCAGTGCAAGTACTTTTCCATTTCCCCAGAGTAGGGGTTGGGGAGGTAAAGTGTACATGTGCATACATGTGTAGTTTGGGGTGTTATTGACTTGGAAGCCAAATGTGTATGACTCTTTCAGGTATAGTATGTACCTATTTCCTCTTGTTGGCTCTACATTTGATGCCTAGACTTTGATTTCAAACTATTCCAGTTTAATAACTACACTGACATCAGTGAAACTATATCTGTAAGCATACATTGTGAGTTTGTATATAGACAACTAAAATCAAACCAGCTTAGTTATTTCTTTCACCAGAGCAGTGCTAGGTATCACTTCTAGAAAATTGTTTGTATGCAAAACATGTTCTTTCCTCTTGAGTTGAAAAATGTTCTCTAAGTATCCTCCCCACCTGAATAGTAATTTAAAATCTTCCTGATTAAGTCAGTAAATATCCTGTCAGTCACTTCTAAATGTCATTAAGTATTCTTCAGTTCCTTGCCTACTTTATATAACTTTTTTATTCTTTATTCCTAAGTTAGTTATTTTAACCTAAAGAAGAGTTGAAAATATTACCTGTGTCCTCATGGCTTTCAGTTCCCTATTCTGAACAACCAAGCCTTTTAGTTAAAATATGCCCTACCTCTGAGCTTATAGGTAACTAAGACCTCTCTGCTCCCAGCAGACCAAATATGAGCTGTTTTGTGACGGACCCTCCGTGTATCTTGGAGTATTGAGCTTCAGGCATCTGAATTTTACTTCTGTCTAAAGACTAGGTTGATATCTTGTGCCACAACTTTCCTAGGAATAGGAAAAAAAGAGTTGATGATGCATTCCTAAGATGAATTTCCTTTCCTTCTCCCTTATTACCACACACAAAGTTAGTGAAATAATAGTAGAGATTATGAAGAGAAAAAAATGAAAAATACCTCCTTATAGGTGAAACTTTGATCTCATTAGTGTACTTCAGTTTAAGTGTAAGCTTGGGGTGTACTTTGGCCCTGAAGGTCTTTCGTTTGTTCCTGTGCCAGGAATAAACACTGATATCCGAAACATGGTTTTACAATAGAGGCATTTCCACTTGGAACAGCATGAGTAGGAACATCCTGAGTTAGCTATATACTATAAACAATAATCTCAGCCTACCAAAATTTTATCTTTTAGAGGAGTTGACCTGTCACAAAACATTTTAACCATTTTTAAACATTTTCTGCCCGGTAAGTGGAAACACACTTAAAAAAGGTTTCAGAAAGATTGGCTTGGGAGAGGGTATAATAAAGGAATAAAAGTATACTTAAGTTCTCAAGTGTGCTTAAACACACATGTAAACACAAAAAGGCTAATTTGATTAGCTAAAATATGCTATCTTTGCTAATATGCCAATAATAGAAATATTACCAATTCAATACTTTTGTAGCTTTTGAGAACTTGAAATATGTTGAGGGCAAATTAGGAACTAAATTTTAATTTTCACTTTTTAACTTCAATTTAAATAGTCCAGTGTAGCTAGGAGCCACTATATTGGAGAATGCAAATAGAACATTTCTGTCATTGCCACTGGACCACACATGAGCATTTCTATAAATTAAAAAGCTTTATCTTTTTAGAACCATAGTTCTGTAATACTAATTTATGACAGCAGAGCCTTTGTAACTCCACCTCCTGTTTATTCTCTGTCCTGTCTTCCCAACAAGTTTCCTTGCTTTCTACTTTCTTTTTATTTAAAACTTGGGCAACAGTTTTAAGTGTGAGACCTTCCATTCACTCTTCCTTCCACTCCCCATTTGCATGTTTGATCAACCACATTAGGTACAAGAAAAGTGGACAGATGTTTATTGTGGATGGGCAGTGAGGGGGCAGTGAGGAATCAAGGCAAGAACTTCATGAGTTTATGACCTGGGCATGTAGGTGGGGCAGTTTCCCCAGCTTTAAGACACCTACCATTAATCTATGACTACAGTATCCATTAACACTAACAGATCTCTGAGAATCTGGTGGTGGGGTGGGGAATGGATCATATCCTAGAAAAAACATATGTGTACCAGATAAAGAATTTTATGTATAAAAAATTACCGTAGGATAAAAATCACAACCTCATGGACTCATCTAGGCACCTGGTAGCTGAGGGTTCTACCCTTGGCTTCACTATGGAATTACCCAAGTTCTTGTTTTTACCTCTGAAGTTACATGGAATAAAAACTGTGTTTGCCAAGCATAGTAGCACATACCTATAGTCTCAACTACTCAGGAGAGATATAGGAGGATCACTTAAGCCCAGCAGCTCAAGGCTGGGACATTATAGTAAGACACGACATTATAGTAAGACCCTATATCATAAAATAAAATAAAATAAAAATAAAATTTCCCTTTGTAATATCTGTTATAAAAGCCTTAGAACCATATACTCTTCTCAGAAAACCATTC
Organism: Sciurus vulgaris; assembly: GCF_902686455.1. Classification (NCBI taxonomy): domain Eukaryota; kingdom Metazoa; phylum Chordata; class Mammalia; order Rodentia; family Sciuridae; genus Sciurus; species Sciurus vulgaris. Next base: position 70,157,601 of record NC_136470.1, on the reverse strand, counting down.
AGGAAAAACCAGTTGTTCATCTGATATAATCTTGTCTTATACAACTTATTAGGAATACATCTAAGTATTATAGAGGGACTTACTGATGCTTTCATGAACTTGTAAACACAATCCCTAAACAGCATTTAAGTTCTTTGATGTATGCATATGTATTAGTCATCTATTGCTACATATCAAGTTACCCCAACTTAAAGTAAGAATAAATGTCGTTTCTGTGAGTCAGAAATTCAGAAGCAATCTAGCTGGGTGGTTCTTAATCAGGGTCTCTCATAATGTAGTTAAAATGTCAACCCTCTAGTCATCTCATGGCTTTTCTGAGGCTGAAAGATCTGCTTCTGGGATGACTTGTTCATGTGGTTAGCAGATCTGCACTGCCTTAATCACCACTCACCTTGTGGCCTCTCTGTATCTCACATCATGATAGCCAGCTTCTATTAGATGAAGTGACCCGAGAGAGAGGACAAGATGGAAGCTACATGTCTTTTGTATCTTAGCCTTGGAGTCATACACCATTATTTTTGCAGTTTCAGTGTGGGAAGGGACTGTGTTAGGGCATGGAAACCAAAAGGCATGAATTATTGGGGTTATCTTGGAAGGTGACCCACCACAATCTGTAACCTTGTGCCTTCCTACCTATGCATCTTCCCCTTAAAACTGACAATTCTGTTTCCTCTCAAGTCTATATTGGATTTGATAGGATGGAGTTGTTTTTCCATAGTGGCTTCAAAAGAATGGCAATGGGTATTGTTTCCAGGAAGCTTCAGGTCTGTGGAATGTCATCTCTAGAGTTATTTCCAGAGCACTTTATATCCATACAATTAGAAAATTAGAAAATAAATTAATATATATGCTTAGTTCTTATTGTAAATTAATTATTGTTTTAATGTAATAACTCTTTTAGATGACGGAGGTGGACCTCTAGAAATCACACTGGATTTTGTTGAAATTAGTTCTAAGTAAAAGTTCCTTTAAATCTTCTAACCCTTTCCTAGGAAATCTCTGCTGTCCCCTACTGCCCACAAAAGTTATCACTGTCGTCTGCTCTTCCACTTACTAATTGTATGGTCTTGGTTATGTTAATCTCATTATGGCTCATGTTTTCTGTTTGCATAATGGTGGCAGTAATTTTATTTATTTTTCATGGTTGCTGTGGGGCCTAAATATGATGTCTACAGAGTACTTAATATCATGTGTAGCACATTGGTAAGCAGTGCACCCAGAGGTTAACAACTGCTGCCACTGATATGTATTGTGATTGTGGTTATTGTAGTCACACTAGATTATGAAAAAATATATATGTTACATCAATAAAAATATATTTTAGAGGTCTCTTTCACCATTCTCTTTATTGAACAATTACTGTATGCCAGGTGTTGTGCCATGTATTTCAGAGGCCTTATTTCATAGGTAGGAGGTATTATTACTGTTTTGCCAGTGAGGAAATTGAGGAATAGAAAAGTTGAATCATTTGTTCCAAAATCACAAAGTTGTTAAGATGTACAAATCGTCTTCATACTCATAAATGCTCATGGAATTGGATTAGGTTTAAGAAATATGTATCAGTATAAACCAGGCATGGTCATAACACACATGTAAATTTAAGGCCAGCCTGGGCAACCTAGTGTGACCCTATATCAAAATAAAAAGGGCTGGAAATGTAGCTCACTGATCGAGCACTTGCCTAGCCTGTGTGAAGTCCTGGGTTCAATCGCCAGTACTGGTGGGGAAGTGTGAAGCATAAAAAGCTTCTCAGGACCAAACACAAAAGACTATAGAGTCAGTTGATTATTCATCAAATCTTGTATAATCAAATGATCTTAGCCTGTCCTTCAAACTGTAGTGTCAGACAGTATCAATATTATCAGTGTGTAATAGTAAAAGAAGAGAATATAAGGAGAAGTAATTTTACAGAGTCACTTTAAATATTTGAGAAGTTATTGAACTAACAATAAACATCCAAATCTAATGACAATTTGTAAAAATTTAAAATTAATAAGTATTTATTATAGAAAGTCCATATTGATTCACTTAATTATGTAAAATCAATCTATAGAATGAAGCAAGAGGAAAATAAGCATGTACCTAGACTTGTTTCTTGTGTTATTTAGAAAAAGTAATCATCTTTGTTGTCTTGTTTCCAAAATAGTTTCTCCTAGCACTTCCTGGACAGCAGCTTCTACTTCATACTTAGTGTCTAACCATCTTTTGAAGAGCTTATAAATGTGACTTTGTTCCATAAGTAAGCCAGGTGATCTGTTGAACCTACTATTTAGCATTGAGTTTATAGGACTCACCTCCAACCCTTTGTTTTACTTTTCCCTCACTATACTGTATCCCTTTGAAAAAGAGAACTCTGTTCTTTTTCTCAGGAAGGGCATTTGTAATTTGATTTTGTGCGAATGAGCCCCTTACTTCAGGCAAGGTTTTTTTGATGAGTGAGTACATTACTGTGACTTCAGATATCAAGGATATGTGTAACCAAAATAATTAACTGTTAAAATTTACTCATGAAATGATTTAGAAATAATTCTGAGAAAATATGAGGTCATTAAATTACAAATCTGAGGAACATGAGTGTTTTTGTCAAATTTTACTGATTGAAAACTGAATTCTTTTCTGGTTAAATGCTCACATATAAGGCCCATAGTTTTTATTATGATCATATAGACAACTTTTGATTTTCCCAAGGAAGGGAAACTAGTTTGGACATTATCATAAGTGCTCAGGGTATAGCCAGTGAAAGGAGATCTGAAAACTAGCTAGCTAAGTAGGATTTTACTAACATGCAAATTTAACAAAAATGGACAAGTTGCCATGTAGGTGAGGTGTTTATTGAACTCGGTAAATACCTGGGGTCAGCCTTCATGGCTAATGACCACCATGGGCAGAGCTGGTCACGTTGCTAGTTTGTGTGATGACGTAGTAGTCAGACACACAGATGAATTCCTGATAGCCTGTCTTTCAAGTCTTGGGCTTGAAGACCAAAACTGAGGTAAGTGCTATTTGATGATGATCATGTTCTGAGTGTCATTCAGAGCACAGGAAATGCCACAATAAACATGGATTTTTGTGGAAACATTAGGAGTCTGAAATAGCTTTATAGTCTTTGAGGTTTTCGCTGAAATGTTTTTAATACAGCCTGTCTCTGAATCATTAAAATGAGTATTTTTTCATGAGAAACACTCGAAGGAATTTGTGGTTAGACAGGAAATAATGTTGGATTTTCAGTGCTCAGAATTTGAGTGGGCATGGATGATACAATTCCTTTAAGCCAAGCATATCTATGGAAGGCCAGGAATCATGAATGAAGAATTAGACCTAGTTCCTCACTGATTATTGGACAAGGCTATCTACCTGGTTTTGAAAAGTAAGTTCTGTGTCCCTTGCTCTGTCCTGCCACCTACTCATGGGCCTTATACTGATGAATTAGGATAACTCCAGCCTTGAGCAGTATAAACCTAATGCATGGACTCTGATGTTGCATTTATTTACACAACCGCAGTACTAGAAGCAGCCTCAGGTGTTTTGAGGAAATTAAATATAACCTTTCAAATTAAGAGGTAATCTCATTTCTTTTCCCAGAGATTGAATTAAATGTATGTAAGAGCTGATTTAGAAAGGAAGTACAGTTTTTGTGGAAGGATTATAGAAATGATAACTGAACAGCTAATCGTTAAGTAATAAAGTTCCTTTGTGTCCTTGGGATCTTCTGTGTCTTCCTCTAATTCAGAAATTCAAAATAGAAGGATATAGGACCAGATGTTTGCATTCAGCTGTAACATTAGTTACTCTTCCTATCATAGGACAAGGGTGATTGCAGATCCCTTCAGTTCCCCACAAAAACTTGTCGGTTTGCTTTTTGGTGTTACTAAACTTGATGACCAAGAGAAGTGTGGCTTCTAGGGAGATAGCTCTTGGAAGTTGCCCTTCCCAATGAAGCTACCTCTCTTTCTCTGGAATAAACATGAAATTTTGGGGAGAAAAAATGACCAACAGTACATTCCTGGTGATTGTGTATGACACAGATGATTAAGCACTGAAATAGCAGGCTATTCCCTATCCAGGATGGAGAGCCAATTTGGAAACAACTAGATGCTCATTTAAATGTTAATGGATGCTGTAAAATAATAATGGGTCTTTAAAAGAGGGGAAGGAGACAAAAGTTAGTTGTTAAGATGCACATTTGTAGAGGATCAGGCAAGATAAACTCTTAGGCCAACTTATTTGACTACAAGATGCTTTATTAAGTAAATTGGTACCACAATGACTTTCTATTATGCTTTCATCTCTATGAATAATAAGAGTGTACTTAGAAGACAAGTAACTGAGTTTGGTTTATACTCAGTACTTCTGCCTATCAACATTGACCCATATTACTTTCATTTCCTTCACCCCTTCACCCACTAAAGCAGATAGTATGTTATAACATGATTCAGTTTCTTCAGTAAGTTTTCCAAGCTATGTGCTTCATTTATTTTTAGGTTAATTCCCTCTCCCATTGAGTATTCATGTACTGCTGATCTCAGCTATAGTAAAAACTTTGACAGAAATGACCTCCAGTTCCCTAAGTTGGTAACTTAGTCAGAGATACTGCCTACTCTGCACCAGGACCTTGCCAAGTCATGTATGTTAGCTTCTGAACAGGAAGAAATGTAGACTTCATTCTGTTAGCCATATTTAAACCAACATGCTAGATAATAGCTTGAAAGACCACATAGCCCACAGTCTGCAATTAAGGCAATGTACTTGTTTTCTTTGGAGGATTATGCCATTGCTCATACTCTCTCTTGGGACTTTGAATTTGCAGATGCTAATGCTGGAGACCGTGGACAGACCAATAATGCTGCTTCTGCATCAGCTTCCAACTCCACCTGAACAGTCCCAAGCAGTCAGCTGCACAGGAAAAACCACCAGTTACTTGAGTGTCACTCAGCAACACTGGTCACGTTTGGAAAGAAAATTAAAAAGAGAAAAAAAAAAAAAAACCCTGTTCATTTTAGTGTTCAATTTTTTTTTATTGTTGTTCTTATTTAACCTTGTAAGATATCTATAAATACAAAACAATTTCATTGTATTCTCACTTTGCGGGAGACCCAGAGGGTGGGAGGGGTTATGGGAGGGGGAAAGCGGAGCACTAGAAGACACAATCTCTCTCCCACCGACAATCTTTTTTTTTTTTTTTTTTTTAATCAAAAGTCTGCTGTTGTACACTTTAAAAACAGGACTCCTGCTTCATGCCCCTTCCACAAGAAACCTTGTTCTGTGCTGAAGTGTTTTGTTTTATTTTGTTTCAACTTTGTTTTGTTTTCAAGTCTAGTGTCAGACTTTGGTATAGTGCACAGCTTGAAATTGGTTGGGAGCTTAGCAGGTATAACTCAACAGGGGCTTAAATGTCACTTGTAAAATTAATCCATATCCTTGAGTATTTGAAGACTTGGCTTTGGCATGTTGGTGGCAGGTGTGGCAGACAAAAAAGGAAATGTGTATCATTTGTAACCCAGGTAGGTCAATAAAGTTTGAAGCTCTGAGGGGGAGATTCTGAATTGATTCCTTAAGGTTTGTTTTGTTCTTAATCAGTACTAGTGGTGAAGAAGCTGGTACAGCAGGCTCCCAAAGGGGAGCAGCAAGCAGAACTATGGTCTGCATGTTCCATAATGGGCTTTTGTTTTTGCTTTGCCTGACCAAAGGTTCTCTGCAAATCTTTGTACAGTTTTAAACTGGTGACCTAGGAGGGGATTGAAAAGGGTGTTGAACAGGCTATACTGGCTGCATAGGTCAGAGGCTGGTGAGCCTAGAGGAAGGACACAGGCCGCGACAGATCTCACCACTGTGAATGAATTTATCCAGATTTTTTTCTAAAGTTACTTCCCTTGGAAAGATACACTTGAGAGAGGACATTATAGTTAAATAATGTGAACTGTAACAGTCTACTGCTTTATTTTTCATCTTTCTAATTGAAAAACAAGTTTTTAGGAATTGCCACATTCTACACATAGTTCTAATTTTAAATCCAAATCTAGATCTATTTAATTTCAGCGTTTTTAACCTCATGCTTTTTAAATTTATTTATTGATGCATGCCCAGTAGGCAATTATAATTTTTAGATGGTAGGAATATTAAAAACTACCCATCAGAATTATATAGTCACGTGTACCTGCTGACTTTATAGGAAAACTGATGATATAAATGTGTGTATATATGTTATATATACATATATTCAATACTGCCTTTTCTTTTTTGTCTCCAGTATCAAAATTGACTGGTTGAAGCATGAGAAGAATGTTTCCTCCCGACACCCAGTTAAGAGTTTTGTTTCTATTTTCTTTATCAGTGAATGGTGTAAGAATCAGTCTATTGTTTTTGGAAAAAAAAAAAAAAAAGCAATATTCCTTGGAAAGCAAGGAAGATTGAAGAATTATGTTTGCAGTAAGGAGATAGATTTTCACAACTAGTTTGTTTTATACTTATAAGGTTGGTATCTTTGTGGGCCTTATATACTCTAAAATGAACCTTAGTCACCTTGGTGCTTATGGGCCATTACTTGACCTATGAATCTTTAAGGCACAATCAGTTATATTTTACATTTAAAAGATCACTTGAGTGATGGCCACTTTTCCCTCCTGCCCTCTCCCTCCCCATACATCTTCCAAGGTTAGCTGATAACTGTAGGGCTGCAGAGCTGCAGAGCTGAACCCTAGATGTGTGTAACCTCCTTTCACCCTCATTGCCACCGTAGGTCATGTTGGGGTCTTGCCCTCCAGGTTAGGGTTAGGAAGTAGAGTCTCTTGGCAGCCCATGTGCAGGCCCTGCACCCTGTCCTGCTTCTTGACTTTGTGTGCAACTCTCCCAAGAGAGTCATGCTGCCTGCTGAAGTGAATTGACACCCAGAAAGACAACTGTGAGCCATCTCAGTGTTCACTCACTGTTTAGCTAAGCTCTTGGGCCACAAATGGGGTTTCTTAAACCTCTGGTTATATCAGAGTTCATGAGAAAAGAAATACGTTCAGTCAAACCAAATCAAATATTGAGTTTTACTTTTTATAAAGTGCTTATGAGAGCTAGTTAAGATTAAAAGAAATCTGAAATCAACGTATTTAGCAGCATAGTTCCTTAAAGGAACTATACGACATTTTCAGAAAGGTTTTATAAAGAATCTGAACAGGTAGGTCTATAACAGAGAAATGGACCTGTTTTCAGATCAAACTGCCCAGCCAGACGTTTGGAACGAACACTACTCTGGACTTGGTATACTTGCTAGAGTCCATAAAAATCAGTACTTATTTTAGGAAACACTTTTCCCCCATAAATGGGGTAAGAGAGAAGAGAGAAAAGTCAGGTGCTTTTCTCTCACTTCTGTGTGTGTGTGTGTGTGTGCGTGTGTGTGTGTGTGTGTATGCGCGCGCGTGTGCTGAGGTGCATGATTTTTCTTTCTCACAGATCATGGCGGGATCACAGAACTCTTTTATACAAGTGAGATCCAGGTCTCTGGATATCTTTTTGTAAATAATAATAATAATTAAAAGCTCCTCACCAAATTCAAGCTTGTACATTATATTTTCTTTCAGTGTTTTTAAATTTAAGTTTTATTGTTTTGTATGTAAATATGTGGACCCAGGAACTGTTATTAATGAGCAAAAAGTTACTGTTCAGGGCAGTGATTCTGTTTAATAATCAGACAAAATGTAGACGAGCTTTTTAAAGCCATATAGTTTTAACTCTGTACAGTAGGTACTGGCCTGTATTATTGTAACAATAACTCTAGCAATGTATAGTGTATCTATATAGTTTGGAGTGCCTTCGCTTCCATATGTTTGGTTTTTTTGGTTGTTGTTATTTTTATTTTTCATTTTAAAAATTTTATTTGGTTTCCTTTATCCATGTGTCCCTGTCCATCACCTTTCCCTTTGAAATAATAAGTCACAACAATATCTTTGCCCCCTCCACAGTTGTTTCAGTGATACCATGCACAGGAGTGGGAAGAGGAAACCATGTTCATAATCTCATTTCATTCAAGCTCTGCATTTGTTTTAGTTCTGAATGTCCATTTCCTCCTTGGTAGCAATGACCTTTTCGTTTTATACTTAGTCCATTCAGGGACTTGGTATAGCACATGGAGCCCTAGAGCTGGAGGATATCAACTAGATTAGATTTTGTTCATCTCTTCCACAAGCCCTAACTGTGGGTTTTACAAAACAGCAGATTCTGGGAGCCTTCCATGCTCATGCAGGTGCTCTCTCTTCTCCCTCCCCGCACCAGCCCTCTTACCAACTTTCTTCCCAAATGGCACAGAGAGAGAAAATTCGTTTAGTATTGGGCTTTGATACATCAATGGTCTAAAATTCTCTAGTGCAATTACTAGCAGTTAACTGCACAGAATGCCACCGTGTCCATGGAGGACTGTTCTAAAAAGGGAACTCAACCCATTCTCTCCCTCCTGCCATCTCTACCCTTGTTTGATGACATGTCATTTTAATTTTTTTAAAATCAGTTTCATTTTGACTGTGTGCCCAACATGAAGGCCTTTTTTGGGAAAAAAAAAATATATATATATATATTTTTGTTTCGCCTCCAAGTACTCCATATAAAATGTCTTGAATAGAAGAAAAAACACTTTACCAAACCAAAGGTTGCTATTTTTGAAACATCATGTGTTCATTCCAGCAAGGTAGAAGACTGCACCTTCTTTCCAATGACATGTTGTGTCATTTTAAAAGTTCTCTTAATTTTTAGACCCATCTTCCTTGTTTGTGTTTTAACAAAGTATGCCTAACCAGTCATCTCCGTCTGCGCCAATGCTAAGGTTTCTGAGAGGACTATTGTACATTCTCTATCCCTGTGGATATAAAGACACTGGCATTTCATTTCTTTCCCTTTCCTTTTTAAAGGATTTAACTTTGGAATCTTCCAAAGGAAGTTGGCCAATGCCAGATCCCCAGGAGTTTGGGGGGTTTCTTTGTTTTAAACCAAATTTGTACCCGATTCATATTGTTCATGTTAGTGATCATCTAATCACAGAGACAAACACTTTTCTCCCCTCTATAGAAAAATAAGCATGCTCTACAATAAAACCTGTCTTTTCTGGTAGAAACCTGAGCCACTGAAAATAGAGACAACCAGAAGCACAGTAGAGTCCCAGACTAAGGTCTTCCTTTGAGAGGCTTTGAAAGTAATCCCTGGGGTTTGGATTATTTTCACAAGGATTATGCCGTTTTATTCAAGTTTGTTGCTCCGTTTTGCACCTCCGCAATAAAAGCAAAATGACAACCAGTACATAAGGGGTTAGCTTGACAAAGTAGACTTCCTTGTGTTAATTTTAAGTTTTTTTCTTACTATATCTGTCTACAGGCAGATGCAGATAGATGTATGAAAATGTGCTTGCCTGTAAAATTTGCATTTATAAGTGTGTTGCCGATGGATCACTTGGGCCTGTACACATACCAATTAGCGTGACCACTTCCATCTTAAATACAAATCTAAAAAACAAAATTTATTATATATATATACATATATATATATATAAAGGACTGTGGGTTGTATACAAACTATTGCAAACACTTGTGCAAATCTGTCTTGATATAAAGGAAAAGCAAAATCTGTATAACATTATTACTACTTGAATGCCTCTGTGACTGAATTTTTTTTTTTCATTTTAAATATAAACTTTTTTGTGAAAAGTATGCTCAATGTTTTTTTGCCCTTCCCCCATTCCCTTGTAAATACATTTCGTTCTATGTGACTTGGTTTGGAAATAGTTAACTGGTACTGTAATTTGCATTAAATAAAAAGTAGGTTAGCCTGGAAATGAAATTAAAATTCACAAGTGTGTGGTCTTTATTTCAGTACCCATCCCTCTCTTCACCCTACCTATTTTGCCACTGCAATAAGCAGTCACATCACCATCTCTAATTAGGAAAACATGAATCTTTATTATAAATATCAAGGTATGAACACCACATCTCATTGTTTCAAATGACCTTACTCCATTGTATTAGCCACAAGAGGTGCAGCTTCCAGCTTGGAAACCTTTGGATTTGATGTAGAGGAAGCTTTGTAGACACTGCTTTGAAAACAAAGGAAACATCCCTAAAAAGGACAGTTTGAAAAACTTGTGTAAGAGCTGCTGTCTTCAATTACTGTGTTCATGGTTTGGTGTAGCTGTATTTTCTTTAACTTTTATCCTATTAGTAATGGTCTTTGGGGGTCTCTGTAAAATATATGAACACCACAAAAGGTTGGCTTTACCTCCGAGGTAACCAACTTGTTTTTGAGTCTGCTCATTGCTAATACTGGATGATGTATGTAAACATGTTATGTCTCCTAGTGCAAAAAGAAACATTTTTTAGGGCTGGCGCACTGTCAGACCTAATCTAAAGGCTAGATATAAGGTCATGTGACTGCTGCTTCAATAAAAACAAATTTATATTCGATAAAAGTCTGGTCCTCTTATTTACTGAGGTTGTGGGATGGGTAATTCATTCACATTTGTTAATAGTTAAATGCACTACCAGTGGTAGGGGAGAACTGGTTCAGCAAAAACATGTAAGATGTTACTTGTGGGATGGGCTTCTTGGTGGCATTAAAATGCATTTTTGCCATCTTGTTTAGATTCTGCCTTAGCTGTTGGAATTGGGATTAAGTGTCCTGCAAGGTGCTATATTAACTTGGAATCCTGAAAGACTCCCTGTTTAGTTTCCAAATCCTTCTGAAACGTGGTGACCAAACAGTCCTTTAGGATTCACATTTCTGGGTGCTGTTTTTTGTGAAAGCAAGTGAACAAAAGCAGTGGCTGGTCACCCATTCCTCAGGTGTAGAAGCTAATCCAACCCATCAGCACCATCCGATTCAAGAGCACTATGAGCACATAGAGGGAAGCAACCAATGAGTCTGAACTGAGAAAGAGATGATTAATGAAATGTTTTTCTTTATAACTTCATTTTTTCCAAAAAGAAACCATTCTGGGCCTTCCCATGTGAAGATTTGTCATTGAATACTTTAGACAAAGTCTGGGACAAGTTGATAGAAACTAGTGAGTGAGTGAGTGAGTGATAAGGGAGCCAGAAGGTATGCAGTGTCTTTGGAGATTAACTTCATCTTTTCCTGACTGAGCCAGGAACTAGAGAAGAAGATCAGTAACTCCAGAAATTCCTGGAAGTTGATGCTTACGTAGTTCTACTTGCTCAAACGCTCAGGGTAGGGAGTAATAAGGAAATCCAAATTATTTTTCAGATAGGTAAATTGAACCTGGCTCCTAGTCCTATAAACTTGAGATCCACAAAGCCATGAGCTCTTTGGTGCAGCTAACTTTGAATCTTTACTCTTGAAGTACACTTAGTTTTCATAATTTATGTAAATCATATGTAAATATTTAATGTTTGGGGAACTGCCTGGGTGTTTTTAAGATCAAAACTGGGGAATGGGAGTTTACCCCAATTCCATCTTAATCTCACCTTAACTTTCCCTTACTCCAACCTATATCCAACAACAATTTCAGACTCGGGCAAATAGCACACTGAAAGTTATTTCCCCCAGGAAAAGGAAGGGGCATATATTGCTGATGAACATAGATGAATGTAATGTATATTTCCAAATTGAAAATTTATATTTCTAATTATAACTGATTAAAAATTAAATAAATATAAATTAGTTGAAATTCCTGGGAGCAAAAGCTGTATTCATTGAGCTTGTGGACAGGTACTCTATTTTCCCTTGGTTTCTTTTCTAAAAATGAATACTTTATCTCCTTGATGCAGAGAGGTAAAATTGGAGGGATGTCAGGGATATGTTTACTTCTTTGATTTGTATTATTGATGATTTCTTAATGTTTTCAAATTTTCCTTCTTATAAAATGGTGAAAGCTAAGCAATTACCTGTTTCTTAAAATTCAGTTTATCTTGCAGCTTCATTTGCAACCAAATATTAAACATTTAAAATTCATTTACACTTTAATTATGATGTGTATATCTTTAAATTTTTATTCAGAACAATTATTTTATGAGCAAACCAAGTTAATTCATTTTTATGTTCTTACATTAACAGTCTTAAGATATATAAAAGGCAGTAAGTCGTAAAAAAAATATATATGTGAAAAGTAGACATTTCTACTTACCCACTCGTGCATTTCTTCCCCAGATTAGAAGGCCAAAAATTTTTCACACCTCTAGCCAAAAGTTCATTATTCACAACCTTTTTCCTCAATTTGACATTAAACCAGGAACACCTTTGCTAAACCTATTAAATGCCTTATTAAATTAATGAGAATAAATTATGTATTAAATACCTTATGTGAAATTAAGCTTGTAAAAATGAAAAGTTTTATTCACAAATAGTTATAAGGAGGTTGACACTTTTACACTTCTCAGTTTCGAGACTAGCATATTGACAAGGAATAGAAGCACATGCAGGTAGGTTGTTTTGCTCTAGCACATTTATTCACTGTCACTATAGCCTTGTCACAGCACCAAGTGTTCCAGCCTCAGGAGCAAACCCAGGCCCCAGTCAGATGGGGAACGAATGTGCCAAGTCACGCCCAGGTACCCACAGCCACAGTTCCCATTCCTTCTTTACATAAACACGTCCTAGGGACTCTTCACTGGGTCCAGGTGCCCACAAAATCCCAGTGCAGCTCATTATCCATACAAAATTGTTCCTTGTGCTTCTCATGTGTCAGTTCTTCCTTATGTGTTGATCTGCATCACTGGTGTTTCAGCTTTGTTTTCTTAAATATGAACTCTTCGAGGTCAGGGTCCACATCTAAACACTGTACACCCCACAGCAGGTTGCAGAGTGTCAGTGCATACTTCATGATGTGTTTGAGTAGATGCAGAGACACAGAAGGATGTGCCCAGCACAAGGTCATGACCACTTTCTGACATTCGGTGTGGGTTTCTCAGCTTCTCTCAGAGACACCACAGACATGCACCTGCTGATGGCACAGGCCTGAAAACCCACCTGGTAACTCGAGGCAGGAAGCTGAGGGTGAGAATGAGTGGGAAGTGGGAAGCAGGACTCTGAGAGGTAGCAATGAAAAGACTGAAGCCAGTGAACTGGGGTATGTATGGAAACCCAGCCTCTCACCCCTTCCCCTCCACCCACCACAATACTGCATGGGATTTAGTGGGATTCGGGGATTTATTACTGGACCACAGGGCTTTGTCTAAGGGGAGGGCAGCCTGGCTTAACAGTCCTGACCTACAGGCCAGTGCACCCTCCACATAGGGTCCATGGCTTCCCTCTCCACAGACTGAACCGGGGACTGGAGAGACCCAAGCCCCCTCCTTGAGGAATGCTAGCCAGCTGTGGTCACAGGCTGTCAGTGGTGTCCTTCTGTCTAGCCCCAGATGTGGTAGCTCAGAAAGCTCTGGTCTGGCTTTCCACAGAGGCTCCACCCAAGGGCAGTCACTCAGCCATCTGTGGGGCTGAACAACTCTCTCATAAGGGGTGTGGCAAAGGGGTGTGTGTCTTGGATGCGCAGCAGCCTCTGGGTGTGCTCAGCGTTGATGCTGCGCAGTTCCGTGAGTACAGCCATGATCTTTAGGAACAGGAACCTGTGGAACAGCCAGAGGAAAGGTTGAGGTGTAGCCATTCCTCCCCTTGACCCACCAGCCCTGGCCCTGCTCTGAGGGCATGCAAGTTTACTCAGGTTCAAGTCAGCAAAGACACAAGGCTTGGCTGAATTCTGCCAGCCTGTGCACAAGAAGAGCAAAACAGCCTACGGGTACTTGAGGTGGGAGCCATACTCTCCCTCCTCATCCATGGGCCTTGAGTCTTTGTAACATAGACCTCAGTGGAAAATCCAGATCTTGCAGGTGCTATATGCATGTGTTAATCTGGGGTTGAGGGGAATCACTATCTTGGTTAATGTCCAGGGCCCAGGACTGAGCAGAATAGTTGTGGAGGTTAGAGACTGCAGGCTGGACTCCCTTCCTGGATCCAGCTCTGGATTTAATGTCTATGTGCACCATGTGCCTCAGTTTCTCCATGATGGAAGCTGGCACCTCAAGCCTCCTGGCTCCATACAGGGTAAAACTGAGCAAATAAGTCATGGCCACCCCCAGCATCCCAGGATGCTGAGCAAAAAGAAAGCTGGTATAAGCCAAATGAGAATTTGAGTTTCCTATTCATACTATAACAACTAGTGCTGGCCTTAATTGTGATGGCTTTGGGTTCTCTGAAATTCAAATTTGTCCTTGTCTTCAGGCCTTTGGGCATCAGACTGGTCACTGGGTCGCAGGGACTCTGAGGATCAGTGAAGTTATGGAAACCCCGGTTTGGGCTAAGTCCCAAACAGCCTTCCTCTTCTAAGTCATGACCAGAACAAGGTAAGGACTTCCCTACTTCCAGTTTGTTTGTGTTCTTCCTGGGAAGTTCTTAAGTAATGCTCAAAAGCTTGAGCTTTGGACTTGGTTTGGCTTGGTCCACTGCCAGCCTCCATACTTCTGGACCCTAGGCAACTGTCCTGAGCCTTGGCTTCCTTTTCAGGTTGGTGTTGGTATCCATCTCATGTTAGTGTTTTGAGGATTAAAGATGACAAGATATATGAATTGCTTGGCACCAGTTTTGGTACTTCCCAACAAAGCTATTAAAATTTATTTATGATTATCATTATTGATATCATTATCTTTACCATCATTATGGTTATTATTGGCCATTGCTAGAAGACCCTACAGGAAACACAGGAGAGTATCTGGCTCCTTGATGAGAGGAGGACAGAAGGTCCTGGCAGACGAGTGTCCACTCAGCTGGGCACAGCCTTCACCTTCCTTGGGTTTCCCAATGAGTGGACTGATCCTCAGGCTGACTAGGAGTATGCCTTAATAGAGGTCACAGAACATGGCCCCAAAGTGCTGGTCATCAGAAGCCACACCAAGCATGGCTCAGAGCAGGCTGAAAGTTAGGCAAGGCTACAGGGAGAGCTCCTCATACCCTCGCATCAGCCCTTCCTGCTGCTCATGCTCACCGGTGGGCTGGCTGGGGCCGAATGCATTCGATGTAGGCCTTCAGAGTGATGGCAAATCGCTCTTGCAACTGGTCCACCACACCACGCTGCACCACACCTGGGCGGTCTGCAGGAAGGGAAGACAGTGGTGCCAGCAAGGGTGGGAAGGGCAAAAATAGGCTCAGTCTGACTCAGAGAGGGTAAACTGCTGGCCAGTCACCTTCTGAGTCAGTCACCCAGGCAAGGAAAGGAGGACTAGAGTTCTCCATCACCCCACTGACCCAAAGAGAAACCAGTTAGAGTCCCATTCCCACCCTACTGTGCAGGGAATAGGGAACAAGGTTGTGGGCTGGGACCTTCCCTGGGGAGGGCAGAAGAGGGGCTGCTGCCCCCTGCGGATCATGGTGAGGGGTGTGTGCAAGCTGGGGAAGGCCATCACCTGGGGAGAAAAGGGAGATGGCCTGCATCAGCACATACTCCTCCTTGTGCAGCTGCAGCTTCTTCAGCATGTAGTGGAATTTCATCAAAGGATCCAACAGAAGTTTCTGGAAGCCACCTGTGGGTGGGTATAGGATGGAGGGGCAGCATTTTGAGAAGCTGACCCAAGAACCAATCTTTCTAAGGTCTTTTGTTCTATCATTCAGTCTTCCTGCCTTATGGTCCCAAGACCTGCATGTCCTGACGTGGCTCCCTTCAACCCACAACTGTCATGTCCCCCTCCCTCTACCAGGGCAGGCAGGGTCTCTTGAGCACCTTCAGAGTCTTCCAAGCAGTAAGCCAGCCGACCACACTCCCAGGTCCCAGTCTCTGCGTTGAACATCATGTTGAACCTCAGTATGCACAGCTCAATGGTGGCCCCCTTCAGTAGGGAGATCTGGTCCTCAATGGGCAAATCCCTAGCAGCAAGGATGGTGAGGAGATGACAGCTCTCAGGGAAGTTGCCCACAGGCTGGTACCATAACCCAGATATTAAGGGAGGAGGTAGGACAGGCTCCTTCCTCTGAGGACTCTTGCAGTTGCTTCCTGGTTGCCTCCC
Organism: Sciurus vulgaris; assembly: GCF_902686455.1. Classification (NCBI taxonomy): domain Eukaryota; kingdom Metazoa; phylum Chordata; class Mammalia; order Rodentia; family Sciuridae; genus Sciurus; species Sciurus vulgaris. Next base: position 70,141,630 of record NC_136470.1, on the reverse strand, counting down.
CTCTCTCTCCATCACAATCCAGCCAAGCAGGTTACTCTTCTTATCTTATTTCTCCTCCTACCTTCGTGAACTCTCCATGCCCACTTAGCTTAGCAGCCAGGTCCTTTACAGCCTAGATCACCTCCTCCAACTCCCTACACAGCCACTGACCTAGGTGATACCTTAGCTCCTGCTCCTTAGTTTTATACCTCTGCCTCAGTTTCCTAACTTGGAATAATTGCCCCCGTAATTGCTTCACTTAAGTAAATCCTGAGTTCTTTAGGCCAAGATATGTCTTCGGTCCTCCCAGAAGTGTTTCCAGAGAATGTAGAGTTCTTCGACACATGCCACTCCTTTGGTATGCACTCCATGGTGAGGATATTTGCTACCTGTTTTTTTATGTTGGCTTTAATATTTACCTATTTCTACTGTTTCTCTCCAGGCAGCCTGAATGCTTTGAGCCCCACTCCTAGCACTGAACACGAGCCTAACCACAGCGGCTGCTTAATAAACCTCTGATATTCATGGGCCCATCCTGCAGGGACCTCTCTGTCCCAAACTGAGAGAGACCCCCAACTCCTCCCTGAAGAAAATGTTACTGCAAAGGAAGAGGCTGGGAAACTAAAGGTCGGTCATGGTGAAAGCCCTGTCCCTGCCTTCGGTCTTCTTGGGACATGAGACCTTGTGCTACTCACACACATATCACTTCCTTTGCTCCATAATACTGAACTTAAAATGCTATGAAATTGACCTTATTCTTCTGTGTCTCCCCAGAGCCAAACTCAGGCCCTGGAAGGTAGCTGGCTCTGGAATCTGCACTCTGCAAGCACGTACTTCCAAATGTGCCCTCCACCACTGATCAGCTGAGAAGTTCTGCAAGTTTCTTACCCACAGTGAATCTGTTTCTAGAAAGAAGGTAACAGGGATGCCTGGGGTCACTGTTCTCAAAATTTGTGATCAGGAGGAATAGCTAATAACCTCCCACCCTGGAGTTAAATCATGACTCAGTGGATGCCCAGCAGGAATCTGCCAATGTTTACACTAGTAAGTAGACTTTTCTTCCTGCTCCTTTGAACTAATTTGCCACAGTCTGAATCCTATTCGAGGCTGTTGCCATCCTAATATCATTAGGCCAATCCTGTGTGTCACACAGAGCCAAAGGTAACCTGTGGCTCCTGGAATATAACCTGTCCTCTGTCTGCTGATGCAATCTGGGTTCCTAACATGTGTGATTCACCTTCTCTGAAGCAGGCTCAGCAAGGCAAGGTGGCCAACCCAAGGACAAACATACCTAGCACCATCTCTAGACCTCCAGATTATCTTATGGCCTGTGGTTCCCACCATACTAACGGGTTCCAGGCTTCTTGCTGAACCAGTTGTCCTGGGTGTTGCCTCTACGCCTAGCTGTGGGGAGTCCTGGTCCTTTGAATCTCAGGACCACCCATGTTCCCCATGGCCTGCTCAGATATCTCTTGGCAGCAGATAGCTAGAGGCCCAGCCTCTGGTCTTCTCTCTTTCTTTTTTCCTTCCAATTCCTCCATTGCTCTGAAACTGTCATCTTATGGTTCCTGCCATCATGGGGGAAATAGGGAAAGGAATTAATATCTGAATTTCCACTATGTGCTGGGTGATCTTCAGATGTTTTCTTATTTCATATGGCAGTCCTACAAAGAAGGTACTATTAGCTCCTATCTCCAAATGAGAGGCTAAGATCCACTGGATTACAGGGCAGACCATACCCACAAAGCCATTGAGCCACACAGCTAGCAACCTATTCTCTGGCAGCACCAGTGACTCGAGGGACAGAAACAAAGGAGGGTCATTTGGCACCAAAGTCCCCCCACATTCAGGGGAATCTACCCCAGACCCTTTTGGTCATTTCCTTTCCACATCCATCCACCAAGTCCCATGTCCTACCTGAAGTAGGAGATGACTTTAGCAAAGTTGATGATACCCTTGAACATGTAGGTTGACATGTCAGCCAGGTGGGGCAGCAGGGGAATGATCTCCTTCCCGTCACTGCTGGTTGGAGGTTTATATTTCCACATGCTGCCATCTTCCCCTCGCAGCTGCAGAGAGATCTTCAGGGTACACAGATCTTCCTTGATCTGGCTCCAATTAACAGGGTCTTCCCCTGGTGGGGTCTGCAGAAACTCTGGCATCTCATGGCCACTGCTAAACACCTCCGGCAGCTGGGACACAAGACAGGAGGTGGGGATAAGAGAGCTTCATTTTCATAGATGGGCCCATCCTGCAGGGACCACACAGGTTCCCACACATCCCAGACAACCAGCTGCAGCCTGAGAAGATACACAATCACAAGCACTCATGGTCACACACGTGCCTTTGCACACACATACACACCCAGTACTTGTGTCTTCTCTCTGGCCATCTTGCATCAGTGGGTACTTTCTGGATCCATGAATTAATGGATGCACACATCCCTGACTGGTCAGAATGGAGGGCAAAGGGGACCCCTACCCTGGTGTGTCACAAGCATTCCTGCTTTTGGGCTCAGGAGACGTGGAAGGGTTAAGGAGCTGCAGATGGAAAGAGCAGACACTGAGGTCTCTGGGGATAATACAGTTCTGTAAGCTGGGCAGGTCATCAGAGATAATTGTGAGCACACAGGAAGGGAGGGTACCGGGATTAGAGATGCAGCTAACACTGGGATTGTTAAGGAACACTGGTTCACAAAGCTCACACCCCACAACAGGTCCTGACCCTGTCCTCATAAAGCCTAGTTCAACCTCCACTTAAGGCTCAGGCCCAGTTCCTATCTGCTGCAAGAGAGTAGATTCTCAAACATGAGCCAGCCAGGGCATCAGCTGGGGGCTATGCCTTACTCCAAGAATGCAGAAGGTGGGAAGAACCTGAAAATTTGCATTTCTAGCAAGTTCTCAGGGGATATTGACTCCTGACCCCGGCCCACAGTGTGGGAAACACTGGGAATGAGACCCCAGCGGGCACTGAGCAGCTAACTCAGCAGCTGGGGCAGCTCTAAGCCTCCTACCCGGAAATCCTTGAAATGAGAGAAGGTGGAGTCAAAGGTTTTCATCTGAGCATCCATCAGCTCCCTGATCAAGGATTGCTGTTCTTCTGTCAGCCCCTGCACCCCTGGTGGTTGAGCCGCGATTCGTTCCCTCTTCTTCCTCTTGATCAGCGCTCGCCTTTGCTCCACCGCGGTATCGGACATGATCACTGCAGGTTCAGTGGAGCAGGCTCAACACACTTGTCCCCACAAGTTAACCCTCCCCAGTTTGGTTACAAATCCAGGAAGGAAAGAAGGGGACAAAAGGAAGCATGCAGGGGCAGCTGAGGGGAAAGAAGGGGCATAGCCCTGATCAGCGATGGCCACCACACCTCTAGAGCAGAAAATAAAAATGCCCTGTATCTCCCAAATCCTTCTTGCAAATTCTCCTCCAGGTGGCTGCCTGTAGCACACAGACACAAGGTCATATGTGCTCATGAGCTCACGTGCCTGCTCTGGGTGCACATCTACAAGCGCTCACGCACATGCCCACAGTGCGTTTCTACAGGTCCCCTGATCGCACCCGCACGGAGCGCGCCATGCCGGGGCAGCCCTCCCCGGGCAGCCCGACGCTCACTCTCCTTCTTCATGCCGCTCTCCAGGCACTTCCGCAAGCGACAAGCCTGGCACTGCCTCCGGGTCTTTCGGGTGATCTCGCAGGTGCCTTTGCGGAAGGGGCACCTCAGCCGGACATTGCGTTTCATGGCCCTCCTGTGAGAATAGAAAGAGCAGAAGGCAGGCTGCATGGGGCTCCCTAGGTCGGGGCTCCAGGTCACACCACCCCTCTCCTAGCCCCTCTCAGCCACAGATGGTACACACTGATCCCAAGCTCTGTGGGCCTCAGCTTTACCTTCCCAGTTGAATCAGGTACTATAGGGAAGGCAGGTGGAGGCTTCCCAAGAGGTCCTCTAGAGGAGCAGGGAAGATCTATTATGCAGCATTCCCACAGGAAATAGGACTTGTGCTTTTTATGGGTTTCTGCAGTGGGAAGCCACTTTCTGGGACACTTCAACTCCAGGTCCAGCCTCCTCCCCAAGCATCTGTCCCCTCCTTTGTTACTAAGGCAGGGTTTCCATGGAGATGGGCTTCTTCCTGGATTTCTCCTTCTTAAAAGAGGGACATAGTGGCAACTTGATCTAAGAGGATAAGAAACATAGCAGTCCCCTTCTGTCCCCAGCTTTCATTCCAGAGTGGGGGCCCAGAAGCAGTCTGGGAACCCAGTAAGCTAATCCACCTCACTGGACAATGGCTTCCCCTTTGCAAAGTGGGTTCTCCTGCTTGACATGGGGGCAAAGAGGAGAGCCCCGTATGAGCAGAGTGTGTGGGCACTGGGGCTCAGGCCCTTGTATAGGGGCAGCAGGTGGCAGGCAGCGGGAAAGGCCTGGCGAAGACTCCAGCACAACCCAGGGCCTGCCAACATCCCAGGCATCTGAACTTCCCACTCAAACCTTGCCAGTGAAGCCCTAGCTTTGCTTCCCCTCATTTCCATAGCTGGATAAAATGAAAGAAGTTTTCCCTTGCTCTGGGCAAGGAAGTCCCTTGAGGAGACCCTTGAAGCTACTCCAAAGTACATGCCAAACAGGTAAATGGGGGTTGGGAGGAAGGACTCACATTTATTAGAGGCATGCTATCACATGCTGGGCTTGATAGATTGCAAAGCTTTGTAAGTTTAGTTTTCAAAATCCTATAAAATTCATCCTGTCATCTACCTGGTAGAGATGAGGGAAACAGAGGCTTTGAGAAGATAGATAACCACCTGTCTTCCAGCTAATCCATGAAATTTAAGTCCAGGTCTGTCTGATACCAAATGCAAGCTTCTAGCTACTATGATATGTCATGTCCCTCTGGGAGTCCCAGGAAGAGCACCCAATTGGAGAGAGAAGAGCAGAGGATCTCTGCACCCCAAGGCAATCTACATGGATGCTGCTTGGACAGATGCTCCAGGCAGCCTCTTCTTTTCTGGAAGGATCCTGATCTGGTTCAGATGTCCACCTGCCTTCATGCATCCATGTGCCCAGTTCAGAGATCTATCTGGGGATCTTTGCTAGTAAATAGTTCAGGAGCAGTTCAGGGCCATCTCTATCCTGTGTGGCATAAGGGGATCTTCTGGGAAAGGTTTTCTTGCTCTTGAAGGGAGAAGAGATAGCCTTTTTGTTTCTCTGCTGAATATCATGGCTACTGCCTGGGGACCCTGGCATTTTGTACCCCCATACTGAAATCAGAGTCTTTGGGTAGAATGGCAGAGAGAAAAACACAAAGAACTTAGCTGTAGGATTCCTGAGGTGAAAGCATTTGTCTAGACTTCTTTTTAGGAATGGTAACACATTTTCCTGAAGTGTTCTGTGTCTAGTAACTGAACACAGCCTACTACTGCTTCTGCGCCTCACCCTGTAGACCATAGGACAAATGCTCATTTCTCTCTGGAACATGATGCCTTCAGACCTACCCCAGCCGGCATTAACCCCCATGCAACTTGAGAACTGCTCAGACCTGGCCATGTCTGCCCTTATGCAGGGGTTTATTCAGTCCACTGTCACCGAACTGGTCTTAAGAGAGGCTGCTGCAGTGCCTCCCTGGGATCATCCAGGTCTGGAAGTCCTCCCATGGACAGCTGAGCCCCCACCCATGACTTCCTGACCAGCAGCCCATCTTTGGGTTTGCAGGGCGAGGCTTGCCTCGGTGACATTCATTTCCACTAGAATATCCAGTCAGCAGGAAGAACTCTACAAAGGGCCAAGTCAGTCTGGCCATCTTGCAAATGTACAAGGATCCCAAGACACTGCATGCCCTCTCCCTTCCTGAGGGCAGACTGGGGGCTTTTCTGCCCACATTCCTTCCTCCCTTCCCCTCCTTTCTTGATCTGGTTCTCTCTCTTGGTCTGAGTCCTGTTGCTGAGAGTGCTCTCACTGAGCCGACTTTGGTCTTTCTGTTTCTTCAACTGGACAGGTGAACCTTCTGTCCAGGCCTGCTTTCTGTGAGTTGGGATGTTTTAGTCCTTCATTTGTAAATTCTCCCTGTTTTATCTGTTTTAGGTGAGCTTGTTTTCTTTTTCATTTATTTTAGGCCACTCTTAATTATTGTCCTACGAAACTGATTTGAACACTTTGTGTTTTGAATTTTCAAATTCTTTACTCTTTGACTGACTGATCTTTCACTGATGAATACATAAAAGGGTATCTTAATGGAAGGGGACTTTTCCCAGGTAGAACCTGGAAGAAAGAGATGATGGATTGCTCTGAGGTATAAATGGTTCATTCACCTCTAGCCTCTGGGTGGGCTACCAGCCCACTATCTGAATCCAGGAGACAGATCAAACTGAAGCCCTGAGACATTGCCCAGCAGGGTTACTGGCAGACTCCTGTTAAATGTGACCCAGTGAGTGAAGGTTGATGGATGATTACCTGAAAAAGCCCTTGCATCCCTCACATGTCATGACATTGAAGTGATAGCCATTGGCCTTGTCCCCACAGACACGGCAGATTTGGGGATTCCCATCTTCCTCATCTGCATTGGTGGTGGGCTTTCCAGATATAGAAGTTGCTTCTTTGAAGTGTTCAAGGTCAGCATGGCTCCAACTTTCTTCAGGTCTCACCTCCAGGTTTGCTTCTGAACCACTTGGACTTTAAGTAAAGGAAAAAACAATAGTCAATGAAAGGGCTAAACAGTAGTGTCCCAAGGCTGCAGAAGTAACACTCAGTCTCTTGTGACTGAGTGGGTTCAATGCTGGACTCCAGAGCTGACCTCTGGAGGCAGGAGGTTTGAGTTATTTTCCAAGATATTTTGTATACAATCATAGGACCCTGGAGTAGAACATATGAACAAAACATGGAAGAGAGAAGGAGAGGAAAAGGTGGAAATAAATAAGAAGAGACTGGACTGGGGATGTGGTTCAGTGGTAAAGCACTAGCTTAGTGTGCGTGAGGCCCTGACTTCACTTCCCAGCACCAGAAAAAGAGGGGGTGGGGGGGGGGAGGGAGGAAGGAAGAGAGGAAACAAAATAAAAAGGAACTGTCTGAGCTAGATTGGATCATGGAGGCCATATTTGAGTAGGTTGAGGTTAGGAGGTCATGAGCTGGTCAAAGCCCTGAACAGAGGATAGCTCGTGGGACAGACTACTGTTCAAAATGATTTCTGGGATTGAAGAGCTCCAAAGGAGGATGGTCATTTAGGTGTGGTGTAGCCCAACCTCCCAGAGACTCTGGAAAGGCTAGCAGAAAGAGGGTTTTCACCTGGGTAACCAGGCGGATGGGGATTCAGTGGGAGTAGAACCAGGATCACCATGTAGGAAGAAAATGGCCCTCCAGAAAACTGAATAAAACAGGCTGACTAGAAACTTGAATGGCACATATATATGTGGTGGTGGGGGGGTTGTCTCCTCTGATTTTTCAGGTCACAATCCTGACCTCAGGCTTGAGAAAGAAAAGAAAAAAAAAAAAAAAAAAAAGATGTATTTTGGGTGTTTACAAAAACATCAAGCCCAGGATTCGATTTCAAGTGCTTGTGGGTCAGTAGTTCTTCCAGATACCCAGAGAGGTGACTGCACATTCTCCTCTTTGAAGGAACTCACTTTCCACTTTCTACTTAGGTACAAATAGTTGCACACATAATTTCTAATAAGTATAAGCAAAAACTCATAAATCATGAGTCAAAAGACTAACAAAGCACCATGAGCTAGAGTCAACAAAAACAGCTTAAAGCAGAATTAAACATGCAAAGACTTCCTGAATCATCAAAACCAAAACGTATTTACATAAACAGTAGAAGAGACTGAATATGTAAGTTACAAAGGTCATAATATTGAGCAAGCAGATTTGAAAGATGAATGAACATTGTCTATAAAATTGGAATAAATAGCAATTATATAAACCAATAACAATGTCTTACAAGTTAGGAAAAGCAAAACACAACTGAAATTGTCGACAATGTGTAGGTCAGGAGACAGATAAGCACGGTGCAAGCTTTGTAAGGTTCTACATTGTTGAGGAAAGGAGATAGGACAGACCTTATATTTTTAATAGTGAAGCATGCTTGTTTAAATGTCTAGGGTAATCACCAAAAGTCTAGACATAGAAAGTATAAGCTGAAAGGGAAAATGGAATTTTTAAAAAGTCAAAAAGAGACCACTAAAGACATAAAAGAAACTGAAAGGGTGACAAATGGGAAAACAAGATAAGGTGGTAGAAATACAGAAGAAAACAGGAGAAATGCTTCTAGATGGTGGGATAGGTAAAGATTCTTTTCTGGACAAGATCTCCAAAATGACAGAAAGTAAAAATAGACAATGATGTTATAGAAACTAAGAAGCTACAGCACACCAAAAAAAAAAAAAAAAAAAAAAAAAAAAAAAAAAAAAAAAAAAAATAGTTTGAAGAGAAAAAACTTCACTCTGGTAGAAAATACAAACTATTCATCTGACAAAAGATTAATGTCTAGAATAGACAAGAAACTCAAATAACTTAATGGCAAAAAATGGGGGGGCATGATTAAAAAATGTGTCAATGATCTGAGTAGACATTTTTAAAAAAGATATGCAAATGCCCAAAGGGTATATGAAAAAAATGCTTAATATTACTAACTGTCAGAGAAATTCAAATCAAAACTATAATGAGATATCTCACTCCAATTAGAATGGCTATTACAAAAAAAGACACACGGTGAGCAGAACTCTCATACACTGTTGATGGAAATAAAATTAGTACAGCCCCTGTGGAAACCAATACAGAGATTCCTTGAAAAAGTAAACATAGATCTACTCAATGTTCCAGCTAACCCACAGTTTGATGTACATCCAAAGAAAATGAAATCAGTTTATCAACTAGTCACAAGAGTTACTATATGGAATCAACTAAGATATCCATTAATGAATGGGTCGATAAAGAAAATGTGTCATGTGTGTACAGTGTTATATTTTCAGCCATAAGAAAGAATGAAATCATAGAAATTTCAGCACCATAGATAGAACTGGAGGACACTATGCTATGTGAAGTGAGCCAGGTGCAGAAAGACAAATGCTGCATGTTGTTTGGAAGCTAAACAAATTGGTCTCACAGAAAAAACAAAAAAAGAAGTAGAATAGTGGTCATAAGAGATTAGGAAGGGACGTGGAGAGGAGGCATAGAGAGGGGTTAAATAAGGTACCAAATTGCCGTTAGAGAGGAAGAATTAATTCTCGTGTTCTATCGCACAATAGAGCAATTACATTCTACAATAACTTATGATATATTTCAAAGTAACTAGAAGAGTCCAAAGGTTTTCCATGATAAATGTTTGAGAAGATGAAATGCTAATTATGCTGATTTGATCATTGCACAGTTGATTGAATTATTTTACTGTACTCCAAACATATGTACAACAGTGTTGCAATTAAAATATAAAAAGGTTTTTAAAGCTAGTAGAAAAACCAAATAAGTTGATAGTTAAATGTAAATATATTTAATGCTCCCCTTAAAAAACACCAATAAAAATGGTTTCCGCAGATGACTTGGGCAATCTAAAATTATAGGATTAGTTAGTATTTTGGGGTCAACTTTGTATTGGGGAACAAGGGTTGGAGCAGATACCAAAATGGTAACTAATGATTATTGAAACTCACAGTGTTCTAGGTCCTTTGAAAAAGGTAACTCGTTGCCTTAGTCCATTCAGGCTTCTGTAACAAGATACCATAAACTAAGCAGCTGATAAACAACAGAAATGTATTCCTCACAGTTCTGGAGCCTGTAAAGTCGAAGATCCAGGCATCAGCAGATTCAGTCTGGTGAAGGCCTGGTTCATAGATGGTACCTTCTCCCTGTGGCTTCACATGGTAGAAGGACCTAGCTATCTCTCCAGGATGTTATTCATCTCAATCATGAGGAATCACCTCCACTTTCTAGTGCCATCACCTTGGGGGTGAAGAGTTCAACATATGAAGCACTCAGAACACAGCACCAATTTACTCCTCTGGAAGACTATCAGAACATGTATCTATTTCAAACATGTTGCACATCTACTATGCACTGCATACTATGTTATGTTATGTTTTCCAGGTTCTTCTGAACTTGGGAGTCATTCCTGGGCAAAAATCCAGGACCTTTATAAAACCCTGTAGTCATTCACAGACATGAAGAGTGTTCTGAAGTTGAAGAGCATCATAGCTATAGAAAATTTTATTAACAGGATAGTGTTTCAGAGCGCACATTGGAGAGTATCCTTCCTTAAGTTTTCAGCATTATTCAGGAGCTGCTGGGAAGAGCAGCATCTGTGGCTACAGAGACAGTTGGCAAAGATTCTGCACATAAATTGTGAACTTTATACAACTGTTGGTGGTGAAATGGAGCTTTCTCAGCAACAAATTCAAAGGCCATTCCCTAGAAGGGAAGTGATCATTACAACTTCACAAGAAAAAGACAAGAGAAACTCAGCAAATGATGTAGATCAAGAAAATAAATGTCACCAAAGGACTGAAGGAAAGACATTTACTTAAACTGTGTCTAATTAACACTTTCACCAGTTCCTTAATGAGGAGGTATTAGAATTAGTGCCAGAACCTCACTCCCTAGGATTTGTATAACTTGTTTTGTTCACATTTACTGTTAAACAGGCAGACTCTGGTACATTCCATAGTGCTTTATCTCATAGCCCATGAAGCAGGTTAGAGACCCCATGGCAGCTCTTCTCCAAATATGTCAGCTGAGGAACCACATTCCCCCATAGTCACACCCTTTGTAGTCCCCCTCCCAGGAGGAATCTACGATTTTTGTCACTTGCTTTGACCAGTAGAATGTGGAGAAGTGACACTGTGCCAGTCTGGACCTATGCCATGAGAAATCCTGTAGCTTCTGCCTTTGCATTTTGCAGAGGCCTAAGCCACTGTGTGAGAAAATCTGACCACCCTGCTGAGTGACCAGCTGAAGAAGAGACTGGTGCAGAAAGGTCACGTAAAGAGGGGGTGCCCTGAGATTCCTCAGATGGGAGAGGCCCAGCAGCCCCCACCTCCCAGCCATCCTCACCCAACTCTAGGCATGAGAGTGAGCCTGCGGACTTCCTGGTCCAGCCAGGCTATCATATGACACAGTCTCAGCCAAGGTCACATGCAGCTCAAGGCCCCAATTTTAATCCAGTGAGTTTAGGAGAGATTTGTTACATGGCAGGAGATAATGGGAACAGAACCCCCCCCCCCCGGGGTTTTGTTAGAAATAGATCTGATCTGGGGTGGGTGGAGTGCCAACTGGCACCCACAGCCCTGCTCCCATGTCTCTTACATCAGTCTTCCTTACAGAACGGTGCTGGGTGGGCAGGAGTATGACAGTAATGAGCTCTCTGGTATGTGCCAAACATCTCTCTTTCATGTGGATTTCATAAGACCAATTAGATGTATGCTTTAATTGAATACAGCTGTGTTTGTTTCCGAGGGTAGCACCTGCTCCTCGCTGGGCTCAGTGATCTGTGAAATCCAGCCAGAAGAGGGTTGAAATGATGGTCTCTTGTATTCAGAGAGAGTAAACTATTTCAATGGGGACTTTGCAAAAGTAATCGCAAAATCTGGTGTTTAAACTGAATACCAAAGAGAAGCTTACGCTCTCCGCAAGGAAGAGTCATCAATAAATGAGTGAATAAGCCAGGGAACCGAGTGTTTTCACATTCCTGGGGCTTGGCACCGCTGGGCTGCGCTAAGCACACACATCTTTGCTGTCCTCTGGGAGGGTGATTCGTTGACATCGCTTGGCTAGGAGGAGGTGGAGCCAGAATTTGAAACCAGCTCAGGTGGACTCCAAAATGAGTATTCTTAATTCAACATTATGCTGCATCTTTCATAAGATTTGTTTCTGAATATGAAAACCGTTTATTAAAGTTCTTTCATTTCCACAACAGCCTGCAAACTTTTCCTAGGTGGTTCACCTCAGACAGCCCCTCCATCATGTGATTCTTTGATGTTCCTGGGCAGCAGGTAATTCCCCAACGCCTTCAGTTCTTTTCTTGCCATCTCAGTGACTTACTTGAACCATATCTAGAGGCATGTTGCCCCATGCCTTCTAACGTTCTGCAGGTCTTTTCTTGCACAAAGGAATGTTCAAGGTTGGGATGGTCATCCCTGGAATGTTAACCCGTACAGGAAAGCTTCATCTGTGGTCCACATCCCCCCCCCCCCCCCCCCCCCCAGTAATAGGGATTGAACCCAAGGGTGCTTTACCAATGAGCTATACTCTAGTCCTTATTTTTTATTTTGAGACAGGGTCTTGCCCAGGCTGGCCTAAAACTTGTGATCCTCCTGCCTCAGCCCCCCACATAGCACAGATTATAGGCCTGTGCCCCCACACAGGCTACGGGCATCTTTGACTTCCAAAGCAAGGCTGAGGTAAGAGATGACCATACGTCTAAAAACATGCAGGTTCTCTGGGGCTGATGCTTCTTGTGTTCTGCTGATTTGGTGCTTCTGGGCTTTGTTCCTCATCAACTGGGCCTTTTACTAAGCCCCTAAAAATGTCAGTTCAGTCTAGTCACAACTGACCTTTGTAGAGCTTTGGGGTGGGCAACACATTCAGGATGGTCGCTCAGCATGCTGCCTGAAAAACTGATGACACTGTAGAGGCTCAGGGCTGTGTGGGGCAACGGACTGTATTAGGCTGATGTGTATTTCTAAGTTCTAAATTTCTTAAACCACATTTTAATAATGTCATCAAATATGTTTGGGTAAAATAAAAATAATGAACATTCTTAATGTAATACAAATTAGGGTTCAGAGAAGACAGACTTAATACCAAGTTTGGAGGGTTTATTGGGAATCAATCATCTCACTGAAAATATCAACTATGTGACAAGCAGAAAATTTATATTTGAGAGGCCTGGAGGGGACTTCAAAGAGAGAGGCAGCTGCCCTTTGCCTGTGTGGAGAGAGAGAGAGAGAGAGAGAGAGAGAGAGAGAGAGAGACAGGGAGAGAGAGAGAGAGAGAGAGAGAGAGAGAGTGTGTGTGTGTGTGTTTTCTACTTAGAAGTAGAATACTGGTAACAATGTGCCACATCTCTCCTGATTAAAAACAAATAACAATGGCAAAATTCTTTCTAATATAAGAAATAATAATCTGTCTTACCAATAACCAAAAACAAACTTTATGAAGAAACATTAGATTTATCTTCAATAAAATCAGGAGGAAAATAAAATGTTTTCTGTACTAGTGTTGTTAATATTAGTTAGGAAGTTGCTTAATGCAATAAAACATGAGACAAAAAAAGGCATAACTCTTACAAAGTAAACAAAATCAATAGTACTTAGATATCAACTGAAAACTCTGAAAATTGTTTAGTATTCAGTAAAGTGAGAGATGGAAGATAAAACATGCAAATTAGTCCCTTTCACTTATACCATCAATAAATAATCATCACTAAAGAAAAAAATTAAAGAAAACCTTAGAAGATGGAAAGATCTCCCGTGTTCTTGGATAGGCAGAATTAATAATAATTAGTCAAAATGCTCATACTATTAAAGGCACTGTACAGATTCAATGCAATTCCAATTAAAATCCCAAGATGTTCCTCATAGAAATAGAGAAAGCAATCATGAGATTCATTTGGAAGAATAAAAGACCCAGAAAAGCCAAAGCAATCCTGAGCAGAAAGAGTGATGCAGGAGGTATCACAATACCAGAACTTCAACTTATACTACAGAGCAATATTAACAAAAACAGCATGGTATTGGCACCAAAATAGACAGGCAGACCAATGGCACAGAATACACAGACACAGAGACAACCCTACATAAATAGTTATCTCATACTAGACAAAGGTGCCAAAAACACACAATGGAGAAAAGATAGCCTCTTCAACAAATGGTGCTGGCAAAACTGGAAATCCATATGCAGCAAAATGAAATTAAACCCCTGTCTCTCACCCTGTACAAAACTCAACTCAAAATGGATCAAGGACCTAGGAATTAGACCAGAGACCCTACATCAAATAGAAGAAAAAGTAGGCCCAAATCTTCATCATGTTGGCTTAGGACTAGACTTCCTTAATAAGACTCCCAGAGCACAAGAAATAAAAGCAAGAATCAATAAATGGGGCGGGGGGAGCTTTTTCTCAGCAAAGGAAACAATGAATAATGTGAAAAGAGAGCTTACAGAGTGGAAGAAAATCTTTTCCATATGCATTTCAGATAGAGCACTAATCTCCAGAATTTATAAAGAACTTAAAAAACTTTACACCAAAAATACAAAGAACCCAATCAATAAATGGACCAAGGAACTGGACAAACTTTACAGAAGAAGATATACAGGTGACCAACAAATATATGAAAAAGTGTCCAACATCTCTAGTAATTAAAGAAATACAAATCAAAACCACCCTAAGATTTCATCTCACCCCAATTAGAATGACTATTATCAAGAACACAAGCAATAATAGGTGTTGGCATGGATGTGTGGACAAAGGCACACTCACACATTGCTGGTGGAGGTGCAAATTGGTGCAGCCACTGTGGAAAGCAGTATGGAGATTCCTCAGAAAACTTGGAATGGACCCACCATTTGACCCAGTTATCCACTCCTCTGTTTATATCCAAAGGGCTTAAAATCATCATATTACAGTAACGCAGCCACAAAGCAGCTCAATTCACAATAGGTAGATTGTGGAACCAACCTAGGTGCCCTTCAATAGATGAATGGATAAGAAACTGTGGTATATACACAATGGAATATTATTCAGCCATAAAGAAGAATAAAATTTGCAGGTAAATGAATGGCATTGGAGAATATCATGTTAAGTGAAGTAGGCCAATCCCCAAAAACCAAAGGCTGAATGTTTTCTCTGACAAGTAGATGATTATACATAACAGGGGAGGGCGGGGGTGTGAGGGAAGAATGGAGGAACTTTGGATTGTGTGGAGGGAAATGGAGGGAGCGGGAAGGGGATGGGAGAAGGAAAGATAGTGAAATGAGACAGACATCATGACCTTATGTACGTGTATGATTACATGAATGGTGTGAACATGAATAACCATAGAAATGAAAAGCTGTACCCCATTTGTGTACAATGAATCAAAATACAGACTGTAAAAATAAAATAAAAATAGAAGTAAATATCATAATAGAACGTGAATTTAACAGGACAATATGAGGTAGGAACAAAAAGCAAATGTCTGGAAATATTAATAAGACATGCCTGGGAAGAGAGTAAAATAAAAACTCGGAAAGGTAGAAAGAGAAAGAGACCCTTAAGATTTAGGATTTCAGAGCTGTCCAATTTTTCCAAATTAATTTATGAATTTGATGCAATTCTCAAAATATTTCAATTTTTTTACTTACAGTTGGAAAAATCAGGTCTTCATTTAGAAGGGAAATTGGCATACATAACTTAAACAATTTGTTAGGTGAAAAAAAAGGAGTAGAGATGGGAATGGAGAAGAATCATCCTACCAAATTGTAAACCCTTATTAATCTGCAATGTTTAAAGTATTTGTTGCTGATAAAAAAGTGAAATAAAATTTTTAAATCCTCAATAAAAGATAATATGTAAGAATGTAATATGCCCATGAGTTAATTCTCACAAATCAGTGAAAAGAAATATTCAATAATTGATACTGACACAATCTTTTAGTTGGAGAAGGAAAAATTTCATCTAAATCCTAACTTCACACTTCCATCACAGTAGGTCTCAGAAGAACTAAATTTAAGAGACAAAAGCAAAACAGAACAATTAAAAACTAAAGAAAATGTCTGAAAATATCTTTGTTATGAATGGAGATATATTTTTTTGATGTCAGAGAGCTTAAACAGACCCCCTTTGAAATTAAAAACAACTTCCTATAACTGCTTCTCTGCATTCTGTACCTCCTCATGCTGAAGGTAGAGGTCAAAGAAGTTAAGACTGATATATTCTCTAGTTAAGCACAGCCTAGCTAAGTCTACATATGGATGTCACCTGGATTTCATTCCTATGAATTGTAACTGCTTATATGGGACCTGAAGAGAAGGAATCTAGCTGTGTCTTCCCAGTTTGATCAAACTGTGTAAAATTCATTTTTCCTTTTTACATAGTTTGCCTGTTTCTTTTCCAGGCAGGTGGCTGAATCTAGCCAGCCTGGATCCAGGCAGCCTGCCTGGCTGGGCTGTCAGTAAAAAGATATGGTAGAAATCATAACAACAAAGAATAATGATTCTAACTATGTAGAAATTCCAAAAAAATGTCAAAAATGACAAGAATGGAAATTAAAGATGCTTTGAAGGAAAAGTTTGTAACAAACATGACAGTCCAAAGGACAGTGAGACAATTCATGATCAAATGAAATGCAGTTTTACATAGAAGATGTTCAGTCTTACTAATATTCAAAGAATACATATAAATAGTAATAATATATCACCTTCAGCTATCAAATCAACAAAGATCTAAAGAGACATGTGTCCTCTGGTGTGTTGCTACTAGAAGAACAAAGCACCCCTTATGAATTATTCTGGCCAAAGGATTAAAGCATTTGTGTTTAACTAGCATAGTACAGAAAAAACAGGAGGTAGAGAAGTATCAAATGATGTTTTGGAAATAAAATCAATCAAATCCAGAATGTGAAAATGTTTATGGACAAGGAACTAAATGTTTCTGATAAATAAATCACACAAAAAAGGTTTTGTTGCTGCAGGGCAGGGGGGTGGGGCAGGGGGGTAGTACAGGGGTGGGAGGGGGGACTCTTATGGAGTAAAATGTCTTAGGAGGTTTATAATCCAAAGGCGCAATTTGTGGAACTTGTTTGGATCCTGACCCAAGCAAACCAACAAAAGACATTTAAGAGTCAATTAGGGCCAGGCCGTGGCTTATGCCTGTAATCCCAGCGGCTCAGGAGGCTGAGGCAGGAGGATCCCGAATTCAAAGCCAGTCTCAGCAATTTAGCGAGGCGCTAAGCAACTCAGTGAGACCCTGTCTCTAAATAAAATACAAAAAAGGGCTGGGGATGTGGCTCAGTGGTTGGGTGCTGCTGGGTTCAATTCCTGGAACCAAAAAAAAAAAAAAAAAAAGAGTTGATTAGAGATATTTGTACACTGATGGTATTAAATTATATTAAAAAGTTATTTAAGGAATCATTAATTTTTTAAGAATTGTGGTTATGTTTTTGAAAAATGCCCCTATCAATGCCTTCTCTATTAGAGAAATAAACAGAAGTGGTTATGGATAAAATGATATGACATATGGGGTTTGATTTTAAAAATCCAGTGAGAGTTTCCTTCCCTGTTGACCGCAGTGGTCACCTAGTGAAAAGGCTCCTGCTGGCTCTGCTGGCTCTCCTCCATGCTGCAGCGTGGGCTGTAGCTGCTACCACTGGGGCAGCTCCTGTGGCCACTGCCTCTGAGCAGAAGATGGCTGTGCCTCTTACGTCTGCTGATCTTGGCAAATCTGCCAGGGATGTCTTCACCAAGGGCTGTGATTTTAGCTTAATAAAACTCAATTTGAAAACAAAATCTGAGAATGGGTTGGGATTTACAGGCTCAGGGTCAGCCAACACAAAGACCACCAAAGTGACAGACAGCCTGGAAACCAAGTACAGATGGACTGAATCCCACCTGACCTTTGCAGAGAAGTGGAGCAGGGACGCACACTAGGCACTGACCGAGGTCACCGTGGAGGGTCAGCTTGCATGTGGAATGAAGCTGACCTTCCGTTCGTCCTCCTCACCAACACTGGGGGTCGGGGATGCCAAAATCAAGACAGGGTGCAGACAGGAGCACATCGACTGAGCTGTGATGTGGACCTTGACATTGCTGGACCTTCAATCTAGGGAGCTCTGGTGCTGGATTATGAAGGCTGGCTGGCTGGCTGGTTGGCTGGCTACCAGATTAATTTTGAGATGGCAAAGTCCTAAGCAACCCAGAGCAACTGTACAGTTGGCTACAAGACTGATGAATTCCAGCTTCCCACTAATGTGAACCATGGGACAGAGTTTAGCGACTCCATTAATCAGAAGGTGAACAAGAAGTTGGAGACTGTGATCAGTCTCCCCTGGACAGCAGGAAACAGTAACACTGGCTTTGGAATAGCATCAGATTGACCCTGATGCCTGCTTCTCCACCAAAATGAACAACTCTAGTCTGACTGGTTTAGGATACACTCAGATCCCAAATTGGCAAGAATGTCAATGCTGGTGGTGGCAAACTTGTTCTAGGACTGGAATTTCAAGTATAAATGAATGTACAATCATTGATTTTAAACTGTTTTGCAACATAGCTGCCTTCAGAATTTAGTGTACCTTTTAATGTTGTATGTCTGGGATGCAAGAATTGCTAAAAATCATGCTAGACCCTCCAGGTTAAAGAGGATTCTTTTGTATCATTTCAGAGGTGGAAACTAAGTCCAAAAAAAGGTCCTTTCAGCTGTTGACTTGTGTGTGTGAGGGACTTGGTGGCCCCTTTAGAGATGCCAGGTTTCTTTTTTTAAATTCTGGAAATGGCTGCAAGTGGAAGCTGATAACGTACAGGGACTTTGTAAGTCTGTGTTGAGTAAATGCATGGAACTGTGACTGCCTGAGAATCAAACCTTGGTTTCCTAACCCTAATTGATAAGAAGCTAGTTGCTTGGTGGTGTGTACAAACTCATCTGAAAGGGAAGTTTTAGACAGATCTTCATGACCTTTTCCCACCCTAGCCCATGTCTGCAGGCTGTGGTCACTTATAGGGAATATTCCTCAAGCTTATTTGTCAGCAGTCGCTGACACCATGGTCTAAATAAACCTAACAGTCTGGACAGAGAAACTGAGGAAATGGTAAAGACTTGCCATGGATTGTAGGCCTTTGCAGTTACTGAGGCTGAGCTACAAGCTGAGGGGAAGCCTCGCTCAGCAAGCATCACAACAAGCTGTGATGTGAGTTCCCTGCCTCGTCTCATGCTGTGTGCTGGAGCTTGCCCTTCCCCTGGTCCTTTGTCTCAGACTTGTTTCCAGACAGAATCACTTAGGGACACTTGGTTTGTTTACATTAGTATGATGTATAGCTTCCCTATAGGTTGGTTCTGTAATGTTTTAACAAGTGTCTTAACTCGAGTGGATAATGTGCCTATACATGTCTTGGACGATCCTAAGTAAAATTAGATCTGTGCTTTCCGAGCCTGGTCTTCGATGTCTTTGCTGGGAGGCATTGTTCGTCCTCACTCTCAGTGGGACCCCCGTCTCCAATAACAACAGTCACTGTTTCTTTTTCATGCTTTTGGGATGGAGAGGGTGGGCATGATGAAGCCAATAATTCAGGACTTAATTCCTTTTTGTGTTGTGGTTTTCTTGTCCATAGAGTATGATTCTCCACTGAAACTCTTCTTGCTTCATCAAAGAAGCTATGAAGAGAAGAGAGAAGATGGCAGAGTAGAGGAAAGCGGCATTCCAACCTGTGCCATGGCTCAGGACCCAAGCAGCCAATGTACAGCTTCTCAGTGAGAAAGAGGGATTTCACTAAAATTTAATATTGAATACTCAAAGTGGCTTAGGGATTTATTTATTGACTACAATAAATAAAGAAGACCGGATGCATTGCCGTCTACCCAGCAGCCCCATAGGAAGCAGTAGGAGGGGGATCCTCATCTTGGTACAGAGGAAGCTGAGATCAAAAATGCCGCCCAATCTTGGTTGATCCAGAGCCTACACTGTAAGCTGGTGCTTGAGAATTGTGCTCTGTATCTCAACTGGCCACAGAGAGCTGAGGCAGGAGCCTTTTTGGGGCAAGGGCACCACCAAGGCTACTACAGGACCCAGGACATCAGAAAAAAATAAAAACAAAACAAAACACAGTCACAATATCCTGGTAGGTACCTATAGTGTAATCTAAGGTGTCCTGGCGGAATGTGAGAAAAACAGGCATGGGGTAGACTGTACCCAGGGGGATTCGAGTCAGAAGGGCAAAAGGGAGCCCATTCCCTTCTCTCTCTCTCTTTTTTGGGTGTGTGTGTATGTGTGTATGTGTGTGGGGGGGGGGGGGGGGGTTACCGGGGATTGAACTCAGGGGCACTAGACCACTGAGCCACCTCCCCAGCCCTATTTTGTATTTTATTTTCAGACAGGGTCTCCTGAATTGCTTAGTGTCTCACTTTTGTTGAGACTGGCTTTGAACTCTCCATTCTCCTGCCTCAGCCTCTCCAGCCACTGGAATTACAGGCATGTGAGGCCTCTCCCTTCCCCTTTGTGTCTGGCAGCTCAGATGACCAGTTGAAGCAGGTTGGGAGTATGAACAGGTGTGGGTGAACACACCTAAGGACTAAGTCCAGTAAAACTATACTCCTGGGCAGCAGGGAGTGGAGGATCAGCCCCCGTCACCTGTCCCATGATTGGATTTCGTGGGAAGCTCCTCAGAACCAGACCCACATGAGAGATGGGTTACTCTCTAGTCTAAGGGGCAGGTCAATCTAGTCTCTCCAAAGAACTCTCCACCCAGCAAGACCCCGAGGCCTGATTAAACCTAAGCTCCACCTGCTGGAACTCCCCCCACAGAATGCTGCAGAAGAGGTACCTTGGGAGTGCACTGAACTGTTCCCAGTGGACAAAATACCAACCTAACCCATTCCACCTCATACTAGTGAGAAGGGAAGCCGCGTCTCATATCAAACAACTTCAGTTTTAGGCCTCTTCAAATGGCAGCTCAGAGAGCAACACAAAAATAGGAAAGGGTTAACAACCATCACCCCTTGCTCTATCAATACATGACTCAAGAGGAATTAAAGGACTTGGGTTCTAGCTCAGTGGTAGAGCGCTTGCCTAGCACATATGAGGCACTGGGTTTGATCCTCAGTGCCACACAAAAAAATAAAGTTAAGGTATTATGTCCATCTACAACTAAGTTGTTGTTTTATGTTTGTTTTTTTAAACAAGGAATTAGAAAGCCTGTTATATATAGACAGTGACCACACAATCTAGTCAACTATTTTGACACCTTAGTGAAGATGGTTTCTTCATTCTTCATTAACATTTTGTATTAAAACATTTTAAAAATTTATTTATTTTTATTATTTCTATGTGTGTGAGTGTGTGTGCGTGTGTGTGTCTGTGTCTGTGTGTGTATCCTGGCTGTGCTTATTGGTTCAGGGACATATATACAAACACTTATTTGTTTCTTTTTCTCTCAATTTTTTCATTTTTTAATGTAAACATTTTTTCCTTGCATTGTCTTTTGAGGGCTTGGGGTTTTTAAATTGTATATTTTGATTTGTTTTTATATTGTTTTCAGTATCTATTTCTCTTTCTCTCTTATCTTCTCCTGTTAATGCCAAATTCTATGGCTCTCTCTCCCAATACCATGCTTCTGTTATTCCCCCCTCCTTCCATATTAACATCACCTGTTACATCTCTTCTGCATTCTCTTTGTTCATTTTTTGAAATTGTAAACTCTTTTCTAACTTCCTAACACATTTCCTTTCCCACTAATTAACTATTTCAACCCTCTTTCAGAACTAATTGGTTTATATAACTCCTGCTCCACCGTTAATGCTAATACAATCATTATTGCCCTGGATGATATAGTTGACACCTTTGTTTCCTTTAAAGCCAGATCTAGTTCATGATTATTGTTTTTACTGTTAACAATTGCTGAACCTACCATTCCTCTTTTTTTTTTTAATTTATTTTTATTGTAAACAAATGGGATACATGTTGTTTCTGTTTGTACCTGGAGTAACAGCATACCATTTGCATATTCATAAATTTACATAGAGTAATGATGTTTGATTCATTCCATTATTTTTTTCCTTCCCCCCACCCCTCCCACCTCTCTTTTCCCTCTATACAGTCCCTCCTTCCTCCATTCTTGTCCCACTCCCACCCCCCATTAAGAGTCATCATCTGTTTATCAGTGAGATCATTCCTCTTTTGGATTTTTGAGATTGGCTTATCTCACTTAACATGATATTCTCCAATTTCATCCATTTGCCTGCAAATTCCATAATTTTATTATTCTTTATAGCTGAGTAATATTCCATTGTATATATATACCACAGTTTCTTTATCCATTCCTCTTTATTTTTATTTTTCTGGTTCATATCAGTACATTATTTTTTAAAAGTTTATTTTTATTTTTAGATTTGTTCTTTTTAGTTATACATGACAGTAGAATGTATTTTGACATATTATACATACATAGAGTAGAACTTCCCATTCATGTGGTTGCACATGATGTGGAATTACATTGGTGTGTATTCATCTATGAACAGAGGAAAGTACTGTTCAATTCATTCTACTATCTTTTCTATTCCCATTTCCCTCCCTTCCCTTCATCCCCTCTGTCTAATCCAAAGTATTTCTATTCTTCACCACTGTCCCCAACCCCCATTATTGTGAGTTAGCATCTGCATATTGGAGAGAACATCTGGTCTTTGGTTTTTTGGGATTGGCTTATTTCACTTGGCATGATAGTCTCCAGTTCCATTCATTTACTGGCAAATGCCATAATTTCGTTCTTCTTTAAGGTGGAGTAATATTCCATTGTGTATAGATACCACATTTTCTTTATCCATTCATCTTTTGAGGGGCACCTAGGCTGGTTCCATAGTTTAGTTATTGTGAATTGAGCTGCTCTAAACATTGATGTGGCTATGTCAGTATCATATGCTGATTTTAAGTCCTTTGGGTATATGCTGAGAAGTGGAATAACTGGGTCAAATGTGTTTTTTATATATATATACTAAAAGAATAAAGATTTTTATTAAGCATTGTAAGTTGCATTCAATAGCCTCTGGATAGGCATACCACAATCCATCGATGGTCAATTGGACCCAACAGCCGTTCATTCTTCGCAATCCACAAGTTAGGGAGAACTCCCTTCATCTTACAGTAAGTTACTACTTAGCTCTTGCAGGCAGGGGTTGGGGAATTATACCTCATTTCTGATCACTAATGTGATAAAGAGCATCAGAAGTATATGAAAACGATAAGAAGTGATTCTGATTTCAAAGTACATAGTTTGAAAATATTAACAAAAACATCAAAATGATAGAAGTATACTTGCTAAATTCTTGATGGAAAAGTTCTCAAGAACAAGCAGTTTGTTTCCTGCTGTATAGGGGGTAGGGGATTTCTTCAAGATCAAAGGGTTTTTTTTTCTCTTTACAGAATTTCGTATTTTACTAACGTGAAGGCATAATACAGCAACAAAGAAAAATAATGCATTCGGCAGTGAATATATCAGGGTAATGTTAATATTTGAGAATAGCTAGATAATTTTGGGGGGTATTTAGAATAAATGCAACAGAGGTCAATAATCACAAAATTTTAAGGTTAGAGCAAAATCGGTCAATGACTAAACAGAGATAACATCTTTTATAGGACTATGAGTGATTATTAGCATTTTTGTTCTGCAAATGGGCACATACTGGTAAGAATGGACGGAAGGGCAATAACTTGCATGATATTAAACTATACACTTTAAAAATTATGAACCATGCAGAAGTTTAGCTCAAGTAGTAGTACTAATGGTCTACATCTGATTCAAAATCACATAGTTTATTGATCACAGATGCATGGTATTAGTCACCAATGTGTTTCAGAACACTTTGTTGATTTTGAAAGGTTATTTGCATCTCTATGATTTCAACTTTATCTCCTTTCAACTTGCTTAGGACTGGTCCCCGGCTGAAAACGGAGTGATGGCTGAGGAGAAGCCAGTGCCCCAGACGAATGGGAGCCCAGGCGACACCAGGGCCCCCAGCCACTCCGAAAGTGCCTTGAACAATGACTCTAAAATATGCACTACAAATCCTCATTTAAATGCACTAAGTAGAGACAGCACTGCCGCAGGGAAGCTGCTCTGGAGGCTACTGTCTTAAAGAGAGTAAACTTATTTTTTAATAGAGGGTGAAGGATGCTGGAAAGGTAAGGATTTAGGAATAGCTGAAGAGAGAGCCTGCAGTTATGTAAGTTTTGTCCTTTCTGCAAAGAAAAATGAGGACTTTGGAAACTCACATCCCTCTTTGATCAGAGATTTAAACAATATATTTTGAGTTTTAACCTGTTGTAGTCAAAATGCTACCATAAAACAAAAAGGAGGGAAAGAAAATGAAGAGCATTTGACTCCTGCACTTAAAATGAAGTGCACACAAAGTTTAAACTGGTTATGACAAAAGCCTAGAGTTGTATTTCTTGAAGTATAAAGAAAACAAATTTTGGCAGTCTTTAAGTATATATAACTTAAAATATAATTTTTACCATTTGGCACAATATGTATTCCATTATACTTGATTTTGCATTACTGTCTCTCAATGAAGCTTTGTTTAAAGCTTTGGTTTTTATGATTATGAAAGAAATAAGGCACAACCACAGTTTTTCTTTCTTACTTAAATTTCATCACTGTTGATATGGTTCTTTTGTGTTAAAAATGCAACTATTGAAACTAAAAAATGATGGAGTAATATTGCTGTTCTGCAGATTTTAAATATACACTACATCATACATACTTTACAAATGTGGTTCTATTTCAAGTTTTCTGAGGAATCTCCCTACTACTTTCTATAGTGGTTGCACCAATTTGCAGTCCCACCAGCAATGTATGAGTGTACCCTTTTCCCCACATTCTCACCAATATTTTTTATTTTTTGTTGCTTGTATTCTTGATAATTGCCACTGTGACGGGAGTGAGATGAAATCTCAGTGCAGTTTTAATTTGCATTTCTCTAACTACTAAAGCTGTTGAACATTTTTTCATTTATTTGTTGACTGATCATGTTTCTTCTTCTGCGAAGTGTCTGTTCAGTTCCTTAGTCCATTTATTGATTTTTTGGGTTATTTGTGGTTTTTTTTTTTTTGGATGTTAAGTTTTTTGAGTTCTTTGTATAAACTGGAGATTAATGTTCTATTTGAGGTACAGGAGGCAAAGATTTTCTCCCATTCTGTAGGTTCTCTCTTCACATTCTTGATTGTTTCCTTTGCTGTGAAGAAGCTTTTGAGTTTGATACCATCACATTTGTTGATTCTTGATTTTACTTTTTGAGCTTTAGGAGTCTTGTTAAGGAAGTCAGTTCCTAAGCCGGCATGATGAAGATTTGGGTCTACTTTTTCTTTTATAGGTACACAGTATGTGGTCTGGACTAGGTCCTTGATCCACTTTGAGTTTATTTTTGTGCAGGGTGAGAGATAGGAGTTTAATTTCATTTTGATACCTGTGTATTTCCAGTTTTCCTGGCACCATTTGTTGAAGAGGCTATCTTTTCTCCAATGTATGGTTTATGACACTTTTGTCTAGAATGAGATAACTATATTTATGTAGGTTTGTCTCTGTGTCTCTTATTCCATTCCTCTTTCTTGATGGCAATTATTGTGGAAAATGTCATGGTAGGAACTGGGTATTTACTTTACACCGTGTATTGTTTGTCATGGTTGTAACTATTGCTTATTTCACACCATTCTGGAATGTGCTGGCAACCTACAGGGACCCTAAAAGTTCAAAGGTTAGAGACAGCTGCTGAACTAAACATTCCCTGACATTACTCCAACTCAAAGAAGGGAGAAGACAAAAACCCTAAACCAACAAAAAAGGACCCAAAGAGGAACAATCAGGGAGGAACTCATGTCCCACCCCTTGGCATCTACACATACATCAAAAACAGAGAGAAGTCCCAGAACAAATAATATCAGTATGCACAAAAGAACATGTGCAAAAAAAAGAGGTAGGGAAATTCACCTCAATTGATACACAAGTCCAAGACCTCTGAAAATATGAGAAAAAGGCAAAAATATCTCCCTGCAAAATACACAACCCCCCAACAAAGGATCCCCTTCATAGTAAAGTGGATAAAAGTTGAGAGAAAGATTATTAAAAAACCTGATTATTAAACTGTTCAATGAACTAAAAGAAGATCTAAGGGAGGAAATAAGAGAGTAATTACAGGAGATGAAAGACCAGTTTAATAAAGAAATAGAAATATTGAAAAGAAACCAAGCAGAACTTTTAGAAATGAAAGAAAGACACAACCAATCAAATTGACTCAATTGAAGGCATCACTAACAGATTAGATTGAGTAAAAAATAGAACCTCAGCCCTGAATGCCAAACTTCAGACATTGAAGACAGGCTATACGATCTTGAGTACTTGGAAGGTAACGAAGGGAAAAAATTATAGAACTTAACCACAATATGCGAGAACTTTGGGAAAACTTTAAAAGACCAAACCTTAAAATCACTGGGATAGAAGAGAACATGGAGACACAAACTAAAAACATAAAGAATGTTTTCAATGAGATGGTTACAGAAATCTTTTTCATATCAGAAATGAGTTGGACATCATCTATGGGAGACTTACAGGACCCCAAATCAAACTAATCAAATGAAAAGTTAACCAAGACATATCACTACCAAAATGTCTAACAGCAAATAAGGAATGAATATTAAAAGCCACAAGAGAAAAAAACATCAGGTCACATTTAGAGGCAAACCAAAAGTCTCATTTCTGATTTCTCAGTTCATACCTTAAAATCAAGGAGGGCCTACAATGAGATATTCCAAACCCTAAAAGAAAACAACTTCCAGTCAAGACTACTATACCCAGGAAAGCTCAGTTTCAAATTTGAGGAGAAAATAAAAATATAAAAATATGTT
The DNA here is from genome assembly GCF_902686455.1 of Sciurus vulgaris. NCBI lineage: Eukaryota > Metazoa > Chordata > Mammalia > Rodentia > Sciuridae > Sciurus > Sciurus vulgaris. Next base: position 70,115,108 of record NC_136470.1, on the reverse strand, counting down.
GGAAACACTGTAGGAATAAACCAAAATAATTCATGAGCACAAGGCCAATACTACAAAGAATACTCAAAGATAAACTGCACACAGAGGAACTAAAAAACAATTCCCAAAGCTCCCAAACAGGAAGTTCAATAGAAGAATAATCCATTAAATCAGAATCAAGACAAGAAAAAGTATAGCAAAAAAACTAAAATGGCAGCAAGTGACAAACATATCCATATTAATGCTGAATGTTAATGATCTCAACTCTCAAATTAAAAGATACAGATTAGCAGAATGGATCAAAAAAAAAGATTCAACCATATGTTGTTTACAAGAGACTCATCTCATAGATAAAGACATCCAAAGACTGAAGGAAAAAGAATGGCAAAAATATTCCAAGTATATGGTTCAAGAAATGAGCAGGAGTAGCTATCCTCATATCTGACAGATTTCCAGCAAAAATTAATCAAAGAGACCAAGGCCAGGCCACTACATCCTAGTAAAGGGAGCAATCCAACAAGCAGATAAAACAACAGTAAATATTTATGTCCCAAATGTCAATGTACCAATTTACATGTAAAATATATTCTATGTAATTAGAATGGTATTAAATCCCACCTAGACCCCAACCCAATAATACTGGGTGATTTCAACACATTTATCACCAATAGATAGGTCATCAAAACATGAAATCAATGGAGATATCACCAACCTAAACATGATAAATCAAATGAACCTAATGAACATTTAAAGAATACTTGATGCCAAAACAGCTGAATTTATCTTCTTCTCGGCTATGCATACAAGTTTTTCCAAAACAATTCATATTCTAGACCACAAAGAATCTTAGCAAATACAAAAGCAAAAATAGATATAATCCCATGTATCCTATCAGATCATAATGGAATGAAGCTAGAAATCAACAGCAAGAAAAATAATAGAAACCACATAAACACATTGAGATTGAACAATGATCTCTTAAATGAAGAATGGATCAAAGAATAAATGAGAATAGAAATCAAGAAATTCTGAGAAATGAACAAGAACAAGATACAATATATCAAAATCTCTGGGGCAGTATAGGAGCAGCTCTGAAAGGAAAATGTATAGTACTGAGTAACAACATTAAAAAATTAGAGCAATCCTAAAAAAAAAAAAAAAAAAAAAAAAAAAAAAAACAAACAAACAAAAAACTTATGCTCCACCTCAAGGCCTTAGAAAAAGAAGAACAAACTAGTAGAAGTCAAGAAATAATTAAGATCAGAGCCAAAATCAATGAAATTGAGAATAAGAAAACAATATACAGGATCAACGCAAATCTTGCAAAGATAAACAAGATTGGTAAATCCTTAGGCAAACTAACCAAAAGAAAGAGTGAGAAGATGTAGATAATGAGATCAGAGAGGTAAAAGGAGATATCACCATATATTCTTCTGAATCCAGAGGATTATCAGAGCCTATTTTGAAAATTGCTACAAATTGGGAAATCTGGAAGATATTGACAAATTTCTAGACACACATGACCTACCCAAATTGAATCAGAAAGATATAGAAAACCTAAACAGACCAATATTAAGTAATGAAATTGAAACAGCAATTAAAACCTTTCAAAAAAGTCCTGAATTTTCAGTTGAATTCTATCAGACCTTTACAGAAGATCTAACACCAGTCTTTCTCAAATTATTCCATAAAATTGGAAAGGGAGGAAATACTCACAAATACTTTTTATGAAGCCAGTATAACCCTGATACTAAAACTAGACAAAGATACATGAAGGAAGTAAAACTACAGACAAATATCTCTGATGAGCACAGATGCAAAAATCCTTAATAAAATATTAGCAAACTGCATTCAAAAGCACATCAAAAAGATAATACACCATGACAAATTAGGTTTAATCTGAGGGATGCAAGGTTGAATCAACATAGGGAATCAATAAAAGTAATTCACCACTTTAAACAGAATTAAGGGAAAAAAATCACATGATCATCTCATTAGATGGAAGAAAACCCTTTGATAAAATCCAACACCTATTCATATTAAAAACTCTGGAGAAGCTAGGGTTCGAAGGAACTTACCTCCACATTGTACAGGCCATTTGTGACAAATCCAAAGCCAATATCATCTTAAAAGGTGAAAAACTAAAAGCATTTCCTCTAAAATCAGGAACAAGACAAGGATATCCACTCTCATCACTGTTATTCGATATAGTCCTCACAACATTAGCTAGAGTGATCAGGCAACAAGAAGAAATCAAAGAGACACAAAGAGAAAAAGAAGACGTCAAAACTATCCTATAGCTAGAAGACCCCCCCCCAAAATAAAACCATTCCCAGAAGAGTTCTAGAGCTTAAAAATGAGTTTAACAAAGTAGCAGAGTACAGTATCAATACCAATAAGTCAATAACTTTCCTATACTCTGACAGTGATTCAGCCACGGAAGAACTCAGGAAAACCATCCCATTCAAAATAATCTCAAAAAAAAATTTAAAAATTAACCTGATCAAGGAGATTAAAAGTTCTACAATGAAAATTGTAGAACACTGAAGAAAGAAATTGAAGACAAAATTCGAAGATTTCTATCTTCTATCCATTTTCTTGGAAGGTATTGTCCAAATGACCATACTGCCAAAAGCAATATACAGATTCAATGCGATCCCCATCAAAAGACCAATGACATTCTTCACAGAATTCGGAAAACAATTCTTATATTCATTTGGAAGAATAAGAGACCTGGTATAGCTAAAGCAATACTGAGCATTGAAAAGTGAAGCAGGAGGTATCACAATACCAGACCTTAAGTATACTACAGAATTTCAGTAACAAAAATAACACGGTATTGGCATCAACATAGACATGAAAACCACTGGAACAGAAGACATGAGGACAAATTCACGTACCTATAGCCATCTGATATTTGAGAAAGGTGCCAAAAATTTATCTTGGAAAAAAGACAGCCTTTTAAACAAACAATGGTGGGAAAACTGGATAGCTATATGTAGAAAAATGAAATTAGACACCTCTCTTTCACCCTGCTCAAAACTCAAATTGAAATGGATCAAAGACTCAGGAATAAGACCAGAAACTTTACAACAGCGAGAAAAAAAAAAACAGTCCGTCATATAGATACTGGCACTGACTTCCTTAACAAGACCCCCAAAGCGCAAAAAATAAAACCAAGAATAAATATGTGAGATGTCAAACCAAGAAGCTTCTGTGCGGTAAAGGAAATGATTAATAGCACGAAGAGAGAGCCTACAGAATGGAAGAAAATGTTGGCCAGTTACGCCTTTAATAGGGGATTATACACAGAACCTACGAAGAACTCAAAAAACTTAACACAAAAAAAAACCCAAAAAACCAATCAATAAATGGACAAAAGAATGAAACAGAAACTCCTCAAAAGAAGAAACACAAATGGCCAACAAATAAGTGAAAAATAGTTCAATTTCTAGCAATCAGGAAATGCAAATAAAAACTACACTAATATTTTATCTTGCTTTAGTCAGAAGGTCAGTGATCAAGAAAACAAACAACAGCAAATGCTGGCGAGGTTATGGGGAGAAAGGTACACTAGTACAATGCTGGTGGGGCTGCAAACTGGTATATCCACTCTGGAAAGCAGTAGGGAAATTCCTCAAAAAATTAGGGAAGGAACCACCATATGACCCAGCTATCCCACTCCTTGTTATTTTTCCAAAAGATCTAAAATTGGCATACTACAACAATAAATTCACATCAATGTTTAAAGCAGCACAATTCACAATAACTAATTATCAAATCAACCCAGATGCCCATTAATTGATGAATGGATTAAGAAATTACGGTGTACACACACACACACACACACACACACACACACACACACACAATGGAGTTCTATTCGGCCAAGAAAAAAGAATGAAATTATGGCATTTGCTGGTAAATGGATGAAAATAGAACATCATGCTAAGTAAGACAAGCCAAACTCAAAAACTCAAAGATTGAATGTTTTCTTTCATATGCAGAAACAGAATAAAGAAAAGGGGAGGGAAGGATAGAATAATATAAAAAATCAATCAAATATAAATTAATAGATGTGTGAAAGGAAGTCTAGTGGAGTAGAGGAAGAATAATAGGAGAGGAGAGGGAGGACAGGAGGGCAAAGGGGGAAGATCATGACAAAATCAATGTTGGTGTATGTATGAGTTTGTCAGGATGAAGTCAACTACTGTGTACAGGGATCTAACTAAAAGAAGGGGGGAAAAGAAACTATGAAGACCAATAAACACATGAAAATATGCTCAAGAACATGAATTATTAAAGATACACAGAAGACAACAAAGAAATATCTCTTAAAGCAAACAAAGAAGACTATAATTAAACAGATAACCATTACTGATGATAATATGGGGACACTGAACTCTCATTTGCTGCTAGCTGGAATGTCAAATAGCTACACCATTTTACAATTTTCAGTTACTTTAAATGCTGAACGTAAATTCGAACACATTTTGGGTTTCTTACAATGTTAAACATAAATCTGCCTTATGACCCAACAACTCTCCTGAAAGTCAGAGGACTGGAGATGAAGTGAGCATCCTCTTGCTTTCACTGTCACAAGGCAGGTTCTGGCCCCCACCACTGATGCTAGGTTAAGTCTGCTCACTAACTATCCAATGCCCAGCGTCCATGCAATAAAATGAAATGGAAACTGCAAGAAGAGTGTTTTTGCATGAGGAGGAAGAGGAGGATGTGCCATCACAGGGAATGTTGCCATACAGAGACCTGACAGGGCAAGAAGTGAAGAACGAGGAGTTTGGTGAGGCAGCCTGCAGGTGCACACTGTTCTGAAGTTGACCAGGAGGCCACTCCATGGAGGGGAATTGTAAAGACAAGGTCAGATAAGTGTCTGCCATAGAAGGAGTAAAGAATCGCCAGAAGTAAGTTGGAAGGAAAGGAACAGTGCTCAAAGGGGGAGCGAGAAGGAAGCGTAGTACAAGACTTGAGAGAACTCAGAGCTCATATGCAGAGCAAGGAAAGGATGCAGAGACAGGCTTGAAGGATCCAAATTAGGTGGGATCCCCTGTGTGGGCCATGGCCAACAGAGGGTGATGGCTGCACAGAGGCTCCGCACAGTCACTTGCAGGGCCCCTCCCTGCCTTGGTCCTGGGAGAGGAGTCGGGGAGCGATGTCAGGCTCTGTTATCAGACTGAATGAAACCTGTTTCAGTTCCAGGGACCCAGGATTTCCTGATCAACAGAGAGGTAACCCAGGGACGCAGCACTCTCTGTGTGAATGTTTAAATAATCCCTGCCTGGTTCCTTGGCCCATTTATTGGTTGGGTTCTTTGTATTTTTGGTGTGAAATTTTTTGAGTTCTTTATAAATTCTGGAGATGAGTGCTCTGTCTGAAGTGTGTGTGGAAAGGTTTTCTCCCACTCTGCAGGCTCTCTTTTCACATTATTCATTGTTTCCTTTGCTGGGAAAAAGCTTTATAGTTTGAATCCATCCCATTTATTGATTCTTGCTTTTATTACTTGTACTTTGGGAGTCTTGTTAAAGAAGTCTGGTCCTAAGCCAAAATGATAAAGATTTGGGCCTACTTTTTCTTTTATTTGGTACAGGGTCTTTGGTCCAATTCCTAGGTCCTTGATCTATTTTGAGTTGAGTTTTGTGCAGGGTGAGATATAGAGGTTTAATTTCATTTTGCTGCATATGGATTTCCATTTTCCCAGCATCATTTGTTGAAGAGGCTATCTTTTCTCCATTGTATGTTTTTGGTACCTTTGTCGAGTATGAAATAACTGTATTTATGTGAGTTTGTCTCTGTGTCTTTTATTCTGTACTAGTGGTCTACCTGTCTATTTTGGTGCCATACCATGCTGTTTTTGTTACTATTGCTCTATAGTATAGTAGCTTAAAGTCTGGTATTGTGATATCTCCTGCATCACTCTTCCTGCTCAGGATTGCTTTGGCTATTCCAGGTCTCCTATTCTTTCAGATGAATTTCATGATTGCTATCTCTATTTCTATGAGGTATGTCATTGGGATTTTAATTGGAATTACATTGAATCTGTATAGCACGTTTGGTAGTATGGCCATTTTGAAAATATTAATTCTGCCTATCCAAGAACATGGGAGATCTTTCCATCTTCTAAGATTTTCTTTAATTTTTTTCTTTAGTGTTCTATAGTTTTCAGTGTAGAGGTCTTTCACATCTTTTGTTAGATTGATTCCCAAGTATTTTATTTTTTTGAAGCTATTGTGAATGGGGTAGTTTTCCTAACTTCTCTTTCTGAGGAGTCATCACTTATGAATAGAAATGAATTAGATTTATGAGTGTTGATTTTATATCCTGTTACTTTGCTGAATTCATTTATTAGTTCTAGAAGTTTTCTGGTGGAGTTTTTGGATCCTCTAAATATAGAAGCATGTAATCAGCAAATAGTGATAGTGTGATTTCTTATTTTCCTATTCATATCCCTTTAATAAAGAACTAAGCAAACTTTACATCAAAAATACAAAGAACTCAATCAATAAATGGGCTAAGGAACTGGGTAGACACTTCACAGAGGAAGATATACAAGCAATCAACAAATATATGAAAGTGGTCAACATCTTTAGTAATTAGAGAAATGCAAATCAAAACTACCCTAAGATTTCATCTCACCCCAATTAGAATGACTATTATCAAGAATACAAGCAACAATAGGTGTTGGCGAGGATGTGGGGAAAAAGGTACACTCATACATTGCTGATGGGGTTGCAAATTAGTGTAGCCACTCTGGAAAGCAGTGTGGCGATTCCTTAGAAAACTTGGAATGGACCCACCATTTGACCCAGTTATCCCACTCCTCAGTTTATACCCGAAGGACTTAAAATCAGTATACTGCAGTGATGCAGCCACATCAAGGTTTATAGCAGCTTGTTTCACAATAGCTAGATTGTGGAACCAACCTAGATGCCCTTCAGTACATGAATGGATAAAGAAACTGTGGTATATATACACAATGGAATATTACTAAGCTATAAAGAAGAATGAAATTATGGCATTTGCAGGTAAATGAATGCAACTGGAGACTATCATGCTAAGGAAATACCCAAAATCCAAAACCAAAGACTGACTGTTTTCTCTGATAGATGGATGCTGATACATAATGGGGGTGGCAGGGAAGGTTGTAAATGAAGAATGGAGGAATGATGGATTGTATAGAGGGAGATGAGGGGAGGGGTGCAGGGAAGGAAAGATGGTGGAATGAGACAAACATCATTACACTATGTATATGTATGATTACACGAATGGTGTGACTCAACATCAGTACATCCAGAGAAATGAAAAGTTGTACTCCATTTGTGTACAGTGAATCAAAATGTATTCTGCTATCATGTATAACTAAATAAAGCAAACAATAAAAATAAATAAATAATAATCTCAGATGATTCAATGGAATAGATCATGACTTCAAACTAGAAAAAAAAAATCATGGACTATGGAGAGGAAAAGGACTTAAGGGAAGGTGCTGGGAAGAGACTTTGTGCCCTGAGGGAAGGAGAGAGAGTGGAAGTGAGTGATCAGTGAGTAACCTTTGGAGTCAAATATTTAGACACTGTATGAGAACGAAGGTGAGTGGCATTGCAGATGCATCTGGGCCAATGGGCCGGGAATCCATTCTGGATGTGGGAAGTGATTGCCTTTAGTGCAAGACAAGATAAAAAGTTCAGTAGAAGATACAAGATGCTGCCTGTTAGGTTGGAAGTTTAGTAGAGACGCACGGTGAAGAAAACATTCCCGTGGAGCGGGAAGAGTAAAGCACTAGAGCAGGAACGCTCAGTAGGACAGCAGCCCTGCTCAGGGGGTGGTAGTTGGAGCAGCAGGAAGAGAGAAAGCTAAGGGAGGGAGGACGGGGTGTAGGTTAGAGTCAAAGAACAGAATGAACGTTCATGCAAGAGACCCGCCTCCACCCTCTGGAAGACACCCATGGGAGCCCGGAGGCGGTGATAACAGATAAGAGGGCAGTAAAAGGGGTCCCAGAGAAACCAAGGTGATGGGCATGCTCCTTAAGGTGGCATGAGAAAAAAGGGGCAGCTGATTGACACTGAGGCCGGGGAAGAAGCATAGACAGGCTGACAGGCTGCAGTGCGTCCTCCCAACAGGGAGAAACAGCTGACCTGGGGAACCAGAGAGTCAGGCGGTGCCAAAGCAGGAGAGTAAGGAAGTTGATGGCATAATGGTTCAGGGGCTTTCGTCACCTTCTTCCGCCTGCTCTCCTGCTCTCGCCGGCTTGTCTGTTACTCAGGTTGCCCCCCACAGCCTGCCTGCGTTGCACTTTGCCCAGGTAAGTTACTCTCTAGAATCACAAATAGAAGGCTGGTCACCGAGACCTGGGGAGTCTCCACTTCTGCCCTTCCCTGGCTCCCTTGCTGGCCTATGCACCCACTGGGCCCCAGCCAGTAGCCAACTCCCCAGCCAGTGGTGTTTGTAGGAGAAATTTCACTGGGTGCTCAGTTTAGTCAATAGGCCAGTAGAGGTCCCCAGCTCATGCAGGGTCTGAAGCCTACCCAATCTGAGGAGTTCTGGAGACAGAGAATGCAGTTGTGAATGCAAAATGAGGGGGCGGAGAGAATATGTATTTGTAGAAAGAATGAGAAAAGAAATCATGATAAGTTATAAATATTTAAAGGGACTAATAACAAACAAAATCCTGAAAAAACAGCATAATATTTTAGTTATTTGCATGGCATGACTCTATAATATTCCTTGTTGTGTCCTTGTGGTAGGCAGAATAATGACCCCCAAATATCATAAATCCTCCTAAGCCTCAGATCATGTGAATGTGTTTCCTTGTGTAGGAAAAGGGTCTTTGTATATGTGATGAGGATACAAACCTGGAGATGGGAGAGTATCCTGAATGGTCCAGGGACGCCCAAACTACTCAGGTCAATCTTAAAGTCAGAGAAACTTTCTTGAGTTTAGTCAGAAAAAGAGATATGACAGGGAAAAGGGTCACATGCTAAGCTGAAAATATGAAAAAGGGCCATGAACCATGGAGGCCAGAGGCATCTAGAGACTGGAAAAGGCAAGGAAGCTGATTCTCCCCCGGAGTCCCCAGGAGGCCTCCACTGAAAGTCAGATCGGGACTGCCTGGCCTGCAGGGGACTCTGTCCTCCTCTCTGCCACACATCCTCTTCTAACAGTTTTTTAATACCAGGACTGAATTAGGAGTACTTAACCATTGAGCCACATCTCCAGCCCTTTTTATTTTGAGACAGGGTCTTGCTAAATCAATAAGACTGATTTTTTCTTTGTTTTGTTTTTGTGGTGCTGGGGATTGAACCCAAGGCCTCGTGCTTGTGAGGCAAGCATTCTGCCAACTGAGCTATCTTCCTATCCCCAATAAGGCTGGTTTTGAATTTGCAATCCTCCTGTCTGAGCCTCCAAGGTCACTAGGATTACAGGTGTGTACCACCACACCCAGCTCACACACTCTTAATCTTACTTCAATGACAAGAACTGAGGCCCCTCATTTTCATTCTGGCAACTCTGAACTGGGAAGAGTGGACAATGACAGGAAGAGAAGGGTGGGCCCCAGGGTGGGAGGAAAAGTAAGATCTGTGATTGGGTAAGAGGTCAGTCAAACAGCAACTTCTAGGGCTGGAGCCATAGCTCAGTGGTAGCACACTTGCCTAGCATGTGTGAGGTACTGGGTTCAAATCTCAGTACTGCATATAAATAAATAAAATATAGGTCCATTGACAACTTTAAAAAAAAGGACAGGGATCAGGAAAACTTTTATAGAATAGGGAGTGACTTCCTCTCCTCTGCCAGCAGAAGACAGGTGTGTCAGATTAGCTGTCAACGTTTGTGAGCACACAAGTGGTATTACATGTAAGTGTCCACAGCCTCCTCTCCCTGTCCCTGTCCAGGAGACTCTGAAACATGCTCAGCCTGAACTTGCCAGAGGGCACTGCTCTGTAGTAACCCTGCCCCTAACTTTCCTTAGAGGGGCTTCTGATTTAACCAGGTCCAGGTGCCTGAAGAAAGGATCTATAGGCATCCCGGGGCCCTTGAGGGATGGCATATTGCTCTCTCCCCGGACCAGTGATAGGCACCGCCATGGTCAAAGGCACTAAAACATTCCTGGAACAAATCAGAAATGAGAACCATAAGTTGTTTCCTTTCCTATCAAAGCAGTGATCATGGTGAGGTAGAGGTATTCCCTGACGGTGCAGACTGGACTCCAGCGTGTTTGGGGCCCTTCTTTGTCTGTCTCACAGACAATCATCAACCCAGAAGACACATTGCTGAAATCAGCCAGACAGACCCAGTGACAGAATAAAGTGTGGTGGAGGGCTGTTTGCAGAGAATGAGTGGATTATTTTATTATCTGAACCTTAATCATGTCTACTAAGAGGTTGCTGAGTTTGGAAAATTGCACAAAATAAATCACTTATTTTGACCATAAGGCACATGGTACATATTTTTTATTAGAAAGATATCATTTGCCAAATAGCACCTGTAAAGATGCTCAATATCACTACTCATCAAGGAAACGCAAATCAAAACCACAATGAAATATCTCTTCACATCCATTAGAATGGCTGCTGTCACAAAAAGAGAAAATAAAGGGTGTTGGCAATGATAAGGAGAAATTGGAACTTTTGTGCTCTGTTAATGGGAATGTAAAATGGTGTGACCACAATAAAAATGGCATAATAGTTTCTAAAAGAATTAAAAATAAAATTAGCATATGAACCAGCAATCACTTCTGGGTATACATATTTTAAAAATTTGAAATCAGGGTCTTGAAGAGATATGAGTATACCCATATTCACAGTAGCATTTATTTACAATAGTCAAAAGATGGAAGCAACCCAAATGTCCAACAACAGATGAATAAATAAACAAAATGTGTGTATATACGACAGAATATTATTTAGCTTTGAAAAGGAATTAAATTCTGTAATAGGCTACTGCAGATGAAACTTGAGGACCTTACACTAAATGAAATAAGTCAACTACAAAAAGACAAAGTATTATTTTACTTATATGGTGGGGGGTCAAACTCACAGACACATAAAGTGGAATGGTCATTGCCAGAGGGAAGGAAAACAAGGAGTTGTTTAATGGGTATGGAGTTTCAATCTTATCAAATGGAAAAGGTCTGGAGATTGGTTGCACAGCAATGTAAATATCCTTAACATTACTACCCTGTACACTTAAAAATGGTTAGGATAGTAAGATTTTATGTGTAATTTACCACCATTTTAATTTTTAAAAAATCCCTAAATAAATGTTGATCAAATACTTAAAGAAGGGAAACCGAAATGTTAGACTGGCTTGAGAATCTACAATCTCAGTCTCGCCTTGAACACGGCGGCCAGAGTCACTCAGAGAGAAGGTAGGACAGGAAAGCCCTGAGGCAGGAACAGCTGTGCAGAAGCACAAAGGAAACGGACAGTAGGAAGAGGAGTTAAAAGCATTACATTAATGAATACAAAGTGAGTTTGACCTCATGTTGATGAAGCCACATTTGATCCTGAATGACCTGAGCTTTGAGTGATGTTTGAACCCTATGCAACTGGGGTCTGCCCAGTTGAGATTTTCACTTTTCTTCTCTCTTATGTCTGCTTTGCAATTTCCACAGTTCAAGGTAACCTAGAGCCTGTGCTTATATTCCAAGAGAGTGATCTCCAACTTTACTATGCATGCAAACCCCCCTGGGGTTTTTTCAAACACACATGGCCATTTGGATGTCTGGAGGTCCCACGCTCTGAATTTCTGACAAGTTCCCAGTGATGCCAATGGTTCCAGTCTGCAGTCCACACTTTGAGTGTCTGCAGTCCACACTTTGAGTAGCAAGAACCTACGAAATCCAACTAACCAGACGGGAAGCAAGCTACACACAAAGGATGAGTGGTGAATACTGAAAAGAAACAATAAAAAAATTTAAAAAGAATATTTTTCTGGTTCGAGAAGATAGAGTAAATAATCGTGCAGACATGTGAGATGACTCCCGTGATAAAGTGTTGTTTTTGAAGTCAATATACATTTGGTGGTAAGAATCCCTTCCCAAGAAAGGGTGTAGGGAGGACATGCAGGTACATTTATTCTTCAAATGAGTCACCTCTAAAAGCTTTGAAAGCAAGTCACTGAGATTATGGGAAAGGAAGAGTGGGTAACTCGGGTTTGAAGCAATAGTCTAGACAAGGGTGGAAATGGCAAAGGAACCAGATCTTAGGGACAGAAGCTATTGGTGACAGCAGGCTTATGTGTTTTGGGAGGGTGTAAAGATATTGATATATATATATGCACATATATATGTATATATATATATATATATAAATTGCAGAACTGGCCAGAATGTACAAAAGGGGAAAGAAAAAAAAGCAAGTGAGGGGCAAACAATGTAAGAACACTGAATTTCTAGGAAGGTGACGTGTGAAGCTTATAAAACTGTGGGCTTTGTCCAATAAGGGAGAAGATTGATAAGTTCATTACCTCACACTGACATAAGCTTTGTTATTTACAAAATGATTTCAAAATCATGACTTTACATGGAGGTGTCTGTGAAGCAGAAGGAGCAGGGTTTATCCCCAGTTGGACAGGGCAGAGCAGGACTTGTTATCTCTTTTACAAATGTGGAAATTGAGGCTCTGAGACAAGCCCAAGTTTATGAAGGCAATAAGTGATAGAACCTCTTTTTTTTCTTCCTTTGTTTTGATTATTTCTAGAGTGTAAATAGATACACTATGTAAGTTAAATTTTTATCATGAAATTCGTGGGGGTAAAATGACATCGTATATTTAAAATTCTTTTGAAATCGTTCAAGTATTGTGAACAAAACTCTCCTCCCCCTTGCCCTGGCATGGGGAAGGCCTCCAGAGAAAACACAGACAGCAAAAATCACATTTTATGAACTCAAATAGGAGAGAGAGGTCAGCACTATGATCAGGTGGCCATAAATGAAAGTTGGCCTTTGTGCCAGGGACTCAGGCATCAGATCTCAGAGGTCAGAAGGCTTGTTCCTGACCTAGATCAGAGAAGAGAGCTGGAATCTGTTCAAGAGTACACCCTGTACCCCTTCCCAATATTTAACAGGACCCAGTGACTTCTGATTTAACTGCCAATCTCTTACCAGTGCACGTGTAGTGCTATTAATGCCTATAGTTTTATAATTTGGCTCCTTGTTTGGAATTCACAATGACCTAGAAGAATTATTTTATGTATTACGTAAGGGATTTGGATATGTCTCTTTCTCCCGATTTTCAGGTGGAGATTCAGTGTTATTCCAATGTTTAGTAGATGTTCAGGAGGTGTGGTGGTGGGTGGCATTGGGTAGCAGTGAGCTCTTCCCAGTCTCCTCCAGTCACACCTAGCAAGTCCCTACATGCTCCCATGTGTATAAAGACGAGAGAAAAGCAAGTAAAGGCCAAACAACGTAAGAACACTGAATTTCTCAGATGCTGGCAAGTGAAGCTTTTAAAACTGTTAGTTTTGTCCAATAAAGGGAGAAGATTGGTAAATCTGTTAACTCACATTTACACAAGCTTTGCTGTTTACAAAATGATTTTGAAATCATGATTTTGTGTGGTGGTGCGTGAGAGACAGAGCACGGCTCATCCCAGTTGGGTGCGGTGTGGCAGGACTTGTCTCTTTTAGAGACAAGGAATTTGGGGCTGCACATCCTGCACCTGGAACGTGAGGACCAGATTCTGACGGCTCAGCACTCACAGCACGGCAACCACATTAAGAATTTGAATGCATGTTGTTCCCATTTCCTGAATCATTGCTCTTTTTAATGGGAAAATCATGTGAGTACCTTCCAAAGGTCCTAGTGGCGCTTGGGTTTTCTTTGATTCCATCACACCAGAATGAGCTATCTACGAGTCCATTCACAGTGAAAATTAAGGGAACCAAAATATTTCTCTCTGAAATGTTAAAGATTGTTAGGCTGAAGACAATCAAAACTCAGGGAGATGCCCTGTCTTCCCTCTGTTTGCCAAAAAACAGGACAGGCAATTACTAAGACAAAAGGTCTTTTTCCCTTCCCTCCCCCTTTTCCATCCTAAAGACAGAATGTAAGTCCTCCTTTACTGGAGAACACTTCTTGGCACTTCTGAGACACCAACAGGGCAAAAGGAATCTGGGAACAGACTTCACTTCTTCCCACAGTTTTCCCATTGTGGGCAGCCTGAAACTGCTTGCTCTTTTGCCCTGTTGTTATTCTAAAAGGTTACTGTTCTTTGCTGAAATATTAAGGCTGAGCTCCAAGCCACTACTTTGAGCACCACTTTCCAGAGAGTCACTTTCTTCCTATGTGATAGGTACTGCGTATTTATAAACTTGCTTATTTTTCTCTGGCTAATCTGCCGTCTGTTATAGGAGGCTCCCAGCACCACCTCAGGAGGGTTGAGGAAAAATGATTCTTTTTCTCCCCTTCAAAAATAAGATGAGGAAATTAATAGATGCTGAAAATCCCTTGATAAAACTCAACACCCATTCATGATTTGAAAACTCTTGGTTAGTGAGGAGGAATAGAAGAAAATTTCATTAACTTGATACGGAATATTTGCCAAAAACTTTTACTATACATCTCACTTATTACAAAAAGTAAGAATAATCTTCACTGGAGTAAAAAATGGAGATTTGATTGCTGGGACTAAAATGGAGAAAGTGTTTAGAGAAGATCCTCCTGGTGCAGCACTCCTAAAAATACCAGAGAGTTGTTCTGAATATTGTTTTTACTTCATGACTGAACTGGTAGGAAAGTAAAGGAGGTCTAGAAAGGCCAAAATGTATAAGACATGCTAAGCCAGGGAAGTTAAAGGGGAAGCCAGGGATCCTCCTGGGGCTATCTAGAGTTGGTAGAGGCCTGCAGCCTGTGTGTTAATGGGAGGACAGCACATAGCCTGGGGCCTAATGAGACAGGGTAGGAGGTCAGATCAAGAGCCTGGCATAAGATCAGGTCACCCTACAGGTTGTTTCCTCAACAGGACTCCCACAGAAAGAGACACAACAATTTGTGCGCTTCTCGGACTTGGCTCTGGATAAAACATGGGGGGCAGGGAGGATTCCTCTAAAAATTTCTAACAAAAAGCCTGTCATCATGTAGGTTTCAGTTAGAATGTATACTACTTGTGTGACCAGTAAACCTAAAGTTATGGTGGTCCCACTTGGTACTGTCCCCAGGTTCCTAGCAAAAGCAAATATAAATCCTCTGGCGGGAAATACCTTCAACTCTAATCCTAAAGAATCCCACAAAGTTTCCAGAAAACATGGGTTCACAGTATGAGATAAAATGGATTAAAATTGGATCCATGACAATAATGCCCAGGATATCTAAGTTTTGTGAACAATACTTCCTAGAATCATATACTATACAACCCACAAACTTATGCATCAGCCTGAGATGATCCTCTGCTGCTGTCAATGTTCAACACTATACTCAAGGGACAAAAAAGTCAATAGGGCAAAAAAAAAAATTTAAGCTAAGAAAGGAAGGAACAAAACTTTCACTGTGCATAGAAAATACGGCTGTCTATCCAGAAATTCCAAAGGGATCAACTGATAAACAATTACAACTATTAAGACATTCAGAAAGCTAACCAGATAAAATATCAAGAATCCAAAGAGATTTTGACGTATCAGGGAAAAAAACATCAATTAGAAAAGATAGAAGCTGTAGTGGAAATTGGTTCAGGAAGAGGCAATAAATACAAAAGTACAGAGTATCCGGAAATAAACACGTGTGAGAATTTACTACATGAGAGAGGTGACGTTTCAAGTAAACGTGAAAAAGATGAACTTTTCAATATAATGGCATTGGAATAATCTGTTGAAAAAAGTTCTAGGTGGATCAAAGAACAAATTTTTAATGATAAAATTATTATAAGAGGACTGCTTGACAGAACCAAGAACTGAACCACACATAGGCCGTGATGCAGTGATTCAACTCCCCAGTAGCCTCCAGAGAAACGCTCGCAGGGTCGAACAAGCAGATGTGATCAGTGAGGTTCATTGGTAAACCTGGAAAACTGGGAAAAGCCAAGCATCTATCGAAAAGGAAATGGTCACATAAAAGGATATAAAATGGGGAAGAGTTCTCAATGGATATGGTAAGTCTCCAAGCCATGTTAGGAGGGAATGTAGAATGACAATGTCGTGATGTCAAATATATTTATTAGTAAATATATGTAGATACAAATGCAAAGGAAAAGGTCTTGCCATGAACACGTCGCACTTTGTGGGGAACAGGAGATTAGGAGTGGCAGGATGGCCAGAGGAGAATTTTTAGATTTATACTGCGTTTTCATTTTACGAGGAGGATGTAATGATGTATGATTTTATGATTTAAAAAGTGATTATCTACAAAAAATAGTTTTGTCAGTTTTGTAGTTGTTTATTCCATAATAATTTAAAAAAACTTTTTAGATGGACTTTATTTTACTCATTTATTTTTCTGTGGTGCTGAGAATTAAACCTAGTGCCTCACACATGCCAGGCAAGCAATCTCCTGCTGAGCCACAATCCCAGCCCCTCCATAATAATTTAGGATGGAGTTGATTGCATTTGGACTAGGAGTTAGCAAACATTTTCTGTGAAGGGTCTGATAGTATATTAATGCTTTGCAAGCCATAGAGTCTCCTTTGCAAGTATTCAGTTCTGCTGTTGTAGGGCAAAAGCAGCCACACACAGTGCATAAAGAATGAGCCTGGCTGTGTTCTAATAAAAATTTTGTTTTGTTTTTGTTGTTGTTGTTTGTTTGTTTGCAATACAGGGGATTGAACCTAGGGGCACTTTATCACTGGGCTACATCACCAGCCCTTTTTATTTTATTTACCTTGAGACAGGGTCTCACAAAAGTTGGCCTCAAATTAACAATCCTCTTGCTTCAGCCTCCCTAGTCATTGGGATTACAGGCGTGCACCACCACACCCAACCAATAAAAATTTATTTATAAAAACAGTTGGGGGATGGTCAGATTTGGCTTGTGAGCCATAACTCTCCCACCCCAGGTTTAGGCTAAGTTTATTATAAAACTAAAACATTTTGAAGTACCTTCTTGTATAGAAAAATGGTCTTTCCTATTAACTGATTGATTGAATAAGCCATAGCCTCTGAGGCCTTGCTTAGAATACTTTAGACTCCGGTCATATCACTGAAGACTAAACACTCATCTCTGTGGAGATGATCCCTGTCACCTTTTCATCTGGGTGGTGATCACTGACCTTCCCAGTAATAGTCACACAGTCATCCGTGTAGAAGGGATATGTCACAACTGACTCATTAAATTAGGTTCAGTGGCCTCCCAGATGCAGAATGACTTTAATGCAATGCCCCTGACCATCACCTCAGTCAGGCTGTGCTGTGCTGTGGGGAAGGAGAAGGGCCTGGTGGCACTGAAAGCCTGAAGGAACGATGGGTCCTTTGGGACAAGGTGCCTCCTTCATAAGCTGAGGTAGAAACTCAGTGGTCCAAAGTCGACTCAGCCACAGGGCTGTGCATGGGTGTGGCTGTGGCTCTGAGGGACCCCTTAATAAGATGATGAGATCCCGTGACTGTCATGCTGCTGGGCTTGGCCCGGGGGTTGGGGGTGCGGCTGACACTAACTCAGCAAGGCAAGAGGAACCGGGGCTAAGTGGTTCCTGGCCCCCACATTTTGGAACTAGTATTTTCTGGATCAGAAGACTGTCAAAAAGAGGCAGTTTGCTGTACATCTGTCTCATGATGACTCAAGCAAAGGTGGGGTTTCCACTGGGATTATTTCTCTAGAAGGCAAGCGTGTGCCAGGGAGCAAGGGCTACCAGGCTCAGTATTAAGTGATTTTCTACATGTATTGTTCTTCCAACCTGGAAGTAAGGAGAGCAGCAAGGCCAACATGAGTCCCAGCTACAATGCTGACCTCAAATGCAAGATCCATTTGTGTTCCCACACACCTTTGGCATGGAGCCATTGGCTCCCCCATAGACGAGAAAGAAAAGAAAAAAAATAAATAAAAACATACCTGCTAGGCTGCAACCTGTTTGCTCTGACTTCTCCCTTGGGGTCCACTTTGAACAAGCAGGAGCCAAGGATCAAGCAAAAGCTCAACACATCCAAAGTGGCTGCCTTGTTACAGACAGGAGGGTTGCCTTCCTCTCTTGCATTTCGTGGGAGGCAACGCCAGGCTCACTGGGAGAGGCTGAGGCTCCTGTTGAAGAAAGGGCAGTGCTTTCCCTCCCTGCACTGGTCTTAGGCTACAAGGTTCCCGGATATGAGCTAAGCTTGTCTCTCACCTGCATTTCAGCCCAGGTCCAATGTAGGCTCCAAGTGGCCCCCATTTGGCACTCCTAAGTCCCAAGTCCAGCACTTGAACTAGCAAACCAAGAGATTACCGTATTTACTCTCATTATGTCCCCCTCCTTTTTTTTCTCACGTCTTCACTGAAAAACACAGGGAAGGGGAGGAGCGTTGCAAATGTCTGCCTTGCCTAAGTATTTGTGGGCAAATTTTATGTGTCTGAGGGTCTCTGTGCTTTAACTACTAGGGGGGAAGTTCACATGAATCTAGACCTCCTAACACTTCTTCCTTGGTCTATGCCACTTTCCTGAACTGTGTGATTTTGTGTGAAAGTGAATAAAGTACTGAATTATGATTGTGCCAATCACCAGAATTGAGGCAGGCAGGCACACAGGGAGCGAGGGGATGGATGTGAGACAAAGGGGCTGGGTACGGTTCATAAGGCGACCCTGTGCTCCAACCTCAAGACATAGGCCAGCCCTGGAGCAGGGAGAAAAGACTAGAGGGAGCGTTCTGAGGTCACTTCCCACCTCCTGGACCTGCCAGGAATGGGAAGCATTGGATATAAATCCCACTGTATGGAAGATAGCCTTGGACCTTGGACAGAGAGGACCCGGAAAAAGTGAAATACTTATTCTGAGGAAAAAGGCCCAGAGAAGCAACCTTCCTAGTATGCTCCACAGTGGGAGGATAGAAGCATGGGGCTGCTCTGGGCCTGGAGGCTTGAGAAACTACACATCAGATGGCCACAGCCACGGTGCGTGGGAAGGCTGAAAAGGGTTAAGAACTCACCCCAGGACTTTATTTCCAAGATCAAAAGAAAGGTTTCTGTACTGACAGGCGTTTCTGCAGCCAGGGCACAATCCTAGCTCAGGTAGGGCAGCTTGCCAGGAGTCCTTGGGTCATGGGTGAAACACATAACTTTCATCACCTCTCAAATCTCTCCTGGCTCACAAGGGCCTGGTCTTATCTCACTTATAAAAATGGTGAATTATTTACAGCAGAAATAGGAAATGAATAACAGTTTATGAACGCTCTGAGGCAAAGGAGCTATCCTCAGGTCTCTGAAGGGGTCTTTTCCTCTGGGTCTGCTGTGAGGTCACGGACCAGAGACAAGAGCCTGCTGCAGGACTGCCGGGTCTCTCTAGTCTAGGACTTCAGCGTTCATATTAGGTACGGTTCTGTTTTTGTTTTTGATTTTGTTTTAGTTTTAGGTACCAGAGATTGAACTCAGGGGCACTTGACCACTGAGTCACAACCCCAGCCCTATTTTTATTTTATTTAGAGACAGAGTCTCACCAAGTTGCTTAGCGCCTTGCTTTTGCTGAGACTGTCTTTGAATTTGGGATCCTCCTGCCTCAGCCTCCTGAGCTGCTGGGATTACAGGCATGCACCACTGCGCCCAACTATGGTTCTCTTTTGAAACAGGAAACACCCAGAAGATACACTCTACTATTAAGAGCAGCTTAACTATACCCCTAGATGAGGACCTGAGTCAACCTCCAGCACAGCTGGAAAGTAGGAGGAAAAGGAGTCCTCAACCTCCATTCTACCCTTTGTCTACCGAAGCAACCAGAAAGCAGATTTGATAAGCCTATGGAGTTTCCTTAATGTGAAATCATTAAATGCTGTACCCTTCTCTGGGAAGTATTCATATTAAAAAATATCAATAAATATATAAAAACACATAAATAAAAATATGAGAACCAAGCAAGCCAGCTAAAATTATAATGCACTGATAGTGTGAATCCAGGTAGAGCCAGAGGAAAACAGGTATTAATCAACTGCTCAGGTGGTCTTTCCAAAGTCTGGTACCATCCCTCTGGAATTTGATCAAGAGACAAGAGCGAGGGCATAGAGGTCCCCAAGAGGCACTTTGGAGGAGTCCTCTCCCTTCTTGTTCCTGGGTGCAGGCAGCATCAAGGTACCCAAGAACCTTCTCTTTGAAAGTGGCTCCATTTTATTACAATAGAAGCAGTGACACACATTTTTCTTTCCTAGAAACGCAGGTTCCAGCTACAGGGATATGGGGTACTACTAAAATTGAGCTCCCACTGTTCCAGATCCTATAAGACTCCATGGCTCCATAAATTACCCTTGTTGCAGTTGGAATCCTAATCTCTCCCATTTCAGAATCTTGGAATACTTTGTTTTCACCTCATATAGGAATGCAGCATGTGATTTATTCCCCTTCTTAGCTATAAACTCTGGTATAGTTTAGATCTGGAACGTTCCCCAAAGATCCATGTGCTAAATGCATGGTCCCTAGGACGGCACTATTGGGAGCTGGTGGAAACATTAAGAGGTGGGGCCTAGTGGGAGGTTTTAAAGTCACTGGGGCATGTTCCCCAAGAGTGGGACCCTGGCCCCTTCCTATTTCTTTTTTGCTCCATGCCATACGCTCCTATCATGATGAGCTGCCTAATGGCAGGCCCAAAGCAAGCAGGCCAACTGATCATAGACTGGAACCTCCAAAACTGTGAGCTAAAGTAAACCCCTTCTCTTTATGAGTCACTTATCTCAGATATTTGCTATAGTAGTGGAAAACTGACTAATGCTATCTCCTTGAGGGCAGAAATCCTTACCTGTCTCTTAGTTTACCTTTTACCAACTGCACTGATGGCTGCTCAGTCAGTTTTGCAATTCTTCTAACTGTGGTTTTTGTTAACACTGATTTAATAAAATTCTGCTTTTATTGAAAAGAAGAAAAATTCAGCTCATAGCTCTTCCTGAAGCTCATGCCACCATTAAATGAAGTGCATACCTAGCTTTAATGTATTATTAAATGAGTTGCCTCTCATGTGAGATCTCTTAAATTTTAATTTAAAAAAATTAAACTTATAATGATAGCAAATGTCATGATGAAGATAAATTATACCCTCATAGCAAAGAGCTAATTGGGTATTTAATGTATATGGAATTACCCAAAAACTAAGAAGTGATTTGGAATATTTGGGGGGGGGGGATTGGGGATTTAACTCAGGGGCACTCAACCACTTAGGCACATCCACAGCCCTATTTTGTATTTTATTTAGAGACAGGGTCTCACTGAGTTGCTTAGTGCCTCACTTTTGCTGAGGTTGGCTTTGAACTCGTGATCCTCCTGCCTCAGACACCCAAGTGCTGGGATAAAAGGCTTGTACCACCGTCTCTGGCATGATTTGGAATTTTGTGTTTGCTTGTTTTTAACAAATCACTATAATGTATGAGAAGAATAAAGGAATCAAGTCAGAAATCTGGAATCTACTAACAGTTTGCCTATTTCTAGCAATATTAATATGCTAATTACTTTCTCTCAACGGTTGTAGCTAATTGGGTTTCTTTATGGGTTATATTAGTCCATAATATTATACCAGAAACTCTTGAGAAAAATGCAAATTTAGAGATCATACAGGGAACACCTGTAGCCTAAAGAACTCATAATTATTACTAGTCCATAGACAGGTAACTAAACACTGGTCCCATTTGCAACTATTGGAGTCATTAGCCTATCAATAGACCTATTTTGTCTGTGTAAAATGAGACATAACACTAACGTCCAGAGGAGGAATTCAGTAAATTAAATCAGATAGTTAGGTATCTTAAAATTGCTAGTCACATTTTATTTATTTACATTTGTTTTTTTGAAGTATAATTTATCACTCTTTAATTTCATGGTAAAATGTGTATAATATAAAATTAGCCATTTAAAGTATGAGATTCAGAGACAATTGCATTTACAGTGTTGTGCAACGACTACCACTATCCACGTCCAGAACCCTTTCATCAGCACAAACAGAAACTGCTCACTAAGCAACTCCCCATTTTCCCTTTCTCCCAGTCCCCAATAACCTCTAATTTACTTTCTATCTCTATGAATTTGCTTATTCTAGATATTTCATATGAGCAGAATCATACAATATTTGTCCTTTGTGTCTGGGTTATTTCAGTTAGCATAATGTGTAGATTCATGTTTTTCATAAAGTTTGGAAAGTTTTCAATCTTCCAAACATTCCTCGTTTCTTCCTCTTTATATTCTCCTTCTGAGACTCCCATAATACATATGTTGATACATTTGAAGGTGTTCTGCAGGTAGCTTAATCTTTGCTCACTTTTCTTCATTTGTTTTCCATTTTGCTCCACAGCAAATTTCAATTGTCCTATCTTCAAATGTGTTAATTCTTTTTTCTGCATGTTTAAATATGCTCTGAATCCCTTTAGTGAATCTCTCATTTCAGTTATTATACTTTAAAGCTCCATAATTTCTATGTGGTTACTTTTTGTGCTTCCTATCTCTTTATTGACACTCTCATTTTGTTTAGACATGGTTTTTCCTGGTTTCCTTTAGTTCACATTCATGGTTTAGTTTTTGATTGTACTTAAGACAGTTGTTTTAGAATGTTTATTAAGTTCAATATCTGGACTCATGAACAGTTTTGTCAATTTGTTTGCCTTTCCTTTGAATGGATCCTACTTGTTTCTTTGTATGTTTCATGAACTTTTTGAAAATTATGACCCTGTCCAAATTCCCCCTCTCCCAATGGGAACAACTGAGAATGAAGCCTGAAGGTGCCCCACCCCAACCACCACCTGACAGATGCCAAGAAGCGGAGAGAGAGTCCCTCCTCAGGCCTGTGCAGCACAGACTAACTTCAGCATATGGTCATTTCTTGCTCTTTGTCTCACTTGCTACCAATACCCTTTCTTTAAAAGTTCTGCCCACCTTTGGAATTTAGAAGATAGAAGTTTTGAAACAATAGCTTTCTTTCTTCAAAGCTCTTCCAGCTGAAATTTGTTGAAAGAACTTTTACAAAACAGGAATAGAAAGGAACTTCCTTAACCTGACAAAAGCATCTATGAAAATCTAATGGTGAAATATTGAATGTCCCCCACCCTGAGATTGGGAATAAGAGAAGACTATCCACCTCCACCACACTTCTATTAGGTATTGTATTAATAAAATATTAATTTTTTAAAAAAGACTTTCCTTCCACATTGCATAGCTCTTGCATTTTAGTAAAAAAAATCACTTGGCTGTACATATGTGGAACTGTGTCTGGACCACCTATTCTGTAATATATAGGTATTTACCTGTTCTTGTGCCAGTATTACACTGTCTTGATCATCAAAGCTTCGTAACAAATATTAAAGTAAGGTAGCATGGACTTTTCAACTTTGCTCTTTATCAAAACAATTTTGACCATTTCTGTGTCATTTACTATATAAATTTTAGTATCAGCTAGTAAAACATGTCAGCATTTTTATTGTGACTGCATTGAATCTACAGATCAGTTTGGGGGGAATGACATCTTAATAATACTGAATCTTAATAATACTGAATTGTGACACAAACATGTCACAATTCTCCATTTATTTAGATCACTTAGTTTTCTCAGAAGTGTTTTGTAGTTTTCAGCACAGGGGTCTTGCATGTCTTTTATTAAAATTCACTATTAACTATTTTTTGGATACAACTGTAAATTGAACTAAAATTTTTATTATCTTCTAATTGTTTGCTGCTAGTATATAGGATTATATGTGCATGTGTGTATGTGTGTGTGTGTGTGTGTGTGTTTTCTGTATATTGACAGACTACTGTGATTTTAAATAGTTTTAGTAGTTATTTCTTTATTCCATGTAAACATCTGTGTTTTCTGCTCATAAAAGTCTTACTTGTTCTTTTTCCATATTTATGCCATTTTCCCAGCTTTATTGCATCAATTAGGACCATTAAACAATACTGAATAGAAGTGTGGTAGAGGTGGATATTCTTCTCTGATTCCCAATCTCAGGGTGAAAGACATTCAATATGTCACCATTAGATTTTCATAGATGCTTTCGTCAGATTCAGGAAGTTCCTTTCTATTCCTGGGAATTTAAATTTTAAATTATTAAGAACACATGATTTTATCCTTTTTTTCTATTAATATGGTGAGTTACAATGATATACAATGATATTCTGAATGCTGTAGTGATCTAATATCTTTGGAATAAATCCACTTAGTCCCAATATATTGTCCCTTTTTTCTTTAATATAAAATTCTGCGTTTGATTTGGTTACAGTTGTCAATGACTTTTGCATCTGTATTCATGACAGGTATAGATTCAATTTTACTTTCTTATTTTTGTTAGGTATGGTATTGTAATGGAAAGAGTCTCCTCTTTATTTTTAGAGTTTGTATAAGATTGGTATTATCTCTTTAAATGTTTGATAAACATTTGATAAACCTGAAACCAGGTTGGCTCAGAAGCTTCTTTATGGGAAGGTTTTTGATAACAAAGTCAGTTTACCTAATAGATATAGGGTTATTCAGATCTTCTGTTTATCCTTCTATCTGTTTTGTCTGTTTCTGTTATCAAGGATTTTGTCCATTTTGTCTAAGCTATCAAATTTACTGTCATAAAGTTTTCAAAATATTCCCTTATCCTCTTAATGTCTATAGGATCTGTAGTTTCTACCTGTCCATTACATTCCATCTTTCATTGTAATAAGTCCAAACCCCTCATTCTCGAAATTCATCATTTGTATTCTTTTTAACCAGTATTGCTAGAAATTTATTTATTTTATTAAGCTTTTAAAAAATCAATTTTGTCTCTGTTGACTTTCTCTAATGTTTTGGTTTTGTTTCTCGCTTTCTGCTCTCATTTATCTTAAACTACACCTCCTACTATTTACTTTGGATTTGCTTTGCTTTTTGTAGCTTCCTTAGGTAGGAATTTAGATAACTTAGTTTCAAGCCTTCTAATATAAGTATAAACAGCTACACATTGTTTTCTAAGTACTGCTTTTGCTGCACCCTATAAATCTTGATGATGTATCTTCTCAGTCATTCAGATCAAAGTATTTTCTAATTTCCATTGTCATTTCTTCTTTTATCAGATGTGATTTAGAAATGTGTTGTTTAGCTTCCAAATTTAAAAAAACAAATTTCCTCCCTTATTTTTAAGTTAATAATTTCTGATGTCAGAGAACATATTCCAAAATATTTCAATCCTTTGAAATTGATGGATACTTATTTTATGCCCCACAATATGGTCTATCTTGGTAAATGTTCCACATACGCTAGAAAAGAACATATTTCTTGCATGGTTGGGTTAGTGGACAGATGCACCTCACCTTCTGATGGGATTGTCTCAATAAACCCATCATAGACTAAACTACTACAAGCTGAAGAGGCAATTAATAGGCCTAAACTGAACAGGGTGGCTTACTGTCACAGTTCATTGTAGATCATTGGTCATCTACTCTTGTGATCGTGTGGCTGATGGACTTGTTGCTGATGTCTAGTACCAGGATAGAGTATCGTAGGAACATTCTAACCTGGGAAAAATTGCAAATTCAAAGTCATAAAACAGAAAATCCCAAATTGAATCATAATGTCAGGGATTGTCTATAGTGTTATTCAAATCTTCGGTAATTTTATCAATTTATTGTCTTAACTGTCCTATTAACTATTTGTGAGAAAGGTGTTAAATCTCCAGCTATGATTTTAGATGTACCTATTTCTTTGTCAGTTTTGCTTCATTGATTTTAAAGCTTAGTTTTTAGGGGAAGGTACAACTAAGATTGCTTGTTTTTCCTTTAATCCTATATCTCTGGTGGTAATGCTCTTTGCCTTCAAGTTTTCTTTAATAAAACCACTCTCATGCTAAATATCTTCCTGCTCTATCTTTTTCCATTTATTTACTTTCATATTTTTGTTTTTATATTTAAAGCTATATCTTATAAATTACTTAGGGTTTTGCTTCTTTTAAAAAATCATGTTGACAATCTGTGCCTTTTATTTGAGTGCTTAATCCACTAATACTAAGGCGTATGGAAGTTGAATTCAGATTTACCTTTTGCTATTTATTTTCTATTTATTTCGACTTGCTTTCAGTCTTCTGTTTCCCCTTTTCTTCCCCTTCCTGTATTAATTTTTAGTATTTCCGAGGATGTGAGGAAAACTTGCCTCAACCCTTCCAGGATCTCCCTATTAAATTTCTGGTTGGTCTTCTGCTTACCCCAACTGGGACTGCATCCTTGGGCTAACAAATAGGTGGGCCTTCTTTGTTCGTTTTTAAATTTTTTATTTTTTTAAGAGACAGGGTCTCAGGGATAGGGTTATAGCTCAGTGGTAGAGTGCTTGCCTTGTACAAGTGAGGCACTGGGTTTAATCCTCAACACAACATAAAAATAAATAAATAAATAAATAAATAAAGATATTGTGTCCAACTACAACTAAAAAAATACTAAAAGAGAGAGAGAGAGAGAGAGAGAGATAGAGATAGATACAGACAGGGTCTCACTATGTGGTCCAGGCTGGCCCTGAACTCCTGGGCTCAAGTGGTCCTCCTGCTCTAGTTTCCCAAGTAGTTGGAAATATGGGTGTCCACCACTGCACCCAGCTTCCTGCTCATTTCTAACCAATTTGCTAGTTTCAGTTTGTAAAGTCACAAAATTTTGCAGCCCTTCCCCAACCTAAAGTAAGTCTTCCCCCTCTAGAAACAGAGCTACTGTTTTTTTTGCTAAATCCATGCTGGGAAACTACTGTTTTAATCTGCTGTTTCACTTCTGTGACTAAAAGATCTGACCAGAACAATCACAGAGGAGGAAAAGTTTATTTGAGGTCTGACAGTTTCAGAGGTCTTAGTCCATGGAAGGTGGGCGCCATTCCTCAGAGTTTGAGGTGAGGCTGAACATCATGGCAGAAGAGTGTGGTGACCAGAAAGCGGAGAGATTCCACTTTTCAGATACAAAATATATACCCCACAGCCACGCCCCCAATTAACCACTTCTCCCAGCCACACCCCACCTGCCTCCAGTTAATCCCATCAGGGATTAAATCACTGATTAGGTTCAGACTCTTACCACCCAATCACTTCTCCTCTGAACGTTCCTGCACTGTCTCACATGTGAGCTTTGGGGGGGGGTACACCTCACATCCAAAGCATAACAACTACCATTCTCTTGACTGAGCTGAGCATGCCAGTTAGGGGAAAGGAATAGACTTGTGCTGTTCCTACCTGAATCTCTGGGAGGATTTCAATTTGCTGTCCATCTTTGGTAAATGTCTGATTCTCTAAAATGGGTGTTTTGGTCTATTTTGTCAAGTTGTATTTTTTTGTGTGTGTGCAGTAAGTGGAGTTCTTACTTCTGCCAAAGACAAGTTGATTATATAGTTACATTATAAAATAATGCCATTAACCTTTAATAAAAATAAACAGTGAAAAGGAATTTCTGCATCTTTTCCATGATCCCTGTTGGAGTTGCTCACGTCATCAAATGTTATTTATATAAGAATAAATGGGACAAATTCCTTTCAGGATGTTGTAAGAAGGACTTTCCCCACTATGACTTACTTGGTTTCTCAATAAAATGTGCCTTTTGAATAAAAAATAGTTAAGTATTTATTGGAAATGAATATTATAAATTACAACCTTGTTCTTGAATCTCATGTCATACCATTAAATGCCAACATATCATAAATGTTTTTTTTTTTTTTTTTTTTTTGGTATTGGGGAGTGAATCCAGGGGTGCTTTACCACTAAACCACACCCCCCAGTCCTTTTTTGTATTTTATTTAGAGATAGGGTGAGTTTCTTAGGGCCTTGCTAAGTTGCTGAGGCTGGCTTGGAACTTCGGATCCTCCTGCCTCAGCCTCCCAAGCTGGTGGAATTACAGGTGTGCACCACCTTGCCCAGTTCATAAATGTTCTCTACAGTCACACAGTGTTTGCTTTTCCAAACATTCTGTATGTCGCATTTCATTGCTCCTGAGGGATTAGCATGTATCAGAGACTGCAGCCAGGTTCTGGGGAATAAAGACAAGCAAGCTTAGGAGACACAGCTCCTGGCTGGCCCTTGAAGGCAGTCAGTGAAGAGATAGTGACCCAGGCAATTACTGTCAGGTATGATATGTGCTGTAGCAGGGCAAGTGCAAGGTGTTATTATGGAGCCCTGTAACACTGTATCCTCCCACATTTTTTTTTGGAATCTTTTAGGTTTTGATGAAAAGATAATTTAAAATTGGACTAAGGACATGTCTTCCATGGCAAATATGAATGGTAAATACTCAGGGATGGACAACTTCCTTGGGAAAGGCTGTTTCTGCTCCAAACTTTGCATATTAAATCACGTGGAAGTGATTTTAAAACGCCCTTGGCTTGGGCTCCCCTTGTGGAGATTCTGTCTTAATTGGTCTGAGGTGAGGGGCAATTCCTAAGTGTCCATTTCCTAAGTGCTCTGGAACCATAGCAGTTTCCTCAATATTTGATGCTTACAATTAAAGATGCCTTCCTTCTCCACTGATTGTAGAGGAGTTTTCTGGGAAATTCTGCATAATCCTTATGGCTTCCTTCTACTGCTCTGATGTCTGGCAAAGTGGGAGTTCTTGTTTCTGACACCTCAAGGTTCTACAGAACAGAGGGTACCCTTTCCTCTCCCTTCAGTGCTGGATTAGACAGGAAGTGGGGTGAGGATGACAGCACATCCACGTCTCTCTGTCTCTTACTCTTCCCCAAATGAGATGGATAAATTCATCTGATTGGCTGGAGAACGATGTGAACATGACTGCCGTGAACTGCACGACCATTAATTCAGACGCTGGCAGGGGGCGATGGGAAATTAGAAAAGACAAACAGGTACACACACAGAGAGAAAGCTGGAACCAGGTGGGACACTGGCCTTGATGCAGGTACAAGGAGCCAGAGCTAGCTTAGCATGTTTATTACATAGGTTTTGTCATCAAAAGGATTTTCTGTGAGAAAATTTCTTCAAAGCAGGCAGTGTTGAAGGATGACGTACTGGCAACCAATTATAATCATCTTTCTGTGTGCATAATTCTCTACCCCTGGCAGCTGCAATCTGAACTCAGGGTCAAGACTGTGCCTTGCACAAAACCTCTTTAAACAGGGTGTCACCACAGCAACTGGGCAATCTTGACTTGCACCTTTGCACAGGAAGTTCCCAGCACAGGTGCAGGCACCTGCTGTGAGACAGTCAGAGATCCTGAACCAAGTCACTGCTCTCCATGCAGGATCACTTTTATTTAGAGGCCTTTAGGTTTGCCGCTGCCACAGTTGTCATCTCAAGGTGACAACTCAGTCTGGGGACACCAGCTGGGGCCTAGAGATCTACTGTCAGGGTACCTGAAGGTCTGGTTGCACTCGAGGTCTTCCTGCTGGGTGTGCTAGTGGCCACCATCTTGCTGCCTCTTTGTAGGGTCACTCCTTTGTGTGAGAGCATCCCTGGTGGTCTCTCTGCAAGTTGAAAGGGCATTGAGATCTTGGAATTGCAGCATGGCAGAGTCTGGGGAATCTGAAGCCCAGATCTGTCAGATTGTGACTGGGTCTGCATGGGCAAATCTGGGTCTGGAAAGCCTGTGGAAATCCAGAGACTGGGGGCAGTTCCCTGGGGGAGCGCAGGTTGGAGAAACTGAAAAAAAAAAAAAAAAAACAACTGAGCTCTTTCCAGCTCAGTGAGTCCTTAAGTGCTTAGGGACAAAAGGTGCCAGCTAAAATGGGTGGGAAGACTGGAAAAGGGTGTAAGGGCATTTTGTTATGTGCTAGTCCAGCCAACCAGTCCAACAACCACTAGTCTGGAGCTACCATCAAACTTCAGACCACCCCACCTATCAGCAAGAAAAGGGAAGCTGAGAAATTATTGAAAGCCAATGAAAACAATTGTTCAATTTGCCATTGAGACTTTCCTCCCCTGCAACATCTCTCCCATCTTTGAAATCAAATATTTTTCATTCATGCATCAATTTATTGAAGAATGGGATATCTGAATAGCATATTACAGTTTCATTGTGTATTCTAATATTTTTATTTTTAAAAACTCTGTATATATTTTTCTCTCACTTACTGTCTTCCTGGATTTTCTTTCTCACTTCTCTCATGCTAACAATCAACCTCTATTGTTTCCTTCTTCACTTTTATTATACATTTTTACCTCTGTCTTCTCTCCTTTCCCCTCATAAACATCACATCCTATACTACTCCTTTCCCTCTTTGTTCATCATTTGAAATGGTAAGCCTTTATAGCAAACTTACTATTTATATTGTAGACAATAATTGAATGCATTATTTCTGTTCATTGTGACAAAACTGTAGACCCATTAGTAGGAGCTATTTGGTGTAAGGCTGTATATTGTGTGCATTGGGTGCTGCTAATATTGGCCCCCCCCTTAAAGATGAAGTACTGGAAGTCTTCAGGGACACTGTAAGACTGCAGGGTAGAAACTGTATTGCCTCAGATCCACAGTGCTAGATGGAAGACACACAAACAACATGAAAAAACAAGGGAACAAAGTGCCTTAAAAAAAACCAAGATGTTCCAACAATAGAATTCAAAGATAACACAGTAGAAGAAATGTCATAGAAGGAGGTTAAAAGGTACATAGTTAAACTGATCATCAAATTAAAGGATGGTATCAGAGAGAAAAGATGGGAAGTGAAAGATCACTTCAATAAAGAGGCAGAGAGTATAATAAGAATCAAGTAGAAATCCTTGAAATGAAGGAAACAATAAACCAAATTAAAAATTCAATGGAAAGCATCACCAACAAACTAGACCACTCAGAAGAGAGAATCTCCGACAATGAAGACAAAATATATACTCTTTAAAATAAAGTCAACGGTACAGAGAAGATGGTAAGAAACTATGAATAGAACTTCCAAGAATTATGAGATAACATGAAAAAACTAAGTTTAAGATTTATCAGCATAGACAAAGGTGTGGAGATACAAACCAAAGGAATGCACGATCTTATCAATGACATAATAGCAGCAAATTTCCCAAATCTAAAGAATGAAATAGAAAAACTACTATAAGAAGCTTACAGGACCCCAAATGTATGAAATTACAGTAGACCCACACCAAGGCACATTATAATGAGAATCACTAACATATAGAATAAGGATAGAATTTTAAAGACTGAGAGAGAAAAATATCAAATTATGTATAGGAGGGACATAATTCAGACATCAGCAGATTTCTCAACCAATATCCTCAGTGCCAGGATGTTCTAGAATCATATATATCAAGCTCTGAAAGAAAATGGATGCCAGACAAGAATTTTATATCAGATCATAACAGAATGAAACTAGGAATCAATGATAAAATAAAAAATAGGAGGCTATTCCATCACATGGAGACTAAACAACACATTATTGAATGATGAATGAATAACAGAAGAAATCAGAGAGGAAATAAAACATACTTAGAAGTAAGTGAGAACACCAATAAAACATATCAAAATCTCTGGGACACTAAGAAGGCAGTGCTAAGAAGAAAGTTCACTGCATTGAGCTCATTCATTAAAAGAATAAAAAGTCAATGAATAAATGACCTAACATTACTTCTCAAAGCCCAAGAAGAGGAAGAACAAATTAACACCAAACGCAGTACAAGACAGGAAATAATTAAAATCAAAGCTGAAATCAATGAGATTGAAACAAAAGAAACAATTCAAAAAATTGACAAAACGAAAAGTTAGTTCTTCGAATAAATAAATAAAATTGATAAACTCTTAGCTATGCTAACGAAGAGAGAGAGAGAGAGAGAGAGAGAGAGAGAGAGAGAGAGAGAGAAACTCAAACTACTAAAATTCGTGATGAAAAAGGAAATACCACAACAGACACTACTGAAATACAGAAGATAATTAGAAACGATTTTGAAAATTTATACTCAAATAAAATAGAAAATGTGAAAGACATCAACAAATTTCTAGAGACATATGATCTACCCAAACTGAAGAAGGAGGACATACACAATTTAAACAGATCAATTTCAAGCAAAGAAATAGTAGATGCCATCAAAAACCTACCAACCGGGCACAGCGCTGGGACTCGGAGCAACCACTGGGGCTCCGGCGGCTGCCCGGGGGAGGGGAGGCGAGGAGAGCTGTGTGGACTCAGGACACCGGGGCTGCCCTGAGGAGGAGGAGGAGGAGCGTGGCCACTTGGATTCCGAGTGACTACACCAGAGCTACAGGTGGTTGCCAGAGGAGAAGCCGAGGGGCGAGCTGTTTGGACTCAGACCACTTCTGAACCCCGGGGCCTGCCCAGAGGAGTAGGAGGAGGAGGAGGAGGAGCGCGGCGGGTCCTTTGGACTCGCAGTGACGGCATTAGCGCTCCAGGCGGCTGCTCAGAGGAGAAGGCGAGTGGTGAGTTGTTTGGACTTAAAGTGACAGCTCCTGAACACAGGGGGGCTGCCTGGAGGAGAAGCGCGGTGGGTCGCTTGGTCTTGAGTGGCCGCACCAGAGGTCCGGGCGGTTGCCCAGAGGACCCGTGCAGCGGGTCACGTGGATTCAGAGCCACTCAGAGCGACCGCTCCTGAACACCTGAGGGGTTATCTGGAGAAGGAGGAGGAACGGGGAGGGTCACTTCGACTCGGAGTGATTGATTGCCCAGGGCTACGGGTGGTTGGTGGGAGGAGGAGGCACGAAGTGAGTTTCTTGGACTCCTAGTGACCGCACTGGAATACTGGGCGGCTGTCTGGAGGAAGAGGCCTGTGGCGGGTCCTGGGACTCAGAGCGATTGTTCGGGGCCCCAGGTGGCTGCTCAGAGGAGGGGCCAATAGCCAGGCGATTAGGTGCAGAGCAGGGTCCCAGGATTTAGGAGGCTTCTGGGTGGAAGAGCCGCACAGAGATAGGCTTAGGGTGGAGCGAAGGATCCAGGCCTGCGGGCAGATTCTCTGAGGAGGGGCAGCCTAAGGAGATTCATCTGCGAAGGGTGAGGCTCCCAGGCCCAGGAGGTAGGGCCGGGCCCCTGGGAACTTTGCAGAGGAAGGCAGCCCAGCCCAGGTGGTAGCTGTAAATTGAGGGGAACCTCTAGGAGGGAACTGACCAGCCCACCGGGTGAGTCTTCCCTGCTGGGTGAGGTTTCCCCACAAGGACGGTAAAACCAGAGACTCAGGCCCAAACAGGCCTTGCCTCAGCCCGCAGCCTAGGTCCCCTTTGGATGACCATTGGTCAACAAGTGGAGGCACCTCTGCCCACTAGCAGGGATTATACCCCACCTGAAGGCCACCACTCCTAGAGAGGCAGCTTCCTTGTGGAGCACCGCATTATCAACTTCCTCCAAGACTTCAGGCTACTGAAGGCTAAGGGGGGATATATATAGAAATCTTCAGGGACATTGTAAGTCAATAGAGGAAATCTGCAATATCTCAGCGGTCCACTGATACCTGAACAATATGAGAAAACAAGGAAAGAAAATGCTGCAAACAAATCTAGATGTTACATCAATAAAACCCAATGACAGCATGCAGAAGAAATGACAGAAATGGAGTTCAGAATGTACATAATTAAAATGATCAGAGAAGCAAACGATGAGATGAAAGAGCAAATGCAAGCATTGAATGATCGCACCAATCGACAGTTAAAAGAGCAAATACAGGAAGCAAAAGATCATGTCAAAAAAGAGTTAGAGATATTGAAAAAAAACCAAACAGAAATCCTTGACATGAAGGAAACAATAAACCAAATTAAGAACTCCATAGAAAGCATATCCAATAGGATAGAACACCTGGAAGACAGAACCTCAGACATTGAAGACAAAATATTTAACCTTGAAAACAAAGTTGAACAAACAGAGAAGATGGTAAGAAATCATGAACAGAATCTACAAGAACTATGGGATATCATGAAAAGGCCAAATTTAAGAATTATTGGGATTGAGGAAGGCCTAGAGAAACAAGCCAAAGGAATGAACAATTTATTCAATGAAATTATATCAGAAAATTTCCCAAATCTGAAGAATGAAATGGAAACTCAAGTTCAAGAGGCTTATAGGACTCCAAATACACAAAATTACAACAGACCCACACCAAGGCACATTATAATGAAAATACCTAACATACAAAATAAAGACAGAATTTTAAAGGCTGTGAGAGAAAAGAACCAAATTACATTCAGGGGGAAACCAATACGGATATCAGCAGATTTTTCAATCCAGACCCTAAAAGCTAGAAGGGCCTGGAACAACATTTTTCAAGCCCTGAAAGAAAATGGATGCCAACCAAGAATCTTATACCCAGCAAAACTTACCTTCAAATTTGACGATGAAATAAAATCCTTCCATGATAAACAAAAGCTAAAAGAATTTACAAAAAGAAAGCCAGCATTACAAAACATTCTCAGCAAAATATTCCATTAGGAAGAGATGAAAAACAAAGAAGCAAATCAGTAAAGGGGGGAATTATCCTAAAGGAATTGTCAAATAAAGGAGGAAACAAGTTGTGTCAAACAAATAAATAAACAAAATTTTCAAAATGAACCAAATAACCGGGAAACCAAATCATTTCTCTATAATAACCCTGAATGTTAATGGCCTGAATTCATCAATCAAAAGACATAGACTGGCAAGATTGGATTAAAAAGAAAGATCCAACAATATGCTGCCTGCAAGAGACTCACCTCATACAAAAAGATACCCATAGACTAAAGGTGAAAGGATGGGGAAAAACATACCATGCACATGGACTCAGCAAAAAAGCTGGAGTATCCATCCTCATTTCCGATAATGTGGACTTCAAGCCAAAGTTAGTCAGAAGGGATAAAGAAGGTCATTTCATACTGCTTAAGGGAAGCATAAATCAGCAAGATATAACAATCATAAACATCTATGCCCCAAACAGTGGCTCATCCATGTATGTCAAACAAGTCCTTCTCAATTTCAGAAACCAAATAGACCATAACACAATAATACTAGGTGATATTAACACGCTTCTCTCACCACTGGACAGATCTTCCAGACAAAAATTGAACAAAGAAACCATAGATCTCAACAACACAATCAATAATTTAGACTTAACGGACATTTATAGAATATACCATCCAACCAAGAGCGAATACACTTTCTTCTCAGCAGCACATGGATCCTTCTCTAAAATAGACCATATATTATGCCACAAAGCTAATGTTAGCAAATACAAGAAGATAGAGACACTAGCATGTATTCTATCAGATCATAATGGATTGAAGTTAGAAATAAATGAAAGAGTAAAACACAGAAACTATTCCAACATCTGGAGATTAAACAATATGCTATTATATGACGAATGGATACCAGAAGATATTAGGAAGGAAATTAAAAAATTCTTAGAGGTAAATGAGAACAAAGAAACATCATATCAAAATCTCTGGGACACTATGAAAGCAGTACTTAGAGGGAAATTTATTTCATGGAGCGC
Organism: Sciurus vulgaris; assembly: GCF_902686455.1. Lineage (NCBI taxonomy): Eukaryota > Metazoa > Chordata > Mammalia > Rodentia > Sciuridae > Sciurus > Sciurus vulgaris. The sequence continues at coordinate 70,079,711 of NC_136470.1, read as the reverse complement.
ATTTAATAAAAGAAGTAAAACTCAACAAATAAACGACCTAACACTACAACTCAAAGCCCTAGAAAAAGAAGAACAGAACAGCACCAAAAGTAGTAGAAGACAGGAAATAGTTAAACTCAGAGCTGAAATCAATGAAATTGAAACAAAAGAAACAATACAAAAAATTGACAAAATAAATAGTTGGTTCTTTGAAAAAATAAACAAAATTGATAAACCTTTAGCCACACTAACAAAGAGAAGACGAGAGAAAACCCAAATCACTAAAATTCGGAATGAACAAGGAAATATCACAACAGACAGGATTGAAATACAAAACATAATTAGAAGCTATTTTGAAAATCTGTACTCCAACAAAATAGAAAATTTTGAAGACATCAACAGGTTTCTAGAGACATATGAATTGCCTAAACTGAACGAGGAGGACATAAACAATTTAAATAGACCAATTTCAAGTACTGAAATAGAAGTCATCAAAAGCCTACCAACAAAGAAAAGTCCAGGACCAGATGGGTTCTCAGCCGAGTTCTATAAAACCTTTAAGGAAGAGCTCATTCCAATACTTCTCAAAGTATTCCATAAAATAGAAGAGGAGGGAACCCTCCCAAACTCATTCTATGAAGCCAATATCACACTGATACCTAAACCAGACAGAGACTCATCAAGGAAAGAAAATTTCAGACCAATATCCTTAATGAACATCGACGCAAAAATTCTCAACAAAATTTTAGCAAATCGCATACAAAAACATATTAAAAAGATAGTGCACCATGATCAAGTGGGTTTCATCCCAGGCATGCAAGGTTGGTTCAACATCAGGAAATCAATAAATGTAATTCACCATATTAATAGACTTAAAGTCAAGAATCACATGATTATTTCAATAGATGCAGAAAAAGCATTTGATAAAATACAGCACCCCTTCATGCTCAAAACACTAGAAAAAATAGGGATAGTGGGAACATTCCTTAACATTGTAAAGGCCATTTATGCGAAGCCCATGGCTAATATCATTCTAAATGGTGAAAAACTGAAAGCATTCCCCCTAAAAACTGGAACAAGGCAGGGATGCCCTCTTTCACCACTTCTATTCAACATTGTTCTGGAGACTCTGGCCAGAGCAATTAGACAAACCAAAGAAATTAAAGGGATACGAATTGGAAAAGAAGAACTCAAACTATCCCTGTTCGCTGATGACATGATTATATATTTAGAGGAACCTGGAAATTCCACCAGAAAACTCTTAGAACTCATAAGTGAAATTCAGTAAAGTAGCAGGTTACAAGATCAATGCCCATAAATCCAACGCATTTTTATACATAAGTGATGAATCTTCAGAAAGAGAAAATAGGAAAACTACCCCATTCACAATAGCCTCGAAAAAAATAAAATACTTGGGAATCAATCTCACAAAAGAGGTGAAAGACCTCTACAATGAGAACTATACAACACTAAAGAAAGAAATTAAAGAACACCTTAGAAGATGGAAAGATCTTCCATGTTCTTGGATAGGAAGAATTAATATTGTCAAAATGGCCATACTACCTAAAGTGCTATACAAATTCAATGCAATTCCAATTAAAATCCCAATGACGTACCTTACAGAAATAGAGCAAGCAATTATGAAATTCATCTGGAAGAATAAGAAACCCAGAATAGCTAAAGCAATCCTTAGCAGGAAGAGCGAAACAGGGGGTATTGCAATACCAGATCTTCAACTCTACTACAAAGCAATAGTAACAAAAACGGCATGGTATTGGTACCAAAATAGAAAGGTAGATCAATGGTACAGAATAGAGGACACGGACACAAACCCAAATAAATACAATTTTCTCATAGTAGACAAAGGTGCCAAAAATATGCAATGGAGAAAAGATAGCCTCTTCAACAAATGGTGCTGGGAGAATTGGAAATCCATATGCAACAGAATGAAACTAAACCCATATCTCTCACCATGCACAAAACTAAACTCAAAATGGATTAAGGACCTCGGAATCAGACCAGAGACCCTGCAGATTATAGAAGAAAAAGTAGGTCCAAATCTTCACCTTGTTGGTCTAGGATCAGACTTCCTTAACAGGACTCCCATAGCACAAGAAATAAAAGCTAGAATCAACCACTGGGATAGATTCAAACTAAAAAGCTTTCTCTCAGCAAAGGAAACTATCAGTAACGCGAAGAGAGGGTCTACAGAGTGGGAGAAAATCTTTGCCAATCATACTTCAGATAGAGCACTAATCTCCAGAATCTATAAAGAACTCAAAAAACTCTACTCCAAGAATTCAAATAATCCCGTCGACAAATGGGCTAAGGAAATGAATAGACACTTCACAGAAGAAGATCTACAAGCAATCAACAAACATATGGAAAAATGCTCAACATCTCTAGTAATAAGAGAAATGCAAATCAAAACCACCCTAAGATTCCATCTCACCCCAATTAGAATGGCAATTATCAAGAATACGAGCAACATCAGGTGTTGGTGAGGATGTGGGGAGAAAGGTACACTCGTACATTGCTGGTGGGGCTGCAAATTAGTGCAGCCACTCTGGAAAGCAGTGTGGAGATTCCTCAGAAAGCTTGGAATGGACCCTCCATTTGACCCAGCTATCCCACTCCTTGGCCTATACCCAAAGGACTTAAAATCTGCATACTACAGAGATACTGCCACATCAATGTTCATAGCTGCTCAATTCACAATAGCCAGACTGTGGAACCAACCTAGATGCCCTTCAATTGATGAGTGGATAAAGAAACTGTGGTATATATATACAATGGAATATTACTCAGCCATAAAGAATGATAAAATTATGGCATTTTCAGGCAAATGGATGAAATTGGAGAATATCATGCTAAGTGAGATAAGCCAATCTCAAAAAGCCAAAGGACGAATGATATCGCTAATAAGTGGAGGATGACACATAATGGGGGGGAGGAAAGGGTTAGTGTTAGGGTTAGAGTTAGGGTTAGGGAGGGGGGCAAGTATGGAGGAAGGAACTACTGTATAGAGGGTAAAGAGGGGTGGGAGGGGTGGGGGGAAGGGAAAAAATAACAGAATGAATCAAACAACATTACTCTATGTAAATTTATGATTACACAAATGGTATGCCTTTACACCATGTACAAATAGAGAAACAACATGTATCCCATTTGTTTACAATTAAAAAAAAAAAAAAAAAGAAATAGACATAGAAGAGGAGACAGCAATGAGACCCTGGAAGCATAGACTGAGTGATGCAGTCACAGCCCAGGAACATAGCCTGGAAGCTGGAAAAGCAAGGGATCTCCCATAGAGCCTTTGGGGGTTCACCTGCTGACACCTTGATTAGAACCTTCTAGCCTCTGGAACACTGAGAAAATAAATGTCTATTGTTTTAAGCAAAAAAAAAAAAAAAAAAAAAAGAGAATCACTCTTCTTGCTCTGTGTTGAAGAGGCATGGGAGGGGGGAGGCAGAGGCAGCATAGAAGCAGGGAGTCCAATGTGAAGATGACTGTACTAAGTGAGTTAGAGAAGACCATGCCTGGGACCAGGAGGCTCAGTGAGAATGGTGAAAATGGACTGGATTTGAATGCATTTGTTTTTCCTTGATTGCTTAGAAACTGAGTAGAGGAAGCAAAAAGCTGGGAGAAAAATGTCACAAATGATATTATCTTGGGGTAACATTTGGATATCTTTATCCTAGAAAAATATGACCACATTATGGCACAAACTAATGGTGAGACTTGGATTCAGATCTTGTTTGCCCTACTGAAAGCTTTGCATTTTCTCTCTTCAATCATACTGCTGTCAGTGACAAAGACTAATCTAAATCCAGGATAAAGAATATTTAGATATCATGTGGGGTGAGAAATCATGACATTTGATAAAGGTTACAGGAAGGATTTTCTTATTTACTTGCCTGAAATAACTATGCATCATGTCTGGCAAAATGCTAGGCCTCCATTAAATTCTTAATAAATATCAATTGGTGACAAAAAAAAAAAAAAAAAAACAAAAACAAAAAAACAAAAAAAAAAACTACCAACCAAGAGAAGCCCAGGACCAGATGGATTCTAGCTGAGTTCTACAAGACCTTCAAAGAAGAATTAACACCAATACTCCTCAAATTATTCCAAGAGATGGAAAAGGAGGGAAACCTTCCAAACTCATTCTGTGAGGCTAGTATCACCCTGATACCAAAACCAGACAAAGACACATCAAGGAAAGAAGACTTCAGACCAATATCCCCAAAGAACATAGACATAAAAATTCTCAATAAAATTCTGGCAAATCACATACAAGAATATATTAAAAAGTTAGTGCACCACAATCAAATGGTGTTCATTCCAGGGATGCAAGGTTGGTTCAACATACAGAAATCAATAATGTAATTCATCACTTCAATAGACTTAATAAAGACAAGAATCATATGATCATCTCAATAGATGCAGAAAAAGCATTTGATAAAATTCAACACCCCTTCATGTTCAAAACACTAGAAAGACTAGGGATAGTAGGAACATGCCTCAACATTGTAAAAGCTATCTATGCTAAACCCAAGGCTAACATCATCCTAAATGAAGAAAAATTGAAAGCATTTCCTCTAAAAACTGGAACAACACAGGGATGCCCTCTTTCACCACTTCTATTCAACATAGTCCTTGAAATTCTAATCAGAGCAATTAGGAGAAAGAAATTAAAGGGATATGAATAGGAAAAGAAGAACTCAAAATATCACTATCTGCCTACAACATGACCCTATATTTAGAAAATCCAAAAAAATTCCACCAGAAAACTTCTAGAACTCATAAATGAATTCAGCAAAGTACCAGAGTACAAAATCAATATCCATAAATCAAATGCATTTCTATACATCAGTAACGAATTTACTGCAAGAGAAATTAAGAAAACTACCTTATTCATAATAGCCTCAAAAGAAGAATACTTGGGAATCAATCTAACAAAAGAGGTGAAAGACCTCTACAATGAAAATTATAAACACTAAAGAAATAAATTACAGAAGGCCTTAGAAGATGGAAAGATCTCCCTTATTCTTGGATAGGCAGAATTAATATTGTCCAAATGGCCATACTATCAAAAGCATTATACAGATGTAATGCAATTCTTATTAAAATTTCAATGACATTCTTCGTAGAAATAGAAAAGGTGATCATGAAATCCATTTGGAAAAATAAGAGACCCAGAATAGCTAAAGCAATCCTTGGCCAGAAAAGTGAAGCAAGAGGTATCACAATACCAGACCTTCAAATATACTACAGAACAATATGAAAAAAATGGCATGGTATTGGCACCAAAATAGACATGTAGACCAATGGTAGAGAATAGAAGACACAGAGACAAATTCACATAAATGTGGTTATCTCATAGTAGACAAAAGCACCAAAAACACGCACTGGAGAAAAAGATAGCTTCTTCAACAAATGGTGCTGGGAAAACTGAAAATCCATATGTAGCAAAAGGAAATTAAACCTCTTTCTCTTATGCTGCACGAAACTCAACTCAAAGTGGATGGAAGACTTAGGCACTAGAACAGAGACCCCCATGCCTAATAGAAGAAAAAGTAGGCCCAAATCTTCATCATGTCAGCTTAGGAACTGACTTCCTTCACAAGGTGGGAAGCTCTCCGTGTTTAGCAGTATCAGGCCTGGCTGAGCCATGGGATGCAGAGGTCTGACTCCCAGGAGCTGGCAGCCATGAGAGACTGTTTCAGATAGCCTGGGGTGGGCAACACTACAGAAGTGGCTCACCACCTGATGAAATGGTAATTCTCTAAGCAAATGGCTTTCCCAACTCTACCCTATCCTGTTCCTCACAGAAGAAGCTCCTCCTGGTCCCTCTATACCTGTTCAGCTATAAATAAAGGGAAGGTGGGCTGCTCCATCATGTGAGAGGCCAGATCATGGCATGGCTCAATCTGTCATGCCCCTTCCCATTTGAAAAGATTATTGACTCCTGTGTTCATTTAATTAAATAAGCTTCTCAGTGATTAATCAATGGCCAGAACCATCCTCCAGCAGAAACCCTTTCCTTCATCCACGCTGGATGTGGTAAGAGAACCCCTCACATTACAAGACTCCTAAAGGGCAAGAAGAAAAATCAAGAATTGATAAATGGGATGGATTCAAACTAAAAAGCTTCTTCTCAGTGAAGGAAACAATTAATAACATGAAGAGAGAGCCTACAGAATGGGAGAAAATCTTTACCACATGCACCTCCTATAGAGCACTAATCTCCAGGATATATAAAGAACTTAAAAACTTAACACCAATAAAACAAATAACCCAATCAATAAATGGGCTAAGGAACTGAAGACACTTCACAGAAGAAGAAATTCAATCAATCAACTAATATATGAAAAAATTCTCAACATCTCTTGCAATTAGAGAAATACAAATCAAAACTACTCTAAGATTTCTCTTACTCCAGTCAGAATGGCAATTATCAAGAATACAAGCAATAGAAAGTGTCAGTGAGGATGTCAGGAAAAAGGTACACTCATACCTTGCTGATGGGACTGCAGATTGGTGCAACCACTCTGGAAAGCAGTATGGAGATTCCTTAGAAAACTTGGAATGGACAAATCATTTGACCCAGCTATCACACTCAGTTTATACTTGAAGGACTTAAAATCAGCATACTGCAGTGATGCAGCCACATCAATATTTATAGCAGCTCAATTCACAATAGCTAAGGTATGGAACCAACCTAGGTGTCCCTCAACAGATGAATGGATAAAGAAAATGTAGTATATCTATATATCTATAATGGAATATTACTCAGCCTTAAAGAAGAATGAAATTACGGCATTTGCAGGTAAATGGATGGAGCTGGAGAATATCATACAAAAGGAAATAAGTCAAAACTCCAAAACCAAAGGCTGAATGTTTTCTCTGACAGCTCAGTGGTAGAGCACTTGCCTAGCATGTGCAAAGGCGTTGGGTTTAATCCCCAGCCCCAGCACGACCACCGCCACAAGAACAACAATCCCCCACATCCAAGAATTCAGCTTTTTTGGGTAATGAGGTTTGAACTCAGAAGTGTTCTATAACCAAGCTACACCCCTTATGGTTTTTTCAGTTTTTGAGACAGAGTTTTGCTAAGTTACTGAGGCTGACCTTGAATTTGTGATCCTCCTGCCTCAGCCTCCTCAGTTGCTGGGATTACAGGTGTGCACCTCTGCACCAGCAAGGAATTAATATATCTGAAGATGCCCCCACACACAGGAATTTCTACTTTCTCAGAATTTCTACACACACACACACACACACACACACACACACACACACACACACACAGTTTTCAATGTGATTTTCATATTGCTATTGATTATACTAGTCTACCCAAACTCCCTACAGAATATGACTCACCATGATCACATGACTTTAATAAGTCTTTCTTATCATTATAGGTGTTTTATTTTCAAGAGTAAAGGTTATAAAAACTGAGGTGTTTTTACTTAAGCTATTAAAAGTAGAAGGTTACTGGTACCAGGAAAAGATTTCCCACCCTAGCAAACTTCGATTAGTCAATGAAAATTCTGTTGTAATAGGGATTTAGAGGCTGTTTTTGCTAAAAGCTCTGACTCTGAGCCTGCAGATGCCCAGTGGGTAACTAAAAGCAGGATAAAAACTTGGCATCTCTGCCTTTTGTTTTGTATGTGTCTGCTTTTGCTACCTTAAACTTTGGGTCAGACCTGCTCCACTCTGCACACAGGCATGTTAATCATTTAAGGAGTGTCTGTCTAAAAACTTGTAATTCAAGGTCGATTAACCCTAAATCTACCTAACCTCTCTAATCGCGCTTCAAGGCTGAAGGCACTAAGATAAGAGTAACTAGGGAACTTTTAAGATTTGCAGAGACGTCATAATCAACAGATTGTCAACTGTCAGCCGATTCACAACATCCTGTTCCAGAACCTGGAGTGGTGCCTGGAAGTCTTCAGTCATTGCCCCAAACCTGCCAAGAACAGTAAGCCTTGCAGGCACATCACTCCCCCCATGAGACTGCACCCCTAAGAGGTAGCAATCGCCCATGGCAGGAGCTGAGGCTGCCCCCATAAGCAGGATCCATTACCTCATGATGGCAACAGAGATTGTTCCTCTAAACAGGAGCAATCATTTCACGATGGAAACTGGATGGGCCTTTCAAGTGATAGACTTCCCACAGAACCACTCCTGAGATAATGATCAAACCGACCACAGTTTGATCAAGGCTGCTTAATATGCATGCCTTTTACCCCTGCCCCAGTTCTTCCTGTTTAAACCAGAAGCTTATGTCAGTAACCTGCAGATGAGGCTGATACTTGGTGCCCCTTTTCTTCCTGGCATAGCTTCACTGTATAAAATTCCTACTTCAGCACTGCTTTTTCCATTTGATATTTGGGACAAGAGACTGGACCTGGTATGCAGGGACCCCTTCAAGTCATGGCCCCGGCTTAGGACTCTGGCAACACTGTATTTCCTCTTTGCTTTGGCTGTTTAAATATAAAACTTAGTTTTAGAAAACTAAGGATAAAGGTTTTGTTTTTAGGACATATTCTAATTTTCATTACTTATATCCTTTACGAGGAGTCACGTTAAATCCTTTTTCAAAGAGCGTATTGATTTTTTAACTTCAGTCTATACTGGGGATAGGCAAACTTTGGCCCATGGGCAAAATCTAGTCTGCTTATTTTTTTAAATTATTTTTTCATTCCTTGTACATGAATGGGGTACAACTTTTCATCTCTCTGGTTGTACACGAAGTAGAGTCACATTGTTTGTGTAATCATACATGTACATAGAGTAATGATGTTTGTCTCATTCCATTCTTTCCTTCACCACCCCCTCCCCACCCCTCATTTTCCTCTACACAATCCATCCTTCCCTTACTCCCCTCATTTATATATCATCATCCATTTATTAAAGAAAACATTCAGCCTTTGTTTTTTGGGGATTGGTTTATCTCACTTAGCATGATATTCTCCAACTGCATCCATGTACCTGCAAATGCCATAATTTTGTTCTTTAAAGCTGAATAATATTCCATTACGCATATATGCCACATTTTCTTTATCCATTTATCTACTGAAGGGCATGTAGGTTGGTTCCATAATCTGGCTATTGTTCATTGAGCTGCTATAAACACTGATGTGGTTGCATCACTGTAGTATGCTGATTTTAAGTTCTTTGGGTCTAGGCCAAAAAATGGGATAGCTGGGTCAAATGGTGGTTCCATTCCAAGTTTTCTGAGGAATTTCCACATTGCTTTCCAGAGTGGCTGCACCAATTTGCAATCCCACCAGCAATGTATGAGTGTACCTTTTCCCCCACATCCTCACCAACACCTATTATTGTTTGTGTTCTTGATAACAGACATTCTAATTGAGGTGAGATGAAATCTTAGAGTAGATTTGATTTGCATCTCTTTTATTACTAGAGATGTTGAACATTTTTCCATATATCTATTGATTTCTTATAAATCTTCTGTGAAATGTCTGCTCAGTTCCTTAGCCCACTTATTGATTGGGTTATTTGTATTCTTGGTGTAAAGTTTTTTGAGTTACTTATATATCCTAGAGATTAATGCTATATCTGAAGTGCAATGGCAAAGATTTTCTCCCATTCTGTAGGTTCTTCCTTCAAGTTCTTGATTGTTTCCTTTGCTGGTAAAAATCTTTTTAGTTTGAATCTATCTCATTTATTGATTATCACTTTTATTTCTTGTGCTTTGGGAGTATTGTTAAGGAAGTCTGGTCCTAAGCCGACATCATGAAGATATGGGCCTACTTTTTCTTCTATTTGGTGAAGGGTCTCTGGTCTAATTCCTAGATCCTTGATCCATTTTGAGTTGAGTTTTATACAGGGTGGGAGATAGGGGTTTAAGCATTTGATAAAATACAGCACTCCTTCATGTTCAAAACACTAGGAAAAAACAAGGATAGTAGGAACATACCTCAACATTGTAAAGGTCATCTATGCTAAGCCCACAGCCAACATCATACTTAATGGAGAAAAACTGAAAACATTCCCTCTAAAAACTGGAACAAGATAGGGATGCCCTCTTTCACCACTTCTATTCAACATTGTCCTTGAAACTCTAGGCAAAGCAATTAGACAGACCAAAGAAATTAAAGGGATATGAATAGGAAAAGAAGAACTCAAACTATCCCTATTTGCCAATGACATGATTCTATATTTAAAGGATCAAAAAAATTCCACCAGAAAACTTCTAGAACTAATAAATGAATTCAGCAAAGTAGCAGGATATAAAATCAACACTCATAAATCTAACGCATTTCTATTCATGAGTGATGAATCCTCGGAAAGAGAAATTAGCCTAAAAAAAAAGTTGGGAATCAATCTAACGAAAGAGGTAAAACACCTTTACAATTAAAACTACAAAACACCAAAGAAAGAAATTAAAGAAAATCTTAGAAAATGGAAAGATCTCCCATGTTCTTGGATAGGTAGAATTAGTATTGTCAAAATGGTCATACTGCCAAAAGCACTATACAGATTCAATGCAATCCCAATTAAATCCCAATGAGACACCTCACAGAAATAGAGAAAGCAATCATGAAATTCATTTGGGAGAATAAAAGACCCAGAATAGCCAAAGCAATCCTGAGCGGGAAGAGCAAAGCAGGAGGTATCACAATACCAGACCTTCAACTATACTACAGAGCAATAATAACAAAAACAGCATGGTATTGGCACCAAAATAGACAGGTAGACCTATGGTACAGGATAGAAGACACGGAGACATACCCACATAAGTACAGTTATCTCATACTAGACAAAGGTGGCAAAAACATAAAATAGAGAAAAGATAGCCTCTTCAACAAATGGTGCTGGGAAAACTGGACATACATATGCAGCAAAATGAAATTAGTCTGCTTATTTTGAAAGTAAAATTTCATTGGAACACAGTTGTGCTCATCATTTATCTGTTTCTGCTTGCACCCTAACAGAGCAGAGTTGAGTAGCTACAGTGGAGACCATTTATCTGCCAAGGCTAAAGAGCTAGTTGGTCCTTTACAGAAGGTCAGCCATTCTTTCTGTATAGCACCCCTCCCACCTCTGTCTCATCAACTCTTAACTCATTTCTCATTTTGTGCTCCTGACATTTTCTTCAAAACTGGATTAAGATAACCTGTACTTAATTTAGGTTAGATTTTTTTATGGAACAAAATAAAAATTTGATTGCTTCCTTACTGGTGTAGTACTTTTCTGTTTGACAGTGATCCTCAGGAGGAAAAAAAGAATTTGCCCAGATCCTAGTTTTCCTAGGACAAGATAAAGTCTTTAAATTTTGTACAGACGTTTATTTCAGTTCATAAATTTTTTATTCAACTTTTCTTATTGCTATTTTATTTGTTCTGGTTTCTTCTTCTTTAAGAATTTCGACTCCATGTGGGGTCGGCCATCTGGGGCCAACCTTTTTGTCATTTTTTTATCTCTTGGCCCTTTCCTTCCTATTCCATATTGGATGATTTAACAAATTTGTCACTAATATCACCCATTTTATTCTCTGCTGTGATACTTCTGTTCTTTTAACTGCATTCAAATGAACACATAAACTTTGCCATTGGATTTCAGTCTTTTTGCATGTTGTTTCTTCTTACCCTTCTCTTTCCTTTTCTGCTGCCATCTGTCTGTTTTGCCCTTGTCTGTTTTTATTATTCCCTGCTTCACTCGCCAAGGAGATCGCTTCTTTAAAGCCACCTATTGAAAACACCAAGAAAAACGTTTCTAAACTTTTCTTGCTTCTTACAGTAATATATTTGGTAAGTAGACTTTTATCCTATTTTCTACATTTTCCTTTGTAAAGTCTACACGGCCCCCTGTTGATTTTGTTGCTGGAGCTTTGTTTTTCCTATTTGCCAGTGTTGGGACGGAGAGGGAGCCATGCGACTCTGATGCTCATGAAGGGGGTAAGACCGCCTTCCCGCAGCACCTTTCTGACTGGTGTGTGTGAACATGCGCTTTAGATCTGGAGCTCCAGGTGGGCCCATGTGCCGTTGTATGAATTCGTCAACATTTATCTTTCCATTCCAATGGCATGGACACTTGGGCCTCACAGCTTGGGGGCCATGATGAACAGTGCCTCTGTGAACATTGCTGTCACACCTGCTGGTGCACAGAGGCTCAAATTTCTGTTGGATATATAACTGGGAGAAGTGCTGGATGATGGGGTGACGCACAGTTGAAATTAACCACAGATAAAGACAATTGTCCTGTGAATGGCAAACCAAAACTACTTGAGGAAAATTCAGCAACATTTCTTTTTGTTTGATTCAACGAATCAGGATATTATCATCGTAAAATGTTAAAATGAGACATATGAAAATTTTCTCTTGAAGTAGAACATGTAGAAAGCCATCAAAGAGAACAAAGCTCTTCCATTTGATTATTGTTAGAATTATTTTAAATTATTGGGAGTTTAAGGAAAATAAATATTTTTCCTCAAGAATCACACATGGACAAACCCACGAGAACTGTGTACCTTGGAGAAGCACAGATGCTGAAATTCTTTAGATGATTTTATGACTTCCTTTAAAAAAATTTTTAAATTACAATCTGTAAAAAACAACACAAATGTTTAAGATTATGTCATCTTTCATAAACATAATTACCAGATCAATGTATTCAGAAAATTATTGTAATACAATGAAATACAGCCCTGACTTTGAAGTCAGACAGACGCAGCTACATCCTAACTTTGACATTTATGAGCCCTATGAATCCAATGTTTCTTACCTCACTGTCCCAGTTTGCAAACTCCAGAACTTAAAACCAGCTTTACATTGAGGAAGTTATAATTGAAAATTTAATATGTGCACATTTGTGAAATATGCAAACTACAAAAGGACATGAAAATAAGTTTCCCTGTCTCCAATATCACTTCTAGTCCTCAACTTCCATGCCTACCAACAAGAACTTGCCAATTTCTCGTTGATCCTTCTAGAAATGTTTTGTCTATTGCAGTCATAATGAATGGTATATGGGTTCGTGCTGTGTGTGTGTGTGTGTGTGTGTGTGTGTGTGTGTGTGTGTGTACGTATATAGGTAATTATGGGGATGTGCTCCTGCACACACTTGGCTTTCTCATCCTAAGTAGTCAGTATCTTTGAGTATGTTAAATTGCATTGATTGACAGGGGTTCAAACCATATTTACAGGGAGTGGAGAGGTGTTACTGCCATTTTTTTCTTTCTATACAGAAAACATTTTTTCTTCTCGTTTTCACCTGTGTTGTACTTTACCCACCCCAAGCCATTAAACAGTGGGCCCCAGCAAAGGCTTAGCCACATTTGTTTGTTCTCTCACCAAGCAGAGTACATATTTCATGTCCATAAAAGGACGTAAATTTGCATTCAAGTCCATAGGTCAGCAGTGTCCATGAGTGGTGGGTGTTATTCCAGCATAACATTTGTTTTTATTGTACCAAGGTCTCTAGTCGTAGGCAGTGAAGGAGACTGTGGAGGAGAATAGAGGCGGCTAACTGTACACCAGCAATCTGTTTTGTTCTGCACCTCCACAGTGGCATTTGCCATTCTGGATACAAATAGATTAGCTCTAAGGACGAAATGTAAGATATTTTTAATAGGTGTTAACACAGGCAAATCTCGATTATTTAACAATACACAAGCAACCTGATCATCATGAATGAGAATAGTATAGTCCATGGCCCATCCCCAGGTTTACAAAGCCATTTTTCTTGTTCCAGTGGTCCTGTGACTTTGATATGGAAGCACATAATAAAATGGCATATTTTCCTCTAGGGTTCAAAGATCTTGGGTTCCTAGTTTTTATAAAAAATGGTAGTTTTCATTCTAGTCCCTTTGCCCATGGACCTAGTAACCATTGCCATCAAGACCCTATTTGCTATTCCCATGGCCACTAGACTATATGGAGCCCTTGTGGAGGTCCTGCAGGAGCAGCAACAGTAAATTATCCTGTGTTCCCAGTGAGTGCAGGTGTACCTCTTAAGCATCCTCATCTTTATCCAGATGGTGCTGTCAGACAGGCACTGTGGCATGTCCTGCAGTTGTGTTTATTGATGGTCCTTAGAGCTAGCCATAGCTGTTTGTTCCACACTGCCAAGGATCCATCTTCCAAGTCTAGTGTTGTTTTAGTGGGCCATTCATTGACTCAATCCCATGGTAACTGGGTTAGAAGGTAAGTGGAAATGCCAATGTATATCCAAATTCCCAGCCTGCTTTTGCACCATGTGGTCAGAAGGATGTGTTCTATGAGCGTGTCACATGTGGTGCCAAGTATTTGAAGTCCATGTATGGTTGCCTTCTGTGTGAACTTTTAGTAAGCATGTGTCCATAGCAGTCCAGTGTGTGTATCTGTAAACTTACAGCACTTTACTAGCAGCAAGGGTCTCATGATGTCAAACTGCCACTATTGTACAGGTGCCTCCCTTGAACTATCCACTTGCTATATGAGGTATTGGCCACACTGCTTCACAAGATGACAGAGTCACACAAGTACAACGTCTGAGTATCTTTGTGGGAGCTTCCATTGCTTTGCTACAGGCCAGAGAGCGCTTCTTCCCTGCTGAACTTTCTTCCTATGTAGTCAAACAGCCACATCTTTAGCTGATGCATTTTCTAGCCATTTAATTTACTTTATGTTTTAGTCAGTTTTTCACTGTTGTGAATAAAAGACCCAACCAGCACAATCACAGAGAAGGAAAAGTTTGGGGGCTCACACTTTCAGAAGTCTTGGTCCATAGCAGACTCCATTCCCTGGGGTTCAAGGTGAGGCTGAACATCAAGGCAGAAGAGTGTGGAGGAGGGAAACAGCTCACATGATGATCAGAAAGCAGAGAGAGAGATCTCCACTCACCAGATACAAATAGATATCCCGAAGCCACGCCCCCAATGCTCCACCCCCTCCAGCCACTCCCCACCTGCCTTCTCCACTCAATTAATCCCATCAGGTGGTTAATTTGCTGATTGGGTTAATGCTCTCTTAACCCAATCATTTCTTCTCTGAACCTTCTTGCATTGTCTCACATGTGAGCTTTTGGGGGACACCACATCCAAACCATAATAGTTTATCTGTTTCTTGATTGTTTAGCAGAGAAGCATGGCTGTATGCCATCACATGATACACACAATTTTAAGTCTGGCAATTGTTCCTAACTATCTTTCCATATCTCTGCCCCCTTTTATAGTTATGACCAAGATCCGAAGGAAATGAATTCATTGTCCTGTTGTTGCCACAGGACCTACTTAAACTCATAAGAGCAGCTGGAAGCATTCAATTTATACTAATACTAATATGTTCAAGGCCTGCAATTGTTCTACAACTATTTTTGTTTGAGAAAAGACCTTGAGGTGCTCAAGATTCCAGTACTGCTAAGTTTTCCTTTTATACTAAATTACACAATGGTTTCAACATCTGTGCTAAATATGGAACAAAGGGATGTAAACATCTCAACTCTCCCAAGAAGTTCTATGACTGGGAGTAGAGAAAATCTGAACTTTATAATCCAGTGTCCAACCAGATAACCCCTGAGTACATGGCAGACATTTTAGGTCCTTGTGATCTGAAGGAGTTGACAGTCCATCCTTTCTCTTGGAGGTGTAACACCATTGTTTGAGATGCCTCTTCTAGGTGGGAAAAGGACTCAAAAGTTATCACCACATCATCAATGTAATGAAACATCAATACTGTGTCAGTTTTTGTCCACCACAACAGAGATGCTACCACCTTCCTATGACATATGGTTGGGTTATGTAAATATCTTTGGGAAAGAACACTGAAAGTCCGTTGTTGTCCTTCCCAAATGAAAGCAAATGGCTCCTGCTTTTTACTGGACCCTTGTTTTTCCATTGCCTTCTCTCTTTCATCTTTTGATCCATATTCTGTATCCTTGTAAGTTTTTCCCCATGTCTGCTACAGCCTAAGCTGCTTGAGAAACATAAAGGCCCACTAAAGGGCTCAGGATTGATACCAGAGCTCCATAATACTGTCCTGGAGCTGTTTGGAGAATGGTAGTCCTTCATTTTTGCTGTAGTTTGCTGCATAAATGGCATGCTTCATCCTAACTTTCTCAGGAAGTTTTGCACTGCTGTAGGGTAGTGTGTGTGATTGCTAAGGTAATTTTATTCTTTTCAATCCCTGACAGGCATATGGCTTCAGCACCAGTATCCCAAAGCCACAATAGCCATTTTCCTGTTTTCCCTGGCTTTCTGCCTAAACATGTTCCCCAGTTCTACCAACAAAGCAGAGGATAACCTCTCACGGAGAGGTGCGTGTACTAGTCAAGACTGGGCAGATCCTCAATACCCACTCCCACCAGCTGATCTGTCTTTACCTTTTGAGTTATGACTAGTTTGCGCCCCAGCAATGGCATCTCAGTTATCTCATATTTCTTCCGAGGGGCTGAGTGTACAAGGTCCCACTTATGGGTATCTCAGTCCTTTTGAGTAGCAACCATCTTTACTCCAGCTCATGATAAATTTAGTTTACTAAGCTACTTAGTTTAGTAAAGCAACACAGTCCTGTTCCAAACTTTTTAAGAGTGTTCCTTCCATAAGCAAGTAACTGCTCAGTAGTTCCTGCTTGAGTTAAATGTGCTTCACGTCCATCATAATTTGTCCTGCAATTGCTTAACCCAGCTTTGGGTTTGCAGCTTTGCCTCCATTGCCACTTGCATTGCTGTGCGGAGGGACCACCCCGAACTGCTGCTGTCTTACATAGCTCTTCATTTTTCTTCAGGCCATGTTGGCAGTCCATGAGTAACATTTTCCCTAATCCTTGGGGTGTTTTGGGGGTATCACCATATTCACAAGGTGGCCCTAGCATCCATAATAGCTGCCACCTACTCCCCACACAGAGAAGTGGAAGGTTGTGACACACCCATATCGATGTTTATAGCAGCACAATCCACAATAACCAAGTTATGGAACCAACCAAGGTGCCCTTCAACAGATGAATGGGTGGAAAAAATATGACACACACATGCACACACACTCAATGGAGTATTTACTCAGCCACAAAGATGAATGAAATTATGGCATTTGCTAGTGAATGAATGGAACTGGAGAATATTATGCTAAGTGAAATAAGACAGACTCAAAAAGTCAAGAATTGAAATGTTTTCTCTGAAGCCAGTCCAAAATAAGGAAATGTGGAGCTAGTACAAAATAAGGAAAAACAGAGAAAGAGTGAGAGGAAAAAGGAGCAGGGCAGTTCCATCAAAAAAGAAGGAAGACCAGTGGGCTAGATGAAGGGAACTGAGGGGGAGGGAGAAGAGAGAGGATAAGGGAAGAACAGAGGAGTAAATCTAACCTAACCTTCCTATGTACATACATGAGTATACCACAGTGAATCTCACTGTCATGTACATCCATAAGATGCTAACCAAAAAGAAAAGAAAAATCTAAAAGTAAATAGCAGAAGATTAGTAGAGCAGAGGAAAGGGAACAGGTAGAGGGAGGAGAGGATGGAAAAGGTAAGGAATGTAAGTAATGGGGACTGAATTTGAGCAGACTATATCCCATGCTTTTTTAATTTTGTTATATTGAATCCTAATGTTACATATAACCAAAAAGAACCAATAAAAAACAAATTCAGTTTGATGAATTGTGACTTTACTGAGTAGTCTATTTAAATTTAATGTAATAAAAGATATATTTAGGTTTATATCTATCATTTTATTCAGTGCTTTCCACTGGTTCTATTTCTGTTTTTATCCTCTTTTTGTATTGAGTGCCTTTTTCATTTTTTCCCCATTTTCCTCTATCAGTGTAGATGTCATACATCTCTTTACTTTCAAGTAGGAGTTAACCTTGAAGGTTACAAAATGGTCCTCAAGTTATCAAATACAACATCAGCTGATACTTTTACCCTCCTTCCAGAAAAAGCAAGGGCCTTTGAACAATTTAATCCATTTGTCCCTCATCTGACTCACGTAGGACTTTCGTTGTATAACTACAGCTATGACCTTGGAGGCTTAGCTACTGCAGGAGCTGGCGGAAGATCTTGGTGTCATCCATGTGGTGCTGGTTCTGCAGGACGCTGGAATTAAGAGGAGATGGAGGCTTCCATCAAAATTTCAAAGGAAGGACTGGGAGGCCAAGCAAAGTGTAGCAGGATTGGAACCCCTGAAGGTTGCCTTTGAGAGGGTAATGCATGAAGCTGTGAAGGTGAAGCTGAAGCCAGAATGGAAGATGAAGCAGGAGCTAGAATGGAGACCCTAGGAATTAAGAGATTACAGTAATGTAGAATGTCTGCAGAGAAAAGCTCCCGGCTGCAGAGACAGTCAGACTAACAGATAGCCCATGTGTACTGCAACTGGCAATGCCAAAAGGGCAGGACTTCTCTAGTCCTTTGGAAATCACATCTTGCTGAGACTGGGGCAAAGGAGGATAGTGTAGATAATGAATGATTGGTTTGGGAAGATGGGAGCTAATTCAAAAGGAAATAAAATGCTAATACCTCCAGAACACTTCTCCCTCCTCAAAAACTGTTGCCACGGTTACCTGCCTCCAGGGAATTGTTCCTCCCAGCAAGGAGTTGTTAATGAGTACCTCCTGGGTGACTCCTTACCCACCTTTGGTCATTCCCTCTTTTTGGTCATATAGGCAGGATGGGAGGAGGGGTCATGAGAAGAAAGGAAACCTGAAATCTATAAAGGGGCAAGATATGCCCACTCCCTTGGGCACCAACTCTGTACCCCCTCCTCTCCAGAGGACTCTCTCTCTGTTCTGCCTTTTAGATAAAATTTATTTTTTGCTCTTGACTGAGTGTTTCTTGGGTTTTTAATTTTAAACACCAGGGGAACAAGGAGCTGATCCTGATTTTCAAGACCAGTTCACTGGCACTAAGTCCCAGATTCAATGGAGTTACAGAAAATGTTTGCCTGACAAGTTTAGGTCTTGCTTTGGTCCCATTTCTTCTTTCTATGCCCCTATTCTTCCCCGAATGGGAACGTTTATCCCATGACATATTATATTGTATATATGTAACTTGTTTTTTATTTTTGCAGGTACTCATAGCCAAGGGTTTGCCTTGAGTCTCAGAGGAGACTTTGGACTTGAGGTTTTGGGCTATGCTAGAACTGTTAAGACTATGGAACTCTTGGAAATAAACTAAATGCATTTTGTATTGTGAGATGGACATGATCTTTTAGGGGCTGGAGGTGGAATGTTATGGTTTGGATATGAGGAGTCCCCCAAAACTTTCTGTGTTAATGTGGGAAAGTTCAGAAGTAAAATGATAACAATGTGAGCGCTGTAATATAATTGGGTCATCCCAGTTTAAATGAACTGGGTGTTAACTATAGGCAGGCAGGGTGCCCTACAAGTGTTCATCTTCCCTCACTCTGCTTCCTGGGGGAAATAATGAAGCAAGTCTCCTTCATCACACCCTTTATGCCTCATCTTGGGCCCAGAGCAATAGACTCAGTCAATCATGAACTAAACCTCTGAATTGTGAGCCAAATAAACCTTCACTCCTCTAAGTTGTTCTTGTCAGATATTTTGTCACAGCTACACAAAGCTGCCTAACATAATTGGTTTTAAAAAATTCTTATTTCACATAAGCTCCAAATATATTATTCACTCTTTCAGCAGTTAAATTTTGGGAATCAATGGCCTATGCCAACTCTCCCTTTCTCCATTCCTAAAACATTAAGTGATAACGATCTAAATTTATTCTTCTATCCCTTCTGTAATATTTTTCTTTTTCTCTCTTTGTGCTTTTTCCTAAATATTGTCTTCTGACCTGTCTTTAAATTTACTAGTTTTCTCTTCAGGTGTAAGTACTCTGCTCTTAAATCTGCTTGAGTTTTTCATTTTGGTTACTGTGTGCTTAAATTCTAAAATTTCTATTTTCTTCAGATCTTTTGTATTATTTCTAGTCTCTTGAAAATTTCAATATTGGCATTCATCCCTTTGAACATGCTTAGGCTACCATAACAAAATACTGTAGACAGGTGGCTTAAACAATGGAAATTTATTTCTCACATTTCTGGAAGCTAGAAATCCAAGATCAAGATGCAAGCATGGTCAGTTTCTGGTTGAGGGCTGTCTTCCTAGCTTTTAGACAGTTTCCTTATCACTGTGTCCTCACATGGCAGGCCCAGAGAGAGAGGGAGAAGAGAAACAACCCCCAAGACCAGAATTCATGTCCTTCTCCCGAGCAAAACACATCCATTCTACCCCAACAGTCCCAAAATCTTAACTTGTTCAGTATCATCCCTAAAATCTAAAGTTCAAAGTCTCAATGAAATATATAAATCAGATAGGGGTAAGACTCCAAATATAATTCATCCTGAGGCAAAATTCCTTTCTACCTGTGAGTCTATGAAACTGACAAGTTAGGTGCTTTCCTATTTCAATGGTGGGACAGGGATAACATAGATATTCCCATTTCAAAAGGAAGAAACTGGAAGGAAGAAAGGGATAATGAATCCCAAGCAAATCCAAAACCTAGTAAGGCAAACTCCATTGACTATTAAGGCTTAAGAATAACCTGTTTTTGCTTAATGCCCTGTATTCTAGGCCCCTGGAGTGGCACATCATCCCCATGGCTTTGTGGGTGGCCTTTGCCCTTTGACTTTAGGTGGGGGTCCTGTAACATAATCAGTTCATGGCCCCAGTTGGGGGTCCTGACCCTTAGCTCCTCTGGGCTGAGGTCCCACTCTGTGGCTTTACTGAGCCAGGGTCTGATGGAGGTCCTGCCTCTAAGGCTCTGACTGGAGGCTTACTGGACTGTTGAAACTGAAGCAAGGTCTTGATGAGCTCAGAATCATTCTAGTTTCCAGGTTAACTACACTCAGAAAATATGATCAACCAATAAATTAAATGATTAGAACATGAAGTTTAGTTACCTCAGAAGTATATATTCCTCTCTTCTGTCTTGCAGAGGGAAGAAGGATAGTTGTGAGATTATTTAGTAATACACAGGGAAAAGAGAAGTAGGCATGAGTCACTGATTTAAACATATGTCTTAAAAGTCAGCTTTAAAGTAATGGTAGCAGAAACAACAGATGATAGAAATAGATATAAAGGAATCTAAAATATTGGAATCATTAGACACAGACTTTAAAAATAACTGTTTACTGATATGGCCTTTTGCCTTCCAGAATTGTGAGAAAATACATGTCTATGGTTTCAGCCTGGGTCTATGGTATTTTGTTATGGAAGTCTAGGATGAGGTCATTTTCTCGTTCTTGAAGAATAGTGCAACATCACAGCCTAATAGCTCTCTTTTCCTATACTGTCAAATCCAAGAATTATAATAGTCTTCCTTAATTTCATCCTATCTCTGTCCCCTTCAGTTCAAACTGGCAGTGTTTCTCATATAATCTCATAAAATGTTTATCAAATTGTTGTTCAGCATTGTTTAGATATCCTTAGTATTCTCAACAGAACAATCAATTTGTGTCTCTCTCTCTCTCTCTCCCTCTCCCTTTCCCTCTCTCTCTCTCTCCACTCCCCTTGCCACCTCTCTCTTTCTCTCTGCAATATGGAAAGACTGCAAATTTTCCAAATCTTCAAGTTCTGGTTCCTTTTTGTTTAACAATATCTTCTTCAATTTATCTCTTGCCCATGTTTATATAATTAATGAGGAAGAATCAAGCTATACACTTTTAACATTTTGCTAAAAATCTCCTCAACTAAATATTCAAATTTATTGCTTACAAATGTCTACCTTCCATAAAACATTAAACACAGTTTAGTGGAGTTGTTTGACACTTTATAACAATAAAGTTTCTAATAATACATTGCACATTTCTATCTGAGATCTTAATAGAATTACTTTTAGTGTCAATATTTCTAGCATGCACTACAAAACTTTCTAGTCTTAACCTATTATCTAGTTACAAAGCCCACATGTTTAGGTGTTTATTACAGTAGCTTGTGCTACCATTTGGATATGAGGTGTCTCCTCTCCCCATTCTCCTATTGATGCAGAAATAGTCAAGAGGTAAAATTACTGGATTATGAGAGGTGTAAGCTAATCAGTCCCTCTTAGTTTGAAATAAATGGATTGGGTTGTGGGAATCCATTATTTTTTAGCAGAATCAGAGTAAGTTGAACCATGGGACCCAGAGGCCTGGCTTCTAGGAACTGCCAGGAAGCATGTGGTGTTGCATGGGAGTGGTTCCCTGTCAACTTCTGGAATATTCCCCCTAAGAGAATGGCTTCCATAACTCCACCTTATCCTGCCCATCACAGAAGAAGCTCCCTCTATCTGTTTATTATAAATAAAAGAGAGTTGGGCGACTTGTTGTAAGAGGCCAGAGTTGGTATGGTCAGATCCATCATGCCCTTCCTTCTCATTTAAAAAGAGTATTGGCTCTTGTGTGTTTATTGAGTAGATAAGTTTTTTGGGTAATTGAGTGATATACAACCAACATCATCCTCTGGCAGTTAACCCTTTTCTCCTCCATGGGGGACGTGGCAGAGAGGTCCCCCACACTGGGTGGTAACTGTAGGCAGGTGGACATGGTGGGAGGGTCACTAGGGGTATGCCCTACAAGTTTTCATCCTCCCTGGAGTGCCTTCCTCCTCCCCTCACACTCTCTACTTCCTAATTCCACCATGAGCTGAAGATTTTTCATCCACTGGGCCCCTCCCCAGTGATGTGCTGACTCACCTTGAGCCCAGAGCAATGGAGGTGGCTGTCAGTGGACTGAGACCTCTGAAACCATGAGCCCCCAAAAAACTTTCCTTCCTCTAAGTTGTTCTTTTTGGGTATTTTGATCACAGAGACACAAAAGCTGACTAAAACAGCACCCCATTCCTAGTACCAAAAGCCTATCTTAGTTATCTGGGGCTTAAACCACAGAAATGTATTTTCTCACAGTTCTGGAGGCTGAAAATCCATAGCAGTAAACATGGTTATTTTAAATCCTGTACCTAATAATTCCAATATTTTATGTCCCTTTAGGTCTGTTTCTATTGTGTGTTGTTTCTGTTGCTGCTTTTTAAAGTTGTCATGTCTCCTCATGTACTTGGATATCCTCTATTATATTATAGAAACTGTATATGAAAAATTATTTGTGAAAACAAATTGAGGTCTAAGGTCTTGTTCATTTTCTCCAAATAAAAAGTAAGTTCTATTTCCAACAGTTTTCTTGAGATAATAGCAATCAAGCATCTCCCTAATTCAGTTGCAGAGAATGAGATTTATTTTAATTTGGATCATTGGATGATTAGAAGTTAAGTTGTTGGGCTGGGGTTGTGGTTCAGTGGTAGCACATGTGGGCACTGGGTTTGATCCTTGGTATCACATAAGTAAATAAATAAAGTTATTGTGTCCATCCACGACTAAAAAATATTTTTAAAAAAGAAGCTAAGTTGTAGTGCATGCAGAGAGAGCTTACTTTCCTACATCCTTACTACTAGGGCATGTCCTTTTAGAGACCCTACCCAGATGGAGTGGGTTTATCATGACTTCAACCTTCACTTTAGTTTTTCTCCCATTAGTTTATAGAGCTTTTAAAAGCAGTGCTCAGACTTTCAGACACATTTTCTAGAGCTTATATTTCCCCCCAGGAAAAAAGTGGGTCCAAATGCCAGACCCAACCCTCTGAATTCCTTTCCTCTGCTAGATTTTGACCCACAACTTCTTCACTATCTTATTAGCTCTCCATTGCCTTCAAGGTCATTTGAAATATATAACATATATAATATATTTCATAAATATATTGTAAGTCAGTGATTCATGCCTACTTCTTTCTCTGTGTATTACTAACTAATCTTACAACTGCCCTTCCCTTCTCTGTATGAAGAAGGAGGAATATATAATTGGGAGGCAGCTAAGCTTCATGTTCCAACATTTAATTTATTGGGAGATCATCTTTGCTGAGTATCTACAGTTAGACTAACAACTAGATAGTTTTACAACTAGCTTTTGTAACAATCATATATGCTTTACACAGGTTTCAATGAAATGCACTTTACTTTCAATTAGTAAATAAAAGATGATTTATTTCACTCCTCTGACTTGACATCACAGGTCACCATGGGATGTCATAGAGCAGGTATCATAATCAGGTATATTTGATTCAAACTTTAAATTACTAATATTAAATTTTCATTTCTGAGAAATGACAGCCAACACTCTGGCTTACTTTTATTACAATAGTAAGGTAGTCAAAATGCTTTCACTGAATTTATATTTAAGAGATAATAGATGATATTACATGTAAATACATGGTTTGGATCTTCACTGATTTCAGAGAGTATTTCATTATTAATTGAAGACAAAAGCTTTTATGCTATAATTTATAACCACAAACTGACATTTAAAATCATGTATCTGTTTTCTCTCAGGTCTCTTCCCTTATCTCAACCTTCCTTCCATAATTCCTTTAGATTGGGACTTAGGATTCCAACAGATTCCCCAGCAGAGAGTCTCCTGGTATCATGTGCATGGGCAAACCCTAAGTGAAGGGAAATGATTTGTACAAGATGATTACAGGTAGTGGCAGATGAATGCCAAGTCCAAACCTTCTGAATGCTAAGACAAAAGTTCCCCTAGCCTCAGCACCTTCCCCCAACAGGACACCACTTTCAGGGCAAAAGAGCAGGAAATGTGCCTCACCATGAATGCACAGGGCAAGATGGTACAGGCCAAGGTTCACTCTGTACTTTTCTCAGGAGGAGTTTACTTCAATTGACTTGTTTGATCTTCAATTCTGGTCCTCTGGGTGTGAAGCTTATAAGCTAAGGAAGCTCTTGTCCCCACAACCTGAATCTCTTTTTCTTATACCTGAGCTCTGTAACCTGGGAGGCTAAAGAAAATAGCTATGTATCCTGTGTGGGTATGGCAAGAACTCCCACAGGAAGAGAAGTGTCTGATGCTGCCCTGTTGGAAGCTGTTTCCTTTCTTATATCTGCTGTGTAGACTCAACCAAATGTGGCTGGTGTTAGTCTTATGAGTATGAATGTTTAGTTGAGACTCACTCAACCTCTGGCAGACACTACAGAACTGGCTGAACTGGGCAAGCTCCATGCCTTGTGCTGTGCTTACAGTTAGCACAGTGCATTGGGGCACACCATGCCCTGCTCCATCAGAACAAGCTTTTACAAATAACGCCTACTTGTTCTGTAACTTTATTTGTGATAAAGTATAGTTACATGTTAAAAGAACCCACAAAAGTAATCTAGAGACCTGTATTTTAGTTTGCAAGAGTCCAAATGGGTCACAACAACTCTAATGATTTCAACCAGTAGGTACCATAATCTAGATCCAATGTACCAATATAAATGAAAGCACTTTATTTTCTTAAACAATGGACAACCTGTTCACACTGTGCTTGTTAGAGCACAACACAAAGCTAAACAGTGCTCCTTCTCCTCTGCTTCTTCCAAATGAAAAATCAAACTCACCTTAGCTCCTTTTCTCATTTTGAGTTCCTTCCTCACGTAACTTGTCAGCATCTGAGACCTGAACTTTTGGTTGCTCAACAAATTTCCGCTGGACCATGGCTTCTGTGTGTTGATGGATGATCTGATGGGCTGCAAGAATATGCTTCCGCTGTGCATTCCTCACTGTGCAAAAGGGACAGAAGAATTTTTACTTTGAAGGTCTAAATGAAACCATTCACAAACATTTTTTAAAGAGTAGTAACAAAAATGATAATTTTGTGAACCACATATTTTCTGACTTAGGGCTGACTGGGTTAACTAAAAATGCTCTGCTCTTTGTTGTAGAAGGATATCTTCCTAAAGGTAAACCAAACCCATACCTTATTTGTTGCTGTTCCCTCTATTCACATGCTTCAATTCAGTTGTCATTTTCTCTCCTGCAGACTTGCCTACATGTTACACCTCTGCAGCTTACCTCACTTTAAAAGACTACATTCCAAACTCTAACCTTCTGCAAAACACAACTCAAGTTCCAGCTACCGGAGAAAGTCTGTGCTGATTAGGTCAGCCCTTTTTTTTTTTTTTCCATTTCCCAAGCTTGCATTTTTATTAACTTTGAAGCACATCATGTGAGTTACATTGTTTTCTTCCAACATTATAAATGGCTGATTAGTCTGAATGAGACTCTTGTCTCATACTTCTCTTTGAACCTTAGTTCCTATATGGAGGGCTTTGCTCATTAATGATGAGCTTCTGGGGTCATGATTATATAAGGTGGTACCAGCTCCAGATTCTAAGAATATTTGTAATCAGGGCTTAATAAGACAATGCTAAGCACCTAGGTCCTTGGAAAGAAGAGGTGTTGATATTGATAACAACAATGATGTTAGCAGTTAGCATTTTTCCTTACTTTGTGCAAGGTGCTATTTTAAGCAATCAACATATGAGTAGTCATTTAATTCTCCCACAACCCTAAAAGAGAATATTATTAGTATTCGCATTTTTCAGAAGAAATATAGACACAGACAGATTAGGTAATTTCTCCAAAGTCATATTGGACAGTAAGAAGTACTATGGATTCTTTGCTATTCAGGTATCAGTTATTTTATACAGAGTAATTCATTCAGCTGCTCATTGCACTTTGTTGGGGTCTTAAGCCCCCTTGCTCTTCTCGACCAGTGGCAAGGGAAGGGGACACTCCCCAACAAGGTCAGACAGGGATAGGTAAGGCCTACTGACTGCCTGCTCCCAGCCCTCCAAGCGGAGGACAATCAGACGCGTCAGGGAGACCCGTCACAGCAGGAACTCGTTTATTGAGGAAATCACACAGCTTTTATGTAGGGTGGGGGCTAGGCGGGAACCAATCAGCTTAAAGGTCAGCAAGGCATGGGGTGTTCACGCAGGCAGAAGTCCCATAAGACTATATGGCAAGCACGAGCTGATCACGTTCGCGGAACTATTGTTAACCAATCCCTGACGGTGGTCCGATTCATCATGATTAACTATTGAAACCGCCTTTGAGGCCTTGATCTTGCTCACTCGCCAGGAAGTAAGGAGTCAGCCTGAGTTAGTTAACGTGTCATTAGTCCCAACAGCACTTCACAGAAGTATGGTCAAAAAAGTGGGTGGTTTGGAGCCATACAGACCATAATTGAACTGTGCAAGTCATGTGTTTCCAAACACCATTTCCTTCACTGAAAAATGAGAATACATGTATAGCTGTTGTAAGAAATTGGATTGTGTGAATACACAATGTGTGAATTGAAATGTGTGAATACACATTTTCAAATGCTTAGTGCACCACTTTCTGCAATTTAACATGCATTTAAAATGTGGCAGTACTGTTATTTTACATCTTTATATATATTTGTTTAAGGTCTTTCTGATTCTATCAGTTTTTTAAAAAGTGAACTATCTCAACATGGCCTTATATAACAGTATCTTAATTTTTGGTAAAGAGTATACATAATACATAACAACATTTGGTAAGAAGCATATAATCTCTTATTCGAAAGGAGATACAAGTTTCTAGTGTACACTCACTGTCCACATGAGCTTTTTTGATTTGGCATAAATATAAAGGGAAGAGATTAAGGGCTCACCCAACTTCCCACAGAATTCCCTCCACTCAAGTTCCTCCTTCAAATCTTTCCCTCAGCCCTAGGAGGAGATGCAGGAGGGGATCTCAAACTAGTAAACATTAAACCCACTATTTCCCCATGTCCTTCAATTCCCCCAAGCAGTATGGCTCTGAAGCAGGCTGATCTCACTTTGGACCTGGGAGAAGTAGAAAGGAGTTGTATATTTTCTTAAGGATCTAGAAAACATAAGGTACCTTTTATAATATAAGATGATACAGAAATACACATTACTTGGTCTGAAAATTAAACTTCATTGATACAGGCACTATCACACACTGTTGCTGGGAGTAGAAATTAGAACAATTCTTTTGTGGGACAGTTATACAGAATCTATCAAAAAGTAAAATGCACATACCCTATTTTCCCAGTAGTAGTACTACTAGGAATTTAGTCTCAGAAGCATAGCCAGGATACATATAAAATGTACTGATTACAGCACTACTAGTAATAGAAAGCCACAGTGGAAACACACTAGAGAGGACTGTTTTTTTTTTTTTTTTTTTTTTTTTTTAATTGTAAACAAATGGGATACATGTTGTTTCTCTGTACATGGCGTAAAGGCATACCATTTGTGTAATCATAAATTTACATAGAGCAATGTTGTTTGATTCATTCTGTTATTTTTTCCCTTCCCCCCACCCCTCCCACCCCTCTTTACCCTCTATACAGTAGTTCCTTCCTCCATACTTGCCCCCCTCCCTAACCCTAACTCTAACCCTTCCCTCCCCCCCATTATGTGTCAACCTCCACTTATTAGCGATATCATTCGTCCTTTGGCTTTTTGAGATTGGCTTATCTCACTTAGCATGATATTCTCCAATTTCATCCATTTGCCTGCAAATGTCATAATTTTATCATTCTTTATGGCTGAGTAATATTCCATAGTATATATATACCACAGTTTCTTTATCCACTCATCAATTGAAGGGCATCTAGGTTGGTTCCACAGTCTGGCTATTGTGAATTGAGCAGCTATGAACATTGATGTGGCTGTATTTCTGTAGTATGCAGATTTTAAGTCCTTTGGGTATAGGCCAAGGAGTGGGATAGCTGGGTCAAATGGTGGTTCCATTCCAAGTTTTCTAAGGAATCTCCACACTGCTTTCCATAGTGGCTGCACTAATTTGCAACCCCACCAGCAGTGTATGAGTGTACCTTTCTCCCCACATCCTCGCCAACACCTGTTGTTGCTCGTATTCTTGATAATCGCCATTCTAATTGGGGTGAGATGGAATCGTAGGGTGGTTTTGATTTGCATTTCTCTTATTACTAGAGATGTTGAGCATTTTTCCATATGTTTGTTGATTGCTTGTAGATCTTCTTCTGTGAAGTGTCTATTCATTTCCTTAGCCCATTTGTTGACTGGACTGTTTGAATTCTTGGAGTAGAGTTTTTTGAGTTCTTTATAGATTCTGGAGATTAGTGCTCTATCTGAAGTATGATTGGCAAAGATATTCTCCCACTCTGTAGGCTCTTTCTTCGCATTGCTGATAGTTTCCTTTGCTGAGAGAAAGCTTTTTAGTTTGAATCTATCCCAGTGGTTGATTCTAGCTTTTATTTCTTGTGCTATGGGAGTCCTGTTAAGGAAGTCTGGTCCTAGACCAACAAGGTGAAGATTTGGACCTACTTTTTCTTCTATAAGATGCAGGGTCTCTGGTCTGATTCCGAGGTCCTTAATCCATTTTGAGTTTAGTTTTGTGCATGGTGAGAGATATGGGTTTAGTTTCATTCTGTTGCATATGGATTTCCAATTCTCCCAGCACCATTTGTTGAAGAGGCTATCTTTTCTCCATTGCATATTTTTGGCCCCTTTGTCTAGTATGAGAAAATTGTATTTATTTGGGTTTGTGTCCGTGTCCTCTATTCTGTACCATTGATCTACCTTTCTATTTTGGTACCAATACCATGCCGTTTTTGTTACTATTGCTTTGTAGTAGAGTTGAAGATCTGGTATTGCAATACCCCCTGTTTCACTCTTCCTGCTAAGGATTGCTTTAGCTATTCTGGGTTTCTTATTCTTCCAGATGAATTTCATAATTGCCTGCTCTATTTCTGTAAGGTACGTCATTGGGATTTTAATTGGAATTGCATTGAATTTGTATAGCACTTTAGGTAGTATGGCCATTTTGACAATATTAATTCTTCCTATCCAAGAACATGGAAGATCTTTCCATCTTCTAAGGTGTTCTTTAATTTCTTTCTTTAGTGTTGTATAGTTCTCATTGTAGAGGTCTTTCACCTCTTTTGTGAGATTGATTCCCAAGTATTTTATTTTTTTCGAGGCTATTGTGAATGGGGTAGTTTTCCTAATTTCTCTTTCTGAAGATTCATCACTTATGTATAAAAATGCGTTGGATTTATGAGCATTGATCTTGTAACCTGCTACTTTACTGAAATCACTTATGAGTTCTAAGAGTTTTCTGGTGGAATTTCCAGGTTCCTCTAAATATATAATCATGTCATCAGCGAACAGGGATAGTTTGAGTTCTTCTTTTCCAATTCGTATCCCTTTAATTTCTTTGGTTTGTCTAATTGCTCTGGCCAGAGTCTCCAGAACGATGTTGAATAGAAGTGGTGAAAGAGGGCATCCCTGCCTTGTTCCAGTTTTTAGGGGGAATGCTTTCAGTTTTTCACCATTTAGAATGATATTAGCCATGGGCTTAGCATAAATGGCCTTTACAATATTAAGGAATGTTCCCACTATCCCTATTTTTTCTAGTGTTTTGAGCATGAAGGGGTGCTGTATTTTATCGAATGCTTTTTCTGCATCTATTGAAATAATCATGTGATTCTTGACTTTAAGTCTATTAATATGGTGAATTACGTTTATTGATTTCCTGATGTTGAACCAACCTTGCATCCCTGGGATGAAACCCACTTGATCATGGTGCACTATCTTTTTAATATGTTTTTGTATGCGATTTGCTAAAATTTTGTTGAGAATTTTTGCGTCGATGTTCATTAAGGATATTGGTCTGAAATTTTCTTTCCTTGATGAGTCTCTGTCTGGTTTAGGTATCAGTGTGATATTGGCTTCATAGAATGAGTTTGGGAGGGTTCCCTCCTCTTCTATTTTATGGAATACTTTGAGAAGTATTGGAATGAGCTCTTCCTTAAAGGTTTTGTAGAACTCGGCTGAGAACCCATCTGGTCCCGGACTTTTCTTTGTTGGTAGGCTTTTGATGACTTCCTCTATTTCAGTACTTGAAATTGGTCTATTTAAATTGTTTATGTCCTCCTCATTCAGTTTAGGCAATTCATATGTCTCTAGAAACCTGTTGATGTCTTCGAAATTTTCTATTTTGTTGGAGTATAGATTTTCAAAACAGCTTCTAATTATGTTTTGTATTTCCATCCTGTCTGTTGTGATATTTCCTTGTTCATTCCGAATTTTAGTGATTTGGGTTTTCTCTTGTCTTCTCTTTGTTAGTGTGGCTAAAGGTTTATCAATTTTGTTTATTTTTTCGAAGAACCAACTATTTATTTTGTCAATTTTTTGTATTGTTTCTTTTGTTTCAATTTCATTGATTTCAGCTCTGAGTTTAACTATTTCCTGTCTTCTACTACTTTTGGTGCTGTTCTGTTCTTCTTTTTCTAAGGCTTTGAGCTGTAGTGTTAGGTCGTTTATTTGTTGAGTTTTACTTCTTTTATTAAATGCGCTCCATGAAATAAATTTCCCTCTAAGTACTGCTTTCATAGTGTCCCAGAGATTTTGATATGATGTTTCTTTGTTCTCATTTACCTCTAAGAATTTTTTAATTTCCTTCCTAATATCTTCTGGTATCCATTCATCATATAATAGCATATTGTTTAATCTCCAGATGTTGGAATAGTTTCTGTGTTTTACTCTTTCATTTATTTCTAACTTCAATCCATTATGATCTGATAGAATACATGCTAGTGTCTCTATCTTCTTGTATTTGCTAACATTAGCTTTGTGGCATAATATATGGTCTATTTTAGAGAAGGATCCATGTGCTGCTGAGAAGAAAGTGTATTCACTCTTGGTTGGATGGAATATTCTATAAATGTCCGTTAAGTCTAAATTATTGATTGTGTTGTTGAGATCTATGGTTTCTTTGTTCAATTTTTGTCTGGAAGATCTGTCCAGTGGTGAGAGCGGCGTGTTAAAATCACCTAGTATTATTGTGTTGTGGTCTATTTGGTTTCTGAAATTGAGAAGGATTTGTTTGACATACATAGATGAGCCACTGTTTGGGGCATAGATGTTTATGATTGTTATATCTTGCTGATTTATGCTTCCCTTAAGCAGTATGAAATGACCTTCTTTATCCCTTCTGACTAACTTTGGCTTGAAGTCCACATTATCGGAAATGAGGATGGATACTCCAACTTTTTTGCTGAGTCCATGTGCATGGTATGTTTTTCCCCATCCTTTCACCTTTAATCTATGGGTATCTTTTTCTATGAGGTGAGTCTCTTGCAGGCAACATATTGTTGGATCTTTCTTTTTAATCCAGTCTGCCAGTCTATGTCTTTTGATTGATGAATTCAGGCCATTAACATTCAGGGTTATTATAGAGAAATGATTTGGTTTCCCGGTCATTTGGTTCATTTTTAAAATTTTGTTTATTTATTTGTTTGACACAACTTGTTTCCTCCTTTATTTGACAATTCCTTTAGGATAATTCCTCCCTTTGCTGATTTGCTTCTTTGTTTTTCATCTCTTCCTCATGGAATATTTTGTTGAGAATGTTCTGTAATTCTGGCTTTCTTTTTGTAAATTCTTTTAGCTTTTGTTTATCATGGAAGCATTTTATTTCATCGTCAAATTTGAAGGTAAGTTTTGCTGGGTATAAGATTCTTGGTTGGCATCCATTTTCTTTCAGGGCTTGAAAAATGTTGTTCCAGGACCTTCTAGCTTTTAGGGTCTGGATTGAAAAATCTGCTGATATGCGTATTGGTTTCCCCCTGAATGTAATTTGGTTCTTTTCTCTCACAGCCTTTAAAATTCTGTCTTTATTTTGTATGTTAGGTATTTTCATTATAATGTGCCTTGGTGTGGGTCTGTTGTAATTTTGTGTATTTGGAGTCCTGTAAGCCTCTTGAACTTGATTTTCCATTTCATTCTTCAGATTTGGGAAATTTTCTGATATTATTTCATTGAATAGGTTGTTCATTCCTTTGGCTTGTTTCTCTAGGCCTTCCTCAATCCCAATAATTCTTAAATTTGGCCTTTTCATGATATCCCATAGTTCTTGTAGATTCTGTTCATGATTTCTTACCATCTTCTCTGTTTGTTCAGCTTTGTTTTCAAGGTTAAATATTTTGTCTTCAATGTCTGAGGTTCTGTCTTCCAGGTGTTCTATCCTATTGGATATGCTTTCTATGGAGTTCTTAATTTGGTTTATTGTTTCCTTCATGTCAAGGATTTCTGTTTGGTTTTTTTTCAATATCTCTAACTCTTTATTGAAATGATCTTTTGCTTCCTGTATTTGCTCTTTTAACTGTCGATTGGTGCGATCAATCAATGCTTGCATTTGCTCTTTCATCTCATCATTCAATGCTTGCATTTGTTCTTTCATCTCCTCGTTTGCTTCTCTGATCATTTTAATTATGTACATTCTGAACTCCTTTTCTGTCATTTCTTCTGCCATGCTGTCATTGGGTTTTATTGATGTAACATCTAGATTTGTTTGCAGCATTTTCTTTCCTTGTTTTCTCATGTTGTTCAGATATCAGTGGACCGCTGAGATATTGCAGATTTCCTCTGTTGATTTACAATGACCCTGAAGATTTCTATATATATCCCCTCTTAGCCTTCAGTAGGCTGAAGTCTTGGAGGAGGTTGATAATGCGGTGCTCCACAAGGAAGCTGCCTCTCTAGGAGTGGTGGCCTTCAGGTGGGGTATATTCCCTGCTAGTGGGCAGAGGTGCCTCCACTTGTTGACCAATGGTCATCCAAAGGGGACCTAGGCTGTGGGCTGAGGCAAGGCCTGTTTGGGCCTGTGTCTCTGGTTTTACCGTCCTTGTGGGGAAACCTAACCAGGCAGGGAAGACTCACCCAGTGGGGAGGTCTCGCTGGTCAGTCCCCTCCTAGAGGTTCCCCTCAATTTACAACTACTGCCTGGGCTGGGCTGCCTTCCTCTGCAAAGTTTCCAGGGGCCCGGCCCTACC
Organism: Sciurus vulgaris; assembly: GCF_902686455.1. Classification (NCBI taxonomy): domain Eukaryota; kingdom Metazoa; phylum Chordata; class Mammalia; order Rodentia; family Sciuridae; genus Sciurus; species Sciurus vulgaris. Next base: position 70,046,105 of record NC_136470.1, on the reverse strand, counting down.
TCCTGGGCCTGGGAGCCTCACCCTTCGCAGATGAATCTCCTTAGGCTGCCCCTCCTCAGAGAATTTGCCCACAGGCCTGGAACCTTCGCTCCGCCCTAAGCCTGTCTCTGTGCGGCTCTTCCACCCAGAAGCCTCCTAGATCCTGGGACCCTGTTCTGCACCTAATCGCCTGGCTGCGTGGCCCCTCCTCTGAGCAGCCACCTGTGGCCCCGAACAATCGCTCTGAGTCCCAGAGACCCGCCACAGGCCTCTTCCTCCAGACAGCCGCCCAGTATGCCGGTGCGGTCACTAGGAGTCCAAGAAACTCACTTCGTGCCTCCTTCTCCCACCAACCACCTGTAGCCCGGGGCAATCAATCACTCCGAGTCGAAGTGACCCTCCCCGTTCCTCCTCCTTCTCCAGATAACCCCCGGGTGTTCAGGAGCAGTCCCTCTGAGTGGCTCTGAATCCACTTGACCCGCTGCACGCGTCCTCTGGGCACCGCCCGGAGCTCTGGTGTGGCCCCTCAAGACCAAGTGACCCACCACGCTTCTCCTCCAGGCAGCCCCCCTGTGTTCAGGAGCTGTCACTTTAAGACCAAACAACTCACCACTCCCCTTCTCCTCTGAGCAGCCGCCTGAAGCGCTAATGCAGTCACTGCGAGTCCAAAGGACCCGCCGCGCTCCTTCTCCTCCTTCTCCTACTCCTCCGGGCAGGCCCCGGGGTTCAGAAGTGGTCAGAGTCCAAACAGCTCGCCACGCAGCCCCTTCTCTGGCAACCGCCTGTAGCTCTGGTGTAGTCACCCGAATCCAAGCGGCCGCTCCTCTTCCTCCTCGTCCTCAGGGCAGGCCCCGGTGTTCAGAAGCGTCGTTCTGATTCCAAACAGCTCGCCGCGCGGCTTCTCCTCTGGCAACCGCCTGCAGCTCTGGTGCAGTCTCTCCGAATCCAAGTGGCCACGCTCCTCTCCTCCTCCTCAGGGCAGGCCCCGGTGTCCTGAGTCCACACAGTTCTCCCCGCCACTCCTCCCCCGGGCAGCCGCCGGAGCCCCAGTGGCTGCTCCGAGTCCCAGCGGTGTGCCGAGCGGCCTCCTCTATGGCGCTCCAGCGGGGGGAGGGGCGTCTCGCCGGCAGTTCTACTTCACAAAGTTTCCTGCGTTCCGGGACCCCCTTCCCATCCGGGATGCCCCCCCAGGGGGTGAGAGTCACCCGGCTACTTTGAGTTGGTCCCAAGCGTCTCAATATCTCCTCTCTTGAATCCTGAGTTCTGGAGCAACACGTAATGCAGCCACCCTCTAGGCCGCCATCTTCTCTTCCGAGAGGACTGTTTTTAAAATGACATAACAACTTTGTATAGGAGAAAGTATTCTAATTCTTGGTCCTAATGTGTTAGACCTCTACCATTTTCTCTATTCTTGATTAAGCAAATATTGCACACTTTTCTGCTTTAAACCTGTCCAGAATTCCCTGCATAATCCCAAAATCTTCTGCGCTGCTATTTTACCTGAATAATTGGCCTTATTCTATCACTCTCTCTAGAATTAGGCCTGTCACCAATAGTCTCATAGTTCTGGAAGAATCTGCTTTTACTTTTTAAGATGTATTTTTCTTTACTTCTCTATTGACTAAGAGTATCCATCTTCAATAACATGCCACTTTTGAATATGACAAATTGGGGGCCCTTTCACTTACAGGCCCAGAGGAAACACAGTATGTGTGACTCAGGTAGAGTAGTAGACTAGACATAGGCCTTTTGGGCACTCCTGCTTTTCAACACTCACATTTCACATTGCCCTGCTGCAAAAGGCTGCTATGCTTTGAGTCACAGAGTACACCTCTTCTGGGAACTAGGAACCTCCTTTTAAAAAAGATTGGCTCTTGATACTCTGTCAAGCACATTAAAACTGCATCCCATCTCTACTACACATGACTAAACACGGCAGTCAGACAACAAGAAAAGAATTTGTCAAGTTCTGAAATAAGAAAACTTGGTACATCTTCAGAAATTCTGAATATCTCTGTTAAATTTTAAATCTCTGCGATTTTGAAAATAATTTGCATCTTTTTTAAAACTCCTAAAGTGAAGCATTTATATCAATTTACCTTTTTCTTTGACAAAGTCTTTTTGTACCTCTGGAATCAGAAAACTATAAACCAACTCAGCAACAATCTCCTCTGACTGAAGATATGTTCGACTGAAAAAGAAAAAAAAAAGTTAAACTATTTCCTTTGTTTTCTTTACTTGAGCTGATGGACATTTGAATCTTCCTTGCATGTATGAACAACTCCACTGCCTAAATTTTGTCATCACCTTTTCCTTGACTGAATGATCTGAAATAACACATTCCTAATGACTGTAATTCTATGAAAAATCTGAACTTGACCCTGTCCTTCATTTACTGGACTGCTAGGAAGGGAATGTTAAAAATACAGATTATATATGGAAGCCCAAAACCTTGGGATCAAGTTCAAATAATGTTGCACACACATATCCACATTGTTTTCATGCTTCTGAGTATTCTAAAAGTACACAGCATCAAAATAATCCAGATTAAAGAGAGTAACTGAGAATTCAATCCCAATGCTTCTACCATACAGAGGTAGTCATGTTGACTTGTAAAGAGTTATGCTGATATGACAATAGACACTGAAGCACAAGTTATACATTTGTTTCTCCTTGGTAGTAAAATCTTTTTTTTTTTTTTTCTTCCTGGTACTGAGGATTGAACCCAGGGGTGCTTAACCACTGAGTCAACATCCCTAGTCCCTTTAAAAATGTTTATTTAAAGATAGGGTCTCACTGAGTTGCTTAAGTGCCTTACTAAATTACTGAGACTGACTTTGAACTTGAGATCCTTCTGCCTCAGCCTCCAGAACTGCTGGGATTACAGGCGTGTGCCATTGCACCCAGCCTTGGTGGTGAAATCTTAAATTCCTGAAAAATTACATAAATACCAGCAAATGGGCGGTCCATTCTATAATCTCTTGGTGCATACCGGTTTTCCATTTCATAAGCAATGTCATTGATTTCCTCAGCCATCTTCTCAATTTCTGATCTGGCCTGTTCTTCTGCAGTATTTGCTTCAGTATTCAGTATTATGTCTTCCAGATACGAAGTTACAGTACTCTGATGAACTTTAATCACCTGAAAAAAGCAAAAATACCCCTACGTACTAAGAACAGCTATTATAAGCAAGACAAAAAAAATACACAAACTTTGGTTGGTGGTTTTTTAGCACATGTATTTCATTCATTAAGTCAATAGTTCCCTCTGTTCACCTAACAACTCATCCTGGGCAGCCCCGCCCATTTAGAATTATGTTTCTTACTTGCGGGGTGAGTAATACAGCACTGTAGGAAGATCATAGGCTTCGGCTCAAAAATTCTGGCTTGGACTCTGCCTTTGTCTTTTTCAACAGTGCGACATGGCCAACCTACCTAACTGTAGCAGAGGCTAGGACATTTCTCAATGTCCCTTTTGTCTTTCCTCTTAAATAACAGATCCTCTAGATTTTAGCTGGGCAAACAGCTGCCTAGAATAAAGACTTCATTTCCTAACACCCATAGGAACTGTATATGTCCATATGATAAAACTCTGACTAAGGCAATATATGCAGAAGTTAGGCGTGCAACTTCAAAAACAATTCTTAAAGAGAAAGCGCTTTTTTTTTCTTTCTTATTTCATGGGGACATAATGCAGGAACATTGGTAGTCACCTTAAATTGCCATATGGTCTATTCCTTAGGGGGTAAAGAACAGAAAGATGAGAGGCTCTTGGGTCTCTGAAGAACTTACTGAACTATCATACCATTCCTAGACTGCTTCTTTTTAAAAATTTCTTGAAATCATGAAATAGAATACAGATTTTAAAATGTGCAGAGCACACAAATGTACAGTATAGTAAGTTAGGCCAGCACCCATGTAGTCACAGCTAGTACCTCAGGACACTAACTGCAGACCATTTTAATTTCCATGACTGTCCTAGGGCTTTGTAACTCCTCTGCTTTGTAACTTACTCCCTAAATATGAAACCATAAGCATATGGTTTGTTATGAGGTGTCCCCCAAAAACTTATGTGTTAATTCAGGAATGATCAGAAGTAAAATAATTACATTGTAAGCTCTGCAACCTCATCAGTGAATTAATTCACTTGGCGGATTAATAATTTGAATGGATTACTGGGTGGTAACTATCAGCAGTTGGGGCATGACTGAAGGAAGTAGGTCCCTGGGGGAGTGCTGCTGGGGTAATATTTTGTCCCTGGCTCCCCACTCTCTCTCTCTGCTTCCTGGTGGCCATGAACTGAAGCTTTCCTCCACCATGCTCTTCCACCGATATTCTGCCTCATCTCAAGCCCAGAGCAATGTAGTCAGTCAATCATGAACTGAGTCTCTGAAACTATAAGCCCATAATAAACCTGTCCTCCTCTTGTTGGGTATTTTGATGAAATACTGAAATAAATTTTATCAGTGATGAAAACCTGACTAATATAATTTAAGAAATGCTTTTTGGCATTTGGAAGAATCATAAGCATCAATTGTGACAAACTGAGTTTTATTACATATTCTATCTCCTCAACAGATTGTGAGTTTCTTGGAGACAGGGCAATTTTCTATCTCATATCTGCATATTTCTTTGGATTTGAGATAATGCCTAGGACTCAGTAACAACTCAGGACCTGTTTCTTGACAGGCACTGCAGCACAACTCTGAGTATATGATACTTACTGTACATCCACCAATATGACACCAACTTTGAACCCTTAAACTTTCCATATGAGAGCATCTCAGTGATAGCTCAGTATAGTATCGACCAAATGACCAACTAACCAAAATATACTTGCTGAATGTCTTGTATGTACAGGAATCTATGCTGGTGATGTAGAAGACACAGAGAAAATATACAATAGCCTGCTCTGGTAGAGGATGCAAGTCGACACCTATATGGAACAGACAGCTGGATCACAAAACAGTAGAGAGGTGTGTGCTCCTACCACAGTGATATATGTACTTGTGTATATATGTATGTCTTTAAAAATAGGTAATTTTCTGGACACATCTGTGCTTACAAGTGTATGAGTGAATAAGGAAACACAGATGGTTATATATGTGTCCATGTGTGCTTCTTCATATATTTGGTAATCGTGTACACCATATTTTTTGTGAAATTTTTCATGTATGCACCTGCAAAAGTGTGTTTGTATTTAAAGATGACTCTCTATAGCTTGAATATCCAGCTATTAAAATAACTCCATTCAGTTGTCCCAAGCAAATTTAAATTGAACTCCTGATTCTACCCCTAAACCTATTCTCCGAACTTACCTGCCTCAGAAAAGACTACCATCACCTTTCAGTTGCTTAAGCTCTAAACTGGGTACCATAATTGATGTCTCTGTTTCTTACTCAGGCTTACTACTTCAACAGCTTCCTTCCTAGTCTCTTTGTTCCCACTCTGTCCTTCCTCCCCCTCTTCTTCACTTAACAAGCAGAGGAACCTCTTTAAAATGTGTTATTAGGCCCCATTTGCTTACTTCATGGAACCACTACATTTTTAAATTATATACTTATGTGTATGTTTTATGTTTCTCAAGTTCCAGGGAAAAGGGACCATGCCTGCTTTTTTTTTTTCCTTCCTCCAAAGTGTCCCACAATGTACCTGGCATATAGCAGGAACCCAGCAAATATTGCTGAATAAAATGAAAAACAAAAACCCAATGCCACTTCATGTCATGGGAGTCCTTTGGTTTAACTTTGCTCTTTCCAGGGCATTTCCATACCCTCAGCTTCCCCTACTTGCCTCTTTAAATATCTGGTCCTCCTCACGCAGGCGCCTTTGTTCCACCTGGCGACGACCACTCTCTTCGGCCTCTCGCATGCGCCGCTGACGCTCTGCTAGCATGGCAAAGGCATGGATCCTCCTCTCTTCCTGTAGTCTCACTAGCTCTTTGGACAGGAAGTCAAGCATGTCAACCAGAGCCCTTCCTTCCAGCCCAGCCAAATGGTTTTCAACAAGCGACACCTTAAAAATAATAATACAACTTTAGGGATACAAATTCCACTATGAATGGTGATTAACAAAAGTGTTGGTTTACTCAGAAACTCTGACAGTCAGTTCACTGTCCAAATACAGTTGGTTTTCATTAGGAATGTTATCTTTCAATTGATCCCATCCCAAGCACTCTTACTATGAAAACTTATAGACTTAAATATGAGTAAGCAGATTGTTCAGTCAGTCACTGATGGATCAAAGTCCTCGGATTATGAAGAGGATTTAGGAAAACATTTCTATTAGCAACCACACAAAATATATTTTCCTTTCAATTTTATTCGGAAGGTCAAGTATATCTTCCCAGACATGAAGGGAAATGTCAAAATTCTTACTAAAGATAAAATTAGAGTTTAACAGAATCTCCTAGAAATTCACTCCTGATACTTTTTAATTCTTAAATGTCTGATCCTTTCACACAAGTTTGAGGAGTTTTAAGAGCTTGGATAACATGAAAGTAGAAAACTTTGGTACTTTTTAGTCTTTTAATAACTTCAAAGCCATTAACAACCATCTTTGAAACAGCCCAGGGAAAAGCCTAAATGTCTGTAGTAGCTGAGATAAAACAAAGGACCCATGGAGCTCCTGGCTAGGAGATAGCCACAGTACCTATTCACCAGGTCCTGGTTTTGACACATGGAGAAGAAAAGTGTTTAAGATGAGTTGTCCTGTGCAACTTCATCCTGCTCCCTCCCTGTCCTCAGGTAGAAGGAGAAAACGTTCCTCTTCCAGTCATATGCTGCCTTAATGTTTATAGTTCTTCCTCTGCTCAGCTCCCCACTGGTTTGTATCTAAGGGAAAGAATACTCACAGGTCTCAAAGGTTATGGGGCTATGGGGTGAGATGATCAGTCAAATGTAGCTGTTGCCCTAACATCCCCATCTTCACCCACCTCCCAGCCTACATGTTCCTTCTCTCAAAGTTCAACTTTAATTAGTTGAACTTCACTTAGTTGAACTTTGAGCTATACTAGTGATAGAAAGAAAGGGCAAAACTAGAACATTCACTACTTTATTCATAATCACTAGACATTCAGCCCAGAGGTCACAAATAGATTCTCTGTCTCCAGGAAACATAAGCTCCCTCATCTGAAGGCATATGCAACCATTAAGGTCCTAAGGTGGCTATCTACTCATGTCTGGCCTCCTTCCTCAGCAAGAAATTTGAGTATGCTCAGGTAGGATGATATTAAGTGAAATTAAGTGAAATTACTTAAGAAGGTGATTCTGTCATGGTTATAGCATGTAATGTATCCCATTAACTGGGAATTGTGTATTTTCTGGACTGCTTTCCACAGAAATAAAAGAAGGAAAGGGGAGGCCCAGCCTTGATATAGGTGTATGTGAGGTGCTCCCTTGGGCCCCAGCAGATTAGTGGTGTACCTAGTATAGTGAAGGTAAGTGGCCTTTGGCTAAGTGGCAGCTTTCCCCTTCACTCTCAGTTGACTTCATTAGCCAGGTATATATCCGCCATGTGGGGTAAATTAGTTGGCAAGCCCACTGGCTTAGCTGCCTCTGCTAAAGTTCATTATCAAGAACAGTGAAGGGCCAAGAGCCATTTTTGCATTCAGAGTCTCAGGGCTTGCTTCACTCATGACATTCTAATCCTTCTCTGATTATTTTCAGGACTCCAGGACCTCCGGATCAGATGCTCCAGTGTCCACATTCTCCTTGTCTGTGAAGAGTCATCCATATCTAACAGAATCAGACTTGGCTGAGGCATGGGATACACAGGCCTGACTCCCAGGAACTGGCAGCCATGATAGACTGTTCCAGATTGCCTAAGGAGTACGTGGCCCTGGGTGGGAGTGGCTTACTGGCTGATGATATACTAGTTCCCTGAGCAAATGGCTTCCCTAGCTCCACCCCCATCCTGTTTGTCACAGAAGAAGCCCTTCCTGATCCGGCCCCTTTACCTGTGTGACTATAAATAAAGGAGAGGTGGGCTATTCCACGTTGTTAGAGGCCAGAGCTGGTATGGCCCCATCCGTCATGCCTCCTCCCATTTGAAAAGAGTTTTGGCTCTTGTGTTTATTGACTAGATAAGTTTATAGGAAATTGATTTATAGGCAGCGTCATCTTCTGGCAGTTAACTCTTCCCTCATCCATGCGGGACGTGGCTGAAACCCCCACACTTGTCTTTCTCTGGTCCCTTTGCTGGGTCTCAAAGCTTGTGACTTTCTTACTTCCTCCCTCCCAATTCTCAGGTCTACTCTCCCAAGCTCAGTGACCATCTATGGCACCAATGTAAAAGAAATAAAGATGTGGTCATTTCCAAACTGTTTGCCGTTTGTGTTCAATTCTCACATAGCCCAAGAGATATGTACCTTACTAAGGTGGGTCAAATTAACTTGGCTTATAACAAACTTTAGTCTTACTACACTAAACTTTGCAAATTGATTCTCGGATTGATTCATAAGTAAGTGGGGAAGGGAATAAAAATGTATCTATACTAAAGTCAACATTAAAAAGTGTGTATATAGCAAACACTGAAGAGAATAGGAAAAATTGACAGTTGCTGGTTTAGAACTGCAATTCTCAGCTGTGTCAAGTGGCAGAGGGACAGGTCAGATGAAAGTCACCAAATACCATAGTGGTGGTAGCATATTTAACCAGCATGGGCTATATATGACTACCAAATGCAAAAGTAAGTGCTGATATTTTTAAATCCCACTTTTTTCATGTTGCTTTTATTACTTACTCATTCTGCTTGGTCCTCACCAACTGAAATACAGTAGAGTTACCAATATTTAGGAAAAACTGGAAAGGAAAACATCTTAAAGTTGAAAAAATGCACTCTTTTTTTGCATAAAGATAAAACACCATATTCAATTCAGTGAGGGCATAACCCCAAATTATGCACTACAGCAACATTGTTTATAAATGCTGAGAAAGTGCTGGAATTGTGGGGGATGTTCTGTAACATTTCATTTATTGTTATTGAAATGTTGTTTGTGCAACAAGAAAGAAAAGGAAGAACCTTGTGCTCGTGCAGGTTCCTCTGCCGTTGTAAGGCCAGGGTCACTTGCTTCTCGGCCTTCTTCACCAGCTTTTCATCCTCTTGGAGTGCGTGGCTGGTGCGCAGCTCCTGGATCAACTCGAGTCGCTTTTCTTTCCCTTCAAACATCTGTAGCAAATCAAATCAAAGAGAGATTGGCATGTTACCATCCCTTTTTTCCCAGCATTAGGAGCTTCACCAATGCGAGGCACTTGTGAGCAGAGACTTCTGTTCTGCTGGGATCCATAGAGCTCGAATTTGGTCCTCTTTTCTGTGCTTCAGGGCTCAAGCAGAGAAAGGCCAGAGAAGGTGACAAATACAGGGTCATGATAAGAAATTAGAACCTTCCCCTCAACTTCAGGTGCTCCTTCCCTAAGAAACCTGAGGGTAGCATTTTTATGGTTGTGTTTTCATTTCCAATAAATGTGCCCCTGGTTTGTAATACACAGCCTGCAGTCTGAACTTACCTGCAGCATTCCTCCTAGGAAATACTGAACGGAGGCTAAAGAATGCTGCTGAATCCAAGGTGGCTCCCTTATCCAACTTCCCTGAAATTACTGCATGGACCAAAGTCTTTTAAGAGTTACAGCTTTCTAGGGGTAAAATTAACTGGAGTTTTAAATAATCCTTTTTTTTTTTTTTTCTTAAGTAAAGTGTGCCTGCTCTAGCTGCACAAATAATCTGGCTAAGGCTTTACAGTCAGGAAGACCAGAATTGAATTGGCTGGTAGTTAACTAAACCTCTCTGACTCAGATTACTTGCCTATAAAATGAGATTCCTAATAGAAAAAAAAAATGAGATAATATATGCAGAACAAAAAATATACAATGTCAGCATATAATAGTGGTTCTGTTATGGCTTAGATATTAGGTATTCCCCAAAAGCTCATGTGTGAGACAATATAAAAGAGTTCAGAATGAAATGATTGAGTTATGAAGGTCTTAACCTAATCAGTGCATGAATGCTCTGACAGGGATTAACTGGGTGGTAACTGTAGGCAGGTAGAGTGTGGCTAGAGGAGGTGGGTCACTGAGAGTGTGCCTTTGGGGTTTATATTTTGTCTATGGTGAGGGGAGCTCACTCTCTTTAGTGCGCGCCCTCTCTCTCTCTCTCTCTCTCTCTCTCTCTCTCTCTCTCTCTCCCTCTCGCTCTCTCTCTCTGTCTCTTTCTTTCATTCCATGACCCAAGCTGCTTTCTTCCTCCACAGCTTTCTGCCATGAAGGTCTGCCTTACCTCAGGCCCAAAGCAACAGAGTCAGCCATCTATGGACTGAGACCTATGAAACCATAAGCCCCAAATAAACCTTTCCTCCTCTATGTTGTTCTTGATGGGTCTTTTGGTTGCATCAATGAAAAATTGACTAAAACAAGTTCAAAACTGGAGTTATATTGTTAGTCATTTCATTTGTAATGCAGGTATTGCTAACCATGCAAATTCAAATAATTGTTATGACTCAGTGGAAAATTAGGGAAACCATTTAATTTGTAAAGATTTAAAAGTCAAAATTCAGGTGAGAAATTTTGTCGAATAGGTAATTCCAGGGATGACATAAGTTTCATACTGCCTTATTTACAACTGTGACAAGAAGCAGTCAGGTCCTTCTACTCCTTAACACTGGGCCACCCACCTGGACAAACAATAGCACCAGAAGGGGATGGGTAGGTGAATTAGGAGGATAGCTGAACAGGATAGCAGGATGCAAGAGGGAGTTCACCCCAAGGAACCAAGCACATATGCATTCTAAAAACCTCATCCTCAAAGGAGAAACACAGTCTGTAGTTGGACCTACACACCATGTTCTGAACGACTCGGCCCCGGAGTAAGCTTTGAAGGTAGATCACAGCCATTTCTACGTCTTCTTCTTCCTGAAAGAACAAAGGGAGAAGAACCAAGCATCTTGAGAACAGCAGCAGTCCAAGCATCAAATATTTTTTGAAGATTTATTTCAAGCAAGAAATGATGCTAGATGCCAAAAGAATTTAAAGTGAAATAAAGCACAATCTCTGCCCTCATTAAATATGTAATATTTCAAATAATGTTACTTATTGTATCAGTAACATATTATTTTTTCATCATAATACATCATTACAAGATGATATTAAAGCAAAAAAAAAAAAAATGATAAGACTGCTATTATCCTTTCAAATTAGGCCATTTCCAAAAAACAAAATCTTTCTAGAAGCAACAAAGTATTGCTTAAAATATTCTTTTATCTATAGTATTTTCATGTTTAATCATGAGTTAGCAAAGAATATAACTAGTCCGCATTGGGATGAGGTACTTCTCACAGGAATTTAACTAATTGGTAAAATCAGAATACACTGGAGGAGATAATCTACAAAAATCACCTTTAATAACTGTGTAAAGAGCAGAAAGATCAGGATCTGGAAATCGAATTAAGGTGCCTTTCAGTGTAAAAGAAAGTAACAGCCAAGGCCTGCATGATGTCCAGAACAGGGCAGTGTGGCCTATCTGTTGGGAGTGCTTCAGTCCTCTACAGAGGCCACCCATCACAGGTGCCGGCAGGCATTCATGAGAGCTCTTGTCAACCCCTGCCCTGATGTAGCACACTGGCCTTCTGAGCACAGCTGGACATTTTGCGGGGAATGCCCTCTACAAAGAGATGCTGTGCTGGCCAGGCAGAGAGAGAGCTCAATCTACCAGCAGGTCTATTTCTCTCAATAAATAACTTTGCACTGTGGCATCTTGAGCAGTTTTTTAACCAACTCTGGCATCTTGCCCAAGGTGAGTTTGGTGAGAAGTGGCCCTGGTTAGGGGGACTTGCCCAGAAGCCAGTCTCTCCTTGTGACACCTCTGGCATTCCCTTCCTTCTTGACTCCCAACAGTCCTCGGCCATTCATGTGGGAAGAGAGACGGTATAGTAACTGATTGTCTTTTGATCTTCTTTTTCTACTTGGCATATGTGAAAGATCACCTTCTGACGCCTATTTTTCATCAGAAAATGTTTCATGCTTTCTGATTTTATTCTTTTTTTTCCCATTTTTTTATTAAAAATCATAAATTTACAGAGGGCAATGTTGTTTGATTCATTGTTATTTTTTCCCTTCCCCCCACCCCTCCCACCCCTTTTCCCTCTATACAGTCCTTCCTTCCTCCATTCTTACCACCCTCCTTATCCCTAACCCTAAACCTAACCCTAGCGCTAATGCTAACCCCTCCTACCCCCCATTATATATTCTCATCCACTTATCAGCGAGATCACTCGTCCTTTAGTTTTTTGAGATTGGCTTATCTCACTTAGCATGATATCCTCCGATTTCATCCATTTGCCTGCAAATGCCATAATTTTATCATTCTTCATGGTGGAGTAATATTCCATTGTATATATATGCCACAGTTTCTTTATCCATTCATCAACTGAAGGGCATCTAGGTTGGTTCCACATTCTGCTATGGTGAATTGAGCAGCTATGAACATTGATGTGGCTGTATCTCTGTAGTATGCTGATTTTAAGTCCTTTGGGTATAGGCCAAGGAGTGGGATAGCTGGGTCAAATGGTGGTTCCATTCCAAGCTTTCTGAGGAATCTCCATACCGCTTTCCAGAGTGGCTGCACTAATTTGCAACCCCACCAGCAAAGGTATGAGTGTACCTTTTTCCCCACATCCTCGCCAACACCTATTGTTGCTTATGTTCTTGATAATCGCCATTCTAATCGGGGTGAGATGAAATCTTAGGGTAGTTTTGATTTGCATCTCTTATTACTAAGGATGTTGAATTTTTTCATATATCTGTTGATTGCTTGTACATCTTCTTCTGTGAAGTGTCTGTTCATTTCCTTAGCCCATTTGTTGATTGGATTATTTGTATTATTGGTGTAGAGCTTTTTGAGTTCTTTATAGATTCTGGAGATTAGTGCTCTATCTGAAGTATGAGTGGTAAAGATATTCTCCCACTCTGTAGGCTCTCTCTTCACATTACTGATAGTTTCCTTTGTTGAGAGAAAGCTTTTTAGTTTGAATCTATCCCAGTTATTGATTCTTGCTTTTATTTCTTGTGCTATGGGAGTCCTGTTAAGGAAGTCTGATCCTAAGCCGACATGTTGGAGATTTGGGCCTACTTTTTCTTCTATAAGATGCAGGGTCTCTGGTCTCATTCGGAGGTCCTTGATCCATTTTGAGTTGCTTTTGTGCAGGGTGAGAGATAGGGGTTTAATTTCATTCTGTTGAATATGGTTTTCCAGTTTTCCCAGCACCATTTGTTGAAGAGGCTATCTTTTCTCCATTGCATGTTTTTGGCCCCTTTGTCTAGTATGAGAAAATTGTATTTATTTGGGTTAGTGTCTGTGTCCTCTATTCTGTACCATTGATCTACCTTTCTATTTTGGTACCAATACTATGCCGTTTTTGTTACTATTGCTTTGTAATAGAGTTCAAGATCTGGTATTGCGATACCCCCTGCTTCGCTCTTTCTACTGAGGATTGCTTTAGCTATTCTGGGTTTCTTATTCTTCCAGATGAATTTAATAATTGCTTGCTCTATTTCTGTAAGGTACATCATTGGGATTTTAATTGGAATTGCATTGAATCTATATAGCACTTTTGGTAGTATGGCCATTTTGACAATATTAATTATTCCTATCCATTAACATGGGAGATCTTTCCATCTTCTAAGGTTTTCTTTAATTTCTTTCTTTAGTGTTCTGTAGTTCTCATTGTAGAGGTCCTTCACCTCTTTTGTGAGATTGATTCCCAAGTATTTTATTTTTTTTGATGCTATTGCGAATGGGGTAGTATTCCTAATTTCTCTTTCTGAAGATTCATCACTTACGTATAAAAATGCATTGGATTTATGAGCATTGATCTTGTAACCTGCTACTTTACTGACTTCACTTATGAGTTCTAAGAGTTTTCTGGTGGAATTTCCAGGTTCCTCTAAATATATAATCATGTCATCAGCAAAAGGGATAGTTTGAGTTCCTCTTTTCCAATTCGTATCCCTTTAATTTCTTTGGTTTGTCTAATTGCTCTGGCTAGAGTCTCAAGAACAATGTTGAATAGAAGTGGTGAAAGAGGGATCCCTGCCTTGTTCCAGTTTTTAGGGGGAATGCTTTCAGTTCTTCACCATTTAGAATGATATTGGCCATGGGCTTAGCATAGATGGCCTTCACAATGTTAAGGAATGATCCCACTACCCCAATTTTTTCTAGTGTTTTGAGTATGAAGGGATGCTGTATTTTATCGAATGCTCTTTCTGCATCTATTGAAATAATCATGTGATTCTTAACTTTTAGTCTGTTGATATGGTGAATGACATTTATTGATTTCCGGATGTTGAACCAACCTTGCATCCCTGGGATAAAACCCACTTGTTCGTGGTGCACTATCTTTTTAATATATTTTTGTATGTGATTTGCTAAAATTTTGTTGAGAATTTTTGCGTCAATGTTCATTAAGGATATTGGTCTGAAATTTTCTTTCCTCGATGTGTCTCTGTCTGGTTTAGGTATCAGGGTGATATTGGCTTCATAGAATGAGTTTGGGAGGGTTCCCTCCTCTTCTATTTTATGGAATACTTTGAGAAGTATTGGAGGGAGCTCTTCTTTAAAGGTTTTGTAGAACTCGGCTGAGAACCCATCTGGTCCCGGACTTTTCTTTGTTGGTAGGCTTTTGATGACCTATTCTATTTCATTGCTTGAAATTGATTTATTTAAGTTGTGTGTGTCCTCCTCGTTCAGTTTAGGCAATTCATATGTCTCTAGAAACTTGTTGATGTCTTCGAGGTTTTCTGTTTTGTTGGAGTATAGATTTTCAAGATAGCTTCTAATTATGTTTTGTATTTCACTTGTGTCTGTTATGATATTTCCTTGTTCATTCCAAATTTTAGTAATTTGAGTTTTTTCCCTCTTTCTCTTTGTTAGTGTGACTAAGGGTTTATCAATTTTGTTTATTTTTTCAAAGAACCAACTATTTATTTTGTTAATTTTTCCGATTGTTTCTTTTGTTTCAATTTCGTTGATTTCGGCTATGATTTTAACTATTTCCTGTCTTCTACTATTTTTGGTGTTGGTCTGCTCCTCTTTTTCTAGGGCTTTGAGCTGTAATGTTAAGTCGTTTATTTGTTGATTTCTACTTCTTTTGTTGAATGCGCCCCATGAAATAAATCTTCCTCTAAGTACTGCTTTCATAGTGTCCCAGAGATTTTGATATGATGTGTCTTTGTTCTCATTTACTTCTAGAAATTTTTAAATTTCCCTCCTGATGTCTTCTGTTATCCATTCATCGTATAATAGTGTATTATTTAATCTCCAAGTATTGGAGAAGTTTCTGTTTTTTATTCTGTCATTTATTTCTAATTTCAGTCCATTATGATCTGATAGAGTACAAGGTAGTATCTCTATCTTCTTGTATTTGCTAACAGTAGCTTTGTGGCATAAAACATGGTCTATTTTAGAGAAGGACTCATGTGCTGCTGAGAAGAAAGTGTATTCATTCTTTGTTGGATGGTATATTCTATATAAGTCAGTTAAGTCTAAATTGTTGATTGTGTTATTGAGATCTATGGTTTCTTTATTCAATTTTTGTTTGGACGATCTATTCAGCAGTGAGAGAGGTGTGTTAAAATCACCTAGTATTATTGTGTTGTGGTCTATTTGATTTCTGGAATTGAGAAGGATTTGTTCGACGTACATGGATGAGCCAATGTTCGGGGCATAGATATTTATGACTGTTTTGTCTTGCTGATTTATGCTTCCCTTAAGCAGTATGTAATGTCCTTCTTTATCCCTTCTGACTAGTTTTGGCTTGAAGTCCACATTATCTAAAATGAGGATGGATACTCCAGCTTTTTTGCTGTGTCCGTGTGCATGGTTGTTTTTTCCCATCCTTTCACCTTTAGTCTATGGGCATCTCTTTCTATGAGATGAGTCTCTTGCAGGCAGCATATTGTTGGATTTTTCTTTTTAATCCAATCTGCCAGTCTATGTCTTTTGATTGATGAGTTCAGGCCATTAACATTCACAGTTATTATTGTGATATATTTGTATTCCTAGTCATTGGACTCATTTTTGTTTTTTGACATGATTTGGTTTCTCCTTTATTTGGCTATTCCTTTAGGCTAGTTCCTCCCGTTGCTGATTTACATCGTTGTTTTTCATCTCTTCCTCATGGAATATTTTGCTGAGAATGTTCTGTAATGCCAGCTTTCTTTTTGTAAATTCCTTTAGTTTTTGTTTATCATGGAAGGATCTTATCGTCAAATCTGAAAGTAAGTTTTGCTGGGTATAAAATTCTTGGTTGGCATCCATTTTCTTTCAGGGCTTGAAAAATGTTGTTCCAGGCCCTTCTAGCTTTTTAGGGTCTGGATTGAAAAATCTGCTGATCTTCTTATTGGTTTCCCCCGAATGTAATCTGATTCTTTTCTCTCGCGGCCTTTAAAATTCTGTTTTTATTTTGTATGTTAGGTATTTTCATAATAATGTGCCTTGGTGTAGGTCTGTTGTAATTTTGTATATTTGGAGTCCTATAAGCCTCTTGTACTTGGATTTCCATTTCATTCTTCAGATTTGGTAAATTTTCTGATATTATTTCATTGAATAGATTGTTCATTCCTTTGGTTTATTTCTCTAAGCCTTCCTCAATCCCAATTATTCTTAAATTTGGCCTCTTCATGATATCCCATAATTCTTGTAGATTCTGTTCATGATGTCTTACCATCTTTTCTGTTTGGTCAACCTTGTTTTCAAGATTAAATATTTTGTCTTCAATATCTGAGGTTCTGTCTTCCAGGTGATCTATCCTATTGGTTATGCTTTCTATGGAGTTTTTAACTTGATTTATTGTTTCCTTCATTTCAAGGATTTCTGTTTGGTTTTTTTTCAGTATCTCTAACTCTATTGAAATGCTCTTTTGCTTCCTGTATTTGCTCTTTTAACTGTTGATTGGTGCGATCATTTAATGCCTGCATATGTTCTTTCATCTCCTCGTTTGCTTCCCTGATTGTTTTAATTATGTACATTCTGAACTCCCTTTCTGACATTTCTTCTGCTGTGCTGTCATTGGGTTTTATTGATATAGTATCTAGGTTTGTTTCGGACATTTTCTTCCCTTGTTTTCTCATATTGGTCAGATGTTAGTGGGACTCTGATATTGTAGATTTCCTCTATTGGCTTATAGTGTCCCTGTAGATTTCCAGTGTATCACCTACCAGCCTTCAGTAGCCTGAAGTCTTGGATTAACTTGATAATGTAATGCTTCCGAAGAACGCTGCCCCTAGCCCACTACTGGTTCCAGGGAGAGAGACCTGGAGAGGTCTCTTGCTGCCCAGCCCTGGTCCCAGAGGCTGTTTGCAGGTCGGAGGTCTCCACTGGCTTGGGGACTTGTAGCTGGCTCTGTGTAGACAGGCTCTCACTTGGTGGTTTGCCCCGAGAAGCTAGCCTAGAGAGGCACTTCCCGCCGGAGGGGGCTCAGCTGCTTGGGGAAGTCCCTGGCGCCCTGTGCTGGTCTCTGAAGCAACCTGCGGGCAGGCCGGAGTTGGCCGCACGTGCTGCTTCTGTGCAGAAAGGCTCTCACTGGGGGGCCTGCTCCGCGAGGCTGGAGAATCTGGCCCTGTGGGAGAAGCCCACCGCCAGAGTGCTCAGAGCTGCCTAGAGGAAACTCTATCTGCCCTGTCCTACTCTAATAAGCCACCCGAATCCGGGCCTGCTGCCCAGCTGAGCTTCACTGGGTGGGGGAGACTCACCCCGTGGTTCTATTTTAGTCCAAGTCTCTCAATGCCTCCCCTTCTTGAATCCTGGGTTCTGGAGCAACTGGAGATGCAGTCACCCTCTAGTCCGCCATCTTGGATCACCCCGTGGAAAAAGCCTGCAGCTGGAGGGGGGCAAGTCTGCCTGGAGAGGTCTCTGGCTGCCCAGCCCTGGTCCCAGAAGCTGCTTGCGGGTTGGAGGTCTCCGCTGGCTTGGGGACTTGTGACTGGCTCTGCGTCGAAAGGCTCTCACTGGGCGGTCTGCCCCGAGAAGCTAGCCTAGAGAGGCGCTTCCCGCTGGAGGGTGCTCGGCTGCTTGGGGCTGATTTTATTCTTGAAAAAGATTAGGTTTAGACTTTACTTCATTTCACTATGCCTAGTTTTACATGTAGTTGATGTTTGATATATAAGAATAAAGACGAAATCAACTTTAAATCAGAACTTGACAGAACAAATGTGTTTTTTTCTATATAGTTCCTTGCCTTAATAAATATGTAATATAAAATTTTAAAAAATAAAATAAAGCAGAACTTGAGAAACTGTTAAATTAGATTTCTTTCCAACCCAAACTATCCTAAAAATGAACTGACTACAATACGGAATTCTGAATTTCAAATAAAAGTTTCAAACTTACATTGGAACTCATTTCCAAGGTTGGAGTTGGAAGCCGAGGCTCAGGTATGGGGTTTCTTTGAAGGAGGCGCAGAGGTTTCTTTGCTTCCAGAGCTTTATTCTTCTTTTCCAATAGTGCCTGAAATAATGCCAACTAATGTCATCCCTTTGCTTTGTATTCTCCTCCACTAACAGATCGAGGCTGCAGATCTGAATATTAATCAGAAATAATATTTCTATGGCTCTGGCACATTAGCTTGAGAAAGTACAAACTGGGGTGTATGCATTTCCCACGGGGTGCTATGATACTCCTAAGGAAAGGGTAAACACTGAATAAATATGGCACGTATTCTTAGGGAATCTACTTTAATCAAAGATTTGGGGATTTAAAGGATTTTTTGGTGTGTATATGGTACTGGGTATCAAACCCAGGGTCTTGCATGTGCTAGGAAGTGTTCTACCACTATGTTTCAACCCCATCCCCCTTTGGAGTTTTTAAAAGGTTCTGACTTATGTGCACACAAGCAAAACTCCAACTCCTGTTTTTCCACATGAGCTAATTTGCTGTTTCATATGAATACCTGAGCATTAGGAAAATTTCCTATGCAGCACATGATTGAAGTTTTTGGTATGTCTCATTGTTACTAGGGAAACTGAAGCCCAATAGATGCCAAACATCTCAAAGTGGAGAAGAGATCTTTCCTTTGGCCTTGAAACCTGAACATCCAGACTTTTATTTCCACAATCTCTGAGTACTGGGGATTCGAACGCGGGCCTCCCGCATGAGAGGCAGGCACTCTAAGAGATGGGCTATTCGGTCTGCACTTGAACATCCAGACTTTTAAAAAATTAACTTGTTTTCTAGTGAAAGAGTATATGTGTGTTTGTATTTTTTACATATTTTTTTAAAACTTTTGATCACTGAAAGTCCTGTGCAAATAACACACAATGTAAGATTTTGCTCACTGTTTCTAATTTAGCTCATGGGGAATATTTTAAAGTTAGAAGTACCAAAAATTCTGATTGTCATTTTAAAATCACACTTCGCTTAATTTTTCATTGTGTAATAAAATTTAACTTATATTTTCCATAAAACATAAATACTATTTTAAACACACACACACACACACACACACACACACACACACCTGAAACTGGTAAAAAAAAATGCAAATTATCAGTAAAATTTAAACCATCTAACTGTGGTTGTAATGGAGTCTCTGAATTTGCCCCCAAAAAAACTGACGGCAAATGATATATCAGCTCTACAATAACCACAACTGGTGAATCCATAGGAAGCAGCAGCAGTCTAAAAGCAATTAATAATTATAAAAGTCTTGAGGGAAGAACCATGAACAATACCACATGAAACCATCTCACAACCAATCATCCATAACGAATTATGTTGATAAGGATGTGGGGAAACAGGCACTTTGTATACTGCTAACATTGATAAATTATTTATGTAAGAACATTTGGCAATATCTTCAAAATAATAAATACACCTCCGTGTGGTCCAGAATTTCCATGTCTAGGAATTTATCTTCTAGATATGTTCGTATAAATGCCAAGTTATATGCAAAAAAGAAAGGTTACTCACTGCAGTATAGTTTAGTTGTTTTGGTTTTTGTTTTCAGGATTGGGGGTTGAACCAGGTGCACTCTACCACTGAGTTACATCCCCACCTCTCTTAACCTTTTATCTTGAGACAAGGTCTAGATAAGTTGTCAGGGGGACCTTGAACCCCCTGCCTTAGACTCCCAAGTAGCTGGGATTACAGGTGTGAAGCACTGTACCTGGTTTGCAGCATTGTTACAATCTATATCTATCAAAAATACATTTTTGTACATTTATACAATGATATCACAAAAGTGTGAAAAATAATATGAAAGTTTTTTGGTAATATTGACGTGAATAGATTTCCAAGATATGCTAAGTAAAAAATGCAAGAGTAGAACAGCATATTTTATCTATTAACATATGAATTATAAAGAATTTTAAAACATACTTATATGTGTTTAGATACATTTGCTAGTACATATTCTAAAATATACTAATGTACATGAACATATATGTTTCTGTGCAGGTACTTATTTAAATACACTCACATATATTTGCTTATATCAAATTTCTCTGACATGAATCTAATAACGTGATTTTCCTCTAGAGAAAAAACTGCATGACTCAGACAGGGATGTAAGAAAAACAGTTAATACTCTTAAACAACTCATGAATTTTGAACTATGTAATATGTTTCTTAGTCAACAAATTAATTAATTTTAATACAAGAAAAAATGAGGGGCTGGGGTTGTAGCTCAGAATAGAATGCTTATCTAGCATATGTGAGGCATTGGGTTTGATCCTCAGCACCACATAAAAATAGATAAACAAAGTAAAGGTATTATGTCCATCTACAACTAAAAAAATGTAAAAAAAAAAAAAATGAAAAAATATCCAAATTAAAAAGAAAAAAAATTCACAGAATTGTCACAATTGAAAGATAAACATTGGGTCAAGAAATCCCATGAAAATAATAATCAAACAAAAATGAGATTTTCTTTGATCTCAGACTCATAATTATCTTGAAAAGTGGAGCTGAGAAAGAATAAGTGTGAAGGAACATGAGAATATTTGAGAAATTGTTTTTTAATCAAACAATACATTTTAATATGCTCAAAAGGCAAATTTAAAGAACTGTATTTTACCCAGGGATTTTATAAATAGAAGAACAGGTGGACTGGTAGATTTTTTAGTCTATTTTATGACATAGGCAATTTCACAAAGCATCAGGAACATATTCCAGCCTAAATTTTGACCAAACTGGCCTGAAAATACTACACTGTGGCAACTTTTTACACTCTTCTGAATATTTCTCCTCCATGATTTCTACGACATAGCTCATAAAATATTTTTTAAGAACTCCTTACTCGGGCTGGTAAGGAGTTGGTAGAGTGCTTGCCTCGAAAGCACAAGGCCCTGGGTTCAATCCCCAGCACCGCCAAAAAAAAAAAAAAAAAAAGATGTGTTAAAAACTCCTTACTCACAGAAAAACAAAGGTAAGAATTATAGCAGATTTCTAGTCAGAAACAATGTAAGCAAGAAAAAAGTGGAGTAAAATCTTTGAAGAGAAATTTATAAAGAACTTACTAAACTTTACACCAAAAATACAAAGAACCCAATCAATAAATGGGACAAGGAACTGGACAGACACTTTACAGAAGAACACATACAGGCAATTAATAAATATATGAAAAAGTGTTCAACATCTCTAGTAATTAGAGAAATGCAAATTAAAACATCTCTGATCTTACTCCAATCAGAAGGCTAGTATCAAGAACACAAACAAATAATAGATGTTGGTGAAGATGTGGGGAAAAAGGCACACTTTTACATTGCTGGTGGACTTGCAAATTGGTGCAGCCACTCTGGAGAGCAGTGTGGAGAATTCTCAGAAAACTTGGAATGGACCCACCTTTTGACCCAGTTATCCCACTCCTTGGTTTATACCCAAAGGACTTA
The DNA here is from genome assembly GCF_902686455.1 of Sciurus vulgaris. Taxonomy (NCBI): domain Eukaryota; kingdom Metazoa; phylum Chordata; class Mammalia; order Rodentia; family Sciuridae; genus Sciurus; species Sciurus vulgaris. Next base: position 70,024,255 of record NC_136470.1, on the reverse strand, counting down.
ACATCAGCATAATACAGTAACACAGCCATATCAATGTTTTTAGTGTCTCAGTTCACAATAGCTAGATTGTGGAACCAACCTAGATGCCAATCAGCAGATGAATGGATAAAGAAACTGTAGTATATATACACAATGGAATATTATTCAGCCATAAAGAAGAAGAATATTATGGCATTTGCAAATAAATGGATGGAATTGGAGAATATCATACTAAGAGAAATAAGTCAATCCCAAAAAACCAAAGGCCGAATGTTTTCCCTGATAAATGGAGAATGATATATAATGGGGGTGGGGGTGTGGGGAGTGAGAGAAGAATGGGGGAACTTCAGATTATGTAGAAAGAAATGAGAGGGAGGGGGTATGAAAAATGGTGGAATGAGACAGACATCATTATACTATGTACATGTATGATTACATGAATGGTATGGATCTACATAGAAATGAAATGAAGTACCCCATTTGTGTACAATGAATCAAAATGAGGTCTGTAAAAAATTAAAAAATAAATAATTTTTAAAAATTTAAAAAATCTTTGAAGAGTTGAAAGAGGAAGGAAAACAAATTACAATTCTATATCTAGCAAAATCACTCTTCAAAACTTAAAAAAAAATTAAAATCAAAACTTCTTGTATTTCAAAGGGTATTATTAAGAAAGTAAATGGGAGAAAACTTTGTGAATCATCTATTTGATAAGGGTCGGGTCTTCAGAACATAGTACTTTTAAAAATACTTTATCACCAGCACTTTCATAAATATGGTTCTGGATTTTTAAAATAATGTAAACCTTAAGCTAAGAAGATACATCATCCGGACATAAGCCTCATATTTACTGAATCTCTTCAATATTCCAAACTGGGAGATTCCATATAATTGCATCTTACTCCAAATCCAAAAGGGTAGATAAAAACAAGTACATTAAAATAATATGAAGCCTCAGATGCCTAGAGCTACAACAAACAGCAAACACAGCCCAGCTTCTAACCAAATTAATATAAATTCCAAACTGCGGCTTATTTATCTCAGTTACCATTACATTAGCCCAGATGTTAAGCTATCAACAAAAAATTAAAAGGTCTGCCAAAAAAAAAAAAAAAAACAAACAAAAAATATGATTTGGATAAACAAAGCAACCAGACTGACATATGACATTCATGTTGGAATTATCAAACAGGAATTTAAAATAATTATAATTAGTATGTTAAGGAACTTAATGAAAAACAAAGATGGAAATTTTAAAATAGAATAAAAAAGTAAGGCTAGAAATCAAAATACAGTAAGAGAAATGAAGGATGCCTTCAACAGGCTCATAAGTAGACTTGATGCAATCAAGGAAAGAATCAAGGAACTTGAAGATAAGTCATTAAAAACTTCCCAAACTGAAATGCAAAAAGAAAACAGAAGGTAGAGAAGAAAACAGAAAAACATTAATGAATTATGAGATAATATCAAACAGTACAACATAGGCAAAATTAGAAAGCCAGATGGAGAAGAAAAAGAAGAAATGGAGCAAGAGAAATATTTTAAGTAATAATGGCTGAAAACTACCCAAAATTACACTGAAGGCACCAAACCAGAGATCCAGAAAGCTTAGGGAATCCTAAGCAAGATACATACCTTAAATAAAACAAACAAATAAATAGACTTATAATATTTAAATTAAATAAAAGCAGAAACAAAGAAAAAAAATCTTGAAAGAAACCAGAGGAAAAAATACCTTAAGCTCAGAGGAATAAAGAGAAGAATGACAGTAAATTTCTAATCAGAAACAATGCAAGCAAGAAGAAAGGAGAGTGAAATCTTTAAAATGTTAAAAAACATACAAATTCTATATATATCTAGCAAAATGATTCTTCAAAACTAAAAAGATCAAAATTAATTTTTGTGTGTGTGTTTTAAAGCATATTTATTAAGAAAATGAAAAGACAATCCACCGAATGGGAGAAAACTTTGGAAATCACATATCTGATAAGGGTCCAGTCTCCAGAATATACAATAAACTCTTACAATTCAACAATAAAACAAAATGTTTTAAATGGGTAAAGGATCTGAATAGACATGTCTTCAAAAAAGATACAAATTACCAACAGGTACTTAAAAAGATGCTTGACTTTATTAATCATTAGGGAAATGCAAGTAAAAATTACAATGAGTTATCACCTCACACATACTGTTCAAACATAATAAAAAAAAAGATAGATGTAAAGGTTGTGGAGAAACTGGAACTCTCACACATCGTTGATGTGAATATAAGACAGTCTGGCAGTTTCTCAAAAGTAAAACATAAGTTACCATAGGACCCAACAATGCCACTCCTAAAGATATGCCCAAGAGAACTGAAAACATGTCCACACAGAAACCTGAACACAAAAGTGCACTGTAGCATTACTTGTAATAGCCAATAATAGAAACAATTCAAATATTCATTAGCTGATGAGTGGATAAATACAATGTGGCTTATCCATGTGATGGAATATTATGCAGTCATAAAAAGAATGGAGTACTGAGATGTACTAGAAAATGGCTTAACCTTAAAATGCTATGCTAAGTGAAAGAAGCCAAATACAAAAATCCATTTAATGCATGATTCAATTTACACAAGATGCTCAGCATAAGCAAATCCAAAATGAGAAAGTAGAATATTGGTTGTGAGGGGATGAGGATGATACATTTTAAAAGGGTAGATTTTTATTGTATGTGAATTATACCTCCCTCCCTCTACAATAGTAAAGGAGAAAGACTCAAAATAAATAGAAACTGAAGTTCGCTGCCAGACCCATGTAAGAAACAATAAAACAAGTTATTCAGGTTAGAAACTTATATGTATGTAGAAATACATAAATAAAGGAAGGATGGCAGAGAAAGAATAAATAAAATTAAATTAAATCTTTTCTTATTTTTCTAATTTCTAATTGAACTAAAAGATTACCATTTGTTAAAGCAGTAAGAGTAAAAATGTATTGGGTGCTTACAACTTTTAAATCAAAGCAATCACAGGGATGAGAGACAGGAAATAGGAAATCTGCTATCAGGTACCTGTCTTATACATTGAGAGGTATAGTATGATTTAAAGGTGGACTTTGATTATTTTATATGTATAATTATATACTAGTTCACAAAGAAAGCCTCACTAAATTTCAAAGAAGAGATATCACGTAGATTATTAGCTCTGATCACAGTGGAATTGAGTAAGTTAACTGGAAAAATGAGTTAAAATTCCTACATATTTGGAAATTTCAAAAAACACTGTTAAATACTCACAAATTCAAAAACCACAATGAACATTTTTAGTTATTAAAATAATAATGACAAACACTACATATCAAAACTAATGGATTGCAGCAAAAATCAGCATTTTGCATGAAATGTTCAGCTTTAAATACCTATATAAATTTGATAAGTGCCAGAAAAAATTCAACAAAGACACATTAAGACCTTAAGGATCCTTTGCTGAGAGAAAGCTTTTTAGTTTGAATCTATCCCAGTTATTGATTCTTGTTTTAAGAGCCTACAGAGTGGGAGAAAATCTTTGCCACTCATACGTCAGATAGAGCACTAATCTCCAGAATCTATAAAGAACTCAAAAAACTCTACACCAATAATACAAATAACCCAATCAACAAATGGGCTAAGGAAATGAACAGACGCTTCACAGAAGATCTACAATCAACAGATATATGAAAAAATGTTCAACATCTCTAGTAATAAGAGAAATGCAAATCAAAACTACACTAAGATTCCATCTCACCCAATTAGAACGGTGATTATAAAGAATACAAGTAACAACAGGTGTTGGCGAGGATGTGGGGAAACAGGTACGCTCATACATTGCTGGTGGGGCTGCAAGATGGTGCAGCCACTCTGGAAAGCAGTGTGGAGATTCCTTAGAAAACTTGGAATGGAACCACCATTTGACCCAGCTATCCCACTCCTTGGCCTATACCCAAAGGACTTAACATCAGCATACTACAGAGATACAGCCACATCAATGTTCATAGCTGCTCAATTCACAATAGCCAGATTGTGGAACCAACCTAGATGCCCTTCAATTGATGAATGGATAAAGAAACTGTGGTATATATATGCAATGGCATATTACTCAGCTATAAAGAATAATAAAATTATGGCATTTGCAGGCAAATGGATGAAATCAGAGAATATCATGCTAAGTGAGATAAGCCAATCTCAAAAAACCAAAGGACAAAAGATCTCCCTGATAAGCAGATGATGACACATAGTTGGGGGGTGGGAAGGAGGTAAGAATGGAGGAAGGAGGGACTGTATAGAGGGAAAAGAGGGGTGGGAGGGATGGGGGGAAGGAAAAAATAACAGAATGAATGAAACACTATTATCCTATGTAAAAGTACGACTACACAAATGGTATGACTTTATTTCATGTACAGAGAAACAGTATGTATCCCATTTGTGTACAATAAAAATAAATTTTAAAAAAAGACCTTAAGTAAATTAGGAATAAAAGGGGACTTCCATAAACTCACAAAAATCGTCCACAAAACATTCTTACACATCATACTAAGTGGAGAAAAACTAAAAGCATTTCCTCTAAAATCAGGAACAAGACAAGACTGTCTACCTCATCACTATTATTCAATATAGTCCTCAAAACATTAGCTAGAGTGATCAGGCAACAAGAGGAGATCAAAGGGATACAGAGAGGAAAAGAAGACATCAAACTATCTGTGTTTGACAATAATATGATCCTATAACTAGAACATCTGAAAAAAACTCTACCGCAAGATGTCTATCTAGAGCTTATAAATGAGTTTGGCAAAGTAGCAGAGTACGATATCAACACCCATAAATCAATAAACTTTCCTATACTCCAACAGTGATTCAGCCAAGGAAGAACTCAGGAAAACCATCCCATTCACAATAACCTCAAAAAATAAAATAAAATAAAATACTTGGAAATTAATCTAACCAAGGAGGTAAAAAGCTCTACAATGAAAATCATAGAACACTGAAGAAAGAAATTGAAGACAACCTTAGAAGATGGGAAGACCTTCCCATGTTCTTGGAAGGGCAGAATCAATATTATCAAAATGGCCATACTACCTAAAGCAATATACAGATTCAATGTAACCCCCATCAGAATACCAATGACATTCTTTCCAGAATTTGGAAAAATAATTCTTAAATTAATACTAAGCAAGAAAAGTAAAGCAGGCTTTTGCTGAAAAAATGTTCAACATCTCTAGCAATTAGAGAAATGCAAGCCAAAACTACTCTAAGATTTCATCTCACTCTAGTTAGAATGGCCATTATCAAGAATACATGCAACAATAAATGTTGGTGAGGATGTGGAGAAAAGGTACACTCATCCATTGCTGCTGGGACTGAAAATTGGTGCAACCGTTATGGAAAGTGGTATGGAGACTCCTCAGAATACTTGGAATGGAACCACCATTTGACCCAGCTATCCCACTCCTTGGTTTATACCCAAAGTATTTAAAAATCAGCTTACTACAGTGATACAGCCACATTAATGTTTATAGCAGCTCAATTCACAATAGCTAAACTATGGAACCAAACTAGGTGCTCTTCGACAGAAGAATGGATAAAGAAAATGTGAGATATATATATATATATATATCACATGCACACACACAATGGAATATTACTCAGCTTTAAAGATGAAATTATGGCATTTGCTGGTAAACAGATGGAACTGGAGAACATTATGCTAAGCAAAATAAGTCAATCCTCAATCCTCAAAAAACCAAATGTCAAATGTTTTCTCTGATATGCAGATGCTAATTCACAATATGGGTAGGGAAGAATAAAGAAACTTTGGATTGTGTAGAGGGGATTGAGAGGAGGGGTGGGGCGGTGGGGATGAGGAGGACAGTAGAATGAGCTGAACATTATTACCCTATATACATGTATGATTACACTACTGGTGTGACTCAGCACCATGTAGAACCAGAGGAGTGAGTTATGCTCCATTTGTGTACAATGTGTCAAAATGCATTCTACTGTCATGTATAATCAATTAGGACAAATAAAAAATTAATTTAAAAAGTTTTAGAGTAAAGCATTTTTCTGCAGAAGTCACACTAGAAGCCTCTTGTCTTCCAGATAACAAAGATACCTTGTGAACCTCTGCCAACTCATAGTCCAGTCTTGCTGCTCTCTTTAGAAAACCAGCTTTAGTGGTAACAACTTTTGGTTTAGGAGTTCTGATTCTTGGTTGTGTCACAAAATCTGGGAGACTTGACTCAAGTTCAACTAGTCCTATGGGAAGGAAGCACATGTTTTTAGTATCCAGTGCTTAGATTTACCATTTCAAACAGATATTGTTGATTTTAGTAGTTGTTTGTGAACTGGCTTCGTTGGAATTGTTGATAAGGTATACTCACATAATAGAATGAACTCCCCCTGAAACGTAAAGCACCTTTCTGTATAATTAACATATATTCTTAGTGTCTTAAACTATAAAACGAGACACACATTCTAAAATAACAATGTTAACCTACAAAAGAACAATAAGTTCCTTTACGATCAACAAGAAAATTAAAAATGCTAAGATACATGTTGCCATCACTCGAAAGAGTATGTTCACCGTGCTGTCACGTTCTGCTCTGGAGATGGCCATTCAGAGCTACAAGTTCAACTGTGTGACGATCAACTCCTGATCTTGGCCATATGATGCTTCAATTTGTCAACTTAAATTTAAACAATTTAAACAAGCCTCTTGAACTTCATAAAAGTAATAGTCCTCTCCATGAATTTATCACCTGACCACCTGCCCATCCCTTTGCCCTCCAGTTTTCTGACATTTCTTTGTTACAGGTTTATTTCATTAGGTATGTTTTGTTTGTTTCATGAACCTGCTATAGATGTTTTTTTCTAGTTAACTTTTGCATAACTTTGACTATTAGCAATATTAAACATTTTCAAATGTTGAGTAGCTAGTTGCATTTACCTTGTTAAATTGTCCTATAGTGTGTCCATTTATTTATTTGGGTCTTAAGAGTTTTTATTGGTTTGTATGAATTCCTATTAATAATCACATTAAATTTGTTCTTTGTTGTTTCCTACAAATATTTTTATTATTTAACTATTCGTCTACAATGATACATTTAATCCACATCTCAGATAACCCCTTATAATAGACTTAAATATGCAAATTGTTTACCTTCATAGGTGTTGAGATAGTAGTTTTTTACTACAAAGTCCTCTGAGTTGTTGTCTGGGAAACGGCCAAGGCGTGATAGAGGTCCATAGACTGGCGATGCATAATCAGAATAATCCTTGATGATATCTCTTCTCTGCAGTTTCCCTTCAATGTTCTTTCCCTTTGCTTCGATCTTTCTGATTGCTAAAAGAAAAAATACCCACATGACTCTCTCCAAAATGTTGTTCTGAATAAGAAATGCAAAATAGTAAACTAATTCTAGTTTCATTCACCGGAAAGCTACTGAACTGAATGAATTTCATGATGTTCACTGGAGCCAGAATGTGACACTAAAAACAGGTCTGCCATGAGACAGGCAGGAGTGACAGAAGCTGGATCAGTTAGTTCTCAACTCATACTAATCACAAATCTTTTATAACTGCAAGCTTTTACAAGCTTTGGGCCAAGAGGTTTTCAAAGAAAGTTTATTAAATTAAGGAAATTCAAAGTAAATGAAAAAGACAAGTTCAGTGAGTGCTAGGAGAATTCTTCCCCACTACAAGGCAATTAAAAGGGAGGACTACAGGTTCATCTTGGTTGACGCCAGAAACTGGAAGGTGACTGTTTAGTTTTCAGACTTGTTTGGCAGTCAGAGGGGAAAGGCTGAGCTGTGCCCACCAGGAGAATTCTCAGCTCAGGAGTCAAGCTTAGTCTTCCACCTGCTCTTTTCCTTTCCTCACAGATCAGTCCCCTTTAACAGCTCCAGGTGTACCCTCAAGGTGTGAGGCATACGACTTGCAGCCATGCGGATATTGTCTGTTTAATTCCCAGTGCTTTTGTGTGGAACTGGGAGTTTTAGAATTAAGTAAAAATAGTTTATATTTTATTATAAGCTATTTATAATTACTTATCTACAAAGTTAGTCAAATCCTTCACTAGTCATGTACCAAAAAGAAAAAAAGGTGGACAACATCTAAATGAATACCTAGTTGTTACTTAAAAGTCATTTTTTCACATCGAGAAGTTAAGTTCACCAAAATAATTTTTAAGTAGTAATTTAATTTTTGTAATTGCTTTTCTTTTGTTAGAAAACTAATAGGTGATTGTTACTTGTATACATATCAGTTGCTGATTTGCGTATAAAGGTAATATAATTTTTAAGTAAATAAATGACATTAAAACTTTCTCAGTTGAGTAAAGTTTTACAATTAAATGTTAATAATTTACAATTTTTAAATAATTTTCACTTGAATTTTATAGTCATTCTTAATCCTGCTCTGAATAAAGTGTAAGCCATATATTTCCTATTTTTATATATAAAGTACAAATACATATGAAGAACATAAACATCTATATAAGATGTCAGTGGTATTTTCCTAATCACAAAAAAAGTATATTTTTAGGAAATAAGTATATTAGGAAAAAAGTATATTTCCAAGGTTACTTTTAGGGGACAATAATGAAAAAAAAAGTTGAGCAATAGGACTCTGTCCAGGGCCTTAGGCATGAATATGAGGAACCATCACTCACCCCCTCCATAACATCAATAACTTAATTACCTATTAGGAGGTGATCGCTTATGTAGAGAGGAACTTTCCTCCACCCTTCTACCTTCGAAAAATAACTCGGCTCTCATCCCTTACCTATTTGATTCACTAGGACCAAAACAGAATTTTATCATAGCTAAATCAGAGAACAAAGCCCCCTTTCCATTTTCTTCCTTCATCATACTACACCATTACTTGATATGTGTGTGTGCTGGATTTGTGCCAGTTTAGCTTCTTTTGCTTCCTGCAGTGTACACCACTTGGCATTCAAGTGCTTCATGTCCAATTCATTTTGACGCTCTTCACGCTTCTTCAGCAGCTCTTTTAAAACTTCCAGGCGAATGTCCTGCAGTCTTCAAGTTAATTACAGAGCATTAAGACATATACAGTATCTCAAAATATGTTGTTCTACTAGAGAACACAAGAATAGTTGCTACAAATGGAATCTTCTTAGTGGGCACCATCTTCATATACTTTTCTAAAAGATCCCTCTAGCAAAAATGTGACCAATGACTTCAGGGAAATAGTGAATCCAACATGATAACAATGTGTGGGTATAGCTGTGAAGGATGAAGAATGGTATGGCAGGCAGGTGGGGTAAAAGAAGGGCTCTCCAGGCAGATTTCTGGGGGATCAAGAAGTCTGTGGACGGTTCCAGGTTGAGTGGTATGTATTGCTGGAGGGTTAAGGAATGCAGAAGTGAGAGAAAATGGGGTGTGGCATGCTCTCTTAAGAGTGAATCTGAAAACGCCAGTGCCCAGTACATAGTAGATACTCAGTAAATCTGTTTCCCTCCCTTTACCTTTAAGTGTTCTCCTAGTGTATCCAGATGATTGCTCAGATAATTTTTTTGTGTTGTGTGGCACTGGGGATTGAACCCAGGGCCTTGTGCCTGTGAGGTAAACACTACCAACTGAGCTATATCCCCAGCTCAGATTACTCAGATATTTCTGAACCAGACTTTGTCTGCCTAAATTCCTGGTGTCCTTTGACTAACTAAAAAAAGTACTCATTTTGATCCCCAAGAAATCTACCCCTTTTCTTACATCTTCTTGCCTCTGCCAATGATTTCTCCTCCAACCATTTCTTGCATTCATTCTCTAGCTTGTGTTTATATCCGCTCTCCTAACTGGGACTCCTTGCAGCTAGTCTCTCCTCCTTCCAAACTTTGTTCCATATAGCTGTCAAGGTTCCCTTTCCTAAAACAGAGCTCTGAAAGCACATTTTACTTTACTTAAAAATTCATGCATTCATTTATTCTCTCACTCATTTGTCAAATATTTAGGAGGCCAGAAACAATGATGTGCAAGATAAGTTGCTGCTCAGGAAGCACTGTGCTCACAGAAGAGGCACAGAAACCAACATGTACAATGCAAGGAGATAAATTCTAGGCTTAGAAGAATGAAAAGGCCTCTGTGGGAGAAGAAAGACAAGCAGGGGAGTGGAGCGGGCGGGGGAAGGCTTCCTTGTGGATGGAGGGAGGCATGAAGTCAGCAGAGCATAGTGGATAAACGAGGCTTGGGGTCTGCCACACAGACCAGGGAAGAGCTAGGCCTCAGCCAAAAGGACTACAGAGCACAAACAGAGCTTTTGAAAATGAATACATGTGGGAGAGTAAGGAAAGCAAATGAGTATGGGGAGGCAGGCACTTTTAAAAATAAGACACAGGCCTGCTGCCACCTTTCTCTCTAGAGCGAGAAATACAGGCATGTTCTGCATAGCGACTCTTAGGTCAAGGGTGAACCCATCTACCATGGTAGTCCAATGGGATCATAATGAGCTGAAAAGTTCCTATCACCTAGTGATGCCACAGGCATCGCAACATCACAGCAAAACACATTACCTTATGCTGGTGTAAACAGCCCTACTATGTATCAGTCATATAAAAGCACAGCACATACAATTATGGACAGTACTTGATAATGGTAATAAACAACTATGTTACTGATTTGTGTACTCACTATATTTTTATCATTAGTTTAAGGTGTACTTCTTCTAAAAAATCAGTTTACTGTAAGACAGTATGCCGTGCTATGCAGGAAGCATCCATTTCCCATCTTCATTAATTGCATCAAGAGCCATACTGTGATGAGTCTGCCATCTGGTTTGTCGAGGCCCTCTCTGTGATGTTCACACAACGATGGAATCACCTAACCACACATTTCTCAGAACATATCCCACACTTAAGCACCCCATGGTCAAGTTTTAAACCTCACCACTTTTACTTTAGTTTCTTCAACTGTAAAAGTGAGATAATATTATCCAGCTCACAGGGTTGTTGTGAGATTTAAATGAGTCAGTGTATACAAAGAGCAAGAGCAGTAGTCTTCAAACTTAACTGTGCTCAAGAATAATTTGTAGGACCCACATTGTTGGGTCCCACATCCTGGGATGGGGCCTGAGAATCTGCATTTCTAACAAACTTCCAGGTAGTGCTGATGTTGCTGGTCTGTGGATCACATGTTGAGAACTACTGACTTAGAACACTGCTTGGCCCATTGTAAGCACATTATAGGGTTACTTGCTCTCTGTCATCATCATCATCATCATCATCATCACTGATATTACTGCCCACCTGAAGGCTTCTTACACATCCTTCCACACCCAGCTCAGCAGCTACCTTTTCCAAATCACCCTTCTCAAACACATTGGACTGTTCTCTCACCTGGGTTCCCCTAGCTCTTGGTGTAGAAAGCAGCACATCGCTGGTAGAACATACCTGAGAGGCGTTGTTCTGAGAGTCTTTTGTCTCATCCTCTGCCCACATTCCTACCTCCAGCCCCAGGAGACCATAACCGAGCTCTGTTGGGCACAGCAGTTTCCCGTCATTCTGTTCCCCATCTCACAGCACAGAGCCCGGCACACAGGAGGAACTCAAAATATGTATATTAAAACTGTCCTCAGTATAACAGAAGTACTTACCTTCTCAGATGATGCCCTTACTCTGACCAGATAAATTTTTAATATTTTTAATATCTTCTGAAAAAGACATTCCTTTCCGAAGTACAGCAATGAATTTAAATTTTTGCGGACAAGATTGGGTAGCTTGACACATACGTTGTTCCCAAACACTATTTTCTATTAAATTGCAAGCTTTTACCAACACATCACATATTCTAGATTCAGGCTTAATAAGAAGGTGTTGTGGAGGTTCAGTGGAGGTTGGGGGAGAACATATTTTGAATTCTCCACCAAGCCGAGTCCCTAACTCTCTTGGTCCCTAACTCCCTTGTATGTAAGGGGCCTTAGTAGCATTGCTATGAACAATAAGGGCTTCAGCATGGCCTAGAATAAAGGACAACCTTAACAAGTACCCTTCCTTTCTTGCTTGTTAGGGAATTGTAATTTTTGATACTATAATTTCTCATCTTTTCTACATATCAGCAATAATCTCATTACCAAAAATATGTCAGTTACAATGACTGATGTGCCTTGGCATATTGTTATTTATCCATACTGTCATGTATGCTCATCTTTTAATGGAAGCATTTCAATTCTTCCTTTCAAATAGGAAATGCCTCATTGCCTACAGCTATAACCCCTGACATCCTGACTGTGAATCCAGTGTTGGGGGACTAAGGGACAGGACTACTAGGAGGCTGGTCCGTGGGTAAGGAAAAGGGCCAAGGCCTAGGGACATTGGCACTGGGAATGAACACAAAGGGAGAGTTTGAATGATGCTCTGAAGAAGTCAGCAAGATTCTGCAACAATCTAGATAGACAATAAAGAAAAAAAATAAAGAGGGCTGGGGTTGTGGCTCAGTGGTAGAGTACTTGCTTAGCATGCGTGAGGCACTGGGTTTGATTCTCAGCACTGCATATAAATAAATAAAATAAAGGTCTATCAACATCTAAAAATTTTTAAAAGAAAAATCAGAGATGCTCTGAAGGAGTTGCTGACATTGGGGTTCCATGCTGAACTTCACACACCAGGAGGGCATGACACCTTTTCATGTTACTGGAGAGAAATTTATAGAGAGCTCCTCCAGTACATCAGGGGGCAGAGATTGCTCCTGAAAGAACCAGAAACCCTATTTTTTTATCTCCATAGGTTGAGATTGCTTCTAGGCCCAGGCATTTGGGAAACTGATTTACAGATGAAAAGAAGTACAAACATAACTCCCATCAGTGCAGGATAAGTATCTGGATGGTAGGTAACATACTTTTCAATCTCCTGCTCTCTAAAGGCCCACTCCTTCCTCTCCATTGCATTCATCATCCTCCTCCTCTTCTCAAACTGGCGGATGTCATCCAGAGGGGGAAGAGTGGCTTCCCAAGCACGCTTCTCCCGGGCTCGTTCTATCATCTCCACCTCAGCCTGTCCTGCTGGAAGACCTCGACCTGGAGGATGAAACATCCCACCTTAGAAAGCAGAGGGCAAACCCATTACTGCCAGGGTATAATTTACTCCCTTTCACTTCCGATCTTCTTCCCTAAATTCAAGGGTTGTGACAGGACACCATGATACAGGAATGCCTTCTAGATGTGCCTCTTGGCTTGTTCTGTTGGTGCCCTGCACTGCCTCTTGCTCATAACTGAGCCATAAGATGTGGTGAGCGCCTCTAAACGTGACCTTGATTTAGTCCATCATCTTTCTGGGACCAAAAGTTGATACAGAAAATGGGGACTAAAACAAGTTTCCTTTGATCATTGAACCCCAATAAACCAACCTTTGGTTTATTTTCATTTAAAAATAATTACAGAAAAGTATAAAGAAATAAATAAGTCCTATTTCTATTAAATATAATAAACTACTTACAAAATTTATGCTTTATTTCAAATCTTTTGTTAGACTCACACTTGTAAAAGAACACATCATATAGGAATTTACTATCTCTTGTTTTTAAAATTAGTATAATATAGAAAAGGATAAAGTGCTATATTTCTGCCCTTTGTTTCCAGAAGCAATCACAGTGGGCATACTGTCAATGCACTTTTAGCTTTATGAGTGTGTGTAAAGAAACTTGTAAACCCATGTGCAAAATAATACATACACATGTTTATATACATATATATATATATATATATATATAATGATGTGTATTTTGTGTGGAGTTTTCTTTAGTAATTTTAAAAACAAAAAAGCATGAAAATAAAACTTTCAATACTCAGATTTAACAACTGCATACACATTTTGTCTCATATATTTTACCTGTTCTAACCAAAGAAATTAAAACATTTAAAATAAAGTTTACCAAGCACAAAGCCCTGGGTTTGATCCCCAGCATCGCTAAATAAATAAATAAATAAATAAAAATAAAGCTTGCCAACATATCAAGCCCCAATGCCTGTTTCCCTCTCTCAAATAAACACAAAAGAAATTTGCAACTCTCCTTCCAATCTTAGTATTTTATATACAGATTTATATATATCTAGATCTTGCAATATAAAGTTAACATTTCTTTAGAATTTAAAATATGCCATGCATGGGCTGGGGTTGTGACTCAGTGGCAAAGTGCTTGCCTAGCACAAGTGAGGCACTGGGTTCGATCCTTAGCACCACATATTAAAAAATAAATGAATAAAATAAAGCTCTATCAACATCTAAAAAAGATTTGTAAAAAATGCCATGCACTGATTTAATTCATTTAATCCTCCATTAAGCCCTATCATATAAATGTAATTACTCCTATTTTCCAAATGTAGAGACTGAGGGGTCAAAGGAGAAGTAACTTGTATAAGATCACAGCTGGTAAAAAGCAGAAATGAGGATTTGAAGACGGCAGTCTAAGCTTCGTGTAAGCTTCATGTTTTTATGCACTCCAGGACACTCTTTCTCTAATAAAAACAAATATGAACCAGAAACCAGATTTGATTCAAATATTAACAAAAAATGAACTATATATAAATAAAAGGCATATTGTTTTTATTTAATATTTATATACATCATCTTGTACTACCATTCTGAAACTTGTTTTTCTTTCTTTCTTTCTTTGCGGTGCTGGGGATTGAACCCAGGGCCTTGTGCTTGCAAGGCAAGCACTCTACCAACTGAGCTACATCCCCAGCCCACAAGCTTGTTTTTCTTATTCAACTTTGTTTTGGGGGCTTGGCCATACTCATTTAGCGAGATCTAGGACTTCATTACAATTTAAACCGTCTTTTCACATGAACATTTAGACTGCTTCTAATTTTTTGATTATGCACAATGCCACAACAAACATCCCTGTACTGGTCTCCTTGTGCCCATATGTGAGTTTCTCTAGGATTCTTAGAAGTGGAAATGCTAGAGTCTGGCAGTCAGATCATAAAACATGAGCATTTTAATTCAGGATACTGTCAAATTTACCCTCAGGAAGTATATTTTTGCTCATGCTTTCTGAGATTCCCTGCTGGTTCCTCCTCCAGTCCAAGTTCCTCACTTCCTCCCACACTGCTTCTGCCTAATCTTAGTTGCTTTTTGCAGTCCCTACAAATATTTAGTAGTTCATTGAGTATATATAATTTTTACTTTCCTGAAATGGAGTTTGTGGGAGTTCTGTTGTCCTTGTTGCTATTATATAATTTGGGGAAAGAGAAGAGAAAAAAATGTAAATTTATACAAGCACAGTTATATTCGGAGTAGGAATTTGAATTAGAATTGCTCGAAGGTATAAATTGTTCAGGGAAGAAATCAAATCTATTCAAGCATGAATTTTTCTGTTCACAAACATGGTGTGTCTCTGTTTTAATCATATCCTTGATTTTGAGCTTAAAGAACAATTTATAATTTTCTCAATAAATGCCTTAAAATGTATTTATTAAGTGATTTCCTAGGTATGTTGTCATTTGTTGCTATTACAAATGTGGTTTTTTCAATAATTTTGCTAATTAGATATTACTCTCATACAGGAAACCTAGCAGTGTTTGTATATTGATTTCATAATCAACTCTTTTCTTGTTCTGATAATTTATTTTACTAGGTTTTCCAAACAAGCACATTTGTCTGAAAATATAATTTTGATGTTTCTTTCTAATTCTCATAATTTTTTTTCTCTTACCTTACTGCATTGATTCAATGCTTCTCAACCAAGGTGCTATTGACAGATTTGGCAGACAGTGACTTCTTGTATGAGACAGTCCCATGAAGTACAGGATGTTTAGTGTCCGTGCCAAATTATTCCCTACACCCCATTCCATATGCTAAAGGCCTGAAGCACTTCTTAATCATTATTACATTTAAAAATACCACCCATACTTCTAAATGTCCCTGGCTGGGCAGGAATCATAGCCCAGCTCACTAAACTCTAGGATAGGATCTTCTCTACACATTGCTATGAGATGGTGGAGATGAGGATATCCTTTTTTTGAGGATAAAGTTTCAAGAGTTTTGCCTTTGGTATTATGTTTACTAAAGGTTGTAGAGATTTTTTTTTATTATTGAATTTCTAAGTTTCCTCTGCTTCCAATTTATTTTGAGTTTGTATCATGAATGAGCACTGAATGTTATCAAATACTTTTTCTGCATCCAGTAAAGCATGTTTCCTTTTCTGTTAAAATTATAAATTACATGGTTGATTTTCTGAAGTTGTAAAAACTTGAATTTTGCTGACTAACCCACTTGGTTACAATGTCACCCTTTTAAAATACAGCAAAATTTGATTGGTGGTATGTTATTTAGAATTTTTTGCATATATTCTATACCTAAGATTGACTGTAATTTTCCCTTCAAGTACTGTCCTTATTCAATTTTCAAGTCAAATCTAAACTATTCATACAATAAATATATTAACTTTCATTCTCTCTCTCTTTGCCAAAGGAATTTGCAAAAACAAGAGTTTATGAGATCCTTGAAAAAGTGGCAAACACCTGCAAAACTATTTAGGCCTGGTGCTCTTATATTTTTTCCTTCTTAGCAAGTAATTTCTTTAGTTATTTATCTATTCTTAAAACCAACTTCTTTAAAAATTGCATTTTTTTAAATACAGCAAAAGATATGCATTGTATTCTCTTACATTTCTTACATCCTTTAATACTCTGTATTTGCATCATTTTTCTTGATGCTTCCTACAAGAGGCTTGGTTTTATTATTAGACTTTATCAAAAAATTACTTTATGGTCCTAACAAGCCATTTCTTTTGCCTTTTTCAAAGCTCTAGTTATTAATTTCTGATTTTAATTTCATTATTTACTTAAGCTGTGAAGATTAAATGAGTTAGAAATGTAAAGCACGATTGCCACTGTTCTTGGTACATAGTAATGAGCACTCAACTTTTGTCCTGAGTGTCATCCTTTTTCACTATGTCTTTTTTCATATATCTGTTTGTAAACTTTTTATTAATGCATATCATAAGTATAGAAAGGTGAAAAATGAGTATCTCCTATAACGACACCCAGATCAAGGAATGCAATGTTACCCAAACTGTAGAGTTCCCATCAGACTCCCTTCCCAGCATCTACCTGCCCCAAGAGAAGTCATCCTCATGCCTAACAGATTACTTTAGTTTTTGTTGTTTCTGAGTCTGATACAAATGGAATCACAATGTAGGTGCTCTTTCCTATCTTACTTCTTTCTTCAGCATTATATATGTGAGATTCACCAGGTGGTTATATATAATTGTACTTCTATTCTCATTATTATACACATATTCCATTGTGTAGAATATACCATATTTTATTCATCTATTCTATGGTTGTTGGACATTTGAAATGTTTTCACTTTGGAGTCATTATGAATAGTGTACCATGAACACTTTTTTTTGTACATGCCTTTTGGTAAACACACAAGGATTTCTGTTGGAATTATGTGTTTGTTTTTCTTTGGTATACACCTAGGAAATTTCTGGGTTGTAGCTGTAAGCACATTTCATAAATGAATTTATTTAATCCTTGTAATATCCTTTAAGATAGCTTTATTATGTATGAAAATTTCTTTATTTCACCTTCATTCCTTAATATTTTGGCTGGTAAAAAATTCTAGATCTGCAATTATCTTACCATATCTTAAATATAATACTACAAAATGTCAATCTGCTTTTAACCCTTTGTGGGTAATCTCACTTTTTTCTCTAATAGTTTTTGTACTTTTTCTTCTATTAGCAGTAGATGTGAATTCTTAAATATTTATCCTTCTCAGTACTCAGTGCAATTTTTCTTTGTGAGGGTTCATGCCTCTCTGCAGTTCTGGGGAATTCTGGACCATTATCTTTTGCTGCACTGCTTCTTTATCATTCCCTCTATTCTCACTTTCTGAAGATTATAATGCCATTTTCCATGACTCTTTTACCTTGCTTTACCTCTGTATGTTGCATTCTGGAATTCGTCTTCATTTTTTCACATATCTGTTGGCCATTTGTATGTCTTCTTTTGAGAAATGTCTACTAGAGTTCTTTGCCCACTTTTTACTAGGCTTACTATTTTCTAGTTATTGAATAGTTTGAGTTCCTTGTATATTTTGGATATTAGCCCTTTATCCAATATATGATTTGTAAATATTTTCTCTCAGTCTGTGGGTTATCTCTTCACTCTATAAGCCAGAGTTGCCTGTATGTGTGTAATTTTCGGAACTCAATAGTGTGAATGGTGATTGTACTGTCATCTACAAATATTCAAGAGAATTACTAACTTACCCCAAGTCAGAGTAGCCAGGGTCAAGAGCTCAGGGATAGTGTCCTGGCATACTACATATTCTGGAGAGTATGGATCTGTTTGAACATCAGCATCCCTATAAACAGTCTGAGTGCCCACAGTAGATTTCGAAGGGATGGTTGGGTACTTAGAAGGAACAGGAGGAAAAATATATGGTTCTGTCCTAAAAGGAAAAAATTAGTTTAAAAATTGAGACTTAATATGATCATTTAAAGTACTATATAATCATGTAGAAATAAATTCTTCAGTTTCACTAAGTCTCTTTATCCTTTAAATGCTGATAGGCACAAAGTTATAAATCCACTCTAACCAGGATTATGCTCCCAAACCCTGCTAGAATTATCTTCTTATTCTCACTTCTGCCTAGAAACTGAGTGGGAATAAATGCCTTGGTCTACACCCCAAAGTGTGCATTTATCTGGTGTTATTGGGCAATGCTGGAGTACAGAGCTATAAAAGATGGATTCTAGGATGCTGTACAGTACTTCTGAACCTATTCAGAATTGCTAAGTTCCCTGGTTTCTTCTCTGTTTTCAGTCACCCACACACCAATTTCAGTCATTTCTCTCTAGAAATACAGGAGTAGTGGAAAGAGAAGGGATGTTTTCTGAGAAGGAAGGAAGCAAGCTTGTCAGTCAGCCAGCCTGCCTCTTTCTGAATAGATGACTTAATAATTAATGCCAGGATAACTCGGTGTTAACCGAGTGAAAAATTTACCTAATCCCTTACACAAAAATTAACCCCAGATCATTTAAAAATGTAAAGTAAAAATGAGACTATAAAAGCACTTATAGAGCTGGGCGCTGTGGGGCACACCTGTAATCCCAGACTGGGAGACTGAGACAGGATGGTTGAGAGTCAAAGCCAGCCTCAGCAATTTAGCGAGACCATAAGCAACTCAGCGAGAGACCCTGTCTCTAAAATACAAAATAAGGGCTGTCTCTAAAATACAAAATGTGACTCAGTGGCTAAGTGCTCCTGAGTTCAATTCCCAGTACAAAAAAAAAAACCAAAAAACAAAAAACAAAAAAAAAAAACCCCACTAATAGAAAGTAAAGGTCTTTTTAAGCATGGTCCAAACATCAGAAACTATAAAAGAAATGGCCATAGAATGAAGAGTAAGTTTAAACTTCTGTATTTCAAAATATCACAATTTTAAAAGGTGAATGAAAAAGTTGGAAACAGGTTTTGGAAATAGGTTGTGCATATATATGACAAAAAGTTGAGAAGTCTTTTACATAAAAAGCCCTTAAGAATCAATAAGAAAATTGAATAATCCATAGAAAAATGGTAGATAAACACAAAACAAAAAAATAAAACTTTTAGCAGGTGAAAAGATAATGAACCATAAATAGCAATCAAAGAAAAGTAAATCAAAACAGAGAGAAGCTATTTTATTATGTAAGCAAAGATTTTAAAAGATTGAAAGTACCTAGCATTGATGAAGTTATGAAAAAATGGGCATTCTTGCAAAGTATTGATGGAAATACAAACAGCTGGAAATACAAATACAACTGGCTGACAGGTAATTTATCAATATATAGCAAACCCTTAAATACTTTTTGCTCCAGCAATTGTACCCCTAGAAATTTACTCTGGGAAATAATTTGACAAATGTACAAGGGTACAAAGATTTATATGCATACATGTTCACAAAGTCCCATATAAGCGTAAAAAATTAGAAACCTAGATGATCACAAGCAAAAGAATAATTGTTAAAAACTATGGCACATTCATAATGAAATCTATGCAACTGCTCAAAGTAATACTATAATCTATAATTACAAATATGCAAAAATATTCATGGTTCATTATAAAGCAGGAAAAAGATACTATTAAACAGAATATATAATAGAATTCCAATTTTACGTTTTTAAAAACTGTACTTTTATACATAGAGAAATGCCTAGATGAAAATATAACACAATAATAGTAATTAGCACAAAAAATTGAGTTTTATGGCCAAAAGAAAAATAATAGTAATAGTTCTGGAGAGAATTGCAGAGAGAATTTTTTCATCTTTATAGTTTTCTAAATTTTCTTTTTTAACATGTGAACATGTGTGGTGTTTGTTTTAAAATAAGAAAAAAAAACATAGCCACTTTCATTTTTTTAAAAGTTTTTTTTTTCCCAGTTAGTAGAAGCACTGGTTAAATTACATAAATAATCAATAACTAAAGATAAGGGCCAGGGGCTAAGGGTATAGCTCAGTGGTAGAGTGCCTGCCTACTTTGTGTGAGACCTGGGCTGGATCCCCAGCACCACAAACAAAACAGAACAAAAACAAAAAGATATTTCCATTTTAAAGAACAGAGGTAGTACAGCATATTCAATGACTTAACTCTAAGAAAAAAGGAATTTCAAGCCAGTTAGAAAGAAGTACTTATTTGGAGGTTCAACCTGTGAAGGAACAAATACTTTGCAATCAGTTTTCCAGCAGTTGCTGTGATTTCCTAACATGTGTAGACAATATAGGTATTTATGGCTTCTTAAGTTTTCAGCAGAAATAATTTTATTACAAAATCCTAGTTGAGAAAATAACTAGCTTTATACTATCCCAGATTACATGAAAATTTACTATCATACTATGGGACTAAGGAACAGAGTTACTTTAGATTAGGTAAAGGGGAGTGAAAGAGGGGAGGGGGTATAGGGGCAGAAAGGACAGTAGAATGAATCAGACATTATTACCCAGTGTACATATATAACTATATGATTGGTGGGATTCTACATCATGTATAACCAGAAGAATGAGAAATTATACTCCATTATATATGATGATTAAAATGCATTCTACTGTCATGTAAAACTAATTAAAACATCTAAAAATTTTTAAAAGAGAATATTTATTCCAAAATAAATAATTATTCATTTGGACCATTTTATCAAATTATGATAAGGTCTTAGATTATGATAAGGTCTAATGAATTCTTCTGACAAAGTTTTCTGATGGTTAGTGTAGACGTGCCCAAGAAAGAGATGCAATAGAGGAATGCTACTTTGATAGGACTTCTGCATTTAATACATAATTTTCTAACTGATTTATTGTTTCTAACCTAAGCTTTCCCCCCACTTGGTTTTAGGGAGCGTAAAATATGAATGAGAAAGAACAATGATCTCTTTCAACCTCCTCCTCAGGACTCAGACCCAAAAAACTCCCCCATCTACTTTTTGCTTGACCTGACCCCTGCTCTGTTCCAGCCCATTGTCTTGGTCACATACTCTGGCTTGGTAATCCTGGCAGCAGCCACTGCAGCTCTGTTGGCCCTCCTCCTCTCCCACAGCCCACGTACCAGGGGCCCTCACTGTCTGCCACACCCAGTCTTCTAGATTTTCCCTCCCAGATCCAACAGAGGGGCATACAAAGAGAGACTTCATTGAATGTTTTCAGAGTATTAACTTCTTATTCTCAATGCCAAGATGTTTACACAGAATCAAAAGATCCAACAGCCAGTATGAAAAGGCTGTAGCTGGAGAAGGCCAGCTGCTCCTACTAACACAGGTGGCACTTTCTTCACTGCTCAGAAACTCAAACCTGCCAGGATTCAGAGATGGCTTTGCTCAGAAATACTGATTCATTCTTTTAAAACTTCTATAGTAAAAACTTTGAGCATGCCAATGTCATGGTTTATCTTTTGGAAAGAATGTTTATTCCTATGTCATTGATACTTAGGAAGGAGCAGAAGAAACATGTTGTTAAGCACTGTAGGCCTTGACCTCCCTATAATCTAACAATGGTTATATGAGAGGCAATTATGACCTCCAAAGTAGAAGGTCCATGAGTCTGCTTCTAAAATATTGCCAGAGGGATCTATAGGGATCTACCCATCTCATAGCTCCCCCTTTGCTCACACAAAGCATTTCATACAAGAATGCATCTCTCCCTGATAAGCTGGCACCTGACAAAGTTGCTCCATCTGGGAAGAGCAGAGAATCTATTCTCTATCTCACAGTCTTTAAAAAAAAAAAAAAAAAAAAAAATCAAGGGAGAAGTAGGATCCTATTTGGCATTTATTTTGAGGATTATAGATATTTTATAACATATGTCTTATTCACATTAAGAATAACTACATCCTTTAAATGTATGCTTGAAGCCTAGTCCTAAACACTTTTCTATTCAGAATTTGAAATCTAAAAAAAAGGCATCTTTTCCTGAACATATCATGAATATACTTTCTTTTTCATCACAGAGAAATAATAAGGTATGTTAACACAGGAAAAAGTATAGCAAAAGGTAGATTTTCAGTGTAGTGCTCTCCCTAAACTGCTGCTTGACCCTAAATTATTAAAGATATCTGTCCCAGATTCAGCCCTTGAATTTTACTCCTCTCACTGTGGTTCAATTCTTTGTGCAAGAAAAACTATATTTTACTTATCTTGGTATATCACATTGCCTTGTATAGGTTAAATGATTATTAAAATATAAAATTCTAGGATTCCAAAAAATTCTTTAATTTATTAGTTTTCCTGATAAAATGTTGAAGAATCATCATCAAATAAGTGTGTGTTTCAGGGAAGCAAAAGAGGACATTTAAAGAATTTTCAACTTTTTTTTCTCTTAATCATAACTGCTATGGTTTGAATATACGTCTCATCCAAACTTCATGTTGAAACTCAATTCCCATTTTAATAATATTGACAAGTGGGGTCTGTTTTGGAAATGATGAGTCCTCATGAGTGGATCTGGTACCTTACAAAAGAGTGGGAGGTAATTAACGTTAAGGTCCTTTTTGTCCTTCCACCTTTCATAGTGTGAGAACATAGCATTTGCTCCTCCAGCCAAGTAAGAACAGAGCAAGTCCTCACCAGACACTAAATGCTAGTGCTTTGATCTTGGACCCCACCCCAGTGTTCAAAACTATGAGAAATAAATTTCTATTATGTATAAAATACCCATTCTGTGGTATTTTATTATAGTACTTAAATGGACTAAGACAACAACTCATAATAAGAAATACGTTTTATATATATTTTTATATATCATTATATACATAAAAACACGCATATATCTATCTTAAAAGGTATAGCAAAGAACAACTCTCCTTAATATGTCTGATACTTTATTTTCTATTCTGTTGTTTATTTTTTAAATGCTTCTCATGACCCACTAGAAAATTCCACACTTTCCAATGTTCATGATTTGCAGTTTGAAAAATATTGATTTAGAGAACTATCTTCTAACAGCAAACACTGAAGTAAATAACAAATCAAACGAGAGTTTTGAAATAATGGTCACTTACTTGGTTGCTGCAAAAACAACATTGAGTGGCATATGTTGATAAAAGGGAAGGAAGGGCCTGGGAGGAAAAAGGAAAACAGATGTGTGGGAATTTTGCATTTTGCATTTCTTCTAATTTTAATATCTGTTTCTTAAAATCTTTGAATATCCCTGTAAGAATAATACTCAAACTTTGGCATATATAAAATCACGAGGGAAGGAAGAAGGTTCACATTTAAAATGCACATTCTCTGGTCTGGCCCAGCAGACTCAGTAGCTGTAGAGCACAGCCAATGAATGTACATTCTCAGAAGGCACGCCAGTATCTTCTCTGCAATGGCAAACAAGCCACGATTTTAGAAAATGCTCTCTACTTGAGCTTCAGTCTGCCATTAGCCCCAGCAAGTTCTTGAGTTCCCTGGGACATTTTGAAAATCCCAATGACTTAGTAAAGCATCCCCCTTTCCTCCCAAAAAAGTCTAGGAATTGAATATGCTTGAGTTAAGAAGTTAACATTTCTCTGAAAAAGTCAGCATCAGAAAAGTTCCATAAGGCAGCTGCTCATAAATAATAACATGGATTAGAAGTTTACTTTCTCAAAGAAGCTTATGCAGATGTGGTACCAAGACTGTTTTTTTAACCTACATAACACCTACAGGAAAATTCCCATCTCATTTTAATTAGGGTATATAATTATTACATGACATTGGTCTCAGATGAAATAAAGTGATTCTTTTTACTGTGTCGGTTTTGGCAATGTTCATACAGACAGCAAACGTTGACCATTTGAATACTTCTTAAACAATTTTCCCTGCTCTACAATTTCACGGTATCTCTGCCGTCTTCAGTTGATGACTTCATTTTGCTTGCAAATATACAATCTTAGTTGCAATTAGTACCTCTAAAGTTAGGCAGGCTTAGTTGGACTCTCAGCTCTGTCACAAGCTAGCTAGCTCATTGACTTTGAGTAATTTGTTTCTCCTCTCAGTTTCAGCTTCATTATTGGTAAAATGGAGGTAATATGTATCTTATGCTACATTTCTGCTGTAAAGATTAGACAACATGTATGTAAAGCACTTAAAGTGGTGCCTGGTGTACTGCATGAACTTAAAATGGCAGCTGCTATCATTATTGTAAAGGGATTTTCTAACAATGTCAAGCCTTAAATGTTCATTAACCATTACTTTGTACCTGTCAAAGTACTTATAGCGATTCTTTCCAGTAACATCAGGATCTTCGATAATTTCTTTAGGTATCTGAAAAGAAGTGCCCATTCTAAAAGGAAGCAGGAAAATATTATTCAAGTGTATTATTTCCACCTATAATTTCTACTTAACATTTCTACATCTATAGAGTATGAGTATTTCATAGTGACAGGGAAGTCTTTGTATCATGCACTTAACTGTCCTAGATTTTAGACTATCCATGATTATTTCCTGTAAGCCAGAAAACAAGGACTTAGTAACAGGGAGTAAGGGTTTGGAAATTGGTATATTTGTGAAATCCTGCATATAAAAACACCCACTTTTAATTAAAAGCACATGAGGATAACAAAATTCCAGAAGCATTATTTGTTAATTTACTAAATATGAACTTGTAAGTCATTCTAAGAAAAGCAATGATTTCAAGAGTA
This sequence comes from Sciurus vulgaris, assembly GCF_902686455.1. NCBI lineage: Eukaryota > Metazoa > Chordata > Mammalia > Rodentia > Sciuridae > Sciurus > Sciurus vulgaris. The sequence goes on along the minus strand of NC_136470.1, from coordinate 69,999,155 downwards.
AGGTGTTTTGGCTGTAAGTCTCCAAAAAATATTTTAGACACTAGCAGAAAAGAGCACTTGCAATTTCCAAGATGGATCAAAGTAACAAAAACTCAGTCATTCCTATCTTTGGTGGAAAGTTTTCAATGACTGTACATATATTCCTACCAAACTTCAGGTAATTCTCAGAAGGCATACCAGTCTTTCCCTGCAAAAGACAAACAAGCTATGATTTCAGAAACTACCGTGTACTTGGGCTTCAGGGGTCATTAGCCCCAGCAAGCTCCCCAGTTCCCTGAGATATTCTGACATTCCCAGTGACTTAATTTAAAGCATTCTCTCCCCAAATCTAGGAATTGAATATGCTTTAGTTAAGAATTTCACATTTTTCAGGCATGTAGCTCAGTGGTAGAATGCTTGCCTAGCACATGTAAGGCCCTAAGTTCTATCACCATGAAACACACACACACACACACACACACACACACAATTTAACATTTCTCTGAAAAAAAATCAGTATCAAGATATTCCCATAAGAAGGTTGCTCACAAATAATAATTTGTAGGTTAGTGATTTACATATATATTTTTTTCATGTCAACCTTCTGAGAACTTCTAACCAATAAATGTACAACCCTTGCTCCTTAAACAAGCTTTTTCTTTTTTTTTTTTGAAAAAAAAGAAAAAAAGGTTTTAACAAGATAATTTGGCCCAGGTAAACATTACAACCATACATTTTTAAGTAATGCAGAGTAAATACATCAAAATTTTAAAAAATAAAAACACACAAGTATTCTTAGGAGCTGGAGCCACTGACACTTACGTGGAAAGCTGCCAGAGGACTTCTTTGTGCTGCTCAAGTCCCCTCCATTCTCGACTGATGAATGCTGGAACAGGATCGGACTTGCTCCAATACTGAGAATATCTTGGATAATGAATTAGGTTGCTGAACATGGTTCTAAATCTGGGAACTTTTTTCTAATGTTAGGAAAGGCAAGAAGGGAGAAAAAGGACACAATTACACCATCAGATTTTTAAAGCATTTTAATTATATTGTAAACTTTCTAAAAATGGTACACAATGAATATTGGGGAAAGAATTGTTGGTAAATGCAATAGACTATTGCTAAAAAGATGCCCAGAAAATTGATGACAATGGCCGTTTATGTGGCAGGGCTAGAATTAGTTCATACTGCATATGCTTTCAGACTACTTGCATTTGCTCAACTGAAATAAATTAACGAATGGCTCTTGTATTCACAAGAATCAAGATGCCTTGCCCCTGGACAAAAATAGCAAAGCAACTTCTGCAGACCTGAAAATTCAGTGGAGATCTGATGATTAGTCAATCTAATTAAAGTGGTTAGCCATGCTAGATAGTTCAGATTCATTAGGTTGCCTTAGTAGATGAATTAGACATACCAGTCGGCTCCGAATCAGGGTGGTTTGAATATTTGCCCGCATGTGGTCTTTCTCACTTGACACAATAAACAATGGATCTGAGGAAAAAAATAATAAAGTACCATAAGGAATAGAAAATATATTCTCCTGGGTGAGAATACTAACAAAGCAACATAATTTCTTTTTTTCTTTCTTTCTTTCTTTCTTTTTTTTTTTTTTTTTTTTTTTTTTTTTTTTTTTTTTTTTTTTTTGAGATGGAGTTCTCATTATGTTGCCCAGACTAGCCCTGAACTCCTGGGCTCAAACCATCCTCCTGTCTTAGCCTACCAAGTAGCTGGGACTATAGGTATGTTACACCATGGCTGCTTGTAATTTCTCAATTGGAAAACAAATTAGAAAGTTTAGATATTGCCTAACTCTGTAACAGTTAATGGCCCTATTATTCAATCCTATCTACCAGTGAGAATTTGTTAGATCCATTTCTTTCCTGTGTAGTCCAAGTCAGTTTATGAAATTGGAATGCAAAAATAAAGCAGAGCATTTTTACAAGCACAATATCCTAAAAAGCTCTCTTCTTTCCTATGAACAAACTTCTTTCTGGGTCCAGGTAGTCCGGAAAATACTTCAAGAGGGAAGATGTTATACATACATAAGCACTATGCCCAGTTACAAGTGAAAGAAACATTAAATTTAGATACTTTTTTTATATTCAGTGTACTGAGAAGAGGCAAATATGGTGCCTCAGAATTGGTAGACATGGTAAGGAACTATCAACCTCAAATAAGACCATCTAGCTTCAGAATGCACTCCTTAAGTTTACAAGTACTGTACACTGATAATGGGCCTAAGTTATCACTCTGAAGTTCAATAGAAGATTAACCTGCTATTATAAGAACTTACTTGTTAGGTATATCTTTAATGATGAAGCGTACTAGTGATTGATTATATCATCCATTAAAATGAACCAATTTGACACTGAACTCATAAGCAGCCTTCAGAGAGACACTTGATTTCCCAAGTAGATTTATCTCTGGGGAAATAATACCCTAGCAACTGGATGACATATATTTCTTCATAGAATAAACTGGTATTGTGACTTTAGAAGTAAGTCTGTTTTGAATTTGGGTAATATGAGTCAATTCTTAAAACCTAACAACTCTGTGGTTACCCAACAAGAACAACTTGCTGGATGTAGTCATCTGATATTTCCATCAAGACTGAAAATCCTCAAGGACCTCAGGCTCCCATTTCCCTTCATACAACAAATGTGTTTTGATGGGCTATGTCCTAGGTGCTTGGACTACATCCATCAACAAAAAGATTTTTAAAATCTAACTTCATGGGAAACATATTAAACAACAAACATAATAAATGAGGAATTATGTAATACGTTAGATTTGGAGGATAACAAAAGTGCCATTTTTAAAAAGAGAAGATCAGAGTAAGGTAGACTGGGTTGCAATTTTAAATTTGAAAATTCCATTGAGAACATAACATGTAAGGAAATTGAAGGTGAGGGAGTTTGCTATATGGATATTTGGAGGAAGTGCATTCTAAGAGAGAAAATGCTAGATGAAAGGCCCTAGGATGAAAGCATGACTGATATGTTGGAGAATGACAGAGACCAGAATGAATGAAGCAGAATGATGGAAAGAACAGTAGGTAAAAAGTGAGGGAAATTACCAAGAGGCTAGATCCCACAGGGCTTCTTAGGTAACAGTTAAGGAGCTTGGAGGTGTTCATATTTGTATCACCGACCCCCATACCTACCTTCCCAGTTTTTTTCTATCAGATGGAAACCAGACCCAAAGTCAACAAACTTACTGGTTGGTCAGCATCAATCTTATTTCTCATTTAAGTCTTCAGTTAAGATAAATGAAGACTCGACTCTATACAATCCTTGGTGAGCTTTAGGATCAAGCGGTCATTTAGAGTACTATGCCAAACCCTGTCCTAGTAAGAGAAATCCACACAAAAGTGGCTGTCAGATGGAAAAAGGAAGCACATACATGGAAAGGATGCACATGCCAGATAAAATACAGAGAGCTAGAGTTGCCAGCTAAATCTGAATTTCAAATAAGCAATTAATAATTCTTTAATACAAATAAGTCTCAAATATTGCATGAGATGGAAAATTTATACTAAAATATTATATGTTATTCTTGAAATTCCAATTTAGCTATGCATCTTCTATTTTTATTTGCTAAATCTGGCAATGCTGATAGGGTAAAAGACCATAAGGTCAAAGAAAGAAAGCAGGAGAAAATGGCATATTAGTATTTACTTTTCCTGTCCAGGTTCTAGACTGTTCTGATTATACTTTGCTCTTGCATGAGACTGTCCGTTTTACTGTTACAACACAAACTTTTACTTGACCTATTATAAATGGATTTCCAAGGGATATGAAAACACTTAGCAATCTCTCTACAAAAGAGACATTTAGAGATAAAACAAACAATAAGCTTAATAATCCTTCATCTTTATGGAACATGTTTATCTTCCTTTGTAAATTACCTTTGAAAGCAACATAGTGATATGTCTACAGGACGTTACTAGATTTATTTCATAAGAGGAAACCAAGAGAGAATGAAGAAAGTCACGGGCTAAAATATGTAAGCAATCATTACACAGCTCCTATCCAGTAAATGGGTACCCTACAGGTTACCATTCAAAGACAACTCTGGGAATCCCAAAGGCAACGCCGCGTGTTTGGAAATATGCTAGATTCATGCCAAAGGCTGGAGCTACTGAGGGCAAAACTGGAAAAAATCATGTTTTAACTTTTGTAACAAACCTAACAGTAAATTCAGTAATTCAATTAACGTTTATGAAGTACCTAGCATACGTCCCATCCTGAAATAGACTTGAGAAGGCTACAAAAATGTATAGAACAGAAATTTAAGGTCCAAAAGAGTTAGAACACAAGTGGAAAATCGGGGAATTAAAATAAACTGGAACTTTATTAGCCCTGGAGGAACCTGGTTCTTAAACAATGTTTAAATGGATAAGAAAAAGTTTAATTAAAAAAAAAAAAAACCGCTAAAATCAAAAGTGAGATAATCTGCAATCTCTTTACCTACAATGCAAAATTTGGAGCTGCCCAGCGAATGAGAGCGGGAAGATCATTTTAGCTGGGGTTGCATGCAGTTTGAACGCGGGAACGTTATATGCATGAATACCCAAGTCCGCAAATCGCTCCATACTTTTCTGGACACCCGCCAGAACTAGGCTTCGGGAAGACAGCTCAGGTCTGAGCAAATTATCTGAGGAGGGAGATAAGGAGAAAGGTGGCACCGCGCAGTGCTCTGTGAGTCATAGCGCACCAGAGTTTGTGGCCACCTGAAGGATGCTGCCCCCGCCTAACAATGGACAACCTCGGACAGAGAGTCTATCCAGAGGTTCGTCTTTCGTTCTCCATGCCCCTGGCAAGGTCCTACCAACTGCAAGGCCAACCTGGCCTAAGAGTCGACAGCCCACGAGCGGGGTCTGGGGCAGTCTTACCATAAAGGAAATCGTACGTTCGATTGGAGGAGTAGCCCCTGGCCCTCGACTTCTCGCAACCCTGTTGCTGAGATACTTGAGGGTCAGCCGGGGGCTTCTGGATGGTCACTACGTGGCTCATGGTGCTGCCTCTTTCCTCCCGCCAGCCTGGACAAGCTAGGAAGGTCTAGTCTCTGTGTGCACCGTAGCTATGGTAACCTCCCCTCACTCCAAGGGCGCGCGGGGATCAGGGGCGGGGCGAGGCGCTGGAGGGGTGGTACCAGGCGAGGATGCAGGGCGAGGAGCTAGAGGGGAGGGGCCATGCGAGGATGCGGGGCGGGGCGAGGCACTAGGGGGGTGGGGCCATGCGAGGATGCGGGGCGGGGCGAGGCACTAGAGGGGAGGGGCCAGGCGAGGATGCGGGGCGGGGCGGGGCGAGGAGAGGCGCCAGAGAGGAACGGGCGTGAGGAGCCCGGAGGCGGGTTAGGAGAGGAAAACTAAAGGAGGAAAGGAAGAGCGGGGAGGGAAGCGGTGGGAGGGGACAGCCTCAATCCCAGTCAGTGAGCTTGCTAGAGGCGGCCCGCAGCTTTTTAGCCTCCCACGCAGGGTCGACGCCGGAAGCTGAGGAAAAGGCCATTCTAACAGCGATTTGCCAGTTATAGCCTGTAATCTCTTTCGGAAATCCCTGGAAAGTCTCAGAACCTTCTAGAATAGTTGGGTGCTTTCATTTCAGAAAGTCCCTTTCCAGGGGACTTGTGAGATGAGGAATTCAAGCTCCCCAGTGTTGGGACTTGGCACAGTAGTCCCATGCGCATCCGACAGTAACTTAATCCTCAGACTGCTGCCCCTTACTCAGCCCTGGACATTAGATCAGCGAGGAAGGGCTGCAGGCCTTCGCTCTACTTCTAAAAACTATTTATAATAGCAAAACTTAAAGATAGTAAAAAGTGAGCCCACTTTTAATAAAATAACTTTACCCAGAATCAACATTTATTCTCATTTTCCCAGTCTAGTTTCATCTTTCCCTCCTTTTTAAATCTCAGACATACTATTTTATTCTTAAAGTTTCATCTGTATCCCAAAAGTGATGCGGACTTTTAAAAATGTTTAACTTCCATTATTATATCTAATAAGATGAACACTTAATTCCTTCGTGTAATTTTATACTATGTATTCGAATTTCCCATCTTGAGTCCAAGATGTCATTTATAGTTAGTTCTATTCAAGATTCAGAAAGTCCTCACGTTGTTTTTGGTGTCTATATTTAGTCTTTTGGTTTATAACAGTTCATTGCTAGTACTCTCAAAGATCCTCTATCTTAGGGATTCTTCCATAAAAAGAACTTTCTCAAACCAACTCTTTGGGTTGAAACAGAGCTTATAGAGGACAGACTGGATAAATGTTGGAGTTTATGTCTCTTAAGTATCAAATTCAGAGAAATGAGTCAATACTCTATCAAAGTTCAATGTTAACCACAAAGTTTTTTGTTTGTTTAGCATCATTATGAATGCATGCATTTTACATATCCGTTGTCTTAATCCATTATGATGATGATTCTTTATGATGCTAAAATCATCCCGTTAGGCTAGTGGCACTCCTTAGGGTGGCTTCTTTGTGTTTTTGTTTGTTTCTTTGTTGTGACTCATAGTTACTTCTTGACTAAGCTTGTTGACTGCTACTCTTCTTTCTTTACATACTATTGGTTTTCACTCACTGTATCTACTTCTAGACTTCTTGGGGTTTGACAAATCAGGTGTACTTTGTCACCTTCGAACATTTGCTCAAGCTGATCCTTTTGCCTAAAATGCCTTTTCTTAATTTATGCCCCTAAGAGTCTTTGCTTGGCTAAACTTTGGGGCATAGTCCTGAACCTTGTCTTAGGCCGATCTGTGAACTTTCTTGTAAAATCCAGCTTTAGAAAAGAGTCCTACTAAGTCAGTTTGGCAAGATCTTTCTTCCCTCACCCTCATCCTCACTTTCTGATCACCATCCATATCTGACTCGGTTCCTCACCCTCCACCATTCCCCAGGTGACTTTGAACATCATGGCCTGTTTTCGGCAAAAATTCTGGTAAACTGGTTTAGACAGAATCCTCCTTGATGTTCCCTCTTAGCAGTTTTCCATCCACAGATGCCTGCCCTGCTCCTTGGCTATTAATTCTCACTTGACTTTGCTGTATTCACAACTGAAATTGAGCACGATCTCTTTGCCCCACTGCAAGACCCTGTTGCAGTGGTTCTTAAACCTGTCACAGTGGTACTGAATACACTCTGCCTTCCTGTATTTTAACAATTTTTTTCTTTAACATCCCCCAACTATATTAATCTTGAAGATGCAGTTTCCCCAAATTATTCCCCCCACATAAGAGTAAAGTGTCTGTCTGGTGTCTGGTTTTTTTTTTTTTTCTTCTTTTTTCCTTACAGTGCTGGGGAATGAACCCAGGAGAGTTATACTACTGAGCTACATCCCCAATCCTTTTTACTGTCTTTTGAGACAGGGTCTTGCTAAATTTCCTAGGCTGGCCTTAAACTTGTGATCTTCCTGCCTCAGCTTCCCAAGTTGCTGGGAACTATTGGTATGTGCCACAGCATCCAGCTCATTTTTTCCTCTAAGGCTTTACTGTAACTAATAGCATTGACCACTTTGCATTTTAATTGTTTCCAACTCTACTGCCCACATCTTTTTTTAATTTCTTTTTTTTTTTTTTTAGTTGTCCAGGGCCTTTTATTTATATGTTTATTTTTATGCAATGCTGAGAATCAAACCCAGGACCTCACACATGACAGGCAAGTGCTCCACCACTGAGCCACATTTCCAGCCCCTACTCCCCACATCTTTGAATTCATTGAGGACACAGGCCTTCACATGGTAATTTTTGTATCTCTGAAGTACCTGGTATGTGAATGAAGGCTTAATAAAATGATTGCTAAATGCATAAATCCATCAATTTATTAAACGAATTCACTGTGTGTCTACTAAATAATATGGTGTTGAAGATTCTGAGATAATTTGTACAGTTCATTGGATGGTGGAGAAAGGAGACAGAGAAACAAAGAAAATACAGTGGCATAAAGGTATTATATTTTTCTGTCTGTGGGTACTACTACATTTCTCAGGGACCCCTACTTGCTGTTCCTTTTTCTCAGAATGCTCCTCATTCCTGCTGGCCCCTTTCTGCCATGTTCTCATGGCAGGTTCCTCATCATTGGAGGTTAGTTAAAATGCCATCTCCTCAGAGACACTTTTTTCACTTGATCTGATAAATTATCAGAAGTAGACAATAGCCAGCCTCTTCCACAAACACATCTGAAGACACTATTACCTTGACACTTTATAGCACTGAAATTTATTATTTATCTCCTCCCCCTAGAATGTCAGTCCTGTAGGATCAGATATTCCAAATGTCCTGTTCATCATCAACCATCCATAGTTTTTAGGTCACCACCTAGCATAAAGCAGGTGCTGAAGAAAGAAACCATTTGAATGAATTGGTCTACTTGACTATTCATCTAGTTATCTGCCTGCCAACACTGACCCTCATTTCTATCTCACTTCTTGTCCGGAGCCGGCAGGCTAGGCCCCCACCTCGCCACATGTTGAGCTAAAATGGCGCCTGCCAGATGCTGGTGGGGCATGCCTCTCCTGCGCACTGTCAGACAATACCAGGTGTATCAGACTGGATTGCGTGGTGCTTCACGACTGGCCAAGTACACTTCCTTATTTGAGCTCTGGCACGTGGGCTAGTCTTGCCTTCATGCGCCTTCCCCTGATTGGTTTTTGTACTTTATATTAACTGGGTTTATTCCCCTAATAAACGAGACTCGATCAGGCTTTTGTCTTGTCTCCATTTCGCGTGTCTCTTGTCTTTCCCAATCCCCGCTCCCCCCTCCAGGTTCCCGTTGCAGTCCTGCAGGTAGGGTCAACTTCTGATTTCATACCTCCACAATCTTTAGGACATTTCTTCTCAAATGACCAAGCATCAACTAGTCAAATTCAATTCATCCTGAGTAAAATTGTAACATTTTCTTCATACTGCAGAGACTCTGATTAACTGAACTAGTGGCGTTCCTGGTGTTAGAATTCAACTTCCTAGGTTGAATTGTGGTTCTGAAACTTAAAGTTCATATGACCTTGGGCAATCATATAATATCCATGTACATTAGTTTCCTCTTCACTAAAATGGGGATACATAGCAAGAATACCAGGGAAGATTATAGGAGATAATACCTACAAAGGATTTAGAACAGAATATGGTAGATAGAAGTGCCTAATGAGTGTTGGATACCATTCTTTCCTAAATCCAACCATCTTTCCAGTTCCTCCATTTCTGTTGTTGCACATCTTAAATATCCTGTTACCAAGGGCTAGTATCTGATATTCATCTTAAAGTCTATAAGCATTCAAGGGACAAATGTAGGAGTAAAGAATAGAAGTAAAGTTAAAATTATAATCCATACACTCATATACATAGTCAAGACACATGCCCTCCTTATGGTAATTTTAGAAAATATGTAGATTCATTCAGAAAGAATAAACAACTCATATTTAAAAATAATATTTCCAGTTTAAACTGGCTCATTATGAGAAATTATTTTAATTTAAATTGTTTTAATTTACAGTTTGGTTTTTGTAAAGTAGCATTTGATTTTGCTTAGTGTTAAGGTGCTTTGTTGGACTTTGTTCTGGTTTTTGGTTTGTGGATTCTCAAGTATGAAAATGGGGAAATTATGTCCAACTAGGAATCAAAGGCAAAAAGGCATTTGATTTCATTTTTGTATAGTTTACCAACTTCTCTTCATTTGTGGGTAAGTTCCATATAGTCTATTTGGGTGTATCTCTACCTATCAACTGTGGTAGACAGGATCCTATGGTAGCCCCCAGGGTCTATCCTCCTGGTGTTCGTGTTCTGATTTGATACCCATTCCTTGAATATTGTGACTAATTTTAACCAACAGACTATGCCAGATGTGATGGAATATACATTCTTATGTGATTTGCTTACAAAAACCCATTTTGCTGGGTTTCTCTTTCTCTCCCTTGCTGTAAGTAAACATGTTGGACAACTTTACAGGTGGTCTCTAGGTGCTGAGGTGACCTCCAACTGATAGCTCTCAAGAAGCAAAAGCCCTCGGTCCTATAATAACAAGAAAATAAATTCTGCCAAAAAAATGAGTGAGACTGGAAGCATATTTTTACCCACTAGAATCTTAGATGAAACTACCTTCTCCAACAGTCTTAAATGAAATCTTATAAGACCCTAATCAGAATAGTCACTTAAGCTAAGCCCAGACTCCTGACTTAGAGAAAGTGTGAGCTGATAAATACGTATTACCACTAGGTTTGTGATAATAATATTACATGGCTGTCTTAGTCTGCTTGGGTTGTTATAATAAAAATACCATAGATTGATGGCTTAAACGAAAGATACTTGTTTCTCACAGTTCTGGAGTCTAGGAAGTCTAAAATCAAGATGCAGTTCAATTCTGTTCCTGGTGAGGGCTCTAGTCCTCTTACAGGCTTGGAGATGCCTGCCTTCTTGGTTTGTTCTTACATGGCAGAGTTAGGGAGGTAAGGGTCCCTCTGATTATTTCCCTCTTGTTGGTGTATTAATTCCTTCATGTGAATTCCATTCTTATGACCTAATTGCTTCCCAAAGCCCCCATTGCACTGGGGATCAGTGCTTCATATATGAATTTCAGGAGACAATAAACATTGTAGTAACAACTGTAAATGACTAATATACCATCTTCATGAAATTAGGTTCTGTGTCATTTAGTCTATTTGTTTAAAAGAAACTTTGATATTGAAGTTATACTTGGTCATGCTGTTTCTCCACGGGTGCTCTTGTTCCTGCATATCTTGTGAGGCAGGAGGCAGGGGTCTACCTTTGTTCCTTTGTGTAGGAAACAACCACAGAAGATAAGAGATAAGGCAGAAAATTGTACTGCCAGTTATTAAATATCTGAGTTACTTAAGTGTTCCTATAATGCAACCTAATTTGCATGCAGCTATTATTTGGCCTTTTTGGGGGCAGGGCAGGGAGCAGGGTTACTGGGGATTTAAGGCAGGGGTGCTTTACCACTGAGTTACATTCCCACCCCTTTTTATTTTGAGACAGGGTCTTCCTCAGTTGTTTAGGGCCTCACCAAGTTACTGAGGTCGGCCTTGAACATGCAATCCTCTTGCCTCAGCCTCCTGAGTTGCTGGGATTATAGGCGCATACCATCCAGCCCAGTTATTTGGCCTTTTTCACATCACCCTGTCAGAATCAGGGCTTAGGGAACTGGAACTTTGCTGCTACTGCTGTAAGAAATAAACTGTCCTTTATCTGTGTCCCTGTAGTTTGATAGCTTCTACTAGCATTCATGGAAGCAGCAGGCAAGTAAAATTTCAAAATTTTCAGGCACTTGAAAAGTTATAGAGAATGTTGTGCAGCAGGTACTTATTTACCTGTGGAAATTGGAAAGGTTTTTTTCCCCAAAGGTAGATATGTAAATACTACGCAAAAATTATCTTAGCTTTGTAAGTTAGGTGATAAGTCTACCTATTAACTAGGCAAATGAGAATTTAAGTCTTGTAATTCTTCTGTCTCAACATATGGTGTCACTCCTTCTCCACCAACCATAAGAACTTACCCTTAAGTTGGTTTAGTTAGATGTAAAAATGGTTAAATTCCTATATGATAGAAGAATTTTATAAAGTATTCCCTTCATTCTTGCTTGTTACATTACCAGGGCTGTCTTCCCATCCACGGAATGGCTGTTTGGTGCTATCTGTGGCTATCAGCCCCATTTCAGTACCACACAATAAATATATTCACTGTGCTATGAAAAAGTCCACTCAAGTCACTATTTCAAGCTTGTTGCCTACTTCTTTAGCAATTATAGCAATAGCAAAGAGTTCTAGAGATTTGAAAGAGTAAAGTATTGCTGGTTAAAATCAGAACTGAGAAACAAGAACTTAATACAAAAGATACTAATAAACTAACTTCAAGGTTTCCTTTGTAAAACAAATGATCTTTTTTAATTTAGTCTCCATTTGCCTTCTACTCTCAATTTAATATCTAATAATAGCTCTTTAAATTTGTTATTTTTTTGGGGGGGAGTAAGTTATTGAAATTTTTCTTGGGGTGGAATAGGAAAATTTCATGTTCTATACTCCTACTTTCCCTCCAATACCAAAATAGGTCATCTCACCAGTCTACAGGCACTTAGTGTGAGGGAGAAAAGCAAAACTTAGTGAAAATGTAAAATTCAAAGTTGGCCTTAAGACTTACTTATGCATAAATTAAAAGGTAGAAGGAAAAGTAAAACATATGTGTTGGTTAGCTATACCATTCTAAAATAAGAGGAGAGCTGAGTATAAAGCAGCATGTCTATAATTCCAGCAACTCGGGAGGCTAAGGCAGGAGGATCACATGATTAAGGCCAGCCTCACAACTTAGCAAGGCACTGTCTCAAGATAAAAAAAATAATAATAATAATAAAAAGAGCTAGGGATATAGTTCAATGGTAAAGCATCTCTGGGTTCAACCTCCAGTATCTAAATTGATTAATTTAATTAAATAAAACAAGAGGAGAGATATATTGCTGGATTTAAAGGATTGAATATTTCACTTTGGAAAAGAATATTCTTTAGTCTTTTCTCTCAAGGATAGGAGACTATTCCATCTTGAAGAAGCAGCTGTTGAAAGAGTGTAAGGGTCACAGTGCTTAACAAGGAAATGAAGGGTTTGTCAGTCTCGAGCATAGCAGCTACAGGAAGTGTGGGGCAGATTTCTTTGCCCTGTGCCTGTCAGTACTAGTCACCAAGAGAACTGTCACAGCCAAGTATCCTTTCTACTGATGTAGGGAAGGAGAGTAGGGGAAACTTTTTTTTCACAATTGCAGAAAAACTATTTAGTTTTTAAAAATCTGTATCTGTGTCAACAGCTTATCTCAATTATCTTAACTCCTTAAATTCTTTTAGATATGTCTCTCTTTTTCCTTCCTCATTCATTTATTATATAAAAAAATTCAGGAGCATAAATAAATATAGTTCGGTGATTAATTTTAAAATAAGAAACACCTTGCATTTAGACAAATTAAGTAGGAGTATAACTAGAACACAAGGAGAAGATACTGAACCTTAGGATGGTCACTTAAAAACCTATGTGACCTTTAGCAAATCATGTACATTTCTGAACCTCAATTTGTTTGATTTGTGGGTGCAAATGTAAATAATAAATTCAACTGCTGAGGAGATTAAATGATAATTCACAAACTCAACAGCCCTATAAGGAAACTATTATGGCTGAAAATTATGTTGCTTCAATTAATTACACATTCTAAGTGAGCTTTATAAAAAATTTAAAATTTAAAATATTTAGATATTTCAAGTATCTTCTCCCAATATGCCATTTATTTAACTTTATCTACAGTGGCCTATATAAAACTTCAAACCTTTATTTTAGTGTAATTAACTTCATTTTTTTAAATTTACAATTTGTGCTTTTGAAATGTAAAGTTTGTCCCACACAGCTAGGTATTATTACATGCTTCTCCACAATGTATGTGAACTTTTTAGTTTAACTTTTCAGTGTGGGCCTTTAGTGCCTTTGGAGTCCTTCTTTTTTATTAGTGTTTAATTTTCTTCAAATGTTAGCCTATTTTCTTTTCCCCATTGATTTGTGGAGCCACATTTACTGCACATTGTTTCCAAGTGATGATGATGTTGCTAGTCCAAGAAGCACTATTTGGGTAGTAAGATTCTAAACAATGTGAACACATAGTTCAAAGAATTGATAATAGTCAATGAAAGTGAAGTTAGAAGAATATTAGGGTAATATGTTGTTCTACTAAACACATAAATTCACCATGAAATGAAAACTATGCTTATTAAAAGTTTTCAGATGACAAATGGGGATAGTCTTAATAATTTTGAAAATACACATGTAGAATTACTTTTATACAGCACTGGCTTGCAGACATATCTTATAGATTCTTAGAGCTAAATCTCTGAAATATAGAAACAAACTTTGGTCAAGTGATACAAGTTTGAGTACCCCCAAAAATCTATCACGAAGCAACTCTTAATGCCTTGATGTCTTGCTTTAAAAAAATGAATTAATGCCCTTTTCCCAATAATTCTGTGCAGGAAAAAAAAAATGATTATGTTCATTTTGTTGCAAATAATATACTAGTTTACTTAACTACCTAAGTACAAGAATTGCCAAAAAAAAAAAAAAAAAGGGTATTTTTCACTATTATTAATCCGTGTACTAATAGGGCTGAATGACTCATAATGGAATCAGTTGGAGGAGGGGATCTAAATGCAAATTAGTTGAGGATTTAATGTCTGTATGTGTGTTTAGGAGGTTTAACGGGTGAGGAGACTTGTTTTCCCCAACACTAGTGGACTGGATTGTTCAAACGTCCTGCTACTCATTTTTAACTAGGCCAGTGAAAAACAGTACAGGCCTGCAGCAGGCGGGGTGGGCAGATCAAGAAGACAGATAATGCCCAGGCAAGGAATATGGGAAACATATCCATACTCAATGGAACTGGCTTTCACTAGTGGTTTCTCTTGTTTAGCTTGGACAAGTTATTTCACCGACCTTAGCTTCAGTCTAGATACTTTGGGGGGGCTAAAAAGGTTGAGAAGTCCCTCAGCGGTCTCGCTGTCATCTGCCTTTGCGAGTTACTACCCAAGTCGACCTACGTCATCCGTGACCTTCACGCCGGCCTCTCTACGCCTGCGCTAGAGCTGCGCCCTCGGGTGAAAACCCTAATTTCGCCTCTCCTGCGCAGGCGCGCTCCTTTTACCGCCCTCCCCACGCCGGGAGGCAGGACTTCCTGTACTCTTTAGGGAGACTGCGGAAGTGACTGGGGACGAATCCGAAACGGCCGGAGAGATTAGCTTGGGTACGCCTGTAGCTGCTTTCGACTTGAAAGATGCCAACTCTGGCGGCCGCGAGCCCGGCCCCATCTGAGTCTCAGGAGAAGAAGCCGCTGAAGCCCTGCTGCGCCTGCCCGGAGACCAAGAAGGCGCGCGATGCGTGGTCAGTGCGCTGCCGGGGAGGGGGCGGCGGCCCACGCGGCCCGCGTCTTCCGCTGCCTCTGCCTTCCCCATGCTCTACCGCACTCTGGAGAGCGAGAGGACTTTATAGGTTTCGCGGTCTGCCCTGTGTACCGAGCCCGCAATTCTGTCCCGGGAGAGGACAAAGGTCAAATTGGCCCGAGGCTCGCGTCACCTATTCATTCCTTCCTGTAAAGGACTTTTTTTAGCATCTTACGTGTTAAGCACTGCGTTAGGTTCGGAGATGTAGAAATTCCTAAAGATGCTACATCATTTAGAAGGTTTTAAAACATAACGGAGACACAAGCCAGTGATGGCTGTATCACGTGCTAATGGCTATGGTAGATTGGCAGAAACGGAGAATAAAATTTTTCTGGTAATTCCAAAACGTAAAGAGCAGGACACAGGGTACATGCCTTACAGTTCTGAAGAGTTCCCACTTTAAACAAGCAAAAGTTAAAAATCAACTGGTCTACAACGTAGGTGACATTATAGTATTCAGACTAGATAATCTAGGTTATCAGTTTACCAACGATTTTTGTTTTCTGATTACACTTTATATAGCCTGTTAGAACCGATATCATTAAGAGTCCATAGATAAGGCTAATATGAACCTCCTAGTAGTCCCTTTTGTCCTAACAAAGTTGAGTAGACATAAAAAAGAAAAGAAACTGTAATTGACAAAATTCACATACTAGTATAATTTTAATTGATAAAGAGTGTAGGAGCTTAGCTTTTATTAATACTATTACTTTGCAAATAATACTATAAAGGGGGAATTGATAGATTGTATTCCGATGCTGAAATTGCTTTAGTGGTAACATTAAGTGCTAATGGAACCTTTGGATAAAGGTTCCATGAGTAAAAAGCCTGGGATACATCTTGGTGACCTTGAGTAAATTAACATGTCTGCTTTATGTGTCTGTTAATTGAGCCTAACCTATCTGCCTCCAGGGTTAATGATGTAAGTCACATCAAGTGATAAGCGCAGTTTATGTAACATTCATAAATGGTCATTGAATGCTAATGACGATCACTTCATAAGAAATTCAATATTCTAAGTAGTCTCTCCTATTTGCAGGCAACCCTGGGGCATTGGAAAATAGGATTTTGATAGAAGAGAACCCTGTTTCCTTCTTTAAATTTCCTTTCAAATGGATCACCTCAGACTTCTGTGGCTTCTCTTTAAATATCTGTAGACTGGAGTCAGTTATTTCTTGTCATTGAATTTGGCTTAACTTGATTAGGTGTTAAAATTACATTTTTCGGGCCCTAGAAATAAAACTTTGTGGTCCTAGTCTTTACTTTGTGAATCTTACCAGTGAAAAGTTCTTACACCATCAAAAGGGGGATTCATTTTGGTGCTTCTGACTACAGACTTTTTTTGTTCATATTGCTGGGTGTCTGATTATTAGAAGATTAATTAGGTGGGATTGAATATAGGGTAGAAACAGAAAATTTACTTCCTCTGTCACGATAGGCGAAAAAGTAAGCTCTTCAGTCTGCCCTTCATTTAAGAGCAGTGATCTTCCTTGGGTATGAACTAAAGGCGACATTTGATATCCATAATTATTTCTCCTAATCAGATTCCCCCCAAAAACTAGTTCTGTGGAATAGTTTTGTAGTTGCAGAACAAAATGAAATAAAAATAAAACTGTTTGGTATAATGGAATCTTTTTAAAAAAATTCCAGTCACATTTCATCATTTTCATGTTCTGCTGCATAACTATCATGTGCTTAATACCTGCTCTGTTAGACAACAATCACATTTTATTTTACAGCATCATTGAGAAAGGAGAAGAACATTGTGGACATCTTATTGAGGCCCACAAGGAATGCATGAGAGCCCTGGGATTTAAGATATGAAATGGTGAGCATATTGCTTTAAATATGTATATTACCTTACAGATTTAGCAGCCATTGGGCAGTATTCTATCTGAAAGGTAATTCATCTGGTTAATACAACATGTGTGTATCACTCTAAAAATAACTTCATTATCTGGTGTAGAATGTAAATAACACTAATGAATTGAGAGGTATTCGGTGAATTTGAGAAGGGGAATCTGAACCTTTCAAGAAAGGGTTTCACAAAAGTTTTTAGAGTTATATTAGAGTCACTTGTGGTGTAGGAAGTTCAAAATATTCCATTTTCTGAGTTATATGAAGTAAACAGAACATGTTATCCATTTCTTTTTTCTATGGATCTTGAGTAAATGGACGCGTTACTTTCTGCAAAAGAAAATGGAATTGTTGCTGTTTCTTTTGTAACATGCATATTCTAATAAAACTAAAGCCTCAGACCTTCTTTTTATTGAAGACCTTTGATTCTAAATATTTCAATGAAATATTCAGCAATACCACAAATAAATGATTTCCTTTTTGGAAGCTCTTTGTTTACCCCTCCTTTTTATTCAGGTCTATTGAGAAGTCTCTTTATTTGAAAGTCTTTCCCTCAACACCTCAAGTGAACTAGCATCCCTTCCTCATCATTCTGTCTCAGCTCTGTCCAATAGGAACTTTCTGTAATGACAGAAATGTTCTATATCTGCCTTCTCTATTATGGTAACCATGAGCCTTATGTGACCATTGAGCTCTTGGATTTTGGCCAGAGAGATTAAGAAACTAAATTTTTAGCTTTAAAAAATTTTAATAGCCACATGTGGCTAGTGACTACTCTTTTCTTAAACACTATCACTTGCATATTAAGCAGGAATTTTCTCTTCTACTCACTGCCATATCCCCAGCACCTATAACACTGTCTGGCACATAGAAGGTGCTTAATAGAGAATAATGAGGAAATTAAGACTTGTAGTTATGAGAAGGCTCTTGAGGTAGGTTAAGCAGGATCAGAACTGGAACCTTGGGGTCCAGGACAACTCTCTCTCTCTTGTGCCCCTCCTCTAACATCTACACCACACTGCCATTTTTAGCCTCTTAGTGATAGCTGAGAGATAATGTCCGAGCCACATACCAACTTAATAGTAATAGAGAGCCTGGCTTTTTTCTCTTTCACTTCTTTGTTGCCTCTTTGGAATTTCACATATGACCAGTCTTAACTCTTTGAGGTATAAAAAAGGAGGGATAAGGAACTTGCTGCTAGCTGATAAAAAGTATGACTGTAGAGTGGAAAACAGTCTAGACTGAAAGTCCTGAGGCTTCATTTTGAAGCTCTCATGATGTCTCCTGATGTTAACATGTTTTTCACTTCAGCCATGTTAAACTTTTGTCAAGATATTTATCCTCTCTGGATTTGAGCCATATTTTTGTCTATAGATAGTATAGTAAACCTATTATTGTGTATATATGGTACACAAGAGGCTTTTAGATTCAATGATTATTCAAAGAAATCCCATAGTGAATCATTTTATAAAATAAGTAAATTTAGGACAAAATGTATTCTTAAAAAGTATACCTATTAACTACTTTTAAAGACATAGAATCTCAATGTTTGAATGTGGCTTCCTTGTTCACATTCTCTTTTACTAGTCAGTTGTGTAAGCTATTGGCTAGTATTGAACCTGCCTTTATAACAGGACAGTTGAAAAAAATGCTCATTTTAGAAACATCAACAGTTCTCTTGAATTTCTTGTGAGCTATAGAGGTTGTACAGTTGTTGTTATAAGTAGCATATGTTCAGAAGAACTGGAAGATATCAGTTTTCTTTGTATTTTGTGGGCAAATGAAAGAGTGGTAGCTATGCTCTTGATTTGTGTAATTAAAGAAAATGCAAAAGCTTTGGTTATAAGAAAACATAATATTTAACTGATCGTGTGGTCTTGGATAGGTTCTTAACTTTCTAAATATTAGTTTCCTCATTTGTCATCCAGAGATAACTGTACATACCAAAACTACTTTGTAGAACTGTTGCAATGAATAAATGATATATGTATGTATATGTTTTCTTAATTATAAAACGGGAACCAAAACAGAATAGCCCATACCTGGGGAGTTGTGGATAGCAGACAGTCATGTGAGATCTGTTGAATGTATGACCTGGTTATGTATTTTTGAATACTGGTTACTGGAAGAACAGTCTGAATCCATGTGGGGTTTTTCCAGGATTTCAAACTGTCATGATTTCATTTTCAGTGTAATAATACTTTTGGAAGAGGAATAGATATTTGGGTCCTTCTTGGTCTCAGGTGTCTTTATTTCCCCAGCCTCCATGGAGGAATCAAGGCACAGGGAAGTCAAAAAAGACTTGCTCAAGTGAAGGGCAGATAGTAGTAGAATTAAAACTAGAGTCCAGATCTTTTATAATATTCTCTGATTTACAGGCACTTTATATTTCATTCCTTGCACTTAAGAAGATTTTATTGCCAACATACTCATTTTTAGGATTGCACATTATCTTAATTGTCAATTTTAAAACTTTATTATGAATGCTAATGAGAAAGACCTATTGCTGAAATGCATTGATGCATACAACTCAGTAACTGGGCTATTGACTGTAGAGTAAAATCCAGCAGGGTCTGCATTGCTCTGAGATAAACTTATCTAAATCGGTTTCCCTTTCTCTAATTAGACCGTGTTTTTCTGAGAATAGTTTCAAAGAAACAATATTTTGCAAACTCCAGAAATGATAATGAAAGTTTCTTAATTCAAAAACCTTAGGAATAATTTTAATGTTATTCCTAAATAAAATAGATCTTAATTGTACCTTCTCAGTAGATTGGGGGTAAGTTTATTACACCTCTTGTATATTTTCTATGAAAATAGGGTACACTCAGCCAGTGGTCTTACCCAGAGGTAAACCTTACAATCACCAGAAGGAATATTTTCCAAAATTCACAGGTCTGGGTCCTGAACTGCTTTTGTTGACTCAGAAACTCTTAGCTGATTTTTGAGTTCTGTCCTCTAACAACCACTGGCCTAAGTTTAAAAAAAGTAATAGGGAATATGCTAAATATAAGCGATCTGATGATTTAATAGTAACAAAAGACTTGAAAACTATAAGACAAAATAGATATGATGATAGTGATTCCAGATAATTTTTTCATCTTATGACTGCTTTTTTAAAACATATATAGAAAGAGAAAGTAGACAAATCTAAAACCTGAGTAGAAATGTAAGACAATGAATGGCTAGTGTCTTTCTGCCTTAAGAAATCAAAATAAACCTGGAGAACCCAGTTTGGAGGTTACAATCAAATTAAAAGGACCAGTATTGAGTAGTGGTGACATTCAGTATTATTTAAGTTTAACTGAACTTAATAGTTGGGCAGTTCAAATATGCCAGTTTTAGGGCTGAGGATGTGGATCATTGGTAGAGCATTTGCCTAACTTGGCAAGGCTGTAGGTTCCATCTCCAGTAACACAGACACACACAAACACACACACACGTCAGTTTTACATATACACAAATAAGCAACTGATTATATATGAAAATATGAACCTGGGATAATCCAGAAAAAAAGAGTTATTTCTACCATTCAAACATTTTTAAAAATACATATTTATTAAGACTTAAAATTTTCAAGAGGAGAAAGATGGCCTCTCCAGTCCAGGACTTTATACTTAGAAATATAACCAAGATTCTATGGGAAAGCCCCTTCCAGTATGTAATCAGTAGCAAAGAGGTAACAGTGCCATGGTTGGCTTCATTTTTGGTTACTTTTCCTGGTCAAACCTTTCCTTAAATGTATTCTTCTGTTAGCTTTTTAGAAAAGAGTTTATAGTGTGTGTCTTCCTTGAGGCTTATCTTCTTATCTAAACCAAATGAAGGGACCCATTAGATGAGACTTTAGACTTGGAGAGTTGTCCAGCAAGATTTAATTATTGGAATTATTCTCTGTCTTCTGGGAGGTAGGGACTAGGAATGGAGGTGGGGAGAGCTATATGGAGAGAAGCCTAATAATGCTCAGTATCCTCAGTAACGCTGTCCTCTGCTACTCTCCCTTTTTGATCTTTCCAAGCGAATTTATGAAGGGTTGCCCTTATTTTGCCCTTGGGATTAAGTAACTTTCCACAGGAAGTGCTTTGTGTACTAAGCTGACCTTCTGCTTTCCACTTTGTGGGTCTTTTCCAAACATTCTTATATCAGCAAAGAGAGGGGTTTGCAGATCTCTTACGTTGAATATCTGTAAAAATAAAATGCTAACCTTTTTTGGAAGAGAATATGGAGAAGAAAGTTACTGTTTTCACCTCAACAAAAGCTTCTAAAGATTAAGTGATATAATGAATTTTTCAGTGATGTTTTTAGTTAGGCTCAACTAGAACTTTATAAGGTAGATCTTTATTTTATGACTGGTTTAGAATAATTTTGGCAATTAGTTGGTCATACTTGACTGACGCATTCATTTTTAGTGGTCATAATTCCCTAAATCTATAGATCTGACTTGGTGTTTGAAATCTGACTTTTTGAAATAAATCTTTTCTGTAGGTGGCCTGCTCTGTGAGTGAATAATCCCTGAAGAATGAAGAAGATTAAATAAGTCTTGAAAGTTCTTTGATGAACTTTGATAAATGGATAAAGTATTTATAATTTATTAAAAAAAAAAGGAAAATGTCTCTGGTCAAAGATCTTCTGGTGTGTTTCTTTTTGTGTTCCACACATACTCACAGTTTCATTTTATTTTTTTCCTTAAAGTATATAGTAGTAACAAAGTTTGTGATATGAATTTCTTTTGTTCTTATTACTGTATCATTCTGGGAACTGTGGGATGTTTGTTAAGGGAAAGCAGATACTTCTCTCAGCCAGTGAAATCCTCAAAATTGAGTACACACAGCCGGGTGAGGTTATGTGCCTATAATCCCAGCAGCTCAGGAGGCTGAGGCAGGAGGATCGTGAGTTCAAAGCCAGCTTCAGTGAAGGTGAAGCACTAAGCAACTCAGTGAGACCCTTTCTCTAAATAAAATACAAAATAGGGCTGGGGATGTTATTCAGTGGCCGAGTGCCCCTGAGTTCAATCCCTGGTCCCCCTCACCACCACCAAAACAAAAAAAATTGAGTACATGTAAGTAGGAAATTCACTTTACCAATTCAGAATAAGTGTGTTACCCATATTATCTCATTCAAGACTCATACTTTGTTTTGTATTTTTAGATGGGTTTCATTTATTTATTTATTGCACTAGGAATTGAACCCAGGGCTTTGCACATGCTAGGCTAGTGCTCTTCCACTGAATTACACTGAGCTATAGACTTAAATTTTTAAGATAGGTCTTGCTAAATTGTCCATGCCTCGAACTTGTGATTCTACTGTCTTAACCTTCCAAGTAGCTGGCATGATAGGTGTGTGCCATCACATCTGTCTGTTATTGTTGTTTTTTACTACAGTAACATCTTTTGGAAAAGTATGTTAAATTTTCGACCAAGTTAGGGTGTTTTGGCTTGAGAAATCTCAACTATTTGACATAATATGTATATTACTATTTACATTGTAGCATGGACTAAGATCAGAAGTTAAGTGCTTCAGGCCCAGAGAGTTATATGTTAGTGTGTTAGCTTTTTGTTCCTGTGATCGAAATTCCTAATTAGAACATTTTACAGGAGGAAACATTTATTTTGAGCTCACTGTTGCAGGGGTTCAGCCCATGGTCAGCTGACTCTATCAGTCTGGGCCTGAATAAAGCAGAACATTAGTTGGTATAGCAACTTTGTGGTCCCCTTAGCTACTTAATTGCTGTGAAGCAGTTGATCATATTCTACCTTCAAGTACATTGAGTTTAAAAACCTCAAAAGCAAAAGATAACTGAGGAACATAACTAAGAGGATATGCAACATTCATGTGTTATGGGATGAGAAAATTTTCTCCTTTATAAAAGAACCAAACTAAGTAATTACTTAGGATTCCTACTTAATTGAGGTTAAGAAATTAGCTTTGAAATATGACATTCTTGAGTTCAACAGCTAGCAATGAGATGTCAAATAAGTCATGGTGTCTCATCTAAAAAAAAAAAATGAACAAGTAATATCTAACTTAAAAGATTATGAGTGAAAATGATGTAGATAAAGCATTTGGCACAGTATCCAGCAGTTAGTGTTATATTGGCATTCTCTAATTTGATTCTGTATTCCTTTTTTTTACTTGAATATTTATTTTGGATATAATACTTTTAGTCAGCATTGTATAGTTCATAGAGAATCCTTGTACATGAACAATAGAATCTTGGCTCTTAGTGCTGCCCTGAGTTAAAGTTGAGCTGGGCCACTCAAACCCTTTGGAAAGCCCTAGGCCGGGTGATCTGGGCCATTCTGTGTGCAGACCAGGCCATGCCTATCCCCCACTTGTCTCATCCTGAGTCAGCAGAGCATTTTTTTTTTTTTTTTAATATTTTTAGTTGTAAATGGATATAATACTTTTGTTTTATTTATTCATCTTTATGCGGAGGATCAAACCCAGTGCCTCACATGCTAGGAGAGTACTCTACCACTGAGCTACAACTCCAACCCTCAGCAGAGCATTTCTATCAACCAGTTCTGTAAAGAGTTCAACAAGAAGATGAAAGACATCAAAGAAGGCATTCTCTGCCTACAAAGATTTTTGTGAAGCCTCACGAGACCTTTGAAACAAGATTGGAAAATCCGTTATTTCCTACTTCTTGAAGGCAGCTGCTGGGATTGAGAAGGAGACCTGGCAGTCAGGAAAAGAGGTGGCAGGCTTGGTGTCTTTGAAGTTCATCTATTAGATTGCCCATGTCAAAGCTAGGGATGATAAATTTGCCCTGCAGTATGTACTCTGTCCTCTGTTGTCAGCTCCATCATCCTCTCTGCCTGTTTGTTCCCTTGACATGGTGGTGAAGGATCTCTGTGTGGAAGAACTGTGAACCAGCCACATTCCTGGCTACTCAGAAGGAGGCAGATTTGGCAGCCTAGGCAGAAGCTGCCAAGAAGTGACACCTGCCCTCTGCACTCCCAAGAGTTTGAAGGAAGCATCTGAAAAGAAGGCCAGTGGGAGGCTGCACCTAAGGGAAGGAAGGGAGGTCACACCAACAAGCCCATTTTCCTGACTTTAAAACTATTTTTTTACATAAATGACTATATCAAGGGATCAATCCTGAATAAACATCCTTTGTTGCAAAAAGGAAAAAAAAAAAAGACTCCCAAGTCGAGTATAAACTAACTTCTCACCCAGTACAGATCCTTGGCAGATTGTATCCAAATTATACTTTAATATGCCCTGGGACTACAAAAAGGAAAACAAAATTTGCAACTTATCACCTAATGTTATTTTTGATTTATGCTGTTCTAAAGTTTTCATTAATACCTTTTTTAAAAGTTTCTTTGTGGGCCGGGGATATAGCTAAGTCGGTAGAGTGCTTGCCTAGCATGCACAAGGCCCTGGGTTCAATCCCCAAGCACTGCAAAAAAAAAAAAAAAAAAAGTTTCTTCTTTGTTGTAGATGGACCCAATACCTTTATTTATTTGTTTTTATGTGGTACAGAGAATCAAACCCAGTGCCTCACACATGCCAGGCAAGCACTCTTACCCTGAGCCACAACCCCAGCCCTTTATTAATACAGTTTAAAAAAGATACTTTTAGTTATAAATGGACACCATATCTTTTTTTAATTTTTATGTTGTGCTGAGAATCTAACCCAGTGCCTTATGTGCTAGGCAAGTGCTCTACATTGAGGTATAATCCCAGCACCTCATTAATACTTTTTTTTCCCCCAGTGCTGGGGATTGAACCCAGGGCTTTGTGCTTGGCAGGCAAGCACTCTACGAACTGAGCTATATTCCCAATCCACATTAATACATTTTTTAAGCAAAAAGATCCTTTTCCTATGCTACACATTTTTAATTAGAGTTTAATACTGCCTTTTCCCCTTAACATATTTTACCCTTAGTAAGTGTAGTTCTACAATGGTATTTGTATTGGGTCTGTATAAATTCATTGTGTGGTTTACCATAATATTTTATAGGGTGCCTACTATGTTGGATGCCCCTCCAGGAATTCTACATATCTCAGTCTGGGACAGGAAACATACCAAATCACTAAATTCCAATTTTTTTTTCTTTTCTGTATTTGGCTCTTTGCTTGGTTTTATGGAAACATAAAGAAGAAATCCCTTGAAATTCCACCAGTCTACACTGCACATATATACACTTTTTACCAACCTGCCTTTTGAGTACTCCATAATAGTTTTACCAACCCCTGCCTTTTGACTACTTCATAATACAATTGCAGTGGAAGACTGCATAGGAAAGTATTTACAAATGTAAAGATCAAGTAAGGATGGGCCAGAAGCTGAAAACACCCAGAAACCACTCTGGACGCGGTAACTCATGCAAGAGATTTTATTCGATGGGCAGGCAGAATGTCTGCTCGCAGGATGAGAGAGTCGCGAGAGTGAGAGTGAGTGAGAGCGTGCACAAGAGCAAATGCCAAGGAGAGAGAGAGAGAGAGTGGCGATGGAGCCATTCTTAGGAAGTCGGGTTGCTAGAATTTCCAGGGCTAGTAACAACGGACCAATGGCTAGCAAGGAAGTTCGCAGGCTAACGACGGGTTGCAAAGTAGTGTGGGGCAGGGAGAATAATGGTGACAGCAAAATAGCAGATGTGATGCCAATAGAAGCTATATGTGTCTTCAAGGTTTTTGGACAAGTACAATCTGGTTGGTCTCTAGAAAGAAGGCATCTGTTTATACCTTAGTATCTGAAGGTGCCTATTCCCCTTAGTTCTTGGCAACAGATAAGATTTTTTTTTTTTTTTAACCTTTGCAAGTTTGTTGTGCTTAACTCATTTGTAAGGAAACTGAAGCACCCTTCTTGACCTCTACCACTGTTGAAGATAAGTCTCACAGAACTGCCAGTCCTTCCCTAGTGTATAAGTCTACCCAAAGATAATGTGCAGCATTTCAGTAGCTATGTTAAAAGATGTTACCACAGTAACATCTTCATTACTGAGTAATGAAGAACTTAACCTCTTAGTGGGTGACAATCACATTCTAACACACCTCATTGCTATGTCCCTGTTATGTACAATGATTTCTAAACTCAGAATATAGTCATACTTTGTTTCTAATAGTTCCCTTTGTCTAACCTTAAACTGTTTAACTTGCCATGTCCTAAGGCAAGACCTAGTTTAGGATTACTATACTTTTCACAGGTTGGATGTGAGGCTGATGGAGAAACTAATCCCCATTTTATAGTGAGTATAGGTGCTCAGAGAGGCTAAGAGAATCACCCTGGTCAAATAGGTAGCAACCTGGGATGTGAATTTAGGTCACAAGAGTTCAAGCTCAAAGTTCTTAACAGTCTATAGCAGGCTTCTAATATAAGCACCACATATTTATAGGTTTTTTTTTTTTTTAATTCATTCAGCACATATTTAGTGAATGCTGATTCCATGCAAAAATGGACTTCTTGGGTGTTGAGTGTTCATGTGTGAATCAGTTATACATCTTGTCCTCCAGGAGATAAGGTTCTTTGGCTCAACATTTATTGAGGGCACAATGTATGCCAATTATGTGCTATGAGTAGCATACAATGATTTGTAAGACATGGACTCTGCTTTCAAAGAACTTACAGTCTGATGATATGTGAATATAAGCCATAAAAATATAAAATTAAATGCTCAGTGCCATGATGGATATTGCAAGATACTTTCCTCAAGAGTTCATGTGTGGCTGCCCCGTGTTTCTTTAGCTGTTTAAAACTTAGGTGGTAGTTCCATCTATGTCGATTATGGTGCTTTAAATAGCAAGTAATAGAAAATTCTCATCAAGGAAGACTCTGAGATAACTTAAGTCCAGGTTTGAGGCAACCTTCAGAAGCAGTAGTAATCATAGGTTCAGTGATGCCTTCTAAGACCCAAGTTATTTTCATCTTAGAGCTCTTCCTTCCAGAACTGATGAAGCTAAAAACACAGTCTTTCTTGTCCAATGGAAAACACAGAAACCATTCCCCAGATGTGGACTCTTTAGTCCCTTTTTTTAGTCCGATTGAGCCATATCAGGTTACATGTATTTTTATGTAGTCACAGTTGAGAGCAGCATATCTTATGCTAATTGGTTTAAACAAGGTCCCACCTTCCCCTGAAATTCTCTTTAAAGGAGGAAATAAATGGATCTTGAATAGGTAACCAGTTTTGCACTAAACTGTCTTCTTCACCTAGCAACCAGGTCATCCTGAAGAGTCAAACTGAGTTTATAGGAGCAATTCCTCTCATGGTATACTCAAACTATAAAGGGCAAATTGGTAGAACATGATAAATTGTCTGATTTTTAATTTTTATAGAATGAGACAATTGGCAAATGTTCAGACAACTATTTCCTGAAGAAAATCCTTATGGAAATCCTAAAGGGGATCTGGGTCAGAATGGATTCACTTCCAAGTACTAAAATGCCCAACTATGGCAACATAAGCAATACAGAAATGTAATTTACTCTTGTTGTGAAGTCTGGAGATAGATAGTTGTGGGTTTGTGACAATGACCCACTGATGCTTCCAAGAACCTAGACTTGTTCTGTTTTTCTGCTCTTTGTGCTTCTTATCCTTAGGCATATCTCATGACCATGGCAGCTTCAAGTGTTACATTGTCACACCGCTGTATTTAAACTGAATGAATGGTTATAGGCATCCTTATTGTCTGTGTGTATGCTTTATTCCAGAAGCTCCCTACATGCTTCCTCTTTCATCTCATTGGTCACATGTCCACCCATAAGCCATCAGGGTAAAGAGATACTGTGCTTGACTTCTATCAGTCCTTGCATAGGTCCTGGAAACTGGGAGAAGAGCCCACTTTCCTTACCATATTGCCCAAGTAAAATCAGCGTTCCATGAACTAAAGAAAAAGGGGGAATAGCTATAGGAAGATAACCTCTATGTCTGCTTAAGATCAGCTTGGCAGTACATGTCTAAAATAAAAAATCATGCCTCTGTTCTAGTTTAGCATTTGAACTAGGAAAGCATTAATCTCAAATCCAGTGTTTTTCAAACTATATATGGTGAAGAACTATGTTTTTTCCCCCCATTTCGTCACAGACCCATAGTAAGAAAATGAATTTTAAAAAAATACACTTCAAAGAGGCAAGCCTATAATTTTTCTTACTAAATTAACAGGTGTAAGTTTCAGTCAGAATTCTGCAAGAATGTCTAAACACCCTCAATTTCTGTCCTTATCTCAGCATGGACCAGTAACCAATAGTGGGGAGACATCTTGTGAGGCACTGCGCAGTCAGCTGACTTCATGATCTGACCCCAGCCTGCCTTTCCTGCCTTGTGTCCTGCTTGCTGCTCCTTTGGGTCTACCTAGAACAAACTATACTCTGTTACAAGATATGCATTTTGTTTTTGTTTTACTTCTGGACTTGACTTTGCATTCTGTTCTCCCTTCTGGAATGCCCTCCCCTAGGTAGGGAATACCCACTCATCTTTAATTTAGACAAGCTTCAATATCACCTGTCCTGTATGTGTTTCCCAAATTCTTCATGCCTCCATCAGTGTTTTTCCTTTGAACCCGTACTAGATCAAAAAGTTCCTTGAAGGTGGTAATTGTCTTGTTCATCTTTATATCTGATGTAACTGGCACAGTTTGTCCTGAATAAATGCTTACTAATTGAGCCAACTCAACAAATGACCTGACTTACTTCTTTCTTTTCTTCTCCCTCAAATATTTTCTACTATATTCCTGCTTGCATGTTTTGGGAATTCTTAATAAGAATATATCTTTTTGACACTGGGAATTGAACCCAGGGGTGCTGTACCACTGAGCTCTGTCTCCAGAACTTTTTATTTTTTTTATTTTGAGACAGGGTCTGGCCAAGTTGCTGAGGTTGGTCTCAACCTTGTAATACTCCTGCCTCAATCTCCCAAGTAGCTGAAATTACAGGTGTGCCACCATATCTGGCCCTGAGGCTAGTTCTAAAAACAAACAAGATACAACTTTACATTGTTGAAGTCTGATCACAGGTCCTATTCAATGGGTATTAATGTCACTATCACTGCATGCATGATTCTCTGGTATGTATGTCACCCAGCAGCATGCTCAAAGCCCCTGTGGCAATAATAATAAAAACTCCCGAAAGCACCTGGTAGGATAATATAGTACAGGGAATATCTAATTTAGACTCACACTGATCTAGGTTTTCATCCCTATTCACATACTAGCTCTGTGACCTTGGGCAAGTTCCTTAGCCTCTCTAAGGAAACTGTTTCTTCCATTAAAAAAAAATATATATATCATCTTAGTATAACATGAGGAAACCACAACTGCTTGATAAAAGTAACCTCTGCCGAGATAAGCATATGCAGATTGACAGGGAAGTGGACTGAGTTCAGCATTGGGTCTGCCTGTCTCTTTAAAGGGTCAGGGCCAACCCTTTGGGCAGACTGGGAAAGATGACCTGCTTTGAAATTCTATCTGGGGTAGAGCCTTGGTTGCTTCTGTTTCTGTGGTCCAACTTCCTTGCTTACAGCTGGCAGGGACACCTACTCTGGAAGCTCAGGGGTGCATGACTAAGGTGGACAAATGAGCAACTGCTTCTTGTTAAAAGTAGGTGGGATGGTTAGAAGGCAGACAGTGACATAAAAGCAAATGAAAATCCCTAAATGCCATTGCTCAAGTGGCATCATGGGTCCAAGTCATTGTCACGAGTGGGGCATTACGGGCATTTCTTTTTCAAGCACTCCAGGCCTTTTCCTTTACCACTAACTTTTTTTTACCCCATTTAACTTCAGAAAGAAGAAAATGTGATACACATTTATTGGTCAGTTGAATTTAATTAAATTAAAAACTGGCTTCCTTCAACATGCCATATATTTCTACACTACTAACAATGTTGTTCTCTCTCTGCCTACCTTAACCACTGCACCTTAAATCAAATACTGGCTTTTAAGTCTTCCATCCCCAATGCCACCCTTCCTTCTATGCTGCCACTTTTCTTTAAACTTTTTTACACAGGCAGTCACTGTACTCCATACATGGAATTGCTATTGTTTTCTGAGGTCTCTTTCCCTTAATAGAGTGAAACTTGGCTCATAGTAGTCACTCAATAAATATCTGTTGAGCTGAAACTTCAACTCAGCATATTTGACAATTTCTCATATCTCCTTAATGTTAGTTAGATTATAGCAGTATAGCAAATGTATGGATTGAGCACTTGGTTAGTTCTGGAAGGTTACTGAGCACTAATACATGTTTCTCAGGCCCTTTAAAAGATGGTGCTATCAACCCAATAGCCAGGACAAAGAATCAAGAGTCATTTGGAAGATGATGACATTTTTTTAGTTTAATGTTTGCATATTCCAGATTTACTTCTTGGAAGCCCAAAGTAGATCCCCAAATTCACCCAGAAGTCCTCAGAAGTCATCAGACTTATTGGAGTGTGGGTTGAAAGACATGGATCTACTCTGCATGTCCACTTACTATGTAAACCACTTGGGACACAGTACTCAGTCTGATAGTATCAGGTTCAAATCCTAGCTCTGCCTCTTAACTTCCTTGGGGAATGTATTACCTCTCTGAGCCTCAGTTTCTTTCAGATCTAGAAGGAGGGTTGTTGTGATGACTGAATAATAAATATATAAAATGTCTAATGTAGGTCTGGCACTTAATGGGTGTTTAATTGGTAAACATCCATTAACTCTGACGCTCTCTATCCAGTAAATAGGCAAATAGATTTATAATTTAAAAATACTGGAGTGAGTGAAAGGATGCTCTGGGCAATGTATTACCATTTCTTAAGTATTACTAGATCCAGATAAAGGCAGGAGAGAGTCAACTTAGAAGTGAAAAATTTGCTTTACAGAGCTACTTTTGTTGAATGCATGTCAAATAAACATCTAATGATATCTGAGTATGACTTAATAAAAACTTGCAAAGGGTTTTCCAGCTTTCACTGCTAGGACTTTTTCAGATAATACTCCCATCCTTTCCTCCTTTGATGTGTCCTCCACCTCAGGAGAGCCCTACAGGGAGCTAGGGACAGTGTTCTGCCTGTGGCTCTGAGGTAAATTCCATGCTCACTTTTCCTTTGTCCCTCCTTGCCTGCCTGTCTTGCCCCAGGTCTTATCTTGTCCTCTGGGAGGTATGCTAAGTGCTCTGCCAGCCTGCCTGAATGCCTGGCCTGTTTTTTCTCACTGCCAGTACCTCTTGGATTCCAATTCCAAACATGGTATCCCTCCGGGGTCACCCTTTCTTCCGGTGCCAAGAGACAACACATTCCAAATGGAACACAAGTGTGCCTCCCATGCTGGGCTCTCCTCATTCTGCTTGGGAACAGCAGAGAGCAGGATGTGGCTGCTTCATCCCTCACTGCTGAAGTTTTTAGTCTCATGGTCCTTTCTCTCGGGACAACTTAGGTTTTAGGCTAAGAACCAAATATGAAGACTGTCCTGAGAAACCTGATGCCAAGGAAGCTTGCCAGAGCTCTACAGGAAGGGCCAGCGCCTTGCTGAGGGAGAGAGAGAAAAAGAAAGAAAGTTCTAAAATTCTCCATGAAGTGTACTATGTTCTGGCATTCCTTCCCAGCGCCACCGAAGCATTCCTCCCAGCAAAGGTAGAGTAGGTGGTGAGAAGCCGGAGGTGAAAAGATACCTGGGAGGACAGATTAATTCATTTCTTGAATTTCCTTTGAGACACCCCAAAGATGAGCGCCAACAGCAGCACGGTAGGACAACTCCTCTGGCGGGGGCCGGTGTGCATTAGCTGGAAACAGGATCTGGAAGGGGCTGTCTACCACCTTGCCAACTGCTTCTTGCTCCTGGGATTCATGGGAGGCAGTGGGGTATATGGATGCTTCTACCTCTTTGGCTTCTTGGGTACTGGTTACCTGTGTTGTGTACTGTGGGGCTGGCTTGATGCCTGTGGGCTGGACATTGTCCTCTGGAACTTCCTACTGGCAGTGGCCTGCCTGCTCCAGCTGGCACATCTGGTGTACCGCCTGCGCATGGACACCCTGCCCGAGGAGTTTGATCTCCTCTACAAGACGTTGTGCCTGCCCCTGCAGGTGCCCCTGCATACCTACAAGGAGATTGTTCACTGCTGCCAAGAGCAGGTCTTGACTCTGGCCACAGAGCAGACCTATGCTGTAGAGGGTGAGACACCCATCAACCGCCTGTCCCTGTTGCTCTCTGGCCGGTAAGCTATTTTGTCATTGTCACTGCCCAGAACTTCTTTCCCCAGCCCACACTTCTCATTTCCCTGGTGTCCCTTTCCATTTCATGTTCCCTTTCACTGAGGGAAGGATGTGGCAAGTCAAATAAACCAAAGCAGATTTTTCTAGGAGTGAGTTTGCTTCCTTTTTTAAAAACATGTTCCAAGAGGAAACTAGATCATGAGGCATCTTCTTGGTTGGCAAGAAAGATTAATTTTTTCCTTTTGTATATGTTTGACATTTGCTAAGCACTAACTAGGTATAGGAAACAAAGTCAGAAATGGAGGGGGTCACCGGTAACACCTCTTCTCTGCCAGGGCATCAGGAGACAGCCCCACCTGTGTTTGGGGTATCCTGTACCAACTCTAACTAGTCTGTGTACAGCCAGGTAAGGAGCAGGAATATCCTTTTGTCTACTCTTAAATATGCTGTTTTTTTATTGAGATTCTTGCAGACCAAGAAGTTAAGTACTGTGAGTTTGAGCACCCTAAGGTGACAAAAGATTAGTGATGCCTACATGTGTGCCATCTAGGATTTGGTGGAGACATCTGCTTCTTTGAAGAAGACTGACAATTGGACATTGGCAGCAATGGTCTCAGTCAGGATTGGTGTGTGCTCAATCACCTGCAAACTTGGCCTTTGATGTTTAAAATTTTTTTCTCTAATTAATACCTAATGAGAAAATACCATGGGACTCTATGCTTCACACTTTGTAGGCAATTGTGGATTTCTTGAAATATTGCATTAGTGGTACTTGTCCACTTCTCACACCAGCTTGCTCAAGATGAAGAATGTGATAGAAAAGTTAAGGGGATGATCAGAAGGTTGTGAATATAAGAAAGAAGAAAATTTAAAAAAAGAAAAAAATGTAAGACTTCCAATGACAAGTGGGGAAAAAACTCTTGAGGATGTTGATGGCATGACTACTATTACAGTAATAATACCCTTATGTATTAATTTATAGAATCTAAGTTATTATATAGAGAGGTTTTATTTCATTTTCGTTTCAGAGGTCCTGAGTTGAGTGAATTATGAGGGGAGAGATATGAGTGAATTGAAAGTGTAAGAAAATGTAGTTTTTTAAATAAACAAAATATACATCATGACTACTGCCAAAATGTTTACTACTTATAAATTCATGCTTAATGAATTTATAAGTGGTAAACATGAACTTATAAGACCATGCCTCTGTCAAGGGGAAAGGAGGGTGTGTCCTCTCTGTAGCTTTTCCTAGAATACTTATCATCAAAAGCTGAAATTAGAAATCAGATGATTTTGATTTTTTTTTTTTCACGGTTTGGATTGAGGATGTTGTTATTCCTGTTGTTTGGTTATCTTTCAATGTCATCCTCTCCCAACTTGGCTAAGCTGGACAAGGAAATGAGGCTTCTGGTCTATGACTGAACTCTAGTTTTAAGGAAGAATCACTGTACCCAGGGCTGGTTACATTGTGGTACCAAACACCTCAAGTAGCAGATAAGAACTCTGTACCAGGAAGTGGGGGCCTCTTGTGTAGACTTTCCTGTCTTACATACGGACATGGAGCCCTTTGCTCAAATCTCAGAAGTCTTTTTTGTATTATTTTATTAAGGGAAGTCAGTCCCTTTCAAGATTTAGAGAACAAAGCGTTTTCCTCAAAACCTACCACCCTGTTAAGCAAGCTTACTGATGGAGAGTTTCTCTCATATAAAATTCATAGCACAAACTCCTATGTGTTTAGATCCCTGAACAGGCTAACTAACTATCTAAGCTGTTCATATAGATGAAAATGACCAACATCTCATCCAGGAGATCAAAGAATAGGAACAGACAAACAATAAAGGACACAGTATACCTGTTTAAATGGCTCCAGTGAGCCTTGCCAGACTCATTAGATCTTACTCAAACTCTGAGTTGTCACTCTTATGTGGCTTTCCTGGGGAACCTGAGGAGGTGAGGGATGATCTAATGTATGCCACAGCAGCTGTGTTCTCTCCTGGTATCTTCCTTTCTTAGAGAAGTTTGTGTGTGTGTGTGTGTGTGTGTGTGTGTGTGTGTGTGTGTGTGTGTGTGTGAGAGAGAGAGAGAGAGAGAGAGAGAGGGATCTTGATCACCTTTTATGGAACACAATGGTTTACTGGTTCATTCATTGTTCCTTTCTTCTTTCCCTCCTGCTTTCATTCCTTCCTTCCATCCTTCCTTTCTCCTTTTCACAAATATTTATTAAGAGTACTAGGACTCAGCCTCCAGTGCTACATGTGAAAAATATTGTCTTTGTATTCATGGAGTTTACTGTCTATCAAAACAGTCAATAGTCAATGTGTGCCAGAGTGGGTAACAATGGATATAGCATTTTCATGGGAAAATGCAAAGTGCAATGAGAGCATGTAACTGTTAACTGATGGACCTCACTTTTCTGGGGAGGTCAAACAAGACCTCCTTTCTGTAATAGGGTGTATTCAAGCTGAGACTGGAGAAAAAGAGGTCTATCTGGGAACAATGTATATGAAGACCCTAAGATAGGAGAGTATGGCACTTAATTTTCTCTTGTTTCCTTTCATTACTCATGGAGGCTCTGCCAGGAAGTCTTTCCCTATATTACCTGGTCTTATAGGAATGTGTTTCTGCCTTTTGGAAGTTATGGACCGACTCCATCATTAGCTTGGTTTCAGACCTACATTCCCTCAGTCTTCCTACTATAGGTGGTCAGGTAAAAGGTAATAACTTATTAACTGCTAATTTATATTATATATATAATATATATGATATATAAAAGTAGATCATACATAAGTATATGTATATATACCTAGGTATATATTTAAGCATCATTAAGAGCAAGACTCATGAGTGCTAATATCCCCTTGGCTATACCTAGTGGGAAAGGAGGTAGGGAGATGTAGTCTTAGTGGTGAAACCATGTATCCAGTTAAAACTCTAGCACTATGGAGGAAGAGAAAAGGCAGATATTGAGATATTGTAGAACATACTGCTAGACTGGATTTCCCAGATCTCTGTCTCTCCCCATCCTTATCTACTTCTTAATATCCTATTTATCTTTTAAACTCAGCTCTAGCCTCCCTCCTCTTCCTGCTCCTCCTCTTCTTCTTGCTTTGTTTTTGTTTGAACCATATACACTTATTATGAACAATTCAAGCAAGAGAAGTAAGTGCAAAGAAGGAAGTTGTATGAGCCATCTAATATTCCAACAAGAAAACTACCACTATTATATCAGGCTAACATTTATTTCAGGTATCTCTAATAATGTGAACAAAGAGGATGGTAACTATCACTGTCCTCTGGTTTCCCCCTAATCTGCAGCCCTCTTTGTCTCTTAAAACCTCTCAGAGGTAAAGTCATGCCAAGGTTAGACCCAAACCCTCCCATCAGCTCCCTCTTTACCCCATTGGGAACTTGGCTGGTCCCATAGCTTCAAAAGATACCTGAATGCCAATTCAACCCAAATTTACATATTTGGTCTTGTTGCTGAATAATTGGTCAGCTAGATTATAGGGAATTGGACCTTAGTAGAATTCTCTTTCTTAATTTGATGCATTATAATTATATACAGTAGTGGGATTCATTATGTTATTCATACATTCACATAACATGATCTGATCAATTCCATTCCCCAGGACCATTCCTGTCCCTCCCCTCTTCCTTTCCCCTGATTCCCTTGCTGTAATCTACTGGTCTCCATTCTATATGATGATGATGATGATGATGATGATGATGATGATGATGTTTTTAAGTTAATGCATTATAATTATATATAAACATGGGATTCATTGGAGTATATTTTATACATGGACACAGCATAATTTTGTGGACTTCATTCCCCAGTACTTCCCATGCCCTCTCTTCCTCCCTCCCTCTCAATCCCCTTCCTCTACTGGTTTCCCTTCTATTTTTGTGAGATCCCTTTTTTATCAGCACCCCACCCCCTTTTGCTCTCTCTAGCTGCCACATATGAAAAAGAAATGTCATCTTTTTTTGGGAAGTCTTCCACCCAAAAAGAACAAATCTCTCTCCCTCCTCGGTGCTCCTCTTCCACAACAGTGCTTATCACATTGACTTGCAACCAGTTATTTATGTGCCTATGACAGTAAACTGCGCAGCCCTCAAAGGTGAGGACCAGATTGTACATCTCTGCATGCCCTGACCTCCAGGAAGTATTCCATGAGTATTTGTTTAACCAGGAAAGATCCAGAAATAATGAATAATGAAGAATGAAAGGATAGCTCCAAATGGACATGTGTATCTTGGAGATCCTCTTTTTGTTTTCTTCCTCTTCTGCTGACGGAGACATCTTCTCAGCTAGTATAACTCACTTAGAAGAGACTTAATCTTTTTTTTAAGATGCCACATTGCATCTGAAATACACTCACTCTCCCCAAGCATGGTCAGGCATGCCATTGATTCTAACAAATCCTCCCAGAATGCAGTCCCCATTCTCTGCATGAGGCTAGGTGATAGCCACAAGGATACATGGACAACAAGCAGCATTAGTGTTGTTTCTAATCCTGAGCTGTGAAGCTAAACCTCTACTCACAGCAAGTCAAGAGCAGTCCTTTAACCTGTTGGTAGAGCAGAATATTCCTAAAATTGAAACATATTAGTTAGAATTTCTGGTTGTCACCATAGAAACCAAATGCAGCTAGCTGAAGGGGAAAAGTTCTTTTAAGAAATACAAGGATTTCTCACCAAAGAAGGAAAGGCATGCACCTGAGCCTCTGCTAGGAATAGAAACAAGAACATGTTCTATTGGGCCTTTTGTCTCATTTTAGATTTCTCTTCCCTATAGTTGATTGCAGTACATGCTTTTTCAAAGTCTGAGCTACATGATTTAAAAAATAAGGTTTTGTTTCCTTAACAGGGAAACTTAAGTTGTGAATGACTACTAGTTGTCCCCATCCAAGACATGAGTCACATTTGCTTAATTCCAGTTCCAAATTCTCATGGAAGGAGTTCAGCTCAGATTAGGTTTTCACCCCTAGGACTATCCATTGAGCAGGGTTCTTGGGATCTTTTGTCCAAGGACAGGAGCTGTTATTGTCGTATTATGGCTAGTAAGGGTAGAGATGGGGCAATGCTAAGAGTGTCCACCATCCTGCCAAAATCTCTGGGAAAATGGTGTCGTGGTAAAAACACAGAGTCTTCATTCTGCCACTTGATAGCTGAGTGCTGAAGCTTACTACTCGGCCTTTCTGAGTATGAGTTTTCTTATCTGTAAAACACAGAAAATAATAATTTACCTTGAGTTATTGTGATGATTAAATAAGAGAACATTTGTGAAGTATCTAGTGGACTCACCACTTCCTTTCAAAGTCCAAAAAGTGGTTAAAAATGCAAGCATGTGATGTTCAAAGCATGGCTTCTCATATAGTCTTCTAGGAAGGGAAAAGGAGAAGTTCCCCAGGCTGAACCTCTGGAGCAGCACTGACCAGTAAAACTTTCTGTGATGACAGAAAAATTCTACATTTATGTTGTACAATATGCTAATCACAGACCACATGTGGCTATGGAGAGCCTGAAATGTGATTAGTGTAACTGAATAACTGAATTTTTTGTTATTTGCTTGTTTGTTTATATTTGCAGTGCATATGCTAGGCAAGCACTCTCATTGAACTACATCCTCAACTCTAATTTTATTAATTTTAGTGACTGTATACTTAAGTAGTCACATGTGGCTAGTGGACACAATAAAATCACTGGGAAGATTTTTTTCATGTTTTTATTGGTGCATTAAAATTATACATAATAGTGGGATTTGCTGTCACATATTTCATACATGGACCCAATAGAACAATATAGTTTGGTCAATATTGTACTGGGGAGATTTTTAAATTGATAATTTCCAGATCCCACCTACAAAGATTCTTTTGTTAATTGTTCTGGAATAAGGTCTATGTCTAGGTGTTTTTTAAAGCTCCTCTGGGGCTTCTACTCTGAAGCCTGGAGTTAGGAACCATGGGTAAGCAGAAGGAGGGAGAATAGGAGGGTTCAGGAAGTGTCCCTGGGCTCCCTTTCTAACCAGCTTCCATACAGTAATCAGGCCTCTCCTGCTTTGGGTTTTACCATGCTTTGGGCAAGGTGTTTCTGCTGGGAGATTTGTGTTAATCCGCAACACATGACATAAGCAAAGGGGGTTTCAGCAGCCAGTTCCCTTTCCCACGCACTCTCTTCTCTCCCTTTGCCAGGATTCGAGTGAGCCAGGATGGGCAGTTTCTGCACTACATCTTTCCATACCAGTTCATGGACTCTCCTGAATGGGAATCGCTGCGACCCTCTGAGGAAGGGGTCTTCCAGGTAATAGAGAGCCCCATGTTAGCACTGCCTCGCCTTTTCTGCTGTAACCTGGCAATGTCCATGCCTCCATCTCTCCCCTCTCAAATCTGCCCTTGGACCACTGCCAATATGTTGCTAGGGTAAGAGCATCATCACCTCTTCCTCTGTGGAAACAACGCCTGAGCATCTGGGTTGGGGACAGGGTCCGGAGGTGCTGGTTCCTGAAACGTGGCTATATCACTTCTCTGTCTAAAACCCTTCCAGAAGACTAGTACCCACAGATTAAAAACCCATACTTCTTAGAGGTTAACGTAAACCCTTTAGTGCCCTCCAGCCTCTCTCCAGCCCTCTTTTCCTTATACATGTTGCTTGTACACGAGAAGCAGCTGCTTCTCTCAACATGACCCATGACAAATTCCTTGCCTTGGTCCCTCCTGTCCCTTCTGTCTGAAATGCATTTCCCCTTCTAGATGAGAGGCCATGACACCTCACTTCCTGTGTTAGTCAGCATTTTGTCACTGTGACAAATATCTGAGAAAAACAAAGGAGGAAAGATTTATTTTGGTTCATGGTTTCAGACCATGGTCAGCTGGCTCCATGCTTTGGGCCTGAATAAGGCAGAACATCATGGTGGAGGGGTGTGACAGAGGAAAGCTGCTCTGCTCATGATATATGGGAAGTGGGTGGAGAAGATATAGTTCCCAAGGGCCTCCCCCAAGGATTCATTCCCCTCTTCTAGGTCTCTCCTTCTACAGTTTTTATCCTCTCCCAGTAGTGCACTCAAATCATGACACTTTCAGTGGACTACTCCCTTGATAATATCAGAGTCCTCCTGACCCAATCACCTCCCAAAAGTCCCCCTCTGAACCTGCTGCACTGGCCACCAATAGC
Organism: Sciurus vulgaris; assembly: GCF_902686455.1. Lineage (NCBI taxonomy): Eukaryota > Metazoa > Chordata > Mammalia > Rodentia > Sciuridae > Sciurus > Sciurus vulgaris. The sequence continues at coordinate 69,960,045 of NC_136470.1, read as the reverse complement.
TGAGCCTTTGGAGGGTGTTTTCTATCCATACCCTAACACTTCTTCTGTGACCCTGCCAGATCAACCTCTCAGACTTCCACCCCAAAGTGCACTATTCCTGCCTGCCCACCTGTTTTCTTCCTTTCATGGATGCTAACTGGTGCACAGTTGCTCTCTTCTAACCAACTGGGTTCCTTTCTGTCTTTCACATAGTGAACTCTTTGGGCATCTTCCTCTATCTCCAGGCTCCAAAGGACAGTCCCTAAAATGCAGTAGGTGTTCAATAAAGGTTTGATGAACTGGCTTGCCAGTGGGCTGTTGGTGTCTCAGAGGACTCCATGGGGCATCCCTTGCATATGAATGTAAGTGGGGAACCTGGCTGCTCAGACTTATTCTCTTCTCTACCAATCCTTCAGATGGTGGTTACTTTGTAATTCTCACTGAATGGCTAGTATGTGCAGGCAGTGCATATTTTATTACCTCATTGACTCTTACAACTCTTGGGGTTAAATATTATTATTACCCCACTTAGCAGATGAGGAAACATCATGAAATTCAGCTAGAAAGTGGCAAAGCCAAGTTTCCTGGGTCTTCTATTGATGTTTTTTTTTTAAAATGGAAGGACCACCAGAACAGTGGAATTTAAACATACATACTCACCATCCTTAGGGAGTCTTCATCCAGATAGTTTGCAAGTACTGGGTTCTGTGTGTCTCCTACCACTTCTATCAGGGAGTCCTGCAAGCCAGCATATGAGCCAACCCCAGAACAGACACATGCCAGGCAGTGCCATTGGCTTGGCTGGCTTCTGGCCCCACCCTGACACTTTGCTCTGTGATGATGAAGCTTAAGAAGTAGTCTTGATCCCACTGCCAGGGCCACCAACCGCAGACCCCCTCCAATCATATTTCCACCCCTACCCCCAAACACATCCCCACCCTTCCTAGCTAGTCCAGCAGTCTCCTCTGGGACTCCCTCAGGCTGGAAGAATGTCCAGGAGGCTGAGACAGCTGGACCAGGGCTGACACTGACCAGGAGGAACAGGTGGTGGGTAGCCAGGTGCCCTCCCCTACGTTATACTTGAAAGGAAGGGCTGTAACCCCAGATGGCCTCTTGGCCTGGAATGTAAGTAGGGTCATATTCCTCCAGTTTGTATTTTTAGTGTGTGCCTCGTTTGGGAGCAGTGAGATCCACACATCTGCTATTGGCTGTGTAAAGTCCCATTTCCTCTTTGCAAATGTCAAAAGTTGTCCCAAGTTATAGTTCACTCTGTCCTTGCCTTTTGCAATTACTTAGTTTTTGTTGACTAAGAGAGTAGTCCATAGTGACTGTCTAAGTCATAATTCACCTTGTGTTTAACACAAATCAATTAACAGTTCAATCGCACCTCTCATCTCACACATCAGAACTATTGACTGTTCACTGCTGTGACACTCTCATTAGTTATTAAGAACAACACAGAGAGACAAATAAACACTGTATGCTCTTATTTTTATGTGGAATCTAAAAATGTCAGACATACAAGAGGTAGAGAGTAGAATGGTTATTACCAGAGGCCTGGGAATGGGGATGGATAGAGAAAGGGGAGACATTGGTCAACAGGTGCAGACTTTAAGTTAGATAAGAGGAGTGTTCTGTTGCACAGTATGCTGACTAAATTAATGTATATTTCAAAACAACTAAAAGAGAAGACTTTAAATGTGCTCACCACCAAGAAATGATAAATATTTGAAGTAATGAGTATGCTAATTAGCCTGATTTTATTATTCTACAACATATATGTTTATCAAAACATCACAGTGTATCCCATAAATACATACCCCATAATAATTTTTAAAATAACATAGCACAGGAGGCATCACACAGAAATCATCATTATTCCTCCCATTTGCATCATGTTTTACTGGAACCTAAATGTTGTTTACATTGTTATCTTATTCAGTTCCTTCAACCAGCTTCTGAGGTGAGTATTAAAGAAAAAGCTAGATACTTGTCAAAACTTTATTATATACATGCCCATATATATGTGAGAACCAATCTGGAAGCACCAGTCCAATCCAAACCAATCCAAAGCACCTTTGGGAAAGGATTTTATACAGGACATGAAAAGATGACATTAGGTTGTTTTGCAACGTATAAGATTCATAGTCTTCACTTGATTCATTCATTCACTTCAATGATATTTATTGAGCACTTATTATTTACCAGATACTGTTAAAGGTGTTCAGAATACATTAGTGAACAGAAGAGATGAAGGTCCCTATCCTTGGGCAATCTACATTCTAGTGAAAGAGACAAAAATAAGCCACAGACACAATGAGCAAGTAAATTATGTAACATGTTAGAGTAGTGTAAGGGAGAGATGGTCACAGTTTTAAATAGAGTGGTCACGGAAGCCCTTGTTAAGCAGATTAAATTTAAGCAAAGATCAAGAGAGGTGACAGGGTCAGCTCTGTGAATATCTGAGGAAGAGCTTACCAGACAGAAGTAAGAGCCAGTGCAAAGGTCCTAAGATGGGGCTAGTGCATTGGAGGTACAGAAAGGAGGCCAGAGCAACTGGAACAGAGCTGGGACAGGGGACTAACAGGAGAAGAAGTTGGAGAGGCAATGGGGGAGCCCAATCATGTAAGGGCCAGAGCATGTATTTTCTGGATACAGCTAAAAGGGTTTCTGAGAGAGTTAGACATAAGATGTGACAGAAAGAGAGTATCAGGGGAACTCTGAGGTTTTTGACCTGAGTCACTGGAAGAATGGAGCTGCTATCAACTGAGAAAAGGGAGCTGCAGGTAGAGCTAGCTTGGAGGGAATAGGAGGTTCACTTTAGGCTATCTTAGGTTTGCACTGCTTATGGACAGTCAAATGAGATGCTGCATAAACAGTTGAATATTTGAGTCTGGAATTTAGGAATGAGGTCTAGGTGTGAGACAAATTTGGGAGTCAGTTGTATAAAGCTGACACTTAAAGCCATTGGATTGGATAAGATCACCAAATAAATAAGTGTGGACAGAGAAGAGGTTCACACAGGGAGCTGCCAGTGTTAAGAAGTTAGAGAGAAAAGAGGAAACAGTGAAGAAACCTGAAAAGGAGAAATCAGGAGACTGCCCCTGGAGTGTGTGGCATCCTGGGAACCAAGCGAAGGAGGTGTGTCAAAGAGAAGCACCAATGGGCATCCAAACTGACCACTGGACGCAGCAACTTAGAGGCCATCTGTGACCTTAATGGGAATAGCAATTGTGGCCTGCCAGGCTACAGAGTGAGAAGAGAGGAACGGAGTCAGTAAGGATAGGCAAATTTTTTTCATAGTTTTTTTTTTCATAAAAGGAACAAATTAATTAAGTGACAGCTAATCAGGGAAGTAGGTGAAGAAAGAGAATTTTCAATTTTTAATTTTTTAAGATAGAAAAAAGTCCCATGACTTTTGATCATGGGAATGCCCAGTTTTTTTTTTATATTATGCACATTATTTTCATCCAGATGAGCTCTTCCTCTTGAGAATTGTTAAGTATGTCTAAGGTATGGCTATGGCAGATTATAACAACTACTTGCTAAACTATTAGTAATAAACAGATCGTGAGTGTTATTTTCAGAATTCTTTCTCATAAGACAGCATGTTCAAAGATAGCAATTTATCTGCTGTCACATAGCTGGAATGTTAGTCAGTGTCATGGCTGTGACCAAAATACCTGATCAGAACACCTTCAGGAGGAAAAGTTTATTTTGGCTGTATCAGAGGCTAGTCTATGGTCTTCAAACTCCATCGCTCTGGGCCTTAATTGAGGCAGAACATCATGGCAGAAGGGTGTGGTGAAGGAAAGCTGCTTAGCACATGGCAGCTGAGGAGAGAGAGAGAGAAAGAGAACACATGGTAAGCACAAGGATCCAGGGACAAGAAATAATCCCCAGTGATCTACTTCCCCTAGCCATGCCCCACCTGCCCACAGTTACCACCCAGTAGTCCATTCAAACTATTAATCCATCCAGTGGTTTAATCCACTGATGAGGTTACAGCTCTCCTAGTCTACTCTTTTTACCTCTGATCATTCCTACACTGTTTAACACATGAGCTTTTGGGGAGTGGTAGTAAAGAACTGAACCATTATAGCTGGTAGAAAGGTAAAGCTGAAACTTGAAGCCAGCTTCCAACCTTGATGATGTAATTTAGGGCCCTGCCTGTTATGCTTACAATTAGGGGATGAGCGGGGAGACGTACGGAAGAAATAAAGGGGGATCTTTAACTTTCTGTTCTCGAGAGTTTGTCTTCCTCTGTGCTCCTTTTCTGACTTTAGACATCAGATTCTTTTGGTTACTTATAATGACCAAGGTAATAGGGACTTCATAACCCAAATCCCAGGTTAGTGCTTTGTCCACCTGATAGAACCTGGCATACCTTATCCAAAGCTTTTTCTTTAACTGAACATTTTCCCAACTCATTGTGCCCCTACATTGTCCTACAAATACACATCAGCATTTTTCTCTCTCTTCAATGTACTAGGAAGTCTCCCCATCCCGCTTCTCTATCTGTCTCTCTCTCAACTCAGAACCTTTTGCTGCCATTACTGGTACCAGACATGGAACCATAGACTATGAGAGCTGAGGAAATAGGATATGCAGACTGCGAATACAGAAGGTGATGGGCAAGTGAGTGAATGACTGACCCCAGGGCTCCTGATGCAGGACACTCCCATCTCAGTGCACACAAGTACAAGTCAACCAGAATCCTGGCCCTCCTCCAGTCAAGGCTATGGAGGGGTACTGCAATGAAAGTACAGGCATTTATCAAGTAGCCATATGCTTCTGTGTGCTTAGCATTGACACCTTTTCTGGTTTAAACCTCCCCTTTCTTCTGTTGAACCCCCTCAGGTCACTCTGACTGCGGAGACTGAATGTAGCTACATTTCCTGGCCCCGGAAAAGCCTCCACCTTCTTCTAACCAAGGAGCGGTACATTGCCCGCCTGTTCTCTGCCCTGCTGGGCTATGACATCTCAGAGAAGCTCTACACTCTCAACGATAAGCTCTTTGCTAAATTTGGGCTGCGCTTTGACATCCGCCTCCCCAGCCTCTACCATGTCCTGGGTCCCTCTACCCCAGATGGAGGGCCAGAATCTGAGAAGGATGATGAAGAAGTCTGCGAGCCAGCCTTGTCCTCTGTTCAGGCCATGCCCACCTCTGTCCAGCATACGCCCCCTCGTACGCCCCCTCGTTCTCCCCCACCAGCTGCTACCAACCTTCCTACACCTCTTTCCCGGGCCAGGATGTCCAGGCCTGACAGCGGCATCCTGGGTGAGGACTCCACCAGTCTGGTGCTGGAGGATTTTGAGGAGGTGTCAGGATCAGAATCGTTTATGGATTATAGGAGTGATGGGGAGTACATGAGGTGAGGGCAGAACTAACATGGGCACTGTCACCGACTCAGGACCCCATGTAAGTACACAGAAGGTGACTGCCACCTATTTCTGCCAGCAGCTGGCCTTAACTCAACTTGTAAAGACAAAAACACCATTGTATGAAGTGTCATCTCTTAGAGGACTCACAGAAAGTGGCATTAACCCAACATTGCAGACCGCAACTCACTCGGGGTGCATGTAAGGCATGAAGGGATTTTAAAAACTCATTCATTATAAACTATGATTGCATCTTGGAAAAAGGGCTGGTTGACATTTTGAACAGGCAGGTAGGTTGCTGAATTCTCTTGTAAGGTTGTGCTGGGGCTAAAGGAGATTTATTTGTGGCATGTATTTTAAAGGAAAAAATTGCTGGCATGATTTTACTTCCTATTGATTGTTTTCCTGGCATGGAGTCAGTTCTGGAAAGCTGTTGTTTCTTAGCCTGGACTAGGCAGGAGTCTCTGTTAAAATCACATATTTGAAAGAGGCTTGTGCTTGCAGACTAATAGTGCTGGGAGGAATATGTCCCCATCTTGCTTTCCTCCTTGACGTAGGATGTGTTGATCACTTGGGCAGAGGACCGAGTGCTGCTCTGATTAAAGGTTACTATGATAGGACAGGTGTAGGACAAGGTGGATTTCCCCACCAACCCACACATATGGGAGGTGGGCTGGGCATGAATCTGGGAGGTCAAGATTTCCCTCACAGGAGTGTGTACAAGAAAGACCAGACTCATTAGTTCTGGGAAATTGCTTTCATGTTCCCCCTGGCTGTTCTCACAATGCTGTGACATTTTCCTCTGGGACTCTACCCAACCATGGTGGAGGTCTGGCTTTTCCTGAGGAAAATCCCACTTTCCTCAATTTGTAAGGCATTTCTAAGTGAAGGGGATGCCAAGAATACCACCATTCTTTGGGAAGCATCAACAGATTTCTAGAGGAAACAGTCCAACGCAGGCGTCCAGGGTGTACAAGTGAACAAGTGAATGTTTGTGCATTTTGAAAACAAAGTTATATGAGTAGTGAGAGAAGCAAGAGAGGTGAATGGTAAGGGAGGATTATATGGTTTCTTAAGGGACTTAATCACCTTCTGTAGTACCAGTGTCCTCAAAACCATAGGTGGGCAGATTCTGGGGTAAGTCAGAGGATCTAATACCCATAGTCACTTTATTGACTTCCCTCAATGCACTGTCCCCTCTCACAGGCCTTTCCCACCTCTGGTGTTGGAGTCACTTCCCTCTGTGTCTCACTCTCAGGTATTCCTGCCAGTTATACCCTGTGGGTCCTCACTCTGTCCAATATGCCTACTAACCTGTAAATTCTCTTATCCTGTTTTCTCATGTTGTTCTTCCCTATTTTCTTTTCTTTTCATAACTCTATTCATTTTATTCCTTCTTACCTCTCTTTGATTTCTGATTTCTGCTCAGTTTGATGCTTTTTTTTTTTTGTACCAGGGATTGAACCCAGGGGCACTTAAGGACAAAGCCATATTCCCATATTCCCAGCCCTTTTTTATTTTTTATTTTGAGATAGAGTCTTGCTAAGTTGCTTAAGACCTTGCTAAGTTGCTAAGACTGGCTTGGAACTTGTGATCCTCCTGCCTCAGCCTCCCAAGCCTCTGGGATTACAGAGTTTGCTGCTCTTAAGTGTCCCATTTTTTCCACTTAGTTCAGTTTCTCCGTTTCCTTTGGTCCTCTGTCATCTCCCTTTTTATTGTTCATATATCTAACTTTCTTGTTACCTTCATTTCCTTTTGCCCACTTTCTGCCTTGCTCTAATCTATTCTTCCTCCCAAATCACCTTGTGCTTCCATCTTACTAGTTTTAAATTCTAAGTGTTCCAAAATCAATACCCTTTTTTCTGACTAAAGAAAACCATTAAAGTAAAGGTGTGTAAATAACCAACTTTAGGAATGTTTTCAAAATATCAGGGGGAAGAAGCATAGGAAAAAAGAAAGACCAGAACTGGGAACTCAAAGTCATGGCTTCTGTGTCTGACTCTGCTACTAAGCAATGTGTGACTTTTTGCAAACCATACAACCTCAGTGAACCTCACTTTCTTCATTGAATGGTTGAACCAGCTGTCCCAAAGAGCCTTCTTGAATTGAAGTGAAAAGGCAAAGGATTAGCTTTTCAGAGGAGGTAAAGAGAATTAGTCTGTCCACTGAGCAATGAACATAAGCCCCAGGACATCTGCATGTCTCTCAGCAAGAACTCTGCTATATTTCACTACCATTTCTCTGGTCACTTGGGACTGTTCTCCCTTGAGTAAGTGTTCCTTCTTGGTGGAAGTTCCCTCTCTTCTGTACCTGTAAAGAATTATCACTTGTCATGTGATTGCAGTACATATATTCTATATGAAAGGGGGCCACTATTTCATCCCCACACCCTCTAACCTTAACACTATCATATAAAATACCTCTTTTCAAATTTAGATTTTTCTGAAACTTAAGATGAGAAAACTGCTAATGAAACTTACATTCTAAGTACTGGTATTTGCAACACAAAGAAAGTAGGTGGTTTATGTTTGTTTCAGTAATAGAAAGGGAAAAAATATATTGTTTACTTTTTAAACCAGAGAGTTTCCAGAACTTGAAAACATGCTCAAATTGACCAAATCTCAGATGGCTTTCAGCTTAGTCTGTGATAATGGAATAGTTTAACTTGAGATCTTTTTCTGAAATTGTGTTTTTGAATATTTGGTTTACTTGCCAGCAAGTTCCTTATAGGGTTATTACTTTAAGGAATAAACATATTCCCTTATGATTGGTCACAATTTGCTATTGTTTCCTTTATAAAGCAGGTTATAATTCACCATCTATTTCCTGGCACTTTAATTATCAAAATTTTAAGCTCATTGCTATTCATTCCAGCAATAGCACTTACATAAGAGGTTGAATTCTGTATTGTTAAGAATGACACAGCTGCCTCACATTGACATCAGGGCTTATCTCTCACACCAATTCAATTTAAGAACAACTAAAAATAGTCAGAGCTACCACTGGAGTTCTTTTGAGAGGATATTTTTTTAGCCCGGTGGTACCCAAAATTGAACTGAAAATGGTGCTGCTTCTCTTAATAGGCAAAGTGCTACAGGATCATATTTTCATGAAGGAACCTTCTGCCAGATTCTCAGCTATTCCTAACTTCACTAGGGTTTTTCAACTGTATTCAGTGGACAGTTTCTAAAGTGTTCCATTCTATGTCTTAGGGGCCATGTTGAAATGCATCTCGGAGGCGGTCAGTTAAGTTAGACAATGAATCTGTTATCACAGACTAAATTGGAAGCTGTCTGTGATTTGGCCAATTTTGATTGTTTTCATTGTTGATCTGAAAACTCTGGTTTGGATAAAAAAGACTATATTGTAAGCTGGATGCAGTGGTGCACACCTATAATCCTAGTAACTCAGGAAGCTAAAGCAGGAGAATACCAAGTTCAAGGCAAGCCTCAGCAACTTAGGCAGATCCTGTCTCAAAATAAAAAACCAATAGGGCTGGGAAAGTAGCTAAGTGGCAGAATGTTTACCTAGCATGCAGAAGGTTCTGGGTTCAATCCCCAGTACCAAAAAGAAAAAGAAATTTTTTACAACTATGTATCATTTTCTTTCTCTCTGTTATTTACATAAGCAAATTATAAACAGATTACAATATGGACGCTAATCCTGGTTGAAGGAAGGAGCCCAGAATCAGTATATAGTACCAAGGCTAAAGAACCAACTCATCCTTTTCTATCTAGCACATATTTCAGGCACTATTCTAAGCACATGAGCAATAGTTCAAAGAGTTAAAGGTATTTAAGCTGCAAGAAAAGGGAAAGTATAATATCTTCAAGATTAAAAAAGAACAGAAATTAGAATTTGACTCAATTTGGTGTGTTCTTGTGGGCAGAAATTTGAATTAAAGTCTAAAAGTCGTAAGGAGAAAAATTTTGGCTTAATATTAATAATGAATTTTTTGTGTGATAGTGAGTTACTCATCATTAGGAGAGTTCAAGCAGGAATCAGAAGAAATCTAGAGACTGTAAGGTGATTTAGGCTCTGGGAAAAGAATGCCTTAGAGTATCACTATTAAGGTAAGGACTCTAGTTCTGCCATTAAACACTGTCAGGAGGAGTTCCTCATCTGCTCTGTCTACCTTACCAGGTTGCTGTGAGGACCAGCAAGATCAAGTTTCTTCAAAGTTGCAAAGTGCTTATTAAATGTATAATATACTTTAAAATTCTGTGATACATACAATTGTTTAGCCCTCCCTTATTCTTTCTCTTTGTCAAAGATACATGATTCTCCTTATTTCCTCCAGTTCATATTTCCAGGGAAGGTGGCGGCTGGCAGAATCCCTTGAGCAACCGAAAGGTGGAGGCCTAAAGAGAACCCAGAATATCTCCCCAGCTTCTGAACAGCCAAGTGAGAGCGGGGCCTCTGGCTGTTCTCCTGAATTTATTCGGGAAGAGACAAATCTCAGTCACATTGTGTTCAGGCTTTCTCCCTCAGAAATGACTGTAAGGGGCTTTGTAGCTATCAGTGTGAGTCAACAGCACTTTTCTCAGAAATACTGGAAAGACCCCTGTGGCAGAAACCTTGCTTTTGAAAGTGGCACGGCAGGACTAGGGTCTCTAGTAGTGCTGCCTCGGCCACCAGCTTCCCCCTATCAGTCAGGTCCTAGAGCAGCAGTTCCTGCCTGCAGCCTGGGGCCCTGCAACCCTGCAGCTGCGGATTTTTCTTCCACTTCTGTGTTAAGGGCCTCATCACTATACCTATTCTTCTCTGTCAAAATAAAAGACAGGAGCCCCATATTTCAATACCATATTTCAATAGGTTTTGTTTTTTAACTCATTCAACAGGGTTAGATAGGAAGGAGAGTTGTATAGGTTATTCACCAGAGGTATCACAGCAGATCTCTTGGTCTTGTCACTTATAAAACAAGAGGATTAGATTATAACTTCAAAACTGACTCCCACCAATATTCTAGAATGAAAGGATTCAAATGTACAACAGCTCTACCATGTCAGGCATTGGGTACAGTTAAAATTGGGAATTGGTGGAATTAAAAAAATGAATGAAAAGAGCCATGACTTTAGGCACTATCTGGAACCATAGTGCTGAAATCCTTCCTCTTTTTCTTTCTACAGCCTCTAGAACTCCACTCCAAAGCTCCTTTCAAGTTAAGTCCAGGGGTCAGGCCCCTTTGGCTCCGATCCACACTCCTGAACTTTAAGGATCACCAGGCTGCCTTTTCTCTGTGGCCAGTACAGCTCTCTTCCACGTTCACAGGATGATCACTTGCATGCATGCCCCTCCTCTCACCCACTGGAAAGCCCTGGGGCCAAGCAGGAGTGGACACAAGGTGCCAGCCCTGCAGCTACACAGAGGCCCTGGGTGACACTGAGATACTCTAAGGAAGACATCCACAGGCATGAGGCCCATCTTCCATCCTTCACTAGCTGCAGAGTCTTGGCAAGTAACAGCCTCTCTGAGCCTCATCTCTAAAGTGGGATTATAAAACCCACCTCACAGGGTTGTTGTGAGGATCACATGAGTTGATTTAGGTGAAGCACCCATGCCCTGGCGTGGCACCTAGTATGCACTCAATAAATCACTCAACTCCTTTTCCTATGTTGTTTCTGGAAGGATCAAGAAGTTTTCACTGGTAGTTATTTCTTATTTTTCAATTAAGTTTCAATTTATGGCAGTAGAAATTGAAGAACCTAGTTTTCCCTCAGGCTTTTAAGTTCATCTTACAAATCTCTTCTATCTATGACTCTGGTATTAAATAATAGTTTTTAAAAGGATTTTTACAAACTTAGTAAATTAGGCTCCCTTAAACATTTAAAAGTGGATTTATAAATTCACTGTATTCTTTTCTTTTTTCCCTAAATACATACATAACACACACACACACACATTCTGGATATCTATCCTGTGCAATACTTAATCTAAAACAATGATTTGAAATGATAACAGTAGTTTTGTTAAAGTTCTCTTTGCCTACCTGTCTGGGGCCTCCACTAGGAAAACCCAAACAGTTGAGGAATGGACCAGTTGAGAAAACTTGGGTTTCTCCTTCTCTTTCTCTCTGTCTTTATAAATGGTTCATTTTTATTGCTGTATAATATATCTTCTCTATGTGTGAAGATAGCATAACAACTTATGTAGCTCTGGGCTGTCACAAAATAGAGCTGCCATGGACATCCTTGTACCAATGCTTGGTGTACAAACAAATATATTTCTTGTGTATATGCCACCAAGTGGAATTTCGTAGGCAAGTATATATTCAACTATAATAAATACTGCTGCGAAATTTCCCTAAGTGATTGTACCAATTTACATTCCCTCTAACAGGGTATAAGAGTTCCAGTTGCTTCTTGTCCTTCCCAAGTTGTAATTGTCATTCCCCATCCCACCCCCATTTTAACCATTTGGGCATATGTAGCAGTATAACATTGTTGCTCCAATTTTTATTTCCCTGATGAAAAATGAAGTTGAGTACCTTTTCTTTTCTTGGCCATATCTATATCTTCTATTGTGAAGTTTCTATTGTAGGTTCTTGTCCATATCTCTATTTATATGCTTTTACATATTGACTTAAAGAAATTCTTTAAACAATCAGGTTAAAACTCTTTTGTGTTTGTTGCTTTTCAAATACATTCTCCTATCTTGTGTCTCTTCCCCCGCCATGACATCTTTTGATAGATGTAAGTTTTTTTATTTCAATGTAGTAATTTTTCAGTCTTTTCCTCTAATTAGTGCTTTCTGTGTCATGTTCAAGGGAACTTTTCTTCCCCTGAAGATATTCTATGTTACTCTCTAGATGTAAAGTTTTACATTTCACAGTGAGACCTACAATCAACCTGGGATTTGGTTTTTTGTTGTTATGAAGTAAAGGTCAAAATTTTTATTTTCCACATGGATATCCACTTGACTGAGAATTACTTATTAAGATTATTATCCTATTCCTATTAGTATTCATAATACTAAATCATAAATCAAATGACCCTATATCTGTAGGTCTCTTTCTAGATCACCTGTTCTGTTCCATTTGTCTGTTTTTCTATCTTTTGACAATATACCTTATTGCAGTTATTGTAACTTTATAAAGAATATTCATATCTTTGAACATTGTTCTTCAAGTCTTGATTATCTCTGGTCTTTACCTTTGCATTTCTGTATAAATTTTAGAATCAACTTGTCAATTTTGAAAAAAAAAAAAAAAAAAACCTTTACTGGAATTTTTATTAGAATTGCATTTTCATTATGGATCATGTTGGTAAAGAATTCATATCTTTATGTGGATTTTTCAATCTATGAACATAGTTTAATATTTCATTAATTTTGTTATTCTTTCTGCTCAATATTTGTTTCCACATAGACATCATTGCAGGGTTTTTTAAGATTTGTTTCTAGGTGTTTGATAAATTTAAGGTGATTGTAAATGCTATCATACTTTGTAATTATTCATAACTGTTATATATAAATACAGTTTTTTACATAAGTACAATTAATTTTCATATCTTTGTTTCATCTAGTGATCTTCACAAAGTCAGCATTAAATCTAATCATTAATCCATATAGTTTTTAGTATTTCCATAGATATAATTATCTCATCTGTAGCTTTATTTCTTTATTTCTGACTTGTACTTCCTTCTCCTCCTTCCCATCCTCCTCGTTCCCATCTTTCTTCTCTTTGATACTGTGTTGTGCTGTGTAGGACCTTCAGCACAGGGAAGAATAGAAAGAAAGAGTGATGGAAGACACCTCTGTCTTACACTTGATCACAAGGAAAATGTTTTCAGTGTTTTACCATTGATATGATGTATGCTATTAGGTTTTTAGAATACTTTTATCAAATTAAAGAAGTTTTCTTTGTTCTGAATTTACTAACTTTTAAATGATGAGTGAATATTGAATTCTATCAAATTATTTTCTGCATTTTTGAGAGTATCGTCTTCATTCTGTTAACGTTGTGAGTTACATTAATAGATAAACACATGTTAAAAACACCTTGCATTCCTGAAACAAACCCAACTTATTCCTCAAATAAATTCATCTCTATTATGATATATTTACCTTTTATGTATTTCTGGACTTGGTTTGAAAATATTCATTGAGGATTTTTGCATCTGTGTATTTTATGGTATCATTGGGTTTGGTGTCACAGTTATGCTGGTTTTGTAAGATGAGTGGGGAGCTCCCCTCCCCACCCCCAGCACTCACACTTCTCTTTCTCTCTCCCCGATTCTCTAGAAGAGATCTTTAAATCAAAACATACTTTTTGAGTCCCACCCCACTTGCCTTACCTTCTACTCACCCTATTTTATTCTCTCAGTTGCTTATACCCAAAACCTTGGAGTCTTTTCATCAGTCTTATCAGTTCTATCTTGAAAAATACATCCTGCATTCAACTCACCCTCTCTACCACCACCATTAATTTCAAGCCACCATTACTTCATAACTGAAGTACCTGCAATAGACATGTAACTGGTCTGATCTCTCCTGTCCCTTCTCCCCATGATCTCTTCGACACACACAAAGTGGTAGGATTCTGAATATTTTCACTGTAAAGAAAATAAATGAACATGTGTAAGAGCTCTTCATCTCTACCTCAAAAGCACAAATGATTTCCTATTATACTTAGAATGAAGTCCAAACTTAGTATGTGATATTAGTCAGCATTGGTTTCCTTACAAGCACAAAGGCTTTTTTCTTTCTTTCTCAAAGTCCACTAAGAGTCTATGTGACTAATAAGGGTAGCTGTGCTTCATGCTGCAACTCTGATTCATCTAACTTGACCATCAGGCTCTGTCATATGAAGAAAGAAGCAGCTTGACGTGCTTGTGGCAGGCTTTTCTCTACTTCGGCCTGAAAGTGGCAGAGTCACTTCTGCCCACAGTCTATTGACTAGAACTAGTCACATGGACCCACCTAATAATAAGCTTTGGACTTTGTTTATTAAGGGGTTGAAAATTTGGGGAAGTTGGTGGAAAGTTTGAAGAGTTCTGCTCTTGTAGCTACATAAGAGTACAAGGCCCTACCTGCCTGTCCCTCCAGCCGTAGCTTGTTCTGCTCATTCTCACTCATCATGTTCCATCTGCACCGGTCTTGTTGCTGTTCCTCTGGAATACCCACCACCTTTACATACTAGGGTAATCGTAGTTGTTTGTCTGGAAGGTTTTTGCTCATACCATCTCTTGGCTGGTTTAATCTCATCTGGTTCTCAGCTAATGTCCCCAGTCCAACTAAGATGCCCATGTCACCTTCCCATCACACTCTGTCCTGCTGCCCTGCTTAGACTTCAAAGTTATATTCTCTCTTTCCCCTCCTCATAGAATTCCAGTTATGTGCTTTGTGCTTTGTAGAAGTTGGGTGTCTATGACTCTTGTGTTCTTTACTAAAATTATTTTGTGTGTGTTTATTCTATTTCTTCCATGCACATTTCATAATAGAAGGCCTCTGTCAGTCTAAATATTCAACAGCTCTCCTGTCAACACTTTGAGGGCTGTTGTGGAGAGTAAATGAAGCAAACAACGGAGCACACTGTTCACTGTAAATTAGGCCTCAACCTGAGTGTGGTGCCCTTCTCCCACGTGGAGGATCCCCAAGGCAGGTGTCTTTAGACACCTATGGTATATAGCAGTGGTTCCACAGGGTTAGACTGCTTTTATTCTTTTTCTTTTTAAGGATCAGACCTTATATTGTAGAAGTGGTACTTCTACCTAATGCATGTGTAAGGCAAAAAACATTTGGATTTCAATAAAGATTTTAAATAAATTTGTGGTTTCTAAAAATTAACTGTAATAATATCTTTATATATTTGAAAAATAGTATCACATATAGGTACAAAGCATTTTATTTAGTCTACAGAAATGTTTGACATGATGTGGATTATAATAACTACACTAAAGGTCTTCATATCTGGAAGGAAAATCTGTGGTTTTTAACTTATTATTTTTAGTAATAAAGTCTGACATACCATCAGATTTGTTCCAAGGAAAGGACAGTAAATATTCTTTTTATCTTGTAACTATTTTCTGAATGTCCCCTGCTGCCAAACACTACGCTGGGGACTACATACTTCTCTAGGTGAGTCATCCCTGGTCTCTGCCCTCACGATCTCAAGATCTTGAAAAGGAGATGAAGGAATTACAGAGCCCCCTCCACTATATCCCCACCAAGTCCTTATTAAGTCAAGCTCACAGGGCCTGACTCTCCTGAGGATTAATCTTTTCTCAGAAGACTCCTCAGCCTCTTGTGTAATGGTCATCCATCCATGGGCTCATAAATAGCTCAGGATGAAGCTGGCTCCCTGACACATGCCCTGCCAGTTGGTTGGGGAAACCATGGCAGGAGTGGCTGAACCACTCACTAGCTGAGCTACAGCTCAGCAGAAGGTGTTCCTTCTGCTGAGATCAGGAAGTGGTCATGGAGAAACCGACTGTGACCCGTGGGAGAGAGAGTTCTGAGTGGTCAGCTGGGGCATCTAGGCTCTAATCAAAAGGCAGTGGGAAGTGAGCAGGAGATTGGTGCATTCAATGCAGTGTTTATGGGCAGGTGTCTGGCAGAGTGTGGCTGTGATAGAAATATTCACGTTCGAATGGGCTTGAGTAGGGAGAACAAAGCCAGGAGAACACGTAGGCAATGGAAATGGTCAGTGGGCCTGTGGGTGCCCAGGCCTGGAACAAACTGATGGAAATGGAAACAAAGAGGCAAAAACCTGTGAGAGACCCTGGGAAGAAGAATTGCCTGGAGAGGGAAGCAGAGCCCACCTCAGTGGTTCTGCACCTTTTCTCTATATACTTGACATCCTGGTTCCTGCAGACTCCCACACAAATCTCAGGCACTAAAGTGTGAGTAATGCTGTCAGCAGTCTCACTTCCAATTGTCACTAAATTAAAATGCTGACATGTATCCCACTCAGAAATTTACCTGGAGATCTTAAGACTTTATTTCACTTGTGGTTCACTTCACTGACATGATCCTTCCCAAAAGTATTCTCTCTTACACAGCACACAGTTACCAACTGCCATAGGATCACTCCTCTTAGTTGGGTGAGCCCAGGACACACTCAGTACACAAAAAAATTCACCCAGTCTATAAACTGAACCTTTGTTCAAGGACCTGGTACTGCCCGTTGCCCACTGTCCTGAAATCCTATTCATCCCTCAAGGTTAATACAAATGTCCCTTCTTCCCACACTCTCCCCACCCTCCACCCCACTCCTGTCAACACTGACTGATTCCCTGCAGGATTCTGAATCCCAAGGACCCCTCCCTCAGCTGGCTATCTCCAAGATCTCTCTCTAGGCATCTGAGTGCTGGGAGGCTCTGTTGCTATGGTCCCAGAACCTCACATAGTGTCAATGGGTGGCATTTAGTTGGTAATTGTTAGATGTCTGTTGAACTCAGAGGCTAACGTTAGTGGAATGATTCACACACCCTTTAAAGATGGGTAAGGTCAACCCTTGAGATTTCAGAGACCTCTCATTCCACTATGCAGTTTTCTTGTGCCTTGTTCCCCTAGTCAAGCTAGAACCCTTTCTCTTGGCCTCTCAGTCACTAGGAAGGAGGTTTATCTGAATGTTTTCTTGAGACCCTGCCAAGTTGCTCAGGCCTGATGCCCCCTCCCACCTGCCATCTCCTGCATATGTACAGCTCGACCTTCATATCTCCCTCAAGTGTCTGAGAGGAAAATTACTGTCCTCTTTGGTTTCTTTTCTTTTCTTTGAATTTAGTTTCTTGTAACCTAAATTCAGAGAAAAGAATTTAGATAGAATAAAGGTTTCTCTTTATTCACTAATCTTCTATTTTCCCCTCTCATTCCCCATACTATACTACCTAAACTAACAGCTGTTTTTTTCTTCAACACAAAAATATTTTTTTAAAACACTCACTTTACTTTATCTAACATAGTAAATCTACTTTAATATTTGAGAAGACCTCCAATGTTTTCATGTGTGTGCAGCCTCATGATTCCAACTCCTGGCCTGGGTCTTCTGGCCCCACTAGAGAAGCCTCTTTTCCTGGGATCCCAGATATCAGAGCTGCCATTAGCCCTGGAGACGCCAGGAGCCAGAGAGGAACTATGGAATTCTCTTCTTTTCTCTCTGTGGTCAGCATTCATTGCCCCCCTTCCTGATTTCTCTGTAACCAACACATACTTCTATGTTTGCAGAGATCCTACTGTAATTATTCATTTAGATCAGTGATCTCAACCCCAACTACATATTAAAATAAACTGGGAGACAAAACAAGACAGCCATGAAAAATAATCACTGTTGAAGTTGGTGATACAAAGGAATTCATTATCCTATCTTTCTAATTTTATATATGTTCAAAATTTTCCATAATACAAAATAAAAGTAAATATCTAAAAGCATATATTTGTATCAGTACACGCATGCATATGCACACACATAAAAAAATATCAAGAGACAGAATTCCAGGGAGCCCGAGGCTTGGAATCTAAGGGATTCTGAGGGTTGAAGGAGTTTATAAGGAGACATGAAAATAATTGAGCTGCTGGTTGTAACTGTCTCTGGACTGTGAGCTTCTGATGAAATGTCAGGTGACTGTCCCTAATTCCTCATTTGGATAATTGATCAAACACCCCTAGGGTGGTTTCTAAAGCTAACTCACATACCGCATAATCTATGCTGGTGTATTTTAAGGTACAGTGTTAGTGCCACTAACACTGGCACATATAGCTCTTGTTACTATTTTTCTGCTCATGTGTGAGTTTCCAAGGGGAAGGTCCTTGTCTTATTTGTATTTACATTCTCAGTACCTCGCCCATGGCCAGTCACCATGCCATTACAAGCAATGTCTGCTAAATGAAAGTGTGTGTGTGTGTGTGTGTGTGTGTGTGTGTGTGTGTTTAAAGGCCATGGGGTGATATGAGTAAGCAAGGGTTAGGGTGTTCTATCAATAGGGAAACAGGGTCACCAATACAAAGCTCTGTAGTCAGACCAGAGTCAAATTTCAACTCTGCTACTTAACTTTGTTTCATTTTCTAGTTACTTGAACTGTTCTGTACCTGCGTTTGCCCATATGTAAGACAGCAAAATCAAAAACAACAACAACAACTAAAACAACAAAACAATGAGGAAAAGTAAACCTATCGCATGAGGCTATAAAAATGCATTGTATCTATATCTATGACTTTGTCTATGTCTATAAAAGCATTTATAACTACGCCTTGCACACAGTAAGTCTTCAGTAAGTTATAGTTATTATTAAGAGGATTTTCATCAGAACGGTGCCTGGCAAGTTATAGGCACATTGCAAAGGTTTGCTGAATGAGTGACTAAATATGGTTTTGTGATTGCTCCTGTCCAGTTTTACCTATTTCTCTGTACTTTCCAGATAAGAAATATGGCTGAGAGCAGATTCTGGACTGAAACTTGGCTAGAATTAAAGGGAATGATCAGGACTGGGGAGACAGAATATTAATTCCCTCCCAGGAGGGATGAGTGAACACTGGGAGTTTTAAAGTTGGAAAGGCTGGTGATGAACACAGAGAAGGAGCATTTTAGCTGAGGCAATCTGACCCCAGCATTGCAGAGTGGGGACTCCACCTATTGGGCTGCCCCCCCCTGGATATTTACTTAGATGTCCTTCCACCTCTCCACCCTCCGGTTATGTCCAAAATAATAATTTGTCTACTGGCTTAGGCCTGAGTAGATGTTAGAGAACCAGAGCTTTGAGACAGCAACAGAAGCGTAAATGAATTATTTACTTCCCTTGTTTGTCTTCAAAAAGTGATTAAGGTTCACATTCACATGTCAAAAGGAATCAGAGTTATCAAAAGCAACTAGAAGTGCAGTGTAATATAAATGGAAGACTGGCTGTACTCTGCTCTGGTGGCTGTCTGACTCTGGACAATTCCCTTAACCTTTCTGGGCTGCTGTTTCCTTTCCTACACTCTGTGGGTCGATGACTAGTCTACAAGTTTTATTTAAAGAACACGGTAAGAATCATAGTGGACCAACTCTGAGGTTAAAAATTTTCTTTTGGGAAAGAGTAAGAGAAATTGAGAAAAATGGTAAAAGATCTGGCCACAGAAGTTCCTGGAGTCCAGGTCAGAAGTTAAGGAAGTCCTTATTCTAAGGACATTAGGAGGTTCAGTGAAAACCATGGCAAGTAAACAAAATGGACCGTGGGGAGGGGCGGGAGGGGGCTGGAAAAAAAGAGACCAGTGAGAGATTGGAGCCAAAATCTAGAGCCTTCCAGAGAGAACAGAGAGGAAGAGACAGATCTCAGGTACATTTGAAGAAATTGAGAGATAGTGTCTGAAAGTAAATCAGGTATTTGGGGGAAAAGACAGAAATGACTTTTTTATTTTTAGCACTGTGATGTTCTGAGTCTGAGATGACTCAGGCTTCAAGCCTGGGTGATTGGGATTACATAAAAAGAAGAGGAACAACTTAGGGGAAGATCTTGATTTGGTTTTGGATGGATTGAGTCTGGGCTGTTGGCAGCACACTAGATGGACACATGAAGCAAGTAGTACGGTTTCATAGCTGAGGGGTGAATACCAAGGGTCAGAGAGGACTTGAGGGTCTTCACAGGAGCATGGAAGGACTTGGGCTTTCCTCAAAGGAGAAGAAGCCAGACTTTTCTAGGGTGGAGGATGGGCTATAATGGTCATCACAGGGTCTGAGCTGTGCCTGAGAGCGAAGTCAGGGTATTTTTGAGACTGGGGAGAAGAGTATATGTCACTTTCAGGGTATCAAGCCTGGGGCCACTCAGCAAGGAGATCAAGGGCTGGGTGAAAATTCAGTAATGAGGGAATATTTATGTTTTAATATAATATCTTTTATTTGTAACTATTACCTCTTCCTATAGAGACTTAAAATGTTGAAATGTAACACTGGCAAGTGAAATATTAAAGATGAATAAATGAAGACCATTCTAGAAACTTAGAAAAGACGTCAACTGCTCCTTTAAAGTTAAGCCTCTTTGTGCCTGAACTACTTTCCCTGCCTTTGTTGCCACAATTAATATTACTCTCTTTAATTCAGTTCAAGTAGCTTTCCTTGCATCCTTCCAATGAGTTATGTTATGAGAAAGAGAAAACTTAGCCCCTGCTGCTAAGGCCCTTACTATCTCATCATGAAAGCTTGGCATGGATGCAATAAGCTATCGACCACTAGTGCAAGGCACCATAGGTATTGACTGAAATGACATCAGGGGGCCAGGTTTCCTGGAGGACACAGAACTGAAAAGTGGACCCTGAACAACTTGAGTTTCAGGAGGGCAGGGGAGAGCAAAATCATGGAGGAGACATGATCATAGTATGTTTTAGGTGACCACAGTCTTCAGCACCTTGGAGACAATGGCAGACAATTTTAGTTAGGCAGAGTGGGTTCAGACCAAAGAGACCTCCATTTAGATTAGACATTTTGGTTGCAAGTACTAGATGTCCACTTGAGCAGACCAAGCTTTCAACTCAGAAGTGACAGCCCAGGCTTCAGATTCTGATAGCCCTGGCATGAATCCTGATTTCATCCACTGCTAGCTGCATAATCATGGGCAGGTTATTTAATCTCCCTGACCCTCAGTTTCTTAATATTTAAAATTAAGTACTACATGGAATTATTGGGATGAATACATAAAATAATTTAGGTAAAGTGGTTGGAATCCTATGTGGCACATACTAAATGCTCAGAAAGTTTTATTATTTTTTGTTGATGATAAATTGATGAAGCAAAGAGGATTTAAGGACACAGGGGCGTCTAAGGGAAACCAAGGTTGGAACTGCCACTAAGTTTCAATTTGGGAGTAGACCAGGGAAATAGAAAGCCATCAGGGAACCAGGCACCGTCTTCTTTCTGTTTCTCTCAGGAGACCTGTAACGTGTTTCTCTTTCCTTATATACCAGCCTTTCCTGTTTCTACATTCTTGTGGGGAAATATAACTACCATCAGCTCTCAAGTTCATCTAAGAATTCCTCTCAGTTACAATTTCAAGTTTACAATAGAGAAATATACCTGGTCAAGTTTGAGTCAAGTGTCCACTGCTGGTCCAATCAGCTAGAGTTAAGGACAAGGTCCTATAGTATAGTTGGGGCTACCCATCCCAGACAGGGGTCAGTTCTCAGAGAAAGGATGACCTTTGAGCTCAAAAGACACCTCAAAATGTCTAGGCTTCTCCAAAGCACTCTAGACTTCTATCCTGAGGAATATGTTTTTCAGACAATGGTCTCCCTCTAGGAATTCCAAAGAGGCTGCCTACTAAACAACCACTGGGGCTCAGATTTGAGTGAAAAAATTAGTATATTCTATACCTCAGATTTTATTGAGGATTATTTTAGAGAAAGTTCCATTCCAAATTTGTATCCTGAAACAGATATTTGAATCCAGAAGTGAAAAATAAGTAATTGGTATGTAACAGAATAACATTTCTTTCTTTCTTTCTTTTGTGGTGCTGGGGATTGAACCCAGGGCCTTGAGCTTGCAAGGCAAGCACTCTACCGACTGAGCTATCTCCCCAGCCCCAGAATAACATTTGATATATTAACTAATTATCTTTTCCCCAGAACTCTGTGACCTCCATGACACTACAATTTGGGGGCAGTAGGACATGAAGAATCTTTTGCCTTTTGACTAATCAAAAGTGAAAACAAGAGTCAAGTAAAAAACGTGTTTTTTTCTATTTAAAAAATTGTGGAAGATATCCAATCAAGGTAAAAAAATTAATAAAGATTAGAATGAACATTAATGAAATAAAAACTAGAAAACCTAAAGTTGCTTTTTAGAAAGGATCGACATAATTAACAAAATTTCAGCTGGATTTCCTCTGTTGAAGATGTGCCAGCCCTGTTCTTCAGAAATGAGCACACACAGCCTCCTTGCTGTTAAACACCCAGCAGTCCTTAGGCAACCTCAGAGCTATAGGACATAGCTGGAAGGCCTTTCCTTGGTCATCATCAGACATCAAAGGATGTCAGGAAGTAACTTTCTTCCTCATCAATTCACCATAGGCCTCTGGTGCTCCAGATGTTGAGGAAGATGGTCCCAAATGCTACTGGAGATGGGCTCCCTACCACTTGTCACAGTGCTATACCTGTGGGGGCCAAACTCTCCCAGCCTCTAGTGAAGAAAGGGTTAAAGAGCCTTAATTATGGTTTGCCTGAAAATCAAGTGGTGCTTGACACTGGAAGACCCCAGAATCTGAATATCTGTAAGAAACACTTGCACCTCGCCCAAAGGTTCTACAACATTTAAAAAATAAATTTTTTTTTTCATCTTTTACAACTGTCTTCCTTAGCCAACTGAAGCTTTGTCTGGGTCTAGAGTCAGTTACACTACACAAGTTCGATGGAATGTCCAGCACTTCTGGGCATTAATAGTGGCTGTGTTTTACCTGGCTGCAGGATTGGCTTCCTGGGCATGTGACCTATGCTGTTATTCAGGGCTCTACATTTAGAAGGGCCTGCAATTTGTTTCCTGCTCTGCTATCATCATCTTGAATTCTTAACTTTTTTTTTAGCAAAGAGCACAGATCTTCATTTTGCAGTTCTCTCTGAAAATCATGTAGCCAGTCCTGGGGACTTCCACTGTGGGCCTTTGAGAAGGACTTCCTTCTCCTTGGTTTTAGAGTGTCCTGTTCCTGAGTTTGGTTTGAATACTGGTTAATCATCTGCTCTAGAGCCATACAGCCAGTGTTTGAATCCTAGTTCCTTTATTTACTAGTGCTGTAATCTTGATAGTTCTTCAGTCTCTATTTTTCTATCTATAAAATGGGGGTAATAATTGCATGTATCTCATAAGCTCATGAGAGGATAAAATGTTAGCATTTTCAGCGTGAAACACTCAAAGCAGTGCCTGGAGCATAGTAGCTGTTCCTGTTGTGTGGCTATCCAGGGTCAGGGTGCTTTGCAGTTTCGGCAGTGTGTCTTGTAGTTGGTGGTGAATCTGACTTTTGACTGAATTAGTTCTGCAATAGCCTCTGCTCAATGAAAGGTCTCAGCCTGTGAAAGCTCCTAGGCTCTCTTAGGGTTTTAGGCTCTTTTCTGAGGGTATACCCTAAGGTATACTGCATGGCACACCTAAAGTCTTTCTGACCCAGCGCCTCATCTGTGTTTTCACTGAATTATGTCAGCCCCAGCAAAACCCTCATTGTATTTATTTTGCTAAGATTGGTGATTTGCCTACAGCTCATCATTGATTTGATACCAAAGTCCTGTGGCCTTCTCTTTGAGGTTTTGGATTTGCTTGAAACTTGGAAAAATGTTCCCATTGGCCTTTTTGATTTCAGACTGACATTGTGATAAACCTTTTTTGCCCTTTCCTCCACCTGCTTCTTTTCCCGTTCTCCTCCAAACTTGATCTGTACCTCAAGAAAGCAAGTACACTTTCCCTGAGGCACTGGGGTCTGAGTTTATATTGTTTGGGGAACAGGGTGATCAAAACTCTTTCAGGGCAGGGATGGGTTCTTTGCTAACCTCTCTGAACCCCTCTGCTCTATAATTAGTTGTTAGCCCTGGTTCTGAATGACCCTGTAGCTTGTCATGTTTCCTTTAGGACTTTCTTGTAGCCTCAAGAAGTATATAATCATCAGAATGTGGTACTTTAGGAAACAGAACTTAAACATAAATGTGGATTAAGTCTTAGGCTCTACTTGGCTAACAATCAAAACCCTTACGTCTGTGTGTTTCTGTGTATCAGGACTGGGCTCATGTTCTGGCTTTGTCCATAGTGGTGCTCAGGGACTTCAGGCAGTCCCCTCATTTGTGAGATGAAAATGTTGGGCCAGATGATCTCCGTGTCCCTTCAAGTTATTGTAATTTTTTTTTCTGTGGCATATTCTTTGTATGGTGAATTTAATAAATTATGTTAATATGTCTGTTTAAAAAAAAAAAAAAAGAAAGGTCTCAGCCGAGTGCTGTGGGTGATGTGGGTGTGGAGGGGGATCCAAGCTCTGCCTTTGACCTGCCATTGAGCAGAGTTCCGGTTAGCTCTCCCCTATTCCTAACCCCGCAGACCTCTGACCTACTCACGCCAGGTTTCCCAAGGTGAGGGCATGTATCCTGCACAAGATAACTGTTAGTGGCATACAGACCCACCATTAAATAACATTAAAATTCCACAGCCAGAAATCTTTGCACATTTTATTTTCTTTTAATCCACTGGTTATAAATAGAAGAAAATCTCCATCCATTGTTGATAAATTTGTAACATCGCTCCTGTACTTGCCAACTTTCCCTTTTCAATTGGGGGGACAACAGGGGGAATAGACCTGGGGCTTAGAGCCTTCAGCAGACCACAGTATTTAGTTGGAATTTTAAACATTGTTGTTTTCTCATTATATTTATTTCTAGGGTTAATTTATAAGGGAAGCTTTTTTTTTCCATTTAAGGTAATGATCTAACGTTTCTGATGGGAAGCAAAATGACATGTGAGTGGATTTAGTGCTGCTTTAAAATAAGAAGCTGTTAGTGAAGAAACATCCCCAGCTGTGCCCAAAAGCAAAATGGAAAGTAGGAGGCCAGTGAAAAGCAGGACAGGTCATCTTAACCTTAGTGGCAACATCATGGGATGTGATTTTGATCACAGAAGGGTAATATAATTTATCCACACATGGAAGAAAAGCAACAGGCAGCAAGGAAAATGAAGAAAAAGAGTTTTTTGATTTTGAAAAAAATAGAAAATCACAAGCCTACGCATCGGGGAACACGTGGATTCCTCAGATGTGTCATCTGCCATTGGCTGCAACAGTGCAGATACTCAAGCCTGTGGGCGAACATTCACATGGCATCCCCTGGCCTTTGGCTTGTTTCCACAGCCTGGAAAGGCGGAAGCTCTGGCTCCTGCTGCCCCGGGTGATTTGGCCCAGATGGAGTAACTGCAGCCTGCTGCGGACGTCAGTCTGCCCAACTTTGTTTTGGAGAAAGAATCAACAAGTCAGCAGTTTCCTTTTAAAGCATATTTATTTCAGTTTTTAAAATAGTTAATGAAGAGAAGAATCCAAGAGGAAAAGTGGTGACGGTGTACATCATATCTGTACGTTTCCCCGAACATTTTCCATCCCCCACACCCATCCCCACCCTTCGTCCTGGTGTTTGCCCTGGACCTGTTTGGACCACACTGATGTGTTTCTTTTCTTTTGGCTTCCAGTTGGGGGTCACTCGATGGGGAGCATGAGCAGAGTGGGGTCAAGAGTGGCTTCCTTCCTGCAGGACTGCAGAGCCCTGGCTGCCCCCAGCCCCCTCGACCTCCAGGCCCAAGTGCTCCCTCCTCACATCTTCAGGCCCCAGGTAGCAGCAGCCCCCAGCCACTAGCCCCAGACAACTGCACTGTTCTTTGTGGCTTTCCCACAAAGAATGATTGAAAAGAGTACTTTTATTAAATTCTCCTCAAATTATCCAATTTGAATTCACCATCCATTTTTGTTGTTGTTGTTTTGTTTTCCTGGTTTTGTTTTGTTTTGTTTTTGCTGGACTGTGATTGATTAAAAAAAATGTTATTTACAAAGATCAAAATCTGGGAAATGTGACGCAAAGAAAATTCACTTATATTTCCAGAAGATCTCTCATCCTCTAAACCTTCCAGAGACGCAGAGGAGGCAATGGGAAGGGATGATAGTGGCCCACCCCCTCCCCGCCCTTCATCCCCTCTTTTGTTCCAACTACTTTTCAGTTGCTATTTTAATACAGAGAATTCAATATCTCTTTTCTCCAATCCCACAGACTGTAAATCATTTTTTTCTACATAATGGAATTTCTATTATAATAAAATATTTAAATGATTCATAAATTCCATGATATTTTATTTAAAAAAAGTCTCTATGTTTCAATGGCATCCTAAGTATAGATGCCCAGGATGTGAGGCAATTGCAGTTACGTAGGAATAAGGAAGATGGAATGGCATCTATGTGGGCTTTTCAGATTAGCAGTGGAGATCAAGTTCTGTAAAATGAGTCATCCCCCCTCCATAGAAACTAATTATGAGGAAAGTAACCAAGAATTTGACCTTCCTCATTAGTAGCAATAATCTAGCATAAGTTGTACATACATATACATATTCCTCACCATATTTTCCTAAAAAAAATAAAAAAGGTCCAGGGAGATATGCCCTACCCAAGTTAATACTATACACAGGCTATTTTCAGGTCACGAAAAACAGACACACTTGCTTGTAAGTTCACTGGCTCAGGCGGGCAGACCATGTTTTTACTGCAAGAGAAGAGAAACAAGAGGCAGGTTCTTGGTGGTCAAGAAAGAGGGCTATCAATTATTTGTCTCTGTGGCCCCATGATGTCCAGTGACAGGAGTCTACAGTCTTCTACAATGGAGCCTATCCTGTCCTCCAAGTGCCCCGGGGTGGTAAGACTAATAAAATAAATGCCTGCTAGAGGGAGGGGAAAAGGCATGTGGATTTCAAAACCCATAACCATGAAGGTACTACAGACACAGTTGAAGTGGAGGCTAAGGAGGAGGAAATAGGCAATGAGAAAAGGTTCTTCCAACAAAATCTTACATGGATACCAAAGGCATAAAGCAGATAAAAGAGTTTCTAATACTGAAGTGGGGGTAGCTCACCCTCCTTGTTGTCCTTCCTAACATGCCCAACCCTACACGCCCCACAGGAGCTTCAGGAAAACCCTAGGTCTTTGTCATCTCTGCTTCTAAAATGGTAATTTCCATAACAAAATTGAATGTCATCAAGCAACACACCTAAGGCTGGGGCGGTGGTTGTGTAGTGTGTGTGTGTGTGTGTGTGTGTGTCCGGGGTGGTTGGGTACTGGGGCTCACCTGTCATTGACGGGCAGAGGAGCCATGCAGAACTTCCCGACAATGGTACTTCTGTTTTTATTCCAAACCCGGCTGGAAGCCTGAAACTTGAATTTCACTTGTTTTATCTGGCACTGTGGGTCAGGGTGGGCTATGATTCCTCTCCCCTGGAGTTGCTGTCTAGGTCTGGGGACAGGGAAAGGGAAAGTGAATGTCTGTGGTACTTTCTGCTTCGCTTCCCCTTTGTCTCTGGTCAGGCTCTGCTGGTCTCACTAGCTGGCTGCCCTGCATGCAGGGACTAACTCCTTGAAGGTGGGAACCACGGTCCTTTGTATCAGCTTCACCAGCCCCTCTGCCCACACATTCACAGTCACAACCATGACCCAGGAAATACGTGTTGATTTTTGAGAATAAACAAGTAGACCCTGCAGCACAGTAGTTGCTCTTAGAATTTCATATCTGGAAAAATGCCCCTCACTCTTGGATTCCCAAGTTGAGGAGAGCTTTTCTTTCAGATCCAACTGTCTGGAAACAGAAACCCTCTTTTAGGGTCCTCCAGTTCAAAGAATGTAGCGTAGGAGTCACTGCATTAAGTTAGGTATGAATGTATGGATGGAAAAACAACAATAGCAACAACAAAATAGGTCTTGAAGTCAGACAGAGCTCGGGTGGAACCCAGGTTTTATCTCTTCCTAGCTGTCTACCTAGCAAGGTAGCCCTGGAGTCACACAGTCCTAGGTATAAATCCCAGCTTCCCCATGTGCCATCATGAGCTCGAACCGCAGTGTGTAGAGCAGGTGGCCTTCCACCTAGAAGGTCCAGAATAGGCCCAGAATGAAAACGCACAGGTATTTCTTAATCCACCCTTTTGGCCTTGCCCTCAGGCTCCCCATCAGTGTCCAAGTCGCAGGCACCACCTCATCAATGACAAAGATGAAGAAGGAGAATGAGACAAAGATGGAGGCAGATTATGAAGTGCTCAGCCTGGTGGGGTGCTTTAAAAAGGGCTGTGGGACCTAGATAGAGGCCAGAGATGGTAAGATCCAAGTGTGGAAGAAGAGACCTTCCATGAAAGTCACCAAATTTGGAACAAGGCTCAGCCCTCCCAGCAGTTTTAAGGGTGTTATGTGGGGGAACCAGGAAGAACCCCAGCAAAGGCTGCACTGGGCTGGAGGGAAAGAACTTGCCTCCTGGGCCCTGTCTGGTCTGCCCACCCTTGCTGTTCCTCCCTGGGCTCTGGGGTAGAAGGAACTCTGAGAAAAAGGGAGAGAAGGGCCACGGACCCTTCCACACCACGTAGCAGGGTGGGGCCTTCCTTACCAGCCAAATTTCCCTTTCCTTTCTGACCTTGGCAGTGATGACATGTCTTTCAGGTACTATTTTTGAGTCCAAGGTTAGGCATATAGTTTGTTTTTTTCCTTTGTAGGAAGATCCTGTATAACTGTTTAAAAATTTCCCACCCCCCAAAGTGTTTTGAAATACGTTAGAGAAAAAAATAAGAATGTTCTTTTTTTAACAAACTGCTTAGATTGAGGAGTTTATGAAACAGAAGGAATATGAAAGATGCTTTTTTAAAAACTATCTTGTTTTAATTGTAGGTGGACATGATACCTTTATTTTATTTGTATGTGGTGCTGAGGACCAAACCCAGGGCCACATGCATGCTAGGCAAGTCCTCTACTGCTGAGCCACAACCCCAGCCCGAAAGATGCTTTATGTGAGTAGTTTGGGGACTTGACTCTGGTAAATTCTCCATTTCAAAGTTAATGGTGGTGTTGCTCAAAGTTAAAGAATGTAGGAGAAAGAACATATTTTCTCCTCAGAAGTCCCACCCCCAATTTTTGATCTTCAAGATAAAACCTCAAGAAATTGAAGGTAGAAGCTAATATGTTCTGGTGGCGGTCTTCACGAGTCAGGTAAATCTTTTTTGGGAGGAGGCAATAATCTGTGGACATCCATTAGACTCACTCATGGGGCTTAGGCTGTGGAGCCTAAGCCCGGAGATCCTGGTGTGGTTCATCTGGGGTGGACTTTAGTGCCAGCATTTTTAAAGCTCTCCAGGTGATTCTAAGGCACAGCCAGGGCTAAGCATCATTGAAATAACTCTACCATGGTTGACCAACCTATGGGCTAGAGAAGTGAGCCAAACACCCTTCTAGAAGAATCATGACCTTGAACTGATCTAATGGAAAATATTCAGCTTACTGACTTGCTGCCACAACCCTGGGCTTCCCTCTCTGGGCCAGTGACTGAAGCGCGCCTACCTAACTGGATTCCTGAGCACTGTTTCCTACCAGAGACCTGATTCCTATGTTCTAACCACCCATTGGGACACCCCATTACTGCTGCCTGCTTGCCTTGTCATCTGAATACCCTATGCTTGGACCCATACTAATCCCAAACCTGGGACCTTCCCCCAGAATTCACCTGGGGGGTCAGTCTATGTAGGCACTGCCCAAGCCCAGTCACCTAGGTCCAGCCATTGGCAATCTCTGCCTGACTTGGGATGTTGGAGGGTGTACACCTGGACAGTGTAAAGGTGACTCCTGAAGAGAGGGGTCAGCCATGTGGGACACTTACGTACATGGTGATCTTGACTGAGGAGGTGACATTGCTGCTAACAAAGGTGACCTCGATGCTGGTGTCCTTTCTTCTTGGCTCCTGCAAGTAAAACTCCACGAAGCTGTGATGCACTAGGAAATCAAAGCACAGCAGAGACTGGACCAGAAGGCAGAGATGCAACGATCAGAAAGCCCCCGAGAGCGGTGGAGCAGTTCAGAAACTTGACTCTGTTTCTCGTAGCTGTTTACCCCACAGTGATTATCTATCACCTCAGATCCCAAGTCATCCCAGATGTAAATTGGGAATGGTAAAATAGATGTCCCACAGGTCAGAATGAGAAGTAAGCAGATTAATACATACAAAATTATTAGGATAGTGCCTGTACCTAGGAAGCATTCAATATCAGTTTTATTACTTGCAGTACTAGAATGTCTCACTCTCCCTTGTTTGGTGACTTTACTGTGGTTATATAATCTTGAAAGAACCAAAAAGGACCTAGCATTTACTGTTATGGTTGGAATGTTGGTTTCCCCTCCAAAGTCACGTTTGAACTTAACCCTCAACCCAACAGTATGATGAGGCGGGGACTTTTGAGAAGTGATTAAGTCATGAGAACAGAGCCCTCAAGAGTAGTTCAGTGAGCTGGGCCTGGTGGTGCACACCTATAACCCAGATATTCAGGAGGCTGAGGCAGGAGGATCACAAGTTCAAGGCCATCCTGGAGAACTTGGTGAGACTCTGTCTCAAAAAATAACAAATAAAAATTTAAAAAGAAGGACTGAGGATATAGGTCAGTGGTAAGTGCCTATTGGTTCATTCGCCAGTATATTAACAAAAAAAAAAAAAAAAAAAAAAAAGCCTCAGGAGAACTAGCCAGGGTCCTTTGCTCCAAACTGCCTTTTTGCCATAGGAGGAAACAGTGATGCAGCAACAAAGTGCCATCTGGAAGCAAAGAGAACAGACTTCATAGACACCAAATATCAACCCCTTCATTGTGGATCTCCCAGTCTCCAGATGATGAGAAAATAAATGTCTGTTCTTTATAAATTAGCCAGTCTCAGATTTTTTGTTATAGTAGCACAAATAGACTAAGACATATACAAAATAATTCACTCCTAAAAGACAGTAGTGTCCCTCCCCCTCCCAATCACAGTGTCAGAGAACCAAGCTATCTGTGTAAGAGAAGGTTATTCCCCTCCTTGTGGCAGCTGGTCACCTGCGTGGCATCTGGACCCTCCCTTGGGCAGCATGGATGCTGGCACTCTCAAAGAAGGTGTCGTTGACACAGACTGGGCAAGCAGCCTGGCAGATGGTGATATCCCTGGGCCTTGTCATCCCTTTGGCAAAGAGAGGTGAAGGAAGATTACAACTTCCCTAACGCACCATCCTTGGCTCCTTGGGTGATGGGAACATAGCTAAAGATGCACTCCCCCCTTCTCCCCTGTCTGTACGTTCTCACTTACTTCATTTCATGGGTGAATATTGGTTGGTGGTGAGGGGCATCCAAGGGATGTGAGTAAACTCAGTACTAAGATGGAAGAGTGCTGTGGTCCTTCTGGGTCTAACAGGATTAGTAACAAAGCTCATTGGCAAGAGCCAATATGCCAGGAACTCATGAGGAGAAAAGAGGTGCTTGTACGCACCCCTCTCCACAGGGGAGAACACCAAACACCATATGTCTTCCATCTCTCCCCCCCAGTTGTTTACTATGGGATGTTGATTGTTATGGGGATAGACAAAGTCCAAACTGGAGTGGATATCTGTGAGGCTAGTTTATGAAAGCTTTAGGAATTTAATTCTCTAGGATGAGTTTAATACATGATATCACATCTTCCTTTGCCAACAGATATGATTGATCAAGAAATTTTCCAAAGGTTCTGCTTCTCTTTTTTTTTATGTCATTCTGGAAACTTCAGGAAAGCCAGGACTGAGGTTGAGTGGATGGGAACTGGTAGTAAGATCAAATCTATATGGGAGTATGATATAGGTAGCATGCAGAGCCCTGAGTGGCTGGTTTGGAGTTCTGGATCCAAGGCCAGTCCTGATGTTCACGGGCTGTGCGACCTGGCCTAAGTCACTGAACCTCACTGTGCCTCAGTTCCCTCAACTATAAGCAGTAAGCCCAACATCACCTAATAGGATTAGATGAGGTAATAGAAGGCACTATGTGAAAAATTTTCTATAAGGTAAAATTAATATTGTTAAAATTATTATTTAGTAGAAAATCTTCTGCTCATACTGTCACGTGCTTTGGCAGAAATTGAGGGTGACCACTATCTTCATGGGTACTGCTGAAGTGGAAGCAGACCAAGAGGGCTGGCATGGGAGCCCAATGCCGAAGGCTTGGGAGTGGCTAGAAGACTATGAGCTGGCAGCTGGGCCCCACCTGAGATTCCTTAGGTGGGTGGCCCATGCCT
Organism: Sciurus vulgaris; assembly: GCF_902686455.1. NCBI lineage: Eukaryota > Metazoa > Chordata > Mammalia > Rodentia > Sciuridae > Sciurus > Sciurus vulgaris. Next base: position 69,927,979 of record NC_136470.1, on the reverse strand, counting down.
GATCCTGGAGGGGAGACCTGCTTCCATCCTCAGAATGAGAGGCTCACAGCACACAAGCAAGCAGGTGTTCATGCTGGCTTATTCTCTTCTCTGCCTCTTTGGTTTTTGAACAGACAGGGCCATGTTTGTGGGCAGAAGGATGAGGTCTCACAATGAACACGACCAGAAAAATCAGGAGTCTGTGAATCTACCTCAGCAGAGACCTTAAAATTCTATTAACCTCCAAATGTCCCAGGTTCTCCTGCAGGTGTATTCCTAGCTGTGCAGACAGGGTAGAACCAGTTCAGGTTGCTTCCATATGCCGGGGAGCTGGAATCAGAAGCCAGGGCATGTGGCTGGTAGCCATGCCTCCACCTTGAGACCCTGCATCCTCCCTCAGCCTCTGTCGGAAGAGTGATCAAAAAATATGGAGCAGAAACAGAGGCCAATGTGGAGGCAGAAGCTGTGTGGAAAGGGCATAGGTTTGGAAGTCAGAAGACTTGGGGTTGATGCTGACTTTTTCACCCAACTGTGCACTGTGGGCATGTTGTTCAGTCCCTCAGAGTTTCCCTTTCCTCACCCCCTCCTCTCAGAATTGGACTGGCCAATAAGCTGACATGCATGGAAAGCCCACTGTTAACTCTGCAACTATTCTGGCCCAGAGAGATGTGGCCATGAACTCTCTCTGGCCTGAAGGTACCTCCATCTGTTCTCTCAAATTCTCTAAGGGAAGGGAATGCTTTATTAGGTTTCAATCACTGTGCCAGGGACTTCCCATATACCATTGTTTTATCCTCACAATTGATTCTTGCAAGTAGGTACTGTTACTGTTCCCATTTTTCACATAAGAAGTCCAGAAAGATTAAGTAACTTGCTCCTAATCACACAGCTGGAAAGTGGAGAAGCTGAGATTCAAATCCAGGTCTTTTGTGACCAGAGTCTGAGCTCTAGGCTCCATATCACATTGCATCAGACCTTCTAATAACTGAAAGAAGTAGTCACAAAGACCCTTCCACTAACTTACACAAGCTAATCAGAAAATCAGTTAAAGTGAGGATGGCCACATAATGTATCATCCAAACCAGCACAATTATGTCCTGTACACACCACAAAGTAGTCAGGAAGAACTTAAGACAACAAACCTAAACCAGGAAGTATAGTTAAGAGACATATAGCTTGGGGAAAAATAAGCTACACTTGTAATGTAGTTTATGGTTCTAAGACAGACTTTCATATTGTACATCTTTTAGAATCACCCACATTTCAGCTTCAAAGAAATGCAGTGAGAAGCAACTATGGACCATTTGAATGTGTCTGTGAAGGAGAGGGTGGGCAGAGGGTGAGACTGTCTGCATTACACAGGACCCTCATCCAGTAGGGCTGCCACAATGGGAGACACATACAGTGTTCACCAAGGACGGGGAAGTGTATAGGAGGGAGAACCCAGAAGCATAAGCCAATGCTGCTCTAGACAGACCCACCTCCCAGGGCAAATCTGGGTGAGAGAAGAAAAGAGGATCAGTATATAAACAGTAGAATACCTCAGGACCTCCTCTGTGGATCTGTAGACTGGACTCATTCTTACAGTTCTGGTTCCATCTAAGACCAGGAACTGCTCCCCCACTTCCCAGAATATCTTTGCCCCAGTACTTCACCCCACCTGGGCTCCCACACTGGGCTGAACACAGCCCAGATTGGAGTCCTGGACTCTTCTAATGGGCACATTGACAGAGCATGCATTTTGTCCCTGCTCACCACAGTACGGGGCCCTGGACGTGGTCAGGAGGTAGACTCTCACTTCCTTGGGAAGCGGCTCTATCTTGACACCACTTTGTTGCCCCAGCCCTGGAAATATAAAAATTTTATGTTGAACAGTGTCTCACTATGTTGCCCAAACTGACCTCGAACTGCTTATTCTCCTGCCTCAGTCTCCCGAGTTGCTGGGATTACAGGTGTGTGTCACCATGACTGGCTATATGACCCATTCCTGATAGATAATTATAAGAAATTAAAAAAAATATGTCTCTTTCTTGAAAATCAGTCTACATGACAGTTGTTTTAATGGCATTTGGATCCTGCGCAGGGGAGACACAGCGCAAGGGGAATATTGGACTTGAAGACTGTAGATGGCAGTCAGGTGTTCAGGGCAGAGAAGAGAGCTAGGGCAAAGGCCTGCATGATGAGGAAATGTGCTATACACTTGGAAGTATATGTGGTTAGCATCTCTGGGGTGTTCGGTGCAAGGGAAAGTGAGGAGAGAGCTGAGGTTGGGCAGTCAATGGGAAGCAGCTATTACACTGACTGGTCCATCACATCTGGGGGGAAAGCAGACATACACCCACTGAGACAGAAATAGTGTCGGCTTGTTTTGTTATGGGAAGATACCCTTCCTCTAACATTTTATCAAGCTGGCTTCCATTTCATTTGTACAAGCAATGTTAGGCTGCTGCAGTTTGAAGTGGTGGGAGGTGGAAGAGTGTGGGATGGGGGAGAAACATTTCCATTACCCAGGAGTTTTTCACCCTGGATAACCCCAGGATATCTGCAGCAACAGTCCACACAAGTACGTTACAAGACAGATCCCTCAGCCTTCTCTCCCCAGACTGGCCTGGATCGTCCAGAACATGCCCAAGTCGCCCAGCTATTAGTCAACTCCCTCTACACCAGTTGGCATGTAGCTACCACAGTGTTGCACCTTTAATGTGGGCCTGTGTGCCATTTTGGAGTTTTTCCAAAACACACTGATAAAGGGACTGTGAACAGCTGGAGATGGCCAGCCTAGCTAGGAGGACCTATGGAAGCACCTGTCAGAGAAAGGCAGGGGCTCTGCACTGTGCCAGTGTTTCTATAGAGTGTCCTTAGGCTGGACTTCCAGATGAGGGGCTGTCTGTGTGAAGAGTGTGGTGCAGAGGAAGTGTGCTAGCAGTGGGCAGGAGAGTTGGTGAGGGGCGGGACTCAGGGCCAGCTGCATCTTCTGTGAGAACAGACTGAGCGCTTCTTAGGTTAATTTTTCTTTCCCTCGGTTGAATAGATCTTTTGATTATTGGAGATTAGAAGGTAAAGAGGTGACAAGTGGCGAGATTTAAACTATCCCCAAAGTGTCAAGGGGAGTCCAAAGGGTGACATTTTACCTATCCTTGGACAGGAAAGCAGAAAAGGGTTAAAGCAATCCAGACAGTTTCCAGCAAGGAAGTCCTTGTAGCTGGCACAGGGAAAGGCCATCAATGGACAGGAATTCTCCAGGGCACTGATGTAGAGATGCACAGCCCTCATGTGATCACAGATCAGATAACTGTAACCTGAATAGGGGAAAAAAAGCACACAGCCGAGTTTTCAGTCAAGACGAATGGAAACTCCCTTCATGCTACTTACTGTAACTACCAATTTCATATTACAAAAGGCTATAAATACATAGGATATCCCCTGAGTCACATTCTTAAAATATTAATGGACATGGTTACCACTTTCTCCCTTTTCCTTTTCCTGAGTTATATGAGCTTAAACTGCAGTGCAAATTGCCTGACTTGAGAGTCATTCTTCCGTGATCATGCAAATTCTCCCTCATAAGGTGGGAGCACACAGAGAGTTGAAGGTGCTGACTCCACTTCTGGACATGGTTGGCTGCCTGCACTTTCTTATCTTCTTCATCACCATCCACACAAGCGATTTTTTACAACCTCATTCTACCCAACCCAGCAATGAGACAATCATGATCAGTTGTCAGGGCAGTTCATGATAATCTCTAAAGCTGAAGTGCTGAAGCTTGACTGGCCAAATGACTGATCAAAATAAATCTGCCAAGTTTCCCAATTTACTTGGCTCTATTGTTGTTATTACTCCCTACTTTTTTTTTTTTTTTTTTATTACTCCCTACTTAAAAGTGTGCAACGACTCCCGTTGGCTGGATTGGCGGTGGCTAAGATTGGGGGTGAGCTACAACCCCAGGCAGGCTTCTGGAGTCTTTAGCAATTGCCTGCACCAAAATCAGGCACTCTTGTCTGAAATTCATGGTCTCCAAAGATTCTTGGTAAGTGCAGAGTGAGGCATTGTAGGACACAGCAAAGAAGACCAATGTTGATCTCCAGCCTGCAGGGCAGGCAAACACCAACGCTCTGGCTTTCTGACCTGCATGAATGAACGTGGGACAGCCAGGTTGGTCCTGGCCTCCATTGACGAAGTAGTCCACATGTCCAACAGGAATCCGAATACCCAAATCTGAAAGAAGCAGAACCCCATTACCTTCAGGGACATATTTTCTAGGCCTACAATAGGATCCACTGGCAGCAATGCCAGAGGTCTTGCCTTAGGAGCCCACCCTAGTCTGTGTCCACCTCATTCCAAAGAGCTGTGAGACTTTGTAAGATGGGTCATGCTGAGCCAAAAAAGAATCAATGTATAAAATACCCATACTTGCCTGTAATCCCAGTGGCTGGGAGACTGAGGCAGTAGGATCATGAGTTCAAAGCCAGCCCCAGCAACTCAGTGAAGCCCTAAGCAACTTAGCAAGAATTTGTCTCAAAATAAAAAAAAAAATAAAAAGGGCTAAAGATGTGGCTCAGAGATTAAGCGCCCCTACGTTTAATCCTCAGTACCAAATAGAAACAAATGAACAAAAACTGGTACCCACATTCACCAAATAAAATCAAGAAAATACTCTCCAATCAAGTTTGTATAAAACAATATTATAAACTTGATAAATTTCCCAGTTTCTGTTTTCCTTCAAGCAACAGTTCGAATAAATAAGTTTTGGGGCCACATTTCCGCAGTCTCCCACAAAACATTCTTTTGTGCTCTCTTGACTGAGTGGAAATATGAGGTGACTACAAAGAGCTGAGTTTAAGAGACTCCAGCCCTTCTCTTGTCATCTGTGGCCATATCCCAGGCCCTCCCACATAGCACATCTGACCCCCCTCCCAACCTCAGGCTGGGTTAGCCCAACCACCAAGGACCCTGATTTTATCCTTCAGGTCATCTGTCACTGTTTTAAGAAACTGATTGTGTATTATTTGTTTAATGACATCTAAGCTAAGTAAAACACAGAAATCACCCTTAATCCCAGCCTTCCCTCACTCCCTACACTCAGCCCATTAGAGTGTGGTCAGCTCTATCTCAGAATATATTCAGAAATATATTCTGAATCTTTCTACTACTGTCTGTCTCTACTGCCACCACCGTGGCCCAAGCCACCCTTTCACCCAGATGACTTCTTCAATTGCCCTGTCCTGGGCCTCTGGGTCTCCCTTAGTGATCTCCTATAGTTGGTTCCTTGCATAGAAGCTGCAGTCTCTTAAAGAAACTCAAGTCACTGCCCTGTTCTCAGTGATCTTAGAACCAAAGGGAAGCTCCTTGCTGAGGCCAGTATAGACTGTTCCCTGTTCTGCAACCCACTCAATACCTCTTCCTCCTTTACTGCTCCCTAACCACGTGACTTTTTTTCTTGTCTCTAGAACAAACCAAGAGCTTGTGTCCAGGCCTGCATTTCACTTCTAGTTGGAGGGATCTTCTCCCAGGCTTCCCAGGGCTGACTCGTTCTCCTCTGCTAAGTCTTACCTCACATCTTCTTGAACAGATGATCTCCAATAATCCTGTGAAGCAGATCCCCTACTGGTCACCCTCTCTCACTACTCCTTGATGATAATAATCACAATGTGTAATTATTGCATTTGTTTCCTTGGATATAAGATCCACAATGGCAGGTCTTTTGCCTGACATTTATCTTTATCTGCTGGGTCCTTACCACCTAGTACACTTCCTAGCTCACAGTGAGTGCCTAAAAGTTACTGAGTGAATAAATGGATAGGTGCCTGACCATGTAGCCTCTAAGTTCCATGTGGGCAGGAACCTTGTCTGAAGCCTATTCACTGCTGTATTCTCAGTACTGATTACATGACTCAGTAAAGATGGATTGGATAAATGGAATGATCTTTTTTTCAATCCCATTAGGAACCTTAAAGGGTCTAAGACCTATCTCAGGTAACTGGGGACCTAAGTCATCTAGTTAGCAAATTTAGGGACAGAAGGGACTCGTGTTATTAATGAACAAGGCTAATTCACATGACAGAGGCAGACAGAGTAGCATGGGGTGTGATTTCCCCTCTGTTCAGGGAAGGTGGGAATGAGGCTGCATGGGCTTCTTCCAGAATCATCTATGGGTGTTGGATGCTAAAGAATGCTGTGACCACAGGGAATGAGACACAGACATCTCTTTCTTAAACTGCAACTCCTTTGGCCAAGGCCACATGTTATTTCTCCTTGCTCCAACGACACTGAGTACAGTTGCCTGGCATAGACTCTGGACGTTTTCCATTGCGTAGAAATGTGGAGAACTGACCACCTCCTTTCCCAGTTGGTCAGAAGGGCTTAATTTGGACATAATGGATTGAAAGTTGGTCTTTCCTGTACCTGTCACTATTGGAAGGGGGATTCTGATTCTCCATTGCACTGAGGACTGGGCTTGTTCACAGGGGAGGAGGAGAGTCCAGATGAGCTTTGTGCCTGGGGAAAGGAATCCTCCACATCCCTAGGGATCAGACGCAGTCACCCTGAAAAAGCAGCATGGCTTTCCCATAAGTCAGCGAGACAGCGATTTCCTCCCCAATTCCTTCTCAGCACAAAGTCTGGTATTGAATCAGAGAGTGGGACCCCAAAGAAGCAATTTTCCTCCAGAAATGAAAATCCTGCAGAGTATTGGCAGCTAAAAAGAAAAACCATTTGTCTTGGTGGTGACAGAATGATTCCTGGAAGAGATTTTGAAGACCATCCTGGTAACTCCTCACTGTAGAGCAGAAGCCCTGAGGGAGACAGGGCCACACCACTCAATGCCAGCCTCTCCCCAGGCACATCACTCACACACACACACACACACACACACACACACACACACACACACACACACCCCACCAGCTCACTGTCAGTGTCTGTGTGGATGGCTTCCACAAAGAGGGCATCTCCAGCATCCAAGCGCTCCTCCAAACTGGCACTGGTGTACTCTGGTCCAGCAGGGTCCAGGCCTGAAAGGACAGACTGCTATCAGGAGCCCCCTTTCTTCTCATTTACAGGAACGGCCACAGGCCCACTGTACCCCTCATGGGCTGCCCCTCCAATTCAAATCATGGAGTCTTCCAGCAAAGACCAAGGCTTGGGAGAACTAACTGGGGACCACCTTACCCAAGAAACCCCACTCACTGTTGTCTCTCTTGAGGTAATTTTCAGTAACCCAGTTTTTCTGGCTTTAAAATGAGTTTGACAACACCAACCATTTGGCAATGGCGAATGTGATAACATTAACCTTCAGGAGCTACTGGTTCTTACCCCACAGGGGACTTGCTGGAAGATTATGCAGAACATGACTCAGAATTATCCCACCAAAAAGCCAGGAAGTTGGGGTATTTACCACATCGTCCTAGTCCCTTATTGATCGAGAGTGGCCCCTGAAGCATAAAGTGCTCCTCCCACATTGGAAGGTGTGTAGCAAAACTGAAGGTGATTCCCACAGTGGGCCAAGAAGATATGGGATTTTACAGCTCATTTTATAGATCTAGACACTGGGGCTCAGATATACACAACCTCTGATGCTAATATTAGAGATCATACGATAGTAACAATAGCATTTTATGTAAAACAACTACAATAAATAAATGTCAGTGGTAATAGATGACTCAGTCACAAGAACAATGGCTCAACACAGCACTCTGCCCTTCAAAAGTAGCATGTCCAGGACAATTCTTGTCTATCTCTAAACCCTGGGAGGATGGGCAGGGAGAAACATTACCTGTGATCCGTCCCAACTGGCCTTTATAGAAATGTCCCACCATGCCCCCAACGTGGGCCCCCAGGCTAACTCCAATGATGTGGATAGAAGACTCCGACACACCCAGCGCCTGGAATGGGCATCGACAGTGAATTCCTTTGGGCCACAACAACTTTTCCCTGAGACTTCAGAGGCAGAGCACCCTGGGCAGACACATCTGCCACTGGTGATTTGGAGAAAAGGGCACACCTCTCATCCATCAATAACTTATCCTCTTCTGGAGCTCCCCTCCCTGTCAATCCCCTCACTTCAAAGTATGTGACTAATGACCAGGACATCCCCTTTTGAGGGGTCACCAAATGCCAGGCAATCTGTACTCACCTTCTACTACTCCTTTTACAGAGGAGGAGCAGGTGCCTCTGCCAGGTTCAACACCCTACCTAGTCAGCACTGCCAGTGGCTAACTCGAGATTTGATCTAAAGACCAACAAGCCCTGAATGGCTTTGCTTCTGCCCTGAGCCTCCTTGAGGGGTGAGTTATTTCTCTTTGTGCCCCATTTCTCCTCTGTAAGTAGCCCAAACTCACCCTGAGTTCTTTTGCACCTACCAGGAGTTTACTGAGGAAACGGGAAATCTCCAGGCTCAGCTTAACCACATTGTCCACAGCTGAGAAGTAGACACCTGTAGATCCGTAAACCCAGTCCACAGCGATCACGTTAGCATCTACTGCATGCAGAAGGGCTCTAATGAATGTATTAATCCAGGAAGGCTTTTTTCCTAAAGCCCTAGACATGGGCACAAAAAGGAGAGGAAAATGACCTGCTGAATTGATATTTATTGTCATGGAAGTCTCTATTAATCCCAAACCCAGAGAAGTCAAAGCTAGGAAATCAGTATGATGGGGGTCCATCACACAGTGCTTTGGGCACAAGAAGGACATAATTCCAAAGTTGTCCAGCCTCCTGCCAGCACATGGGGAGGCTTTATGTAAATTACACCAGGGTGTCTTATGGTCCAGGTAGTTGCAGCCTGGTGCCAGGGCTCAGAGCTTAGGCTGGATTTCAGCACACCTGCTTTCGGTCAGGCACATTTGTGCAGTACATAAACTACATAAACCACAGGCACTGCTCTACCCCTGTTTGTGTTGTTTGTGAAAAAGATGACTTTGTACCTTAAACTTTAGATTTATGATCTTAATTCTCATTCTAGAATATAGGCTCTTTCCTTGAGGATGTTTTCATTCATTCATTTGCCCATCCCCTCATTCGACAAACTTTTGTTGAGTACCATAGCCAAGTAGTATGCTATGTTATTTGTAAGAAATAAAGACAAATAAGTTATAGTCCCTGTCCTTCTGGAACTTAAGGTATAATGAGACTTTTATAGAAAAAGAATGATGGAAATTTTTTCAGAAATCTTTCCCAACCAATTGGGATCAGAAATGAAGTTTTTCCAGTAACCTCCACTGTAGGGATGATCTGAGCATGCTTTTGTGTGTAGAGGAGTGCAAACTGGATTGTGCCATGGAAAGTGGTTTGGGGGAACTTAGAAGCCGAGAGAGCAACTGGCCCGATGAGCTCTCCAGCTCTCTTAGCCATCCCTGCTTTGAGGCACAGACTCAGCCTTGGATATTGACAGAATGTGAGACTTGCTAGAGAAGAGACTTTGGAACAAAAATGAAGAGGGAATGTCTAAGGAAGTAAGTATGTGGCTGGGCCCTTGGAGTCCAGGGATCCAGGAGGCAGGGAAGGCAGGACTCAGGGGGTGGTGATCCTCTGTGCCTACCTCTTCATCAGATTCCCTCAACTTGAGTTGTTGTATAGTGCTGCTATTCCACCATACTCTCTCCCTCGTTCCTCCTGGAAACCTTTCTGTTCTTGGCCTTGTCTTGGACTTTGAGTGAAAGTTTGTTGGAAGGAAGAAGTGATTGAATTGAGAGTCAGTGACTATATGTTATGACAAAATTTGGACCATATAGTATCAGAACTTGCAGAAGAGGAGTGTTCCCACTCCTGAGAAGTGCTAACCTTTGGGTATGACGATGTACCCACAAATAGAAGTTTCTCAGGTCACAAAACCAGGGAAAAGGTGAAAAAAAGGAAATAAAACCCTAGGTAAAAACACCATGCTGTTACCTCTGGGTAACTTTACAAAGCCTGTGACCTCACTGTCTGAGATGAATCATGTCATGTAACACTTCAGGGATGACAGCATGAAGTTTTCACTCAGGAACCACTGAGACCATACCTAAGACTTCTTCTTTAAATCAGATGTGGAAACTGAAGCCCTGTGTATGACATGACCTGTCAAAGGCACACATATATTCTGTTTGTGAGTATGCAGACAAGACTGAGTGGAGGAGTGACAACCATGACCAACAAGAATGAGGAACACAGTGGTGTGCGTGTTTTTGAGACACTTTTGAAAATGGCAGGGCTTGAGGGATGGATGGTGTGATGGTCAGTAAATCCTCCTCTTGCTCCCCACTAACTTCCTGTGGCACTATGTCCCCTTCATAGTTCTCATTTGAAGAGATCATATTGGCTTGTTAACTCCCACCTGAATCCGTGAATAATTAGTTTGGTTCCCAGAGTGGCATTGAACCCAGAGTTCTGGATGTCACTGCTTTCTTCCAGTAGCTGCCCACAGCTAGGATCTGAAGGTGCAAAGAGGAGAAACTGCACTTTGAGATTGGTGCCTCGGAGGAGGTTGGCATTCTGGAAGTCAGTGCACTTTGGCTGTGGGGTAGGAGGTACATCCCCTGGAGGAAAAGAAAATAGAACAAGAACATCCAGAGTAAGGTCATCTATTTTTAGAGAGAAGAAAGATGTTCTTGGAAGGAAGAAAGAAACAGGGGCTTTCAGGCATGGGGTTTATTATAAGTCAGCTAGAGCAAAAATCACTTAATGACTAAAACCTGCATTAATTCTGTAACCAAAATCTGTGAATATTTTTCATGCCTAAGGATAAAATGAGAGAGAAGAATATGAATAGTGCTCAACTAGAGGAGGTTAAAGCCCACATGGAAATGGCTATTATGAGCTGAGAGGAGTGTTCCTTCCCTCAAATTCTTATGTGGAAGTTCTAACCACTAATAATTTAGAATCTGACTACATTTGAAGAGAGGATCTTTACAAAGGTAATTCAGTTAAATTGAGGCCAGTATGGTTGAAACCAAAATTAAAGGAAATCAGGTCCAACTGAGGAATGAAGGCCATGTGAGTCTGGGAAGTTGGAGACCCCCCCTAGGAGATTGGAATGTCTCCTGGAAACCTTTCTGTTCTTGGCCTTGTCTTGGACTTTGAGTGAAAGTTTGTTGGAAGGAAGAAGTGATTGAATTGAGAGTCAGTGACTATATGTTATGACAAAATTTGGACCATATAGTATCAGAACTTGCAGAAGAGGAGTGTTCCCACTCCTGAGAAGTGCTAACCTTTGGGTATGACGATGTACCCACAAATAGAAGTTTCTCAGGTCACAAAACCAGGGAAAAGGTGAAAAAAAGGAAATAAAACCCTAGGTAAAACACCATGCTGTTACCCCTGGGTAACTTGTCTCTAGAGCCCTTTGATCAGTAAGGTCACCTGCCTACACTACCCCAACTAAAAAGGCTGCAGACAGGGAATTGCTAATTAATGCCTCTGGGCCCCTACCTGCCTGAACCACTCCATTTGGCCCTTCCCCCTGCCCATTTGCTTCTCACCTTTTTGCCATCACACCAGCATCTCCTGGGCCTAGTCAGGAAGGAAGGAGAGAGATGGGGGGGGGGGGGTGCAGGCGAACAGGAGATAATCTATAAAAAGGTTAGGGCACACTCACTTCTTGGTATACCAGAACATTAGCCATGGCCCCCTTCTCCCTCCCAGGAGAAGTCTGTGTTACTACCTTTAAATAAAACCTGCTTAATATGCTAGCCTCAGCGTGCTTCTCTGGTGTTATACTTTAACATCTGAGGAAGCAGAACTCGTCACTGATAAAAAGCAGTATCCTAGTGATCCCTAATCCAATATGACCAGCATCCTTATAAGAAAAGGAAATTTGGACAGCAATCAAGGAAAAATGATGTGAAGAGGCAGAGGAGGAAGGCAGCCACCTGGAAGCCATAGAGAGGCTGGAAAATATCCTTCCCTTGCGGCCCTCAGAAGGAACCCACCCTCCCAACGCTCTGATCTCAGACTTCCAGCCTCCAGAACTGTGAGATACAAAATTTCTGTTTAAGTCTGCGGCACTTCGTTACAGCCATCCCACCAAACTAAAACAATTTTCTAAAAAGAACCCTTGACACATCAAACAAGCCATTGCCCTGGGGACCAGGCTCATCCTGGTCTGAAAGTCCATCCTATAAGGATTTCAAATGCCCTAGTCCCCCATAACCACTTCTCGTTCTTATGTGGAGTCCAGAGAAAATCTAGAATTTTCCAGCACTCAGCCATTGGCTGCTAGCCAACTGGTAGAGAAGAGCTTTAACAAGCTACACCTACTCAGCAGCACCTTACAATACACACCACTAAATTGGTTATTTTCTGGTCAAGGTCACTGAAGAGTCTTTTACAACATTAACTTCCTTTCCAGGAATTTAAAAATCTGGCCCATGGTCAATACCCAGCATCCCACACCCATGTTCTTTCTTGTGATGCAGAGGTGTGGTCCCTGCCTTCCGGCACCTCCAACAGGGAGAGCCTGGCAGGAGCAGCGGGGTGCACACTGACCCCAGCACAGAGGTCAACTGTGGTTCTGTTGGCAGTTTCCTAGCAGTACTGCCACAAAACAAAGTGACTCCCAGAATCAGTGGTTCCTAGAAAAGCCCAGATTGCAGACTTTGTTTTGTGCAGGCCCCTCCACTGAGAAAGACAGCCATTTTAGATTCTGCAGTGGTTTTCTGCTGTCAGAGGAAACTCGGGGGCACAGACACAAGGCAGGTATGGATCTGAGATGTACTGCAAGTGGATTGTGGGAACCCAGTCCTCAGAGAATACACCTCACAAAGCAAGGCCTCCGGGAGCATCACCCCATCACTGCTTCTGAGCCCCAGACCTTGTCCCCAGCCCCCTGGCATAGCCCTTCCGAGCAGCCAGGTCTTGGATAATCCTGGAATCAAGCCCTCTGAGTGCAGCTTCCCCCACCCCACCCCCGAGTTCCTCAGCCGCAATTTGAGCTCCTGCATGAGAGAGAGATACTTACCTGTACTGTTCATCTGCCTTCCCCAGGCTTTGGCTTTATAAAGAAAGGATGAAAGAATTCTGCTTAAACATGACAATTTAAACTACATGAGTTAATACATTTGCTCTATTGGTCATACAGAAAAACCTGCATCCATATAGCAGAATTAAGAGTCCTTTTGAATAAGTGTAACATGTCACAAGGCAAGTTCTATGAACTGAGTGTAATTTGGGTGTCCCCCAAAGTTTTATATGTGAAGTCTTGATCCCCAAGGTGGCAATATTAGGAGGTACAGTAGGTCTATAAGAGACGGGGCCTAGTGAGAGGTCCTTAGGTCATTGGGGTTATGCCCTCAAAGGGGAATGTGGGTGGGGCCCTGGACTCTTCCTCTTTCTCTCTCAACTCCTGACTTGAGATGTAACATTTCGCTCCAACACGGCCCCCCCACCATGATGAGCCACCCAAACCAGAGGCCAAACCAAAGAGGCCTCCTGATCTTAGACTTGAACCTCTAAAACCATGAGCTAAATAAGCCTTTTCTCCTCACTCCACCCCTCCCCTGTGTGTGTGTGTGTGTGTGTGTGTGTGTGTGTGTGTGTGTGTGTCCAGGACTTTTTAATTTTTATTTTGAGACTGGGTCTCATTAAGTTGTCAAGATTGGCTTTGAACTTGAGATCCTCCTGCCCCAGCCTTCCTAGTCTGTGGGATCAACAGTGTGCACCACAGTGCCCACATCCCTTTTTTCTTTTTAAAATGAGTTTCCTGGGGTATTTCATCATAGTAACTATTTTAATATAGCAAGCCTCAACAATCATCAAAGAATCAATATTATCCAGACAACATCATCTAAATAAAATGTAATAAAATTAGAAATCAGTACCAAAAGTTATTTAAAAAATGCATTTGTTAAATGTTAAAATACATTTGTGAAATATTCAAAACACTCTTCTAAGCAAGTGTAGTTTAAAGAAAAGTCACAATAGAAAGTAAAGAATATTAAAAACTAAATGACAATAAAACCAATACATATCAAAATTCGTGTAATGAGACTCAACACAGCACTTAGAGTGTTAAAATAATTTATTGGGAAGCCATTATCCTGAGGCTGCTCTAGTGCTTGAGTTCCTACCTGAGTAAACTGAAACCCAATAAACAGAGAACATCACACCCTAGGAAAATGAAACTTAAGCATTACTGATCTGAAGGGCCAATTAATCTATTACTAGGGACTTTAATGCTACCAATCTGCTTTTCTTTCTTTGTGGTACTGGACATTGAACCCAGGGGTGCTCTCCTGCTGAGCTATGCCCCTAGCCCTTTTAATTTTTTATTTTGAGACAGATCTCTCTAAGTTGCTAAGGCTGGCCTCCAACTTGTGATCCTCTTGCCTCGGCCTCCTGAGTCACTGGGGTTACAGGGTGCCACTGCATCCAACTCTAATTCACTTTAACCACTCAAGTATTTTCTTTGCCTTGCTCCACATGTATCTTAAAAGTTTTCCCTTCGTGCCTCTTTGGTGAAATCCTGGACTACTTGTGGTCAGGAGCTGTCTAATTCATGAATCACTGTTGGCTCAAATAAACTTCTACAAGCAAATTTTAAGTGCCTAAATTTTCTTTTAACAGAAGAAATGCACAACCTTAAATTAAAATGTTAGTGGGAAAAAGGGAAAGATTTAGATTAGGCAAGTTACTCTCTTAACTCAGAAAAGAACAGCATATCAACTACAAATAAAATACAGGGAAAGAAATATGAAAATGATAGTTGAAATTAAAGAAATAGAAAACAGTGAAACCCAAGCAACACAATCAGCAACTCAGTTACTGCAATTCTGCAGCCCAACCTTCTTGGTCATATCTTTTTTTAATTTTAATTTATATTATTTTATTAATGAAATTAACCATCTTACAACAGAGCTGTTTGAATTTTCTTTTCTGTGAACTCTGTCATTTATTTACCTTTTGTGTATGTGGGTGGGGGACTTTGGCCTTTGTAATTTTTTTTAAATTTTTTAATTATTTATTTATTTTTAAATTTTTTACAGACTGCATTTTGATTCATTGTACACAATGGGGTTCATCATTTCATTCTATGGTTGTGCACAATGTAGATTTATGCCATTCATGTAATCATACATATGCATAGGGTAATGATGTCTGTCTCATTCCACCATTTTTCATATCCCCCTCATTTCCTTCTACATAATCTAAAGTTCCCCTATTCTTCTCTCACTTCCCGTACCCCACCCTCATTATATATCATTCTCCACTTATCAGGGAAAACATTCAGTCTTTGGCATTTTGGGATTGGTTTATTTCACTTAGCATGATATTCTCCATTTCCATCCATTTATTTGTAAATGCCACAATATTATTCTTCTTTATGATGGAATAATATTCCATTGTGTATATACCACAGTTTCTTTATCCATTCATCTGTTGAAGGGCATCTAGGTTGGTTCCACAATCTAGCTATTGTGAACTGAGCTGCTATAAACATTGATGTGACTACATTACAGTAGTATACTGACTTTAAGTCCTTTGGGTATAAACCGAGGAGTGGGATAACTGGGTCAAAAGGTAGGTACATTCCAAGTATTCTGAAGAATCTCCACACTGCTTTCCAGAGTGGCTGCACCAATTTGCAAGTCCACCAGCAGTGTAAAAGTGTGCCTTTTCCCCCACATCCATGCCAACATCTATTATTGTTTGTGTTCTTGATAATAGTCATTCTAATTGGAGTAAGATAAAATCTTAGAGTTGTTTTAATTTGCATTTCTCTAGTTACTAGAGATGTTGAACACTTTTTCATACATTTATTAATTGCCTGTACATCTTCTTCTGTAAAGTGTCTGTCCAGTTCCTTGACCTATTTATTGATCGGGTTTTTTGTATTTTTGGTGTAAAGTTTTGTAAGTTCTTTATAAATTTTGGAGATAAGTGCTCTATCTGAAGTGTGTGTGGAAAAGATTTTCTCCCACTCTCTTCACATTCTTGATTGTATCCTTTGCCGAGAAAAAGCTTTTTAGTTTGAATCCATCCCATTTATTGATTCTTGCTTTGATTTCTTGTGCTTTGGGAGTCTTGTTGAGAAAGCCTGATCCTAAGTCAACATGATGAAGATTCAGGCCTACTTTGTCTTCTATTAGGTGCAGGGTCTCTGGTCTAATTCCTATGTCCTTGATCCATTTTGAGTTGAATTTTGTACAGGGTGAGAGATAGACATTTAATTTCATTTTACTGCATATGGATTTCCAGTTTTGCCAGCACCAATTGTTGAACAGGCTATCTTTTCTCCATTGTATGTTTTTGGCTCCTTTGTCTAGTATGAGGTGACTATATTTATATGGCTTTGTCTCTGTGTCTTCTATTTTGTACCATTGGTCTACCTGTGTATTTTGGTGCCAATACCATGCTGTTTTTGTTACTATTACTCTGTAGTAGAGTTTAAGGTCTGGTATTGTAATACCTCCTGTTTCACTTTTTCTACTCAGGATTTTTTTGGCTATTCGAAGTCTCTTGTTCTTCCAGATGAAGTTCATGATTGCTTGCTCTATTTCTATGAGGAATGTCATTGGGATTTTAATTGGAATTGTGTTAAATCTGTATTGTGCCTTTGGAAGTATGGCCATTTTGACAATATTAATTCTGCCTATCCAAGAACATGGGAGATCATTCCATCATCTAAGGTTTCCTTCAATTTCTTTCTTTAATGTTCTGTAGTTTTCATTGTAGAGGTCTTTCATCTCTTTGGTTAGATTGATTGCCAATTTTTTTTTGAGGCTATTGTGAATAGAGTGGTTTTCCTAATTTCTCTTTCAGAGGATTCATCACTTATGAATAGAAATGCATTGGATTTACACGTATTGATTTTATATCATGCTATTTTGCTGAATTCATTTATTAGTTCTAGAAGTTTTCTAGTGGAGTTTTTTTGGATGTTCTAAAATAGGATATTGTCATCAGCAAATAGTGACAGCTTAAGTTTTTCTTTTCCTATTTGTATCCCTTTAATTTCTTTGGTCTGTCTAATTGCTCTGGCAAGTGTTTCAAGGACGATGTTGAATAGAAGTGGTGAAAGAGGGCATCCCTGTCTTGTTCCAGTTTTTAGAGGGAATGCTTTCAGTTTTTCTCCGTTAGGAATGATGTTGGCTGTGGGCTTAGCATAGATAGCCTTTACAATGTTGAGGTATGTTCCTACTATTCCTAATTTTTCTAGTGTTTTAAGCATGAAGAGGCACTGTATTTTATCAAATGCTTTTTCAGCATCTATTGAAATAATCATGTGATTCTTAACGTTAAATCTATTGATGTGATGAGTTACATTTATTGATTTCCAGATGTTGAACCAACCTTGCACATCCCTGGGATAAACCCCACATGATCATGGTTTTAATATATTTCTGTATGCTATTTACCAGTATTTTGTTAAGGATCTTTGCATCTATATTCATCAAGGATATTGGTCTAAAATTTTCTTTCCTTGATGTGTCTTTTCCTAGTTTGGGTATGAGGGTGATATTAGCTTCATAGAATGAGTTTGGTATGGTACCCTCCTTTTCTTTGAGGAATATTGGTATCAGTTCTTCTTTAAAGGTCTTATAGAATTTGGCTGAGAATCCATCTGATCCTGGACTTTTCTTGGTTGGTAGGCTTTTGATGGCTTTTTCTATTTTGGTGCTTGAAATTGAACGTGTCTTTTGATTCTTCCCTTTCTCTCATTGTTGCGGGAAACAGACCTGTTCAGAATTAGCAAGCAGCACTCAGAGAGAACTTCAAACTTTATGCCGGCGGGCCCAGAAGCGAACAAACTCCAAATTCTAAGCCCTCATCCACAGTTTCTCACAACATTTATATGTTATTTAGCATCCTCTTAGATGCATCCTATCACTGGGGCTTTTTTCTTCTTTAAAAAAAAATTCCTAATCTACCCAGCTACAGGCCTTGTTCAGGGTCTTTAACCAAAAGATTGCTTATAGAAACAGATAAGAAGAAAGGACACTTTTCACAGGCATCTGTTAAATCTCTAACCTTGAAAGCCTGGCCCCGGGGTGTTTACATTTCGAGAGGGAGTAGTCAGACTCCTAGGGCCGTTATTTATAATCCAAAAGGTAGGGACCCATGACTAATTAGGGTTCCTGAAAAAGGCTGAGAGAGGGGAGGGGAACTGACCCTTCCCCAGGCAGTAGTTTCTTACTAGAAAGTTTGTATGATTTCATTTTACAACACAAATGAAATCCTGTTGGCGCTACCATTGGAATCAAATGTTCAAAATTCAACCATTTACCCAGTTACTACCTTGGTCCAAGTCACCATAATTTCTCAAAGTTATTGTGATAGCCTGTCACTGTTTTTCCTGTCTATGCTGTTGGCCCCTTTGGTCTAGCTGCAACACAGGAGACAGGTTTACTCTTTTAAAAAATAAGTCGAGTCATGTAACGCGTCTGTGCAAAAGCCTCCAAGGCACAAGCTTTAAAAAATCTTTGGTGTAAACCTTTGATGTATTGGAAGTCCTAACAATGGACTACAAGGCCTTAAATGCTCTGATCGCTCCTCTCAAGAGCCCTTTGCTTTACCTTACTTAGGTACTCTGTTCCAGCCAGAGGTCCTCCTTGCTCTTCCTTCTGCTGGGGGCACTTTGCACTGGCTATTCTACCTTGGATCCACCTGGTTTATTCCCTCCTCTGCTGGTCTGCTTGTTGAGTGCCATGTTCTGTAACCATCTTTTTTATTTTTTATTTTTTTAGAACTTTATGGTTATACATAGTAGTTGGGTTGGTGTCCACATATGCATACATGCATGGAAATTGATTTCAGTTCATGATGTCTCCTTTTCCCTCCTCTCTTCCCTCCCCTCTCCTCCTCTACTAGACTTCTTTCATTCATCTATAACTTGTATTTGATTGGTTCTTTATGTATTTCTAACCATCTTTTAAAATTATAATCTGCTTATGCCCCTTACCCTAGGTCTCTCAGTCTTCCTTACCCTGATCTCTTCACTTGCAAAACAATCATCACTTTCTAATCTATTATGGAATTTGCTAATTTGCTGCATTTACTGTTTACTGATCACCTCCCCACATTATATTATACTTTTAAACAAGGAAGGGATTTTTATCCATTTTGTTTACTCCACTGCTTAGAATAGTGTCTCCCATACACAATAAAGTTCGAGAGCTGGTTCTTGGAAAAGAATGATAAACTAGATGTACTTTTGATAAGACAGAGTAAGAAAAAAAAAGAGAAGGAAGTCACAAGTAAACAATATCAGGAATAAAAAGGGGATATAAATATAGATCTGGTAGATATTTTTCAAACCATAAAAGAGCATGTTTGTACCCAGCCAAAAGTTGCAAATATGAGTATTTTCTTAAAAGTGTATGATTTCCTAGATAAGCATAACCTACCAAAACTCAGTTAAGAAAGAAAAAAATCAGAAAATCAAATGCAAAACTATAGCATAAAGAAAACGAAACAGTAGTTTTAAATACATCCATCAAAACCCTGTAACAGGCCAGCTTTACAGAGGCATTCTACTAATCCTGCAAGATTCAATTTACATATATTGTTCCAAAGAATAGAAAATAGGAGACAGAGCCTGGCACGGAGGCACAAGCTTATAATCCGAATAGCTTGAGAGGCTAAGGCAAGAGGATCACAAGTTCTAAGCCAGCCTCAGGAAATTAGCAAGACCCTCAGCAACTTAGCAAGACCCTGTCTCTAAATAAAATATAAAAAAGGGATGGGGATATGGTTCAGTGGTTAAGCACCCCTGGGTTCAATCCTGGTACCAACAAAAAAAGAAAATAAGAGTCAAAATCCCAACTCATTCCATAAGAATAATAAAAAATTTAAACTAAATAAAATCATCAAGGATAACAAGATCAAAAAGCACAAAAAAATACATCATGAGCAAGCAGAGTTTAATCCAAGGAATAAAAGAATTGTATAATATTATAAACTATATTAATAAAAATTATATAAACATAATTAGTAATTAATATAAAACCATAAGCTCATCTCAACAGATGCAATTCCATTTAGTGGTGGGAATAAATAAGAATGCCTTCCATTACTGCTTCTGTTGAATATTGTACCGCGGTCGTAGTCTTAACCAGGGAAATGACATTAAAATGGAATAAAGTTATAGATTTTGACAAGGGAGAAAAAAGGAATTGCCAGTCTTTGAAGATGGTCAAACTGCTGATCATTCGAGAGAGAGAACATGGTCCAGTGAATCCTGCTGGTCCACCTCCACCCTCATCCCGCCAACCCCTGCTCCAAACCAAAGAACTGACAGATGAGACTCAAAAGACAGGAAAAAAGGACTTGGATTCTTGCTCTTGGGTTTTATTAGATATCGTTTATGAAAAGGTTTTGTTGTGTTGTTTTTCTTCTTTAGTTTGTTTATGTGTGAATTATATTGATACATTGTGAAGGGTTACAAAAAAAATCCTTTTATAGCCAAGCACAGTGGTGTACTCCTATAAACTCAGAGAGGCTGAAATAGGATCACAAGTTTGAGGCCAGCCTGAGCAACTAGCAACCCTGTCCCAAAATAAAAAGGTAAAGGGGCTAGGGATGTAACTCAGTGGTAGCATACTACTGGATTCAATCCTCAGTACTGGAAAAAAATTCCTTCTATTCCTCGGATTAAACCCTGCTTGTCCATGGTGGATTTTGTTGTTGTTGTTGTTGTTCTTTTTATTATCCAATTTTCTAATTCACTTTTTAAATATATGTTATTTTATCACTATGCCTGTTTTTATTTCATCATTTCTTAAGTGTATGTTTTTATCCCTGTGTATTCTCAGCATGCCTATTTTAAATTCCACAGCAGGGTAACCCCCGTTGAGTCCCCTCTAGCCCTGCAGGAGTTGTCTCTTTTCTTCTCACTTGAATAAATGCTGCTCTTTAAAAAACACACAAATGAACAAACAAACAAAAACATATATATATATATATATATAAATCTGGAAAAGAAAAAGATTTTCATGTAAAAGGAGTCAATACTCTAATACCTAGCACAGAAAGAAGTAAGAGAAACTTAAAATATTTGAGTAAAGCCAGAAACAGTGCCACACACCTATAATCCCAGCTACTCAGGAGACAAGGCAGGAGAATCACAAGTTCAAGGTAGAAAGTGTACAGATTTGAGGTATTGTTCTGTGGGTGCATGCATGCTTAGCATGTGCTGAGTTTCAGGTTCAATCCCCAGCACCAAATAAATAAAACATGAAAGTGTAGTTTACAAGTACAGACAATACATGGAGAAGCTCCAACATTTACCTAATATTTGTTCTCTAAAGGAAGAAAATAAGAGAAAAAGTAATATTTTTAAAGATAATTGCTAAGACTTTTCCACAACTTAAAAAAAGTACAAATTCTCTGATCAAAAATTATTCTCAGAATAATGAGTAAGATCAAAAAATAAGTAAATCTATACTAGGCACCAGATTAGCAATAATGAAATAATATGATAACACTAAATATTACTGATAGAGAACAAGTGGTCACATACAGTTTTGGTGGGGATCTGAAATGAGTCAACCACTTTGGACAGCAATCTGGTTACACATGGTAAATCTAGAGAGCCCATTGCCTTGGGATCTAGTGATTCCATTTTTGATATCAATCTTAAATTTTTCATATTGCAGCATGTACATTATAGAAAATATCTGGAAACAACCTAGCTGTATCTTTGTGGAAATGAGTAAATCAACTGTGAGTTAGTTTATAATTGAATAGCCTGCAATATTAAAAATGAGGAGTAGTAGTTCTCTACCTGAATAATCCCTGTTGGTGAGTAAAAAGTAAAATCAGAAATTTTAAACTTTTCTCCCCAGGAGTAAATTTTATGCATCTTTTCTTCTGAATCTTTCCAGGAAAAAACTGTATACATGAACAGGCATAAACTGCATATATTTAAGTATTCCTTTTGTATTTATTTTGTAGTGGAAAATACCTAGAACTTAACCCAAGTGAAGAGAATTCTATTTTACAAGTTTAAAAGCACTGGGACTTGCAAACTACGTCAATCAAACTGGAATACAACTCAGATAGAACACAGGACTCTTTAGCAAAACGGGAAGTGGTAGAAGGCAGGAAAGACCTTAAAACCCCTTCTAGGATACTGTTTAGTCAACAGAGATGGGAGGTGATAAGGAGAAAGAAAGCAGTGCAGGCAGTGGGCACCATAATTCCCTGGGAAAGGAGAAATGGGTTGCTGAAGCACCCTAATTCTGGGATTGTTTCTCTCTGGGTGAAGTTCAACCAAGGTATTAGGCTCGGGTGCCAAAAGTTCCTCTGCTGACAGAGTGGGGGTCCCCAGCACACAGAGGACTTTAGGGACCAGAAAGACCCAAAAGTCAGTCATCGAGCAGAGAGGCTGCTTCTCTTTCTGGGAGGCACATCAGAGAGCTACACTCTCTGTGAATGACTTTCCTCTGGGACCAGGAGGATATTCCCAGGTAATATTGTGCTATTTGCCTTCAGTTTTTCTTTTGGGAAAACAGGGTTCTAGTCTTGATGAAGAAAACTTGGAAAGTCCAGGGAAAGGAAATAGTCTTGGCAGGTGACTAGGATGGCAGTCAAGTGGCAGGCAACTGATGGTGGCCGTTTGCCTTTTTCATTCCCATTTTTGAAAAAAAAAAAAAACAAAAAAACAAAACTTCTTGGCACAAGCACAGGACATGGAAGCTACTCCCACTTGAATTCCCTTTACCTTCTTCTGCATGTTCCCACTCCTGTTCCAGCTTCCTTCTATGTGGGTTAGTGAAGTTTTACAGGTCACCAAGGTGCTTTGTGACTGATCATCCAGTGCTTCTAAAGGCCATTGGAGGATCTCTTCAGCCAGGGAGCACAAGATTGTATTCCATTCTGATTTGGAGATGAGCATTTCCTCACATGTGTACTACCAACCTGTGCTCTGGGTGGATAGATTAAATGGAGATTCTGGAGCCTTTACCATGTGTCTCGCTAGGGCTATAGAAGAAATAGTGTAAGATAGGAGATGTAGTCCCCACCCTCCTAGAGACCACGCTCAAGCTGGGAATACCAAACCAGACTCTGTACTAGGGTGGAACTAAGGGAAAGTGAGGGGGCAAGAGCCTGAGCTGGAAGGATCCTCACCAAGGGGATACTCACGCATCGCTAGTGGTGAGGAGATTCTAGATAACAGGCAGCTGGAAGGAACCTGGGAGAAGAGGAGGACTTGGCAGATTTAGTGGAGCTGAGTGCAGGTTAAGGCAAGGATAGCAGATGGAGATCCAAGGCCTCAACATAGGAACCAAGGGCTTGGTTCATGTGTGAAGTGCTTTTCTGAATGAAGGAGGGCAACTGACAGTGAACTCTGGGCATAGGAAGAGCCTCGATGTGATTGCTGAAAAAATTTAAAAGAAGAATCTTCCATCCTCATCTCTGCAGAGCAAGAGTCCCCTGTCTTCTGAGTCTTACGTGTTAAGGGCCACTTCACCAAGACCCCCAGGGTCCACTTTAAGGTGAGGTAAGTGAAGAGCTGGTTTGGTCAGAACTCACTGAGGACTTGGAACTAGAATAGCTAGATGATTTAGAAAAAGAAAATGTGGTGTGTGAAGGGGAAAGGAACAGCGCAAGTGAAAAGCATTTGCTCCTCATATCTTAAGGAACTAATTTTTATAGAGCTTTAACAATTAAGGGTAAACTATGACCCAGTAAAAAAGAGGCAAAGGGCCTAAACAGGCAATTAATTGAAAGCAAATGAAAATAACCAATAGATACATAAAAAGATGTTCAACCTTAATCATAATCATAATAAGAATTAAGTCAACATTGTGTAAGACTATTTTCCCTATCAGATTGACATACAAAAAATGTTTGATGTTACAGAGTATTGACAGGTAGGAAAATGATCATGCTTACAAACTAATGAACAGTTACAACCTCTTTTTCTCACATTTATAAAAATGTATAATATATAAATCCTTCCAACACAGTATTTAGTACATAAACAGTCATTAAAAAGAATAGAGTAGGGCTGGGGATATAGCTCAGTTGGCCCTGGCTTCAATCCCCAGCACCACCAAAAAAAAAAAAGAATGGGGTAGTTATATATGTTGATATGAAGTCTTTCACACACAGGCATAGACATACATATAGTACATATGTAACATATGTAAACAATATACATAAATAAACAGTGAGGTTATGTCATATCTCTAGAGCTATGTTTTTCCTATTTGCATATATTTCCATTTATCACTTGTACCCTTTTGAAAATTTAAAAAAAAATTTTTTTTTAGTTGTAGTTGGACACATTTTATTTATTTTTATGTGGTGCTGAGGATCGAACCCAGTGCCTCAAATGTGCTAGGCGAGCACTCTACTGGCTGAGTCACAACCCCAGCCCTTCTGAAAAATTTTGAATCTTAGAACTTACAATTTTCCCTTGGGTTCACTTTATCTCTGTGACATGCCCAGGCTTGTCAGGGGGTTGTTTATAAGCCATATGAAAGAGAGGTATAGAATTATATATCAGCTTGTCCAAGTCTGAAAGGCGCCCATCATTTCCCTTCTTGGGGCCTGAGTGCTCAGCAAGTGTTAAGGAAAGGGTCCTGAGGACGGGCACAGCCCGGCTTCCCCGCTGAGAAGTGAGTCTCGGGGCCCAGGGGCACAGCACTCCTTTCCCCTGCGTGGGCTGCTCGTGGTTCACACAGATTGACCTGTGTTCTGTGAGTGTTAGAAACATCATCTCTGTGATCCTGCCTTAACTTGTCTGAGGTGTGTTCTGCAGACTGGTATCTCACACATGTTTTGTTTTAGAAAAGTCTTCTTTGGCTACAGCAGTCTGATTGTGTAGCCTAGGCCAAGAAGGGAGTAGGGTGGCCTGACAAGAACAGAGGGGGCTCAAAACCTCAGCCGGACACTGTGCAGTTCAATAAGGAGGCAACGGAGAAGCCAGAAGTGTGTGTCTGGTGTTTTGGGCTCTCTCCACCATGCTCTCAGAGGACACTGCAGGGTGGGAGGAGGGCAGAGGCTCCCACCACAGCTGACTTGAGGGTAGACTCTTGCTAGACATGCAGGGGCATCCCAGCATTCAGTGAGGATGGCCCTGGCTGGCTTATGAGAGGCCAGCCTTGCAGGTCCAACCCTGGCTGCCTCTCCTCAGCCACCTTTGCCCCCAGCTCAACACTACAGGCCCTGAACCTGCATGCCCTCTGGAGCCCCAGCTCCTCAGGAGACACAGCCATGTTCTCTGATGACCTACACAATTTTTCAGCAGTGTGACTGAAATTGTTCACTCTTTTGAACCCCATATTTTGGCTGAAGTCTTGTTTCAGAGCTGGGTTATTTAACTGACCTACCATATATGTGAGGAAGTGGCCAGGAGGCCTGTAACCTACTCAGTTTCTCCATCTAAGCCCCCATGGCTTTTGGTTCATTGAATGGTTCCTGAGAGCCATGACCTGGGTTAGGCTCTGGGGATTTGAGAATGAGTAAGGTACCAGCCCCCATTCTCAGGGACTCAAAGTCCAGAGGGAACGTTAAAGTGAGCAGGAAACTGCACAGGACACAGAGACATCGGGCCTGCAGCCAGGAACACGGGTGCTGAGAGAACACCTAGAGAGGCTGCCTGACCCATGTAGAAGACTTCAAAAACCACCTAAGGGAGCACACAGAGCTGGCCTGCAGGCACAAAGGCCAGTTTGACCAAGAAGCAAGCTCAACAACCTTGACCTCTCCCAGTCCACAGAGAAAGCTACTGTGACCTAGTTTGTTGTGGAAGGTTTGCAGTTGCCCAGCCAAGAAACAAGGGGGCTACCTTCCACAGGGCCTGTGAGCATCAGCTGCCATGCTTGTGTGACAGAGAGACCCTCCTGATCAACAGGCACTCAGCACCTCCTTAACTTCCCTCCTTCACATTCATTTGATTTCTTCCTTTCCTTTCCCTTACTTTTAGACTGCCTTAATGCTCTTTTTCCTTTCGCCTTTGGCATATGTCCCTCTTGGCCACACATGCACTATCTCCACCTATCCACCAACTCATTTTAATTTCCAAGACAGCACTTTTAAAAGAATAGGAAACATTAATTTGATATATATTGTCACTGTTTACAACAACACACTCAGTTAAGATGGGAAGGAAGAGAGGGAGATGGGAAATAGAGAACCTTCCACAAGATAGGTGTGAAGAGAAAAGTGGAAGCCGACAAAGGTCCTGTTAATAAGTTATTACCAGCTTACTTCCTTCCCCGGGTGCCTAGAATGCTATCCACACATGTGAATGAAACTGGGTCAGCTTTGTCCTGACCCCAACCCCGCTACCTGGGTCAGTATTTCTGAACTCCTTTTTTTTTTTTTTTTTTAAGGATTTTTAATAAATGCTTTTATTTATGTATCGTAGTTATACATTCTGACATAATAGTGCATGCATGGAATATAATTTGCTCCATTTCAGTCCCCTTCTGAGTTTTTTTAGTCTGTGCCGGAGGATCCAGGCTTGTTGAGATATAAAGTTCCAAAAAGAGTTTGAAGGCAGTTTGCTACTAGTTTCCCACCTTGAGTTTCAAATCAGTACAACCAAGCAGATGCTTCCTGGCCCCATAGCAGGCATGGAGCTGCTAAGCAGGAACAAATTGACCCACCAAGCCCACCTCTTGGAACAGCACCCACAGCTCACCTGAGAGCCTTCAGGGACACCTCCAAAGTGGCTCGTGGCAGCCCTGTTCCCTCCTCCTCCATTGGCCCATGCAACCATTCACCAATAATAAAATCACCAGAGAATAAGCAACTACAAAATGTCAGACCCTGTGCACAGATTGTCTCATTTAGCTCTTAACAGTGCCCATCTGATAAAGATAATCTCCAATTACAGGTAAAGAAAAGTCACTTCCTCAGAGTAAAACAACTGAAATGAAAAGAACCAAAGTAACACCATTTTGTTCTGATCTGGCTCCATTTTATGCTTGCTTAGGATGTTTTCTTTTTAGCCTCCTGACAGTAGCAGGACCTTCCCACATCCCTGACTATGACCCTGATGTATAACAATTGACTCTGAAATGTATAATCAAAACAATTCTCTCATGTAATGAAAGTATCTGTCTCAACAGGGCTTTCTGACCTATATGTGCCTCAATTGTTCTTGTGGTTATTGTTGGATTTGCCTTTATAGACTCTGTACTTCCAAAATTCAGGTGCTGGGAGTTCTCTGAGGCATTAGCCTGCTCCAGCGGTTTGCCTGACATGCTCATTAAAGGACCTTTTTTTCCCCTTTCAATCTGGCTCAGTAAGTGTGGTGGTCTGTAATTCTCGAGCACTCCATAACACAACTATGGAGAAACAGAACCACCATTCCAGTCAGTTTGTCCTGACCCAGAGCCTGTTCCCTCTGTTTGATCTGGCCTCCCCTGAGAAGCCATGCAGCAATGCTCACTGAGCAGCTGAGGTATCCAGAGCACATTGCTAAGTGTGTTGAGAGAGGCAGGAAGCCAAATCCCCACTTGGAGGAAACAAATGACTGAAGCTGGAGAAAGCCCATGGGAAACCTAGGAGCACCTTGAAAAGCCCCCAGATGCAGTCATGTGAGGTGGACTTTGGAGCAGGGAAGGGGTGTTGCAGAGGAATGAAGTGTTGCAAGGAAGAGAGGCACCACTGGAGGCCTCCAGGAAGATGTGAAGAATAGAAGTCCTCCAAGGGTCCAGGTGAGGCTTGGTGGCATGCACCTGTATCCCAGCAACTGAGGAGGCTGAGGCAGGAAGATAGTGAGTTTAAAGTCAGCGTCAACAACTTAGCAAGGCTCTAAGCAACTTAGCAATACCCTGTCTCAAAATAAGAGAAAAAGGGGTCGGGGCGCGGCTCAGTGGTTAAGTGCTCCTGGGTTCAATCCCCAGGACTGGAAAAAAATAAAAAAGGCAGAAATAACTCAAGGGTGGTATAAGCAACTCCAGGCAGAGGAATGACACATTCTAAAGTTGAGGGATGGGAAACATCTGGTGAAGAAGACTGAAAAGCAATCCACTTTCAGAAGCATAGGGAGGGGCTCTTTCTGAGGGTGCTGCTCTGCTGGGGTGAGGAGGTGTGTCTGTCGGTTTGCTGTATGAAGCAAGCGGGACGCCCGGGCTGGTTCTCTACCAGGGGAGAGATATGATGCAAATGGCATATAAGGGAGTTGCTCTAAGGGGCATCTGTAGTTAGCAGGAACTAATTATCATAACTTGAGCTAGGTCAGCAGGATTAGAAAGGACATCTAACAATCTAACGGCAAAATTATTATTAGATTGTAAACTTTAATTTTTAACATTAACTATATCTTGGAACAATGCATATTTAGAGGATAAAATGAATATTTTGGAATTAATTAAATTTCATTTTCTTATAGTCACCCTGACTTGCGCAAGGTGAAGAGGATTGTAATGCAGGTTTTAGAAAAATGAGTCAACCAGGGGAAGTTCAATTTTTATGACCTGAGAGAGCGCCCTGTTTACCAATCATTCCCATTATGATAGTAGGGGTTTTTTCCTCCCTCTTTTAAATTCACCTTGGGAGAGGCAAAGAATTTTTAGGGGACCTCCCAACAGTTAGTACTGCATACATAGACTATTTAAGAAATGCATTCTTTGACTAAGATAAGTTCCACTCAAGGCCAGAGCCCCCAACATACCTGAACTTCCAATGCTGAGCCACAAAAGGGGTCCCCACAACCAGAAGCTTCTTGCCCTGATATCTGGGGGCATCGCTGATGCTGAAGTCTCAGAGCTAGTATAAAGCAGACCCCTAATACCAGACAAGCACATAGCCCAGCCTCCCACCAAACGCCCAATTGGGGCTCACTAATCATTAACTGGTCTCATAAGCCGTAGAAGAAAAATAAACTCTTCCTATTTGTTTAACCTCTAGAGTTTTCCATTTCTTCGTCTCAATGAAAACAAATACCCTTTACTTTTTTTTTTTCCCCCAAACCAGGGGATATTGAAACATACTGTTCTTCCTTTCTGAGCCAAATATGACCAGGAAACCATTTCCTGAACCTCTCCCATTTCCCATTACAAAATGTCACTAATGCCCAGGGTTGAAGTCTTTCATCTCTAGGTGGTCACAATACTCTCACTGTACTGGAATTGTCTGTGGGCATGTTTTTCTTCCTGGAAAGACTCTGAGCAACTTAAGGGTGGAGACCTTCTCTTTCACTTTTGAATCCCTAGGGCCTAGAACGGAGCGGCACCAATAAGAGGCATTAAGTGTGCATTTATTAAACAGAATGAAAGACAATGAAATTTGCTTCTAGAGAGTACTACCTTTAGAATGTTGGGTCTAGAAGTAAAATTCATCCTCAAGGAAGAGATATTCATCTTCCTGAATTCACAAATACAGAAACAGAAGAGTAGAAAAGGAAAATGGCCTAGAGAGATACTGTTGGTGGAAGTGGCAGAGCTGGGCCTGGAACCAGGGCGGGTCCACTATATCGTGAGTCCACTTCACCCAAAGGAGTGGTAGAAACCACAGGAGGCTATTTCTAGGCAGGTGGAAGGAGGAGGGCAGGACACTTGTTTGAGTAGTACTCCCTAAATCGCAGCACATGGCTACAAGGCAGGCATCCCTGGAGCGGGTTCAGGATTGTCCTTTCTGACCAAACTCTCTGTGAGATGAGTTCTGTCTACACAGATGTGTGTTAAACAGCTGTCAGGACATGGACAGGTTAAGTAACTCGTACGTGGTCATGCAGAGCTGGGATTTACAGCAGGACCAATTAACCTCAGAATCCACACTCTCAAGCCCTACTGGTACAAAAGACCCTGAGGAGGCATTGGTGCCATCCCATCATGGCTGAAGCCAGCCCTTGCTTCCCCTTGCGCAGATGATCCCACTGTTTCAGCCCTGCTGCCACCAGGAAAGAGCACAGCAATAAGCAGGGCACGTTGAAGGCCATTCTGAGGTCAGAGACCAGGCAAGATGTATTAGTTGAGGTCTTGGGAGAAGACTCCAGGGTGGGACTAGATGTGCAAGTTTTTTGGCCCAATACCTGTGAAGAATAAGGAATGTTGAAGAAAGTGGTGACAGTCTTCAGATTGGGACTCAGTTCTGACACCCATGAAAGAAACTGGGAGGAAAAGAAGATAACATAGGAACAGTCATGGACTCTAGCACAGTTCCTAGAATATGCTTCCCAGGCCAGCAGGGAGTCCTTAGGTCAAAGTCTCAAAGTTTCCTGTTAAAGCAGCCCCATGTTTTGTAGCAATGGGCCTCTATTGGCAGCCATGCCCTGCTCAGCCATTAACTAGGGTCAGCCTCAGCAGAAAGTGACTCTGTCTCCATTTATTTATTCTGTGTTTTGGGGGGAATAATGGGGAACCACTGCCTTGGGATGGGGGTGAAACAGCTCTAAACCCATCTTAGAAATTAAGTTTAAGCCTCACCAAATTTGACTACAAAATGAGTTCACGTCAATTTTTAAAGTGTTATGGTTCTATATACATATGCTTTTAAAAAAATTAGATCGAATGAAAGCAGATGGCAAAAAATAAATCTCCACACGCCCCCATTGCAGGTTCTCTAGAACCTGGAAAAGGCAGTCAATTATCATCATTTTCTTTCATATCTTTCTAGAGATATTCTATCTTATCCATTCTCAAGTTTTACATATTTTTGACACAAACCTTTCTGAACCTTGCTTTTCACACTAAACAAAATATTTTGGAGCTGCCTCAGTCTTTCTTTAAGGTTGCATAGAATCCCATTAGATAGAAAGTGTCATGAAATTTTGGTATTGAATTCACAATGGCTCAAGCTCCAGGCCTAGGATTTTTTGTAGAGTCCAATCGTTTGCCAGGTTCCTTCCAAGTTGAGGTGAATAGAACGAATTTGGAGCCTCCACTCCTGATGTCCCATATGTAATATACTACATGTGAACACATGTTCATGTGCACATGCAGGCGTGCGTGCATTTACAAGCTTACGCTCCACTCAGAGAAGGTCATCCTGTAAGATCATAGTGCAGAGCAGTTCTCTAGTGGTCTTGGATCAACCCAGTTATCCCCACTTCTTGCTTGTAGTTCTTATGACTAATTGTAGAAATGTGCTAGGAACGCAGCATCCTGAAATAGTGGAGAACTGGCTGGAACAACCTGAGCCCTCTTCCACTCCTCCCCCTTCCCAGAATCAGGATGTCCTTCAAAACTTTAGCCCAGCAAATTGTGTGTCCTCAGGGTGTAAACCAGGGTAGGCTGCTCGCTGGGGCCCCTCAGCTGTGGTGCAAATGGAGCACATGCAGATGAAACTCCATCTGCCTAGGCAGCATTCCTGAGCTTGGGGAACTGGCTGCCAATGAATCTCTGCTTCCTGGCCATGAGTAACCAGGCTGCTTCCTGTAACTGGTGTACATGAGTGTGCGGTCTCACCAGACTCTGACATGTTGGTAATCAGTAGGCAGTGAGCCTGCTTCACACAGAGAACAAGCTAAATTCTTGTGGACAAAGAAAGCACTTCATACCCCTTTTATTCCAGACAACATAATTCTAATTTTTTTCCCTACTAGGGATGGAATTTAAAGCCTCATGCAAGAGCCCTACCGCTGAGCTACAGCCCCGGTCCCCAGTCCCCAGCCTTTATTTTGAAACAGCTTTTTATCTGTCTGTTTTCTCAGAAAGAATAGGTGGAGTCTTTTACATTTATCCAGACGAAAGGCCACTGTGGTTTTGCCCTAACAGAGAATTTTCGTGTCTTCACATATTGACAAGAGATTGAAAATTGTTGGCAGCTTTGAAATGAGAGTTGACATTAAAATTCTATGGTTTAGCATTTGTTCCTTGAGATCTCCTAACTTCAAGGGAAAATGATTTGTGAGGCTTCCTGGCTTATCACTGGATATGTGGTGCTGCTAGTCAGTACCACAAGAAAGTTGAAGGGAGAGAAAACCCTGCCGGCCCCTTGGGTTGTGTCAGAAGTTTCCCAGATAGTGGAAGAAACTGGCTGGAAGTGATGTGTCTGGGGATTTCCCTGGGTCTCCCATTTCATGACAGGCTGGCAGAAAGAAGACTCTAGATACATTTAAAAAAAAAAAAAAAGTAAGATATAGGTAGTCTGTGCTGACTTCTTCCACTTTCGAGTGTTTAGCATAGGCCAGATACTATTTGCAAAAAATACAATTCCACAAAGTAGACGCTACTATCAGCCTCATTTTACACATGTGGAAAGAGGCAGAGCCAGGTTTGATGACTTGTCCAAGACTACACAAAATGACAGAGTAAGGGTTTTAATCTGAAAAACTACACTAGTCTCATCCTTAGGACAATGTCAAGTCTAGCATCATTAGCCCCAACTTACATTGTCCTCAATAATTTGAGAGTCAGTGGACCAATAGCATGTACAGTAGCAGAACAGGTTTCAAAGGCAGCTCTCTGCAAAATGTCATAGAGCATGCCTTTTCTTAGGCCTAAGTGCATAGTCATCCCTATACTTCTGCAGTAGGGAACAAATGCACACCTTCAGAGAGTGTTCTCTTTCCAAGTCTCCTTGATTCAGGCCTGGTGCACTAAAGACACCAGAAAGGCCACATCACTTCACAATGTACCTCCACTGAGCAATCTCCAATGGACATCATCCTGCTGGTGGTGTAGTTCAGTGGTAGAGTACTTGCCTGGCATGCACGAGGGCCTGGGTTTCATCCCAGCACTGCAAATAAAACTAAACATCATCTTGCTGAAGATTCCATGTTTGCTCAAAGCCATGTTTTCCAATTTCATTTTTTCACCTTCTCACCTTCTCTATTCCTGCCATATCTACCTACTTAACACCCATACTAATATGGATTAAAGGTTTTTATTTAAATATGCTTTAACAGATGTCTCTCAGAAGGCAGATTTACATGAAGACACAACAAGCCTCAGACGTATGCGGACAGGTGGAATGTGTCACCTTCACCTTCTGGAGTCAGCAATGGGGAGGGACCAGCATAGACCAGCTAAAATGATGGGAAATGCTCATTTGAGCCATGGTCCCTTACTAACAATACAAACTTCAGTGGGTAGATGGGGTAGACACCGAAGGACTCTTTCTTTGATCCTGTCCCAAGCTTCCCACAAACCCATTTTAGACTCACATTCTTTGGATATCCGAGTCTAAACCCGGAGATCCTGAAAGGTCACCCAGCCAGTGTAGATGATGACAATAAGACCTATAAAGGGGAAGTAGGAGCCTTGGCAAAGGGGTGGGGGGCAGGCAGCTGAAACCAAACATGGCACAGAGACAGAAGTGGGTATTCAGGTCCACGCATTGGGCGGGGGCTTCTCGATGACCAAGGGGTGGAATGAGGGCACAGGCAGAGGAGGCCTCTGAGGAAGAAGAGTGCTGAGAAGAGCGTGAGACACTGCCCGTCTCATAACTGGACCTGGGCTCCGCTCTGCCCTCTTCCTACCCTGCCACCAAATGTGGATCTCAAATCCACAGGCTTTCCTCTGCTCAGCACTTGGTGTGGGGAAGGGGACTGGCCCGGGCTCCCCATCACCCACTTCTCCTGAGTTTCATTCATCTCTAAGGAATGATTTTCTAATTCTTGTAATTAACCATTAGAATGTGATAGAGTGCAAAGATAAAAGGCCTTGGAGACTGTAATGCTGTGATACAGTAAGAAATATATATATATTTAGTCTCTGTCCCTACCCAGTTCCTGGCACAGAGCGCCTAAAGTCTTGATAGATGAGGATGCAAGAGAATCTTTCGTTCTACTATTTGGTCTTTGATGCTGGTTCCTGACACAGAACTCCTATGGCTTTTGCAATTTCCTGAAGTTTCTCTTTTTGTTTTGTTTTGTTTTTTTGTTTTTGTTGTTTTGTTTATGTTCTAGTGAGGTGACTCTACATGGGCTCCTGGATAGCCTCAGAATGAAGACTGGTTGCCAGGGGAAACATTGATTATGTGATTAGAGTGTTGGAGCTTTCATCCCCACCCCCACCCCAACCTCCAAGAAAGGGAGAGAGGCCAAAGGCTAAATTGGCCTCCAATGGTCAGTGATGTAATCAGTCATGCCTATATAATGAAACTGCCATGAAACCCAAAGGAACTGGCTCTGAAGTTTCCAAATTGCTAAAAGATAATACTTTCTGGGGGAACACCTTGCCCTGTGTCTCGTCTATCTGACAGTTTGTCTGTAACCTCTGTGATCTCCTTTAAAATAAACTGATAAGCCCAGTAAGTGTTTCCCTTAGTTCTATGGGCCGCTCAGCAAATTAATTGAACTTGAGGAGGGAGTCATGGGAGTTCTGATCTACAGTTGGTTGGTAGGTCACCATCTGGGACTAGTGATTGGCATCTCAGGTGGGGCAATCTTGTGGGAACAACTCCTCAACCTGTGGGATCTGATACTAACTCGACGTAGAGAGTGTCATAATTGAATTAATTTAGAGGGCCACCAGTTGGTGTCTGCTGGAGACTTGCCTGGTATATGAGGAAATTACCTCCAAATACCTGCTGTCAGAGTGTTGAGTCAGGTAGGAGAGTAGGAAAAACACTGTGGCTTGATTTTTCATTCTTTTATAGAGACAAACCTGGGTTTAAAACCCAGCTCCCTCTCATTCTAGCTGTGTGACCTTAGACAGATAGCAACCTCTCTGAGCCCAATGTCTTCATTTTTTAATAGGTTGCTGTGAACTGCCTGACACACAGCAACACTATTCCTCATTTATTTTCCTTTCCCAAACAGAAGGAACTTCATCTCCTCCCTAGGTGTCACTCTTCCCAAACCCAACAACAACCACAAAAAAAAATCATCAAGGCCATCCCCAGTTCCTATCTGAATGGCCCCTGGATCTTTGCCAGATCCAGGGCATCATTCCTTGAGCAGCTGGTCCAGTAAGTTGGTCGGATTGTGAAACTGAGAGCCTCTGCTCCTGGCTCACAACATCCCAGCAGTTTTGTGGCTTTTTTCAAAAAAAGAAAAAAAAAAAAAAAGATACAGGTTCACTGACTCTGAACAGGTAGAGAACGAAGAGTGAATGGAGAGTGTGGCTGGAGAAGGGGGGTTCAACCAAGGCTGGCTTTCAAGATCTTGAAAGAAAACCATTGCTAAGTTTGTTAGCTTAGTGCCCCTGTCACCAAAACACCTGACAAGACCAGCTCAGAGGAGGAAAACTTTATTTTGGCTTATGGTTTCAGAGGTTAGTCCATGGTGGGCTGACTCCATGGCTCTGGGCCGAAGGGAAAGTGGGACATCTTGGCAGAAGGACATGGTAGAGAAACACTGCTCACCTCATGGTGGCCAAGAAGCAGAGACAGAGGGAAAGGGCCTGCAGGGAAGACGAAGGCTTCCAGAACACCACCTTCCAACCCGTGACACACCTCCTCCAGCCACGCCCCACCTGCCTACAGTTACCTCCCAGTTAGGACGGACTGGATTGCAATCCTTCACGTTACCTCTGAACATTCCTGCATTAACACAGGAGCTTCTGGTGGACACCTCCTATCCAAGCTGCAGCACCAAGACTTCTAGACATCTAGCCATCTTAGGTAACCAAGAAAAGCCAATGAAGCACCACCCACAGCAGGTCGTGAAAGCATCCTCAGTCCCCGTAATGATGCATGTCTATTCTGCTTTCATTGCACAAATGTTAATGTGATTAACATGAGAAACTCATAACCGTGCTTGAGTCTACTTTATTGGTTTACTCTAACATTATGCATACAGTGAAGTTTATCTCCTTCCCCCATTCAGTCTCATCCTTCTTCTTCTCCCTCTCTCTCTCTCTGCAGCACTAGGGTCAGGAGGGACGATGCAGGTGGATGGGCAGAGGTATCGATGAGAGGGTGAGACTGTTTTCTTCTCGTTGCTTCTATTTTCTTAGAGAGATAGGAAGCTAGGTCATCAACCAAAAGTGAAGTTTGGGAGGAGGTGTTGAGGTTTGAGAAAAAGGAGTCTGAAAGTCAACTTTTACATGTGCCAGTGATGAAGAGTGAGAATCAGTACTAAATATAATAGGTTTTTTCCTTTTTTCTGGTTATCTTCAATTGTGGTGAAACACCACAGCACAGAACAGATGCCGAGACACTCCCAACCCTCCCTCCACCTCCTCCACCACATCCTACCGAGGCTGAAGGACTTGGAATGACAAAGCCCTATAGGAGTGAGTAGGAGGTAGCTGGACTGCTACTGCCCACACCCCCCACCAGCTGAAAACCAGGGATCTGCAGGGGAAATCACAGGAGTCATATTCTGGGCTTGTACTGAAAGGGGAAGGAAAGAAGTGCTCATCCTTACCACCCAACAACACCCAACAAGGGTGGGCCCTTACCTACCCTCATGGCAGACTGGGGGTAACCACACAAAAGTAATGATGATATCACTTCCAAGCCAGTGCTGGGCAGTGTGCACCTGAGGGTGACCCAGAAGACACCCAATCACCCCATAACAGGATCAATATGGTTACAGGGCTAGGACAGAAAGCCATGGATAAAGTGAGGTGATAGTGGCCAACTGCCCGCCAATCAGAGATTTCACTTGTCAGGTTCTATCTGAGCTAGGCCTTGAAGGATGAGCAAGAAGTTATCAGGCAGAAAAGGAAAAAGAGGTGCATCAAGAAATAAAGGGCCTGATGTATTCACCAGAACATGACTAGAAGTTTAGCATGATCAATTTATTCATCAAGATAACTCCAGAGGGTCATGAGGAGACACCAGAGAGGAGGATAGGTAGCAACATTCATTTAATATATACTGATGAGGTGTCTACTATGTGCCCAGGCACTGCACTGTGTTCTGTCAGAGGAGAATACAGACAAGCAAACAAATACTAACACAACTGGGTAATATGCAAAGGGCTGCGAGAAACTCCTGAGAGCAGCTAGCAGCAGCATCTGCCTAGGCCTGAGTGCCTTGGATTGCACAATTGAACTGAAAAATACTCAGTGCAACAAGGTAAAAGATCTAAAGTATATTAAGAGGTACAAGAGCCTAGCAAATGCTGTTAGGGCCTCACGTGCACCTCTCACTGTTCCCATATAACTTATCGCTCACTGCTGCAACAATCTCTGGGTCCTTATCTGAAGACATTCATGTTTCGCTTGCACAAAAGGCAAGCTGAGATGTACCAGGGAGTTAACATCCCTGGGCGTGGTCCTCAACCAGGGTCGGATGGAAGTAGGTGGGTAAATACCCCAGGCTTGCTTGCTCTTTAGGGGGAACAACTCTGCAGACCGCCTTGGGCAGAGGGTTCAGATGGACTGCAGCCCAACTGTCCACAGTGGAAACCTGCTCACTCGCACACCCTGTTTGTTTCCCTTCCCTCCCAGTCTCACTTCCCCATTCTCCTATTCATGCTTCCTGGAACTGCCTCCCAAATAAACTCCTTGCACTCAAATAAATCCCTATCTCAGAGTCCACTTGGGACAGGGTGGAACCCAGCTGAAAAACACACACACACACACACACCAGAAAAATCTTTTAGGATGATTAGATGACAAAAATGAAGACTCATAGATGAAGCTATGAGATTTCTAGCTTGGGAGATGGTGGATCCCATCAACAAAGATAAAAAAACTCTATATACAGAAAGAATAGGGTGAGTCTGGAAAGCCTGAGCTCTTTGTGTGCAAGGGACTTGTCTCAAAACTCCCTAAGTACAAGGTTAAGACTCTTGACTTTAGAAAAAATGAAAAGAAACTGAACAGAAGGAGCCCTAGGAAATGAACCACACATCTCGCTAAAGGTTGACTGCAGCATCTTTCTCTGACCCAAGAGAATATAAAGCCCTTGCTACCTCTTCCAGCCTGGGTCTGTATTCTAGTTTCTCATAGTTGGAGGGACTCACTCCTTTAAAACCATGCATAACTCCCCACCAGCAGCCAGCAATGGCTGCTGTAGAATCGCTGTCTCCACCATGGAAAAAGGCTCGGTGGGCAAGCTCCTTCCAGGAGTCTCCTGCGGCAAGGATGGCATCATAGGCGATCATGGGGGCATCATGTCCACTGCTGCCACCCCAGCCAGAATAGCTCAGGGAGGTGTAGAACTGATCCCTCTCCTTCACGTTGAAAGGCTGGGGGAAGTTAGGGGCTGACTTGCCATCAGAAATCCCTCTAAGTTTCAGGTAATTTTCCCATTGATTTTGGAAGTAGGACCTATAGGAAGAAAAAAAAAAAAAAAAAGATCTATAGTCAATTGAAAAACTGAAGTCCAAAGCCATCAGGAAAAGTACCAGGTGGGTGTGTGAACAGAGAAAATTCCAACTTCAACTTCTTACATTAGTACTACAAACTACATAGAAAATCAAAATTGGTTCGAAGTGCCATTCACGTAATAAATTTTAGCTAAGTGTCTACATCAACAAGACACTGATCAGGCTGCTAAATAAAGAATATAGATACATATCAAGTTAAAGGGTAAGAAATAAAGGTTTATTTTTCCTAGATTGAGAGTAATGCCAAATGCCATCTCTCCTGGGGAACTTTAGGACATCAAGACCATGGGTCACTTCAGCAGAAAGTCTCGGGACCTTTCTATTCTAAGAAAGAGAATAAAGTGAACTCACAAAAAAGGGAAGATGAGGCCATACCACTTATTATTTAGCTACTGGGAAAACCTAGCTCTCAAGCATTCTAAGTATTGTCAAGACAATACTAAAAAACAAGCTCCAAAGCAGGAAACTGTTCTTGGAAAATAACATAAAAGGGTCACGAAAAATTATAGAAAACTGTAATCAGAACTGAATCCCAACATCACAAGGAGGCACTGTAGCTACACTGCTCATTGAGGTGCCCACTTGGCAACCGTGGTTGGGAGGGAACTGGAATTCCTCACGGGTTCAGAGGAGGGGGCTGTGTAGTGAGAACCACGACCGCTGCGGGCATCTCTCCGTCTCTGGTATACGTGCGCAGACGCTCGTGCGCGCACAGATTCACCCACATTCCAGCAGAGGCAGGCATCCACGGACTCACCAATGCTGAAGATTCTCCTCTACGAAGTAGCCTGACTGGACAACGTACTTTTTGGCTTCTGGCAGCACTTCCATCAGTCCTTTTCCCCATTGCCAGGGTGGTGTGCCATTCACAGCATATGCCGTAAAAAGAGCTGATGCGAGGGCTCCCAGGTAGCCTGTTGGGTGGTGGTGGGTCATTCGACCGCTCTCGATGCTCACTTGGATCAGCATGTCCAGTTGACTGTGGTAAGGGAACCTGAGACCAATGCACATGGCCCGCATGGCAGCCCCACAACCACCCTCATGGCTGTTGAAAGGAATCCTCCAGCCATTGGGCTTGTCCGGCTCCAGCTGCATGGCGTTCTGCACCGAGGCGCCACCTGGGGGAATCAGGCCGGCGAGGCGGTCAGTAGAACCAAAGCAAAGCCCAGGGAGGAAGAAAGAACTTAATCTGTCTACACGTTCCCTGATGGAAAGGGAAAGGCAAGAATTATGACAGCAGTTCAGGGTCCTGAACTCCAAGCCCCAACCCAACAAGGTGCTGTACTTCATATATAATTCTTAGCATGATAATATTAATTTAAAAATAAGAAGATTCATATAAAGAGCCCTGGAATCTTCACCAATTATCATAGAGACATCACAAGAACTCAAAAAGGTCAGTATAGCACATTATTCTCTTTTTTAAATGAATAAGATAAAGCTCAGAACCCTATTAAAAAATCACATAACTAACTAGTCAGTGGCCCAGTAAAATCCATCCAGGTCCTTCAAGAGCTCAATAAGAACCTAATAATTAAGAGTCCATAGATATCAGAAAGAGGTCCCAAATTGTAGGGAGAAGCACTGGGCTCAGATGAGGAGCGTGGACCTTGGCTGTCCCTTGAGACAGTGGCATAAGCAGCCTTGTCCCACTGACCTGTTGTACTGGGGCTGTGAATACACTTGGTGCCAAGCAATGGCAAAGCATACTTTAGAGTTTAATATTATTGTTCCCTTATTAGTCAGTTTATTCACAGCTATGTCATGGATAGCACAGGTGGACAAATAAAATATTCTATGTGCTAAACTAAGGAGACTTTAGCTGCTAAGAAAGGATGATCAGAGATTGGTTTCTAAGGCCCATCCTTGAGCTCGTGAGAGGCCCTGGGTGTGGTGGAGAGGAGCTTTCATTAGAAGGTAATCTGGGCTGAACTGTGTCCTCCCAAATTTATATGTTGAAGCCCTAATATCCCTCAATTTGGAGATAGGGCCTCTCAAGAGGTGACTACACCAAAATGAGTCCATTAGGGTGCAGAGGAACCTGGACACACAGAGATACCAGGATGCATGCACCACGTGAGGACACAGAAGATGTGATGGACACAGAAGAGAGGCTTTGAACGAAATCACACCTGCCCACTCAATTTTGATTTCTAACAATCAGAACGACAAGAAAAAAAATGTTGTTTAAGCCACCTAGTTTATGGTATTTTGTTGTGGTAGCCCTAACAGACTAATACAGGAGGAGAAGTCAGTCTGATGGGAAAGAAAAAGGTGACCCAAATCACCTCATGGCCTGAGGGGCCCTAACAAGTTCCCAAAGTGGCCAAGACCACTTGTGAGCAGACCTAGGACCATATGAGGAGTCTCTACAGAATCCTTTCCATTTTTCTTTAAGAGAAAAAAAAATGTTTTTCTTTATGCTTGTTCATTACAAAAACTTAGATAATATCAGCTATTTGGGAGGGTGAGGCAGAAGGATCACAAATTAGAGGCCAGCCTGGAAAATGTAGTGAGACCCTGCCTCAAAATAAAATTCTGAAAAAAGACTGGATGTAGCTTAGGGATAGAGCATCCCTGGGTTCAATCCACAGTACCACAAAAACAAAGACAGGAACAAAACAATACAAAACAAAAACACCAACAACAAAAACTTTAAAACCACAAATAAATAAAAGGAAAATAAACAAAAACTCCTCTTACTTAAATAAAATTATTAGCATCTTTGCTTATATTCTTCCAGACTTCTCCCATCACAGAGCTACATATCTATACTTTTAAGGACAGCACTTTCATAAAACATCTACTGTTTTAAAACCTACTTTTTTTCACTTAATATCTAACACCTTTCCATATCAGCAACTATTCATCTGCCAAATTTTACATTTGAGAATACATAGCCATAATTAAGTAAATTACAGGACATTTAAGTTGTTTCTATTTTTATCACAACTACTGTCAACTCTACTGTTTCCTTGGTATTTATTTATTTCTACTTGTGGTACTGGGGATTGAACACAGGAGCAATGTCACCGAGCTATATCCTCAGCTGACTCCCTCTCCTTTTTGAGACAAGGTCTCTCTACATTGCAGAGGCTGGCCTCGAAGTTGTGATCCTCCTGCTCAACTTTCCAAGTAGCTGGAATTACAGGTGTATGCAGCCACCATGCTGGCATTCACTCAACATTTAAGTGAACATTTAAATCATCAACATTTTTTTTTGAGTTTGTACTACACTTAGGGAAAACTTTCTTAAAGATTTCCTTGGCCTGTATTTTGTTCACCCTCCCTGGCCTTCACCTGGTGCTCGGCCGTCCATGTCTTCCATGCAGTCTTGGTAATACTTAGCAAGGAGAGAATATAGTCGCGTCAAGTCAGGGGCTTTCCCAGCTTCCAGGAGGGCCTCTGCTGTGGCCAGGTGCATCACAGTGTCATCGCTGACTCTCCAACGTCCCACGTCGATGGCTTCTAAGCCACCCAGCTGGGCCAACTGTCTGTGTATCTTCTCCCCATCCCGGAGGAATTCCCACTTCCCGTTGAAGTACCCCAAGGCATCTCCAGCTGCACTGAGCACCATGGCAGCCACATACCTCTCCAGCAGTCCCCCACACATGCTGGGCTCTGCAGGGGCTGTCTTAGGAGGCGATTTAGACACCTGAATGGTGAAGAATCAGAAAAAACAAGAGCTTCCTCTACATTTTATTGAGCATTTATTACTCATAGGCATCCTATTAAGTACATCTCACTTATCCTCCTAACTACCTCTGTAAGGACTATATTATTAGGCCCATCTTGCCTCTGAGGAAACTGAGGATCATGGAGATGACACAGTTTCAGAAATATTAAGAGACTCATCCCAGGTTACAGAACTAACAAGAGGTAGGACTGGGATTCTGATGGAGGTCTATTAGACTACAAAGCCCATGATTTTAACTATGACTGTATCTTTGCCTCTCAGTGAACAGTAAGCCCATTAAATTCTGCAAGTCAATCCAAGTGTTTCATTTTCTTTTTAGTTGAGTCTTGGCCTTGGAAGTGCATCCCTCCTTTATATAAATAATAATACTTTTTATTTGGTATCAC
Organism: Sciurus vulgaris; assembly: GCF_902686455.1. NCBI lineage: Eukaryota > Metazoa > Chordata > Mammalia > Rodentia > Sciuridae > Sciurus > Sciurus vulgaris. Next base: position 69,885,873 of record NC_136470.1, on the reverse strand, counting down.
ACTGTCTCACTAGTAGGGAAGGGCAGCAGTACACATTTCACAGGTAAGGAAGCTCAGGCATGAAGAAGCTATGTTTACACATCCAGAGGTGAACACCTTGGGATTTGAAATCTTCTAATCACAGGCCAGAAATTCCAGTGTGTTACTCCATTCTGCCTCAACCCTGACTTACTTACCTTGGGTAACCCATTGGGGCCTCAGCCTCCACATTTGTAAAATAGTAATGATAATAATAGCAACAATCTAATAGATTTGTTGTGAGGAGCTATTTTTGTAATAATTTTTATTATTCATGTACAACCAGAGAAAAGGTTTTTTTCATTTATTGAACTAGAATAACTTCCTACAATCTTTTCTTCAACAGCAATATTTAAACTTTGTTTTTCTTTTAAACCACTGAATTCTATAGTACTGAAATCTCAATATGCCCAGCTCAGATTAAATCTCTGCTAAGTTATAGTTAAACTATGGAACCAACCTAGGTGCCCTTCTACAGATGCATGGATAAAGAAAATGGTACATATACAAAATGGAATATTACTCAGCCTTAAAGAAGAATTAAATTATGGCATTTGCTGATAAATGGATGGAGCTGGAGAGTATCATGCTAAGTGAAATAAACCAATCCCCAAAATCCAAAGGCTGAATGTTTTCTCTGATATGTGAATGCTAATTCCCAATGAGGGGAGCTGTCTAGGGAAGAATAGAGGTACTTTGAATTAGACACAGGGAAGTGAAGGAAGGGGAGGGAGTATGGGGGTGGGAAGGACAATGGAATGAATCAGACATTACTATCCTTTGTGCACATATGATTACACGACCAGTGTAATTCTACATCATGTACAACCAGAAGAATGAGAAGTTATACTCCATTTATGGAATATTTCTCAAAATGCATTCTACTGCCATGTGTAACTCATTAGAACAAATTGAAAAAAAAAACAAATTCCTGCTAAGTTGCTGGCTTCCCTGCAGGTGCATTTCCTAACAGCCCTCATCCTTCTTCAGTTCCCCAGTATGCCACATTCCCTGGGGCACCAGGTTCACTGTCTGCCCACCCTATCCATCCATCTCACTTGCACAGGCTAGCAAACACTTTTAAGGACTGAAGGACTAGCTCACTCTTCCTTCTGCTCAAGCTCTTTGTCCATTTAATTGCCCTTCTTCCTCTCCACTTACCTAAACCGTATATTTTCTCAGGGTTTAGAGCAGGTCCTGGGGCTTCTGGAGTCCTTCTCCAGCTGCACTGCACTGGGTCAGGGACTGCAGGTTGGCAAGCCCCTAGAGAAGCAGTGAGCGATGAAGATGAACTGAACATCCAAAGCACAGATCCTGATCAGGCTGAGCTTCTTGGCTCACAGATGGTATCTGTAAAGCATTATTTACATATTTTGTTATTTTTAAGTGAAGCCTAGGAACTGGAATTCTGGCTCACACAAGAATTACTGTGTGACCGTAAACAAGTCATCCCTCCTGGAGCTTGAGATTTTCCCACCTGTGAACCCGACTGCAGGGAAGGAGGAGGATGTAGATGCCACCCCGAGATCTTGTCTTGCTTGGGCTGAGACTTTCAGAGCCCAATCTTAACTGTCCTCCGAGGGTTAACTTTTAACACCCTTTACCCTCTCTCCCAGTGTCCTCGGCTTCTTTTCCTTAATTCTTTCTGGCTCCACCCCAAATGTGTGTTTTTGTGAGTTGCAGCCAAGTGGAGGAAGAGGACCACCACCTTTTTCTGAGATTCCTTTCACTTTCGCTCATGACCTAGTCTCCCACACGGAACGCTGTTTTCCCTTAAACTTTTCTAAAACTTCACAGTTCACATTCACATTCTGTACACTCAAGACCGCGGTCTGTTCCTCCGCGGTCCTCTGCTTTCCTTCCTTTTTGGGGGGAGGGCAGCATACAAACACACTGGCTTTGCAAAGCGGCTGGCACCCACGCTGGTCACCTCCGCGGCCCCGCCACGTTCAGGATGCGCGAGGGGCTGGGGCCTGGCGAGGGGCTCTACCTGGTCACCCTTGGGGAGGTGAGGGCAGGGGGCGGCGGAAAGGGGTACCAGGTCACCAAGAGGAGAGCAGCGCCGGGTGGAGAAGCCTGTGCCTTGTCACTTCCGAGAGTAGAGCGCCAGCACCGGGCGGGGCCGGGGCGCGGGGCTCTGGTCGCGGAAGAAGCTGGGCTACGTCGCGGGGCGGAGCAGCGGGCGGCCGCCCGGGAGCCCGGGGCCAAGGTCGGCGGCGCCCTGGTCCCCCCCGAGTGCGAGCGAGCGCCCCCTCCTTGCGCTTGCCGAGCCGGGTCCCAGAGCGTCTCCGGGCCGGCAAAGAGGCTTCCGAGTGGCGCCGAGCATTTCCGCGTCCCAGCCCCGGCGTTAGGAACCCTTCAGCGACCACCGGCGCTCTGCAGGGCTCGGAGAAGCTCCTGGTGCAGGAGAACGTGGAGACGGGGATCCTGGCCCTGGTCTGGGTGTCTCAGTGACCCACGTGTGACCCTGGGCTGACGCCTTGGCCTTTATTTATGCCCGGCTTTCCTGGACTAAAATGAAAAAATATTCATGCAAATAATGTGAAAAAGTACGGATGGCGCCCTGGCCTTGGTTCTGTCCCCACTCCCCGCCTCCCCAAAACTTCCAGGTAGTATATACTTATAGTCTTTATCTTGAGCCCATTGAGGGTGGGATGCGGTCATTTTGTAAATACGATTTTTAAATCCTTTTTCTAAAACTCTTTAGCTTTATCAATTACTCTGTCGACTCCAAATGTTCAGATTAGGGAACGCTTGTGGGATAAAATCCCTCACAGATTGATATCAAAAGAGTAGGAGGTTCTGGTACACAATTGCTCTCCTAGCACAACACCAGGGCCAAAATTGAAGAAGGAAAAACAGAAGCACAGAAAATAAAAAAAATAAAAAAGAGAGAGAGATTCAACAAATCGCTGACACTTCATGGGCCTGCATGTGTATAACTACCTAAATGAGAGTTAAAAAAAAATTGTAAAGGGAAAGAGTGAGCTAACAGGAAATGATTAATAGACAGGGCCCACTCTCTAGCAGAATCAAAATAGCAGCAAGGCTCAAGGGAAAATATATGCCACAGGATATAAATGTATTAAAAGGAATTAAAGCGGGGAAATGATGAAGATGGAGGAAAGCTAGTACAGGAGAAATAGGAACCCCAAAGCATCTGCTTACATATCCTGTATAGTCAATTCAAAAAGACTCAGGGAGCACCTAGATTGCTGAGCTTATGTGTCAATTTGCTGGGCCACAAAACCCAGATGTTTGCTCACATGTTATTCCAGATGTCTTTGTGAAGATATTTTAAAAATGAGATTAACATTTTAATCTGTAGACTTTAAGTAAGGCATATTGCTCTCCATAATGTGAGTGGGCCTTGTTCAATCAGTTGAAAACCTCAAAAGAAAAGACTTGCCTCCCCCCAGAAGAGGTTAATTGTGCCAGCAGATTGCCTTAGGACTTAAGCCACAAAATCAGCCCTAACTGGCCCAGCAACTTACAAATTGGAAGCCAGGCTTAGCAACTTAGTGAGACACCCCACCCTTTCAAAAAATATAAAGGGTTAGGGGTGTAGGTCAGTGGTAAAACACCCCTGGGTCCAAACTCCGGTACAAAAATAAATAAATAAATACTGGCCTATACTGCCGATTTTGAACTTGCCAGCCTCCACAATTTTATAAACCAATTCCTTAAAGTAAATCAATCTCTCTCCCCATACATATATATGTATATATACAGTATTAGTATATGTTACTAGTATATAGTATATTAGTATATATTATTATATATATTATTAAGATAGTATTAGAATGTATACAGCATTACACACATGTATGTACACTATTGGTTGTTTCCCTAACTAATATAGCATCTAAGTGTGCCAAGCAGCTAGAGTAGTCAGGCAATAATTGGACCAGGAAGAGACTTTATAGACTATAATGACATTAGTCGGTAAAGAACATGGTGAGGGCTGATTTTTGAAGAATATTAGGAAAGGAAAATTTGCCAGCTCAAAAATAATCCAAACAGATAGGATGCAGGAGAAGCAATTAAAGAAGAAAAAGCTAAAAGCAAAGATGCAGGTGTAGGTTAGCATTTCCTCCTTGAAAGATGCACAGTTGCTGGCCCCAGTGTGGAGAACTCAAATGAGCCTGGTCCCTGGATATTGAGAATATATCTTAAGCGTTCTCATTTCCTGAGCAGACACTTCACAGAAGAAGATCTACAAGCAATCAACAAATATATGAAAAAATGTTCAATATCTCTAGTAATAAGAGAAATGCAAATCAAAACTACCCTGAGATTTCATCTCACCCCAATTAGAATGGCGATTATGAAGAATACAAGCAACAATAGGTGTGGTGAGGATGTGGGGGAAAATATACACTCATACATTGCTGGTGGGGCTGCAAATTAGTGCAGCCACTCTGGAGAGCAGTGTGGAGATTCCTTAGAAAACTTGGAATGGACCTACCATTTGACCCAGCTATCGCACTCCTTGGCTTATACCCAAAGGACTTAAACTTAGCATACTACAGAGACACAGCCACATCAATGTTCATAGCTGCTCAATTCACAATAGCTAGATTGTGGAACCAACCTCGATGCCCTTCAGTTGATGAATGGATAAAGAAACTGTGGTATATATACACAATGGAATATTACTCAGCCATAAAGAAGAATAAAATTATGGCATTTGCAGGCAAATGGATGATGTTGGAAAATATCGTGCTAAGTGAAATAAGCCCATCCCAATAAACCAAAGACCAAATGATCTCTCTGATAAGCAGATGATGATACATAATGGGGGGTGGGAGGGAGGCAAGAATGGAGGAAGGATAGATTGTATAGAGGAAAGAGGGGTGGGAAGGGTGGGGGAAGGGAAAAATAACAGATTGAGACAAACATCATTACCCTATGTACATGTATGACTATCACAAATGGTATGACTACTTCATGTACAACCAGAGAAATAAGTTTTACCCCATTTGTGTACAATGAATCAAAATAAATAAATTATTAAAAAAAGAGTTCTCATTTCCCCTCTTACTGTGTTGCCCTAAACACACCATCTGTAAGGCTGAATATTTTAAAGAAGACTAGGAAAAAGACTAGATGAGCTCAGCAAGGAAAACAGAACAGAAAGAGACCTGTGGGAAGTCCATGATGTCCCCCCTTCCCTGCTCCCCCCAGGCAGTAGTTTGCTTCCCAAACTTTGGAGAGCACCAGTAGATTTTAAAATCTATGGTACATTTCTTAGAAGATGGCCTCTACTGCTTCCTTTCTCCTAGTTTTGCTGGGATTTCACAGAAAGGAACGCTCAGCTTGCCCTCCGACCCCCAGCTCCACTTCTTGGTCTTTTGATGGATCTTGGATGCTGCAGCCCACAGCTCTACCAAGGGGCCCTCACTGCCCACTGGAATCTCAGTAGATGAAAATACAACATCTTAGAAATGAAAGGCAACTAACTACTCCTTAAACTACAGATCGCAGGAAGCTTTGCTGAAGTTATTTCCCTTCCACACAGTCACGGCCCTGTGATCTCACCGTCTGAGTCAGCCTGGGTTAACCTACATGATTCTGCTCTCATTTCTGTTTCCAGAAGAATCCTGGGGACAGAGAGTAAAGAAAAATCTAGCCAACCAGGGGACATTTAATTGCTCTTGCCTCTCCAGCCTACTTCTCCTTCCGAGGCGGGTCAGTCACTTATCCCTTGGTCTCTGGCACTACTTCCTAAAATTGCTGTTTGGAGACAACTCCTGAAGCTTAGGGTGGGGTATCTCAAAAAAGGACAGCCATTTTAGGCAGGTTTCCTGGTTGGGTCTGGAACTATAGAAGGAGTTACTCACCTCCCCCCCAAGTAACCACCAGAGAAATAAACTCAACGCTCCAAAAGATTGAGTCTGACTGTGCGGGAAAGGCCTGTACTCCGTGCAGCTGTTCTTCCTGGTGCTGTGGTATATACCCTGGGCCCTTCTACAGAGTCTTCATAAGGTCAAATTCTTTCTCACATTTAAATGGACCGTGCAAGCTATGCTTTAAGTGTTGTCCTTTCTAGAAAGAGTAAAGGGGAAATTCCCCTTTCCATTCAAGTCATGCAATTTCTCTTTACTTTTATGAACACAGAATTAAATTCCCCTTTTTTTTGGAAGCTGGAAACCATGACCTTTTGTTAAAGACCATTTTTCTATTACATTGTGAATAAGAAATGAATGGCAACTGTCTGGTTTACTTTTCAGAAAAATATGCAAGAAGGAAGAAGGCGGAGTGAGAGAGCAGGGAGGGAGGAGGGGAAAAGAGGGAGGAGGCAGTTTACTTCATTTTGGGAATGGGTGAATAGCTCAGTGTGAGTGAGCCACAAATAACACCCTGATGAACAGGCCGTGCCCAGGGCTCTCCAGCTGGCACTCATCACAGCCACTCTCCTGTTTTGAAAGCACCAAGTTCATCTCTGACTTTCTCCAAGTTCATCTGACTTTCTCCCACTGCCCACTCACTGGATCCTTACTCTGTTTCTCAGGGAACATGAAATAGAAAACAGTAAAGTGTGACTTTGTTAGGAAAGGGGTGAGATGTGGCAACCAGTGGCTGTAGTGACTTTTCATTCCAGAATCAGGTTCCAGAGTAGGCAACAAGTTTAGCTCTCCTGGACACAGGTCTTCTTTTCTTTTACCTTTTTTTTTTTTTTTTTTTTTCCTTCTTGTTTTGTAGTGATAGGGCTTGAAACCAGGGTCCTGTGCATGTTAAGCAGGTGCTCTACCACTGAGCTACATCTCTGGCCCCCTGTTTCTTCTTTTTTAATCAGGGATTGAACTCAGAGGCATTTAACCACTGAGCCACATCCCCAGACATTTTAATGTGGTTTTTTTTTTTTGAGACAGGGTCCCACTAAGTTGCTTAGAGCCTGGCTAAGTAGCCAAGGCTGCCTTTTGAACTTGTGATCCTCCTGCTTCAGCCTCCTGAGCCACTGGGATTATAGGAGTGAAACACTGTCTTCTTTTTTTAAAGCACCAGGTATTAAAACTGCAACCTTCTTTGAATGTGGCCCTTTCCAGTTTCACCACGAAAAGTTTTCCTTAAATTCAACAAAAGTTTCTTCTGCTTTAATTTCAGCTGGTTTTCTCCAATTGTCCATTGCATTCTGAAAACAAAGCTCAAAAACAAATACCTTAAGGCAATAGAGAATCAATATCAAACCACCTGGCAGGTCTAAAAGATCTCAGCTCTCCATTCCTCTATTCTCTGCCCATTTTAGCATCATCCTCTTAGTTATTACTTGTTACTCTTCTCTGGAACCTTTCCATTTTCTATGTTCAGTTTGAAACTGGATGTAAAATTTCATTAAAGATCTGGGCTCCCATAGAAAGAACTGAATCCATAAAGATAATTCCTGGCCCTGGTAGCTCATATTTCCATTCATATTTCACAATGTTTCTTGTGCATTTTCACCTTAAGCTGACTCACATTCAGCTTATTACCCTGACCGCCTTCTGCTGTTCCTCACGTCCAAATAGCCCTCGGGATCCGTCCACCTGTTCTCATCTCCCTGGTCTAATCTTTGCGTTCCCCAGTGCTAAGCACAGTTGCAGGCACACAGTAGCCACTCAACAAATTGGGGTGGGGGAGGAATGAATTGATGTGCTAAATGAGTCCTACAGACATTGGGAACTCAGAGAAGGGAAAGAGTACACAGGAAGGAGAGACCAGGAAAGCTTCTTGAGAGTGGGCATTTGGTCTGGTCCTTTAAGGAAGGAAGGTGTTTGGATGGGCAGAGAGCAAGGGAAAAGCCTGCCTAGAAAGTGGAAGGACAGCATGTCAAGGTTTACAGGCTGAGAGAGGACAGAGCAAGTGGAGAAGGGGAGTGAGCAGGGTCCCCTGTGAAGAGCGCCCTCGATTTAAACAGGGTAAGCTCTGACTGTCCCCTTCTCTTTTCATTTTAAGCATTTTGGTGATTTCCGTCTCAAAGAGCCAGAAAGAGTGTGATAGTGTTTGAAGAGAAAAAAGAGATGACCTGTCTCACTCTCCACCAACTTCAGCCAACTGTGGCACAACTTGGAAGCACTGTAGCCTTAAAGCCCAGGTCTGGCCACCATGAGCTGGGTGAAGGCCTTGTCAACATTGTTCTGAGAGGTTGAAGGTCACTGTGGTCTTTATTACATGGCAGAAATCAGGGTGCTGGTCACCAGGCAGTGTCTTGAAACAGTACCCAGAGAGCTTCTTGTGACTCTTCACCGCTGAGACTCTTCATGCTGCAAAATGAACTTCCAATCCCCATGTGGGAAGATCATGTCAAAAATGAAAAAAACAAACTTCCCTGAAAATTTTTGTCAGTGTGTTAATGAGTTTTGTTCCCTTGGCAACAGTGAGCCCACAGTGGGAAAGGGGTTTTCCCTGGCATCTAGTCGGTCCCAGCATCTTAGACCCTGGGTAGTCAATATGCAAATAATGAAATTCACAGGAATTCCAAAGAAAGAGTAAGGAGTCTGAGCTCAGCCTGGCATCGTCAGCATGAGGAGGTGAAACAGCTCCAAGAGCAAGAGAGGAAGGAGTGAACATCATTTCTAGAGAAATCATGCCATTCAGGGGACAAAGCAGGGGACAAGGCCTGCCCATATATACCATCATGTCTAGACCTCAAGTGCCTCCTAAATGGCAGGGCCACATCTCCCTTCTACTTGTCCTTTCCTGAAGAGCTCTCTCTATCGCACACCTAGTCTGTAACTGTCTTAATTCTTTTCTTTTCTTCCATCCTTCCTTCCTTCCTTTCTTCCTTCCTTCCTTTCTTTCTCTTCTCCTCCTCCCCCTTCCTCCTCCTTTTCCTTCTCCTCTTCTTTTTTATTTTTCTCACCGTTGTTGTTGTTGTTGTTATTGTTGGTACTAGGGACTAAACCCAGGCATTCACACCCCCAGCCCATTTTTTTGTTTGTTTGTTTATTTTTTGTTTTGTGGTGCTGGGGATTGAACCCAGGGCCTTGTGCATGTGAGGCAAGCAGTCTGCCAACTGAGCTATATCCCTAGCCCCCATTTTTATTTTTTATTTTAAGACAGGGCCTCACTAAGCTGCTGACACTGCCTTTGAAATTGGGATCCTCCTGCCTCAGCCTCCGGAGCCACTGGGATTACAGGATTGTGCCACCACACCTGGTTTAATTTCATTTTTGATGTGTTTCATTGTATAAATATTTGTACTATAATGAATTTTGATTTATGCATTTTACATATATTATTTCTTTTTCTTGGCTTCCAGGTTTTGTGTTTTGCTCTTTCACCCCAGAATTATAAAAAATACTTTCACAAATTTATACCTTAATTTTTTCTCATAAAAATTTAAAACATAATTTCTTTTGCTTTTTTTAAAGTAAAACTATATGTGGATTAGACCACCAGTGGGGCTGAAGAACTCAACACTGTGCAGCAGGAGTTCCTGGCTTTCTTCCTTCCAACTGCAGGCTGCTCCTCAGAAAAAACTCCTTTGAACTCTTTCAACAGAGTTTTCCTTTTGATAATCCAGAAACTCAGACTTTGGCTTCCTTTGTGTCTCATGCATCAATTCCATCCACTTTCCATTCTCCAGAAATTTGCTCCAGAAGTCTTTAGTCCACAGATTGTTCTGTTCTCATTGTGATTATGGTCACACCGTGTGTGTGTGTGTGTGTGTGTGTGTGTGTGTACGTGTGCGAGCACACCTGTGAACTAGACATTGAACCCACAGGCACTTTATCCCTGAGCTAGATTCCCAGCCCTTTCTATTCTTTTTATTTTTTATTTTGAAACAGGGTCTCACTAAATTGCCAAGCCTAACCTCAAACCTGCACTCCTCTGCCTTTGCTTTTGGAGTCGCTGAGTTTAGAGGCATGTGCCATGACACCCAGCAACCAAGTAATTAAATAAAACAAACAAACATTAATGCAGTGGGATCTCAGAAGGAAGAGGGATCAAACACATGCCATTATTGCAAAGTCTTGGAAGAGAAGCTTTCTGTATTTTACAATCAGGAAGTAGGAACCAGCCGTAAAGCACCTAACTCGTGGCCCTTTCCCTCCAGTCTCTCTGATTAATTCACACTAGGGCAACGATGACAAAGGTTGTTGAATATGTGCTTCTCCAAAACACAGTGAATTTTCCTGGAACTCTTAAAACTTGAGTGTGTCTTGTGGCTTTCAAAATTTTTGCTCACATACCCCCAGATGAAATTTACAAAACTATGAATTTTCTTACTCATTTAAAAGACATCTATAATTTTTATGTTACTTTAAATATCTTCAAAAGATATCATTTCCAACATGTTGTGCCACTATCCTTTTAGAAAAAAGTTACATCATTCTTAAACATAATGGGCAAAATCGAAAGTGGCACAAATTTGGCAAAGATCAGCAAAAACATTTCTTCTAAGACCTGGAAAAATGTTCAAGAGAATATAAAACACAAACCTACCTCTGATGTATACCCTGCACTTGAAAATGTTCTGTTGCTCTACTAGAGGAAAGGCAGAAGCTGTTACATCCTTCCTCCTTGTAATTATTCAAATATGCATCTGAGACATGGGGGAAAGAGGGTGCGCATCAGACCCTGTCATACAGAGAAGATGACAATGCAGTGTGGCCTCCTTTAGCACAGTGTGTGACCTGCTTTCCATAGCTCTAATATGCCAAAGCCCTTCCACTAACTTGGTTTCTCTCCCGGGCCCTGTTTGCTGTTCTAGCTGTCATGGGAGGGCTAGTGTCTGTGAAATGCACAGGAAGTAGGAGAGGCAAAGTTCATAAAATAAAAGCAGCCATCATCCTACTACCCAGTGTACAATACATCTGCTTCTAATGCCATTTTCTACTTAGTAGAACTATGGACAAAACAGAAGGCACACAAAGCCCTACCCTGGGCTCAGATTATCTTGATTTAAGGAGAACACATTGATTAAAACACTTGTATTGCAAATTGTGCCTTTACTTGACATCCTGAAGTTTTTTGGGTTTTTGTTGTTGTTGTTGTTGTTTGCCAGAACATTGCATCACATTCAGATTCAAATTGGGTAAAGGGTAAGCCTTTCTTTTTAAATAGGGAGAAGGCCAAAATCCTTCTTAACTACAGGAAAATTTTAGGAAGCAAAGAAAGTGAAAATGTGGAAACTAATTCTTTAAAAATTAATGGGACCATCCACCCTTTGAAAATGCTCAGGTGCTCCACAGGGATAGATATAACTGAGCTTGAAGACCCAGCCTTCCTTCATTCAAACGAATACATCTTCTGGCAAGGAAGTGCAGGCATTGGTGGTTGCTGGAGGTGCTGGGGTTGTGGCTCAGTGGTAGAGAAGAGATGCTTGGGAAGTGGACCTATCTGACCACATCGTATAAGCTGACCCTCACTCTGTGTAGAAGATTTGCCTCACACACAGACAATGATTTACAGAGGCGTGGGACGAATCCTTTCTAGAGAAGGCCTTTGCTGGCCATCCCCAGGCCTGAAGAGAGCCAAGCCCAATCCCCATGCGGAAAGGCCTTTATTCTTCCATCCTGAGGATGTTTTTGCATCTCCCCAGGCACATCTGTAGGCGGTACACCCCTGTCATTCTTCCTGGTCAATTTTTACTCACAGAGATCTCAGTGCCTTCGATAACACCGACAAACATAGAGTGCATCGCAACTCAAGTATTCCCAAAAAAGCTTGTTTTCTAATAGCTTTAAGTCAATATTTCAGATGTTTCTGTACTATATTTACCATGTTTGCCACATTTGTGCACCCTATCTACTATCATTTTCTTTTTTTTTCCTCTAAATTCATCTTACTATTTTTTTTTTTTTTTTTTTTTTTTTTTGTACCAGGATTGAACCCAGGGGTACTTAACCCCTGAGCCACATCGCCAGTCCTTTTTTAAATTCTTAAATTCTGAGATAGGGTCTTGCTAAGTTGCTTAGGGCCTCACTAAATTGCTGAGGCTGGCTTTGAACCTGTGATCCTTCTCTATCTGGAATTACAGGCGTGCGCCACCACACCCGGTTCACTATATTATGGCTACAACTTTACTTTAGAAGGAAAACTGTTGATTCTCTAACATACCAAGTGCCTGGTCTTAGCCTGGATTCTCTGGAAATCAAAGCTAGAAAGAAAGTCCTGAGGGAAACCGTTTGTTTGAAAAATTGAGCCCAGTGATGCAGGACAGAGAGCAAGACAGGGAAGGAGGGAAAACCAGTGCGAGAAGCCTTGCCAGGCTGACCACCCTCAAAGCAGCAGGGACTCAACCCACCTGGGCCTTCTGGAAGCCTTGTGAAATGTCTCTCAGATGCTCCACCTGGAAGCTGCTACTATCTGTTTCCAGCCCCCTGTGGTCAAGTGAAGCCCCTGGGCACTGACTGCCCGCCATTGGAACCACACGCTGAGTGCAGAACTCCCAAGGGTCTCCCCATGCCAAGGTGACACAGAAGCTCTTGGTGGAGCCAGAAGTAGACTGTGAAAAGCACAGGCCCCTGTCAGGGGCTGTCAGGTTCTACCCGCAAACAGGTTCATGTTCCAGGATGGTCAGCTGCTTGCCCAGGGATCCTCCAGAATCCTACATAGAGGGGTACAGGGGTTGGGAGGTGGGTGGAGATCGGGGTGGGGGGCACAGAAATCTTCCTCACCCCACCCTTTGGTGCTATCACCTTGCTCACCGGAGGTGCACTCAGTCATAGTAGGGATAAATGGAAAACACCGTCCTACCAGGAGCCAGCTCTGTGAAGATAGTGGGGATGTAATGGTGTGGTGCAGTTAAGCGGTGGGGGCCTGCAGGGGGGAGTGTCTTTGAGCTGAGCACTCTCCAAAGAGCCCCCACTATGTATTGGGTAGATGATCATCTCTGCAGTGGCCTAACACGAGTGACTAGGAAGGAGTAACTCTGGCCATGAAAACAAAACTGGAGACCAGCACAGAGATGATGAACCCATAAATCTCCCCCAGCATTGCCCAAGCAAGGTTGGGCTGCCCCCTTCTCAAGATGGTGCCTCTCCTCCTCTCCCCATCCCCAGGTGCCCAGAGCCTTTGGTGCTTAGGTTTGCTAATTGGTGGTTAGGAGTGCGGCTGGGTGACTTGCCCAGGCCACACCCTCCCAAGAGGCTGCTGAGAGAGCAACAAAGCAGAGGAGCTTCTTCAAACCACCCTCTCCAGTCCCAGCATTGACTTGCATATTTATGAGTGAACTCAATCCTCTTCAGATAAAGGGAAGTTGGGAGGGGGAAATGCCACCTCCCTTGTGAGTGACTTGCCATTACTTGTAAGACAGCAAGAAGGGAACGTCACTGAAGCGGGGTGTCATCCTTTGACTTTTAACAGAAGAGAGGATTTTTTTCTCCATCAAGTAAGTACATTTACTATTATCTTACTATAGGGTAGCTTGGTAGAACTAGTTACCAACAACTTGACTGCTTTTGAAACAAACACACTCTTATACCTCCAGGACCCACGTTTGTCCCCAGAGGAGTCTTCTGGAGTCTCTTAGTCCCAAAGGAGTCTGTGGCTTCCCAACACCTTTAGGGAATCACTATCGGCATCCTGACCCACTGTTTTTAAATTTTTAAATTTCCTAGATGGTAGCAAATATTTGTGTAGGCTGAATTTGAATTTTTCATGTCAACAAAATTCTGGTGACTAAGTTCCTCCAGGCAGATCCTGGTTAAAATGAACTGTGGTTAATGAAACAATCTGGTATGGCTGAAATGTGAGCTCCATGGTGGCTCCCGAAGAGGAAAGCCACAAGTCTTCCAGTCCACGATGCACTGTGTTGCTAGGAAGAGGCTAAGGGGTGACAGTGGAGCAGAGCACTCGTTTTCATTTCTCAGTTTTGATGTGTTTACTGGGGGAAAAAAACCACTGCAGCCTGTTCATGTTACATACCACATGATGCGAATAAGCAATGTTTTCAGTGTTTCTTCTTTCCTCCCTTTTTTCTGGTAGAGTTTTCTGTTGATGGCTTATTGGCCCCTTCCGGACCCATCATCTGTGTGGTATTCAAGAATCGAGATGCTCGTTTTTCCTGTTAACATGTTGAGAAAGTTGTTTCATGACTTATGTCCCACCTTGGACACATGCAGCCCTGCTGGTTGCTCTTTGTCCAGAAAAGATCTGAGCTTTCCAGGGCTGTTAACTGATATTGAGGTCCTTAGAATACTCTGATGGTAACAAAGTTAAACACACCTAATACCTAGAAAGCCATTTCACAGAAGAACTGTGGTTGGTTCTTAGAACAGGCAAGATGACCGATCGAGGCCACCTCCTCACTGTTTCTCAACCTTTGCTTTCCCCTTAAGTCACGCCCTGGTTTAGAGGTCACTCAAGAGCTCTGATTCATTTTAGGTAGGTAATTGGAGGGTTTGAAACTCATGGCAGGCAGACTTTCTTTCCTGGGTGACTTGTACTCTTTTCTTTTTCAGTTTCTGGAAATAAATCCACAACCTTTGGAGACTCGAGGGCACTATCCATCCTCAACAGTGTGTGTGGGAATCATCACTCTCGAATCCTTTAAGTGGAACCTTTGAATCACCTTCTGCCTTTGCCCGGTGTGCACCTCCTGACCTCCTCTGTTGCCTTGTTCAACCAACCCCCTTTTGCATGCTAGGTGTTGCACAAGACCTCTTGGCTCCGAATCACTGGTTTTGGTTTTCCAACCTGAGCCTCTGCGATCATGGATTCCATACTGAGGTGGAAGACACTCACCAGGTTTTCCTGGCTCATGGTGGTGCTGGCTGCTCTTTTCCACTTCTCTTCAGGTAAGCAACTTTCAGGAACTTAACTAAGTCCTGACTTAATATCTCTGGGGTTAAGAGAAAGGTAGAGCTGTTCTCTGTGCTGCCCCTTCTGCCACCCTGTGAGCTAAAATGGATATTCACAGTGTTCCACATGATTTAGAGCTAAGAAAACTAGTTCAGGGAGATTGTTAGATTTGCCTATGATCACACAGCAAGTTAGAGGCCAGGTTAACCCAAGATTCCAGACATTCAAGGAGGAGATGGGGAGTGTGTGTTTTGTTGCTGTTGTTGTTGCTGTTGTTTTGTGGGGATTTTTGGTACCAGAAATTTAATCCAGAGGTGCTTTTCCACTGAGCCACATCCCCACCCCTTTTTAAAATTTATTTTGAGACAGGGTCTCACTAAGTTGCTTAGAGCCTCACTAAGTTGCTGAGGCTGGTTTTAAACCTGAGATCCTCCTGCCTCAACCTCCCAAACCCCTGGGACTACAGGTGTGCACCACTACGCCCAGACAGGGTATGTTATTTTAACAAAACCATGAAGCCAATTCCAAAGGCTAGTTTAGAACTGTGTCCTCTTCAATGAATACTAGATGTTAATTTGCATGTTGTGATGTTCCAGGGTGTTGGCCTTGACAATTGGTTTCCAAAATATATTGCTGTGATTGAGCTCGTCTGATATGTTCTGCCTCAAAAATTGGAACAACAATAATCTCTTCAACTGGCAGGGGCAGGAAGAATTGTTGAGGAATAGAATCTTCTTAAGGTTGAATCTTTCTCTTAATATTTATTATTGTGCCTTGTGGATTGATACCTTTGTCAACATTGGCATCTGACATTAAGAGATTTCAGAATTAGCACCAAATTATTATTAGCAGCAAATTATTTAGTTATTTTTATTTACTTATTTATTTTTTAATTTTGGTACCAGGGATAGGCCCCAGGACTCATAACCACTCAGTCACAACATCCCCAGTCCTTTTTAATTTTTTTATTTTGAAACAAGACCTCACTAAGTTGCCTAGGACCTTGCTAAATTGCTTAGTCTGAGTTTGAACTTCTGATCCTCCAGTCTCAATATCCTGAGATGCTGGGATTACAGGTGTGTACCACTCTTCCCAGCTTCAGTTATTTATAATTGATAACATAAGTACTGCATGTGTGCTGTAGAATTTTTGGACTTCTAGGGG
The DNA here is from genome assembly GCF_902686455.1 of Sciurus vulgaris. Taxonomy (NCBI): domain Eukaryota; kingdom Metazoa; phylum Chordata; class Mammalia; order Rodentia; family Sciuridae; genus Sciurus; species Sciurus vulgaris. The sequence goes on along the minus strand of NC_136470.1, from coordinate 69,869,961 downwards.
ATTTTTTTTTTTTTTCAGCTCAGGTGATCTTGGGTTCAGGGGAGGCTATCAAGAAGAGTGGGGCTCATCCCACCAAGAGGACAGTTCTGACTTTCTTAGAAAACAAAAGATATGCTTCCTATGGAGTTGCACACACCCTCTTCTCAAAAGTAGAGAGACTTGGGTGCCCTCATGGTTTGCCAGTCTTCAAAGCTCTATCAAAGGTCATTGTCATAAAGCTTCTCAGCTAAAGTAATGCCCAGAATCCCCAAGTGTGAGAGAGGGGGGAGGGGAGGGAAGAGAAGCAGGCCACACAGATGACCTGATGGCATTGGTGGTAATGTTCAGTTTTCTGCCCTGGGTTGCAAGACTTGCTGTTTTACACCATCGCAAAACCAAGAAAACCATGGTTTACATTTCACAGTTTACATATCAGATTTTGTATATATTTGATGGTTATATTACCTTTCCAAGAATTGCAAAGTTATAATTTTCTTCTGGGAAGTTGGGGATGCATTCCCAATCTAGAGTCTTAAACCCAGAAATAGGGATGAGGAGAGAGAACACTAAAAAAAGAGAAAGAAAGAAACCCAAAAGAAAAGCTTAACCAAGACTTTGGTAATGGTCTCAGAAAAATGAATCAGAAGCAAACAGAAGAAAGGCTTTGAGTTTAAGTTTCACTGTTGCGAAGTCAACAAACCCATTCGTGAACATCTTAGGTCTGAACATACTTTGTGCCAAGTGGGCCATAGAAGGTGAGCCTGGCTAGAATTCCTGTTCTCCAAGAGGTTTGAATATATTAGTTGGGAAGATGAAACTAACCATGCAAAGCAAGCAAAGACCAGTAAGGTGCTGGGTCTTGACTGAAAAGCCAGGATCTGGGAAGGAGGAGCCAGGGTGGCCTGGATCAGTGGGAGCAGGTTTGACAGAGGATGGGTGTCGGTGGGGATAATTGTTGGAGAGAGGGTTCTGGGCAGGAAAACAGCCTGGACAAAGGCACCAAGATGAAGGGCACTGGTGTGACGATTCATTATTTTGTTTAGTTATTTAATTCAATGAACAATGGGCATCTCCTATGTACAGGATAATTTTCTTGGACAAATTGTGAGCACATTGGTCATGGCCCTAGCCTTCATGGAATTTACAGTCATTGGGAGGAAGAAGAGGAGGAATTCAATAATCACTGCGCTGAATGTGTGACCAATAGAGATGAGTGCTTTGAAGGCAAGGCGCAGGCGCCATCAGAGGAAGTGCTGGTTTCCCCTGTGAAAGGAACTGCAGAATGAGGAGGGACCTGCCTAGGGACAGTGGTGGAGCAGGTCACAACTGGGAGGGTGCCAAACCCAGGCCCTTCAGGACTTGCAGACCCCAGGAATCACTGTTATTTGCACAGCACTGGGAGACCATGGAAGAGTTTTAGGCAGGAGAATGTCATGGTCCATCCTGGTGCTGTTACTCGATTTATGCGTCTTAATCACCAGGAGGTCTTGTTAAAAGTGCAGTTTCTAGCACAGGGAATTTTTTAGAGAAGTGAAACTATTTTCAAAATACTACAATGATGGTTGTAAGTCATTATATATATTTTTAAACCCATTGAACATAAACCACCAAGAGTGAACTCTTAAGTGAACTGTGGACTTTGGGTGATAATGATGTGTCAGCATCGGCACTTGGACTATACCCACTGTTCCACTCTGATGTAGGATGCTGACGGTAGGGGAGGCTATGAATGTGTGGGAGGGGGTCCATGGGGAACCTCTATATTTTCCACTCACTTTTTCAGTGAACCTTATGCTCTGAAATATAAAGTCCATTTAAAAATTTTATTTTAAGTGCTGTTTCTTTTTAGGTGGGTCTGGGAGAGGGGCTGAGGTTCTGCATTTCTGATGAGCACTCAGGAGATGTGATGCTACTGGACCATGTATTTCTAGTTCCAGTAGTAAGTCTGAAAATGACACTTTAAAAAAATTACCGGAGTAGCCGAAGCATAAACAAATGACATGTAGGACAGCCCCAGTGATTGTGAAAACACGACTGGGAGGGCTCTTTTAGCAGCTGACAGCATGTGATGATGAATTTGGTGAAAAGAATGGAGTCAGGGAACTGGACGGATGGATGGTGTGTGATGTGAAGCTGGTGAAGGCTTACCTGACTGGAGCATGGGTATAAGTTGTCCAGACTGTGGAGACGCGATGAGCTAGCGTGTGTCAGGGCAGGGGTGTGCGCACTGGGCTCTCCTCTCAAGTCCTGGGTCGGGAGGCCACACCGTGGCAGGAGACCTCCCCCTCTAGACTGACCCCACAGCCATCTACACCCAGGGTGAGAGAGCCTCCTTCCTGTGTAAGAGGGGACCCCGCGGGGCTCCTCTCTACCTCCAGGTTGTAGGCACTGTCTCTGGGGGCAGAAATGTCTGACAGCACTCTGAAAACTGGTGGCTGTAAGGCAGAGGTGGAGCAGGTCAGCTGCCAACATGGAAGCTTTCCCTTCAGAGCTGGGTCCCTTAGGGGAGGCTCAACGCTAAGAGGTGGGAAAGGCCTCCTCCAGGAGCGGGCCAGGGACACAAGAAGAGCATTAGCCTGGAAGTCTATGGTGTGAAAAACACTGCTAGAGGAAAGGAGAATGCCCCCAATGTGCCAGCACTAAGAGAATACCCCCGACAGCCACGTTGCTGTCACAGTGCTGCTGGCCAAGGGGCCCATGAGTGATGATTTTTGCCTTTATTGCCCTGATAATAATTGTTCAAGTGCCTCAGCATGTTAAAAAAAATATACAAATACTATTTAGAAAGAGCAGGAACCGCGGGGAGGTAAGGATTGAATTTGTACAGAGTGTGTGAGCTGGGTCTCAGCAGGAGAGAATGTCAGGAGCAATGTGGAAAGTCTCAAATCTGCCAACTGCTGGAGGCCAGATACTTCTTCTCTTCCTTGTTGCCTGCACCCAGCCCAGGGCTGACTCCAGCTCTGTTGGTGCTGGTTCACTTAATCAGAAATTTTGAAGTGTCTAAAAATGTCATTTTCATAGGAAAAGGTCTGCACAGACTCTCAGCAGTAGAATCTCCAGATGGTAGATAATGGGTGACATCTATGCGTTCTGTATCTTTCATTCTTTCTAAATTTAATGTGTGACTTTTTTTTAATAGTTAGGGAAATTGTTTATTTAACAAGCACATTTAAGTCTCAGTGAGATAATGTACATCACATCACTTGGTGAATTTGAAGATGCTATGTCCAGCTCTTGTTCCCCTTCTCCGTTAGGAAATGTGGTGACGTGGCACTCAGACCCCTGCCCAGGGATTTGGGGACCAAGGCAGACTTGATCTGCTGCTGTGCTTGAACTCCCAGAGGGGCACTGTGGTCCAGCCACAGCGTCAATCCTGTAGGGAGGGGTTAAGAAGTTGTAGGTCTTTCTAGATTGGGTTCTTTCTTCCTTCTTTCCTTCTCTCTCTGTCTCTCTTTTTCTCTTTTTTTGAAGATATGCATTATTTTATTACTACTATATCCCCCAATTTTCCCTGAAATTTTCTGCAATTACATAAAATTCGCCAGTTTGAGGTGTATAAGTCAGTGGATTTTAGTGATTGACAATCTTATGAAACTGTCACCACTAATTCCAGAGCATTTCCATCACCCCCCAAAAAACCCTGTACCCATCGGCAGCCACTCCCCATCCCCCTCTCACGGTGACCACTAATCAACTTCTGTCTCAAAGAATTTGCCTGTTCTGGATATATCTTAGAAATGGAATCATACAATGTGTGGTGTCTTCAAGTATCATCCACACCATAATCTATATTCAAACATTTGTTCTTATAGCTAATAATAGTCCATGGAAGACTGAGTTTTAGAGGAGCACTATTTGTCTAAAACTGGTGGACTTTGAGTTTGTTGGCTGACAGCTTCTCTCCTGGGGGATTAGTGGTCAGGAATTGAAGTGGCAGGAAGGTGACAAAGACAGGGTCTGGGGCTAACACTGCTGAGTCCTCCGTGTGCCACACAGGAGGGCACTTTGCACACATTCACCAGGAAAGGTGAGCAGAGTTGCCTTCTGTATCTGTCTTCTCTCCCCTGTTCCCTCACAGACTCTGTCCCCATCTGACTGCTGCTGGGTACAAGTGAGCAGATGGGTCCCCTAAACCAGCTGTGGACTCTTGACTCAGTGCCTGGGTCAGGCAGTTACCACAAGTCTATCCTGGGTGTGGTTCAACATAGCAAGCCTCAGTCATGAGAATGGCTCCATTGAAGATCTATGCAGCATAGCTGAGCCAGTAATCTCAGCAGCCTGTGAAGCTGCGGCAGGAGGATCACAGGTTTGAAACCAGCCTCAGCAATTTAGTGAGGCCCTAGGCAATGTGGCAAGATCCTGTTTCAAAATAAAAAATAAAAATGCCTAGGGATGTGGTTCGGTGGTTCAGCACCCTTGGGTTCAATCCCTGGCCCATAAAAACATAAATAAATAAATAGATCTATGTAGCATCTTACAGTGAAGAAAATGCTTTCCAACTGGTGTTATGATCACTGTGATGATTATGTGAAACAGGGAAGATAGTATGCCCATTTTACAGAAATGATATCCAAGGCCCAAAGAGATTAACAGACTTGTTCATTGCCTAGCCATGCATTCAGGAAGTATTTTTGGAGCACGTAGGAGGTCAGACCATTAGCTGGAGACAAGTTTGAAGAGAAATAAATCAGGGCAAGAGACTAAAGAGGGGCAGGACCAGGAGTAGAGAGCTGCTGGGAGCATCAGAGAAGGCCTCTCCCACAGCTGGACACCAGGGCAGACCTGAATGAAGTAAGCCCCGGGCCATGCGGATCTCTGGGCAAGACTGTGTTTCCTGTAAGTCTTGGGTGGTGGGAGGAGTTTTCCACACAATGTGTCATTTAAGTCTTCAGCCTACTGTGTTTGGTGATGTTGCAATTCCTGAGAGTGTAAAATGGCGTTCATACCAGAGTGAGATTTCAGTTCCCTGTCTTCCCTTCAGAGTGCCGGCAAAACCTTTCGGAAACGTTTCAACCGCTTTCTCATTACTCCGCGTCTACGTGGAATGGAGTCTCTGAGAAGGGGGGCCAGGTTCCTGTGGGAATTTCCAAGTTGCCCAGAAGATCTTTTTGTTCCTCTTTTTTGTCTGGTTCTTCCTCAGCACCAGTGCTGGCGAGAAGAGGCCCTCGGCTGGGTATGTCGAGCGGCCCATTGATGGTGCACCATGACCTTTAGAGACCCACGCTTCTCCTCCGATGGCTGGACAAAAACTCCTTAGAAACTGTCATTGAAATGAGAGAGATTCACTTTCAGTTATGATTTCTCTTTTGCTCACGTCACACATGAGAATCAGGTAGAAACACCGGATTCTTTTTGGGTGGGAACGAGCAGTTCAGCAGAGAAAGACCCCATTATTTGAGACCCAAAAAGACTGAGCTTTCTTTTTTTATGATGTTATAGCAAGACCAGCGTTCTCTATATCTGACATGACCCCTGAGTGACATAAAAGGAACCAGAGGCTTGAACTGGGTAAGCAGAGGGGGAGAGAAAAAAGGAAACTTACAGAAGACCTCCTATGTCCTTGGGATTTTTCTATTTGTAGCATTGAATTGAGTTAGATTTTACTGTGATCCTGAGGGGTGGGTATCATGCCCACTTTCTAGTTGAGGAAGCAGATCAACCAGCAAATGGTGGAGCTGGGACTAGTCAGTGGGGATGTATAGTCCATGCCCCTTCTACATGCCATTTTGCTTCCCCCATGTCCCTAAGAGTGTTCAGGTTGTAAGCTCACGGCCCACAAACGACAGAGGCAAGAGACAGGGAGCAAACCTCGGATCAGCAAGTTTTCCTTTATTCTGCAGTGAAGTCCATCAATCAGGCACTGAAGGGCCCATTTTCTGAGTATGGAGATGGCCCCCCAGGTTACAGAAGGAGTCTGGGTTTTTATAGTTTCATTGGAGACTGTGGATGTGCAGTTTGGACAGTCAGAGGCTCGTTGTACAGGTTAAAACTTTAACTTAGGAGGGTTGTTGTAAAAAGGTTGAAAAGCAGTATTATCTGGGGAGATAGGAGTCCAGATCCCGAGGGAGGAGTACTCAGATCTTGTCCATTGCTTTTCTTTCTCTGGGATCCATTGTTTTCCTAGGGTTTCAATATTTGCTGTGCCTCCATTTAGAGCTAATTTGCAATGGGGGAAGGTCAAAGTCCAGAGCCCAGCATTTCAGTATTTGCCTCCTTCCTGGGGTTGGGAATAGGTAAATGCTTGCTTTTGGTGGAGATGCTGGGGATGAACCTGGGAAGGGATGAAAGTTTACTTTATCCCCTCAGGGCCCATTGTTATTGGGAAAGGGTGCACTGGGAGAGGTTTAGCTAATTTCCCCTCCCTCCTCCTGAGCCACACTGTCCCTCCATTTTTCTTGGGGAGCTGTCTTGTAGGAATATTATTTTCCATAATCCTTCACAGGTTGTATGTACCTTGACCTTTAGCTATTGTATCTTCACTATGAAGTTGCTTCCCTCAAGTTTATCTCTTCATTTCCTCCCCTTTCAATTATATTCCCTAAAGTGGGGATGGCATGTTCAGGGCAGTTACTAGAAAGGGAAGCCTGAGCTCCTTCTGAGTTACCTCACTTTGCTATGTAAATACCTACTGTCAAAAAACCCTCTTCCTAAACCCCATGGTGGAGCCACATCCAGTCTGGTGGAGGCCTGAGTGTGGCAGTGGTATGGAAAGGTGCTCGGGCCCTACCAGCCTGCTTTCTAAGGAAAGGGAAGACCTGAAAATGAGGCCCCAAACAGCCTTCACAGAAGGATCTGGGTGGCCCTGGGGCTGTGGGACTCTGGGACAAGGAAAGCCCAGCAAGACCCAAGACCATGTGAACACTCTGGGTCGAGGGGGCTTGTTCCAAGATCTTGGGCTTTAGAGGGACACTTTCAGGTCCTGTACAGTAGAGGAAGAGTGACCATACTTTCTGAACCAAAAATCAGAAATATAGATTGACAGGGAATTTCATGCCATCCATGAGGGCTGGGAGCTAATAGAGAGAGGGAGTCTGGACACTGGCATGTTGGTATTTCAAGCATTTGCTGATGGGGGAAGGGAGCTAAATAATTAAAATGGCATCCTCAGAGAAAATGCAAGCTATAGGGTAAATGAATGCTGGATGCAGATAGCCAAGAGCAGTAATGCAGGAGAGGATCCATTTAGGGCAGCTGAAGCGGGGAGAAACAGTCCCCAGGGTGACTGGACCGTGTCTGGTAATGAGGACAACTTCAGTCTATATCCAGGGGGCCAACCCAGGCATGGAAGGAAAAGGGCTCTTTCTTAAAGCAAAACAGCTTACAGTTAGGTGGCAGTGCCAGGACAGGGTGGGGACAGTGTTGACTTACTACTCATCTTGAAACTCAGGCCTAAAACTGGGGAAATCAATAAAGAGAATGTCTTGAAAGGCTGGGACCGGAAAGACATAGATGTGTGCAACTGGAGCCATTTCAGTAATTAGGCATCCCGGGTTCATCCCTGGTGCCAAAAAACAAAACAAAACAAAACAAAAAACCTAAATCAGCCAAAATAAAAGAAGCAGGGGTGCTGGGGTTGTGGCTCAGAGGTACAGCACTTGCCTAGCATGTGTGAGGCACTGGGTTCAAGTCTATCAACATCTAAAAAAAGAGAAAAGGGAAGAAAAGAGGTGGAATCAAGGTGTGTTATGAGATGACAGATGAAGGCATTATTCCTAGACAAGTCAGTGACGTTACATGAGACAGAGTCTTTAGCTCACCTGATGTGCATAAAAACTCTATCCTTGGATTCTCCCCTGGTTACAAGATTAAATGAGTGTGTGTTTATGTGCAAAAATGGACGTGTGCAGCACTGTACCACATACAGTGGGAGGAGAGGGTGTGTAGAAGAAATGAGAGGGAAAAGCGGGGACTCCAGTGGTTCAGTCTTTACAGAGAGAATATTCCTTGCTTCTCAGTGCAGTGGCACTTCAAAATCACCTAAGCTAGTGACCAGGGAACAGAGATAAGAAGGAGGCCTTCTGTAAGTGGGTTTTTTGGTGTTTTATGTTTGGGTGCCATGGCACACACCTGTAATCCCAGCCACTACGGAGCCTGAAGCAGAAAGATCACAAGGTCAAGACTAGGAAGCCTCAGCAACTTAGTGAGTCCCTGACTTATCATAAAAATTAAAAGAACTAAGGACTGGGGGTACACCTCAGTGGTAAAATTTCCCTGGGTTCAATCCCCAGTACAAAAAAGTAAAAAGAAAAAAAAAAAAAGAAAGAAAAAAAGAAAAAGGGTATCGCTTATTCTAAAAAGGGTGTTACTTTGGCCATAAAGAAGACTTTTTGGTATTTTTTCTTTCTTTGTTTGTTTTCAGTGCTAGGGATTGAATCCAGGGCCTTAGCTTGATTACTGTGCATTCTAACACTGAGTTATACCCCTAGCCCTCATGAGTGTATTTCTCCCCCTCCTTTTCCTCCTCTGTCTCCTCCTTCTTTTTCGTCTTAGGGTCTCACTATGTTGCCCATGCTGGCCTTGAACTCCTGGACTCAAGGGAGCCTCCTGCCTCAGTCTCATGAGTAGCTAGGACTGCAGGCACAGATTATCACACCTAGCAGATAGTGTAAAGTAGATAACGCAAATACAGTTGATTCTCGTTTTTCAGAGTAATGATGTTCTATAAATTGCCATAGCAGGGTGGGGATGTGGATCAGCAGTAGAGTACTTGCCTAGTATGCACAAGGCCGTGGGTTCAATCTCCCACACAAAAGAATTTCCATGACCACTGCATTAGCAAATACTGAACTGAACCACTGCTCCTAAGAGAAATGCTGGGTTAGGTTCCAGTGAGCCTGTGGTAACAGCACCATCATCAACTCATTAGCTCTTGTTTCATAGCATTTCCGTTGAAAGACCCCTTATTGAACATATATTGTTGGCTCATTAACATTGGATTCCCAGCCAGCAGCACTATTACCCAAGTCCAAGGGAAGCTTACTTCACACATTTTTTTAATCTGTAAGGTACAGCACAGCCTCTTGAGCTTAGGGATACCAGACAGCACTTCTTTCTGCACTATGTTTTGGGGTCATTTGACGAGGAAGTGGAACTGGGGATTGATCTCAGGGGTGCTTTACCACTGAGCTACATTCCTAGCCCTTTTTATTTTTTAATTTTGAGACAGGGTCTTGTTAAGTTAACTGAAGGTCTCGCTAAGTTGCTGAGGCTGGATACTGGGGATAGAGCTTAGTGGTATAGCACCCCTGGGCTCAATCCCCAGTAAGGAAAAAAAATTAAAAATAGAATTACCATATGATCCAGCAATTCTGCTTTGGGTATGTATCCAAAAGAATTGAAAACAACATCTTGAAGAGATATTTGCGTGCCCATGTTCATAATAGCACTATTCACAATACATAGCCAAGAGGTGGAAGAAACTAAGTGTCCATTGACAGATGAATGGATTAACAAAATGTAGTTTGTATATTTAGTGAGATATTATTTTCATTCCTCAAAAGGTAACAAAGTCTTGTCATGTGACATGACATGTGTGAACCTTGAGGGCATTATGCTTATTGAAATAAACCAGCCAAAAGGACAAAGATCGTATGGTCCCACTTATATGAGGACAGTAGTCAAATCCATAGAAGCGAACAGTGGAATGGGGGTTACCAGGGCAGAGGGAAAGGGGAAGGGTGGTGGTGTTTAAGGGGGACAGAGTTTCAGATCTGCAAGATGAAACATTCCGGAGATCTGTTTCACAATGTATGACTATACTTAACACTACTGAACTGTACACTTCAGAAGGGCCACCATGGTAAGTTTTATGTATATGTTTTTTTAACCACAATAAAAATAATGAAAAGAAAAAAAAAAAAAAAGACATTGGGAAACCAACAAACAAAACACCAAGCTGGATTCTCTCATCATGCTTTGTCACTAGATAACAACAATCTGAGTTCTGTTGCTGTCTGCTCATGTAGGACTCTATGTTTAATAAAATAAATCTTCGTTGCATTTGTCTCCCCTTAGGCATTAGCGTGGTGACCAAGGCAGTTCAAGGCATGGCAGCACTGTCCTGTAATTACAACATCTCTGTTGACGAGCTGTCAAGAGTTCGCATTTACTGGCAAAAAGAAAACAACATGGTGCTGAGTATCATATCTGGGAATGTGCAAGTGTGGTCCCAGTACCAGAACCGAACCTTCTCTGACATCACTAACAACCTCTCCCTGGTGATCCTGGCCCTGCGCCTGTCAGACAGGGGCACATATACCTGTGTGGTTCAGAAGACTGAAAAAGGGTCTTTCAAAGTGGAACACTTGACTTCAGTGATGCTGTCTATCAAAGGTAGGTGGTTTTTTCCTAGGCGGATAGATCCTTCCCCCATCCCAGTTTTTTGTTTGTTTGGTTGGTTTTTTAATTGGTACTCAACCAGATTCCCTATGGCCTTTTTTTTTTTTTTTTTTTTTTAAGGCAGATGGATTCTTAATGCCCTAAAAGAAACACACCTATTGTTTCAAGTGTAAATTTTACCAAAAAGGGATTTATCTTATTTCCTTTCCTTCTTAGGGTCACATCTCCAGGTCTCTAGTACACTCTCATTGATTTCTCAAGATGGAAATATCCATTAGTGTGCATTTCTTGTACTTTGACAATCCAAAGTCATGGCAATCATCCTGGGCACTATAATGGCTTGAGATGCCTTCTGAATCACAGGCAGGCATCTTTGTTTTGGTGTAACTGTGCTATTAACTGCACCTGAGCCAGCAACAGGTGCCCATAGCACCATGTTGGGAAAGAGAAAAGAGCAATGCAGGCAGTTTTCAAATTGTATCTCAACACCTCATACTATGGCTATCTTACTATTATCATCTAACATTTTCAGAATGATAACTTACAGAATATTTGAAACTCCCATGTAGCAGTCACTCCTGTGAAGTTAAATGTTAGAGAATTGGATGGATAAGTTGTTCCTGCCACAGAAGCCCTATTGAAACACTTACTGTGAAGGATGAATATTGCTGATGTTCCTTGGTCACAGGTCCTACAGGATACTGATCCAGCCTGAGCCCTTGCTGAGAAATGATAGCCTCGGTCATTTCCTCACAAGTGAAATTCAAACAATTCTTTTACTTTCTGGGCACTTGAGGCTTTTGTGAAAACTGAACCTTATACTTACTAAAGCATAATAATTAATCTTGATCATAGATGATTTCTGGAGTTTCTTAGTGAATTCCCCACTGTTCTTCCCTGTTTCTGTCATTAGCTATGAATCTTTTTCTGTGGCATTCAGATCACACCCAAAACTTAGGGGGTAAGCCAGGTTCATGGAATTATCTTACACCTCACGCTGTATTCTCTGCTCATGTTTGGAGCAAATGGTTATATGATGATGTGATCTGAGGAGGATTAAAAAACCCACCCTTTCCAAAATGTATTAATTCCTGGAATGCCCATCTTTATAGCATTCCTGAGAGTTTCACCATTTCCTCCAGAAGAACCCAGTTAAAAGTGAAAATGTGTGACCTGTGGGAGGTGGCACCGCAAACATACTAACCTGCATGCTAGTTAATTATATTAGGCACAAGGTCCTCTAACAGAATGTCCAAAGAGAAGCAGAGTCAAGCCAGAAAAGACAAAGAAGTTCGGGTGAGGTAGCTCACACCTGCAATTCCAGTTGCTCAGGAGGCAGAGGCATGAGGATCTTGAGTTCAAAGCCAGCCTCAGCAACTTAGCGAGATCTTGTCTCAAAAAAAAACAAAAACAAAAACAAAAAAACTGGGGATGTGGCTGGGTTCAATCCCTGGTACCAAAAAAAAAAAAAAAAAAAAAAAAAAAAAAGATAAAGAAGACTGGGCGTGGTGGTGCATGCCTGTAATTCCAGCGACTTGGGAGGCTGAGGCAGGAGGACCACAAGTTCCAGGCTGGCCTTGGCAACTTAATGAGACCCCATCTTAAAATAAAATAAAAAACTTGGAATGGAACCACACACTCCTCAGTTATACCCAAAGGACTTAAAGTCAACATACTGCAGTGATGTAGCCACATCAATGTTTATGGCAGCTCAAATCACAATAGCTAAACTATGGAACCAACCTAGATGTCCTTCAATAGATGAATAGATAAAGAAACTGTGGTATATATACACAATGGAATATTGCTCAGCCTTAAAAAAATGAAATTATGACATTTGCAGGTAAATGGATGGAGCTGGAGAATATTATGCTAAGTGAAATAAGCCAATCCCAAAACACCAAAGGCTGAATGTTTTTTTCTGATAACATAGATCAGCATGATAGATGCTGATCCCTAATGGGCCAGGGGAGGTAGGGACGAATGGAGGAACTTTGGATTGTGCAGAGGGGAGTGAAGGGAGGGGAGTGGGTATAGGGGTGAGAAGGGTGGTGATATGAGACAGACATTATTACCCTATATACATGTATGATTACAGGACCGGTGTGACTGCACCGTGTACAGCCAGAGGAATGAGAAGTTGTGCTCCATTTGTGTACAATATGTCAAAATGCATTCTACAGTATAACTAATTAGAACAAATTTTTAAAAATAAATAAATAAAGTAAAGTAAAAAGGGCTGCGGATGTAGTTCAGTCCTTACGTAGTATCTGTAAGACCCTGGGTTCCATTACCAGTAACACACACACACACAGATCCAAGAAGGGAAAGAGAAAACCTTTGAGAGAGAGCAGGCTCTGGTGGCAGATTACAGTAGAGGATCAAGGACAGCTAAACATGAGACTAGCAGTGTCCTGGGATGCAGTTGGAAGGACATTAGTTAAGAGAAAACAAAAAGGGAAAAGTAACCTACTTTACCCAGAACCATTCTAAATTTTCTAATTGAGTCCATTGAAGTGGTACTTCTCAAATATTTATGTGCCTATAAATCATCTGACTTTGAATAATTTATAATATGACTTATCTGATTTGTTATTCCAGGTTATAATAGGTCATATTGATGTGAAAAGAAACAAATATATGAAAGTAATGTTTCGGTCTTATGGGGTAAATTAACAGGTAGGAAATAATAATGCCAACCAAAAATGACTCAGAAGGGTGACTTCACACATGCTTGTTATAGCTTACTAAATAAACAGATCAGATAGGAGAGAGGTACTTGTGTACCTCAAGTGACAGGGAAAAGGAAGGAAAGAACCGTAAGGACAAGTTCTGGTGTCAGGGAAACCTGAATGCAAACCCCAGTTCTTTTATCTACTAGTTCTGATTTCTCTAGATCTCCATTTGATTAATAATAATATGGGAATTATAGTAGGTTATATCTTATAAAGTTACGAACATTCAGCTTTTTATTATATTTTTTAAGAGACAAGGTCTTGCTACGTTGCCCAAACTAGCTTCAAACTCCTGGGCTCAAGTGATCCCTCTGCCTCTGCTTCCCCAGTAGCTGGGACTAAAGGTGTGCACCACTGTATCTGGCTTGATATCTGACCTCTTTTGATCTATACCTACCCCTTAGTGTTGTTGTGAACACAAAATAAGATAATATCCAGACCTAACTAAATAGAGCTCAATAAACGTTTGCTATTTTTCTCTTCACCTCTAACAATCACGAGTACTAGGTCAACCTTTATTCACATGAACCTAGTTTTTTCTCTAAGTGCCTTCTGATCTCCATCAAAAGTGGTGAAAAATGGATACAACCAATTCAAATTGAAGTCTTTGGATTATACATGACTATTAATGACTTATGCTGAGTTGCAAATTATATCTCATTTTATCATTCTTTTTAAATTTTAGTCGCAGGTGACACAATATCTTTATTTTTATGTGGTGCTGAAGATCAAACCCAGGGCCTTACATATGCTAGGCGAGCATGCTACCACTGAGCCACAACCCCAGTCCCTCATTTTATCATTCTTATTAAAACTAAATAACTGACCAAGAATATAAAGCCATATGCATAGACATATGACTCTAGTTATATCCTGCTCTTTCTTTAGCTGACTTCCCTACCCCCAGCATAATAGACTTTGAACATCCATCTCCTGACCTTAGAAGGATACTATGCTCAACCTCTGGAGGATTTCCTAAGCCTTCTCTCTCCTGGTTGGAAAATGGAGAAGAGGTAAAAGCCGTCAACACTACTGTTTACCAAGATCCTGAAACTGAGCTGTACACTGTTCACAGCAACCTGGATTTCAATGTGACAAGCAACCACAGCTTCATGTGTCTCATCAAGTATGGAGACTTATCAGTGTCACAGATCTTCAACTGGGAGAAACGTAAGCCATATTTTCCTGGGAATGTTCTACTGCACAGAATCTGAAAAGGAAAGAACTCAGCCAGATATGTTTTATATCAAACTTACTAACTTTGATGGTAATTTTGTAGTCATTTTAGACACAAAAGATAGGCTATTTTAACTTGTTAAGTGTGATGATAATGTTCCTAAAATAAATATTCTAAAATATACATACCTAATAACTGCTATTCATCAAGTAGTCATCTTGGTGAGTTATTGTAATAATATTGTTTTTATTAAAAGCACTAAAATTTGGCTGGGTTGGTGGCACACACCTGTAATCCCAGCAACTGGGGAGGCAGAGGCAAGAGGATCACAAATTCGAGGTCAGCCTCAGCAACTTAAAATAAAAGCATTAAAATGTCTCAAAATAAAGCATTAAAATTTGGACTTCTTTGGAATTTCCTTCAGGGTTTTGGCACTTTCTTTTAGAGCAGTCTGCTACCTCCATGGTCCCATTGTATAAAATCTTTGTCTTCTGTGACTAAATTGCTTTTTAATACTACTGGTTCATTCAGAACCAAGTCTGGTAAAGAATGTGAGTAGCAAAAAATTTTGCAGACAATACCGGAAGAAAAAGGTCATTTTTAAGCCAACATTTGACACTATAGGCAGTAACTATGGGATTCTCTTTCCCTACCAGATGAGATCATCTGAAAATATAAAATGAAAAAGTTGGGTTTATACAAATATATGTATGTTAAACCCATAGTAGGTTATCACAGAAGAACTCAGATACTTGAAATACATTTTCTAACTCATATGGCTAACCATAGTAGAGGACTCCTAGGACTGTCCCCTAACCCACAGCTCCGCTCCCAAAGATACATTTTGTGTCTGCATAATAAGAAATACTGTACCAAATATGATATTCAATGATATGTAAATATGGAGCATAATACATGGTATGGCTTATGCCTTCTTCTTGTTGAGATATTTTAGATGGCATTTTACTTCATTCTAGTATATCTATTCTAGAGTTTTCAGTCTTGAGGTAGATTCTTAAACTATTTTCCGCAGTGAGTAATGAGGTAAAATTTCCTGGGAAAATCAATCCAATGAAAACCAAATTTTGACATGGTTTTATCAATACTCCAAACTTGTCTTTCTCAATCATATTTTACATATTCAAAAATTTATAAAAATAAGGTTTGAATCATATAGTAATGACAAGTCTATTAATTTAGGGTATATTTTTACCTTAGAGATTCATCATTAACCAGCCAAATTTAGATTATTCTATATGTGGGGATTAGTACAGAATTAATCAGTAACAGTAGTAGCTTGCATGTATTTTATTTTGGACATTATTTATGCTTGGAATATGGGTATATATGACGTTTCAGGACAAGGGTTGCCAAAATTTTTATGAAGAGACAGATAGTAAATATTGCAGACTCTACAGGTCACAGGGTATCTGCTGCAGTAGCTCAGTTCTGCTGCTGTAAAATAAAAGCAGCATGGACAAGTCATCAGTGAATGATATGGCTGTGTTTGAATAAAACCTGATTAAAAAAAAAAAAAAAAAAGTTGGTAGACCAGATTTGGTCCAGGCATCTTTGCTGGTCAATGTGTAGGTTTTGTCTTTGTGGTTGGAGAGTTTAAGAGTATAAACACCTCAAATCTCACTAACTGGGTTGCAGGCATCATTTAGAGTTGAGTCTAAAGTAAGTAGTTCATTTGTGTGTGACCAAGGGTTGATCACATAAACACACATAGATTAGGTGTTTATAGTTCATAAGAATGTTATAGGTTGGGCTGGGGTTGTAGCTCAGTGGCAGAGTGCTTACCTAGCATATGTGAGGCACTGGGTACAATTCTCAGCACCACATATAAATAAATAAAAAACAAAGATCCATTGACACTAAAAAAATATTTTTAAAAAATGTTATAGGTTAATGTGAGTACAACTATGCTATAAGAATACCTGATCTGGAAAAAAATCCAATAATTAATTAAACAGATTGGGCATATGATTTTTGTAATCTAGACCTGCCAAATTTGTTAAACCTTGATAAACTGAAAAGAGGTAAGCCAGGGACCCCAACTCATGGTGTCTAATTAGTTTTATGTGCAGGTGTCCTTGCTCAGTACATGCTGGCTTCTGAGTCTGCCCCTGTGGTGTGTTGACAGAGTTCTAATAGCATCCCAGCAGGGCCAGTTGGCTGCTGCCAGTTCTGATTTCTTCCTTCCCTCACTCACACAAGGTCCCTGAAGGCTAAATGAAGCTCCCAGGTGGGTGTGAAATGGCCCCTGAGAGGAAGCCAGGAGTGAGCCAGAGACTGTGAAATTCCAGAATCCCAGGATAACAGGCGGGTGGGTGAGGGCCTCTTTGTTATTTTGTGGGTCATTCTGGTTGGTAGAGGCCTACCTTTGTAATCCCTTGATTTCTCCTTATAATCTGGTGTTTAACAAAAAAAAAAAAAAAAAAAAAAAAAAAAAAAAGGAGAGCCAACTTTCCACAGTCTGTCTTTAGTGGTATGCTGTGATGTACAATTACTATAGCATCAATGTGTAGGAATTATTACAGCCTAGGTCATCTGAGGCAGAGACCAGCTTGGAGGCTAATAAGTGGAAGA
Source organism: Sciurus vulgaris (assembly GCF_902686455.1). Lineage (NCBI taxonomy): Eukaryota > Metazoa > Chordata > Mammalia > Rodentia > Sciuridae > Sciurus > Sciurus vulgaris. Next base: position 69,853,140 of record NC_136470.1, on the reverse strand, counting down.
TAAGAAAAGTCCAAATGAACGCAGTCCCTAAGAGCAATTTGGGGAAAAGCAATCAGCACCAGAGATATTGTGAATGTGGCACAGAAAGCACATGGGAGGCTACTGGGAAGTGAACACCAAGAAAACTGTCACTCTGATGGGGGTAATTAATGGTGTCACTCACTGCACTGGTGAATACAGGTGGCAGATGTGCTTTGGGAAGAATATAGTGAGTTCAGGTTTTTTTTTTCATCTTTTTAAAATTTGTTCTAATGTGTTGTACATGACAGTAGAATGCATTTATACATTTTGATAGATCATACATAAATGGAGTTTAATTTCTCATTTTTCTGATTATACATATTGTAGGATCACATCGGTCATGCAGTCATATATGTACATGAGGTAATAATGTCTGTTTCACTCTACTATCCTTCCTTCCCCCATACCCCTTCCCCTCCCTTCATTCCCCTCTACCTAATATAAAGTAATTCTTTAATCAGGTGGAGAAATTGACCTCCAACCATCTAGTCAGACCCTAAAACTACAAAATCTGGAGCTTGGAAACGAGATTAGAAATATGGCATTTCAAGCCTTGGGAATGGATGAGATCATCCAGGAGGACTATAATCTCAGACAGGACCTGCGTAGTGTGCATGGGAAGAGAACATGCTAAGAGAAAGATAGAAAGCAGGACAGACTAGAGAAGGGAAAATAAGGTATATCTAGAATGGGAAATCAACTAATTATTAGTAGGAAGACCTAGTAATGAAGACAAGATGCCTTTTAAAGTATCTCCTCAGACTCTTTCTTTCTTTTGGAGGTGGGGCACTAGGAATTAAAGCCACGGGCACTTTACCATGAAGTTACAAACTCAGCCCTTCTAATTTTTTATTTTGAGACAGGATCTCCCTAAGTTGCCCAGGGCCTTGCTAAGTTGCTGAGGTTGGCTTGAACTTGCCATCCTCCTGCCTCAGTGTCCTGAGTTTCTGGGATTACAGAGTGCGCTGCACTAGGCCTTAGATTTTTTCTTATGCTCACTTAACTCAGTAAATGCAAAAGTTCAAATTGTCCTTCTCATATTCAATAACTGACATCTGAATATTACTTGCCCGCAGAATATGTCTGAATGAAGAATTATATAAGGAAATTGTTAGCAGCTATGTCTTGGTGAGCTGACATGGCAAAGAAGTGAATAATTCTCTGCATGTGCATGTAGAAGAGGATAGGATGGGAACCAAGCTGTAGATGACATTTTTCTTTTCCCTCCACAGTCAAGGAAGATCCTCCTGGCAATCAGATCGGGGTCCCGATCTTAATAGGTGTGAGCGTTGTGATCGTTATTGGGATCATTGCATTGTGCTTCTATTGCATTTACAGTAAGTACTACCTTTCTATCACCATGATCTCAATTCCTGGAAGCCCAAACTCTTTGGTGTATTTCAGCATCTCTGTCATTTTAGCCTATTCTCTTCTTATGTTTGAGCAAGTCTGAGACAACTTCAGTGTCTCCTTTACTTGTCTCAACAAGTTATTTTCATTCACTTCACATTTTTGCCACCTACTATGTGCCTAGCATTTTCCTAAGTGCTGGGGTTAACAAAGACAAGTAGTCAGTACCCTTAATATGTATTGTACTTTGGCCCTTTCATTTTCCCTAATTTTGTATTTTCTTGGAGATACTTAGGCTTTGACTAATTTGAAAACATCTCCAATGCTAACTGATATTTTAATCTTTGGTTTGGAGTTAGAGGAAAGGCAGAACATCAAGATTTCAAGGGTAAGAATTATTTTCTTGAAGAAAGACAAGATGCACTAATGAAGTTGAGAAACTACATGGCCACAGGTGGTTTTACCAATTCTCAAATCTTCAGAACACATTTTTTTTTTTGGATGAAAGATGAGGAGTGGTTGATGAAAATACATCTAGGATATTTTATTCTATGAATTTAAATTTGTGGCCTTAGACACATTCTGTCCTAGATCTCTGTGTTTAAATGAAGAGGAACTGCTAGGTCAAAGCTATAGCTGTAATCACCAGGAAGGGATTCTGAATATTCCTGGAGTTGAAATTACATACACTAAGCAAAGAAAATTAGAAGACCACCATCTGCTGATTTTTCCAACTTTCAGCACATACACAAAAATGTCATTGCTCAGAGAAGTCAATAGAGACTGTGTTATGAGCAAATTATCCCATGGGTAGGATGAGAGTGTCTGGTGGACTCAAGAGTATTTCAAATACAAGCTGTTCAACCTTATCCTCTAATTCAGGGGTTCTCATCCTCAGCACTATTACTATCAATATTTTGGGTCAGTCAATTCTTTGTTTTAGAGTGCTGTTCTGTACACTATAGGATGTTTAGCAGCTTGCCTAGCTTCTACTCACTGGGTGCCAGGAGTACCTTTTCCCTGGTTGTGACAACCAAATGTCTTTTTGAGTATTACTGAAGTATTGTCCTCTGGTGGGGGAGGATGAAAGTTCCCCCTGTCTGAGAACCACTGCTCTAGATCTAAGGCAGTCTGAAGTCTTGCTGAAACACATGGACATGGTTTAAGGTAGACTTAATATCATTTTCATTGTTCATGCTTTTTTAAGGACCTGCCACAAGACGCAATGAGAGAAGTGTTGTGGTTTAGATACGAAGTGTGAGACAACGCAAGAAGGTTCAGAAGAAAAATGATTGGGGTGTGAGAGTCTTTGTGAATTAATCCCTGATGGGATTAAGCAAGTGGTAACTGGAGGCAGGTGGGGTGTGGCTATAGGAAGTGGTTAATTGGGGGCGTGACTAGGAGATATATATTTGTATCTGGAGAGTGGAGTCTCTCTCTCTGCTTCCTTATCAACATGTGAGCGGGTTCCCTCTGCCACACTCTTCCACTATGATGTCCAGCCTCACCTGGAGCCCCAAGGAATGAAGCCGGCCTTCAATGGACTATGATCTCTGAAACCATGTGCCCCCAAATAAATTTTTTCTCCTCTATAATTGTGCTGGCCAGAAAATTTAGTCAGAGCTGTGAAGAAGCTGACTAAAACAGAAATTAGTACCAAGAGTGAGGTCATCGCTGTGATTAACCTGGCCATGTGGTTCCAAAGCTTTTGAGCTTTTTGAAGTTGTTAGGAGGAATTTCAAGATGTGTAGCAATACAAGATGGAAATGTTTTAGAATGTTTTGAGCAGAGATTAATGGTCAATTTTGGTGGGAGCTCAGAACACCAGAATGGCAATAGGACTGTGGTCAGTGAAGACCGGGCTCGAGAGGGTTCAGAAAAGGAGAACTCTGTTGAAATTTGGAGTAGAGGCCATTTGTGTTACGTTCTGACTGAGAAGTTGTCTACATTTTATCTGTATTCTGAGACTTTCTGTGAGGCTGATTTTAAAAGCAATGGATTTCTTAACCTGGTGGAGGAAATTTCTAGACAGCAGAATATTTCAGGCAGTGACATGGATATTGCTGGCAGTGGCTTTTAGCCAAATTTATTTTGATAATCAGGAGCAGAAAAAAGAGCAGAAAAACTTGAAAAACATGGACTTGAAAGGCAGGAGTAAAACTAGGGCTAAGAAAGTTGAGGCTGTTAAAGGCATTACTGCCACTAAAGGAATGCTGAAGACTTTGCCTAGAGACAATAAGAAAGATGGCTTGAAGTCATCTCAGAAGCTGGCAAGACCACATCCATCTCAATCTCAAAGGAGTAAGGTGAATATTCTCTTGAGAAGATACCAGTGGGGTATCCTTCTTGCACAAGGGGGCCTAGGAAGTTTTTTCAACATGCTCAGCCACCAGACACTCAGAGGTTGCTGTGGCAAAGGTCCCTGGAGGCTGTGGTACTGCAGACCTTGGTGTCAACCACATGGTGCTAGTTTTGCAGGAATGCAGGATGCTGGAGTTAAGGGTTTATGAGGCTTCCACTAAGATTTCAAAGGAAGGCCTGGGAAGTCAGGCAAAGCGCAGCAAGGCTGGAGTCTCTGCAGGCATTCCCTAAGAAGTCAAAGTGTGGAGATGTGGGAGGAAGTCAAATCTGCGGTGGAGACCCCTGAGATTAAGAAATGCCAGTGACATGGAACATGGTCCAAGGAAAGCTGCAGGAAATGAGCAGAGAAAAGCCAACAGGAAGGCCACTTGGGCTGCAAACAACAAGTCCACATGGTCAAGCTACACATGCCCTTTGGAGAGAGCATCACCATGCCATATGCCCCAGATGCTGGACATGGAGCCACAAGAGCTGTTTGCCCAACTGGATTTTGGTCTTGCTTTGGTCCTACCCCTTCTTTCTATGCACTTAATTTTTCAAATGGAAATGTTTACTCAGTACCTTTATATGTTGGATATTGTAAATTGTTTTTGATTTTATAGGCGCTCACAATGAAAGGGTTACCTTGAGCCTCAGAAAAGACTTTGGACTTGAACTTTGATCAATGTTTATACTGTTGAGACTATAGGGACTCTTACAAATGGACCAAATGTATTTAGCTTTGGGGGACCAGGGGTGTAATGTTATAGTTTGGATATGTGGTGTTCCCCAAAAGTTCACATGTGAGACAATACAAGAAGGCTCAGAGGAAAAAATGATTGGGCTGTGATAGTCTTAACCTAATCAGTGAATTAATTCCCTGATGGAATTAACTGGTGGCAGTTACTGGCAACTGGAAGCAGGTGGTGTGTGGCTGGAAGAGGTGGTTAATTGGGGGCATGGCTATGGGGTATATATTTGTATCTCGCAAGTGGAGAACTCTCTCTCTGCTTCCTGATCAATATGTGAGCTGGTTCCCTCTGCCACACTCTCCCACTATGATACCTGGAGCCCCAAGGAATGTATCCAACCTTCTATGGACTAAGAATTCTGAAACCATAAGCCGCCAAATAAACTTTTCCTCCTTTATAATTGTAGTGGTCAGATCATTTACTCACAGTAGTGAAAAAGCTGAATAAACTATGAAGGAAGACGGTAGAAATAGAGATGAGGACATCCTGTATTTACACTGGACGTGGAAAAGCCTAAGGCTGAAGAGAATGTGAAAACATAGCTTCCTCTAGCTCTTCTCTACCCATGTGGGACATATGAGATCATGCGGGTCGTGAGAAAGTCTTTCTTCCTCTTAGTACTAAAAGTGAGGATTTTTACCTACCTCACCTCAAAAACTTCATTCAAATTACTCTAAACAGATTCAAGAGTGCTTGGCCTCCCTCTCAGTTTCTCCCCTCATGCAAATTGCCTATTGCAGCCTTTTCCTTTGCTGTGCTATTCTGCCATCTTGCAATGTTCCCCTCTTGTCAGCCAACTCAATATCTTCACTTATAAAACACCAATTTGATTTATCTTGAAAATACTCCTGCGCTAACTTCTTATTCTGATCATTCATTTTCCTCTATCTCTCACTTTTGGTGGACACAGATAGGGGTCACTATGTACTAACATGATAACATCATCCTTGATTTCTCTGCATCTTACTGACAGACTCATCCTTCTGACCAATCACTCAACCAAATTACATCAAGGATTATTCTGTCATGTCCTTTTCTCACTTAAAGACTCAGAAGAGACCCTGGTGCTTACAGGAAAAGTTTTGAAACTTTTAACTCTGCGTTCCAGTTGATCTCTTCAGTCTAAACATCCTCAGTTCTTTCCATTGTTCACATAGTATCGTTTCCAGGCACCTATGTGAGCACACTAGATGCTAGTGAATGGGGTTCAAGACTTTTTAGATTTGTCTTACTGACTCTACATACAGAAGGGTGATTACTGATGAGGATCTGGAATGTTCTTTCTGTTAAAGGAACTTTAGCTTTTGTGAGAATTACACTCTTAACATCTATCAATTTTGTGTTCTCCTAAAGACCCTGGTCTTTTCCTGTAAAAGAAACATTGGAACATTGAAATCCTAGACTGATTATCAGGTCTAGGGTATTTGTAACCTCCATGAACAGTTTAGTTTTGACTTATGAAGTTTGGGGTAACACCTCCCTGAGAAAGGAAAATCTGTAGAATTTCCTTTAAAAATAAAGGAAAATGAAAAATAAATCTCTTATTTTTTTTAAAACACCATTTCATCTTTTTGTTGTTTGTTTTGGTAGTAGGAATTGAACTCAGAGGTGCTTTACCACTGAGCTACATCCCCATCCCTTACCTTTTTTTTTTTTTCTTTTCTTTTCTTCTTTTTTTTTTTTTTTTTTTTTTTCTTTTTGAGACAGGGTCTTGTTTAGTTGCTTAGGGCCTCTCTGAATTGCTGAGGCTGACCTCTAACTTGCCATCCTCCTGCCTCAACCTCTTGAGACACTGGGATTACAGATGTGTATTAACATGCCCAGCCTACCATTTCATCTTAGTAGCTTAGTGGTAGAGTACCACTGGGTTTAGGCTCCAGTACGGCAAAACAAATAAATAATTTTAAAATTTCTTTGAGCAATATCTTTCTAACCCTATTTTATGGGAGAGAAACTGGAGACTGCCAGAAGGTGAGTGATTTGTTGCGATTATACAGATAAGGAGCTGAACCAGGACTCAAACTAGGCTTCAAGCTCCTTTCATTACACGTTTCCTAAAGCAGTCTTTTAAACACCTACCCCGTTTTCTTTTCATTTCAGTGTATTGCTCACTTCTTGATACTGAAATCTTTCCTTTTCCCTCAAGAAGATTCAATAACTAGCACATGGTTTTGAGAATTTGGCCTCTGAAATTTGGTACAACCCTGTATTTATTTTCATGTCTTATATACTTTACAAACTTAATATACCTATGGAATAGAGCAACCGTATCTGATGCATCTTTGCCACAAACATAGAGCCTTGATCAATAGCATTTGATTGGTGATCACTGCTTTAATAAATACTTGTCTGACAGATATTTCATGTGAAGAAAATTAGACTAGTTCTTAAATTCTCTCATACTTCTAGTCTTCCTTCATATTCTTTAGCTATTAAGATTTATATCTACAATATTACCTCAAGCTAGGAACATTCTTGGCCTTGAGATTAAAAATGCACAATTTAAAAATGTTTTCCTCCCTTGCAAATTTAGGGCTTCAAGTACTCATTTATTTTGTTTCCAAAGGCTCCACCTCCATTTGTGATTGACTTCTTCTAGAAACTTCTTCAGATGCTTGGACTACCCAGCCATGTCCTTCAAGTGTCTGTTTGCTAGGAGAAGCCTCTTCACTATAGTGGTTTTGCAGAAGTGTCTAGAGGACTGCAAGGGGCACTGAGGTAGCTCTGGTGACCTTGATAAGGTTTAGAAACCAAAAATTCTCTGTGTGTAGAAGTGACATTAGAGAATATTAGTCTTAATGACAAGGACACTGAAAGGCACAGCAGAGATAAGTTATAAAGGCTAGACAGGATCAAAGAGCTCAGGTGCTCAGTGCAATTTCTCTTCAGCAGTTTGACTCTGGGCTTCTTCTTCTTCTTCTTTTTTTTTTTTTTTTTGCTATTGAATCCAGAGCTCAACCACAGAGCTACATCCCCAGCACACACACATGCACGCACATACACACACATACATATGCATGCACACACACACCACCCTTTTCTTTTCTCATTTTTGAGACAGAATCTTGCTGAGTTGCCCAGACTAACTTTTAACTTGTGATCCTCCTGCCTCAGCCTCCTGAGTAGCTGGGATTACAGGCATGTGCTACTGAGTTTGGAGCCAGAATTTGATTTTACATTTTTTTTTCCTTTGTTGCTCTCCAACTTCCTCATCAGATTTTGGAGAAAATAGAACTATCCAAAATTAATTTCCTCTGATGTGTAAGATGAGTGAATGCCTTTTATACCTCAAAGCAATGAAGCCAGAATTAAAGACAGGAAGTCAGGATAGATAGGTGATAGGGTCGAATCAAGAAAATGGAGGCCAGTTTGGATCTGGGAAGTTGGAGACCACCTCTGGGAGATTGGAATGTCACTGTCTCCAGAGCCCTTTGATTACCAAGATTACTTGCATTCTAAATCAACCCCTCCTGAGAGTTCCTCGAGAGAAGGGCATTATACAACTAACAACCAGTAGATGACCCTCACCCTCCTGAGATTCCTTTAGTCTACAGGGCAAAAAATAGTAAAAAAAAAAAGTGCAATTTTTACTTTTGCCATGGGTTTTTCATAATCAGGAGTTTAAAGTGGCAAGAAGGAAAGCAGTAATGTCCTTAAGTCTGAATCCTCCAAGGGTCTCTGGCATAGGACAAACTAGGACCCTAGTACTTTGCCAAAGGAGGCCAGAAATAACTTTGGCAAAGCCCGGTGGCAAGAGATGGGTTTTATAGACTGTATTGAAGCTCAAACTTAGGGAGACATCCCTAATTTTCTCACTGAAGATGGGAGTTTCACTCTCAACAGTATTGCCAGGTTCACCATCAGCCTGCGTACTGGGAAATTACAAATGATCAAGAAATGTGTCTTTCATATTTGCCAGCTTTGCCTCAATAATCTCTGCCATGAGAGGAGAAGGACTTACAGAATCACCTACTAAGGGAGAGAAATCAAGGGGACTCCCCTCCAACTTACAACAGATAAGAATAAATTTAGGGAGATTTTCAGAGGCTCCAAATAAATGTGTTGAGATGTTTCAGAACTTATGTCAGGTATTTGACTTCACCTGAAAAGATTATGCTATTACTTAACCATCGAGAGCACATGTAGTTCCCAGAAATGATCCTGACTGGGATCCAAATGATGAACAGAACACTTGGAAGGTTAGACATTTCCAAATGTTGAGCCTTAAGGCCCTCAGGAGAATCAAGCAAAAGCTCATTATTCCAAGGTCTCTGAAATTGTACAGGGTCCCCAGGAAAGCCCTGCTATTTTCATGGAGAAACATAGGGAGGCAATGAGAAAACACAGAGCCACCTATTTTAAAGGATAAATTTATCATTCAGTTAGCCCCAGACATTTGAAGGAAGTTACAAAATTGGCATATGACCCTGATCAATCTTTAAGTGATATCCTCCAGCTTACATTTTCCATTTTTTTTAATAATAGAGATCAAGGGGAAAAGAAAGAAAGGGAGCATAAAGAGAAGAAAAAAGGTTTATTAAAGATCATTCAAAACCTCAAAGAGCAGAAACTTTTACTATCCTGCAACAGCCCATGTAATCCACCCATTTTAGGAGTTCAAAAGCCAAATGGGGAATGGCGCCTAGTCCAGAACCTTAGAATAATTAATGAAGCAGTCTTTTCCCTCCACCCTGTGATTCTTAATCCATATACTTTGTTATCTGAGATTCCAGCTGCTGCTTGGTTTACTGTGTTAGATTTAAAAATGCCTTTTTCTGTATACCCTAGACTCTCAGTTGCAATGTTTGTTTACCTTTAAGAACCAGATACTGGATCTCAATTAACCTGGACCGTGTTGCCTCAAGGATTTAGAGATGGCTCTCACCTGTTCCAACAACACTAGCTAAGGACTTAACAGAATTCAGAGATAAAACATCTGTAATTTTTCTCCAATATGTAGCTGAAATCCTTTTATGTGCCACCACACAGAAGGAATGTCAAAAGACCATTACAGAACTCCTAAACTTCTTAGCTGATAGGGATTATGGGATCTCAAAGAAGAAAGCTCAATTATGCCATCAACGGGTTCAATATTTAGAATTGCAACTGTCTCAAGGAACCCTCAAGCAAGGACAGGAAAGAATAATCCCCATAGGACAATATCCTCTGCCCCAGACCATAAGGCAACTCAGGGGCTTCCTAGGGATAACTGGATACCACAGGCTTTGGATTCCTGGGTATGGGGAATTAGCTAAGCTTCTTTATAGCCTCCTTAAAGAAACTCTACACCAAGGAGCAACTGCCTTGGTATGGGAAACAGAACATACTAAAGTTTTTAAGATTTCAAAAAGATGTCTTACTTGAAGCCCCTGCCCTCAGCTTACCTATGGAGCAAGATTTAACCTGTTTGTCACTGAGAGGAAAAATAACCCTAAAAATAGTCACCCAAAACACTGGAAAGGCAGCCATGGACAAACCAGCTCAATAGCCAGTGGCATATTTCAATAAAGAGCTTAGCATAGTAGCTTCATTCTTGAAAGTAATGGAAAATAAGGTCTCATAATTTTCTTCCACATCCAAACCTGTCCTATTACCAACTAGAAAAAAAAAAAAAAAATGATTAAAATGCCCTAGATGAATTTCTGCTCGAAGGAGCAATTTTCCTCAGCTCCTTCCAGATCTCAGTCAAGGCTTACATTAAAATGTAATGGAAGGGTCCTGGGTTCCATCCCCACCCAGGACTGCAAAAGCAAAAAATGTAATGGAAGAAACCTGCAGGCTCAGGAAGAGATCCAAGAGAAAAAAAGAAAAGAAAAAGCATCTTTTACCTGAACTCCTACAATATCCATTGTTTCTAGGACTTTTCTTCAACATGAAAGAGATGACAAATACTGTCATCTCTTTAAACCAAAAAGTAAATTTTATGATGCTTTACTAAAATAATTAATAGCCATGTCATTTTTTTCTAGGACTCTTGTTTTTTTTCTTAAATTCTATATTTTTTGAGCTCATGATTTTAATGTCTTTATGATCAGTCCTATTTTTATTCAACCAGAGTTTTAAACATCTGTGACATTGTAATGGAGATTCACCTACAAAAACTTACAAGGGAGGATCCAAGATGGAGGACTAGAGGGAGGCTGCGTTCCTTGTCACTCGGTAACTTGGGTTTCAAGCAGAGGATATCTGTTTCTTGATTGCTCACTGTCAGGCGCCTATCATCGCCATTTGCCTGCCTCTTGCCTGCCCATCACCTGCCTTTCACCTATCCATCACCTGCCAAAGGTTCACCTCCCGATGGGCCGACAGCAGTCAGCAAACTGACCACAGACTGCCAGTGGAGCCCCAGCTGTCTGCTGCTGCCTGGAATTTCACTGTCACAGTACCTGCAGGATCCCTCAACCAGACCAACCACACCCCACCTCCAGGACCTCCAGCTGACCACGCCCACACCCTGAGCTGCAGCTCCCCATTTCCCAACACATTTTGAAGGCACAGTGGCCATCTTGGATAATCCTGGAAGATGTATCTTCCATCTTTAGGTGGGGCAAATCCCATCCTGAGACACCTGCTGGAGACTGGAAGCTCATTGTAAGGTACCTCTCATACATCAGGCTACTGAAGACTGGGAGGTTTAAATACTGTATGACTATTGTAGTGTAGATTTTCTTTTTTCTCCTTATTGAAAATTTACAAGGTCTTTGCTTTTGTGTTATGTGTATATTGTGTTGGCTGTCTATATATATGTGTCCATATATCATGTACATGATATCAAAATTGGTATATAGATAATGATCACTCATGAATTAAAATTAAAAAATGGATCCAGATACCTTTAATTCATGTGATTTTAAAAGGTTCAATTTAAATTGGGTAAACAAATGAAGATAAAATGTCTTTAAAATTATTTAACTCACAAGTCTCTCTAGGTGGTCAAACATAAAATGTTGATGTCTAATATCCATTGTTTCTAGGACTTTTCTTCAACATGAAAGAGATGACAAATACTGTTCAACACACTTGTCTGACATCTTGGGTTTTACAGTAAATAAATAAATTATATTTGACATGTATAGGATTACTTAAATGTGTTTGTTAGAGACACCTGATTAATTTACAAAGTTAAAATCCTAACCGTTAAATAAAACAAGTACTCTTAACTCCTTAAATTCCATGGGGTAACATACTTAAACATTATTGGTGTTTTCATAGATTGGTAGATAAAAAAGTGTTTAAAATTGCTTCGTGTCATCACTAAAAACAAGGTTACTAAGAATTAAGTCCTAACAGATACAATTCTGTATACAAGGGATCCAAAATTTCAACTGTTTCAATTAGAGTACTGTAAATAACATAAAGTATTTCTTCTTATTAAATGGAGTACTTTATCTCAATTAAGAAATTTCATAAGGGTTGTTTCAGAGCATGAATTTAAAAAGGGATCAATAGCTAAAAATTTAGGTTATATGTATGGAAATATATTTAGTAGAAGGAAAAGGCAAATATTTCTGGGTAAGAATGTCTTTGTGTGATAAAATACATGAAGTTATAAGTAAGTGCTAAGAAACTCTGTGTGTACATAAATGGCAAATTTCAACAAGTTTGTGTGTAACTAAGTTGGTTATATGTATATGAGACAATCAGTTAAAGCTATTTAAGGTTTTACCCTAAGGTCAAATACTAATGTACTGATATAAAACCAAGGTTTAATCCATATGTTAAACTGACAAGTAAACTAAAACATTAATTTACTCTTTTTTTTTATTGTAAACAAATGGGATACATGTTGTTTCTCTGTTTATACATGGCGTAAAGGCATATCATTTGTGTAATCATAAATTTACATAGAGTAATGTTGTTTGATTCATTCTGTTATTTTTTCCCTTCCCCCCACCCCTCCCACCCCTCTTTACCCTCTATACAGTACTTCCTTCCTCCATACTTGCCCCCCTCCCTAACCCTAACACTAACCCTAACACTAACCCTTCCCTCCCCTCCATTATGTGTCATCCTCCACTTATTAGCGATATCATTCATCCTTTGGCATTTTGAGATTGGCTTATCTCACTTAGCATGATATTCTCCAATTTCATCCATTTGCCTGCAAATGCCATAATTTTATCATTCTTTATGGCTGAGTAATATTCCATTGTATATATATACCACAGTTTCTTTATCCACTCATCAATTGAAGGGCATCTAGGTTGGTTCCACAGTCTGGCTATTGTGAATTGAGCAGCTATGAACATTGATGTGGCTGTATCTCTGTAGTATGCTGATTTTAGATCCTTTGGGTATAGGCCAAGGAGTGGGATAGCTGGGTCAAATGGAGGGTCCATTCCAAGTTTTCTAAGGAATCTCCACACTGCTTTCCAGAGTGGCTGAACTAATTTGCAGCTCCACAAGCAATGTATGAGTGTACCTTTCTTGCCACATCCTCACCAACACCTGTTGTTGCTCGTATTCTTGAAAATCGCCATTCTAATTGGGGTGAGATGGAATCTTAGGGTGGTTTTGATTTGCATTTCTCTTATTACTAGAGATGTTGAACATTTTTCCATATGTTTGTTGATTGCTTGTAGATCTTCTTCTGTGAAGTGTCTATTCATTTCCTTAGCCCATTTGTCGACTGGATTATTTGAATTCTTGGAGTAGAGTTTTTTGAGTTCTTTATAGATTCTGGAGATTAGTGCTCTATCTGAAGTATGATTGGCAAAGATATTCTCCCACTCTGTATGCTCTTTCTTCGCATTGCTGATAGTTTCCTTTGCTGAGAGAAAGCTTTTTAGTTTGAATCTATCCCAGTTATTGATTCTTGCTTTTATTTCTTGTGCTATGGGAGTCCTGTTGAGGAAGTCTGGTCCTAGACCAACAAGGTGAAGATTTGGACCTACTTTTTCTTCTATAATCTGCAGGGTCTCTGGTCTGATTCTGAGGTCCTTAATCCATTTTGAGTTTAGTTTCGTGCATGGTGAGAGATAGGGGTTTAGTTTCATTCTGTTGCATATGGATTTCCAATTCTCCCAGCACCATTTGTTGAAGAGGCTATCTTTTCTCCATTGCATATTTTTGGCCCCTTTGTCTAGTATGAGAAAATTGTATTTATTTGGATTTGTGTCCGTGTCCTCTATTCTATACCATTGATCTACCTTTCTATTTTGGTACCAATACCATGCTGTTTTTGTTACTATTGCTTTGTAGTATAGTTGAAGATCTGGTATTGCAATACCCCCTGTTTCACTCTTCCTGCTAAGGATTGCTTTAGCTATTCTGGGTTTCTTATTCTTCCAGATGAATTTCATAATTGCTTGCTGTATTTCTGTAAGGTACGTCATTGGGATTTTAATTGGAATTGCTTTGAATTTGTATAGCACTTTAGGTAGTATGGCCATTTTGACAATATTAATTTTTCCTATCCAAGAACATGGAAGATCTTTCCATCTTCTAAGGTGTTCTTTAATTTCTTTCTTTAGTGTTGTATAGTTCTCATTGTAGAGGTCTTTCACCTCTTTTGTGAGATTGATTCCCAAGTATTTTATTTTTTTCGAGGCTATTGTGAATGGGGTAGTTTTCCTAATTTCTCTTTCTGAAGATTCATCACTTACGTATAAAAATGCGTTGGATTTATGGGCATTGATCTTGTAACCTGCTACTTTACTGAATTCACTTATGAGTTCTAAGAGTTTTCTGGTGGAATTTCCAGGTTCCTCTAAATATATAATCATACCATCAGCGAACAGGGATAGTTTGAGTTCTTCTTTTCCAATTCGTATCCCTTTAATTTCTTTGGTTTGTCTAATTGCTCTGGCCAGAGTCTCCAGAACAATGTTGAATAGAAGTGGTGAAAGAGGGCATCCCTGCCTTGTTCCCGTTTTTAGGGGGAATGCTTTCAGTTTTTCACCATTTAGAATGATATTAGCCATGGGCTTCGCATAAATGGCCTTTACAATGTTAAGGAATGTTCCCACTATCCCTATTTTTTCTAGTGTTTTGAGCATGAAGGGATGCTGTATTTTATCAAATGCTTTTTCTGCATCTATTGAAATAATCATGTGATTCTTGACTTTAAGTCTATTAATATGGTGAATTACGTTTATTGATTTCCTGATGTTGAACCAACCTTGCATCCCTGGGATGAAACCCACTTGATCATGGTGCACTATCTTTTTAATATGTTTTTGTATGCGATTTGCTAAAATTTTGTTGAGAATTTTTGTGTCGATGTTCATTAAGGATATTGGTCTGAAATTTTCTTTCCTTGATGAGTCTCTGTCTGGTTTAGGTATTAGTGTGATATTGGCTTCATAGCATGAGTTTGGGAGGGTTCCCTCCTCTTCTATTTTATGGAATACTTTGAGAAGTATTGGAATGAGCTCTTCTTTAAAGGTTTTGTAGAACTCGGCTGAGAACCCATCTGGTCCCGGACTTTTCTTTGTTGGTAGGCTTTGGATGACTTCTTCTATTTCAGTACTTGAAATTGGTCTATTTAAATTGTTTATGTCCTCCTCGTTCAGTTTAGGCAATTCATATGTCTCTAGAAACCTGTTGATGTCTTCGAAATTTTCTATTTTGTTGGAGTATAGATTTTCAAAATAGCTTCTAATTGTGTTTTGTATTTCAATCCTGTCTGTTGTGATATTTCCTTGTTCATTCCGAATTTTAGTGATTTGGATTTTCTCTCGTCTTCTCTTTGTTAGTGTGGCTAAAGGTTTATCAATTTTGTTTATTTTTGCGAAGAAACCAACTATTTATTTTGTCAATTTTTTGTATTGTTTCTTTTGTTTCAATTTCATTGATTTCAGCTCTGAGTTTAACTATTTCCTGTCTTCTACTACTTTTGGTGCTGTTCTGTTCTTCTTTTTCTAGGGCTTTGAGCTGTAGTGTTAGGTCGTTTATTTGTTGAGTTTTACTTCTTTTATTAAATGCGCTCCATGAAATAAATTTCCCTCGAAGTACTGCTTTCATAGTATCCCAGAGATTTTGATATGATGTTTCTTTGTTCTCATTTACCTCTAAGAATTTTTTAATTTCCTTCCTAATATCTTCTGTTATCCATTCATCATATAATAGCATATTGTTTAATCTCCAGATGTTGGAATAGTTTCTGTGTTTTACTCTTTCATTTATTTCTAACTTCAATCCATTATAATCTGATAGAATACATGGTAGTGTCTCTATCTTCTTGTATTTGCTAACATTAGCTTTGTGGCATAATATATGGTCTATTTTAGAGAAGGATCCATGTGCTGCTGAGAAGAAAGTGTATTCGCTCTTGGTTGGATGGTATATTCTATAAATGTCCGTTAAGTCTAAATTATTGATTGTGTTATTGAGATCTATGGTTTCTTTGTTCAATTTTTGTCTGGAAGATCTGTCCAGTGGTGAGAGAGGCATGTTAAAATCACCTAGTATTATTGTGTTATGGTCTATTTGGTTTCTGAAATTGAGAAGGATTTGTTTGACATACATGGATTAGCCACTGTTTGGGGCATAGATGTTTATGATTGTTATATCTTGCTGATTTATGCTTCCCTTAAGCAGTATGAAATGACCTTCTTTATCCCTTCTGACTAACTTTGCCTTGAAGTCCACATTATCGGAAATGAGGATGGATACTCCAGCTTTTTTGCTGAGTCCATGTGCATGGTATGTTTTTCCCCATCCTTTCACCTTTAGTCTATGGGTATCTTTTTGTATGAGGTGAGTCTCTTGCAGGCAGCATATTGTTGGATCTTTCTTTTTAATCCAATCTTGCCAGTGTATGTCTTTTGATTGATGAATTCCGGCCATTAACATTCAGGGTTATTATAGAGAAATGATTTGGTTTCCCGGTCATTTGGTTCATTTTTAAAATTTTATTTATTTATTTGTTTGACACAACTTGTTTCCTCCTTTATTTGACAATTCCTTTAGGATAATTCCTCCCTTTGCTGATTTGCTTCTTTGTTTTTCATCTCTTCCTAATGGAATATTTTGCTGAGAATGTTCTGTAATGCTGGCTTTCTTTTTGTAAATTCTTTTAGCTTTTGTTTATCATGGAAGGATTTTATTTCATCGTCAAATTTGAAGGTAAGTTTTGCTGGGTATAAGATTCTTGGTTGGCATCCATTTTCTTTCAGGGCTTGAAAAATGTTGTTCCTGGCCCTTCTAGCTTTTAGGGTCTGGATTGAAAAATCTGCTGATATCCGTATTGGTTTCCCCCTGAATGTAATTTGGTTCTTTTCTCTCACAGCCTTTAAAATTCTGTCTTTATTTTGTATGTTAGGTATTTTCATTATAATGTGCCTTGGTGTGGGTCTGTTGTAATTTTGTGTATTTGGAGTCCTATAAGCCTCTTGAACTTGAGTTTCCATTTCATTCTTCAGATTTGGGAAATTTTCTGATATTATTTCATTGAATAAATTGTTCATTCCTTTGGCTTGTTTCTCTAGGCCTTCCTCAATCCCAATAATTCTTAAATTTGGCCTTTTCATGATATCCCATAGTTCTTGGAGATTCTGTTCATGATTTCTTACCATCTTCTCTGTTTGTTCAACTTTGTTTTCAAGGTTAAATATTTTGTCTTCAATGTCTGAGGTTCTGTCTTCCAGGTGTTCTATCCTATTGGATATGCTTTCTATGGAGTTCTTAATTTGGTTTATTGTTTCCTTCATGTCAAGGATTTCTGTTTGGTTTTTTTCAATATCTCTAACTCTTTATTGAAATGATCTTTTGCTTCCTGTATTTGCTCTTTTAACTGTCGATTGGTGCGATCATTCAATGCTTGCATTTGCTCTTTCATCTCATCGTTTGCTTCTCTGATCATTTTAATTATGTACATTCTGAACTCCTTTTCTGTCATTTCTTCTGCCATGCTGTCATTGGGTTTTATTGATGTAACATCTAGATTTGCTTGCAGCATTTTCTTTCCTTGTTTTCTCATATTGTTCAGGTATCAGTGGACTGCTGAGATATTGCAGATTTCCTCTATTGACTTACAATGTCCCTGAAGATTTCTATATATATCCCCTCTTAGCCTTCAGTAGGCTGAAGTCTTGGAGGAAGTTGATAATGCGGTGCTCCACAAGGAAGCTGCCTCTCTAGGAGTGGTGGCCTTCAGGTGGGGTATAATCCCTGCTAGTGGGCAGAGGTGCCTCCACTTGTTGACCAATGGTCATCCAAAGGGGACCTAGGCTGCGGGCTGAGGCAAGGCCTGTTTGGGCCTGAGTCTCTGGTTTTACCGTCCTTGTGGGGAAACCTCACCCGGCAGGGAAGACTCACCCGGTGGGGAGGTCTCACTGGTCAGTTCCCTCCTAGAGGTTCCTCTCAATTTACAGCTACCGCCTGGGCTGGGCTGCCTTCCTCTGCAAAGTTCCCAGGGGCCCGGCCCTACCTCCTGGTCCTGGGAGCCTCACCCTTCACAGATGAGTCTCCTTAGGCTGCCCCTCCTCAGAGAATGTGCCCACAGGCCTGGAACCTTCGCTCCGCCCTAAGCCTGTCTCTGTGCGGCTCTTCCACCAAGAAGCCTCCTAGATCCTGGGACCCTGCTCTGCACCTAATCGCCTGGCTATGCGGCCCCTCCTCTGAGTAGCCACCTGGGGCCCCGTACAGTTGCTCTGAGTCCCAGAGACCCGCCACACGCCTCTTCCTCCAGACAGCCGCCCAGTATTCCGGTGCGGTCACTAGGAGTCCAAGAAACTCACTGCGTGCCTCCTCCTCCCACCAACCACCCGTAACCCTGGGCAATCAATCACTCCGAGTCAAAGTGACCCTCCCCGTTCCTCCTCCTTCTCCAGATAACCCCCCGGGTGTTCAGGAGCGGTTGCTCTAAGTGGCTCTGAATCCACGTGACCCACTGCACGGGTCCTCTGGGCAACCGCCCAGAGCTCTGGTGCGGCCACTCAAGACCAAGCGACCCACCATGCTTCTCCTCCAGGCGGCACCCCTGTGTTCAGGCACTGTCACTTTAAGTCCAAACAACTCACCACTCGCCTTCTCCTCTGAGCAGCCACCTGGAGCTCTAATGCAGTCACTGCGAGTCCAAACAACCCGCCGCGCTCCTCCTCCTCCTCCTCCTAGTCCTCCGTGCAGGCCCCGGTGTTCAGAAGTGGTCTGAGTCCGAACAGCTCGCCACGCAGCCCCTCCTCTGGCAACCACCTGTAGCTCTGGTGTAGTCACTCCGAATCCAAGCGGCCACGCTCCTCCTCCTCCTCCTCAGGGCAGGCCCCGGTGTCCTGAGTCCACACAGCTCTCCTCGCCACTCCTCCCCTGGGAAGCCGCCGGAGCCCCAGTGGTTGCTCCGAGTCCCAGCGCTGTGCCAAGCGGCCTCCTCTTCGGCGCTCCCAGTTGTCCGCGTTCACTGCTCCAGCGGGGGGAGGGGTGTCTCGCCGGCAGCTCTACTTCACAAAGTTTCCTGCGTTCCGGGACCACCGTCCCATCCGGGACGCCTTCCCAACGGGTGAGAGTCACTCGGCTGCTTTGAGCTGGTCCCAAGTGTCTCAATATCTCCTCTTTTGAATCCTGAGTCCTGGAGCAACATGAAATGCAGCCACCCTCTAGGCCGCCATCTTGAAACCTCATAATTTACTCTTAACATTGTGTCTATTGTTTTATTTTTTGAAGTGACTGATCTTAAGGAATTGGGATCTGTTTAACACGGGTTGCACAGCAACAACTGTTATTTTCGAGTATTACACTATATCACAGAATATAAATTTTCCTTTAAAAGTTAAACTTCATTAATATAAAAAACATCAGTATTGCATACTAAATGTGTTCCTACCTTCCAGGTATACAAGTCTTTTTTTCTTTTTTTTTGTAAACAAATGGGATACATGTTGTTTCTCTGTTTGTACATGGCATAAAGGCATACCATTTGTGTAATCATAAATTTACATAGGGTAATGTTGTTTGATTCCTTCTGTTATATTTTCCCTTCCCCCCACCCCTCCCACACCTCCCACCCGTCTTTTCCCTCTACACAGTCCTTCCTTCCTCCATTCTTGCCCCCCTCCCTAACCCTAACTCTAACCCTAACACTAACCCCTCCCCCCCATTATGTGTCATCATCCACTTATTAGCGATATCATTCGTCCTTTGGTTTTTTGAGATTGGCTTATCTCACTTAGCATGATATTCTCCAATTTCATCCATTTGCCTGCAAATGCCATAATTTTATCATTCTTTATGGCTGAGTAATATGTCATTGTATATATATACCACAGTTTCTTTATCCATTCATCAATTGAAGGGCATCTAGGTTGATTCCATAGTCTGGCTATTGTGAATTGAGCAGCTATGAACATTGATGTGGCTGTATCTCTGTAGTGTGCTGATTTTAAGTCCTTTGGGTATAGGCCGAGGAATGGGATAGCTGGGTGAAATGGCGGGTTCATTCCAAGTTTTCTAAGGAATCTCCACACTGCTTTCCAGAGTGGCTGCACTAATTTGCAGCCCCACCAGCAATGTATGAGTGTATATTTTTCCCCACATCCTCTCCAACACCTATTGTTGCTTGTATTCTTGATAATTGCCACTCTAATTGGGGTGAGATGGAATCTTAGTGTAGTTTTGATTTGCATTTCTCTTATTACTAAAGATGTTGAATATTTTTCCATGTGTTTGCTGATTGCTTGTAGATCTTCTTCTGTGAAGTGTCTATTCATTTCCTTAGCCCATTTGTTGACTGGATTATTTGTATTCTTCCTGTAGAGTTTTTTGAGTTCTTTATATATTCTGGAGATTAGTGCTCTATCTGAAGTATGATTGGCAAAGATTTTCTCCCACTCTGTAGGCTCTGTCTTCGCATTGCTGATAGTTTCCTTTGCTGAGAGAAAGCTTTTTAGTTTGAATCTATCCCAGTTATTGATTCTTGCTTTTATTTCTTGTGCTATGGGAGTCCTGTTGAGGAAGTCTGGTCCTAAGCCGACACGTTGAAGATTTGGACCTACTTTTTCTTCTATAAGATGCAGGGTCTCTGGTCTGATTCTGAGGTCCTTAATCCATTTTGAGTTTAGTTTCGTGCATGGTGAGAGATAGGGGTTTAGTTTCATTCTGTTGCATATGGATTTCCAATTCTCCCAGCACCATTTCTTGAAGAGGCTATCTTTTCTCCATTGCATATTTTTGGCCCCTTTGTCTAGTATGAGAAAATTGTATCTATTTGGGTTTGTGTCCGTGTCCTCTATTCTGTACCATTGATCTACCTTTCTATTTTGTACCAATACCATGCCATTTTTGTTACTATTGATTTGCAGTAGAGTTGAAGATCTGGTATTGCGATACCCCCTGTTTCACTCTTCCTGCTAAGGATTGCTTTAGCTATTCTGGGTTTCTTATTCTTCCAGATGAATTTCATAATTGCTTGCTCTATTTCTGTAAGGTACGTCATTGGGTATTAATTGGGATTGCATTTAATCTGTATAGCACTTTTGGTAGTATGGCCATTTTGACAATATTAATTCTGCCTATCCAAGAACATGGGAGATCTTTCCATCTTCTAATGTTTTCTTTAATTTCTTTCTTTAATGTTTTGTAGTTCTCATTGTAGAGGTCTTTCACCTCTTTTGTGAGATTGATTCCCAAGTATTTTATTTTTTTTTTTTTTTTTGAGGCTATTGTGAATGGGGTAGTTTTCCTAATTATTCTTTCCAAAGATTCATCACTATTCCAGGTATACAAGTCTTTAAAGCAGAAAATTTAAAAGAATATTTTTATCAAGCTGCTATTCTCTAAACTAAACTTGTCTCTAATGGTAATTTTAAACTTATAAGAATAACATGTTTTATTGAGGATTTATTCATATCATTTAATGTTCTGTAACTGGACCTGAACCTTATGTTATCTTCTACACCATGATAAAAATGTAAATTTATTTCTAAAAGATAATGCGAGCCTAATCTCTTTAGAGATTAATATTGTGAAACACAAAAGGATTTTGCCACTTTTTCCACAAAAATAAAGCTAAAAGCTCTCTCAACCTTTCCTTTTTTTTTTTTTTTTTTTTTTTTTTTTTTTTTTTTTTTTTTTTTGTGCTGAGGATTGAAACCATGGCCTTGTGTTTGCAAGGCAAACACTCTACCAACTAAGATATCCCCAGTCCTTCAGCCTTTGCTTGATTCATGTTTTGGATGCAATGTCATATTGTGTTAACTAACATTCATATAGATTCAGGAAACAATATATGTAAACTTTATAAAATGATATTCAAAAAACAGGCAAAGAAATTCACAATAGCCAGACTGTGGAACCAACCTAGATGTCCTTCAATTGATGAATGGATAAAGAAACTGTGGTATATATATATATACACACAATGGAATATTACTCAGCCATAAAGAATGATAAAATTATGGCATTTGCAGGCAAATGGATGAAATTGGAGAATATCATGCTAAGTGAGATAAACCAATCTCAAAAAGCCAAAGACGAATGATATTGCTAATAAGTGGATGATGACACATAATGGGGGGAGGGAGGGGTTAGTGTTAGGGTTAGAGTTAGGGTTAGGGAGGGGGCAAGAATGGAGGAAGGAAGGACTGTATAGAGGGAAAAGAGGGGTGGGAGGGGTGGGGGAAGGGAAAATATAACAGAAGGAATCAAACAACATTACTCTATGTAAATGGATTACACAAATGGTATGCCTTTATGCCATGTACAGAGAAACAACATGTATCCCATTTGTTTACAATAAAAAAAAAAAAAAACAGGCAAAGATAGCTTCAGAACTAGAACACTTGAAGATTGGTGAAGAACCCTGCCTTACCTGAGATAAGGCTCTGCCTCCCACCTACTGCATGTTAGAGTGGCTCCAAAATAAGCCAGACATCAGCTCATTTAAAGTTATAGTTAAAAGATTAATTTTTGCTGTAAAATTACTGTGATCTTGAACAGGGGATATAATTTATAACTGAGTCAAAACTCAAGATAGCTATTACACAGACTAAATGTTTTTACTCTTGTTAATTCCATTTTGTATTTTCCTTGTAAACTCTATAACTGTTGCCTGTTAGTGTTTTGCAGAGGCACTGCTTCAAGAACAAACAACGTGGGTGAATTTGAGATAATAAACCAACACCTATAGGGCAGATAATATAGACCCCAATTAAATTAAAGGGGCTAAGTGACTATAAAGTTATAGACATTAAAGTTAAAACCCATAAAATGGGGAATTAGAGGGAGGCTGCACTCCTTGTCTCTCCATAACTTGGGATTCAAGCAGAGGAAAATCTGTTTCTCTTTGAGGCAGTCTTTGCTGCTCATCGATCCCCTGCTGTTCATGCCATTTGTCCATCTCAATTGCCTGCAATCTGCCAGCATATCGTCTACCTTTTGAGTGCAGATTGCTAATTGACAGCTGCCTGTCATCTGCCATTTGCCTGTTTACCTGCCTCTTGCCTGACCATCACCTGTCTTTCACCTACCCATCACCCACTGCCCAAGGTTCATCTGCTGATCATCCACCATGAGCCTGCAGACCGCCCACAGACCACTAGTGGATCACTTGCTTCCCACTGTTGTCTGGAAGTCCATTGTCACAGTACCCACAGGTTTGGTTAACTTGGCTGCCACCATTTTGGGACAATAGCCAGGACCTGAAGAACCCCCAGCCCACCCACACCCTGCCCAGACTCAGCACCCATGTCTGGTTGGTGCCCATGCTGTGGCTCCCCATTTGCCAACACTTTGGAAAACAGTGCAGCTATCTTGGATTATCCACAAAGCAGAAGCCAACATCTTTAGGTGGGGCAACTCCCATCCTGAGATACCTGCTGGAGACTAGAAGCTCATTGTCAGGTACCTCTCATGCATCAGGTTACTGAAGACTGGGAGGTTTAAATACTGTATGACTGTTAGAGTGTAGATTATTTTTCTCCTTTTTGAAAATTTTAAGTTTTTATTTACTTTTTTTACTCTATTTTCCTTTTCTGTATCTGTTTCCTCATAGTCTCTTTCTCCCTTTCTCATGCTATAAACAAACTTTTGATTCTGCTTGCACCCTTCCTATGATCTAGTACCCCTATATACTATTTTCTTATCCCATTAACAGTTACATCCTACATCCCTCCCCATCCTCTTTGTCCACCATTAAAAACTATAGACCTCATTGCAAATCTATCAGTTATACTGTAGATAAAATTGAATTCATCCTCTCTATTTATTATGACAATACTCTTAATGTCTTCATAGGGGCTATTTGGTTTAGGGCTACATATTGTCTGTACCAGGTGCTACTATTATTGATCTCCCCCTTAAAGGAGAGATTTTGGAAACCTGCAGAGTCACTATAAGCCTCTAGGGGGGAAACTGCAATACCCCAGATCTGCACTGTTAGACGGGAAGATACGTGAACAACTTGAAAAAACAAGGAAAGAACGTGTTCCAAACAACCAAGATTCTATATTAATATTAATAGAATCCAGTGACAGCATGGTAGAAGAAATGTCAGAATATACATAATTAAAATGATTTCTGAAGCAAAGGATGAGATAAGAAAGCAAATGCAGGCAAAGAATGATCATACTCCAATAAACAGTTAAAAGAGCAACTGCAAGAAGCAAACGATCATTTCAATAGAGATTCTGAAAAAAAAAAAAAACACACAGAAATCCTTGAAATGAAGGAAATAGTAAACCAAATAAAAAATGGAAAGCATCACCAACAGAGTAGATCACTTAGAAGACCTCAGACAATGAAGACAAAATATTTAATCTTCAAAATAAAGTTGATCAAACAGAGAACTTGGACAGAATCATGAACAGAATCTCCAAGAACTACAGGATATCGTGAAAAGACCAAATTTAAGAATTATCAGGATTGAGGAAGGCACAGAGATACAAACCAAAGGAATGAACAACTGATTCAATGAAATAATATCAGAAAACTTCCCAAACCTGAAGAATGAAATGGAAAATCAAATACAAGAGGCTTACAGAACACCAAATGCACAGAATCGCAACAGATCCACACCAAGGCACATTATAATGAAAATGCCTAACATACAAAATAAAGATAGGATTTTAAAGACTGTGAAAGAAAAACATCAGAGTATATAAAGGGGGAAACCAATACGAATATCAACAGATTTCTTAGCCCAGACCATAAGAGCTGAAAGGGCCTGGAACAACATATTTCAAGCTCTGAAAGAACATGGTTGCCAACCAAGAATCCTATACCCAGCAAAACTAACCTTCAGATTTGAGGATGAAATAAAATCCTTCCATGATAAACAAAAGTTAAAAGAATTTACAAATAGAAAACCTGCACTACAGAACATTCTGAGCAAAATATTCCATGAGGAGGAAATGAAAAACAACAATGTAAGTCAGTAAAGGGAGGAACTACCTTAAAGGTAAAGCCAATCAAAGGAGAAACCAAGCCAACTTAAAAACCAAAAATAAGCCAAAATGACCAGGAATACAAATCATATCTCAATAATAACCCTGAATGTTAATAGCCTAAACTCATTAATCAAAAGACATAGACTGGCAGATTGGATTAAAAAGAAAGACCCAACAATATGCTGCCTTCAAGAGACTCATCTCATAGAAAAAGACAGCCACAGACTAAAGGCAAAAGAATGGAAAAAAATATACCACACACACAGACTCAGTAAAAAAGCAGGGGTTTCCATCCTTATATCAGATAATGTGGACTTCAAGTCAAAGTTGATCAGAAAGGATAAAGAAGAACATTTCATACTGCTTAAGGTAACCATAAATCAGGAAGGCACAAAGATCATAAATATGCCCCAAACAATGGTGCATTCATGTATGTCAAACAAATCCTTCTCAATTCCAGGAATCAAATAGACCACAACACAATGGTTCTGGGTGACATTAACACACAACTCTCACCACTGAACAGATCTTCCAAACAAAAATTAAACAAAGAAAACATAGAACTCAATAACACAATCAATAACTTAGACTTAACAGACATATATATAATATCCCAGTGAATATAAAGTGAGCAAATACACTTTCTTCTCAGCAGCACATGAATCCTTTTCTAAAACAGACCATATGTTATGCCACAAGCAGCCCTTAGTAAATATAAAAATGGAGATACTACCTTGTATCCTATCAGATCATAATGGAATAAAATTAGAAATCAGTGACAAAATAAAAAACAGAAATTACTCCAACACCTGGAGACTAAATAATATGCTATTGAATGAAGCATGGATAACAGAAGACATCAGGGAGGAGATTAAAAAATTCTTAGAGGTAAATGAGAATGATGATACAACATATCAAAATCTCTGGAACACTATGAAAGCAGTACTAAGAGGAAAATTCATTGCATGGAGCACATTCAAGAAAAGAATAAAAAGTCAACAACTAAATGAACTAATATTACATCTCAAAGCCCTAGAAAAAGAATAACAGAACAACACCAACAGAAGTAGAAGATAGGAAATAATTAAAATCAGTTCCATTTAAAAATAAGCCTCAGAGCTATATTCAAAAGGTGAAGGGGATCACTGTTACACTTCTAAGGGAAGCCACCTTATCAAGGAGACCCTACCTAGCAAATGGCACTAAAGGAGCTAAGGAACTGCTTCCAAATTCCCCACGAGTGACCCCTGTGGAAACTCAGCTGACTCTTAACAGACAGGAACAGGTCAATTTGACCAGCTTGATCTTGAACACCAAGTAAAACAGTTAAGACCAATTAACTCTTAAAACCAGTTTTTAAATTCCTGGGAATTTAAAAAAAGAAACAATAGCTAAATGGAACTTAAGATGTGCACTTCTATTAGTTCCCTAGAATAAGTAAAGACTGAAGGTTTCAAAAGAAAGATTGTTAGGCAGGAGTGCCTGATAATGATCAAGAGAAACTGCCAGAGTCAGACAGTATTAATCAGTGTAAGGTCTACAGATCTTCCTAACCTCCTACACAGGTAGTCTTAATCAATGTTTACTAGTATGAAAATCTAGCCCTAAGTAATAGAAATATAGAGATCTCTACTAAACACAGAGGTCATACCAATGAAAAGGATATTTTACAAAAAATCACATGACATTAAGTAGTTTAACTATATTTTATGGGGACATTTATGACATTAAAAATTAAATGTATTTACAATTAAAATTAAATGTATTAAAAATTAAATGTTGTATAATTCTGACAATGTTAAAGATTTATGCTCCCAAATAAAGACCTCATCCTATCCAGTCTTTGTCAGGCCTTGATATGGGAACAACTTCTCAGTTCTTCCACCACCTGATGAGAGATCATTGACTTCTATCATCTTCATGATATTCATTGACATGTTCCAGATGTTGCAACATTTATTTTGTATTAATCTCATTTCAGTACTCAAGTCTTTTTGTTTCTGTCTCATAGAAGCTCTCAACCCCTTGGTGACTTTACAACCTGTTCTTCCCCAACCAGACTTTTTTTTTTTTTTTTTAATTTCATTTCATTTCTTTTTTTTTTTATTGTAAACAAATGGGATACATGTTGTTTCTCTGTTTGTACATGGCGCAAAAGCATACCATTTGTGTAATCATAAATTTACATAGAGTAATGTTATTTGATTCATTCTGTTATTTTTCCCTTCCCCCCACCCCTCCCACCCCTCTTTACCCTCTATACAGTACTTCCTTCTTCCATACTTGCCCCCCTCCCTAACCCTAACTCTAACCCTAACACTAACCCTTCCCTCCCCCCCATTATGTGTCATCCTCCACTTATTAGCGATATCATTCATCCTTTGGCTTTTTGAGATTGGCTTATCTCACTTAGCATGATATTCTCCAATTTCATCCATTTGCCTGCAAATGCCATAATTTTATCATTCTTTATGGCTGAGTAATATGCCATTGTATATATATACCACAGTTTCTTTATCCACTCATCAATTGAAGGGCATCTAGGTTGGTTCCACAGTCTGGCTATTGTGAATTGAGCAGCTATGAACATTGATGTGGCTGTATCTCTGTAGTATGCTGATTTTAAGTCCTTTGGGTAGAGGCCAAGGAGTGGGATAGCTGGGTCAAATGGAGGGTCCATTCCGAGTTTTCTAAGGAATCTCCACACTGCTTTCCAGAGTGGCTGCACTAATTTGCAGCTCCACAAGCAATGTATGAGTGTACCTTTCTTGCCACATCCTCGCCAACACCTGTTGTTGCTCGTATTCTTGAAAATTGCCATTCTAATTGGGGTGAGATGGAATCTTAGGGTGGTTTTGATTTGCATTTCTCTTATTACTAGAGATGTTGAACATTTTTCCATATGTTTGTTGATTGCTTGTAGATCTTCTTCTGTGAAGTGTCTATTCATTTCCTTAGCCCATTTGTCGACTGGATTATTTGAATTCTTGGAGTAGAGTTTTTTGAGTTCTTTATAGATTCTGGAGATTAGCGCTCTATCTGAAGTATGATTGGCCCAACCAGACTTTTACTGTGAACCCCTTGACCTACTGAATTTCTAAAAGGGAACTCCAAACTGCTTGCCCCACGCTGCTCACTTCCAGCTTGAAGCAGCCAGAGTGGTCATCGTCCCATTTCCTTACATCAGTAAGAAATCCCTAAAATTAGAGAGGGGAATGAAGCCGGAATTAAAGACAGGTAGTTAGGACAGATAGATGATGGGGTGCAATTGAGAAAATGGAGGCCAGTTTGGATCTGGGAAGTTGGAGATTGTGCCTAGGAGGTTGGAATGTCACTGTCTCCAGAGCCCTTTGATTACTAAGATTATCTGCCTATATTACCCCTCCCAAAAGGCTGCAGATAGGGAATTGCTGATTAATGCCCCCTGGTCCCCTCTCTGCCTATATCTCTCCAGTTGGCCCTTCCCCCTGCCCATCTGCTTCTCACCTTTTGGTCATCCTGCCATATCTCCTGGGGATAGTCAGGTAGGCAGGAAGGAGAGAGATAAGGGAGAAGAGAGAGCAGAAGAACAAAGGAAACTTTTAGTCTATAAAAGATCCAGGGTGCTTTCATTTCTAGGGATACCAGAATACCAGTCATGGCCCCCTTCTCCCTCCCGGGAGAAGTCTGTGTTACTAGCTTTAAATAAAACCTGCTTTGTATGCTGCCTCAGTGTGCTTATCTAATGTTCAGACTTCAACATCTGAGGAAGCAGAACTCCTCACTGATAATCAGCAGTATCAGCAATAGTGAGGTTGGAGAGGGACAGTTTTAAGATCCATAGCCTACTGGCTCATATTGGACTGATAATCACTTTAAATGATGTTAGGCTAGTTCGACCTCATTTATAAAATACTCATTGTAAGAAAGTTCTCATTTAAAATGAGATCTTTTTTTTTTTTTTTTTCTTTACAGTGCAGGTAGTAAGCTATCTTCTAAGGTGATAATAGCCTTCCATAGGGCTTCCTTAGATCCCTAAAAGTGACTCTTCCTCCTTGGTATTCCTAGATCCTTCTAAAGTCAGGACAGAATTGAAAAGAAGAAAGTAGTCAACTTGTGTTCCTATGTTATTTATGACTTCTCTTTCCCTGAAAATGCCTTTCATTGGACCACAAGTGGACCCAGCTAACACTGGGGCAATCAGATATTCTCATCTGAAAATGGAGCTGGAGAGTAAGATGACCAAGTTTCTCAAATGTGACTGGATTTAAGATGTTTCATTTTGCTCACATTCTAATGGGGTCAAATGCTAGAAAACATGGGTACACTTTTAAGTGGTTGCTTTCAGAACAAATCACTGAAAAAATAAAGGTAGTGGGCTGAAAAGAACCTAAGGCAAAGACTCAAACACTAAAAGAAACCCAAAAAAACTAGGAGCTGCTGCTGCATTTAAGATTCATAATCCTTAAACAAGATCAAAAAGAAAACTCAAAAAAAAGAATTTGCCAAATAGGCCAAATCTAATGTAAAACATAAGTTATTATTATTACATTTGATAAATGTGTTAGCTCTTTTTAAAAAGTTATCCTTTGCTTTTATTATTCTGATATTTGTGATACAAATAAAATTATTTTTAAAAGCAAGTCTCTCCTTTTATCATTTCTACTTGAAAGATTTAACTGAACTGATATGTGACTGCGAATAAAACAGTTGGGTTGGAGATCCAAGATGGCGGACTAGAGGGAGGCTGCGTTCCATGTCGCTCTGGAACTCCGGTTTCAAGCAGAGTATATCTGTTTCTTGGTGAGGCAGTTTTTGCTGCTTATCAATCCCCTGCTGTTTACCCCATTTGTCTGCTGTCATCACCTGCAGTCTGCCAGCATATCGACGCCTTTTTTGAGTGCAGATTGCTCACTGTCAGGCACCTATCGTCCGCCATTTGCATGCCTCTCGCCTGTCCATCGCCTGCCTTTCACCTATCCATCACCCACCGCCCGAGGTTCACTTCCCGATCTTCCGACAACAGTCAGCAAACTGATCACCGACTGCCAGTGGAGCGCCACCTGCCTGCTGTTGCCTGGAAGTTCACTGTTACAGTACCGGCAGGTTTGATTACACATGGCTGCTGCCATTTTGAGACAACAGCCAGGCCCCGTAGGACCCCTGGCCGGATTGACTGAGCCCCATCTTCAGGATCCCTCAGCCCGACCAATCACTCCCGGCCTCTGGGGCCCACACATTGACTGACTGCTCCCTGCCGCCAGGATCCCCAGACCAACTGACTGAGCCTTATCACTGGGACCCTAGACCGACTGCACCCAGCCTCCAGGATCCCACAACCACACCAAACTCACCCGACCTCCAGGACTCCTGCCTGACCAACCATACCTCGCCTCCAGGATCTCCAGCTGACCATGTCCACACGCTGAGCTGCATCTCCCCATTTGCCAACACATTTGGAAGCCAAAGTGGCCATCTTGGGTTATCCTGGAAGTCAGAGCTCTGATCTTTAGGTGGGGCAAATCCCATCCTGAGATGCCTGCTGGAGACCTGAAGTTCAATGTCAGGTATCTCTCCTGCATCAGGCTACTAAAGACTGGGAGGTTTTATTACTACATGACTGTCATACTGTAGATTTTCTTTTTCCTCCTTATTGAAAAATTTTACATTTTATTTCTTTACTTTTCTTGCTCTCTTTTCCTTTTGTTTACCTGTTCCCTCAGAGTCTCTTTCTCCCTTTTTTGCATGCTAACATCCAATTTCTTTTGATTACACTCTCACCCTTTCTATTATCTAGAACTTCTGTATATTCTTTTCTTATCCCATTAACAGCCAAATTCTACATCCCTCTGCATCCTCTTTGTCCTCCATTAGAAACTGCAGACCTTATTGCAAATCTGTTTGTTTTACTGAAGATAATATTTGAACTCATTCTGTTTATTATGACAATTTTGTTATTGTCCTCATAGGGCTATTTGGTCTAGGATTGCATAGTGTCTGAATTTGGCACTGCTAATACTGATCTCCCCTTAAAGAAAAAGGTTTTGGAAACCTATAGGGCCACTATAAGGCTATAGGGGGAATCTGCAATACCCCAGATCTGCACTGCTAGAGGGGAAGATACATAAACAACATGAAAAAACAAGGAAAGAAAATGATCCAAACAAATCTAGATTCCATATTAATAGACTCCAATGACAGTATGTTAGAAGAAATGTCAGAAAAAGACTTCAGATTATACATGATTAAGATGATTCGCGAAGCAAAGGATGAGATAAGAGAGCAAATGCAGGCAATGAATGATAATACCAATAAGCTGAAAGAGCAACTGCAGGAAGCAAAAGATCATTTCAACAAAGAGATAGAGATTCTCAAAAAAAAAAAAAAAAAAAAACCAAATGGAAATCCTTGAAATGAAGGAGACAATAAACCAAATAAAAAACTCAATGGAAAGCATCAACAATAGACTTGGAAGACAGAACCTCAGACAATGAAGACAAAATATCTAATCTTGAAAATAAAGTTGCCCAAACAGAGAAGATGGTAACAAATCATGAACAGAATCTCCAAGAACTATGGGACATCATTAAAAAAACAAATTTAAGAATTATAGGAATTGAGGAAGGCACAGAGATACAAACCAAAGGAATAAACAACTGATTCAATGAAATAATATCAGAAAATTTCCCAAACCTGAAGAATGAAATGGAAAATCAAATACAAGAGGCTTACAGAACACCAAATGCACAAAATCACAACAGATCCACACCAAGGCACATTATAATGAAAATGCCTAACATTCAAAATAAAGATAGGATTTTGAAGGCCGCAAGAGAAAAGCATCAGATTACATATAGGGGGAGACCAATACAGATAGCAGCCGACTTCTCAACCCAGACTCTAAAAGCTAGAAGGGCCTAGAACAACATATTTCAAGCTCTGAAAGAACATGGTTGCCAACCAAGAATCCTATACCCAGCAAAACTAACCTTCAGATTTGAAGATGAAATAAAATCCTTTCATGATAAACAAAAGTTAAAAGAATTTACAAATAGAAAGCCTGCACTACAGAACATTCTGAGCAAAATATTCTATGAGGAGGAAATGAAAAACAACAATGTAGGTCAGCAAAGGGAGGAACTACATTAGAGAAAAACCACTCAAAGGAGAAACCAAGCCAACTTAAAAACCAAAAATAAGCCCAAATGACTGGGAATATGAATCATATCTCAATAATAACCCTGAACATTAATGGCCTAAACTCATCAATCAAAAGACATAGACTGACAGAATGGATTAAAAAGAAAGACCCAACAATATGCTACCTTCGAGAGACTCATCTCATACAAAAAGACATCCACAGACTAAAGGTGAAAGGATGGGAAAAAACCTACCACGCACATGGACTTAAAAAAAAAAAGCAGGGATTTCCATTCTTATATCAGATAAAGTGGACTTCAAGCCAAAGTTAGTCAGAAGGGATAAAGAAGGACATTTCATACTGCTTAAGGGAACCATAAATCAGGAAGACATAACGATCGTAAATATTTATGCCCCAAACAATGGTGCATCCCTGTACATCAAACAAATTCTTCTCAATTTCAGGAATCAAATAGACCACAACACAATAATTCTGGGTGACTTTAATGCACTGCTGTCACCACTAGATAGATCTTCCGAACAAAAATTGGACAAAGAAATCATAGAACTCAATAACACAATCAATAACCTAGACTTAATAGACATATATAGAATATTGCATCCAACAACGAGTGGATTCACTTTCTTCTCAGCAGCACATGGAATCTTCTCGAAAATAGACGTATGTTATGCCACAAAGCAGCCCTTAGGAAATGAAAAAAATAGAGATACTGCCTTGTGTTCTCCCAGATCATAATGGACTGAAAGTAGAAATCAATGACAAAATAAATAACAGAAATTACTTCAACACCTGGAGACTAAATAATATGCTATTGAATGAAACATGGATAACAGAAAACATCAGGGAGCAGATAAAAAAATTCTTAGAGGTCAATGAGAATGACAATACAACATATCAAAATCTCTGGGACACTATGAAAGCGGTACTAAGAGGAAAATTCATTGCGTGGAGCACATTCCAGAAACAAATGAAAAGTCAACAACTACATGACCTAAAATTACAGCTCAAAGCCCTAGAAAAAGAGGAACAGAATAACAGCAAAAGTAGTAGAAGACAGGAAATAATTAAAATCAGAGCTGAAATCAATGAAGTTGAAACAAAAGAAACAATTCAAAAAATTGACAAAACAAAAAGCTGGTTCTTTGAAAAAGTAAACAAAATAGACAAACCCTTAGCCACACTAACAAAGAGAAGGAGAGAGAAAACTCAAATTACTAAAATTCATGATGAAAAAGGAAATATCACAACAGACACCATGGAGATACATAACATAATGAGAAGCTCCTTTGAAAATCTGTATTCCAACAAAATAGAAACTACCGAAGACATTGACAAATTTCTAGAGACACATGCTCCTCCCAAATTGAAACAGGAGGACATGCAATACACAATTTAAACAGATCAATATCAAGCAATGAAATAGAAGAAGCCATTAAAAACCTATCATCCACGAAAAGCCCAGGACCAGATGAATTCTCAGCCGAGTTCTACAAGACCTTCAAAGAAGAACTCATTCCGATACTTCTCAAAGTATTCCAGGAAATAGAAAAGGAGGGTACCCTACCAAACTCATTCTATGAAGCTAATATCACCCTCATACACAAATCAGGAAAAGAACATCAAGGAAAGAAAATTTTAGACCGATATCCTTGATGAATATAGATGCAAAGATCCTTAACAAAATATTGGCAAACCATATCCAAAAACATATTCAGAAAATTGTGCACCATGATCAAGTGGGGTTCATCCCTGGAATGCAAGGATGATTTAACATCCATAAATCAATAAATGTAATCCATCATGTCAATAGACTTAAGGACAAGAATCATATGGTTATATCAATTGACGCAGAAAAAGCGTTCGACAAAATACAACAACCCTTCATGCTCAAAACACTAGAAAAAATAGGGGTAGTAGGAACATACCTGAACATTATAAAGGCTATGCTAAGCCCATGGCCAACATCATTCTGAATGGAGAAAAACTGAAACCATTCCCTTTAAAAATGGGAACAAGACAGGGATGTCCTCTTTCACCACTTCTATTCAACATTGTCCTCAAAACTCTAGCCAGAGCAATTAGACTAAAGAAATTAAAGGATATGAATAGGAAAAGAGGAACTTAAGCTGTCACTATTTGCTGATGATATGATTCTATATTTAGAGGATCCAAAAACCTTCTCCAGAAAACTTCTAGACCTCATCAATGAATTCATCAAAATAGCAGGCTATAAAATCAACACACATAAATCTAAAGCATTTTTATATGCAAGCGACGAAACATCTGAGAGGGAAATAAGGAAAACAACTCCATTTGCAATAGCCTCAAAAAAAAAAAATAAAATAAAATACTTGGGAATCAATCTAACCAAAGAGGTAAAAGATCTCTACAAAGAGAACTACAAAACATTGAAGAAAGAAATTGAGGAAGACCTTAGAAGATGGAAAGATCTCCCATGTTCTTGGATAGGAAGAATTAATATTGTCAAAATGGCCATACTACCAAAAGAGCTATACAGATTCAATGCAATTCCAATTAAAATCCCAATGATGTACCTTACAGAAATAGAGCAAGCAATCATGAAATTCATCTGGAAGAATAAGAAACTCAGAATAGCTAAAGCAATCCTTAGCAGGACGAATGAAACGGGGTATCACAATACCAGAACTTCAACTATACTACAAAGCAATAGTAACAAAAACGGCATGGTATTGGCACCAAAATAGAAAGGTAGATCAATGGTACAGAGTAGAGGACATGGACACAAACCCAAATAAATACAATTTTCTCATACTAGACAAAGGGGCCAAAAATATGCAATGGAGAAAAGATGGCCTGTTCAACAAATGGTGCTGGGAAAACTGGAAATCCATATGCAACAGAATGAAACTAAACCCCTATCTCTCATCCTGCACAAAAATCAACTCACAATGGATTAAGGACCTTGAAATCAGACCAGAGATCCTGCATCTTATGGAAGAAAAAGTAGGTCCAAATCTTCAACTTGTTGGCTTAGGATCAGACTTCCTTAACAGGACTCCCATAGCACAAGAAATAAAAGCAAGAATCAACAACTGGGATAGATTTAAACTAAAAAGCTTTCTCTCAGCAAAGGAAACTATCAGCAATGCGAAGAGAGAGCCTACAGAGTGGGAGAATATCTTTGCCACTCATACTTCAGATAGAGCACTAATTTCCAGAATATATAAAGAACTCAAAAAATTCTACACGAAGAATACAAACAACCCAATCAACAAATGGGCTAAGGATATGAACAGACGCTTCACAGAAGAAGATCTACAAGCAATCAACAAACATATGAAAAAATATTCAACATCTTTAGTAATAAGAGAAATGCAAATCAAAACTACACTAAGATTCCATCTCACCCCAATTAGAGTGGCAATTATCAAGAATACAAGCAACAATAGGTGTTGGAGAGGATGTGGGGAAAAATATACACTCATACATTGCTGGTGGGGCTGCAAATTAGTGCAGCCACTCTGGAAAGCAGTGTGGAGATTCCTTAGAAAACTTGGAATGGACCCGCCATTTGACCCAGCTATCCCATTCCTCGGCCTATACCCAAAGGACTTAAAATCAGCATACTACAGAGATACAGCCACATCAATGTTCATAGCTGCTCAATTCACAATTGTCAGATTTTTGAACCAACCTAGATGCCCTTCAATTGATGAATAGATAAAGAAACTGTGGTATATATATACAATGGCATATTACTCAGCCATAAAGAATGATAAAATTATGGCATTTGCAGGCAAATGGATGAAATTGGAGAATATCATGCTAAGTGAGATAAGCCAATCTCAAAAAAACCAATGGACAAATGATCTCACTGATAAGCAGATGATGACACATAATGGGGATGGGGGAGCAAGAATGAAGGAAGGAGGGACTGTATAGAGGGAAAAGAGGGGAGGGGGGGAGGAAAAATAATAGAATGAATCAAACATCATTACCATATGTAAATGTATAATTACGCAAATGGTATGCTGTTACTCCATGTACAAACAGAAACAACATGTATCCCACTTGTTTACAATAAAAATGAATTTAAAAAAAAAAAAAACAGTTGGGTCTATAATCCCAACACCTCAGGAAGCTGAGGCAGGAGAATCACAAATTCAAGGCCAGCTGCAGCAACTCAGGAGGACCCTGCCTCAAAATAAATGAAAAAGGGACTGGAATGTAGTTCAGGGATAAAGCATCCCTGGGTTCAATCCCCACTACTAAATAGCAATGATAATAATAAAATAGAACAATGAACAGATTGGCTAATTACTCCTTTATCATCAATTTACAAGCAGGCTAATTAAGCATCAGATTCCACAGGACTCTGAAGTTCTGGGGCTGGCTAGTAATCCCTACCTGACCATTTACAATAACTTTAGAATTTACATTTGCTCTCTGTCTTTGCTCTCAGCGCAGTCACCTAAAACTCTTAACCCCCTGAACACTTTCTTCACCTTTCTGCAAGCTATACATTATCAGAGTGCCATGTGTGTGACTTAATTTTTCTAGATCTTAGTAATGAAGATTGGAATAAAAGAACCTCTCATTGCCTGACTTGTTCCTACCAAGTGACCCATTCAGTACTTGGAGAATTGCAAACTATGAAAGTGATACAGCTTGTGAATTTGTTATTCAATAAATTGTGACACTGTGGAAAGTCACAAACATGTCCAGTCTATGTTAATGGCACAGTTTCATCACTTCGAGTGAGCGGGAGTATATAGGCGAAGCTTTGGGAGTGGGGGCAGAGAAGTTTCCAAGCTGGCAGATCAAGCTCAGTGGAAACCTGGGGACTCTGATGGTCTGTTGACAGGTTGGCAGATGCTCCATGGGCCCCCATAACTAGTTGTGGGACACTTCTCCTTTCATGAATTTCAGATAAGGGGGTTATATTTAGTGAGAATGATAAGTTCATGGGCCTCAATTTTTTAACTAATTTTTAATTTGTTCTAATTAATTAGTTGTACATGGCAGTAGAATGCATTTATACTTTTTGATAACTCATACATAAATGAAGTGTAACTTCTCATTTTTCCGACTGCACTTATTGTAGGATCACATTTGTTATGCAGTCATACATGTACATGAGATAATGTCTGTTTTACTCTACTATCCTACCTACCCTCTACCCCTCCCCTTCCCTTCACTCTCCTCTACCTATAAAGTAACTCTATTCTTCCCTAGCCTACCCTCCCTATTGTGAATTAGCATCTGCATATCAGAGAAAATATTTGACATTTGGTTTTGGGGGGATTGGCTTATTTTACTTGGCATAATGTTCTTAGGTTGCATCCATTTACTAGCAAATGCCATAATTTCATTCTTTAAAGTTGAGTAATATTCCAGTGTGTGTGTGTGTGTGTGTGTCACATTTCCTTTATCCATTCATCTATTGAAGGGCACCTAGGTTGGTTCAATAGTTTAGCTATTGTGAGTTGAGCAGCTATTAACATTGATGTGGCTGCGTCACTATAGTATGCTGATTTTAAGTCCTTTAATATAAACTGAGGAGTGAGATAGCTGGATCAAATGATGGTTCCATTCCAAGTTTTCTGAGGAATCTCCACACTATTTTCCATAATGGTTGCACCAATCTGCAGTCCCACGAACAATGTATGAGTGTACCTTTTTCCCCACATCCTCGCCAACACTTATTGTTGCTTATATTTTGGATAATTGGTCATTCTGATTGGAGTGAGAGGAAATCTTAATTTTGATTTGCATTTCTCTAATTGCTAGAGATGTGAACATCTTATGGGTTTGATAAGCTCTTGCATCCATGTGCTTCCGATTTAATTCAATAAGTTCACAGGTGTTCATTTTTATTAGCACTATTAATTTATCAGTTTGTACCTATGGTTACGCTGTGCAAATGGTGGTTGTTTATTTGTACACACAAGGTACAAACAAAGTATAAAATCATTCTACTTTGGCCCATTTGTACTCAAAACAGAGTAACTCATGGTCAACTACTGCTTTACAAAATGGAATAGCTCAGAGATAGGTACAGCCTGAAAACTGCTGTTCTGTTCATCATGGAGTAACTCAGAACAGGGCTCAGCCTGCTCTCTGCATCATTTAACTTCCCCATTCTTACTGGCTGGCACTGAGTCAAAAGTTTCCATCTCAGTCAGGTACAGTGGCACATGCCTGT
The DNA here is from genome assembly GCF_902686455.1 of Sciurus vulgaris. NCBI lineage: Eukaryota > Metazoa > Chordata > Mammalia > Rodentia > Sciuridae > Sciurus > Sciurus vulgaris. Next base: position 69,815,031 of record NC_136470.1, on the reverse strand, counting down.
AATCCCAGCAACTCAGGAGGCTGAGGCAGGAGGATCACAAGTTCAAAGCCAGCCTCAGTGATAGTGAGGTGCTAGAACTCAGTGGGACCCTGACTCTAAATAAAATACAAAATAGGGCTGTTGATGTGGCTCAGTGGCCAAGTGCCCAGGAATTCAATACTGGGTACCAAAAAAAAAAAAAAAAAAAAAAAAAAAAAAAAGTTCCCATCTCTGGTATCACCTGAAGACGACTCCTACATTAGATGCTGGTCACAAGGCCTAGGTTGTTTTACCTGTGCTTCCTACTGACCAGCTATATAGCTGGGTTCCCACAACCTTCTCTTTCGATTTTCCCACACTTCTCCTTGGGTTTAATTTACTTAAACAGCTTATAGAGCTCAGGCAAACATTTTACTGGTTTAGAATAAATATTACAAAGTAAACATATGAAGAGATACATAGAGTTAAGTAGGGAGAAGGGGCATGGAAGCTCCATGCCCTTTTTGAGCAGGCCACTCTTAGGAACCTCCTGGGTTTCAGCTATCTGGAAGCTTTCCAATCCCTGTTCTTTTGGGATTTTATGGCGGCTTTATTACATATGCATGATTGATTAAATCCTCAGCCACTGGTGATCAGCTCAACCTTTGGTTCCTTTCCCCTTACCAGAGTTTGTGGGTGGGACTGAAAATGCTTGCCCTCCCAATTCTGCTTGGGTCTTTTAGGTGAACAGCCCCATTCTCTAGGGAGATGGATGCTAGCCATCCCTTGACTAATTCACATACAAAAAGACACTATCACTTTCGAGAGTCCACGGATTTTAGGAGTTGTATGTCAAGGACGAAGACCTAATATATTTCACAATATTATACTTTACCTAAATAGTTTCACTTAGTATGCAATCTCAAGTAGATGCTATTTCATTTGGCACATTCAGAAATCTAAGAAGTGAAGTAAAATGGCTTTGCTATAGTTCACATGGCTGGGAGCCAATGATCTGCCTCTGGAGCCCATGACTGTAGCTACTATTTTACACTGCTCTACGGACCTAACTTTTATGGAACAACAGTATTCTTAAAGTAGAGGTCCAACACTGAAACAAAATACTAGCAGCTTTTCCTCCTCAATAATTTAGTAGTCTCCCCTCTTCAGAGGGAGATACATTTCAAGACCCACCAGTGGATGCTTGAAACTGTAGACAGTTCAGTACCCTATATATGTGGCACTGAGAACTTTCACCTTTCCACTTGAACACTTTACAGCTTCTCTTTGGCAAATCTGAATTGCCAGCATCACTTTCTTGTGTTGTAGAGGCACTGTTAAGTAAAATAAGAGATATTTAGACATAAGCACTGCGATACCTCACCTGATCTGATAAGCAATGAGTCTACTAGTGATGAATGGATGGGTAGAGTATAGAGCATGGGCATACTGGATAAAGGAATGACTCCCGTCCTGGGAGGTATGGCATGAGAGTTTATCACTCTACTCAGGAAGGCACACAACTCAAAACTTACGACTTGCTATTTCTGGAACCTTTCATATAAAATTTTCAGATCATAGTTAACTATTGGTAATTGAAACTACAGAAAGTAAAACTTCCAAGGTGGGGACTACTGAATACTCAGTCCAGGCTTGTTCCATTCTCATTTACTAATTGCTGAAATCTGCAAGACAGCATTTAGGCAGTAGCTCCAAAGTGTAGGGATGGTGTGTCTCTTCTAAATAACTCCAGCATACAATACACACTTTATCAGCAACAAACAAAGTTAGACTGTTTCTTTAATAATGGTGACCTACTTCCTTTTTATTAACTTTGTATTTTATCTCAAATGACATAGAAGTCACTTTTGATTCTTATTAGAACAAATAAAACACTACTATACATTAGCTCACAATGATTCAAGGATCCAAGGGTTTTATAGACCCCCTAGAGTTGGTGGGTTTTTTTTTTTGTTTTTTTTTTTTTTTTTTTTTTTTTTTTAGTGGGTGGGGATAACTGAAACTAGAACTCAGGAATGCTTTACTATTGATCTACATCCCAGCCGCCCCCCCACCTTTTTAAAAAAATTTTGAGATAGGATCTTATTAAGTTGCTTAGGGCCTTGATAATTTGCCGAGACTGGCCTCAAACTTGTGATCCTCCTGCCTCAGCCTCCCAAGTTGCTGGGATTATCAGATGTGTACCAGCACACCTGACTAAAATACCCATCGAAAGAACTACATGGGCAAATACACAGCCTATAGAATTCAACTTTAATCTTTTGGGAAATTTTTTACTTTATTTGTAAAATCCAGGGTAAAGAAATATAAGCACCTCCTCCCACTCTGCCCCTCCTGGGCCTTGTGGGCTGGGCAGCCATTTTGGGAAGAGCTTTGTTATGGTTGTGGGCTAGTCACCTTTGCAGGGCCAAGAAACTAGGGACGCGTCCTTAGACACCGCATCTCCTCCTTGGCTGTAGCTCCGCCACTGCTCGATTGGTAGATGCATGTGGCCTTTTTAATGATTGAGTAATGATGGAAATGGATCCAAAATAAAAAGTGACTTCTCTACCAAAGCAGTAGAAGATTCTTCATATCACCTTCCAGTAGCTGAATTCAGTTTTCAGGAAGAAGCAAAACAAGTGAAATACAGAAAACTGAAAACAAGAAAATCTCATTTTGGAACTTCCTTGACTATTCCTTACCCCCTTTCTACTTTTTAAAATTTTGTTCTGAATTTATAAATATTGAAGACCAACGAAATAGAATATACATTTAGAAGTTTTATACCAAGAAATTTGTCTTAAAAGCTGCTATTCTTGGAGGGAAAAGTAAATCAAGTTCTTGTCTGATTCTTTTTTTTAAACAAGATTTCATACATGTATAGATTTTAAAGTTTAAGACATAAATACATATCTGCACACTTTTTAGCAATTGTGTAAGAATAATGACATTTGTTTTAAGGGCTTTGTTATGTTTGCCACTGGAGTTGACTACTCAGATCTTTTATAGTGCTTTAATATTATATTTTTGATCTGTCACCTTGATGACATTACTTACCCACATATGAGGTGACCTGTCTGTATAGCTACGACCTTGTTATGAACAGTTCACACTCACTGTGCAAATGTCCATGTATTACCTATTTAAGCATCATCATAGTGCCATTACTCAAGGAAGTTGAATGAGGTGAACATAAACATGGCTCTTTCCCCTTACCCCCCTTTTTAAATGTAACAAATACTTTTTATGTTCCCTTTCCCCCTTCCCCTCCCCACTTCCCCCTTTTGGAAGCCAGTCAGGAACTAGGTAGTTTAGGATGAGCAATTAGAGGGACTCAGAAAGTGAGCCACATAGAGCCAGGCTTCTTTGTGCTTCATCACAAGTCCTGCTGCTGACCAGACTGCTTAAGCACCTTTTTAACAAGAAGACCTCGTGAGAGAGCCAACTGGTAGCGTCAAGGAGTTTGGAAAACAGGACCACAGAGTTTCACTCTGGGATCCTGGCCATGAGGTTGGATGCCTCACTTTGCTGAAAAGACGCTGGACCTAAATAGTGCAGCATGACTTTGTTCCTGCTTGGCTAAATTTCCCAACACCACAGTCAGCTAAGTCACCTACATCCACCTTTGAAAAGCACGGAGAGACTATCCCGAGGAGAAGGTAGATTTGGAGTGAGCCATTGTCGACACAGTTCCTCTGATGGCTTTTTAACAATGGGACCCTAGGAACTACAGGAGGTTCCTGGCCCCAGCCCTCCCTGTTCCGCCATGGTTCTGGGCACTCTGGTGTCTCTGCGGGAGCATATGCTGCGATCACAGGGAACCTATCTGGTTGGCACAGCTCTTCCTGAGGTCATGATAGCATGAGCCAGCGTAGTGGAGATGGCACAGGGAACCATCGACACTGGAATGGCAGCCTTCACTCCCAGAAAGGCTGTGCCTTTCAGGAAAAGCCACCTACAGAGATTAGGGAAGAAAAAAAAGAAGACAAGGTGGGTAAGTTGCAGTTTGAAGAGGAAGACTTTCCTTCTTTGAATCCAGAAGCTGGGAAACAGAATCAGCCATGCAGACCTATTGGGACCCCTTCTGGAGTGTGGGAAAATCCACCTTGTGCCAACCAACCCTCTGGTGCTAGTTATCAAAAAAGTTTCCAAAGGGGATCCTGCTGCTGCCTTCTCTGCTACATTCACCTCACCAGGATCTCACCATGCAAATGGGAACAAATCGCCAACTATGGTTCCAAGTGTTTATAAGAACTTGGTTCCTAAGCCTGCACCACCTCCTTCCAAGCCCAATGCATGAAAATCTAGCAGAATGGAACACAAATCAGGATCCCTTTCCTTTAGCCGGGAGTCTGCATTTACCAATCCAATCTCTGTTACCAAACCAGTGGTACTGGCTGGTGGCGCAGTTCTCAGCTCTCCCAAAGGGAGTCCCTCCAGCATTACCCCTCCAAATGAGATCAGCTCCTCTCGGCTGACCGAGTTGACCCGCCGAACCACTGACAGAGTGAGTTCCTGAAGACTCTGAAGGATGACCAGAATGGAGACTTTGCAGAGAACAGAGACTGCGACAAGCTTGAGGATTTGGAGGACAACAGCACACCTGAACCAAAGGAAAATGGGGAGGAAGGCTGTCTTCAGGACGGTCTTTCTCTCCCTGTGGTAGAAGAAGGAGGGGGGGGGGGGGTTTTGTCGCACTCTCTGGAAGCAGAGCACAGGTTATTGAAAGCAATGGGGTGGCAGGAATATCCTGAAAATGAGAAGTGCCTTCCTCTCACAGAGGAAGAGCTAAGAGTTCCACATGGAGACAGCAGCTGAGAAGAAATGGCTTTGGAAAGAACGGCTTCTTGCAGAGCCGCAGTTCCAGCCTGTTCTCCCCTTGGAGAAGCACTTGTAAAGCAGGGTTCAAGGACTCAGACACAGAAACCAGTGGCAGTGAAACATCAGATGATGATGCCTGGAAGTAGGCATATAAATGCTCACAGTAAATCTGACCCAGTAAACTCAGCTTGTGTGTTTAGGGAATACACAGAGGAAATTGTTCTTTTTTCCTTTTCCTTCTCTTAATGTTGTTGAATACTTCATGCACAAGAGAAATAATCATATCCCAAAGAAAGAGAGTTGGCTTGTGTAGCTTTTGTTGTTGTTCTTCCCTGTTACCTGCTTAATAGAAGTTTGTGTGGAGGGATTTTTTTTTAAATACACACACACAGTACATATGGGGCGATGCGCAGGAGGGAGCTGGCGGTGCGGAGATGCAGAGAGGAGAGATGGGTCTGCAGCAACAGCTTCTACTACCAGCCCCTGGGGCACTCACCCCTGCTCAAGCAATCACTGTCAATGACAAAGTGACTACTGACGTTACAACTGTATTAAATCAATGCTAATAATTTGGATATTTCATTTTATTTTTGGTTGCTTGGGTAACTAGCCCTTAACAAAGCATATGTGGTTTTTGTTTGTTTTTGTTTTCTTTTTCCTTTTTGGGTACAGCTGTAAAATATTTGCATATAGGAAATGCTGTGTTATTCTTGCAACCTTCATATTCAGGGTGGATTGTAAAATATAAATTTTTGTGAGATTTCAAAGATTAAGATTATTTTGATGACATTATTTACAGATTCAAAAGATGTGGTTATCACAAGTCTGTTGAGGGGAAAAACTACTGCATAAAATAACTAACCTGGAACAAATATTTTGCATCAGTTTAGGAAAAAAAAAATATAAGCATACAAATGGAACAATAGATTGATACAGATGTAACTTTGTATTTAAGGATAAATAAAATGAGAATTGAGTAGCACAATTCTTGATTTAAAGAGAGAGAGAGAGAGAGAGAGAGAGAGAGAGAGAGAGAGAGAGAGAGAACGAGAGAGCGAGAAAGAGAGAGAGAGAGCTAGAGAAGAACAAGTCACTGCCAGCGCAGGAGCCGGGGCTTACATGTGCCAGCAGACTGATCCAGTGCCAGAGAAGACAAGACTGGCACTGGCATTCATGGCTACAACGGGATAGCTCCTTCAGCTCTCCCATGAGTTTCAAGTCTGGAACATTCTCAGTCCTTGTCTTGTTTATCTGGTGATGAAGGGTTTCTAGGACGGTTTAGCAGGGCTTCAATTTTCTTAGCATCCTCCTCGGATTGATCTTTCTGTAGGCTATTTTCAATTTCCTGAGGGAGCTGCTCAGTAAGTTGCAGTCTGGCTTTCCTGTAGTCAAAGAGTAAAAAGGATGTAAATTATCCACTTCTTAGTTCTTACAGAGATTTAAGACAAAAATTATTTGTCTTACTCTCCCTGCTTTGGTATGTTAACTTACGTGCAAACACTGTTCTTTGTGCTTCATAACAATGACTCTTTTCTCTCTCCTAACCTGTTCTACTCACAAGCCACCCATGTACCATTCCCACATTATCAAAATGGATGCTGTTATAGTGAAGGAAGCCATGTGTACTCAGGAGCACTAGACAGCAGCCTGTTACTCTCATCTTTCAGAGGATCTGCACAGAGTCTGCCGTAAGTCTGACTACCCTACCCAGGAAAGAGATTACTCTACTCCAGAAAATGACCAGATGGAATAGACAAAAGTTTTTATGCTCCTTCCTCAGTAGCATCCCATTCATGAACAGTCACTATGTCTACTCAATTCCTCTGTGCCTACAGCAAGAAGTAGAATTATTATTATTATTTTTTTTTTGGTACTGGGGATTGAACTTGGTGGCACTTGACCACTGAACCACATCCCCAGCCCTATTTTGTATTTTATTTAGAAACAGGGTCTCACTGAATTGATTAGGGCCTCACTTTTGCTGAGGCTGGCTTTGAACTTATGATCCTCTTGACTCAGCCTCCCGAGCTGCTAGGACTACAGGTATCTGCCACCACACCCAGCTGAAGTAGAATTTTTGAATGTAGAAATTTAACACGTTCTGTATTGTTTATAGATATAAACAATATAGGGGTGACCACTTTTTAAACAAGCTAAGTAAAGCCCCTTGAAATGCATTACTGTTAGGTAATTTCTTATGCGGTCAAGAACACAGGAAAAGAAAAATATGCAACCAAATGAAGTTCATAACATTTTAACATTTTTATTACAGTTTCTAAAGAAAGATCCTCACCAAATTAAAATTAAAATTAGAGTCTTTCATTTTTCTATTCTCCTTAATTAAAAGGAGTAAGACCATGAAGGGTATAAGTTGAAGGACAGTAAATATAAATTTTTCTTAGCCAGGTGGGATGGCATATGCCTGTCATCCCAGCAACTTGGGAGACTGAGGCTGGAGGACTGCAAGTTCAAAGCAAGCCTCAATTTAGCAAGGTTCTAAGCAACTTCATGAGACCCTGACTCAAAATGAAAATAAAAACTGCTGGGGAAGTGGCTCAGTGGTTAAGAACCCCTGGGTTCAATCCCTAGTACCAAAACAAAAAAACAAAATAAACAAAAACTTTTCTTTGAATTGGGTGGCAAGTCAAGAGTACTTGGGTCAGCAGAGCACCACCAAATTAGGCCATGGTTGGAAAGTCAGATCCCCTAGTCTTAACATCTCCTTACCACTCTTCCAGTTTCAGCTCATACAGTGCCTTTCGATCCTTCTGTTTTCTCTCCTGAACTGTCTCACCGAAGTACTTCTGAAGTGCCATGAATAGGCCTCCAACAGGAGTGCTGAGGGGAGGGAGAGAGAAAGTTTAGGGAACGCATCCTCAGTCTCTGTGCGACATGTGAGCAACTCCACTAAGCAACAGCACTGATCCACTTGTTCACTATCAGATGGAGGAACATTTGACAATTAAAGCATCTTTGTTAACATGGTTAACATCACTGAACTGTACACTCAAAAATGGTCAAGATGGTAAATATTTGTTACATGTTTAAATTTTTTTAAATGTTTTAATTAGTTACTTTAATACCTCTCTCCTACAAGTCAAGCTGGTATATTAACACTACAATAAAAATGTCAGCAGTGGATAAGGCTGGATATGGCATGCTGAATTTTTTTAATTAAAAATTTTAAAAAGAACCCATAAATCTACAGAATTATCCCACTCCTGAAAAAAAGGTGAAAAAAGGGGGTAGATAGGAAGGGAGAAAGGAGAACTTTTTTATTCATATGAATGTCAAGTGATGAAAACAGAGGGACTAACCGAATTAGCACAATAGTTTGCAAATACCTTTCTAACAGTCAATTATAGCATGAATCATTAATGTATCATTAAAACCACTAGGGGAAAAAGTTGGAGAGCAGGACATTAACACAGTCTCATCCTACAAATACTTAGTATTCATAACTGGAAAGGGATATTTTTGCAATGGAGAAATTTAGTAGATGTTGCCTTAGCAGAATTCTAAAATAGTCTCCCCAAATTTGCTTTCCTAATTCCCCCACTGTGAACGGGATGAAATATTATTCCCATAACTATATTAAGTTACATGGCAAAATAGATTTTACAAATATAATTAAGGTGACTATTCGGTTGAATTTGAGTTAATCAGAAAGATCTGTCTGACTCCTTAAAAGCAGAGTTTTCTCTGGCAGAACAGAAGTAGAAGATTCAAAGTATAAGAAGTTTTCAAGGTGCTTTGCTGGTTTCAAACTGGAGGGGATCTGTGGAAGGAATGTGGATGGGCCTGTAGGGACAGAGAGTAGCTTCTGCTTCATGGGAAGCAAGGAAACAGGGACCACAGACCTATAGATACGAAGAACTGGATCCTTTTCAACAGGCCATATGAGCTCAAAGCAGATTCTTCTCCAGGACCTTCATATAAGAGCACAGCCTAGCTAATACCTTGATTTTGACCTCGAGAAACCCTAAGCAGATAAGCTCACCCAGACTTATGATCTGTGGAATAGTGAGTATTGTTTTAAGGAGTTAAGTTTACAGTAATTTGTTACACAGAAGTATAAAACCAATTTATCAAGTAATTAAAATATTACTCAAAATGGGTGACTCAATATGTCTCTTAATGTGATACAAAGAGGGCACTGCTTTACCTATACTGTATTCCCAAAAACATTTAATCTAAATCTAATCCTGAGGGACCAATCACTTGAGAAACAATCTGAGCATTATAGTGATAACTGAGGAAACCTGAATATGGATCCTATCTTAGTTGCATTAGAACAATGTTTACTGTGATAATTGTATTGTGATTCCATCCTGGGAGATACTGGTATATGTAGGAGTAAAGTGTCATGAGGTCTCAAAAAGTTTAGTCAAGAAGAAAAAAGAAAGGAAAAAAATATACTTACATCCCACACATACACAGAACTACAGAAAACAAATGTGGCAAGATGATGACAACTGGTGAATTTAGGTAAAGGGTACATGGGGGTTTAACATACTAATTCATTCAACTTTTCTGTAGGTTTGAAATTGTTCAAAATTAAATAGTTGGGGAAGAAAAAACATTTTAGTCTTTTAAGGTAAACAAACCAAAACCAACCAAAAAATTTTATAGAATGTGCTTATTAACTGTTTTATTCTTTCTTCCAGCTCCTTATAAATACCTTTACTCCAATTACAAACAATTTTAGATATCAGTGATATTTAAACAATTTTTGCGCAGTGAAATGGGATTTTGAATATATACTCTACCTTAGGTAGTTGTATTAAATCAATCTTAAATTGTTTATTGTGATAATTACATTGTGATAAGTGTAAGTAAGATCAATTAGGGTAGAACTAGAATTGGACAAAGTCTTATAGACTTTCAGTATTAAATATGTTTTTTGGAAATGAATGACCATTTTAATAGGTAAAGCATTAATAAAAGATGTACCAATTTAAAATCCAATCATTTTAACACTTACCCCAACAAGGCTCCAATTATACCACCAGCCACCAGGCCTCGAATGCCTAAGTTTATTCTGAAAAGACCTCCTGTGACAGCTAATTTAAAAAGAATAAAGTTAACATTAAATAATCTTTGAACACAAGAATTCCATTTTAAAATTTCCCTTCTATGATCCAATTCCCTGAGCTTCCTGAGCCTACCATTAATATGCCACTGTAAGAAAATAGCCCATACTTAACTTTCCATCTACCCTGCAGATTCAAAGGAAGAAATTTCCCTTTTACAAAAATAAACACTATCTTTACTAATGGATCCAGTGTATTCTCATTCTGCCTGGTGTTTGTCCATTTACATTTTAAAATCTGTATTTTCTTTCCTTCTACCTCTTCTATTTTTTTCTTTTTCAAGGAAAGTTCACCCAAAATAAAAACCAAATCTTCAAGTAGTCCCAGTGGCTAATGCCTTCTCCCAGCCTCACCCTGCCTATGACTGAAACACTGTTCTCAGGCAGGCCTGCAAAGCCTTGGCCTACAGTGCTCCCTGGTGGCTGGTACAGAGTATGCAGCTTTCTTTTCCACTGGGAGAGCACACATCTATGTTCATTCATTTTCTTCTTGGAAGAAGCACAATGCAACTTCTGACATTTCACACAGTAACATTTGAGGTTTATAGTTTTATTTAAATATTATATATTTATTCTTTACATTTTCTAAATGAACAAGAACAAAAATTACCTTTAATTTCATTACTCAGAGATAGTAATAAATTGGTCTCCTTCCCCTAGTCTCCCAAACAAAATCTTTTTATAATAGGGGCCAATGCTGTACATACTAAATATTTTATTTTCTTGGAACACATTATTATATTTAATATCACTAAGTTTTCCTCCACAATTCTATTCCATGGATGTACTATAAAGCATTGTCCAACATAGTATTCTATTTATGTATATTTTAAATAAAGGTGCAATGATAACTCCCATACAAAAATCTTTGTGCATTAGAATAAACTCAGAAATGTTATTTCTAGGACAAAGGGTTCAAAAATTTTAAAGGCTTTTGACTTAAATTACTACACTGCTATTCAAAAAGTTTGCATGAAATTACTTTCCCATTAAAAGTACGCAAATGCCCTGTTCTATATTCTCTTATCTTTCCCAAAAGACCAAAAGTGGTATCTAATTTAAGTCACATTTCTCAATTAGTAGAGAAAGACAGTTGTTCTACTGCAGGTTTACAAGTTATCTGTTATTTATGTATTTGAAAGAACATATTCATGTTCTTTCTCCTATCTCCAATTGAGGTATCCTTTCTCTTTGATGTATAAGGGATTTTATTGATTACCTGCTTACATTATTTTGGGATTGTTTACACTTAATATCTTCTGTGGTATTTGTGACATAGGCAAGTTTAAAATTTTTATGTGGCTAAGCCTGTTAACAATTTCCTAAATTTTCTATGCTTACGTATGTATACATATACATATGTATATACATACACATTTACATATCTTCCCACTTAGAAACCAGACATATATCTACTTCTATTTTTCTCCAAATATTTTTTATATAATCATTTTAATGAATCTCACTTTCTTGTAATGAATATAATTACAATTTAATTTCCTTCCAGCTAATAATTGTTCTAGTTTATGATTCTTTTACCATCAGTCTGAACTATCACCTTTACTCTAGTTTTGATATTTGTGTGTGCTTTATTTTGTTCCTGATTTTGAATTCTGTTCTACATATCTGCTAATACTGTTTTATTTATTGTAATTTTATTCACGTTTTAATGACAGTTGTAAGATTCTGCTCGTTATTTATGAAAATTTTTTGCTGTGCTCACAGAATCAGGATTTTAAAGCTTTAACCTTGTATAAAGTTTTTATTTTAAATCTATAATTTTGATTTAAATCGTTTTCAGTGAATACTGGGTGAACTGTACTAACTGTAACCCTATTTTTTTTCCCCAAATTTCTTTATTTTAAACTCACTGAAAGAAATAAAATTATATTTAAAAAAATAAGTATTCTCACAAACTGAAAGCCAGGAACAAAAGAACAAGTTGGTAGTTTTTCCTGAGAAGCAGATCTAATTAGCTGTAGAATGGACTTTCTCTTTCCTAGCTTTTGTCAAACAAAAAAATTATTTTTCCTATTTCTAAGGCATCAAAAGCACTCTGAATGCTACAACAGGTTGTTCAGGTACAAAGTTTCAGAGCCCTCTAACAGGGATTAAGAAACATTAAAGGCTGTTATAATTTCCTTCCTTTTAATATCAAATTGTACATACTTCTACTTTTTACATAAATTTGAGAATGTCACACTCATGACCCAAATTTCAAAAATCTGGTCATATTTTAGTAAAATCTTACTACTTCTTAATAAGAATGTCCAAAGTATCTGAGCTGGCTGAGTGCTGAAAGGGGCCAGATATAGGAATAGCTGATCTGCTCAAATGATGCCAGTCAAAAAGCACCCATCCCAGGAGACTCAGATCAGCTAGAAATTTCTACTGCGGTCTAATTCCTAACCACTAGACCTGCCCACAAAGCAGATCAAATCCTAATGGTTCATAAGTAACACATAGAAGTTACAAAAAAGTCACTTTTTAATTCCCAAAGCTCTAAACTTAAGTCATTTCCCACACTTAGTTCCCCTCATTTTTATACTGGGAAATCTATCAAACTAAAAACATTTTTTCCTTGACTTCAGTAAGATAGTCAAGACAATTGTTAGCATTTTCATTCTATGCATAATTGCTTGTGTTACAAGTTTTGATTTGCACAGGTAGTAAGTTTGAATCAGTTTTATCAGAAGTTCCAGTCTTATGTTCTGATTTGAAATATTGAGTACACACGCCAGATGATTTTACCATAGCTTGTTTTTTAAGATAGTTTATTCACAATTTGTAACCACAAATTCCCTGGGAACATTCATTTCTGAATTTTTTAAAGTGGGGGAGTAAAATGTCTGTAACACCTATTATAGGTGTTTAAAGATTCAAGGGACCTAAACTGCATTTCCAATTAATTATATAACATCAATCAGCTTTTAAAGATTCAGCAGGATTCTGTGGGTACATCCTCATTTGTTACTCCAAACACCTATAAACCTTTATGAGTAGATCAATATTCCAAAGTAAACTGGTGATGGACCCTAAGGGAAGGGAAAATTTTTTTTAAATCCCCATCCTGCCCTACCCTGTTTCTTGGTTCTGTAGGGTTAACAGCCCTCCTGAGAAGCTCTTGAACAACACTGGTGTAACCCTATTTTTATTATTTTATGATTTGTAATTTTCTTCACCAAAGTTGTACATTTATTAAATGTATTTCCCATGTAACATTTTTGTTACTATTATAATTTTTTCAAAGCATCATTGTAGGGATCTAACAAGGTTATTTATTTATACTTTACGGATTGGTGTTAATTTTCAAGCAATCTTTCAAAATATTGTCTACAAATAGAATTGCTTCCTCCTCCTTTTTTTTTTTGTAATTAAAATTAACATTTATTTGTAACGTTTGTAGTAGAATGTTTGAAATGAAATAGTTATGCATTGCCCTTATTTTTCTTTTTCTTTTTTTTGCAATGAGCATACAAAAATACACTCTATTTAGATGCACTGAGTTTTTAAGATCTGCCACATCTGATTAATCTTTCCATAATATTCTCTATTTACTTAATTTGATGTTACTGTTTATTTAGAATATATATTTGATCTGCAATTTTTCTGCTTCCTTTCTAAAAGCAATGCCTTTGCTCCGTTAATTTACATACCACAAAATTAACCTAAATATACAATTCAATGATTTTTAGTAAAAAGATTTAATGTTGTGCAAACATCACCACAATCCAATTTTAGAACATTTCTGTTCTCACAAAAAGACACCTTGTGTCTGCTTGCAATTACTCCTGGTTCTCAACCTCATCCTAGGCAATCACTAATTTACTTGCTACCTGAAAGATTCTCCTGTTCTGGACAAGTCTCTTTTTCATTTTCTCTTTCTTTCTTTTCTTTTCCTTTCTTTCTCTTTCTCTTTCTCTCTCCTCTCTCTCCCTCTCCCTCTCCCTCCCTCTCCCTCTCCCTCTCTCTCTCTCTCTCTCTCTCACACTGGAGAGTGAACCCAGTGGTACCCTACCACTGAATTACATCCTCATCCCTATTTATTCCTTATTTTTGAGATAGAGTCTCATTAAGTTGGTCAGGCTGGCCTCAAACTTGTGATCCTCTTTCCTCAGCCTCCTGAGTTGCTGGAATTACAGTGGTGTGCCACCAGGCCCAGCTTCCATTTTCTTAATGCATTTCTTCTAAAATACAAAATTTTGATTAAATCCAATTAATCAACTTTTTATTAATTATGCACTGGCTATCATATTTAAATCTTTCCTAATCAAAGGTCACAAAGATTTAGTGCATTTTCTTTCTAGTTTTATAGTTGTAGCTCTTACATTGAGGCCTTTGATCTCAGTTAATTTTTGCATATGGTATGAGGAGCGGTCAAAGTTCACCATTTGTGCAAGTGACTATGCAACACTCCAGCACCACTAGATGAGACTCTCCCCCACCCCCACTGAACTGCTTTGGCATCTTGGGAAAACCAACTGACCAGAAATATCAGATGTAGATTTCTGGACTCTCCATTCTGTTTCACTCACCTATCCTTAGGCCAGTAGTACAGTGCCTTGATTACTATAGTTCTAGTAAGTTTGAAATTGGAAAGTATAAGTTCTCCAACTTTATTTTTTTCTTTTTCAATATTGTTTTGCCTACACTGTTTCCTTTGCCTCTCCAAATAAATTAATCAGCTTGTTAATTTCTGCAAAGATAATTTAAGCCTGTTGGGATTCTGATAGGGATTTAACTTGAGATCAATCTGGGGAGAATTGTCCTCTTAATAATTTTTAATCTTCACCACCTAAAGATGCTAAACTTGAACTAAGAGGATATTAAAAGGTTTATTACACACGGAGCTTAAGGAGGAGACCAAGGTGGGTTTCCAAGTATGAAATGGCCTGAGAGAGCTGGAAGGATGAGTGGCTTGGGTTTTTATGGTGGTTGAAAGTAGGGTTAGAGTGAAGGCTTCGTGCAGACTGGAGCTAGCTAGCATGGTTTACACTACCTGTTGGCACCAATAAAGGCGGCCCATAGCACTTGTGCCCCCTCACCCCAGTACTGGGAATTGAACCCAGTGGCGCTCTACCACTGAGCTACATTCCCAATCCTTTTTATATTAAGACAGTCTTGCTAAATTGCCCAGACTGGCCTCGAACTGGTGATCCTCTTTCCTCATCCTCCAGAGTTGCTGGGATTACCATAGTTTGTGAGGACTTAGGTTTTCTTCTCTCTCTTCTCCTTTCTCTTCTCTTCTTCTCTCTCTCCTCTTCTCTCGTCTCCTCTCTCCTCCTCTCTTCTCCTCTTCTTCTTCTTTCTCTCTCTCTCTCTTTTAAGAGGAGGAAATGTTTATTTTGGTTCATGTTTTTAGAGGTTTAGTCCGTGGTTGGCCCAGTCCACTGCTCTGGGCCCAAGGTAAGGCAGAACATCATGGTGGAAAGGTATGGTGGAGGGACGATGCTCACTTCATGTGGCCAGGAAGCAGAGAGCACTTGGGCTTTCAGATGTGGGGCAACAAAGCAAGGAGGACTTCCAGTTTTTGATGTGGCATATGCTTAGAATTTATCATTCCATCCTAATAAGTAAAAAGCTAAACAAATTGAAAAGAACTCTTTTCTTAGCTCTATCACAGATGTGAGGTCACAGGACAAACTGCTGCCCTCAAAACTGGGAAAGCAGATAGATGAATACAGAGAATCACAACTCACCGGAGCAGAGAACCCATGGGAACCAGTATTGAGCAAAACCTGAACTATAAATGACAAATTGCTGGAAGCTCAGTGTAGGGAAGTCTAAGAGAGAAAAAAAAACTCCAGGGTGTCCAGTCATAGAGGATCCCACACTGTTGAATTTTATCTTCACGAGTTCTAAGTTCTCACAGTGAAAGTCTTAGAAAAATCACCTCACCCATACTGAACTACACCAGAGCACAAGTTCCTAACAAGGGTTGCCCTGAAGATAAGTGATTTCACACAGTCTAATTTATTGGGGTTTTATCAGAGACTAACAAACCTAGGGAAAATCTAAGTCCAACCTGCTCCAGCCTTCTATGTGGAAGAAGAGAAATATCCAACTCTAGCCTACTCTAGCCATTTTGTCCCACCTAAGGAAAACACTGAGAAGAACTTGTGAAGCTAACAAAGGCACATGCTCACCAAGACAGAAAACTCATCATAGAACTACAGAACGCTCTCCTCTCGCACACCTTACCATCACATTACTAAAGTCCTATTTGGTATAGTTCCTTTTACCTAGTATAGTATGTGTAGCTATTGAGAAAAACTTACATGGCATACAAAAAAGGCAAAAGCACTGCTTGAAGAGGCAGAATAAGCATCTGAATCAAATCCAGTTGTGACAGAGATGTGGGCTTTATCAGACTGAGAATTTAAAATACTATGATTAATATGCTAAGGATTCAAGTGCATAAAGTGGATAGCATGTAAGAACAGGGGTGATATGAACAGAGAGATGGAATTTTAAGGAAGAACCAAAAAGAAATGCTGAAGATCAAAAACTGTCACAGCAATGAATATACCTTTCTATGGGTTCACTGGTAGATGGAACACAGCTGGTAAAAAAGACTCTCTAAGCTAATGTGTCAATAGAAACTTCCAAAACAGAAGAACAAAGAGGGAGGGACAGAATATCTAAGAACTGAGGGACAACTTCAAAAGGTGCAACATGAATAGATGAAATGGAAGAAGAGAGAAATGAAGAAAGACAGGAAATGTTTGAAATAAATGGAATCCCCCTATATTAATCTCAGAAAACAAACCACAAATTCAGGAAGCTCAGAAAACATCAAGCAGGATTAACTGGCCCCCATATTACACATAGGCATACCATTTTCAAATTGCAGCAAATCCCAAGATAGAGAAAGAAATATTGGGCTGAGGATGTAGCTCAATGGTAGAATACTAGAGTACCATGTGTGACGCCCTGGCTTCAATCCTCAGTACCACAAAAAAACAAAAAAGGAGAAGCCAAAGGGGGATGGGGGACACCTTCCTTACCTGCAAAGATAACTACATCAGACTTCTCAGATACCACACATCAGAGAGAGTAGAGTGAGCTATTTAGTGTTAAGAGGAAAAAAAAAAAACAAAAACCACTAACAGTGTTTAATCCATTCAATTCATATGATGTTATTACTGACATGTTTAGATTAAGGCCTGCCATTTTGCTATTTGTTTTTTCTGTATCTTCTTTAATTCTATTTTGATCTTTCTGATTTTAGCTTCATCCCCACTATTATGTTTTGTTTTCAGACAAGGTCTTGTTGAATTGTCCAGGCTGGCCTCAAACTTGATCCACCTGCTTCCACCTCCTGGAGATTACAGGTGCTCACAATGCCCATACTTCTAAAAGTTACTTTCTTATTACTTTGTTCCAACATAATACCACTCTTCTCCAACTGTCATGCTCTTATTGTCATATCCGTGGTGTATGTATGTTAAATTCAACAATACGATGTCAATTCCTGTTTCATACAAACCTATGTATTTTAAAGGTTAAGAATCAGAAGAAGAAAAAATTATTTTTAAAGTGTTTTATAATAACTTATCCACTTACCATTTCTTGCACTTTCATCTACTCCTGTGGACTCAGGTGACAATTTGGTGTCATTCCCTTATTATAAGACCTCCACTCCTTCCCTCTCCTTTCTGCTACTATTGTTCAAGGTATCATTAAATGTTATGTGCCTGATACTTTACTTTTATTAGTTTTATCTGTTTTATAGAATCTATGTTGCCTTTAATAGTTACTTACATAACCACCTTTATCAATACTCTTAACTAACACTTCATGTAAATTTAAGTTAACCTCTGGTATCACGTCCTTTTTAAAAGGCAGGTTTGCAAGCAATGAATTATCTTTATCGGCAATGTATTTTTTCCTGCCTTTTTTGGGAGGGCGGGGGGAGTTACTGTGTATTTAACCCAGGAGTGCTTAACCACTGAGCTACATCCCCAGCCCTTTCTATTTTTTATGTTGAGACAGGGTCTCATTAAGTTGCTTAGGGCTTTGATAAATTGCTGAGGTTGTCCTTGAACTTGCTATTCTCCTGACTCAGCCTTCAGAGTTGCTGGGATGCCATGTGCCCAGTGAAGAATAGTTTTTCTTGCTGCTTTCAAGATTTTCCTTGTGTTTCAATAGTTTAAATATGACATGTCTAGGCACAAATCTCTTTGTGATTTTCTTGGAGTTTGTTGAATTTCTTGAAAATGTAAATTAATGTTTTTCATCAAATTTGGGGCTATTAATTCTTCAAATATTTTTTCTATTTCATTTCTCCTTCCATTCCATCGGTATTCTTATTACATATATGTTGGTATGCTTGATGGTGTCCCACAGACCTCTGATGTTCTGTTTGTCTTTCTTCACTTTTTAAATTCTGCCCTTCAGAAGAGATCATCTATCTTCAAGTTCGCTGATTTTCTTTCCTGATACCTCAAATCTATTGCTGAATTCTTTTTTCTCTGGTAAATTTCAAATTTCTATTATTGTACTTATCACCTCCAGAATTTTCATTTAATTACTTTTATGATTTCTTTCTTTACTGAGCTCCATATATTAATTCACTGTCACCATATTTTTATGTGACATTACGTGAAGTCCTTTGTTAGCTATGTACAACAGACAGGCCCCATCAGAGGCAATTCCCACTGCTATTTTTTCCTAGTTTTTCAATGTGACTTTGTTGCGATTGTTGAAAACTGAACATTTTAAGTAATATACTGCAGCAATTCTGGAGTTAGAACATGTTCCCTTTAGGGGCATGGCTGTGGTTCTTTATTTATGTAGTAACTTGCCTGGAGTAAATCTGTGGAGTCCATTTTGCTATAGAGTATAGCCATTGATGTCTGCCCTCACTTTTTATTTTTATGTCTCTCATCTTAGGAACTGTATGCACCAGCTAAGTTGTCCATCAAGGATTCATCAAAACATAAGGCTTGTATCCTTTGCCAGTGAATTTGTCTGTGGCTTAGGGAATACATTTAAAGGTGATTCAGTTTATTTTGTAATTTTCCAGGACAACAGGTAAATATGATCTTATTATGGCCCTCTGGCTTCTCTCTCTCTCTCTCTCTCTCAACACACCAGGCTATTTCTTTGGCTTTATTGTCCCTCAACATCCTCATTAAAATTCTGCCTCATCTGCCAGTCTATGGTTTGCCCTAAACAGTATCAAAACCTCAGTCTAGTTGTGTAATGTCTGAATTCCTTGATTGTTTGCAACTGTTTTCAGCAACTTCCTTACACATGGAATTTTCTGTGCTCTGCTCCAAACGTCAGCCCCCTCAAGTACAAAATCCTCTCATCCTGCCCTGTCTTTGTGGGACTTCTGCACCACAAAGCTGGAGGTTCAGGAGTGGGAGCAGCCTCAGGATAAAATCACCATAGACTCTTACTGTTCTTACCAAGATTTAGTAGATATTCTCGAATAAATGTTTCTCAATTTGTCATGTGCCTTGGATCAATTTCCAGCATCTTTAAACAGTTGTTTTTTTGATAACGTTGTTCAGTGCTACTGGTGCTTTTTGGGGAGAGGGTTTTCTAAGGTCCTCACTGAGCCATATCTAAATGTTGAATGTTTTTTTATTTCATTAATAACTAGACAATGCCAAATAATATCAAGATATCCTTGATATTATTCTGATAGTAGGGGAAATTAGCATTATACCACCATGTTGGTTGCTGATTTGAGTAAAAATTCATATTGTATCTAAAAAACCTTTCTTATTTTACAAATTATTTTTACATTCAATCAAGATATATTTATTCTAAGCCAGATATGGTGGTAGACACCTGTAATCCTAGTCATTAACAACACTGTCAAGAGGATTCCAAGTTCCAGAACAGCCTCAGCAACTTAGCAAGAACCTGTCTCAAAAAAAAAAGAATAAAAAGGGGCTGGGGATATAGCTAGTAGTTGAGCACCACTGGGTTCAATCTCTAATACTGAAAAAATAAATAAATAATTCTATTTGGCTATGTGTCAAATGATTGTGAAATGAAAGGCAAATACTTCCTATGAATTCAAGTAAGTCAGTTTAGTGGAGAAGCAAAACATGCTAACAGCCATATAGTGTTTTAAGTATTTTAATGAAACTATTTAGAGTTAATTATAGAAAAACTGGGGAAAGACACCTAAGCAGAACTAAAGGTAGAAAAATAGGGGTGAGGGAAAATTCCTTGGGGAAGCTGAGGCTGACAAATGACTGGACTTTGAAAGATAAATAGGAGCTAAGCTCAATGGCACATGCCTGTAACTCCAGTGACTCAGAAGGCTAAAGCAGGAGGATCACAAAAGCAGGAGGATCACAAAAGCAGGAGGATCACAAGTTTGAGGCAAGACTCAGCAACTTAATGAGACCCTCAGCAACTCAGCAAGATCCTGTCTCAAATTAAAAAATAAAAGGACTGAGGATGTAGCTCAGTGGTAAAATGCCCCTGGGTACAATCCCCAGTACAAAAAAAAAAAAAAAAAAAAAAAAAAAATTGAAAGAAAGATAAATAGGAGCTGAACAAAGCGTTTGCAGGAGGGGGAAGGGGCATTCAAGAGGAGTAACCACATCATGTAAAACAAGAATATACTGGGGATTTGGAAAATTCAAAATTTATAAAGCTAAGGCCAAAGAGTGGGGCTTGGAAGACATATCAAGAATTGATGTTAATGTGAGGGGAAACTACAGAAGAACTTGACAAAAAAGTCTTAAAATCATATTCAGATTTTGAAAAAATAGATAAGTGGAGAGGTACAGCACACCAAGATTAGAAATAGGGAAGATGTGATAACAGCAATGGGAAAAAAAGAGACGAGAGAATTCACATAGATATGTTAAAGAAGTACAACTGATAAGACCAGAAGTTTGGAAAAATGAAAATAAAGTACAGGACCATATCATTTCTTTGTTTCTGGTTTTGATACTCAATAGGGAGATGACAGAAAACATAATACCAAGAACAAAGTAGGTGGAGGAATAGAAAGAGTGGTTTGAACCTATAGAATACCTATGTTCTCAAATTTAAAAGGGAACAATCTAGGTATTCCTATGCTATTAATTACTCTGTCTAGTTTTATATTTTAAAATGTTTCCATTAAAATGTTAAGGTCAAATTACAGATGTATGTGTTTGCCTATGTGTACACATATCGGTAGAAATAGTGCAATGGCTAGGTGCAGTAGTACAACTTGGGAGGCTAGGAAGGATGCCAGGATTCAAGGACAGCTTGGGCAACTGAGCAAGATGCTGTGACAAAGGGTTAGGATAAAGCTCAGTGGTAAAATGTTCCTTGGTTCATTCCACCAAAAAATAAAAAAGGAAGATGGGAAGGAAGGAGATAAAAATAGAAAGCATGCACCCAGGAGCAAGATGTTAACAATGGCTAAATCTCTCTATGTTAAGGGTACACAGTGTTTTGTGTATTATTATTTTATTTTGGGGACTGAACCCAGGGGCATTTTAACACTGAGCTACAACCCCAAGCCTTTTTAAAAGAGGGTGTATCTAGTAGAGGAAGAAAGCTTTTAAAAGAAAATCGTTAACTCTTGCCATGAAAATATGGTCTCCTGCTACCTCATAGGACCAGTCTCATCTCAAGCTACTCTTCCCTTCACTATGTTTGAACCACATTAACCTGTTTCTGAGGAAATTTATTGCCACAGAATCCTAAATATTTCTAGGATTCAATATCCCTAGATATTTCTGTTGTTCTTTTTTGCATTCTTCTGATGTCAGGTTAAATGTCAACTTTCTCAGAAAGGCCTTCTCTAACTGACTTCACATTAGATTTCCTTGTCCTATGTATTTGTTGCTTTCTATCACAGGATTCCGTATTTCCCCATCTTCATTAGACTTTAAAATTCAATTAGAAAGAAAAGGATCTTATCTGTTTTATTCACTATGCATACCAATGGCCAAACACAAAGCTGTCCATAAACACATTTGGATTGAATGTTGAATGAAATATGATGTGAAGCCAACCAAAGAACTCAGTACTTCTAAGTCCTTCCATATTTTCTAAGCCATATTTGAGGTTGAAAAATGTAAACAAGAACAAAAATGTCTTACCTCCTGCAATGACAAAATGACTCAGAGCATTTTTATCTCGGTACACAGTTAGTCCAGTGTTCACTGAGCTGGGAAGAAAGGAAAAGAAAAATATACAATTCAAAGCATATCCTATTTGCCTTCTTGACTACTGTTCTCACTAAAAGGAGAGGTTTAAAAAAGTCTGCTGTATCAATTCCTGGTCCTAGAGAGGCTCCTTCAATGTGTTCCATGCTGCTAATATGCCCATGGGTTTTCTAGGTAGACCTTCTGCTAAACAATGAACCAAAGAACTGTCAAATTTCTAGAACAGGGGACCAATGGGTACTGTATTGCCACTCTGCAACAATGGAGCAGTGTGTGGTGAGGTCAGGTATAGCTAGCCTCATTTAGCCCAGGATCCTGACTTCATAAAACATGAAAGTGTTTGCTTTGTTCCAAAACATATGACAAAACTAAATTTTTCTTTTTCTGAAAAACAAACAAACAAAGCATTCTAATCTATTCAGCTAAAAATTAGCCCCATTAATCTACTGTCATATCAAAATAGGGCCAAAAAGAAAGATAAAGATTAGGAGGGTTAAATTCTATTGAAATTCAAAAGATAAATCACTGTCTTCCTCCAGTCATGTTCTTCCTCCTTCAGTCTCTGCCTGCCTCCAAACCAGATGTACATACAGTTCTCAGATTAAAAAACATTTATTAGGGCTGGGGTTGTAGGTCAGTGGTAGAGTACTTGCCTAGCATGGGTGAGGCCCTGGGTTCAATCCCCAGCACCACATAACACACAAAAACAAAAAAAACAAATAAATTTTTAAAAAATTTTAAAAAGGTTAAATTAAAAAAAAATTATTAAAGATGCTTTTCTTATCTTTCAAACCTTTAGCCTTGTTTTTCCCCTTATTCTTTAAAAAATAAAATTCCATTTGATTTTAATAGTCTTATAGCCATTATCATCATCAATGAATATTTTTTTGAAAAAAAAATTTCTTCAATATTCAGAAATAGAAACATAAAGGTTTTGAGAATTTCCTTTTCTTAGGAACCGTATATGTATTTTGATACTAGTTGGTAGACCTCTATCATGTTGAACAAATCTACGATTTACACAACCTTTACACAAGTTTCTCAAGTTCTTGAGAAAAAGGTATTATGAATCACTTTCAAGTGTTTTCTATAACCTCAAAAGATGCACTCCAAAAAAATATTAAGACCCTCTCTCACAACTCAGAGAACTTACTTGAATATAGTCACAAACATTGCAGTTCTCCAACTCCAGCGCCAGCCATACCGAATGAAGCCTCGTGTGGCAGCACGATGTGCACTTTGCTAAAAAGTTTATAAAAAAGCTGTGAGATTGCAAAACACCTTGTTGCTTTCCTTATTCTCAAACTGTAGTGGGGGGAGGTGCCAGGTATAAATTAGTCAGGGGCAACTAAACAGAAAATCTCTAGAATTATCATTCTTTAAGCACTGAGGTTTAAGCAAGTCTCTTGTGTATCCTATTTTATCAGGAGATGGAAAACAGAATTGCCAGTGTCAATACCAAGCAATCCATCAATTAAGTATCTAAAGAGAATCTATGTAGCAACCACCACGACAGACATAAAACCAGTTAGACATATTCTTCATATTAAAAAAAAATACTGTGGAAAAGAAAAATAAAAACAACTATTGGGTTGAGAATGTGGCTCAGTGGTATAACACTGGGATGTGTAAGGTCCTGGGTTCAATCCCCAGTACCACAAAAAAAAAAAAAAAAGGAATAACTGCTGTGTAAATACTACATTAAAGAGGAAGAATTAAAGTACAAAGGAAGAAAAAGGAATTCTTACAGACTACCCTTTATGTAAAAAAATGCATTAACATATTACCTCATTTACTCTTAACAACATTCTTTTCAGGAAGGTGTTTTGATTTTAACTAAGGCTTAGAAGGAGGTTTACCACCAACATAACCAGATTGTAATAAATAAAGCTAGAATTGGAGGATATACTGTCTCCAAGGCCCATTTTCACTATCCCATCATACAGCCAGATATATAATATTATGGGGTAAAATTTAGATTCTTAAAGAATGAGAGAACTGGGGTTTTGGCTCAGTTGTAGAGCAACTGCCTAGCATGTGTAAGGCACTGGGTTCAATTCTCAGAACTTCACATAAATAAATTAATTAAATAAAAGTCTGTTGTCAACTAGAAAAAATATTTTTAGAAAAAGAAAAGTATGTGAGAACTCTTGTGCACATACTAACTATTTAGGCAAATCAAACTTCTCTGAGAAGGCTGGGGTTGTAGCTCAGTGGTAGAGCACATGTGAGGCACTGGATTTGATCCTCAGCACCACATAAAAATAAATAAAAGTTATTTTTTATGACAAAACTTCTCTGAGAGGTATCAGTATGAACGCATGACTTTTAATAAACAGGTAGACAAGAGGGGTGGGAGGGGTGGGGGAGAAGGGAAAAAAATAATAATAGAATGAATCAAACAACATTACCCTATGTAAATTTATGATTACACAAATGGTATGCCTTGACTCCATGTACAAATAGAGAAACAACATGTATCCCATTTGTTTACAATAAAAAAAGAAAAAAAGAAAAAAGAAAAAAAGTAAAATAAATAGGTAGACAAACACAGATAAAGATATGTATAAACGTGTATATAAGTGTATCTCACACACACTCACTTCCCAACTCTTGTCTGCCAAGGGCTTAGAAGCAATGACATCCTAGTAGAAAGGCAGATACTCGGGATACAGATTTTGGTTTCTAAATACCATAATCTACTAAAAGAAACGAGCTCCTTGCAGAAATGGCCACCAGACTGGCATTGGAAAAGATGAGACGGGAACATTTTGCTGTCTCCAAAAGTAAAGGCATGCTCAGAGATTTATGAAGACATTATATTAAGGACAGAGGAATTAGCTTAAAGAATTCCAACTGTCCAAATTCAGGTAAATTCGAGTGTCAAAATAAATGACAGTAATGGATTATAAACCTATAGTATAAAATAAAAAACCATGAGTATAAACTGATACAAATAAATTATAAATACAGTCTGTACCACATAACAATGTTTCAGTCAAGGACAGATGGCATATATGATGGTGGTGCCATAGATCATATTACCTGTGGTCCTCCCAGTTTGTATATACTCTATGATGTTTGCATAACTGACAAATCTCCTAACAAAGCATTTCTGACTGATCCCTGCTGTTGATTCATGACTGTAGCTGGATAAATAAATAAATCAATATGGGGGAGGCATGCTTTCTTAGGGCAGAATATGAACCAATAAATGTAGGAAGAATGACAGACTTAATGTTGGATGTGATGGCACAAGGCTATAATCCCAGCTACTCAGGAGGCTAAGGCAGGAAGATGACAAGTTTGAGCCAACTTGGGCAACTTAATGAGATTATATCTCCAAAAAAAAAAAAAAAAAACAAGGACAGAAAAGGGGATCAAGAACTGAAACAAATTTTTGTGTATGTATGTATATATGAGTTCTATCAGGATGAACTCAACTACTATGTATAACCATAAGTCTCTAATAAAAAATTAAATTAAAAAAATCAAAAGGGCTGGGGGTAGAGCTCAGTGGTAGAGCACCCCTGAGTTCAAAACTCAATATCGCACACACACAAAAAAGAATGATGGAATTAGAAAATGGCCATTTGGCAACCATCACAATAACAACTAGTTCAAGCAAGAATCATAATTTAATGCTAAAACTAGAGGATAGAAATTTGATGAAAAAGTAGGATATTTACTAATCTCAAAAAATCTAACAAGTATCTATAAAATATTTTTTATTACAAAGAGGAAAAAACAGTAATTTTATGGTGGGTAAACTTGGTAGATATCATCTTAAGTGACTAAAGTATATAACACCAGTAAAAGGACAAATAGATACCATGTGCTTCTGATCAATTGTACTGAGAATACAATATCAATTCTAGGGTAACCTGCCAAAAAAGAATGAATTTTATCATCAGATACTATCAAACAAATCCAAATTGAGGGACATTCTACAAATGGTCCACAGTCTTCAAAACTGTCGGGGTCAGGAAAGGCAAAGACAGATAAATAATTCTAGATGAAAAGAAACTAAAAAGGGGCATGAGAGACAAATTTAACATGTCATCTATAGATCCTAGACCAGTTAAAATTTTTTCTTTATTTTTTAAATAAATGAGGTAAGTTGAAGAGCAAGCAAATTTTACACAAGGTCCACAGATAATAGTACTATAACAGTGTTAATTTTCTGATCTTGATCATTATAATCGTGGCTGGTTTTAAATGAGAATGGCCTTGATTTTTGGAAATGCACACTGAATTATTTATCATGTCTATAATTTACTCTCAAACAGTTCAGGAAAATATAACAGTATTTATTATACAGAGAGAATGATAAAGCAAACATGGTAAAACATTAATTATTTACAGGCTCTGGATGAAAGGTATGTAGAGAATCTTGTGCTTTTTGCAACTTTTTATTAAGCCCAATGACTTTAAAGTAAAAAGTTAAAAAAAGAAACCTCTCATGGGGCACAGTGACACATGCCTATGCCAGCAACTTGGGAGCCTAAGGCAGGAGGATATCAAGTCAAAAGCCAGCTTCAGCAATCTAGCAAGACCCTGTCTCCAAATAAAAACTAAAAAGGGCTGAGGAAGTTCAATCCCAGTACTGGAAAAAATAGAAGAAATATGTTTTAGACAGAAGAGTCATAGTTGTGATCTTACACATGTATATTTTGAAGAAGTCGAACAAGCAATGTGTACAAATTACACATCAGCATTAGTACTTCTGTTGTTATTAAGTAAGACTAAATTTCTTTAAAACCCTCCCAAACCACAACCTAACTGAATGACTAAGAGTAAATAGGTAAGTTTATATGCCCCTAAATACTATTTAGATCACCAGTACTTACCACAGCATCAAACCGGTTATGATAAATTTCTGCTTGGCTCTGCTCAATGTAGCGTCGTTTAGCATGAATAAAAGCTGGTATTCCACCATATGCCCAGCCGATGATGCCGGCTGAAGCTGCTGCCCTATAGATATGCTCAAGTTCCTTTGAAATTCTCTGTTGTTCACTAAAACATCAAGAAGACACATTGTTGAGACATTATCCAAAATACCACAGGAAGAATTATCCAAAATGCTTCCAAGCACAGTAGTGCATGCCTGTAATCCCAGCAACTCAGGAGGCTGAGGCAGGAGAACCCCAAGTTCAGAGCCAGCCTCAGCAATTCAGCAAGGCCCTAAGAAACTCAGCAAGACCCTGTCCCTTAAATAAAATATAAAAAGGCTGGGGATGTGACTCAGTGGGTAAATGGCCCTGGGTTCAATCCCCAGTACCAAAAAACACAAAATCCAAAATGCTAACACCACAATTTTCATTATGGGATGAACTTAAATTCTTTAATGAATTAAACAGAGCAGTGACATTAAAAGTAGCACAAATTCCAGGCAAAACTAATCTATGTTGTTCGACACTAGGACAGTAGTTATCCTTGGAAAGACAGTGACTACAAGGGGCATAGAAGGGAGCCTCTGGAATGCTGGTAACAATTCCTGGTTGATTACATAGCTATTTCAGTCTGTGAAAGTCCATTAATAAATATACTATGTACATTTTTTTAAGGCACATCATGCTCTAAAAATAAGCTCTTTTTTAAAAGGTGGTTTTATTTTAAGAGTATTACTATATTTACTATACCCTAGTAATAGGAAATCTGTGAGTTGGATGTAGAAAACAGTATTTCTCTTTTTAAATTTTAAGGTCACTTACAGAAATCACATAACACGAGATTTTAGAGCTTTTGTATGAAAGAATGAAAACATGAATTTTTTTTTTAAAAAAAAGTCAAAATCCTATCATACACTTATTTTTATGACATACTCAGATGGTGTAAAAAGCTTCGAGGGGGGCAGTGATGAGGTGGCACGAAAAGTTCCAGTTCCTTGGGAGGTTAAGGCATAAGGATCACTTGAGCTCAAGGCCAGGCTGAGCAACACAACCAGACCCATCTCAAAAAAAGGAAAGAAGAAAAGCATTGGAAAAGTTCACTGTGCAGATGGCAACACAGGCCAGTCTAAACTAAGGGAAGACAGCTGGGTACAGTGGCACATGCCTGTAATTCTAGCTACTAGGATGCTGAGGCCAACCTGAGCAACTTGGAGAGAACCTTTTCGAAATAAAAATAAAAGGTCTGCAGATATGGCCCAGCACTAAAGTAATTGCCCAGTATGTGTGAGGCTGAAATATTATGGAAAAAAAAAAAAAAAAAAAGGAAAACTTACTGTTTAATTTATCACTAAGAAACCAGAACAGTTAATGAAACTTCCAAAATGTCCTTCTGAATCTGCTCTAACGGCTGTTTGTAAATATCATTACTATAAATATCATTACTATAAATGTAAGTAAATTACTAAATGATATTTTACATTACTGACTTGCTTTCACAGAAAATAGTTAATTCTAACTTTCAATAACCACATTATTTCTGAAGTCAGAATCTGTATTTCAGTTCCTATATTTACAAATAAATTTAAATAAAATCTCTAAGAAAATTGTAATTCTCTATATTTAACATCAGTAGGAAAACTGACACCTTAAATTTTGTACTTTGATCTTTTATAGTGAATAGAATCAGAAACATCTGCATAAAAACTAATCTATAGTATAACTCAGAAGAGAGAAAATGTAAAGGAGCTTAAAATTTGACAAGCCAGGAAATGTACATGCTTTGCCTCTTTTACATCTTCTACTTCTGCAACATAAATAACATGTATCTCCATTTTATCCATATGGAAATAGAGGCACTAAGAAGTTACATAGTTGGCCCAAATGGCTAATGAATGGCAAAGAAAGTAACAGGCCTCAGCAGTGGAACAGACCTGGACTTAAGCAACAGAGAAGTTGTGGACCTGGTTGTAACTTACTGTTGACCCACCTGCAGCCAGATCATAATCTCATTGAACCGTGTTTTCCTCCTTCTAAATAGGAAAAGGGATTTTACATTTCAACTTTCTTTCAGCTCCAGTATTTTGTGTTGTGATGATCAAAATGACCCTCTTCTATTACACAAGTTCTTTCACAAAAATCTCAACTACTAGAAGGACCTCAGAGAAAAGCTGCCTCATTATCTTTAAAAAAAAAAAAAAAAAAAAAAAATGAAACCTAAATAAAATAATTAAATACAAGTCTGTCAGTTACCTTGCTCCAACTATCTTGGCAACATTACAAAGCTTCAATTTTAATTTAATCACTTCATAACAGTGTAGTAAATTACTTCATGAGAGAGCAATCTTTTCACAAGTAATTAATAAATTAATGAATTGTCAACAGTTTTATTGAATAAATTCAATTTAAAGGGTTATCCTCTATTCTGAAATATCTTCTATTTTAAAATCTAGTTATCTTTTCTTTTCTAGATGATGAGAAAGGGCTGGGGATGTAGCTCCGTGTTACAAGGCTTGCCTTAGCATGAATAAGGCTCTGGGTCCATCCCAAGCACCGGAAAAAAACCCCAAACAAACAAAACATCCAATAGTTGCTACTATATTCAATTATTCATTAGGCAAAATAAACTGACAACCCTCTCTGGCCCTCTTCAATCCCCATTTGTCAAGGAACACTATTGGTCATGAAATACCAGTAAGTTTGGGATCAAATAAAATACAGAAAAGAATACTGGAACAGATTTCTGCAGACATGGGTTTCAAGCTTGGCCCAATTTTTCTTATCTGTAAAATCAGGATTTGCTTTCAAAAAGACTACATTCCTTTGTATCTACATCCAACCCCAAGAGCTCTTTCAGTGAGTGAGCCTTAACATTCAAAACCTGTCAATTACCAAATGGCAATGTCTGGATATAACCTCGGGCCACAAATATCAGAACCTCAAATCTCACTTAAAAATAAACCACCACCCCTGGGTCCTTCGCCCCGGCTGACAACTCTTTCGCGGCCCCTCCCCACAGACCCTGGGCACTTTTACTCTCTGACAAACAGCTCCCGGAGGCGATCCCAACCGGATTCCGGGTAATAGGGTTCTGGGACATAGGAGGGCAGCTTCTCATTCTCCAGCAGAGCTTCCGACTCAGTAGACACAGCTCCAGCAGCAAAGACTCGGGGGAAAGGACGCCGTGCCCTGCAAAGGAAGCTCCGTGGGCCCGGTGACGGCACCTCCATGCCCGCTCCCGACCTGCGGGCACACACACTTGCGCACTCAGAACACAAAGACCGCCTTAAAGCGTCTTAGGAGAGGGAGAGGATAATTGCACGAATCAGTGGGAACCCTGGCGATAGGTCCAAACTAATGCACTGCCCGACCGGCGGCCACAGGACTTAGACATTCCTGCCCTCAGTCCCTGGTCTTCCTTTGGAGGTCCCGGGAACACGCCACAGGAAGTCCCACCCCCATCAGGAGGCGAAAAGGCGGGACGACAGCAGAGACTGCGCAGAAAGTACTTCCTGTCGGGGCGGAACGGGCGGCCGCGGTGCTGGACCGCCCCCGGAAGTGAGTTGGCAGTGAATGCGCGCTTTCGGTGTGATCTCTCGGTTTTCATCCTGTTTCCCGGCCTCCTGGGCTCTGTCCCTGAGGATTGGGGCAGGTTCGGTTTACTTGAAGATGGTCACGTACGGAAGTAGGTTAGCATATTTAAAATGCCAGAGCCCGGCGCGGTGTCACACACTTGTAATCCCAGCGGCTCGGGAGGATAAGGCAGGAGGATCACTAGTTTAAGGCCAGCCTCAGCAAACTACCTGTTGACTGCAGAAGAAATGCAGGCCCGAAATAATGTTAATAAGAGGAACCTGAAGGAGGAGACTTGTGTGCTTTTCCGCAGACCAGATCCGGAAACTCAGGGAGATGAAGAAAATTCCTCCTAACCATAAAATGTAAGAATTTATAATTAAGAATTCAATTAGAACAAGTCATCATGAACCAGAGCAACCTAGAGTTGTCATGGCAGTCGGGACTTGAAAGTGATGTATTTTGCTGTCAGTCAAAAGTCAAGTGGTGAATCAGGGTGGGACTCTCTGGAAACTTCTCTGGGATCGCCTATAAAATTGGAGTGCAAAGCCAGCCCAGTGGAGCACACCTGTAATCCCAGCAGCTCCGGAGGCTGAGGCAGGAAGATAGAGAATTCATAGCCAGTCTTAGCAACTTATTGAGGCACTTAGCAATTCAGTGAGGCCCTGTTTCTAATAGAATGTAAAAAAGGGACTGGGGATGTGGCTCAGTGATTAAGGGGTTCAAATCCCAGTTTAAAAAAGAAAAAAAATTGGAGTTCAGGAGAGGCACACTATTCTTCTGAGAGGACCCACTTTCTCCCTTGAGAATATCCCCTTCCCAATCTCTTCAATAAACTGATGCCTGTTACCTTGAAATCTTTTCTGACTTGATTGTAAGAATTGGGGTTTAAGTTGGGGGGGGGGGTGTCTGTGTTGCCTCAGTTTCCCGGAAGGCCCTGGCTCTAGTGTTAAGGAAGATTTCTCTGTTATCCTTGAGGAAAAAAAAAGATTCATTGCCCCTCATAGCACTTACTCCATTATGCCATTATTTTTTATTTGATGATCTCTCTCAGTAAACTACTTTGGAGCTCAGAGACCACATATACTCATCTCTATCTCCAGGACCTACCAGTATCTGACACAAAGTAGGTGTTCAGTGAATATTTGTTGAAGAAGAATTCATATCCCCTGACTCCTGGCATAGGTTGCTGTTTATCTCTTGTTAAGTAGAGGTAGAGGTGGATACCAGCATAAGGTCCTAAGGCCTGAATGTTCAAGAAAATGGCTGTGCAGTCTGTCTGCCTACATGTAAAAATAGTCAAATGCTTAAAATGAACCCAGGATCATCCTGGAATGAGGAAGGATGGGAAATGGAGATAGGGTGGAGGTTGGGCATATGCTGAAATCATTTACATTTAACTCCAAATATCCACAGGGGTCTCTGGCCTGTAGATACAAATGAGGTCATATTAATAGGCAAATTTCACCAATTCCATAGCTGCTTCCTTGTGTAGGTAACTAGAGACACTTGTAAGGCTTCCTTGCCACCAGTAGCTTGCATAAGTCCCCTGTCTACTGCTCACACTGGCGCTGCTGTTTCATCTCAGCTCTCAGACTGTCACACTCCCACATTTCCTACTTCCCCAAGCTCTTAGGGCTTACCTTCTTTTTAGTACTAGGGAAATATTCTCCCTCCTTTGAGCTTATCTTTTTTAAAGATCTCAGAGCAACACTGTCTAAGTCAATAGATGTTAGGGGTTTAATTGGACCACACTGTAACACATCATCAGAATATGTCAGCAGAATAACTGTATCAGAGAAGGATTTTAGTAGTCACCATTCTGTGTTGGAACCACAATCCTAATCCCCACTCAGCCCTTGTTTCTGAGATCTGCTCATAGAAGTAAATAGCCTTCTCCTCTATAGTGAATTTTCTCCCATCAATAGGTTCCTTTTCTCTGCCAGGTTCACCAAGTGTAGTCCTTGCTAGCTACAATAATCTCAGGGACTTGGGATGCTGAGGCAAAAGGATCACAAGTTTGAGGCCAGCCCCAGAAATTTAGCAAGACTCTCAAAAAATTAAAAGGACTGGGAACGAAGCTCAGTGGTAAAGTGCCCCTGGTTTCAACCCCCAGTACTGCCAAAAAATTTAAAAAGTATATATATATACTTATTCCTTATTGCTACATATAATACATTTAGTTACATTATATACAACATAAACCTTTTCCATAAATAGAGAAAATGAAATTTTGAAGAGGAAGGGGTAAGTTTGAGCTAGTATTAATGACAACAAAAACCTTCAAAAGTTTTGGGGATACAAATTATTATCAAAACATACACTTTACACATTATTATACATCATCTTGATACAATCAACACTGAGGTAAACGGATAAACAGGTATAAAATCTGAGTAACATTTGCTGTATTTAATGACAAAGATGCCCTTGTTGACTCTTTGGAGGGCAAGTGAAGATTTGTATTGATCCAGTTCTAACAAATCTTATTCAATCCTCCTTGGAGCCATGGCTGTGCAATCTATAAATAGAATCCAGTTAAGCCAAATGTCTCCATATCCATCCATCCATCCATCCTTCCGACACTTTAGTATTTACTCTGTGTGAGGCACTGTGCTGGATAACGGAGACATCAGGATGAGTAAAACATGATTCCCACCTATCAGTACCTCAGAACAAAAGGAGAAATAGTCAAGTAACTATGGTGCAATGTGATGTCATATAATGCAGGCAAAAACCAAATATTATGGTAACCCCTGCACAGAAGACTGAAAGGAAGGATTCAAAGAGAAGGTGATGTTTGATCTGAAACTTGAAACAAAATGGGAAACATTCCCAGAGAAATGAAGCTTCAGTTCCTAATCTAAAAGATAACAAGGCCAGGTGTGGTGGCACACACCTGTAATTCCATCAACTTGGGAGGTTGAGGCAAGAGCATTATAAGTTCAAGGCCAAATTCAGCAACTTATCAACCGTGTTTCAAAAATAAAATAAAAAGGGCTGGGATATAGCTCAGAGATAGACTGTCCCTGGGTTTAATCCCCAGTACCACAAAAAATAAACAAAAACAGAAGAAATTTTTCTTCCTATTTATTTATTTATTTGTTTGTTTATTTATTTTTTGCAGTACTGGGGATTGAAAGCTAGCCACTCTTATCACTGAGCTACATCCCTAGCCCTTTAGTTTTTGAGACAAAGTCTCACTGAGTTGCTGATGCCAGCCTTGAATTTGCAATCCTCCTGCTTTAGCCTACTGAGTTGTGGGGATTATAGGCCATTGCACCTGGCCTAAATGCCCTTTTCAAAAAAGGAAAAAATGAGAAAGGACTCCAACAGTGATTTGCAGTAGAACAAATATCTCCTATATAAGTAAATGTAAAAGGTGAATGCTCTAAATTACCAGCTTAATGACGTGTTCTAATATGAAAATTCCTTGTGGTCTCTGCACAATGTTGATCAATAGCCCTGCTGCTGCCAATTTAAGAAGGAAAAATGCTAAAGTGTGCAAAGGGTAAGATAAAAGTTGCTCATCTAAGCACAGTTTCTTAAAGTGTGAGGACTACTTCCTGAATGTAGTAGGAAGTTTTTGTCTTCTGTTGTTGTGGTTGCTCTTTAAAGAAACAATAAAAAGAAGGGCATGAAGGCACAAGATGGAAACTTAAAATCTAATCGCAATAATTACTCATGTGATTAGCCCCTTTTCCTGTGACATTATAGAAACCTCCTGAGTACCAAACAGTTTATGCTTTTACAAAAGAGAACTTCTATATCATTGCACAGCACAGAAGCTGCCTCCTTGGAACTCTCAAAAATGATCCCCAGGTATTTTTCACAAATCCCATAGGGTTTCTACATTAATATAAAGCAACAGTTATCAAGTCTAGAATAATATCAGGATTGCAGAAATGAGTTGTACTAGTTCCAAGTGATGAATTTTCTGTTCCAGAAAATGGAACAAAGTGCATCTCGCATGGACACAGTCATTTTCACAGTGATGAACATACACATGTAGATGATCTGAGGCACAAGCTGTGATTGATCGTAAGAAAATGAAAGTAGAATCAGATTCAAAATCCACATTTCGTGATTTCTGGTCCTTAAGAGTTGAACTGCTTCACATCTCTGTATTACACGCATTTTAGCTCTTCCTCAAGAGTTGCTCTGGGTGTAGCATGATAAAGAAAATCTGATGTTTGGCTTGATAAAAGGTGTTCGAGGAATAGGTGCTACACTCATAGTAAGTTTCTTACCACAGGATAGCAGATCTACTGCCATAGGAAGGATTATTGTCCTATGATGAGTACTACAGTTCAGTTTTCAAAATTTTGGGAACAATCTGGTCATAGCCTTTCCTTCTTGTTACATTATAGGACAGGAATTTAGAGTATTCAGTTAAGAGGTTTTCCCAGTAACAGGTGATGTCTTCCATCTGCAAGTGGTCCATAATAAACTGGCTTCCCCTAGAAGAAAGATTAACAAGAATATTTTAAAACACAGAACTTAATAAGAGCCTACATGTGAGTAAGCTAACTTATGCCAAACCTCATTCAGAGTACTTTACATGAATTTAACTAATTTGACCCTCAGAATCAACCCTATAGCCATCATATTTATATATATATATGCATTTAGCAGTAGAACATAACATTTTCCCCCTAAAAACAAACATATTAAGAGCCGATGATCACATCTAGGTGAAATGGTTCATGCCTATAATTCCAGCAACTCAGGAGGCCAAGGCAGGATCAAAAAGTTTGAGGCTAGTCTCAGAAGCTTGGTGACACCCTGTCTCAAAAGAGAAAAGAAGAGTTGGGAATGTAGCTTATTGATAAAGTGCCCCTGGGTTCAGCTGCCAGTACAGGGGGCAGGGGGAAGAAAGAAAAAGAAAAAAGTCTCTGATCATAAGTACTTATTGAAATACCTTAAAGATTCCAATCTATTTCTATAAAGTTTGGGGCATATGAATGTGTGGATAAGTTTTTTTTTTCCTCTGAACAGTTTTGAATCTGAATTATCTCTGTATGATAAGGCTGATGTATAGATATCATCACAGTAACAATATTTGGGTAACTTTAGCTAGGGGAAAATGGGGATGATAAAGTAAGAAAAGGGAAAATGAACACAATTTACCTTTCAGCAATTTCTTGAGCTAGATCATCATTTGCTTTAACAAATTGCAATAGTTCCCTAAAAGGAAAAGAATTATTTGAACTCAAAAATATAGACCAAAGTTATTAGTACCAAGTCAGAGAGATCATAGCTTGATCTTTAGATATGTGGATAGTGGAATACTTCTTTAAAGCAAAGATATGAAAGATATGAAAGTCCTTGCAGGAACAAAGCCCACATACAACAAAGCCCACATACACATTAAAGGCAGCCTATTATAGATTTGGAACATAATTGAGAAAAAACAGAAATGTTCAAAGATATACATAAAAAATCAAAAGTGAAAAAATAAATTCCAACCTGTCTCCAAATTCTTCCTCTAACCTCCAGGAGAGAGAAGTGGGTCCACATTTATGGCCCTTCTCCAATCTCATCCCAACCTCAGAGAAAATTTGCCTAAGCTTCACTCAGGTCAATTCTCCTGCTGTATCTGAAACCCTGTTGATAACATAACAAGATCAAATATCCCTATCTTTAGCTTTTGAGAGAGTAGAGCTTTTTTACTTCGTACTGTCTGAATGCCATATATTGGGAACGGGATTAAAGCACTTTTCCAAATTTAAATCCCACTTATAGCCTTCTTAGACTATGGATGTAACTCAGTGTTGAAGTACCCCTGGGTTCAATTCCCAGTACCTAGAGGAAAAAAGAAAGAATAAATGCCTTGTAATCCCAGTGACTTGGAAGTCTGAGACAGGAGGATCACAAGTTTGAGGCCAGCCTTGGCAACTTAGAAGCAAATGATAGTTTCATTTGAAACTCTTAACTGAAGGATAGCTGCTTACTGGACATTGGAGAGATCTGTTTTGACTGGTATATAGTGAACCCACGGCTTCAGTTGTGGATAGAAGAATTCTAGCCACTCGTCACCAACATGGAAAACAAGTGAACCACAGAGGAAGAGGTGTTTGAACCGGAAACTTGCAGCTACACCTCGAAAATTAAACAGATACCTACAGGGGGGAAAAAGAGCAAAATATATTTTATTCTATGCCTGCTACCACAAATCTGACCTTTTTCTTATTCCCTCCTTCCCTTCTCTCCTTTTATGATTACTCTCCTTTCCCTTTTCATTTTCAGGTTTCAAGGACACATTAGTATATCCCTGTAGGGTTTCCACAAACAGCTTGCTTTTCCAGGCCTGGGACTATAGGTTGCTCTGGGAATATCAGGGTAAGGGAAAAAGGAGAATACTTTCTCCAGACAGAACTAGATAGGGTCAGAAGCTGGAGTACTGGGTGGAAAGAATACAGGCTCACAAGGAAATGATAGCATCTGTAGATTTTGGACATATCTGGGAAAATACAGAAATGTTCAATGATACATATTAAAAATCAAGAGTGAAAAAAAAAAAAAAAAAAACAAGCTTCTCTGTGGGTATAATGTCTCTAATTAGTCATGACCCCCAAAGCCCTATTTTTCCTCTAGTATGCCCCCTCTGCTCAAAGGCACTCCCTGGATAGCACTCTGAGGTTTAGGGAGAAGAACAAGTCTACCCTAAACCATCTTTAAAGAAACACTCCTTGGAAAACAGCTATCATAAAACAGAACAACACTTTCTTCTCAGGATCTCTCACACCTGCACCTGTCTTCAACCAGAGTTGTTCCTACACCATAGTTATCCTTGAGCATATAACTGGCATTTTTACATTTGAGTCCACCAGTTTCAACCAATTAGTCCTAGCATTTCATTATATTAGTGATTGATTAATTGGTTGACTGCAGTGCTGGAGATGGAACCCAGAACTCATGCATGGTAAGCACATACCATGAGCTTCACCACCAACCCCTCATTATATTTATTACCCTGATAAATATTCAATCCAATGTTAACTATCGGGTCAGTGGGGTATGGAGAGGTAAACCTATCCCTTTAACTAACAGCAAGCTCTCTGGAAGCAGGCAAAATGTTTCATTCCTCTCTACTGTCCCCACAGAACTCAGGTCAGTGTATAACAGGCCCTCAGTAAAAGTCAGCTAAATGAATCAATGGTAGATATTAATATTTAAATTCTCACCCAAAGTAAAGCTGTTTCAAAAGCAAAATGGAAACCAAGAGTCAGGAGTTTTAGGTCTTACTTGTATTTGCAGTGATCCACAAGATGGACATCCTTAGCAGCTGGCTTTCCCAAGGTATCCTTTATGTGAAAAGGAAGTTATTGGTATTAATAGGAATAGCATTTCTGGGCAACCAATGTGCAGCAAGCATTGTTAAACATTTCCTCAACATAATCTAATTTAAGCCTCATAATAAACATACTCAGGAGGCATTATTATGCCTCATTAAACAGATGAGGAAGCTAAGATTTAGAGCAGTTGAGAGACTTGCTCAGGATCACTTGACCCTAAGTAGAAATGCTAGGGTTTTAACCCAAGTCTGATTTTGGAGTTAAAGTTTACCTGAAGCCATGCTGCCCTCCTTTGAACTCAAAGATCACAGCCTGTAGTATATTTCACTCTGTGTAAATTATACACACAAAAGGTCACAAGCACTGGCTAGCAGACTTAGGGGTACAGCCCATACACAAATATTCCTGTTCAAACCATTGCAGGCTGGGCATAATAGTGCATGCCTATAATCTCTGCTACTCAGGAGGCTGAGGCAGAAAGATCCCAAGTTTGAGCTCAGCCTGGGTAACTTTGTGAAAACTTATCTCAAAATAAAATTTTAAAAAGGGTTGGGGAATTAGCTCAATGCTAGAGTACCCCTGGAATGAATCCCAAATACCACAAAAATAAGTTTTTTAAAATTTCACACCATTTATAGGTGGGAGGATGGTTCTCACAAAAATCCAGATCTCTGACTTCTCTTAGGAAAAAATAAATACAAAGTAAGATCTGGCAAACCGGACTCTTACTCCCACTTGGCAGCAATCAACTGCAGCTATTAGTGCTCTCTCTGACT
Source organism: Sciurus vulgaris (assembly GCF_902686455.1). NCBI lineage: Eukaryota > Metazoa > Chordata > Mammalia > Rodentia > Sciuridae > Sciurus > Sciurus vulgaris. Next base: position 69,776,484 of record NC_136470.1, on the reverse strand, counting down.
CACTCTTTTACTTTACCTGCTGGCCTTCCAGGGCATTTGATTTGAGATCTCTATGTACATTCCACCCTTCTTGGAAGATAGTAAAGTGGATGAGGGGAATAAGTCTGTGTGTTTCTGCTGCCTCCCACAGTAGATACTAATGAATTGTGTGCTGAATACATTCTTTCATATATTTCTTATTTGATCAACTTTCTTAAATTCATTTGTTCCTGTTAATTGAAACAGTATCAGATTGCCTGAGGTAGTAATCCATGTTTATAATCCCAGCTAATAAGTAGACTGAAGCCAAGAGGACTGCAAATTAGAGGACAGTCTGGGTAATTTATCAAGACTCAATCACAAAAAAAAGGGGGGGGGCAGGTGGTGCTGTACTTCAGTGGTAGACCAACCCTGGGTTCAATTCCCAGTACTGGAAAAAAAAAAAAAAAATACATAACACCTTGAATACATTTATTTTTCCCCAAGAAATTTCAATTTTATTTATTTATTTGTTTATTTTTGGTATTGGGGATTGAAACAAGGGCTACTTAACTGCTGAGCCACATCCCCTGCCCTTTTTTTTTTCTTATTTTGAGACAGGTTTCAGAAAGTTGCTAAGGCTGATCTCGAACTTTCAATCCTCCTGCCTCATCCTCTGCGTCACAGGGATTACAGGTGTGTGCCACAACATCCAGCCCATTCAATCTTTTTCTCATAGCATCTTCACATGGTACATGGAAATTTCAGATGAGAAAATAATGGGGTTGTCAGATCTTTAATTAAGGCAAGAAGTCACAGGTAAAAGACAGAGATGGACTCTAAACTAATAAAGTCCCAATGTCTGGCTTTGTCTTAGAATTACTTGGGAATTTTTTTAAAAAAATGAATATTCTTAGATTCCCAAAGATTTTGATTCATTTGACTCATTGTTTAAGTCCTCTGGTTACACTATATAGTCAGGGTAGATAATCAGTGGTTTAAATCAGGGGTTGGGAAACTGCAGCTGACAGACCAGATCCAACCCATCACTTGGCTTTGTAGAAGCCAGGGACTAAACATTTTTACATTTTCAAGTAGTTGAAAAAAAGCAAGATAAAAATATTTTATGTGCCAGCTGTGGTGTTGCACGCCTATAATCCCAGCAGCTTGTGAGGCAGGAGGATCATAATTTTGAGGTCAGTCTCAGCAATTTAGCAAGACTCTATCTCAAAATAAAAAATAAAAAAGGTTGGGAATGTAGCTCAGTGGTATAGTACCCTGCCACAGAGGTGAATAATGACAACAGAAACCACATGATCTGTGGAGCTCAAAATATTTACTATCTGGCCTTTTATAGAAAAAAAAAACTTTTGACCTCTGGCTTAAACCTTCAAAGTAGTATAATATGTAATATGCTAGGAATAACATGGCCAGAAAAGCAAGGTGAGTTTGAAAAAGAATAATTCATAGATATGCTAATATTGGTTCATGGAAGTTTCTCTACATTCATCTCATCACTGAGAGGAAACCTAAGCTCAAATTCTACCAGGTGACAATGTTCTTTGGGTGAGCATGTTCACTGCTGTAGTTTTATGCAGATGATTGCCAATTACTTTCATAGATTTCCAGGCCTGGTTTTTGGTGTACTCTGCATCAACAAGTTTTGGATTTTTCCGAGATAGAAGGATGAGAGGATCCCGTTCTGGATTTGTCCTATAAAAGAAACACAGGACATAGAACTATGTGCCATGGACCATAATACTGTACCCAATCTCTCAAAGGTAAGCAATACTGAAACCCATGCAAAGGCTGTCTGCACAGATGGATAATCTACTGGTTTCCGTGACAGCAGCAAAGGGTATTCTAGCTACTGTAGCACCTATGTGGTCCAGGCTCTTCCCCACTTTACCCTTTAGGGATGGGAAGTGTTTGGCCCTTCTTTGCTTACATCTGGTCTCTAAGGGCATGCTATTCTGGTCACTATAGCTATATCCCAGGGATGACTTCCCTTTCAGGAAGGTTCCCATAGCCTCTTATAATTACTGGTATTCAGAGCTGTGTGACTAGGTAATCACCACTCACCAAAATAGCTACATGACTTTTGTTGTGTACACTCTATAAAGTCCAATATAACATTTAAGTTAGAAACAAAACAAAAAACTAAAGGGCTTAAAAACCTGAAGACTGTATATAGAAAAAAGTATTAGTTATGGTTCAGGTAGTTGAGAGGCTTGACATATGAGGGGTCATGCATCTCCTAAGAATCTGAAAAATGCACTTATCCCTATATAATTTCAAGGACGTCCTAAAATTCTTGAAGCCTAGATACAGTCCCCAAGTGAAGATTCGTGTTCTTGAGAACTGAAAACCAGAGAAATTGGTAAGGGACAGTAAGCAGTGGATAGTGGGCCCATCTGCATACTGAACTCCACTGCTAAAGCAAAGAGGAGAGTGGCTAGAGAGTATGATCTCTGATAAACAATACATATGCTACAAAACCTTTCTCCCTTCAGGGTCTTCCCTATCGTGTGTGTCACACATATTTATTGTGTAACTACAGGCTGGTTACTGTTCTTGGCACTGGAGATATGGAGCTGAACAATACAGAAAGGGTCCTTCGGCTCCCTTTTCCATTTCTCGCTTCTCTCCACTTCCTTCTCCATTTTCACCAGCCTCAGTCTATGCTATTAAACACTATTTGGCAGCCACATGATCTGACAAAAAAGGTAGCTGGGAGACTGACTCCTGCTCTTCATTAACTAGCAGAGTGATTGTGGCATGATGACAAGCTACTCCCAGGAAACTGTAAACTAGAAGACAGTCATCTGTTCAACATCATATAATCAATGTCCAACACAGCCATGACATTCTAAAAATATCTGTTGAATGACTACTGGACGTACTTTACTTTTTGAGTTTCAGTTTCATGAAGAGTGATTTGCACGAATAATGCTCAGATTCTGGGCTTCTACATTTATTACTTAGTTATTTTTAGCTTTTCCCTTTCCCTTGAGATCATACCCTCAAGATTACTTATATTTTACACACTGCTAGGAGCAATTTTTATAAGAGCTTAGAAAATACAATCACCTTGATCCTCGAAAATATGCTGTGGAATTTTTCTTTTTCCACGGCCACTGTGCTGCTGACCTAAAAACATAGATCTTGATTAGTTTCTATGCTTTGTTTTCTCAACTATACATGAATGTGTCTAAAAATTGGCTCAGGGCTTTATATTTTTAAATAAATTTGATCAAGGGTACTCTAAAGAAAAATCTCACTGGTTTTGGTGGCACACACCTATAATCCCGCAGTTCAGGAGGCTGAGGCAGCAGGATCACAAGTTCAAGGCCAGCCTCAGCAATTTATGGAGGACCTAAGCAACTTAGATCCTGTCTCAAAATAAAAAATAAAAAAGGGCTATGGACGTAGCTTAGTGGTTAAGCACTCCTGATTTCAATTCCCTGTAATAACAACGACAACAACAACAACAAAAAACATAAAACAAAACAAAAAAAAGAAAGAAAAAAAAAATCTCTGAATGACATTATGATCCCTTTTGTTATCATTTCACTCTTCTTTGGGAGGGGCTTTCCATGAATATCTGTAAATCTACTGCCCTGTTAGTAAGTTAACAACATTAACTTAGTGGAAAAAAAACTCCCAAACTCTGAATGGCTTTTTTGGGGCTATTTAATTGACATGATGAGGATTTACTCTCTAAGTAGAATGCTATTGATAGAATTAACATGAAGAAAACTGCAAAGAATATTAGAAACTGAATGAAAGGGAATTCACTCCCTGACTATATCTCCCTGTTTTGGAGGTGTTTGGTGTCACCAGATTTACTGATATTCGCAAAGTATCCTGGTTTTGTTAAAGTTGTATGAAATGCTCTAGAAAGATAAAGTCCCTGAAACTCGCGTCTCAGTACACATTAGCATGACCAGCCTTCTTGCTGAAACTGGTACTCAGCTGCATCATTTCTGACTTTCTTCATGGGAACTGTCTCTGTATTAAGGAGAAAAGGGAGAGGAAGGCTAAGTGAATGAGGGATTGGTGGACTATTTACAGAAATGGAGGAACACAGATATGAACTTTTAGATATATAGGTCCTTTTCTGATACCTAGTGTCATAGAATTCATTTTTGCTCAGCTGAGAGCATTACTCAATATTTCCTAGGCCCTCAGACCTCTACCCTCAGCTAACCTGGCTCATTTTCTAACCACTGAATGATATTCCCAAATCCCCAAACCTTTTCTTTTCTTTTGGTATCAGGGATTGGACCCAGGGGTGCTTAACCATCCCCAGTCCTTTTTTTTTTTTTAACTTTGTGAGACAGGGTCTTGCTAAGTTGCTTAGGGCCTTGCTAAGTTACCGAGGCTGGCCTCAAACCTGTGATCCTCCTGCTTCACCCTCCTGAGTCACAGGGATTACAGGTGTGTGCCACCATGTCCAACTTGTCCTCTAGCTCTTTCTTGCTGGATCACCTTTACCTGATTCTTCAGTCCAATACCAGAACTATCTCTTGTTTCTCCTCATACTTCTTCCTACTAAAATATGAATATTATAGCACTAGTTTTTTTATTGTGGAAAAATGACAGGTTCATTATATTAAATTCTAAGTTAAAAGCATAAAGATAAAAGTAAAAAATCATTTGGAATCTCCTTACCCACAGGTAAGAATATAATGTTCTAATGAAGAATTTCTTTTCAATCACATCTCTATATCAATGGCTTTTCTATTTTTTTTTTTTTTTTTCCTCTTTCTTTTGCAGTGCTGGGGATTGAAAGCAGGATCTTGCAGGTGAGGTAAACCCTCCACCACTGAGCCACACCCTGATATGGAGTGATTTTATTTCTCCACCTTTACCCAGGGGACATCTAACCATGTCCACAGACATTTCTGATTATCACAACTGGAGGACTGCTAGTGGCGTTTAGTGGGCAGAGGCAAGAGATGCTGCTGAACATCCTATAAGGAACAGGACAGCTCCCCATAACAAAGAATTATCAAGTCCAAAATATGAATAGTGCCAAGACTGACAAACCTTACTTTGTATAACAGGTCATTCCATACATACTTTTAGATAACACTCTTATTAGGAAATACATTATAAATAATTATATAACCCAACACCTATAATGTAATTCCTATGTCCCAGATGCTATTCTATATGCTTTATGTATATCAAATCGTTCCCACAACCTTATGAGTTTAATTAACTAATTAATTTTGCAGTACTGATGATCAGACCCAGGGGCCTCTACCACTAAGCTACAACCTTTTTGTTTTTTATTTTGAAACAAGTTCTCCCTAAGTTGCCCAGGCTAGCCTTGAACTAAAGCTGGGATTATAAACTGAGTGCCACTGTACCCAGTTAAAGTGGGTTTTATTACCCCTGTTTTACAGGTGGTCACCTTGAGAGGAGCAACTTGATCAGAGTCACACAGTTAATCAGGGCCAAGATTTGAATTCAGAGTCCTGGTTTTTAACTCCTTTTCTACCCTGCATTTCCATTTATTCATGGTATTCCATTTTAGAATCATGGCATAATTCATGTCATCCCTTACTGATAGGCTCCTGGGTAGTTTCCAACTTTTTACTCTAAGAAACATGGTAGTGAACATCCTAGTATGTACATCTTTGCACAATCATCTTATTAGTTCCTCAGGAAACACTCTAGAAGTGAAATGTTTGGACCAAAGGACATATATTTTCAATTTTGAAATATAATGCCAAGTTACCTAACCAAAAAAAAGGATTGATTTATACTCAGTTACTTCTTTTTATTTCCTTGATCCCTGGGAAAGCTGTACTTGATACACCCAGATTGAACTATGTATCATCACTATTTTCTCTCTCCTTCATTCTCTCCACCACCTACTCATTCCTCAATAGAGCTACAGTAAGCCAGGTACAGAGATACATGCTTATAATCCTAGTGAACTGGGAGACTGAGGCAGGAGGATCACAAGTTTGAGGCCAGTCTTAGCAACTTAGTGAGGCCCTGAGCAACTCAGTGACACCCTGTCTCAAAAAATAAAAGTTAGGGATGCAGCTCAATAGTAAAGCATCATCCCTGGTTTCAATCTCCAGTACAAAAAGAGGAAAAAAAAAAAAAAAAACAAACAAAAAAACAAAGAAATCCAAATTATACCTGCTGGAGAAGAAACTCATTTTTTTACCCTAAGAGCTGTAGCACTACATGTTACTTTAGGAAGGGGTATACTTTTAATTCCCTCTGAATCTTCAGACACACTTCTGGAGGTGACAGATATTTTTGGAAATAAAGTTGAATTAAATTATTGCTTTCCTTAAACCCTAGATAACACCTACAAAGACTTTCCTTACACCCTAGAGAAGACCTACAAAGTTTCTAATTAAGCACCTATGCTAGCTGGGCATGGTGGTGCACACTTATGATCCCCGGGACTTGAGATGCTGAGGTAGAATGATCACAAGTTCAAGGCCATCCTGGGCAATCAAATGAGATCCTGTCTCAAAATTTTTAAAAAGGGCCAGGGATGTAGATTAGTGGTAGAGTATCCCTTTGTTCAGTCCCCAGTACTGCAAAAATAAATAAACAAAACATAACAAAAAAGAAAGAAAAGAAAAAAAAGCACCAACACTGAATTATTACTGTGAAATGTAACTGGATAAGGAATAAAGGAATACCTATGGCTTGGATGACCAGGTCATCTAAATACTAAAACCATGGCAGGAAGATGTTAACAGGCCAAGGCATATCTCAGTCATGAACAGAGGATCTGGAATAAGCTTGCACTTGAGATACCTATGGATGACTATGTTCCCACATACTTGCCTAAAGGACTTATCTTTAAATTACCAAGTACATTTAAACTCTTCCAAGTATTTTCTATGTTCTCCCACCACCGCGTGCTTATTCACTTTCTCTTATTATGAAAGTAATTTGCTCTTGAAATCTTTAAAGTACAGAATTATTTAAAAAAAAATAAATAAAAGGTCCTATAATCTCTGTCCCACAGAGGCACTGCTGACTGTTTAGGATAGATTCTTCTGCCATTTCTATAGACATGTTTTTGTTTGTTTGTTTGTTTGTTTGTTTGTTTAACTACCAGGGATTGAACTCAGGTGCACTTGACCACTGACCCACACATCCCCAGCCCTATTTTGTATTTTACTTAGAGACAGGGTCTCACTGAGTTGCTTAGCACCGTGCCATTGCTGAGGCTGGCTTTGAACTTGCAATCCTCTTGCTTCAGCCTCTTGAGCCACTGGGATTACAGGTGTGTGTCACTGTGTTTGGTAACATGTATATTTTTATGTGTACACAAAATTGCTTCTGCTATAAACAGTCTTATTTTTAACCTAAAACTCAATCTTTTAAGTAAAAAAATTGGTTATATTCTACCATTTACAGCCATATGCCACTGTACCCAGCTCTACTACTTATTTCAAGAGAACCCACAAAAAGAAAAGCATGAAGCCTCTCTAAAGGACCTACCTTACTAGATCTTCTCTGAAGAGGTCCCACCGTCCAAGACCAGTAGGATAAATTGGCCAAACAGCAGGTCCCCCTTCCCAAAATGTCCATGCAGGATACATGATATCATGGTACTCTGACGTCTTCAACAGAAACAGAAAGGCCATTCTAAGTAAATCTCGGAACAGAACAAGAAGCAAACTACATTCATGACAGGATATGGACAAAGACCATGCTGTAGTGTCAACTTGCAAAAGATACATTTCCCCTAGTCTGCAAGGTCCACACTGTAGACATTATGAGGCAAAAGAGACTACAGGATAAAACCCACAGGCTCACCATAGCCCAGATTTTAGAATAATATTAAAGGTCAACTTTTTCAGTTCCCCAAACTTCTGTTTTTGTAGAGGATATATATACACTGTTAAGATTTTTTAGTTTAAGGAAATAATCTCCCCATCATTTAACTGCTATTACCTTTGGAGTTTTCATGGACTTGCCAGTTCTTTGTTATTTCCCAGTGGATCCTTTGAGAGCAAGAACCAGGAAACAGTGCAAAGATTAAGAGTGTGGGCTCTTGGGACAGATCTTAAAAGTCTGAACGCAGCCTCAACCTCTTTACAACTCTAGGCAAATTACTTAATCTCTCTATGCCTCATCATTGTATTGGGGAAAATAACATCAATGATACTCTTCTCATAGGCTGATTTTGAATACAAAATGACTTAATATAAGCTTTGGATAGTGTCTGGCACATAGAAAGTATTCAATAAGTGTTAGCTAGTGGTACCTGATGCTATAGCAGTATTGGGCACACATTGGTTGAACAGTAAATCCTCAGCTATTCACTAATCAGGGTAAGAAGTGCCAATAGGCAGAATGAGCGAAAAGAATATGATCACACATCTTTCAAAGAAAGTTTGAAATCATGTTGCTTTTTAAAAAAAAAAATTTTTTTTAGTTGTAGATGGACACAATACCTTATTTTATTTATTTATTTTTTATGTGGTGCTGAGGATTCAACCCAGCACTTCACACATGCTAGGCAAGCCCTCTATCATTTAGCTATAACCCCAATCACTCATCTGTTACTTTTTATGGCTAATCTATTAAATATCTGGTCACTGATAAACCTCTAACAATTTCTTCCTTGGAATCACATGTGCAATATGCTGCTTACCTTCTCTTAAATACTTAAAAAATATTATTCATTAAGCGTTTCAAACATAATAGTTATTCAATGGAAGCTACATAATTAACTACAAAGTTAACATATTAAAATACCTCCCTTTGAAACTAGGAATTGCAATTTTTAAAAAACAGAAGGGAGGAAAGATAAAAGGAAAGTTAGTATACTGATGGTCATACTTATTATCCACAGAAATGACAGATAAATAATAGACACCAAGTCCTTACTGATTTACTTGGGAGCCTCTATCTGTTCTTCTTGGAGAGTTTCATGACAAACAAGGCGACCAAGCACTTTTGAGAAATAAGGCTAAACCATGGGCAATGAAATACAAAATGTGGCCTCAGCCCACTTATAACACAGGAAATAAATGAGTCTAGAGAGAAAGTAAACTGTGATTTAAAAAAAAAAAAAAAAAAAAAAAGTGAGGATAAAAGGTCCTTCTGCTTTGGAAAAAAAAAAAAAATAGAGATGTTCTTTTTTAAAAAATCCATGGGGTTTTCCTAACTCTACTTTCCACTCTTAATCAATAGTTTTATTTATTTACTATTTATTTAGTACTAGGGATTCAACAAAGGGGCACTCTACCACTGAGCTACATCTGTAGTCCTCTTTTATTTTTTATTTTGAGATACAGTCTCACTAAGTTGCTGAGGATTTCACTACAATGCTGAGGCTGGCCTCAAACCTGGGGTTCTCCTGCCTTAGCTTCCCAAGTAGCTGGGATTACAAGCATGTGCCACTGTGCCCTGTTTGTTTTGTTTTGTTTTGTTTTGGGGGGATCAGGAGGCACTAGGGATTGAACCCAGAGGTGCTGTACCATTGAACTACATCCCCAACCCTTCTTTACTTTTGAGACAGGATCTCACTAAATTGCCAAGGCTGGCCTTGATCTTGAGATCCTCTTGCCTCAGTTTCCCATGTCACTGGGATTATAGGATGCGCCACCACATCTGGCTCTCTGTAGGATTTTTGAGTCCTACTTCCAATGTCCTGTAGTTTCTTCAGGCCTCTTACTCCCTAGCCTCTGTCTCTGGCATACAGATATGTAAGCAATCTTACATTATTTATGGGTCCTCAACTCCATCTTCTCAGTCTTATTGCTCAACCACTGTGAATTTACAGGGACAGAGAATCCACTCCTGGCCCTCGGGACTCATCCTTACTATTAACCATGAGACTCTACCACAGGACGATGATCTTTTCTCATATTCTAAAGGAGCACCCTCCCTCCCTCCCTGTGGCTCTTTTATACTCACCTTACTGAAGGAGAAGACTGGGATGACAGGCTCCATCCATTTAGGAACCTGAGGATAATCCCGTACATTGATTATCATCTCCATGTCAGGGAGGTGCCCAATAACTTCCAAAATAAAGTGCTCAACACCACTACATCTGTCAATGAGAAAAACTCAAAGTCACCAGAGTTGTATCTGCAGAGTCTAGGATAAAGGGTCCCAGCCACACTTCAAAGTGAGACAGGCTAGTGTTCAGATCATCAGCCTACTTCAAAATCTCCTGAAAGCAATGCCTTTTTTAAAAAAAATAATTTTTTAGTTGTCAATGAACCTTTGTTTTATTTATTTATATGTGGTGCTGAGAATTGAACCCAGTGCCTCACACATGCTAGGCAAGTGCTCTACCACTGAGCTACAACCCAAGCCCCCTGAAAGCAATGCTTCTAAAGTACTATGGTAACTTTTATATTGCACAAGTTATCATTCTCGCTAAGCTGTTCCAAGTTATGACACTTAATAAAATTTTCCAAATAAATCATCATATTTTTGAAGGGAATATGATTGCAACTTCTACCATTTTTCCTCTATTCGATCCCAGATTTTTCTTTATTTCCCTTATACAGATTAGTTTAATTAGTAAGAAAGGTGCAAATTCTGATAGGAACTGAAAGAGCTAATTTTCTAATTATGCTACTGAGTTTTGCTTCTCACGAAGGCACTGCTATAGTTTGGATCTGGAATATCCCCAAAGTCCCATATGTTAAAGGCTTGGTCCTCAACTTGACTCTATTGGGAGGCAGTGGAAAATTGTAAGAATTATAAGAAGTGGGGTATAGTGAGATGTTTTAGGTCTTTGGGGGTGTGCTCTTGAAAAAAACTGGGATACAATTTATGATTACACAAATGGTATGCCTTTACGCCATGTACAAACAGAGAAACAACATGTATCCCATTTGTTTACAATACAATTTAAAAAAAACATAAAAAAAAAAAAAAAAAAAACTGGGATACCACATCCATCTCTTGCTCTCTCTCTTTTTGCTTCCCAGACATGATAAGGTTAACAATTTGCTTCAGTGCATACTCTCTGCCATGCTATACTGTCGTGCCACAGGCCCAAAAGCAAGGGGGCCAGCTGATAATGAACTGAAACCTCTGATATATAAGCCAAAATAAACATTTCCTCTTTTTAAGTTAAATTTCTTAGATATTCTATTACAATCATGGATAACTAACACAAACACCACATTATTTCCACCACAATTGTCATAGTGTATGAGGAGAGAAAATTTCTCATTATCTTCAACCTAAACACAGAACACTATTTCAGTTAATTTTTTAGGTCAGAAAAAAAGTGTTTGCATAATCACAAAGACTGTAATATCACTTCCTGACTAATCTCTCTGGGGAATCCACAGAGGCTTTCTTAAAAGGAGAAGATACACAGTTTAGTTTGTTTCTTCCCTATCCCTCAAGGTTCTGAGCAGCACCACACTAGGGTAGCGTTCTAAGAACTGATCAAAATTTTCTGGAAATGACTGATTTAAGATAATTCTATATATAGGGAGATGATTACAAAAAAAATCAACAGTTCAAAAACATAAAGACACTCAATAGTACTAAAACCAAAATGTCATCCCACCATTATGTATGACTATAAAGTACCAATAAAAAATGTGGAGGAAAGAAAATTAAATGTCAGCTGGATGCAGTGGTACATGCTTATAATTCCAGTGAATTGGGCGGTTGAGAGAAGAGGATCGCAAGTTTGAGGCCAGCCTCAGTAAGTTGACGAGATCCTGTCTCAAAAAAGTGGAAAGGCCTGGGGATTTGACTCAGTGGTAGAATGCCCCTGGGTTCAATACCTAGTACTACAAAATAAAAGAAAGAAATGTCAAAAAACTACATGCAATTGTACCAATCAGACTGACAAAGATCCAAAAGTCTAATACACAGTGTTGGTGAGGCTATTACATCTATTCAGAGCATGTGAAACAAGGGTGGCAGAAATGTGAACAGGTACAACCTCTCCGAAAGACAATTTATTTTTATTTATCATGATTTTAAAAACACATTAATTGGCCTAGTTATTCCACCTCTAAACATTTAGCTTACATACATATTTATAAAAGTGCTCCAAGGTGTACGTACAAGAATGTTTGCTGCAGCACTATTTCTGGTAGCCAAAAACCACAGAGACAGGGAAATGGGGAGAAATAATGTAAATGCCCATTGATAGAGGTCCCAATAAAGAAATCCATATATTAGATTATTATACAGCCATGAAATGGTGAGCTGTTCTCTCTGTACCTGGTCCATAATAGACATTCAATAAATACCTATGTTTTTCTGCCTCTTTCAGCTTAGTTCACCCCTGCTATGTTTCATCAGCCTGTGTCCTGCAGCTACTATAGCAAGGGAAGGAAGAGATGAAGGGGCAAGTACAGTCCAGTCAATATATCCCATGATGTGCCCAAACCTCATAAATAGAGAGGAACTGGTAGCTGGGCTTGGTGGTGCATGCCTGTAACCTCAGTGGTTCAGGAGGCTCAGGCAGGAATATTGCAAGTTTGAGGCCAGCCTTATCAACTTAGCAAGGCCCTAAGCATCTTAGCAAAGCCCTGTCTCAAAATAAAATAATATATAAATAAAAAGAGTTGGGAATGTAGCTCAGTGGTAAAATGCCCTGGGTTCAGTCCTCAGTACAAAAAAAAAAAAAAAAAAAAAAAAATTGACCTGGCAAGAAAAATTCCCAGGCACACGAAAAGAGTTTATCACTACTTTGCAGTCCTTGTAAAATGTGAGGAGGGATTCACTTGTGAGGACCCTGAACAGACTTCTAAAAGCAGTATCAAGTAGGCTCATATATTATAAGGTCAGAAGATGCATCTACTTCATAACTCTTACCTTGAGGGAAACATGCAGTCATTTTCTCGGTATAATCTGTTCTTAATGATCTGATAGTGGGTCCCTAGCTTCCGTTTGACTACTTCCGCCATCATCTTCCTGGAGATTCCCCCTCGGAAAGGAATCAGGTCCTCTTCTATGACACTGAAAAGGAATTAGAATTGTCAAGGAAAGCAGGCCAAAAGCAGTACTATTCCATGAACTTCCCAAGTGCATTTACATTTAGTACTAGAGAACACAGTAAACTGAGGCAAAGAGGGGTCAGGGACCAGGGACTAGCTCAGAGATAGAACCTTTGCCTAGCAAGTTTGAGGCTCTGTATTTGATCCCCAAGTATCGCCCAAAAAAATGTAGTGAGCAAGAATGAGCAACTCTTCCCCAGAAGCACCATGGATAATGAAAAAACATCAAACGTACAGGGCATGGTGGCACCCGCCTGTAATTCCAGCAATCTGGGAATGCTGAGGCAGGAGGATCGCAAGTTCAAGGTCAGACTCAGCAACTTAACAAGACCCTGTCTCAAAATAAAACTTTAAAAAGGCAGGGAATGGGGGCAGGGCAGTGGGGGTGTAGTTCAGAGATAAATTGTTCCTGGGTTCAATATTCAGTTGGGGGTGGGCATCATACACAACAAAAGTATAAAAAGTAACAATAAGTCAAGTAAATGTCTCTTCTTCCATCAGGACTGCTTCTTCCTTTAATCCATAGCCCTCTGTTCATGTCACACCCAAGTCCTCCCAGTCACTACAGTCCTACTGACATATATCCCTTTGTCTGGACACCCACAAAAGTTATGGTTTATGCCTCACAGTCTAACACTGTCTATCCCCTACCCTGCCCACACACATGCTCTAGAAGCTGAAAGCCTTAACCAGAAAATAAACTATTTTGTATCTCTCTGGAAGCTCAGTACATAGCAAGTTTTCAATAAGTATTCTAAGTATCAGATGAATTTTTGAGGAGTCAGAATAATACAATGAGAAGCCACTCTGCTATTTAGCTGATGACAAATCTGAGATCCAGAGAAATTAAGAGTCTCTTTCAATGTAGTTATCTTTTTATCACACCAAGTTCCAGTCCTATTTTGCATTCATTAAAGGTAAACAACAGGAAATTAATGATTGGATCCATTGATAAATATGTCCATTCCTTCAACAGTATTTACTGAGTGCACTTACTGAGGTACAAAAGTAAATAAGACAGACCCAGACCTCAAGAAGTTTTTAATCCATGGGAAAAAACAGACAATCACATGTCCCACAGGATGATGGCTTAATGCGGAGACCACAGGGCCCATTCCAGAGCCAGCGCATTTCCATCCCTTAGAATTGAGACAACCACCTCAGTCATCCTTTCTGCTCTAAATATATGCTTGGCTCTCTGACCATTGCAACCAAAGTCTCTCAGGGATTTTTCCTTTTTTTTTTTCTTTTTTTCCTTTTTCTTCTTTCTTCTCTCTCTCTCTCTCTCTCTCTCTCTCTCTCTCTCTCTCTCTCTCTCTCCTCTCTTTCTTTCGGTACTGGGGATTGAACCCAGGGGTGCTCTACCACTATGCTACATCCCATCCCCAACCCTTTTTATTTTTTTAAATTTTGAGACAAGAGTCTGGCTAAGTTGCTGAGGCTGGCTTAGAAAATGTTCCCCTGTCTCAGCCTACCAATTCGCTGGTATTACAGGTATACCCCATTAGCAGCCAACTCTCAGGGATCTTCGGGTACATCCTTTGGACAAGATTTCAACTCTCAAAGGCGTATCAAAGAACTCACCCATGGTAGCAGCTGCAGTTTTGACTTGAACATGGTTCATAATTCTCCAAAGACCTGTTAATTTGGTCAATAAAGATTTTCCACTTTGAACCTTCAAAAAGTGAAATGAGAGTTAATTAAATATCTCTGAGCATTTTTATTTGCCAGCAGTATGCAGACAGGACCAACAAAAGACCCAAACTTTCAGAAGCCCCCCCCTCCCCCTCCTCCTATCCCACTGGTTGAAACAAAGCACCAGGAAGGATTCTGTAACTCGCTGAGCCATTAGATGTCCAAGAAATTGGAAAATCCACGAGGTTAATGCTCGGCCTTCAAGAAGGCTGTGGATAAACTGGATGGCGACACAGATTCTCGTCTTATAATCAAATTAAGTCCGATAAAAAGGATCAATTAAAAGTCATGGACTTTAACCTTTCCCTCATCTCTGACAGCACACACACAGCCCACCCACCCGCTTCTCCCGGTGGGTTCTAAGGAGGGAAGAGAACAGCCAGAGCGGCCGATTCCTCCTGCGCGTGAACAGGGACTTCCCTCTCCTCCCTATCACTCAGCATTCCGGAGGATGGGTTGCCCTCCAGGGTCCTGGGCTGAGCCTGAGACCCAGACACCCTCGCTCTGCACTAAGAGGCGTCCGGTGCCCGCTGCCCAGCTCTGCGCTACAGCGGCCACAGCATCCTCCAGGGCGCCTGTGGCACGCGGAGCGCCTCCGGGCCGGAGCCCAGGGGCACGCTCGGCCCTGCCGGGAGCCCACCTGACTCCTTCTGGCGGCCCAGCACTGGGACCAGCAGTAGCAACAGCAGCCAGAGCCGAAACTGAGCGCTGGTCCGCCGCTCCATCGCCAGCCGACTCACGGCGGACACCCCGCAGCCCCGCCCCGCAAAAAGATGGCGGCGGGCTCCGCAGCCCGGGGACGCGCGGGCCGCCCCGCACAGAGGTGGCCGCCGCGCGCGCCCGGGCGCCGGCCCTCAGAGAGGCCAGCAGGGAGCCAGGCGCCCGCAAGCCGGCGGGCAAGTACCTCCAATAAGGTCAGTTCCTTCCATTCTATAGCACATTGCAAACGTTCTCTACAGCTAAAAGACTGAAGGTCGGAGAGGGTACTTTTCTTGCTCACAGCTTTACAGTCAGTGGCACAACCAAGACTTATCATAAAGCCTGATCTTTCCACGACATCAAAGTGCTTCTTATTAAATAGCACAGATTTGTTGAGCATGTGAATGTGTATAGCACCATTTGCACGTCTGCAATCCCAGTGACTAGGGAGGCTGCACGCAGGAGGATCGCGAGTTCGAGACCAGCCTCAGCAATTTAGCAAGAGCCTGTTTTAAAATAAAAAATAATAAAGGGCTGGGCAGGTAACTCAGAGGCAGAATGTTCCTGGGTTCTAGTTTCAAAACTGCAAAAACAAAACAAATGAGACCTTCAAATGTTGCAAATAGGCTAGCACAGGTCCCTTTACAACAGAAATTTCTAACTGTTGGGGCGACTTAGACAAAGAAAAAAAAAATCAGTGGTGTTAAATAAAATCCATGGGAAGCCATTGTTTGGACAGAGGCTCCAATGAACCAGATCAAATCAGAATGAAGTCACTTGACCTAGATAATGATAATCAAACTGAAATTTAAATGGTCTCCTTTAAAACACAAAACAAAACGAGATTCACAGCAACCAATCAGAAAGAGTTCAGTATACCTAGGCGAGCATGATAAAGAAGTTCCCTGTTTTAACCCTATAAGGACAGTTAACTTTCATTCTGCTTTTCATTCTTTATTTCTTCAGCCCTTTTCTGCCTGTATAGCCAACCACCTCTGCTCAGATCATTGGAACAACTGTTTTGATGGATGAGGTGCTGCCAGATTCATGACTCACTAATGAAAGCCAATTAGATCTTTGTTTTTTGACAGCTGACAATAGAAAACTGAATATTATACTTATATATCCGGGTGTAGGTTATGTAGGCATGTATTAGTGACCATACAGATCTTTATCCTTGAATAAAATATGCATAACAACTCTAGGTTTTGCAGAACTACATAGAAGTACAAAATCAAATTTGTGCCCTGGAGTTTAAGACTAGTAGAAAAAAAAAAGACTTCCCTTGAGATAACTTACTTTTCTTTTTGGTGTGTGTGGGGGAGTAGTGGAGATTGAACCCCAGGGTGCTGTACCACTGAGCTACATGCTCAGGCCTGTTTATTTTTAATTTTGAGACAGATTTTCATTAAGTTGCCCAGGCTAGCCTCAAACTTGAGATCCTCCTGCTTTAGTCTCCTGAATAAGTAGGATTATAGGCATGTGCCACCATGCCCAGCTGATGATTTATAATTTAAAATAATGTTAAGTGCTATGAGGTTCAGTTAAGAAAAAGACCAATATAAACCAGAAATCTGGAGAAAAGGGTGACAGGGGTATATTCCAGACTGAAGAAAAGGAAATGTTACAGTTAAGGAATATTGTGTTAGAGACATTAAAAAAGTAGGAGCCAGAGTTTGCAGTGTAGAATCTACATTGATAGTAGTGAAGGGTAAGGATACATGTTGAGAAAAGTTGGAAGATTAAAATGATGTTGATTAGCTAGGAATAGGCCATATCAATCAGAGGGGCTATTTAGACTATATTCCCTAATGGTGTAATCATTACTCTGTTTTGGTCTTATAAGGTCTATGTGGCCTACTTAAATTTTTACCTGACTCTAATCTTGCTGGTCTTTGAGGACTGGATGCCTGAAGGTCAAAAGTTTCTCTTCAGTTGGGCAGGCCAAAGCTGGCTGAGTCTAAGGTGGTTGTCAAAATGACTCAGACACCCCCTAACTTCATTATAAAAAAAGTCTGCCAATATTCTTCCCCTTTATTAACCTATCCTTCCCTTTCATTTTTTTCCTCTATATCTATAAATTTCCAACCCCCCAGGGAACAGTAGGTTGATTTGGAAGTTTATCTCCCGCTTCTCCCATTCTTGGCCAAGAATAAAATTCTCCTTTGCGGCTTAATCAGTGCTCAATCTTATTATTGGTTCCACAATCCTCACAGCCGGCCTTTGGAATAAAAAATTGGTAAAAACAGGGCTTTGTGGTACATGCCTGTAATCCCAGCAGTTTGGAAGGCTGAGACAGGAGGATTGCAGTTTTGAAGTCAGTCTCAACATTAGTGGGACCTTGTCTCAAAATAAAAAATAAAAAGGGTTGGGGATGTAGCTCAGTGGTAGAGCACCCCTGGGTTCAATCCCCAGTATTGAAAAAAAAAAACAAAAAAAAACTGGTGATGATACCACTTAGTTTGCGGGTGAGACTCACTTTGGGTGAATAGGCAGAAGAAGAAAAGACCCCAATAGTATATTGGACTGGACTATTTCAGGAATTCAAAGATGAGTCAAAATGTTTTCTTCTAGAAAGATGTGCAGTATTTCAAAATGAAGGGTTCATCAGAAGCACATAACTGAAGACAGCATGTACCACATGAGTGCCTCAATGACATTTCCTTTCAAAGTTAGTTGAAAGAGTGGAAAACAATTTTTCAAATTTAGTAAGATTTTTTTCCATAATCACAATTTTCTGTGATCAGAAGAAAATGGAAATCAACTTGTGTTATACTGTCTTTGAAATGAAAGTAAATAGTTTGTTTTTTTTTTCAGTCTTACAATGTTTATGTGTGTGAAAGAAGAGCAGTGAGAGGCTGAGTGGTAAGCAGGCCCTATACATAGGAGGAATAAACTTCCTCTGAATCCAAATCAGAATTGTTTCAGTTCCTTAATAGGTGAGATCATTTATTTTAGGGGTTGCTGTATCTGAATAAGCAGCATAATCCTCCTGGAGTTTACGAAAAACACGAATTTCTGGATCTTGTGCTAGCCGGTAGTTTAAAATATGTTAAATAGTAGCAACACTAAGTAACATAATTAAGCACTATTATTTGTTCAAATAAAAACAAGGCTTCTTCTATAAGGGATAATAATGCCCCTATTTTAGAGGAAATAAATACCTGTATAAGTAAAGAGACCAGTGGACATCATTTATTTACTCTTCAAAAAGTCTTGGTCAGATCTGAGTATGGTGGTACATGCCTGTAATTTCAGAAACTTGGGAGACTGAGGCAGGAGGATCAAAAGTTCAAGGCCAATCTCTGAAATTTAGCAAGACCCTTTCTTAGAATAAAAAGTAAAAAAAGAGCTGGGTGTAGCTCAGTGGTAGAGTCCCCTTGAGTTTAATTCCCATTACAACACACACACACACACACACACACACACAAAGTCTTTGCCAGATTTCTACACTGAAAATACATTTTAATTGATACATAATAATTGTACATATTTATGGAATGCAGTGTGATATATTTGTGTGTATATATGCCATTCAACCATCAAATCAAGGTAATTATTCATCACCTCAGACATTTATCATTTATTTTTGTTGGGAACATACAAAATCCCATCTTCTAGCTATTTCAAAATAGACAATAGGGCTGGGGATATAGCTCAGTTGGTAGAGTGCTTGCCTTGCAAGCACAAGGCCCTGGGTTCAAATCCCTAGCACCACAAAAAAAAAAAAAAAAAAAAAAAGAAGACAATAAATTATTGTTAACTATAATCACCCTACTGTGCTAGAACTTATTCCTCCTAAATGTAATTTTGTATGTTCTCTAACCTCTCTCTCCCTGAACCTCATTCCCTTTTGTTTCTGCTAACTACTATTCTTTTCTCTTCTTCTGTAAGATCAATTTTTTAGCTTCCACATATGAGTAAAAACATCACATTGCAAACATTTACAGTTTATCACCTCTGCCAGGTGCAATGGTACCTTGTAATCCCAGTGACTCAGGAGACTGAGGCAGGAGGATCACAGGTTTGAGGCCAGCCTCAGCAACTTTGTGAGATCCTGTTTTAAAATAAAAAATAAAAAGAACTTAGACTGTAGCTCAGTTGTAATTCATTCTTTAGTTCAATCCCCCAGTACCAAAGGAAAAAGAAAGTTTATCTTTTATAGAAAGTGTTAAATGGTCATTAAACTAGCTGAAGGTTGGGGTAAAATAGGCTCTTCTCTTTTAAAAATTAAATAATGAAATTTCCTGGGATTCGTGATAAATTGTTTTTTCTTAAGTTAAAACTAAATTACTTTGAATATAGTAAATTTTCTACTGTGACAAATAACAGCAAGACATGGGAAATTACTAAATCCCATCTTATTCCTTACCCCAGTCTTTCTCATAAAATGGCATCACCATTCTCCCAATTGTTCTCATTCTCTTTTTTACTTTTCCCCATCAGAAAGAAATCTTGCATTTCTTCAATTTTTGCTATATCACCTCTTCTACCGTATAAGTCCTCCTAAATGTCTTTGCTTCCATGGATTCAAAATTTGGTTCCACCATTAGTAGTTAGGTGACTTGCATAAGTACTTAACCTGTGTCTTATTTTCCCCATGTGAAAATGGAGATATAACAATAATACTTCCGTGGGATTAGCTTAGGATCAAACGATGTAGTATTTGGAAAGGTCTTCGAACAATGCCTTATACAGAGTAACCATTGTATGGGTATTCATTAAGTAAAAATAAATAATACTTTTCCTCCAAACATATCAATTAAAAGTTGTAAGAGTAATTTTAAATTGTATCACTTGCTTGCTTGAATTCCTTATTGGTTTCCTGCTGCACTTAAAATGCATATATTGACCAGGCACACCTGTAGTTCAGATGATTCCAGAGGCTGAGGCAGAAGGATCTTAAATTTGAGCCCAGCTTCAGCAACTTAGCCAGGCCCTAATCAACTTAGCGAGACCTGTCTCAATATAAAATAAAAAGGGCTGGGGATGTAGCTCAGTCGAACAGTGCCCCTGGGTTCAATCCCCAGTGTCTCCCCCCACTAAAAGCAAATACTGTGGTTTATTTCATTTCATTTTTTTAATCTTTTGAGTTAGGGTGCACTAAGTTGTAGAGGTTGGCCTCAAATTTGTAATTCTCCTGCCTCACTCTCCCCGGGGCTGGGATTACAAGTATATACCACCAGGCCAGGCCCAAATATAAAAGCACATGCCAGTGTCTTAAATCCATTTCATGTTACACTGTCTTTGCTTATCATGATTCAGTCATACAGGAGGTTGCTTGTATGAAAGTGCTCAGATTTCTGCATAAATTTTTTTTCTATTTCTATTTGAACTGCTTATCTTTTTTCCCCTTTCTGTACCTATGTAGTCGGGGGTACGGGGACACTATTACTCAGCTACATCCTCAGTCTTTATTTATTTTTATTCTGAGGCAGGTTCTTACTAAGTTGTCCAGGCTGGCCTCAAACTTGTGATCTTCCTGCTTCCTCCTCCTAAGACACTGGGATTACAAATGTGCACCACTGTTCCTGGCAAGACAGCTTTTCTCTTACGTTTTTGCATTACTGGTTACTTCCAAACCTTTAGGTTTCTACTGAACATCTTTGCCTCAAAGAGATCTCCCCCCAAAATAGCACCCTCCTTATTTTTTACCTCAGTTCCTTGTTTGTCTCTTTCATGATACCTATAATTTGTAATTGTTTTATATATTAAAATATTTCCCTTATTAGAATGTAAGCTTCAGGAGGGCAGGGATGTACCAGTTTTGATCACTAACACAGTGTCTAGTACACAGTAGGAACTAAATAATTAATTGCTGAATGAAGGAAGGATGCTGGTGAGTCATCTGAAAAGCATCAAAGGAATTTTAATGTAGCAAGTTAGGAAGCAGCTAACAGCAAATATTAAAATAAATGTAAAGAACTCCTAATGACAAGAAGTGAATACAATGCAAATTTGTAATAATCTATATTGGGATTTATATATTCATGAATGAAGACTGATATATTAGGATACTATAAATATTGGAATATTACTAACTTTAGTGGTTTTGATTAGCAGTCATTCTGGCTCTGCTTAGCTGGGTTATTTTTAACAGAGTACTTAACTACTTTTCCTTTGTGAAATGAAAACTATGGTAGCATCTATCAAAGCATTATGAGACTTATCTCCCTCACCTCCTCCTTACTAGAAATTCAACCCGCGGCTTTATACATGCTAGGCAAGAATTGTACTGCTGAACTTCACCCCCAGCCCAGCCCTACAAGATTTAACTGAAATGTGTAAAGTTACTACTCTAGTGTTTGGCACAGCAACAATTCTCAATAAAAGTTGACTAATCATGTAATCAATATAAGGGGATTTCTCCCCCTCCCTCCGCCCCCCGTACTGGGAATTGAACACAATGGTGCTTTACTACTCGGGTACATTCCCAGTCCTTTTTATCTTTTGAGACAGGGTCTCACTAAATTGCTGAGGCTGGCCTAGAACTTGCAATCCTCCAAGTAGCTGGGATTACAGGCTAGTGCCACTGCGCCAGAGGCTTTGTCTTTAAGGGCTTTGCCTGTGGAGTGATAGATCTTACATAAATGCTCCTTTTAATACTCTTACTCCTCTAATACCAAACTCTTGGGAGTTCCTGAACTCATCAGGATTGAACCGGAGGCCTGGTGCATGCCAAGCCCCAGCTGTATCACTGAGCCCTTCTTACCTCTTTATCTGCCACTTCCTCTCCATGGGGAAATCCATTCTCTCGCAAAACTGCCTACTCATTCATGGAGTCTTGGCTTAAACCCCAAGTTCTCGACAAAGCTTTATTTGTTAACTCCACACCATCCCCGATTCACTACCAGGATGGTTCATTACCATCTCTGGACCCTGGATATGTTACATTTATTGTAATAAATCCAAATTATTGTGTTTTCCTGGCATCTGGTCCCTTCTGTAGATTCTAAGCTTCTGTGGTATTCACTTTTTAATCCTAGCATAATCTAGTCCTTTACAGAAAGCGCAGGGTTGGATGCTGAAAAACTACTGAGACCCCTTTACTAGGTAGCGATGGGACCTTAGGTGACGTCTCCCAGCCCTCATTTGTGAAATGGGGCAACAACTTATACATGGCTATTCGTTGTAGTATTTGAGATAAGAACGTCTAATTGACAGACCCTCGAGTAGGAAATACACTAGCCAGCTCCGGCGGGGAAGGCGGGACGGCGCCCTCTGGTCGGCGAGTCCCACTGCGCAAGCGCACGCGGGAGACTGTAGGGCTGCTCCTCCCGCTGTGAGTGTAGTTCCGGGGCCCCCGGCGGCTGGGGCGGGCAGCAGTCGCAGAGTTGACGTCATCGCCGTGCGCTGCCACGTCTGCTCAGCTCCGCGGTAATGGAGGCTGAGGATGAGTGCTGACGGGCCGGTCTCTGGTTCTAGCTCTAGCTCTGTCTCTGACTTGGGGGTCTAGGTTTGGGTCTGGGTTTAGCGGCCTGAGGCCTGGACGCCTTTTTTCAACTCTTCAGGCGGGGACGGCCTGCATACAAGCAGTTGGTTTCGAGAACTTTAACGCGGGGAACTAGTTATCTTGCCTGGGGTCCAGTCTTTAAAGCCACCTCCTCCTCCCAGGGATCCCGCCCCACCGGCCGGGCCTCCTCCATGCGTGAGTATTACCTAGCTACGGCGTCCGACTGTCCCGGGGTCTGCTTTGATCATCCGAGGTGGGCGGCGGGGACCGCTTTGTCGTTGTCTTTTAGGGGCCAGTCTCTTGAAGTTTGTGGTTTCTCGCCATCCACCTTCCCGCATCTCATTGTCTCTCTTCTCCCAGTGTTCACCTCACTTTTCTTTCCCTTTTTTTGTTGAGCAAGAACCAACAACCCCAACACCCAACAGTTTGAATGCTTTGTCTCACCTGGTTAGTGTGCAGCCGAGGGCTGTTAGGAATAGGGAACATCAGATCCATCTGCAGTAATGTTTTGAAAATCAGGGTTTTTCCAGTGTGTGATTCTTCAGTTTTTGGTTGTACTGTTTTAGGAAACATTTGGTGTTCATATTATCGGAACCATAGTTTTTGCCATAGTTTGGTGAAAACACCAATTCTTTTCAGTGAGCGTCTTTGTTACTTACCTTATAATCTTGTAATTAACATAATTTCTAAATCACATTACACGTTTTCCTGGAGTGGGCATCCACTTGAGTTCCTTTTGGTATTTTCGGTCTAACATGTGAAGATATCACTTGAACAATTTAAAGAGTTTAAGGCCTATAGGTGCCCTTTTATCCATCTTCATCAGATTTGACAAAACCCACCATAGAACAGGGTACCCTTTTTTTTCTGATGAGGAAACCAATTCAGACATTAAATCACTCAGTCAAGGTCAGATAACATGTGGTACATCTTATCTCAGAACAGATTCCTTGATAACAAATGCTAACTTTCTGCATATGCCTGGGTGGTGGGGATTCAATCCAGGGCCTCTCTCATGCTAGGCTAGTGCTCCACTACAGCACTACATCCCCAACCCCACATATTTTAATTTTGAGAAGGGGTTTTCCTAGGTTTCCCAGGCTGGCCTCTTTGTGATTCTCCTGCCTCAGTCTCCTGAGTACCTGGGATTACAGGGCACACTGGCTAAAGCCTAACATTATGGACAGTGACGAACTTCTTGTATTTCAAGCGACTTAACCTGAAACATTGAATAGGAAATGTTAAAATTGTGATCTTGTAAAATTCCACCTGATTGTAGTATCTTTCATAGGATACAAGTCAATTGACCAAAGAGACAAATTGCGATTTGCCTAATACTGAACAAAATTTAGGATTCTGACCCATTAGAATCTGAATAGTCTTTCATTAGAATAAAGTAGGTAATAGACATAGAGAGTGTTTGTTCGAAAGTCTGGTTTTACAATGCTTGTTTACTCAGTTTTCTGGTTATTTTGTTACATTGCCTACTTTAAAGATAGTTAACTGATAGTTATATTTTTTGTTTTTGTTCAGAGTTTAAACAGGTTGACAACCATTAACCGGGGTTGCAACTACAGGTGGCACTGGAAGCAGACTGGTTCCCGGACATGCCCGGTGGAAGGAGGGGCCCTAGTCGGCAGCAGCTAAGCCGTTCAGCTTTACCTTCTTTACAGACTTTGGTTGGTGGGAGCTGTGGCAATGGAACAGGCTTGAGAAACAGGTAAAGAAAAAATAAATCTATGTATAATCTGTACTGTCCAGTGATCAGTAAGATTGACATAAAATTTATTATGGTGTTCAGATATTTGCTTATCAAGCTTTATTCTTGACACTGAAGTAAGAAATTCTGCCCTTTCAGACTGAAAGGTTAGTATTTCAGCATACTTCAGAGAGATGTGATATGGGGCTCACAAAGTGAACAAAGCCCTATTCTTATGGCTGATAATCCAGTCTAGTCATTACTTTTTTTTTTTTTTTTTTTTTTTGGTACTGGGAATCAAACCCAAATTTGCATATGGTAGGCAAGGACTGTGCAACTAAGTTTCATTGCCAGCTCTAATCATCACCTTTTTAGCTATTAGAAGAAGGGGCAGGTGGATAAAAGTACAGGGTAGATGTGACGGTCTGGGGTCCCCTCCTTTCAGTACTAGTGATTGAACCCAGGGAGCATTCTCCTATTGAGCCCAGCCCTTTTTAAATTTTTATGAGACACTGCTTGCTAAGTTGCTGAGGCTGGCTTGGAATTTACCATCTTCCTGCCTCAGCCACCTGAGTCTCTGGGATTACAGGCATGTGCCACCACATCTGGCGAATGTAATGGTTTATCTGCTTATTGGCATTCTTTTTATTTTTGGAGGTCAAATTAAAATTGACAGCTAACATGAAGTTCTAAAATTACGTTTTCTTCAAGGGTTTCAAAAATTATTTTGTCAGAAAACTGCTCAGTATTAATAAACTGTTAGCTGTAGCCTAAATAAACATCTTTTAAGATTTGTGCCACATTGTATGAGAATAAAGAATTTGATCTTATCTCTGTTCATAATTTTCAGAAATTAGGATGAAAGATTTCTTTTTTTAAGGAAGGGGATATTGAGAATTGTCCCCTGGACTTTGCGCTTTCTTAGCTATCACTGAGCTACATCCCAGCCCAAGATAAATTTTCTTTTTCTTTTTTTTTTTTTTTTTTTTTTAACAATACTAGGGATTAAACCAAGGGTACTCTACTTTCGAGCTATCTTCCAATCCCTTTTTATTTTTTATTTGAGGTAGGGTCCAGCTAAGTTGATGGGGGTAGCCTCTAACATTTGGTCATTTTGCCTCAGCCTCCCAAGTAGCTGGGATTACAGGCATGTGCCACTCCACCTGGCAGGATGAATTATTTCTAATCTTATGCCGGTTGACTCACATCATCATAAGACTTGATTATGAGGCAGTGTAGCAATGGGTTCAATCCCCAGTACCAAAAATAAATAAAATTTAATGATCTCTTCAAACTAGAGTTTCAGGGAAAGCCCCACTGAAGTAAGAATATCAAAACTAATATTTTTCGTGGTGTTGGGAATAGCTTACATATAATAGGCAAGGATTCTCCACTGAGCCTTCCTCCCAGCCCACCAGAACAAATTTCAAAGATTGGGTAGAACTTGGGTTATAAAGTCAAAAAGAGTGAGGTCAGGCCAAGAAGAAGTATACAAATACATCAGGAGGACCTGAAGTGGTACTAATAGCTCTGAAAATTAAAATCAAGGCAAGAGAAAAACTCTTATTTAGGGAGGAAGTAGAAACAAACTGGCAAAAATTATCTTGTCCAAACAATTGATCAGATAAAAGCATTGCTGCACTGCTACATTATTAAGGTCTTAGTAAGACCCTGACTCCAAATAAAATGGGCAGGGGGTTTATTTAGCTCAGTGGTAAAGCACCCCCGGATTTAATCCCTGGTACCTCTCCCCTCTTCTTGAATTTACAGGGTTTTTTGGTGGTTGTTTTTGGTTTTGTTTTGGTCCTGGGGATTGAACCCAGGGGCTTTTAGCCACTGAGCCACATCCCCAGTTCTTTTTTGTATTTTATTTAGAGACAGGGTATCACTGAGTTGCTTAGGGCCTTGCTGAGTTGCTGAAGCTAGCTTTGAACTTGGGATTCTCCTACCTCAGAATTCTCCTAACTCAACCTCCTGAGCTGCTAGAATAACATGTAGTTCTTTAGCAATTAATTTGAGACTCTGTGTGTGTGTGTGTGTGTGTGTGTGTGTGTGTGTGCGTGTAAGAACATATTTTTCAACTGATTGAAAGTGTTCATGGTTTTGAAAAGTTATAGAGACTATCATTGAATGATTATTTTGGAAAAAAGTTTCTGTGTGGTTTTTGTTTGTTTTTTTCTGGTACTGGGTATTGAACCCAGGGCTTTGAACATGCTAGGCAAGTACTGAGCTATAGTACCAGTTTTTTTTTTTTTTTTTTTTTTTTTTAACTTTCTTTTGAGACAAGGTCTTGCTAAATTGCCTAACCTGGCCTCAGATTTGCAATCCTTCTGCCTGAGTCTACAAGTAGCTGGGATTATAGGAGTGTGCCACACCCAATTTATATTTCTTTTCTTTTTTTGTTCTTTTTAGAATATCTTTGTTCTTGATGAGAAGGAATTGGTTGGGATAGGTAGAATAGATTGTTGTATAAAACCTGGGGTAGAGCTGAGCATAGTGGCACACGCCTATAATCTCAATAGCTCAGGAGGCTGAGGCAGGAAGATCACAAGTTCAAAGCCAGCCTCAGCAAAATCAGGACACTAAGCAACTCAGTGAGACCCTGTCTCTAAATAAAATTCAAAATAGGGCTGGGATATGGCTCAGTGGTCAAGTGCCCCTGAGTTCAATCCCCAGTATCCCCCGCCCCCTCCCCACAAAAAATCCTAGGGTAAAGATACTAGAAAATATAAATAAAGGAAGTTTTGGATAGATTAGACTATGGCTTTCGGAAGGACATATACAAAGAAAGTCCATAAGAGATAAATCACTTTTTGAAGTGATTGTAGGGTAGTGAAGAGAGAAATTGAGTTGCTAAAAATGGTATAATTTTGATATATTTGATTCTGCATGACAGCCAATTGGAGAAGAAAGCATTTTTCTGTTTCCTTGTTTGATAGATGTTTGTGCCCTGATTGGTGAAGTGGTGATATTAAACTTGAGAATATCAAAGACCTAGTTTGAAAGATTGAAATCTAAAAGTTGCCTGTTGTATTTTATACCTTTAGGGTATAGGGCATTGTTCTTTTGTTCGTTCTTTTGTGTGTGTGTGTGTATGTGTGTGTATGCGCGTGTGTGTGGTACTTTAGATCAAAGCCGGTGGCCCTCTACTACTGGGTCATGTCTCCAACCTTATTTATTAATTTATTTATTATTTATTTGAGAATTGAACCACTGAACTTTACCACTCAGCTCCATCCCAATCCTTTTTATTTTTTATTTTGAGTTAGGGTCTCACTAAGTTGCTGAGGCTGGCATTGAACCATGATACTTCTGCCTCAGCTTCCCTAGTCCCTGGGATTACAGGTGTGTGCCATCATGCCCAGCAGGGATCTGTTCTTACAAATGTGCTTAGATGACTCTTTTTTAAAAAGAAAGATGTAATTGGTGGTACACAATTATAATCCCAGCTATTCTGGAGGCTGAGACAGGAAGATCACAAGTTTTGAGACCAGCCTAGGTAACTTAGTGAGACCCCGTCTCAAAATAAAAATGACAAATGCTGGTGATGTAACTCAGTTTTAGAGTGTCCCTGGTTTCACTCCCCAAAGCTTTAAAAAAAAAAAAAAAAGTACTGTGTTTCTGAGTTTCATAGGAAGTTCCTAGTTCAGAGAGATTCCTGCATGAAAAGTACTAAGAATAATCTTGTTTTGTTTTGTTTGTTTAGCCCTTGCATATACTTTGTTAATAATATCACCAAACCTGTCCAAATGACCACTGTTTTCTCTGTCTCTTCCAATACCTTTTTATTCCTTTGAATCTTTCTTACTTTATCCATTTGCATACTTAAATTGTGTTGCTCCTGACTCCATAAAGGCCAATCTCAAGCCTGCTACATTAACTCTTTCCTGTGCATAAACTTTATACGTAAGGACAAA
Organism: Sciurus vulgaris; assembly: GCF_902686455.1. Taxonomy (NCBI): domain Eukaryota; kingdom Metazoa; phylum Chordata; class Mammalia; order Rodentia; family Sciuridae; genus Sciurus; species Sciurus vulgaris. Next base: position 69,748,077 of record NC_136470.1, on the reverse strand, counting down.
ACAGATGTTCTGCATAAACCACATTATTTATATAGTTCAGGCACAGTGACCCATTCATATTATTTAAGGAAAATTTTATCTCAGTGGAAGGAATTGTTTACCATTAAGTTCCCATATGCAAGCCTTGTAAGCAGATCTTTTTAAGGATAGCTACACTGAAATACCTTTCTTCTTTGGCGAGCCTAGAATTTTGGTATTGGTAGGGAAAGGGTACCCATGTAGCCAGACCCTTCAATAAAAACTTTGGGTGTTGAATTTATAATGAGCTTTCCTGGTGGACAGCATTTCAAATGTGTTGTCACAACTTGTTGCTATTTGAATTAAGTGCATCTTGAATAGATGCTTGAATCTATCTTTATATCGTTAGAAGAATAATATTTTTATTTTTTCTAAATAGTACCTCTGTAACTAATTATCTGAGATATTGACCAATTGTTTTATTTTTAATACTTTTGAAGTTTTATTGTTGATTGACACAGTAATATACATATATGGACTATAGTGTGATATTTTGATATATGTAGGCATTGTCTGCTTATTTATTTACTTATTTATTTAGGTTTTAAGAACTTTGTTCATTTCCCCTTTCCAGCTTTGAACTTTATCAGTTTGGTGGAGAATACTCAATTATATCAATTATCTTTATGTAGGAATGTTTTCTTTTTTTCCAACTGGTGCTCTGAGTCACTTTATTTGACCTAAGTCTGTTTGGTCCTCTGGCTTCAAGTTTAATAGCCAAAGTTGTATAGTGTATTACAAGTATAGATCTTTTGCACTTTATTTAAAACAAACTTTTTTAATTCTACTGTTTTGTTTGTTAATGGCAGAAGCATGTATGTTCCAGAAAGGAAGTCTGCTTTACTTGGGAACATTTTTATAACCTTTTTAAACTCTTAAATCATAATAAATAACCAGGTGTGGTGGCATATTCTTTTAATCCCAGCTGTTCAGGAGGCTGAGGCAGGAGTATCACAATTTTGAGACCAACCTGGGCAACTTAATGATCCCTGTCTCAAAATTTTAAAATGGGCCAGGGCATAGCTCAGTGGTAGAGTGCTTGCCTAGCATATGTGAAACCCTGAGTTCAATCCCCAGTACTGTGGGAAAAAATTATGACAGTTTAGCACACCTCCTTCCTTATTTTTGATTGAAGGAGAATAAGAATTTTTAGTTTGTTTAAATTAGAGACTTTTAACATTGTAACATTTCATCAGAAATTTTTATTTTAGTATCTTATGATTAATTGGAGTGAGGCAATAGATTGGCTGCTGGCATTAATCCTCTGCGTTCAAGTCAGTATTCTTAACTATTCAGAATGAGCAGAGTTCATATTCCCCTGAGTTGCTTAAAGTACAATAAATGCCATAACCAATGCTAGAATTCTATATTTGGAAATTTTAGAGTAGAATGGTAACACAATATTGTTCCTTCTCTTAAATCTTTTTTTGGGGGTAGGGGTTTATTGGGGATTGAATTCAGGGGCCCTTTACCACTAAGCTACATTCCCAGTCCTTTTTATTCTTTTCTTTTGAGACAGGATCTCACTTAGTTGCTGGGGCTGACCTTCAACTTAAAATCTTGTCTCAGCTTTCTAAATCACTGGGAACTAGGAATTGAAGTACTCAAACCAAGCCTCCTTTCCATGTTGTATAAACAAAGTAGACCCAGTAGATCTCTCTATAACTATCCTGTGCATATAAACAACAGAAAGTTTATTCTTTATCCCCAGCTTATCACTTCAAATAGTTTAGCTGTTTCTGACCTGTAAGTGAGCTAAGAAGAAAGAACAAAATAGGGATTAATTAATACCTCTGTATTTTTATTTGTGTTAAGAGAGTTTTCTCTTTTTCTTTAGTGCATTGGTTTTTTGCTGTCTCAACTTTAAAAAAAAAAAAAAACCTATTTGCAGTGAACTAAGTTAAGTAGTCTCTGAACTTAGGGTTATGGTCTGATAGCCAAGGCATAGATGTGTAGAAAAATTATGTTTTTAAACAATATGGAAAGTGCAGTGATATTTTACGTATGATGGTGGCCCAAAGGAGAGATGAATCAGTTAGTTTGAGTCAGAGTAAGCTTCTCAGAGGATGTGTTTGTTTGAATAACTGAAAAGTTATTTATTTGTGTGTGTGTGTGTACCTGGTACTAGGAATTGAACCCAGAGCCTCATATGTGCTGCAAGGCAAGCACTGTATCACTAAGCTATATCCGAGACCCCTTAAAAATCTTAAAGAATGAGTTAAAAGAAAAAGGTTTGGAAGGATTTTGTCAGTAAATGTGTATGTGAGAAGTTAAGGAAGCTGTAATTATGGGGGGTATTATATGTAAAGGGGATAAAGTGCACAGCAAAATAGCACATATATTCCAGACAGCAAACAGCGAGTATCATGGGGTGCAAGTGAAGGAGTGGATACATGGGGAGGGTACTATGTTGAACAGAGGACTTCATAGAACATACTCAAAGTTTTTTGATATTATCCCATTTGCAATGAGGAGCCATTAAAGGGTTTTAGGGAAGAGAGTAAGAACACTGTCGTGCCAGGAAAGCACTTTACCACTGAGGCCTTGGGTATGATCCCTAGCACTACTAAAAAAAAAAAAATGTAAAAACAAGAGAGTAACACTATTATTTTCACTAAGGGCAGCTTGCCAGGTTTGGTGGAAGTAAAGTTGAATTTAGGAGGATTACTGTCAACGATTTAGGTGAAAATTGGTGAATGCTTGAACTGAGACAGTGGATTGAGATGGGAGGGTACAGTTGAAGAAAATTTTGTGAAATGGAATTCAGTTCTTTATTTTCCCTTTTGCAGTAGTGAGGATAGAACTCAGGGACACTTTACCACTGAGCTGCATTGCCAGTTTTTTTATTTTTGGTACCAGGGATTGAACCCAGGAGCCTGAACAACTGAGCCACATCTCCAACCCCTTTTTATATTTTATTTAGAGTCAGGGTCTCACTGAATTGCTTAGGGCCTCACTAAATTGCTGAGGCTGGCTTTGAACTCACAGTCTTCCTGCCTCAGCCTCCCAAGCCACTAGGATTGCAGGCAGCACTAGGATTGTAGTGGCACCACTACACCTGGCTCTTAGTTTTTATTTTGAGACAGGGTGTTGCCAAGTTTCCTAGGCTGGGCTTGAACTTTTCATCTTTCTGCCTCAACCTCCTGAGTAACTGGGATTTCAGGCATATGCCACCATGCCTGACTTACAATTCAGTTCTTTAGAAAGTGATTGGATATGGAGTGGCAGAGCAAATATTCTAGGTTTCTGATTTGGGCAGCTAACAGAGTGGGTCATGAACTAGGGTTAGGACTATAGGAGGAGGAACACAGATGTCTAACAGGCAGTTGGATAATAGGGGTCTAAAACTCTGCCGTGATGTAAAGAGAAATTTTAGTTCTTAGTATGCCCAAGATGATGAAAATCTTAGCCACATCTTAGATCATTGAAACGGTGTATAGAAGAAGGATCCCAGAATAGAGGCTTGGAGAAGGCCAGCAATTAAGTGTTAGGTAGAAGAGATATCAGGGGCTCTTTGTGCTCTGTGATAGGAAGGCTGTCACCATTTGAGTTTACCATAGTTTTCTCTTTCAGGAATGGTAGCGCTATTGGCCTTCCAGTTCCACCTATCACAGCCTTAATCACCCCAGGTCCTGTTCGTCATTGCCAAATTCCTGACTTGCCTGTGGATGGGAGCCTGCTTTTTGAATTTCTTTTCTTCATCTACCTGTTGGTTGCTCTGTTCATTCAGTACATCAACATCTATAAAACTGTGTGGTGGTATCCTTATAATCATCCTGCCTCTTGTACTTCACTGGTAAGTCTTCATAGGCCTCTAAGTTTTTTTGTCATTTAGATAAATTTTTTTCTTATTTTCCTTCTAAAAATATTTTTCTAACAAACAGCAGATTTTTTAGAAATAAACTTCATAAGATTTTTGAAATATAAATTAAAATGCAGAAAATATTTAAATAATTTATTATAATAATATTGCAGAAAGGTTTCCATATCTGACTTTCTCTATCCCATGTTAAATTTGACCACCTACATCCTTCATCCATCTTTGGCTAGAAATTAAATCTGTTTACCATGGGATAGAGAAAGTATAGTATGTAACGTTAACATGTCATTATGATTAAATTCCAGCAGCTTTACCTTTTAAATGGCTGAATTAAGATAATGTATCTTCTATAACAAATAAGCCCCCAAATATGTGATGCTTCTAATACATAACAGTCTGAGACAGTTGTCCTGGTTGGCAGGAATTCTTCCATATGGTCAATCAGGGAACCCAGGGTGGTGAAGACTGCTCTTTTCCAACATGTGGCCTTCGGGGTGACTGTGGTTCATTGCTATCAGCCATAATGGTGAAAGAGCATAGGGCATTGATAAAGGACAGTTTCTTATGGTCCAGGCTCCCATCATTTCCACATGTCCACTCATAACTGTAAGGGAAGCTAGAAAATAATAGTCCTTGAACTTGGTGCATTGTTAATCTGAATGAAATTGAAATCTTTTACAAAATAAAATTGAGATGGAAACTAACTGTTTCTGCTGAAGTACATAAAAACATGTAGGTTTCTTTTTGGTGGGGCTTGTACTAGGGATTGAACTCAGGGGCACTCAACCACTGAGCCACATCCCCAGCCCTATTTTGCCTTTTTTTTTTAGAGACAGGGTCTCACTGAATTGCTTAGGGCCTCACTTTTGCTGAGGTTGGCTTTGAACTAGTGATTCTTCTGCCTTAGTCTCCCAAGCCGCTGGGATTATAGGCGTATACCACTGTGCCAGGCTCATGTTGTAGATTTCTTCTGCTTTGTCTGCATTTATTTGGGAGGACCCTGATAATCTTGATACAAAGAAGGTTCTCTGTAGATGTAGATGAACATGTAAAATATCTAAAAGGCTAGTCAGATGACTTGACATGTATGTTATTGGCAGTGGCAGATTTAAATGGGTAATAGAGATATTCTTTGGGGCAAAGAATTCTTTTGTCCTAAGCATTTTATAATTTTATGTGTTTGGGACTCATAAAAAATATGAAAACCTTTCTAATGTGGTAGACATAGAAAAGAAAACATGGTCCCAAATCTTCAAGATAGTATAAGAAAGGAGCTGGGCATGGTGTCGTATTCCTGTAATCCCAGCAACTCAGGAGACTGAAGCAGGAGGTTTGCAAGTTCAAGGCCAGCCTCAGCAACTGTCTCAAAATAAAAAATAAAAAGGGCTGGAACTATAGCTGTAGTAGAGCACCCCTGAGTTCAGTACCCAGTACTGGAAAAAAAATAGTATGAGAAGTGAATAAAAATTTTATTTTAATATTTGTTCCTGGAATTAACTATTAAGACTTTTCTTTCTGCTGAAATATATAAAAACATGTAAATATGTTGTAGGTTTTGTTTTTTTTTAATGCACTTTGGAAAGAAAAGTGTTAATAGTTAATTTCAGGAACAACCAAGCGATGCCAGTATTTAAATTTAAATATTTACCATATATGTACTTAATATGTGATGAGTATCTGTTTCTTTAAGAATTGTAATGAGTTAGTACCAGATTTATTTTCATATATATATATACACACACACACACACACATATATTTTAAAGTCTTTTCCTATCTGGAGTATAAGTTTACTGAGTATAGGAACTACGTACTTCACCCATCCTTGACATGAAGTAGTTTTTTGCAAGGGAGTTTGGGAAAGGAACCTAGTTAGCTAGGAGTCAGTGCCTAGTTAAATTCTACTATGATGGCAGACGGAACAAGTAATAATCTCTGCCATTTCCATTGCTTCTCACACCATAGTAGAGAGTAAGAAGCAGAAGAGCAGGAACCTTGACTTTTGTCTTCAGCATTTTATACCTGGCATAATTTGGGTGCTAGGTATGTCGTATTTATTGAATTAACTAATTGAGAAATTCAGTTTTTCATTTTGGAAGGAATTGTAGAAACCTGCACACCTTTCGACTATCAAAAGGAAAATATGTCCGAGTTTTGTTGGTTTCTAAGATATCATTATCAAAGAGTTTGATTTGCTCTTATCACAGTTTTATATATATATGTATGTACACACACACACACACATACATACACATAACTAGAAGGAACTATAGATGGCATCTAAGTAATGGTGTTATTTTATAGAAAAGATCAAATGTAAGGAATATTTCTAAATCATTATAAAGATTAAATAAATATAATTGATGTACTAACTAGTAGTTTAGTAGATGTACAGTTAGATTAAGTTTGAATAAAGAAACAACCACAGAAACTCCTAAAAGCTATGAATCCTGATTGATATATTGAATTTGACACATTATAAATCAGGCAATTTTGATGAATTATTATTGTCATAATTCTTTAGGTTATGACTTATTAACTCAAAGCTGTAATCTTTTCCTTTTAATATAGTAGAGTTTCCAAAAAAGGACAGGAATACATTCCAGATAGTTTAAACAGTGTTTTGAAAGTTTAAGCAATTAGTCATGAAAGGAGAAGTGCAAGGTAGTCAGTCTCTTCATCATCTCAAATTCCTGTGTTCCATAAGAGTGAGTGGAGAACTAAGGAAGATCTTTTGAGGGAGCAAACCTCTATTTGTGTAGTAGTTCAGCTTGATACACATTGTACTTCTTTTTTTTAAAATTATTTATTTATTTATTTATTTTTTATTGTAAACAAATGGGATACATGTTGTTTCTCTGTACATGGCATAAAGGCATACCATTTGTGTAATTATAAATTTACATAATGTTGTTTGATTCATTCTGTTATTTTTTCCCTTCCCCCCACCCCTCCCACCCCACATTGTACTTCTTTTTGATGCTATTCTTCCTTCTTTTATAGAATTTTCATCTCATTGATTATCACCTGGCAGCGTTCATCACAGTGATGCTCGCAAGGAGGCTTGTGTGGGCCCTCATTTCAGAGGTAATAGTTCATTCACTATGTTCTACTGCTTGTTGTAATTTACAGTTACTAGAATGGGTTCAGACTAAAAATGTAAAATGTTAAATATAATTTGAAAACAACTTTAATTTCTTTATTCCTATATGAGTTGTGCTAGCACTTTAAAAAAGAGTTTCTACAATATATTTAGAATTCAAATGTTCAATAACTCAAGAATTATTAGAAATCGAGTTTGTAGGAGTTTAATTTCAGCTTCTGAATTTTTTGGCACCATCTTTTTAATTTTAATAGTTCTAGTGAAAATAGGATGAATTCAATTTTAGCTAGCATTTATATGCCATTTGTGAAATTTACTAACAAGAAACATTTGTAGTCAAGTATGGTGGTGTACACCTGTAATCCCAGCACTTGGGAGGCTGAGGCAGGAGGATCACAAATTTGAGACCAGCCTCAGCAACTTAGTGAAGCCCCAAGCAACTTAGTGAGACCCTGCCTGAAAATAAAATATAAAATGGACTGGGGATGTGGCTCAGTGGTAAAAGTGCCCCTGGGTTGGTTGGTTTGTATTTATTAAAACTTACAATTTGAATTTTATTAAAAGTTAGAATTTTAAAAAAGCAGTGTTAACATTTGCACACGAGTAATCAGAAGATTAGAATCTAAGTTTATTGAACAGAGGAGGAAAGATTTAGAACATTAAATTATTTTATTAAATTAAAAGTTGCTGATAGAGTTGGTCTTTGGTATCATTTTTCATATACTTGTAAACACCAGTGAGGAAGGAAAATGTACTTCTGTAAGATTTTGTATATTGTACCCTCTTAGTGATTATGAAAACAAAAATGTTAACTTAGCTAAAGTGGCTAATAATTTAAATCTTGGAATTATATTTCAGTTTGAAATTTATAAATGAGTAGTTATATAATGAGAACTGAGAATTTACTTTTTTCTTCCAAAATATACACAGAAGTCTTTGTGAGTAAGCTCTGATTTCTGCGATTACAGAGTAATTGAAGATGTTGTCATGATCTAAAAGCCATTAAGATAACTGGAAAACAGTTTCTCTTGGTGGGAAAGAATGTAACTCAGCCTTTCTCTCGGGTTCAGTATTTAGGTGATGAAAACAGGTACTTACTTTTGGATATGTTGAGAAAGCACTTTCTTTAGAGGACCTCCGTGGATTTTTTGTTTACATTTGTTAAAATAGGCAGGAAATGATGTTTCATCCCTTCAGTTGCTTAGAAATGGTGCTTGTGAATGTTGATTTAGTTGTGTCCTATTAGTGTGTAAACCCTTCATAATTGGAGTTTCTACTTTGTTGCTACAAAGACTAGAACTTGAAGCATTTTATTGCCTTTTGTGTGTCTGTGGTACTGGGGATTGAACCCAGGGCCTAGTGCATGCTAGGCAAGCGTTCTACCTCTGAGCTACATCCTCAACCCTTTTCATTCTATTTTGAGTAGGGTTTTATCAAGTTGCCCAGGCTGGTCTCAAACTCTGATCCTCTTGCCTCCGCCTCCCAAGTTGTGGGGATTACAGGTGTGCATCACTGCACCTGACTTCCTGCCTTTTAAACATTGTTTATAACATTTAAACAATGTTTAAAATACCTTTTAAACATTTTAAACATTGTTATAAACATTGTTTAAAAAGCACTTTGCTTGCTGGATGTAGTGGTACATGCCTGTAATCCCAGCGTCTCAGGAAGTGAGGCAGGAAGATAAGTTTTGCTTGCCTCAGCAACTTAGTGAGATTCTCAGTAACTTAGTAAAATCCTGTCTCAAATTAAAAAATAAGAACCATCCGGGTGTGGTGGCACACTCCTGTAAAACCAGTGGTTCAGGAGGCTGAGGCAGGAGGATTGTGAGTTCAAAGCCAGCCTTAGCAAAAGTGAGGTGCTAAGCAATTCAGTGAAACTGTCTCTAAATCAAATACACAATGGGGCTGGGGATGTGGCTCACTGGTTGAGTGCCTCTGAGTTCAATCCTGGGTACCCCCTCTCCCAATAAAAAAGAACTGGGTATGTAGCTCAGTGGTAAAGTGTCCCTGGGTTCAGTCCCCAGTAACCATCCCCCTCAAAAAAAACAACAGGCAGATAGAGGGAGAAAAATGTATTTGTTTACATACAAATAAATTGTCTCTGAAAAGAGATACAGAGTAATAACGGCCTACTGTCTGGGGGCGCCTGGGAGACAGGAGCCACATGAGTGAAATTTTTCACTACTAGCACTATATGTTTTGTCTTTTGAGTGATGTGGTTATATGATCTATTTGAAAATTTAAAAATCAACTGTATAGTGATGCTTTCCTAAACTATCTAAATTAAATGGTTTAAACCCATCACAGTCATTTTTCTTTCCTTCCATTAAAGTACATTTGCATTCTTATATCACAGAAAGGATTGCTGCTCTGAGAAAGACCATTTTTAAGGAGAGGCTAGAGGTAATTAATTTAGAAAGATAAATATTCAGCTGTATAGTCACCTCTCCACTTAGGTAGACTCTTGTTTATTCACCTGGCCAACCCTGCTTCAGTGTACTTGCTTCACAAGACTAAAAATAAATTCAACTATTTCACCAACTTGAGGCAACTCTCTTTTTAAAAAAAAACAAAAAAATGGTTGCTTTTTTTTTTTTTTTTTTTTTTTTTTGGTTGGTTGGTTTGTTCTGTACAGGGATGCTTTACCACAGCTACATCCCCAGTTCTTAATAATTTTATAATTTTGAGACAGGGCCTCGCTAAGTTCTTAGTGCCTTACTAAATTGCTGAGACTGGCCTTGAATTTAAGATCCTCTACCTCAGCCTTGAGTTGATGGGATTGCAAGTGTGCCAGCACACCCAGCAAAACATTATTTTTCTAAATAGTATATTTTATTGAACAGTGTATTTTATTGAAAAGATTGTTAGACACTAGAATGTAAAGCAGAAGATTAAAAATTACAATCCCATTGTTGAAAATTATATTTTGGCTTATTTCCTTATAATGTATATATACATTAAAGATTAATGTACATATATATTTAAATGTATTTGGGAACGTTATATGTATACTTTCCTCTCAACATAGTATTACTTAACATAGAATAATTTTCTAACCTTCCTAGCTCTTATTTATTTTTTAGGTTTCAGTGTAAATATTGCTTTCTAAAGAAAGCCTTTCCATGTAGGGTCTCCTGTTTTTTGCTGTCCTGGTAGCTTATGCCTTTCCTGTAACACTCATCACCATTGTAAGAATAATTGTCCAAATTTAGTATGTGTTTAGTATGTGTCCAAGTTTAGTATGTGTTTTTCTTGGCTGAACAGCTTCATAAAGATAAGTTCTTATTTGTCTTGGTTACCACTGTACCACCAGGATCCATCACATATGGTTAAAGAACCTGGATTCTGGAATGAGGCAAAATCAAACTCTGCTGCCTTGCTGACATGGGGCAAAAATAGTCTTTTATTTCTAACCCTGTACTTTTTTGAATAGAGGCAATAGAATGACTCCAGGGCTTACATAACTTCCCTAGGCTTTAAAATACTAGGTACATTGGCATGAGGTATGTATCAGGGAAGTGATGTGAAACTATTCGTCCTGCTATGTCTGAGAGCAGCTTGGGTCTTTCCTTCCACAGTTTGAGGCTTAAGCAGGCCATTATGGTATTTGTTTACTTCACATTTTAAAGTGCTGTATATACTATATATATCCATAGTATGTGTACACCCCCAACCCCCACTCCCTACCCCCCCCCCCCCCACAGTCATGTGTCGCTTAACTACGAGGGTAAGATCTGAGAAAGACATCACTGGGTGATATCCTCATTGTGCAAACATCATAGAGCACGCTTGCACAAAGGACACTTGCATGGCATATGTTAATCACTCCTTGTGGCCTCTTAGTGCAGTGAAGAGCTGTGGTAAATGCAAGCTGTGTGAGTCTGCTGCCAGAGTTACACAATATAGTGTTTTATAGTAAAATTTTTTTTTAATAATGTAGTAAAAATGTAGTAAGAACACAAACAATTAATAGTAATAGACAACTATATGTTTATTTCAATATCAAGTATTATGTGCTGTATATAATTGTGTTTGTTATACTTATAAAAGTGTAGGACTGAGCTGGGGATATAGCTCAGTTGGTAGAGTGCTTGCCTCACAAGACCCTGGGTTCAATCCCCTGCACCAAAAAAAAAAAAAAAAAAAAAAAAAAAAAGAGCATAGACCTGGCAGCATAGTAGGTTTGTTTACACCAGCATTACCAAACACATCAGTAATACTATGTGCTGTGATGTTATGACAGCTGTGATATTGCTAGACAATAAGAATTGCCAGCTCCATTTAATATCTTTTCTTTTTTGGAGACATGGTGTTGCTTATGTTGTCCAGGCTGGCCTCTGACTCCTGGACTTGAGTGATCCTCCTACCTCAGACTCCTGAGTTGCTGGAATTACACGCATGTGCTGTGCACCAGGCTCTCTCTGTAATTTTATGGGAACACAAGTTTTATGTTTTGACAAGTATGTTTTCTTATTATATGTAGTCAGTTTTAAAGATTTAAGATTTAAGAAGAATGTCTGAATAGATATAAAGAATTGGAAGTGTTTATACATTATTTTCATATGTGCAAAAGTTGAACATATAGGGATCTGTCAAAGAAAATGTGATTATTTTGTGAAACTTTCATAATTTTTTAAACATTGACTCAGCAAGCAGATTAGAGGTGAGGATTCAAAGACAAATAGAAATACTGTTGCTGCTACTGAGCCCCTGTGCAGTCTGATAGGAAGTAAGACAGATAAATTATTGGCTCTCTATATGTATATGCATATAAATCACCTGGGAGTTTGTTAAAATACAGATTTCTTGTTTCAAATTTTTGTTCCCTCCATTCGAAGAGAAAAGTTGTTAGGAATTTACATGTTTACAAGCAATTCAAGTGATTCTGATGACTGGTCCATGGACCATACTTTGATGAGAAGCCCTTGTGGAAACAAATTCAATGATCATGATGAGAATTGAAAGCAGGTCTGTGTGAGGGACTATGTGAGTAAGAGGAGGAAATGACCAATTGCCTGGAGAAGGCTGAATTTTCAAGAATTAGGAGGATAAGGTGGGAATGCAACTCTTTTTCTTTTTTTTTTTTTTTTAAGGTACAGTTTAGCTTCTACAAAACCTACTACCCTTATTTATGTTACGTTGCCTTTAAATAAGATAATTTATAAAATGTACCTTTGATGCTTCTAAACTTTCAGGCCACAAAGGCGGGTGCAGCATCTATGATTCATTACATGGTTCTGATATCAGCTCGCTTGGTGCTTCTCACTTTGTGTGGATGGGTACTTTGTTGGACCCTAGTCAATCTCTTTCGAAGCCATTCAGTACTTAATCTCCTCTTCCTTGGCTACCCGTGAGTACTTCTGTTTTACAATTAATAAATCTTTAAAGTTATTTGGGTCATGCAAATAATACTATAAAAGATAGGAGAATGAAATTCTTCAAATATAAATTAAGAGTTCAAAAAATAGGAAAACCAATGGATACGAGCCATATAATTTGTTTTCTAAACTAGGTTGGGACAACAGACATAAACTAGAACTATCCTCGGGAAACTGAGAAGTATGGCTATCCTACCAGTGGAGAGATTGTTGTTTTCCCTTTTGTGATACTGGAGATTGAACCCAGTAGTGCTTTACCACCAAGCTACATACCTAGTCCCTTTTTAATTTTAAATTTACAGTGCCTCACTAAGTTGCCTAGGCTGACCTTGAACTTGTGATCATCTTAGACTCCTGAGTCCCTGGGATTACAGGTGTGTTACAGGTGTGTACCTTTATGCCAACTAGTGGAAAGGATGTATTTATTTATTTTACAGTACTGGGTATGAAACCCAGGGCCTCGTGTATGCTTGGCAAGCACTCTACACAGAATTAATACTGTTTAAATTTTATTTTGAGACAAGATTTTGCTAAATTGCCCAGGTTGAATTTGGATCTGACTGCCTCAGCCTCCCAAGTAGTGGGAATCATAGGTATACACTACCATACCCAGTGAGAATATTTTAATTTAGCTTGTTTACCAAGTAAAGGTGTCAGATTCATAGGATTACCATCAAAATGGCTAGCAGACTGTTTCATTTCAATTTAGGTATATAAAGAAGCTTATCATTGTCATCATTATCATCATTATTATTTTTTGGTACTGGGGATTGAACCCAGGGTGCTTAACCACTGAAGCACATCCCCAGACCTTTTTATTTTTTTACTTTGAGACAGGGTCTCATTAAATTGCTGAGGCTGCCTTTGAATTTGTGATCCTCTTGCCCTCAGCCTCCCAGGTTGCTGGCATTACAGGCATGCCCCACTGTGCCCAGCATTCAGAGTTTGAGTTGTAATGAGGTGCCAGGCACAGTGGTGCACAACTAATCTCACTGACTTAGGAACCTGAGGCAGGAGGATCACAAGTTCTGGACCCGCATCACAAGTTCTGTACCTTAGCAAGATCCTATCTCAAAAAAAAAAGAAAAAACTGGGGATGTTGCTCTGTGGTAGAACACCCCTGAGTTCAGTTCTCAGCACCAATAAATAAATAAATGGCAGTGAGGGAAGATAGAACAAGAAAAAAGAACCACCCTAGAATCAAAAACCTAAACATGTTTGGAGTGGTAAAATCTGTGGAGAAAAATAACCAGGAAAGGAGAGCTAGAGTGCCTTTGGGAGTGGGGTGAGTGATACACAGTATGGAGGCAGGAGAGCCCCTCACTAAGAAGGAGACGTTTAAGTTGAAGGGCAAGCCATGTCAAAAATTTCTAAACGTACACAAAGATCTGTATTAGGAGAATCTTTGTCACATTATTTATGCTAGTGAAAAATTAAAAAAAAAAAAACTTGTTTCTGGGCTGTGATGTAGATCAGTGATAGGAAACTTACGTAGCATGTGCAAGGCCTTGGGTTTGATCCTCAGCAAAAAATGTCATGTGAAACTCACAGAAACAGCCTGTTTCTATCAAGTGAGAAATGGATTAATTATGGTATATTGATAGGAACCCAAAAATATGTTTAAAATTTCTTATGGAAAAATATTTAGACATAAGAAAATAGTATATACATAGAATGTGAAATAGGATGCAAAACAGTTTGTACTATATGAGATCAAATACATAAAAGACTATGTAACTATATATAAAGTTTACATGTTGGACAAATGTATGCTCACTAATAAAGATGATTATTTCTAGGTGGCTTATGTTTTGTTATCATGATTTTTCTTTAGTTTCCACTTCTACAATGAATATGTACTGCTTTTGTTGTAAGAAATGAAAGGCTTTCCTTCTCAGACAAGGAATTTACCATTGGCAAAGTTCCTATTATGTTTACTCTGGTGCATCATGACTATTTTATTGACATAGTTATACAGTGTGTACTTAGGTGTTGTCTGTGGTCTCATTTTCATGTAAACCTTGTCTTACAGGTTTGGTGTTTATGTTCCTCTCTGTTGTTTCCACCAAGATAGTAGAGCTCATCTTCTTCTCACAGACTATAACTATGTGGTACAGCATCAGGCGGTAGAAGAAAGTGCCTCAACTGTGGGTGGCTTGGCCAAATCCAAAGACTTCCTCTCCTTATTGCTGGAGTCTCTAAAAGAACAGTTTAATAATGCCACGCCCATCCCCACCCACAGCTGCCCCCTATCTCCAGACCTCATTCGCAATGAGGTAGAATGTCTGAAAGCAGATTTCAACCACAGAATCAAAGAAGTTCTCTTCAACTCCCTCTTCAGTGCCTACTATGTTGCATTTCTCCCCCTGTGTTTTGTGAAGGTAAGCAGTTATTTTGTGTGCTCCCTGGATTTGTGTGTGAATTAAATAAACTGGGTATTTCTTGTTTAATCCCCCTTTTCTCTGTCTCCCCTTGGCAGCCTGGATGGTGGAGTTCGGCTGCATCTGGAGTGCACTAAAACCGCTCCTGTTTGGCGGATAGGTATTTCCATATATGTGATGCACCCCGTGGTGGTTCCCTTTTTCTTCTTTTCCTTTCTTTCCAGTTTTTTTCTTTTTCTTTTCCTTCTTTTTTTAAGTTTCTGGGGAGTGTAAAAGTTGTAATTATTTTAGAGAAAATATGTAGCAGCTTAAGAGAACCAAGGATTCAATAAAATTCAGCCTACTGTGGTTGATCTAACAGGGTTATGAGGAATTTGTTGAATTTAATCTAACCTTTATTTATCTAAACTTCAATTTACTTCAATAGAAAAGAAAAATGATCTGGATGTCACTGGGCCCAAAACCTTTTGGGACATTTTAATGTCCTTCCTTTGCCCATTCAGAAGCACATCTGCAGCCGGAGTGGTCCTTCAGAAGCACTCAGTTCTTCTAGAAAGGAAACATTTAAAATATAATTGCCTCTCCCTCTCAGCCCTAATTTATACAGCCAGAAAGTCAGGTTGAAGGATTTTGGAGGACTCTGCTCTTGAACTTTCTACACGGACATCAGGACCACCAATGCATGTTGACAGTGTGGCATTTATCTGCAGGGCATATATAAACGCACCCATCCTGTGTCTGATGCTGGTGCATAGATCATTTCTGTCTCTTTTGATCTCTTTCAGAGTACCCAGTACTATGACATGCGCTGGTCATGCGAACACCTCATTATGGTGTGGATCAATGCTTTTGTCATGCTTACCACGCAGTTGCTGCCATCAAAATACTGTGATTTGCTACATAAATCAGCTGCTCACCTGGGCAAGTGGCAGAAGCTAGAACATGGGTCCTACAGCAATGCTCCACAGCACATGTGAGTAGGCTAGAGGGTAAAACCATGTAACATGTTTCTACATGCTGCTGATCATGTTTATTTGCTTTGTATGTCATTCTGTTCTTGGCTTTGGACATTTTTTAGTTTTTGTCTACATGGATGCTTGTCATCATGCTAAACTGAATACAGGATACATTAACTCATTTCTACCACCATACCCAGCCCCTTCTCAAATGTGTACTACTTTCAGCTACCCAGTCACTATATAGAGTATGTAATTTGTGTCCCAAGCAGTACTTCAGAGTTGTCTTTCAGTCTTAACTGTTTGCCCAAATTCAAAGAGTCATGATATATTTTAATTCTTTTTGTAAGACTTTAAGGTTCGTTTCTCATTTGCATTGCCACAGCTAAGTTGATAGTTACTCATCTCACACCTAAGACAGCTGGAATTTGCTTCTCTCATCTTTTCTAATACATGCAGATTTGGATTAGTAATTTTCCTTGCCTGTAATTTTTTTCTGGTTTTTTTTTTTTTTTTTTTTTTTTTTGTTGTTGTTGTTGTTTTGGTTATTTTTTCCCCCCCTTCCTAATCTCTCTGTTTCCCTGCCTCTCCTGAGAACTGTCCCTGGCTGTGAGTTCTAAGTATTATTCTCATTGTGTCCCCTTATCAGACGTTTCTCTGCATGGCCCCTGTGATCCAAAATGGTTAACATTAGAACCCCCCCGCCCTTTTTTTTTTTCTGTCACTTTTGAGCCCATCATCATACCTATCTCTCAGACCCAGACCATCTTCATCTTCTTTCCTTGTGTAATTTGAACATTTCACAAATTTCATCCCCTACCAGTTTTTTCCTAATTAAGTGGGACAGACTGAGGTGACCTTCCCTTCCCCTCTCCCCCTCAGAGTTCTCCCTTCAATTATCTGCCTTGATGTCTGATACAGATTAGCACAGGCCTTCAAGCCCAGGAACTGAAAGAGATTGGGCCAGGCTGAAAAGAAACCCGACTGTGGGCAAAGGACAGATTTCAATAAAAATTGAAAATACAATCCACAGTACTAGTACTGTACATCTTCAGGCTACTGATGGCACATGGCCATGAGGTGTATCATCACTTTAATGCTGGTAAGTGTGAGCAAGGCTGGTGGAACATTTTCTGAACTGGGGAAGCTTCAGGGTGCTAGAGTATATTTTTTAACATATCTAAACTGCTGCCCCAGTTCTTACTCTAGGAAACTAACCTTTCCAAAATCAGGAAGAAAAGAATTAACTTAGTTTGTTGTTTTTTTTTTTTTTTTTAAATAAAGCTTAACCTGAAGATCCCCATCCCCATCCCAACTTCATTACATTGATGCTGAAAAGATTGAAGCATTTTCTTCCCTAACTTCTTTTCCCTAGAGAAACCTCTATAAAAATGAGCCAAGAAAGCAGTAAAAAGAAAACTCTGTGTCAGTACCTTGTGTGTCTCTGTGTTCTACTGTATAGCTTCTCACATCTGTGAGGTATTTGAATTATCTGATAAGCAAACTGATTTTCTGTAGCTTTTAGGGATATAATTCTGCAGTGAATATCACGTTAGTTTGACAATGTATTAATTTATTCTCTTTTCTCATTGCCATTGGCTTTCTCCTCTTGTTTGTTCCCTCTATCATGTCCACCAGTAGACAGCTCACTTGGAATGGAGACGAGAAATCCGCCTGCTTACATTCTATTTTCTGGCCCATGGATGCCTTACTGAAACATATATGTCTGCTCATTCTCCTAAGCCTCTTGAGTCCTTCAACACCGAGTTAACTGTATTATTTCACAGTCTCTCTGTATTACATAGCAATGAAATTACCATAACAAATCCTTTCTAACTCCTTCAAGTTTGATCATGGAATTACTATATTTTCAGACAGATGAAGCCTTGCATATTTAATTCCTTTCATAGAAATATAACTGGCCTTGATAGACACAGTCTTATTTGTAATTGTCAATATGCTAACATTGCATTTCTTTCTCCTTTAGTTGGTCAGAAAATACAATATGGCCTCAAGGGGTGCTGGTGCGGCATAGCAGATGTTTATATAGAGCCATGGGGCCTTACAACGTGGCAGTGCCTTCAGATGTATCCCATGCCCGCTTTTATGCAAGTACCACTTATATATTTTTAAGCATAAGTTTAGGGGTACATGTTAGGAGGCCATTCTGTATGTAACCACATAGCACAGTGAGTAACACATACTAGAAAATAAAGACATGGTAATTATTGCTGTTCCTGTAACAATGGCCCTTGTCCCAGGGAAGTGTCTTGAAGGTCATATATCATTATTCTAGTCTCAATAGCTTGGCTGGTTTCTTTAGGTACCTTGGAATTTATTAAATGTAATTTTGCTTGAAACAAGTAGGTCATTATATAAGACTTCCTTTTTCATCTCACAGTTTTATTTTGTAATAGTTTGGTTTAGTGGTATCCTTAAGATATATATTGTATCTGTGTTTTTAAGTACTATTTAATGTAGTAGTAGTGTGGTTTTTATTTTTTTATTTGACAGATATTTTTGTATGTGTCTGTATGTGTGTGTGTATTATTTTTATTTTCATTTTTTCATCTCTTTAAAATACCTTAACTTACCCCTTTGGAAGTCAGACAAATGCCATGATCTATAGCCTTTCACCTTTACATGGATTAAAAAGAGAAAAGCTTCAAAGTTAGAAAAGAAAAAACAATAGGTATCCACTAAACCCAGCTTCTTTCTCACTTGCACTTGTGCCTTGGGTTATGTTTTATATGGTCTTTAGTTTTCCAGAAATTCTGACTCTAGGAGGCAGCAGCATTTACGTATAAAAGAAGGGCCAGCTGGTGGTCAGTGGGAGTAGGGAAAAGAAGATACCTGCTGAGGACCATTCTCAATAAAGATGTCTATAGTGTGGTGTATTGCCTTTGAGTAGAGATCATATCTGAAGATAGAATTGAAGTTTTTGGTTTTTTTTTTTTAATATTTATATCCTTTTCTCCCTCAGTCCCTCCCAGTTCCTTGTGAGGACATATGGACTTTCTAGTTCTGCAGGTGTTTGTAACTAAGGGACCTTTCTGTTACCTACTGGGAACTTGCATCAGGGCAGGATCCTGTAAATATATGGTGGGGAAGCCAGGGTAGGTAGGCAGTTGGGAGGTACATGGAGAAATTAAAGGCCCTAGGATGAGGAGACCACAGTGGCTCCTTCTCAACTCCCATGGGCTTCCTTAAGATGGGAACAGACTCAAATCACAACTATATAAGTATTTGATTTCTCCACATGTTATTTATTTAATTCAGAATTACCTTGATTTCTCTAGGGTGTTGACTTCTATTCATCCTTGCTGTCCTCTTGAAAACTGTAATAACAAGGTATTTTTGTTAGAATTTTCTGCTTGAAAAATAAGTATTTTTTTTTTTTTGCTAGTGTTGGACAGGTGAAGAATCAAGTGGAATCCATAAAAGAAAGATTAGGCAAGTTAACTAATTGCTGATTTTGCATGATCAGATAGTTAAATTCTAAAAGCAGTTCTTCAGCCACCTGCATTTAAATGACCTGGCCCACTCTTGTCCCCATCCTCCTTTCTTCCCAGTACAGGGGGCAGGGATAAAACCCAGGGCATCATGCATGCTAGGCAAATACTGTATCATCAAGCTAATCCTCAGCCCCCTTTTAAATTGTATTTTATCTAGGGTCCCACTGAGTTGCCTAGGCTGATCTTGAACTTGTGATCCTCCTGCTTCAGCCTCCTAAGTAGCTGGGATTATAGGCTTGTGCCTCTGTACTTAGCACCTGCCCCACTCTTTTAAAGTAGTATTCAGGGACTATATCCCGGTCTTCTGAATCAACAGTCTCTGGAGGATCCTAGGGATTTATAGCATTTTCATATTTGGAAATGGTTTTTAGGCAGATTGAAGTTTAAGAACAATCATTTTAAGAATGCCTATTACCAATACCTGTTACCCTTTAAAACCTGTTCACCTTTCTCCTTGTTCAGCTTATAGGTTACTTGCATATTTAATGACACACCTTGTCATGGAATCTGAAGTTGCTTTTCTCAATCTTTCTAGAAAATTAATTGAGCCAGTTTTACATATGATACTGCTGAATATCATGTAATAAAACACAAATTAAATATTTTCTTTTTTCCTGAAGAAGGGCCCTGAAACACTCTGTACCTTTCAGAACAGTCATGATAGTTTGGCTTCATTCTCAAGTTTACACTCTTGAGATCAAATTTCCATCTAAATTAGTTCTTTTATATCTGAAGTACTACCATTAATATAGTCTCTCCTCACCTAAATTTAGGACTTGACTGGCTGAACTGAATTGTTAGATAATGTTCCTTTGCAACCTGTGACCTAATACCTTTTATTAGTAAACCTGGATTTAGAGTGAAGAATTTGATGAGAGTGAAAATAGTAAGCCCAGTTTGTAGTCTAACTCTAGTTCCAGCTCATTTTTCCTTCCTTCCTCTTTGCTTTGTCATTGTGCACTCTATTTCTCAAAATTCAGAAAAAATAAACAGGAGAAGCATGTTATATAAAAGATTTCAGTAAGTGACCATGGTGGGTAAACAGTTTAAGGAAAAATAAACTATTGTGTTGATATTGTAATACTTCACTGAACTTGTAACACTTCCCTCTTTCTCCATATTTGTGTGAGTGTTTGTGTCTTAGATCAGCCTACAAGCTAAGAATAGTTTTTATATTTTTTTATTTCATTTAAAATGTTTTTGCAGTACTCAGGACTGAGCCTTACACATGCTAGGCAAGCACTCTACTACTGAGCTACATCCCCAGCCTAGTTTTTACATGTTTAAATGGTTACATTTTAATCAGTTATATAAGTACCTACATTATATCCTCAGTATCCTTATTATATCTTGATTTTCAAAGTGTAAGATATTTCCCATTTGTTGCTTTATTCCTCCCCTCTCTTAGATAAATACACTTTGGATTGTCTTGCATTATTTATATACCCAAGATATTATCTAAGAAAAATCTTTATAGACAATATTCTTTTGGATATACATATCCCTTTTTGTGTCCCAAAGCATTAAAATGAAATTTATTTCATTCTTGAGTGAAAAGGAAAAAGTTTGGGTCTCTGTAGCAAGAAATAGACTGATTGATATTCAGCAAGTAGATCTATTTTTTATTGTGTATAAGAACTCAGAAATATGAAATTACTTTAGAAAAATGAATTCAAGAATAACTTTGGTCTTTTCTATGAAATAACATTGTGTTTTTTAACTTCCTTACAGTTCCTGTTTCATCGTCCATTAAGGCTGTTAAATCTACTAATCCTTATTGAGGGCAGTGTTGTCTTCTACCAGCTCTATTCCTTGCTCCGGTCCGAGAAGTGGAATCACACACTTTCCATGGCTCTCATCCTCTTCTGCAACTACTATGTTTTATTTAAGCTCCTTCGGGACAGAATAGTATTAGGCAGGGCATACTCCTACCCACTCAGCAGTTATGAACTTAAGGCAAACTAAGCTGCCTCTCAACAGTGAGGGAGAACTCAGATAAAAATATTTTCATACGTTCTATTTTTTTCTTGCGATTTTTATAAATATTTAAGATATTTTATATTTTGTATACTATTATGTTTTGAAAGTCGGGAAGGGTAAGGGATATTAAATGTATCCATAAACAAGGTGATGTGATCTTTCATGTGTTAGTATATTTGCATAATACACATGTGAGAGGTATGCCTCTCTAGTAAAAAGATTGATTTGTATGACTGTGGAATAACTCATTCATTTTGAACACTTTTCATATGTCACTTGATGTGATGTGGTACCTTTGTGTGTCTGCTTTCCTTCCAGTGCTTTTCATTTTCTTTAGTTCCTAGTTGGCCAGTAATTATTGCTACAGAAAGGGGGATGAGGGGAGGTGCCTTCTAGCACCCAATCTCGCTGAATTCAGCTGGCTGATATTGCTAGAATAACTATGGAAGAGAGTAGGTTCAAGTCCTGGGTGGGGTTCACTTTGTGTCTCTTCTGGGTTGGGGTCTCAGCTGATCTTTTCTACCCTGTGATATTTAAAGATACTTTTGAATCAGCTATTCCAAGACTCAGGGTTTTGCTGTCACTTTTCCTGTTCTTTCACTTCTTTTGCTTCCAAAGATTTTCCTTTCACTTGTTTGAAATAATACTTTTAAAAGCCAGATTCTATAGAGTGCCCATGCTCATGAGGAAGATGACAAATGTAAATGCCATATGGGCATCTAGAGTATGGGGAGGTTGAAAATACCAGGTAATTGAAAGAATGGCAAGTCCTTAGCTAAACAGTCTTGGATGTAGTCTTGCAGCAACCCATTTACAATGGCATTTACAATGTCTGGAGTTATGAAGGGAAGTAAAATACAAGAAGTTACTGCTTTGTCCTCAGAGAATTTGATCTATATCCAAAATGTGTATTTTAAATTTCATATTCAAAGGTTGGGGATGTAGCTCAGTGGTAGAGTGCTTGTCTAGCATGCACAAGGCCCTGGGTTCAATCCCTTCACTGCAAAATAAATGAATGAATGAATAAATAAATAAATAACATACTGCAGAACTTTCATGTTTATGAGCATTAACCCTTTAAGTCAATACCTCCTGTGTTCTTGGGAGACAATATACTTAGTCCATTAATATTTTCACTAGTCATATAAACTTCTGAGGCCTTGTTTTGGAAAACTTAAAATTAGCATGTTATGTGTTTTTTGTGTTGGTTTTGGTTTTTTTATACTGATGCTTTTTGTGATACAAAATAAGACTTAATGAAGTAAAAAGATCAATCATGTGAGTTTGTAATCTGGCTGTAAAAACAATTCTTGGAGAAGAGTTCTCAAAAGATTTTCAGCAAAGGAAATAATTTGAGGAGTAATTGTCTCTATAACTACCCAAGGTAACTTTTTTATGTCTAACCATGTCTTCCTTAAATATTTTGGTATGCTTTTTTAAGTTAAATTATTTGGCATTCAGTCTGAGTCTGTCCAACTATTCAGCAAATATGTGTCAAACATCAGGCACTATATTAGGCGTTGGGGATGTGACAGTGAATAAGAAACACAAGGCCCTACTCACTGAAGTTACAGGGCAAATGGTATAGATCATGTGGTAAGTTTATATACAGTATTTCCTGATAGCAGTAAAGAACCACAAATCAGGCAAGGAAGTAGGAAGTGATATTAGAAGGCATCTTCGAGATGATTTTTGAGCAAGTATCAGACAAAGCATGATGAAATTGGTGACAATTTCATTTTATAGTAGAAGCAAGGGTGGTGGCCTCTGATGGGAACATTTTAGTACACTGGAAGAACTACAAGAAAACCATTGTATTAGGTTGGTTGCTATTTAAATTGATTCAGCCTAAATGTGATTCTTGGGGTGGGAGAAGGGCAGGGAAGCTGCCATTTCACTGTGCTTTCCTTAGCATCTTGAGGATGTTTCTCTTGGCTCACAATATGATAAAATTAGCTGATAACAGCAAAATGGGTGGTGTGGACACAGATGTCTCACCAAGAAGACCCCATCTTGATTCTAGCATATACAAGTTGACCAATAACACTAATAAAGAAGATAAACAAGTCTTGCTAACATGATTGCCCCTCTGGCTTGAACTGTCTTGGTCAAATCCTAAAGGAGGAGTAACACAAGAGTACCAGATTTTAGGTTGGCTGAGTGAATAGATAGAAGAAATAAATCAGCTTTGGCTAATGGAATTGGAAAATCATTCTTATTCTCACTTCCAGATAGAGTAACATCAGGGGAATAAAACCCTTTAGTTCAGTGTGCTCTTACACATTCCAGCTGTTCTTTGTAGGTATCAGTACAGGTCACGTGAGGGAAGGGACACCAGTATTTGCTCAGTGATGGTAGGAAATTAATGGCCTTTTGAAAATATGTTTGTAAATTAAAAGATGTATGGAAGGAAATATGTGGCAAATAATCAGTTGGGTAAATTTGGGGTATTAGAATAGGAAAGTGCTGGCTAGTTGTCTTGGTAACCTAAGGTGGGTAAATGTCTTGGGAGTAGGAGGGTAGTACACAGGAATGTGTATGAGGGAAATGTTCCTTGATATCCTGTTTGCTCCGATTCTGTTTATATTCCCTAAGCCCTTTCCCCTCCCTATCAGTTGCCTCCACCACTTCTGCCTTTCCCCTCATTTCTACTTACTGGACAGTTTTGTGTCAGACTCTACTGGTTCCCAGTCATGGTGGTGTTCTGAGTTTATTAACTAATAGAAGGCAGACATGTAAATCAGTTGTCACACAAGGGTGTTCCATAGTGTAAGTACGAATGAGATAATGGTGGTGCTACAGAGAAGGGAGTGAGTAACTTTGTGTTGTGTCAACGCAGTTTCAGGCAGGGCTTTCAAAATGGCACCCAGGTGTTTTTGTAAAGATCATTAGGAGTCTACCACAGGTGAAGAAGGGAGGGATTCGTGCAGTGAACACAGAATATACAAAGATCTAAGGTATGGACCAGCACTAGGCATTTAACTAGTTCGTTAATGCTAGAGAGCTAGGCACAAAATAAATTACAGGAGGACTTGAATTCCACATTAAGGAGTTTCAATTGCTATTACCTTAAGGCCACCAATTCTTAAAGAGATTCTCTGGACACTGCATCAGATCTCCTAAGTCAGAATCTTAAAGATAAAGTCCAGTAATACTGACTTTTTTTTTTTTTTACAAGCACTGCAAATAATTCTGAGACAGATAGATGTCTGGTAACTGATAGCTAGAAGACACCTAGTGAAAGATTTTAAGGAAAAACATCAGGTTCAAAGGGTTCTCAAATCAGGGGTCTCGAAGTGTAATCAATCTCCAGATAAGAAGTATCAGCATCACCTAATTGGGAACTTGATAGGATTG
Organism: Sciurus vulgaris; assembly: GCF_902686455.1. Taxonomy (NCBI): domain Eukaryota; kingdom Metazoa; phylum Chordata; class Mammalia; order Rodentia; family Sciuridae; genus Sciurus; species Sciurus vulgaris. The sequence goes on along the minus strand of NC_136470.1, from coordinate 69,723,568 downwards.
GAAAATTTCAAGCCCTACCCCAAATGGACTGAGGGGAGTTCTGGGGGGAAGCTAGCAGTCTCTTAAGGTGATTCTGAGTAGACCTAGGTTTTGAAAACCACTATCTTTAGATAACTTTGGCAATAGTATATATGGTAGATTTGGAGAATGGGCAGTGTCACTGAGACTTAAGGCAGGAAGAACAGTTAGCCGATCATTTCAAAAGTCTGTGCAAGAGAAAATAAGGGTGAGGATGGATCACCAACCAGTGTTGAGTGGCAGAAGCAGCTTTAGGCCTAAATAAGATGATCTAGGGAAAGAATATGAAGTGAAAAGAAAGGAAGGACAGACTTCTGATGAATAATGTTTAAGGATAAAGGAAAAGGATTTCAAGTGAACAAGAATTAAAAATGGATGGCCATGAAAGGAGGCAAATTAGGAAGCACTTCAAAAAAGGAATGAGCAACATTATCAAGTAATAGGTTGAGAGACTGAAAAGTGACTATTGGATTTGGTTATTAGACTGTTGGTGACTTTAGCAAGATAAATTTTAGTGGAATGAGCTGTGGATGTGGCTCAGTGGTAGGGTACTTGTTTAGCATGAGCCAGACCTTGGGTTCAATCCTTAGTAACACACACACACACACACACACACACACACACGCACGCACGCACATAAATTTAGTGGAGAAGTGAATGTGAACGTCATGTTTGAGTTCGTCTGGAGGATTGAGTTGGAATGAATTAGACAATGAATGTTGATAACTCTTCCAGGAACCTGGACAAAAGATGATGAAGGTGGGTACAATTGAGTAAGCTCTTTAAGATAGAAGAGATTTTAGTATGTTTATATGCTGAAGGACATAAGTCCAAAGGAAAGACTGAATATATAGGAGAGAATAATGGGAGGAGGGACAGCACTTCATTTGAAGTAAAGAGAGATTAGGTGCACACACATATGGCTAAGGGGAAATAACAGTGGGACATTGAAGGAAGACATCTGATATAAATTTGTGAAGGAATGCTTTGGGAGGGACAAGTCATGTAGGAGGGGTTAAGAATAATGGGTTTTGGGAATTCGGCCAATCCTGGGATAGAGGACCATAAATGTTGAAAGGCTCTCACACCATGGTTTTATTATTTTCTCTGCTGTAACCCTAGACACAGTAAAGAGCAGAGAAGATGAGTGGTAAAAGCCCAGATCCTTCATGGGAAGTTTGCCAAGCAGGTATAGCTAAGGGTCTGATGGTTAGTTGAGATGATGTATCTGGAGATGTAGAAAGGCTGAGGAAAGAAACGTGAAGTCTGATGAGTGTGCTGTCAGAGTAGGAGTGGGCCAGGCATTGGTAAGTTGTATAAATAGAAGGAATGAAGTAGCAAGTTTGTTTTTTTTTTTTTTTTTTTTAAGTTTCTTGTTTGTTTTTGCAGTGCTGGGGATGGAACTCAGCCTCTCACATGTTAGGTAAATGCTCTGCCACTGAACTACACCCTCAGTGTGGAAAATGGGAATTTAGGATCACAAAGTTCTGGGCTGTGAAACAATCAGATGTGTAACCCTAGAAGCAGAATGTCAAAACTAGAGGTATAAAGCTATAAACAATTATGGCAAGGGTATTGAGTGGGTTTTCCTTGAGTACATCAAAGTCATCCAGGATGATGGTGGGACAAGGTAGAAGCAAATGGGGAGCCTGGTATTAAAGATTGAGAAAGCTGGGGCACGGACTACATCCTGGCCAAAGAGAATGGTAAAAGTAAAAATAGGATCTGTACATTTGGTAACAAGGGTTTGGTTTGGTTTGGTTTGTATGAGATGGGAAGAAGTAATGGTGCAGAAGTGAGAAATTGGGTGAACTTCTAACCCTTTGCAATAGTTTGTGATGTGGAAAAGGTAGGCTTTTGTTCAGAGAAAGCACCCTCAAAGGAGTTGTATTGAAGGCCAGGAAGGGCACTGACATTCAGTGAAGAGACCACGTTGGGTAATTATTCTTCCTGCTCCCTGAATACCACCTTTTTGGTGACAACATATTCCAGGAGAACATTTGATTCCTGTCTCCTATGCACCATTAACATCATTCAAATAAAAGAACAGTCCTCCTTGACTTGTTCAAGTTAATGGAAAAATTGAGTTCAAGTGTCTGTACCATGGACCCATGTGACTCCTTAAACGCAAGTTTTGAGAAGCAATAAGCTCTTTTATTTTTCATTATATTATCAACTGCATTGGTATTTGGGTGACATGACTTTCACCACAACAGTAAGGGTGTGAAACTGTAAACATCTGACAGTTATTAAATGTAAAAATAGTAAAATAAGAAAAATCTGATGTAACTCATCAGGACTCTGACTGTTAAGACCAGAAAGACCAGACCTTGAAATAACAAAAAATGACATCAAACAAAACAAATTGGAACCATGAGTCTGATGTGTAGAATTTACTTTTCTGATTATTGATTTCGGTGACCCATGTCTTCCTCTAGCTCATAGTTCCATCAAAGCATTATATCATTTATTAGAGTACATTTTAGAGCATAACAATCTGTTTTAATTACACTTAAAAGTCTGAATAGGTTTAATACTTATACTTTTTAATGAATAGAAAAACATTTTGATTATATCTTTGGAAACATTTGTAGAGCTCAAAAAAACAGCTATGCTCACGTAGCTTTCTAATAGACGCCTTTGAAAAGGTTCTTTACTTTGCAGAATTATAAGCCAGTAAGTACAATGGCATTAAGTTAATGCAAAGCAGTGTGATTCATCCAGTGAAACTTGGCGATGGACTTAGTGGACTTCTTCCATTTAGGTGTGTCCTTCTTCACCCAGTTGGAGAAATAAGCCCTGCATTGCTCATACCACCACTAAGTGATCTGTGTGACCCCCAGCTTTGTTCTATCTGGCCCTCTATCCTTCCCCCTGCTCTCCATGCCTGCCCAGGCATTTACTCCCTCTTCTGGCCTTATTTTGCTAAGAAAAGTGTGGGGGAAGAGGGCACATTGTCATGCCACATTTTGAGCTGGCTTCCAACTGCCTAAAATCATATTCTTGGCCGCATTTAACTCCAAGATTCATGTTATCGTCAGATGGGACCAGCCATGGTAGGATGAGGTCCTAATTAATTCTGGTGGGAATTGGACCTACTGTGAACTTCTCTCACTCCAATCCCAGACAAGTGAATCTTATGTTCCCAGGACTTCTTTAGGCAGAAACCAAAGGCCGAATAGACAAATGACTGACCCACTCAATTGCAGTCAAATATGCTTAAAGTCCACATGAAATGAACAGTTTATCTTGAACCTCTGACTTCATCAATAGGAGTTAACTCACTTTGCAATTACATAGGTCTCTGAAATTTCAAGAATGTGAAATATGGATCCCACCTTCCTTGCAGAGATCCAATAGAACTTCACAACCAAACCAATCAGGACCACAAAAAACCTCAGTTGTTTGCCATTGTAATTTTTCTTTCTTTCTCCCCCCCCCCCCCCCCCCCCCCCCCCCCCTTTTTGCAGTACTGGAATTAACCCCAGGGGCACCCTACATCCCTGAGCTACACTGTGCTACATCCTCATCCCTTTTTAATTTTTTGAGACAGGATCTTGCTAAGTTGCCCAGGCAGGCCTCAAACTGCACATGTCACCATGTCTGGGCCACTCTCTAATTTTTTAAATCGAGCAAATCTGTCAACAGCTCAATGTCTCACTGGTATGTTGTATTGGATTTATAATTGTGTTTAATTTGCATAACATCAGTAGGTACACTTGAATACTATTAACAATTCTATTGAAATATGCTAGTCTAAAGGAACATGGCAGTCATTTTATGACATAGGCATCTCAACCTTTAAATTGAAGTCAATTGTTAGTATGTAAAGTGGCTTCTCAGTCTATCCCCAAATAAAAATACATCCTATAAGTATTACAAAAAAAAATGTAAAACAATCATTAAGTAGTTTAAATATTTCATTACTTGGCTCAGAGTTCTGACTGATGATGAAGTGCAAGTCTTTCCCTCTCTCACATTCTAACTAGAACTTAGTCTTTATCAAAGCATAGACACCACAAGTGCACTGAAACTGATGTACTATTTATCTGCCACATTTCCTGATAAGGCAGGAATGTGCTTTCATACTTATGGGACATGGCCTCTCTCATCTTTCACCACCTTGTTTCTTCACCTTGCTTGCCTAGGGGGAAACGCTATGTTCTAGGACTTTTCTTACAGGTTGACAATCTAACTGATTGTTGGTTCCATGTCTTGCTTACCCAATGAGAAAGCAAAAGCACTCACTAAAGCCCCATTGACTGCTCTCTTTTCTCACAGATCTCATCACTCTCTGAAGGCAGAACTCAGCAGCTGACTTGCAAGTGACCCTTGCCATAGACCTGGCTTAAAAAGCACAGAAAAGATTTCAAAACTCTTAAGATTTCTCAGGGAGAGATGAGGTAAGAGACAGATACCGTGGCAGGGCATCAGCTTCCAGTTTCTCACTGGAGAAGGTGACTTCAACTCGCCCCCAGCCCAGACTAGTTCTAGCCTCGCTGTGGGTTCTGCCCAGAGGTACTGTTAGCCCTTAGAGAAATGTCTGCAATGACTGAACTTCTGGATAGAGTTCAGCCAGGCTTGAATCTGAGAAAAGGTGCCCTGTGAAGCCTTTTTTGGAGGGAAGCACCAAAATTCTACTAGCAGGTATATTAGTTCTCCTTCCTCCATCTGAAATGCAAAGAACCATGAAAAATTCCAAACAACTGAAAGAAAATCAGATTGGTTTATTGCTTCTGCTTGTATCCAGAAAGAAGGAAGAGCAAATTTTTAGTGCCTTGGGTAGGTGGTGAAGGAGACTTATGGAAGGGAGACACATGCCTCAAATCTGTTCTGGAACCACATAGGGAGAAGGAGAGAGAAGGGACACATTGGCTAACATGAAATACATTTTTCAAGGAGGGCAGTGAGTGGTAGTGATGTCTGTTCTGCTAGGATTCTTCCTTGCATCCCTTCCTGTACTGCTGGGCCCAGCCCAGTGTGGAAGAAGAGTAAGGCTAAGCAGGAAGTGTTTCCTGCTAATGCCCACCATCTTAAATACATTAAGTTCACAGTGTAGGCTTTGTGTAGGGCTTTTCCCTCTGATGACATCAGGTGCTTAACACGCTGATATTGTTAAGAAAGATGACACCTTCACTTCACAACTGCATACGTGGAAATTTTGATTCATTTCATTAAGAAAATCTTCAGCTCAGTCCCCACTGGGCCAGCTACTGGATTTATAAATGAGAGTTCAGTACAGTGGCAAGTAGGGTCCTGAATTAATGAAAGCACCAGAAAGTCTTTGTGGTTTATGCCAGTCTCAGGGTTTGTTCCTGACTTACAGATTCTGATTTTCTGTGCTGGTATATGGACAACTTGGACAGATCTGCAGGGGTTCCAGGGAAAGAGCATGGATAAGTTTACTCACTTGGATGTCTAAATGCACATTAGTTTGGGTTCCCAAATCTGCTTCTATTTTGGATACTGCACTTTTACAAAGCTTATTAGAAAACTGGTTTAATAACACATGCTTTAAAGAGCATTAAAAAGCATGAAATAAAGAGGAGGCCTTCAAATCTCAATACTTTTCCAACACAGGCAAAGGATTTTCTTTCTTTCAAAGGACATTATTATAGCCAGCTCTCAACAGTAATAGGTAATGGTAGTAGGAGGAGAGTAATGCAGCTTACAAACAAGACTCCAAATTTCACTGGAGGCAAAAATTCCCTCATTTCTTACCTAACTTTTCCCACTTGATTGTATGAACTTATCTAAATTTCACCTTTTGATTTCTTTCCTTGACCACTCTTCTGGCAAATGAATTAATTAATGATAGTCAAAAGGCTGAAAAAAAAAAGAAGTCATAGGCCAAAATAAGTCCAAAGTTAGATAACCTGTGCCTGGAAAATGGCAAGTTAGCCCTGTAATAATTTCCAGATGAATCATGATGTTTTTTTCAGACATCAGCAGCTGAATTGATATCATTCTATTTGCCTCCCACTTCTTCCATCAAGAATTACTGATCTCCGCTGGGGCTGGTAAAAACAGCTGGTTGAGGTCTCTAGTCTTTGGCCATTCTTAGGGATAGTCATTTTATTCCTAAGTGTAACCCCTTCTGGTGTGACCCATGTGTTTTCTGCCAGCTCCCCACAAAGAAGGCCAGGGGAAACTGTCTGAGTGGGACTTCTGATAGGAGACAGCAGGACCCTGGAATCTGTAACTGTGGATGAGGGAGGCAGGTGGTCCATGATGGGAAAAGGAGGACTGAATAAGATTAGGCTCTGAGGTCTTCCTGGCCTTGACCTGTGGAAAGGCTTAGAACCCCCAGATGGTCGCTCTATTTTTGAAGAAAGAAGGTTGTCCCCAGATGGTTCTGTCTCTGATGTGCGCTTTCTGCATTGCACTACTGCATCCTGGGTGGAGAGATTAGACAAGTCTGGTTCTGGAGAAAGGGTGGGTCCCTCACAAATGCAGGATGCAGTGGTGTCCATCTGTGAGGATGCTATGGCTCCTGTATCTTGCTTTGGTTTCTCTTCCTTTGGGTTTTCCAGGGAGGAGGGAGAATCACCTTTGGCAGGATTCTGAGAGGTTCCACTGGTTGAGCTGGGTTCCTCTTGGCTCCTCTCCAGAGGCTGAGCCACATTCTCCCCTGTGCTCTGAGAGGGCAGGGGCTGTGGGATCTGGGTATATTGAATCTTGGGTGGGATTACTGGGACTGCCCTGGCCTGACACATTTTGACCATGAAGGAGGTTCTCACAGCTGACACACTCACAGGAGCTGAGTTACGGCGGCCTGTCAGGGCATGAGCAACGATGTCCAGGTCCTGGGTATCCTGGGAGTAATCTTTCCAGGAGTCTGCTTTACAGTGAGATGAGGTCATCCAGGTGAACTTGGGGTCTCCTGACTCACAGAGCTGCATTCCAGGTGAACTAAATGAAGCCCCATTCTCAAGCCGGAAGAGTTCAGTGATGGGAATGGCAGAGTCTAAATTGAGGGAAGAAGGCCTGTTTTTCCCTTTTGAGGGCCCACACTCAGTGCTCTTTAGCTGTAACTTTGAAGGATGTTCTCCAGGTGAGGTGTTATCCGGATCCCTAGGTGAACTCTCCTTGCTGTTTTCTGGTCCAGAAATACCAGCTTGCTTAATCTGATTGCTCTGCCCAAGGAGTGGCCCCAGCTCCTTTCCCTCCGCTCGAATGACTGGGCTGGTTTCTGCTGGCTTAGCCTGAACACTACCTGGTCCTTTCTGGCTGGGAAGAACCTCTGCCCCTTTCAGGTCAGAGAACTCTCTGAAGGTCTTCAGGGCTTTCTCATCCCATCCAGTAATCTCTCTCCTGGCTGACAGAGGATCAGAATTTCTCTCTGTTTCAAGATTAGCACAGCTGCTGGAGGAGGGAACCTCAAGAGTCCACTGACTCTTAATGGTGGTTTTACTATCCAGAGAGCGGCTCTGGCGAAGGCTGGGCCTGTGAGAAAGCCTCTTCTCCAATCGGTGGCTCTGGGGGCTCTGCATCTGGGCCTCCTGCACTTCTTTCAGGGTGGGAGAGTGAAGAGGACTGGTCACCCACTGAGGCTCCTCCCAGGGCTCCACCATCTCTAGGACATGCTGAGCAATGTCTGTTACAGTGTCATCTTCATCACAGTCTGAAGGCTCCTGTACTGACTGGGCTGCATCCCCCTCTCCCTGTGGGGAGATCTCAACCTCCTTTGCTGGGCTAGGAAAATCAAGGGCTTTGCCCTCGGGAGCAACTTTCTTTGAAGTTTGTTTTTCACTTTGACTTGGAGTAGCCTCCTCTCCCTGACAGCGACTAGAGATCCCAGGGTTGTCTTTGGACCTCGGCTGCTCTATATAAGGATTTGTCCTTAAATTCCTGGATGGGTCTTCTCTCTCAGCACCGCCCTTTGACAGCAGGATTTGGGGCACCTCCTCCAGAGGAGTTGGAGGGGGAGGAGCAGGAGGGAGCGGAGGAGAGAGATTCCCCGGGCCTCCAGCCTCAGTCCTTGCTGGTGGAGATGCCTTCTCAAAAGGAACTATTTCTAGAGCAGCCAGAGTAGCACGATCTGGACGCAGGCCGAGCTCGGATCTGTGGAAGCTGCTGGTTGACTCTGGCTTTTCTCTATTGGCTGCCGAGGCAGCACCCATTGTACTCTGATTGGTTGAGTCCCTGTTCCACTCCTCCAGAGGGGCGGAGACTGGAGAGGGGGAGGAGCCACAAGAGATGCTCCCAGGGGCCTCCGGGGAAGCAAAGGGCACTGGACTTGACTCAAAGCTGGGCTGAGTTGGGCTTATCTTCTGAACAGGTGGTGGCAACGAGGCAAGTTCCTCCTCAGATTCAATGATTTTAAGCTCCTGTTGAATCTCGGGCCATATCAGGGCGTTAGCCAGATCATCTTCATCCTGAAAAACATCAATAAACTGATTACCTTAGAATTTAGGACTCTGAGCATTGTCATCTACTTTGTTTTCAATGACAGTGAGGGATTCGACAGTTCCCTGCCTGAGTTACCCAGTACATAAGAGAGGCATAATCCCTAATAACTGTGGATGCTTTACTGCTTACCATGTGCCATAAAATACTTTGTATCTTCTTGTTTAATTATCCCAGCACCATAGGAGATAAACACTACTATACTCCCATTATATTAAATGAGGAGGCCTATGTTCAACTAGATTAGACAATTGACCTAAATCATAGAGCAGCAGACCACGATTGAAATCTAGCCCTGTCTACACCAGAACGTGTTTAATACCTGTGCACTGTTGCTTTAAAAAAAGGAAACAAAACAAAATAAAAACCCCAAACCTGGTGTCATTTAACCAATTTACTAGAAGGGAGACAGAATGACATTTTTTCAAGTGGGAGTGAAAATATTAACTCTTACCCTGATACCTGCTTTCCAAATACGTAAGTATAACTCTTTTGCTTATTACTGAAGAAATTACATATTACACATTAAAATAATTTTAAATACATATTAAAACAAAGAAGAATATAAAAACAGCAAAATGTTATATTCCTACTACTCACAGACACCCATTGTTAACATGATGGGGTTATTTCCTGTGGTTGTTGGACTGCCTCCTGAGCCATCTTGTTTACTGTCCTTGTCTCCCCTTAAGTTCAGCTTCCCTTTGTCCTTCTCAACTCCCTTTTCCTACAAGAAGCCCAAAGCTGCAGAAAGAAAAAGGATGGAGGGAGGCTGGGGCAGGGCAGGAAAACAAACTTCAGTTTCTTTCGTTTCTTGTCTCAAGGCCTAAGTCTGTCCCGGGGAGAAGCAGTTGGAAGGAGCATCTCCATCCAGTGGGGGTGCAGGCCTTTCTGAGAAATCTGATCGTGGCCACCTCTCATACCTTCTCACCTGGCTCCAATCACATGCTGTTTTATAGTCCAGTTCCTTTTATGCTTGTTTTATTTCCAATGAACTGTGAGCTCCTTGAGGTCAGGGATTGTGTTTACTGGTCTTTGATTCCTAAAGCCATATGCTCCTTATACACTATGAGTGGTTGCTCAAAAAAGATTGTGTTGAATTGAAATCCATTCATTGTTTTGAATTATTTCTTTCAGATAACTCTTATTTGGTCAGAACTAACTCTACTGCTCTGTCTTTGTGTGCAGTTCTACTTTCCCTACTAGACTGCATCTCTTCAGGGCAGGGATGGGATGGCCTTTTATCATCTCTTTATTTTCCTCAACACCCACATTAATTGACCTCTTACTAAGACATCATTAAGTTTAGACTCTCCTTACTCCACTATCTGCCATCTCAGTTCAAGGACCACAATGGAAATTTCTGCCCAGAGCAAAAACCTAGGTGGTGTCTTTGTTTCTTCTTCCTCACTCCATATCCAATCTTTCACCAAGTCCTGTCCATTCTACCTCCCAAGTAGCTTTCAGCTCCTTCTGTTTCTATCCCCACAGACACCACTCCTCTACCACCACCATACCCAATATAGCCACCTTCTTACCTTGCTTGGTTTGCCACATACTAGCCTCCTCACTGGCATCCTTGCCTTCTCTCTTGCCTGTCTCCTCCTCATAGAATAGACTAACCCTTTAAGAAAAAAATCCTGAACATATGGTATATTTTTCCATTGCCCTTAGGTTGATCTCCATATCCTTCCACACAGTGCTACCCAGTGTGGCTCCTGCTTCCACCTGAGCCTTACTTTCTCCAGCTGTCCTGGCCTTGTTCCAACTCCATGAATGTTTCAGGCTCTCCCACCCTAGATTTATCACACATCTTATTCTTTCTGCCCGTAAGTCACTCCCTTCTTATTGTACCCTCTACCCCTTTCTTCTAGTGAGGGTACATATCTACTCTTTGGGAAGCCCCACCCCCACCCCATGACACCCCTCTCTGACTAGGTTAGGTCTTCATGCTACATGCCCCACTGCACTCCATACTTCCACCTCATCCTGGAAATTACTTGTTCAGTGACCTTTCCCCACTAGGTTGTCAGCTCCCAGAAGGCAGTGACAGTTTGGTTCATGAAGTGATTCCAGTGCTCAGCAAAGCATCTATCACAAAGTAGGTGTTTAAAACATGTCTTTACTTGTTTCCTTGAATTTACCCTTAGTTCTTCCAGCACTAACCTTATCTGCTTCTTAAAGTAATTCATACTTGGGCCCCTCATAAGAATTAAATCCCCATATAATTATCTGCATCCTTCCCCTTCAACAAATGCAAACACATCTTATAGGAACCCTCGCTTAAGCTTCCTGAAGCCACCATGGCACCCAGCTCTGCCCTAACTTCCAGCACATGGTCCTCTTATGCACGTCCTAGAAGCAAGTTAAAAGGCAAAGAGCTTCCTTTTCTTTTGGCACACGGCTTTGCTCACAAAGATGCCTCCCAGATGTAGGACTCTTCCCTGGACATCCCAGGAAAGCTTGCTCCTTATGTAAGGACATCTTATTAAAACCTTCAATGAACAAGGTTCTGTCAGTCCTGGCATTGTAATTTTACTTCTCCCGAAGCCACAGGAGGAAAGGATTGATCCTGGAAATCTCTCAGATTTTAGAAACAAGCCTAGAGAACAGCCCATACAGGATGTCTGGGAGGTAAGGGCTGGACCTTGTAAACGATCATCATATTTGGGGCTGGAATACGATATGCAGGTTTTGTGCTGCTTCTGGGATTGAGTGCTATTATATTCCAATCCCAGGTCAAAGATATTTAGAGTTGAGTCTGTCCTAGGGAACCTGAGCTGGATGGTTCCTTTCCATCACTCCAGAATCTCTGAAAAGTCCACTGTGAAAAACTTCCAAGCCTGATTAGAAGTGGGTCTCTTAAAGTTCCTTTGGCAAAAACCGTTAAAAATTGTTTTTAAATCTCCTTTAAATTGTACCAAGAGCCCACAGCAAAAAGAGGACTCTACATAGAGAGTAGCGAGAAGGCAGTGAGCCCACTTTACCATCTCATGGAGAAACATGGCTTCAGCTCTGATCCTGGGACACTCCTGCAGAGCACTGGTCTCCACCTGGTCAGCCTCTTGGCCTTCCTCCTCTACCGCTTTCTCCGGATTCAGTCTCTTCTCTAATTCCCTTGAATGTTGAGAGCCCAGGGAGATTTCTGAAGTTTTCTTCTCCTCCATTTGGGTGCCTGGCTCCAGGAAAAGACTTTGGTTGCATTCCACTGTCCCCAGGCCTTCAGGTCCTGGTGTGGCATCTTCGAGAGCTGCCTTCTTAGAGATAGAAGCTGCAATGAGGATGTGAGTGATTAGTTGAAGGACTTCAAGACAGGCTGCTCCCAGCACAGACACTGCCCTGCTTCCTGTCCTGCTTCACAAAATGGGATGAGGGCAGGGAAACTCACCCAGCTTACTGCCGCATACATTCTTTTTTCTCCTGACAATGTTCTGGCCTCAGGTCCCAGAGACACAAACTGTTAGGGATGGGAGGGACCTGGAAGATCATCTAGTCCAGCAGTTCTCTATCAGGAACCATTTTATCCCCCCTACCCGCTGCTTGCTGCCTTCTATGGAAACTGACAATGTCTGGAGGTATTTTTGGTTGTTACAATGTTGGGAGAGGTGAGTGCTACGGAAGCCAAGGATGCTGCTAAATAAATACCCTCTGATGTATAGCCCCTACAACAAAGAATCACAAGAACAAATGTCAGTGGTGCTGAAATTGAGGAACACTGCATTAGCCCAATCTTCTACTACACAAATAAAATGCTCAGGCCCTGAAAAGTCAAGCTCAGTGCCCAAGACAACAAAAATCTGCTGTTCACTCTAAGTAGCAAAGATATCTAATCGCTATGGTTAATAGCTTTTCAGGGGTTAACTATAGTTAGTTCCAGTACGAAGCTCTGATCTACTAAGACAAGGAGAAGGGAGGTAGATCTCAAGTTCGGCCCCTGCTGCCTTGCATAATGGAAGGCCCAATTTCACAGTGTGACGAAGCAAAGCACCTAGGGCAGCACTTAGCACATAGTAGGTCCTCAATAAATGTTATTATTTACAGTAGAATTAAAGAAACCTGGTTTCTTTAATTATGATTTCCCAATAAATTTTACAATCTCAGTCCTGGGGCATTGTGATACAATCTGCTGGGCCAATGTGAGGGTTTACTAGGTAATGGAGGCAAAGCATGTGGTGTAGTGTCTGACATGTAGTTCATAAAGAAAAGTTGGTGTGTTAAGAGCAAACTCTGCCCATGGCCAATTGTTAATCTGGTGACTTAACTCCAAAGCACTGCACCCATCATGCCAGCTTTGCAGCTAAGCCAGACCCAGTGACGGCATCCTGATGTGTGGACTGACAGTGCTTCCAATTGACCTTAGTGCTGTTTTGTGTATTGTTTAGAGGCTTATTTCTTGCAATTTAATCTAATCTCTAATTATGTAAGGCATTTAGAGTTCAAATGTTAAAACTATATAAAAAGGCATTCTCAGAGAACTTTTTCTTTCATTCCTGTTCCTTCCATCCTGTTCCACATTCCCACTGTCCCTTCCGTTATCACCATTTTTGTTAGTTTTTTTCCTGTCACATTTATTTTTGCACATTTGCATAGATACTTGTATCCATAAATATTTGTATTTACAAAATATGGTACATGCCATTTTTCCTTTGCATTTTTTCATGTAACAGCTTATCTTGAAATCCATGCCATATTGGTAAACAGGGAGATTGATCATTTGTTAGGATGTGGCCTAGTTTGGGCTTCCCTTGGCCACTGGTAGCTTACTTGGAAGGTGGTGCCAGGAAGCAGGTGTGAAGAGATGAGACAGAGATGGAGGAAAAGTCAATAAAGATGATATCATTGAGCTGTTTACCACTGTGAGCAACTGGGACTCAATCCCTGGTACCCCTGTGAGGAACCGTTTGGATATACTCCAAATCTATCCCTCCAAAGGGTTTGAGCATTGGTTATTTATCCACCGATTTCTGGCTTGCATTGATTGAGAGCTGCCCCAGTTGATTCTCCATACTCAGGACAGTACCAAGTAAGGGTGAGATCCTCCCTTCAGGAAAAAGTCCCAAGGCAGAAAACTAGAAACACAAGGCCGACACTTGAGGGGAACACCTTCGTTGTACACAGGACCTGTCCCCCACACAGATGCACAGGGCCTCTCCAGAACTCAGTGTGACTAGTTACTCAACCAGTGTCCTGGTGATGGGCCTTTGGCTTGTTTCTAGTCTTTTGCTATCATGACGAATTATGCCTTCACACATATACATTGTTTTGTACTTGTGCAGCTATTTATTTAGGATAAATTCTTAAAAGTAAGCCTTTTGGATAAAAGGGTAAATGCATCAGTGATTTTTAAAAAGATTTTTAGCATTCTACTAAGGTCTATTAATTGGAAGAATTTGTCAGCTTCTCTTTTTGTAGAGATCAGGGTCTTCTGTTCATTGACTGACCACTTTTAAGGACTCCTGCGTGAGGAGTGGAGGAAGGGCCTGTGCTAAACGTGTACTTGTTCTTATCATTCCCTTCCATGCTGACAACCCACCGACAACCCTGGGCCTCCATTAGGCACACGAGGCCCTCTTCACTCTGGCCTGACCCCATGTCCATCCTTTTCTTACTATTGCCCCTGAGAGGCCTTGTACTCTGGTGCTCTGGTCCTCCCTGTGATTGAATTGAATCAGTCCTTCAAGACAGACCTAACACCTCTTTCCACCTCTTTTGAGGCTTCCCAGGCAATTTCTCCTTCCTCCCACCTCCCGAAGCACTGGGTATTTTCACCCATGTGCTACCCAGGCATCAGGCAACCATTATCTTTTAAGTGTTCTTGGCTTCCATCCCACAGTAAGTTTCTTAGGAAAGAGGCAGTATTTATGCCTAGAAATTGCCTGCTAAGGACCTGGGAGTCCAACAAATATTTGTTGACTGATAGATTTAGCAGATATTTCTAAGTTACAAAAGAATCTTCATAGCTCAAAAGGGTTCCCAGCAGGGGAAAAATTATGCACAAAGTAGTGACAAGGGAGGCAGAGACTGTGAACTGATCTTCCCTCAATATTCGTTTTCATTTAGAAACACTGCCCATGTTTTAGCTAGACACATGGCTATGCAGCCAGTAACAACATTCCCCAACTTCTCTTGAAGAAGGTATAACGAGGTTGAATAAGTTTTGGCAGATAGGGTTGAGAGGAAGTGGTGTGTGCAACTTCTAGGTTACACCCTTGAGGGGAAGATACTAGGCTTTCTCTTCACCTCCCTTTCCCATGGATGGGAATGTGGATGTTGGGGTCTTGGTCCCATCCTGACCAATGCATACAAGGACAACACTCTCAGGCACTGGTGGAGAGCCTGGGACCCCTGATGATCTCCAGGAGCACAGCCACCCACCTCTAGAACTGTGCATATCATAGAAACAAATTGCAGTCTTTGTTGAGCCATTGTTTCAGGTCTTCTGTATCTGGTTTCTATGTTTGCCTATCTTAACTGACAGAACTGTGGGCTTATGATATAAGCTTGCTCCTGGCTAAAAGAATAGGGCAAAACCAACATTTGTAGGTAGAATCATATTTCAGATGCACCAAAATATAACTATTTAAGAGAAGTCTATTATAAGTTCTTCAGTAAAAGAATGAGGCAACTCCTAATACCTCTTAGGGAAATTCTGGATTTTTGTTTAGCAAGTTTCCTTAAAGCCATATGGTTACTCTGACCTTCCACTAATGAGCATTTCTAGAAGCGGATATAGAAAGTTTGCTGTACCTTTTAAGCCAGTCCATAAGCTTCACATTTACTTTCAGAAGGATAAGTGTGTTGTGGCCCCTGCCCCCAGCTGAGAATGAGGTTAACAGAACATAGCCTTGAATCATGTAAAAGTCAGATAATCAATTATTATGGTGACACTGATTAGTTCTTTAGTTTTTTTTTTCACTTGGAGTAATCAATGACCTAATTATCAATACCTTAGTTAAAGTGCAATATTTATACCTCTTACCTTTTGGGTCTCATTGGAATTTCCCTTATTTTGGCTCAGAGTAGGGGAGGTGGTTTGACAAGAATGACTAAAAGTAACCTGGAAAATCATCTTTAATTTTTTTTCCTTTTTACCCACTGCTACTACACAAAACAAAGGAAAACATTTTACTAATGAAATTGAAATTCTTCATTGGGAATAATTGTGGAAGAAGACAGGAAATTTAAATTGACCCAATTCCATCACAGAGACAGGTGAAAGAAGCTGCTGTCCCTGAACCTTCTAGCATCTTCCTTCAGACCTATCTTTCTGCCTCCTATGAGATCCCTCATTCCCCACTGCCACAGGTCACAGGCAGGCAGGCAGGCTGCCGTCTGCATTACTGTCTTCCCCAGACCAAATCTAATGCAGACTCCATGTTCCTATTTTCAGAAAGTGATGGGGTGAGGGGGGGAGAGATAGCACACTGTGTCCAAAAGACTCCTTAGATCCCAGGACCCTCTCTTTGAAAGACAACAACCAATCTCACAAAAGCTTTGGAAACCCCGTCTTCCTCCCTTGCCTCCTCATCCTGCTCCACCCACACCAGCCCATGGACCATTCTCCAGACAGGGTATCACCTGATGCCTGAGTTTTTGCTCAACTGTGCCCCCATCCTGAAGGGCAAGGGAGAAGGAGATGATTAATATTTATTGAGCATCTTCTATGAACCAGACCCTGGATGGGTATTTTATGGACATTCTCTCATTCAGACCTTGCCACAACCCTTGAGATAGGAGCCTCTCTGCTTCGTAGATGAGCAACAGGCTCAGAGATATCAACCAACTGCCCACTGTCACACTGCCCCAAAGTAGCAAGGCTGGGATCTGAATCAGCCCAGTTAGGGTCCAAATCCTACATAATCCCACAGTAGGCAGTTGTCTCTCAGCCCCAAATACCTGTTTCCTTCTTTTCTGTATGCAGAAATTCTACCCATTTATGAAGACTCTGCCCAAATGTCGCTTCTTCTTCTCCTTCATGCCCATGCAGTCCTTTCTGAACACTTCTTTCCTTATATTTCAAGTACCTAAGCCCTCCCTCACCTCAAGAAGCTGGAGTAGACCCTATGCTGCTTCCACCAGCTGATCCTTCAGTGCAGTTTTTCTCCCTTCCTAGTTTTCAGTTTGTGAGGGAAAAGGGACCATGTCTAATGATCTTTAACTCCACAGCCCACAGTAAACATGGAGGGAGCATGGGAAAATCCCAAAGAGCAAAGGGTGTTTGTTCTTGAAAATCTGGATTTAAATCCAGCTTTTTCTACTTCCTTGCTATGAGTTTTTCAGCAAATCTCTTGTTCCTCTCTAAGCAACTGGGGATAATAATAATTCCCTCTACCTCACAGGGTTGTTGTGAGGCCATGTGAGATGATATATGTGGAACATTGGAGAATGTGCCTGACAACACAGTAGGTGTATAAAATGTTAGCTAATATTAACTGAAATGGAAACATTCTTAAGTCACCCAACACATGTGGGTTTGACTGTCAACCATCTTTCCTTTGGGGTTCTGCCTACTTCCATTTCAGGTGGCTCAAGTTGGGCTGTCCTTATTCCACTCCTCTGGCCCATTTTAAACCCTATTAGCCTAGCAAAAGCTACTGGTGCAAGGTTGGACCTGTGACCCATGTGGACCCAATCAGAATCCTCCCTGAATTTGAGATAAGGAAATTGAGAAAAAGGTGTTCTTTCTCCAGGCTGGGGTTGCTGGCCATGTTCTCTATAGGTATGAGGGATAGATGGATATGGATAGGATGACTCTGGAAAAGCTGAATCCCAATTCCAGCTCTGTAGCTCAGCATCCCATTCTGTGATGTTTTCCTGCTGCCTTCTCATTATGAGCAAATAAAATAATAGGTAACATTTACTGGGTAGTTATTGTATATTAGATGCTGTTCTGAGAGCTTTGCATGTATTAATTAATATTTACAACACTTACAGAGAACGTAGGATTACTAACGTCATCATTCCCATTTTACATGTTAAGAAACCAAGGAACAGAGAAATTGGGGAGCCTGGATTTGTACCAAGGCAGTCTGGTTCTAGAGCTCACAATTCCAATCACTTCACCTCATTGCTGAGCAAACTCTAAACAAGTTCAAGACTGATTCTTATCTCTTGCCAGGGAAATCTCCCTCTCTCGCCTGTTTTACCTGTAGAAGTCTCTGCTCCCAGTGGTTTCTCCTCTTCTGGCCAACCTCCACTCTCTGACCCCTGGAAGGAAAACTCTTCTAGGCTGGAGAGAGACTGCAACTCCTTTGGGGGTGTTCTGCATGGGGTGCTGTTGGTGCTGATTACCGCTGACACGCGGAGCGGCACAGAAACCGCAAAGGGCTCCGAGATGTTCAGCGCTTTGCGCTGGTGACGTGGCGAATGCTCCGTCTGGAAGAGGCTGCTGGTGAAGACGGATTTGCTGGGGCTGTCGCTCGAGGTATAAAACATACCCAGCATCTTTGGGGCTATTTGCTCGCTTTCTGGATCCTCGATTGGCCGGAACACCTTCAGTTGCTCAGGTGGGGGACGGATCTGAGCGCCCTGGAGTTGGCTTCTGTCGCTGCTCACATCAAAGCCCCCCTCTGCGCCCGCGGGCATCCCTTCCTGGCCCCATTCACCCTCCTGCTTGCTAAGGTCACAGGAGCTGCCAGTGCCAGCGGAGTGCATTTTCGTGGCTGGAATGAAAAATCCACCAGTGGTGACTGTTCGGTTGAAATTTCCTTTGGTTTCTTTTCCTAGTGAAGAAGAACAGGCAGGTGGTCAGCAGCTTGGGTACACACACCGCTGCGGCCTTCCAGTAAGGGCAGGCACATCACAATTGAATTCTGGAAAGGTGTAGCAACCTGGTAAGGGCACAGTCATCCTACTGAAGTACCTGACATTCAGTTGACAAAGAGAGAAAGCATTCCCTCCCTCCTGCCCCGCTCTCTCTCAGGAAGTGGGGATTGAACCCAGGGGCTTAACCACTGAGCCATATCCCCAGCTCCCCTGCTACTCCGCACTTGCCCCTTTTTGAGACAAGGTCTTGCTAAGTTGCTGAGGCTGCTTTGAACTCGCAGTCCTCCTAGGAGCCTCAGTCACCAGAGCCGATGGGATTATAGGCCTGCATTTTCTCACATGCACAGAATTTTGGCACCATCCTTTGGAAGGACCATATCCTGCTGTGCTATCCTCTCAGAAGCTCTGCAGGCAGAGCAGGTTCCTTAAGCAGGCCATTGCTAAGACTGCTACCAAGGATTAAATGTAGAATTTTAAAAAGACATATTAGCTTTTTTTTTTTTTTTATTACGCCATTAAAACATTAACACGTTTTTTTTTTTTTTTTCTTTTCAGTTTCTGATTAAATAACCCCATCCCTCAGGCGCCAAAGCAGCAGTTGCATTAAATGTAGATTGTGGAAAAAAAATAGTTGGGGGATGGCAGAATGATGTTTGCTCAAAAGGAAGAAGACAAAAAGGGCAAAATAACAATCTTGTTTTATTTTAAAACTTCAAAACTTATTATTGTATGTGTTCTCTGGCAGATGGACCCAGACAGGGGTTTGATTTCCCAGCAAGGAAACCAATGGTGTTCTCAGCTAGACCTTTCTCCCCTTTCCCCAGGCTTCTTCCTGTTGATTCAGAGGCTGAAGAGCTAGAAATGTAAATTAACTAAATGTTAGAAAGCACATTTGTGAGGAGAACATTCTTGACTAACTTAGAAGTGAAGGCAAAGGAAAGTCCACATGGGGACTAAATAAACTAAGAGATGACATGTAAGTTTCCAGGGCTCTGGGACAGGATTTCTAACTTGATACCAAGCACAATGCTGAGTATCTTGCATAATATTATGTTTAAAATTCTTATGACTACACTGTAAAGGAAATGTAATTATCCAATTTAACACGTGAGGAAACAGACTCAGAAGATAGATGAACTGCCCGGCACCCATGTACGTCATATGTAGCAGATGATGATACATCAAATCATGCAAGAACTTTCCTAAGAGGTTTCAAAATCGAAGCAATTGGATGAATATAAACATAAGAAAATGCTAAAAGTGTCAACACCATTTAGAAAGATCTCACTGAGAATTTTGCAGTTTAGATTTCTAAAAGCTGTTTTGAGTATTTCCTGATTTTCAGGTTGCCTCATTTATCAAAGAGAAAAATGTCTTGCATTAAAGACATTGGAAAGTCATGGGATAAATATACAGGAGTTTGAGCAGTCTGCTGCCAGGGAAGCTCTTTCTTTTGTAGTTTGTAACTGTGTTTGTTGGTTCCTTTAAAAAAAAAAAAAAAAATAGAAGAGAGAGGTACAAGCAAGTCAGTCCTTAAGGCTAGAGCTGTGAGAGCAAATGTAATTCCATGTCATTTTGGTGATGCATGTCACCTCATGTGTAACATATCTACTCCAAAAAAGGAAATTATGTGCAAACTGCACACACCTGACGCACAGCAGGTACTTGCTCAATGTTTATTGGTAAATAGTGAATGAATAAATGATTTGCCTATTCACAATCATGACTTGGCAAGCATTATGAAACTCATGCCTACAGAAATACTCAAATTCAAGACAACCATCTAGGTCTAAAGCCATGAGGCATGAACCAATTCTTGGCTCTTCTTTCCACCTGAGCTCTACCTTACTTTTCAGGTGTTGATCTTTTACCTGGTTCAGTTTGAATGAAAGATGGCTGTGGTCTCCCTTCTGGCTAGAGGAGTCTGGAGAAAGAGGAAGGCTCTTTAGGTCTAGCTGGGTGATAGAGTAGGGGATGTTATAGCAAGAGCCAGGTGAAGCCTCTGAATTTGGGGAACTGGGCACTTCTGTGTGAACATGACTGCGGAGGAGCAGCCTGGCAACTTAAGTCTGGGGTGAGCTCCCATCTCCCAGTGATCCCCAGCTCAGAAACTAATTGTACAAACTCACCATCCACAGGCACTGAACACAGTGAATCCATGCTTTTAGCTGGTCGAATAGTAGCCTTTTCCACTAAAGACAAAAGAAAAAATATTCCTGAGGAATGCATATTAAGAGGAAGCATTCACAACAGTAGGTCAGGTTGTGAGCACATAAGAAAAAAATTCTTTTAGGAAAATTTTTCAAGTCTTTATGTTTATCCCCTTAGAAAACTTTCTCCCGGTTTACTCTAGAAGTTCCTATTTTCTTAGTGGAATTGACCTTACAAATAAGGAACATTGGTAAATCAAAGTTTTATTAATATTTTACAAAGAAAGATAAATGGCAATTTTGTCACTATAATAATAACTATTATTATAACTATAATAACTATTAGCAAATGAGGAGCCTTAAACCCAATTTAATTGTACAAAAAGTATTCAAGGATGAATCCAGGATGTAGAATCCACGGGGCCCCAGGTAACCCCTCCTATTTGGCAGGCTAGCAGCAGAATTCTTGACTGCAGTCATGTCTATCAGCACCAGGAATTTGGTACAACAGGTAAGAGGGCTGGGGTGGCGGGTGGGAAACCAGCATCACCTTTCTCCTCAGGTGCAGCTTTGCTCCTTGAAGTCTGTAGGGATAGTTCCTCCAACAGACTCACCCACCAACTCACGCTGGGCCAGATTTCAACCAAACCAAACCTTCTCTGCATACCTGTTATGTGCCTGGTGTATTCTACGCATCTTTGTAAGCTGCCACAGCAAGGTTTTGGAAAAGTGTGGCTTAAATGATAAAAACTTATTCCAGGCACAGTAATAGACACTGCTATGGTTTGAGTGCATCCCCCCAAAGTTCATGTATTGGAATCTTAATTCCTCAGTACAGTGGTGTTGGGAGGTGGACTCTAGTGGGAGGTGTCCTGGTCATGGGGACAGTGCCCTCATGAATGGATCAATGCCTTTCTCCCAGGAAAGGGTTAGCAATTGCAAGAATTTGGCCCCCTTTCAGTTCTTCTGTATTCACTTGCTTACATTCTACCTTCCACCATGAGTGAAAGCAACATGAGGCTTTCACCAGAAATCAAGAAGATACCAGTATCATGCTTTTGGACTTCCTAATCTTTAGAACTGTGAGCCAAAATAAACCATCGTTCTTTATAAATCACCCAGTCTCAGGTATTTTCCTATAGCAACAGAAAACAGGCTGACATGTTCACAAACATCATCTCCTTTTAAAGAGCTGAGCTGGATGGAAAGTAGTTCCCCCTAGATCAAAGCTTTCTAGGAAGAAAAAGGAGGCAGTTTGGAAGCTGAGCAGGAGCCCAAGGACTAGTAGCCATTGAGGTAACTCTAGTCAGAAAGATCAGGGTTTGAATCCCAACTGTGCTGCTTTTGGGCTCCTCAAATAAGCAGCTTATTACTTGGCACAGATAACTGGATTACATTTATGTAAGATGTTAGTACTGGGGGAAGCTGCATGAAGGATATATAGGTTCTCTGGGTGCAACTTATTTTAAGTCAGAAAATACTCCCTGATTAATTTATGAGTTTTCTTTCAGGGCAAGTCTAAACACATGGCTACTGTTGATTCTTACCTGAGAGCCTCTGTCCTCTCACAAATACACTCCCATTTCTACTCAGTTTTGATTTGGAGTCTGATCCAGAACGCCCCAGATTAAATATGGATTTCCACTTCTTTGATTTACTGGAAAGTTTTCTCCTAAAAGAGTCAAGCCATAAGAAGTTAGTTTAGCTTCTAATTTCAAGGGGATTTTCAAATTTAGAAAGAAAATTTCAATCATCTTAGTTGTGAATGGTTCTGATAATTTAGGAAATTCTCTAAAATCCAAGTTGAGCCTGACTCTCACACTGTCTGGGGATGACCATGGTGACTGAGCAAAGCTTTCATGAATCAGAACAAAGACCCTTTTCCAGAAGGCCAGAGGCAAAGTCATCTATCTGTTAGAGGCAGGGATTGGGAGACTCAGGTCATAAGCAATCACACAGTTCTGAATTCTGATAGGAATTCAGGAAAGAGTGTAACCCTGGCTTTTCAAAGATATCAATCCTGGCCCCATCCCCCACCCCTGGTCCTAGGGATTAAACCAAGGGCGTGCTCAAACACTGAGTTACATCCCCAACTCTTTTTATTTTTTATTTTTGAGACAGGGTCTTGCTAAATTGCTGAGGATGGCCTTGAACTAGAGATCCTCCTGCCTCAGCCTCCCAAGTAGCTGGGATTACAGACATGCAACCATCACACTCTTCGTATGTTTTTACGATAATCCAGACAGGTCTGTAGTGTTTGGTAGGCGATTCTGGACTTGACTTGTTGTTGTTGTTGTTTATTTGGTTTTTTTTTTTTTTTCTACGCACTTGGCCTCAGGGTGTATTTTAATAGGTGCCATACTTGGGAGTATGGTTTACCTTAGCTTTGATTGAAAATACAGAGAAAATGTACTTGATGCTCCTTCCAAGGCGTTCATCTTCCTGATCCCTGGGAGGGACTCTCATTCTACACTGATTTAGAGGGAGGTGCAGTGGGCTCAGATCCACTCACTGAAGGAAACAGGGGTTTCTCCCCAGCAAAGTTTAGGCATGCTGTTCCTACATGGTGTAGCCTCTTCCTCCCTCTTCAAAGGGAAAGCACTGCCATCTTGGGGAGGACACTGACAAAAGATGCCTGTTTTCAATTCTTGTTCTCACTGCTCAAAGGGCAAGGATGACCCTTCCATGAAAAGGTGGCTCGGCCCCTTCTGTCTCCTGGATTCCTGCTTCCATCACTGCCTTCTTCCAGAGCCTGGTTGGGGCACGAGTGAGGGGTGAGTGGAGACGAGGGTCGCAGTGAAGGAAACGGGAGGAAGAAATGGGGAAACGATATCTACTGCTGCACATGGCACTCGATTGTTTTGGAGGGGTGAGAGGACTCTGACGGGTTGAGGGGAGGCGAGGAAGCCAGGAATGCCTGTCCCCAGCTGCTGCCACCCAGGGCTCTCAGCCTAGAGTGGCCCCATTTGTCAACTTGTCCTCTGTCTTGGATTCTTCTCTGCGTCTTCTGTACATGTGTGGAGGCTAGGAGAGGGGTCAAATTTTTTTTTTTTTTTTTTTTTTTGGGGGGGTACTGGGGATTGAACTCAGGGGCACTCAACCACTCGACACACCCAGTCCTATTTTGTATTTTATTTAGAGACAGGGTCTCACTGAGTTGCTTAATACTTCACCCAGGTTACCACTGCATCCAGCTGAGTTTTTGATTTTAGTAAAGTCCCTCTTGTAAACACAAGCCTATCTTGTCTATACTAAGAAGTAAAGGATTTAGCCATGACATGTGACAAGACTTTCGTCTTACGACCCCACTCCCAACCTGGTGCTTGGGGTCTTTGTGGGAGACTGGGGGTCTCAGTAACTTTGGGGCAATGAGTGTTGGCATCACCACTGGTGAGAATGAGCAGTGGAGACAGCTCCCTCCTCTCCTGCAATTTTTCTTTACACAACCCCTAGACCACACTTCCGTCAAGACCCTGAGACTACCTGTCCTTCTCTGTCTCCCTCTACTCAGCATCCCCCAGAATTTGAAAAGAATGCAACTAACTTGTTGTCTGGTAACTCAAGCACAGTGTGGAAGAGGGTGCCCACGGGAGGCACAATCTCAGGCAGGCTGTTCTCCCTCCTTTCCTTCCGGGCAGGATGGTTCGTAGCCAGATTGCGGGCCTGAGCTTCCTCCAGGCTCACCAACTTCATGGGCAGGGACAGGGCTGGGAGCGTCAGGCTCTTCATGATGGGTCGATTTTCTATAAAGGAAAGAGAAGAGCTCAGTCTGGAAGGAGGCCCATGAGTGTGTCCAGCCAGATTTGCCATCCACAGCTCCTCAGTCCTGACCTCTTACTAAGGGCTGAGTGCCAACTATGGCTTTTCTTGGGCATGGTGGGACCTGGGGCTGAGGTTGCACATGGAAAACTTGCAATTCTCCTGGCCAGACTAGCTAAAGGAAAAACAGGGGCTTCAGGAAATAACCATGCTTTATGTATTATTTGGAGGGATGAGTCATCTATTCATTCATTCAATCATTCATTCAACAAATATATATTGAGCAATTACTATGATTTATAGTAACACAGTGGGCCTTTACTCCTGAAACCTCTGCCTAGTGCTTTGGTGAAATGGGAATGTCTGTCCAGTTACTCAGCAAGGGTAAGGCAGGAGACTGCCCATCCTCCCTAGTACTGGAGATACCCACTCCAAGACAGTTAAAGTCTGGAGCCTCTACTTCCCCTGGATCACCTAGGTGTTTATCTCTGCAGGAAAAGCACATTTTATACACTGCACTTCTCCTAAGAGAGATGAAGCTCTTTACTCACGGTCCAGTTATCTTCCAGTATGTTTAGCTAACCCCTTCCTACTTTGTGGTATTCTTTTTTTTTAGGAATGGAATTGATGATGACAATCCATGGTGTAGAGGGCTGTTTTTCTCTATCAGTAGTTGTTGGGGGGATTTTGTATACCCCCCCCCCCAAAAAGGGCATTTGTCAATGTCTGGAGACATTTTGATTGTCATGAATGTGTGCAGGACAGCTACTGGCATGTAGTAGGCAGAGGCAGGGAAGCTACTTAACACCACACAATGCTCAGAATAGTGCCCCACTTCAGAATTATCTGGCATCAAATATCAGTAATACTGAGATTGACAAATCCTGATCTAAGTAAAAAAGAAGCCTAAGTTTGCTTCTGTTTAGTCTCTGGTGACTTTGTCAGCTTTCTGTGACTTCTGAAGGTATGAAGAGACTTCTGGACAACATGGTTAATGACACCATCAACCACCATCTCTAGTGGAAGGAAAGGAAGACTCTGAAAAGGCCTGGTAGAAAATGGCAACAGTAAGTGACAATAGGGTGTTACCAGGAAGATAAGCACAACAGCCATTCTGCAGGGCTGCAGATAAATACATCCTGTGATCCTGAAAATATTTCAGTAAAGTTTGTGAGTTTAACCCAGTTTTCCAACTTAACCCAAAGGAGGGTAAAAATGTTTAAATTTAATTCACTTCCAGTATTTGTTCATAGATTCTAGATTATCATTTTTGTTAATTATTTACTGACTTACATCACTTTGGGAGCAACTGGGACAATTGGAAGAACGTGGACTACAGGGTGGGAGGCCTCACTTCCAGGCTGCAGAGGAAGCCTGGACCTAAGGCCTACTGGTCTCTGCTGAGATGCGTAACAGCCATCTAACTTCATATTTCACAGCAGAGCTTGTAATTTGTGCTCCTCACACTCCCTGTTCTCTGTCTTTAGAACGTTCATTCCCTAGATCCTCACATGGCTGGTTCCCTGTATCATTCAGGTTTCAGTTGAAGGATTGTTTTCTCAGAGGCTACAGCCAAAACAACACCCCAAAGTCATTGATTGACCATTGACCACTGCATTACTTTGATCTATTTTCTTCTTGATACTTGTTGTCTTTGCAAGCTAATACATTTATTTGTAAAATACATTGCTGTCTTCCCATCTGGATCATAGTTCTGTGCAAGGAAGCGACTTTACTATTTTACGTACTGATATGTCCCCAGTGCTAGGACAGTGCCTGCCTGGTACAGAGGTGGTACTCACTGCACACTATTTTTAATGAATCTTGGAGCTGTCACAATCTTTCTGACCTCATGTATCAAATAAAGGTATTGGATTCTGATTCACAAAACTGGAGATGTGCATAAAATCTAACATCCTAGATGTCTGTTAGATGACACGTGTATATTACCCTATGAGGAACACACCCCCGTTTTCTCTTTATGGTGTTATGCACATCACATTCTGTCTGCAGCCTCTGTAAGCTATTAAGTTAACAGTGAAGACTGAGAAGGGGAGCAGGAAAGGAACTAACATTTACTGATGGTTCAAAATATGCCATATACATACCTACTAAAGCACGGATTTGGAGCCAGGAAGACCTAGATTTGGTGCCTATACACTCTCAGTTGAGTCAATTGCAATAGATTATTCTGGTTTCCCTAAATATACTAACTGAATGGGAAAAATGTTTTAATCAGCTAACAAATATTTTGCAGGCACGGGTTTCATGCACCACTGGATCCTGATCAGTAGTGTCGGCATCACTTGGAAACTTGTTAGAAATGCATGTTATCTACTGCACTATGGGCTATTGGATTACAAACTCAGGGAATGTGGTCCAGTAATCCATGTTTTAACAAGCCCCAGCAGGTGTCTCTGATGCACATTAATGTTAGAATGAAAACAGTTTCATTCACAAATGAGAAATCAAGAAAACCAGGCATCTCGGTCAACTGAATTTCCAGTTTAGGTTTGCAGGAGTTTAAGCAGCATAAACCAATTCACTCCTAGGGTTTATTGCATCATCATGAGATGTCCACGAAAATACTCAATTTTGTATGCTTATTGCCTGATACAGGGTAGAATAAACTAAGTACTCAGGAAATGCATTCTGAATATGCATTCAGGTGTGAACCTACTGCCTCTTAACTTGTTCACTTAAGATGTCAAGGTGAAGACATATGGGTCGTCAGAAACATCACAATGAAAGTAAAAATGAAACCTAATCATCAAGGAGAATGTTGCCAGTGCCTTTCAATGACCAAGAGTTTAAGAACTCACTAAAACCAATGGAACATGATTCTAGTTCTAGTCTACCACACCACATTCATAGAGTAGATTATGTGTGCAACTGATCAAAAATGTGTTAAAGCCACATGCAAACACACCACACTTTCACTGCACACATACAGATGTATATATGCACATTTCCCAGACAATGACATGCAGTGGCCAGTGCATGCACACACACACAGCTAAAATCAAGCCCACCCTTACTTATTTTTGGGCCCCATGACTAAGGCAAGAAAGGATGAGCTGGTGGGATAGATGGGGTAGATTCCAGGAGGAATAGTCATTACCATCATTCTCCAGAGACCCAGGAGCACCGTTGCTGAAGATTTGATCCACATGATTCAATATGAACTCAATCACCACCTGCTGGACCCGCACTGCAAGGAAGGCTGCATCTCCATTGCAACCAGTGGCCTCAATTTCTTTAGACCTGAACCATGGAAGAAACATATTTACTGAGTGAGTCTGCCTTACAACCTGAAGCAGTCAGGGAAGCCAGTGGGCCTTTTTCACAGGCATGGTCTCCTAAATGTTATCTTTTAGAATATTTTAACTCTTAAGACCCATCAAAGGGTCCTCTCCAAAGGCTCTAAACCCCAACCCACTGAAACTTAAAACAGTTATCTGGCATTATACACTACAAGACTATAAACACTATCCCATAACTATATGGGATCCCCTCCCACCTCCACCCACTAGTCCCATGGAGCAGGTCATCATTTGCAAAGTCACATGAAATAGCTGATTCAAGTTATAGCAAGTTGTGCCCCCACTGAAGCCAAGCAAAAGCCAATGAACCTAGAGGAAACAAAGGCCTCTTCAAGAAACTGATCCATAACTTTAGCCACACCCTGATTAAGGCAACAAATGCCTTTGGAACCCAGAGTTTCCAAGTTAGCAGCCAAAGAGTTTAGGCAATTAACATCACCCTTAGTTCACATGTGCTATAAAAGATCACTAAGCACCAGTTTGTTTCAAGGGAATTCAATTTTGAAGAATCCAGGCTTCATTTCCATTAGTGGGCTCTGAGCCCACCAGGGTGGTGTGAAGGTGAGGGTGTGGTGTTTACCTGAGGAGGTTTGGTGCCCACACCAGGGCCAGGTTCCTGGCATGCATGTTGGTCTTGCTACTGAAGGAGGCGATGTGGGCCAGGTGTCGAATCAGGTATTCCAAGGTCCTGTAATGGTTTATTTATTTATAATGTTTCTGACAAAGTACAAAACCACAGTGCCTGTATGAAGCCTGAAATCTGGAGATAGTTTCTAAGTTTGGATTTAAGAGACTCTACTTCTATCTTATTAATTTTGAAGGACAATATCAAGATTGCTGTAAGTAATTTCTGGGTCCTGGCACCTTGACCTGGGGTGGGGACAGGAATCAGTCTTCTCAGAAGTCAGCTGAGTCACATGGAGCACCAGCTAGAGACAGAACCAGGGAATCACAGACCTCATGGTTGAGGGGTCACTTGTTCTATTAAGACCCTTCAGGATACCCTCCCACAGTCTTCCAATAGGTTCTCACTTAAGTGCCCTCTCTCTTGTAAAGATTCTTCCAGGTAACTTGGTACTTGTTAAGAAACTCATTTCATAGATGAACAACATTTGCAACTGCTAGGAAGTTCTTTCTTATACCACATCAAAATCCACCCCCTTGTACAAGATGGGCAAGGGTGGGGAACCCTGGAAAAGGGGGTGAAATTGGGGCTAATCTGTGAGACTGTCACCAAAGGAGGGGGATGAAGTAAGGACTGGTGCAGATGAGCAGTATAGAGATGAGTCAGCCCAGTGCTCCAGAGCACAGTCATCCCCTGCTGGAGAGCCGTCTGGGTCTCCACACTCCTGGTCATGCTATAAATCTGGGTGAGAACCAAGGATGTCATCGACTCACATGATCAGAAAAACTTCCATAGAACTCTGATGAGTGTCCCGCAAGTGACTTGGGTGACAGGCTGCCCTTTACTGCCAATGCCCCTGGTCAGGCACCAACACAATTTGATAACAGTGACCTACTCACTTATTTCCTAAAGGCTGCAGGAGAGCCACTGTCCACTGAATTTGCTCCCGTTTATCATGCCACCCTGCCATTATACCACACTAAGAAGCTACATATTTCTTTTCCCAAGGATTCTTACCTATAATGGGATGGGGGAAGCTCCTGGATAACATTTTGGATTCTGGCCAGTTGGCCTTCTTCTGGGCAATGTGACACTGCCTCCTGTGGAGAGGAACATGAAGGCACCCAGTGAGTGCTTGGGGACATGCATCCACCTGCCTGAGCTGTTACTGTTCAGTCCCCTGGTATTCCAGGCTCAAAACCATGCTTAGAGGTCAGATCTCCCTCCCATGGGGCAGACTGTTCTATGAAAACAACCAACCAACTACAATTTCTGGGGGTTCCCATTATGAAGCACCTCACAGTGTATACACTTGGGAATGGGTGGGCTGTTTGGGTCTCTGTGTGTCTTCAGATGGCTGTTAGGTGTGTGGGAAAGGAGGTGTAGGATCTTGGGTGCATCCTGTGTGGCAGAGAGTCTCATATTCAGAGAGATCAGAGACAGGGTGAGATGCTGAGGCAGCGGCACATGTCTACTTGGCCTGCTGTCTTCGCAGGTGCACACAGCCACTCCACACCCAGTCTGTCACTATTCCATGACCTTGAGTCCTCAGCTGCTGTCTATCCTGGATGCCAAGAAGCAGGGGAGACATGCCTTCCTCAGCAGGGATAAGAGCTTTGTCCCTGAGACCTGGTGGCCTTGCCCCAACTTGCTTTTTGGTTACTTTCTGCCTGGGTACTCTGCTCCCCATCAGCCCAAGGTCTTCTAAGGGAGGTGGGAACAGCATGGAAGCAGTGTGTCCTCAGGCTGGCCCATGTTCATCTCTCGCCTGCCGAGGTTCCTGTACCTGGTGGACATCTCTGGCTAAAGTCCTCTGATCCCAGCCCTGTGTCCCTGTCTTGAGACTCTGTCTAGTCTGTGCCCAGACTCAAGGGTCCCTCCAGGGCAGAATGTGATTGCTCATGAACTGCAGACATGGGTGTGCATGAGTTCAAGGCAATGGCAATCATTTTTTTTATACTGATGTGTAATTTACGTATATAAAAATATACAAATCTTCAGCTACCATTCCATGGTTTTTTTTTTTTTTTTTTTTATGTGTAAATGCCTGGGTAGCCTTGCCTAGACCAATATAGGCTTTAAAAGGGGCTCTTGAGCTCACTTTGATCTTTTATTTATGTTTTTATTTCGTAGTACTGGGATTGAATCCAGGGTCTGGCTCATGCTAGGTAAGCACTGTACCACTGAACCATACTCTCACCTTGATCATGAATTCACAGGCATATGTATGACTGATACAATCTCATATTTCCTTCTGGTGCTACAAACTTGTTTTATGTTTCCATATAATGCCAGGTATAATAATAAAATACAGTCTTTAATAAACACTGTCTGCTGCAATACAACCAAATCAAGATTCTAATGATTTTCATGTATCATCCATCTCTGTTCAGTCTTTGAAGGTCATTTTCTGGTTAATACTTAAATGCTGAGGTTGATACTCTCAGTAACTTGAGTTTTTAGGCATTCATTACTCATTAAGTGTGGAAAGCAATAACTTTTTGAGCATACTCTGTTTGCCAGGCCCTGTTCTAAAGCCACAGCTCTATCTGTGTTCTAGCTGATAGAGGAGAACTCCAAGGTCCTGTCACAGCCAGGACACCCCAACCCTCTCACTTTCCCTCACTAAGTACAATGTACTTTCCTAGTAGGGTTATCATTTATGGTCAGTCTCCTTTGATAGAAAAAAAGCTTTCTAAATGCAGGAATGTGATAAGTTTCCATATACAGAACAGTGCTTGGCACATAGTAGGTGCACCTTACATAGGACATCATGTCAGGGCTTTGTCCACCAAGTTTTTTTTAGTTTACCCTTTTTATTTAATTCAAGTAAAAAATATATACAGAAGCCCACCATTTTAAAAGCCAGTCGAAATTCTCTACAGGGAAAACATGAGATCTCTTTTCTTCAACAGAGATGGGGAGGAATGTGGGGACAGAAGCATTAGTGTCAGGTGTCCCAACTTCCTGCTGAACTTGCCAGTAAGGGAACAGACCAGCCCAAGAGAGATCACAGCTGCAGTCCTTGCTCTGTAAGAAATGAAGTATGAAGGGCCAGGGGCAAGGATGGGGTCCCCAGGAAGCACCCTGACACCTTCTTCTCTTCCCAGGACCTGTTACTCGGAAAATAGGATTGTGGAGAGGACCGATTCCACTAGTTAGGGAGAAGCTTCAGGGAAGGGAGGGTCTGCAGAATACCTGGGGACCTTTCTGGTTCTGTGGTGCCTGCAGGGAGGGCTGGGAGGCCTCCCTTCTTCCTCTGCACAGACAGGATGGAGCTTTGCAAAGCTTTGCACCACTCCCCTTTAAAACAATGTGTCTGGGGAATAAAGGTGCAGGTCAAGTTATCAATCCTCATGGAAAGTTCCTTTAATGTTGAGGAAGCTGTGAGTCATCTTCAATTTCCAAGATGGAGCACGGGCTTGCCCTGATGTCTGCAAGTCCCAGTTGGGAATGGTGTTTATTTCATCTTTCTCAGCCTCTCCCCATTCCACCCCAATACTATCTAGAAGCCCTCTGGATCCTTGTTTTTCTCCTGGAGATGTCAAGCTACTGCACACTTATCTTTAGTTTCTTTACTCTCTCTCATAAGGATGGCACAGCTGTCAGTGAGTACTAGGGAAGAGGTGTTGAAATTCTAACCATCCTAATTTTTTGGCAGCTGGGTGAGGGAGTGCATGCCTACAATCCCAGCTACTGGGGAGGCTGAGGCAGGAAGATCACAAGTTTGCCAGCCTCAGCAACCTAGTGAGAACCTGTCTCAAAATAAAAAGGTTGGGGATGTAGCTCAGTGATAAAGCACCCCTGAGTTCAATCCCCTCAGTCCTTCAAAAGAGAGAACTTCATTCAACATTAGCCAGGCCAGGTTAAATCCTGACTGAATCTATTAGTTCTTTTCCAATCAGTTTTAACAAGACCAGCTCTTTGAGGACTTGGGAAAAGGCTGGGATCTAGTCCTGGTGGCAGGGTCCTTACTCAAGGTTTCTCTTTCCCAAAGCTACCACTGTCATCGCAGCTCCAGTCCTGCTGCCTGGAGAGCTGGCTATGGTGCCATGGTGACACAACCAACCAGGAGCTCTCCCTTCCCATTGTACCCAGCTGCAACTTTAAGTTTTATTAATTACTTAAAAATTGTTAAAAAAAAAAAAACTCTATTATTTTAAATTGTTAGATTTTTTAAAAAAGGACATTCATGCATGTGATAAAAACAAAACGAAATATCCAAAAAGATACACAAAAGAAAGTTAGTTTTCCTTCCCAAATATGGGGCGGACCCTCAGTCTCCAGAGGTAACTACTGTATGTCCTTCCAGAGTCTTTATGCATGTGTCTTTGGTATACTTGTGGAAGCAAGCAAGTGATCTGGCCACCTGTGAATTCCTCTTCAGAGTCTCCCATCACCTTCACCTTGCTGGCTTTGTGCTGGCCACACTGACCTCTACGTGTTTCCTCAAGCTTAGCATGGACCAAGCCCAGGGCCTTTGCACCTGCTGTTTCTTCTTGCCACTCTTCCCCCAGATACTTGCACAATCTGTTCCTTTGGTTCATTTTCTCTGTTCGAACATCACCTCATAGACAGACCTTTGATTATCCTAAAACAGCAGTTCTCATCATCCCCTCCCCCACACCGTTATTTTTTTCCATAGTACTTTTCAACAATTCTCATTATAACTCTATACCCTACATGTGTTTATCATCTCTTTTCTCATTAAAATGTAAATTTCACTAAAGCAAGGATTGTATTTGTCTTGCTCACCAATTAAATCTCCAGCCCCTAGAACTACGCCTGCCAGTTGTGCAGTAGGTATACAATAAACATTTGTTGATGAAATAAGTGAATGAGTTAATATTTTGCATTGTGCTCGAAAGCACCAAACAGCTACATTTGGGCCACATTTTCAGAACAGTATCAGTACCATCTTAGGACCACTTTCCATCATGATTGAGTATTAGCCTTGCTGAGGTAGCTCCCCTAAACTTTGGGCTCCTGGAAGGGTGACCTGGTTACCTGATTGAAGGGTTTCTGCTGACATGAAACTTTCAGTGTTAAAAGTAGCCACTGGCCCCTTCACAATCATCTTGATCTCAGGCACTAGTTGATTGCCTTGAGTGACATTCAGATGATGTGCGCGAGTCAACACACCTGCTAGCAAACATTTACTAAGTAATATTTACCACATTTTCCAATAGCTGGAGAGCAGGGAAAAGAAACACACTAACTAGTAAAATCATTTCTGTGCTCAGGAGCTTACATTTAATGAGGGAAACTGATACATAAAGAAACGGTTTCAATATAAACATGTAATTATAGTGCCTCCCCTAAAAACACCACATCAGCAAATTTCCTAAGAATTTTAGCTTGACTGATCTGAACAAAACTGAATTCTTCCTAAAATGAATGGTATATTTTTTTTCTGATAAAAATAAAGTGTAATGTGGCAGATTGAATAATAGCTCCCAAGGACACAAGGCCCTAATCCCTGGAGCATGGAAATGTTAAAATATTTGAACAAAGAGTCCTCAAAGATGTGATTAAGGTAAGGACCTTGAGCGGGGAGATTACCTTAGACTATCTGCGTGAGCCCTAAAGGTTGTTTAGGAATCCTATGAGAGGGATGCGGAGGGAGAATGACACAGTGAGAAGAAAAGGCAATGTGACCCTGGAGGCAGAGATGGGAGTGATGTGGCTGCCAGCCGAGGAATGTCAACAGCTACCAGAAGCTGGGAAGAACTAGGAACGAATTTTTCTCTGGAGCCTCTGGAGGGAGCACTGGCCCTGCCCAAACCTGGGGTTCAGCCTGCTGAAATTTATCTCAAACTTCTGGCCTCCAGAACAATGAGCAAATGAATTTCTGTTCAGTCACCCAGTTTGTGGTACTTCATTACAGCAACCACAGGAAACTAATAATGTACTAAAAACCAAAATATGAAATCTGAAAAAAAAAAACAAAAACACCCTTTATTACACTACTCAGAAACAACCACTATCCACCTATTTACACAGGAAGCATAAAAGAAGTCTGTCTCAGGCCTCTCAGCACCAAATATGAACACTGGAATCATTTCCTATTTAGCTGCATATACTGATTTTCCCCACGACTTTCTATTGTGGCTAGTAAACATTCATTAAAAAAAATCACTTTTCTTGGCTACCCAGTTTAAAAAAAAATAGATTTATTATTTATTTTATCCATCTTCTATTAGCAGACATGTAGTTAACAATAAAAAATTTGGATATTATATATAACATTGCAATGAAATTGTTTATAAATTAGTTATTTGTTTATACACCTGATTATTACCCTAGAGTGGAGTCCTAATTAGAGACTTTAGATTAAAGAATATGAACATTTTAGGAACTTTGACAGTGATTTTTAGTGACTTTCTGGAGTGTCCATCAAGTTTATATTTCCAGTAGAAAACTACAAAAAGCCAGTCTTATCACAAGCTTACCAGCATGAAATGGTAATGTTTAAATTTAAAAAAAAATAAGCAATATCCTAATAATCAGCAATTTAAAAATAATTTTTTCTCTAAATTTGTTGAAGTTCTTTGCTTATTTGTTTGGAGGAATATTACATGATTTTTTTATTGATAAGTAGGAGTTCTATATAAAGAATATTAATCTGTCATTTTCTTATAAATAGTTTTTATAGTTGGTCACTAGCTTTTTAATTTTACCAATGTATTTTTTTCTTAAATTATTTTTTTGCAGTACTGGGGATTGAACCCAGGGCCTCATACATGCTAGGTAAGTGCTCTCCACTGAGTTAACACCCCCAGTCATTTAATGTGTTTTGTTTTTATTTTTTATAACTGTATTTATTTTTTTTTAAATATTTTTAGTTGTAAATGGACACAATACCTTTATATTATTTATTTTTGTGTGGTGCTGAGGATTGAACCCAGTGCCTCACACATGCTAGGCAAGCACACTACCACTGAGCTATAACCCCAGACCTTAATGTGGTTTTTAATGTAGAAAAAAATAATGTACATATAGTTCAAATGGTTTAATTTGTCTTTTGCAATTTTTTTCCTTTGCTTTTATTATTAGGGAACTCTTCTACATCCTGAAATCTGCTAAATGGTAATTCAACTTATTTCCTCTTCCCCAACAGTTAGCTGTTTATGGAACTCTTCCTTCAGTACTTCTCTTATTATGGTGTTATAATACATATGTAGTGTGTTATTTAATACTTATTTAAGTGATTACTGTTTAGAAATGGCATGGGAATCGTGAGAGAATTTTAATCTTTACCTCTGCTTGCCACCTGTACCATTCCAGGCAAGTCTCATTGAGTCTCAATTTACTTGTCTGTATAACAAACAATAAAAGCTACTCCATAGGATTATTTAGAGGATTGAATGAGATAATACTTACAGTGAGTTTATGAGGTAGTAAGCGCTCAACAAATAGCAGCTATTATCATTACTATTATTCCACTAATATTTTTTCTAATTCTCATTCTATTCTATTATTCAACTTCAGCTGTGCAAGTAGATTTAAATAAATTATCGTGAGACTGCATAACAATGTAACACAGCTATTTTCATATCAATGAAGGTCGTTTATATTATCATATTCATTACTGTCATCAAAGAAATCTATTAAATGATAAATTCTGCAACATAATTAACTTTGCTAGGTCCTACTTCTGTAGAACTCATAACAAAACATTACTATTTTATTTTTTAGTGTCGATACACTAAAAATACAATGTCATTTCCTTCAAATTTGAAGACAAGTTGACAAAATGTTGCTTTTGTATATTTCAATTGCTGTGAGAGAACAGAGTGACCAGTCTTATCAGGGAACAGGAGCAAGGAGAGAGAAATGTGGGTTTTGTTCTTAGCTGTAGATAAGACCTAAGAAGAAACCATATTACTGAAGTTTCTAGACAAGAGTTCCTATCAACCTCCAACTATAATAGAATGAAATAGCTGTTAGAAGAAAGTAGACTCACTTGATTCATTTACACAATGATATTCTATCACATTCAAAGATGATACTATTATACTGATGAGGATCACACATGTAGAAAACAATGAAGTCTTACAATTAAAATAGCAATAAAGTATTGTTTTTAGTTGATTCAGATTGGCAAACAATTTAACAAATGGAAAATATCCAGTATTGGCAAAGCTGCAGGGGAAAGTGCATTCCTGTTTCTCTGGAGGACAGTTTGGAAATATGGATCAGAATTTTAAGTAAGAACTCTTTACTCAGCAAATCTGCTTCAGTGATTTTTCCCTAAGGATACAAACAAATAAAAATATAAAGATATATGTGCATAAGTGTCTATTACAATGGTGTTTATAAAAGCAAGGTGTTGAGAAACCAAAAACCTACATTCTGTCAGTGGGAGACTGGTTGCAGAAATCATGGTCCATCAGGAGGATTGTGAAATCCAGATCTCCGCAACTTAGGGAGGCCAAAGTAACTCAGTGAGACTCTGTCTCTAAATAAAATATTTAAAAAGGGCTGGGGATATGGCTCAGTGGTTAAGCACCCCTGGGTTCAATCACCAATCCAAAAAGAAAAAGAAAAGAAATCATGACAATAGTGTCTACATTTATTAACACGAAAAGATGGTCACATTGTTGAAATGAAAATGTTCCAAAACAGCAATATATTGAATTGAAAAGAAAAAGTGTGTGTGTGTGTGTGTGTGTGTGTGTGTGTGTGTGCGTGAGAGAGAGAGAGAGAGAGAGGGCACACACGCAAGAGCTAGAGAGTGAGAGAGAAGATGGCAGATATGCCTGGGTGTGGGATTTCCACAGGTGATTTATACCTTATCCTTTATATTTTTTTAAAATACTATTACTTTAATTTTTACAATGAACTTTTTTTTTGATTTGGGAAAACAAAACACAACAAAAATACTATGCAAAGAACAAAAGACTGAAGGAAACAGAATATGTCAACACTGTACTTTTTGGTCCTTAAGAAGAGGACTTTTTACTTTCTTCCATTTCCCAAATTGTCTATTACTCTGACTTCTTTTAAACGAGGAAATACAAATAGTGACATTGATTATAATCTGGGAACACAAATGATGTTCCCAACCTTTCCTCTTGGTTCCCAGGAAAATTCCTCTGTGGTTCCAAGGGCAAGAGCTGCCTTTGTGGAAGACTTGGCCCTTCAGTTTGGAGATTCGTCTACCTTCTGCCTCAGACCTGGAGCAGTGGGGTCCCTAACCACAGACAACTCTACAACAGCTGCTATGTGTTGACTGCAGTGGTTGATGTTTACACCAAATTTGTGTGTGTGTGTGTGTGTGTGTGATTTGACTTTCAAAATCAAAACATGTATTTTTTAGTAGATAAAAGGTTAATGGGTAGAGAAGCAAGGAGAAATTATGTACAATCCCATCACTAAAATGTGTTAGTCTTTAAAGCATCCTTTCTTTTGATCCTTTTTTTTTTTTAAATTAAAGCTGTGTATCAGGGTCTTTTTTTCAATTTATCATTATGAGTATTACCCAGTATCACTGAAAACTTTAAAGTACATATTTTAAAGACCCAAGCCTGATTTTTAAGAAGTAGCATTCTTTTATTCCTTTATCATTTAAACCTGAAGAACTTTTCATATGCTCAAAATAAGTAAACTACAGGACCTGAGGGTGGCACATGCCTTTAATCCCAGCAACTAGGGAGGCCGAGGGAGGAGGATCACAAGCTCAAGGCCAGCGTGGCAACTTGGTGAGAACCTTTCTCAAAAATAAAAATAAAAATAAAAGGATACAAAGGTACTGGGGGATGGCTCCCTGGTAGAGCACTTGCCTAGCATGCACTGGGCATGAAAAAAGATTTTAAAAAGATGTTAATTACAGATGCTATGAGAAAGATCCCCTCCCACAATTAGAACTTAGATCTGGTCCTTACCAATAATCACAACCCCTCCATATTCTCAGTTTCAAACTTCTCCCTGTGACTACCCTTCTCCATCACTCCACTGACCTCACTTGAATGAATAATCCTTTCATCTACCTCTTTAGTGTTACTTTTCACCTTATACTCTCATTTCTTTTCTGTCCAGACTAAATTCCATGGTCAGTTGTGTCAATGGTGCCCTGGTATATTCTCAAGTCTCCTCTCCCCTCATTTGCTAGCAGAGCACTAACCTTGGGTAAATCTGATTCTGCCTCCTCTGTACTTCCATCCATGCAACCCAATGTTCAAGTCCTATTTTTAATGATATTTCTACAGACATCCTTTAAGCATTTATTCTCTTTTGAACTTACCCATGGGTGCCCAATTTGATGACCATATAGCTCCTTGATAGGAGTTTTGCTCTTGCTCTTCCTCCCTACCAACTCAACTCACTGGCCTTTCCCCTGCTTCCTCTTGGCTGCTTTCCTCAGTTTCTTTTCTCTTCCCAGCTTTCTGACCTATCCTCTTGACTTCTGTTTGCTCCATCTCCCTCTCCTACCCACCCACCTTTTTCTCCAACCCTCCAAAGAAACAGAAAGAACAGCCTGATGGAAATAAACCAGCAGTGCATGCACAGCATCAGGGATCTCAGGTTCCTGTCCTGCCTCTGCTGAGTGACCTTGGGCCAGCCACTTCTCTTCTCTGGTTCTCAGTTTCCTCCCTATACAATGAGGCACATCAGTTGAATAAACATGGAGATAATTTAATTCAGCTCTTAAAACAAACAACATGATTCTGAAAATCCAAGAAAGAAAAATTGAGCGAACAGTTCCACTACCTTACTTTCCTCACCATACCATCCAGCTTCCATCACCCTGCTAAGATAATGTCACCCAGCTGGTGAGTACTATTATTGTTATTTCAGAGCTGAAACTCTTCTTAGGCCATCCATGCATCCCACCCGGCAACCATGATGGAAATCCAAACACTCACCGTGAATTTCTCATAGAGCTCATAAGTCAGGAGGGGGTTGGGCAGCTCCCTAAAGTAGAGTTTGCAGAGTGAGCCCACACAGTGGATGTCCTGGAGGTACACTTCCCTTGTCAGATCTGGACATTGATCTGAGCCAAACTCTTGCCTGAAACAACACAGACAGAGACATAACAATCCCAGGGAACATGTGTTCCATGTCAGCAATTGCTTGGCAGCTTAAGGGTAAAAAGACCCTACAATGTGATCCAACTGTATTTTTGACCTTGAATCTACTCCAGCAAGATAGCCATGGGAAGGCTTCAACTTCAGGTATGACTCTTCCTTGCAAAACTTGCTGCGATTGGAAAGACATAAAGCTCATCTACAAGTGGATTTCCTGTGGCATTCTATCTACAAATCTCGACTATTAGCATGGGGAAATATGAAAACAATTTGCCAAAAGGGCCTATTGAGATTTCAGTTTTTCCAAGACATTGCTCAAATGAAATTCCCTTTCTTATAAGAGAGACCAAAACCAGGGTGGGTCAGTTCATTATCATTCATCTCCATATATTCATGTCACAAACTTGTTTATTTTGATACTCAACCCCAAGGCTTGAGAACCTTAATCAACTATCTCATTGATGCTCAATGGAACCTTTAAGGCTACCTGGTGGTGACTTCTATGGAATAGATGAGCTTATAAATATCTTAATCCACAGTGGGATGTCTGGAACATCATCTGACTCCAGGCCTGGTTTATAATTAGAAAACATTTCCTAAAAAAGTTACATGAATACACTGCCTCAAATAATATGCATTTAGAAGTTAAAAATTGGTTTAAAAATGATGAATTTGAGTTTTAATAGAGAAGCTATGCTTCTTGAAATTATTCACTCGGTCAGTAAGGGAGTGACGAAGGCAGCAGGACTCTCGGAACCAGCATTCTCCAAACGGTCCACTGCACATTCTGTATTGCAGTTCTGTCCCCTTAAAAAAGGGCAAGGGAACCTCTGATGCCATCAGAACCTGAAAGCAAGTGATGGGGCCTTGAAAGGAAAGCTGTGCCATGGCTTCATGGATTCACAGATTCACAGGTGTGTGTTCTTTTAAGAGAACAGGAAAATAATGCAGAGCTTGTTTATTTAACCTAGAATTTCCCTTGTTAAAGTAAGGCCAGTCTGAAGTGAAAAAGAATTTGCCATCACCAAAGTGTCTTTCCAAAATAACAATACAGGGTAGTATATTTCAGAGTTAAGAGTAAACCATTAAGAACTACCTGCTGTTAGAGACTGGGGGTGCAGCTCAGTGGGAGAGCACTAGCCTAGCATATGGGAGACCCTGGGTTCAATCCCCAGCACCATGAGGAAAAACAAAAAGTACTTCTTTTTTTTAAAAATAAATCTAAAAAATGGCACATGAGTAGAATGATGTAAACAGATATAGTCATTAAAATCCATGGCTGCAATCAACCTATTATTTTTCTTAATGGTCATTGTTTCTCCAGGAATAAAAAGGATGTTTTATTCCTTTGGTAAAAAAGTTTAATTTTAAGTGAGATTTGGAGGGGAGGGACAGAAACCAAATAGGAAGAAGAAGAAAACTGAGTTATCTACATAACCTATTTATTTACATATTAATCTTATAAAAAAATTTTAAAAAGTCTACATTTATAAAAAGAACATATTATAAATAAATAAAAATAACCACCAAGTGAAGTTGCTTTTGGTATTAAAAATAATATGCATAATACATAAACTTATTGCTATAGTCACAGAAAAATATTTACTTTATATATACTCTACATATGCACTACCCAGTATTGGTATTTTGGAAAGACACTTTGGTGATGGCAAATTCTTTTTCATTTAAAACTGGCTTTACTTTAACAATATGCTACATATACTCTACAAATATATCTGTGTTGTATTTAAAGGTTTTGGCCCTCTTAATGTGATAGAAATTTCTTTTAAATGTTTAGGATATACCCATAGAATTAGAAATGGTTTATTAATTAGTAATTTATATATATATACATATATATATATATTTTAGTTGTTGATGAACCTTTATTTTATTCATTTATTTATACGTGGTGCTGAGAACTGAACCCATCCCTTACACATAGAGGTAGAGGCTAGCATTCTACCACTGAGCCACAACCCCGGCCCCCATTAGTAATTATTAAAATGCCAGCATCAAAGAAATGTATAGTTATGTAGACTTCTGATTTCTTGA
Source organism: Sciurus vulgaris (assembly GCF_902686455.1). NCBI lineage: Eukaryota > Metazoa > Chordata > Mammalia > Rodentia > Sciuridae > Sciurus > Sciurus vulgaris. The sequence continues at coordinate 69,682,434 of NC_136470.1, read as the reverse complement.
TCCAGTGATATATCAAATGTGTGCTAACTGGAAAACACAGCCATCCCCCAGTTCCAAACACTACATAAGGAGACCTGATCTAACCAAGATTCTGAGTAGGCAAGGAAATGATAGTACATCATGTTTTCCTAACTTGTCATTCAGATCATTTGAGTTATCAGATCTGCCTAAGACTAAACCTTGCTCAAGACAAATAAACAGATTCAAAACCCCAGGGGCTTTAGCTGAAAAGAATTTCCTCAGGCTGGGGAGCTTCCTCCTTAGATTAAGAACACTGGGCATCTGAAAGTAGTATTTGATCTCTGGCTACCACCACTGTTCCCACCATGCCTTCAGGTTTTCAGTACTCCCAACCCCTGACAGAGGTGTGGACAGGATCATGGGAGAATTCTGGGGCTTTCTTTTCGTTTACCTTAGCCGTTGTATGTTTGAGGTGACTCCTGAAAGTCGATAGATTCCATCCACAATGCCGTGAGTCTCTATAAACTCTGCACAGCTCTTCAACACATATGGAACTATGTAAAAGAAAAGAAAAAACAAATTGTTAGATGTCAATCTGACTGTCCTTTATGGATATCCTTTAAAAAATCCTGGTATCTTCAAAGAGGAATAAGTATGGAACTCACATAAGCTACAAATGGAAATAATTACTTACAAGTAGTAGGTGAGAGACCTTTTATATTTTAAAAAATCATAGAGTTTTGATAAAACTTAAAAAACTCATGTGTTTTTAGAGTTTTTTTTTTTTTTTTTGAGAATATGAAAAATATGCAAAAATTTAGATGTCTGATGCTAGAGCTGATTTTGGAAATTCCACAACTGGATCTCCTCATTTTACTGGTTCTCTATCAGTGACCACTGGTGTGGTTTCCTGGTCACCATCATCATCATCATTCCCTGAGCATTTGTTGGACATACAAATATCTGGTCCCCCTTCAGACCTATTGATTCAAATTCTGGGGGTGGGGCCCAGCAGTCTATGTTTTAATAAGCAGAGTACCTGTGGGTAATTCTGATGCAAGCTAAAATTGGAGAACCACTCCCTTATTTTACACACAAAGGAGCCGAGACAGGTAAATTTATTTAACTCACTCACCATTACTAGTAGGAAAAGCAGTTCAAGCATGGGAAGAAAAATGCTTGCAAGTAGGTAAAAGAAAAATAAATCACAAAATTGAATATACAACGAGTTCAGTTATGTTTTTAAAACAGGAAAGAAGAAAGAAGAAACAGGAAAAATGACTGGAAGAAAATCTGCTCTAATGGCAAAAGTGATTTAAAGATTAAAGTGCTAAAATATCCTTTTAAAGGTGAGAACCCCTGCCTCTTCCTTCTAGTCATCGACTTAAGTGGACCACATGAAAGGGACTGGCGTGGCCTCTTGGATTCCTGCCACTTTTTAGGTTTAGAGCCCTGGCAGATGAGCCTGGCAGTGCAGTTCTGTCCTTAGGGCTGACCTTGAGGGACTCAGCCAGTTTAGTGACCCAGAAAATAGACATAGTCCTTTTAGATATACAGAGAGAACAGCAAGTCACTTGCCATTTGGGTCCCTGGACAGGTCCATCTGAGTCTCCCGTGTGAGAGAGAAGTGAATAGTGGTTTGGTAGGGAACAACCCAAACCTCACACTAAGTCTTCAGTGCTTCCTGGAGATCTAGAGCTGATTAGGCTCCATGAGCTAAGGCCTGGGCAAATGCTGTGCTTATATCCTCACTACTATCCAACCCATTATTTCCTTGGATTAGACTAACGCCAATTCATTAATGCTTATTGCACAGATTCACACCTACACATAATTCCAAACTGGACTGGACCATTGTGTGGGAAGACACCAGGTGTGCAGATTTTTCATTCTATACTTGAATTCTCTATTATAATGCTTTCCAAGCTCCCCCTCCCATGTGCTTCAAAGTACTCAATAACATTCATCATACTTAAAGTATTCTGTCCATCCCTCAAAGGTTGTATGGGCCAAGAGCCATTCTCTTTGGGGACACACCCATGTTTTGATCTTATTCTATCCTCCATGACTGAAACTGGAGAGAAGCCTCTCAGTTAACCCATGTGCAAAGAGGTCCGGGAGTGGATTTGGGATTGGAATTATTGGCCAGAGACTACAGAGGTAGAAACACTTGGTATGAGTGAACACAGTGTGTGGAAGTAGGCCCAGGGCCCAGAGTTTCTGCCTGGTTTCAGTGAGAAAAGCTACAATTGAATCTGTCTTCAGAAAATAAGGTTCTTGGTAAGATTTTGTCTCCTATCCTTATGCAAATAAAGAAAGAGTTCCCATGCTTAAAAGAACACACACACACACACACACACACACACACACATCCCTCCTGTGCACAATAATGATGACCCTTCCCGCCACTGCCACCACCCTGTTCTATAACTGTTCTGTAATCTACGGCTAAGGCATGTTGGGAGGCCAAACTGCCTTTCTAACCTTGAGTAAAATATATAATGATTCTGTTTCTTAATTTCCACATCTGTAATATGAAGATAACTGTCATACTTACTAATAGCTAGGATTGAAATAATTTAGCACAGACCCTGGCATATAAAAAGCTAAAAAAAAAGTATATAAAAAAGCATATAAAAATAGTAGTGACAACTACTATTTCTATGTGTAGCATATCAAGGATGCAAATTTATTATTTGGTTTTCTTGGTGAAAACAGCTAGCCTCTTCCCATCCAATGGGCTCATACCAGTCAAACCTCATCTCTATTCTTTGGGATGGTGTCCTTTGGTAAATGTTTCTATTTGAGAACAGTTTTGCTTCTTTAGGATCTCTTTTTTGTGCACTTAGGTGTATCTTTGTAGCACAAAGGCAGTAGGAATCAAGTGTACAGAGATTGTGATTTGGGTGTCTGGGTGTCATGCTTGGCCTGGGACATTTGCACTTACAGTTTTATTATTTCACTGTTTTTTTTTTTTTTTTTTTTTTTTTTTTTTTTTTTTTTTTTGGTCATTGTTTTGTGGTGCTGAGGATTAAACCCAGGGCCTCACATGCTAGGCAAGCTCTAGCCACTGAGGTAAGCCCCCAGCCTCTGCACTTGGAGTTTGTACTGAGGTGTGTGACTGTTGTGCTGTTCAGGGCACCAGTGAACTTAAGAACTCTGAGCAGTCACAAGGGGGACTCAAACAAAAGCCTTGGACTTAAAAGGTCTTCATAAAGAACATTCCAGAAAAGGGGCCGTACAGTGTCATCAACTTGTCCTAGCCTGTCATCAGAAAGGGACCTACCTCTCAGCACCAGCACCTCAGGCTCTGTTTGTTTTAAAGGTGGGGAAAACACATTCCATTTACTCTGGCTTTGGTACAGAGGCCCTAGAACCTCTTGTCCACAGTTCTGTTTGAGCAGGTGGCAGCACCAAAACAACGCAGGGGAAGAGGCCATGGACCCAGTCCCTGTGGAGTGCTAGCTTTCCTGGACTCTCATTGGGGCTGAGTTGGAAGGTATAGGGATTCTCCACCATGCTCACAATGGGAAGGATTCATTTCACCTCTGTGCAATCAGCTAGAGCAGTGGTTCTCAGACTGTGCTTCCTGGGTTAGGTCTCTGTAGCCAGCCAAAGCATCCTCCAGGGATCCTGACGCACTTGAAAGTTGAAGAATCACGTCTAGACCAGAACTTCTCATACTTTGATGTGCAAACACATTACCTGGGGATCTTATTAACATGCATAGTCTAATTCAGTAGGAAAGTGGGTGGAGGAAATGTTGAGAATTTGCATTTCTAACATATTCCCAGGTGATGTGGGTACTGTCAATCTGCAGTGCACACTTAAGGCAGCAAGAGTCTAAAGATAGTACTGGAGGTGGGTGTTGCAGGGGCTACTAGGAGTTTAGTCACAAAGTCTCAGAATTCTTTAGACTATTGTTCCCAAGGTCCAACCAGATTTGGGTCACCGGAGGATTCTGAAGCAGGATAGAAGCTTGTTACAAAATAGCTGAGTAGATATAGATGGAAAGAAAGCTCTATTGTCAATTTAGGCATGGGAAGGAGTGACACTGAAGGTTGAAGTCACAGAGATTCTTCTGTGAGATTTTTCCTGGGCCCACAGAACTTTAAGTCTCCTCCTACAGAGGTACACACAGTTGCTGATTATAATATAATATTATTATCTCTTTGAATTGTTTCACTGATGGTTCTCTAACTACTCCCCACTTTCTGGTTTTGTTTAGTTTTTCCTGGATCAGTCATCTTAAAAGTTAAATTTTAATCTGAGCATAAAATACATCTTGAGGTGATTCCTGATGGAAAGGAAAAAAAAAATCTTACCCTTGATTTAGGCTCTATGGTTTATGAAACATTATAAAGTCTTTTCATCTCATTTGATCTAACCCAATGCAACCAAAAGACATTTTGCGCTTATTAATAGTTTAGGACACTCTCCTCAGTTCCTAACTCTTCAAGGGTTTGATGCAGAAAAGGCCAGCAGTCAAATCATTTCGGAGTCCCCCACTCCCCAGAAGGTATGCTTCTGTACGTTGTCTCAGTTCCCTGTGTGGCTGGAACTTGGTCAGAACTGGAGACAGAGATTAGAACAAGCATAATTTCATTTGGTCATTCATGTAGTCCTACAGTCACATTCTTTCATAGTGCATTAAACTGCATTTTTGTTTCAGGGAAATGGGCACCCTTCCTGCCTGGCCCTGCCTTGGATTTTCTTCAGGTCTTGTATTGGTCAGATTTCATTCCTTCTCTGGGTCTCATATTCCTGACCTTCAAAGTCAAGTCTGTGGTGCACGTATACAATGGAATACTATTCAGCAACTACAAGGTGCATCTCAAAGACATTAGGCTGAGTGCCAGAAACCAGTCCATAAAAGAACATATTCTATGTGATTCTATTTATATAAAACTGGAGAAAATGCAAACTAATTTATAGTAAGAGAAAGCAGAGAAGAGGCAAGAGATAGGAATGAGGAAGGGGTCTGAGGGAACTCTGCGACACGATGAATGTGTTCATCAATTTGTTTGAGGTAATAGAAAAGGACCAAGAGCCACTTTTGGGTGAAGAATAATGATGCCTAAGGGGAGAGGGGCTGTAGTCGGGAGAGGAGACTCTGCAGAGGGAAGAGATCCTTTGAGAATCTACTGCAATGTGTATGTGAGCGAGAAGGGGAGATTTTAAGCAGTGTTGGGGAGCCCTCTCTGGCATTTTCCCAAGAGATGCAGAAAGGATTTAAAGGCCTTCTCCATTACTCTGCGTTGTTAGTGCAGAACTTCCTAGAAGTCCCCCCACCCTCCCCGCCAGGAATCTAAGAGCTGTCACTGTAAGCACGCGGTGGCTTGTCTCTCTGCCGGCCCCTGTTCTTCATGCCCCTCCCATCTTTTCCCTGTCCCTTTTCCTCTGTATCACCATTCCATGCTCCTTCCAGTCTCCCCACGGCTTTTCCTGCCTCCAAGGCATGGTCCAATTTCCCCTTTAACTTCCTTTAACTTCTTTCAACTTTTTCCCTCTTGGCCTGACAGGAAATTAAAGAAAATCTTCTGGTATTTATTTAAGAGAATACATACAATATTTTCTGTACAAGTAACAAAAACGAAGAACTACTTTTTATTTTGTAAGGAAAAAAATTTTAAATACATTGGGGCTTTAGCCAGCCCTCCTTGGAGAAAAAATTTCTTTAAGTTGAGATGGCTGGGCTTGGTGGCTCATGCCTGAAATCCCAGGGACTTGGGAGGCTTGAGGATCTCAAGTTCAAGGCCAACCTGGGTACTTAGCAAGACTCTCTCAAAATTGAGCTGGGGTATAGCTCAGTGGGAGAATGTCCCTGAGTCCAATCCAGTAGTGAAGAAAATTGCAATTTAAGTTCATTGTAATAAATTCACTCTCTTAAAGGGTACCAGTAAATGTTTTTTAGTATATTTACAAGTTAAACAACTATCGCACTAATTCCAGAACATTTTCATCACCCCAAAAAGAAACCCAATACTCCTTATTAGTTAGTACTGATTCTTCCCTCTCTGTAAGCCCCTGATCAACTGATCAACTTTTTGTTTCTGTGGATTTGCCTGTTCTAGACATTTCATATAAACAGAATCCAAAATCATACGGCCCTCGTGACTGGTTTATTTCACGTGGCATAATGTTTTCAAGGCCCTTCATGTTGAAGCATGTGTCAGGACTTCACTCATTTTTGCAGCTGAATAATATTCCAAATAATATCCTCATTGTGTTATCCATTCATCAGCTGATGGAAGTTTGAGTTGTTTCCATGTTTGGGCTCTCATGAATAATGCTGCTATGGACCTTCATATACAAGTTGTTGTGTGGACATATGTTTCTAATTTTCTTGGACATATATGCAGAAGTGGAATAGCTGGGTCACATGATAACTCTGCATAACTTTTGAGGTACTGCCAAATTGTTCTCCAAAAGCAGCTGTACCATTTTACATTCCCACCAGTGAATATTTGAGTGTTCCAATATCTCTATATCCTTGTCAACACTCTTTGTCTATCTTTTTTTTTTTATTATAGTCATCCTGGTGGGTGTGAATTGGTATTTATTGTGGTTTTGATTTGCATTTCTTTGGTGACTAATGATGTTAAACATTTTTTATGTGCTTATTGGCCATTTGTGTATCTTCTTTGGAGAATGTCTATTCAGATTCTTTGTCCATTTTTAATCAAGTTACTTGTCTTTTTGTTGATTCATAAGAGTTCATATATTTTGGATATGAGAGCCTTATTAGATATATAATTGGCAAATATTTTCTTCAATGCTGTGGGTGGTTTTTATAGTTTTAAAAAAAATTATTTAATTTTTCATTGACAAAACACTTTGTACATATTTGTGGTCTTCTTTGAGGCACAGAAGTTTTAAATTTTAATGAGGCCCAATTTATATATTTTGTTGTTGTTGCTTCTGTTTTTCATATCAGGAGAAAAGTTGGTTTCTGATGTAGATAGTCTACATCCTTGGGTTCATTATTCACATACATAAAAATGACATTCTATGTAACACTACTATTCCTTATTATTATTGATCAGAACATAAAAATTCAAGAGTACTGTCCTTTGGGAAACTAAGCCATTATCCATCTCAGAACATTTGTGGAACCTCTCTTTTGAGAATTACTAGATAGAAGTCATCCATAAAGAGCTCAAGTATAACCTTCTCCCAGGAGAAAAAGGAAAAAGGGAGTGAGGAATGTTAATACTTCCCTCATTTTCCCCATAGGGATCAAAGCAGTGGGTTTATTATTATTTCACTTTCAAATCATCTTGGGGAGTGGGGAGATGTTTCCTCTTGAGTTCCTATAGCAGAGACTATATTTTATCTTTTGAAAACAGAGATTTGGTTTTGTTGTTCTCCTGCCTAATCATCTCCCATGGTTCACCATTCAAGAGAATCGAGCCTGACTATAGCAGGAAGCTATGAGGTCTTCACAATCTGGCCACTCTCATCTTGTTGTTCAGCACTGGCCACTGGGCTCTTTCTCCCTCTCACCCACCCAGGAGGGCTGTGCTGTAGCCACACTTAACAGCTGCCGCTTCCTGAACATGCTCTGGGCGGACCCACTTCCCTGGCCCAGGGGTGTTCCCCAGCCCCAGCCCACTGCCTCTTCTCTGCTGGACACCTCTTCCCACCGGCTTTCACCCTCTCTCCAAAGCCTTCTTCCGCACAACTAGGTTCTCCTTCCTCCATGTGCTCATCTCTCTGGTGCCTTCTCTCTAGAAATGTGTACATTTAATTTAACTGCAATTCCACATTATTTAAACATTATTATTTTTCACTTCTCAGATTGACAGAAATGTGTAAGTTTGATAATAGAATGCACTGGCAAGCCTAAGGGAAATACATTGCTGGTAGCTGGAGAGATGGTTACCATCTCTGGAAGGCAATTTGACAATATCTTTCAAAGTGACACATTCATATACCTGTTGACCCACTGGTTCCTCTTCTAGGAATTTATCCTACAGATGTTCTCATATATGTGTTAAATAACACATATACAAGATGATTCATTGCAGCATTTTTGCAATAGCATAAGATTGTCCATTAATAGAAAATCTCTAATATCAATGATGGAACATTAGCATAGATAATGGACATTCATAATATGGTGGAATAATCATTTAAAAGAATGAGAAAACTCATGTACTGACATAGAACTGTTTTCAAAATATATTGTTAAGCATAAAGATATACTAAAAGATATATGCAGAACAAATTCCTAGAGGAACCACTGGACCAAAGGTATTTGTTATTTTGAGCAATATTGTCAAATTGCCATCCAGAGGTTGTGCCCATCTTCCCTGCAGAGCAACACAAAGGTATGCTAGCATATTTCTTTTTTTAAAAGAGAGAATAAAAGAATAGGTATGTGTGTTTGTTTGTATATGCATCCAATATCTGTGGAAGAATATGAAAGAAAGTAATAAATTCAGATACCTACAGGAAAAGGAACTGGAAGTCTGGGGCTAGGAAACAGCCCCACTTCTCACTCTATATTCTTTTGTGCTTTTGAATTTTGACCTATAAGAGTATGTTACCTTTTCCAAAAATTTTTCATAAATTCAATTCCAAAGAAAATCTACTGCAAGCCTCCTCTGTGTCCAGCACTAGTTGCAAGATGTGCCCATTTCTTGTTTTCTCTGTTACTGAGCTGTGAGCCCCTTTGGACAAGCTTTGTGTCTTACTCATCTAGATTAGTCTTGGAAACACAAGCACTCAAATTGTCTTGCCATGAAGTAAAATCAAGGATCAATAAATGGGATAGAATCAAACTAAAAAGCTTCTTCACAGCAAAGGAAACGATCAATAATGTGAAGAGAGAGCCTACAGAATGGGAGATAATCTTTACCACACACAAACCTCAGACAGAGCATTAATCCCCAGAATATAAAGAACTTAAAAAACTTAACACAAAAACCCCCAAATAACCCAATCAATAAATGCACTAAGGAACTGAACAGACACTTCAGAGAAGTGAACAAACATATGAAAAAATGTTCAACATCTCTAGCGATTAGAGAAATACAAATCAAAACTACCCTGAGATTTCATCTCACTCTAGTCAGAATGGCAATTATCAAGAATATAAGCAACAATAAATATTGATGATGATGTGGGGAAAAAGGTACATTCATATTGCTGGTGAGACTACAAATTGGTACAACCACTATGGAAAGCAGAATGGAGATTCCTCAGAAAACTTCGAATGGAATTTCCATTTGACCCAGTTACCCACTCCTAGGTTTATACCAAAAGGACTTAAAATCAGCACACGACAGTAGTGCAGCCACATCAGCACAATTCACAATAGTTAAACTACGGAACAACCTAAATACCTTTCAACGGATGAATGGATAAAGAAATGGCATATATACACAGTGGAATATTACTCAGCCTTAAAGAACAATGAAATTATGGCATTTGCTGGTAAATGGATGGAGCTGAAGAATATCATGCTAAGTGAAATAAGCCAATCCCAAGGAACAAAAAGTTGAATGTTTTCTCTGATATGTGGATGCTAATTCACAATAAGGGGGGTGGCTAGTGAAGAAGAGAGGTACTTTGGATTAGACAAAGGGGAGTGAAGGGAGGGTAGGAGGTCTGGGGGTAGGAATGATAGAATGAATCATGTGCATATATGATTACACAACCTGTATAACTCTATACCATGTACAACCAGAAGAATGAGAAGTTGTACTCCATTTATGTATGATGTGTTAAAATGCATTCTACTGTCATGTAGCACTAATTAGAACAAGTAAAAAAAGAAGATTAAAAAATTGTCTTGCTGAAGAGGAGACTGACCATTTTCTCCAGATGGGTTTTCCATGCTCCTCTGATATCTGGTTCCTTCAAAAAAGAAAACACTTAGAACCATCAGGCATGGCTCAGGCTGCTCCGTTTACTTGTTTGCCAGTTCTCAGCTCTCTCTATTCTACAGTCACAGCCAACCATGAACCAGGTAAAACCACCTCCATTTTGAAAATGGGAAAGCTGATTCTTGGAGAGATTGGGTGAGTTGCCCCACATCACACTGCTGGCAGATGCCGAGTGGGGATGCAAAACCAGCTTGGCCTGACTCCAGAGCCCGGGCTTTTTCACTGGCACCTGTGCTGGGGAATGAAGAGGGAATGAAGCCCCTCTACCTGCCCTGACTCAAGCCCTCCTCCTCAGAGGGCAGGTCTGTGAGTGGGAAGCCCACTAGGGAGCTGTGATCTGAGGACAGCTGGTCAGTCCCTGGCCCTTGACTCCCAAATGCCTTGAAATTCTACCACTGCCAGCCCTCCGTGAGGGCTGGCACACCTCATGGTTAATATCCACTTTAAAATGCACTTTGAAAAAGTTACAGATGACTATATATGGATCAAAAATGAAGAAAGAGATACACACACAAAAAGAGTACAGAGTGATTGTTTGAAATCATCCTTCTCCACACATTAAACAATGAAAAGTGGCATACACCGAGAGGTTAGTAGTAGTTATTGCTGGGGGGTGGCAAATCAATCATTTTTTGCTTTTTTATAGTTTTCATTTTGGTTTTCTGGGATAGGGATATAGTAAGAGTATTTTTTTTTTTTAATCAGATGTTTGAAAACAGGTTTTATTAAAGAAGTCAGAGGGGTTTTGGAAATCAGTGAGGAAACCTCTAGATATTTCCAAGACTCTGTTGAGGTAATTACCCCTCACTGAACAGACATGTTTTGCCTAACCTGCTGGCCAGGGTGGCCAGGACTAGCTCTGTCGTGCTGTAGGGCCCTGGTCCAGATGGCAGATTGCACCCTGACGGTTATTCCCCCAGGCTCAGCACCCAGAGGTGACCTGGGTCCCCTCCTCTTCCCACTTTCAGGTTCAGATGCCAAGTCAAGTCAGCTCTCTCCTGCATCACTGTCCAGGTCCTCATTTGGTCCACTCTATCTCTCATCCCCGCAGGGCCCTGAGGTTGCTGCTCTCAAGGTGTCCTCTTTTTTTTTTTTTGTGGTACCTGGGATTAAACCAAAGGTCACTTTAACACTGAGCTACATCCTCAGCCCTTTTTATTTTGAGACAGGTTCTCACTAAGTTGCTTAGGGCCTTGCTAAGTTGTTGAGTCTGGCTTTGAACTTGAAATCCTCCTGCCTCAGCCTTCCAATTCACTAGGATTACAGGCATGCATTACCACAACCAGTCAGTATGACCTCTTTCTGAAAACAATGATTTTCCTTCTACCAAAGCAGATACATGAAGGATCTATTCAGCTTGAAGGACAAAATGTAAAATAAGAGCTTTGTGCTCAAGGAGCAAAAATGGGAAAAGACAATTACTGGGTGCTGATCTCTGGAGTTATCCACTTTTTATCCATTAGTTGTATCCAGTGCAGTGCAATGCTCACAACCAATTTAGAAAGGAAGTATTTATCCCTGTCAGGCAAATGAGAAAACTGAAGCTCAGAGGTATTTGGTAAATTGGCCAGTATGAAAATATCAAGCAAAATATGTTAAGGGCCCTAGACAGGTGCAAGAAGAATATGTCGAAAGTTCTTTTAAAATTACAACATGGCTGGGGTTGTGGCTCAGTGGTAGAGTACTTGCCTAGCACGTGTGAGGCACTGGATTTGATTCTCAGTACCACATATAAATAAGTACATAAAGGTCCATTGACAATTAAAATAATATTTTTTTAAAAAAAGGTTATAACATGGTGGGGTGAGTCAGGAGTTTTTAGGAATTTGTGTGCATTTATAGAGCACTGCATGAGAGGGACTATGTTAGAGCGTAGGGACAGGACGCCACATTCAGGGGCTTGCAATGTTGTAAGATTAGTGGATAAAGGACAGAGTGAGGCAATGCACAAGAACTCTAGCAGTGGTGCACGGTGATGACTGGAGCTGACAGGATGAGATGGGAGGCAGCACACACTATAGCACATGCAAAATGCCTGGCATATAATTAGCTCTCAGTAAGGGTCATCCACTTCCTGGTGGCAGGAAGAACAGAGAATGGTATAAAGATGCTGGGACTCTAAGAAATAATGTGGTGAATTCCAGGAATGCTGACTAAACCTCTCTGGTGCAAGGGAAGTATAAATTGGGGGATTTTCAAATGAAAAGACGGCATTTTATTTTGATCTCTACTGCCACAGTAATCTTTCTAAAACACTACCTTAATGAGGAGATTCCCCTACTCTAAAACACTCAATGGCTCTCTGTTGCTCAAAGAATAACATCCAATCCAGATCTTCAGCAATCTCAACAGGGTCAACGCCAGAGTTCTTCCCTTCAAAGAAACAGGCCTTTGAAGAGGGGGTAGGGGTGCAGGGGAGCAATCTGGAGGAAAAGATTTGCCACAAACACATCACTCCAAAAACAAGAAATAAGATGACTCTTAGGGCCAGTTGAGAGGAACTCTCAATGATGAAAGGGAATGTAAGGTGGCTCCCTCTTTTCTAACTGCTGCCTGAAACTTCTTTAGGAAAGTGAAGAGCTTTTCTGCGGGGTTGAGGGTGGTGGAAGTTGCTTGGATCACATATGGGTTAATGAGCCTAAAGGGGAACATCCAGGGAGGGACACTCAGGGGTGCATCTGAATATGTGTGTTTGGGGTGGGGGTGGCTGGGGCTGTGAGGAAGGGCTGTGCTAAGTAGAAAGAAAGAGCAGGTGTGATAAAGCTGCAGGCAAGGAAAACCAGCAAGGCATCTCTCCCCTGTCTCCCATGTGGCCCTGGGCGTTAAGCGTGCCTAATTCACCATGCACACAGAAAACACACACTGAGGATTCTCGCTCTGTTGCTGAAAATGGAGGCTGCCAGGCTTTGTGTAATTTATAAAGACTTTTTTGGTCCATCCATCCTTTGTTCTCAGGGGAATTTCAGGGTGGCCATCCCTCACTCCACAGGGATGCTTGTGGAAGATGGAGAGATCTCAGTCAACACCCCCAGCACATTCCCAAGCTCACCTGGTGGGCAACAACACATCATTTAAAGTCAACTGAATCCTCAATTTAAATGCATAACATAGAGCACAATGAGTTTGAATCACCCAATCAAGATCTCATCTACTGAATGGGCAGCTTTCTTGACCCCTGCTCCTTGGGATGACACTGGGTGGGGCCCTTCAGCAGTAATGGGTAGAGAAGATGGCTACATCCACCTCCAGAAAGAGTCCCAGAGGTATAGGGGTTGTCAAACAGCAGGTTAATAAGACTTAAGAAAAATAAACCTGATTCTGGAACCGCATGCTTCACCAACACCAGTCATCTTAGGAATGAGGACAATGTAGGTTGTTTCTCCTCTGACTGTGTCCAGTCACCTGTTATTTTCATGTGCCTTGAGGGTAGTTGAGGGAATGGATTGTCTTAACTGCTCTGTGGAATTCCATACTTAACCATCATTATTTTATTTAATTCTTACAACTGCAAGGTATATTACCATCCCTATTTTCTAAACAAGAAACAAGGACTCAGTGAGGTTAGATGATTAACAGCTAGTGGCAAAACTGGGGCACAATTACAAGTCTGTCTGAATCCGAAGTTCACGTACTGTCCAGTGGATTTTATAAGCATAACCTCCATGCTAGGGAAACCAAGGTATAGACCAAGGATGGGGAAGACCAGAAAGCTGCAGTAAACAGAGGTTATTTCACATCTAAATGCAATTTGATTCCTCTCTCTTGCGGCCTTTAAAATTCTGTCTTTATTTTGTATGTTGGGCATTTTCATTATAATGTGCCTTGGTGTGGGTCTGTTGTAATTTTGTATATTTGGAGTCCTATAAGCCTCTTGTACTTGATCTTCCATTTCATTCTTCAGATTTGGGAAATTTTCTGATAGTATTTCATTGAATAGATTGTTCATTCCTTTGGTCTGTTTCTCTAAGCCTTCCTCAATTCCAATAATTCTCAAATTTGGCCTCTTCATGATATCCCATAGTTCTTGGAGATTCTGTTCATGATTTCTTACCATCTTCTCTGTTTGTTCAACTTTGTTTTCAAGGTTAAATATTTTATCTTCAATGTCTGATGTTCTGTCTTCCAGGTGTTCTATTCTATTGGTTATGCTTTCTATGGAGTTCTTAATTTGGTTTATTGTTTCCTTCATTTCAAGGATTTCTGTTTGAATTTTTTTCAATATCTCTAACTCTTTATTGAAATGATCTTTTGCTTCCTGTATTTGCTCTTTTAACTGTCGATTGGTGCGATCATTCAGTGCCTGCATTTGCTCTTGCATCTCGTCATTTGCTTCCCTGATCATTTTAATTATGTACATTCTGAACTCCCTTTCTGTCATTTCTTCTGCCATGTTGTCGTTGGGTTTCATTGATGTAACATCTAGATTTGTTTGCAGCATTTTCTTTCCTTGTTTTCTCATATTGTTCAGGTATCAGTTGACCGCTGTGATATTGCAGATTTCCTCTATTGTCTTATAATATCCCTGAAGCTTTGGACACGAACACAAACCCAAATAAATACAACTTTCTAATACTAGACAAAGGCGCCAAAAATATGCAATGGAGAAAAGATAGCCTCTTCAACAAATGGTGCTGGGAGAATTGGAAATCCATATGCAACAGAATGAAACTAAACCCATATCTCTCACCCTGCACAAAACTCAACTCAAAATGGATTAAGGACCTTGGAATCAGACCAGAGACTCTGCAGATTATTGAAGAAAAAGTAGGTCCCGATCTTCAACATGTCGGCCTAGGACCAGACTTCCTCAACAGGACTCCCATAGCACAAGAAATAAAAGCAAGAATCAATAACTGGGATAGATTCAAACTAAAAAGCTTTCTCTCAGCAAAGGAAACTATCAGTAATGTGAAGAAAGAGCCTACAGAGTGGGAGAATATCTTTGCCAATCATACTTCAGATAGAGCACTAATCTCCAGAATCTATAAAGAACTCAAAAAACTCTACACCAAGAATACAAATAATCCAATCGACAAATGGGCTAAGGAAATGAACAGACACTTCACAGAAGAAGATGTACAAGCAATCAATAAACATGAAAAAATGTTCAACATCTCTAGTAATAAGAGAAATGCAAATCAAAACCACCCTAAGATTCCATCTCACCCCAATTAGAATGGCGATTATCAAAAATACAAGCAACAGGTGTTGGCGAGGATGTGGGGAGAAAGGTACACTCATACATTGCTGGTGGGGCTGCAAATTAGTGCAGCCACTCTGGAAAGCAGTGTGGAGATTCCTTAGAAAACTTGGAATGGACCCTCCATTTGACCCAGCTATCCCACTCCTTGGCCTATACCCAAAGGATCTAAAATCAGCATACTACAGAGATACAGCCACATCAATGTTCATAGCTGCTCAATTCACAATAGCCAGACTATGGAACCAACCTAGATGCCCTTCAATTGACGAGTGGATAAAGAAACTGTGGTATATATACACAATGGAATATTACTCAGCCATAAAGAATGACAAAATTATGGCATTTGCAGGCAAATGGATGAAATTGGAGAATATCATGCTAAGTGAGATAAGCCAATCTCAAAAAGACAAGGGACGAATGATATCGCTAATAAGTGGAGGATGACACATAATGGGGGGGAGGGAAGGGTTAGTGTTAGGGTTAGAGTTAGGGTTAGGGAGGGGGGCAAGTATGGAGGAAGAAAGTACTGTATAGAGAGAGGGTAAAGAGGGGTGGGAGGGGTGGGGGGAAGGGGAAAAAATAACAGAATGAATCAAACAACATTACTGTATGTGGATTTATGATTACACAAATGGTATGCCTTTGCGCCATGTACAAACAGAGAGGCAACATGTATCCCATTTGTTTACAATAAAATAAAAAAAAGAAAAAAAAATAAATGCAATTTGATGAGGGAGAAGGACTTAGACAAGGCAGGAAGAAACCTGGATTCTGGTCCTGCTCTACAAATATTAGATTTTAGACCTTTGAGGACAGTATTCCTCCTCCTCTCTGAAATGCCCCAGGAATCTCTCAGGAACTAGGTGCTGGGTACAACCTAGTTACGGCAATATGAAGCAGCTGGGTGTCCTGAGCCAATCAGCCACTCCCAGTCAGACTTTCATCTGTGCTAGGGGCAAGTTCTGGATCTAAGTGATTGCTAATGTTTGTTCTGGGTCTAACATCCCAGGATCTGTCTGGATGAATCTGGGAGAAGCTGGACTAGAAATGAAGAAGGCAAATTTGATTTCTACTTGTAAATGTTCAGGTCCTTAGTTCTACTGGTTCTGGTTTACATCTAGATTTTCAGGATATAACATCAGGGTTATTTTTTCTGTTATGTACTATTTATGATTCCCCAACTCACCCCATCCATATGAACAGACATATCAATTAAATAAAACATAATTTTCAATCTCAGAAGGTTTTTACCTGTTTCCTTGGGTCTGGCTGGTCTCCCACTAACCCCAGCACTATTTTTATTTTTATGAAGTCTGGAGTCCTTCTGGGACTTAGCCTACATAGTTCTAGTTCATTCGAAGCTCCTCCCTCCCCTCCCCACATTGATGTGACTGTGCCCTTCTCTTGTTTATTCTACCCTGTTTCCTGGGTGGTACAGCTTCCTAATGATTTCCAGACCTATGGCACTATGGATTCTTCTCATTTCCATATTTTTCTAAAATCAATTTTGCTGATAGGAAGTGGGGACCATTTAAAAAAAAAAAAAAGACTCCACGACTCCATCTTTGGCAGACCAAGTCTATGTGAGGAACAGCCAGGTAGTGCTTATCAGCTCCTCGCTGCCCCCCCCCACCCCCACCCCAGCATCCTTTATTTCCTGCCCAATATTCCCCAGTCATGGGCAGCCATTGTTCCAGAACCGCTTTGCTTGGAAGCCTTGGTACTGAGGCCTTCCAGAGCTTCCTGTTGTTACAAGGCCTCTTTTTCCTGCTGAAAACAACGGAGCTTCCCTGCAATATGTAACCCTTTTCAGGCAACTCATTTCTTCTGCAAGTTTGCTCAGGGCTCACAAGAACTGGGCGCTCATTACAATTATTTTTTAAATTTGTGTTTAAAAACTATTATTGTACAAGGACTGAATGTTCTTTGTAGGGGGAAAAAAAAAACTACACTAAAAGAAAAAAAAATCATCAAATCTCACCCCCACCCCCCATAGCACTGAAACCTCTTTGGTGTTCCTGTTCAAGGCTATGCATTTACAGTCACAGAATTCATCATGGGATGCAGGGCTTACACAGGGGATCATTCCCAACAGTCAAAATGGCTGTCCAGAAACCAGCTCCTGGAGGTTCTCCTATATGGGTCTCCCATATAGGAGATGCAAAAGGGTCTCCCAGAAGCTTACCAAAAGTGAAAATTTCAGAAGACTCCCCTGCAAACTTTCAGGAGTACCCTTGGAAGAACTCTGAGAGTGATCCTCTTTAAATAATTTGTTAAAAAAAAAATTGTAAGGAGCTCATGGGAGGTTGAAGGTAAGGGGGTCAGGGATGAGGGATAACAGCAATATGTTGGACTTCTCAAGTCATTAGCTTTTGAAAAGACAGATCTGATTACACTTGATAGTAACAGGGAAGCCTGAGTTCTTTATGATCCCTCCCCCAACACCACCCTCTCTTGTCACATCCAACTCTTCATGGTTCCCTGAAGACTACCCCTCACTCCTTGGCATTCTTCGTCCCCAGTCTGAAATGGGCCCAGGAGATGTCTGTATCCTATTCTTCAGGACTCAGCTAAGAGAAGCCTTCCTTAGGACCTCTCCTGAAACTTCAAACAGAATAAGTCACCAAAAGATGTGACTCCACAGTCTGCTGCACTGTCTAGGGTTCTGCATGCTCATTTATGATACATATCACTATATTCTAATAATTTCTAGTTTCTGTTTTGCAGCCCCAGGGAACATAGTGGAGGGAGAAGGCATAGAGTATTCTGGAGACTAACACTCATTTCCTCTCTGCCTTTCTCTCTGGATCTCTGACATATTCCAACAAAAAGAGACTTCTGCAGAGAGGCTACACCTTTTTCTCTGTAGACAATACATCATCCTTCATGTTCAATCAGGCAAAGGTTACTAGCTATCTGTGGTTTGTTAAAACAGGGATGATGATATTCAAGCTTTCACCTGGATTTTGCAGAGGATACTAAGTACCCTCTGCAATGTCCCCTTGGACAACCTGTATTCATTCAGAGGTTGGGCACTGCAATTGCCTGGACCTGCTCCCTCTGTGTCTTTTCCCCTATTATTGAGTTTGTTCTCAACACTGTCTTCAGAAGCCATTTTCACCAGAATTATTTAGAATTAAGGCCCAACTCTGAAGATGGTGACTTGGAGGAGAACCTAGGGCCAATCATCTTTTGAACCTGCTTTACTCAGTGCCGGAAAATAGAGGCCCCAGAAAGTTCAGGGATCTCCCCAAGTCACCCAGCTTGACAGTAGCAAAAGTCCTACATGGGACTAGAGTAATTTGAAAAGTGATTGAGATTTCCTTTCTGTCAAATTTGATTACTGTCAGATTTGTGGGCACTTCCTTAGAGGAGGAGGCTGCTGTAAATAATATACAAAGGAAGCGGATAGCTAGACAAGTGAATGCTCGTTTACCATCAGACACTTATTTCTGGTGTTAAGAGGATTTGCTATCAATCAGATCTATTTTACTTTTAATTTCTCATTTTTTCTCTCCTTGCCCTTCATTTCAGAGCTTTAGTACTGGAATTTTCTGCTGTTTGCAAGAGAAAAATCTCAGCAGTCAGATCTGATTCATGGGTGGTTCAAGAATGGAAAGCTGTCACAAGATAAGGCTCAGGTTCTGATGCACTTTTCTCTGTAAGGCAGCAGAAGGAGTCAGGCAAGGGGTCAGAGGTGCCTCAGGGCACTCTGGAAATTCAAGAACAAAACGGGCTGTCCTGGAGTAGCAGCCTGGAGGAAGCTGTGCAGGAAGACAGACTCTCTGCTCCAGCTTGTGCTCAGGAGGCCACTACAAAGCTTCCAAGCAGGAAAGAATGGCAAGACAGTGGACTTTTGAAAGATCTGTCAGGACCAGTTAAAAGCAGAGAGACCACCTGGGAGTAAGTCGCTTCCTCGGGGAAGCCTTCCTAGTGAAGGGGAGGTTGTTTAGGGAGATGGGGAATACCTATTTGTAGTCTTAAGAGCAACTTGTACACAATTAAGACTTAATTGGGTTTTTTTTTTGTTGTTGTTGTTGTTATTTTTCTTTTAAACATCTGGCATTCCTTCTTCCTGCAATCTTCATGAGGAGCTAGAGTTTTATCTTACTCAACTTATAAGATACTACCCATGACTTCTGTTTATAGTCCAGTAACTTCCCCAGTGCCTTGAGCATAGGGCAGAGAACATACCTGGATGAATGAGTGAAAGGAAAGGCTGGCCCAGATGCAAGGGCATCACCCACCTGAACACTGTAGGAGTGACAGTGTCACCATCTTAGCAAGGGTAGAATGAGCCTTGGGGGGCTGCTGTCTAGTGTCCCTTTGTGTTTTTTTCCCCTTCCCCGATCCATATTTATTTTCTCCTTCCCAGACACCATCCCTACTCCCAAGTCTCTACTCCATGCTTATTCCTATGCTCCATTTATTGGTCAGACAGAACCCCGGAATGTGAGACTTGGAAGTGACCTCAGATCGTCTTGTTGAACCTGCTTGACTCAGTGCCAGAAAACCGAGCCCCCCAGATGAGGGACCTACCCAAGTTCACTGGGTTAAGGCTTAGAATTGGAAAGAGACTGAGAAGAAGGAACAGGAGTGATTTGAAAAGTGACTCAGAGTTCTTTTCTCAGTTTCAGGATTAGGGCTTAACTATCTGGTTGACTTCTTTTGCCTCAGACTAACTCTTTTATGTCAGAAGTAATTTAGGGTATTTAAGCTTAGACACACCCTTAGTGGTCAAAGCAAATTAATTATGTTTATTGTAACCCTACATGTAAAACACTGTGTCAGACTTTAAAGGATTCAAAGAAGTATCTTATATTTACAAGACACTGCCCATGATTTCAGCTTATAGTCTAGTTAGCTCAATTACATGTAGTTAAATTGCGGGTAGAGCAAAAACATCAGGGAGAGTCCTTTCTTGTTCATTCTGCAGTCATGCAGCTGGAGTCATCCAGTTTAATGACATCTTCTGGAGCGAGGAGCAGGAGGGAGTCAGCTGCCAGGCTCCTTCTATAGTTTGCTCTCTTCTTAAAAAGCGAGTAGCTGATCCTCTGCAAGGGAGAGGGGTTTGTTTATTATTTTAAGGATCTCATGATTCTTGTTTAAAGAGGGTATAGGCTTGCAATAGATTGTCCAGGGCTTAAATTTTCTAAAGGGAGATGAAAGTAGTAGGCTGTAGGGTGTGGTCCAAGCTGGGAAGGGGTGGCCCCAAGCTAGGGGCTGTCAAGGGAACACAGAGGAAAGCAGGCCTGAGCTGGCTGAGGAGATCTGAGGGACTTCTCTGGGGATCAGCTCCGAAGAGAGAATGGAGCATGCCTGGTGTTACTGGGCCCAACAGGAAGTCAGTGAACTGGTCAGGCCCATAGGCAAAGTGACCATTCTCCATGTGCAGGATCTGGACTGGGGAGGGTGGGTAGTGGCCCCTGAGTGTTGACGTAGAAGAGTTGGGCAAGGGCTGACAGCCCTTTGTGACTTAGTCTGCATGCAGACTTCACTTTGTTCATGTTGCGACATTTTGGTTTGCAACCCTGAGCTACATTCACTTGGTAGTGTCCTCTCACTTACCCTGCTTCAGGCATCCAGGATGAGGGACAGATCAAGGGAGAAAGGTCCCCTGTATTAGTCAAGCTGTGCTCATATGCCCCCTCTCCTCAAAGGCTTCCCAGATTCATCTGCTCATCAAGTATTTTTGGCACCCATTCTATGCTTGGGAACTGGGTGCTAGGTACCAAACACACAGCACCAATCAAAACAGGAGGTTCCACCTTCAGGGAGCTTTGCATCTGATGGGAGGACGTTTATGTAAAAAAATCTCCTTTACTGTTCCTGGCTAAGGGGACTAATTCTGAGCCATTCTGCCCAGGTTCCAAGCTCCTTCTTCTTCTGCAAGTAGAATACTATCATCCATCGTGACAGAGCAGGCACAGTTCACTCCTGTTACTCTGTGTTACTATGGACAGGGGCTTGCTTTACTTTAAAAAAAAAAATTATAATGCTTTTTTTCTGGTTTTTTTTTTTACCTTTATTTATTTTTAAGCGGTGAGGATCAAACCCAGTGCCTCGCACATGCTAGGCAAGCACTCTACCACTGAGCTACAGCCCACTGTACCTACACCTACAGCAAAGGGGCTTGCTTTTACTTTAAAACACTTCTCATTTTGGGTGGAAAGTCATACGGTTATTTTCCCTATTTGTAAACTGGAGTTAATAATAAAATCTACCTCATAGGATCATTGTGAGATTTTTTTGTAAGGTGCCTGAAACAGTGTTTCAATGAGCTCCAAATCATATGAATGATTTGCACTGTTATTTTTCTTGTGATTATTGTTCCACTAACTTTGGTCCTCTATTAACGAGTGGGTCCTTCTGTCAGGGCCTGTTTTACACCTCTCTGTGTTCCCAGCACCCAGCACCATGCCCCGCACATCTGTCTCCATGTCTACTCAAAGGGATTGGGTCACAGGCTTCCACCACACAGGGGTGTGCTTGCAGGACAATAGATTGGTGGACTGTCCAGAGATGCTCTGTCCCATCTGGTCTCATGTACGAGCACAAGGCCATGGAGGAGAGGATGTTCTTCTCATTCCTTTTTTAAGTAGGGTTGCCAGATAAAATACAGAACACTCAGTTAAATCGGAATTTCAGATGAACAATGAATAAATTTTTGTACAAGTATATCCCCAATATTGCATGGAACTTATATTAAAATGGTTTGCTCTTCATTTGAAATTCAAATTTAGTTGAGCCTCTTACATCCTTATTTGTTAACGATGGCAACCCTGCTTCCGAGTCCCTCTGCCACTCTTTGCTGTCCCCTGCCCAGGAGCAGTGTTTCCCCTAAGCTTCATCTTCACAAAGCCACAACCACCAGTCTTCCCTGACTCCTATTTGCCCTACAGGCCAATCCCAGGCCTATCCATGGGACATCTCTCATGATTTAGCTCCCTCAGCAGGAAGAGGAACTGAGGAAGGGGTGGCCAGCATCAAGTGCAGATGTATCAGGAAGTCACATGCTCACTGGGTCGGAGGCTTCTAGATGTCCAGAGATGTCTGTGGGCTCCCCTCCCTCTGGAGATAGGGGCAGCTGTTACCCAACCCAGTCTCTAGGAGAAAAGTGAAAGCAAGAATTTAAGCATCCTTGACTTCCTAACCAGACCTGCCCCTCCCATGGGCGTCCTGGCCTTCTAAGCCTGTTCCTGCATGTTGCCCACTCCTGGTGGCCCTTCTCCTTGGCTAGTAGGAACATTTTTGATCATATGAATATGTAGATGTGTCGGGGATATCTTTAGAGCAGTCTTAGACAAGGGGTGGGGATGATCAAGCTATCTCTGAGAATATGAAGTCTTGGAGTACCGTCTTTCCTTTTCCTTAGCAAAGGTGTGCTAAGCAAGGGTTAAGTGTGTGTGTGTGTGTGTGTGTGTGTGTGTGTGTGTGTGTGTACACACTTCATGTAATCCATACAACTCTGCAAGGCAAGTCTAATTATCCACATTCTACAGAATCAGAAATCAGAGGCAGATAGAGGTTTACCTCTTTACTGAATATCAATCGATTGTAACTGGTGGAGGATTCTTCAAACCGAGCCTGTCTGTCTCCCAATCCCACTCCAAAGCAGCCTACTCTTCTGCTCCTTTTTCATAGTCTACCCCCAGCACCTATGAGATGCTCAATAAATATTTCCTGAATGAATGCATAATTAACTGTGTAAACATATAGATGAATATAGCTAGACCTGAGGCGTCACACTTACTTCTGTGGACTCACTTGACCATAATCAAGATAATAATTTGTTCTGATGTATCTATATATGTTTTAATTTGAAAATTCATCAAGTTAATTTGTGATCAAATATTTCCTGGCTACTAATTTCATTACAACATTTTGTGCATTTGATTTTAAATGAAAATGTTTGGGTTGTAGGTCCTGAGTTCAGTAGACCTTGATACTCCTAGTTATTTTTTGCATTTCTTCCAGTGTTTTGAGGGAATGTATTCCACGCGTAATACAGGATTCAGCTGGATTTGTGAGAAATCATCCTTGTGGGATTCTCAAATCACTGCCTCTGGCTGGTCCTTGCCTTTTGAAGAACTTTCCAAAGACATGCTCTGACCTTCAGTTTTATGTGAAGCAGCAGTAACCAGTGGTCTCTGCATAGCTCCCAGTATTCCATTGAGAAATTTATTTCTTCTTTTGATCTTGCTGTACATTTGGTATTAATTTTTTTTCTTGGTGTGTTTCCACTTACACATGAATGACCTCAGTCTGTTTTTAGCAGAGCATTGCTAGAACTGGATGAAGATGCAGGGCTTATTAACAGAAATCCTCGAAGCCCAGTTTACAATTTCTCTTTCAAAGCCCACAGAGTCATGGCACACATTCTGTCATGCCTACACACACGTGTGCACACACCGAGTCACAGGATGTCAAATGTGAAAGACAGAAGAACTTTACTTTGAGGAACATGACAATGAACAAGAAAAAGTAAAACAACCACCATCTTAAGAAAAGAGGGGTAGGGACCAGATTGGGCACAAGCTGTGACATCAGTTCTGGGGCAGTTGCAGTCAACATTCTGAGAGTGTTTAGAACTCTTAGTCTCGTATCACAAAGTCAGAGGACCTCTGGGAGACCCCTGAGAGGCAGTAAGAACATCTTGCCTACAGATTTCTGGTTGTTTCATAATATCAGTGATGGATCTTTTACTCATGCGACCCTACAAAACCCAGTTACTCATAGGAATATATTTAAGAAGATAGGAATCATGCTGTTCTCAAAGCAGAGTCATGTTGTTCTCAGAAAGGACAGAACTCCCTGTCTTCCTTACAACCATGTTGTTAGGGTTAACAATGATAATTTTGAGGAGACTTTCTTCTTACCAGCTGTGTTAACTTCAGCAAGTTTCTTAATCTCTTAGTGCCCTACTAGCCTTGTCTGTCAAAAGAAGAGAAAAGTAGAAGCCGCCTTACACAGTTGCTTAGTCAATTACAGGATAAGTGGAGCACTTAGGACCGTGCTGATGCATAAAAAGCACTACGTACAGGTTTACTATCATCACCATCAGCATCAGCAACAGCAACGCCAGCTTAAGAAAACCATGAAGAAATCTGTCTACTCCTTGCAGCTTCTCCAGCTTTCCAGCATTGGATGCTACCTCTCTTCCCCACCCTTATTTGGCCTCCTGTCTTACTCTGCCTTGATCTAAAATCATCCCTGTCCTTAATATTTATGTCCTTTTCCCAGTGAATCCTTACCAGCAAGCGTACTGATCACTGTGCCTAGTATACAGCAGCCGCTTGGTAATTATACAATTCCAGTTTCTTAAAATGCTGTTTGGGTGTGCCCTGCCTTCCTGACTTTCTGAAACCCTTGATTACAAATATCTTCCTGAATAATAAATGTAGCCTTCTCATTCCCAATTGCATGTCCCTCTAAGTATTAAGACTCAAGCGTTTTTTCATTCAACAGGTACTTTTAGGCACCTGCTCTGCACAGGTTCTGCCAGGCTCTGTGATATATCCCATGCCAATCCATACATTAAGGAAAGCTCATGCAACATTTTAGCAGCTCTTCCAGTTTTAGTTGCTCTTGGTTGCAACTGAGCAACCAAGAGAAGAAATAGGGTATTGTAAAAGTGATCTTGTGCTTTGAAAAAAAAAAATGCTCCAAGAAACATTAGCATACTTATGAGAAGAGCAAGGCAAAATAATAAATTTGGGATTATCTCAGACATGCTTGACCATATGTTCGACAAAATTAAACTGGTCCAGAATGAGATTCAATTCCTCCTAGAGGCTGCAGCCTTGGCTTGTGTGTGGAAAGAGCTCTACAACCACATTGATCAGTA
The DNA here is from genome assembly GCF_902686455.1 of Sciurus vulgaris. Taxonomy (NCBI): domain Eukaryota; kingdom Metazoa; phylum Chordata; class Mammalia; order Rodentia; family Sciuridae; genus Sciurus; species Sciurus vulgaris. The sequence continues at coordinate 69,657,530 of NC_136470.1, read as the reverse complement.
GGCTGGGTATCTCATATTTCATGGTGTCTGCTCTGATTATTCTCATTTTCAGAGGAGGAAACTGAATATCAAAGAAATAGCTTATTTGTTATGTCACACAGCTGCTAAGTGGCCCAGGCTCTTTCTATCCTGTGTAGCTAGCTGACATGACTGCTAATAGGGTCAAAACTGCACCTGTCTTCAAGATCGCTAAAGTTACTCCTGTATCTAATTAGTCACTAAATCCTACTGGAAGTAGATGTACTGTTTGGAGGAGATATCTTTGAAGACCTTCATGAATCTCCAAATTTTGGAATCCCACTAGGGCAGTTAATTTACGTAAAACAAGAGGAGAATACGTCACATTAAGAGATAGCCAGTGGGGTCAGTTAAGCTCTCTTACTGGATAAATTATCAATTTCTACACACCAGACACTCATGTATAATGAATGCATGGCTTAGCCAAACCAGAAATGACTAGAAGACATGTATCCCATTGTGCTTTTAATTTGCATTTCCCTAGTGGCTAATGATGGGGAACATCTTTTCATGTGCTTTCCATCTGTATACCCTCTTTGATGAAATGTCTTCCAATGGATTATTTCATTTTTTTTTAACTGCTGAGGTTTGAAAGTTCTTTATGTATTCTATATACTAGTCCTTTGCCATATACTTGATAAGCATACATTTCTCCCTCTCTGGTCAGTTGTCTTTTCATCTCCTATCAATCTTTTGTAAAGCAAGTGTTTAGTTTTATGAGGTCCACTTTATCAATGTTTCTGTTTGTAGATCAAAATTTCAAGATTTCAAAGATTTTCTTTAATTTTTTTTTCTAAGAGTTTTACAATTTACATTTAAGTATTTGGCCACTTTTGAGTTAACTTTTTAAAATAGGCATAGGGTCTATATCGAATTTCATTATTTTGACCTGTGGATGTCCAATTGCTCTAGCACCATTTCTTGGAAAGGTGAGCCTTTCTCTATTGTGTTGCTTATGCACCATTGTTAAAAGTCACTTGGCCATACTTGAGTGGGGGCTATTTCTGGGTTTTCCATTCTATTCCATTGATCCGTGTGTCCATTCTCTGTCTAATACTACGCTGTTTTTACACTGAAGCCACATACTAGGCCCTAATATTAGGTAGAGTGATTTCTCCCACTTTATTTTTCTTTCCTAAGATTGTTCTAGTTATTTCAGGGACTATGTCTTTCCATATAAATTTTAGAATAAGTTTATCTATGTTTCCAAAAGTAACCTTGCTGGTACTTTGACAGGAATTGCATTAAACCAATGGGTCAATTTAGGGGAAAACTGATCTTTCCTATGTTGAGTTTATAAGATCTTTTTGATTTGTTTCTTCTCCATTCCTATAACTACCATCCAGGAGGAAACATCATTAGTTAATGCCTAAATTACTTGACCAATCTTATAACTCACCCTTTGGATTGTGGTCTTCTATTGTCCCCATTCAGCCTGCCTAGGGTTGCCCAAACAAATGAAGCTCAAGTCCTCCTAAACCACATTACCCTCTTGTTAGGCAGTCTCAAATTGCTTTCTCCTTCAGACCCAGGCCCAGGTTTACCCTCCTGTTCAAACTCTCCAAACTCACTTCTCATTCAGCCTTGATAATCCATGATTCTGAGTCTTTCTTTCCCTAAACTTATCACCTAGCCAGAAATACCTCCCAAACTGCTCATCTATTTTGATCTTTTCCCAATTCAAGTGTACTCAATGCAAGAAATAACCTAGCCATCTTGTACATGTCCAAACACAGTGGCAGGCCTAGCATATCTGACATCCAGAGCAGGTCATTTTTAATGCTACCTTCCTCTCCACGACAGAATTTAGCTCAATAATAAGCATATAATATGGCATAGTGATAAGTGACATTTTCTTTTTTAGGTTTAAATCAATTCATTTACAAAGAATGAAGTTATATTTAAAAGATACGTAAATTTGGTAAAATATTCAGTGTGAACTAAAATTTGCACTTATCAAAATAAAAATATCTTTCAGTTTGCTCTGTTTCACTGTTTTAAGTTTTAAACATAACTTAGAAGCTCAAGTGTTCATATAATGATATATGTTCTGATTGTCCCTGTTTGTGATCATTGTGCTATTTTTGATAACTGTTTAAATGAAGGCTGTAACTACCAGGGTTTGGAAACGCAACTGCACCTGACATGGGGTCAAACAATTCAAACCAATATGAGCAAGTTGTTAAGATAAATACTCAGCATTGAGTCCACATGTGTTGGAAGCTGGCTTTCTAAGAAAGAGTTCATCAAGTAATGTCCATATAGAATACAATGTTTACTGAAGGATAAATAAATATACACTAATTTGTTATTAAATGACAAATAAAAATATGCCAATATACTAAGTATGTGTGTGTGTGTGTGTGTGTGTGTGTAATTAAAATTTATTGTACCTCAAAATGTTAACACAGAGTCACCATATAATTCAGCAATTCTACTTCTATGTATGTATATCCAAGAGAAATAAAAACATACGTTTGGGGATGGGAGTATATAGCTCAGTGGTAGAACTTGCCTAGCATGTGTGAGGCCCTGGGTTTCATCCCCAGAACTGCAAAAGAAAACAAAAATCCTCACACATTTACACAAAAACCCATAACCAAATATTCATAGCAGTGTTATTTGTATTATCCAAAAAGTAGGAACAACTCAAATGTCCATCAAATGATGAATGGATAACTATGTGCTAATGTATTCATACAATGGAATACTATTCAGCAATAAGAAGGACTTAAGTACTGATATATCTTCAACCTGAATAACCCTTGAAAATATTAAGTGTAAGAAGCCAGACACAAAAGGCCACATATTGTATGGTTCCATTCATATGAAATATCCAGAACAGGCAAATCCACAAAGATAAAAAATATATTAGTGGTTGCCAAGGGCTGGGGGAGTAGGTGGGGAGGTAGAGAAAAGGGATGTTGACTGTTAGTGACATCGGGGCTTCTTTGTAGGATGACAGAATGTTATCAAATGGTATTTATGGTTGTACTAGGGACTGAACCCAGGACGTGTATATGCAAGGCAAGTGCTCTACCACTGAGCTACATCTTCAGCCCTTCTATTTATGTTTTATTTACACTTTTATAGATTTTAAGATACAATATATTTAGGGTCACATGAAATTGCTCAGGCTGGCTTTGAATTTTCCATCTTCCTGCTACAACCCTCTCTCTTACCCTCTACCCTCACAGTAGCTGGGATTACAGGCCTGCACCACCACATCTAGATTAAAATTTTTTTTGTTTGTTTGTTTCATTGTTTTTGTTTTTTAAACCATAATAGTAAACACTACAATTGTGTAGAACTTAGACCAACAGAAGATTCTAGGGGAGGACAGGAGTGTGGCTCCATGGTAGAGCACTTTCCTAGCATGCAAGAAGCCCTGGGTTTGATCTCCAGCACCACACACACACAAAACTCAAAAAACAAAATTAAAAAAATATTTGAGGGATGAGGAATATTGCCATGGTTATTGTTAGATTACTGGTGCATGGTGATTAAGAAAACCAGACCTGCTTTTGGTTGGTTTCACTGTCATTTTTAACTTTTCTGCAGGCAACCTGTTCCTTATTTCAGGCACACAGGGTGGCCCTTCCCAGATGCTGCATCTTGGTACACAACTCTTGACATGTCCAGCGTGAGTCTACATCCCAGTTCATGTAGTGGTTGGCTGATAGAACTTGCTTATGTGCTGGGAAAAGTCTAAACTGAGACTTACAATAAATTTTATTTGTTTATTTTTCCTTAGAGCTTAATAGTTACACATAGCAGCTGGGTTTAGCCCAAGACTTATGATAAATTTTAAATAAAAAAGAGGTGACATCCTACTATTGGGGGGGGGGGCAGGAGCCATTAAAAATGAAACAAAACTTTTTATGTGGTCAAGTGATCATCTATCCATGTTTTATACAAAGATGCCTCTTTTTAAACTTCATTAACCCAGGTGGCTTCTTGCACTAGTGGCCAGCTCCTGATGCTCATTTGCAGAGTGGCTGTTGGCAACACAGCCGGCCCTGAACTCATGAACCAGGAACGATCCACAGGCTGAAATGCCTGCCATTCTTGTCAACCCCAGAGCAGTAAGAGTTCCTGTTGCCCTGGAGACCTGAGGTTACTCACCCTCCAGCCACAGACTGAAGCTCTGCTGCTCCTTGGAGTCCAGACCCCTACTGCAGCATGGCTGGCACATTCCCATTCTCTTGACAGGGACCCCACCCCTGTGGGAGCCTGAGTTCTCCCCCCCACACCCATCTCCTCCTATGTCCTCCTCCCCTCGCTTGCTCAACCTGGGGAGAATACATTGTTCCAAAGGTTCCCAACCCTGCCCTGTCCTGGTCACCCATCCTCTTACTACCTACTGAGCCTAGAGACCTGCCTTGTGTCCTATCAATGTCATAAGTTCGTATCCTATTACCCCCAGGGATAGTCCTTGTTTATTCCCAGTATGTCAGTTCCCATAGTATGACAAGTACTATTCCTAAAGGACTTTTATGGACATCATCTTCTGTGATTCTTGCAATTTTTTAGGGCTACACATTATCTCCATTTTGATAAGACTGAGGCTCAGAGAGGTTGAATAACTTATCTGAAGTCACTCGGCCAGTAAGTGAAAGAGCTAAGATAGAAACCCATGGTTTCTTCTTCCCATTCTAGTTCAGTATTACACAGAGGAGTTGACCACAATGAAATTACAGTCTACATAGACTTTTGTTGGTTGGGCTTGAAGCCTAACCACTATTTTAGATCTTTTTTTTTTTTTCACCATGGGAAAATGAATTTCAAATTCCAAGCAATCAACATACAAGTGTTCTTCTAAAGCATAACTAATTTTTAATTTGAAGGTTGTCTCTATTGTCTCCACATTGAGGATTTTGTTTTCATTGGTTCCATTATCATTCTGGTCAGGGCTCAGAGAGAGGACAAAGTCTTTGGAGTTATACTTGGGCCCATCACTTGCTAGATGTTACTTCAAGCAATTTACATTTTCTAATTTAGATGAAAAGGTTTATTCATAGAATATTAGTTTCATTATCATTTGTTTGGTTTACTTCAGTGCCTAGGAAATAGAAGATTCTCAATAAATATTAATTAAATTGATTTTTTTCTTTCTTGAAATGTTTTTATTTTTATTTTTAATGGGAATGTAGTATTTGTACATATTTATGGGCTGTAGTGTGGCATTTCAATATATGTATGTTACATGAAATGATCCCATTAAGGTGTTTGGCATTATCTATCACCTCAGATATATATATATATATATATATATATATATATATATATATATATATATATTTATATAATTTCTTTGTGTTATAAACATTCAAAATCCTCTCTATTCAAAATCCTATCATGCAGATTACTTAACTTCTCTGACCCTCGGTTTTCTCCTCTGTAAAATGCAGGCTACATTATACAAATTCGTTTATTCTAAGAATTAAATGAAAAACGCATGCTTATAAAGTGCTTAATGAAGTGCTTGATGAGGAGCCAGCCTAAGATATACATGGAATGTTGCTATTGTTTAAAGGTGGGGGTGGGGGAATCAGGCTGACTACAACTGAAACTATATCCCCATTGCACAGGGATAGTCCTTGTTTATTCCCAGAGTACAGGTGCAATGATTAACAGTACTCCCTTCCACTCGTAAGGTGCCCCAAGTGGATGATAAATTACATGGTCATCACACCTGACTGGCAGGACCCAGGAGGGCTCAAGGGGACCACAGTGCTCCAAGGCTGGAACTCCTGAATCACAGGGAAATCTGGCCTTTGTCAGCACCACAGAGCTGAGAGCTATTGTTTGGATGTTTCCAGAAGCAGCATCTGGGTTCCAATTGAGGGTCTGAAGCCAGGAAGAGAGTTGCAGGGTTGAGGGAGCCCAGCCAAAGAAACCAATGGTCACACTAGTGTTTGGTCATCCAGAAGCCCTGCCAAGGAGCCAGGCCACAGGACAGGGTGGGGGCTGAGAGGGGGCCAAGATGGCAAGACAAACAGGAGGTGAGGGGGAGTGGAGAGGCGAGGTGTCAGGGACACCAGTGAGGAGGTCAGCAGGAAGGGCAATGGGTCTCACTGTGCCTGTGTGTGTGCCTGGGCAGCAGTCTCTGCACAGGGCCCTGACTCCATCCTTCCTCTTCGTTAAAGGCCCTGAAGTACTGTCTAAGGAATGTTCAGGTCACACCCTCTATGATGTGCACAGGTGCCAGGGTTGACCAGGGACTCTGATAAGACTGTTGGTGATAACAAGGACCAAGCATGAGGGGGACAGCACCATTTAAATCTCCCAGATGTTGCCTCCTCTACCTGCCTGTGTTGGTTTGCACGTTCAATAAGCAGAATTGGAAGCTTATTTCAATTTTACCCAAGTACTTAATTTCTCACAAAGTTAAAACATTTGTCATGAATGAGGAGTAATGGTCAAAAGTCCTCCTAAAACAAGAGGCATCCTGGCAGAAAGGAAGGAACCACGGGGTGGGGGTCAGAGCTAGGTTCTATCCTTCTTCTGCCTCTTCCTGCTTTGAGTCATGGGAGAAGTCCCCTCCCCTCCCAACTCATTTTCTCACTTGTCAGTGCAGATGATCATGTGTGAAGGTAAAAAGGGAGGACAGGACGCAAACACGACAAAGACCACGGAGTAGCATACAACACAAGCTAGACATAGCTCCCATGTCCTAAGAAAGTGGAAGTAGTTTCTAAAGTAAACATTTGTTGTTTATATTAAGAAAATGCTTAGAAAATGATATTACATTTAAAAGAATATGAGTGGGGTAAACATAATGTACACATCCCAGTATATCAGACTCCAAGTAATGTGAAACATTAAGAGATGCTCTTTATACTGTGGGTGATATGTTCATGGGAGCTGATAACTCTTCCTTCTTCCAGAAAGTTTCAACAGCTAGAAAACATGAATATCTTCCCAAAAGGTGGGGATAGATACATGGATGACAGGTTCATAGTGAAATATTAATATTTATGGATACTCTGAGTTCCCTTTTGAAGAAGGAAGGATGGTCTTTCTTTCTAACAAATACTCCTGGTTTGAACCAGAAAGACTGGGTTGGGCTATTTTGGTCTAGTATTTCCTATATGTGGACCAAAGAGTGCCTTTGATCAGGGGGCAGTGCAGTATTACAGAAAAAGCTCAGGGTCCTATCCCAGGGCCCTGGCTGCTTCTATAAGACTTCAGGCAAGTTAGTTAGCCTCCCTGAGCCTTGGGGCTCTTACCTGGAAAGGGGAGGCAGCAGGATCTACCTAGTAGGGTTGATACCTAGTAGGCCACCAGACTTCAAGTACAGTGCTTAGCATGGGCGGGGGAGGGGAGGGTAGTTTATGGAGGTTCTCATTATCTCTGTCTGTCTAGCATTGCCAGGAAGTCAGGGATGAAGACCATGGCAAATGCCTGCTACTTGTCAATGTGAGAGAGTAGTGGGATAAAGACTGCCAAAAAGACTAATGCAGTCATGCCACTGAAGAGAAGTAGGGGGCCTGGAACTGTCTGTGTGTGTGTGTGAGAGAGAGAGAGAGAGAAAGACAGAAAGAGAGAGAGAGATCCCTGTGTTCTCTCCCAATTAACCATCTGGAGCATTGCCGGCAGCTCGTAGAAGCTCATCTTAAAATTCAGGGACTTCAAAGGAGGATCAAGAAGAGGCCCAAGAAGCTAAAGACTATCTCATTTGGAGAAGGGTTGAAGGGTGGGGGAATTTAATCTGGAAAAGAGAAAAGCTAAAGGCAAAGAGACGATTACTTTCAAATACTGAAGGGTTTCAAGCAGAAGTAGGTGAAGATGTATTCTCAGTGACTCCACAAAGCAGAACAGAACTCAAAGACAGAGATGACAGGGGCACTGTTTAGCTCAATAATCAAAAATACCCTGAATCAAATGGAGCTCTTTCCCCTAGAGAACGGGCTCTCATGAGATGGTGAGCATCTAGTCACAGTAGGCAATTGAGCAGAAGGTAGTGGAGTCCATGGATCCAGGATTCCTGCACTGGATAGGATTAGCTGCCTTATGAGGTTCCTTCTGAGTCAATTAAAGCTTAATAGAGCCCTGGTTTTCATAATCCTGCCAAAATTGTCCTTATTAAATCATATTTTGTAAGTTTCAAGGTCTTCAAAATGGTTAATCAAGGTAATTATTCTTAAAGACATTAAAAATCGGAAGAGATAGCAAATTTAGAACATTAAAGCTGGGTTTTTTTTTTTTTTGTCTCTTTTTCTTTTTGAGTTTCTTGGAATTGAACCCTGGTGTGCTCTACCACTGAGTTATATCCCCAGCTCATTTTTAAAATTTTGAGACAAGGTCTCACTTAATTGCCCAGGCCAGCTTTGAACTTGCTATTCTCCTGCTTCAGCCTTCAGAGTTGCTGGGATTGCAGGCATATGCCATCAGTACCTGGCTAAAGTTGTTTTCCTTTTGTCATTATATTCAGAATGCTTATGACAATTTTCATTCCTGTATAGAATTAATGAATATTTACAAGTTCCCAGGCCATTGAATATATCTTCTCTTACTCTCCCTTAAAATCCAACATGGAGTCAAAGAGTTTCATTTATTATTTTTGTCTAAAATTTAAGGTACTTTAACAGGTAAATTCTAAGAAAATGTTGATATCATTTCACTTAACCCCTTCCATTTTATTCTTTTCTCTGAAATTGTTCTACAGTTCAGAATAGATTTGTGTAAAACTGCAACACCATACAGTCACACAGAAGGAAACGGGTTCAAGGACTGGTTTTGATCCTCTTTTTCCTGCAAATACAACCCTGTCGATGACATTAGATAGCTCATCGCAAGCATGGAGTGCTACAGCAGTGGGATTCAGGGCAGAAACAATATCCAATTATTCAGCTTGGGGACCCTGGGGCTAAAGACAGATTTGCAGATCCTGTGGTCCTAACCAAGCATCCTTCGACTAGTTTGACCCTGGGCAGACCATGAGAAATGGACACTTGAAACATGTCAGCAGTTTCAGAGGAGCACCCAATGACATTTTAATCTGAAAAAATGATAAACAACCTCACTCCCACCACCAGCCATGCCACCGCCTGAGGAATGTACAGCGTGGTGGATCTGAAGGAGCCATTGATGAGGAAGGCAGCTTTAAAGTGCCCTGGCCAGACCAGAGTTTGACAGTTGAAATTATTTTTAATGCTTTCAAAGGCACACATTTTATAAATATATTGCACATGCAGAGCATGTGCATAATGCATAATGTGTGTACACAACAACCTATTCAGGGCATTTCAGAGTCCATCTAGTAATGACTCCTCCTAAATGCTGGGGGTAAAAGATAAAGAGATAAAATCAAGAACCCGCCCTTCGGAACCACAGGCGCTCTAGCTGTCACACACCTGGAGTCCTTCTTCATCTTCCCCATTTTACCTGTGAGTAAGCTGGGACTCCTAGAGGGGCGACTTGCTTAAGGGTCATCATTAAATTAGGCCTAGAATCCAGTTTTCTGAATTCTACGACTTAAGATCATTATTTGATGATGAAAAGAAAATATTTACACTGTCAACGACCATAAAACAACCCTAAAAACAGGCAGAGCCATAGGGGTGGGGGTGGGGAGTCCTGGGTCTCATCCCAGCAAAAGCAGGCACATCCTGCCCCTTTTCTGGCCACTGCAACACAGGCACTGGGTGCTCATGGAATTATCATGCCCCTGGCATGGAAAGCAAGAGGCACAGTCATTCCTGTAAGCCTGCAGGCCAAGGGCATCACCCTGTTTGTAAAGATTAGAACTAGTCAGACTACCCTCTGGGCTTTGCTCCTCTGGGTTCTCTGGAATCTATGTCCTGATCCACTGAAGATTTGGAGAGGCACAAGGGGAAATATACAAATCCCACTTTGGACCTTTTCCCAGTGTGTACCTCTTCCCTTCTAAAGTGGCTTGCTCTTTCCCTGAAGGCCCTAGCCGCAGTACTGACAGGAGAGATGAGATCAGTTCTAACAATCAGACGACTAAATGGAAATGTCTACCACACCCTCTGGTTTTATGAAGCATCTGGCTCATTGAGCCTTAGTGACAGCGGAAAAGCTATTCTGCATAGAAACAGCCTCCGTCTCTTCAATTTGACTTCATCAGTGTCTTCATTTACCCGCTTCCTCAGCACCACCAAGGACTCACACAATGAGGCTTGGATGGTGCTCCGGTGAGGACACTGTGGACACGCCACTCAATACACTCATGGTTCAGTCACAGAACAGTCTGTCCTTTCATGGGCACAGGGGAATGAGCGCCAGCTCTGTAAGCGGGCATGCAGGGCATCCTGTCTGAGGGCCAAGTCCTGTTCCCAAGTTCCCCATGGTAGCCTTGGATACAGCTGGATGGGGGTGGGAAAGCACTGTGAGAGGCCTTTGTCCCCAGAGACTCTGGGAAAGGAGGGTGCAGATAGTTGCTGGGTTCTGGGCTAGGACAAGGAGGGGAAAGAACTGCAAAGAGACCAGAACTTCTGCAGACCTGAAAAGAAAGAATAGGCCAGGCAGACAAGAGATATTCCATATTTTCTAGTTTTCCTTCAGTGACTCCTGAATGTCCCCTTTTTAGGCTGCAAGAACCCTACACAGGAGGTCCAGGAGGTGTCTGTGCAGCACATGTGTGTGGTTCTGGTCATGCAATAGCATCATCAGGTTACCCCCAGTGAGTTGATGCAGGCTGTGGTGACATGTGGCTAAGCAGTGGAGAAAGACAAACTTGGTGACCATCCGTCCCTATGATCTGAAAGGTTCCAAGGTAGCAGGGACCACCAGAGTTTAGGGGAGCCTCTCTAGACTGAGCATGCTGGACTTACTTATAGTCTCAGATAGACTGCCTTGCTGGAGGGTTTTTTAAATTTGTTTATTTGGTTTTGTTTTGTTTTGTTTTTTTTCCTACCAAGGACTGAACCCAGGGGTGCTTAACCACTGAATTACATCCCAGTCCCTTTTAGTTTTTATTTTGAGACAGGATCTCACTAAGTTTCTCAGGGCCTCACTAAGTTGCTGAGGCTGGCTTTGAATTTTCGATCTTTCTTCCGCAGCCTCTCGAGTCACTGGGATTATAGGCAAGCACCTCCAAGGTTTGTTGCTGTAGGGTTTCTGAATCCCTTCTAGAGTACATGAGGTGCCTGCCTGATCATGTTATGATGTCCAAACATGGGTGATTTAATTGTCTGATAGGTAGTTCTTGGAATCATAATGATGATGATTTTTCTGGGACTTTTAATTTAAATTATCTATAATATGCTAGATACCTATTTATATGATTTCTCCAATAATCCTGGAATGTGGGTATTACTATCCCCTTTAATAAATGAAAACAAAGCTGCAGAAAGCATGACTGGGTAACTAGAAAGGGGCAGAGATAATTTTCTCACCTAGCACTGTCTTTTCCCAAAACTTGTATCTTTATGATAATCAGTACAGATGAGAACATGCATTCGAATTTAAAATTTAATTAGTATTTTATGTTTTTATTGCTATATAATGTGCATTCAATTTTAAGTATCACTTTTTCATCTCTGAGGGTACAACTCATACCCTAAAGCTCAGGAAGCACTCTGTCTCAAGTGTAATGTGGCCAACAAAAACACTGATGTATCTCAGGCTGCATTATCAGAAGCAAAGCATTAAGAAAGAGGGAGACAAATACCATTCTGCACTTCTCAGTTCACACCTGGAGCATTATGCCTCATTCTTGGGGCAACAAGGAAACAGGCCATGCCATAGAAGTCTAAAATGATCAGGGGATCTGACTTTGAAGGTGAATGAATCCTAAACCTATGCAGAAAGTTTTCCTTTGCAGAAAAACTCAGGAACTGAGGTTATTTTGCTCTAAGAAGAGTTGGAGTTTTTAGCCATGAGCTCAGATTAGGATGGGCAGTCAAGAAGAAAAAGGGATATCTTCAAAACTGAAGTGTGTGGTGGGTAATGAATAGCCCTAGAATCAGTACTAATGATACTGTTCACTGCTCAATAGGAAGAGGAGCTCTCCAATGCTTGGGACTGTTCACAGATAGAATATTCCACCTTGTAAGATAATGAGCTTCCCCATCACTGAAGCAGAGGCAGGACAAAGTGTGTGACAGAAGAGAGTCAAGCATTATGACTTCCAGCACCAAGTTCCACAATTCACCAGTTAATTTACCATCATAAATGTCCTTTCAGATTTTGTTTTCTCCCTCTTCAGACTTCATTTGCACCTAATCTGCTATACTCCATGGCCTTTACTCTTTCCTGACATTCCAGTCATAATTATATTTAACAATACTTCAATATTAACCTAATCATCAATGGTTTTATGTGTTTTTTGGAAGTAATTTATCTTTTTATTTTTTTATTTGTAGAACTAATAATTAATATCAAAGGCACTTTATCACTCAGCTACATCCCTAGACCTTATTATTTTTTATTTCGAGACAGGGTCTTGCTAAATTGCCCAGGCCAGCCTCAAACTTGCAATCCTCCTGCTTCAACCTCCCAAGTAGCTGGGGTTATAGGTGTGTGCCATCGCTGCAGGCAGTAATTTTAGGTACATGATCTCTTTGATTGCTCACTTTATACTGGATTTCTAACGTGGGGACATGATAGGGGGCCTTTAAAAGCAAATCTTTGATCCACTGGGAGAGTGATTTTACTTTTCACAAATTTATTTCAAAATTTTCTACTTAATGACCAAATCTTGTTATATTTTCCTCTTCTCCAGTAGAACTGTAGCAAGATGGTTTCTCCTGTCCCTGAATGATGAATTTACTTGTGTTGGCAACACCAGCTGTATATGCATTCAATTCAGTTCATTTATTCATTCAACAGATATTTGTGAAGTGTCCAAAATGTTCGAGGCACTGTGAAAACAACATTGAACAGTACAAACAAATTCTCTCCTCTTGTGGGGCTGCCTTTTAATGGAGGAGACAGACAGTAACAAGATAAAAATAAATACATATGCATGTGTGTGTGTGAAAACCACACAGACAAGTGGATGGTACACACCTATAACCCCAGCTACTGGGGAAGCTGAGACAGAAGGATCACAAATTTGAGGCCAGCCTCGGCAACTTAACAAGACTTTGTCTCAATGTGAAAAATAGTAAAAAGGGATGTGGCTCAGTGGTAGAGCTGCCCTGGGGTCAATAAATACCCATGTGTGGTGGTATATACCTATAATCCCAGCAATCTGGAAGGTTGAGGCAGGAGGATCACAAGTTCACAGACAACCGAGGCAATTTATGAAAGCCCTACTTCAAAATAAAATACTAATAAAGAGAAGCATAGGCAAGATAAACAAAATATGAGATGGTGACAAGCTCTCAAGAGAAGACTATAGCAGGAATAAGTGTGTGGGTGAGGCAGGGGAAGAGAAAGAGGATGTTGCTATTTAAATGGGGAGGTGAAGTCCCTTTAAATATTAAATAGTGGGAGCTTTACTAAGAAGGTGACAGAGACTCTAAAGTGCCAGAACATAGGAGGCAGAGGGGACAACAGATGCAAATGTAAAACCTCAGCTGTGTTCTGAATCCCTGCTGAGTGCTTAGCATCATGTCAGATGAACTAAAACACCAGCCTCTGAACAGCAGGATCTTGCAGAGGAAAGAACACATCTGCACCCAAAACAATAGGCAGTTAACAGCCAAGTGCTAAATTGGGCAGATCAGATCACTGAAAAACTTCTCCTCCTTAGTTAAACTGGAACAGCCATTGTCCTTTGAAACACTCCTGGCATACCCCGACCTCCTGGGCACTGACTGTGCCACCACCCAGGCGAGAATGCTCTTCCTACATTTCTGCATTGGATTTTATACAACCTTAGCCAGGTGTGGTGGTGCATGCCTGTTACCCGAGCTACTTGGAAACCTGAGGCAGGAAGATCACACGTTTGAGGCCAGCCTGGACAACTTAGCAAGACGTGTATCAAATTAAAAAGGGCTGAGGATATAGCTCAGTGGTAGAACTCTCCTGGGTTTAATCCCAGTATGGTGGGGGGGGGAATTTTATACACAACCTTGAAGCCCACCCAAACTTGTCCTCTTTTATGAAGCTCTTCCTGACCACCCAGCATACAGTATTTCCTTTTTCTAATTCTACACATTAGGAGGCCTCCTCCCAACCTAAAGAACTAGAACCCAAATTTCAAAAAGATCTACAGGTGATCCAAAGTGTACAATGAGGTCTGAAAAACAGTGCTGTTTCTTCAAATGTGGCCATCTATTGTAAAGCCCTGGGGAGCTTTTCAAAATCCCAACACCTTGTTCCACTTCTGAGATTCCAATTTAATCAGTATGAGTGTGAGCTGGGCAACAGGACTTTTTCAAAATTTCCCAGGTGAGTCTAACAGGCAAGCACACTCTGAAAATTACTAGTAGCTCCCCTCTCATTTCCTTCAAATCCTTCTCCCTGTTCTTTCTGCTCTAGCTGTCCAACAGCCTGTCTGTAAGCCACGTCTTTTTTTCCCCTGGAGGTGGATTCTTAGGTCTCTAGCACCAGAAGTTGCCACCCTCTTCACCCTTCCTCTCCTGGCTCAAGGCTCTTGGCTCAGCTTCATCAAGGACTTCACAGAATGAAGGACTGCAGCAGGGACAGAGAGAGGAGGTGAACTGGAGCAGACGCCCCACTCAGCATGTGGCCTATAAAAAGGCCTTGGGCAAGCCGCTTAAATACCATCTCTGTAAAGGGGCAACAACAGTATGTCTCCAGTCTGCCTCGTGGAGTCACAGGGTCTTGAGAAGATGAACAGAGATCACATGTGAAAGCATTTTTAAAATAGTAGAGTACAAATGAACATGAAAGCTGGAATGAATTCCTGTCCAGTAGTCCTAAGGTACTCATTTCAAACTTAAAAGTTTTTTAGTTCTCTTATTTCCCAAATCCAAGCCAGACTTTTAAGCAAAATTTTATCTTAGCATCCAAAAGGAAGGACTATTGCATGTGTAGTGTCTGTATTAACATGTGATTCAATAGTCACAATTTGACCTACCCTTCGTTACTAGATGACAGCAATTTTGTGACTTGAGGATATTTTAATTATATGCTAACCAACGAGGCTTAATTTAAGAAAGTCCACACTACACCACTACCAAAGTGACGAGTAGTAATTATCACCGACCCACATGACCTCATTTTCATCTTTTAAGGAAAAGTATAGCATCTTCATTTAGCCATTCTGTTGATCTGCAAACTGAAAGACTGAATGACCCTGGCATTGTCAAAATAGGTTCTCAGTTTTACTAAAAGGAGTAGTCCATTAAAAGTCCTGCTCAAAATGGGCATGGTGGTACCCACCTGTAATCCCAGCAACTCAGGATGTTCAGGTAGGACAATTGAAAGTTTGAGGCCAGCCTCAGCAAATTAGCAAGACCCTGACTCGAAATAAAAAATAATAATAAAATTAAAAAAAGATTGGGGAAGTAACTGAGTGGTACAGTGCCCCTGGGTTCAAACTCCAGTAACACAAAATAAAGTCAAGCTCAATGCTAAATACCAGAAATTAAGGATAGATACAACTGTGTTGCCTTAATCTAGACCAAGGAATTGAGAAAATAAAGAAAGTTTCCTCTACCCAACCATTTTTTCCTTCATCTAGCCTTAAAATTTCTTTGAGGCTCTTGTTCTGGCACGTTTTTATTGATTTTTTTAATAACAGACACAAATGTCCTTGGGAGGAGCAACAAGAACTAGATGTTGAAAGGAGCAACTATACTCATCTTTTGGATTCCACAGATCAGGTTTAAAAGATTTGGGGAATCCACATGGAATGGCTATTTTAATTTTTCTGAGAAAGGACATCAACCAATAGCAATGACAGGTATTGTCATTTCATAAGAGAATGGGCAGTTCAAAATAAATAAAGCTATGAAAAACACAGTCTCCACATAAAGGATTGTCCTTCTCAGGAAAAGACGATTCTAACTTTAAAACTGTGATAATATAACTGGGTAAATATATTACATTGCCCTACCTTTCCTATGGGTCTGCATTTGTGAGCCACTATTCTAGAGGACTAGGCGTTAAAGTGAGCTGACAATGTTTAGGACCTGGAGATCAGGTGGGGGCCAAAATAAGAGTACATTCTAAAAAGTGGGAAGAAAGAAAAGAGGAAAGAGCTATTAATTTTGACTCGGATTGCATGCAGATACTGATAACTGAATGCTAGGATACTATATACTGGGCTTTAAGGGAATTTCATCCCTTACCATTAAGCAGGGATGGCAGGAGCCCCACCCCCGGTAACTGAAGAAAGAAATCTCACAGTGGCAGAGTCCTTGGGCTAACTTTTCTCTTTCAGCCTGACTGTATCCTCTGTCTCTGAGGGGATCCTCCTCCCATTTCACAGGAGGGAAAGGGGAGGAGGAGAGGAAATGTGGACACCGTGTCAACAGCTTGAACATAAACTAGAAATGCAACTTAATGCAAGGAAGGGAGACAGTAATCTTACTATAGGTGAAGACTTACAATCAAAGGAAGCCCTGCCTACTTTTTAAATGACATGAGCCACAAAAGTATAATGTTTTATACACAAAAGTGACGAAATATTTGTTGTTAAAAGATGATGTCCATTTTGCCTTGAAAACCTGAAGCTCAGAGGAGCTGCCCAAGACCACCCAGGGCCTAGCCCCCAGCCCCAGCTCCCAGGGCCACCCACCTTGGGCGTTTCCTTTGGCTTCCCTCTCTCAGTTCACACTCTGTCCTGTGGAGCAATGAAAACAATATCCTTAGGTCATGAAGTGTCCCCCCTCTTTCTTTCTTTGCTGTTACCAGACAGGTTTTCCCTTTCCTGGATGTGGTAAACAAAAACGAAAGCAAAATAAAATAAAATTTAAAAACCAACACTTTGGGGGCACCTCCTTCCTTCTTGCTAAGGCGGGGCCAGGCCTGCACCCCACCCCTGGGCTTGAGAGGCAGACCCAGCGCGGGTGTCCTGGGTGCAGGAGGCCGGCGCTGAGGTGGGCTGCAGGCAGGGCCTCTGACTGCCCCAGGGCTTCCCCACTGCCCAGACCCAGGCGCCAAGTGACTCACACGTCCCCGAGGGCGTGCCGGGAAGCGGCCGCGACGCGCGGGGGCGTGAGGGCTTTCCCACCGCCGCAGAATGTGTGTCCCTAATGCCGAGAAGGGGATCAGAAACCCGCGGGCGGAGTGCGCGAGAGGAAGTCCTGGCGCGGGACAGAAACCAGCTCGCTTTTCTTTTAAACCGGCCCAGAGGGAACGTGGCATTGACGTTGTCAAAGCTAAACGTGGCCTCCCTCGGGCACCGAAGGGGCGAGCGCGCATCTAGACCCCAGGGCAGGTTAAGGAAGTGTCCTGTTGTCCCCAGCCCGGCCGTGGGTCTGGGAACGGGAATTGCAGGAGTGAGTGGAGAGTGCGCAGGAGACGGGCATTCGGCGGGCTCCTTCTCCTGCCTCACCCCCGACACGGAGCCTCGCAGGCTGACCTGAAGCCAGTCCACCAGCAAACGGCAAGAGGAGCTGGCTAAGGACGGCCTCTGAGCAAAGAGGGCCTTTGAGAGGAATAGAGTGAAATGAAGGCTCGGCCAAAGAACCCCCGCCCACCTCCCCTTCCCAGCCAGCCGTTTCTCCATCAGAGATTCCTTTGTCTTCGACGCTGGCCTCTCAACACCCTTCCAGGAGGCTGGGGTGGGAGACCGCTAGGCAGAATTGTAGGAGTGGGAACAAAGACGGGCCGTGGGTGGAGGCCTGCTGGGGCTTTGCAGGCACGGCTCACACACACCCGTCGGGGCACAGCCTCGCCGTGGGAGGGAAGGGCCACCAGGAGG
The DNA here is from genome assembly GCF_902686455.1 of Sciurus vulgaris. Taxonomy (NCBI): domain Eukaryota; kingdom Metazoa; phylum Chordata; class Mammalia; order Rodentia; family Sciuridae; genus Sciurus; species Sciurus vulgaris. The sequence goes on along the minus strand of NC_136470.1, from coordinate 69,639,757 downwards.
AATGGGGCGAAAGCTCCTATCAGGCAGGGCAAGTTCATAAACAAAACCTTGGCACTGAAAGAGGAGGTAAAGATGAAGGGCATGGTACAGCAGTTGTCCCCATCTCCATCCTGCATTATTTTCATTTGTCTCCACCATAAATGCTACTTGTAAAGACAAAAGTCAAAGTTCCGGTCTCTGGTGCCAGTTCCCTAAACCCGACTCCCCTCTTTGCTTTGCCAGTCTGCTTATCTTAATTAATAATTATCATCCCCCCCCTTTTTTTTCATGTTAGTTTGAGTTGCTTCACCCCAACCAATAGAGTCCTGACCAATAATACACCTTTTAATCCAGTGATTTTACTTTCTGGAAACCAAAGAATATAAATAAAAGAGTCATATGCCTCAAAATATTCACTGTGGTTTGTCTTATGATATTAGAGGAATTATAAATATAAATGTCTAATAACAGAGGGGTCAATAAACTGGTACTTTTGTATGAGAAAACATGACAGGGCCTTAATGCTTTATATATAAGATTTGATAACAATATAGATTGAGGTTATAATAGTAAATAAGAAAGTGAGATACAAAATTATATATTATATTAAATATAATTACAATGTGCAGAAAATACATATAGGAAAAAACCCTGGAAGGAAATTTACCAAAACATTACATCTTTGAGTGATAGAATTACACCCAAATGTTTTTCCTCTCTGACATATAGTTTCCAGTTTCTCTATATTAAGGACAAGCATGTATTATTAATTGAAATATTGAAGCACTGATTTCAAAATTTGTACATGAAAAAATAACTGCTGAATAGGAAGTCACCTGGCCTGGATAAAAGGAAGAAAGAAAAAGTACTTGAGTAATTTTTCCATAAACTGGACAATTTTCTATAAAAAAAGGGGGGGGGTACCTGAAAGTTAAAAGGGATGAGTAAATTTTTATATGTTCAAGATATGAATGAAAGGGAAGGGCATACCAGAGTGGGCTAGAGGAGGAAAAAATATCTGCGCTATAGAATACACAAAAAAGGGAAATGAGATGGAAGCTGATTCCCAATTGACAAGGACATGCTGATTCATGGGTGGAAAGGAAGAAGACTGGAATGGAACTTTTAATGGCAAAGGAAAGAACACATTCATAAACATGAATTTAAGGAGGTAAGGGTGTAAAGGGTAAGATAACAGTATCATGAAAAGATTTTTTTTCTTTTTTTGTGGTACTGGTGATAGAACCCAGGGCCTTGTACATGCTAGGTAAGCACTATGCCACTGAGCTACATCTCTAGTAGCTCATTTTATTTTGAGACAGGTTCTCCTTAAGTTGCCCAAGCTGGCTTCAGACTTGTGATCCTCCTGCCTCAGTCTCTTAAGTAGCTAGGATTTACAGGCCTGACCAAAAAACCGATCTCCACAATAAGTGTACTGTATTTATCAGGAGAATATTTACTAATCTTCAGAATAAGTGTGCAAAATGAATTGAACATGCTCACATTTGGCCTGAGGTTGTTGATATTAAGTTTTTTATCCCAACCTCAGCAAAACGATGATTATGTTCACTGGGGGTTGGAAGAGGTCTGACTGACAATCATGTGGACCCCACCTTTGGGGCCTATTCTTCCTCTGCAGGGAGAGAAGAGAAGATGAGGAAAGCTTCATGTCTGCATGCTTGGTGCCCCTGAAGATCCTCAGGAGCAGCAGAGAACATATACTAATTAACAGTCTTGTATGAGGATCCGGTAGAGTGGAGAACATAGCAGAATCCTCTGAGTAACCTAACATTACAACTGTACTTTGAGCAATGGATGGAGTGTGAACTGTGCTGAGGATCTGTGTCATGTTAGAAGGTAAAGATCTTGTTCTGGGATTGAAATCTAGGATTCTCTGGATGGTGCACATAAATTTTACCAAGCCAACTATGGAGACCTCTCTGGCTGGGCTTATGGAAGTCTCTGTGGTTCCAATTTCCCTCTCTTGATCTTACCCCTGCCAGGGGAGATGCCTTGCTGACCTCACCTTTTGCTGATATCACCAGATGTGGGCTTTTTATTCACTTTCCCTCCCCTACCTATTGAAAGTTGTATCCTTTCACAGGTGATGAAGTGGGAGACTTTGGACCTTCCTGGATTCATGGCCTTCTAACAACACTCTAGATCTCCAATGCCATCTCCTTCCAGTCTCCCCAACCTCACCACCCCTTTGTTCTAATCACTGGAAGAGATTACAGGAGGCAGGGAAAGCCACCCACTTTTTTTCTAATTAAAAAAAATTTGATACTAGTGAACCCAGGGACATTTAACTACTGAGCCACATCCCCAGCCCTTTTTATATTTTATTGGGAGACAGGATCTCAGTAAGTTGCCTATGGCCTCACTAAGTTGCTAAGTCTGGCTTTGAACTTGCCATCCTCCTGCCTCAGCCTACTGAACTATTGGGATTACAGGCATGCACCACTGCTCCTGGCCCACACAGGGTTCTTTTCAAGCTTTTGAGCCAGGAGACAGGATGTGTTAGCACTAGGAAAATGTTAGGCTTTTTACTAATACTTATTGGTTAAATGAAGATAAAGGAGTACAATGTTTGGGTTGGATATGACTGTGTTGGTGCCAAGATGGAGGATGGGAACTGTCTTGTTTGATATTCTACAATTCAGAATGCAGAGAAATGTTATCCTCTTCAGATGTCTTATGCTACAATACGCAGTGATTCCTTAATACCTTATTTCCACCAAAATCCACGAAGGTAGCAGACAAATCATCTTATGTAAAAATTATAATAGTAGAACAAAATGCATTTATATTTACTTTTCCTAAAATTATAACACCAATTATAATACTTATAATTATAGTAATAAGTATTTTGATGACACTCAAACTCACAAAATAGAAATTTCTGACCTTGTTGTGAAAGAAAGGAAGAAAAAGAAAGACAGAAAGAAAGAAAGAAAGAAAGAAAGAAAGAAAGAAAGAAAAAAAGAAAGAAAGAAAGAAAGAAAGAAAGAAAGAAAGAAAGACACAACACAACCAACTCTTTTAAGACTACTTTTTAAAAATATGTGATGAAATCCAGAAGGGGCTTTTATCTCATAACACCCATACCAGAAGATTAATCTCTGTGGTTGGCGGCTCATTCTGATTGGGAATATGTTCGAGCCCAGCTTTGGAATCCTCTCTCTTCAGAACATCTGCTCCACAGTTGTTAATGTTTGTTTGGTATTGCCCAAAAGAAGGCAGCAGAAGGGAAGAATTCTTAACAATGAGTCCCAAGATAGATTAGACCAGCAGCGGTGCTTATTTTGAAAAGGCATTTTTTGGGAGCAATCTGACCTGTACATGAAAAAAAATGCACAGGTCGTCGGGACCAAGAGATGGATGTCCATCTAATGCTGGAATGTAGTTCAGCTTGTTTTCACCACTTCTCAAATTTTCCCCAGAAATATTTGAATTATTACTGCATTCCACACTAGCAGAACTTAGTTTTTTAATTTTTTAGAGATCTGAACGTCTAACTCAAAACTAATTCTAAGAGAGATTTTTACAGTATTCTAATAGAAGTATGCAAGAGTAAAAACATTCCTAGCTATCTTAAAGAGAAAGTCTAAGTAAAACATGTAACTGTGGTCTATCATTTGTAAATTTCTGTACCAGTCAAGAGGAGAACTGTCAATTCTTTAGGTTCCATGAAACTGGACTAAACTACTTGATAAGTAAGTAAAATATCTCCTACTTTCCTAAAATGAGGTTCAAGACAAATCAAGTACTTCTTACTCCTGCATTTATGGAGTTAAAAAGTTATATAGAAGGCAAAAATCAAGTTATTGTATGTTTCCAGGAGAGATTAGTGAACAGTTCTTCTGTCAACAGTATTATCTTTAAGTTATTCTTACCACACAGAGTTCTAATGGGGGCAATGTATTATGATTCTGAATTTTCACTTAGTGAAAAACCATTGAGACCTAGCTCTTGAAACTCTGTAGAAACAGCTGGGTTTAGTTTCAAAGCTCCAAAATTAAATTGAAAGAGGGAAAGACCCTAATCCCTCAGCCATCTGTTCAAAGAAAATGAAGGAAATGACAATAGAACTTTCTGCTGGGAATAGTAGTGCCCTTCCAACTGAAACCTGCAAGCTCCTTTCCCCTGCACACTTTCTACTGGTCCTCTCAACACCCCAATATCAAGCAAATATTTTTATCCTCATGTTAAGATAAAGAAACCGAGGCTTAGAGAGGAATCTTACTCCATGTCACACCAAACATCATTATAAAGGGCAGGACTTCCACCTAACTGACCACTTCAAAAATCCTAAGGTTTTATTGTACTCTTCTGTATCAGCTTCCAATCCTCCTTATTCCTTCCTAACCTCCTTCCTTTCTCTTCTTCTTTCCTTTCCTTCTGCATTAACTGGGATGCATTTGTAACAGCAGACGTTGCTAATGTTCACATAAGAAAAACTTTTATCCACGATGGCAGGAAGGCTAACTATTCATAGAAATCTAGAGCAGTGGCATTAATGTCAGCTCTATGGTTCTGCCTTATTTCTTTCCTGTTTCTATTGAAAACAAAATCTTTATTATATAAAGCATAAAACAGCACATTATAGATCAGTGCTGACCAGTTTTTGCCAGATAACTGTGTGTGTATATGCTTGTTGTTGTTTTTTTTTTTTGTGAAATGTCTTACCCAAAACAAACCACATGCACTGCCCAGGGGAAGTGTTCTAGGTAAGTCCAAGGGTGACAGATCTCAGAAAGGAAGTATTGGTGAGGCCAGGAGGAAGAAAGGCACAAGGGAATGGGAAGTGCGTGGTTAGGCAGACAAAAAAATTTTGCTGATTTGAAGATTCAAGCAGCAGTGGTTTTTCAAACTTGTCTTTCCGAAGCATAAACTTCTTTGTTCAGATTAATGTCATCCAAAGCATAAAACCAACAGCACTGAAGGGGAACCCTAATGCTCCCCCTTCAAGACCTCTCTAGTGGCCCCAGCTATGAGAATAGCATAGCACAGCATTAAGGTTGTTAAAATAATCGGGCAAAACCAATTTCTTAGTATTAAAATATGAGCCCCACAGCAAGTGTTTTGCCAAGGGCCCCTAACTCAAGGCCACTCTAATGCAGGGATTTCAGAGAGAAGAGGCAGCTAGCAGCGATTCCTATCCTTCCTAGAAACCTGATTACTTATCTTCAGAGCTGAGTTTACCTTAAGTAGAAGAGCTTTGAAAACAGGTTTGGCTTCTTAACCAAACTGCTGGGGCTTATTAGATTGCTGTGGGCTGTGTTCAGTTTATTCAGACATAGGATAACATTTCTAAACAGAGAAAACTATTCTTAAAAACTTCCCTCTGTGCTGTACTGACAAACTGATATAATCAATATTCCTTTAACTATTCACTATTTTCAAAGCACAGTATTTTTGTGCCCATTATCTTTTCAGATCCCCACCCCATGAGACAAGCTGGGATAGATATCCTTATCCCATTTCAGAGATAAGGAAATGGAGGCTGAGAAATATGAAAAGACTCCCTCAAGGTCACATGACTAATATGTAGGATTTCTGAATCCTGTCCAGAGCTTTAAACATGCATGATATGTGCATCCAATGCAATAGTAAATAAAGGTCACATATTTGGCATTACCAGTTCTCTGCCCTTGGGGAACATCAGTGACCTCATAATATAGCAGATCTAATAATTACCTGTCTCATCTACTTCACAGGATTTTGAAGAACAAATGAGATGGTTTGGTAAAGTACACACTAAGGGTCAGTATGTACTTCTTCCTCTTCTACCTCAATATTTTGGCAGGTTCCCTGTCCTATTAACTTGGACCTCACTTTTACAAACCAAATAAAATTCGTTTCACACTCTCTGTTGGTATAGTGGAAGTCTTGCCAAAGTCAGCAGCTGGCCATTGGCCAGAGCAGCCAGCTGGCCATGCTTTTTGCACAATCTCAAACCAAAGCTCTTTTTCTTGCCATGTCAGAGATTTGAGGATGCACTGCCAAAGGTTTCAAAGGCTTCTTTACCCGGAGTCCCAAGTATGTAAGCACTGAGGATCAGGCTGATGCTTAGGAAGGACCTCAAGGGAGTACACAGGAGGGAAGCCGGGTCTCTGTGGGGTCATCACAAGTCAGGGTCTTGTCTCCTCCCTGGCATAATAGGAGCTTGAATTTGCCAAGTTCACTGAGGGGGATCTGTTTTCTTCAGCTAAATTCAAAGGGGATGATTTTGTAGAGTCAGATGGCAATTTAATAGTTTTTCAAAAATAGGAGTTCAAAATCAGGTTTGGACTTTTTATAGATGGGGGCCTCATTGAAGAGACCAAATTGCAGATGACAAATGTGTTTGATGAGAACGAAATCAGAGTAAAGAATGTTGGACTAATTAAGGGAATATGCATGCTTCGATAAAATTAAAAATCCTTGTTTCTTTAAAGTATAAACATTATACATGTTCCTTATTACAAAAAGAAATTCAGACATCACGGAAACACATCAGTATATGCAGAGGAAAGAAAAAAGCATCTATTCAGAGGAAGCTACTGTTAATGTTTATGAACTGACCCTTTCAGGCTTCCTTATATATTTAGTTAAGATGGAATTATACTGTACAGGCAGTTCTATGAACTATTTTTACTTAATGTGTTCTTGAACATCTTTCTATGCCCTTAAATGTATGCATTTATTTATTTTAAAATATGGAAATCTTCACACATTTACAGGGGGCCATGCTAATCTTTTCTGTATTGTTCCAATTTTAGTATATGTGCTGTCACAGTGACCACTATGTCATCCTTGTAACTAGTTGTATACAAGGATACTCTTCTCAAGCTGTGAGGTAGTCTTACAAATCCTCCTCCCTCCTTCCCTCTCAGGGATCCCTGATGCTGCATGGTTCTCAGAAACTCATTTACCTGTTATTTCTGGCCAAAAAGAATAGGCAGCCAGAAAACACCACCGGCCAGCTGCATCTTCTCAGGCAAATGACTTTACCCTCCAGGGCCTCAGGTTCACCATGGTTTAAATAAGAAGTTTGGATAGAGATTTTCTAATATTCTTTTATCTCTAAAATGACATACCAGCTTCTGGTTCATTTATCTCTGTGTTTGCCTTGGCACTGGATAATCCTGGCCCTGTGTGAAAGGGGGCCCCATGGGGAGCCCCAGCTGTGCACCTGGATGATGCACTTGAAGCCCTGAAGAAACTTTGCTGATAGCAGATGGTTGAAGCTGGCAGGGCTGGGGGAGGCACAAGGGTGTGTAGAAGGGTTATATTAGTGAGAGCAGCTCTCCGGATTTCCTGCCAATATGGCAGTGGGTGAAGTCTATAAGGAGGCATCAAACTCACAGCATACTTGACAACTTTTGGGGCCTTTTAGCCTCTGTAAGCCCAAGTGTCTAAACTGCAGGATAATTATGGAATTTGGTTTTTTTGTTTTATAGCCCTCTTGCACATATTATCTCATCTAATTCATGATCCTTATATTTAGATGAAGAAATCAAGATTCAAAGAGTGTGTTGATTTGCCTAGGACCACATGACAATTATTTGCAGAATGAAGCCTCAACTTAAGGTTCATCAGCGATTTTTTCTCGCCCTTTCACAGTTTCTGCAATGGTGCACACAAATACATGACAGAAGCACACACACATGCAAAATGTTCATATAGAATGCACTCCCCACCCTGTGTCATCACAGACCTGAGACTGTATGACCCTTCCCTGGACTCAGTGTTTCATTCAACAGATAGTTGTAACCATTTTACTAGGCACTGGTGATAAAATGATGAAGTAGAATGCGTGGTTCCTGAGCTGACCTAGGATTATCTAGAATCTAGGATAAGGTAGGGATGGAATGGAGGGATGGGTGTTGCAGTCAGTGTGATAAGCGTAGGACTGGAGAAGGGTAGAGCAAAACAGAGCAACAGAAAGGGCACTTAACTCTTCCTCAGAGGGAGGAAGGAAAGCAGCCTGCAGGAAGGGGAGGTGTCTGAGTGTGAAGCCAGTACACTCTTCACACTCATTGTAAAAACCTACCAATATAACTATTTTCTGTTGGTATGAATAGAGTACATTTGTCTTTCCTCATGCATGCTAGGAAGTCATTGAAAGGTTTAACGAGTGACACTGGTGACAAGTTCTTATTAAGGCATTCTCCTTTTGCTAACTGTAAGAATTTACCAATATTTACCAACTATTTTCTGATTCTACCTTAAGGTATATTCTGGTTGTTTTTGCAGAGATAGAGATATTCAGCTTAGTATACTTCTCCAGTTTAGGCCGCCATCTCCAGTTCACCTGCTTTTGCTACCCTGCCTGGTCCCCCTGGTCTGTGCCAGGTTGGTCTGGATAACCACTGTGATCAAGATGCCACGGACATGCCAGCATGTGGGCCAAACAGCTTCTAACTGTACCTTGCTCTCAGCCTCTACCTTAACCCAGGGCCTAGACCTCAGCCAACAGAATATCAATTGCCTAGGAAACATCTCATCGATACTGGAACACAAATGTAAACTATAATTAGAAATATGTGAGCTAGCAAATTCTACTCTCACAATAAGCAAAGGAAAGCACTATTAATATTCAGTAAGTTATACATAACAGAAATTACTAATGAGTGATGTGTGGCTCATATAACATAGTAAATAAAAAATCAGTTTATCAATATTTAGACAGTAAGAGAAGTGTTGAGGGAACTTGTAAAAAGAGAATGTTTCATAATAAAGAAATGGTTAAATACATTATTATATATATATAGGTATGTGTGTGTGTGTTATATACATATATATAAAGCACACAGTGCTGAGGATCGAGTTCAGGCCCTCCTGTATACTAGGCAAGCACTCTACTGCTAAGCTACATCCCTAGCCCCTGTATTATGGTAGTTTTATTAAAAGCATATATATTTTCTTGTATATATCCAAAATATCTATGGAAAGATTTCTAAGAAAATTAGTAGTAATTTCTTCTGGAGAGAGGAACAGAAAGGCTGGTGTCAGGGAGGTGAGGGAGATTTTTAAACTATACTTTTTAGCATCTCTCATATTTTCAACCACAGGAATGTAAGAGATGATTTAAAATGTAAGACTAACACTTAAAAAAAAAATCCATTCAGCCATCCAGTTAAAAGGAATAAGAAAGTTATAATTACAAAAACAGCTAGTTCTTCGAGATATATTGTTGTTTGAAGACAGTGTCACAAAACATGTGTGACATAACTTTATTTACCCACTGTGTATTTTTTTAGTATATGCACAGAGGCAGGTCTTTGCTGTCCAATGCAGTAGCCAGTAGCCACAAGCAACTATGTACATTCAACTTAATTAAAATAAAGAGTTCAGTTCCTCAGTGGCACCCACCACATCAAGGGCTCATTAGATGGCACCTACAGAGCATATTTCCATCACTGGAAGTTCTACTGGACAGAACTGGTCTAGAAGAATCAGCCCTGACAGATAATTGACAAGTGGAGCCATAACAAAATGAGACTGGACTTCATACTTTACAAATCTCCATAGTGTTTGATTTTTATTTTACAGTTACTTTTGTAATTTTACAAGAGAAAAAGGATAAAGTTGCATATTTTATTATTTTTTTCTTGACTTTTGATATTCTTCTCAGTAGCCACAGGAGTCATGGCAAAGAGTGGCCAGGAGAGTTGCATTAGTTTTGTGTTACTGATGATGGTTGAGGCAGGCTAACCTTGTAAAGAACAAGCATGTGTACACTTGTGAAAGTTCAAGGGCATGACACAGACATAGGCTTAGCTCTGGTGGGGACCTTACAGCATGGTGGAAGAAGTTTGTCTAGGAGCAAAAGATCAAATCACATAGAGGAACAGGAAGCCAGAGCACCCCAGGGCAAGTCCCAGCTGATGTAAGGACTTGCTGCTAGGCCCCACCTCTTAATCAACCCATCACTTCACAGTGTGTTCTTGCTGAAGAACAGGCCTCTGGGGGGCACTTAAGCTATATCCATACCATAGCAGGAGCCACTCTGGTAAGGGAGTGATGGAGATGAGTACTGTCCAGAATGAACACAGGTCTAGGAAGAGCCTGTCAGACCATGGTGTCCCTCATACCTCAGCTTGCTCCCTTCTGGCCTGTTTTTCAGTCATATGGGAGAAGGAAAAAAAAAAAAAAAAAAAAAACAGTTTAAGGGTGGGTTGGCTACAGAAGGTAAAGTTTGAATTATTTTTAGTTCTTTGCATTCTGGAATCTGGTGAAGCCAAGGAAGGCAGTGGACTCAAAGGCCTACCTCCAAGGGATCCCAAGGTCTCCCAAGGGACAGTGACCTGGGAGGGTAGGGCACTGCTCCAAGGTGGGGACAGCCATCCTGGTGGAATAGGAGCATAGAAGGCCAAGTTCAAATGCGACCTTAGAGCACAACTGATGAGAACAGCGGATCTGATACCTGCCCTGTGGCTTCTCAAATTGAAGGAAAGACAGATGAAGAGAAAGCTGGAAGAAAGAGATCAGATGCACTAGAAGCTTGACCAAGAGGCAGGTGAAAAGGAACATTATAGTTTTTCGCCTCAAATAAACCTTGGATTTGAAATATTAAACATTCTCCTGGTTATCATTCACAAGACAGAGTGAAATAAAATTTCCTAAGATTATAAATAAATGAAACATACTTTGAAAGTCTGGTTTACAGTTGCTCTGGGCACCTCAATTTCCCTCCACCTGAAGAAGTTTTTTCCTTGACCCAGTTTCAGTTTTTTCTCAACAGCAATAATAAGAACAGAAAGAAAAAGAAAAAAAGGACACGATATCTTTAAATGTAGCTCTTTTGAGATTTCTCTTCCTTTATCTATCTGGAATTTCAATGGACACATTTGTCTTCACCAGCCTTTTCCCTGAAAGATTTTTTTTTTTTTTTTTTTTTTTGAGACAGAGTTTCAGTAAGTTGCTCAGGGTCTCCCTAAGTTGTTAAGGCTGGCTTTGAACTTGAGATCCTCCTGCCTCAGCCTCCCCAGTTGCTGGGATTACAGGTATGCACCACTGTAGCTGGCTTCCCTGAAAGATTTTAAAGGGTCATTCAACAGCCATATGTTCCCATAAATATAACCCAGGCTTGTAGGCACCTTCACCCTTGTTTTTTTCTGAGAATGTTGATCCTGCCATACTTTTTTATACCTCTACACCTGGGAGTGTGCTGTTCCCTCTGCCTGGAATATCTTCTCTTCAGGAAGAGGCCACTTGCCTTCTACTCATAAGATTCAACTCCTCTGAATCAGAATTGATGTCATCTACTTCCTATTGTGGTTGGTGTGAGAATTGGTTGAGGATGTATTCATCTCTTGCATGGGATTGTGATTCCCCCACAAGATCAGAAAATGCCTGTTTATCCCTGTGTCCCAGCGGATCCTGTGTCTTAGTAGATGTTGGTGGCTTCTGATGACCATCTCATGCTGCACTCCCACAATCACCACGCTATTCCCTTTGCTCAAGTTAATGATACCAAGCCAGTCACATGCTGCAGGAGAAAAAAAATTGCAGTAGGTTGAGTAATGCTCTCCTCCCCCAAAGAGGTTTACATCCTTATTCCTGGAATCTGTGGATGCTACCATATATGGTAAAAGGATTTTTGCAGATGTGATCAAGTTAAAGATCTTGAGATGGAGGATTACCTTGGATCATTTAAATGGCCCTGTTGAAATCACAGGGTCTTTCTAAGGGAGGAGATCAGAGATCAAAGGGGAGAAGGCAATGGGAGAATAGAAGCCAAGAGAAGAAAGGTGATGGGGTGGATGGCCATGAGTGGAGGCATAGGGCAGTCTTTAGAAGCTGGTCCCTTCTGGAACTGGCCCTGCAGACACTAGTACACAGAGAATGATCTCAGTCTTTAAGGAGCAGATTTTCTTTCTACTCAAGGGAAGAAAGAATTTAGGAAACGGTGCTAGAGGCGAGAGGTAATGAAGGTCTGACTAGCGTAGAATCACTGGGAATGGGGCTAAGTGACCATCTGGGGGATTTACTGGCATTACATGTACAGGTGTGTTGGAGTTGAAGGCAGAGGGTGGGGATCTAGGCTCCCTCAGAATTCTTCCATTTGGTCACTTTCTGCCTTGTTGGATTCCAACACCCCACAAGCCCATCCACTTCATCTGAGTGTCTTTCCTAATTCTCTTTACTGCTTTAAAAATCCCATTTTTTCAGTTAACTCCAATTTAGTGTTGGGAAGAAGAAGCTTGTTTGACTAATTCCTTCTAATATAAAACCAATGAATAGTGCCTCTAATCTTCCCAGGTGTGTGAGCATTTACAACAAAGCACTATCTAATTCAAAGGGCTCTTGCTCTAACTGGTAGGTCTCTGAACCCTGTCACGAAGGCAAGAACTCCCTGTGGATTGAATCCCTTGGTTAAGAATGTTTTCTGGGATCGAGATCTTCTTTCTTGCACACCAGCAGGTGACCCTGTAATGTTCTCTCATCATCCTGGGCTATTCTTCACAAAGCCCTTCAGGTCAAGTCAGTTTGTTCTTTGACCACTTAGGACTGAGCCTGGGCTCCTTGTGGCACTCAGTTACCCACTGTTATGGCTTGTTCTCTGGTTGCCTCCAGGTGAGGGCCTCCTCTGCTTGACTACAGTGCAAGTCAGGAAGGGATCATGGAGTGAGATGGAACAAGACAGGGCTTGGTGAACCTTGATTGTAAGCATGAGTTATTGTAGTCTTAGGTACATCACTTTTACCTCTCTACAGCTCTATTTTTCCATCTGAAAAATAGAAGCAATAATAATAACTGCTTCCTATCACAATACCTGACTTCAAAACACACTATCAAGTTATTATAGCCCAAACAGTGTATTTGTCATAAAAACAAGACACATAGAATGTGGAACAGAATATAGGTTCCAGAAATAAATCCACATATTTATAGCCAAATGATTTTCAATAAAGGCACCAAGAACATACACCGAAGCAAGGAGACTTTTCACTAAATAGTACTGGGAAAACTGTATATCCAAATGCATAAGGATGAAACTAGATCCCCATTTCTCGCCATATACATAAACCAATCAAAATGGATCAAAGACGCTGGGCATGTTGGTGCATGCCTGTAATCCCAGAGTCTGGGGAGGCTGAAGCAGGAGGATTGCAAGCTCAAAGCCAGCTTCAGCAATTTAGCAAGGCCCTAAGCAACTTAGCAAGGCCCTATCTCAAAACAAAAAATAAAATAAAGGGCTGGGGATGTTGCTCAGTAGTAAAGTTCAATCACTGGTACCAACAAAACAAAACAAAACAAAATGGATCAGAAACTTAAATATAAGACCCCAAATTATGAAACAACTCTAGTTTGAAACAACTAGTATGAAACAACTCTAGAAAACACAGGGGAAATGCTTCAGAACATTGATCTGAGTAAAGATTTCTGGGATAGGACCCAAAAGACAGGCAACTAAAGTAAAAACTGACAAATGGGATTACATCAAACTATAAAACTTCTGCTCAGCAAAGGAAACAATCAACATTGTGGACTGAGAACCTACAGAATGGGAGAAAACATGTGCAAACTATTCAGCTGAAAAGGGACTAGTATTCAGAGCATACAAGGTGCTCCAAAAACTCAACAGCAAAACAAAACAAATAATCTGATTAAACATGAGCAAGTTGGGAGTGATGGTGCACACTTGTAATCCCAGTGACTCTGGAGGCTGACACAGGAGAATGCCAAGTTTGAGGACAGCCTGGGCAACCTAGCAGGACCCTATCTCAAAATAAAAAATAAAATATTAAAATAAAAAAGGCTGGTGAAGTAGCTCTCTTGGTGGTAGAGCACCTCTTGGAGGGAAAAGTCAAATGATCTGAATTGATGTTTCTCAAAAGAAGGTGTGCAAGTAGCCAAAAGGATATGAAAAATGTTCAGCATTACTAGTCATCAGGGATATGCAAATCAAAACCACAATGAGATATATCATCTCACCCTAGAGATGATAATGGAATGGCTATTACCAAATGGACAAAAATTAACAAATGCTGGTGAGAATGCAAAGCAAGGGGAACTCACACTGTTGATGGGAATGTAAATTAGTTCAGCCACAGTGGAAAACAGTACAGAGTTTCCTCAAAGTACTAGAGATAAAATTACTTTCTGACACAGCAATTCCACTACTGGGTATAAATCCAAAGGAAAACAAATCAAAGAGGTGTCTGTAGTATCATGTTTACTGAAACACTATTCAAAATAGCTAAGATGTAGTAATGACCTAAATGTCATCAACAAATAAATGGATAAGAAAATGAGGTACATACACACTGGAATACTATTTACCCATAAAAAGAAAATCCTGTCATTTGTGGCAACATGAATGAGCTTGAAGGATTATGTTAAGTGAACTGTGTCAGGCATAGAAGACAGATGCTGTATAATCTCATATGTGAAAGCTGTAAAAGGTGAGCTCATAGAAGTGGAGAGTAGAGTGGTGTTTACCAGAGGCTGTGAGGCCTGGGGTTGGAGAGAGGATGGTTAAAGGGGTGCAGTTAGAGGAGGAATAACTTCTAATATTCAGTAGCACAGTAGGGTAACCATGGTTGATGACAATTAATTATATATTTCAAAAAAACTAACAGAGAGGACTTTGAATGTTTGAAACACAAAGAAATAAATGTTTGGGGTGATAGATATGCCAGCAACCCTGATCTGATTGTTACACATTGCAGGCATGTGTTGAAATGTCGCACTGTACCTCAAAAATATATAAAATTATTATGTGTCAGTTAAAAAAATAATACCTGCCTCCTAAGGCTGTTGTTAAAGACATGTGAGTTAACATTTGTACAAGGCTTGGCAGGAGGCAGATTCTCAATAAGAGCATGGTTCCAGCACTTCTGTGGCTCCCTCAGTAACCACAGAGCTGAACACGTAATACCAATAGATGGCCCTTTACAGTGTGCAATCTACAAACTTCGTTCAGAACAATGACTTGTTCTCCACAGACCCTGACCTTTCGGGTTCTTGGTTTGTCTATTTTGTTTCCAGGAGTTCAAAGTGGAATTTAAAGAATATTTCTAGCCTCCTTTTTTTGAGGGATGGTGGTGGTACCAAGAATTGAACCCAGGGTCTTGCACATGGTAGGCAAGTGCTCTATCACTGAGCTACGCTAGGAGTATTTCTGATAGGGTACCAAACTGGATTAAAATAACATAATCACCAAGTCTCTGGATTGGGGAAGACCTGAACAATCTTCAAGTACCGCAAGCCACCTAGTGCCATACCTTTCTGGAAGGAGGTAAGGAAAATAACGCCCTTCAGAGACATCTACACCTTAATCCTCGAACCCTCTGATTTCTCTGCAAAGGGACTTTGGAGGCAGATGTGATTTGGTTAAGGATCTTGAGATGGGGCTAGTATACTGGTGGTGGGCCAAATCTAATCACATGGGTCCTTAAAAGCCTTTTCCAGCTGGGCTAAGTGGGAGATGTGACTTGGGGAGAACAGTGGGAGTCGTGCAGGCTTTGAAGCTGGAGGAAGGGGGGCCTCAAGCCAAGGA
This sequence comes from Sciurus vulgaris, assembly GCF_902686455.1. Taxonomy (NCBI): domain Eukaryota; kingdom Metazoa; phylum Chordata; class Mammalia; order Rodentia; family Sciuridae; genus Sciurus; species Sciurus vulgaris. The sequence continues at coordinate 69,624,282 of NC_136470.1, read as the reverse complement.
ATGCAGGTGGCTTCTCAAAGTTGGGAAAGATATGGAAATTTTTTCCTAAGCCTGTAGAAAAGAACAGTCCCCTGCTGACACCTTGACTTTGGTGAGATCTGCGTTGGACTTCTAATTCACAGAACTGTAAGATTTGTTTTGTTGGAAGCTAAGACGTTTGAGATGACTCATTACAACAGCAAGAAGAAGCTAACACAGGGGGGCAACAAACGCAAAAGCCCAGAGAGGCCAGCATGGTCGAGTCCCTACTTGCTTACTATAGTAAACGTTCTCAGCAATGGCACTTGTCATCTGTAGCATTTTACAACCTGTCACTATTCTGATCACCTTCCTGAATGAACTTCTGTGTACAAGCTTACACCTTAAAATGGAGCATGGAGAAAAAATGTAACACTCTATTTCATATATGTAATGTAACCCCCAGAAGAGTGCAGAATGGATCTGTTGATCTGTCCCCCCTGTTTCCGTTTGCACAGCCCAGGACAGAGCATGGTTTGCAGGTATCACACTTAGATTTCCTCTCAAGCCAGAATAACCTCATTCAGTCCACTTTCAATCGTAGGCCAAATAGCCAGGCATATATGAAATGGCCTCTGCCCAGGTCTCACACTGTTCTGTCAAAGATGAAAATAGGCTCATTTTTTAGTTTTGAAACGCTTCTGAAATACAGATGGAAACTAGAAGGATAGATGGCTGTCACTACAGTTATAGCCATTTACAATGGCACTCCTTCCTTTTTTTTAGATTCTTTTCTTTTTCTGATGACTAAAAACATGTAAATTTAGAAAGTTTGCCACAGTTCCACCCCAGACATATTTATCAACAGATAAGAATCTTAAAACTAGCTTTTTTAAAAACCCATCCAATCAAAGAAAACAAATAACTTTGTGTACATAAGAGAGAAGAAAGGGGAGGAGGAGGAGTTTGGGGGGAAGGCCCTAGGAACACAGAGGGGCCCTGGAACACTTGCTCTCAGCTCTCTCAACTTCCCCATCTGTGGCACAACTCAAGAACCACATTCCCAGTAACGAGGCTGAAGCAGGATAAGATTTCCAGTCACCAAGGAAAAGATAACCACAGTTAACACTTACGGGAAGTTGTCTGAACCCCAGCAGTGCACTAGCTCCCTCCATCCGCACAATGACCCCAGGTGGTAGGTCCTATTGTCATCATAACCCCACCTTACCGATGAGGAAACTGAAGCACAGAGAGGTCTGGTAACTTGTGCATGGTCGAAGACCTAGCATGTGGAATTTGAACCCAAGCAGTCTACCAGCAAAAAGCTACCCTGCTTCTCAGAGAGGTTAACTGACATCACTATACTGCACGTATTAAGGCAAGAAAGCAAACTCACAGACTTATTTATTATTTCCCCCCAAATAAGAAGGGAAAGAGAGGGGCTCTATCAAAAATACAGCAAATTAAGACATCCTATTCCCAAAATAATTCTAGAAGATTTTTTTCTGATTTAAAAAGTAAAAGTCCATGTTCACTGTTGACACGTGGAGCAATATAAAAAGGTACAGTGAGGAAAACAAAGTCATGTGGCTTTAGAGAACTGCTTCTTTCTGACCTAAGACCAGGTATCTCCCAGTGAGATCGGCAGTCCAAGGATGCCATTATCTAGCCCGCAGCACATCTTTAAAATGTGCCCTTCCACCCACACTTACGAAAGCGGAATCTCTGAGGGACTGGACCTCAGAATCCTCACAGGCAGCTGCACTTTACAGCTAGCAGCCCCATAAACTGTAGCCCATTCAATAGTCACATGTTCCCATGGACCCAGACACTGCAGGACCTTTGAAAAAAACCCTTTGAAAACTTCTATTAGGTGTTCATTTTGTTTTAAGGAGTCCAAAATGCAATTTAAGAAGTATTTCCAAGAGTACAATAAATCTGACTAATATTTAATTTTTAAATTTAAAAGTAAGAATTATATTTGTAGTCATTCTAATACCCAGTAACATTTGAGAATATTTGCCCAAAGCTTAAAGAGTGGTCCAGGATTCTTGGACCCAGAATTCAAACCCAAACTGTCTTCAAAGATCCCCTCCCTTCCATTTTGAAACCAAATTGTCTTTAGGGGCAGCAATGACAAGGGACTGTGGAAACCAGGCCCCATTTGAAAGTCAAGATTCAGATGGGGGAACACAGGCCTCTTGCAGATTACAAAATGGGTGTATTCTCCTGACCTTCAGCGACAGGCTCTGTGCCCAGGCCAGCTACAGAGTTCATGAAGCTGCACAGGACTCTCAAGCAGGGTTTATGTCCTCAGTCCTGAGTCTGATTCAGAGACTTGCATTTCACTTTGCTTTTCTGGAAAGCAAAATGGCTGCTCTCCATCGATCCCAGGCCATGCTCTAGCTATTCTGTCAAATGTCAAAGGATTTCCCAAATATGGACCCAAAAAAGCATGTGCACTTTGAAGGCTACAATGAAGCTTAAATAGCTAAAACTTATTAAAAAGAAAGCCAACAATTGACGCCAAAAGCGTGCATCCCTAACAGAACAGCAAGACAAAAGCCAGAAAGAGGAACAAAAATATGCATTGTAGGGGAGGGGCTGGCAGGGAGGTGTAGATTTATATGGAAGAGTTGACATCATTGTTTCCCAATAATACTCAACATGCAGGAAACAGATGGGAAAGAAGTGGTGGAAGGGGCTACTTATGGTAACAGGGCATGCTCTCTGTTTCCAATGCTGTCATTTGGAACCTAAATGTTTTCCTTTCAAAAACTAGGGTTGAGAACTCTATTGCCCTAAGTTTTATTAAAGTCTACCAAATCCTACTGAACTTATCACCCTGGCAACTCACAGCAAAATGAAGCTCTGCATATCAGACTTTGTTTTACGGAATGCTTAGCCAGAGCTACTTCAGTCCAGAGCAGCCAATTCCATGGAAAAGGAATTGAACATCAGATAGACATTTGAGTCCTACTTCTCCCACTTCCTGGCTGGGAGACATCTGGTAAGTTACTTAACCTCTCTGAGTTGGTCCTCATTTGTAAAATGGGGGGAAAAAAACAGAACTTTCCACACAAGCAAAGGGAAGAGGTTGAAGTTGGGCATTTATTCCATACAGCTAGATATAACCAAGAAACAAAATTAGGGAGATCAGTTAGCATATTTTAAAAAGCTTTTCCTTTTAAACAAATCTCTTATTCTTCTGTGCTGGGGCAGGACACAGACACTGACACAACCAGCCAAACCAGTGGCCATTCTTGTTATTATCAGCTGCTCTGCCCTCTCCTGAGGGTAGGTTTACTCCTGTCACTGAAAACAGGCTTCTTTCATACCAGCCAGTTGCAGGGTCTTCTGCAATTCCAGTTTGGCTACAATCATCCTCAGTTCCCTTTTCCCCCTTAAGGGTCTTCTCCCCCAGGATGCAGGAGGAAGTGACCAATTCCAAGCATCAGGCAGAAAGAACCATGTGGCTTCTAGAAACTGACCACCTATCTCCCCACACCTGTCATTCCTCAGTCGGACGATGCTGGCTTTATCATTTTACTGATTTCCCCCACTACAAACAACCTGCTCTGATGCCTGCACCTCCTCTGGAACCCTTGTTTCATTCTTCTGGGTATTTTAAAAGTTATTTTTATCATATCATGAACCTTCTAGGCCAAGAGCAACTTCACTGTAAACCCAATAGGATCGAATGCATTAGAGTCCATTACATGCCTGCTGCCTCAAATTGACCGTCTCATACAAGATAGTTTCTAATTAAAAATATAAAGACCCAGGGAAAGAAATATGCACACACACTTTATTTCAATGGCCTTTCACCAAAGCTACAGATTTTATTTATGGTTTGCCAGAATCCTAACTTACATGTTAAACTATTTTTTAGCATCTGTCACAGAGTTGTGCTCCACTTTTGGAGGAAGGGAGACATTCACCCTCTCCCTCTAGAAGGTGATGGGGAGGAGGACCACCAAAGACATTCTGGGCCAGCATCAGGCCATGGGTGTGGTAGCAGGGCCTGGCATGCATCAGTCAAGCTTGAACTAGAACAAAGAGTGCCTGAGACTCAATCCCAGAGACTCAGTTGGTTCTGGGGACCAGCCAAGAATGTGGTTCATACCAAGGAGTGACTGTTGAGGCACTAGGAGAAAGCAATGTTTCTGGAGAGTTGTGGACAGATCCTGAGTTGGTTTCTATTCAGGAGTAGCTGTAAACCCCATGGGACCATTAAATCTTGAATTCCTGATAACAAGGCACATTGGCAAGGTCCCTATCCTGAGTTTCCTAGAAGGGCTCTGATACGGGTTTCCTGAAGGAGGAAGGAGGGTCAATCAATCAACTGCTGAGGATCTGCCACAGGCTCACCCTGAAGATACATGAGCTGCCGGGTGCCACCTGCCTTCCATGGAGCTTGCCATCTACTTTCATACACAAGGCGAGTTAGAGAACACAGCAGCAAGCAAAATGGAGATCAAATGTTGCTAACCCTCAGGCCCTGGGTGTTCCCGAGGGAAGGAGACCTGTGCTGCAGGGGGCAGGGAGGGACCTAGGAGGAAGTGGAAGTCCAGACAGACTTGAAAGCTTGTGGCACACATAGGTGTACATGTGCACAAAGCACCATGCAGGGGACAAAGTGCTATGCAAATGTCAATTGTCACTATGACTTCTGTGGGTCTAGGATAGGGGAAAACAAAGCAAAGGGAGAAAAACCTCTTATAGGTTTTTTGGGGGCCAAAATAATAAATTCCAAATTATGAAATATGCTATTCTGGGAGATGAAATTTCTGCCTACAACTGTAGCCTTGGGACTCAGACACATCTGGATTGAAATCCTGCCTCTCCTATCACCATCTTGGCAAATTACTTAACTTCTTGGACCTCAGTTTTTTCCCCTGTAAAAAAAGGATTAAAATGACCAATGATTAAAGATGTCAGAAATATGACTCTGTATGTGTAAAATGAACTGCTACATGGAAAACAACAAAGATGATCACTCTCGCCACCAATAAAAATACCACCAAGGTCTGATTTGGGACTCAGCCTTCACTTCTGTTTCCCTTCTGTCTTCTAGGAGACACCCCTTTCTCTTCTTCCCTTCCACTGTCCAACAGCCTGATGGTCTCATGTTTTTCTATCAAAACTTGCTTGGAGGAGAAAAAGAGAATCTAGTACCAGTATTTATTCTCCTCTGAATTACAGGCAGCCTTTTCCTCCTAGGCTTTTTTCATTTTAAGTTTTAGCTAAAATTACAGCCTGGGGGGGAAGATTAGAGGGACAGGGAATGTAGTTCCAGCAGGCTGTGACCCTACCTCCACTAGTACCTGAGGTCAGCCCTTTGAGGGAGAAACACCAAGAGCAGTTCAATCCAAGTACAGCCTTTGCACTGGAGCATGGGGAGAAACAGCTTAGAGAACTGGGTGGGATATGTCCCTTAAGCAAAAAGACAATCAATCTGAAGGATGGGGATAATTGAGGAACTGCTGCATTTGGTTAAATACATGACATGGTGGTGTTGCGGGGGTGGTGGGGTGTGCAGCTCCATGTTCCTGGGCATCAAGATTGGTCTGAAGGAAAAAGTGTGCTGGGAGGAAGTGGAGTCCTGATATTCAGAAGCCTGTCTGGGTAGGCAGCTCAGATTGAGTAGTCTATTCTGGAAGGGGTGAGCAATCAGAAGCCCCAACCAGATGGTTGTATCACTATTTTGTTTCAGAAATATTTAGCTACAATATCTAGAGGCACAGGGTGTGTTGGCTAACGGTTCTCATGCCCACACTGAGTTTTGGAACTTTCAGCCCCACTCCCTTCTTCCACCCACTGCTGCAAAGCCACACACACAGCCGGAAAATCCCAGGAAATCTTTCTGCAGTGAGGGGATTCCTATGAAGTCCCCAGCAAGTGCTTCAGAACTATCTGGATCAATTTCTGGAACTCAGAATGTTTTCGCTTCCCAACAGAAAATGTTACCAGGCTAGTCTACAGATGAATGGGGCAGGGGGGACATAAAAAGAATGCACCAAAAATTACAGCTCTGATGGCACTGGAGAATTTGTCTGCCACTTCCAGCACCATCTATGGGAAAATGGACTTCTACTTTGAACGCATTTCCCTCTCTCTGCCCTAGCCAAAAGCAGTGAACCCCACGCCCACCTCTCCCCTGCCCAGTGATGGCTCTCTTGGATTCAGGGCAGGGCTGTGCGACGGGATTGAGCTTCTTTAGCAACACCTATGCCTGGGCCTCTTGAAGCTGGAAGGCATCTGGGTGGCTGCCAGGGGTGGTGGATAGGGGAGGAGGAAGGGCGAGGCTGTCCCTGTGGTCGAGGGCTCTTGGCAGAGGTCTAAAGAGTGGGCAGGAGGGAGGCATGTGGGTAGGTGGAAGTAGCCTTTTCCATTCTCTGTCTGGGTTGTTTGTCATATCCAGACTTACACAGCCAGCTGCAGGCTAGCCTCAGGGTTATCCAGTTTGCTCCAGGCTGAAAGATTTACCCTTCAGTCTTCACAATTCCTGTGTCACTCTGGGAGTCCAAAGGCATGCCTGCCTTGCTAAGCTCAAGCCTACTAAAGTTGTTGGTCTATCTTCTCAGCTCCCCACCCATGACTTGACTTCTCCTTTGGTCCCTGCTGGCTGTGTCTCTCAGGTTTTCTGAGGGTGCTTTTGTTTCCAATTGACTTTCTGCTTCTCTATTACTGTATACTGATGGTCCACCTCCAAGTTACTCTGGGAAATCCCTGCATGAACTGGCCTCTGCATTCAGTGGGGCAATTAATACTGCTTCCTGCCCCTCTTGGGAATCTAACCACTTCATTTTCTTGTGTCAGAGGAGCCTCAGTCCTGGTGGATGTGCTAGAGCATGTCCAGGTGTTTCGATGACAGCTTATCATGAATATGCCCTCTGATAAGTGCTTTTCCCATATTGACTCATTTATTTTCACATCAATGCTGTTATTACCATTTCACAGGAGAGGAAACTGAGGCCAGAGGGGAAAATAATTTGCCTCAGGGTGACTCAGCTGGGAACAACCAAAGTTGGAATTCTATTATCCCAGGTAGTAAGATTCCAGCAGTTGTAATAGGAGCCCCCAGCAAGGGTGGATTAGGGAAGGTTTCCAGAATGTTCTGAAACTGAGACCCAAAGGATGAGGAATTAGCCAGGGAAGATGTGATAATGATGTGCCAGCCAAGAAGCTGGGAAGAAAGCAACTAAGCCAAAGAGAATAGCCCTACCCATGTTCTCCATTTAGCTTTAAATCTTATCTTGAACAGAAAAAATATTTACCTTCTGTGCTAAGACTTAGCTTCTGTTTATGTTTGAGCATCTCATTTATTTAATTGGAGATCAAAGCTTTCCCATTTTTCTCCTCCAGGTTCCCCTTCAGTCAGTTAACTTCAAAGTTCACTGAGACATTAGTTTCTGAAGATTTGTTCACATCTCTGAGACTAAATTTCTTAAATCTGGAGCCCACGTTTCTTTTTTTTTCTGCTGAACCTAGCACAGTATCTTCATAAATATTTGCAAAAAAAATTAATAAACATAGCAAGGCAATAATTTACCTTAAGAAATGGAGTAGGGCACATCTTAAAGTTACCATGGACTTTTAGCCTTATTCTTTGAAATACTAGAGCTTATTCTCATCAAGCTTAAGATTATATTTGTACTGATTCTTTATTTACTTTTTATGGACCTTCTGTCATCCCTCAAATCAAATATACATGCATCGTATATAAATATATATATAAATGTATATTTTTCTTCAGCCTGGTAAGAATGAGAAAAAAAATCCTCAGAAATAAAAAGGCTCAAAATTCTCAGCAAAAATTCAGAGGGTGCATTTGAAATGTCCAAGGCTACTTCTTCAAGGGAAAATGGTCTGTAAACCCATACACTGCAGACAGCAGTTCTCTACCCTGGCTACATACCAAAATTATGACTTAATTCATCTGAGAGGGAGCCTGGGCATCAACATTTTTTCTAAAGTTCTCCATGTGACTGTAATCATCATGTAATCATCATGGAGAGCCAGTAGGCCAGAGCATATCACTTTCTACCAGAGAAAAATGAACAAAGATGGCACAGAAGGATGAGAAAGTCCTTTAAGGTGGAAGAATAAGACAGTTTCTCCCCTAATCCTCCCTCACTTGTCCCCTGGCTCCTGGTCCCTCATTTCTAAGCTCTGTTGGAAGACCCAGAACCCCGCGTTCATCAGGGAGAAGTCGGAAATGGCTATGGATACACCTTGGTCTCACTCACAATGTGATGGGGTTTTTATTACACAGCTGCAAGCAAAGGTCTTCATATTTAGTGGTCAAAAAGACGAAAAAGAAAGCTGTCCTCTTTTCAGCATCCACAGCAGAAGGGTGATCTCCTTCTATCCCAGAGAGGAAGAGAAAGTTGTTAGCTGGTTCCCAGGGAAGAACTGGGGGCCAGGGGCAACAGCCACTGTGCTGGAGGGGAAGTGAAAGAGGCTCTGGTCCACTCTGCCAGGAGCCACTTCATACCATTCTGGGGTGTTTTTACTAGGCTGGAGAAAAGCAGTCAAAAAGAGAAACTAGGTTAGACTAGGAGTGTAGCTCAGTGGTAGAGCACTTAGCTAGCACGTGGAACTGTTAAAAGAAGAAGAAGAAGAAGAAGAAGAAGAAGAAGGGGGCTGTTGTTCCTTCACACAATGCCTATGTGCTGCTGGGGATAATCAGAGTAGGGTCTAAAACTGGCATCTCTGTGGATGCCTGCAGAAATTCTATCTGTGATATGGACGTGTGTGTCGTGCACATCTAAGGGAAGGAGTTTCTGTTCTTCATCAGTTTCACAAAGATTAAGGGTGACAACTGACCCTGAGTAACATTCATTTTAAGCCGAACACCTTTTTGTCACCCATACACCCTGTTCTGTCAGATCTGTCCAACTGCAAATAGCAGTGCAGGGCCTCAGAGAATTACAGGAGTGACTGACATTCATCCTTTGTGCTCAGCCTATGTCTGTCTGGAGTTCCCACTCAGGGGTGTAGCTTCCTCATATTGAGATGGGCTATGCACAGCTAATTGTCACCAGCTTTGTCCTGCACTCCAGTGTGGGGCTTTCCTTCCCATGAAAGTACAGGGTCTGTCTATTTCCTTATATCTGTTCTTCCCTTCTGCCTTTGTGCTCCCCAACTTGAATCCATATTTCCCTGCCTCCACCCAGGTCTATTGCCCTGCCATGACCCCCAAAGTTCAATGACAGTGATGTTAGTCTTGAGAGGTCCCCTGCAGTTTCCTGGATCCTGGTTATCACCCTCATTGTCACCACAACATTCTGGGATGCTCTTTCAAGGGGTGGGCAAAGGGGCAGTGCCTAGCTCAGCTTTTCCTTCTGGGGAGCAGAGTTCAGGCCTTGTTTGTTAACCATTACCTATTTTGGGAGGTCCATGAGGAGCTACATTATTTTAGAGAAAACGATTGATTAGCACTGACTTTCTCCATGCTACACAATAGCAAAAATAAAACTATCCAGTTAGTGTTAACTGTGGGTGGGGTGGGGGAAATTCTAATTACTCTCATTTATATAAACTGCTTATTATACGTGCCTAATTTCCATGTAGCACAATAATGTGGATCATTAAGTGGGTCAGTTGCCTTTCATTTCAAAGATGAACTCTATTCAGATATGTTTAGTCTTGAAAGTTTGCTGATCCTGTGGCAGGGTTGTCTGCTTTCAATTTGGGGAGGGGGAATCATTAGAAGAGAATGTTGGCTTAGACATAGAAGCCATGGAGGGAAAGGCGCCTAACAGGTCAGGACCCTCTGCATCCTTCATGATTAACTGTATGACCTCTTCAGGCTTCCTCTCCTCCCCACGAGGGTGGGGAGCACTGGGTAATGACTTTCCTTTTTTTCTTTTTTTCTTCCTTTACCATTAGCTTGCTTGCTTTCCTTTTCTTTTTTCTTTTTTCTTTTTTTTTTCCTAAATGAAACATGCAGAAGCCCAAAATATAAAGCAGGTGAAAGAAAAAAGAAAGAAAGCCACTTAAGGGTGTCTCTGAGGTATAAGCACAGAACACTGAGGTTCAGGGTCATCTGATGATCTATGACTTTGTAAGAAGTGGGCAGGCTGGCAATCCCCCCTATGAACTCTCACAGCTTTGGAGGGAAGGTCAGAATAACACCCACATGATGGAAGATGGCTTCCTGGGAGCGCTCCTAGCATAGCTGGAAGTTAACCTGAGGCCACTGCAAAAACAGGTGGAGGGAAACACTTCATTCTAAACTTTTAACCATGGTGGTTAAGATGCATGTATGGCATTCCCTCACATTCAAAACAGCTCAATCCAATTGCTTTCTATTTCAAATTGACCTTCCCAGATTGTTGGTGAGAATTAAACAAATTGACTCAGTTATGCCTCAATTTCAAAAGAGGCAGTTTTGAAAACCTGTGGTTCTCTAAGCTCTAAAATACCAAGCCATTTGTCCTAATGACACAGCAGACTCTGAACTCTGGAATACCACAGGAATATCACACCACTGCAAATTACTAGGGGTGCTGAGTCTTCAAAAAAAGGGGAAGTGAAACAAAAGCTCTGTGCTGTTTTTGAGATGCATATTTGATATGGACAAATTGAATAGTTTCTGAGATTATTTTCCTGGAGGCAGAATTATTCTGCACAGTTACACAGCCCTTAAGTTTTTCCTTTGTTGTATCTATCTATGTATAAACACATGGCCTATATAGTGAGCTATAATCTCTCTCACTGAAGCTTCCAAAGACAAGGCCTTTTTTGTCATGGGTAAGTGCAGGGCCAGTCAACCTTATAAAAGGAGTCATTTAATGCTCAATTTTCCCAACTTTTCTATGATTAAAAAACATCTAACCTCAAATGCTGTAATTGTATTCCAGATTGTTTTCTTTCTCCCTCCTCCAACAAATGTTTAAATTGTCTCTAGTCTGCAGGACACTCTGCCCACTCCACACACTTTTTATCAAGCCAACCTTGAAAACTGAAACACTCTCCTTTCTCTCACTTACCCTATTTTAAAATCGAGGCCCTCTGACCTTTTCACAACACACTTCTTGCTTGAAGCACCAAATGTTAATCTGAAAGCCAAGAGGAGGTAAAGGGTCTGGGTAGCTGGGCAAAGGATGTGGGGAGGTACTATATATTTGGCATTAGCTCAGAAATTCAGAAAATGTTTGTGCAACCACTCCCCCAGCCAGGATCCCAACCCCCACCCTCATCACACTGCCTTCTAGCACATTAATAAAAAAGGATGTGAGAGGATGAAATCGGAGAGCCCAGGAGGGACAGTTAAGGGGGTCACAGTTGTCTACCCAGGGAAGCCCACTGGTTACTGCCACATGTCTACCCCTCATCCCTCCCTTCCCACATTCAGAGTTTAAGATCAGGACACTTCGGCTCCCATCCCCACACCCAGAGGAGGCCAGCTAAACTCTGAAGCAGCACCGCCCATGAGCGGCTTGTATGAGACCAACTGACACAGCCTCTGCACGTCGAGGTGGCAGCGCTGTGCGCCTTAAGAATCATGTATGTTCTTATTTAAAAAGAAAAAAAAAGTACGGCGAACGAACAAGCCTGGAACACATTAACTTGTAAACTGAATGAAAACACCTCAAGAGAATCCATCCCCCTCTCAAACAAAAAGAAGGGGTGGGGGAAAAGGCGAAGGCACATTACCATCTTGTCCTGAGCTTTCCAGATACTCCGTCAGGTCACAGCCAAATGCACTGGCGGCCCCTTTTCGTTTCAGCTTCTGCTTGGCACCCTTGTTCTTCATGAGTTAGTCCCGAAGAGGCTGCCCCTCTGTCTCTCCCTCCCTCTGCTAGGCACCGCTCGTACGATGGTCTTCGGGGTTAGATCACTGGCTGCAGCGCGGCGCCGGGGGTCCTCATGGGCGATCCGAAGGACCAGGACCGCGGGCGCTGCGCATGGACCCCCAGGGGTTGAGAGCCCGTGTGCCGGCGCGCGCGGGCCGGGGCGCGGCGAGGAGCGCGGCCGAGCCAGCAGAGCCTGCAATCCACCCTGCGCGCCTCCAGGGCCGCGGTGCCGGAGGCCGTGAGGAGCTGGCAGCTGCGGGCCGGCTCGCTTGGGAGTGTCACTTCCTCACTTGGAGTCCCAGGGACTTTCACAGGCGCCTGCGGTGTCTTCAGCTGCTTTTCCTCTGCTTCAGAGGGAAGGCGAGCTCTCCTCTTCGCCTTCCCAAGTGCCCGGGAGAGGACTCGAGCGCGGGGAAGGCGGCTGCGGCGAGGGGCGAGGAGACCGCCCCGGAGCTGCTGTGGGTCTCTGCCCTGGGCCCGCTGTCTTGCCTTCAGACGGCTTTGGTAAAGCGAAAAACAAGCATCCTGTCTCCCTAGCCCGCCCTCACGCCTTCCTTTTTTTCCTGTCTTACAAATCCTAGGATCATCCAGCTCAGGAAACGCTGGAAGGAAGTTAGCTAGGGAGGGGGGCGGAGGGTGGAAATTTTTGGCAGCTCCGTGCTCGTGTGTGTATGGAGCTGGAGGAAGTAGGTGGGTGGGTTGAGGAGTACCGGGTGGGGGAGAGAACGCGCTCTCCTGCGGGCCGTTCTGCGACTCCAGAGATAGCTCTGGGCGGCCCAGAGGAAATCACCGCTCTCCTAAGGAGGACCCGCAGCCCAGCCGCCGCTTCCTGCCCCGCCAACACAGTTCTTTGAAGAGGACAGGAGGAGGTGCCCTGGCTTTCTGCAAGGAGAGTGCGGGATGGGGCTTTCAGAAAGTTCTGCTTTGGTGTTATCCTCACCGTCATCCTATCTTTGACACTTTCTATTTCGGTGCCTGCCCTTCTCCTCCACCAACACTTAAAGAGTAATGACAGAAACAAAGACCCGGACTCCAGCGGAGAGACCTGACAGGCAGCGGGTCTGCGCTGACCACTCCCATCCCTCCTGGCCTCGGTCCAGGTACCCCTAAGCCTAGCTGACTCCCCTTCCTCGCTGAAGTAAGAATACCTTTGGGCCAGAGTGGCTTCAGCTTTGTAACCACTGCCCCAGAAATCCAATTTCTGGTTACAGATTCAAGTTCACCCCCATACACACCGCACACGTGCAGGAGCATTACTGCAAAGGGTGCTAAGTGGAAGTGATTTCTGGGGAGAGAATCTAGGATTTAAGGGGCCTCTGATATTTTAGCATATTGTAGAGAGAGTGTTCTCCCAGATCGTTTCATAATTTGTCTCAAGTTGTTTCAGGAGGACATGTTTTTCCTTCTCCAGTTAGATTTGAAATTCCTTGACTTCTGTGTACTCAGCACACAGTAAGCACTCAAATTCTTGTGATTTAACTATTTGAGGATTAGATTAAACTTCCTGTATAAATACAGATCCATATATAGGCTTGAAGGGTAGAGACAATCTCACAGCTCTGATTTCTGGCAAAAGCTTTATGTATAGTATTTTAGTTACTGAATCCCTTTATAGTCACTTAGATGTCACCATGACAGTTTATGAACTTTGACCCCTGACCTTTTCTCTGTCAGCTCACAACCTGATAGTTACCTACCAAATCTGGCCTACAGATGTGTTTGTCTTGGCACAGGCCATACTTTTTTTTTTTTTTTTTTTAATTAGTTGTCAATATTAAAGAGTTAAGATTTTTGCCTTCCTTTGTAAAAATGAAAAATGGGCGATCTGGCTACACCGCAAGTGTATTCCTGTATGGCAAGGATTGGTGATGTCAAGTTGTGACAGCTCCCTTCCAGGCACCCTCTTCAGAGAGATGAGCCTTCTAGTTCTGCAACCTCTGCTGCCTGTCTTCCCCTCTTTGCACCTGCCTGGCCTCTGAAGTCAATTGAGTTTGTGCCTCTCAGTATGGTCTCCTCTTCCTTCCATTTTTCTGTCTTAGTGGTACCACCATTAAACCAGTCATCTTGGTGAGACATCTCCAAGTAACCACTGACTCATTTCTTCTGCCCCACCACCAAGCTTAGTCCTGCCCAGGCCCATGAGTCCTTTAAAATGCCTCTCAGCTGGGGTTCTTTTCCAGGCCCACTCAGTGATGATCATTTACTCTTCAGTTACTAGAGTAATTCCTAGTGGGTTTTGCTGAGCGTGGACTCCTCCCATTTCATCTGTCTTCTGTATTAGAGGCCTGACACATCCTCCTGCAGTACTGCTATTATATGACTGCTCACTGAAATCCTTTCATGACTCCCTCTTTCCTATTGCCAAGGCAGCAATTTCTAAGCATTTTGTGAACTGCTTGGAGAATATCCAGTAGAGTATTTAATATAATGGTTTGTTCCTCTTTTTATTTATAGAGAAGCATTTTCTTATGAGACTATAATTATCACTATTAACATTTGTTTAGGAGTTTACTTCAGCAAAGACTTTCGTATGTATTACTTCATCTGACCCACAGTGGATTTCATCACCTTGTCAGCAAGGGAGAGAGGCAGAAGGGCACTTCTTTCCTGGGTCCAAATTATGGATAAATTGTTAAGGCCTGTGAATTTCCTTTTTAAATCTTTAGAAATATTCATTTACCTTTTCACTTTGAATTAATTTCAGCTCATAAAAAGTTTTCAAAAAGTAGTCAAATAATTCCCATCTACCCTTCACCCAGTTTCACCAAATATTAATCTTATATAAGGAGTATAGTTATCAAAATTAGGTTTACACTGATAGAATAATACTAACGAATCAACAGATGCTATGGAATCTGAACCAATTTTCAATTCCATAAAGTTTTTATTAAATGTGGTCTTTTTCATAACAAAGTCAATTAGTTAAGTATGGGAATAGTAATTTATAAGTAAGTATCAAAACACTTCACAGTATAACTTTGGCTATTTATAAGATCCCCTTAATCACCATTGAACTTAGCAGATGTAGTTTGTGGGAAAATGGGACTGCCTGCGTGAACTAGTAAGGCTAGTTAGCAAACTTATCAGCCCTCAGATTCTTCCAGGCTTTATTTAGAATCACCCCCAAAGACGCCATCATCATAGAATTTCAACCCAGAACACCTCTGGAGATATTTTGGTCCCTGCTTCATAGTAAGTTGGTTCAAGTTGTTAAGGGTTCAGAGTGGAGGTAATGCTGAGCCCCTGGCAAGGCATTCATTGTGCCTATGCTGATTGAACAAATTTTATTAGAAATGTACACTGGAGTTTTTTTTTAATGTTTGATAACCCTCGATTATTATGATGGAATGAACTCACAGCCTATTATCAGATAATGAAGTCACAGTGTGACAACCTCACTTAGGTGCTCCTTCCCATTTGTTCCCTGTCCCCTCTCAATGTTGAACATGACCCATGACAGGCGCCAAACTTGAATTTCACCCTTGTTCTAGAGAACTTTTTTCTATTTTTCTTTCTCTTTCCTTCTTACATTTATTTTTTGCTTTCCTCATTTCTCTTTCTCCTTTCTTACTCTAAGTAGATTCTTCTGTGGGGCTGTGGAAGAAATTCAGATTTGGGTTCCAAAG
This sequence comes from Sciurus vulgaris, assembly GCF_902686455.1. Lineage (NCBI taxonomy): Eukaryota > Metazoa > Chordata > Mammalia > Rodentia > Sciuridae > Sciurus > Sciurus vulgaris. Next base: position 69,608,891 of record NC_136470.1, on the reverse strand, counting down.
GGTTTTTCCACCGGGCTGCAGATTTCCTAGGACCCAAGGTTATATGGAGATAGTGTAAAAATGTTACCCGAAGGAAAAATAGACTATTTGGTGACACTGTAAATTATGCCTTTAGCAGATTGTCACGGTGCAAACTTGCTAGGAAAGCACTTTTCTCACAGGGAGAAAGCATCGAGGAATTCTGTGGTTGCTTACAATCCCTCTTATCTGCACCTGCTAAGGACCAGTGCCTATCAAAGTGTACCATCTGCTTCCTTCACCACCTAGGACACTACTGAGCAATCGCCTCTGCTGTAAATAAATAGATATAGAAGACACAAAGCAGGTATTGGGAAGTTTTAATGTCACTCATGATCTAAACCTTTCTTTTCCCAATTTTCCCATAAAAATAGTTTTGCCCATCAACAATTTCAGCATTCTCCCACCCTTCCTTCTAATAATTCATTTAAGTGCTCTTATATGACTCCTTGGCCATGGGCTACCATGAGTGTGTACTGAATACCAGGTTTTAGGATGTTGGATTATTACCTCATTTTCTTGCTGAATACATCTCTTCCCCCACTTCCTCTCCATCCCTACCGCCACAGCTACCCCTGTTTTAAAGGTGTTTGCGTGGTATCTGCTTTGGGGCCAATGGTGTGTCTTTGAGACAGGCCTTGAGCTTCACCTCAGCCCAGCCATCAATACCCTGAGGTTCTGACGCCAATAGAAGATGAGGTGTCTGACAGGGGCAAAAAGGCTTCCAGAAAGTCCTGTATCCCAGGCTCTGTTGTTGCATTTCCCTGTATGTGGGTTTCTAACCTAGATTATACCACAAATTTTTGCTTATAAATGTCCAAATGACATTGAATACTTTTTTAGGGAGTGTGGGGAATGTGGAGCTACACATTACCAATCCCTAATCAAACAGAACCAAGTGGAGGAGAGGTCAAGTTGATGGAATAGAAGGATGGGAACTGGAATCAGTGTCCCCTCCTGACCAACTGACCTTCCATTGCTCCATTATCTCTGTAACTATGAAAGCCAATATTGCTTCTAAAAGAGCTTCCAAGGGCAGAGCAGTGCTGTGATAAGACTGGAGAAGGAGGGGGGACTTTCAATGGCCACTCCCAGCTTGAATGTTGAAGAACAGACCAAGTCATTATTGCAATATCTATTCATCTCCCCCACCCTCCTCTCTCCCTCACATTGTGTATTTCAGTTCGCTTTCAGTTCCTGGAGCTGCAAAACTGCATTAGTCAGGGGAAAAAAAACTGGAGGCACTGCTTTACTCCCTGAGAACATAAATGAGTTACTTTACCATCAGTTAATTGTTTGGGGGTAGAAGGGGTGAAGGGTAAAGGCATAGTTACAAAGAAAAGACTTGATTACAAATGAAGTCTTATTTTTATAACAAACATGAACTGATTGATCCCCTACCTCCTAATTTAAAAGCTCAGACTTTTATTTGAAAGTCTAGATGTAAGAGATATTGTACGTCCAAGTCAACTCCAGGTTTATGTTTGGGAGCTGGTAAGGGTAAAAATTGTTTTTTTGGAGAAAGATAAAACATACTTCTCTGCACATCAAGAGTCATATCAGACCTTCAGAAGGAAATGTCCTTTCATAGTATAAAATACAGGGCCAATAGGAACTGAGAGTTTAGGACTAGAGAGGAAATGAGGTATCTGAACATAATATTTGAGATTATTTAAGAAATAAAAAGTTCCCCACCAACATTTTAGTTATACTCTGATTTTGTGTGTGTGTGTTGAATACAGTCTTGTTCACAAATAAGAGATTTGGAGATCTTTTGTGTTCTACACAGTGTTTAAAAAAAAATAATGACATTTGATCCATATGCACAGTTGTGGAAATGTGTCTTTAGTGTTTCAGAAATGATGAACACACCAGGCTGCTCAAGACCCCCTTGTCCTACTCCATCATGGGGTCTGGACACTGCCAAGCAGCAGCAGGATGCTTCCTTCCTAGAGTCACATGTGGAGACGTCACAAGGCCAGAGGGAGAAACATGTGCCCTGAGTTGAATTACTTTTATACTCACATTTGAATCTGCACAGGGGCTAGCCTTGGGCTCTAAGTCTGAATGGCTTAAGGCTTCTATTTCGTGGCCCAGAAGGAAAGATGGAGGGGCTGATCTCCTAGGCAGCAGCCCCCAGCAGTTTGGCAGGGTCTGTTCTGAGGACCTGGCAATAGGTTCTGAGGTCCTTGTCAGCCGCTGGGTTAGAGATGATTTCTCCTCCCCGCTGTGGTGTGTCTTGAAGTTCTCAAACTGGACAGAGTCTTCGGGTAAAAAAATCCTTCATTCCTCATACAACAAGGGAGTCCCCACAGTAGAAAGGACTTATTTCAATAATCTCCTGTCTCACTCCACCTCTGTTTCCTTTTTATTCTGTTCTGCTCCCATTTGGGCACATTGCCCTCTTTCTTGCTTATAGAAAGACAAGCATAGGAGGAGCAGAGCTCGGTTCTGAGCTCCATCTGTCTCCCTCCAGGGTCTCTGAACACTGTAGCAACCAATGTTCTTAGGTGGGTGGGGATCTGGCCCCGCCCCGTTCATTGTGTTCCATGGTTTCCTGTACACTGCCTGTAACCCTTTACCAATCCGCCAGGCGCCTTTTAACACAAAAGGGAGGAGATGGGGGCAGGGAGTGCTGAGGAAAAACATCCCTATAAATAGCCCTCTTGAACAAAATTGTTTTCCCAATACACAGTTGTTGTTAGGCCTTGATGCCCTTTAATCTGCCTTACCGCTCTCCTCCCCTGACGTTCTGGTCTTCCTCTTCATACCTGGTTTTCCTAGGCAGTCCTTTCTGTGAGAATCAGGAGCTATAGAGGTACTTGTTGTAAGCTTGTGAATTCCTACCTGTTCCTCCTGTCTCTAGGCATGTGGGCTGTGGATTCAGACTGCCCTGAGTTTCACTTCTGGCTCTGCCTATTTTTTGCTCCATAACCTTAGTCAGGCAAATTGCTTAACCTCTCTGAACCTCAGTTCCACCACCATCTGAATAGGGGTGCTAATAACTACCTAATAGCATTGCTGTAGGATTAAATAAGATAATGAAAATGCCCAGCACTTGGCCTATACCTAGGTACGTGCTGGATACTTAAGAGTGATATTTATTGCCTTCTCACGGAGCAAACCTTCTGTTTCTTCCTGTCTTTATCCAACTTCTTGGTGACTCTTATTCTCATCCTGGTTCCTTATTCCACATAAAACACATTTATAGGACTTTAAGTTTATTTAATTTTCATTTACTTATTTATAACTTGCTCAGTTCCAACATGGCTTGAGATGATTTTTTTTAATTTGAGTGCTTGGAATCTGGAGAAAGGGTAAAACTGCTTCTTCTTAATCAGTTTCCTGACATGGAAGTTAACGTTTCTTTCTGTAGCTCTTTGGGAACTAGTTTTAATCATGGCTCACACTCTTCTTACATCTCTGCAATCCCAGAATCTGCTTTCATTCCTACCTTGGGAACATAGTATACAGAAATCAATATGGGAATAAGAGTTCTAATAGGTTACAGATAAAAGTTACCATTAATATTTGATTGTATCCCTAAAATTATGAACATTCGTAAGTGGGATAATATAGTCTTATTATTTTTCATTATATTTCTTTGATATATATTTACAAGATTGTGGGGTTTGGGAGTAGTGGGGAAGTGGTTCTAGTTTGTAATCAAAATCACACTTGAAAAATCCCACATATATTTTAGGGGACATTCTTCTTTCTGCAATACCCAATATATAAATATTTAATCATATTGACTCTAAAAGAAGTTCATTAAATACACAAAAATCTGATTTACGGGTGTACGTTCTCAAAGATGTGCATGCCCACACACACACACACACACACACATATACATATATGTATGTCTTTATATATATGTTATGTGTCCATATTTATATCTAGATGTTGCTGTTAATTTGATTTTATGGGACGTTCTCCCTGATTTCATGAAACTTGATAAGTTATAGTAGCCACAGGTTTTGGTTCAAATTCTATGTACTTAACAGAACTCCTACAATTGGTACCTAGGGATGCTTTAAAACATTCCGGAAAACAGGAGAAGCCTGGTATTATAGTTTGAATGGCAGGTGTCCCTCAAAAGCTCACCTGTGAGACAAAGCAAGAGGGTTCGGAGGGGAAATTATTGTGTTATGACAGCCTTAACTCAATCAATTAATCAGCTGATGGATTAACTGAGTGGTAACTGAAGGCAGGAGGAGTGTGGTTGGAGGAGGTGGGGCATGTGGGCATGACTTTGGGGTATATATATTTGTATCCGGCAAGTGGAGATCTTTCTCTCTGCTTTCTGATTATCATGTGAGCTGCTTCCCTCTGCCACACTCTTCTGCCATGAGGCTCAGCCTCTTCTCAAGCCCCAGGGAATGGAGTCAGCTATCAGTGGATTGAGACTTCCAAAACCATGAACCCCTAAATAAATTTTTCCTCCTCTGTAATTGTTCTGGTTGGATTCTTTAGTCATGGCAGTGAAAAAGCTGACCAAAGCACCTGAATTTACTCTTAAAAAATGATTCCCCACGTTTCCCAGACAGTCCTAATGCAAACATTCTGCCCCATCTTCAGCCCATGTGCCAAAGAATATCCCCCAATCTTTTCTTTAGTAAATATGGCCAATGTTATGGGTTGGATTGTGGTGCCCCAAAATTCATATCTGTAGTCCTAACTCCTAAGTGTTGGTCAAAAATAAATAAATAAGTGTTATATCCTTCCAATATATAATGGCACAAAATAAAAATTTCCATTCCAAAAGAGAGAAATAGGAGCAAAGAAAGAAGGGATGAAACCAAAATAAGACTGATACCTAGACATGCAAACATTAGGTCCCATAGCTCCATGTCCAGTCTCTGGGGCACATGGTAATGAGATGTGAGCTCCAAAGAGCTTGTGCAGCCCTGCCCCATGGTCTTGCTAGTTGCAACCCACATGGCTCCTCTCTCATTTAGGCTTCTGAACCATTTAGGTTCTGAACCAGCAGCTTTCCTCAACAGATACTCCATGTTATTGACATCTCTTAATCGGGGGGTAGTCCCCATTCCAGCTTTGGCTTCACCTTCACAGCCTTATGCAACATCCTCTCAGGGGCTACATACAGGGATTCTGACCCTGCCACACTTTTCCTGACCTCCTAGGCCTTTGAATTTTCAGTGGAAACCTCCACAACAACCCAACTTCGGCATCCTTCATTCCTAAAAAACTGGCACCATGCTAAGATGCCACGGTCTGACACCTGCTCAAGCAATAGCCAGACTCCTTTGGAACACAACTGTAGCAGCCTCTGAGTGCTGGAGTGGTTGAGCACAGTGAACTAAATCCTTGGGGAAATAACTTCCTAGACACCCCTGTGAGATCAGGGCACCCACATAGTCTCTTCAATGAGTTTTCACTTTTACACCATTAAGCCTGCCACAGGAATGGTCTTGCCAATTCCTGAGATGCACTGCCATTGTCTCTGTGCAAAGTGCTTAGCTTCTCTAGTGGAGGTAATCTCTTAAGCAACTATGCTATCTTTGGTCCCAATTTTACATGTGCTTGTTCTCTGCTAAAACTGCAAGTTTTTTCCAAGTCTTTCCTCTCTACTTTTTGCTCCTGATTATCACAGTAAAACTAGCGAAAAACTGCTAAAAGCTGCTAAAAGCTGCCATGCCACTTCTTGAATGTTGTGCTGCCTTGAAATTCCCTCTGCCAGGTTTATTAGTCCATCACCTTTAAATTGAGCCTCACAAAAAAATCTCAGGACATGGACAAAATGTGAACAAATTCTTTGCCAGAATGTAACATGAATGGCCTGCAGTCCAATTTCCAAGAGTTCCCTTCTGAAACCTCATGAGCACAATGTTTACTGTTTACATTTCTCTCAGCATTCTGGTATTTTGAACTCCCATCAGGATTGGTCATTAAGCCAGATGTATTGGTGCATGCCTATAATCCCAGTGGCTCGGGAGACTGAGGCAGGAGGATTACAAGTTCAAAGCCAGCCTCAGCAAAAGCAAGATGCTAAACAACTCAGTGAGACCCTGTCTCTAAATTAAAAAAAAAAAAAAAAAAAAAATATATATATATATATAGGGCTGGGGATGTGGCCCAGTGGTTGAGTGCCCCTGAGTTCAATTCCCAATACCCTCCCAAAAGAGAATTGCTCATTAAGTTCTGCTTACAACATTCTAAGTCTTCTCCAGCATACATCTCCAAACTTTTCCAAATTACTCTTGCAAACCAGTTCCAAAAGCTTCTGAATCATGTATTCAGGTTAGGTATAGCAATGACCCCACTCCCGGTACCAATTTCTGTGTTAGTGAACTTTGTATTACTGTGACCAAAATAGCAACAAGAACAAGTTAAGAGGAGGAAAAGTTTACTTTGGGTTCACAGTTTAAGAGGTTCAATCCATGGTCTGCTGATTCCATTGCTCTGGGCCTGAGGTAAGGCAGAACATCATGGCAGAAAGGCATGGTTGAGGAAAAATTGCTCAGTTCATGGCAGATGGAAAGGAGAGAGAAAATACAAGGACCCAGGGACAAAATGTATAATCTCCAAGGCACACCCTCAGTAAATCCACTTCCTGCAGCCATGCCTACAGTTACCACCCAGTAATCCATTCACCAATTAGGTGAACAAATAATCATTAATGATAATCTAATCATTTTGCATTAGCTCCTACATTAACACAGGAGCTTTTAGGGGATGCCTCATATCCAAACCGTAATACCCTAATCCCTTATTTGGGAACAAGAATGTTTGTGATGTAATTAGTTAAGATGCTGTCAAACCAAAACAGAACTGGCTTCTCATATAATATGAACAGGCCTCTAATATACTATAAAATGGGGTATTATGTACACAGACACACATGGAGAACGCCATGTGAAAAGGAAGGCAATTGGAGTGATTCTTCTAGATGGCAAGAGCCACCAAAGATTACCAGCAGCCTTCAGAATCTCGGGAAGAGGCATGGAACACATTCTTCTCACAGCCCTAGAAGGAACCAACTCTGTGGCACCTTGACCTTGAACTTTAAAAACCTAGAACTGTGAGACAATAAATTTTCATTGTTTAAACCACCTAGTTTGTGGTACTTTGTTATGGCAGCCCTAGCAAGTTAGTGCAGCCAATATACTTAAGGACAAGAATTATACCTAGTCCTGCACTGGAACCTGTTTCTCTAATGATCAAATTGGAAATAGCCTACGTTTTCTCAGAATTCTCTCTTGGTAACTCCCTCCCCAAGGAAATACCTATATCTCCAGCTGGTATGGATATTAAACAACTTTATATGAATAAATGCTCATTTTAGCAAAGAGTTCCAATAGAGGTCAAGGAGAATTGCATAAACAGCCAGAGACTCACCTGACTGTAGAGAATGATGACATGGGGGAGGTCAAGGACTTCTTCCCACAGACAGTAGCCCCCCACCCTTATCCACAGGAAATATGTTTCAAGACCCCCCAATTGTTGCCTGAAAGTATCAAGCTTATATAAACCATGTTTTTTTTTTACTATGCACACATACCTATGATAAATTTTAATATATAAATTGAGAACAATGGCAGATTAACAACATAATAATAAAATAGGTCAGCTATATAACTATACAAAATTACCTAAAACTTACAAATTGTTTATTTCTGGAATTTCCCATTTAATATTTTCAGACTGCAATTGGTAGCTGCATAAGTGGGAACTACTATACTTCACCTTTTGAAGGACTCCAAAACCTTTCTTTTGGAGTACCAGAGAAAGGAAGTTCTGTGAAGTCATTATAAGCCCTACATCCTCCCTGAATAGGCCTCTCTGGTTCTGGCCCCTGTTCCTCCATCTCCTCCTACGAGAAAATAGAATTGTTGTGATGTAATCACTTAAGATGCGGTCAAACCAGAAATTTGGTCAGCTATCTCCCTTATCTTCCTTAAATATCCCAAGGCCTGAACACTGAAGTTTTTGAGTCTATGAAATCTATTTACATTGAATTTTTTCATGGACTTGGCCATTCAATCAATAAATTTATAGAGCATCCTCTGTATGTCAGACACTGGGTTTGGTGCCGGTGAAACAAAGATGGAAAGGTACCAGCTTTCATGGTGTTCTTGCTCCAGTGGCAAGAAAGACAAGCACATCGTGAGATAAGCAGCATGATGGATGTGTTAAAGTTGGAGTGTCCTGTTGCTGAAAGAGTCAGAGAGGGACTTCCAGAGGAAGTGATCCTCATGGAGACTTCAGTGAACTGGTTGCTCCTGCAGATCTAGGGGAGAAGGTTTTCCTCTAGAGACCCAGAGGAATGTGAGACCAGGACTCGCTCAGGGAATGGAGTGCAAGTTAGTGTGGCTGGGTGTGGGAGAGAGTGGTGGCCTGTGTAGCTGGTGCTGAGAGAGAAGCCAGATATAGTGGAACCATGTGTGCCAGAGAGTTAAGTCCATGGTGGGTCTCGTAGTGGGGAGCCAGAGAATTTTCAGCAGTTTAGTGTCAGCTAAATCTGTCAGTGATGTTGGTGGCAGGGAGGAAGGTGGGAAACTTCAGGGAAGGACACCACATTTCTCCTTGGCTCCATCCCTGTCATCTTGGTGAGAAGTAGAAAACATCCTGGTTGGATGCCCAGCTTCTGGAGTGATTTGGAGTCAGATTCTGGCCTTGTCACTCACTTTAGTCCCATGATTAGTTTTGAAGCGGAGATATGAAATCAGATAATATAGTAAGGGAATTATTTATCTGCATAATACTGCTATTTTACATGAAAAATACATCATGGCAGTTTCTAGAGATGGTGGAGCTATAAGTATAGCTTCTATTCCTATAAATTGGAAGACCATTATCACAAAGTTAATTTGCATACTCCCTTAACCATATATACCATACCTCAGCCTTTCAGGAATTTGGTTTGAATTATTGAAGTGTCCTAGACTTCCAGAGGATGGGATCTCATTAACATCTGAGATGTGGATTTGCCATCTAGTGGGCATTTTTGAATGTGCATGCATTATAAATACATACATGAAAGAGGGGAATCTCATGAAAAATAGAAGGGAGACCAATAGAGTAGAGAAAAGGGACCATGGGAAGCCAGATGGAGACGGAAGGGGGAGAACTGGGGAATGATATTGGCTGAATAATATTGTTACGCTGTGTGCATGAACAAATATGTAACAATGAATCCCATCATTATGTGTAATTTTAATACACTAATAAAAAAATGGAAAAAATGAATACATACAGGTACAACACATACCTCCTCCACAGTGTTCATCAATTATTCTTAATCTCGCATCCCAATCCCAACACTTAAAGTTCAGACAGTATTTTGGACTTATCCCTGTTGGTGAAAAGTGTCTCAGTTTATATGTGTCAGGGATATAAGAATGTTTTATGCTACATGTGTTTGCACATACAGTAGAGAATAATAATGTCACATGGCAGGCTTTTCAAATTTTATGAACTCTTCATGTGTATGTTTTTTGCTTCATTTGAGAATTACTAATATAGAAAAGAACCACAAAAACAGGGGTTGTGCATGTTCCATAGTAGATACTCAGTCAACATTTGTTTCCTTCCTCTTCACATCCTCTCTCATAAAAACTGTGCTCAAAATGACAATTTCAATGTGCATGTGGTGGACGAAGCACCACCTATATGTGTAAACTTTGTTAGCTCACTGAATAAAATGAATAAAAATCCAGTGCCTGTCTTTAAGATGTTTAGAGTAGAAAACTTCTAGTTTTGCAACTAGATTCCAGCAAGTAATGTCTCAATTACTGGGGGAAGACTTTCTTGAAATTCAAATTTGGCTTCTCTTTAGAAGTATTATTACAATGATGCTAAATTTTCCAGAGTAAGAAGAAGGATCCTTGTAATAAGGGATGAAATGGGCACCAGGAGCAGCTTGATTTATATTTGAAGGGGCAGAGAGTGAAGAAAATAGGCAGGGGAGGAAATGGAGAGTAGAGGAGTAGAGACAGTGTGGGATGTGTTTTGTGTAAGTTTGGAGAAATGGAGGAAAGATATTTGGGACCAGCTACCATATGGTGTGAGATATTGAAAGAGGGTCTGAGAAAGAAGATTTTAAGAGGTTTTGTTATGTATTATGAGTGGAATCCCCTTTTGATATTTTCATGACACTGCAGAGAAGATTTAAATTGCCTTTCTGTTATTTTTGGATGTGGGTTAGTATTTCTTTGGAAAATAGCACCATGCGGAGACAGGCTGTGAAGTGGTTTAGCTTTATCTGGAAAACATAAATGTTCAGACCATAAAACTTTAAAAATAGACACATTATACTTTCCTCATGTGTCTCAAACCTAAAATTAAACAAAACTAAAATGATAAAATTAAAAAAAGGAATATTTATTTTAAAAATAATATATGTATTTGGTTTAAACTTTTTTTAAAGTACGAAATGCCATTAAATGGAAAAAGAAAAAAAGGTGGATTCTTGCTTCAGACTCTTTGTTTTTAATTCTTTTGATGGTTAGCACTAAAATTATAACTTCTACGCTTATATCACTGTTTCCTGGATTTATCTTTTAGTGTCCATTAATTCTATGCTATGAGTGATGAGAAATACAGCTCATTTGCACTACCTCTCCATTTCCTTCCCGCTTCATGTGTTTTGTAAATTATATTTTTTCTTCATTCTCCTTTTGGTTATAATTATAAATATAAATGCTGTGCTTAAACTTTGAATTCCTGCTCCATAAAAACAGATAGTGTCTTAGTCAGCTTTCTGTTGCTTATAATACCATACCTGAGACTAGGTATGAAAAGAAGAGATTTATTTTGGCTCTTGAATTTGGAAGCTGAGAAGTCTAAGATGGGGTAGATGCCTTTGGTGAGGGCCCCATGCTGCTTCAACTCCTGGCAGAAAAAAGAAAAGTCAAGGGACTGCATGAGAAAGAAGTAAAGCAGGAGGGGCAGGCTCCCTTTATAACAACCTATTCTCTCAGAAACTACTTCAGTCCATGAGAATTAACCCAGTCCTCTGAGAATGAGAACTCACCCAGAAAGGCATTCATCCATTCATGAGAGCTCTGTCCCCTAGACCCAAACTCCTCCCACTAGACCCCACCTTCCAACACTGCTGCACTGAGGACCAAACCACAATGTGAATTTTGGTGGGGACACACCAAACTCAAACTATAACAGATAGTAACCTTTGAGTCCCTACAAGGCAGTATGAGAAAACAGCACACCCAGACAACTTTTCACATTTTCCAGCCTGCTGACTTTCACACCAATCTTCCAATTAGCCCACCAATTTCTCTTGTTTCCATATTTATGTTGGGGTTTAAAACATTTGCATTTTGTTCTGTAAGTATAATTAGCTTTCGTGCATTTTATATGTTGATTGATTTGACGATTGAAATCAATAAATTAGTTTATGACTTATAGTTCATGCTTATACAAATATTATTTGCTACAGAATAGAGGGTGTTTGGCTCAGAAGGTAAGCTACTAATCCAATATTCTTAAATCTGGGCTATACAAAGAAAATGAAACAAGCAAACGCATTTGACAAAATCCAATGTCTATTCCTGCTAAAAATTATCAGCAACCTAGGAGCATGAAATAATTTATTCAACCTGATAAAAAGCATCTGTGAGAAGTGCAAATCAAAACTAAGATTTCATCTCACTCCAGTCAGAATGGCAATTATTAAGAATACAAGCAACAATAAGTGTTGGCGAGGATGTGAGGAAAAAGTACACTCATACATTGCTGGTAGGACTGCAAATTGGTGCAACCACTCTGGAAAGCAGTGTGGAGATTCCTTAGAAAACTTGGAATGGAACCACCATTTGACCCAGCGATTCCACTCCTCGGTTTATACCCAAAGGCCTTAAAATCAGCATACTACAGAGATACAGCCACATCAATGTTCATAGCAGCTCAATTTACAATAGCTAAACTGTGGAACCAACTTAGATGCCCTTCAATAGATGAATGGATAAGGAAACTCTGGTGTATATACACAGTGGAATATTACTCACCTTTAAAGGAGAATAAAATATGGCATTTATAGGTAAATGGATGAAGTTGGAGAATATGCTAAGTGAAGTAAGTCAATCCCGAAAAACCAAAGACCAAATATTTTCTCTGATATGTGGATTCTGATTCATAATGGAGTGGGAAGGGCAAGGGAAGAATGGAGGAACTTTATATCAGGCAGAGGGGAGTGAAGAGGAGAGAGGAGGGGATTGAGGGGAGGGGAGAGGAGAGAGGGGAGGGGAGGAGGAGTGGGAATGGGAAAGATGGTAGGATGAGGCAGACATTTTTACCCTATATACATGTAAGATTACAGGAATGGTGTGACTCTGCATCATGTATAATCAGAGAAATGAAAAGTTGTGCTCCATTTGTATAACGAATCAAAATGCATTTTGCCATCACGTTTAACTAATTAGAACTAGTAAAAAATAAAAATAAATTTTAAAAAAGCATCTGTGAGAAATCTCCCGCTAACATCCTGCTCATGGTGAAAATCTGAATGCTTTTCCACTAAGATGAGAAATAAGACAAGGTTGTCTTCTGTCACTGCTTCTATCCAATAGCCAATATTGTACATAGATGTAAATGTTCCAAACACAATTTTAATAAATTAAAAGGGAAATTAGACCCTCTTCAGGCCTTCCTGGGCCTGTTACACACCTCCCCAGTGTCACAGTCAGGAACACCGGCTGCGCATAGCAGGGATAGAATGAGGCCGTCTACAGCAGAGAAAACTTGATGATTCAGGGGTCAGATGCCCTGAAGAGGAAAAGGCTTCAGTCCCAGCTGGTGTTGCCAAAGCAGCATACTAATTCCATGTCATGGTCCTGGGTCAAGATCTGCACAACTGATTGGCTGTATCACCTTGGATGGCAAAGGAAAGGAAGTGATCAAAGTCCTGGAGTCCCAGCTTTCTGAGATGCCTTGCAGACCTTGGTAACACTTCCAGGGCTGTGTCTCCATAAGGAGGCAGCGGCAGAGTGAGGGAAGATGGGCCAGGAACTCCCACAGGCACTGGTCCTCACGGTTCAGATGAATCCACATGCAGAAGCTAACGTCAAAAACTGTATGTCCAAATTGACTTAAGAAAGAGCTCAAGAGAACCTTCCGGGTCCTTTGATTGATGAAGTCCAGGGTGATAAAAGTCAAGGCATCGGGAAAAGGACAATTTTTTTTAGCTCGCTCCAGCAGGACTGGATCTATGTCACAGCACAGGAGACCGAGTTCTCTGGAGGCATTTGAGTGGTTTGTATGGAGCCACACTCAGATCCTAGAGGAATCCAAGTTTTGTCATTGCAATTTTCAACAGTGAATGGAAGAGAAAGCTCTCTCTCTTCCTCTAAGACTGCCATACTTACCTCTGGCTTTATAGGATGTGAGGCTCCTAAATTTTAACCTACAGAGGTTGTAGTTTTTCTTGAGCAGACTCTCAGCGCCCTCCAGGGGTCACAGACTGTAAGGCAGCATCGCTATATTTTCCTGATACTACTGGTTGCGTTGTATGGTTCAAAGTGATGGCCCAATCAGGCTGCAAAGGAGCCTAGAGCAATATTTTCTGGCTTAAGTCATATGCTGGCAAACTCATTATCTTTTTTTCTGGGTATCTCAGATACAAGGGAAAAGGAAAGGGGTCCAGAAGCATAACCAGTGTCCCTTACCTGGAAGGTGAGGAATAGAGCAAGCTCCATCTTACAAAAACCTGTTTCTCAGACCTGTGGTTGGGAAAGGACTGGATTCCAAAAACCTCATTTAGCCTTCATTTTACACCTTTTCATTTACATACTATTTTACACTCATCAACTCCTGCTGAGACTTATTCTGCTTCTGCCGCTGTCACTCCCAAGTGTCACTACTGATCTCCTTCTAGCCAAATCCAATGATTTATGATTTTCACCATCTTAGGAACTTTTTGACTCTTAAAAAAGTCACTCTGTCCTTTTGCTAACTTTGATTTCTATTCCATTATAATTAACTCTAATTTATATTTTTCTGTGTAGTTTTTTGCATTAGGTTTTAGTTTTTTTGCATTAGGTTTGTTCCTCTGTAAGGATTCTTAAGCTTTTTTTTTTTTTTTTCTTCCCAGTACTGGGAATTGAACACAAGGTCACTGAGGTAAATTCCCTACCCTTTTTATTTTTCTTTTGGAGACAGGGTCTCACTAAATTGTGCAGGCTGGCCTCCAACTTGATTTTATCCTGCCTCAGCTTCCTGAATAGCTGGGATTGCAGGTGTGTGCTACTATACCTGGCTTGGCTGCTTGAACTTTAATGGGCATATAAACCACCTATAGATTGTTCTAAAATATTAGTAGATCTGGGGTGAGGGCTGAGATTTGTATGTACATATGTATTTTTTGCTGTGCTGGAAATCAAACTCAGGGCTTCGCACATGCCAGGCAAGTGCTCTACCACTGAGCCGCATTCCTAGCCCTGAGATTCTGTATTTCTAATAAGCTGTCAATTCATGCCAATATTAAAAAATTAGTATCAAGTCCCAAATCAGTGCTTATTTTCTCCTCACTCTCCATTTACTTCTTCCCTCTCTTTCTCTCCTTATCAGATCTTGGGTGTGGCCCCATTTAACCAGTCTCTTTATCACATCAGTGAGGGCTGAATCCCCAGCACCGTGCCCCTGACCCCCAAAAAAGACATGAATGTTTCTCAAGTTAGTAAATTAAAAGCAAGGTATAAAATGTGTGCTTCTACTAGTAAAATGAAAAGATGGGGGATATTTAAACATATTGTCGTACATTTGTAAATGCTGGGGTGTACACAGGATGAATACCCAAGCAATTACACACATTTGTGCCACTGCGTAGGGGGCAAAGGAGGCTTTAGGGTTCACAGTAGAGACTTATTTTTTACTATAAAGTCATCCGTTGTTATCCATGGGGAAGGAACTGGTTTGAGGAACCCAGAGGATATGAAATCCAAGGATGCTCAATCCTTATATAAAATGGTATAGTATTTGCAAATAACCTATACAATATCTAATATACTTTAAATTATCTTTAGAATTACTTATATACCTTGCTACAAAATAAAAGCTATGTAAATAGTTGTGATTGTATTGTGTAGGGAATAATGACAAAAAAGTCTGTTCATGTTCAGTACAGACACAATTTATTTTAAAAATATATTTTCAATCCATGGTTGGTTGAATCCATAGGTACAGAACCCATAGAAGTCAACTGTCGCCTTTATATTTTGATTTTTTAAAATCAAATATAAACATTTTTAAATGTGCAAAATAGAAAGCATTTTAAAATGCACAGTCACATTTAGAACCATTCATTTAGTTAATTTCAACTATGTCCTTGCTTCTAATGTGTATAAGATATACTACTCAACTTCTTCTTTTTTTATAAAAGGGAAATTATATCATGACCAAGCAGGATTCATTCCAAGAATGAGAGCTGATTGAATATTTAAAAATCAATCCATTTAATTTATCATAATTTCAAACTAAAACAAAACAAAACAAAAAAGATTTAAAAAATCCAGATTGGAAAGAAAAAAGAAAAACTGTCTTTCATAGTTTATTGTTTCCACAGAAATTCCAATAAGATAAAGATAAAAAGCTACCAAAATAAGTGAGTTTGACAATATTATAAGGTACAAGATTATTATATAAAAATGAATTAAATTTCTATAGACTAGCAATAAACAATTGGGAATTTAAATTTTTTTATTGTAAACAAATGGGATACATGTTGTTTCTCTGTTTGTACATGGCGTAAAGGCATACCATTTGTGTAATCATAAATTTACATAGAGCAATGTTGTTTGATTCATTCTGTTATTTTTTCCCTTCCCCCCACCCCTCCCACCCCTCTTTTCCCTCTATACAGTGTTTCCTTCCTCCATACTTGCCCCCCTCCCTAACCCTAACTCTATCTCTAACACTAACCCCTCCCTCCCCCCATTATGTGTCATCATCCACTTATTAGCGATATCATTCGTCCTTTGGCTTTTTGAGATTGGCTTATCTCACTTAGCATGATATTCTCCAATTTCATCCATTTGCCTGTAAATGCCATAATTTTATCATTCTTTATGGCTGAGTAATATTCCATTGTATGTATATACCACAGTTTCTTTATCCATTCATCAATTGAAGGGCATCTAGGTTGGTTCCACAGTCTGGCTATTGTGAATTGAGCAGCTATGAACATTGATGTGGCTGTATCTCTGTAGTATGCTGATTTTAAGTCCTTTGGGTATAGGCCAAGGAATGGGATAGCTGGGTCAAATGGAGGGTCCATTCCAAGTTTTCTAAGGAATCTCCACACTGCTTTCCAGAGTGGCTGCACTAATTTGCAGCCCCACCAGCAATATATGAGTGTACCTTTCTCCCCACATCCTCGCCAACACCTGTTGTTGCTTGTATTCTTGATAATCGCCATTCTAATTGGGGTGAGATGGAATCTTAGGGTGGTTTTGATTTGCATTTCTCTTATTACTAGAGATGTTGAACATTTTTCCATATGTTTGTTGATTGCTTGTAGATCTTCTTCTGTGAAGTGTCTATTCATTTCCTTAGCCCATTTGTTGACTGGATTATTTGTATTCTTGGTGTAGAGTTTTTTGAGTTCTTTATAGATTCTGGAGATTAGTGCTCTATCTGAAGTATGATTGGCCAAGATTTTCTCCCACTCTGTAGGCTCTTTCTCTGCATTGCTGATAGTTTCCTTTGCTGAGAGAAAGCTTTTTAGTTTGAATCTATCCCAGTTATTGATTCTTGCTTTTATTTCTTGTGCTATGGGAGTCCTGTTAAGGAAGTCTGGTCCTAAGCCGACATGTTGAAGATCTGGACCTACTTTTTCTTCTATAATCTGCAGGGTCTGTGGTCTGATTCCGAGGTCCTTAATCCATTTTGAGTTTAGTTTCGTGCATGGTGAGAGATATGGGTTTAGTTTCATTCTGTTGCATATGGATTTCCAATTCTCCCAGCACCGTTTGTTGAAGAGGCTATCTTTTCTCCATTGCATATTTTTGGCCCCTTTGTCTAATATGAGAAAATTGTATTTATTTGGGTTTGTGTCCGTGTCCTCTATTCTGTACCATTGATCTACCTTTCTATTTTGGTACCAATACCATGCCGTTTTTGTTACTATTGCTTTGTAGTAGAGTGGAAGATCTGGTATTGTAATACCCCCTGTTTCACTCTTCCTGGGAATTTAAATTTTAAAGTGCCATTTACAATACCATGAATCCCATAAGGGAGACAGATAAACCAATAGTAAAGTGGGCAAAATATATGAAGGAATAATGATAGAAGGAAATGTAAAGATATTTTTATTTTATGAAAACGTGTTCATCATTCTCACTCCCACTAAAATAAATGAAATTCAAATGCCAGTTCAAAATATGCTGAGAGGATCAGTGACACAGATTTTTAAAAAGTATATTGACAAGATATAATCCCCAAGGGCCAACCCCTTGACCTGCTTCCTCCAGTCACACCATACCTGCCTACAGTTACCACCCAGTAATCCAAAATTTAATACATCAAATGGGTTAGTTCACTGATTAGGTTACAACTTCTCATAATCTGATTATTTCATCTCTGGACATTCCTGCATTGTCTATCACATGAGTTTATTGGGGATACCTCACATCCAAACTGTTATGCTGTCTATACTTGTGGATGTGTCTGTTTCTTTTCACAGTTCTAACAATTTTTACTTCACATATATTGAGGCTTTCTTATTATTAGGTTCATAAATGTTTGAATTATTTCCTTTTAATAAATTGACCTCTTCTTTTATTATTACAAAATGACCTTCTTTATCCCTTTTTCTTTACTGAAAAAAATTATTTTGTTGATTTTTAAAACATATATATTTTCAGATATTGATGGTCCTTTATTTTATTCATTTATTTATATGAGGTGCTGAGATTTGAACCCAGTGCCTTGCACATGCTGGGCAAGTGCTCTACCACTGAACCACAATCCTAGCCCCTATTTTATTGATTTTGAAATTGCTAATCTTGTTGTGCTTGTTTGTTTGTTTTTGATGCTAGGGATTGATCTCAGGGCCTTGCAGATGCTGAACATGCACTCTACCATTGAGTTGCATCCTCTAGTGTTAACACAGTATATATTTTCCCATTCTTTTACTTTAACCTTATTTGTTTTATAATTTTTATATTTGAAGTGTACTTTTATAAGGATAATATAGTTGTGTTTTTGCTTTTTTAAAAATTCCATCTAATAATATCTACCTTTTAATTGGGGTATTTATACCCTTTACATTAAGGTAATTAGTGAGAAGGTTAGGCTTGAGTATATCATCTTGCTATTTGTTTTCTATTTGTCCCACCTTTATTTGTTCTCGCTATTATTTTATTCTGGGGACTGTAACTCCCTTGGTCTTTTGGACTCTAGGATCTGTTTCCTCAACCCAAGGAGTCTGCGAGCCTCTGCCTTAGTTTTCTCTCCCATTACTGCAGTTTGGAAACTCCCTCAAGGTAACTGGGACAATTACAGTAGTCATCTTGTTTGCTTCCTGTCTCTCAGAGATCACTGTCCTTTGTTACCTCATATCAAATGTCTGATCTACATATCGTGTGTGTGTGTGTGCGTGTTTAAAGATGCTTCAGGTATGATGGTAAATGTGGTCCCTGTTACTTAATCATAACCAGAAGGGAATGTCCATTTACTGCTTTTTCCATCTTTGAAATTTGGTCTTTTTTCTCTTTTTCATTTCAATTTTTTGTTTTGAAAAAATTTCATTCCTTAGAAGTCTTAAAAATGACTCAGTGGACAACTGTATACATTTTAGCTTCTCAATTGTTAACTTTTTACTACATTTGGCCTTTCTGTTTCTTTCATATTAAATAAACCATCATGATACTTTATCATTAAATAACTACTAAGAACAAAGACATTCTCTTATACAACCACAATACAATGATAAAATTGAAGACATTTAATGTGGATAGACTATAATTATCTAATATGTGATGTGTTTTGATTAACTATTGCAATATATCAGATGATCTCCATACGTAGAGTCTTAAAATAATTTATTATTCTTGGATCTCCCGATTCTGTGGTCAGGATTCAGGTATGCCACAGCAGGGAAGGCTCTTCCCTGTTCCATGATAACTAGAACTTCTGCTAGGATGGCTCTTAGTGGGCAATGGCTGGAATAGTTGGGAGGTGACTGTGGTCTTCTTCTCTTTTTCCACATAGGTTCTCCACATGGCTAGTGTGGGCTTTCTAGAGCATGGTAGCCTCAAAGAGTAGTCAGTTGTTTACATGGTGGTTCAGGGTTGCAAGCATGAATGCGTCTAGGAACCACTGCTAATACAGAATGGCATCACACATGCTCTGATGCTCTGAGAATTTAACATCATTTTTATCATATTTACACCCAAAATACATAACTGGAATTTAATTGTGAGTATAAGACAAGTCCAAATGGAACATTCTTTGAAGCAACTGGCCTGTAGCCTTAAAAAATGTCAGTGTCATGAAAACCAAGAAAAGATGACAAACTGTTTCAGATTAAAGGAGACTATGAGTAAGTTAGGGTTGTCATAACAAAATACCATAGTCTAGATGACCTAAACATTCTCTGACAATTCTGGAGGCTGGAAGTACAAGTTGAAGGTGTCTGACAGCTTTGGATTCTTCTAAGGCAAACTTAGCTTATAGGCAGCCACCTTCTTGCTGTGGCCTCACATGGTTGTCCCTCTGTCAGTGTTGTCTGGGTCCTAATCTTCTCTTCTTATGAAGTCACCAGTCATGTTGGACTAGGTCCCACATTTTTGACTCTATTTCAATTTTCTTACCTCTTTCAGGTCTTGTTTCCAAATATAGACACATCTGAGTTACTGGGGGTTAGAACTTCACATGTGAATTAGGGGTGGGAGGGCACAGTTCCATCCATGACAGAGACTTCTTTATGTGTGCTGTTGGACAGAGAAAAAGATGCTATAAAGTATATTATAGGGAAAATTAGAAATAAATATCTATAGCGAAGTAGATTAAAAAAACCTCAAATACTTTGACATTTTTCTCCCTGAGCTATGGGAGTATATTTTACTCTCCTTAAATCTGGCCTGGCCTGTGGCTTCTTGGATAAATGGAGTAGAGGAAGGGAAGTTGTACTAGTTCTGAGTCTAGTCTTTTTTTCTAGTCTTTTTTTTCCCCAGCAATGCTTTACCACTGAGTTAAATCTTGGGTCCTTTTTATTTTTCATTTTGCTAAGACAGGGTCTTGCTAAGTTGCTGAGCCTTACCTTAACTTGTGATCTTCCTGCCTCAGTCACTCCAGTCGCTGGGATTACAAGTTGTGTACCACCGCTCCCAGTTAAGCTGGAGTTTAAAAAGTGAATTCTGCCTCCTGTTCCACTACACTCCCTCAGTGCTGCCTGATTTGTCGATCGTTCTTTGCTCAAATAAACTATGTTACATCCAATTTGTCAGAAGTTTTTAACTTGTCCTTGGCAGGATCTAAATCAGTTGGGTAATTCTGCTCTCAGTCATATGGCTTCTGGTGCTTATTAATTAAAAAAAAAAAAAAAAAAAAAAAAAAAAAAAAAAGGCTTGACGCCTATGAGAATGCGCCCTCTAGAGGGGGTTCCTATCATTTTTGCCGAGAACACAGGGGACTCGGGCCCTCTTAGACTCTTCAGAGGTCTTGGTTCTATGCAGGAACCTCAGGCACAGATCACCTTGACTCAGATCCAGGTTACAGTGACAGAGGCCTCAGTATAGTCCCAGAGCTCACGCTTACACACAAAGACGGTAGCATTAATTCTTCCCAGTTTGTTCCTTTTGGGGTGGGGTGAACAGGAAGGATAGCCTGGAGAATCTACCGACTTTTTTGCGGGCTTAAACAGAACCCACCATAACTTTTCACTCAAATCTTGAGTATAAACATAATTCTGTTTTGACTTTCTGTAAAGAATGAAGTTGAAGAAATTAGGATTTTAATTATTCACTTAATATTAATATTCCTACAAAATGAGAAAGGCCAGGGAATTTGGTATATTATGCAGTTGAGAAGACCGAAATCAGTCAGGGTGATAATAAGGCAAGTTTTTAACCCCTAAAGGTCAGTTTCATACTCTGTAAAGGGGTAAGGTTCCAATTTCCTTCCCTGGGCTTTGTGAACATTTGCGGGAAAGCAATTTGGGGAGCCCAGCACCTATTCCACTATGACACAAGTTTTACGATCACCCAGGGCGGAGATGTACATTTCCCTCCCCGTGCTCTCTCCAGTGCCCTGCTGGGGTCCGCCTGGGAACGTCAGACCTGGGGAAAACTGGGCAGATCCGTCCCCAAGGCCGCGCGAGCAGGAGGCGGAGCGCTCACTCTGGAGCCGCCTCCTGGGAGGGTGGGCGGTCCCCGGGGCTGCTCCGCACCACCTCCCCTTTCCCCGGGGCGGTGCTCGCTGTGGCCGGGTACGTGGTGAGTACGCGCGGCCTCCGCTGGCTCTGGGACGAGCAATACCCGGGAGGCGGGTGCCGAGCAGGGATCGCTGGATAGCAGACCGGGTCTGTCCCCGGGCTGGGGCTGGGCGGGCGCGCGGCCTGGCTTCGGTGGGGCTGTCCTGCCTCTACCCGAGCGGCGGACCGGACAAGGGGCCTGCGGAGGCCGAGCCTGGCGCAAAGCTGAGGTTCAGGTGCAGGCATACCGCATGCATCGCCTCTGCTACCGGCCCGGGAGGCTGCCGGGTAGGGAAGGATCCAGGGCGCCAGCCCCAGTGGCTGCGCATCACGATTCGAGTGTCGCCTGTCAGCACCTCTTTCCCCGCCAGGCGTATTCACCTGAAAACCTCCTCCTCTGTGTTTTCCCTGGGAAACTGATCTCGGCCTGGGTACCTTCAAGGGCGGAGAAGTTCTGACCTTTCTCCGAAAGGGTTTGTCACCTGGATTTTTAAAGGATTTCAGAGACATCGGCCCTCATCGGGCTCTTCGTCTATCCGGTATCTGTTGATTAGTGTCTCTTGCTATTCTGTTTTCCATTAGATAAGGGCTGTTGACTCTTGGTTCGGGGGTAGGGGAAGGCCCACGGGGATGTGAACCGAGGAAAGGCCTTGGGTTGGTGACCTTAAGGAGGGTGGGTGTGCGCGCTGTTGCAAAGTGTTCTGGAGTGGGTGGGAGATGCGGATACCGAGGCAGTGAGGGCACAGGTAGATCTCCCTCGCTGTTTGATGAAAGGCAGCTGGAAGGAGGTGGAAATTTGAGAACTGAGGAGAGGTAGTTTTTCTTTATCCTTTGAACATTAATCAACCACTTTTTCTTTCTTTTCTTTTCTTTTCTTTTTTTTTTTTTTTAAAGGAAAAGAACATATTGAGGCTACAAGAAAGTCAAGAAATCTTAGGATTTCTTAGATAGGATTCAGGATTCATGTTGAGAAATTGGGATTCAAAGGGGGTGGAGGACTATTCTGGAACCTGATCAGGAGTGCTGAATTGTCTCTAAAGGGGAAGGAGAAAATGCTTGATTGGGTATAATTTGTTTGCTTTTGAATTTGCTCTTGGGCAGCTGGTTTGCGGACACTAGAAACTCCATAAAGTTGCAGAAACTTTCGTGTACCTGATGTATGCATTTTTGAGAGGTGTCTGCGGCCTTGATTAGATTAAAAATATCTCTTAAAGAGAAATTTTGAACTGCACCTAAGTAACCTGAGGGGGAGTGGGTAGGGAGGACAATAAAACCAGCTGTTACTGTATTTTATGCCATGATGTATTTAGTATCTACTTTAAGCTGAGCTGATAATGTGTGCTTTATTCAGAGATGCCTGCAAATAATTTGAGAATCTATCATTTCTTTGAAGATATTTTATTCAGAATGGGAATATCCAAAACAAGTCAGTTGTTGTTTTCTAGTCTTTTTTAAAACCACCAATGAACAATGGTTTCTCAAAGTTGCCTTCATGTCTCAGAATTGAGTTCCTGTTAAAAATGTAGATTTCTTGGCCCCATCTCAGACCTTTGAAATAAAACAAAACCAAAAATCTCTGTAGCCTAGGAACAGGCATTTCAAGCCAAGACCACAAGGTTCTCTGGTGTTGAAGTTTACTGGAACCCTCTGAGTTTTTTCATTGACATTGGGACTTGTTGGGCCAATTTAGAACAGGTTTTCTTAAAGATTATTTGAATGAATTGCTGCCAACCTTTTCTAGCTAAAAATCCTGATCTCTGTCTAATGTGTCATCTTTAAATTTTAATATATTTTAAAGAAAAACTAGTCATTTTTATCAGAAAACAACATTGTTTCTGGTTGTAAAACTCTGGTAAGTTAGAAGTTACAGAAGAAACAAAAGTTTTCCTTATTCCATAATTGAGAGATGACTACTAGTTATTCTTTCTGGCATTTTATATATAGAAGATATGTACACACATATATTACAGAATTGGGATGGTATTTTGTATACATTTTTATATTCTTTTTTTCCCACTTGGCTTTCATGAGCATGTTCCCATGTACTTAATGAGAGTATGTGTTCCATCATAGGTATATGCTATAATTAATTAACTCATATCCCCATTGTTAATATTTGTATTCTTTTTCATTTTTGGTTACTTTAGCAATGTTTGTTCAAATATTGTGGTCAACCCCTCTGGTTATTTGCCAAATGATAGAATCAAAAGCTATTTAAATGCATTTTATAAATCTCATTTTCACCTATCTTGGTTTTCTCACCTAAAAGAAAATTAATCTTTCTGAAGGATCTATTACTTTCTAGGTTCTTTCTCTTATTTCAGTGGTTCTCAAACTTTACTGCATATAAGAATCACCTGAGGAGCTCGTTACACTTTTTTTTTTCCTGAGTCCCAAACCTAGCTGTTTGGATCTATTAGCTAGGAATTTACTGTTTTAAAACACCCCCCAGTGTTTTTGATAAAGGCCACCTTTAGAACCACATGTTGAGAAATGCTTTCTAAGTAAATGGCCAGATAAACCCAAAAAGTTTAGGTCACTTGCCCAAAACCATTCATGCATCTGATAAGAAGAACTTGAATTCAGCACTTGTGACTTCAGAGTCCTGTTTTTGTCCATTATATTAGAGCTTCTCAAACCTCAGAGACATTGGTATGCCCCTAATGACTGCAGTAAGTAAACTCCCACTGGCCCCGTCATAGGCTTCTTAGGGTAGCTAAAAATGACATATAATCAATGAACTTCTATTAAAACCTCCCACCAGAAATTCTTGTGAATTCCGTGTTGAGTTACATACCATGTAAAACAATTTCAGTCTTTCACTGATTCAGTTTACCTCATATTTCCCTACCATTTCATGACACTTCTTGCTGTGAAAAGGGTATTATAGGACTACCTGGCTTCAAGTGTGGGTTCCCATAGCTCTAACTGGGAGGCAGGTCTACTTTGTTCAAGCATGCGGGGTAGTTCATTGCCACAGTTAGGATCTTAATGTCTTTCTAAGGCACATGTGTTGAATGCTTAGTCTCCAGCTTGATGCTGTGGGGAGGTGATGCAGTCTGAGAGGTGGGGCCTAGTGGGAGGTCTTCAGATCATGGGGAGCATGCCCTTGAAGGGGATAGTGCACCCCGAGCCTTTTTCTCTTCTACTCTTTGGCTTCCTGGTGAGGTGAGTAGTTTTTCTCTGCCACACTCTCCCCGCCATGGTTGCCACCTTGCCATAGCCCAGAAGCAATGGGACCAACCAATCATGGACTGAAACCTCCAAAACTGCGAGCTAAAATATGCCATTTCACCTTATAATTTGGTTATCTCTGGTATTAAAGTGACAAGTGCCTAATGCAAGCTCACACAGTGACACTGTGGGCTCCTGGAGATGAGGCAGATCTAGCAGCAGCTCTTTCCGAGTCAAAGAGGCGAAACATCCCTTTTGAATATTCAGTGGCAGAGGGGCAGAAGGGGCAAGCAAGACTGAGAGTGCCATTTGTCAGAGATGGGGTCCACTACCCTTAGAAAAGTGTTGGTGTTTGTAAACCAAAGGGAGCTAGTATTGGGGTGAAACTTTTTAATTTAAACTTTTTTTCTAAGATGGAATCTTTTTTTTTTAATATTCTGGATTCACTTTATTTTTTATTTTATTTTATTATTTTTAAAAAATATTTTTAATTTTTACAGACACATTTTGATTCATTGTACACAAATGGGGTATAACTTTTCATTTCTATGGTTGTACACAATGTATATTCACGCCATTCATGTAATCATACATATATATAGGGTAACACTGTCTGTTTCATTCTACTGTTTTTCCATCCCCACCCCCTCCCACCCCTTTTTCCTCTACACCATCCAAAGTTCCTTCATTCTTCTCTTCCCCTTGCTACCCCCCATCATTATGTATTCTCATGCACTTATCAGAAAACATTTGACCTTTGGTTTTTTTGGGCTTGGCTTATTTCACTTAGCATGATATTTTCCAACTTTATCCATTTACCAGCAAATGCCATCATTTTATTGTTCTTTATACCATTGTGTAAATATACCACAGTTTCTTTATCCATTTGTCAGTTGAAGGGCATCTAGGTTGATTCCACAATCTAGCTATTGTGAATTGAGCAGCTATGAACATTGATATGGCGGCATCACTGTAGTATGCTGATTTTAAGTCCTTTGGGTATAAACCAAGGAGTGGGATAGCAGGGTCAAATGGTGGGTCCATTCTAAGCTTTCTGAGGAATCTCCATACTGCTTTCTGGAGTGGCTGTACCAATTTGCAACTCCACCAGCAATGTTCGAGTGTGCCTTTTTCCCCACGTCCACGCCAACACTTATTATTATTGCTTGTGCTAATATGGAATTTTATACCCTTTAATTTTTCCTTCTCTAGCTTTATCTTTCCCCCCTCTTTCCATATTTCATCTCTTTTAGTAGTTAGGCTGGGATTGTGGAGTGTCCTTATGTTTCAACTAACATTTCCTAGAAAATCATTATTTACCAAATTGAGTGCTTCCTATGTATCAGGTTGGCTTGAGGCACTAGAAATGCAAAAAACAGTGATTTTCTTTGAGAATTAAGTTAATGTACTACTGTATGTAGATTTGGGATATCTCAGTCTCTGACTTTATTCTTCAACTTTTTATTTTTAACTAATTTTAGACCTACTTAAAAGTTGTACAAATGATAGTGTTCACTTAGTTTCCTCTATTATCAACCTCTCACATAACCATGGTACATTTATCACTACTGTTAACTAAACAATAGACTTTATTTAAAGTTCAACAGTTTTGCTACAAGTCTTTTTTGTTTTTTGTTTTTGTTTCCATAGTTCCTTGAGCGTCCTACATCACATTTAGTTTTTATTTCTCCTTTGTCTCCCCCAATCTGAAATAATTCCTGAATTTTTCCTTGTTTTTCATAATTTTTCCTTTTTTTTTTTTTTGAAGAGTGCCAGTTAGTTATTTTGTGGAATGAAATTTGTTTGATATTTTCTCATTCTTGTAACAAAGCCATGTGTTTTGGCATAAATACCACAGAAGTGATGTTCTCTATCACAGGTTCATGGGGTCAGTAGTTATTTCCACTGATGATTTTAACTTTAATCGCTTCTTTAAGGTGACATTGGGTTTTTCCACTACAAAACTGTCTTTTCCTTTGTAGTTAATAGCCAGGGTGGATACTTTGTGAATTAGCAAATTCTGATGATTCTCAAATTTGTACCATTAATTTTAGCACACGTTGGTGAATCTTGTCGGCAGTAGGTTACTATTGTGGTGTTTACCTAATCATGATTTTTTTCCATGTCCCACTTCCTTATTAACTGAATGTTTCCTATAAGGAAGAGCTGCCCTTTCTCTCCTGTTCCTATTTTTTGATGTTTTGTAGTTGTATGGATTCATGAATAGTCATTTTATTCTTGGGCTAAAATATAGTGCCATCATTATTTTATTGCTTAAATGCTTCCAGTTAGGGCCATTTGGAGCTCAGTCTTTTGAGTATAATGACTTGTACATGTAAATAGCTCTCATCACTTCCCTCCTGTCCTTGGGGTCCATGCTGGTCAGGCAGTGATCACTGCTATGATTGTGACAGCGAACAGCAGAGGCCTTAGGAAGGTGGGACGATGAGTGTGCAAATAATCAGCTCCCAGGAATTCTGCAGGAGTAAATGGATAAATAAGGGCCTCGGCACTGTGCCCCAGGGAGTCTCAGGGGAATAGTAGCATGTGCCTGGGCCATCATGCCCACTCGAACACCCCGTGTCTGCAGTTTGACCAAATTTACGCAGAGACATTGGAATGCTGGTTTTGGTGCTCTCGATGACTGAATGAAGACCCTGTTCTTTTGTGCTGGTGCATGAGTGCTTAGTAAATATTTGTGGGGTTGACACTTGGTGCCCTCCCTATACCCCATGATGCAAAAATATGTGTGGTTAGAGACTCCCCAGGAATGACACTTTGCATTCATGCTGCTTGCCTTTTGTTATAGCTCCTCTTCCTCCTCAGTCTACTTATTATTATGGAAAATTTCAAGCATATGCAAAAGTAGAGCGAAAGACAATGGATCCTCAGGTGCCTATTACTCAACTTCAGCACTTCTCAATATTTTCCCAATCTTGTTTCATATATTCCTCCACTTTCAAGTTGGAGAGGGACCGGCATAGTTAGAAAACAAATTGTAGACTTTAAGATCTGGAAAAAGATTGAAGTAAACTCTTGAATACAAGGACTATGCTGTGCTTCCTTTTCTGTCCCCTTGATACCTATCCTGTGCTTAAAGATAGCAGGCACTCAGAAAAGACTGCTTGAATCGAGGCAAGGAAAAACAAAAAATGCAACAGCAGAATCATTTCCAACTAACTCTAGGGCAGACTTCTAGAGAGGAAAAGGGTGGTATGAGTTGCCCTAAAAAAAACTTGTTGATGTTGCCTGAATTGGTTCTCTATGGTCATGGTTCCCTGCCATTCAGGATAGCCTTATAAGAAACTAGCTCTGGGGCTTCTAGTGAGAGTTCTAGGAAAACATGCTGAGCCTGTCACCCCCAGTAATTTAGCCCATAAGCAGGGTGAAGAGGGCGGAGATCTCTTTGGAAAGATACCAGAACAATGTTTTTTTTTTTTTTTTTTTTTTTTTTCAAATTTCAAACAGTGATTTTCAATATAAAAAGTTTAAAATGTTACCCATCTTAATATTTCCATTCTTTTTTTATTACACTTTTTTATTTTTAAAGACTGCATTTTGATTCATTGTACACAAACTTCATTTCTATGGTTGTACACAATGTAGATTAACACCATTCATGTAATCATAAATATACACAGGATAATACTGTTTCATTCTACTATCTTTCTGTCCTCCACCCCCTTCCACCCCATTTTCCTCTACACCATTCTTTTTTTTTTTTTTTTCAGATTCTTCTCTGTGAACTTGATAAATGCAAATTAATCTTTTAAATGTTCTTTTTTTTAATTGTAAACAAATGGGATACATGTTGTTTCTCTGTACATGGCGTAAAGCCATACCATTTGTGTAATCATAAATTTACATACAGTAATGTTGTTTGATTCATTCTGTTATTTTTTCCCTTCCCCCCACCCCTCCCACCCCTCTTTACCCTCTATACAGTGCTTCCTTCCTCCATACTTGCCCCCCTCCCTAACCCTAACTCTAACCCTAACATTAACCCTTCCCTCCCCCCCCATTATGTGTCATCCTCCACTTATTAGCGATATCATTCGTCCTGTGGCTTTTTGAGATTGGCTTATCTCACTTAGCATGATATTCTCCAATTTCATCCATTTGCCTGCAAATGCCATAATTTTGTCATTCTTTATGGCTGAGTAATATTCCATTGTATATATATACCACAGTTTCTTTATCCACTCATCAATTGAAGGGCATCTAGGTTGGTTCCATAGTCTGGCTATTGTGAATTGAGCAGCTATGAACATTGATGTGGCTGTATCTCTGTAGTATGCTGATTTTAAGTCCTTTGGGTATAGGCCAAGGAGTGGGATAGCTGGGTCAAATGGAGGGTCCATTCCAAGTTTTCTAAGGAATCTCCACACTGCTTTCCAGAGTGGCTGCACTAATTTGCAGCCCCACCAGCAATGTATGAGTGTACCTTTCTCCCCACATCCTCGCCAACACCTGTTGCTTGTATTTTTGATAATCGCCATTCTAATTGGGGTGAGATGGAATCTTAGGGTGGTTTTGATTTGCATTTCTCTTATTACTAGAGATGTTGAACGTTTTTTCATATGTTTATTGATTGCTTGTACATCTTCTTCTGTAAAGTGTCTGTTCATTTCCTTAGCCCATTTGTCGATTGGATTATTTGTATTCTTGGAGTAGAGTTTTTTGAGTTCTTTATAGATTCTGGAGATTAGTGCTCTATCTGAAGTATGATTGGCAAAGATATTCTCCCACTCTGTAGGCTCTTTTTTCACATTGCTGATAGTTTCCTTTGCTGAGAGAAAGCTTTTTAGTTTGAATCTATCCCAGTGGTTGATTCTAGCTTTTATTTCTTGTGCTATGGGAGTCCTGTTGAGGAAGTCTGGTCCTAGGCCGACGTGTTGAAGATTGGGACCTACTTTTTCTTCTATAATCTGCAGAGTCTCTGGTCTGATTCCAAGGTCCTTAATCCATTTTGAGTTGAGTTTTGTGCAGGGTGAGAGATATGGGTTTAGTTTCATTCTGTTGCATATGGATTTCCAATTCTCCCAGCACCATTTGTTGAAGAGGCTATCTTTTCTCCATTGCATATTTTTGGCGCCTTTGTCTAGTATTAGAAAGTTGTATTTATTTGGGTTTGTGTCCGTGTCCTCTATTCTGTACCATTGATCTACCTGTCTATTTTGGTACCAGTACCATGCCGTCTTTGTTACTATTGCTTTGTAATAAAGTTGAAGTTCGGGTATTGCGGTACCCCCTGCTTCATTTTTCCTGCGAAGGATTGCTTTAGCTATTCTGGGTTTCTTATTCTTCCAGATGAATTTCATGATTGCTTGCTCTATTTCTGTAAGGTACGTCATTGGGATTTTAATTGGGATTGCATTGAATCTGTATAGCACTTTTGGTAGTATGGCCATTTTGACAATATTAATTCGGCCTATCCAAGAACATGGGAGATCTTTCCATCTTCTAAAGTTTTCTTTAATATCTTTCTTTAGTGTTCTGTAGTTCTCATTGTAGAGGTCTTTCACCTCTTTTGTGAGATTGATTCCCAAGTATTTTATTTTTTTCGATGCTATGGTGAATGGGGTAGTTTTCATAATTTCTCTTTCTGAGGATTCATCACTTATGTATAAAAATGCATTGGATTTATGAGCATTGATCTTGTAACCTGCCACTTTACTGAATTCACTTATGAGTTCTAACAGTTTTCTGGTGGAATTTCCTGGTTCCTCTAAGTATATAATCATATCATCCGCAAATAGGGATAGTTTGAGTTCTTCTTTTCCTATTCGTATTCCTTTAATTTCCTGGGTCTGTCTAATTGCTCTGGCTAGAGTCTCAAGAACGATATTGAATAGGAGTGGTGAAAGAGGGCATCCCTATCTTGTTCCAGTTTTTAGGGGGAATGCTTTCAGTTTTTCACCGTTTTGAATGATATTAGCCATGGGCTTAGCATAGATGGCCTTTACAATGTTAAGGAATGTTCCCACTATCCCTATTTTTTCTAGTGTTTTGAGCATGAAGGGGTGTTGTATTTTATCAAATGCTTTTTCTGCATCTTTTGAAATAATCATGTGATTCTTGACTTTAAGTCTATTGATATGGTGAATGATATTTATTGATTTCCGGATATTGAACCAACCTTGCATCCCTGGGATAAAACCCACTTGATCGTGGTGCACTATCTTTTTAATATATTTTTGTATGCGATTTGCTAAAATTTTATTGAGAATTTTTGCGTCAATGTTCATTAATGATATCGGTCTGAAATTTTCTTTCCTCGATTTGTCTCTGTCTGGCTTGGGTATCAGGGTAATATTGGTTTCATAGAATGAGTTTGGGAGGGTTCCCTCCTCTTCTATTTCATGGAATACTTTGAGAAGTATTGGAATGAGTTCTTCTTTAAAGATTTTGTAGAACTCGGCTGAGAACCCATCTGGTCCTGGACTTTTCTTTGTTGGTAGGCTTTTGATGACCTCTTCTACTTCATTACTTGAAATTGTTCTATTTAAATTGTGTATGTCCTCCTCGTTCAATTTAGGCAATTCATATGTCTCTAGAAACCTGTTGATGTCTTTGAAATTTTCTATTTTGTTGGAATATAGATTTTCAAAATAACTTCTAATTATGTTTTGTATTTCAATCGTGTCTGTTGTGATATTTTCTTGTTCATTCCGAATTTTAGTGATTTGGGTTTTCTCTCGTCTTCTCTTTGTTAGAGTGGCTAAGGGTTTATCAATTTTGTTTATTTTTTCAAAGAACCAACTATTTATTTTGTCAATTTTTTGTATTGTTTCTTTTGTTTCAATTTCGTTGATTTCGGCTCTGAGTTTAACTATTTCCTGTCTTCTACTACTTTTGGTGTTGGTCTGTTCTTCTTTTTCTAGGGCTTTGAGCTGTAGTGTTAGGTTGTTTATTTGTTGATTTTTTACTTCTTTTATTGAATGCGCTCCATGAAATAAATTTTCCTCTAAGTACTGCTTTCATAGTGTCCCAAAGATTTTGATATGATGTTTCTTTGTTCTCATTTACCTCTAAGAATTTTTTAATTTCTTTCCTAATATCTTCTGTTATCCATTCATCATGTAATAGCATATTGTTTAATCTCCAGGTGTTGGAGTAGCTTCTGTTTTTTACTCTTTCATTTATTTCTAACTTCAATTCATTATGATCTTATAGAATACAAGGTAGTGTCTCTATCTTCTTGTATTTGCTTACATTAGCTTTGTGGCATAATATATGGTCTATTTTAGAGAAGGATCCATGTGCTGCTGAGAAGAAAGTGTATTCGCTCTTGGTTGGATGGTATATTCTATAAATGTCCGTTAAGTCTAAATTATTGATTGTGTTATTGAGATCTAAGGTTTCTTTGTTCAATTTTTGCTTGGAAGATCTGTCCAGTGGTGAGAGAGGCGTGTTAAAATCACCTAGTATTATTGTGTTATGGTCTATTTGGTTTCTGAAATTGAGAAGGATTTGTTTGACATACATGGATGAGCCACTGTTTGGGGCATAGATGTTTATGATTGTTATGTCTTGCTGATTTATGGTTCCCTTAAGCAGTATGTAATGTCCTTCTTTATCCCTTCTGACTAGTTTTGACTTGAAGTCCACATTATCTGAAATGAGGATGGATATCCCAGCTTTTTTGCTGAGTCCATGTGCATGGTATGTTTTCCCCCATCCTTTCACCTTTAGTCTATGGGTATCTCTTTCTACGAGGTGAGTCTCTTGCAGGCAACATATTGTTGGATCTTTCTTTTTGATCCAATCTGCCAGTCTATGTCTTTTGATTGATGAGTTCAGGCCATTAATATTCAGGGTTATTATTGAGAGATGATTAGTATTCCCGGTCATTTGGTTCATTTTATTTATTTATTTATTTATTTTGAGACGACTTGGTTTTTCCTTTATTTGACAATTCCTTTAGGATAGTTCCTCCCATTGCTGATTTGTTTCTTTGTTTTTCATCTCTTCCTTGTGGAATATTTTGCTGAGAATGTTCTGTAGTGCTGGCTTTCTTTTGTAAATTCTTTTAGCTTTTGTTTATCATGGAAGGATTTTATTTCATCATCAAATTTGAAGGTAAGTTTTGCTGGGTATAAGATTCTTGGTTGGCATCCATTTTCTTTCAGGGCTTGAAAAATGTTGTTCCAGGCCCTTCTAGCTTTTAGGGTCTGGATTGAAAAATCTGCTGATATCCATATTGGTTTCCCCCTGAATGTAATTTGATTCCTCTCTCTTGCGGCCTTTAAAATTCTGTCTTTATTTTGTATGTTAGGTATTTTCATTATACTGTGCCTTGGTGTGGGTCTGTTGTAATTTTGTGTATTTGAAATCCTATAAGCCTCTTGTACTTGATCTTCCATTTCATTCTTCAGATTTGGGAAATTTTCTGATAGTATTTCATTGAATAGATTGTTCATTCCTTTGGTCTGTTTCTCTAAGCCTTCCTCAATCCCAATAATTCTTAAATTTGGCCTTTTCATGATATCCCATAGTTCTTGTAGATTCTGTTCATGATTTCTTACCATATTCTCTGTTTGTTCAACTTTGTTTTCAAGGTTAAATATTTTATCTTCAATATCTGATGTTCTGTCTTCCAGGTGTTCTATTCTATTGGTTATGCTTTCTATGGAGTTCTTAATTTGGTTTATTGTTTCCTTCATTTCAAGGATTTCTGTTTGGTTTTTTTTCAATATCTCTAACTCTTTATTGAAATGATCTTTTGCTTCCTGTATTTGCTCTTTTAACTGTCGATTGGTGCGATCATTCAGTGCCTGCATTTGCTCTTGCATCTCGTCATTTGCTTCCCTGATCATTTTAATTATGTACATTCTGAACTCCCTTTCTGTCATTTCTTCTGCCATGTTGTCGTTGGGTTTCA
The DNA here is from genome assembly GCF_902686455.1 of Sciurus vulgaris. Classification (NCBI taxonomy): domain Eukaryota; kingdom Metazoa; phylum Chordata; class Mammalia; order Rodentia; family Sciuridae; genus Sciurus; species Sciurus vulgaris. The sequence goes on along the minus strand of NC_136470.1, from coordinate 69,575,424 downwards.
TTGATGTAACATCTAGATTTGTTTGCAGCATTTTCTTTCCTTGTTTTCTCATATTGTTCAGGTATCAGTTGACCGCTGTGATATTGCAGATTTCCTCTATTGTCTTATAATATCCCTGAAGCTTTCTAGTATATCCCCTCTTAGCCTTCAGTAGCCTGAAGTCTTGGAGGAAGTTGATAATGCGGTGCTCCACAAGGGAGCTGACTCCCTAGGGGAGGTGGCCTTCCAGTGGGGTATATTCCCTGCTAGTGGGCAGAGGTACTTTCACTTGCTGATGAATGGTCATCCAAAGGGGAAGTAGGATGTGGGCTGATGCAAGGCCAGTTTGGGTCTGTGTCTCTGATTTTACAGTCCTTTTGGGAGAACCTCACCCAACAGGGAGGAGTCACCCGGTGGGGAGGTCTCGCTGGTCGGTTTTCCTCCTACAGGTTCCGTTCAATTCACAACTACCGCCTGGGCTGGGCAGCCTTCTTCTGCAATGTTCCCAGGGACCCGGACCTACCTCCTGGGCCTGCAAGCCTCGCCCTTCGCAGATGAATCTCCTTAGGCTGCTTCTCCTCAGAGAAGCTGCCTGCAGTCCTGGAGCCTTCGCTGCACCCCTCAGTTTGTCTGTGGGTTCTTCCACCAAGAAGCCGCCTAGGCCCTGGGACCCTGCTCTGCACTTTTCGCCTGGCTATACGGCCCCTCCTCTGAGCAGGCACCTGGAGCCCCTTACAATCGCTCCAAGTCCCAGTGACCCGCCACACGCCTTTTCCTCCGGCAGCCACCTGGTGTTCTGTGCGGTCGCTCTAAGTCCAAGTGACCCACCACGCACCTCCTTCTCCACCAGGCAGTCACCCAGAGATCTGGTGCGTCACGAGTCCCAGGAACTCACTGTGCACCTTCTTGTCCTGACTGCCACCTGTAGCCCTGGTGCAGTCACTTAGAGCCCAAGCACCCTGCCGCGCTCCTCCTCCTTCTCCAGACAACCCCCCTGTGTTCAGGATGCTCTGGGACCAAACCACTCACCACGCTGTTCCACCGGATAGCCGCCTGGAGCCCTGGCGCAGCTGCTCCAATTCCAAGCGACGTGCCGAGCCCGTATTTCTCCTTCTCCTCTGGGCAGCCCCCTGTGTTCAGGGGTGGTCGCTTTCAGTCCAATCAGCTCACCAAGCACCTTCTCCTTTGGGCAGCCTCCCAGAGCCCGGGTGGGTTGCGCCGAGTCCAAGCGCTGTGCGGAGCGGCCTCCTTTACGATGCTCCCAGTTGTCTGCGTTCACTGCTCCAGCAGGGGGAGGGGCGTCTCGCTGGCAGCTCTACTTCACAAAGTTCCCTGCTTTCGGGCCTACCGCCCCGTCCGGGACACCTGCCCAATGGGAGACACTCACCCGGCTGCTTTGAGCTGGTCCCAAGTCTCTCTATATCTCCTCTTCTTGAGTCCTGAGTCCTGGAGCAACACGAAATGCAGCCACCCTCTAGTCTGCCATCTTGAATCTCTCTCCTCTACACCATTCTAAGAACAATGTTTTAAACCCTTTGCACTTCTGTTTACTCATAGGAACCAAGGCAGTCTCCCTCTTGAACTTCCTTCATGTCCAGTTAATTTTTCCAAGGACACTTAGGCTTATAAAAAGGGGTAAATGATTGTTCTTAACTGGGTCAGATGTAGTCTCAAGATGTGGGATCAGTAGTCATTCATAATGACCTATCAGTAATTGTTCATAATGACTCCTTGCATTTAGAATAAATGACTTGTTTTTGAACAAATTGCATAGCCTGCAGCTTAACATTATTAGTTTATGATTATTCATAACTCTTTACTTGTAAGGGTAGATTTTTTTTTTTTTTAAATTCTAACAGTTTTTGGTTCACAGCAAAATTAGGCAGAAGGTGTAAAGATTTCCCATGTACTCTCTGTCTAGGATAGGTTTTTAAATCTCTAAGCCTTGCCTCCCCCTCTGCAAAATGAGGCAGCTGAACATGTGTTATTTGTGGTCCTTCTTGCCTTTATCACGACAGTAACATGATCATAAATTCCTTCAATTTGGTTATTCTTTCAGGGGACTATGTCTCCACAATAGCTCTTAGAAAAGCAATGTTTCCGGGGCCAAATTTTTAAAGAGAATTTTTATAAAAATCAATCCTGCATTTAAACTTCCTGTAATTAAATCCATAAGAGGTTGTCTGATTTGTCCCAGGAACCTAATGACTTACTGTCATCTGCAGGGAAAAGAACAGACCTCCGGGAAGGCATCTGAACAGACAGATCCAAGGAAAGGGACAGGAGGATGTGGGAGGGAGGCGTGGGGGCCACTTTAGGCACCTGCATATGGTATGCATTGGGCCTACCTGGGCATCAGGGGAAAAAAGGGAAAGTGTCCCAGTGAAGGATATGGCAGAAGCATGGCCTTTGGAATTGACCACCTGAGCTCAGACCCCAGCTCTATCCCTTAATTAGTTTATGTGGTCTTAGGGTAGTTAATTAATCTCTCTAAACCTTTGTTTTATCATCCATAAAGTAAGACAAATTTTTACATCATGGGGTTTAGATGAGAATTAATATAAATGATTTAACCACAGTGCATGGTTCAAGTAAGTGCACAAATCAGTGGCTCTTCTTATTAGCTGTTATTGCCTTCACCATTGACTTCCTGTAATGCCTTCATGGGGCCTAAACACAGACCATACTGTTAATTACTCCCTGGGTCAATCACCCTCTTTTGAGGTTCCTTTATAACCTTGTGTTTAGAGAGAAATGAGTCCCAGAAGAACTACCTACTCCCTTCCGAAGGCAGGGCCCCCAGTGACTAACCAACTCTCTCCTCATAAAGGTCCCATTGTCTTTCACTATTGCCATTCTGGGGACTATGAACCCTTGAGGAACAAGCCACATCCAAACCATAGCAATATATAATATAAATAATTTTTATATATAGATATTTTTATTTTGATTCCTATTTTACAGATAGGGAAAATTAAGTCTTGGTTAAGTGATGACCCAAGATTACATGACTGATATGTGGTAGAGTTATAGTTTCTGTCTAAGTCCAGACTCCTGATCTTAAACACCACATTGTAGTTCTACCTGTTTTTCTTATTGAATTCCTGTGTTGGGACTCTCTTAGGTTTCTTGCCCTCACCCAACCCCACCCCACACTGGGGGATGTGCCCTGTGCCAGCCCCTCTTTGAGAATATAACATTCATTCCCTGTTGTTAAGGACCATGTTTTTCCAGCTTACAAGGGAAAAGAGCATTAGTATTTTCCTTTATTTTCTTACTGAGTTTGTGATAGCTTTCTACTGCTGTAACAAAACACCTGAGAAAATCAACTTAACAGAAGAAAGATTTATTTTGGCTCACAATTTCAGAGATTGCAGACCATTAGCCGGCTTCATTGTTTCTGGGACTGAGGGTGAGAAAGAAAGCTGTTCAAGTCATGGCTGTTGGGAAGCATGGGGGTGGCAGCAGCAAGGGGGAGTTATTGAGAGAAAGGGTAAAGGGGCTGGGTACAAGATATAAGATATACCCTTCCAGGTCATGCCCCCAGTGACCCACCTCCTCTAACCTGACCCCACTCCCAAAGTTTCCACCACTTCCCAATAATGCCATTGAATTATGAATTCATTGATCCATTTCATCCACCAATGAGGTTAGAGCCCATGGTCACCTTTCCAGAGGCCACACCTGTGGCTACACTGGGGACCAAGCCTTTAAAATGAGACTTTGGGGGAACATCCCAGATCTAAACTATAACAGGGTCTAAATATGCTACCATAACAAGTCTTTACATTTTGTGACTCTTCTCTTAAAGGCTGTGCCAGGAAGGGGCATTGAGGAAGAGAGCCACTAGAGCTATAATTTAGCTGTCCCCAGCTCAGAAATGACAACATTCCCCCTTCTCAATTTTACTTCTTTGTTATGTATAACATCTGGATGTGGTTTCCCTTCTTGGGTGACAGACTGGGCAATAACTCAGAGAGTCTCTGTGATGTGTAGCTGGTTAGCTCTCTACCTTTAAAATCTGATTTGTTATCTAAACTGTAACTTGAATAACTACCATTACTCTAGTCAAGGTCCATTGGGGACCTAGTTCATGCTGAAGTGAATCATTTCAGGTAGGATTTCCATTCAAAGCAACATGTCTTTTGTGAGATCATTGGAGCAGAAGTACTGGGCAAAAGCAGCCATCGCATCTTCTGTTGTCATTTGTTTGCATTTAGATTGGAAAAATTGCACTTGAAGCTCGGTCACCTGGATTGAAGCAGAGAGATACATATTACTCACAGAATAAAAGACATGGGCTTCAACCTGCCTTTCCACCTTTCCTACAAGTTACGATTACTGTTGCTTTTTACCTTGTGCCTGACGGTGGTTGGATGGGCCACCAGTAACTACTTTGTGGGTGCTATTCAAGAAATTCCCAAAGCAAAGGATTTCATGGCTAACTTCAAGGCCATAGCTCTGGGGAAGGAAGAAACGCTGACTAATGAAGCCTTCATGAAAAAAGCAGAACTTGAAAACTGTCCTTCTGTGTCTCCAGACCTCAGTAAGTGTTTCCCTTTTTCTTTTTTATAAGTACTTTGTAAACTTAATTTAGCTCTAACTGCTGTATAGAAAAGTATAAAAATCGATGTGTACTTGGTTAAGTTTCACAAAGTGCATGTAAGTTAAGAAATTCTTTCTTGATACTCATGTTACAGGATTGGGGCCTTCTAGGAAACTGAGGCAGTGTGAAGACCCCTGACTCCCACCCTTCAAACCCTGATTCTTCCGATCAAGTTGGAAAGATTTCAGACATGTTGCTCAGAGTAACAGGCATAAGTTTATTGAAGGGGTAGGAAAAGTAAAAGGGAATACTCTCAAGGGAGAGAATGGGTCCTCTCAGAGAGGAGAGGGACAGTGTGCTTCTCTTGTACTCTCATTTTATTGGGGATCCCAGAGAAGTTTCCTGCCCAGGTCTGCCTCTTAACTTTTGACTGAGCAGGATAACATCAGACTTTTAAGTCCCCACTGCCACGACAATTCTAGATCACGTTGGCTCATGCTGATCAGTTCTAATTGGATTCTTAACCATAAATTCTTCTAAGAAAGGATCACAAATGTCTCCCTCTTCAGGGTAAATTAGATTCCTCTTATCAGCATTATTTCAGGCCTTCATTTCTCCTGCAGATAACAGGTAGTTTGCTGAGGAATGTGACATATCCTGTCTCCTTAAGCCAGGCAGGGCTACAGGTTTCTTGGAAAAGGAAGCATATGGGGGTCAGGACAGTGGGCCCATGGTATAGAATTAGTCCCTTAACCTCATGTTCCCACCAGCTACATCTATCCCGTATCACTGGGGATTGAACCCAGGGGTGCACTACCACTGGCCTACATCCCAGCTCTTTTTAAAAAATTTATTTTGTGACAGGACCTTGCTTAATTGTCCAAGCTGGTCTCAAACTTGCAATTCTCCTACCTTGGCTTCTTAAGTAGTTGGGATTGCAGGCATACACCACCATTCCCAGCTTAAGAAATGGAATCTTCCTAGAATCTCAGAAGTTGCCATGCTTCTTTCAGTTACTAACCTGGTGTCAAGATTCTTACACTATTCATGATATTTTTCCTGTTTTTGAGCCTTACAGATTGGAGGTGTGTGTTATGTACTCTTTTGTCTTTGACTTCTGTTGCTCAACATAATTTTTTAAAGATCTGTTTACATGGGTGTTTGTGGTTATAGTTTGTTCATTCTCACTGATGTGTGATATTCCATTATATGAACAGACCTGACTTTATTTTCTGGCCACAAAAGTCTCAGTAGCATATAATAATAGGGTTTGTCGATTTAGGCTGTGGCTTGGCTCCATGTGCCTTTCATCCTTCTCCTGGGACCAGCAGGCGAGCCTGGGCATGTTCTTCTCATAGGCGTGTAAGTGAAGAAATATAGGCACACTCAGGCCTCTGTGGTGTCACATCTCTTAGCATCTCCTTGACCCAAAAGTCATGGAGCCTAGGTGCAGGGCCAAAGTTTTTCACTATTGTTTTAGTGTTTATTTCTTAAGTATCTTGTATGTTTTGATTTCCCTTTGATGTCTTGACTTTCAACTTAAATGCACAGTAAATTGGTTTTAATGAACACAACAAATTTGAGAGGGAAAAAACCTCACTCAGTGATAATTCTCACAGATGTCCATCCTACAGACCTTCAAAATGCTTTTAGTTCTCCAGACACTTCTCGGAACCTTAATTTGCATTGTTTTCTTTTTTGAGAATGCCCTTCCTCCATCCCATCTGCCTGGTGGGTTTCTGTTTACCCATCAGAAGTCCGCCTTACATTTTCCCTGTTCCAGAAAGGCTTCCGGGACTGCCCGGCCAGAGTTAGTCTTAGGTTCCCCGTGTGTCCGTACTCCTTTTTGCTTGTCACAGTGTGTCCTTCTTATGTTTGCCTTCTTCCCCAAGAGGCAGTGAGCCAGCAGGATGTGGTCCCAGTGATCCTTTACATTGCTGAAGTCTAGTTCCTTCCCGACCCATGGCTGTGGCTCTGGCTGTCTACATATGTTTAAAGAGCTCTCTGTGGGGTGGCCTAGGGCTTTTTGGGGGCTCATTGTTCTTAGCTATGCAAGAAGCTGCAGACTATTGGGCACCATGGTGCACACATGTAATCCCATTACTCAGGAGCAGAGGCAGGAGGATTTTGAGTTGGAAGCCAGTCTCAGAAACTTAGCGAGGCTCTAAGCAATTTAGTGAGACCTGTCTCTAAATAAAATACATTTAAAAAAAAAAAAAAAAGGTTTAAAAAAAGGGCTGGGAAAGTGGCTGAGTTCTGGAGGCTTTTGGGAAGTTCAGTATCAGGGTCTACCATGGCTGTATTCTTGATGAGGGTGCTCTTGCTGGTTATGTCCTCCCGTGGCCTTTCCTTGGTCTGCAAATGCATACATACACACACACCCCACAGACTGAGATCCAGATTTCCCATTGTTTTTTTCAGAAGGGTATTAATCCCAACAAGGAGGCTCATCCTCATGACCTCATCTTTTTTTTTTTTTCCTTTTTAAACAGTAGGCTATTGAAGTAACAAATAGTTACAGAAAGTTATGCAATTCATAAATGAATTCTTACAAAATGAATGCATATGAATTCTCACAAAGTTCAGCGAATTTTTACAAAATGAATACATCTATGTAAATAGCACCCACATTGAGAAACGTAATGTTATCAATAACCAAGCAAACTTCCTCATGCTCCTTCCCAATTATAGTATTCCCTTGGAATGCTCACACCTCACAAAGAACAGCACCCATTCTGGCCTCTAATACTATGGATTAGTTGCCAGAACACTTGGTTCTGGTCATGACCTCAACTTAATTGCCTCCTAGAGTTTCCACCTCCAAATACTATCACATTGGGATTAAGGCATCAATACATGAACTTGAGGATTGGAGACACAGGCATTCAGTCTGTGCATCTTCCTTTCCAGCTGAATCACAGTCTTGTATTTATATTGCCTTGTAACTTACCTTTAGTTAGTCATGGAAAGGTCAGAGTTATTCTTGATTGTATTCCCCTTGCAACTTACTCAGGCTGAGATATGAAAATGAATTACTAAAATGTGAATCCGCTTAAAGTCTTCACAATCTATTCCAGCAGTAAAGTCTTACATAAAGTCTTACATAAAGACTCAGTGACACAAACTGAGCAAGTTCTGGATTAAGAGGGTGACATAAATAGCAATGTCTTAAGATGGGCCCTTTGTAACCTTAGAAAGGAGAGAACTAAAGAAGATGCTCTGGGGAGCTGGTAGGGAAACTTAGAAGGGCTAAGTGAAAGCAGATACTGAAAGTTTAGGGCACATGAGAGTTACCATAATGAGAAGGTGAGCAAGGGAACCAGTTACATCAAGCCAGCCACGTGAGGCTCTTGTAGGGTGCAAGAACAGAGGCACGGTGAAGTAATGATGGGGTTTATTAACAGGCCACACAGGAAGCCGTCTCAACACCACCCCTTCACCCCTCAGCAGCTCAGTAGCCATGGGCAGCTCGTATAGTGTGTCTCCCATGTAACTCTGCTGCTTACTATTTATTTTTAGGACGTGACTGACTGCTGATTCTGTCTTGTATACAGACCCTTCAGGAAGGTTCTCGTGGGCTAGAAATTCCCTTGGTTGTCTTGAGGCAGTTACTTAACTCTGAGTGCTGTTGGGTAGAGCCCCAAGGCACTGTTCGATACTGGAACCTGGTCTAACCATCATGGAGAGGGTCAGGGATAGTCACAGCAGTAAGGCATTGTGACCGAAACAGGAAGGGCCTGTGGCTACTTTGCTCAGAGAGGAATAGTACAACTTGCAAGAGATTTTACAGCCTGACCAGTATATATGGAGTTAAAAAAAAAAAAAAAGGTGGCTGCAGGGGGACCTTATCACGGTTCCCTAACTAGAACTCTGCCTCCTCTCTTACCAGTCAGGATATCTTGTTAATTCAGGTCAAACAAGGAGGGTCGGCTGCTGCAGCCTGATATTTGAAGACTGGCACAGGACTTACCATGGATGGCCTTAGGTTTCATCTGGTCAAGTCATTTCCAAACTCACTAAGCAAATTTGGTGCTTGATTAGAAATATCTGCTATGGTGGCACAGAGGGAGAATTGTTGCAGTGTTGCATACACCAGTCACCACTGGGCCGGGGGAGGAGCAGATTTTACTTCTTTCCAGTGCTTTGCCTTCAGGGGGTTTAGGGAAGAAGTGGCCCTGAGGCCTTGTCCAGGAGCTTGATTCTGTGGAATGCTCTTGATTTTCAAGAGAGTTCACCTTCCTTCTGGAATTTTGAAAAGGAAAAGAGGATAGAGCATATTTGAAGAGTCACTCAGTCTAGCTCAGCCCTTTGCTCATCACCTGGTTCACCAGCACTGTCTCCATTTCCTACTTACAGTGGATCATAGAGCAGAATTAATTAGCAACAAGGAAATGCTCTGATATGTCAGTTACTTGCTTTTGCAGCCAGTTATCCTTGTTACATAATTCCATAATGCATGGTTATAGTTCATGACCAAATGAGACGTTGATTGTACTAGTAAGAACTAATACTCACTGCATGTCAGGCAGTAGCCTGAGGGCTTTGCCTGTGTTTGTGCATGTAAGCCTCTTGGCACTTCATGAGATAGCTCCTATTATGATCCGTGTCCGATGTTTATTGTAGGAGGCCAGAGCAAGCTCATTTTCAAACCAGATCTCACTTTTGAGGAAGTACAGGCTAAAAATCCCAATGTACACAGAGGCCGGTATCGTCCTGAGAAGTGTAAAGCTCTGCAGCGGGTTGCTATCCTCATTCCCCACCGGAACCGAGAGAAGCACCTGATGTACCTGCTGGAACATCTTCATCCCTTCCTGCAGAGGCAGCAGCTGGAGTATGGCATCTACATCATCCACCAGGTGAGTGGGGTGGTGTGTGTCTGCCCCAGGCTCTGCCTGTGGGGTCCTCTTCCCTCTAAGGACCTTGGCCATGTGACTCCATTTTCTGTCTTGGGTAAACTCTCATCAAACTATCATCAAAGGACAGCTCTCTTACTTCATGTATCCTTGAAAGCAGTAGAGGAAATTCTTGTCCCAAGAATTTAAGACCACATTCTGGAATATTTTACTGCCCTAAAATGAACCTCTGGATGATGCCTGTTCTTATGAGCACTTCTGTATTAGCCAACACCTGCCCTAAGAGTTCCCTGAGATTTGCTGGTCCTTCATGGTCTTTCCTTCTGCATTTCTTATGTGCTACATAATAAGATGCTGGACTTTTCATTATTGAATGTGGCCATTCAGCAGAGATCTAGACAGAGAACTTGATAGACTGCTGAGTGTTAATAGCTCTCAGGTTCTGTGACTCTTCACATTTTTGTCTTTCACTTTGCCACTATGTCGGACATACTATGTTTAATTTTCAATTTCTTGGCTTCCTTCCTTCCAGAAGCATCATTTAGCAGGAACACCATGTAACTGTAAGCTGCTTTTTAAAGAGTTTATCTAAGGGATCAATGGAGTGAGGGATTTAAGATGCTCTGTTTGGTATTAAAATTTCTTAAAAAAATAAGACATTGGTTTAAACATCACGTTTATGCTTTTCAGGAACATCCAGGTCTATCCAAATGATGCCCCTTCAAACTCTTACAAATTCTAAGAATGCACACAAAATCATTAGCAACTAACTTAATATTGATTGTAGCTGGTGATATTTATTGGAGGTAGACAGCTTAGACGATTAGCTCTGCACTGTATGCTTTGTGATAAAACCAGAGCTCTTGAAAATTAGTGTGCTGATTTAGCACAGTGATGTCCATTTATTTGGGACTTTAAAGAAACTTTTACAATTGTTTTCTTTTGTAATTATTTTTGTTCCTAACATTTTTGGTCAAAACTAATTTATTTGATTCTAAGTTCTTATTTAGGATGGCAGCCCAGAGGTGTTAACACTATTTTTATGAATGGAAACACATTTGCTTTGTGCAATTCTTTTCAGGAAAATGCTCTGGGAACTTCTGAGAATAGCTTGTATTTACATTGTAATAAACTGTTTATCACATTAGAATTTATTTGATCCAATTAGCTATGAAAAAGTTAATACTGTAAAATCCTTTTCATACTATAGCTTTGGTGATGTTACCAAAGGTCAGACTTCTTAGTGTGACAAATCTTGAATCTCTTTCCATAAGGCCACTGTGAAGATTAGCCTCTGTCATTAGCATTAATGCAGGATTTTCTTACACTAATTCTAAGAAACTTTTAAATAGATTAGAAATATTTGCAGTAAACTTTTCTGTTTATAGGTCCTGATTTCTTGATCCTCTCTGGCAAGTATTAGCTAAATCTCTTGGAGGCTTAGTGTTAATTTGTAATAAGGGGTAAGATTGGGATCAGCCAAGAGTTAACAGTGATGCAGTGATGTGATTGTGAGTGTAATTGGTGTGACTAGTATGTCTGAGCTTTTGTAGTTTTAAATGGAGTAAATAAAAGTACTTTTGAGAATTTTGAGTTTTTAAAAATATTTTTTTATTAACATCACAGGATCTATTCATTTAATGTATTTTAGATGTATAATACATTATTGATTATTTGAATTGTTTATATCTTAAAACTATATTAAAGAATTTTAATTGTAGTAAAACACATTAGATTTACCATGTCAGTCATTTTTTTTCATTTTTATTTATTTTTGCCATCTCGTCCATTTTAAGGATGCTGTTCAGTAGTGTTAGCAATATTTACTCTTGTGCAGCCAATCTCCAGAAATCTTCACTGCTAGACAGAAGCTCTGTGCCATTAAAGGACAACTCTCCGGAATGTTTTCAAGTTATGGAACATGAGCATGTGTGAAACATAAAGAAAAAAAAAATGAGTGGTCCTTTATTGTCATCACATTTCTTCTGTCAGATCTTATTGTCACAGGTGCAGTTTTGTGTGTTAAAAAGAAAAACATGAACTCCTGAACCAGAGCAGAGGAGAGGAACCGTGGGAAACCTTATTCCAGAAACTTTTCACATTTTAATATCCCTTATATCTAGGCTGGAACTAAAAAGTTTAATCGAGCCAAACTCTTGAATGTGGGCTATTTAGAAGCTCTCAAGGAAGAAAACTGGGACTGCTTTATATTTCACGATGTGGACCTGGTGCCTGAGAATGACTATAACCTTTACATGTGTGAGGATCAGCCCAAGCATCTGGTGGTTGGCAGGAACAGCACTGGGTACAGGTAAGGTGGCCCTGCCTAGGGGTGGCTGAAGTCGAGTTCTGCCCTATGGTAGTTAAGGTTGTGTGGAACCCAGTATCCAACTGTCAAAGGAAGGTGAGAAATAGGAAAAAATGGTCCATATTCTCATAAAGTACAAAATGGGAATCAGAATAAGGGAAAAAAAAATCCAATAGCAGTAGCGACCTTGACCAGAGTATCACAGAGTCAACAGGGGAAGTGCAGAAGAGAATATAATCTATGTGCTGCGAATGGTGACAGCTCACCCCAGTGGGACCTTGCAAGCTGTCCCCCATGAGCTTATGTCCTCCAGTAGCTTATCTGTCTATCCCTGACTTCTCCCTTGAGGAGGCAACAGGATGGTGCCCCTTAAAGGCCAGCTCAGAGCTTTCTTAGTGAGACAGGACATCTCTTCAACCCTGCTGCTGCTTTCCAGACTTCTGGGAAGTGGTGGGAAAAGGTGTAACCATTGAGCCTGAGCCCAGGACACCCAGAACAAGTTACTTTCTCTCAAAGCCACTGTGGGAAGTGCTAGGTGCAACATCTCTTCATTCTTCCCCCAGGAAAGGCAGAGCTGCTTTTCAACCTTATTTCATACCAGCTCCTATTTAAGCACAACCAGGGGCAACAATAACCAAGAAAATTTCTCTACAAATGAAACCCTGTACTTGCTAAACTGTGTCCACGCTCCCCAAGCCTTGATGGGAGTTAGTGTGAAGTGGAAATGTAATCTCCCGATGCCTCACTGGGTCTTGACTTCCATGTTGGTTTTCCAACATCGGTCTCTCCCTTTGAACTACTTAAGAGAATTCTTGTGTAACAATGACCATAGCTGACCTTGCCTGAGGTACTGACTTTGAGCACAATCCCTGTGTGAGCTGTGGGATAGAAACAACACCTAGAGTGAATTGTGCTGGGTGAGAGCACAGTGTCTTTAAGAACCTAAGGAAGGGTTCTAAGCTATTCCCAGGATGGTGACCCCTTAATCTGGTAGAATCAATAGGAGCTTCCCGCAGAGTTCCAGACATGCCAAAGAGCATGGTCCAGGATTGGAGGAAATGCTGGTAGTTTGCTGGTATTCTAGAATGAATGACCAGGAAGAGAGGCAAGAAATGTAGGCCTTGCTTAGTCTGATAAGAAATTTGAGTTTTCTGTGGAAACAGGCAGAGAGCTGTTGACACATGGTTACAGCTGGGGAATGACAGGAGGTCTCTCAGTTCAACCGATCTTTAATGTTTTGGATGGAGCAAGGCAGGAGGGAAGAAACTGAGAAGAGATATCATGTGCCTACAGGGCCGGAGTACAGAGAATCACAAGATTTTTCTTTTTTTGAGGAACTTGATCTTTCTTTTTTTTTTTTTTTTTTTTTGGTTTACTGGGGATTGAATTCAGGGGCACTTGACCACTGAGCCACATCCCCAACCCTATTTTGTATTTATTTAGAGACAGGGTCTCACTGAGTTGCTTAGTATCTCACCATTGCTGAGGTTCTTGATTCTCCTGCCTCAGCCTCCTGAGCTGCTGGGTTTACAGGCGTATACCACTGTGCCGGGCTTGATCTTATTTCTGAATCTTAGCATACAGAGATTTTATTTACTGGTTTCTCTGAGCCACTTTTGCATTGACTGGATGGGCCCTCTCTTCCCTGCCGCCCCCAGAAATGTCACCATCTGCTCATTATGTAAAATTAATGAGATATCACTGCTTAAATGCAGAAATTTTTTTACCTCAGACACTTGCCAGAGATAATAGCCTTAAACTTTCCATTACCCAGTTTTGTTCTGAACAATCACAGGATTGTTTAAGGATGGTATTTTAGTTTGCCGTTTTATCACTGTGACTAAAACACCTGAAAAGAAAACTTAGAGGAGGAAAAATGTGTCTGGAGCTTATGGTTTCAGAGACAACTGACTCCATTGCTTTGGTTCCAAGGTGAGGCAGCATATCTTGTGGGAAGGACCCAGTGGAGGAAAACTGCTCTTCTCATGCAGGATGGGTGATAGGGTCAGGAAGCAGAAAGCCAGAGAGGGAAGAAGGAGCCACAGGGAAGATGCATCCTTCCAGGGCTTGATTCTAGGAACCCATCTCCTCCAACCATACCCCACTTGCCTAGAGTTACCACCCAGTCAGCCCATTCACACTAGGGTAAGCTCTCACAATTTAATCATTTCACCTTTGAATATTCTTGCATTAACAGGAGGTTTTGGGGGACACATCATATTAAACTATTACAGATGGGCCTTGGGTTGGGATTCTAGATTGTGTCTTTGTATTAAGCTGGACCTTAAGGAAGCTGAATTCTTGGGCCATCCTGCTGGGAATTAAGGTTGACTTATCATGGATTCCATCAGATGCTATATACTCTAAGAAATAGCTCAATGTGTGACTCTTGTTGGTATTTAACTTACTATTGTACCAGGCCAGCCATTTTTTTTAAATAACTAGATATCCAAAAACCTTTGTTTCCCTGAATAAGCTTTACTTGTATCCCCTTTTGATCTGTATGCAAGAAACTCTGAGCCAAATCTTAGCCCTCTTTTAGAAAATAAAAAGAATTTTATTTACAGATCAGAGTTCTGATGTATTTCGTGTGTGTGTGTGTGTGTGTGTGTGTTGCTGAGTCTCTCATATGCTAGGCAAGTTCTCTACCCTGAGCTATACCCTTAGCTCCGTATTTTCTATCTTAATCTTCTATTCTGATTTAGATTTTTCTCTGATTCTAGTTTGTTATTTAGATTTTTCTCTTATTGTATCATGTGAACTACTTCATTTTTGTGGTGAGGGAGAGGCATGGGAGGCAATATTGGAGGTGCCCTCCTTCCCCTCTGCCTAACCTTTGCTACCCTGGGGAAAGTCCCACTGATGCCTGGCAAGTTCAGTTTAGGCAGCCAAGTGCCTGCCCCCTGTTGGGAACTGTGTGTCTGCACCACAGAGTTTTAATTACACACTTTACTGTTAAAACAGCCTGGTGAGTATATAGAAGTGGTTTCACTTGCCACCCATGCAGAGAGAAGAAATTAAGGTAACTTGCCTCAAGTGACTCAGAATCTAATCAGGCCAGAAATAAACCTTGGACTAGCCTGTGGCAAATTTTACTGCTAAGTATTCCTTTGGCACCTGCCTGTTATCTATAAGGACTCTACAGTTATTTTATGACTACATTTTCCTCACCCTGGGCTTTTATAGCCTTTTAAAAAAATGTAAGCCTGTTCCAGTCTCAGTTAAATATTTATACCTTTCCATATAAGAAGAAAAACTGAAAGCAAAGATCAATAAACATGGAGACAGTTGCCACTTTACCAGGAAACTACAAAACCAAAAGGTCCCTACCTCTTCTCCCTGTCTCCTGCTCCTCCCCACTCCACCTAAGCTGGTCTTGGGTGGTCCTCAGGCAACCTGTGCTTCTCCCTCCTGTGCTTTCCTCCTGGAGTTCTGGTCATCAGGAGATCCCCCATTTTTCTGTCTGAATCCTTCCAAGCCCAGCTTTTCCTGATGTAGTAGTAACTCTTTCTCAAAACCCTTGTCATGCTCACCTCTCTTGCTAGATTATAAACTCTTGGAGGGCTCATGTAGCACCATGCTTAACCAACCACCTTGCACTTGGTGGACAGAGGTTGTGACTGGTCCCTACTAAAGCATCAATGCTGGTTCTCTCGTAGAGATTGCTTCTTGGTTCCTGGCAGGTTATGCCTGGGTGGTGGTTCTACTCACAGGGTCCTGATGAAGCTGCTGGCTTCAAGTAGCTAAGCACTCCTTCCCAAACAGTCTGATAACCATGGCTAAAGTCATTGCTAGTAGGTGTCTTCGTCAGTGACAGCCATCTTTTTAAGCACCTTGTTTCCTTTTGTTTATTTTAGGTAGCTAAAATACCATTTCCCAGAATTTTAGGTTGGAGGTATATAGCTAAGTCTATTTTTTATTAGAGTCTAAGCAGGGTCCCAGTCTGTATGCAGAACATAGAAACAGTTGAGCTACAAACTACTTTCTGATGCCAGTCTTTAGATGGCAAGTGTCTACATGTTTATTGATTTTTTTTTTTCTTTTGGATTTTCTTCTTATCTAGAAAAACTTCAATATTTAATTGGTCCTGGAACTTTTGAACTGGAGTTAATTAAAGTTAGAAATCCTCCCTGTTTTATTTTTTTATTCAGGGATGTCCAAGTTATTGAGCTGCCTTCATTCATGTCTCTTACTTGTTACAGTGTTACACATAATGTTATCTTTAGTCTCAGATTTGCTAATTTGTCAACTGATAACACGAGTCCTTTATGACTGGAAGGTGCTCGTTGACTGTCCTCTCCTGGTGTCTTCCTGGGTTTTCTCTCTGCCTTTTACTTGTCAATATTCCCAGTGGTTCTTCAAGAGTTCACAGCCTACAGTTCCACTCTTCCAGTTCTTCCCAACACTGCTTTGTCTTTGGGTGATCTCTCCTATCCTGTCTCAAGTACTACCTGCTGTTTTTGTTGTTGTTGTTGTTGTTGTTTATTTCTAAAGCAAAACTAGCCCTGCCTCTCTTGTGATCTTTGACTCTGTATCCTTGCCTACTGGCAAAAGCTCCAGGGCTATCTCAAATTCATTTTTTCTGACACATAGTTTCCTGTCTTCCTCTCGAAACCAAATTATTTTTCCGTCTGACCTGTTTTCATAAAATGCGCTTATCTTCTACCTAGTTGCCTAAGCCAGAAACTTCAGGGGTGGTAGGGTGGTATATTGGGTTCTCTAGGAAGCAGACTCTGAGTTGGAGATTTGCAGAGTATATACATTCAGTGTGTGTATAGAAGCTGTCTTTTACCCTCCACCTGTCCCCTGAAGTAAAAAAATAAAAATAAAAATAATTTTCTTCCTGACACTCATTCATGCTGAGCCTGGATATAAATCAGAATCTTTCTTGACCCAGCACCCTTAGCAGCCATTACTGTTTGTTGAGTTTTTGCACAAGATGAAATCTGTTGTCTAGATCTGATGTTGTGGTGCACATTTAGGTATTTCTGAGACCTCCATACCCAAAGGTATGAATAACTGGTGGGTGACACCTTGCTTAGTGAGCAGAGGTAAGCACTTGTCTGGACAGAGGAATGAAAGCATGACAGGGAGGGCCAGGAGTGCTGGGCAGTGTGGGTGGGTTTCCTGGGTGTTCCTGGAAGCCCACCCTGAAATCAAAGACCTCTGAAGTGACTCTGGGCAACAAAAAAGCTTTGTACTAATGTTCTTACCTTTTCTCTCCTCTTTTACTCCAGGTTACGTTACAATGGATATTTCGGGGGTGTTACTGCCCTAAGCAGAGAGCAATTTTTCAAGGTGAATGGATTCTCTAACAACTACTGGGGATGGGGAGGCGAAGACGATGACCTCAGACTCAGGTGAACAACCAAGAAAGGTCCCCTTCAAGGGGCTAGGTTATCAGTGGTGGCTCTGGAAGTCTGCATTTATGTCTAGTTCCTATAGATGCCAGACCAGAAAGGCAGGAGGCTGCAGATTTGGACTTAAAGGTTGGCAGAGCATGGAGGAAGGGCAGGCTAATCCAAATTGCTCTTTGCCAGGAGCAACTTGGATATGAAGAAAGGTGGTCTGTTCCTGCGTTTGGGCTGCAGAAATGTTGGTGGAAGCCTTTGAGGCCTCATCAATGAGTTCCTTACTGAGCCATGGTTGCAGCAGTGAATGAGAGGTACCACACTACAGTCTGCAGTGTAGACAAGGGCCTATTATAAGTCTCGTGCTTTTGCTCAGACCTTAGGGGTACCTGGCATTGTTCTCAGTCTGCAGAGCAGGGAGTGCCAATAGCCTCTGAGGAACTTTGCTATCTGTAGCAGGCAGGGATGTCCTTCCTCTCCAGCACACTGCAGGGACTGCAGCCGGACTGACTTGCAGGACTGATTCTGGGCTGTTGGCATTACCCTCAGATTCCCTCATACCATGTTCTACTCTGGGGGCTCACAGGGAATGTGCTCAGGGTGTCTGGTCTCCTCTCTCACCTTGGGATTTGTGGCCTTGGGATGGTTAGTAGTATCCCTCCCTCCTATAAATCACTAATTATTAAAGAGCCTGTAGCCAGTATGTTAGACTTGTAATCATGGGGTATTTCTGGCTATCAGGAGACCCCTTCCCTCCTGCCGTTGCCTTTTAGAAAGAAAATTTCAAAGCTAGGGTTCTGACAGATGTGTAACTGTCAGAAATTTTCCATTGCTTTGACATGAAAAAGCTGGAAGCTTCATGCTGGGCTTGTTCCCATGTTTAGGCTGAAGGCCTCTGGTGTGTTTTTGGTAGGAAGGAGAGTAGATTCCCTGACTGAGGGCTCTGTGTGGCCCCACCCATGGGCAAGTGTGTGACCATGACTTATGAACTGGACAGGGGGTGCCTGCTAGATTTCAGGGCAAGAGGAACAAGGCCTAGAAGTAACCAGTATCCATCTTTTTCCCCAAATCCCTTTCACTGCCTAGCTGGGATGACTGTTAGGCTTTTGCACAGGTTACATACCTTCACTGTCTCTTTTCCTGCTGTCCCTCAGCTTCAAGGTAGAGGGGAGCCCCAAGTTTTGGTTTCATTCAGTAAGACAAAAAAAAAAAAAAAAAAAAAAAAAAAAAATCATGGCTTTCAGAATGGTTCTCAACTAATGCTGCCGATAAACCAGAATGATTTGAACATAAAAACTTGGTTGAGTTGTTTGTTTTGTTTTGAGATAGGGTCTCACTCTATTGCCCAGGCTGGTTTCAAACTCCCAAGCTCCAGTTACCCTGCAGCCTCAGGGTCTATAGACATAGGCCACTGCGCCTGGCTTTTTCGTTGAGGCTTATTTACTAATTTTTCAGTACCATCTTTTGTTGCTCTGACATAAATATTATAGTTTGCAGATCATGTTCCAAATGAATTGTATTATTTGAGTCTTTCAAATCAATTCCATAGAGCAGCTGTCATTTTACAGATGAGGAAGCTGAGACCCAGAATAGTGAACTGACTTAACTGAGGTTATAAATAAAAGGGTCTAGAGCTTAGGTTTGAACCACAGTTACAGCAGAACTGTTATTCTTTTCTTGGTTAAAAGAAGGTAACACTAATTAGGGATCCTAACAGGCTTGATTCTGTTCTGTTCTTCAGGATGTATTAAATAAATAGTTATAGTTACCAGGGCTTTTTTTTTTTTTTTTTTTTTTTTTTAATGACTAACTGTAAATTGACATATTTCCTATGTGCCCAGTAGTAAATGTTAAGTGTAATTATTTCATGGGCTTATTGCATGAGGTTCTGCCATTATTAAAAAATCTGAAATTTTTTAAGTTTTTTTTTTTTTTAATGTTCAATCAAACTGTATGTGTGAATTTTCTCAGGTGATTTTTTTTTTTTTTTTAAGGCTTCATGGTTGAAAATGGGATAGATTTATTTTTTAAAATCTCCTCTGTTATTTTTCTAGGGTTGAGCTCCATAAAATGAAAATATCACGGCCAAAGCCTGAAGTGGGTAAATATACAATGATCTTCCACACTAGAGACAGAGGCAACGAGGTGAATGCGGGCCGGTAAGTCCTGGATTCATGCGCCTGGCAACCAGCCTGCCCAGTCTCTGTCAGTAGGACTGTGCTGAATTTGATCAGATAAGTCAGTTAATTTTGTTAAAAGTTTTATTAAGCAAAATTTTAAACAAAAACAAAAGTAAGGAGAACAGTACATGGGATCCTTACTTCAACAGTTGCCAACTCATGGCTTCCCCTCATCCCCCCTCCATTTCCTCCTTCCACTGGGTTCCTTAGAAACAAGTGACAGGTGTTATAGCCTTTCAGGTGTAAATACTTCATTGTGCATTCTTAAAATATAAGGAGTCTTAAAAAAATAACTTTAATACCATCATCATATCTAGAATAAAATGAACAGTACTTCCTTAGTATCATCAAATGCCAATCTGTTTTCAGATTTTCCTGATTGTTTCATAAATACTTAAAAACAACTGGTTTTTTCAGTTTACTATCTAGACAAGCTCCACATTCATTTGGAATTAAAAAATTTTTTAATATGTATATTTTTTAGTTGTCAATGAACCTTTATTTTATTTATTTATATGCAGTGCTGAGAATCAAACCCAGTGCCTTGCACACTGCTAGGCAAGTGCTCTGTCACTGAGCCACAGTCCCATCCCTGGATTTTTTTTTTTAATTCAGAGTTTCCCTCTCTTCTTCTCCTTCTCCTTTTCCTCCTCCTCCTCCTTTCTTAATACCTTACAATTTATTATTTACTTATCGATCACACCAGGTCATTTTTTCTAATAGAATTTCCTACAGTATGGATTTTGCCAGTTGCATCCTGGTAATATAATTTAATATGTTCCTGTGACCTATGTATTTTTCTTAGTAGGGAATTTCCTAGATTTCTGGAAACTTGAACTGATTCTGAATATTAATTTGGGGGAATAACACTTTATCCAGGGCGTTATCTCCTTTGTATGATGGCAGGATTGATCTGTGGGTTCAGGTATTATCAGCCTGGTCCAGTCATTGTGAGATTGCTCATCTGTTTCACAGTGATCTTCAGCACTACTGATACCTATTGCCTAAATGTATTACTTAATCAGGGATTATAACACAGTAATACTTTAATTCCATCATTCTTTCATTTATTAAATTTTTCTTCTTCATCTGTTTGAGTACCCTGGAGTACAGTTCTTACAGGAAAGGCAGAATAAAGGGAAAGAACCAAGCACTGATTTTATCATTTTTCAGAATAATGAGATGGTTCCCTGTCATCCTTCAGGATGTGGTTATTGTTATTTTTGATACTCAAGTTGTCTCATCTTTGTCCAGCGTGATCTTCTCCAAGCTGGCTCCTGAGTCCTTTTGACCAAACCATGGTAGTCTTTGATAGTTTCCTGTCCTGGATTCTGGGGAGATAAAAGATTCTATCCTCGTTTTGCTCTTTCTTGCCCCAGGAATTAATCCTTTCACCAAAGAATCCTGGCAAATAAGACAATTCTTTTTGTGACTCTGATTGAAGAATTTTTATTTCTTTGTTTGGAATTTTTTCCCCTAAATTTCAAAACAGTATTAAAGGGCTTCTTGCTCTCTTTTTAGAGTGTCGTTCCAACAAAACAGCTATTTCTACTTTTCTTTCTAGTCTTTATCCATAGGTGTGCATTTTTTCATTATAAAAATTAACTATTGAATAGTTACAAAAGAATGCTTATAAATTATATGAAAAGTGTGCTTTTTTTTTTTTTAAGTACTGGAGATTGAACTCCTCGGGGCACTCAACCTCTGAGCCACATCCCCAGCCCTATTTTGTATTTTATTTAGAGACAGGGTTTCACTGAGTTGTTTAGATCCTCCCGCCTCAGCCTCCCAAGCCATTGGGATTACAGGCATGTGCCACTATGCCTGGCATGAGCACATTGTTGATAATTATCCTTGATGCGTGTCCATATCTGTGTGGCCTCCCTAAACTCATGTCCTCCCCTTCTTACCCACCCCTGCCCCAGGTGGTACTTCTTTGAATACTTGTGATAGTGATAATTATTTTGACTATTTCTTGGGGTTTTTTTGTTTTTTGTTTTTTGTTTGTTAGTTTGTTTTCCCACATTTGGGAACAAACAGTTGTTCAGTCTTGCATCTTCTTCAACTTTCTGTAAATGAAATCACACTATATTTATTTCCCTCTGACATTTAGTTTCTGATCCCTGACCATATTGTTACTTTTCACTGCTAAATACTCCTAGAGACCTATTCCATTCACTGCCCACTCCTCCCACTTTTCTCAGCTCTGACCACACTAATGACTTTTTCTTTAAATGCATCCTGTTCTTTTGAGTATCTGTGCACCTTGCCCAGGGTGGTCACTCTGCCTGGAGTGTCCTTTCCTTACCTTCTTAGTGAATCTCAAATTTTTAAAGCCTCACTGAAATTTGCAGTCTCTGTACCCCTCCCCAGATTCCATGAGGTTAGGAGCTCATTCATTCATCCCCCTCTATTCATATCCTTCCTTTTTTGGAGACATACAAACGCTGTGTACCTTCTCCACCTACAGATACTAAACCTTCCCAACAGTGTTGGAGGGTTCAAAGATCCCCCGAAACTCATCCAAGTACCTTTTAGGAGTGGGTTACCTATGTCCTGTTGTATTGGTGGTCCTTGTATATCCTTTTGTCCTGTAGACAGGGGCTCTCTGAGGGCAGTGCCTCTTTGGGTCCTCAGTGACTTAAGTGGGATCTGACACGTGAATACATGGCTATTCTTGCTGTCTCTTACTTTAAATGGGGAAGATGAACATTTTTTGCAGTAGGAAACCCAACAGGTGCAGTAATTTGTAAAAATACTTTTGCCACATTTTGGGGCAAGGCAAAAAGCCATGGAGACATATGTTAAATTCTTGTTTTATCATTCACATTTGCTCTTATCTTTAGGATGAAACTCCTACACCAGGTGTCACGAGTTTGGAGATCAGATGGATTGACGAGTTGTTCTTATAAATTGCTGTCTGTGGAATACAATCCTTTATATATCAATATCACAGTGGATTTCTGGGCTGGTGCATGACCCTGCATCTTTTGGTGACAGTCGAAAGAACTGATGATTTGATTGCAATGATTTTGGCCTAGAGACTTCTTAGTAGCACATATTAAGAACATGTTGCACCTAAATATTGGGCTGAATTTTTTCTTTTTGTGTTTTCTTAGCAGAGCTCCTATTGATGTGGAATGTAAAACCATTGTAGCAAGACAGTTTTCTTAGTTGTTTGATGATGAAAGTTAAATATTGTAATACAGATACTTGAAAGATTAAGTACAAGAAAGGTCTCAGTGTAGTGGAGCTACCTGAGAACTTTGGTTGAAGATTTATTTCAGTTCAAAGTGATATATTATGAGACACAAAGCCACAGAAAATAAGATTTCTGATGTCTCAAAGAACCAGAATTGTTCTCATCCAATATAGAAAGGTACGAAGATGTTTTTCTGTTATTCACGTATTCGGTTTGGTCACCTGTGAAGTGATGGATCCCAGGGGTGAAGAAGGCCACAGAGTAGGGAAGAAAAGGTGAAGAATCAAGAGGTGGTGAACTTGAGAATGAAGAGGTGGCAGGAGGACATGGTGTCAGATGAACTGGCTGGGACAGTTGTGCTGGCCGCCACCGATGCTCCACAGCGGATCCCACCCACCCAGATGCACCTCCCAGGACGAGCCCAGGAGAACACATTATCTACTAGTTTTTAAAGCATTTTTGTAAAATGATTTTGTACATGTAGGGTATGAATTACCAGTTTATAAATGACATGTTAACTAATAATACATCTTTGAAATAATTCTCTAGTAAAATATGAAAAAGCTTTGGGTGCTCAGTCTTATGTTTTACTGTCATTTGAGGCCACAGACATAGTCATTTTGGTACCCATAATTCTTAGAACAATTGGAATAAAACCCTCCCACTGCCTCTCCTCCTCTTGTTCCTCCCCCTGTTACACCTCCTATGATGGGGACTGTCTGTTTCCTTCCATGAATCTCTCCAGGTTTCTGTTATCATCCTCTTCTGTTTCTTCCTTTCCCAGAATTAGCAGTGGGAATAGCAGGACTGGCTTTGGGGGTGTACCTGTTTAGTATGGGACAGGTAGGAGTAGAGCAAGGGGTCCAGGGTTTGGGAAACTGCTGATTTGGGATTATGGTGGGGCCATGGCACTGACTTGAGCACCAGTAGTTTTTTGGAAGGGAAGCCAGCAGTACTACTGAGCTTCCTGGGAAGGGAGTTGGGACTATGCGGGAGAGAATCAAAGGAAGGTAATAGAAGCCATTCTATTAGTGGGTTGGAACAGCTGTGAGAATATTTTGTTTGCTTAGGTGAATGAATGGACATATAAATAATGTAGGTATGTTCTTAAGCAAGTATTATGCAACCGTACTCCAGGGGCTTTCAATCCATCTTTATTACATGGCACCTTCACCGTTAAACTTTAACCTGAGTGGGTGCCAGCCAATGTGTGTACATAATATCTAATCCTTCTCAAACAGGGAAAGGAAACTGGAGGGCTTGGAGTGCCTAAGACAGACGGGGGGAGGAGAGTTTGAAAGGGCAATACATTTTATAGACATGACATTTATACATAACCTGGTTTAACTTTAACTCAGTCCAGAGAGAGAAAGGTTTTTTTTTTTTTTTTTTTTTTTTTTTTTTCAAATTTAGTGAAAAAGTACTGATGGCTTCCATATGTTCTGCTCATCTGCATACAAGAATGTCATTCTTGGGAGATTTGCTAATTGGATGCACTGTAGTGAGTAATCTTCTCCCTTACCTTCCATCTGTTTTCTGCAGAAATGGATTCCGTTCCAATTCTCCTAATTATGAAAACATTAACAGATTGGAATTTGGAGGCTGTGGGTCCTTGGACATGGTTGGGGAGGGTAATAGAAGACAGTGATGTGTGAGGGGAATTTGAAGATTCATATTTCAAGAACTCTTCTTACTCAATGGAAACAATATAGCTAGTAACATGTGGACATTCCCTGCTTTTTGTTTATTAATAAGGCATTTGTATTTTTTAAAAAAATGTCAGAAGCCACCCAGTTATGTTGCTACTTTTCTCCAGAGAAGTCATTTCAATGACCTGTTAAGACACGTTGCAGTGAGAGGTGATTCTTTAAGACCGTCATGCCACCCCTGTGCCACTTGGCTAGTTGTGGCCATTCAAGGCCCAGTGGCTGGATGGAGGCTTGTGGCCACCTGCCTGCCAATGACTGTCATCCTCCTTGTTTTCACTTCACAGCTGGGCAGTGGAGTTTGACTTCAAAGAAAAGGAACATTGCCAGACCCCTGCCCTATGCATTTTCATGGTCAATTGCCACCAGGAGGTCAAACACTTCCAACACTGCAGAGGTAGTTTATGTCTGCTATGATTGCTAAGGATTCCTTAGATGCAGATTATTTGGGCATCACAGCTACCTAACACAAAAAGTGTGTTACTTTACAATTTTCATTTCTTACTTACATTAGCCTTCATTTTTTATGGCATTTTATAGATTGTGATGCTTTTACACACACTTCATTGATGCTGCTAACTTTGCTGACTTAAGAGGGTCAGATGAGGAAGTGGAGGCCCAAACAGGTGGGTCATTGCCAGAAATACCATGGCTTAAAAATGACAGTGTCCAGACCAAACTCAGGACTTCTGGCTTCAAGACCATTATACCATATTGGCTCCTTCTGGGTTTCTTCCCTCACTTGAGGGAGTTTTCCTGAATCTATATCCCTGTCCTACCTCCTTACAGAGGTTTGCTACTTCTGGACTTTTAAACATACATTTAAGTTCTCATCTGGCCTCTGAAGTTATTCCTAGACTCTTTCCCTAGTAATCCTGTACTTAGCCGACTCACTTCCACCCAAGCCCCTGGGAGCCACCGAATGCTCTGAATGGACTCTCGAAGGAGTTGAAAGGCATTTTTCTGCCAGACTCAAACTTGCACTTCATTTAAATCTTATACATAATACAGTCCCTGTCAAGAGCCATTAACATGAATAAGGTGGAGCATGTTTGGATACATTTTTTTTTTTTGAGATTTTATTTTATTTACTTATTTATTTTTTTATTTTATTGTAAACAAATGGGATACATGTTGTTTCTCTGTACATGGCGTAAAGGCATACCATTTGTGTAATCATAAATTTACATAGGGTAATGTTGTTTGATTCATTCTGTTATTTTTTCCCTTCCCCCCACCCCTCCCACCCCTCTTTTCCCTCTATACAGTCCTTCCTTCCTCCATTCTTGCCCCCCTCCCTAACCCTAACTCTAACCCTAACACTAACTCCTCCCTCCCCCCATTATGTGTCATCATCCACTTATTAGCGATATCATTCTTCCTTTGGCTTTTTGAGATTGGCTTATCTCACTTAGCATGATATTCTCCAATTTCATCCATTTGCCTGCAAATGCCATAATTTTATCATTCTTTATGGCTGAGTAATATTCCATTGTATATATATATACCACAACTTCTTTATCCACTCATCAATTGAAGGGCATCTAGGTTGGTTCCACAGTCTGGCTATTGTGAACTGAGCAGCTATGAACATTGATGTGGCTGTATCTCTGTAGTATGCTGATTTTAAGTCCTTTGGGTATAGGCCAAGGAGTGGGATAGCTGGGTCAAATGAAGGGTCCATTCCAAGTTTTCTAAGGAATCTCCACACTGCTTTCCAGAGTGGCTGCACTAATTTGCAGTCCCACCAGCAATATATGAGTGTACCTTTCTCCCCACATCCTCGCCAACACCTGTTGTTGCTCGTATTCTTGATAATCGCCATTCTAATTGGGGTGAGATGGAATCTTAGGGTGGTTTTGATTTGCATTTCTCTTATTACTAGAGATGTTGAGCATTTTTCCATATGTTTGTTGATTGCTTGTAGATCTTCTTCTGTGAAGTGTCTATTCATTTCCTTAGCCCATTTGTCAACTGGATTATTTGAATTCTTGGAGTAGAGTTTTTTGAGTTCTTTATAGATTCTGGAGATTAGTGCTCTATCTGAAGTATGATTGGCAAAGATTTTCTCCCACTCTGTAGACTCTCTCTTCACGTTACTGATAGTTTCCTTTGCTGAGAGAAAGCTTTTTAGTTTGAATCTATCCCAGTTATTGATTCTTGCTTTTATTTCTTGTGCTATGGGAGTCCTGTTAAGGAAGTCTGGTCCTAAGCTGACATGTTGAAGATCTGGACCTGCTTTTTCTTCTGTAATCTGCAGGGCCTCTGGTCTGATTCTGAGGTCCTTAATCCACTTTGAGTTTAGTTTCGTGCATGGTGAGAGATAGGGGTTTAGTTTCATTCTGTTGCATATGGATTTCCAATTCTCCCAGCACCATTTGTTGAAGAGGCTATCTTTTCTCCATTGCATATTTTTGGCACCTTTGTCTAGTATGAGAAAATTGTATTTATTTGGGTTTGTGTCCGTGTCCTCTATTCTGTACCATTGATCTACCTTTCTATTTTGGTACCAATACCATGCCGTTTTTGTTACTATTGCTTTGTAGTAGAGTTGAAGATCTGGTATTGCAATACCCCCTGTTTCACTCGTCCTACTAAGTATTGCTTTAGCTATTCTTGGTTTCTTATTCTTCCAGATGAATTTCATAATTGCTTGCTCTATTTCTGTAAGGTACATCATTGGGATTTTAATTGGAATTGCATTGAATTTGTATAGCACTTTAGGTAGTATGGCCATTTTGACAATATTAATTCTTCCTATCCAAGAACATCTTTCCATCTTCTAAGGTGTTCTTTAATTTCTTTCTTTAGTGTTGTATAGTTCTCATTGTAGAGGTCTTTCACCTCTTTTGTGAGATTGATTCCCAAGTATTTTATTTTTTTCGAGGCTATTGTGAATGGGGTAGTTTTCCTAATTTCTCTTTCTGAAGATTCATCACTTATGTATAAAAATGCATTGGATTTATGAGCATTGATCTTGTAACCTGCTACTTTACTGAATTCACTTATGAGTTCTAAGAGTTTTCTGGTGGAATTTCCAGGTTCCTCTAAATATATAATCATGTCATCAGCGAACAGGGATAGTTTGAGTTCTTCTTTTCCAATTCGTATCCCTTTAATTTCTTTGGTTTGTCTAATTGCTCTGGCTAGAGTCTCAAGAATGATGTTGAATAAAAGTGGTGAAAGAGGGCATCCCTGCCTTGTTCCAGTTTTTAGGGGGAATGCTTTCAGTTTTTCACCATTTAGAATGATATTAGCCATGGGCTTAGCATAAATGGCCTTTACAATGTTAAGGAATGTTCCCACTATCCCTATTTTTTCTAGTGTTTTGAGCATGACGGGATGCTGTATTTTATCAAATGCTTCTTCTGCATCTATTGAAATAATCATGTGATTCTTGACTTTAAGTCTATTGATATGGTGAATGACATTTATTGATTTCCGGATGTTGAACCAACCTTGCATCCCTGGGATGAAACCCACTTGATCATGGTGCACTATTTTTTTAATATGTTTTTGTATGCGATTTGCTAAAATTTTGTTGAGAATTTTTGCGTCGATGTTCATTAAGGATATTGATCTGAAATTTTCTTTCCTTGATGAGTCTCTGTCTGGTTTAGGTATCAGTGTGATATTGGCTTCATAGAATGAGTTTGGGAGGGTTCCCTCCTCTTCTATTTTATGGAATACTTTGAGAAGTATTGGAATGAGCTCTTCTTTAAAGGTTTTGTAGAACTCGGCTGAGAACCCATCTGGTCCCGGACTTTTCTTTGTTGGTAGGCTTTTGATGACTTCTATTTCAGTACTTGAAATTGGTCTATTTAAATTGTGTATGTCCTCCTCGTTCAGTTTAGGCAATTCATATGTCTCTAGAAACCTGTTGATGTCTTTGAGGTTTTCTATTTTGTTGGAGTATAGATTTTCAAAATAGCTTCTAATTATGTTTTGTATTTCAATCCTGTCTGTTGTGATATTTCCTTGTTCATTCCGAATTTTAGTGATTTGGGTTTTCTCTCGTCTTCTCTTTGTTAGTGTGGCTAAAGGTTTATCAATTTTGTTTATTTTTTCGAAGAACCAGCTATTTATTTTGTCAATTTTTTGTATTGTTTCTTTTGTTTCAATTTCATTGATTTCAGCTCTGAGTTTAACTATTTCCTGTCTTCTACTACTTTTGGTGCTGGTGTGTTCTTCTTTTTCTAGGGCTTTGAGCTGTAGTGTTAGGTCATTTATTTTTTGAGTTTTACTTCTTTTATTAAATGTGCTCCATGAAATAAATTTCCCTCTAAGTACTGCTTTCATAGTGTCCCAGAGATTTTGATATGATATTTCTTTGTTCTCATTTACCTCTAAGAAGTTTTTAATTTCCTTCCTAATATCTTCTGTTATCCATTCATCATATAATAGCATATTGTTTAATCTCCAGATGTTGAAATAGTTTCTGTGTTTTACTCTTTCATTTATTTCTAACTTCAATCCATTATGATCTGATAGAATACATGGTAGTGTCTCTATCTTCTTGTATTTGCTAACATTAGCTTTGTGGCATAATATATGGTCTATTTTAGAGAAGGATCCATGTGCTGCTGAGAAGAAAGTGTATTCACTCTTGGTTGGATGGTATATTCTATAAATGTCCGTTAAGTCTAAATTATTGATTGTGTTATTGAGATCTATGGTTTCTTTGTTCAATTTTTGTCTGGAAGATCTGTCCAGTGGTGAGAGAGGCGTGTTAAAATCACCTAGTATTATAGTGTTATGGTCTATTTGGTTTCTGAAATTGAGAAGGATTTGTTTGACATACATGGATGAGCCACTGTTTGGGGCATAGATGTTTATGATTGTTATATCTTGCTGATTTATGCTTCCCTTAAGCAGTATGAAATGACCTTCTTTATCCCTTCTAACTTTGGCTTGAAGTCCACATTATCTGAAATGAGGATGGATACTCCAGCTTTTTTGCTGAGTCCATGTGCATGGTATGTTTTTCCCCATCCTTTCACCTTTAGTCTATGGGTATGTTTTTCTATGAGGTGAGTCTCTTGCAGGCAACATATTGTTGGGTCTTTCTTTTTAATCCAATCTGCCAGTCTATGTCTTTTGATTGATGAATTCAGGCCGTTAACATTCAGGGTTATTATAGAGATATGATTTGGTTTCCCGGTCATTTGGTTCATTTTTTAAATTTTATTTATTTATTTGTTTGACACAACTTGGCTCCTCCTTTATTTGACAATTCCTTTAGGATAATTCCTCCCTTTGCTGATTTGCTTCTTTGTTTTTCATCTCTTCCTCATGGAATATTTTGCTGAGAATGTTCTGTAATGCTGGCTTTCTTTTTATAAATTCTTTTAGCTTTTGTTTATCATGGAAGGATTTTATTTCATCGTCAAATTTGAAGGTAAGTTTTGCTGGGTATAAGATTCTTGGTTGGCATCCATTTTCTTTCAGGGCTTCAAAAATGTTGTTCCAGGCCCTTCTAGCTTTTAGGGTCTGGATTGAAAAAATCTGCTGATATGCGTATTGGTTTCCCCCTGAATGTAATTTGGTTCTTTTCTCTCACAGCCTTTAAAATTCTGTCTTTATTTTGTATGTTAGGCATTTTCATTATAATGTGCCTTGGTGTGGGTCTGTTGTAATTTTGTGTATTTGGAGTCCTATAAGCCTCTTGAACTTGATTTTCCATTTCATTCTTCAGATTTGGGAAATTTTCTGATATTATTTCATTGAATAGATTGTTCATTCCTTTGGTTTGTTTCTCTAAGCCTTTCTCAATCCCAATAATTCTTAAATTTGGCCTTTTCATGATATCCCATAGTTCTTGTAGATTCTGTTCATGATTTCTTACCATCTTCTCTGTTTGTTCAACTTTGTTTTCAAGGTTAAATATTTTGTCTTCAATGTCTGAGGTTCTGTCTTCCAGGTGTTCTATCCTACTGGATATGCTTTCTATAGAGTTCTTAATTTGGTTTATTGTTTCCTTCATGTCAAGGATTTCTGTTTGGTTTTTTTCAATATCTCTAACTCTTTATTGAACTGATCTTTTGCTTCCTGTATTTGCTCTTTTAACTGTCGATTGGTGCGATCATTCAATGCCTGCATTTGCTCTTTCATCTCATCGTTTGCTTCCCTGGTCATTTTAATTATGTACAATCTGAACTCCTTTTCTGTCATTTCTTCTGCCATGCTGTCATTGGGTTTTATTGATGTAACATCTAGATTTGTTTGCAGCATTTTCTTTCCTTGTTTTCTCATATTGTTCAGGTATAAGTGGACCGCTGAGATATTGCAGATTTCCTCTATTGACTTACAATGTCCCTGAAGATTTCTATATATATCCCCTCTTAGCCTTCAGTAGGCTGAAGTCTTGGAGGAAGTCTATAATGCGGTGCTCCACAAGGAATCTGCGTCTCTAGGAGTGGTGGCCTTCAGGTGGGGTATATTCCCTGCTAGTGGGCAGAGGTGCCTCCACTTGTTGACCAATGGTCATCCAAAGGGTAACTAGGCTGCGGGCTGAGGCAAGGCCTGTTTGGGCCTGAGTCTCTGGTTTTACCGTCCTTGTGGGGAAACCTCACCCAGCAGGGAAGACTCACCCGGTGGGGAGGTCTCGCTGGTCAGTTCCCTCCTAGAGGTTCCCCTCAATTTACAGCTATCATCTGGGCTGGGCTGCCTTTCTCTGCAAAGTTCCCAGGGGCCCGGCCCTACCTCCTGGGCCTGGGAGCCTCACCCTTCGCAGATGAGTCTCCTTAGGCTGCCCCTCCTCAGAGAATCTGCCCACAGGTCTGGAACCTTCGCTCCACCCCTAAGCCTGTCTCTGTGCGGCTCTTCCACCAAGAAGCCTCCTAGGTCCTGGGACCCTGCTGTGCACCTAATCGCCTGGCTATGCGGCCCCTCCTCTGAGCAGACACCTGGGGCCCCATACAATCGCTCTGAGTCCCAGAGACCCGCCACACGCCTCTTCCTCCAGACATCCGCCCAGTATTCCGGTGCGGTCACTAGGAGTCCAAGCAACTCACTGCGTGCCTCCTCCTCCCACCGACCACCCGTAGCCCGGGGCCATCAATCACTCCGAGTCAAAATGACCCTCCCCGTTCCTCCTCCTCCTCCAGGTAACCCCCCGGGTGTTCAGGAGCGGTCACTCTGAATGGCTCTGAATCCACATGACCCGCTGCACGCATCCTCTGGGCAGCCGCCCGGAGCTCTGGTGTGGCCCCTGGAGACCAAGCGACCCACCGTGCTTCTCCTCCAGGCAGCCCCCCTGTGTTCAGGAGCGGTCGCTTTAAGTCCAAACAACTCACCAATCGCCTTCTCCTCTGAGCAGACGCCTGGAGCTCCAATGCAGTCAGTGCGAGTCCAAACGCCCTGCCACGCTCCTCCTCCTCCTCCTCCTACTCCTCCGGGAAGGCCCTGGCGTTCAGAAGTGGTCTGAGTCCAAACAGCTCACCGCGCAGCCCCTCCTCTGGCAACCGCCTGTAGCTCTGGTGCAGTCAATCCGAATCCAAGCAGCCCCGCTCCTCCTCCTCGTCCTCAGGGCAGGCCCCAGTGTTCAGAAGCGGTTGCTCTAAGTCCAAACAGCTCGCCGCGCAGCTTCTCCTCTGGCAACCGCCTGTAGCTCTGGTGTAGTCACTTCGAATCCAAGCGGCCACGCTCCTCCTCCTCCTCCTCCTCCTCAGGGCAGGTCCCGGTGTCCTGAGTCCACACAGCTCTCCTCGCCGCTCCTCCCCTAGGCAGCCACTGGAGCCCCAGTGGTGGCTCCGAGTCCCAGCGCTGTGCTGAGCGGCCTCCTCTACGACGCTCCCAGTTGTCTGAGTTCACTGCTCCAGCGGGGGGAGGGGCATCTCACCGGCAGCTCTACTTCACAAAGTTCCCTGCGTTCCAGGACTACCGCCCCATCCGGGACGCCTCCCCAATGGGAGAGACTCACCCGGCTGCTTTGAGTTGGTCCCAAGTCTCTCAATTTCTCCTCTTTTGAATCCTGAGTCCTGGAGCAACATGAAATGCAGCCACCCTCTAGGCCGCCATCTTGATGAGATTACAAAAGCTTCTTTCTGGGTAAACAAAAAGCTTCATTTTCTTCTCTTGTTGTGAGCTTAGAAATTCTGTCCTCGAGACGGTCACTTTCTTTCTTTACGTTCCCCAAGGCAGTTGGAAAGAGCCATGCGGATTCAGGCAGTCTTGTCATCCACTTTGTCACCGTGGGAACCTGTGCGAGGTACCACCTGGTCTTCCAACGCTGCTCACGCTCACGCCACCGAAGGCAGGTTTTCCATTCTCAGCTGAGAATCTGGATACATTCTTAAGTTCTTTTTTGCCAAGACATTTTAAGCTGTTGCCACTTTTATTTGTTTTTAGTGTATGGATAGCGGGCTTACACCTGCTGAGAGAATCTGATAGGTCTCCAAGGTATACACAAGGGAGTGGCTTAGAAGTCCCACCCTTAGGTAGCATACCTGTATAAGTAAAGGCTTCATTGTTTCATTGGCAGTTGTTGAAAATTCAGATATCAAACCATGAATGCTTATAGTTTGTGTGTGTGTGTGTGTGTGTGTGTGGTGTGGTATGTGTGTCAGTGTGCAATTTGGAGGCTTGGAAGAGAGTAGGTGAAGGGTGGAGTATAATAATTGCTTAGTCCAGATCAGTCAGTTTCCCTGTGTTTTTAAAATTAACTTTCTAACAGTTATGCAGGGGTAGGTGTGTGTGTGTGTATAACACATACAGTTGTATATATATATATACAATGTATGTACACACCCCCCCCCCCCCTGTTTGTGTGCTGCAAAGTCAAAGCAGATTTAAGTTCTCAAAACTGGTAAGTTTTAAGGAGGTAAAGTTTGAGTTCAGGTCTCTCTTGACACTAATATTGCACCCACCTGCCCCTGCGAAGAATATCACAATGTAAAGAGTAGAGAATTTTCTTGTGAGGGCAGTGAGGCACAGATCTCACTCTTTTGCTAAAATTCTAGAAACAATACAGAGAACTTGAGAAGTATTCATTAAAATGCCTTATCTTGATGACCTTACTACATTCTTCCACTATTGAGTAGGAGTTACTGGAACATTATTACTCAGAGCTATTGTTTGATAGCCAGTAAATTTGGACCAATATATTTGGTGGTTAAGCTTATCTCAACAAATTGAAGGAACAGCATGAGCTGATGTGTTCCCATGGATTATGGGCCAAGCAGAGTTTTCAGGTGAGATTTATGGTATACCTTTCTGTTAGGCATCTCTTCTAGGCTGTTAGCCTTTGTGATGCACACTGTACCTATCTTACTGAGTCCTCCCAGTCCACTGTGAGGGTAGGCCTGATTTCCTGAAGCAGGCCCCATGAAGCTAAGAGACTTGTCAAAGTTGTGCACAGCCGGGATTTGGAGCCAAGTACTTGACTCCAAAGTTCATGTTCTTAACCACTTCTTGGTAGCAGATAGATAAATAAACCAACAAATAGAGAAAATAAGGGCGAACTGAGTTTTTTTGGAGAAAGCCAGTACCCTTCAGCCAAAAGTCCCAAGGAACCCATCTGTAGATAAATAGGATTGGATCTGGCCAAAGGACACACAATTTTGGACAGAAAGGAAGAATAAGTTCTAGAGTTCTACTATGAAAACAAAATTGGACTTGACCCATTGCAGCAAGGAAAACCCCCTATAGGGGAGCCACAAAATGAGTCAATAAAAGGGGGCGGGGCTTTGGACTTCAGTTGGGTCATTTAGGGAGTGTCTAAGGAAGCAGGGTTTGCTCCCTATGGCAGGCTGTCAGAAAGTAGGGGCAGGTCTAGGATTGTGTTTCTAACTAAGTTTTGCTTATACAGAGCGACCCTAATAGGGGAACATTCCTGACTTTGGTAAGATGCAGCAGTCACTCCTTTAATAGGTATTTGGTATTTGATATTAGACACACAGTGACCTTGTTTTTGTGCTTGGACAAGTTGACCTTGCTTTGCCTCATTTTATGGTTGTCTCACAGTGAGCTGGCTGAGGTTGGTTTCTGTGAGTTTATGTCCAGTAGGAGAGTAGCAGAGTCTAAGCCTGCTCCAGAGCGATAGGGCTGCTCTCATTTCCTCCTTGTCTTCTTCCTTTCTTTGTGGTTAAACCAGAGGTACTGTACCACTGAGCTACATCCTCAGTCATTCTTATTTTTTAATTTTGAGACAGGGTCTTGCTAAATTGCCCAAACTGGCCTTGAACTTGAGATCCTCTTATCTCAGCATTCTGAGTAGTTGAATTATAGGCATGCACCACCATGCCTGGTTCTTTTTTCTTTTTCAAGAGGAGCTCAGGGTAAGAGCCCACTAGACAGTGGGGCATGATTGTGCTGTTTGTTTTTAACCCCAGGACTTGACTGTTTGTCTCCTAAAGTTGTGTGTGTGTGTGTGTGTGTGTGTGTGTGTGTGTGTGTGAGGGGGGTTGTGGGAAGAGTGGTGGGAGAAGGTTCAGCAGCAGCCTTTTTTTTTTTTTTTCAAGCAGTGCTGTCTTTCTCCAAAATATTTTTGGCTCTCCTCATTGGATGTGACCATTCGAGTCTAAAGACAAAAATGTCATGAAAGCAAACTTCACAGCCTACAACTAGCCTCCTCTGGGTTTCTTCCTGTCTATTACAAGTTGAGAAGGGTTTGAGTGAGTGAGGTAAAACAGGGAAGAGAACTAGAGAAAAAACTACATACAAAAGGAGAAAAGAAATTGTTCAATCAATAGAAATGAGAAACTAGGTGAGTTTCTAATTCCTTGACCACAGCACAGCTTGATCAGATTGATTGCAGTGGGGGTGTGAGGTTGAGAGATTAGGTTTTTAAGTTTACATAATAGTATTTTTCTTTTTCTTTATGGGTAACCAAGAAACATCTGATTTGCTGCTCCAATAGAGGCAGATTCTGTTTATTTTGGCTGATACAGAAAAAAAGTTATGGGCTAACTCATAGGGCAGTGGGCTTCCTAAATGTAAATAATCTAGCAGGAGCCAGAGAAAGAGGGTAGGGGGGAGGAGAGAGCAGGATGGGCTGTCTTGTGTTGCAATCAAGTAAACTCACCCCAGAGTTAGCCTGACACATTTTTGGTGTTAAATGGTAATTGTTCTTTGTCTACCTGATAAGTAGGCTGACTGTTGGAGAACAGGGAGGCTTCACAAGATGACTTTGTCTGATCTTGTCTCAGGTCTGCAACCTGCCAGCTCCCCACAGTCAAATACTCTGCTTTTCTTCACCTCCTGGTCTGGGAGGGCTGGGACTAAGCCCTCCTGAGCTGTGGCTTGGAGCCTAGGGCTTGCAGTGAGCCCCATTTTCAGTCCCAGGAGCCAGAAGAAAGAAAGGGAAGGCTGGTTCTGCAGGCAAGTGGTGAGGGGGATGGCAGCCGGAACCAGCAGATAAGAAACTGCCCTGAAGTTAAGCTGAAAATTCCTATGGGGTCAGCTCAGAAGTCATGATGGCTGGTCTCTGCAGTAGGATCCTCAGGCCTCCATTCTGTCTCAGCTGAAAGGTGTGTCCTCAAACTCTGGGGGCCTGGTCATGATGGTCTCTGGATTTCAGAGTCTTTTTTTGGTTTTAGAAGGAGCCAAGCCTTTGTACCTTCTCTGAAGGGGGATGATGCTGAGGCTCTAGGCAGGAAGGTAACTGGAGAGGGGGCCTGGAGCCAAGGCTAAGAGAAGGCCCTTTCTCTTCCTGCTTGTCTCTTGGTAGGGGAGTCAAGTGATCAGATTTAAGGAACAGCAAGTGGGTTATCTTGCCCCACAATAGCTCCTTCCTGCTTCTATTGCCGAATCTGTCTTCCATTATCAAGGAAAAATCTGAAGAGATTAAGAAAGCTGGGACTAGGTGTCACTTACCCCTTAGTATGACTGAGATTTCCAAGTCTTTCCCTTGTCCTTACTGAGTCCAGTCAACAAAGAAAAGGGAATTTTGTAGGCAGAGACCATTTTGGAGCATAAAACCTTGGGAGGGAAGGTGGAGTGGGGTTGATTCAGGAATTAGCCAGTGGCCTACAGCACTGGAAAATCTAGTTAATGGCAGAAGCAAAAAGTACAAGATATAGGAGGGAGTACGGAAAGGGTGATAGAAACTTTGCCCAAGTAAGCCCCTCCCTTCTCCTCCCCTTTCCTAAGAGATCACAGAGAGAAACTTCTCAGCCAAGTACAGGTATAATTTATCCCGGTACCCCAAGATATCTTAACCATGGAGAGACAAAGTGGGTTGGGGTGTGGGGAGCTGGCTTTGGTCTCCTAGCAGAATGTTTTAGTAAGCTTTTTTGCTGCTGTGACCAAATGATCCGACCAGCACAACTATAGAGGAGGAAAATTTATTTGAGAGCTCATGGTTTCAGAGGTCTTAGTCCATAGAAGGTTGGCTCCATTCCTCAGGGCTCAAGGTGAGGCAGAAGAACATCATGACAAAAGAATGTGGCAGAGGGAAGCAGCTCACATCATCCATCATCAGGAAGCACAGAGAGAGAGACTCTACTCTCCAGATACAAAATATATACCCCATAGCCACGACCCCAGTAAACCGCTCCCTCCAGCCACACCCCACCTGCCTCCAGTTACCACTCAATTAATGCTATCAGGAAATTAATTCACCAATTAGGTTAAGATTCTCACAACCCAATCGTTTTTCCTCTGAACCTTCTTGCATTGTCTCACAGGTAAGCTTTTGAGGGACACCTCACATCCAAACCGTAACACCGGAGAATCAGGGATCAGGGATCAGGCTCTTACCCTGGCTTGGCCCCCAAGTGACTCCAACAGATATGCCCTCTGCTCCTCTCTCCTTTGCCCAGCACAAAGCCCAAGTCACAGGAACATGGCAAAGGTGCAGGTGGGGTGCTCTGCGTGTCTGTGTTGGCTGTCCCCAAATGACAAGTACATTTTCTTCATAAGGGACACAGTTGTATTGGTGTCAGACATTTGCCCTGCCTCCAAGAGAAGAGGAAAAGGATCTGAAGGAAATTAGCTCCACCAGTGCTTCTGGGGTAAGTTCAGCAGAAGTGAAAAGTTATAGTAAGTGCAGAATTCCTACTGTTTCACTGTCCATCAGGGTGAGCCCATACAGGAAACTGTATTCTATGTATGCAGTTTCCATCTCCTCCACTTTAATTTCCATGAAGCAGGTTCCTCTGTTAGGAAACCCATTTTGTTAGACTCATATAGGACTAGTTAGGGCACTGGTAAAAAACAAAAGAAGTAAACATCTTTTAAAGCCCTCTTTATTTATAAGATCAAGCAAACAAAGGTTGAGTTAGAAGAACTTCCTCCAGGACCGCAAATGAAACAGTTCAGAAGAGAAATATTTTTACAGCAAACAAAAATCCCATAAATCACCTTGTTCTACTAGCCAGTCTTCATCTCACCTATTTGAAAGGTGTTTCAAGTTGAAACCATTCAGGTCAAAGACTAAGTAAACATATAACAGATCCCTTTGATGTTCCCAAAGTCCACATACTTTTAATTAATGGAGAATTGAGGTGACTAAGCATATCACTCCAAAGGGCATGACAGGGAATTTGAACCACCATTAACTAAAGATCAGGGATTGCTCTGGAAAATAAAAGAATCCCAAGGTTTCATCAAGAGACTCACAAGTCCATGGTAGAACAAAAGGCAAAAGACATTTCAGCAATCTTTTTCTTCCTTCTCTCATCCAGACAATACTGAGATAAATGGAAGACTGGAGAAGGTTTCTTTTAGAAAATAGGGAGAAATACAGGCAGATTTGTTAATCAAATACAGAGCTGGGATCAGGGATCAGGAATCAGGCTCTTGCCCTGGCTTGGCCCCCAGCTACCCGCAACAGGTATGCCCTTAAGCACTGTGGGAAAGCTCTTTGTGGCTAACAGTAAACTGGACATGCCCAACTTACTATGACAGTACAGTTCCTTTGAATATCTTTATGCCCCAAATTAAAAATAAACAGGGATGAGAGTAGCTAGTCCCCACTTTCCAAATCCTCTCTGTCTTACAGTTCATAAAAATGTTGCAGAATCTTAGACAAAGATTTAAAATACTAGTCCCGAGAATCGCAAGAGCCTGAGAGCCTAAAGGCTGTCCATACCACCTGCCTTGGCAATGTGAGTTAAAATGTGCACAGGTTACTGTAGAGCTCAAATGTGGACTATTGGGAGAGAACAGGTTCCAGCACCAGGTCCAGAGTCACCAAGGAAAGGAGGTATGGTGGTGACACTTCATGTTCAATATTCAATTCTGCTCCAGTAGAACATGGTAGCCAGGAGAACCCAAAACTAGAATAGAAAGGGGGAGAAATCAAAATAAATAAATAAAAGAAAAATTTTATAGAAATATCTACTTAAAGATAAAATTAAGTTAGGCTCCTTCAGGCTTAGGTGACGCTGATTTTAAGAGCAATCTTAAGCAACACCACAGGCCCAGAGGTGACGCAGTCCATCCTGCTCTAAAGCATCAATTATAACCTGCCACTTGGAGGCTGCGTTCCTGTTCCCTGCTTTTCAATCCCAAATGCCATCCTAGATGCTCTGACTTCTGAGGTTGCTCTTCCTACTTCTGTGCTAAACTAACTTCCTAGGGAAATTCTTTCTTCTTACTATCAGGGCTAATTATTCCCCAGTGAGGTCCCATTTCTAGTAGGTATCATTTTGAGGTTAGAGTCTTTTTTACTACTAAGTGTTGAACCTCTTTCCAGGAGACTTCCCCTTTTTCCTGTAATGCCTGTGATCTGGAATAGCTGCCCCTGAAAAATGTTACAGAACCCAAAACCTAAGAACACTGACTTGGGCAAGGCATTGGAATATCTGGGCTGTTTTGGGTCTGGCAACTCCTCCCAGGGGACTTTAGCCAGGTCACTTATCTTTCCAGAGCCTCAGTTTCTACATCTGTAAAGTAAATATAACACTTTACCTACTCCAGAGCTAGAGAGGTGAATGAAATAATAATAATAATAATAGAGACTAATGTTTATTAGGGGTACTTATATTCATCAGGCACTGTTGCTTCCAAAATCCTCTGAAGAACCCAAGAGAAGATAAAGAATTTAATCAAATTCATAGAACTGTGGGTGCTGGGTTCTGAGCCAGGTGGTTGGCTTCAGAGTTTATCTGATTAAGCACTGTGGGAAAGTCCTTTGTGGCCAACAGTAAACTGGACATGCCCAAGAGTTCTCCTTAAGTACTGTTCCTTGTAAAATGGAAGACTGGCTATCTACCAAGCTACTGTCATGGGGATTTAATACTAAAAGTATTTGATATGGTATCTTGTCCATAGCAGATCCTTAATACCTTTAAGTCCCTTCCCTTCCATCTTCTGAATTTCAAAAATTTACTATATCTAAAATCCACTTCATATTGTGGAAATATCAAAAGGTACAACTGGTGTGGAGTTGTAAGATACTCAAAAGCCTTTAAACATCATTGTACAGTTCCTGCCAACTGACTTGAACAGAAATTTCACTATTATCAGCTTTCATTCATTCAACAAATTATTGAGCCCTTACTATGTGCCATGCTATGTCCTGGGGAGCAAAGAGCAGCTGATCCTCAACCCTTGGGCAGTCAAATGCAACACAGCAGGGTAGTTCCACAACAGGGGTGTGCACAGGGTGTTGTGGGAACTCCTAAGGGGAGTTGTTTTATGATCAAGGAATCATAAAACACCCTTAAAGGAGCTGACTTCCCTCTCCTTCCTGCCTCACTCAGTTTACTACCCCTGAACAAGTACTTCTCAAAGCATGGTACCTAAATAACCTTTCAGGTGTCCATGATGTCCAGGCTGCTTAAACAATTATAAGGGTCTATTTGCCTTTTCACTGTTTCACATTGGTACTAATGGTGCAAAACCAGTATAAGGTAAAAAATGGCTCTGGTCTTAGCAAGAATTGAGGTAGAGGCACTAAAATATGTTAGTAGTCATAGTATATTCTTCTCTGTTGTATACTTGTAGCAAAAAACAAATACCAGTTCTACTTGAGATTATCCTCAACAAACCAGTAAGAATTGTGAATTTTCTTTCATTTTGACCTTCGAGTACACATCTTTTAAATATTCTGTATGACAAAAAGAAATATACCTACAAGTAGTCCTCTGGCATACTGAAATATGGTTGTCTGGAAGAAAAGCACCTGAGTACCTGGGTTGTGTGCAGTCCTAGCCATTTTTTTTTTTTTAATGAAACACTATTTTTACTTGAAAAAATGACTAACAAACCAGCTATGAATTTTCAGACTTGGATGTTTGGTCAGACATTATCTCAAAAATTTACAAACTGAGCCTGTCATTTCAAGGAAAACAACTGACAATATGTTTTTAGCAATAAATATCAGCTTTCAAGCAAAAATCAGATCTTTGGAAACCTGATCTGTCACCATGAGTTTGATAGCATCCCATTGCTTGAGATCTTTTCCAATGTGATGATATTGACAAATGTGATCTTTTGATGTTGCATAAAGATACCAATCAACATTTAGAAGATCTGCCTAACACAGTGAACCAATATTTTCCAAAATAGACAATTCTTGTTGTTATAGAATTATGCATAGTAAAAGATTTATACAAAGGGTAATACAGACCAGTGCAACATATTTAATGTAATAACATGAAAAGTTTTTTAACACAGTTCAGATTCTATATTGCAACTGATATATAAGAAATTTGTGGAATTTGATCCAAAGAATATTCACAATTATCTTCAGATAAGGTTATTTAAGCATCCCTGTTTTTTGAACTCTATCTATACAAAGGATGTATTTTCTTTATATCCTTCAACCCTGTCAACATGTTACAACAGATTGAGTGAAAGACCAAATATGAGACTCCAGCTATTTTCTACTAAACCAAACATTGAAGATATTTGAAAACTGTGAAATGATGACATTTTTCTCATTTTTTATTTTGTAAAATAGTTGTTTTTCCCACCAAAAAAATATTCTTTATGTTAACTGTAATTGTTATTGTAAGTGCATTGTTGTTTTTATTATTCAACAATGCTGGAATTAAACCCAGGGTCTTAGACATTGCAGATAAACACTCTACCATTGAGTTTCATTTTGTAAAAAAACAGTAATTTTTCCCACCAAAATATGTCCTTTTTGTTAATTGTGTTATTACTATCATAACTGTGTCATTATTTGACAATGCTGGGATTGAACCTAGGGCCATGGGCATGCCTGGCAAGCACTCTACCACTGAGCTACATCCCCAGCCTCCTATAAATTATTTTAAAGTGAATTAACAAATATTTAATTTTTTTCTATCTTAATTTCTGATGGGGATAAATATTAATAGATTTAGGCCTCGTAGGTAAAATCTCTTTACAGTCTTTAATACATTTTGGGAATGTCAAGGGGTTCAAAGACAAAAGTTTGAGATCACTTCCTGAATGCAGTGGTTTTCAACTTCAACAGCAAATTGGAATCATTTAGGGTGGAGGAAAAAGCCTGGGCCCTACCCCTAAATCAACTGAGTCAGAATCTCAGGGACTGAGATCCAAGTTTTTAGTTTTTGTTTGTTTGTTCGTTTAAAGCTCCTTCAGGAGAATTTAATGTGCATCCAGAGCTGAGAACCATGGCTCTCATCTCTTGCTTGCATGTGCAGCTGATAGAGAGGGCACTAGGAAAGGATGAGACCAAGAGGACAACATTTTGGAAGGAGCTAGGTGAATAAGTGTTGGGAAGGAACCATCTAGATAATTGACAGTCTTTGGGATCTAATTGTAATGCAATACTGAGATCTGGAGACCTGGAGCAGCAGGTTGGAGTCTGGGCAAGGGGAAGAGGTAGTCGCACCCAAAGGCATATCCTCCTAGATAGAAGGTATATCCTCCTAGATAGAAGAAGGTCTGGTAAGTTGGGCATATCCTTTCCCTGGAGGGACATTAACTCCCCACACCTCAAGGGGGCCCAGTGTCTTCTTTGGCTGTCAGAAGTCTACTGACTAGCTTTCAACTTAGTGGTTTTGTTTCCTGGCCTTCTAGGGTGATTGAGAAAACCAACCAGTGCCAATTTTAAGATTTTTCCTTATCATCACCCTTTCAGAAATAAAACATGTGCCAGGAGATACTCACAGTCCAGCAGAGAATGGCAAATCCAAACCAGGCAACCCCCCAGGCCTGTCGGTTCATTGGTCCAGAGATGAGTTCATAGCAGCCCTGGAGGGGATGATCCACATTGGTGTGAGAGGAACCAGGACAAAAGAAGTTAAGAGATCAGTAGATTACTACTTGGATAGATGCTTTCCAAAGTCCAGTTTTACAACCAGGCTATTTCCACATTCCTGTGGACAGCCAGCTACTAGAAGTGTTTTGGTAAAGGAACATAAGTAATGCTGTTGAATAATTATTCTACATCACATTTATTTGTATCTTTATCACTCAGTTTTACCAGCAAAAGTGTTGCTATTAGCATACATGATATTTTCCCCATATTGAATATGTGGATAATATGGGCTTAATAAAATTTAATTTTTTTTCCTCCCCAAAGGTTTTATTGTTGATTTGAAGGCAGAATTACTTTTTGATTTGTTCATTTTTAAGTAAAAGTGATTCTGGTTATGAAAACTAGTGATCTTCTGTTGTCATTTAAAAATAATTATTAAAGGAATTCCTACATCATGCTCCCTAAATTCTCATTTGACATCATTATTTCAACATTATTCAATTCTAGTGAGATCTTGAAGAGCCATGATATGTATGCAAAAGAGTGATTAACTTTTTTATTCATTTATTCATACATGCCACAATCCAGTAAGTATTTATACATGGCATAATCTGTCCTAGTCATCATACAAAGTCCTGGATTAATATCCATGTGTAAGGCTAGAAGTGCCATCTGAGCAACCTCTACTAAAGCCCTAGAATTCATAAGGAATATGTAGGAAATTCAATAACAACGGTCAATTCCATGGACCATGATGTCCTGAGGCAAATGTGCTAGATTTATCAGAAAATGTCAGCAAATTTCAGCAAATACCCTGAGCTGACCAGAAGTGTAGGCTCTATCCAGTGGCTACAGGTGGTCACTTGAGTTTCTGCCCTCATGACTCTGCATCAGTCCCTTATTAATCCACATTCATATCCTCCCTTTGCTTTTCTTTGATTTCTTCCCCATTTTACTCTTTTACATTTATATTGCAGGCATTTTCATTTTCTAAATGGCCAAATGAAAAACCTTGAAATTATCTTTAACTGTTTTTCCTGTAACCAACATCCAACACTCAAGCAAATCTTTTTGGTTTTGTTTTAAAAATATATCCCATCCAAAAGCTTTCTATTATCTTGTGGTACCTTCAGGATCCTAACAATGGCCTCCCAACTGGTCTCCCTGAGGCCTGAGTGCACTCCTAAGATCTAGATATCTCCTTGCCTTATAGCTGTCCTTCACACATCCTGGCCCTATCAGACTGACCTCCTTGATGTTCCTCCAGAAATCTAAGAATCTTCTCACTTCAAGGCCTTAACAGTTTTTGCTTCCTTTGTTTAGAATTCTCTCCCCCAATCTTCCAGTGTCTCATTTCCTCACTTAATTCAGAATTCTGTAAATATCATCTCAACAAAGGCTTTGCTGACAACTAGAGAGAAACATCTTCCCTCAGTCATACTCTGTATCGTTACCCTGCTTTATTGCTGCTCATGGCATTTATCACCACCTAGATTTCTACCACTTATTTGGTGACATGTTTATTTTTGTCTCCCATAGAATGCAAGAGCCATGAGGGCAGAGATTTTGTCTTGTTCATTGTTGAATCTCTAGAATCTAGAATAAGTGTCTGGCACATAGAAGATAGCTGATAAACATTTATAGAGCAAATGGAACATGATATTAAGTAAAGATTACAACAGCATTTTTTGCAACACATTTGAGGGTTCACAAAATACTCCCATCTTCCTGAAGTTCCTGGGAGGTGATCGTTCATCTAATAACATACACAAGAGCCCTCTTAGGCCAGGTGTCAGGTGCTGGATGAACATTTAACTGTGATAAGACAGAAATGGGTCTTGCCTTCATGTAGCTCATAGACAAAAATCACAGTTTTTCATCTGTTCCCCTAGTATGTTTTCACGATGGTAATAATTTTAGTGGTGTTTACTTCCTTACATCATACTATCCTGAAGTGTAGTGTCAGTATTTGCATGAAGCATTTCTGAAGCAGGTGAACTATGATATAGAACATATATATTTACATCTGACCTGTGAAATTCCGTAGCAGCTCATTTCTGCATGGCAAACCTTAAAACTCTATAATGTGAATGTAAAAA
This sequence comes from Sciurus vulgaris, assembly GCF_902686455.1. Classification (NCBI taxonomy): domain Eukaryota; kingdom Metazoa; phylum Chordata; class Mammalia; order Rodentia; family Sciuridae; genus Sciurus; species Sciurus vulgaris. The sequence continues at coordinate 69,531,100 of NC_136470.1, read as the reverse complement.
ATGACAGCCCCTCGCTTCTTCATTCACCTACCCACCAAACACTTATCAAGTGCCTGCTTTGTGCCAGGTATCATGCTAAGGACTGAAGATATGGAGATGAATACTATATAGTCCTTAAGGAGACTCAGAAAAAAAAAAATAAACTTAGGAACAAACATGACAGATCAGGGTGCCAAGTGCAATAACAGGAATATAGTAGGTGTTGAGTAACACATTTAACTTTGTGGAAAAGGACTTCTAGGAGGAAATTAGCAGGACCTATAAGTCAGAGAATGGGGTGTGGGTGAAACTAGGGGAGCAAGATAGGGAGAATCAGAAAGGACTGAAAGATCCGAGAGTATGTTGAAGATGAAGAATGAATGAGGTTGAGGAAGTAGGAGCGCAGAGAATCAGGGACAGGAGAAATTGCAGAATTAAGGGATTTGGTGGAGGAGTAGGGCTGTGTGATGATGATTTGTGACTGTGGTTCAGCTGGAAGGTGGTGGAGCTGAAGATATCAAAGACAGATGAGATCAAGGAACTGAAAAGCAAGGTGTTGAAAGGGTTGTCTAAGTTGACTTGGAGGTCTCAAGACAGTGAGAAGAGGAAGAGTTAAATCTTATTTAATCTCAAATCTTTATCCATTTGAACTTCAGAAAATACACAGTTTTAGGTTTGTTTTCATAACTAGGATGTTATATGTGCTAGAGAAAAAAGTGTTGCTATGAAATAAACCAATTATTTGAAGGCTGATCAGTCTTTTTTGGTCTTATTCAAAGAGGTGATAGTGTGTAAATAATTACAACCCAGTCAGGATTGGTTTGCATGAGCCGGTTCTTATGTTGACATATTGAAAGCATTTTTAAGTTGTGAGAGTGATAGTTATATTTCATGCTGTGATTATAAGCAACAAATTTAATTTTTATAACACTCTGAAAATAATTGATTAAAACAATTCCAGAACAAAGCTGCCATAGAGCTAAATGTGGGTTGCTCTGAACATTGCTTCAGAATCATCTCTATCATTTTGATGTTGTTTCTGAACTAATGCATCCAATCCTAGTCTGAGCACCTTGCCAGATGTGGTGTGATGATCAGCAGTACAGTGCCTGTCACTCAAACATGCAGTTCGTATCATTTTCTCCTACACTAAAGGGCCTGACATTTCTCAGTTATTAAATAAGCTGGCATCCAACTAGGTTTCCTCAAAGGGGTAACTCCCAAATCAGTGCACAGCTTCAGTGTGCAATATTAGCACACAGTGACTACAGTTGTGTGGGAGCTCTCCACAGGGTTTCTGGGGACATTACCAAGTCTGTTGGCTTACAGTCTGTGCCCTGGTGCCTGACTGCTTGGGTTTGAATTCTGACTCCATTTACTAGTTGTATGACTTTGGGCAAGGTACTACTTAGCATTTCTATTTCTTAGTTCCTCATCTGTAAAATAGGGATCATATAGGCACCTACTTTTGAGCATTAAAGGTGTTAGTATATGTATGGCACTCGGAACAGCATCTGGTATCTAGTAAGAACTCAATAAATGTTTCATGATCATCATCATATTATCCTCATCTGCCTGGGAATACTTTTTCATAAACCATCCGTGTGTAAACCATCTTTGACCCAAATCACCAATCAAATATTTTATTAAGATTGCCTTATATTACCAATGAATAGGAAATGTGGATACATAATTATTGCATGTACCCTCAGCGATTGCCATTACTTTAAAACTAGCAAAACATTCTTTTTGGTATCATCCTTTTCAAAATACATTTTGCAAAAATAGAGCAATTCTTGGTTTTTATGTAACTGTTTCTTGAAATACCAATTCTAGGCATTATACAAACCTTCATTTAAACAAAATTGGATTTTACCATTGAAATTCTCCTGTTTTGTTATTTTATTAAAATACCAATGTGCCCATATCAATTCTAGATTAGCATTCATAGTTAACTCACAGAGAAGGAAATAATTAACATGAGTTTAGGGGGGAAAAAAAAAAGTACACAAAATTTCTTACTGGGAAACTAGTACTGAGAGTTGACCATTATTTTTTCCTCATAAAGAGAACCTTCTGGCAGGTCTTGGGAGGGGAGGGGACTCACCTGATCATGATAATAACCAGGCACTCCTAGTTTGCAAGCCTCCAGGTTGAGAGGCTCTTTGAGGTTGTTCATAACGCAGCACTGCCGAGGCCAGGGATAGTCAGCGTCATTGTTCTCAGTCCGGAAGGCGGATGTGTATTTCTGCCAGTCGGATGGACCATTTACACCACAGCAGTGATCCTGCCAGTGGGTAAGAGATATGAAATTCTTTTTCATGGTCTTCCAAGAGCCATCAAGATTTTACAGAGAGAAAGAGGATATGGAATGTATACCATATCTTATGTTCACTAAAATTTTCCCAAACTAGAGTTGAAGGTATGGTTAATTTACATTTAGGGTTTGCACAGTATGTTTCGCGATTTTTACTTTACTAGTCTTTAATGAGCTCTGTAGCTTTGGACATGTTTTAAACTCTCTAAGCCTCATTTTCCTTAACCGCAAAATTGGGATAAATATAGTATCTACAGAGTTGTGAGGATCAAATGAGGTAATATACTTAAGAGGTTGGTACAGTGCTTGGCTCATAGTAATAATCTTAATTATTATTAATACACTGTCTTGATACAATAATGTGAGAGAGATAATTATTCTAATGTTACATTTGAGCAAATTTAAATGCAGAAAATTAAAAATTAGTGATGTAGAAATTATGAGTAATTCTTGTTTTGCTTTTCTGCATTTTTACCATTTTTTCTGGATAATTGTGTATTACATTTATAAGGGAAGAAAATAAACTGGAAAAAATGTTAAAACCTGGTGTCATGCAGCTGTGCCTCTACACAGAAAAGGAAGATCAATTGACATGTAACTGATATCCTTATGTTGGCTAGAATTCAAGATAGAGGATAAACAACCCATATCACTTTTCTTCTTTATCATAAATTCTGCTAAATGTTTCAAGGGAGGAAATTCAAACTACAGGTATCTCTCAACTTTTAGAATAAATGTAACCAAGCAAACTTGATGAAAAAAATCATGTTGAAAGGGTATCCAATTTTGCCACTGGAGAATTGGAAATAGCTAATCAGGAGAAATAATCATTCTGTGTTTCAATTGGAACATTCTGGGAAGAAAATGGTTAAGTTTGAGCAGTGCTGATTTCGGGCTAGGATTTAGGTAGGAAGAGAGAAGAGTTAAGAGTCCAGAAATGAGCTGATGACGTGATTCTATATTTAGAGGATCCAAAAACCTCCTCCAGAAAACTTCTAGACCTCATCAATGAATTCAGCAAAATAGCAGACTATAAAATCAACATGCATAAATCTAAAGCATTTTTATACTCAAGTGACGAAACAGCTGAAAGGGAAATGAGGAAAACAACTCCATTTGCAATAGCCTCAAAAAAAATAAAATACTTGGGAATCAATCTAACCAAAGAGGTAAAAGATCTCTACAATGAAAACTACAAAACACTGAAGAAAGAAATTGAGGAAGACTTTAGAAGATGAAAAGATCTCCCATGTTCTTGGATAGGCAGAATTAATATTGTCAAAATGGCCATACTACCAAAAGTGCTATACAGATTCAATGCAATTCCAATTAAAATCCCAATGACATACCTTACAGAAATAGAACAAGCAATCATGAAATTCATTTGGAAGAATAAGAGACCTCAAATAGCCAAAACAATCCTGAGTAGAAAAAGTGAAACAGGAGGTATCACAATACCAGACCTTAAACTCTACTACAGAGTGATAGTAACAAAAACGGCATGTATTGATACCAAAATACACCGGTAGATCAATGGTACACAACAGAGGACATGGACACAAACCCAAATAAATACAATTTTCTCATACTAGACAAAGGGGCCAAAAATATGTAATGGAGAAAAGATAGCCTCTTCAACAAATGGTGCTGGGAAAACTGGAAATCCATATGCAGCAGAATGAAACTAAACCCCTATCTCTCCCCCTGCACAAAAACCAACTCAAAATGGATCAAGGGCCTCGGAATCAGACCAGAGACCCTGCATCTTATAGAAGAAAAAGTAGGTCCAAATCTTCAACCTGTCGGCCCAGGATCAGACTTCCTTAACAGGACTCCCATAGCACAAGAAATAAAAGCAAGAATCAATAAATGGGATAGATTCAAACTAAAAAGCTTTCTCTCAGCAAAGGAAACTATCAGCAATGCGAAGAGAGAGTCTACAGAGTGGGAGAATATCTTGGCCAATCATACTTCAGATAGAGCACTAATTTCCTGAATATATAAGAACTCAAAAAACTCTATGTGAAGAATAAAAATAACCCAATCAACAAATGGGCTAAGGATATGAACAGACACTTCACAGAAGAAGATCTACAAGCAATCAATAAACATATGAAAAAATGTTCACCATCTTTAGTAATAAGAGAAATGCAAATCAAAACTACACTAAGATTCCATCTCACCCCAATTAGAATGGCGATTATCAAGAATACAAGCCACAGTAGGTGTTGGAGAGAATGTGGGGAAAAAGGTATACTCATACATTGCTGGTGGGGCTGCAAATTAGTGCAGTCACTCTGGAAAGCAGTGTGGAGATTCCTCAGAAAACTTAGAATGGACCCACCATTTGACCCAGCTATCCCACTCCTCGGTGTATACCCAAAGGACTTAAAAGCAGAATACTACAAAGATGCAGCCACATCAATGTTCATAGCTGCTCAATTCACAATAGCCAGACTGTGGAACCAACCTAGATGTCCTTCAATTGATGAATGGATAAAGAAACTGTGGTATATATATATACAATGGAATATTATTCAGCTATGAAGAATAATAAAATTATGGCATTTGCAGGCAAATGGATGAAATTGGAGAATATCATGCTACATGAGATAAGCCAATCTCAAAAATCCAAAAGACGAATGATCTCACTGATAAGAGGATGATGACACATAATGGGGGGTGGGAGGGGGGCAAGAATGGTGGAAGGAGGGACTGTATAGAGGGAAAAGAGGGGTGGGAGGGGTGGGGGGAAGGAAAAAATAATGGAATGAATCAAACATCATTACCCTATGTAAATGTATGATTACACAAATGGTATGCTGTTACTCCATGTACAAACAGAAACAATATGTATCCCATTTGTTTACAATAAAAATAAATTAAAAAAAAAAGAGTCCAGAATTGAGCCCTGTGGTACTCCAACACTGAATTGGGAGGAGAGTGAAAACCCAGCAAAGGGGGCCAAGAAGGAGTGGCCCATGTGACAAATGCAGGTGGGATGTCAATAAGATGAAGACAGAAACTCAGCCTTTGGGGTTGGCAGGACGGAGGTAACTGGTACCATGATAAAGGCTATTTTGGAGGAGTGGTGGGTCAGAAGCCCATTGTAGTTGGATGAGAGCAGATGAGAGGCATGAAAATGCAGACAGCAAGTGTAGGCATCTCTTTTGAGATTTGTCATAAAATAGAGCAGTTGTGGGACAGGACAGGGGGTGAATGTTGAGCAAGTTTTTTAAAAACATGTACAACTCAAGGAGTTCTTCCAGGCTGATTTGAGGGGAAAACTAATGAGGCAGATAAGAGCAGGGAAGGTTGATGAAGTGAAGGAGAGAACGCAGAGTGAAAACCAAGGACTTGGATAATGGATAGTCCATTTGTCATCACTGGAGAGAAGGAAGAGTACATGGGTGCAGACACGTAAATGGGCAGATCTGGTGATAGAGAGATGAGATGTTTTTTGTCCGATTCCTTCTATATTTTTAATAGAATGAGGTGAAATCACCAACTGAGAGTGAGGGGAGGAGAGAGTTTACAGATGTGAAGAGAGGGGAGAATAGATGAAATACTAGAAAATGAATTTTCAGGGAAAAAAATCCTAGGAAATATATACAGTGCCAATTTGAGCCTTATGGTCACAAATTTAAATTTAGTCACCACGGTTGTGTGATGTTTGGCTCTTACGGTGTGGCTGAAGAGTGGGTGAAAGTTGTATTCCCACAGTGGGTGTCAGTTAGTTCCTTGATGATCAGTGACAGGTAAGGGAGTAAAGGAGGCTGATGAGGGACAGGTGAGGAGGGAAGAGAACATGAAAAGGGTGATACAGAGTGAAAAGGTGGCCGATTAATCAGAGGTCCTGATGGAGTAAAGATTATTGGAATGGAGATAGAAGAATAAATGAAGACATAATAGAAGGTAGTGAACAGAGTGGGGTTTTCTTAGCATAGTCATTGGTGATGACACACTGGTGATGGTGCTGGAAGAGGGTGGCTGAGGTGAGGCAGAGGAGAAGATCTTTGGAAAGGAGTAGGGCAGGGAATTGAGAGATCACATGTTTCTGAGTCACCCATGTGGAGGTTGATGTCTCATCCTAGGTCCACGACAGGAATCTGAGTGAAGAGTGGACAGTGAGTGAGATGTTGAAGTCCCCAGGGAAGGCAAGGGAATGGCCAGTTGGAAGGTGATTGATAAATAATCCTAATAAAGAAGAGTAATGGGTGATACAGATTGATGTCATGAATTTCAAGTGTTCGCAGAGGAATGAGGGAAAGAAGGAAATAATATGGCAGTCAGGTGGGACAAGAAGACACCTAGTCGATTCCCAGTTCCTATAGTACATGAGACATGGGGGGAAAGTGAGAGGGTGAAGGGAAGGCAGTGCCACTAGGAAGCACTCAGGTGTCTAGTGAAGCAAGAGAGAAAAGATGAGTTCAAAGAAGGAGTGGAGTTTATGAGGGAGTTTGCTAATGACAGACTGAGGAGTTGGTGGTAGGGTAGGGAGTAGGAGCAGGGGTAGGAAGAGTTGGGTCATATTAGGGGGTATGTAGAAGATAACAATTGATATACATATGGCAACATAGGGGTGATATTCTGGAACACTTGGACTTCTGATGGTATTTGAGATAAACCGGATAAATGGTATGATTGCCAGTTAGAAAAAATGGGGTGATTAAAATCAAGTCATATCCCCTGGTCCTTAATAGAAGTGACACATGGGAGATATACAAATGTACCAGAAAGGTAAGACAGGCAGAAATTACAATTGGAATTCACTTTGGGACAGAGTAAACCCTTTTCTTTTAATGTAAATGAGACCCGAGTTCTAAGAGGCAGAGCATATGATTAATTCAAATTTCTTTAATCTACCCCTATGAAAGTAAGCAAATCATGGCCTGAAATAAAACAGATTAGGGGTTCCATTGAGTCATGTGTTCAACATTCTCCTCTTCCACCGCTGCCTCCACCAGTAATTAAGAGCTATAGATGACCTTACCTGTCACAAGTCTCTTTCTCGAGGAAGGCTCCCTAAAGATGCTGACGTCATCCCCAACCATATCCAACTGGCCACTGGTCCAGCTACAAAATGGCATCTTCCCAGGACCACCCACCTTACCTGGAGCATGAGTCTGTCCCAGGTTTTGGTGACTCCATTGTTTTTCCATTGGTCATCGTTGCTCGGTGGGCTATTGTTTTGGTACCTCACCAGCATCTGCTTCAGGAAGAGGTTTGGTGTGAACTACAGGGATGGAGGCAAAACCAGAGGGAGAGTTGGCTTACCAGTGCCCAAAGAAGGGAAGATATCATTCTCCTTGGAACATTCTCTTGGAGCAAGACTATCCTTCAGAGATACCAAGTATAGTGGGCTAAGACAGCCTTAGATTGGCTCAAGTCCCCATGTGGGAAGAGACCCCCATCTTCAAGGAGGTTACAATGTGACCAGGGTGGACAGTTACTGTAGGGTGCCATGGGTTAGGGAAACCGCAAAAAAAGAAGGAAAGATAAGTCTTAGCTGAGATAGAATATGGGTCATCCCACTAGAAGGCCAGTGGTCATGGCAGATGGAGACGAGCTTATGGGTTACCAGCTTGGGCTCTGGGAGTCAGGTTGCCTGTGCTCCTTCACCTGCCAGCTGTGCAACTTTAGATGCGTGTCTTGTCTTTACCTTCTTACGTCTCATTATTTTTTTCATTTATATAATGACAGGAGATACTGCCTATCTCTTAGGTTTCTGAGTAGTAAGTAAATTTAAATATCTATTATTAGTGTGCATATTAGCATGGCTGGCACATAGCAAGGGCTTAATGCATTCCAGCTATTACGTTATTATGGTAATGGCGACTCATTATCATTTCTGCTCTGTGCTTTTTGGGAGCATACTCACAAAGTCCCGTTGTGTAGCTGCTGTGATGCAAGATGCGACTTCAAAACCATATACTATAAACATCAGAATGAAATACTGGAAAGGAAACAAATGAGTAAAAAGGATTACATTTATTCCCGAAGAGAGACTTCCCCAAATGATTGCGATAGTTTTTCAGCACTTTTATCTAAATATAATCATCTGAATATTCACGCAGTTATTACACATAACTTCTTTGATCAGCTACTTGGAATGGGGCTTGGTGCTAGGTGCTGGGATAAGGCTTGGTGCTAGTCAGCAAAACCTTCTGATTTTCTCCAGAGAACAAATGGTCATTTAGGTTGACTGACGTCGCCATTTGGGGAAGAGACCCCTATCTTCAAAGAGGTCACCGTATGACCAAGGTGGATAGAGCTTTCTCATCCAGTTCCTGAATTTCTAGTTTAACTGGGAAAAACAAATGCAAGAGAATGAACTGATGTGTGTGTGTGTGTGTGTGTGTGTGTGTGTGTGTGTGGTGTGTGCACAAAAATCTTCAAAAAGTGCAGGCTCAGTGGAAGGCAGTCTTAGTGTATTCCACATAATGGAGAGCCTTAAAAATCTGCTCTAATTGGGAGAGACTTTCTTTATGGTTTGCAGAAAATTTTGAATCTCAGACGTCAGAAAAAGATAAAACAGAATACATGGTGTCCCTCCTAACCAGACCCCGTCTCAGCAGAGAGGAGCCAGCGCCTCCAGGCACAGTGTCTCGGTGGCATTCTCCTCCCACATCCCCTCACCCATGTGAATGAAACAGAGCTCACCAGCTGCAGTGGTGGGGTTTGTTCTGTGTGTGAGCATGAGGCACATGGACAGCATGCCCATGGTGGCGCATAATGCCTCCCTGTGTGTGACACTGCCCCTATTTCTAGCTGGAAAATATCTGGCAGCAAATGTCCTCTAAGTCTAGGTGGGAGTTCTGCCTTTGCCTTCCTCAGCTTTGCACATGCACTTTTGGTCCCCATGTCCTTTTTGAGAAGGGGCACTGTGGCCAGGGTCTGTGGGGAGGGCAGGGAAAACTATCCTCCTTCCTGGGTCGTGGGAAGCTTTCTGAGCAGGATCCTCTGCTGCCTCACTACCTGGACAGTAAGAACCTCTGGCTGCAGAGTCAGGAGACCTTCAGAGGCTCTATATTATTTTTCCCTGTTTTGGCTCCCACCTTTCTCCTTGTCAAGAGATTTGCTGCTCTTCTCATAGAGCCTTAGAACTCCTTAGTGGGACTCTGGAAAGGTGGCATGGGTGCAGGTGTTTCCCTGTCAGTCCCTTGGAGAGGGCACTACTTCTTCTTTTCCCTCCCCAGCTCAGACCTCCTAGCTGTGTCAATCACACACAGGGCTGGGATGCAAGTGAAGGCTGTCTTTAGGACACATGCCTCTCTTCTCCCTCTTCCTTGCATTCCTTTTCCCACCCTCCAAAGGGGGTACATTTGTTTTTGAACTAACTCACATTAGGAAAATAGAGAATGTCAATCTTCCTCATTCTCTGGGTACCAGGACAATAGTTTGCTTAAAGGAAAAGAAAACCAACTGGCACCTTAAGCTGCAAGACTTGTTTTCTAAAAGTGGAATTCAGGTCCTGAGCATTTGGGCAGCTGAGTTATTTCAGGGTTTGGGAGTTTTGTGTGGTGTATACGTGTGTGTGTGTGTTCCCATGGCAACATGAAAAACTTCTCTCCTGGTGCATAGGGGAAAGCAGTAGAGAACTAGACCCAACTTAGAGATTTCTCAGCTCTGCTGGCTGCAAATTTGCTTCCACCTATGAAGGCAGGTCACAGTCTTGCTGTCTGTGGTTTGGAAACAGGGTTAGAGCCTCCTCAGGTGGGTGTGAGTGGAAGGTGCACTCACAGTGGGGCTTGTCAAGGTTTTCTCAGGCTCCTGTTAAAGCAGAGGGAATGACCATGTGGGAAGTGCAGGCAATCACACAAAACCCAGCAGTCTTGAGCTCAAAAGTCTTAAAAAGTCTCCTGCTTTCTCTGAAAAATTCATGGCTACTTGGTATTTTATGTCCTTACATATCTATGATTAATATTAAAGTAGTATTTATAACTACTTCTTGTCAAGGGGAAAATCTAATAAACAAAATCTCATAATTTTTGTGTGTGTATGTCCTATGTAATTTCTGGCTATATATGTTGGGGATGTGCAGACACTGGCTGCAGAAGCACAGATCTGGAAAATAATCAGTAGAGTCACCCCCAGGTGTCTCCCTTTAGGTTCTCTGCATGAGAATCTTCTGGACTTGCAGCAGTGGAGGACATTCTTGCCTCAACTGCTTTTTCACCCTCACCTGCAGCTCTCTGCTTCTACATGCATTATGGAAAGCCCAGGCATTGTGCTCAGTGATGAAGAAACAATCCATTAAAATGGGTCCACAAAATCAGTTATAGAGAGTTTGAAGGTCTTACTGCTAGAAGAATTTTCCTGTTGGACTTCATGATGCCCACAATGCCTAGGACAGACAGGCAGAAGAGGCAGATGCCCACAAACATGCCGATCCAGGCAGCCCCATAGATGTCATCGTTGTTGGTGGCTTCCAGCAAGGGGTAGAGGCTGTGTTGGTCAGATACAAAGAAGATGCACTCTGCAGTCAGGGCAATGCCACACATCTGGGAGCAAGCCAAGAGTGGGTGGTGTCAGGCAGGTGGCCAGGAGCACAGCATTGGGAAAGGGAATGGAGGAGGGTGGGTGAGACAGACTGATTCCCTCCCCCACACAGGTTTTATGCAACTGACTTCAACTCCTCATTACCAGGAATTCGAACAACTAGTTTCATCCTGCTCTTTCCTTCCATATACAATCTCCCTTGGATACTACTTTGACGTGTCTCTTGGTCTTATTCCTATTTGGGAAAAGACCTAGCTAATTTTAGACCATCCATAAACCACTCAGATGTGCCTTCTACTTTTTTTTTTTCTTTTCTTTTATAGTGCTGGGGATGAATTCAGAAATTTGTGTGTGCTAGGCAACTGCTCTACCACTGAGCAACATCCCAGCCCTAGATAGTGCCTCTTTGTTTGAAGGTTGCTGCTGACCCCCCAGCCCACCCCCAGTGCCTTATTGTGCACATTACTGGATTATAATATTTAAAGTGGTCTTGGTCGTACTTATCAGTGAGAACTGGAAACTTATCCCATTGTCTGTATTTCATGGATGAGGAATCTTGGCCCTGAAAGGTGATGACTTGTCCAGGGTCATACAGGAGGTCAGAGGCAGAGCTGGTCCAAGAACCAGGTTTTTTGACTCCCAAACAAGTGCTCTCCCCTATCCCCACAGTGTGACCTCTGAGACAGTCCCACATCCTGGTATTGGCTTCTGTGTAGAAGAAAAGATGCAAATATCTGTCCCAATAAACTTACTGACATATTCCCAAAATTAAACCAAGATGAAATTGGAAAGAAGCACTGAAGTATGTGTGTGGTAGGTGTTTGGATACTGGTCATGGTAGATGTGACTTCCTTTAGATTCTTATGCTTTAAAGCTGGAAGGAAAAGTTTTTTTTTTTTTTTTTAATAACTATGGTCTTCTGACATATTTCAAAATTGCATATGATTACTTTTATAGTTAAATTCTAGCTAGCATATTTACTACACATTTCTGAAAATGAGAATATATAGGGAACAAGTAATTATACCATTATTTTCATTTTAATTCTCACTTTTGATTAATCTAAACTCATGTTTATGGAAAGAGCAGACTTTTCTGAAAATTCTCATTACTTACACCAACAATCACATTTCCAAATATCAGCAGGCCCTGGAAGCAACGGACAGTGGAATCATCCTTGGCCATCTTCAGGATTTCCCACAAGCTAAAGACACAGTTGAGAGTGTTATGCTTTAATAGGAGCAGGTGACGAATACTGCTAGAATATCCATAGCATGACTAAATCATGATAGTGTGGATTGCCTTTTTGTTTCTGAAAGCATCCAAACCTGGGGTGAGTATAATCTTTAATAATGGAGGAAATTTGATTAGTGAGCTTGGTAATCACAATAACTTTATAAAGAAGAAAAGGAAAATAAAATCTTCCAGAGTCTGATCAGTGCCTTTCAGGTACAGATGCATACTTCTGAGAGATAAACTGAGGCCCTGCAAGGTCAAAGAGCAGAACTGAGGTGGCGAGGACCAGGCAGGACTGACACACACTGAGAGTCCCAGGGCTCTACCACGACAGAGTGAAACCCAAAGGATAAACTCATAGAGTTAGTGACTGATTCTCATATGAACTGTGGGTTTCTGTTAGAAACCATTATTTTATGAATATTTTGTTATTAAAAAATAGTTGGCAAATAAAGTGTCACAGAGCGTGTTACTAGATATACTAATAAATAGACTGTGAAAGATATAAGTTCAGATAACAGAAGTATAGAGAGAAAAGGGCATGTTTCACATGCATATACCTAATTATCATAAGCCATCAAGAAAAGAGAGGAGGCAACTGCATTTTGCAGATCAGAAAACTAAAGCTTAAATTGGTAAATTGGGTTCCCTGGGGTTATCCCAGAAGCATTAGCAGAGCTGAATGTCTTCATCTTTTGGGAAGTCCTTGTCTGTGTGACTCCAGGACCCAAGAACTTCCCTGCAGCTAACCTTGGCTCCCAGAAATGATGCAAAAAGTTCAGAGCAGAGAGAGCGGAAATGGGCCTCGAGCCTCTCTGAAAATTCGCTGGAAGGAACACAGGGTGTTTGGGTCACTCAATTTGGCTTCTTCACTTAATACATCTTGAGAAAACTCATTCCCACCTCTCAATAGTATATTAATTAATTAACTAGTTAATTCATGCATTCATGGTCTAAATCAAAAGGTATTAAATGATATATAATTGCATTGTGAGTTATACACAGAAATGTAAGGGCGATTGTTGAATTCTAGGCTTTTGTGTTCTAGCAGGGAAGCTAAGCTATGATCCCATGTAGTTGTGAAGACACTAAATACTGTGGGGGTTCTGCGGAAGGGAGTAGTGGGTCTTGGTGGATGTGTCTGGTTTTGACCAGTGGAGTAGATGTGGGAACGTGTAGGAGAAAGGAGTGACTTTTCAGGGAAAGGGAAAGTTAGGAAGGAGGGACAGAAGAGCAAGGCCCCCAGGAGATAACAAGGTAGCCAGTGTGTAGACAGGAATCAGTGGGAGGCAAGGTTCTTATTTGATCTAGGCCTTGCTAAGTTTTAAATCCACTGTTGCACTGTAACATATGTATCAGTCACTTTCCAAGAAATTGAAGCATCTGTAAATCTTTTCCCTTTGCTGTGTTTCTGGGAAACTAGGAATTTGAGGAGTTAAAAATTTATGTGTATTCTTAGCTAGAATTTGGCATACAATGGGCACTCCATTAATGTTTACTGAAGGAATGGAAGATTCTGGGTCCTTGTTACATGATCCCTGTGTGAAGTTTCTGCTGAGCAATGCCATTCATTTCTTTCCAGTGTTGTTGCACACTAAACTGAGTGGAATCCTGCTATCTTGAGGAATTTAAATCACTAACCCCCCTAAGGGGGAATTTTACTCGTATGCACAGATCAGTTGCATGTGAAGTTCATTACTGGTATGTACAGACATTATCTCTGACCAGTTAGGTTACTCTCTAAACTAGGCATACAAATACATAGACTGTGAAAGATAGACATCCAGATAATAGAAGTATAGAGAGAAAAGGGCAAATATCTGGACAGGCCAAATTCAGCACCATTATTGACCAGGATAGTACTGATTGGGCACCTATTTTTCAGGTAGCAGCCTATTTGGGGTGATTAATTGGACTTAAGGAACAGAAAGAATAAATTTTTTCTTTGAGGAAGTTTAAAGTAACATGCATTTAAAGCAAAATGAACTATATGAATAAAAGGGGGAAAGTAGGAGGGATATAGAAAAAAAGGAAAGGGTTGGGTAGACCACCTTCAAGACTTCATTGGTCCAGAAATGAGCGGACAGAACCCTGAGCAAGGGATTTGGCCCCAGAGACTCAAGTATGTCCATAAAATATATTCTTTTCCAAAGATGTCTCTGCCACACAGATTTTTAAGAGAGGAAAGGGCAAGTGAATATGCTGTGGGAGAATTCGAAGGGTCAAAGTTAGGGGTGGGAAAATGCAGAAGAGTGGAGAATAAAATAAGGAGGCAGACAGGAGCCTGAATTGAACAGGAAAAGCACAAAAGAAAGCTAAGCAGATATGGTTGCAAATGCCAGGGAGGCAGCCTGTCTGTGGGCTGGCTAATGGAAGGCAGGAACACACGATGGGCAGATATTCTAAACTTGCTGGCTACTAGAATTTTTTCTTTTGCACTATATGTTCTCTCCTTTTTCTTAGGCCTTTGGCATCCGTGGCACATAATAACTTAGGAAGTTCACCTGTCTTCCAAAAATAACAAAAATAGTAACAGAAGCTGTCATTTAATGGGCACTTAGATGCTCTCAGTCCTGCACTAGGCTCTTTATGTTCATCTTCTCAACAGGCATGAGAGATGGTCACTTTAACCAAAGTCTATATTTGTTTCAAATTACTTCTATAACAAATTACCACAAACTTACAGTTCCGGAGGGCAAAAGTCTGAAATGAGTCTCCTGGGGCTCAAATCACCGGTGTTGCGTTAGCAAGGCTGCACTTTCTTAAAAGATCTAGGGGTAGAATCTATTGGCTTCCATTTTGCAGATGAAGAAAAGGAGGCTTGGAGGGATTAGTGTGCCAAGGTCACACTGCTAGAAAGTGCTGTTCTGCTGTAAGGCTCCAAATCTCTTACGTGGCACTGCAGTCTACAAGGGCTGTCACACCGCTAATACTCTCAGTAGAAAAAGCAGCAGCTTGCTTGCTTCCTTGCCAATCCTGGGAACCGAGGGAACACATATATTTTTCCTGCTTAGAAGATTCTGTTTTTGCAAAGATCAGACACACCAGACCTTTCTTCACCCACTTCTCTGGGTTCTTGTTTCCTTAGCCCTTTAACACTCTACTATGTATTCACATTTCTCCCAAATCCAGTGTGGTAGCTATACTCTTTCCCAGGAAACCTCCCCATCAGGAGCTCTCCCCACTACTCCCTGGGATCAGAATTCCTGGAAATTAAATGTGTAATGTGAAGTCAATGGGAGAGAGCAGTTCATAGTTTTTCCTTGGTCCCTTGTGTTTTAGACTAGGTTGACATTTGCTTCAATCCTTGAAGAGTCACAAATGTCAAGACAGAGTCAAGTGTAGTCTTCTCATAGCTCACAGTGTAATCTGGAGGCTGTGGGCTAAAGGTGAGTACACTGGGCCTGTACAACAGAATACCAAGGTTCAAGTTCTAGTCCTGCCCTGTCATTATTGTGTAACCCTGGGCAATGACCCTCTTAGAGTGTGTCTCCTTGTTTAAAATGGGCAGAACACAACTTCTTCTACCCATGGAATGGTTATATTCAACCAAATGAGATGAGAGATGCAGAAGCCATTGGCAAACTCAGATTATTTACAAACATGAGAAATTATTAATAATAACCAGGGGATATTTAGGAAGAGCAGAGTATTGGGTTAAGGTTTTGCTTTATGCACCAGAGATTTTGGGGGCATAGCAAGGAGGCTCTGATGGTGACATAGTCAAGGGTTCCAGTTCCTAGGTTGAGAAACAACCTCCCACCCACTTTCTTTCTCTTTCCTGCCCAGGGACTGCTCTGCTGGAGAGAAATGGATGCCTTTACACAGTTATCTATTTGTGCTTCTTTTTATTTTCCACGGTTGGCTTCACAGGGGAAAACAAAAATCTCTTTTGGAAAAGAAAAAAAAAAAAAAAAAA
Source organism: Sciurus vulgaris (assembly GCF_902686455.1). Taxonomy (NCBI): domain Eukaryota; kingdom Metazoa; phylum Chordata; class Mammalia; order Rodentia; family Sciuridae; genus Sciurus; species Sciurus vulgaris. The sequence continues at coordinate 69,515,147 of NC_136470.1, read as the reverse complement.
AAAGGTTCCCAGTCATGCTGGGTGTGGCAAGAGTCAGGTACCAGGCTGCACGTCCACATGGGAGGGTCTCCTGTGCATTCCACCAGCATTCCTGAGCAGTCAGCTCCTGCCCTTGGACCTCCTCCCTCTGGCTTTGGCCAGCTCTATGGACTCTGCTCCAGACTGAGAGGGGATGCAGAAGTCACCTCTGAGGTTTTACTTTGGGCTGGGGCTGCTTTCATCTCGCCAGAGAAATTACGCAGAGATGATCCAGTTCTGTTCTCCCTTTTGCATTCTTTTCTTTTGGTATTAACCTATGAAGGGCTTCCTACACTTTATTGCAAGAGTCTCCAAAACAGAAGACACTGGGTGGGACCCTGTTACACTTGCCCTTCTAGGTCTAAAGTGTAACTGTGCATAACACATATTTTAATTAAATAAAAAATAAAAGTGGATAAACAAATGTTTACATGAATGAATGAATGAATGGAAGGATGGATGAATATACAACTTAGTGATTTGCTTAGAGCTTACTGCAGAAGTTAAGGAGTGAGGCGAAGTAGAAAGAAGACGAGCTTTGTACAGACCTTTGAATCTTAGCTTTACCACTTAATAGTTTTGTGATTCCCAGGAGGTTACTAGATCTTGTTGACTTTAATTTCTATGTGGGAATAGTAATACCTAGTTTCAAGGGGTACTGTGAAAATCAAATGAGAATATATGTGAAATTCTAGTATAATATTAATTATCTAGCCAGTATTAATTTTCTTTACTTTGGCCTCAGTTCCTTGAAGCAGACAGACCAGAGCTGATAAGCTAAGGAATGGTGAAGGGACCTAATGCAGTGGTTTAATATTTAAAAACACAGAGCCATATTTTCAAAGGAAATATGGAAATACGATTTCAATATGGAACTCTAGTACTTAAAAACAGATCAAAACGGTGCCTCTTTGGATGGGAAAACAGCAGGTAAGAAACCTGGGCTCAAAGAGGATCCCCTTACCAGGTACATATCTTTAAACCACATGACAAGTTAGTTGAAACTGGGGTTCTAGAATAATGAAAAAGAAAGTTGCACTCAGAACAATTACTGACCTTAAAAAGCAGTTACCCATGTTAGTTAAGCTATGAACCAACCTAGGTGCCCTTCAACAAATGAATGGATAAAGAAAATTTGGTATATATACACAATGGAATATTACTCAGCCATAAAGAAGAATGAAATTATAGCATTTGCTGGTAAATGAAATAAGCCAATCCCAAAAACCAAAGGTCAAATGTTCTCTCTGATATGTGGATGCTAACACACAATGAAGGGGGAGAGGAAGGAAGAACAGAAGTTCATTGGATTAGACAGAGGGGAATAAAGGGAAGGGAGGGGTGATGGGAGTAGGAACAACAGTGGAATGAATCAGACAACACTTTCCTATGTTCATATATGAATACATGACCAGTGAAACTCATCATGTACAACCTCAAGAATGGGATCCTAATTAGTGTTAAGTTATACTCCATGTATGTATAATATGTCAAAATACACTCTACTGTCATGTATATCTAAAAAGAACAATAAGAAAATAACAGTTATCTGACGATTTCCAGGATACTCAAGAGGGAAGCAGGAAGGCACTGGTCACAATGTGTAAGCTGACATCACATGGTTTCTGTGACAGAGACTCCCATTCAGTGGAGGACATCCAGGAAATGTTCCTGGAAAACTGAGACACGTGGATTTGCTTCCATCACACACAAGCTGGAGGCCTCTCTAGGAAAGGTTGCACTTCTGGTACACCAAAGGAAAGGTGACATGATTTCTGGTAAGGCTAATCATTCTTGTGCATAAGGGCAGACCAATGAAATTTTTGGGTTAAAAAATAAAAACTTTAATGAATTTCCATGTTGATAGCTATTAAAAAAGAAAGACATTATGAGCTTGTTTTCCTTTCCAAAGAGTACAAATATGAAGAAAAAACAAAAGGGAAGGACAACGGGGCACTCTTCTCCATACGCACAGAACGTGAATTTGTTCTCTGTGCCTGAGAGAAGTTGTGCCTCTTGAGTTTTGTCTTTGCCGGCCTGGCAAGGAAGTATGGCAATGAATACCCTGTGAAGGTTCACATCATGCATTAGCATGGCTAGGATACGGTACCCAGTTTTTTGGTCAAAGGGCAGTCTAGGGGGCTGGGGATATAGCTCAGTTAGTAGAGTGCTTGTCTTGCAATCACAAAGCCCTGGGTTCAATCCCCAGCACTGCAAAAAAAAAAAAAAAAAAAAAAAAGGCAGTCTAGATATTTCTTTGAGATGTAATTAGCATTTAAGTCAGAAGAGACTTTGAGAAAAGTAGATTACCCTCCATAACATGGGGGGCCTTCTCCAGTTAAATGAAAACTTTAAGACCAAACACTGATGTTTCCCGAAGAAACAGCAATTCTGGCTCAAGAGTGCACTATAGAAGACCTGACTGAGTTTTCGATCTGCAGATTTCAGACATAGAGAGCAGCATCAACTCTTCCCAAATTTTCAGACTGCCAACCTGCTGTATAGATTTCAGATGTGTTGGTCCCCAAAGTCACATGAGCCAATTCTTAAGATAATTCTTTTTCTCTAGGTATAGATAGGTAGATAGATGATAGATAGATAATAGGACACACACACACACACACACACATTTCCTGTTGGTTCTGTTTCTGTGAAGAACCTTGACTAATAAACCCTTCCGATTCAGATTGATTTATATTTTTGATAGAAAGAAAAATGATCACTTTTTGATATCTCCCGAGACCACTTTACCCCTTCCTTCTAATTCCTACCTCCAGCTGATAGCTTCTGGCTCAAATGAATTCAACGACTTCTGTTATCTATTCCACACAGTGCTTTTGGAGAGAACTTTCTAAAGCAGGGCTCTGGTTTTATATCACTCCTGTGCTTAAAAACCTCGACGGCTCGCCAGGTGTGGTGGCACATGCCTGTATCCCAGCAGCTTGGGAGGCTGAGGCAGGAGGATCGAGAGTTCAAAGCCAGCCTCAGCAAAAGTGAGGTGTTAAGCAACTCAATAAGACCCTGTCTTTAAATAAAATACAAATCAGGGAGGGGATGTGGCTCAGTGGTCGAGTGCCCCAGAATTCAATCCCTGGCACCCTCCCACCATGCAAAAAAACAAAAACAAAAACTTCAAGGCTTGCTGTATCCTCAGTTCAAAGGACTGTCATAGATAGCTGTCTCTTCACCCATAAGCTCAGCCACTGGCTCCCTCACTTCCTACTGCCAGGTGACTTCATGTGTCCACATATTCTCTGATATTGACCAAGCTCTTCAAATTCAAATTGCTTCTGTCCTATTCTGGTGCATTTGAATTCGAGAACTTCTTAGCTTCTCTGCTCTTGGAAGCAGACCAATGGCCTCTTTTACCTTGTTTCTACAGTACTTGGCCAGACCCAACCATTTCACCCTTCTAGTCATGGCAGGGAGGCTGGATAAAGTATGAACTTCTTAGCCGCATTCGAGACAGTGCTGACCAGTTCCCAGTGGCCTCCCTGCTCCCCTTGTGTCCTGAGCATGCCTCCAGGTTGAGCTGGGTTGCTCCTCTCTTTGGAATCCCTTCCATTTCTTCCTCTTTGCGATCTCTGAAGCCCAGCTGAAACAACCTCTTCTACTGCCCTGTCCAGATTTGCCATTCCTTCCCTGGATCCTCTCTCTGTCCTTGGCAAATAGCTGTCCTGGGGAGTTAATCCAGGTCCTGTTTGTGGGTGGGTGTGTTTGGCTTTTCTTCCCTCTTATCCTCTTGCCACAGCAACCTAGCCTGGTACTTTGTTATATCTCTTCTTTACCCAAGTTTGCTTAATGGTGTATTCTGAACCCAAAAAGGAGCAGATTTCTGTACATTAAAAAATTCAATTTGACAAAGAATTATATTTAAAAAGCATAATTATAAACCCCATAAACAGATTGAATGTCACACCTAAAAGTCCATGACTATACTCTTGGTATTTTGTGTCTTACTAAGGTTTGTAATTTAGGAAAAAATTAAAGTGTCAGTTATTCCAGTGTCATTACTGGTCATGTGCCCATTCGTGGCATAACAGACTTTCCTCCTCCTCCTCCTCCTCCTTCCCTCCTTTTCTTCCTCCTCCTCCTCCTTCCTTCTCTTTCTCCTCTTTCCTTACCCTTCCTCTTCCTCTTCTTCTCTTCCTCCTTCTTCTATTGGGGCTTAAATCCAGGTGAGCCACATCCCCAGCTCTTTTTTTATTTCTTATTTTGAGACTGGTCTCACTATGTTGCTCAGGATCTCACTAAGTTACTAAGGCTGGCTTTGAACTTGAGATCCTCCCACCTCAGCCTCCTGAGCTGCTGGTATTACAAATGTGCATCACCACACCCAGCTACTTTCTTCTTTTTAAAATAAAAGATACCACCATCTCTATTAATGTCTCTGTAAAATTAAGAGAAACTCCCAACCCCCTGCCCTTGAGCTTGCCTTTTATCTTAGAAATTAAACCAAGTGAGTCACAGAAAATGGGGAAAAAGCCTTCTACCCTCTCCCTCTGCTCAAAGTCTTCCTTACTCTTCACTCTAATTTTGAAATGCTATAATTATAGAATCGCTGCTTTGCTGCTGATTAAAATACAAATACATACAGAAGACACACATTTGAGTCTCATTAGCCATCAGTGTCAACATCTTTTTGGGAATGAGTTTTTCACATCCCTCCTCATATTTATGTTCAAAGGGAGAGGGAAGACACGTGGAAGGTAGCTCCTAAACTCAAGGTTAGGGGTGTGGATGTGTCTCTCTGTGAATAGAGACTGACCCCTGGTGATGTGATGTACCCTCCTTCCTGCCTTCCCTGTTAGCCCCTGGTATGTTCGGCCGTTTCAAATATGTGATTTTCTGGATCTTTCCCTTCTTATTCTAAATGCAGAGCTTCCTTCACATATGTTAGGTGTCTTTATTTGGCAGGCCTAGAAAGGGAATAAGCAGGATGAGTGAATTTGTAAAAAGTGGGAAGTGACCATGGTGGGCAGAGAGCAGAGAAGTGACTGTCCACTTTAGAAGTGATACATCACAGACTGAGGTGAGCAACTCACCTTAAGTGTTTTCCCTGCTGAGGAATAGCCCCCATACGCCCCACCCTGTGAAGAACTTCCCATTGACCTGGCACCACAATGATTTACTAAAATTGCTCAACACCCTGGGAGTTCCTTTGCTTTGGGAAGTGTGGATTTTTAAAATGCTATCCATATATATATATATATATATATTTTTTTTTTTTGGACTTTCATTCAGTTAGTTTCCTTTTTTTAAATAAATTTTTTTAGTTGTAGATGGAAACAATATCTTTATTTATTTTTTTTTATGTGGTACCGAGGATGGAACCCAGTCCCTCACACGTGCGAGGAAACACTTTACCACTGAGCTACAGTCCCAGCCCTTCAGTTTGTTTTCTTATACAGATTATTCATATCCACAGTGTTGATGTTTCCAGACAAATGAATAGATCTAAAGACAATTGCTCACTAAACAAACCACTTTTCAAAGCAGAAGAAAAAAATGTGACTCACCCACCAAGCATGAGATCATTTTTTCAAGTTCATTGCCTCTTTCCCTCACCCAAGTTTGTTGCAGCAGAGAACACGCAAACCACACCTCAAACTCTACTCATGCTAGAGAAATTTGGATTAACAAAAGAATAAATAAACGGGAAATAGGAGAGAGAGAAAAAGGAAACCAAATAACTTTGACACCGAAGCCCAGGACAAGGGCAGATAATTGTATACAAAAATGGGTGTGAAGATCTCAGGTCAGGAAAATTGACAAATCTGCTTAAACCTAGGGTGGGACAAGTCCTGGACAATGATGAAAAGCAAAGCCGATTTCCATGGTGTGATACCTACAGCTCACAGTATCCATCAAGCTTTTCTCTTTTCTTTTCTTTTCTTTTTGTTTCACTTTACAGCTCTCTCAACTTGCATTGACCAATATGGTAGCTAGTAGCTACATGTGGATATTGAAAGTCAAATATATTTAACTCAACAGAATTAAAAAATATCAGTTCTTTAGTTGCTGTAGCCACATTCCAAGCAACCCGTAGCCACATGTGGTTAATAGCTGTTGCCTAGAGCATTTCCATCATCATGGAACGTTCAACTGGACATCTCTGCTCTGGATTTTGGGTGTTCCCTGTGCTGGCTGCAGTCATTCACCCACAAGAAATCAAGAACTAAGATGTGCAATGGCTTCAGTGCCCATAGGTATGGGCAATGCCAGTGGGATGCCTAGGCCCAGGGCAAGAATACGGTGGAGATCCTAGGGGGAGGTGAGGTCAGGGCAATGTGGTCTCTGTCCCAGTTAGGCAATGGTGGCCAGCCTATCAGGTTTGTAGATGGGCTGCGTGGCCGTCAGGCCCAGATTCCTGAGCAGGGTATAGCAGATTCTAGGGCTGATTGGTATTTGGTCTGGTAAGAATGTAAGCGGGAGAGGTAAAAAGGAAATGCTATATGTTTGCTTTTCTTAATGGCATGGTATCTAAGTTTCTCTTTGTTTCCATAAGTCTATGAGTCCTTCCCAGGTGGTTAAAAAAATTAAATCAATGGATCAGTTGATGTTTAAGCCTGTTCTAGCAGAAAACAAAACAGTCTGTTGTAAGCAAAAAGCAAAATAAGAATTATTATTTGCTCATTAAGGTTAATCAAAAGAAGAACTATTTTCTCCCAAAGTTTGAAAACTACATAACCTAAATTTTATTTATAACTGAAATACATATATACCTAAAACTTGAGTTATTTTCTGTTGTGTTTTTGGACTTTATTCAGTCAAGAGATGGTCAATAAACATTGTCTTCAATTAAAAAATAGATTAAGATTAATACAAATTCTTAAATGTCTTAAAAATCTTAAAACTAGTTAGAAGAGGGGTTTGAGGCTTTTAACATAAACATAAAATAGTACTAGCATTATTTGAAACTTGTATTTTGTGTGAGAATGTTAGGACAAAAATATAATCAGGACCTGTGGATCCTTGAGGATCAATTAATTGGTGAAATGTAAAAATAAATTATGTAAAAATAACATTGTGTGAATAAGCTTATCTGTTGACTTATTTCAACTGAAACATATATTGAAGAGAACTGTTTGCAGAGAAGAACCATGAATAAATTGCCTCGCAAATCCCATTACTAGTTGGCAAGACCAAATGATTTCTAACAAGAAGATCAGGAAACTCTCTTTCCCCTAGACTATGGAATATATTTTTAAGAAAGAGCATGACCATTTCTTAGATATTCTTTTGCTTTTCTGACTCCACAAGCAAGTTGTGGGGGTGGGTGTCTACAAAGGCATCTGTCCATCAGAGAGTTTATCAGGAGATGGAGGGTTCCTGGGGAAATTTGAAGTTGGGAGCAGGAGGGCTGAAGAACACCCCTAGAACTCTGGTCTCAGTTCCGAGAACAGGCTAAAGATTTCAAAGGTTTAAGGAGAGCAATTTGTACAGTTCAAAATAAAAGAGATCAGAACAATTACAATATCCTAAATTACAAAAGTAGCAGACTCTATTAATCAGGAATGTAACTTCTTTCTCTTTCTCGCTCAGAATGCTAACTTCGCTCCCAGGAAAGTTAGCCAACCGTGGAGAGCACAGCCGGCATCCATTCGGGCCAGGGGGTACTCACAGAACTGCCACCTCCTTCCTGCACTGCTCGGGCTCACTCTGTAGTCCTCACCAGCCCAGGGTGCTTTTCTCCCCTGCTTTTCTACCCTTTATGCTTCCAGTCCAGGGGAAGGGTGGTCTGTGATTGGGAGGAAGCATCTCACATGGGCTGAACCTGATGCTGCCTGAACCTGCCTGGCAGAGGCAGGGAGTGACCGGAAGCTCACTTGGTAGATTTCTGCTGCCTTGGAATGTGTGATTGATGGATTGCTGGAGCATCTTGACACCTTGACAGGGTTAAGCTTAATCACTTAGGATTCCTTCTAAGTCTGGCCTTTATTCCTCGAATACAAACTTAGGTTTTGTGTGTGTGTGTGTGTTTTTGTTTTTGTTTTTGTACTGGGATTCAATCCCAGGAGCATTCCACCACTAAGCTGCATCCCAACTCTTTTTATTTTTTACTTTGAGATAAGGTCTTGCTAAGTTGCTGAGGCTGGCCTCAAACTTGTAATCCTCTTGTCTCAGCCTCCCCAGTTACTGGGATTACAGGCATGTGTCATTGCACCAGGCTTGTTTTTATTTTTATTTGATTTGTTTCTGTTGGTGTGATTTGATCATTACTTCTGTCTTCAGGTATTAAAAGGCCTGTTAGTTCTTACTTCTCATGAGACTGATACCTGTTATCTGTACAGGGTCGTGTCCATTTTCAGTTCCTCTAACTGCACATGCTATATTGGGGGAGTGGAGATAGTAATATAGGGATAGAAAATTGTTCAAGTTATGTTCTTACCATGGGTGGTCCAAAGACTAATGAGGAGCAAGAGATCTGCCTAGAAACAGACTGGGAGAAATTCAGCAAAGAGAAAAACTCCAGGAAGTACCTGAAGATGTCTAGCTCCTCCCTTCCTTTCTCCTTGCTTCCCCTTTTTCCTCCTTTCTAGAGCTATCAAGTGTCATACACAGCACCAAGGATATTACTTTTAATGGGCTTATAGCATATCACAATATACTGCAGTGGCTGATTTAACCTGGTGTTAGTAATAGGTAAAGGCTAGTGTTAGAATTACTGAAAGCTTTAATCAACAGACTTGGGAGTTCCTTGAGGGTCAGAACCACCCCTGTCACAGGTTATATTCTTTAGGAACAGACTCTGGGCCATATGTTTATTAGGGAGAGCCCTGAAATTAGCACCCGTGGAGGGGAGAGGGAAGAAATAGGACTGGGCAGAGAAAAGTCAAGGGGAAATATAGGTGGGACAGTCTCAAGCAACCCACACCTCCAACCTCTAGAGGAAGATACCCTGTTGGAGTTCTGCCTTGAGCTTCTCTATGATCTGTCCTAAGATAGGAGTCACCCTGGGAAGGCAGCTTTCTGTAGCTGAGGCAATTCCTGACAGGGGCTGACAAATGGGGGTGCCAGCGACCCAAGCCACTAGGCGACAAGTTCCCCCTTTGAAGGGGACTGTATGGAACATCTCTGTGTCCATCACAATGCCTAACTCCCTTTAGCTCTCCAGGGCCTGTTTAGATAAATTATGGTAATTCACACAATAGAATTCTATGCAACATTATGTACCATTAATCAAAATGTATAAATGCATTCTACTGTCAGGTACAACTAACTAGAAAAAATAAAAGAATTAAAAAAAGAATTCTATGCAACAATTAAAAATGATGCCACAGAAAAATAATGCCATGAAATGAGTTTTGTTATTTATTTAAGAAATATTTATGGAAAACTTATGATGTGCCAGGCACTCTTTTAGGTGCTAAAGATGAAAAAAAAAAACAAAAACAAAAACAAAAAAAAACTTTAAAAATAGTTTCTGTGATTTGACAAATTTTAATTTTTTTTTAAAGTTAGGAATTTAAAAGTTAGTAAGAGTGAACTGCAAATATTAACAGGGGTATATCTGGGTGGTAAATATGGGCGACTTTAATATTCTTTATCACAAGTCGTATGCTTACAAAGGATCTATATTACAATTATAAAAAGAGAAATAAATTATTTAGAGCATGTGCTCGTCTGGAAATCTTTGTGATGAAGTAGCATTAAGTAAACAAGGGCAAGTTTCCTTCAAGTTTGAGGCATTTTCTGTTCTATTACTAGGATTGTGTCAGGAAAAAAAATTGAAAGATTTGAAAATCTTTTCAAAATAGATAATGTAAGCATAAAAGCCTATAACCAGAGACAAAAGACTAGTTGGGAAAGGGAAATTAGTTTTCAGGTAACTGCAACTGATGTGAAATTTTAAGTCCTTAATGTCCAGGTATGACTGGTTTATTTTTCCAATAGCTGATTTCTAATTCTGTTCTGCTAAGCCCTCCTTTTCCTCTGACTAGGTGATGCCCTCAATCCCCTCTTCTCTGAATCCTAAAACTCACCAGTGAATTATCATTATGAAAACTCTCGGTTTGTTTAGACAGACCTGGGATATTTTCTATCACCGCAATTTAAACTGGAAACTCCAGTGGTCGGGCAGGAGAGAGGAGAGCAGGATTTCTCTCTAAGAAACCCTTGCCATGCCCTGGGTGGACTCCTCTAAGAGGGAGACACACCCTCGTCCTGTTGACTGGGCCGGGAGAGGCTGCTGTTCTTCCTGCGGGGCCTTCACTTTGCAGCCGACCAGCAGCCGCAGCGGCACACTGTGCAGGGTTCAGGACTGGCTGATGAGTGTTCTCACTGAATCCAGCCAGCTCCCCTGGGCACCAGAGAAGGTTCTGCCCTCTTCTTTGGTTTGTAGCCAGTCTGTACCCTCCGGTCTCTCACCTACATGCCCACGTTCCTGTTCTCAGGTAGGATCCATTTTGCACATGTTGCAGGAACCTGGATCTAAAGGGGTATGCCTGCCCCTCTCTGCCTGGCTGTCCCACCATCACCACCAGACTCCAACACTTCCCTCTCCATGGTAGTTCTGAGGCGGGTTAGCAAACCTGGTGACTAACGTGGTATCTGCCTGGGCTCAGAGATGTGGGTCTTGCACATGTCCTCAGACTTTTCCATCTTACCTTTGAAGCAAGTAACCAATGACAAATTTCTCTTCATGAATCCTTTACTCCCCAACCAGACCCCTCACTTCAGGGCTACTTTTCTTATGGGGGAGGGAGGCAACTGCAGTGCAGATTGGGTGGGAGAACTTCTGGAAGGTCTCTGAACTAGGAGTGTGGGTTATTTTGTTCTCTAGTCACCACCATCAGTAAGACTTCTCAACCCATAAAGTTATCTAGCTTGTTTTCAGTACTTAAATTCCCAGGTAATATCAAATTTCCTCTTCCCAACAGTCCTGCGAAGAATGTACTATTGATTACTGCATTTTATACGTGAGGGGATTGAAGACTGAGGATGTCAATTGCCCTTGGTTATAGAACTATTTAGAGGTAAGACCCTTGCTCACCTGTCCCCTGTTTGAGTACAGTGAGATGATCAGTGTAACTCTTAAAATGTATTACATTTTTTAATCACGAATGTGATTTTTCTCTATTAACTGCTTACTTAGATTATAGAAAATAGAATATTATTCCTAGGGCAGGTAAGAAGACATCTGCTGCAAAATTTGCTTGAAGAGTAGGTAGGTCGGCCAGTGTCCTCAGAGTCCCTGCGGAGTAGAGCAGGTTACTGGCCTGAGCTCAGTTTCTGTGTTAAAGACAACAGAGTCAAACTTACAAATATTGCACTTGATGTGTCCATGTCTACCCAATCCTCTAAGGTCTCCGAAAATCACTTTCTGTCCAGGCTGGGGTTGACTTTCTTTGCAAATTTCCCGAAAATGTATACATTTCTTTCATAACCTTTTAAAATAGGCTTTTTAGAGGTATAGTTGAGGACGTTGTGTACAGCCTTACATTTTGGATCTAAGAGGTTCCAAGCAAAACCCACTCTGGTCTCAGCATCCAGAGGAATTCCACTTATCCTAAGCAAATGGTTTGTTTTCATCTATCAGGAACCATAATCTTCAACCCAATTCATTCCTTTTTTTTCCACTCTTTTTTGAAAACAGCTTTACTGAGGTATACTTGACAAAAACGTATATATTTCAGGTGTACAAACTGATGTTTTAGTAGTCATGTGCCTAATGTTTTGGTCAGCATCAGCTCACATATGCAATGATGGTCCCATAAGATGACATCAACTGGTGATGTAACCATCTTAGTCTGTGTAAGTACACTGACAGTGCTCACACTGTGACACATTTATCAGCCAGTATCCCTTCCATTAAGCAACACATGACTGTACACATACACCTTTTGATACAATCAAGCTAATTAGTATATTCAGTACTTCACAAAGTTACCATTTTCTTTATTAATTTTAAAAAACTTTGTTTTAATTAGTTATACATGATAGTAGAATGCACTTTGTTATGTCATATATAATGCAGTATAATTTCTCATTCTTCTGGTTATATATGATATAAAATCTCACCAGTTGAGATTATATATCATATAGTTGTATACATGCATAGGGTAATGATGTCTGATTCATTCTACTATATTTCCTATCCCCATACCCTCTCCTTTCCCTTCAATCCCCTCTATCTAATCTAAAGTAACTCTGTTCTTCCCCAGCTACCACCCCACCCATTGTGAATTAGCATCCATATATCAGAGAAAACATTTGGCTTTGGTTTTTTGGGATTGGCTTATTTCCCTAAGCATGATATTCTCCAGCTCCATCCATTTACTGGCAAATGCATAATTTCATTCTTCTTTAAGGCAGAGTAATATTCCACTATATATATATATATATGCTACTTTCTTTTTATCCATTCATCTGTTGAAGCACACCCAGGTTTGTTCCATATTTTAGCTATTGTTAATTGACCTTCTATAAACATTGATGTGGCTGCATCACTGTAATATGCTCATTTAAGTATTTTGAGTATAAACTGAGAAGTGGGATAGCTGGGTCAAATAGTAGTTCCATTCCAAGTTTTCCGAGGAATCTCCATACTGATTTCCATAAGGGTTGCACCAATCTGCCTTCCCACGAGTAATGTATGAGTGTACCTTTTCCCCCCTCATCCTCGTTAACAATTATTGTTGTTTGTATTCTTGATAATTGCCATTCTGACTGCGGTGAGATGAACTAGAGTAGTTTTGATTTGCATTTCTTTAATTGCTAGAGATGTTAAACATTTAATCTTACATTTGTAGATCAATTGTATTTCTTCTCCTGTGAAGTGTCTGTTCAGTTCCTAAACCCATTTATTGATTGGGGTTTTTTTTTGTGTGTGTGTGTTAAGTTTTTTGAATTCTTTGTGTATCCTGAAGATTAATGCCCTGAGGTGCATGTGGTAAAGATTTTTTCCCATTCTGTAGACTCTCTCTTCAAATTACTGATTCTTTCATTTGCTGAGAAGAAACTCTTTAGTTTGAATCTGTCCCGTTTATTGATTCTTAATTTTACTTCTTGCATTTTAGGAGTCTTGTTAAGGAAGTAAGATCCTAAGCCAACAGGATGAAGATTTGGGCCTACTTTTTTCTTCTATTAGGTGCAGAGTCTTTTGTTCTAGTGCCTAAGTCTTTGATTCACTTTGAGTTGAGTTTTGTGCAGGATGAGAGATAGGGGTTTAATTTCATTTTGTTACATGTGGATTTCCAATTTTCCCAGCACTATTTGTTGAAGAGGCTATCTTTTCTCCAATATATGTTTTTGGTGCTTTTGTATACTGTGAAATAACTGTATTTATATGTGCTTCTCTCTGTGTTTTCTATTCTGTACCATTGGTCTATGTATCTGTTTTGGTGTCAATACCATGCTGTTTTTGTTACTATGGTTCTATAGTATAATTTAAGTTCTGGTATTGTGATGACTCCTGTTTCACTTTTTCACTTTTCTTGCTAAGGATTGCTTTGGTCATTCTGGGTTTTTTTATTTTTTCAAATGAATTTTATGATTGCTTTTTCTAGTTCCATGAAGAATGTTATTGGGATTTTAATTGGAACTGCATGAAATCTATATAATGCTTTTGGTAGTATGGCCATTTTAACAATATTAATTCTGCCTATCCAGGAGCATGGGAGATCTTTCCATCTTCTAAGGTCTTCTTCAATTTCTTTCTTTAGTTTTCTGTAGTTTTCATTGTAAAGGTCTTTCACCTCTTCTGTTAGATTGATTCCCAAGTATTTTATTTTTGTTGAGGCTATTGTGAATGGGGTAGTTTTCTCTTTCAGTAGATTCATCACTGATGTATAGGAACACCTTTGATTTATGGGTATTGATTTTATATCCTGCTACTTTGCTGAATTCATTTATGAGTTCTAGAAGTTTTTTGGTGGAATTTTTTTGGACCTTCTAAATATAGAATCATGTCATCAACAAATAGTGATAGTTTGAGTGCTTCTTTTCCTATTCATATCTCTTTAATTTCTTCCTTCTGTCTAATTACTCTGGCTAGAGTTTCAAGGACCTATGTTGAATAGAAGTGGTGAAAGAGGGCATCCTTGTCTTGTTCCAGATTTTAGAGGGAATGTTTTCAATTTTTCTCCATTTAGAATGATGTTGGCCTTGGATTTAGCACATGTAACTTCTACAATGTTGAGGCATGTCCCTAGTTTTTCTAGTGTTTTGAACATGAAGGGGTGCTGTATTTTGTCTAACAATTTTTCTGCATCTATTGAGATGATCATATGATTGTTTTTAAGTCCACTGATGTGACAAATTATGTTTATTGATTTCCATATGTTGAACCAACCTTGAATCCCTGGGATGAACCCTATGTTGTATCAATATTCTCATTTACCTCTAAGTATTTTTTTAAATCTCACCTCTGATTTCTTCTGTTGTCCAGTCATCATTCAGTAGCATATTATTTAGTATCCAGGTGTTACAGTAGCTTCTATTTTTATTCTATCATTCATTTCTGATTTTATTTCATTATGATCTGATAGGATGCAGGGTATTATCTATGTTTTTTTTGTATTTGCTAAGAGTTGCTTTGTGGCATAAGATATGGTCTATTTTAGAGAAGGATCCATGTGCTGCTGAGAAGAAAGTGTATTCTTTCATTGATGGATGAAATATTCTACATATGTCTGTTAAGTATCAATTATTGATTGCATTATTTAGATCTAGAGTTTCTTTGTTTAGTTTTTGTTTGGAAGATCTATCCAGTAGTAAGAGAAGTGTTAAAGTCACCCAGTATTACTGTATTGTGGTCTATTTGATTCTTGAAGTTAAGAAGGGTTTATTTGATGTACATAGATGCTCCATTGTTTGTGGCATAAATATTTATGATTGTTATGTCTTGTTGATGTATAATTCCCTTAAGCAGTATGAAATGTCCTTCTTTGTCCCTTCTGATTAACTTTGGCTTGAAGTCCACTTTATCTGGTATGAGGATAGAAACCCCTGCTTGTTTATGTACTCCATGTGAGTGATGTGTTTTTACCATCCTTTCACCTTCAGTCTGTGGATGTCTTTGCCTATGAGGTGAGTCTCTTGGAGACAGCTTATTGTTGGGTCTTGTTTTTCAATTCAATCTGACAGTCTATGTCATTGACTGATGAATTTTAAAGGTTATTATTGAGATTTTATTTGTGTTTCTGGCCATTTTGGTTTACTTATGGTTTTTACTTTGACTTAGTTTCTCCTTTGATTGACTATTCCTTTAGCATTGTTCCTTTCTTTGCTCATTTTCACTTTTCTCACTTCCTCCTTGTGAATATTTTGTTGAGAATATTCTGTAGTGCAGGATTTTTTAGTCGTGAATTTTTTTAACTTTTGTTTATCATGGGAGGTTTTTATTTCATCTTCATATCTGAAACTTAATTTTGCTGGATATAAAATTCTTAGTTGGCATCCATTTTCTTTCAGATCTTGAAATATATTATTCCAGAACCTCCTAGCTTTGAGAATTGAATTGAGAAATCAGTTGAGATCCAAATTGTTTTCCCCCTATATGTAATTTGATTTTTTTTCCTCTCATGGCCTTTAAGATTTTATCTTTATTCTTTGTGTTAGTCATTCTTATTATTATGTGTTGTCATGGTGTGGGTATGTTGTAATTTTGTACATTTGGGGTTCTATAAGCCTCTTGTACTTGATTTTCCATTTCATTCTTTAGGTTTGGGAAATTTTCTGATATTATTTCATTGAAAAGACTGTGCATTCCTTTGGTTTGTATCTCCACTCCTTCATCTATCCCAATAACTCTCAAATTTGGTCTTTTCATATTATCCCATAATTCTTGGATATTCTGTTCATGGTTTTTTATCATCTTCTCTGCATGGTCAGCTCTATTTTCATGATTATATATTTTGTCTTCATTGCCTGAGGTTCTGTCTTCCAAGTGGTCTAGTCTGTTTGTAATGCTTTCTATTGAATTTAAAATTTGGTTTATTCATGCCTTCATTTTGAGAATTTCTGCTTGGTGTTTATTTACAATCTCTAACTCTTTATTGAAGTGATCTTTTACTTCCTGTGTTTTTTCTTTGATTTCACTCCTTATACTATCCTTCACTTTGCAGATCAGTTTAACTATGTACATTCTAAACTCTTTCTCTGACATTTTGTCTGTGTTGTCAGTGGATTCTGTCATTGGAGCATCTTGGTTTGCTTGGAGCTCTTTATTCCCTTGTTTTTTCATGTCATTTGTGTGTTTTGCCATCTAGCAGTATGGATCTAAGGCAGCACAAATTCTACCCTGCAGACCTAAAGTGTCACTGAGGGTTTCTAGCACCTCACCTTCAAGTGACGAGACTGACATCAACAGCACCCAACTTAAACAACACACAGCCCCAAACCCATTAGATACTACCAAGATTTATATAGTTTTCTTGCAACAGAAAAGACGAGTTCAGTTACTGTTCACATGTGCACAGCAAATTTGCTAAAAGGGTTCACAATTCTGAATGTTGGACAAAGAGAGAACAGAAGTGGTGCAGGACATGAGGCTTATGAGGGAGGAAGAGAGAAGCCATAAGCAAAAATCTATAGTTAAGTGTGGAAGAGAAATTGACAGAGATTGACCTTTAGTGGGAGAAAAGTGGGAATCCAGGAAAAGAGATAAGTGAGAGAAAAAATATATACAGCAAAAAATTAAAAATATAAGACTACAACAAAACTGCAAAATACCATCCATACACCACAGTCCTCAACAAACAAATGAAAACAAATGAAAAATGAAAATGAATGAAAAATACTGGATCACCAAAATAGTAGAGATGCTAGAGAAGAGAAAAAAATTATTATTATTTTAAAATATTTTTAGTTAGTGATGGATTTCTATTTTATTTATTTATTTATTTATTTATTTATTTATTTATTTATTTATTTATATGTGGTGCTGAGAGTCGAAACCAGTTCCTCCCACATCCGAAGGAAGCACTCTACCACTAAGCTCCAACCCCAGCCCCCCAGTACAAAAATTATTTAGGAACAAATACAATAACAAAAACGAACCTCCCCCCTAAAAAAAAAAAAAAAAACCCAAAAACTCAATGGAAAACTGAACAACTCTTTGCTTTAGAATTTAAAGTTTTTCTTTTTAGTCCTGTCTCTGATTTTTCATGGGATTGCCAGGTCCAGACTGCCCACACAGAACCAGTCACTCACTATCCCACAGATCTGGGTTTCCGATATCCCAGGCTCGGCCATGGTGCAGTCCCAAAATCTCAGTGCTATTCCAATTTGCACAGAGCTCACCAGGGATGTGCTCACATAGAGAAGCCACCCTGAAAAGAAGCTGCAAGGTGGCGGTCACCAGCACTCCCAACAGGAAGGCACCAGGCACAGACAACCTTGCAGCCACTCTGACACTGGACCTCCAGGTCCTGGCTGGTGTCTCCACACAGAGGCAGCTGTGCCCTAAGACGGTGGTGATGGCATATTGGTTGGGCCCCTGGCCTCCCAGCTGCTAGCTGGTGTCCTAAGATGGAAGTGGCAGTGTGTAACCAAACCTGCTGGCACTCTGGCAGTGGACCTTTGGGTGGTGGCAGCAGCAGGTCGGCAGCAGCTGGTGGTGGATTGTCGGCCGCAGCACCTGTGGTTGCAGCGTCTGGAGAATCGACCTCCATGTGATGGTAGAGGTGGTGTCTGTGGGTAGCAGTGCAGGCCCTGGACATCCTTGGAGAAAGGACTTCTGGGCAATGGCAGTGGCGTCTCTGGCTGTGGTGTCTGTGGCCTCAACCCAATTCATTCTTACTTCCGTTCTTACAGCTCCATTGAAACTGCTCATCAAGTGCAAACAACCTCTATTCTTTCAGATTCAGTGAATACTCCTTTGACTTCATTTACTGAGTCACTCAGCAGCAATTGATACCGCTGCCCACTCCATGGGCGCACTTCTTCCCTCTTTTGACTTCTGTGATAGCATGCTCTTCGTGCGTCTCCTATTGCTACGGCTATTCCCTCTTAGTTTCTGCTGTTCTCGCCTCCTTGGCCTGATGTTGGCAGACTCCAGGCCTTGGGTCTAGCTCTCAGTTCTCCCCTGCTCCCTTTTTGTTACTGGTGCATTTTAATTATACACAATAGTGGGATTAGTTGTTAGGTATTTGTACATGCGCATGGTATGACAATACGGTTTGGTCAGTCTGGTTCCCCACATTTCCCCTTTGCATTCCCTCGTTCTTCCCCAGGTCCCTTTGCTCTCTGCAGGTCTCACTGTCCAGTTCTGGATTCTGAGTCTCCCACTGCACTACCATCAGGAGTCAGCGCCAGACCTTCACTCATTTCCACCGCTGCCTGGTTAGAAATTCAAAAAGCTAAAGCAACGCTGTTGGGATTGAAGGGTACTAGAGTTTTCCAGGCTTTTGTCTTCTTAGAAACACAGCAGTGCTTCTCTTTCCCTCCTGGAAACTTCTTTTTTTTTCCTTGACCATCCATTTTTGAAGACAACTGAATTAGTTGTGGTCCCTCTTAACTAGGTATTTGCTAAATATATCTATCTGATTTTTTTTAAAGAAAGCTTTTGTTTATTAGATATGGAGTGTGGAAGACTCTGTGATACAGTTTAAATCCACCCTTTAATCAAAAAGGTGGAAAAATTTTTAAGAACATCTGTTAGGCTTTGTTTCTTTCCTTAACAGTTCAGTGGCTTCCTCTATAGTCATTATAAGGTTCGAGCACCTTATCACAGCTTCTAAGTTCCCTGGGTATCAGCTCCATCTTCAGGAATGCTAATTTCGCCCTTTGTGTGCTCCAACTGCTTGGCTTTGGCATTTGCTTTTCTTTTTAGTAGAAGCCCCTTCCTTCCAGCTGCTGCCGGAGCTGGCTCTGCATTACCTTCAGGTGCAGCACCGCTCGCTCTCCTGCACTCTGTCTGAGAAGCCTTTCCTGATTGTCCCAGGGTACCTTCAAGCACCTGAAGTACCCTGTCCTCTCCACTCCATTTTTTTTTTTTTTCACAAATGTTTTATTTCCTTCCTAGAAGGAATAAAAATCTGGTATTATTAATTGGTTGTCTTTTCTTCCTTGCCTATGATGAATCACCCCAACTAAAAGAGTTTTGAATGAGGAAACTTGGGAAGTTTGTAGTGAAATGAGTTCTACTCAGTCCCGGGGTTTGGGAGGGAACATTGCATTAAGTAACCCTTGAGAAGAAACAAAAGCATGTGACCAAAGAGCCAGGCATATGATGGTCTCTGCATTTCTGAAGTATTGCCCGAATTATTTTCTATTTCAAAAATAACATTTATTCTGATAACAAAACAAAGGTATATCTATTATAGACAATAATCACCTTTATTTCCTTGCCCAGTGATAAACATAATGAACATTTTTTGTGAAGAATCAACCATTCAGAAACGATTTGAGGGACTACTGTGTCATGAATTCTACCCTGAATAAAACAGATAAAATGAACAAAAACTCACTGTCATGGCACTTCCCATCTCTCTTCTCTGTACTTCTCCCACATAATTAGAATCATATTTACAGTCTCCAAAACATTAGTTTCACTTAATAGTTTGGTACTGATATGTCCCCATGTGATTACTTGCAACATAATTTTAATGGATATGTTGTTATGTATGTGACTGAGTCCTTCTGGTTGAAAATTCAGGTAATTTGAAAATTTTCGATATTGAATAATGTTGTAGAAAATGTACCTGTATAAAAATTTGAAAGCATATTCATCATTTCATTAATACAAATTTCTAGAATTAGAATTTCTGACTATAGGGCATATTCATTTTAGTTTTACTCCCCACAACAGTGTAACAGTGTAAGAAAGTTCTCTTCATTTTTATGTACTACCCTTTGTTTTTTTTTTAGGGGTGCCTTTGTTATGGAGCCTCATTTCCTGTCCATTTTTAATCTTTTTGATTTATTTTGAGACACAGTCTTACTGTGTTGCTTAGGGCCTTGCTAAGTTTCTGAGCCTGGCCTTGAACTTGTGATTGTTCTGCCTCATCCTCTCAAGCCACTGGGATTACAGGTATAATTTGTGTACTATCTTAAAACAAAACAAAACCTTGTCTACAAAATTTATTCAATTTGTACCTATTTTTTTTTTTAATTCTATTTATTTGATTACGTGCATTTTCTTCAATAGGGTTTCCATTCATGTTCCTGGCCCTCTTTAATTGGAAGTGTGTATAGTTTTAAAAAAATGATTTGTAGGGCCAGGCATGGTGGCACACGGCCTGTAATCCCAGTGGTTTGGGAGCCGGAGACAGGGGGATTGTGAGTTCAAAACCAGCCTCAGGAAAAGCAAGGCACTAAGTAACTCAGTGAGATCCTATCTCTAAATAAGATACAAAAATGGGCTGGGGATGTGGCTCAGTGGCAGAGTGCCCCTGAGTTCAATGCTTGGCATCGCCCCCTCCCCCCCCCCCCAATAAACTGGTTTGTAAGAACTTGTTACATACTTAGGAATCTATGATATAACATGTATTTTGTAACTATCACTCTTAGCTAATAATTTCCTTTTTGATTTTTTTCTGTACTTTTTTTTTCCTTAATGATTTCTGCTTTTGGTATTGTGCTAGAAAGGGTTTTCCAACTTAAGATTTCATATTTTTCTAATTTTTCTGTTCTCTTGTTCCTTTCAGTCTATCTCTTTATTTAACTCTCTTTTTAGGTAGACATGTTATTTATGTAGATTTATATTGTTACACGAAGTGGGGTAGATCCAATTATACTATCCAAATAATATTAACAGAAATATTAATTAGATGGACAGAATTTCATTGCCATGGGTTTGCCACAAATTATTTGACCAATGTGTGGTTAGGTATCCCCCCACCCCTTTTTTTAATAAAATTCGGTTGGGTGTGGTGGTGCATGTTTGTAATCCTGCTGCTAATCTCAGTGACTTGGGAGGCTGAGGCAGGAGGATAGAGTTCAAATCCAGCCGCCACAATTTAGGGAGACCCTAAGCAACTTAGCAAGACCCTGTTTAAAAATAAAAAAGTAAAAAGAGCTGGGGATATAACTCAGTGATAAAGCGTCCCTGGGTTCAATCCCCAGCAACCTCCCCACCCCCAATTTTTTTTGGACACAAATCTCTCCTATAAAATTCTCCAGGTTCTGTGTTGCTTCTGGAAGTGTAATTTGTCTACATGAGTGATTCGTAGGTGGGTAGTTTTGGTGATGACTAGGTGTGCCTGGTCATCTACCACAGTGACTAAATAGATAAAAAAAGGTCACTAGAAAAGAGAAGTCCTTTAGTTCCAGCTCAGTTCTTTCCTCTGTATCTGCTAACACTGAGTCCAGAGCTCTCTGAGGCTCTACCTGGAACAAACATCTCCCTCCATTTACCTGCCTTTGAGGTTCTCAGTCGCATGAACTGTGCCCTGGTTTATCTATCAGTACTATCCCAGAAATCATAAAACTCTCTGGTCTCTCTCTTGCTTTGAGTGTATAGATTCACTTCTTTTCATAAATCTTTACTGTAATTTTGACAAAATTCGAAAAGTTGTTTTTGTTTTCCTTAAAAAATGTAAAACAGAGTTAGGCAGACAATGTTACTTTGCCTATTGGAATCCTAGCTGTTCATAATAATAGGCTGCATGGTCACTTTCCATCTGGTGTTAGATTGTTACAAATACTGTCAACACTATAAGAAGAAGAGGAAGAAAAAACTCTGGAGAGTCTAATCAGTCACTGGTCTACTAATATTGTTTAGCACTCATTAAAGCACAGTTCTTTGTATTATCTTCAGTCTTTAAATATTCTTAATTAAATACTTCCCCCCCCTTTTTTGTAGGCATGGGGATTGAACACAGGGCTTCATGTGCTGTGCTACTGAGCTATAGCCCCCCAACCCCAGGTAAATAACTGAAATGAAAATTCAAGCATAGATAACTTAGTCACCTGGAACCATACTTGCACAAAAACACCAAAAGATGTAATTATACTTATATAATTATAACTTAAAACTCACAAAAATAGGTTAAAAAGAGTTAACACAGAGATGAGTTTCATAACTAACCTTTGATTAAAGGAGTAAGTGACTAAAACTGACAATGGGTTACTAGTCAAGAAAGAGTATAAGGTTGACTAAAAAAATTAAGTTAAGAGACCAAACACAGAAACAGGGGAATTTGTAAAGAATGAGGGAAATAGGAAGATAATTCTCCTGGAAGTTTCAGATATTCTTATTTCTGGATTTCACAGTTATTTTTCTTCCTCTTCTCTGTCATAAGGGGAAATTTAAAAATATTAAACTCCACAATTTTTTTTATAATAGCTTTATTGATATAGGATTCACATATCACAAAATTCATCTTTTTGAAATGTATAATTCAGTGGTTTTCACACTTAGAATTGAGTGGCCCATTGCCACTACCTCATTCTGGAACATTTTCATCACCCTCCAAAGAAACTTCATGCCCATTAGCAATCACTCCTATTCCTAATTGTAACCCCAGGCAACCACTAATCTACTTCTGTCTCAATAGATGTTCCTATTCTGGACATTTAATATAAGCAAAATCAAATAATATGTGGCTTTTTGTGTCTGGTTTCTTTTATAGAGTACAATATTTGGTAAGCTTAACCATGTTACAGTTATGTATCTGTACTTCATTCCTTTTTTACTACTCAGTAGTATTCCACTGTATGGATATATCACTTTATTATTTTATTTTATTTTATTTTTGCAGAACTGTGCATTGAACTCAGGGCTTTGCATGTGCTAGACTAGTGCTTTACTGTGGAGCAACATCTGGAGATTTATAAGAACATTTTTGATTACAGTAAAAAGCACATAACATTTACTATTATAACTTTAAAAGTTATTTTATTTGTTCTTTTTGGATATACATGATAGGAGAATGTATTTTGACATTTTATATATACATGGAATATAACTTCCCATTCTTGTTGTTGTACTTGATATGGAGTGACACTGGTCCTGTATTCAAACATGAACATAGAAAAGTTATGTCCTATTCTTCTACTGTCTTTCCTATTCTCACTCCTCCCTTCTTTTCATTCTCCTTTGTCTAATCCAGTGAACTTCTGTTATCCACCCCTGCCCCCATTGAGTGTTAGCATAGACATATATCAATCAGACCTTTTGTCCTTTGGCTTTTGGGGATTGGCTTATTTCACTTAGCATGATAGTCTCCAGTTCCATTCATTTACTGGCAAATGCCACAATTTCATTCTTCATTAAAACTGAGTAATATACTCCATTGTGTATATATACCACATTTTCTTTATCCATTCATCTGTTGAAGGGCACCTAGGTTGGTTCCATAGCTTAGCTACCATGAATTGAGCTACTATAAACATTG
Source organism: Sciurus vulgaris (assembly GCF_902686455.1). Taxonomy (NCBI): domain Eukaryota; kingdom Metazoa; phylum Chordata; class Mammalia; order Rodentia; family Sciuridae; genus Sciurus; species Sciurus vulgaris. The sequence goes on along the minus strand of NC_136470.1, from coordinate 69,491,844 downwards.
ATGTGACTGTGTCACCATAGTATTCTGATTTTAAGTCCTTTGGATATATGCCAAGGAATGGGATAACTGGGTTAAATGGTGGTTCCATTCTGAGTTTTCTGAGGAATCTCCATACTGCTTTCTAGAGTGATTGCACCAATGTGCAGTCCCACCAGCAACGTATCAGTGGACTTTCTCCCTACTTCTTCACCAACATTTATTGTTACTTGTATTCTTGAGAATTGTCATTCTGACTGGAGTGAGATGGAATCTCAGTGTAGTTTTAATTTATATTTCTCTAATTGCTGGAGATGTTGAACATTTTTTCATATATTTGTTGACCATTTGTATTTCTTCTTCTGTAAAGTGCCTGTTCAATTCCTTTGCCCACTTATAGATTGGTTTTTTTTGTTGTTGTTGTTGTTTTGTTTTGTTCTGGTGTTAAATGTTTTGAGTTCTTTGTGTATCCTGGAGATTAATGTTCTCAGGTTCAGGTGGCAAAGATTTTCTCCCATTCTGTAGACTTTCTGTTCACATTCTTGATTGTTTCCTTTGCTATGAAGAAGCTTTTTAGTTTGATACCATCCCATTTATCTATTCTTGATTTTACTTCTTATGCTTTAGGAGCCTTCCTGAGGAATATGGTTCCTAAGTCAAAATGATGGAAGGTTGGGTCTATTTCTATGAGGTGCAGGGTCTCTGGTCTAATTCCTAGGTCCTTGATCCACTTTAAGTTGAGTTTTATGCAGAGTACGAGATAGAAGTTTAATTTCATTTGACTACATCTGGATTTCCAATTTTCCCAGCACCATTTGTTGAAGAGACTGTCTTTTCTCTAATGTATGTTTATGGCACCTTTGTCGAGTATGAGATAACTGTACTTATGTGGGTTTGTCTCTGTGTCTTCTCTTCTACTCCATTGATCTTCATGTCTGCTTTTGTGCCAATACCATGCTAGTTTTTTTTTTTTTTAAATATTTTGTTTTAAGAAGTTGATGGACCTTTATTTTATTCATTTATTTATATGTGGTGCTGAGAATGGCACCCAGTGCCACAAACATGCTAGGCAAGCGCTCTAACACTGAGCCACAACCCCAGCCCCTACCATGCCTTTTTTGTTACTATTCCTCTGTAGTATAATTTAAGGTCTGGTATTATGGTATCTCCTACTTCACTTTTCTTGCTAAGGATTGCTTTGGCTATTCTGGGTCTCTTATTTTTCCAAATACATATTATGATTACTTTTTCTGCTTCCATGAAGAACATCATTGGAATTTTAATAGGAATTGCATTAAATCTGTATAGCACATTTGGTAGTATGGCCATTTTGACAATATTAATTCTGCTTATCCAAGAACAGGGGAGATCTTTCCATCTTCTAAGGTCTTCTTCAGTTTCTTTCTTTAGTGTTCTGTAGTTTTCATTGTAGAGATCTTTTACCTCTTTTGTTAGATTGATTCCCGAGTATTTTATTTTTGTTGAGGCTATTGTGAATGGGGTAGTTTTCCTAATTTCTCTTCCAGTTGATTCATCACTGATACATAGGAACACCTTTGATTTATGGGATTGATTTTATATCCTGCTACTTTGCTGAATTCATTTATGAGTTCTAGAAGTTTTCTGGTGGAGTTCTTTGAATTTTCTAAATACAGAATCATGTTGTTGGCAAATAGTGATAGTTTGAGTTCTTTTTAAATCCCTTTAATTTCTTCCTTCTGTCTAATTGCTCTGGCTAGAGTTTCAAGGACTATGTTGAATAGAAGAGGTGAAAGAGGGCATCCTTGTCTTGTAGTTTTTAGAGGGAATGCTTTCAATTTTTCTCCATTTAGAATGATATTGACCTTGGGTTTAACGTATATAGTTACAATATTGAGGTATGTTCCTTATTATCCCTAGTTTTTCTAGTGTTTGGAATATGAATGAATGCTTTATTATTGTTAAATGCTTTTTCTGAATCTATTGAGATGATCATGTGATTCTTATCTTTAAGTCTATTGATGTGAATTTTGTTTATTGATTTCTGTATGTTGAACCAATCTTGCAGTCTTAGGATGGACCCCACTTGATCCTGGTGCATTATAGTTTAAATAAGTTTTTATATGTGATTTGCCAGTATTAAGAATTTTTATATCTATGTTCATCAGGAATATGGTCTGAGGTTTTCTTTCCTTGATGTGTCTTTGTCTGGTTTTGATATCAAGCTGTTATCAGTTTCATAGAATGGGTTTAAAAGGGCTCCCTCCTTTCTCATTTCATGAAATAATTTGAGAAGGATTGGTGTTAGTTCTCCTTTGAAGGTTTAGTGGAACTCAGAAGAAAATCCATCTGGTCCTGGGCTTTTCTTTCTTGGTAGGCTTTTTATGGCATCTTCAAGTTCATTGAAATTGATCAGCTTAAATTTTCTATTTCCTCCTGATTCAATTTGCATAGGTCATATGTCTCTAGAAATTTGTGAATGTCTTCAAGATTTTCTTTTTTATTAGAGTATAAATTTTCAAAATAGTTTCTGATTATCTTCTATATTTCAGTCATGTCCATTGTGATATTCCTTTTTCATCACATATTTTAATAAATTGTATTGTTTCTCTGTTTGTTAGCTTGACTAAGGGTTTATCAATCGTATTGATTTTTTTCAAAGAACCAACTTTTTGTTTAGTAAATTTTTCCATTGTTTCTTTTGTTTCAATTTCATTGACTTCAGCTCTGATTTTAATTAATTTCCTATTTTCTACTGCTTTGGCATTGATTTTTTTCTTCTTTTTCTAGGACTTTGAGATGTAATGTTAAGTTATTTGTTTGTTGACTTTCTATTCTTTCACTGAATGAACTCAATGCAGTGAACCTCTTGGCACTGCCTTTATAGTGTCCCAGAGATTTTGATATATTGTATTGGTGTTCTCATGTACCTCTAAGTATTTTTTTATTTCGTCCCTGATTTCTTCTGCTATTCATTCATCATTCAGTAGTGTATTATTTAGTCTTCAAGTGGTAGAGTAGCTTCTATTTTTTATTTTGTCATTTATTTCTAATTTCATTCTATTGTGATGTTAGGGCACAAGGTATTCTATTTTTTTATATTTTCTAAGAGTTGCTTATGGTTTAAGACATTATTTTAGAGAAGGATAGATGTGCTACTGAGAAGAAAGTGTATTCAGTCATTGATGAATGACATATTTTATTTATGTCTGTTAAGTCTAAATTATTAATTGTATTAAATTATTTAAAAAGTCTAAATTATTAATTGTGTAGTGTAATTCTATCACTTCTTTATTTAGTTTTTGTTTGAGGATCTATCCAGTGGTGAGAGAGTCATGTTAAAGTCACCCAGTATTGTGTGTTGTGGTCTATTTGCTTCTTGAAATTTAGAAGGGTATTTTTGATGTACACAGATGCTCCATTGTTTTGGGCATAAACATTTATGATTGTTATATCTTGTTGATGTATTATTCTCTTAAGCAGTATGAAATGTCCTTCTTTGTCCTTTCTGACTAACTCTGGATTGAAGTCCACTTTGTCTGATATGAGGATGGAAACCCCTGCTTGTTTACATGATCCATGTGAGTGATATATTTTTTTTCTTATCCTTTCACCTTCAGTCTGTGGATGTCTTTGCCTATGAGGTGAGTCTCTTGGAGACAGCATCTTGTCAGATCTTGTTTTTTAATCCAATCTGCCGGTCTGTAAACTTTTGATTGATAAGTTTAGGTCATTTATATTCAATATTATTGATTTTTATTCCCTGTCATTTTGATTTATTTCTGGTTTTTAATTTGAACTGGTTTCTCCTTTGACTATTCTTCTAGTTTAGTTCCTCTCTTTGCAGGTTTTCACTTTTATTTTTCATTTCTTCTTCATGAATTATCCTTATTGAGTATTTTTTGTAGTGTAGGGTTTCTAGTTGTGATTTTTTTAAACTTGTTTATTGTGGAAGGTTTTCATTTCATCATCAATTCTGAAGCTTAATTTTGCTGGGTATAGTATTCTTAGCAGGCATCCATTTTCTTTCAGAGCTTAGTATATATTATTCTAAGACTGCCTCGCTTTGAGTGTTTGGATTGAGAGATCAGCTGAGATCTGGATTAGTTTCCCCCAAAACGTTACTTGTCATTTTTCTCTGGAAAGCTTTAAAATTCTATCCTTAGTCTGTATGTTAGGCATTTTCATGATAATGTGCCTTTGTGTGAGTCTGTTGTAATTTTGTGTATTTGGGATCCTCTAAGCCTCCTGCATTTGATTTTCCATTTCATTCTTTATGTTTGGGAATATTTCTGACATCATTTCATTGAAGACATTGTGCATTTCTTTTGTTTGTATCTCCAAGCCTTCATCTATACCAATAAATCTTAAATTTAGTTTTTTCAGGTCATCTCATATTTCTTGGAAGTTCTGTTCATTTTCTCTTAACATATTTTCTTCATGGTCAACTTTACTTTCAAGATTATACATATTTTGTCTTCATTGCCCGAACTCTACCTTCCAAGTGGTCTAGTTTATTGGCGATGCTTTCCATTAATTTTTAAATTTGATTTATTGATTCCTTCATTTTGAGGATTTCTGCTTGATTTTTTTTTCAGAATCTCTATTTATTGAAGAGCTATTTCACTTCCTGTGTTTTATGTCTGATTTTACTCCTTACATTGTCCTTTACCTTGCAGGTCAGTTTATCTATGAACATCCTAAACCCCTTCTTTGACATTTCTTCCACTGTGGTCTTATTGGGTATCTTGGTTTGTTTGGGGTAATTTGTTCCCTTGCTTTTTCATGTTGTTTGTGTGTCTACCCATCTAACAGTATGGATCTGAGGCAGTAGATTGTCTACTCTGTGGACTTAGGGTGTCCCTGAAGGTTTCCAATGCCTCACTGTTTAGGGGGAGACAAATAATAACAACCAATGCAAACAGTATACAACATTAAACCAAATAGTTTCTGCTGTGATATCTACAATGTAATTGTCATAATACACAGAAATAATATGATTGATTATTGCCTACAATTAAAATAATGTTTGCAAAGTGTTTACAATTTTGAATGGTGCACAGGGAGAGAAAATAAGTGATGTAGGATGTAATGATTATGAGGGAGGAGGACAGAAAATAGAAGTAAAAAATTAAAGGAAGAGTGAAAGAGAAAACAGTAGAGATTGGCTCTTAGCAGAAGAGAGAAAGGGAATCAAAGGAAACAAAAATATATATGAAGTCAAAGTTTAAAAAATTAAAAATAAAAGAATACAATACAAACTGAAAGACGCTACTTAAACATCCTAGTCCTAAAAAAAAAATATTAAAAAACAACAAACCAATGGATTCATGAAAAATTACTGGCTTCAAAACTGCTAGAAATGAGGGGGAAAAATCCAAAATATGGATATGATAAATGTCCATGAACATGCAGGTCACAATTAAACAGAGACAAAAAACAAAAAACAAAAAACAACAACAACAACAACAACAAAAACCCAATGAAGAGTTAAAGAATTTTTTCTGTTGATGTTCAAAAGATTCTCAAGTTTCCTTTTCAGCAGTGTTAGCTGGATCTTCTGGAGTGTGATGCTTGCTCCATCCTCATGGTGGGGTTGCTGCAGTGAGGGGTAATCCCACAGGTAGAACTCCTGGACGTGGTGTTTAGACTTTGGTAGGCTCCAAGCTCGTTGCTGAATGCCAATTGTTCTGGAGATTTAAAATCAGTGCATCTCTAGGACCCAGCAACTGCTGGTCCATGTTGGAAGACTGCACCCCAGGGACCTCCCCTTTGTTCCACTTGTGTGGTGGAGCCACCAATTCTTAGTCTATGTCCCCTGAGGACCCCACATTTCCTGGTCTCAGGTTCAGTCTCAAAATTCAATCTCTCCCACTCCAGCCCTTTGAAATTCCTGGCTAGGTACTTTTTTCCCAGCAGGTTCTGCAAGCAACTGGATTGGAGAGGGATGAGGAGAGGCTAGGTGGGTTTCCACTACCAGTAGGCCCCTGTGTATACCTCTTTCCACATTTGATTTTCTCCTGGTCACTTAGGCATACTCTATGTCATGCAGTGTGGATTTGCCAGGCCTATATTTCAGGTCAAATTCAGGTTTTCCAGGAATCAGCTCCCCCAGCTGCCTGGCCCTGTGTGTGGCTACAAACGGTTCCTTCCTCTGTCCTCCACATGCAGCTGGGAGAGATGTGACATTTTGCCACACAAGGATATTATGCAGCGTGCCTTTTAGTTTAGTCAGGCAGTGTCTTTGATCTCTAAATGCTCCTTATACAGATATGCCAAAGACTTCCTATAAATACAGGGTCCTTTAAGTCCCGTATCCCTTCACTTTGTAGAGGGCCCACTCTGGCTGGTGCCTCTGGTGGTGGTAGTGGCTATAGCACTGGGGATTTGTTCTTTATTTTACTATATCCAACCTCCTGAGTCCCTAATCTGCTTGAATGTCCATTGTTAAATTCCAGTAAAGTATCCCCCCAGGGCTGGGGTTGTGGCTCAGTGGTAGAGCACTTGCCTAGCACATGTGAGGCCCTGGGTTTAATTCTCAGCACCACATAAAAATAAGATAAAGGTATTGTGTCCACCTACAACTAAAAAAAAATCCTCCACTGTTTTTTTTTTTTTTTTTTCTCTTTCTTTCTTGGTTCACCCACTTTGTTGAGAAGCTGCTTATCTGCTTTCTTGATTTCATGCCACAGAGCAGCCGGGAAAATGACCTTTTCTATTGCGTCATCTTGAAAACCCACATAACCTTTTAAAGTGTACAATTTATATTGTTGTGCAATGTTTATATGTTTATATTGCTGTGCAATGGATCTCCACAATTTTTCCATCTTGCAGAACCCAAAAGTTCATATTCATTAAATAACCCTTAATTTCCCCTCTCCCCAAGTTGCTCAAACCAACATTCTACTTTCTGTTTTAATGAATTGGACTACTTTAGATATCTAATGTACATGGAATCATATTGTATTTATCTTTTTGTCATTGGTCTATTTTTTTAACATAATATTCATCTGTGTTATAGCATGTGACAGTTTTCCCCTCCATTTTAATGTCATTTTAAGGATGACTCATGTTCCATTGTATAGATATATCACATTTCTCACTTCTTTTCTCAGTTAATGAATATTTGGGTTGTTTATACTTTTTGGTTATTATGAATGCAGTGGTATGAACACTGGTTTACAAATTTTCACAAGGAAATATGTTTTCAGTTCTCTTGGATATATACCCTAGCTGTGGAATTTCTGGGTCATATGACAACACAATGTTTAGTATTTTGAAGAACTTAAAAATTATTTTCCAAAGCAGCTGCATTATTGTGCATTCCCACCAGCAGCATATGAATATTCTAATATTTCCACATTCTCTCCAATAACTTATCATTGTATGCCTTTTTGATTCTAGTCATCATAGTGAATCTGAAGGAATATCTCACTGTGGTTTTGATTTACATTTTCTTACAGACCAACAGTTATAGTTTGGATTTGGAATGTCCCTCCAAAGATTATGTGTTGAAAATATGGTCCGTAATGCAACACGTTCAGAGGTAGAGCTTTTTAGGCAATGATTGGATTATGAGGACTCTGACCTTATCAGTGGATGAATCCATTTGATTTATCCAGTGAGAGTTAAATGGACTATTGGGAGGTGGGACCTAGTTGGAGAAAGTAGGTCACTGGGAAGATGTCCTAGAAGGGTTTATCTTTCCCCTGGCCCCTTCCTTTCTCTCTGCTTCCCAGCTACCATGAACTGAAGAGCTTTCCGCTGCCATGCCCTTCCATCATGATGTTTCTGCCTTGGAGTCAGCTGACCATGAACTAAATCCTCTGAAACCAGGAGCCCAAATAAATCTTTCTCCTCTAAGTTGTCTTCTCAGGCATTTTGGTCACATGGACAAAAAGCTGATTAATACACAATGATATCATATTTATTCTTTAAAAGGAAGAGGTGAGGGAATAGGCCCCAAGAAAACTAGTAATTTCACATCCTCTTACTGCAAGGAAATGAGAGTGACTGGGGAATTGAGCAAATAAGGTTTTCAGGATTGCTTAGGTACAACCAATATTACTACTGTTGGTAATAACACTAACAAATAGGGTTAACAATGCAATCGCTGTTCTAAGTGCTTTTACATTTATTATCTTACTTGACAACACTTGAGACACTAACAACTCATATCTTTGCGAATAATTCTTTCACAGCATCCTTGAAAGATTCCTTCAGGAGAGGTCATGTCTTTCAATCTCTGGTTACTCTGACATTAAAATTTTATTCCCCATTCTTATTCTATGTGGTTGTCCATGTCCTCTGTCCATTTTACTCTAAAAGGCCCAGTTCTGACACTCCTTTTTCTTCTTCCATTTGATAGCTAGTTCCACTCAGGATCTCACTTTTAGTGTTTACTCCTGTCCTAGGACTACTTCCTGCTACTCAGGAACTGAGAACTGAACACTGTATACTTTTAGCTGATTGATCTTCTACACTAGACAGTGCTTTGAGTAGAGAGTCTGAGTTGCTGCATGTGAAGCTTTGGCTCCATTTTCTTTCTTCTCTTCTCAGCTAAATATGTTCAGATGGGATCAGTAGATCATAGCAAGCCCATTCCCTCTGGTCCACTGAAAGGTAAAAAGATGACAATTCTGAAAGGCATTGAAGAGGGTCAAGGGGACGGTATGAAGTGGCTGGTATGGGTGGATCTTTGATGTTTTGCTTTAAGAAAATTGTTAAAATGATCTGATATTAGGGTTGAACACGAGTGAACTAAGTTAAATGCTTAATTTCAGATGTTGTTAATAACATCGACATTTCAGATTACTAATAACTATACTGGCCCTTTGATCTTTGAACTATTTTGTTCAAGCAACTGATTATGACTTTAGTTATGTCACTCAAACTTCTCTCATAAATTTATTGGAAACTTATTAGCTTTCACTTAGTTTTGTAGGCTCACAATCCATAGACAAGTACCTTATCTGTCTGTGTGGAGAACACTGATTGAGTCTGAGCACGTGAACATTTTGTGGACAACTGAATGTAAAAAGTAAACAAGGCTTAAAATTATAAGGAGTTTTTAAAAATATAATTAATAAGAAATGAAGGTCAGATATTTAAAATAAGTGGTGTTTGTGTATGACTGTTCAAATAGAAGCTTAATTCATTGTAATGCAATCATATAATCATACTAAGCCATCAGTTAAACAATATAAAGAATCAAGTCTTGTTCAATGTTCAAATAGAAATTAAAAGAAAGGTTCAGCTCACAAAAGCAGTCTCAGATGATCATCTCAGTTATGATTTTTGGGCAGATACTCTTATACCAAGTAGACCAAGTTAAAGCTTTTTGCTGTTAAATACCAGTTGGACTGGTTACACATTCCACATGATATAGATACTCTTCAGGGGATAAAGGTAATGAGGAAGTGACATTCCGCCTCACCCACAGGTGTGTACAGAGTAACATAACATGTTTGAATTTTGCTGTAGGTTAAAAATCAGAAGTGAGCTATCACTAGGATAAGAATAAATCCCATGAATTTAATGGTAGAATATAATAGAAATAAAAAAGGAAAATAGTAAAAATATGTTGTAATCATTAATATGAGCTATTCCAAAAACAATCATCTATTAAAAGAACAAAAAGTATGATTATAAATTATTTTCCACACATTTTCTGACTGAAAATTTGTAAACAGCTTGGAGACATGATAGATTTTATGCCTTATGAAAAGTACATATAGATTGAAATAGTCTTTTATTTGTGAACTTGCTATTGTTCAGATAGCTAATTATAATGTGTAATTTTTTGAATGATTATTCAGAGATATCTTTAACTGTTATACGAATTTTACAAAGATAACCTATATATTTTTACTTAACAATTAAGAATGCATTTAGGCAGAGTCACTATCAATGCCTATTCACAAACCATTTTTCAGATGAGTAAACAGAGCATAGTATTAACACTGATGACCTTAAACAGTACTGAAGAGATACTCATTCTTTGTACGGCTCATGTTTTGTCTCTTTTTCTCAGCATTTCCTGTACCTAAGAAGAATGAAAAAGAATTTTTTCCACTTACAATTTTAGTTTACTTGGAATAACCATATCTTGGAGTTTAAATATGTTGAGATTTAAAATACAGAATTCTTTGTGTACACAAAATTTAGAAGTTGGTAACTCAAAAATATACATTTTAATCTCTAGGGGAAATATCATAAAATATTAAGAGGATTATTAGGACAGTGACCATATTTTGCATGATTTATATAAACACATGTCACATACACTTGTTAAAACATACAGAATGTTCAGTACAAAGAAAACACCAATGTAAACTATAGAGGTTAGTTAATAAACATGCACTCATAAAACAGATTAAAAGTAGTGTAGCAAAAACTTGACTAAGTAATCTGATATATGTCCTGTTAACCACAGAAATCAAGATAGAGTTTACAGTTTGAATCTAAACCATGTGAACAAACAGCTAAAACAAAATCATCAACATTCATCAGAGGACTATAACAGAACTCAGTCTACACAATGTAATGTTCACAATTTCCAAGACAGTCTAAAATTATCTTCTAGAAAACCTAGAAAATGCAAGCCAAATGGAAAAGACAATTATCAGATGCCAGTTCCAGGATGATCCCATTGTTGAGATTACCGGACACAACTATGGTACCTTTAAAGCAGTTGTGATAACTTTGCTTGGGGAGGAAAGGACCGTACACTGAAAATGAAATGAAACATAGGAAATAAGAGAATAGAAATAGAAACTGTAGGGAAAACAAACAGAAATTTTGTTACTGAAAATAATTTTAAAAAAATCACTGGATGAGCTATCGCAGAATATAGATGACGGAAGAGTCAGTGACTTTACAAATAAAGCCAAACAATATGATCCGAAGAAGAGAGAGAAAAACAACGGAATAAAAACATGAGTTTCAGGAATTGTTGGGACAATATTGAAAAGTCTAACATAAGGGCAATGTGAGTTGTCAAAAGGAAGAGAGAAAGTGAGAGAGTAGGGTAAGGAAATATATAAATAAATTATGGTAGAAACCTTTCAAAATTTGGTGAAAGTTGTATACATTTAAGAAGCTCCACTATCCCTGCCCCAAAATGTAAATTCCAATAAATAACATAGTTGAACTTCTGGAAACTAAAGATTAAGAAAATCATGAAGAGAACAAGACCTTTCATACAGAGGAACAATTTGGATGACTATGAACTTCTCAGAATTTACAAAGGCCAGAAATAGACTTTTGGGTCAAGGAAAACCACGAGTGTTTATTGCCAGAAGTCTTGCAATAGCAGATATGTTAAAAGATGCTTTTCAGGCTGGAGAAAAATAATTGCAGAGAGAAACTTGGAAATTCACAAACAAATGAAGAGGATCAGAAATACAAATTATGTGGGTAAATATACAAAACTATTGTTTCCCTCTTAAGTTCTTTAAAATACAATATGATTATTTAAAGCAAAAATGGTATCATTATCTTGTGGGTGTTTTCATGTATGAAGAAAAATTATATATAAGACAACCTTAAAGGATGGTGGGAGCAAAAGGATCTCTCTGGGTATAAAGTTTTCTCCTTTTATGTGAAGTGGGACAATATTAATTCTAAGTGTATTATGAAATGTTAGGAATGTATAGTGTAATCCCTAGAGCAATCACAAAAAAAAATGAGAAAAGGTAGAGCCCAAAATCTAATAGATTAAATAGAATACTAAAATTATTCATACAATCCAATAGGATACAATAAAAAGAAAACAGAAATAAAAATAGAGGGGAGAAACAAAATAAATAGCAAAATGAGATATCTAAACTAAACCATATTGATAATTAGGCTAATTGGCCAAAACAAGGGATGTATTTTTTTTTTCTGAAAAAGGCTGGATAAAACATATTTCAGGATTTGCAGGACACATACTATCTCTGTAACTACTGCTAATTCCTCTGTTTTGGAAGGTGGTGGAAGCTTTAAGAGGTAGGGATTAGTGAAGAGTCATTAGGGATATGCCCTTGAAGGGGACATTGGGACCCAGGCTCTTCCTCCTCCTCTCTTTCACTTCCCAGGTATGAAGGAGCAGATTTTGCTTTGCCACATGCTTTCACCATGATGGGCTTCCACAGGTCCAAAACAATGGGACTAACTGATTATGGACTGAAATCTTTAAAACTATGAGCCCAGATAAGCCTTTTCCCTTTATGAATCAACTATTTCAGCTATTTGTATACTAACAGAAAATTCTAATACACCTGGCAAAGTATTTATTTGTTTGTTTTTGGTACTTGAAATTGAACCCAGGAGTACTTAACCACTGAGCCACATTCCTATACCTTTTTATTTTTAATTTTGAGATCGGGTTGTACTAAGTTGCGTAGGGTCTTGCTAAGTTGTTGAGGCTGGTCTCAAACTTGCAATCGTCCTGCCTCAGCCTTCCGAGTTGCTGGGATTACAGGCATGTACCACCATGTCTGGCCAAAGTTTTCTTTCAAAAATGAAGGAAATAGGTTTGTGATAGAGCACTTGCTTTGCATGTGTGGTGTAAGTTCATGGTTTTTATCCTTAGCACTGGAAAAAAGAAGGAAGAAAGAAAGGAAGGAAGGAAGATTCTAAAAAACTGAAGGAGTATATCACTGCGAGGCCAGATTTGCAGAAAATATTCAATGGAATATTCTTTGAGTTGGAATGAAAAGATGATAAATGAGCAATATGAAAACATGAAAGTATAAAACTCACTGATACAGGTAAATATATAGTCAAATTCAGAAATGTAGTAAAAGTAACTATAGTTGTAAACAAACAATATAAGTAGATGTAAAGTATGCCATTGTTTGCACAAAAATGTATACAAGGAAAGAAGTTTAATTGTAGAGTCTCTGTATGCTATTAAAATTAAGATAGTCTCAGCTTAAATTGAGATGTTATAAAATATATCGCATCAGTCTCATAGAAACCACAAAGAAAATCTTCAGTAGATGCATGAAAGATAAAAAGAAAGTAATCAAAACATACTATTACAAAAATACAGCATCACAAGGAAAAAGCAAGATTAGAAGTAAGGAACAAAAGAACTATGAAGAAGTCAATAAAATTAACAAAATGCCAGTAGTACATTGTTACTATTAATAATTGCTTTATTGTAAATGGATTGAATTCTTCAATCAAAAGACACATATTAAATGAATGTATTAAAAAACAAAGACTAGGGAGTTTTCAAGATGGCGGCCTAGAGGGTGGCTGCATTTCCTGTTGTGCCAGGACTCAGGATTCAAAAGAGGAGATATTGAGACACTTGGGACCAACTCAAAGCAGCCGGGTGACTCTCACCCGTTGGGAAGGCGTCCCGGATGGGACGGTGGCCCCGGAACGCAGGAAACTTTGTGAAGTAGAGCTGCCAGTGAGACGCCCCTCCCCCCGCTGGAGCAGTGAACTTGGACAACTGGGAGGCCGTAAAGGAGGCCGCTCAGCACAGCGCTGGGACTCAGAGCAACCAATGGGGCTCCAGCGGCTGCCCAGGGGAGGAGTGGTGAGGAATGCTGTGTGGACTCAGAACACCGGGGCCTGCCCTGAGGAGGAGGAGGAGGAACGTGGCCGCTTGGATTCGGAGTGACTGCACCAGAGCTACAGGTGGTTGCCAGAGGAGGGGGTGGTTGCCAGAGGAGGTGGCGAGCTGTTTGCACTCAGACCACTTCTGAACACCGGGGCCTGCCCGGAGGAGTAGGAGGAGGAGGAGGAGGAGCGCGGCGGGTCGTTTGGACTCGCAGTGACTGCATTAGAACTCCAGGCGGCTGCTCAGAGGAGAAGGCGAGTGGTGAGTTGTTTGGACTTAAAGTGACAGCGCCTGAACACAGGGGGGCTGCCTGGAGGAGAAGCGCGGTGGGTCGCTTGGTCTTGAGTGGCCGCACCAGAGCTCCAGGCGGTTGCCCAGAGGATGCGTGCAGCGGGTCATGTGGATTCAGAGCCACTCAGAGCGACCGCTCCTGAACACCCGGGGGGTTATCTGGAGAAGGAGGAGGAACGGGGAGTGTCACGTCGACTCAGAGTGATTGATTGCCCAGGGCTACGGGTGGTTGGTGGGAGGTGGAGACACGCAGTGAGTTTCTTGGACTCCTAGTGACCGCACCGGAATACTGGGCGGCTGTCTGGAGGAAGAGGCGTGTGGCGGGTCTCTGGGACTCAGAGCGATTGTACGGGACCCCGGGTGGCTGCTCAGAGAAGGGGCCACATAGCCAGGCGATTAGGTGCAGAGCAGGGTCCCAGGATCTAGGAGGCTTCTTGGTGGAAGAGCCGCACAGAGACAGGCTTAGGGCGGAGCGAAGGTTCCAGGCCTGCGGGCAGATTCTCTGAGGAAGGGCAGCCCAAGGAGATTCATCTGCGAAGGGTGAGGCTCCCAGGCCCAGGAGGTAGGGCCGGGCCCCTGGGAACTTTGCAGAGGAAGGCAGTCCAGCCCAGGCGGTAGCTATAAATTGAGGGGAACCTCTAGGAGGGAACTGACCAGCGAGACTCCCCACCGGATGAGTCTTCCCTGCCGGGTGAGGTTTCCCCACAAGGACGGTAAAACCAGAGACTCAAGCCCAAACAGGCCTTGCATCAGCCTGCAGCCTAGGTCCCCTTTGGATGACCATTGGTCAACAAGTGGAGGCACCTCTGCCCACTAGCAGGAATTATACCCCACCTGAAGGCCACCACTCCTAGAGAGGCAGCTTCCTTGTGGAGCATCGCATTATCAACTTCCTCCAAGACTTCAGCCTACTGAAGGCTAAGGGGGGATATATATAGAAATCTTCAGGGACATTGTAAGTCAATAGAGGAAATCTGGAATATCTCAGCGGTCCACTGATACCTGAACAATATGAGAAAACAAGGAAAGAAAATGCCCCAAACAAATCTAGATGTTACATCAATAAAACCCAATGACAGCATGGCAGAAGAAATGACAGAAAAGGAGTTCAGAATGTACATAATTAAAATGATCAGAGAAGCAAACGATGAGATGAAAGAGCAAATGCAGGCATTGAATGATCGCACCAATCGACAGTTAAAAGAGCAAATACAGGAA
This sequence comes from Sciurus vulgaris, assembly GCF_902686455.1. Lineage (NCBI taxonomy): Eukaryota > Metazoa > Chordata > Mammalia > Rodentia > Sciuridae > Sciurus > Sciurus vulgaris. The sequence goes on along the minus strand of NC_136470.1, from coordinate 69,476,819 downwards.
GCAAAAGATCAGTTCAATAAAGAGTTAGAGATATTGAAAAAAAAACCAAACAGAAATCCTTGACATGAAGGAAACAATAAACCAAATTAAGAACTCCATAGAAAGAATATCCAATAGGATAGAACACCTGGAAGACAGAACCTCAGACATTGAAGACAAAATATTTAACCTTGAAAACAAAGTTGAACAAACAGAGAAGAAGGTAAGAAATCATGAACAGAATCTACAAGAACTAAGGGATATCATGAAAAGGCCAAATTTAAGAATTATTGGGATTTAGGAAGGCCTAGAGAAACAAGCCAAAGGAATGAACAATTTATTCAATGAAATAATATCAGAAAATTTCCCAAATCTGAAGAATGAAATGGAAAATCAAGTTCAAGAGGCTTATAGGACTCCAAATACACAAAATTACAACAGACCCACACCAAGGCACATTATAATGAAAATACCTAACATACACAATAAAGACAGAATTTTAAAGGCTGTGAGAGAAAAGAACCAAATTACATTCAGGGGGAAACCAATACGGATATCAGCAGATTTTTCAATCCAGACCCTAAAAGCTAGAAGGACCTGGAACAACATTTTTCAAGCCCTGAAAGAAAATGGATGCCAACCAAGAATCTTATACCCAGCAAAACTTACCTTCAAATTTGACAATGAAATAAAATCCTTCCATGATAAACAAAAGCTAAAAGAATTTACAAAAAGAAAGCCAGCATTACAGAACATTCTCAGCAAAATATTCCACGAGGAAGAGATGAAAAACAAAGAAGCAAATCAGCAAAGGGAGGAATTATCCTAAAGGAATTGTCAAATAAAGGAGGAAACAAGTTGTGTCAAACAAATAAATAAATAAAATTTAAAAAATGAACCAAATGACCGGGAAACCAAATCATATCTCAATAATAACCCTGAATGTTAATGGCCTGAATTCATCAATCAAAAGACATAGACTGGCAGACTAGATTAAAAAGAAAGACCCAACAATATGTTGCCTGCAAGAGACTCACTTCATAGAAAAAGATACCCATAGACTAAAGGTGAAAGGATGGGGAAAAACATACCATGCACATGGACTCAGCAAAAAAGCTGGGATATCCATCCTCATTTCCGATAATGTGGACTTCAAGCCAAAGTTAGTCAGAAGGGATAAAGAAGGTCATTTCATACTGCTTAAGGGAAGCATAAATCAGCAAGATATAACAATCATAAACATCTATGCCCCAAACAGTGGCTCATCCATGTATGTCAAACAAATCCTTCTCAATTTCAGAAACCAAATAGACCATAACACTATAATACTAGGTGATTTTAACACGCCTCTCTCACCACTGGACAGATCTTCCAGACAAAAATTGAACAAAGAAACCATAGATCTCAATAACACAATCAATAATTTAGACTTAACGGACATTTATAGAATATACCATCCAACCAAGAGCGAATACACTTTCTTCTCAGCAGCACATGGATCCTTCTCTAATATAGACCATATATTATGCCACAAAGCTAATGTTAGCAAATACAAGAGGATAGAGACACTACCTTGTATTCTATCAGATCATAATGGATTGAAGTTAGAAATAAATGAAAGAGTAAAACACAGAAACTATTCCAACATCTGGGGATTAAACAATATGCTATTATATGATGAATGGATAACAGAAGATATTAGGAAGGAAATTAAAAACTTCTTAGAGGTAAATGAGAACAAAGAAACATCATATCAAAATCTCTGGGACACTATGAAAGCAGTACTTAGAGGGAAATTTATTTCATGGAGTGCATTTAATAAAAGAAGTAAAACTCAAAAAATAAATGACCTAACACTACAGCTCAAAGCCCTAGAAAAAGAAGAACAGACCAGCACCAAAAGTAGTAGAAGACAGGAAATAGTTAAACTCAGAGCTGAAATCAATGAAATTGAAACAAAAGAAACAATACAAAAAATTGACAAAATAAATAGCTGGTTCTTCGAAAAAATAAACAAAATTGATAAACCTTTAGCCACACTAACAAAGAGAAGACAAGAGAAAACCCAAATCACTAAAATTCGGAATGAACAAGGAAATAAGGAGTGAAGTACAAAACATAATTAGAAGCTATTTTGAAAATCTATACTCCAACTAAATAGAAAATTTCGAGGACATCAACAGGTTTCTAGAGACATATGAATTGCCTAAACTGAACGTGGAGGACATACACAATTTAACTAGACCAATTTCAAGTACTGAAATAGAAGAAGTCATCAAAAGCCTACCAACAAAGAAAAGTCCGGGACCAGATGGGTTCTCAGCCGAGTTTTACAAAACCTTTAAAGAAGAGCTCATTCCAATACTTCTCAAAGTATTCCATAAAATAGAAGAGGAGGGAACCCTCCCAAACTCATTCTATGAAGCCAATATCACACTGATACCTAAACCAGACAGAGACTCATCAAGGAAAGAAAATTTCAGACCAATATCCTTAATGAACATCGACGCAAAAATTCTCAACAAAATTTTAGCAAATCGCATACAAAAACATATTAAAAAAAATAGTGCACCATGATCAAGTGGGTTTCATCCCAGGGATGCAAGTTTGGTTCAACATCAGGAAATCAATAAATGTCATTCACCATATCAATAGACTTAAAGTCAAGAATCACATGATTATTTCAATAGATGCAGAAAAAGCATTTGATAAAATACAGCACCCCTTCATGCTCAAAACACTAGAAAAAATAGGGATAGTGGGAACATTCCTTAACATTGTAAAGGCCATTTATGCTAAGCCCATGGCTAATATCATTCTAAATGGTGAAAAACTGAAAGCATTCCCCCTAAAAACTGGAACAAGGCAGGGATGCCCTCTTTCACCACTTCTATTCAACATCGTTCTTGTGACTCTGGCCAGAGCAATTAGACAAACCAAAGAAATTAAAGGGATACGAATTGGAAAAGAAGACTCAAACTATCCCTGTTCTCTGATGACATGATTATATATTTAGAGGAACCTGAAAATTCCACCAGAAAACTCTTAGAACTCATAAGTGAATTCAGTAAAGTAGCAGGTTATAAGATCAATGCCCATAAATCCAACACATTTTTATACATAAGTGATGAATCTTCAGAAAGAGAAATTAGGAAAAATACCCCATTCTCAATAGCCTCGAAAAAAATAAAATACTTGGGAATCAATCTCACAAAAGAGGTGAAAGACCTCTACAATGAGAACTATACAACACTAAAGAAAGAAATTAAAGAAAACCTTAGAAGAAAGATCTTCCATGTTCTTGGATAGGCAGAATTAATATTGTCAAAATGGCCATACTACCTAAAGTGCTATAGAAATTCAATGCAATTCCAATTAAAATCCCAATGACGTACCTTACAGAAATAGAGCAAGCAATTATGAAATTCATCTGGAAGAATAAGAAACCCAGAATAGCTAAAGCAATCCTTAGCAGGAAGAGTGAAACAGGGGGTATTGCAATACCAGATCTTCAACTCTACTACAAAGCAATAGTAACAAAAACAGCATGGTATTGGTATCAAAATAGACAGGTAGATCAATGGTACAGAATAGAGGACACGGACACAAACCCAAATAAATACAATTTTCTCATACTAGACAAAGGGGCCAAAAATATGCAATGGAGAAAAGATAGCCTCTTCAACAAACGGTGCTGGGAGAATTGGAAATCCATATGCAACAGAATGAAACTAAACCCATATCTCTCACCATGCACGAAACTAAACTCAAAATGGATTAAGGACCTCAGAATCAGACCAGAGACCCTGCAGATTATAGAAGAAAAAGCAGGTCCAGATCTTCAACATGTCAGCTTAGGACCAGACTTCCTTAACAGGACTCCCATAGCACAAGAAATAAAAGCAAGAATCAATAACCAGGATAGATTCAAACTAAAAAGCTTTCTCTCAGCAAATGAAACTATCAGTAATGCGAAGAGAGAGTCTACAGAGTGGGAGAAAATCTTTGCCAATCATACTTCAGATAGAGCACTAATCTCCAGAATCTATAAAGAACTCAAAAAACTCTACTCCAAGAATTCAAATAATCCATTCGACAAATGGGCTAAGGAAATGAATAGACACTTCACAGAAGAAGATCTACAAGCAATCAACAAATATATGGAAAAATGTTCAACATCTCTAGTAATAAGAGAAATGCAAATCAAAACCACCCTAAGATTCCATCTCACCCCAATTAGAATGGCGATTATCAAGAATACGAGCAACAACAGGTGTTGGCGAGGATGTGGGGAAATAGGTACACTCATACATTGCTGGTGGGGCTGCAAATTAGTGCAGCCACTCTGGAAAGCAGTGTGGAGATTCCTTAGAAAACTTGGAATGGACCCTCCATTTGACCCAGCTATCCCACTCCTTGGCCTCTACCCAAAGGACTTAAAATCAGCATACTACAGAGATACAGCCACATCAATGTTCATAGCTGCTCAATTCACAATAGCCAGTCTGTGGAACCAACCTAGATTCCCTTCAATTGATGAGTGAATAAAGAAGCTGTGGTATATATATACAATGGAATATTACTCAGCCATAAAGAATGATAAAATTATGGCCTTAGCAGGCAAATGGATGAAATTGGAGAATATCATGCTAAGTGAGATAAGCCAATCTCAAAAAGCTAAAGGATGAATTATATTGCTAATAAGTGGAGTATGACACATAATGGAGGGGAGGGAAGGGTTAGTGTTAGGGTTAGAGTTAGGGTTAGGGAGGGGGGCAAGTATGGAGGAAGGAAGTACTGTATAGAGGGTAAAGAGGGGTGGGAGGGGTGGGGGAAGGGAAAAAATAACAGAATGAATCAAACAACATTACTCTATGTAAATACTCTATGTAAATTTATGATTACACAAATGATATGCCTTTACGCCATGTACAAACAGAGAAAGAACATGTATCCCATTTGTTTACAATAAAAAAAAAAAAACACAAAAAAAAACCCCACAAAGACTAACAATATGTTGCTTCTGAGAGACTCATTTTAGTCTAAGGTCACACATACTAAGAGTGAAGGATGAAGAAAGATATTTAAGGCAAATGGTAACAAAAAGGGAGCAGGGTAGTTACACTTTTATCAGACAAAATAAACTTTAAATAAAGAATGGTAAAAGAGCTGGGTGCAGTAGTGCACACCTGTAATCCCAGCAGTTGAGATGCTGAACTGCAAGTTCAAAGCCAGCCTCAGCAACTTAGTGAGGCCCTAAGCAACTCAGCAAGACCATGTCTCTAAATAAAATACGAAAAAGGGCCTGTGGATGTGGCTTAGTGGTGAAGTGCCCCTGCGTTCATTCCCCAGTAAAAAAAAAAAAAAGAAAGAATAGTAAAAGAGACAAAGAAGGTCATTAGATAATATGAAACAGGTCAATTCATTAGGAGGATACAACAATTTTAATTATATATGCACCAACATTGGAGTACCTAAATATTTAAAGCAAATATTAATAGATCTGTAAGGTGAGAGAGACTAAAAAATCATGGTAAGGGGCTACAACATTCCACTTTAAACAATGGATAGATAAACCAGACAGAAAATCAATAAGAAATCAATAGACTTGAACAAAACATTAGACTAAATGAGTCTAACATGCATACACAAAATATTCCATACAACAGCAACAAAATATATATTCTTTTTTTTTAATTGTAAACAAATGGGATACATGTTGTTTCTCTGTTTGTACATGGCGTAAAGGCATACCATTTGTGTAATCATAAATTTACATAGGGTAATGTTGTTTGATTCATTCTGTTATTTTTTCCTTTCCCCCCACCCCTCCCACTCCTCTTTTCCCTCTATACAGTCCTTCCTTCCTCCATTCTTGCCCCCCTCCCTAACCCTAACTCTAACCCTAACACTAAACCCTCCCTCCCCCCAAAATATACATTCTTTTCAAGCACACGTGGAACATTTTCCAAGATATATCATATGTAGGTCACAAAACAAGTATTTATGCCTCAAATATTGTTGAACTTAATTACATAAAACAGACACTACTCGACCTAAGGACTAAAATAGACTCCTTTACAATCATACTGTATGTTTTCAACACACCTCTCCCACCAATAGATGGATCACCCAGACATAAACTCAATAAATACTCATCAGTCCTAAAAAATATTATAAATCAATGGACTTAACAGAAATCTATAAAACATTTCACCTAACAACAACATAATTCACTTTCTTCTTAGCTGCTCATGAAACTGTCTCCAAAACAGACCATTATTTAGGCTACAAGGAAACTAATCGAATACAAAAAAATAGATATAGTTCCTTATATCTTATCTTATCATACAGAAGAAAGTTAGAAATAAACACACAAAAAACCACCAAAGTACAGAAAGTATAAAAACCATACTATACAAAAAAATATACTTCTGGATGATGAATGGATTATAGAAGAAATAAGGGATGAAAATAAAAATTACAAATGAGAATCAATGAAGATAGTAATATAATATACTATAACCTATGGGACACTCTGAAAGCAGTTTTAAGAGTATAGTTTATATCCAAGTGTACCTACACCAGAAAATAAAAAAGATCTACAAATAAACAATCTAATGATTTAAGTCATGACTCTACAAAAATAAGAACCAATTCCAAAAACCAGTACAACAACAACAACAAAAAAAAACAATTAAAATCATAGCCAAAATCAATGAAATAGAGAATAAAAGCACAATACAAAGGATAAATGAAATGAAGAGTTGGTTCTTTGAAAAGAACAAGATAGATAATGCTTTATCTAAACTAACAATATGAAAAAGAGAGAAAACCTAAACTGATAAAATTAGAGATGAAAAAGGAGAAATCACCACAGACGTCACAGAAATGGAGAGACTCACAAGAAACTATTTTGAGAACTTATACTGCAATAAATGTGAAAACCTAAAAGAAAAGGATATTTTTCTAGACACATATGACCTGCCAAAATTGAATCAAGAAGATATAGAAAAACTAAAGAGACCAATAATAAGCAATGAGATAGAAACAGTAATAAAAAGCCTTCCAACAAAGGAAAACCTAGGACTAGGTAAATTCTCAGCTGAATTCTACCAGACCTTTAAAGAAGACCAAATGTCAATGCTCTTCAAATTATTCCATGAGATAGAAAGGGATGGAACACTTCCTGTAAGGAATTCCCGGCTTCCCCCACCACCTGTCAATCTGTGTTAGCCCACCTCTCCGGTTACAGGAATTTTCCGGCCTCCCCACCACCTGTCAATCTGCGTTAGCCTGCCTCTCACGTTACAGGAATTTCTGGCTTACATTGCTGTAATCTTCCTGCCTCCAGCATTACGTCCTAATATGTCATTGGTCCGTCAGTCGTCTGTAAGAATTCTCCTCCGCGATTGGTTCCTCTCAGCCCACGAAATTCCTATGTCTGAGAGGAACCGTGTGCCATCTTTCTTCTTTTCCCCCTTCCCCCCGGGCAGACGTGAATTCATCTGCGCAAAATAAAGGGTTCCTTGTATGAGACCTGTATCTGTGGAGCATTTCTGGGAGCTAGCGATGAACCATAACTGCGCCCTTTTTTACCACCTAACACTTCCAAATTCATTCTATGATGCCAATATAACCCTCATATCAAAAACAAGATAGGGACACATTAAGGGAAGAAAACTATGGACCAATATCCCTGATGAACTTAGATGCAAAAAGCCTTAATAAGATATTGTCAAATCATATTAAAAAACATATTAAGAAGATTTTACATCATGACCAAGTTCATTTCATTCCAGTGATACAAGGACACTTTAACAAATGCAAATGAACAGATGGAATTCACCACATAAATACAATTAAGAACAAAAAACATATAGTCATCTCAAAAGATGCAGAGAAAGCCTTCAACAAAATTTAAATTTTCATGATAAAAAAACACTGAAGAAACTATAGAGATAGAAGGAATTTACCTCAACATCATTAAGGCTATATAGGATAAATCCAAAGCCAACATCACAGTGATTGAAAAAGTGAAATCAGAGCACGCGGCAAGCTCTGACCCACCTGCAGTTTGCTTCAAAGACCAGGAAAGGGCAGCCAGGGACTTCCCCAAGCAACCCGGCTCCCTGGCAGGAAGCACCATTCTAGGCTAGCTTCTCGGAGCAGACCGCACAGTGAGAGTCTTTCTACACAAAGCCAGCAACAAATCCCAAAGCCAGCGGAGATCTTCGACCCACATGCAGCCTCTGGGACCAGGGCAGGGCAGCCAGAGACCTCTCCAGGCGGACCTGCCCCTCTGGCCGCAGGCTTTTTCCATGGGGTGATCCAAGATGGTGGACTAGAGGGTGACTGCATCTCCAGTCGCTCCAGAACCCAGGATTCAAGAAGGGGAGGCATTGAGAACTTGGACTAAAATAGAGCCATGGGGTGAGTCTCCTGCACCCGGTGAGGCTCGGCCATGCAGGAGGCCCGGATTCAGGCAGCTTATTAGAGTAGGGCAGGGCAGCTAGAGTCTTCTCCAGGCAGCCCTGGACACTCCGGCGGTGGGCTCCTCCCACACGGTCAGCTTCTTGGAGCAGGTTCCCCAGTGAGAGCCTTTCTACACAGAGCCAGCTCCAAGCCTTGGAACCAGTAGTGGGCTAGGGGCAGCTATCTTCAGAAGTACTGCATTATCAAGTTACTCCAAGACTTCAGGCTACTGAAGGCTGGGAGGTGATACACTGCAAATCTACAGGGACACTATAAGCCAATAGAGGAAATCTGCAATATCACAAAGTCCCACTGACATCTGATCAATATGAGAAAACAAGGGAAGAAAATGTCCCAAACAAACCTAGATACTATATCAATAAAACCCAATGACAGCACAGCAGAAGAAATGTCAGAAAGGGAGTTCAGAATGTACATAATTAAAACAATCAGGGAAGAAAACGAGGAGATGAAAGAGCAAATGCAGGCATTGAAGGAGGAGATGAAAGAGCAAATGCAGGCTTCAAATGATCGCACCAATCAACAGTTAAAAGAGCAAATACAGGAAGCAAGAGATCATTTCAATAAAGAGTTAGAGATACTGAAAAAAAACCAAACAGAAATCCTTGAAATGAAGGAAACAATAAACCAAGTTAAAAACTCCATAGAAAGCATAACCAATAGGATAGAACACCTGGAAGACAGAACCTCAGACATTGAAGACAAAATATTTAATCTTGAAAACAAACTTGACCAAACAGAAAAGATGGTAAGAAATCATGAACAGAATCTACAAGAATTATGGGATATCATGAAAAGGCCAAATTTAAGAATTATTGGGATTGAGGAAGGCACAGAGAATCGAACCAAAGGAATGAACAATCTATTCAATGAAATAATATCAGAAAATTTTCCAAATCTGAAGAATGAAATGGAAAACCAAGTACAAGAGGCTTATAAGACTCCAAATATACAAAATTACAACAGACCCACACCAAGGCACATTATTATGAAAATACCTAACATACAAAATAAAGACAGAATTTTAAAGGCTGCGAGAGAAAAGAATCAAATTACATTGAGGGGGAAACCAATATGGATATCAGCAGATTTTTCAATCCAGACCCTAAAAGCTAGAAGGGCCTGGAACAACATTTTTCAAGCCCTGAAAGAAAACGGATGCCAACCAAGAATCTTATACCCAACAAAACTTACTTTCAGATTTGACGATGAAATAAGATCCTTCCATGATAAACAAAAGCTAAAGGAATTTACAAAAAGAAAGCCGGCCTTACAGAACATTCTCAGCAAAATATTCCATGAGGAAGAGATGAAAAACAATAATGCAAGTCAGCAACGGGAGGAAATAGCCTAAAGGAATAGCCAAATAAAGGAGAAACCAAATCATGTCAAAAAACAAAAATGAGTCCAATAACTAGGAATACAAATCATATCACAATAATAACCCTGAATGTTAATGGCCTGAACTCATCAATCAAAAAGATATAGACTGGAAGTCTGGATTAAAAAGAAAAATCCAACAATATGCTGCCTGCAAGAGACTCATCTCCTAGAAAGAGATACCCATAGACTAAAGGTGAAAGGATGGGAAAAAACATACCATGCACACAGACATAGCAAATAAGCTGGAGTATCCATACTCATTTCAGATAATGTGGACTTCAAGCCAAAACTAGTCAGAAGGGATAAAGAAGGACATTACATACTGCTTAAGGGAAGCATAAATCAGCAAGACATAACAATCATAAATATCGATGCCCCGAACATTGGCTCATGCATGTACGTCAAACAAATCCTTCTCAATTCCAGAAATCAAATAGACCACAACACAATAATACTAGGCGATTTTAACACACCTCTCTCACCGCTGGATAGATCGTTCAAACAAAAATTGAATAAAGAAACCATGCATCTCAATAACACAATCAACAATTTAGACTTAACCGACTTATATAGAATATACCATCCAACAAAGAACGAATACACTTTCTTCTCAGCAGCACATGGATCCTTCTCTAAAATAGACTATGTTTTATGCCACAAAGCTACTGTTAGCAAATACAAGAAGATACAGATACTACATTGTACTCTATCAGATCATAATGGACTGAAATTAGAAATAAATGACAGAATAAAAAACAGAAACTTCTCCAATACCTAGAGATTAAATAATACACTATTATATGATAAATGGATAACAGAAGACATCAGGAGGGAAATAAAAAAATTCTTAGAAGTAAACGAGAACAAAGACACATCACATCAAAATCTCTGGGACACTATGAAAGCAGTACTTAGAGGAAGATTTATTTCATGGGGTGCATTCAACAAAAGAAGTAGAAATCAACAAATAAACGACTTAACACTACAGTTCAAAGCCCTAGAAAAAGAAGATGAGACCAACACCAAAAGTAGTAGAAGACAGGAAATAGTTAAAATCAGAGCCGAAATAAACGAAATTGAAACAAAAGAAAAAATTGGAAAAATTAACAAAATAAATAGTTGGCTCTTTGAAAAAATAAACAAAATTGATAAATCCTTAGCCACACTAACAAAGAGAAAGAGGGAGAAAACTCAAACTACTAAAATTTGGAATGAACAAGGAAATATCACAACAGACACCAGTGAAATACAAAACATAATTAGAAGCTATTTTGAAAATCTATACTCCAACAAAACAGAAAACCTCGAAGACATCAACAAGTTTCTAGAGACATATGAATTACCTAAACTGAACGAGGAGGACATACACAACTTAAATAAATCAATTTCAAGCAATGAAATAGAAGAGGTCATCAAAAGCCTACCAACAAAGAAAAGTCCAGGACCAGATGGGTTCTCAGCCGAGTTTTACAAAACCTTTAAAGAAGAGCTCATTCCAATACTTCTCAAAGTATTCCATAAAATAGAAGAGGAGGGAACCCTCCCAAACTCATTCTATGAAGCCAATATCACACTGATACCTAAATCAGACAGAGACACATCGAAGAAAGAAAATTTCAGACCAATATCCTTAATGAACATCGACGCAAAAATTCTCAACAAAATTTTAGCAAATTGCATACAAAAATATATTAAAAAGATAGTGCACCATGATCAAGTGGGTTTTATCCCAGGGATGCAAGGTTGGTTCAACATCCAGAAATCAATAAATGTCATTCACCATATCAACAGACTAAAAGTTAAGAATCACATGATTATTTCAATAGATGCAGAAAAAGCATTCGATAAAACACAGCATCCCTTCATGCTGAAAACACTAGAACAAATTGGGGTAGTGGGAACATTCCTTAACATTATAAAGGCCATCTACGCTAAGCCCATGGCTAATATCATTCTAAATGGTGAAAAACTGAAAGCATTCCCCCTAAAAACTGGAACAAGGCAGGGATGCCCTCTTTTACCACTTCTATTCAACATCGTTCTTGAGACTCTAGCCAGAGCAATTAGACAAATCAAAGAAATTAAAGAGATACGAATTGGAAAAGAAGAACTCAAACTATCCCTGTTCACTGATGACATGATTATATATTTAGAGGAACCTGGAAATTCCACCAGAAAACTCTTAGAACTCATAAGTGAATTCAGTGAAGTAGCAGGTTACAAGATCAATGCTCATAAATCCAATGCATTTTTATACATAAGTGATGAATCTTCAGAAAGAGAAGTTAGGAAAACTACCCCATTCACAATAGCCTCGAAAAAAATAAAATACTTGGGAATCAATCTCACAAAAGAGGTGAAAGACCTCTACAAGGAAAACTACAGAATATGAAGAAAGAAATTAAAGAAAACCTTAGAAGATGGAAAGATCTCCCATGTTCTTGGATAGGCAGAATTAATATTGTCAAAATGGCCATACTACCAAAAGTGCTATACAGATTCAATGCAATTCCAATTAAAATCCCAATGATGTACCTTACAGAAATAGAGCAAGCAATTATGAAATTCATCTGGAAGAAAAGAAATCCAGAATAGCTAAAGCAATCCTCAGTAGAAAGAGCGAAGCGGGGGGTATTGCAATACCAGATCTTCAACTCTATTACAAAGCAATAGTAACAAAAATGGCATAGTATTGGTACCAAAATAGACAGGTAGATCAATGGTACACAATAGAGGACATGGACACAAACTCAAATAAATAACAATTTTCTCATACTAGACAAAGGGACCAAAAATATGCAATGGAGGAAAGATAGCTTCTTCAACAAATGGTGCTGGGAAAACTGGAAAACCATATGCAACAGAATGAAATTAAACCCCTATCTCTCACCCTGCACAAAACTCAAAATGGATCAAGGACCTCGGAATCAGACCAGAGACCCTGCATCTTATAGAAGAAAAAGTCGGTCCAAACCTTCAACTTGTTGGCTTAGGATCAGACTTCCTTAACACGACTCCCATGGCCCAAGAAATAAAAGCAAGAATGAACAACTGGGATAGATTGAATCTAAAAAGCTTTCTCTCAGCAAAGGAAACTACCAGTAATGTGAAGAGAGAGCCTACAGAGTGGTAGGATATCTTTGCCACTCGTACTTCAGATACAGCACTAATTTCCAGAATCTATAAAGAACTCAAAACACTCTACACCAAGAATACAAAGAATCCAGTCGACAAATGGGCTAAGGAAATGAACAGACAATTCACAGTAGAAGATGTACAAACAATCAACAGGTATATGAAAAAATGTTCAACATCTCTAGTAATAAGAGAAATGCAAATCAAAACTACCCTAAGATTCCATCTCACCCCAATTAGAATGGCGATTATCAAGAACACAAGCAACAATAGGTGTTGGCGAGGATGTGGGGAAATAGGTACACTCATACATTGCTGGTAGGGCTGCAAATTAGTGCAGCCACTCTGGAAAGCAGTGTGGAGACTCCTCAGAAAGCTTGGAATGGACCCACCATTTGACCCAGCTATCCCACTCCTTGGCCTATACCCAAAGGACTTAAAATCAGCATACTACAGAGATACAGCCACATCAATGTTCATAGCTGCTCAATTCACCATAGCCAGGTTGTGGAACCAACCTAGATGCCTTTCAATTGATGAATGGATAAAGAAACTGTGGTATATATATACAATGGAATATTACTCCGCCATGAAGAATGATAAAATTGTGGCATTTGCAGGCAAATGGATGAAATTGGAGGATATCATGCTAAGTGAGATAAGCCAATCTCAAAAAACTAAAGGACGAATGATCTCACTGATAAGCGGATGAGGACATATAATGGGGTGTAGGAGGGGTTAGCCTTAGTGTTAGGGTTAGGTTTAGAGTTAGGGATAAGGAGGGTGGTAAGAATGGAGGAAGAAAGGACTGTATAGAGGGAAAAGAGGGGTGGGAGGGGTGGGAGGGAAGGGAAAAAATAACAGAATGAATCAAACAACAACAACAACAACAAATCTATAAAAAAAAAAAGAAAAAAGAAAAAGTGAAATCACTTCCTTTAAAATTCAGAACAAATTAAGGATGTCTACTCTCACCACTCCTACTGAATATAGTATTAGAATTTCTAGCCAGAGCAATTAGCCAAGAAAAGGAAATAAAAGGAATAAAAACAGGGAAGGAAGAAGTCAAATTATCACTCTTCCAGATGATATCTATGACCCTGCACTTAAAAGATCCAAAAAGTTCCATCAGAAGACTACTAGAGTTTATAATGAAATAATCAAATTTAGCAAAGTAGCAAGCTCTAAAATCAACATGCAAAAATCAATAACTTTACCATATACTATATACTAATGAAATATACTAATGAAATTGCTGAGAAAGAAATCTGGAGAACAATCCCATTCACAAACAAACAAAACCAAACCAACCACCCAAACAGACAAAACCTCCCAAACCTAGGAATCCAACCAAGAAGGTGAATGACCTCTACAATGAAAACCATAGAACACTGAAAAAATAAATTAAAGATACAAAAAGATGAAAATATCTCTCATGTTCATGGATAGGCAGAATTGATACTGCCTGTCAATGGTAAAATGGCCGTATTACCGAAAGCAATATACAACTTCAATGTAATCCTATGACATTTTCCATAGAACTAGAAAGAAAGAATCTGAAAATTCATTTGGAAGAAGAAAAGACACAGAGTAGACAAAATGATCTTAAGACAAACAAAACAAAACAATAACAACAACAACAACAACAACAACAAAACAATGCTGGAGGCCTCACGATACTATAGAGCTATAGTGACAAAAACTGCATGGTACTGGAATAAAAAACAGACACAAAAACCAATGGAACAGAACAGAAGTCACAGAGACAAACTTGCAAAGAAAGTCATCTGATCCTTAACAAAGGTGACAAAAGTAGACTTCGGGGAAAAGACAGCTTTTTTAACAAGTGGTCCTAGGAAAACTGGTTGTGCACATGTAGAAAAATGAGACTAGATCCTTATCTCTCACTCTGTATGAATGTAAACCCAAAATGGATCAAAGACCTAGGATTTATACCAGAAAGTATGCAACTCCTAGATGAAAATGTAGGGTCAACACTCCAACATACAAGTTAGGGGAAGAACTTCCTTGATAGAACTCCTAAAGTTCTGGAAATCATGAGAAGAGTTAATAAATGGGATGGCATCAGGTTAAAAAAACTTCTGCACAGCAAAGGAAACAATGAAGAATGTGAAGAAAGAAACCACAGAATGTGAGATAACCTTTGCTATTTACTCTACTGACAGGATAATATTCAGAATATATAAAGAATTCAAAAAACTTTCCACCAAAAGTCCAAATAACTCAATTAATAAATGGGCTAATGAACTAAACAGACAATTCCCAAAAGAAGAAATACAAATGGTTAACAAATACATGGAAAAAATGTTCAACATCTTTAGCAATTAAGGAAACTACAATGAGATTTCATCTTACTCCGGTTAGAATGGCATTTATCAAGAATATAATCAATAATACATGCTGAAGAGGATGGGGTAAAAAAGGAACACTTTTATACTGTTGGTGGGATTGTAAATTAACATACAGCCAGCACTAAAATCAGTATGGAGATTTCTCAAAAGACAAGGAATGAAACCACCATATAATCCAGCTTTACCACTCCTTGGTATTTAACCTAAAGAATTAAACAACATACTATAGTGATAAATACATACCTATGTTTATAGCACCACAATTCACAATAGACAAATTATGGAACCAGTCTAGGTATCTGTCAGTGGATGAATGGGTAAAGAAAAATGTGATATATATACACAACAGAGTTTTATTTATGCATAAAGAAGAATGAAATTATGTCATTTGCAGGAAAACAGAACTTGAGAATACTATGTTAAGCAAAATAAATCAAACTCAGATAGTCAAGGCTTGTATGTTTTCTTTCAAATGTGGAAGCTAGAGAGGATAAAAGAAAAGAAGGGTGGGGGGAATATCATGGAAAGTAAAGGGAAATCAGCAGAGGAAAGGGACCAGGGGGAGGGAGGAGAAGAGGGAAAGGGGAAATACTGGGGAACAAAATTGACCAAATTTTATTGTTGTATCATGTAAACGCATGAATATGTAACAACAAATCCCATCATTAAGTGTAATTATAGTGCATGAGTAAAAATTATGGAAAGAAAAAACATGGAAAATACATCTCAGGGACACCTTGATTTGCAGCTTGTGAGACTCTGAGCAGGAAAACTGGCTCTTCTGTGCTTAGACTTCTGTGCAATAATAAATGTGAATTATTTTAAAAAGCATTAAATACCTATGAATAAGACTATTGACAGTCATGAAGAATTATTTATGTCAATAATTCATATACTGAGACAACTTAAAGAAGACCCCAATAAATGAAAGGATTAGGGGTTGTAAATACTCATTTTAAAGCTGTCACCTCTCTCCCAACTAATCTGATTGAATGCAATCCCAATATAAAATCTCACTAGTGTGTGCTTGTGTGTGAATGTGTGTGTATGTTTGTGTAACTTGGTAAATAATTCTAAAAACTTATATGCACAGGTCCAAGAATGTCCAAGGTATTTTTTGAAGAACAGGGTGAGTGGACTTGTTTTACTAGATATTAAGACTTGTTCCAGGACTGGGGTTGTGGCTCAGTGGTACAGCAGTGGCCTGGCATGTGTGATACCCTGAGTTCAATCCTCAGCACCACATATAAGTAAATAAATAAAATAAAATCCATTGACAACTAAAAAAAATATTAAGAAAAAGACTTGTTCCAGTGCACACTGATTAAGATAGTCTTGTGAAACAGGAATATCAACAAAAACACTATAAACAATATAAATAAAGAGTGGTGGAGAAGGCATGGTTTTTATACTAAAAGGCACTTGGTCAACTGGATAACTGTTGGAAAAAAATGCCCTACCAAAAAATCAATTCCAAATAGATCTAGTATATGAATATGAAAGTCAACAAACAACAAGTGAAACCAACACTCTCCATTAAAAAAAAACACAAATAACTTCTACAACCATATAGAAAACCATATTTAGGAGCTTGGAGAGACTCCTAATAGGACACCAGAAGTACTAATTGTAAAGACAAAGAATGTTAAATTTGACTATATTAAAATTAAAGAGGGTCTGTTCACCAAAAGAGATATTTAAGAGCTAGGAAAGAAGATATTGGGAAGATATATGCAACAAACAATCACAAAGAGCTCATAACCAGTAGATGTAGAAAACAGTCACAAACGGTAAAAAATAGCTATTTCCAAATGTCCAAGAAACAAATTAAAAGGTATGCAATTGCCTTAGTAATCAGGAAAAGGCAAAATGAAACTTACCAAAACAGCTAATGCTAGAAACATGGACAATAGTAGGCACTGGTAAGGATATACAATTAGACTCTTACACACTGTTGGTGGGAGTGCAAACTGGTACAGTCACTTTAGAGAATTGTTTGAAACAATTTTCTATTAAAGCTAAGAAACTACATACCTCACAATCTAGCAACTGATCTTCAAGGTGTATACTCAAGGGAGTATACACTTGTATGTCACTGAGAGACATACAAGAATGTTCATAGCAAAAAATTTTTTTGTAATAGCTCCAGGTTGTAAACAATCTGCATGTCCATTAAAAACAGAATGGATGAATTATAATATTCCACACAATGAATACTATACAACCATGAATATGAATGAAGGATAGCAACATACAAATGGTGGATCAATCTCACAGATAAGATTTTGAGCAAAACAAATAAGATACAAAGAATATATACTGGATATGGTTCTCTTTATGCACAGTTCAAAAGGCTGACAAATCTAAACAAAAGCTTCTCATGATTCATGGTTAGCAGTAAAAATATAAAGAAAAGTGAGGAAGCTATTATTATAAATATCAGAATAACAATTCCTTTGTGGGGAGTAAGTATTGTGAGGGAAAGAAAAGGGGATTCTGGGAGGCTGGTCATGTTATATCTTTTAAAAACTTGAATGTAAATAGAAGTATGTTTACTTCTATTCAGAGTCATACATGTTTTGTAAAGTCTGCTGAATATGTGCTTTTACAAAAATGAGAATGAAAAGGTTGTTCTTTTTCTCCTATTCCATACCTGGCACAGCATAAAACTCAGGGGATCCTCTGGCTTTTCATAGACTAAATTTTCAGTGATCTGCTGAGAGAGAGCATAAGACATCACATTTTGGTTCTAAGAGAAAGTTATGCAGCTAGGTTATAACTAACCAATCTTTCCAAATAACCTAATATATACCATAGCATTTTGAAAAAATTAATGTATCTCTACAAATTGACAACTTACTTTCTTACTACTGAAAAACTTAGGCAGCTTCAGATAAAATTTGGAGGGCAAAAAATTTAATAATAAGTAGAAATGGATATTTATAGTAGTTTCTAAGGTGATAGAGGTAGTGAGAAATTTTAGAGAATCTTTGGTTTGACAATTGTGATTTCACTAGACTGATAAATTATAAGTTATTTGCTTTGAAGAGCAGTCAAAGAAAAGAATTCTGACTAAAAATTGAACACATGATGTTAACCCTGTATATAGCCTTTCTTCTGAGATATTGGATTCTAAAAGGTGAAAATTATGTTAATTATTTTGCAATATTAAATGAGATTGAATATATCAAATTTCAAAGACTCACTTCCATACCTTTGTGTTGTTATTGAATAACACAAAAAATTAAATAAAGTAATACACTTTTCATTTGCAGGGAATAACAATCAGGCAAGTTTTAGGTATACAATATTCAGATATGTTTATTGTACGCACATCATTCAATTATATGTTTCATATATATATTTCAATTGAACATATACTTGGAAACTACTTTTTAAATTACTTTTTTTTTTTTTTGGGTGCTAGGGTTTGAACCAAGGGCCTTGTGCTTACGAAGCAAGCACTCTACCGACTGAGCTATCTCCCCAGCCCCTTAAATTACTTTTTTAAACTCACAATTAAAGAGAAGGATTGAGAAATTTACCTGGAATATTTGCAGAATGTTGTGCTTCTCCATGTACTGAAGTGAAACTTCATAAGGATCTTCATAAACTCCGGGAGGCTTCCTTTTATATGCACCTTGATTGGTCATATGAGAACTCTTTGCTTGCTCCTCTGAATAATCATCCTGAAATGGAAATATCCCCCCCTTTACCAAGTAGTTTTTAATAAATTTAAAAGTTCCAGCAATTTTTGCTGTTCCAACCAGTGGAATCTAGTACTGACAGTATCTTACTAGCAGGAGTCAGAGACAGCGACTTAGCTCATCCTTCAAGCAATATGATATACCTCGAGTCCTGGCAGTTACCTTGGACATCTCCAATCTACTTCAAATACTTTTCCCTTCACAGGGATCTCCAGTCAAATCCAAATTTCTTCCCTTGGTAGAAACCTAGAGAGGGGAGGTGACTTAGTGCCACAGAGTTAGTAACAGAACCAGAATTTGAAACTTAGGTTTTCTAAATACTAGTTCCTTGATCCTTCCCAATGGGCCTTAGAGTAGTAGAGGAAGAAATTCATCTTTCCTACCCTTCTCCTAACCTTCCTGAAACTTATGGGTCACACTCAACATGTAATTTATTTCTCATCCTTTATCCAATATGTGTCTTCTTACCCCTTATCCCTACCTCATTCCACAGGCCTCTCTCCACTACCACCCATGGTACATATCAAATACCCCTTTAACCTACAGTACTGATTCCTGTGGCTTGATTTTTTTCTTGTCTGAGGACATCCAATTTAGTTGAGACGGAGGGCAATCTTTGGTAAAAGCTTTGGTTTTTTTCTAGAAAATGTCCAGTGAATCTGGTATCAATTGGGTACTGGGATTGCAAAGGGCTTCTACTTTCAGTTTCCATTTCAAATGAAATTGTGGATTTTAAGAATGTTTCGCTATCCTCAAATGTGCAGGGCTGTATTTTGTATTGACCCTCTTTGCCATCACCAAACTGGGGAAATAGTCCATACTCAGACACAGAGGAAGATAGGTAGTCTTTAAGGTAAGCCTCTCTGTCTACCAGGTAGTCAGCCTGGTCAAGTTGACTGAAGTCATCCTCCTCAATCTTAAGCTGGTCAACTTGGTCAAAAGTTTGCTGTTCAGTTCCTTCAGTGGCTTGGTCCTCAACATTGTAGAGGGTTGTTACATATGTTCCATAGTCAGCTTTATCAACTTTCTTGTAAGTTCTTTTCTCAGTTAGGCTGTCCACAATCTCTTCAGAAGTTCCTGGGTCAGATGACTCAGACAGTCTCTGGTAAGTTTTTTCCAAAGTTTTTCTTTCAGCCTGGTAAGATGTTCTGGGTATCATTTGTCCAGAAACTGTTGGATCAGGTGGAATGGACAATCTATCATCAGTCTGCCCAGAAGCTCTTTTCTCACTCTGGCTGGATATTCCGTGGTCACTTTGTACGGAAGCTCCTCTTTCAGACTGGGTGGACATTCTGTGGTCAGCCTGCTCAGAAACTCTTCTCTCGACCTGTCTAGACAAGCTCCTTCAGTCCATTCAGAAGTCCCTTGATCAGTCAAGCCAGGCACCTGGCGATCAGTCAGCACATATGCGACGTTTTCAACTTGGTCGTATGTCTTGTCACCAGTCTGTTCAGATGATTTTAGCTCATCCTGGTCATATGGGCTGTTCTCCAGGTGTTCAGAGTCTTCGTGGTTAGCTTGGTCAAACATGATGGGTTCAGGCTCTCCAGATAGTCTTTGGGCAGTTCGGTCAGCTATTCTGTGATCAGTTTGGTCATATGCCTCCCCTTGATCCTGGTTCTTTTGGTTGTCATCTTTTTGGTTATCAGTGTGGCCAGCAGTTGGGTATGCGGCTGGGCTTTCTTCTTCCAGGGATTCTCCTGGATCCTCTTCTGCAGGATCGTCCATTCTCTGAGATCTCCCTGACTGGTCTCAGTTGCCAGGCGCTGTGGGCGGGGCCGCGCCGTCGTCCCGGAGACCCTAGTAGAGCGTGGCTTCCTTAGGCTTTGTTCCTGCCTGGGCGTCCGCCTGGATGGGCGAGTTAGCGCCTGGCCCTGGCCATAGTGCTCTCAGCAGGACCGCAGGGTTCTGACTGCAGCCTTCTACTGAGGAGCGTGCCTCCCCCACGCGGCAACCACCACCTCCCAGCATACAGGCCTTGGGGCCCACTTGGATGTCTCCAGTCCTACCCTCCTGGGTTTCCGCAGAGGGTCCCAGCGGTGTGAGAACTAGACCTTCTCAGGTACCACTCCTCCAATTCACACCCCCAAACCACAAGCGGGCCACGTACCTTAACAGAGATTCCCTGTTACCGTCAAATCAAAGTCATGCTTCTTCCAATTTTGACTTTTGTGTTACTATAGTTGTGTTGCAAGGTTGCATGGTGTGTTAGTGTTGGGCACCGTGCTAGTAAATCTAGAATGCTAGAATCTAAATGTTATTCTTTAGGTTCTTAACGATATTGGGGTGATGTGGCTAAATGGTCTTTTTTAAAAAATATATATTTTAGCCATGCCGTGTGGGCAGGCCTATAATCCCAGCTACTTGGTCTGCTGAGGCAGGAGGATCACAAGTTTGAGGTCAGCCTCAGCAATTTAGACTCAAGCGATTTAGTGAGGCCTATCTCAAAAGGGCTGGGGACATAGCTTAGTGGTTAGGTGCCCCTGGGTTCAATCCACAGTACCAAAGCAAAACAACCCCACCCCACACACTGAAAAACAACAAATACATTTTACAGTACTTCTTTCAAAACAGTGCCAGTGCTATTTTCAGTGGTACAAGGAAGAGTTTAGAGCTAATACTAATGTTACCAAAACCATATGGATTTTTCCTTACAGTAAAGGAGTATAGAAAGGAGAGTTTTACCCCTCCCAGCCTCTTCTGTCTCACAGGACAGGTTAGCAATTTCCCACCTCCTTTGTAAAGCACATCTGGCTGTTGGAAACAAGCCCCAAGGTGTTTTCTTGATGAATTGGACCTATGATCTATGCCTGGACCACCAGAGAAGGAAGTTCCATTGAGAATGATTCTAAAATCACACATTCAGTGATCTTAGACCAGAAAGAAGGTATAGGAGGAGGCCAAACCCGAGTTCTAGAAAGGAAGGGAGTAAAGAAAGTGGGAGAAAGATACCAGCAGGAATATTGAACAAGGAGTTTGCACTTGATAGTGGTGGCCAGTGGGGTCCAGGTTTTGAGATTTGGCTCCTTCATTTGAAATAAATCTTATTAATGCACTTCAGAGTCTGCAGACCCTCTACATTCAGAAGCGGATAGTAAAGAGGTAGACATTTTGCTTCAATTCTCCAAAACCTAGAATCACTAAGGCAGGCCAAAGATTGTCAGGCATTCCATCAGTAGGAGTTTAGGGATGAGCAATTAGAGATGAGGTTTAAATCTAATTGTAAATAGTTGTGATCAGCTGTATGTAGTAACTGTCAGCACAAAAACAAAACAAAAAAACAGGGGCAGTACAGAAGCCTCAGGAATCATGTCAGCTGTTTATTCAGAAACAAAGTTTCACACCAGATCAGGGAATGCAGGGATGAAATGGCACCAGTTGACCCACTCTGGTGGAAAAATGAGCCACTGAACAAAGAAAGGGACTGGTTTCTATAGTGTGAGGGGTGGTCTAGTGAGCATATCAGTTTCCTTGGGCACTCAGGAATTTGAGCTGTTTTGGGCGGGGGTCTGTGGGCAGTGTCTGGAGAGGATTTACTTTGAAGGAGATTAAGGCCTCCTAGAGACTCTAGGGGTGATAAAACACCTCCTCCCTGTCTGCAGCTGGGACCTGGAAAACATTTGTCTTGGGAGATGAAGGATGTCAGTGCCTGGCCTTCTTTTCACTCCCTTTCCCCAGGCTACATTATCTTGGGGATTTTTCATTTCCATATCTATTAGTAACCATACTTAGAAGCACAAAGGGGTAACTAGACTCACTGGAGGAAAATCATTTATGTAAACATTCCTAGAACATAGTGGGTGCTCAAGAAGTGTTTATTGAATATGAGTTTATGAATTATCTGCCACTTTTGTTTTATTTAAGATTGTGTAGAGCAAACAAACACTGTTTAGAGTAACATAGATATAAGCTATGGTTGTAGGCATTGGTATGGCAGATCTGTTTTTTCATTTTATAATTTAAGTATACTCATGTAGAAAAGCAAGAAAAAATAAGCATAAAGGAAAACATGTCCTTAGCACTCAAGATGTAATTTTATTAATATTTTGATGTACATCATTCTGGAATTAGCCCGATGCAAATCCATATGCCTGTATCTTAATTTTATGTATTTATTTTTTATTTTATTGTAAACAAATGGGATACATGTTGTTTCTCTGTACATGGCGTAAAGGCATACCATTTGTGTAATCATAAATTACATAGAGTAATGTTGTTTGATTCATTCTGTTATATTTTCCCTTCCCCCCACCCTCCCACCCCCTCTTTTCCCTCTATACAGTGCTTCCTTCCTCCATACCTAACCCTAACTCTAACCCTAGACACTAACCCTTCCTCCCCCCATTATGTGTCATCATCCACTTATTAGGGTTATCATTCTTCCTTTGGCTATTTGAGATTGGCTTATCTCACTTAGCATGATATTCTCCAATTTCATCCATTGCCTGCAAATGCCATAATTTATCATTCTTTATGGCTGAGTATATTCCATTGTATAATATACCACAGCTTCTTTATTCACTCATCAATTGAGGGAATCTAGGTTGGTTCCACAGACTGGCTATTGTGAATTGAGCAGCTATGAACATTGATGTGGCTGTATCTCTGTAGTATGCTGATTTAAGTCCTTTGGGTAGAGGCCAAGGAGTGGGATAGCTGGGTCAAATGGAGGGTCCATTCCAAGTTTTCTAAGGAATCTCCACACTGCTTTCCAGAGTGGCTGCACTAATTTGCAGTCCCACCAGCAATGTATGAGTGTACCTTTCTCCCCACATCCTCGCCAACACCTGTTGTTGCTCGTATTCTTGATAATCGCCATTCTAATTGGGGTGAGATGGAATCTTAGGGTGGTTTTGATTTGCATTTCTCTTATTACTAGAGATGTTGAACATTTTTCCATATGTTTCTTGATTGCTTATAGATCTTCTTCTGTGAAGTGTCTATTCATTTCCTTAGCCCATTTGTTGACTGGATTATTTGAATTCTTGGAGTAAGTTTTTTGAGTTCTTTATAGATTCTGGAGATTAGTGCTCTATCTGAAGTATGATTGGCAAAGATTTTCTCCCACTCTGTAGGCTCTTTCTTTGCATTGCTGATAGTTTCCATTGCTCAGAGAAAGCTTTTTAGTTTGAATCTATCCCAGTATTGATTCTTGCTTTTATTTTTTGTG
Organism: Sciurus vulgaris; assembly: GCF_902686455.1. Classification (NCBI taxonomy): domain Eukaryota; kingdom Metazoa; phylum Chordata; class Mammalia; order Rodentia; family Sciuridae; genus Sciurus; species Sciurus vulgaris. The sequence goes on along the minus strand of NC_136470.1, from coordinate 69,452,577 downwards.
CTATGGGAGTCCTGTTAAGGAAGTCTGGTCCCTAAGCCGACATGTTGAAGATCTGGACCTACTTGTTCTTCTATATCTGCAGGGTCTCTGGTCTGATTCCGAGGTCCCTTAATCCATTTGGAGTTTAGTTTTGTGCATGATGAGAGATATGGGTTTAGTTTCATTCTGTTGCATATGGATTTCCAATTCTCCCAGCACCATTTGTTGAAGAGGCTGTCTTTTCTCCATTGCATATATTTGGCACATTTGTCTAGTATGAGAAAATTGTATTTATTTGGGTTTGTGTCCGTGTCCTCTATTCTGTACCATTGATCTACCTTCTATTTGGTACCAATACCATGCTGTTTTTGTTACTATTGCTTTGTCGTAGAGTTGAAGATCTGGTATTGCAATACCCCCTGTTTCACTCTTCCTGCTAAGGATTGCTTTAGCTATTCTGGGTTTCTTATTCTTCCAGATGAATTTCATAATTGCTTGCTCTATTTCTGTAAGGTACGTCATTGGATTTTAATTGGAATTGCATTGATTTCTATAGCACTTTAGGTAGTATGGCAATTTGACCAATATTAATTCTGCCTATCCAAGAACATGGAAGATCTTTCCATCTTCTAAGGTGTTCTTTAATTCTTTCTTTAGTGTTCTGTAGTTCTCATTGTAGAGGTCTTTCCACCTCTTTTGTGAGACTGTTCCCAAGTCTTTATTTTTTTCGAGGCTATGTGAATGGGGTAGTTTTCCTAATTTCTCTTTCGGAAGATTCATCACTTATGTATAAAAATGCATTGATTTATGAGCAATTGATTGGGTTAACCTGCTACTTACTGATTCACTTATGAGTTCTAAGAGTTTTGCTGGTGAAATTTCCAGGTTCCTCTAAATATATAATCATGTCATCAGCGAACAGGGATAGTTTGAGTTCTTCTTTTCCAGTTCGTCTCCCTTAATTTCTTTGGTTTGTCTAATTGCTCTGGCTAGAGTCTCAAGAACGATGTTCAATAGAAGTGGTGAAAGAGGGCATCCCTGCCTTGTTCCAGTTTTTAGGGGGAATGCTTTCAGTTTTTCACCATTTAGAATGATATTAGCCATGGGCTTAGCATAAATGGCCTTTACAATGTTAAGGAATGTTCCCACTATCCCTAATTTTTCTAGTGTTTTGTGCATGAAGGGGTGCTGTATTTTATCAAATGCTTTTTCTGCATCTATTGAAATAATCATGTGATTCTTGACTTTAAGTCTATTGATATGGTGAATGACATTTATTGATTTCCTGATGTTGAACCAACCTTGCATCCCTGGGATGAAACCCACTTGATCATGGTGCACTATCTTTTAATATGTTTTTGTATGCGATTTGCTAAAATTTTGTTGAGAATTTTTGCGTCGATGTTCATTAGGAATATTGGTCTGAAATTTTCTTTCCTCGATGTGTCTGTCTGGTTGAGGTATCAGGGTGATATTGGCTTCATAGAATGAGTTTGGGAGAGTTCCCTCCTCTTCTATTTCATGGAATACTTTGAGGAGTATTGGAATGAGCTCTTCTTGAAAGGTTTTGTAAAACTCAGCTGAGAACCCATCTGGTCCCAGGCTTTCTTTGTTGGTAGGCTTTTGATGACCTCTTCTATTTCATTGCTTGAAATTGATCTGTTTAAGTTGTGTATGTCCTCCTATTCAGTTTAGGTAATTCATGTCTCTAGAAACCTGTTGATGTCTTCGAGGTTTTCTGTTTTGTTGGAGTATAGATTTCAAAGTAGCTTCTAATTATGTTTTGTATTTCACTCGTGTCTGTTGTGATATTTCCTTGTTCATTCCAAATTTTAGTGATTTGAGTTTTCTCTCTCCTTCTCTTTGTTAGTGTGGCTAAGGATTTATCAATTTGTTTATTTTTCAAAGAACCAACTATTTATTTTGTCAATTTTTTCTATTGTTTCTTTTGTTTCAATTTCATTGATTTCAGCTCTGATTTGATCTATTTCCTGTCTTCCTACCACTTTGGTGTTGCTCTGTCTTTTTCTAGGGCTTTAAGCTGTAGTGGTTAAAGTCGTTATTAGTTGTTGATTTTTTTCTTCTTTTATTGATAACGCTCCATTAAATAAATCTTCCTCTAAGTATTGCTTTCATGGTATCCCAGAGATTTTGATGTGATGTGTCTTTGTTCTCGTTTACTTCTAAGAATTTTTTTATTTCCCTCCTGATGTCTTCTGTTATCCATTCATCATATAATAGCGTATTATTTAAGCTCCAGGTGTTGGATTAGTTTCTGTTTTTTATTGTCATGTATTTCTAATTTCAATCCATTATGATCTGATAGAATACAAGTAGTATCTCTATGTTCTTGTATTTGCTAACATTAGCTTTATGGCATAAAATATGGTCCTATTTTAGAGAAGGATCCATGTGCTGCTGAGAAGAAGGTATATTCACTCTTTGGTGGATGGTATGTTCTATATGTCTGTTAAGTCTGAATATTGATTGTGTTATTGAGATCTATTGGTTTTCTTTTATTCAGTTTTGTTTGGAAGATCTGTCATGGTGAGAGAGGTATGTTAAAATCGCCTAGTATTATTGTGTTGTGTCTATTGATTTCTGGAATTGAGAAGGATTTGTTGACGTACAAGGATGAGCCAATGTTCGAGGCATAGATATTTATGATTGTTGTGTCTTTCTGATTTATGCTTCCCTTAAGCAGTGTGAAAATGTCCTTCTTTATCCCTTCTAACTTGGCTTGGAGTCCACATTATCTGAAATGAGGATGGATACTCCAGCTTTTTTTGTTGTGTCCATATATGCGTGATATGTTTTTCCCATCCTTTCACCTTTAGTCTGGGAGATCTCTTTCTATGAGATGAGTCTCTTGCAGGAGCATATTGTTGGATTTTTTCTTTTAATCCAATCTGCCAGTCTATATCTTTTGATTGATGAGTTCAGGCCATTAACATTCAGGGCTATTATTGTGATATGATTTGTATTTCCAGTCATTTGGCTCATTTTTGTTTTTTGACACGACTTGGTTTCTCCTTTATTTGGCTAGTCCTTTAGGGTAGTTCCTCCCTTTGCTGATTTGTATCATTGTTTTTCATCTCTTCCTCATGGAATATTTTGCTGAGAATGTTCTGTAATGCCGGCTTTCTTTTTGTAAATTCTTTTAGTTTTGTTTATCATGGGAGGATTTTATTTCATCGTCAAATCTGAAGGTAAGTTTTGCTGGGTATAAGATTCTTGGATGGCATCCATTTTCTTTCAGGGCTTGATATATGTTGTTCCAGGCCCTTCTAGCTTTTAGGGTCTGGATTGAAAAATCTGCTGATATCCGTATTGGTTTTCCCCTGAATGTAATTTCTTTTCTCTTGCAGCCTTTATAATTCTGTCTTTATTTTGTATGTTAGTATTTTCATAATAATGTGCCTTGGTATGGGTCTGTTGTAATTTTGTGTAGTTGGAGTTCTATAAGCCTCTTGTATTTGGTTTTCCATTTCATTCTTCAGATTTGGGAAATTTTCTGATATTATTTCATTGAATAGATTGTTCATTCCTTTGGTTTGTTTCTCTGTGCCTTCCTAAATCCCAATAATTCTCAAATTTGGCCTTTTCATGCTATCCCATAATTCTTGTAGATTCTGTTCATGATTTCTTACCATTTTCTCTGTTTGGTCAACTTTATTTTCACGATTAAACATTTTTTCTTCAATGCCTGAGGTTCTGTCTTCCAAGTGTTCTATTCTATTGGTTATGCTTTCTATGGAGTTTTTAATTTGGTTTATTGTTTCCTTCATTTCAAGGACTTTTATTTGTTTGTTTTTCAGTATCTCTAACTCTTTATTGAAATGATCTTTTGCTTCCCGTATTTGGTCTTTTAACTGTTGATTGGTGTGATCATTTAATGCCTGCATTTGATCCTTCATCTCCTCGTTTGCTTCTCTGATTGTTTTAATTATGTACATTCTGAACTCTCTGACATTTCTTCTGCCATGCTCTCTTTGGGTTTTATTGATATAGCATCTAGGTTTGTTTGGGACATTTTCTTCCCTTGTTTTCTCATATTGGTCAGATATCAGTGGGACTCTGAGATACTGCAGATTTCCTCTTTTGGCTTATGGTGTCCCTGTAGATTTCCAGTATATCACCTCCTAACCTTCGATAGCCTGAAGTGTTGGAGGAACTTGATAATGTAGTGCTTCCAAAGAAAGCTGCCCCTGGTCCGCAGCTGGGTGCGGGATTGGGGGATAGGTGTGCTCAGAAAGCCTCTCACTAGGTGGGCCTGCTCCGAGAAGCATGCTGTGGACTGGGCCTGCCACCGGATGGAGCTGGGTTGCTCGAGAAAGCCTTAGGCCCCACTGCCCTAGTCCGAGAAGCTGCCTGTGGACGGGACCGGGGCCGCTACTGGGGCCTGGGTGTGTGCAGAAAGCCTCTCACTGGGTTAGTCTGCTCCAAGAAGCTGGCTGTGAAACAGGCCTGCCGCCGGATGCATCTGGGCTGCTCGGGATAGCCTCTCGCTGCCCTGCCATGGTTCGAGAAGCTGTCTGAGGACTGGCACCCGCCGCTGGGCACGGACTCGGGGCTGGGTATGCTCAGAAAGCCTCTCAATAGGCGGGTCTGCTTGGAGAAGCTGACTGTGGGCCCGGCCTGCTGCTGGATGAAGCCAGGCTGCTTGGGAATGCCTTTCGATGCCCTGCCCTGGACTGAGAAGCTGCCTGCGGACTGGACCGGGGCCGCCACTTGTGGCTGGGTGTGTGCAGAAAGCCTTTCACTGGGTGGTTCTGCTCTGAGAAGCTGGCTGTGGATCAGGCCTGCCGCCAGATGGAACCGGGCTGCTCAGGAAAGCCTCTCACCGCCCTGCCCTGCTCCGAGAAGCTGCCCACTGCCCCGGCCTGCTGCCTGGGCTGAGCTTCACCCCATGGAGTGACTCACCCAGCGTCTCTGAGTTGGTCCAAGTCTCTCAATACCTCCCCTTCTTGAATCCTGAGTTCTGGAGCGACAGGAGATGCAGTCACCCTCTAGTCCGCCATCTTGAAAACCCTGATTCTCTGTTGTTAGTTTTCTGAGTAGTGGGGTTAAAGGTGCATGCCACTATACCTAGCCTACATTATTTAATTTATTGTTGTGTCCTTGTACATAGTATTCTCTTATTTTCCTTTTCTTTTTGAAAGACAAGTAGTAATAACCCCTATTTCATTCCTGATTTTAGTCATTTGAGTTTTGTTGATTTTTATGTGCTCAGTATAATTTAGAAAATTGTACTTTTTTTGGTCTTTCAAAAAAATCAACTTGAAATTATTTTTTTCTCTCATTTTTCTATTCTCTGGTGCATTAATGTCTATCTAGTCTTTGTTATTATTATTTATTATTTCATTCTTTCTGCATGGTGCTAGCATAGTTTGCTCTCCTTTTATAGTTTCTTAAGGTGAAAATTTAAGTCATTGATTGGGAACCTTTGATCTTTTAAAATATTTATAACTCTAAACTTTTCTCTAAGTATTGCTTTTCTGCATTCCATAAGTTTTGGTATGTTGTGCTTGCATTAAATTCATATCAAAGTGATTTCTAATTTCTTCTGTGATTTTTTTCTTTGACCCATTAGTATTTAGGAATGTATTATTTAATTTTCATATATTTGTGAATTTCCTAATTTTTTCTTTCATCAATTTCTAATTTAATTTGACTGGAATGAGATAACATGCCTTGTATGATTTTAAAACACTATGATGTATCTTGTTTAAATAAATAGTCCCCAAATACCAACATTGTAGCAGGCATTCAATTTTTAAAATTATTGAGATATTTAACATTCTTATTTTTATATTATTTTTACAATCTTTTGTGTGTAATTTATGTTCACAGCACATCTGAGTCCAGACAAGCCATATTTCCCATGTTCAAAGCCACAGGTCAGTGACTACTTTATGGAAAACAACTTTTTTTTATGTTTATTGATTCTTGTTTCATGGCCTAGCATGTGGTTTATTTTAGAGAATGTTCATGTGCATTTCAAATTCTATGTTTTGTTAGGATTCCACATCTTGTACTTAAGATTTCCTAAAAACAACTATTTAATTATTATTATTATTTTTAAAGAGATTGGTTCTTGCTATGTTGCCCAGGTTGTCGTTAAACTCCTGGACACAAGCGATCCTCCTGCCTCAGCTTCCCATGTAGCTGGGACTACAGGGCATATGTCACTGCACCCAGCTTTAATTTTTAAAGTATGGAATTCATATATTATGTTGTTATAATGTAGACTCTTCCTCCACCCACACTTCCTCATTTTTTTTTTCAGATAAGAAGAGATGTCTCTGGTGGAACTTTTGCTCTGGTGGGACTATTTTTCTAGAACTTGTAAGTGATGTACATTGAGAAGATTTTATTTACTATTAGCAGTTATCTCTGATGGCCTAGCTGATTTTTTTTGTGATGCTCTCTCCTCTCATTCTCCAGATATTAAACATCTTTCATTTCTTAGTCCTGTGAAACATCATTTTCCATTTCAAAAGATATTCCACATAAGAAATCTGTAGTGTAGCTATACCAATAGGCAGTTATTTTAAATAGAAATCAAGAAAGCTATTCCTTTTACAATAGCTACAAAAAAAATACCTAGAAGTAAATTTAACCAAAGAGGTAAAAGATGTCTACCATGAAAACAATAAAACATTGCTGAAAGAAATTGAAGATAAAACATACAGGAAATGGAAAGACATTCCCTGTGTATGGATTCGAAAAATTAATATCTTTAAAATGCCTATACTACACAAAGCAATCTATAGATTCAATGCAATCCCTATCAAAATACCAATGTAATTCTTCAGAGATTTAGAAAAAGCAGTCCTCAAATTTTTATGCAAACACACACACACACACACACACACACACACACACAACCCAAATAACAACTAAACAGGGGACATTACCTGACTTCAAATATGATACAAGGCTGTAGTAATCAAAACAGCATGGTATTAGCTTAAAAACAGACACATCAGTCAGTGGAACTGAATAGAAAGCCAAGAAGTAAACCAATATGGCCAGGTGATTTTTAAAAGAGGTGCTAAGAACAGACAGTAGGGAAAGGACAATCTTCAATAATTCGTGCTGGGAAAATAGATATCCACATGCCAAAAAAAAAAAAAAAAAAAAAAATGAAATCAGACCCCTATTTCTTACCAGTTACAAAAGTCAGCACAAAATTGATTAAAGATTTAAATATAAGATGTGAAGCTGTGCAATTACTAGAAGAAAATGGGGGAATGCTTCAGGTCATTTGAATGGACAAGGCTGTTTTGACAAGACCCCATAAGCACGGGAAGCAAAAGTGAAAATTGACAAACATGATTTCATCAAGCTGAAACATTTTTGCATAGCACAGAAAAAATCAAGAGACAATAGAGAATGGGAGAAAATTTTTTAAAAATTATATAGATGACAAGTGGTAAATATCTAGAGTGTAAGAACTCAAACAACTCAATAGTCAAAAACCAAATAACCAGATCAATAGATAAGCAATAGATCTAAGTAGACATTTTTCCAAAGAAGGTGTACAAATGACCAATAGGTACATGCAAAAATGTTCAACATCATTCACCATCCGGGAAATCCAAATCAAAACCACAGTAGGGTATCATCTCCCTCAAGTAAGAATGGCAATTATCAAAAGACAAAAGGTAACAAGTACTGGTATGTGGAGAAAAGGAATTCCTTTGCACACTGTTGGTGAGAATGTAAGTTAGTGTAGCCAGTATGGAAAACTGTTCCTCCAAAATTAAAAGTAGAACTACCCTGTGATTCAGCAATTCTACTGCCAGGCATATATATCCAAAGAAAATGAAATCAATAAGTTGAAGAGACATTTGCACTCTCATGTTTATTGCAGCATTGTTCACAATAACGAAGAAATGGGAAAAAAATCCCTAAGTATCCATGATGAATGGATAAATGTGGTTAAAAAAAAAAAGAAAAATGAGGTACATATGCAGTGGGATACTGTTTATCCATAAAAAGACGGAAATACTGTCATTTGCAACAACATGGATAGAACTGGAGATCATTATGTTAAGTGAAATATTGCCAGGCAGAAAGACAAGCACCCACGATTTCTTTCATATGTAAAACTTATGAAAGTTGCTTTTGTAGAAGTTGGAGGTAGAATAGTGGTTACCAGGGGCTTGGAAAATGGGGAACAGAAATTGGGAGGGATGGGGAGAATTCGATCAATGGATACTAAGTTAGGGAACATGAAACTCTGGGGTGCTATTGCACAGTAGGGTGACTATAGATAACAATAGTTTACTTTATTTCAAAAAGTTAGAAGAAAAGATTTTGAGTGTTTTTACCACAAAGAAGTGATAAAAATTTGAGGAGATAGATATATTTAACCTTATTTCACCCTGCTTAAATATTACACAATGACACATCAGATGGTACCCCATAATATGTACAATTTTAATATATCAGTTAAAAGTTGAAAAATACTATTTATGGAAATTGTATATATATATAGAAGAAAAAAAGGAAAGGGAAGGGATGACAGCTGTCCATCTCCTTTGGGAATAGGTTATAATGCTCCCAACATGGGACTGATTTAATTAATGCTCCTATATGTAGAAAAGCATTCCAGAGCTTTATACACAATTATGCGTGGAGGGAGAAGAAGGACTTAGAAAACAAGGTGTTATTTTAACTAATTATCTCTGTGCTTGGGAAGCTAGTTCTAACATATAACTTGGTTAAAAAGCTAATTTAAATTTTAAAAATATTATTGAGCCAGATATGGTGGCACACACCTGTAATCCCAGCACCTGGAGAGGCTAAGGCAGGAGGATCACATCAAAGTTAGCCTGCACAATTTAGCAAGGCCCTAAACAACTTAGCAAGACCCTGCCTTGAAATAAAAAAAGAGCTGGGGATGTGGCTCAGTGGTTAAGTGCCCCAGGGTTCAATCCCTGGTATCAAAAAAATAAAAAATTTTAAAAAATGAGCACTTGCTCTGTTTCACGCAATATGATACAATAATAAAAAAAAAAAGTATACAGTTTTGAACCCATTATTATGGTTCGAATATGAGGTACCCCTGAAAAGCTTGTGTGTTAGGTAATGCAAAAATGTTCAGGGGTGGAAATGATTAGATTATGAGAGTTATAATCTCATCCGTGGATTAAATCCATTTTATAGATTAATTAAATGGACTACTGGGTGATAACTATAGGCAGGTAGGGCATGGCTGGAGGCCATAAGTCCAACTGGGATTGCACCATTGTGGATTATATCTTGTCTCTGGTTCCTTGTGCTCTCTGTGTACTGGCTAGCATAAAGTTTGAGTATCTTTCTCATCACATTCTTCTACCAAGATGTTCTGTCTTATTTCAGGCCTAGAAACAAGGAATCAGTTGACCACGAACTGAATCTCTGACGCCCTGAGTCCAAAATAAACTTTTCTTCCTCATGTTGTTCTTGTCAGGTATTGGTCACAGCTTGCTAAAGTGACTAACGCACTCAAGAATTTCATATTTTTAGAAGAGAATTTTGATTAAAAAAACAAGTAATTATAAATGTGTTGTTAAAAGCTAGATGGGGAGAAATACAAACAACCATTGGCATATACATATGTGTATATATACACACATATATACATATTTGCATGTATGTATACACATGCACATTCTCAACCCAATTTAAAGAGTGGGAAGAAGTGACATAAAAGTAATATGGATAGGGAGTTGTTGTTTTAGGTCCTCTGGAGCGCTAAAGGCTGGCTGCAGCTTCTTCATTCACTAACTATTGTCTCGGCAAAATTTTTTAACTGTTCTAAGCTTTAGTTTTCTCATATTTAAAATGTGGACATATAGTATTCACCTTATTGATTTGTTGTGAAAATAAATGAGTTACTACATATAAATAACTTAGCACAGTGCTTTAGTAAATAATAAAAAATGGTAAGCTCATTATTATTATGCTGAGAGCTGAAACGTTATTAATAGTTAAGTGGATGAGGGTGGTCAGTGTCAGGAGAATATTCCAGGCAGAAAAAGCACATATCGAATGCTTGCGGGCAAGACAAGATCATGGGGTGTTTGAGTAACTAACAGAAATTCAATATGCTTTAATATTGAGGACGGAACTGATGATAATAGATCACGCAGAAGAGGTAGACAGGGGTCATATCACAGAAGCAGTTTGGCCTTTATCCCAACAGTATGCGAAGTCATCAAAGGATTTCTTGCAGGGATCTGACATGATTAGACTTGCATTTTAGCCTTTCCTTGTTGTAATGGGGAAAATGGATTGAAGGAGGGAAAAAAACTGGAAGTATGGGGGGCTAGGAAGACCTTATTATAGAAACTTCCATTTTGAAAATGGCCAAGTAAAACAATGGCACTATCCTCCTATTCTAGAAATCAGTCCAAGGTTGGACAAGCAGAAACAGAAATGCAAGCTCCATCTTTGAGAAATGCTGGATTAATCTATAACCTTGAGCCACAATGTACGAGAAAGCTTTACTGAGAGCAGTTGTGGCTAAAGAATAGGGGCAACTGTGTGGAGAATGCTGTATATAATATGTATATATATAAAACATATATATATTTATTTATTTCAGGCAAAACTGGCAGAGAATAGTTTCCCTGAGGGAAAAACACCAATTCCTTATTTTGGAATAATGGTACTATGGCAGAGGGAACATCTGTAGACTACTTAATACCAGTGAGAAGCAGGAGTGATTGGGACAACAACAAAGAACCACACTAATAAACCATGTCTAAGTTATATGTTTTATCTTATTGGTGGGACAGGGTGGAGGACAGAGATTCTACAATGAGTGCAGCCCTATAGCAATTGATCCTTGTCAATTGGAGAGAAGTAAAAGGAGAGAAAGCTTATATACATAACCCTGTGTCATTGCATCACCATGAGTCAGGAGAATTTCTGCTAATTTAGAACAGGATCTTCATTCTGTCCTCTTAAATCTCCTATCAATTAGTGATCATATGAATAATTCATTGCATTCAAATATGAGCAGTAATAAAAAAGAATTCGCCTAGGATCTATATAAATGAAGCAAAAAAAGGGGGGGGAGGGAGAAAAGGACAATAAACAAGTAGGAGAAGAAACTTTCATCAGAAAAAATGCTATTATAAATCACTTAAAATTTTTGACAAACCATGTTGCCATGCATTAAAAGGTAAAACGGAAAAGCTTAATTAGACACTGCCCCCATAAAAATGAACTCAAAACAAAGAACTCCTAGGACTCAGAGAAGATACTCTGAGATGGAGAGGGAATTGAAAAATGAGTTCAGGGAAGAAATGGAAGAGAAATAGGAAACTATTATAGAAACAAAGGTGTCATTAAAGCAGCCCAAAAAGAACTAGATATAACTGAAAACACACTGGATCAAGTGAGTTGAAATAAGGAAAAGAAAAGAAAAAGAAAAATGAAAAAAATGGAATCCCCAAAGAATTTAGAAGGATTAGGGACAAAAATAATTGATAAGAAGAAAAAGAGACGATACCAATTTACACCAGTGAATACAGAGTGAATGGAATGGATGCAATATTTCAATATATAATTCAATTTTTTTTCTGGAAATAAAAATAGCCCTGGATTTATATATGGAAAAGGTATTAGATGGTCATTGCTGACATCATATTCTAACAAATTACTCTACCTCAAAGATTAAGACTCCTTCATACACCTAGGCAGAAAGATGAAATCGCATGTAAGGAAAAAATCAGATTGGTGTAATCAATACTAGAAAAATCATAGACTAATATTTAAAATTCTCAAGAAAGTAATAGACTCAGGAAAATGTAATCCCAGCAAAATTATCTTTCTACTATAAAGAAAACAGATATATTTGAATATTATAAAACTCAGCGACTATAATTTCCATGAGTCTTTATAGCAAAAAATGTTGACAAATAGATAAATGGAGAGACATTATGGCAAAAGAAGTGGTAATGAGGTACTAGTATGATGTGAACGAGAAATTGGGAGTGGGAAAGGATGTTGGGGTTGAGGAGGATGAAGGATCCAGTTAGAAAGAAGGATAGTGGGAGCATCATAGAGGAGGCCGCTCAGCACAGCACTGGGACTCGGAGCAACCACTGGGGCTCTGGGCGGCTGCCCAGAGGAGGAGCTGCGAGGAGAGCTGTTTGGACTCAGAGCAACCATCCCTGGAACACCAGGGCCTGCCCGGAGGAGGAGGAGGAGGGAGGAGCGTGGTGGGTTGTTTGGACTCCCAGTGACTGCATTAGAGCTCCAGGCGGCTGCTCAGAGGAGGAGGCGATTTGGTGAGTTGTTTGGACTCAAAGCGACCGCTCCTGAACACAGGGGGGCTGCCTGGAGGAGAATCTCGGTGGGTCGCTTGGTCTCGAGTGGCCGCACCAGACGCTTCCGGGCGGCTGCCCGGCGGAGGCGCGCAGCAGGTTCACGTGGATTCAGAGCAACTCAGAGTGACCACTCCTGAACACCCGGGGGTTACCTGGAGGAGGAGGAGGAACGGGGAGGGTCATTTTGACTCGGAGGATTGATTGCCCCAGGCTACGGGTGGTCGGTGGAAGAGGAGGCACAAGTGGAGTTGCTTGGACTCCTAGTGACTGCACTATAATACTGGGCGGCTGTCTGGAGGAAGAGGCCTGCGGCGGGTCTCTGGGACTCAGAGCGATTGTACGGGGCCCCCAGGTGGCTGCTCAGAGGAGGGGCCCCATAGCCAGGCGATTAGGTACAGAGCAGGGACCCAGGATCTAGGAGGCTTCTTGGTGGAAGAGCCCCACAGAGACACGCATAGGGGCGGAGCGAAGGATCCAGGACTGCGGGCAGACATTCTCTGAGGAGGGGCAGCCTAAGGAGATTCATCGCGAAGGGTAGGCTCCCAGGCCCAGGAGGTAAGGCCGGGCCCCTGGGAACTATACAGAGGAAGGCAGCCCAGCCCCAGGCGGGTAACTGTAAATTGAGGGGAAACTGTAGGAGGGGAACTGACCAGCGAGACCTCCCTACACATGAGTCTTCCCTGCCGGGTGAGGTTTCCCCACAAGGACGGTAAAACCAGAGACACAGGCCCAAACAGGCCTTGCCTCAGCCTGCTGCCTAGTTCCCCTTTGCATGACCATTCGTCAACAAGTGGAGGCACCTCTGCCCACTAGCAGGGATTATACCCCACCTGAAGGCCACCACTCCCAGAGAGGCAGCTTCCTTGTGGAGCACCGCACTATCAACTTCCTCCAAGACTTCAGCCTACTGAAGGCTAAGAGAGGATATACTAGAAATCTTCAGGGACATTATAAGTCAATAGAGGAAATCTGCAATATCTCAGTGGTCCACTGATACCTGAACAATATGAGAAAACAAGGGAAGAATATGCTGCAAACAAATCTAGATGTTACATCAATAAAACCCAATGACAGCATGGCAGAAGAAATGACAGAAAAGGAGTTCAGAATGTACATAATTAAAAGGATCAGGGAAGCAAATGATGAGATGAAAGAGCAAATGCACGCACTGAATGATGAGATGAAGAGCAAATGCAAGCATTGAATGATTGCACCAATCGACAGTTAAAAGAGCAAATACAGGAAGCAAAGATCAGTTCAATAAAGAGTTACAGATATTGAAAAAAAACAAACAGAAATCCTTGACATGAAGGAAACAATAAACCAAATTAAGAACTCCATAGAAAGCATATCCAGTAGGATAGAACACCTGGAAGACAGAACCTCAGACATTGAAGACAAAATATTTAACCTTGAAAACAAAGTTGAACAAACAGAGAAGATGGTAAGAAATCATGAACAGAATCTACAAGAACTATGGGATATCATGAAAAGGCCAAATTTAAGAATTATTGGGATTGAGGAAGGCTTAGAGAAACCAAAGGAATGAACAATCTATTCAATGAAATAATATCAGAAAAATTTCCCAAATCTGAAGAATGAAATGGAAAATCAAGTTCAAAGAGGCTTATAGGACTCCAAATACACAAAATTACAACAGACCCACACCAAGGCACATTATAATGAAAATACCTAACATACAAAATAAAGACAGAATTTTAGAGGCTGTGAGAGAAAAGAAACCAAATTACATTCAGGGGGAAACCAATATGGATATCAGCAGATTTTTCAATCCAGACCCTAAAAGCTAGAAGGGCCTGGAACAACATTTTTCAGCCCTGAAAGAAAATGGATGCCATCCAAGAATCTTATACCCAGCAAAACTTACCTTCAAATTTGACGATGAAATAAATCCTTCCATGATAAACAAAAGCTAAAAGAATTTACAAAAAGAAAGCCAGCACTACAGAACATTCTCAGCAAAATATTCCATGAGGAAGAGATTGAAAAACAAAGAAGCAAAACAGCAAAGAGAGGAATTATCCCAAAGGAATTGTCAAATAAGGAGGAACCAAGTCGTGTCAAATAAATAAATAAATAAATAAAAATTTTAAAAAAAACCAAATGACCGGGAAACCAAATCATATCTCAATAATACCCTGAATGTTAATGGCCTGAATCATCAATCAAAAGACATAGACTGGCAGATTGGATTAAAAAGAAAGATCCAACATTCTGTTGCCTACAAGAGACTCACCTCATAGAAAAAGATACCCATAGACTAAAGGTGAAAGGATGGGGAAAAACATACCATGCACATGGACTCAGCAAAAAAGCTGGAGTACCCATCCTCATTTCAGATAATGACTTCAAGCCAAATTTAGTCAGAAGGGATAAGAAGGTCATTTCATACTGCTTAAGGGAAGCATAAATCAGCAAGATATAACAATCATAAACATCTATGCCCCAAACAGTGGCTCATCCTTGTATATCAAACAAATCCTTCTCAATTTCAGAAACCAAATAGACCATAACACAATAATACTAGGTGATTTTAACACACCTCTCTCACCACTGGACAGATCTTCCAAACAAAAATTGAACAAAGAAACCATAGATCTCAATAACACAATCAATAATTTAGACTTAACAGACATTTATAGAATATACCAACCAACCAAGAGCGAATACACTTTCTTCTCAGCAGCACATGGATCCTTCTCTAAAGTAGACCATATATTATGCCACAAAGCTAATGTTAGCAAATACAAGAAGATAGAGACACTACCATGTATTCTATCAGATTATAATGGATTGAAGTTAGAAATAAATGAAAGAGTAAAACACAGAAACTATTCCAACAACTGGAGATTAAACAATATGCTATTATATGATGAATGGATAACAGAAGATATTAGGAAGGAATTGAAAAATTCTTAGGGATAAATGAGAACAAAGAAACATCATATCAAAATCTCTGGGACACTATGAAAGCAGTACTTAGAGGGAAATTTATTTCATGGAGCGCATTTAATAAAAGAAGTAAAACTCAACAAATAAACGACCTAACACTACAGCTCAAAGCCCTAGAAAAAGAAGAACAGACCAGCACCAAAAGTAGTAGAAGATAGGAAATAGTTAAACTGAGAGCTGAAATCAATGAAATTGAAACAAAAGAAACAATACAAAAAATTGACAAAATAAATAGTTGGTTCTTCGAAAAAATAAACAAAATTGATAAACCTTTAGCCACACTAACAAAGAGAAGACGAGAGAAAACCCAAATCACTAAAATTCGGAATGAACAAGGAAATATCACAACAGACAGGATTGAAGTACAAAACATAATTAGAAGCTATTTTGAAAATCTATACTCCAACAAAATAGAAAATTTCGAAGACATCAACAGGTTTCTAGAGACATATGAATTGCCTAAACTGAACGAGGAGGACATACACAATTTAAATAGACCAATTTCAAGTACTGAAATAGAAGAAGTCATCAAAAGCCTACCAACAAAGAAAAGTCCGGGACCAGATGGGTTCTCAGCCGAGTTCTACAAAACCTTTAAAGAAGAGCTCATTCCAATACTTCTCAAAGTATTCCATAAAATAGAAGAGGAGGGAACCCTCCCAAACTCATTCTATGAAGCCAATATCACACTGATACCTAAACCAGACAGAGACACATCGAAGAAAGAAAATTTCAGACCAATATCCTCAATGAACATCAACGCAAAAATTCTCAACAAAATTTTAGCAAATCGCATACAAAAACATATTAAAAGATAGTGCACCATGATCAAGTGGGTTTCATCCCAGGGATGCAAGGTTGGTTCAACATCAGGAAATCAATAAATGTCATTCACCATATCAATAGACTTAAAGTCAAGAATCACATGATTATTTCAATAGATGCAGAAAAAGCATTTGATAAAATACAGCACCCCTTCATGCACAAAACACTAGAAAAAATAGGGATAGTGGAAACATTCCTTAACATTGTAAAGGCCATTTATGCTAAGCCCATGGCTAATATCATTCTAAATGGTGAAAAACTGAAAGCATTCCCCCTAAAAACTGGAACAAGGCAGGGATGCCCTCTTTCACCACTTCTATTCAACATCGTTCTTGAGACTCTAGCCAGAGCAATTAGACAAACCAAAGAAATTAAAGGGAGACGAATTGGAAAAGAAGAACTCAAACTATCCCTGTTCGCTGATGACATGATTATATATTTAGAGGAACCTGGAAATTCCACCAGAAAACTCTTAGAACTCATAAGTGAATTCAGTAAAGTAGTAGGTTACAAGATCAATGCTCATAAATCCAATGCATTTTTATACATAAGTGATGAATCTTCAGAAAGAGAAATTAGGAAAACTACTCCATTCACAATAGCCTCGAAAAAAATAAAATACAAAAGAGGTGAAAGACCTCTACAATAAAGAACTACAGAACACTAAAGAAAGAAATTAAAGAACACCTTAGAAGATGGAAAGATCTTCCATGTTCTTGGATAGGCAGAATTAATATTGTCAAAATGGCCATACTACCTAAAGTGCTATACAAATTCAATGCAATTCCAATTAAAATCCCAATGACGTACCTTACAGAAATAGAGCAAGCAATTATGAAATTCATCTGGAAGAATAAGAAACCCAGAATAGCTAAAGCAATCCTTAGCAGGAAGAGTGAAACAGGGGGTATTGCAATACCAGATCTTCAACTCTACTACAAAGCAATAGTAACAAAAACAGCATGGTATTGGTACCAAAATAGAAAGGTAGATCAATGGTATAGAATAGAGGATACGGACACAAACCCAAATAAATACAATTTTCTCATACTAGACAAAGGGGCCAAAAATATGCAATGGAGAAAAGATTGCCTCTTCAACAAATGGTGCTGGGAGAATTGGAAATCCATATGCAACAGAATGAAACTAAGCCCATATCTCTCACCATGCATGAAACTAAACTCAAAATGGATTCAGGACCTCGGAATCAGACCAGAGATCCTGCAGATTATAGAAGAAAAAGTAGGTCCAAATCTTCACCTTTTTGGTCTAGGATCAGACTTCCTTAACAGGACTCCCATAGCACAAGAAATAAAAGCTAGAATCAACCACTGGGATAGATTCAAACTAAAAAGCTTTCTCTCAGCAAAGGAAACTATCATTAATGCGAAGAAAGAGCCTACAGAGTGGGAGAATATCTTTGCCAATCATACTTCAGATAGAGCACTAATCTCCATAATCTATAGAGAACTCAAAAACTCTACACCAAGAATACAAATAATCCAATCGACAAATGGGCTAAGGAAATGAATAGATACTTCACAGAAGAAGATCTGCAAGCAATCAACAAACATATGGAAAAATGTTCAACATCTCTAGTAATAAGAGAAATGCAAATCAAAACCACCCTAAGATTCCATCTCACTCCAATTAAAATGGCGATTATCAAGAATAGCAACAACAGGTGTTGGCGAGGATGTGGGGAGAAAGGTACACTCATACATTGCTGGTGGGGCTGCAAATTAGTGCAGCCACTCTGGAAAGCAGTGTGGAGATTCCTTAGAAAACTTGGAATGGAACCACCATTTGACCCAGCTATCCCACTCCTTGGCCTATACCCAAAGGACTTAAAATCAGCATACTACGGAGATACAGCCACATCAATGTTCATAGCTACTCAATTCACAATAGCCAGACTGTGGAACCAACCTAGATGTCTTTCAATTGATGAATGGATAAAGAAACTGTGGTATATATATATATATATATATATATGGAATATTACTCAGCCATAAAGAATGATAAAATTATGGCATTTGCAGGCAAATGGATGAAATTGGAGGATATCATGCTAAGTGAGATAAGCCAATCTCAAAAAGCCTAAGGACGAATGATATCCCTAATAAGTGGATGATGACACATAATGGGGGGAGGGAAGGGTTAGTGTTAGGGTTAGAGTTAGGGTTAGGGAGGGGGGCAAGAATGGAGGAAGGAAGGACTGTATAGAGGGAAAAGAGGGGTGGGAGGGGTGGGGGAAGGGAAAAAATTACAGAATGAATCAAACAACAACAACAAAAAAGAAAGAAGGATGGTTGGACGTGATGAATGCATATGTGAAAATATAACAATGAATACCATCAATTTCTACAAAATTACCATGTGTTAATAATCATAATAATCATTAGAAAGATGGAACTTACTTGGAAGTAATGGCTAGGATGGAATCTATAAACTCTGAAAATGGATATGATGGAAAGAGGAAAAAAAAATGGGATGTGGTATAAATACCCTTTATGATTGGAAACTAAAATTTATTTAAACCTGGCAATAAATAAAGATAACAGAATATAAATATATTTAAGATTTAGAGGTAAGTGTTAAGAAAAATCTTTTAATTGACTAAAATTTGGAATGAAGAGGAAGGTGGAAATGAAATGGAAATATACTAATTTATTAGTATGTTTCAATATGTGGAGTCAATGGATACCATCCAATGCAATGGGGAATTACTAGCATTGGACCACAGATATACTTACAAATGTGAGAAATATGGTAAGTGTAAAGAGGTTTATTGCAGCATCATTTCTAAAAGAAAAAATTGGGAATAATATGTGTCCATCAATTGGAACTGCTGAAGTAGATTTTAGTGTAACATGTGGGAATGATTGTGTGCCAGGATAAGGTACAGAAGATAGGGCAGGGAAAAAAACCCAACATTTATTCGTATATTCTTGTATATGTGTAAACCATCTCCTGAAGGACACACAGAACATGGTTAGCTTGATTTCCTCTTGTGAAGGAAACTGTGGCACTGGATGTCAGGGATGGAAAGGAATATTTTTTCCTTTTTCACGTGGTACTGAGAATTGAACTCAGAGCCTGGCCCATGCTGGGTAAGTCTCTAGATCCCAGCCCTTTTTATTTTACTCTGAGACACAGTCTTGTTGAATTGCTGAGGCTGGCTTTGCATTTGTGATATTCTGACCTCAGCTTCTCCAGTAGTTGTTATTACAGGTGTGGGTCTCCACACCTGGTAGAAATATTTTATTGTATGCTTTGTGGTAACTTAAAATTTTGTACCATGTATATAAGCATTACTTTAAGTTATTTTTCTTTAAAAAGACTACTTAAGCTGTTGTGTAAGAAATGATGAAGTCAGTATATAGGAGAGACATCTATACTCCCATATTTATTGCAGCAGTACTGACAATACCAAGACATGGAATCAACTCTAGTGTTTATCAATGGATGAATGGAGAAAGAAAATGTGATATAGTCATAAAATGACATGACATGAAATCATGTCATTTGTGACAACATGGATGAACCTGATGGATATTATTTTAAGTGAAATAAGTCAAACACCCATATGTGGAATCTAAAAATGTGGTCTCATAGAAGTTCAGAGTACACTGTAGTCGTTACCAGCAGCTGGATGGGGTTAGGTAAGATGAGAAGTTGGTCAATAGGTAGAAAATTCCAGTTGAGGAGGAATAAGTTCTGGAGTTCTTTTGTACAGTAGAATGACTGTAGTAAACAATGAAGTATATTTAAAAACAGCTAGAAGAGAGGATTTTGAATATTACACCACAAAGAAATGATCCATGTTTGTGATAATGGATATACTAATTATCTTAATTTGATCACTATACAACATATACATGTATAGAATCACCACATTGTACCCCATTGATTTGAACGATTATTATCAATTTTAAACAAAATAAAAATAAATAAAATGGACTATAGGAACTTATTGATCAGCAATTATGCCATAAGACACAGAGGTATTATTGACTTTGGGATTTTTTAAAAATTATTGACTTTGGGATTTTTGTTACAAATTTAAATGAGTCAGAGTGTGAAGTTACAGAGTTTTGATCTTTCTCCTCTTCCTTTTTTTAAATGTTAGTGAACTATTACATTTCTAAGTAGTGGATACTAGAATAAATGTCATTTAACCACATGTGCCAAATAGGCGATACGTGGCAATCAGTGCCAAATTGTCTCCATCTCTGTACTTTCTGCTTCATTGGCTTCAACTTCTTTCTAGCTGCTGAGACTCAACACCTCAGAGACCCTGTATTCTCTCTTATTTACATTCTTATTCAACATCCCGCATTCATCCACTGACCAGTGACTTTGGCTCTCCTTCTGAAGCACTGTGTACCTATGTCTTTTTCTCTGTTGCCTTGATTACACCTACAGTCCAGATCCTCATGTCTGGACCACATGGGTGATCTCCACACAGATATTCTTGACTTCAGCATTCTTCTTTTCAATTTTTCTTCTGAATTACAACCAAATGTTTCTCTCTAAAAACATTGAGATCTCTTGTAAAATGTTTGATAAGTTTCTAATGCAGATGATCAAAGTCCAGGTTTCGTGGTGGCATTCAAGGCCCTCCTTGATTTCTAACTAACCTTTGTTTTTGATTTCTTTTCTGAAAAGCCCCGGCAGCTATTCCTGACTAGTCATCTTCTCTAAAATTTGATCTGTACTTTTCCACTCCTGTATGTTATTTCACCCTTTCCATTCTCTCTGAAGTAACTTTTCTCTCGTTTATTGTTGTTGAAGGTTTACCCACCCTTCAAGAACCCACCCATTTACCACCTACTTTAGGAAGGTTTCTTAGTGTACATCTTCCCCTTACTACCATATCTGAATTTGTACCACCAGTAGAGTAGGAATATTCTGACAGATCGGTTCCCTTTTTATTTAGTGGCATTTGTGTCCATGAACCTTCCTCTTTACATGGAGGGAGTATGACTTTTCATTTTAGTATACGCCACCAACCTTCCCTTATCAATTTTTTTGTACATACTTGGCACTCAGAAAGAAATTTGGATTGAACTGAGGACTTATTTTTAAACAAATTTGCAGAATTTCAGTGACCTAAAATTGTATTGAATTCAGAGGTTAGAAAACAGAGCAATTAACTACTAACATTTAAAAACAATGGAATGAAAGATCTTTGGGCTTATACTTCTAAATGATGTTCTTCACCTGGAACTCTCCCCTCCCCACAGTTTTCACATCATATTTATTTTGCAGTTTGGTATAGTTGGTATAAATTTTAAAGTCAAACATTGTCCTTGATTTCCCAAAAGGACTAGATTATGAATGCAAACAAATTTGTTACCTGAGATATTAATACAAATTTGGAAAATATTTTTGAAAATTTATAAGTGAGTACTTGGAAAAATACTTGAGTAGAAAGTTGTTTTGATTTTTTAAAGAAGTTATTTAAAAAAAAAAGTTATTTCAGTCTGAGGCTATCAAGTTTGTGTGTTTTATATTTTTCTTCCACTAGAGAGCAGCAAAGATTCATCAATTGATTCAGGCAATAGGTTTCGGAATTTTTAAAAATTACTTTGGAATTTTCCATGCAAGGTTGGACAATATACTTTAACCATTAATTAAAAAATATTGACGACTTTCTGGGGAAGTATAAATTAGGCTTTAGAATAGCTTTTACTTTCTTTGTTAAATAATATTTATTAGTTCTAATTAGTTATACATGACAGCAGAATGCATTTTGACTCATTGCACACACATGGAGCACAAGTTTTCATTTCTCTGGTTGTACACAATGCAGAGTCACAACATTCGTTCAATCATACATGTACATAGGGTAATAATGTCCGTTTCATTCCACCAACTTTCCCACCCCCAGACACATCCCCTCCTGTCATTCCCCTCTGCCCAATCTAAAGTTCCTTCATTCTTCCCTTGTGACACCCCCCCCCCCCAATTATGGATCAGCATCCACATATAAGAAAACATTTGACCTTTGGTTTTGGGGGATTGACTTATTTTGTTTAGCATAATATTCTCCAGCTCCATCCATTTACCTGCAAATGCCATAATTTCATTCTTCTTTAAGGCTGAGTAATAATCTATTGTGTATATATGCCACAGTCTCTTTATCCATTCATCTATTGAAGGACATTTAGGTTGGTTCCACAATATATCTATTGTGAATTGAGCTGCTGTAAACATTGATGTGGATGCGTCACTGTAGTATGCTGACTTTAAGTCCTTTGGGTATAGACCGAGGACTGGATAACTGGATCAAATGGTGGGTCCATTCCTAGTTTTCTAAGGATTCTCCATACTGCTTTACAGAGTGGTTGCACCAATTTACAGTCCCACCAGCAATGTATGAGTGAACCTTTCCCCCCACATTCTCGCCAACACTTATTATTGCTTGTGTTCTTTACTTGTAAAAGTCAGATCTTTAAAATTTGTTCTAATTGGTTATGCATGACAGTAGAATGCATTTGACACATTGTACTCAAATGAGAAGTTATTTCTCATTCCTCTGGCTGTACATGGTGCTGAGTTCTACTGTAGTGTAATCATATATGTATACACGGTAATAATGTGTTTCATTCTACCATCTTTCTCATCCCCACCACCCTACCTCTCCCCTCACTCCCCTCTGCACAATCTAAAGTTCTTCCATTCTTCCACAGCACCTCCATTATGAATCAGCATCCACATATCAGAGAAAACATTTGGCCTTTGTTTTGGGGGGATTGAATTGGCTTATTTCACTTAGCTTGATATTCTCCAACTCCATTTATTTACCTGAAAATGCCATAATTTTCTCTTTTAAGGTTGAATAATATTCCATTGTGTATATGTACCACATTTTCTTTATCCACTCATTATTGAAGGGCTTCTAGGTTGGTTCCATAGTTTAGCTACTGTGAATTGAGCTGCTATAAACATTGATGTGACTGTATCATTGTAGTATGCTGATTTTAAGTCCTTTGGGTATAAACCAAAGAGTTGGATAGCTGGATCAAATGGTGGTTCCATTCCAAGTTTTCTGAGGAATTTCCATATTGCTTTCCATAGTGGTTGCACCAATCTGTAGTTCCATCAGCAATGTATGAGGTGTACCCTTTCCCCTGCATCCTTGCCAACACTTATGATTGCTGTATTCTTGATAATAGCCATTCTGACTGGAGTGAGATGAAATCTTAGTTTTGATTTGTATTTCTCTAATTGTTAGAGATGTTGAACATTTTTTCATATGTTTGTTGATTGATAGTATTTCTTCTGTCTGTTCAGTTCCTAAGCCCATTTATTGATCAGGTTATTTGTTTTTTTGTTGTTAAGTTTTTTGAGTTCTTTATATATCCTGGTGATTAATGCTGTATCTGAAGTGTGTGTGGTAAAGATTTTCCACCATTCTGTAGGCTTTCTCTTCATGTTTTGATTGTTTCGTTTGCTGAGAAACTTTTTAGTTTGAATCCATCCCATTTATTGATTCTTAATTTTATTTCTTGCACTTTAGGAGTCTTGTTAAGAAAGTCAGGTCCTAAGCCAACATGGTGAAGATTTGGGCCTACTTTTTCTTCTGTTATGCACAGGTCTCTGTTCTAGTGCCTGTCTTTGATCTACTTTAGTTATGTTTTGTGTAGAGTGAGAGCTACAGGTTTAATTTTTTTTTGTTACATATGGATTTCATTTTCCCAGCATCATTTGTTGAAGAGGCTATCTTTTCTCCAATGTATGTTTTTGGTGTTTTTGTCTACTATGAGATAACTGTATTTATGTGTGTTTGTTGCTATGTCTTCTATACTGTACAATTGGTCTACATGCCTGTTTTGGTGCCAGTACCATGGTGTTTTGTTACTATAGCTCTATGGTATAGTTTAAGGTCTGGTATTGTGATACCTCCTGCTTTACTCTTCTTGTTAAGGATTGCTTTAGCTATTCTTGGTGTCTTATTTTTCCAAATGAATTTCATGATTGCTTTTGCTATTTCTATGAGGAATGTCATTGGGATTTTAATAGGAACTGCATTAAATCTGTATAATAGTTTTGGTAGTATCATTTTGACAATATTCATCCTGCCTGTTCAAGAACACAGGAGATCTTTCCATCTTCTAAGGTCTTCTTCAATTTCTTTCTTTGGTGTTCTGTAGTTTTCACTGTAGAGGTCTTTCACCTCTTCTGTTAGATTGATTCTCAAGTATTTTATTTTATTTTTTTGAGGCTATTGTGAATGAGGTAGTTTTCCTGATTTCTCTTTCAGTAAATTTGTCACTGATGTATAGAAATGCAATTGATTTATGGGTGATGATTTTATATCCTACTACTTTGCTGAATTCATTTATTAGTTCTAGAAGTTTTCTGGTGGAATTTTTTGGATCTGTAAATATAGAATCATGTCGTTGGCAAATAGGGATAGTTTGAGTTCTTTTCCTATTCATATCCATTTAATTTATTTGGTCTGTCTAATTGCTCTGGCTAGAGTTTTAAGGACTATGTTGAATAGATGTGGTGAAAG
This sequence comes from Sciurus vulgaris, assembly GCF_902686455.1. NCBI lineage: Eukaryota > Metazoa > Chordata > Mammalia > Rodentia > Sciuridae > Sciurus > Sciurus vulgaris. The sequence continues at coordinate 69,427,941 of NC_136470.1, read as the reverse complement.
AGGGCATCCTTGTCTTGTTGCAGTTTTTAGAGGGAATGCTTTCAATTTCTCTCCATTTAGAATGATGTTGGCCTTGGGCTTAGCATAGACAGCTTTTATAATGTTGAGGTATGTTTCTATTATCCCTAGTTTTTCTAGTGTTTTGAACATGAAGGGCTGCTGTATTTTGTCAAATGCTTTTTTATATCTATTGAGATGATCATATGATTTTACCTTTAAGTTTATTGATGTGATGAATTATGTTTATTAATTTCCATATGTCAAACCAACCTTGTATCCCTGGGATGAACTCTAATTGATTATGGTGTACTATCTTTTTAACATGTTTTTGTATGTGATTTCCCAGAATTTTTTAAAGAATTTTCGCATCTATTTTCATCAGGGATATTGTTCTGAAATTTTCTTTCCTTGATGTGTCTTTGGTTCTGTTATCAGGGTGATACTAGCCTCATGGAATGAGTTTGGAAGGATTACCTCCTTTTCTGTTTCATGGAATATTTTGAAGAGTATTGGTATTAATTCTTATTTGAAGGTGTTATAGAACTCAGCTGAGAATTTGCCTGGTCCTGGGCTTTTCTTGGTTAGTAGGCTTTTGATGGTGTCTTCTATTTCATTACTTGAAATTAATCTGTTCAAATTTTCTATGTCCTCATGATTCAGTTTGGATAGATCACATGTCTCCAGAAATTTGTCAATGTCTTTGAGATTTTCTATTTTATTGGAGTATAAATTTTCAAAATAGTTTCTAATTATCTTCTGTATTTCAATAGTGTCTGTCCTGATATTTCCTTTTTCATCATGAAATTTAGTAATTTGAGTTTTCTCTCTCCTTCTCTTTGTTAGTGTGACTGTTTATCAATTTTATTTATTTTTTTTAAAGAACCAACTTTACAAATTTTGTCAGTTTTCAATTTGTTTCTTTTGTTTCCATTTCATTAATTTCAGCCCTGATTTTAATTATTTCCTGTATTCTACTACTTTTGGTGTTGATTTCTTTCTTTTCTTTTTTTTTTTTTTAGGGCTTTGGGATGTAATGTTAGGTCACTTTTTTGTTGACTTTTTATTCTTTTAATGAATGAGTTAAATGAAATGAACTTTCCCTTTAGCACTGTCTTCATAGCATTTCAGAGATTTGGATATGTTGTGTCGTTGTTCTCATTTACTTCTAAGAATTTTTTTTATCTCCTTGCTGATTTCTTTTGCAATCCATTCATGATTTAATTGCTTATTATGTTGTCTCCAGGTGTTGGAGTAACTTCCATTTTTTATTTTATCATTGATTTCTAATTTCATTCCATTATGATCTGATAGAATGCAGGGTGGTATCTCTATTTATTTATTTTTTGTATTTACTAAGAGTTGCTTTGTGGCATAACATATGGTCTATTTTAGAGAAGGATCCACGTGCTGCTGAGAAGAAAGTTTATTCATGTGTTGATGGAAAATTTATCCAGTGATGGGAGAGATGTGTTAAAGTCACCCAGTATTTTTGTGTTGTGGTCCATCTGGTTCTTGAAATTGAGAAGGATTTCAATGAGCCATTGTTTGGGGCATAAATATTGTTATATCTTATTGATGTATGATTCGCTTAAGCAGTATGAAATGTCCATCTTTATCCCTTCTGACTAACTTTGGTTTAAAGTTCACTTCATCTGAAATGAGGATGGAAACCTCTGCTTGTTTACACAGTTATGTGTGGTATATTTTTTTCCCATTCTTTCACCTTCAGTGTGTGGATGTCTTTTCCCATAAGATGAGTCTCTTGAAGGCAGCATATTGTTGGGTCTTTTTAAAACCTCCAATCTGTCCGTCTAAGTCTTTTGATTGATGATTTTAGGTCATTAACATTCAGGGATATTATTGAGATATGATTTGTATTCCCAGTCTTTTTCGTTTATTTTTGGTTTTAACTTGACTTGGTTTCTCCTTTGATTGGATTTTCCTTTAGTGTAGTTCTTCCTTTTGCTGATTTTCATTGTTGTTTTTCATTTCCTCCTCATGGAATATTTTGCTAAGAATATTCTCTAGTTCTGGTTTTCTTGTGAATTCTCTTAACTTTTATTTATCATGAAAGGTTTTTATTTTGCCACCAAATCTGAAGCTTGATTTTTCTGGATATAAAATTCTTGGTTGGCATCCTTTTTCTTTCAGAGATTGGTATATGTTGTTCTAGAACCTCCTAACTTTGAGGGTCTGGATTAAGAAATCTGCTGAAATCTGAATTGGTTTCCCTCTGTGTGTAATTTGATATTTTTCTCTCATGCTTTTAAAATTCTATCCTTATTCTGCATGTTAGTAATTCTCATTATAATGTGCCTTGGTGTGTATCTACTGTAATTTTGTGCATTTGGGGTCCCATAAACCTCTTGTATTTGACTTTCCATTTCATTCTTCAGGTTTGAGAAATTTTCTGATATTATTTCATTGAAAAGATTGTGCATTCCTTTGGTTTGTATCACTGTGCCTTCCTCTATCCTGATAAATCTTAAATTTGATCTTTTCATGTCATCCCATAATTCTTGGAGGTTCTGTTCATAGTTCATTACCATCTTTACTGTGTGGTCAACTTTATTTTCAAGATTATATATTTTATCTTCATTGCCTGAGGTTCTGTTTTCCAAGTGATCTAGTGATGCTTTCTATTAGATTTTTTAATTTGGTTTATTGTTTCCTTCATTTCAAGGATTTCTGATTGTTTTGTTTTTCAGAGTCTCTATCTCTTTATTGAAGTGATCTTTTGCTGCCTGCATTTGCTCTCTTATATCATACTTGACCTCACAGATCATTTTAACTATGTACATTCTGAACTCCTTCTCTGACATTTCTTCTACTGTGCTTTCAGTGGATTCTATTATAGCATCTTGTTTTGTTTGATGTGCTTTTCCCCCTTGTTTTTTCATGTCGTTTGTGTGTCTTTCCCTCTAGCAGTGCTGATCCAAGGTATTACAGTTTCTATCCTATAGACTTGTGGTCCTGGCAGGTTTCCAGTGCCTCACCTTTAAGGGGGAGAGCAATATTAATAGCACCTGCAAACAATATGCAGCCTGAAACCAAATAGCTCCTATTAAGACATTAACAGTTTTGTCACATAAACAGAAATGATGTGCTCAATTATTATCTACGGTCTATAGTTTCTAATGGTGAACAAAGAATAGGGTGGATGTAGGATGTAATGTTTGTGAGGTAGGAGGTGAGACTATAGATGTATAAGATCATAGGAAGCGTTAAAGTGGAATCTAAAGAAGTTGACTGTTAGCAGGAGAAAAGAGAGAAAGGGACTCTAGGGAAACAGATAAGTGAGAAGAAACTATAGAGAGTAAAGATGAAGAAAGAGAGAAAGAAAAGAAAGAAAGAAAGAAAGGAAGGAAGAAAGAAAGAAAGAAAGAAAGAGATAAAAGTATAAAAATAGAAGGATATGCAACAAAACTATAATATACCATCCAGATATCACAATACTCAGTAGCTTGAAAGAAAAAGTACTTGGTTTCAAAAACGTTGGGGATGTAAGAGTGGGAAAAGGAAGAAAAAAAAATCTCAAAGGAAAGTTGAACAACTGTTTCTGTTGGAGTTCAGTATCTTCTCTGCTTCCCTTCTGATCCAATAGGTGGGGTTGTCTGGAGTTTGCTGGTATCTCCACCCTCAGGATGGTGAAAGTTACTAGGGTGGGAGGGTTAGTCTTGGAGGCAGAACTCCTGGAGATGGGGTACAGCAATTGCCTGTCCCTGTTGGAAGACTGCTCCCCAGGAATCTCCTTTGGGGTCCACTTTGTGATGTAGCCCTACAACACCTGTGGACCCCACAATCCCTGGTCTCTAATTTAATCTTTAAACTGTATATCTCCTGCTCCCACCCTTTCAGCTTCCCAATCAGGGACCCCTCTCTCCAGTGGTCCTGAGGGCTAAGAGCTGTTTTGTGTCCAACAGATCAGGACCAGGCTTGAGAGCTGCTGCTGGCCACAGAGTTGCAAATGCTGGATTGGGTTGGTGGCTGGGGGATTGGTTGGGAGACTGGGTATTGGGGAGCAGGAGGGCCCTGTTGATTGCAAAACCGGTGGGACCAAGTGATCAGTGGATGCTAGATTGGGGAGGGAACTGAGGACCGGGCTGGCATTGGGTCCCGGCTAGTACTGCCCAAATTGGCCCTGGAAACCCGGTGGGTGCCGGGCTGGTTGGCTAGGTGAACTGGGATCAATATGCCCTCACATCCTCTTCCAAAGTACCAACCATGAGTAAGGCTCTCTCCTACCTCTGCAGCAAGATAGTGGCTATTAGCACACCTAGCAAGGAGACCTCAGGTGTAACCAAACCTGTAGGGACCAGGTCCTGGCTGTTGTCCCTAGGTGGAAGCAGCCATGTCCCTGGTTGGGGTTGACAGCGGCAAACCTGTGCGTACCTTGATGTTGGGTTTCCAGGCCCCAGCTGGTGTCCCAAGATGGAAGCTGCTTCAACTAAAGATGGTGATGGTGGTGATGGTAAGTCAAGATGGTGGTAGAGGTTTCCCAAGTTGGAGGTGGCTGCTTTCAGAGGTGGAGCCTCGGCATCGAGGGCAGCCCATGAAGTGGTGTTGGCCAGCATTTTAAGAGATGCAACGCTGTGGTGGGTAGTACTGTGGTGGGCGGCTGCCTCCAGGCCCTGTCCAGTGCCCCAAGGCAGATGCTACCATGTCCAGGGGCCTATGGTGGCAGCTGCGGTGTCCCAAGATGGAGGCGGCCCAGGAGAGCCCCTCACTGGTAGATGGAGCATATTGCACCCATGCCACAGCAGAGGGCAGCTTTTAAATTTAGTAAAGGAATTTGTGTTATATTGCAGAACAGCTCGCTTTTTTGCTTCTTACTCCATTTCTTGTTTCATTTATTCCCACAGCATATATTAAGTTCTGTGCTGTGCTAGACACTGTGCTATTATTAAGAATACAAAGCTGAATAAGACGTAGTTCCTGTTTTAGACAACCCTGTTTTGTGAAAAATAATTTTAAAGTATTTTCATACTAAATAATTAGGGGATACAGATATACATAAGAGACAATGTGCCAGGCACTGTTATGAATGCTTTACTTCTACTAATGCACTTAATACTCACAACAACTCTAACAAGTAGGAAGTAGTTTTTCCATTTTATAGGTGGGAAAGGAGGCATAGAAAGGTTAAGTGCCATCCATGAATGCAGTGTGGAAGTGCATGTGAACTGGGCAGTCCTAACCCAACCCCTGCACTCTTCATCAGGATAGCAAGCTATTTCCCACCCAAGCTTTCTTCTCAAAACACAATCATTTATGGAGAAATGATACATCCTGTGGAAATAAATTGCACTGGAGCTCTATGTTTAAGTCTTGATAAAGACATTTCTTTTTCCCACCTGAATTTTAAAGTTTTAGGAATAAAACAAAAGATTTTGTTGAGATGAAGCTCAACTATCACCTTTCTACTGATTCAATCAGGCAAAGCTGCCCTACGAATATTTCAGATTTTTACTGATTCGGACCCTTATAGATCTATAGGGTTCACTGGTTTAATGCTTTTTTTTTAAAAAAATTAAGTGTACATTCTCCTGACACAGCTCTTTCATGGTCCGTGGTGCTTAGGTTCTTAGTGTGAAGGAGGGGGCATCAGCTAAGAGAAAGTTTGTATGTTCTTAGATTTGAGCATGAACCATGATCTGGAGAGGGGGAGGGGATTTATTTTCTTATCATCTCTTTAAAATAATAATTTTGTCTGTGTTTTTACTTCAATACTCTCCTTTAGCCTAGCTTAAATGTGAAATCAATTTTTCTGAACTTGTAAAATGATGTGGGTTTCAGGAACGTATTTTGTAATTTTCCAGAGCTCCTTTTATGTGGTATTATAAACATAGCTGCTTTCTTCCTGAGATTTTCTGCCTTTGTTCGCCCACCCTACTTTGGTCTGGTAATTTTTGTTCCTTTCTTCCTCTTCTGCTGAGTTTCGCTTGTACTCCCCGTGGTTTCTCTTCATTGTTCCTTCCTCTGCTAGCGCTCCTGACTCTATGTCAGCATCTTCTTCCTGGAAAACATGACTGGATAAAAAGATAAGAAGATTCTGCTGTCCAAGGCATCAGAAGATGCTTACTTGATTCTTTTTCCTACTCAGTGAATGCCAATGCCAATAAATTTTGTGTCTGTTGGTAGTTCACCTCTCCTCATTTGTATTTGGTGGTTTGTAGACATAACTTGTCATACAGTTTTAAAATAAATGTTCATATGTTTTTGACTTTGTTATCTAGTTGTTTTTCTTGCTTTACATGGAGATTTGAAAAATGGGAAAACTATGCTTCCACTACTCCATATTTCTGGGATTCAGATTAATTTGTGTGCATCTGGTACTGGGGATAAAACCTATGGCCTCTGCATGCTGAGCAAATGCTCTAACATAAAGTTGTATCCCCAGCTTCATATTAAGTTTTTTAAAAATTGATTATAACTATTAATATCATTAGCTTGGCCAATATATTCCTGCCACATGCTATACTTGGTGAGGTAATTTACCAGGATGCTCCAGCTTTATGAAAATATCCCTTAAAGTCTTTTAGGATCATTTTCCTGATTGAATCTAGGCTATCTTCTAATCTTAATTTGATTTCTCTCTTAGAAGTGATCATGTTGATTAGCTAAGATGAATAAATATCCTTGAATGTTCTATTTTTCATGATAAATTATTCACATTATCAATGCAGGTTAACTCTTTTGGGGGGCCTGCTGTTTGTGCCTACCATTATGAATTAGTTGCAGAGTCACAGGGTTGAACAAACCATAGACCTACACTAAAGGGGCTTGCAGTCAGGTAAACGTATTCACTCGTATTAAGGATCTGTCCTCCTTACTGCAGATGTCAGACCTCTGAAAGCAGCTCCTGATGGACAGAAGAGATTGCAACTTTCTTCTTAAGTCTTATGAAACTATCAAATAAACCTCTTGGATGTAGAAGGAAGTGAACTGATGGTGAGTCCAAATTAATGTGGAGGAAAGATAGAGACAAAAATAGAAGTGAAAGAGACAGAAAAAGGAGAATAAAAATGAGCAAAAGAGAAATAGGTGGAAAATGGAACTATGAGGATGAAAAGTGAATAAAAATGATAATAAAGAGTAAGATGCGAGAGACATTGAAGAATCATCTCAATCAGATGTTTTAAACAGCTGGTGGAACAATACACTATGTGATTGTTGTTAAAAGTGAGTATTCATTTTACCTTCTAAGTTGTTGAGAAGCACAGATATATCACTTTCATGAAAATTAATATGTATTTTTAAAAACCAACAAGCAAATCCCAAAATTTTCTGGGTAATAATTTAGCAGGAGGAAATTCATTGATCTATTAATAGATTTTTGGTCTGCAGGGAAGTAGTTAAACTGGGATTAAAAAGCAACTGTCACCCTAGGTATGGTGTCTCTTCCTTTAAAGATGCAAATTAAGTATGGACTCTCATATGTTACTTAGGATAGGAAAGTTACAATTAGCTGCAATAATAATTGTGCTCTTTGGTTCTTGCTTTGTTTTACAGTGGCTTTAATTATAGGCCTAGTGATGTCGGAAAGTCACATTAATTATTCATCTGCAAACATTTACATAGACTTCCCTGTTCCCCTTCAATAAATTATCAACTTCACATCTCCATAATTTAATCAAAATGACTAAAAATACACCATCTCAGGCTTCTACCCCTCCCCTCTGGTCTTTGTCTCTTCAATGTTATTTGTTACCAGAGAAGACTTCCCACTGTTAATAAGAAAGAAGAGAAGAAGATCTGTCTGCTGAAATTGTGTACATAGTGCTTCCTTTTTCCCACACTGTCATTTTGATTGGTGTAAAGCTGTGGTTTGCAAATGTCCATAATTTTTTTGGAGCAAGACGAGACACCATAGAATTGTGGCTATTCTTAAAAGCCACATGATGCTGGAATATATTGATAGAAACAAAATATTCAAGAGTACAGGGGCAATTTTTCCCATAATGCTCAGACTGTGAAGAATCAAAGCTTCAACTACTAAGCATAGAAAACTAAAAAAAAAAAAAAGAAAGAAAAGAAAGAAAATTCTAGGAGTTATAACTAAGAGGTAAGAATAAGCAGGGTTAGAGAACTATCTGTAAAATTAGAAATGTAATTTAAGAAAAATTGTTCAAGGAGGCAGATGTTCAGTTTGATAGAGTAAGTATTTACTTAGTAGATTTGTAATTTGGTCTATTTAGTAAAGGCATGTTGGAAACCAGTTAAATTCCAGGACTCTTAAAGAATGGTATTAGGAATGGGAAAAATATGGAATTTGGAGCCACTTAGACCTGAGTTTAAATCTTAACTCTGCCATTTACTAGTGTTTTGACTTTTGAGCATTTTTTTAAAAGTCTTATTAATCTTGATGGATAATGTCCTGGCTCAGGTCCATTAGGTTGTAAGATGCAAAAACCCACCCAATTCAGACTAAGGATAGTAGATGTACTATAAGGAATTAGGAATCTCACAGAACATATGTACACTAAATATAGCCAGGCTTTTTGGAAATGGGAAAGTTTCAGGTCACTTTTCCTTTGAGTATTCTAGAGTCTCTTACTTCTGATTCCCATGCAAGATTTGTATTTTCTGAAGAAATGAAAGAACGCCTAAATAAACTTAGAAAGGCATCCTATGTTTGTGAATCAGAAGACTTAATATTGTTAGGATGGCTGTACTCTTCAAATTAATCTAGAGGTTCAACACAACTTCTATCAGAAGCCCAGTTGTTTGATGTTTTTTTGGCAAGAGAGAGACAAACTGATCCTAGAATTTCATACTAGCTAAGACAATTTTGAAAAAGAAAAGTTGGAAGACTCACCCGTCTTGATGACAAACCTACAGGAATTAAAACAGTATTACTCTGGCAAAAAGACCACACATAGACAATGGAATATAACATGAGAGTCCAGAAGTTGTGCATATACTTATATATGTGGTTATTGTTTTTTGATAAGGATGCCCAAATAGTCAATGGGAAAATAATGGTCTTTTCATGAAATTGTTTGGGGGCAACTGGATATCCACATGCTAAAGAGTGAAGTTGTATTCCTACCTCACATCACCCACAAAAAATAACTCAAAATGATCAAAGGCATCAATGTTAAACCTGAACATAAAAAACTCTTAAAAGGAAAAATAGGTCTAAATCTTTATAAACTTGGATTAGAGAATGGTTTCTTAAATATGATACCAAAAGCACAGGCAACAAAAGAAGTAAGAGATAAATTGAACTGCATCAAACCTAAAAATATTTGTTGGTTTTTATTTTTTGTTCTGGGGATTGAACTCAGGGGCTCATGTATACTAAGCACATGCTACATTACCAAGCTACATTTCCAGCCCCTAAAAATATTTGTATATCAAAGAGAAGCATTGAGAAATTGAAATGACAACCAACAGAATGGGAGAAACTATTTGTAAATCATTTATCTTTTTAAGTGTCTAATATCTAGAAAACATTAAACATTTCTACAACTAAATAAGACAAAAAAAATCTCAAGAAGGTGGAAAAACCAATTAAAGAACTGGTCAAAGGACTTCAATGGGCATTTCTCCAAAGAAGATGTATAATCAATAAGCATATGAAAAGATGTTTTATATTAGAAATGGAGAAAATGCAAAACAACCCTAGTGAAATACCATTTATAACTATTAGGACAGCTATAGTCAAAGAGAGACAGTAGCTAAGTGTTGGGTGGAATATGGAAAAATCAGAAGTTTCACACATACTGCTAGTGGAGATAGAAAATACTATAGCCAGTTTAGATACAGTCTGGCATATACTATATATTTTTATTTGTATGAAGTGTCCAGAATAGTAAAATCTATAAAGAAAGTTGATTAGTTGTTGTCTAGGGATGGGAAGGGGTTGAGGGGAGCATGAGGTTTCTTTTGGGGTGATGAAAATGTTCTCATTTATTGTGATGATGGTTGTATGAATTTTATGAATGTACCAAAACCTATGTAATTGTAGTTGGATGAATTATAATGGATAAATTATATCTCAATAAAACTATTTTCTAAAATGATTCCTATTTTCTGACTTGTCATGACTGGTTTGCTCATTGAGAAGGAGGTTTTTCATGTAATCCCTAAGTCTTCTATTGGGCTATTGCTTTTCACAGAAAAGGTGGAATGTTTTCTCTGATAAGTGGATGCTCATCCATAGTGGGGTGGAGGGAGGGAAAAATGAAGGAACTTTGGATTGTGCAGAGGGAAGTGAGGGGAGGGGTGGGGTAGTGGACAGTAGAATGAGACAGACATTATTATCCTATATACAAGTATGATTATACTACTGGTGGGACTCAGCATGATGTACAGCAAGGGGAATGAGAAGTTATGTTCCATTGGTATACAGTGTGTCAAAATGCATTGTACTGTCATGTATAACCAATTAGAACAAATAAATTTTTAAAAAGTGGTGTGAAAAGAGAGGAATTGGTGGTTATCTCTAATACAAAAATATCACATAAACCTCAAAATTGGGATAATTTAATGAGATAAGATGGAATGTACTAAGAAAAGTGACGATCTAGTTTCCCCTTTGCCATTTAAATTTTGCTTTTATCTTTTGTCAGATTGAAATCACTATTACCAGACATATCATCTATTAAGATTCTTTGTGGCACAGTCCTCTAGAAAGTTCAGAGAAGTGTGGGAGTTTATCCAGCTTGGCAATAGTCCTTGTTACTGAAGTTTAGAATCTATCTTGATAAATTGGTGTCGTAGGCTCTTCAGAATTCCCTATAACTTTTGGGCTTGATAACATATTGGGTTTATTCTTTCTAGCATCTTCTGGGCCTGAGGCAATTTTCCAACCAGAGGACTGTGAAATGGCATGGTGGTGAACTAGAATGCACAGAGTGGATCTTCAAGATTGTCAGTCTTTGGAGTGTGCCAGAATACTGGGGCAGCTGAAATCTGTAGCATGGCACCTAATTTCAGGATACCAAGTGCCTCTAAACTAGGGAACCGTCCATAGCTGTCTGAACTCTTTAATGCCACCAAGTCAAGTCTATGGAAAATGACAAGTCAGCCTATGATAAATAGTATATAAATTCTGTATCTTTATTTTTGAACTTTTGATTAAGGGTGAACAATTAAGTTTATGTAGTTAAATTTGATGCTTTGCATTTCAACTAAATCTTGTTCCTCATGAGTGTGATTTTCCACAACTACAGGCTTAGAATTTTTTGTTAGAACGTGGCATTGTGCTAACCTTGAACATCAGTGTTCCTATTCATGTTTTCTTGTATGTTTCCTTCAAGAGAGTAGTTATCAGCAGGTATCAGGTCCCACATAATTACTTTAGGGACTTCTGATTATACAAAGTAAGTCTTTCTCAGAAGTATGGATATCTATTTTGATCTCACTTTCCTTATATCCCTGGAAAGCATAAAGCGGATTAAGGTAGAACAGAACTTATTCTAGTTTTTCAGTTTTGCTTGGCACCACTGATGAAAGAACAGAACATGAAACCATTTGCTTTGGCAGAGCCAGATATGGTGGTATCTCTGAATGCTATATAATTTCTCAGAATATAGAAAGTTGCTTAGTGGCTTTTAGCATTAGGCTTTAGATGATATTAAGCACTTACACAGCAGGTAAATTAGGGCAGTAATGCCAGTGTTCCTGCATTTTTTTAATATATATATTTTTATTTATATTTTTTTTTTTTTTTTTTTTTTTTTTTTTTTTTTTTTGGTACCAGGGGTTGAACCCAGGGACTCTCAACCACTAAGCCACATAGCCACATCCCCAGCCTTTTTTATCTTTTTATGTATTGTGTTGTGTAGTGTTTTGTGTGTGTGTGTGTGTGTGTGTGTGTTTGTTTTGTTTTGTCTTGTTTGTTTTTGTTTTTGTTTTTTTTTTTTGAGGCAGGGACTCCCTAAGTTGCTTAGGGCTCATTAAGTCACTGAAGCTGGCTTTGAACTTGCGGTCCTCCAGTCTCAGCCTCCAAAGTCACTGGAATTACAGACATGTGCAACTACACCTGGCTGTGGCTTGTTTTTAATAGGCTGTTTTAAGACCTAAGATTAGGACTTCTTGTTGTAATAAGCTGTATGAGAATGTGGAAAAAGGATGGAATTTGGACTCAGACTTGTATCATATATTTCTCCATTATTACTATAAACATTGTGTCTTGCCGATGTCACTTAACCTTTGTGCAATGAACATAAAAATACTGTGTACTTCTAATTCTACTTAAATAAAAAGGTGTAGTGAAGAATAAATTGTGCATTTAAGCACAATGCCTGGCACAAAGAAGGAAGACTGTCACTGAATAGTAATTTGAGTCTTAATATACCTTCTGGGGATCATTGCTTCCTCCTTAAGGCTCAGCTCATATTGTTATATGCTCATTAAAATTTACCTGACTCTCCATAAGGCTAATTGGGATTTTGTGTTTCCTTGACCTTTAGACCTAGGTGGTAGCAGCATTCTCATGGTTCACATCACTACTAAAAGACCATGAGCATGGACTGTTTTAATTGTGACTTAGGCATAACCTCCTTCAGACATTCTTCAGATTTGCATAGATCAGATGCTAACGGGAATATCATTGTCACTATGGGGACTGAGACTTGTTGACATAGCCTCACTACTGAGAGCTGAGCTTTTCTGCCATCAAAGCACTCTGTGAAAACCAGGCATTTTCACCCTGATTTGGGCCTTCCTGTTGTTAGTTGGCTCTACTTCCATTACCTCCTCAATAGCGCTACAAGTTTTTATTTCAACTCTCAAACCACAGCTAGTATCTCGTCTCTCACTGAGAATGTGACTTTGTCTCAGATCAGGTTACAATTTCTTCATCCTTTTGTCAGTCTTCTTTCAAATTTACAAATTATACCTTTCCTCTGCTTCTTGCTTTCTATCTCTGTAGGGAAGAAATATGTCTTTTACTTTCATTCACAGTCAAAAAACATGGGAAACCAGTATGTCAAAGAGATATTTACCCTTTTCATGTTTATTGCAGCACTATTTATAATACTAAGATATGAAATCAACCCAAGTATACATGAACAGATAGATGAGTAGATTAAGAAAATGTTGTATATATACACAATGGAATATTATTCAGCTTACAAAACGAATGCAATCCTGTGGAGGACAGTATGTGAAGTGAAATAAGCTAGGCACACAAAGGTAAGTACCTCTTGTTTTCACATACCTGTGAAAGTTAAAGTCCATCTCAGAAGTTCAGTGTAGAATGCAGGTTATTGGAAGCTGCAGAAAGTCAGGGAGTGGCAGATGGGAGAGGTTCTTTAGGAAGAATAAGGTCTGGTGTTCCTTTGCACAGTAGTGTGACAGTAGTAAACAATAATGTATAAGTATTTCACATAGCAAGAAGAGAGGATTTTGAATCTTCTCACCACAAAGAAATGATAAATGTTTGAGGTGATGAATGTGCTAATTATCCTGCTTTGATCATTACACGTTCTACACGTGTACTGAAATATCATACTATACTATATAAATATGTACAACTGTTATCTCAATTAAAAAAACAAAAAATGTGAAAAACGAGCTTGTTTCTCTAGTTCCTTATGTCTCATTTACTTTATAGCCCACTGCAATCTGGCCCATCTCTATTATATTGGAATATCTTACTAAAGTGACTAAGTGACTTACTAAAGTGACTAAGATTCATTGGGATATTCTCCCTCCCAGTTCTTTCTTAGGCTTTTAGAAATTTTACTAGAGCATTATAGTTATACATAATAGTGGAGTTCATTTTGATATACTTATAAATCTACATAGCATAGTTTGCTCCATTTTAGTCTGCATCTTAGTCTTTTTATACATTGAGTCTTTTGACAATTCATTTCTTCCTTAATTTCTGTGATGTTACTCTGTCTCGGTTTTCTATTTTTTTCTGATCTTTACACAACACCCTCCTTTAAGGGCTGTTCTTGCTCCAGCTCCATTTATTCATTCTTTAATTTATTGGTTGATTTGTTCTATGCATTTTTGAACACGCATGACAAGTACAATGAAATATTATAATCGCAAGACCTCTGTATTCCTAGGCCTTAATTCTAATCAGAGCTTCAGTAAACAAATATATAAACCAACAAAATAGTTATGAAATGTGATTAGTGCCATCAAGGAATGTAAATACATGGAGTGATGTGACAGTGAATGATGTTGGGGGACTATGATTGATAGAGTGATAAAGTAAGACCTTTTGAAGGAGAACCAAGTGTAAAGAGTAGAACAACATTTAGCAGAAGAAATAGAATTTTTATGATATTTAAAGTCACAAGAATGGATGAGATCACTTGGAGGCAGAAAACAGAAGATGTTTAACATTTTGAATTGAGTGGAGGAGAATGGACCCTGCAGGGGAAATAGAGATAGTTAAGAAGATAAGAGGAACATGAGGTAAGTGAGCTGGAAAGGTATGGTATGACCCCCTGCCCCAAGGACATCCACATTCTAATTTGCTGTCTGTGAATATGTTAGGTTATGTAACAAAGAGGACTTAAAGTTGCAGGTGGAATTAAGGCTGCTACTCAGAGATTAGGAAGATCCTAATATTCTATATTAAATTACATATTCCTTGTTAAAATATGAGCTAAAACTTAATGTACACCAAATAATGTGAAATACTAGATCTGCCTTGGCATTCTGTAGAGGAAGTCATTCAAAGCATGGGGAGATTGGAATGTTAGAGTGGATTTATTGTGTTAAAAACCTCTTCCACCTTGGGAAGGTCTTCAGGTCCAAAGCATACATCTTTCATCACAACTGTGAAAAATAAATTTGTGAGGAGAACCTGAATGTTCAGCCAGCTAGATTAATTGGTAGATTAATTGATTACATTGGACAACTTCCATTAGGGAAGGTGCAGCACATTATTCTTCACAGATTATGTTCTTAATTTCAGTATGGATTTTCCTTTTCTTGTACACAAGTCTTCTGCCAAATCCAATTCTGTGGATTTACAGAATGCCTTATCTACTGTCATAGTATTCCACATAACATCACTTCTGACCAAGGAAGTAATTTCAGAATAAACGAAGCGCAGCAATGGGCTCATGGTTACAGAATTCATTGATCTTGTCATATTCCCCACCATCCCAAAGATCTAGCTTGAAATAATGATGGAATGAAATTTGCATAGCCAGGGATGGTGGCAGGTAGGTAGTGGTACTTCGCAGAGTTGAAGAAATATCCTCTAACATACAGTGTATGTTCCAAGTCTAGTGTCTAATACATGGTGTTGTCTCTCTAGGATTCATGCAAGGGTACAAAATTGCACTGCCTTCTCTCATTATTTTCCCTAGTTATCCATATTCTAAAATTTTTACAGTCCAGATTTTTAAACTTTACCTGTCCGAAAGTCTTCATTCCAAAGGGAAGAATGCTTTCTCTAGGGGAACAGGACAATTATTTCATTGGGAAGTTGAGATGACTGCTTGGCTTTTTTGGGCTTCTTGTACTTCTGAATCAACAGAAAGGAGGTTACTATACTGGCTGTAATTGTGACTGATCTTATATGTTTTGAGGATTGTAGGGAATAGGTGAGATATCAGAAATAACATTATTTTATTAGAAATAAAAGTTTATGTTCCTATGCCCAGAACTTCAACATTAAATAAAATAAACAAATGTCATTACTTGCATGTTGATAGTTTTATCAAATAATTAGGTTACAAATCCCACAATATATAATAATTCAAAGGAAAAATACATACCTGGAGCATATACCATAGCCTCTCTGTCAAATGAATATCCTCATTTATGAATGCTCCTCCTGGGTGTGTCTTGACACTTTTAACCATTGCAGAATCAAATTTAATCAAAAGAAGTCATAAATAATATGAAGAAGATTGCAACTGCTACATTGACTCAGAAAAGATATATTCACTATTTCCAAGAGTTGCTTACTTAGTGTGGATTTTTTTTTTTTTTTTTTTTTTTTTTTTTTTTAGCTGTAAACATGGAACCTCACAGTCTTTACCACACTATGAGTAAGACTGTGGCTGTATAAGATTTATGCCCATCCTTCCTCCTAGCCCTCCCTGTTCTCACAGGATTTTGCTTCCCTCTCAACATTTTCTCTGAGTTGTTTCAAGAAAGCTCTCTGACTCTGGTGTTTCATGTGTGTTCATGAACATTTCTGTGTTCTTCCACTCTGTGTAAGTCTCCTGACTGGTGGGCATTGCTGTCCTCTACCTGCTGTATATCAAAGCTGTGTCCATGGTGGAGCTAGGGGGAAGGGAGAATAATCTCTCTGACTTTGTATTGTATTTAATTATCTGGACAAAATGTGGAACCTATTGTATTTAAAGCCTCCTTTCATGAATATATTTCCTTTGGTGTTTTGTCCTAATACTGATCTCATAGGACCCATCCACCAGACATGGAGAGAAATGGCTTGCATCCTGATCATTGTCCCTAATTTTCTTTTTCATTCCACAGGTGTCTCTATACTGTTCTGTCTCCTGTTAGAGGGGGAAAAAAAGCAGAGGCCCCAAACCAAACCAAACCAAACCAAACCAAACCAAACCAAACCAAACCAAACCAGTCAACCAACAAAAAGAAGAAAGAAGAACAAAATATAAAAACATGCATACAATATCTAAACATAGATATTTGAATGCTAGCTACACACCAAAGATATGATTCTTAGCTATCCAGGTTCAACACCTGGCACATATTAAAAAAGTTGTCTGAAGGTAGTTAAATTTTGAGTCCGTATAAAATATCATCAGTCAGTTTTCATACTGGTGTGCTTGCTTAATCAGTTCAGCTCCCATCACTTTGCATTTTTCCTCTCTCTTAAATATTATATATATTTAACAAATATATATATATATATATATTTGTTTATAACTAGAACAATATTGTAATATATTATTTCAGGCATGGGTGTAAATACCAGAAAATCCAATAGGCTCCCAGGAAAGGAGGTGAGACCTTCCTGTTGGAGATCAGTTTATTTTTGTTTTGAATTTTCAAAAAAGTAAGAAAAACACATCTGAAATTCTTGCTAAGGGCCTGGGATTCAAAATTACACTATCTGCTTTGTTGGTCTAGAAGAACTGTGACAAAGGGAATACAGCATGAGCTCAGAAGTCGGGAACATCTGAATTCCAACTGAACTGCACTACTTACTTATCCTTTTTTTTTTTTTTTTTTTGTGGTGCTGGGAATCGAACCCACAGCCTTGTGATTGCAAGGCAAGCACTTTACAACTGAGCTATCTCCCCAGCTCAAATTTTTTTTTTTTTTTTTTTTTTTTTTTGCGGTGCTGGGGATTGAACTCAGGGCCTTGTGCTTGCGAGGCAAGTACTCTACCAACTGAGCTATCTCCCCAGCCCCCTTATGTATTCTTTATGATGTCGTTGTTTCTTTAAAAAATTTGTTAGTAAACCATAATTATACAAAATAGTGGACCCAGTTGCTACATATTCGTTCACGAACACAACATAATTTGGTTAGTTTCATTCCCTACTACCTCTCCTTACTTATGTATCCTTGGTCCAGGTGCTTTGTGAGCCTAAGTTTCCTCCTTTATGAATTGAATACGCTTCCTGGTTTTCATAGCAGGGTTAAATAAGATGATGTGAAATGCCTCTCACCAGCCCCTGGGAGGGTCTCCCACAGATGTTCCTCCTCCTACCCATTGCTTTTTCTCTGAAGCATGAATTGTCTCATGCTTCAGTGAATCATTGCTATATGGAATTTTAGAGCTGGGAAGAAATAGGTCTCAATTTTCATTGCCATGACGACAGAGTCAGAGAAGTGAAAAATTTCCTCCTGAAACAGTGAGCAACTGTTAACAAAGTAGCACCTTTTTAATTGGTGGCAAGTATGTGATTTCTTTCCTTCTTTTTCCCCCTTTGCTAATTTTCTTAATCCTATTTGTTTATACTGAAAGGACCAAAAGGAGAAGTCAGTTATTGATTTTTTACTTACTGTGAAAATGTTAATAATGGTATCTATCACTTTTATTTTTCTTATCCTGCTGCCTATAGAATATCATGGAAACGACCTGGATTTTATTATTATTCAAAATAAGTCCTTCTCATAATCAGTATATACATATTTGTCAGATATCTTTAAGTCATAATTACATTTCATTATAAAATTTCAATGAATTGCAATGGCCATCTGTCCCTTCTTTTACCCTCTAAATAGGAACATTTCCAAGAGAGGTTTTGTAAATGAAAATTTGCCAACATAAGTGAAAAATTATGATTCTGAAATGCTTAAAGTTGATTCAACTAATTTCCATGGTGATAAATTTCACTCCCTCATGGTTTTTGTGGTCTTAATTACCACCCCAGCCTACTAAAGCTTAAGTCTGTTGTCCTCTTACCACAGATATAGAAATATTTAACCATTGTTGCTAATAATCATATCCTTATATGCTCTAATTACACACTTTATTAAAGATTCTAAGTTGCGATCTTTAAGATAATCAGTTGGCCTTTTATCATGTCACTCAGTACAAAACCATTTTAAAATAATATTTTCTACTTAAAATTTATTTTTAAAAAGTTATTTTGAAAGACTAAATCCTCAAAAGCAGTTTGACAGAGATCAGTAAAGAAATTATTTACTGAAAATTTCTTATTAGAACTGAATGACGTAGAAACATGGTGCCAATAAAATTATTTCCTTTTCATTGATAAGAGACACTATAGATAGGGAAGTCATGCTGCTTGCATGCAAATATGAAATAGCAGATTTTTTTTTTTTTTTGGCTTTTGATAAGGTACTTGGAGCAAAAAATAATTTTTCTCTTGTGCAATTATACAGAGGCATTTATTAGTCAGATAAGAAAAAAGCTAAGAGAAGTGCTAAGAATGGAATTGTAGCAGAGATTGTTAGTTGCTCACCTAATATTAATTTTCTTCTTATCCGTAGTATGACAAGTCCAATTTTCATGGGCAATACTGTACCCAGATTAAAAAGTATTCTATTTCCCAGCCTCCCTTACAAACAGAGCTGGGTGAGTGATATAGTTTGGGTCAATGATTAAAATAATGGAAGTTTAAGGTTAGAACCCCTGGGACTACTTTAAAGTTAGTGATCCTTTGCTGGTATGCTTTTCTGCTCTGTGGACTTTTTCCTTTTCCTCCATGAAATTTGATATGCATGACAGATTGGAGTCTATTTATCCTACAGTCATGAAGGAAAATTAAGAGAATCACAGGTATTTCAGCCCAGACCTCAACGTTGTAATTGTTTCTTTGATGAGGTCAGTTTTGCTTAGATTGGCTGCTCATGAGAATTTACTAGGGATATTTAAAAAATCAAAATGATGAGACTACTACCAAGAGGTAGGATATATAGATTGTGGCAGTCGAGGTTGCCTATTGCAATAGCCAGGTGAATTGAAAATATATTTTAAAAAGCATCAGCTGTAAAAGCAAGTTTATGATACTAGAATTCCAGAGAGGGAGGAACCATTCTGAGGTATGTAGGTGAACGACACTCATTTCTCTCCCTGGGGATCTTGGCCTAGGCAGAGGGACTCTGCTTAGAGAAAGAGACATAATGTTTTTAGTGATTATACAGGAAACCTGAAACACTTCAGATGCATGTCTGGTTTTCCACACAGGTCTTAGAAGCTTTGGTGCTGTATGGGTGGCTGAGGAGCTAACTCAAAGTTTCTAAAAAGCAGAGCAAAAACCCCTGTATCTCATGATACTTAAAAAATAAAGACCACCATGGAAGAGAACTTACCTTAAACATACAGCTTGTCTGTCCTTCAAGACATTTGCTAGATTTTAAAATGTAGGAAACAGGAAGCTGAAGAGCTGAACTGAGAATCTTGGAAGGGCAGAGATGTAACTTCCACTGTTTGTCGAGTGGAAGAGATGGAAACTCACCAGACTTTCAAGAAACAGTCCAAGAAGGATGAGGAAAAGAAAGAAAAAACCATTTTTGGTGACAGTTAACATTATCTAGAAATCCCTATCTTTTTTTTTATACACAGAAGTTACTATACCATAAAAATACTAGACATACTGTGAGGCATAACAAATATGATTTGTGGTGAAAATAAAAAGCAGATAATTGAGGTAGGGCCACACATGGTCCAGATATTGGAGTTGGTACACAAGAAATTTAAAGTAACTGATTCATATGGTTAAGAAAATTAAGGAAGGTATGGATAAATAGAAGAAATAATAGAAAATTTCACCAAAGAATTGGAATCTATAAAAAATGAAATGACATGTAGAACTAAAAATTAAAATATTTGAAATCAAGAAATCAATAGATGGGGTTTATGAGATTCAATACAGAAGAACATATATTTAGTGAACTGGAAGATAGAGGAAGAGAAAATATCCTAGTTGAAGCATAATAAGACAAAAGAATTGAAAGAACAAAACAGTATAACACATATGTATACTATTATACTGATAATCCAGCTTGGGGATAGGGGTGGGGAAATATTAATTTATAGTGTTTGTTGATTGCCACAGTGTAAATATTCTCACAATGGATAATTCCAAGGAATTCATGGTACACCATCACACAAATTTCCTGAGTATTAAAATAATCAATTCTGGCAAACTGGTGCCAGCATACCATTGCACTTAAATCATAT
The DNA here is from genome assembly GCF_902686455.1 of Sciurus vulgaris. NCBI lineage: Eukaryota > Metazoa > Chordata > Mammalia > Rodentia > Sciuridae > Sciurus > Sciurus vulgaris. The sequence goes on along the minus strand of NC_136470.1, from coordinate 69,407,366 downwards.
TTAGAAAATGTAAAATATGTTTAATTTAAGACTCAGAAAAAGAAAAGAAAATAGGCAGAAGCAACATTTGACTAGAATATAAACTGAGACTATTTCAAAAACTTTGAAATATGTCAAGCCATAGATTAAGGACTATAGTGAACTATAAGCTTGATAAACACCAGGATGACAGCTACATATATTGTAAAATTGTTGCAAACCAAGGTGGAATGGGTGACATCCAAAAAGATAGGTCTGTGTCATAATCCCTGGAACTTGTGAATGTTGCATTGTTTGAAAAAGGATCCTTATAAATATAATTAAATTAAGGATTTTTTAGATGAGGAGATTGTCAGGATCATTTCATACAGATAGTCCCTAAATGTTTTTTCATGCCTATTCTACCACTGCAGAAAAAAAAGAGAAATGCAAATTGCCTGCCTTAGTTATGAAAAGGAGGATAGATCTTATAAAAAATCAAAACACACTGAGACTATTATGAACATTGTTTTTAACCAATAAATTTGGATGAAATTGATACCTTTTTAAAAAATACAACTGACCTGACAGAAGAAAAAATAAAAAGCTTAAATACTGTTGTGTTTATTAAAAAAAAAAAAAAAAAACTTTTCCATTGAAAAATAACTATCCCATAATGAAAATTCTGCACTGGTAGATACAGAATTGAATTCTTAACAAACATTTATTTAAAAAAATGTTTAATGAATTTTTTCCTTATAAAATTCAAAATGAGTGATGTTTGTTTATTTCTTAATAGGCCAGCATAAGCTCGATTACAAAAGCTATGAATTATTAAAAAAAAGGAGATAAAAAAAGAAGGAAGAAAGGAGAAAAAGAATATTGTGAAACATTGTCTCATGAAAGTAAATGCATTTAAAAAATGAAACTCAGTTACATATAAAAAGAATAATACATCATAACCCAGTGGGATTTATTTTGTAGACACTGTAGTTCAGTATTCAAAAATCAACAAGGCATTTTATTATCACAAAAAAAAGAGAGAAAGGAATTATTATTGCATTAAGTACAAAGCATTTAAAAAAATTTAGGAGACATTAATGACTTTTAAAGGTCTTGGAAAAGTTGGAACAAAGTGGAATTTTCTTATTTTGGTAAAGACATCTATTTAAAAGCCTTTAGGAGGCATCATAATAGATGATGAAATATTCAAAACTTTCCTTCTGAGGTTAGGTGTCAGTCAAGGAGGCCTGTTAGCATTACTATCCTTCAAGATTTTCTGGAGGTCTTATGAAATACAAATAAAGCAAGAAAAAGAAGTGAGTAAGGATTGAAAAGGAAGATGTAAAAATTGTTTTCAGATGAAACGATTCTATTAGTAGACCATTTAAAAGAGTCTCTAAACTGTCAAAGTCAGTAAGTGAATTTAGGAAGGTAATTAGAAGCAAGTTAGACATGTGAGTTAATTTTTTTTTCTCTGTGCCATCAAGAACTGAATAAGAAATGAAATTTGAGCTTTTTCACAATGGGTTTGCTGCCAGAACACAGGTGTCATGAATATCACCATTAAATCAAAGCCAAAATAGGAGAGGAAAAGATCTGTATTAAAATCATTATCATTGGACATGTAGATTAGGGCAAGTCCATCACTAGTGACCATCTAGACTGGTGGGACTAACAAAAAGAACCATTGAAAAATCTGTAAAAGGGTTGCTGAGGTGGGAATGGGCATCTTCAAGGATGCCTGGGTCTTGGATGATCTGAAAGCGGAACATGAGCGTGGTATCACTATTGAATCTCCCTGGGGAAATTTGAGACCAGCAAGTATTACAAGATTATTGTCGATGCCCTAGGATACAGAGACTTTATCCAAAACATGATTACAGGCACACCTCAGGCTGAATGTACTGTCTTGATTGTTGCTGCTGGTGTTGGTGAATTTGTAGTTGGTGTCTCCAAGAATGGGCAGACCTGCAAGCATGCCCTTCTGGCTTCCACACTGGGTGTGAAACAACTAATAATTGGTGTTAACCAAATGGATAAATGGATTCCACTGAGTCACCTTAGAAGAGATATGAGGAAATCATTAAGGAGATCAGCATCTACATTAAGAAAATTGGCTCAACCCTGACAAAGTAGCATTTGTGCCAATTTCTGGTTGGAATAGTAATAATGTGCTGAAACCAAGTGAGTATATGCCTTGGTTCAAGGGATGGAAAGTCTCCCATAAATATGGCTGCTTGAAGTTTTGGATTGCATCCCACCACCACCTTGTCCTACTGACAAGTCTTAGGATCTCTACAAAATTGGTGATAATGGTGTTGTTTCTGTGGGCTGATTGGAGACTAGTTGAGAACAACTGGAGTTGTTCTCAAGCCTGGCCTGAAGGTCACCTTTGCTCCAGTCAATGTCACAACTGAAGTAAAGTCAGTTGAAATGCACCATGGAGGTTTGAGTGGAGCTTTTCTTGGGGACAATGTGGGCTTCAATGCCAAGAACATGTATGTCAAAGAAGTTTGTCACAGCCGTGTTGCCAGTGACAGCAAAAATGACCCTCCAATGGAAGCAGCTGGTTTCACCGCTTATATGATTTTTCCAGCCAAAATCGATGTTGGCTCTGCCCCTGTATTGGATTGTAACATAGCTCACATTGCTGAGCTGAAAGAAAAGATTGATCACCGTTCTGGTAGAAGCTGGAAGATGGTTCTAAATACTTGAAATCTGATGAAGCGGCCATCTTTGCTATTGTTCAGGCAAGTCCACGAGTGTTGAGAGCTTCTCTAACTATCCTCCTCCAGGATATTTTGCTGTTTGTGATATGAGGCCAACAGTTGCTGTGGTTGTCTTCAAAGTCATGGACAAGAAGGCTGCTGGAGCTGGCAAGGTCACCAAGTCTGCTTAGAAAGTTCAGAAGGTTAAATGAATATTACCCCTAACACTTGCCACCCCAGTCTTAGTGGTGGAAGAATTATCTCAGAACTGTTTATCTCAATTGGTCATTTAAGTTTAATGGTAAAGGAGTTGTTAATGATAAAAATGTATCATAAAACCTTCAGAAGGGATGGAGAATGTTTTGTGGACCATTTGTGGTGGTAGTTTTAAGATACTAGTTTTTAAAATCAGTACTTCTCTTTTTGCTTTTGGTGCATTACAGTTGTACATTATAGTTGGGTTCATTTGACATAATTATACATGCATGGGACTTAATTTACTTCATTTTAATTTCCTGTGCTGCCTTTTCCCTTCCCTCTTCCTATTTCCCTTTCCCTTCCTCTACTGGTCTTCCTTTCACTTGTTTAATTTGTGCTTTATAGATACGTACAAGGGTGGAATTCACCCTTGATATATATATGCCCATAGCATAATTTTGTTGAATTCATTCTGCATTTCTTCCCCTTTACCATTCTTCCTCTCTCCCTCTCAATCTCCTTCTTCTATTCCATGATCTTCCCTATATCTTTATGATATGTGACTCCTCTTTCTCTCTTCTGACTTTGCTCTAACTTCTACTTATGTGAGAAAGCATCTGACTCCTGATTTTCTGGCTTATTTCACTTAGCATGATGTTCTCTAGTTCCATCCACTTACCAGCAAATGCCATGATTTCATTTTTCATTGTGGCTGAGTAAAACTCTATTGAGTATATAAGCTGCACTTTCTTAATTCATTCATCTATTGATGGGCACCTGGGCTGGTTCCATATCTTATCTACAGTGAGTTCCACTGCTCTAAAATCAGTCCTTTTTAATGGAAACATGACAAAATATCTGAGAATTTTCAGACCCATTAAAAGAAAAGTTTTATGAGAAAAAAGAAAAAACGAAATTTGAAAAATTCAAATTTCTTGCTTCTTTAAACAAGTGTGTGTTAATACACTGATAGGGATTAACTATATGGTAACTGTAGGCAGGTAGGGCATGGCTGGAGGAGGTGGGTCTCTGGGGATGTGCCTTTAGAGTGTATATTTTGTCCTTGTTGAGCAGAGCTCTCTCTCTGCTTTCTGATTTTCATGTCCTAAATGGCTTTCCTCCACCACACAGGCCCTAAGGAATGGAGCCAGCTACCTATGAACTGAGACCTTTGAAATTGTGAGCCCCTAAATAAACTTTTCTTCCTCTAATTCTTCTTGTCAGTTCTTTTGGTCACAGTGGTGAAAAAGATGACTAAAACACCATCATATGAGGTAATATGTATGAAAATGCCCATCATAGTGCCAGGCAGATAGCCTGGAAAGTACTGTGAGCTGCTCTTATTACCATTAACAGTAGAGTTAGTTTTACTTGAATGTCTGCCATCATGGCGATAAAGTGCCTATTTTGTAGACACGTAAGTTTTACACCTAAAGCCTTTTCATTGCATTGTATTTTGCAGTAAATATTTGAATTCACTTGATGCTTGAAATCACCATTTCTGTACCACCACAATAGATTATGTCCAGCAATGTGAGACTGTCTTCTGGCCTACCTATCAAGGCTTTGCAAGTGTCGAGGATGTAGAAAAATTAGAACTCTGAACACCATAAGTGGGAATGTAAAATAATGTTGCTACTTTGGAAAATGGTCTGGGAGTTCCCCAATATGAAACATAAAGTTACTATATGACCCAGCAATTCCTCCCCTAGGTATATACTAAAAAGAAATGAAAAATATAGACACTTGTACTTAAGTGCTTATAGCAGCATCACTCATACAAGAGCCAGAAGGTGAAAACAATGCAGATGTCCATCAACCAATGAGTGGATTGACAAAATGCAAAATCCATGAAGTAGAATACTATTGAACCATAAAAAGGAACAAAAAACTGATAAGATTGTTATAACATAGATAAAGCTTGGAAACATTATGCCAAGTGAAAGAAATCAGTCACAAGAAAATCACATACTATATGATTCCATTTATATGAAAGTTCAGAGTAGAGAGATCTGCAGGTGTGTAAGTAAATGTATTCTACATATTTATATATGCTTTATAAATACAGTATAATGTATGTACACACATATTTAAAAATAGATTATTGATTGCTTAGGGCAAGGTGGAAGGAGTGTTGAAGGTAAGGTAGGAAACGGCTATGGATAGGGAACTTCTTGGAGTGATGAAAATATTTTGATATTGATGGTGGTAATAATTACACATAATCACACACAATAATTACAGTACTTGTGAATTGTATACTCTAAAAGGTGATTTGTATGATATATGAATTATATTGATTGGTATATAAAGCTGTTAGAGACTAGCAATTAAAAAAAGACTTTCCCCTGGCCACATCTCTGCAGTAGTGCCTCCGTGAACACTGTACAGCGAAAGTGAATTTCAGATTTGACCTCCTGACCTCTGTATTCTCTCCCTTGGTTCCTCTTCGAAAAGTTTCTCTTGCCTTCTTGCTAGGTTGGTACCTTATTTATGTAGGGTCACTTACAATGTGAAACTTGCGTGTGAATCTACCTGACTTGTCTCTTAATATTTAAGAAGGAACTATTAAATTTAAAACAAACAAAACTACAAAAGTAATAAGAAGAACAACAGCAAAAGTAGGACTTCCCCTTCTCTTGAAACCTGACTAAAAGAAAATAGTCTTACCATGGACTAAAAATTGTAATCTTTGTTCTCAAAGCAGAAGAATGACTTTTCCCCTTTGGGTACCTGTTCTGTCCATGTCTGTGCATGATGAAACACATGGTTTAGTTTCAAAGGAGAAAAGTTACAGGAAAACATGAGTTACAAAGGGGAATTAAAATGTATAGTTTTGCTTTAAAATATCTCTATGGCCTATGCTAGAAATTCTTCACTTTCAATTTGCCTAGTCAACCTTCAGTCTTTGTACAGGAATCACATCTTCAGGGAACTCTTTCCAAACACTTTGATTGTCTCAGATTACAGGTCCCCTTAGAACCTGACCTCTCTCTTTCATAATATATGTTACTTTGTTTTGGGGATTATATGATGAATTTTTGTCTTTTATACTAGACTGAAGATTTCATAAGAGCAAAGATCTATCAATTTTTGGTACTGAATGTATTACCAGTACCTTGGACAGAGCCTAGGAGATTCTATAGTTTCAACAACTATTATAAAACCTATTATAGTGTACTTCAATAATGAGAATTAATATATAATTATATTGACAATTCTTGTAGTATGTTCATCCCTTTTCTCATGAGTGGGGGAGGTTGAAGTGCTTACTTTCTAACGGAGGATGCGGTGTTGAATGAAGTTAGTTAAATGGCAAACAGTCTGCTTTGGGAAACAGAGTGGATCCCTGTATATCATGGCCCAGTATTCTTGAATCAAGGTGATGAAAAAATGCCCACTCATTATTCTTGGCATGAGTTATTCTTCCCTGGAAGTACCAATCAATACTATACCCAGGAACATGCCCATCAATAAACTAAACTTCAGTTTGAAATGCCAACAGGTGGTGCTATACTATAGCTATTATAGGAATAGATAGGGAACCAGTGGCAGGACCCCTGGAGCTCCTGGCCATTTAGCTAGTCCACTTATTAGCCACGTCATTTTATAACCACAATATGACTGTGCATTTTTCATGATGTAATTTTTTTTAGTTTTCACTTACATCATAGGATTTTTCTATACCCCTTGAGTTGATGAAAGACTGTGCAAGAGCTGTGCAAATTCAGTGATGGCGAATGCACAGGGTAGGATTTGTTGTGAGGCAAAGTTATTTGTTAAAGAGATAATGTCTTTAAGCCTCTCATTTCAAAGATTTATGCAGAAGTTTTCTCAGTTTATTCTGTGGTGATACCTTGATTCTAAGCATTAAATGAATTCAAATATTTACTTATGGCTGCAAATAGAATGCAATGAGAGGTTTTAGGTGGAAATACCAAGTCCATGAAATGAGTATTTTATCCTCATGATGGCAGACTTTCAAGTAAAACCAATTCTAGTAATAATGAAAACAGCAGCAGCTAACACTACTTGCCAGGCAGAATATCCGCCTGGCACTATAATGGGCATTTCCACACATATTACCTCATTGAATTCTATTACCTCATTGAATTCTAATAACAACCTGTGAAGTAGGAATTATATTCCATTTTTATAAATATGGTAGTTGAGGCATAGGGAGGTTAAGTGACTTTTCAAAGGGTACTAAAAACATATAGCAGAGTTGAAATTGAGCAAATCTGTTATCATTTAGAAATTCAAACACAAAAGCTCAATTTTTTTTTATTTGATTCAATTCATTAAGGAAGACACATTAGAAAGACCCATCAAAATCTCTAGGGCAAGAAGTGGTGTACTATTTAAATAATTCTTATGTAAAATTTAAAATAAGTAGGCCCTAAAGTTTTTTTTTTTTTTTTTAAAAAACTAATTAAATCTTAGTACACAGATATATAAATCTACTCAAGGCAGATCTCTTAGTGTGGGTTCCCCAAGAAGCATATCCAGAGTCAAAGACTTCTGTATAGTTAGTTTATTTACGATGTAATTTCAGGGAGCAGAGGTAATTGATGGAGGAGTAAAAAAGGGAAGAAGAAAATCCCACTAACAATGTGTTTGTCACTGGTTAGTTACTATTGAACATGCCAGAATCTTCTAAGGAAGCTGACAAAATATGGCTGAGAACTGGCACTTGGAGGATGCAAGGGAAAAGGATTATCCATCCACTCCCATTCCATGCTGTCTCTGTAAGTGTTGACATCCTCGTGCTTCTGGGTGTCACACGAGTGCCACAGGTTTCCTTCCCGTGTTCCAGGTAGCAATGTAAGACATTCTCCTAAGCAGAAGAGAGGTTCTTGGGTAGGCCAAGGCAAAGCAAGACTACCCTCAGGTTATACCTGTCAGAGGCTGATGTAAGCCTTCAGCAGAGGCTGAGAAGTTTTGACGTGGCATACAACACCGTGGTACACTTCCTGTGGGAATACATGGTATTAATATGTGGATTTTGGTAATAGTAATGACTAGATTTATATGTATTTTTCTAAAAATGATACTAAAGCTGTGAACCAATGGTTTGAAATTAAAATATCTTTTAAGGAGTCTAATTTTTTCCTCATTATGTTACCATAGAAACAGAGCATAGCACACTGTTTTTAATTTAAGTTCCAATTTTTATGGATTATTCCTGACTTTATTATCAAGAGCACATACAATGTAGTCATTATTTATTTAGTTTTTCATGCTTACTAAATATAAAAATTCTGATTAATTTTGAAGAGTGCAGTATCTAAGTATTTCTTCCTTTGCAAATTTATCTCTTAAGAAAGACAGGCCAAGATCTAAACAAACAAAAATTTAGTATTAAAAGTACAGAAAAATGATCAGTTCCAAACTACTAATCAGGTTACTGACTCCAAGAAGAAATATCAAGGTAGAGCAGAAAGAATGTTGACCTTAGAGTCAAAAAACAGGTTTTCTTCTTTGGGCTTTATTACTTCAGCAATGTATGATCTTGACCATGAAGTTTTAACCTTTGAATCCCAGTTTTGAATCTCAGAAGTAAAACTATTTATCACACAGGATTGTTGTGAGGATTTAATAAGACTATCTATGTTAAAGCACATAGTAGAGTTTCAGTGCCTGGAACATAGTAAGTAAGCCATGGGTATGGATTAGGTATAAATGTGAAATGTGCACCTTGCGCTGGCTGTGGTACACACTGATCATGTATGCCATCAGACTGGAGGCCATCTTTTCAGCATCTTCTAGTTCTTCTTGTGCTTGTTTCCTACCCTTTGAGCCCTTGCCTATTTGTTGTTCCTTTAGAAGGATTTTCTTTGGTGAGCCCCTCCTTACTTTATTTGATGTGTGAGTTAATCAGTATCTCTAACTTCCTGGAAGGACAAGAACCTCAGAACACCTTAATCCTAAAGACAATGCTCTTGGTAGCAAACAACAGAAAATGGTGGTGGCTAATTAAAACATAAAAGCCCCAGGATTTTGGGAAAAGATGAAGAGTCTAAGGAATCAGAACATAAGACCCAACCAAAGGAGGCTAGGTAGCCAAAATGACACCATTGGAACATTCCAACGAGGATTCACTGGATAGCTTCTGGAATTGCCACCACTGCTGACACTAGGCCCTGGATGCCTCTGGTCAGTGGGATGAATTCTTCCTTGTACTTTCCTTATCTTTATATATTGTCATTACCTTATATTTATGCCTTCCTTACCCTCAAATTTTTATGACATCTGCTTAAGACTTTAAATTCCAGAGGTGAGCCTCTTCGATTGACTAAAACATATTCCATGTGACTGCACTTTGGTTGCTAGGAAATGGGGAAGCATTTTTGGCTAGGCTTTCCACTGAGACCCACACTCTGGAAAATTCTCTGAAAATTGGGAGTGGGTAATGATGCTTAGCAGTTAAAAAATGCTTAGCATGGAAAAAATTCCACCAAAGTCTACCATATTGAATGTGCAATATCCATCAATACCATTTCACTTATAATATACTTCAAAATACATAATACATATATCCTATTTATAACTGAAAAATCACTCAATTCTTCCACATTAGGAGAAAATCCAAGTTTTGTCAATTACTATTTCAAGATTTTTGTCCCTCCTTTTACTTGGGTTGTTCTGTCTTGATATTCTTCAGTCTGTGGACTACTTGTGAAGTTGCTTGCCAGAATCACACCCTAAATAAAATAGTGGGGTCAGGGAAAGAAGCAGAAAAGTTAGTTAAAATTATAAACATTTAAATGAGACAGCAAGAACTGAGAGCGATAGAGACTTCAGACCTTATTTCTGAAAACTAATTATGAGGTCTTAATTATTTCAATGTTGAATCTTCAAGAGATAGAATTCTCTTAAGCATACTCTTAGAAAGTGTGTGAATTTCAGTTCCAGCCATAAGCCTAGAATTTGGGGAATTAAGTTTGTTATCTTCTTTCTTTTCACAATTTAGTGCCCCTAGAAGTAGTCACTCACCTCATAGTTCTTCGTTCTGGTTTTAATGTTCTCTGACAGTTACAGCCAGGTTTCTCAAAACCTTGTCTTTAGTAGACACTTGATGAGATGATCATATAATTTCTTTTCCTTTACTCTCAATAGAATGAATTACATTTGATTTCAAATGTTAAACCAATGTTATATTTCTTAAATCAATCCCACTGATGTGATTTATTATTTTAGAAGTGTTTATGATGTAATGATATACATGTTTTAACATAATCATACATACATAAATATGTATATGCGCATATATATAAGATTTGGTTTCCTAATATTCATTTGCATCTGGAGACACGATTGCCATTTTCCTTCCTAATACTACCCTTGTCAATATAATGCTAGCATCATAAAATAAGTTTAGTAGTGTTTCTCCTTTATATTTTTTGATAGTTTGCAAAAGATATGGTTTTCTCCCCTGAATATTCACTAAAATTTGATGAAGTTGTCTGGAGTTTTATTTGTAGAAAGATTTTAAGCTGTTTCTTCAGTTACTTTGTATGGGGCCATGCAGATTTTCTATCTATTTTTGAGCAAATTTGGACAAGTATATTTTTCTAGAATTTTGCTCATTTCTTCCAAGTTTTCAAATTTGCTGACAAAAAGTATTGTTTTTTATCTTTTTATTGCCTGCAGCAACTGTTGCAATGTATCTTTTTATTACGATATTTGAGGTAGCTCTCATTTTTGTTCTTGATTAGTCTCACTAGAATTTGGTTGACTTGACCTTTTCAAGGTACCAACTTTTGACTGTGTAGATCTTCTATATTATATTTATTAAATACTTCATTAGTTTCCTCTTTATTATTTTTCTTTTTTCTACTTCCTTTATACCTATTTTATTTTCTTTGTCAAAGTTCCAAGCTGCACATTAATTTGTTGGTGTTTAGGCTTTCATCTTTTTTAATATACACATTTAAGGCTTAAATTTTCTTCAAAGTATACAGATTAGTTACATTTCATCGGTTTTGATGTGAATCACTTTATTTTTGAAATACATTTGTTTCCTTTATGATTTCTTGAATTTAAATCATTTAGAAGTGCAGTTATGCAAAAATGTGTCTATATTTGTTATTAATATCTACCTTAATATACTTGTGTTCAGAGACTCTATTCTGAATACTTTTATTCTGGTGAAACTCCCCCCCCCCACCCCCAGGGTACTGGGATCGAACTCATGGCCTTGAAATTGCAAGGCAAACACTCTACCAGCTGAGCTATCTCCCCAGCCCACCCCTGTGAAACTTCTTGAGGCTCACTTCATTCCTTGATTCATCTATCCAAAATGTTTATTCAGTATTTACTATGTGTTATACCCTGTGTAAAGTACTGAGATTCAGTAATGAATAAACAGATCAAAATTTCTGTTCTTATTTATTATATTGGGTGAAGCAGAGTTTGTTAGTGATGAAGTGCTGAAGAAATACAGTAGGGAAATGGATCTTAAAATATCTTTTAAACTTTTTATTTTAGTAAAGATGGTCGGATAAGACTTCACTTGAGGTGAAGTGAGTGTTTTAGTCACCTTTTTAGCTGTGATGGAAATACCTGACAAGAATAACTTAAAGGAGAAAGAGTTTATTTTGGCTCACAGTTTCAGAGGTTTAGTCCATGGTTGGCTGGCTCTGTCACTCTGGGCCCCAGGTAACACAGAACCTCATGACTGAAGGGTGCAGTAGAGGAAAGGTGTTTAGATCATGGTGGCAGGAAGCTGAAAGAGGAAGGGGATGGGGCCACAGGGAAAGACGTACCCTTCTTGACACACCCCCAGTGACACACTTCCTCCAGTCATGCCCCACTTGCTTATAGTTACCATCTGGGCACTCTATTCAAACTAGGATGGACTGATCACAGCTCTCATAATCGAATCGTTTCACCTCTGAACATTTCTGCATTAACATAGGAACTTTTGGGGGACACATTATATATAAATCATAACAATGAGAAAAGATCCTAAAAGTGAAAGGAAGAGCTATGTAGAAAGCTAGGGAAAGAACAATTGCAGTGGACCTGAGGCAAATGTGTTCCTGTTTGTTGGGGAAACGTTGAGGAGGTTGTTATAGTGAGAGAAGAATGGGGTGGAGGATAGAAGACATAATCAGAGAGGAAATGGGGCATTAGATTGAGGCAAGAAGAATAATGGCCTCCCAAAGATGCCCACTTTGAATCCCCAGAACCTGTATGTTACTTTATATGGCGAATGGGAATTAGGGCTGCAGATGGTTGCTATTCAGTTGACCTGAAAATGAGGATTATCCTAGATTATCCAAGTGGGCCCAATGTAATCACAAGGATCCTTCAATGTGGAAGAAAGAGGCAGAAGAAAAAGAGTCAGAGAGGTGGCAGTGTGAGAAGGACCTGTTCCAACACTGCTGGTTTTAAACATGGAGAAAGGGGATCGTGAGCCAAGAAAAATTTTAAAGGAGGGCTCCAGAGAAGATTCTTCTTGAGAGCTTTCAGAAAGGAGCACACAAGAACACAGCTCTGCCAACACCTTGATAATTGCCCACTGAGGGCTCTTTTAGACGTCTGACCTCAAGCACTGTAAGATAATATATTTGTGTTGTTTTATGACACTGTTTGAAGTAATTTGTTACAGCAGCAATAGAAATGGCAAAGACTTCTACTTTCTCTCTGAGTGAACAAAAACCACTCATAGGTCTTGGGTGGAGAAGTGACCTAATTTAACCTAATAAGATCACTGTGGATGCTGTACTAAATACAGACTGAGCTTTTGGCTAGACTTTTCTGGATTTTATTGAGAGTTCATGAATTCATTTATGATTTAAAGAAAATATAACTTTACACATTTTGTTATGTCAAGGTCTCTATAGTTTTTTTTATTGCTGGAAATGTAAGTCTGAACTGAACTATAAATTAAACCTCTATGAAAAATTCATCAGAATTTGAAAACACTGAGATAAATGATCTATTCCCCAATATATGAAATCAAGTGACAAATCTGAAGTTTAATGAAAAATGGTAAAGAGACTTAGGAGAATATTTAGATTATTTTCCTTGGTCTGGGGATGTGGCTCATTAGTAGAACTTTTGTCTAGCACATTGGAGGCTCTAAGTTGGATTCCTACCACCACAAACATTAAAAAAAAAAAAATTCTAAGAAGAAAGAAACTACACACAACTTTTAGGTGACACATAAAATGCTTATGTTATCACTCTTGCCAAGGCCTAAAATTTATAGTGGTACTAATTAAATTTGCCATTAGAATGAACTCAGTAGCATTTTGTTACCATGTGCCCTGCTAAGAGAGTGACTTTACCTAAAAATAAATGTGTTTGTAATGAAAGGATTTCAAGGAAAAGAGCTAACTTTTCCCCAAATGGATGAAGATGTTGTGAATTTTTCCTTCAATAATATTTACAGCAGTGCATGGAGATGGCTGTCTACCCTTGTGTAAGTCCTATCTAGCAAGAGTTGCCAGAGGAGTGGGAAGAAACAGATGCAAGAGAGACTAAGCTATCCATATACTGAGGCTATAAATTACTCCACATTTGAAAAGGATGTTTTAAAATATTAAATTGTCTATTTATGTCAACATACAATAAACAGAGTTTGCTTGCTGCCTTCCTCTGATCCCCCTATTTTCTTCTTCACTACTTTATTATTATTTTTGAGTTTTTCTTGACTCTTCACAAAGGCAGAGGGTGAAGAATTCCTCTTAAAGTTTTCTTCTATAAGTACCAAGCTCAACTCATTGGCTCTAAGCAGACGAGTTAAAATAGTTATAGAAGGAGTGACTGGCTCAAACAAGGGTCAAATAGATTTTTCCTAACTTTAAGAATGAGGTTCTTATTTATAAAAAATTCCATAGACAAACAATCCCAAAAACTTAAATGCAGTTATCTTTAATTTATATACATGAATGGAGAGGGAATTGAGGTATTAATAATTTAAAATAGCTAATTAAAAAATAATTTATATTTAGCTTTGGAAAGCCTTATAATTCCCTCTATCAGTCTCCTTTCTTAATTATATTTCTCATAAGTTAACAATAAAATTAATTTTCCATTCTTGAATGCAAATTAACTGATTATGGAAAGAGATGGTCCAGCATTTTGGCTGATTGAGGAGAGAAACTTTTATAGGATTAAAATTTTGAATTTGAGTAATCCATAATTAAATATTTAGAGGTGACTGTATTCTTGTTATCAATGTTTATGAGCCAAGACCACTAAAACCACAGCAGTCTTTTACCAGTGTTCCTTCTCCCAATCATTCACGTTTCCATTCCCTTTCTTTGTAAGTTAGACCCATTATATCTCTCCTAGAGGTGGGAGTGGGACCAATGTCATCCAAATTTTACTGCTACTAAGGTAGAGGTTGAAGTGGTGGTGGGGATGGTTGTGTGTGTGTGTGTGTGTGTGTGTGTGTGTGTGTGTGTGTGTGTGGGGTGGGGGAGATAAAGGTTTGGGAGGTTACTGCAGTGTTCCCCAGAGAGAGTTTTAAGATTCTATGATGTCAGGGCAGTTTTGACTACTCAATCAGAGCTGTCCCCTTCACCTGGAGGTGAAGTCTCTCTGTACCCCTGCCCCCACTCACTTTCTTTTCCTGATTATCTTAAAGCTTTGCCTGGAGGCTGCAAGTGCTAGACACAGAGGGTTTCAAAAGTACACTCACAGGAAACAAAGGAAACATGTAATTTTTAATTCACAGAGATAATACCACTGGCATGTACTTTAAGAACACTTTTTATTAGTAATGATAAGTTTCGCCAGTCCTTTTATCCTAATCTTCCTTATGACTACAGTAATTATGACCACTTTGAAATTTATAAAGTATGATACAAGCAAACAATGTCATGTGTTGTCTTAGACCAAAGAATACTTGAGGGATTTAAAGAAATCCTACTGTGTTCATAGGCAGATTGGGATAAAAAAATTCAGTCAAAGTACATGTGGGTGGTATTATCTCTGTGAATTAAAAAATCACACCTTTCCTTTGTTTCCTGTGAGAGTGCACTTTTGAAAGCTTCTGTGTCTAGCACTTGGAGCTTCTAGTACTCCTGATCTGCTTCCCTGAGTCCACCATCTATCTGCCCCTGACTTTGGAACCTTCAGATCGACTTCTGAGATCAGATCATCCCCATTCTCCCTTCAGAAGCTATACTTCTTTTTCTCTTAAGAGTGCCTCTGCTAAACTTTGAGCACTCTGTCCTCTTACTGACTCACCAGCTCTTGTTGGGCAAGGCAGAAGTGCACTGTGGTGACAGAGGCAGGAGAATTCTCTTTCTCTGCTCATTCATGATAGCACAGATATAGCCCAGGTACAACTGGAATTGATTTGAGGGCAGGGATCAAATCTTATGCTTTTTGTCTAAACTTCCCTCAGTGCTTTGCACAATGCACTTAGTAAATATTTGATGAATTGATATAATAAGCATACTGGATAACTTGCTTTATAAGGTCTTTTAAACCTACAGTATTAGGTTATTTATTTAATTAAAAATATTCTATCTCTACAATTAAATCTGGGGTTATGATGAAGGAAAATGAATGCTCTGAGTAGTACTTAACCAATTTACAGCTTCCTTATTTTTCTCCTTATATTACTTGGATGCTTTGCTTGGGATTAGATCAGACTGAAGTGTGCAAGAGAGGGTAAAGAATTGAATTGGGTGGAGAAAAGAAAATCTAGTCCTTGCCCTGGTGCTTAAAAGGATGAGAATGAGCCTGGTGATGATATCACAATTGAAAATTTAAACTTCTGTTATTAACAGAAAAGACAAATGAGAAGTAGGGAGTAAAGTTGAGGCATCTCTAATTCATGAGTAAAAATTAATTTTTTCAGAATATTCTTGTGAAAAGTTATTGGATTTCTTAACACATTCCTTTTTATTTAAAAATATAACATTCATATTTTCAGGAAAGTGCACCTATAATTCTACCACCTTGATATTATTTTCATTTCCCATATATCTTCCAATCCTTGTCCAAATATATGTTTTTATAAAAAGCTTTTTATATATTTGCTTTTCTTTTGAGGATACTAATTTTGTTTCTGAGTTGCCTTTAAAGGATTGTATCTGTCAAATGGGGCCCTCTGAATTTCTGAGTGGCCTAAACTATGCTGCTGCAAAAACTGACCCAAATTGTTGGGCAGTTTCTAACTCGATATGTTCTTAAATTTAAAGACTCAAGATACAGCAGCAGAAAGTGGCGATGGGCTGTAAAACAGAGAACAGAGACCTAAATGGAAGAGGAATGAAGATTGGGTTTTATAAGAAAAGATATAGTTAGAATAATTTAAGAAAATAATTTCAGATGCCATGGTCTTTCTCTCTAACCCAACCCAAACAAAACCCTCAAAGTAATAGTCCTAATAAAATAACTACCACAATGAAGCTTTATATTTCAAGTTAGTCTACAAGAGCGCTAACTTTAAAACGGCACTCAAAGTTGACATGTGACCAAGGCAAGAGAAGATGGCAGACTTTTTGAAAGGAATGGGGACTGCGGAGCATGGTACGTGTCTACACTCTTTTCAAGGAGGAAGAAAGGGATATCCAGGAAACTCAAAACCGAAGAGGTACCAGGACAAACCTCCTCGAGTCCTAATTTTGCCAGTCTGGTTCTCTCATATTCTTTAGGTTTCAAAAAAAAGTACTGAGAGAAGAGGCTGAACAGAACAAGAACTATGTGAAAACCGCAGCAGAGACTCGCTGGCTCTGACGAAGGCTGTAAAGTCACCCTAGCGCTCTCTAGGGTTCAGGCAGACGCCGCCCATCCGCTGACAAGCTTAGGGCCGGTAGAGGAGGGCGTCCGCGCCTCGGGTCCCCGCCCGGGCGGAGGCGTGCGGGGGAGCGGGCGGCGCGGCGCGCAGGTGGCTGGGTCGCGCCAGCTGCGCGCCGCGCTCGCTCCGCGGGTGGGCCGCCAGGCGTCGCGCTGGAGCTGCGGTTGCCCTGGAGACAGCCCGAGAGTGGGCGGCACAGCCGGGAGCCGGGCTGCTGCCGGAGTAGCTGGGCCAGAGTTGGGAGGAGTGGCTCCTCGGCAGGACGAGTGGCCGACCGGTCCTGGGGCAGCTAGGTGGCGGTGGCGTTACTGCGCGGACCGCAAGCCTGGGAGCCTCTGGTGGGAGCTCAGCCTCCGCGGAGGCAGGAGCTGCTTTTGGCGCTTCCGCGCGTCGGAAGATCCCAGCCCAGCCCGGCGGGTCCAGGAGGACCCGGCTGTCCCAAGGAGAACCCAGAACCCGCCGCGTCTCCGCTGCCGCGACAAGGAGCCGGGCAGGCGTCGGGCGCGCTCCCTGCGGCCCCGGGATGACTTCTCGGAGGTCCCCGCTGGCGCCCTTGCTGCTTCTCTCTCTGCACGGTGAGTAGCTCGAGCCGTCCCCTCGTGGTAGGGCCAGGCCCGCGGCGAAGCAGTTGAGGACCGCAGCCTTTTTGTCTTTGCCAAGTGTTGGGAGCTCAACTTCCCCCGGACCGTGAGTGTTCGTCGTTGTGGGACAAGGCTCTCGCGCCCACCTGCAGCAGCCGCCGCCCCCGCCACCCGCACCTCTCAGGTGTTCCCTGGCAGAGGTAACTCTACCCACCCGCTGCTCCTTTCCGCCGCTTCTGGTGCGCCTGACTCTCAGGCGTGCTCCTGGGCAATGCAGGAGTTTTTAAGATAAGGAACCCCTTACTGGTCCATCTGGAAACAGTAATTTAGAATCAGCTTCCGTTACTAGGTGGCTCCAGGAAAACTTTAAGTTGTAGCTTTATCATAACCTTTTAAAGAAGCATATGCAAATTTTGAAAATGATCTTTACTTTAAAAGCAACTGCTTAGTGTGCTTATTGCATTTGAAAACAAGAATTTATTTTACATTCTAGCTTAATTCACAAAAGGTTTTAAGTTGTCTCCCCAAATTACATAGACTGTAACAATATTTAGAACAAAAGAAAAGAAAAAAAAAAGCATCGTTTCTTTTAACGGTTTTTAAAAACATCTATTTAAATTTAATTTTCTGCTCACTGATCTTTGTCATATTTCATTTTCTTTGAATAGCCATTATGTGTTTGACTCTTAAGTTTCATTTTGTACAATGTCCTTTGCTTTTGTGTGTGCATTGTCCTGTGGAATCAAGTTTTCTGTCCCATTTAATTGATTGCTGTGGTTTACTGAGATTTATTCTGAAGTTTTTTTTTTTTTTTTTTAACCCTTTTATTTAACAAGCAAGTTCAATGATTTATGGAGTGTGTGGTTAACCATGTTTCTTTTTGGAGATACTAGTGTGTTTCCAGTGGTTTTGTAGCCTTATTTGAACTTAAAATATACCTAACAGATCTCAAAGTAATCCAATTTTAACTGATTTAAATTGTACAGATTCATTTGGGATGGGAGAAAAGATTATTAAAACTTTGTTGTGTACCTCCCTTCATAGACTAGTAAAAGTAAAATCATCCAGGTTATAGATAACTATTTTTTTGAGTTTCGTAGGTATATTTTTAGTGATGATATGCAGATAACAGTCATATCGATATAAGTATTTTAAGAGCTAGAGCTTCTAAATTAATTTTTCCTGTTCCAAATTAATTTTGAGCCATCTAGTGTTTCTCTTTGTCCTACTTCTTTCAAGTGTGAAATAAGAGACTAAATGAGCTTTTTATACAATCCTTGAACATAGTCTCAAATATTATAAATACTACTAAAAGAACAGCTAAAATTTTTGGTAGAAAAATCTATTGTTAAACTTTATGCATTACAATAAACACTACTTTTTGTAAATAGAATTTGTGTATAGTTTTTTTTTTTAATTATTAGGCAATACTTATATAGTTGATCTAATTTGCAGAATCAACCTTACAAGGTCATTTGATTTGTTGCTTGCTTTCGGCAGAACTATTCTATTCCTAAGCCATACTAGATTGTTTTTAGACTATCACAAGGACAATACTAGACTGCTTTTAAAGACTATCACAAGGACATTTCAGTTTTAGTGATAATCTATTCTGTAGAGGCACTTTTTCACCTTCAATAAAATGTATTCATTTGTTCAACAAATATTTACAGAGCTTGCACTTGGAACTATGGGTATCTAGTAGGGAAAGATGGTAGTGGGATACAAAGATGCATGTTTGTCAGCAGTTCTTAAGGCATTTTCATTTTCTTTTTTTTTTTTTTTTTTTGAACTGGGGATTGAGCCCAGGGGTGCTTAACCACTAAGTCACATTCCCTTTTTATATTTTATTTAGAGACAGGGTCTCACTGAGTTGCTTAGGGCCTCGCTAAGTTGCTGAGGCTGCCTTTGAACTTGAAATCATCCTGCCACAGCCTCCTGAGTCGCTGGGATTACAGGGGTGCGCCACCATGCCCAGCTAGGCATTTTTAATTTTCAAGCAGGGTATAAGCATGCACAAATAGTTGATGATGCAAGGAATATATGAGTGACAATTTTTAATAGCAACATCAAGGAAAATTTCATGGAAAAATTAACTTTTGATTTGAACTTTGAGTAGAATTGAATTGGCTGATGGGAATTTGGTTGAGTTTCCCTAACCAAAGAAACAGCCCCTGAAGGAAGCCTGTGAAGGGGAAGGTGCAGGGGCATATTCTTGAAAGGCCAGGCTTCTGGCTGCTAGAGCAGGAGATGTGTGCAAGAGAGTAAGGGCTAGAAAGGTAGTAACCTTGAATGCTGAGCTTGGGCTATTTATTCATTATTTCCTGAAAAAGGCACTGATGTTCAGTTTTCTTATGATGGGGAATGAAAGCAGATGAACAGCTAGAGTGCTTATTTGTGCTGTTACACCAGTCTCCAGGAGAACACTGTCCTGACTGAATTAAGTTCTTCAATCAGGTGGTGTCAGAATTGGTTTCTTGAATTGTGATCCGTCTCTAGAACTTCCAATGTGGAATGAAGAAGAGGGGTGGTTATCAGAGCAAAGTTGGTTCCATTATATGGTGCGAAGGGAAATGGGACTAGATAACTAACTAACACCAATGACCACTGCAGAGAATAATGAAACAAAGGCAGAAAGAAATAGAGGGCATTTTCAATGAAAAAAGTATCAAGAAATTCTGTTATTTTTGTTAAATCTCTGTGGAGTAACTTTAATGGGAATTAGAGTTGAATAGTTAACTTCTAGTTAGTTCTCCCATTTGGTTAGAAACAGGTTTCTTGTATGTGTGATTCCTTGAAGTAGCAGATAACTTTGTACATATGAGAAAAATATATAGAAAGGAAGAAAAGACCATAGAAAATGAAAGGAAAATGAAAAAAAAAAATCGTGAACCTTTTAAATGTTGGTGTTATAAAAAAATTATTGTAAATTTTAATTTTTGAGCTCTAAATCTAGTAAGGCAACTGTTTTGGAAGAATTCACATTTTAGTGAAAATCTGTAGTTTGACCCACATGGATGGTGACAGCTAGTGTATGAAAATTTTAGGGAAGTTAAGTTTTATACACTATATATTTGATGTGGACTGTTCAGAAAGCAATTTAAATATTAAATCACAAGAACTTTTAAAATGTTATGCTTAGAACTGTTGTCAGACCCAAGGTAATGATGCAATGGGGAAAGGTACTTGTTTTGGCTTTTTACCCCCCAGTAACAGTAAGTGGCACATCTTCAAATGTGTTTTCACACTTTTATAGTGGAAACATTTATAATGAAAATCTCATTTGAATCTTTATACATAAGCTATGTGATTTAGTGTCAAACAAGGTGATGTGCTGGTGCACAAGTTTCTTTAGGTGCAGTTGAGTAATACAAAACAAGGGACTGGCAACACTTGCAGAGTTGGGAGAAAACTGGGAAAGTTGTCTTCCCACTAAAATTCTCATCTATAGCTAGTTTATTTAGAATAAAGATTCTAAATTCATTCTTGTCTGGACTGATTATAACAAGTTATTTATATTCTTTCAACCTCTAAGTATTTTGGGCAGTTTGAGATAGGATTGCTGAATTTGTAGTCTTGTTGCTTACAGTGACCATAGTCACCTATTGATCTCCTTTGTTTCTTGTGGACTACCTGTCACCAAGGCACTAACCACTCCTAGGCCTGCACTCAGAGAGAACCCTTCCCCCATCTAGAGGACAAAACATCCTTTCTTGATCATACCTTTGTGAACAACTGGTTTAAGAGAGGTCAGTTTTTGGGTGGTTTTCAAAAGCCATCTGATTTGAGCTGAGTTTGGTCTTGAAAGTGGAAAGTTAATTATTTTATTTGTTGGTTAAGCCTATCTTATTAAACATGGAAGGATTTTTTTTTTTTTCTGTGAAAGTTTGGTTAACCAATTCCCCATGTATCTGATTTCTTAGTATTTAAGAAAAAGACTATAGTAGTAGTTTGTCATGCTTTTAATTGTAGAAATATGAAGTCTGTCAAAGACAAAATTTGTTTCCTAATTTGAAAATAATGGACTTAACCTGCTATCCGTTCATCATTGCCATTATCAGATAATATATACTGTATATGCTAAGTGGTGCAGCTCTGCCTCACTCATGTATTAAAGGAAGCATCATATTTTAATAACTCTAAAATTTTATGTTTCTTAAATAGGATTCAAGAAATAGAAATTTGCCAATAGGCACCAAGGTTTTTCAATAAAAGGTCCTTTGAATAAGTCTACTTAATGATTTTTCTTCATTAGCAATTAACTTTTTTGATCCAGAGAAAGAGAGACACTGACATTATTAGAGGCCTACTTTTATTAAGAACACCTTTGCTGGCAAGGAGGTTAAATCCTAGAAGCTTTGAATTTAGGAAAAACTTGTACCACATTTCATTCTTTGGAAGAATCTTCAGTAGCTGTAAATTATGGATCAGGATTTAGAGTGGAATTTAGATGGTTAATGTTAGTAAGTTTATGGGATTGGAAAGTGTATGCTGTTTTTCACTGAGGGCCACAAATATGTAATAACAAAATGTGACATTGTGGGTGTAATTCTAAAGTAATGGAGCCACTTAGAGACTCATTAGTCCATTAAAAACTTGAGAGAAACTTATATCTTGGTCAGAGTTTGTTGACAGTAACAACAGTGGAAACATGACAAGGTCCTTACTTAACCCCTTTCTTCACCTTTGTCCTAAGTCTCATTGTTTGTAGCAGTTGCTCATGTAAATTCTCTCTCTCCTGTCTTCTCATTAATGTATTAATGTTGATTCCATCCCCCCTTTCCATTTCCATCCTTATCCTCTCCCATTTTGGAGGATGTCATGTTCTGCTGGCAGCATCAGATTCATCTAAGGTAATAAATCTAGCTAGTCCTGGCTACTTCTAGTTATTCAGCTCTATCTCTTGCAAGTATTGCTAACAAAGAAACAAAAAACACCTGGAGCAACCAGGCAGATCCAGAAATTACTTTAGAAGCTGAGCATAGGAGGAATAGTGGATGTGTGGACATTGTTACATGCCAATGTTTCCTTGAAGGTAACTTTATAATATAATTATCTCAGGTGTGTTTGTGTGAATATTTTCCCCACTTGTGAATCTTTGCCAATAGAGTGGTACTCCGTGTGCTTGGAGTGCTCGAAAGAATGTTGGCATTTTCTTTAAGTATCAGGGTGGTTTTGTCAACTGCTATAATCTTAAACCTGGATATATATTTTGTTGAAGAGATAATAGAAATCTATTTTCAGCTTTCAAAAAAATATCCTGTGACTAGTTTGGAAGTTATTTAACATTTTAATACTTACAGGTCTTGTAAAATTTGTTCTTGGTTGATCTGTAATCCTAAAACTTGAAAGTTGTTCATTTTTGAAATTTTTTTTTTCCCTAAGGAATTCTAAAGGTTTGACTCTGTGGTAATAATGATCTTGAACTTTTGGCAATTCTTTGTGAACCATCAAGTTTCCCATTTCCATGTCTTGTGTATTCTTATTTTTGAGGCCTGTGTCTTAGAACTATTCTTCCAAGAACAGAGATGGTTAAAATAACACCTTTTCATAGTCTAAAGCCCTCCCTCTTTTTTAATGCATCATGTGTGTGTAAAGCTTTGGAGACGCTTTTTTAGAAAAGGAGCATTAGCTAAATCAGCTCCATGTGGGGGACATTATAACCTACTTCAATGGAGATAGGCAGTTATCTTCCCTTCCAATGCCTCTCCCTTTTCCCGAAGTCCACATATTTCCACTCATAGTTTGTGCCAGCTATGATTCATACCCTAATAGACCATCATCTCAGGCTACAGAATTGTTTATGTTCCCTCAAAATGTCAAAAGTTATGTACTGTTCACAGCTGAATTCTCAGTTATGTGCTTAAGATGACTTAAATAACAGTAAGCATCAAACATCGATCATGGTACTTAATCTTTGATTCTTTGGACCAGGTGCATCACTAGCAGTTATACAACTTTTGTAATCTCCATGAATTAAGATCATCTGCCAGAACCCAAAATACATGGCAAAAACCAGGCTGCAATGTAGTAAACTTCATTTCTTGTGATGATAACATCTTCCTATCAGGCTAGCGTTTTAGGCTTTCATTAGCTAAGAAAATAGAGTATGGTTCACACAGGTGTATTGACCATGTGTAAATGCAGATCATCATCCTAGCTATTGTTGGTAAAGACTTAAGATAGCATACAGAGCATCTGAAAGATGGGTTAATAGTATACTAAAGAGATTCTCAAACTTTCTGTGCTTAAAGATTTTGGGGTCTTTAAGATTATTGAGAACCACAGTGAGTGTTTGTTTATGTGGATTATGTCTATCAATATTTACCACATGAAAAATTAAAAGTGAAAATTTTAAAAAGTATTTATTAGTCCACTTAAAATGAAGAAATCCATTAGATGTTGACAGAATACATTTTTATGACAAACCAACTTTCTATTTCCCAAAATGAAATATTAGTATTTCTGTTTTACATTTTTGAAAATCTCTTTAATGGCTGACTCACTACAATTGTATTCTCCTGTCTGCATCTGCATTCCATTTATTATAATGTATTGTCTTGATTTTGTCAATATATGATGAATACCTGTTCTTAACATAGATATGTAGTATTTTGATAGAATCTTCAAATAATCTGAATACTTTGTTATTCAAAATATAATACATAATGGTTTCTTAAAGATTGGATGCAATGTGGAGTCAGGAACCATATCAATGAATATTTCTTGGTTTATCCATTGGTTTATTTTGTACTTTGGGTCTTTTATTCATGTATGATTTTTATAATATTATACAATGACCACTGGAAAAAACCAATTTACTGTGTTATGAAGATCTTACAAATGTTGATATTACATTATGATATAAAGATATTTTTTAAAGATCACCACTCATCTAATCAAAACAGTTTTCTAGTATTGTGAAGCTGTTAAACTCACAAAGTCAGATACACATTTTCCAAAATTTTAATACTTTTCCCAGTTCTATTATTGACAACAAACAACTGAATGTTAGTTTACTTGAAGTAATAGTTTCATATTGTTCAGTTTTGAGAAAATGTCTGCAAGATCTGTTGGTCTGAATAATCATAATCTGAATTGTTTTTCAAGTCAGCAGCCTGCCCTCTGAAAAAGTGATGAGTTCTTTCAGTTTTGAGCTCACACAGGTACACCTGTGCTTTTCCTTGAGACATTCATTTTGCTTTGGCATATAGTGTATGTTATTTATCCTGTATACTATCCATTTTGTATGCATAATATATAAGATAAAAGATCCAGATTTAGTGAATTTGTTGTTGTTACTTCATCAAAGTTTAGTGACAGTGTACAACATAAAAGATCCAGATTTAGTGAATTTATTGTTATTACTTCATCAAAGATATTCTTTAGTGAAACTGTATTTTCTTTCTTAACTATGAGTGCATAATAGTGAAGACTCTAGTAACCCCTAGTAATTTTTAGTGCTAAGACATTGACTTTTGATAAGGCACCAGCAGCTTTGCCCACCACTGCTCCTGTACCATTAATGCAAATGTCCACTCAGGAAAAAAGGCTAATAACACTATTATTAAGAAAGGTAGTTTTTAACCCACAGACTTTCTAAAAGGGTCTTGTGACTCACACAGGTCCATTGACTATATTTGAGATGTAAGTGTACTGTAATGGAATGTTAGATGATTCTTCTTTTTTCCCCTTTGGAAATTGATTACTGACAAATAGCCATACAGTTAAGCTGTGCTGTATGGGATTACATTAAATGGAATATGCATATATTATTTTAAGATAAATAATGAACTCATTTGTAACTGTTACAACTTATGTAATCTCACTTTTAAATTTTATTTTAAAATTGATTTCTTCTCACTTTGATGTAGGCTGTGTATGTCTCTTTTTTTCTCTTAAATCTGTAATATCATGGACAGATCCTATATGTTGGGAGAGGGTTGTTCAAAGCAGGCTATAAGTAAGGTAAGTATGTTCTTTTTACCACAGTCTTTGTATCTGATCCTTTTCTTTGATTTCTCTGACCTTTTTCTGCTTTTCTCTGAAAATTATTTTTCTTGGTCTAAGCCAGGTCTAAGTTTTATCTCTTCCAGGTTACATGAGGAGTACAGACATTTTTACTGGTGTGATTATTGATTAAAAATGAAAAGCCCATAAGCTTAAAAAAACAGTGAATTTTAGCCAGGGAAATAGTTATACTAACAGAGAACTTCAAGGGGAGGTCTAGGCACATTTGAATTCTGATTTTATGTCATTGATGGGTTTTGTGCCATTTATAGGCTTTTTCTGATTTATTTTTGCATTTTCATGAAAGAAGATGTTTTTATATATAGCCAGGTGGTCTCTAAAATGGACAGAGTCATGTTGGCAAGACCAAAATAATTCTGAGATTCCTAAACTTATTGCCTTCTGTGTTATCTTGTTAAGTAGAATCTTCTTTCAGATCATCAGATTTTTCCTAAAACTCGGTTACACTGAAAAGAGATGATTCTTGAGTTTTGTACTCTAAAATAGTTATAGGAACTTAAGCAAGAGTCATTTTCATAAAAATGTTTTTTTGAATTGTGACTTTAATTCTCATGTGATTTTGGTGTCCTCGGAACAAGACACGTTTTAGTTGCCTGTTGGTTAATCTGTATTTTTATTTTCAGTTTTAACATTTGTACTTCTTTGAAGGAATTAGTTGCCTTCTAGTTCCCCTATCCCTTGTTTATTTCTAATTTAGAGGGTTGAGGTTGTCTTTCTCATTAATAGAAAGTATAATGTTGTGAGCTTCAGGGAGCTGGACCAGTATGGTCTCTTAGAGCCCTTTAATTCCATAATGTCCTTGATCTGATGAAGCCGCTCAGTAAATCTCTTCACATTTTCCATGACCAAGCCATCTGCCTGCATTAAAATAAATCAAATCTGCTTACTCCTTCGATGTCTAACAAATATTCTATAAACTGATGATGAAGTCCATGAACACAAAAATAATTTGCAATTTTCAGCACTTCCTCTTGAGTTCTTTGCTCAGATTCTCTTGACACAGTAGAAGTTGGCACACCAACTTTCTCTTTGGAGTGGAGGCTACTGGAGCCTGTTCCCTAGTCCTTTTCATTGTGTTTTTCCCATCTGTGGCAAGTGCACTAATTCAGGCTTTCTATGTCTACATTAAACTTTGCAAAACATTTACTTATCCTTCTGCTTCATGTATGTTACCTAAATAGGTAAATACACATATTTGCCTAATTTTTATGACATTTTGCATATATGCTTTGTTTATTTGTATTTAAATCTCAGTGCATTGCTCAGCTTTTCATTTTTGTGACTGAAATACCTGACAAAAACAACTAAGAAGAGGAAAAAAAAAAGTTGAGTTTTAGTTCATGGTTTCAGACATTCAGTCCATGGATGACTGATTCCATTGTTGGGCCAGTGATGAGGCAGAACATTCATGGCATAAGGGTGTGTCAGAGGAAAGAGGCTCACTTCATGTTAGCCATAAAGCAAAGATAGTAGGGAAGAGCCAGGTACAAAATAAACAATCTCCAAGTCTCACCCCCAGTAGCTCATTTCTTCCAGCCACACTTTACCTTCCTGTAGTTACCACCCAATAATTCATTCAAGTCATTAATCTATTCAAATTATTAAGCAGAAAATGGATTAATCAACTAATTAGGTTATATATCTAATAATCTAATAATTTCACCTTCTGCATTAACACAGGTCTTTTGGGGGATGCCTCATATTAAAACCATAACATTTCACTCTTACTCCCAACAGCTCCTGTTGATCTCACAATGCAAAAATGCATTTAGTCCATCTCTAAGAATCCTCATAATCTTCATGGTCTATTATTGCCCAAGAGTCCAAGTCCAAAGTCCCATGTGAGACTCAAGGCAAACTCTTAGCTGTGAGCCCCTATAAAGATCAAAAGCAAGTTATACACATCTAATATATAATGGCACAGAGTCAACATTTCCATTCTAAAAGGCATAAGTAGGGGCATTGAACAAAGGAATGGGGTCAAAGCAAGACTAAAATGCTGGTGGACAAATACTAGATTCTCTGACTTCATTTCCAGCATCTGGGGTACAGGATAGTGAGACATGGACTCCAAAGAACTTGAGCAGTCCTGTCCCTGTGGCTTTTTTGTTTGCAGGTATGTGGCCTTTCTCTTAGGTTAACTCTGTCTATAGCCAACAACTTTCCTTGGCAGATGTTTCTTGGCATATCTTAGTCCTGGGGATTTCCACTGAAGCATTAGTTTCCTTCTCACAGCTTCCATATATCACCCTCTTAGGAACTGCCTATGGAGGTTATGTCCTTGCTACATGTTGCCTGGACTCCTAGGCCTTCTTTTAAAATTCTGGTGAAAACTTCTATGAACTCTTAACTCCAGATCCTGCATTCCTGCAGAACTAGCACCATGTGGATGATACCAAGTCTCCCGTCAGCTTGAGTAGCAGGCCCCTTGAACCATGGCTGCAGAAACCTCTGCGTGCCTGGGTGGTGAAGAATGATGAAATGAATTCCAGGGAAATAACTTTCTAGGCACCACTTACAAGTGGGGTGCCCGCAAGGTTTCTTCTCAAAGAGGTTTTCCCTTTTACACCTTTGAGGCTGTGGTGGTGTGGTCTTGCTGATTCCTGAGATGCCCGTAAAGTTTCTTTCTTACTGTCTCTGTACAGAGTACTTTGCTTTTTGTTAGTGGTGTCAATCTCTTTAGCAATCACAACTTCCTCAGCCCTGATGTTATATGTGCTTCTTGTCTGGCCAAACTGCCAGTGTTTAAAAAATCTTTCTGCTTTGCTTTTTTCTCCCAATTCTCCAGCAGTAAACCTGGCTAAAAGCTGCCACCGACACCCATGCCACTGCCTGAATTCTGTGCTTCCTTGAAATTTCCCATCAGTTTAATTCATCCATCACTTATAATTCAGCCTCACAGAAAATCTCAGGATGTGAACAAAATGTAGACAAGTTCTTTGCCAGAATGTAACACAAATGGCTTCTAGTTCAGTTTCCAATAGAGTAGTCTCTTTTCCACTCTGAAACATGAAACATCATGAGCACTGTTTTTACTGTTCCTATTCCTTTTGGCATTCTGGTCTTCTAAGTTCACACCAGTATCTTCCATTAAGCTTACAATATTCTGAGCTTTCTCCAGCCTGCATCTCCAAACTTTTCCAAACTGCTCCCGCAGATGAGTTCCAACGCTTCTGAATCGCATTTTTGTGTTAGTCAGCTTTTCATGGCTGCTACCAAAATACCTGACAAAAACAACTTAGGAGAGGAAAAGTTGATTTTGGGCTCATGGTTTCTAAGGTTCAGTCCATAGACAACTGAATTCATTGCTGTGGGCCCAAGATGAGGAAGAACATCATGGCAGAAAGGCTTGGTGGAGGAAAGGTGCTCACCACACGTCAGCCAGAAAGCAGAGAGTGGGAAGTACTACAGATAAAATATGTAGTTGCTAACACATGACCCTAGTGACCCACTTCCTGTAGCCTCTTCCTTCAATAATAGCAAACTCCAAAAGTCTAACCCTAATCCTACCTCCTACCCCTTGGTCCCTTTCCTCTACTGATCTCCCTTTGACTTTCAGGAGATCCACCTCTACCTTTCTTTTGTTTTTCCTCTCTAGCATCTACATATGAGAGAAAACATTATGAACCTTAACCTCAGTTTGACTTATTTTTCTCAACACGATGGTCTCTAGTTCCATCCATTTTCTTGCAGATGACATAATTTTAGTTTTCTTTACGTCTGAAAAAAATTCCATTGTGTATATGTACCACATTTTCTTTATCCATTCATTCATTGATGGACACCTAGGTTCCATAGTTTGGCTATTGTGAATTGTGCTGCTATAAACATGTATACATGTATCATTATAGTTTGATGACTTCAGTTCTTTAGAATAAATACTGAGGAGTGGTATAGCTGGGTCATATAGTATCTCCATGCCTAGTCTTTTAAGGAACCCGCATACTGATTTCCATGGTGGTTGTACTAATTTATAATGCCACTAACAGTGTGAACGTTTTCATTTTTATCCATGTCCTCTCCAGCATTTATTAATTATGTGTATTCTTGATGACTGCCATTCTGACTGGTGTGAGATGAAATCGCAGTATACTTTTGATTTGTATTTCCCTAATTGCTAATGATGTTGAACATTTTTCATGTATTTGCTGTTAGTTTGTATTTCTTCTTTTGAGAAGTTTCTATTTAGTTCATTTGCCCATTTATTAACTGGGTTATTTAGTTTTTTTTGGTGTCAAGTTTTTTTGAGCTCTTTATATATTCTAGATACTAATCTTCTGTCAGAAGAGTAGCTAGCAAAGATTTTCTCCCATTCTGTAGGTTCTCTTTTTACATTCCTAATTATCCTTTGCTGTGTAGAAACTTTTTAATTTGATGCTGTTCCATTTATTAACTCTTGGCATTATTTCCTGAGCTTTAGGGGTCCTATTGAGAAAGTCACTGTCTGTGCCTAAATCTGGAGTATTGACCCTACATTTTCTCATAGGAGTTGCATAGTTTCTAGTCTAAATCTGAGGTATTTGATCCATTTTGAGTTGATTTTGGTTCAGGGTAAGAGATAAGGGTCTAGTTTCATTCTACATATGGATCACCAGTTGTCCCAGTACCATTTGTTAAAAATGTTGTGTGTAGTGTATGTTTTTGGCACCATTGTCAAGGATCAGATACTCTAGATGTGTGGTTTTGCCTCTGTATTTTCTGTTCTGTACTATTCATCAATGTGTCTTTTTGTATTCTGGTACTATGCAGTTTTTGTTATTTCTGGTTCTGTTAAAGTGTGATTGGTATTTTGGTGGGGATTGCATTGAACCTGTATGTTGCTTTTGGTACTTGGCCATTTTAATAATATTAGTACTGTGTATTCTTGAACACGGGGGTCTTTCCCTCTTCTAAAATCTTCAATTTCTTTCTTCAATGTTCTGTAGTTTTCATTATAGAGGTCTTTCACCTCCTTGGTTGGATTTATTTCTAGGTTTTTTTTTTTTTTAAATTTTCGACAACCTATAATCTTGATGTCTGTATTACCTTCTCTTCCAGGACCAGCTGCCTGAGGCAGCCTGACTTTACTGTAAGAGAACTTTTCTTTTTATAGTTTCTTAAACTCTTATGGTTTGTGCTGCTCCTTTGATACTCATCACTGAACTGCTGTGCTTTGTTCTGTGCATTCTTGCAGGCTCCACAGGTTGAGCACTTTGTGCTGTGCATGTGAAAGGTACTTAATTTATGGAGTAAATGGATGAATTTTAGATCTTTCCCTTTTGCTTTATGTACTAGACAATCTAATTCTCTAATTTTCAGGCAAACATTGAAATTCTATAATGAAATTGTCAACTTTAAAAAATCTTACTGAAACATAGACTTTTTTTTAACTCTCAAAAATGATTAGAAAGCATAGGTTCTTTTATGCTGTGGACTGAATTTGCATTTTCTTTGTACTCCAGGTTTGAAAAGGTTCATACGGTTTATGTGAACAAAGTTTACAGTAGCCTCCCACTGTCGTCTTTCACGTGCTACCTTTCTATAAGTAGTATTCGTCTTTTCTATTGAAGGACTTTTTTTTTCTTTATGATGCCTTATTTTCTAGATAAAGCAACAGTGACCACAGATAAAAAAAAATTCAAAAGTGTAATATTCACAAAAAATAGTGTGGAAATCTTAGGATTACTACTTAATGAATGATCAGAAAGTTATACAAATGATGTGTAACCATCATTTAAATTCAAAGATAGTATCACCAATGCACAGTAACTCCCCAAAGGCAATCACTTTATAGCTTCTAGCACTAGAAATTAGTTTTCATGTTTTTGAAATTTATATAAGCAGAATTAATTCATATTCATGAAACATTCTTTTGTGTGTTGGTTTTAAAATTCAACATTGTTTATGTGATTTATTCAAGACTTTGCATGTCATCTTCATTGCAGTATAGCATTTGATTGTATTCCATGATATTGATTTATCTGTCATCCAACCAATAGTGATTTGGGTTGTTTGGCGTATCATGAGTAATACTGCTATTGATGTTCTAATGTGTATCTTTTTATGCATATTTGAATGCACTCATAATTTTAACAGATTAAAAGACAAAAACACATCATAATTTCAGTAGACTCAGAAGAAGCATTTGACAAAATACAACAACCTTAACCTCCAGCAAACTAGGTATAGAAGAGCATTTACTTTAACTGATAAAAGGCATCTATGAAGATAACATATTGATATTTAGTGGATATTATATTAAGGGTGAAAGGCTGAATGATTTTAACTGAGATGAGGAGCAAGTCAAGGATGTCAGCCCTCACCACTTGTATTCAGCATCATACTGAAGCATCCAGCAAAGCAAAGGCTCCGTTTCTAGGTGGAGACCCAGGTGACCATCTGGTATCATTAGTCTTCTGCTTGAAGGATGCTCTTTAGCATTTCTTATACTGCGTATCTGTATAATTTGTTTCATCTTTTGTATATTCAAGATGTAAGATATCTTTATCTTACATTCTTATTGGAAAATATTTTACCTGTGTGAAGAATTCCAGGTTGAC
This sequence comes from Sciurus vulgaris, assembly GCF_902686455.1. Taxonomy (NCBI): domain Eukaryota; kingdom Metazoa; phylum Chordata; class Mammalia; order Rodentia; family Sciuridae; genus Sciurus; species Sciurus vulgaris. Next base: position 69,375,580 of record NC_136470.1, on the reverse strand, counting down.
ATTTTTTTCTTTTAAACTTTCGAGAATTTTCTCCACTGTCATGCAGCTTGCATTTTTCTTCATGAAATGTGCTTCATTCTTATTTTTGATTCTCTATACATATGTGTTATTTTCTATTTTGGCTACTATTAGATTTTATTTGATCACTGGTATACAGCATTGTAGGTATAATGGGTCTTGGCCTAAGGTTTCTTTCTTTCTTGTACTTAAGGTTCAGTCAGCTTCTTATATCTCTGAGAACTGTACTTTTCATTTAACTTGAAAGTTTTGATTTATTTCTTCAGTTATATGTGTAGTTATTCTCTTGAAGCTGTTTTACTCTTTGCTGATGCTCTGTTCATATTTTTTTGTCTTTTCATGTTTAGTTTTTGACAGTTCTTACTGTTGTCTTCAAGTTTGCTCAACTTATCTTCTGAAATGTCTAATCTGCCCAACTTCTGTTTACTGCATTATTCATTTAAGACATTGTAGTTCACATCTGATGAAGTTTGTGTTATGAGTTTACCTCTCTTCTGAATGTTGGAAACAGAGTTAATATAAAATTTTAATACTTTTGCTTACTAATTCCATTGTTTGTGTCTGCTGTTTAATAATGAATATGAATGGCCTTAGTCCTTGGTTTCTGGGAGGGAGTCTCTAATACTCTGGAATTTTCTGGGTAGCAGGAGTATCTTTGTTGTTCATAAACCCCTTAATGCAAACTTGATGATAGAGATGAAATTTTTCTGAAAGGGGTTTCTTACTGGAAAGACCAACACACTTGCTGTACAAGTGTCTTCACTGTTGGAATTTCTGTGTGTTCAGGTCCTCTCTACTGACAGAGAGAGCACTGAAATATGGGTGTGTATGCTAACCTCTGTATATATAGAAACCTGTGATTATTTCTGCTTGTGCATAGCTATACCTGTGTAAGATAAATAGAGGTTGCCGACTCAAACCTATTACGTGGATCTTTCTAGCCCTTACCTCTCGTTTATCTATAAATTACTACTCCAACAATAAGAAATCTGTATCCTACTGCCTGCTAGCCATATCCTGAATTGTTCAATTCTAGTATATATTTCATAGCTGTATCAGAATTGTTTATCTATACTCCCTTGGAAAAAAACTTTATCAACTAGGGTATATACTTATGTACAGCTTATTTGTCTTTAGTTTGAGAGATTGCACCCATTTCCAGAATTACTTAGGTCAGCAGCACTTTTTTCACTATGTCTTTGAAGTTGTTTGTAAGATGTTACAGGTTATATGCTTGTAATAGTTAGATTCTTTTGTCACTTTCTGCATTTCATCCCTGGATTCCTTATGTCCTAAATGACTTTTGTAATTTGCACAATCCGGTTTTATGGGTTTTGACAAATGAATGTCATGTGTCCAGAATTACAGTGTCATACAGAACAGTTTTGCTGCCCTCAAAATTCCCTGTGCTTCACCTATCCAATTCTCCTTCTTCCCTAAATCTCTATCAACCATCAATCTGTTTGGCATCTCTGCAGTTTTGTATTTTTTACTTAGAACATGCATTTAAGTTTATTTTATGTCTTTGTGTATCTTGACAGATCATTCCTTTTTATCACTGAGTAGTCCATTGTATGGACATGACAAGTTTGTTTTATCTATTTATCTGTTGAAAACACTTTGATGCATGTTAGTTCTTGGTGACTATAAGTAAAGTTGCTATCAACATTCACTGCAAGTTTTTGTATGGACATATCCAGCCTCCCTGTCGCTCCCTGCTTCCCAGCACTAGGCTCTGTTTGGTTGATGCTTCCGAATCTTGTAATTGGAAAAGCATGATGTCATCCTTGATTCTTCCTTGAACTGTGTGATACTAAGCCAAAGGAAAATCATATTTCTCTTCTTGGAAGAACCAAGATGTGTTTTTCATACTTTTAGAATCTGGCTTAAAGAATAAACTATATTCCATTACTATATTTTTTTTTTTCCGGAATACTAAGATTGACAACCTTGAGGTCCAGTTTGTCATTGTGTCTTTATTCAGTGATAAAATTTCCCATTTTATGGCAGGGCAACAGTATTATCTTCATCAATATTTGTGGGAAACCATCCTTATCTAGCAGAATTAGACAAGGTTGAGCCTCACAACACAGAGGCCTGACTTCTCGGAACTTGCAGACAGGGGTCTGTCTCAGATTGCTGTGGGGTATGTGGCATTTTGGGAGTGGTTCCCCGTCTGGTTCTGTGATAGTTTCCCTGAGCAAATTGGCTTCCCTAACTCCACCCCATTCTGTTAATCACAGAGGAAGTCCCTCCTGTTCCGGATCCCTTTACCTGTGTGATTATAAATAAAAGAGAGTTGAGCTACTGCGTGTTGTTAGAGGCCAGAATTGGTATGGCCAGACCGTCACGTCCCCTCTCATGTAAAAAGAATACTGGATCTTGTGTGTTTATTGATGAGATAAGTTTATGGGTAATTGATTGATTTATAGCCAACATTGTCTCTGGCAATTAACCCTTTTCTCATCCATGTGGGGTGTGGCACAAATACTTGTATTGTGTATTAGCACATGGGACAAAACTTGTAATTCTGACACTGTCTCCATGAGATGTCAGCATCATGTCTTGTCCTGGCTGAAGTTTAATTTTTCACAGAGCCTTTGGCATCTTGTGGAGAGTTGCCTGGTTATATGAGCTGTCCTTGGAGTTGGCCCTGCTTGCCTCTGCCCTGAACTTTACTTTCCCTTCTACTTCTCAAGCTTTGTTTCCCCCCATGATGCCTGTCACACTTTACATTCCCAGTCAGAATACATTTCTGTTGGGTATATATATCTAAGAAACAAATTGCATATTCAGTTTTACTAAATACTGCTTTTTTTCCCAAAGTGATTGTGCTGATCTTTACTCCCTCTAGCAGTTTATGAGTTCCATTTCCTCTACATTCTTGCACACACTAGGTAGCAGCAATCTAGTGTATTTTACTTCAGTTGTTCAAATGGGTGGTATCTCATTGTATGTGTGCAGATATGTAGGGATTTGTATTTCTGATTACTTGTGAAGTCACTCACCTTTCCCCCTTTGTCTTTTAGGTGTCCTTTTTTGTGGATTCATGTGTTCAAATCTTTTGCTGGTATTTAAAAAATAGCTTTATTGAGATAGAATTCACATACCTATAATTTATCCATTCGAAGTATACAGTCCAAGGCTTTTGGAATATTGCGTTCTTAATTTATAAAAATTGTGTTAAAAGATACATAACATACAATTTACCATCTTAACTATTTTAAGGTACACAGTTCAAGGGCATTAAGAGCATTAACAGTTGTACATCTGACATCACTGTCTCTTTATTAATCATCCTAAACAGAAGCTCTATGACCATTCAGCAGTAACTCCCCATTTCCAGCTTCCCCTGATTCCTGGTAACTTCTACTCTACTTCCTACCTCTGAATTTTCCTGTCCTACGTGGTACCTCAGGTAAGTGGATTCATACAGTATTCATCATTTTGCATCTGGCTTACTTCACTTAGTATAATGTTTTCAAGTTCAATACCATTGTAGTGTGTATCAGAATATCATTCCTTTTTATGGATGAATATTATTTCATTATATACATGTGTATGTGTGTATATCTATCTACCTATATATCGGTATACATAGATATCTCCCATTTTGTTTATCTTTTCATTTATTAAGGGAACTTGGACTTTGTGATTGTTTTTATTTTAATCAACAGATTTTTAAAATTAGGGAGTTCTGTCCCTCCCCTCTCCCCTGATTTGTGTGGGGTTTTAAAAAGTATGCTTGTTATAATACTGGCACAGCATTAATCATGTACATGGCAAAATCTCTTACTCTGTAATATGCTCTTTCATTATATTATTTTGGTGTCTAATAAAGAACAAAATTTTTAATTTTAATTGGTTCAGTTTTAACTTTTCTTACTAACATTTTATGTGTGTAAGCATCATGACTGGGGATTCTTTGCCTATTCCTATGTCATAAAGATATTCTCTGTTATCTTTTAGGAGCTACGCTGTTTTATCTTATGTTTTGGCCTATAGTGCCCCTGGAAAGTGGGTGTGTGTGTGTGCACACATGCATGCGCACATATGTATGCAATGAAAATTGAGGGTCAAAGGCTGAAACTCATTTTTTGTGGTGGTTTTCCTATTTACATTTATGTCTACTCTTGGTTCTCTGATGTGGTCATAAAATTTGTTTTATCCTCAGGGTCCAGTACAGTGCCTGCACATGGCGAGTGATAAGTCCATTCTTTTTAATGATCAAGACTTGAAGATTTATCTCCCAGAAGACTCATAGGGTCCCTAGAAGAATACTATAAAATCTGATTTTTACTCTTAAGGTTTTCATTTTTCATTTCATCTTCACAGCTTCATTTTCTGTTATCTCCTTTCTCCTCCTCTGTTGCCATCACCATCTCTGTCACTGCCATCTCTTCATTCACTGACATCATTTTGATCATCTGGAGCTAAGAATAAGTTTCAATTTCATGATCTTTGTTTTTCATTATATAATAATTTCCTTTAAAATAATAATTTTAGTTGTAAATAACTCTTATTATTGAATCCCTTACATTGTAACACCGTCATCTACATTTGTGTTATTCAAGGAGATACTTTTTTTCAATGCTAGTGATTGAACCCAGTGCCTTATGCATGCTAGGCAAGGGCTCTCCCACTGAGCTACTCCCTGGAACTGTGCAAAGGATTTCAGCCTGAAGCCCAAAGATGGTTTTCTGAGAGGTCACAGAAATTTTATGTCAAATTTAGTGCTGACATCCCCCCAACCCCCACCATGAGGAAAGCATCTCATCGCCTGTTTAAAGTCTGTTCTTATATTTTCCCAACACACTATTGAGAACTTACTCTAAATACACCACTGTGGGTTATACAAAGATAGTTACTGGGGTACCTCGATTTAAGGAATTTAATATATGTGTAACTATAGTTGAAATTTTAACCAAAGTTAAAAAATTTGGAGATTTATGTGAATTTAAAAAGGAATAGTTGTGAAATATTTGTTAAGATCACACAAAGAATAGGAGTTACAGATATATTGTAGTTAAATATCAGGTGGAAGAAGATAAAGCTAGATAGGTAGTAACCTTGTGCACTGCCTGTCTGGTCTTTATCTCAGCCAGTGAGGCATAGTACCTTTGTTTCTTATGTATTCAGATTTTTTTAAGGATTAAAACAAGAGAAAAAAAAAAAACTGAGTATTTATTGTGCATCAGGCATCTGGGAATAGAAAGATGAAAAGGTGTAGGGTAGGGTTCAGTTCAGTTTAGACTTTCATTATTTAGTCTAAAAGACAATCATGGTTTAGTTCTTTATGATATAATGTGTTATATTAATGGTATAAATGAAGTGTTTCCTCCTGCTTGGTTCTAGTTCTGGTTCTGACCATATTCATTCCCTAGGTGGTGTGGTTCTTAGATTCCAAAGCCGGGTAACTGGCAACTTTCAGCATGTACATGAGTCATGGCATGGAGGCAGAGGCAGAAAGCAGGTGGAGTCTGAGGCTATGCTCTATTTCTCAGGTCCTAACTGAAGTGTGAAAGAGACCTAGTAGTGCCTGTGTTCCCTGGTGAGGGGACTGAAAGAGGCCTGAGGTTACAAAGAGAGAGTCTATATATGTGCAGGGTTTTCAAGATCAGTGTCTTACTCTGTTATTGCTGCGGTTAAAGGATATCATAGACTGGGTGGGTTATACACGACAGAAATGTTCCTCATAGATTTGGAGGCTGAGAAGTTCAAGGCAACGTGCTGGCAGATTTGATGTCTACTGAGGGCCACTTCCTGCTTCATAAATAGTTGCCTTGTTGCTGTGTCCTTATTTTGTGGAAGAGGCAGAGGAATTTTCTGGGTCCTTTATCAGGGCACTAATCGCATTTGTGAGAGCTCCACTATCATGACCCAGTACCCCTGAAAGGATTCACTTCCAAATAATACCACATTGGGGATTTGGTTTCAACATATGAATTCTGGGGAGACAGAAACATTCAGTCTGTAGCAGACAGGACCACAGTACAAGGGTGAGGCCCTGCACATGCCCATCACTATTCCCATTCAATAGCAACAACAGTGGAAAGAATACCTTCATAGAGGACCAATCCTACCTTACTGGTTACCTGTCTGGGAGTAGCTTGTCAGGATACTCTGTAGTGAGGGTGGTGATGAACCAGAGAACTTAGTGTGGGCATGAGGCCCAACTCCTCTTCTCTGGGTGGGAATACTTTAAGGGCTATCTTCTTGCAATAAGATACTATCCTGAAGTAAATTGGGGCAGAGGAAAGAAATCTGAATGACTGAGTATTAATCTGAACCATCTAAATTAAATATTGATGAAGTTACTTGAAAAGTCTTCTTAGATCAGTCTGAGATGACTATATTTGAATTTAGTTATCCTCCTGACTCCTGGTACCTGTCTAGAATAGGAATGGATTTCAGGGAAGGGTGTGGGTGAGAGGTGGTAAGAAGATTCTATCAGTTTGAGGGAAAAAAGACTCTGCTTCTTTTCATATGTTGATTTATTAACAAAGGAATGAGAATTTACATATGGTTGCCCTCTGCCTTCTTGATTAAATGTGTGGCCATCCCACAGAAACTAGATTCCTCATCTGGCCAGATGCACTAGTCTTGAGCTCTGTCCTAGTTTTTAACTTAAGCTGATATACCAACATGGCAGCAAATGTGTAAGCAATTGCAAGAACCATACCCAGTGCTTTATTGAATCACAATAAATGAACTTTTCTTTCAAGAAAAGCCTCTTTATTCGCTTGATCACTTGGAGTGCTTTAAAAAAATACTTGGAGTTGGCAGGCTTTTTCTGATACTGAGGTGCCTGCAGTGAACTGAATGTGGTTAAACAGCTTGGAACACTGGAGTTGAATAGGCTCTGGGCACATGTGCCAAAGGGTGGCCAGCCAAGTCATCCTGCATCTAATGCCAGCCCTGATGAGCTTCAGTTCTGCTGCTGCCATCACCTCTTAGGGCCTCTGAGTTGTACACATTTCTTCTTCTTCTAGTGACCCAACTTTGCAGTCTGGATATCAAATTGGGTACCTACCACATTCCATGCATTGTTTAGGCACTTTAGGTACATTTATTCATTAATCTTCAAATTAAGTTTGTGAAATATATCAGTGTTAGTCCTATTTCCAAGTGAGGAAATTGATAGTTTTCTTCTAGAGTAGAATGAATTTTAGTACCTGGAATTAAGTGCCAGAAAGAGTAAGATGTCATATGTAAAGTGTTGGCACTGGATCAGGTTCAGCCATCAGTAAGTGGATTACATTTTCTCTTTGAAGTTCTATTTGACTTTGTGGTGGTTTTGTCTGCATTCTAGGGCCTACCTAGAGAATTTGGAAAACATTTGTAGGAGCTGTGACTGACCTTGTAAACACCTTCAGGACCCTAAAGCATTCAAAAGCTTTAAATCTTAAGCACTGTCATACGTGAAGCACTAAACTGTACAGTGAGGGTGAGCAGGTCCAGCACAGTGCTGAGTTTTTCCCTCAAGAGGACTGCTTTCTCCCTTTTGCCTCTGTCCTTGCCTTGCGGATCCTTACATTTCTGTCGAGTGTGCCCATTGGTATTATAGCACCAGCTATAAGAGTGTTTAAAACTTTACGTTCATGTGTATCAAATACATAGGAGTGCTAGAAGATTGATGTTATTTAGTTCAAAGGGTAATCGTTAAAAATGATTGCATGTTCCAGAGATTACTAGTAAATAAGAAATTTGGCTCAGCACTTGTGTTAGACACTGTAGGTGATAGGAAAGAAGTCTAAAACTCAGTTTTGCTTTCATTGAATTTGTAATTTGAGAAAAGGGTAGGCAGGACACATTTCTTAAATGCCTACAAGGTACTTCTTCAGGAAACAGCCAACAAAACAGGATTACTTAAAATCCCTCTTACTCTTCTTTTTTTGGGGGGCCTAGGAAATAATGCTTTATGCTTCAATAACTAGCTTAGATATCCCATCCTGTTTAAGTTTCTCTCATAGTTAGCTTTTCTTTCCCTCTATGTAAATTTGTTCCTACTTCAGCCTTTACCTGTCTACTCTGATTTATACACTTACCTATTTAGCTCTTCTTTTCCTTTCTTAGCACTTAATGTTTATTTAATAAATAATAAGTTACAATTGTGTATTTCAGGCTAGATGTGGAACAGGTGGGAAGTGATGGAATCTTGTGAGTGGGATTTAGATTAACTCAAAGGAGGCCAAGTATACTAGACGAGGAGGGAAGGGAATGGGGGATATCAGAAGTGGTCATGTGGAAATGGGCATTGATAGTTCCTGCTGGGAGGTAATGTGAGTTAAATTTGGATGCCACATTTATTATTTCAGCACTTTGAAAACTACCCCTAATGGTATCCCTTTTCTTTTGTTTCCTCAAAATTAATTATCTTTTGGTAGCTATGGTAACTCATTTGAAGTTCTATTATGCATGAAATCTGTACACATTGAACTATTTGCTTCAGCATTCTAAACATTTTTCTGCATAGTCAATAATTCTGTATTATAATGTTCTCTTCTGGTGAAAATTGGCCTTTCCCTCTAGATTTCTAAACATGATTTTAAAAAAGATTTAAAAACATCTTGACCAGTAAATGATCATAGATGATCATCATCTTTGTCACTATGTTTGCGGTGCCATTATTTTCTTGATTTGTTGTATTTCTGGGCAGTCTTACTTTGAAAAACTTTCAGTGACATGCACCACCTTGGTTTTCCCACTTCTCAGGGCCCTACACCCTAACTCCTGAGGGCTCCCATACCTCATTTCTCTTTTTCTGTGAATCCTGCTGTCCACTGCTGTTCACCCTTTGTGCTTCTTGCCTGGCTGCTTTCCAGTCAGTTACAACAACTCTGTATCAGCAGCTGTTCTTTTCCTGTGTTGCTTCTTACCTGTCACTCAGCTTCCCAAATCAACCTTTCCCCAGCTCTCAGGATAGTTTCCATCTGTATCCTCTTTCTCTCCTTCAGCAGAGTCTTGAACCTGCACCCAGATCACCCAGGTGGACTAGTTGGTTCCAGGTTTTCTTCTTATCTTTGGTCAGGGTATTGTTTAACTTCTGAATCTTTTTTATCGCATGGAAAATGCAACAGGTAACCCCTGCTTGGTGGAGTGATGAAGAGATGGACCTAAAGCATCTCCTGCATAGTGAGTGAAAGTCTGTATGTAACTGTTCCATTCTCACAGTCCTTGAATTGTAAAACTACTTTAAAAAACCCAGTCATTTGTGAACTCAATGTTTACTCAGTGCTTATTTTATTCTAGACTGTGTTCTACATACTGGAGACATATATCAGAGGCAAAAATAGAGAAAAACTAGATTAACAGCATCTAAGGTAGTAATAAATGAGATAGCACTTGTTTTGGTTTGAATAAGAGGTGTCCCTCCAAAACTCGTGTGTTAATACAGGAATGTCGGAGGGGAAATGATTAGATTATGAGAGCTATAATTTAATTAGTCCATCCTAGTTTGACTAGACTAACTGGGTGAACTGAAGGGAGATGGAGTGTGGCAGGAAGAGGTGGATCACTGGGGGTATGCCTTGAAAGGGTTCATCCTCCCTGTGGCTCCTTCTCCTTTCTCTGCTTCCTGGCCTGCTTCCTGGCCTCCATGAGGTGAGAAGCTGCTTCCTTCCTTCCACTATGCCTTTCTGCCATGATGTTCTGCCTCACTTTGGGCTCAGGTGATGGAGCTCTCTGATCATGGACTGAACCTCTGATACTATAAGCCCCACATACAACTTTTCTTCTAAGTTGTTCTTGTCAGGTATTTTGGTCATACGGATAAAAAGCTGAACAACAGCACTATAATTCATTTTCAGACTCTTCCTTCCTAAAATGTTTATTCACTATAAAACAGAGAAATGTAAGAATAATTTGATACAGAAAAAAAAATCATAGATATTTAAGTTCTTTAAGTCATAGCAGACATGCTTTTTGATTTTTTTCTTTTCTTTTTTTGTGGTGTTGGGTGTTAGGGGGTCAGTCTCAGGGCCTTGCTAAAGCTACATAGGTGCTCTGCCACTGAGCCACATCTCCAGCCCAATGTGCTTTTTAAAGCCTTCATAACCTTTGGATTTTTTTAATGTCTTCCATGTACCTCATGGATTCCTTGGTGAAATGACAGAATTGTGTTGGTTACATGGTCTGTGTTTCTGACATCCTTGCAGTTAGTTATGTTAGATAAGTTACAGCTTATCCAAGCAGTTATTTTCATTTCTAATTAAATGACTCCCCATTGCTAGGAGCACTAATAAGAGCTTTAATCATTTTCTTTGAAACTATTCTCACTCAATATTGTTGGTCCCACAGTACCTTACATAGGGAAACTATTCAGGAAAAGTTTGGGGACCTAGAAAGATGTTTATTTTTCTGATCGCATGTTTATATTTTATGAGGGGGCTTTATCAACATTTTTTTCTTCTTTTTTAATATTGGGGATTGAACTCAGGGGCACTCTATCACTGAATTATATCCCCAGCCCTTTTTAAAAAAATTTTAAAATTTTCAACAGTATCTTAAGTTTCTGAGGCAGGTCTTGAACTTGAAATTTTCCTGCCTTAGCCTCCTGAGTCACTGGAATTACAGATGTGCCTGACCATACCTGGCCTACATTTGATGTTTATCAGCAATAACATATATTATCCTAGATAATGTCTCTTTTTCTTAAAAGAAAACAGAAACAGATATTATTATTTTTCTTTTGTAATCTTTGTGTTTGAATTTTGTTTAAAGTATTTCCGAGTTATTTTAGTATTTACTGAATAAATATTTAGCTTATGATATATATGATCCATATACTTTCAATAGTCAAAACACCATATATAAATAACCATTTATTGTTTTGACTATGGTTTTGATGTTGATCATTTCAAACCAGAAGGGGAAGTTTTCTTCCACGTATAGTAGCATTCTTGTAAAATTTTACGTAGCTGTCATGTAGTCCCAGAATTATAGATCCTGAAGATATCTTTAGTGTTTTGGTTTCTCTTTTATGCTCAATTCTTCCCTCCTTCCCCTCCTTTCCCTGGTTTTTCATGTCGTGCAATAAAAAACCTAGAGAAGTAAAGTAACCTTTCAAAACCACACAGCATATCAAGTGCAAAATTTCGGATTCAAATTCAGGTTAATGCTGTTTCCAAAAAAAAAAAAAAAAAAGTACAACTAAGCAATAATTCAGTTACGTTTTCCATCCTTTTTAAACTAATTTTAACCTCTCGAGAGTTAAACATCATATCTTCCTACTGTCTTTCTGTCTCTATTACTACACCTCAACAAAAAAAAAAATATTGCACAAGGAAAATGTATTTGTACCTTGTGTGCACAAATGTTTGTGTAATTGTAGCAGGATTAAGCACAATGGGTGTGTTGCATGCACCAAATAAAATACTTATCTGATACCATGCCCTTAGCTAGTTTTATGCTTCTGTTATGCCCTCATATTCCAGATAGGGTAAGATGAAACAGAGAAGAAAATACTCAAATTTCATTTCAGAATCTGTAGCAGCTGGAGTGAACGTCAAACAGATGGGCTTTTCCACCCTGATTATCCTAACTTCCTAAATTTAGAAATACATGCTTTAAAAAAATGTAAATTACCCAAGGGGGTGGTGTAGCACATGCCAGGCAGTGCTAACGAGTGCAAATAGATGTCATCTGCTGACTTAGATGAAGCTCAGCTCCCACTGCTGGGTCTCTGTTATTTTGTTCCTGTTAGGTTTGTTTTATGTCACTGTTTTCCTTTCTGAAAATGTAGTGTCAAGCCTCTTTTCACATATAGATTAATATTATTTTTAAACTGTGGAGATGTATACAGTATCTTGAATCAAAATAGTGCTAAACCTGTTTCTTCAAATTGGTAGAATAGGATAGGAAAAAGACATTGGGTGAGAAACCTCTTGTATCTGACCTTTGCTTCTAACTAGCTGGTAGAATTTAGAACACTTCCCTACTCTAAAATGGGTGGATTGGACTCAATGGTCTCTAATGTATTTTTTATTATAAGTTGGAAGATTTATCGTTTTTGTAAATTTTCTATATCTAGAAATTATCTTGAACATTATTGTGTCTCTAGATCTGGTATAGTGTCAAACAGAGTAGATATTTAGATATCATCAAAAGAAAAATTATTGTCTTGTGTTTTATTAGCAGAATTCATTGAGAAGAGTGATTAGGAACTAAGCATTTAATGATCACTCTGTTCCCTTTAAAATACATTACTTCTGTCCTGTATCTTATAGTTGAGGGGACCAGTAATCCAAGAACATAAAAAAGCGTAGTCAAGCAAGTGAGGAGATTGGTGTATGCATATCATCTTGTATTGGAGTATAAATTATTGGGGGAAATCATATTTATGTAAATGAACATACTGATAGAACCATGCTTATCCCAGTGTTCCAAGAAAACAATCTGTGAGTCCATTCCCAGAGGGAGAGAACCAAACAAGTTTGCAAGGTGAGGGGCAGAAGAAGAGAGTCCAAAAGGTTCATCTTGGAGGACCAGTAAAATTTCAGGAAGCAAGGGGTGATGAAGAGTGGGAGGGGTCATGGCATAGCTAGCATGACTTGCAGAGAATAGGTAAGCAGAGTTACAGAGGCGTAAAATAGACTGGGAGCTACAAGTATTTCACATGACTGAAGGGTAGGGGTCAAGGGAAATGCCAGAAGTGTAGGCAGGCACCAGGTATTTGGACTTTATCCAGTGAGCAGTGGGAAGCCTTCCAAGGTTTTAGAGGTATGCTCAAATTTGCTTTTACAGCAATTTGACTATTATTATGTTTTTGGTACTGGAGATTGAATCCAGTGGGCACTTTACCACTGAGCTACACCCTCAGCTATTGTTTATATTTTGTTTTGAGACGTGGTCTCACTAAGTTGCCAAGACTGACTTTGAACTTGAGATCTTCCTGCCTCAGCCTCCTGAGGTACTAGGGTTATAGGTGTGCACGGCCACACCTGGCAGCAGTTTGACTTTAGCAGAAGTGTAGAGGATGAATTGAAAGTGGATAAAGAATGGGGATAAGGAGATCATCTAAGAGACTGTTGTGGTAGTTTAAGGTCATGTGAGTTTCTTGATAAATGTTGATAAATTAAGGACAGAGACATTCTCAGTGGATCTGTTAAAAACTTGGCACAATGAATGTTCTCTCTGAGGTGTGGATGCTAACACAGAATGAAGGGGAGGGGGAAATAGAAGTTCATTGGATTAGACAAAGGGGAATGAAGGGAAAGGAGGGGAATAGGAATAGGAAAGACAGTAGAATGAACTGGACATCACTTTCCTATGTCCATATATGAATACATGACCAGTGTAACTCCACATCATGTACAACCACAAAAGTGGGAAGTTATACTCCATATATGTATGATATTTCAAAATACACTCTACTGTCAAGTATAACTAAAAAGAGCAAATGAAAAACTTGGCATTATTGCTGTTTCAAAGTCAAAAAGTAAAACATAAATATAAAGGGTGTGTATAAAAAGACTTCAGAGACTCCTCAGAATGGAGGAAATGCATGAAGGGAAAAAAATGTGAATGTGAACAACTGAGATGTAATTAATGTTATATTGTGAGGCCAAAATTTAGTCATTATTATTTATTTTCTTTTTACAGGATTAGTGTCCAGGCTGAACCTCAGAAATCTAGATTGTGTGGTCAGTGAGGAAATTCAGTTTCATTTCATGAAACAGTACCCATCTGAACACAAACTAAACTGGGTAATCTCTTTTTTTAGGGGGATGGGGGAGAGATGTAAATTACAAATACATTGACTATAGCCTGTAAATTCATAGTTCAGAACGTATCTGGGAATCTCATGGAAGGTTAGGACAGTATCATAATGAGTAATTTTGAGAATGAAACACCTTCGCCATTTTTCTTTTCCTGAATTTGCCTTGAGAGACCAATTACTGATGGTTGCCTAGTTTCTGTACAGCTCTCCGAGGGCTCCCATAATTTCTCACAGTCTCTTGTTCTCAAGGCACTTTTCGGAGATCCTAAGTTGCTTACACGTCACTTTTCTATCTTACTCTTCTGAGAATGGACCCTCTCCCTCTGTCCTGAGAGGGACTCCATTCACCACTCATCTCTTAGGCTCTTCTCCCAACACAACATGTTAAGCTAAGTCAGAAACCCTTGTTAACGCTGATGTCCTCCCACCAATCAAAATTACCCATTTAGAGTAATTTTAGATAGAAGTAAAACACAATTTAATTTTCAGTTTGGTTGATGTCATGGCAGCTTTTGTGGTCGCCATGATTTTGTGCAAGGTCAGAAGACGGTGAGTTGCCTTTGCCTTCCTAGCATTTCTGTAGCCAGAAAATGCTCTTTGTGTTCCAGTACTCCTGATCTTGCAGTAGAAGCTATACTTGAACACTCTGAAGTTCAGTTTTCTTTTGTGTAAAATGCTGACTATGAAAGGATTTACCTTGTAGGGTTAATGAGAGGTTTAAGTAAGCTAATTTATGTGCCTGGCATATGGGTACAATTAATTCTATGTCATTAGCCAAGAAAAATATGCCTATGTCTTTCTGAACTATGTCCTGATCTACACTGGTGCCCCTTATCACCATTCTAGAATGTATATAAAGAGTCTCCTCCTCCATTGCCAGTTCATATTTTCCGAGTACCCATGTATGTGAGAAAAATGTATTTCTATATTATTATTCTTGCACATTATATTGAGTGTTGCTATTTGCAAAATACTGTTAGATCCTCTCAATTATACTTTTTATTTTCAACCGTAATACAGGATAGCTGATTATCTTGATTTAAGAAATAAAGACATTGAAACCCAGTGGTGTGAAGTTGTAAGTGAATGTTGGAACTAAGATGAGAATCCATGTGATCTGGTTCTGAAATCCACTATTCATACCTCAGAAAAGGGACCATCCACTGAGCACTGATGATTTTTAGAAAATCAACTTTGATAAGGTACAGTTTGAGTATAAAACTCTGTATCGGTTTCTCTATGTTAAATTTACATTCCTGGGATAAAATCTACTTGTAATCTATCATATTCTTTATATTGTTGATTTGATTTAATACTTCACTGGGAATTTTTGTATGATTTATTTTAATACTATTATGGTAATGGTCTGTAGTGTTTCTTTTGATAGAGTCTTTGTTAAGTTTTGGCATTATGAAATTCTGGCCTCATGACGAGTTGGCAAGTATTTCTCCCTCCTTTGTTTTCTGAAAGAGTTTGTGTGAAATGTGTTATATAAAACCATCTGGGTCTGGAGTTTCTTAGTTGAAAGATTTTTTGATAATAATGTCAACTTATCAGTATAAATTATATTATCAATATGGGACTATTTAGATTTTTCATTTATCACTTTTGAACAGTTGTACTGTTCAAGGAATTTTTTTATTTCAACTAAATTGGCATAAAGTTATTCATAATAGTCTCTTGTTTTGCTCATAGTTATGTAGGATCCATGGTGAAAATTCCTTTTCTTTTTTGAAATTAATAATTGGTTTTCCCATTTTAAATTTCTTGATTAGTTTAGTTAGGTATTTATCAATTTTGTTGATGTTCTTATCAAATCAACTTTTTAAAAAATTTTTTTCTCTATTTTCTATTTTGTTGATTTCTGGTCTGACCTTTATCACTTTCTTCCCTGATTTGACTTTTTTTTTTTCATGCTTCTTGTGTAGAAAGATAGGTCACTGATTTTAAGCCTGTTTTATTTTCCAGTACAGCATGTAGAGTTCTAACTATCCCTGTAAACACTGTTTAACTGCATCCCATACATTTGGATATTCTTTATTTTTTTCACTGAAGTTAGTTCCAATACTTTGTAATTTTCATTTTGAGTTCTTCTTTGACTCATGGATCAACATGTCCCTTTTAACTTCCAAGCAAGTCAGGGTTTCCCTAGATATATTGTTACTGATTTTTCATTTTAAGTCCTTTTTGGTAAGAACATTCTCTATATGAGTTAATTCCTTTTAAATTTACTTGAGTTTTTTTTTTTTTTTTTTTTTTTCTGGTGAAACATTCCTTTGGTGATTATATCATGTATACTTAGAAAGAAAGTACGATCTGTAATTGTTGAGGTTTAAAGTGGTTGATAGTGTTCTGATCCTCTTTTTAAAAAATTGATTTTTTTGGTCCACCCTTTCTATCAATTACTAAGAGAGGGTTAAAATCTATTCTGATTTTAGTTCTTTAGTTCTGTCAATTCTTGCTTCATGAGCATTGATGATCTGTTATTGCCTAATAACATACAAACTTATGATTGTTTTCCTGATGAATTAACCTTGTTATTATTATGAATTCTCTAATTTTATCTTTGGTCACACTCTTTAAGTCTATTTTATATAATATTAATATAATACTTCCAGACTTCATATACTTATTGTTTGCATAGTCTGACTTTTCATTTATTTATTTTTTAGTCTGTTTCCTTATATCCATCTCTTATAGACAACATGTATATGGGTCTTGATTTTTTAATCTATTCTGATGATCACCTATTGTTTTTATCTTTTAATTTTTTATTTGTTCTTTTTAGATATATATGACTGTAGAGTGTACTTTGACATATTGTACACACATGGAGTATAACATTCTGATTAGGGTCCCATTCTTGTGGTTGTACATGATATGGAGTTTCACCGGTGGTGTATTCATATAGGAACATAGGAATGAAGGCCAGTGGATCAGAATAGAAGACACAGAGACAAATTCACATACATACAGTTATTTCATACTAGACAAAGGCACCCAAAACATACACTGAAGAAAAGATAGGCTCTTCAACAAATGGTGCTGGGAAAACTGGAAATCCATATGTATCGGGATGAAATTGAATCCCTATCTCCTACCCTGCAGAAAACTCAACTCAAAGTTGATAGACCAGAAGCCCTACACTTAATAGAATAAAATGTAGGACCAGTACTCCATCATTTTGGCCTACAGCTCAAGAAGTAAAATCAAGAATCAAAATTGGGATGGTATCAAATTAAAAAGCTTCTTTACAGCAAAAGAAACAATCAAGAGCATGAAGAGAGAGCCTACAGATTGGGAAAAATATTGCCACCTGCATCTCAGATAGAGCATTAATCTCCAGGATTTATAAAGAACTCAAAAAACTTAACACCGAAAAAAAAAAAAAAAACAGTCAATAAATGGGCAAGGGAACTGCACAGACACTTCACAGACGAAATACAAGAAATATGAATTTTCAAAAAATATATGAAAAAATGTTCATCATGTCTAGGAATTACAGAAATGAAAATTAAAACTAAGATTTCATCTCACTCCAGTCACAATGGCAATTATCAAGAATGCAGGTAACAATGAATGTTGGCAAGGATGTGGGGGAAAAAGGTACACTTATACATTGCTGGTGGGACTACAAGTTGTTGCAGCCACTCTGGAAAGCAGTGTGAACATTCCTTAGAACACTTGGAATGTTGCCACCATGTGACCCAGTTATCGTACTCCTCACTTTATATCCAAAAGACTTAAAATCAGCATACACAGTGATGCAGCGTATAGCAACTCAATTCACAGTAGCTAAGGTATGGAACCAACCTAGGTGTCCCTCAACAGATGAATGGATAAAGAAATTATGGTATATATACACAATGAAATATCACTTAACCTTAAAGAAGAATGAAATTATGGCATTTGCTGGTAAATGGACGGATCTGGAGACTGTCATGCTAAGTGAAATAAGCCAATTCCATAATGTTCTCTCTCATATGTGGATGCTAACACACAATAAGGAGGGGGTGGGGGTACAGTGGGAAGAATAGAGGTCTATTGGATTAGACAGAGGGGAATGAAGAGAAGGGAGGGGTGAAAGGAATAGGAAAGATAGTAGAATGAATCACCTATTGATTTTTAAGCTATTCCTCTTGACATTTTTGTTTTAGTGATTGCTCTAGGGATTATAATATATATCCTTAATTGGTCACAGTATACTTAGATTTAATATTTTTTCTATTTCATAAAAAAGTAGAAAGTTTGCAAACATAGCAGTTTATTTACTGTAACTTAATGTTCTTTATGGTATTATTATTAAATATCTTACATTTATTTATTTTTATTATTTTATTTATTTTTATTATCAACTGAAAAGTGTGTGCATGTGCAAGCCTGTTGGGGGGAGGCAGGGGAGAGAGAGAGAATCACTGTATTTAATTTAAGTGTAAATAATTTAATTATACCCAATAATCATTTCTGATATTTTCCCACCTATTCATGAGGATTCAAGTTTTCCTCTTGCATTCTTTCCCTTTTGCCTAGACTGCCTTTACTATTTCTTATTGTGCAGATCTCTCATGATGAAGTATGCTCCATTTTCTGAAAATGCCAATGTTTGTCTTCTATTCTTACAGGGTGTGTTTACTGACTATAGTATTCTAGGTTGACAATATTTTTCTTTATTTTAAAGATCTTGTTGGTTTGTCTCCTGGCTTTTGTGGCTTTAGATAAAATAATTGCAGTTATTGGAATAATGCCTCATTTGTATGTAGTGTTTCTTTTTCTTCCCTGATTTTATAATTTTCTATTAGTGATTTTTGTGTTTTGACTCTGATTTTGAGTTTATCTCATTAGTGATTTGTTGAGCTTCTTGTATCTTGTAAACCTATGCCATTCCCCAAATTTTGAGATTTGTAGTCATTATTTCTCCAGATATTTTTGTCTCTGTCCCATAAGTTTCCTCCTCTGTTTCTTAGACTTTGGTAGGTATATGGTAATGTTTTGAAATTATCATATATATCCTTTAAAATACTGTTCACGTTTTAAAATCTTTTTTCTCTCTCTTCTTTGGTCTGGATTTCTGTTAATCTACCCTTAGTTCATTGATTTTTTTCCCAATTTTTTCCTGTTCTGCTTTGAAGCTTATCTAGTGAATTTTTAAATTGTACATATTTTATATTTCCAAACTCTTCATTTTATTGTTTATTACATCTTCTAGTTTTTTTCTTGATACTAGTAATTGAATTCAGGGGTGCTTTACCACTGAGCTACATCCCCAGCGTTTTTTAGTTTTTATTCTGAGACAGGGTTTTGCTAAGTTGCTAAGACTGGTCTTGAGCTTACAATCTTCCTGCCTCAGCCCCCTGAGTCTCTGGGATTATAGATCTGTGTCACTGCGCCCAGTGCATCTTCTATTTTTTAACAGATTTCCTATTTCTTCATTTGTTTAAAGTGCATGTGGCTCTTTATTGTTGTTGTTGAACACAGTTCTTAAAATTAATTTAAAATCCATGTCTGGTAATCCCAGTATCTGCCTTATCTTGAGGTTAGCATCTGTGATGGTTAATTTTTTTATGTCAAGTTTGACTGGATCATGGGATGCCCAGAAGGCTGGGTAAACATTTCTGGGTGTGTCAATTAGCATTTGAATTGGTGGACTGTGTAAAGCAGATGGCCCTCCCCTGTGTGGTTGAGGATCATTCTATCTGAGGGCATGAATAGAGCAAAACCATAGAGGAAGGTTGAATTCTGTCTGCTTGACTGACTGAACTGGAATATAAATTGTCAGGCCTTCAGAGCTGAACTGGAATGATACTATCTATTGTGTGGATCTCAGACCTTCAAACCACACCATAGATTTCCTGTGTCTCTGGACTCAGACAGGTGATTGGTAGGGCTTCTCAGCCTTCTTAATCATATAAGTCATCACCTTTGATAGATGTCTTTAAAAAAAAAAAATATATATATATATATATGTATATACATGCAGGTACACAAACACATTAAAAAGTGTTGTCCAGAGATACAGCAGGACACACACACATACACATCACACCGCAGTGAGTGAGCTGTCATTAACATAGACCATTGTCTTTCCACAGTGTCAGAATTTATTGAATAACAATCAGTTCATAGGCTACACCACTTGCAGTGGTGGCAGTTCACTGAATACTTGTAAGCCATCTAATAGTCATAAGTCAGGCAATCACAGATTCCTTTATTCCAATCTTAATATCTATAATGCTCAAGTCGCACATCATACATCACATATACTTATGTATGCAGATGTTATATATGTATAATGTGTACATTGTATGCATACATGTAATTTATACATTTTACATGTTACATGTACATTTACATGTGAACACACATATACATATATTATGTTACACAGTTACATTTTAGGTTACAAGAAGACAATAAAGGGTTAAGGCAGCCAGAGGGGTTTAGGAGGCTGAATAGAGAGGCTCAGAGCAGCTAAGAATGCAAAGAATCACTGTAGGTGGTCAGATAAGATTATGATCCAGCCAAAGAAATTGTTCTCTAGGCAGGGTCCAGACAGTCAGTTTCAGAGTGTCTTCTTGGTGTGTCAGTTTAAGATGTTGGTTTGGAGTGGGGGTGTGTGGTCATCATTGGCAGAAAAAACTCTGCTGAACCTGAAGATAGAGATTTGGGGATTCATCTCTGTGGTGATTTTCTGGGGCAAAGTTCATGACAAGTGATCAGGTAACAGGGTCTGGGTGCTGCTGAGTCCAATCTCAGGGTGCTCCTCCATTTATGAGCCTTGGAGTTGCATCATTTGGTGGTCTTGTGTTCAAAAAGCTCATGGGCCTGATTTTTCTGATGTGAGTTTGATATATCCATGCATCCATGTGCTTCAGATTAATCTGATAAATTCACAGGTGGTTATTTTTATTAGTACAGTTCATTTATTTATGTTTGTGCTTCATGGTTGTGCTAGGCAGATGGCAATTGTTTACTTGCACAAACAAGATGTACAGTCATTCTACCTCAGCACTTAAACTCAAAATGTAGTAACTCATGGTGAACTACTGCCTTATAAATGGAATAACCAGGGTTAGGCACAGCCTGAGAATTACTATTCATCCTGGTGTAAGTCAGAGCAGGGCATAGACTGCTTTTCATACACACACAGCAGTACACATGCATGTGCATGTGTGTGTGCACATGCACACACGCACATAGAGAAAGAGCCCTGATTAATAGTGTCTGTTGTCTTTTTCATTGAGGGTGAATCAGATTCTCTTAGTCTTTTTTATGAAGTAATTTTAGATTATATCCTTAATATTTTCCATGCTGTGTTGAGATTCTGGTTTCTGTTATGTTGCTCTAAAGTATGTTGGTTATTTTTATTTTTCCTTCATAAGCAGGATTTAACTTGGTTAGACTCAAATCACAAACTTCATTGTGTCTGTGGTGGGTGGTGGCTCAGATCTCATTTCAGGTTGCTGTAAGTCTGCCTGTTACAAATATGGTTCATTGGTCACCTAGACACTTGTACGGTATTTCTACAAAATTGTGGGTTCTACTTCTGTGTTCCTGTTCTTTCTAGTGTCTCCTGTATTCTCTTGTGGCCTTGATGCCTTGGGCACTGGTTTCTTCTGCCAGAAAGATGGCAGGCTTTTTTATGAAAGATTAGCTTCCACATTTTGGGGCCATGACAGGTGTGTTCCATCTCACAGTTTGGACTAATTTTGATCTGCCCTGTGTATACATGCTTCAGGGGTCTATCAGATATTTGGGCAGAGTTTTCATTCAAATTTTAACTTTCACCTCTTCTATCTGCTTTTTTTCCTAGGGTTTTTCTTCACTGTCTGGTGGCTCCAGTTTCCCTGAGCAGCTTCCTCTGCGGCTTCTAGCCTTTTTAGATGGATCTTTAAAATGTGTGAGCCTAGCTGCCCACAATCTCTACCATTATGGAGCTGTCCTTTGAACAAAGCTGCAAAAACTTGAAATTCGTCTGGTGCCAGGCTCTTCTATAGTTTAGACTTCCTGCTCACTTTGGTGAGGGGGTCTCCTTTCTGTATACCAGCTGAAATGCTAATCTCTTCCAGAAACGTCCTCAAAGACACACCCAGAAACAATGTTTTGCCAGCTATCTGGGTATTCCTTAGCACAGTCAAGTAGACACATGAAATTAATCACAAAAGGGCTCCATCTTTTCTCCTTCTTGTCATGTTAATGCTTTTTATTCGTTTTAAACAAGGCTGTGGAGTGGGAAGTGTGCTGGGGAATCCTAGCTGGAGCTCTGTGAAGTCATGTAATATGGCTTTGTCAGAGGGAGTCTCCTGGCTCTGAAATAAGAATCCAAAGGAAAGGAAAACAAGTGGACACTTCATAGCACCCCAGGGGGTGACAAATAGAGTGAATCTTCTCTTTTCTACTTTTTTATATGCTGTTACTTCATCTTTCTCCTTATTTGTTTATTGCTGCCATTCTTCTCATTCCGTTTATTAATTTTATCAAATTGATATTCATCACATTAAAATAGTATCTTATGTTTCTTAGCCAAAAAGCTAAGAGTAACTTTTCATATTTAATTTATAATTTGTATTGTATAATTCAAGGTAGATGTTATTAAGTCACTTACCTTCCTCAATTTGTGTGGTAGTTGAAAACAGAATGGTAATAAGTAAAGCATAGAGGTGTGAAACTTCCCAATTGCGTGGCTATTGAAATAACTGGAGACACTAAGCATTAACAAAATAATTTATTTATTAATTCCAAGTACCCTTTCATAGGTTATTTGCTTATTCTCTCTCTCTCTCTCTCTTTCTCTTTTTTATAATATGAATGTCACAAAGGGCTTGGACTTTATGGAAGGTGTTGAATGAGGAGAAAGCTTAGACAGTAGAATTTCAGGTGTTTTTCTTTGGGATTGTTGGTTGGCCTCTAAAAAGGCTGCCCTGGAACAAACTCATTGAAGAATATATACTCAGCTGGGGATATAGCTCAGTTGGTAGAGTGCTTGCCTTTCAAGCAGAAGGCCCTGGGTTCAAATCCCCAGCACTGAAAAAAAAAAAAAAAAAAAAAAAAAAAAAAAAAGAATATATACTCTTCATACTCAGATGGTGTGTTAGGATTCTCCAGAGAAATGTGTGTGTGATCAAATATTTGGGCAGTCCTATAGCACAGTCAAGTTGACATATAAAACTCACCCTCACAGATGGACATGTTTATTTATAAAAGAGGTTAGGTCCTAATTCAGGATTTATGGAGCGTCATCAAAAATGTCACTGAGGTCTGTAGTGGGGAGGACAAGCACAATTAGAACTTGGCACCTTTGAGGGCTTCTTCTTCCTTCATTCTTTCATTCTCATTTCTTAAATTCTTTTCCTACCACTCAGATGGCTCCTTTGGTTTCTATGGAGGATTTTTTTCCCCATTATTTTTATTAAAAATCATAAATTTACATAGGGCAATGTTGTTTGATTCATTGTTATTTTTCCCTTCCCCCCACCCCTCCCACCCCTCTTTTCCCTCTATACAGTCCTTCCTTCCTCCATTCTTACCACCCTCCTTATCCCTAACCCTAAACCTAACCCTAACCCTAACGCTAACCCCTCCTACCCCCCATTATATGTCCTCATCTGCTTATCAGCGAGATCATTCGTCCTTTAGTTTTTTGAGATTGGCTTATCTCACTTAGCATGATATCCTTCTATGGAGGATTTTTAACACTCAGATTTAATCCGGGTACTATAGTGTATGACGAAGGAGGGAGCAGAGAAGAGGGAGAAGAAAACATACTTTCCTAAAAAGCACTCACATAACTTTGTTGCTATTTGAAGTTTTGGAATTCTTGAAGTGCAAGGCCACATTCCAAAGCCAACTGAAGTGGGTTTGGGGTTATCCCTTGCAGTGTTTATACTATCCTCCATTTTAGATTATTAATGTGGCGTTTCCTTTTCCTTTTATGGAGATACCTGAAATAATCTTGAGGTTTTATTTACTTTTTTTTTTAAAGCTATGAAATGTCTATTTTTGTGGATGGAAAGTCGTTGCAGTTCCTGCCTGCCTTGATTGATTGTGTAGTGTTCACAGATCTCAGCTTGCTTATCTGCAAAGTAACATAAATGTGGTAGAGAAGTTGTTGAAGATCCCTTTCACTTTTGATTCAGTGATTGGAAGGACATTAGGGAACTTTAATAGTGCTATTTCAGTGAAGGATTTGAAGGGGGACACTTCAGTGGAGGCAATGGATGTGAGTGACATATTTGGGCAACTTGACTAGAAAAGGTAAAGAACAATCATTAAAGGAGGTGGTGTGGTTAAGATAGATTTTATGAAATAACAGAAGCTCTTTGCTGCGTTAGGCATACAGCAAGGGACTGAGAGGAAAACTTGGAATGTGGACTGGTAGAATGACTGAGCTAATAAGATATTGGTGGGGGTTGGGAGATGGATTAAGGTAAGGACAGGTGGACACTCCAGTGTGTGTCAAGAGAATTACTTCAGTTCCTTCTGGTAAAACTAAAAAATGAGGTGTTTGCCAGGGATTGGAAGAGTTAGATAGGAGCAGAAGTTTAAGAACAACAGATCTCTGTAAGAGATGTTACAACTAGTTTGTTAGGAACTCACTGAGGGATGTACCATTTAGAGTACCCATTTGTAGTACCCATTTGGAGTTAATAAATTGAGAGCCCAAACTTTTAAAATTCACTTTATGTTATATTTTAAGATGTGATTTTTGTTCCCCAGCAACCCTGGATGCTGCTTGGTCATTGGTGCTATAGACATCTTCTTTGTTCTCAATCTGTTTTAACCCAAAATATACTTTCTGCTTCGCAAGAAATTCCCTATGAATTAATTCTTAAAAAGCAATCTGTTATTTTGACTCTATAAAAAATAATGTGAGGTAAATGTATTAAGTATTATGCCATAAAGTTTATTTTTAATATATGATTTAATAGAGAATCATGATGAGACCTTTACACTTTTTAATTTAACAAATGATTTTCAGTGTGATTAGAAAAATTGAATATTTTCAAAATTTTTTTGCTTATTCACTTCTCCTGGGGTACGTCAAGATCCTTATTATTTGCGTTACCCTTTTCTCTAGCCTTGGGAAAACAAAGGAGCTCATTGTAGCTGCTGTTTTAGCCATTGATGGAACATAGAAAGGGTTTGGAATGAAATTATTTCCTAAGATTGCTATATGCCAGGCAACTAAATGGGCACATATCAAGCAGTTTCAAGGTATTAAATATATACAATCAAATACATTTACATGTTCCATGCCCACCTCCATTTCCTATGCAAATAGCAGCACACCATTATATCTATTTCCTTATTACTATTGTTTTTTGCTGTTTCTACATGACAGTTGATGTACCTGATCTCCTCAGTGATGGATACTTAGAAGGTTTCCATTCTGTAATTATTATAAACAGTGCTAAAATGGATATTATTTTGCCTATGTAAAGGTTGTTTAATATACTTCAAATTTTAGCCACATAAAGTACCATTTGTCAAATTTTAAAAGGATATTCTTTTAAAGTGAGAATAAAGTACAGATTGAAATTTAACATTATGTTGAGCTATCAAAATTAACAAAAACCTTACTAATTAGTCAGTGGTTGGCAGTCTTGTATTTTTCTCTCCCTTTCTGGTGCTGGGTATCCAACCCAGGGTCTCATGCATACTAGGCAAGTGCTCCACCACTGAGCTTTACCCCCAGCCTGAACTCTTATTATTTTGTGATTATTTTTAAAGAAACATTTCTGGGGCTTTCTTTTTAAACACAATAAGATAAAATACTTCAAATTTCTAATTGCAATTTGTTGGAAATAACAGTATGGGGGCACATGATATTTATTCACAGTGAATGACAAAGTAGCTAGCTTCATGTTATATTTGATGTATTTTTCCTGTCCCCCCCATTAGATTTTGAAGTATTAGAGACATTTTATTTTAATGCATAAAAGATTTGATCAGATAATGAAGTATACAGAGCTGGTAAATATCTCAAATTGAAGTTGCAGGATTTTATGTCTTTATTGACCTACACTTCAGCAATTCTAATGTGTCCTATATTAACCAGTGGTCCTTTACTGATACAAAATAAATTGTATACAACCAAGCATAAGTCAGTTTAAAATCTTAGTATTGTCAAAGTCACCAGACTGTTCCTGCTGATTACCAGAATAATAAACAAAGCGATTAGTCCATAAACCAATTCGTCTTATACTTATTAACTGTCATACACACTCCCCAAAAGTCTTTTAAAATAAAATATTTATGTAATTATTTTATATATTGATTTAAAAATGAAAACACATAATGCCATTACCAGCTTACTGAACTTGAAGAATGTGTCTATAGTAGTTAAGAAATGCTTATACTGGGGAAAGTTAAGGAGTAAAAATGGTGTTGGATATTGTAATCCCCATCTCTTACATTTGCCTTTGGAAAAGCAATTTTTACGTATTGGAAATTCCCTGGAAACTCAGCATTTGTCATGTATAGTACTATGTTAAATGTTTTTGCAGAGTACCATGGGAAGGCCATGGTAAATTATAATTTGATTATTGTCTGAAAGTCCTTATAGCATCTACCCACTAAGGCAGCTCCTGGGGTCAGTAGAGGAGAGAAATGAAGATACCTTTGTATTAACTTTCCCCAGACTGAGAAATTACCTGGGAATTTGTTAGCATACAGACTTAAACAGTCACCACCCCTGATGTGCTGTTGAAGAGTGAGGTCAGATCAGGTAAGGTCTATGATTAGATATTAAAGAAGTCATTTGGAAATTGGTGAGGTCATCAGGGAGCAGAGGGGCAGAGGTGTTGCAAACAGAGTTCTAACTCAGTATTCAAATCACAGGCTTTGCTGTCAAATTGTTCCTTGTAAAGATCCTATCAGCGATCTAGTGCTGGATCAGTGGTTTCTGTTGTCTTTGAAATACTGGCCTATACCTAACCTCCAGATTAGCGAGACACTTTAATCTTTTCTAAGAAGCTGAGCTTGCTTCAAGCAAGTTAACTTAGTTCATGATTATCTAAAATAGTCTTCGTACTATTTACCCATAGATAATGTGACTCATATTAGTCCTGAAATAGTAAAGTAAATGTTGGTTTGGATTGGTTGCATTTGGTGTTGGATTGAATATAAGGGGATGTGGAGGAACAGGTGTCAAGGAGGGTTCTCAGGTTTATGATTTAAGCACCAGCATCAGTCTAGTGCATACTGAGATGATGCAACTGCTCATAGTAGGGGCAGTTTTGAATGAGAGGCAAGAATTCAGTTTTTGGAATTATTGGGTGTGAAATATCTTAAGGAAAGTCCAGTATCCTAGTACGTTAACTTTAATCAACAAAGCCATTTTCCCCTTCCCCCAAGCCATAAACCCTGAAGTCACCCTTGATGCTTTCTTCTTTCTCACTCTCTGCATCTGGTTAGTTCTGAAGTTTTGTCAATTCTGTACTTCTCTAGAGCCTTCTGGATTCTCCTCTTCTCCCCATAATTCATGCTTATTTTAGGCCCTTACCATTTTCCTAGTGGACTGTTGCACTAGTTCCCTAGTCTCCAGTCTTTCATTACTAGCTGTCTTTAATTCAGTTTCCCATACCACCACCTGCGGAGCACTAGGGGTTCTTCAGTGGTGGGTGCTAAAGAGATATTGTCTAGACAGGTCTCCAGACCTTCCACCATTGTTTCAGCCAGAAGAATTTTTCTTTTTTACTTCTTGACTTTCTTTGCAAAATTTCATTTGAAAGCGTTTTAAAGTAATTATATACATAAATAAAAATGGCAGACCCCTTGTCCTAATGACTCTTCATCCTGCAAACCATTGCTAGGATGATAGTCCTAAAATAAATATGAACAATTCATTCAGCTGTGTAATATCCTTTAGTGGATCACTGGTACCTTTAGGATAAGTAATCTGAGCTTAATTCCCAAATTCACTGCTATTATTTGGATATGTCTCTCTCAAAGTCTTGGTTCTCAGCGTGGTGCTGTTGGGAGGTGGTGGAATTTATAAGTTTGCACCTAGTGGGGGATCCTTAGGTCTTTGGGGTTGTGCCCTATAAGGGGTTTGCAGGTCCCTGGTCTCTTCCACTTCCTTTTTTACTTCGTAACCATGATGTGCACAGTTGTTCCATCAGATGCTCTCCACCATTGCCATCTAGCACATCTACTAGAGGCCAAAATCTTCCATTTTGCCTTTCCCGAGCCATTCCTCTCTTATCTACCAAAGCTTTAAAGCTCTGCTCAGATGTCATTATTCTTATTAAACCATTGTGACTCTTTACTATGGTCTGGGGTTGGTTTGAGTGTGTCCTCCAGAGGTTCTTATACTAGAATCTTGATCTCTGTTTTGACTGTTTTGAGGTAGTGGGACCTTTAAGAGGTGGAACCTGATTTGAGGTAATTAGGTCATGGGCGCATAACCTTCAGAAGGCATTAATGTTGGTCTTTGAAAATAAATTCATTTCTCAAAAGCATGTCATTTTCTCTAGTTCTATGAAGAAGGTCATTGGTATTTTGATGGATATCATATTGAATCTGTTCCCCCTCTGTTTCATGGAATAATCTAAGGAGCTTTGACCTTAGCTCTTCTTTAAGGTTCTGGTAAACTCATCTGAGAATCCATCTGTTTCCAGACTTTTCTTTGTGGAAAGGCTTTTAATTATGGCTTCATTAATTTTCTTGATATTACAACACCTGATCTCCAATTACACTACAGAGGTATAGCAACAAAAACAGCATGGTATTCACATAAAAGCAAACATGAAGACAAGTAGAATAGAAGACACAAAGACAAATCCACATAGATAGAGTCATCAAATCCTTGACAAAAGTGCCAAAAATATACATTGGAGACAAGATAGCAATTTTAACAATTGGTTCTGGAAAACCTGGATATCTATATGCAGAAGAATGAAACTAGACCTCTATCTCTTACTCTACACAAAAATCAACTTAAAGTAAGTCAAATACCAGGAAATTAGATTAGAAACACTGCAAGTGCTAGAAGAAAACTTTGGTCAAATCCCTAATATTTTGCTGCAGGCACTGACTTCCTTAGTAAGACTCCTAAAGTTTAAGAAATAAAACCAGTAATCACTAAGTGGGATGACTTCAAATTAAAAAGCTTCTGCACAGCAAAGAAAATAAGAACATAAAGAGACCATACAGAATGGGAGAAAACATATGCTAGCTCTGCTTCCAACAGGGGATTAATACTCAGATTGTATAAATAACTCAAAAAATAGTTCATTCAGTAGTTCAGTCAATATGTGAGCAAACAGATATTTATTGAAAGAAGAAACACAAATGGCCAGCAAATGAAAAAAATGTTCAATATCCTAAGTAATCAGGGAAATGTAAATTAAAACCACATTGAGATTTTATCTCACTCCAGTTGAAATGGCAATCATTAAGAACACAATTAACAATAATTGCTAGCAAGGATGTGGGGGAAAAGGTAGACTTATGCATTGTTGGTGGAACTGAAGTTTGGTACAGCAACTTTGGAAAGCACTATGGAGATTTCTTAAATGATTAAGAATGGAACTGTTGTATGAACCAGCTATTTCACTCCTTCGTATTTATCCAAAAGAACTAAAATCAGTGTACTACAGTGATACAGCCACACTGGTGTTGATAGCAGGGCAGTTCAAGATAGCCAACTTATGGAACCAGCTGGGGTACTCATCAGCAAACAAAGGGATAAAGAAAATGAGGTATATGTACATAATGGACTTTTACTCAGCCATTAAGAATGAAATTATATCATTTTCTGTTACATGGATGGAACTGGAGAACATCATGCTAAGTGAAATAAGCTAGAGTCAAAATCAAGTGCACATGTTTTCTCATATGCAGAAACTAGAGAGAAATAAGGAATAAAAAGGCAGGGGGATCTTATGGAAGTAAAAGGAAGAAAAGTTGAGTAGAGGAAGGGAATCAAGGAGGAGAGGAGAGTTGGGAAAGGGAGGAATTGCAGAATGAAATGGACCAAACTATGCTATGTGCATGGGTGACTATATCACAGCAAACTTCACTTTTATGTATAGTATAATGTATCAGTTACAAAAACAATAAATAAATAGAAGGAAGATCAGTGGAATAGAGGAAGGGGATTGAAGTAGGGAGGAGAGGAAGAAAGGGTAGGTATTAGAGATTGAAATGGAGTACATTATGTTATATGTATCTATGAATATGTCAAATGAACCCCACTATTGTATAACTACAATGTACTAATATAAACATTATAAAACAGCATATTGTTTTAATGCTAGGCCACTCCATGCACTTGGCCCTTTCTGTGTGTGGCCAATTCTCTTCTGTTTTTATGCCAAGTTGTAACTTATCCACGGAGGTCCTTGCCAAGCAAATGAACCTTTAGGATTATAAGGTGAATAAACCTCTTTTCTTTACAAAGTATTCAACTTCAGGTATTTTGTTATAGCACCACCAACAAAAAAAGACTAATACAGTCATCTCCACACAAATTAATGATTCCCTTCTTTGCACTGTTTCTTTGCTCCCATAATTATTTCTGTAATTTGCTGAAAGCACAGTTAATTGAAATCATATGCAAACATATCTGTCTTAGACTTAATAAGCTATGAACTTCTTGGGTATTAGACCCACTGCATTTTTTGTCTTTGTATTCTAAACATAGTACTTAATCTATTGTGAACCTCAATCAATGTTTGTTGAGGTGAATGGAATCACACTTGGCAGTAAGTGCTGCTAGCCTTTGATGTTTCTCAGGAATTTATAGCGTTTAAAATGTATATATTAGGTTCTTTGGTATTGACAGATCCAGTCCAATTCAAGACTGATGCTTAGAACATAGACACAGGCTGATATGAGGAAGAATGATTGCTGTACTTTGTATTTGCCTGGCCCTGTGTGGCATTGGGTAGCTTGGAGGACTGCTTTCAAGAATGCATAAGAGTTTTCAGGTTGGCACAATTTCTAAAAAATACATTTTATTGATATATAATTTATATGCCATAAATTTCATTTGAAGTGGACAGTTTGATGGATTTCAGGATATTTATGAATTTGTGCTACCCTATTGTAATGTAATTTTAAAACATTTTTATTGATTTGCAAAGAAAACTTGTACCTATCAGTGGTCACTTCCCACTTCTACCCACCCCTCCCAGCTCTGGAAAACCTCTCATATACTTTTTGGTTCAGATTTGTCTGTTCTGAAACTTTTTCTATCAGTTGTATCATACCACATGGGCTCTTTTATGACTGGTTTCTTTCACTTGGTGTTTTTAAGGTTCATCTGTGTTTTAGAATGTATTAGTACTTAATTCCTTTTTATTGCCAGATAATATTACATACATGAATATACAGTTTTATTTATCCATTCATGAGGTGATGGACCTTTGGATTGTCTCCACTTTTTGACTTTGAATATGAATATGGCTATGAACATATGTGAAAGTTTTCATGTGGTATGTTTTCATTATGCTTACATATCTAACCAGGAGTAGAGTTGCTGGGTCTTGTAACTCTCTACTGAACTGCCAAACTATTTTCCAAAGTAGCTGCACACATTCTATGAGGGTTCTAATTTCTCCATATCCTTGACAACACTTGTTGCTGTCAGTCTGTTTTATTGTAGTCATCGAGAGATTTCACTTCCTAATGACTAACTATAGTGTTTTCTCATCTGCTTGTTGGCCATTAATGTGTTTTCCTTGGAAAAATGTCTTATTTAAACCATTTTCCCATTTTTATTTGGATTATTTGTCTTTGTATTGTTAAATTTTAAGATTTCTTTGTATATGTTGAAGACAAGTCCCTTTTCAGATGCATACCTTGCAAATATTTTCTTCCATTCTGTTGGATGTCTTTTCACTTTTCTGATGGTGTTATTTGAAGCACAAAATTTTTAGTTTTGATGAAGTTCATCAGTTTTATATTTTGCCACTTTTGCTTTTGTACTGTATCTAAGAAATCATTGTGTACGCCTGGTGCAGTGTACACAACTGTAACCCAACAACTTGGAAGGC
Organism: Sciurus vulgaris; assembly: GCF_902686455.1. NCBI lineage: Eukaryota > Metazoa > Chordata > Mammalia > Rodentia > Sciuridae > Sciurus > Sciurus vulgaris. Next base: position 69,343,843 of record NC_136470.1, on the reverse strand, counting down.
TGAAACAGGAGGATCTCAAGTTCCAGGCCAGCTTCAGCAATTTAGTCAGACCCCCATATCAAAGTAAAAAATAAGAAGGATTGGAGATGGTGGTAGAACACCCTTGGATTCAATGTCCAGTACTAAAAAGAAAAACAAAATGAAACATAACCAACCAAACAACAACAAAAGAAATCGTTGCTTAACTCTGGCAAAATTTCTTGTGTCTATTTTTGCCTTGAACTTTTTTTTCCAACCCCAAGGGAACCTTGGATTCATTGTAATTTATTTCAGTTCCTTTGGACTTGTACAGTTCCAGGATCAGAGTCATAAATCAAAACCAGTAAGTCAGGTAGGCCACAGTTGTGTGTGTGCGTGGAGATGGAGGTGAGGATGGTGCCTGTTTGCCCTGCCAGTCTTGGAGAGGTATTTGCTAGAATCTGTTAATAAAGACTTAGCAGTTTTTTATCTGTTGAATAAAGATTTAAAATGTAGGTTCAAATAAGTATAATTAGACCTATATTTTTTGCTAAGTGTTCAAGAAATACCATCTAAATTAACCTGTTGCTGGTATCTTGGACTGCTGTTTAAACTTGTATGTAATAAGAAATTTACAAAAGAAGAATATTTGGGTGAAATCTAGTAGGGTAAATTGACAGCTGAGTGACCCATAATATCCAAACTATGTCTGCTATGTAAAAATTTCAGAATACTAACTATAATAATCTATCTTATTTATTTCACATTTTGGAATATTGGATGTTTGAGGTGGTTTTTTGGTACATTTCCCTGCTCTTCCTCTTAGTGCCAGTTTAAGGAATTGCTAATTGTCCATTCTTGCTGGAAAGTACTGATTTCCATTTGAATATAACAGTCTTTTTGCTAAAACTTTCCTGTGGTTCATTCGAGCAAATACAGAAGCCTTCTGTTTGTGGACTGAATGTTCAGCCAGCCATGACGTAGCCACTATTATCAATGAAACTTATTCATCACTCTCCGTGCTAGCACATTGTGCGGGTCTTGCAGAGGATCTTGGAGACTTTCAATGGAGCGCTTCTCCTTGCTTACCTCCATACACTGTTGCTATTAAGTGATTCTGTTCTCTGTCTTTTCTAGATCTTGTGGATAATTAGGTCTTTTTGTTTTCTGTTGATTCCCAAAAGTGTTTTGTAGATGTGAGGCACTGATTGAAAATTTGTTCATTTCTAAATTAGAAAAAGGACAATAAATGCTCTCAGGAGATAATTTTGTTCTCTTCTTTTGTATGTCATCCCATCTTACTTCTGGTGCCATTTTACAAAGATATAGATGATGTTATGTTTTCATAAAATAAAATGAAGTGAAGTTTGGTGATCTTAGATTAAAAGCTTATTCTTTCAGTAAATTAAACTTTTTAATATTTAATTTTGTGGAACATTTAGATTAATTCACAGGTAATTGCTAAATTTCACTTGTATAGATACAGCTGTAGAGCAGAAGGGGTTGTCTTCATTTATGAATGGAATACGGTAGAAGTTGTTATCAAACTAAGCCTATTATACACTTTGGTAAAATCTTGTGCCCTGACATATAGCAGGTACTTATGAGAGCCTTATGAAGCACCGTCAGCCACATAGCATGGATATTGAGCCTGCCACACAATAGTGTTATGATAAGTGGAGTTCCCTGTGTTGGTTGTGGATGGTAGGGGTACTGAATATCCATGATGGAAAAATAATTGCATTTTTCTGTCTCTTTCTTAAGGTCTTTTCCTTCTTTTAAAATTGTTCCATGACAAATGGCATATGCTTGCCTTACATTCTCGACCTGTGGTCCTTTCTGCCAAGAGCCTGAGTTTCAGTGGCTCCTTAAGTCAGTGGCTTCCATTCTGGGAGACACACAGTTTACATTTGGTTGAGAGGGCTGCACTTTACTTGGAAACTGGTTGATTCTTTTGGACCTGATCAATTCAGTAGTTTTCATTTGTAGGACTTCTGTGTCTGTGGGGACATTTTAGAAAAATTTTATTTCTTCCATACAAGGAACTCTCCCTTCCTACCCATACATATACATACTCCTACCCTTTAGAGATTCCCTGAACCATAAAAAATTGCTGGGTTGAAAATGAGTCTTGATTTGATACCTATTGAGTGAACCAAGTACCTCTGCCTGCTTGGGTCTGGATTTAGGTCCAGAAATAAATTCGAGGGATACTTAGGAGATACCAGAGTTTCCCTGAGGCTAGAAGCAGTAAAGGGATCGTTCTTATTCCCCTTTGTATTTTTCCGAATGTCTAAAATAATATGCTGTATACTGAGTATGCAAAATAAATGTGTTACAACCCTTTATCTGTTATTGTTCTCCATTTATATATATGCCTATTTATGATTATTAAAGGCCAGGATAATTGCAGAATTTCACATTTTACCCTATATACCTCTCAAATCTCTCAACCACAGAATTACAATACTTGTATTTGCTGAGCGTTGACATTTTCATCATGGAACTCCACATTTCCCTTGCAGTTATAACTTCTGTCTCTCAGTAGTGAACTTATCATCCCAATCTCCCCACCTCTGTGAGCAGGCTACTTATTGGATTAAGAGAAAAATTATCTGATTACAGATTGTGATTCATATTGTTAAGTAAGGCAGAAGGTAGAAATGTATAATACACAAAACATTTCTCAAGCCATTCTCTCTTGCCTAGTTTTCTTGACACAGTATAGGTTTTCTTCATACCTAGTTTATTCTGCTGTGTTCATAACTGGTCTGTGTCCTTCCCTGTATCCTCTCTCTCCCTCAAATCTCCCATACTGCTGCAAGAGTTTTTTTTTTAGTGAAAACATAAACACATCCTTATCCTGCTTATAAAAATCTTCAGTGGTTCCAACCTGTTGGGAAGAGGCTAAAGTCTATCCTGTAAAGTCATGCCAGTCTCTTTGAATCTCTTTGTAACTTAATTTTTTGCATTTCTGCTTATTATTTGCCTCAAAAGTTTATTCTGTAAACATACCATTCACTTGTATTATCTCCAAGCCTTGGCACATGTGCTTCCTCTGTCTGAAATGTTTCTCATCCACTCTATCTCTAGAAACCCCTACTCATTGTCTGCAGCCCAAAAGTTATGTCCTTTCTGGTCTCACAGGCCATTTCTTTTCATCTGTGCTGGTATAGTGTAACATAGCAAACAATACTTCTCTTATATCACTTTATTGGATTGCTCTTTAAACTTTGTGGACTGATAATTTTGTAAAATGTCATAAAAATGAAATAATAGAAAAACGAAGTATAAAAAAGATGTACAAAATAGAAGCCTCATTTTAAAATCGTTAGATTAAACAGACCTAAAATTACTACTAGATTGCTATAAAAGTTTCTAAATGTTCACAGATAATTTCTATACTTAGTCATCTTCTTTGGGCCAACAACAAACAATTCACAGATCAGCACTTGTCCCTGGGACACATTTGAATAGCACTGCTGTGTAACACTTATCAATTTTACAGTTATTTGCTTTCTTCATTATACAGGAGTTGTATCTTTTTTTTTGTTTTTTTTTTTTTTGGTACCAGGGATTGAACTCAGGAGCACTTGAATACTGAGCCACATCCCCAGCCCTATTTTGTATTTTGTTTAGTGACAGGGTCTCTCTGAGTTGCTTAGCACCTCGCTGTTGCTGAGGCTGACTTTGAACTCTCCATCCTTCTACCTCAGCCTCCTGAGCTTCTGGGATTACAGGCGTGCCCCACCATGCCCAGCAGGGGTTGGATCTTAATGATCCTGTGTTTTGTTTGGCTTTCTACCCCTCTCTCTCACCCCACCCCCAAATGCAAAACAAACAAACAAAAACTAGATCTTGAAATACCGTATGACACAGTTTATCAGTAAATGTTTGGTGAATGAATCAGGTATACCATTACCTTATTTTTCAGTTTGCAGAGATCTTGGATAGAGTTTTAGTTTAGTTTGTACTCGTAGTACTTTGAACTTCAATGATGCCATGTGAAGTTTCCTATAGGGAAGGGGCTTGCAAATAGTCTGCAGCGATGTTGTAATATGCCTTTGTTTTTGTGGTCTCTAAGAAATCCCGAGTGCAGGAAGGAGACATCACCACATTCTTGGCACAAGTGATAGAATGGCTCTTTGCTGGAGGAGAGGAGGTTAGAACTAGTGGCACCATTGAAGCAACCTTTTATCAAATTGTTGCTTTGAGGAGAATGCTTGCTGCCAGCTGCAAATGAAATGCTTTTCATTTTTCTGGTTTTACTGGCCAACCTTAGGCAGATGCCATTCCATCCTCCAGGTTTCCCACCCTGAGGACAGCCAGCCTCCAGGCTCCTCCCCATCCTCATTCACAGCCCAGGAGTTTATATGTCTTTAGAATCTGCATTTTTGAAAGTTGTTTTGCCAGCTTCAGAAGCCTAGAACTTGTCCCATTTCCTGTAATTTTGGAACAGTGTTCTGCTGTAGTGGAAAGCACTGGAAGCCAAAGTTCCAGTCCAGGCTTTGCTATTAATTGACCGTCCGTGTGACTCTGGGCAAGTCATGCTCCTTTCACAATTTGTGATGTGTGTCCTCATTTGGAATTCAGACTAAATTATTTCTAGTGTTGATTTTTAACTTTCCCTTTGGGCCTCACATGGACCATGTTTGTTTGCCTTGGCTTTTCCTTCCTTCCTTCCTTCCTTCCTTCCTTCCTTCCTTCCTTCCTTCCTTCCTTCCTTCCTTCCTTCCTTCCTTCCTTCCTTCCTTCCTCCCTCCCTCCCTCCCTCCCTCCCTCCCTCCTTCCCTTCCTTCCTCCTCCCCCTACTTCCTCTTTCTCCCCACACCTCCTCCTCCTCCCCTTCCTCCTCCTCCTCTTCCTTCTGCCCCCACTCCTCCTCCTCTTCCTCTTCCTCCGCTTCGTTTTTTTAAAAATAGTACTAGTGACTAAACCCAGGACCTCACACATGATAGGCAAACATTCTATCACTGAGGTACACCCACAGCTCTTTTTGGTTTTTATTTTTGAGTCAGTGTGTTGCTAGGTTGCTGAGGCTGGCCTTGAACTTGTGATCCTCCTGCCTCAGCCTCCTGAGTAGCTGTGATTATAGGCACATGTCACTGCACTCATGTTGCCTTTCTTTTAGTCATAATTTAACTATGGGATCTTCATAAAATATCATGCACATATTATGCCAGCAATTAGCATATTATATTCATATTCTCTTTGCTTTTTTTTTTTTCTTCCCAGTTTTACTGTGGCTTTCTCAAAGACATCATATTCATTTTTGTATTAGCGGTTCTTGCCTAGTGTCTGAATTTATATCTTTTAATGTTGGTTGACTTGATAGGCTGAACTCTGTCTTTGGTTTTTGCTTCAGATTTTTGTTTAGCAGTCTACCTATCAAGTGAGATACCTTGCATTGGATGCATATTTGATGTCTCATTAATATATTACAGAATTGTTTAAGGTTGTAAAAGCCCAGTTAAAGTAATGCTGATCAGTCATGTGCACATGTAAAACAGAAGGGAGTTGTGGTTATTCATTCATTGTTCTTAGGAAGGTCTCATTGCTTATTAGCTTATGAAGGATAGGAGCTGGTATTTGTCTGTGCCTTCTTGGCCTCTGGCAGCAGAGAAAAAGACATGAATTCTCTGCCCACAGACAGTCCGCCCCACAAGGCATACTGCCAAGAGTCTCAAGTCACATGCCTGGTGAGTTGCTGCTACATTCTTCCCTGTGTTTTTCAAGGCTACTGTTGTTGGGCTCTCTGCCTGGTGTCCCTGAATTGTAGCTCTTTTAGTTGTCTTACTGATGAACTCCAAACATTGTTTAGCAACTGAAGCAATCTTTATGGTGACTGAATCACCTCCACTGAGTAAATCAGATATGTGTTGGACTGTTCTAGTCATTGCTCCTGAACTGGAAACCCAGCATCATACCAGGCTTACCAGCACAGCTGGTAAGCTTATAGTCCTGAATACCCACAGTTTGGCCCTGAGTGCCTGGGGTATGTGCGAGTGTAGCGTGAGAGGCAGTCAAGTCAGTTCTCATTGCTTCCTGTGGGAGCGGTGTCCTTATCCTCTAGGATGAGTGCTTAACCAGCCTTGCCTTTCTGCCTAAGCATTCCATTTTGCATTTCATTTGTAGAGTTGAGCCTTGTGCCTCTTTGTAATACCTTTCATATACCAAAATGTTAATGTACCATTGGGATAGTCTTTGGAGTTGTGTTTGTAATGGTGGTAGTAGATTTAAACTGAGCTTCAGTGCATGTTTTTTTGGCCTAAGTGTGAGGTGGTTTGCATGGGTTTAGTGAATGGATGTCTAATGAAATGAATTCTATTAATGCTTAAATTTATTGACCTGCCAGCCCTTAGCTTTGCCTAACTCTGTGTTCTAAGTAACAGCCATGGGCTTGGAATGACCCCTTTACTCTGAGTTAACTATTCTGCTGAGGACTGTGGAGGAAAAAAGAAAAAGAAAAAATAAAACTAGTCAACCAATCAAAGAAAGAAAAGTGAGACTGGGGAAGAACTTAGAAACATTTCTCTTTTTTGTTCTTGGTATTGCCTTTTCTTTGTATTTAATTTCTGCATTCTTTTCTTTTTCTTTATTGAGAAGCACAGTAAGTTCATGAAAAACCTGTATTTCAGTATTGACCTATGTACTTTCCAGAGGTAACTTTGAGAGGGTTTACTGTCCTTTTTAAGTTGTAGTTTCCTTCTTACAGGATTCTACTGCTACTGAACTTAATGGCTACTTTCAATATTAAGTAATGTGATGAGAGTGTGCACTTGGCATGTGGAACTGCTACCCTAAGAAGGCCTTAATAAAGGCTCCTTTCCATTTTCCTGTTACATTCACTCAAAATATTATTTACTATGAATCACTTACTTGTGCCTGTATTGAAAATTCAGAGAAAATGTTATAAATATCATCAAATATGAGTTGAGGCATTTAATGAATGAAATCGTTTAACTCATCAAAACACTTAACACCAAAAAACAAATAACCCAGTCAATAGATGGGCTAAGGAACCAAACAGGCACTTCACAGAAAAAGAAATACAGCTGATCAGTAACAATATGAAAAAATGTCAAAATGCATTCTACTGTCATGTATTACTAGAACAAATTTTAAAAAATTACCCTCCCCCCCAAAAAAAATTGTTTAGTTCAATGAGCAATTGTTGCACACCAACTTCCCAGACAAGTTTGCAGCCTGATGAGTAATGCAGGTAGGTAAGCAGACACTTACATGGGGTGTGGTGGGTGCTGTGGAGGATGACTGGTTTGCTGTTCAGATGCAATAGGGGGTACTGCTTTTTTGAGGTGGGAGAGGATGAGTGGGGGTTGGCAAAAAGCCAGGGAAGAGCTCCTGAAGGAATGGACTTTTGAACTGTGGCTTGCTGAAGGGAGGGAGTACATTCCAGGCAGAGGGAGATTCATGAGGGAAGATAAAAAGTAGCATAGCCAGTCCCACTGAAATTTCTTTGGGCTTAATTGTAGAGTGTGAGGTGGCAAGAGGTGCAAGGTGAAGCTGTTAATGGCCAGCCCATGGAAGGCTTTTTTGTCATGCTAAGAAACTCAGTTCATGTCCTGTAGAGAATGGGGGCCATTCATGCCAAGGCTCTCTATACTGGGTTGTGACATGATCAAATTTGCATTTTATAAGAATCACTGTGGTACACAGAGTGTATGGGAGAGAGACAAGCTGAGAAGAAGGGGGAGACTTGTTAATAAGCTGGTGTAAAGGTTAAGAGGAGAGATGATGAGGGCCTGAACTGACAGAGTAAGCTGCAGAGGGATGAAGAGGAGGAGAGCAACTGGGAGTAATTGAGGAGGTGAGACCTGTGAGATGTCAAGGTGGAACATTCCAAGTGTGACTCTCTTAGGTTCTTGTTTGAGGTGCTTCTAATTGGAATAGTAGATAAAAGAAGCAGATCAGATTTGGGGGAAGATGACAAATTCAGTTTTAGAAAAGTTGAATTTGCTTTGCTTGTGGGATGTGATCCAAGGACTTATCATCAGGCAATTTGATACATGGTCTGGGGCTTAATAGAGGTCAGGGCCAGAAATGCAGCTTTTACCTTAATCTTAAGTAATTGTAATGATGTTAGAAACAAGTAAAATGCTCCTTTTGTCTTTACATTGTGACTGACACATTTATATTATATCATAAATGAAGCTGTCATTAAAACTGTCCAGTAGATTTCCCCCTTCCTTTCCACCTTGGTTTTCTTTAATGGAGATAAAATATTGTTATCTCTCTTTTTCTCTCTCAATTCCCATAGCTCCTTTTGGTTTGAAATACAACTTTGAAATGAAATAAGATTGAATTTTGAAGGGTGTTAAATTTTAATGTGATACTTTACATAATTCCAAGCTACATTTTAATGCTGTTCAGCATATCTTCTGATGACTGTGGAGGTACTTTAGAGTAATTCATCATCATCATCATCATCATTTTATCATTAGTTCTCAGATAAAAGTTGAGAGAAAATTAGTAGAAAAATTAAGCTGTGAAGGGATAATGTAAATGCCCCCACACCAGTGGCTTTCATCTGCTCACCTGGCTTGTCTTGCCTTCTTTTTCCTGGAGACTTTGTGATTTCAGATCAGAATCCAAGTGTCATTGAGTAACAGATTTTAGTCACTCAGAGTTCTTGTAGCTCTGAAATTTTTTGAATTTTTAGTTTTTTTCACCTTCCTTATGTTTTCTTTTTTTCCTCCAGCAAAGAGGGTAGAGTTCATCTTCTTTCAGGGTACCTTAGGAAATCATATGCTTGAATAGTCTTGCTTTATTCCTTTGTGACCTATACATGTCTTTTTAGAATTATCTTCCTGTTATGATGAGGGTTTTAGCAGCCTGTTTCTGTCATCTTCCTTTTGAATATACATAGAAAATCAGACATTCTGTTCTGGCTTTCTTGAAATTATAAATTGGTGTTCCTTTCTCTCTTTTTCTACTATCTCTCTCTCTTTCTTTCCCTTCCCCCACCTTTTATTTCTCCTATTTATAAGGCAAAATTTTAAAAAATGAGGTCTAATCACCCTCCCCTCCCCTCAATCCCAATGCAAACATATCTGCAAGGTTTATATTGTTTTAGCTACATTATCAACCATCCTTTTCTTAAATACATTTTGTCAGTTCATTTCATTTTCAGCAGCTCTGTCAAAAGATTTTTATGTGACATGGTGATATTGTGATTTATTAACCAAATTGACTTATGTTTCTGTTATTTCCTATAACTCTGCAGTTTTTTTTTCCCTCTCTCTCTTCATCAGGGAAGGAAGGGGCCACTTCGTCAGGATGCAGAAAAGACAAGTGTCTGTTTTTTGAATTTAGAAATTACAAACCCTTGACCTGGTTATAAAGCCCAATTTGGAAAAGTAAAAGAAAAATCAAGAAAAAAGATTCTGTCAACTAGGAGAGGAAGGAGATCAGATATGCAGCTGAGAGAGCCTACTTATTGGCATTGCACTCAAAGGAAAGCCCTAGGAATGTTTAAGGAACTCTACAGGAGAATGGACTTCATCCTACCATGACTTACTCCACTGCTTGTTGGAACCTAAAAAGAAAAAGATCTCAGAGCTAAAATACAAAGATTGTTTCTATATCTCAGCTAAATAGAGGCTCACAACCAAAATTAAGTTTAGTTATGGAAAAAAAGAAAAAGAATGAAGTTAAAATTTTCACTAGGTGACTTTGGTCAAGGATTTGTATCTATCTATATTAAATAGCAGTGAAATATAGTGGAAGATTGCTCTGAAGCCAGATGAATTTGGGTTTAAATCCTGGCTATATAATACCATAGTTGAGTTCCTTAATCCCTTTGAGTCTGCCTTTCATTTGTCTAACTACAATAGTAATAGCTACCTTACTGGAGTGTCTTTTTTTTTTTTGTTTTTTGTTTTTTTTTTTTTGGAGTGTCTTAATACTTGAATGTGATGTATGTGCAGTATCTAGAATGCTGCTTGGCGCATAATACTCAAAAATACTTTCTTTCACTTAAGGTTTTCTCAGTCCCACCTTTTATTTTCTTTCTCAAGACATAGAATTTATCTAAATCCTCCTTTCATGTGATAGCCCTATAGATTTTGAAGGCCAGTGTCCTTAACAGTGCCTAGCACCGTGTCTTGCATATTTGAGAAGCAGTATGACATAATGTGTTCTGGAACACAGTGCTTACCTTTGAATCTCAGCAAGTCCATTTACTAAGTTTCTTAACTCTTCTGCACCTCAACTTCCCTATTTGTAAAATGAAGATCATAATAACACCTATATCATGGAGTAGTTGTGAATATTAAAGATGTTAATGAGGCATAGAATAAAGCATCTCATTGTGTCAGAGACAATGCTACATGTTCACCTAGTTTTATTTATTTTCCTCTTTAGAGCCAGATAATAGCTGTATTTCCCTGCCTTCCTTGTAGTTATGTTGGGGCCATGTCCTTATTCCAGTTGGCAGAAGATAATTTGTGTCATTTATGAGCCCAAACTCTCTATTGTGTGGATTGTTAAGATCATACATTGAATGAATGATGGATTCACCAGATAGTGGATGGGCTTCCTAACTCACCATGTGGAGGATAACTTCTGGATCCATGAAGGACATTGTATAAGCAAGGAATAAACTGTGTGGGGTGTGCGGATCAGTGGGGCAAATCAAGTAGTTGTATCTGGCTGTCCCATAGGGAGGTGGTAGATGATTAAGACAGATATCTGACTTGATCATACTGAGGAAATGGGAGGAGATAGAGACTGGGAAATTTTGTTAAGGAACCAAGCCTTGCTTCTGGTATGAGAAAGTCTGACTTATTAAGATGGCTGCCAAAGCAGCATAATATAAGAATTCACTACAGTGGAGGAAGGTCAGTGATCCTTGAGGAGAAACCTGGTGAGTGACAGAATGTTGTCAACCACTGTCCCAGTAGTTTGTTTTTTCTGCATACCATTTAAAATGCCAAATGTTTTTTATTCTTAGGAATCGAGTTTTCAACTGTCTTTAAACACTTGACAAGAAAATGTGACTTCTCAAAATGTTTTCTGTACTATTTTTCTCTTTTCAATTTTTATTTTTTCATATATTTCTCAAACTGACTGATTTTGAAGATAAGTAAAAAAAAATACCAGAATAAAGGAGTAGGAAAAATACAGATCAGGTATTAAGATGACTTAGAGTTCTAAGCCAATTCAGCTTAATTTATTAATGCAAATTGATAGGTGGAAAAGGAGTTAATACATAGCATTATTGGATCATTGGTCTCATATCCTGTGTGTTCACTTCATGGCACCGTAATGCCTGCTTTTGAGAAAATGTCAGCTTGAAGACAAATATTCACCTTGTTTTTGTGCTGCAATGAAATTCAGTATCTGTTTCATTTTCTTATGGAGGAGGGTGACAAAGTTCACTTCTTAGAGAACTCATCATTATTTCTGAAAGATATAAAAAGTTGTTGGTGATACTGAGGTTAAAGTGTTATTACTGGGGAGGGGGTGATTTTCATCTCCTGGTCCACTGTAGAGTGTCACAGAAGTAGAAAATGATGCACATTAATAATCTGAGATTATATTATAAATGAAGTGAGAGGCTTATCACTTTGGGGAAGAAGGGTTAACAATATCCATTACTCAGAATATTCTGTGTCTTAACATCCTTAGAGCTGCAGATGGTGGCAGTACTGGTCGATACCTGATCTGTGGTGTCAGGAGTTAGGCAGGAGACTCCTGGGCCTTCCGTGACGATGCCTTAGGGACTTTATTGATCATATATACTCAACAGTATAAGCAGAGTCAGAAAAGATAGTTTCAAAGTTTGAGCTTGTTGCCATTAGTGCACGTGTGTACTCGCACCACACCACACACACAATTTAGGAAGAGAAACTAATTTTTAAGGGGAAGATACTAACTGCTTTTTTGAACATTGAGTTTAAAATGATGATCAATAAAATGGTAGCCAGAGGTCTGCCACCATCTCTTGTGAAAATCTGGAGGTAACAGTCTTTTAAAGACTTTCTGTTTTTAGGTCAAAATTACTTCCTCAGTTATATATCTGATAGAGCATATCCTGCATCTCTGAGATTGTAGTGCAGGTATGTAGAAATGTTTGATTCATTATATAAACTAGCAACTTTCTTTCAACGAGCATTTCTTTTTCTTTTTTTGCGGTGGGGGTGTTGTTCAATAGGCTTTCAAATTTATCTGCCACATCTAGTAACGTAAACCTATATGAAATGAGTGAATTTTTTAAAGAAAAGGTACGGGTGAAGGAGATAGAAAAGTGGGATAATATTTAAAAATATATTTGACTTTGAGAATAAATGACTTTCTTTTCACGGCAATGTTTGTTCACTATGAGGCGATAGAGGAAAATTTCTTTTCTGTGGAACTTAATCTGTAGCCAGCTGCTGCTGTATCTCATTATGTTCTTCATGTAATTAGAGCAATTAGGATGAGGCTTGTGCCATATATTGGTCTTGGAAGGAGAGTGAGCTATTTCCAGACTTGTTTTGAGAGATTAGAGATTAATGGCCTAATCTTTTAGGTAAATTGATGGAATCTGAGAAATATTTAAGCTAGGAAAAAGAGAAGGGCAGTTTGTTTTTTGTTACCTGAAATGTTCTTTTCTTATCACTATGGTAACTACATATCTTGACAAATATGTTTTTGAATGAGATTAACTCTAAAGGTAATTGATAAAAGATTGTAGTCTGGAAGATACAAGGTGGACTTTGTGGTGCAATGATAATGGTGGAAACCTGGCTCCAAGGTTTTGACATGCACAGGTTGGAGAAAAGTAGGAAGGACAATTTAAAGGAGAAGTAAAAATTAGAAATATTTGAAATTCTCTTTGGGAAAACCAGTTTCGTGAATGTGGTTTTCATGATGAAGAAGGGCAGGAGATTAGGTACTGAAACCACAATGTGCTAAACCACTGTGGGATTCCGAGGGTAGTGCCACTCCATACTCATCAAGGAGTAGTGCTCTTCCACATCCTGACTTATAGAGGCTTCTTGTAAGGCCTGATGGTTTTTCCTTCCTCTCTGCTCCCTTTTCTTCACTGTAGTTTCAGGTACACTAGGTGATTCTCATTCTTCCAGCTGGTCTTTCTCAGGTTATTATCTACACCAAATCAACTTACCTGTGGCCACCAAATGCATTTTTATGAACTACTAGTGTGTCCTTGTATTTTATTAAAGGTGGATTATGACCTCAATGCCAGACTTCTTTTTATTTTTAATTTTTGGCACCAGGAATTGAACCTAGAGGTGCTTAACCACTGAGCCACATCCCCAGCCTTTTTTGTTTTTTACTTTGAGGCAGGGTATTGCGAAGTTGCTTAGGGCCTTACTAAATTGCGGAGTCTGGGTTTCAACTTGTGATCTTCCTGCCTCAGCCTCTGGAGTCTCTGGGATTACATTTATGCACCACACTGCGCTCTGCTCAATGCCAGACTTCTTAACTTGACATTTAAAATGACCTGGAATGAGACTGACAGACCTACTTTTATCTCTTGTAGTTCTTATGAATGAGCCCTGTTTTCAGCTACTGTGGTATCCTCCCTGTCTTTAAAATGTGTCATGTTCAGCTCTGCTTCTACTTTTTTCTGTCTAAACCCACCCTTTGTTCTCTTAAGACCTTCAAGGGACCACTCAACACCTCACTCTCCTAATTGTGTCCTACTACTTATTACCTCTTACATTTTATTTGATAGTTTTTACAGTGCTCAGCATAGTACTAGGTGGATGCTAAGAAGTCTGTGGTAGTGACTGAAGCATAGGACTTTGAGAGGTCAAGATGGCCCAGCTCATTTTGAATTTCAAGTTGCTGTGGTACAGGGTCTTTGGGAACTGACAACTTAAAAAAATGAATTGAGTCTTTATTTTGTTTCTTTGTTTAATCTTTCAGAGTCCTGGTGTCACCAAATTCCAAGGCACCAAATTCCCAACAGGCACTTGATAGAGAAAACCATTTTCTCTGATTTTGACGGGACTTATCCTGAATTCAATGAATGCCTTTCGTTTCTGGGTTTGTGCCCAGTGCCTTATACATGGAACGGTTAATTCTAGGGCTGTCCATGCCCCACTCTTTTCAGATCAGGATTCATTGATGTGTGCCAGGTCACTGCTGGCTTGGCATATGCTGGTGGGCAGGAGAGGCCTGCTTTCTCTCTTACATATGACAGGCTTATTCCCTGCTGGGTGGGGCATGTGCCTGGGTGAGAGATCCTGGGTGAGAGAGCAGCACAGAGAACACACGGGAAATGAGAGACTGAACATGAGCAATGAGCACAGACATAAACAGATACAATAAAAATAGAGGGAACTATTTCCCAAACTGCTAGTGGGAACAGCCGGGTAGAGCAGGGCTGTGATGTCTTTCTCAGTGCCGTGCTTGCTCACCTAGGACTGACTGAGGCACAGCATCCCGTGAAGGCCATTATTCCTTTATGGTGTCGCCTATACCTCATCCAAGCTGTACTCTAAGGAGATGTTAATTCTTTGTCAAATGTGGTTCTCAGCACTGCATATAAATAAATGAATAAAAATAACATCTAAAAAAAATAAAAAAAAAAAAAGGTGTCCCTTTTTTTTTTTTTAGTTCTCCAAAGGCTACTGAACTCTTAATTTGTTGTTGTGCCAGTGTGAGACTCTGGTTTACATTATCTGAAAATGTTTAATTTATCCTTAAATTTTATCTCCTAAGCATTACACTGGAGCTTCTATAAATTTAGTAACAATTAACCATACTGATCAACTTTTTATTAAATAGTATTTTCTAATGTAAAAAATATGAATAACTTGCCCTCGATGGAGTCTACATTTTAGCCAGAGAAAAGACAATAAACGTTAGATAACACAGTATAGTGTTCCTCATAAATACATTGGAAAGCAGAAGAAGCAGTGAGAGTGAGTCAAAAATTCAGAAATAAGATGAAATACAGTTTAATATTTTCATTTTGAATGAATTTAAACTTTTCATTTTAACAAATACATGATTTGTGCCTTCTCTTGATTTTTTGAGATCCCATGAACTTGAGGAATCAGGCATTCATAAACTGAAATGTTTAATTGTGATGGAAGGCTTAAAGAGTCATGGAGTGGGGGGCAGGATAAGTTTCTTCAATCCTCCGACTATGCTTTCGTATCTTTTGTTTGTCCTTTTTTCTTCCAGTTCCTTCTACAGATGAGGTAATATATTTCAGCCAAATGGCCTGGCATAATCCTGAATATTTCATGCTGTTTTTCATATGCACACACACACCTAATTTTTTTTTTTTTTTTTTAGGTAGTTTCTGTTACTGGATTTTTACTCTTTGAAGTTTGTTAATCTGACTGAAGCTGACCTCATAATTTATAATGTGAAAATCACGGTGCCTGTAAATATAGTATGTATAAAGTGCCTGTTGTATACTTCAGTTATTTCAGTGCTTCTTGCTGTTTAATACTTATAATTCTTCAGGTTATCCTCTGGTCAGAGATATAGGTAGCATTAGGTACATCTGTGAGTTTCAAATATCACCAGGATTTATCTTAGGCTTTGGTAGGGTGTGGACAACTGGGACTCCCACCTCATAACTGTCAGTCCTATTGGTGCTCATTCTGCTTCAGCTGTCAATACTACTGTGACACAACAATATTAGTTTTGATCTCTTTTTCTCCTGAATATTTTTTAAAAATAATGCATAACCCCTATACCTATTTCTACCAAAGACAAGACCATTTGAAAGAAAAATGGAATGGAAAGGCAGATTTCAGTGTTTTAAGATTTTAAAAAACTTTTAATAAGATTTGTTGTGTTTTTTCTTTCACAAAACTGTATAGCTGTTTAAAATCTAATTGTATTTGAAAACCATAGTAATGAATATTTGCTGATAAACATTTCATTGGTACTGATACCTAAAATACTTGAAAATGCTATTTAAAATCATTGTCTTAAACTAGAAAAATCTGTGTGAATGTAATTTAAAAACAAATTCAAAACTTTTCCACCCTAAAATGACTTCTGTTTTGATAATGCCTGAGTTTCACTAATCTTAAAAGTAGAAAACCATGGATGGATTTTATTTCATCTCTAATTCTCTGTCCCCTACTTTTTTCAAACATTTCTCCCAGATTTTCCTTTCAGTGTCTGTAAATTTACCTATTTATTCCTTGTTCCTAAAGATCCTCTTGTGCATGTCCTCTTTACAATATACTTGGTTAGGTGTGAAAACAGTTGGAGGTACCAACCACTGTTCCCCCCTGTTGTTTTATTATACTTATCCTTTTGTTTGGAAATCTGACTTATAAATCAAGTTCCAGGAACAAAGGGAGTTTACCCCAAAGGATCCAAATTGGTTTTTCCTGTCTTCAGAAAAGCAGAGCTTGGGCTGGTGGCATAGAAATCCCCTTCCAGTAGAAGTGACTATCCAATTAGAGGGACCAAGGGTAGTTTGCAAATTCCCTGTGCAAGGATAACTTTGGGGACAATGAGAAGATATTTTCTAAAAAAAAATTTAATATATATTTTTAGTTGTTGATGGACCTTTATTTTATTCATTCATTCATTCATTCATTCATTCATTCATTCATATGTGATGCTAAGGTTTGAACACAGTGCCTCACACATGCTGGGCAAGCAAGCACTCTACCACTGAGCCACAACCCCCAGCCCCAATGAGGAGATATTAATATGCCCCCAAGGGCGTGGATGTAGCCAACAGAGATCCAGACTTGCAGAAGGTTTATGGCGGGGCTGAGGAGAATAAGGGAAGGGTCAAGGTGGACCTGGTGTTGGAAGATTTAGAGATGTTGGCAGGATAAAGGCTAATGATCTCCACCTATCCTTCCCTTCCTATGCTCCTACATCTAGCATTTTGTAATTCTCTAGAATTCAGGTGCAACCCTTGAGCAAGAGGAAACCAGGCATTGAGATTACCATGAGTTGACTGAAATTTAGTTTTTACTATTCAGCAGAATAGGGGCTTCAGAACAAAAATTTAGTTATATAAAAATAAATTCTGCTTTCTCTTGTTTTGTGCTTTTCCACAGACCTGCAGCACAAGTTTCTTTGTACTCTCTCTAATCTTGCTGCTTTCAACGGGGGAAGCTTTTTGCAGTCTACCACCTGAATGTCAATTCTTCCACCCCCTTGATACCTAATGTTCTCCAATTTGAACCTCTTTTAGGTACACCAGACTTCTCATTATCCTCATATCTAGCAGATGACTCCAGCTGTAGTTTGAATTTAGAATGTCCCCTACAGACCCATGTATTAGAGATTTGCCCCAGTATGTCATGATGGGTGGTGGTAGAACCCTTAGAGGTGGGGCTTAGTGGGAGGTTCTCACTTGCTGGGGGCATGCCTGTGAGGGAGGACTGTGGGGCCCTAGCCCCTCCTCCTTCCTTTCTTTATGCTTCCTGGCTTTGAAGTGAGCAGGTTTGCTCTGCCACATGTTCCACCATGATGTGCTGCCACAGGCCTAAAGCAATGGTGCCAACCAACCACAGATTGAAACCTCCAGACTGTAAGCCAGAGTAACTCTTTCTAAGTTGAGCCTCAGGTGTTTGTTATAGTGACAGAAAGCTGGCTAACACTTCTCAGCTTCCCTCCCAGCCACACTTTCTGCTCATATTTCTCTCCCTTAATTCAGGCAAGAACTGTCCTTTCCGTTTTTTTAAGAAGTCTCAATCCTGCCCATTTTCAAGGTTCAATCCAGATTGGATTGCCTTTCCTCATTTTCAAATTCACAATGATCTAAATTAAAAAAAAATTATAATACCACTTAGCCCTTGGTTACATCGTACTATTTGTTCCTTGATTTTTGTTCCAGGGCCTTTAGTTCTTTTTTTTCCATGTAGATGATAAGCTTCTTAGGAACATGGACCAACCCCATTATTATTTTTCTTGTGTTCTCTTGAATGCTAGCATGTGGGGAGCACAGAGTAGATGCTGAAAAGTTGCTTGTTAATTAATAGGGTAGAAGCTGTTGCTATTTATGTTATGTATATGAGATGAATTTTATCTCTGTCTGTTTTACACTTTTTGAATTTCTGTGTTTCTACCACTCTTGCAGTTAAAGAAGCCGGCAGTGGGTGGATGTACTGTGCACATCTCTGACAAGTGAAACAAAGCTGATTTGTTTTATTTTTAGAAAGCTTGATGGTGTTAATTTTTCAAGTGTCACTTGAAAATGGGTAGCTAAATAAGTACTCTGAGCATTTTTAATACAGTGATATACTTTGGTAAAGAGACCTTTGAATACAAGCATCACAGTTTTAACATCTTTAGTCCGCGCTTGCTCAGAGTGATTGAAGGAGTAAAGGAGCTATTGCTCTATATTATGTAATTTTTTTTTAATTCTGAAAGATTCTATATAGCATTAATTAGTGTACTTTTGTGTGTGTGTGTGTGTGTGTGTGGTGCTGGGGATCGAACCCAGGGCCTTGTGCTTGCAAGGCAAGCACTCTACCGACTGAGCTATCTCCCCAGCCCAATTAGTGTACCTTTTGACACAACTTCAAATGAATTCCTTTTGTTATAGGTTCTAGTTGTATGTTTCATTTTTGTGCTTGAAAAAGTGCTGGTTTCCTGCCCTGTTCTGTGCTTTCTTTCTTATTTAACAGTAGGGATGTTTTCACAGATGGGTCTTTCTCCCTTAGGTTTTGGAATGATTGGATCTTCTTTTCCCATATTACTTTGCTGGCTGTTATAATTCCCTGGGGGCCCAAAGCTGGCGGGAGAACTCTGGAAGGAAGGAACAGAAACCTGAGAGGCTCTGGGCACACAGGAATCTTGTTCTGTTCTCCTTTATCACCTCCTGCACTCAGACACTCATTTTCCCCAAACCCAAAGAACAACACAAAACCTGCTTTTCAGAAGTAGGCCATATGCCCCTCTTTAGGGATGACCTATAAAATTTGTACACAAGTAGAAATATATAGTACATCTAATATTTTAAAACAATCTAAAATGGCCCCTTACAAATAATATGAGTTGTATAATATTCTGCTTGTAAGGCAACCATATCTGGGACACTTTTTGGTTAAGGAGCACTCTGAAACAAAACACACACACACACACACTCACACACACACTCACACACTCACACACTCACATACTCACTTTTCTACTAGTAATGACCCTGAAACCAGCCTGCATCACAGTAAGATTATCAGTGTCCTTGTTGTGATAATAAGGAGGAACATATAGAGACTTGAGGAGCCATCTCCGCTTCATTCAGTGGCACTGCTCACCAATGCATAATAAAAATTAAATGCTTCCATAAAAAAGCTTTATACAATTTATTCACTTTCTCATTCACGTATTTATTTGAAGAAAAAGCACATGGTAGTGTGAGAAAAAATGAATAGGGGAGAGAGCGATGCTTATGAAAATGGTTCTCTAAGAAGTCTTATCTAAGCTGAGTCTGAATAGCAAATAGGAGTTAGAGAGCCAAGGAGTTGAAGAGGTTTTTGCCTTGATGTGGGAAACAGCTCCATATGTTGAAGGACCTGAAGGCTAGAAGTGCAGCATAGAGATGGGAGAGTGGCAGAAGGCGGAGGCAGCTTCATGTAGAAATGCTTATGTTTAATTTTTAAAAGATGATTTTTAGGTTCATGATTGGCATATAGCTGCAGAAAGTGCAGTAGTTTGTGTTAGAGAGTCAATGTACTGAAACAGCAGATTCTTATTAAGTTGTATTTAAGTCTTCCTAGAGAATGTACAGAAAGACTCGAGAAAGGTAACCAGATCATACTGTGATCAGTGACTTTTTAATTTTGCTATAAATGGTCATTTAATTTATAGTATGTACACACATGTTTTTATATACAACATATTATAATTATTCAAGTTGTATATAACTATTTATAACACATAATCATTAAACCAAACATATGGTTTCATGCACCAACATAGAGAATATAGGGAAGACAGTGGCCAAAAGGTACAAAGTTTGAATTAGTCAGGTGGAAGAATTTTTGAGACCTATTGAGCACTCTGAGAACTAATTAGTAATAATGTATTGAATATTCAGATTTGCAAAGACTTAATTTCAGATGTTTCACTCCAAATAGATAAGTGTGTGAGGAGATATTTGTTTTAATCATTTCTTACTGTGTGCATATGTCAAAACATCACAGAATATCCCATAAATGTATAAAGTGACTATTTGTCAATTACAATTCAAAAACAAATGAAAATTTAAGAGTAATTTGAATGGAAGAGAAGAATGAAGAACATTGATTTTGATGATCACTTTCTTCCAAAAACCAACTTAACTGCCTTTGCTCAGGACAGGAGTCCTCCTTAGCACCTTCACGTGGCAGCAGTTGAGAACACCACTTCTTCTGCTTCCAAAGAAGAACTTCAGCCCAAAGATCACTGGTAGGACTGATGGTTTAGTGATGTGTCACCTTGTTTTACCTGAACTGCCCTTATATTGAACTAATGTTGAAGACATGTGTGAGATACAATTTTTTTTCAGTTCATTTCTAAAGATTATATTTATGTGCTCTTTTAAAAATCCCTCTGAATCATGATCAGTATAAGTTTATTTTTTTATTTTTTTTAATTGTAAACAAATGGGATACATTTTGTTTCTCTGTTTGTACATGAAGTATAGGCATACCATTTGTGTAATCGTACATTTACATAGGGTAATAGTTTTTGACTCATTCTGTTATTTTTTTCCCCTTCCCCACCACCCCTCCCACCCCTCTTTTCCCTTTATTCCTCCATTCTTGCCCCCCTCCCATCCCCCATTATGTGTCATAATCCGCTTATCAGTGAGATCATTCGTCCTTTGGTTTTTTGAGATTGGCTTATCTCACTTAGCATGATATTCTCCAATTTCATCCATTTGCCTGCAAATGCCATAATTTTATTCTTCTTTATGGCTGAGTAATATTCCATTGTATATATATATATACACATACATATATATATATATACACACATATATATATGTATATATATATATGCCACAGTTTCTTTATCCATTCATCAATTGAAGGACATCTAGTTTGGTTCCACAATCTGGCTATTGTGTATTGAGCAGCTATGAACAGTGATGTGGCTATATCTCTGTAGTATGCTGATTTTAAGTTCTTTGGGTATAGGCCAAGGAGTGGGATAGCTGGGTCAAATGGTGGTTCCATTCCAAGTTTTCTAAGGAATCTGCACACTGCTTTCCAGAGTGGCTGCACTAATTTGCAGCCCCACCAGCAATGTGTAAGTCTACCTTTTTCCCCACATCCTTGCCAACACCTATTGTTGCTTGTGTTCTTGATAATCGCCATTCTAATTGGGGTGAGATGGAATCTTAGGGTAGTTTTGATTCGCATTTCTCTTATTACTAGAGATGTTGAATTTTTGCAGCATGCTTTAATATTAAATACAATGGCCAGACCAGTGGTCACTCACAGCGTCCTCTGGCAGACAGTGGACCATCTGATGGGAAGCAAACTCTATCACCCCACTGTTGGACCATGCATGATTAGGCAATGGAAGAGTCGTCTGGTGTGGCTGCTGCCCAGATTGATGGAATGGGAGTGAGTCCACCAACAGGATGGGTGGAAGAGGGCCTCCATGATTAAAGGGAGTGGTGCTAGGAATGCAGCAGAGTCAGCAAGGAGCGATCACTCGATGAAAACTCTGAGGAATCCTGAGCATGACAGCTAGTGGGCATGTGGCCAGGTAAAATTTGCCAAGTGGGTATGTACCTGGTATTGGTTTTGTATTTATTACTTTGATGCATTTTGTATAGAAAAGGAAACAGTATTTTTGTGTCCTGTTACAGAAAACCGCGGCTTCTTTGCCCGGCTGCTACAAGCGGCTCCGCAGCCACTTTTCGCTCTTACGGCCCCACCAGCAGGATGAAAGACATGTACACTTCAGAGGTTCATGAAGGAGCTTCCGCTTTATTCAGATAACACCCTCAATATATAAGCAGTCTCATGCATAAGCAATTGTAACCAGATATGTCCATCCAATTCTGTTAAAGGTCAAGCGATCACTCGCTCAAGCATACATGTAAAGTATATCTGTCCACGCACTAGGCAGCTGAACTGATTATCATGCAGCCAATTGTAAACGCTTCCTGCTGTTCTCCAGGCATAATCAGGATGCCGTTTGCTCTCTACCAGTCGCCATCTTTAGATGCACATGGCGTAACCCTGGGCCCCGGGTTTTGCCCACCACATCCTGTGATGGGTTTTGATTATATTTGTATCATACTAATTTCTATGATTTAGTACTGCTCTGGTTTTATCCGTGCAATTCTTTTTACTATTTTTTTCTCCTTAATCTTCTCTTTGAGTCTTTTCTCGACCATAAAAACTACTCCACCGCAGACTTCAGCCACCCAGCTGCTGCATATAAAACACATTGGTCTTTGCTCATCTTTCTTTCATTTTCAAATACACTTCTATTGCTATGCAGTAACTATGTTTTGGTAGATGCATCCTTGATCCAAACTTTTTTTAGGAATTTTAGAAGAGCTGGAAAGACACAAAGAAGAAAATAAAAATTACCCTTAATGTTTAGCACAGAGACCACAACTGCTAAAATTTTGATGTATCTTTTCAGCCTGTTCAGTCTATTTAGTAAAAATTTGGATTTTCAATGCAACCAACATAGACTTATTACATTTAGAAGATAACTACACCATATTTATTTATGATCTCTGATAATTGAGAACTATTTTTTCTCAAAATTGTAGTCACTTCTATAAGAAAGTTTTTTCTCAGCCATGTGTGGTATAAAATTACTAGGATCATTAACCTTGATTCATTTTTTAGCCAAAAAAGAAGTACTGAAGTGGTGATTAGGGGAGAGAAGAGCTCTTTTCTTTAATATTTTTGACACAGATGCTCAAGAAATAATTTTATTTCCCCCCTCTTTCCTTCTTATTATTATTTTATACTCATTTTAAGCTCTCAAATTTAGCTAACAAAGGGAGCCTCACCAAATCTCTTTGGGGTGCCTTAATATGACCCAGGCTAGAACCTGAGTGTGAACTCTTAGAAGATAACACCGATTCATTTAAGTTGCAGCTTTCCAATTTGGGAAGTATCTGTGCTTCCTAAAACTATATTCTAAGATAGATTTACATGTGCACTTTTCTCCGAAGATGATAAATCTGTGCGTTTCAATAGATTTTCAAATGATCACTCATCTAGGGAAAAGATTCAGGATCTCAATCTAAAATCTGGTAGCCTAGCCTTTGAATGGATCTCAATCTAAAATCTGGTAGCCTAGCCTTTGAATGGTCTCAGCTCTTGGCAGGGTTCACAGTGTCTCAGAAGGAGGTACATGGAGTACAAGGAAGTGGTAAAAACTAAAATGGGAAAAGGTCTGACTCACTGGGTTTATTTGTCAGAAAAAAATACCAAGGGACATTTGATTGCCTGTCTTAACCATAAGCTATTGTTACTGCATTCTGAGGATAGTTATGAACTATGGGATTTTGAGAACAAAATATATATTGACTTTGAATTCTAGTGTGATAGTTTTGATATTTTATTTTATTAGGAAATCTTTTCCTAATAAGAATAATGAGTTTGTGTCATGCTCTTGGCTATAAGTCCTTAAAGATGGATAAGATTTTTCTTTGAGTGGGATAATTAAATAGTGCTCTTTCTTGAAGATAAAATAGGTAGTTTTATTTCTATTTTACAGCAATTGGTTTATATTGGCTTTATTACTTATGTGATAGCCCATGTGCTCCGAATTTAGAAAAAGACCTCATTCATAGTTAAAAGTATAACATGTCTTCTTTTCATTCTGTATACATTTCCTCTCTCCCTCCCTGTTTCCCCATTCTTTAAGTAATTTGAGTGTCTATTGTAAAGTGTGTACTTTAAGCTCATGTTTCCAGACCTGTTTCTCAACCTGTGACACACTAGTGAGAAGTCTTCAGTCCTGAGCCGCTTCCTGCACTCTTTAAATCTGCTTATTCTTCAGCTTATCCCCTCACTTGCACTCTCTACCTGCATGGATGTTAACTGTCTATGAAACATGGTGATTAGTACACATGTAAAGATATGACCCTTCCAACTTTTTTGATTTCTTTTTGTTAGTAGCTGTTTTAGTTAGCTGTTTTGCTGCGGTGCCTCAAAGACCTGACCAGAACAATTGTAGAGGCGGAAAAGTTTATTTGGGGGCTCACAGTTTCAGAGGTTTCAGTCTGTGGACAGCTGGACAGCTGGCTCGAGGGAGGCAGAACGTCATGGCAGAGTGTAGTGGAGGGAAGAGGCTCACATGATCATCAGAAAGCAGAGAGAGACTCTGTTCTCCACATACAAAATGTATTCCCCAAAGGCATGCCCCGGGGACACCTCCTCCTGTCACACCCTACTCACCTTTAGCTACCACTCAGTTAATCCCATCAGGGAATTAATTCACTGATTGGGTTAAGACTTTCATAACCCAATCATTTCACCTCTAAACCTTCTTGCATTGTCTCACACATGAGTTTTTTAGGGACACCTAGTATCTAAGCCGTAACACTAGTTCTTTTATTAAAATACTTGCAAGGCAAATATGCAAACCTAGTTTGTAATGATACCCAAGACCATCTTTTCCAAGGCAATCCCATGCATAGAACACTACATATGAGTCAAGAGGGCACAACTGGAAGAACTCAAGTGAAATGGACACATGGACTGTGGGAGTTGGCATTTAGGAAATATCGTAATGATTCTAGAAAACAGGATATGGAAGATAGAACAAGATAGCCTTGCAGGGATCTTTCTGGCTCCAATATTCTGAGACCTAAAATACATCACCTAAAGAGAGACCACTGAAAACAAAATATTTCCCTGCAAGACAGAGCTTACTGTGCATCTCACCCATGAAGTTTGGCAGAGAGGTCCAGTCATATGACTGTCACCAGTTAATTAAAGTCAATATCAGTTAGAGGATAGTAATTAAAATTGTAGCCTCCCTAAGGAAAAAAGCCATTGATTCTGTCTCTCTGTAGATAAAAAAACATTGACTCTCTGTTTCTGTATTTGGGTAAATAAAATTATGTCTTTTTCCTCTAGCCAAAAGAAGGACAATAACTGGCTGTTTTTTGAATGTCTTATAATTGCAAGTTAGTACTTTTAGGTTCCATGACTTCTTTTCAGCACCTCAGTACCACCAAACACAACTTTTTCTTTCTATTTTTGTTTTATACAGTTTACTTGTCCCATGGCCCCATCTCCGTAAGTCTCCCAGCTACCTACTAATGTAATTTTCCTCAGGCTTTATAGCATCTCATCCCTCATCAGAATGAAGGTTCACATGATTGAAATAATTGATGAATATGTAAATAACAAGTATTTCTCTCCCAAGTCTTTCAGATTATTTAATGTTTATTAAGTAATTTCTGGCTTCTGGGTGGATTTTAGTGACCATTATTTTTACATCTTATTTTCAGAGAGAGAAAATCTGTGAAAGTACAGAATGTCAGAGGTAGAATGGACCTTGGAGAGCACATAGTACAGTGGTCCTCAAATTTTAGCATTCATAATAATTATCTGGGGAGCTTATTAAAGATACATGAGTTTTACCTCCTTACCGAGGAATCTTAGTGAAGTCTAGAGTGTCTGATAGTGTCCTCAATTCAGCATCTTAAATAAGTGCTTCAGATAATCCTGATGAGTGTTGTTCAGGATTTCTCACTGTGGCTCACAGGTGCAATGTGGACTTGAATTCTGCAACATTCTTCAAAGTGTCAGCAGCATGGCCAGGTCTGCAACTCTTTTGGAACTGTTTTTTGTAAAGACCACCAAAGATCTCCTGGTTGCTAATTGCAGTGTGGTTGGCATGCAAGTTTCATCGTAAATTGACTCAAAAATACAAGTTGATTCTATCACTTTTAATGCATGTGATTACCTTTTTTCCTTTCTTATTTCTCCCTTTCCCAGGACTTATCTCATCCCTCCAGTCATTCATTCCTCATTTTCTTTCCCTAGTTCTCTTTCCTTTGCCTCCCTCATATGAGTGTACCCACAGAATTCTTCTACTGTTGTCTTTTACTTGAATGATCTCCTGTTCAGCTTCCTGACCTCGGTAACCAACTTGTTTGTTTGTGACTTATAGATTTTGTTCTTTACCTGTATTTCTGGCTATTTTCTGGGCATTCTCATCTGCCTGTCCCTATAGAACATTCAAATTCAGGGTTTAGTATTGAGCCCCAAGCTATCTCCCCTCAAATATCTTTTCCATTTATAGTTCTTATTTTAGTAAATGATCACCAGCCACCTATGCAGAATCTTGACAACCACCCTCCTTTTCTATATGAAAATTATATTCAGAATTAATTATGAAATGAAATAATGTCCAAAAAGAACTTTTATTGAAATATAATCATGCTAGTAAAGAAATATGTGAAGATTACAATACAAAAAAGAAAAACTTATAAATTGTAATAATGTAGTTATACTGATATGTAATAATTGAAAGAAAAAAAAAAAAAGATTGCTGGGGCCAGGGTGTAGGGAGACAATTGAAGATACATTTCCAAAAGAGTGCACTCTGTGAGGTTCAGAGAATTATTTACAGGTAGAATAGAATTGAAATAATTCAAGATGTGTTTCTTTCATTATTCATTTAGAATCTACTTTTTAAGTATAATAATGTGTAGTTGGAGATATTTGTGGACTGGAGATAGGAAGAAACTTCACCTGAAGTCAGTTTCAATCCTTTCCAACAAACATGTTTCAGAGACCAAGCCATAGAACTTCATATGTGCAATTCCATATGTTTAGTGATCTTTCTAGAATAACTGTCATGAGGTATTTAATGTTTACTGAAAGATAAATAATTCAGTCAGGGACGGTGGCACATGCCTGTACTCCCAGTGGCTTGGGAGACTGAGGCAGGAGGATTGCAAGTTCAAAGCCTATCTCAGCAGCTTAGTAAGGCCCTAATCAACTTAGTGAGACTCTTACTCTAAATACGAAAAAATTGGGTAGGGCTCGAGACGTGGCTCAGTGGTTAAGCGTACCTCAGTTCAATCCCTTGTACAAAAAAAAAAAAAAAAAAACTAATTCAACATTTATATACATATTACTGAAACTTAACATTAACCATGGCGATTATTTTAAACTTAGATCAACACATTATTTTCAGAGAGGTATTTATCATTGACATTATTTAGAATTGCTAGTGCATGGTAACAATGTGAGGCAATCTTTGAGTCATTTGTATTTTGATTTGACTGCAAACATTGTACCCTATTATTGTCTGAACTCACTTCTTTTCCTTAGCGTCCACTGGATCTCATACTTACCTCTAACCAGGAACATGAGAATCATTTTAAAATTCTCTTTCTTTTATGCTTTTGAAGTTTATTTTCCTATTCAATTTCTAACTTCTTTGTTATGTAATTAATGCGTTAATTTTGAGACTTTTCTTTCTGTACCATTGCCCCTTTGTATTTGGTACAATGTCTTGAGTTTTGAGAAATGAGTTTGGTGATGATATATGAGTCTGTAGATCTGCATTTGCCTAGTGTTGGGTAGAGAGAGTTGTGTAGCGCCTTCATGAGTAGTGCCAACTGTCTAAGAACCCAGGCCTCAAAAAGTGAGTGCCAGTGTTTCTGTACAAAAACACTCAGGTCCAGTTCCATCTCAGCAGGAACCAGTCCAAGGAAGAGGGCCACTCTGTACCTGACAATAAAGATGATATCTAAGGACAACAGCTAGATAAAGGCCCTCTTCTCTGCCTCACCAGAATATTCTAGTGAATACTCTTGCATATTATCTCTTTTTGTCTTCCTAGATAAGGGCAGAGATTGGAGTAGAACTCTGAGAGACTGTCCTAAAGATGCTGATTGAGTCATCCCAAGGGAAATCTTTAGGCCAGCTCTTTTGGCAAGTTAGATTTTGGACAGATGAATACTTAAATAGAGGGTTGTTTATATTGCAAAAGAATGAAACATTGCTGATTAGCAAGTCTTGTTTTCCCACTACCCACTAGGATGGGGCTCCTAATAAGGATGACTAAATGAGCTATAGAAATGAAAGAACCCACATTTTTATGCAGCTAAGTGTTCTCACAATAATTTTGGTAGGTTTTCTAAAAAAAAAAAAACAAAAAAACAAAATCCCTGCCAAAGACCAGATGTGTAGTTTTACTATGTGATTATAGGAGTACTACAATAAGATATTTACATCGTTAGTCTTCATCTCTGAGTAGCATTTCAGGTAATTTTTATTTTCTTTTTCTACTTTTCTGTCTTCCCACCCTTAAATTGTCTGAAAAATACTTTGTACTTAGGAGAAATAAATATTGTTCCTTTTTATTGTATATTTGTTTCATTGCATACCTATTCAGTATATATTTCACACATACCTATTTGATATAATACCTTTATAGAATTTTATATTCTGCTTTGTACAACCTAATATTATAACATGATCACTTTCCCTTTTCCCTAATGTTTTTCAAAAGCTTTATAGCTACATAATAGTTTGTTGATGAATCATTTTTCTATTGCCAGACATCTAGGTTGTCTTAAAAGTACCATCATTTTAAATAATGTTGTAATACACATATTTCTTTGTAAATCTTGGCATATTTGAGAGTTTTATTGGGAAAGATTCTTTGGAAATGGAAATAATGGGCCAGATAATAGAACATTTTTAGTGTTCTAAATATTAGAATGATCCTTTAAGGAGCTTAACTAAGAACTCAGCTATATTATCTGTATCTAACCTTTTTATTCTACAGATTGTCACTTCTTTAAAACAACCGCAACATTAGTTAACTGCAGGTGCATACACATATGTGCATGTGTACAGGGGCAAATAGACACACACAGCTGTTTCGTCTGTCTAATCAAGGATTCTCAGACCATCCTCTCCAAAAATCGACACCACCTATTTTCCATTTGTTTTCTTTGAGAGAAACCTCTCACGTCATAGGAGTAGCTGTCCTGTGAATTCAGCACTGACAACCAGCTTGAGAGTGGCTTTGGTAGCTACATTTGTTGGGTCGCTTTGTTCTTGGATGTTATCACTCATCTATTGTTGCATCATGAATAACTCTTGACAACTCTTTAGTAATTTATCTGTGCAGAATTCATCTCTGGCTCCTCTGTCTGGAGTATGAATCTATTTCCTTGCCATTTAATTATTTTTCATTTTTCCAGGTCTCCTGCAAGAGACTGCAGTCTTTCCCTTGTGAGCCAGCCCATGTCATTCTAACTTTTCTGATGTTCAGCAGCATATATAATCTTAATCAGCCTCTTAAGTGCTTGTATCTTCTCTAAGCAAAGACTTGTGCCTCACAATTTATGGTAGGGAACATCATAATTGACTCCCTGTTTAAAGAAAAATCTTGCATTCGTATTGGAGGGTAGGTAACCTATTTGCACTCCTTGCCTAATTCAGACAGGACCTCCAAGATGCATTCTTTATCATCTAGTGAAATGTGGTGTGCTCAGTTGTAAGTATTAGAACAGCCTTTGCTGTCCTACAAATATTTTGTGGGTTCATCTGAGTCCGTAGAATTCAGCAGAAGTAAAATTTATGCCAGCAGGAAGGAGAGAGTTAGTACTTTGGAGTTTATGAAATGAGATGATGCTTTCTATTAATGTAGAGAATCTCATTTGCTGCTTTTGTGTTCTCCACAATGCTTAACTCAATGCAAGGACAAAACTCGTCCTGAATAAATGTCTCTTCTCTGTTCATCTACACATCTGTTTCATTTTATTATTATAATAAAGCCTTTAGTGATAATTAAATGTTGAAGAACATCTATTATAAAGTACACTTATTAATCCTTCATGTCACAGGCTGGCCTTGTCCTTATCTCAGCCTTTTACTCACTTCAGTTAAGTCTAGTGATCTCATTTTTGAGTTCACTTCAGAGGCAGAAGCAGTGATAGTGATCAAAAGTTTATTTCTCAAAGTTACTATGGTAAATGCACCTACACCCCTTTGTAATAGTTTTCTTCATCTTGCTGCTTATAACATCGTCCTTTTTTTTTTCCCTCTGACTAAAGAAAGTTGAAGACTAATGAAAAGCATGACTACAAGATTCCTGGACATAGTCTTCATATAAGTCATCTCTGAGTACTACAGTAAGAAAAGGTCAAAATTAAACTACAAATTGTAGTGCCCAAATATGCCTTCATCTTCCTCACTTCCCTCCACAACTTGAATGGTGGGCACAGTTATATAATAGTGGCTTATAGATTCTGGTTCATTGCCACATTTGTTAGCTTTCATATCTTTCCCTTCTTCTTTTATAAAAAGAATAATAACATCATTTATTATTGGCAGGGTTAACTGTGAATCTTAACCTCTTGTTTAGTGAGAGTTTGATTTTTTTCCCCACCTTCTGTGAAATACTACAGAGAAGTTGGAATCAGCATATGTGATCCTGAGAAATACCAGAAAAAAGATGATTTGTAAGTGACACACAGAATAAGCAGTGTTAACGTTTAGGATTTCCTTTTTCTTCTAAATTTCCACTTTTGTATTTAGCATTTATGTATTTAGCATTTTTTATTTTAGGAGGAAGGTTGTTCAGTGGTTATAAATCTAACTTATTTGGCCAAAGTAGAAAATGTGCTAGATTATTTGTAGAGTGATGTTCCTTCTTGGAGGTAAGGAGGGAATGCTGGTTCTATTACCCAGGCTCAAACTGGTAACTAAACCAGTTAAGTATTCCTTTAATTTAGTTTCTAGACCAGAAACTTTCCACTGAACTTCTCTGTGGGCAGTTGGCTACTATTTCAATGTAGAAACTACATATCTTCCTCCTAACAAGGGTAAAGTGGAGACTAATTTTGTTAAGAAAATTATGTTTAAAATATTTTGCTTGTGAAATAAGTGATGACTAGGCAAAATAAATTAGCCTGAGTAGGAGCATTGTGGTTAAGAAGGTGCATGGACCCTGGCTTATATTCAAAATTTGACAAAGTATTATTGTGAACAACTCTATATGCACACATTTGATAGCTTAGATGAAATGCATCAAGTCCTTGAAAGAAACAACCTGCCAAAATTCAACACAAGAAGAGATAGACAATCTGAATAAGTTGTCTATTAAAATTGATTCAATAATTAATAACTGTGGTGGTTAATTTTCTTTGTTAACTTGAATGGCATGTAAGTCCCCAGATTAAATGGTTTTTCTGGATACGTCTATGATGATTTTTCCAGATCAGTAGATTCAGTAAAGTAAACTTCCTTCCCTTCTGAGTGTGGATGGGCATCATCCAAGCAGTTGAGGGCTTCAGTAGAACAAAAGTGCAGTAAGGGGGAATTCACTCTTAATTTTTTTTTTCCTTACTTTCTTTTCCTCTCTCGTTGCTTGAGCTAGAACATCTTGGAATATCTTATCTTATGTCCTTGTACTGGGTTCCAATTCTAATCAGATTTCCTGGTTTTTAAGCCTTTGGACAAGGACTGAATTATAACACCAGATTTTCCAGGTCTCCAGCTTATTGATGTCAAATAACAGGACTTCTCAGCCTCTGTAATCAAGGAAACCAGTTTCTCATAATAACATTCTGTCTATGTAGGGAGAGAGGGAGGGAAAGAGAGAGGATAAAGGGGAGAGAGAGAGAGAGAGAGAGAGAGAGAGAGAGAGAGAGAGAGAGAGAGAGAGAGAGAATGAGAATGAATATGAGAATATCTTAATAGAGAATCCTAATACAGTAACCTTCCAAATCAAAAAGTACCAGGCTCAGATGGGTTCACTGGTGAATCTCACCAAACCTTAAAGAAGGACTTATACCAATTCTCTGCAGTCTTCTTCAGAAGATAAAGCAGAGGTAATACTTCTTAACTCCTTCTATGAGGTCAGCATCACTCCAGTACTCAAACTAGACAAAGATATTATAAGAAAACAAAACTGCACAGTAGTATCTCTCATGAATATAGATACAGAAGTTCTTAACAAAATGCAGCATTATGAGATTGAATCCAACAGTGCATAAAAGTATTATATTACCATGACCAAGTGGGATTTAGTTCAGTTATGGAAAGCTGATTTGGTATTCAAAAATAAGTATATCACATTAATAGATTAAAAATCATATGATCATAGCAATAGATAGAAAAAGGCATTTGACAAAACTCAACACCTAGTGTTTATAAAAAAAAAAAAAACTGAAAACTAGTAATGGAGGGCAACTTCCTTAATTTGACACAGAATATCTGTTATGACTTAGATATGAAAAGTGTTCCCCCAAAACTCATGTGTGTGACAGTACAAGAACATTCAGAGGGAAAATGATTGGGTTATGAGAACTTTAACTCAATCAGTGTATTAAATCCACTTGAATGGATTAGGTGGGTGGTAACTCTTGACTGGAGTAGGCATTCACTGTGGCAAAATATATGCCTTTTGGCTTATATTTTGTCCTTGTTGAGTAGAATTCTCTCTGTGTGCTTCCTGATTTTCATTTCCTGAACTGCTTCCCTCTGCCACAACCTTCACCATGATGTTCTGCCTCATTGTGGGCATAGAGCAATGAAGTCATTTGTGTATGGTCAGAGACCTCTGAAACTGTGAGCCCCAAATAAAGTTTTCCTCCTCCAAATTGTTCTTGTCAGGCCTTTTGGTCACAGCAATGAAAAAGTTGACTTAAAAAATATCTTAAAAAATCAACAAAAAATCCTACCTAAGATAATACTTAATGGTAAGAAACTAGAAATTTTCATACTAAAATTAGGAACAAGGAAAAGATATCACCTCTTAAAGAAAAAAATTTAAACTCTTGCTAAAAATAATAGGTCAATTTTATTCCAGAATGATCATGACAGTAGATACAGTGATGACTGCAATGGGGCCTTGCAATGAAGGAGAGAGATTAGATTCAGTTCAGACAGGGACAATTGGAAATTTGTAATCATGGAGCAGAGTGGGGATTAGTGGGTGGATAGTTACTAAGAAGAAATATCAAGGATAAGGGTTTCTGCCTAAATTGACTACATAGAGTTATTGCTACAGGCAGGCCAGGGTGATATCAAGGGTGGTCAGATAACACGTGTGGGGTATTTTCACTAAACAGATTTAGGAGGATTCTGGTTCAAAGCAGATTCTGCAAGGAGAGAGAAGGAAACCCAAGGTCAAGTCTAGGCAGAAAGGATTGAGGAGGAGCCTGTCTAAAATTTAGGTCAAAGGAGAGAGGCTTTATTCCTCTCACCATTCATTTTATTCCAGCATTTTATTGGGAATCCTAAAAAATTAAATGATATAAGAAAAGGAAATTAAAAGTAGATTGATTGGGAAGGAAGAAATAAAACTGTTCACAGATGACATGATCGTATATGTATAAAATCTAAAAGACGTGACACACACAATATTAGGAATGTTGCAAAATACAAAATTTATATACAAAAGTCAACTGCTTTTCTGCATACCATCAATGAACAAGTATAATGATAGAGTAAAATCACAATACCATTTACACTGACATTCTGTGCTAGTCAACTTTTTGTTGCTGTGACAGATAACTGAGGAAAACAACTTAGAGGAGG
The DNA here is from genome assembly GCF_902686455.1 of Sciurus vulgaris. NCBI lineage: Eukaryota > Metazoa > Chordata > Mammalia > Rodentia > Sciuridae > Sciurus > Sciurus vulgaris. The sequence continues at coordinate 69,310,424 of NC_136470.1, read as the reverse complement.
AAAGATTTATTTTGGCTTATGGTTCCAGAGGTTTTAGTCCATGGTTGGATGGATCATTGCTGTGGGCCTGAGATGAGGCAGAACATCATGGCATAAGGACATGGCAAAGGAAAGTTGCTCAGCTCATGGCAGCCATAAAGCTGAGAAGGGGAACAGGGTGGTAGATATTGCTGGGAAGAAGATAAGCCATTCTAGGGCATGCCCAAGCGATCTACTTCCTCTGTATAGGCCTTAATTCCCATGTTTCCACCACACTTCATTTATCCATTCAAATAATTAATCCATTGATGAGGTTAGAACCCTCATGATATGATCATTGCCTCAATACCCTACCCCTGGGGCATTGCTGCATTGAGGACCAAGCCTTCAACACATGAGACCTTGGGGGACATTCCAGATCTAAACCATAATACATCACAAAATGTAATAATTATCCATAAGTCTAATGAAATATAGATATCTGTATATAAGGAAAACTACAAAACAGTGAAAAAAATCAAGGAACTAAATAAGTGGAAGGTTATTCCATGCTAATAGATAGGATGACTCAATATTGTCAATATATTCAATGTAATCTCAAACAAAATCCTAATAGTTTATTTTGTACGTACTGTAAAATTGATTCTAAAGCTTATATTGAGAGGCAAAAAAAAATTAGAACAGCTAACATGATATTGAAGAAGAACAAAGTTGAAGGACTGCTAGTAATTTCAAGATTTACTATAAAGTTGCAATAATCAAGACAGTGTGATTGCTGAAATATTAGATAAGTAGATCAGTGGAACAGAATAAAGAACTTAGAAATAGATCCACATAAATGTAGGCAACAGATGATCTTTGGCAAAAGAGCAAAGGAAATATAAAAAATAGTCTTTTAAAAATAGTGGTAGAATAACACAATATCCAAGTTCAAAGAATAAATCTAGACACCGACATTGCCGCCTTCACAAAATAAATTTAAAATGGATCACAAACCTCAGTGTTAAACACAAAACTGTAAAACTAAAAGATAATGGGAAGAAATCTAGATAATTTTGTTTGGAAATGACGTTTTTTTTAATACAACACCAAAGACAACATTGATGAAAGAAAGAATTGATTAGCTAGACTTGAAGTATTTTGTTATAGAAGCCAGATGGACTGAGACAAATACTGTAATGGTGGATACCTATCCTTATAGTCCATAGGATATACAGTCGTGGCTGTGCATCCTAAGATAAACTATGTACTTTGAATGATAACGAGTGTTAATGTAGGTTCTTTATGCAGTGACTGTACCACTCTGGTAGGGGATGTTGACAATGGGAGAGTCTGTGTATGTATGGGTGGCAGTTAGTATATGGGAGATCTTGGTGCCACCTTTTCAAGTTTGCTATGAACCTGAAACTGCTCTAAAGAAAGTTTTAAAATGTTTTGGCTATGTCATTTATTAGCAATAATTTGGCAAATTAATCCTCTCTCTCAATTTCTTTATTTGAAAAGTAAAGATAATAGTATATAATAATAGTACCTATCTTATATAAAGATTATTAAGATTTAATTAATACATGTGAAGAACTTAGAATGATTCTTAACCCATAACAAGTGCTCCATAGAGGGATATAGATATTAGTAGATGTTATTATTTTAAAAAGAAACATCACTTGAAGTTTTCGTAAAGTGATGTTTTGTGAAAAGAAATCTGACATATATAATTATAATAGCACCACATTTTGTAGCAGTAGAAAACTCAAATGTTTGTGTGTATATGTATGTGAGAGTGTGTGTGTGTGTGTGTGTGAGAGAGAGAGAGAGAGAGAGAGAGAACCAGAAAATGTTAGATATAGTGGCTAACTGGGGAATACCCAGTCTATAAGTATTTAATTTAGTTTAAAAGCAAAAATCCTATCAGCTCCAAACCATACTCATTTGTCAGCCAAATTTTTGCTCATCCATTGCCAGTTGTGAATTATGGTATAGGGGATACATGCATGATCATTTAACCCTGTAAAAGATTTAAGTATCTGTAGCGGTGCTATTCAGTATGCTAAACATTAGCCACATGTAGACATTTAAATTTAAATTAATTAAAATGAAAATTCAGTTCCTCAGTCATACTAACTACAACTCAGGTGCCAATGGCTACTATATTGGATGGTATACGTATAGAACACTATATCATTACAGATAATTCCATTAGATAGATCCAATCTAATGACTTATGAAACTATTCAACATTACTGTCCATCCACTTATATATATCCCAATGAAAAATAATCAAACTGGAGCTATTGTAACAGTATCACACGATGTTGTGGGATTGGTTCATACTACTGCAGTTAATCCACTCTCTAGCAGCAGTTTATATTTTCTTTCCCTCCCTTCCTTCCTTCCTTTTTTTGGTGAATGTACCTCTGACTTTAAGTCAATCTCGTTTGAGGACAAAGTTTCATATGAGAACAGGAAAGGTGATTTTCCTCCAAGAACTTCAGAAGATACATTATTGGTACCTTTCTAAGCATGAGGGAGTAAATTGAATTAGGGTATGTATGTGTTTGAATGCACTAAGAAAATTACGTAAGTGAGAATATTTATCCTTTAGTATTCATATTGCCTGTTTTAGTCAGATTTTCATCTGTGTGATCAAAAGACCTGGCAAGAACAACTTAGAGGAGGAAGAGTTTATTTTGGTTCACAGTATCAGAGGTTCTGTCAATGGTTGGCTGATTCCACACTGCTCTGGGCCCACAATGAGACAGAACATCATGGTGGAAAGGCATGGTGGAGTAAAGCTACTCAGTTCATGACAGCCAGGAAGCACAGAGAAAGAGAGTGAGGCACCAGGGACAAGGATATAAACCCCACAATCATGCCCCCAGTGACCTACTACCTTCAACCATACCCACAGTTACCATCCAGTTAATCCATTCAAGTGGACTAATCCACAAATTATGTTAACAGATCTTATAATTCAATTATTTCACTTAGGTATTCTTGCATTTTCTCCTCCATGACCTTTTGGGGATATCTCATATCTAAACCATTATATTACCTTACAGAATTTTTTATTGAGTTATAGTAATGTTCTATCTTATGATGGCAATTACCTGCTATTACTAGAATAACATGTTATGTTTTATATTGGGAAGTAACACACTTCTGATCATTTAATGTGATTTTAAGAGTTTTTACTATGTTAAAACTTAAATTAATATGAACTGGAGAATTGGTGATATGACAGATCAGATCTTGTAGGGCCTTTCATGTTAGCAGTGAGACAGGTTTGTATCTCCATTGCTATTCATGATAGAGCCTTATACTACTCCTTAAAAAAGAGACAACATTAAGGTACAGAGGGAGCTTGTGTGTGCCAGTTTCTTTAGACAGAGCTGATAGCGTCAAGTATTATATGACAGGAATGACTTATTTCACCTTAACAAATTTATACTTATATTTCTGACTCAAATGAGCATAGGGCTAACTCTTTATATTTCCTCTTTATTGAACTTTTGCATTGGTAAGTGTTCCTTCCTGTCTCCAACTTAAATTAATTTATTCTAGGCCCTGGGCTTGAGGATTAAGGACAATTTTTATTGTGAGATAATTTCAGATATTACTCTCACAGTAGAGTGAGTGCATCCCTTCTCCCAGAGGTGAAGTATGCAGAAGCATTTTGACCTACCTGGGACTGCCTTTTGCTTAATCCTTTCTCTTGGGGTAGTGTTTTATAATGGAAAGAGAATGAACAACATCATGAGACTTGAATTTTACTTTTTGGCTTCGACAGATTTTTTTGAATTACTGTATTCAAGCTACTTAATTGCTCTGTTCCTTACTTTCTCAATGTGTAGAATGAAGATAACATACCAGTGCCCACTGACCTCACAAGAGTGTTGGGGATAATATATGGGAAAGTGAAATGCTTAGTATCCTCAAAAGGAAGGATAATTGATCTCAGGCCCAGATTTAATCACTTTTTAGTTAGGCACACATCATTATAAAAGCTTCCTAGATGTTAGCACAAATATCGAGTCAGCTTAGTTTTCAAGAGAATCTTTCTTATTCTTGAAATGGTATTCATGTGTTTTTGTGTCTGTGTATATGTGTGTTGGATTTCTTTCCAGTGGTGTGAATTGACAAACTGCTCATAAGGCTTTTTCAGCTTCTGGGCAACTCTGAGGCAGAGTATAAGTTTAACTGACCTCTACCCCCAAAAACAAAGTGGCCAAAGCAACCCCATTGAGGGCACATGAATAATAGTAACAGAGGAATTTTTGATTTTTTGTTTCTGTATGAGGATGGTGACTATTTGTTTTTCTCTTCTTGGTTTCTCAGGACAGCAATGTCTTGATAGGATTGACATTTTCCCTTGACTCTGGAGCACCTTGTGACCCACATCCCCTGATCTGCCCTAGTCGGGTAGGGGGCCAGAGAGTAGCCCTTTTCCTATCAGAGTTATTGTTATGAAGTTTACCAAGATATTGTTGCTTTATCTTTTTAAAATTTGCAGTTCTTTTAAGAGTATCTCTTGCTTTTAAAGGTTCTTATAGTTTCCTCTTGAGGAAATTAGGATAATTCCCTAAGTTTGCAACAAAGAACAGAACCAGTGGCTCTATGTAGAGCAATGCCCAGCACTGGTCCTCCTCCTTGACCACCAATCTGTTTTCCAGACCAGAATTTAGCACACAGACTTCCTTCTTTTTTGAGTTTCTGGTAACCTAAGACACTGCCTAAAAGATACTAAAAGTACCTCCAGCTCCCATTTTGTGAAAGTCTCAGTTCTGGTGTTTTAGGGTTCAGAGTGCTGCTTTCATACACACGTATCTCAGATATTGCAAGTCTTCACACAGACAACTCTTTGATACCTGTCCTGACCCAGCAGATTTCCTACATGTAAATACTCCCCTACTTTTCCCTTTCATGATCCTTGAATTTCTTAAATATTTTTATATTGTATGTATTTATCCAGTACAGTGTTTTGAAATACACACATGCACACATGGTAATGCTTAAGTCTAGTTAATTAACAAATGCATTACCTCACATAGTTATTTCTTTTTGTGTGATGAGAATCTTCAGTATCTACTCTTTTTATATTTTTAGGAAGATAATATATCATCAATAACTATAGTCACCATGCTGTACAATAGATCTCTTGAATGATTCATCCTCACTGTAATTAAACATCTTTTGATCAACATCTCCCCAACCTCCTTCTCCCAGTAACTACCTCAGCTTCTGGTAGCCACCATTCTACTCTCTGCTTCTATTAGGAAAACTTTTTTAGATTTCATGTATGAGTGAGATCATTGTGTATGTCCTTCTGTGCCTGGCTTATTTAATTTAACATGGTGTTGTTGAGTTCTTTTAGTAACTTCAGAGGGCAAAGATGATAAAATATCCTTTATCTGATTTGTTCCAGACTGTGTGTTGCAAAAGAGAAATAATCTCATTTAACTCTGGTAAGATTCTTTACATTTTATCATTTCAAAGCACTTTCATAGTAGTGTGTATGTATGTTTCTGTGTGTGTGTGTGTGTGTGTGTGTGTGTGTGTGTGTGTGTGTGTGTGCATGCCCCACCCCCTTCATGTGATGGAACTGCTGGTTGATAGAATTTGCATATATTTAGAAACCATATTCATTTCCTTTAGTTACAAAATTTATGCTCTACTTTAGAGATGTTCAGAAATTTAAATGCCCTGTGGAGAGTCTGAGAATTCACACCACTAAACAAAAATTCAGCACATATACATACAGACTCAAAACTGCAAAACCATTTTGAAGTCTTGTTCTACATCTGTGTGTATTCTTATAATGCAAATACCTGTAAACAATAGAGTGGATGGAGACATTTTGGTACATTCTTTAGTAGAATTCTACACAACATTAGAAATAAGTAAACTTTAGCTTTATTCGATACTCAATATAAATCTTACCAGTTTGAGCAAAAGCAGCCAAACAGAAAAATATATAATACGATTATTTATATGAAGTTCAAAAATGGACAAAACCATAGTATGTTGCTAGAAGCCAGAATAATAGTTATCTTGTGTGAAGGAAGGTAGTGATTAGAAGGGGCTTACAGAGGGGGCTTACAGAGGGCTTTGGGGTTATGGTAATGCTCTGTTTCTATGCTTATGTTATATGCTGGTTACATAAGTGTGTTCTTCATAAAAACTATTGAGACATTGAGACATACACTTGAGATGTGAGTTTATTTGATGTCTGTTATACTTCAAAATTTTTGTATTAAAATGAAATTAGAGCTCCTTTTATTTTTAAAGAGAACTTCTAATTTTGCTTATTGATTATACTGACTTAAAATTTTATTTGCTCTATTATATAAGTTTATAATGTAAACATTTAGAGCCATACATTTCCTATTAAGCACCACTTTGGCTGCATCTCAGATATTTCAGGATTATAGGGAAAAACATGTATGGTACTCCAAGTGCATGGCACAGCCAAGGGTTTAATTCTGAGCTGACCCAAGAAGACAATCACTACCATAGGGAAGGCCTCTAACCCTAATAATACTGACTTGAGGTCTTTTGGAAGAAGGAAATTAGAAATATAAGCAGGTATCTGGTAATCACTAAACTAAACAAAATAAAAACCCTGAAAAAACCAAAGAAAAATGTACTTGGGTGTAGGGAGAAGAAACAAATTGAAAGAGAGGTCCATAATGTGGCCCCATTGAAAACCAAAAATTTGCTAAAATAATTTATATAACAAAAAGATAAGAAGGTACTGATTGGCTTTTGCATCTCTACCATTTAGGTTCTGAATTGATACTGTGTTGAAATGTACTTCATGACCTTAATTGATGCTAAGGTTCAAATTACAGGTCAGTAAAATTTAAAAAGTTAGCCTTACATATAGAAACCTTACTGATTTTAGTAAGGTACACACTAAATGCTTAGGAAAATAACCAGATATAAAATAGAGAACAAATAGGTGTGTCTTACCGTAAACATTAGAACTATTGCTTTGCCTAAATTCCCCATGATCATAGAATTTGTTATCCTATAATACCATATAGTCAGTGCACATGCTATGACCAACGAGTAATACATTAAAATTATGTCTTTTGTATTTATAATTGGCTTGACAAAATGAGACTCCTTTGATCCCCCTCCCTGCTCCTGATTAAACTAGTTATTATTGCTCATTGTAAATTAAAACAGACCTTCAAGAATTCATACTCTTAGACAAGACCTATTTAGAGAAGGGATAATGTCCCCACTTAACTGCTTGCTTTACCTATCTTCAGAGTTGGAAAGAATATAAGGGGTTCACAATTATCATTATTTTAATGGTGTGATCCTATTTGTTAAGATCCTCATTCTCAATATTTTACATGATACTATTGATTTCATCCAGTCAATAATGTATAATACTTGGCAGTTATAGATTTGGTTCATATGTTTTGTTCTATGCCAATTTCAGCAGCCTTGAGCTGCTATTTTCCTTCATCTTTGACAGGTCACAATGCACCTGTATCTAGCTGGTGTCCACCTTTATCAAGGCATGTCTAGGTAGCCTGGTTCTCACACAGATCTTTGCTGCAAGATCTTATGCACACCCAGATTTCTCCAGATATGACATCACACTAGTGTATCTTCCTCCAGGGAGATTCATTTGACACACCTATGCAGAATATAGTAATGCTTACAAAAATGCTCTGTTATGCCACACATAACACAGGGCTGGCTGCCTTGGTTAAAGTACTGAAAATTATTTGATAAGCGGAGAGCCACTGCATCCCTGATACTGTCAAGAAATAGCTTAATGGCCCTTTAAGCACCCACACACATTAAAACAGACTAAATATCTTTTATATGAGTTTTAGAGGCTCTAATTTTTAATTTTTTTATATTTTGATAATGAATTTTACTTAAGTCAATTTATGCTGTTAGTTGCAAACCAGTCTGTCTTTAATGGAGCCTCCTACAACTAAAGGCTCTAGAATCTGTCCAGATTACAATATTATGCCCTCCCATTAGTGGTCTCCTTCCCACTCAAAGACTATCTTAACCCAGAAGCCTTGGTAACTTCCTATCATGCCTTCTAGGGTCTCTAGACCAAGTATATTGGCCAGAAGTTGTCTATAGGCTTTTGATGCACAAATCTGTTCTCCTTGACCCCACATTATTTGCCATCAGAGTGGCATTTGCTGGCTGTATACTGGAACCTTCTGGAGATAGACATGGTTTTGAGGCCATCACCCCCAGTACTCAGCTGTTCATTATGCCTTTGGTAATGGAAGCAGCACTCTGCAAGCTTGGCACGGCCACTGAGGCTTGCTTGTTTGAATGAAATATTACCTGTAAAACACAGCCAAACCTGGGCTCTAGGGTGCAGGAGGTGGTGGCCTCCCTTGCCCTCAGTCCCTTGCCAGATGCTGCAGGGTGACCCCTCCTCTCCCACACCCTTTGACTACTTGTGGTTCCTTGGGACCAACTGAATAAACAGCAGAGGGCATTTGTCTATTGTATATTGTCTATTTGTATATTGTATATTGTGCCACCTATATATCACCAGCAGTCCTCATCACATAGTATGGCTCACTGGAGAGTTTTTTTTTTTTTTTTAACCCCTTCCCTGTGATGTCCCTCATCAAGAATGTTACCCAAGGATCAATCATAGCTGCTAATTTTAGAGAGTCTTCTCAGCATGGGATGCCCTGGTGGCATTTAGCTCCACCTGTACATTTTTATAGACTCTTGAGGGCTGTTGCCAATAGTGTAATGGTGTTTGGTCAGTGGCAGCAACAATGAGATTGTATCATTTGTTGTAAATAACTCTTGGAAACTCTTGCCTCATAGATAGCCAGAATATAAATCAAGGTCATTCATGTCTCTACATATGCTATTGTTATAATACAAGATCTCCTTATCCTTTTAGGGTTCCAGACACTGTTGATAGTGACCGGGGCACTCATTTCACTTTTCAAAATATATGATGCTGGATTTTGGACAGGCTTTCATTCAACAGAATTTTTACCTCCTTTACTGACTGCAGGCTATAGGGCTCCTAGAACATCATAATGGGTTAAATAAGTTCAAGTTCAATTAAATGAAGCATGGTGTATTTTAGTCATCAGACTTCAGGGGTGAGTTTTAATAAATAATCTGTCTTCATTTTTGATTTTTCTGATAGCTTTCTCAAGCCTCACCATTCCCTTTTCTCTTCTGCCCATATCTGGAGAGCTAAGAAAGTCTGGGTGCTTCATCCTTCAGTAATGGTAGGAAGTCCAAACTACCCACATCTGACTCATGTGTGGGAACCCTCCCTCTAAGACCACTCTCTAATCACAGTCAGAGCCACAGCAGCTTATTCCCTGATGTCTCAAATCATTTTTTGGACCTGCTTAGGAACTTCGCTTGTTTTCCACAGAAACCCTCATTATGTGCATAATGAATTCTTCCCCCTTGTTGGTGCATGTGTGGTGTCATTAGTCTCAATATCTGAAGCAAATTTTGACTATGTGTCTGTGAGTCCATCCCATCTCTGACAAGGTGATCATAACATAAATATTTTCAAACATTACTTGTGAATCTGCCCTTGACTCAAGGGCAATTTAGAAGCGTGTTGCACAATTTCCAATTGTTTGGTGATTTTCTGATGTCTCTTTGTACTGTTTTTGAATTTATTTCCTCTGAGGCTAGTGATGTTACTTTTTAAAAATAATGAGAAAGGGTGTCTGCAATGGTCTGCGGGGCAGGGCACCGAGGTCTGTCTGTGGTGGGGTGGGGGAGAACAGGCCTGCGCAGTCTCTGGCGTGGGTCTCAGCACTATCTATTCTTAAAAGGATAAGGCTACTGATAAAGATGGGAGTAACTGATGGAATGCCAAGGATCCAAGCCAGCACCAGTGGTACAACCTACTTGGAGGTTGAACTAACCTTGATTAGGAAATGTCTTTCTAATTGAGCTGGTCATAAATGAAGCAAGTTGCCTCAGGAAATGGTAAGCAAATCCCTAAGTCAAGGGAACCCTGGGGGACCAGTTGCTGAGTAGGGAAGTTCTGCCCTCAGGACTCAAACATCTGATGGGAGTTGTATTAGACAGCTCTCCAAGTCTCTTCAAACTGGAGATGATGTGGTTCTGGGAAATCAATTGGAAGGACTATTTGCCTCAGAGTAGGGGTGGTTGGCCACCTGGAAGAAAATGAGAGATGTTCAGTGGTGGAAATGTGGAGAGAGGCATTCCTGAGTGAAGCAGCAGCATGAGCCAAACTCCAGAGGTAAATAAACAGGGTCTTTGGCATGACCAGAAGGGAAAGGTATATGAAGGATGGGGAAGGAGATGAGGCTGGAAAGAGATGCAGAAACACATAGGGAAGAGCTCCCATAGGGCCTGATGATGCTCAGAAAACACTTTGTCAGCCTTTGTTGAAGAAACAAAAGAGAAATTGTAGGAGCCAAAGAAGGAAGTTTTGACTACTTGGTTCCCCTGAACAGTTTTTTTCCCTGACAACTTGGTCAGAAACTTCTTGAGGGAAGGTCTGCCCAATGTTTACTGTGCTCCCTGCCCAACTGCCCACTGGAAAAGGTATCCAGAAATGGCTCCCTAACAACCACCAACAATAATATAAACTCCTGAGGGTGTGAGTGCCCTTTCCTGGGGGCTGTTTTGTGACTTCACCATAAGAAGGTGGGAACAGACAATTCTGTGGTGGATTGGTATTTGATGGCAGAAACAATGCTCATGAGATGACACCAGATGGAGTCTCTTCCTTCCATCAACTCAGACCCACTCCACAAACACCACCCCTGAAATTCCCAGTGCTCAGAACCCGGTGACTTCTTTAGGGAACAGTGGGGCTTGGGCCTTCCGAAGACTCCCATTTGTGGACAGATTAGTGGGTGAGTTCATTCTCTCCAGAGCCATAGTCCTGGTAACAAGACTCAACCTAATGGATTCCCAAAAGGAGGACCTGTGCCTTCCTGGCACATGGGTTGTATTGTACTTCATATTCATGGGACTGTGTTCTATGATAACCGGCGGCTGCGTGGTCTTTCTTCACTGGAGGAAGAAGCTGTGGCTGGAGGGGCGTGCCCAGCAGTGGGTGGAAGTGATGAGCGCTGCCACCTTCACTTACAGTTCACTCTTGTACTGGATAAACTAGCGGAGGTGCTACGGTATAAATGCAGCTATCAACACAGGCCCTCCTGCAGCTGTTACCAAAACTGAGATTAAAGTTCAGATTCCAGATTCGCTGTGGGAGTCAGAGACCCTGAAGGCAGGGGTTATGCCCTCAGAGGCAGCAGCCCCAAGGCAGAGTCCCCTCTTCCTCGACAACCTGCTCTGATGGTCCCACACCAGCCCCTATCTAATCGGATGCCGCAGTGCTGAACCAGATCCCTGTTTGGGATTCCCATCTTTCAGGAGATACCATTTGCCCCACCCCTTCGCAACCTACCTCCCATGCTGAACCACTATGCCTCCTACCCTTGGCCATCTGTCCTGAAAGGAATGTCCACTTCCATTCCCTTCCCACACTGGACCATGGGGTGAACTGTCTCAACGTGAAGCTTTTGCATCAGAGTTTTAGCCTCCTTTCACTGAAAGTGGGAGCTTTAGGTACAAGGACTATTAGTAGAAAATGGGAACTGAGAGCCCATTTGGATGTTATTAAAGATTTTTGAAAAGTCAAAAAATAAATAAAACTTTCCTTTTTTAAATAAATAAAATAATGAGACTTTTTATAGTCTAGCATATTTTGGTGAATATTCCCTGTGAATTTGAATGTTTGCTTTTCAGTTTTAGGGTAGGTTTTATAAATGTCAATTAGATCAACATGGTTGATTTTGTTATTTGCATTGTGTATATACTTATTGTGTATTTCCCCTTCCAATTACTGAGAGGCAGAATATTCAAATATTAAACTATAATTGTATATTTGTTTATTTCTTCTCTTAGTTCTGCTAGTTTTTGCTTCATATATTTTGAAGTTCTCTTATTAGGTATCTAGCATTTAGGATTATTTCTTTTTAACAAATTGCTCTTTTTTATTATTACAGCATTTCCCTTTTTATCCTTGTCTTGAAGTAGATTTTTTTCTGGTATTAATATAACTACTCAGTATTTCTTATGGTTAATGTTTTCATGGTATATCTTTTCTTCTACTTTCTTAAACCTGTTGATACATAAAATATGCTTCTCATAATTGTATGTTTGTTGTAAAATTGTTTCTTTTAGTCTGTTCATATATAGAGTATGTTCTTGCTTTTTGATAAAGACTGACAATACCTGCTTTATATTTGAAGTATAGAGTTAATACAATCATTGATATGATTGAGTTTAAGAGTACCACCTTATTTTTTGTTCATTCCCTCTGATCTTTGTTCCTATATTAATGCTTTCCTACTTCTCTGTTGAACACACTGGATATTTAATCAAGATCCCATAATCGCCATACCTTAATAACAGGGCTATTCTAACCCTAGAGTAAAGGAAGCACTGGGCCCTGACTTAACAATCTAAAACCAACTCTCAATTTTTTAATTAATTGAGTATCTTTCTAGTTTTGCATTTTATGTATTCTGCTGACTCTTTTGGCTATATCCATGTGTAGGTGCTTGTTGGAGAGATTACAATATACATCCTTTGTTTATCACAATGTACATAGGCTCATATTAGGCTACTTTATAATACAAAATCTGGCAGTACTGGCAATAGTGTATTTTCTTTCTTTTTTTAGTTGTAGATGAACATAATACCTTTATTTTATTTATTTATTTATGTGTGGTGCTGAGGATTGAACCCAGTGCCTCACCCATGCAAGGCAAGCACTCCACCACTGAGCCACAACCCAGCACATACAGTGTATTCTCATTGAGCACTTTCCTATATTTTGTGCTACCATTGTGATACCTTTTACAACATTACAAATATATTACACATACATTTTTTATTATTTTGCTTTAAACAAGTATCTTTTAAAGAAGTTAATAAATGAAAAAGTTCTTATACTTACCCTCATACCATTTCTGGCATTTTTTTTTTTTTTTTTTTGTATGTTGTGTGTTCTCCAAGAAGGTATAATTTACTGGAGTATAAACTTGATTCATTTCATAACCTCTATCGTCCACCATTTTGTACATATCCAACAAAGTAATGTAATAAAAGTGAACAGATATATAGAAGCATTATTAATACATTCTTAATTATTAATACATACTATTAATACATTCTTGAAATTTATTCCTGGGTATTTAAATTTCTGTCTTTTGTGTAACAAATCAGATACCATGGAAATAACACTCAGTTGAAAATTAAGAACTGACACTGATTTCAGACAAATGATTTTCCTTTTGTTGCCCACATTTTTTCCTGGATGAAATAAAAGGATCATAGTAGATGATAAAGTCACTTTCCAAATTGAAAAGCTGCAAATTAAGTGTGTGTATGGGGGTGAGGGCATAGCTAGTATCTAGAATTTACCTTAAAATTTTGTTTTTATATGAAGATCAAAATATCATGCAATAGGTTTATTCTAAAGGCAATCTTAAGAATGGCACACAAAGCTATCCAAAATAAATACTTTCAAGCAGACTTTTAAAACTTTAAAGCTAATGAAAGGACATGAGGGCAACAATGCCAAATGCCATCTGGTCACTGACTTGATTTCTGACAGTTTGGGGATCTGATACTCTTAGAAAGAGAAAACTCACTGTAGGTGGACATGCTAATCCCAAGTTACCCCAAGATGAATTTGACTTGGAAATGAAAAGTGGTAAGGAAGGTAAGATTGATACAATCTAGGAAATTTAAATGGTCTTTTGAAAAAGTTCTGGTTCACAACATTGAGAAACTGAATAATTGTAGACCACACTTTTCTTTAAATACTAACTCTCTGAAAGCACTGCTTGACTGGTGCACTGATGGGAGAGTGTCACTTCTCCTTCTGTCAAAGCTCATGGATATTGCCTGAGGTTTTTTTTTTTTTTTTTTTTTTTTTTTTTTTTTGGCATATTTCTATCTCAATTACAGACCCAGCACAGATACAGAGTTATGTGTTTAATGGCACTTTCTACTAGATGTTAGTATGTGAGCATCTAGAAAAGACTATTTTTTACCAACTCCTAATTAGAAAAATAGGAAATGATTATTTTCAGTGAAATGAGTGGTGAACTTTAAACTAAGATACTTATCTGATTCAGCTCACTTTCTTCAGGTATTTCTGTTGTATTTTATGAATATAATATATGTGTATATATAACTACAGACTCTATATGTACTACATATTATACATATGTATTCACACATGCACATCTCTTATAGTACTTAGAGTACTATAGGATATATTTGAGGGGTATATTATTCAGTTTGAGAACTGGTAGACTTTTAGCTTCAATATCATTTTCCTATTTATCAATCAGCTCTACTGAGGATGAGGTGGTATTCTTCATTGCAATCTAACTTCAAGGGTCGAGGTGGAGGTGAAGGAATCAAGGCGGTTACCTTGATGATATTCTCATCAGGAAATTGGGTTGAGAAGGATAGCTCTGTCATATTTTCCCTCTCTCCCTCATTCCCTCCCTTCATCTTTCATCTGTTTTATAATCCTGACCTCAATAGCTACTTTGTTGTGAAATTTTATTAATTACTAGTCTTTCGTTGGTACCTAACATGATAACTGATTTTATCTCAAAATCTTTATATTGTACATACACACTTGGATTAGATGTTCCCATGATTGCTAATTAATTAGTTGCAAGCCATTTTGCACCTACTAGTCTCTTTGGCCAAATCCCCAAACCACAGACCATTCTGAAGAGCTGGGGAGTCATGTAAAATGGATGATGACACTGGAGTGTTGTGAGACTCTCTAGTTCATAGGGTGCTGGGGATTGTCCTTGGGTTCAGTACATTAGATGATGTGCATATGCAGAGGAAAGGCACAGTTAGCATCTTTCCTAGACAGGACTGCCACTGCTTCTCCAACTGGAAAGTGTTTTGGGATGGAGAATATAAGAGAATAACATAAAATTGTGTGGAAGGAACATATTAATATTAGTTAAGTAGTCACAGAACCTGGGATCTGATAGTTCTTTAGTTTTCCCAGACTGTTAACTCAGAAGTTGTTAGAAGCACACATTTTATTGTATGCCACTTTTTAAATTGTGACTGGAGTAGACCTGCATAAATTTCTCTCTCAAACCATCAGATTATCAAAGGAGCAGCTAAATTTTTGCAGAGAAGTGGCAGCTGTATAGAAAATTTTGTTTGTCCTGTTTGGTGTCTAGTTCACTGTCAGCTTTTCTCATACCAAAGAAAACATCCCTCTACCAGCCTCTTTGAAGATCAAGTTTCTTCAAAATTCAAGTGAGATCCCTTGTGGAACTCAAGCCTCATTGACAGGGCTGGATAATCAGAGAGGAAGCCCACAGGCTCTCTCTGCCTTGGATTACAGAGTTCTTGGATTGCATGAGAGGGTTGTCTCCTCCAGTTCCCTCAGCAGGCCCTGTGGGGAGGTCAGGGATCACTAGCTGGCCATGATTCTATGTTATTTTTCCCAGATAGGAGGAGGACTCAGTAGTTTGTTGACAGGTCACTGGTTCTAAAAGTAGCCATACTTACCAGTGATATTGTAACCAAACTTTACAGTCAGAGTACTTCATCTGGAAAAAGAGGAGAAAAAACATATACCTTCTGCATAATATTAATTTCTATGTGTTTACTTGACGAACAGTTGTATTTTCATTAGGCTTTAAGTTATACAAAGGTAGTGTTTGTATCTCTCAGGTTTGTACTGTTACCAATGCCTGACATAGGGTTGGCTGCCAGATGTAAAACTGGATTGACCAGAGCCCATGTGAACTTGTAGACTAGGTGGGGGCATAAAGAGTACGAGGCCTTCGTGCTCCAAGGCCCCAGTGCTTAGCTACTGCCTTCTTCTTCCTCTCCTCTCCCCCAAACCACCTCACACAACCATCAGTGCTCAGGAGTCCGTTCTCTGCCCATTCCTGAAAACAGTAAAGTATTTTATTTCCTGTTAAGGTGTTAATACTATACCCAATAGCCAAATATCTTCTCCCCCTAACCTTTATTATCTATTTCATCCTGTTATTTTAATAAAGTGTAACTTCCTTTGGCTCATTATGCACAAGTACATGTAAACATTTTTAATGAAGATTTCTCACATAGTTTTTTTTCACATTTAGTTTTCTACCCTGAAATTACATTTGCATGTTTATCTTCCCAAATATAATTTAAGCTCCCTGAATACATTTGCTATTCTTTGATTTCTGTTAGATTTTTGCTGTATAACTGGGTGGCTATTTTGTATTAGATACTTAAAAAATGTATATTGAATAAATTATTCAGGGTTATAAATGTGAAAAAGCTAAATTAGTTTATTTTTTCAGTTCTAAAATTCTCAGAAATTAACTTAAAATTTTTTACACACTTTGTTAAAATGAAGAATAAATAACAATAAAAAATGCCTATGAAGAATGAAAGAAGACAGAAATGATTCAACAGTTTGGTTACTTTTGTCTTTAGTCTGAGAGCATTAACTCATATAATATGCTCAAAAGTTACTTAGGTAAACCCACTTTCCTGTATCTTGATTAATTTGATTTATCCTATTTTTGAGTGTATGAGTAATTCATACAATCCCAAATGATAGAAATAAACCCACATTGTATGTTCAGATAGCTATCATATCTTTTCCCTGTTACTTTTTCTTTACTGCTTCTACCCTCTTCTACCAAGTTCCACTTACCCACCCCTGTAGATAATCAGTCTCATCAATTTTTTATTTATTCTTTGTGTGTGTATGTATGTATATATTTTTCCTTATGTGTACAAAAGGAGCATAGTATAGATATTCCATTGCAATTAGCTTACAGTATTTAATATAGGCTGGAAATCATTCCATTCAGGTCATAAAGAACTTACTTAATAGCTCAACAGTACCCCACTATGTGGTTGGATCAAAGTTTCTCAACTACTTTTCTACATTTGGACATTTAAGTTGTTTACAGCACATTGGAATTATGAACTTTACTGCTATGAATATTTTGTGTAGATATATTTTATATATTATTGAACCATGTCTTCATGACAAACCTCCAGACGTAGCCTAGACCCTAAACCCATCTGTATATTTATTACATTTTGCAAAATGTGCCTTCATAAGAGTTTTCTAATTTATATTACCACAAGGTGTGCATGAAGTACCTGTTCCCTCGGCTTTACCAATAATTGTCATAATTTCTATTAAATCAGTTTTGGAGATAAGAAATAACATCTCTTATGTAATTGAAATTATTACTGAGCACGTTTAAATAGTTTTAAATGCCATCTAAAAATATTTGTATGACTTGATTGCTGACCTCCTATTTTTTTATCATGAACCTATTAATTATTAAATTTATTATTTTTTATTTAGCTTTTAATTTTTTACAAACTGCATTCTGATTCATTGTACACAAATGGGGTACATCATTTCGTTTCTGTGGTTGTACATAATGTAGATTCATACAATTCGTGTAATCATACATGTACATAGGATAATGATGTCCTGTCTCATTCCACCATTTTTCATATCCTCTTCCTCTCATTTCCTTCTACATATTCTAAAGTTCCCTCATTCTTCTCTCATTCCCCAACCCCCACGCCTATTATATATCATTCTTCACTTATCAGGGGAAACATTCAGCTTTTGGTTTTTGGGGCTTGGCTTATTTCATTAGCATGATATTCTCCAATTCCATCCATTTATTTGCAGATGCCATAATATTATTATTCTTTATGGCTGAATATTATTCCATTGTGTGTATATACCAGAGTTTCTTTATCCATTCATCTGTTGAAGGGCATCTAGCCTGGTTCCACAATCTAGCTATTGTGAACTGAGCTGTTTATAACATTGATGTGGCTGTGTTGTAGTTTGCTGATTTTAGGTCCTTTGGGTAAACCAAGGAGTGGGATAAACTGGGTCAAAAGGTGGGTCCATTCAAGTTTTCTGAGGATTTTCCATACTGCTTTCCAGAGTGGCTGCACCAATTTGCAACTCCACCAGCAATGTACAAGTGTGCCTTTTTCTTCACATTCACGCCAACACTTATTATTGTTTGTGTTCTTGATAATAGCCATTCTAATTGGAGTAAGATGAAATCTTAGAGTTGTTTTAATTTGCATTTTTCTAATTACTAGAGATGTTGAACACTTTTTCATATATTTATTTATTGCCTGTGTGTCTTCTTCTATAAAGTGTCTGTCCAGTTCCTTGGCCCATTTATTGATTGGGTTCTTTGTATTTTTGGTGTTAAGTTTTGTAAGTTCTTTATAAATTTTGGAGATAAGTGCTGTATCTGAAGTGTGTGTGGAAAAGATTTTCTCCCACTCTGTAGGCTCTCTCTTCACATTCTTGATTGTATCCTTTGCTGAGAAAAAGCTTTAGTTTGAGTCCATCCCATTTATTGATTCTTGCTTTGATTTCTTGTGCTTTGGGAGTCTTGTTGAGGAAGTCTGATCCTAAGCCAACATGATGAAGATTCAGGCCTTCTTCTATTAGGTGCAGAGTCTCTGGTCTAATTCCTATGTCTTTGATCCATTTTGAGTTGAGTTTTGTGCAGGGTGAGAAATAGGGGTTTAATTTCATTTTATTGCATATGGATTTCCAGTTTTTCCAGCACCATTTGTCAGTATTTCATTAAGGATTTTTGCATCTGTGTTCATCAGGGATATTGGTCTAAAGTTTCTTTCTTTGATGTGTCTTTGTCTGGGTTTGGTGTCAGAGTGATACTAGCTTCATAGAATGAATTTGGAAGGGTTCCCTCCTTTTCTATTTCCTGGAATACTTTGAGGAGTATTGGTATCAGTCCTTCTTTAAAGATCTTCTAAAATTTGACTGAGAATCCATCTGGTCCTGGGTTTTTCTTGGTTGGTAGGCTTTTGACGGCTTCTTCTATTTTGGTGCTTGAAATTGATCTGTTTAGACTGTGTACATCTTCTGATTCAGTTTGGGAGGATCATATGTCTCTAAAAATTTGTCGATGTCTTCGATATTTTCTATTTTGTCGGGGTATAGATTTTCAAAGTAGCTTCTAATTATGTTATGTATTTCAATGGTATCTGTCATGATCTTTCTTTTTTCATCACAAATTCTAGTAATTTGAGTTTTCTCTCTCCTCTTTGTTAGTATGGCTAGGGGTTTATCAATTTTCTTTACTTTTTCAAAGAACAAACTTTTTGTTTTGTCAATTTTTTGAATTGTTTCTCTTATTTCAATTTCATTGATTTCAGCTCTGATTTTAATTATTTCCTGTTTTCTACTATTTTTGGTGTTGATCTGTTCTTCTTTTTCTAGGGCTTTGAGATGTAATGTTAGGTCATTTAGTTGTTGACTTTTAATTTTTTTAATGTATGAGCTCAATGCAGTGAACTTTCCTCTTAGTAATGCTTTCATAGTGTCCCAGAGATTTTGATGTGTTGTGTCATTGTTCTCATTTATCTCTAAGAATTTTATTTCTTCCCTGATGTCTTTTGTTATCATTGCCTCATTCAATATATTATTTAGTCTCCAGGTGTATGAGTAGTTTTTGTTTGTTATTTTATCATTCATTTCCAATTGCATTCCATTATGGTCTTATAGGATACAGGGTAGGATCTCTATTTTTTTGTATTTACTAATGGCTTTTTTGTGGCATAGCATATGGTCTATTTTGGAGAAGGATCCATGAGCTGCTGAGAAGTACGTATATTTGCTCGATGATGGATGAAATACTCTGTAAATATCCATTAAGTCTATGTCATTGATTGTATTATTTAGTTATATAGTTTCTTTGTTCAGTTTTTGTTTGGAGGCTCTATACAGTGGTGACAGTGGTGTGTTAAAGTCCCCCACTATTTTTTTTTTTTTTTTTTTTTTTTTTGGTTTCAGATTATTTTATTTTACTGATACCATCTTTTGGTGTTGGGAGAATCAGTGAGCTTGGCAGCGCTTTTCTTCATATATTCTATATGATGATTGAGGATAAAATATCTCTTCTCAGAGTTTCTTTTGAGGGAATAGGGAATTATACACTATTTCCAGGAAGCACCCGGCACAAAATAAGTCCTCAACAACTAGTAAGAAATCATCATCATCATTAGAGGAGTAAATGGAGAATCCAGGGACCTGGGACCTGGACAAACCAGCTGTCTCTTCTGCACTGTGTTCCCCTGGTTGTCCTCCATCAGCTTTAACCTCGCTTGTGTCCCTTCCTCCTTACTGGTCAGAACTGTTTTCACTGTTTTATCCTGATTTCAAACCACAGGCTATTGGGTCTTTTCTTACTATAGAATCGATTATGCAGATTTGTGGCCATGTTCTTGTCATAGGAAAGCATAAAAGCTTTTTTAATACATCTTACACTCTTTGTTAACTCTTCTAAACCAAAACAAAATTTAAAAATCAGATAAAAGAATGTCAGATGAAAGCATGAATTAATGAGTGCAGGAAAAACACAGCAAGGAAAAAGTAGGTAATATAGGAAGACCTCAAGAGGTAGAGGTAAAATAAAAAGCAAAAGCACAATTTGTTTTAGAGAATGAAGAAATTAACAAATACATACATGAAAAAGGTAGAGAAAGGAGCTTACCCACACTATCCATAAAATAAGTACCACTAGAAAAATAGAAGGGCATTTTCCATTTTGTAACACAAGGGGATAATGAGAGCATAGAAATGAAGAGTCATCTGGAATGAAGAGAAAGTTCTCTTGCAAAAGGCTGTGTGTGTGTTTTGCAGGCCTTCAGTAGAGATTTTTGGCCAGTGAAGTGATATTCCAGCTGGATATTCCAGGGGTGCTGCTGCCTCGCCAAGCAGCCGAGCTATCATGTGTGACGATGGCTGGCTGGTGCCTCTTCAGCCCATGCTCACCTGGGTAAGGTCCTCTTACTTCATCCTTCAAAACCATCCAGGACTCTTGGCCTTTTTCTAATAAGAGCACATCTGGCGGAGATATGCACAGCCCTGCCCAGAAGTCAAAATATTAAAACATGATCACATAAATAAAATTTCCCTCTGGAACCTTGGTTGTTAAGGAAGAGAAACAGTGACAGGACAAGAAAAAGGCACACAAGATTCCTGAAGGATGGAGAAGTTGGGTCACCGAGGATGATGTGGGCTGCCAGTAAAACACAAACCAGGGCTGACCTTGTGGCTCAGGGGCAGAGCACTAGCCTAGTACGTGTGAGGCATTGAGTTCCATCCTCTGCACCACATAAAAATAAATAAAATTATATGTCTATCTATGACTCAAAGATTGTTTTAAAAAGCAATACCTCTAGATATTTAAAGACAATCCAAAAGTTGAGAGTACCAGCAAGCAGGAATTCCTAAGTTCAAATTGTGATGCTCACCCAGGGAGATGAGGTGGCTCTGGCTCTCCAGCACCAGGGCTGTACGAATCCCGCTGTCCACGGGCCAGGCTCTCCCACTCCCGAGAGGAATCCACGGCCGCATTCCTGAGCATCAGCAAGTGCTGAAGCACACACACATGTGAGGAATGAAATCTGAGGAGGCATTTTCGATAGAAAAGGTGCAAAAGGGCACTCCAGGGAAGTGGTCATCAGGGAACGAGAAAGATGAGCTGGCAGCCTGTTTTGTTACAGCATGTCAGAAATGAAAATTATCGACTTCTCAGCTCTGAAATTCTTTTCTATTATTTCTTAGTTATTTTACTCTTGCCATCATATCAGCCTGAGTCTTCTCTCTGTCATCATTTCTTCTGGATCTCTTCACAGTTGTTTATCAGCCTGGGCACCATCCTTCCATAATGTCCCTCGAAACCATCCATGGTTCCTTCCCTTGCTCCAACAGGGAAATCACATCAGGCTTGGTAGTAGAGAGTCCTCAGAACCTGAGTTGTGTTTCCCTGGATTCCTCTCTTGGAAAAGTACAGCATCCACAAAAAGCAACGCGTCTCCGCAGAGCCCGGCGACAAGCAGATCAGAGGTGGAGCGTGCCCGCTGCTACGGTGCTACTCATCCCAGCAAAGTCCCCCACTATTAATGTGTTTTGGTCTATTTGATTCTTAAAATTGAGAAAGGTTTGTTTGATATACATAGATGCTCCATTGTTTGGGGCATAAATATTTGAAATTGTTACATCTTGCTATTTTATGCTTCCCTTAAGCAGTATGAAATGTCTGTCTTTATCCCTTCTGACTAACCTAGATTTGAAGTCTACTTTATCTGATATGAGGGTAGAGACCCCTGCTTTTTTACTGGGTCCATGTGCATGGTATGTTTTTCCCCATCCTTTCACCTTTAGTCTGTGGATGTCTTTTTCTATGAGATGAGTCTCTTGAAGGCAGTGTATTGTTGGGTCTTTCTTTTTAATCCAATCTGCCAGTCTATGTCTTTTGATTATTGAATTTAAGCCATTGACAATTCAGGATTATTATCGAGATATGATTTGTATTCCTGGTCATTTTGGCTTATTTTTGTTTTTTTACTTGTCCTTTGATTGGCTTTTCCTTTAGGGTAGTTCCTCTTTTTACTGACTTGTATTGTTGCTTTTCATTTCCTCCTCACGAAATATTTTGCTGAGAATGTTCTGGAGGGCAGGCTTTCTATTTGTAAATTCTTTTAACTTTTGTTTATCATGGAAAGATTTTTTTTCATTGTCAAGTCTGAAGGTTAGTTTTGCTGGGTATAGGATTCTTAGTTGGCATCCGTGTTCTTTCAGAGCTTGAAATATATTGTTCTAGGCCTTTCTTGCTTTTAGAATCTGGGCTGAGAAATCTGCTGATGTCCATATTGGTTTCCCCTTATATGTAATCTGACGCTTTTCTCTTGCAGACTTTCAAATCCTATCTATATTTTGTATGTGAGGTATTTTCATTATAATGTTCTTGGTGTGGATCTGTTGTAGTTTTGTGCACCTGGTGTTCTGTAAGCCTCTTGTATTTGATTTTCCATTTCATTTTTCAGGTTTGGGAAACTTTCTAATATTATTTCATCAAACAGGTTGTTCATGCCTTTGGTTTGTATCTCTGTGCCTTCCTCAATCCCAATAATTCTTAAACTCTGTCTTTTCATGATATCCCATAATTCTTGGAGGTTCCGTTCATGACTTCTTAACATCTTCTCAATTTGTTCAACTTTATTTTCAAGATTAAATATTTTGTCTTCATTGTTATTCTACCTTCCATGAGGTCTATTCTATTGGTGATGCTTTCTGTTGAGTTTTTAATTTGGTTTATTTTTTCTTTCAAGTATTTTTTTTTTTTTTTTCAGAATCTCTCTCTATTGAAGTGTTCTTTTACTTCTTGCATTTGCTCTTTTAACTGTCTTCTGGAATGGTCATGCATTGCCTGAATTTTCTCTCTTATCTCGTCTTTTACTTCATGGATCATTTTAATTATGCAGATTCTAAACTCTTTTTCTGTCATTTCTACTGCCATGCTGTCATTGGAGTCTATCACAATAGCATCTTGGTTTGTTAGGGACACCTTCTTCTCCTGGTTTTTCATATTGTCTCTATATATGCCCTTCTAGCAGTGAAGATCAGAGATACTGAAGGTCCCCCCCTGCAGGCTTATTATGACCCTTCAGTTTTCTACTACTTTTCCTTTGAAGTGGAGATTAATACCAATAGCACCCAATACAGAGAAAATGTAGCCCTAACCCAGATAGCCCCTATAAAGACTTTAACATTTTAAAAATAAACAGAATGAATTCGATTACTATTTACAGTATTTCTAGTTGTGAACAAGAGGATGGGAAAGGGTGTAGGATGGAAGTGAGTAAATAGAGGTACCTGTCAAAGGGCCTCCAATCTCCTGTAGGTGTCTCAGGAAGGGAGCTGCCCTTCCAATGATGATGGCCATGCCCTCAGGAAAAATTCAAAATGCCTGCACCAGCCTCCAAAGAAGTTGGGGAGCCCCAACCAGGGTGCGCCGAGTCAGCACAGAGGCAGGTGCAGTGTCCCTCAGCAGTAGGGAGCAGGCGGGAAGGCTCAGGGATAGTGTCCGACCTCGGTGTCAGGGAGCAGGCTCAGCGATGGCGTCCGACCTTGGTGTTTAACCTATTAATTTTTAAATAATAAAATATTCAAATGGCAAAAATGTAACTTCCTATAATAGCCAAATAACAGATATAAATATATCTGTTGAACCCATAATAAAACCAAACCATGTAGTGAGGAAACCTAGGTTGCCACAATATATGATAAATAGCAATTCAATAGTGAATTTCTGAAAATCCCCTAGTGGGAGATCTTCTGGATTCTACTGTAGGCTTCTGACAGGTATGTAGCACCTTCTGAGATCAACATTGTGTACCCAAAGATCAGAAATGGAAGCAATGAAGAGATCTCTAATAGTCTGTCCCTTTGCAGAGCAAATCTCAAAGAGGACATGCATTCATTTAATGTCACTGCCATCTCCACCCTAGGAGATTTGTTTTATTTTTCTATGAAGTGGTTCTGTGCATGCTTTTCCTGTAAAATTGTGCTTCCCACACCTACCTTGTTGCAGAACCTTTTGTGCATAAGAAATCGTATGTTTTGTGCACATGTGTTAACCAAGCAGTTAAATAGTACCCAAAGAGTGTGCTCCTCTGTTGCATTACCTTGCATAATATTCTTGTCACTGGTGACTGTTTCTAGTTTTTAAACTCTGGAGAAGCACTAATAGGGGTGCAAAGTCCTCCAGCAGTATGGTGTACAAGGGACAGAAAGTCACAGTCCTCTAATATAAATGCTGCACTTATCTAGGTATTTAAGCCCATTCCTCTGGACCAAACACTGAAAGCTGTTAGGCCTTAAAAGACTGTTTTTTTCTTTTTGTAGTAAAATAGGCTCATCTCTGAGACTAAATCTGCTGTAAAGTGCTATAAATGTTCAAAATTTAAGTGCTATAAGAAAATAAGAATTATACTAGCTGGACATGGTGGTGTACACCTGTAAACCCAGCTACTCAGGAGCCTGAGGCAGAAGGATCATATGTTCAAGGCCAGCCTGGGCAACTTAGAGAGACACTGTTTCAAAATAAAAATGGCCTTTGGTTGTGGCTCAGTGGTAGAGTGCTTGCCTAGCATGTGTGAGGCACTGGGTTCGATTCTCAGCACAGCATATAAATAAATAAATGTCCACTGACAACTAAAAAATATATCAATAAACAAACAAACAACAAAAAAGGTCTGGGAATGTTGCTCAGAGATATTATGCCCTTGGGTTAAACTCCCAATACCACAAAAAAACAAAAACAAACACACAAAAAAAAATCCCACAATTATACTATGCTAGCTTAATTCTGTATTTTAGTGATTAGTCTTCTACAGTATTAGATTTCAGAGGGAGTACGTAATTTTCCCCCCTTGCCTGAATTCAGCAGTTGTGCAGGATGTACATACCACCATGTACACAACTTTCCCTGTTCAGACATCAATTCCTTGCCCATTCCTTAAAATAATTAAGTATATTTAAAAATAAAATGCAAAGAAAGAACAGAAAAGAAACATTAGAAAAATTAGTAGAGAATGAAAAGATCAGTTGTATCTCTTGTATATTTGTTGTGTGTTATATAAATTGTGTATTTTTGATCTTCCCTTACATTTCTTGCCATTGTGGTTCTTTTTGCTATGGAGAAGGTTATGATAAAGAAAAGCATAAAAGGATCAAAAATTCTTTTCTGTTTCTGGACAGAAATAATAGTCCCCACCACACCACTTCTTTTTATGCACCCTTCTTCTGTGATTGGTATTCAGTACTGCAGCACCTATTGCTGAAGGAAGGAGGGCTTGATGCTGTTCTTCAAAAATTATACAGAACTAATTCTCTTCCACTTTTAGGCTTTCCCACTTTTGTCATTTTAGAGTGTTTACAGAATAAAAGGACAGAAGGGTGAATCATCAACACAGGGCATTTTTATTTTGTGTAGGTGTTTTCTCTTCTGTTTTATTCATCTGTTTAAATTATTTATTTTTTATTTGTCTATATGAGGGAGGAAAAGCTTAGAGAAAGAATCCGATGTAGAACAGTTAGGATTTAGCTAATCTGCTTAGAAATAACATTAATCAGTGGATTAGATGCTGTCAACAATACAGTGCTTCTGTCTAGATTTCCTTCCCCCACTTTTTTCTTGCTTTTTCTTTCTTCACTACTTTTAGTTTCATTTAGATTCGTCTTTTTATTTCCTAATAATTTTTGTTTCCTAGTGTTTCTTTTCTACGTTTCTTTTGCGTTTCATTTTTGAATTTCACTATTACTTTTTCATAAGAGTATTCAATCTTTTCACTTTTTGCTTGTGGAGGGTATAGAAATGTGACATGCCAAAATATGCTTTTCTTAACATGTGCTTATGAGTAATCTTATATGTATTTTAGTAATAATAAAAATATCAGAGCTTGAGGTGTCAAAATACGAGTATGACCATAATTTTCTTGAAATAATAAAATATTGGACATTTTTCATATTATGATCTTTGTATGCTAGAACCTGGGCATATAGTTTCTACCTGAGAATTTGAGAAAGACCTACTCTGAGAGAATTTGAAGTGTCATGATAGGTGGTTTCAAGTACAGGCTGCCATGGAAACATTTCAAAAGGAAGCATAACCTGTTCTGAAGATCAGCAGGATTTGAAATCTGAAGGATGAGTCTGAGTTACGATTTTTTTTTTTTTTTTGGTCTGTGTGTGTGTGAGAGAGAGAAAAAAAAAAAAAAAAAAAAAGAGAGAGGTAACGAGGAGTACCCAGTGGATTGCTGAATCTGAGAAAAGTTCACCGTGGAAGAAAGTGCCGTAAGACTGGCTGAAAAGATAGGTGAAGCTCAGATTCAGAAGGGTTTGGGAAGCTACAGGAAGTACTTGGATATATTGTCAGAGCCTGGTTATAATGCCATAGTATCTTTCTTGATATTTCTAGATTTCAAAGAGCTTCTGAAAGGTTAACCAAACTGCCCATTTCCACATTTCACATCTCTTATTTTTTCATATTGTATGCCCCTAAGAATGCTTTAAACTCGTTAAAAGTTAAACTTAGTACTGACACAAACATATCCAGAAAAACAAGAAATTTTTAAAAAATAGCATTCAATTTAGAAGGAGGCCCTATTATTGGTGAATAAGAGTAAAACATTTCAGTTGAGCCATTTTTAAAAAGGATCAGTTTCAGAATATAACATCCTTCCTGATGGTTTCGGATGGCTTTATTTGTTCATAAATAACTCTACTTGTTGATTTAGCCAGTTTTATCATATGAATGCTTCATTAAACAAATAGAGCTTGCTTATTATAGTCAAGTGGGGATGTATTCAACCAAGTGGGGAAGTTGAGAATACATGCTTCTATTTCACAGCAAAGGCCATTTATCTGGCCTTTTGCCATCTGGAAGCCTTAGATAGCACTTCCCAATATAAATCTTCAATCTGGTAACCAGACTGATAGGAACATTCAGCTACGGTATCACAATGTCAGAAAGGCCTACCAAAATAAAAATTACTCTGTAAATAAGCAAAACTAAACCAGGAAAGGATAATACATTCTTTTCAACCTAGATATTATTCAAGTTGAAAGATTAGATTTTTCAGAAAACTAAGTAATTTTTAATTTTTTTCCTGATGAAAAAGAACAGTCTCTTGCAAGTTCGGATTTGGCTAGAGGATTACCACTATAATACAAGGCAGGCATGAAACACTGAAAAAATAGTTGCTAGATATGACAGTTTTCTCTCCCCATCTCTCCCTTGACTCTAAACTACAATTTCTGCAGTTTGAAAACTCAGAGAGGAAGTCCTTCATCTAGTCCTTGAGGCATTAAGAATTATTTTTAAATTATATTTATCATTTCTAGGCTCCACAAAGGCTTGCAAATATGCCTATTCCTTTGTCTCCTTTTTGGGGGGGTACTAAGGATTGAACTCAGGGCACTTGATCACTGAGCCACATCCCCAACCTTATTTTATATTTTATTTAGAGACAGGGTCTCACCGAGTGCTCATTTAGCACCTCACTTTTGCTGAGGCTGACTTTGAACTCATGATCCTCCTGCCTCAGCCTCCCAGACTGCTGGGATTACAGGCATGTGCCACTGCACCTGGCTCCTCTGTCTTCTTTAAATCTAATTGACTTTAAATCTTAAATTCTTTTCTTTCGCATGTGGCAGGCCATTTTATTTCAATTATTGGGGCTCCCTTTGCCACACTTCAAGGTCTCTTAAAGAGCCAAAACTGGGGGTTGCCTCTGATTTTCTGCTGCTGTTTCCCCCTTTCAGGTTTAAGGTCCTTTGAAGACTGGTTGCTCTGCAGCTTTTGTGGCTCCTGGAATACAGGGAATCTTGCAATGACAGAGACACAGTGTCCAGGGACCACCATCCTTTATGAGGCGCAATTTTTTTTTTTTTGTCTTCTGAGTAAAGTAGAACGTGAGTTCCCTCTTGTCAGGGAACTTGTCCAACTTCCATTCCCCTTTTGAAGACCCTTTATTCTGCCTCGGGCTCAGAGGTGCTCCTCCTGCCTCTCCGCAAACAGCTTCCTTAGAATACAGGCTTCACAGCAGATAGGAACCTGTTGGTTTTCAGTCATTTCTGCTTTCTACCTTGCAAAGCCTATGAGGTGAGGGAGTATGGGGACTGGACAAGAATAGGCTTGGAGGAGGTAATGGTAAGGATGAGGAAGACAGTTTTTAATGTTTTCATTTACTGTTTACTGTAGTCAACATTTGTCCTATTCATGGCTGGCCATCTTTTTTTTTTTTTTTTCTTTTTTCTTTTTGGTTACACATGACAGAGTATATCTGACATATTTATATGAACATGGACTCTTTCTTATTCTAATTAGGACCCCAGTCTTGTGGTTGTGCATGATGGTGGGATTCACTGTGGTGAATTCTTATAGGTACGTAGGAAAGTTAAGTCAGATTCATTCCACTGTCTTTCCTATTCCTGTCCCCACTCCCTTCCTTTCATTCCCCTTTGTCTAATCCATTGAACTTCTGTTCTTCCCCTCCTCTCTTGTGTGCTGACATCCACATAGCAGAGACAACATTTGACCTTTGGTTATTTGGGATTGACTTTTTTTACTTAGTATGAGTTTCCAGTTCCATCCATTTACTGGCAAATGTCATAAAGTCATTTTTTTTTTGGCTGAGTAATACCTCATTATGTATGTTCACCACATTTTCTCTATCCAGTCATCTGTTTAGGAGCCTAGGTTGGTTCCATAGCTTAGCTATTGTGGATTGAGCTGCTACAAACATTGATGTGGCTGCATCACTATAGTAATGCTGATTTTTAAGTCCTTTGGGCATATACTGAAGAGTGGGATAACTGGATCAAATTGTGGTTCCATTCCAAGTTTTCTGAGGAATCTCCATACTGCTTTCTAGAGTAGCTGTACCAATTTGCAGCCCCACCAAGACTGAGTGTGCTCTTTTCTCCACATCCTTACCAACATTTATTGTTACTATATTCTTGAATGTTGCCATTCTGACAGGAGTGAGATGAAATTTCACAGTGGTTTTAATTTGCCTTTCTCTAATTGCTGGAGATGTTAAACATTTTTTCATATGTTTATTGACCATTCGTATTTCTCTGTGAGCTGTCTGTTCAGTTCCTTTGCCCATTTATTATTTGGGTCATTTGTTTGTTTTTGTTAAGTTTTTTGAGTTCTTTATATGTCCTGGAGATTAATTACTCTATCTGAGGTGGCAAGATTTTCTCCCGTTCTGTAGGGTCTCTCTCTTCAGCTCTTGATTGTTTCCTTTGATGTGAAGAAGCTTTTTACTTTGATACCATCCCATTTATTGATTCTTGATTTTACTTCTTGAGCTTTAGGAGTATTGTTGAGGAATTGATTCCTAAGCTGACATGACAGAGTACTATGCCTACATTTTCTTCTAATAGGTGTAGGTTTTCTGGTCTAATGCCTAGGTCTTTGATTCACTTTGAGTTGAGTTTTGTGGAGGGTGAGAGGAGACTGCTACATATGGATTTCCAGTTTCCCCAGCATCATTTGTTGAAGAGGCTATCTTTTCTCCAATGTATGTTTATGGTGCTTTTATCTAGTATGGGATAATTGTATTTATGTGGGTTCATCTCTGTCTTCTATTCTGCTCCATTGGTCTTCATGTCTGTTTTGGTGCCAATACCATGCCTTTTTTGTTACTATAGCTCTGTAGTGTAATTTAAGGCCACTTTTCTCACTCAGGATGGCTTTGGCTATTCTGAGCCTCTTATTTTTCCACATGAATCTCATGATTGCTTTTTCTGCATGTATGAATAACATCATTGGAATTTTAATAGGAATTGTATTAAATCCACATAGTGCTTTTTGTAGTATGGCCATTTTTATATTAATTCTGCATATCCAAGAACATGGAAGATCTTTCCATCTTCTAAGTTATTCTTCAATTCCTTTCTTTAGTGTTCTGTAGTTTTCATTGTAGAGGTCTTTCACCTCTTTTGTTAGATTGGTTCCAAGGTATTTTTTTTTTCTGAGGCTATTATGAATGGGATACTTTTTCTAATTTTCAGCTAATTCACCATTGGTGTATAGGAACACAACTGATTTATGAGTGTTAATTTTATATCTTGCTACTTTGCTGAATTTGTTTATGATTTCTAGAAGTTTTCTGGTAGAATTTTTTTTGGGGGGGTTGGTCTTCTAAATACAGGATCATGTCCTTGGCCAATAGGGATAGTTTGAGCTGTTTTCCAATTTGTATCCCTTTCATTTATTTCTTCTAATTGGTCTGGCTAGAGTTTCAAGGACTATGTTGAATAGAGGTGATGAAAGAGGCCATCCCTGTCTTGTCCCAGGTTTTAGAGGGAATGCTTTCAGTTTTTCTCCATTTAGAATGATGTTGACCTTGGCTTAATGTATATTGCTTTTACAATGTTGAGGTATGTTTCTATTATCCCTAGTTTTTCTAGTGTTTGGAACATCAAGGGGTGCTGTATTTTGTCAAATGCTTTTTTTGTTCATCTATTGAGATAATTATGTGATTGTTGTCTTTAAGTCTTTTGATATGGTGAATTACATTTATTGATTTCTGTATGGTGAACCAACTTTGCATCCCTAGAATAAAACTCACCTGATCATGGTGTAATTATCGTTTAAGTGTATTTTTATAGGCAATTTATCAGTATTTTATTCAGAATTTTTGCATCTATGTTCATTAGGAATATTGGTCTGAAATTTTCTTTCCTTGATGTGTTTTTGTCTGGTTTTGGTATCAGGGTGATACCAAATAGAATGAGTTTGGAAGGGTTCCTTCCTTTTTGAGGAGGATTGGTATTAGTTCTTCTTTTGAAGGTCTGGTTGGACTCAGCTGAGAATCCTCTGGTCCTGGGATTTTTCCTTATTGTTAGACTTTTGATGGCATCTTCAAGTTCATTGAAATTGATCTCTAAATTTTCTGTGTCTTCTGGACTCAATTTGGGTAGGTCTTATGTCTCTAGAAATTTGTTAATGTTTTCAAGGTTTTCTATTTTATTGGAGTATAACTTTTCCAAATAGTTTCTGATTATTCTAGTTCAGTGGTGTCTGTGATGATACTTACTTTTTCACCACAAATTTTAGAAATTTGAGGTTTTTCCCTTTCTCTTGGTTAGTATGGATAAGGGTTTATCAATACTAATGATGTTTTTGAAAGAATCAACTTTTTGTTTCATTGACTTTTTGAATTGTTTTCCCATTTCATTGATATTTGGCTCTGATTCTAATTGTTTCCTGTCTTCTGCTTTTAGTGTTCATATGTTCTTCTTTTTCTAGGACCTTGAGGTATAATGTTAGGTTGTTTATTTGGTGACTTTATATTCTTTTAATGATTGAGCTCAGTGCTGTGAGCTTTCTTCTTAGAATTGCCTTTATAGTGTCCTAGAGATTTTGATATGTTGTTGTTAGTCTCATTTACCTATAAGTACTTTTTATTTAATTCCTGGATTCTTCTGCTATCCATTGGTTATTCAGTAGCATATTATTAATCTCCAGGTGTTAGAGTAGCTTCTATTTTTTATTGTATTATTGATTTCTAATTTCATTCCTTTATGATCTTATAGAATGCAAGACCTTATTTCTACTGTTTTTTATATGTTAAGCATTGCTTCATGGCCTAAGATATAGTCTGTTTTAGAAAATGATCTGTGTGCTGCTGAGAAAAAAGTATATTCAGTCATTGATGGATGTAATATTTTATATATGTCTGTTAAGTCTAAATTATTAATTGTGTCATTTTTAGTTCTATAGCTTTCTTGCTTAGTTTTGATTTGGATGATCTGTCCAATGATGAGAGAGGCATGTTAAAGTCACCCAGTATTATTGTGCTCTGGTCTACTTGATTCTTGAAGTTGAGAAGAGTTTGTTTGATGTATGCTCCATTGTTAGGGCCATATTTATGATCATTATTTCTTGTATAATTCCCTTAAGCAGTATGACATGGCGTCTTCTGTCCTTTCTGATTAACTTGGCTTGAAGTCTACTTTATCTCAAATGAGTATAGAATCTTCTACTTGTTAATCCACGTGAATGAAATGTTTTTTCCCACCCTTTTACCTTCAGTCTGTGAATGTCTTTGCCTATGAGGTGAGTCTCTTGGAAATAGCATATTGTTGGGTCTTGTTTTTTAATCCAGTCTGTCAGTCTGTATCTGTTAATTGATGAGTTTAGATCACTTACACTCAGTGCTGTTAGTGAGAAATGATTTTTATTCCCCTGTCATTTTGGTTCATTTCTGGTTTTTAATTTGAATTAGTTTCTCCATTGATTCACTATTCTTGTGGTATAGTTTCTCCCTTTGCTGGTTTTCACTTTTATTTTTTATTTATTCTTTACCAAGTATTAATAATTATTGAGTATATTTTGTAGTGCAGGCTTTGTAGTTGTGAATTCTTTTAACTTTGATTTATTGTGAAAGGTTTTTATTTCATTATCAAATCTGAAGCTTAGTTTTGCCAGGTATAGTATTCTTGGTTGGCATCCATTTTCTTTCAAAGCTTGGTATATATTATTCTAAGACCTGACTACTGCTTAGGGTCTGGGTTGAAAAACCAACTGAGATCTGTATTGGTCTTCCTCTAAAAATGTGACCTGTAATTTTTCTGAGGTAGCCTTTAAAAAATTTATCCTTATTCTGTATGTTGGGCATTTTCATAATGATGTGCCTTAGTGTAGTTCTGTTGTAATTTAGTGTATTTGGAGTTCTAAAAGCCTCCCATATTTGATTTTCCATTTCATTTTTTAGGTTTGGGAAATTTTATAATATCATTTCATTGAAAAAGTTGTACATTCCTTTGATTTGTATTTCTGAGCCTTCATCTGCCCCAATAAATCTTAAGTTTTGTCTTTTCATGTTATCTCATTTTTCTTCAAAGTTCTCTTCATGGTCTATTAATATCTTTTCTCCATGATCAACTTTATTTTCCAGATTATACATTTTGTCTTCTTTGCCTGAAACTCATCCAAGTGATATAGTCTGTTGGTGATGCTTTCCATTGAACTTTAAATTTGGTTTATTGATTCCTTCATTTCAAGAATCCCCAATTGATTCTTCTTCAGGATTTATATCTCTTTATTGATCTTTCACTTATTGAATTTTTTCCTCAGATTTCATTCCTTACATCATCTTTTACCTTGTAGATCATTTAATTATGAAATTTCTAAATTCCTTCTCTGACATTTCCTCTACTCTGATAGATTCTATTAATGAGATATTTTGATTTGTTCGAGATGGTTTGTTGCTTGCTTTTTCATGCTGTTTATTAACGTATTTACCAGTAAGAATATGAGGTGGCAGAGCTTCTACCCTTTGAATTTACAGTGTTCCTGAAGATTTCTGTTACTTCAGGTCTTAGGGGGGACAAATAATAACAACCAATGTAATCAATATTCAGCATTAAACTAACTACTTAGTTCCTATTTTGGCATCTAAAGTGTTAACTGACCCAGAAAGACTGTGATAAGCAATCGCCAACAGTTGAAATATTATGTTTGCAAAAGGGTTTGGTATTTCAAAAGGGTGAAGAAGTAGAATGCAAAGGAGATGTAGGATGTAATAATTGAGAGGGAGGATGAGAGAGTAGTAGTGAAGAGTTAAAGGAGAAGTGAAGAACAACATAACGACTGTTATCGAAAGAAGAGAGGAAGAAAATGAAGGGCAATAGGAGAAAAACAATATAAAACAAAACCAAGTATGCTAATAAAAAATCCTAGGCCTCAAAAGACAGAGTCAAGAATATAACTACCTTCAAGAAATGCTAGAAATGAGAAGACAAATATGTATATATACAAATGTCCATGGACCGTTCAGCACACAAAAAATAAATAATAAGAATTTTAAAAAGTTCTTGATAGCAAAAAAATTGTTTATGATATTATATGTTGGTTGTCAGTTCCCAGTTGTCTTTCCATTTTTCTTTGAGGTAGGTACTGTGTGCAAGTGTAATAGTCTCATACTGTCAGTTCCTTCTTTTCGTGGAGGTTGTCCATTCTCTGCTTCCCTTCTCAGCTGTATGGGGTGGGGTGGGTTGGAGGGTGTTGTTTGCTTCACTCAAAGTAAGGGGTCACTGTAGAGTTCTGTGAAAGGGCTCCTAAAGGCAGAGCTCCTAGAGGTGGAGTTTCAGTCTAGCTAGACCCCCATACTTTGTTGAATGACATTTGGTCTGAAGCTTTTAAATCAGCAGATCTCCAGCATGCAGCTGCTTCCGATCTGGGCTGAGAGTCTGTGCTGCTGGAACTACCGTGGGTTCCGCTGGAGCAGAGAAGCTGGTCCTTTGCCCTCCTCTGCCTCCCACGGCTCCCATATCTCAGTCTCCTGGGTTCAGTCACAAAGCCCACATTCACCACCGACCCCTACCTTCCACCTCTTCCCCTGCCCAATTAAGTTCCCAGTTTTCCCTAGCTGGTCTTAGGAATAGTGAGACTCAAAGAATGAGAGGCGCCCAGCGTGGCTTAGGTGTCTTGCATTAATTACCCTGAGTACAGTTCTCTCCATTCCTGAATTTTTCTCCTGGTGTTCTAGCCACACTGGGTGGCCTGGCTGGCCACTGCCAGATCAGGTTTTCAGACCCAGCTATAATTACAAAGGTCTGGGTGCCTGGGTTTGGACCCCACCAGTACAACAGGAAAAGATGGCAGGTGTCCTGGCTCCTTGTAGGCTACTGTGAGATGCAGTACGTCTTTCTCATTTGAAAATAAAGTGTAGCTAGCTCATCCGCTGGATCATATTGCCAATGTTCTTGATCACTGATTTCTCTGTTTCAAGACATACCAAGGTACCATCTGAAATGTGGGTTTTCTTAGTCCCCCTGTCCAACTTGCTTGCAATGGACTGCATTGGCAGCAACTGGTGGGTTTTTTCTTAAGTTTTTATTCTATCCAACCTTCTCCGTAGGCTGTTCTGAGAGTCCAGTATTAAATCTCAGTAGGATTCATTTTTTCACCCACCTCACAGAGAAGTTATTTACCTGCTTTCCTGGTCTTGCACCATGGAGCAGCCTGGAAAGTAACCTCCCCTACTCCGTCATTTTGACCCCTCCTCTCCTGGCCATCCTAGTTTGAATAATACTTCCACTTGAAGAAATTCGTACCTTAGGAGTACCTCCCCAGTGTTAGAAGTGAACATCCAAATTTCTTTTTTTTTTTATTGTTCTAAAGAATAAAATTTAATAGACAAAATGTTAAAAGCAAACCAGTGTTGTAAGGGATCCCACGGAAACCATGCCAGGCACAGGAAATCACATAAAGGAGTTTATTAAGCAAACAGAGTGTCTCCCTGCAGGTTAAGAGAGAAAATGAGAGGAAAATAGAAAGGAAAGAGAAAGGGCATGTGCTAGAGAGAGTAGAAAAGCAAGGAGGAGAAAGAGAGCAAGTGAGTAGGAGAGAAAAGTGAGAGAAAAAGATGGCGGGCTAGCTACCGTGAATCAGTTGAATTCTGCCAGGCTAACAGGGGACCAATAATGGAGAAGGATACTGCAAGCTGACTGATGAACCAATAGCTAGCTAGGATGTTCACAGATTGACAAGTGGTTGGGAGGCAGGAAAAATGGCTGCACCAGAAAGGGCGGGGGGAACAGCTTTGTACATTACATTTCCCCCATTTCTGTTTTTATAAGAAAATCTTTTGTTCTCCAGTACTTTCTGAAGCCTTCTCTCCCCTTCCTGCCTAAGTGACTGGGGCTGGTTTTGCAGGTGAGATGTAAAAAGTCCATTCTTCCAGGGGCAGTCTTCAACTTTCAGACTTCCAGAGGCAGATGGTTTTCATGGACTTCATTTCCTTGATTTAACTGATCCACGATTTCTACACTTACTGCCTGTACCCAATTCTGGCTTAACTCCTTTACTGCTATAGGGAAAGGGGGCGATGACCATTCTGGCTTCTTCTAGCTGGGAGGGGGCAGCATGGGGCAAGCAGTTTGGAATTCCCTTTTTAGAAATCGGGTTAATCGAGGAGTCCATGCTAGAAGTCTGGTTGGGGAAGAGCAGATTGTAAAGGCATCTGGGGTTGGGTGACTCTATGAGAGAACAAAAAGACATGAATACTGGAATGAGATTAATACAATATAAATGTTGCAGAATCTAGAACATGCCAATGAATATCATGAAGATGACAGAAGTCAATAATTCCTCACCAGGGAGTGGAAGAACAGAAGTTGTTCACAAAACAAGGCCTAGTAAAGGCTAGAGAAGACAAGGCCTTTATTTGGGAACTTTAACCTTGTCCAGGTTATCAGGAGTGTAACCTGTGTTTAGTAGAGTTTTCTATACTTAGCTTTTAGTCTTTATTCTAGTGGGCTAACACAAGTGTACATCTTAAGTTACATTTAAGTATTATTTCTTTTAAAATGCCCAAGAATGACTATATTTTGATTTTAACTGTTTTGCTAGGTGTTTAAGATCAAGCTGGTCAAAGTGATCTGTTCTTGTCTGTTAAAGAGTCAGCTGTGGTTCCCACAGGGATCACTCATAGATAACTTAAGAGCAGCTTTTTAGTTCCATTAGTGCCATTGGTTAGGCGAGGTCTCCTTGATGAGGTGGCTTCCCTTGAAAGCACCAGGAATGTCTCCTTGATCCTCCTCTGCAGCAGCTGCACTGAGTTGCTTTTCCTCTAGTGGCCTCATCAACCTCCTTGATCAGGAGGTTGTGTGACCCAGAGTTGCAAACCTCCTTAGAGAAGTCCTCTTGTTCCCTGGGTTCAGGCTGACTTTGAGGGCAAGATCCAAATATGAACTTTTCTTGACCTCTGTATTTAATCTCAATCTCTAAGTTTGATCTTAACCATCAAGCAAGTCAGTCTCACAAGTCATAAAGCAAGAGTACTGGGCTTTAACTTCACTGTCTATGACTTTACAGTTATTTACCGCCTTTTATCTAATTGCGGTTTACATTATCTGTCCTATAGGTGATGGCTTACTATTCCAAGTTAATTTATGGTGTGGACACCCAAATTTCTAGACTCTCATGCAGCTTGGATTTAGGGCTCTCCAGTCAGATACCATAGGGGAGATGTGACTTGGAAGAGAACAACAGGAGTAAATGTACTCTGTACTGACCTTCTGTCCCAAGCATGGACAGAAGGTCAAGCAGCTAAGAGTGGTTTTGCAGGGTGTTGTAGGGTGGACTGCCTGATGCAGGGCTGGCATTATTAGTAGTTGCAGTAAGGTTCTGGCATTTGGGGTTTGGTGACAAAGAAAACTGCAGCCATTTCCTCATCTAGTCAATTTTACATTGTAGATTTTGCATGTTTTCTGGAAGATTATCCTTGTTTGTTTCCTCAGTCATCTCAGTGATTTTATGAGTTTCTCAACATTTTTTCAAAAATAATCAGATTAAAGCATAATTTACATACAATAAAAGTCCCCATTTTAGATGTATAGTTTGTTGCATTTTAACAAATTTATTCTTATGATCACCATCACAAGCATGATGTGGAATATTTCTACACCATCCCAAAGAGTTTCCTCTTACCCCTAAGTAGTCATTCTCTGCCCCTCTCTTCTCCATAGCCCCAGCTCTGGCACCTGGCACTGTCAATTTATTTTGTATCCCCATAGTTTTTATTGTTCCACAATTAGATTTTTTAAAACAGTAGATGATTGCCTTTGGTATTTATCCATGTTGCATATGTCATTATTTTTTGCTTGTTTGTTTGTTTGTTGATTCATGAATAATATTCCATTCAAGGGCTATTCCTCAGTTTTATCCATTTGCAAGACTGACATTTGAGTTTCCAGGTTTTTGGTTATTGTGAGTAAAGAAACAATATTTACATATAAATTTTTTGTGGATGTACATTTTTACTTTTCTTGGATAAATACCTAGGGCTTGAATTACTAGATCATATAGTTAAATGTATGTTTAATTTTGTGAGACACTGAATGTGTTTTCATATTCATAGAAATGCTTTGCATTTTCTCTGAAAGCGTATGAGAGTGAGAGTTGCTCCATATTCTTGTCAACACTTGCCATTCGCAGTCATTTTAATATAACTCATCCAGTTGATGTTTTGTAGTATCTCAGTGTGGCTTAAATTTCCTCCTAACTAATAGAGTTGAATGTCTTCTCAATAGTCTTATTACTCATTCATATGTTTTCTATGGTGAAGTGTCTAATTTTCGTGCATTTTAAAAGTTGGGTTTTGTTAAATTTTAAGAGGTATTTTAAATACATTTTATGCTTTATGAATTACTCGATATGTTTTAAAAATATTTTTTTCCAAACTATGACTTTTATTTTCTTATTAGTGTCTTTTGGAGACAAGAAACTGTTAATTTTGATGGAGTCTAATTTATCAATTTTTTAATCTGTATTTTGTAGCCTATGCCAGAAACCTTTTCCTAACCTGAAATCATAGCTTGGACAGAACTAATATTTCTACACATGGGGTCAATTTTTTTCTAGCATTGGTTTTTTTAAAAGTGTATCCTTTCCCTCTGTTAGTGCTCTCACACCTTTGATGGAAATCAGTTGACTATATATGAGTGTTTATTTTCTAGACTGTATATGGCTGTCCTTACACCTGTATCACATTATCTTGTTTCCTTTATATTTGCTGTTTTCTTATATACTTTTTATATAAAATCTTTTGTATAAAATATAAGTACTTTATATTTACTATCTTTTCGTTGCTGTCTTATTTTATTATAACTTTAAAATCAGGCAGTAAATTCTCAAAAATTATTTCTTTTCCAAAATTTGGCCAATCTTCATTTTTGCAGACTTTTTAGAAGTAGCTTGATAGCTTACTAAAAATTTGATTGGGATTGCATTAAATCTATAGATAAATTTGGAGAGAACTGGCATCTTAACAGTAGTAAGTCTTTTGATTCATTGTCTTAGTATCCCTATTTAATTTAACATTTTAGTCCTTACAATTCTCTTAGGAAAGTTTTATAATTTTCATTATATACATCTTACACATTTTAAAAACGTTATTCTTAACCATTTTATGGTTTTGAAGCTATTATGAAATGTATCATTTAAAAATTAATGTCCCAATATTCATTGTTATTGTATAGATTACATGTGGTATTTACATGTTGTCCTTAATTTCTGCCACCTTAGTAAACACATTTATTAGATTAGTTGCTTTTTTTGTAGATTCATAAGAGTTTTTAATGTAGATGATTGTTATATGCAAAAAGTACAACTTGGCTTTTTTCCTTTCTAATCTTTTCCCTTTTTATTTCTTTCTTTTTCTTTTCATTTTTTTTTTTTTTTTCTTATTGTAGTGGCTAGGACCTACAATAGTAGAAGTGGGAAGAGCAATCTCTTCCTAATTCCGGATCATAGGAGGAAAGTCTTTACCATAAAGATGGATCGTATTAGCTGTCTTATTTTTTTTTAAAGGCTTATTACCTTCATTTCTTCTTTGTTTCACCCCCGATTCTCCATATGAGAGAAAACATGCAATACTAGTCTTTTTGAGTCTGACTTATTTTGCTTAACATGATGATCTACAGTTTAATCTATTTTTTTCAATGACATGATTTTTGTCTTCTTTATGGCAGAATAATACTCTGTTATGTGTACATGCTTTATCTTCTTTCTCTGTTCATCTCTGTTCATCTTTTAGTGTTCATCTTTTAATTTAGGATGATTCTATAACTTGTCTATTGTAATAGTGCCACAGTAAACACATATCTCTATTATATGCCAATTTTGATTTCTTCTGGTATATAGTTGGGAGTGGTATAGTTGAATCATATGGTAGTTCTAGTCTTAGCTGTACTAGTTTACACTCCTACCAGTGGTGTATAAGGGTTCCTTTTATCCCATATCCTCATCAGCATTTGTTATTTTTTGTTTCCTTGGTAATTGCCTTCTGATTGGGGTAAGATAGAATCTCAATATAGTTTTGGTTTGCATTTCCCTAGTGGCTGAAGATGTTGAACATCATTTTCATATAATTATTGATTAATTGTACTTCTTTTGAGCAGTATCTCTGTTCAGCTTATTGACCATTTTTTGATTGCATTACATCTTTTTTGGTGTGAGATATTTTGGGTTCTTAATATATTCTGGTTAAGAAATGGTTTACAAACACAAATGCCCATAAGGAGTCAGGCAGGTAGCATGACTGAGTAATGTAGGCTGTCCGTGGATAATAGGGGATGGTGGGGATTGTGGCAGTATGGAGAGGCCATACTTTGTCTAAAAGTGCAACCATTAATAAATTGCCATGTGAAATGCAGGCCTGATATAACTATTTTTCTAGCTAAATCAGTAGCCTAGATTTTTGTATTATGTAATTATAAGAAATTCAAATTTATTTACAAACACAGAGTGGGTCATACAATATGAACCAAACAAAATATGTATATAAATTATCCGTCACCTATTTTTGGTGCTGTTGTAATTATTCTTAAGGACTCCTCTACTTCTACCTTGCAGATCATGGTCACCCTTCCAGGGGGATTTCTAAGTGAAACAGAATACCTTAGGCACATAGCCAGATATGAAATCAGGAAAGGGTGATAATGATGGGAAATTTGCTAAAGAAGATTCTGATAAAATGCACTCCAGGTGTTAGGAGATATTGCAGAGTAAATGCCATCAACTTAATAAATATGCTGTAACATGAAGGAATCAAAGTTACGAAGAGTAGTAATTCAATCTAGAGAGCGAGCATTGACTAAGTACAAGTGTTTGGGTCCCTGCTTTGTTCCTTGGTCTACTCTTTGAAATTATACCTAAGGAAAACATTTCTGTGCTTAGGTTCCTTGGCATTCCCTTTGCCTTTGGGGTGGTCTCTGAGGAATGTTTGGGTTTGAAGGGGTAGAGTTAATAAGAAGACACTAAAAGAACATCTGAAGGGGAACTGTGGTACCATAGAAATATAATACCATGAAACATAGACTATGTAATGACCATTTAATGCTTCTGCCAGAAAATAAGGATATATAATAGTATGGTAGCCTGCCTTTGTATACCAACAATAAAATTATTGTATAATATGGCATAAAACCAAGTAGAAGTTTTACAGTGGTCCTAAAAATGAATATGGATGACCAGTGTATAATAGAGCCATCTACATTGATAAAATTAACCAGATATTGACCATCATTTCATTTAGTCCTCTGTTGATGCCCCAAACATAATTTAATTTCAGTTAGCACAGCATTATTTTATAGTTCAGATGGCAGTGTTAAAAATGGTCCTGTAATAATAAGTATATAGATGGATTACACCATCTAAATAAAGTTTGGTTAAAATAATGAAGAGAGAGTGATTTGTTTTAAAAATCACTACAGTATTAGAGAATTATCCTATTCCTTAGTTTCTTCAGGAAACAGAGTATGGTATAGAATTTTATTATTTTGAAATCTATTTGCCTGATGGAACTATAAAATAATTGGAATAGGTTAAATTGATTTATATTATATATTTTAAATCAAGATACATTATATGGGAATGATGTAAACCAAGGAGATTTTGTGATTGCTTATATTAAAATTCAGGGCAAAGGATAACACAAGTGTCCCAAAATGCCATAAGGTCCTTTTGATGCTTTGTTGACTGCCTTCCCACACGGGAGCATTCTGGCAGTTGGGCTAATTTGAAATAGGAGCACATGCTCCATAGACACCAGAGAATATTTTGAAATCTCAGTTGGATTGCTTGGACGGTCCCCGTTGTGAGCTTTTGGTGTTCTAGCTCTGATGGGTTTTCAGGGGAGATTGCATGTCATTTGAGTCTAGCAGCTGGGAGAATGCTGTAAAATGTCCTTGGTTTGTTCTCTTGGCTATGTACTATGGATGATCCCTCTTAGGATTTTTAAGGCCTCTTTGCTGCCAACTTCTTTCCCTCTGACATGTACTTCTTGGTCTGAGATAATGCGCATTTCTTTCTGCTTTAAATTATGGGAAATGGGGTCTAAAGAAAGAGTATAGACAACTATAACATTATTTCAACTCCTCAGAGGAACCATGTCCATGTACTTTTATGTTTTTTTTTTTAAATTTAATTGCCGAGTCATTCAGAATTCATGAGTTGACTTAATTTTTCTTGGGTGAAAGTAGTAAGAAAAGATTCAGGACTGCAAAATGTTACCAATTCAACTTTTAAATTATGCATTTTACATGTAAATATTGCAAATTGTAGGATGTCTTAAGTGAATTTTTAATTCAATATTTAGCATTAAAGTTTAAATTCTTGCCTAGAAT
This sequence comes from Sciurus vulgaris, assembly GCF_902686455.1. NCBI lineage: Eukaryota > Metazoa > Chordata > Mammalia > Rodentia > Sciuridae > Sciurus > Sciurus vulgaris. Next base: position 69,267,838 of record NC_136470.1, on the reverse strand, counting down.
TTCAAACATGGAAATACACTCTAAAAGGAAGTAGGATTTTGGTTGCTTTTTTATAAGCTGAAAAAAGTTAAGCATTTCAAATGTGAAAAACACCCACCTCCCTCCTTCTTATGCTCTCAGAATTTTTTTATTATATTTAGTTAAGTTGATATGTTAAGAGTCCCTGAGACACAAACACAAAACATTATTTTATCTTTCACATTCCCTTAAATTTGTTCAAGATAAAAAAATTCTTCTAGATGAAAACTAAAACATGTTATACAACTTTTCTGATTTCTCTTAGTTTAAACATAATACACAAAAAAATTCTTAGTTTGTACACAGAAATTTCTATGTAATTCTCAGAATGCCAAGTATACATGCTTTGGGGATCTAGAGGTCTCTGTCTTCCTTCTGCTGAGATCCCATCAGGAAGGTCTCTTGGGCAGAAGACATGATGACTGTGCACCAGTATTTATATTTGTTCACATCTGATCCATGGGATGCTTAGGCATCCTTTGCCCTGATACATATAGGGGTATAGGCCCTTTTTTCACAGTGCAAATGGGACGGGTCTTACAGTACACAGCTCTAATTTAACATCCTCTCTACGAAGCCTCCTTACAAGCTTTCTCTCCTGGCCCATCCGCTCCCAGCATAGCAGTCAACGTTGCATAGCCAGCTTGTAGCCTTCTTTGTACAAATCTCCAGGGTAGTCTGTCTTAAAATTCTCTTTGATATCTCATGTATGATATCTTAAAGTCTTAGATGACTTTCTTTTAAAATCCTGTTCCATAAAGAATTCTGGTAGACAGAGAGAATAACAGTCATTTAAAACAATTCTGTTGAGAGAGAAGAGCAGATGTATTTACAAATAAATTGAGCTTTTGCATAATCTATTTTTAAAGAAATATCTCCTTGATTACAGTACAGCTGATGGTATTGTCATACTTGTTTTCTGAGACATGATTGGTGAAAGAATTTGGTATTGTAGAAAACATACATTATTGAATATCAGAAGATGCAGATCCTAACCATAAGACCTTAGACAAACCACCTCTTGGTTGCTTCCATGCGAAAATTGAAGGAATCGGATTACATCAACTTAACAACATGTATTTATTGAGTTCCTATTGTGTGCTTCCTCAGACCTTACAATATATAGGTGAAGATACGTTAAATAATCATATTTAAGTATAACTGCAAACTTGGATAGTGTTCTGACACTGAGACATGGGCTTAGACTGACGTCAGAGGAGACTTTTCTATAATGGGGTTAACATTTGTGCTAATAAGAAGGAGAGTAAGTTACTAGGTAAAAAGGTTGGTGTTTGGAGCAAAGCAAATGAGATGGAAAGAGAGGACAGAGCAAAGGTTCTGATTAAGAAGTCAAGAGAAATTTAATTGACAAAATGGATCAGATTAGATCATGTTTGGTTTAGGAGATGATGAAAGAATAGGGGTTAAGAAAGATTTCTAAATTTCTTGCTTGGCCAAGTTTAGTCCATTGTAGCCATTCACTAAATAGAGAAAATTAGAAAAGAGCCCAATTTGGAGGGGTGAGGGGGACAGGGAAAGTATTATGTTTTGTATGTGAGGTGTTCCTATAAAGCTCCTGTGAAGGCAGGGATATTCAGAGGTGAGTGCTTAGTTTATTAGAGCTGTATCCTAATTAGTTCATCTAAGTTTGAATGGACTGACTGGGTAGTAACTGTAGGCAGGTGGGATATGGCTGGGGGAGGTGGGTCAGTGGGGGCATGCCCTGGAAGGATGCTTCGTCCCTGCAGCCCCTCCCTCACCAGGTGTGTCTTATATCTCTGAAGCAAAGGGAAAAGTGTGTTTCAAGGAGCAGGGAATGCTTATCTCTGTTAGATGCTTCTGAGGGTCTAAGAATGATTATAAGTGCTGTGTAGTCACAAGAAGGTCTCTGGGAATCCTAGGGGGAACAGTTTTAAGAAGTGCAAGGTGGAAATGGGGCAGGAATGTATTAAAGATTGAGTTGGAGTCTATGGAGAGAGGGAGTATAGACAGTTCTTTCAAAAAGACTAACATGAACAATTAGAGCAAACTTTAGGAGAGGCCTGCAGGATGTAGGGAGGTAGGATTTGTTTTAGGTCGAAATAGTTGAGAATATTTAAATATTTAAATGGAAAGAGGAAGTTCCAGTGCATGAGGCATTGAAGTGTTGAGAGAGAGAGAGAGAGAGAGAGAGAGAGAGAGAGAGAGAGAGAGAGAGAGAGCAGTCTATGGCAGGGTTACTAAAGGTGCCCAGAGAATGGCATTCAAAACCCATGTAAGAGGTCCCCTTTGAAAAACTCTCCTAATCTTACAGGAGAGAGGAAGACAAGAATGAGGTGACTGAAGCTGATCTGTAGGTTTAGAAGCACGAGGTTAGAGGGTGTTTCCTCTAATGGCTTTATGTAAAGTTCATTCTAGTTTCTATAAGCGTGCTGCCTGGGTTTGAATCTAGACCATATCACTTTTTAACTATGTGATTATGTGACCTTGAGCTAGTTTGTAATTTCCGAGCTTCAGTTTTCTCTGTAAAATGAAGATACTGTCAGAAGACACCTCATGGGACTAATTGAGTACATCTGTACAGTGCTTAGTATGGGCTTGCTGTGCTCTAGAGATCAGGTTGAGTGGTAGCAGTGGTCAATAGTCATCCTCAGGATCTGGTACTGCCCGCATCATGCCCTTCCAGGATGGGTCATGGTATTTATCCCTGTTGTACAGACTTGGAGATGAAGTGACTCCTCTGGAGCCACAGAGCTGATTTTATGTGAGAGTCAGATTTCCACAGTCCAGCTTCAAACCCATATCTTTACAAGTTCTAAAAACAACTTATCTAGACTATTTCTTCTACAACTATTTCAAAACTTGAGATTTCAGGGTTAAGCCTTCGTAGAAATGTGAGGTAGATGAAGTTGGTCTTTTACAGCTTCTGTTACCCCAGAGGCTCTTTCCCTGCCAGCAGGCCTGCTCTGTTTCCCAGCTTCCAACGCTGTCCTGTGCATCTGCTCTTCCTCTGCTTACTCCACTTTGGTAGTTTTTCCTATCTGCATATTTGTTTTTCATCTTAGTTTATATATTTAAAATTTTTTTTTTTTTTTTGTCAAAAGTTGTGTGGGTTCAGTTTGAGATTAGTGAGCTGAGCATGTAGGCTACGCATCCTGCTGTGTAGGTAGCTGTGTAGGCCCTTAACTCCGGCCTCGGAGTATTGTCTGAAGTATGCAGCAGTACAGGTGCTATTGCCGGGATGGCTTCCATTTTTAGCCTTAAAAATATCTCTATTAGCATTTACTACATCAATGTAGCATGTGTACTTCCATGACCTATTTCTGTCCCAGGAGGTAGCTGCTGCTTTTATTAGTTGCCTGCTACATGATCAAATAACTTTCCGTTTCAAAGGTGTCTAACCCCCGAGGTTCTTTCAACTTCCTTTTTAAAACCCAGATACTACCCCCCTCAATGTTATTTAACTTAGAGACTTTCCCTGATATTATCAAGTGCTTGATCATTTATCATAGATGGCTTATTTTATGAAACATTTATTTTGCAAATAAACTCTTGAGAACATCGTCAGACTATATGTGAAGAACATGAAGTTCTATAGAAGGAGGGTGTTATGTGCATTTTTAAAATTAGTTGTAATCTTAACAGTATGTTATTGTGTTACTTTTTTGGGAGAATTAGGATACTGTTGCTTCAAAATAAAACAGTTTGAGATCCTGCCATAGACTTTTATATGTATTTTATATGATATAGAACAGCTGCTTTGTCGGGTCTCCCTGACCTATTTTAATCTCCTGTTATTTCCATACTGTTCCATCATTACAGGGAGCAGTCATTCTTTGTAAAAGAGATAGCAGTTGATTTGATTTGCTGAGAGTTTGCTCTGATGATTCACTGTGTTCTTTCTTTCTTTTTTTATTTTATCAGTGTTACCGAGTATAATTTACATTCCATAAAAATTACCCATTTAAAGTGTAAACTCAGTAATTTCTCTAAATGCATGGAGTTATACAACCATTACAGCAATCTCATTTTAGAAGTTTTTCACCACCTTTCTAAGAAGTCTCATTTGAGCCTATTTGCATCAGTGCCTGTACTGCTTCCTCTCCAGCTCCAGACAGCCAGTAATCTGTCTCCTGTCTCTGGAGATTTGCCTTTTCTTGACATTTTATATGTGTGGAATCATATATTGTGCAGTATTTTAGATCTGGCTTCATTAATTTAGCAAAATGTTTTTGAGAGGCTTATCCATGTTGTAACATAAATTTTTGCACATAATTTTTTTTTGTCTTTTGAAGCACATAGTTTTCTAATTTTATAATGATTACTATGACACTGCTGTTATTGCTACCTGACATCTAGAGTGCAGCAAGCCCATACTAAGGACTAATTTGATGCGTTTTATTTCTGAATAGCATTCCATTGTATGAATAGACTACATTTTGTTTCTCCATTCATCAGCTGATGGATATTTGCATTATTTCCATCTTGGGGGATGATATGAACAAGCTGCTATGACCTTCTCATGCAAGTCTCTGTGCAGACATATTTTCATTTTACTTGGGCAGACTCCTAGGAAATGGCATTGCTGAGTTATATGATATGTTTATGTCTAACTTTGCAAAACTGAAACTGTTTTCCAAAGTGACTGTACATTGCATTATCACCAGCAATGCACTGGGTACTAGTTTTTCTACATCCTTAGCAGTTCTTGCTATGTCTTGATTGTAGCCATTCTAGTGGATGTGTTGTGTACCTTATTGGGGTTTTAATATGTGTATCCCTTTAAAATTAGGTTGTTTTTTAATTGAATTGTTATGTTATTTGTATATTCTGGAAAGAAGTTGGTATATTGTTTATAATATGTTCTCCCAGTCCTGACTTTTAAATTTTTTCTTGTCTTTTGAAGCACATAAGGTTTTTAAGTTTTAATGAGGTCTCCTTTATTAATTTGTTTTATGATCATGGTGTTGGTGATATATCTAAGATCTATGATTAATTCAGGGTAACTAAGATTTTCTTCTGTGTTTATTTGTAGAAGTTTTATAGATTAGTTCTTTCATTTAGGTCTATGAACATTTTACATTGATTTTTATTATTCTGCAAGATATGAGTCCAAAGTTTCACTCTCTGCTTTACACATTATTTTCAAATTTCCATAGCTCCATTTGTTAAAAAAAAAAAAAAAGCTATTTTTTCCTCCATTTAATTGTCTTATTCCTTTGTTGAAAAAACATTTATCTAATATAATGGTTCATTTCAGTACTCTCAATCCTATGCCATTTATCTGTATATCTGTTCTTTTTAAAAAATAGTTTTAGTTGTAAATGGACACACATACCTTTATTTTACTTATTTATTTTTATGTGGTGCTGGGGATTGAACCCAGTGCCTCACACATGCTCAGCAAGTGCTCTGCCAGTGAGCTATAGCCCCAGCCCTGTATATCCATTCTTATGTTAGTATTATGCTGTCTTGAGTACTATAGTTGTATAACATGTTTTGAAATCAGATAGTGTGAATTCACCATCTTTGTTGATCTTTTTCATTGTTCTTTTGGCTGATCAAGTTTTTTGCCTTTCAGTGTATTTTAAAATTTGTTTGTTGATATCTGCCAAAAGCCTAGTGGGATTTTGATTGGAGTTTCTCTTAATCTGTAGATCAGTTTGGAGAGAACTGGCCTCTTAGCAACATTGAATCTTCCAATTCATGAAAGTAGTATATCTTTATATTTATTCTTTCTGATTTCTTCCATCAGTATTTTTATATAGTTTGCAGCATATAGATGCTGCACATATTTTGTTAGACTTACATATAAGCATTTACTGTGTTGTGCTGTTGTAAAGACACTTAAAAAATTTTCAATTTACTTCTCATCTTTCATCCCATTTATAGTTTCTACTCAAACTCTATAAATGAAATTCTCCCATGTTGTATTTGACAATTGGATGTCTTATATGCACTGGATAATATCTTATAAAAGTGATTTCTTATGTTTTTCAATTGTACTTTATGAGAGATAAAGGAAGGGATCAATCTTTTTTTATTATTTTGACTCTGATTTTTCTATGGTAGTTTAGTAAGATTGTTATGATGGTGTGTTCACATAATAGCAATGTACTAATGTAAAAGATGCAGACCTTTCTGAAGGGGTTAGGAAATTGAGTGTATAACGTCTCTATTCCTTCTTCTGTAGGTGTCGTGGTATCCCTGGAAGTGTCAGAGAGCCCTGGGAGTATCCAGGTGGCCCGGGGTCAGACAGCAGTCCTACCCTGCACTTTCTCTACCAGCGCTGCCCTCATTAACCTCAATGTCATTTGGATGGTCATTCCTCTCTCCAATGCTAACCAACCTGAACAGGTACTTCTGGTCCATCCTGTGCTGCATCTAAAATATTAATCTTTTCAGAAGAGGTGGGTAGAGAAGCATCCTGAGTATAATTTGATCTCTTAAAATTAGGTGGCATTTATAGCATGCCTATTCTGTTTAGGTCCTAACAGTCTACAGTATTAGTCAACTATCAGAAAAGACAAGTCTCTTTTTAAAAAACCATTGTTGTTACCTCCACCACCACTACAACCACTACCACCACCACCACCACCATGACCATCATCATCATCATCATCGTCATATGTTAAGAAGATTCTCTGAACCTTTTATGCAGGAACTCAGAATTGTTTGTAGAAAAACATTGGTGACAGAAAAGTACCAAGATAGGAAAAGCAAAATCTAGTTTGGCAGGAAGGGACTGACACTAACACAAGTGATTGAGAGCATACTTTTAAAAGATAGTGATAACAGTAAGGAAGTAATATTATGTATTAGTACTTGATTTTTTTCTTTGTTGATTTCATAAGCATTTAAGTATAAGTAGGCATACTAGCCAGCTCAGAGTCTCATATAAATTAGACTGTGCCACACAAAAGAATATATATGAAAAGGGAAGCTACTCCCAAATAAGCTATATCACTTTATAGAAAAAAGGCTCATAATTTATGATACCCTCTGCATAAAGTAATGCTTAGAAAAATAATGAATTGTGATAAGTGGGCACACATTTATTTATAATGATAACATCTTTTATGAATCTTTCCTGCTTCAGTAAGTTTATTACTGCCTAAAATATTTGATAAGATAAATTTTCTATTATGAAATTCAGTAAAAGCTTTTATTCCTTCAAACCAGGGAATTTTTGTAGTTAAACTAAACCTTCAAGATCATGTGTTCAACTTCATCATTTTAGGAATCAAGAAAAGAACTTGACTACAGTTCCCCCCAAATTTACAGGTAGAGCCTAAATAGAACCTTTCTGTATAACATTATGATTCCTCTTCCTTGAGTGTTTAGATTTGATAATAGAAATTGCCATTAAAGAAGTTTTAGAGACCATCTGAAATACAGAAGGGAGAGTGGCTATAGAAATTGACATAAGAACAGCAATCATGGACTTTCAAGTCTTCCCTTGTATAGTATTTATTTATATTCCATCTCCAACTATGGCCTTTCATTTTGTATATAAGAATGAAAGTAAGCATAAGAATGGCACTGCTAATGTTTTTTTAAACTCTTTGTTTTGGAATTAACTTTTTGAACTGGTATCAATATTTATGGGTTGATATTAGGGTAGCATTAAAGATATTTCTGTGTTCTAATGGGCCAGGTGATTTTAAAAAATGTATTCTAATTTGGTATGTGAGAATTTAGAACTCCAAGATAACTATGAACAGTTGTAGTAAGAAAAAGTTGGTAACTTTAGAAATAAAAATTCTCCAATAGTTGGTGCAGGAACAAATAGTTCTGTCTACCAGTTATTGTTATGTGTTTAGGAGGGCATGGAGTGGCCATTTTATTTATTTTGCTTTCTTTTGCAGGTCATTCTGTATCAGGGTGGACAGATGTTTGATGGTGCTACCCGGTTCCATGGTAGGGTAGGATTTATAGGCACCATGCCAGCCACCAATGTCTCCATCTTCATTAATAACACTCAGCTCTCAGATACAGGCACCTACCAGTGTTTGGTCAACAACCTTCCAGACAGAGGGGGCAGGAACATTGGGGTCACTGGCCTCACAGTGTTAGGTGAGTGACAGAAAACTTCCAGGTACCTTGCATTTTATTTTTGAATCCACTGTCAGGCATGTTTACTTCTCTTTCTTCTACACTCTGGGTCTGCTTATGTTCCTTTTCTGCCTTCCTTCCTTAAGGTCCCTCTCTTCTGTACTGCTCCATGTTTCTTACACATAGGTTTTCTACTCCCCTCTTAATTTCTGGTGGTCTCTAAAACTTGTTTAATGGCACTTTGTGAAGGTAGATAACGGTGGTATAAGATAACATCTGAAGTGGTCCCACTCTTTTCTTAAGCTTCTAGATAGGACAGAACCCTCTGCTGAGAGCACATTAGATGATGAATTATTTATTGTGAGTCTGAAGAAGAAGTTTCAGTGTATGTGAGAACAATACTATAACTTCCTGTATATATAATATGTAGTAGATCTATGACAATTTTTAGCTTGTACCTATTGTCCTGGCATAATTTTAATACCACTTTCATTTACATGTCAATTTCTCAGTATTCCTGTTTCTAAAATAAAACACTGACTTCTAAATGTGTTCTTGTGGTCAAAGTGGCTGAATTCAGTTCATTTGGGGAGATGGAGGAAGTACTCAGAGGAAACCAGTTCTCTTAATTCTCCTCCCTCTCAGGTTTCAGAACCTGCCTCCACAGTCCCTGTCAACTCCACCCCCACTTGGCCTTCCATTGGGCAGGCAAGTCAGGATGCCAGTGTTGGGGATTCTTCCCATTGTCCGTCTTTGGATCAGAATATGCTATAACCCTAGTGCCTGTTTCTCCCAGTCTTCAAATAGAATTAAAAACTGAAGACCAGATTGAAGATTCTTATTCATTAAATAATCACTGTATTATATTCAAAATAATATAGACTTTTAAATACTCTGAGTACTGGGTACAGAGTACCAATGAAATTAAATATTCTGATGCTTATACCTTAAGTTGTGTAACTGGCCTCCTACATTATCCACTTACTTAATTTATTAAAGGAAGGAAAAAAGTCTTTATTTTATAGTTGATGTTATATCCAAGGAATTATTTTGGGTTTTCCGTCAGAGAAGTCCAGTGATAATGTTGAAGGGAGTGAATTGAGGATATTGGTGTACCCTGCCACAGCACTTGCACTCTTCCTACCTATACCCTTTTCATTATTCCCCCAGTCACTCTTGCAGCTGATTCCTCTGTCTTCTCTTATATCCTCTACATACTCTGTGCTAATTTTCCATTCATGTATTCATTCATTTTTGAAAGGATGAGCTATTTATTGAAAAGTTAATAGCATTATAAGTATACCAGTACTGGAACTTAAACACTGGTGTCTACATTCCCCAATATGTGACTTTAAGCCATGGGCTTAGTTTATATTTTTACTACTTAATTTTTACTTAAGTATTCTTTTTTGTTAATTTTTTGTTCCTTGTCCTTTATATGTTCTTTTCTGTCTTAATGATCATAAAACATCCACTGCATTACCATCAACTTCCTGTCACTTGGATCCTTACTCTAATTTTCCCCACCAGAGCAGAATTTGGTATAAAATTCATCTGTTTGGGTTCTGTTTGGGAAATAACAAAAGAACTTTACTAACATGGTCTTAAGCACAGAAGCTGGCAGGGCGAGCATTCTATTTCTTGAAACTCTCTATTAACAGTGCCCTTTCAACTGTTTTTAAAGGTATCATGTTGAAATGAGGATCTTAAAAATTCTCTTTAAAGAAAACAGGGTGAGACCAAGACCATATGTACCTTGAAAACATAATCAAACATCATAGCCCTTTTTACATATTTGGCCCCTGCCAAACGGAAGTTACAGGTTCTGCCATCGAAGCCCAAGCCCCATGACTTAATGCATGACTGTTCTCTGTCTTCTGGCAGGAGGTTGTCTCCTAGTGTGTGTTCCCAAAACAGTGTTACCTGAGGTTCCAGTGTACTGAATGCTTATGTTGTCTCTGTTATTGTTTGGCTCACAGTAAATATGTACTTAATATCATTTATTCTTCTTATTGTAGTTCCTCCTTCTGCCCCACACTGCCAAATCCAAGGATCCCAGGATATTGGCAGTGATGTCATCCTACTCTGTAGCTCAGAGGAAGGCATTCCTCGGCCAACTTACCTTTGGGAGAAGTTAGACAATACACTCAAGCTACCTCCAACAGCCACTCAGGGTAGGTACAGAGCTACTTTAACCATTTTATTAGTTATAGGAAATTCTGAGATTCATTAAGTAATTTTAGTAGATTTTGAGAAATAACTCTATTTGAAACTGCTGAAAAAGCTTTCTGGATCATTTTCTGTTTAGACCTTAAAGTGAATAAAGCATTTCCTATCTTTTCTCTTTGTTCATTTAGCAGTAAAAATGCATGGAAATTCTATTCATCAGAGTAAAGATTTAAAGTAACTGAATGATAGCTGCTTTGAATTACCTTTAAGACTATCCTTGACATTTGTATCTGAGAACTCACTTCATATTTGAAGCACAGCTGTCTATTTTAGTGTGAGAAACATCTGTATAGTCACTCATGAGAAAGTTTCTAGTCTGAAAAGAGGAAGAGGAAGAAGATAGGAAAGAGAACAGGAAAAGGTCTCATAGCTAAAGAGATTCAGGAATTGATTACACCAGACAAAGTGCAGGTGGAGGAGACATGAGTGTTATGAATGGTGTTATAAATGGTTTTCTACATATAAATTCAGCTCTTTAAATATGAATTTAAAAGAAATATGCTTGTAAAATTAAAGAAATTTTATGAAATAAAACAAGGGAATATTGTATGTAAAATCTATTTCAAGACAGTAAAATTTAGTAGCTTCAAGTTTTGCATCATCTCTAATACCTAAAATGTTCCTTGTAGCTTTCCCATGGATAATTTATGAATCTTTTTTTCCATACTAGAGATTGAACCCAGGGGTGCTCAATCACTGAGCCTCGTCCATCGGCCTTTTTTATATTAGAGACAGGGTCTTGCTGAGTTGCTTAGGGCCTCACTAAATTGCTGAGGCTGAATTTCAACTTGGAATCCTCCTGCCTCAGCCTCCTGAGTCACTGGGATTACTGGTGTGTGCCACTGGGCCTGGCATGAATCTTAACTTAAATATAAAGACTTGGCCATTAATGGAGAGGCCCCGTACCACCCTATTGTGCCAACTTTGAAGCCTACTGATGGTCCTTGCCTGCCGTAGAAAAGGAACCTCCTAAGCTCTTTGGTGGATTTAGACATATTAAAGAAGCAGTGCCATCAGCCTCTGACGTGCTTGCAGGAATCACAGCACTATAGTGGTGGACCTTACCATCATCTTTCAGTTCACCTAGTCCTGAATTCATTCTTTTAAAAAACTTCTTTTCAGCATAATAACTTTTGAGTTACCTTGATAATAACTACTTCAATTGATTGTTCATTGCTGAGTGTTTCAGATGTACTGTGGGATAAATAATTTAGCACTTTTGGTGGACTGACTTGTTATTCTCACCATTGTAAGTGGCAAGCTTAAAATAGCTCTTGTCTTGAAATGCTAAAAACTATCTTCAAATTCCAGATTTTCCAGTAGTTATTTCTGTAACAGTTTACCTCTTTGATCCTGTGGTACTTTTTTCTGTAAAATAAAGGGGTTATACAGATTCAAACCCACACAGATATAGTCATCTGATCCTTTGTTTTTGACAGAGGTGCCAAAAACATACACTGGAGAAAAGACAGCCTTTTAAACAAATGGTGCTGAGACAACTGGTGATCCTTATGTAGAAGGATGAAAGTATCTCTTTATCTCTTACCCTGCACAAAAATCAACTCAACATAGATCAAAGACCTTGGAATTAGACCAGAAACTATGCAACTCCTAGAAGAAAATGTAGGGTCAACATTCTAGCTTTTAGGCACAGGCAGCAGCTTTCTTAATAGTAGCCCTTAAGCTCCAGAAATAATGCCAAGAGTTAATAAATGGGGTGACTTCAAATTAAAAAACTTCTGCACAGCAAAGGAAATAATTAGGAATGTAAAGAGAGAACCCACAGAATGGGAGAAAAATCTTTGTTAGCTACACTTCTGAGAGAGGATTAATTTCTAGAATATATAAAGAGCTCAAAAAATTTTACACCAAAGAATTAAACAACCAAATTAATAAATGGGCAAATGAATTAAACAGATATTTCTTAAAAGAAGAAATACAAATTGCCAACAAATACATGAAAAAATGTTCAGCATCATTAGCGATTAGGGAAATGCAAATCAAAGGTAAAATGAGATTTCATCTCACACCAGTCAGAATGGCAGTCATCAAGAATACAAATAATAACACATACTGGAGAGGATGTGGAAAAAAAGGAACACTTTTACACTTTGGTGGGAATACAAATTAGTACAACTGGCATGGAAATCAGTATGGAGGCTCCTCAAAAGACTAGGCATGGAGCCACAATATGACCCAGCTGTACCACTTCTTAATCCTGAAAATTAAAGTCATCTTACTACAGTGATAAATGCATACCCATGTTTATAGTAGCACAGTTCACAATAGCCAAACATGAAACCAGCTTATGTGTCCCTCAATGGATGAATGGGTAAAGAAAATGTGGTATATATACACAATAGAGTTTTATTCAGCCATAAATAAAAATGAAATTATGCCATTTGCGGGAAAATGGATGGAGCTAAAGACCATTGTGTGTGTGTGTGTGTGTTTTTTTTTTGCCCATTTTTAAAATCTGTTCTAATTAGTTACACATGACAGTAGGATACATTTTGACATATCATGCATAAATGGAGTATAACTTTTCATTCTTCTGTTTGTACATGATGTAGTTACACCAGTCAAGTAATCATATGTGCATATAGAGTAATAATGCTGATTCATTCCATTGTCTTTCCTAAACCCCCTCCCCTCCCTTCACTCCCCTCTAATTCAAAGTACCTTTATTCTTCCCTAGTCCCCCCTGTTTTATTGTGAATTAGCATATGCATATCAGAGAAAACATTCAGCTTTTGGTTCCTTGGGATAGGCTTATTTCACTTAGCATGATATTCCCCAGCTCCATTCATTGACTGGCAAATGCCACAATTTCATTCTTTTTTAAGGCTGAGTAATATTCCATTGTGATGTATACCATGTTTTCTTTATCCATTCATATGTAGATGAACACCTAGGTTTGTTCCATAGTTTAGCTATTGTGAATTGAGTTCCTATAAACATTGATGTCCTGCATCACTGTAGTATGCTGATTTTAAGTCCTTTGGGTATAAACCAAGGAGTGGGATAACTAGGTCAAATGGTGGTTTCATTCCCAGGTTTTCTGAGGAATGGAGACCATCATGTTAAGCAAATTAGTTCAGACTCAGAAGGTTAAGGATCGGATGTTTTCTCTTGTAAGTGGAAGCTAGAGAGGGAAAAAGGAAAAGAAAGGTGGGGGATGGACCTCCTAAAAATCAAGGGGAGATCAGTAGCAAAAAGGGACTAAGGGGTGGAAGACAGGGAGGGAGGGGGAACATACTGGGGAGTAATGCTGGCCAAATTGTATAGTTGTATTACGTGCATGTGTGACTACGTAACAACATATCCCATCAACTGTACAACTAGAATGCACCAATTACAAAATGTGGAAAACGAGGAGAAAGGGGAAAATAAGACAAAGGGGTCAACAGTTTCATCCTCAAGATCCCTGTGGTGGCATTGAGATCCCATGATCGATACTGAAAACATTTCTGTGGAGTAGTGGATGAAGTTTGGAGTTATAAATGAGCGTTTGACGATGGTTGTCTGTCTCTAAGATGAGAAGTACCTATAGAGTGAACCTTCCGTACCTCTTTGTTTTTGGATATGGTATCTGTTAGATTTCGTAGTATCCTCTTCACAACTTGAATATTCTTTGGTACTTTAGGTATGAATGTGACTTCGAATGCCAAGAAAGAAAACCTTTGTCTTTCATATTCAAACTCTGGATTAATTATCAGAGTTACTTTGGATAATTTTAGCTATCATAATAGTACACACAAAATGAGTTAGATTTTTATTTTAAGTTCACCTTTTCATGCCCATGCTTATAAACTAGATCTCAAAATAACATACAATCTCAAAATAATTTAGACTTTTTACAGATTTACTTCACTAATTTGGTTCTTTTTCTTTAAATGCCAGTGATGATCATAACCCTATTACTTCATTAATACATTATTTCATTATCTAAACTTATGTGTGCCCACAAAACATACACACTCAGTCCTTATTCTGTGCAAGTATTTCAGGGTAGAGTATTGAAGAGGTAGAGAAATAAAAATATGAAGAGATTTATCTTCATCCTGGAGCCCATTGTCTAATGGAGAAGACAGATGTAAAGAGATTATAATAGTACAACATGCTTAATGATATAAAAATTCATGAAGTTTAAAGGAGATAGTCTCCTTGAAGAGATGAGGAAGAACTTTATAGGGAAATTCTTGAGCAGGAAAGGATTTGAAATGAATGGAAATTTTACCAAGTAAAAGGGGTATTCTAAATAAAATGATGCATGCAGAAATCTTGCAATTATAAAAGTCTGTCATTTTTAAGTAAGAAGATCTATCACGATGATATAAAAGTATATGGAGCTGGGCGTGGTGGTGAATGCCAGTAATCCCAGCGACTTGGGAGGCTGAGGAAGGAGGATCCGGAGTTCAAAGCCAGCCTCAGCAAAAGCAAGGCACTAAGCAACTCAGTGAGACCCTGTCTCTAAATAAAATACAAAATGGGGCTGCTGGGGATGTGGCTCAGTGGTCGAGTGCCCCTGAGTTCAATCCCCAGTACCAAAAAAAAAAAAAAAAAAAAAATCCATGGAAGTTTGGGCAGGGAAGAGCATGGCAAGATCAAGTTCAGATTATGGAAGTCTTTATTTAGCATGCAAGAAATTTGGGGTATTACCTTTGATTCTGTAGATGTTTATTGACATAAAACAAGAAAAGATTGCATTTTAGAAGCAGTATCAGAAATCAGAGTGAAGAATTGGCAGCCAGGTCATAAATGGGAAGTTTTAATAATAGCTCTATCAGGAAGTGAAGAGGGCCTGAACTAAGTCTCCAGTGATGGAGATGGAAAAGAGAGGTGTTAGGATTCAGGAGAGATTGAAGATTGCCTATGTATGAGATGTAGTTAAATGTTGGAACTCAGGAAAGAGAGTTAATTCAGATTTCTGTCATGGTGGTCTGAATGAACACTAATGGTATCAACTTCCAGGAGGAATTTGTGCAGGTTTGCTTGAGGGAGGTAATGAGTGAGTGAATGGTCTCCTGGAACTTCTAGGTGGAAATTGAAATGACAATGGTAACATTTCTTGAGCACTTAGTGCCATTTTGAGAATGAACATTTAACAGTCAACATGGGGCATACTGTTTGAAAAGAATCCACTGATGTTATGCTAAAATCAAGAGCTAAGTCAGCACTTCTGGAAACCTGGACAGAAACATGGGAAAGAAGCAGTGGAGATTTCATCAACTAGTCTAGCTTATAGCTGTTGCTGTGTTATAAATGTGTGCTCATGACCTTGTCTGCTGCAGCTGGCAAGTTATTCTCCTTTTTTTATTTATATATGTTTGATTTTTAAATGACAAGTAAAATTTGTATACATTTTAGTACACCATGTGATCTTTTGATACAGTCATATATTGCAGAATGATTAAATTAAGCTACTTTAATATGTGCATTATCTCACATACAACTTTTTGTGGTGACAACACTTAAAATCTACTCATAGCAATTTCCACGCACATTAACTGTAATCATCATGAGGTATAATAGTTCTCTTTAGCTTATTCCTTCTAAGTGAAATTTTGTGTACTTTGAAAAATATCTTGATTATCTGCTTTTCCTTCAGCTTCTGGTAGTAACTACTCTCAGTTTCCATGAGTGGTGGTGAATCACTCTTGCAAATAAGTATTAATTTACAATACACATGGTATATTTTATACAAATGCTATGAGTGGTATTCAAAGAAATAATAGGTTTTGCAAACAAAACAGGCCTAACCTGGGTAACTTTGATGTGGATTCTACATAATATTGTTGATACCAGTGTATAAAAACAGTATGTTATTCAAATACTGCCCAGGAAAGTTCGTTAGTGGTTTCTAGTATTTCAGTGTTTGCTATAGACTTCAATTCTTTGTGAATACTTTAATAGCAGAAATGCAAAGATAGGATGGGAATGCTGCTGAAGAATATACTGACATGAAATCAGAAATGGATTTAAATCTGAATTGGCAAAAACAATATCACTTTCCAATGGCAAAAATCAAAGTCAAGGAAAATATTTTCATTGTTAAATAAAGAAACTGAGCTATTGTGAAGCAGCATGTATCCTAACATCCGTAAGAAATGTGCTTTTGAACCTTCTCCTAATGTGGGCAGGTTCTTCCATATCCCTTTTCTGAGTTCCATCTTAATTCAACCAGCATTAACACAAAAATGAAATAAGAATTTCCAAGTTTAGAGAACAAACAAGGATTAGGCCTTGGTTAGTATGCTTAATGCCATATATTATTTTAAACTTCTCTTTCAGAGTGATGGAATTTAAATAATAAATATTTGTATTATCTTTTAAGTTTTTGAATAGATTTTATTTGACATTTATTTTGTGTTACCGTTTTTTTTTTTTACAAATTTTTATCATTAAATGTCTTTCAAGTTGAGATCAGTTTTACATATTATTAAAATACATAATTTTGACATAATATGTTCAAATAATGAACCATGTATTTATTATTGTGTCTTTTATAACAGAATGTTTCTGAGATTTTTATATAAAAATAATTCACCATTTATTGTGGACATTTGCTATTTAAAATGCATAAATCATATGAAAGATGATAGAACTGGAAATGTACACTTACATTTGTTTCTCATTCTGAAGGGTGTTCTGGATTAGGTGCATTGCTTGTATAAGATAAATGCTACTATGAACTAAAACAGTAGGGCTTGATATCCTTTGAGGTTTCCAAACTCAATCGAACTTTCCCCATTTTTGAATAAAAAAGAGCATCAAAGAAGTAACTTGATTTTAGCAAATTACTTCTGTACCAGAGCAGACCCAGAGAAGTGACAGATTGAGGAATTAGCCTTGCTAGTTTCAGGAAGGGCTGTTTGCTACAGACAGTCTGGTATTTACTGAAGAGTCCTCCTGTCTCTGCTTTGCCTGGTATACATAAACAGCCCTGTTCTGTTGCTGTTTAATCTTCTCTTCAAAGTGTATGTCTCATTCCCTGATAACATTATGAGTTGACCATGGTATCTCACCCTTATTTAATAGCACTTTTCTAGCATCATGTTCATGTTGTCTGCATCTGTAGAGACAAAGGGAAGAATAATGACAAAGGGAAGAATAATGACTTCACCTTTAAAAAATAACTTTTTAAAGCAATAAACTAGAGTTTAGCTGTTTCTACATGCCAGAATGCTGGTTGGAGCAGCTGTTTAAAATTTCCCAAATTGTCTCTGGAAATGCCAAAAAAATTACTGGTTTGGTGTGAGCTTATCAAATTTCTAGAATTTGAGTACTTAAGGGGGAAAAATAATTAAAAAAAAGAGTATGTGGAATTGTGGGGTTGGTTGCCCAGATTATGGTTTTCTTGCATGATGACATAGGACGTGTGTGGGAGGGGGAGATAGGCAGATGGCTTGGTTTGTAATACTAACAGCGTTGGAGCATCACATGCTTAGGAAATATCCTATAGCTGTACCTTATAGAATGATGCAGTTGTAAATGTCTTTCTAGAAATCCAAGTGTATGTATGGTGATAATGAGCTTTGGACTTGGACAGATCTGATTTTAGAGACTGCCTCTACCTGTGTACTATTCAGTCTTAGACAAGCTGCATAGCTACTCCGGAATTTGTCATCTTTGAAAAGTAGAGAATATAGAACCTAAGCTTGTTATGAAGATTAAATGGGACATTTAAAGCTCAGTACAAAGTATGTGGTACATGGTAGATACCAAAAGAAGGTAGTGCTTTTTTCTTTTTTGATTGAGACATCTTTATTTATTGAGCACCTTTCTTTGTGCTGGATAATTTCTTAGTGTGGTGATGTGATGATTGATAAGACAAACCCAGTCCTCACCTTAACAAGACCTGAAGGCAAACAATTAAGATAAATGGATTAAGGCCTGCCAGGGCTAGAGAATATGAGGTACTAGGGGAGCATATAGACGAAACATCTAATGAAGGCTTGGGAAATCAATAGAACGCAGAGGAAGAAAAAACCCTCTGATCCTGGTCTAGCCCAAGTATGTGAGCAAATTCACTGAACCTCACTTCCCGTGCCTCCTCCCAGCACCAAAAACCCTCAGAAATTTTTTTTTTTTTATTTTTAAGGAAAAGAAAATAATATACAAGGGCAAACCAATTAACCACTAAGAATATATACTTCATGGTGTGAAATACAACCCAAATGTCCCAAATTATCAAGTATCCTGTCTTGGATATGTAAGATGTCATATATGGGTTCAACCTTTGTAAATGCTCCCATTAAATTTTTAAAAATAGGATCTCTCCTTTTCATATACTGTATATTGATGCTAATTAAAGTGTGTGTTTGATAATTCAGAATCATTCCTTAACACACATTCCATTTCATTATGTTGAAAGGTGTTTTGGTTTGGATATAAACTACTCTTATTGCAAGAATATTCAGAGGTCAAATGGATGCGGATGGATATCCTGGAATATAACTGTAGGTCTGTGGGGTATGGCTGGAGGAGGTGGGTCACTGGGGGCATGCCATGGAAGGGCACATCGTCCCTGAAGCCCTTCCCTGCTCCCTTTTTCTATGTGTCCTTACTGCCCCAGGGGAGCAGCTTTTCTCTGCCATGTCCTTCCCCCCATGATGCTTTGCTTCACCTTGGGCCCAAAGCAATGGAGTTAGCTGTCTATGAGCTGAAACTTCTGAAACCTTGGGCTCTACATAAACTTTTCCTCCTCTGAGTTGTTGTTGTCAGGTATTTTGATCACAATGCCCTACAGCTGACTAAAGCAGGGTAACCCTGCAACACTGATGTACGGGGATCTTTCAGTGATTTGCTCATGCTTGGGTCCATCTGGGCCAGTGCTTGTCTCCTTTCTCAGGTTCTGTTGATTTCCCAGGCTCTTCTGAGAGTCCCTCCTGTGTTCTCCTAGCACCTGTGTTCCCCAGCCCTGGCTGGCACTTCGCCCATTGATTGTAATTGCTTGCCTTCTTGTCTCACTTTGTCCTTTTCACCATTGCATCACCATCCTCAGAAATTACTCCACACAAAGGAAGGTGCTCAGCACACATGTAAGTACTAAATGAAGGGACTGATAAAGACATGCATGCTGTGATCAGATTTGCTTTTGCTGACCCCTCCTCTCTGTCTGCCTTTGATCTAGATAAAGATGAAGGCTGCTTCAGAACCTAGATAACTGAGTCTCAGTTTCACCTAAAACATAAGTCAACCCAGTGACGTTAGCTCCAAATGTTGCTCCAGGCACACTTGGAATTTTGCCAGAATTCCTTTTTTTTTTTTTAACTTATGCCATTAGAAAGCTTTTTCTACATATTTCTAAATTTTCAGCTATTTTGAATGACTAAGATGACAGGATCTATTATCCTTCCTGTGGAAGAAGGCAGAGAAGTCTAAAGCTTACAGATAAGCCAGCCAGCCATCCAGTTAGAATTTCTAATGAGCAACTGTGTAGTCTTATTACTCATTTAAAGCATCAGTCACTTTATCTGTTCAATGGGATGAAAATACTATATAGGGTCTGTTGGGGACTGTGCAATGTTGACCACATCGGCAGCGAGGAGGTTAATTGACATAAGCACACTCAGGTGATTTGTCGTCCACGCACACAATGTATACACATGTGTTCTCGAGCACTCCTAATTGTGCCTGCTCGGACTCCTAGCGTCTGACCTAATCTTTGCGTAAGAGGCGTGGCCCTGCTCTCCGCCTCCTGGAGGTGATATAAGCGTAGGCGGAGCAAGACAGCGGAACACACAGCAGCAACTAGCAGAAAGAAGCAGCACAGCAGCTAGTAGAAAGAAGAACACAGCAGCTAGCACAAGTGGCAAGCAGAAAGAAAAGACAGCGGAGCAGCAGCTAGTAGGCAGCGGTGGAAGGCAGATCGCAGAGCGGAGAACTGAGATGCATCACTAAAGCACCTTAGGTAGATGCACCCTTAGTTCACAGGATGCAGGACGCACCAGTAAGAAGCAGCAGACCTTAAGTGAGGCGTAGCAAGTCTCTCTTCCTCTAAGCTCTAAGCAAAGCCTGTCCTTCTCTCAAAGTCTCTCTCTCTTAAGCAAAGTCTCTCTCTCTCTCCTCTCAAAGCAAGTAAGCCTCATTTCCTCTATCCTCTATAAACAAACAAGAAAGCAGCGCACTAAAGAGAAAGATAGAAGTAGCTCAGTTTCCAGTCCACCACCTATAAGACCCGTGCAAGTTGTTGCTGCAAGCGGTGACAAATATCCACGGAATTTGTACCACAAAGAGCCAGCAACAAGGGTCATTATAAAGATTGAGATAATAGATAAGCTTATCTAATGCTTGGCACATATTCATTAACTTTGATTTTATTATTTTACTATTTTTATAATATTTTATCATTTTATTTTTTTAAAGCATTCTTTTCTGTAACCTTTAATTAATTAATTAATTAATTTTTATGTGGTGCTGAGGATTGAACCCAGTGCCTCATACATGCTAGGCAAATGCTCTACCACAGAACCACAACCCCAGCCCATATTTTTATTATTACTAAGCCATTTACTATTACTAAGCCATTTACTATTACTATTACTGTTTTATAGGTCTAAGTAATCAAATTATGTTGATATTAATGAATTGCAAAAATGGGAACTTTCAAAACATGCCTGGGTGCTACCAATATGGTGACTTTGAAAATATACTATTCAAACCTCCTGATGGGGGAAACATGATTAAGTGATAGATAGCCCCAGCTGCTTCCCTCTCAGTACACCTCTGCTTCCCATCAAGGCCAAGCTTCCCTCAGCATGCTCTTAGCTGGTGGGCAGAGTGATGCTACCAATACAGACTTGTTCCTGTAAGGCATGGGTTGCTTTTAATGGGTGATTTTGGCTTATGGATTCCCCATGTGTCTGATGGAAGCTTCCATAAAACTGTGCTACAGTCTGAGACTCTCCCTGTCCAGACTACCTTCCTTCCTTCTCCCCTTCACAAAGGTCAAACCTGCATTGTAGTCTGAGGTTCTTCTGTTTCCAACTTCTCTTCCATTTCTTTTACTTATGTTTCCTCCATAAAAACCTCATTCTCACCTTAGTACCTGCTTTTTAGAAAATTTGAGCTAATCCAAGAATTGTAATAGTTGTTGGAAGAGAGCACAAGGTATAGATTTTCTCCATCAATTATAAAATTGATATTATTATAGAGTCTAACTTGATCTTTATGTTATTGCGTTTCATCAGAATTAAAATATGGTGCTACTAATCACAAATTCTCTAGAACAAGCATTAGCCACCCTTTCCTTAGGGGAGACCCCTAGAATTTAGGATATAACATGCTAATATGCAGACTGAATTTAAAAATTGTTGCTATTGAGGACAGTTAGTTTTGGGTCTTTAGCATGTAGTTTTAGTTGTTAACATTCATGAACCAAAAATTTCTTCCCCTCAAATAAACAAAATTGGCAACCATCCAGGATATCTATTTTTATAGTTGAATCTTCTGCCAATTTCTTTGGTTTTCTTATTCATTCTATCAAATCCTTACTTGATTATTATTTTTGTGACAGACCAGGTCCAGGGAACAGTCACTATCCGGAACATCAGTGCTCTGTCTTCAGGTTTGTATCAGTGTGTGGCTTCTAACGCCATTGGAACCAGCACCTGTCTTTTGGATCTCCAGGTTATCTCACGTAAGTATGTGGAATCACGAAGTCAACTCTAGGTGTGAAACTCCAAGATCTTTGTTAAACCAGAAAACAAATTGAGGTTATCTGAAGATTAAATAGAAATTCTTTTGATTTTAATAATAATTGAAAATATTTTGTAAATATCAGTGTACTTTTGAAGTATATGATAATTTTTATGACAAATTGTCTTTCTCCTCAGGATCATCAGAATTAATTCTTATTTCATAGTGCTATAGACATATAAATTTACAATGAGCTTTTATCTGTGGCAAGACCTTCTTTTTTTCCTAATCTTTTATGTATGCCTGATTGTTGGGTATCTGCTTATAAATAGACAGTGAAGAAAATTCCTTTTTAGTTGAGAATTCTGGTTTATTTGAATTCTAGTTGCAAAGGGAGTAATATGACTAGGATGAGATCATTAGGTAGCCCATGGGGAGCCAGGCTCACTTGGATCACTCAGGCAAATTGGATAGGCACTGTGTTCCTGCTCTGCTCCAGCTGCTACTCTCTTGAAGCTGTGTGAGTTGCTTAATGGTTTATTCCTTCACCAGATGTTGAGAGCCTACTATGTGTTAGTCTTAGCCATTGGGGATATAGGACGTTGTTTGAGGTTTAGCTTTATATGGATGTGATACTTTAGGCAGTTTTGTATGCCCTAAGCAGGATCACATATGTTTATGCTTTGCATGGATATATACAATCTCTCTCTCTTCCTCTTTCTTTTCTTTAAATCTACCTTAAATATATTTTGCAGCCCAACCCAGGAGCATTGGACTGATAGCTGGAGCCATTGGCACTGGTGCAGTTATTATCATTTTTTGCATTGCACTGATTTTAGGGGCATTCTTTTATTGGAGAAGCAAACATAAAGAGGAGGAGGAAGAAGAAATTCCCAATGAAATAAGGTTTGTATATGTCAGATGATTTGTCCTGAATAGCCAAAATGTGTTTCTGTTCATTTTGGCAGTCAAGATTTCTTTGCTAATCTTATAACTCTGATAACCAAGGTAATTAAAGTGGCCAGATGATATTTTCTTGAGTGTTATATCACTTTTCCTAAAGATAACAGTCAGCACTTTCCATTAGGTCAAGAAAGATCCAGCACATGCCCAACTAGGAGGATACCGATAAAATGTTTCTCTGCTCCTCTGTATCTCCAGGGTAGGTGGGGTTCAATGACTTCCACAACAGAAAAATTCATTTAATATGTGTGGTTAACATCAGGCCATAATAGATGGGAACATAAAGCAAGAAGGAGGACCTTAAAGGCATGCTGGTTCCTTACATACTATCTTGGTGTAAATGACGATGTATTAGCTTGATTTTCATTACTATTACAAAATACCTGAGGTAGGAATTTTGTTATAGCGGTTTACAAAAGAGTTTTATTTTGACTCAGAGTTCTGAAAGGGGAAAGGAGGCCTTATCTGATGAAGGAGATAAGCTGCCAGGAGCCAGTCATGGAGTTCCACCCTTGTGACCACATCTAATCCAAATCATGTTCCGAAGACCTCATCTCCAAAGTGATTAAATTTTCACCCTCAAATAACCTCACAGAGGGGATCAAATTTCAACATCTGAACCCTTAGGGAGCACTCATACTGTAAACACCATAGCAGACAGTTCAGATAAGAAAAATGAATGCCTTAAGAAAAACAATGTCAACGTGATCTTTAAAGAAGAGTGACTTTTGGCATCTTGTGGAGATTTGATGTTTCAGTTTCAGTCTCGGCTTTCATTATACCATATCCTTGTTGAAAATGCTTTAATGGGTCCAGTTTCTTCAGCAGGACCTGCATAGCCTTCAGGATCCAACCCTTACCTGCTTCCCTGGTCTTCTTTCTAATGGCTGTCCTGCTTACTCTGTGTTCTAGGCTACTTTGCATTCTCCCTGCCTCAGGGTCTTTGCTCAAGCTGCTGTACTCTTCCTGGCCCATACACTTTCCTCTTTTGTAATCTATTAAATAAATCTCTTGATTTAATTCAAGACTCGTCAGGCATCACCTCCTCACATACAGTGTCTTTTTGACCTCTTACCAACTTTTCATACTTTATAGATGTTTTTGCATTGATTGTCACCCCCGTTTGACCATAGGCTTCCTGGATTTTTTTTGTTTTGTTTTTTTTGGTGGTGGTGCTTAGGATGGATCCCAGGCCTTGGCATGCTAGAGAAGCACTCTACCTCTGAGCTACATCAGCCTCAGTTAGGTGTCATTTCTGCATGAAATATATAGCAGAATATACTCAATAAATGATGTTAAATAGATAACATCTAAATTAATGACATCTGTTTGCCTCTTTTAATTCTTAAGAGTTTGGGCTGTATATAGAAATAAGTTACTGAGGAAAAAGATTACTAAGGAAAACCTCTCATAAGCATAACCACAAATGGGGAAATTTGATTTCTCAAACCCCAAATGATAATAAAATCAAGCCAAGACTAATAATTTCTTGAAGTTTTCCATATATATAGATAGCTTATTTTTGTATCTATTTGATGGAAACCAACTCAGTGGATTTCTTCATGGACTATTTAGAATGTATATGCACACACACACACACACACACACACACACACACGTAGTGTTTACACACACAAATACATATATGCATGTATTAGAAGGGACATTCTTTGAGAAATTTGATAGTTCCTTTTCTACTTTTAGAGATTGAGAAACAGAGGAGAGATTTTCTTGATGACTGTTTCACAGGGGGTAGGTACCAAAGCTGAGGCCATGCGTGGCTGCCATATTTGCTTTATGATAGAAAATTTGTTTCAGACATATTAGCCTTAACATAAAAATGAAGATTCCTAGTAGTATGATAGAATAATGTAAAGTAAATTCTAATGAGAACTTTTTGTTCCTTCTCAGAGAGGATGATCTTCCACCTAAATGCTCTTCTGCCAAAGCATTTCACACA
Source organism: Sciurus vulgaris (assembly GCF_902686455.1). Taxonomy (NCBI): domain Eukaryota; kingdom Metazoa; phylum Chordata; class Mammalia; order Rodentia; family Sciuridae; genus Sciurus; species Sciurus vulgaris. The sequence goes on along the minus strand of NC_136470.1, from coordinate 69,242,991 downwards.
GAGATATCCTCCTCAGAGAACAACACGCTGACCTCTTCTAACACCTACAACAGTCGATACTGGAGCAACAATCCAAAAGTTCATAGAAACACGGAGTCATTCAACCACTTCAGTGACTTGCGCCAGTCCTTCTCCCTCCACTCAGGCAATGCCAACATACCATCCATTTATGCTAATGGGAACCATCTGGTCCCGGGTTCACATAAGACTCTGGTAGTGACAGCCAGAGGGTCATCACCGCAGGTCGTGTCCAGGAACAATGGTTCAGTCAGCAGGAAGCCTCGGCCCCAGCACACACACTCCTACACCATCAGCCAAGCAACACTGGAGCGAATTGGTGCAGTTCCTGTCATGGTGCCAGCCCAGAGTCGGGCAGGGTCCCTTGTATAGGACATGAAGAGCTATTGTGTTCAAAAAAAATAAATAAAAATAAATGGGATGCCTCCATACAAAGGGAAGGGCGGTTTGGGTGAGTGCTGGGAAAGAAAGACTTTCCTTATGATTATATTAGACAAAAGCACAAAGAGGAAGACAGTGCTGTTACTGACCACTAAGATGTGTATAGTGGACTGGAATGCTCCATCTCGAAGCCTTGTTTCCCCACCACAGATGTCCTGGAATTCTGTTCAAAAAGCTGCATCTCAAAGATGTGCCAAGCCAAGGAGAAATATAAGAGCAGAATAGCACTTAAAACCCAAACTGCAGTCCAGATGGACTTGTTCTTTAATTCATGCCTAACTTAATAATTTCAAAAGATTAAAGTGCCAGATGGAATTTAAATAAGGAAATTATTTAAAAAGATAGGTGTCTTTAGAAAAAAATAGCAAGCAAATGTGTTCTGCCTCTGCCCATTCATTCCCTCATTATGTAGAGGGCTCGATGGCATAAATGGTTAATATTGGTCTTAACAGGGATGGCTCTTCTGTCATAGAATCAAAACTTTTTACACAAACAAAATTTAGTGAGAAATGGAGGAAAACAAAGGAGACTTCTTTGAGAAACTCCTCCATATTTATTTATTTATTTCTTCCTGAACCATGAATTTCATATTTGGAATTTTGCTATATTGACAGATTCTTGTCTGTCTGTGTTATTCTAGGATCTGTTACAGGTCCATGGCATAACTGTTCATTATTTCCTGGAAAAGTATTTTTTTTAAAGGAAACTTTTTTTCTTTTTAAATAAACGAGAGGCATTGGGCTGGGCAATGGGAAGACTTAACACCTTGTTCAGTTATTATAGTTAGTGAACCCAGCAAAAAGTCTGCCACAAAAGGGCTAGGTTATTTGGGCAGCTCAGAAGCAGGAAGGCAGGTGTATGGGACCTCAGCCTTCCTGGGCAGCTTCCCAGATCAAGGTTGACCAGGGCTCCCTTGCTGGGACACCAGATTACTCTTAATGAGGGCAGCACTTGATGCCTTTTGTCTGGAGGTAGATAATTCTTCCTTGTTTGACAAGTAGAGGTTGGGTTGTTATAGGAAGGGCAAGATTTCTTTGTTTTAAAATAATTATTTTTGCAAAAGAGATAAGACTGAGACAAACAGGGTAACTTCAGCGTGTTCCTGCGAGAGTCTGCACTCTTGACAGCTCAGGTTTGCAATTTTGTCCAAATGCGTTTTACTTACTTGTAAAGAGACTCCTTTTGTGATTAATTACCTGGCTTGGTTGGCCCTGTAGTTCACCAGATTAGTTTACAAACTCCCCATTCAGTTTTGTGCTATGAAGATCTGGCCATACTTGTATTGGTGGCTATCTCGCCTTAATCACACTTTAAGCGACCTACACGTGATTTCTTCCCAATTGTGTTTCCCAAATCATTTATGACACCAACCCTATGATTTCATGAGAATATCTTTTCTTCCCTCATGTGCTCTCACTCCCTCTTCCCACCATGCTTCTTAACTTCTGACTTCTCACTCTTCTGAATGACTGGATGTGAACAGCTGCTGTATACATGATTTTCCCAAGAGGACTACACTTGGAGCCTAACCATTGCAACCATTTAATGTTGTCACAAAGCTGAATTTACCTTAGCATTACTTATTTTTTCCATTTGATGGTTCTTGACTTTGTAAAAATTTAAATAAATGAATGTCTATACTTTTTATAAAGAAAAGTGAAAATACCATGATACAGAAAAGATACTATCTATCAGATGCTGTTTAGAAAGCATTTATCTTACATTTCTTTATTCTTTCTAATTATCTAAAATTCAATAAAATTTTATTCATATAAAATAAGTTGTCTTTAATTATCATACTAATAAATATGTGATTTTTATTTAACATTCCCCTTAATGTTAAATGCATTTTTCCATTCTGTTAAATAACGTTCATAACCATGTTAATGAACATGCAATATTTCAAAAACTACTTAACCTTTCTTTTATTGTTTGAAATTTAAGTTGGTTCTGGTTCTTACCTATGTGATTGGTTTTATAATTACCCCCTTCAGACTCGAGCTGTTTTCGTATTTCTTAGTCTGAAATTTCATGAAGATAGGGTCCATACTGCTCTTTTTACCACTGAATCTTTGTCACCTTCCACAGTGCCTACTATGGGTGTTCAGGTGATAAATAACTGATGATTTCTAAACTGAAATTGCCCAATGGAGTTAAGGGCACGATTGTAGCTTTTGATATATATTGAATCATACTTTGCTAGAAGAAATGTAAAATTTTGCTTTAAATTTATATTTTGAGATAGTAATGCATTTATATGCAGCTATAAGATATAATAGACATCACAAATACCCTTCACCTAATTTCTCCCAATGGTGACATCTGGTATAACTGTTTCACGGTACCACAAATTGTTACGGATACAATCCATCAGCCTTATTCAGATTGCAGATTTCACTACTTGCATTCACTTGTGCGTTCATGCACATGCATGTGCATTACATTGTGTCTGTTTTATCACCTATATAGATTAACGTGACCCCAACAATTGACATCCGTGTGCTCTTCCTTCATAATCACAGTCATGTGCCTCCTCCCCAAGTCCCTAGTCTCTGGAAATGACTACTCTGTTCTCTATCGTTATAAATTTGAGAATGCCATATCAGTGGAATGTAGTATGTAACCTTTGAGGAATCACTTTTTTTTGTCTACTTAGGATAATTTTCTTGAAATCCATCTAAGTTACATATATCAATAGTCTGTTCTTTTTTAGATATTGTTCTATGATGTGGATGTACCACAGTTTATTTACCTATTGAAAGATAGGAAGGACATTTGGATTGTTTCCAGTTTGGGAATATTATGAGTAAGTGACTAGAAACATTTGTGTATAGGTTTCTGTGTGAGCATGTTTTTTGTTTCTCTGGGATGGAAGCCTAGGAGTACAGTTGCTGGGTTGCATATGTTATGTGCATATTTAGTTTTAAAAGAAAATGACATACTCTTCCAGAATGGCTGTACAGTTTTATATTTCTTCCAGCAAGTATGAGTGATCCAGTTTCTCTACATCCTCAACAGTGTTAAATATTATCAATATTTTAAATTTTAGTCATTTTGATAGCGATGTGGCGATATCTCATTATGGTTTTAATTTGCATGTTCTGGTAGCTAATGATGGTGAACATCTTTTTATGTGTTTTTCATTTCTGTGTGCTTTTCAGCAATATGTCTGTTTATGCCTTTGGCCTGTTTTCCAGATTGCTTGGTTTTTTATTTGTTTCTGCTGTTGAGTTTTGAGAGTCCTTTGTATATTCTAGATGCAAGTTCTTTGTTGAATATGTTGTTTTCAGATATTTTCAACAATTTGTCTCTTGTCTTTTCATTCCTTTCATGGGGTCTTTCATAGAGCAAAGTTTTAAATTTTATGAGGTCATTCCAGACATGGTGACTGTGCCTATAATCCCAGCTACTTGGGAAGCTGGGGTAGAAGAATTGCAAAGTTTGAGACCTGTCTGGATATCATAACAAGATGATGTCTCATTTTAATGGAGTCTGATTTGTCAGTTTTTCCTTTTACGGATTGTGCTTTTGGTGTCAAGTACCTAGACCCAGGTTCTGAAGATTTTCACTGATTTTTTGATTCTTACCCCATTTTATTCTTTTAGATTTAATTCTGTGATCTGTTGTGTTTTTTGAAATTATAGGTGGAAGTTTAGACTGAGGTAGGTTTGTTTGTTTGTTTATTTATGCCTATGTAGATCCTTTCTCCAGTGAACTGCTTCTTTGTAAGATGTCCTGTAGGCATGTCTCTCTGAGTCTCTTTTCTGAGTTCTCCAGCTATTCCATTGATCTTTTTTTGATTATCCTTCCACCAAAATCATGCTGACCACTATCGCTATTAAGTAAGCTTCAACACATGGTAAATTAGTTTCTTACACTTGATCTTTCTTTTTCAAAGTTGTTTTAAGTATTTGAGGGCCTGTGCCTTTGTATTAAATTTTAAGGTGGTCCACAAAACACCTTGCTGTTTTCATAGGAATTACATTGACTCTACAGAATCAATTTGGAAGAATGGTATATTTACTCTGCTGAATCTGCCAATCCCTGAACACGATATGTCTCTCTGTTCATTTAGGTCTTTGATTTATTTCACCAGTATTTTGTAATTTTCAGGATACAGATACTATAATGCATTTTATACCAAAAATTATTTCATTTTTGAGGCAATTGTAAATAATACTGTACTTTAAATTTTGGTTTCTTTATATTTGTTATTAGCAAATTAAAATGTGATTGGATTTTGTGTGTTGGTTTTGCATTGGGCAATCTTCCTGAATTCATTTGTTTTGAAATTTTTTTACATCATAATTATGTTATTTGAAAATAGGAACAATTTTATTTCTTCCTCTTCAACTGTGTACCTTTTATATCTTTCTTCTTACCTTGTTACAAAGGCTAGAAGTTACAGTAAAGTGTTAAATAAAATAATGAGTGTGATGTCTCTCCCTTGTTCCTGATTTTAGGAGGAAAGTTTTTGCTTTTACAACCAAATATGATGCTAGCTGAAGGTTTTTATAGCTGTTCTGCATCAGTTGAGGAAGTTTGCTGAGAATTTTGTTTTTATGAATGGGTGTTAGATTTTGTCAAATGTTTTTTCTGCATCTCTTAATCTAATCATACATGGTTTTTCTTCAGGTTGTTGATCTGCTATATATTACATTGTTGGATTGTCAAATGTTGAACTAGCCACAAATCTGGAATAAATTTTATTTTGCCATAGTGTATAATTATTGCAGAATTTGATTTGCTAATAGTTTGTTGAGGATAATTGTAAGTTCATAGAATTCTCAAGTGAAATCTGAGTCTAGAGATTTCTTTTTCAGCTACTCAGTTTCCTTAATGATTATAGGATCATTCAAGTTGGCTGTTCTGTCTTTATTGAGATTCAATAGTTTGTGGTCTTTGTGGTATTGATCCACTTTTCCTAGGTTGTCAATTTTATAAACAAAATTATTTGCATTATTTTCTCATTATCCTTCTAAAAGAAACAAGATCTGTAGTGCTATTCCAGTTTAATTCCTGATGTTGGTGATTAGTATCTTCTAAATTTTTCATTTTTGTCTTCCTAGAAATTCATTAATTTATTGACTTTTTTCAAAGAAGCCACTTTTTGTTTCACTAATTATTTCCCTACTTTTCAGTTTATAGCTTCATTGGTTTCTATCTTTATTTTTTTCCCCTTCATATTGTTTTGAGTTAATTTTGTTCATAGTTTTCTTATTCCTTGAGGTAGAACATAGTTTATTGATCCTAATGTAAGCATTTAAGGCTATAATTTGACTCTTGGTACTGCTTTAACTGCATCTCATATAGTTTATGTCATAATTTTTGTTTCAGTAATCAAATATATTTTATAAGGTTCATGAAGAAATATTCATTGTACATATCTATACTTCTACTTTTTTGTTAATTTTTCGTTCCTGATGATCTGAGTCCTTTTTTTTTTCCTTTATTCATTTTCTTTCTGTTTGAAGATTCCCTCTGGCCGGTTTTTAAGTGTAAATATTTTAGTAACAAATTGTATTTATTGTCTTTTGTTGGAGAATGTCCTTGTTTCCCCTCCATTCCTCATTGTATATTCAGTCACAGTCCATAATTCTTTACTTTCTGTTCTTGAAAAATTTAGGAATGGAATTCCATCCATTGTCTTTTAAACTACTCTTTCAGCCTTGTTCCCTTTATCATATCTCTCTGGGACTCTGATGAGGAATCCTTCTTTTGCTGTTATCCCTGAATAAGTTTTTTTCAATCTTTTTCTTTTGGTTGTACAGATTGAGTAAATTCTATTGATTTGTTTTCCAGTTTACTGGCATTCACTCTCCTCTATCACTTCCACTGCACTGTTGAGCCTATCCCGCAAGGTTTTATTTCAGTTATTATACTGTTGTAGCTTCCTTTGAAAACAAAATTGAATTAATTTAAATTTTAATTATACTGAAACATAATTTACATGTGTATTTTATATAAAATTGCACTCCATTACTTTCTAGTATGTCTATAGAATTGCACAAGCATCACTATTATCTAATTTTAGAACATTTTTCATTATGATGAAAAGAAACCTGTACTCATTGTCACTTCTCATTGCACAATACCTTTAGCCTCAGGAAACAACTAATGAACTTACCGTTTCTGTAGACATAATTAATCTATTACGAACATTTCCTATAAAAGGTATCATGCCATAAGGAGGTTTTGTGTTTGAATGGTTTATTTCACTTAGCATATTGCTTTTTAGGTTTATTCATATTATAGCACATATTATTACTTGATTTCTATTTCCAGAAATCTTCTAATTTTTAAAGTAGTTTTAAGAGGATTAATAATTACATATTGAGGCATTTTTTATTATGGTTGCTTTTAAAAGAACTGTCAGATAATTCCAACATCTGATTCATCTTGTTGTCGTATATTGGTCGTCTTATTGAAGTTGTGATTTTCCTGGTTCTGGGATGATGTTCACGTTGTGTTCTGAGACTCTGGACCTTTCATAATATTATTTTTTGTAGCCGCCATCTCCTTGAAGTGAAGCACTACAGCCAGATGAGTGTAAATGGTTGGATTCCCACAGGCCTCATTAACAGCCCCTTTGTCATGCAGATGAGTGAGGTAGAAGGACAACCCTCCTTGGCTCTGCTTATACCTTTTTGATGAACCTGGGGATATCAAGTTGCACCATGTAGTTGTCTCCATGTGGGGTAAAAGCTGGGCCCTGGTGACACCCAGGAAAGCTGCTTGTTGCTACAGGTAGTGATAGAAGCTTAATTCTGTGCTGCTGTGCTGATACCAGGACAAAAGGGAAGGAAGTAGAGTGTCACCTCATTTAGGCTGTTGATTGTAGATGGAGAGGGATGCTTATCTTCCCTTTGGCTAAAATTAGGAGGAGTGGGAATCAGTGTCAACTATCCTGCTTTACACCACCTCTTTCTACAATGTTGGTGATGGGTGTGATTTGAGGCTCAGCTCCTCACTGAGTAATCCCAGGTTTTGCAGTTAGTACATCATTTGCCTTTTTTTGAAGTTTGTTACGTTTTGTCTTTTTTTCATTGTAAAAGGAAAGACTATAGACTATTGTTTTAGTCAGCTTTTTCACTGCTGTGACTGAAAGACCTGACAAGAACAATTTTGAGGAGAATAAGTTTATTTGGTGCTTTTGATTTCAGAGGTCTCAGTCCAAGACGGCTGACTCCATTACTCTTGGTCCGAGATGAGGTAGAACATCCTGGGAGAAGAGTGTGGAAAAGGAAAGCAGCTGAGGAGATGGCAAACTGGAAGGAGAGAGAGAGCTCGGTTCACTAGGGACAAGATACAAACCCCAAAGCCACACCCCCAGTGACTTACCCCCTCCAGCCACACCATACCTGCCTGCTCTTACCACCCAGTGAATCCATTCATTCGAGTGGATTAGTGGACTGATTAGGTTAAGACTCCCTCTGAAATTTCTTTGATTATTTCATGCTTGAGCTTTTGGGGGACACCACGTCTAAAACATAACAATCATCTTACAACAGAGCTTAAGATGGTACTACTGCATCTGGCTGGAACCAGTTAAACAAATCTTACAGTACTCTACTGTTTGGAAGCCTTAAGTATTCTTAGTTGTGTATTTAAAAATCCTTACTCCTTAACTTGATTCATTCAGTCCCTTCTACAAATGACCTGCTGCTTTTCTATTCTCAAATTCCAATACTTCTTTACATGTAGCCTTTGTACCAGGCCTTCTCACCTTCTCTGGAAATGATTTTTTCCTTCTTCAAAATGATTTCTTTCCCCTCTTCCCCCTCCTCTTTTTTTCCCTACACTTTCCACCCATTGTCTCCATCCAAATCTTTCTGCACCACAAATCAAATCCAAATAATAATCTTTCACAAACCTTTTTTTTTTTTTTTTTCTTTTTTCAGACTAGTGAGAAGTGACTGCTCCCTCTCATGATCTATAACATTTGTTACCTGTAAGGGAGTTGTCACAGCTTGTATTCCTGTTTGTGTTCCATGATTGATCTCTTCTACCCTATTGGACCATAAACTGAACTATTCCACAGCCAGTTTTGATCCCTAATTACATGCTTAAACACTGTCCTAGGAGACAAAAGTGGATGATTAGCTCCAACCCATGTCCTCAAGGAGCTTATACTATAAGGGACACAGACCCATAAGCAAATAGTTATGAGTAGTGTAAGTTCACGAGTGGACGTTCAAACAGGTGGGTCCATGTGTTCTGTATCTTGGCCATGGTCACAACACATGGCACATTGCTTCACTTGAAGTGCTTGGTGTCCTAAATTTGTGAAACTGAAAATACATCATTGGTCCCTTGATCCCAGTGTGAAAAGTGAAAGTCAAATAGAAAATTCACAAAGCAAGGCTGCATCAGAGTTGTTCATTCAGGTGGCCAATGATTGTGCCAGTTCTCTCAATGGGATTTAATGTTATATTAGAGATGCAGTATTCTTTGGAAAAGTTGTGGAGATAGCATACTAAATGCAGTGGTTTGCAAGAATCCTACGTTAAGTACTTATGAGGTGCTTTATATAAAAATACTACCTATTACTTTGTGCTTGTTAGATGACAGCCACTTTTAAAAATGTGTTCCAAGTATTAATCCATTTAATCTCATCACAATCCTACATAAAAGATCTCCTTACTCATATTTTAAAAGTCCAGAAACTGAAGGTAAGAGTGGTTAAGCAATTTACCTAAACTAGTAAGTAATTTGGCAGTCATTTTTCTCAATGAATATTCCTACCAGACTAAGCCAATGTCCTTAAAAGAAAGATTTTGGGTCCTAGTGGTTTCGATAGCTCTCTTTTGGACAAGTCATTTAGCTTGTGTTAAGTAAAGTAATATTCAACTTCACAGAAAAATGTTGAGAAGATAAATGCAAAATGTTGAAATGGTGACTTGTAAATTTTATGTGTGTTTAATTATTTTTAGCTTTCCTCACAGTTCCCTGTAGAGAATGTATTATTTCCCTATTTTAGGTAAAGACAAGGTATAAAATTTTGACTTAATCATAAGACATCAAAGTAGAGACAATCATTAGACAAAGAAGTATAGGTGCAGTATATATGTGACACTGTAGATTTAGTTGCTGATTATTTTTGGCAGGTTGGATAACAAAAGATAATTTAGCTTATAAGAATTTACATTGAAGCTACATTTCATTTATCATTCACTTGCTTCCCAAGTTCATCAGATTTATGGTAGTTTTACATTTAGGGCTTGGACAGCCTTAAATGGAATTGTATGTCCATTTATGTGTATGTGGAGTTTCATTGCCCATTTCATGGGAGAAGTTACAAAATTCTCTAAGGCTTCATTTCAGCTACAAAATAAAGATGATAGACTCAAAGCTACCTTTGAGTCCGTGAGGACTAAATGAAATGATGTATGTAAATGACGAGCATGCTGACAAGGCACAGTGAGCACTCAGACCTGCCGTTATGAGTGGTTCAGAAGCTTTCCCTTCCTAGGCAATAGCCAGGTCGTTTATGCATTCCAGCTCTTCTTGCCAGACATGCTCGTCAAGTGCGACTGCATTATAAAATAGCACTTTGGGGCTCTTTGTTTTGGAGAAGAGAAAAGACTTGGTAATCATTGTCTGTCTGCTCAAGTAGTCCCAAGTTTCCTTTCTCCTCACATTTTATTCCAAAATAGCACATTTGTGTTCTGATCACCATCAGTTTTAACTCTCTAAGGAGAATTGAGGGTAGGAAAACATCAACATTTACCCAGCACCTACTGTATGCCACATAGCATGCTAATCACTTCGTGTGTATCCCATTTATCCTCATAACACATGCAGCTTCAGTGTTTTGCTAATTTTACAGTTGAGGAAACTGAAGCCTACATAGGCTAGGCTCAAGGATACAAACTAGTAATTTAAAGAGCCGAGGGATTTGTCATCTGTTGTCGTCTGCCACCCTTCTGTTCACATGGCTCATAAATATTGAGGTTCTACCTCAAATTTGACATGGCATGGACATGATTTTTTCCAGTCATTCTTTGCCCATTAAAAAAATGTCTGTCTCTGGCCTCTAGAATATTAGAGTAATTTTTTTCCATGCAGTCAAGCTTTTTGAGTCACATACATTAGGGAGCCTCACAGCCTTTTAATTCCTTCTCATCAGTTTCCTAGGGCATTTGCAATTTGCATAAAACATTGATTCCCTCATCATCTCCAGCTCTGCAGTCAGAGCTCTGCCAGAGGAGGGCAAATCTGAGAAAGTTTACTTAGGCAAGAAGTTTTGAGGGAGACAAGAGGGCTCTGAAGGTATGTGATGAATCTGGACGAAGCTGCTAAATGGAAAGATGCCCTGTCTTACCCTAGGCCCTGAATGTCTGCCTCAGCTTCCTCACCTCCTAACTGATGTCAAGCAAGCTCCTCAGCCTCTGAGGCTAGAAAATGGAGGTCAGCATTCCTATACTGCAAATAGACAATATGTGAAATGGTATTGTTCTTACAAATTGTAGTTGTTATTGATTTACTTTGTGTCATGTATTTGAATTTTATAAGGTGAGGAGTAGCAGGGAGGAGGTCCCATTGGAGAAACTAGAGAAAATTTGAGTCTCACACACAACCAACCTGTAATCTTCTTTCCATATCCTTCTCCCAATAATCCAGAAATCAAGGCCCAGTCACCTCCCAACTTCAGGGTGCCCATCCTTCCTTACAATGCAGGTGTAAGCTGTGATTTTCTAAACACTAATCCCTTTAGTACAGAGGTCACAACCTCGAATACCTGTAGAGCAGAAGTAAATGAGAGAACTGGGCCAGGGATGGTGTGGGGCATGTGGTGACCTAGAAACTAAGTGTAGCAGCTACTTAGTGCTCCCCCAAGAGCTGCCAATAGGACTCTTGATTCATCATGGCCAGGCCTCTTAACTCTTAGAAGCCAAAGAGGCTGATTTGTACAACTGTACATTTGTAAATAGGCAACGTCTTTAAAAAAAAAATGTTAAGCCCTATTTGAGTTAGTGATGATAACATCTGTGAGCTGTGCTGGGCCTTGTGCGTGTTTCTAGCAGCAGCACAAATTGATCCAGCAGGGAACACTCCTCTTCAGAAGAGCATCTGCTGACCAGCCATGATGTGTCCAACTCTGTTCAAATCACTTTACATCTATCAACTCATTTCAATCCTCACTACAGCTCTATGAGGCAGGTACTGTTATCCCATTCTAGAGATGAGGACATTGAGTTTCAAGAGATTAAGTAACAAGCCCAAGGTTATACATTAGTGGCAGAGCTGGGAACCAGATTCCAAATGTAGACAATTTGGCTCTTAACTGCTATACTATAGTGTTTTCTGATGTTTGTGTGTTCAGAAGAAGAAAAGGTGTATTTCTAATCATTTACAAATTTAAAGGAGTATCTGAATGATTTAGATCAGTACACACTTCTCCCTAGTTCTCTTTAAAACAATCAGGACTTACGTTTGGAAAGAAGGAAAGGCTGGTTTGCTCATCAGGCTCTTCGGCAAGGCTCTTCTGAAGCAAACAGAACTGAAAGCCCCCATTGTGCAAGTGCCCAGCTCGCCCTGCCCCCCGGGAGAAGTCATGAGCAGGTCTCGAGCTCCACACAGCTCCAGAGGCCTGCAGAGGAAGACTCGTCATTAACAATGCACTGATTTGTGACTGCACTTTTATAAAAAGAACACTCTCATAGAGACCTCTGGAGCTGCTGCTGCTCCCTTTGCTTCCTTTTTTTTTAAAGTGTGGTGTATTTGGTTACTTGCAAGGCACTGAAAAGGAATTAACTTTTAGATGGGTACAAGGAATCTTCAAATATATTGCTGCTAGCACTTTTCTTTTTGAATTATAAGGGTGAAAAGAATGTTAAATTTCAGGAAGTATCAGGAAAGAGTTTCTTCTCAGTTGATAGAACACAGCTGGAAGGCGGAAAATCTTTCACCTAGCTCTGACTTTAATTATTCCATATAAAGAAAAAAGTTCCCATTTTGTCTGGAAAACAAAGTGAAAACCTGCCTTTCAATCTTGCACTAGAAAACTTATCAATATGTTTATGAGAGGAAGGCCCAGCTGCATAGAAATTTGTGCTCAGGAAAAGGGAGGGCTTGGGTTTGTTCCATTCCAGGAAAAAGGAATGGTTTATGGAGAGCCTGCCTTGTGCCAGATCATCCATACACTATCGTACTTGCTGCTTCTTCACTTCCATGAGGTGGTATTTACCCCAAGGTGTCGGAGAGGCAGTCATCCTTAATTCCTCTCCAACTCCAAGCCCCATTCTCACCCCTAGGCACTCCCTGTTATGGCTTTAGAAAGCAGAGCTGCTTAGAGGGGCAATCTATTGGGAAGTGGGCAGGATGAAGGAATGGAAAGTGAAGAATTGTTCCTATGATTTTTTTTTTTTTTTTTTTTTTTTTTTTTTTTTTTTTTTGTGGCACTGGAGATGGAATCCAAGGTGCTTTACCACTGAGGTACATCCCAGACCTACATATTTTTTATTTTGAGACGGGGGGGTGGGGGGGTCTTGCTAAGTTGCTGAAGCTGGCCTCAAACTTGCCATCCTCCTGCCTCAGTCTCCTGAGTTAATAGGATTACAGGTATGTGCCACTGCATCGGCTCTTGTGATTCTTTTTGGATAGCAAAAGGCTCTCACCTGCTGCATGTAGTCCAGGCTGTGCACCTGGCATTTCCATCTCTCCCCTTCTCTCCGTTCCAACTGTTCTTTTAGGCTTTGTTTTCCTCTTATTCACTTGCATTCTCATGATGGTCTCTTTAGGCTGGACTTCCTGTCTTTCATCTCACCCACTTCTAGACCATTCTCCACATTGTTGCTAATTTCAAATGTGATATTATACCTCTGCTTAATGAATTTCTTAAGTGGACTCTCATTGCTCACAGAAAGAGGTTCAGTAAATTAAAAAAATGGTAGATCTCATGAAGCCAACTAATTAGTGTTACTGGGGATGAGCAGGCACCTATTGCTCCTAAATCTGCACAGGCAATGTATGTTCTTGTGAAGTCAGCGGCCCAGTGTCAGAGGAGTCAGCGTCCAGGCTCCTTGGCTTGTGCACCAGGTCCTCCACCTTGTTGCCCGTGGTCAGCTCTCCAGCTTCATTTCTCAGCCCCTCCCTACATTCTCTTCTATTTAGTCCTACTGATATGCCTTAAATTGCCCTTCCCTGTCTGGAAGGCTCTTATATTTCTCTTTGACTTACTGGGGTGAACTCATCTTCAATCTCAGCTCCTAAGAAAAATAACTTAATCACCTCCTAACAAAAATGATTTTCTTTCTCTGTGTTCCCATTGTATATCTTAACATCCACCATCTGTAACACCAGTGCATTTATTTGTTGAAAAGTCTGGCTTTCCATGATAGATTTGGAGTATCTTTGTGTTTTGAGTACTGAGTACATAATGTTGATGGCTAACAGTTGATGGCTAACAGTGTTTACTGAATAAGATGAAAACATCTTACAGTTCACTCAAGGGCACACCGGATTCCAGGGCTGTGTAGTCCCACCCTCTTCTGTTCCCTTCAAGAAACTGTAACATAGAAACATTAGGCAGACTGTGGACGCTGAAACACCCTATTTCTTAGGGATGACTGTAGAGAATCACCTCAGTGTATACATACTTTAAAAAATGTTAAAATCTGGCCATAGAGATAATTAGCATCTTGCTTTTTATCACTTAATGTTATATATTCTTATGTGACCACTATTAAATATTTATGTAGGTAAGGAATATTCAATTGTTAGTATATTTTTAACCTAGTGTTTTCCTAACTGTGGCTCAGAATCCTACCTAGTAGAAGTTTTAGTGGATGGCAACTAACTTTTTTTAAAAAATGAAATTGGATGTATGTAGTAAAGATATGTTGTATATCACAAAGCTTTTTTTCTTTCCTTCTATATTTATATACACACAAATGTAAGGGTGGTGTATTACTATAAATACATGGCTTGAGTTATATAATACACTTTGTATTTCCTATTGAGGACCATATTCAAACCATTCAAAAGCTATTGTTTTAAACATTCTTCTACAGGAAGACATTTAGGTTATTTGTAGTTTTTACTACTATAAACAACACAGCAGTGGCTTTCTTGTGGATAATATTTTGTGTTTTATTTGCCATATCTATCTTGGGAAATATTGAGTCAAAGAGTGAGTTTTTAGCCCCCTGAGACCTATTGCCATATTATTGTCCAGAAGAAACATAGCAAATCAGACCACCAGGAACATCACACAGGGCACTCGGGTGGCATTTCACAATTATATCCTGACTCATGAGCACTCTCAAACATTAGAGGAGGGAGGAAAGCACACACCAGGTAGAGAGAGCACAGTAATCAAAGAAATTGAGATGGGTTTGGTGCAAGTGTCTGTTAACTTTGAGGACCAGTAGGTAGTGGTGTGCATGGGCAGTTGTTGAGAAGAGCCAGAATATGTTGGAGTTCCAGGGTTTTTACATGTACTACTAAATTTTTGGCTTTTATTCTTGGAGAATTGGAGCACCTCAGAGTTTGAAAGCAAAAAGTGGTGTGAAGACATAAAACCTATATTATAGACAAAGTAGAGGATAAACTAAACTTTGAATGACAATTAGGAGGCTATTTCAAAAGTTCAGGTAACAAATCCTGAGAAACTGAACTAGTCAGGGGAGTGAGGATAGAAAACAGTGACGAGTGGAGAGAGTTCTCTTACACAGAATCAGAAGGAGTTGGTGACTCTTTAAGGGGTAGGGAGTGAGGAAGGAAGCAATCAAAGATGACTTGGGAATTTATTGTTAGATGATTTATAATTAGTCTCTAACAGAAATCGGGGCCTCATTTTATTTGCAGAGAGTGACGGAAATAGGGACATTGTAGCTCATCGGGCATGGGACCTGGTCTTGCCTGCCAACAGAGAAATGATAGGATAAACTACCCCATATATTCCATGGGACACCAGAGTGCCTCCAGCACGTAGCCTTGATGTGATGTTTTAAACTCCCAGATGGTTTGGTTTGGTTGTGTTTCTAGAACAATTTAATAATGAGATGATATGGAACTGTATTAGGGTTCTCTAGAGGAACAGAATAAACAGGAAGTATGATTATGAAAAGGGAATTTATTAGATTGACTTACACAACCAGGAGCTGAATAGTCCACAGTGGTCATCTGCAGCTGGAGAGCTGGAAGAACCAACAGCTGTGAAGTCCACGATGTAGAAGCCCCAGAACAAGAAAGATCAACAGTGCTACCCTGGTCTGAGACCAAGGCTACTGATAACTACCTGGTGAATCATTGGCAGAGTCTGCTTTGGAAGAGTGAAGAAGAGAGAGTCCGATATCCTCAAATGATGGAAGCCCCAATCAAGAACTCTTTCAAGAAGAGCTCAGCTTGCATCTGCATCTGCTTCTTTGTTCTTCCAACTTTCATTCCATCCTATTGGGCAGTGCCACCCATGCTTAGGGAGGGGCTCCACTTCTGTTCACTATCCCACATTCCAATCATTGGTAGACACACCCTCATGGACACACCCAAAGTCCTCTTAATCATCGGCATCTCAATCCAATCAAGTTGACAATTCAAATTAACCATTATAGGGACATTGAGAAATATGTTTTATTTTTTGTCATCCTACTATTCCATTTGCAAAACTCAGAAAGCCATTTCTGATAGTCAAAACTTGGAAACTAATAACTTTGGCAGTGATTGGGAGAGTGGAAATCCCTTTGACCCTGGATATAAGATTCTGATTTGGAGAAGGATCTAAACAAGCTTAATATTTTTAAATGGTGCTTATGAGTACTTATGAAATATCAAGGGCTCAGGGAAAATGCAGGGTTGCCTCTTGCTAAATGTTTTATCTTGTTCTGTAGTTCTGTCTATTGAATTGACAAAGATGTAAATGGAAGATGTTTACCTCCATATATTAAGTGATGGAGTCAAACCTAGAAAGCTGAATTGTGCAATGGCACAGTGCACACACATTGATTCTTATCCTTGCCCCCAGTTTGCTTTCCTCAGATTTAATTCACTGTTTTTCCAAAAAATATTGTTGAGTACTTAGTATGTGCCAGATGATATTCTGGGTGCTGGGTCTCTAGCAGCAAACAACAAAATTTCTCAAAGTAACTTACATTCTAAAAAATTCCAACATTAATCAGGATCAGGAAAGCCTAGCAGTACTGAATCATAGGTATGTGTGGCACTCTCAATTAACCAGAAAGTTCTGTTCTTTACTATTCTTGGTTCTAGGTAACAGGAGGTTATGATTCTGTGGCTATTGAGATTATTGAGGTTGTTTATCCTATTTCAGTCAAAATCTATCTAAGAAGGAACATGCCTAAGTTGCTTAGTATATGTATATGACTCTGGTTCCTCTGCAGCCAGGGCAGAGTGCATTCCTGGCTTGGATTCAGGAGCTACAGTACCTCCCTCAGCCAACCAGCTGTGTAACCTTGGCCGATAGACATAACCTCTCTAGACTGGCTCTACTTTTCTAAAATGAGTGTATCTGCTCTACTCATCATTGTACAAGGTAGTAATCAGTTTCAAGTGAGGTTACAGATAGGAAAAATATTTTCTAAAATGCCTAAGGTATAAACAAATATAAGATTATTGTTATCCCCTATGTTCTTGTATAACCCTGAAAAAGGCTTGTCCAGGCCCAAGGACAACCAGGCTCATCACGACTGTTGATTCTGGGGAGGGTAAAGCAGGCAGGGGGAGGAGAGTGTGTGGCTTGGGGCAGCATTACATCCACAGGATCCTAATGCTGAGGAATGTTAAAGCAGTCCAGAACAGGGAACACTTTTGAAAAATCTCCATTAGCAATCTGCCACCCCAGTAATTGATGCAGAGCTGTTGTTCCAGAAACACTTCCTGACCGATGGGTAGTCAAGTGGGGTGTGGTGTCGTGGGGGAAAAGTCTTCTGCTAAACAGCAGTAATTGTAATGTAACATCTAATAGTGCGAGGATTTTTCCTTCTTATTTTTGTTTGTATCATTTTAATCAGATTAAAATGTACAAAATGCCCTGCATTATGTGATGCACATTACACTGTTTCTTGGTTATTTCAGATCTTGGGCATTGATAGAGTTCAGTAGCTCTAGGGTGACACTTGCTGCAAATTGTGGGAAATTGCATCCCTAAAAATTCACCAGTTGAGTTCCCGCAGGCCTGTTCGGTGTACAGGGTTAATACGGACACTGATCTCACAAGTGTCTCATGAAAACCAGGTTCACTGTGCCACAGAATTATTCTTGTCGAACTGATGTACACCTGTAAATTGGAAGAGGGTGAATAAATACCAGCCTGTATCCACTCTGTGCACTGTGCTGCCACCTTGTGGTGCAGGAGGGGAGGGAGCAGAGTGGGGTGCACCCGGAACAGACCAGGAGACCTGACAAGTTGCAGCCCTGTCACTTACTAACTTTGTGACTATTCTGTGGGTCACAAAACTTACCTTGCCCATGCAAATGGTCATTATGTGAGTTAAATTACAAGTATAAAACAACTCTGTAAATTGTGTATAGAGTGGTTCATTAAGAAATCCTCAGAGACACTTTGGTGATATATAATATAAACAATAAGTAAATACCACATAAGACCCATACACAGTATTGATAGCAGTAATAATAATGATGATGGTTTTATATTGTGAAAATATTTTGATGGATTCCTTCTTTGTGTGGTTCTGAGTGGGAGTTGGCCTAAGTTTCAAATGAGAGAAATTCATATGGACTTTGGAAAGCAGAAGTGAAAGGACAGTCCCCCTGTGCTCAGAAAGCTGGTGTGGAACTTCAGGCCCCACAGCACACGCTGTTGCTGCTGCTCTGCTTTGACTTCATTGGGGAGTAGTGGCAACAGAGCCTACTGCTCCTGCTCTCACCAGAACTCTTTCAGCTTCTCCAAGTTCCAAGCCAGGCATGGGTACAGCTCTATGGAGGGCCTTGGAGGAGCACTATCTATGGCTAGCAAATAAAACCAGGCTTAGTCCAGCTACCAGACACAGAAGTCTAACTCTAGGGAACTGGCAGTCATGAGAGACTGTTCTGATTGCCTGGAGTATGTGGTTTCCATGCAGTGGCCAGAATTTGCAAGTCCTAGATGTGCCAGATGATCCGTTAGAGAAGATTGGCTTGCTTAACTCCACCCCATCCTGTTTCCCACGGAAGAAGCTCCTACTGGTTCCCCTTTGATCTGTACACTATAAAGAGAGCGTGGGCTCCTCCATTGTTAGAGCCAGAACTTTTAGCATGGCTCAGTCAATCATGCCCCTGATTCAAAAGATAATTATCTCCTGTGGTTTTTTTCTATTAAATAAATTTCTTAGTGATTAATATATAGCCAACCCACCCCTTGGACAAGAACTCTTTCGCCTGCCCACGCAGGACGTGTGGAGAGAGGCCTTGGTTGCTTTTTTAGGTCATCAGCAATGTGTGAGATAGATGGTGTGAGAGGCCATTGTGGAGTCCCATGTTCCTTGCTTTCTGGTGTGGTGCAGTGTTGGATTCCTGGCTGCCTGCTCTTCCAACTAGCTAGGTCTTCTGGCCACTAGCAGAGGCATAGAAAGTCTTCCTCATCAGCTCCCTTTGGCAGTTTCTGCTTAGTGGACGTTCTTCATCTTCCAACTCCCCTCATGCAGACTTACTTATCCAGCTTTCCCCATACTTGCAGAACTTCTAATCCCTAAAGTAAAACCCTGATTCCATATTAGTCCTAGTGGATCAGGGAAACTGATCCACAACACCACGTACAGAAACTCTTCTAAGCATTTTATAGATATTTATGTATTTAATTTCCACCACACACCCGGCACAGAGATCTATTTTATACACATTTTGAAGATGAACAAATTGAGGCATAGAAAGTGAATAACTTGCCCAACATCACAGAGCCACTAAGTAGTTTGAATCCTAGCTTCAGGGTGGCTCCAAAGTCTCTGCTCTTATTCTCTGTACTATATAGTCTCTCCTGGTTAGTTTTTCTCTGCTATCATTATTGGAGATAAGTGTCAGGAGAGCGCTGTGAGTTCCAAGGTTGCCCTCGTAGGCGACTGATGTCAAATGGAAGAGCTGAACCTGAGAGTCCTGCTCCTTGTCCTAAGGACAAATGTGAACTCCAGACTGGAACACTAATCCACAAGGAAGAAAGGGTAGGGCAGATGATGAGAATTAAATCCGAGGGGTCTGACGGAGGACTAGGGTTGGCTCTCAAGGAAATTCTGTATTCCCAGGATTCTACCCTACATGGAATCCGGAGTCTGGGGGCTGTTTAAACCTACAAGTAGCTGGTAAATGGATATATGTGATTTGTGCTACATTGCTTCTTTGGGGGACTTTTCTTGATTCTATGTGGCTCAAGTGCAGATGATTAGCCCCCTCTGAGGAGTAGCCTGTGACCAGGTCGGGGCTTTCAGAGTTTTGTTTGCCAGAGCTATTGAAGACAAGGTTGATTGGAGTTGGCTCCATCCTGCTAGCCTTAGTGACTGAGTCATGGATGATCATGTGACATCAGCCCAATCAAAGCTGTCAGAATGACTTTGTCCTCTCCTCTGTGACTGAGCTGTAAGCCCAATATAAGTTGCGACTACCCATGGGTCATTGTTCCCTGGCCAAACGAGGGTATATCTCTTTTTGGAGAGGATGAATCCAAAAAACAGAAAAATGCAAAACAGAAAGAGCCTAAACCTCACTATTTGAGTTCCTGGATTCAGTCTATGTAGAAACAAACAAATAAACAAAATCTAGAGCTTTAGATTTGTGCTGTCTAATATGACTGCCACTTGCTCATGCGGCTATTGAGCATTAGAAATATTAGTAGTCCAAACTGAGATATTCTGGAAATGTAGAATGCATGCTCTGTTTTGAAGACAGTATAAAAAAATTAAAAATGTCACATTAATAATCTTAACTTTCTAATTACATATTGGCAATAGGGTAATTTGGGATACATTGGATTAGGTAAAATACATTATTAACATTAATTTCACCTTGACTGTTCAACTTTTAAAAACATGTGTCTTCTGGCTGGGCACAGTGGCACATGCCTGTAATTCCAGCAGCTTGGGAGACTGAGACAGGAGGATTCCAATTCAAAGCCAGCCTCAGCAACTCAGGGAGGCCCTGACCAACTTGGTGAGACCTTGTCTCAAAATAAAATACAAAAAAGGTCTGGGGATGTGGCTCAGTGGTTAAGTACCCTTGGGTTTAGTCCCTGGTACCAAAACAAAAAAAGTATCTTCTAACAACATTTTGATTTCATTATGTGTCCCACACTATATTTCTACTGGTTAATGCTTCTCTGTACTTCAGACATAAGAGCCAGTAAATTCCTTTTTCCACTGATTCTAATTTGAGTTGAGTCTCTGTCTCTTGCAAATGACAGAATTAGTACAGGTTGGATCCCAGCTTGGGAGGTTAAGGTCAACATGGGAGTAGGAGCAGAATCCTGCTAAGTCATCTGGTGAAGGCCAGAGGACATTAAGTTCTCCAGGTATGTGGCTTCTGTAAGCTCCCAAATCACATCTCTTTTTTTTCATTTCCTCTCTGAGGGGAAATTTCTGGGCATTTCTCCTTAGCCATTTTACCATCACAAAATCAATATGCTCAAAACCAAAACCCCAGGTCCCTCTGTTCAACCATGCTCAAAAATCCAGTCATCCTGACCTCACCACCATCCCCTACCTCTTGGTTTGCAATCAAAACAAGACGTTTGAGCTGGGATGAACTTAAAGGTCCCCCTGTGGGGTACAGTCATTGCCTAGATATGAAAACTGAATAGTCAGAAACCGGTCGTTTATCATTCTCCATGCCTTTCCCCATCATACAGCGCTCTTCTCCACTGACAGGAGCAAGCCATTTCTGTATGCTGCCTTTGTGTCTCACCTCTGTGTATATCCACTGGGGTTGGACCATCTGCTTGATTGCACTGCCCCCTCGTGGTACGGACAAATGTTGGTTTGTTGTGCTGAGCCAAAAAAGAGTAGTCAAGAGAAGTTACATTGCATTTGTTTTCATTTGCTTATTTGTTTTCATGCAAGAAGAGTCATATGTCGTTTGATGCATTTACTTTGGAGAACTAGTCATACTCAGTTAAAGATGATTCGAAGGTGTCCTTCAAGGTTTAGGTTGAAAGAGGAAAGAAGCAGAAAAGGGAGTGTTCAGGAGTAAGAGACAAAGACCTCAAGTGAGGCAGAGAAAGAATAACTAAAGGATATTTAAAGAGAGACAAGGAAAGATACAGTGAGAAGCACAGGAAAGGAGATCTTTAAAGGGCAATAACTATGGAGTGAGGGCTCTGCAGGGGCAGATGCCGTCTTCCCAAGAAATACACCTGACAGGTCAAGAAAGGCCTCTGCTCCTTGTTGGGTGGCCACTAATAAATGGACCTTCTGAATAAAATAGTGCAGAGGCAGTAGGGAGATCACAGCTGAGAGTCAGAAGAAGTTGGGCCAGCAGAGTGGATGGTTTCAGGTACGGCACCTGGTACTCTTTCCACAGTGCCTCAGACTCAGCTCAAAGGAGATCTCTCAGCCACCTGCAGAAGGTGTTGTGAGAGATGAAGAGGGGCACTGTAATGGCACAATAGGACCAAGTGACAAAGCAAGTTCATTCTCTAGACAGCTCTGGCTGTCACAACAAAATACCTGGTATTTATGTTCTCCCAGTGCGGGAGGCTGGAAGTCCAAGGCCAAGGTGCCAGCAGGGTTGGTTTCTGGTGAGGCCGCTCCTCTTAGTTTGTGGATGGTGGCCTTCTTCCTGTGTCTTCACACAGCCTTTCCTTTGTGTGTACTGGGAGAGAGAAACCTCTGATGTTTCTTCCTTTTCTTATAAGGACACCCGTGCTATCAGTTAAGGTCCCTCCCTTATGACCTCATTTAACCTTAATCACCCCTTTGATGGTCCTTTTTCTAAATATGCTTACATTGAGGGTTAGGGCTTCAGCATATGGACTTTGGAGGGACACAACTCAGTCCATAACAGGGACCAAGTTAAAATGTCAGGACATTTGTGTTGAGAAAGCCCTCTCTCTGCAGTGTGGCAGCATGGGAAAGGGCAACAAGGGACCAGGGAATGAGGGATAATGGCAATGTGGCAATGACTGGATGAGAGGGGATGGTCAGGGGGACAAGGTCAGCCTGCATCAGTGGCGTTCAGATTCTCACATCATCTGCCATGGAACTAACAGGAAGAAAATAGTAGCTCCAGTCCAGAGGGAATTGGGGGAAATTTGCTGTGTGAACATAAAGGTGAATTTGTAAGGACTCTCAAGCATAGAGAGAATCCACTCAAGAACTGGGTACTAGCATATCACTGGCAGGTTCTGGTTGCATTAAAAAATCACCTGCACCTTTCTCAGATGCAGCCATTCTCTGACTTGTGGGCCAGAGGAAGCCCAGGGGATGTGAAGAAGGGAGCAGAGGGAATCAGCAAGTGGTGTGGGCTGACGGTCATGTGAGGACTGACCAAGGTGAGCAGGAGAGAGAAGTAAACACACACACAGATACAACGAAAAGCCCAGAGATACTTTCCATTGTGGAAAATACTATCAGAACTTTAGGTTTATCGCTGTTAAAGTCCTTATACCAGGTAGCATTTTCCCAGTTCCAGTGTGAGGGGAAATGTGGCACTTGGTCATTGCCCTTGAGATGGACAGCACTGAATCAAGGGTGGGATCTGGTTCTTTTTTTAAAAAAATATTTAAAATATTCTTTATTTGTTCTAATTAGTTATACATGACAGTAGAATGCACTTTGCACAACATGCATAAATGGAGTATAACTTCTCATTCTTCTGCTTGTACATGATGTAGAATCACACTGGTCATGTAGTCATATATGCACCTAGGATAATAATGTCCAATTCATCCTACGATCTTTCCTACCCCCAGGCCTCCTCCCTTCTCTTCGCTCCCCTCTGCCTAATCCAAAGTGACTCTATTCTTCCTTAGCCCTCTCCTCACCACATTGTGAATTAGCACCCACATATCAGAGAAAACATTCAGCCTTTGGGTTTTGGGGTACTGGCTTATTTCGCTTGTCATGATGTTTTCCAGCTCTATCCATTTACCAGCAAAGGCCATCATTTCATTCTTCTTTAACCCTTTGGTACTAGGGTTTCCTCTGCTTTCACTTCTGTTGTAATGGACCTGGCAGAGAGCTACCTGGAGGATCTTGTTCTTGCAATCTCACAAGGGGCCAGTGCCCCCTGACAAATGATTACTTCCAAGTTCACCCAGAAACCAGCCTCTCAAGCCAGTGATGAATCTAAGGAGTAGAATTTTAACTAGCATGTTTTTACCTCTATGACAGATGCTAGGAGAGGAAAGCAGGTAACTAGGAACTCACACTCAGAGGAGTTGGACCTTTTTGAAGTTTGTAGAGGAGAAACCAGAAACGGACTGAGAACTAATGAAAATAAGCAAGTTGCCATGGAAGTTCAGGTACCTTGATGATCCCGCCTACACCATTCAGAAAGCAATAATACCTGGACTGGTTTCATAGAGTTCAGTTTTCCCAGACCAGTGACCACTTTTAGTGGATAGACCCACCCACTTGCCAGAAGCAGTGAGGGAGAAGATGCGGGAGGAAATTAGGGGGAGCGCAGCACATCCACAGTGAAGAGACTCCTGGGCAGCCCTGAAGGGTGGTCTCTTCCTCCTCAGGCACAGACTAGAGAACTAAAATGCAAGCAAGCTTCAGGAGCAGAATGAGTAAAGTAGTCCAGGATCCACTGTGGGCTTGTGACCAGGGCTAAGAACCATTGCAGATTGGGCCAGCAAGTACAAGAGGCATGAGTTCAGAGATTTTGATGAGATGAGAGGGAGATGAGAGAATTGTATTGGGCATATAGAGGACCTGTCTGGCCTGAATAAAATGGTGTGCCTAAGAGAAACCAGTAGAAAGGACTGTTTTCTTAGAGGTGAGTGAGCTCAGAGAAAAGCTTGTAAGCTCCTCTGTCCCTGGCTATCTGCTTCTCAAGGTTCTCACATTTCCAAAGACCCATATCTGTATTTCTTATTATTTACTCTATCTAGAATACAGTTGAGAGCTCAGTACTCTGGAGCGAAGGGTAGGTCTTTGCAAGGTTTATTAGTTTTTTGTGATTCTTAAGATAACTCAGTGTTCAGAGTGCCAAGGTCGTTAAGCCCCAGGATCACAGTCCACATGCCACAATTCATCACGAGAATGGCAGCAAGGCCTGAGTCCCAAAATTGTGTCTGGTGCCTCAGAAGACACTTGTCTCCCAGGATTTTGCAGAGCAGACGGCTCTGTGTTTACCTCACAACCATGGCAATCTCAGAGCCTCAACTGACCTTTTGTTGCTTACTGATACAATAGCAGGACAATCAATTCATCAGAACCTGTTCACAGAACTAAACTGGCTCAGAATTTTGCAGAGTTCAAATCCCTTTTTAAGTTAGGGTAGGTGTTGCCATACTTTCTCTGAAAAGGACCAGAGAAAAAAATGTTTGAGCTTTTCAGGCGAGTTTCTGTTTTAACTACCTATCCGGGACAATGTATCATAAAGCAGTCACACAGACTATGTAAATGAATAAGTATAGCTATGATCCAATAAAATTCTATTTACAAAAACAGGGAGCACGCTGGATTTGGCTCACAGGCTATAGTTTGCTGACCCCTTATATAAAACAACTTTTATAATCTTCCCTCATCTTAACCTCCTGTCACCACCAGAATGACCTATATTCCTTAGTTATCAGGAAAGATGGGAGGAGCTTAAAAATTCAAGATATTTATTTTTATGGTTCTCACTAGGGTCTTGACCCTTGATAAATGGAAGTGTGTACTCCTCAGCAATTAACATTTAAAAGCCCTCCTGGGCATGATTACTGAACTGAGCTGATTGTCCTCCCCACTGTCCTATATCAACATACTAGTCGAACACCAAGATTTATGTCACTTCTACTTAGCAAATGTGGGGCTGGTAGAACAATCCAACTCCATATGAGCCTCAGAAATGTTTCCAGGCAAAAATAGAATGATGAATATCACTGAAGTTTTTTTTTTTTTGTTCTTTTAACACAGGATGGTCAAGTGTAAATGTAGTTTTACTTTTGCCATTTTGCCTTTCTGCCAACTAGGACTAAGAACAAGTGTTCTGTAGCTTCACCCAAGGGCTTGTGATGGACTCCTGGATTTTGCTGAGAATTGAAAAGTAGAATCTCAGTGTTGTCTTCATTCGTGTTTTTCTTATTGGAAGTGAGGTAAGTGTCTTTTCAAACATTTATGAAACATTTCTCTTTCTGTGAACTTATCTGTTGCTATTTGTTCCCCTTTATGTTATTGGATTATTGACCTTTAGCTCTAGAAATTTTTATGGGCCCTGTACACTATCGAGACTTGTAATTTCATATATATTTTTGTTTTCCCTGTTTTTTTTTAATATAAATGTTTTCCTTTTCCTTTATTTTTAAATTCTACATACTCAGCTATATCAACCCCTCTCTTCATTGCTTCTGAAATTTAAGTCATGCAAGATTTTCCTTCTCTTCAAATTATATAGGAAAATTATCTTTTAGTTCTTATACAATATCACATTTTTATACTGAAATCCCTAATCTATTTGGAATTTGTCTTGGTGGATTGTGGAATATAAAATTTTATTTTATATTTCAAATGACTGTCTAGTTGTCTCAGTATGAATCATTAAAAAGTCATCTTTTCTCTGTGATTTGAGATGCCATTTTTTAATATATCTAATTGTCATAAACAGTTCTTTTTCTGGAGTTTCTGTTCTATCTACTCATGTATGAATAGCATACTGCTTTAATTTTAAGGATTATGATGTACTTAGTATCTTACAGGTGAACCTCTCCACCTTTGCTCTTTTATTGGGATTTTTTTTCTGGCAATTTTTTTCTTGTTTGTTCTTTCAAATGAACTCTATATTGAACTCATCTTTTTTATTTATTTACTTATTTATTTTTTTAGATACTGGGGATTGAACACAGGGCCTTTCAAGGGCTAAGTAAGTGCTCTACTACTGAGCTACATCTGCAGCCCTCTTGTCTATCTATAGAAAACATTTCTGCTGGAATTTTTGTTAGGACTGCATTAAATTTATGAATTAACACTGAACTAATATTGGCATAATGTTGTTTTCTTATTCAAGTACGTAGTATATCTTTCCATTTCTTTCATCTTTACCTTAGTATCTTTCATGTATTTTTGTAATTTTTATTTTACTTCAATTCAAAAAATATTCTTATTTGGCAGGTCTGCTGGTGATGATTTATCTTATTTTGCCTTCATTTATGAAGAATATTTTAACCATATTGAGAATGCTAAGTTGACAATGTTTATTTTTTCCTTTTGGCATTTTAAATATGTCATTCCATTAAGTTTCTGATTTGCATTGTTCCCAATAAGAAGTCAATGATAATTCCTAGGATTTTGATATATTTTCAATTGTACATTTCCAGATAGTTGACGATGATGAACTTAGATACTGTTTATGTTATGGTTGTAGTATGTTGAGCTTCTTTAATCTGTGGATTGAAAATTATCATCAAATTTGGAAATTTTTGAGACAGGGTCTTGCTGAATTATCCAGTTGCCCTTGAAATTGTGATCGTCCTGCCTCAGTCTCCTGAGGCACTGGTATTACAGGTGTGTGTTACCACACCCGCCTCAAATATCTTTTATTTAAACTAGTATCTCCCACCTTTCCTACTGGAAATCCAATCACATGTTTATCAGATTGCTTGATATTGCCCTTGAGTCATTGAGGGTCTATTTATTTTTCCAGCCTTTCACCCTACCCCCTCCTATACTTCAGCTTGGATAGTGTGTGGTTTGGGTCTGGAATAAACCCTAAGGGGCCACATGTTAAAGACTGATTCCCAGCAAGTGGAACTATTGGGAGGTCACGGAAACTGTCCGAGATAGGACCTAGTTGGAGGAAATAGGGGCCTGTCCTTGGAGGATATATCTTGTCTGCAGTTCCTTCTCTCTCTCTGCTTTCTGACCGCCATGAGGTGAGTGGTTTTGCTCTTCCACACCCCCTACCATGAGGTTCAGTCTCACCTCAGGCCTAAAGCAATGGAGCTGGCAGACTGTGGATTGAAACCTCTGAATCTGTGAGCCAAAAGAAATCCTTCCTACTCTAAATTGTTCATGTCAGGTATTGGTCACAGTGCAGAAAAGTCATCTAACACAACTAATTTTAAATCCTTAAAAAATATGAATAAATACCTATTTAGAGTTATTTGCTAACTGCAACCTCTCTGCTATCTCTGGATCTGTTTCTATGGATTTTTTCATTGCTATTGATCATGTTTTTACTTCTCATAATTTTCTAGTAATTTTTTTATAGTGTGTTGAAAATTGTAGAATCTACATTTTTAAAATCTTGGCTTTTGTTGTTTTCTTTTAAAACAACATTTTAAAAAATTGTTGGATTTTGTTCTTTCTGGCATTAGTAGGGGATAATTTTCAGCTATGTTACGATAAATCTATAACAGCCTCTACTCTATGGTTACAAGAAAGCATTCTGTTTTTGACTTTTCTGAGGTCTCGGTTGAGTTCTTGGAGTATGCAGCAAGGTTTCCTTACATTGGCTGGTGGAACATCTGTATGTCTCGGCTGTCTCTGACCTCTGGAATGGTCATTCATTCTACAGAGCCTCATCCCAAGTAGCAGTTCTCTGCTTTATCTAGTCTCATCGTATTCTGTTTATATGCAACTTAGTGTTTGTTTTAAGTGGCAAGCAGATCCTTTTGCAGATTACTTGTTCTCTTCCTCTGTGAAGCTCCCTTCTTCCTAGTTCCTGAGGTCTTGATCTCCAAACATTACCTCTCTAGCTAATAAACCCATTGTGTTCTGCATCAACTTTTATCCTTTAATCATGGTCCAGAAATAATCTCCGTACAGAGAGCCAGAGAGATAGCAGGGTTCATTCCTTTTTTTCCCCTTCTTTTATATGTTACTTCTAGTTCAACATCTTAAAAAATTGTTCTGTATATTTTAACCAATTTTACAGTTGATTACTGTGGGAATATTAGTCTGGTATCAGTTACTGTCAGGGTTAGAAACTGAAGTATGGTCTGTAAGTTTTTCCCCTCTTTCCTTATTACTTGTATGGTATTCAGGAAGATACAACATACATCAAAACAGATTAAAAAAAAAAAAAAAAGAGGAAAGAAAAAAAGAAAAACATTAGGAAAAAATCCATCCTGTTTCCATTGTACTGCAGGATCCCGAAGTCCTCATCCTTGGTGTTGACTTCAAATGTATCTGTACCTCCATAGCAACTCTCAACCATTTTAGCTATCACATTTTGCCTGGAGTTTGGTAGCTTGTAACACCTATTTCTGAGCTTGTTGCTTGTTGACCCTCAGTTCTTGGGGGACTATATCCTGGCCTGACCACCTTCTGTGTTTGGAGGCTGTAATTCTAAGACTTGTGTCACAGCTGTGCCTTTGCCTAGTCCTTGTGTTTGGTTATGCCATCAGCAGAGAAATGATTCTGTTCTTCACAGAACAGAATGAAAGAAATAAGTATTACTAGTCTCTAGAGTCACTGTGGGTACAAAACACCTCTAGCTCCTGTGGGCATGACCTGAGAATTCAAGCCAACAGCCCCTGAGGGCTGTTGCTACTGACAGCACACCCTTTGCAGCAAACCACATAGGAATTAATAGGGACTTTGACACTCAATCTTGTACCCTTTGTGTCAATGAGACTGTCACTTCCCAGAATTACAGATTTGTATAGATCAGCTGCTTAATTCCTATAGAGAACCAACAAGGTTTCTCACCGTCATGCTGAGGTGCTCTTTCCAAAGGCTTTTTATAAATTCAGCATCCCCATTTCTAGACTTTTCTTCTCTCTTACCAATCAACCTGGTGAAAATGTGCAACTGTTCTTGCAAAGGGGCTCAGTAATGCTGATTTCCTTTTATTACTTTTTCCTGGGTCAAAACTGGGCTCATAGTGATGTTCAGTCACAATTTTAATTTTGCCTTCTTTGACTTTTCTTCTCCCAATTTATTTATAGAAACCCACATATCAAAGGAGAGAATAAGGGTGATTCTTATATGACTTTTAGACAGAAGTTGAAAATGTTACATGGTTTTCTCTCATTGCAGAAAGCAGTCTCTTTTGGAAAGGGGACAAAGGGAAACTGCCACACCTGTCTAACAGATAATGATTACTCTCTATTAGTTCTAGTAATACCCATAAGGAGGAAAATGCCTTATGTAATGGTGCCAGAAGATACAGGTCCTATTTAAGATATTTTCTGGAGATTGTCCCAGATATCATTCCATATTAATGTGTTGTGATCTCATTCAAAGACTTTTCACAGGAAATTCCAAGGCCATTTATTTTATCTACCATGAATATTGTTGGTTTATCTCTTCCTTTGCAGTACTCTAAGGATTAATGAGAATTCTTATTAAAGAATCAGTTAATTAGAAATTTAATTTAGAAACAACACACAGTGAAAACTGATTTCATATAAAAGCCAAAATATCTTGTGTGGCCAACTGTGATGTTCTTTACTTCCTCTGTATGACTGAAGCCTTGGGGCATATTTCCTGGGCCTCTGTGAGGGGCATCATCTAATCCTTTGGAATTCATTCTTTTCCCCAGCTTTGCTGCCAAAGGCACATCTTTAGCTATTGTTTGGACCCCTTGGGTAATATAGAAACCCACTACTTGCATCACATGTCCATCAGGAAGGACTTAAAAGAGAGACTGCAGGTCCCTTTCTCCATGTGAAGCTGTCTTTGATTCCTTTTTGTTTTTCTCCAGTTATTTACATCCCTCTTCCTCACTGACCAGTATCCCCTGCTGGTCTTTAACTGAGATTCTTTCCCAGTCAATTACTCAGCTTCTATCCCTCTTTATGGTCACTCATATAGGAGCTGTATCACATTATTAAATGTTTTTATGATAAACAATTCAGAGCAACATTTGAAATTAAAAACATTAATCCTGAGGCATATAGGAGATTCAGTTTATTGGAATGTGCTCTAATAATAATCAGATGTTCCTTACAAGAAGATCCTCAAATTCCAATCTGACTTGCTGGGTGGTAGATCTCAGAGGATCCCAGGGCCCACTTACTCTCTGAATTTGCCTTTGGTTCTTAGAAATTTGGTTCTTGCTGAAGCTGTGAACTTCTTTTCTTAACAATAGCTGATTTTCTATTAGGATGTTTTCCCAAATTCTTTCTCTGCTTACATCTTTTTGGGAAATAGGAGGCAGTTTGCTTCCTCCTGCATCCATTAGTTCTAGGTGAACTAAGCTGTACTGCTGTATGAATTGAAATAAACACTTGTAGTTAATGCACCAAGCTCAGCTTTGTGTAAGTGAACAGACCTTTAAGATTCTCACTATTTCTGGAAGAATCTTCCTGTCTTACTCTTGAGATGCTCTCTAGGATAACCTCAAATCTTCCTCAAATGCTTCTTAAGTGGCATTGCCTTAAATGAACTGTATTTCTCATTGACTCAAATCTACTTTTAAAGAGATGGAACTGTATAAATGGCAGACACACTGCTTCCAGGATCCTCTAAGACTTCTCAACTCACATCTCATACCTCCATTTCTCAAGGCAAAATAATAATAATAGTAATAATAATAATAACAATAATAATAATCTGGCATTTAAAATTGTAGTGAAAATACAATCAATTAATAGATGTGAAGCACTTAGAATAGTGATAGAAATACTCAAGTCATGTTAGTCACTGTCACTATTATCTGAAAGGACTTATTGTATAAATGCGTATTTTAAAGAGTATACCAAAACAACATTGCATTTAAGACTATTCTATCCCCTTCCAGTACCACCAATTGGATTTATGATTTAGGTCTTTCAAGGTTGAAACTGAATTCAAGGCTTGGACTGTTCCTTATCACATTTCACTGGGCCATCTAGAGATTGAATTCCTGACCTGACTTGTGTAGTCTCACTTGTACTGTCTTCCTTTTCAATGGTCTCTGCCTACCCACTGATCCTTTGATTTTACCTTTGCTCCTCTTCCTCTGTCCCCAGACATGGGTGAGTATGTGCATGGACTGAGATTGGACAATGCTTTAAACCAGGAAACTCTGTTGGCATTTGTGGCTGAGTTCCCCAGTGCCTGTCCCCATAGCTAGACTGAGTGTTCTCCTGTTCCCTGTCCTTTGGTTACAACCTTTTGTAACTAATGATCCATGTAAACATGATCCTAGTCTCATTGTCTTAGTCTGTTCATGCTTCTATAACAAAATACCACAAACTGGGTCACTTATAAATAATAGACATTTATTTCTCACAGTTCCAGAGGCTGGAAAGTCCAAGATCATTTGGTTTCTGATGAGGCCTTCTTGCTACATTCTCACATTACAAGAAGGTGTGAATGCTATGTCCTCATCTGATGAAAGGGGCAGAAGGGCAAACAGGCTCTAGGCTAGTACCCTCTAGCACTTTTATAAATTGACACTAATCCATTCATAAGGACTGAGCACTTTTGGCTTACTCAATTCCTTTGAAGTTCCCACATTATACTACTGCCACAATGGGGATTAAGAACACATGAACTTGGGGGATATTCAGACCATAGTACTCACTATAAAAATGTTGTTTAACTTCAAGGTCAAAATTTAATTCCAAGTTTACAGAGTATTATTCAAAATTCCTCACAAGCAGTCTGAACTCAACATGATGTAAGAAGACATGACAAGTTTTGTTGTTAAGGATATCTTCTGTTTACTAGATTGTAGCAAATGTGATCGTGCACTAGAGTGCCCTTTACCAGTTCACCCAGGTTGGTCTCAGCTTATAGCTTAGTCAGGAATTATTTAATAATGTTTCTCCATCACTCTAGAAGTGTCTTAATTTGGACAATAAATTCACTCTAACTTGAACTATTGTCTAGTGACTACCTTCCAAATCAATTTACACCAGAAGTTCACAATCTAACATCAATTTTCCATAGATCTCCACCTCTACATTATTGCTGGTGTTCTCTTTAGATCCCACTATTCTAACATGTCTGATACAAAACTTCCAGGAGAGCTATGTTGCTTATGTCAGAAACCCAACATTTGTGGTAAGAAAATATGATGATACCATATAATAAGATACCATAAATAAGGTACCAATTTATGGTAGAATAGAAAAATGTCTTCTCAGGTGATACCTCTTCCTGATGCCATCCTTGATTGCTCAAGACAGGCAAAGGAATCTTCTTCCATGGTTATTTAAGATGCTCTGTGCTTATATCTATTTTAGGATTTACCATATTCTCTTCAAATTATTTTTTTCCTGTAACTATGCACCTGGAAAGCAGGGACTATTTTGTAATTCTTGTTGTGTTCCCAGGGCCTTGTACATCTCCAGGTCCAAAGTAGATGCTGAGAAAAATGTTTGTTGATCTGAATATTTGTAACATTCAGTGGACCTCAATGCTATTTTTTTCTTCTATTGATCAAAGCTGGTTAGTATGTACTAGAG
Organism: Sciurus vulgaris; assembly: GCF_902686455.1. Classification (NCBI taxonomy): domain Eukaryota; kingdom Metazoa; phylum Chordata; class Mammalia; order Rodentia; family Sciuridae; genus Sciurus; species Sciurus vulgaris. Next base: position 69,210,101 of record NC_136470.1, on the reverse strand, counting down.
GTTGCTGGTCACTCATATTAAAAGTGAATTAATCTGCTGTGTTGTTAATCAGGCAGGCTACCTTCTCAGTCTGTGCTTCCAGTTTTCTATATCTGAAATATTCTCTTCCTCCACCTCATATGGAACGAGGTTAAACTTTCCTTTCTCCCTCTTTTCAGTAAGTTTGATGACATGCCATGTTCCTGGTGGTCCCAGTCCAAGGAAACACCTGCCCTAGCCAGGAATTTCTTAGTAACTTCTGTTTAGGTACTGTCATCAATCCCAGAGAGAATTTCCAGAAAGCCTACAAGTAGAGTTAATGACTTGGGTAATAGGTGGCCCTGGCCATAGTCATGAGTTTGGAGAATGACATAGAAAGTGATGTTGACAAGAGATGAATCAAATGAAAAGAAACCAATTAGAACTTTGTTATGGTTTGGATGTGAGATGTTCCCCAAAATCCCATGTGTGAGACAATGCAAGAAGGTTTGGAGGAGACATGATTGGGCTATCACCTTAACCTAATTAGTGAATTAATCCCTGATGGTATTAGCCGAGTGGTGACTGGAAGCAGGTGGGGTGTGGCTGGAGGAAGTGGCTCATTGGAGGAGTGGCTATCGGGTATATATTTTGTATCTGGAGAGTGGTTTCTCTCTCTCTGTTTCCTGAAAATCATGTGAGCTGCTTTCCTCTGCAACACTCTCCTGCCATGATGTTTGGCCTTACCTTGAGCCCCAAGGAATGGAGGAAATGGAGCTGGACTTCTATGGATTAAGACCTCTGAAACCATGAGCCCTCAAATAAATTTTTCCTCCTCTATAGTTGTTCTGGTCAGGTTTTTCAGTTGCAGCAGCAGAAAAGCTGACTAAAACAAACTTGTTCTTGGAATTTTGATTCTCTGTCTGTAATTCTGGTAAAATGTTTGAGAGCAAGTGCCTCAAATACCCACATATGGTGTTTAGACTTTGTGGATTTGAATGCCCCAAGATATTCTTATCTTACTATGTAATGAATAATTGAAGTTTAGACACAGCAGCATGAAAAAGATGGTTTCAAAGTCCAACATGGCTAGCAGTTTCTGCTTTTTAAGTGGGGTTACAATGACATATTTCACATGAGAAGAAAAAAATATGTCTATACTGCCTTCTTCTACTCATGGAGACTGGAATGGAATAAAGAAGGGAAAATATGAAACTTCAGTCTCTGCAAGTTTTTCTGAGGTACTACATGTTGAGAGCAAGAGTAAATACCCCTTTGTTTTATCCAAAGACATGAATGTGATTATATATATATGATTATGTATATATATATATATATATACACACACACATAATTTTGATATGTGTATATATATGTATATCATATGTATCACATTTTTTTCAGTACTGGAACTGAACCCAGGTGTGCTCTACCACTGGGATACATCTGAAGCCCTTTTTACTTTTTATTTCAAGACAGGGTCTCACTAAGTTGCTGAGGCTGGCCTTGAACTTGCCATCCTGCTTCTACCTCCCAAATCACTGGCAGGAATGCACCACCACGACCAGCTAAATCCAAAGACTTTTGAGTACATATAAGGGGTGGCAAATAATCAGTTATAAAGTCTAGGCATTGCTTTTTAAAATCCTTTCACTGTCCCAAGTCCACAATTCCCACCATACATTGTTTTGGGAGAAATTAAGGTGTGACTGAGTTCTATATATTGTCTGCAGTAAGCATAGCTGAGTTTCTCACACTTTGTATGCACATCCCTGGGGATCTTGATAAACTCCGGTATTTTGATCCAATAGACCTGAGGTGGGCCCATAGTTCTGCTTTACTAACAGGCCTGGGTGTTACCGTTACCTCCAGACCACACTGAAGTGTCAAGGAGTGAGGCAAACCCATCAGAGGCAAGAAATGCAGATAAAGCAGTATGTTCACAGGCTGAGGAACTTAGAAAAACTTTGAGAACAGAAACCCTGGAGATTCCTAATATTTGCGGGGAGAAGATTTGGCTGTGTCCAGAGCACAGGAAATACAGGCAGAGCTTGTTTTATTGAATCTCAAGTGACATGGAGAGGGCAACTGGAGTTATAGGCATCTGAACTACTTTTTGTGTTTTTAGGATTGAATTCTTCCTGATTTATTTTCATGGCCCCTTTTCTTTAATTTTTCTTCATTTTTCAGTCCTCCACTGTTTTTCTTCTTCTTCTTCTTCTTTTTTAAAATTTGGATCTGTATTTTGCTCACATCCAATGCACAGTCTCAACTGGAATCCCAGGAAGAAAAGTCAAACTTGCCCTAAAAGTGTCACCCCTAATTAATATCTGAGAAGGCCATCCTTTCATTAGTATTCAGACCTGGTTTCAGCCCAGATCATTAATGGACTCTTTTCTCCGAGGATGATAATTACGTGTGATGCTGATGTTCCCTGCCAGCATCGGGATTTGAAGAGCTTTATCATGTGGTAGCTCATTGGAGAATTAAATGGCCTGCCTGAAAGCTGTTCCACCAAGAAAACATCTTCTGGCATTGCAAATTTCAGTCATCACCAAACCTTATGTTGCTGTATAATCTCATGTGAGGTTCATGTAATTCCTGACAACATGCAACTGTGGATCTGTCATTTGCTCACATAGGGTCTAATATCAGTAAACACCATTCATTGTTCCCAACTGCTTCACGGAATCACTCATGGATGGGTTAAAGGCAACCATAACAAGAATTCCTCCTCTGAAAGCTGTTCTTATCTAGCAAGATCCACATTCTGAGGAGACTCAGTTAAGATGGGCTCTGAAATAGTAGATTACACGATGCTACCGGATGAATGTTGATGAATGTTTGTATCCTTCCCCAAAATTTATAAGTAGAAATCCAAAGTAGAGAGATCCTAGAGAGCTAGCTCATCCCATGTGAATACATATTAAGGCATTACTTATAAGCCTGGGAGTGGGACTTCGCCAGACAAGAAAACCGCCAGCACCTTGATCCTGGCCTTCTCAGACTACAGAAGTGTGAGAAATAACTTTTGGTTATTTATAAGCCACTTAGTCTAAGGTGTTTTGTTATAGTAGCCTGATATTTTCAAACATATGACTGAGACAAAACCTCATTTTTTTCCCCAGCTTTTTGGTCTGTTGACCATTCTTCAATTTAGAGTTTGATAGCTTTGTGTACATATGCAGATGTACAAAAACATCTGCATATATTCCTTTTTGATGCATATGCCATTATCTCTTTCTAATTCTCTTTTATTGCTTCATCATCTTCCCAGGGGAAAATTACTTGTCACTTGCCCTAGCTTATGTTCACAGGACTGTGTGTTTCACAATATCATGTAAGTATTTGCCTCCCTTTTGCTATTTCTCATCACTGTTGCTAAGCCTGACACATTGGACTATGAGCAGCAGCTCTTCTTATGCAGCAGGTGAATGAGTAAAGCAAGGCTTGCTGAGTAGAGCCAGGTGTGAGAACGAGGACACAGGCCAAGCAGGAACTAGGCAGACAGACCTGGGGTCAGTTTCCTGGAAAATAATGCAATGCATATGGTCCACTGTCCATAGAAAGGCCTAGAATTGGTATCATGCTGAAGCTGAAGTAGTAGAGACAAGCAAACAGGAAAAACAAGGATTATAAAAGCTACAAAATGATGCTGTTTACTGATGCTATCTTCAGTCCCAGAAATTTATAGATGCTTCTTGTCCAATCTGTTCATTGGAGTGGCTGCTTTGAACCTGCAAGTAGAAGTATGTGAAGGAAATTTGTGAAGAAGAGATTGGTGTGGGAATCAAAGGAACAAAGAGAAGTCCAGTTCCTGATGTAGACACTATTGTTTATCCATTTTGGATACATCCTGTAGCTGAAATTTATAGGATGACCCAGGAGCACTGCTGTCTGGGACAGCACCATTCTTATGGCAATGTAAATTTTAGAAACATTTATATGGAGCTGATATGAACTTTACTACCAGCACAAATCCTAGTACACACGGTGGATACCAAATTAATGTTTGTTGAATTGACCTGGACTAAGCATGTAAGACTGGGATTTGACCACATTGAAGGTCCTAGATGTGCAAATTAGGTAGAAGGGAAATTAGTATGAGTTACAAAGGTCAGAAATATTGAGAAGATGTAAGGCAGCAATGAAAGGAAGGCTGCATGTTGGGAGAGAAGGACTATAAAAAACATACAAATAAACAGTGTTAGAATCCAGAGATAGGGAGTCCCCAGGATAGATTGTTCAGTAGCTTGCTAAGATTGGGAATGACTGTCTTCTTTCATTCTTTGATCTCTGTCCTCAGTGGAGCATTTTATCCTCAGGATTGCCTCTCCATATTCTAGAATGGCATCAAGATGCAAGATCAAACAGAGAATTACAAAGACAATTTCTATCAGGCTCTGCTTCTTCACAGAGGGGCCCTGTAGTCCTCTCTTCATATTTCTTTGGCAAAATCTATGTTTCTGTTTACTCCTAAATCAATCACTGACACATGAAATGAAATTTTCATGACTAGCATATATGGTGCTGAATTCAGTGTATTGCTTGGGCTGGGTGTGAACTGGGACAGAGCTAGAATCTCTTTAAATACTAGGTAGAAAATGGTGGATGAGTGGAGTTTGAGTAGGTAGTATTATTAAGAGAAATGTAAGGAGTTTGGAAAGTTCTCGGAACCAGTTCTTATGAAGGCTGACCTCTAGTGTGTGGTGTGCATGCCACATTGATCTCACCTCTGAATCACTGATCTAGTGTAGTGCTTAAGACCAGGCATGCAAGAGGCAAGGAAGGGATGGAAGGGGGAGGCTGCATCCAGCATCATGGTCTTTGGAAGTGAAACCCACCTGCCCCTTTTGATGTGGTAGGTGTGTGCCCCAGGAGACTTTTTTGGGGGAATTGCCCTTAGCCTGGTCTGTCACAAAATTCTACTGAGATCTATCCACAAAAGAAGTTGTTTTTGCTCCAGTGAGTATCTTGTATGGTCTTAACTTAAAATTGACGAGGTGAATGCATATTTGGCAAACCCCAAACTTAGCTAGCTATCTTACCAGAGCTCTCTCTGCCCTACTTTCCTTGTTATAAACTCGATTCATGTACTGTCCAAGGTTAGCTTCAAACTAATGGGAAAGTGCATTTCTCTCTGGGACTTGCAGTCAGCCTGTGGGAAGGACAGGAATGAGTTGTCTTTCATGGCACCACTTGTCTAAGTAGGTGTTCCTTCTGTTTAGTCTGAATCCTTCTAATGCTTGCTCTTGTGGGTGTATTTCAAATTGGAAGAGGCCAAAGAGAGTGGTGCTTTCTTCCTAACCAACTTACAGGCATATTTTCCACTAACCATGGAGGTGGCTGCAACATTCACGAGGTTAAGTAGTTTTCGATTGGAAGAGTACCTCATTCCCATTCTGTCCTTTACTTCTGAACAGCGCTGGGTTACAACTTCCTTGGTTAAATTCAATTGGAAAATGAGATTCCCCTTATCTCATTCTCAATTTCTTTATGTGAGAAAGTCACAAAAGACACTTTTTATGTTCTGTCTCCTGAGATTTAAATGCCAGTCTAACCTCTTGTACCCTTGGCACATTGTCCCAAGACGGTTTGACAATGGAGACATTTTAGATGCCATCGGATATTTCATAACTTTAAATATTTTATATCAAATTAAATGTTAATTATATGCTGGTCAGGGAAGAAAATCACTGAAGTATTTAATTAACATTTAATTTATTAGTCATCAAATATTTAAGTATCTCTTATCTGAGGGAATTTTACTCCTCATTAGTTGTAAGTTAGTAACAAGTTATTATTGTTAGTTACTACAGTTCTTACCATTCCAAGTATGTATGGCTTTTGTTGATTTCTTTAAAAAGATCTCTGCATACAGGTAGAGATGGAACCCAATATAGGAAGACTGTGTCTCTAAAGCCTTTTGTTTTTCCCAGTTGTTTTCTAAATACAACTTGATTGACACTTGGGTATGTTCTCACAGAATCCTTATATTTCCATGGTAGTTTATAATTTGAAAAGGACTGTTTCCATAATCTCAGCATTTTATGAAACTTGAAATTTGTAGGGTTGGTAGGATCATTGCTATTTTATAGGAATTGAAATCTCAGGGACTGTGTGACTGCCTCAATGCCACACAGGAATTGAGATTTTCTTCCTATGAATTCCACACTGTGCGATGATCACAATCAAGGGGTTATTACAGCCTCAGGAAAGTCCTGATAATGTCTTAGCGAGTCATTTTTACCTTTTATTTCTAATTTGTTATGAATGGAAAATTTAACTTATAATCTCTTTTCTTGAATAAACTTATTTAAACAAAAATACTGAATCAATTTTTTTTTCAAATGTTTCATGGACACAAGACAAAAATGTAGATACATATTCTCTATTTGGAGCAATATGATTCTCCACATATCTATTACAGTTATTTGTTGCATTACTCAATTTATTATTAAGTTAATTATTATTGACAATTATTAATTGTTAGTTCCTCTAGGCATTTGCTTATTTTTGTCTAATAGATCTACCCATTTCTGAAAGAGGTATATAGAATCTTTCTACTACATTTATGCTTTTAAGTCCCTTTTGCATTTTCAGTGCTATTTGATTGATATATTTATCTTCTATGCTATTTGGTGACCAGTGTATCTTCTTTATAAGTATGCATTCTTGTTATTGCAAAATCTCTCTTTTTCCTGGTTTTGTAACTTTGTCTGTTTTTTAAATGATTTTACAATGCTTCATTCAACTTTCTTTTTTCTTTTCCTAGTATCTCTTTGAATATTTATATATTTTAACCTTTTATTATCCCTTTAGGTGTTTGTTTTAAACTTATTTTTAAGGAAAAACAGATCTGATTTTTCTCTTATGTCTTTTAATGGAAGAAGTCAGCCCTGCATACTATAAGGCCTGGCATAGTTGGTGTCTGCCATGTCTCTTGCTTTAGAGTTTGTATTGATTACATGGTGGAGCCCTCTATTTATTGTGTTTGTGTGTGTATGTGTGTGTGTGTGTGTGTGTGTGTGTGTGTGTGTGGTGTGTGTGTGGGTATAATCAAAGCATACAAAATAAAATACTTAAAAGTGTCTAATTTGATCAGTTTTGACATGTGTAAATGTTTGTAAAAACATATTCTCAAACAAATATTCCTAATACCATAAAATTTTCCTCATCTTTGTCTTTTCCATCCCTCTTTTTACCCTTTACTTTAGGCAAATACTGTACTTGTTTTTACAGATATAAATTAGTTTGAATTTTATACAAATGGAATCATAAAATATGTGTTCTTTTTTACCTGAATTCTTTCAAATGGTGTAATGATTTGGAGGTGCATTCATCTCATGTGTGTAGCAGTAGATCATTTCTTTTATATTCCATTGTATGGATATACTACAATTGGTTTATCCAATGACATTAATTGATATTTGGGTTTTTCCAATTTTTGAAACTTACAAAGAAAGCTGCTATGAACAATCATAAAGAAATTCTTGTAAGGATATGTGCTTTCATATATCTTGGGTAGATATGCAGAAGTAAAATGGCTGGGTTATACAGTAGGCATATGCTGCCTGGCTGTTTTCCAAAACAGTGGTTAAACCATTTTACATTTTGAGGATTAAGGAGAATTCCAGCTACACATTTTCATTAATACAGATCAGAATAGGACAAGGATATTCTAAATGTCCTGTCACTTGATATACAAAGAATCAGGAAAATGTTGTCTATTCTCAAAGGAAAAGATAATCAACAGAGGGCAATCCTAATATCACCTAGCTGTTGGGATTATCAGACAAAACCTTGAAATCATTGATCATATATATATGCTTCATGAGTTCAAATTAAACACAATTGAAATGAATGGGAAAATAGGAGCTCTCTGAAGAGGAATAAAACTCATAATAAGAAAAAAATGAAAATTTTAGAGCTAAAAATATAATACCCAAAAATAGAAAAAATTACTAGATGAGCACAGTAGTGCAGCAGAGGAGACAGGGAAACAAGTCAGTGAATTTGAAGGTAGATTAATAGAAATTATCCAATCTGAGAAACACAGAAACAAAAGATTGAAAAATTAACTTTTCTATGTACATATATGAATACACCACAGTGAATCTCACCATTGTGTATAAGAAATTAATTAAAAAATATTAACTATGGGTAAATTGCAGAGAAAAAGAGAAAAATTAAAGAGATGCAGAGACCTGTGAGACAGTATCAAAAGGTATACCTTTCATGTCATGAGTACTAGAATGAGAGGTGAGAGACCAATGCAGAAAATACATTTTAAAAAATAAAGCCCCAAACTTTACAAATCTGGAAAACAAAGCAAAACTAAAACAAAAGCAACCGACCTGACAAACAAAAAACTATGCATTTATATTCAGGAAGTATGGTGAAATTTAAATAAGACAAATTCAGAGAAAGCTGCACCTAGATATATTATAGTCAAACTGATGAAACTTAGAGGGGAAAAACAAATCAAAACAAAATAAAAAACCTCTTGAAAACAGCTTGAGAAAGCGACATGTTTTATACAGGGAAGCAATGATTAGAATAACCTTAGATTTTTCATCAAAAACCATGGAGACCTGAAGAGTGAAACAAAAACTGTTAACGTATTGAAAGAAATTAACTGTCAGCCCCAAATTCTATGTCCTGTGAAAATATCCATTGGGAATGAAGGCAAAACAAAGATGCCTTTCTCAGATGAAGGAAGTTGAGAGAATCAAGTGCAATCTGCTCCATAAGAAATGCCAAAGGAAGTTTTTCAGGATGAAAGCATCTTCAGAAATGCAGGAAGAGTAACGGAAATGGCAAAACTGTAGGTGAATGTGAAAGACTATATCTTTTTCTCTTCATGTCTCAAAACTATGACAAAAAGCAAAAATTTATGGGGCTTTAAATGTATGAAGATGTGATATATACAACATTTATAATAAAGGTTATATAGGGAATTACATAGCTAGGAGTCTTCTACCTTTTACATAAAGTGATACCAAATTAGCTCTACCTCGAGAATATAAAGTTAGGTATTTGTCTCATAAACCCCACAGCAGCCACCAAAAATAAGAAAAAAAAAATATAAGGCCTAAAAGCTAGTAGGTAAATTAAAATGGAATACTAAAATATTTAAATAACCTAAATGCGTCTTTTGATGTGCAGTTTTCTCCTTCTCTCTGTGTCTTTGTGTCTGTGTGCCTTTCATTCTCTCTCTCTCTCTCTCTCTCTCTCTCTCTCTCTCTCTCTCTCTCTCTCTCACACACACACACACACACACACACACACACACACATACTCACTGCAAAGCTTGGTGGTCAACACTGGTTCCTCTTCTTGATGTTAGATAAATGAGTGCCTGGATTCATTCATTGTACTTTCTTGAACATCTTCTTCTACTTCTAGGGAAGTATGAGTAAGGTACATAATTTCAAAAAGTTTTTTATTTTTGATAGTCAAATAATATCAGGTTGCAAGTAGAATTCATGGATTGCAATCCATTCTTCTCAGTAGTTTATAGACAATACTCCAAGATCTTCTAGCTTCCATATGGTGCATAAGAATTTCTGTACTGTTTTATAGTAGATAACTTATTCTTCTTGAAAATTCAATATAGTTTTGTTATCCTCAGAGTTCAGGAATTAACTAGATGTCTTCAGTAGAATATCTTTTAAAGTTTTCCTAGATCTTACTGTATATTTTTGAAAACTTGGATTTCCCTTCATCTTAGGAAATTCCCTTTTATTATTTATTTTTAATTATTTCCTTTTATCCCCAAGTTCCATTTGTGATTCCCAGAACTTCTATTATTGCCATTTTGGTTCTTCTAAATCTATCCTCCAAGTCCCTTATTTTCCCCCTCAAAATTTCCTTTTCCATACTTTGAGATTATTCTGACAATTGGTGTTCCAGGAAACTAATTTGAGTCTCATTGTTCTCACCGCTCTATCAATTAATTAATCGACTAGATATTTGGTTTGAAAAATCAAAGTTTTCAATTCTTGATCATCCTTTGTGTGATTAAGTATATTACGTTTGAGTTTCATGGAGTGCTACTGATGTGATTTTGGTCAGTTGTCCTCTGCCTCCTCTGAAAGTACCACTTCACTGGGTATCTATTTTGTTTAGTTTTGCTCTTTCTGGAACCATTAGATGTGTTGTTATTTTCCTTTGTGACATTGAGACTTAGATCTGGTTATTGGAGTATCCTCAGTGGCAGCAGTCCTGATGGTAGTAAAAGCTGATGTCATCTCCACCTTGTGGAGTGGAAACAAGAGTCTAGAGAGTCTTTCTTCTCCCATATTCCACACATTCTCCTCCTCAGGCGCAGAGAGACTTCTGGACCTACCTTTCAGCGCTTCTCATCTTTTTGAGAATCTAGGAGACCGTGCACAAGATACCAATGTAGGACTTACTCCTAGGGGAGAACAAGTTCTTTCAATATCTTTATTTTCTCAGCTCTTTGATGCTGGTCTTCAGGCATCCCATGAGCTGTCCCCATTAGACATGGATTGGAGCCTAACTCTTCACTAGCACTCAGCTGTTTAACAGCCTCAGTGACTGATAGGGGCAGAAACACCAGGTTCCTGCTTCTTGTGAAAGCTTAAAAAAGCCCCAGCTGATTCCACACAAAAGAAGTAAGGGAAATGAGACTAGAATTTTACGCAAAGCAAATGGAAAGAAAATGTATGTGCACATTACAGATGTTAATTTACCCATGGTAACAAAGGGAAGACCTTAGTCTTAGAGAATGGTGGCAAGTTCCAGACATATATTTCTAGTGTTGCACCGAAGGGACTATTAACTAGTGTTCATTGATTAATGACTTCTAGTGATTTAGTATGGGGAAAATGAGGAATGACCTTAATCTTTGTAATTGAGTTCCCCTAAAAATCTTATGTCTAATGGGAGATGATTAGGGCATTAGGCTTTGACTTCATGAATGAATTAATGCTACTATTGTGGGAGTGGGTGCCTTATTAAAGGATGGCCCCCTCTTCCTCTTTTCCATACTTTCTTTGCCTTTGTACTATAGTATGATGTATCAAGATGACCCTTGCCAGATGCTGGCCCTTTGATTTTAGGTTTCCCAGTTTCCAGAACCATGAGCCAATAAATGTTTTGTTTATAATAAATTACCCAGTCTGTGGTGTGTATGTGAGTGTCAATATAGATATAGATTTAGATTTATATCTTTGTGGTTAACTTAATGTCATGTTTTGACCTATCTGAGATGTTCCCGAAGACAACACTGTTTTAAGGGGCCAAACTGCTCATCTTTCAGATTTTAAATGGATTTACAGGATCAGGAACAGGGACAGGAAAGGGCTACATGAAGCCTTGCACTACATTTTTCAGATATATTACTGGAATATTCTGTAGAGAAGGAACAACCATACTAGGGGAAGGAAGAATAGCCAGGATAATTTTAGTTTAATGAAGGCTTTTAACTCGCCTCTCATCTAGGAACAATTTCCCTTCCTTTACTTTGTGTCCAAGCATGAGGAGATAGTCAGGTCTAAGGCACTTACTTGTTCCCCTCCATGGATTTGAGTGTTGGTGGGAGGCAGAAAGGTGGACCTGTTCCATTGCTTCCGTCTTCCTCCTGGGAGGAGCTGCCCTGTCTCTTAAACTTCTTGACGCTCGCAGCAGCATTCCTTCCTGAGGAAGAAGATGGGCCTTGACTCTTTTCTGTTTGCATTTTCCTCCTGTGAGTGTCACCTAGTATTATAATTCTTTTTATTGAATTCCCTCTATTCCAATTTCTTCTGTGCTTTGCCTTTACTTTATAAGATCTTACTTACCTGAGTTTATACCTGGAACTATAGTAAGGATATTCAGATAAGATCAATATAGGAGCCCTTGAGACTCATAGTCTTTGTGGAATACAGAAAAAGATATGAACGGTCTTATTTTTACATTTCTCCAGACCTTTTGTGAAAAAGGATCGTATGGATCCTGCCACACACTATGGTTCCACCTGAGAGCCACCTTTTCCTCAGGATGCTGGTTTGGGTTACCAGAAGTTGCATACTTGTAAGGTAGGTAAGACTGAGCTAAGACAACCTGGGTGAACGCCCAGGATCCAAGAAAACGAGGCAGTGATATAGAGGCATAACCTTTACCCCTACTGAGAGTCTGCAAAGCCAGCTAAGAAGGATTGGGCCAGGAGGATAAGAGTTAGTGCTCTGAAGTCTGTAGTCAGAACATTTTATTTAGGAGAGTCTCATGGAAATTGCTGCTCCAGTAACTGCTCTATGTCAGATTTTCAGGGTTTATGAGAAGACAGGGAAGACTTCTCCTACAATTAGGAATTTGGCAAAGTTCTGAAGGATGATGAGCATATGGACAATGATGGTATCTTCAATTTATTGATCATTTCCTGCATCTTAAATATTTTGCCTGTATTATCTGATTTAATCCTTACAACATCCCCTTTTGTAGATGAGGAAGGTCAGTAATTTTCCCTATCACATGATAATGTAGTCAATGAATTTGGGAATGGGTTTTGGATGCAGATTTGTCTGTCTTGAAATCTAGCACTCTTCAGCAGTATTTTTGACTTTCTTACTATGTATAAATTTTATAGATGAGGAGTCAACATTGCAGGTGGGAGAAAAGCATAAACTCTTGTTTGACTATAATACCCTAGTTCTTACTCCTCCCTATGAGTCTGAAATTAGTTTTAAAAAGTGATGTGTTTGTGTACAATGATTCAAAATAATAATAATAATAATAATAAAGTGATGTCAATTTAAAATAGTAGTTGACATCTCTTTTATTTCTAGGCAAGTGGAATTTTTATCCTTTGACTCAAGTGACACTCCTCTTTGGTAAACTGAAATATTGCTTCAGAACACAAATCACTTTTTTTTCTAATTGTCTTTTCTTCCTGCCTAGACCTTACTCTCTTATATAGTCAGCCCTTGGCTTTCTTAGGGCATCAGGTTAGGACCCCCAAAAGAATATCAAAATCAAAGGGTGCTCCAGTCTGTTTTATAAAATGTCCTTGTATTTGGGATATAACCTATGTACTTCCTTCTGTATGCTTTGAATCATCTCAATTACTTATAATACTGAATACAATGTAACTACTAAGTAAGTAGTTGTTATTCGGTATTGTGCAGGGAAGAGTAAAAAGAGAAAAAAATATGTATATGTTCTTTGTGATTTTTTTTCCCCAAATACTTTTTATCTGAAGTTTGTTGAGTCCATGTACTGAGGGTTAACTACAATTGATTGATCTTTAACTTTTAGGGACTATTTACCATGACTATGGAAAGATTCCTGACCCGCTCACAATGATTGAGCACATACATATTACATAAATAGCAGTCATCCCACACCAGGGGTTTGGGGAAGGAGCATAGTTGGGAGAAGGAGCAGAGAGAGGGAGGATCACTATCTTTTCTTCTCTTATTAGATTGCAAACTCTTCCAAGACAGAGGCTATGTTTAAGACTCCATAGGACCTAACCAATACTGCTAATTGGCCTTTAACCCATTTTGTCCCACTGTCCCAGAAGTGGCATACCTATGACAACTTAAATGTAGTATATGATATACAATTTAATTACATAATAATAATAAGAATATAATTGAATTACAATCAAATAATTATAATCAAATGATATTCATTACTGTAATATATATATAGGCTCTAGATTAAGATTTTAGTCTATTTTAATGCACCTATGTCCATTTGGTTGAAATATTCACAAAATTAAAGCCTAAGACTTAACTGACACAGGGCTTCTGGTTTTAAGATATTTTACAGCCTGTCCAAGAAGAACAACATACCTAGCCACCCACAGGTAGTTTTGCTAGTCTGTCTCATGCTTGACATTATTGGTGGTGATAGGAATGGAACTGTTTGGTGAGTTTACTGCCCAGTCTACAAGTGTGTGGGTGGCCCTTGGCTACTAAAAAAAAAGAAGAAGAAGAAAAAATAAAGAAAACACAACCAATGACACTGATACTCTTTAACAGGCATTTAAAAAAAAACAACTTATTTTAAACCAACATTCATATTTTCATTTCAATAGCATCATGTCAGAATATTTAAATTTTAAGCTTGGTGGCCATTATAAATCTGAAAAGGGAGGACCACATTAGGGAGATGACATTTGACAATGGAAAAAACACTGGACTTGAAGTCAACGGACTTGAATTTGAGGACTTGAATTTGAGACTGGGTTTCATCGATTATTAGCTCTGGTCTCTTGTATCATATAAGATCTTAGAACTTCAAACTCATCTCTAAAATGAAGATAGAATACCTAACCAAATCACCTCACATGCTAGTTCTGTCAGTTAGGGTCAGATTAGTGACAAGTAACAGAAAATTTAAGTCAAGTCAGCCTAAGTTACAAGCATGATTAATTAACTTATATAATTGAAGATCTGGAAGTAGGGTGGGCTTTCAGGATGGGTGTGATTCAGCAGACCACAATGTCATCATGATTCTTTCCTCTCTGTCCTTTTGTGCCTGCCTGATGCCAGCCTCATCCTGCAAAAATTGCTGCATTGCTTTCCAACAGAAGGCCCACATACTTCTTGGTTCACTTTTGGAGTGTGGAAATCTATCAGCAGAGAGAGAGGCTACTTTTTTCTTACATACCTTTAGAAAACTTAAGGACATAATTCCATTGTCCCAAAATGTGTCACATTCCTAAACTTGAGCCAAGAACTCTAGCCTGTTATTGGTGAACAACGCCTGTTCTCCTCTATATAATCCAAATCTAGAATCAGGTGCACCCTGCATTTCTAACAAAGGATGTGGACTACAGTGAACAGGGTGTGGATTCCACTATGATAGTCTTGGTGACCACCAAGAGAAGGGGAGATAGAAAAGAAGGGGGCAACTGTGATGCCCATTATATTCCCATTGAGGATAAATGAGGCAAATTATGATTATTAAAAATCTGTGTCCTATTGAGCCTCGTGAGGAATGGGACATTCATCCTCAACGGCCACACACACACACACACCTTCAACCAAAGCAGCTCTGATCAATGAACTATGGGAAATTATTAGAAATCTAGAAAGCACTGTATAGTAATATTATTAACAACAACGGCAACAAAACTTGTGAAGTCTCAAGTGGTTTAGGTTTGGATTTCACTGTACACTTTCTCTGTAGTCAGCAGAGGAAACACATCATTTTATATATTGCCAGGATCTAAAGAGTGTTGAGTAATGCTGATCCTTATAAGCTTATGTCATCCTCTGCTTATAATATATTTGAAAGCACCTTTTCTGCACCTGCAAATGCAGATTGGTTTCTGTTTACTGTTGCAAGAGACACCTTTTATTAAGATGTAAGCAGCATGGAAATAAAATTATAGAAGGAGTCTTCAGTTTTGACCTTCTTGACTTTGTTGCTAATAAACTGTCAAGATAACACATTACCTTATACAGAACACCTTAAAATATTCAAGACTCCACTGGTCAGATTCCTTAACCAAAGGAAAGATAAATCTGTGTATAAACAGGTAGATTACCAATTTATATTGTCTGTTTCTTGTTTATCAGTCATTGAAGTTCAAGGCCGCAGTAGCTTGACTTTTTCCTGACTGAAAGGTTAACTTGGTGTTTTGGATAAGGACTCTTAGCTCTTCAGTCTCCGACCTTGAGATGTCATTCAAACTACATAGTCTCCCTCTAATGTAGCCTCAATTATTCAAAGGGACCTTAATCTTCTGAATTAACCAAATCCCTTCCACTGCCCTTGCCCAGGGCTCGGGCTAGACCTTTATCAGTTAATGAAATTTGACTGGAAAATTTTGAGGTTTTTATCATTTACGTTTAATTTTAAACTCTTTTTTTTTTCTTCATTACAAGAATGAAAGCTATAGTGAAGAGCAGACTTGCCTGAAAATCTGATGGTACTATTTTAAAACAATGGATTTTATTCAAATTCTAACCAATAGAATAAGAGGGTCCTATCACACATGGGCCAGCCTTGGATATAAAATTTCTTCATCTTGTATTTGACCTTAATTCGGGAGCACCCACCTCTTTTCCCTACTTCTTTTCTATTTCTCTTGCCTTTCCTTTTCCTCGCCTCACCTCCTTTCCTCCCCAAGTGCATTAATACAGATTTTTGTCTCTGTCCTCCAACACTGATTGGTTTTGAGGACTACTCTGTAGGTTTCTGGCTGACATATAATTTCACTTATGAGATATGCTTTTCTCTCCTGAATCTCACATCCCAGATAAGATCGAGAGCACGAGTGTAATACTCCCTCACATTCCCTGCACCAGAGCCTCAGATCCAATTCCAGCCCTGCCCCACCTCTTTGGCTGAGTCCAGGGCTGTAATTCATCTCTGTGGTTCTCTTCAAGCCTGTTTGGAGCTCCTCATCCTGTGTCTGCCTCCTCCCAGCTACCCAGGCACTGATGACTAGAACTGTTCTTACTGGAACTCTTCTGTTCAACAAGACTTAGTGGACTGCCTGGCATGGCCAGATGCGGGCTGGTGCTGTAAAGGTTACTTTACCCCTCTCTGTGGAAACTCTCACTCCTTACCATCTCCAAGAGCCTTCTTCCAAAGTCCACTCAGGGCTTGCTGGTTTTGCCCATCAAATTCCAACTGGGAAAATCTCTTCCCTTATTTAATCTCTACCCAAGAGCTTTTGCCTCTGGGTTGCCAAGGTCTGTTGTACCAACCTGGTTCAAGGCATTTCCATGAGGGTGACATGGTTGCTTGCCATCTGATGCGGCTGAGGCCAGGGCCTCCTGTAGCAGGGCTGGCATGCACTGTGTGCTCTCTCTGCAGTGTGTGGTTCAGCCTGAAGATCTGGAAGGGGGTACTTGTTCCAGAAATCAGCACAGAGCCTCCCATGGCCACCTCTGGTGCTGACACATATCCCCTCTGGCCATTGTTACCCAGCTAGACTCTTCTACCAAGCCCAGTGAAGACTGGTTAGTTCCTCTGACAGGATTTCTAGTTTTTCTATGTCTCAGGAAGAAAGCACAAATTGAACTTGAAAGATTATCCTTGTTAAATTGACCCCAGGGGGCTGTTGACTATTGCAATACACACAGTCTACCCTCAGGTGAGCCTGGCCTTTTTTCCATTAATGTGCCTCTCTGTCACTTCCCTGCATTGGTGTTTGTAGAGAAGGAAATATTTTCTGCATGCAGAGACTATCTTCATTCAGATCCTAGTTCAAACTGCCTTCTGTGTGCCTTTGGGCAAATAACTTAGCTTTCCTGGGCTTTGATTTTTCAAAATTGTAAAATTAGGTATAATGGTATCTACATCAGAGGGCTCCTAGAACAACTAATGTCTACTGAAATACTTAACTCAGTGTCTGGCACATTGTAAATGCTCAATAAACATCTGTAATAATTATTGCAGTGATGTCTATATTTGGCTGCACTTCTGTTATCTTGCCAGTATTTTCATACTCATTATCTGATTTAAATCACCTAGTAAATCTGAGAAGCAGAAATAATTGGGCCTTTTTTTACATATGCAGAAACCAGGACTTAGAAGAAACAAGCAGTTTTCTTAAAGTCATGAATCTAAAACATGAGAAGCTTGCTTGATTGGGAATGGGTCTGTGAATTCCAGAGTGCTGGCTCTTCTCCTGACGGTTTTCTGCCTCACAGTTGGAAAATGCAGCTCAGTCAAACTCCCAGTGTCCTGTCCTAGTCCTTCCCCACTAGGAAGGCCCTGAACTTGTACATCCCTCCCAGAAATCCTCTTTCTTAGGACCCCGTGTTTCTGAGGGATCTCCTTCCCAGCCTTCTTAGTTCCGCCTCAAAGCCTGCCAAGTCTCCATGGCCCTAGGAAGGGACTCCTGAGCACTGGTTCCCATTCCCCTTCCCTATTCCTGGTAGGCAATCTTGCTTGACCTTCCCTGGGCTTGACTACCCGTGGACTCTGAACCACTGTTCATCACTTCCTCTTGGCCATACAGGGGGTTCTTTTACCAGCACCAGGAAACCTTTTGGTGCATGTCATGGTCCTACAATAGAAATGGAAGCTGGTAGGGTGAGGCTTCACATTACAGGTTAACCAGGGATTAGGCCTGGGAAATCATGTCCTAAGCACTTGGGAATACCCCACTCACCCACACTTTTCATCTTTCTTTCCCTTGGTGATAACTGAGTACCTGCAAATGAGCCTAGCCAGTCACTTAAAACAGCGTCAGTTACACTTTTCAAAATGTGAATAAGCATGGCAAAGACATCTATCAACTTATGAGAAATTCAGACATAACCTTTAAGCTGGAATTCACTTATCCCTCTGTGTACTATGGTTCAGGCTTAGTCTGTGTGCGCTGAGGGTGCTGACAGGTATTATGGAGCTCAGAAGGGGCAATAGAACTTTGTGGGACTCAATTATGTTTGGGAAATGCTGAGCTGAACATGTATCTTCAATGGAAGACTCTCCATAGCCACCACTGAAACTCTAGAAAGAATGTTGTGTTCAGCATTTCCAAACACATTGGATCCTAGACTTTTCCTTTCATTTCCATAGAGCAAATGGTTAAGCAAGGTTCCCAGTAGAGTGAGGTGAGAGACTGAGGTTTGGTCCTGATGGCCTTCAGCAGCTGAGTGACCTGAATGAGTCACCTCCCCCTGTAGGGGCTGCAACATCTTCAGCCACATAGTAAGAATGTGGGACCACTAAATGAGCTTCAATATTTTTTTCCAAATATTCATCTTTGGTTTACATTAGAATATGTACCTCTTACTAAAGCCAATTATAATCCAGAAAGACACAATCTTGAATGTCATAATCCTGGGTGTTACAATCTCAAAAGATCAAAATCCTTAAAGTCTAAAATATCTAAAGTCTAAAATACCAATAGATTGAAATTCCAAATGTTGAAATGCTGAAAGCTGACATCCTGAAAACTCTAATTCCCATGACGGGTGAGGGGAGCTACAGAAGAGGGATTAAAATCCCAAATTCTGGGTAAGGAATTCATGCATTTTAGCCATACACAGAAGGGTTGCATCATGTTAGGTGAACAAATATTGAGAAACCTGGTAAATCTTAATTGTGGATGGATGGGTGGGAGTGAAATTCTTTTGGAAAAATGAGTTTCAATTGAATCCCCAAGCCACAATTATAAATTTAGATTTAGGTGCAATCAGAGCTTCTAAAAGTAAATTTGAAGGTGTTATAAATGAAGTTTGTATTTTCCACTCAACCCAAAAGCATTTGGTGGAAAATTCAGATGAGTGGATTGACCATGCAATGTGTCAACTATGTAAACTTCAATTTAAAAATGCATCATTTGTCTGCATTGGCATTCCTTCCAGCTGATGACATTCCAGGAGATTTTAATGAGTTAAAGCTCCATTTGCCTGAAGAAAGCCAGCAAAGTTACTGACTGGTTCAAAATAATTATGAGTACAGTAGGATAAGAAGACACGCAAAGGTATTGCTGTTTGATTCTTAGTATTGTTTCCACCAAATCTGTGGTCTGTGTACAAGTTATGTGGAATGGATTTCTGTGTACCCAAAACATGAAGCATGACACAGGAGATAAGAAAACGTAATTGGGAATGCTTATACTTGTGTATATCAAATCGTAGAAGAATTTTGAAAAGAGCAGTGCCTCGTAGAAAATGAATATGAACATATTTTCGAAGAGAGCCAAACCCTAGAAGAAAAAAATCAACTACTTATCATCATGCAAGACTTCAAAATGGAGTTAATGATCATGAAAATCGGCCAGTTTTTATGGACCTCCTCTGTACAATGCTCGTAATCTATCCCTGTAATATACTTTTTCATGGGTCATAGTTTATTTTTAGTTTTTCCCCACTCTTCTAAATTGTAATCATTATATTTACAATTAACTCTTCTGTGTCTTTCATCTTCACATCACTTCCAGTGCTGGAGGTATATATTAAGTAGGCTATTAGAGTTCTACTTCATTTTATGCATTTTTTGGCAAATATGACTCCATGAAAATGCATTATCATAATGTGGACTAGTGTGTAAGCTTTGTGTGTGTGTATGTGTGTATGTGTGTGTGTGTAAAAACATTGAAACTTCCTCAGTTGAGGAGATGCCTTATTGTATGTCTATATTTGTGAAAGGCAAAATTTCTTGAGATCTCAGTTCTTTGATTGACTGCATACATGGTGGTGACCCATTACATTTGACAAAGACTCTTTAAATGTTTGTATTTTAATTTATGTATAATTCTTGTACATATATATGGAGATGGTTTGACTCTTCGATACATATATATGATGTATAATGATCAAATCAGAATAATTGGCATTATTACTTCAAATCTTTCCTTGTTTGGGAATGTTAAAAATCCTCTCTACTGGCTATTTTGAAATGTTCAATTAACTGTTGTCAACCGTAGTTGCTATACTGTGCTATAGAACATTAGAAGTTATTCCTCGTAACTAACTATACCCCAGCACCTATTAAGCTCTCTCTTTCTATCCCCACTATTTTAATCTATATTTCTCTGAGATTAATTTTTTAAAGTAAGTTTAAAATTTAAAAATTTTTTAATGTAAGTGAGAACATGCAGTATTGTCCGTCCATGAATGACTTATTTCATTTAACATAACATCTTCCAGTTCCATCCATGTTGCTGCACATGATAGGAATGTGTTCTTTCTCATGCGTGAGTAATACTCCAGAGGATACATATGCCCCCTTTTCATTATCCATTTATCTGTCAATGGACGCTAAGGCTGATTCCATTTTTTGGCCCTTGTGTATAGTGCTGCAGTGAACATGGAAATTCAAGTCTCTCTTAGAGATGTTGATTTCCTTTCTTTTGGATACATACCCAGTAGTGGAATTGCTGAATCATATGATAGTTCTATTTCTAGTTTTTTTGAGGAATTTTCACACTGTTTTCCATTATGATTGTAACAAGTCATATTCCCATGGATAGTGTATAGGAGTTTCCCTTTGTCCCTGTTGTCATTTTTGATCACACTTGTTAAAAGACTTATGTTGTCTATCATGGCATTTCAGATGACTGCAGTTTTAAAGTAGGCTGCTTGACCTATTTCTATGTGAATATAGCTCATCTGCTCACAACTCTTACACCTTTGCAACATTTTTAGTATACCTGAAAGTTTATGGTTACAGAAGTATGTATATGAGCATTGCCTATTTTATTGTGTTGTGTCCTATGATATGTCTGTTTTTTTTTTTATCTCTTTCTCAAATAAATCCCCCATAAAATATAAACAATGTCTTTTAAATAATTTTTAGGATTGTTTTTCCCAGAATTATATTTTTCAGGATTTTGATTTGGGATCATGTCATTCAGGATTGTGTCTTTGGGGAGTATGGCCCAAACCTACTTTTTGAATGAGTTTTCTGGGAGATGGAGAGATGGCGGTTTAGGAAGGGAAAGGGCTGACCATTCCTAGGTAAAGGAAGTCTGCTTCTTCTCTTTCATTGCTCTATTTCCCTTGGAATTCATCTACTGTGTGTCCCATTTTACCTCTTGCACCATGCTCCATCTTTCCTGACCCCTCAGTCACTCTCATAACCCTCTGCTTATACCAGTCATCATCAAATCCTGGGGGCTCAGCTTCTGCAACCTGTCCTTAAATTTCCCTCCTCCACTCCCTTTCTGCTGCCATCGCACAAGTTCTCACCATCATCTCTTTCAGCTGGACCACTGCTACAACCTCCCCGCAGTTTTCCGATATCTCCTTTACCCCTTAAAATCCATTTGTTATCTACAACCAGTTTAGAACTCCTTCAATGAAAATAAAGTTTATGTGAGCTTCCTTTTTCCAATAGAGCTTTTGAATGTGGTGATCCTAGGATGGGATAGTGGTTGGTTGATGAGACTCATTTACCTACTCATTTAAGAAAAAAACTTTACCAAGTGTATACTGTCTGCTGTATTCTAGGTGCTGGGCCGCGAGTATGGACAAGCTGGAAGCAGTTTTTAGTCCATAGAAGTTACTAATGCAGTAGTTCCTAAACTTCAGCATGCACTGATTCATGAGGGCATCTTGCTAAAACAGAGGCTGGGCTTAACCCTCAGGCTTTCCAGGTGATGCTGGACCTTCTTGTCTGGGACCATATTTGTCTGGGACCATATTTTGAGAACCAATGGTATAATGGAGGAAAGGAAAGAAAACATGAGTAAACAAGTAAGATGACTGCCTGTTTTAATACATTATAAAAAAATAACAGGAGGCCTGAGAGGGACCTACTTAAGGTTAGGTGGGCATTGTTCTCTCTGAGAAGGTGGTACTTATACTTAAACCTAAAGGAATAATCGGGGCTAATTATGTGGCAAAGAACATGCAACAGAAAAATGAACATGTGCAGAGTTTGAGGTGGAGAAGTTCTTGGTATTGTTTGAAAAAGAAAGAATGATGTAACTGGAAGGGAGAGAGAGGGATTTAAAAGAGATGGAGGGCTAAAGATCATGTAAGGTGTTTAAGTGTTCAGTGAATATTTTATCTGAATGCAGCGGGATGCTTCTGAAGGAGTTGAAGGTGGGTAGCAGAATAGAGAATGGACCTTATGGGACAAGACAGAAAATGGTACACCTGGTTCAGATGACAGAAGCTGGTGGCTGGAACTATGATGGTGAAAATGGAAGAAGGAGAGGATGGATCTTGGAAGCTGAGCCTGGGGGACTTGGCAACAGGTTGCAGTCAGAGGATGTGAGGAAAGTGAAAGCTTAGAAATGGCTCACAAAGTGCTTCCATTGAATAGGGCAAAGTATGGCATTTAAAAGCTTCTTCTCAAGAAGGTACAGTTTTAAGTAGCTGGACTTGCCCTAAAGCATGCACCAGATGCCCCAGAGGAGGGCTCCTAGTCCCATGTTCTGCTCATAGACTCATTTCAGAGCTCTTTGAGAAAAGCTGCTCCCATGTCTACTTTCATCTCAGTTCTGTCCATCTACTTTTTGCTCATTTTCCTGATTATAATTATTTATGTTGTCAACTCCCTATCACAAATTCTCAAGAATTTGCTTGGCATATGGAAGAGTTGGCATAAAAACCAATGGGGGTGGGAGGGTTTGATCAACTTCAACTTCCCAGGTGCCCTCCACAGAGATGCAAATCTGGGTGGGGATCCAGTGTCTGAGTTTTAGCTAGCTGCTGAGTGGTGGTGGTGCAGGTGAGGAAAATGCTGCTTTACACCTGGCCACTAGGCAGCAGCAGCATCACCTGGGAGCTTGCTAGAAATGCAGATTCTTGGGCTCACCCCAGACCTTATAAACCAGAATCTTCATTGTAAAAAGACTGCATGGGTTCAATTGCATGAAGAATTTGAGAGGCACTGCTGTGGACTGTATAGCAAAACTAACCTCTTTAGTCTCTCATAGCAGATTTTGGAGAAGTAGGGAATGCCAGGGACTACCTGTTTTGGGTCCTTGGAGGTTCTGTCTGTTCTTTTTTATAATCTTGTTCAGATTTTTTTTTTTTTTTTTTTTGTACCAGGGATTGAACCCAGAGGTGCTTAACCGTGAGTCACGTCCACAACCCTACTTTTTAAAAACAATTTTTATTTTGAGATAGGATCTTGTCAAAGGGCCTCACTAAGTTGCTGAGGTTGGCTTTGAACTTGAAATCCTCCTGCCTCAGCTTCCCAAGTCTCTGGGACTGCAGGCATGCCTGGCCTTATTTGGTTTTATTTGCATAAATGAGCCCTAGCTTTGCCTCTCTTTTCTGTGGTATCCCAGGTGGGATGGGTCTGTCTTTAGGGAAGGGAAAAGTCCTAGTCTAAGGCGTGCATGGTCCCAGGCAGGACTTGCTGAGTTTCTCTTTCTCTGGGTGATAGTGAGTGCCTGAAAATTCCTACTTATTCTTACCCCTGAAGAGATCTCTCTATCTGATGCAGTTTTATTGCTTTTAAAATCTATTTTATATTCCACTGTCCTCCCTCTAACTCAGCTGTTGTACACACCGTATTCTAATCAAGTTTCGGAACATTCCAAAAGATGATCTTGATTAAAATCCAATAAAATTTAAAGCAGGGGAAAGTCTAGAATAAAGGAAATGCCATATAACTCACAGGGTCTGAATAAAATCTGTTTCAAGTCTTTTGCACACATTTTGGGGACTGGCCGTGAGGTCTGTGTTAAAAATGAGACAAGACAATAATAAAAACCATCTCTCCTACACCTTAGCACACAACTTCTTTTGTGTCTTTTACCTTAAGAATTAAACATTGTCCCTTATGACCTCAAGAACTTACTACCCACACGTATTGGGTTCTTATGTGCTAGGTGTGTATCCTAGTATTATGTGCCTCTGCAAGGGGCTTCCTGCTTGGCTGGCAATTTTTCTGTCTCCTCTTTGGGGACAACATTGTTGCTGCCCCTCACAGTCAGGGCAAAATCCAGAGTGACAAAGTGAGAACTCTATTCTGTTT
The DNA here is from genome assembly GCF_902686455.1 of Sciurus vulgaris. Taxonomy (NCBI): domain Eukaryota; kingdom Metazoa; phylum Chordata; class Mammalia; order Rodentia; family Sciuridae; genus Sciurus; species Sciurus vulgaris. Next base: position 69,185,783 of record NC_136470.1, on the reverse strand, counting down.
ATCCCATAAAGTGCCTATTATGGAATGTGGATTGTTAACCTGTTTTGAATATATGTTTTCTTGTCACATTTTTCAAGGCATGTAATTAGGTGCATTCAGCTTATATTTATGCTCTGCCCCTTCATAATGATGCTCCCTCCCATTCTGGGCAGGAAGATGCATCCTCCATGGTATCCCTTCCTTGAAAATTGCAAACAAAGTTGCTTCCAGGCATACTGTCATGTGCACTGACACCTTCACTCAGAATCTCCATTATAGTTCTTAGCATAAAGAATTTTTGCTTTATGCAGCATTTCTTTTTCTAAGAACTTAAGGAATTGTCATAATTGCCAGTGACAAAGCATGGGCAATATAGCAGGAGAGAAAGAGTACAATTAATTTTGTTATTGATTTGGGGGATGGATGGCCCCTGTTCCCTGGGAAGGTAGGCTCACATGTCCTCCGGCTTGCTCTAACATACATTAAAACGAGAGTATCGAGAGTGCTGCTGGGAAGGAGGCGATGTATGTGCAGGAATACAATTGTGCTGTTTATGTGCAATTATTTTCTGTGCAGCTACCAGAGTGGGAGTGAGAGAAGGGAGCCGAGCTAAAACTCAAGTCAGTTGCTTTTGTTGTTCGTTAAACTGGAGGAGGAGGAGGACTGCTGGGAGGTTGTCTATTATCTGTTATTCAGTTTTAAATATTTCAATTATGCTTCTCCATTGGTATGGAAAATTGAGAGTTGGCTATAAAATGCTTATAAAAATAACCATACTTGGAGCAGTTTAATTACTTTAATGAAATGGAGACAAATATTTGTAAGTGAAGAGCATACTCATAGATAATGCAAGTAGAATACATGTATTATTCAGCAAATGACTTAATTAGTTTTTAATTAGTAGAAATTGCAATAATTTTTCAGCATATCTTTTATTAGAATGGTTTTTAATAATAAAAAAGCATGTGGGTATCCTTTGTAGAAAGCCATTTACTGTAAAGCAGGATAACAGATTTGTTGTTTCAACTAGAAGAATTTCAATTCTATTATAAGCTAATTATAGTTTAACTTATCTTAGCAATGCGCAATGTAGTGCTTCCCATATGTCATTTGTAGTATGTACACATCCAAATACATGCAACAACTTGAAGATGATTTGGTTTTTGGATTCTATCAGCCTTTGAAACCCTGCAGGTTTCCATCCATCCATCCATCCATCCATCCATCCATCCATCCATCCATCCATCCAGTCACCTTTCTTTCCATCCATTTACCATTTATGATGCACACATGTAATATTAACAGCATAATTTAACAGTATTAAAGATATAAAGGTTTCTAAGATCCAGGACTTTTGAAAAGTTCAAAGTCCAATAGAAGAGCTAGATACAAAAGTGAATAATTACAGCTAATTTTTTAAATGAAACTCCATAATCAAGTATCAAGTAACTTCAAAATAAAGATGAGGAAATAATCTGTTTGTACTAGGAGGGCTTTAGACAGTGCTATCTAGAAGAACTGATTTTCTAGTTCTTTTAAGACCTTCCAAACAGTTGGAATATTAAGAAGAAAAATATGGAGGTAATGGCTGTAAGTGTCTGATGTGCTTAGGAAACAGCAAGAGCTGGAAGGTACCAGAGGGAGTGGAAGCTCTCTAGGGCCTTGAATGCCACACTGTGGGATGTAGTTTAAGTTAATATTTCCCTAATTATTCAAGTAATTCATGCTCATTATAGAAAATTTGGAAAAATGAAGGAGTTTCTTTTGTGGCTTCCTACTTTTCTTATTTTATTTCTTGCATACAAACTTACTTAAAAAACATTTATGACACTGTTTTATATAAAAACTTTATATACTGTTTCTTTCACTTAGTGCACTGTAAGCATTTTCCATGTAATTCAAAATTGCTGGTTAATGTAAAGTTTAATGGCTGTGTAACAGTCCACAATATGCATGTATGTATGTCATGTAACTTATTAAAGCTGTGCTCTGTTGTTGAATATTTTTATTATTTCTACTTATTATGATAAGAAATAATGCTATAACAAATGTATTGGAACATAAATTTGCCTGCATTTTTGATGATTTCCTTAGGGTAGTTATTTAGAATTGAGATTATTGGTCTATAGGATATAAAGTTTTAAAGATTTTTGATGCATATTACCTTACTGTTTTTACAATGGAGGATATTAGCAAGATAAAAGATGTGAGTACTGTTGGACAATGTGAAATTTTAATATTTTCATATTTTTAATACTTGACAGCTTGAAAGAAAATAGCATCTCATTGCTGGGAAAGCTCACATTTCCTTCATTATGATGTTTGTCACATATTTTAAGTAACTACTAGTGGTGAATTATTTGTATTTTTGTAATTTGTAATTATCTATGTTCTTTTCCTATTTTCTATAGTGTTTTAGTGTTTTCATTATTGCTTTATGATTTTATCAACAAGTAAAATATATTCAAATATGTAAAAAATATTCTTTGAGATTTTTTTCCAATCCTTGACATTTTTGATATCATTTGACCTAATGTTCTCAGGCAATCCTGCTGCCATATGCACATAGAATTCTCAGTCTTTACAGTGTGAAAATGCATTCTTTATCTGTGAACAGTGAGGTCTAAGTTATTTCCAAGAGAATCTGTCTATCTATCTATCTATCTATCTATCTATCTATCTATCTATCTATCTATCTATCTACCTATCTATCTAAATGAATGTTTTCGATGTCCATCAGCCTTATAGTGTGTTAGGGCCACAAAATGTTTGCATGTTTGACACTTTATACTATCTTTGTAAGGAAGAAGCCTACTTCTTGGAGCACCAGATGAAAAGAGGAAAGTTGTGATTGGATGTCATTACTGTTAATAATCTGGAGTATAATGTGTGCTGGATTTCTCAAGAGAGAGAGAGAGGGAGGGACCAGGTCATTTCCTAGGCACTAAACTATGATTGCATCTAAGCCAGTGTATGGTGTGTGTGTGTGTGTGTGTGCTCATGTGTTTCCAGTTTGACTTACTCCCTGTAACAGTTCAAGGAGAACTGATATCTGATGATTTCTTCATGTTATCTTGAGTAGAAAATAAAGGGAAAAAGTGTCTGATTGATATCTGGGCCTTTCACTCACTACCTTTAAAAAGAACCTATTAATTAATTTGGGGCTAAGCAAGGAGAAAAGAATATTGATTTTCAGTCAAAAATTCTCCTAAATCCTTCAATTCTAGTCATCTATATCAAATAAACTCATCATCAAATTAAAAGGCAAAAAAATTTTAAAAAATGAAAGATACTTGAAGTAAGTAAATATTCTGAAAGAGAAAGTTCCATGTTCTTTATTTTAAACATATTTAAAAAATATATTCTTGTCTGTTAATTTTTCTGAATAGATTTAAAATAACTTGTCAGGATCTATCCTTTTACCTTCACAAATATCCAATACAAAATAATTGAAATGCACATAAGTGTAAAAATTTTTGATAGTATATTTATTATAGGTTTGAGGACTTGTCATTTGAGATCTAGGAGATTAATGCTAAACACATATATAACCTAAATGACTCATAACATGAAAAAATAAGAAATTGAGAAAGTCCTTTCCCAAATGGTACAGGTGAGCACCTTTTCTCTGACACAGTCCCATTGAAAGCATAGTCTGAGAAAACTGAATAGGTCACAGATCTCAGAGGAAGGTTACATACAGGAACTACTCTCTTTTAAATGGGATTCCTTGGTGTGGTTAATATGGGTGAATATAAGATATCAAATGTGTGCGGTATTTTTTGTTGCTGTTTTGGTACCAGGGATTGAACCCAGGGTTGCCTAACCATGGAACCACATCCCGGGCCCTTTTTAGTTTTCATTTTGAGACAGGGTCTTGGTAAATTGCTTAGGGTCTCATTAAGTTACTGAGGCTGGCTTTGAAGTTGCAATCTTCTTGCCTCAGCCTCCTAAGCCTCTGAGATTATAGGCATGCACCACCATGCTGGGCATCTCAAATGATTTGTGGACTGGAGAGGGCATGAAAAATTATAGGTTGTGGACAACTCCAGGTTGGAGTGGGGTGAGGTGGAATGATGTCATTACCTCCCCAGGAGTGTGAAGAGGCCAGCTTGGTAGAAAAGTTCTACTACCCAAGCATGTTTGTCCTGAAGGACTTCTATGATGGATCAGCCCAGGTAATGTGGCTTGGTGTTGTCCAGTGATCCAGCTAATTGTGGCTACTTATTTCAGGGGCTTGTATTGCTGTGGTTCTTCTCATTTCAAACCTGTGGAAAGTGCATCTTTGCTGGCAATCAACCCTTTAGTGAATGAAACATTTATTTGACTCTTGATCCTCTTTCTTAGGCCTTTTCAATATGTTCATCTTCACAATACTTGTGATTCCCGAGAAGGCTCTTTATAACATCTTTTTATCCTTTTTGTAGTCCTGGGGTTTGAACCCAGATATTTGTGCATGTCAGATAAATGCTGTACTCCTGAGCTACATCTCCAGCCCTTTTATATTTATTCTGAGACAAGTTCTCACTACATTGCCCAGGTTGGCCTCAAACTTTCCACTGATCTTCCTGCCTCAGCGTCCCAAGTAGCTTGGACTACAAATGTGCACCACCTTGACTGACATGCTTAATGACTTCTTAGCTACCTCTGGAAGCTTCACAATTAACTTCATAATTAATAAAGATCAACCTCAGTTTCCTAGCCTGTAACATGTGATAAATATGTTTTCTGTGTGACTCACAGTGTTGTTTTGATAATAAAATAAAAATTATTTATGTGAATATGATGTATAAATGTGAGATATTATCATATCTCAGGATTAAGCTTAAGGATTCACAAACTCTTGATTTGTACCCACAGATATCAGGTCTAGCCTCTTTTTGCATTTTTCCTCATAAAATAAGCTCTTCCAAAAGCAGGACGTTTGGTCAAAAGAGCTGTTGCCTCTTAGTAAGTGAAATTCTGGAGCCACGCTCTTTGTGTTCAGCATCATTTTTCCTCCAGAGATCAGGCCCATTTCAGTAGTACCAGAGGCCGACCTTGTGAGTTCCTCCTCTTCACCACAAGGTGGTGCTGGTGTATCCATCAAGACTTTACCTGGCTAAGGAATCAAAGATCCTCTGCATCAACCCTAATTTATGATCAGGATTTACAACCCGTTGTCATAACTTTACCTTTCCTAAGCCATCAATTCTATGTTTCTTTTCAAAAAAATTCTCTTCCTATAAAATTCACTTTGCTTTTTTGCTTTGTTTCCCCTTTCTTTCTTTTTTAATGTATTAAGCTTGCTTTGTGACAAATCCATGTCTACACTATGAAGTAGTAACTATGTGTATACGTTTCTTCAGGGGTCAGTCCTTGACTTTCTTCAGTGGGATTCTACAAGATCTAGTCGTGGAGTTGTTTACAAAATATCACGATCAAGATTTGATGTTAAGGGTGTTTTGATAAATACCAAATGAGAGGAGGATGTGAAGGTGTTTTTTTTTTTTTTTTTTTTTTTTTTCTGTATTGCAGAGATACTGCTCTGTAAAAAGGACTTTGGGTTTCACCTGAGGATGTGCATAAGCTGCTTGACCTCTCTGAGTCTCTGTGTACCATCTGAAATATGGTAATGATGGTAACAGCAATCTCTTTGAACTGTTACAAAAATTAGGGGCCAGTGATAATGTAGTTTCTCCTTATCTGTAACTTAGTAAACAAGAGGGTTCTAACTTAGTAAATAAGAGAAAACATGCAAGTCTCACAAGCACTGTACCTGTGACTCTGAGAGTGCTCAACAAACACTAGTGAGTGTTGTCATTATTGTCAAGGATGCCAGAGAGTTTGCAGATGAGTCCAAGGGTCAGGCTGGAGGAACCCTGAGACACTTGCTTTTATATTCCTTGGCTCTGTATGACTATAGAAAACTATTCCCCTGTTTAGGCACGGAACTGGGCCCAGAACTGCATTTGAAAGGTTAGGAGGTCTTTTGCCTTTTTCTATTCCTTCCCTCTCCTCCTCCTTTCCACTTACTGGAAGAATAAAATTATTTCCATTTAAACTATTCCCCCTTTTAGGATATGAATTTGTATTTCCGTAAAAACACTTGAAGAAGACAGGGGACCTAGTTTTCCTCCTAGCAATGTTATCAAGGAGCCTCATGAGGTTAGAGAAATCTGGCTTGGAAGCCAGGGAATTCCAGATCTAGAGACTTGGAAATAAAACTTATACATTTAATAGCTGACATTTTCTGATTTGATGATTCTTTAAAATGTTAATGGTAATATTTTTTCTTTCTATCAGACCAGTTGGTTATAAAGGTTAAAATGAACGTGCAAGATGTGAATGATAATGTTGGGGTTCCAGATGTCAATATTAAAAATAGAGGTTATTAGGTATCTGATAGTATGTGTATGTGTTGGGTGAAAAGGTCATGCTCTGGACTGGGTAAAATAAGGTTAGCCTAGCAATTTCAACTCTACAATCAGGAAGAAAGAGCATTGCATATTCTATTTCTTTCTTCCTCACTCACATACACAATATGCCCCCTATCCCCTAGTCCCAGTTTAAAATATAGGACAATTATTTGTCCCAATAGAGTTGAAAATGGGACAAACATTAAAATATGGGTCATTCCTAACTGTGTTTGTGATATCTAGTAATTTTGCCCTTGGGGGAACATGAACATTATTTTCTAGGACAGGGATCAGCCCCTGGCCTTTCCTTAAGAACCTTAGTGGAACAACATCTGCCTGGGCAGGAATAGGTATAGGACACAGGGGAAAGGTATGTAAGGACCAGATAGTAGAAGAAGAAGGCAGAGAAAGGATAAAGAAAGAGTAGCACATTGTTGGGAGTGAAGACAATTTTTAGCTGAGTGTTCAGATATCAGGTGGAGGAGAGATCAGAACCTTGGAGGTAGGAAAATGGGGGCTGATTGCAGGTGTGCTGCTTGCTGACCCTGTCACCCCCAGACACTTTGATTTTCAGTTTCCTTACTTCTGAAGTGGGGTTAACAGTATCTATCTTTGCACAGTTGCAGTTACTTTAGCAGGACACAATGTCTGAGTATTAGTGTGTGTGCGCGTGCATGTGCGCGTGTTTGTGTGTGTGTGTGTGTGTGTGTGAGAGAGAGAGAGAGAGAGAGAGAGAGAGAGAGAGAGAGAGAGAGAGAGAGAGAGAGAGAGAGAAGCCCCATTGTGAAAAAAGCATCAACAGCTTCCAATCCACGTTGCCCTGTGGTCTCTCCCCCTCCAGGAGTTCTCCACCTTACTCCCACATAGGGAAGTGCGTCCTGGAGCCTTGGGAATTATGGGAGGCATTCCAAGGAAAATGTGCAGGTCAGGTGGACCAAGTTAGAGGTGCATACCTGCCTCACCCTTCTGGAGAGTGCCCTTCAAAGCCCGTCTCTGTTGACATCCAGGCGAACTGCTCTGTGCTGTCACACGCAAAGACTCCCCTTGTGGGCATCCGTCCTTGTCAAAATGTGCAGCAGGACTCCAAGGACAGTTTTCTACAGGTCCATTCTCAGCTAATTTTGAATACAAAATCAAAAAGACTTGAATGTAGCTAATCATACTATTAGTTCCCATTTCTCCATCCTAAACATAAGGGTCTACTGGGAGGATGTCATATTTTGCTAAAATCAAGACATACTACGTTTGGGCTATTCCCAAGATTAATCAGTTTCATAAATAATTCTAATGGATAGATTTTGTTGTGAATACTTTGAAATAGTTTCTTATAAAATATACTCTAGATTTTTTTAAGAATTGATAAGTACTGTGTTGGTCTACAGTGATTTTCCCTCTTCTTTTAAAAATTCAAGAATTAGTCAGTCTTCTGTCTTCTTGTTCATTGTTTATTCTTCTTGATTCCATCTTGCCAATATAGAGTAACTCTGAGGAAAAGATGCAGAAACTGCTTTAGCACCTGAATTATAATTTGACTGGATTCTGCTACAAGTTTTCTTTTTGCAAATATAAAATAGTGATGGTAGAAATAACAATGACTAAATTTGGATGTTGCTTTAACCATTTGAAGGTACTTCCACATGAATTGTTTCTCATGATCTTTAAAACCCTTTGTGAGGTTTGTTGGACGGTGTTATCAATATAGGTTGATTATCCCTTATCTGAAATGCTTGAGACTAGAGGTGTTGTGGAGTTTGGATTGCTTTTTTTGGAATATTTGCATATATTTAATAAGATATCTTGGGGATAGGACTCAAGTCTGAACACAAAGTTTATTTATGATTATATATATATATATATATATATATATCTTATACACCTAGCCTGAAGGTAATTTTATACAATATGTTAAATAATTGTGTGCATGAAACAATTTCATTCTATGGAAATTTGTGCATGAAACAATTTCATTCTATGAAATCCCCCCTTCCCCGACCTTATGATATCATATTGTGTACTCAAAGAGCTATGGATTTTGGAGCATTTGGATTTTGGACTTTTGCACTAGGGATACCCAACCTATATCTCCACTCTAAAACCAAGGAGACTGAAACTCAGGTGGCTACGCAACTTACTCAAAATTCTATTGCCACTAATTGGCAGACTGTGGTTGCATAAAGTTTGGATCTCTGACTTGACTTTTGAATGTCTTGTTATGTATGGATTTTATTGTATGTGTGTTATTTTTGGAAGAAAGGAAGCTACAAATAGACAAACATGCATTCACACTGCTGTTCAAGTAGACAAACACACACACTAACACTGCTGTTCAATATAATTTTCCGTGATGATGGAAATAGTCTATGTACTATTCAGTTGTGGTAGCCATTAGCCACATGTGACTATGAGCACTTAAAATGTGGCTATTATGACTGAGGAACTGAATTTTTATTTATTTAATCTTAATTAAATAGCCTCCTGCTAAAGTGGTCCATGCCCAGGAACAACCAGGACAGGCTCCTCATCTGTAAGTCTCTTCCCCAGAGTTAAGACAATAGTAAGTTCAGCCTCTCAGGGAAGGGCACGAGAACAGTAAGGGGGGGATTCCCCAATGCCCTAAACACTTACTCCAAGGAGACTGACCTCTAAACCACAAGCGATTACTTGGTGGCTTTGCAGGGGCAGGAAGATGGAAACAGGGGCCCACAAGCATGGGGAATTAAACTCCATTTCTACTCATCTCAGTCATAATGTGCCAACTTTAAATTCACTGCATGAGTAAACCTCAGGCCCTTTGGGGCTTTTTCCCTACTGAATTATTCTTATAGGGTCACACAGTCCTGTATATGAGTCTTTGGTTATGTGCTTCGCTTTCTAATTGTGCACATTTCAAAGTGTGAATCTCATCAGGGAGCACTCCACATAGGTAATTGGTTTCGCTGGTTTTGCTCAGAAAGAACATGAAGTTTCCTGAACCCTCCCTCCAGTCCCACAGCCAGGGGCCCTACAGGGCAGCAGAGGCAGAGTCTAGAACCTGGGTTCAGATGAGCCCTATCTCTGGCGAGTTGCCTGACTTTGGGCCAGCATGCAAGCGCTCTACCTCCTCGCCCTCATCTGTGAAGTGGATGTGCAGTGCCTGCCTCATAGGGTTGGTGATGAGATTAAGTGGGTGAATACTTTCAACAGCGCTCAGCACAGTAAGTGCCACAGTGGTGCTCATTGTTGATATTTTTGCAGGCTTTGCAGTATCTGTATGAGAGAGCTTTATGGCTAATCCTTGTGAACACTGGGTGCTCACCTAGTTCCTGGAGTCTGGTCCCCAATGCTCAAACCTCACCAGGCAGTCTCCAGGTGCAGTGGGATTTTCCCAGGTCTGACCTTGGTCTGCCTGCTGGTGAATCATACCAAACCCTTACTTATAATGCTCAAACCACCTGCCTCCACTTCTGCTGTGGAACACCGAATGGTCCACCTGCCTTGCTGGGATGGGCTTGACCATTTCTCAAATTGGTTGTTTGGCTCCTTCTGCCTCTCATTATATCTCCTTTTGATATCCAAATAGGCATGGTTTTTGGAGTCAAATTAGACATTTTTTATTTCAGAGGTGGGGGCAGCGCAGAGAGGCAATTTCCCATTTGTAATGAGATGAATTTCTTTTGACAATAGGCTCAAAACCTATCCATTTTCTCATATTTTGTGAGCCATTGCTATAAATTTTAGCTTTGACTTCTTTTTTGACTGTCTAGGCCAAGTACTTTATTCATTAATTCATTCGTACATTTAGAAAACTTTATTTAGGGCTGGGGTTGTAGCTTGGTGGTAGAGTGCTTGCCTAGCATGTGTGAGGCACTGGGTTTGATTATCTGTGCTACATATAAATAAATTAATTAAAAAAGAGCCCATAGACAACTTTAAAAAGTTTTTAAAAGAAAATTTTATTTACTGAGTGCCTATACTGCACTAGGCATCCTTGTTAGACCTGAAGGAGGGTCTCAAAAACTCTTGTTAAATTGCATTTGGAAGGATTAAGCAGAGTGCCACCACTACCTTGAGATGCTGCTTTTCCCTTAGAGAGACACACCTCAATGTCCAGACATGGGAAGGAAAAGGGAAGCTAAAATTAAAAGAACAGAAGACCATGAAACCATTGCTGGGTCTTCTGTTAGCGCACAGCTGTCCTGCTCCCTGGTTTCCTCTGCCTGCCCAATGCAAAGGATGCTGTGAGGTCAGGGTGAGATGCTGAAACCCCCACTGGAGAGCATGCCACCCATGTTCCATGAAATGGGAATGACTAGACACATCAGAACTTCCCAGATTTGAAGAGGCACATATAATATTGAATTTGAATTTGCAAGGCTAATCTTATTTCAGATCTAATGTTGTCCCTGGCCTAATCAGTTATTTAGTAGGAATTTACAGAGCAAATCACTGAGACATACACCCACAAATATGCCTTTTTGGATTATTTGCCTTTTCAAATCCAAGCCGTTTAATCAGGGCACTGTTTACCAGGTACTGTCTTAGAGGAAAGAGGCGTAAGTACTTATGTCAAATTTATTGGCTCAGGAAGTTGTCACTGCTGGAAGAACCCAGGAGGGCTCCCCTGGCCATGCTGAGGTCTCAAGGTTGGGAATTGACAGCAGGTGAAGGAACTTAAACTCCACTTGATATTACACTAAGACATGTTCAGAGCTTGGAGCAGAGCAGAGAAACAGAAAGGGGGAAATAAGAAAAAGATTAAAAAAAAACCCTGCTTGTTAATATGTATATTTTACATGGCATCTTTGAAGATGAAGCTGCTGTGCACACGACTTTACTCCAATTCAGTGAGTTTTACAAGACCACAGGGGGACTTGTTCCAGTTTGAACAAGCTGAAAATGTCTTAAAGCTGACAGAATAATGAGTATTTTTTCTTTGTTTAATATTTTTGATCCAAATCGGGGAACTGTGGTTTCTGTCATTTCTACCCAATCCACCTTTTGCTATTTTTCAGCCATGTTTCCTTGACTTGTTAGAAGATTGAATTTCTTGTAGGTATAATAAGAAAGCAAAATAAAAGCAGTTATTTCAAGTTATTAATAACAAATTTAAAAAATCATGTATTGACTGAGTCGCTGATTAGCTAATTTTAAAGCTGATGATTTTGATAAGATTTTTTTTCTCTCTTTAGTTTTTTACTTTGTGCTGGTTGAATTTCTATTCTTGACCTGAAGATTAAACTGTGACTGGAGTTTGACCTTCTATACTTGGACAACCAGAAAGGAACAGAGGGAGAACCTTTTAGAACAAATGTGTAACCAGATAAGTCCAGCTGGGATTGGATTAGAAACAGGTACGAGAGTGAACACAGAAGCATCATTTTGCTTAGCTATGGAACCAGCCCAGGTGCCCATCAACAGATGAATGGATAAGGAAAATGCAGAATATGTCACAATGGAGTTTTATTCAACCATAAAGAAGAATGAAATTATGGCATCTGCTGGTAAGTGAATGGAATTGGAGAACATCATGCTATGTGAAATCAGCCAGATTCAGAAAGTCAGGGTCAAATGTTTTTTCTCACTTATGGATGCTGGACCAAAATAAGGAAGAAAAAGCGGGCAGACACCATGAACATGGAAGGGAGATCAGTAAGAAAGGGATTGGGGGGTGGAAAGGGAAGGTCAGAAAAAGGGAAGAATGGTGGAATGAAATTGACCAAATTATGCTATGTACATATATAAATGTACCACAGTGAACTTCACCTTCCTATATACCTATAAAGCAATAATTTTAAAAACTACAAATCAATAGAAGGAAGACAAGTAGAATAGAGGAAGAGGAACAGGAGGAGGGAGGAAAAAGAAAGGAAAAGGAGAAGGGAAAGGGAAGTATTGGGGACTGAAGTGAAACAAATTATATTTTAAGCATATGATTATGTTGAAATGAACCCCAATATTATGTATAACCATACTGCACTAATGAAAACATAAAAATTTAAGGAAATTTGAAAATAGTCTATCAGTTAATGATTCAATATTGGTCATTAATTGTGATAAATGTGCCATATTAGTGTAAGAGATTAAAAAGAAAAACCATGGACAGGATTTATGGGAATTCTCTGTACTATCTTTGAAATTTTCCTGTAAAAAATGACAAAAATTTTAAAAATTATTATTTTTAAAACTGACCAGAATTGACATTAAAAGAATGATTTTTGTACTGGCCCTGAGATTGTTTTTTAGAGACAGCTTTATTAGCACATTTGTCATTATTATTCCTATTCAGTGCAACACTTGTAAAATTTCTTAATATGTGCTACAGAACTGAGGTTCAAAAAAGTTACATAATTTACCTAAGGTTACTCAGCTGTTGTAAAAACCTAGCTCTGTCTCCAATATCTGTTCTTGTTTCATAATACATTTGCTTCAGCTTTATATATGGGAACTTTATGTCAGAAATTCCCTTAAGGCCTAGCTATTTTTGCCCTAGAGGTACTATTGATTGTGGTGGCAGAAGTAATAGTACTGCTAGGAAATGAATGTTTTTGTTGTCCACAAATTTGTATGTTGAAGTCCTAACCTCCAATGTGATGGTATTAGGAGATGGGACTTTTGGGATGTGACTGGGTCATGAGGGTGGTGCCCAATGAGTGGGATTGGTGGCTTTAGAAAAGAGACTCCAGAGAGCTCAATATTGCCCTCTTCCTACTAAGTGAGGATACTAGGAGAATTCAGCAGCCTGCAACTGGAAGAGGGCCCTCTCAGAGCCCAGCCAAGCTGGCACCTTGATCCTGGGTACTCCAGCCTTAAGGACCATGAGAAATAAGTTTTTGCTGTTTTTAAGTCTATGGTACTTGTTATAACAGCACTAGCAGACTAAGTCAACTGTTTTCTTATACTCCTTCATAATTTACCAATTCACATACCTCATTTCATATTTACAGGGCAGAGGTAATTAATGCCATTTTATACAAAAGGACACAGAAGCTAGGATCTGTTTTCTGGAATTTATTATACTCTCCCATCTCTCTGGGGGCAGCAAGAACACATGAACTGGACCTTGTACCTAGTGCCTGTCCAGGAATATTAGACCAGGAGAAAATGAACAGGAGGGGTTCCACCCAGGCCAGGCTCACAGCTACATCCCCTGGAGCTTTTTGTGTCTTGCCTGGCCTCTGCTCCTGCTGCTGTTACTTCCCTGGGAACCAAAGGCCTAGTGCAGTTTTGTGCTGTGATGCATCCACGGTCCACACTCACCAGGTGTCAGCTCTCCATTCACTTCCTTCCCATCCCATTAGGTTTCATTGTTTGTGGGTTGCAACAACAGCTCAGAGCCTCCTTGTGCTCTGTGGTGTTTCAGGGTCATGGTCAGGGGGACCGGGAGGAAAGTGGAACTACAGTAACCCTCACCCTTATCCATCACCCTTATCCATGCTACATTCTAGGACCTCTAGAGGATTCCTGAAACAATGCATAGTACCAAACCCTGTATTTACTGTTTTTTTTTTTTCCCTTTAGGTACATACCTATGATAAAGCTTGATTTCTAAATTAGGCACAGTAAGAGATGAACAACAATAATGAAATAGAATGAATATAGTAATATACTGTCATAAAGGTTATTTATAACTTATGAATTATTTATTTCTGAAATTTTCCTCTTAAAATTTTTGGACCATGGTCAACTGTGGGTCACTAAAGTCATGGAAAAAGTGAAACCATCAATAAGTGATTTCACTTCAGAGATTGGGACTCTGGTCTCGTTGGCTACATGGCCTGAAGAGTTCATCTTTCCTCTTTGTGCCTCATTTTCTTCCTGCTAGAACAGGGCTCATTTTCTCCTTGTTAATAATACGTGATGGTGTGGAATACAGAGTTTGTAGAATGGTACAGGCTCATCTCCTCAATTATCTGGGAATTGAATATGCTTTTTTTTCTTAGAACGGATTAGTACCTAAGGATAGTTAGGTTCTAATATTATGCATTTTTTTTTGACAGAAGAGAGAAAAATTGCATTTCTCCAAAATATTGACAAACCCAAGGGATGCTGCACTTACCCGCGCTGCCATCTGCACTCAGAGGAACACAACAGAAGTGAGAAGATCTCAAAATGCAGTGCAGTGTGCCAGTGCCTAAAGCAACAGTTAAATGAAAAATATCTCCAATTCCATAAGCTCAAACTTGGTTAGGGAGAAGGAGAAGCTGGGAGACAGGGCCGACTCTATGGGGAATTTTATTACCATTTTTTTTTTAAAAGCTCTGAAGAGCAGAGCTCCAGTTTTCACCTAGAGTATAGCAAAAAGACTGAACGGAAAATCCTTTGGGTGTTATAAATGTGTAAATTTGTCACCAAAATTCTATATAAAATGTGCACAATATCTCCTTGAGGTTGCAATCTTGATTTGGATTTTGTCATTCATTTTCCTCTCTCCTCTTTTTCTTCTGGGAGAGGGTAGGCAAATTTTACTATTTATTTTTTCAAGCTTTTGTCATATAGGTTTTCTTATTGCAACTTTTTGCCTTGAATCAGAATTTCAACACTTTCTCTCCTTTCAACTTCTGATTGGACCCTTTTAAGTCCTGACTTGCTCTCACCACAGACATTCTCACCGAGAACTAGTCCCAACGTCAGTTTTCATTTAGAAAGAGAATGATGTCGTTATTACTTCAATGCTATCCTGAATGCCTACCATAATGGAATCTTACGTGTCAATCATATCAAATGGGGAACCCCTCCCTTCTCTTTATTGAATATTGGTTTCTGGAGGAATACAAACATTAGACAGTGGTTGAAGGAGAGGAGATACTAATAACAATTTTTGAATAAATGCATCGAAGAGATCTCAAGGGGAAGTTCCTTCATTTGTTTTATATTTTGCCTTCATCCAAAATAATTTCAAGCCATTTTCAATAAGGTCCATATGTGCTCTGCAACCATGGCACCATCTTTGCAACCATCTAGGTCAAGTGCTTCTCATGGCAGAGGAGAATAAATGGACACTATTCTCAGGAGGACTGGAGGAAGAACCCAGAATAATCAGATTTTGCCTTCCAATTCATAATATATCTATGCTTGCCCTAATACTAAGGTGCTTTAAATTACCTAACTTCAAGTAAACTGGAGTCTCCAGACATAGGAGCCAGCTGTGACCCATGGCTTCCTGGATCTCCCAGTGCATCACTGCATAGCCTGGAGATACCTGTACTTCAGGGTGAGGGACATGGCAACAGGACTTTCAAATGGTGGAAGAACAGGAATCGAAGGATATAAAATTCCTAAATGTAAACCTCTGAGTTTCCTTTCAGTGCAGACAAGATAGGAAATCTCAAATAGACTTTTAAATAAATCAGGTGTAAGACTCTGGAACAAATTCATTTTTCTCTTTGGTTGAAATATGATCAAGGAAAAGCATTGTTAAGTCTATCAGCATAGATTACTTATAACTCTTGGCTGTGAATACTTGTTGACTACCTATGTTTTTTACTTAGGTTAAAAAAAAGCTAGCTGTCCACTTTCATTATCTGAGTATGTTCTAATGTTTTTCACACTTTCTTGAACATTGGAATCACCTGAGGAGTTAAAGAAACACTCCAAACATCTAGGGTGCACCTGATGCCAATTATATCAGAATCTCTGGAGGAATGGGTGGGGGTGAGACCCATCCATCAGCCATCAGCATTGTGTTTAAAGTTTCATAGGTGATTCCAATGTGCAGCCAAGTTTGAGAACCAATGTTATAGACCAGTGGTTCTTAAACTTAAGTGTGTGTCAGAATCACCTGGAGAGCTTGTTAAAACACAGATTCTGGGTTCCACCACTAAGATTTTCTGAGTGAGTAGCCTTAAGAAGGATCTCAAGAACTGTGTTCCTTACGCATCCCAGATGATGCTACTGGTCTGGGGATTGCATGGAGAGCCACTGTTCCAGAGTTTCAGATGTGTTAATTCTATGGGAATGGATGGCATAGAAATATTTAAGCTAAAATGTTGAATTTGGGATAGGTTGGTAAAACTAGGTGATATACTAGGGATTGGGCAATATTTGTACATTCTTGCCCTCTCTTCTGCTACTGTGGCCATATTTGAATCTGATTGACAACACATTTTGTTTTAGGTGGATTTAGCCCAGGTCTTGGATATTCAGTCACAATCTATTTTCTGTGGGTTAAAACCATTTCATCAATGCAAATGAAGAATAACCTCTGCTGGTTACTAACACAGGTGTCACATGAGATGTCATGGTGAACTGGGAATGTTGTCTCATCACTCTCTCAGTGTTTGCCTGTTAGAGTAAGGCTTCAGAGGTGTGGTAAATATCCTTTCTCTAGGAAGACTTCTTTATTGGACTTGACAGTTTCCAGCCTGGCCACCTCTTGTTTCAGCTTAGTGCAGTTTTTTTTTTTCTTCTATTATAAATATTATCTGCACGACTTTCTTAGCTTTACTAGTCCCATTAAAGTGTCATTAGGTTTCCCATTAGCAGCTATTGTTGATGGTCTCCTGCAGAGGCCTCAGCATGAGCCTCCTTGCTATGAATTTGAGCTGGGGGGAGAACATGAGAAAAGAAGGAAATGCTGAGACAGACTCTACTATCTGCTTCCCAACCTCAAAACACAAAAGCTAGGCTGGAACTAAAGTTGTTCTTCTCTAGGCAAAGTTGGCAGCAGGTAAAACAAAATTTGCGTATCCATTCCCTTAGCTCCCAAACAGCAACTTCCATCTAATTTTTTTTATTGCTCCTGTATTTTTAAAATTTAAAAACAAACAAAATATCCAGTTCATATCTCCTTCATTCTCTCAATTGCCAGTAAGCTTTCAGTTTATTGTCTACCTAAATGTCTGATTAATTAAGCTGCCTTATGTATGGGATACCAGATAACCCACAGATAAGGTTGAGTCACAGAGAAAAAGGTGTGTCTGTTTTCATTCCCTTTCTTAGAAAAACAATCTTTTTTGTATTAAAGTTGTCAGCATGTGTATTTATTAAACACTATATTTATAAAGCATACATATAATCAGTAAAACTGAAGGAAAGATGAAACCTAGGTACCATCTGAAATCTTCATCTTAACTGCTTATGCTGATTAATATCAGATCTTTAAAGAAATCTGTAACTTTAAAGAAATATCCCTTCAGAATTTCTGACATCAGAAGTCCCTTAAAATTCCTATATATCCCTAGGCTTCATGTGTCTTTAGGCTTAACCAAGACAATTATCAGGCTTAGCTTGTCCTCAATTAACTGAACAATGTCGTCTTCCAGAAGTTTTTAACTTCCTTCTCCTCAGATGCCCACCTTTCCTTTCTTGCAGTTTGGAGGAAAAGAAAAAAGAGCCTAATTACACACACTAGTTCCATTTACCGGTTCCTCTTCACCATGATTGTGCTTTTCTGATTAGGAGAAAATTTGCTTTCTTTGACTGCCGCTTAGATTTAGCTCTCTGCCCTTTCCAGCCGAAAAAGAGTCCTAATTTACACTGAATACCTACGTTTAGTCATTACCACTAAATGTTAAAACTTCCTGTTGAGAATCTCCTGGAACTCTTCAGTCTGGCTTTGTAGTACAGCCTGGCTTCTTTTAAGGGGCTTTAATGAAGTCTATGTCAAAGCCTGTCTCAAGGTATGATTATTCAGTTAGAAATGTGTGTTAGCTATTCATCATCATAACCAAAATACTCGACAAGAACAACTTAGAGGAGGAAAGCTTTATTTTGGGTTCAGGGTTTCAGAGAATTCAATCTGTGGTCAGTTGGCTCCAAGGAAGAGACATCATGGTGGAAGGCATGGTGAAGGCAAGCTGCTCTGCTCATGGCAGCTGGAAAGGAGAGGGCAGGGGAGCGGAGAGGGAGGAAGAGGCTGAGAGGAGATAAATCCTTCCAAAGCAGTCCCCCAATGACCTAATTCTTCCAACTAGGTCCCAACTCCCAGTAGCTCATTCAGTTATCAGTGGATTAATCCATCAAATCCACTCTAAGTTCAGAGTGCTCATGATCCAGTCATTGCTTAAAAAGACCCAACTATGAACTTTGTTGCTTTGGGAACCATGCATTCAAGCAGGATTTTGGAGGACACGGAAGATGCAAACCATAACAAAATGGGAGTGATTTTTTTTCTGTATAAGGGGAGGATGTTCTCTGCTCTTCAGCCAGGTCCACCACACTGAATGGAGATCTGGAGGAGTACCATGTGAGTGTCTAGGAATTTGACAGTAAGGCACTCACTGGAGGTCCAAAGCATGACCACAGTATGAATGTGCTTTGCATTGATGAGCTCAACTGTTCAGGAAAATTATGTTAAAACCCAATGGAATCTCTTAAAATTAACCTCTACTGAGCTCTTTGGAATAACAAAGTTCACGCTTTCCTGCATAAAACATGGGACATTGCCTGGTGTGGTGGCAATCCACTTGGCACTTACTTTTCTGCAGATGGCATTTTTATGTCTCAAGAGTTGAGTGAATTTGTCGCAACCTTGCTTATACCAATATTATTTGCTATCATAATTATCATTTTATTAAATGATAATTTAAGAAAAAATGTTTCTGTGAAAGCCAAGCATCCTTGGGAATAGTGTATAAAACAAGTTGCTAAGAATTTTTAAAGTAGGGATGGGCAAAACATTCGCAAAAAAATTAAGAAAATGTAAAATCTAACAGAGTTCTGCATTTAGATTATTTTGTCTCATTTACAGAAATTAGAGATTGCATTATAAAAGTGGTTTAGGCAAGAAAGACAACAGAGGTCTTCCATCAACAGGTTCATGGTGGAAGAAGCAGTCTCAACTCTACATTAATATATTGATGAATAATGTAAATTTATAGGTCTGTTTGAATAAAGTACTGAAGGAACTTTGCCTTTTCTATCACCAATCTACTGTTAATCCCTTGTGCATTCACTGTTTATGCAATCCAAATGACAGCACAGTCATAGTTGATTTGGAGAATTCCCAGGGGGGGCTTACATGTTCATGGACACTTCTGGCTGTAAACTTCCAGTTCCCTATATTTCAGTTTCGCGTGGTCACTGTGCATTCTCTTTGTTCTGTGTCTCTGAGTCCTAACTGTGAAGCTCAGTTTTCCTTACTTTGTCTATAGAAAATACTGCATAAAATATTTAAACGTATAATAGACTTGACTGAACTTGGGGGATGGGAGGACAAGACACGGTTTTACATTGCAGAAACAAAAACACTGAAAACTGGGACTCAGATATCTTTGCTCATAGAAGTCTTTTGGGCATCTTGCTACAGGAAAAGGGAATTGACCATGAACCTCTCACAGTACCCCAGACACACATCATCTGCCCAGTTTCTTCTAGTACCACTTATTTCTTCCCTCTTCTGACTTTTCTCACCATTCCTGTTTATGTCAAAAGCAGAGGAGAGTTTGGTTAACCCTTTGCTATCTCATCTCCAGCTAACCCTTGTTCTTGGGTAGGGTCTCACCTCCCGACCTGTCTTCACTCTGGTGATTGGGGAGGGGATTATATATACATAAGGTATGTATAATCATACACATATGATTAAGTGTATATTAATCATATGCATGATTATATACATACATATATGTATACACACATACATACACACATATCACATCCTAAGTATTAGAACACCTTTAAAAGTGAGTAATATTAATAATTCCACTGGCATAAAAGACAAAATTATGGATTATTCTAGGTAAACCAGAATCTTCTATTCATTAAGGTCTTTTTTAAACCATGGACAATTTTTTCCTTATTAATCCTGGTGTCAGCTGATAAAGCTTTTTTCACTCCATTACCTATACTTCCAAAGTTGTCAAACTCAAATAGCCAGTTCTTTGCTTCATTGAAGGAGTGAGTTATTAAATGAAAGTGTACTTCTCCCCTGGCCATCACCATTGACAGTCCTCTCCCTCTCCAAGCTTGGTGTTTCTATCTATGAAATGGAGAATTATTACCTGCTTAGACAGTCAAGTAAAAAAAAATGGGAAAAATACATTTTGGAGGGGATTAAGTTATAGAAATGTAAGGTTTATTGTAATCATTGTTTTTGAGATGATCTGTTAAGTGTCAAAAGTCACATGGGAGCTGTAAGTTACATGGAGATACAACAGTCCTGATCATTTTTTCTGGATTTAAACGTCTGAGTACCTTTTATTCTTATTCCTTGACTCTAAACCTGATGCTTTGAAATAACTCTACCCATAATCCTGGATCCTGACCTTCAGCCTCCTTATTATTTCTGTCTTGGACCTCTACTCAGCAAATTCATCCAATCACCCTGAATTGTATGTAGTTGAGTCAGGTTATTGTGATGCTGATAAATGAGAACTAAATTGAAGCCATCAGTCTCATTTTCCTTACTCACCTTATTTCCAGATGTGGAAGTTAATGGGCTTGGATTGGCTGCTAACACCGAGTCTCATCAAAGACCATTTTCCCTAAGGGCATTAACTGCAATTTATTGATTGGGTGGAGGCCTGAGGCATTTGGGGTGTGGAATTGTATTATGGTCTATGAAATCGGTTGGAGTTGAAATCCAAGCCTGCCACCAAGTTTGTTAAATTGAACAAGAACACTGCGATTTAGATTCAGAAGTCAGGTAGGCTGACAAGATGAGTGGTTAAAAAATGTCTCACTTTGTTAAAAAGAGGTAAGCAGCTCTTTCCTTCCTCCAGAAGTAGGTATACAGGGCCAATTTTATGTGTGCTGAGTTCTGTTTAAATGGAGATAGATCTATTTAGTTCTTCCTTAGCAATTGGTGGAGGCTACTTATATTGTATATACCCACCCTCCATTTCTTCTCCTGTTTGAATCCATTCCACTTAGGCTTTTTACTTCCTCTACTCCAACCAAACTACTCTTCTAATGACCACTATTAGGGCCTTCACCATTCCTAAGGACACATTCATTTCCAGCTCCCATTCTTAAAGCTGGAGCTCAGCATTTCCATGTTACATGCTTCTACCTGAAATAGTTTCTTTACCTGACTTCCACCCTTCTGGTTTCCTTCCACCTTGGTGGCTGCTCCTCTCATTCCCTTAGACTGATAAGTCCTGGGATTACTGATATCTAAATATTGGGTTCTCCAGGGTTCATCTTTACATGCCTTCCATTTTCTGTCCACATTCATGATCATCTAATGTTAAGGATTTAAATGCCATTTATAAGCTGAAGACTCCCAAATGTTTATCTCTGAACTGAACCCTTCCCATGCACTTGAGATGACCATAGTCATGTGCTTACTCAGCTCTGCTTGAATTTATAATAGGCATGTTGAAAATTTAACATATCTCATAGTGAACTTCTGTTTATTGCCTTCCATGGTAAACTTCTGTTCTTATCCTTATAAATAAAGTGCAATGCTTTCCTTTTTAGTTGCTTAGACCCAAAACCTTGAAGTTACCCTTAACTTATCTGTTAACTCATATTTTAATTTCAGTGCATCAGCATAGTTTATGGTTTTATCTTTAATATATCTGCATGCCCACAATTTGACCATGTCTTATTGCTTCTACTATACTATGATTGCAGCCACTATTCTCTTTCACTTGTTTTATTGCGGTATCTTTCCTGTATGTTCCTGCTTTGACCCTCGTCCCTTACAAGTAGAGTTTCAATATGGCAGCCAAAAACATGGATCTTTTAAAAACCAAAGACAGATTGTGTTACTCCTCTGCTCAAAATCTTAAGTGGATCCACCTTTCACTAAGTATAATAGCCCAAGTCCTTACAAAGGCCTACAGAGCTCTTAATACCTATATCTGAGCTAGTGTAGTGGTCTCCTTCTTTCTTGATATCTGTCGTCAGTAAAAACACTGGCTTCCAATATTCTAACCATAACTTTGCCTCTGCCTAGAAGCTTCTTTCTTCAGATAAGTGCTACATAGTTCCATCACCTCCTTAAGGTCTTTGCTCAAATGTCACCCTCTCAGTGAGATCTTCCCCTATCATTTTATACCCTATGTAAATGTGATTACACAAATGGTGTGACTCTATATTATGTACAACCAGAGAAATGAAAAGTTTTACCCCATTTGTGTACAATGAATAAAAAAAAATTAAAAATTAAAAAAAAATAAAATAAAATATAAAAGCCCATGCAGCCTAGAGTATCCTACTTCCTTTGCAGCTAAATTATAGAACTAATTATAAATGAAAGAAATAAACAACAATAAAAAGCAGTGGTTTCATAAGTAAAATTATTTGATCATGTGTCTTCTTAAAACTTATCAGGTGGGATTTTATTGAAGGTAATAAGGTTTTCAATTTCTGAAGATTTTTTCCCTAAGATATAGTAATTCTGCTTAAATATATTTACTGATGGATAATATTTCATACCTGGTTTTATTGGAAGAGTTGACTTTGGTCACTGCACTTGTATTGTCTTTGAACACTTGCCATGGATATGGCATGAAGACTTCTTACTATCCAACTTTTATATTTTTGTCTCAATATGTTTTAAGACCTTTACTTATAAATAATATCATAAGTTTATTCCAGAATTATTGTCTCTTCTAAAGATGCAGATGTAAAGGAGGAGTTGAGTCCTCAATCATTGGGAGCCACAGGAATGGCAAATAAATTCCGAACAGCCTCAGCTAACCTAATTAGGATCTTGGAAGGCCAGTCAAGAGAACCTTGAAATTATAGAAGCTATCAAATGGAACTTGCCTCCAGTTATTGGATGGAAGGAAAGGGTTTGGGACCCATCCCATCTTTGTTTGCCTAGGTATGCAGGTAACCAGCTTCTTCCTTCTAGAGCAACACCCCAAACCACTTCTCAACCTATTAAAAAGTAATAAATTATTTAAATATATAGCTTAGCCTGCTTTCAAATATGACACATTTAAAATACATTTGAAATATAAGTGAATTATTCATTTACCAAAGAGCAGACTTCTACTAAAATAGTTCAGAATAAAAAGCAGCATATGCAATTATCTAATTGTCACCTACTTACATTCTAACAACCATATGTACTCTCCCATTCACTTTCGATATTTTCAGTCCTCAGGCTGAAAGGTCTCAAACAGAATTTGAGAATTCTGTGGTCTTTGATTAAATCTACGCCTACTGGTGATCCAACTGCTGATAGTTCCATATCAGGAAACTTCATGAGAGGAACTTTGCATGTTTGGACAGCCAACACTTTCTGAAATTTTGGTTAAGTGCAAATCTAATTATTTTAAAATTGCAAACTAAAAATTAAGGTATGTATTTTAATATAGCTCCTCTCTCTCTCTCTCCTTCTCTCTCTCTCTCTCATTTTCTAACCTTCTGTTTGGAATATGGTCTTAAGTGCTTTGTTTTTTAAATTGGTTAAGAAATGTTACAGAAAAACCTAATGAGTTAGTCAAAATTGGGATGCTTTGAATGGAACCTCCCATTCCTTCAGATATAGAATCCTAGAGTCTTTAGTTTAGAAGAAACTTTAAAGTTTCAATTAGATTAGTGTTTCTCAGCCCCAATTATACATTAGAATTACCTGGAAAGCTTTTTAAAATACTGATAACCTAGACCAATTGAAACCAAGTTTCTGAGGGTTGTTCCTAGTGATCTCATTAAAAATAATAACAAATAAATCCTAGTTATTTTACTGTGCAGCCAGGACTGAGGACCATGATCTAAACCCTCTTGATGCTTAAATCTCTTCTCCATCATTGTCACTGCTCAAAATCTTGCTGGTCATTATTAGATACCTTCAAGAAGTATTCACACTCTCTAAAGTGTGGAAGAGCTAGCTCTATGGGAACATCTTCTCTATACTGACAAAAATGTTATTTCCTTACTACCAAATTATTCCTCATCCTGTCATTTGGGATCACAAAATACAAATCTTAACTCCTCATGTGGAAGTTCTTTGAAAATTTGAAAGGAATTTTCATTTATTTTTGAAAACCAAATGTTTGTCAAGTGCCTATTATATGCCCAGACCTGTGTTAGAACATCCAACACAAACAAAACTGGTCATTACACTCATAATGTTCATAATACATGAAAATATATAATGTTCACATGTGTGGGAAAGATGGAAAAATCAATGATATTGCTTGGTGATATAAGGTCAATGAGAATTGAACAGACCACTGGTATTGGTTCAAATTTGCCTCTTGAAGAGTTCAATTGGTCTAGGGCATTTAACCCTTCAAGAGAGACATTTCATTGAAGGTTGGGAGCAACAGTTTGGTAAAATCATTTTCCATAAACAGATTTTCATCTATCTGCTAATCAATGCTGGAAAAAAGTAGCTGTTCTGGTTGTCACTTCTGGCTCAACTCCATTTTTCTTGCTCTTTGGTCTAAGCTATAACCTAGCTGGTGGAGTACATGTGTTGATGTCTGGTACCACTTTATGACTTATGGGAACTCTTAAATGTGACCTCTTTGACCTTCACTAACTTCGGTGTCAGTGTTATTATGGACCAGCAGAAACCCCCACAACTAATCTACTGTCTGTATTTTCCAGTTAACATCTCAATAAGGAATGCTACTATGCATTTGGATTTTTGCCTTTACATTTAATGGAACATTTCACAAATATTTCTAACAAAAAGTATTCTGCCCTGCTGAAATAAAAATGGGCACATTGAGAATAGACCATGGGTCATAACATTAGCATTGGATTTAGTAAATATTCATTGAGGATGCATGGCATACTCGTTTCAGATGAAGGCCAACTTGGGTTAAACCTGGGGGAGATTTAGGCAAGGCTCCTTCATTGTTAGTTGTCTCTCCAATATCTCTCCAATAAGAACAAGAAGGTGAATAACCACACCTGAACACATAATGCATGTTCTGGTTCAGTAAGCACTCAGGAGAGCACGAGAGGCTGTTGAATAAAGCCAAGTGGGACTTAAACATCTGAGTGGAGGTGGGAGAACAGTAGGGGAGGAATTTTATGTTTTATTATGCCTTCCTAAGAGTCTTGAGTCTATCTGCTGCTGGACACACTGACCTATTCAAGATGTTGAGATAACATTTGCAGATATACATGTGAACGTGTTTGGAAATAGGCTTTTATCTGTTTGCCCAATTCCCTCAACTCATCCTTCATAATAGAATTTCAAATGGTCAACTCTTCAAGAGGCAAACTTGTGCCAATACCAATGTTCTGTTTCATTCTCACCAACCTTATCTTCTCTCTGTAGAATTTGACTCCACTTGACATTTCCAATAAGGGAAGCCCTCCTCTGTGCTCTCTTTCAGTATGTCATCCTGTTTGGCTTCATGTCCTTCCAGTCCATCCTTCTATCATTTAGTCCTCCCACTCCATGACTGTGGTCCTTCCTCCAGACTCAATATTTGGTTCTCTGACATCATTATCTATGTGTACCTTTTCACTTGGAGGTCTCAGGATTTAACTACTGTTTAAATGATTATATGTGCTCTAATTCATTATTTCATCCCTGGAGTACAACACAAATTATTAATTATCCATTAAAATCAAATGTCATTACAATAATAATAATAATTATTAGTATTACTCTTTTTTCATTGATTCACCTGCATTTGCTTCTCTCACCTTATTGTTCATCCTTGAATCAAACACTTTTTCTTTTTTTTCTCTCCTGGTTTCTTCATTTCTTCAGTGGTATTCTTATTCTCCCAGCTATCCCAAGTATATTTGTTTTTATTCTCCCCCAACAAATACAAATGCCTATATTTTAGACATTGTGCTCAGTGCTGAGCACACTAGAAACTGAAAGATATGTCCTTTACCTACGTAGAGTTTACATTTCATTAGGAGAGTTAGATATTAATTATATAATCACAAAGGTAGAGCTAAATACATGTATGAAGGAAAAGCATCCAGGAGCTTGACAATGTATATCTAGGGTCCTGACATGGAGTGGAGGTGAGGGAAAGCTTCTTGCAGATGTGATGTTTATGAGTCTGGGCTGGAGAAGTGTCGCTGACACTTTGCGGTACCAAATCCATGGATATTTGTCACCGCTTGCAGCAACAATTTGCACGGGTCTTATGGGTGGTGGACTGGAAACTAAGCCACTTCTATCTCTGGGCTGCTTCCTTGCTTCCTTGTTTATAGAGGATAGAGGAAATGAGGTTTACTTGCTTTGAGAGGAGAGAGAAAGAGACTTTTGCTTATCAGAGAGAAAGAGAGACTTTGCTTAAGAGAGAGACTTTGAGAGAAGGACAGGCTTTGCTTAGAGCTTAGAGGAAGAGAGACTTGCTATGCCTTACTTAAGGTCTGCTGCTTCTTACTGGTGCGTCCTGCATCCTGTGAACTAAGGGTGCGTCTTCCTAAGGTGCTTTAGTGATGCGTCTCAGTTCTCAGCTCTGCGATCTGCCTTCCTCTGCTTTCTGCTAGCTGCTGTTCTGCTTTCTACTAGCTGCTGCTCCGCTTCTTTCTACTAGCTGCTGTTCTGCTGTCTTTTCTTTCTGCTTGCCACTTCTTCTGCTAGCTGCTGTGTTCTTCTTTCTACTAGCTGCTGTGTTGCGCTGTCTCTCTCTGCCTACGCTTATATCACCTCCAGGAGGCGGAGAGCAGGGCCACGCCTCTTATGCAAAGATTAGCAAGACGATAGATGTCCGAGCAGGCACAATTAGGAGTGCTTGAGAACACATGTGCATACGTTGTGCGTGTGGGGACGATAAATCACCTGAGTGTGCTTATGTCAATTAACCTCCTTGCTGCCGATGTGATCTGGCGCCGTCAACATGGCACAGCCCCCAACAGAGAAGAACATTCCAGGCACAAAAATACAGTATTCCCCAAAATCTCAGAATAGGGGTAGTAGTGGGAGGAAAATGAAAATCAAAGCAACAAAGAAAACGATGTAAGTAGAAGAGGGAAAGGGAATAGGTAAGCGTGGGCCCAGGGATACTGGTCTGAAGGCTGTTGCAGAGGGACATGTAAGGGCAAGGATGGTGGTTGTGCAGGTGGAGAGAAGATTCTTGCTCTAGGACACAAATTTAAGCTCATACTTAAATTATATCTGCTCATACTTCATATTCAACTAGTCAATGCATCCTATTAATTTTTCATATATAATATTTGCACTTATATATAAATTTTCCAGTCCTAGTTTTATCATGATTCTAGAGCTATGGATTTATGTTTAAATTGTAACCCTTATTAAGGTCTGCACTCTGAGAACTACTATTCCTCTGCTCCTCAATTCTGCATTTTAATCAGGGTTTCTGGGGTCCTAGTGACTTATTCCTGCCTCAGGATCTGCATCAGCATGGTTGAAACCAACTTCTACTAGGTTGAAATAGCATGGACTTGTGTGTCCTGTAAGGTCATAGTTCCAAACACAAATAAACTCAGTCACCATGTATACTTTGAACATATATAGATTTCTAGGCCCAGTACCCAGAGGTTTTAATTCAGCAATTTTTGGGTGGAACCAGTGTGTTAGTTAACTTTCCATGACTCTAACACATATCTGAGATAATCAACTTATAAAGGGAAAAGGGTTATTCTGGCTTCCAGTGTTGGATACTCCTGTCCATGATCTGTTGGCCCCATTGCTTTGAGCCTGTCGTGAAGCAGCACATCACGGCAGGAGATTGTGGTGAAGTAAAACCACTCACCACATGGCCAGGAAGCCAAAGAAGGGCTGGAGTACTACAGTCACCTTTACAGGCGTGGCCCCCGTGACCTAATGATTCCACTACTAGGCCCCACCTCTCAAATGTTCCATCATTTCCCAATAGTACTACTATTTGGGGCCAAACCTTTAATACTTGGGCCTTTGAGGGACACTTAAGATTCAAACTAAAACTTCCAGGAATTTGCACTTTATCGAGCTCAGGTTTCTATAGATCAGGCAGATTTGGTTTGCTTTAAGGCATCAATTATCTGCATTTCATTTTTTCAAAAGAGCACAATTATTTTCTAGCTCTAGTCCTTCTGTCTTGTCTGTGCTACCTTCCCCAATCACCTTCCTCCCCTAACTAAAACAACCTTTCTCACTTAAATCTTTATTTGACTTTAAAGCCTTCTGTTTTGTACTTTCCCTTCCCACTGGGGACTCTCTGATGTCTTCTGTGCAGGTGTAGCCACCTGTGAAGGGCTGTGCCATGCCATTGAGGACTGCGGCTGGCTGGTTGAATGACAGGGAGGAGGATTTCCTGAGATTCATTATAAAGCAAACCCTATATTTGCAAAGATGAGGTGTTGGATAGAGCATGAGAGAAAAGCTGGGAGCAAGAAAATAGTCTATTTGAAAATGCGGCCCTGATTCATGTATCTACCAATTAGATTTGCTTCCTTTTGGTCTTTAGATTTTGAAAAATCTCAAATAAACATGACTTGTGGTGCATCTGTTTTAATGCTTCTAATCTTCTGACTACTAGAGCAAAAAATTAATATCTTCCTTCCTCAGCAAGAGTAATAGTTAGATACCAATGAGAGGAGGGAAATAAAGAACAGTTTATCTCTGGACAGGGACTTGTGTGTGTGTGTGTGTGTGTGTGTGTGTGTGTATTCATGTATCTATATGATTAGCATCAATTTAATATTTTTATAGAACTGTGGCAATAGATAATGCTAGATATGTGAAAACATCAAAATTGGATCCCTGACCTAATATACTTTATAGGCATAAGTGTATTATCAGATATCCATGAGCCTAGGAAATAACATAAGGAAGCTTACTTAGATCCAAATATGGATGCACTACTTGTTAATATTCTCTGATGTCTATTCTTGGAATCACAGGTCTTTTCAAATGTCCTTTAATTTTACCTATTGTCGACATACTGACAAGTGATCGTTGAGCTAGTGTAGGGAACAAGAGAACACATATTTGCATTCTTTAATACTGAGTCACTGAAACCTGAATAAAAAGGGACACAGATGAATTATAAATTTAAATTGTAGAAGTTGTGTTTGTGTGTGTGTGTGTGTGTGTGTGTGTGTGTGTGTTAAAATAGAGGAGGAGGTGAGACTGGGAGGAGGAGGGAAAATGACTTGCTTCCACTCATAGCACAGGAGATAAATCAACACAGAAGATTAAAAAATGTAAAAAAGCTTTTCTCATTCGCCTGGCTTCCTTGTGGCGTCTTTGAATGTGCTTGGCAGCAGCGGGCCATGTCAGGCCACCTGTGCAGTTAGCAAATTGCTCATAGTATTTAAAGGGCTCCTTTATTAATCTCCTCAAGCAGTCCTTTGGGAAATTGGATGCTTGCTTTGGAATGTCTTCTGTGTTTTTACTTTTCTTGAGGCATTATAATATTTTGTTTAGTTAATAGGTATTATTTTAATCTTCCAAATAGACCACAGGATTCTTGAAGGAGAAGACTGTCTTCCTTTCTTTTGAATCATTAATAGTTATTTGTACAAAAGTAGGCAGGACCTGTATCCAGTCACATGGTTTCAGTGGTAGGGGAGTTAATATGGGAATACACTGAGAATGGCATTTCCTGAAGTTGTACCACACGGTAATACTTAAGAAGTAAATGAAAATGAATGAATAAGCAACTGAGTGAGTGCCTTTCTTTTTCTTCTTCATCTTCTTTATTTCAGAAGCAGCTTAGTGCAGTTTATGTTTAACTCAAATGAAATAGAAATATATGGACTCTGGAGTAAGGGAAACTTGGGTTCAATTCTGGTTCCCTCATTTACTTACTGTGCTAGTTGGGCAAATTACTATATTTCTTTGACCTCAATTAGTTGATCTATAAAATAGGTAGTACATTACCTGCTGTGTAGAGTTGTAAATGGAATTATATATTGTATTCAAATAACATGTGCATAGCTATATAGAGGGATTATATATGTTTACATATATATTGAAAGCATATATATAATTCTCTCTCTCTCTCTCTCTCTCCACATACCCCCCCACACATAATGTATATAAATCACACCACCTAATATTCCCTGGTATAGAACATTGAATATTAATAATGATAACCATCATTCTATGTTTTATTAATTCAACTTAAGTTTTATTTGAGGCAGTGAGTGGAGAAAGCAGAACATGCACATAGGTCCTAAAACCTGTATGGATTAAAGGCAGGGATTGGTCTCTTAGTTATATGCATAGCTCCCAGTCTGTGCCTATACATCACAGGGATAAAACATTGTTTGGATGCATAAATTAGCATATAAATTTCCAGTCTAAGTCTGTAATTTTTTTTGTCAAAAGTATTAAAAAAATCCGTAGAGTTACTCATTCTACATTGTGCAGTGTGAAGGATGAGTACTTTATCCTGTATCAGCCTTGGCCCGTGGTTACACACCAGCTTGAAGGAATGCAGGATGTGGTTCTGATATTAACCTCTGTATGCTCTGCACAATGAGGCAGAGAGAACAGGACCTGCTCTGGCTTGTGCAGATTCCTTTTCTAGGTTCTGTGAATTCTCACTAAGTTGCACGTTCTTTTCTATGGCAATAATTATCAAGCCTGCAGACTGTCCTGAAGAATTTATCTAATTTATCCCTTATTATTAGTATTTCCTCCTTCTTACTACTTTTTTCATTATTTGTGCCTTTGCTCTTTCTATGCATTTATTAACTGAATTAGCACATTTCCAATGTTTGTTCACATTTAATGAGGTATTGGTATTTTTGTGGCAGAAATGAAACAGTGAGACCCAGGGGTGAGAATTTTATTGAACTTCAATGTATTTTAGTTTCCAAGATGTGTAATTCACAAAGTCATAATCTATTGCACAACACAAACTGATGCATGTCCCTACTGTTCCTGATATTTTTATGGATGGAAATATGTCACTGTTAAGGAAAATTCCTTATACAAACTGGCCAGATCCTAAAGTGTTCAGATTTATTTAATAGTAAGAGAAAAAAATCCCATCATCCACAAAAACATTTAGAATGTATTTTAAAAATGTAAGAAATAACAAAATTAAATTGGAAATTCCTCTGTATTAATGGAATTAAATAATCAAGTTTCTTTTGGTGGAAAATGATAGAAACCTTCTCCAAATGGGGCAGAGAAGGAGCTTATTAATGACCCGTGGGTGTTTCAGAGTTCCCAAGGGCAGAAAATGAGATGGAAACCTAGAACTAGCACCCCGTCAGAACCGAGGCATAGACATGTTTTAAGCCTCAATCTTTCTCTCCCTACTTTGTTTTTTCCTCTCTGCAGTCATCAATTTTCTTTGTGCATCTTTCTGTTCAGCTGAAGATGGCTATCTCCTAAGGGTTAACTGGGTTCTCGTGTTCAGAAGAGCTCAAACTATGCAGTGTGTCTGAAACCCAAGTGCAGCTGCCTACGAGAAAGAACATGATTTCCTTGGGGTGTAGGAGTCCAAAGTGAATGCATGCTGCCGTGAGACCTGAGTTGGGGTGGGATGGGTTTGCAGTATGAGCATCATCGTCTACCTACTGCACACTTCGTCTTGCTTGATCCCTCTGCAGTACTACTGCAGAAAGCTAGAAGACTGTGGGCGTAAAACAACTGTAGCTATTTTATGACATTTTCTTACTGTTAAGAGGTTGAATCTACACATTCACACCAAAGTGTGCGGATGGATACTTTATGAAGAACTTAAACCCTAATAATTTTTATCTGAAACCACTTCAAAATTGTGAAGATGTGGCATAGATTTGATCTCATATTTATTTGGCTTTCACAGAGGGTGGGGGAGGAGATTAGATTGCACCTAATCATTTTTCCAGGCTCATGTCAATGTTTTTGGTAGCTTAAATAAGTTTATTTATTTTACTTTTCTCATTTTGATCCCTCCTTTGTTCCATTTTTTCTCTCTTTTACTCTTACCCTATTCTTTTGCTCTCTTTCTCTTTTCATCTTTTTCTCCTAAGGAATGAAAAGATTGTGTGGGTGTTGTCACAAGGGGGAGAGAGGAAAAATTGAGCAATGACAAGTTTAAAGTAGCAAAATTATTTTAGTAACTCACTCTCTTGGGAAGATACATATTGATGTATAATTTATACACAAATGCAAATAGTCATGTAAATTGGGTGCATATTTTAGTTCTTAGAAAATGACTGCCCACACGTGGCTGTGCAGTCCTTCCTTAGGCTTCGGCTGGTTTGGAGTCGCTAAGAGGCAAAATCAAAGAGGCTCTGGGATAATTCAAGATGCAGTGTAAAATGACCAAGGCATGTGAGAAGTGAAAAATGGAAGAGAGGAACAGACATGAAACCAGCTGGGATGATGTGGGGAAGGCAAGCGAAGGAAAGAAACGGGCCTGAGCAGGTGGGGGGTGCTGATGGAGGTGTGGGGAGATAGTTGTGTGGGGTGCATTTACATGGTTAGCAGAGGAGACACTGTTGGCACATCTGGTGTCTCTGTGTCATTCAGGAAAAGATACTCCTTTGTAGTTCCGTGGTTGCAGAGGAGTGCTTTCCTTCACTGGACTGGCACATCTGTGCAGGAGAAACTCAAGTAATATAATGCAGCATTCCTGAGGGTGAGAGAGGAATGAGAACTGGGAAGTCAGAATGCAAACTTAAGTTTTGCTCAGATAAGCACTGACTAGGCTTCGGAGGCTGCGTGTCAGAACCACTTTGGAAGATGATTGCTTGGCATGCCCAGGACAGGGAGAATCTACAGAAGACTGTTGAGAAGAGGAAAGGGTTAGAGTATGGGTCAGGTCTCCAAATGGAGGCAGAATAGGAGTATGTGTAGCTGTTAGTTGGAGGATGCCTTCGAGTGGGGAAGGCCAAGGGTCCTTATTTTGTTACTGCATTAAATACTGATGGGTGAGAATCTGCTACAGCCAGGAGACCTCCAGTTTCTCTTTCACCCTCAGGTGGTGGAGCCAAAACACTTAGATGAGCCAAGACCAGCTGCAGTGCTAGGTAGTTACTCAGCTAGTAAGTGGTAGAGATGGAAGTTGA
The DNA here is from genome assembly GCF_902686455.1 of Sciurus vulgaris. NCBI lineage: Eukaryota > Metazoa > Chordata > Mammalia > Rodentia > Sciuridae > Sciurus > Sciurus vulgaris. Next base: position 69,152,646 of record NC_136470.1, on the reverse strand, counting down.
ATTTAGGTCTGCATGGCTGCAAAGCCCATGTGCTTTATGTCCTGCTCGTTGCCTCTATTACTGCTCCTGCCCTCCCTAAGGGCAATGCTGATAGCTTCTAGTTTTCAGCTAATATGCTGTACAACTGTGGCAAACACACAGCTCCCGTTCCTGCAGCAACCTTGAAGAAGGGAAATAGTTGCAGCAAATATTAGGACATACAAATTATCATAGGAGACAAGACCTATACATCTGGGCTTCAAATTTTCAGACAAAAACTGAGACACATTGGTCGAACAAAAGAATTTTGTGTTGTACATACTGGGAATGAGACTGCGAGACATGGATAGAAGATGAAATATTTAAACTTCAGGGACTTCGAAGGTTTAAGGAACAGCAGAATAGAGTGAAAGAAAAATTGTCTTGGAAAATTCTGGATGTTAGTCTATGCTACCTATGATAGCATCAAGTCAGTGTGCCATTTCTAAGAGGTTCTATAGGGGCAAATTAGGAAGCTTGGAATGGGTAGTGTATTTTTGTTTTAATATGTGTGTTAGGGAAGTACCTAAAAAAATTGTGATAAAGTCAGTAACTCAGAAGTATAAAAAAGAGAGGTTGGCAGATGGAAGAATTAGTAGACAGACCCTTGATGGACCAATTAGGACAAAGAGGGAAAGGGGGCAGGTAGCAACTAGATCATGAGTGCAGGGAAAACCATACAGAGAAAAAGTAAGGATGAGCCACAGGATTGAAGTTAGGTTCTCTTTCCTCCTGATGCAAGAGAGGGCTTTTGTGAATGACACGTGACTGACCCGAGGTGGGCCGGCATGGCTCGCCGCAGCCTTCCCCTTCACCTCCGCACCTTTCACCTGCAGCTGCTTCTTCCTGGAATGCCATTTCATCCACTCTTACCACAGATCATCCGTTTTCCTGGAAGAACCAGTTTAAGCATCTTCTCCTCACTGAGCCCTCACTGATTTGGACCTTCCAACTCCCCCACAGCAGAGCGGACCACTCGGCAATTCAATAACAAATATTTACCGTGCTTCTGATGTAAGTGGGGCTCCGTGCTAAACACTGGAGATAAAACAACAAACAAAACAGACTCAGGTTCTGCTCCTTTGAAGATTTTCCCACATGGTGCCACTGCTGAGCTTTTTTTTTTTTTTTTTAATAAAAAAATTGTTAAAATACATTCTACTGTTATTCATAATACTTACATATTGTTTTGGAACTATTTATTTATGTGTTTGTGTGCCCTATTAAGACGTGAATCCTTGAGGGCAAGCACTATGTCTTAATCAAGATTTTATCATCAACCCCTAGCAACTAACTAAACCATATATATATATATATATAATGAATGTTCTTTGTATTTTTACCTTTAAAAATTTTCAGACCTTATGCATGTTTTCTTTCATCCATCATCTTCCAACTCTCATTTTCATATAGGAGAGCTCCAAGGGGAATCATTTAGTCCTGTCTACAGACTTTTTTCATGTCTAATATCTTTCCTAAGGTGATCAACCAAAACTTTGGCAAAATGACTGTGGTAGCTGATATTAGAATGAGTTTGATTTATTTTGCATGGCCAGTATCTGAAACTTTAGATATACAAGAATACACATTATTAGGAATTGTTTTAATTTTTCATCATAGGATTTTTTTTTTAATCTAGGAAGCTCTTCTAGTACATTTGAAATATGATTCAGTTTACAGAACATTGATTTACAAATAGCTTTATCAGTGCTGTATCTATTTGTTTGAATTATACAACAGTCCTGTATAGGAGCAGGATGAATGATAAGTTAATTAATAACAGGGCTCATAAAACTTTAATCAATAGATATAACGAATAAAATGTGCATCAGACTAATATTATGGCTAGGTAAGTGGTGAGGAGAGGGACAGATGAAAATAGATGGGCATGCGTGGTGGAGGGGGTGGGAGCAAGAGGTACAGGGGAAGAAAGGAAAGGTGAAGGAAAGGATATCAGGGAGTGAAAGAGAGAAGGATGGGGGTGCTGCCAGCAGCAAAGAAGAATATCCAGAGACCAGGAATCACAAAGCCCATCACACTTCAGGGCAAGCACTGGTAAGTCAGTGGCAAGACCCACCATTGCCAGGCAAGGGCCAGAGACAAGCTGCAAGTTTAGGAATGCAGTCAAGAACCAGGGAGCCCAGACAGGCAGCAGATGGCACAGATGACCTTGATCCCTTGCCAAATCTGTACTACTAGATACTGCATTGTGAAGCAATCAATGGGAGTGGAAAATGAGTAAGAAACAGCAATAATTGTGCCTGTTTGTATTACTTCAAAATTTTTTACAAATAACTATTTTAATTGCAAATAAGAAATAAAGGAATGAGTTGATTACTATAGGAAATACACAAACAAGCTTTCAAAGAGTTTATGGGGTAGGATAGATATATAAATAACCATATTAAAGATGAAATATAATTGTCAAGAACTCTCCATCCTGTTTCAGTATATTATTTAGGGTTTATTCAATATGCAACATATTATTAAAGTAATTATAATGAAAATGTTCAGACCACACAGAAAGACCACCCACCTATTTTATTCAGGTAAATTTCTCTCTCTCTCTCTCTCTCTCTCTCTCTCTCTCTCTCTCTCTCTCTCTCTCATTAATAGACCTTAGTTTTCAGAGAAGTTTTAGGATTACAGAAAAATTGAGCACAAAAGTATAGTACTTCCTGAAAACCCCTAGTAACTCTTTTAAGTGTATCTGATGTTTAATTGTTCCAATGTTCATTGTTTTAACCTCAAATGATCATTTTTCTTGATTTGATAATGCTAGACTACATTTGTTGATTTTCTGATGTGGAGGATGAGCTATTTAACTCACTTATGTTTTCCCATAGTCTTTCTTCCCTTTTTCTTTCTTCAACTTTTGTTACATTAGTATTTTTCATTTGCATTTATATTTTATTTTGTAGTGGCAATTTTAGTTGCTTTGACTATAGATTGACGAGAATAATTAAACCTCCAGATAGCATTTTTAGTGTTAGGATTATAAGAAGATTATCCATTATTGCATCAGGCTTAGTGCCTGGTCATGGAAAAAGAAATATCATCCTGTGTCACCAGATATCCTTCTTTGCTTGGGTTGATACCCAAGTGTTAGGGTCCCTAGATCATCATTTACTTTTTTTTCTTTTTTACTTTCTTAATTTCATATTTGGCTACTACAGTTTATTATAGCCTATATTGTCTTTTGTATCTCTTTTTAAACTATGTAGCATTAGCTTCTAATGTATATTTTTCCACAGGAGAGCATGCAACATTTTCAAATCTTAAGGAACAAAATAAATCATTAAATTTCATCTGCACATTTGACTAATAGTTTAAACATGTATTAGTTTTAAAGATTAATACTTTTTTTTATAACCATTCACTAGATGAAGTCTCCCCCTGCCACACCCCCCCACCTCCCTGGGCATTTAAACCATGGCTTTATCACTATGCCACATCCACAGCCCTTTCTATTTTTTATTTATTTATTTATTTTTTGAGACAAGGCCTCACTAAGTTGCTGAAGTTGGCCTTGAATTGCAATCTTGCCTCATCCTCCCAAGTAGCTGGGATTACAAGTGTGTGCCATTGGACCCAGCATGAAGTGTTATTTTTAATAGTGTCCAGTAAAAGGGTTGGCTTGCAATATGTGCAAATACATGGTTGATAAATAAAACATGGAAAATACTGTCTGAATCTTCTCTTGTAGGTATTTATTTTCTCATTGCAAACTTTCAGATTTTTTTTTTCACTTATTGAAATTTTGAAATTTTATCCAGCTGTATTGCAAATCCTACTTGGCACTTGGTAGGAACATTGAATCTCAAGATTCTTCTCTACCTCAAACTTTGGGAAATTTTGTTTCCCACATCTGATGTCTCTATTTTATTTTCTTCTGGAGTTTTTATCAGTAGATTTGAGATTTCTTGATTCTATCCTCAATATCACCTACTTCTTCCCATTTTCAATTTCTTTGTCCTTTTTCTTTGACTTTGGGATCAACATGTCTTATTTTATAAAAGTAAAGCTCTTTCTGATCTCTCGGGATATACTAATTTGATTTTTTAGAAGTTTGTATGTGTTCCCTTTTCAAGTCAGTTATTTGGTTTAGTCACAGTTTTGGCCTTCTTTCTTTTTAGTTTTTGCTGGAATGTTTAGTGAGCCCTGATTATTGGTGAATGAGGCCACACTGGCCAGCATATCACCCTGATGTGGTTTCCTCTGAGGTGCTGGTGTGTGTGCCCAGGACTTTTCCTCATGAAAGGCTCTTGTGAAGGGACCTTGAGGTGAAGCAGGCCTTCCATCTTCCTCCTCCTTTTCTCATTCCTCCTTTTCTTTCTCCTTCTTCTCCTCTTATTTTCCTTTGGGATTTGAGGTAGAGTATAAAAAGTGCACTAAACTTTGTTCTCCTCCTCTCTCTGCTCCCTGAACCCATGCATTGGTCCTTATCCAGACAGTTTCCCATCTTTGCTAGGGAGTGGTTGTAAAGCTCATCCCAGCAGAGGAAAGTTCTGCCATTTATGTTCTGTGTACCTGGAAGAGGAGTCAACACTTTTCTGGCTCATTTGGTCTAAAAAGTATTCTTCAATGAGCTCAGGCAGTTGCCTCAGAGCCTATTCCTGCTCTGTGAATTGGTTGGCACTGAGTTACTTGGCTCTTCTCCAGCTTTTCTGGGAACACCCCTTGTCTCTAGTGCTTGGGGTGGTGATATGCTCCCCCATCCCTCCTTCCTCCTTTTTTCTAGGCTTTCTTTAAACTTCTGATGCCCTGATCACTCTCTTTTTTTATGGACTATCCCTGTACTGATTTCATCCTTTAATCAATATCCTTTTAGTTACTTCCCTGGGAACTTGGTTGGAAAAGAGGTCCTTGGTTAAGCTCATTAGGCCTTCTTGAAATGCAAACTTTCTTTGAAAAGAACTGCACTAATAAGAAAATCATGATGGAGGTCCATGTGCTATTTGCTTGCCCCTCACTTGACTCTACTGACAGGAAACAGGACTAATTGAATGCCTTAAGAAAAGCATTACCTGGGGATAAATTTGAATTGCAGCCAAATGAGTGAGGAAGAGGGAGGCTTCATTTTCAGCAGTCCTGCAAACCCAAAATCTATAAAGGCATAGTGAACATGGTCTCTTGCCATCATTGATAGTTTCCTCATCTTGCTACAAATTTCATCTACCATCTTGTCTCCCAGTTTGCTGTTGCCCTGGGAATAGGGGAGACACAGAGGGCTAAAGATGTTCATCTTTAAGGTGGGAAAGGCTCTTGAAGATGTGAGGAGAAAGCATTCATTATGAGACCTTTTGAAAGCACCCTCCTTCCTCGTGATTGAGAGTAACTCATGTCTCTTCTAAAGTATGCAACTAGTGGGTGATGGAGAACAGGGATGCTCTTAAGATTCAGGGAAATTTCCACACTGCAAACAGTATTTCCAGTGTTTCTGAAAACCTTTTGATTACCAACTTGTGCTTGGAGCCATCCCTGAAAAAAAAAATCCAATTTGGTATATTTTATGGATTTTATTATAGTGCTATTTATTCTCCATCCCAGATAGCTAAAGCCAGTGTTAAATAATGCAGGCTTTGTAGCTCTGAAGCTTCAATACAGACTGGGTCTGTGTGCTCTGCTGCAGAGAATTGGAGGCCAGGGGAGGAGGAGACAGCTGTAGGAGCCCATTCACAGACCGCCGCTGTGCTGCAGGCAGCGTGGCCTACATGGACACTGGAAAGAGCCTGCCTGGGAGTCAGGACACCTGGGGTTTCTGACTCAGCTCTGAGGCTATAATTGGCTTGTGTTCCTGGGCAAATTACTGAACCCCGCTAGACCTCAGTTTCCTCCTTCATAAAATAGGGTTTGCTCCCACCTCCTCAGGCAACTTTGTGCTAGATGATCTCCAAGTTTATTCCAAATATTCTGAGTGTCCTATGATAAGACTGCCTTTGACAACACAGCAAGCACTCTAAGCAAGAGCAGTGTGTGAAAATAGAAGGCAGTTTTAGTTTATTTTTGAAACAGTATTTGCCCCGTCATAGGTCTGTTCAGCCTGGGAAGGAGGGAAATGCCCTTCAACAGTAAATGATTAAAATGAGGTATTGTCAATATAATAGGATTTCAACTCAAGAGCCTATCTATGAATAAACTATTGTGAGATTCTAGGATGGTAAACTCCTAAAAAATAACTCCTGTGTCTTGTGTTTTTCTAATGGGTGGGATAAAGTTCCTCTTTCAGTTTAAAAAAGGATGTGGATCAAGAGGAATGTGTGTAAAACGGTGGAAATGAACAAGGTTGGAACAGCGGGCAGGAGAAGGCATGAAGGCACACAGAAACCATAGCACAGAAGACAGAAGTAAGTGGCACACAGAGCAAGATGTACAGCTCTAAACTTTGTGTTTGATGAGAAAATAGGGAACAGAGTGAGCTATTTATAATTCTCCTTAGGTGAATTAAAGAGACATGTACCAAAACAATAATACATAGTCCATAAGACCACATACAAATGGAATTTTAAGGCAATTTAATAAAAAGAAAAAAATAGAGGACATGGAATTATTCAGTTTGATGAATGAAGGGTTTGAGTAGGATGTGAAATACATTTATAGCATGTAAATACTGACCTGTGGATGAGAAAAGACAGTCAGGATAGTACTTGAGGGTGGATATGGCACCATCTACTCTGTAGTCTGGGAAGCAGGTTTTGCTTCAATACCAAACATCTTTTCTATGATAATAAAAGTTTACAAAGTAAGGCAGTTCGACATATTTATGAGAGAGCAATGGAAACATGCCTTGGTTTAGAGCAATGGAAACATGCCTTGGTTTATATGTAAGTCACCTCTATATTGATCATATTTGGTTATAAAATGTTTAAGGTCCATTTCATGGCTAATACTGTACATTTTAGGACATAAATACCACAACCTTCAATTAATTCTGAAGTAGTTAGGAAAGAGGTTCAGTGTGGCAGGGAGGGTAAACCAGCTAATTAACCTCTAGAGCTTCTCCGGCATAATGCTAGCTCTGTGGACATGCCTCTCTCTAACACTATCTGATTGATTTATCATAACAGCTATTTTCAAATTTAAACATGTGTATGAATCACTTGGGGCAACTTATTTTTCAAATGCATCATCCCCAGATGATGGTGATCTGGGGATTTGGAGTGGGACTGGAAATTGTTCAGGTTTAAGTAAGCACCTAGGTGATTCATATGCAGATATTGGTCTTGCAATAAGATTTGAGAAATTTTGTATTAGCCAGATGCTGTAGGCAGAAGTTAGGTCTTGAAAGAGGGTTTTGATTCTTGAGCACTGGTGTTACTCTAACCCTGAGCTCCTGAGTTCTCTGCCAACAGAACAGCTTATGAGACCGTGTGCTCCTCCCTTTCTTCCTTATTCCATGGTGGGTCTTGGATTCCTTGCTTCCATTGGTCTCCTTGATTGTTAAAAATACCTCTTCTTTCTCTTAACATGGTAATCTGACAAGAGTTCCAGAATGAAGACTAGTGGATGCCATTATTCTTGAAGATAAAAAATGTTGATTTAGAACAGATATAAATATTTAGTATAGAGTTCTTGCCTTTTTTGCTGATGATTCTTTGATACACATTAGAGTTTTATTAACAAAATATACACCAGTGATCCTGAGTACAAATTGCATTTTTTCCACATTTGGAGCTGGCTGATTAGGTTGGCTCTAGAAATGAAATTGGTTTCTTGAAATCCCACATCATTTGTTTGCTTGCTTACTTGTCACTTCTTCCTAACCTGTGTATATAGAAGCCCTGCAAGAAGTCCTGTGAACAGGTGCGTGTGCAGGTGTTAAGCAGGAGTCCCAAACCTGGTGAGCATCAGCATCACCTGAAGTATTTTCAAACAGTAGCTCACAAGTGGTTTGAAGTTCTGATGTCTGAGTCCTAATTCCAACAATGACAGTTTAATTGCTCTGAGATGTGGCCTGGGTATTGGGAATTTCCTGATAGTGCTACTGTGCACCCAAGTTTTAGAACTACCTACATGTTTTTCAACTTACAGATTTTAACTTTCCATGTTTGTGGTGGGGCCCAAGAATCTGCATTTAATAGACCCGCCAGTTGTTTCTAATGTTCATTCTTATTTGGAAACTATTAGAGTCAAAAAATACCCTACATTTGGAACCAGACGGATTTGCTTCTAATTCCTGTCTTATGGCTCTTCAGTCGGTAACTTATTACCTCGGACAAGTTCATTGACTCTAAGTTGTTTCTACATCCATAAATTGGGAATAATAAGGAATTAACTTCATGGTCCCACAATGGAAAGTGGTGGTTACTCACATCCACGGAGTTAGACTGCTGGGTTTGGATCCCAATTCCTCTTTTGGATTACCAGTGAATTATTGAGCAGAATATCTAACCCTGTGCTTCTCAAAGTTGAATGTGCAAGAGATGTCCAAGGATCACATTAAAATCCTGTAGATTTTATGTACAGGATACATAAAATGTAGATTCTGACTTGATGAATCTGGGTAGGATCCTGGGATTCTACATTTCTAAGAAGCTCCCGGGTCATTCTGATGCTGCAGGCAGGATGGGTACTGCAGGGTTCAATGCAAAATGAAAACATGGGGCCCCTTGTTCAAGAAGCGGGAAGAAAGTAAAGGTAAAGGCACTAAAACAAACTTCTTTCTTCCCTGGTCTCATTCTCAGCTCATCCTGGTGTATTTTATTATTTAATATTATACCCCATTTTTTTTTTATAATAAAAAAAAAGAAAAAAGAAAAGAAAGAATATTGTAGTAAGTAAAGAAAAACTGAAGTTTTAAATTGTTAGCATGAGGTTTATCATTCATATTATGCCATAGCACTTTTAAATGCAAATTTAAGAACATTTAACTCATATGTGGAATCACCAAAATAATACAATTTATATTCAAAGCTGGTGCATCTGTATGGATTTCATTCTTCTGTGTGTATAGCAATAGTGATATCACTGTACCAAAAGAACTCAACTGCTTTATTTCATCTCTTGATGCACACATCATCTACAGAAGTCTCTACTTTTGGATTCAGTTGTGCAAGTGAGTAAGGAAGGAATGGAAGGAAAAGGGGCTGTGGGTTGCCCTACCTTTCCTTTTCTCCCTATCATGTTTTGCACGTGGCTAACATAGGAATGACAGTGTTCCCTGGCCGTTTCCTTCTTTCTGTGTTCAAAGCATGTGTTGGCTCCTGGAGGCTGCCCGCACTCTTGCTTATCTTGTACTTCCTTTGAGTCTCCCGGAACTCACCATCGTGGCCGACAGAGCTCTGTGCTTATGGGCATCACAAATGCTAGAGGTGAATAGGTTGTAAATATACCTGCTGCCCATAGCTGCTCTGTGAATGTTCTGTGCCCATTGGACTGCATATACAAAATGCGAGTTAAAAGACAAAATCATTAAGAATTGCAAGACACAGAGTAATAAAACAAGTATGGCCAGCCTGAGCAAAGGCCCCTTTGAGACTGTACATGTTGCACACACATAAAACCAACACTAGCCATGCTTTGAGTAGCAGGGATCCAATCTCTCTAGGACTACTATTACATGAGAGGGAAATAACACCTACCTTGCAGGAAGATATTGGCATATAACTTGACTTTGCAAATGTTTATTCCTTTATTTTCTTGTTTTCCCACTTCTGCCCTCTGAAGAAACAGCAGCTGGATGGAAAATCCTTTGGGGTGCTCAAGTGAGGCTGACTAACCGTGGGGGATAACAGAAAGAATCATTCCTTTTGATGAAAGGAGTGGTCTCCAGCCCTGGGAAGAGTCATGGGAATCATGGTGGCCAAGGAGGGTCACCAGTGGCCTGGGACTCCAGTCTGAATCCCAGGGCAGGGGGAGAAGACCAGTTTCTCAGTCGCTGAGTGGGAGGACTGTGGTATTTGCCTGTGTTTGTCCCTTGTATTCCTGCTGCGTTTGTTCTCTGAGCTAATTCCTGTTTGAAGAGCTGATATTTAATTCAACAGCCCCCCATGGAGCCTTGTGCCTGTGATAGAAGTTTCTAAAAATCTCTCAGTCAACAAAATGATAACAGCTGGTCTTTGAAACTCTGGGAGCTCTAGACTAGGGAGGTGCTGAGGGAGGGAGGGAGAACTAAGGGAGCCAGGGATTGGGACTGGGGAATGCACTATTTGTTAAGGATAATGAGGCAAAAATGTGACAGAGGTTTTTATTACAAATAATAGACAGAAGTCTTCAAACAACAGCAGAGAGTCATTAAAAAAAGAAACAGAGTTAAATAATTGTCTAATTAGCAGGCACCAAGAAAGCAAAATTTATTCCATTAGAACTTCTTAAGGGAGAGTCAATAAATTCACAGCTGGGTGTTCACTTTTCTCAGGAATGCAGAGAATGTGGTTTTTTCCTGGTGCCAAGTTGTGCTTTGATCCCTTTGCCAAGCTTCCTTTCTGATTAACTCAAGGTGAGCCTTGCTGCAGAGAACTGCTAGGCTCAGTTTCTTTCCTCAACCATGTCATTAAGCTCTGGTTCAAGTAGTGAACCTTTAAGAAGTCAGGAACTGCAGAGACTGCTGCTATGAACAATACTGCCAGCTGACATTGACCCAGTGCTTCATTGCTCACAAGGCATGTTTATACACATTATTTTGTCAAATTCTTGCAGTCAGGCAGTATGGGAATTTAAACCTCTGGAAAAGAGTATTTGTGAGTATGGGCAGCAACCACCTGCTGAGGACCCAACCTGTCTGCAGACCCACAGATCACTGTCTGCAGTAGCACCACCTAATTCCAGGAAGCTCCTGCTCAGGATTATGATGATGCAAATAATTACTTGTTTAGGCAACTTCCTGACCATCCATTTGTCTGAATAAAAGATGATGCGGCGATTCCTTGTTAGAGTAAATAAGCCTCTTCCAGGTCAGTAGATTACTTTAGACTTGACATACTGTATCTTTCATGTCTTGCATGGGACCTTTTCATGGTGGTGTTCATTCATCCCAAACCACTATGTCAGGAATTTGGTTCAATTTGAGTCAGGCCCTTGCATTTAAATTTAAATATATGCCTTGAATCAGATACCCACGCCTCATAAATATCTCTTCTAGAAAATAAGACTCTACCAAAAGAGCATTCTTCCTTGCTTGAATAAATAGTTGAACTTGATTTTGATGAGTGGTTTTATGAGGCAGTCAGTGATCAACATTACTTTGGACCCTGGCTGGCTTCAACATTACTGTGGACCCTGGCAAACTGTATGATCTTGGGGAAAATTTAATAACCTCTCTGTGTCCCATTTTCCTTATCTGTAAAATGAGTACCAACTACAAAAGGTTACTATAAAGCTTAAATTAATTAATACAATTGAAGCTCTATGTACCTGTCATAGCAGGACCTCGATAAATGCTGAGAGATATTGGTCAAAGGGTAGAAACTTCTGTTTTATGATAAATAAGTTCTACAGATCTAATGTACAACATGGCAAATATAGTTTTATTTACTTGAAATTTGATAAGAGATTTCAAGTGTCCTCACCACACATACATGTTGTGTGTGTTGTGCACAGACACAAGATGGTAACCATGGATGGTGTATTAGTCAGGGTTCTCTAGAGGAACAGAATCTACAGGAAGTATGATTTTAAAAAGGCTGGGGATATAGCTCAGTTGGTAGAGTGCTTGCCTTGCAAGCACAAGGCCCTGGGTTTAATCCCCAGCATTGCGGGAAAAAAAAAGGGATTTTATTAGATTGGCTTACACAACCAGAGGCTGGATAGTCCACAATGGCCATCTGCAGCTGGAGAGCTGGAAGAACCAGCAGCTGCCCAGTCCAAGAGGCGGAAGACCCAGAACAAGAAAGATCAACAGTGCTACCCTAGTCCAAGACCAAGGCTATTGGAAACTACTGGAGAATCACTGGCAGAGTCCACTTTGTAAGAGTCAAGAAGCTAGAGTACTATATTAGATGATCAAAAGAGCAATCAAGAACCTTTTCAAGAAGAGTTGAGCTTGCATCTGCATCTACTTCCTTGTTCTTCCAACTTTTATTCCATCAAAGCCACCATCTTATTGGGTGGTGCTGCTCATGCTTAGGGAGGGTCTCCACTTCAGTTCACTATCCCACATTCCAATAATTCCTAGACAAGTCCTCACTGACACATCCAGAGGCCTCTTCATCAGTATCTCTAATCCAATCAAGTTGACAATTGAAATTAACCATTACAGATGGGAATGCGTGTATTGGTTTCATTGTATATAATATATCAAAGTATCATACTGTATACCTTGAATATCTATAATTTCATTTGTCAATTAAATATTTTAAAATAAAAATCATAAATATAAAGGTAAAAATCCAACAAACTGAACTGACCAATGCCCTCATCTATTTTTCTGATGAAAACAAGCCTTCTCTAAAATAAGGCTGCCTAAAGGAAATGAAATATCACATGCTTTTAATTTACCATGGAATTACATACCTAATTTCCTCCATGATAAAATGTCATCACCTAGAAAAATGTCAGTTTAAATGGACACTGCCATACAGAAGTATACATGTTGGGTGTACATGTATACCATCTTCAGAAAAGACAAAAACTGATAAAATATATATATTAAAAAAACTGTCTTAAGGATTAAGGGAACTTAACGTTTTCTCCTGAAACCTTCAGGGGTCTTTTGTGGGGAAAGTGGTCGTTTTTCTGAGGTGCTTTCATATGCATTATTACAGCTAAGTGGTTTCTGACTCTTTTTGGGAGGCAGGCCAGGCCAGTTTGGAGAAAATATGTTGAGTCTAAAATCATTTCACAGCCTGACATCAACATGGATGTGGTCATGGGGTCATGTTTGCAGATACTTGGAGTGTATTTGCTGCAGCCTAGACTGGTGTTTGCTTGACGCAGGTGTGGGAGAGGAATCTTCCACTCACAGAGCTGGAGTCCTGGCTGTGCTGACAGATTCAGCCATCATGTCCTCTCCTGTGGAGGACCTTTGCTGTGTCTCCTTGTTGTTCTCTTCTTCTTTAGTCACATCACATGGCATATTTATGGCTGTGAGAGTGATTCAGACCCTCAAAGCCCATCTTCTGTGTGGTGCTTCCCATGTTTTATCTGTAGGTGAATTGTTTCCAGGCTCTGATGAGTGAAGAACTGAGTGTATAGACATTTTATAATGATTTGATGTAGCTATGAAATCCAAGGAGATGATCGATGATCTCAGTTCCTTGACTAGAGTGTAGACCAGTCAGGCATTGTGTTCCACACTCTGTGAGTTGCAGGTTGTATAAGTTACATACTGATCATGTGCAGTAGGACCACATACTGCTCTGTAGTGAGCAAAATATTAAACACAACTAAAAAGACTGACCTAGCATACAAATACATTGAGAAATACTGTTCTGAAAGCTAGCTATTTTTATATAAAAGCTATATCTGGTGTTTCAGCAGCTGCTACCATGCCATGGAAGGTCTTGGAACACTCACCTGAGTTCCCAATCCAGTTGATAGAAAATGATTAAAGTTTTCAGTTGATTTAATGTTTGATATTCTGTATACCAAAATGTGATGTGTATTAAAACCTGTCTAGCTGTGAGAATAAGCATGGATCAAATATTTTTCTAACACATGGACCTACAATCTAAAGCCTGTTTTGAAGAAACTGTAGACTTTGTACATAGAAGAGCATATTCTCTGTGGTATTCAGTACTAATCAGAGCCTGATCCGGATTGTGGCAGCACTGAGTTTGATTCCAGAGTGTGAGTTTGATTCCAGCCTTCTGGGTTGTCCTCCCTGGAGTTCAGTGGTTCTTTTGGAGATAACAAAATAAATATTCCCCACCTGAGACTTTTCTCTAGCCATTGTTCTTTAACAAACCAAGGTGATAAGATATTCTCTTAACAGTCATTTATTTAAAAGGCCGATCTCTTAACAACTTACCCCTTCTATTCACTATCTCATGGTCAAAATTCAATAAAGAAAAACAGAACATGACAATGTCCCTTTAATTAAAACAAAGGTTTCCTTGATTTAGAGTAAACATTAATATTTTTTTCCTTCATTGATCCTTTCGCATACTTTGTGTTTAACTAAAGCTGGATATAAAATAAACATCCATAAATCAAATGCATTCCTGTACATCAGTGATGAATCCATTAAAAGAGAAATTAGCAAAACTACCTCATTCACAATAGCCTCAAAAAATATTTGGGAAACAATCTAACGAAAGAGGTGAAGGGCCTCTACAATGAAAACTACAGAACACTATAGAAAGAAATTGAAGAAGACCTTAGAAGATGGAAAGATCTCCCATGCTCTTGGATAGGCAGAATTAACATTGTCAAAATGGCCATACTACCAAAAGCGTCATATAGATTCAATGCAATTCTAATCCCAATAACATTCTTCATAGAGATAGAAAAAGAAATCATGAAATTCATTTGGAAAAATAAGAGACCCAGAATATAGTCAAAGCAAACCTTAGCAAGAAAAGTGAAGCAGGAGGCATCATAATACCAGACCTTAAATTATACTACAGAGCAATAGTAACAAAAATGGCTAGTATTGACATCAAAACAGATATGTAGACCAGTGGTACAGAATAGAAGACACAGAGACAAACCCACATAAATATAGTTATCTCAGACGAGACAAAAGTGCCAAAAACATACAAATGGTGATACATACAAATGGGAAAACTGGAAATCCATATGTAGCAAAATGAAATTAAACCCCTATCTCTCACCCTGCACAAAAATCATCCCAGAGTTTCAAAATGATTTCTTATGTTAGATCTATGCATTTTCCATATAGAATAATTCAAATGCATTTTGAATAGAATCAAACTCTTTTCAAAAATTGTTTGAGTGATTTCCTTATACCCTATGTGGAGTATTTGTTTTTCCTTTCACCCTCCCTGTTACCTTATTTACCTTGGAAGTTACTACTGATCCTTACAGATTCTGGGTAGGTTGTAAAGCGTAAAGATTAGGAGGTCAGATCTGTCAGATTCCCACATTTACTACCTAAGTGACTTTGGCAGTTTAGCTTTCCTAAGTTTTTGTTTACTAATAGGCGAAATGGGAAAACAACAGCACTTACCTAATGGGAGTTATTATGTGGGTTGAGTGAGGTAGTTCTAAACCTATAAATACCATTTATTCTTTTGGGACCATCTGCTACGGGTAGACTCTAGTGCTTCCTCCCTTCTAAAACTGAGCTCATCAGCTTCTCTTGGTTCCTTTCCTGTGCTTTCTTTTAATGTTCTGCCCAACTGTCCTCCTCTCCCAGTAGATTTTGAGTTAATTCAGGGAAAACTTGTCTTTTCATCTTTGGCTCCACAGTATTTTATCACATACTCGATGAATATCTGCTGAGCTAAACTTAAATGAACTTTTTCTTAAATTTTTAGAGTGTTGGCATTTCCCATTGCAGGGCCTCTAGGAATGCTTTTCAAAATACAGATTCCTTGGTCTTTACAGAATCAGAATTTAGGAGGGTTGCTGGGAATCAGCTTCTTTAACAAGGTTCTTAGGGATTCTTAATTCATTAAGCCACTAGCTCACACTTTCTCAGCCTGTCTGTGTTTGGCAACTTCAATATATCCTTCCCTGTGTCTCAGTCTCTGCCTATAGGTTCTGTAGTCATGTGTCCTATCAGTCATTATTTAATTTCCATTGCTTTTGCCCAAGCCTTATTATCTCTTGGCTACAATCTTGTGGTAGCATTATATGGTAGTCTGTACTCTTAAGGTGGTCCCCATGATTCCTCCTTCTTGGTATCTAAAAGTTATGTATTATCTTCACCTTGTGGACAGGACCTATATCTTACTTTTAACTAAAGGAACACAGCAAAGGTGATAGGATGTGTGTGATTCCATACATTACCTGGAAGATTCTCTTCCCTCTGCTGGCTTAAGAAAGCAAGTGACTGAGTTGGAAAGACCATTGTGTCAAGGAACCTTGGGCAACCTCAGAAAATGGGACAGATGTTAGGCATCAAGAAATGGAAGCCCTCAATTCTACCTCTGCAAGAACCTGAGTTCTGCCAACAACCTGGGTGAGCTTGAAAGCAGATTATTCACAAGATGTGCCTCAGATAAGACCATATTCCTAGTTGACACTGATTACAGGCTAGTGAGACCCCAAGCAGAAAGCATGTCTAAACCTGGATTCCTGACCCACAGAAACTGAGATAATAAATGTGTGTTATTTTAAGCTGTTAGGTTTGTGATCATTTATTCCACAGCAATAGAAATGAATGTACATTCCAATTAGTATTCTTGATTTCTTTCTCACTTGTTTTCCTTGCTCTTCCCATTCATTCCAAATACTTCCACGTGCCTAGAGTTTCCTTCCTAAAACATTGAGAGATTGAGTAACCAACTTCACATTATTCCCTATCTGCCAAACCTCCATTAGCTCCTCACTCCCTATAGAAGAAACTTCACACTTATCAGAAATTAAATGACCTTTCTAATTTTAAAATTCTCCCAGTCCTATGTTCTATTCACAGATACAATTTTTATGTGCCTTCCTCTTTGACTTCCAGACCTTTAATTATATTCACTTCTCACCCTAGAATGCCTTTTCCTTTGTTCTCACCCCTCAGGGCTCTGATTCTGCAGTGCTCTTACACCTTTCTTAGTTCTTCCCATGCAGAATAAGTTCTCCCTCTGAAGGCTTCCATAGATATTCTTGGTACCTCAGGCTAACAGTATTTCATTCTACAGTGTTTTTAGGTTAGTCCTTTGTGAGACTCTCCCAACAAAATTATGAACTTCTTGAGAACATGGACAATGCTTCATTCTTCTTCTCTAACACAAGCACGGTGTCTTAGTGGTATCTGGTTTTTGGTGTCTGGTGGAACGATAGGATGTGCATGACACAGGAGAGTGCAGGAGATACAGTCCAAGCAAAGCTTGTTGTTCCCTCCATCTTTGCTGCCTGGGTGTTTATTGCTGGTGGTTCAGTGGTGGGGACCTGGAATTTTTTGGGAATATCAACAATCTAAACTTTTGAAATTTTTGATGAATAGCCTTGTCTTTCTCATGTTAGATTCACAACAGAACTTGTTAGATCTATTTCTGATGCTTTTTAGTCCTCAGTTTTAGGAAACCTTGGGTTTTTCAAAATATTTGAAAAGGAGTTTGTAGTACTATATAAATGTAAGCCAAATAGCACAAAAGAATTCTACATGAAGGTGAGAGAAGGCATGGAGTGCTTTTCTTTATCCATATATTACTGTGGCATGAGTCCAAGATATTTTGTAAATGAGATCTAGGATCAATATTAGTCAGTAGGTGGACTGAGGGACCATGTACCAAGACCTTCTAAAGGAAGTTACAAAATGGAATGGTGACAGTTATAGGCAGACCTTTCCCTGATCCTATTATGGCACTTATTATATTAATACATTTTTAATTTGGTGGCATTTCCTCAGAGTTTATTATTTAGAATGAATGCATTCAAAAACTTCATATTAGTACTTTTGAAATATTTTTGCAGGTGTGGTATGAAGCTGAGACAATTTTTTTTTTCTTCAAACACTTTGATTTCTTTGTGTGAGTGTTGCTTTATCTACCATATTTTTCATTTTTATGTTTGTATTTATTTCATACTATGCTTTTTCTTTATAGAACTTGTCATGGAATTATAAGATTATTTTTTAATATTTGTCATCTTGCTAGGCCATAATTTCCAAAAGGACAGTTATGTTTTGTTCATCTGATAATCAATATATATTTATCAATTCAACAAATGAATATTTATACATTTTTTGTGTTCCCTGATTTTTATCTTTTTTCCCATGGAATTTTGAGAAGAAGAAAACTGGCCACTTGTCTATGTAAATTTTGCTTTGCCTCTATAAAACAAAAGTATTTCAGTCAACTTCAGTCTGGGCGTAGAGCTGTTGTGGTGGAGAGGAAACTGTTCCATTAGAGTGACCTAGCACAGGTGAAGGGTTAAATTGAAATTATGGGGGATAAGAGCACTCAGCTATATGTTTCAGAATTGGGTGGGGAAATGAAGAAACGTGAGTTCACACTCAACCCTCTCTCCATGTAAACATCAACTTTCTATCACTCTGTAAATCAGTTTCCTTTTCTGTCTCTACAACAGTGGTATACATGATATATATATAATTTATATATATATATATATATATATATAAATTCTTCAAGCCTTTGGCATTCCAAGTCAAATTCAATCCTGGGTTTGTTACCCTTCTCTCTTGTGCTTGAGAATAAAGCATTAAGCAAATAGGGATTGTGAGGGAAGGGGACAACATTTAGCATCACGATAGACAAAATAGCTAACCTGGAAAGATAATAATAAAGAAAATAACATTCGCAAGTATTTCTTTAAAATATAAAAGAAGGTTCTACAAAGAGTGATGCTGCAGGCTCGGTCTTCAGGAGCTATTGGTCAGGATGTGACTATATTCCTTTTTTGACTTGCAGCACTTGGAAGCGACTTTCTTTCTTTCCAGTAGTTGGCACCTCTTCCCTCGTGAATGAAGACACTAGCTGCCCATTCACCACAGGGGCTGGATTGTGGGTCTCAGTTCCTGGGGCATCAGGAGCCATTGTTTCATTCTCCTCCTCGCCTTTGGCTCTTCTCTGAAGACCCTTGTTTGGGGGATCAGGCTGCCTGAATTCTGCTACCTAAAATTTCTGCTACTGACTGGTGTTTTCATGCTAGAGTCTCAGAACTGTACTCTCCTCTTCTTCAAAACAATGAGGTTGGATTTGATCAGTTCTTCTCTCTTATTGAAATGAAGTTTTGATTTTTGGAGTCCTGTTCTTTATAACTTCAGCAGTGACCCATCTCTCAGCTTGTCTGCTCTCCTCCACCTTAAGCTAGTATCAGGTCATCCATCAGCCACAGAACACGATGACCTCAGATTTCTTTGGAGACTTTGCTAAAATCAGTACAAAAGATGTCAGCAATTTCTTTTCCTTGATCATTTGTATGAAAATATTTTTTGTTTTGTTTTGTGGTTCTGATTGACATCGAATTCAATAGAAACATGGTCAAAATTTCTTTCTCCAACCAGGAAATGTATGATCATTTTCCTTTATTAAATCCTGCTTTTTTCTACCCATTTTTTTTTTTTAACCAAGTACAGAGCACTAGGATTGACCAAAATGATCATCAATTCCAGATGTATTTCTGCCATATCTAAAGAAAAATATTAGATATTTTTATATTTGAAGTTTTTTCAGAGTTAGCCCACAGACAATAGATCAGCTATCAAAAAGATAAAAGAACAACAACAACAAATCCCTTATCTTTAATACCCATAAAAAGTTTGAGTAATTCTTGATGGCAGCAAATTTTGCAGACATTGATCTATAAAGGAAGTCGTTCCTTATGAGAACAGAGTATGAGGTAACCATAATAGCCCCTTCGACCCAGATCAGGTCTGCTTACTCAGGATACTTATCAGTGTGTCCAGGCTAAGCAGCCTGCTGTGCCCTATTATTATTACTGATGCTAATCGCCTTCTTCTGAGCACAGGTCAGAACCAGAAGAGAATGCCAGTTCCAATCTGCAAGCCATCACCTTTTGTGAGGGCATTAATGAGTGCTCCTGAAAAGAAAACCAAGCAAAGAAAGGGAAACTCAATTTGCATGAGGAGACTTAGATAGTGATAGAGGAGAGAAGAGAATTCACTTACATAAGAAAGGAAATTACAAAATTCATTCAAACTTACACAGGAAACGTTTCTTTCCTGTTCTTTCTGACTGGAACGGGTGTCAGGGAGTGAGTGATGGACCAGGCTGTGGCGAGGGTGTGACTTTCTAGGTGGTGGGATTGCATTTTCCCTTTTCTTCTACACTTCGTAAGTGCAGTAACATAGCTCCTTAGCGTGGGCAGGAGGGCTAGGGAGGCTCTTCAAATCAGTGAAGTCTGTGAGATTGTTGGTATTGATTTTTCCTCCTGAGTGACACAATTTAAGTGACTCTTGACAGGAATTTTCTTCTTGATGACAATCGACTTCTGATTGCCTGGACATCTCACAGCACTGGCAGGAGAGACAAGACACCTGCAAAGGGGAACTCTGAGTGTCCCTAGCTCTCTTGCAGGCTTTCCCCACTATGATGCCCTACGCTGCCTCTTAAGGGGCCAACTTGCAGGAAGCATGAGAAAGGAGAAGGGCTTGTCTGCTGTGGACCCCTGTTCTAATCAGCTTAGCAATTCTGGTAATTCCTGATATATCTATACCAACTTATCACCATCATCATCATCATCATCATCATCATCATCATCATCATCATCACCTTCCTTTAGGATGAGCCAGCACAGACCCAAAGACGTGTAGAGATAAAATGAAACTATTTTCAGTCACTAAAGAGTTTGCTTGCAGGTCACTACGCCTGAGAAGAACTGATGAATCTTGCTTCATTCTGCCCATTTTCATCCAAGTTTAGAGCTACATGTTTAATAAATATACATGAGAATAACTGATTCCAATGTCTGGGTGTTATGCAAAGTGGAGATTATATACAGATTTCTGGGCTGGTAACTACTTAGAAGACTGATTTCATGACAGTTCTTGGTTAGAATCAAAAAGCAGGAATTGAACTATCAGGAACATTGAACTCTCTTTGCTTTCCTCTTTCCGGACAAGGCAATGAAGACATTTGCTTTTACTGTTTACTTCCAAAGAGAAACTGAGGCAGTCCAAGTAGAAACATTCAAAATAGAAGGGTTAAATGTAGATCAACAATGAGAACCCAGAAATCTAGATAGACAGAAGGAATATTGCTTAAAGCAGTTGAACATGAAACTTAGTTCTATTTGAAAGTCAATAATACTATAATAGTTACAAGGATAATTATAATGGTTTCAATGGCTTTGTTCCAAGTGGTTTTCATGTTATTTCTAAATTTTTGCAACAACTTTGCAAACAACAATAAACAACCCAGAAGTTCAGAAAAGACAAATGATTTGACAAGACCCACCCAACACAGTTAAGTGATGGAGTCAAAATTCTGATTCAGAACTGAATTCAAAGCTCACAGCTGATGGTCTGCAGGACATGTTCCTAGACTACAGGGAAGTGACTCAGGTGCCTACAGAGCTAGTAAAGGCCCAGCATAGAAAAATTTGCCTGGTTCTACAGCTGTTCACCAGGGAGTTGCCTGAGAATATTGATTGTGCACAAGGGAAAGGAGAATTCCTGGAATCCATACTGCTTCAGTTTCTGAAAGGGTCCTTGGAAAACTGCCTCCCAGGGTCCTTAAAACCTTTGTTGGGATTTCTAAAGCAAAATAGCTAAAAATATAGTCTTTATTTTACCAACTATAATTAAGGCCTCAGTTGCTCTTTACTAAGATGGGAGGAAAGACTCCCAGCTTGACTCTGACTCAAAAGTCAGAGCAAAAGGAAGCTGACCTGGCCTTGGCCACCTGATGCCACTATCCAGATGGCACCACAGACTCAAGCTCTCCATGCCAGAAGTCAGGATTATGGTTTACTAGGTGTCAGGAGCTCTTGGCGGCAACATTTTTTTTTTTTTTTTTGCACAAAAATATATATAAATAGTAAGTATATTTGTAGCTATAAGAGTCTCTGCTCTGTAATAACCATGTTAATGTTCTCATAAAAAGATATGGGGCAAGAGCAAAGTGACAGAAAGGCTGATTAGCATTTTATGACAGAATTAAGCTGCATGACAAATAACTCACGGGTTTTATAGCCCAGCAAATTCTTCTTTCAAATGCTAGAGAGGCTGAGATGTTTCTGTTCATTTATTTGTTTTTTATATTTAACCATGAAGGTGTCCAGAACAATTTGTAGAAAAAATGGAATATAATTGTAATAGTAAATGTAATAGTTAGTATTAATATTTATTAATACTGTGACTCATTTACTCCAAAATTTCTGCAAAATTTATTTGTATTTTTTTCTTGCTACTGGATTTTCAGGTATATATTGGTTTACAACTAGAAAGAAAAGTTCAACTCACTACTCATCAATGCTCCAATTGTGTAATGGATTTTACACAATTTGATACTGCCGCTGGTTTCCCCCAACTTTAGGGAAAGCTCTTTGAGGGTTTTAATTGTGGGTGTTAAAGGAGAAATGACTTCCACTTTGTTCAAGGTACTGGATTCTCCATTAAGAATATCCTCTACACTTGTAGTTTTGTTACAGTTAAAGAATGGGAACAGGTGGAAAGAGGCAAGAAAGACACCTTGCTTAATTTCACAAAGGATTAGTTATTGTTGCTGAGAAATGATTCAACAGCTGGTTTTCTCATCTACAGACATAGGAATCACCCCAGGTTTCCTTAATTGCTGGTGGTAGATGAGGATATTAGTTCTCGTTTACTTCAATTAGAGTGTAATATTAATATGTCAAAAATTCCAGCATAAAAAAGAATGAACAAAACTGCTCATGATTCTACCCTCTTAACGAACACTGATAATATGCTATGCCATATAGTTAAATAAAATGCAAATAGTACAAAAATTTATCTCTTCTTTTTAATCAACCAAACTGCTGAGAGCACCCCCTGTGTCTATCACCCTATACCAGGCAACTGGAGATACAAGAAGACAATCTAGTTCCTGATTTCCAAAAATTTAATCTGTTTGGGAAACTAAAATGATTGAATGAAGTAATTAATGAACAATGCAGGATGATATAATGAAAGGCTATAGGATATGAATAAAAATGATGTCATCACCGTGGTCTTCACTGCATCTGTAATTTAGATTGATAACACTTTGTACATTCTAACAGCTGATACATACTGGATTCAGAGTCAGGAGATGCCAGTCTGGTTGCCACTTGGAAAAGGCCATTTAGCATATGTTTTTCTAGATAAAACAAGGCAGATGTGATAGATGACCTTCAAAGAAACTTCCTGTTGTGGAACTTTCAGAAGTTAGACTCTGGCTACGATCACTGGGAGGATTTCAGTTCTTTCCATAAAGTCTGGGAGGTGGAAACACTTGGAAAGGCACTTCAAAAGCACTTCTCCTATGAGGTAACTGTATCTATTACTCTTCATTGATAAATAGGATTCCGAGGCACCAGTCCCAAGGTCATCCAGAACCTGGGCTGAACAAGGGTGGAACTAGAGTGACACTTGGCTGCAGAGTATGAAAGAAAAATGGATCTGAAGTCATCTTCCAAGGGGAACACTGGAGTGAAGTCTAAGAGTCTGGTCAACCAAAGTGTCCATTTGCAGGGCTGAGGCAGAATTAGAAAATAAATGAGAAATCAGAGACAGTGAAATTGAGCAGAAGGTCAGAAGCAGTGTCTGAAGAGATGATCTGATCTCAGGAGCCTAACCATAGGGTAAGGAGGAACGTTTGATTTTAAGGACAGGTGGCCGAGACTACTCTTAGGCTGGCAGAACGGCAACTGTCATCATGTGCTGCTTTATATGTACTTGGCTTTTGGCTTTTACTGCAAGGGTTGGATTTGAGGATTCCTTATGTTCTCTTGCCTTTCCATGGGCAAAGTCAGGTCTTTGAAATGATAGTTGTTTAGAGCTGAGGGTTATGGTTCACAATTTAGATGTGAAGATTTCTCAGCTCCCTGCTTCAGGTCTCTTTCATACCTAATTCTCCCTTCTTCCTAATATGAACAGTGATTTTTCTTCAGTATATGGTCTACAGTATATGGTTGCAACAGTATATTTTCTATAGTGTATGGTCTACAGTATGTGGTTTCTACAGTATATGGTTGCCACTCTGCGTGAGAACCCTAGTAGTTCTCTTTGTTAATATTTACTATTTTAAGATCTACAATATGGCTTAAACTTACTTTGTCAACTATTATCAATCATTTCTACCATATTGGCATCTAACTTTCTAGCCAGATTATGCCTTCTGAGGTTTCTCAACATACATTGTCCTTTCTCACTACTGTGCCTTTATTTGTGCTGGTCCTCTTTCCTAGAATGCCATTTTTTCATTTTAAAATCCTACCCAGGATACAGTCCAATCTCAGTTTCCTGCTGGACGCCTCTTCAGAGCCTGAAGATATTACCTTTCTTTCTTTTGAATTTCTTCAGCCCATGTCTTACTTTATTATTTCTACCGTCTGTTTTATTTATATCTATTCTCGTCTTTTCTGTACTACCACATTGTCTCCACATTTGGAGAAGGAATCACGTGCCCCCAGCACCTCACATAGTGTCTGACAGGTGGAGAACTCTTAGTTGTCCATTGAGATCCTGATACGGGCTGGGGAAAGTATGTAGACATTCAGGAAAAAAAAAAAAAAAAAAAAAAAAAAAAAATGTATGAAATCAAGAATTGTTTCCATCCCTTTTTTGGCATTATTTCATTTCTCAACATATATTGGCCCCAGCCCCAAACGTGCTCTTGCCTATAAACACAAAGCAGTATAGGAAATGAATTTTATTTTTCACAATCACTATACATATACAAACAGGTATAAGCCTATCTTGACTGTTAATCCTTTAATTGGAGCAACTCATTCAGACAGTCAAGTAATTTGTTAAAATCCCTGAACCCCTTTTGTTACGGTTTGGATGTCGGGTTACCTCAAAAACTCATGTTTGAGACAATGTAAGAAGATTCAGAGAAAAAAAAAAAAAAAAAAAAAAGGGTTACGAAAGGCTTAACCCAATCAGTGAATTAACCACCTTATGGGGCTGAGTGGTAACTGAAGGCTGGGGGGGTGTGGCTGGAGGAGGTGGAGCATCCGGGGCGTGGCTTTGGCGAATATATTTGTATCTGACAAGTGGAGCCTTCTTCTCACTCTACTTCCTGATCAGCCTGTGAGCCGCTTCCCTCCACCACACTCTTCTGCTGTGATGTTCAGCATCACCTGGAGCTCCTGAGGCATGGTGCCCGGACTTGTACAGACGGAGACCTCTGAAACCTTGAGGTCTCAAACTTTTCCTCCTCTCCAGTTGCGCTGGTCCGGTCTTTAAGTCACATGGAAGAAAAAGCTGACTAAAATACTTTTCACAAAAATTTCTGCAGCGTAAGTGTTTGCAGTGTATGTAGTTGTTTTACATCCCATTCTTTCTTCCTTCTCTTACTTCTCCAGGGAGTACTCCATTTTTTTTTTTTTTTTCAGCATTAACAAGTTGACATTAGAAGTAAATGTTGTAGCCCCTATTTTGAGCACTTCTTTCATTCATCTTTGGGACTCTTCTTTGTGGCCCCCGTATTGTACCTAAATTCCCCAAGAACTGTGGTGTAATTGTTCAGACTTCCTCTGGTAGACTGCTTGGGTTCTAGTCTTCTACCACAGTCTGGGTAATAGCTAACTCTCCACTAGTGTGTCAATCTGTCTTTGCTGCTTGTATTCATCTCTAAAATGGGGATAACAATAATCATTCTGTGGATGAATCATTAAATGAGTTAATGTCTGTAAGGCACTTAGCATAGTGCCTGGTGTATAATAAGTACTAGCTATATGAACTCTTATTTATTGTTAAACTTAGAAGTGAATTAGTCTCTTGGAACTGTTAAACTCTAGTACCATGTGGCTATTTCTTGGTCAAATTGTGATCCATGCTGATCTCTAGACTTTTCCCCAGATGTTCCTATGGAGAGCCACTTCTTTTCCATCTTGAATCTGTGCAAGGTTTTGTTTTGGTTTTTTCCTTCCCTCATGTACCACTATCCCCTTGTTCATACAGAGACTTCATTAGACTGACGGGTAGCTCCCTTCATTGTCTTAGATTGAGAATAGTAATGGGTAATACCCCTTGTTGTACTTTGGGTAGAGGCTGAGAGGAACATTTCCACTATAAATGGCACTGTGCTATTGGTTACAGGCATATTGAAACTTTTTACCTTTCCCAGTAGCATTCAGGGAGAAGAGGCAGGGCCTGGTGGAGGAGCAGTTTGATTTGAAAGAGCAAATTCTAACAACAGCAGAGAGACTGGGGGAAGAGCTGTTAGGCAGCCTTCCAAACATACCATACTGTTGATTCTAACAGTAAAGGGGCTCTCTTTCTAATCACTCACTTTATATTTCTGAAACCTCTCAACAAAGGCAGGGGAGATGAAGGCTGCTGCTGCAGATGTGGCTTGTGTGCTAGAGTTAGCCAACTGGGAAACTCCTGGGAATAAGATAAATTAGGAATACATGTATGATTTGTGCTTCATGGGAAGCTTTCCACTCCAGTCCAGAGGTAAAATTAGTAAAGTTAATGTCCTTTCCTTTGATTTGACCCAAGAGTGAAGCTTTATATTGTTGACCTAGCACAGAGCTGGGCCCACGGTAAATGCTGAATAAATGTTAACTACCTCTGAGATGCCTTCAGATTGTCCTATGCAGAACAATTTTCATTCTGTTATATATTAATAGTTCCCAAGTTGCTTCAAACTTACTGTGCATTCTAGGTACTATTTAATCAGTTTTTAAAAGATAAATGATCATTTGCTTTTTCTGGGACACACTCCCTTTTCTTATGTAATCAAACAAAAAAAAAAAGCAATTGCCTTTTTTGTTGGAAGATCACATTGAGATTTCACATCATATTCATATTTTTCACCAACATTCATTCTTATCTATCACTCACTAGTATTTTTCAGCATGTTTTTCATTCCCAATGAATATCTGTGCTTTGGAATAATTTTTTCTAAGATAGTATATCTTGGTTTATATATAGTTTTCCTTTTTTCAAGTTCAATCTCTTCTTCTCTTTATATTTTTAAAGACTTAGGACTTTGTTTTCCATTTCTAAGTTTTCATCATGTATAATGTCTTCCATTTAGTATCATCAGCACCACTGGCTTTCCTTTTGTCTCAGATCCTGCAACTGCATTTGGCAAATACTTATTAATTTATTGTGTAATTAGTTGGAGGTATTATTAAATTATTTTCACAGTGAGGACAGTGCAGATTTTCAGATTTAGACTATAGGAAGGGGGCATTCTGAGCATTTTCCCATCTGCCTTTGTCCACTAAACATGATGGTTTTCATTCTTTTTACAAAAGCTCTAAACACCTGATTCTGATTTCTGGGATTAGGAAGAATGAAGAATGAGTGAAACTAGGAGGAAAGAAAGGTTAGGAAGGAACCAAGGTTTGCTCACAGAGGTGAGGGGAGAGGTGGGGTCAGCCTCTCCTACACTAGACAAGGTAATCAAATGGATAAAATCTGTTCATTGAAAATGACCATAACATATTGCAGAAGGGAAAAGCAATGGGTTTTGGAGTCGCTATTAGCCACATGCTGTTTTTCTCCTACCTTTCTCTTCCTTCTCTTTTTCTTGCTCCCTTCTCTTGTCATCTTGTTTTTTTTTTTTTTCTTATTAGGAGTTGTTAGAACATAGTTCATTCATAAGTGAACTGTATCTGAATTGTGTATATTTTAAAATGTGAAATATTTCAACTGTAAAGAAGGTACAAAGATTTATATAGTAAAACCCAGGGATGTCTCACCAAATTTAACATTTTGTATTTTTGCTTCATATGGTTTGTTTTTTTAAAGACTGTGTACCCCTGCCTGATCTTATTTCCTCCCTCCTTTCTGAACTTTGCTTTCATCAATTCTATGCATTTTTATACTTTATATCTGTGAATCTATAAATACACGTGGTATTGTTGTGTAAGCATTTAAGTTTTATATAATTGATATAATGTACACATCTCCTAGAACTTGACTTGGTTGCTTAACATTATTTCTAAAATTTGTCCTCATGCATGTAGTTGTCATTCATTCACATTCCTGATTGCATATTATTCTGTTGCACCTTAATATGTCACTGTATGTTCTTTGTGGCATATGTTTGCCTCTTGTAGCCTTTTTTATCAGTACAAATTTGGGATGTAATAAGTATATCTGAAAACAAATCCATGCCTACTTATTTAACATTTTTTCCAGGATATACATCTAGGCATAGTTGTTAGGCTAAAGGTATGTATATTTTTAACTTTACTAAGATTTGTCAAGTTATCTTTTCCAAAGCGATCATACTGATTGATAGTTCTACCATCTATGTAAAAAGGTTCCCATTGTTTCAGAGTAGTTGGTAATAGAATTTTAAGGTTTTCCCACTCTGAGAGCTATGGAGTGGGACACCATTGTTGTATTGACTTTCATTTGCCTAGGTAGTAGTAAGGTTGAGCATTTATTCTTCTTTTAGATGTCTTTTGGTTTGGCTTCTTATGAATTATCTGGTCATATAAACAGCATGGTATTGGATACTTTTATTATAATCTCTTGTTTTTTTAACTGGCATGTATAACTCATATAGATTTATTGTGTTTAATAAAACTGATTTTACTTCCCTAATTTTTGTGCTTTTTCTCAATCTTGCTTTTTCTGCTTTTCTCCTCTTTTTTACTGCCTTATGTTGATTGTTATTTTTATTCATTTTCCCTTTTATACTATTTGAAATTCATGCCTTCTGTTTTCATCTTTTAAAGGTTACCCTTAACATTTTAACATGCATGTTTGGCTTAACAAAATCTCAATTGCATTCTTCTAAAGTCTTCCTGTGTTCTCCTCAATAACATAAGAAGTTCAGAATCTATTTTTCCTTTCTCATTTTACATTTTACTGTTTAAAATTTATCTGATGCTATACTCACTGATAATCATTGTTACAGCTGATTTTACAATTAATACTTATCTAGATAAACCACATTATTAAACAGTTTTATTTGGTCATCATTCTTTCATGTATTTAAGTCTCTTCTGGTAGGTTGAGAATCCTTCCTAAAGTACATTCTTTATTGGTTCTTTAGCAAGTATCTATTGGTGTAAAGCTCTCTGACTTAATTTACCTGAAATAGTCCTTATTTCATTCTGACTCATGAATGGTGGCCTAGATGGTGTTATGGTTTCCATGTGAGAAGTCTCCCAAAAGCTCACATGTGAGACAACACAAGACAGTCCAGAGGGAAAATGATTGGGTCGTGAGAGTCTTAACCTAATCAGTGAATTGATTCCCTGATTGGATTAGCTGTGGTAACTGGAGGCAGATGGGATGTGGCTGGAGGAAGTGGCTCATTGGGGGCATGATAGTGGGATATATTTTGTATCTGGAGAGTGGTGTCTCTGCTTACTGATCACCATGTGAGCTTCTTCCCTTGCCACACTCTTCGACCATGATGTTCTGCCTCACCTTGAATCCCAAGGAATGGAGCTGGCCTTCTCTGAACTAAGACCTCTGAAACTGTGAGGCCCTAAAGAAACCTTTCTTTCTTTACAGTTGTTTTTAATTGGGTCCTTTAATCACAACAGTGAAAAATTTGACTGAAACAACTGGTAAAAAATTCAACAGCTTTTGTTCCCCCAAGTACTTCAAAGATAAAATTTCTTTGTTTTGTTTCTGTTGTTGCTGATGAGAACTGGGCTCTAGATAGAGAGTTATGTTTATTTATTCTGTCTATAAAAATTATGCATCCTGAATTACAGCTTTCTTCAATATTTTGAAATCTTCTACTCCTATTTTTTTTTCAGCTAATGGATTTCCCACTCTATGGTTTTCCTCTTTTTCATTTTGAAATTTTTTTTTGCATTGCTGGGGATCAAATCCAGGGCCTGTGTGCTGGGTAAGTGCTCTACTACTAAGCTACATACTCAACCCCATCTTCTCTTTCTGGAATTCCCATTGGACATATGTTGGTCCTTCTTCTTAGTCTGTCTTCTGTATTCTCCAACATTGTTTTATATTTTTCATCTTTTCAGTTGTCTAAGCTTAATTATGAGTGATTCTCTGATACTTTCATGTTCATCAATTCTCTCTTCAATTATATCTAATATATTTACCTACTTCACTATGTTTGTTGATTTCCTTTTTAGGCACACATATATAGCAAATACTATAATGAATGTCTCAGAATTCACCATCAAACTTCAGAAATAAAAACCATTGTATTTTTTATTGATTTTGTTTTATTTAATTCACTGAGTATGTATTCAGAGATGCCATACTCCACTCTTCTTCAAATTTTCTGTAATGCATTTGTAATGTTTCTTTTTAGTTTTCTATAAAACCATTTAAAATAACCATTTAAACCATTAAATAACCATTTTAAATACTGATTTTATGGTTTTCCTAATAGTTCTATCATTGTAAGATTTTAGAAGTTTAATTTTGCTATATAGTTTACATTCCTACTCTTATTCATGGACATTTTCCTTCTTTGTTTTATAATTGGAATATAGGCCAATTCAGTGGCACATTTTTTATTTGAATCCTGGGCAGCCTGAGTTGAATCTATGTCACACTAGAAAGTTTTATTTATTATTTTTTCCAGATGCCCCAGGTATATTAATAGGCCAAAAACTATTTTTATGGTTTCTAGAGATTGATAGTGGTACATTTACACTCTACATACTAACAGAAACACATTCTTGATTACAAATTCTTAGGGTAAATTTTGTTTCTACCAATGCCCTTACTATGGCAAAAACAAACAAACAAACAAATCTTTTCTATTATTTCCCTGAACTAGTAGATAGTTTATTTTGAGTTTACCTTGTTACTGAATTTGTAGCCCACTAAGCTTCCTGGTTTCATATAAGGTGTCTTAATTCTCACTCTGTCCCTTAATTCATTCCTGATCTTGTCTGGGTGGCATAAAATCCAAGGAACCTAGGTTACATAAAACAGGAATCCTCCCCATTTCCCTGGCAACCATATCTTTGGCTCATTTGCTTCTCCAGATACTTAGTCCTGTGGACTCTTTGTTTTTGGTCCTTAGAGTTGTTCTTCAGTTTGTTATATGCTCAGCTCTTTAATAGATGTTTATATTATTTTAGCCCATATTTAGGTGTGATTTTTGGTGGGGAGGTTTATTTGATTTTCTGGTTCCCCAAACAGAACTCCCACTTAACTTTTCCATTTTAAAATGTCAGTAATAATACATACTTTGAAGCTTCTTTTAAGAAATGGAAATAATATATGCAAAGTATTTCTCTATGTCTGGCAATGTCTAGCACATAGATATTTGACAAAATAGTTGTAACTAATTTTATTTTTTGTTAACACATGAATAAAACATGAAAAGTAAATCATGAAAATATGTTTTGGATATATTTATTATCATTAAGAAAACCCTTTGGGAAATATTTCTGTGGAGTAATAGCTTGGATTGGGGCCCAAGTCTTGATAAGATTTCATAAAAAAAAAATGTTGAAAAATGTTGAAGTCCTACTGTGGGCTTGGGATTCTACTATATTGTATAGTTTCTTAGTTCTCAGTATAAGGGTTAGTGCCACCTCTAAATTAGGTGCTGCATTTCTTGAAATAGATGTCCTGAAGTTTGCATTGTCTCAAAGCCAATACTAAGGAAACCAAAGGGCGTAACTTCATCATCTCTCTATTCTTTAATCATTTGGCCATCTGGCAGCTGTGCTACCCCCTCCCCCTTGCACTTCCTTTTAGCCAATTCAATAAAAAGCATTGAGTATTTTTAATGTGTGCTCTGTACACATTGTTCAGGGCATTGTGAGGAATACGGATGTAATATAAGAACATGTTCACATCCTCAGATATCTTAGAATCTATTTGGGAAGATTAGGTATCCAAAATTATAAATAAGAATAACAACAGCAAAAGCCTATGTAATTATGTACCAGGATTAGTCAAATAAATAATAATGCTATGGGAGTTTAGAGAAGAGTGAAGTGTGAACTTAGGTTTGTCAGTAGAGCATGAGTGGATTTACACAGGTAGGGAAGGAGAGATTGTGGAAGCTGAGAAGTCACATGAACAGAGGCACAAAGGAAGGCACCTTGACTTCAGAGAAAGGAGCACAGACTTGACCATGGGGTACTTGAATTGAAGTTCTGGCCATTCGGCCTTTTATGCTCTATTCTCCTATTCAGAAAAATCATTCTTTTTGTCTTGGAGAATATTTTGGAACAGGATATATCCTAGGCATTGGGAGAGAAATTAGTTAAGACAAGTGAGAAAAAAATCTCTGTAAGGGAAAAAAAAAAAAAAAGGAAAAGGAAGAAATGTGTTTTACTAGACTGAGAAACAGAGGGTCACCCTTCATATGTAGTTTGACACTGGGACTCATAAATTGCCATCTGGACCTGGCTGTCCTCCATCTCTCAGCCCTTCTCTCATTTATAGATGCTTTCAATATGCGGTCCATAGGAGAGCAGTTAGGAGCACTGGGCCTCCATCTTGTGTGGTTCAATTCTGGTTGCAAAGAGATCACTTCTTTCTTTCAGCAGATCCCATCAAATGGTTAGTCTTGATTGGGTCATTCACACATCCCAAGAGAGTGCGTTGCTCAGTAGGCAGTCCTGCAACCCAAGATGGAGTTAACCAAACTTGGAGCACACAGATTTAAGAGTAGTAGGATAAAATATTGCATGGATAAAATGTTGGGCTTGATTGCTTTAAAAGATGTTGATGAATTCTGGCAACTAAAATAACGGAGTCCATTATGGGACAGGGTTGAGGATGACTATGTATGCAGACCTTTCTCACATTTTGAGCAAAATTCTCTGTTTTCGTGAGATGTAGTGTTCCTATCTAGTGTCCTAGTAGGATTTCTTGGAGAATCAGGAGACCTAATGAGTGAGAAAGCACTTTATGAATCATAAAGATTCTATAGAACTGTAAGATGTCTTTATGTTACATGAGTGTGAATAAACATGAAGGCAATGAGGGAAGATAATGGACTTTGGGCATGCTAAACAAATGTCTTCGGCTGTGGATCCTAGGTAGTCACTAAAGATTTACTATATTAGGGACAGTGTTGTGTTTTTGTTTCATGACTGATCTTTCTAAGCCTTGACCAGAATCTTGATGCATGCTCCCCCTTTTACTTGTGCAGAAATTTTTGGTTCATGTGAGACCCTGAAAGGAAACATTAGGGTCTAAACAATATTTACTAATTTCACCCAGTTTTTCACAGCATCCTGAAATGGGTAAAGGACAAGAAGGGAATGGAAAGAGATTTATAGGCCCTCTCTTTCCAAATTCCTTTACAGGCAGTCCCCAGGTACAGGTGTTTGGTTTAAGATTTTATTGACTTTACAATGGTGTGAAAAGCCTGTGAGACAGGAAGTTCAGACTTTGAACTCTTTATGTTGATACACATTTGGTAAAAACTATAGTTCAAATTTTGAATTTTGATCTTTTACTGAGTTAGTAATGCCTGCTGGACAGCAGCAGCAAACTATGGCTCCCAGTCCAGTCCTCTGATCAGAAGGGAAACAACTGGTACTCAAAAGAATGCTGTGTTGCTAAGCTACGAGGTGAAGCTGGATGGGTCTATTAGTTGCATTTACAGATATTTTCAGCTTATGATGGGTTTATCAGGAATGTAACCCTATCGTAAGTTGTATTCTCTTTCTGTTTCCTTTCTCTGAAAATGTTGACAATGACTCCGACATTGTTTTACAAAACAATGTTTCTACTGTCCTGATTTCCCAACCCTATCTCTCCTTTATATGCTCTGGATAATAAAGTATTACTAAATATTCAGGGACTGAAACTGGTTATCTGGTTGGCAACCTTTAATAAAAATATGAAATCAAGTTATTTCCTTGAATGCTTTTCATAGGAAGCAAGCCTGTGAATCAGGTACTTCAGACATTAAAGTCTTTATGTTGGAGATATTTCTATATCTATATCTGTATCTACCTATGTAATCTCTATCTATATGGAGATCTATCTACACTGGAGATATATCTCTATCTATCTATTTATCTATCTATCTATCTTTTCAAATATAAGATAAAAGTTGGGATGATTCCACTGGAATGGTATCTTTTCAGACAGTTAATATTTTGCATGAACATTCAGCTCTGCCTATGACCCTTACGATCCTTTTACCTCAACCCACAGGGGTGCCGCTTTTATTTTAGATCCAGTGTCCTCTGCTCTTTCCAACCATCCTTCCTTCTCCAATCTAGACCTCCAGATTATGCCACTGGGGAAAGAATTCCATCTTTTCACTTAGGGTTAAGGGAAGGTAAGATGGGTGGCTGTGGGTTGGCTCTGAGTGTTAACAGGTTTAAATTGCTTCATGAGTTTGTAGACTGATTCTGGGTCTTTGGCTTGGAAAACAAGCACAACACAGCAAAATAATTGAGTTCTTCATAATTAAAGCAACATGTGGATTTCTAAAATTGAAACTTTTTGTTTTAAATTTTCTTTATAATGCTAAATATTTGCTCAT
Source organism: Sciurus vulgaris (assembly GCF_902686455.1). Lineage (NCBI taxonomy): Eukaryota > Metazoa > Chordata > Mammalia > Rodentia > Sciuridae > Sciurus > Sciurus vulgaris. The sequence continues at coordinate 69,118,552 of NC_136470.1, read as the reverse complement.
AACAATGTTATAAAATATTGCTGGTGTCCCCAAAGACCGACAGTCCTTGTTTCCATCAAGGACTGGCTTCTCACTCATGGCTGACATAGGCAAATGAAATATTAAGCACTTATCAAATGGGTCTTAACATTAAGATGAAGATCAGATGCAATCAAACTTGCCTGACTGCTGAATCATATGGACTAACATATAGCTCATATGTCATATGGCAGTGACTGAAGTCATATGGACTAACAAATTGAAGCAGTGATTATTATTTTTATTTGCAAAATCTTTATCCTAAGACCTTCCACTGTATACTACCTAGAAGGCTTCCCTGATGCCCACCAAGATTTTCCTCTGGGATTCTTATATCCCTCATTGGGCTTGGGGTTCTTAAAGAGAAGGAGGAAACTACTTATCTACAACTTAGATGGTAGATTAGAAAGCTTCATTTTCTGAGTTCAAATCCTGACTCCTCTTCTTCCTCACTGGGTGACACTGAACTAGTTAGTTAATCTCTATCTTAGTGTCTTCGTTTATAAAATGGGATAACAATGGCATTTATATTACAGAGTTATTAGGAGTAAACGAATATATGCAAATAATGTGCTTAGAAGCCAGCACCTAGGAAGAACTCATATGTTAGTTCAGTATTAATTGGCATTATTTCTGATGATTATGACTGGTTTAGGATCAGGAGATTGCCTGTGCCTCCAAATAGTAGATGCATTTTCAACTTCTTAGTTATTTTAGGTCAAATCTTTTTTCTTCTTATCTTCTTACTAGAACATTTTCACATGATTTGCTTCAATTCAGCATGTAGAAATGAACATACACACATTCCCACAGGCATAATGCACATATAAGGTTGTGTGCTGATTTATACAGGGAAACTTTTAAAAGCTACTTTTATCACCAATTCTTTGTTTGTGTGGCAAAATATACAAAACATAAAATTGGCCATCTTAGCCTTTTATTTTTAGTTTCAAGAACCAATACATAAAAATATAAAAGTTGTAGCTATCAATGGGGAATCATGTACCATCTTAACAATTTTCAAGTGTGCAATTCAGTGGTATTAAATGTGCTTATAATGTGCAATGATCACCACCATCCATCTCCAGAACTCTTTTCATCTTACAAAACTGAAATGCCTAACCTAATACATATTAACCCCCTCCTTTGCCTTCCCTTTGCCCCTGGAAGCCACCATTCTACTTTCTTTCTCTATGACTTTGACTACTTCAGGTACCAGATATAAGTGGAATCATCTGACATGTGTCCTTTGGTCACTGGCTTACTTCACTTAGTGTAACAGCTCCAAGTTCCATTCATGTAGTATATGTCAGAATTTCTTTTATTTTCATGGATGAATAATACTTGTTTGTAATAGATGAATTTTGATTGCAAGAGGCAGAAACTACCTTGAGCTAGACTAAGAGAAGGGAAATCTACTTTGAGTTTAACACAATAGTCCTTTAAAGATAGGAAGCAAAGGTCATGAAAACACTGACTCTAGGACTGTTTATGGTATATGATGGAAGCTAGCCCCTCTTTCTTTCATCAAATTGGACTCTTACTATCTTGTGGTTTCAATACTCCAAAGACAGGCTAAAAAAAAAAACCTGTGCATCAGAGCCCACTCAGGGTTGCTTCCTCTTGCGTTTGGTACCTGCTGGTTCAGAAGGAAGGGTAAACAGGCTGTAGACAGGAAGTGGGACAGGTTGCCATGAAGTAAGTTTCCAGAAGAGTAAGAAACTACTGGTACTATTGGTGTAACTGGTAATCAGACAAGCCTTGTTGTTAAGTATCTACAGAGTTAAGATTATATGGGTACATAGAAGTATGAAGCACATAGTAAGAGCTCAGAACTGTTCCTCACTTTCCTTTTGCCTTGGACCATTTACTTCCTTCTTCTAGTTCTCAGTTTTCCATTATCTGTCAATGAGGATCTTAGACTAGGTCCTCCGGGTTCTGTCATACAGCATGATCCCATCTAAAGATCAATGGGTGAACTAAGTGTCCATGGATTTCCATGTTTCTTTCTCATTCAACTTTCTAGAGTAGGCTAGGTTGCTCCTTAAGTTTCTTCCTTTTATGGGTGTGAATAATTAATTGCCACTATCATTAAGACTCCTAGCAACGAAGTTCTGTCCCACATCTCCTGTGGTGCAGCATGTACTTCCTGGGCAGATGAAGAAATAACAGTGTGTGAAAAATCTGTTAGCAATTAGCATGGCCAACTGGACTTTCTCAGGAGGATACACAGCATCCCCCTCCAAGAACAAGAACTCTGCTCCTTCACACCAAAGAGAACCATCTGATGTGTTCAATATTTAATAAATGAACTGAAGCTCTAATGAGGTGGAGACGTTATACATGGACAATTTTCTCCTGAGGGATTAGTGGGGCAAGCCTCCTCCTGTGATTGCATCAACTGTGCCATTATGATTTAGCCAGAGGCCTTGCCTTCTCCAGCAGGGGCAGGTTCACAGCTCATTTTTCACCTGTCTGGCATTGCCTGAGATTTGCTCACTCCTCTAGTTTCAGTTCTAGAGTCTGAGCATGAAAGATGTAGCAGGAACCATTAGCCTTTCCTGTGGTTGTTAACCTCTCTGTGTGAACTTGATAATTCCCTCTCAGTGGGGAGTTCTTCCTACATAGTGATAAATTCCATGTGGGTCACTGAGTACAGGGAACAATTAGCACAGGGAATTTAGGTTATTTAAAAAATTCAGAACTCTAGGGGTGGTCTGAGGATGGGAACAGCATAGGATCATGGATAACTGATGAGGTTTCAGTAATTTGAATTTGAAGGGCGGTGACCATTCAGATGGTGTGGTTCAACCTTACTACACCTTCTTGGTCACTTGACTCTTTTCCTCTAGGAAATGCTGTGAACTCCCAGGACACTTTACCTGCTACTTTCTCTCTGTCTGTAAATCCACTGGAAGGCAGGTAGGCATGATGACTCTGGACCATTACATTTTAGAGGAAACTAAGAAGAGAGTGTGTAGCTCCTTCCAGTTCTTTCTCTTAGTCCTGTTGCATGTCCTTTTCTACTCTCCTGCCTTGTTCATTTCTTTCCGCTGCCTGTTCTCTCTTCTTGTACTTTTAACCTATGACCTGAACACCAAAATCTCAGGACATGTTTCACTATTGTGGTAGAGATTACTTATACAAGAAACTAGGAACTATTTTATTGAGTATTATATTAAAACATGGATTCTCCTGACATCAGAAATGGTGGATGTTAAAAAGAGAATATTTTCTAAGGAAGTTTGAGAATCACCTTCCTATGACTGACAGCTTCTTTCCAACTCTCAATGATTTTCTGTGAAATGTTTCATGCCAGGAATGGGAGTTGTAATGAGAAATATTTATGTGTGTGTTATTGGGGGCAGGAGGAGAATAGTTCATGGAGAGAATAGAGGTACAGGGGGTAGTAGAAAGTAAAAGTTGCTTTTAAGCCTAGGAATGACTTAAAATAATAAATCTGTTATTGAAAGTTTGGGATTGAAAAGAGAATAATAAAGGAGTAATAAAAAATGTGCTAAAATGAATCTAATGCAAATGAGATGCAGAAAGTGCCCCGGATGTGTTGGAAGAGGATGTCAGATAATTGGAAAGCATACTTTCTGGCCTACGCATGGCCAATGCCAGTCTCTTCAAGAATTCTCTGGAGTCTCTTACTGCAAAACCATTTTAATCTGAACAGGGATTTTTTTCTTTTGCTGTCAGTTAGAGAGTTGTGAAATTCTATCTATTTTGGTGTTTGTTCTATTGGGAAATGGACAAGTTCTGGAGATGAATCAAGAAAAAACCTTGGCAGGCACTCCATGCTCACCCTGAATTTGGCCAAGTCCCCTTATTCCAGCAACTGCTTGGCCTGAGAGAAGATGTGGTGGTTTATGTAGAGAGGAGAAGGCAGCTATGTCTAACGAAGACCAAACTCAGGGCATCCAGTTCGCCCTGACCTCTGACCTTTGCCCTGTGAGTATAAAGATGAAATTCTTCAATACAAGAGAACAGTGGGTGTACAGAACGCAAAATGCTCATCCTCCTTCCCCACCAGAACTCTCTTTGCTCAGCTCTTTTCAGGTGCTGCTCAGTGACTTTAAGGAAGAATAGCTAATCTAACTGGTCAGATTTTCAAGGTGCTGTTAGCAATAGGCAGGGCTCAAGCTAAGCAATCTTGCACTGTTTTCTCTTCTACCCTTTCCTGCCATGAAGCTGGTTGGTAAGTTCAGTTTGAGACTTGACTGTTACACTTCCATTACTTCCTGTATCTGCGTATATGACTTTGAGACAAGATCAGCCATGTGTCTGGGTAGAAGTAAGTGTTTAACTTTAGATATGGAGACAAAATAAGAAACTCAGTGGGTCCCAGTGTTAAGCCACAAGGTGCAACTCTGTTATTTTCCAGAGGATTTGGCATTGCAGCACCATGATCCGTCCATTACTATGTTTCTCATCTCTCTGCTGCTCCTGAGACTCCTTTCAACCCACCCTCCCAAGGGCTTGGTGGGTACAGGTGCTTGGCAAAGCAAGATTTAACAGTCCTCCTATTCTTCCTGGAGGCCTGGCAAAATTACAATGCTGCTCTTATCACTAAAGGACAGGAATGTTGCCAAATTTTCCCTCCAAAAGGATTACCCTAATCTGAGACCAGGAAATTTGAAGTATGATTGGGTTTTAGATATGATAATAGGCTATGCTAATGTTTATCTGGGCAGAGATAAGCCAGAATGGTGAAGCTGTGGGAACAGATTTGTGAAGCAAACATAAAAGGGATTTGAAACTCAAAGAAAGGTTTACTGTGCTTACTGGGGTGGTTGTAGACCAAGGGAAAGGAAGCCAAGCTTAGGGAGATTATATAGGCAGGATCTAGGGCAGTTGTAGACTTACGATCTATTTGTGCAGATAAATGGGAGCAAAATTTTACTTTTTAGGAGATAACGTTCTTTCTGATGACTAAAGGATTTGAGTCTAGAAGAAAGAAGAAACAGAAGGAAAACTGAAAAAGGAGAGCTTGGGTGTCTCAATCTTTCATAAACCAAGACCCTCTCCTGTTGAAAGTAAAGTGCTTTGGGTGCTTCAGTCTTCAGGGTGCAGTTTGTTAACATACACAGGATTGAGGGTACATGTTATTTGGAGTAGTAGAGCACCCAAGAACCCATTGTTTGGGAGGGAACAATTAGGCTTTTGGTGAGACTTTAGAAAGTGATTGCAACCACTGCAAACACTGAATGGTAGAAAGGATATTTTAGTGGTTTACAGGTTCCAATCTTGACTATGCCAATAATTAACAATACAACCTTAGGGAAGTTTCATCCCCTTTCTGGGCATTAGTTCCTCCTTGCAAATGAAGAGATGGTCACATGCCTCAGGTCTTGTATCTCTAGTTTTTTATGCTTAGGAGCTATTGTGGGCTGTGCTTCGTCACAGGGATCCTGTGTCTCTCCCTGTTTCCATACTGTCAACTCAGCAGTATCCATTGCCCCTTCTGAACACTTAGGTGAAATAAGCAGGAGGCCACTGGCTGAGGCTCTCCCTGTGCTCTGAGCTCCTATATAAGGAACTGTAAGCTAACTTAGTGCATAAATAAACTGAAAATGTAATTTAGAAGTAATGAACAACCAGACCCAGCCAATCATAAGCAGTCAAACTTTAGCCAGTCACAGATTGCCAGTTGTTCAGAACATGTCCAACTAAGGCAAACCTCAAGCTGCAGTCATTTGAGCCATTTCTAGACTTTATTTCTGTGTAATGTCTACAAATACTAAATTTCCTACATTGCAAGGTGAAGTTCTGAATCTTTTCTGGTTCTAAGTGTTGTTGTCTAATTCATGAATTGTTTTTTGCTCAAATAAACTTTGTTAAATTTAATTTGCCAAAATATTTTCTTCTAATAACAACAACAACTGCTCACTCCCCTATTCTCACTCCATGGTTTTGATTTTCTAGAACTACATTTCCTGGGTTGTCTTCTTAACAGGCTCTGTGTAAGATTGGGCTTAGGGGAGGTACTTTTATAAGATTTAGGAACCAAAAAGGAAAGAGAAGACATGAATTGAGGCAGCTCTGGACAGGTATGTGGGTCTTAACAGATGGTAGGCATGGGTTATGTGAGTGGTTAGTTCTGACAGTCATTGTCTTTGGTACTTCAGGCAATTGAGATCATTAGCAGTGACTTCCCTGATTCTTGTGCTTTTAGATTTTCTGAAAACTGGCATCTACTTTCCTGACCTCTGTACTGCTGCATACCCTTCATCCCACACCTACAGGTTTGTAGAATTAGATTAAAATCTTTTGACTAGAGGAAAAAAAACATGGGTCCTCTCATTTATGGGCTATCTGCATGATGTTCTGGCATCAGACAGGAATGGATTGCTGTTGTATGGCAGGGATGAACCTAGAAGACCATAAAGGAGGAGAAACTTGCCTGAGGAAACTGCCAGAGTTAGCAGAGGTAAAGATCTACTCTGGATAGTGGCAAAAAAGGTTAACTGGATGGTCACGTAACTGATAAGACTCAGGTTAGAGGCTTGGGGACAGGAAGAGCTCTGTGAAAGAGGTATATGAATGGACCTTTCTGAGTAGGCCTAGAGTTCATGGTAATTGTTACCTGTGGAATGGGTCACCAAAGGACATCTTCTGCAGAGAAGACAGGGACCAGATGACCTAGTCTCTGAGTGGCTTTCAGCTTCTTCTCCCAGCCACTCCACAAGTTGCTCTTCAACAAAGGGGCCATGTTAACAGGAATAGATGTTACGCACGAGCTCAACAGCATGGACCCATCTCCAAGGCTGATCCGGTTGCTATTGCTGAGTGCCCAACGTGTCAACATGTCAACGGCAGAGACCAAAGCTGAGTTCCCAATATGGCAACATTCCCCAGGAGGACCAGCCAGCCACCTGGTGGCAAGTTGATTACATTGGACTCTTTCCATCATTGAGGGGGCAGCATTTTTTTCTTCCTGGAATAGTTGCAAACTATGGATATGGGTCTGCCTTCCCTGTCAGCAGTGCTTCTGCCAGCTCCACCATCTGGGACTTATTGAATGCATTATTCACTGTCTTGGTATCACACAAAATATTTTTATTCTGACCAAAGAATTTTATTTTGTAGGTTGAAAAATTAAAAAAAAAAAAATTAAAAAAAGAAAGTGAGGAAAGCTATCATACTTATGGGAGTCACTGGTCTTAAGGTGTTCTTTATTTACTTAGAAGCAAGATGCAGTAAATACTCAACCAGCAACCTATATGTGACACCATTTGTCCCCTTGCTAGAATGTAGGAGTCTAGAAAACCAATATTTGCTTCCCAACCCTATAATGTGGACTCAGAGTTTAGAGGTCTTAGTTCCCAAATGAGTAACCCTCGTCTGGGGATACCACATTAGTTCCTACTGGAAGCTGAGGCTATAATTTGACCATTCAGGGATTTGACCGTGCTGGGACCACTGAACCAAGAGATAAAGAAAGAACTTAAGGCATCACTGGTAATCGATTCAGATTATGAAGGAGAAATAGGGCTGCCATGACATAAGGGAAGAAAGGCAGAGCGTATAAAGCCTAGGGGATTTGCTGGTGTACCTTCCATATCTAGGGGCAGAAGTTAGCAAAAGTCTATAGCAACTCAATAGAAGCACCTTTGCGAATAAAGATTTGAATCACTTTAGCAGATAAATAGCTATGACTGCTTCTAAAGAGAACATAGAATGAGTGGTGTGAGAAGGAACTTTAAAGTCTAACTATAGCCCATAGCCTTGTGACTGCTTGCAAAAATGAGGACCATGTTAGTCATGTGTTTTTTTTCTTTATTGCCTTATTGCAGATGCTAATTTCTTCTTTTAATCTTCTCTACAGCTTTATATAAGATGCTAGCTGTGATTAACTTTGTAACTTAATCTTTAGTTTACTGGCTATCAAAGAAAGATTGTGTCTAAATTAAAAGAGGAATCAATACCACACAGAGATAGCTACAGTTTCTGAAGGGACTTTGACTCCACTTTTCTAAACTTGGATGAGAGAGTAGATCTACATTTATATGACAGGTAGATGCCTCATATTACGTAGATCCATGATGTTGGTTAGAAGGTAAGTATGGATTTAAAGGATTTTATGGATTTAAATTGAGAAAAGGGGTATATTATACCGGATTATCTATTAACGAATCAGCATCAACCTGCCCTATTATACAATCACAGGAGAGAAGACTGAAACGTGCATTTCCCAGCATCTCCTGCCAGCATAATGACTGGTTTTATTCTGCCATGAGATTCATTAGAGGAAGCCATATTCCTTGGCTGCAGCTGTGGGCAGACACATGGACACCATAGTTGTGGGCATAAGGTTAACAATGCTACAGGGTATCCACCTGTGTGATGCTGCAGGCAGCTTTGGCTACTGGCAATGACCTCCCTTTGAATCATGGACTTTCACTTTTCCAAAATATTGCAGTGGCCTCCTTAACCTTCATTCTTTTACTCCCAATGAAAATGGTATCTTTTTTTTCAGCATTGGAGGTTGAACTCAGGGCATTGAGCTTGCTGGGCAAGCATTCTATAACTAAGCCACACCCCTAGACCCAAATTGTGTGTTTCTCATTCATTTACAAAATTCTTTCCTATTTATAAACCCTGGATGGCTTCTGTTTCCTGACCAAACTGTGGTATACTAAATCCAAGCTTCCCCTGTCTCCCTTCATGAAAATCCTGAAACCAAGGATGAGAGGTATAGCAAAGCTATATCCAGATAGTTTTTACTTAATGAAACTATATTGAAGAGTTTAAAGTGAACTTTTTAGAGCCAGGCATCATGGCATATAACTGTAATCCCAGTGACTTGGGAGACTGAGGCAGAAGAATTGCAAGTTCAAATCCAACCTCAGCAAAAGTGAGGTGCTAAGCAACTCAGTGAGACCCTGTCTTTAAATAATATACAAAATAGGGCTGGGGATGTGGCTCAGTGGTTGAGCCCCCCCCCCCAGTTCAATCCATGCCCCCCCATGAAAAACAAATTAACCTTTTAGAAATGTCTACAATTAGTTTTGATACCATCCAATTTATTGATTCTTGATTTTATTTCTTGTACTTTAGGAGTCTTGTTAAGGAAATTGTTTCCTAAGCTGACATGGAGATTTAGGCCTACTTTTTCCTCTATTACATGCAGGGTCTATGGTCTAATGCTTAGGTCATTGTTCAACTTTGAGTTGAGTTTTGTGCAGAGTAAGAGATAGGGGTTTAGTTTCATTTTACTACATATGGATTTCCAGTTTTCCCAGCACCATTTATTGAAGAGGCTATCTTTTCTCCAATGTATGTTTTTGGCACCTTTGTCTAGTATGAGATAACCATATTTATGTGGATTTGTCTTTGTGTCTTCTATTCTGTACTATTGGCCTACATATCTGTTTTGGTGCCAATACCATGCTGTTTTTATTACTGTTGCTCTGTAGTATAATTTAAGGTCTAGTATTGTGACCTGCTTCACTTTTCCTGTTAAGGATTGCTTTGGCTATTCTGGGTCTCTTATTTTTCTAATTGAATTTCATGATTCCTTTTTATAGAATCAAACTAAAAAACTTCTTTACAGCAAAGGAAACCATCAAGAACTTGAAGAAAGAGGCTATAGAATGGGGAAAAATATTTTGCCAACTGCACCTCAGAGTGTTAATCTCCAGGGTATAAAAAGAACTCAAAAAAATTTAACACCAAAAACATAAAAAAAAAACAAAAACAAATAACCCAATTAATAAATGGGCAAAGAAACTGAACAGGCATGTCATAGAAGAAATAGTATCAGTCAACAAGTACATGAAAAAATGTTCAACATCTGTAGTGGTTAGAAAAATGTAAATTAAAATTACACTGAGATTTTATCTCACTCCCATTAGAATGGCAATTATCAAGAATACAAGTAACAATAAATGTTGGTGAGGATGTGGGGGAAAAGGTACACTCATACATTGCTGGTGGGACTGTAAATTGGTGCAACCACTATATGGAAAGTAGTATGAAGATTTTCCAGAAAACTTGGAATGGAAGCACCATTTGACTCAGTTATCCCCTTCTCAGTTTATCCCCAAGGAACTTAAAATTAGCATACTACAGTGATGCGGCCACATCAATGTATAGCAGCTCAACTCATAGTAGCTAAACTATGGAACCAGCCAAGTTGGCCTTTAACTAGGGCAATGAATGGATAAAGAAATTGTGGTATACACATTGAATATTACTTAGCCATAAAGAAGAATAAAATTGTGGCATTTGCTGGTAAATGAATGGAACTGGAGAATATCATGCTAAGTGAAGTAAGCCCATCTGAGAAAACCAAAGTTGGAATGTTTTCTGTTATATGCAGATGCTAACTCACAGTAAGGTGGGCAGGGTACTTTGGATTAGACAAAGGGGAATGCGGGGAAGGGAAGGGGAATGGGAATAGAAAAGATAGTAGAATAAATCAGACATTACTTTCCTATATGCATATATGAATACACAACCAATGAACTCCATATCACATACAACCAGAAGAATGGGAATTATATTCCATATACATATATATATATATATATATATATAATATGTCAAAATACATTCTACTGTCATGTATAACTAATAAGAACAAATAAAAAGTTTTATTATTTAGCTAAGCCCCAAATGTTAAAAATTTAAGTTATCAATTTTGTCATCACAATAAAAATTCTATGTCAGACCAAAAAAAAAAAAAAAAAAGTCTAGAATTAGAAGGAATTGTTTTCTTTGGAGTAGTTTCCATTTTGAAGGCCAAGGGATTCCAAATCCTTAAGTGTACCAACCACTATAATTAGAATAAATAAAAAATAAAGCAGTTTCTGTTGGTTTTTTTTCCTGTTTCTTTTACTCTCTCCTTATAAACACACAAATTTTTCTATTTGCTGTACTGGTTAATAACATAAATATATTTTTAAAGATTATGACATTACTTAATTTTTCTCATTTTTTCTTAGTCCATGAACATAAAATGTATATCTATTCTGAAGTACAGATTTTTATTTTTTTTTAACTCCAAAAGTTTCCTCTTTCTAAAATGGTAGAGATCCATTGCCTTCTAGTGCAAAATATCCACGTGGTTCCCTTCCCACCCTTGAAGTTGAACTGGTGATAGCATGGCACCTAAAGACAGTAAGGCTGGTCATGCTTTAATCTTGCTTCTTGCTGACTATGACATTTTGGATAAGTCATTTCTCTCTCTTAGGCTCAGTGACCTCTTCTGTATAGTAGTAATGAAAATAGTAATATGAAGTTAGAAGAAGTAATATGAAATAAAATAGAAAAAACTGGATAATATAAGTGAAAGTATTATAGCATAGTCAGGGGCTCCTAGGAAATTCCTGAGCTGATATGTCTTCTATCATCGACCTAAGCTTATTTTCAGCCCAACACATAAATTAAGAAATGGAGCACAGGAAAAGACTATTTTCCTCTTGCTGATTGTTTTATCTATCTATTTATTTTTTATTTAGCTTTTAATTTTTTACAGACTCATTTTGAATCCTTGTACACAAATGGGGTACATAATTTTGTTTCTATGATTGTACACAATGTAGATTCATACCATTCATGTAATCATACATGTACATAGGGTAATGATGTCTGTCTCATTCCACCATTTTTCATATCCCCCCTCATTTTCTTCTACATATTCTAAAGTTTTAATGATTTCTTCTCCATTCTCTGTTGTATTAAGTTTACTGTGTTTATATCCCAAGTGATTATATTCCATGTGTTAATTTATCCTAAGGACATGGAGAACATCTCTTGAATCCCAAGGGCAGGGAGGCAGTTAGACTTGAAGTAGAACCTTAAGGTTGGAATGGAACATTTTCTCTTTCCGAAAGCTCATATGATTTCATGATTGCTCATACAGGTTATTGTATGGCAAGTAACCTGGAAAGAGCAGACGCTCTTCTTAGTCCTAATTCTGAACTCTGAGTTGGGAAAATCTGATTGGATCTTCTTGGGTTAAATAACCATCTCTTGCTCCCTTTCTTTCTCAAATGGGGTCAAGATGACAAACTCCTGGGGCACAAACAAGGCTGCTGGAGACCCTCTGCAGTGGTGAGCACTAGTAAATGTAGGCAGTGTGAGCTGGAACAAGACCCCCAAGGTTCTGTGTGAATACCTGAGGGACCAACCCAAGGGCTCAGGTACAGAGTTCCCTCCTGCAGTACTGAGTTCTGACATTTCCACATGCTAGGCTCTGTATTATGCGCTTACATAACATTTTTTCACCTACTTATGGGTGCTTGATAGTTATAGGGCCCTGTGCTGGGCATGAAGTCCGAATGGGAGCTAGATGTTTATAAACCATGCCTCATGGTGTTTGCAGTTTCCTCCTCTCTCTAAACATAAGACTCACAGTGAGCTCATGTTGTTGGCATTTTCAATTCCTTTTTATAGATAAAACTATGGAAAGCCAGCTTTTCTAGTACACTATAGGTGATGGGAATTAACCTGATATTTTACATATTAACGTTTGATATACTAATTATAAATAGTTTTGGTCACTATCACATCACAGTTTTTCCCAGACAATTTTTTTCAGAATTGTTTCAGTTACCGAATAGGTTTGAAAGTAATTAAAGTGTACTTTAAAATAGTATTCCATAATTGGGCCTTCTCCCAAGTTATTTTAAATTGGTGAGGTCACTATTAATACAACCAACTATATTAATAAATGCATGAACATTTCCTGTGTATCCATCACATCCAACAGGCTCTAAGCTGAAATCAGATTTTAATATTTTATAGATGGGATAGGATTTTTGCTCCTAATTACTCATTTGCCAACTTTTTGTTCCAAGATAAAGAGGGTTTGTGCTGTACTGCTGAGTTGTCAAGAAAGGAGAGAAGCAACAGAAATGGCAGACTGTGATGCTATGTGTAAGCTGTGAGTCTGTATGTAGTGTTCCAGATGCTCAGATGCTGTGATCGATTTCATGCATTATCTCATTTACTTCTCACTAAGACCAAAGATGGACTATTATTCCAATATTATGAATGAGAACACTGTGGTCCAGAAAGACTAAGGCACTTGGTCAAGGCCAAGGAGTCACACCTCATAGTCAGATCTTTTCTTCTACAGAGCTCACACTCTCTCTGCCACCCAATCCTGATTTTAAGATCAGTGTAGCCCACACAAGAGATAAAATTCCTGCAGCCAAGCCAAGAATTTGTAAAACCTGACCTCTAATCCAGAATTGCTCCCACTCTGTATCTGATTATTCTCATAATGGACACCTCTTTATTTCAGGAGTTTTTGGACTTAGTTAAATTAGGGAGCAGAATGTGAGGACTCTCTTAGAACCCACTTTGAACTGCCAAGAGCAATAACAAATCTCTGGAAAGACCAAGTGCATGAATGCTCAGAAATCAGGATTGTGCTGAAGAACTACTGACTGGAGCTGGCGGCCACACTCAATTTCTTTTTGCCTTGCTCATCTTTGCAGTCTCACAGCCAAAGAAGAAGGGGATTTGGGTATGGTATGGGCTTCTCTCCCCTTCTGGGTATTTTAAGCCTTTCAGGAGGCTTTTGGTGGACCCACTTTAAGGCTCAAGCCTTCTTTTTGTCTCAAGCACTGTATTAGGGCTTGGGAGTGGGATTTGGGTGCTGGGCATTGTCTAGATCTTATGCCCATACCTGTGGCTCTCAGAGGGGAGTCTACAATTGGGGAGTGGGAGGGAGTGCTGTGTAGAAGAAGTACACATTTGGTATGACAGTTGAGTAGAGAAAGCTGTGTGAATGTCTTCTAGCTTCGAAGGACATATCTTGAGCTCAAAGAGCATATAATTAACAAGAATTATCCACCAAGGCCTCCTTGCAGCCATAATGTCTACACATCCTGTGCCTAACCCATACCAGGGTGAACATTTTGGAGTATTTTTTATATCCAGGCAAGGATCAGAACCTCAGTGTTCACTTGAATCACTACTTCCTTGACTTCAGCTCTCTCCCTTCCCTGACTTCATGTTTTCTCTCCAAAGACTTCCAAATGTTCTTAAATTATTTTTTAAAAACTACAATTAAAACAAATCTGTTTATCTTCAAAGCTTGTTGGTTCATTATGGATTCAGAGAATAGTTTTCTGATTTATTTTCTCTGTTTGGGCTTCTTCTGCTCTGCTGGTAGAATTTGAATCTAATCTTTGTGATCAATTATAATTAATTAGGCTGTATTCTTTCGCAGTAATGGTGACTATAGAACGTTTATGGCGATCTGTGTGTTTCTCTCACTCTAAGCTGTAAGTAGAGATCTGTTTGCTAGATTGCTGTTAATTAATCGTTTAGTTTGTCAAAACAGCACAATGGGCTTAAAAATACATTTTGATAGTGCTGCTGCTGACTGCTACTTGTGAATCTCTGCTGGCACCAAGAAAAAAATTGATGAGAAAGATAAGGTTTCCTTACAAAGATGCAAATATTGGTGTGTAAATCTGTGTCACTTGCTGGGAATTTGTGCAGTTCTTGAACTCTACATTTTACTTTTAGGACATACATGAACATGAGTATCAACGATAACTCATGAGGACAAATGTATCATCTGTAATTTATTTCAGGTGGATGCAAACTGGCAGGTTACAAAATGGCTGTTCTTCAAAGCCCTCAATAATATTCACAGATAATACCAAGACTTCATTTTAACCAATAGTGTCAGTCTTTTCCCTAATCAAATTTGTAACTATAGCACTAAAGAAGACCCCAATATACTCCATTTTATGTATTTCTTCCCAGTCACACTTTGCTCTGGGAGTGGAGGTGCAATAAATAGCCCTTACCAGGCCAAGTGAGGAGAGGTGAGGAAGCATCTCTGGGCTGGTGTACATCTCAAGCTGGATTACTGGATCAGAGAGTAATGGCTCTATGTGGATTGCTTCCACAGCTCTGCACAAGAGGAAAGATGGTTGCTCCTTGTCAAGGGCCCCCTGTTGGCTTAAGCAGGTGTTTCCTCAGTGGCAGAGAAAATGTTTTCACAGGTTGTTTTCAAAGCAGTATGAGTCAGTGGGGGTACGGGACTGGGCAGCCTTGGAACATGCAGCTGGTTATGACACAACTCCTGTCATTTGACTTTGAGGACATGGGGTATTAAAGACTACCAGGCAGGGGAGGGAAATGGGCTCATTAGATGGTTTTTGACCCAATATAACCCATCAGTTTTTAAAATGTAGAATGGACATGTTCTGCAGATGATTTCAGGGTATAATCAAAGCTTGATGTTTGAAGAATCAAAACATGTTCACTGACAAAATTCGGGCAGAGTATAGTTAGCCCTCTGTATTTATTTTCTGCTACTCTCAAATACTTTTCCTAATAGTATACCTATTTGATTATCTATATCTATGTGTATATAAATTGTATGTTTTATATATAACATATATATCATGTGTATAATTTACATATATTGTATGTATAATATTTTCTATATATGTGTATATATGTGTGTGTGTGTGCATATATATATATATATATGTACACACATATATTTTATATACACATGTATTTTAGATTGGCTTATGTGACCAGAAGCTGGATAGTGCCACAATGTCCATCTGCAGGCTGGAGAGCTGGAGAAACCATTAGCTGCTCAGTCCAAGAAGCTGGAGTCTCAGAACAAGAACATGATACAGCCCCAATTCAGGACCAAAGGCTGAATTGCTCAGTCCAAGAAGCTGGAGCCTCAGAACAAGAACATGATACAGGACCAATTCAGGACCTGGAAATTCCCTGGAGAGTCACCAAAGTTCACTTCAGGAGCGTGAAGGAGCTGGAGTCTCATGTCCTCAGGTGATTGCAGCAGCAATAAAGGGCGCCCACTCAAAAGGGTTGAGGTTTCATCTATACTGCTTCCTCATTCTCTCACCTTTTTGTTTCATCCAGGCCCCCAACCTTTGGAGGGTACTGCCCACGTGTTGGCTGAGTCTACCCTCAGTTTGCTGTCCCACATGCCAATCATTCCTAGAAATATCCTCCCTAATACACCCAGAAGCTTCTTAATCTTAGGCATCTCTTAATCCAATCAAGTTGGCTGTGTTGTTCTTAAGTTTTAAAAGACAGTGGAATGAATCTGACATAACTTTCCTATGTACATATATGAATACACCACAGTAAATCTCTACATCAGTGTCAGTACCTCCACAAGACTCAGATCCTAATTAGAATAAGATATACTCCATGTTTGTATAAATATGTCAAAATAGAGTCTACTGTCATGTATAACTAAAAAGAACAAACAAAAATTAAATAAAAAACACTTAAAACAATACATGCAGGAAGCTGAGACCAGTTTTTGGTGTGTTGTCAGTACTGTATGTGTCAGCAAGAGAAGCAATACATCGGGGTGATTAAGAGGGAAAATTCCAGCTGCGTGCAGTGGGCACGCCTACAATCCCAAATACTTGGGAAGCTGAGGAAAAAGGATTGCAAGTTCAAAGCCATCTTGGGCAACTTAGTGAGGCACTGACTCAAAACAAAAAGAGTTGGGGATGTAGCTTGGTGATAGAATACTTGTCTGGTATACATCATGCTCTGGGTTCAATCCCTAGTGCTGCAAAAAAAGAGGGAATATTCTAGTAGTAAGACTACTTGGATTCAAATCACAGCTCTACCACCTACTTTCTGCTGTGTGGTTATGGGTATGTCGCCTAACCTCTCTGTGTCTCATTTATCCATTTGAAAAGAGAGATAATGATGTTAGCTCCCTTTGAGTAGTGTTGTAAGGATTGAATACATTAATACATGTCAAACGCCTAAAGTGCTGCCTCAAGTACAATAAGCCTCATGTGTTTTGTGATGATTATTAAGTAAATATGGGAAGAATTTCTTGGTACCAAGAGTGTGTGGGAGGTGACATGGCAGTGATGAAGAGCATTCTGGAGATGACTCTTCTCTACCTTAGTTTCCTTATTGGTAACACCACAAAGGACTGGAGAGGATTCAATGAGACAATATGTGGAGTGAGACTGGTACCTAGCTTGGAATGCATGCTAGGTAGTTTAATTTATTGCTTTCATAATTATGGTAGAGACAGACACCTGTTGCTTGTGCTGTCAAGGCAGTACGTGGAGTCTGCAAATAGCTCTGAAGCTTGCCATAGCCATGAAGGATCCTCCCAAATTCCAAATGCCAAGGCATGGCTGTTTCTTTGTTTTGCCTAGTGAATGTCTTTTCAGGCCTTTCTCTCTCACTCTCCATGTTATTTCTGGAATATGGCTGTTTGAAAACTTATTTTTTTAAACTGGAAAAATATCTAGATTGTTCCAAATAATTTAGGCTTGCCAGAGAACACACAGGCTACTAAAAAGACTCAAAATAACAATAGCTAGTGAACACCTAGTATGTGTCAAGTATTATGGATATGTTCTTTTTAAAATGACTGCTCATTAAGATACAATATATATAACATAAGTCACACTTTTAAAGTCTATAATTAAGTGGATTTTATATATTCACAGAATTGGGCAAACATCCCCACATCTAACTAAAACATTTCATTACCCCAAAATAAACTGTACTACTTGGCAGTTACTTTTCATTCTTCCTTTCCCCAAGCCCCTGACAACCACTAATCTATTTTCATTCATATGAATTTATCCATTGTGAACATTTAGTATGAATGAAATCACATAACATCTGGCCTTTTGGGTCTGGTCTTTTTTACCCAGCATAATGTCTTCAAAGATCATAGGGTAGCATGAAGCAGAACTACCTTTCTTTTTAATGATGGTTAATATTCCATTATGTGGGTAGACAACAGTTTGTTTATCCATTCATTTGTTGGTGGGCATGTGGGTTCTTTGTACTTCTTGGCTATTGTGCATAATGCTGCTGTGAACATTCATGTGCAAGCTCTGTGTGGACATGTCTTCATTCCTCATGGGTATCTACCTAGGAATGGACTCACCACATCGTAATGTAACTCTATGTACACAAGCTTTTGAGGAACTCCCAAGATGTGTTCCTTTATGTACATCATCTTACCCAATTCCATATTTAAATTTTATCTGAACTCTCTGTAGGTCTGTTTGTGACAGAACCTTGCTTGCTTTTGTTGGTCTTTGGTCAAGGAGACTTTTTATCCCTTTGTGTTTGTGTTTTTCTAAACTTTGAGCTTTTAATTTTCCTCCAAAATTTTGCAATAAGAATTTTTTAAGGCTTGTGTTGATATTGAATTCCCCCAGAGAGAATTGTAATTAATTCATCCAAGGACCTGAATGTCTACTGACTTGGGAAGACTTGACATAAAATTCTCTGTGTAAGGTTTCACAGATAATGTGCTATGGTTTGGGTATGGTTTATCTCCCAAAGGTTCATGTGCTGGAGGCTTATTCCTAAATGCTGTGGTATTAAGAGGTGGGGTCTGGTGGAAAGTGATTAGATCACAGGGGTGACAACCTCAGAGGTTTCAACGCCTTCTTGTGGGCTTGAGTTAGCTCTCCAGGGTTGGAAGTAGTTTCCATTGACTGAAGCAGGCTGCCTTGACTTGTGTCTTCCTTTCTTGCCATGTAAACCTTTCTACCTGGGACTGGCTCCTGTTCCACTTTTCTGCCATGCTGTGGCTGGGAACCCTTATCAGAATGCTGGTGCCGTGTTGTTTAGACCTTCCAGCCATCAGAATTGTGAACTAAATAAATCTCTTTTTAATAATTACCCAGCATCAGGAATTGCTAGTGAAACAAAATGGACTAAGCCAACATGAATATGAACCAAAAACCCATGAGAGCTGGTTTGTTGTTACAGGTTATCAGGTCATATTTCTTCACCTCTATTCAGTGCAGGAATTGAGTGGTATAATCCTTGTTTTCACTTTGGTGTGGCATTGTTGCTCTCTCATTCATTCTTTCCCTGAAGGGTTGAGGGCTTAATCCTGTTTCCCACACCCAGAATTCATGTAGCCAATGGCGTAGGTGGTTCTCTTAGGGTCCAAAGGAAGCCCTTAGGAAAAATCTAGTTCTAGTGCTTGCTCATTTTCCAGGGATTCTTCATTTCACTTCAGTTTTGGGGTTCTAATTTTCCTTTGTGCCAGTTCAACCTTGGGCTTTAAAAATGCTTTTCTGCATATTTTTATCCAGTGTTTTGGTGGCTTCTATCAGGAGTATTACTCAGGTATTTAATTGGCAACACTGCCAGAAACATGTCTTTCATCCTCTCTTCTTTTTCCTCTCTTCCCCGTTTTCTCCCCTTCTCTTCTCCTCCCCTCTCCTTCTCCTTCCCTTTCCCTAATCCATCCCTTTCCTCTTGGGTTTGCTTATAATGAATATGCAAAACCAGCCTTATCCTAGAAAGAGTAGGTATATAGAATAAAGGCCTTCTATGTAGGTGATAGGTTTTAGTTATCCTACCACCGATTGTTTTCAGATATTTTATTTATTGAATCATGTGTAAATAATGCTTTAATTCCTCTTAGCAAAGTGCGGTGCTGTGTTTATTATTATATCTACAGCAAACTGGAGAATGATCATAAGCTAATACACACAAACTGTCCTTCTGGGTGTTTATAGGATAAACCACATTTGCAGGCATATGAGCTGCGTAAGTTAACCCTGTTGCTGTCGACAAGCCTTGTGACTGTGTTCAGTTGCCCTCCTGTGGGCCTGGCTTTCATCTGTCTAATCTTTGGACATTCCAAAGTTTCTTAGGAAATTCTGAAGACTGTTTCCTTAGGATTATTATAAACCTGTTATATAAAAGTCTTAACCAGTTTCATTCTCAAATCTCTTAATTGACTCCTATTTGGGGACTTTTCTTCTCTCCTTTGAGGGTCAGAGATGGTCGCAATGGCTAATGCAGTCTGAACTGCAATTATTGAATGATAATTTTTGTAGCCCTGTGTTTAGGTTTCTCTCAGCAAGACTATCTTGATAGAGTTGAGATTTTGTCATCCAGAAAGAATGGACTCATCTGAGTTTCAGAAACCATTTAGATAAATTTAGCCTTGAGCTAGTTCTAGACATTCACATGTCATTCATTCACCAAACACTTATGAAACATCCACTGTGTGTCAGAGATTGATTCTTTGTAATAGGGACTGGAAATGTAATCATGAATAATACAGATTCCTCGACCTCAAGGAGTTATTGCTTTAATAGGAGTGGCATGTAGCCCTCCCTAGTTCTCTGTGTTCCAAGACAGATACCATCTCACCATCTCCCTCTCCCTCCCCCATCACCACCAAACTCTGGAGGCATGTTTGGCTTAATGAATATGCAATATTTATAAAGTTATGATCTCCAGTAGTGCAGCTCTGGTCCCAGAGTAGTTTTGCATTTTTAAAAATCAAGACCTAGAGGTACATTGTGATATTTATTCAATATCTCTCTTAAACATTAAATACAGTTCTTGGCAACTTCTATTAGCATATTTTGTTCGATCTGATTTTCTACCTGTCTAAACAAGGATTCCTTGCTCTTTTATACTCCAAGCTCTTATGTACCCCAGGCTTACCATGCTACCTTGTTTATTCAGTCCTTCCTATCCTCCTTTTGTATTTACAATGACCTGGTAATTATACTCATTCTCCTGATTGCTCTTCTTGTGAAAACCCTCTAAGCAGCTTTGACTCTTTTCATAGAGTGAGGATGGGAGAAAAAGCTAAGTAGCAAAGGGGAAATTTGTGAATATTAATATGTTAATTTCTATTTCATCATGTCTACTTGCATAGGAAGTCCTGTCCTTACACATATATGTTCTGAATTCTTCTTCTTTTTCTGAGTGGTAATAGCATATTGTGGCCCATGTATGCAAATCTGAAGCCTCAAAAATGCCAGTTTCAAGGAGCCAGTGAGTATGCCATTACATCCTGGGACTACAGTCATTAGGTTGGCCAAGAGAGGAGATTTGCCTGAGGAGGCATATTGGCATGACTTGAAGGGAATCTTGGAGAGTTAAAGAAGTCAAGGACTAAAAGGAACAATTTACAAACAGAGGGAGGACATGGAGGGACCAAAGAAAGGGGTAAGATGAAGGAATTGTCTGCCTGTAGAAATCACAGGGTATGGACTCTTGGTTTCTTCTTATTTCCAGAGCACATCTGCTCTTTTCTAAGGTATGGCTTATGTCGTCTAAAATGCATCTTAGTTCCTCTCCCTGGCTGCTTGAGTCATATAGCAGATACATATGGTGGAGATCTAATGGGGTAGGTTCCAAATAGCAGTTTTATGATGTAGAATGTACTTTATAGCAATGGACCTAGACTCTGATTACTCATGTTTTTGGTGTGGTGAGCAATAGACTTAAAGCCATCCTTTCTTACAGTTAATCACAAGATTCTCTGTTTTACTATTTTATCCATATTAGACCTATATAGCTCAGACCAGGTGCATGGAATTCCTTCAGAATCTTTTGAGGGGTGGCAGTTTCCCCAGAGTTCATAAGGAGGACATCCCACAAGTATGGTCATCAGTGACATTGGTTGGACCCTGGAGGATTCACCTCAGCTTTGCCATTGTTGTTTCTACCCCATGAAAGTATGCAAAAATCACATAGTTTCTAGATTATATGGTCATCTGTCAATTGATGTCAACCTCTCTGTCAGCACCAAGATTGGAGAACATTGCTGGATGCGGTGGCCCTTACCTATAATCCTAGTGACTCAGAAGGATTTGAGATGAATGGAAGTTTTACCAAGTAAAGGGGGTGTTATAAATGAAACCATGCATGCAAAAATCTTGCAAGTATATAAGTTTGTCATTTTTAAGTAAGAATATCTATGAAGCTGATATAAAAGTTCATGGAGCTGGACGTGGTGGTGCTCATCTGTAATCCCAGTGGCTCAGGAGGCTGAGGCAGGAGGATCATAAGTTTAAAGCCAACCTCAGCAACTTAGCAAGATCTTGTCTGTAAATAAAATATAAAAAAGGCTGAGGATGTGGCTCAGTGGTTAAGCGCCCCTGGGTTCAATCCATGGTACAAAAAACAAACAAAAAAGATTGGTGGATATTGCTTGTCAGCCCCTATGATAAGCACTCGACTAGAGTCACACGAGAATTTCTTCTGTGTTTTTTGTTTTTTGATTTTTTTTTGAGTCTTGTTATGTTGCAAAGGTTGTCTTCCAACTTATCATCCTCCTGCCTCAGCCTCCTGAATATATTGAGGTTATAGGTATGAACCACCACATCTCACAATTATAAAATTTATAAAATGTTTTGAAGAAAAAGGAGTCAACAGTTGGAGAAAAATTAGTGATTCATTTGCAAAAAAATATAGGAGCTATCATTGTATCTCATCTCATAGCTTGCACTGAAATAAATTTGAGATGGATAAATAATTTGTTTAATAAAAAAGAAACTTGAAACAAGTTGAGGAAATATTTAGTGAATTTCTAGATTGGAAAGCATATTTAACTTTACAATTTTGAAAATAACAATGAAAGAAAATATCAATGGATTTAAATAGATACAAAGGTAAAATGTGTGTATATCAGAATGTATAATAAAGAACAATAAAAGGCTCACTATAAACTTTAATAAATATAATGAAAAATCCATTTAAAACTAAAGAAAAGATAAAAGCAGTTTAACAAAGAATTAAAAACTATATATGAACAAAATATTATGAGAGAAACTAGAATTGGCTATTAAAATTTTGGGGGTTAAAGTTTACCAATAGTAATTACCAAAAACTGGAAGAATTATTAAATCCTAAATTTCACCTATTAAATTAGGAAAGAATTAAAAAACAGTAATAATGCTGCGAAAGAACAAAGTATAAAAGAAAGTATACCATATTACGTGTAAATTTAAAAATTGATAAAAATTCTGATAAACAATTTGGAAATATATACCAAGAACCCTTGAATATTTTTGCCCTTTGCTTCAAAAATTGTATTTCATGTTTTTTTTCCCTGTAGAAATAAGTAGTTTTTAAAAGAAAACAGTAAGCTTTTAGAAGATAGAGTTAGATGTATATTTACTGTTTTCCAACTAAGAACAACTAAAAGCCGTGGACCTTTTTTGATAGTAAATGCTAGAGAACCTTTGGACTAAAGAAAATGATATAGGAGTGAGTTCCCTGGATTTCATTTTGCTCTACATTTCTCACAGATAAATATGCCAATAACTAGAAAGCCCAATAGGCATAGGGAAAAAAAAAAAAAAAGTCCTAATGCAAGCTTGCTCTCATTAGCCTAATGACAAAAAGGGTCAGCCTAGCAAGACAGAAAAATTTTAGGCAATAGCCAATCTACTCCAAACACCACCCCACAAAATAACCACAAGTTTTGCCCCACCCTCATTTATGCCAACAAAGACTAAATGGGAAAAAAATTTCTGCTTTTTCCAGGAAGGTGCCCTCAGTTTTCCCTCTCATCTCCTGCTAGTTGGTTTCAGAGAAGGTGGAATAGGGAACCAGTTTGGTACCAACCCTCTCCTCCTCTTTGTGATGTCAGTGGAGACCACATGTGGAGTCAAGAATTCCGATTCCACTTGATATTAACAAAGAAAGCACCCTCTTAGTCTCAACTAGGGTGGTACAATAAGACATGTAATAGAGAGTTAGATCTGTCACCTCTACTGAGTGCTAGCAAGGTTTCCCCCTGTGATGTCAGTGAAGGTCTCATGGGGAGAAGTAACAGGTAATCTTACTCCTCACAGAAAAGGTCACAGCAGCAGTGGAGACCAAAACTCCTAACCCTAAACAGAGGTAGTGAGTCATCTCCTTGTGTGTCAATGAAGGTTGAGTGGGTTACCTAAAATTCTAGCCCCACCTGGAAGTAGCAAAGTTGTACTTACCACCTTCTCTTGCCAGAGCAATGCCGGAGAAAGTGGGACAAAGAGAAGTTTTAAATGTGATTCAGAATCTCAAAATATACAATCTCAAAATTTCAGGTTTTAATAGAAAAAATCATTTATCATACCAAGAATTAGGAAAATCTAAACTTAATTAAAAGGTAGTGAACAGATACAATTGCTGAGATGACAGAGATGTTAGAATTATCTGACAAAGATTTTTAAAGCAGCCATTATAAAAATTCTTCTACAGTTCTGAACATACTTGAAGCAAAAATATAGAAAGCCTCAGCAATAATATAGGAAGTCTAGCAAAGAAATAGAAAATATTAAGAAGGAAATGAAAATTTCAAAGTGAAAAATACACTAACTGAAATACAAATCTCAATGGGTGGATTCAATAGAATAATGGTGGGAATAAAGGAAATAATCAGTGGATTTGAAGATATAGCAATAGAAACTACTTAGTCTAATTAACCATAAAAATAACCTGAAAATGAACAGAGTCATTAACAAAATTGAAGATAGAGTATTACAGTATGAGTAAAAAATTCAGGCGCAACTTCACATATATAACTAAGTTTCAAATGTGATAAAAATGTACCTCAAATCACTGGGCAAAGGTAAACTTTTAAATGTATGGTCCTGGACTATTTTTAAACATTCTGAAGAAGATAAAATTAGGTTCATTATGTAAGGATAAACTCCAAAAGGATTAGGAATCTGCAATGGTTGATTTAGGGTGTCAGTTTGACTGGATTAAAAGATGCCCAGATAGGCGGTAAAGTATTAATTATTCTCAGTGATTCACTAGGCACTGAGCTTATCCCTCTTCTACTGAAAGGGAAACCAGGTGGACTGGCATTTGATTAGATTTAGGTTGTCTCATGTGTCTCTGAGGGTGTTTATGAAGGAATTTGGCACTTTAGTCAGCAGACTGTGTGGGCAAGTTCTGTCTTTAATGAGTGAAGGTACCATCTAATTATCTGGAGACCTGGGTGGGAAAAATGGCAGAGGAAGAGCTAATTCCTGTTCTTTCTTTCAAAACCACAGCACCATTTGTTCTAGTCAACCTTTTGCTGCTATGACCAAAGACCTGACAAGAATAATTTTAGAGAAGGACAATTTATTTGGGGCTCATGGTCTCAGGTTCTATGCATAGATGACTGAATCCATTGCTCTGGGCCCAAGTTGAGGCAGAACATCATGGAGGAAAGATGTGAAGGAGGAAAACAGCTCATAACATGGTACCAGGAAGCAGAGAGAGAGAAAGCTCTTCTAGTACATAACCCAAAGGCACACTCCAGTGACACACTTTCTCCAGTCACACCCCGCCTGCCTATAATTACCAACCAGGTAATCCCTACAGGGGGTAATGCACTGATTACGTTAAAACTCACACAACCCAATCATTTCACCTCTTAATTTCCTTGCATTTTCTTACACAAAACAAAACAATTCTTCCCTTGGTCCCTGAAAGCTAATACCCATCTCATAACACAAAATACGTTTAGTCCATTTTTCAGAAGTCCCCATAGTATTAACTGTTCCAGGATTACCCCAAAGTCCAAGTTCATGTCTGTGCTGAAAATTTAGGCAAACTCTCAGCATGAACCCCTATAAAAATTAAAAGCAAGTTACTATATCCAATATATAAAGACATAGCATTTAATCAACAAAACAGATGATGATAGTAGTAGATTATAATTCATAAGATTGCAAATATCATGGGGTCATACTGACTTCTATGACTGATTATGTAAATAAATGTAAGCGTGGTGCTATCCCTTCCTTATGGAAGAATTTTAACTAGGAAATGTAAAGAGGATGAAGAAAATAGAAAACCATTAGTCAAATACTACACTAATAATTATAGGTAACAAAAGTTACCTACCATCAATAGGTAAAAGTTTGGGAGTAGAGTCCCAATGTATCTCATCCAAGATATTTACCAATTACAAAGGGGGAAATAGTAATTTTATGATGAAGGAACCCAACAGATACCACTTTCACCGAGGGATCAAGGATGACATCACTGGCAATGTCACACCGCCCCCACCCCCCCGGGAAATAATCTACGGAGCAGGATACAGTGTCGCAGCTGTAGCATTAGCATGGAAAAATGCACACTGCAATCTAGTAATTAGCACCACAGAAGTCCAAAGCAAGAGACATTCTGATAAAAAATGCTAAGGCCATGAAAGATAAGATTGAGAAACTGTCCTGGAATGAAGTAAACTAAAGAAAAGCAAAAACCAAATGCAGTGTAGCATCCTGGAATTGCATCTGGAATATGAAGAAGGCAATAGAGAAAAGACTGGTAAAATTCAAACAAGAGCTCTCATTGTGTTGATGGTATGGTGCCATGTTAATTTCCTGATTTAGATACTTACACTTAGGTATATTAACTGATGACTAGAGGGGGTCTGAGTAAAGGGTATATACAAAAACTCTATTAATTTTGCAGTTCATGTGTAAGCTTAATGTATTTCAAAACAGAATGTAAAAAAGTCCAGATTAAAACAAACTCCAATTTCTTTAATATATATATATTTATATAAATATATATATATATATTTAGTCATAGATGGACACAATAGCTTCATTTTTTTATGTGGTGCTGAGGATTGAACCCAGTGCCTCACACATTCAAGGAAAGTTCTCTACCACTGAGCTATAGCCCCAGTCTTAAACCCAAAATATTAACAAAATGCTCTTCTTTGAGTAATGATATTATTATAGATTTTTCTTACCTAATTTTTATGCTTTATTTTTTTGCTTCCAAATTATATTTTGAGAAATGTTTTTAAACATACTGAAAAGTAGAAAGAATACAACAGACAACCACATGCCATCAAATTCAATCATATTAATATGTTTATTTCAGTGGCTTTTTAAAATATGAAATGGTACAGAGACATTAGGAGACCTCTTTTCTCATCTTGATCTTGTTCAACTTCCTCTCTCTCCTTTACAGAGGCAGCCGTTTCTCTCATGTCAGATATATTTTCTGCCCACATTTTAACAGTGATTAATTTATCTGTAAGCAATGCTTAAGATAGCTTAGTGTGTTTTACAAATGCATAAATAATATTATAATACAAATATCCTTCTATAACTTTTTAATGTTCAACATTTTGTTTTTAGGGTTCATCTATGTTCCATTCATTTAAAATACTACGTGGTATTCCTTTGCATAGTTATAAAACAATATGTTTCATTATTTATCTGTTGAAAGAGTTTAACCTGTTTTATGTTTTTTTCTATCTTTTTGTTATTAAAATGTTGCAGTTACATCACAGGCAAAACTTTTGGTGAATGTGTTTGTATAATAAACCTCTTAGAAATGAAGATTTGGGGTTGTAGGGTGTATACATCTTCAACATTACTATGCATTGCCAAATTTCTCTTTAAAGTGGTTAAACCAATTTGTACTCCCACTAGCAGTGTACAAGTTCCTGTCTCTCCACATCTTGCTAGCACTTCTATCCCCAGACTTTTAAAATTTGCCAATCTGACGAGTGTGAAGTGATATTTCATTTTTTGTTTTAATTTGCATTTTCTTGCTTGGTAATGAGACTGAATGTCTTTTAATCTGATTCTTGGCCATTTGTTTATCCTATTCTGAAAATTGTTTTTCCATAATTAGATAAATTTCTCTGATGACTTTATAGGTACTAGTAATAAAGAAGTGGAATTAAATGTAGAAAACAGATTATATCACAAATAATGCTGTTTGATCACATGGATTGAGATATAATGTCCATTGACTTGGAGTACTGTATTTTGTTCCAGAAGTCTTTCTAGGGAATGATAATTGAGATGAGGAAGGGTCTGGAGATCATAAAGTACCAGAAATAATTGCAGCAACAGGGATAATCTCCAGCAATGTCTTAGGAGGGATAATATAGCTATTTAACAACAAATTGACAGGCTCTCGGTAGCAAATGATGTTGTTTTAATATTGGTGCATATTTTGTTAATATATGTATTAATATTGATACAGAAGAGCCAAAGCCAGTGGTAAATTTTTGAGGAACAATATTTGAACTCAAGATCAGAGATTTTTTTAAAAACAATTACATTTGTTCTGAGATAGAATTGGGTGCTGGTCCATGAGAATGTTTAAGCTAAGGTTTTTGGGTCCATGAGTTGGGAATGTGGTTAGTATCTTCTGAAAGAAAGAACCCAAAATAAAACAATCTCTAACCCAAATTAAAATTCTATGCCTCTCTTTATATAGAAAACAATTCATAGAATGAAGTTCCAGGAAATTCAGAAGTGAGTCTTTTTTACTGTTCATAATTGTGGTTGCTCGGTTAAGAATACAGGGGGTAATGGTGGGTCAGTCTTTAATTTTTCTAAAATTCCTCAGCAAGACAAATAAGTAAAAACTGGCTAAACAAAAGAGGAGTATCAACTCCGACTCAAACTTGATTTTCATAATAGCATTTTAACCTCCCCTCACTCCCACTTGCTATTGCAGGTGGCACTCTGTCTTTTGGGGTCCCATGATTCCTGTAGCTAGATAACATATACACCCAGTCATGCCATTTTATCTTTTTTACCAAGGGATGTGAAAGCCCAGAAGATAAATGGTAAATAAAAGAACTTTAGGAAAAAGAGAATGTTGTATCATTAGACTGTAGTAGAATTGTTTTTAAGTAACTAAGGGAACCTTATAAATGGATTTGGAGTGTAACATGAGGAATTTTAGTTAAAGGAAAATTTTTCTGTTAGATTTTCAAAAGTCTTTCATGAGTGTTAATGGAAGTTGAGAATTATTTTCAGATCTTTAGAGAGACTGCATGAACAGGTGATGGCTTAGATCACCTACTCCTTGAAACCTACTCCTTGGTTGGTATGATCCCTGAGAGGCCCTACCAACGCCTCTCTAACTCTTGCAGGTGTTGGGGGTTCTAAGGATTAACTAAAGGGTTCAAGTCAATGACTCCCTTTAAATCCATTGCTCACTTATTTTTCCTTTTTGGAAAGAATTCTGTAGAAGAAAATCAGAAGATGGTGCAAGGTGATTGCCACCTTTCTGCAATCGTGACACTCATTCTCCTTTTGTTAGAAAAATTTTATCTATAAAAACCAAAGGGACTCCAATCTCATCTAGTAATAAGAGAAATGCAAATCAAAACCACCCTAAGATTCCATCTCACCCCAATTAGAATGGCGATTATCAAAAATACAAGCAACAGGTGTTGGCGAGGATGTGGGGAGAAAGGTACACTCATACATTGCTGGTGGGGCTGCAAATTAGTGCAGCCACTCTGGAAAGCAGTGTGGAGATTCCTTAAAAAACTTGGAATGGACCCTCCATTTGACCCAGCTATCCCACTCCTTGGCCTATACCCAAAGGATCTAAAATCAGCATACTACAGAGATACAGCCACATCAATGTTCATAGCTGCTCAATTCACAATAGCCAGACTGTGGAACCAACCTAGATGCCCTTCAATTGATGAGTGGATAAAGAAACTGTGGTATATATACACAATGGAATATTACTCAGCCATAAAGAATGACAAAATTATGGCATTTGCAGGCAAATGGATGAAATTGGAGAATATCATGCTAAGTGAGATAAGCCAATCTCAAAAAGCCAAGGGACGAATGATATCGCTAATAAGTGGAGGATGACACATAAGGGGGGGAGGGAAGGGTTAATGTTAGGGTTAGAGTTAGGGTTAGGGAGGGGGGCAAGTATGGAGGAAGAAAGTACTGTATAGAGGGTAAAGAGGGGTGGGAGGGGTGGGGGGAAGGGAAAAAATAACAGAATGAATCAAACAACATTACTGTATGTGGATTTATGATTACACAAATGGTATGCCTTTGCGCCATGTACAAACAGAGAGGCAACATGTATCCCATTTGTTTACAAAAAAAAAAAAAAACAAAAAAAAAAACAAACCAAAAAAAAAACCAAAGGGGAGGTGCCACCTTCTTAGCCTTCCATGTAGGCTCAGATGAATCAGATGCTGGTGTGAGCATGCTTTCAGCTCCCAAAGTGAGGCTTCCTAGGGCTTCCTTAAATGAGTAGATATTAAGAATTTTGTTATATTTTGGCCTAGGATACATAATGATTGAAGGGAGAAACCCAGAGAGGGGAGAGGAAATAGGAACCAGCTGGTTAGCAATGTAGATGATCAGGAATGCCAACTCCAGGAGGATTGGGAAATTAAAGGATTGAATGAGGGGGAAAAAAAAGTTGAAAATTTATGTAAATACAGGGAATCAAAAGGCGGCTTTTAGAAAAAGATTAACATAATTATGATTCTGAGAGTGTAAGATTTTGGCTAGATCATTAATTTGGATTCACTGGTGTCAGGGAGTGAAGAAGCTAGGAGGCAGTTTGCTGAATAAATGTGCCTGGAGTTGACTGCAATGTATGTACCTGCCCTGCATTGTACTATAGCACACTTCTTGTGCTATAGTGTGCTTGGTGCACTTAGTGTGGCAGGAGAGCTCAGAGAGACCTACAATGTACAGGGCACCAAGATTTGAGTGAGTATCTGCCTGTTTTCTCCTAAAAAACTCAGAAGACTTTCTCACCATTTATAATGATTCCAAACATTTGAAGACAGTAATTTATAAATACAAAAGGATATACAGAAAGGAGACCAGGAAACTGGGGAATCAGAGAGGTAATTGCAGAGAAAAATGCTAATCTCTTATAAGCAGCAGCAGCAGCAGCAGCAAGAGCAGAGATTTGGAAAAGGATTGTCTTCTGCATTTCTGAGCTTTTTGTGTCCTGGGTATATATTGGACCAGGGTCTGATTTAACATATTGTAAGATCCTGGTTTTAGACCATAACAGATAATAAAACACCTTGCCTTTTGGATATCAACTGATAAGATTGGAGAAGAACCAGAGAAAGACACTGCTATCAATGGTCCTTCTCCCAGTGGATCCACAGAATGTCAGAACAAAAAAGTGGACCCAGGCCAGTGATCCTCAACAGAGGTCTTGGCATTTGAGGCAGGATAGTTTTCCCCTAGTATTTGTGACAACCAAAAATGTCCCAGCCTTCATGTTTCTGTATGTCTGGGACAGCAAGTACACTTGGTTAAAACCCACCCAATTCTTGTTCAATCTTTTTATTTTATGGCTGAGCAAATGGCAGTCCCAAGAAATTAGGTGACTTGCCCAAGGCCACACAGTACACTAGCAGCAGAGGCAAAGCTAGAATTATGTCTGCTGCTCCTTCCATCACAGGGACCTGCACCCCCACCACACTCACCATTTCACTAGCATCAAGCAGTCTTTTGGGATTAGGTTTTGCATTTCTAGCAATCTCCACCTGTGTCAAATAGTGCTAGGAAGTTTGACGTGTTAGGTAATGCTTGAGTGAGTTTAGAGACATGAAAATGTCAGGACAAAGGAGAGTTGAAAGGAAAGTAGGGAATGAAAACAATAATAATAATAATAATAATAATAATAATAGTCAGTTGAATGCAAGGGGATCTGCTCAGATAGCAGAGCTGAGAATGGAAGGCCCTGGTGGTGTACCTGGGTGGCTGTACTCAGATACTGGATGTCTCCATAAGTGATATGACCACAGCTAGGTGGACATGTGGCTGTAAAACACTAAGACTGGCTCATCAGGTGAGGCTTGTGAAGTCGACCTCTTGACTTCTGTTTGTAGTCACACCTCATAGAATTTATATCGTGACGTCTTCTGGGGGCTAGTATGCTTGTTCAGTCTGAATTTATTTCTAGCTTTTCAGAGTCAGTCTATTTTCGGTCCAGGACTCCAACCTCACTCTTCAATAAATCCCTTCTTGACCTGAGACAGCTTGGAGCAGGTGCTTGGAAGAGCCCAGGCTTGGCATTTAGCTATATCAGTGACTGAGTCTCAGCCCTGCCACTTCCCAAGTTTCTGTGACATTGGGCACATCTTAACTCCCCTAAGGCTCTTGTCCCTTCTCTATAAAATGAGATGGCCAGGAGGTTTACAAGATGAAGTGTATGGAAAGGAGCTCATGCCTGCTTGGTACTCAGTGTTGGTATCCATCCTCCCTGCCTCATCATGAGGGACCTTCTCAAATAAAATTCCTTTCCCATTCCAAAATTCCTATGGCTTTTCCAGTCTTCTCTGCCAGTTTTCCTGTTCTTTGAGTGAAGAGCCATTTTGTTTTGTATTACAGAATTTTCTGTAGCTAACATACATATTCAAGCGATTCGAAGGAGCTCAGTTTGTCACTCAGATCCCTGGTTTCCCCATTGCCACTAATTCTACAAGATGCATTTGCACAGGGTGCTCAGAGACCACTAAAGCTCCTTAAAGCCCCACAATCACATGTAATAACCATTCAGTGATACCTTCCCAAATTTATAGGACACGTAACCAAATTACTCAGCTTGTTCAGGATGAATTCCTTATGAGGCTCTGCTCTGCATAAAACAGAGCCCAAGTCCTCCCTTTATGCCTCTTCATCCTCACAGAAGTCATAGTCTATTATGGGATGGCCTAGAGGGATCCATTACTTTAAGTGAAAGGGAGCTCTTTCAGAAAGTTTTCCTTAAGGGCCTGGGTTGTAGATGTGCCCCTCTGCTTGTGAGACGGGCCACTGATTAGCGTCTGTGTTGTGACAGAGTGATTATGCATGTTGTGAATAAACACGCTTGTGTACGCATGTGTGCTGTCACAGCAATGAGTAGCATCCAATAAATACCGGGTTAAGAGCATGCCAGCATCTTCCCAACAGCTGGCACAGCTGAAAAGCTCGCCTGCCTTATTAACACTCCACTTATCTGGAATCTGCTCACTGAGCAGAAACAACTTCATAAATTTTTGCAATTTGCATTTTGCCTTACCATTGCTCATTACCGTTGACCTCATCCTTCCTGGACTGGAGAGTATGGGCCTCCCATGGTCCTGCCTGCTAAATGCCCCTTACCTCTGCCTGTCAATATCAGAGGCAGAGTCAGGATTAAAGATTGTTGCTGCTGCCAGGGCTGAGAAAGAATCATGGCACTCCCCCCTCCCCACCTTCATTCTGGAGAAAATGACATTTCTGAAGTCCTTTCTTCCTCTAGTCCATTTGTAACCTCTTCTTTCTGCAGCAGATTAAAATGGAGAGGTCCAAACCTTTTTCAAAATGGGAGAGAAAGAAAGAGGAAGGCAACAATTTGGTTGTCCAAGAAAATATTCTAATCCCCTCTTGGTGTCATTCAGAGATTAGTCAATTGTGTTCACAACGTTTGTCAGTTTCTCACTTAATCATTCTAATCTAGTTCCCCAGCCTTTTAACCTTTCTCTCCTTTGCCCTGGTTTTTTTATTCTGTGCTGTGTTTTCAGCCGTTTCATTAGGCACAGTTCACATCTCGTGGCATCCAGCTAAGTGCATTTTCAGGCCAGGTGCCTTTTCTTATTGGCCTGTGTTGCAGAGGGGGCTGCTTCCTTCCCTCCCCCATTTATGCTCTCCTCTTCTCACCGATGCATTATCCTCATTATCCTTGATTGAAAATTGTGTCCTCCCTGCTGTCTGAGGTCCCTCTCAAACTGCCCCCTCCACCGGGGTCCCGGATGCTTGGATCCCTGTGGACTGGAGAGGCTGTTCCTAAATATGGGAGAACCTCCTAGCAGCAGCTTCATTAAAAATCCCATCACGGACTTGGTTTTATTTTTTTTTCCCCTCCCTGACTTGATGAAAACAAAACAAGAAGAGGTGGGGAGAGAAGAGGGAGGAGAGGTAGAAGTGAATTGCTTAATGGAGACACTCAGTCTGAATATTTAATATGCTGATTTTATTGAATAAAAGGTGAAAAAGTGGTTCTTGTTTGTTGCTTGCCTGTCAAACCATGGCAAACAAGCATTCTTTTCCCTGACTGGAGCTTTTTATTACTGTATGGATTCTGGAGTGTAATTATGCCCTATATCTGAGCTGCATTATACACACAATTACAATTCCCCAGCTGAACTATTTATTTATTACCAGGGGAGATATTTGTTCAGTTTCCTTGGAGGATTTTTTTTTTTTTTTTTGATGATGGTGATGGCTCCCCTTGTCTTGCCCTTCATCAAGATGCAATGTCCAGGAACAGCCCCTTGATCTGAGCCCCTCACTTGTCTTTTGACAGTTTGTATGAACTTCCTAGTCACATTTACTCATGCTGTTGGAGAAAGATGCTGGGCAAAAGAAATTTTAGGGCTATAAATGTTTAAGAATGTTTGTACTGTTTTCAGAGCTTTCATGGGAAGGACTTTATATTCTAGCTATTATCATCTTATGAAATCTGATTTAGAATCATTTTAAGAAAATAGCTTTCTTGAGGTACATCCTGACTGCATAGCAGTTCATAAAGAAGATCCCACAACTGAATATAATTCATGTCAATGAACATTTGTTGAAGACCTTACCATGAGGACCATACCCCTGTGGTTGGCATTAAGACACAGAGATGGGGAAGAATCACAAGAATTCCAAAAAGACCTTACCTTAGAAGTTCTCATAGTTCATCATGAGAAACGGTCTATAATTAATAATGAAAAATGTAGTAGTAAGTGCTGCGATCTCATTTCATTCATTTATTATTATTTTTCTTTGATTTTATACTGTAATCTGAACCTGGGCAGGGCATATAGATGTAACTGGGAAAATAGATATGGTCTTAACCCTCAGATATGGTCTTCATTCTCATAATAAACATGTCAAGGGGCAGTAGATAGATAAGAATCAAGTAAGAGAATAAATAATTAAGATAATTTTAGGTATTGATTGGTATAAAGAAATAACAAAAAAGTGTGATTGAAAATATATGGAGATGAAAAGGAGAAGGGGTAGTTAAGGTGAGTCTCTCTGAGCAGATGCCATGTGAGCTGAAACTTAGTTGATGGGAGCAGGTTGGTCATGGGATAAGCTAGGGAATGTCCTGGAGAAAGAGAATTCTTCACAGAGGGAACAGGAAGTTCTGAATCAGGGACCAAGAAGGATGTGTGGTGGGTTCCTAGGGAAGGAGACAGAGAGGAGGGAAATGAGGATGGGGAGGTAGCTGGGATTGGCTCTTTTATTCCATATAGGTAGTGGGAAGAGTTCTTTGCTTTATTCTAAATTCAGTGTAAAGTTTTTGGAAACCAGCTAATGGGATTGCAGTCTGGAGCTGTATTCTTCCTTAGCTCAAATACAGGTAGTAACTTCCAGATTAGGCCAAGCATATGGAAGACCCTAGAGAAGAAGGAGGAGAAAGTGAATGGAAATGCCTGGGATCCCTCACTTCCCTTCCACAAGGTTATCTTCTTTATTATGTGGCACTATCTTGGGTCCTGCCCATTTTCAAGTCTGGTTTTCCAATCTTCCATTGATCCTGTGAACATCAAATTTCTTCTAACAGATTCCTTTCTGGATTAATTGAATAAACTTTTATCACAAACAAAGGCCTCAACGTGAGACAAAGAGATGCTTTGTGCCTTCCTCCTTCTTAAGAAGACCAGTAAGGCAAGATGTATAAATCCCTCTAAGTCTCTCTCCATCAGCCTTACACGTAGGGAAAAAATATTCCAGATTCTGACTGTAGCATGTCCGATGGCATTGTTTTCTGGTGTTTTATGCTTCAGTCATTTCCTGTGTCTTTATTTATATTTGATGGAAGATAAAAAAAAAAAAAAGGTAAATCAAGAATTCATTTTAAGCTTTTTAAGTTTAAATTTTAGTTCATTTAGGGATCAAACTAGCCAGGATTTTGTTAAATTTTGCTTTTATCTGCATTACATTGATCCAAGTTGTCCCATAAAACAAATTTGGTTTACCTTCCCAAGCTTGCCTTCCATCATACAGTTGGATTGTTGCACTGGATATTTGAGGAATTTTAAAGATCTCCAACTAAAAGCAATTTTGAAAAGACTAGAGAAAATGGGAAACATCTTCAGAAATCTGGCTTTCTTTTTTCTGTCTTGTCTCTTAACAACTTTTGTGTAGGCCTTATCCCTTCTCTTGATGTCAGGACATAGCTTTGATGTCTGCTTCCTAATAATTTTCTAATTCTTTTATATCTTTTTTATTTTTGTTAAAATGTGTCCAGATGGTGCCAGAATAATTTTTTATTGCTGTAGCCAAAATGCTCAATATTTAATTGTGAAGAATTTGTTATTGCAATCTTTCTAGCTATCTAATCTTTTCTTTCTTGGAGTCTCTCAAATATTCCTTTATTCTTAGTTTCTATCTCTCAAACTGATGATAACCTTTTCAAAATATGATTACTTTAACAGAAATCAGCCCTTTTAATCAGAATTTAAATACCTTTTTTTCCCCATTTGACTATTTCTCCTCAACATATTGCTTTAGTTAAGATGACACACATTTGCAAATGGGGTCTCATCATTTCTCTTGTTCATTTCCATTTTTATTTTGGTTTGTCAATAAACACAGACCATGAAGTACAAAGACAAATGATCTATGAATCTAGTTATTTCCAAATATCTTTTCTCTTAGAGATTATGATTTTAATCTAACTTAATAATAGACCAGACAGAGGAAATATGTCTAATGAGCATGGGTGTCTGCCTACTGTGAAGGTCCTGGCACATTAATGAGGATATTTGAAGTGTTGTAGGTACAAGCAAGGTTTTTGTTGCCACTCCTTTAGCACCTTCACTTGAGCACTGAATTTTTATTTATT
Organism: Sciurus vulgaris; assembly: GCF_902686455.1. NCBI lineage: Eukaryota > Metazoa > Chordata > Mammalia > Rodentia > Sciuridae > Sciurus > Sciurus vulgaris. Next base: position 69,082,180 of record NC_136470.1, on the reverse strand, counting down.
TTTTTAATCAAATCAAACTAAGTTCTTCAAACATTCTAAACCACAAAGAAATAATAGAAAGTCGTATAAAAGATGTCTAGACCAGCAATGAAACAGTATATCAGTGGCTAGGGATGGATAAGCAGATGGGAGTTGGAACACAGGATTATAAGTGATATTGTAATGAGTTAAGCAAAGATGCATTAGCACAGGAGGGTCTCTAGTCTTGGAGTGGGCAGTGATTTTCCAAAGAAGGAGTTTTAAATGAGAGCTGAAGAAGATAAACTAAGCAGAAGCAGAGTGGAAGTTTCTAGCAAAGGTAACTGTTTACCTATAAATGAATGCAGGTGAGAGTATGATACATTTTAGCACCTTCAGTTTGACTAGAGCATGGCCCAAAGTGGGATGATGTTAGAGAGGTAACTGTGTTGTATTGTAATGAAACTGCCATCATGTGGAATGAAAATATTTTCCTCTTTCTTTCCTAGTGATCAGCCTGGTTATAGGTTCTAATTTTCTCATTGTTCTAGAATAAAAAACAACTATGCTCTTAACAAGACAAAGGTTGTGTTCAGGATGGAATAAAAGAACATATACATGGTATAGAGGAGAGTATGGGTATGATCGAGAGAATGACCCATTTTCCTCCTTTGTCTGCCCCACAATTTTTGCCCTGTTCTTCTGAACTGTAGATATGATGAGATATCATACCCATAACTCTTTGACATTATACCACAAAGGGATTTTGCAGATGTAATTAAGGTTACTGTCAGTTAACTTTGAGTTTATCAAGAGGAAGATTTTTCTGAGTGGGGCTAGTATAATCACATGAATCATTTAAAAGCAAAGAGTTGTTGCCAGCTGGCAGCAGGGGAATTCAAAGATATTCAAAATTTGAAAGGATTCAGTGCACCGTTTTGCAGGGTGGAAGATGGAGGTTCCCATGTGTCATGAAATGGAGGAAAGTCTCTAGAAGCTAACAGACCTGGCTGATAGCCAGCAAAGAAACCTTTGTTTTACAACCGCTAGGAAATGAATTCTGCCAACAACCTGAGTCAGTGGGTTCTTCTTGAGTTTTCCTAACAGCCCAGAACAGCTAACATCTTGATTTGAGCTTGTGAGATCCCAGGAGGAAAATCCAGATGAGCCCACCCAAGCTTCTGACTTAGAGAACTGTGAGATAATGAATTGGTGTGAGTTTGTGGTAATTTGTTATGCTGTTATAGAAAACTAATACAAAGTGTATTAAATTTTGGAGCTTAGGCCTTAGACAGACCTGAATTCAAGTCCTGAGTTTTCTACTGACCATTTTTGTGATTATGGGAAAGTGTCTTAACTTCTCTGAATTTCAAACTTCTAATCCATAAAAGTAATAATGAAAATACCATTTGCCTTTTAGAGGAGCAGGGGAATCAATTGAGGAAATTTATGGAAAGCACTTACCTCAGAGTAAGTGTGCAGTAAATATTAACTGTTTCTTTTATGACTTTTGATGCTGCCATTTCTATTGTGTAAAATATCCATCACACTGTGCAGTGCATAGTAGGAGCTTACCAATGCTAGGGCCTTTCAGGTTTCCTTCATCTTCCCTTGCATTTTTGGCAGCCCCCAGTTCTACTAACTGTGTTCTTCCCACCTATCTCCTACACTTTGCGAATATTGATTTTGAGACTGGAAGGGAAACATTTATCATTCTTAATTGCAATAAAATCATTACAATGGTGTTAAACATTCAAATAGAAATTAAGTTCCACTGCATAATGCAAAGACAACTATTAATCTGTGCCGGTAGCCAAACACTGGAAAAGTGATAGGGATAAAATGGATGTGATGTATTAATAACATCATGATGCTAGGCAAGGAACTTCGATCTGAACAAAATAGTTAGTCTTTCTCTTTCAAAATGGAGAATCAGCAGATAAATTCCTGCAGCAAAATGGCAAAGTAGAAAGAAAACTCAGAATAAAAAAGAAAAGAAACTTATATTCCCAAGTAATTATCAACACTGCCTGTGGAAGATAAAGTCACAACACTGATATATAAGGATTCATGTTAATTCTCATACAAATTAGCATGAAGTCTGATTAGTTGACATCTTCTCTGTTCCTTTGTTCCTGACCAAATATGATCTCATCCCTTGAGATTGGCAGGCAAGACTCATCACCAGAGTCAGATGAAGGTTTTATGGGCAAGTGTCTGAGATAATTTTTGAGACTTATTTAAAAGAATATGAAATTATAAATTTGAAATTTAGGTAGATAAGAGAAGATATTTCACTTGAGAAAGGAAATAACACTAATTACAAATTTGTAAAATGATAATAAATATCCAAATCTTCATGGAATCTAGAAAAATGGATTATTATCATCATCATTATTATTAATTTCCTGCCTGATATACCTCTATAATACTCATTCTCTACATATTTGATTGCATGTTCTTTGATCATCTCTTCATGAAAATTATTTGGTAATATAATTTCCTGTAGAGAAAATTTAGTTTTCTTCCAACTTGGTTGGTAGAAATCTGTTTCTAGGGGTCCAAAAAAAGAATTATCTGACTCAGAACTTTGTTCTGGGAAAGTCACTTCTGTTGCTGACTATGCAGGGTCTTGTTAGAAAGGTATTTCCTTCACTTGGGCAAACCTTGTAGAATCCCATTCTTCTGCTCTTTCTTGCTTGTCTGCTAAGGCTGGTCTCACTCCCCAGGTACTCAATGCCCATCCTTCCACCAACACTTCCCTTCTAGGTTTCAAAGAGCAGTATCTCCTTTAGGTCTATCTTCTTGGATTCAGAGGTGGTGCCTAGTTGCTTATTAAGGCAATTCATAGATGATTTTTGCTGAGGGCTGGGTGAATTTGGATGTACTGCTGACGTAATATTTCAGATGACCATAAAGGTTGACCTCCAGGCTGGAGCAGAGCTATAGGCTCTATGTGCTGCTATGACTGCTGCATCTTTCTTGCATCTCTGGAGCATGATATCAACAGCCTGAAAAGGGATCTGGCAAGTGAAGTGTCCTAAATCTTGAACATCATAACTTACTGCCATGCATCTCTTCTTTCGGTTTACCCTCAATCAATCTTTTGAACTTGCCAAACTTTTCTAACAGCTGTTCTCCAACGACTCCTACTTCTGGTTCTACTCCAGTACTTCTACTAGATTGCCTTTCCTCAACATTTACCCACTGAGATTCCTCAAACTCTGGCTAAAATGTGCATTCCCATTAAACCTTTCCTGATTCCCCTTATCAGATGAGGGCTTGCTTAAATCAGAACAATTTTAGCACCTGTTGTCTTCAGTTTTCACAGGGACTTTTCCAAAACTTCTTTGCATAGGATTAATACTTCATCTCATATATTTATGGAAATTGTGCAGAGAATTTCTCCAGTTACATAGAAAAAGAAACATGAAAGCATTTAATTTCCAAGTTTTGATATATTCACTTATTCGACATATCCTTGCCAGGTTAAAACTGGAGCAGCAATAGTGAACAAGCCAAAGTTACATCCTTATTGAACTTATAGCTTTGGAGGGGGCAACATTAATTTCAGTTATGTAGGGATAAGGGCTTTGAAGGAAAAGTGTTGTGTTCATTATAAGCTGGTAGCAGGGCTCCTTTGTGTGTCCCTATGGAAATGAGATCAAAGCAGTTGAAGGATGAGTACTAGTTAGCCAGATGAAGGAAAGGACTCACTCCTGGCAGAGGAATAGCAAATAGAAAGCCTCTAAATAGGAAGGGTCAAGTTATATTTCCAAACTTTAGAGAATGTTTATTAGATTATTTCTATTGCAATTGTTTGCTTCTATGTCTCCTCTAATCTTGTAAATTCCTAGCGGACAGAGATGGTCCCTAAGCATTTCTGCATGCCCTGTGCCCATCCAGTGCTCATCATATGCTCATTAAATGTTTGCTTAACTGACTCAAACCTCATTTGTTTAATGAAGGACGGTAGAGAGCCTATGTCAGAGCATAGAAATGATCAAACTAATTTTTTATATCTCATTGATTCTAAGATACACATATCTTCATAATTTAATGTCTCTGGAATTTTTACAGTTGATGACATAGTACAACTACATTTGTTATGTTTTTTCTTAGTACATAAAACAGTGGTGTGCTTTATAATCAATGGGATGCTATGTGCAATGAAATGTAGCAGATGTCTTCATATGGCTAAGTCCTTCACGGTTAATTTGAAGAAATGAATGATTTTCCTAATTTTAAATGTTTCAGACTGATTTTTCATGCTATTAATTTAGAACCATTGATAGATAAAGTCTTATTATTGATTAATAGAATTGTAAGAGTAAAATAAACTTAGAGGGAACTGGTTCTACTTTTCATCCATTCTGAAGTGACATGAAGACCAATTATTTTGTGTGACCGGAAGTACCCCAAGTCCTTCTTCCCACTCTGGGAACTTCTGCCTTCTGCTAGAGCACTCTTTCCCCTCCTGCTATTCTCTTCAGTGGATACTAAAGGTTGATATTCATACAGTGGAATCCTGCTCCTGGAATATTCCAGATTGCAGCTGATCCAATCATGTTCCTTCAAGAGGAATTTGGATTTATGACAACCTGAAAACATTGTGCCAGCTATCATTTTGAGCACCTGGATTGTCAGTGTTAGAATTTGTGAAGTTTTGGTGTTTACATCCAGCCATGGAAACTGAGAAGTAAGCAGATTCCTCTGCGTGCCTCTTTGTGACTAAAGAGAAAAGAGAAGCAGACATGTAGGGATGGAAGGAACAAGTACACACGATGGTATCCAGGTCTTATCTGCAGTCTTTGTAGGTGTAGAAAAGAGAATGTTCCCTTTGCTGCACTTTATGAATGTGCATGGCCAACACCCCTAAATAAAAGACAGATTAATAAGTTTTGAGTGACATGGTCACTTTCGGACTACAGACCCAAAGACTCAGGGAGAACTATTGCATGCTTAGATTTGATGAAACATGAACAGCCATGTAGACATAGTGTTGGACAGAAAGGGTAATCGACTGAATAGGAAATTTAGCAAGGACTGTGTTCAGATTCTTCACAGCATCTCTGCACAGCTTTGTTTTTCTCCTTGGTATGGGGCATGATCTGTTTTGAATGGAGATCTTAAATGATCTCCTATCAGACAAAGTAGGTCGGAGATTTTCTTTAAGTGCAGCTCAAGTCATAAAAGCTTAGATTTAAAGGGGAAGATTAGAATAGTATTTTTAGACTTTATGGCTTGTTTTTTGGGAAAGGGGTCCTAGTTTCTATGACTACCTTTGGGAAGTAAAGTTCTAGTTTTTGTTGCCTGTCTTTGGGGCTGAAAGGGGAGCAGGAGACAGGAAGACAGGCGAGAGAACCCATGCTTCTGAGCTTCTTCTGAGGTCTTCACCATGAGGCATCATTTATGAGCTTCAGAAATTTCATAAGAAGACTGGAAACATTATGGCAAATTCATCTTGACTTAAGTTCCTTGTAAATGCAATCAAATTGTAACCAAATGAAACCCAGAGATGTTCAACCAATGTATACATACAGTAAAATGTCTCCAGTGATAGGGAATTTATCATCTCCTAGGGACTTCTTTCCCAGGTAGGGAAATGATGAGTATTTGGCAATTCCATTCATATTGAGATGAAATACCTTCATGTGAACTTCATAGGTTGTTACTAGTTCTATGTGCCAATTTAAATAAAAGGAGTCTATTCTATTATTGGATTACCACTCAGCATCAATAAAAACTACTTCTAAGCCATGTGAGGTGTCCTAAATTTATCAGATAAGGTCTATATTTATTTTGTCATTGTTCATTAGTAAGAACAGAAGAAAGAAACTGTTATAGTGAGAAGAAAAACAATAACAATACCAATGTCTCACTTTGGGAGTGCATTTATTTTATGACAGGCACTGTGCCACATGCTTTATGTATGTTCACCAAATCCTCATGACCACCTCATGAGATAAAGAATGGCTACTTTATCAAATTTGTTGATAAGGAAACTGAGCCTTAGGAAGATTAATTTACTCAATGTTACCCACCTAGTCAGTAGCACCGCATGCCTCTGAACTTGAGAAATGGCATGCCATAGTTAAGGGATATACCTTTGCCCAGGCCTGCTATGGTGAAAGAAAAAAAGATTTTTTTTTCAAAAAACTTAGTAGTTGTTTTTTGGAATTCTATGACATGAGACTGAAAAGTGGTCTCAGCGAAATGGCACAGTTTGAAATAAATTTACCCCTCAGAATCACCATTTCCCTGGGGAAAATATCCTCAAGATGTGATAGAATCTGCCAGTCCCAGAATAGACCCATCTGTTATCTTGGGTCCCCTGGACAAGATTTTCATGGAAGACATTCTTCTCATCCTTGTGAGACATTGCTGAGCAGCATTTTTAGATTTGTTAATCACTCTCAAGATGCTAAGTGTTGAGCAAACCAGCTCTAAAGAGGCAGCTACCCAGTTAAGAACATGAACACACATATGTTTTATCAAAAAAAAAAAAAAAATGTTCTGCTGGTTCTTCTTTCCCCCTTGGATGAACATATTGAGGAGGTAAAGTGTAGTGAGGGCAAGACAGGAAAATAGAGGGTCATAACAGAGAGATAATTTTAGGGTAGCAATTAAAAAAAATTCTCTTTAGGTGTTTCTGGGTTATAACAAGAGTTACTATTTTGGAGGTGCTCATGTTCTAGGTCAGATTCCCAGAAAGAGAGTCACAGACAAGGATTCATGTCAATTATTTTATTGCCAGCAATCCTAGGCAACACAAAGAGAATAGAGAAAATGAGCTAGGCTGGGAGCTTTATTCAGTTTGTCTCACTAACAGATGGGCCAGGCTCCTACACTCATAACATTCAGTGGCTAGAGACTCCTCCATGAGGGGCAGCTCTCCAGACCCTCTGCTTAGGCCAAAGGAACCAAGGAGGTTGTCTGAGAGAGATTGTGGGCACCAGCCACTGGGACTGAAGCACCCAGAAACTGAAGGTCAGGGGGATGCACAGAATAAGGGGCTTCTGAGGGCATCTGGTGGGATAAATTCCATGTTCACAGTAACTCATCTTCTATCATGCACTGCACATGCTCCTTAACCTATGATATAGCCTAGTGAAACAGGGATGATTGCCTTCATTTTGTAGGGAAAAACATAGTTTTTAAAAGATTAAGTAACATTGTCTAATGTTGGCACTAGTAAGTGCAGATTTGTTAACTAGGAATTTCTTTGATGGCAAAAACTAGGCCCTTCCCTCTGGAGTCTACATAATCCCTCTGTAGTTAGTTTGTGCTATCTACAGTGCCAACTCTTAACTAAATTTTAATTCAACCAGCAACATTTCTTGAGTACCTACTATGTGGCCAATGCTCTGTTTGGCATCATAGATATAAAGATGAAGAAGATTTAATCCTGCCCTCAAGAGATTGTTCCTTTGTTGGAAATAGGACTACCTGATTCTTAACTCTCTCAAATTTAATGCCTTAACTCATCATTAGCAGACACTCAGGAAGTAGTTTTTGTTGTTGTTGTTTTTTTATTTTCAATCTCTAATTTTAGGCTTACCTGTTTAGAGCTCACATCAAGATCAAGGTCAAGATAATTGTGTTACAAGAAGCCAAGTGTAAATGACAATGGAATTGACTAAAGAATAAATGGAGGAGGTGGGTAATAAAGAGAGACAGATAATGAAGAACTCTTCGGATCCCTCTCTCACCTACTTTGAGACCTGGATTTGACATGTCCATTTGGAGACACCAATTTATCTCTTCCAACAGATTGGTCAACCAGCCAAGTTTCTTACCCACCCTTTCTTTAGTCAATGCCTATGAAAGAGAAATATGAATTTTATCACAGATTCAGATTCATCAAAATTATATAGTGTTCAATGCTTATTTTTTTCTGGGATTTTGAGAATAGGGAGCTGGAATTTTTAGGAGTCCTTATAATAATAATTTCAGTGGCTAAGGAGAAGAGGCTGCACTGGGTAGTAAAAAGATGAAAAAAAACAAAACAAAACTAGAAATACAAGGATGAAAAGAACAGTAAGAAAACTTTCATTTCTTTCTCTTGCCTCCAGGCAGTATCATGCTGAAATGACATGATAAATGTTGTTTTTGAGAACTTGAACTTGAAGTCATTTACTGGAAATCCCTGTAAGAAATGTGGCTTCCTCGCAGTGGTAGGTAAGCAGGTCCACGATACACTCGTCCTTTGCAGTAGGAGGATGGGGCACACACACATGAGTATTTCAATTAGATCTGTAGCTACTTCAGAGGCATATATTTCATTATCTTTACCAAGCCTAGTAAAGTTCACATCATGGAAAAATAATTAATACATTTCTTACCAATGCTTCAGTCACCAAATCTATGCTTTCTATTCTAAAATTAAGTATGGGGTGGGGTTAAGGAGGCCTTTGTCTTTATTAAAGGCACTGTTTCACAGTGTGAGGCTGTAGATTTCTGGTGGGAAGTGGAGAATATATTAAAATTCACACATGCAGATTTCCAGCCCAACTTCATTCAAACCTTTACTTAAACATGCTGTTAGTTTTGGAATAGACATACAGGAAAAAAACTCAACTTGATTATTGTTTCACCATGTTAAGGACCTTAGGCTTAAATATAAATATATCCAGATAGAGTTAAAATTTAAGACTTCCTTATACAAGGAAAGCTGCTGATTATAAAACACCAAAGACTGGTTCTAACTATCCTATCCAGATCATTTTTCATAATAATGTCTGCAGATTTTTTTATTTATTCCAGAAGCAATTTGGCATTATATAGTAAGAATCATGCAATTTACTATACACAGTCATCTTGAGGGTACTGCGGTAGATTATATGACTCATATGCAGGGTTGTACATTCCCCCTTTGTGGAACACAGGTATGACCATATGACTTACCTGGGCTGTCACAATGAGTGATGCATGTCACTTCTGAGCAGAAGCTGGCAGGTGGCTTGCCATGCTCTTTTCCCTTCTGACATGACTACCAGCAGTGTTGCAGATGGAGCCTGAGACTGGGAGCAGCAGTATGATCAACTTATGATGGACAGATGGCACCAAAAAGAAACTCTTCTTGTGGGTCTTTGGGATTATTTTTTATTACAGCATAACTTAGCCTATCTTTACTAATACAGAAGTAAAACAAAATATATGTACCACATCATTGTATCTGAATTTTCCAAATCTTCCATACCAAACAAACAAAACGAAAAACAAAACAAAACAAAACCCCTTAACCTATTATGGCTAAGAAAAATGTTTCCATCATGAACTTCACATATTTTTTGTTCCTAATTTATTGATCCTCTTATGTCCTCTGCTATTTTTTGCCAAGCAGTGGTTTGACCTCGTAGGGATCACTTGAGAGATTTGTTTTTATTTGCATATAATTTCTCTGCAGCAGTTTTTTGTTTCCTTGGAAGACATTATAAACTGGTTGACTTACATCATGTAATTCTTTGTCCCGAGATCTTTTAGTGTGTATCTATGTGGCGTTGTAGCTTTCTTCTTTACCTTCCTACATTTTGCCACAGAATTAGGTACAAGCCCTAGTATTAGGGTTGGGAATCACCCTTCTCTTTTGGAATAGAATAAAGATTTCTAAGTTGCATTTAACCCACAGAAGCATTTTGAAGTTGTCAGAGGTATGGGTGCTATATTGTTTCTGATATAAACTCTTGTCCAGCTTTTAGCCTCTTGGTGCTCTTAACTATTTGACTTCCTCATATTTACTGATATAGCAAAACAACTTGTCTAATAGAAGTACTTCTTAAGTAATTCAAAGGGAGGAGAGTCACTTAGCAAATAGTAGAGCAGCTGCTACTTCTCAAATTTTTCTATCCTCAACTTTGTTTTTTCTTTAAAGTTTAAAATTTTATTAAGATTTTGTAAAATTAATGTCCCCATTTCTCCAAAAGATCATCTCAAAGAGGTGTGATTTGTGAAAGAGAGACTTTCCAAGTTTTGAATTCGGTTCTTTGACTTCATTTCACAAGCTTGTTTGGGACTAGCGTATGATGAGTGACTGCAAGAAAATCTTTACTAAAGTGACTTTTGATTAAGTGTTGAATGGTGTTGAGTTAAGAACATTATTATTCAACAAAAATTCACTGTAGAAAACATCAAAAGAAGGCATAAGCTTCAAGTTTTAATACTAATTAGAGGCTTCTGTTTCCCAGGTGTGAGATGTTTATCTGTGAATAGAGGGAGATGGTAAAGCAGAGAAGAAGCATGTCATATGGCATCAAGGATCCAATAAGTGATTGAGCGGATTTGGGATGGAGAACAAAATAAGGGAGATAAAATAGGACATTGTGGTGAATATGAGGAGCGGAGAACAGCTCTAGCTTGCTTCTATATGTGGGGCTGGAAATAATACAGATGTCTGCCTGTGTTGCCTGAGTTGTTATTCAAAATTCTTCTGACTTTTTCTTTTTCTCCTCCTCCTCCCCCCCCTCCTCCTCCTCCTCCTCCTCCTCCTCCTCCTCTTCTTCTTCTTCTTCTTCTTCTTCCTCCTCCTCCTCCTCCTCCTCCTCCTTCTCTTCTTCTTCTTCTTCTTCCTCGTCCTCTTCCTCGTCCTCTTCCTCCTCCTCTTCCTCCTCCTCCTCCTCTTCCTCCTCCTCCTCCTCCTCCTCCTCCTCCTCCATCCAGGGTTGTATAATGATCTTTCCTTTGAAAAATGTACTTTTCTCTGCAGTTTATGAGCCCCAGGAGGGCTGATGAATCTCTGTGCTTATCTGAGCATTGCTAAGTCTATCTCTTCATTATTCATACTCAGCACTTACAAGTAACCTTAAAAACAGGAAGCATGAATCTCATGCTTTTCCTAAAAGTTGAAGCAAATAGGAGTGGTTTTGTTTGACATACAGCAAAATAGTGTCTGATTTGGGAGAGAGCACAAACATCTAAATATTTCCTCAGGTTTTCCTGAAGTGTTTGCCCTGTGGTCTGTGAACAGAATATGGTAGTGATTGAAGGTGATTTGGGATCTAAAGACCTGAGTTCCAGTCCTTGTTCTACCTCTTTCAAGCTGCTTTGACATTAGGAAATTCAGTGAGTCTCGCTACTTGATTTCATTATCTGTAAAATAAAGATTCACTAAGATTTTCTTTAAGGTGCCCACAAAGTCAGTGGTATTATTACAAAACTCATGAGTCAGTTCAATTCTCTAAAGCTTGTTTGGTATTAACTGTGTTCGGCACTAGAGATAAGACAAATATATCATGTTCTCAAATAGCTCACAGAGGGAGAAGGGCAACAAGAGATGAATGTTCCAGATACTGTGTTACTGTAGAGGAGGGACTGATTAATCCTATCCAGGAGGGTTAGGGGAAGATCTGTGAGCAAAGGTGATGCTGGAGTACAATGTTGAAGGATAGCTAGGAGTCACTCTGCAGGCCAGGAAGAGGACTTCTGGTATTAATATGCAGTTCACTAGTCTTCTCCTGGACATTTCTTGTCATGCTTACTCTGGCATTTCCTTTCCTATGATACCGAGTTTCATTCCCTGCAGAGGTCTCTCAAGCCCCCCCTGTCTCTCCTCATGTGTGTGTGTGTGCATGTGAGGTAGAGGGATTTATTCTCTTCCAAGGCGTTTCACACTGAGGTGTGCTTTAGTGTTCTCACCTGTAGTAACCTTGACCTTAGCTCCCAGCTTCTGAAGGTACCACCTGTGCCCATCATTCCTCTGCTTTCATTTGCCCAAACATCACTAAGATAAGGTTGATAAGCAAAGACAATGTGATTGACAGTTTGGAAACAGCGGAGGACAATTATAGATTGAGAGGGAGGGTGAGTTTAGAGTCACTGTCCTCATAGACATATAGATCATCAGGCATTTTTCATAGGTCACTGCTTCTGACCACAAGAACTTCTCATTTCTCTTCATGTCTCTATCATTCTCCGACAGAATCTCTCTCATGAATTCCCCAAATTTCTAACCCTGAATTTGGCAGAACAATTAAACTTCTTTTTTCATTCTCACCTTCTGACTATTCCTGGGTAGCCTGACTTTCTTTACCAAAAATACCTATTAAGATTTGGTAAGTATTTTCTTAACCGAGAAGTAGAAACTAGTGTATGTGTGTATGGGCACATTTACCTCTATAAATTATTAGTTAAAATTAAAATTTGAAGTAAGATTCACTTAAGCTAGTAAATATTTTCCCTCTCATGTTAAAATGTTACAAGGAGGTAGTTCATGGCTGCTCTGTTGGCCCTATTCCACAAGTCTACAGAGACCTAGGCCCTTTCTACCTAAATGCTTCATTGACCATGACCTGTATGCCCAAGGTCATTCAATGGGACAATAGGCCACCTGAACTCCCACTGTTAACATCTGCATTCCAAGATGAAAGACTAAAAGATGAAGAATGCAGTGAGCAAGACATAGCTTTCTCTTAAGGAAGATTATGGGAAGCTACATGCTATTGGCTGGAATTAGGTCCTCAAATTTCATTGGCCAGAGTTTACCCTCATGGTCATGTTACCACACGTAGCTACAATGGAGGCTAGGGATTGGATCCCTTAGTCCTGACGCATGTGCAACTAAAACATGAGTCTTCTTTTGACACAAAAGAAGGAAAGAATGAAATCAAGGGATATTCAAACATTTTAGTCACAGCACAGCTTCTTTTCTATGATGTAGAAGGGGAAAAGTAGAGCCTCTAAGTAGCTTTTGGCTTCCCTACAGTGTCTCTTTAATCCTGTTAGTGTGATCCTTTGTAGATCCTTTAGAATTTCTCTGGTTTTGTCTCAAAAGATAGATACCAAAGTAAGACCAGAGTTGTACAGAAGGTCTCACCAAATCCTTACTTTCTGTTTAATCAGTTGCCAGAGATGATCCTTTTCTGCGACCATCTTTCAAATTAGAGTCCAGTTTTTCTAAGAGCATAGATGAATTATCTGTTTCTGTCATTTTAATAGTCTAATTTTTCTTTCTATTGTTACTTTTTTTTCACTTTTTAAAATTTTTTGATTCATTGTACACAAATGGGGTACAACTTATTCATTTCTCTGGTTTCACTTTTGTGTTATGTGACTTTAACAATCTAGTTTTGGAAGTTCTCTTTTTAAATTTAATTTTGCATTATTTCCCATCAAGCTGTTTTTAATGAGAACATTATATCTAACCAAGAGCTAGACGGTAAGGGGTTTCACTGAGCAAGTGTCATAACAGCATCAAAAAGGCCATTCTGACTGGGCATGCTGGCGACGCCTGTAATCCCAGCAACTTGAGTGGCTGAGGCAGGAGGATCACAAGTTCAAAACAAGCAACTTAGTGAGGCCCTAAGCAACTCAGTGAGACCCTGTCTCTAAATAAAATAGAAAGATGGGCTGGGGATGTGGCTCAGTGGTTAAGTGCCCCTAAATTCAATCCCTGGTACCAAAAAGAAAAAAAAAAGTCCATTCTGTGAAATCCCGCTGGATATATTTGGTATTTGCCTAGACACAATCATTCATTCATTCTTTCATTCAATTAGAAAAAGTATTTTGAATGCCCGCCAGCATTTTGTGTTTGCACTGAGCACAAGAACTGTAAGGGTCTGGAAATTAAGAAGTATTAAGAGAGCCACACCTCCTGATTTTACAGTTTGTTTTCTAGTGGATAAATTACAAGAAACAGGAAAACAATCATTTACCTCTTTTAATTGAACCTATAAAAGGACAGGAGGAAAAATGAATTCTAAAATAGGGTAATAGGGTAAAGACTCCATTAGGGAGTGAGATCTCAAGATAGGACATTCTGATGGGATTATGTCTAAACAGCTCAATGGATGAGACAAAGCCAATCCCAGGAAGAACTTGAGGAAGAGCAATCCAGGCAGGAGGAACAGCAGCATAGGCCTGGACCTGGGGAAGAACTTGTCATGATGGAGGCGCTCAACACAGTACAATGTAGATTGTGTGTCAGAAAAGTCAGTCAGCTCTGCTCTAAAGCTTTCTTTCAAAATGAAAACTTGTTCCAATAGGATTGATGGTGAACAATTTTAGCATAACATGGATTTGGCATTTGATTATGTTTGCTTCTGTCAGAGAGGAGCGCTATGCAAATGTAGAAAACTGCACTGCCAAACCAAGCAGTATAGGAACACAGCAAACATAGACACCTACCCACTACCTCAGTTTACCATGTATATGAATCACATACATTTGCCCATCTGGTGTTACAACTTTCCTTCTCATTTCAGATAACCTTCTTTCTACCACTCAATAATTCACAAACTACAGCTCTCCTGGCACCCCTTTGTAAAAGCAAACTTCAAGGTTTTATAAGGTGAAGTACCATATTTATTGTAGTGTCTTTATATTTTTTTAACCATTTAAAATGTGTAAAGCTGTGCACACATTTTTATTAGGTTCCTATTTTTTTAAACTATGCTACTGATGAAGATTTTGAGTGCTTTTACTCCAGTTTTGTTCCTCCCATAAGCTTTGTGGGTTTTATTGCCTGATACAGCACAATGTGATGATGTTTTTTGGAATATATATGTTGCATAATAGCTGAACTGACTGTGTCAGGGGAGGTTGAAGTGTGCGGGGGACAGATTCTTATGCATAACCTCTCATGCTATGTAAAGAATTTATGTATATATATATATGTATACACACACACACACACACACACATATATATAATTTTTTTTTCCTAGCTGTAATGGGAAGTCCCCAAAAGAGTTTAAGCAGGGCAGTAACATGATCTGATTTGATGCTGGTGTGTTTTATACTGAGTTAAAGGCTAAAGCAGTGAGATAGGTGATTACTGTAATGGTCCAGGTGAAAGGCTATATTGGTCTCGACTAGGGCAGGAGCCCTGAATTTGGAAAGAGGTATTGAAATTAAGCTATTCTTTGACTGGTCTGGATGCTTGTCAGAACTTGCTTATAGTCCTGCATGGATTTCTCACAACTGGATAGTTTCTGACTAAAACACCTATATTTCCTGGTTAATGTGGCCCTACCTAAAAAGAGGCACTGTCCATTTATGAGGAAATCTAGGCCATTCTGCTGGCTTTCTGCTCCAGTATTGCAGTGCCAGATCACTTTCAAGAAATGAGCATGCCCTTGAAGGTATCTTTTTGTAATCAAAAATGCTAATTTATTTTCACTAATTTCTATTCCTTTCTTTTAAGATACACTTAGGATTAATAAAATAAATTACAAGATACAATGACTTGAATCCTGGCATGCTTAAGGAATTAACTGAAACAAAACCCTCTGAAAACTCTGAGAGGCTTGCCAAGGGGCCCATGATACCAGATGCCATAAACCAGGCAGCATAATGTTCATATCTAGAAATACAGGAATAATAGGAGGATTAATTTTCAAAGTCTGAGAGGGATTACAGGGTAGTGGGGGGAAATCAAAATGACTCTTAAAAGGACTAATCTTGTCAAACTAATCTAACTTTTTTCTACAACAGCATGGAAGTTATAATGTGGCCTGGTGCTTATTGTGTTTTTGATTAGGCATTTGAATGGCATTTTCCTCAACAGTCTGGGCAAAGTGATTTTGAACATTTTCTCCCTCGGGGGGTACCTGGATCAGAGGGATGCCTAGCCTCACAGAGTTACTGATGAGTGCAATCACCAGGCAGGAGAGTTAGCTCTGAATAAATGGAGAGTATAACATCCATATTGAGGATCATTTTGTGAGTAAGAGCAGGATAGACCAATCTGAACTGAGAACATCTACAATTAATAACATTAAAGGTTAGGATGGAGGTCATGACTGGTTCTATAGCACACCAGTCAACCCACTTGCTTTATTGAGTGTTGAAGGCTGGGCTTGGAGTGTTAGATTGCCTGTAATAGAAAGGCAAAGGCTGATGACTCCCTACTTCTTGGTTTGGTCTGTTACCCTTTGTCCAAAGAAGCAGAAAACACTATCATGGACAATCAGATGCACAGAATATAGGTTGGAACTTGGAATGATCTTGATAGATTGATGAGGTATCTTAGTCCATTTGGTTTGTTATAACACAATGCCTTAGGTTGGGCAATTTATAAGTAATAGAAATTTATTACTTACAGTTCTGGTAGCTAGGAAATTCAAGATCAAGGTGCTGGTAGTTGGTGAGGGATGATTCCTCATGGATAGAGTCTTCTATGTGTCCTCACATAACAAAAGGGTGAGGAAGCTCTCTGGAGCCTCAGTTATAAGGGCACTCACTATAGCCATTCACAAATGTGTACCTCATGACCTAGTCACCTCCCCAAAGTCTCACCTATTGCTGTCACCATGGCAAGTAAATTTTAATATATGAATTTTAGGGAGACAGAGATCAATCAGACCAGAATCTAAGATGAACAATTTTTTCCCCCAATGGAGTTCAAATTAGTCACTAACAAAGATAGGCAGGATAACAAACTATTTTAATGAATAAGTAAGAGCCACTTATAATTAAATTAACAACATCTAATTATAAACAAAGAATGAAAGAACAAATGATTTTTAACAATTTGTATTCCACAGCAGGGTAAAAGTAGAAAAAAATGCTACTTTATTTCTTAACCTTACCTCCATGCTTTAAGTTTACATGTGTATTTATAATTACAATACATGATGTAAATCATCCTTAGCAATAAAATATTATATGCTCTGCAAGATAGTATATTGTTCATAAAAAAAGCCTTTTTTGTGAAAACAAAATAAACAATGACTACAATTTATTGAACACTTATGTATCAGGCCCTATGTTACATGTTTTATTCTTCACTTAATTTAATCTTTATTCTTTGGATTTATAAACTTGGAAACTGAGGCTAAGAGAGGGTGTATAACATACCTAAAGTCCTGGAGTTGGGAAATGGCTATTGCTGAATGAATGCTGCCATACATTTATACAAGCATTAAAACCAAAAAAGAGAAAGCTTCTCTGCTGAACTGTGAACAGTTTTGCAAATGGTGCTTTTCTCCACCATTCTTTTGAGTACAAGATACTTTCAATCTGGGTTTTGTTGTTGTTGCTTCTTTGTTTTGATCTCTCTTGAGGACAGAGACAGTTTATGACAGATGAGATATTTTCATCTGTTTTAAAAATAAGGTTTGGCTGGTCTGGTTCCAAATTTCCAGGGGGAATTAGAGATGTAGCTCATTAGTAGAGAGCTAATCTAGCATGCATGAGGCCCCAGGTTCGAATCCCAGCACTGCAAAAACAAACAAATAAACACAAGTTTTCAGGGGGAGTCAGAGGCTTACTGTTGTGTATCAGAACTGTGGAGTCCATCTGAATTGTGCAAATGTGTATGAGTGATCCTGTGGGACAGTTCCCCAGGTGTTCTTGGAACAACTCAGTTCTTACTCCATTCTTGCTTGCAGTTCTTAAGAATAACTTGAATATGCTGGGAATGCAGCATACCTAGACAAGGAAGAAATGGCAGGAATAGACTGAGCTCTGTTCTAGAACCCATAGAAACAATGTCTTTCAAAGTTGTAGCTCAGCAAATCATATATCCCTGGGTAGTACCCAAACCAGGGTTCCTTAACTGCAGTGCAAGTAGTTTGTGTGTAGGGAAGGCTCCATCTGTCCCATACAGCTCTCCTAAGCCTTGAGGGACTGGCTTCTTCTGAATCTTAGGCTTCTGTT
The DNA here is from genome assembly GCF_902686455.1 of Sciurus vulgaris. NCBI lineage: Eukaryota > Metazoa > Chordata > Mammalia > Rodentia > Sciuridae > Sciurus > Sciurus vulgaris. Next base: position 69,064,628 of record NC_136470.1, on the reverse strand, counting down.
TTCCCTTGATACCTCTCTGTGAGTAACATCCACCTCATGTAGCTTGCATGTGAGTGTTTTGTCTCACCACACTCAGGCAAGTTGGTCACCCTGCAGCCCGAGTCTTGATCAGGTTCAGATCAGTCATAGTAGATAACTCACTACTTCTCCATTATCTGCCACCGATTCCTGTTAATCCACTAGAGAAGACCAGTATTGGTTCATCTGCTGCAAGCCTGTTACAAGGAAGGATGAGTTGCTTACTGCTTTTAGTTTTCCCTACCAAGATGCAGTAGAAAAAATAAGGACAATCATTCTTGTCTTTTCATCTGTTTTATCTTTTTACTAGACACTGAGTTGTTAGCTCTTAGGAATCCAAATATTCTTTCATGTAGTTTTTGCAAAATTATCTTTTATTTTTTAAGCAATCTTCTATGTTTTTAATCTTCAAAACTATTTTTCTTAAATTAACATTCTTAGTTTCAAATTTACCAACTCCAAATATTAGCTGTGAATATGGTCACTGTGGTTTTACTTTCTGCAGTACATGCCCACATACCCAATGCCCTCAAACCTGGGGAAATAAATGATTCTAACAAAATTTTCCAAACCCAAGAACCCCTCTGCTGTTATTTTTGTCATTCTTCCTTTATTAAGTGGTTATGGTTACAAAGAGAGCTTGAAGAATTCTCTTTCAAGTAGCAGAACCGTTTGAACTTGGATATAGCTAATGTCAAAGCCCATGTTCTTAACCATTATTCTCCCAGTGTGATGCCTATTCTTTAGGCTCCTGAGATTTTAGAAAGAGGAATTATAGCTTTTACTCACTGAATATAAGTAAAAGAAAAATTTTAAGAAGTTGTATTAATGTCTATGCTTATAAAACCTTTATATAAATTTATAATCATATGTGCATGTATACACATGTATAAATAGCTAAATGCAGAGGTTCTCTTTCTCTTACTCTGCCTCCTGCCAAAATAAATTGCATGTGTGTGTGTGTGTGTGTGTGTGTGTGATGTAATTAGTAAATAATAAAATATTTTTGTAAAAGCACTGTTAGATTTATTTAGTGAACCAGAGATGTGTTCAAAATTGATAATATATTTCTTTTTTCCCCCCATATTTTTTACTGGTGCATTATAGTTGTACATACTGATGGGATTTGCTGTTCCATATTCATACATGCACATAATGCAAAATACAACAATATAATTTGGCTTATATCACTCCTCAGCACTTCCCACCTCCCTCCCTCCCACCTCCTGGTCCTTTTCTTCTACTGATCTCCCTTTGATTTTGATGAGATCTTCTACCACCTTTTTTTCCCTTTTTCCTCTGTAGCTTCCACATATGAGACAAAACATATGGCCTTTAGCCTTCTGAGTTTGACTTATTTTACTTAACATGATAGTCTGTAGTTCTATCCATTTTCCTGCAAGTAACACAACTTCATTTTTCTTTACAACTGAATAAAACTCCATGTTTATATCTACCACATTTTCTTTATCCATTCATTGATGGATACATAGGCTATTGTGAATTGTGCTGCTATAAACATGGGTATGCATGCATTACTATAGTATGATGACTTCAGTTCTTTAGGTTAAATATCAAGGAGTGATATAACTCAGTCATATGGTGGTTCCATGCCTAGTCTTTTGAGGAACCTCCATACTGATTTCCATAGTGGTTGTACTAACTTACAATGCCCAACAGTGTAAAAGTGTTCTTTTTCTCCACATCTTCTTTAGCATTTATTATTATGTGTATTCTTTAAGAAATTTTTTTCATACATGTATATGGGGTAATAATGTCTGTCTCAATCTACTATCCTTCTCATCCTCACTCACCCCACTCCTCCCCTCACTCCCCTCTGTACAATCCAAAGTTCTTTCATTCTTCCCTAGCTACCCCCACTATGGATCAACATCCACTTACCAGAGAAAACATTCGACTTTTGGTTTTCTTGGGATTGGCTTATTTCATTTAGCATGATATTCTCCAGTTCTATCCATTTACCTGCAAATACCATAATGTCATTCTTCTTTAAGGCTGAGTTATATTGCACTGTGTATATGTGCCACATTTTCTTTATCCATTCATCTGTTGAGGGGCATCTAGGTTGGTTCCATAGTTTTTCTATTGTGAATTGAGCTGCTATAAACATTGATGTGGCTGCATCATTGTAGTATTTGAAGTGTGATGCCTATTCTTTAGGCTTCTGAGATTTTAGAGGAATTATAGCTTTTCCTCATTGGATATAAGTAAAAACAAGGCTGATATAGGCTGATTTGAAGTCCTTTGGGTATAGACTAAGGAGTGGGATAGCTGGGTCAAATGGTGGTTCCATTCCAAGTTTTCTGAGGAATCTCTATACTGCTTTCCAAAGTGGTTGCACCAATCTGCAGTCCCACCAACAATGTATGAGTATGCCTTTTCCCTCACATCCTGGCCAACACTTATTATTGCTTGTATTTTTGATAATTGCCATTCTGACTGAGAGATGAAATCTTAGAGCAGTTTTGATTTGCATTTCTCAATTGCTAGAGATGTTGAACATTTTTTCATATGTTTGTTGATTGATTGTATTTCTTCTTCTGTGAAATGTCTGTTCAGTTCCTTAGTCCATTTATTGTTTGGGTTATTTGTTGTTTGGTGTTAAGGATTATGTGTATTCTTGGTGACTTCCATTCTGACTGGTATGAGATGAAATCTCATTGTAGTTTTGATTTGCATTTCCCTAATTGCTAATGATGTTGAACATTTTCTCATATATTTGTTGGCTATTTGTATTTCTTGAGAAGTTTAAAATTGGCAAAATATTTCTAACAGTTTTCTAAGTGTCCTTGATGTGAAAGTAAATGCATATATCTTTGTGTAATTTGGATTTTTATCTGGCTATGCCACTAACTTGCTGGATGATTTTAGGTGAACCGTTTTACTTGAGAGTACCATGGTAATGCCTTCAAGGTGACTTTGACCTTTAGAAATCAATAGATCTGTGAAAATTATTATCTCTACAATAAAACACACAAAGTCCTCTCTTTAAGCAAACCTGCCACAATAGAAGCACAATGAGACTTAATGTCACTACAACAAAGAATGACAACACACAGACATCTCTGAAATAATGACATTTTAGGGAAATAATTTTTTTGTCACTTATGGGGTTGGACTCAGAAGGTTGGATATCAGGAGTGAGTCTTTGAATTTCTTGAATTCTGAAGACGATGGTCTGTGTCACTGTGGTAAAGTTCTGGACAGAGAGAAGAGCTAGGAAAATTGCAGGCTCTTCTGGGGTTGTAATTGTAAAACTCATGGCTGAAGTAGTTCCCTTTTTCACCAATCACACTGTATTCTGAGTTCCCCAGAGATAGAGAGCCAATAGAAAACACACACACACACACACACACACACACACACACACACACACACACACACAAATCCCCCACAGAATTTTATACCATGATATGTAGAGATATATTCTAGTTCAAATTGAAAGGCAGAAAGAGACTGATGTCCTTGCTTGAAGAAAGAGAATTCTCACTCTGCCTTTTTCTATGTGAACCTATCAATGGATTGGATGAGGCCCACCAACATTGGGGATTGCAATCTGCTTTACTCAGTCTGTAGATTCAAATCTTAATCTCACCCAAGAACACTCTGATGGACATACCCTGAATGTTTAATCAATTGTCTGGACACTCCACCTAGTCAAGTTGACACATAAAATTAACCATCACACATGGCATTTTGCAATTAACTGCACATTTATTTGTGAGTTCTTCAAGATAGGAATTGTAACTTACTAATAAGTGTGATTTTAAGAGAGAGCAAAGGACCTGGCCTAATGTTGTGGATGCTTAATACATGTTTATTAAAGAGTGAATGAAAAAACACAAATGAGTGAAGGAAATGGAAATAAGTGGTCTAGTATAGATTAATAAGGGTGGGAGCTGGGTAGTAGTTGGTTTTCTGCTTCATGGCAAATTGATTTCATTATCTTTTAAGGGAAAGAAAACCTTTCACAACCACTCCATTTACTGCTGCTTATTTGAATAGATGTGACATTCCAAAGTTGATATTCCTTAATAGCTGTGATTAACATATCTAAATACTTCTCCAGTGACTTCTGAAGCATTTGTCTTTTGTTTGAAGTTTTATTACAATTTAGGCTGGTAGTTTTGAGGGGCCAGGCTGGTATTTTTATTCATTTTTATTATTCATCTCTCACTGATTGAAACACCTTGTGTAAATGGATATTCCAGGGATGGGGGTATCTGTTCCCCCAAGGGAAAGAATCAATTTTGAATTCCTATTCTTAAGAAAACACAATTTGAAATACAATTTACGATTTAAAAAATCTTGGTAGTCCCATTAGGAAACAAAGTCTATTCAAGATCTCCTCTTAAGCATAATTTTAGTTTAATTTGCTTGGCTAAGATTTTCCTACTTCAGATCAGTCCAGACCTTTATACCACTGGCTCAATTAAAAGTTTGAATTAATAAAGCTGTAATTGGTTTGACAGAACTAGTAAGATGACCTCATCTCCAGCTATACCTCTCTTGGATTTAAATTCCCATAAATGACAACTAGTAACTAGCAAACTCCTGTTTTCTTAGTAACATACCACATTCACAGTTACAACATGCAATGCCCAGCTCACAACTTTATCCACCAATCTAGAGTATGTTCTGGAGCTAGTTAAATTAACTTAGCTATCAAAATGCTAAGCTTGATAGCTCATTTATCTTTCTGTCTCACAACTCGACATTACAATACAGTGGTGATTGATCTTGCATCTTCCAGGTACCATATAGTATAAAAACTAAGAGAAGATTAATTAAAAGCTGTCTTATCCAGACAGGTTTTAAAATAAGTTTTAGATTTACACTATATATCAGCTGAAGCAGAAAGAGATTCTAAAACCAGGAGCTCGGTAACACCAATTGGTTTTTTCTTTTATGTAGAATATGTATGCAGTGGTCTTGATGACCATTATTATTCTTTCACAGGGGTTGAATACCAAAATGAGGTAGAAGGACCCCAAGACAAATGTCCTGTAGTTGTCTCCATTCCAATGCAATGTAATACACAACACATGCGGAGTATGCATGTGTGAAGGTATATCCCTTGTACGCAGTAATCACTACTTAAAAGTGATCTGTTATTATTTTTTAATTTGGAATGTTGAGGGATTTCAGGTGAATATGGAGGAAAATGATGTCTAAATGCAGGACTGACAAACAGGGAAAAACTCAAATATTGTATTTTATCTCACATTTAAGGGAGAGTCTTATAATTCAGTGAGAGGAGTCTGCAAAATATCATAATTGTAGCCACCATTTAGTGGATTACTGGGTCACATTATTTATTTACATTTGTTCCAATCTTCACAACAATTTTCAAAGGCTAAATATTACCATGATCATTTTACCAACAGAGAAACCTCGATTGAGTTAGTGATCAGCAGTTGGGCTTTGCATTGCAGGCTGGATTCCTTGGCGCTAAGGCCACTGCTTCTTGTTGTATCTTTCTGTCGAGCAGCAAGTGCACCCTCATGCACACTGTAGAGAATTTTTGAATGCCAGCAAAATATTGGATTCATTGTAGGCTTTGTAAGCTTAAGTGCTCTGTTTATGAGAACTTATTTCTTCCATGGGACATGCCACCTCTATAAATGAGTGTCCCTCTCTAGGAATCAAGGGTGTGTGTGTGTGTGTGTGTGTGTGTGTGCTTTAAACAGTCTTATGTAATTCTCTGGTTTCATCTAAATATTTAAGGTGAAAAGAAAAACACCAAATCCTATTTTTTCGTACTTTAAAACAAATACTTGAGTTGTCTTTGCAAAGCTGTTTTTGTAATTCCAAAAGATTGTTAAAGATGAAAGGAAACCATTATATAGCCATCTCTATCCTTTCCAATCATAAAGCACCATATACCATGAATGATATACTTACAGTATCTATAAGGTTTGATTTTTTTTTAGAAGAAAGGAAGTCTTCTTTAGATTTTATCCAGAAGGTAAGGTAAAAAATGAAATAATTGAATTCCTAATGAGTAATAAGCAATGTTGCCTATCATCTAATCCATGCTAAATAGCAAATTCTATTCATCAAACACCATTTTGGGTATCTTCCAGATATTGGCACTGTGCTAGGCACTTCTCCAAATACAAGCATGCCTAAGATACAATTATTTTCTTAAAGAATCTGCTTGTGTAGTGTGAGAATGAAGTAATATCTACATATAAAACAAACACATAAAATGATGGCTCATGGACATGATTTATGAGAAAATAAATTTCTTCAACAACATGGACATTTGCTTTAATTGGCTGAATCTCAACTTAGAATCTGGGTAAATGTCCATGAGATGTAGTGAATCCTCACCTTTCCTCTAAGTAATATTTCTCCTCAGAGAAAATTCCATGATGTACCTAGGGAACAGGGAAAACCCCAGGATGTTCTGTGAGTTAGAAAAAAAAAAAAAAGCCTATGTTCCCTGTTCATACAGAGAAATATGTCCTTCCCTACAAGATTCCTGTTGCCTAGTTAGTCATTCATACACTAACCTAGGTACTGTGATGAAGGGAGTCTGCAGATGTGATTAGAGTCTCAGGTCAGTTGACCTTAAGGTACAGAGATTATCTTGGTGTGTTAGTTAGTTTTGCATTGGTGTGACCAATATATCCAATGCAAACAACGTGGAGGAAAAGTTTGTTTTGGCTCACAGATTCAGAGATCCATTCCATGGTTGGTCAATTTTATTGCTCTGGGCCCAAGGTGAGTCAGAATGGCATGGCAGAGGGAAGCAGCTTAGGACATGGCAACTAGGAAGTAAGGAAAACTTGAATACAAGGAGACAGGGATAATATAATTGCCAAGGGTACAACCCCATTACCTACTTCCTCCAACCATGCCCTACCTGCCTATGGTTACCATACCTTAGTAAAACTATTAACCCATTAAATGAATCAACCCACTGAATAGATTATGTTGCTCATGATCTAATTATTTCATCTCTGAACATTCCTGCATTATCTCACACATGAGCTTGTGGAGGATACGTCATGTCCAAACAATAACACTAGGTCAACCTGTCCCAATCAAGTGAGGTCTTTAAAAGCAGATAGTTTTCTGTGGTTAGCAGCAAAAGAGGAAGTCACAGAGATATCAGCACATTAAGAATTTGAGGAATTGTTGCTGGAGAGAAGATGGAGGGAGCCAGGTGACAGAAAATGAAGGTGACTCTAGAAGATCTAAGCGTCCCCCAGTGGAAAACCACCATGGAAATACAGAACTCAGTCTTAAAACTCCAAGGAACTGGATTCTGCCAAGAGTCATCTTTCTGTTATATGACAAATTCTGAGTTATCAACTTATTTAAGAAAAAGATTCAGTTTAGTTCACAGTTGTAGAAGTTCCAGTCTGTGACCAAGAAGACCCATTGCTTTTAAGCTTCTGGTGGGCAGAAAACACATCATCATGGTGGAGCAAACCATTCACTTCATGACTGAAGGTTGGGGGCAGGAAAGAAGAAAGAAAAAGGAACCATGGTCCTACAATCCCCTTTAAGGGCACACTCCCAATGACCTAAATAAAGTCTCCAACTAGACCCCCCCCCTTAAAGGCTTCACCACCTATCAATAGTGCTCTAGGCCGGGGACCAAGCCTTAGCACATTGGCTTTGGTAAATACTTATCCAAACCAGAGCAACATGAATAAGTTTGGAAGTAGATTTTTTTTTAAAGGTGTCCAAATAAAAGCCTAGCCCACGTGATACTGTGATTTCAGTCTTGTGGTATCAGAGAACCAAGTGGAGCCCACCTGGATTTCTTGCATATAGAACTGTGAAATAATAAATACGTATTTCTTTAAGTCCCTGGTTTTGTGGCCATTTGTTATGCAGAAACAGAAAAATGATACACCATCAATGTCCATGGAAGGGTGGTTAAAAAAGGAGACCTTTATGTCTCAGAATTCTGGGACTATTTATAATGTGGTTAAAGAGAGAATTAAAGCTCTATTTTCTGTGCCAGTCAACATGGAATCAAAAAGAATTCCTGAACTTTGGGGTATCACAACCTGGATTCAAGTCTTGACTCTGCCATTTATCAACAGTGCTACCTGGGACAGCCACTTTTAGTCTTTTGGGCTGCATTTGCAAAACAGGCTTAAACTTACTTATGGAGCAAGGGTTTCAAGCAGATGAAATGAGATAATATATATAATATAATAAGTACTCAATAAAAGTGATACTTATTTGGTTTAATAACTGATTTTTCATCATTTCTTTTAAAATTGGATAGCTTTCTGAGAAATCGATAACTAAAGTAGTGACCTCAATTTCTTAACCTTCTTAGACTTAGTGGAAATAGGTATCTCAAGATAGTCTTTTAGAAATTTCCCCAAACAATAGGAAAGACCATTCATTTCCCTGTTATTGAGACACTTCTTGTAACTATTGTCTTGGAATTGACTGGGTGCTGGGTGGTCAGGATTTGCCTTTGTTTCTGAATTCTTGACTGTGTTAGTATCCTAGTGGGTTGTGATAAGTGTTTATAAAATGTGTAGTTGAGGAAAAAACTATTTTTTGATCATTGCAATCAGCAGCTGTCAGTAGAATATATCAGCACAGTTTGAAAACTGAGGAAGAATATTGCAGAAAATTTTTTGTTCATCTTTACCCTGGAAATTCCCTAAGCAGTGGTCTTCAAAGTGTGGTCCTTAGAATTTGTTTGAAATATCAAACCTTGGACTCCTGCCTATACATACTGAGCTAGAAATCTTTGGGGATAGGATACAGCAAGCTGTATTTTGACAAAATCTCCTTGAGATGCATCTCATGCTTGAGAACCACTGCCCTAGGAGATTGGGGTGACTCCTGGCATATCCTAGAATTTTGAAGTGGAATTTCCATTTTTGGAAAATGATAAAAACCACCACAGAGAATCACTGAGAAAGATTATGAATGATCCAGTTCTTTAAGAGACTAAACACAATTTCAGTTGATATGCTTTCTAAATTTTGCATGTATATTAAAACTTTGTAAAATGAATCACTGTGCAAAAGTATCAGGAAACTGTTTTGTTTCCTTTTTTTTTTTTAATAAAATATTGGGTGGCAAATTCTTTAGCAAAGTTAAAACTCTGATTTATCTGTTTTGTAAGCAGAATTTTATGTATTGAATTTTCTTAGGAGAAGGCAGATTGTATCTGGTCGTTTTATGCATTGGAAATGCTTCTGAAGAAATATTTGATTAGTTGATATGGGAATCAAAATATGCTAGGTTGTAGAAAACTGAGAAAATTGCCATTTTTACTATAAATGCTTTTAAAATGGAACATGATACTCCTTCCACAATTTAATTTTCAAAGCCTTTTCTTTTCTTGCCCTTTGAAGATGGTGCAAAGAAGAGAGAAGAAGCATTGAGTACTGGTAAGACTCACCAGCTGTGTGACCTCGGGCTAGTTCCTTACTTCTGGAGATGAAGATTCAAGACTGTGGTCTAGCTTCTTTAGGCTGCTGTTTCTCAAACTTCATCATCCATCAAAATCATTTACAGACCTGGGGTGGGGCTTGAGAATGGATGCTCTTTGCTAGTGTTCTTGCTAGTAATAGACTAGCTATAGTTGGGCTGGGGAAAATGGCTGGTTACCGTGATTCATGATCCCCTTACAGGAATATGGCAGGATGCTGAGTCACAAAACCCTCTAAGGGGTCACTTCCTAAGGATACCTCAGAGGTCAAAGAAGAATAGCAAGTTATACCAGAAAGAGGTCCTCTGGCATACTTTGTCCTTCCAGTTCCCATTGATTAAATGTATACATTGTAAACTTGGTTGACATTATTGTAGGGCAAAGGTTTGTGTCTTTAAAACAGATGTTATTGTTCAGCAAATTAACTGACAATGTGTAATATAATAATTTCTAAAAGGTAATTTACAAATTATAATATAACATTTAAAAATTATTTTGAATTGAGAGGTATAATTTACTAAAATTAAATTACCAAGGAAAAAGTAGACAAGAAGAGTAAGTAGAGTAGATAGAAAGCAAAAAGAGTTATTAAGCACTATAATATACAAATTTAGCTCCTGTGGCTAGGGTTCTACCTCTTTTCCTTTTCTCCCTTCTCACAATATCAAATGCACTAGTAATAAATTGTAATTGCCAACATTGATTGTTAATTATATAGTAGGCATTGTTCTAAGCACTTTATTATTTATTTAAACTTTTTGTTTTATTTATTTTTAATTCATAACTAAAAATTATATCTATTTTTAGTGTGTTGTCTGAAATATGCATACATTGTGGAATGACTAAATCAGCATAATTGACATGCATTATCTCATACTTATCATTTATTTGTATAAATCATTTAATCATCATGAGAGTCCATCTATGTAGGTGCAAGGCATATTTCGAGGCAAGGAGAACTGTATTATCTGCTCAAGATCTCAGAGTTGATGGGTGTTGGAACCAGGGTTCAAATTCAGGAGTCTTCTTCAAGAGATTCCTTTCTAAACTCTGGCTACACTGACTCTCAGAGCATACAGGTTCCTCCTCTTGGTGTTCAGTGCTGAGCCACCCTGTGACTTGGCCAGGAGAAGACCCTCTCTCTCAGGGAACCAGGACACACACAGGGTTCTCTCCTACCCTCCTGTGCCCACATGTCAGACCTTGCCACTGTACTGTACCCACTGACTAACATACTTGGTGGCTGTCCTGGACTTGTCACTTTAGTTAACTGACTTCTCCCTTTGTCTTAGAACATTCCCATTGGGAGATGCTTCACCTGAAATCTGTGTGTAAACCAGAACACTGATCCAAGGGGTCCAGGGCATACAAATGCAAGCCATGATTTCCTGACTTTCTCGGAGACTTCTGGACCCTCTCACTCTACTCTGTACTTGCTCTTGCCTGCTCCATTGTTCCACAGTAGAGCAACTTCTCTTTTTGGATTTGAACATCCTGTTTCAACCCTCTTTCAGGCCTTCAAAGATAAAAAATAAGCTCCTCTCCTTTCTTGGTTGGTGGTAAAGACTGTAGTTATCTACTGACTCTTCTCTTTCTGGGCCCCTTCAGGGAAATATCTGGCCTATTGTGGTCCCATGCAGGGCAGAGAATGAGATGGAAATTTAGAGCCTTATTCAAACAAAGTTGTTAATAACTTAACATCACCTCCTTCCTGCCCAAGTACATGAGCATTTTAATAGTGACTTTATCATGGTCCATTGGTTTATTTTAGTCAGAAAACACTCTAGGAAGATCAAATTAGAGGCACATTTCCTGGTGCCCTTCAATTCACACCTATTCTAACATGCATGAGGCATCCAGAGGCCTCCCCTACACACCTCTCTCTCTCTCTCTCTCTTTCTCTCTCTCTCTCCCCCCGACACACACAAACACACTTTTTTTTTAATTAGCAAAAAGTAGAAACGACCTAACATCATAATTTACATGGCATTCTGTTGAATTAATTTTTCCTGTAAGGATTCTCTGACAGATGGAACAAAACTGGTCTAGCAGGGACACAGCAGCCTTTTCTAAAATCCTTCAAGTCAGGTGCTCGCAAAACTTGGAAGAGGAAATGATCCACAAATTACATCCAAAGTTCCAATCTCCTTTGTTTGTTCAGGTCATTCAGGATATCATTATCACGTTAATGGAATTTTCTTATTTCTATTTGCAGGTCCTTTTGTATGCACATTGTAATCTGATTTGAAAGGATGGGGAAAGAAACCCTCCCTCATTTTCATTTTTTTCTGAGACCTTAGCTTGTGTGCCAGATGTACTGAACCAGCGGATTTATTGGTGATCATGTAAGAGATGCCCTTCACCTTTTCCTCTCTCCTGCCCCTAATTTTCTCACTTCTTTTGTTTTGATTCTAATTCTGTCCATTGGCTGTAATTTGTCAGTGCTCTGGCGTGAATTTGGGTTATAAGACTTTTAGGTTCCTGTCATCAAAGGGGGGGTTGGAAGTGAAAGCTGAACCCCAGTTGCTATTTGGGGATAACTCTGGCAAGAGATATCTTTAATTTTAACTGTATTTAAGTGCGTGCCTTCTCACTCCATCAAAGTAGTTAAATTGACTGTAAGGATAGTCCCAGGTTCATAGCAACAGAACTTAATTCCCGATTTGATTTTACCCAGCAAGAACATTTTTATAGCGCTGTGATTCAGGGATGATAATTTCATCCGCAAATGGTGTGTTTTAAGCAGTAAACAAATATCACTTTCCAGACCCCAAAGATAAGTTTAGGCGAGACTCAAATCATCTGGTGCTAAATCTGGAGCCCAATTTCAAACAAGTTGAGTGTGCTTCTTTATGGTGCTATATGGCTGTGTCAGGAGGTGGAAATTTTATCCCGTGCTAGCAATGATAAGAAGGAGCAACAATCTTAACAAGAGTTGATCAAAGGTCCCAATCAAATACCACGACTGTGATTATGGAGAATTACTGCTAATATAACAGATCTTATAGAAAATCTTTTCATTTCTATGAATTTCACTAAATCAGAGAATTTCCTTGCTACTTTATTTGGTCTCTTTCCTGCCTTAAGTAATTACTCTTTATTTTAGGTGACAGAATCACTTTAATTTTGCATTTTTTCATCTTTATATAGACCTTGGCAAAGATTAATCTGTCCAGAATATTCCGGGTAGTTGGCTCTTGTAACTTTAGGACTGTAAATGGGATACAGCAGGCAGCTTGTCTTTCTCCTGCCTTCTAGGTTTATTTGAATGTAAATTTTATTTTTTAAGCAGGTGGGGATTCTTTCTTCTTTTTTAGTCCATATTGAAGACAATGAGAACTATGTTTAGAACTCTGTATCCATCAATAAGCTCTCAACTGCCAGTTGCCATATTAGGGTTTAGGCAGTCTAATGCTGTGAGAAAAAAGTGCAATAGAAAATTTATTCGTCATTAATTCCTCTTGTCCATTTTCTCCCATCTCCTCATATCTCTCCCCTCATGCCTTGTAATCTCTTCCCATTTCCATTCCTTCCTTGTTTGTTGTCTTCCTTGCTTTTCTTTTTTTAAAAGACACTTATTTTTTCTTTCTGGGTACTTTTGTCATCCCTTTTAGGTTAGAACTTTTCTTTGCTCTCCAACTCCCATCCCCCATCTCATCCCTGCAGTTATTTCTCTCTTTGTCTGAAAAAAGAGCAGAGATGGTGTTACTTTTGTGGTTCAGAGTGAACTGAATAATATTAAAGTTTCACTTGAAATCAGCTCTCAAGTCCTGCCCCTCCCCAAGAAGCAGATAAATCTACTGCCATTGAGAAGCTTGCTTTTCTTTCTGTGTGTACATGAGCGAAGGTGTGCATGTGCATGTGTGTGTGTGTATGTGTGTGTGTGTTTATTGGGGGAATAGAAAGTAGGGAATAAAAAGGAGCATGAGGTTGGTCACATCCTCTCCTGTCTTCTCAGGAATACCAAGAAAATGATCAGAGTCCTTGGGGGCAGTTACTGATCCTAGTCTAACACATTTATTTTGCTCTTGGGGTAAGTGATAAAAGGGGGGTATTGAGCCTCTTCAGAGGTTCTGTGCTTTCCATTTCCCTGTCTTCTTACTAATCAAGCCTTGAGATGCTTCACTTTAAAGCAGAGGCTCAATCTTTTGGTAATGTCATAGTGTATGTGCTTCTGAAGGTACTAGAGGCAAGAGACGGTTGACCAACTGCCTTCCTTGGACTTCACACTTCCCAGCATCACCTACTGAGGGATTGCTTTTATTTTTATTTTTATTTTTTTATTTAAGAGGGATTTCTTCTTAACGTTGCCCAACCCTGCAGAAGCATCACTCTCCTTCACCTTTCCTCTGTTCCCAGATCTCTCTCAGAAATACATGCAATTGCATTCTTATGCCTTTATAGAATTTCAAGGCAAAAATATGGATGATTTAAAACTTAATTTTTGTGATGAGGAAAGCTGACTTATGTGAGGGTCAGGTAATGTATTCAAGATCATTCAAGAAATTGGTAATGATTACAGGGACTTTATACTCTAATCCAAAACTGAGACACATAATCCAACAAAAGTAATCATAATAACAGCAATAAAACAGCAATAACAATAATCACCAATATAATTGAACATCTATATGGCTCGGCATGGTGCAAGGTACATTATATCTTATTTGGTCCTCTTAGCACACTCTTATGTGGAAGTTTATTATTTTTTATTCTAACTTTGTAGATAATGGAGGCTCAGACTGTTATCTACTTCTTATATAATAATGGGGCAAAAGAAGGTGTTAGCCAAATCTAAGTCCAAACCTTGTACCCTACACAGTGTATACTAGAGCCCCCTTGTATTGGCTCACAAGTGCTGATTGTTAGCATCTGTTCCCAACTCAGTGCTGAGTAATATCAGGTGAGTAGCTTAAAATCATCTATGGTAAACGTATTTGCACCATAGAAATTGGCAGTGGATACTAGTCAAGGCATGATTTTCTTTGCCAGAGAGCTGATTCATTAAATATTTACCAACACACCACTATCTATATGCGTCTTTACACTACTAGCCTTTTAAAAATGGAATGAGTCTTTTGTTTTATTTTGATACCAGAGATTGAACCCAGGGATGCTTAACCTCTGAGCCACATCCCCAGCCTTTTTTTTAATTTTTAATTTTGAGACAGGATCTTGCTAAGTTGCTTAGGGCCTCACTAAGTTGCTAAGGCTGGCTTTGAATTTGTGATCCTCCCACCTCAGCCTCCTGAGCCACTGGGGGAGTTTTTTTTAAACATCTAGATGTTGCTAGAAAATCTGGATTGTTTGATCTGGATTGTGGTGATAGTGGAAAAGGCTCAACTAAAATTAAGATTACTGCACTCTCCTGGTTCAGTGTTCTTTTTGCCACCCCTTAGAGAAATTTATATTCAGTTATAATCTTAAGTCCACTAGCTATGTGGTGGATAAGGAAAATTTAGGTAAGTTGTAGAAACCTACCAACCCCAATGTAAACCAGTAGGAGAAACTATATTGGGAAAATCCAGAGATACTTGGGATGTTAATCCCATAGAGTCCCATACCAGGAAGGGTGGCCTGAGGACAGGAATGTGGGCTAGAAAGTTGTCTTGAACTCCTTTACGTCATCACTCCTGAACTTCCAGGTTTTGTCTATGGCATCTTTCTGTATGTTTCTATGTATAGACCAGACTTTTCTGCTTTGGGGTGACATAGAAAACATCCTGATTCATCTTGTATTTTCATTTCAAGCAAGCACCATTAGGCTCAGAGGTTTTGGCTCCCATTTTCTGTTTTCCAGAGAAGAAATACTTTTCAGTCCAACACAGGTCATGTCTATTGGTCTGTGGCAAAGATAGAACATCTGATAAGCAAAACTGGGGAAATAGTTTTCTCTAAGGAGTGGATCACAATGATCCTCATCTTAGTACATTGACTTGGTAGGGGGAGGGTACAAAGTGAGAGGAAGGCAGGTTTGAGTGGAGGATAGAATCTAAGTTTGATTCATTTCTGAGTATCTGTTGCCTCATCCTTTGCCTGGCATTCAATAGGAGCAGAAAGGAAAGTGGAGTCCCTTGTGGCCAGGGAGACATTTCTCCAAATTGTAAATAGCAGGTCTAGTAACAAGAGAAAATAGAAAGCTAAGAGATACGCTATAAACAAAATCATTCTGGTGTTTGATAGAGATGGTTATGAGTGAGATCTGCATGGATCCATGTCACTCATTAAAAGGATGATGTCATTTCCAACATCCAGATGTGACCTTTGGTTGGAAGTTGGGTTCAACATAAAAATTTACCATTTTTAAATTACCTCCCACATTTCTTTACCCCTTTAGAAGGTTATGACTAAAAGTAGAACCATCTACAATAATCATTTATAAAATTATATGCAAATAGAAGAAATCATGTCCAAATTAAGGAAAATGACCATGTTTTTCATATTCAATCTTTAGAAAATAGCTTTTAAAATAAGTGCTATCCTATCCTCACTTTTTTATGGTTAATTAGGAGCAAAATATGTGCCCTCAGGATCAGGAGCCTTAGAGTTCACATGATCAATGCAATTGGAAAAAAAATTCTTACCCTGCATATTGAACTTAAAATCTCATAAGAAAAGATTTTATTTGTACTGTTAGAATGGCCTAAAGCCTTCACTTGTCCTAGAAAGTATTGTTAAGATAAAAAATAATTGCAATAAAAGCCAGTCTAAATTGTCCAAAATTTCAGGAAGAATACTCCTTTAGTCTGAAAGTTTAGATTTATTTTTACCCTTTCCAGTATCTGATTTAATCATTTATACTTCATCTTTGAAATGCCATTAATACATTAGAAATCAACTTAATTTTGCAAGAGCTAATTATCTACACTTAGATTTACTTATTGAACATCTTGCTTTTAACTTCCACGTAACATAACCTTTCTGCTTAAGCAGCTCCTCTAGTGACATTATCACCATTTCACTACGTTCATTCTTATGTGGAATTGTAGCCTGCAAGGAACTGGAGGAGGTAAGTCTGGTTGACTTGTTTTAAGATAACATAAAACAATCAATTATTCTTGTCTTTCTAACTTCTTTTCCCCTTTCTTTCTCCTCCTCTGCTTTCCCACCTTTCCCTTTCCAGGTGTGAGACAGATGGTCATGCAGCAGAGAATAAATAAGAGCCTGTTTAATCCAGCTGGTGCTTTTCTTGTCTCACCTGTTGTGTTGCATTTTCTTGGCTACCAAATAGGATCAAGATGTGTGATGCGGATAGGTGGGGGCATATGCCAGACTGTCTCCTCCCCAATATTCACTGGAATACCCATGCAAGTTGTTAAAATATGGAAATACTTTTGCACAGGTTTATAGTTACTGGTCATAGTCTCTTTACATATAACTGCTCCCTTCGTCAACCACCCTGGATCTCCTTCACCGCAACAGGTAGGATCGATAGCTGTCTTAATACAGGGTCTTAGTTCTTATTTTGTGCTTTTCAAAACCACCTTTATTTTTTAATTAATTTTTCTCCTCTGTGAAACCCAATAGAACCCTTATATGTATTTAGAAGAGTAACCAAAAGCAAACCTGCTAGTGTTATTAGTGTTTTAGTGTCATGAAATCTTTTTATACACACACACACACACACACACACACATATAGAAATTTCAGCTCAAGCATCTATTAGCTGTGGACTATGGGTACCTGCCTCAATATTCTTAAGCCTCAATGTCCTCAACTATAAGATGGGAAATATAGTAGTACGTACCTTGCAGAGCTGTTGAGATAATTAACTTAAATCTTATATGTGATGTGATAAGCAATGTACCTGGTCACAAATAAACTCAATGTTAATTATGACCACAGTTTTTTCTGTACTATTTTCTTTCATGCTTGGAGGCAAATCTGCAAAATGCGCTCTTTTCTATCTAGCTCCCAGATATCAGGGTTGAGACAGTGAACAATAAGCCTTCTGTCCTCTGAACTCCCATTCAAATCCCGTTAGAGCAGTCTGGTTGTTTTAGTCAGCTTTTCTGGTACTGGGACTAAATGATCTGACCAGCACAATTACGGAGGAGGAAAGGTTTACTTGAGGGCTCACTGTTTCAGAGGTCTTGGTTCATAGAAGGCCAACTCCATTCTTTGGGGCCCCAGGTGAGGCAGACCATCATGGCCGAAAAGCATGGCAGAGGGAAGCAGCTTGCATCATCAGGAGCAGAGAGAGACTCCACTGTCCAGATACAAAATATATATCCTATAGCCACTTCCCAATTCCCAACTCCTCCAGCCACACCCTGCCAGTTCAATTAATCTCATCTGGGATTAATCCATTGATTGGGTTAAGACTCTTACAACCCAATCATTTCTCCTCTGAACCTTCCTGCATTGTCTCACATGTGAGCTTTTGGGAGACACCTCACATCCAAACCATATCACTAGTCCAATATTTAATATAGTTTACTCATTCAAATTGTTTCCCTATTTTATACAGGTTTCATTACAATTCCTGAAACTTCTCCTTTTCAGTACTTAGCTATACAATTCTCTTCACATACTGTCCTTCTTTATCCTTGTTGTGATCCCTGCCCACTCCCACTTAACTCTTAATGTTAATTTATTTCCTTCCTTCTGGAATTTTCGCCTACTAGTTCTAATATTGTACTTTAGGCCAACATAGATTTCTGTCTCTTCTGTGAAACTTTCCAAGCTATCCAGTCCCAATAATATCTTTTCTTTTGGCCCCTAGCAGAATTTATAGTCTCTGATCTTCATTTTAGGACCAATTTCTCCATTGTTTTTTGTGAGTCTTTTCTGTACAACTAGATTGTACATGTCCTAAAGGCATGGACAGGATTTTAGATGGTCCTGGGAAGTGTCATAAAAGGCCTTTAATGGTCAAGCATTTTTCTGAGAGACCATCAGGAATGTGAGCTTTTCAAAATATGAAAACACTTTAGCTAGAGAAAGGAAAGATTTTTCTTGAAAATCAATAAGCGAAGCAGAGAGCATTAGACAAATTGAGAATGGGTGCTTTTAGAAATCTGCTTTATTTTGTATCTTAGGCTTATGGCGAAATATTTAGTGGGATTGTGGTTTTAATAATTTAATATAACACTTTAACTAAAATTTCAAAATTCACAACCAAAACAGATGGGTGGATTGTCTACTAACTTTTGGCATGGCACCTAGAAATAGAGATAATATTTTATAAGGATCTGTTCTGGCGGTCTGTCTACTATGAACTTCAGAATTTGAATTGCACCTGACTGTAGGGACTACCAGTTTCAGTTAAATAGTAACTGAAGAGAATTTTTTTTTTACTTTATGTTACAATGACAGTAAGAGCCATTGTTTGGGAGTAGTAAACTTTCACAGTATGGACTTAGAAAGTTTTCTAAAAAGTTAATTTAATTTTTTGTACTTTTTTATATTGTGCAAAATACACATAAAATGTGCCATATATGGCTATTTAATATATGGAATCCAAAATGGTGAGAATGGCAAAGTAGATATTGTGGTAGTTACCTCAACAAAAGATACTATTCCATCCTCAGTTTAGGAGATTGGATGTTAATATCTAGAGAATAATTAGAAAAATATCATTTAAAAAAAAGTTAATTTGAGCCCATGAATATATTCTATAAACTCCAATAATATACCTGGTTGTTTTAGTAGTAAGTCTAATCTCTTTTCTTTAGGGGAAAAAAAAAAAAAAAACTAAAGAAACACTTAACCAAAAGTGAGGTAACTACCTTGGCCTAGACCTTGTCCAGATCATCTTTTCCTTTCTGTGTTCTAATTATGAGTAGCCTGTTTCAATTATGAAGATGCCTTCCATTGCAAGCGTCAGAATACCTGGTTCAAATTCACCTGCTTCATGTAACTGAACACCTTAAAGCAACTGGTTTTCAGTGTGCCCAGGTCCAGGGCTTACATGGTGTCCCTGGGACTGGGATGCTCTTTCTGTTTTTGCCTCTATTTCTCAAGCCTAGCTTTGTTATGAGACCTGTTTCTGTTCTCAGGTTCAGGGCAGCAGTTCCCTCTTAGTCATCTCCAGAGGGAATAAGCCAGAAATATTCTTGAATGTTTCCATATATATGTCTTAGAATTAATCGAATCCTCTTGGCCTTGATGGATTTCATATGGGCCTAGGGAACATCCCTGAACCAATCACTGTGGCCAGAGTGATGAAGTGCTTTGACTGACTTACCTAGGCCACATGTTTCTGATATCTGGGTCACATGCTCCACTCTGATAGTTGGGGTTGGATGGAATGGGGGAGAACAGATGCTCAAATGAAGGGGATTCTCATTTATTATGATTTGAAGGGAATATAGGCTGATAGGAATGTGTCCTATAGCCATTGATTCACTTTTAGAATATATTTCTTTATATTTAATCTCAAAATGGACAATTCTTTTTATGATAATTTTACTCTAGCAGTCAAGAACTTTTAGTCTCATGTGACCACTTAAAATTTAGACTTTCAACACAGTCTTCATAAATGATGTTGCTATGCTCTTAATTTGCTGCTATGGAGAAGTACAGTTTAAACCTGAGGGAGCTTGAATGCAGGATGCATAGGGCAGAGGTTTTGCCTAGCTGCCTTTCTGTTTTGTCCCAGTACTTATTAAGTGCTCAAATAGAGGTTTCCTCTTCCACAGAGCACTTTTTGCAAAAGGTGTGCCTTCTGTTACCCTGGATTTATGTTGTCATGTGACCTTTGTCTCTGGACTACTTCTGGAGGTGATAGAAAGATGAGTTCCATCGGTAGCTTTGATCTTTGGAGGGAAGAACACATTTCTAGGGAGAGCTACTTGATAAGTGCTTACTTTAAGTGGAGGTCACTAACTCCATGTTACTTTCTGTGTCTCAGACATAACAGATATTTCTCTTTCTGTTAGCACCTCTGGGGATTCACTATTTAACTTGCTCATACCCATTAACTGTGAGCTCACAGTTAACTCTCAGCTGGGTCCTAATATCCATTTGTAGAAAGAATAGCTTTGTAGTGCACTGATAGTTTTTCTAGACTTGAGGGCAGGGAATAAATGGGACTTTGCACTTCTGACCTATTATCCATAGATACCACTATTTATATAGTGTGTGTCCATTTTATTGTTTAATATAATTTTCTTCCATGTAACAATTATAGTTCAATAAAGGAGTGCAGAAAGAGTCTGGTGCGTTTTATACAAAGTACCTAAGTTTCAATTGTGTAGAACTCACAATTGGCAACTTCAGAATGAGCTACAAAGTGACAAACTCTGTGATCTGTTTTATAGATGAGCAGTACCCTTAACCTGTACACAGCACATCATGGTTCACAGGATGCTCAAACACCAGTGTAATTGTTTTTTTCCTTACTAATAGCACTGTGTAATATCTGGGGCGGAGATTGTTATGTTCATTTCACTCAATGAGAAACTGAAATTCAGACAAGATCAGGTTCATTCAGGGTGCTATGACCCTAGACAGAAAACTGAAATTCAGACAGAAGTTATATGATTTGCTCAAACTCCAGAGTTAAAAATATGCTGAGCTGCAGATTGGCATAATGGCCCAGGCCTGTAATCCCAGTGACTTGGGAGGCTGAGGCAGGAGGATTGCAAGTTCAAGACCAACCTCAGAAACTTAATGAGGTCCCAATTAACTTAGGGAGACTGTGTCTCAAAAAACAAAAAACAAAACAAAAAAAAAACCAAAAAAAAACAAAAAAACTTAAGAAGGGCTGGGGATATAACTCAGTGGTAAAATGCCCCCAGATTCAACCTCCAGTAACCTGGGCCTCAACGCACACACACAAAGGGCAAAACTGTGAGCTTGGCGGTGGCACCTGTAAGTAACTCAAGAGGCTGAGGGAGGAGGATCACAAGTTTGAAGTTACCCAGGGTAACTTACAAAACCCTGCCTCAACATCAAAAATAAGTCTGGGAATGTATGTTCATGGTTAGGCACCCTGCCATCACCACCACTGGGTTCAATTCCCAGTACAAAATTAAAACAAAAACAAAAACAAAAAACAAAAAAGTGACATGTAGAACTGAATGTAACTCAAGTGTCTAAACTCCTAGTCTGGGATCTTTTCCATAGCACCAGCCTTGGGTGTCTCATTTCTAGAGTTGATTCTAAAAAGGAAGGGCCCATTGACATTCATTCCACAGTGCTGACCACATTACCCCTGCTGGGCATCTGCACTGGGTCTCAGCTTCAAAACTTAGGTTGTCGTAGCTGGAAGGTCCACAAGAGGTTCTAGCTGGTCCCAGAGAAGACCCACTCACTGTTTCTTCACTGTCTACCTGCAGTGCAAAACCTTTCTTTCCACTGTCCATCTTCCAGGCCTGTCCCTAAGCCCTATGTTCTCTTCCTTTTTCTCTTTGTGTGACTTTTCAGTCTCCTCAGTTTTATCATGAGACTGGATTGAGTGAGAGATGCATGGCAATACATTCTTATGCCACATGGTTTAGGGATACCCAGCTTAGTGACATCCAGGGAGATGATGGGTTCATTTACACACACACACACACACACACACACACACACACACACACACACACAAACACAAACACACAGAGTGTGAAAACATTACATTATTGAAAATTTAGAAAATTGACTTTCTTTTTTCTAATACATATTTTTCAGAGTCTTAATAAGCACACATGCATGTTTGTATTAGATATTTCCATTTAATTTATTTCATAGGGATTTTTATATATTTCTACATACTTGGCATTGAGCATCTACTATGTATTGAGTGCAGATCTAAACTGTTTTTAATGGTCTTTTCAGTTGATGGATTATGATTTAGTCAGCCATTCATCTATAGGTGTATATTTCCCCCAACTTTTCTACTTTGATGAATAGAAGTGCAATGGATATATTAGGAGATACAGATTTGTAAATGTTTTTCTTAGAATAGATTTCAACAAGTGAAATTACTAGGTCAAAGAGCATGAATATATTTATAGCCATTATTATTTATTGCTAAATTGCTTTCCAGAAAGTTTGTACAAATTTACAATGCTAGCCTCATGGGTAAAAATATTAATATCATTGGGTCCTCATGTTCTTTTAAAAAAAAAAACTTGGACTTTATTGCTTAACTTGGGAAGGCTGAACATTTTTGCATATTATATTTTTCATTTTGTTTGTGAATTATCTGCTTTTGTGTAGGACACTGGATTTATAAATCATGTCACTGCAGGTGAAACAGCTATAGCAGCCAAGTTCCTGGGAGTGACCAACACTCTCATGCTATGATTTTGGTTCAGTCCCTTGTCTTCACCTTTTGCAGGCTCATAGAACAGTGGTCTTGTTGCATCAATTTCTACAAAGATGTTAATGGTCTCCTTTCCTTCTGCTTTGACAAGGCAGCTGCGAAGGAGCCAGGATGCCAGCGTGCAGGAACTGCCGCAGGAAAAAACCCACAGTGGCAGGAAATTACCCTAATAGGGTGAAAATTAAGAAACAACCCATGGCACAGTCTGTTTCCAGGATACAGGAGGTAACTTCACTCCTTAGCAATTATTCTTTTAGAATCAATTTGGTGATTCTTTTCTTTCTTTTTTTTTTTTTTTTAAATTTAGATTTGAACTTGATGGGTGTTCAGGAGAAAAGGATAAAACCTTGGAAAATATTTAATTTTAGTTAATAAAGAAATCATTCTTGTCTTCCTCAATAAATAGAAAATGTAGTTCTTTTGAGGTTTTTCTTGCTCTTTCCTGTTTTGTACAAAAACAACTAGTGTTATTTTAGGTTATGCATTTTCATGCTTAGATGCATGGTAGACACCTGCAGAAGAGAAGGATCATGGGCCATTTTTATTCTTCATTTGCAGACAAAATACAAGGGCTGTCAGACCACTGATATTTGGGGGCTCATTGAGTAGTTATATGAGAGCTCAGGTGGTGCAGTGGAGGACCATAAATGGCATCTGCTTCAGTGATTGAGGAGCAGGTGTGCATGCAGCTACCTGTTTCTGCTTCTGTGTGTGGGGTACAGAGCCCGAGTCCCTTGAAGCTTTCCATCCTTAATTTCCACCACTTTGTCACTTATCTACCCTAAAACTTTAGGAGAATGGGCCACTTCAGCTGTCTCTATTTCAATTATTCTTTTTTGGGGGGATCTTATAAGTCTTGGATTGAATCAGTGTTCTCTTTATTCTCTGAAGCTTTCCTCCAGGGACAAGTGGATGGCTGTTAGAGTATTCAATATTTCCAATTTAATAAATTTAATAAATCTTTTTAGAAATTCTCCCATTCATAACATACCAATTTCAGAGTCTGAAGAGATCTTGGAGTCTGGCTCCTCTAAACTTGCCCTCTATGCTCGTCAGAATTGAGCTATGAAAGGGTCTCAAAATCTAGAAACAATGGGGAAAATGAACAAGATAATATTTAATAAAGATTCTGTCAACATTCTGTAAACATAGGGAGAGATAGTTGAGAATGAGGTTACAAAAATATATGAGATCCAGCTCTTGATCTCAGTTTCTTAATCAAAGATAATAGCAGTAGATTCAAAGTCTAACTTCAATATTATAGAAGAAAAAATACCAATTATATATATTTACCCATTTACTCAAGCACGCAATTATATTTTTTATTCACTCATTGATAATACCAGTGGGCACAGTAGATGTTGGAAAGATCTGCAGAAGGGAAAAGGTACCTGGGTCTTTTAGTCAGCCAATGAGACTTGAATGCTTCCTGTCATGGGTTGCTCTGTCCCTCTCAGAGTTGGCTATACATTTTAAAACAGTTCTTAAAATCTTCTTATTAAATGTTAACTTGAATACCCTGGTCTTAGTCTTGCCATATGAAGAGCTACAGGAAAAATTATAAATCTTTTCTACATTATAACCCAAGAATCGCTGTTTGAAGTCCCAGCTTATCTTTAAAATCTTAGTTTAAATATCGTCTCCTCTCGAGGCTCCCCAGAATTGTTTCTTTTTCCGTATTAGTATGAGCTTGGAGTCCTAAATCTTACTGTATATTAGATCATCCTGGGGAACAATTAAAAACAAGATTCTGGAGCCACATTGCAATATATTAATAAAGCTCCCTGGAAAATCGTGAGGCATTTGGTTCACACCTGGCATTTGTTAACTGCTATACAGAGCAGATGAACGTCCATCTATCAAGACTGTGTGTTCTTCAATGTCTCCTTGCTCAGTTATTGCACTTGTGTATCTTTATCCTTGAGAATATCTCCATTACCACTTATTGAACTGGCATTTAATTATATAACTACCTATCTATATAACCCACATTATTGAAAGGTTTAATTACTTTTGACATTTCACGCAAAAGGATCCCTATAAGCCATTGTCCAAATACTGAGTGGATAAAATGAAATGAAAGTTCTTGAGTGTCAGGGAGAAGTTTAACATGTGCAGAACACTGAGGTAGGAAAACCAAAACACACAAACGCTCCAGGGCATGGCTTAGGCCAGGAGACTAAGGGTAACAGAGCACTACACAAAGAGTTGGGAAACTAGGCCCATTGTCACAGCCTAGCCACCAAATGACCACTGCTGAGTCTCAAGCCTCCTTATCTGGAAAGATACTATATTGGCCTGTATATAACCTTATAATTTGTTGGCTTACTTTTAATACCAAAAATTATTTAAGGTCCTTGATATTAGCCTCTGGATACACACACACACACACACACACACACACACACACACACACACAACCCTACCCGTATCTATACATGGTGTGGGAGCTCTTGTCAGGGAATTAATGCATTAGAAAGATACTGGCCAATGTGTCTGAAGGTCTTATATTGTATCTGGAGAAGTGAAGGGTATTCAAAACTCTTCTTTTTCAAGTGGAGGATGTGAGGGTAGGTAGAAGGTGGATTGGTCAATTAAATTAAGCCCTTTTGAAATCTTTAGGTCCTCAGATAAATAAGGATTCACTGAAATAATTTTACTGAAGACAGTGAGGGCCTTCATTTCTGAGACTTCCTTTGCATGTTTGCAACAGTTACTCCTCATGGCTCTGCTGTATTCCTGGAGACCTGAGTAACTGTTTAACATTCAGGTGGTGTAGAGCCAGTGAGAGCTCCCAACAGAAAAGGGAATTAACTGTTTGGTGTGTTTTAATAAGTGAGTGAGCAAAGATCATGTGAATCGATTATCAATTTGGCTAACTTTCTTGCAGGGCTTGTGTGGAAGAATTAAATGCAAACAGACTGCATGTTTACCAAAGAGGAATGCACCTTGAAGTGGATATTAGCATTCTCAAATGTGATTTTTGTAACACGCTGGAGTCTTTTCTCCTGCTTTCCTCGCTTTTGTCAAGAACATGTGTAGGGAATGAAGGTGGAATCACACACACACACACACAAAACGATCAGATGCAGGACAGGCACACAGAAGACCTCTTCCTTTAATAAGGGCATTTGGGATCTTGAGACAGGCCCACTATCTTTGTTAGTCCAAAGGTCATGGCTAGAGCCTCAGGCTCCAAGGACGCCGGAGGATGACACTGAGTTTGTTCTGATGCTGGATGTGGTGACTGTGCCTAAGAGTGACTATATTTATTTCATCCTGCTTACTTGCCAAAGAGTAGAAAAGACAAAGCACCAAAAAGCTGAACTGATCTTGTCTTACCTCCAGGATGTTCCTGATAAAACAGGAAACGAGAACTAAGAGTCAGCTTTGATTCCAGTTCTTCCCTCCTTCTTCCTTCTTTGTCTTTCTTTTCCAATTCTTTGCTTTCTCACAGGGAGGCATAACTGTTTGTGTATTCCTGGCTGGTAAACATTGTTTCTCAAGAAGGTAGTGTGGAGAGAAAGACACCTGGACCTGTGAGAAAGAGGAAGACCCAGACCCTGGCCACCCACATTTCCAACTAACACCTTCCCCTGCTGCTCTTCTTTACCTTGGGAACAGCTCTGTGATGGCATCTAATGGAGGTATGTGTTACCATGTCCATCATTTACTGTTATTCTCTGAGCACAGGATCGGTATGTGGTGGCAAATCAATCACTGTTATTGAGTGATTGAATAAATAACCTCTCAAGAGCTATGAAGTGGTCAACATTCATTTAACAATGTTTTTCAACTTTGGGACCTTTCCTGGCATTCATAAATTTCTGGGCTTTGTTGTCAAGCACTGGCTTTCAAACAATAGTCTGGTTGAATTTTAAAAGTCTAAAGAGCTAGTGGTCTATTTCATTATTAATGGGTCAAGTAAACTGGAAGGCCAGAAGTTTACTGGACCCAAGGAAGAAAGCTGATTCTAATAAACTATGAGAATTGAAGTGTCATGTCACATTCTTTCAATTCCAAGAAGTAAGTACAGATAACTAAAAGTAGCAAATTCATAGGAAAGTCATCAATGTTCAAGCAGGAGCCTGCAAAAAAGAATGAGGCAAAGGAGTTTGTATGTTTCCTGGTATTTTAGTCAACTTTTCTGTTGCTGTGACTAAAAGATCTGACCAGAACAAATTTATCGAAGGAAAAGTTTATTTGAGGGCTCAGGGTTTCAGAGGTCTTAGTCTTAGTCCATAGAAGGCTGGCTCCATTCCTCGGGCTCAAGGTGAGACTGAACATTATGGCAGGAGAGGGTGACAGAGGCAAGCTGCTCACATCATGGTGATCAGGAAACAGAGAGAGAGTCTCCACTCTCCAGATATGAAATATGTACCCCCAAGCCATGCTCCAATTCCTACCTCCTCCAGACACACCCTACCACTTCAGTTACCACTCAGTTAATCCCTATCAGGGGATGAACTCACTGATTGGGTTAAGACTCTTACAACCCAATCATTTCTCCTCTGAACCTTCTTGTCTCACATGTGAGCTTTTGGGGGACACCTCACATCCAAACCTGGATAGGCAATAGTGGAAATCCTGGTTTAGGCTGGCTCTGGACAGTGGAAATACTTAGGCTTTGGCAATTTCTGTCCTTATTCAGCAACCTGTGTTCAGATGACCCTAACTCCAGGTTTCCCAGGTCACCACTTTAATAACTAGATGATTGCAGATGTCATTTTCCAGATCTTTCCCTCCACAAATCAGAACCTGTACCAGTCTTCTTAGTGCTGGCTGAGTTGATCAACTGTTCATATTTGATTAATTAAAATGTAGTAATATTTGAAGATTTGGTATTTTACTTTCTAGTGTTATTTTTATTTTTACTGTGAATGCATGAATTCTTGATTAGCTCAAATAAGTACATCACTAATATTTAAATTTTCAACCAGGCAGGTAGAAAAGCAGATATTTTTCTCAGTTTCATGTTCCAATGTCATTTCTCAAATCATGTGACTGTCTCCTACCAAGACAGCACATTTTCCCCCTCTTTTTTATCCTTCCACCTCCTCTTTGTCTGTCTCCATTTCTTACGTTTTTCTTTTCAAAGGTGTAAGTACACTCCATAGTCAGAAGTTGTACTTAGTATCTCTTCATGTTTGCAGGAAAGCATCCACAGCATCTGTGAAGTTGGAATTATATGGGTGCAGGCAGGGGAGGAGGAAATAGGTGTGAGGTCATTAGTGGAAGGAAACCCTGAGATGGAACGCTTTGGTACAAAGATTTGGTCCTTCTAGACCACCACCAACTTTGCATCTGGGTAAACTGAGAGTTCTACTGGATTTCTCTGCTTCCTAGCATGGAGGGTTATTATGTAGAGGATTTGGGTCACTGCGTCTCTCCTTTGTGGAAGTCAGAATAAGAAGAATAAGGTTCAGTGCAACAACACACCTAAGATTAATTCAAAAGAAGAACTTCTTGGTAGGCAAGATTTAAATGAATGATTGTGAGTGATAAGTATTTACAAATTGTTACTTTCATATTTTATGGTTTAAGTTATAATACAAAATTAGGTATTTTAGAGGCTCAAAGCATTTGAATGGTATTATTATTTCTTCTTTTTAAATCAACAGTTTTCTTTTCATTTACTTTTTTCCTTTTTTTTTTTGGTGATGCTGAGGATTGAACCCAGGGCCTTGTACTTGCTAAGACAAGTGCTTCACCACTGAGTTACAACCCTGCTTCCATGTTATTATTTCTAATAATCAATGACTGACATAATCTAGATCTGTATTGTCAATATGGTAGCCACTAGTCACCACGGTTGCTGAGCATCTATCTGAAATGTGGCTAGTCTATACTGAAATGTATTGTAAGTATAAAATACACACTGGGTTTTAAAGGCTTTGCACAATTAAAAAATGTAGAATATGTTGATATTTTTATGTGGATCTTACTACTACATAATGTTTATAGTATTTTCAATGTGTTGGGTTAAATAAAACATTTTGTTGAAATCTAGTTTTTTTTTTTTCTTTTTGAAATATAGTTAATAGAAAATTTAGAAAATTTAGAATCAATGGTTCACATTTATGACTGGCTTTATATCAGACAGGGCTGGTGCAGATCACACAAATTTTTAATGTACAAATTTCCTTTAAACACTGAAAAGACATTAAATCATAGCTTACATTCATCCATTTTGCTAGATGAGTTTCATCCTTCCCCCTGGTGTGCTTTATCATCACTGCAAGGACAGCAGTGACAAGGCTGCTTGTCACTCTTGGGTGTGTCTCTTGGGTGTGTGCTCTCAAAGAGCTGGTGGAGCTCTCCTTCAGGAAGCAGCCTTTAACGGACAGGTTTTGCCTGCAACTAAAATAAATTTTTTTTGGAAGAAAACGTCTTATTCCATATACTTTGAGAAAAAAAATTCTTTAATGAAAATGACAAGAGTTCTTTCAACTACCAGTGAAGGATGGGTGAGTCTCATATTGGAGCAATTCAGATCCTTAGGATTTCTTCTCTGGTATAGGTCATTTAAATGATCACTTGCCTAGATAGTCAATTAGGCTGTAAGAGCTATGATATTACTTAAGATTGGATTTGAGTGTAAGTAACAATAAAATCCAACAAATACGGGCTTTAAAAAGATAGTATCCTGCTTCTCTCCTATATGAAGTGTGTTGGTACGGAGTCCTGAGTTGGGATAGTATCCTTAGGGACCTAGGCTCCTTCCTCTGCCTTCTTTGCCTGTGGTTCTCTCTCTCATCATCAGAGATGATGTCCTCTCCATTGCAGTAGGGGAGGAAAGGAAGAAGCAAAAGAAGAGGTGTGAAGTTTATGCAATGCCTGTTTCCTCAAGAGTTGGAAAAACTGCCACATGACAATTCTACTTACATCTTATTGGCCAATATTTAGTTTGAACAGCTGTGTGGTTAGCTAAAATTTCTGGGATTATAAAAGATGAATATTGAGGTACAATAGTCTTTGACCATTGCATTGTTACACATTATAGGCATTATTTTACAAGAAATCTATTATTTTCTGTCTGTTAATATGCAACATAGTTACATCATATAACTCTGAGTAAAAATGCTGGAAAGCCCATTTCAAGTTCCCACTCAGGTTTGTGTTCTGTGTAGGGAGACATTTGGCCCTATTCCTTAAGCCAAGTTATTTCTGGAGAATAGCTATCCTATCTGATGATACAATAATAATAATACTTTACATTTGGGCAGGGATGTAGCTTTTAACCTATTAACTTGCCTTTGCATTTTTTGGACACAAGGATTTTTTGTCTTTTTTAAATATATTTTTTGGTTGTTGATGGACCTTTATTTTATTCATTAATTTATATGCAGTGCTGAGGATTGAACCCAGTGCCTCACACATGCTAGGCAAGCACTCTACCACTGAGCCACAACCCCAGCCCCATGGACACAAGATCTTGACACATAGTCAGATAGGGTCTGCCTGATCCTTGTTAAAATGTATAGAGGATCACGTACAACAGGATTTAATGAATATGACAAAAAGATTTGCTCAGGATGCCTGAAATCACCCTTTAGAATGAGAAATAGACATATGGGGTAAGGTTCCTGGTATAAACCCAGGTCAGGCAAACATGGAACTGGTATGTCATACATGGAAGTCTCAGGATAGAACGCTGAATACATGAGGACACATCCCTGCTGCAGTATGTCCTTCCATGGTTAGTGACCCATGGCTTCATGATGCCACTGGGAAGGAACCCAATATTAGAAGTCACTAAGGTTTTGGAGAAATCTGATATTTTGCTTATATTTGCCTTGAGCAATGACTTTTCTGTGCATAACTGTTGCTTCACACAGTTTCCTTTAATTCCATAAGCATTTCCCAAAATTTGAACTTTCTTTTCAATAGGAGTAACCCTGGAGTTTCTTTCTGTAACTCCTTCAAAAGGGCCATAAACTCTTTTTACTAAATACTTTGTAAGAGGATCAGCTTTTCCTTTCTCACTTGGCAAGATGATTGTCTTTTTATAAATTATTACATTAAAGCTTTGAATAAAAAGCCATTCCTTTAATGTTATATAGAGCATATTTATAGCTCCTTTAAAAGGTCCCCAATTTAACAAATTTGCATGATTTCACAAGCTTCACACATAGTTTCCCAGATATTTATCATAGTGCATGTCAAGAAAGCATGTGGAATTTTGAATCAGACTAATTTTGGTTTTAATACTACCTATTTTTACTGGCTTTGCTGGGCTTAATAACTGTGTGGCCTTGGTCATGTCACTTAACCATTCTAAGTCCTAGCTATAAAATCACTTTTTTAAGATCTATCTTTCAGTGTTATTGTGAAAATGGAAATAATTTATGTAAAGCACTTAATGTAATGCCTGGTATTAAACAGAAGCTTTATAAGCTCTAATGTTATTATTTTAGGCATCAGATTCTAGTCTACATGTTACAGATTTTTCCAGTTTACACACATTCCAAGGGGACATGATTTAGTGAGTTAAAGCCTCCCTTCTCTTTCTTGCTCTTCCTTCACACCTTTTCTCTCTTTCTCTTTAACTTCTCTCCCCTCCTTCCTTCTCTTCCTTCTTTAGCCTTCATCTTCTCTTGCCTCATTCTCAATGTAAAATTTTTGCCTTCTTTAATTTAGTCTCAGAAGTTCAATATTTTCCTTATCAGCACATCCCTTTGATTGAAATCCATAACTGGATTTCAAATACTAAGGATGTCAAATCATTTCATTCCCATTCAGCTGTAATTTTCAGTTTACATTTTATAAGTTCATAGCACAGGGGTTAAGCCAAGTGAAGCCAGGCTTGGGTTTTCTCCTCATGATGACAATAAGCTGTTGACAAGATCGGATCTGAGCATCTTGCACTCTCCTGCTTCTTGTTTCTTTGCCTTGGGGGTGGGGAAAGCAACTAGCAAGTCAAGGCAATGGATGGAGCAGGGTAGGTGTGAAGAGTGCAAGCCCAGGCTCTGCGAGTCCTGTTGCTAGGCAACAGCATGCAGGGAGAAGACACATGCATATGCCTGCTAGCATCCTGTTGTCTTAGCAACAGAATATTTGGATGGAGGGAGGAGGGAGGAGGAGAACTGGGTTCAAAATATTCAAATTTCCCAGGATCCTAGGGTACTCCTTGTCCTGAACCCCGTGTGTTCATTGTCCTAATCTTCCAGGATTCACTGAAGCTGAAGTTTCTATCATTTTCTGATTCTTTAGTTTATCACTCAATGTTTGTGTGCAGTCTTTCCTCAGAGTTCTCATTTGCCCCAGTCATATTGCAATTCATTACAGCCTCTCCACCTCCTAGTCCACTGGTGCCCCACATGGCAGGGCCTGTTCTATGGAATTTAAAAATGATTCCTTGCTCTATCTGCAATCATGTGGGACAGAAATGAAGTGTTCACTTGTATGGAAATTTAAATTTCCCAGGTTTTTGGTATGTGAAAATTATGGTAAGTCATTATTGTTAGGTCCAAGGCTGTCACCTGTGAGCTTTTCAGGCAGGTCCAAAGACTAAGGAAAAAGACAAGAGGATGGACTCCTTTCTCCAGTTGGACTCTGTGGTATTCAGAAGTTATTACCTTTTGTTCTGTCTTTTTACTCATCCTTCGCACTTAAACATTTGCCCATAAATGTTAGGTCCATGATGTCTTTGTCTCTGAGTTCATTTCTGCCATGCACGATTCCTGGCACATGGTAGATGTATTTATTTGGATGGCTTGGGAACTCACACAATGTGAAAATACTTTGAAACTACACAATGTGATGTATAAACATTAGCTACTATTTCTGTATGCCTGGCAGTACTCTTGTGCCCTTTGGTCACCAGACTATCTTGTTTCTGTGACCACTTCCTGCCTTTGGTCCCGTGTTGGTGACTATGTTCCTGCCTTATTTTCCAAAATCTTATGCCCTTCTTTTGAAGACCTGTCATGTTCAATTTCTTATGATTGAAGCTTCAGCTTTTACCTGTATCCCCCAGAGAGCTTGTGTCTTAATCTGTTTTGGGCTACTATAAGAGATTATCTGAAACCAAGTAACTTAAAAAGAACAGAAATGTATTCCCACAGTCCTGGAAGCTAGGGAGTCTAGGATTAAGGTACCAAGGACTGGTGAAGGCCTTCTTCCTGTGTTCTTGCATGGAGGAAAGCAGGAAGGCAAGAGCAAACCCACTTCCGTAAATCCTTTGTATAAGTGGCATTAACCTGTTCATGAGTGTAGAACCCTTATTACAGAATACCTTCAGGAAGGGCCCATCTCCCAGTGCTGTTGCACTGAGGATTAAATTTCCAGCCCATGAATTTGGGGGAATATTCAGACCATAGTACCTTATAAACCAACCCTGTGATTGAGTGTCTGCCTTCAGCCTTCAGATTTTCCTAATGCTGGCTATTTTACCCCAGGATATTTACCATTTTGTTCTACTGTCCCACTGTGGATCTGTAATCACAGGACCTTTTTGAGGCCATATGCTTTCTTGGCATCCACATTATTGTAAATTCTATGGATTCATGTACCCACCTAAGGAAGTACTTAATTTTAGATCTTTTCCAGTGCAGCCAATTCTTCTATTTTGAGGAGTGTCGGTAGAACCAGAGTCATTTTTAGTCATCTTCTTTTATATTATGATAGTAAATTTGGCCCATTTACTCCCACTTTATTTATATTTCTTTACACAAGGGATCTTACTCTATGTATTTTTTCTACAATGTGATATAATTGAGAACTTAATTATTTAAGGCATAAGCTATTATTTAATTTTTTCATGGCAAATATATATGCTATTAGATATAGAAAGAAAACAGTTTTTAAAATCTTGCTCGATATCTAGTGCAAGGTTAAGCACATAGTATCAAATTAAGAAATCCTTTTTGAATTAAATTGAATCAAATTAATCTTCACCCATGAGATAGGACTTTCTTTTGCTAAGCTTTTGAATTTCTTCCAATGTAGAAGTTGCTAGCGTATGGCCCAGTATCTCAATGAAATAATTAGGATCTTACATAGCAGCCAGAGGCTGGTTCTCTTTAAGTGGTGCATTGTTTACTTTGTACCAGCTTTACATTGTGACTCTGTATGCCCGGAATTAGTGTGCATCTTCTGATTTTTGCAATAAAGCCTTACTGAAATTCTAGTTCACTGCCACAGATTTCTGCTGGAGGGATAAGATGGTGTGTCTGGCAGGGTATAAATACAATGGCCCAGTCAAGGGAAATTTTCATCTAGAAAATGTGAAAGTTGCATAAGTTGAATCAAATCAAGTTAAGTGACAAAGATCTTCTGAGTCTCTTCCTCTGTTTCTCTCTCTCTGTATCTCTGCCCCCACTACACGTAAGATATTTATTTATTTTTTACTAGAATCAATCAAGGAAAGATACATTTATTCCAGCATGCCACTAACCCACTAATAACTCAGGATCCTATAGCAGGAAATGAAGTATGCCACAGGCTTGACTTGATATTCCTTTCCCTATCCCTCACCTTTTCACCTTTCTCTCTCCTATCTATCAGTCTTCTTATTCTGCTAGTTGAAATTTTTGCTGCAGATTCTCTTTATTCTTCTTAGAGGATCCAGCCATTACCCCACCCCTTGTTTGCACATGCCCTTTAGTTCAGAGGTAAGGGCAAAGTTTGCATATTGTACCTGATTAGATTCCTGAAAGGAGGCACCAAGTGGGGCAATCAGATGGAGTAGGTGGAAGCATGGGGGCTGACTTGGTGAGGGTTGTGGTGCTATTGGTCCAGGGAGGAGGCAGAGGAAGAATTTTCTCCATCCAAACAGTCTGTTAACCTTAAGGCTCTGTGTGGAGGACTCTGGTTTACAGAACAGTGTCTGGGAAAAGTAGGCAGAATATCTCTCTGACATTGCTGGTTATGAACCTCACTCAACTGAAATATAACCAGGCTCTTCTCTGGATTCTCAGGTACATACAAAGCTGGTTTCTTCAAAGAATTAGACCTGTTGCAAAAGGTCTGTTCTGTCCATTCAAGGTAATGTATGTCTCAAGTTGATGACTGAAAATCACCTTCATATTTTCACTGAAGAAACTGCCCTGCTCCACCCTCAAGTTCTTGTCTTTCAAAGGATGAAGAGAATAGAAGCTGATGGATACGATCCATAAAATATCCTTCCCATTTTTGAAATATGATTAAATATGAATTCCACAATTCAGCAGCAGTTATAAAATAAACCAGGATGGTCTCTGGAACTCCTGAATCACATGGAGGGATCAGGGATCACTGCCAAGGTACCCTGGGGAGTCCTCCAGAATGATGGAGAACCACATTCTATGTCCCTAACTTGGGAACACATTGGAAGCTTTGCAGCATAGAAATAGGAGGCACCTTTCCAGAGCATGGCTTGGTGTTGCCAGAGTGGCAGTGTAGACTCCCAAATTCCTTGCCTTGCTCACCTTTTCCAGTTGCACAGAACTCTGGAACTGTAGACAAGGATCTTCAATATTCACTTCCAAAACGTACCTTGAGGAAAAATTGGTGGGGTTGTTCACTTGTAAATACTCCATGAATTGAAGATTCTGGAAAATACCTGTGCCCTCAAAACTGAAATTTTATATTTGGCCTCATGTCATGCTCTTTCTATGCTGTATGTGCGATATGGAACAACTGCTGCCATGGGATCACCCAGAATAAATAAATCACCTTCATGGAAATGCCTCCATGTATGTGTGGGTGAGTAATACGTTGTGACCTATTCTCTGTTCTCTGTGCAGAATGCAGGAAATGTGTCCATCTCGCACCTTGTCAAAATCTTACTGTGGCTGTAGTACGCGCTGGTGATCATTGTCCTTTGTGCAGAAACTCTTTTCTGATTCTTATATGAAAAAATCACCGGTTCATTCATCACTCATCAATCATTTTCCTTAGTGACTCGTCATCTGAAAGTTTCACTCCTTAGTCCTCCTTTCTGAGGCTGGTAAATAGCATGTCATTCTAGCAAAAGGCAGAGGGGGTGGCAGCCCATCTGGACCCTCAAGTTTGATTTCATATTTATGAAACAGCTTAAATGTCAGTTTGAGTGAAAAACGACACCTTCTCCAGCTTCTCACATTAATGCCTGTAGCTGCCACTGAGTATTTCTTTCTGTCTTTCTCTTTCTCTTTTCTTTTCTTTTCTTTTCTTTTTCAAGGCAGCTTGTGGTTTCCTTACTAGGCTCTGCTAAAGCAGCAACGAAAAGAGATGGAGGACCAATGGATGGATAGATGGATAGACAGATGGATGAGACCACAGTAGATATTATCACCAAAGAGAAGAAGGACATGAATTGAAGCAAATGAAACAAAGATGAAATAGAAGAAATATTCTGGTTTTGTTGGGAGTTAGCTCAATGGTGAAGATCTTGAGATATTCTGTTATTATTTTGGTTGAAAAAGGTAAACATAAACATTTGGAAAATAAAGCTTCAGAAAAATAAGTCATCTACAATTCTACCATTCTAACAATTGTTAAGATCATTTGGATGTATTTCTTCCAAATTATTTTTTAATGTACACGTGGTTTCTAAGATTCAAAATAAATTGTGCATATATGGAACTTGGGACTTTGAAACGCCTTAGAACTTCAGGAAAATCTTAGCTCAGATCCAAAAAAGGCTGACTGCCCAGGGGAAAAGGCAAACAAGGTCACGAGTAAATGCCTTCAAGGCAGTCTGTCCCTGTCCGCTAGAGGTTTAGGATAGTTTCATTAATGAGAATTTTTGCTCTTGCTAGAAGACTGGAGAATTTGTGCAGCACAGAAAAATAACTTAATGAAGATGCACACGGGGTTGCCTATCCAGATGCCCACCACTTACACTGAGCTTTCGTGTCCCCAGAACACACTGACAGAATGGGGATGAGAGAGAACTCAGTTCATTGCTGTGAGGACCCAGTAGGTCGAGTTCTACCAGGGTAAATGATCTGCCTTTCTTCAGCCGTCCACTTGGGGGAAGCTTAACAGGGAAGGGAAGTACTCTCATCTTTCCTAGGTACCCAGCTTGAGAAATAGAAAAAGGGTTATCTGCCTTAATGAGAGGTTTGAAGACATTTCTAATGCAAGAGAGAAAACAGTGAAGGTAAGGAGCAAGTGGAGAAGAGAGGAGGAAGTAGGTCTTGCAATAGAGATAAGGGTGACAGAAAGAATGAAGGGACCCCTCCAGCAGTGGAAAGAATACAATCTTGGTCAAAATGACTTTAGCCTTCCTCAAACCTCTCCAGCGATGGCCTCTGTCAGTGCCAGATGAGCCATGCTAGGCAGGAGATGTGGCCACCCTATTGGAAGTCAGAGGTCCTTGCAGACTTGCTAACATCACGGTACCAGACACAGTTATGGTGGGTAGAGTAGTTCCAGCAGTATAGGCAAAACAAGCGAGACACACCAGATCACAGACAGCTTTTGGGACAGTGTTTTATTTTGATCATCAGTTTGTTTTGTTCAAAGCAGAAGTATTTGTTGGGAAAGAAGGAGATACTTCATCAGGTTTGTACATGGAATTGTCTTTGTCCTCTCTGGAAGGAAATCATTATTATCTTTTTAGGATAAAATAAGAGAAATGCCACTAGATGAAAATCTGAGGAGGTCTCCAGAAGAGTAAAGGGGACCTCTACTAGGTCATTGCAAGTCCTTCACTTATACCATGGAAAAGAATTTCAGGATGTGTCAAAAGAGGTACAAGTAGTGAATTATTTAGGAAAGCAAGCAATGGAGCAGGTGTGCACTCAAAAGAAAATGAAGTGTGGGTGCCCACAAATCAGATCTACTTCTGGGATCCTGGACATTTTTAAAGGAAACTTTGCAAATGGTATGCTTGAGAGGTACACAGGGTGGTATCAACTTGGTGAGCTCAATTCTTTTGAGCATGGAGCACAGATCAATTCATGGTGATCTGGTTCTTCTCAGAATCTTTAGGTGGATGTTATCTTGTTAGTAAATAACGCTAACAATCTTATAGGACTACCTTTGTCATGGATCTCACAGTATCTCTTTCTAGGTTTTATATAATTGGTAAAAAATATACATTAAGCTAACAAGCTAATTGTATATCTAAACACTACTTAAATGAGTTCAAAATACTCTAGAATTTGTATTCTTTTGAAGATTCAGGCCTGGGAGTGAAGGTAAAGGTAATTTTGGAGTCTATTTTTTTTTGGTTACCAGGGACTGAACCCAGGGATGCTTAACTTAACCACTGAACCCTTAGCCCTTTTTATTTTTTATTTTGAGACAGGGTCTTGCTAAGTTGCTTAGGGCCTTGCTGTGTTGCTGCTGCTGGCTTTGAACTTGAGATCCTCCTATCTCAGTCTCCCACGTCACTGGGATTATAGGCCTGCACCATCACACCCAGCTCTCTGGAAATCTTTAGATTCCAATCTACAGTCCTATTTCTTTCACTTTTGGTCTCCTTCCTACTTGTCCTGATTGCTTCTGTCTTGGAAGAAGAGAAACTTCACCTCAGTCCAGAAGCTCCCTTAACAAGGTTGATCGCTCATCTGGGTGTGGTGATGCATGCCTGTCATTCCAGGGTCTTGGGAGTCTGAGGCAGGAGGATTCCAAGTTCAAAGCCAGCCTCAGGAACTTAGGGAGGCCCTGTCTGAAAATAAAAAAATAAAAAGGACAAGGACTGGGCTTGTGGCACAGTGGTTAAGAACCCCTGGGTTCAATTCTTGGTACAAAAACCAAAAAACCAAAAGAAAAAAAAAAAAAGAAGAAGAAGAAGAAAAAGAGAAAGAGGGAGAGAGAGAGATCTCAATTCCAGAACTTTCTGAACTTTTAATATGCACCTTTAGACTGAAGTTTGAACATATTCCTAGTCAAATACAGTAACTAACCCCAACTAGAGGAAAGAATGAAGTTTTTCCTTATGATATCTCCTTGTCTTTTTAGTCTTTTTTCTTCTTTTTTAATTGATTCTCTTTAGTGATAAGCGACAGTAGAATACGTTTTGACGTAATTATAAAAGCATGGACTGTATCTTGTTCTAATTCAGTCTCCAGTATCTCTCCTTCCCCTTTCCTCCCCCACCTCCTGATCCCTTCCCTCTATTGCTCTTTTCAGTCTTTCTTATACCCCTTTTACTTAGGATGGAAGTTATTTAAACATTGGTCTTATTTTCATTAAAATGAGACTTTAAAATTTACCCATTGCTACCTAGTCTCAGTCATTAATTTTAATGGTTATAATTTTTAAAAATTTAATTTTATGGATATAACGTATTTAATTGCTTCTCAATTTTAGGTCACTTGAGTTGCTTCTATGTCTTGTTATTAAAATTTTGCTTTGTTGAATATGTCATAGCATATCCCCCATCACTGCAAGTGTTAGATTTTCTTCTTTGGGCTCTATTCCCGGAAATGGAATATCTGGGTCAAAGAGTGTGAATGTTCTTGGCCTCTTGAATCATATGAGATAAAGGGACCAAAATAAGACTTGCCTCAGTTTTGCTGAGGATCATTGCATAAAAGCACTGAAGAGGATCAACACAAAAAGTATAATCAGCATCAAGCTTTTAAGTTCTGGCAGCGTCTTAATTAATTGTGGTGGCCCCCAAGTTTTTGAATGTGAACAAAGAAGAAAATTGGTTCTTAGATGTTTCATAGTGACAAGAAGAAAAGAACATTATTAAAGTTAGTATGTTTGCTGCAGTCAGTTCTGGACAAAGGGAGGGAAAGAGAAAGTGATCCTGGCTTATGAGGCCTGAGGAAAAGCAGGAAGTAGAGGGTAGCAGCACTGAGGGAAGACAGTGGCACTTGAATCTGCAGCTGTGCATACTGCTGGAGAGGCAGTGCTGGCCAGGAGTGCTGGAGGGAAAACCAGAGGAAGCCATGTCCTAACAAGGTGGTACCTCGCTTCCGCAATGGAAACTAGTAAATCTAGGGTCAATTATCTGAAATAATTCAAAAAATTGGATATTTTGATTGATTTACAAGGACTTAGATAACTTATTTATAATTGCATTCTATACTTTTTCTGATTCTGAGAATAAAAACTGCAGAAAATTTAAAAAGTATAGAGAAATAAAAGAAAGTAGAAATATCACAATTCTTATACCAGACATAATGGTTACTGGAATTCTGTTTATTTCATTTCTAGTCTGAAGGCATGTGCACACATGCACACACACAAACACACACACACACTCACACACAGGCACAAATGGGATGAGGCTGCACATAGGGGTCTGTGGATTACTATATCAAATGGATATACTAAAATATATTTAAATGTCTTATATTGTTGCCATTCATACTATTAAAAGTTCTGCTACATCTAGCATTAAGAGGTATATTCTTTATTTTTCTTTTACATTTTTAATGTGTTTGAAAAATTGTTCACACCACATTCCTTGACTGGAAATAATTGAGTCAAAAGATGAGAGCAGTTTTAAAGTTCTGTCACACCGAGACCAATAGTGCTAGAGAATACAGATCTTAGCCCAGCTTGCCAGCAAAGGGTTCTGTTTTGTTTTAAAATATTTGATAGGTGGGGAAGGGAAGGCAGGGAAAACCTGATCCCTCCCTTTCCCCATCTATCTCTCTGTCTTGATGCTAAAATTGGTTTTTCTTAAGGTAAAAGAAAAAAAGAGCCTTCAAGGAAAGCCAGGGTTAGAAAGAAGATAGCTACAGCAAGAACATGTGTTGAGAAGAACTGAAGAGAACTGGATTGTAAAACTCA
Organism: Sciurus vulgaris; assembly: GCF_902686455.1. Lineage (NCBI taxonomy): Eukaryota > Metazoa > Chordata > Mammalia > Rodentia > Sciuridae > Sciurus > Sciurus vulgaris. The sequence continues at coordinate 69,024,243 of NC_136470.1, read as the reverse complement.
GAGGAGGTTGGTTTTGTCCCTACCTTATATTATTCAAAAGCATATTCAAAAAGACAATAAAGGGGCTATTGGTAACTCTTGATGTTGTTATATCATGAGAGAGACAGAGAGACTGACCAACCGAGAGAGAACCAACTTTGGTCCAGAAAAGGAGTGCTGCCTAAAATCAAAACTGTTTTGAAAGTGTGTGAAATATAAACCACAAAAGAGTCATTGTCCTTCTATTTTATATGAATTCAGGGTCTTTTGACTAATATGCATTTTTACTAGGAGGTCTAACTATTGGAAAATTCAACCATCACAATTTTTGGTATTAGAATAATTTTATTTTGGTTTTTAACATTATTCAGAGTTATGCCTTTTATTTTCACTTTATCTACTTTTTTGTAAATCTAATGTCAAGGGGAATTCTTTTTCTGGAATTGACTGACTTTTTTTGTCTGTGGTCTTGTTTGGGAAGCACTCTTCCATGTCTTTGATGGAAAGCACACGGGTCCCTTCTCACATTCTTTAATTGTTCTCAACCATCCTGGTTTTTCCCCTAGACTTTTGATTGTAATTTTCACTTTGTATTTATACAATTTAATCTTGTAATTGCATATCTCTTTGGATTGCCCTATGGTTTTGTGTCTTTAGGCTAAATTTGCTTTCAAAAAGCCTCCGAGTCCTCTCGTCTGCCTCCAGGCCGGGTTGGAGCCGTGCAGAGGTAAGATGCCAGTGCACTGACTGCTGTGGTGGAAGCATGGCAGCTGTTGAGAGCAGAAGTGGTGCAAAGGGAAATTTCTCACCCTGTTAAAAAATATCCCCTCTTATGTTCCACTAATGACAGCTTCATTTAAGCTAGTGCTTCTCAATCTTGTTCAGTTGGCAAAACACCTGGAGGAAGTAGTGTTCTGAGAAGGACTCTATGAAATATTGATATACTTAATTCCATTTACAAACTAAGAACACTTAACCAGCAGAAAATATGCTGCAATGTGAAATCACTTCCATAATCACATAGGCCAAGGAACTCAGGATGATTCTAAGTTTTCCCTGTTAACATTAATGTAGTACTTAGTAATTTGTCTTGTCATTTGTTGAGACCAACAACCACAGCAGTCATGAAAGATTTAAGAACACTTTTGGTTTCTCATGGAATACAATTTTAAATTGAAAAGATTCTATTCACTGAAATGTCTTTTCATTGTGAATTCAGATATAAGCAAATATCATTATTTAATTTCAGCAACAAAATACCTTAGATTAGCATTTCTTGCAAACTACTGATTTGTCCTGTTAACCTTTTCTTTTAAAGTACAAACATCCCCCTTAGAGGTTAAGCTGAGCTCCAGTGACATCCTAGTGTGAATTTCCTTAATCAGATCATCACCTGCTGCCTTATGAATATCAACTGCTCTGTTATCTATTTACTTTTCTACAGTCTATAATTGGGGTTTCCAACTTGTAAATTTCAGCTGTAGATTCCTAGGCTTCAGATATATGACTGCTGTTCCAATCTTTCAGACAGTGTTGAGTTCAACTTGGAGTCTTCATCTTCTTTACTATCTTTCAAAAAATAATAATTATTTCATGTTTTATTACAAAGTTTTGCAACACTTGATAGCTATGACAACTCATAAACCTGGAATTTGGTCAGGACTTGGAGGGAAAGGTATACTTCTGCTCCATATGGAGTCCACTGGGGGTAGCTCAGTTGAGAGTGGGGCATCCATTTCTCACATGACTTGCTCATGGTTGGGGAGTCATGAAGGCTGATGGCTATAAGCAGTGGTGTGCTGGAGCCAGTTTGTGTTGATTTGCAAAGCCAATTGTGTACATCTATTTTTCTAATCCATGTCCAATGACATCATGTTTATAGTTTGAAATCAACCATAGAGTATTTATACCAGATAAAATGGCAAGTACTACAAATCAGAGCTTTCTCCCACCACCATACACCCTCAAGAGTTGGTAATTCAGCATTTAACAGCATACCACTAGCTTAAGCCTTCTGGGGTTGAGGGCCAGGGTCTCAGGATCTTTTCTATGGGTCTTCCACATGGCTGGGATGGCTTCAGACCATGGTGACTGGGTTCCATAGATGAGCATCCCAAGAAAAGGAGGGAGCATCAGGCAGAAGCTCTGTCAGACAGCTTTTATAGCTTAGCCTCTGATGTCACACAGCACCATTTATGCTGTGCTGCATTAGTCCAAGTAATCACAGAAACCATCCTCAGGTCAAGGGAGGGAACGTAGCCTTGACCTCTTGCTGAGATAATGACAAATTATGGATAAGCACATGAAATTAAAATCATTATGGTGGCCATTTTTGGATAATACAGTATGCTGAATCCTTATATCCATGAATCCTTTTGTGCAACATGCTTTGGATATCTGTAAGAATAATTTGGATATGTAAAGAAAGGGCATGGAGTCATAAAATCTGTGATAATCTGTGTGAGCAGAGAGGAGGAGTTGGCAAGGGACAAATGTGCTCATCAAATGGAGGAGAGATTGCCCTGTTTCTATGCAAAAAATCTAGGTAACATTTGTATTCCTTTCTTCTTGCTGTGTGATAAATTACCACAAACTCAGTGCCTTAAAACAACAGAAATTTATTATTTCATAGTCCCTGTGGGTCAAGGTCCAGCACATTTTAACCAGATCCTCTGATCAGGTTCTCCGAAGGGTGAAGTCCAAGTTCTTTTCTGTGCATAATGACTTGTTCTCAAACTGTTGACAGAATTCCTTTCCTTGTGGCTTTAAGACTGAGGTTCCTTTGTCTTGCTAGTTGTTGGGATGGGGGCTGCTCTTAGCTGTCCAGTCTGTTCTCAGTTCCTTATCACTTGTGCCTCCATCTCAGCATGGAGAATCTCTCTCAAATTGACTCTGACTTCTCAGACGAACTGGAGAAACCTCTTGGTCTTTAAAGGCTCATATGATTAGGTCACATTTTCCAGCATAACCTCCCTCTTTTAAAATTCAACTAACATAACCTATTCATGGAGTAAAACCTATTAAGTCCATAGTCCTGGGGATTATTTTGGGAGAGTTGACTGGAAATCTTGGAGACCATTTTAAAATTCTGCCTACCCCATTTGAATGACAGATACTGCCTTCCTGAGCAGTTAAAAAAACTTTTCCAGCTATATGCTTTGGTGTATCATTTAAATTATCCAAGACCCAGTTTCATCATTTGGGGGAAAAAAAAAAGTTAACAGTATTAGTAACCTCTATTCCACAGGACTATCCTGAAACTTGAGTGACTGAGTGAATGTCATGGAGCTTGGTCCAGCTTCAGCTCTGCTGATTTTGCTTTGCAGAAGCTCTGCTCCCCACAATCCAGCTCTTTCATCAAGATTAAATTTAAATTCTCTGTGTTCAAATTTTCTTGATCTTAGCATCTCATCATTCCCAGATCTCCCCTTACATTTTATGCTTGTTTTTATGCTATTTTGTAACTTTTCAATATAGTGTAGTCTAATTTCCCTTTTTAACCTGGAGCTCATTGAAAACCTTTGCGTTGCTCACAGAACTTAAAAAAGCCTTAGCATAATGCCTCTCATACAAGAGGGGCTCCTTAAATATTTGATTGGAGAATGAATGAAGGTGAAGTTGCTGGGCTAGCAAATAGCATTAGAGTGATTATTAAATAAAAGAGCCAACTAAGCTACAGCTGGAATTTTTGTTCCTACATTTTTAACATAGAAGATACTTAGCTGAACTCTCCTGGAATAAATATCTTAGTTCAGTAGAAACACAAACTATGACCTAACACATTTTGTCAGATTGCCACCAGAGTATGGCTGAATTTCTTTTCTTCTGGTCTTAAGATTGAGGTCCCCCTTGTCTTGCTCGTTGTTGACTTGGGGCTATTCTCAGTTTCTTGAGGCTGCCCTCAGATCCTTGTCACTTATGTCCCTGTCTAGGAATGGAGAATCTCCCTCAGGTTGCCATACATCTGGGAAAGCAACAAACATGCCTATCTCTAGTCTTGGGACTGTGTCTGTGTAGTACAGTATAATATGCATTGAATGGATGGATGAGTGGACAAGTTTTGGTGTGGAATGGCTTTAATGGAAAAAAAAAATACTCTTAGATGCAATTCTGTAGCCTCGCCTTGTCTTATCCAGTTCACTGTCAGCCATATGAACAGGAACTGGAACTCATATATGAAAGATCCTGAATGGGCTGTAGGGGCTGACCACATCTACACATATTTCAGTCTCTAAGGATCAAAAATCCTGAGTTCTAGAGACAATGCCATTAGTTCCATAATACCAAGTTCTTGAATCCCAAGAAGATCTTCCTTCACAGGAGCTTAGACTCCCAGCAGGCAATAACCTCAAACAGCTTTCCAGGCAGGCTCCCCTCCCACAGACCCAGGGGTAGCATCCCTCACCCCCAGGGCCAACCAGATAAAAATGCCACAAGGAAACCGTGTCAAAAAGGAAACTCAGAAATCACAGTCTGCATTGTCTGTAATAAAGTGTAAATCCAGCAAAGGTGGTGGTGAAGTGATTAAAAATAGCAGGGTTATTATGCTCAACTCTAATGCATTTAATGTAACAATAGATTATTTCATTGTCATTAAATGAAGGGAAGGTAGGAGGATCTAATTCTATCTCTAGATTCCTTAATAAGTACTTCATTGTCAGTGAAATCATTTACATTGTTCAATTTCCAAATACAGGGAAAGAAGGTACAGTGGCATGTGCACTGCGCAGAGAACTGAGAGCGGAGAAGGACTTCAGGCCCCAGCGCAGAGGTAAGCAGCACCTAGGAAGGAGGCTGGCGATGAACTGCTGCTCGTTCTGAGATGAAGTGCTTCGCTGTGGTGGAATCAGGGAGGTAGTGTTTTGGTGAGATGGAATTGACAAATGCTTCACTTTATCTACCTCCTCACATTCCCATGAACGTGTGATTTTGTGGCAGGATTTGGAGATGAGGTTTTCTACTGTATAGGCTTCCTGTCAGGATGAATGAAGACCGTGTTAGCGGGACTGCATTACCTACCGTGGTCTGTAGGCGGAGCTTTTGCTCTAGATTGAATAACCTGCAGATTCCAGGCAGGAGCTGCTTTCCCTGCTGACATCTGCTCTGGACATGGCAGAGTTCAGTCCTGCGAAATCTGCACTCAGGGACACCTAATCGAAGAGCCCGACACAGTCTCCTCATGCCAAATCAACAAATCCTCAGTATCTGCTAATCAGCCACTAATGTTCTATTGATAGGCAGGGCCAAAACAGACTCACAGGAATGGGTTCATGGATTTACTTGCTGCTCAAGTTTATAGCTAGAATTTTTTCCCCCTTATTTTTCTTGCTCCTTTCCCTCTGTTTATTCCTTGAAGTCCTTAGAGATTGTGAGCTTAAGGAGTTTAAAAAACGATCAGAGACCATGGGTTTGTCAGAGTTGAAAGGGAGAAATCATTTGAGATATACACACATTTAATTCCTCATTTTTGAGAGCTAAAGATCATATATATATATATGCATATGTATATGTAATGATTGAAACGCTATATTAATTCTGTGGAACAGAGTTCTATACCGTCCAATATGATAACTGCTAGCCATATATGAATATTTAAAATTAAATTTAAATAAATTAAAATTCACTTCCTTGTTATACATTTCAAAGGCTCAATGACTACATGTGACTAAGGGCTATTATGTTGGAAATGGCAGATCTAGAATATTATTATCATCACAGAAATTTTTATTGGATAGCATTGGCATAGAATTTTTTAAAGTAAATGGGAACTTTGAGGACAAGGAGGGAAAAGTGAATATGGAGAGGTAAAGAGGATGCTATAGACCAAACAGAGAGAAAGAGAGACAGAGAGGTAGAAAGGAACAGATGGACACATGCATGAAGAGTGAAAATCATAGGCAGACTAGAAGATCTAGGGATCACTGTACAGAGCAAAGGTCAGGCTTTCAGAAAGACATTCTAATTTCAATGAGTCCTTTAATTCCCTACACAAAGGTTTTTAAAGCTATGCAGCATTTTTGCAACTATAAGCAAAATTATGTCAGGGTGATATTGCCTCTTGGTAGTTTTCATATTGTCAGGATGAGAATAAATTGAGACTTCCTCTTGGTTCATAGACCACAGTTTATCTGTACCTAATCTATCAATGCCAACTCAATTTGTTGGAAAGTTAAAAAGTCTTTCAGGTAGTTATTTTGTCTATACAAGATGAAATGATTAGATTGGCTTATTTCCACTGAGTTAACAAATGATTTTGGTGTCATCTAAGTCTGTTTTAAGAGTCATGGTGCTAGATGTGACTAAGGGCATAAATTTGAAAATAAATGATATTAGCCCAACATTGAAAAAGTTTAAGAATTTGGATTTTGTAATTACCCTTCACAACAATTCTAATACCAATTGCCCTGTCAAAAGTTCTTCCTTTTACATAGCTGGTATTTCCTTGGCCAAAATATGTACCTATTACCTTTGGATGTTTTGTTTGGTGTCTATGGAGAAGAAGGAAATTGTTTTTGCTCCTGTATTCCATACAGTATTGTTTGAACTCTGAAGGACCTCAAGGAGAATCATGACATTGAGGGTCTGGGCTACCTCCCAGCCCTGAGCTTTTCCTTAGAATCTTTGCTGAATTCACTGAAGTAATATGACAGGTAAGGCCAGCAGACCTGAACCTTTTAACTTTTACTTCTTTCTTTTTAACACTCAGCCCACAGTTTTATAGCACTGGCAATTTGATTTTATTGTTATTTTTCCTGGCATGATTAGGCACTGAATAATTGGTTCAAGACAACATTCCTCCCCCCATCCTATTCTGACCCACAAGGCAGAATGCAGGTTTATTAATTTACAGCTGGAGAAAAAGTTGGCCTGAGACTGTGAGTTCACTCAGAAAAACGCATGACAGTTCAGAAGGTTTCTTCGTGAATATAGAATCAGAGCTGGATGTCCTCAAGGGACAGTCCTGTCAAGCCAGGGTAGCTTGATGAATTGTCTCTCTTCTCCCGAGAGATGTTTCTGTCTGAGGAGCCAGAACATTTCCAGCCTGAGCACCCTCATGCCTGAGCAGAGCAGCAAAAGACAAACTCCTGCTCCTCAGTCTCCTCTCTGATGACCGTTGTCACTTCCCTTTGTTGTTCTTCAGTCCTTCCCTTTTTCATTTAGCATCCTTTTGTAACAGTTTACAGTTGACAAGTTTACAGATTACTTTTAATTAATTATAGTTTAGGTTGGCTACCTCCTGGTGACATTTAGGGAAGCATTATAAACTCATTTGGTAGCACATTTTCCAAATCAACTTGCAGGATAAATTTCTTCTGGGGAAGTTTTTGTTGTTGTGTTTGTTGACAGTTTTTCATTCGTTCATGCATTCACTCATTCATTCAGTATATATTAAGTCCTGCTCTTGCTAGACATCAACGGAAGTTGTTAGATTGTGAAGATGAATAAAACTTTCTGATTTTGCAGAGCTTGCATTGTAGTTCAGAGAGAGATTCATAAGCAAATAATTTTGCTGATATAAGTTTTATATAGAGATAGACAAATGGTTTTGGGAGCATGAAGGAGGAATTGGTTGAGTGTTTTAAAACTTCTTTTGCTATGGAAGGTCTTCTGTGATCTCTAGTTTTCTAATTTTTGTTTCCTACTTTGAGAATCATAACAAGAATGGCATAGTATACAGCTAGTATACCTTGAGCAACCACCATGTGTGTGACACTATCTCTAGTACTCCATATATGTTATCTAACTTAATTTTAAAAAAATCTCTGAAAGAAGATATTTCTATTTTACAGAGGAGAAAACCAGGACTCAGATGGTGATACTTGCCTAAGATCACCCAGCTAGAAATAGATAGAGCGGGGCTTGCATCCCATTCTGATATCTATGCCCATGTTCATTTCACCCTATCACTGCCACCCACCAGCCTTTAGTCCTCTGACTGTGAACTCTACCAAGTGCAATTGTAGGACAAGGGTTGTGTGGATCTGCTGGAGGATCTCCATGCATTCTGTTCAAATGAGTAGATCATCTACTGCCAAACCCCTCCACTCTGTGATTCTGTGCAGGGAGGCAGGTATGATAGAACCAGGCTATGACAATCCAAGGAGGACAATTGAAGTCTATACATTGAAACTAGGGGGAATGGCAATTTAGAGATATAGAAGAAACATAGGATGGGTTTCATGGATTTTGTATGCATCTGTGACATCCTCAGAAGGTGAGTGAAAGCACCATTGGGAAAAAAATTGCCTGCTTCTCCTGGCTGAGACCATCAGGGCCCCACTCCTCTCATCTCAATTGGAGAAGCTCTTTTCTTTCTCAGCTTCTCCTAATATACTTGTTGGCTAAGACAATGGGATTGGGATTCTTTGAAGCAACTGAGATACATAGTGTGAGGACCTTCTAGTTGTGTTTTTAAGGACCCACCTTAGAAGAGCATTGTGGGTTTGTGGAGAACTTGCCAGACAATCACTTATTTTCTGAGCTTGTTTCTTTTTCAGTAAACATTTGTTGCCTGCTTTATCTCTTTCAAAGTAATTCTTCATTGCTGCTTCCAAAAGCTAATGACTTTATGCTATTCTCCTCTTTGACCTTCTTTACTGCCCTCTGCTGTCCTCTTTAATCATTGACTTTCCTGTGGCCATCTGCCACCACTGGGAAGAAAGGCACAAGGATAAAGACTGCCTGACACTGCCTATAGATAAACAGTCTGCCATTGACAGGGCAAGACTTACAAACACCAGAAGGTACCCAGAATTCCTTTCTCTTCCACCTTGTACTCAAGGTTTTCAGGACTGAGGAAAGGGAAGGAATCCCACTCACAGGTACACCTGTAGCAGCAGCACAGAGCAGTAGATCCCAGTCCTAGGTGAGCACATATTCATGCCTCAATACCCCCAACCTACACACATAGGCTCTGGAGGCACCACATCGATATTCTCTAGGAAAACCAGAGCTCTGAGCTTGGCACAGAGGAGGAGAACCACAACATGATGTACTTTGTGTCCTACCATGTCTCTGCTCTTCCACAAAGAAAAATGTAAATGTAGAGACCAAAAGATGCAATCATGCTATTTCCTTTCCATACTGCGTCTTAATGACAGTTTGATGCAAACCTGGATAGGTTTAGTGAGTGAGCCCAGGACTTAGATTCAGGAAAATGGGAGCTCTAGTCCTAACTCAGTGTTTTACTCAGACTTTTATATTTTCTTCCTACCTTGACTTCCTCCTTGGTGAAATGAAAATTGTGACCTTTTTTTTGCTCTTATGAAGTTGGAGGTAGATAATGAGCATGGAAGCATATCACAAAAATCCTCACACTGTAAAAGAAATGCAGCATTGCAAACTAGAGAATTATTAGGAGTCTATCCACTCTCATTTAGTAGGAGCCAGTCCTATAGGAAGAAAGCGAAGAAAGATACCTCTCCTTTTGAGGGCCTGAACAGATAAATCTCTGCAAACAAAATAGGGAAGTGTGCTTCAAAGAAGATTGGCTGTATTTGGTCTCTGAGAGTATTAATATTAATAGTTCCCTACATTTGAGAGGCAGCTTAGTGGTTAAAAGCAAGGATTTGAACAAGCCCAGGTTCAAATCTGGCACTTCTGTGACCATCAGCAAGTCCCAAGACTTGTAAAATGTGAGGGTTATGATAATAATAGCTCCTCATATTGTCTGGTGCACAGTAACTTTTATTATTATTAGTGTTAATGTCACTTGACTCTTTTCCAAGAGTGTTTACCTGTTATATTTCTTTGTCATCATAGCAGTCTTGAGCTGTAGCAGCCACATTTAATGGGTAAAGGAACTGCCACGTCCTCAGTCTTACACAGCTAGTGGCAGCATGGCAGCAAGTGTTCAGGGCTCTTTCCAATATGTTTTCACAATTGTCCTCTCAGATGCTGAAATTGGGAAACAAAATTGAAGACTCAGGTGACTGTCAACCTCCTTAACAAGTAGTCATGACAAACTCATTGCTGAGCTGAGAATCAAGATTTTTGATTTGCAATCAGAACTTTTAAGTGGATTTAAGACCGTGTTAAATCATTAAATATGTGAAATTAATTTTTATACTACATGCCGTTAGCAGTTGATTGCAATAATCCCACTTTTTTTAAAAACAAAAAATACTTTTTCTCTTTTAAATTTCTACCCCACCTTTTTCCATGATGCAGATTCCAGCTGAAACAAGCTCAACAAAACATTTAGAGACTAATAAGAGAGAAAAGTTCCTATCTCAGTGCTAAGCAACCCTCCTTTTTTCTTCTCCTGTGAAGTCTAATCCAGGACAAATATACATATTTACATGTAATTTTTATTTCATTCAGAGTGAAAATAGGTTTATTAGGTCCCTCAGGGGAAAAAGTAGGTTTTGTAACTTGGATTACCAACGTTATTGAATATGAAAATGTCAGTGAAATAAATGACATGGAGTTTTAGCCATTAAGATGTTAATTAGGGGGCATAAATAAATTCATTCTGAAATTGGCTAAAGGGTGGAAACTTGAACCTAGATGGACTGCATGTGGCTGAGGGATGGTGGTCACTCATTAGACTGAAATAAAATATGAGCTGTAGAACCTTCCAGGGCAGCAGAGACCAGCTGACGAATCTCAAGGGACAGTCAGGTCTGACTAAAAGAGGCCTTTCTTTCCTAATGGAAGAATAGAAGTTTGTGCATTATTTTCATTCAATTTTCTGACAAGAGAGACTATGCATTCACCCAAAGAGATCTTTTTTTAAAAAAAATTCTTGAATCAAACACAAGCAGACATTTATGGAATGAGAATTTTATAAAGAACTTTGAGTAACACAGTGGACAGTATCTTTAATGACAGCCCCTATGAAGGACACTAGCATCCTTAAATAGACATTTCTCATTACAATTTTCTATAGAGGCAGAAGGCATAACATTAAATTCTTAGTAAAGACTGTCTTGCTTTGCTTGCCTGCCCATCTCTCTCTCAGAAACTGGGAAATAGTTTCCCTTCTTTCCTTTTTCTCCCCCCCCCTCTGTTTCTCTCTCTCTGTTTCTCTCTCTGTTTCTCTCTCTCTCTCTCTGTTTCTCTCTGTTTCTCTCTCTCTGTTTCTCTCTCTGTTTCTCTCTCTCTGTTTCTCTCTCTCTCTCTGTTTCTCTCTCTGTTTCTCTCTCTCTGTTTCTCTCTCTCTCTCTGTTTCTCTCTCTGTTTCTCTCTGTTTCTCTCTCTCTGTTTCTCTCTCTGTTTCTCTCTGTTTCTCTCTCTCTGTTTCTCTCTGTTTCTCTCTCTCTGTTTCTCTCTCTGTTTCTCTCTCTCTCTCTGTTTCTCTCTCTGTTTTTCTCTCTCTGTTTCTCTCTCTCTCTCTCTCTCTCTCTGTTTCTCTCTCTCTGTTTCTCTCTCTCTCTCTGTTTCTCTCTGTTTCTCTCTCTCTGTTTCTCTCACTGTTTCTCTCTCTCTCTCTGCTCTCTCTCTCTCTCTCTCTGTTTCTCTCTCTCTGTTTCTCTCTCTCTCTCTGTTTCTCTCTCTGTTTCTCTCTCTCTGTTTCTCTCTCTGTTTCTCTCTCTCTGTTTCTCTCTCTCTCTCTGTTTCTCTCTCTGTTTCTCTCTCTCTGTTTCTCTCTCTCTCTCTGTTTCTCTCTCTGTTTCTCTCTGTTTCTCTCTCTCTGTTTCTCTCTCTGTTTCTCTCTGTTTCTCTCTCTCTGTTTCTCTCTGTTTCTCTCTCTCTCTCTGTTTCTCTCTCTGTTTTTCTCTCTCTGTTTCTCTCTCTCTCTGTTTCTCTCTCTGTTTCTCTCTCTCTGTTCTCTCTCTGTTTCTCTCTCTCTGTTTCTCTCTCTGTTTCTCTCTCTCTCTTTTTCTCTCTCTTTTTTCTCTCTCTGTTTTCTCTCTCTGTTTTCTCTCTGTTTCTCTCTGTTTCTCTCTCTGTTTCTCTTGTTTCTCTCTCTGTTTCTCTCTGTTTCTCTCTCTGTTTTCTCTCTGTTTCTCTCTCTCTCTCTCTGTTTTTCACTCTCTGTTTTCTCTCTCTGTTTTCTCTCTGTTTCTCTCTTGTTTCTCTCTGTCTCTCTCTGTTTCTCTCTGTTTCTCTCTCTGTTCTCTCTGTTCTCTCTCTCTGTTCTCTCTCTGTTTCTCTCTCTGTTCTCTCTGTTTCTCCTCTCTGTTTCTCTGTTTCTCTCACTGTTCTTCTCTCTCTCTGCTCTCTCTCTATCTCTCTCTCGTTTCTCTCTGTTTCTCTCTCTGTTTCTCTCTCTCTTGTTTCTCTCTCTTGTTTCTCTCTGTTTCTCTCTCTCTGTTTCTGTTCTCTCCTGTTTCTTCTCTTCTGTCTCTCTCTCTGTTTCTCTCTGTTTCTCTCTGTTTCTCTCTCTCTGTTTCTCTGTTTCTCTCTATCTCTGTTTCTCTCTGTTTTCTCTCTCTGTTTCTCTCTCTCTGTTTCTCTCTGTTTCTCTCTGTTTCTCTCTCTCTCTGTTTCTCTCTCTCTGTTTCTCTCTGTTTCTCTCTGTTTCTCTCTCTGTTTCTCTCTCTGTTTCTCTCTCTCTCTCTCTGTTTCTCTCTGTTTCTCTCTGTTTCTCTCTCTCTCTGTTTCTCTCTCTGTTTTTCTCTCTCTGTTTCTCTCTCTGTTTCTCTCTCTCTGTTTCTCTCTCTCTGTTTCTCTCTGTTTCTCTCTCTCTCTGTTTCTCTCTCTGTTTCTCTCTCTCTCTGTTTCTCTCTCTCTCTGTTTCTCTCTCTGTTTCTCTCTGTTTCTCTCTCTCTGTTTCTCTCTGTTTCTCTCTCTCTGTTTCTCTCTCTCTGTTTCTCTCTGTTTCTCTCTCTCTCTGTTTCTCTCTCTGTTTTTCTCTCTCTGTTTCTCTCTCTCTGTTTCTCTCTGTTTCTCTCTGTTTCTCTCTCTTTTCTCTCTCTCTCTTGTTTCTCTCTCTGTTTCTCTCTGTTTCTCTCTCTCTGTCTCTCTGTTTCTCTCTCTCTGTTTCTCTCTCTTGTTCTCTCTCTCTCTGTTTCTCTCTCTGTTTCTCTCTGTTTCTCTCTCTGTTTCTCTCGTTTCTTCTCTGTTTCTCTCTCTCTGTTTCTCTCTCTCTCTCTCTGTTTCTCTCTCTCTCTGTTTCTCTCTCTGTTTCTCTCTCTCTGTTTCTCTCTCTCTCTCTGTTTCTCTCTCTCTCTGTTTCTCTCTCTGTTTTCTCTCTCTGTTTCTCTCTCTCTGTTTCTCTTGTTCTCTTCTTTGTTCTCTCTCTTTTTCCTTGTTCTCTCTCTGTTTCTCTCTCTCTCTGTTTCTCTCTCTCTCTCTCTGTTTCTCTCTCTCTCTCTGTTTCTCTCTCTGTTTTTCTCTCTCTGTTTCTCTCTCTCTGTTTCTCTCTGTTTCCCTCTCTCTGTTTCTCTCTCTCTGTTTCTCTCTGTTTCTCTCTCTCTGTTTCTCTCTCTCTCTCTGTTTCTCTCTCTGTTTTTCTCTCTCTTTCTCTCTCTCTCTGTTTCTCTCTCTGTTTCTCTCTGTTTCTCTCTCTCTGTTTCTCTCTCTGTTTCTCTCTCTCTCTGTTTCTCTCTCTCTCTGTTTCTCTCTCTTTTTCTCTCTCTGTTTCTCTCTCTCTGTTTCTCTCTGTTTCTCTCTCTCTGTTTCTCTCTGTTTCTCTCTCTCTCTGTTTCTCTCTCTGTTTCTCTCTCTCTCTGTTTCTCTCTCTCTCTGTTTCTCTCTCTCTCTTTCTCTCTCTGTTTTTCTCTCTCTGTTTCTCTCTCTCTGTTTCTCTCTGTTTCTCTCTCTCTGTTTCTCTCTCTCTGTTTCTCTCTCTGTTTCTCTCTCTCTGTTTCTCTCTCTCTCTCTGTTTCTCTCTCTCTGTTTCTCTCACTGTTTCTCTCTCTCTGTTTCTCTCACTGTTTCTCTCTCTCTCTGTTTCTCTCTCTCTCTCTGTTTCTCTCTCTCTGTTTCTCTCTCTGTTTCTCTCTCTCTGTTTCTCTCTCTCTCTCTGTTTCTCTCTCTGTTTTTCTCTCTCTGTTTCTCTCTCTCTGTTTCTCTCTGTTTCTCTCTCTCTTTCTCTCTCTCTGTTTCTCTCTCTGTTTCTCTCTCTCTGTTTCTCTCTCTCTCTCTCTGTTTCTCTCTCTCTGTTTCTCTCACTGTTTCTCTCTCTCTGTTTCTCTCACTGTTTCTCTCTCTCTCTGTTTCTCTCTCTGTTTTTCTCTCTCTGTTTCTCTCTCTCTGTTTCTCTCTGTTTCTCTCTCTCTGTTTCTCTCTCTCTGTTTCTCTCTCTCTCTCTGTTTCTCTCTCTGTTTTTCTCTCTCTGTTTCTCTCTCTCTGTTTCTCTCTGTTTCTCTCTCTCTGTTTCTCTCTCTCTGTTTCTCTCTGTTTCTCTCTCTCTCTGGTTTCTCTCTCTCTGTTCCCTGATTTCTCTCTCTCTGTTTCTCTTCTTGTTTCTCTCTCAACTCTACTGGTATTCTCTTGTTTTTCTCGTTCTTCTCTCTGTTCTTCTCTCTGTTTCTCTATCTGTTTTCTCTCTCGTTTCTATCTATCGTTTCTCTATGTTTCTCTCTCTCTGTTTATCCTCTCTCTATGTTCTCTCTCTGTTTCTCTCTCTCTCTGTTTTCTCTCTCTCTGTTTCTCTCCTGTTCTCTCTCGTTCTCTCCTTGTTTCTCTCTTGTTATCTTCTCTGTTTCTCTCTCTCTGTTTCTCTCTGTTCTCTATCTCTATGTTCTCTCCTGTTCTCTCTCTCTCTGTTTATCTCTCTCTCTGTTTATCATTATGTTTCCTCCTCTCTGTTTCTCTCTCTTTCTGTTTCTCTCTCTCTGTTTCTCTCTCTCTGTTTCTCTCTCTCTCTCTGTTTCTCTCTCTCTGTTTCTCTCTGTTTCTCTCTCTCTCTGTTTCTCTCTCTGTTTCTCTCTCTCTCTGTTTCTCTCTCTCTCTGTTTCTCTCTCTCTCTCTCTGTTTCTCTCTGTTTCTCTCTCTCTGTTTCTCTCTCTCTCTCTCTCTCTGTTTCTCTCTGTTTCTCTGTCTCTGTTTCTCTCTCTCTCCCTCTCTCTGTTTCTCTCTCTCTCTCTCTCTGTTTCTCTCTCTCTTTCTCTCTCTCTCTTTCTCTCAGTTTCTTGCTCTTTCTCCCTTTCTCCCCCCCTTCCTACCATCCTTCCTTCTTTCTTTTCTTTCTTCTTTATTTGAGAAAGCTTTAAGAATGAAGCAATCTCTTACATAGTTACTATTGCTTATGGTAATTTACCTTTAGCTAAATGAAACTAGAGAATCTCAAGAAGGGCCAAAACCTCCTGGGTCCATTGGGGTGTGATAGAGAAGCTTGCCGCCTCAGCAGGGCCGGTGTTGTCAGTGGCAAGCAGGAGAGCATGTGACCATCTGACGGGGCATTAAAACCTGGCTTCAGTGCCAGGAGAGAATGTGGACTGGTATCATCAGATCTCCTGATCTTTTAAGAGAAATACAACATCCAGGTTATATATGAAAACTCCCTACTGTTAAATATTGACAATCAATTCATATAAAAACCTGTGTGATATGTGCAAAATCACTTAAACATTAGTGTTATTTACTGAAGAGGTGTTTTTGCTGGTGATTTTGAAACTAACCTAAATGTTTAGAAGGTACAAACAAATTATGCAATGAAATATTATGCTGGTGTTAAAAAAGTAAACATAAAGAATGAGAAGATCTTTATACCTTGGTGTGGAAATTTCATTTTGTTTTGTCTCTATTTTTGAATGATACACAGTTATATGTATTTGTGGGGTATAGTGTAATATTTTGATTCATGTATACAATGTATAATGATCAAATTTGGGTCATTAACACATTAATCCCTTTAAATACATCATCTTTGAGAACATTCATTTTGCTATTCTTCCAGCAATTTTGAAATATATGATGTGTCATTGTTAACCACAGATATACTATCTGAAGGAACACTAGAATGTATTCCTCGTGTCTACAAGTTGTCCTCTCTGACCCTTCTTCCTCCATTGTCTTCCCCTGACTCTCCCCAGGCCCTGGTGACCACTATTCTACTTTGAGCTTCTATGAGATCACACTTTATGTTTCACACACAAGTGATATCCTGTAGGATTCATCTTTCTGTGTCTGGCTTACCAACTGATTATGGAGATAATCTTCAGAATGGGAGAAGATATTTGCAAACTATACACCTGACAAGGGGTTAATATCCATAATTTATAAGGAACTCAAAACAATTCAATAGCAAAGAAACACCAACCAATCAACCAAAAAACCCAAATAATACAATTGAAAAATAGTCTAAAGTCCTGAATAGACATTTCTCAAAAGAAGACATACAAATAGCCAACAGATATATGAGAAAAATGCTCAGCATAACTAATGATCAGGGAAATACTTACGAAAACCACAAGGAGATACCATTTCACCTTAGTTAGAATAGTTATTTTCAAAAAGTCAAAAAACAGATACTGGTGGGGATGTGGATGATTGCGCCCTCTCACTACTGGATATATCCAAAAGAAATGAACTTAGTGTGTTTAAGAGACATCTGCACTTTCATGTTAATTACAAGTCTATTCACAATAGCTAAGATATTGAATCAATCTAAATGTTCGTCAACAGTTAATGGATAAAGAAAAGACAGTGTGGATACATGACTGAATGCTATAGCCATAAAAAGGAAATCCTGTCACTTGTGACAACATATGGAGAACATTATGTCCAGTCAAAGACATTGTTAATTGGAAAACTCAATGTGCATAAATATATGTGTGTGTAAGAAAAAATTAAATACATATTTGAAAAAAATATAGAGTTATATATGTAAATAGGAATTAAATCTGTATATTTAATCTTGTACACTATGTGTGATTTAATTTTTCTCATTAAAATATTATTTATTATTGTTAAGAAATCAATGTGCAGGGCGGTGTGTATTATGATTCATCATTAAAAAAATAAACAAAAGAGAATGTGTGTCCATGTATATGTGTGTGTGTGTGTGTGTGTGTGTGTGTGTGTGTGTGTGTGTATGTTTGCACATGCATATCTTTCCATCTGCTCAGGCTGCCATGATACAATACCACAGGTACCAGCACATTCCATCTCTGGTTAGAGCTCTTTTCTTACCTTATAGTTGAATGTTTTCCCCCTCTGTCTTCACATAACCTTTTTTCTGTACTCCTGTGTAGCGGGGAGAGTGCTCTGGTATCTCCTCCAGTCTTATTGGATTAGGCCTCCACCTTATTACTGCATTGGACTTTGGCTCCCCAAAGGTCCCATTTTATATATTTATTTATTTATTTTTAAAATTTATTTATTTATTTTTCTTTTTTTTTCTTTTTTTCTTTTTTTTAATTGTAAACAGATGGGATACATGTTGTTTCTCTGTACATGGACTAAGGCATACCATTTGTGTAATCATAAATTTACATAGGGTAATGTTGTTTGATTCATTCTGTTATTTTTTTTCTCCCCCTTCCCCCTCTTTTCCCTCTATACAGTCCTTCCTTCCTCCATTCTTACCACCCTCCTTAACCCTAATGCTAACCCCTCCCACCCCCCATTATATGTCATTATCTGCTTATCAGTGAGATCATTCGTCCTTTAGTTTTTTGAGATTGGCTTATCTCACTTAGCATGATATTCTCCAATTTCATCCATTTTCCTGCAAATGCCACAATTTTATCATTCTTTATGGCAGAGTAATATTCCATTGTATATATATGCCACAGTTTCTTTATCCATTCATCAACTGAAGGACTTCTAGGTTGGTTCCACAATCTGGCTATGGTGAATTAAGCAGCAATGAACATTGATGTGGCTGTATCTCTGTAGTATGCTGATTTTAAGTCCTTTGGGTATAGGCCAAGGAGTGGGATAGCTGGGTCAAATAGTGATTCCATTCCAGGCTTTCTGAGGAATCTCCATACTGCTTTCCAGAGTGGTTGCACTAATTTGCAAACCCACCAGCAATGTATGAGTGTACCTTTTTCCCCACATCCTCGCCAACACCTATTGTTGCTTGTGTTCTTGATAATCGTCATTCTAATTGGGGTGAGATGGAATCTTAGGGTAGTTTTGATTTGCATTAAATCTCTTATTACTAGAGATGTTGAACATTTTTTCATATATCTGTTGATTGCTTGTACATCTTCTTCTGTGAAGTGTCTGTTCATTTCCTTAGCCCATTTGTTGATTGGATTATTTGTATTCTTGGTGTAGAGTTTTTTGAGTTCTTTATAGATTCTGGAAATTAGCTCTCTATCTGAAGTATGAGTGGCAAAGATTTTCTCCCACTCTGTAGGCTCTCTCTTCACATTACTGATAGTTTCCTTTGCTGAGAGAAAACTATTTAGTTTGAATCTATCCCAGTTGTTGATTCTTGCTTTTATTTTTTGTGCTATGGGAGTCCTGTTAAGGAAGTCTGATCCTAAGCCGACATGTTGAAGATTTGGACGTACTTTTTCTTCTATAAGATGAAGGGTCTCTGGTCTGATTCTGAGGTCTTTGATCCATTTTGAGTTGAGTTTTGTGCAGGGTGAGAGATAGGGGTTTACTTTCATTCTGTTGCATATGGTTTTCCAGTTTTCCCAGCACCATTTGTTGAAGAGGCTATCTTTTCTCCATTGCATATTTTTGGCCCCTTTGTCTAGTATGAGAAAATTGTATTTATTTGAGTTTGTGTCCGTGTCCTCTATTCTGTACCATTGATCTACCTGTCTATTTTGGTGCCAATACCATGCCATTTTTGTTACTATTGCTTTGTAGTAGAGTTGAAGATCTGATATTGTGATACCCCCTGCTTCGCTCTTTCTGCTAAGGATTGCTTTAGCTATTCTGGGTTTCTTTTCCTTCCAGATGTATTTCATAATTGCTTGCTCTCTTTCTGTAAGGTACTTCATTGGGATTTTAATTGGAATTGCATTGAATCTGTATAGCACTTTAGGTAGTATGGCCATTTTGGCAATATTAATTCTGCAAAGGCCCCATTTTAAAATACCATCACATTGTGGAGTAGGACATCAATATGTGAATTTGGGAGAAGCCCATTTCAGTTCATAACTGTAAATTTTATTTTTATTTGTTTGTAAATGCATAGAATATTTTAGAATGGCCAACTAAAATCAATAATGTTAGCCATCTAGGGATGGGGAACTGGAATACGCTACATGCTGATCAATGCATTTCTTTGTGTACTCCTCTCAAAGATGCCAGCATCATTCTTACAGTGTTTAAGTTTAAAAAATAGATTATTATCATAAGCAGAGAGAAGGAAAACTCTTTCCTTCACATGCAATTGCAGTTTCTATAGTCAATATTATATTTCTGGGAAAAAAATAAAAAAAGCTTTGGATCTTTAAGTGCTTATGTAACTGGTTGCTTGGGACCCTGCAGTTCTACCTCATATAATATGGAACAGAAAAGAATACCAAACACTAAAAGCAAAGGAATTATGACTTACAGAATTAATCATCCAGATTTGAGTTCCATTTGATTTATCAATGAATAAGCATGCATATTTGTACAGCATAATAAATGTTCAGTTTGAGTATCTCCATCTCTATAGACAGAAAGCTCATTCCTTGATTGTCAGGAATCCCATTTTCTCCTCCACCTATTCCTCCCACCCCTCTCCTGTCCACCAAAATATCCACATATTCAAGCAAATGTTAGGTATATTTACTACCATCTTCGGCATATGGTTTTTCTGATTCATAGTTTGGGAAATCCATCTTGTTAGGTAGCTTCCCCCACCCGCCGCCCCCACTGGGAAGAGAAGTGGGTGGGGAAGAGAGGATAGTGGTAAGAGCCACTATTAATATGCTTCCTGCAAACACTGTGATGTTCCTTTAGGTGCAACTGACCAGAGTTGATGGAAGCCTGGGAAGTTGGTGACAGTTGCTTCTCTGTCCACAAATCTAGGTGAAGGTTGAAGAAAAATAGTTAAACTTCTCAATGTCAATTAAGAAATCTGTTTTCTGATTAGCATCAGCCAAGGTAAATTTTTGCAAGTTTAGCTGCTTTCTTTTTTTCTTCATCTCACTTCTACTTCAAAATGCTCCTTGTTGCCTGCCAAATGCTGTTAAGCATGGAAAATACCACACTGGTTCCAAGATGGGGTCCCACCCCCTGTAATTGTAGTGATTGGACGCTAGCAAACAAGACATGCCATTTAAGATGACTCTCATGTAAACTGTACTGAGCATCACATAATACTCTCTGCAGCCACAATTGCCACCATCTAGAGAAGCTACATTCAGATCCCCAGAGCTAGACAGTCCTAGAGAAAGTGAACAAGGGTATTGATTCTCAAATAAAAGTTAACACTGGTTGCTTCTTCTATTGTCTCTATCTTCTGGAAACTCAAGGCAACCTTTCACACTGGAGAATGTGAGTGGCTACCCTCCTCCTCTTCTACTTTACGTGGTCACATACAAGGTTACCTTCCTCTTCCACTCTCTATAGAAATGTACTTCTCTTGGGTTGTCCTTGTCCCCAGCTAGGTATCATCCACCCTTACTCCCATTGACTGTGGCAGGGAGTGGGGGTTTATAGTAAAACATTTTTAATTGGGAATCTGGGTGAGAATTGGAAATCAGAATAATACTTAAGAGTTTAGAGTATGTTAATTTCTTAGTTCTGATCCCCTACCATGTTTATGTGAGATCTTAGTTTAAAATAATCACGTTAGGCTTTAAGCAACATGAGTTAGGAATTAAGTCTTTCCTGTTCACTATTTATTCCCAGAAAGGCAGGCATGTGTTAGGTATTTAATAAATACCTATTGAATGTTAAATAAATTAGTGTGAGGCAAGCAATGAGATTCAAAATTTCATTAACATTCAGTTTTCTTTATGTATAAATGAAGTCAGTAATACATCAAAATGTTATTAAGAATATGAGTAAAATAACCTCAAAACGGAGGGTCATGTATTATAATATCTAGAGTACAGAGCCTTTATTGAATAGGGATTCGTTGACTTTGGATCTATATGAAGAGTTAGGAACAGTCTCTTTTGGTGTATTGGGAGTAAGGGTGTATCATGTGGATTCTAACCTTTCTGATTGTGCCTTTCTGGAAAGGATGGAAAATCCAAACCTACATTGCCAGCCTTGTTAGTAGCTAGATTATATGATTCAGTTTCACCAAACTTATGCCCTTGTTAGAAACAAACTATTTTTTTTTTCTTTTTTTTTTTTTTTTTTTTTGGTGTGTGTGCTTGGGAATAAACTCAGGGCCTTGTACCAGTCTGAGCATGTACTCTTCCACCGAGATATACCCCGAGGCCAGCAAGACCATAGATTTAAATTAGGAACTGAATTAAGTAAGGAGAGAGCAGGATATGAGGTTGGAGGGTCCCCCCACCCCAGTGGCCATAGTAGTAGATAGCATGATTCTAGATCTGGCAGCTATGATGGCACCTTTGTGGTGGCCTCTTCTCTGAGTCAGGAGCAATAACTCCTTTGGCTATTTGCTTTCACAGTGTGGTTTTAGAATTATTCCCAGGAACTAAACCTATGGCCATTTTTTCAGGAGCTTCTCCACAAATTCTCTGAGCCCTTTAATACACGTACACATGGTTTATAAGACTTCCATAACAAATTAGCACAGACTGTGTGGCTTAAAAACACAAAAATTTCTCCTTGCACAGTTTTGGAAAATAGATGTTAAAAGTCAAGACATCATTAGGTCCATGCTACCTTTGCAGTGTCCAGTATGAACCTTGCCATGCATCTTCCTAGTCTTGGGTGGTTGCCAGCAATGCCTCATATTCCTTGGCTTGTAGTTACCTTACTCCAAGCTTTACCTCTGTTGTGACAAGGAATTCTTCCCTATGTGTATCTGTGTCTTCACCTGGCTGTCTGAAAAGGATGCCAGCCACTGGATTCAAAGCCCATTTACTCCAGGTTGATCTCTTTTAAGTTTTAATTACAGCTACAAAGACACTATTTCCAAATAGAGTCACATTGTTATGGTTTGTATGTGAGGTGTCCTCCCAAAACTCACATGTGAGACAATGCAGGAAGTTTTAGAGGAGAAATGGTTAGGTTGTAAGAGTCTTAACCCAATCAGTGAATTAATCCCTGATTAATTAACCCAATCAGTGAATTAATCCCTGATGGGATTAATTGAAGTGGCAGGTGTGGCTGGAGGAGATTGGAATTAGGGCATGGCTTTGGGGTATATATCTTGTATTTGGAGAGTGGAGTCTCCCTCTCCCTCTCCCTCTCCCTCTCCCTCTCCCTCTCCCTCTCCCTCTCCCTCTCCCTCTCCCTCTCCCTCTCCCTCTCCCTCCCTCTCCCTCTCCCTCTCCCTCTCCCTCTCCCTCTCCCTCTCCCTCTCCCTCTCCCTCTCCCTCTCCCTCTCCCTCTCCCTCTTTTCCTGATGATGTGAGCTGCTCCCCTCTACCACACCCTTCCACCATGATGTTCTGCCTCACCTCAAGCCCTGAGAAGTGGAGCTGGCCTTCTGTGGACTAGGACCTCTAAAACCGTGAGCCCTCAAGTAAACCCTTGGTCCTTTACAGTTGTTCTGGTTGGGTCATTGAGTCACAGTAGTGAAAAAGCTGACTAAGACACACATCCTAAGGTTCCAGGTGGACACAGATTTTGGAGGGACTTTATTTAACCTAGGACACAGTGCAATAATTTTTTGTTACTCGAATTACCTAAAGTGCTTTCTGATTTCTAAACTGAACCCTGCTGATTCAGATGAACTCTGAGGTGCCTAGTCATCTCTGACACTGTAGGATTTTCCTTTTAATGTGAAGTATTTTATCTCTGTTTTTATTCACAACCTCAGAATTGGGTACCAGCAACCATGCAGAAAACTTCATGGAAGGACAGTGTGACTGACTTACAGTCATCTATGATCATTTACTTCCACTTGAGGGAAGCAACACCCCCTTTACTTACTCTCTCTCTCTCTCTTTAACTACAGAGTCATTTATTCAGGTTAGTTTTCATTTTCCTTTGTCCTTCCTTCTCAGCTCTTCTTGTGTACAATGGGGATAGTCTGCTCTGGTAGACCAAGTCTTTTCATATGCAACGTGCCCTTTATTGTTGGTTCTATTCTAAGCAAGAGAAACTTGCCTGAAAAATTAATTAAAAATTAGATCCACGGGAAGCATTTTATAGAATTAATGAGAGCTAAGAAGAGGTAACCAGGAAAGGGTGGAGGATACTATGGTTTGGGTATGTTTGAGTGTGTCCCCTAAAGGTTCATGTGCTGGAAACTTGGTTCTCAGTATGGCAGTGTTGAAGTATTGGAAACTTTAAGAGGTGTAGCCTAATAAAAGGTGATAAGGTTATTGAGGGCATTGCCCTGGAAAGCAATTAATGCAGCTCCTGAAAGAACTGAGTTAGTTTCCATGAGAGTAAGTTTTAATAAAAAGAGTAAACTTGACCCCTGAATTTCTCTGGCTTCCTGTCTTACCACGTGATTTCCTCTGCATGCCCTCCTTCCATTGTGATACCATTCTGATGTCTCACCAGTGGTCAAACCAATGGGACCAACCACCTGATCTTTTACTTTCAGTCTCCAAAAATATGAGCTAAATAAACCTCTTTTACTTATGCATTACCTACCTTCAAGTATTTTTGTTATGACAGCAGAAAACAGATTAATACAAGGATGAACCCAAAAATTCAGTAGTAAGCCAGAAATTGCCAGATTTATTTAACATTTTTAATATTCAGCTTACTTATATAAATATATGTACATGCATATATGTATATACACATATGTACATATCTATAAGTGTATACATGCATACATACATACATATATATGCACACACATACACAGGTATTTTTTTTTTCTTCAACTGCTGCCATAGCAAATTAGCAAAAAGCTAATGGCTTAAAACACACCCATTTATTTTTCTACACTTCCATAGGTCAGTGTGTGCTTGGAGTAGTTCAACTAGATTCTCTGCGCAGAGACTCACAAGAGACAAATCAAGTTGTGGGTGAGATTCCACTTTCATGCTCGTTCAAAGTTGCTAGCAAAATTTCATTCTCTGTAGTACTTGTAGGATTGAGGTCACTATTTCCTAGACATATGACCCTCTTCATCTTTGAACCAACAATGGCACAACAAATCCTTCTTGTACCTTGGAACTTCTGACTTTTTTTTCTGCTATGAACTGAAGAAAGATCTCAGCTCATGATTGGATTAGGTTCACTCTGATAATCAAAAATAATCTCTTTGTCTTAAAGTCAGTGTATTGGTAACCTTACTACATCTGTAAAGTTCCTTATTGCCTTGTTATATAACATGTTCATGGGAGTAACACCTGGAGGTGAAGGCCATTGGGGCCAAAATTCTACTAAATAATGCATATTGGGAAGAAATAGAACCTAAAAAACCCTAAGCTAAATATTTGCTCTAAGCTTACACAGATGCCAAAAGGCAAAACTGTGATTTCATTCACTCTTTCCACTAGACTGATGAGTCTAAAATCTCCAGGAAACAAGTTAGAGACCTAGGATAGATGATAATGTAGTTCCAGTCTGAGTTCAAAGACCCAAGAACCAAAGGTATAAGTTCCATTCTTCATCTGAGTCCAATGGCAAAGGACCAAAGCCCCTGCTTGAAGAAAGTCAAGCAGAGAAAGATAGCATTCTCTCTTACTCAGCCTTTTATTCTCTTCAGGGCTTTGGTGGTTTGGATGAAGCCCATCCTTGTTCAGGAGGGCAATCTGCTCTGCTTTACTCAGTCTACAATCCAAATGTTCATCTTATCCAGACACACCAAGAAATAACATGTAACCAAGTATCTGGGCACTCCATGGTCCTGTCAAGTTGACACATAAAACAAACCATCACACCCTGAATGGACTGAGATCACACTAACCAACTGAAGCTAGGCAACTGCCTCAGTGTTGAGAGGGAACTCAAAACAGAAATTGAGTTAAAGTTTCAGAAAATTAAGCTCTATTTCTGGCAGATCTGTCAATGGCCTGAGTTCAATTCCCTGCTTTTCTATTCAGTCTTCAAAGGCCCACTTAAGAGCTGTGTCCTTCCCAAAGCCTTTCTAGATTCTCATAAAAGGAAATCCTCTCTGATTCCTCTTCTAGGATGCTGCTTCTCTCCACAGGTACTGTGGCCATTTCTGTGTCCCCAAAGGCAACCAACTAGAGCCACATGCAGGGCAGAAGCTCAGTAATGCTTTTGAACAAATGAATGTTCTGATGATCTCTTATTTTAGGGTGTATCACAGAGGTCAAGAAAAAAAATAGAAGGTGTGTGTGTATGGGGAAAGCACAGGACGATAAATGTTTATTGGAGAGAGCACCAGGGATGCAGAGCTTACTCTGAGCACCTGTGTGGCTTTGGCAGGTTGCTCAGCCTTTCTGGGCATCAGTTTTCTCAGCTTTATGTTGCCAATACTAATAATACACATCCTGCTTACCTCAGAGCTGTGGGAACTTTGAAGGAGGTAGAATAGCGTTTGATAAGAAAGCACAAAGCAACATATGAAAAGATTATAAAGTGCCTGGAGTATTCCCCTGTACCCCACCACTGGTTTCATAGGTGTTTATGCTGTGTCCACAGACCGTACAGTCCTAGGGGAAAGGAGCCCTGGGTCTTTCATGTTCCTCTCAGTTCCAAGGACAGAGAAGATTGTGAGTATGTAGGGACTTGACACCTCCCTGCCAACCTGAATATGCATATCTGTGAGAGCTTATTGAGTCCGAAAGGAACTAATGATCTCCAAACTTTAGGAACTGTGCATTGTCTTTAGATAAGTAAGAAAATTGAAAAACTGACTTAGAAGAAGTAAAAGCAGAAATCACTCCCTAGATCCTCTGATAAGGTCAGGTGTAGGACGCTCCCTGTGCATAAGGTTCTATTTGGATACAGGTGAGAGAAAAAGATGCATTAAGTATCCCAACCTTGACATTTCCTGAGCAGTAGAGCACCTGCCATGTGCCAGGCAATGGGCTTTTCTGGCACTGAGACAAGTAACTCTCACAACACCTCTGTGCTGTGAGGGTTGTGATCCCTGTCAGTAGGTGAGGGATAACGTTGGTGTAACTTATGCAGCAAATGCCTTATACATGTGGGATTCAAAATGTTGTCTCAATTCAAAGCCCTTGTTTTTTCAATTATTTTATATGGAGTACAAATCTGGCTCATAATATAGAATGTTGCACAAGTTCCATTTTTTTTATAGAGAGGAATAAAAAGTAAAAAAAAAAAAAAAAGAAAAAAAAGGAAGTCATTCTGATAGGTGAATTCTTTTAACGGCACTCTCAAAAATGATCATCATGGAGAACCAGTTCATTGTCAGGCTCTAGTTTTAATTTTCTGTGAAGATTGCTTTCATTTATAACCAATTTAGTCTAACATACTTCCCTCCATCTTTAGTGAATATTGCCAAAATATTTGAAACATTCCCCCAGGTATTTTGTACTAACCAAGAACTCGGTTGTTCTTATTGTTTTAAATGATAAAATTAAAATTTACCTATGAAGGGTTAGGACTCTGCAAACATACCATTTTGTTAGTTTCATACATGGAAATAAACCTACATGGAAGGAAAGAGGTCAGATTAATATAATTATGGTGACCCCTACATCTCCATGGACGTAGGCATGGGGTTGTGGGCAAGCAGTCATCTGCCTGAAATAGGCTCCCTGCCTTTGGGTAAGAAAAAAGGAGTAGGACCTGGGGAAAGAAAGTGATACTAGAAGAAGAAGGAGAAAATTAGTCGTAGGATAGAAGGGAGGGTTCATTGGGAGCAACAGTGTTCAAGGAAGAGAACACTCACATAACATGTCCCATGAATATTTCATTAAATTTATGAATAATTCCTGAGCCTCTTGTCACATTACAAATTAGAAGATTTTTTTTTAAAGCTATCATTTACCTTCTTTTGATTTCAAGTTGGTTGGGCACCAGATGGGTGGCTCTTCTGTAGGTTTCACCTGAGATCTTTCATGTGGCCGTGGTCAGATTGTGACTTGGGCGTCTTGTCCAAACTGACTTCACTTACATATCTGATGCTTAACAAGGATGGCAGTGAGGCTGTGAAATCTCCCTCTGTCTCTCAGCACGATCCCTTTCCAAGTGGTTAGTTTAGATGCTTCAAGTCGTGATTGAACCCTAAGAACAAAAATTCCAATAGAATAAACCTCAGTGCTCAAACGTGTATCAAGTGTCAGCTTGCATCATGCTTGCTAATGTTCCTTTGGCCAAATCTAGAACCAGCGGAGGAGGAGACTAAACAAGGGCATGAAATACTAAAAGATATAGTTCATTGGGGGTCCACAGAGCAACTGTTTACTATACCATACTATGAGATCAGATTTTTTTTCAGCAAGTAATACGGAGTAATTGAAAATTTTGGAGAGAAAAGTGATAATTATATTGATAACTTAGGAAAAGTACCTTGCAGTAATGCTATAAGATTGTGTGGAGAGACACACTAGTCAGGGAGACCAATTAGGGAACTATTATAGATAATCAAATTAAAAGAAAATGAGGGATGCATCTGGGGTAATGTCAGTCAACTGCTTATGTGCTTTCAGATTCATTCCTTTCTTCCCCTGATAAAAGCTACATTTCTGTCTTCATTCTCTCTGTTTTGAATAATTCATTTCAATTTAGTTATAATCAGTTTGGTTCTGATTAATTTCTATCTCAAACCTGGCTGATACAGAAGGACAGTAGGAATTAAGAAAAGGAAACAGAAAAATAAACACATAGGATTTGATGATTTGAAGGTGGATATTTTGTTTAAGAGAATATTAAGATGAGTTTTTCAGTCTTTGTGACTAAGAGAATGGTAGCCTGAATCAAGAAATAGAACAATCAGGAGGGGGAGCAAACTTCGAGGAAGAGATGAGTTCAGTTTTGGACATACCGAATTTTTTGGATGGGTGGTTTGTTGGGTGATGATGACCACCAGGCAGTTGGGAGTGGCTAGAGGCAAGAGTATAGCCTACATGTCATATTCGTACAAGTGATTGTTGAAGTCATGAAAGCTTATGAAATTGCCTGGAGACAAATAGAGGACAATCTGTTTCCTTGCTCTTTAGAAGTGTTGATGAATTCACTTCCTTGTGGTTGTAAGATGAGATACTGATTCTTTCTTTTAAATTTTTTTTTATTGTTTTTTTTAGTTATACATGACAGTAGAATCCATTTTGATATAATTATGCAAGTTTGAAATATATCTTATTCTAATTAGGACTTCTTTCTTGTGAATGTACAAGATGGTGGGATTCACTGTGGTGTATTCATATATGAACATAGGAAAGTTATGTTGGATTCATTCCACTGACTTTCTTTCACCTATCCCTCCTCTGTTACCCCATTCCCCTTTGTCTAATTTACTGAATTTCTATTCTCCTGACCAAATTCACACTTATTTTCTTTGCTGGCTATTGCCAGAAGGCCTCTCTCAGTTTGTGAAGTCTACCTGCATTCCTGGACTCCTGTTTTCTTTTCATCTTCAATGTCAACAACAGTGGGTTGAATTTGTCTCACTCTTCTAATCTTCTATTCCTGTCTCTGGTTGTTTTGTTAATGGTAGTGGGAAATAAACCCAGGGCCTTTCACATGTGAGCTAAGGCCTATTTCTATCATATGTCTCTAGCTGACTCTTGGCTTTAAAGGGCCCATGTGATTAGATTGTAACCTGGATAGTCCATGAAACTCCCACAGTCATGGTCCATAACCTTGATTACATCTGCCCAGGTCTCTTGTCATGAAATATTCACACAACCCAGAAATTAAAACTTGGATATATCTGGGGGGAGGGTTATTATTTTTCCTGTCACAGAGAATAAATCATTATCTACCTATGATATAAAGGCCAACTAAAACGAGAACTAAGAAAAGAGTTTAGGATTTGTGCTATGGAGGATGTCCATAGGTGTGCTTTGGGGTAAATATTTCTGTGAAGTGGTGAGGGTAGCGGGTTAGTGCTGGGCTTAATGGAGCATGAAGGTGGACAAGCAGCAATGGTGGAGTAGGCAGAGTGGGTTTGTTGTTGAGTGAGGCAATGAATGCATTTAAATGCTTACCCCAGTGCTTGCAAATGGCCAGAGTGTAGTTCTTATTTATAAAGTGTGGATTTTTCTCTCTAGTAGTTTAGTAACTCTATTACTTCATTTTCTGTTTCTGTGATGAAATAATTGAGGCTGGGTTCTTATAAAGAAGAGAAATTGATTTTGTTCAGAGTTTGGAGGTTTAAGACTGTGGCACTGTCTCTGGTAAGGACTTCATGGTAGATGGCATCACAATGGTAGGAGCACATGCAGCAGAAATCATGTGGCCAGCCAGATAGGAAGCTGGAGAGTGACTCAGTGGTCAGTGCAGGATTTCATAACAACTTGATCCTATGATAACTAACTCAGGGGTCTCCTGAGAACTGCCACAGTCCCTTCCAAGGGCACACCTATAATGACCTAAGAGTAGGCTCCACCTCTTATAAGTCCCTCTACCTCTACACTGCCACACTGAGGACCGAACCTTCAACACATGAACCTTGGGGGGCTTACTCAAATCATATCTAACCACAGCAATGACAAAGAGAAGGAAAACACACTTGAAGACTAAAGGCAGTCCCTAGAAAAATGAGCAAAAATAAAAGTGTGGTTAGGGAGGGAGGTAGTTGAAGAATAGCTATTTGAAATATTCAGAGGTAAAGAAAACAGCCATTCAGGAGGTAAAAATGTATGGGACCAAGTCAAGTTGAATGATTAATCCTAAACAATAAGAAAGATCTTTGTATTTCATGCAAGAAGGAAGAAAGGGATATGTTGAAATCACCATTTTAAAGTAAAAACAACCTGGCATATTCAAGACTCTGGGTTCAAATCTTGACACTGCAAGCAAACACAACAAAACAAAACAAAGGGAGGCAAATACCGTCACATCAGAGGTGTTTCAGTCTTCTTTCAAGGAGGGTTGTAGTTATTTACACATGTCCAGGAAAGGTATGATTTTTGGGATGGGGGAGATAGCAGCTGTGTTGAAAAGCCAAAAAATGGCCAGAACGTCATTCTTTTATTTTTCTGTGAAAATTGCCTTCATTTTCTTTTTCTGCTCTTTCATCATGTGGCTGGCAGAAGGTAGTCAGCTCACACCTCCCAAGTTTTCAACTCTCATTCAAAAACCAGGTCAGACCAACTCAATTTGATTTCTAACTTTTTATAAGTAATTTGACTAGCTCATCTTGGTTTAGACATCCCTTTTTAATCCAATCAGCCATGCCAGAGAGGAGCCCAAAGCTACAAGCAATTCAGGGCAGTCATTTCCCAAAGGAGTTGGCAGGTACCTCAATAGGGTGTGGTGCTGCCAGGATAGCTCTAATCCATACAGTGAAACCCAAAAGCATGGAAATGATTGTAGAAACAACACTGATCACGATTAGACTATTATTGAACTGGGGTTTGAGGATTTGCACTGAGGACTACTGTGAATTAGTGAATGGAAGAAATGATAAGAGACTGTAAACGGAATGCTTCTAGCTTGTGTCAAAATTTTTTTAAAAGAAGAGAAAGGAAAGGAGGAGTTTGAATGAAAAAAGTGGAATAGGAAAGACAGTCATTTGGAACCAGGTACCATGTGGCCTCTTGGTCAACCTTCATGATCAGCCCAGATATCCCCCAGGATACTCCTGTTAGACCTAGGATGCCGCATTCTAGAAGCTGGGATGAAGCTTGCTAAATTCAAATTCTGAACAGATTAAGATAGTTTTGGCCCTTAGTGTGGCTTTGCTCAGTGAATTTCCTTCCTTCAATTAACATAATTATTATCATTATTATTAAATTTAATTACCTCATATATGAGAAAGCCGACTTTCAGAAATTAAATTGCCTTGTGAGTTTTCCAGGCCTAAATCATTAAAAGACTATAGTTCTGAAGAAGGCAACAAAAAGGCAACTGCAAATATATAAATCCTTAATCCAGGTATGTAAACATGTATTTGGCAAAAGTAGTGCATTTCATTTTTATGGACAGTGTATCAGATCTACATAAATATTGAGGGCCCAGCATTGTGGGTATACCTGTTACACTTCTCTTTGGAAATACTCACAAATGGGTTGAGGCCCTTTCATGAATGAAGGGCAGGGAAGAATCTCTCATTTTAGAAGTAATACCACTTAAATATTTATGATGAGTTTCAAATCACTGAGAATATTAGTTCTTAATGAGAACATCAATAGGCCCACAGCTAGAATGAGATGAAGCCACTGCTAGTCTTCTAATGCATCAGCTTAAATGGTCCCACTGATACAAGCCCACACTCGACTTTCTTTGTTATGCATTACCAAGAAGAAGAAATAAATCTCAGCATGAGGTCTACTGAAGCAAAATAATTCACCTCAATGGTATCCCTGCTATCCTAAATTTCATTTTTTTCCCTGAGAGTCCTCTATATCAACCCATAGTGATTGTCTTTGACTTCAAAGTCAGGAATTTAATGGATCTAACTTCCTTTCATAGAAAATTTCTCAACTGGAAACTTTTTGTGCCTAACACTTTACCCTCCATTGCAAAGGACATTGCCTTACAGTGTTGTAATCATATGTGAATTCAAAGCCAATTTAAGATCAAATATCTATCTTGATGTAGGCATATTGTTAGATGCATGTAGTATATCTTCAGTTGGCAAGATTACTTAAATAGAATCTTGTCCCTCATTTTTTCTTTTCATGACTAAGATTTCATTTAAGGATGCTCATACAACTAACAGGTCTTCAAGATAAGGACATTACTTGTTTGGAAACCCTGTGTATAATATGTGATGTTTTTGTCAGTGTCAACACAGGAGACATTTGACTCTGTGCTTATATCTCTTTTCATGATTGCTATACC
Organism: Sciurus vulgaris; assembly: GCF_902686455.1. Lineage (NCBI taxonomy): Eukaryota > Metazoa > Chordata > Mammalia > Rodentia > Sciuridae > Sciurus > Sciurus vulgaris. The sequence continues at coordinate 68,992,527 of NC_136470.1, read as the reverse complement.
CACCCATGTATTTTTGGGAAGGAGTGAAAAGAGATTTGAAATAAAAATGTTCAGAAATTTTAAAAAATAAGGACATTATGCTTAATTTTAAAAAATAAGGACATTCTCCCCCTTTGGCATTTTCTAGAGCAGTAAAGTACAATAGATCTTTCTATGATGAGGGAAGCATTCTCTATCTGTGCAGTCTACCATGGTAGCCGTGAGCCACCTGTGGCTACTAAGAACTTGACATGTGGCTATATGCCTGAGGAATTCAATTTTGAATTTTGCTTCATTGTTTAATTTCATTTTAAATTTTGACTATTGAGCACTTGAAATGTGGCTAGTGTAACTGAAGAACTGAGTTTCTAATTGTATTTAATTTTAACTAGTTTAAATTTAAGTCACTACATGTGACTCTTGTCTGCCAAATTGGACAGGGCAGACATAGAACATTGCCATCTTTGCAGAAAATTCTATTGGCCATTTAAATTCAAAAGATTGTAGGTTTCTTCAGTAGTAGGAAACTGGTATTCTTCTCTGTAACCTAAAGTGGTACGGAGAATGAAATCACATTTGAGAAACAGTTATTGCTTATCTTCTTCCTAGGAAATTCTACTTTTAGAAGGACCTATTTTTAAATTGCAGGTTTTCTAGTCATTATAAAATGTGCCACCAACTTTTGCAGTTACTTGCTGCTTTAGGATTGATGTATTTCTCTTTCTCCATTCTTAGTGAACAGTTATAGCTAGTTAAACCACATAGTAGGATGCCATTGCTGATTTGCTCTGTCACTCTCTTGGTAGACACAGGTAACAGCAACAATACCCCAAAAGATTTTACTTCTCTGGTGTATTGATCAAAACAGGTTGCTTTAGTCAGCTTTTAGCTGCTATGACTAAAAGACCTGATAAGAACAACATAGAAGAGGAAAAGATTGGGAATCACAGTTTCAGAGGTCTCAGTCCATAGTCAGTCAGTTCCATTGCTGTGGGACTGAGATGAGGCAGATTATCATGGTGGAATGGTGTGGAGGAGGAAAGAAGCTCAGAACATGGCACAGGGAAGCGGAAAGACTCTAAGTTCTGCTCACTAGTGACAAAATAGGTATGGCCCCAGAGACCCACCTTCTCCAGTCAGGCCCTACCTGCCTGTAGTTGCCACCCAGTTAATCCATTCAAGTGGTTGAATGCGCTGATTAGGTTAAGGCTCTCAGAACGCAATCATTTCACCTCTAAACTTCCTTGCATTTTCTTTCATATGAGATTTTGGGGGACACCTCATATCTAGACTAAACATGTCTAGTATTTGAATTAGATATATAATTGAGAGTAAGATTTGAGGAAAATCTAATATTTAGATAAAGTAGAATACTTCTCCATAAACTTTATTTGCAATGGATTACTTTACAGTTTAATTTTTCCAGGGTTTCATGATTAGAATCAATTCCCCCAGAACTGGCATGCCTTTCTCAATGTCCGTGTGCTTCAGGTCTTCGAGAAAACTTGGTATTCAAAACCCCTGTAGACAGTCAGATAAGCCTGTCATTGCCCAATTCACATGCTTTTCTCTCTAAAGATGACTGGAATGTGGTTTTCTCCATAGGGTGAAGGAGAATTTGAATGAAATGAGAGGAAACCATGGTCCTCTGCTATGGCTAGGTAGATCCACAGACCTGATTCTGTCATAGTTCTCATTTATAAGTGGCGTGTATTGTAAAGCTGTACTGAAAAATTTACATCCATGTTTCCTGCACACATTTTAAACATGTGGGTCTTTTGAAAAGCAACTACACTAGATTAGAGATCATGTTCAGAAACTGTAAATTTATCAAAGACAGATGGAAGTTAATGAGAGCAGCTCAATATATTGAGTACAGCAAGAGTTGTAAGTTTAGAAATTCTGAATTTCAACCCTGGGTTACTAGGACTGTGGCCACAGTTACTCATTGTGTCTCAGTTTAGCCATCAACAAAATGAGGATATTTATAATACCTAATAATGAAATCATGTGGCATCAAAAGGCTTATAATAGGTGTCCCTAAATTGTTATTTATCATTACTACACTATATTATTACATTCCAGCCTATGCTGAAATCATTTTCATGGAAAGAATATTTCTGTGCATCCAGCTCATGTCTTTCAAGTGTCCTCTTGGTGCAATTCTTTGTAGTAGAAAACCTTTCCATTGTGCATTCCTTCTGAGGATGCCTAGTTCTGCCTTTTCTCCCCACTTGATTTACTTAATTGAGATTGAGCTGAAGATTTGTACTACAAAATCTGAACTGGAAGCACAGAGATATCCCATGTTTTTAAGAGAGAACAGAAACCAAGACAAGGATACAGGTTATTGTGGTTCCTGTCCTCTAATTTCTGTGTCCCTTTGCTCTTTTTAACTAGGGTTACATAAGCACATCAGGCATTTTAGATTTATTCCTAATTCCAGGCACAGGAGAATTATAAATCTCTCTGAGCCATCCTGCAGGATTTGTCAGCAGGCATTAACCATCCTGCTAACCTACCCTTACGATGTGTCTCCTCTTGGAAATGTAGATTTCTGTTTTGTTTTTTATTCTATGTTCTACCATTCTCCCCTATTCTCTTAGTTGGAGTTTGGCCTTGATTTCTTGACTACCTTCCTGTTATGAGGCTTTCTTCCAGTGATTTAGTAGTACTTGCCTATCTGGGCTTCTAAATTTAGCCAATCTAAATTCCATGTCACTTCCTTCCCCTTCCATAGTGCAACCTCCATAGTGGGCCCCTCATGCTGGACCCACGACTCATTGCCTCAGCTCTGGTATGTCTGATTGGAAATTCCTATAGTCCCTAAACATTATGCTTTATCAGAAGTATTTCTCTCAAGTTCACTTCACCTTGCAGGGAGGAAATTGGGTCTGGATCCCTTCCATTGGTTTATCTAATCCATTGTAAGTGACCATGTCCTATTCAGGCACTTTTCAGGATGTCTGACCAGAGATCTTTAGTGAAAACTATGCACATTTTTTTCCCCCTCATTCAACTAATACTGTGCCCTCACTCAGTGCTATTTTAGACAAAGGAGATAATGCAGAGAACAAAACCAAGGCCTTACCATCATGAAAGTTCAGAGGAAACCTGGTGCTAACATTTTCTGTATGTCTTATCTGATTTAAAGTGGTATTACATTGTTGAATCCTTGCAGATTATAAAGATTTTTGTAATGGTTGTAATCCACCCAAAATAAAATACTTAGTAGCTATAGTCATTTCCCTTATTCACAAGGGATATGTGTTCCAAGATCCCCAATGAATGCCTGAAACTGTGGTCAGTACTGACTCCTATATATTCTGTTTGTTTGCTCTCCATACATACTTGTGATAAAGTTTAGTTTGTAAATTAGGCACAGTAACAGATTGATAATAATAACTAAAATAAAATGGAACAATTATGACTACATGCTCTAATAAAAGTTATGGGAATGTTGTCTCTCTCAAAATATCTTAGGCTGACCCTTTTTCTTGTAATGTCTTCTAATGAGGCAAGATGATACAATTACTACATGATAAGATTAAGTGAATGAGTAACACAGACATTATGGTGTGGAATTAGGTTGCTGCTAAGGGTTACTGGACACAAACACTGCAGTACCACAAGAGTTAGATCTGATAACTGAACAAGTGGGTAGTGTGTATAGATATGTTGGAAAAAGGAATGGTTCATGTCCTGGGAGGGATGCAGTGACACAAGGCAAATTTTATCATGCAACTTAGAATGGCACAAGACATAAACCTATGTCTTATTTGTGGGATATCACTTTTAATATATTTGGATGATGGCTGACTATGAGTAACTGAAGCCACAGAAAATGAAACTATGAATAAGGGGATCACTGTATAGTAATTCACTTTTGCAACTTGTCCTATATTACTTATAATAAAGCACTTTATTCTTCTGATTACCATCTTCACTATTAGTGTATGGGAGTTCTGCATGTTTAACTTGCTTCAAATCCATGGGTCTAAATGGCATATTAGTTATGTACATTGAAGAGATGGAAATTTGTTCTCTTGTGGTGATGTATCATTTCTAAAAAATAAAACATTACATATTTGTTTTAGCTAATAATCAGTATTATCTGTTTAGCAAATTCTTTATATTGAATGCATCAAAATAATGCCTTACCCCACTCACAAAACGTGCACATTCATGTTGTATATTATATGCAAACCACTAATGCATTAACTTCATCACAGTGCATCATAGTGTTCTGCCACAAATCCTGACTTTGTTCAAACTGAACAGACAGACATGGTTATATTTGGACAATATTTAAAATAATTGGCTTGAAATTCAACAAGTTAACTTGTTTTCCAAAGCATCGATAAACTATATCATCTTAGTTTGTTGGTTATCTTCATCAGGAAGCATCAAATCAGTTGACCCATAATAGTCTCACTCGTGTGCTCACTATTTGAATGAGTGTGGCTAATTTGAATAGAATATGAACATAATAATGCTTTCTAACGTGTGATAAATTACACATAATGTAAAATTTACCACATCAATTATTCTTGGGTGGATAGTTCAGCAGCATTTAAGTACATTCGCATTGTTGTGCTACCATTACCACTATCCACGCTTTTCATCATCAAATGGAGACTCTGGATCCATTAAACAATAACTATCCATCCACTCTTGACTGCTGGCCCTGGCAATTACCATCCTACTTTCTGTCTCTATGAATTTAAGTAAAAAGTGAAATCACATAGTATTTGTCCTTTTGCAATTGGCTTATTTCATTTATCGTAATGTTCTCAAGGTTCATTAATGGTGCAGAATGATGAATTAATGTCAGAATTTCCTTCCTTTATAAGATTGAATAATATTTCATTGCATATAGATAGCACATTTTATTTTTCCTTCTGTCTGTTGAAGGATACCTGTGTTGCTTCTACTTTTTGGTTGTTGGGAATAATGATGCTATGAACACGAATGTACAAATATCTCTTTCCGGGTACCTGCCTTCAATTCTTTTGAGAATGTACTAAGTGGAATTGCTGCATAATACTATAACTTTACATTTAATTTATTTTAGGAATTCCCATACTGTTTTCTATAGCACACCCTATTTTACATTCTCACCAGCAGAGCATAAGGTTTTCAATTTCATGGTATTCTCATGAATGCTTGTTATTTTCCATTATTTTGATAGCCATCCCAATGGGTGTGAAGTGGTATCACATTATGGTTTTGATTTGCATTTTATTAGTCATGTTGAATACTTTTTGTTTATTGTCTATCTGTATATCTTCCTCGAAGAAATATATGCCCAAGTCAAAGTTTTATAGTTTCAATTCTTACATTTAGGTATTATTTGATCCATTTGAGTTAGTTTTTATATGTGGTATGATGTAAGGGTCTGACAAACACACATCAAAGACACATCAAATACAATGATGCATCAACTAAATTGCCTTTTTATATTGTTCATTGTTAGTATATAGAAACACGACTGATTTTGGCCTGTTGATTTTGTATTTTCAACTTTGTCAATTGTGCTTATTATTTCTAACAGGATTTTTTATGCAAATTTCAGTTTTTCAACAACATAAGATCATATTTTCTGTAAGCAATAATAATTTTACTTCTTTCTTTCCAATTTGAATTTTTAAAAATTTCTTTCCTTGCCTAATTACTCTGGCTAGGACTTCCAGTACTATAATGAATGAAAATGGTGAAAGAGGTTATTCTTGTTTTAGTTCTCATCTTAGAGGAAAAGCTCTTAGCTCTGCATACGATGGTTTCTCTGGGCTTTTCATATATGGCCCTTTTGTTTCTAGTTTGCTGAGTGTTTTTTTTTTTTTTTTTTTGATCATGAAACATTGTTGAAATTTGTGAAATGCTTTGTCTGTATCAGTTGAGATGATCTTTTAAAAAATGCATCCTTCATTTTTCATACTGCAATCTATATTATGTTGATAGATTTTCATGTGTTGAACCATCCTTGCCTTTCAAGAGTAAATTCCCTTTGGTTATGCTGTATAATCCTATTAATGTGCTATGAAATTCTGTTTGCTAGTATTTTGTTGCAGAATAATATCATTGATATGGGAGAGATGAATTTCATATACATGAAGAAACAGATTTGAGAGGGGAGGGGATGATCTCCCCAAACTCACACATATGTTTGTTAAGATAAAATCTAGAACCCAAGACGTCTGAATCTACTCTGGTAATTTTAGTTGGTTTGAGTTTTGAAAGAATCAATTGGCTACTTTTCATATGCAGAATCGGTAGCTTTCACCATGATGCTGCACTGAAATCCCTGAGAAGTTTTAAAAAATATCAAGGGTTTCATCTTGCTGCTAGAGATTCTGATTATCTGCTTTAATTGACTTTGTGGTGGGGAAGAGAACAAAAAAAATGAAATTTTTAATGTGTAGGTAAGGTTAAGCACTTTTGACATAGACATGGTGACTGGAGAAAGACTGATGTGCTTGTAAGTCAGAGACTGGTCTATAATGAGCAGAGACACACTACCTTCAGTTATGAAGTGCAGCCTTGAAACTCAGCACCATGGAGGGACAGCATGGAGATGGCTGTGAGCATCAAAATTTTTAGCTTGTCAAACTGGAAGGAACCTAGACTAGGTTTTTGTTAGATGAAAAAAACAAGACACTATCATGAGGGAATAAAAAAATGGATCAATTTTAACCATACGGCAGTCTTCATGGTCGAGTTATAATCAAGTAATGGGAAAATTGCTAGTGCTGATGAGAGACCACTCAAAAGGCAGCACACTTTCTGCCTTTATGTTGAGAGAAATCCAACTTTGCTGGCTAGCTAATAGCTGTGTTCACTTCAGGGAAATTGTCAGGGAGAAATAGGGGCAACCAAACCTTCATTCCTGCATTATTTTCTCCAAAAGTCACTACAGTCTTCTGTTCCCTACCATGTTTTCCTAAGATGCCTGACAAAATTTCCTCAAAGAATTCTTCCTGAAACTATGACCCTATCAAGGGAGCATCTTTGCCAGGTGATTTATTTCAGCAGGGATTTTAAAGAAGATGAAAACTTCATACTGTAAACCTTTATGATAGGCCATATTAAATAAAACTTTATTTTATAGGCTGCTGTGTTGCCTTGTTTAATTGATTTATATTCACTGTAGGAAGTTTTGTGTAATATAGTATACAGGTGTAACATTTATAATTGATTAAATACAGTGCTTGTGATAATTTATATGAAGAAGTTGGGCACTAGGCCTTGGTTAAGATTAGAAACCAATTTTATAAGATTGTTTTTATGGGAAAATAAGATTCAACCTACTTTCAACCTACTTCTCTTAGGCTTATAGGATCTGATTCAGTAAACAACCTGGTAATCAACCTAGTAAAACTGCTGTAAAATGGTTCTCCTACTTTCTACAAGGGACAGGGCAAAATACGTATTTTTTTCTATTTCCACCCACAGTATTTTTTGGCTATATTTTAGATACTTAGGAAGGCAAATTAATTATTTTAAGCCCCAAGTCTTGTATTATCACCATTAATTCACTAGCAACTATTAACTGAGCATCTATTATGAATTATGTTTTGGGAGGAGGAAGACAGGGCAGAGACAAACGTGCTCCTTATGTAAGAAGGTAGAAAATACATGAAATTATAATACAAGAGACAACATGATACACATAAGATAAATACAATTCAGTCCAGAGTTTAAAGGAATTTAAAACACCATTTTTAGTTGTATCTCTAGAAGAAATGGTATATAAATTAGGCTTCGGAATATTTCAGTAAACAGAGATGGGCTGGGACATTCCAGGCTGAGCAAAAGACATGAGGAAAAAAGAGGGTGGGAAAGGGTAAGGTGAGTTTGAGGAACGTTGAGGAGCCCCATCTGCTAGAACACAGAATACATGTGGGTCAGTGAAGGACATGAGTATAGAAAAACAGGACTGAATAATTAAAATCAAGGTGTAGGAAGGTTAAAGAGGGGCTAGCATGAGGAAGAGAAAGGTTGGTGACAAACAGGAAGCACTCAGAAAGTCAGGGACAGGAGAGAACAGAGACAATTATAGGAGATACCTTGCCAAGACAGAGCATTAGTTGGCCAGGCTGCTTTGGTCATCTGGGATTTGAACTGTGAATGGCAGGAAGACCTGGTTTTAACTCTGGGGAAGGGAATGTTGTACCCAGGGGTCCAGCTTCCTGGGAGGGCAGTTCCTCAGCACATCCAAAATCTTAGGTGAGCACAAGGAAAGGGAATCTTCCCTTCCAACATTAACTCTTTGAAACTAGTGTGTACTACAAGGGATTGCTTCTCAGAGAAACCTTTTCAAATTGGGGATCTGCCAACAATAAATGGAACTCAGATGTTAAAAAGCTCCATGTTACTGCAAGGGCTGTACCCACCATGCCTGCATTGGGTTTAACATACCCTGGGAACCTTTCCAGCTCTATGGATGAGATGGCACAAAATCAATACAGGGTCGTGCCTGCTTTCTAAACTACATACCAAGTAGGAAGATACAAGATTCGTGACCTGAAATGTCCTCATTACCTGCACTGACTTTCTAGGCAGCTTCAGGTAATTTACTTATTATTGAAACCCTCATTTTAGTTGGAGAAGACCATTGCAAGACAATGAAGTCTTTCACAGTAGGCGCTTACGGGGCTCCTGAGTCAGCTTGCAACCTATGGGAATTTCTGGGCATTTGGCTTCTGTAAAACAAATTCCCTGCCTCAGCCCCTATAATCTTCTTGCTGGCCATTTTTACTTTCAAAATAATATCTTTCAGAATGCCTAACGAAAAGTTTGGGCAACAACCATGGGATTGTGTGACTCTTTTTGATCTTCTCCCTGCTTATTTTTTGTTTATTTTCACCTTCAAGGTTAAGTCTACTGGTTTCACTGGGTTTAGATGTGAAAAGTCTTCCCTCTATACTTGTCTCCCAAGAGTTTTGGCTGGAGCCAGGCTTATACTTGATTGTAATGAAGAATAGCTCTTAGCTGTCAGTGCTGTCCCCTCTGGCTGACAGGGAATGAAATCTCAAGGACAATTCTGAAAACAGCAAGGAGGGATGTAGAAAATTCTCGGAGGCATCAGCTACTTCCTCAGGAAAAATAAAGGGACCACTCCTTTGAAAGGTTCTGGAAATATGTCCTAGGACCCACATTATCACTCTTCTTGCTGTCTTTGAATTCAGGTATTGCATGGGAACTGGTAGCAAAGGAGAAAGCCAGTGATCTTCCAATGCATCAGGGAAAATGGGGAAAGTTTTCTTTATCTTCTCATATGTGGGCAACATAAAACAGCTTAACTTTATGATGTACCTAGAATTCACAAAGAATCCTGTATGTAACTAACTATTGCCCACGTACAACAAGAGAACCTGGGCTTAAAGTGTAGAGTGAGGAAATTTGATCATACGAAAAGTCTTTTTATGGTAAGGCTGTTAACGCCTGCAATGAATTAATGAAGGAGGTGGGGAATCTCCAAAAGGCATCTTTACCCAAGCACCTCAGATAATGAAAAGACAACCTAATATCCATTTCCTAAAATTTATGGATATACGTCAAGATTGATAAACTGTGGCCCTTATCCCATCTTCCTCCTGGCTGAAATGCAGAAGAGAAAACTATTCTCTATTTCTTTTAAGGGCCCAGTGACCAGAAGACCTCCTATTATGCCCAACTTTAAAACATTTCATCACCTTCCAATATTCTCAAGCTTAGGACTAAGTCTTTAACCCACAGACCTCTGGGGGACATTCTAGATGCAAAGTATAGTAGGAACATAGGCATGACAATTATTTTTATGTTGTCCATAGTTGTTTTTGTGCTATATTAGCAGAACTGAGTAGTTGGGACCAAGAATGTCTGGACCACAAGCCCAATGTGCAAAGAATGTGGTCCTCTGGTAATAATTATAATAATAGTGTGTACTATAGACTACTTTATACCTTTCTTAGAACTTTTACATCCATTATCTCATTTGGTCTCCACACCAACCCTGTGAAATACGTAGATAAACCCTCATTCCTATAAGACACCTCTGATGCTACTTGGTTACTAACTGATGAAGAACCAGTGATCTAGAGAAAATGTTTTGAGGTCTTAAAAACCGAAGAGATAATGGCAGTTTATGACTGGCAGAACAATTGACACCAGATCTTCACCTCTTTCTTTACTTACACCCTTTGGCACATAACTTTGCATTTTGTCTCTTGAAAAGCAGAGTATACTTTCTATTCCTTGAACTTGAGTTCAGCCCTTTGACTTGGCTTTGTCCAATGACATGTTAGACAATGTTCTATCTGCCACTTGAAACTGACACTGTGAGGCTTTCCTTTACTGGTGCTTCTTTCTGACAATGACAAGAGTAGAATGTACCTGAGTCAGCCTGATGGTCCAAGAAAGAGAAGTGGCAAGGGTAGCAGAGCCACCTGGTTCTCCCTCAGTGCTGCTGTATGAAGCAGAGCTGCTCCTGGCACTCTAGCCTGAAGCAGGGCTGCCTGGCTTAGTGCAGTCTAGATGAGATACTGACCAACCGATCTCTACGTATGGATGTTATGGATGTTTTAAGTCACTGAGTTTTGGGATGGTTTGTTACAACAATGAGGATGTTTTTTTCAACAATGGCTAACTTATCCAGAGCATATAGAGTTGTTACTCTATATTTTGAAGAACCTTTATTTTCATTTCTATAAAGTATGTTCACTGTGCACTGATTACTAACGAGTCCAATGAGACTGAGCACATTCATATGCAGCAAGTTACATGAAGGGAATTCATTTCCTTCAGATAGGCAGTATGGGACAATGGAAGCCTAGAATTCATTGTAAGCCAGTCCTTCAAGGTTCAGAAACCAGCCCGGAACTGATGAAGTATGTATGTGTTCCACTTGCAGTATAGACAGAGGACCTGGAAAGGTAGCCTGCCCCAGGTCATATACTGTGGGGTCACAAGATTTACGGGGATAAACCAACAACAGACATTCTGTTCTAAGAGGGGGATTGGAACAGAGCTGAAGCTGATCTTGGCAGCATTTATTGCCCCTTATCTAAAGACACTGCATTCCCAGCACATTTCAGTTATTCTTGAGAACAAACAAGAAAGTGGGGAGAACTGGGTCACTCCAAGGCCGCCTGGAGAAATGTCCTGCAGTTTCCCTTGCTGAATCTTTTTTAAAATGGCAAATATTGCATTCTATCAAAAACTTCCTTTTTGGCATTCCCTGTTTTGCTGGGTACCTTGATGGTCCCTAAAGTCTGCCAGTTGGGTCATATAGTATTGCTCCACTGTCTTCTCTGTTGGCACAAGTGAGAGATTTAATAGCTCTGATTGCACAGTCATGAGGAAAGGCTCCAAGGGGACACACACATCCCTCGAAAGCACTGTGTGACTGCTCCATCCACATGGTTTTTAGGACAAACACTGTCATTTGTTCCCTTGACGTATCCCAGCAGTCTCCCTGCTATTTTCCAGATCAGAGGCAGGGAGATTGCTGGGATACTTCCCATCCAAAAGCAGATCCCTTTCTGGATTGGACATTTTGAATTAGAGCTGTCCCTTTTATATATAAATCTCAACGGAGTCTAACAGGCTGGGGGATGCAGAAATTCTTCATCTTGCAAATATACTCATTTCCTTAGCTTTTTCTTTCGCTCCCTGCCTTCATACCTTTCTGCTTTTGTTTACTTTTATCCCACAGCTTGGAACTCTCCAAGGCTTGAAAGAAGGTTTTTCTTGGCATGGAGTCAATTCAGACAGTAAGTGCAGCATCTTAGAGAGTAATAGGGAAGGACTGGGAGCTTGGGAGCCTTTGCAAAGTAGAAGGAAAAGCCACCCACCCCTCCCTCTCCCACAAGCCCCTCCTTCCTCTCCTGGGATCCTGTAGAGGCCTAGACTCATTCATCAACATGTCTTTCTTTCTTTAAAAAATAAATCAACAAAACAGGAGAGAGCTTCGGAAAGCCTTTGTAAAACCTACTTAAAGGAGCAGGCTCTTTTATTCCAGGCACAATGCTTTTGAAACCAAAAAATCATCTATACACTTAATTATCCAGATAATTAAGATTCAAACCACATTTTGACCTGGGGTATTCAAATAATTTTAGGTTAAAGTATTTGGGATTGAGGGGGTCTTAGACAATTCACATGGTATTTATAGCATACTCTAGACTCACTGTGCGTTTTGTTTGTTTATTTGTCTGCTTTTTTTTTTTTTTTTTTTTTGGTTTCAAGGATTGAACCTAGGGTTACTCAACCACTGAGCTACAACCCCAGCCCTTTTTATTTTTTATTTTGAGACACAGTCTTACTAAGTTGCTTAGGGTCTCCCTGTGTTGCTGGGGCTGGCTTTGAACTTAAGATCCTCCCATCTCAGCCTCCAGAGCTGCTGAAATTACAGGTGTGCACCATTGTGCCCAGTAGACTCACTATGTTTTAAAAAGAACAGTCCATTTACACAAGCAGAGAAGTGTTTAGAAATCTCACTTTCTTTTGAGGGGCAACATTAGGTTACTGGTGCTGCCTTTAAGACTCTGTTGTGGAAGCCTGACTGGTTTTAGTACCTAAGGTGAGAGTACCACTGTTACTCTTGAATGAAGCTATGTGGTTAATGAGAAAAAGCCCTATCTCTCTGCTGTCAGCAGATCTACGCCAGCTAAGTAGATTTAGACAAGTGATTCCTATCAGTCCAGGCTCTGACCCATGTATTATCGGGTAGCCTGTGCATAAAACCACAGGATTTAGAATCAAGGTAACGATCCTTGGCTATACTTGACTGTCAGCTCTTCCTCTGAAAGTGGGGAGTTATTCAGATTTTTTTCATGTGTCCTTGGATTTATCTATGTTGACTCCTCTTGAAATGTGACCTCTGAAGCCATATGCATTGTGGAAACAGTAATTTCCCTACTGTTGACAGCCTTATCAATTGTGTGACTGCTGCTGTTGTTGCTGCTGCTGAGCTGGAGTAGATTTCTCGCTGTTGAGTCAGGAGAGTTTTGTAGGACACACTGAGAAAGGCTTGGTCGCGGCTAATAGGTACTGTATGTGATCTGATCACCACATCTTCTTCAGCTGAGGACCGGCTCAAGGACAATGTGGCTTGAGATTATTCCCCACAGAAGTACCCAGGATGGATTTCAACAAGAGACTGAAGGCAGAGAGGATAGCTGGGAGCAGTTACTGCAATTTAGGCCAATGTTTCCCAGGGTGAATTTCAGGTAGTGCTGCAACCACAGGGATTCCATGATCAAATATTTTCTCTCACCCTTGGAGATTCACAATGTGTGGGCACACATTAAAATCTCAGAGGTTTTGCAGATAAGACTTGGAACTACACAGCACAATGTTTCCCAACTATATTCTCCTGTCAAACCATCTTTATGCAGGGTACCTATTAACTGTGTGGTCTTTACAAGAGAAAGAGATAGTGGTCAATGGACAAAGAAGCACAGTTCTGAGGTCTGAATGCTTCCATGATCTCAAGTCTGGGAAGGAAGAGAATGGGGAACATATTGGCAGTAATAGGGGAAATCAAGATGGTGAAGGTAATGTCAATTTTTGACATATTAGAATTTTGAGCAGGATGTGAGCGACTGAATAAGCTCCAAATTTTAGTCTTTTATATCTCCTCCATTAGTCCAAATTAAAAATAACAAACCAGGGCCCAGACCCAATTTATTCAGAGGTTCATAATGTTGCTTGGACAGGAAAGACTCTCTGTGGAATATTTTAATTGGCTCAGCCAAAATTTCTATCTACTATATTTTATTCCATTTCCAATTTAGTAGTCTGACAGAATCATAGTAAGTCAAATATTATAATTAAAAAAGGGAGAGAGAATTGCCAGTTTTCCCCTCAGCTGGGACAGATGAGATATTAGATATTTTTTACTTCAACTAAGACGGCTTTTCTTACCCATTCCCAGAGGTCTCTAGGTCATTCCTGCATGGGACAGATTTATACACTCGCTCTTCAGCTATGTCTGCCATTACTATCATCACTGCTCTTCTTAGTTTGCAGAAACTGCCAAGGAAAGTGGCAGAGTCTTATACACTCGGTCTCAGAGAAGGACTTGTTGCTGTGCAGCAGTTATTTCGTATTTCTGCTTGGAATGATTCCAGATTTCCCCTCACGCTCCTGACCCACTCAAGCAGGTGATCCCATCTTTATCCCATTGAGAAGACCAAGCAAATCAGCCAAGAAGCTCCCATTTTGATTGGATCTCTTTATTCACACATGTGTTGGTTCAACTTCCTTTAATTCTTCCCTCACCTTCAGATGATGGCCTTGTAGCCATCCTTCCTTCTGGGAACTTCAGTTCTTTCTTTCCCACTGAATCCTGTGCTGTCTCAGGGGTCAACTCCTTTTGAGTGAGCTTGGGCAACTTGCTTTACTGCTCTCAAGCTCTGTTTGCATAACTCCTCTTACCTCGAAGGATGCTGCAAGAATACAGCAATAATACATATGAACACCACACACAGTGACTGAACAAGATATTTGCTAAAAGTAGCTATTCTTATGTTTCCTTTTTATTTCCAGAAATAAATTTTATTGGGTCATAATTTACATGGAATAAAATGTACATATTTCAAGCACACAATTTGATGAGATTTTAAAAGTGTATACACTTATGTAGCTACCTCCCCAATTAAAATATAAATTTCCATCACACCAAAGAACTCTTTAATGCCAATTTGTAACCAATTTCCTCTACTGCCTGCTCTACTTAAACACTGATCTGGTGCCTATCACTTGAGGTATGATTTACATGTTCTGGAAATTGAAATTATTCAATATATATACTTTTGGGTGTCTAGTTCTTTTGCTCAATATACTGGAAAATAATTTTTCCATGTTGTTGACTGTAACAGTTTACTTTTTGTATTGCCAAATAGTATCTTATTATATAGTAAACCTACTTTGTGTTTGTATGAATACTCAGAATTTATGCCTTTCTCCTCTGATGGATATTAGAGTTTTTCAGTATCTTGGCAATTGTTATTAAAGTTAATATGAGCTTTCATCTATAAGAATTTTAATGGACACATATATATGCTACACATTTTTCTTTATGAGGAAATACTTCAGAATAGAATTATTGGGTCATATGGTTAGTATGTTTAATTTTTTCGGGAAATTGCCAAACTATTTTTCAGAGTGGCACTGCCAATTTACGTACCCCACAGTGATGTCTGGACATTCCATTTGTTCTGCAACAAAGTTACATTTAGTGTTTTAAGTTGTGAATTTTCACCATTCATATGACAAGTGTTTTAATCACCCTCCAGCCCCCCGCCGCCACCAAAACACCCGATAAGAACAACTGAGAGGAGGAAATGTTTATCTGGGGCTCACCTCACGATTTTAGAGGTGTCACTCCATTGTCAGATGTGGTATGTATGTCACTGGACTCATAAGATGCTCCCTGATTTCTAAAGATGTTGAGCCCCTCTTCATATGTTTACTGGCCATTTTCATATATTCTATTGTGAAGTGTCTAATAAACATTTATATAAATTGGCTTGTTTATCATCTTATTGAGTTAGTATATAAATATTTCAAATATTTTCTCCCAGTTTGTGACTTGTCCTTTCATTTCTTTTTTTCTTTTTCAGCTTTACTGAGGTATGATTGACAAAACCGTGCATATTTAAATGTACAACTTGATGTTTTGGTAAAAGTACATTGTGAAATAATCACCACAATTAAGTTAATTACCATATCCATTACCTCACATAGTTCCGTGTGTGTGTGTGTGTGTGTGTGTGTGTGTGTGTGTGTGTGTGTGGTGAGAACACTGGTTACCCTCTTAGAATATTTCACATCCTGTAGTTCGTTATCTGTAATTCACTTTCCATGGCTTCTGTCTTCAATCATCAATACAAAAATATTAGAGAATTCCAGAAATGAACAATTCATAAGTGTTAAATTGTGCACCGGTTAGAGTAGTATGATATTTTGTGCCATCTTCTTCCATTCTGCCTGGGATGTGAATCATACTTTTGTAAAGCGTATTGATGCTATAAATGTTACCTGCCTGTTGGTCACTTAGTAGCTGTCTCACTTTTCAGATTGATAGAGGATAGTATTTGTACTTCAAGCAATGTTGATTTTACTTAATAATGGCTCCAGAGTACCACTGTCATGTAATGCATATGTGTGTGTGTGTGTGTGTGTGTGTGTGTGTATACATACACACACACATATATATATTACCTGTGGTTTCAGGTATACACTGAGGGCCTTGGAACATATCCCTCAGGGATAAGGGGGGACTACTGTATAAAATATAGTATTGTTAATTATGTTAATTATACTCACCCTGGTTTACATTGCCTTTTCATTTCTTAATAGTTTCTTTGGAGAAACGGAGTTTTTAATTTTAGCAGAATCCAATTTATCTTTTCCTTTATTATTTTTCCCATATGATAATTTTAGTATCCTAGCTAGGAAGACTTTGCCTACCCTAAAATGTGAAGATTTTCTCATGGATTTTCTTCTAGAACTGTTATAGGTTTTGATTTTATGTTTATGCATATATAATATGTTTCAAATTAATGTTTGTTGAATGGTGGGAGTTGGATTCTATTTTTCCCCTGTTTGTTTTATTTATTTCCATTTATTCCAACATCATTTGTTGAAAAGACTGGAAAGTGTTATTAACAGTCACTTGAAGGTGTGTGCATGGATGCACTACTTCTGTGTACTCTGTTCTACTTGTGTATAGGTCTATACACATGCTGATACTACTTTTTTGATTATGGTAGCACTATAGTACATCTTAGAATTAGGTAGTGCCTGTCCTTCAATTTTGTCCTTCTTTTACAATACTGTCTAGTCTATTCTAGGTCCTTTATATTTCTGTATACATTTTCCAATTAGCTTTTTGAGTTCTATCAAATGCCTAATGGGATTTTGATTGAAACTGAATTTGAATGTATAGATTAATTTGGAAAGAGCAGACATCTCAATAATGAGTCCTCTAATCCACAGATGTGATACAGCTCTTTATTTATATTTATTTAATTTTTTCTCAGAAATATTGTCTTTAAATTCATCGTCATATATATTTTATAAATGTATTCCTAGAAAATTCATGTTTCATGATGAATAATAAATAATATGTTTTGCTTGTTGTTTGTTTGTTTGAGGTTGAGTCTTACTATGTTGACTAGTCTGGGCTTGAATTCCTGAGCTCAAGTCTCCGTCTTACTTCATTTTCCAGAGGGCTGGGATTACAAGTGTGCACCACCATGTCCAGCTCAAAATTAATCTTTTTAAAATTTTAATTTCCAATTGCTTTTACTAGTATATACAAATGTAATCAGTGTTTGTATATTGACTCTGTATATGTGGCCAAACAAATTTTATTCATTAAAAATTATTATTTAGAGTGAGAAAAGGGAGATATTAGGGAACAAAATTAATAAGATTATATTGTTATGTTGATTGCATGTAAAAACATGTAACAATGAATTACACTACTATGTATAGCTATAATGCACTAATAATAAAATGAAACAAAAAGATCTACTATAAAAAGAAAAAATAGTATTTTGTGTGTACATTTTCCTTAGAATTTTCCATGCATACAATCATGCTGTCTACAAATAAAAACAGGTTTATTTCTTTCCCAATATTTAAGCCTTTTTATTTTGTTTTCTTATATCTTCATGTTTTAGACTCTAGTGTATTAAATAGAAGTAGTTGGAATGACTACTGTTTTACTTATCGATATTTTAGGAACCCACCTTTCAAAATTGTTGCTTTTGCTATGATCAGTAAGATTTTTTTTTATTTATTTAAACAAATGGGATACATGTTGTTTCTCTATTTGTACATGGAGTCAAGGCATACCATTTGTGTAATCATAAATTTACATAGGGCAATGTTGTTTGATTCATTCTGTTATTTTTTCCCTTCCCCCCACCCCTCCCACCCCTCTTTTCCCTCTATACAGTCCTTCCTTCCTCCATTCTTACCACCCTCCTTATCCCTAACCCTAAACCTAACCCTAACCCTAACACTAACCCCTCCTACCCCCCATTATATGTCCTCATCCGCTTATCAGCGAGATCATTCGTCCTTTAGTTTTTTGAGATTGTCTTATCTCACTTAGCATGATATTCTCCAATTTCATCCATTGCCTGCAAATGCCATAATTTTATCATTCTTCATGGCAGAGTAATATTCCATTGTATATATATGCCACAGTTTCTTTATCCATTCATCAACTGAAGGGCATCTAGGTTGGTTCCACCATCTGGCTATGGTGAATTGAGCAGCTATGAACATTGATGTGGCTGTATCTCTGTAGTATGCTGATTTTAAGTCCTTTGGGTATAGGCCAAGGAGTGGGATAGCTGGGTCAAATGGTGGTTCCATTCCAAACTTTCTGAGGAATCTCCATACTGCTTTCCAGAGTGGCTGCACTAATTTGCAACCCCACCAGCAATGTATGAGTGTACCTTTTTCCCCATATCCTTGCCAACATCTATAGTAAGTTGTTTTTAAAGGAAGTTAAAACAAGAAAAATGTTTTCATATTTACTCACTTATTTACTATTTCCATTTCTTTATTACCTGAAGATAGGAATCTTAATCTAGCATCACTTCAATTCAGCCTTAAGAATATATTCTTTAGCACTTTGTGAAATGCTGGTCTTGGGCAATAGATTTTGTCAGACTTTTTTTTTTTTAAGACAATATCTTCATTTTATCCCCATCTTGTAGAGAAATACTTGCTGGTTGGATATAGAATTCCGAGCTTACTCTTTTTTTCTTTTCTTCTCTTCCAGTGTTTTGAAGACTTCGTTCCTTCTGTTAGTATGCGACCTTTCTGAAACCTTAGCTGAATACTAAATGCTAATTAGGTATAGAAGAGGTGTTAAGGAGGTCTCTCCACTCTGGCTGGTCTAGAACTCTAATGTTAGTTTCTAGGCTATGCTTGACTTTTGGTATCTGTTCTGCTTTCAGCCCCATAGCAATTACTTTCTTGTAAACCCCCTGTGGTATTTTTGCACACAGTCTAGCCCTCTGTCAACGACTCAGTGGGGGTACCCCACATAGCTTGCTTCTGCAGAGGTTCCTTCTATTTGCCACAGTGTACCCCAGATTCCAATCCCTCTGCATGTCCAAATTCATTTGCGGCTCCTCAGCTTAGACAGACCTCTGCACTCTCTTTTGACTGTAGGCATAGCTTCACCTGTTTTGAGAAATTGTCCCCATATGTAAAGCCGGGCAGGGTGGTAGTTGGGACACTCAGTGCTTGTGAGCGTCCTTTTCTTCCCCCTCATTGCCTAAAAATACTTTCTTTGATATGTTCCCCAGTTTTACGGCCATGTATAATGTGTTGGAGTCAGTGCATCCCAGCTTATGAAAGGCAAATCTGAAATTTTTAGGAAAATTGCCAGATGGTTCTTAAGAATATTGGTAACTTGAAATCAGTCAAATGGGTGAGGAAGAATGAAAGTCATAAAAATAGGTAAATATTATGAGTCAAAGCTTTAGTTTTCTTTGTTAGAAAGTTGGTGATAAAACATTTACCAGCACACTGCTGTTTAATGGTGGTAGGGCTAGTCAGGTACTAATTGCTCCATCATAGCTAGAAGATGAAGCTCTATTTTCTCTTAATTCACTTATTTCTTAATCCCCTTTCAATTTGACTTTAATTGCCTCCACTCTACTTTAAAAGACTATTTCATCCCTGAACTTTTCTGTATTCTTTTCCTTTTTGATGTCTCTGATAACTTGATTCACATTTGATGATCTTTCTTCTGACCTTGGCTACTGTAAGTATACATTAGAATTGGTATTTTTTTCTATCTCACTAATTGCTTTTTCTGTATTACATTTAGTGACTTCTTTCTAATGCTCCTTAACTGCAGACCCACCCTATCATTTAGTTTCTCCTTCAGATGGCAGAATCATGAAGGAAGCAGGATCTGCCACTTAATGTAATTTGAGGTACATGTGAAATAATACATTACCCTTTCCTGCCTATATACATATTTTACTTGTTCTGATGACTCTTTTGTGATTTCCTATTTTCATCCCCTCCAGTCTACCTTTGTCCTATTCTACATCCGTTACCCAAAAATATTCTTATCAATATCTCCTCCTCTGATCCTCCAGCAAAGGAATTAGAAGACTTGAATCTAGCCTAACTTAGCAGATGCCTGTAACCCCATCTACTCAGGAGTCTGGGGCAGGAGGATTGCCTGAGTCCAGGAGTTTGAGATCATCCTTGACAGCACAACAAAGTGTTGGGGGGTGGGAGTAGAGGTCCGGGGGCTGCATGGGGGCTGGGGCAGGAGCTTGAGCTTAGAAAACCAGAGAAGACAGAGGGTTGAAAAAGAGAAAGGGAAGAAGTAAAGGGTCCTGAGGTACCTGTGCCCTGACCATTTAATTGTTAAATTGAACCCTTTGATCACTCCATTTTGTACAATGTCTAGTTTATGCCTAATATAGTTTATATTGGAATATATTTTAATTTTTAGTTTTACTTTTAATGTGGTTGAAATTCACATCCTCTATGAGTTTTCTCTATGTTTGCACTGTTTTATCCCATTTCTTCTCTATACCTAGAAATTTTCTAGTCTTTCCCCAAATTAGTCATAGAACTATGTTATTTAATATATTCATTATTATCTTCTACATCTTCAATTTGTTTAGAAGTTACTTAATGTCAGGGTTCATTGTCTCTATATTTCTTATTTTCTGCCAGTGTCTAGTAATTTTTAGAAACTCAACACATCCATGGAGATGTCTTCATTTCCAAATAGATTTGAATATACATATTCTTTCAGAAAACTCTATTTAATATTTTTCCTCTCCAAAGCAACTTCTCCTGTTTACTTGACACTGCATCTTCAACACGATTAATCCCTTCTTTTAGAAGAAATGAGTTTTAATTAGTTAAATATCAATCCATGGATTTAGTAAAATGGCTAATCCAATACATTTATCTTAACAAACAAGATAATTTGATGTGGTCTGGTTATTTTAGAGACTAGTTATTATAGTTGATCAAATGTGCTTCATCTACCATGATATGATTGGATGATTGTGATTAACCTTAAAATGCCCTAAACATCTTTCTTCCCACTTGCTGTGGAAACTATAAGAGATCTAAAAAAGCATCTGCAGCTATATTTCCTTGGTGCAGGCAATTCTCCTGACTGTACCCTCTCTCCCTGGAACTTTCTTATGCTGGCCTGATTTCTTCTCTTTACAGTTTGTTTTCACACAAATGGAATTCTCACTTCCTGTATGGTTTCTTTTGTAGAATAATTAAGTTCATTTAGCCTTTGATTTCAATACTACTTACATGATGCAAATAAAGTCAAATAATTAAAAGGTACAGTCAATAAACAAAATTAGCATAAATTTTAAGATGTAAAAATGATAACTTAGTGACTGGTAAGAAAAGTCATAGAAGTTGAGGAATATTTAAACCGCCTTTTTTTTTTTTTTTTTTTTTTCATATCTACCTCCAAAGAAATCAGTGTACAGATGAAAAAGCTAAAACTCAGAGAAAAGGAAGTGTCCTGTTCTAGGTCATATAATTTGTTATCTTTTAAGTCTGGAAAGAGAACCCTGATCTTATCCCTAATCCACAGCTATCTCCATTATCAGAAATATTTAAGCTGAAACTCTCCTCCCTTCTGTTTTCTTCTGACCATTGTTGAAAATTGGAAACTAAATATATCCTTTTCCCATTGGGTCTTGACTTCTCATGCTCAAAGCTGTTACCCTGTGTATTTGCAGAAAAGCCTCCTGTACCAAGTTGATAATCCTTGCCTCCTCTTTCCCCTCAACTTCCTATCCTCTCTTCAATTCTCTCCAAGGCTCTTCAACTTGGCTCTCCCTTCACCCCTTGAAATGACTCAAGTCCATGTCCTTGATTGCCTCAATGTTGTCAAAGTCATTGTTCCTCATCTGTCCACACCTTACTGAAACATCAGAGTTTTCAGTATGAAACGCTCTTCCCTTCTGAATTCCATTATTGGACAGCCTCTGATTTTCCTCCTTCCTTTCCAGCTTTTCCTTTTCAATTTTGTATTGTCCCCTTCTCCCATCTCTAAGTGTTAAAATATTTCAGAGTCTCTCCTTAGTCTTCTTTTCAATGTATACTCTTATTTGCTTCATGCATTTCTATGGGTTAAATGTCATATAGACACTGATGGCTCTTATGTAAGCTCCCCTTTGGATATTGAACAGGATCTCAGCTAAATAAGCTTAAAATGAAACTCTTGATTCTCACTTTTCCCAAGCATATTCTTGCCAGTCTTTGCAAGCTTAGAATTTCATTTCCAATTTAAAAAACCCCCAAACATAACCAACAAACAACAAAAAACCTATTTCCATCTCTGAGAGAAAATCTGACAAAGATATTACACAAAACAAAATTATTATACAATGTGTTTCATGATTGTAGATGCAACATCCTTAAAAAATATCAACAAATAAAAAACAATACCACATAAAATGGGTAATACCAAATGGAGTTTATTCCTGCAAAGTAAGTTTGGTTTAATGGTGAAAGCCTATCAATGTTGTTCACCATAGTAATAGTATGAAGAAAAAAATATGTTCATAGCTAGAGATGGAGAAAAAAAAATCATTTAACAAAATTCACACCCATTCACTGATTAAAAGTTCCTGGCACTCTATACGTAGAGGGAATTTCCTCATTCTGATAAAAGTCATCTATGAAAACCCAAAAGTCAGCATCATTCCTAACAGTGAAATGTTGAATGCTTTCTCCCAAGACCACAAAAGAGGCACCACTTTTATCATCATTGCATTTCCCATATGTAACTGTATAAAGCAGAAAACAAAATCTAAAATTCAACTTTTTAACAGTGTCAAAAAAAGCATAACATATATATAAATAAGTTTAACAAAATCACACTTTTTACACTGAAAATTAGCAAACATGGCTAAGAAAAATTAGATGGTTAGATATACCATGTACATGGATTGGAAGACAATACTGTTAGTTGACTGAATGTCTCCCTAATAATTCATAGATTCCATGTAATCTCAGTAAAAAGTTCACTAGGATTTTTAACTAAAAGGAGTTAATATACTGATTCTAACTTTTATTTCTTCCCCAGTGGGGATTGAACGTAGGGCCTCATGAATGCTAAATAAGCACTCTACCACAGAGCTAAATCTCCAGCCCTTTTTATTTTATTTTGAGGCAAAGCCCCACTAAATTCTAGAGGCTGATCTTGAACTTGAAATTCTCCTGCCTCAGCCTCTGTAGTTGCTGGGATTACAGGTGTGTGCCACCTGCCCAGCTGAGTTTACTATTTATAAAGAAATGGAAGGGAAGAAGAATATTCAAAGAAATTTTGAAGAAGAATAAAGTTGGAGGACCTAATCTGGCTTCATGAATTACTATTGAGTTAGAGTAATCAAGAAAGTGTGGTACTGGCAAAAGGATTTACAAATAAGTCAATGGAACAGATTAGGAGGTCCAGAATTAGAACCATACTGATATAATTATCTAGTTTCATACAACATGTAAGAGAGAAAGGAATTTTTTTCAACAAATGTGCCAAAACAACTGGATATTCACACATAGTAAAAAAGTAAACTTTGAAACATACACAATAAAAAAATTGAAGTAAGTTTTAGACTGAATTACAAAGGTTGAAACAATAAAATTTCTAGGATAGAGCATAGGAGAATGTCCATGGGACTTTCATATTCAAGTTTCTTAGGACACAGGAAATACTACCCACCATGGAATAAATAACTGGAAAATTTTATATTTCAAAATTAAATACTTCTGCTCATCAAGACACTTCAGTTTGAGCATCTCTAATGCAAAGATCCAAAATCTTGGAGCATTTCAGATTTTGGATTTTTGTATTAAAGATGTTCAAATGGAAAAGTCTGTGCAAACATTCCAAAATCCAGAGAATTCCAAAATCTGAAATACTAATGGTCCAAACATTTGAGATAAGGAATCATCAACCTATATTAGTGAATGAGTAGTTAATTCACACACCTGCATAAAATATTCATAAAACATATATCTTACAAAGGACCTATAACCAGTATGTGTAAAGAAATCAGGTTATTCAATAACATAACCCAATCTTAAAACTGAACAATTTAAAAAGAATACATTACAAAAAACTATAATATATAATTAATAAACATGAAAAAACACCATTAGAGTCATCAGAGAAATATAATTACAATCACAATGAGGTATGCATCAGGATGACTAAAATTAAAATCATTGCAATATCAAGTGTTGGGAAGGATGTGAAACAACTGCAACTCTTATTTTTATGGGAATGTAAAATGGTATAACTGGTTTGTAAAAAGGTCTAGCAGTTTCTTAACAATGTACCTCTATCCTATGATTCAATAATTCTGCTTCTGCCCATGAGAAATTAAAACATGCCCATAAAAATAGCTGTAAGAATATTCATATCAAGTTTGTTCATAATATATAAAAGTGGAACTCACCAATTATCCATCAATAGTCAAATGGTTAACAGTCACATAAAGGAATACTACTTAGCTTCAAAAAGGAACAAAGTACTGACATACACAAATGGATGAATTGCAGAAACATTAAGCTTAGGGAAAGGAGTCTTCCACAAAAGAGCACATACAGTATAAAAACATTTCTATAAAGTCCTAGAACAGGCAAAATTTATCTAAGTGGCAAAGAATAAAATTAGAATATGGTTATCTCTAGAGAGATGTGGACTTTTTCTTACTAAGGCACATGAGAGAAATTTCTGGATGATGATAATGCTCTATATCTTGATAAGAACAGAGACAGGGTTTATAAATTGGGGACAGCTTTGCCCCCCTGCAGCTTGTTTCTTGCAAAATATAGAGAAATTTTTGGTTACCCATAACTTGAGCAGGGAATATGTGGTCTGATTGGCATCTAGTGTGTAGCGTCTGGTGAATATCCTATAATGCCCAAGAACAGCTTTACACAACAAACAATTATCAAAGGATCAAAGTTTTGAAACCGTGAGTTAAGGGCACATGTATATGTACTTCTTAAAGCTCATTAAATGGTATACTACAGGTTTTTCTACTTCACTGTATGCAAAATTTCCTGTATAAATAAAAAAAAAAACAAAAACAAAAACAAAAAAACCCAAGCATTGATCCTAGTTAATAAGATGCGTATTTTGTAGTACAGGGATGAGGGCAAAGTATACTGATGTTCTCAACTTTCTTTCACTCCAAGAGCATCAAAACTAAACATGGGTTGATGCGTGGATATGGGGGTGGATAGAAGGTTAGCTCCAAGACAAAATATATATAGTAAGATGTGACTTGTACAATCTACTTGGTGAGTATGTAAGTATTCACTGTTCAATTCTTTCAACCTTTCTGCTAGTTTGAAAATTTTCATAATTAAACGTTTTCATCTTTTATTTCTTCCTTTAACTATCCATCCAAATTAACTTTATCGGTATGCCCTGACCATTCTGTTATCAAAATATACCTTGAACTCATTTACTGGTTTCTATTTCTACAACGTTTATAGTCTCAGCGACTAACAATTTTTCAAATGAGGCCACAGGAGTAGCCTGCTACCTGTTCTGTTTCCTCTCATGCTTTCCTACGATCCAGGATTTAAACAGTCATCTTGAAACAGAGTTGTTATCCAATACTCCCTGATTAAAACTCCACACTGGCAGTTTGCTGCACATTAAATGAAGTCCCACTGCCTTGCCATGTCCTGAGAGGAGCCATGAGACATGTGCCTGCTCTTGATCTCTGGTCTGTCCCCTACTGTTCAGCTCTGTCCCTCCTCTCTGGCCAATCTTTATTTCTTGAACATATGGCACTTTCCTCCACCTCATGCCTCTACCTGTTTCCTCTGAATGGAATCCCTTGTTTGATAAGGGTGGCTTTTCTGCTTTTTCAGGTCTTAGTTAACGTGCTGCTTCTTTTTCCCCTCTATCTAAAGTGACTTCTTTTCTATCAATTCCTTTCACATCATCTGCTTTACCTCCTTCGTGGCAGCTTCTTGAATTAGAATTTCTCTTGTTTATCTGTGTGCTTTACTTAGATTTTGAAGTCCAGGAAAGCAGAGACCATATCTGTCTTGTTCATTTCTAAACCAGGTGCAGAAGAGTGTCTGGCATTTTAAGAACAAAATAAGCAATTGTTTAATGGATGCATGGATGGATAATATGTTCAGAAACTTGGTAGAATGACAGATTTTTTTTTTCAGTGTCCTAGAAATACCCACAAATTAGAGAAAGACATTCCATGAGATGCCAGTGTAGAAAAAGAAAGCACCATATACAGACTTACAGGAGAATATGAGCGCTGGTCCCTCAGGCATGCACACCTCTGAGCTCAACAACTATTTTGATTTTTTCTTTACTTGGCTCAGGAAGACAGAGTTAGTTAAATAAATTATGTAATGTGCTTCCTGAAGATGGAATCTGTGCAGATATTAAAAACCATGTCGTAGAGGAATATTTATTGACTGAGAAAAATTCATGATATAGTGCCAAATGAAAAAGCAGGCTTCAGAAGTGTGTGTTCAATATTATCTCCAGGCCATGGAACATCCTGAGAAACCTCATCTCTTTCTTAGAAACACCGTTCTCAGATTGTTAACAGAATGTTTTCCTTGTCTTAGAGCTTCCTTTTAAAAATTATGATCTAAGTATTATCATAATTATTTGTGCATCATAATGGCATAGTTTCACAGGGATATATTTTCCATAAGATCATGTCCCCACTCCCTCCCACTCTCTGACCCTCCCTTCTCTGACCCTTCCCACTGGTCCCTTCTGCTTCCTTAATAGTCCTTCATTCCTCTTCTACTTTTGGATCTTTTATTTTTTAAGTTTCAACATATGAGAGAAAACATGTGATTCTTTTTGGTGTTGTGTGTCCAATTTTTCTTAATATGATTACTGCTAGCTCTATCCACATACGACATAAATTTTCATTCTTCTTTATGACTGAATAACACTCCATTATGTTTATATGCCCCATTTTCTTTATATATTCATCTGTTGAATAAAATAATCTTGACTAAGATAGAGGAAGAAAAGAGATAAGTAAAATATAAAGAAAATATGCACCTAGGCTGATTCCATACCTTGGCTGCTGTGAATAGTGCCCTAATGAGCACAGGTATGCAGGAATCTCTTTTGGATGCTCATTTCATTGCCTTTGGATAAATACCCAGGAGTGGCATAGCTGGATCATATGCTAGTTCTATTCTTTGTTTTTTAGGAACCTCCATATTGTTTTATTTGGTGGCTGTCCTAATTTACATTCTCATCAACAGTGTATAAGCATTCATTTTTCTCTAAATTCTCTATAGCATGTATTATTTTTTGCTATTTTTTGGGGGATAATACCATTATAACTGGGGTGAGGTGGGATCTCAATGTAGGTTTAATTTGTATTTCCGGATAGTTTTGGATGTTGAGCTTTTATTTTTCACACATTTATTGGCCACTTGAATTTCTTCTTTTAAAAAGTGTCTGTTAAAGTTCATTTGCTCATTTTTATAAAAATTGGGGTATTTGTTCTTTTTATTAAGTTTAAATTCTTCGTTAATTCTGGATATCAATCTTATATCAGGTGAATAACTGTGTGCTACAATTTCTGAGGAAGGTACCTTTGGTCCCTCTTGGAATCAGAGGGACTGGGTATTTTTGGAAAACTCAAATATAGAAAAACCTTGAAGTAGTTCATAGGATAGTCATTTATTATTAAGTGCCCATAGCCCATGAAGCACCAAGGAGAGGGCAGAATTGACCAAGAAGGAATTTATACTATTTTTTATGGTATTCTAGGTCATGGAGAAATTTAATTCCAGCTGGGTCACAGAATGGACTCCCATGGTATAATGAGGGAGCTAGAGTGTTCCACTTTGAAAGCAATAGGGAAAGAGTTAGCTGTTATCAGAATGTCCCTAAGTTTTTCTCCTTTACCTTTAATATAAAATTGCAAGGTTCCGAGAATCCCTACTGTGACTATAGAAGCCAATCCTCTGTCTAGGTATGTCTGAAGTTTGCTGAAGAAATCCTGTTAGTTTCCAGAAGCTGTTATAACAAGACACACAAACTGTGTGCCTTAAAGCAATTAAAATCCATTGTTTTACAATGCTGTGAGCTGGAAGTCCAAAATGAAGCTGTTGGTCACCTTGGTTCTCTCTGATGACAGTGAAGGAGAAGTTATTCCATGCTTCTCTCCCACCTTCTGGAAGGCTCAGGTACTCCTTGACTTTTACATAGCAGTCTCTTTGAACTTTATGTCATTTTCCCTTTATGGTATCTGTCTCTGTGTCCAAATTTCCCTTCTTCTAAGGACATCACTAATACTATTTTAGGACCTTAGTTTAACTTGGTCATCTGAAAAACAAAAATAAAAACAAAAACGTTATTTTCAAATAAGGTCATATTCACAGGTACTAGGATTAGGACTTAACATCATTTTGAATGACACAATTCAACTCATAATGCATACCATATTGGGTCTGGCTGTGCTCTGTCCACACCACCCTCTGTTCTGGATCTGTCCCCAGTGGTCTGCACATCACTGCTCCTTTATGCTGTCACGGTGTACTCCTATCAACAATAAAAGGCTGTGATTTAAAATAATCTTGACTAAGATAGAGGAAGAAAAGAGATAAGTAAAATTCATTGCAGAGAAGGGAACTTGAAACTGAATATTAGATACATAATCTCTTCCAGTCCAGACTCCACATGCTTTGCCTGCGATGTTGCCTACCTCTGTCTTAACCCTTGTTCTTCAGCCAGATTCCGGGATCTGATTATCCTTCTTTGGGGAGTTTGCTTGATTTCCATTGTTTCTTCATTCCAGTGTAGGGTTCCCCCAAGAGGAAACAAAAACTCAATCGATATTAAATAAACACTCCAGAGAAACACTTTTCACAATTAAAGCAGTGCTATGTTATAAGGGCTGCTTAATACCAGGCCTGCAGAATCTGTGTTTGAGTTCTGGCTTTCCTAATTAGGTACTTGCCTTAAAGCTTCATGATCCAAAACTATCACCAGCGTGGACCTGCCACTATAAAGAGAAAACCTCTGATATAGAAAGATTTTGATATTTTACAAGTGTTAAGCAGATGTATTGCTATGGTAGGTTTTTTTTGTTTTTATTAGTGCAAATTGATTATACACAATAATAGGCTTCATTGTGATTTACTAAAAAATCACATCCGTAAAATGTTTACAAACTAAAATTAAATAATTTTATTTTGCTCTTAAAAATTAAAAAGAAATATTTTGAGCAGAAACTGCTACAAGTAGTTTTATAAATAGCAGTGTCATTTTTCTTGTTATTGCTGTGTCATTGAGAGGGTATGGTCTTCTAGAAATATTAGGACAAGAATTGGCCTTAAAAGATGATATTTATTATCTATTTATCATCTATTTAAAGTATTTTTCTTTAAATCCACATCTTTATAAATAGTGCAACAGGTACATAAGTTACTAGAGACAGAATTGTCCAACCAAAGGATATGTTAGTTGGGGCCTTGGTCCAATTGCTGTGAGAACTGTGCCTTCACACTGTCCACTTAAGGTGATGCTGACAATATGCACTGGCTTCTCATCAGAGCTTTGCTGAAAAAAGGTGGGTTGCAGGAATGGGCACGGCACACACGGTGTAGGCTGCAGTCCACCACTGCCCGATCTGTGCGTGATTGTGTGCCACATAAGTCCACCTGGGCACTGGTGCTTCAGGAGAGTTACACCCTCCTAACCAGCTCACAAATGAGGAGGGAGCACTGTACTGGTTGGGGGAGTAAGAGAAGGTGTCACAAAGAATACAATATTTGAATAAACAAGGTCATGAAGTTGACATTTATGAATTTGTGCTCTTGGGCTGAGTACAACCAACAAGACATGTTGATCCAGTCTTCCCAAAAGATTTCATATAACAATAAATATTTAAGTGCTCTTTTGAAAACTGAGAGATCATTGAACAACAGTAGTGTAAATTTGAGAGTTCTCTGCCCTTTTGAGAAAGGATGTATGATCTTTAGTTCCCCACAATTCCCACCAATCCCTATTGTATTCTTAACGTGTAGGCATATTTAATTACCTCTTATTATCTATTAATACTGACCTGATTTGTTTCAGATACAGAAATATCAGAGGTAGGAAGACAAAAATAGCATGGGATAGTATTATGTCTTTTCTTATATTAACCAGTTTTACTTAGTCATACTGTTATTTGTCAGAGAACAATTGACATTTCAATTTTTAAGATCTCTATTATAAAGGGAAAAAAAAGAATAGGATTTTGTAGTCAGAGAAGGGAGATATCGTGGATTAGTGGAGAGGTCATTCTACTCAAAAGAAATTACATGAGCTTAGTTACTGAGGTATAAAAATGTAAAGTAAATCCAGGGAACACTGTGGCTGCTCCCTCTTGTGTCCAGGAATTCTAAGACAGGATATTGACCTTCTATCTGCAACAGAGGGAGTGAATGGTTACAGCTGTGGCAGAGTAGGCAAAGATTCTAAAGTGACCTGAATGACTTGCTAAGTAGTTGGGGATCTCTGTGATTCCCAGTAATGGAATTGATGGGACTAGGTAATCAATTGCATGAGAACGTTGTTTAGACAGAGAACGAACAAATGGGTAAGTTGCGTTGATGATATAACATGTATTTAGGATTGAGGACTGAAGTAAAAATTTGTCACTTCAGTGCAGGTCAACCAAATTTTTAATTCCATGCAAGTCACCACAGCAATCAGGTGAAATGTGAAAATGTTTTTAACAACTTGGAAGGCCAAGTCAATTATATTGGTTTTATTTTGTTTATTAGCTTAGTTTTGGGATCTTTTGGGGGTCAAAGTACATAGTAGACATAGGTTTCTAGCATTTTCTTTCTTGGTCCAAATGACTGCCAACATAATTCCAATTAACATGAACCATGTTACCATGGGCACAGCACGTTTTAAAGCTTAGCTGGATCCTGACCCGAGGTAATGCTAACTTTCATTTAGCTTCTAGGAACCTAATGCTTTATAGCATATGCTGGCTAGGTATCAATATCTTTAGACCTCTTTCATATACCCGGGAACTGATTCCTAATGCAAAACTAACATCTTTGAGGGCTTATAAAAATATTAACACCTCAGTGGTCATTTAACTCATTTAGCTCTTCGGATTTGACAAGTTAATTTTGCATAACTTTATTTAATTTTCAACATAAACTTGACTATGATATGGAAAAGGGGTTAGCATCATTGTATTATATTCGGAGAACTTAAAGCTCAACCAAATGAAATAACTTGCCCAAAACTATATGAATAGTCAATGGAAAATCCAACCTGGAATATAGGCTTTATGGATCCTATTCCATTACTCTGTACCTATTCAAAATTCAGCATATTCCTTCCCTGAAGACACTATGGCATGGAATTAGTTTTCAATAATGCTTCCCATTTTTTAAAGAGGCAATTTTTGAAAAATAATTTTAGCATTATATCACTAATGCCTTTTTTTCAGTATTGAATAACAGAAAATCCAACTTAAACTGGTTTTAATAAAATGAGAGTTTTGTTGACATACATTCGTAGGGTAGTTTGGATTCAGTTGTGGTTTGATCCAAGGATCTCTAAACATATGAAGGAGTTTTGGTTTCTTCCTCTCCTGTGTCTACTTTTGATTGGATTGATTTCATTCTTGAATTTACAACAATAGCTAGAAGCTGGCAATAATCCAGATCTTCATTTTTCCAATCTTTGGGTCCAGGGGACATGAGAGAACCAATCTTCATAGTGGCTATGGGGTAAGCCCAGGGTTTGTTGTGACTGGGTCATTGTGAACCATGTACTTCTATTTAGAGCTAGTCAGTGACCAGCCACTCTGGCATGCTGATACAGTAAAAAGAGTAATTAGGTTTCATTTCTGGAAGTAGGGATGGAGCTGCACATGAACTGGAAATGGGCACAGGGTGGTTTTCCAAAGAAAATGTGGGGTAACATTACCAGAAAACAGGGGACTGGATTTTGGGTGACCAAAGCAACAATGTGCTCCCTAAGGAGCCTCTTAAATTCCTGCATTTATTCTCCAGTCACTGGTGGAAATGGGAAGTATTATTGGAAACAAATCCCATTGTCTACCAGGCCCTCTCTGTGCTCTTTCTCACCACAGGGCAGTGAGCACAACAGTTAAACTCACAGAGATGGAATCTAATTTATTGCCCATTGTTCCCTTTCTGAACCCAGATCCCTAAACTAAGGCAACTGAGGTACCAACTAAGGTGACTTGGACTTGGGTGGTCATTTGTTATTTTGATTCTCATGTAGCTTCTGGTGTAGCCCTAACTCCTCCTGGCCTTTCTGTCTCCAGCTTCATGCCTGCCACACTGCACCTATACCCACAGGTTTTCTACCTCCTGGTCTTCTTGAGCACTCATGGAGGCTCCTGTGCCAGGGCCTGGGCTCCTGCCTTGCTCTGGCATGTCCCTCCCTTCTTTGAGTACCTGGTGGAGTCACTCCTAATTATTCTTCATGGCTCTTTTTAAAGGTTATCTACTCTATGATCTTTTCTGTTTGTAAGCCTCCAGGCAGAAATAGTGTTAACCATGGAACTCTATATATTTGAAAAAGAATACACATGTTCTATTACATTGTGATTATGTTTTTCTAAAATTTACTGTCAATTAACAAATAACAATTTTTCATATTTATGTGGTATGATATGCAATTTATATAAACATTATAAAAAATTAGTCATGATAACTAACATCCATCACCTCATCAACATATCATTGTAATTTGTGTTTTTTTTGATTTATTTTTATTTTTACAGACTGCATTTTGATTCATTGTAAACAAATGGGGTACAACTTTTCATTTCTATGGTTGTACATGATGTAATTCATACCATTCGTATAATCATACATGTACATGATGTATGCTATTGTAATTCTTGACTTCCCTAGCTGATTTCCCTCACTAGAACCATTTTGGGCCACAACTTGATCTGTTTGCCTTACAACTAGTAACTGTCCTGAGTTCGACCCACAGTAGGTTCTCAATATTTATTTACCAAATTGATCAATAGATGAATATTTGAGTGAATCCTCAACCTCACTTAAAAGTCTGTATCATCACTCCCTGTTCTAATATCAAAATGTAGGCATAGAAAATGCTCTGAGGATATTCACACAAAGCCAGTGTAGAAAAAGGGAGCAGACATGAATCCTTGGGGCCTGACTTCCCAGGATCAGAATTGTGGGAGACAGTACATCTCCAGGGAACTTGCCACTTGTCATCTTTGTGATGACACAGGAGGTGAAATTAGACTTGGAAGACTCAGAGATCTGGGGCCCAATTAATGGCTGTGGCGACTCATTATGGTAGGAAACCTGTGCCCACACAGCATTAGAAGCTGCCCACATCAGAGGGTCTTCATTAACTACTTTTCTCCCTGTATCAGGCTTGCCAAGGGAGATGGTATTGTCATTTAACAGGAGATCACCAGCGAAACAGCTGGTTCCTCTCAAGCCATTATCAGAATATTGTGACCAGCATGTAGTAGCTCAGAATCACAGGACGAACAGAATGTATGTATCTGGAAGTCAAATACCAAAAATAATTGCACAGCGATTGGAAAAAAATGGCCTATTAGAAAAAGTTACAATAATTAGCTTATTTCACCTGGAGAAAAAGAGTACAGGTGGAATGTACTGAATTAACAGTCTTCGTATCCATGAGAGGTAATTTTAGAGGATGGTGAATTTATAGTTTTACATGTTGAAGGATTTTTCCTTTTGTCCTCTCTCAATTTCCTGCTTTATTTCCCTTCTGCAATATGCTGATAAAAGATAATAATGTGGCAACTTCAGAAAATATATGAGAAGAGTACTTTGGAAGTTGGCAACATGATTACATTGTCTTGCAACTATCTCCCACCCTCCCCACTCCACAAAGAAAAACACTGAAAGGAGTAAGTTTACCATCTGCAAGAGCTTTTTCCTCTTTTACAGCCATCCTGTTGCCATCTGCTAAAGTCTTTTGCCCACCTGCATAGTGCAAAACATTAATTGTCTTCCAGAAATGCCTAAAAGAACCACAATCTCCCTCAAGACTGAGGGTAGAAGGAAGAAGACATTTATAGTGCTTTCAAATGAGCTTTAGACCCTGAAAACCCACCCAGATCCATTTGTGTTCAACCAAGCTTATTATCTGAGTAGGGGATAGCTGTTGGATAAAACAGAATGTTAACATTTGTTTCTTTTGAAAGTTTTGAAGCCTGCAGGGTTTCAGTGGTACTGTCCCCAATGTTGAGAAGAGTTTAGAAGTTATTGTTGGAAACTGCCATAAGGGATTTTCTTTGTCAGATCAGGGACATTTTTCATCCAAATCCTGGCATGTTTTCTATATGTAATTATGGCTGACGTTTAGCTCTCCTTGTTGATATTGAGCAAGTTCCTATGAAGTTCTAAAAGAGAGTTGGCTAGTATTTTTCAATGGTATTATCATCACGGGCAGGAAAATTCTTTCCTTTGGAAAGTTGATAGGTATATTGCAGAATGTTGTCCTTCATGGACTGTCATTCATTAGATGTCATTAGTGCTCCCTGTATTGTGGTTGCTGGTAGGCCCCCACCCTACACTCAACACTCCCCAAGAGGGCTCTGACACTCTCTGATGAGAATTATTGAGCCTGTGTTTCCTTTTTACCTTTTTCCACTTCAGGAAAAGAGGTCATATTTAGTGATGCTTCCTGCAAGGGTGGAAAGATTCTGGCTTGTGTAGCTCTGAACTATGTTAGCAGAGCCATAAACTACCAGAGAGGAGCTGAGGTTATGAAAAATCATGAATGCATCTGTAGAAACACTTCTTCAGGCCAGCATCTCTCTGTATCTCTCTTACACACACACACACACACACACACACACAGAGAACATGGTTTTAACTCTGAATATAAACCTTATAGCAACCCATGTGAAGCAAGAATTATTTGAAAGAAAAAAGAAGGCATAATTCAAACAATCAGTTATCATCAACCAATTCGAAATATTAATAGTCTTTGTACATAATTGGCTTATGTGTACATGTTCTCCAGATAAGTTCATTTTGTGATTATATTATTGGACATTAGTTGATAATGCCTATGACTAGTTTAGGCTACTATATTCAATATTTATTTATATATTATTTACTCACTCATCCTTTGTGGGTATTATTGTGCTAACAATAATCCATGATTCAAATGAGATTGTTTTTTAACCAGCCTTACACATTCCGCATATTCTATGCATACATTGATCAGATTCAGCCTGTTTCTCTCTCAACCAGTTTATCACATTCTTTATGAGAAAGAGCTTACGCTGGCTTCTATTTCCCCTTCCTGAAACAACATTGCCTCCATAAAAAGGGAAATAATGACTTAGTACAGCAGGCCCTTTTAAGGCTGTATCTACATAAGGGACGGTTCTGTCATTCAGTGACTGATTGCTTAGCACTGTGCATACTGCACAGAGTCAAGCTGATTCAGTTGGCTTAGCATATAGAATAATCACTTATTTGGTAACTTGTCTATTGTGTGGCAATGAACAAACATGGATTGGCCATCATAATGATCCACCCAATAGATATATTGTTTCTTTTCCAAAGAGAACAATGCATTTGTGATTCAAAGCTATTTTAAATCAATAACTACAAACTTGTTTGAATATCTGTATATTACATACTGTGTTGACTAGTGAGGACACAAAGATAAAGGGAGCTGGTGTTGAACAAAGACAACAGGCTTAGGAGTCAGAGAGATAAGGCTTCCAATCGCATCAGCTCTTTGGGGAAGTCATTTAACCTCTCTGAACTCCAGTTGCTGGGCTATTATGAGGATTAACAGCACAGCACACACTGCAAAAGTCCAAGAGTAAGCACTCAATTTGTTGCCATTGCCATTATTCTAAATGAGATGTAGCTTTCATCTTTGATGAGTTGACATTACTCATTGTAGTTATGTAGAATTATAGATATACATATGGTCTTAATTTTAAATTCTTTAAAAAATATAAATTTTAGAATTTAGCATATATATTTTACATTAAGACCCTGCATATACACGTTTTATTTACAGACTTTTCCCTTAATATTTGAAGGTGAATTATAAGTGTCATGCAGACCAAACATGACCCTGCCACTGCTCTCTTCGGAACATTATCTCACAATTGTTCCAACTACTCTGGGACTGAGTCATCTAATGCGGCTTCCAGGAAAACATGCTGTGTGTTACTGTAGGCGACCTTAATGATTGTGAGTTATTTAAGAATTTGGTGTTTACCACTTCCAGTTGAAAGTGCATAAGAGAACTAGGAAGACAATGTAATTACACATACTGCAATCAGGCCAACGTGGCACTCTAATAGCTCAGTAAGACCACAGACCAAGATTTCAGTATCAGATCACTGTCCCTCTTTGTACACACACACACACACACACACACACACACACACACACACACACAATCTCTCTCAAACATGTACATATATTCAAGGTGTGTCACACAAGTAAAAATTTATAGTAGATGCTGTAAGTTTCTATTAGAGAATAGTGATTATTTGGATATATAGTTGTTTTTTACCCTAGAAGGGAGAAACCATCCCCTGAAGTCAGGGACTCATCTTATTTTCTAATGTTTTGCAATAAACCAGCTTAGTGGCTCATAATGACCGCATCCACTCTACTTGCCATTCTCCAAGTTGGGCAGGGCTCAGTGAGGAGAGCTTGCCTTTCCTCCACTTGGCCTTAGCTGGGGCATCTCAAAGACTGGGTGTTGCAATTATCTATAGCAGTGATCCTCAACTAGGACTATTTTGTCTTCTACTCAGGGAATATGTGGACACATCTGGAATCATTTTTGGTTGTTAAAACTTGGGGTAGAGGTACTATTGGCAGTTAGTAGGTAGTGGCTAGGGCCACTGTAAATGTTATACAGCGCACAGAATTCACTTCACCCACATACACACACTACGAAGAATTATCCTTCCAAAATGTCAATCGTCAAGGTTGAGAAACTCTGATATTAAGACTTGTTCACTCAAATGGGCCCGGGGGTTGATTCTGCCCATTCATTGGGGGCCTCAATTCCTCTTCCTATAGCCGTCTCTAATGTGGTCTCCATACTCTCCATGAAGACTGGTTGGGTGTCTTCATAGTGTGGTGGCTGCCTTGCATGTAAAGGAGTATCCTGAGTTAGAGAAGGCAGAGCTGAATTGTTTATGTGACTTCGTCATAGAGGTCACACAGCATCTTCTGTTGACTGGCGTAGTCACAAAATCCCACTCATCCATATTCTCACGAGAAGTGTCTTAGTCTGTTCTGCGTTGCTTTCAGAGAATGCCACAGACTGGGTAAGCTATGAAGAAAACAAATTTTTTCCTTACAGTTCTGGAGGCTGGGAGTCCATATCAAAGTGCTGGCAGCAATAAATGAGGACCTTAGTGCCTCCTCATACCATGGCAGAAGATGAAAGGGAAAAAGAGTGTGAGAGAGGAAGAGGGGAGTATACTTACTTTTAAAACAAACCCACTCTTATGATAACTAACTTGCTCCCTCAACAAGGACATTCATCAATTCATGTAGGAGGAGCATGACCTGATCAGCTCTTAAAGGTCCCTTTTCTCAGCACTGTTGCATTGGGGATTAAGTTTCCAACACAGGAACTTTGGAAGATGCATTCAAACTATAGCAGGGGTCAGGCACATGGACCCTGCTATTCAATGGGAAGAGTATCAGTAAATTGCATGAAAAAAAAAAAAAAAAAAAAAAAAAAGAGCAGAAAATAAGAATTTCCAGAGGGACTATGTCTAGTCTTCTTTGTATCTCAGTACCTTAGCAGTCAATAGAAGGTAACAGATGCTCAATCTGTGCATTTTTGAATTGTATTAAATTAAGTAAACTTAATATATGAAATATATGATAAACAAAGAGAAGATTTGGCATTACACACAATAATTTTCCAGAGTATCTTTAAATAGTGACTTGCTCCACTTCATTATAAAGTATGATTTAATTATGAAAATTTCAATGGCATATTTATTCATCTGGCTGTTCATTAATTCAGTATTCACTGAGCATATACTGTAGGCAAGAGAGTGTGCTAGGCGCTAGAATACAAAGATGGATCAGACATAGAATTGCCTTCAAGTTGCTCGCAGTCTAGTGGGGAAGGCAAACAGTGTATATAAATCACTCTAATACAGGGCAGAGCTCATTAAAGGTACAAATAAAGTGCCTTGGTGGCATAAGAAAACATGCAGCTTTTCCAAGGGAGAAAGTGAAGACTTTATTAAAGATGCTCATTCTAATGAATACTAAATCTTTTCACTTCCTCACTCCACACTTCTATAATTGCAAGGAGAAATTGGCAGAATTTCATCCAATTTTATAATATTCAATCGAAGCAGTCACCTAAAACACGACTGAGGGCCATCTGCTGTGCAGCTGTTAAGTCTGTCTGTCTCAGTCACAGTCATTTATTGCTGTGGGAAGCCATATCTCTTCCCAAGGATATGGTGAATCTTCTTGCTATAATCCTAGGACATTCCAATATGAGTGGCAGAGAAAAGTTGGAAAGTCACAGACATTCAGAGACTACCCCTCCAAAACAGACCTGTTTTATAACTCCGTCGCAGTATTCCTTTCCTACCTGATGTAATTGTGGGGATCCTCAGGAATGTTCTTAGAAATCTGTGTGCAATGGTGCTTCTCTCTCTCTTAAATTTCCAAAAGGCAGAACTGTGGGATACCTCTTGGCATTCAGACAATATAAATTTGTTTATCAGGTTTATCCCATCTAAAACACTGATATACTTAAAATGCAATAACAATTTATGCACTTTAGAAAATGCTTATGGCATTTTTAAGATTTATAAGGCTCATAATTTGAAGAGAGAAGGAAAATTAGCAGCCAAAAAAAAAAAAAAACAAAACTGATTAGGAGGCTGTAATAAAATCAAGGAATGAGATAGTGACCTGGCTTAGAGCAGAAAGAATTATAATAGCTAATATTTATTGTTGTTCATCCTGTGACAAGGACTGTATATGGTTTCATAGGGATTATCTATATTAATACACACAACAGTCATGTGAGATAGCTACTGATATTTTCACATTGTACAGATAAAGAAACTGAGACTTCAAGAGTAATTGGTAAAACTAGAATTCAAGTCTACCTGAGTGTATCTCCACAGTTGGTGGTTCTAACCAACTAACTAACTAACTAACTAACTAACTAACTAACTAACTAACTAACCTTTATTAACAAGAAAAAACAATGGATAGACTCAAGGAGGACCAATATAGATGATTCAATATTAGGACTGGATTTAAGGAGGAAGGAAAAATGAAGCTTCTAGAACAATACTCCAGTCATATTTTGTGTTTGACCTACAGGGTAGATGGAGGTGCAATTCTCTGAGGTCAAAAATAGTGAACACTTGGAATTGGCTCTCTGACAAGCTCAGTTTTAGACACATTGAATGAAAATGATGTCTCTGAGAAACAGTCACATGGAGATGGGCAGTGGCAACTGGATATGTGTCTTGGAGTTCAGGAGAGAGATGAATAGAGGAGATACACATATTTGAATATGATCAACCTAAATAAAACACTAGGAGTGAAGGAAGTGTCCAAGAAACATGAGAAGCCTGGGGAGAGAAGGTGACTCGCAGAAAACATATTAAGTAGGATTTGCTTTACTGGATGCTGGGGTGGTGAACAAAGGAGCACAGAATTGCTGGCCCAAAGCTGCTCAGTCTAGATGTGGAGACACAACAGAGATGTGTGAAGCAGCTTGAGAACAATTAGCAGACAGAATGTGAAGGAGGGCAACATGCTTTTCTGAATTAGAAAAGAAAAGCAGAATTGGAATAGGATTAATCTGGAAGGCCTCCTGGATCTCAGATTTGAGCTGAGTTTCCACCAGTATGCAAGTGTCTGGAGGAGAAATTGGGGATGGAGTGAGGGTTGAGGCCTGTGGCAGGGGCACAGCAGCAGTGCTTTTCATGCACTGCCCTGCAGGAGAATCTATCTCAGGGCAGTGCACAGACTGTAAGGCTTTCATTTTTGCATCTGATGTGGAGATGGGCATTGGTAGTACACATGGCAGGAGGAGAAGATGGATATGAAGTAGGGATAGCAAAGCAAGTTGGGATGAGCAAACTAAGTTCCAGGGTTCTTTGCTACTTCTGACCGTGATGGCATGGACATCCACAACAGAGAGTGGGTATTTTGTCTTGGAGCTAAATTGTCATCTGGCTCAGGAATTAGAAGGTGAAGGAGGATGTAGGGGAACATGAAGCAGTTGCAGGCCCACCTGCTGCTCCACACCCGTGAAATGAATCTGTGG
Organism: Sciurus vulgaris; assembly: GCF_902686455.1. Taxonomy (NCBI): domain Eukaryota; kingdom Metazoa; phylum Chordata; class Mammalia; order Rodentia; family Sciuridae; genus Sciurus; species Sciurus vulgaris. The sequence goes on along the minus strand of NC_136470.1, from coordinate 68,952,179 downwards.
GTAGGTGGCAACCCATGTGAAGAACAAAGTGACTGTTACTCTACTTCCACCCTGCCAAGCCTGCTTTGGAATCTCTCATGGTCAGACTGAACTAGAAAGCTTCAGGTAAACAAATTCTGGGAAAGGTGGTTCATCCCATCCCAGGGATCATGCCACAGCCCCCCAGAACATGTAAAAAGTAACCCAGTGTGATGGACAAGCATGGTTTGAAGAAATCCAAGAGGTTATTAGCTCAGTACTTCTCAAACTTTAACACGAATGAGAAACAGATGGCTTGTTAACCCACAATTTTAAGTGAGAAAATAAATTGCAAAATAGTTTTATAATAATTCGGTGATACAGATCCAGAATAGGGAGATTAAGTGACTCTGGAGACAGAAGGAATGAAGAAAGCAAAACGACTTTGCATGCAGCTTCAAACTTCCAATTTCCCTCCTGCAAACAATGAGTTCATGTCTCCATGCCATCAGAGTCAAATTAGAGGGACCCTAGCCTCAAATTTTTGTCATTTATAGCTTTGTTTTCCCGATTACTTTACCAACACCTATGCATTGCAGAACATTTGAAAATCAGAAAAGCATATAAATAAAATAAAAGCCTTCTAAAAGCTAGGCATAGTCATTGCCAAAATGAAGTATAACTCTCTTTACCCTCTTCTATGTGTGTGAGTTCATATATTTTATCTTGCTTGAAATTTGCCTACTTTCCTCTTGGCCACACTGGATTCAATCTTAGCTGGGTGATTAGGAGGGCAAGTCACTCACTCTTGAGCAAGGAAGCCCCTATGACCTTGATGTTCTTATCACTTTCATCTCTTTTAAATAAGCATCAGTTTTCCTTTTTAGACAATTCTTTACAGGCTGCCATCAACTTGTTATTTAGCTTCAGACTGATGTTTCTTCAGACATCAAGTAACTAACAGGGTGATGGAATAGATGAAGTAGAATCCAGAAAGATGAGACAACATCAATCCAGTCAAGCCCTTCCTAACTATGATTTGAAGAATATGATCGTATCAGATTGGGCTGCATGGAATTCCTATGAGTAAGAAGTAAGATTAAGAGTGACCACAGGAATATCAGGTAATGTTTAATGAATGCTTGTTGTGTGCTAGAGACTCTCTAACAATTTAATTATTAAAAATTTCCAATGAAAAATACTCCATTATTTTATTTATTTTACAGATGAAGACATTCTGCCCTGCAGAGATGAAAACTTGGTTTTAAAAAAAGGGAGATTTCTATCTAAGAACTAAGTGACTTTGTCCAAGAACATCATGTAGAGCACGATGAAACATAGCTCAGCATCCAGGTCATTAGATTTCCAGCTTATTACATTGTCTACTTTGTACCAGTGCTTTTCTGAACAGGAATCGCCACACTTTCTGATGCTGACCATAGCTTAGAAGTTCTCTCTTCCCTGTCTGTGTTCCTGATTTTTGGATTTTCAATCTTTTCTGATCTGTCTGCTTGCTGTGTCTTCTTTGACTCTGATTTAAATATTGGCACTTCTGATATGGGCAGTCTGGTAACTTGACCCCATAGTATGTCAGCACAGGCTAAGTCCTCCCCTAGGAATCAGCAGGAAGGCCTCAAACCTCTGCACCTGACATTGCCCAGCTAATAAGAATTTTGAAGGGCGATGATAACTTATTCTGAAGCCGCTGCCTAAGTGCTCAGCAGGATGTGACAAGAACAGTTTACCTCCAGTTCACTCACTTAGAACCCACCCAGTGCCATCTGTCTCCTGCACACCCCATCTCCTTCTGGCTCCTTCTGTTCCTGCCTCCCACCTTCCACTCCCATGAAGCACAGTGTAAGGAGCTGGCTTCCCTTTGATAAGCATAGAGGACACAAAAGGCCATATCCCATGTGGCTCATATCTATTGTCTGCAGGAGGCAGTGAGCTCTTTTTACATCTATTTCCTAGAAAAAAAATGTACCATGAAGGTGTGGGGGGCATGTTTTAAAAACAAACAATTTAGCTTCAGTTATTATTTATAATAAATTCAGACACAAGTGGTAAAAATCTAACATTCTTGACTCGAACTCTCTTTATCATAAACTTCTATTTTTCAGCTTCAACTTTTAAATTTGCCATTTACTTCATGCTCTTTTCTAAATTACACATGCAAGGAAAATTTTATATTACTTTGAATTTTTTATTTTAAAATTCATGTTCCTCTAATTGTTAATCATTTGTAGAATACTCTAGCAGTCCTCCTTTTCAAGGGTCAGGCTGCTTCCTTACAGGCAGCTCTACAGTCTCTGAGTTGTTTCATCAAACTTAATGTGAAATGTTCAAAGATCTTTAGAGTGGTTCATAGTCACTTAGGTGTTAAAGCAGAATTTTATTTTTGGTGATTTGTGTTCATGTCAAGGCATATCTCATTAGACAGGCAGGTAGATAGATAGATAGATAAATAGATAAAATATTGCCAAGAGGAAATGCTCTCAGTTTGGGCAACATTTTATGACTTCTCAGAAAGACAGATGGCAGCAAACACCTGGGGGTAGGCAAGGAAAAGGTGAGTAATGAGAACAAGGAGGCAGCAGGTATGGAAAACACATTTACACATTTGAGAAGCCTGAGAGGAAGAAGGAGAGCAGAAAGAGAGAGAGAGAGAGAGAGAGAGAGAGAGAGAGAGAGAGAGTGAGTAGTGGGAGGGGGGAGATAAATAGTGAGAGTAAAAGAGAAACACAGGTAGAGAGACAGAGATAAACAGAAGAAAGATATGCAGACAGGAGAAAGGCATGGGGAGTGTGTGTGTGGGAGAGAGAGAGAGAGAGAGAGAGAGAGAGAGAGAGAGAGAGAGAGAGAGAGAGAAGAGAGCATCTGATTGAGATATTTTCAAGATTCAGAGGCTGTATGTATAGTTAAAAGGCAAGACACAATGGGGAGTGAAATATAAAGGGTAGATAATTTAGGGATCCAAGTCCCAGAGGAAGGGTGTTTTTGTTAGAACTTGACCTGCAAAAGTTCATGTGTTGGAAACTAATCCCCAAATTCATATGCTAATCATATTTGGAAATGGGCCTTTGTAAGGTGATTAGAATTAGATCAGATCATGAGAAGGGGGCCCCCACGATGACATTAGTGGCTTTATAAGAAGATGAAAAGAAACCCAAGCTTAGATGTTTACTCTGCTCCACCATGTGGTACCCTCTGCCATGTTTTGATACAGTAAGGAGGTCCTCCCTGCCAGATGCCAACCAGATGTTAGAGCCTTGTTCTTAGATTCCCTAGTCTCCAAAACTGTAAGAAATAAATACATTATCTTCATAAATTACCTGGTCTCTGGTATTTTGTGATAGCAATAGAAAATGGATGAAGACGAGAGGATAATTTGTATGGAGAGTCCAGGCAGATATATGTGGCACAGAAGGGAAATTCATTGCTGTTTACTTAGAGGACAGAATATAATAAATGGCATTAACTGAACACTTACCATGTTGCCAAGCATTTTGCATGTTTCTTTCATTTAAAATGGTCATTCTTTGGGTAAGCATTACTCTGATTTTGCAGGGAAGGAAACTGAGATTCAAGAGATTGTTAATCACCCATGGCCACATAGCCTAGGGGTGGTAGATTCAAAACTGAAGTTTTTTCCTACATGTCTCTACCCTTTGAAACTACATCCAGTGGAGGACAAGGGGAGGAGGGTATTTCTGGAAGGAGAGAAAAAATGTTGGTGATGCAGTGGGAACAGCATTTCAGGAGCAGCTGAGGAAACCCAGGGTGAACTGTGGAGAGGTAGGTGCCTGGCACCTGCCATGGGCCAAGATATTAAATATACAGTGGTCCCCACGCTACCCTTCATCATTAACGGGAAAAAACGAAGTGGGTGAGGATAGTAACCCAAGCAGAGGAACATGCTGAGGCAGTGCCTGAGTACTAAAGAAGGCAGAACCTAAAACTAGGTCCCAGTTTAGGTGAGTGAGAAATGACAAAGGCCAAATAATCTGACTGTATAATGAAGGGAGAAGGCAAACTCAGGAGCATGAGGAAGGCTTCCTAGTTCATGAACTAACTACTCATACCGTCCACCTCACTTCCTACCATGTTTCTTCCAGGCTGGGTACTCTAACCAGAACAGATGTCTTTCAGGAGTTCTTCAGATGACTATTATTCTCTACCCACCACTCTTTGCATGCTCTCTTTCTTCTACATAAAATATTTCCTTTCATGCACTGCCTCTTTCTTTGGCTTATATTTCTTTCTGTTCAACCTTCAGGTTTCAAATTAGACAAAAACTTACTCATTGCCTTCCCTGGTATACTTGGCCTGAGGCAAATGGTTTCTCCTTCACCCTAGACTTTCTTTGGCATGCATCTACCATTGTTCTGCACTTGTTTATTGCATTATCAGTCTCCTACTCTGGATGGAAAATTACCTGAAGGCAAAGACCATGTTAATTGTTATCTCCACCTCCTTCCTCTGGGTGTAGCTCCTGGTACATAAATATTTGTTGAAAGAATAACAAATAAATTACTTAAAGAATTGCTTTTTAAAAATCTATTTAGGGGTTGGGGATGTAGCTCAGAGGTAGAGTGCATGCTTAGCATGAGCAAGGCAACAGGTTTGATTCCCCAGCACAAAACAAAAACAAAAATAAAAAATCTACTCATTCTACTTCTTTTTCTCTCAATGAAATGGTTCCTCTTGGTATTGTTTAATCTCTAAATTTTTTCCATTGGAGAAAGTACTTAAGTAGTATCTCCATGAATAATCCTCGTGATACTACATCACCATTTAGCATCTTCTTTGATGTTCTATGTATTTTCAGCTGGACAGTGCAAACTCACATGTCTAAAATAGAGCCCATGTTATTCCCAAAACTTCTCCTCTCCTCACTGACTTACCTATTTATATTAATGACAGTCACATTATTCTCTTGGGTACATAAACATACCCTTCCTTTACCTCCTCATACCCTGACCAAATCTTTCCTTTTTATAATATTTTTAGAGTGGGTCCCATCACCCTTACCTAGGACTTTATTATCCCTTAATAGCCACGTGGATTATATGGGCAAAGTCTTCTCATTCAAGAAACAGTGCTAAGGTAACTCCGTCTTCACAGCAAAAGAATAAAAATTGTGGCCCTACCCTATATCATGTATGTAACAAAAATGACTCAAATGAATCATAGACCTAAATGTAAGAGCTAAAATCTTAAAACTCCTAGAAGAAAACAGATAAGTGTAGATGCCTGGGATAGATACAAAAATAAAAAGCAAGAAAGGAAAAAATAGATAAATTAGATTTAACTAAACATATATTTCAAAGGAAATCATCAAGAAAATAAAAAGATAACCAACAGAATGAGAGTGAATATTTGCAAATCACTTATGTAATAAGGGACTTGTGTGGTCCAGAATATAGCTAATAACTAATAACTAATAACTCTTAAACTTAAAGGAAACATAATGATCTAAATAGACGTTTCTTCAGAGAAGATATACAAAAGGCCAATAAACACATGAAAGGATGCTCATTATTAGTAGTAACTAGGGAAATGCAATGAGATAACACTTCAATCTAGGAGGTTGGCTATAATTTAAAAAACAGACAATTGTAAGTGTTGTCAAGGATGTGGAAAAAAGAGAACCCTCTTTTGGGTTGGTAGGGATGTAAAATGGTGCAGTTGCTTTGGAAAACAGTTGAGAATTCCTTAAAATGTTAAACATCCTGTGTGTATGCTCAAGAGAAATGAAGCCATTTATCCACACAAATGTGTGAAAAAATGGTCACAGCAGCATTATTTACAATTATCCTAAGATAGAAGTCAACCCAAATATCCATCAATTGATGAATGGATAGGTAAAATGTGATATGTCCATATTATGGAGTATAAATAGTAAATAAACAGAAATGAAATTTTGATACATGTTACAGCATGGTTGGCCTAGAAAATGTTATGCTAAGTGAAAAGAAGCCAGTCACAAGAAACTTCAAATCAAGTGATTTTGTTAATATGAAATGTTTAGAATATATACATCTGTATGGACATGAAGTAGATTAGCAGTTGCTAAAGGCTGATGAGGTGGGGTACTGCTAATGGGTGCAAGATTTTTTAAGGAGGAACAAAAATGTTCTAAATCTAGATTGTGATGAGTTTGCATATGTGAATATACTAAACTTCATTGAACTATACACTTTAAGTGGGTGAATTTTATGGTATGTGAATTATATCCCAATAATATGCTTTTTGTAAAAGTCCCCTAAATCTTTTCCTTCAGCTCCTCCATCTCTACTCCATCTAGCTCACTGACACAAGTTAAACCCCCTTTTTGTTCATTTACATTTCTGCTCAACATTCCTTAGTAGCTCCCTATTGAGCATGAAGTTCAATTCCTTCATTCAGGCCTGAGGACCCTCATGTTGTAATCTGGGGTCTCTTTTTGACCCTGTCTTCTTTTCCATAGGGACTCAGCTTTATCTTTGTTGGTTGGCTTTCTCCTTGTCCCTATACCTTTGTGCCTACTGGTTCCCTTATCTAGAATGCCCTGTTTTTCTCTTGATAATTTAAATTCTACTCTTCTTTCAAATTCACTTCCTTGGATTACAATTTCCTTTGTTCATATAATTCTCAGCAGCTTATCTCTCAGAATCCAGCACTACCTTTTTTATGTTTATAAAAACTTTACCTCTGTGGTAAGGAGAGAAAAGTTATATTCCAAATTATTTAGTAACACAGGAAAAAGAATCAGCACACTCATATTCAGAACTCTTCCCAGAAACAATCCATCTTCTGATGGAGATAATTTGCTGATAAGTTCAAGGTGCCAGGAAGTGATCATCCTAAAGTATAATTTATTTAAATATAATTGCAGACTGCATTTTTGAAAACTGAACTCCATCATGAAGTAATCTTCTAATTGACAAGAGTATTTAATGACTGAAAATAAATACAAGAAAAGATGAATTGGAAAGAAAAATCCTGATAGTCTGTTTTCTGAGTAGCCTAGACCCTAATCCTATATTCCTTATATAAAATTATTCCTTAGTAAGGAAAAAGAAATGGCTTTGACTGTGAGGACCACAGTGATTCTGTATGTATATCTTTTTATACAATGTCTGAGAAAGTGCCTAAAATATCATAACTACTAGACAAGGCTTGATAAGAAAATTGTCTTCAATAGGCAAAAAAATGCTATCATAATATTAATAGTTCTTATTATTCAGGCTTTGCACTTGGCTGTATTTTCTCTGTAATTTTCTCTGTAATTCTCTGTTAGTTTCTCAAACTAAACCTCTGAACTATATACATACTTTATTATTCTCATGTTATATAACTTGACTGTATTAGTTCAGATTAGGTTTGAAAGCAAATTTAAGATATCCTAAAAATAATGATTAAGTTAGAAGCTTGTCTCTTCATCTTGTAAGTAAGTATGCAGAGACGCCAGTCCAAGTTTTGGACAACATAGTATGACTCTCCTCCAAGACCTTACAAACCAAGATTCCTACCAGTTCACCATTCTGCCATTTGTTGAGTGTGACTTTCAGCCTCATCATTTAGGGTCAGATTGATGTTTTTTGGCAATAGGATTGAAGAAAAGATGAATAATAGGTGTCAAAGAGTATATCAACTTCCTTTTTAGACTCAGAAATTGCTCATAGGACATATCCACTGAAACTGCAGAGAATTATGTCATGTGAGGCATGTAAGGGAATTCCTTTCAAGGAAGGCTAGGGAATGTAGGTTGTGTTATGGTTGGCAGCATCCCTGACTAATAACTCTATTACCATAGAGAATTTTGAGAATTGATACTGGAGATGACCTGAAGTTCCATTTGAGGTCATGAACAACTAATATAAGTGGGGACCAGAATCAAATCTTATGTCTCTTTTCAGAGACACGACTGAGGGTGACTTCTATGCACCTAGATTCTTCATAATGACATGTTTAATGTGAGATGGGAGGCCCAGATGAGAATCTTAGTTGAATATACCTAGTAATCTATGGGGATGCTTTTATTTTGGCAAGGACTTTAGACCACTCATTAACTTGAGGGGATTGAAATTCCTTTGTTCCTCTGCAGTAGAGAGAATGAAGCTCATCATGACTTGTTTCTTACTCCTGTTCTTAATCAGATTTGGGGCTGGAGATTGGATAATGGTCATACATTTTTCATGTCCCATTATCGTTTATGGTGAGTCACATAACAATTGGTTTTTTTAATCATAGATGGTAAACACAATTGTACTGCTCAATTTCATGCTAAACAAGCTATATTTCACAGACACAAACAACATGACTTTTCATTTATATCTGGATAGATATACATATATATATATATGTTTATTAAGTCTCACAACTTTAGATTTATAGAATCTTAGAAAGTGCTTCAGGGTTCTTTGAGGCTGGTCTTTAACAATGATTCTCTTTAAGTAAAAGCTGTAGATTTTAATGTGGTATTCACTTTGTCCAGTTGCCTGGTACTTTCTTTAGTTTTCTGTTTCTTTTTCCATTTTAAGGATTTTTAATTCCCCAAGTTAAAAAGCTTCACTCAGAAATAAGACTCTCACTATTGCCTGAAGAAGTAACTATGAGGAAGTCACACCTATAACTTTTTACTCCTTATCCATTAAGTATAATAAAATTAGTGCAGTCTTCCTAGTGCTGTTGTAAGAATTAAGCAATATATTTTGTTAAGTATGTGAAATAGTATTTGGTACAATTTATATATGTATTTGTGTGTGTGTGTGTGTGTGGTACTGGGGATCGAACCCAGGGCCTTGTGCTTGCCAGGCAGGCACTCTACCGACTGAGCTATATCCCCAGCCCAAGTAATATATTTAAATTATTGTTTTTTCTGATGCTTTTTGTCTGTTTTTATACCTCTGCCCTCTTTACCAATGATTTTCCATGTAGATGATTCTGGTTGCCAGTGAAGGATATTCTTCCTGTCTAGCAAACCAGAACACTACTAACCAGCTTGGTCATCGCATATGCTGGATAAAAAGATATTTCATGCAGATTGTTAGTCTCTTAGTACACTCTTGGTACTGTGTGGGAAGAATAAAGACTTTGGCATTCCTGGTTCATAGGATTGGTGTCTGGTTCTAAATCTTAGTTAAACTTCTACCTCAATGTATTCTTATACATTTTGAGATGCTCTTATTTTATTAGGCAAGAGTGATAATCATACCTAATTTTTATGGTCATAGGGAAAATAAAAAGTGATAAACCTAGCTATAAATGTTAATAGTGCATAGAATCCTTGGGTAGAAGCAACCAGTTGGGCAAAAATAAAGTCAAATTACATAGAAATAGGTTGTCATAGGAAAATATTCCAAATGAGAACCAACCCAAGCTAAAGAGAATGTCTTTAGTTCTTTAGAAATACTGTGGACATTTTGCTTTCATTGAAACTGTCTGGAAGGCTTACAGGAAGAAACACATTTCAGCTTTGCTCTTGGTGCTTTCCAGACCCCTACTATACTGCTCTTTCCTATATTAGGACTATTCAGTTTTTTTCCTCTAGATTTAGAAAACACTGATCCTGCCTGCGCAGCAGATCCCTTTTTAGTCTACATATCATATGATGTGTGAGATTTTCTGTGATTGGATATACATAGAGACTGTGTACTATGGAGGATAGATGTTGGACAGGGAATTACTGTATTTGGATTGCTGTTGAAGAAAATTGTTACATGATATAGGTCAATCATCTCTGAAGTTCCATTTCTTTGCTTTGTTTTCTTCAGTGCAGGATCCAAAATTCTAAAGGCATTAAATAAAATGGTGAGGTTTAGTTAGGTAATTGCATATTAATTTGCAAAAACTGTTTCCTAAATTGTTGGGTTTTTCTGTGCAGATGCACATTCTGCAATACTTTTGAGTGGTTGTAACTGGCTTTCAGCGTTCACTAGGCTATTCTCTAACTGGTACTAAATGATTTCCTTTCTGCCTGAACAACTTCTTTGACACATTTCCTTAAAGTTCAGACTTAACTTTTTGTAAGTCATTACAAAAGATTACAAAAAGCACTGCGGGTGCAGTGGCTTACGCCTGTAATCTCAGCAGCTCAGGAGGCTGAGGCAGGAGGATCCTGAGTTCAAAACTGATCTCAGAAAAAGCAAGGGGCTAAGCAACTCAGTGAGACCCTGTCTCTAAATAAAATACAAAATAACTGGGAATGTGACTCAGTGGTTGAACACCTCTGAGTTCAAGCCCTGGTACCAAAATATAAAGAAAAAATTTACAAAAAGCCTCACGAGCAAATACATTAGCACTGACCAAATCAAATCCTACATGCAACTCAGTGGCAACTCTGATCTCCCTCTTTCCTCATGTATCCCTTCAATTGTTCAAACGTTCACTCACTGTCTTTCAAAACAAATGAATGTCTGCTATGGCAAGGCTGGCATTTCCCATTCTTGGGGAGTTTGTAGACTGGAAAAGGGAAGAAAAGGCATTGATGCAATTACTTAAATGAACTTCTAGTGCTCTAGAAACAGTCCAATTAGTGGTCAAAGAGTCACATTTGAAGTCAAAACAAGGAAGCATGCTTATGAACAAATGGTATCATAGTTCCAAGTCTAAATGTCTTCATCTGTTAAACAGAGAAGAATCATAGTACCTTTCTTACTGGTTGTGAGGATTAAGTGAAAAAAAAAAAAATGTAGATAAAGGGTTGTCATAGTCCCCAGCCACAGTATTTCCTCAATAAATAGAAGTTATTATTATAATCTGTAATAATTCATAAACTTGGCAAAACACACATTGAATTCTATTCAGAACAAGATGGATATATGCAAGCCACAGATTGAGTTCAATTACACTTCAATAAAATAATAGTTTTTTTCCCCATCACGTATATAGTAACTTTCACTAAGCATCTTAAGTAGGCACTGGTATAAAATATTTGAACATCATACATCTGATAAAGGAATTATACCCAGAATCCATAATCTTTGAAACTCTCAAAACATTAATAATATAAAAAATCAAATTTAGAAATGTGAACAGATTTAAAAATATTTCACCAAAGATGATAAAAGAATGACAAAAAACCACATAAATAAAATTTCAACATTCTTATCATTAGAGAAACTAAAACCACCACACACTTAATAGATAAGCTAAAATAGAAAAGAATGAAAATAACCATGTTGGTAAAGATATGGAGGAAATGAAATTCTTACATTTTGCTGGTAGGAATGGAAAATGGTGGAACAACCTTGGAAAATCAGTTTGGCAACTTCTTAAAAAGGCAAACATTTCCTACCATGTAACACAGCCATGAATCAGTTAAAAAGTAAATTTAATTTTTTAAAAAGAAGAAGTGAGTGGGAGTATACAGGGCATAGCCTCTACTCTTCAGTATATACCGAGGGGAAATGAATGCATTTACTTATACAAAGACTTATACACAAATGTTCATAGCAGGGTTATTTGTAATAACCCCAAACTGGAAACACAAAATATCCAGGTGAATGCAGAAATGCATTTTTCTCTACCCATGAGAATACTACTCAGCCTTGAAAGGAATAAATTGGCTGTATATATGTGTGTGTGTGTGTGTGTGTGTATTTTGTGTTCCCTGGAGACCCCAAACTAATAAACTTCTCATAATTGTTCTCTATTTTGTTAGCTCTTCGACAGTTTCAAAGCAATTGTTTTATTATTTTGTATAATTTTTTTGCACATTGCAATTTCTCATTTCTCTTGGAAATAGTCCAACTTAGTTACCTAGGTCATCTTACCAGAGACAGAAGTTTTTATTCAAACTGTTTTTTTCCTTAAACATCTGAGTATCACTTCCTCAAACATTTTATCCTGTTGACATTCTTACCTACTAGAAGAATTGGTTTAAAGATTGCTGTGGTAGAAGTGAGAAACTATGGCAGACACTCTTGTTTTTTTTTTTTTTTTTTTTTTTAACCAGTAGACATCTTCTTTTCATTGTTAATAAAACTCTCATTTTATTCTTGCAGCAATGTACTCACCCTTAGGGGATAAGCCTTTCATTAGTTTAAGCCAAATAGGACAAGCACCTTCCTTCTGCCAGGCAGCTCAGATTTAGTCTGTGGGATGCAAGAGGTCTTCTGGGAAACCAGAAGGAGCCCTTCTCTTTTATCACTGCCCTGAAAAGACAGAAGCACACAAGGTTATGCCCTGGATACTCCCACTCGCTTTCTTCTTTTAAAAAATTAAATTTACTTTTTAACTGATTTATAAAAACATAAAATTATACCATAGGGAAATGTGATATTCTAGTACATATGCACGTTGTGTGATGTTTCAGATCACACATATCAATCTCCTCAAACATTTATCCTTTGTGGTGAGAATATTCAAAATTCTTTATTCTAGTTTTTTGAAATGTACAGTGCATCACTGTTATCTGCAGTCAGCATACTGTGCATTGCACACCATTTCATTCTCCAAATTGTAACTTGTTACAGTTGCTTGTTACCCATTGATGATCCTTTCCAGTTGCTATCTTCCCACTGCTTTCCCTGGCCTCTAGGGTCACTGCCATTCTAGTCCCAACTTCTTGAGATCAACTTTTGCAGATCCCACATACAGAGGAGATCATGCAGTACTTGTGCCTGTGCCTGGCTTCATTTCCTTCTTTCTTGAGATACTGACTTGTGAGATAGACCACTAGGGTTGTTGCAGCCAGCTTGTGATAATGAGGGGAAAAATCACCAATCCATGTAGAGAGCAGAAAAGCGACTTAACTGGAAGTTCTTGTTGACACTGTGAAGTGGACGTACCAACTCTTGAATCTCTCAACCACGGATTTCTTATCTTTTGAAATAATGTGTCCTTATTATTGTCACTTTTAATCATAAATTCTGTTACTTGCAGCAAAACATATCCCAGTGGAGATAGTAAACTTTCAATTTGGAAGTAGTATTTTTAAGATGGGATCGCTGTCTGGGCCAATCATCCACATTCTATGCAGACATCCAGTGGCAGAGCTCAGATGGCTTCTGTTCTCAAGTAACAAGTCTACCTTTGTTCCTTAGCACTTTCTGAACTTTCTTTTCTCTTGTGTTCACTCCATTTCTGCTTCCAATGTTAAAACTGTCAACTTAGATCTCTGCTGGATTGAGTACTCTTACACCTCTGCCAAACCCTGAGCAATGTCTTCTTTGAATGTCAGGGAGGTTTTATTTTTTCCTCCAGATGAGTATGTCACCCCTCATCAAATATTTCAGAGACATCCAATCTTTCACTTGAAACTGAGCCTCACATTAAGGACTAACCAGCCAGAACTCCTCTAGCATTAAGGCCTGAGAGGCAGGACAGATTCTGCATGGAGGAACATTCTCCATTGTCATTTCTGCTGCCCCTCTGTGGGAAATGCTGAAGAGATGCATGAAAATGTTTAAAATTGCCCAATAAGATGAAATTAGGCGTGTGTTCTCTTATTTATACATACTAGGATGAAATTTGCTTTTGCCTAGAAAGAGACTGGGGTGCGGGGGAGAGGAAGAAGGTACTGTCTAAAATCAAGAATGAGCCAAGTAAAGCAGCCTTCTCCTTTTTCACCTAGGGGGCATGGCCAGGAAGTAAATGATGGGGCTGGAGAGAGCGCAGCTGGACTGTTGCTCTTCTTTCACTTTCAGAGAGAGACACCCTTCCATTCTCTGAGTAAGCTTTGTACACTGATTTTTAAACAGTGCAAGAGGCCTCCCCAGCTGACCCTATGAAGAAGCCTGGGGGAGAATTCAAGTGGTGGTCAGTGACTGCTGGAACCAGCCCAGATACAAGAGGGATAATTTAGTTCAATATGTTTAGAAAATGTTCCTCAAATTATCTTGTTAAAAATCTGTCATTCTCCCTCCTGGGCTGAGAGTTGATAAAGAGTTTAATGAATATGCATTTTGATGGGCAGACAGCCTCTTCTTCATTTGCTGGATTTGTCCTTCATCAGATGAAGTCTGGACAAAGGACCCTTGTCATCATTCTGTATCTATCTGGCTAGAGAAGCAATCTGAATTAATGTTCTAGTTGACCCATCTACAGAGGCCATGGCCGGACTCTGCAGATGGGAGGGAAGGACGCTGGCTATTAGCATTTGGAGTTTCCTGATATACACTGCTGGGCTGCAGGGCTGGCCTTAGGCAGCTTTGTTAAGTAGGCAGCTTGTTATCATCGATACATTTATGGAGTATCTACTTAACATTCTGAAGCAGAACTCCTCATCTGTCCCCAAATCTGCTCCTTTCTGTGTCCTGATTTCAGTTAGTGGCAACTCCATTCTTCCAGGAGCTCAGGCCAAAATTTTTGCTCTGGTCTTTGATGCTACTGCTTCTCTCCCACACCACATCCAAGCCCCAGCAAATCCTATTGACTCTACTCTGAGTTTATCTTGAACGTAACTGCCATCATTCTGGTCTGAGCAATCATCTCTGCCTTGATTATTTTAAAGGCATCCTGAATCATCTTCCTGCTTCTGACCTTAGCTTGTTTCAAACTCTTCTCAAAGCAGTGGATTTATCTTTAATAACTCAAGTCAGTACAGGTTGTCCCATCATTCAATCCCCACTTGGCCTCCTCTGGTCCACCTGCTCCATGCTCCCTCTCACTTGTCCTGCCTCAACACTATTGTCTCCTGGCTGCTCCTAGAACATGCTGGGATTGCTATCTTCCTAAGGTATTTTCAATTTTTCTGGTTAATTGCAATGCTTTTCTCCTGGATATGAGTACTTCTGCTGGTATTTTATATGTCATCTCTTTATGGATGTCTTCCATCAACCCTTATCTAACAAGTTTATTTGCTTCAGAATCTTTCTTCTTGCCACTTGATTGTTCTTCAGAGCATTTAATGTAATCTGATAAAGTATGTTTTACTTATGTGTTGCTTGTTGCTGTATTCCTTTCTAGAATATATGGTTGATGAAGGCAGGAAAGTTCATGCATTATTTATAGAGTTCTCACCAGCATCTATGAAAGTGTGTGACACTGGTATGGTTTGGATACAAGCATCCCACAGAAACTCATGATTAGATTCTGAGAACTGTAACCTAATCAGTGAATTAATCCATTCTATGGACTAATAATTGGAAAGGATCACTGTACTGAGAGATACTCTAGGTAGATAGGGTATGGCTAGAGGAAATAGGTCACTGGAAGTAGGTGACTTTGATGTTTACATTTGACCCCATTTTACTGGCTCTCTTGATTTCCTGGTTACCATGAGCTGAGCAGTTTTTCTCCACCACATCCTTCTGCCTTGATGTTCTTCCTTATCTCAGTTCCAGAGCAATGGATTCAGCTGATCAAGTACTCTGAAACTGTGATCTCAAAATAAACTTTTCTCTAAGTGTTGTTGTCAGGTACTTTTTCAGAGTAACAAAGAGCTGAGTAACACAGGCACATTAATGTGCTCAATGGTTAAGGAAAGGGCAGTTCACACCGGTCCACAGACTAACCACTCATCTTTGTAAATAAAGTTTTATTGGAATGTATTCATATATATGCTTTTACAAATTGCCTATGGCTGCTCTTGAGCTAAAATGGCAGAAGTTGTGTCATTTAAAGGCATGAGACATTTACATTTGACCCTTTAATAAAATGTTTTCCAAAACTTGTTCTAAGAATTTTACAGTATAGCTAGGGAAAAAGGACTAAGGAATGTTGAGGAATGTTTCTCCAGGGGTCTCTTATTTCTGCACTTTTGGGCAGTGACACTGATTGTCTTTTGTTGTTGTTCTTTGAATTTTCAGATGCATTGTTTCAAAGAATTTTGCATAGGTAACAACCTTTGAAAGTAGAAATGATCTCTCCCTCTAAAGAGAAGGGCAAGGAACTTACAAAGTACTATCAGAGATTGACATTTCCCATGCACAGGGTTTCTCTCTTACCTGCTGTGCTTGCAGGTATCATGTGGCCCCCATAGGAATTGAGTCTCAGGGAACCAGCACAATAAAACACTAACATTCTGGTTGCTATTTTGCTATGAATAATAAAGCATTGTTTCTGACCTGAGTTCATGCCTTCTGCCAATATCAATGAAACTGAGGCAAGCTAACTGCTAACTTTCAAGTGGGATAAAATCGTTGACTCTTCACAATTTTTGAAATACCTTAAAATATGTTGAGAATGCAATGTAGTAGCGATTCATCCTACAGGCTTGACTGGGTGGGAAGACTTGATAAAGAAGGTGTTAAAGTTGATGCAGAAATACAGAAGACATAGTGAGATAAAAGACAATGGGAAGATTTATGTAACATAATCCCAGAGGATATGGGAGGAAAAGGGTCAAAGAGTATATAGAAGAATAGCCCTCCTCAAAGAAAGGGCCATCTTGTCTACCCTCCAGGCTAATAAATGTGGACAAGATATTGAGAAGCTGAGAGCTGATTAAACAGGCAGGAAGGGGGAGGACATTTCAGGCAAAGAAGTAAGCAAATAGAGACAAGGATGGCTACAAGCTCTGAGAAGCACTGAATGGCAGGTAAGGAGTGTGGAGGTTGTTTATAGATGCCAGAGAATTTGTGGAGACCTGAAAATAGAAAATGGAACAGAATGGTATTTTAGAAAGATTATTCTCATAAATATGCAGAATGTTTCAAGATGGGCAGAGCCTAAAATGGCAAGATTAATTAGGAGACATTTTTTAAAGAGTATATTATGTATTTATGACAGGTTAAAATTATAAAGAATAAAAAATAAACCAACAAAAGTCTCTGTGTACCCACAATCCACCTTAAGAAATAAAACAGTATAAATACAGTTGAAATCTGTCCCTTCTTTAGGTTCATTCCCCTTCTTACCTATATTTACCACTCCCTGTTGATAAACCATTTTCATAATTTTGGCATTTATGAATTCCATGCTTTGTAAAAATACTTTCACTAAATTATTTTATTAAACAATGATTTTATTTTTTCATGTCTTAAAATATTTACTAAAAGAATATTATGTACAATATTCTATGGTAATGCTGCTATTTGAGCTTTTCTTTTATTGTGAAAATCATCCATGTCAAAGTATATAGCCTTAGTTTGTTTTCATTGATGTATTCTATTCCATAATATGCAACTGCCAGAATTTATTTATCAGTTCTCTTGTGGATTGAACATATGCACATTTTGCAGATTTTGCTATTCCAGTCAATGCTGAAGTGAAGATTCCTATAACTTCTCTGTTCATGTGTGTGAATTCTTAGGGCAAACAATTAGGATGAAATTTCTGTGCTTGAGGTCATACCAATAGGAAGAGTATTATGTAAGACTAGGTGGGGACTACCTGGATCATAGTAACTATAAGCAATGGAAAGATAAAAAACATTATTTTTTGTTATTAATGATAATGGATAATCCTTGGGAATTTAGCATATGTGAAAGAGAAAAAGAATTAAAATTTAAGAATGACACTGAGGTTATATGGCAGACAATGGGTCAGGCAAATCATGTTACCTCAGACAAAAATGGAATTATATTGTAGGGGCAAAAGGGCTCCCTACCCATCACAAGGGTCATGACTGACACTTCTATAACAGAAGATAAGTTAGCAAGGAAAAAGCATGTTAGATTTATTTAACCTCTTATGTTCCAGTATTCTAATAAGCAAAGTTTTATGTAACCTAAGAAACCCTCAGAAATGATGACTCAAAGAACCAAGTAAAACTGTTTTTATGCTAAGTATGAGGAAAGAAATGGGTAGTTGGATGTAAACATGATTGGATGAAAATGGTATTATCTAATGGTATTAAAACTGCAAAGAGGGACTGGGGTTGTGGCTCAGTGGTAGAGCACTGGCCTGACATGTGTGAAGTACTGGGTTTGATCCTCAGCACCACATAAAAATAAATAAATAAAATAAGGGCATCATGTCCATTTACAACAACAAAACAAAACTGCAAAGAACTTATCAAAGGCTATTTGTTCAGGTTCTTTTTGGCTTCTCTAGGTAGCATTCCTGCACCCCCTACCCTGGATATGGGGAAGAAATTTCTACTTTTGACCTACTATAGCAGGTAAGTTACAGAATGACCTCTTTAGACTTTATGGCTTGCTTTAGAGGAGAGAAGTTCTAGTTTCTAGGCTCTTCCTTCGGGAAGAAGCATTTTTGTGTCTGTGACTCACATCAGGTGAAGATGAAAGGTGGGAGGCAAGAGGGCAGGAGAAGCCAGAGGACCTTCCTTGTGAGGCCTTTCCATTCTCCTTCAGTTCAAGGTACTCAGTGTGCCAAGGCAACATGTTCTGGGTTATTGTGTTCTGAGTCCCAATATTGTGGAAGAGTATTTATCTAAGGAATACACCTGAGGCGTGTCTTGTGAGATGGTGATGAGAATTGAAATTCAGGTAATTCTAATTTCTAGCAGAGTATTTGATATTTTAAATGAACAGAGAATAGATGAAATTTATATGCAATTTTTATGGCTGTCCTGGTTGAAACCATTAAGAGAGAGGGTCCTATATAAGAAAGTGTTAGGAGAACAAGGAAGGAACCAAGAGCAGTACCTAAGGACTGGCAGGACTGATTACATTATTGCTCACAATTATCTAAATCTTCCTGTGGGAGAGTCTTCAGTCATTGCCATGTGATCTTTTATGCCTCTGATGGGAAGAGTATAATAACTTTGACTAATTAATGGCAGATGAGCAAATATGAAGCATGTTATGTCTAAGCATATGGGAGATGCCCCTTTCACCTAGGTCCTAAAAAGAAGACACAAGGAACAGAACTCCATCTTGCAGCAGAACTATACCCAATGTGCAGACTGCAAGTGAAGCAAATTTGCAAGGAGTTAGGGATTGATTGAGCATTTGTGAAAAAATTAACACTGATTATGGCCTAATGTCCTGAGAATTCTAGTGAGAATTCTAAAACAAAAGGAAGAGAGATGTGGCAGAAACATCTATTGCTCACCCATATTCAATTATCTCCCTCCCCAAACAAAATCCTTAAAGTTAGCCATGACATAAGTTTGCTGTGGCCTATAAAATGTCTGCAAAAATGACATGTATCAATGTTGAGCTGAAAGAATTGTGCCATTCTTCATCCTTTCTCTTCCCTTCTGATGCTAACAGTGGGGGTGATATACATTAAATGCACAATTACAGTACAGTGGGACTTTCTTTGTTTGGAACATTGAGTTGCCACATAGAAAATATTTGTTCTGGGAGAGTTAATCTATCTCTATAGTACACTCAGTATGAGCCAGGAATCAACCTTTGTTGCTTCCTCTGAGATATTGATGTTTTTGGTTTTTTTTTTTTTTTTTTTTTTTGTAGCTTAGCCTAACACTTCCTGACATCGTATGCCAAGGCATTGACAGGTAAGTTGAAAAAAAGGGTCTTTCTTTTTAGATTAGATGAAATAAAGATTGCGGATTAAGATGTAAACACCCAAGGAAAGAAAAAGGTGACAGAAAGGGGAAATCATTGAAATAAGATTGCAGAAAAAATGTGAGGGGATGGAAAAATAGATTAGTAGGAAAGGATAGAATTCCCCTCTCCCTCAGGGTTATTAATAGATTCCCATGGTGTGGATCAGTCTGTTTATTTTGGTGGTGGTGGTTGTGGAGGGGGTTTGATTCTTCTTAAAGAGCTGGAAGAAGATGGAAATTTTATTATTGAGAGTTAACAAAAAAAGCTCTTTCAAGTAAAAACTTGTGAGTAATGAAATTCTCAAAGCAAAGGAATTTTATTGCTCATGGAACATATCACAGAAAAGACAGCATTGGTCTCCAAAACAATTTGATTCATCATCTGTGATGCTGTAAGGCTCTGTCTCTCCACCTCTGTTACTTCTCTTCTTCTTTCACCTTTTAATCTCCCTTTTTCCTAGTCAGGACAAGTTTTCTCCATATGAAAAGGAACACATTACCATGAACTCACTTCCTAGAAGTTCAGCCATCAGAGAAGAAAGAGATGATTTCTGTTTCTTTTATTCAGCAATATCCTGGAGCAGGACTGTGCATGAGTTAGGAGTCTATCCTAGGCCAAACTCCAGTCCCCAAATAGTTGGGCAACATAGGGAAGAAAGGATTTTTTACCTGTTACAAGGTTCATGTCTGAGACCCTTAAAAGGTGGAGTAGGATTAGAAGGATATACACATTATTTAATGTGAGCATTATATAATATGAAAGCCCAAAGAAACAGAGATAACTAGATTTTTAGTAGAGGACAAAAGGGCATGATCTGGAGAAATAACTGTGGGGAATTAGCAAGGCCTCATTGTTTGGGGTTTTTGCATCTCTGTGTCCTCAGAGATAAAGACTTCTTCTCCTTCAGTAGTAGGGTAGGTATACATCATATGAGAGTCTTCAGGGTAGAGGAAAGGAAGAAGTCAGAGTATCCTTCTAGGTTTTTATGGCCTGCTTCAAAAAAGAAGGGCAAGGATAAAATGAGATTACCCTTCCTCCAGCTGTTTTCTCAATTTTCAAGGCTCTGTGCTTTGGTATAATATTTCCTATGCCTTAATATTGATATTACTGGCTTAGCTTGGTTCACAGACCCATTTGTGTGGTCAAGACCACAGAAACTATTGTTGGAAGATATGGAGGAGGTTCAGTGCAGAAAATTGCAACTATTGCTACAGGAATCTTAAAGTTATCAGTGTAATTCAGTCTTCTACATTTGGGGATTTAGCTTGATGAATGAGCTAATATCAATTTCACAAATGCCTCAAATTCAAAATTTTGAAATATCTATTTCAAATATGTAGTTAGAAATATAGACTTCAGGAAGGGAAACTACAAAAACTTGTTTAACAATGGCAGGAAACGATACCGATGGGAAAGAGGGGCTAGTGAGGTCTTTAATAGCAGCCCTATCTGCATTAATTAGCTAGAAAGGTGTTATCTGTATAGAATAATGTCACAAACATGTAGAAATGCCTTTTTCCAAAGACTGTCAAACTTCAGCCTTCTTATACCTTTGTAGAGTCAACACTTTGAAGATGTCACTATTTCTCTTTATAATAACACAAAAACCTTGGAAAGAAGAGATGGTACATAACATTTGTTAAATATGTACTGCATACATTAATGCTGTTATTACTATTATTCCTGAGAAATAGGAATAAGTGTGCTCCTTTTTTAGATGAATCTGAGATGGGGAGTGTTCCTGATTATCATAAGTTTTAACCAAGTCTAAACCAAGTTTAGCTAAATGTAGATTAAAGCAAGGTCAGTCTGAATATAAATTTCTTTCTAACCTGTTTCCAGTTATTAACAGTTTACAGTGCCTCAATTCATCATAAATTTAAAGCAGATTATACAAACTTCCCTTGAAATGATTTAGTAAGGTTGACAAATATCAAATGTTTCCAAAGTCACTTGATTCCCCTACCACCTCCTCCACCTTGGAAGCAATTGAGATAAATTGCATGTGGGTTGGGGCTTTAAATGACAAATGCTGCCAGGGAAGGGCAGTGCCAGGAAAAGTGTGCAGATATAATTGGGCTTTACTAGGCTAATGCTGTGGCATTTCTAAGCTAAGAAGAATGCAGGTGGACTACTGAACTGACTGGGTAATTGTGAAGGAGCAGTGGGGTTTTGAGAGACCAAGAAGCTACTGAAAGGAAAGTGAGATTCTAAGAGGTCAATTAAGATGGGAGCACCTTGTTAACCAGTCTCATAAAGGGGACATCTGGTAAAAACAAACAAACAAACAAACAATAGAAGATAGAGCTCATCAGAGCAAGTTTAGGGGAAATGCACAAACTGGAGGCTGAACTTGGTAGTAGGTAAGATGCCACATCTCAGGCAGAGAGAAAAATCTATTCAAAATTTTCTGGATAGATCTGAGAAGTGCCTGCTGAGTGAAAGAATTTAGGAACTTGTGAATAACTTTGATCTGGAGCAGCAAGGAGAGATCTGTGGACTCAGGAAAGATCGCTGCTTTCCTTCACTCAAGAGGGAGGTCGCTGAGTCGATTACTGTAAGTGAATGTGACAGATTGAGTAATTTATGATAATAAAGGTTGATTCTCTTCATGGTTCTAAGGACCAAAAAGTTCATCTGGTAGACATGGTCAAAGACTTCTAGTTGATGGTAACTTTCTGCAGAGGCCCAAAGTGAAACAGGACACCACATACTGAAATAGGACGAGTATGCCAACTCAGGTCTCTCTTTTCTTATAAAGTCAGTAATTCTATCATGAAGGTCCCACTCTCATGACCACAACTAATGCTCTTTACCTTCCAAAGGAACTACTTCCAAATGGCATTAACATTTGATTTTGGGTTGAATTTCATCATGAGTTTTTGTGGGGACATTCAAACCATAACAGGAGCTAAAGAAAACAGCCCGACTGTGAGTATAAAAGCCTGAGAGAGTACAGTGTCCTTGACTAGGAGCCTATTGCTTGGAAGAAAACATTATGGAATAGAAAGCCTGGTTCATGTTTAAATGAATGCCAAGATAAATTAGAAACACGAAACTATCTAAGACATATAATCTCAATATGGTTAACATGAAGATCCTAACTCAATGCAATAAAGACAATTTATGCATCTGAACTGATTAGACTGTCAAACACTGCTGGAGAGAAAGAAGCTGTGAATCTCATGGGTATTGTCTTCGGAGGAATAATTTGCACACCATGACATCAATATTTCTAGGATCTAAAATGCTGACAGAGCCATGTTAAGAGAGACCTCTGTTGACTTTGTTATATATAACAAATAAATTTTATAGGAAAGGAAGTGGGGAGATCTGTATAGATCCCAGATATTACCCTGAAAAGGAATACAAACCTCCTTGATATGCTACACTGCGGGATCCTGGTCAATCCTGTATAGTAAGAGGGTTTGGTGTTTCAGGGGCAGAAGGGAAGATGCAAAGAGAGGGAAAGAAACTTATAGGAAGGTCAAAGGGTATAATTTTCCCTGGGATTAAACTTGGAAAGAAGTTACATAGGGTTAGCACACGTTAGGGAACTATGATTATTTTCTGGTCATGGATTTAAGAAAATACTTTAGATACTATAGTTCAATAGACCAATCAGAGCAAAGGCAGGACTATTGAAATAAGGAGAAAAGGGTGAAGAAGGGAGGAATTTAAAAGGAAAGAACTGGTACAGCATTGGTTAGGGTCAGATTATTTCCTCAGAACAGACAAAGAAACTTATGCAAAATTTATGATGGACTTAGATCTAAGGCAGTGCATGCTTTGAAACTCCAATCTATTTAAATGATGATAAATGTCACTGCTGTCCTCCTTTATGGAGTGATTTGCCCAGTTGAAGAGAAAGATTTTCAAACTGTCTTTTCCAAAGAGCAGATAAAAATCACTTAAAATTGGCCATTCAAATGTCTCATAAGTCTTGTGAGCCATAGAAAGTTAGACTCCTTTAAAGAGAACCTACAAATAAATGATCATATAAGAATAAATTAATGGTCACTCTAGTCCAGGGTTTGATTATGATGAAGCTAGTATATTTTCCCAAGATGTTAATCATAAGAGTTTAGAAGAAAACTCTCTATTGTCTTTAATAACCCATCATTGAATTGTCCTTTTGTTAATTTAGTAAGATGTCTTGGAACCTAGCAGCCATAGCTATTTCTATTTTACAAGATACTGAAATTCATAGCTCACTTGTATAAAGACATAGTTGTCTTGATTCTCTCAAGTCAGGTTTCACATCTAGTATCTGGTGAACAGCTAAATATTTACCCCATTTCCATAATACAGTGTTGTATTATTACACACTTGAGCTTCCTCCCTAGGTGGACTTCTGTTGGTATTAAGGGTAAACCAAGGGGTGTTTCTAAGAGAAGCATCAGGCAGTGTTTTTCCTGTTCAGAGATGTGACCAGAAGATTCAGTTCTTCAGCTTACATGTCTTATTCAATTTATGAGAATAGTCATGTTCCTACATGACAAAAGTCAGAAGCAAAAGAGTACACATGGTGATTCCAGCATTGGCATTAAGCCATGTGTGTACACATGTAATTGTGAATGCACAGCAGATCTTTGGAAACATACTCAAGAAACTGATAAGAGTTATTGCCATTAAGAAGAACAACTGGTGACTAGGAGACAAGGGTGCTATAGTTTGGATGCAGAATGTCCCCCAAAGACCCATTTCTTACAGGCCTTGTCCCTAGTCCATGGTGTTTTTGGAGGTGGTGAAACCTTTAGGAGTTAAGGCTTTGTGGGAGAACTTAGGTCATTGGAAGTGTGCCCCTGGAGGGGATAGTGGGACCCTAGCTCCATTCTCCTGCTCTTTTGCTCCTGGCCACAGGAGCAAATCGCCTCATGATGTGCTTGATAACAAAGATGAAATGTTGGGATATTGAGTTTTCCGGGACCTTGGGTATTCTAGAGTTGGCTAACATAGAATGTGATCTTTGAAACTTTTAAACTATTAATGTTTCTTCCCTGTCCTGTGGTATGATGGATGACTATATATATGCTATTTTTTAGTCTTTTGTATCTGAAGGGGATTGAGGGAGGGGTGCAGATTGAATTTTTTGTTGCAAACCTAAAGTTTATAGATCAAGGATTTTATTTCAATCCAACAAAAGTGCCTACATCACAGAAACCATATTATCATGTAGATATAGTATAAGGTAGGGTAGATGTATGCTGTTCATTGGCAAAGAGTTCAACCTGCCCTCAATCAATAGTAGGGTTTGAAGTGAAGAGAAGAAGAAATGAGCTTAATGATACAAGATAAAACGTTCACACCTGGGGGTAAAGAAAAAGAGTGACACAGGTACAGGCTTCTTTTCTTGATGGTACTGGGGATTGAACCCAAGGATACTCTATCACTAAGAGATACCCCTGGATCTTCCATTTATTTTTAATTTTGAGACAGGGTCTTATTAATTTGTCGAGGTTGGTCTTGAACTTGTAACCCTCCTGCTTCAACCTCCTGAGTTGTTGGGATTACAGATATGTGCCACTGTACTGTATTTTTCAGATATATGTTGTTCACAAGTAGTAAAACTACTTGAACTAACCTGATATAGTTTTTCTATTTTATATTTCTGTTAAACTTGCCATTTTACCCTAGTCAAAGGGGCCCTGAGCCACACCATTGTTCAGAATGTCTCCTCAAACTTTTTCTCTTCTCGGCATCCGTTGCATGCTGACTTTATTCCCTTAGACTTGCTTCAAGTACATGGTAGGGAACATGAATGGTGATGGAGAGTTCATGTTACCATTTTCCCACCAAACTTATGGACTTATCAAACTTTGAATTTGAAATATCTGAGGCAAGAACTGTTATTGGCCTGACTTGGGTCACATGTTCATGCTTGAGTTAGTTGATCAGCTATTATAAGTGCATTCTCCATAGTCACACATACCTTAGATTTGATGTGGTGGAAAGACCTAAAAGTAAAAACAAACAAACAAACAAACAAAAAAGAACGTTATTTTTTCAAGGAGATTAACAATATCAAGGGAAAACAAATAGCCAAGAATTCATAAGATATAATTTCAAAAGCACTCCCTAACTATTGGATTACCTCTGATAGTTAAGATTCTTAAAAAAAAAAAAAAGTCTGAGAAAGACAATTCATTAAATTCACTTCAAGTTTAAATGACTGATGTGCCCTGTCTTTCCTGAGATTGGAACATTTTCCTGGTGGTGAGGAAATGTAGGTTGGAGAGGGCAGGTTTAGAGCTGCTGAAAGGAGTAGGAAGTAGGAATTCTATTCCATTGTTGCAGTTTTCTTAAATTTTTCTTTTATTCCTTGAGGCTGTAGTGTTGGTAAGGTATCAATACCACCAATAGGGCCATGCAGGCTGCATTTCTGCATGGAAAGGTACACATTGTACTGCATGGAGTTCTAGAATGTTCCATAAGTCATTGTAAATGATGGCCCCTGGAATTGTGCAATGAGGCAGTCTATATCAATGATTAAGTGTGCATACTTCTTTCTTTTCAAAAGTTTTTATTGCATACTTACCATGCATAATACATACACACATGGAAATTAATTGAAAAATTACATAAAATAAAATCCATTTTCCATGATTTAGCTGGCAAACTAAGGCTATTAGATCAAATCTAGCCTGCTACCATTTTTATAAATAAAGTTTTATTGAAACCAGTCACACTACTTTGTTTACCTGTTATCTATGACTGCTTTCACGTTACCACAGAGGTAGAAAAGGGGGTGATTCCCTTCCTGCCTATAATAAAGGGTCATGGCCACAATAACAAAGGAATGGTTAACAAGAGAAAAGCACATCAATTTTATTGATCATAGTTTTACATGAATGAGAGCCTTTGGTTTGCAGACCCCCAAAGACACAGAATGAACCACCCATTTTTGTGCTCAGGTTTAATGAGTCATGGACAGCTATGCAGAAATATGATTGGACAAAAAGGGTATGATAATAGATTGAAAGGGGGCGGGGTACCCAGCCAGGCCTGCCTATTCACATTTCTCTAGACCTCTTTGTGCAGCATTTCTTCCTCCTTGGTAGGGGTGTAGGGCCCCTTCTGATATGGATTCTTATGACTTACAATCAATCATGGATGTCTTTATGGTCAACTCTTACACAGATAGGTGGGAAAAAGATAGAGTAATAATTTAAATTTAATAACTGGCTTTGTGGAAAAGGAGTTCTGTTTCTGTATCCTACTGTGTGGAATAGGAATTCTAGTTTCTGTGGTTTGCCTTGGGGAAGAAAAATGGGTAACAGGAAGTCAGGAAGTCAGAGAGAACCTTCCCTTCTGAGTCCTTCTCTGGAGTATTAATTTCTGACCTCAGCACAACAATGGTAGAGATTGACAGTTATGAGAGAGACCATGTGGTCTATGATGCCTAAAATATTTACTATTTGAAACTTTACAAAAAAAGTTTACTTCTGAGCTGGAACCTACACTAAACAGAAATTGTCCATTGATCTGGTTAACTCATACTTCCATATTATTAGGTATCATGTCATAAATGAAATTCTCTGCAAGTAAGCAAAGAACGGTAAAAATTCAATGGGGATCATGAAAGATTAAAGCTGGAAATGGTATTGTATGTCATGGAGCCTGAATCCTATGTTTATAAACCGGGAAACTGAGGTTCAGGGAATCTAGATAACTTGTTCAAGTCACATACAAGGTTGAATTTAAGACTCGACATTGTTCTTCTATTACACCATTTAATATAGCTCCTCATTTCCTCTGTCTGTACTTCTCTGTTTTTAAAGTTACCGTCCCTTCATTTTCAAGCTTTTGAGCTGCATGAGTCCTTCAGTCAGTAATACTGTCATGTTCACCTTAATTTTAAGCACTTCATTATTGTGACTGCATCACAGTATCTATAATATGTTCATATTAATTATTCTCAACTTACCCACTCTTTCTGTCCTTTTTTCTTAATAACTCCATATGCCCCATCCCTATGTGATGAGTCCTTTATGAATGGCAGTTTCAGATTAGTTGTTGGGTATTCCCTGTACTTTTTCATTATTGAACCATCCCCTACCAGATGTTCTCATATTCCTCTTTTATTCCAGAAAGTCACCTTGGATGATGTTGCTACCAGGAAGCCTGGGGTATTGAGGTACAGAGTTCAGTATACAGTGATTAAGAAATACTGCCCAGTGATTATGTCCCTTCTGCACCATCAGCCTTGATGAAGGCATTCACTCTCTCTCCCTCATCTTGTCTCTCACACACTCACCCCAAGTATATGGGCTAAATTTTCTCCAGGCTCCCTGCCATATAGGACATCAGAGACTCCTTATAAGTAGAAAAGGGAAGGACTCTTCTTGGATTATTACATCCAGCAGTATATCCCAGCCTGGAAAATTTTCCATAATATGGGCAAAGTACCTGTTCAATTATAAACAAAAAGTTTATGTTCATGTACAATATAAAATATTTAAGACAAAAACAAAAGCAAAAATCAAAAACCAATAGGTTAGAAGTCAGAAGAACTAGGTTATAAGTCCTGGGTTTGTAACTTATTTCCTGTATGACTTTAGGTGAGTTAGTTAGCCTCTGTGGATCTCAGTTTCCTCATCTGTAAAATGAGAAGGTTAAACAAAAATAAATCAAATGTACATTCTAGTTAGTGATCATATATTCTGAGCTCCAAATTAGGACATATGCTCTGACGAGTGCAATTACACTTAAGGGGACAATGAGACAAGAGAGATGAAGTATGGAGTATCCTTGAAAATCTGTAGCATATGGCTGCCATATTTCCAGTTATAAAATTCTTTGAAATTTAAAGCCCTCTTATTGCTTTTGTGTATTAAGAACTTCCTAAAATTTATGAGTCATTAATGATCCTGACCACAAATGCTCTAAATTTTTATGCTTCCTAGTTTCTCAGCCTTTACATTGTCACTATATTCTTCACATCTCAAAGCAAATTCCTTCATGCTCTGTTCACTCATTGAAAAATAAGAGTTTTTCTTATGAGCTTCTCTAAAGTTGCTGCACACTCTTCTTCAAATTGTGTCCTGCACCAGATGTCCAGACTGTAGGAAAAAGAGGCCTAAAATATGGTCCATACTGTTCACCAAGGACAGGCCAAGTTCACCTCGAGGAAGTGTTATAAAGACACCATTGGTGCTAGTCGTTTTCCTATGTTAGTTACTAGTCATATCAGACTATAAGATAAATGCAATCCCTGCCTTCTTTAAAATGATAGGTTATAAGTAGAAAAGTTAAATATTGAGTAAATAATTAAAGAAAATGGTAAAGAAAGAGGTAAAGAGGGATAAACAAATTACTAAGAAAATACAGATGAAGGAGTAAGTAATTCTTATGGGTCAGAAGTCAGGGAAGAAATCTCAGGGCATTTCCTACTGGTACCTTCTTGGCATGTCACTTCTTCCCAAGGAGGAGAGCTGCTATAGATTTGTTGTGTGCAGGGATACTTGGTGGATCAGACTCTTCAGAGGATGGGGCCTTAATGTCACGTATAAAAGTGAAACCAGTAGTGAGGTAAATAGCCCTATTTCTCTTCTTCCAAAAGGTCATAGGGACGCAGCAGGGTTCATGGCATTCCTGCTCAAGGAAAGAGACCTTCTAACCCAGCTTCCACCCTTCCTCCTCTTTCACACTCTTACAGAGGCATCTACAAACTAGAATGAAGTCTCATCAAAAAGTCACTATGTCCAACAGAAATAGTAAGTTCAGGGTGGACTTGCTCAAAGGCTTCACATTGGGTTTAAGATCAACACAAGTAATAAACCTTTCTTTGGACCTACATGGTAATAGTTCCCTTAGCAAACTCTAAAGGTAGTTAGTGGCTAAGGACAGAACCCTAGGAGCCAGGAATCTGTTCTCAGTCTCTTCCTATTACTTATAGTCAAATTTAAGCTGAGTTTTAAAGGTGAACAGGAATTCGCCTGCCAAACAAGTTTGAAAGGGCCTTATTCAAGAAGAAAAGAATATTTGCTATGACTTTAGTTAGTAAATAACTTCATTTATTTGGGAAACTGGAGCAAAGGGTAGGCTGGATAGTTAAATGCCAAGATGCTTAACTAAAAACATGTAGGGTTTATCCTTTGGGTGATAGAGCTAATTAAAGTTAGTAAGTGATAGAATGCTGTAATTACATTTCTTTTATAGTGTGAAGGGCAGATTGGAACAGAGAGCAGACTAGAGATCAGAAGACCAGGGTCTTGAACAGGACAACAGAACAAGAGTGGAGAGAAAGAGCTTGGTTCAGGAGTTAGAGCTCCTTAGATGTGGTCATGAGGAAGAGGGGCACCATGGCTACTAGCATGCCGCATACTGTTACCAAGAATATGGCAGAGCAGAGGTAAATTTGGTCTTTGAGAGTGGGGGTCAGGGATTATGGATAATGGTTTACATATATATATATGTATTTATGGATTTATTATATATAAGGATTTAGAAATAATTCTGCGAGAGGTTGATTTGATAATCTGAGGGGTGTGACAGGGTGAGATTTGATGGACAATTGCTATTTGATGTGAAAACAAAGACCCATTCCGCTCTGCCTCTCAGCCTGACTATTCCCGTCTACTCCTCTAATGAAAACTGGGTAAGCATGCATTTGTAGAATGGAGTTATTGCTAGGTGGACAGGGTCAGGGACTAGCACTGTAGAGAATGCATTATTATCAGAACAACAGAGCGCTGTTACAAGAGACAATTTGCCAGGATGTGTAAATAGTTTACTCATTTAGACACTTAGTAATAAAATTTGACTCAGATCAGGAAAAGAGTTGTTAGAGTAACACATTTTAAAAAATATGATAATAGCTGTATTGTTCCAGGCAGTTTATGCACATTCATTTTATTTAATCCTCACAATAACAGTGTAGTAAATATTATTTCCTCATTTTACAGGGAAAGAAACTGAGACTCAAAGATATTAAGTATCTTGCCCAAGGAATATTACTACTAAGTGGCAGAGTAATTACAAATCTAGATTCTCCTGGTTACTTGCTCTTTTCAGGGTAAGATGCCTCTTCTTTAGCCTACTTAAGAAGGAAGACAATTAGCAGCATCATTTGCATTTAAATAATGCATTTGCTAAGTACAACTGATTCTTATCTATTTGTTAATGAATTGTTGGATTCTATGAAACCTTCCTGGCTTTTAGGTTTTTTTTTTTTTTTTTTTTTTCCCTTTCCCTCTTAACTCTCTCCCCACTTACTTCAACTTATTTCATCTTTCACAGTCTCTGGTATACATTGAGGTGGTTTCAATTCTGGTGGAATCAATTTACCTAGATATTTGTCAATATTTTCTGCACAATTCAAGCTTATGCCTCTTGCTTTTTTGGCCACTGAAATTTTATCATCTACTTTTTAGAGACATACTTTATTCCTTTTTAGGGACATGCTACAAAACATGTAGTAGGCGCTGAGTAAATATCTGCTAAATGAAGGGGAAGATAGAAGTTTTTAGCTTCTGGACTTAACAATTTTACTCCTCACTGTGTTCAACTGGTCTCTCGTCTTCTATTCTTTCTCCCCACTCACTATTGCTTCTATATTCACCAATATCTCAAGTTTGATATGAACAAAAGTAAATCTATTAGCTTCTCTTCTAAAAAGTTCTCCTCCTGTCTTTCCTTATTGGTTGCTGGCATTATCCCAGGCAATCTATTTCATTTCTAATTCCTCCTTCCCTAATTCCCTTCTATCTACTGCCATCATGCTTATTAAAATAAATCCTCATCGTGACTTTCTGAGTTATGGCAATAGCCTCCTGGTTGTTTTTCCTACGTATAACATATCCCCTCTTCAACATGCCTGGCACAAATTTGGTTCTACCTTCCCCTGCTCAAAAATCTTGAATGCTTGACTCCTCCACATGGTATCAAGGCCCTCCATGATACACTCTTGCAGACCTGTCTGGTCTCACGTGCACTACCTCCCAGCACCTATCCCACAGCTTCACTAAAGACTCCCTTCCTGCCTTCATGTCCCTGTCACTTTCCTCCTTCTCATCCTTTGCTTGTGCAGTCTTTCTCCCTCCCACAGGAAGTCACATGTGGTGTATACATGATCGACTTCTCTGCTGGGTAGCAAGGCAGAGAGAGCTTTTCAATTGTAGCTTAATGTCCCAGCAGGCCTGGACTCAGAATCCTCATCCAGGCATTCCCAATGCCTCTTACAAGGAATCCAAGTAGGAATTAAGATAAACCCTCTTTTCCCTCTGACCCTTGCAGGACTTAATGCCCTTTATCAACTACCAAGTCCAACTCATCTGTCGAGATCCAGATCAAGGGCCATCACTGCTATAACACTGTCCCCACCTCCCCTCTGAACTTCTCATTGACCTTTACCTTATGGGTTTTGTTTGTTTGTTTGTGGTTGTTTTTTGCTTTGTGTAGTAAGTACTTAGGCACAGATTGATCCGCCACTATAGTCTAAAGCACCCTGGGGGTGAAGACTGCTAGATTTCACTCTCAAGTTTTCTACAGCTCTAATCACAGTGCAGGGATTAATGTTTGTCAATTGCTTTCTCATAGATTCTGCTTTTATTAAGGTCATTACAAGTTTGCTGCTTTTTCTGTACTGTGTTTTACTCTCATCTCTGAATCACCCACAGGCCTGAGACTCAGTAAATTGTTACTGGTATTCTTTGAATAGCTGTCTTCATTCTCTGTCAACGATCATATTGTGTCCACTTAATATCCTTCAACTGGGAGATTTTTGTAAAATATTCTGTTTTTCAGGCTTATTATTTTGGATTGACCCTCTTTCCAAATTAGGGTAAACCATCAAGTAGTTAACTAAATTTCAAAACCTTGAATGAAGCAATCCAGCAGGAAGATTGCAGAGAAAAAGCAGTTGCAGCGTAAAGTCTGGAGAGAAAGAGAAGATGGTGATTCAGAGGGAAGGGAGGTAAGAGCAAAGAGAGTCAGATGAAAGGAAAGGGCAAGAGAGAAGGGCGGATCCTGCAAGTTGGAGAGGGAGGGACTGTGGAAGGAAGTGGACGAGCAGGCAAGGGAAAACAAAGCTGGAATATTAGAACATATGCCACCATTAAAAACAAACACTGCTGAAAATAAGAACATCTACGAGGTCCAAGGAAATTTCCTGTATGGTTTTCATTTCCCTTTTAAGTGTGAGGAGGATAAATGGGAGTAAAAGCAATTTTATTTTATTTTTAGCCCACAATGAAATATAAGTGGGTTGAAGCATGAGCTCTTTAAGAGAAATGAAAATAAAGAGGTTATAAAAAGAGGAGGAAAATGTGTAAATAGAGGGAGGGGGAGGGGTGAAATGAATATACTGAGAAATGGTAGGAGTGAGTAAGGGAAGGGAACTGCAGGCAAGATGACAATAAATTAGCATGTTTGTTTGAATACTGGGGCTGCTTCGTGAAGATGAGAGCTCACATCTGCCTTTGATCAGCCACATGGCAGCCTAGGATCAGATGGGAAAGCAAATGAGATGATAAACTGAAACCACAGTAAATTTAGTATCTTGGGCTGGAGGAAAACTGGACCAAGGGAAGGAGAATGGCTGCTACATCCCGCAAAAATCCTGCAGAGGGTTTAGTGCCTGGCAGGGCCAGGCCTGGCAGTGGTCCTGATGCCCTCTGTGGCCTTCAGAAGTACAGCGAGGCAGTGAGGACAGAGGGGAGAGTGCTCCAGGGAGACTCCTGGGCTCCATTTTCCTGAAAGCAGACCTCACTTTGCTGACGCAGCCAGGATCTGATGGTAGAGAATTTGCTTAGCTCTAGGGACTTTCTGAATTGGCATTTCTTTACCCCAAGAGGCCAGAACAAAAGATGAAATCATTATTTCAAAAGGATTTTTTTTCTTTTCATAACCCCCCTCCTCATGGAGCACTTCTTTTATTGCTGAATTGCCAGAAAGACTGCTTAATATGTAAATGTGACCACGTTCTACCCACAAGTTTCTTTGCAGATGTCTACATTGTTTGGAACAAGAACTTTATAATCATAAAGCAACTGTTTGGAAGATTTCTTAACTATATTTAGGACATTAGAGAGTGGCAAAATGACCCATAAACTCTGGGATACATAAATTATAATTATAGCTAACATGATTTAGGAACCTAGTATGAGTCATGCACCGGCTTATATTATGCTATTTAACTCATGAGGAAATTGAAGCTCAGAGATGTTGAATAACTTGCTTATCGGTACAGGGCTAGGACATGGTAGAAGAAGATGGAATCTGGTTTACCTTACCATTGCTGTTACTGTTCTGCATGTGATTCTACAGGTGAATATTTTTTATCAACTGTGAGAAGAGAGATTTTTCCAAGTTAGGTGATGGGGTAAGGTTCTTCTCTATTTTTTTTTTTTTTTTTTTTTTTTTTGTTCCAGAGATTGAACCTAGGGGTGCTTCAACACTGAGTCACATCCCCAGCCCTTTTTCATTTTTTATTTTGAGACAGGGTCTTACTGAGTGCTTCGGGACCCCCTAACTTGCTGAGGTTGGCCTCAAACTTGCAATTCTCCTACCTTAGCCTCTTGTGCAGTTCGGATTATAGGTGTGAGCCACTGCACCCACCCAATATATGGTTCTTTAATCTGAGAGACCCCACCAGCTCAAATCATTCCTCTTTCCAAAGAGGATGCACGTCTTTGAACAGGACCATTCTGTTCAGTTGGATGCACAGTCTGGAGGTGAGACTCACCATTTTGTCTGATTTTAAAGTTGGCTGGACAAAAGAAAGTTTGAAGAGCTCAGCATGCAGAGAACCAGGTCTTGGAAATGGAAGAAGAGCTTCAACAGAAACCATATAATGTCCCTACACTCAGTGATTATATAATTTAATAGGGTATTTAAATTGCACATGAACAAAGGATATAAAAGCATACAGAAGTCAAGATACAAGCACAGTCAAATTAATATCAAAGAGAACCTCTCTTTCTTGTACATTTCAATGAAGTTAGGGTATGGGGAGGGAGAAGCCTGGGGATGGGTATTTTCTGTACCTTTGCCATATGAGGGGAGAAGGTGTGTGTGAATGTGTGATGAGAGAAGTAATAGGGAAAAGGAGAGACTAGAAAAATTAAAGTGCTTAGTGTTGAGTCTCAGTGTAACAGTCATAAATTGCTGGAGATAAGTGAGCTTTAAGATCTAAAGGAAAATCACAAATAGGCAAGATAATGGGAGTCAGGCATGGACAGTGTGGCAGCCCTGTCGCAGTCCATGCTAATGGACTTTGAGGACAGCTCAAGATATCCTTTTGTGGGGACAGCACATGAGGCAGGAGGATTCGTCTTAAGAGCAGTGAACTGTAGAAGATATGACTGTCTACAAGCATGGAGCTTTATTATGGTCATCTCTGCCTTATAAGATATTATAAAATTCAACTTAATACATCAGGCCTCTAAAATCTCAATATTAAAGCAAAGTACTTTTTAAAATAAAATAATTAACATTAGGAAAATACGTTGTTCTTTTTTTTTGTAAGGTTAATCTAATAGACTTTTATTGAACACTCCACCTCAGTGAAAGAGAGCACAGCTTATTTTGAATTGCTCATGAAGTGTTTACTGATTATGTACAAAGCCCCAAATAAAACTTCAAGAATAAATCTATGATAGTTCAGGTGAAATTTTCTGATCACAATGCACTCAAGAAAAACAGGAAATTAGCAACAGAAAAACCCAACCATCCAAAAATGCTGAACTCTTTATAATATAATAAACAGATCTTGTCCCAAAGAGATATTGCTCAAAGTCAAAATTATACAATACCTTTAAAGAAATAAATGTTTTTTAAATGAACATATCAAAACAACACTTGGCTAAAATTTCACTCAGTGGAAAATTCTAAGCCTCAAACAGTTTCATTTATAAATAAGAAAGAATGGAAATGAGTGAAAAGGGGAAGTTTATATTTTACTTCTTTTTCTTCTTTTATTTGTACCATCTCCACACTATGGAGGTAGGTGGGAAATGTCTTCATGTGTTTGCACACTATTGATATTCCTTCTTCTTCTAGTCATGTCTTTAACTTATTTATATTTAGGTTGTTTGAGATAGGCTTTTAAAAGTTACTTGTATTAGGGTAGGAAGGATACTAGAATGAATCAGACATTATCACCCCTTAGACATATATAACTATAATACTGGTGGGATTCTACATCATGTATAACCAGAAAAATGAGAAATTATACTCCATTGTATATGATGTATCAAAGTATATTCTACTGTCATGTATTACTAATTACAACAAATAAAAAATTGCATTTATATTGAAAAAAGTTTACTTGATAGTTTTCCCTTCTTCAATGTCATAAACATTAAAAAAATGCAAATATATTTTTCTGATGTCAATGTCACTATGTCGTTTGAAGACTAGAAATCTGAAAGGAATCAACCTTTCAGATTAATTGAAGTACTACCACATCCTCTGTTCTGGGTATCATATGATGTGAGACTTGTGAAAGCTAACAAAATGAAATGAACAAGGGAATATAGGAGGGGTGATTGCAGAGAGCTCTTTGGAGATGAATTTTTAAAGTGATCTTATTTTTCTTTAATTGGTGCATGTCAGTCATACAGAATGGTGGGTTTCAGAATGGTTGTGACATATATAAAAACATAAGGTAATCGATTTCCTTCCTCAATGCCTTTCTCCTCCCATTTCCTCCCTCTATCCTAACAGTCACCATTCTACTTTCACAGCTATCCCCCGGCTCCATTTTTTTCCCTTCTAGATTCCGCATATGAGGGAAAACATATGGTTCTTTTCTCTCTAAGTCAGGCTTATTTCACTCAAATTTAAGGTCTCCAGCTCCATTCATTTTCCTGCAGATGGCATAATTTTATTCTTTTTTGTGGCTGAATAAAACTCCATTGTGTATATCTACCTCAGTTTTCTTTATCCATGTATCTGCTGATGGACACATCATAGGATGGTTCTGTAACTTGGCTTTTGTGAATTGTGCTGTGATAAACATGGTGAGCATGTATCTCCGAAGTATGCTGACTTCAATTCCTTTGGGGAACTGAAAGGAATTTTAAAGGAAAGAGGGAAAGAACCCAAGAGAGGCAATGACTAGAGAAGGAATGGTCGAGATGTCCCTCGGGGAAAGTACTACTCCAAGTAGAAAAGCAAGATACATGAGATTATCTGGAGAGTGGTCAGAGCCTACTATTCTGGGGGCTCCAGCAGGGCCAAAGACTCAGCAGTGAGGATCCAGATGTCAAGGAGCAGGAACCAAGTCCTTGTTGTTGAAGATAAATAAGAAATACAGGATGTGTAGAGTGAGGGAAGGAGTTGAATGTGAAGATTCTAATGCCAGTAAAAACTCAGTAAACAGCCAGGCTTAAAAATTCTATTGTACAACGAGTATCTTGTTTTCTCATATATATATTTTTTTTTTGGTAATAAAAGGGGAATTCTTTTTTTTTGTATTAAAGGAAGAGAAACAAGTTCTCAAAATGTTATAAAATCCAACAGTACATAAGGACTTGAAAGTTGCAACACTAAAGAAAAGTATTTTTTAGAATAAAAATGATAAACATTAGGTCAACATGCTGTTCTGATGTCAATATAAATAATTCCCTTCAATTTCCAGGATGGCACAGTGATTAGGAGTATGAGTTCTGAATTTAGAAAGCCAGAGTCAAATTCAGATTTTCTTTTTAATTAGCTGATGACTGGACAATTACTTAACCACTTTAAACCCACATGTGGATAGTAGTTACTTACCTCACAGTGTTATTGTGATGATTATATAAAATAATTAATTTAAAAGTATCTAATAGGATCATTTCAATCGATAGAAAAAACACTAAAAGCATCAACTGTTTTCATCATTATTCTAACCTGGTACTATCTTAATATGCAGGTCTCTAATTACTTTCCTGCATTTCATATTTAGATGTTTCATGGAAATGAATGTTCTAAATAAAAATAGATACTTGAACATATTTACATTTTGTGATTCAATGATCAACCATAGGGAAATGTGTAGCAGTCCCATATGAAAACCTACTAAATAATTAAATGTTTAACAAGATCAAATCCTCTACTTCACCTAGTTGGGCCATACTTTGTGTATTTAAAAGTGGGTGCTTGACATAAATTTATATACTTTTCAGAATAAACTTGAAAACATGGAACCTTGAACTGAATGTGCTTTTGAAAATAACTGGACTCAAAGTTAGCTGTTGGCAACTTTCCCACTTTGCTTTACGGATCAACACATTAGCCAATTAATTGATCCTTTACCACCTTTTATTTTTGATCCTTTTGCCATTATTCAAATCTGGCCAGCACTCCTCTCCAGTTCTAAATGTTTACTCTCAGCAGCAAATTGCCCTTTCAGTATTTGGTCCATTATATTCTTTGTGACTGCTGTGGGACTTTCAGGGATAAAGTTTTTAATCCTAGCAACATCACATGTTTGTTCTTTCAGAGATTTATTTTGTGCTAAAGTTTGTGGGTTTCCTGCTGATGTCAGTTGAACATTCATACATATTCAGCGCTTCGTCCCTATTTGAGTTGGTAGCAAGAGTCCTCGGTGTTTGCACTTTCCATTATGATGACCATTGTGATCAGGATCACTGACATCAGCACATTGTCCAGTGCTGTTTCATGGTCATTCATTCAGAACCGGGCACATGCTAATGCTGGTGGGGAGGCCTAGACACACAGGCTACAGTTCCTGGTTTAGAAAAAAGACACTGTGGCTCAATCAAGCAAATAGACATATAAATATCAAGATTCAGAAATCACCCCCAATACTGCACATATTCTGGGGCTGAGTTTGCAAGGCCAAGTACCTGGGAAACCTTTTCTCAGACTCTAGGCTTATCATAACATGCCTGCCACAGATGGATAATAGAGTCAGCTCTATAAACTGGGCAACAGGCAGGATCAAGTGATTATGTTGTCTCTCCTTCTGCCTGAGAAATATGAAATTAGTCCTTTAGTTCTATGGATAATATATTCTGAGACTATGTTGGAAATCAGATGACTAAAGTTCAACAACAGACCTACATGTTTGATGGTTGATTTTGTTTCTCAGAGAGTTGCAAAATTTTATAAAATTGATAATTTCATCTTGCAATTTAGGCATAATTTTCATTGGAAAATATTTCAGTGTTATGTATATATATATATGTGGGTATGTGTATACAGTTATATGTGTACATGTATATATGTTCTTCTTTCACTAGATCAGTTTAATTGCATGAGAATCCAGTTGAAACTTAAGCTTCACTGCTTTCAATCTCATGATTTCTGCATTTGTCTCAATATCATAATTAGTTTTATGAGAATAAATATTCTTCCTACATGCATCTTTTATGTTTTCCACCCGTTTTTTGTAATGCGCACGTCAAGTCTTTTTTTTTTTTTTTTTTAACCCCTTTTCAAGTAACACCAGGAAGCACAGTAAGTACGACAGATGCAAGTGGAGCTGCAGCAATGGGTGGGTGTTGATGGCCTGGAACTCTGACACTAGGAAGCCCTCTCTGTTCTTTACCTCATCATTTCTTGCAGTCCTCATGGGGAAGCCCTGTTTGACTTTTAAATATACCATTACTGTTGTTTTCAAATTTTGTTGTGTAGATCCAGATGTGACAGCCAACAGGAGACTGCTGGGGGACAAGCATCCCTATCATGCTGAAACTTTGAAATGCTCATTCCTCACACATTTTAAGAAAGTCCATTCTTGGTATATAAAATATGGGGTCAACATATAGAATGTACCATCAGTATGATTTCATTTTTTCCCATTAAAAGTATAAATTCTGATCACCTCCATCTGCGTATCTGTATGGGATAAAGTAGGATATGCAATGAGAGTAACAGAAACGACTCACATTGGCTCTTGCATGGCTCCCTTAATCTTGGTTCTTCTTGGACTTTGCATGGACTGAATCATGTTTATGCTAGGAAGAAGAAGCATAAAAACATGCAGCTCATATTGGTTCCAAC
Source organism: Sciurus vulgaris (assembly GCF_902686455.1). NCBI lineage: Eukaryota > Metazoa > Chordata > Mammalia > Rodentia > Sciuridae > Sciurus > Sciurus vulgaris. The sequence goes on along the minus strand of NC_136470.1, from coordinate 68,912,919 downwards.
AATGTAGACTTGAGTGCCTGACAGAATTTCTCTTACTGTTCATCTCAGAGAGAAAAAACATTAGTTAACACTCGGCCCTCTCATTTTTTTCATCTACATGGCAAATTCCCACAAAGCTCTGCTCCTTTTACAGTTCAATTAGAAATGGAAAAGTCAGAAGGAAAACAGTGCCTTTCCTCATCACTGTTCACACATGACCAATGTACTTTACTGGCAGTGGAGAAAATGATACCAGGTGCACATTCCTCTACGATAATGCTGTTACCTTACCATGTATGCACCATCATCATTAGAGGCCCTTTCAAATTAATTATCAAAGTTGCAAAGAATCTCTTTGCTGACCTGTTTCCCCCTGAATAGATACTTCTTTTTTGTCTGGTTTTTCATTTTTTTTTAATTGAGGTAGAATTCACAGAACATACAATTAATCATTTTCAAGTGACTAATTCACCAACATTTAGTACATTGACATGTTGTGAAACCAGGGCACCTATCTAGTTTCAAAATATTTTTATCACTTCAAAAAGAAATCTTGCACTCATTAAACAGTTGCTCCCCATATCCCCTTCCCCCAACCCTTGACAACCACCAGTCTGCTTTCTGTTTCTATGGATTTGACTATTTTGTATATTTCCTACAAAGCAATCATAATATGTAGTCCTTTGTAACTGACTTCTTTCTCTTAAAATATGTTTAAAATTTGTTCATGTTATAACGTGTACTGGTAGTTCATCTTGAAGTCTGTTTTGTGTGTGGTGTGTGTGTGCGCGTGCACAGGCACAATTTATTCATTCATTGAATAAAATGTTGAGGAACATTTGGGCTGCCTTCACCTTTTGGCTACTGTGACTAGTACTGCTATGAATGTGGGTGTATTTTATTTGAGTACCAATTTTTAATTCTTCCGAGTATATACCCAGGAGTAGAGTCACTGAATTCCATGTTCAGCTTCTTGAGGATCTTCCATACTGTTTTCATCTGCCACAGTGGTTGAACCACTTTACATTCCCATCTGTAATATACAAGGGTTCCATTTTTTCCATATGCTCACCAACATTATTTTTCATTTTTAAAAAAATAGTAGTCATTATAATGGGCATGAAATAACATACAATTTTGCCTACCAGTTTGTCTTCTTTTGTCTTTCCCCCAAATATTCTATACTATCTTTAAACACAATTTTATTAAAGTTTCCTTAAAACACGTCCTAAGTATTAACACTTATGTCTGTGAGAAGTCAGAATAGAAGCCTCACTAAGCTCGAGTGGTTTGGAAAATCTTACAAGGCCAGGCAAGCAAGGAATCAAGCAACTAGTTTAGTAGAGGGTATGGTAGGCAGAATTCTAAAATGTCCTTCAAGATTTCCTCTCACTGTTGTATTTGCCTTGCCTAATCACCTCCCCAAATGTGATAATGTCACTTTGAATAAGACTACCTGGAGATTCTCCAAGTAGCCCTCCTACTAGACAGTATCTGTTGGCTTTGAAAAAGCAAGGTGCCCCGTTGGGAGAGGTCCACCTGGCTAGGACCTGAGAGAAACCCCATCCTAAACTGCAAGTGGGAACCACCATCCTAAACTGCAAGGAACTAAATTCTGCCAACCATCTGCATGAGCTTGGCAGAAAACCATAAGCTCCAGATGAGAACTGAGTCTGGCTGATACTTTAATTTAAACCTGTGAGACCCTGAGCAGAAAACTCATCTGAGTTCAAATGTACTTCTTACTTGCAGAACTTTGGTAAATAAATGAATGCTATTATTTATTTACTTAATTGATACATAATATTTGTAAGTATGGGACATATTCTAGTAATTAGATACATATATAATATATAATATCATGTTAATAAGCCTTTCCATCAATTCAAGCATTGGTCTTTTCATGTGTTGGAAATCTTATACTCTTCAGTTGTTTTGAAAGATAAATTTTCTTAACTAATAGCTACCCTACTATGCTATAAAAAACAAAACTAATTTTGTTGTTATCTATTACTGAACTTGTAACCACATATTCCAGTCCTACCTAGTTTCCAGTGACCACTGTTCCATTCCATTCTTCTACAACATTCCCTCATGAGTTTCTATAAATGAGTGAGACCAGATGGTATTTGACTTTCTGTACCTGACTTATTTCACTTAATACAATGTAAATGGGTACTATTTTAAATCACTCCTATTATAGCACTAGAAAATTAATACAGGGGCTATCTAAAATACTTAATAATTACTTAATAATTAGAATAATATGGACACTGGCCAGTCACAAAGATACTGGTCATGAACAACACCCCTGTTAGCCCAGGACAGATGGTATTGGTTTCATTGACAGAGAATCCACCAGAGTAGAGGACTTCCCAGTCGTCACTGCACAGTGATGAACTATTCCTTATCTACTGCAATCTGGCAGGGCCTCTCAGTACTTGCTTGGTACATTTTGGAGGAGAACCATGAAGTCCTCTCAAAGTTGGTAGTCAGAATATAGGAGGCTCTCATCTCTGAATGTAAGAGTCTAGAAAGGCATGAATATGAAGTGTCCAGAGAACATTCACATAGGTGACTCAATCATCATCGTGAGCTTTACCTTCACCAAATTTTGAAACACTTACAAACCCAGAGGCAAAGCTATTAGATTTAAATTTTATGTTTTAAACCGTGTCTTGTTTCAGAGCCATGTAAATTAAATAGAGCAAAATTTCAAAACTGACAAAACATGGGAAACAACAACAACAACAAAATAGAGTTTGTAAAAGTAGTTAACTCTACCACTTACCTCTTGAGGATTTTTCTTCCAAACTGGATTTTTCATTGCCTTTTTTCATCTACTCCTTTCACTTTTATTACTGTGACATATTTAAATAGTTTTTCCATGCAAATTATTTTCATCTTGTTCATGCTTATCATGAAAAGCTCTGTTCACACGTTTCATTTGCTCTAACATAGTGTCCATCAATTCTCATAGATCTTTGAGGATTAAAAAAAGTGTTCCTCAGGCATAAAGATTAAAAGAAGGCAAGTTATCTATAAGATTCCCACTTCTACACAGCAACATTAAGTGCCAAGAAAGAAAAAAGAGAGGAGGGAAGTAAGGAAGAAAGGAAGACAGGAAGGAAGAATGGGAGGGAGTAGCCAGGGAAGGAAGACAGATTCTGAGGAGGGAAGGTGATCTATAAATTTTATAAGCAATCAAGTTTTTGTTTCGGTATGAAAGTAATAAGCAGATACCCTTAAATATGCAGGAACTCAGGTACTTTTAAAAATAATAGAGGAAATACAGCAAAATGAAATATAAATTTTTTAAAAAGCTTAGAAATGGAAGGGTTTGGTAAAAGTGTTGGTATGAATACTGAATCTATATTAATACAGAACTAAGAGAAAACTGGTAATATATTTCAGAACAGAAGGCAAATGATATAGAACTTGATGTTATTAAAATTGCATAATAAAAATCTGGAGATGGGGCAGGGGATGTGGGTGGGAGTGCTAATTTACTCATTTTTCAGAACAAGCAATCAATCAATATTGACTAAATTTGACACATTTAGTTTAAAAAGAACCATAATGACTCCAACTTCTTAATATTTTTCCCATTATTTCTTAAATTAAACTTTATCTTTTCTGAAAAATATCTCATCTAAGAATTACATATTTATATAAATTCCATCAATTTCTCCAGTTTTACTCACGTCTTCTCTTCGCTTATTTTTGACACAAATTATGAAGGGGTAAGTTATGGTGTGATGTCATTTTTAAAGAATCATTCCTTCCTCAATTCTTGTATAAATCTTTTGCCTTTATTTCCACCCACTCTCTGTGTCTGGAATGATGCTTACTTAATATTAAAAATGAGTACTATTGGAAGCTATGAAATGGGGACTTTTTAAGATTTTCTTATCTGAACTTGATTTAACTTTTCAAAAACAGGTATATATCATTTTAAGGAAAAAAACAACTTAAAAGAAGAAGAAGAAACATTGAGCATGGTATCTCAATTGTGATACAGATATTTATTTGGGGATAGAAAAAAATTTTTGGAAAATTATAGACTTTACTATTTAATCTCATTGTGTGTGTGTGCATGCATGCTAGGGATGGAACCCGGGTTCTCACTCATGCTAGGCAAGTGCTTCACCACTGAGCAACACTCTCAACTGTTATTCCTTAAGGAGTGAAAATGTAAGTAGAATTCCTTAAGTCTAACAAATTTTAATTGACTCTATAGAGTCAATCTATATTGCAAATATTTTCTCTGTCCCTAGAATTTGCCACTTTCAGTTTCTACGATAGACACTCATAAGATACTTGAATGCATGGGAATATAGAATTTGACTTATCAAGAGCCCTGGAAAGGAGAATCACAGCCTGTGTTTCTCCTTTGCTATCAAAGCAATAAAATTTCTTTTTCCTTTTTCTCAAAACCTTGCCCTCATTATTGGATTGGCATCAGGCACAAGACTGAGATTTTGGCAACAAATTTGATATCCTAGGTGGGACCCTAGAGGATACCCCACTCCAGCTTTCTAGGTAGACCTGGTTTTCCAAGGAACCCCATTTCCATGCTAAGGATGCAAGGTGACTGGTGAACTTGTTAAGAGCCAACTGCAGGAGAGTTAGGAGATGAGTGTTTCCCTCAGGTCGCAATTCAGGAGCTATTCCTTCGAGTAAAGGGAGGGACTGTGGGACATCCTTATGCATCAGGGAACTCCTGCCTTCTATCCCTGAATAGTACAGGTTGCTGCATTGTGGTCTACTTTGAGAAAAAGGAAACTGAACTCAGTAAAATTGAGACACCCTTGACCATTTGATAAGTCCCCTTGTGTGCATGCTGAGACTGTTGATTCCACACATCTGGTTCCTCTTCATGGGAAAATCTGATCCCTCTTTGTAGGGACATCTGTGGGACCACTGGTGTAGGAGTCATGGTTAAGCAGGACACAAGACCCTAGGGATATTTCTGTTCCAGGTTCTCATCTGTTTGTTAGCCTTGGGTTTAAGAATCCCCTCTGGTTGTCTGGCTGGGTTTTTGTTTTGTTTATATCGGTTACTGCCTCTTTTAAGGCATGGCCAATACTGCATTGATCTTATAGGTAGCCTCTTGGAAGAGATCTTGGCTGAAAATTTAAAGGTCTGTCATCCATGGCTTTGGGGCTCATCTTTGGTTGTCTTTCTGTGCTTTTTTTTGTACGATCTTGCAATTGGAGTTAGTCTGTCAGAGGTAAAGTAAGTTGAAGGGCTACCTATAGGTATAAGCCTGTCTAAGATAATGTTTTACTATAATAATCTGGCTTTTAAATAGCTTTCTGGATTATTATACAATCTTGCAGTTGGAGTTGGTCTGTCAAAGATAAAGTAAGCATAAGCCTGTCTAAGAGAAAGACGGTTTACTGTTATACAATCTGGCCTTTGAATGGTTTTTCTGAATTATTATACAATCTTGACATTAAAGTTGGTCTGTCAGGGATAAAGTATATGAAAGAGATTCCTTACGTATAGGCGTTTATAAAGTTGCATGATAAGAGGTCTGAACCATCAGGAACTAAATTGCAGGTGCCAAAAATCTCTTCCTCTGGTGTGCAAAGATAGCAGGACACTAGAATAAAGATTTAAATCTTTTTAACCCAGTGCTGGCACTCCCAACACTGTTTCTCAGCCTGGCTCCAGGCAGCCGAAGATCATCTTACTGTGATCAAGGACACTAACCCTAAACTAGAAAAAACAAAAACCAGAAAAGCTGGCCCAAGAGATCCTGGGCCTCTGTCCTGCCTTCCATCCCCCTTACCCCACGTAGGATGGAGACTGATGACCACAAAGCATGTGGCAATAGGTTTCAGCACTGTTAGTTCATGACCTGGGGACAGGAATAGTCTCCCCTTTTAAGATCTGACAGGACACCCCATTTGGCCAGGGGATATTCATTACTGGGCAAAGTAGTTCTTGTATCCCATCAAACTAAATGCTTGGGGAGACTAAATAACTGCATACAGAAAAGACAAAAGACAGAAACTAAGACCAACCTGTGTTTTGTAGGCGCCTTTGTAAAGGGATTTTCAAGGAAGCCTAAAGAAAAAGATGGAAAGGGCTCCTCCATTGCATATCAATATGCCTAGTATAAGAAAAAGGCCCAAAAGGAGCCTCTGGGTACAATTGACAGTGGGGAACTCACTTAAAATTGATGGAATCACTATCATGATAAGGCAGACAGGTCAGGCTCAAAAATACCCAGTGCTCCAACCCCTTGAATGCCACCTGGGAGAGAAAAGATTAAGTCACAGTTTTTGATTATGCCAGATTGTCTGATCCCTCTCCTGGGATAAAATTTGTGGTGTGAATTACATGCACAGAAGGATTGTTTCTGAATATGAATTTAAGAAAGGGTCTGAAACTAAAAAAGATTAAAAAAATGTTAAAGGTATGGAAATATATTTTACTACTCAAAATTGGAAGGCAAAAGAAATGTTTCTGGATGAGGAAGTATTTTGTCTGGTAAAGTAATATTCTTGTGCTAAAGTCAAAGATGAAAGAGGACAAAATGAAGGATGTAAAGATTAAATTGGCTATAATTAGCACAGAGTTATTTGAACTTTAATATACTGATATGAAGCAGTCTGAAACATTGATCTGGTCTTACCTATCAAGATAATTTTCTTGTATTTGTTAGGTTTTAATACTAGGGGAAACTAAGTCTTAAAGGAAATAGGGTTTGTACCTGTTTTCAAATCTTAAATGATTACTTTGCAACTGGTTAAACAACTGTTATTTAGGTTACAACAATAGTTAACACTCTAACTATATATGACTAGGTTATGTATACATCTGAGAACTATATCTAAGTCTTATCTGTTATGTAAAAGTTAATAAAATGAAAGTTTATGTAAGTTTACTGGCAAAATAAGCAATAAGTGCTCTCTTTTATACATTGTATCTGACATAGAAGGGCCACACTCTCATTTGAAGACCTGTCGTACATCTGTTTGCTTTGACTAAGTCTATTTCTGATCATTAACACTGTTTCCTAATTGTAGAAGAGATTTAAGTCTATCCTTTGATTTTTTTGCTAATACTGCTAACGCATGCAGACCTGTGATTGTTACTGTACCCTATGGATTCTAAATTTTACTTTGAAAGTCAAAGTTAGTTAAATGTAAAGCTTAAGGGAGAGCACTTTATGAAGTTAGTGTTCTCCAAACTAAAATTATCTGTAGCAATAGTCTCAGATTTGTATAAAAATAAATTTGGTTCTTATTTGTTCATGTAATTTGATGTTTTATAGCTGTATAAAGATAATCAGTTGTCAATAAGTTATATATAAAACTTTGTGTTGTTCTTTACACTAAAATAGGGATTTAAATTTACTTTTGGAAGATAATAAGGAAAGTCAGATCTGTTAAAGGTGACATTGTAAAATGGAAGAATTTTGCCACTTTTTCCACCGAAAGAAAGTTAAAAGCTCTCTTAGCCTTTGTTTGATTCATGTTTTCAGATGTAACCTGTTATTTGTCAAGAGCCCTACCTTACCTGAGATAAGACTCTGCCTCCTACCTTACTCCATGTAACAGTGGCTCCAAAATAGGCTAGACTTTAGGTCATTCAACGTTGTGTTCAAAAGATCAATTTTTGTTATAAAGATTACTATGATTTCAAAATAAACAGTGAATATAATATATAACTAAGTAGAGGTTTAAAATTATAAATATCATTTTTCTTGGTTCATAGCTATTACACAAATTGAATTTTTTTTTGCTCTGTTAATTTTATTTTGTATTTTCCTTATAATCTTTATAATTGTTGTCTGTTATTGTTTTGCAGAGGTACTGCTTCCAATAAAGCAACTTGAGTTAATTAGAGATAATAAGGCATCAGCTATAGGACAGATAGCATATAATGCTGACTTCCAGTACTAATACTAGCCCCAATTAAATGAAAGGAGTAACTCTAAAATTATAGATATTGAAGTTATAACCTGCTATTCCAACTTTAAGATTGGTGAAATTGGTCTGCTATGTATTTAAAATTAAAAACTCAGAGACCAAAGTCAAGAAAGTAAAAGGGCCAATGAAAAAGCAGCCAACATTTTGGCCCTTTGCCCTCTAAGGCCAGCCAGGATCCAGACAATGATGGGACCACTCTCTGGGCCCTGCAGCTCTGGTCAGCTATCTGACCCACCTATCAGGGAGATCAAGAGGACCCTAGAGAACAGGAAGCCAATCAGTGCACATTCTGCAAAGAGGAGAGTCACTGGAGAGGGAAATGTCCCTGATGCTTCCAAGAGAAACCATGTAAGAGAGGTCACTTTATGCTTTGACTATAGCCCTTACTGCTCTGCCACTGCAACTTATTTTTAAAATTGACATGTTTCTTTCTCTTCCTCTCTCCCTACTCCTCCCTAATCTCTCCCCCTCCCTAATCTCAGGTGAAACAGGATTGTATTTCTTCCCCATTTTAGGTAGATTTATCTGTCCTTGACTACACACCCACATTCATAGTAATGAAGTAATTCAGACTTTAGGGATGGTACTAGAAGATCTCAGAAATGACTGTCTTCCAAATTAACAAGTGAATTACAGCTCCAATGGAGAACACATTGAGTGTAACCTTTGAATCACTTCTTTAAAGCCCCCTATTCCTGCTGATAGGCAAAATCACAGCTTTTGGGACAGGAGTCCCCTGTGTTTCTCCTTTTCTATCAAAGCAATAACCTTCTTTTTTCTTTTTCTAAAAAGAGAGAGAGAGAGAGAGAGAGAGATCTGAAAAATTTGTAATCTACCTGTATAACTGATTTGAAAATGTCTGAGATATTTTATGTGGTCCAAAATTTTTCTCCTTGAAAGAAGATGAATTAATGACTAGGCAAAAGTCTGTCATATTTAATAAATGCAAACATATTAACTCTTTTACTCCAAAATTATGTTGTTTCCTTCTGCCTTCATTCTCTTTGTGAATATACCATATATTAGTTTTCCATTACTGAGTGACAAAATTTTCTCTAAACACAGCAGTTTAAAACAACAAAACTTTATTACTGCACACATTTTATGAGTGTAGGTAATCTGAGAGTGACAGCTATGTAGTCATGTAATTGCAGTTGGGTTGTCTAGCAGGGATGTAGTCTCTGAAGGGCCAGAGTATCTACCCTGAACTCACTCAGCAACATAGTTCTATTCCCCATGGGTCTTTCTGTGAATCAGATCAAGAAATGGTGTTCCTCAGAGTTAATGAGGAGAGATAAAGAAAGAGGGAGAAAAGAGAGGATGAGAATAAGAGCAAGCAAGGAAGTCAGAAGCTGCAGTCCTTTTATAACCTACTCTCAGATTTGACCTCCCATCCTTTCCTCCACATTCTATTTGGTAGAAACGGGTTACCAAGTCCAGTCCACATTCAAAGGGTGGGGGACTAAGAAGCACCTTTTGAGGGGAGGACCATCAGAGAGATTGTGGACCTATCTTTAAAATGACCACATTTGCCTAATCCTTCCCCATTCTCTGCCTGCTTTTTCATTTCTTGCAATCATGGTTTCTGTCCTTTCTCCTCTACTGAGCCTCCTTTATAATGGTTCGAAGGAGTTTATTTGGGATTGTAACCTTTAATCATCTTCCAGCACTGACTGCTTTTCAATTGTTTGGCCTTCAGGAGATTGCAAACTCCTTAGTAAAGTAGATACGTTTCTTATTCAATTTTGTCTTTCACACAGTACCTGGGACAAAGAAGATTCTAAGCATTCTTCATCACATTTAAATATACTCATTTTACCTTGAAATATTCTTAGTTTATAGCAACTCTTCAAAGAGAGGTCAAAAATTGTTTCAATTCTCTTCTCAAAACATGCAATTATTTCCAGCTCACAGTAAAAAGCCAGGGTCCTTAAGTGGTCCAAGGACTACGTTCTGCCCTGCCCCTCCACACTCTCACTTTACACCTCATAACCTACTGCATTACATATTCTTAACTCCATTCTCATTGAGCCCCTGGTAATTCCTTGAATACCTTAGACATACTCTTGGCCAAGACCTTTGCACAATCTATTCCACTGCCTACACAGGCACTGAATTACTCTCACACCTACTTGAGATCATTGCTAAAATAGCACCTTCTCAAAGAACCCCCTCCCCCAACCACAGTGTTTATGATGTTGCCCTTCCCATTCCACTACTCCCTAACCCCTTTCCTGGTTTAGTTTTCTATAGAGTTCATCACTGAAGATCTTGCTATATATTTAACTTTTTCACACTGCTTTTATTTATTCCCTCACTGGAATATAATCTGTTTTATTGGCTGCTGTATCCTTAGTACCTAGCATATGGTAAACATTTGATAAATATTTGCTGAATTAGCAAATTAATTAATGTTACAAACATAATTAGAGCTGCTTTTCAGTCAATGAGAATAATGGCAACATGCCACCAAACCCTTTCCCACCTATATAATTTGTCTGTATGTTGTGGGAGAGAATGGGGCAGTTTAGGTGGGACAGCAGATGGCTACTACTGTCTTCCAAGAAAAAAATTACTCCTTTCCCACATACACCTATTTGATAAATAATAGAAAAAGCCTCTCATATAGATTACAAGAGAGAAAAAGATGAGTAGGGAATGAAAATAACCGCAGCTGGGAATTTCAGTTAAAAAAAAAGGATATAGCATAAAAAGGGAGTGTGCAGAGATTCCCATTTCTATTCATGCATCACCATCTCCTTGCTCATTGGTAGGCACCAAGCCTTCCAGATCACCCCAATTAAACTGGAAGTTCCAAGATCTCCCTTGGAAGTGATTCCTCATAAATTATATTAAACACAAATCCTCTAGAGCATCATTATGCTTGAGCCTCGATGAAAATATATTATTGACCTTCTGTGCCCTACCTCAGACTATGGAAGCATGAACAGTCAGGCAGACTTGATTTCCTCATGAGGAAATGATGGGGGAAAGCCCCAACTCTCATCTTACTTGCTTGGTAATTGCTGCAGTGAAAAGCAGGTTTTCAGATGTTTCACCCAGGAAGGGCTTGTGGGAATTCAGGTCTCTCTTTAAGACAGCCAGAGGAGAAAGAGGAAGGTATGATCAGTGATGAAAATGTAAATCCATAGACATAATTTTCAAGTGAAGCAGGCTTTGAAAAATATCTGCTGGAAGCATGAGAACTTGTTTTCATTTCATTTTATTTTTTTTTCATGTGACACAAAACAACCATATTTTAATATCAACAGATTCTTTCAAATGAGATTTTAGGAAAGGAATGAAATCATTCAAATACTGAATTCAGAGGTATTTATTTGAAACTTCCTAAAATTTCCCAAAATTACTATAAAAGTTGACCATAAATTAGTTTAAAACTAAAGGCACCCGTGTATTTATTAAATAATGTTAACATATTTATTTATTTGTGGTCTGTTATTTCTAGTCTGCTTCCTTGTGCACAAATCTGACATCTTTCCATCTCCTACAAGCAAATTTTCAGACCATACTAAGTTAGAAAGTCCTTCATTTTCCCCTTTTCAGTTTTCCACCCCTCTCAACTCCTTCTTCATGATTCTATAAAGGTTTGAAGTCAATTTCTCCTTCTTTCTCTTTCCTGGACCACATGTTTTGTGTACTGCTTTTATTGGATGGAATTTCTCAATGTAGTATTTGAGAAGTTATATAACACTGACTTCTCATATTTCAGGGACCCGAAGAGGATATTTATCCTAGATTTTGGGGACAGGTCTTTATAAACTTCTTTCTTCTCTTCTCATGCTAAATTTCATTTTATTATTATTATTATTATTATTAATTAGATTTTCCAGGAACTTTTTTATACTTTGTTTTCAAATGATCACATTTCAACTATTCTGTCCAGACACCCTCATAAATAGTTGTATACTTGTCAGAATGAATGTCTCCTTTTAGATAAGCAGTGTGTTTTCATCAGAACAATGAAATCTTTTATCTGTTCAATTCTACTCATCCCTTTGATTTAACAACTTCCTGCAAAGTTCTCCTGCCTAGATCTCCAAGTATTTCATAAATCTCTCGTAGGACAACTTTATTTTGGTCTTTCCACATCTTGCTCAAAATTTCTAAGTGGCACTCCATTATCCCTGTAGAAAATGCCAGCTCCTAACCATGTTTCTCAACAATACTTGCCATGCCTCAGCCCTGCCTCTGTTCCTCCAGGGAGACAGGGAGGCAGGCTAGCCAACTGCCCTCTACACCCAGAATGAGGTCAGCCCCTTGAGTCCTCATTGTGCCTTTCTTGGACTTTTGTCTTCCTATCCACACCTGTTCCTCCATTAAAGGAGGTCCTCAACCATCCCCCAAAGAATCCTTAAAATCCTCTCCCTAAGGAAATGTCATCGTTTGAAAATAAAGAATAGAAGAGCACCTGGAAAATCTAATTCATAAAAATTAGAAAGTAAGACCAAAATTTGACATGAGAAAAGAAGTTTAAAAAGACACTTTTAAAATCAGAAAATATTACTGTGTATCAAATAATGCAAATACATTTGAGAATATAAATGCTATGATTAATATTTCAAATATGCTAATTATTAATATCATCCTGGAGCCAGGCACATGACTGTAATCCCAGAAGCTTGGGAGGCTGAAGCAAGAGGATGGCAAGTTCAAATCCAGCCTCAGCAATTTACTGAGAATGTATCTCAAAACAAAAAAAAAATTAAAAATGACTAGGCACATACATATGTGACTAAGTGTGCCTGGGTTCAATAGCTGGCACACACACACAAAATTATCCAAGAGAAAGTTCAAACCCAATAAAAGTTTCAATTAAAATGTTGAAATTTGTCATAGAAATATATTTTTAAAAATCTAGGTTTTAATGTCTAAAATTTTTTTTTTCAAAATTTAGGAAACTAAATTTATAAAATGGGTAAAGTTACTGATTTCATGTAGTAATATTGTCAGATTCAGATTGTAAAACTTGACAATGGCAGTAGAAGTAAAATAAGAAATACATAAACAGAACAGATTTTTGTGTTTTTGTCTTTATCTAAGTAAAATATCATTCACGCAAAAGGAAAATCCTAAATACCTATGAGTAATTCAATCCAAATATACTTTGAATATAATATGAAAATACAATGTAGGATTATCTACCATTATAATATAATAGTTAATTAATATTAGGAAATTTATTTATCAAGTGACAAGAGGGAAAAATGATTATCTCATGAAATATTAAATACACTTCGAATTCCATTCAACACTCACTCTATTACAACTCAGAGATCATTTCTAACATGTTGAATGACCTCCAACATTACACTTAATGGCTAGAAATGGTCCCGCTTTGGTCAAGAACAAGATAAAGTTATTTATTCTAAAAGTTCCTTCCAATAAGAAAAGATGAAACTTTAGGGAAAATGAGGCTAAATTATTGGAATAGAAAATACATTTAGCAGTTTTAAAATATTTCATTTTATTCTGAGGAAAAATATGAATTTAAAAATTTTATAAGAATTGATGTTTTACAGAGTGACTGGACACAAAATAACTTTATGAATACAAAAAACTCTTCTATAGACCAGCACTAGTTCCCTAAAAGATGTGAGAAAAATAATTCCATTCACGATTTCAATAGTTCAGTGTTAGGGTTGGGGATGTAGCTCAGTGGTAGATTGCTTGTCTAGCATGTGCAAGATCCTAGGTTTGAATTACAGCACTACTAAAACTAAAAGGACTGCTTACTACATACTACTAAAATGACTAGGAATGATTTTGATAAAGTGAATAGGATGTTATGAAAAAATGATGAAAATAAATTTCTGAATAAGAAGTCTTTATTTTAAGAAATTAATATGTCTCCAATTAATGCATTGATATAAAGTAATATTTATAAAAACAAGTGATTCTAATTGTTTGTAGTTACTGTGTTTTATAGGGTTGCTGTGAACACTGAATTAGTGAATGCTGAATCATTGCTCTTAGGATTAGGTTCCTAGAACCCTCTCATCATAATATTTGAATCAACTGATCAGTAATAACAATGCATGTTTATGTGTAAGGACCCCTTATTTCATATATACAGTTGATTTGTCAACAACCCACATTCAACAGTGCTACCAGTGATAACTGAACTAAGGTTATCTAACATATGTCTTTCTTCCTTAAGGCACATCACACTTCAATGCACTAAGAAAACATCCCATAGCACCCCAGCATTGCACCCAAGGGCCATTTGAAATAGCAAATTCAATGAAAAACACCAAAAATCTGGAAAACGTGTTACTAGATAGAACTCCCTCCCAAAAGAGACACTTGTTTATAGTGCATAAGTTTTAGACAAGAAAGCATTGTTAATATCTTTTTTGACATGTGTTTTGGGTGACTCAGATTTTTTTGCTGTTTTACTTATGTCTGAAAATGACCAAGAACATATTGAGTTGGGGGTTGTAAATGAATATTAGGAAATAGGTAAATTTGGCATTTCAGGTAAAGAGGATCACCTGCTTTATATCTATCTATCTATATCTATATATATTTGGAAAGGAAACATTAATTGTACTTGGGATTAAGGGCTCAGTTCTTTGGGCATTAAGGACATGATATAGTTGTTTTTGTTTTGTTTTGTTTGTTTTTTACTTTTCAACTTGTTTATTGAAAATTTGAAACAGAAAATGAAACATAAAAATTTTTACACAAGTTAATTAGGTTTCATACTTTAAGGACTAAAATATCTTTGTATAAAACTGTTTTAGTTACACACCAACAAATCATAATTTTATTCCAAATATTTTTTAAAAGGAATAGAAATTGCCTTTTAAATAGTTACAAAGAACTATAAAATAAACTCTTTAACTCTAGAAAGGATCAAACCCTTTCATCATACAAATTAAAATATGAAATCACTTGTAAACCTATGATCACTTAAATATCACACACACACACACACACACACACACCCATAAAATGGGACTGCCTTCATCAACATGTTCGCATCACAAACATGAATCTTCTGATGTTCTATAAACAATGTGTTTACATGAAAGTCAGAAGTTTAGCTAAGATTCAACCTAAACAGTTATAAATGAGTATGAATGGAAATCAAGGAAAGGTCTTAAATAGGAAAAAACAATCCTCAAAGTCTCTTAAGCAGCAAGGTGCTCTCCCAATTTTGTTTTAAGATGGGATCCATCCACCATTCATTCTTGTGTTTCCAGGGCCCAGTTTTTGGATATAGGAACCCTATCCTGCTGCTTGTTTGGATCCTGCTGTAGGGAGTACAAGTCTGTCCAGCTGTTGGTGATGTCCTGTATTAATCAACCACTCATAAAACTTGTATCCACAAGTACCTGTAACTGCTTCCTTTGATCCTTCATCAAATGAACCTTTTTCACAGCTTTTTGCCAGATCTGGATCTTCTGTTCTCTTTGACCCAGTGCTTTCTGATATGCAGATGGAAGACCCCCAGGTATCTCTGTTGTATCCCCTTCCATTTTGAAGGGAATGATAAATATATGGAATTCAGAAGGTGGTAAGAACTAGAACACACTTGGGTTGTTGTTCTCTCTACATACAACCAGTAGATTATTCCAATAATTAGGCACTGTAGCAAGGCCTGTCCTGGCCATATGATCCTCTAGCATTGAGTAGTGGGTACGAAAGGGGCCAAAGTTACTCTCTGGTTCCAAGAGAAAATAAGTGGGTGTGTAGGCATCAGAAGGTGAAAGATGCACTCTGTGGTTGAAGAGATGGACAAACTCTGGCAAATAGCAATGACTTTAATGTTGTCACAGGTGTGGAGGTGAACAGCAGTCTCTATAGGGCTCAAGAAAAAGCTGCTATTCCTGCACTTCTCAATTGTAACAGATCACAAGGTAGAGAGAAGATATATAAAAGATTTCATTGCAGCTGTGAATCTTGACATGTGCCCCCACCAGTGTGTCTGAGCTCTTGGCCAATGTCTGCTTGTAAACCTTGCTCTTCACCACCATGCTGTGTATTCTAGGGGCCAAGTATTACAAGCAATCTTAGTTCTTTCGGTGAGCCTGAGCCAATATTTTTCCTGACTTGAGGTATGCAAATGTACCAGATGGATTCCCAGTTAAACAGGCTTTCAACCAGACTTCCACTTTATAGAAAAAAAAAAGTCTTGGAGATCTTTGAGAAGCCCCTGTCTGCATGAGTGGTTGCCACAATGCAAGTTCATGAAGTAGATAGATCTTCCTGACTGTACACTGTGCCTTCATTAAGAAAGTGGGGCACCATAACAGCTTCTCCAGAGACTAGACTACTATGAGTTGAATGAAATGATGCAGTGGGTTGTTCTGGATCTAAAAGCAGTTCAAGGAGATCTGACAGATGACCAGAGACAAAAGCTTAGTGACTATAATCATTCCAGTTCATATTATGACAGTTGGATTTTTCTGACAGGTCAGGTGGCTGAGATCGGCTTCTGGGACTAGGCCATTCTTGTCCAATCAAAGATGTCTTCAGGGAAACCTTATTTAACTGTTGTATGTATAAAAACAGCAGAAGCTATAGAGTGTCCACTGAAAGCTGATGTTTCTACTTTTCAACTTCATCTTCAGACATGCAGTTGAAGAGGTTGTCAGACCACTGCAGGTGCTCCTCAGGTGTCCTCACAGAAAGACTATCTAATATTTCAAAGTAAAGCCATGCCAGATCCTTAGCCAACTGTAGTTTCCACATGCAATGTGCCTCCGTGTAGACCAGTAGAGTCATGGGTAAGATCCCTCTGTAGCCTGGGTTTGAGCATAGGTGGCTATTTTCCTGAGATAATGAAGACTGAACTTGGATGGAGAAGGGCTCTGCAAGGCACCCACTATAAAGGGTCTGCTTTTACCCAGAGAACCCCTGATGGATCCATATTATCTCTAAGAGCATCTGGATGAAAAGGCTTCTTTGCATACCTGCAAAAGCAGGAAAATGTTCAGTTGTCCATGTGACCTACCTGCCTGTTATCCTCCACTGCCCACCCCATGATAATTTAATTGGAAACCTATAAAATCAAGTGGACAATCACCAATTTAGTGCATTTTTTTTAATCTTTGAGGTAGTATGAGTACTTATGAAAAAACCTCAACGTATGTAAATGTGCTCTAAAGAAGACAATAATAGCAAATATCAGATAGGGTTAAAGGGTAAGTACTATATTTTTAATGTGCAAAAACCTTTCAGAAATAAATAGGAGCAGTAATACTCATAAAAGAGAAAATCAGAGGTGTGAAATTCAAGGAGCAACTAAAATGAAAAAGTCACAATGTTTAACTTTCCTAATAAGCACATATACAAATTTGAACAAAAACATGACATCATTTGTTTTCAAAATAATAGAAATAAAAAGGACATTAGAGAATGTCAATGAGAGTATCAGAACCAATAATGCTCAATTATAGGTAGGTCTCTGTAGCTGGATGGCCTGACTTCAAATCCTAGCATTGTTACTAGCTATGTAAACTTGTGTAAACTAGGTAATCCCTCAGTGTCTCACAATCTTCATAAATAAATAAGGTTAATAATATACATACTTTATAGGAGAGAATTAAATGAGTTAGTAAATACATGTATAGAAAGCACTTATAACAGGATCTGAGGCATACAGTCAGCTAACATTAAATGGGAGCACATGTTAGTGTTGAGCTTAGAAAACCATATCCCACAATATGGTGCTTTGATGTGCTAAGCACTTTCAATGAAAGTATATTGGAAGGCATTAGAAGCTGCCTTAGAGTCAAGAGCTCTCTGGGCTGGAGATGGAACTCAGTAGTGGTAGAACACTTACCTAGTATGACCCAGGCTCTGAATTCAATCCCCAGCACTGCAAAGGAAAACAAACAAACAGACAAACAAAAACTAGCTTCCCTTATTTCTACCCCACCTCCCACCTGGACCCTATTCAAACACAGGGTCAGAGAGTCTTAAGTCTCCTTATTTGACTGAAGTAAGTTCTGCCAAAAGCAATGTAATTGTCCTGGACTCCCTCTCTAAAATCTTATTGACCAGGGAAGATTAACTCGGAAGACTAAAATGTCTCCACCTATTACACCAAAAATACCATGTGTGCATCTGAGGACTCATCTGAGAGATTTTATCAGCATAAGATAGCCTTCCTTCCTGCCACCCTGGCCTTCCCCTAGCTTATTCCCATCTCTCCCAAATCTCAGAGGATCTTCATTCCTGAACATTGTTTATTCTTTAGACCCTTTCATACCCGCCCCCACAAAAAAATTTACTACTGCACTAATCCCTCCATTTCTATCTCCCCTATGAAGTGGGTAAGTTTCAACCATCTGGCCCTTGTTTGAGTTTCATACTCAGTTTGGCTCCTGTGTATATGTGTACATTAATAGATTTTTATCCTTTTCTCATGTTAATCTATCTACTGTTCCTTTATTTTAACAGACTTGGACTTTCAGAGAAGGAGTTGAAATTCTTTTCTCTCCTGCATTAGTTCATTTTTGGGGAAATTAATCTATCAATTTTCATCAAGAGTCCTTGAACTTTCAACATAGTGATTTCACGTCTTGGAAACTATTTTCTTTAGAAATGCCAGCTTTTTTTTTTTTTTTTTTTTTTTTTTTTTTTTGCACTAGGTGGTCCTCGTATCATTTATAAATGTGAACAATTGGAAGCATTTCAAATATCCGGCCCCCAAAAGACAGTTAAGTATAGAAATCATGGATTGATAAACTAAATTTCACTTAAAAGTTATACTGTCTGGTCATTAAAAATGATGTCCAGGAATGTTTAATTACATAAGAGCATTCATGCCACTGTTAAGAGATTAAAGCAAGGTGCAGAATCACTGTGCAATATGATTCTGATTTCTCTGTCGACTTTGTAAAGTACGTCCTCCACTGTTAAAATCTGTCACAACCTTTTGCTTCCTAGCATGCATTACAAACTGCAAGTGTTGGTTTATTTATTTATTTATTTTGTTTCTCCTAATAGAATGTAAACTGCAGAAGGGTATTTACCCTATCACTTCATCAGAAGTCTCCATTTCATAATGAGTGAAATAGTTCTCATTGTACAGTAGATATCCAAATGAATAATTGTTTCATGGGTGAAAGTATAAATACATGATTTTGTTAATACACAGACAGAATTACTTTTAAAATTTTGAAATAACTAAAACAGTAACATAGACTTTTTGTATGTATGTGAAATTTTTGAATTTTCTTGAGTCCAAATTATATTGACAAGCACACACCTGCACACACACACAATCATGAAAGACATATGCACACATTTCTTTAGTAGGTATCTTCTCCAACCAAAGTTGGTTTAAATTTCTCTATAATTCCCTGTATCTTTTCTGTGTATGTTACTAGGTTTCATGCTGTCCTTTTTATTTTAGGCTAACACTGTCATTTTGATCAGAAGAAAGTTAGGCCAACCATGTGTAGTATTTATTTTAGTTCCTGCACAGATTCCTCCTTGATGAAATAAGAGCCACTTCTCACTGACTGAACCAAGTTAAGCTTTTGGATGCACAAGGTGCCACATCTTATCTCTCTTACTATTCTTCATTAGTTTAACACCTACAAACCACCAATCCTCCAAGCACGGATCATCATAAGGCAGTGGCTTCTCATTTTTGCCACTTCTTCTTTTTTAAAGAACCAATTGTGCCAAACAAACAAACAAACACAAATCTATATATGCTTCCCCCTCATTAAAAAAATAAAAAAAGAAAATAAACTGTAAACTCTCATTGGCCAAATTTCATTGTAAGTGATAAGAGGGAGAGTTTGGGAAGGTTTGTGTGGGGAAAGCCACCCTTCAATTCACAACTGGAAATATTCATAACACGGCCATTGAGCCAATACAAAAATTTTCTTTTTTAGCACATAACAGGTAACCTGAATAAAAGGTTTGAATTAGAAAGCAGCCTAATCCTGCACATTCTCTGAGCAATGACTGCTATTTGTGTCAAGAAAATAAAGAGAAAAGGAGAAAAAGAGAATGGGAGAGAGAACAGAAGCACAGGTAAGAGCCACCCTTGTCAGAGAAAAGGGACGAAACTCACTGGAAATTAGATTTTTAAAAATCTTTATTAAAAAGTTAGTGCTTTATATCATTGGTAAAATCATTATTTGCAGGAAAAAGAAGTCCCAACATTTCCAAGGTTTTAATAGGACAATTTTCGCCTCTTTTCTAAATGCAGGGAACAAACTCCAATATCCAACATACCTGTAACCCCTTCCCTTCCTAGCCTCTCTCTGCGCTTCAGCACGTGGTGTTGCTAATGTGCAGTAATGGTGCAGCCGAGAAGCATTTACGTTCCATTTTCCCCCAATATTATTAAAACTGCTCTATCATCGCCTGTAATGGGGGCGTCCATATTTTCTCGAGCCTATATCCCTGACATGACATAATGCCTGCCCTCACCAGTATGCTATAATATAGAGGTAATTGAAACATAACTCACCCTAAATTACAGCAATGTGCAGACAGCCCCAGCGCAAGTCCTGAGGCTCATTACAA
This sequence comes from Sciurus vulgaris, assembly GCF_902686455.1. Taxonomy (NCBI): domain Eukaryota; kingdom Metazoa; phylum Chordata; class Mammalia; order Rodentia; family Sciuridae; genus Sciurus; species Sciurus vulgaris. Next base: position 68,892,475 of record NC_136470.1, on the reverse strand, counting down.
ATATAAACCAAGTATTTCTTTAAGGGGAGTGGGAGGAGATCTGGACTTCAACAGGAAAGGAAGGGAAAGAGAGTGAGAGCCAGCCTGCAAGCAAGAACACTTAAGAGCAAGTGAGGAAGATGCAGTTTCTAAAAAGGGAGATTTTCTCCTTGCTCCCATTTCCAGTGAGCCTCCTGTTTGGTTGAGATCAGTAGCAGCCTGTTATCATGGCTGGGTTGTTTCCTGGACTACTTGAAATTGTAGATTTCCATTCAGTTCCTAGGCAGCTTGGGGCCACACAATTTTATTTTCTGGCCTGGTGACTTCTGGGTTGGCAGTATTTATTCCTAAAGAAGACCAGGGGAAATCAAACAGTGACTTCCTAAGACAATGTCAACCTAAGAAGGGTGTGTGCTTTCTACAGTTGTTTTGATTATCGAAGTCTGGAATCTAAGTCATTGTCTTAGATTGTCTATTTGGGGAAAATGTGTAAGTGGGAACACTCCTAACTTCCATTCACCTCCTCTTTGTAAATGAGGTCTACTGTAGTCTCCTTAGGAAAACAGGAAGGACCATGTTTATCAGAATTGGAGTTCTTCTGCCTCAGAGGTGAATGGCTCTATTTGAAGCCTGAATTTCATTTTCCCTCTCTCGCCTGGGAGGGCATCTGTGAACCCTTCCTGCTTTGCTTTGTCTTCCCTCTCTTGTTTTCCCCTCCAACATGACCTCCAGGGGGTGGCTTGACTTCTCTCATTCGAGTTGCTGTCTTATCACTGAATTCCTAGAAGCTCATATCCAACACCACAACCCTTCCCTAGGCCCTGTGAAATGCCAGGCTTTACCCTGCCAGGCTCAGGAAGGGTCATCACAGCTGGATGGGGAGGGGAGGAAAGCTGGAGCTTGTTGTCCATCAAGATGTAGCATTTCTGGAGGTTGGTCAGCTGATTTGGTCCTCTGTGTGTTTGTAATGGTTCATAAATACATCCTGTATGAATTGCCCCAAGGAACAGAGCCAGTGTGTTCCTGTTTCCTGAGACAGACACTCTATGCAGCACATGTATACAAAGGTCTTGTAATTGGCGTTTGTCCCTGGCCTTAACTCAGGGCTCAAACTGGCTTTACAGAAAAACAAATAACCAAACTAGAACAAACCAGCAAACTGAACTCCATCAGCCACCTGTCACTATCCCTAGTTTTTGTGTCTTTTCCCTCAAAATTACAGAACACCAATGCCTTCACTTCAGAGCTTAGAATGATCTTTCTTGTTCTCCCTATCTGGATCTAAGAATATTCACAGAGTTATATCGTCCTGGTGACTCTTAAGATGCGATAGCCTATTCAAAGACACACAGATAATTAGTGAGGTAATTTTGGAGGGGAAAACAAGAGGGAGATAAAACAGGTGGGGTTTGTAGAAGCCCACCCACATGTCCAGCAGGAGGCTGGACACTTCTCTCACTTCCATATTCTAACCACTCTACACCAAACTACATTTGATTCTACCTCTTGCTCTTAAAGGGTAGAGTTTTAGTAAATATCACATTGAAAATGATCTGTTGTCTGATCCCCAATGAAGTATTAATGACTAATAATAGGTTACTGTGTTCACATCTTTTAAGAATTTGCCATTCAACCAGCACCTAAGCATGATATGGAAGATTGAATTTCATAAGATAGTATGAAGCGCATACTTAGAATGAAAGAACTTTAGGGTAGCAATAATTGAAATTATGTTTCTCGACCGTCTTCTTCCCTTTTAATATGTGTCAAGTTGTGTGTGCATGTGTGTGCTTGTTTTTTTGACTTTATATAAATAGGCTTATCTACTGACTACTTTTTTGGTATCTGACTGATTTCCCTCAGCATAATATTAGTGTGATTCACACATGTTAGTTTTTTGGTATCACTATTTTGCATAGATATGGAGTATTCCATTATGTGATGTGTTATATATTCATTCATTCTACTGTTCATGAACATTTGAGGGATATACAAATTTCAGTTACTATGAATACTGCTGCTATGAGCATGTTCATATACATTTTTGATGGGCATAGTATATATCTGTTGGATATTTGGTGCATCATTATGCTATATATGTATTTTTATTTTTCAAAGTTCTGCAAAACAACTTTTCCAAGTGATTCTAGCATTTAACACTTCCACTAAAAATGTAAGAGAGTTCCTGTTCTATGGTATCACTAACCTTTGGTATTTCAGAATGTTTTTGTTTGGCACCTAATAATTGTACATATTTATGAAACAGTGTGATATTTTGATACATGCATATCATATATAGTGATCAAAGTAGGTGATTTAAAAATCCATTATATCCAACTTTCAGTGTTTCTTTGTAGTAGGCACCTCCAAAAATACTCTCTTACAGCCATCAAAATATGCAATGAATTATTGTTACCTGTAGTCACCCCACTGTGCTATGGTAAACTTATATTTAGTCCTCCTATTTATTTTGTAATCTTTAACTAACCCTTCAACCCTTCCCTGCTTCTCAGCATCTAGTGTCACTAATTTACTATTGTATGGGATCATTTTTTTTTTTTTTGCCTTCCACATGTGAGTGATAATTTGCAGTATTAGTATTTCTGTAGCTGGCTTTGTTACCTAACATAATGTCTTCTGGTTCAATCCCTATTGCATCAAATGACAAAATTTCAAATTTTAATTGCTGAGTAATATTCTATTGTGTTTATATATGACACATTTTCTTTTTCCATTCCTCCATAGATGTCTTGGCTAATTGTAAATAGTGCTGTAATAAACATGTGACTGCAAATATCCCTGCAGTCATATGGTAGTTCTATTTCCAGTTTTCTGAGGAATATCCATACTATTTTCCATAGAGCTGAATTAATTGACAGTCCCATTAACAGTGTATGAGAATTTATTTCCAATGTATCTCCATGAGATTTTATTAATTCTTATTAATTTGTGTGTATACATATATTTTGTTATTAATTTTTGTGTGTATATGTATATATATGTGTGTGTATGTGTGTGCATGTGTGTGTGTGTGTGCATGTGTGTGTGTCTAAACACACACTTCAGTTAGAAATTCATTCATTGTAGTCTGAAGCATGAAACTGACTCACCAATGCCCATTTATAGTAACAATAAGAACAAGATAATCGAAATAAAAATAACCCTGGACAGTTGTTCTTACCAATACACAGCTATCACTTTTGACTCAGAAACCATTGCTTATAGATTCCTGGGTTTCTTCTACTGGCTAGAGAGCTGTGTGTTGTTTCCTCCAAGTGAATCAGTCATTCACTGCTGAGATTCCAGAACAACCAGCAGACCTTGGGGAGGCAGTCCTTGAGACCTCCACTTGTAACCAACAGTTATTTTATAACTGCTGGTCCTTAGCCATGGCCCAAAAGGAAGTTGTCTTCTTGATCATAGCTGTTCTACCAGGGAAGAGGTGATATCTCACTATGGTTTTGATTTGCATCTCTGTGATGATTAGAGATATTGAGAAGTTTTTCATAAATCTGTAGTCCACTTGAAAGTCTTCTTTTGAGGAAGATCTATTCTTGTTCACTATTTTTGAAAACTTGGATTGCTTGTGTTTTTTGTTTTCTTGTTTTGCAGTTGATTACTTTGAGCTCCTTATATATTCTGAGTATCAATCCCTTACTTGATTAATAGTTTGCTAACATTTTTCCATTTTGTAGGTCAACTCTTCATCGTTGATTATTTCCTTTGCAGTGCAGAAACATTTTTTAAAAATTAGTACCATTCATCTACTTTTGCTTTTGTTGCATAGGCTTAAGAATGTATTTGTTCATGCCAGTGTCCTGAATTGTTTATTCTAGAATTTTTTTTTTTTTTAAAGTTCAGTGTTTGATCCATTTTGAGTTGCTTTTGGTAGATGGGAAATAGGGGTCTAGTTTCATTATTCTGCATATGTATTCCAATGTTCTCAGCATCATTTATTGAATATGCTGTTGTTTTTCAATGTACTTCATTAGTGCCTTTGTTTAGAAAGTCCAGCAGTAAATACCTGGATTATTTCTGGGTTCTCTATTTTGTTTCATTAGCATCATTCTGTTCTGATTACTACAGCTTTGTAGCACGTTTGGTAGTCAGATAGCCTGATGCCTCCATGTTTGTCTTTTCCATCCAGGATTCACTTTTACTATTTGGCATCCTTAGTAGTTTCATACAAATGTTAGGCTTTAAAAAAAAAAAATCTGTGAAGATTGACATTGGAATGGTCTTAGGAATTTCATTGAATTGATAGATTGCTTTAGATAACATTTTAGCAACATCAGTTCTTTTGGTCCATGAGCATGGGGTATCCTTCCATTATTTGCATCTTATTCAATTTCTTGCATTAGTGGTTTTTAGTTTTTATTGTAAAGATCTTTAACCTACTTGATTAAATTTATTCCTATTTTATTTTTGTAGCTATTGCAAAAGGGATTGCTTTCTTCATTTCTCTTTCAGCTAGTTCATTACTGGTGCATTGCTAGTGATTTTTGTATGTTTTTATTCTGTAACTTCGTAACATTCATGTATCAGTTCTAACAGTTTTATGGTGAACTTTTAGGTTTTTCTATATGTAAGTATATTATCTAAAAACAAGGACAATTTGACTTTTTCCTTTTCAATTTAGTTACCATTTATTTCTTTTTGTCGCCTAATTACTCTTCCAATATTATGCTGAATAAGAATGGTGAAAATGGGCATTCTTATCTTTCTCTGGATCTTAGAGGAAAAGCTTATATCTTTCCCCTTCTCAGTATGATTATATGGCTTTCACCATGTTGAAATATATTTCGTTCATACCTAACATGTTTTCTTCATATGATTAAGGGATGTTGGATTTTACTAAATGCTTTTTCCTCATCTATTGAGATGATCATCCAATTATAGGTCATGTGTTCTGTTGATAAATCACATTTGTTGATTTGTCTATGTTGAAACATTCTCTCATCCCTGGGAAAATTTTCACTTAATCATGGTGACTAATCTTTAGGATGTGCTATTGATTTCAGTTCATTAATATTTTGTTCAGAATTTTTGTATCTATATTCATGAGGCATATTGGCCTTTAGCCTCATTTTTTGTGTGTGTATGTGTTCTTGTTTTTTTTTTTTTTTTTTTTTTTTTTTTTTTTTTTTTTTTTTTTTATTAGGACAATGCTAACCTAATAGAATGGGTTTGGAAATTTTATCCTTTTCAAAGTATTGCAATAGTTTGCAAAGAATTGGTAGTGGTTTTTTAAAAAAAAAAATGTTTGATATAATTCAGCATTGAAGGCATCAGGTCCTGAAATTTTTTAGGAGGCTCTTTATTAATGCATTAACCTCATTATTCCTTATTGGTCAATTTAGATTTTCTGTCTTTTTAATTCAATCTTGGTAAGTTATCCATGTCCAGGAATTTATACTCTCCCTCTAGATTCTCAGTTTTGGGGCATATAATAATGCATTGATCTTTTGCACTTTTCTATCAGATGTGATGCCTTCATTTTCATCTCTGATTTTATTTATTTGATACTTCTATTTTTTCTTAGTTGTTTTAAAATCTTTTCAAAGAATAAAACTTTCACTTTTATATTTTGTGTTTTTTTAGTGCCCCCCCCATTACTTCATTGCTTCTTTGCTGATCTTTATTATTTCTTTCCTTCTAATTTTGCTTTTCTACTTCCTTGAGTTCAATTTTTGGTTTTTTATTTGAAATTTTACTTCTTTCTGTATGTAAGTATTTATCACTATGATTTTTCTTCATAGTACTGCATTTGCTGATTTCTGTAAGTTTTGGTATGTTGTGTTTCCATTATTATATGTTTCAAGAAATTTTTAAATTTCCTTTTTAATTTCTTCATGGAACCATTGGTCATTCAAAAGCATGTTGTTTATTTTCTATGTATTTGTATATTGGCCAACATTCCTCCTATTGTTGAATTACAGTTTTATTCCATTATGGCCTGAGAGGATAAATTTTAAAATAATCAAAGAAAATTTGTTAAGATTATTCCATGGCTTGACATAGAGAATATTACATGTGCCAATAAGAAGAATTGTGTCTTCTGTATTTGTTAGATAAAATACTCCATCGCTATCTGTTATATCCAATTGTTTTATAGTGTAATGTGATTCTAATCTTTATTTTATTTCTGGATGGTCTGTCCATTGTTGAAAATGGGGTTTTTAATTTCCAAACAATTAATACTTTGGATTCTCTCTCTCTCTCTAAATCTAATAATGTTTGCTTTATATATTTCCATACTCTGTAATTATTGATTTGATTCTTTATTATTGCATAGTATTTTCTTCATTCATTTTTACATATTTTAACTTAAAGTTTATTTTATTTTAAGTTGATATTGTTACTCCTACTCACTTTATTTTCCATTCATGATATATAATCTCTTCCTTTTTTTCACTTTAAATCTATGTGTCTTTATTGGTACAATAAGTTTCTTATAGTAAGCATGTGATTGGGTCTTTATTTTATTCATTTGGCCTATCTCTATCTTTTAATTTTAGAATTTAAAATGCACATTCAAGGTTATTTTTGATAAGTAAGAACTTATTCCTGTCATTTTTTTATTGTTTTCTGGTTGTTTTTTATTTCCTCTATTTTTTTTTTGGTAGGGGGTGGAATGTGTCAGGACTGAGGATTGAACCCAAGGCTAGCTACTACTGTATTATTGAGTTATATCACCAACCCTTCTATTCCCCTCGCCTATTGTTTATCTTTGTGATTTAGTGGTTTTCTGTAATGATAGGGTTTGATTCATGTTTTATTCTCTTTTGTTCATCTGTTTTAATCAATGAGGTTTATATTATTGTATTTTTCATATTAGATATCATCTGTTTTTTTCTAGAGGTAGAACTCCCTTAAACCTTTCTTGTAAACCTGAGATAGGACTTTATTTTTATTTCAATTCTGTAAGATAGTTATTTTGAGCCTAGTATTTTTGGATGGCATTTTCTTTAATCTTTTAGAACTTTAAATATATCATTCCATTCTCCTGGCCTATAGGGTTCCTTCTAAGAAAACCATGGAGCTGGGTATGGTGACACATACTTGTAATCCCAATGGCTCAGGAGGTGAGGCAGGAGGATTGCAAGTTCAAGACAAGTCTCAGGTTTTCAAGATGGCGGACTAGAGGGTGGCTGCATTTCATGTTGCTCCAGGACTCAGGACTCAAAAGAGGAGATATTGAGACACTTGGGACCAACTCAAAGCCGCCAGGTGAGTCTCTCCCGTTGGGGAGGCGTCCCAGATGGGGCGGTAGTCCCGGAACACAGGGAACTTTGTGAAGTAGAGCTGCCAGGTGAGACACCCCTCCCCCTGCTGGAGCAGTGAACTCGGACACTTGGGAGCATCGTAGAGGAGGCCGCTCAGCACAGCGCTTGGACTTGGAGCAACCACTGGGGCTCCGGGCAGCTGCCCAGAGGAGGAGCTGCGTGGAGAGCTGTTTGGACTCGGAGCAACCACTCCTGAACGCCGGGGCCTGCCGTGAGGAGGAGGAGGAGGAGCACGGCGGGTAGCTTGGACTGGGAGTGACTGCATCAGAGCTCCAGGCAGCTGCTCAGAGGAGGAGGCAAGTGGTGAGTTGTTTGGACTCAAAGTGACTGCTCCTGAATACTGGGGGGCTGCCTGGAGGAGGAGCGCGGTGGGTTGCTCGGTCTTGAGTGGCCGCACCAGAGCTCCAGGTGGCTGCCGGAGGAGTCGTGCAGCGGGTCGCTTGGACTCAGAGGGACTCAGAGCGACTGCTCTTGAACACCCAGGGGACTACCGGGAGGAGGAGGAAGAGGAACGGGGTGGGTCACTTGGACTCGGAGTGACTGCCCAGGGCTACAGGCAGTTGGCGGGAGGAAGAGGCACGCAGTGAGTTGCTTGGACTCCTAGTGACAGCTCCGGAACACCGGGCGGCTGTCTGGAGGAAGAGGTGTGCAGTGGGTTGCTGGGACTCAGGAGTGATTGTACAGGGCTCCAGGTGGCTGTGCAGAGGAGGGGCCGCATAGCCAGGTGATTAGGTGCAGAGCAGGATCCCAGGACCTAGGAGACTTCTTGGTGGAAGAGCTGCACAGAGACACACTTAGGGGCGAGGCAAAGGTCCCAGGACTCTGGGCAGATTTTCTGAGGAGAGACAGCCTAAGGAGACTTGTCTGCGAAGGGTGAGGCTCCCAGTCCCAGGAGGTAGGTTGGGGCTCCTGGGAAAGTTGCAGAGAAATGCAGCCCAGCCCAGGCAGTAGTTGTAGATTGAGGGGAAACTCTAGGAGGGGAACTGACCAGTGAGACCTCCCCACCAGATGATTCTTCCCTGCCAGGTGAGGTTTTCCCACAAGGATGGTAAAACCAGAGACACAGGCCAAAACAGGCCTTGCCTCAGCCCTCAGCCTAGTTCCCCTTTAGATGACCATTGGTCAACAAGTGGAGGCACCTCTGCCCACTAACAGGGAATATACCCCACCTGAAAGCCACCACCTCTAGGGAGGCAGCTTCCTTGTGGAGCACCGCACTATCAACTTCCTCCAAGACTTCAGCCCACTGAAGGCTAAGAGGGGATATACTAGAAATATTCAGGGACATGATAAGTCAATAGAGGAAATCTGCTATATCTCAGCAGTCCACTGATACCTGAACAATATGAGAAAACAAGGGAAGAAAATGCCCCAAATAAATCTAGACGTTACATCAACAAAATCCAATGACAGCATGGCAGAAGAAATGACAGAAAAGGACTTCAGAATGTACATAATTAAAATGATCAGTGAAGCAAATGATGAGATGAAAGAGCAAATGCAGGCATTGAATGATCACACCAATCTACAGTTAAAAGAGCAAATACAGGAAGCAAAAGATCATTTCAATAAAGAATTAGAGATATTGAAAAAAAAAAAACCAGAAATCCTTGATATGAAGGAAACAATAAACCAAATTAAGAACTCCATAGAAAGCATATCCAATAGGATAGAACACCTGGAAGACAGAACCTCAGACATTGAAGACAAAATATTTAACCTAGAAAACAAAGTTGAACAAACAGAGAAGATGGTAAGAAATCATGAACAGAATCTACAAGAACTGTGGGATATCATGAAAAGGCCAAATTTAAGAATTATTGGGATTGAGGAAGGCTTAGAGAAACAAACCAAAGGAATGAACAATCTATTCAATGAAATAATATCAGAAAATTTCCCAAATCTGAAGAATGAAATGGAAAACCAAGTACAAGAGGCTTATAGGACTCCAAATACACAAAATTACAACAGACCCACACCAAGGCACATTATAATGAAAATACCTAATACACAAAATAAACACAGAATTTTAAAGGCTACGAGAGAAAAGAACAAAATTACATTCAGGGGGAAACCAATACGGATATCAGCAGATTTTTCAATCCAGACCCTAAAAGCTAGAAGGGCCTGGAACAACATTTTTCAAGCCCTGAAAGAAAATGGATGCCAACAAAGAATCTTATACCCAGCACAACTTACCTTCAAATTTGACGATGAAATAAAATCCTTCCACGATAAACAAAAGCTAAAAGAATTTACAAAAAGAAAGCCAGCATTACAGAATATTCTCAGCAAAATATTCCATGAGGAAGAGATGAAAAACAAAGAAGCAAATCAGCAAAGGGAGGAATTATCCTAAAGGAATTGTCAAATAAAGGAGGAAACAAGTCGTGTCAAAAATAAATAAATAAATAAATAAATAAAATTTAAAAATGAGCCAAATGACTGGGAATACAAATCATATCTCAATAATAACCCTGAATATTAACGGCCTGAATTCATCAATCAAAAGACATAGACTGGCAGATTGGATTAAAAAGAAAAATCCAACAATATGTTGCCTGTAAGAGACTCACCTCATAGAAAAAGATACCCATAGACTAAAAGTGAAAGGATGGGGAAAAACATACCATGCAAATGGACACAGCAAAAAAGCTGGAGTATCCATCCTCATTTCAGATAATGTGGACTTCAAGCCAAAGTTAGTCAGAAGGGATAAAGAAGGACATTTCATATTGCTTGAGGGAAGGGTAAATCAGCAAGATATAACAATCATAAACATCTATGCCCCAAACAGTGGCTCATCCATGTATGTCAAACAAATCCTTCTCAATTTCAGAAACCAAATAGACCATAACACAATAATACTAGGTGATTTTAACACCCCTATCTCACCACGGGACAGATCTTCCAAACAAAAATTGAAAAAAGAAACCATAGATCTCAATAACACAATCAATAATTTAGACTCAACAGACATTTATAGAGTATACCATCCAATCAAGAGCGAATACACTTTCTTCTCAGCAGCACATGGATCCTTCTCTAAAATAGACCATATATTATGCCACAAAGCTAATGTTAGCAAATACAAGAAGATACAGACACTACCTTGTATTCTATCAGATCATAATGGATTGAAGTTAGAAAATAATGAAAGAGTAAATACAGAAACTACTCCAACACCTGGAGATTAAACAATATGCTATTATATGATGAGGGATAACAGAAGATATTAGGAAGGAAATTAAAAAATTCTTAGAGGTAAATGAGAACAAAGAAACATCATATCAAAATCTCTGGGACACTATGAAAGCAGTACTTAGAGGAAAATTTATTTCATGGAGCGCATTTGATAAAAGAAGTAAAACTCAACAAATAAACGACCTAACACTACGGGTCAAAGCCCTAGAAAAAGAAGAACAGACCAGCACCAAAAGTAGTAGAAGACAGGAAATAGTTAAACTCAGAGCTGAAATTAATGAAATTGAAACAAAAGAAACAATACAAAAAATTGACAAAATAAATAGTTGGTTCTCTGAAAAAATAAACAAAATTGATAAACCTTTAGCCACACTAACAAAGAGAAGACAAGAGAAAACTCAAATCACTAAAATTCGGAATGAACATGGAAATATAACAACAGACACAATTGAAATACAAAACATAATTGGAAGCTATTTTGAAAATCTATACTCAACAAAATAGAAAATTTCGAAGACATCAACAGGTTTCTAGAGACATATGAATTGCCTAAACTGAACGAGGAGGACATACACAATTTAAATAGACCAATTTCAAGTAATGAAATGGAAGAAGTCATCAAAAGCCTACCAACAAAGAAAAGTCCGGGACCAGATGGGTTCTCAGCCGAGTTCTACAAAACCTTTAAAGAAGAGCTCATTCCAATACTTCTCAAAGTAGTCCATAAAATAGAAGAGGAGGGAACCCTCCCAAACTCATTCTATGAAGCCAATATCACACAGATACCTAAACCAGACAGAGACACATTGAGGAAAGAAAATTTCAGACCTTAATGAACATCGACGGAAAAATTCTTAACAAAATTTTAGCAAATCGCATACAAAAACATATTAAAAAGATAGTGCACCATGATCAAGTGGGTTTCACCCCAGGGATGCAAGGTTGGTTCAACATCAGGAAATCAATAAATGTAATTCACCATATCAATAGACTTAAAGTCAAGAATCACAAGATAATTTCAATAGATGCAGAAAAAGCATTTGATAAAATACAGCACCCCTTCATGCTCAAAACACTAGAAAAAATAGGGATAGTGGGAACATTCCTTAACATTGTAAAGGCCATCTATGCTAAGCCCATGGGTAATATCATTCTAAGGTGTGAAAAACTGAAAGCATTCCCCCTGAAAACTGGAACAAGGCAGGGATGCCCCCTTTCACCACTTCTATTCAATATCGTTCTTGAGACTCTAGCCAGAGCAATTAGACAGACCAAAGAAATTAAAGGGATACAAATAGGAAAAGAAGAACTCAATCCCTATTTGCTGATGATATGATTATATACTTAGAGGAACCAGGAAATTCCACCAGAAAACTTTTAGAACTCATATGTGAATTCAGTAAAGTAGTGGGATATAAGATCAATGCACATAAATCTAATGCATTTTTATACATAAGTGATGAATCTTTGGAAAGAATAATTAGGAAAACTACCCCATTCACAATAGCCTCAAAAAAAAATAAAATACTTGGGAATCAATCTCACAAAAGAGGTGAAAGACCTCTACAATGAGAACTGCAGAACACTAAAGAAAGAAATTAAAGAAAACCTTAGAAGATGGAAAGATCTCCCATGTTCTTGGATAGGAAGAATAAATATTGTCAAAATGGCCATACTACCTAAAGTGCTATACAGATTCAATGCAATTCCATTTAAAATCCCAATGATGTACCTTACAGAAATAGAGCAAGCAATCATGAAATTCATCTGGAAGAATAAGAAACCCAGAATAGCTAAAGCAATCCTTATCAGGAAGAGTGAAGCAGGGGGTATCGCCTTAAAAGATCTTCAACTCTACTACAAAGCAATAGTAACAAAAATGGCATGGTATTGGTACCAAAATAGAAAGGTAGATCAATGGTACAGAATAGAGGACACGGACACAAACCCAAATAAATACAACTTTCTAATACTAGACAAAGGTGCCAAAAATATGCAATGGAGAAAAGATACCATCTTCAACAAATGGTGCTGGGAGAATTGGAAATTCATATGCAACAGAATGAAACTAAACCCATATCTCTCACCATGCACAAAACTAAACTCAAAATGGATTAAGGACCTCGGAATCAGACCAGACACCCTGCAGATTATAGAAGAAAAAGTAGGCCCAGATCTTCAACATGTCGGCCTAGGACGAGACTTCCTCAACAGGACTCCCATAGCACAAGAAATAAAAGCAAGAATCAACAACTGGGATAGATTCAAACTAAAAAGCTTTCTCTCAGCAAAGGAAACTATCAGCAATGCAAAGAAAGAGCCTACAGAGTGGGAGAATATCTTTGCCAATCATACATCAGATAGAGCACTAATCTCCAGAATCTATAAAGAACTCAAAAAACTCTCCACCAAGAATACAAATAATCCAATCGACAAATGGGCTAAGGAAATGAACAGACACTTCACAGAAGAAGACATACAAGCAATCAACAGATATATGAAAAAATGTTCAACATCTCTAGTAATAAGAGAAATGCAAATCAAAACCACCCTAAGATTCCATCTCACCCCAATTAGAATGGCGATTATCAAGAATACAAGCAACAACAGGTGTTGGAGAGGATGTGGGGAGAAAGGTACACTCATACATTGCTGGTGGGGTTGCAAATTAGTGCAGCCACTCTGGAAAGCAGTGTGGAGATTCCTTAGAAAACTTGGAATGGACCCACCATTTGATCCAGCTATCCCACTCCTTGTCCTATACCCAAAGGGCTTAAAATCAGCATCCTACAGAGATACAGCCACATCAATATTCATAGCTGCTTAATTCACAATAGCCAGATTGTGGAACCAACCTAGATGTCCTTCAATTGATGAATGATAAAGAAACTGTGATATATATATATATATATATATATATATATATGATATATATCATATATATATATAATGGAATATTATTCAGCCATAAAGAATGATAAAATTATGGCATTTGCAGGCAAATGGATGAAACTAGAGAATATCATGCTAAGTGAGATAAGCCAAAAAACCAAAGGACAAATGTTATCGCTAATAAGTGGATGATAATAATCACATAATGGGGGGAGGGAGGGGTTAGTGTTAGGGTTAGATTTAGGGTTAGGGAGGGCGGCAAGAATGAAGGAAGGAAGGACTGTATAGAGGGAAAAGAGGGGTGGGGGTTGGGGGGAAGGGGAAAAAAGCAGAATGAATCAAACAACATTACCTTATGTAAATTTATGATTACACAAATGGTATGCCTTTAAGCCATGTACAAACAGAGAAACAACATGTATCCCACTTGTTTACAATAAAAAAAAAGACAAGTCTCAGCAACTTAGCAAGGCACTAAGTAACTGAGTGAGACCCTGTCTCAAAATTAAAAATAAAAAGGGCTGTGAATGTGGCTCAGTGGTTAAGTGCTCCTAGGTTCAATCCCTGTACCCAAAATAAAACAAAACACCCATGGAGAATCTATGGAAATTCCTTTGTATGTGATTTGTTGCTTTTTTTTTTTTTTTTTTTTGGTCTTTTTTATTTGACCTTTGACAATTTAATTATATGGTGAAGATCTCTTTAAGTTCAACCTGTTTAGGATATTTTTAAGTTTTATATGGATTTCCATATTTCTTCTAAGACTAGGGAAATTATTAGCAACTATTTCATAAAATAAGTTCTCTCTCCCTTTCTTAGTCTCTTTTCCTTCTGGAACTCCCATATGTATTTCTTTGCTTAATGTATCCCATAAATCTTATAGACTGTCCTAATTCTTTTTTCCTTTCTCTGACTCAGCAATTTCAAAATTCTTACATTAAAGTTCAAATATTCTTTTTTCTCCTTTATTGAATGTGATGTCAAAGTTCTCTATTATATTTTTTATTTCATTCTTGGAATTGTTTAGCTCCACGATTTCTATTTCTGCCTAATGATATCTACCTTTTTGTTAAATTCTTATTCAGATCATTAATTGCCTTCTTACTTTTGATAAATTATCTATTTGTATTACCTTGTATCCCACTGAATTTTCTTAAAATCATTATTGAATTACTTTTCAAGCAATTCATAATATTTTTTGTTTTGAATCACTAAAGTGTTATTGTGTTCTTTTCATAGTGTCAAGTTTCCTTGCCTTTTAATGTTTCTTTTGTCTCTGCATTGGTTTCTGTACATTTAGTAGAACAATTGTCTTTTCCAAACTTCACAGAATGACTTCTGTAGAAAAAACCTCTCCTTTGAAAATAGGTCTTAGTGTGTTAGCTAGGAAGGTTGTGGTGATTCTGGTTCCTAGGATACGTGGTTATGCAGCCTCTGTGCTGCTCCGCTTCTTCAGGATCATGGGGATGAAGCACTATATACTGCTAACTCTGGACCCTAGTGTGAAGAGACACAGCAATATCCCACACTGTTAGATTAACTGAAGCAACAACAAGAATTTTGGAATGGTGAAGGGCATCTTCTTTTAGACATTTAGGGCAAAGTGAATCCTGGAAATGACTCCGTTTCCTAGGGAGGGGTTTGTCTCATCAGCTCAGACTCTAAGGAGCTAGTCCAGTTCTAGGGAGGTGAATTATTTGAGTTGTTTGATCTGTATGGCAGAGGTTCTAAGTTCAGCTAGTACTCTATTTTCCTCGGACACAGGACATTATGTCAGTTCAGCTCTGGTATATATAACTCATTGGCTCACCCAAGGCCTCATTTCCCTGAGAGGCAGTATGTCACTTTAATTCAGACTTGGGTGTCATGATTACTTTGAGCGGCCAAATACCAATTTCATGGAAGTCAATTAGCAATATCAGCTCAGGTCTTAAAGAGTCAGGATATAGGGGTAGATGGAGCAGCCCTTCAGAACTAGCATTTGTCTCCAAAGGGAGAGAATGCACAGCTTCATTTAAAGCCCAGAACAACTGGATGAGAGTATTAGAGATGGAATACTTCTGTCAATACACCATTTCTCAGGAGTACAGGGATATAGTACACAACTTCATCTCAGAACCCTAGGGGCTGCCACAACTGGTAGTGTAGATGGAACACATTAGAAGCGGCTTAACCCCATAGGATAATGTTCTGCACCAGCTCTGCTAGGGGATACATCAGGTCAGGGGTGTAGGTAATATGAAGAAGCTCAGTAGCTGCACTGGCCATAGCAAGTGGGGCACAGTGTTGGCTTTTTCTTTGAGGGAACTTAGCTATGTGAGTTCCAGGAAGTTTCTTCTGTTGAGTTACTGTCTATGTGGGCAACAGGTGAAGTCTCAATGGTGAAGACTGTAGGTGGTTTTTCCAAAATGATGATTCTGGAGTTCTGGGGCCCTCTCAATTTTTCCTCAGAGGGAACTCTCCTTTTTGATCCCATGCTGATTCTGACTGCAGGATGGGATAGACATGATAAGGACTTTCCTCTCATTCTCTAAGTGTCTACTCTAGGTTTGCTCTCCAAGTTTCTGCTAGTCCTTTCATGTACTATGGCAGTCTCCTTTAGTTAGTTTCACCATGATGTAGTTGTTTATTTCTTATTTTGGCTGTCTTTGAGAGGGGATGGACACTCAGGACTTTTAGTTGTTATCTTGCTGAAGTCAGCCTGCCAGATTTTAATTTTAGTCTTTCTGGTAGGTGTGTAGTAGCTTAATTTGCTATTCTCTGAAGATAAAGGTGAACCTCTTCTAAAATGCTTATTGTCTGAATCCAACTCATATATAATTCGTACCATATATATTATATATTATATAATATATATCTATATATCTACATATCTATATCTATATATATCTAATCAGTTCAATCTCTAAGGAGCTGTGGGGGAGAGAGAGAGGTGGGGGGAAGGGGATAGGGCAAGAGAGAGGGAGAGAGATATCAGTAGGATGGAATGAAGATCTTGAGTATAATAACCAAAATACCACCAAGGCCTACTACTGCATTGATTTTCATCAACTGCATAATTTCTGACTTGTTCTGCTTTGGTCTAAAGCAGACACTGTAGATATTATGGCCATCAAGGTCAATATGTGGAATGAGCATATAAAAGTCAACTTTAATCTCCTCCACCATTTCTTTATTTTATCCAAACAGCTCCCATTTGCCACCCTGATACATAGCCTCTCTCTGAAACTTAAAAGGAAATTTCTTTGGGTTGCTTGATTGTGATGACTTATATCACACATGCATTTCTTGTCTTCCTGGACTTATGGTTGAACTCAAGAGAGTGTATTCACATGGTCAAAACTAATGACTTTACTTTCGGACCAGTACATTTAATCTATACATTAAGCAACATTGCTACACATCTCATGCAGAGACTAATGAGATTAGAATTTTTAAATTGACCAAAATATTTCTTTGGTTTTATCTCAGTGAGAATATGCAGCAAAGTCACCAGGTCTAGAATCAGATAAAATTGCCTCAAATTCAAAATTCATTAGCATTACAGGTAGGGGATTATTCTTTCCTTATAATAGAAGTACTCTACTTTCAGGATGCTGCTTTCTTCCTTGATTTTTTTTTTGAGACTGCTACCACTATGCACTGCTCCATGGGAGTTAAATCCTCCTCCATCAGGTTCTCTGCAAGGAATTGGTTTTAAGGTAAAGCAATTCCTGGAAACTTCTCCATTTCCCACAAAAATGTGCCAGGTTATTGAGCAGTAACTCAGACAACAGCAAGAAATTAGAGGCATGCTAAGATTTGAATTTGTTCCCTCCAAAATTCAGAAGTTGCCAATGTGATAGTATTAAGAAGTGGAGGCTTTGAGAAGTGATTAGGTTATGTATCAGCCTCCCTCATGAATGGAGTTGAGTTCCTTACAGAGGAGATTTCATTCAGTATTGCCCTTGTGTTCTCTGCTAACCTGAGGACAAACATTTCTCTCTTCTGGAGGATGCAGCCCTCACCAGGAAACCAAACTCACTGGCACCTTCATCTTGGATGTTCACCTTGTAGGTTTGTGAGGAAGTAGGTTTCTTGGCTTGGTTCTGGAAGTGGGATACTTGAAAGGGGCATGGTCCTCTTATAAAGAGGCAAAGCCTTGGGTGTTGAGTTCCAGCAGCACAAACGAACTAAGATGATGAGAAGACAGGGAACAAGTTTTGGTACAAAGAAAACACCTTTATTACATAATACTGAAACTACTCCAGGCAGTAGCAGGAGAAGCTGCTATCTCAGTGGTTCTTGAATTAGATCAAATTTAGCTGATAAAGAAGAAAGGGAAATTAATTAAAGAATGCAAAAATAATGATAACCTAATAAGGAAATCATCTAAATTCATACCACTTGTGTCATAGTAGTAGTCCAAGCCAGTTGATCATTGGGGTCAATACAAGTCAATCTTTCCTGGAATTTGAGAGCTGATGATACACATGTGGCAGATAAGAGAGTCTTAACCCCTCAAACAGCTTCACTTTATAGGTAAGGAGAGCCAACAAGTGACATGTACAGATTTCTAATAGAAGAAATGTACAGATGAGATCAGTAAAGGAGGGAACCATGATGAAATAGAGTAATGCTTAGACACAAGAATAAACTCTCTGAAAGGTAGAAGGGCATTTGGGGATGATCCATTCTATCTTTTTGTTTTAAAAATAAGGAGAAAGGTAAATTGCTCAGTGTCAAATAGCAATGTTATTCAGAGATAACATTAGAATCAAATAGTCTAATCTGAGCTGAATGTGTTGTCATACAAATTCAATGATCAGC
This sequence comes from Sciurus vulgaris, assembly GCF_902686455.1. Classification (NCBI taxonomy): domain Eukaryota; kingdom Metazoa; phylum Chordata; class Mammalia; order Rodentia; family Sciuridae; genus Sciurus; species Sciurus vulgaris. The sequence goes on along the minus strand of NC_136470.1, from coordinate 68,874,305 downwards.
AAATAATTTGGGTAAGTCCTGGGCACAGTGGTACAAACCTGCAGTCCCTGTAGCTTTGATAGGAAGCTGGGGAGGCTGAGGTAGGAAGATTCCAAATTCAGGGTCAACCTTGGCAACTCAACAAGGCCCTGAGCAACTTAGTGAGACCCTGTCTCAAGATAAAAAATAAAAAGGACTGAGGATGTGGCTCAGTGGTAAAGTACCCCAGTACCAAAAAAAAAAAGGAAACAAAGAATTTGGGTAAGTGAATAAGTGAATGCTAGGGAAAAAAATTAAAGCAATAACAAAAGGATAAATAATCAGAAAACTTTCTCATCCCTCCCAGAAATATAGTTTAGCTAGAGGAGAAGAAAATCCACATTAAAAAATATTTGCTAATAAATGGAATAGGATATAAAATTTGATGTCAATTAAAATGCATTATTAGGCTGAACTCATTTTTAAATCTGTCCTCAAGAAGAAAAACAAAAGCATATAAATCTAAACATTGAGAAATAATAAAGCAACTATTGACCCAAAGAATGCAAAAGAGCATGTAGAAAATTTGAACATGTGCACATCATCAAGTCAAAGCATTATTTATCTGCAACTATAGTCATTAGCAAATATGTAATAGCAAAGCAGTTATTTCTGAAGAATGAATGAATAAATTGAATAAATACCTCAAGGTTGGAAAGGACAACATTAAATTCTGCTTGGACATAAAATCTCTGGATTGAATATTATGCACCAATCCCACATGTCTTAATATGATATAAACAAGAGGGAAATGCATTTACATAGAGCAAATAAAGAAAATAGTAATTTCCAGATGAAAAACAAGTGCCTAGTGTGGTTCATATGCCTCCATAATGTGGTGTCCACCTAATGTGTCCAGACACCTCTTTCTTCTGCCCTGGGCTCTAGTACAGTGAATGGAAGCTCCCTGTCTGGTCCTGTTTTCTCCCACTTCCAGCTGGTGCTCAGAATGATTAAATTTCCCTTTTTAATTTCTTTTCCTTTTATCATTTATCCCATTGCCAATCTTTGACTTGTCCTGAAGTATTCAACTCCAATCTCTTCTTGTTTTTCACCCTGCCCATACCCCACCATCTGTTAAATTTTCCTTTATTTTGGCTCCATGACTTGCTCATTCTAATTATAATGTTGGTTTATAAATTCCCTGGTAACTCTTTGGTCTTGTATACTTTGAGAAAGGGTTTCCTTGTGTATCCCAGGCTGGTCTTGAACTCATGAGCTCAAGTGATTCTCCCATTTTAGCCTCCTGAGAAGCAGGGAGTAAAGGCATGTGCCACAGTGTACAGTCCAGATTTAGACTGTACACTGTTACAGGTAGAGACTTTGTATTCTTCTTGGTATCACCAGGGTTGGGGTACTAAACTGCTTTCAATAAAACTTTGCAGAACAAAGAATCAGACACTCCCACCCCTGTGCCCAAAGAGGAGATAGTGATGACTTTGGTAGTTCTATGGAAGTGGATGGATATGATCAATAACCCAGATTATCTGACACCAGAGCAGAGAGGCTATGTGTCCAGGTTTTTTTATGTATTTGAACTAAGCAGCCTTTGTTACAATTGGACTTACTAACAAAGTGATCAGAATGGAAAAAAATAGAGACAACAGCATTCTAATCAGAGAACTGAAGCAGAGTATATCCCCACATGCCCAAGGGCCTGTTCTTTTTATCATCTGAAATGAAGAGGAGCAATTCTCTTCCCCTATCATCAAGCTTATTACTAAATCATGTGTAGAGTGATCTCTCAGGCACCTGCCTTGGGACCTGTCACAAACTCTGGAGAGCTCAGGGTAATGCACAGGATTCAGGCAGCTTTTGATAATGTTATGTTATATGGTCTTCATTATCCTTCTGATGGTATTGATGACACTTCAGAGATGAAAAGGAAGAGGATAAAATGAAAAAATAAAGCTCAGAGAAAAGCAGAACTGAACTCACTTTTTCACAGGCAGCATGTAAGTGTTGGACTGCTGGCATGGGGTTACAAATCACATCTAAACATGGACAGCAAAAACCTAGGGGGAGAAGCCCATTCTAATCTACCAAAGGACCTGGAGTCTTTACTGAAAACCATAAAACCTGAAAAGAAGGAGACGAGAAGTGTACAAATGCCCGGCTGGAAGTTTATAGAAAAGGGCTCAGTGGAACATGAAGAAGGCTCAGTATTTTTGTATAGATCTTGAGCAGATTGTCAGACACTAAAAATGTTCATAAGATTTAAAATGTGTTTAATAATTTTTATTGCATATATACATTGGTAAACAAAAAGTTGCTTTAATGACATGGTAAGAGTTTTAAGTTATTGCCCAAGTATTTGTTAATTAGTATATATCTTCTTTTATAAAGTTTCCATTTTTAATTCTGGAACTTGTGTTTTTGTAGTGATTCGAAGAAGTTCTGTATTTAATAACAGTTATTATTCACTTGCTTATAATTTTTAATTTGAGAAAATTAAATGGGTATCAAAAGAACTAATTTTTAAAATAAGTTTATTTATCTAGAAAATATTAATTGAACACATTCATCATGTTCTGGGCACTATATCAGGATCCTAGAGTATATCAGTAAATTTAACAGACCAAATCTCTGTGCTGGTGGATCTTATATTCCTGTGTGTATGTGTGTGTGTGTGTGTGTGTGTGTGTGTGTGTGCATACATGCATATGTGTGTTCATGTGGCAAATAAACAACAAACAGAATAAGCAAGTAAATCATATAACATGTTAGAAAGTGGTATAGTTACAGAAAATAGAAAAAGAGAGCAAGAGCAGAGTGCTAGGAGAAGGTGGGGGCTCAGGTTGGCTTATTAAGTGTGGTGGCTGGAGTAGCTTTGTTGATGGATGACATTTGCACAAAGGCATGAAGATGACAAGTGCATCAGTCAGTTTTTCCTTGCTGTAACTAAAATGCTTGACACAAAGAACTAAGAGGAGGAAAGATTTATTTTGGCTCAGAGTTTCAGTGCATGGTCAGCTGTTCCACTGCTTAGGGCCTAAGGTGAGGCAGAACATCATAACAGAAGAGCATGGTGGAAGAAAACTGCTCAGCCCAAGGCAGCCAGGAAATAGAGAGACACAGGAAGGGCAGGGAGTAAGTAGATAAACCACTCTGTGGCATGCCTCCAGTCAGTGACTTACTTCCTCCGAGTTCTACCTCCTATAGTTTCTACCACCTTCCAATAATCCAAATTATTAATCCATCAGATGGATTAATCCATTGATGATGTTAGAGCCTTAATAATCTAATAATTAAAGCCCCACCTTTGTACCTTGATGCCCTGGGGAATGTGCTTTCATGAACACGAGTCTTTGAGGGGCATTTCAGATCTAGACCACAACATTAGAAGAGTCATATGCGTGTCTGAAGATATGATAGTGTAGAAATACCCATGCCCTGCACAGAGCTACCTGTGTAAAGGCTCTATGGCAGGAGTATCCCTGGTCATTTTACGGAATACCAAGGAGGCCAATACATCTGGAATATAATGGGTGAGAATTTTAAGAGATGAGATAAAGGAGAAAAGGAGACCAATTTTGTGTGATAGGTCAGTGCAAGGACTTCGATTTTCCTTCTGAATAAAATGGAAAACAGTGGAGTGATATGACTTTGGCTTTAGTAGAATCACGTGGCTGCTATATTGAGAAAAGATCATAGAGGAGGAGGCATAAGAACAATTCTGATTATATTGAGCTAACCTGGATAATCCAAATGCTGTGGTTTAAATATTAAGTGACTCCCAAAAGCTCATGTGAGAGACAATACAAGGAAGTTCATAGATGAAAATTATTGGGATAGAAAAGGTTTAATCTCACCAGTCCATTAGTTCCCTGATAGGGATTAATGTGGTGGTAACTGTAGGCAAGTAGGGTGTGCCTGGGGGAGTTGACACCCTGAGGGCATGCCTTTGGGATGTATACTTTGTCCTTGTTGAGCAGAAATCTTTCTTTCTACTTCCTGATGCTGTGTTCTGAGCTGCTTTCCTCCCCATGATGTTCTATCTCACCTCACCTCGAGCCCCAAAGAACGTATTTCACCATCTGTGGACTATGACCTCTGAAACTGTGAGTCTTCTAATAAACTTCTCCTCTAATTGTCCTTGTTAGGTATTTTGGTCACAGCAGTGAAAAACTGTCTGAAACACCAAAATAATCTCCTTATCTCAAGGTCCTTAATTTAAACACATTTGCAAAGTTTCTTTTCCCATGTCCATTCACATAATCACAGGTTCAGAGGATGAGGGAGGATGAGGACATGAACATCTCTGGACATGATTCTATCATAAAGCTGTGTAGTAACCCGGGAAGGTGATGGTGACGATCTGAACTGGCTTGCTAAAATGAGATTAAAGGGGACTGGTTGAGATTTAGGTATTTTGAAAGTAAAACCAATAGTATTTTCTAAAGAATTAGATTTGGGGTAAAGGAGGGATGAATCAAGAAGGATTCCAAGTATCCAAATCCTGGAGATCCTGTGCCCTGTGAGGGTGGCAGTTATGCCTGTCTTCCATGTCCCTGTATTTTCAAGGTTAGCATAGAGCCCAGTAAATGCCCCCAAAATATTCACCAACTTAAAATTTTCTTATTGCAAATAGGCTTGATTAAAGAAAGCTAAAAAATTTAAGAGATTAAAAAAAAAACAGTAAAAAGAGTATTATACCCAAATCTGCAAAATTACTTTAGCTTTTTTTATTATTTGCTTTAAGAATTCGTTTTATGAGATTTTTCTTTTGTGGTAGCACTAAATTTGCTGTATTATATCCTTAAACTGTATGTTAAATTGGCATTTTCCCATGTTGTAGTCTTCATTGAATCAATTTTGAAAATTTTTATATTATTTCTTTCAATAAATACCTTATAACTTATGTAATCATTCGCTTATTGTTGGGTAATCAGGTAGTTTTAGCATTTGCACTAATACAAACAAAGTTTATAATTACAATGTTCTTTGAGTATTTTTCTCATTTTATATTCTTAGAGTCTCAGAAGTAGAATCACTGAAAAAGGTATGACATTTTCCCATAAATTTTAATGCACATATCAATTTGTTTATAAAACATCTTCTTTAATTTTTATTGTCAAAACCAATATCTGAGTCTATAAGCATCTATGAATTCTTCCTACTAACAATTATTCACTGAAAGATATCCCCCACTATTAAATGAAAAATAGCTTCTCATATTTTTAAAGCTGTTGATACCTTTATATTTGTCAACCCTCTGTAATTCTTTTGTGAATGATCTTTGCACTGTCCTATTATGTTATCTTTTCTTCTTGGTAAGTCTGAAGTCTTCAGCTAATATATATTATAAACTCTCAATGTTTAAGATGTCTTTTTAACAAAACTGATTATACACCAGGAAATGTCTATGAACATCTAAGGGAAATAAAGTTAAATACAATAAGAAGGATAGATGCAGGGCCATGTTACAATCGTCAACTTCAAAGCAGGCCTAGGGGTTCCCCAGTTAGGAAGCTCATATTGGGGAGACAATCTGCTGCTTCCCACTTGAAACAACTACAGGATGAGTAATGGACCTGCAAGTGAGAACGGTTCTGAAGGACTGCTTTTATAACAGAATTTCCAAAATTAAAAAAAAAATTAAAAACTTATTTTTAAATGAATAACAAACCTTTCCCTCCTATTTTTCTTGGAGATTACTTCAAATGAAATCAAATAACACAAAGTCATAAATAATAAAAGTCATGCACAAGAGAGTGAACTAAACACTTGATAAATTGCAAAGGGGACAGAGGGCATTAGGATGCCATGGGACGAGATACTGTTTCTACTTTTTTCAACTCTTCAATTAATATCTGCAGGAACAAGCAGCACACTAATATATCTTGAAATGATGCTATATTAGGCAATGTTGTAAACATGGATAATGACTTAGAAACTACTTATCTGGAAACTTGAAAAGGTTACAAATATGGACTCAAATCAAAATGAGATTAAACTGGGAGAATGTAAACTAGTACATCTGGGAAGAAATTGAATCAGATTCATAGTCCTCCTGAGAAATCTGGTAAGCAAGAAGACATGGAGAAAGCGGGTAGCTAAATAAAAATAAATTTATAATACAATAATGAGACAAAAAAGTCAATGTGCTTTGAGCTGCAGAAAGAAAAATTTTTAAAAAGCCAAGAAGAAAATGATACAGGAAGCACTAATCAAATCTATTCTTAAAATTCTGGAGGTTACTGGTCTCTGAAACATTTTGATAATCAAGCCAACTAGTCTGAAAATGGAGGAAGTTATTTGGAAAGAAAAGGCCTTAATAAAAAAGATAGATTTAGGGAGCAACCCGAAGCACCTGCAGACAGCGCTGCAAACTCTATTGCTGTTCTCTGCAGGTTGGCCTGTTTTTTTGCAATTATTTGGTTTCAACTCTGTCCTCGCAGCCCCCTTTCTTTGCATTCTCACATTCTCATTTCCATTGCTGTCCTTGTCCAGCCTCTCGTCATTTCTTGTGTGGATTATCACCACTTGACTGGTTTATATCAGCTTTTGCTCATGCTCTTGCTTCAGACTAGAAATCCCTTGCTACTGTCTCAATCTAAACAAAGAAACAAAAACCCACCAAATCCTGTCCCAAAACCCACGCTCATCCTTCAGACTTAGGTCAAATACCATCTCTCTGCTAGCTTTTGTGGACCACTACCACTCCCCAAGTGGGTTGAACTGATTTTACTTGTCGCTTCACTACATACATTTGTTATGTTAGTTAGAAAATTACACCCTTTTTCTTCTCCAGGTAATTTGAAAACTTCTTTATGGTAGGAAACAATTTTCACACATTCATTTCTTCCATTTTCTATAATAACTAACCACAGTACCTGTATACAAGAGGCATGTAATACACATTTATTGAATTAAATTGAGTGTCCAGAAAACATTATTATTTCTAGAAATGAGGCTTCAGCCTCACCAGCAAGTGACTTGACAGTGAACTGATCTTTAGTGTTTTAGTCAGTTTTTTGGCTACCGTGAAATGACCCGGCCAGCACAACTGTAGAGGAGGAAAAGTTTATTTGGGAGTTCATGGTTTCAAGAAAGTCGGCTCCATTCCTCAGGGCTCGAGGTGAAGCTGAACATCATGGCAGAAGAGTGTGGCAAAGGGAGCGGCTCTCATCATCAGGAAGCAGAGAGAGACTCTACTCTCCAGATACAAAATATATACCCCATATCCATGACCCCAATGAACCACTCCCTCTAGTCACACCCTACCTGCCTCCAGTTACCACTCAGTTAATCCCTATCAGGGGATTAGGTCACTGATTAGGTCAAGACTCCCAAGACCCAATCATTTCTCCTCTGAACCTTCTTGCATTGTCTCACATGTGAGTTTTGGGGGGGATACCTCATATCCAAACCATAATATCTAGGTCGTCATAAGAGTCATAGACCAGTGAAAAGTGCAGCCTAGTAGAAGGCCCAGTGGTGGAGTAGAGGGAGGGGATTCAAAGGGAGGGAGTGAGAGAGGGCAGGGGCAGAACTGGGGAAGGAACTCTACCAAAGTGGGCTATGTCCATGTGTGAATACAGGATGAGTCTCCCTTATGTTCATAACCATAATGTACTGATTAAAATAATAATAATAACAAGATAATAACAGAAGGGAGATGAGTAGAGTAGAGACAGGGAATCAGGGGAGGGAGGAGGGGAGGAAGGAAGGGTAAAGTAAGGTAGTGGGGAATGAACTTCATCAAATTCTGTTATGCACATGTACAAATAAAGCATGAGGAGCCCCACTTTTGTATTTAATTATAATGCACCAATAAAAATAATAATTAAAAATAAAAAGAATGATAGGCTAGGCACTCCAACTGCAGGTGGGATTATTCACTTTCACAGTGAAGAATGGTTGATGTTTTCCGGGTTCTACAGTAGTTCCTTTACAATGTTAACCCACTGTATCCTGACAACTACTCTGTGGTATGGGCACTACTATCCCCACCTTACAGGGGGAAAGCTACAAATAAGAAGTATAACCAGAAAGTGATGAACAGGCCTTAGACTTGGATCTGACTGATTCTAATGTCCATGGCTTAATTTTTGCTTGCTAGTCTGTTTGCTTATTTATTGTTTGCGCTTACACAGACAATACCTTTCTGGTGTCACCACTTTTAAAAATAGAAATTACTAATGAAAATGAAAATGGTTAAGTTAATTTGGTATCACAGTATTATAAACTCTGTGAAACTTTCCTATTATCTTATGTTTCTCCTAGTGAAGAATTTCCTGTGCTGTTTTATATCATTTATGTGTGTGTTGGGGGCAGGGGGAACTCACCAAAGAACAATAAAATAAAAACTAGCAATTCTTTCATGAGCTATATGTTTCCAAGTTTATCTACTGCACTAAGGTCTTGGTGAAACTAAAATATTAAACTGAACTTCATTGAACTAATTGGTAAATTTTAAAATATGTTAAAAATCAATAAGAATGGGAATTCTCTTCATCTTAGTCATCTTCAGGGAAGTGTCTACTTATAGATAGCATGAAATGTCTATGATACAAAATATGATGATTTATATAGAAAGAAATGTTTAAATTAAGGTTAACAATAAAAATCATAAGAATTTCCCATTCCTCCAAGAAAAGCATAAATTACTGACATGGGCAAGATTTTGGTAACCCTGTTTAACACTGGTGTTCAGTTTTATTGGGATAAGCAAAGCTTTATGTGTTAATGATTTTTCTAGGGCTTTTCCTAAGAATCAGATCAAATAATGAATAGGAAGAATTTGTTTTTCACAGCTTCACATTATCAACACCACAAAATACAAATAGAGTCTTCTTATGAATTCTCTACAAAAGGACCAAATTTTCCAGCACATAAATGAATACCTATTATGTGCCATGTCTTGTGCCAGGAAGTTACAGAAATAAAATTGAATAAAATAAGTGCAGTGACTTCCTTCATGAAGTTTATATTTTAGTACAGAGTTGTAAAACTCTATGCTAATATGGAGTGTGAAAGCAATTTGATAAATTTTGACTATCCTTTTAAAAAACTAAAACAGCATAGATAAGAGCATATTGGAATGCATTAAAATAGTAACTATTATTTTATGAATCTTTTATTTCAGCTATGTAAATAAGCATATATATTTGTGCATGGTATTTCTGTTGGTAATAATGAAAAAAATAAAAGCTTTTTTATGGTGAAATTTGCAGCTTAAAATTGTTAGTTACAGTAAGTGCCACTTTCATGGTACTTTCAATAAGAGATACAATTCTATGTGCATTGTATGAATAAACAATCCTCATCACAATTCATTGAGGTAGATACTATTATTCTAAAGCATAAAATTACTTTTATATTTTATTGACATATAAAAATTATGTATATTAATGGGGTTCAGTGTGATATTTCTACACATGGTTACAGGGTGTACTGATCAAGTCCAGCTTCCCCTTATTCTTCCTCCTATCCCCAATACACTTTATAATCTATATTTTTACATTTATTTCATTTTGGTTTTTTTTTTTTTTTTTTGAGATGGGGTGTTGTTGGCTTTAAAATTCTGGGTTCAAGTAATTCTTCTGCCTGAATAGCTGAGACTATAGGCACAGGCCATTATGCCCAACTTCCAACCTCTGTCAACCAGTATTCTACACACAGGTTGACTATTTTTTAGCTTTCACATATGAAACAAAAAGTGGTATTTGTCTAGCTGTGTCTGGCTTATTTCATTAGTCTTGTCCTCTGGTTCCATCCATTTTGCTGCAAATGACAGAGTTTCATTCTTCTTTATGGCTAAGTAATATTCCACTGGGTCTATATACCACATTTTCTTTACCTGTTTTTCTGATGATGGCTACCTAGATTTATTCCAACTTTAAAGCTGAGGAACTGAGAAACAAGGAGGACTAAGTCCCTTGGTCCCAAAGATAGATGGTGGGAGAAATAGGATCTGATTGCCAACACTGACTCTACAGACCATTCTCTTAATTACTTCATTGCTCCACATGCTTATATAATGAAGCACTTCAATGAAATAGTTAGAAGCATGACCTGCCTTAGGAGGAGTAAATTTTGCTTCATAGGTCAAATAGGCAAGTTAATCTGACTGTCGTGTGTGTTTGCGAGCATATTGGGGGTGTTGCGTGATGACAGGGGACTTGGGTTGGGTGCAGACTGACAGTGGAGCAGCTTGAACCTAGGCCTGAGCACCCCTGGGTACAGAAAAGGCAGACCTGTGTGCAGGGTTGAGGGAAAGTCATGGAAGTCAGGAGGGAAGACTTACACACAAGAGTGAGTTAGTACAGACACAGGAATCCAGGCCTTTTAAAATGCCCTGTCATGAAACAGGAGCAGTTTTAAATGGAACTTAGCATCTATTTACTCAGGTTGACCCTCCTACCTAGGCCTGTGGCTCAAAAGCGGTTCTAATCTTGTACTGTCATTGTCATCGTCCTCATCGTTAGCATCGGAGCCTGAAGAAAAGGGCCCTACAAGTAAAGATGATAAACGACTTTGAACATTCTGTGAGTGTTAGGAACACGCGTTCTCAAACTTAAATGCACATAACCGTCATTTGGGAAGCACAAGAGAATGGAGTCCTGACCCCAGGGTCTTTGAATCAGTCGGTGTGGAATAAGTTACGGGTAACGAATGAACATTTTCTATTTTGGAAAACAAGTATGGTATAATGCAAAGTAACGCAGAACTGAGGAAGAGTCATCCTAGCAGGAGACCCTGCTCAGCCTCGTCACAGAGAGGCCTGAGCTACGAACTGCTCATGGGGGCAGGGGCAGGAATGGTCTGCTAGAGGGTGGCAGCTCTGTTGCAGGGGAGCTGCTCTGTAGGGCTTGCTCTTGGCTCAGTGTAGCACCAGGAGGCTAGAAAGAGTGACCATAGGCTCAGGTGGGATTCTCTGGGAGTCACGATCATCGGAAGTCACTGAGAGCAGTTGACATTCACACTAGCAGTCTGGGAACAGAACATTTGCACTTATCATGACTTTATTCATTATTTACCTTGGTGTAATCTACAGAGAGTCATGGCCTGGAACACATGAGTCATATTCACTTCCAATGTGTAGGCAAAAAAGAAAAAGAAAAAAAAGAAAAGAAAAAGGAAATGTAAACAGAAAAGCAAGTCATATAACTGCCATCATCTTAGGTCCTTCACTTAAATATCTCAAACTGTTTGAAGTGATTGTAACTTCTTAAAACTTGATCGATAATTCCCACCTCAGACAGGCTATCTCCTGCCCATGATTAGAATGGCCACAACTACCTCAGAAGATCCTCAGATATCCATTGAGGTTTCCATACTGCAGAGCATTCTTAAAAATACTTCAGGTAGATCTTCTGTGGTCTTACAGGTTGGTGGGAGGAGAGGAAAGGGAGGCGTGGAGGGAAGGAAGTGGCAACAACATCAGAGAACATAAAGTGTGAAGGCTTTAGGGTAAAAAAATATACTGACCAAAGACATTAGGAAATACACTGTTTCTTTATCATCCATTGACTTTCTTTGTAGTCTTAATATATTGGAAAATGTCCACCTTTTCTCTCTCAGAAGATGACTTTGGTTGGAGCAGATTATCATTGCCTGGGTGTTGTCTTTCCCTGAGATGAAGCAGACAGATAGTGGGTTGCTTTTCCCTCTTGAGTAGGCTTAGAAGAGGATGTCTCGACTTCTGCATTACTGTCATTTTGGGCTAATTACTTCTTTATTGTGGTGGCAGTGGGTTGCGGGGGGGCTGCCCAGTAGGATGTTTAGCAATCTCCCTAGTCAATACCCATTAGATCCTTTTTCCCAGCTGTGACAACCAAAAATGTCTTCAGCTTTGCCAAGTGTTCCTCGGGGGACCCCCATGAAGAACCATGGCATTATAGGGTCACCAGATCCAGCTGCCTGTCTTCTTTCCATTGTGTGGCATCAAGCCAATTGTCCCCCAGGAAGCCTATCACCACCTTCTTTGAAACATTTCCATGACGCATCACAGCTGAGGTTTACGGATCTCAGCATTCCGCTACTTGATATTATTAGTTTATCTTTGACCTCTGGCAAAGTTCCCAAGTAATTAGAACAACAAGCCCCTCCTCCCACCCAAAAAACAAACTACTGTTTCTGTGTTGCTGAAAATGTTGCTTCCAGATCTGAGAGTTATTGATCATCCTGCTAAAGCCCAACATTTCCTGATAGTTTCTCATTTTTCATGTATGCATTTAACTGATCTTGGAGCAATTTTAGGGTTATGAAATTCAAAGTCAAATAAGGTTAGCAAGGTCTGGAAGCTGCTTCTCCCATGGAAATGCTTCTCTTTTTACCAGAAATGTGTTTCTGTTCTCCAGGTCTTACCCCTCTTGTTTTACCAAAAGTGTACCTTTGAATGGATCAGCTCTTTGCTTTCAAAAGTCTTATCTTTGCTGCTAAAATCTGAATCAGATAAATTATTTTTCTCCCTTTTATAGATAATAAGGACTTGCATTAACTGACACATTTCTTATTCATTTATAGGTGTTACTTTGATTTTTCTTGGTTTGATTACTGCTAAAGTAATGAGCAACAGAATGGGGCAATAATTTATATATGAGTTCATCTAGAGCCTCTTAATGAATGCATTCTGAGCTCACGTAGATAAGGTGCACCTGGTTCAGGTAGTTCCTGGGAGAGTCTCACTACTCATGACGTTTACATATGACAAAGATTCTCTCCTTGATCAAATTCGAGACACGCTCCTTGGAGCCCCCCTTTTCTAAATACCATCCATGGGCCTCTTCTGCAAAAGCAAGTTGCAGAAACAGTCCTGCTCAATCAATTGAACCAGAATCCCCTCCACCCTCATATGTGATAAAATATTCTCATCTCTCACCACCGGTCAAGTGAAATTTGGCTTTCTTTCAGCAAGAATCTTATTAGGTCAGTTTAGCAAGACCCCCACCCTGCTGTTCTTTCCTCATTAATTTTCCATCCACCAACCCCCATAATCTGTTTCTTGGCTACAAATCCCCACTTGTTCTTGTTAAATTGGGGATTGAACCTGGTTCTCAATTGGAAATTGACAGGTCTCTTTTCCTCGGTTGCAATAGTTCCTGAATAAAAATCTATTTTTACACTTCAACTACTGCCCAAATCTGATGTTTGTTGACTCCTCTTCAAGTATTAAACACTTGTTGCAATTACTGGCTAGAGTCTGTATTTTCCTGTAAAATTCCATTTGACCAAGCTATCTTACTCTTTGGCCTATACCCAAAGGACTTAAAATCAGCATACTACAGTGATGCAGTCACATCAATGTTTATAGCAGCTCAACTCACAATAGCTAGATTGTGGAACCAACTTAGATGCCCTTCAATTGATGAATGGATAAAGAAACTGTAGTATATATACACAATAGAATATTATTCAGTCATAAAGAAAAATAAAATTATGGCATTTGCAGGTAAATGGATGGAGTTTGGGAATATGATGCTAAGTGAGATAAACCAATCTCAAAAAACCAAAGGCTGAATGAAAGTGTATGCTGATACATAATGGGAGGAAGGATGGATTGTGTAGAGGGAAATGAGGGGTGGGGAAGGGGTGGGAGGAAAGAAAGATAATAGAATGAGACAAACATCATTACCCTATGTACATGTATGATTACACAGTGTGACTTACTTTGTGTACAACCAGAGAAACGAAAAGTTGTACCCCGTTTGTATACAATGAATCAAAAAAAATTCCTTGAGGAGTTCTTAAGATCAAGATTTTATAGAGTAGGAGAGGTTGAGAAGGGTGAGAAGAGCTAAATTTGTGAGAATAAGTCATGCTCATTAATGTTCATGGGTAAGGAAGGGAAGGAAAGCCCACCAAAACCTAGTAGAGGTTTTAGGGGTCAAGCAGTTTGCAGGGAAGGTGGTTACTCAGAGGGGAGGGAAGGAAGAAGTTGAGGCAGAACGGTTTAGCGTGAGTGAGTCCTCACAAGTGAGGAGAGGAAGGGAAATTTTGAGAAGTCAAAGATGCTCAGATGATCTCATTCTCAACTTTCTGCTCTGAGACTTGTGCCAGGTGATATGAAAAATTGAATATACACATAAAATATATATAATAAGTATATATTAAAATATTTAATAACTATATTATTAATATAACTACATATATTTCTAATCTCTATGAGATATTAAAATCTCAGGATAGGATAGTTTTTTGCCTTCTCAATAAGATAGGGTTAAAGCAATAGATATAGGTTGAAGCTGGGTCTGACGTTCAAACGTCTGAGGGGAGTTTCTTTAAGAAAAATTGGTATGTGGCTTGGAAGAGATGGTGCCAGTGAAGGAATCTGAACCTCAAGCTTCATCAGTGTCAATGATAAGTAAAACTCTGGTTGTTGAAGGAGCTTGCTTTAGCCCCTCTTGACTTGGCTGTTGAAGAACATGAAATCAAGGATGTATTACAGGCTGCTGGGTGGGCTCAGTGGTAGAGCATGTACTTAGCATGTGTGAGGTCCCGGGTTTAAACCCCAGCACACCCATGCACCATTAAATGGACAGTCTCACTAGTGGACTAGTGTCTGAGGTATGCCAGACTGTCTTCTGAGTGTTCTGGGACTTTCCTAGGTATCGTTGGAGGCAGAAGAGGAGAAAGATCCCATGTGGGATCCAGGATGGGTAAGGACACTTAGTAACCTAGGAATTTCCCAAGTCAAGAGGAATTCAGAAGGACTCATCATCCAATAATTTGACTAATGAGGAGGAGCCAGAGAACCCCAATTTTGTCATTTATATTGTGATCATTTTTGATAATAGGGGTGCAATTTCATAAAAAATCAGGGAAAATTTAAACTCTTTACTAAGAAATTAGCCAAAGAAAATTTTATTTCAAGGACAGTACATGCAAACTTGTACTTACTTGCTTTCAAATTAACTGAATTCTCCATTACTTCTGTCAAATGCACTGAATAATGCCCAAGGCAGACTTGATGTAATATTGTGTCCTGTAAGTTCAGACAAGTCTCCTCCCTAAGATATCTGTGTGCTAATCAAGGGTCTATTCCTAAACTTGTTTATTATTTTAATTTTTCCTATTTTTGTTATTTAATTTAATAATGCATAAATTATGAAGTATAAATGTGAAAAGAGATTGTTGATTCTCTAATCAACAATTGTTGATAACCTAAGTTAAATGCTTAGGTAATACTTGATAGAGGAGAGACACTAGAAATACAAAGACATGTAATGAAAGGGATAAACAAAATGTAAAACTGAAGAAATATTTTGCATTCAAATAACTTTATAAGAACCCCTAATTAGGTTCTTATTTTAATTTAAAGTCACTGAAATAGGAAAAAAATAAGTAATACCCATGGCTGTGGTTTACTATGAAGTTACTATGACCTGAATACACTCAGCAAATCCTTAATAAAAGATTTAGGCCTATGTCAAAATATTTCACTTTTTAAAATAAGTTTTTATATTTTAAATGGAAATCATGGGTGTAAGATCCAAATGTATCATTGTTTCAATACTTGTTGTTTTAAGTGACTTTTTAAAATAGCTGACCAATACTGGTTTCAACTGCAAAATAATATAAAACGTGACTCTGACATTATTTCCAAATTCTTGCTCATTAGGATTTGCTAAGACCCTTAGTTAGGTATTACCAAGTGCATCTTTCCTATTTGGGATCTTATGAATTTCCTCTCTTGCACTCACATCCTCATGCTTGGCTAGTCTCTTCTTCTGCCCCATTAATATTCTACGTAGAAATGGCCACTTCCTTGTATCAGGGCTTTAATAACAATGGCACAGGAATCTCCATGACTGCCTGACTTTGCATATGAAATAGCAATGTTCTTGTTAATTGATTTCTAATGATTTTTTGCTTTCTGTTAATGCCTTCTGCAAAATGCCTGCTGCAGTCACTTGTTATCCAGGATTAGCTTCTGTGCCTGCTTGCTGGTCCCTTGAGCTCCCTGCCTCTTTCTGAGCACTTTTGCCTGCTGGCTATGTGGGGTGGCCTGACGTCTTTTCTGTCTCTAACAGGGAGAAGAAAGATTTAAACTCTTTAAACTTTAAGGGAAGAGTTATACTCAGAATAAACTCAGTTTTTCAAAATGGACTTATGGGCAGAAACATGAGACCCAAAAAGTTAAAAAATGGTAATTAAATACAACTATTTTGTATTATGAAAAACTGGGAAATGGGAAAATAGGTGTCTGTTCCCTGGAATTGATTCATTGAATATTACACGGTTATTGAAGATGAAATATTTGAGAACCATATAGCAGGTCACCCCAAAAAGATTTAAGGTCTTTGAGAAAGAAAAGGTGAAATTGTAGAAAAGTGTCCTGAAAGAGGAAATTGCTTTAGAAGAAAGTAAACAGGAAAAGAATGAAGAAATTAGAGATAAAGAAAGCTAACTGGCATGCGCAGAGACCTGCTTTGGGCAGGCAAGTGGGCAGAATGGTTATTTTTTGACTAGGGGCCTGGTCATGCAGACTGACTTAAGAGTTTTATAGGCGCCAATCCAGAAAAACAAGAAAGATTCATTCATGGTGATGGCCACTCTTAGTGTGGGGTATGTAAATGCCCTTGGTTTGGAGTGGAGAACAGTGTGGGAAATATTTTTATCTGGAATTGAGTTCACCCACACACATTTTCTGTCTTTTGTCATTGTTTGACCTGAAAGATGTTTAAAACCCAACCATTCTGAGATAAATTGGCTAAGTTGCATAAAATAGAGAAATAGGAAGGACACACTGACCCAATGATTATGGCTGCAGGAATAAAGCAATTATTTTTGGGGAATGGAATGCCAACACAAAAACCTCGTGGTCTCCATCATCATCACCACACTACGGTTGTTGTCACTGTCCTCCTCATCCTCACTGACATGGTGGTTTCTCTAAGTGCCTGCAATGTTGTGATTTTCTGGTTCCTCATTCTCATGCACTATTCTGGAAAACTATTTTAACCAATAGAACATGGATGAATTATAAACAGTTTTTAGCCCAGATATTAAAGACCTGTCCATCTCTGATGTTGTTAATGAAATAAGCACAATAGATTCAAATTTTCCTTAAAAGCTAGGACACAAAGAATCAGCCTTTTCTCTCCCTATGTCAGTGACTACAAATGCTCTGACAGATTCTGAGTGGACAGACCCTGATCTGGTCACCAGCTTTCTAAATCCTAATACTGTTTATCAATTAGAGAACCAGCTTGTAGGACACAGATTCTATCACATTCGAGGATTTAAGTTCTTTGCTGTTCTGGCAAAGTTATTTGGGTAGAAGTGAAAGTGTGCAAACCATGTGAGCTTAGTCAATGTCATAAATGTTTTTGAGTTATTTCTGAAAATTTATTTCTTTTGACTTTGATTCAGCTACTGAGAAAGACTGACCTTTTATGTCTTTATGTTTATATTCCTGCAGCTAAGGGCATGCAGATTCTTTACATGTCTGACTTCAACTTGACAGTCTCTTGAACTTTGCAGGCTCTGCTCCCATTATCTGACACAATAATTTGATGAGATCCAAATGCTATGACTGGCTATGGTACTAACATTTTCACCTTTAGGACATCTAGATTTGCAAGATTACTTTTTTATGAGCCCACTCTTAGAGGGCTAGCTATCTGATTAAAAAGGAAAGGAGAACATACCTCATCTGAGGTATGTTCATTTGTGTGCATTCTCAAACAGAATTAAGCAACTTAGATAAAAATGCAAGGTAAAACTCCCCTTCCTTTGTAACAAGAGGTCAAGGATACCTATTATACCTTTTATTCATTAACTAAATGATCTCATTTTGCTCTCATGTGTGCAGAGTGGTATCTCTATTTTATTAAGAACTTTAATATGTTTCCATTTGCTATTTTTCTCATATTTAAAATAGTGAGATGGAAATGCTAATGATATGGAGCTGGAATCAAGACTTTAATATTCTATAAACAACATTGCCTTTTAATTTTTGTTTTCCACAGACAATTATTCTTGAGCTACATCACCCTTTCCTTTTCCCCACCAAGATTAATCATTAAAAAACAGCTTCCAAAAGTGATTTAAATTTGGTATAATTGCTATTGATCATCAGTGAATCATAGAATATTATGTTTGTCTATATATTTATCTATTCACATATATAGACATATATATATACATATGCCTATATATCTATATACTATATATGTATATATTCTATATATGTATATTATACTATATACTATGTTTGCATGTATATGATATACATACTATTTATTTTTATATGATATGTATGTGTACATATCATATATGTGTCTACATATACATATAGTGTGTGTGCATGTGTTTGTTTTGAAATATGTTGTAGATTCTAATCAAGGGGAAAAAATGCATCCTCAGATTGAAATAGAATAAAGATGCTATCCCTTGATCTGATGCTTGATATGTTACCTTGAGATGGCTATGTTGTTCTTGTACACATGTTTTTTTGTATGTATTCATTTTATCTTGAAATAATGTCTCACTAAGTTGCTAAGGTGGCTTTGAATTTGCAATACTCCTGCCTCAGCCTCCTGAGTTGCTAGTGATGCAGACCAGGTACCCCCCCCACACCATACTTCTAACATATAAGCTTCTCCAGGGACACCTCCCCACCATAATTAAGCTTCTTGTCAGCAGATGATTACAAAGAGCATCTACAGGATTTCATAGGAGTTCTGCAGAGAGCTCAATGTGGTTTGAAGCTTCCTCTTTCTTATAAATGCTAGGTTTACAGACAAAACTTGTGAAACCTGTCTGACATAAAATATGGGACAAAGAGTAACTATGATGTACCCACCCACTGTCATGTAACCACCCTGCTAAGTATAAATCTAAAAGAATTTTCAGACCTGGAGTCCAGAGACTTTTAGGCATTAGCCCTTCTTAACCACTGCAGCTTAAATAAACCTGCTTCCTGAAAATTCCTTCAATGTCCAGGCTCATCTGTCCTACATCACTAGGATTATGTGTATGCTTCTGGCTTGGGTACATGATCTACCTCTATGGGAACAACAAGGATATGCTTAGCTCTTTGGGGGGAAATCATTACTATGTGATGAATTTCCTGGTCCTTCATGTTCATGTTGGGAGGTGGGGTTGGGGAAGATACAAATGTGTACTATTATTAGGTTTTGTGGAATTCCTTCACTCCTATAACATATAAAAATTCTAATTGCTGATATGATTTTCTTAATATGGTCATTTTAAACTAACATTAGATTTACTAAACAGTTGTCATTGTCTTCACGTTGACTTGGAATCCAGGCATGGTGACTGGAGGCTCTGAATTCAACAGGATTGATCTTAGAGTCCTTACAAAACAGGAATGGATGGAACAAAGGTTACTCCTGTACAATCATCTGTCATTATTTGCTATATGACTCTTGCTCTCAAATTTACAAACTTGCCCCTGCCACCTTCAGAAATGTGAAATGTGTATACTTCTACCTTGGTCTAGCTTTCTTCTTAGAGCAGGTTCTCCATTCAGTCCTGTTTCTGAGCCTCCATGAAGTCAGATGGGAAGAACTGCTAAGACACTACCATGTGGTGCAGTGAGTTTCTTTAAGCACCGGATTCTCAAGGTAGAGAGAGAAGCAGCTCTGATCCTTGAAGGATAACAACCCAGTTGTTAAAAAGGAGGGGCAATTCTGAATATATCAAACCTCTCAGTCATCTTGTCTTTGGTCTGGTTCAAGGCTGAGAATGCTGTAATAAATAAAAGATTGAAAACCCAGGTTTTTCCCACCATGGTTTCTGAGGCTCCTCGATGGCACAGTATTCCAAAGCAGGTGTGCTAGGGCCATCTACAGTCATTGCAGGCACCTGCAATGCCTGTAGAAGTGGTGGCTGCCATTGCCTCCATGCAGGCAGCATGCCCTTGTCACTTCAATGGCTGCTGCAGGCCTTCCTGCTGCAACCAGAACTGGGCAGTGGATCTGTGGTCCCTGTGGCATCCTTCACCCTCAGCCCTGGCACTGACTTCATAAGGCATTCCTCAGATGGCCTGAAATAAAGGGGAGTCCAGGGATCCAGGCCGTATTATAGCTTGGAGGATTTGCCTGTAAAGGACAGGAAACATTGGCTGAGGATTCCACAATTATTTGAGTTCTTGCAGAGTGAGGGGGTATAAACCCAGAGATATTGAGCTATTATTAATTTCTCCTTGGTGTATTATACTCATTTATAAATGCATAGCATTCAAATCATATTTATCAATTATTCATTTTGTATTTAATTATCATATAGTAGGAACTACTTCTGAGCTCTCTGTTCTGAACCAATTTATCTCTTATTCCCACATCTTCATTACATTTGAAATTATTTTGACTTGAAAATATGAATTTTCACCTCACAGATTTAATTTTTTGCACTACTCCTCACAATCACCTTTGACATTCTTTCCTTCTTGTTATTTCGGATGATATAGATTTCTGTCCTTGGCAGATTTAAGATAGGAAATAAGTGAGTCATTAACAAATTCATTCTCATGCATACCTACATGCATTCATGAACAAGCTCGGAGGCTTGCACTTCCATACGACTTGGTTGCTTTGCCATGACTAGCAGAATGAAGTTTGAATTCTTTAACAGTGATTTCTACAGGATTGCAAAGTCTGAGCTGAATTTTCCTTTCCACCAATACCTTGACTCTTCTCACACTAAACTGGTTTACTCCTTCCAAGGGATAGCTCTATTTTTTTTAAAGTGTTTTTGCTCATTCTGTGAGCTGTTTCCAATTGCTCGTCATCCCCCAATTTATCTACTAAAACGTATCTATTTTCTCAGTCCACTGCAGAAGAGAAATCACTGGGCCCTTGATGAGCTCTTTCTCCTTTGAACTCTGATCCCACTCACCTGCCCTGTAGTTCAACATGTACCACTTAGTATCTAGCTTCTTTTGGTCCTTTAATGTTTATGCCTTGTATCCTCAACAATGATGTAAGTTCTTTGGTATCAGGGAGAGTGTCTTGTCTATCTTTATGCCCCCAGGCCTTGCATGGTTCCTGGGGCACAATGGGGCCTGAGTAGATGCTTATTACTTGCTTGATTGATTGAAGTGCATAAACCAGGCAAAAGAGGCTAGTAAGGACCTGCAATAGCTTTGAAAAAAAGAGAAATGACAGGAGGGAGAGAATTTCTTTAGTTTTAACTTCAAGGTTTACTGCCAGCCATAGATAAGCTGCTATTGCAGATAAGCTTCTCCAGTCCCAGAACTCTCCCTCTATGCTGCTGTTCCACCAATGATAACACTGGAGGGGCGGGGGGAAGAGTGAGTGCAGGAAGGAATTGGGACTTAGCATCTGCCTCCCTCCCCAAAGCTTGCCAGGAAACTTCCCTAATCCAGTGCTCAGTCAAAATGTAAGCACCTTTGAAATGCTTCCCTGACTCCCATCATCAGATAGCCATAACTACTGGGATTCACTGAGCATTATTTTTCTAGAATCACTTCATTACTTCAACGACTCACACACATATACTTCTTTGCTTCATTTTCTGTTTAGTTTTTCCAACTTCTGCTCTACTTTCTAATCTTTCCTCCACTGCCTCTTCTTTAAATTTGCAAAATTGCATATGAGGGAACTGCTTAGTTCTGCTGGTGGCACATGCATTTAAAGGACTGTTTGGGCTAGATTATCCAGTAGAGTCTCCAGGAGTTAGAATATGCGACTTTACAGTAGAGCCCTGTGTTATGCTGGGAAGTAAATGAGATCAAGTTTGCAAAGTGAAGTGGAGATTTGGACACTAGCTCCTGGAACTGGGCGGTAGAGAGTCCTGAATCACACTACTCAGGTCACAGGTCCTTTTCCCCCTCTTATCAATTATATAATGTAACTGTCTACCCAGCTTAAATTTATCAGATATTAGCTGCTTCACAGGATTGAACAGATTTAATACCATACCTATTCCAATTGGGTCCTTGGCCTTGAACAAGACTTCTGGGAACCCTGGAGTTAAGCCACCAAGAGCTTAATTGCTTCAGATATCTCTGCTTGTTTGTAATTTGGATTTTGTTTGCCCCTAGTCCCTTGGGAGTGCTTTATGCTGTTCAGTTAATTGAAAGTGGCTAAAGCTGAATAAGGCAGTCACATTGCAGGGGGCATCTTTAGGATCAGTTTGAGAAGACGATTGAAATCCTCTTGCTTAGTTTAATAATTATCTCTGATTGAGGTAGAATTTTAGTCTTGAGACTAATAGGAGATTCCAAAAATTTTCCATTGGCTTTAGGGAATAACAATTTCCCAAGCAATTAGCTTTACCTAGAGGGTGTTTCTATTAAATAGTGCTGTCGGTGGTGTTAGAAAGTTCAGTAGGAATTAGATGGGGTAGGGGGAATTACATGCAAAAGAGATGGAAGAAAGAAATTGCATTTATGAAAGAATCAGCATGAAAGATAAAAAGGCCACAAAAGATATTTAGAATAATTCAGTAAGCAGAAGAATTAAATAGATGTATGTGGGGTAAATCAAAATATCCTTGAGAATTTTTAAAGAAAATTATCTTTGTAATATAGAAGAAAATCCCTGATGTTAAAAAAATGCTTGTGTTTTAAAAGAATATGAAAAGAAACATTAGAGCTATCATGGATAGAGAAAAGAAAGGGGAAATTTTTTAAAATAAAAAAGCAGATTTTCAATAAACAATAAGTAGAATACAAGTTGTATGTTTAATTTTGTAGGACCACTTTATTCAGTGTGGGTGTGGATGTCTGTCTGTCAACTTAGAGATTCTATAGTTTTAAGGATATATATATTCAATTCTATTATTCTGTTATCTAGGGTGATATTTACCTTTTCTGACTTACATGTTTTGGACTAGATATATATTAGTTATCTTAGGGTTGAAAAATATTCCAACAAGATATAATCTTACTTCTTGGTTAAAATCAGTTATTGTAACCACAGAGTTCCATGGCAGTTAAGTGAGTTTTTCAAAGTCTTTGGAAAAGAAGTTAGTTCTTAGAAACTACTTATATGTCAGGCACTCTGCTGTTTATTTACACAGAACACTGAGTTAGGTGTTGAGAAGTTGTAAGATAAAGGCTGTGTGCACAGAATCTTCTCAAGCTCACAATGACCCTGTGCTTTAGATACCAAGAAAAATACAAAATTGTGAATGCACCATATGTGTGAAAGAAAATACATATTTAGAAAAAAGGGGAAAAATAAAAACATTTTATAAATTTTATAAAGGGGACAAATACCAAACAAAACAAAATTTTAAAAATGTAGAGCAACTTTATTATTTAACAATATACTGTCTCACACATTTCTGTAACTTGTTTGACTTTTGGTATGATCAATAAATATAAAAATACAAAATTAATCTGAAATCAAGGCATACACAAAAGCAAATCAAATGCATTTATAAATTGTGACTATATTGTATTGAGTTATGTAATTGTGTAATCAAATTATTTTTAACTTGCAAACATTGACTCCCTGATCAATATATATGGAGGATTTTGTCACTAGAGTGCTTTTTTCTCCAGGTACTTACGTAACTTTAATAACAATTGGCTCACTGATTTGTTGAAAGTTGCATCAGATCTGCTAGGATATAGTGTAATACTTAGGGATGCACACCACAGACAACTTCACATTCTAAAGTCCTATCTGTTCATAGTACTGTTACAGGTATGTGCTCTGTAACACATTGGGAAGATCAATTTAGTACAAAATTCCATTTAAAAATGCACTATAAGTTTATAATTGTATATGATGCATTATTGGGCATATTTCTGACAGGTAGTAACTTTTGTTTTGACTAAGATTCATAATAATTGAATGCACTGTTTATAATTTTGTACCACTGATGACTGAAAGACATTTCCATAGGCTGCCTCCTGGCTGCACACATTTCAAACCTATTTCTCCTCTATTCTACTGAGTGCTGTAGGGCATGTTTACATAATAGGACCTCTGATACTGTGTCATTTATACCATGGCACAGGTGAGCTCACACAGTGAGAGGTGCAGGTATTCTATACTAAGATGGCTAACAATAAGTTCCCAATACTCAGAAATGATTATGCAGTACATAATACATATTTCACTGAACCCAAATGAATTGCATCCTGCACTGAAATTCTCCTTTGCAGGATTCCCCAAATGCCCAGTCACTCCGATGCCATTTTCCACAAAAAGAATATAGGGAAATTAAAATACAAGTATAAAGATACAGTGGTCTCTATTAAATAGAGTTCAACTCTCTTTCTTTTCCAAATTTTACATAAACATGTGACCATCTGAACGTATTTTTGGAACCCCTTCTAGGTCTTTGTAACAAGTGGAAGTTCCTGACTCCTAAGTTCTGCTCATCTCATGAAAAATCCATTACTGGCATGGAGTGATTTATTCAAATAATTCAGGAAAGATTTCTACAGAAATATTATGACTCAATTTTCCAATTAAATTTCAACATTTCTAATTTCCCTTTGACTGTCTCTTCTATTTTTACCCATGAACTAACTTACATCTTTTATGAATTATAATTTTCCACCTATTGTGCTATCATACCATGTATACTCCTAGAAAGCAACCACTGTTATAAGCCTTCCTGTCTTCCAATATACCTAACTCAGTGCTTTGCATAATCCACAAATAAATAGTGAATTGATCAGGAAGGAATTAACTAAACAAACCCCAAATTGACTATCTTTCCCCTGTAGCAATAAATGTATCATGATTGCTCTGAGAAAATCAGGCATTAAATTAAAGCAGGTGAGATGGCTTGGAGGGTTTAAAACATCACAGCCATTGACAGTGAACCTCATGGCACTATCTGGGGTTCCTACAGTAGGGCTGAAAACAGACATGATGACTGTTCTTTGGGCTTTATGATAGGAATGGTAAAAACTAATACTACTTTAAAAAAATAAATTTTATTGTGTATATTGAGATTTGCAATGTGGCATTGTGAGGTACATATAGATAGTAAAGTGTTGCTATAGTGAAGCAGATGAATATATCTATTATCTCACATAATTACTTTTTTGAATAAGAGCAGCTAAAATGTGATTATTTAACAAAAAATCTCTAATACAATTTTATTAACTTGGGTTCCCATGTTTTATATGAAAGCTCTAGAATTGTTCACCCTACATATCAGCTGTTTTATATCCTTCAACCTATACCTCTCCAACCCCCTCACATTGCTAACTATTATTTCACTGTATATCCCTGTGCAGCTGAGCCCTTTTAAAATATTTCACATATATAATTCAATATTTTTTCTTTCTGTAAGGCTTATTGAACTTAGTATAATATTTGCCAATCTACTTATGTCAAATCTCCTTCTTTGTTTAAATCTGAGAAATATTCCATTGTTTTTCTTTTGTGTGTGTGTGTGGGTGTGTGTGTGTGTGTGTACATATACAACATACATACCACATGTTCTTTATCCATTTATTTGTTGCTGAACAGTTAGATTGTTACCAAATATTTTCTATCACAAGTAATGCTGTAAAGAATATGAAAATGCAGATATCTTTATGGGGTGGTGATTTAATCGTTTGGGTTATATATCCTGAAAAGGATTGCTGGATCACATGGTAGTACTACTTTTCCTTAAGAACCTCCATGCTGTTTTCCACACTAGCTGTGCCCCAGTCTACTTTCCTATCAACAATGTCCTAGTGTTTCCTTTTCCTTTTTCTAGCTTCCTCAGTCCTTGTTATCTTGTCTTTTGGATTATAGCCATCCTAAAGGTTGGAGGCAACATCTCATAGTGATTTTAATTTTTATTCTCATTATTGGTACTGTTGAGCACCTTTTCATAAACCTATTGGCAATTTTTATGTCTTCTTTGGAGACATGTTAATTCAGATCCTTTGCCTATTTTTACTTGTTTTTATGCTATTGAGTTGTAAGTATTCTTTATAACTTGGGGATACTATTGCCTTATTGGATGTGCAGTTACAATTGCAATCTTAAATAGCCTTTTAATTTTACTGATTGCCTCCTTTTTTTTTAGCAGAAACTTTTTAGTTTGATGTAGTACCATTTATTTATTTTTGTTTTTGTAGCCTGAGTTTTTGGTGTGCTATCCAAGAAATCAGTGTCATGATCAATTTTTAGGAATTTCCCTCCATGTTCTCATCTAGAAGTTTTATGGTTTCAGGTCTTATATTTAGTTATTTTATCCATTCTGAGTTGATATTTATGTGTAGCCTAAGATATAATCCAGTTTCATCCTTTTGCCTATAGAAACCCAGGGTTTAATAGAGTACCTGTTATTGAAAAGACTATCCATTCCCTATTGGGATCTCTTGGTGCCTCTGTCAAAAATTAGTTGACCATATATGTTTGAATTTATTTCTGGGATCTCTATTTTATTCCATTGGCCTGTTTTTCTATTTTTATTGGCATTACCATACTGTTTTGTTTTTTTTTTATAGAAGTGTAATATAATTTTAAATAAGTAAAGTGTGATGTCTCCAATTTTCTTTTTCTTTCTTGGTATTAATATTTTTGGGGGAGGTTGTTTTGTGCTTTTGCATGAATTTTAATTTTCCCCCTTTTTCTGTAAGAATGCCATTAGAATTTTTATAGGGATTGGATTCTACATCGTGTACAACCATAGAAATGCCATGATGTACCCCATTTGTGTACAATGAATCAAAATGCAGTCTGTAAAAAATAAAATAAAATAAATAATTTAAAAAAATCATTATGAAAACTCTAGTTAAAATATCAGGATCAGATTCTTCTGAATAATTGTACACTGCAAAGATTATGCTTATTGTAGATAAATAAAATATATAAAGAAAAAATCTGTATCTTGCTTCTAGGTAGTATCAATATTTTCACAACAATAAATATCCTGATCCATGAACATGTGATATCTTTCCATTTATTTGTGTCTTCCATTTCTTTTATCAATGTTTTAGAATTTTCAGTGTGTAAATCTTTCACCTCCTTGTTTAAGTTTGTTCATCGGTGTTATGGTTTGGATCTGGAATGTCTCTCCAAGTTCATGTGTTCAAAGCACAGTCCCCAAAGCAGAGAAGTTCAGATGTATGCTCTTTAGGCAGGGATTGGATCATGAGGGCTCTGATCTCATTCGTGGATTAATGCTGGGTAGATGACTGGGAAGCAGAACCTAGTTGGAGGAAGTAAGTCACTGGAGACAAGTTCTGGAAGACTTTTTCTGACCCCTTCCCTGCCTCCTCTTTCGGCTTCCCAGCTGCCATGAGTTGAGTAGCTTTCTTCCACCATGCCCTTCTACCATGATGTTTCTGTGATGTAGCAGTCTGATCATGGACTAAAACCTATGAAACTCTGAGCCAAAAATAATCTTTCATCCTTTAAGTTGTTTTTGTTCGGTATTTTGTTCACAACTATGCAAAGCTGATTAGCCCACTTGGTATTTGTTTATTTTTTGATGCTATCAAAAATTGGATTGTTTTCAGGATATCTTTTTAGACATGTCATTACTGAAAACTAAGACTTATTGAATGATTATTTTGAGGCTGTGTTTTTACAGACATTAAGTCATTTAACTCTAAAGAAACCTTAATAGATAGATCCCATTTTTAGAACCATATTACTTCTGAGTCACCTTAGGCACAGAGGTTACAGTTACTAATTTAGGGAAGCCATGCTCTGAAGCACTAAGCTTTACTGCTTCACAACAATCCTGTAAAATTCAGGAAACAATGGAGTTCCTTTAACTCAGCATCCCTTCCATTGATCACTCAGTTAAAATGCTCTCCTGGTTTCTGAAGATGTGAAAAAAAAAATACAAAATTTAAATTTATCTTTACTGCTTCTAAAGCTCCACTAAAGTCAGACTGAGGAATAAGAAAAGAAGAAACTCACATGAATAGAATATACAGAAGGAGAGACAAATTTTAGAATCCAGGAAACAGGCATAGCAAAGAAAAGAAAATCAAAACCCAAATTATCAGGGAGGAACCATAGAAGCTGGATAATTTGTGTTAAAGAAATATAGAAAGTCACAAGAGCTGGGAGGCTTCACATGTCCCCGAATGTAAGTGGGTGGGGGGTAAAAACAGAACTGTACGGAAATTTCCATAACAATCATATAGAGAAATAGATCCTTTCTCTGTCTTGTTTGGGATGTCGATATAATGTATAATAAAAATTGGCTCTTCCAGTGAGGTAAACCACAATAAGAAATGGATATAATTTAAAATTTACTTCTTGAAACACACTGAAGAGCTGAACATCAGTGATGAGTTAGTTGGGCTCAAATGCTCGAATCTAGAAGAAAGCGTACTCATGGTAAAGTCATTGCTTCACTGGACTTCCAATCCTGGCCACTTCATCTGCAATTTTGTATTTTTTTTTATCCTATTTCTACCCATTCCTCCAGGGTACCTTATAGTGTACTACAGTCCAGTACAGGGACATGAAATAAAGTGCCCATGTCCTCAGTAGGAGACTCTGGAGGTCAGAGTTGCTTCCTGGTCTCCACCACTGTGATGCTATAAAACAGTAATATTTGATCAAGTCCAAGTACAAGTGACCAGAGTGGGTTTTGCTTCTGATGGTTTTCTAATTTATACTTTCTGTGTTCTGTTTTGTACAACTGGAGAACACTGAAATATTTTGTTATGCTCCATTATTTTTATGTAAATGATAGAATATATTAAAGATAATCTTCTATATATTGCTTTCTCCACCTCATGATATATTACGGAAACCATTCCATATATGTTCATAGGGATTTGCCTTATCATTTGTGTAGCTGTGTAGTATTCCACTCTGTGTGTGTACTGCAGTTTATTCACCCATTCTCCATATAGTTAGATACTTGGATAGTTTTTCAACTGTAATTAAAACAATGTTGCTACAAAATACACTAGTACATACATTTTTCATATTTTTGCATATGCAGGATAACTTTGAGTCAAAGATAAATGCATATGAATTTTATTAGATATTGTCAAATTCTCTTCTAAAAAGTTATACCAGTTTGTATTCCTACCAACAGCATATGACAGTACCATTCCCCTGCAACCTTATCAACAAAGTAGATTTTTATACTTGTAAATTTTTCACTAATCTGATAGGTAAAAATGAATTTAAGTGTTGCTTTGCTTAGCTTTTCTTTAACTCTGAGTTTGAATGTCTTTATACATGTTTAAGGGGCTGCCTTGTATCTTTTACTGGTAATGTTTTCCTTTCTTTTCTGCATTTTTTTTCCATCAGAGTTTTTGGTTCCTCATCATTTGAATTTAGTACTTCTTTATATATTAGGGATATTATCCTTTTGCGATATGTTGCAAAAATCTTTGAATTTGTCAGTTGTCTTTTGACTTTGCTTTTGACATTTATTTTGTCATTCAAATATTTTGTAAAAAGTTTATGCCATTAAATTTATCAATCTCCTCCTCCTGGTTTTTTACCCTAATTACAAAGACTTTTCTACACTAAAGTAAAGAGGAATTTGACTATGACTTTTTCTATTTATGTATATAATTTATTTCATTTATGTTTTTGATCTATTTGAATTCATGGTTTAAAGCACTGATACGGGGGATTCAAGATGGCAGACTAGAGGGTGGCTGCATTTCATGTTGCTCCAGACTCAGGACTCAAGAAGAGGGGATATAGAGAGACTTGGGACCAACTCAAAGCAGCCGGGTGAGTCTCTCCCATTGGGGAGGCGTCCCGGACGGGACAGTAGCCCTGAATGCAGGGATCTTTGTGAAGTAGAGCTGCCCGGCGAGACACCCCTCTCCCCACTGGAGCAGTGAACACGGACAACTGGGAGCATCAGAGAGGAGGCCGCTCAGCACAGCGCTGGGACTCAGAGCAACCCACCGGGGCTTTGGGAGGCTGCCCAAAGGAGGGAATGCATGGTGAGCTGTTTGGACTGAAAGTGACCACTCCTGAAAACTGGGGGCTGCCCAGAGGAGAAGGAGAAGCACGGTCTCGGCACGTCGCTTGGACTTGGAGCAGCTGCGCCAGGGCTCTGGGCGGCTATCCGGAGGAGCAGTGTGGACACAGGACTCAAGAAGAGGAGATATAGAGAGACTCGGGACCAACTCAAAGCAGCCGGGTGAGTCTCTCCCGTTGGGGAGGTGTCCCGGATGGGGCAGTAGTCCCCGAACGCAGGGATCTTTGTGAAGTAGAGCTGCCCGACGAAGACACCTCTCCCACCGCTGGAGCAGTGAACGCGGACAACTGGGAGCATCGGAGAGGAGGCCGCTCAGCACAGCGCTTGGACTCGGCGCAACCCACCCGGGCTCTGGGAGGCTGCCCAAAGGAGAGGGTGCGCGGTGGGCTGTTTGGATTGAAAGCGACCACCCCTGAACACAGGGGCTGCCCAGAGGAGAAGGAGAAGCACGGGCTCGGCATGTCGCTTGGACTTGGAGCAGCTGCACCAGGGCTCCGGGTGGCTATCCGGAGGAGCAGCGTGGTGAGTGGTTTGGACTCAGAGCAAGTGCTCCTAAACACAGGGGGGTTGTCTGGAGGAGGAGGAGGAGTGTGGCGGGGTGCTTGGGCTCTAAGTGACTGCACCAGGGCTACGGGTGGCAGTCGGGACGAGGAGGTGCACAGTGAGTTCCTGGGACTCGTGATGAACGCACCAGATCTCTGGGTGACAGCCTGGTGGAGGAGGTGCACGGTGAGTCACTTGTACTTAGAGCGACCGCACAGAACACCAGGCAGCTGCCGGAGGAAAAGGCGTGTGGCGGGTCACTGGGACTTGGAGCGACTGTAAGGGGCTCCAGGTGGCTGCTCAGAGGAGGGGCTGCATAGCCAGGCGATTAGGTGCAGAGCAGGGTCCCAGGACCAAGGCAGCTTCTTGGTGGAAGAGCTGCACAGACAAACTGAGGGGCGGAGAGAAGGCTCCAGGACTGCAGGCAGCTTCTCTGAGGAGAGTCAGCCTAAGGAGATTCGTATGCGAAGGGCGAGGCTTCCAGGCCCAGGATGTAGGTCCGGGACCCTGGGAACATTGCAGAAGAAGGCTGCCCAGCCCAGGCGGAAGTTGTGAATTGAACGGAACCTCTAGGAGGGGAACTGACCAGCGAGACCTCCCCACCAGGTGAGTCCTCCCTACCAGGTGAGGTTCTCCCACAAGGACTGTAAAACCAGAGACACAGGCCCAAACTGGCCTTGCATCAGCCCACATCCTACTTCCCCTTTGGATGACCATTCGTCAGCAAGTGAAGGTACCTCTGCCCACTAGCAGGGAATATACCCCACCGGAAGGCCACCACCCCTAGGGAGTCAGCTTCCTTGTGGAGCACCGCATTATCAACTTCCTCCAAGACTTCAAGCTACTGAAGGCTAAGAGGGGATATACTAGAAATCTTCAGGGACATTATAAGTCAATAGAGGAAATATGCAATATCACAGCGGTCAACTGATACCTGAACAATATGAGAAAACAAGGAAAGAAAATGCTGCAAACAAATCTAGATGTTACATCAATGAAACCCAACGACAGCATGGCAGAAGAAATGACAGAAAGGGAGTTCAGAATGTACATAATTAAAATGATAAGGGAAGCAAATGACAAGATGCAAGAGCAAATGCAGGCACTGAATGATTGCACCAATCAACAGTTAAAAGAGCAAATACAGGAAGCAAAAGATCATTTCAATAAAGAATTAGAGATATTGAAAAAAAACCAAACAGAAATCCTTGAAATGAAGGAAACAATAAACCAAATTAAGAACTCCATAGAAAGCATAACCAATAGGATAGAACACCTGGAAGACAGAACATCAGACATTGAAGACAAAATATTTAATCTTGAAAACAAAGTGGACCAAACAGAGAAGATGGTAAGAAATCATGAACAGAATCTTCAAGAACTATGGGATATCATGAAAAGGCCAAATTTAAGAATTATTGGGATTGAGGAAGGCCTAGAGAAACAAACCAAAGGCATGAACAATCTATTCAATGAAATACTATCAGAAAATTTCCCAAATCTGAAGAATGAAATGGAAGATCAAGTACAAGAGGCTTATAGGACTCCAAATATACAAAATTACAACAGACCGACACCAAGGCACATTATAATGAAAATACCTAACATACAAAATAAAGACATGATTTTAAAGGCTGCAAGAGAGAGGAATCAAATTACATTCAGGGGGAAACCAATACGGATATCAGCAGATTTTTCAATCCAGACCCTAAAAGCTAGAAGGGCCTGGAACAACATTTTTCAAGCCCTGAAAGAAAATGGATGCCAACCAAGAATCTTATGCCCAGCAAAACTTACCTTCAAATTTGATGATGAAATAAAATCCTTCCATGATAAACAAAAGCTAAAAGAATTTACAAAAAGAAAGCCAGCATTACAGAACATTCTTAGTAAAATATTCCACGAGGAAGAGATGAAAAACAAAGAAGCAAATCAGCAATGGGAGGAACTATCCTAAAGGAATTGTCAAATAAAGGAAGAACCAAGTCGAGTCAAAATAAATAAATAAATAAATAAAATGAGCCAAATGACCGGGAATACAAATCATATCTCAATAATAACCCTGAATATTAATGGCCTGAACTCATCAATCAAAAGACATAGACTGGCAGATTGGATCAAAAAGAAATATCCAACAATATGTTGCCTGCAAGAGACTCACCTCATAGAAAGAGTTACCCATAGACTAAAGGTAAAAGGATGGGGAAAAACATACCATGCACATGGACTCAGCAAAAAAGCTGGGGTATCCATCCTCATTTCAGATAATGTGGACTTCGAGTCAAGGTTAGTCAGAAGGGACAAAGAAGGACATTACATATTGCTTAAGGGAACCATAAATCAGCAAGACATAACAATCATAAACATGTATGCCCCAAACAGTGGCTCATCCATGTATGTCAAACAAATCCTTCTCAATTTCAGAAACCAAATAGACCATAACACAATAATACTAGGTGATTTTAACACACCTCTCTCACCACGGGACAGATCTTCCAAACAAAAATTGAAAAAAGAAACCATAGACCTCAATAACACAATCAATAATTTAGACTTAACGGACATTTATAGAATATACCATCCAACCAAGAGCGAATACACTTTCTTCTCAGCAGCACATGGATCCTTCTCTAAAATAAGCCATATATTATGCCACAAAGGGAATGTAAGCAAATACAAGAAGATAGAGAAACTACCTTGTATTCTATCAGATCACAATGGATTGAAATTAGAAATAAATGAAAGAGTAAAAAACAGAAGCTACTCCAACACCTGGAGATTAAACAATATGCTATTACATGATGAATGGATAACAGAAGATATTAGGAAGGAAATTAAAAAATTCTTAGAGGTAAATGAGAACAAAGAAACATATCAAAATCTTTGGGACACTATGAATGCAGTACTTAGAGGGAAATTTATTTCATGGAGCGCATTTAATAAAAGAAGTAAAACTCGAAAAATAAACGACCTAACACTACA
Organism: Sciurus vulgaris; assembly: GCF_902686455.1. NCBI lineage: Eukaryota > Metazoa > Chordata > Mammalia > Rodentia > Sciuridae > Sciurus > Sciurus vulgaris. Next base: position 68,840,936 of record NC_136470.1, on the reverse strand, counting down.
GCTCAAAGCCCTAGAAAAAGAAGAACAGATCACACCAAAAGTAGTAGAGGACAGGAAATAGTTAAACTCATAGCTGAAATCAACGAAATTGAAACAAAAGAAACAATACAAAAAATTGACAAAATAAATAGTAGGTTCTTTGAAAAAATAAACAAAATTGATAAACCCTTAGCCACTCTAACAAAGAGAAGACAAGAGAAAACCCAAATCACTAAAATTCGGAATGAACAAGGAAATATCACAACAGACACGATTGAAATACAAAACATAATTAGAAGCTATTTTGAAAATCTATATTCCAGCAAAATAGAAAATTTCGAAGACATCAACAGGTTTCTAGAGACATATGAATTGCCTAAATTGAACGAGGAGGACATACACAGTTTAAATAGACCAATTTCAAGTAATGAAGTAGAAGAGGTCATCAAAAGCCTACCAACAAAGAAAAGTCCGGGACCAGATGGGTTCTCAGCCGAGTTCTACAAAACCTTTAAAGAAGAGCTGATTCCAATACTTCTCAAAGTATTCCATGAAATAGAAGAGGAGGGACCCTCCTAAACTCATTCTATGAAGCCAATATCACCCTGATACCCAAACCAGACAGAGACACATCGAGGAAAGAAAATTTCAGACCAATATCATTAATGAACATTGACGCAAAAATTCTCAACAAAATTTTAGCAAATCGCATACAAAAATATATTAAAAAGATAGTGCACCACGGTCAAGTGGGTTTTATCCCAGGGATGCAAGGTTGGTTCAACATCTGGAAATCAATAAATGTAATTCACCATATCAATAGACTTAAAGTCAAGAATCACATGATTATTTCAATAGATGCAGAAAAAGCATTTGATAAAATACAGCACCCCTTCATGCTCAAAACACTAGAAAAATTAGGGATAGTGGGAACATTCCTTAACATTATAAAGGCCATCTATGCTAAGCCCATGGCTAATATCATTCTAAATGGTGTAAAACTGAAAGCATTCCCCCTAAAAACTGGAACAAGGCAGGGATGCCCTCTTTCACCACTTCTATTCAACATCGTACTTGAAATGCTAGTCAGAGCAATTAGACAGACCAAAGAAATTAAAGGGATACGAATAGGAAAAGAAGAACTCAAACTATCCTTATTTGCGGATGATATGATTATATACTTAGAGGAACCAGGAAATTCCAAAAGAAAACTTTTAGAACTCATAAGTGAATTCAGTAAAGTAGCAGGTTACAAGATCAATGCTCATAAAGCCAATTCATTTTTATACGTAAGTGATGAATCCTCAGAAAGAGAAATTATGAAAACTACCCCATTCACGATAGCATCGAAAAAAATAAAATACTTGGGAATCAATCTCACAAAAGAGGTGAAAGACCTCTACAATGTTAAGTAGAGAACAGTAAAGAAAGAAATTAAAGAAAACCTTAGAAGATGGAAAGATCTCCCATGTTCTTGGTTAGGCAGAACTAATATTGTCAAAATGGCCATACTACCAAAAGTGCTATACAGATTCAATGCAATTCCAATTAAAATCCCAATGATGTACCTTACAGAAATAGAGCACGCAATCATGAAATTCATCTGGAAGAATAAGAAACCCAGAATAGCTAAAGCAATCCTTAGCAGGAAAAATGAAGCAGGGGGTATCGCAATACCCGAACTTCAACTTTATTACAAAGCAATAGGAACAAAGACGGCATGGTATTGGTACCAAAATAGAAAGGTAGATCAATGGTACAGAATAGGGGACTCGGACACAAACCCAAATAAATACAACTTTCTAATAGTAGACAAAGGTGCCAAAAATATGCAATGGAAAAAAGATAGCCTCTTCAACGAAATGGTTTTGGGAGAATTGGAAATCCATATGCAACAGAATGAAACTAAACCCATATCTCTCACCCTGCACAAAACTAAACTCAAAATGGATTAAGGACCTTGGAATCCGACCAGAGACTCTGCAGATTATAGAAGAAAAAGTAGGCCCAGATCTTCAACATGTCGGCCTAGGACGAGACTTCCTCAACAGGACTCCCATAGCACAAGAAATAAAAGCAAGAATCAATAACTGGGATAGATTCAAACTAAAAAGCTTTCTCTCAGCAAAGGAAACTATCAGCAATGTGAAGAAAGAGCCTACAGAGTGGGAGAATATCTTTGCCACTCATACTTCAAATAGAGCACTAATCTCCAGAATCTATAAAGAACTCAAAAAACTCTACACCAAGAATACAAATAATCCAATTGACAAATGGGCTAAGGAAATGAACAGACACTTCACAGAAGAAGATGTACAAGCAATCAACAAACATATGAAAAAATGTTCAACATCTCTAGTAATAAGAGAAATGCAAATCAAAACCACCCTAAGATTCCATCTCACCCCAATTGGAATGGTGATTATCAAAAATACAAGCAACAGGTGTTGGCGAGGATGTGGGGAGAAAGGTACACTCATACATTGCTGGTGGGGCTGCAAATTAGTGCAGCCACTCTGGAAAGCAGTGTGGAGATTCCTTAGAAAACTTGGAATGGACCCACCATTTGATCCAGCTATCCCACTCCTTGGTCTATACCCAAAGGACTTAAAATCAGCATACTACAGAGATACAGCCACATCAATATTCATAGCTGCTCAATTCACAATCGCCAGACTGTGGAACCAACCTAGATGCCCTTCAATTGATGAGTGGATAAAGAAACTGTGTTATATATATACAATGGAAAATTACTCAGCCATAAAGAATGATAAAATTATGGCATTTGCAGGCAAATGGATGAAATTGGAGAATATCATGCTAAGTGAGATAAGCCAATCTCAAAAAGCCAAAGGACGAATGATATCGCTAATAAGTGGAGGATGACACACAATGGGGTGGAGGGAAGGGTTAATGTTAGGGTTAGAGTTAGGGTTAGGGAGGGGGCAAGTATGGAGGAAGGAAGGACTGTATAGAGGGTAAAGAGGGGTGGGAGGGGTGGGGGGAAGGGAAAAAATAACAGAATGAATCAAACAACATTACTTTATGTAAATTTATGATTACACAAAATGGTATGCCTTTACGCCATGTACAAACAGAGAAACAACATGTATCCCATTGTTTACAATAAAAAAAAAAAGAATAGAAAAAAAAAAACTGTGGTATATATATATACAATGGAATATTACTCTGCCATGAAGAATGATAAAATTATGGCATTTGCAGGCAAATGGATGAAATTGGAGACCATCATGCTAAGTGAGATAAGCCAATCTCAAAAACTAAAGGACGAAGTATCTCACTGATAAGTGGATGATGACACATAAGGGGGAGGGTGGGAGGAGTTAGTGTTAGGGTTAGGGTTAGGGAAGGGGCAAGAATGGTAGAAGAAAAGACTGTTTAGAGGGAAAAGAAGGGTGGGAGGGGTGGGGGGAAAGGGAAAAAATAATAGAATGAATCAAACAACATTACCATATGTAAATTTATGATTATACAAATGGTATGCCTTTACTCCTTGTATAAACAGACAAACAGCATGTTTCCCATTTGTTTACAATAAAGAAAATGAAAAAAAAAATAAAGCACTGATACAATTTTGTATTTTCCAAATAGGTAACCAGTTGTTGGATAATTTATTAAATAGTCTATCTTGTCTCAGTGTTTTAAGTGCTACCTACCTTTATAATAGTCTGAATTTTCACATGTATTTGGGATTATTTCTGGGCCCTCTATAAGATTCCCCTTGTCTATCTGTTTGTTTATACTTCAGTAACACATCATTTGGACTGCACAAGTTTTATAGTTTTTAAAAATTTCTACCCTTGTATTTTTCTCTCTTTAGTGTTCTCTATTCTTGTGTTCTTGATTTTCTATAATGAACACTATTATAGATTTGGATTATTCTTTTCTTGTTTTGGTACCAGGGATTGAGCCCAGAGGTGCTTAACCACTGAGCTACAACCCCAGACATTTTTGTTGGTGTTTTGAGATAGAGTCTTAGTAAGTTGCCGAGGGCCTCACTTAGTTGCTGAGTTTGGCTTTGAACTTGTGATCCTCCTGCCTCAGCCACCCCAGCTGTTGGGATTACTGGAATGGGCTACCATGCTTGGCCACAGATGGGGATTGGACACAATATTTTAATAAGTGCAGCAAATATAAAACACCATAAAACCAAAACTCCAGTTCACTCCATATAATATTATTATGTTCTCCATGAAGAAGGAGATGTACCATCTTCAAGGGCAGTAATCAAGGACCAAGCATTGTACAAGTGTGAAAACTTTAGGCGATGGTCTCACATTTTCCCATTATATTGCGTTCTAATACCACCTCCTCTCTACCATTTTAAAAGTGTGTTATTGCTAAGACAAATATTGTGGAAATTTATGAACAAAGAAGTCAATAAAAATGCTTTGGTATAAAAAAAAGTAAAAATAAATAAAGAATAAAAAAAGAATACAAGCAACAATAAATGTTGGTGAGGATGTGGGGGAAAAAGGTACACTCACATATTGCCAGTGGGAATGCAAATTAGTGTAACCATTATGTAAAGCAGTATGGAGATTCCTCAGAGAACTTGCAATGGAACCACCATTTGACCCAGCTATCCCACTCCTCAGTTTATACCCAAAGGACTTAAAATCAGCATACTACAGTGACACAGCAGTAACAATGTTTATAGCAGCTGGACTCACAATAGCTAAACTATGGAACCAACCTAGGTGCCCTTCAACAGATGAATGAATAAAGACAATGTGATATACATCTATATGTATATATATATATACATATATATAATATATGATGGAATATTACTTAGCTTTAAAGAACAGTGAAATTATGGCATTTTCAGGTAAATTGATGGAGTTAGAGAATATCACCACTAAGCGAAATAAGCCAAACCCCCAAACCAAAGGCCAAATGTTTTCTCGGATGTACAGATGTTAATTCGCAATAAGAGGTGGGGTGGATGCTAGGGAAGAATAGAGTTACTAAATATTAGGTAGAGGGGAATAAAGAGAGGGTAGAGGGTATGAGTGCAGGAAGGAAAGTAGAGTGAAACAGACATTATTACCTCATGTACATATATGACTGAATGACTGATGTGATCCTACAATGTGTACAGTCAGAAAAATGAGAAATTATCCTCCATTTATGTATGATTTATCAAAATGTATAAATGCATTCTACTGTCATGTACAACTTATTAGAACAAATTTAAATATATATAAAATGCTTTGGCCTAACAGGTTGGAGCATGGTCACTGGATTTGTTTGCTGTTATATGGCTGTTCTTTATTTCATCATCATATTGTCATTTCCTTTCCTCCCTTTCCTGGTATCCCGGCAGGAGCTCCCTTTATGAGCAGAATAAGGACTCAGTATGAGCTACTTGCTATGTTTATCGCCACTTGCCTCCTTATTTCTGAACTCTTGGGGTCTGGAGAATTTTTAAAACCAGTGTTTTGGAGGGATTATGGCTTTTATTTTCTTGCTTCATGACACTGCCTTTCATTTGAGGGAAAACTATTTAGTTTGGTCTGTTTTATTTTATGTGTATAAAATAATTTAAGCTTGTACCAGTTTTCTTTTGAGTTGTACCAATCCAGAACTGGGACTTCTAAAGAAAGTCAAGTGTACAGTGCTGAAGAAAAATATCTTTTAAAGCATCATGTTTTGTGTGTGTGTGTGTGTGTGTTTCCTGACTTCTTTCACTCACATCTGTTTGGATGTTTCAAACACGTGGACAGTGGCTGGCCACAATTAAGAAAGAAATAGTTCTTGAAACTAATTTATCAAAAGATGACTTTTTTTTCTTTTTATCACAAAAATACCCTCACATATATTTATTACATTATGGGAAAGCAAGTTGATTGAAGGAGATTTGGCTTAAATTTGGACTCAAAGTATATAGTGATGACAGGCTGATCCATTATGATCAATGTCAGAATCTAATTCTATATTTTCCACCATGATTTTAATTTCAGAAAGAAGAAGCTGTTAATAATAAACTTCCATGAAAAATTAAAGAGATACAGTCTATGTACGTTGAAACAGATGGAAAATTTTGAAAGAGCACTCCAAAATTGCAGGCTCCTTTCATTTTCCTAAAAACTTACATATCAAATATTCACACCAGGATTTTTCTTGTACATCTTAAATATGAATGAAAAAATGTGAACCAGTAGCATCAATTGCAATTCAGTCTTCTTTCTTACTTTTTAAAGATATTCCTTTTTTCTCCTTATGTAGTTTCTCCTTTAGTTACTCTTTATTTAACAATGGCAATTTTTCATATAATTACTTTTAAAATGCTATTCACATACTATAAAATGTACCCTTTTAACATGTATACTTTGGTAGTTTGAGTGTACTTATAGTTGACACCACCATCATGCTTTAGTCAGCTTTTTCATTGCTCTGACAAAAAGGTCTGACAAGAACTTAGAGGAGGAAAAGTTTATTTGGGCTCATGGTTTCAGATGTTCAGTCCACCATGGTCAGCCAACTCCATAGATCTGTGCCCAAAGTGAGGCAGAACATCATGGGTGGAAGGGCATGGTGAAGGAAAGCAACTCAAGTCATGACAGCCAGGAAGTAGAGAGGAAAAAAGCTCTGATCACCAGGGACAAAATATAAACCCTAAACTCATCTATGACCCACCTCCTCTATCCACAACCTGCCTGCCCCAGTTACCATCCAGTTAATACATATCAGTGGATTAATCCACTGATTAGGTTACAACTCACGATTTAACCATTCCATCCCCAAACATTCCTGCACTGGCTCAGAAATGAGCTTTAGAGGGACACCTCATATATAAACCATAATAACCACTATCTAATTTTAGAACACATCACTCCAAAGAAACAAAAATGAACAAACAAACAAACAAAAACTCTGTATTCATTAGCAGTTTAATCCCCTCTTCTCTGCATCCCAAAGGAGCCAGTATCTACTCTCTGCCACTACATATTTGCCTATACTAATATTTCACATGTATATAATCACAATATGTGATCTTTACAACTGGCTCTTTTTATCTAACATAATGTTGAATAATTTTTGTTCATTTAACATGTTTTCAAGATATAGCATGTTGGAGAATGAATCAGTACTTCTTTCCTTTTTATTGCCAAACAATATTGCAATGTGTAGATACACTACAATTTGTTTAGCCATTGTTCAGTTAATGGACATTTGAGTTGATTTTGCTTTCTGGTTATTATAAATCAGGCTATAATGAACATTCATGTACAAATTTCAGCTTTTCAATTTCTATTTTTAAAAAGCAGCTTGGTTTTTTTGACAGGAATTATAGTGAACTGGTAGATGAATTTGAGGCATATTCCATCCTAAAAATGATAAGTCTTCCAGTTCATGAATATATCACATCTTTCCACTTATTCAGATTTTTTATTTCTTAGAGTGAATTTATTTCTAAATATTTTGTTTGATGCTCTTGAAAATGGAATGATTTTCTTCCTTGCTTGTATACATGCTTCATTGCTGGTTGCAATGATTTATGACACCAACTATCCGTAGTTGTACTGCACTTCACAGGTGAGAGGCAGAGTCCTCCAGAAAACTGCTCTCACTTCAGACCATAGCTGTAAGTTCCAGTGATCACTAGGCCTCTTTCTAACCAGCTGGCTACAAATTCTAGGATTTCCACTTAATCCCTCAGGTATGATAACTTGATTTAATGACAGAACTCAGGAGGGTCTGTGTGTATTATTTCAGTCATATCCTGGATAGATGCAAATCAACAGCCAACAGAAGATTCAGACTGAACAAGATTTGGAAGGTCTCAAATGCAAAGCTTCGCTGTGCTCTCCCCATGCATTCAGCACATGGACGTGACACAAGATGCAGAGTACTGCCAACCAGGGCAGCTTGCCTGAGCCTGCAGTCCAGAGGTCCTCTTGAGGTTTGAGTAAGTGGGCTTGTCTGATTGGATCATTTGCCATGTATTGAGTAGCTGCAGTGTAAAAACTACTATGCTCTCCAGTGATGGTACAGAAAAGAATAATCCACTGCTGATTTTCTCAAAGATGTTTTGGCCACAAACATGTTTAAAGAAACCATCTAATCACAACTATGGAAATTAATGAAAATAATAATTTGAATTACCACTATTGAGCATGTAGAAGAAGAATGAAGGGGAAAACTGAAGTTTAAAGATAGTACATAACCTTCTACAAATAAATAAAGACTAAGATAGTAATAGAAATAAACCACCATGATTATTACAAGAATGGTGATCCCCAGAAAGTAATACCAATTTTTGGAAAAGAATGGAAATATTTAAATAAATTTTGAAAAAAATGAAGCTCAGATCTGTTCACATTCTAAGCACTTCTTCATGTGAACTGACTTTTTTTTTACTGAAAATTTAACTTTGAGACATCATCATAAACAAATATAGGGTCAGGACCTTGTCTTCCATTGGCCAGTAGGAATTACACTTAGTGCTGAGGCCAGAGCCCAAGAGCCCCGTTACATGACTTGGCTATAGTTCTAGTATACTCTTCTAGAGGGCTTATGTATATCCTGGCCTTGTGTTTTTCCTTGGTAAATAGTCTTTGAGAGTTACTGAACCACTGTTTCTCAGTTTTTAAAAAAATCTGTAAAAGGGTAATAATACCCTTCATAGAGTCATTGTGAGAATTAAATGAGATAATGTTTGTGAAGGATTGAGAACCGTGCCTTGCACAGAATAATCTCCTGTAAATGTTAGTGCTTATTATGGTTACTTTAACTTTGATATATGTTTCTTTTTTTTAGTTTCATAAATTAAAGTAGGATATTTGCTTTATAGGATAGGATAAGGGGAATTATACTCAGTTAAAAAGGTATCAAAACACACAAAAACCTTTTACAACTAATAAATTCGCCAATTTAGCTTATAAAAGCATGCAAAAATCTGTTAGGTTTCTTTACACTAACAGAGAATCATAAAAGGAAATGAAGAAAACAATATACAGAGTATCATCAAGGAGAATAAACTGGAAATATCACCGAAACAAAACCAGCATATATGGTAAAATATTTTCAGCAAAGGTGCTAAGGCCAATCAATGGAAAAAGGACTTTCTTCAATTTTGGGAAACTGGATATGTACATGTGAAAGAGTGAACATACCTTAAAACAAATATAAGAATTATCTCAAAAAGAAATTGACATCTAGGTCAAAGAACCCCAACAATCATCTTTAGGAGAAAATAAAGAGGGAAAATCTACATAGCATTGAATTGGCAGTGATTTCTTGCATATGACACAGAAGCACAGACACAATAGTACAAACAAATGGAGCTGTGTCAAGCTTAAGCATTTGATTTATCGAAGGACATACTCAACAGACTGAAGAAGTAACTTATAGAATGGAAGAAAATATCTTGAAGTCGCATCTTGGATAACAATGTAATAATCTAGACCATATAAAGAGCTCCTACAACTAAATGACAAAATAAAACTAGATTTAAAAATTGGAAAAAGATTTGAATAGACATTTCTTCAAAGTGGTGCAAAAATGACCAAAAAGCACATGAGAAGGTGCTGAGCATCACTAATCAGAGAAATGCAAATGAAAAACAATATATGCCAGGAACGGCGACACACACTGTATTGCCAGTTCTTTAGGAGGTTGAGGCAGGAGGATACAAGTTCAAGGCCAGCCTCAACAACTTAGCAAGCCCTAAGCACCTTGGTGAGACGCTTCTCAAAATAAAACAAGAAGGGCTGGGTGTGTGCCTTGGTGGTTAAAATGCTCTGGGTTCAGTCCTCTATATGAAAAGTAATCCCCCCAAACCAAAAACCAATATGAATATCATTTCATCCTATCAGGATGGCTATAAAAATACCCAGAAAATAAAAAGTGCTGGGGTGATGGGGGAAGTGAAAACTTTGGGCACTGTTGGGGGGACTTTAAAATGATGTACTGCTATGGAAAACGGGGGTGGCAGTTCCTCAACAAATTCAAAACAAAACTGGTCTATGATACGCAATTCCACGGCCAGGTATCTATCTAAAATGTTGAAAGCCGAGTTTCAAAAAGACAGTTGCATATCCACTTTCACAGCAGCACATTCACAGTAGTCAAGAGGTGGAACTGACTCAAAAGTCCATCAACAGATGTGTGGAGGGGGCACTGTGGTATGTACATGTGAACAGTGATGTACACCATGAAAAGGAAGGGAGTCTTGTCACAAGATACAGCAGGCAGGAATGTTGAGGAGATGATGTTTAGTGAAATAAGATCAGTCACAAAGGGACAAATACTGTGTGTTCCACTTTCATGAGATACCTAAAGTCGTCAGGTTTACATAAAAAGAAAGTAGATTGGTGGTTACCCGGAGGATGAAAATAGAAGTTTCAGATCTACAAGACGTAAAAAGTTCTGAAGATCCCATTTCATATCAGTGTAACTACATAGGCTGAACTGACTGTAGGCTTAGAAATGATTCGGATGACACTCTTATATGTGTTGTTTTAATCACGGTTTTCTTTAAAATTATCTCTTTTCTAGTATGAGGGATTCTAAGTAGGAATTAAAGGAAGCAAGGGGGAAAGCAAAGAGTCAGGAGTTGTGTTCAGTGGGTGAGGCAGTTCTGCTGAAATAGGGAAAAGCCTGGGCAGGTAGCAGAGGTTTCCTAGATTTAGATAACTTTGTAATTGTCAGTTCTAGGTTTAGTGTTGTTTTGAGTATTTCCTTTCATTTATGATTTCATAGATAATCTTTTCCTTTTACTTCTCCTCCTCTTCCCTCCTCCCTCTCCCCTTCTCCTCCTCCTCCTCCTTCTCCTCCTCCTCCTCCTCCTCTTCCATCTCCCCTTCTCCTCCACCTCCTCCTCCTTCTCTTTTGGTACCAGGGATTGAACCCAGGGCTACTTAACAGCTGAGCCACATCTCCAACCTTTTTAAATTTTATGTAGAGATAGGGCCTCACTGAGTAACTGAGGCTGGCTCTGAACTTACCATCCTTCTGCCTCAGTCTCCTGAGCCCCTGAGATTACAGGTGTGTGCCCCCATGCTCAGCTGATTGCTTAGGTATTCTTGTTGGACTTAGCTTCTCCATGGTATTATTATCAAGATTTTGGACCAGAAGTCTCAAGATATTTTTTTTTCTTCTTATACCTAAGTGTAAACTACTAAACAGACGTAGGATATCACATAAGAATGAGACCATGACTCTTCTCTACTTCCCACCCCCATCTTCTTAGATTCATCAGATATGGACATATTTGAAGAAAGTGAAAGTGATGAAGTAATCACCTGACAGCATCAAGTGACAAAGATAATTTTAAAACAATAAAACTACTTTATGATCTATAAATGCATCTATGAAAATTATAAATGTTAGTTTGGCAGTGACTGAAAGACTGGAAGACTTCTCAGTTTCACAGTGGCTGGAATTCTCTTCTTTTTGACTGCCAGGTCTCTCTGGGTCTGGCACAGTGCCTGTCACACAATGTCTGTTCAATTAATCACTGAATGAATGTGGAGCTTCAAGGATAAAAAAAATCTGGCAATAGTAGGATGATTAATAGGATAAGGGAAGATGGCAGTACTGTGTGTAAGGCTTGACCAGCAAACGTTACCCAACACAGTGACAAAACATGCAGAATCAACACGCCATACCCCTCATATTTAAGACAGATACTGGAAAATATTAACTGAGGTCTGTCAGTTAGATGGAATGAAAACGTTGAGGAAATAAGTATCCACCCTAGGGAGGCCAATCCAGGAAAAACTACTAAGTTAAAACAAGATCTGTACAAGATTTTGGTGTACTTTGTAGAACAGGCCATCTTGAAATTCATACACACACAAAATTCTATTGGTTTTATTTTTAGCATGGAAAAATAGGTGCCTTATTTTTATGTTGAAATACCAAAACTTATCACAGTGATCATTTGGGCAATGAAAAGCAAATGAGCAAATAGATATTTATCATGAAATTTGAAAACTGAAAAATGATAAAATAAGATGTTAGAGAAACCCTCCCCACCAAAAAAGGTTGAAAGCAAAGACCTTACAGAAAACCTGAATAGCAAGTCTTTTAAAGAAGCTCTGCAAAGAGGGAAATTATAGAAAGGGAAAGAAGAGTTAAGAGATAAGGACAGGATAGCTCAGAATCATGAGGTCAAGGACATAGCAAACATTAGGCAGACCAAAACATATAACTCAAAGAAAGCCTACGAGAGACTCTAATGCTAATAATAACTTCTTTGAGCACATCCAAGGCAGAAAACCATAGGAAAAACACCACCTGGCAAACGCAGTGTGCAGGGTGCACTTGGGAATGAACGCAAAGAGCAGGGTGAATAAAGAAATTCATTGCTTGGGAGTTTTTTGAGGAAGACCTTAAGGAAACCTCCACTCCCAAATTATCTTTTAACAAAGATGGATCAGATATACTAGATCAAAAGCTGGTGAATATTACATATTTCTGTATGTATTGAAAACCTAGATGAAGATAAATAACAATCATCTATCCCAGTTTTTTTTTTTCCCCCAAGAAAATGCCTTTGTTCCACCTATTGTTACACTCCCTGCTCAACAGGCAGCTATTTGCTGTAAGTATCTCTCGCGGTCAGGTGAGTGCAGACTGAGTCACAGCTAGGTGAAAGGAACTGGATGGTGACTAACTGATCATGTGCTTCAGCATTCCAGACCTGGCTCTGCTTTCGCCTTAACTCTATGCTGCTTCCTTTCTACCTTCCAAAATCTTGGTTGCAGACTATACCCCATGCATATTGCACTCAGCTTTGAGCATCAGAATCTCTCTTACTCTGCTCTCTACAGGTCTATGCACTTGAGACCTATTGCCTATCAGGCTTATGACTATGTTTGCCCAGAACCTGGTGCTTGGTGAGGGTTGTTTTCTCCTCCTTCTTCCCTGTTCTGTAGCTCCAGGTCCCTTAGGTCCTCTTCTGTTAACGACTTGTCAAGAGAGTTTTAAAGGAACTCAGGAGTGAAATTGTGGAGTCATTGGCATAAATATGCAAGCTGCCATAAACAGGCCACTCCGCTGTGTGATTGTTAAGGCGACTCCCAACCATGAGTGAGAAGAGTTCCTTGGGGACCCAGGAGTTACAGACCAGTGAGTCTCATTCTTCGTTGGGCAGCCTGGTGGGATTTGTAACAAAGGATCATTCCACTGATCACTGAAACTAGTGCTTCTGAGACTTTCCCAAAGTGAACTTATACTGGCAGAGAATATTGAACAGGTATACCCTGGGAGTTGAGGGGCCTGATTTGAAGAAGTCTACTGTAAGCAAAAACTGTTTTAATTTTTGTATTTATTTGATGTGCTCCTGTAAAACTTACATTTCAATCCATAAATGTTAGCTTTAGCACCTGAAGTGTCTTTTGGATTCTGGTGCCTGAATAAAGGATGTAGCATGACCTGCCAGATTTTTGCCTGAAATCAACCCTATAAGGTCAGGCAGAAGCTCAAATATGAGAAAAAAAAAGACAAAAGTAATAAGAAACCTTGAACTGATATACGTGGATAAAGGATGAGCATTTCTGTAGCTTGGAATAGAGGTCAGTAAATCATAGAAGCGAAAGATGGATGGTAGTGGTTTTAAAATTCTGCACTTGCTTTTCTTTCATATTGAATTGGACAGTAATTTTTGACCCCTTCATCTCAACAACAGCTCAGCTTACCTGGTGTTGTAAAGTAAGATCAAGAATATAAAAGTTTTACTAAGAATATGTAGCAGAAGACCTATGGTACTGTTTAGGCTTGTACTCCTCCATCCTGCTTTTCCCAGATCTCCAGGACTAGTGGATAATTTCTAGAGAGGAGGTCTCATTTACTGCTACTTTTTCTAAAAGTTAGAAACTGAATCCCTAATTAGTAAAAGTGGCAAATGGAATCTGTAAATACAGCCCATGATGATATCTTCCCCATGTCTCATACTTGGCTGCTTTTACAAGTACCAAGAACACAAACTAGGACCCGCACATTTTCCCTTTCTCTTACATTTTGCCTAATATGGTCACTCAGGGGAACATGAGCCTACCAACCAAAGTAACTAGACTATTGTGAAGTTGAACTATGAAAAGGAAAGACAACAAACTACAATATGGAACAACAGTGAAACTGGGTAACTAAGGAATATGCTCAGGGAGCCATAGAAGATAGGAGGTAGAAAAAAAAAATCACAAAGAATCAAGTGGAAACATTAGATCTAGCAAATCGTAGTAGAAATCAGAGCAAAGCTGCTGAGATAAAAAGTAAAATGAGTATAGCTGAAGAATGAATCAGTGAGCTAGGAGTTTAAATTAAGGAAATCCCTTAGTGAGCGGTAGGAAAAAACAGAACAAAAAAGTCAGAAAGGGAGTAAAAGCAGTAGATGAAGGTAAGAAAAGTCCCAGCAAGAGAAAAAAAATAAAGTTTAAAAATTCTTTCCAGGTATTTGATGACATTTTTTCCTCAAATCTTGTAATAAAGTTGATACCCCAGGAAGATGCACTAGACTCACCCTACAAGTTCTTATATAGCCTTTATCATGGAAAGATCAGGGAAAAGATATATTGATCACATGCTGTGTATGATATAGGTATTGGTGGGGGAAATGGAGGAGATGAGCAGAAGGGCCTGATGTGTAAATAAACAGTTGAACAAACAGAAACCAGAAAATGATTTTTTTTAATTTAAGAATTTCGCCAAATATTTTTGTCAATTATAGTCCATGCTAACGTGTGTGTATACACACACACACACACACACACACACACACACATACACACACACATATACCATTTTGATGTGACTGGTATTGCTTATACTGAGGGAAATCATAGAGTATTAAGAAGTGAGGCCTCAAACCAAATATAAGAAAAAATGCCATTTCTCTTGCTTCATGATTGTTACAGTGTGTCCCTCTAGCTATTTACCATGATTACTCCTATGGAAAACTGTTAATGATTCCTTAGGAGTTTTCAGTGAAACCTCCACATTTGCTAATACATTGAGAGTTTTCTGGTACTAAAATTTCTAGCAGGAGTGCTGAGAAGTTAGCCAGACTGAAGTCATGTAGTTCCATGCCTTCGTCCTGTTAAACTAACCTCAGGCAAGGCATGAAATTGAAGCTAGCACAACAGAGTTTTCTTAATGTTACTCTCTGTAAAATCCAAGAAGTTCACAACTGCTTGAAGAAGATCAAGTATAATATAGAGTCTATGACAGGGAGAGAGAGAAAAATAATATATATATATATTTTAATACTGGGAAATTCTAGAGATTAAAATAAACTAATATTTTAGTAAAGTTAATTTGTTAGAGCTAATAAATTTATTAGAGGTTTGTATGAATTTATTCACAGATCTCAAAATTCCAGACTAGGAGGGATCCTCTGAGGTACAAAAAGACAAATTTATGTGTGACCCATGTGATGGTAATTTCATGTGTCAACTTTCCTTGGCTGTGGGACCTAGCTATTTGCTGAGACATAGTCTAAATGTTGCTGTGAAAGTATTCTGTCAATGTGATTAACATTAATGATTAGTTGACTTTAAGGCAAAGAAGATTACCATAACCCTCAATAATGAGGGTGGAATCTCTCCAATCAGGTGAAGACTTTAAGAGCAAAAATTGAAGTTTCCCTGAGAAGAAGAAAATCTGCCTCAAAACTGACATAGGAATCCTGCCTGAGTTTTCAGCCCCCTGGTTTACCTTCAAAATTTGGATTTTCCAGCCCCCACAATTGAGTGAACTTCTTCCTTAAAATAAATCTCTATTTCTATATGTATCACAATGATTTTGTTTCTCTGGAGAATCCTGAGTGATACACAAATCCAGGGAAATCTCTGGATAAACAGGCATAGACAATTCAAGTTATTTAAATGTAATTGACAGGGACCAGATTTAGATATATTCAAGTTCCATCACTTTTACCTTCTGAGTATCTACTAAATACAATTAATCATTTCTATGGTTAAGCCAAATGGATTAGGAAAAGAACCTCTTCACTAGTGTACTGATTTCAACTCTGCATTTTTATCTATTCCCACTTGCCAGATGGTTCATGACAATTTCAAATAAACATCTAATCCCAATTATAGTTATTACCCACCCCTTGAAGGGCATATGTAGATCTGACATCACTTATTTTTCAGGGTTATTGCACAGGATTTTTTCATTGTGGTTCTCTGGACTCTAGCCCCATACAGATGGCCTGTTATGAGTTTCTTGTCCTATCAGAAGAATTTTGCTATTTTGTGCCCAGAACTTTTTCCTGCCTTTTTTGTTTTGTTTTGTTCTTTGTTTTTGTTTTAAGTTCAGGAGAACTTCTAGTTATCCTTAAAAGAGACTATAGTGTCATATCTTAAGAGGAACAATCCCTGACCTAGACCAGGTGAGACTCTGTTATGAATAAGCTCTCATAGTGCCTTATAGTTCCCATGTATAGTAGTTATCACAACTCAAATGTTATGTATGGTTATGAAAATATGATCGATGTGCATCTCCTCAACTAGAGTGGAAGCTTCATGAGAATGGGAATCATGACTGTTTGTCTTGTTCTCAGAAGGTGATACACAGCCTTTCAATAAAAATTACTGAAAAAAGTACATTTATGAAGTTATGAATTATACATTTAGAGTGATGGAAATTGGAGATATTAAGACTACATCTTAAACACTCAAGTTTGACAAGATATACTGTGGTGTAATTTATAAACAGATGTGTAGATTCAATGAGTTAACAAAATGTGTCATTTTTTTCTATTTATGTGGTAAGTCACAGATTCAAGTTTCAATCATGTAAGATGCTCTGAATCTTGGTAAGCTTAACTTGGTTTCTACTGTGAAAAGGTTAGGTGACTTCAGATTATACTTAGCAGGATATATTCATATATCTGTTATAAAGTTTTGCTAGGCAATCAGTAGAGAAAGGAAGAGGCAACTTAAATCAATTAGATAATTGCTGACTCACAAAACATAAAAGTTTAATGGACACTTTGGCCAGCACATAAAACGTTACTAAGTACATAATAGTGCCGTGCTTAGTGGATAGCTGAGTTGGTTAGACTGGAAAATAGGAAGGGGAAAAATATGAGTCAAGCAAGAGCAAATACACATAAGAAGCTGAGAATCTTGTTTTTCAGGTGATTCAATAATTTTTAAGAACTAGATAATAACAAATATATGTTATTATGGATAAAGTTTATAAAATGCCTGATAATAAGTCTGGTACATTTGATTATTAGTAAAATTAACAATGTAATAAAATTGTAAAGGGCCTATGAAGGTCATTTATCCCAACTTTCTACTTTCCAATGATGGGAAGGGTCCTAATCATCTCAAGAAGTAATTCTCTTTAACAGTTGTTAACTATCAGTAGGCTCACTGTTTCCATGAGAAACTTTTTTCAGATAACTCTGATCTCAAGAACATCACTTCCCTTTGGAAGCCCAGATCCTTATCTCTGTGATTTTCATTCTTGGACCTCAGTTCTGGTCTACAAAGAGTAAATTCAATTTTCTGCGTGTCTTCACCTTTTCCAATAAATAAGAAAGTTGCCATAGACTCTTATTTTCTTTAGAAGAAACAGTCAATCATTAATCATTAAATGTTTTCTTGATAATTGTCTTTTCCCTTTTATAACATTCGGGCCTTTAAAATTTTCTTCCTTAATAAGAACTGAGAGCGAGACCTGTATGTTCTGGAAAGGGCAATATATAATTGAATAATTACTTTTTTGATCAGAAGATTGTACTCCTATTAAAAGTGTTTATATTTGTGTTATTTTCCCCTCAATATAGACATTAAGTGAGCTTGCCTTCAATTGAAATCTAATGCTTTTACCCATAATTTTCTGTTAGACACTTTTCTTTCTCTGTGGTTATGCAGTCAACTTTTATTTTTTATGCTAAACTGTTAATTTATTCTATATATGTAATTTTATGCTATAATTTGTTAATTTATAAAACAAAATCTCATCAATAGCACTTCACTCATACAGATATTATATCTTTAAATCTTCATTTACATTCAATGATACCCAGATTTGTGTGTATGAAAATTATAAGCATACTATTTGTACCACATAGTAATCCAAAATTGTGGAAAAATGCCAATTAAGGCAGAACAAGACAACTGGAGATCAAATCCTCCTCTCAGGCCCACAACCACAATTTAGGCACCTTCCATATGAAACTGTGGTGCATGCAGCTGGGAATCTATTCAACTACTGTCTTCCAATTTCCATTTCTTCATGGTTTTTCCATTGAACTTCACTACGCTCGTCTGAGATTTCATGATGAAGTTTATTTTTAAAAATACATTTGGAAGTATAGGGGATTCTGGTAGTTACGGGAGTGGGATTTTAGGACATCATCCATCATCGGGACCTGGCCTATCTCTGTTGTGGATTGTTCTCTTTTGGGTTGCCCTATTCTCAAGCAGGTTGTCTCCACATGGTGGTCCTTGGAAGATGAGAGCCCGGACTCTGTGCAGCAGAGAGAATAGAGGATTTTTATCAGGGTCAGCTGGTTGTTTTGTTTTGAAGCCATGGGAAATGTCACAGCTTTACTCAGTGGGGGATACCGCACTGGGTACCAAGGGAGGGGGCCAAGGAATCACTTTTATGCATTTTTTCCACCTTGAATTGCTGTGTGGTGTTTTTCATATGTGTAATCACTTATATCTCTAAAAAAGAGAAATGTTGTCCTCACGCTTTCTCTGGCCTGGCCATGCTTTGCTGATAGTGGGGTGCTGCCAGGAATCACTAGCTGCACACTAGTGACTTCTTTTAGTTTTGCTAACACTGGACTGAACTATGAAATGATCCTAACTTCTCAAAGGGCAAAATAAAGTTAATACAGAAAAAAAAAGTATACTTTGAAGTAATGATCATAAAGTATAACTTTTGTTAACACTTCCTCCCTCCTCTTACTCATTATTTTTAAAATATTTTTATTAGTGCATTATGGATATACATAATAGTGGGGTTCATTGTGAAATATTTGACATAATTTGTTCCATTTTAATCCTAAGCACCTCCCCTTTTGCTCCTTTCCTTCCTCTACTAGATGACTGTTTCCTACTCTATTGGTCTTCCTTTCTATATATTTTTTAAATTGGTGTATTACAATTATACTTAAAAGTGTAATTTATTGTGATATATTCATATATGCATATAGCATAATTTGGTCAATTTTATTCTGAAATTCCTCCTTTTTTCTCATCTTTCCTCCCTTGCCTTCAATCCCCTTCCTTTAATCTACTTAGGTTCTCCCTTTTAGTTTCATTTAGATTCTTCCTCTGAAAAATGTTCCTCATTTCTCTCTAGCTTCTGTGTATGAGAAAAAACATTTGACCTTGATTTCTGAATCTGGCTTATTTCATTAAGCATGATGTACTCCAGTTCTACCCATTTATCAGAAAATGACAATTTCATTCTTCTTTATGGTTGAGTAAAACTCCATTGTGTATATATAATACATTTTCTTTATCCGTTCATCTATTGACCGGCATCTAGACTGTTTCCATAACTTGGCTATCACAATTGTGCTGCTGTAAACATTGTGTACCCTTTTCCCCACATCCTTACCAACATGTATTACTATTTTATTCTTGAGATTGTAATTCTAACTAAGGAGAAAGATGACATCTCAATGTAGTTTGATTTTCATTTCCTTGATGGCTAAGGATGTTAAATATGGTTTTATATATTTGTTGACCATTTATACGTCTTCTTTTGATAAATGTATATTTAGTTCATTTGCCCATTTATTTGTTCTTTTGATGTTAAGTTTTTTGAGTTCTTTATATATTCTAGATATTAATCTCCTGTTGTTAAGAATATCTGGAAAAGATTTTCTCATATTCTGTAGGCTCTCTCTTTATGCTCTTAATTGTTCCCTTTGCTATGCAGAAATTTTTAAAATTTAAAGTCATCCTTATTGATTTTTGTTTCATTTCTTGAGTTTTTGGAGTATTATTAAGGAAGATAATATTTGTGCTAACTTGTTGGAGTGTTGATGCAATATTTTCTTATAGAATTTGTAGTACTCTGAACTTATTCCTAGGTCTTTGAGTCATTTGAGTTGATTTTTGTGCTGAGTGAGATAAAGGCTTCTAGTTTAATTCTTCTAGATACGGTTAAATATTTTCCCAACATTATTTATTAAAAAGGCTCAGGAGGCTGAGTCATTAAGATTGTGAGTTCAAAGCCAACTTCAGCAACTTGACCAGGCCCTAAGCAACTTAATGAGATCCTGTCTCTAAATAAAATATTAAAAGGGCTGGGAATGTTGCTCTGGTTAAGTGCTGAGTTCAATTCCTGTTACCAAAAAGAGCTACTTTTCTGCAAGTACATTTTTGACACCTGTGTCATGGATCCCATAACTGCATCTATTTGAATCTATTCTATTCCACTGGTCTTCATGTTGTCTTTGATGCCAATATCATACTTTTTTGTTACTACAACTCTGTAATATAATTTCATACCAGGCATCGTGATGCCTCGCATTGCTCTTCTTGCTCTCAGTATTGCTTTGTCTATTCTGTCTTTTATTTTTCCTTAGGAATTTAGTACTATTTTTTTTTCTACTTTTGTGAAATAATGTCATTGGTATTTTGATGAGGATTGCATTCAATCTGTAGATCACTTTCAGTAATATGGGCATTTTGACAATATTAATTCTGCCTATTCTAGAGCATGGGAGTTCTTTCCATCTTTAGAGGTCTTCAATTTCTTCAGTCTTCTAAAATTTCAGTGTAGAGGTCTTTCACCTCCTTGGTTAGATTTAGTCCCAGGTTTGTTCACTGTTTTTTTTTTTGTTTTTTTTTTTTTAATTTTTTGAGGCTATTGTGAATGGAATTATTTTCCTGTCTTTCTCTGTAGATTCATTATTATAGTAGAGGAAAGATACTGATTTTTGTATGTTAATGTTGTACCCTGCTACTTTGCTGAAATTGTTTACTAGTTCCAGGAGTCTTCCTGTGGCATTTTCTGGATCTTCTAATTATAGGATCATGTCATCATCAAACAGACATAATTTGATTTTTCTTTTTATATTTGTATCCTTTTAATTTCCTTCTCTTGCCTGATTACTCTGGCTAGATTTTCAAGAATTCTATTGAATAGGAGTACTGAGAATGAGCATCCTTGTCTTGTCTTGGTTTTAGAAAAAAATGTGTTCAGGTTTTCTCTCTTCAATATGATGCTGGTTTGGGGTTTGTCAGATATACCCTTTATATTAAGGTTAGCTCCTTCAGCCTTTAGATTCTTTTTTATTTTTACATGAATGGGTGCTGATTTTGTCAAAGGCTTTTTGCATCTATTAAGATGATCATACAATTTTTTGTCCTTGATTCTATTTATGTGATGAATTACATTGATTTGAATACAGTGAACCAACCTTGCATGCCTGGAAGGAAACCAACTTGATCATGGTGTACAATGTTCTTAATGTGGTTTCAATATGAATTGCTAATGCTTTATTAAGGATTTTTGTGTCTATGTTCATCAGGGATATTGGCTTGGAGTTTTCCCCTTGATGTATCTTCATCTGGTTGTGGTATCATGGTGATACTGGCTTCCAGGAATACATTTGGGAGAGTTTGCTGACTTTTATTTCAGGAAATAATTTGAGGAAGACTGGCATTAGTTTTTCTTTAAAGGCTTGGGATCCATCTTTTCTGGTTTTTCTTTGTTGAAAGGCTTTTAACTACTGCTTTAATCTTGTTGCTTGATAATGGTCTGTTTAGGTTTGGTATGCTCTTGGCTTAATCTGGTTATGTAACATGTATCTAGAAATTTGTCAGTATCGTCTAGATATTCCAATATTTGTATATTATATATACAATATAAGTCTTCAAAATAGTTCCTATTATCCTATGGATTTCAGAAATGTCTGCAGTGATTTCTCCTTTTTCATCCTACATTTGTTGATTTGGGGTCTTCTATCTGCTTTGATTAGTTTGACTAGGGTTTATCAACCTTGTTTTATTTTCAAAGAATCAGTTGTTTTTTGGTATTGATCAAAACTTTTTATTGTAGAAAATTTCAAACATACAAAAGTAGGTAGAATATTATGAATCACAATGAACCAACAGTCAAGTTGAAAAATTATCAGTTATACTCATTCTAGTTTCATTCTCATTGTTTCACTCCTTTGATATTATTTCAAAGCTAATCTGAGACATACTATTTCTTAATTAGTAAAAATATAAGTATATATCTCTAAAGTTTCCTTTAAAAGTTAACTTTTAAATTATAATCACTAAAATATTTCCCTATAATTTCTTTTTTTAAATTTATTTTATTGTAAACAAATGGGATACATGTTTCAGTTTGTACATGGAGTAACAGCATACCATTTGCATATTCATATATTACATAGAGTAGTGATGTTTGATTCATTCCGTTATTTTTTTCCTTCCCCCCCACCCCTCCCACCTATCTTTTCCCTCTATACAGTCCCTTCTTCCTCCATTCTGTCCCCCTCCCACCCCCTATTAAGTGTCATCATCCGCTATCAGTGAGATCATTCCTCTTTTGGATTTTGAGATTGGCTTATCTCACTTAACATGATATTCTCCAATTTCATCCATCTGCCTGCAAATGCCATAATTTTATTATTTTTATAGCTGAGTAATATTCCATTGTATATATATACCACAGTTTCTTTATCCATTCAATTCAATTGTGAAGGGCATCTAGGTTGGTTCCACAATCTGGCTATTGTGAATTGAGCCGCTATGAACATTGATGTGGCTGTATCTCTGTAGTGTGCTGATTTTAAGTCCTTTGGGTATAGGCCAAGGAGTGGGATAGCTGGGTCAAATGGTAGGTCCATTCCAAGTTTTCTAGGGAATCTCCACTGCTTTCCAGAGTGGCTGCACTAATTTGCAGCCCCACCAGCAATGTATGAGTGTACCTTTTTCCCCACATCCTCTCCAACACCTGTTGTTGCTTGTATTCTTGATAATCGCCATTCTAATTGGGGTGAGATGGAATCTTAGTGTAGTGTTGATTTGCATTTCTCTTATTACTAGAGATTTGAACAATTTTCATATGTTTATTGATTGCTTGTACATCTTCTTCTGTGAAGTGTCTGTTCATTTTTTAGCCCATTTGTTGATTGGGTTATTTGTATTCTTGGTGTAGAGTTTTTTGAGTTCTTTATAGATTCTGGAAATTAGTGCTCTATCTGAAGTATGAGTGGCAAAGATATTCTCCCACTCTGTAGGCTCTTTCTTCACATTGCTGATAGTTTCCTTTGCTGAGAGAAAGCGATTTAGTTTGACTCTATCCCAGTTATTGATTCTGCTTTTATTTCTTGGGCTATGGGAGTCCTGTTAAGGAAGTCTGATCCTAAGCCAACAAGGTGAAGATTTGGACCTACTTTTTCTTCTATAAGATGCAAAGTCTCTGGGTCTGATTTCAAGGTCCTTGATCCATTGTGAGTTGAGTTTTGTACAGGATGAGAGATAGGGGTTTAATTTCATTCTATTGCATATGGATTTCCAGTTTTCCCAGCACCATTTGTTGAAGAGGCTATCTTTTCTCCATTGCATATTTTTGGCCCCTTTGTCTAGTATGAGAAAATTATATTTATTTGGGTTTGTGTCTGTGTCCTCTATTCTGTACCATTGATCTACCTTTCTATTTGGTGCCAATACCATGCTGTTTTTGTTACTATTGCTTTGTAGTATAGTTGAAGTTCTGGTATTGCGATACCCCCTGTTTCATTCTTCCTGCTAAGGATTGCTTTAGCTATTCTGGGTTTTTTATTCTCCAGATGAATTTCATGATTGCTTGCTCTAGTTCTGTGAGGTACATCATTGGGATTTTAATTGGAATTGCATTGAATCTGTATAGCACTTTAGGTAGTATGGCCATTTTGACAATATTAATTCTGCCTATCCAAGAACATGGGAGATCTTTCCATCTTCTAAGGTCTTCCTTAATTTCTTTCTTAGTGTTTTGTAGTTTTCATTGTAGAGATCTTTACCTCTTTGGTTAGATTGATATCCAAGTATTTTATTTTTTTGAGGCTATTGCAAATGGATTTGTTTTCTTCATTTCCCTTTCAGCTGTTTCATTGCTTGTGTATAAAATGCTGTAGATTTATGCGTGTTGATTTTATAGACTGCTATTTTGCTGAATTCATTGATGAGGTCTAGAAGATTTCTGGAGGAGGTTTTTGGATCCTCTAAATATAGAATCATGTCATCAGCAAATAGTGACAGCTTAAGTTCCTCTTTTCCTCTTCGTATCCCTTAATTTCTTTAGTCTGCCTAATTGCTCTGGCTAGAGTTTGAGGACAATGTTGAATAGAAGTGGTGAAAGAGGACATCCCTGTCTTGTTCCCCTTTTTAAAGGGAATGGTTCAGTTTTTCTCCATTAAGAATGATGTTGGCCATGGGCTTAGCATAAATAGCCTTTACCATGTTCAGGTATGTTCCTTCTATCCCTATTTTTCTAGTGTTTTCAGCATGAAGGGGTGTTGTATATTGTCAAATGCTTTTTCTGCATCAATTGAAATAACCATATGATTGATCTTATCCTTAAGTCTATTGACATGACGGATTACGTTTATTGATTTACGGATGTTAAACCATCCTTGCATTCCAGGAATGAACCCCACTTGATCTGGTGCACAATTTTCTTAATATGTTTTGGATACGGTTTGCCAATATTTTGTTAAGGATGTTAGCATCTATATTCATCAAGGATAATGGTCTAAAATTTTCTTTGATGTGTCTTTTCCTGGTTTGGGTATGAGGGTGATATAGCTTCATAGAATGAGTTCGGTAGGGTACCCTCCTTTTCTATTTCCTGGAATACTTTAAGATTGGAATGAGTTCTTCTTTGAAGGTCTTGTAGAACTCGGCTGAGAATCCGTCTGGTCCTGGGCTTTTCTGGATAGTAGATTTTTAATAGCTTTTTCTATTTCATTGCTTGATATTGATCTGTTTAAATCGTGTATGTCCCCTGGTTCAGTTTGGGAGGAGCATATGTCTCTAGAAATTTGTCAATATCTTCGGTACTTTCTTTGTTGGAATACAGATTTTCAAAGTAGCTTCTCATTATGTTCTGTATCTCAGTGGTGTCTGTTGTGATATTTCCTTTTGCATCATGTATTTTAGTAATTTGAGTCTTCTCTCTCCTTCTCTTTGTTAGTGTGGCTAAGGGTTTAACTATTTTGTTTACTTTCTCAAAGAACAAACTTTTTGTTATGTCAATTTTTGAGTAGTTTCTTTTGTTTCAACTTCATTGATTTCAGCTCTGATTTTAATTATTTCCTGTCTTCTACTACTTTTGCTGCTATTCTGTTCTTCTTTTTCTAGGGCTTTTAGCTGTAATGTTAGGTCATTTAATTGTTGACTTTTCATTCTTTTCTGGAATGTGCTCCATGCAATGAATTTTCCTCTTAGTTCCGCTTTCATAGTGTCCCAGAGATTTTGATATGTTGTATCATCATTCTCATTGACCTGTAAGAATTTTTTAATCTCCTCCCTGATGTTTTTGTTAACCATGTTTCATTCAATAGCATATTATTTAGTCTCCAAGTGTTGGAGTAATTTGCTTTTTTACTTTGTCATTGATTTCTACTTTCAGTGCTTTATGATCTGATAGAACACAAGGCAGTATCTCTATTTTTTTGTATTTCCTAAGGGCTGCTTTGTGGCATAACATATGGTCTATTTTCGAGAAGGTTCCATGTGCTGCTGAGAAGAAAGTGTATCCGCTCGTTGATGGATGGAATATATTATATGTGTATTAAGTCTAGGTTATTGATTGTGTTATTGAGTTCTATGGTTTCTTTGGTTGGATTTTGTTTGGAAGATCTATAGTGGTGACAGCGGTGCGTTAAAGTCGCCCAGAATTATTGTGTTGTGGTCTATGTGATTCTTGAAATTGAGAAGGATTTGTTTGATGTACAGGGATGCACCATTGTTTGGGGCATAAATATTTACTATCGTTATGTTTTCCTGATTTATGGTTCCCTTAAGCAGTATGAAATATCCTTCTTTATCCCTTCTGACTAACTTTGAATTGAAGTCCACTTTATCTGATATAAGGGTGGAAACCCCCGCTTTTTTTACTGAGTCCAGGTGCATGGTAGTTTTATCCCATCCTCTCACACCATGGTCAGCCAACTCCATAGATCTGTGCCCAAAGTGAGGCAGAACATCATGGTGGAAGGGCATGGTGAAGGAAAGCAACTCAAGTCATGACAGCCAGGAAGTAGAGAGGAAAAAGCTCTGATCACCAGGGACAAAATATAAACCCTAAACTCATCTATGACCCACCTCCTCTATCCACAACCTGCCTGCCCAGTTACCATCCAGTTAATACATATCAGTGGATTAATCCACTGATTAGGTTACAACTCACGATTTAACCATTCCATCCCCAAACATTCCTGCACTGGCTCAGAAATGAGCTTTAGAGGGACACCTCATATATAAACCATAATAACCACTATCTAATTTTAGAACACATCACTCCAAAGAAACAAAAATGAACAAACAAACAAACAAAAACTCTGTATTCATTAGCAGTTTAATCCCCTCTTCTCTGCATCCCAAAGGAGCCAGTATCTACTCTCTGCCACTACATATTTGCCTATACTAAATATTTCACATGTATATAATCACAATATGTGATCTTTACAACTGGCTCTTTTTATCTAACATAATGTTGAATAATTTTTGTTCATTTAACATGTTTTCAAGATATAGCATGTTGGAGAATGAATCAGTACTTTTTCCTTTTTATTGCCAAACAATATTGCAATGTGTAGATACACTACAATTTGTTTAGCCATTGTTCAGTTAATGGACATTTGAGTTGATTTTGCTTTCTGGTTATTATAAATCAGGCTATAATGAACATTCATGTACAAATTTCAGCTTTCAATTCTATTTTTAAAAAAGCAGCTTGGTTTTTTGACAGGAATTAAGGTGAACTGGTAGATGAATTTGAGGCATATTCCAATCCTAAAAAGGATAAGTCTTCCAGTTCATGAATATATCACTCTTTCCACTTATTCAAATTTTTTATTTCTTAGAGTGAATTTATTTCTAAATATTTTGTTTGATGCTCTTGAAAATGGAATGATTTTCTCCTTGCTTGTATACATGCTTCATTGCGGGTTGCAATGATTTATGACACCAACTATCCGAGTTTGTAACTGCACTTCACAGGTGAGAGGCAGAGTCCTCCAGAAAACTTGCTCTCACTTCAGACCATAGCTGTAAGTTCCAGTGATCACTAGGCTCTTCTAACCAGCTGGCTACAAATTCTAGGATTTCCACTTTATCCCTCAGTATGATAACTTGATTTAATGACAGAACTCAGGAGGGTCTGTGTGTATTATTTCAGTCATATCCTGGATAGATTGCAAATCAACAGCCAACAGAAGATTCAGAACATCTGAACAAGATTTGGAAGGTCTCAAATGCAAAGCTTCGCTGTGCTCTCCCCATGCATTCAGCACATGGACGTGACACAAGATGCAGAGTACTGCCAACAGGGCAGCTTGCCTGAGCCTGCAGTCCAGAGGTCCCTCTTGAGGTTTGAGTAAGTGGGCTTGTCTGATGGATCATTGCCATGTATTGAGTAGCTGCAGGTGTAAAACTACTATGCTCCTCCATGGTGGTACAGAAAAAGAATAATCCACTGCTGATTTTCTCAAAGATTGTTTGGCCACAACAACTAGTTTAAAGAAACCATCTAATCAAACTATGGAACTTAATGAAAAATAATTTTGAATTAACACTATTGAGCCATGTAGAAGAAGAATGAAGGGAAAAACTGAAGTTTAAAGATAGTACATACCCTTCTACAAATAAATAAAGACTAAGATAGTAATAGAAATAAACCACCATGATTATTACAAGAATGGTGATCCCAGAAAGTAATACCAATTTTTTGGAAAAGAATGGAAATATTTAAATAAATTTTGAAAAAAATGAAGCTCAGATCTGTTCACATTCTAAGCACTTCTATCATGTGAACTGACTTTTTTTTTACTGAAATTTAACTTGAGACATCATCATAAACAAATATAGGGTCAGTACCTTGTCTTCCATTGGCCAGTAGGAATTACACTTAGTGCTGAGGCCAAGAGCCCAAGAGCCCCGTTACATGACTTGGCTATAGTTGCTAGTATACTCTTCTAGAGGTCTTATGTAATATCCTGGCCTTGTGTTTTCCTTGGTAAATAGTCTTGAGAGTTACTGAACCACTGTTTCTCAGTTTTTAAAAAAATCTGTAAAAGGGTATAATACCCTTCATAGAGTCATTGTGAGAATTAAATGAGATAAGTTTGTGAAGGATTGAGAACCGTGCCTTGCACAGATAATCTCCCTGTAAATGTTAGTGCTTATTATGGTTACTTTAACTTTGATATAGTGTTTCTTTTTTTTAGTTTCATAAATTAAAGTAGGATATTTGCTTTATAGGATAGGATAAGGGGAATTATACTCAGTTAAAAAGGTATCAAAACACAAAACAAACCTTTTACAACTAATAAATTCAGCAGAATTTAGCTTATAAAAGCAATATGCAAAAATCTGTTAGGTTTCTTTACACTAACAGAGAAATCATAAAAGGAAATGAAGAAAACAATATACAGAGTATCATCAAGGAGAATAAACTGGAAATATCACCAGAAACAAACCCCAGCATATATGGTAAAATTATTTTCAGCAAAGGTGCTAAGGCCCAATCAATGGAAAAAGGACTTTCTTCAATTTGGGAAAACTGGATATGTAACATGTGAAAGAGTGAACATACCTTAAAACAAATATAAGAATTATCTCAAAAAGAATTGAACATCTAGGTCAAAGAACCCAACAATAATCTTTAGGAGAAAATAAAGGAGAAAATCTACATAGCATTGAATTGGCAGTGATTTCTTGCATATGACACAGAAAAGCACAGACAACAATAGTACAAACAAATGGAGCTGTGTCAAGCTTAAGCATTTTGATTTATCGAAGGACATACTCAACAGACTGAAGAAGTAACTTATAGAATGGAAGAAAATATCTTGAAGTCGCATCTTGGATCAAGGTATAATCTAGACCATATAAGAGCTCCTAAAACTAATGCCAAAATTAATACTAGATTTAAAAATTGGAAAAAGATTTGAATAGACATTTCTTCCAAGTGGTGCAAAATGCCAAAAGCACATGAGAAGGTGCTGAGCATCACTAATCAGAGAAATGCAAATGAAAAACAATATTATGCCAGGAACGGCGACACACACTGTATTGCCAGTTCTTTAGGAGGTTGAGGCAGGAGGATCACAAGTTCAAGGCCAGCCTCAACAACTTAGCAAGCCCTAAGCCCCTTGGTGAGACGCTTCTCAAAATAAAAAACAAGAAGGGCTGGGTGTGTGCCTTGGTGGTAACAATGCTCTGGGTTCAGTCCTCCTATAGAAAACGTAATCCCCCCAAACCAAAAAACCAATATGAAATATCAGTTCATCCTATCAGGATGGCTATTATAAAAATACCCAGAAAATAAAAAGTGCTGGGGTGATGGGGAAGGTGAAAACTTGGGCACTGTTGGTGGGACTTTAAAATGATGCTACTGCTATGGAAAACGGGGTGGCAGTTCCTCAACAAATTCAAAACAAAACTGGTCTATGATACAGCAATTCCACGGCCAGGTATCTATCTAAAATGATTGAAAGCCGAGTTTCAAAAAGACAGTTGCATATCCACTTTCACAGCAGCACATTCCACAGTAGTCAAGAGGTGGAACTGACTCAAAAGTCCATCACAGATGTGTGGAGGGGGCACTGTGGTATGTACATGTGAACAGTGATGTACACCATGAAAAAGGAAGGGAGTCTTGTCACAAGATACAGCAGGCAGGAATGTGAGGAGATGATGTTTAGTGAAATAAGTCAGTCACAAAGGGACAAATACTGTGTGATTCCACTTTCATGAGATAACCTAAAGGTCGTCAGGTTTACATAAAAAGAAAGTAGATTGGTGGTTACCCGGAGGATGAAAATAGAAGTTTCAGATCTACAAGACGTAAAAAGTTCTGAAGATCCATTTCATATCAGTGTAACTACACTTATGGCTACTGAACTGTAGGCTTAGAAATGATTCGGATGACACTCTTATATGTGTTGTTTTAATCACGGTTTTCTTTAAAATTATCTCTTTTCTAGTATGAGGGATTCTAAGTAGGAATTAAAGGAAGCAAGGGGGAAAGCAAAGAGTCAGGAGTTGTGTTCAGTGGGTGAGGCAGTTCTGCTGAAATAGGGAAAAGCCTGGGCAGGTAGCAGAGGTTTCCTAGATTTAGATAACTTTGTAATTGTCAGTTCTAGGTTTAGTGTTGTTTTGAGTATTTCCTTTCATTTATGATTTCATAGATAATCTTTTCCTTTTACTTCTCCTTCCTCTTCCTCCTCCTCCCTCTCCCCTTCTCCTCCTCCTCCTCCTTCTCCTCCTCCTCCTCCTCCTCTTCCATCTCCCCTTCTCCTCCACCTCCTCCTCCTTCTCTTTTTGGTACCAGGGATTGAACCCAGGGCTACTTAACAGCTGAGCCACATCTCCAACCTTTTTAAATTTTTATGTAGAGATAGGGCCTCACTGAGTAACTGAGGCTGGCTCTGAACTTACCATCCTTCTGCCTCAGTCTCCTGAGCCCCTGAGATTACAGGTGTGTGCCCCCATGCTCAGCTGATTGCTTAGGTATTCTTGTTGGACTTAGCTTCTCCATGGTATTATTATCAAGATTTTGGACCAGAAGTCTCAAGATATTTTTTTTTCTTCTTATACCTAAGTGTAAACTACTAAACAGACGTAGGATATCACATAAGAATGAGACCATGACTCTTCTCTACTTCCCACCCCCATCTTCTTAGATTCATCAGATATGGACATATTTGAAGAAAGTGAAAGTGATGAAGTAATCACCTGACAGCATCAAGTGACAAAGATAATTTTAAAACAATAAAACTACTTTATGATCTATAAATGCATCTATGAAAATTATAAATGTTAGTTTGGCAGTGACTGAAAGACTGGAAGACTTCTCAGTTTCACAGTGGCTGGAATTCTCTTCTTTTTGACTGCCAGGTCTCTCTGGGTCTGGCACAGTGCCTGTCACACAATGTCTGTTCAATTAATCACTGAATGAATGTGGAGCTTCAAGGATAAAAAAAAATCTGGCAATAGTAGGATGATTAATAGGATAAGGGAAGATGGCAGTACTGTGTGTAAGGCTTGACCAGCAAACGTTACCCAACACAGTGACAAAACATGCAGAATCAACACGCCATACCCCTCATATTTAAGACAGATACTGGAAAATATTAACTGAGGTCTGTCAGTTAGATGGAATGAAACGTTGAGGAAATAAGTATCCACCCTAGGGAGGCCAATCCAGGAAAAACTACTAAGTTAAAACAAGATCTGTACAAGATTTTGGTGTACTTTGTAGAACAGGCCATCTTGAAATTCATACACACCACAAAATTCTATTGGTTTTATTTTTAGCATGGAAAATAGGTGCCTTATTTTTATGTTGAAATACCAAAACTTATCACAGTGATCATTTGGGCAATGAAAAGCAAATGAGCAAATAGATATTTATCATGAAATTTGAAAACTGAAAAATGATAAAATAAGATGTTAGAGAAACCCTCCCCACCAAAAAAAGGTTGAAAGCAAAGACCTTACAGAAAACCTGAATAGCAAGTCTTTTAAAAGAAGCTCTGCAAAGAGGGAAATTATAGAAAGGGAAAGAAGAGTTAAGAGATAAGGACAGGATAGCTCAGAATCATGAGGTCAAGGACATAGCAAACATTAGGCAGACCAAAACATATAACTCAAAGAAAGCCTACGAGAGACTCTAATGCTAATAATAACTTCTTTGAGCACATCCAAGGCAGAAAACCATAGGAAAAACACCACCTGGCAAACGCAGTGTGCAGGGTGCACTTGGGAATGAACGCAAAGAGCAGGGTGAATAAAGAAATTCATTGCTTGGGAGTTTTTTGAGGAAGACCTTAAGGAAACCTCCACTCCCAAATTATCTTTTAACAAAGATGGATCAGATATACTAGATCAAAAGCTGGTGAATATTACATATTTTCTGTATGTAATTGAAAACCTAGATGAAGATAAATAACAATCATCTATCCCAGTTTTTTTTTTTTCCCCCAAGAAAATGCCTTTGTTCCACCTATTGTTACACTCCCTGCTCAACAGGCAGCTATTTGCTGTAAGTATCTCTCGCTGGTCAGGTGAGTGCAGACTGAGTCACAGCTAGGTGAAAGGAACTGGATGGTGACTAACTGATCATGTGCTTCAGCATTCCAGACCTGGCTCTGCTTTCGCCTTAACTCTATGCTGCTTCCTTTCTACCTTCCAAAATCTTGGTTGCAGACTATACCCCATGCATATTGCACTCAGCTTTGAGCATCAGAATCTCTCTTACTCTGCTCTCTACAGGTCTATGCACTTGAGACCTATTGCCTATCAGGCTTATGACTATGTTTGCCCAGAACCTGGTGCTTGGTGAGGGTTGTTTTCTCCTCCTTCTTCCCTGTTCTGTAGCTCCAGGTCCCTTAGGTCCTCTTCTGTTAACGACTTGTCAAGAGAGTTTTAAAGGAACTCAGGAGTGAAATTGTGGAGTCATTGGCATAAATATGCAAGCTGCCATAAACAGGCCACTCCGCTGTGTGATTGTTAAGGCGACTCCCAACCATGAGTGAGAAGAGTTCCTTGGGGACCCAGGAGTTACAGACCAGTGAGTCTCATTCTTCGTTGGGCAGCCTGGTGGGATTTGTAACAAAGGATCATTCCACTGATCACTGAAACTAGTGCTTCTGAGACTTTCCCAAAGTGAACTTATACTGGCAGAGAATATTGAACAGGTATACCCTGGGAGTTGAGGGGCCTGATTTGAAGAAGTCTACTGTAAGCAAAAACTGTTTTAATTTTTGTATTTATTTGATGTGCTCCTGTAAAACTTACATTTCAATCCATAATAATGTTAGCTTTAGCACCTGAAGTGTCTTTTGGATTCTGGTGCCTGAATAAAGGATGTAGCATGACCTGCCAGATTTTTGCCTGAAATCAACCCTATAAGGTCAGGCAGAAGCTCAAATATGAGAAAAAAAAAGACAAAAGTAATAAGAAACCTTGAACTGATATACGTGGATAAAGGATGAGCATTTCTGTAGCTTGGAATAGAGGTCAGTAAATCATAGAAGCGAAAGATGGATGGTAGTGGTTTTAAAATTCTGCACTTGCTTTTCTTTCATATTGAATTGGACAGTAATTTTTGACCCCTTCATCTCAACAACAGCTCAGCTTACCTGGTGTTGTAAAGTAAGATCAAGAAATATAAAAGTTTTACTAAGAATATGTAGCAGAAGACCTATGGTACTGTTTAGGCTTGTACTCCTCCATCCTGCTTTTCCCAGATCTCCAGGACTAGTGGATAATTTCTAGAGAGGAGGTCTCATTTACTGCTACTTTTTCTAAAAGTTAGAAACTGAATCCCTAATTAGTAAAAGTGGCAAATGGAATCTGTAAATACAGCCCATGATGATATCTTCCCCATGTCTCATACTCCTTGGCTGCTTTTACAAGTACCAAGAACACAAACTAGGACCCGCACATTTTCCCTTTCTCTTACATTTTGCCTAATATGGTCACTCAGGGGAACATGAGCCTACCAACCAAAGTAACTAGACTATTGTGAAGTTGAACTATGAAAAGGAAAGACAACAAACTACAATATGGAACAACAGTGAAACTGGGTAACTAAGGAATATGCTCAGGGAGCCATAGAAGATAGGAGGTAGAAAAAAAAAATCACAAAGAATCAAGTGGAAACATTAGATCTAGCAAATCGTAGTAGAAATCAGAGCAAAGCTGCTGAGATAAAAAGTAAAATGAGTATAGCTGAAGAATGAATCAGTGAGCTAGGAGTTTAAATTAAGGAAATCCCTTAGTGAGCGGTAGGAAAAAACAGAACAAAAAAGTCAGAAAGGGAGTAAAAGCAGTAGATGAAGGTAAGAAAAGTCCCAGCAAGAGAAAAAAAATAAAGTTTAAAAATTCTTTCCAGGTATTTGATGACATTTTTTCCTCAAATCTTGTAATAAAGTTGATACCCCAGGAAGATGCACTAGACTCACCCTACAAGTTCTTATATAGCCTTTATCATGGAAAGATCAGGGAAAAGATATATTGATCACATGCTGTGTATGATATAGGTATTGGTGGGGGAAATGGAGGAGATGAGCAGAAGGGCCTGATGTGTAAATAAACAGTTGAACAAACAGAAACCAGAAAATGATTTTTTTTAATTTAAGAATTTCGCCAAATATTTTTGTCAATTATAGTCCATGCTAACGTGTGTGTATACACACACACACACACACACACACACACACACACATACACACACACATATACCATTTTGATGTGACTGGTATTGCTTATACTGAGGGAAATCATAGAGTATTAAGAAGTGAGGCCTCAAACCAAAATATAAGAAAAAATGCCATTTCTCTTGCTTCATGATTGTTACAGTGTGTCCCTCTAGCTATTTACCATGATTACTCCTATGGAAAACTGTTAATGATTCCTTAGGAGTTTTCAGTGAAACCTCCACATTTGCTAATACATTGAGAGTTTTCTGGTACTAAAATTTCTAGCAGGAGTGCTGAGAAGTTAGCCAGACTGAAGTCATGTAGTTCCATGCCTTCGTCCTGTTAAACTAACCTCAGGCAAGGCATGAAATTGAAGCTAGCACAACAGAGTTTTCTTAATGTTACTCTCTGTAAAATCCAAGAAGTTCACAACTGCTTGAAGAAGATCAAGTATAATATAGAGTCTATGACAGGGAGAGAGAGAAAAATAATATATATATATATATTTTAATACTGGGAAATTCTAGAGATTAAAATAAACTAATATTTTAGTAAAGTTAATTTGTTAGAGCTAATAAATTTATTAGAGGTTTGTATGAATTTATTCACAGATCTCAAAATTCCAGACTAGGAGGGATCCTCTGAGGTACAAAAAGACAAATTTATGTGTGACCCATGTGATGGTAATTTCATGTGTCAACTTTCCTTGGCTGTGGGACCTAGCTATTTGCTGAGACATAGTCTAAATGTTGCTGTGAAGTATTCTGTCAATGTGATTAACATTAATGATTAGTTGACTTTAAGGCAAAGAAGATTACCATAACCCTCAATAATGAGGGTGGAATCTCTCCAATCAGGTGAAGACTTTAAGAGCAAAAATTGAAGTTTCCCTGAGAAGAAGAAAATCTGCCTCAAAACTGACATAGGAATCCTGCCTGAGTTTTCAGCCCCCTGGTTTACCTTCAAAATTTGGATTTTCCAGCCCCCACAATTGAGTGAACTTCTTCCTTAAAATAAATCTCTATTTCTATATGTATCACAATGATTTTGTTTCTCTGGAGAATCCTGAGTGATACACAAATCCAGGGAAATCTCTGGATAAACAGGCATAGACAATTCAAGTTATTTAAATGTAATTGACAGGGACCAGATTTAGATATATTCAAGTTCCATCACTTTTACCTTCTGAGTATCTACTAAATACAATTAATCATTTCTATGGTTAAGCCAAATGGATTAGGAAAAGAACCTCTTCACTAGTGTACTGATTTCAACTCTGCATTATTTTATCTATTCCCACTTGCCAGATGGTTCATGACAATTTCAAATAAACATCTAATCCCAATTATAGTTATTACCCACCCCTTGAAGGGCATATGTAGATCTGACATCACTTATTTTTCAGGGTTATTGCACAGGATTTTTTCATTGTGGTTCTCTGGACTCTAGCCCCATACAGATGGCCTGTTATGAGTTTCTTGTCCTATCAGAAGAATTTTGCTATTTTGTGCCCAGAACTTTTTCCTGCCTTTTTTGTTTTGTTTTGTTCTTTGTTTTTGTTTTAAGTTCAGGAGAACTTCTAGTTATCCTTAAAAGAGACTATAGTGTCATATCTTAAGAGGAACAATCCCTGACCTAGACCAGGTGAGACTCTGTTATGAATAAGCTCTCATAGTGCCTTATAGTTCCCATGTATAGTAGTTATCACAACTCAAATGTTATGTATGGTTATGAAAATATGATCGATGTGCATCTCCTCAACTAGAGTGGAAGCTTCATGAGAATGGGAATCATGACTGTTTGTCTTGTTCTCAGAAGGTGATACACAGCCTTTCAATAAAAATTACTGAAAAAAGTACATTTATGAAGTTATGAATTATACATTTAGAGTGATGGAAATTGGAGATATTAAGACTACATCTTAAACACTCAAGTTTGACAAGATATACTGTGGTGTAATTTATAAACAGATGTGTAGATTCAATGAGTTAACAAAAATGTGTCATTTTTATTCTATTTATGTGGTAAGTCACAGATTCAAGTTTCAATCATGTAAGATGCTCTGAATCTTGGTAAGCTTAACTTGGTTTCTACTGTGAAAAGGTTAGGTGACTTCAGATTATACTTAGCAGGATATATTCATATATCTGTTATAAAGTTTTGCTAGGCAATCAGTAGAGAAAGGAAGAGGCAACTTAAATCAATTAGATAATTGCTGACTCACAAAACATAAAAGAGTTTAATGGACACTTTGGCCAGCACATAAAACGTTACTAAGTACATAATAGTGCCGTGCTTAGTGGATAGCTGAGTTGGTTAGACTGGAAAATAGGAAGGGGAAAAATATGAGTCAAGCAAGAGCAAATACACATAAGAAGCTGAGAATCTTGTTTTTCAGGTGATTCAATAATTTTTAAGAACTAGATAATAACAAATATATGTTATTATGGATAAAGTTTATAAAATGCCTGATAATAAGTCTGGTACATTTGATTATTAGTAAAATTAACAATGTAATAAAATTGTAAAGGGCCTATGAAGGTCATTTATCCCAACTTTCTACTTTCCAATGATGGGAAGGGTCCTAATCATCTCAAGAAGTAATTCTCTTTAACAGTTGTTAACTATCAGTAGGCTCACTGTTTCCATGAGAAACTTTTATTTCAGATAACTCTGATCTCAAGAACATCACTTCCCTTTGGAAGCCCAGATCCTTATCTCTGTGATTTTCATTCTTGGACCTCAGTTCTGGTCTACAAAGAGTAAATTCAATTTTTCTGCGTGTCTTCACCTTTTCCAATAAATAAGAAAGTTGCCATAGACTCTTATTTTCTTTAGAAGAAACAGTCAATCATTAATCATTAAATGTTTTCTTGATAATTGTCTTTTCCCTTTTATAACATTCGGGCCTTTAAAATTTTCTTCCTTAATAAGAACTGAGAGCGAGACCTGTATGTTCTGGAAAGGGCAATATATAATTGAATAATTACTTTTTTGATCAGAAGATTGTACTCCTATTAAAAGTGTTTATATTTGTGTTATTTTCCCCTCAATATAGACATTAAGTGAGCTTGCCTTCAATTGAAATCTAATGCTTTTACCCATAATTTTCTGTTAGACACTTTTTCTTTCTCTGTGGTTATGCAGTCAACTTTTATTTTTTATGCTAAACTGTTAATTTATTCTATATATGTAATTTTATGCTATAATTTGTTAATTTATAAAACAAAATCTCATCAATAGCACTTCACTCATACAGATATTATATCTTTAAATCTTCATTTACATTCAATGATACCCAGATTTGTGTGTATGAAAATTATAAGCATACTATTTGTACCACATAGTAATCCAAAATTGTGGAAAAATGCCAATTAAGGCAGAACAAGACAACTGGAGATCAAATCCTCCTCTCAGGCCCACAACCACAATTTAGGCACCTTCCATATGAAACTGTGGTGCATGCAGCTGGGAATCTATTCAACTACTGTCTTCCAATTTCCATTTCTTCATGGTTTTTCCATTGAACTTCACTACGCTCGTCTGAGATTTCATGATGAAGTTTATTTTTAAAAATACATTTGGAAGTATAGGGGATTCTGGTAGTTACGGGAGTGGGATTTTAGGACATCATCCATCATCGGGACCTGGCCTATCTCTGTTGTGGATTGTTCTCTTTTGGGTTGCCCTATTCTCAAGCAGGTTGTCTCCACATGGTGGTCCTTGGAAGATGAGAGCCCGGACTCTGTGCAGCAGAGAGAATAGAGGATTTTTATCAGGGTCAGCTGGTTGTTTTGTTTTGAAGCCATGGGAAATGTCACAGCTTTACTCAGTGGGGGATACCGCACTGGGTACCAAGGGAGGGGGCCAAGGAATCACTTTTATGCATTTTTTCCACCTTGAATTGCTGTGTGGTGTTTTTCATATGTGTAATCACTTATATCTCTAAAATAAAGAGAAATGTTGTCCTCACGCTTTCTCTGGCCTGGCCATGCTTTGCTGATAGTGGGGTGCTGCCAGGAATCACTAGCTGCACACTAGTGACTTCTTTTAGTTTTGCTAACACTGGACTGAACTATGAAATGATCCTAACTTCTCAAAGGGCAAAATAAAGTTAATACAGAAAAAAAAAGTATACTTTGAAGTAATGATCATAAAGTATAACTTTTGTTAACACTTCCTCCCTCCTCTTACTCATTATTTTTTAAAAATATTTTTATTAGTGCATTATGGATATACATAATAGTGGGGTTCATTGTGAAATATTTGTGACATAATTTGTTCCATTTTAATCCTAAGCACCTCCCCTTTTGCTCCTTTCCTTCCTCTACTAGATGACTGTTTCCTACTCTATTGGTCTTCCTTTCTATATATTTTTTAAATTGGTGTATTACAATTATACTTAAAAGTGTAATTTATTGTGATATATTCATATATGCATATAGCATAATTTGGTCAATTTTATTCTGAAATTCCTCCTTTTTTCTCATCTTTCCTCCCTTGCCTTCAATCCCCTTCCTTTAATCTACTTAGGTTCTCCCTTTTAGTTTCATTTAGATTCTTCCTCTGAAAAATGTTCCTCATTTCTCTCTAGCTTCTGTGTATGAGAAAAAACATTTGACCTTGATTTCTGAATCTGGCTTATTTCATTAAGCATGATGTACTCCAGTTCTACCCATTTATCAGAAAATGACAATTTCATTCTTCTTTATGGTTGAGTAAAACTCCATTGTGTATATATAATACATTTTCTTTATCCGTTCATCTATTGACCGGCATCTAGACTGTTTCCATAACTTGGCTATCACAATTGTGCTGCTGTAAACATTGTGTACCCTTTTCCCCACATCCTTACCAACATGTATTACTATTTATATTCTTGAGATTGTAATTCTAACTAAGGAGAAAGATGACATCTCAATGTAGTTTGATTTTCATTTCCTTGATGGCTAAGGATGTTAAATATGGTTTTATATATTTGTTGACCATTTATACGTCTTCTTTTGATAAATGTATATTTAGTTCATTTGCCCATTTATTTGTTCTTTTGATGTTAAGTTTTTTGAGTTCTTTATATATTCTAGATATTAATCTCCTGTTGTTAAGAATATCTGGAAAAGATTTTCTCATATTCTGTAGGCTCTCTCTTTATGCTCTTAATTGTTCCCTTTGCTATGCAGAAATTTTTTAAAATTTAAAGTCATCCTTATTGATTTTTTGTTTCATTTCTTGAGTTTTTGGAGTATTATTAAGGAAGATAATATTTGTGCTAACTTGTTGGAGTGTTGATGCAATATTTTCTTATAGAATTTGTAGTACTCTGAACTTATTCCTAGGTCTTTGAGTCATTTGAGTTGATTTTTGTGCTGAGTGAGATAAAGGCTTCTAGTTTAATTCTTCTAGATACGGTTAAATATTTTTCCCAACATTATTTATTAAAAAGGCTCAGGAGGCTGAGTCATTAAGATTGTGAGTTCAAAGCCAACTTCAGCAACTTGACCAGGCCCTAAGCAACTTAATGAGATCCTGTCTCTAAATAAAATATTAAAAGGGCTGGGAATGTTGCTCTGGTTAAGTGCTGAGTTCAATTCCTGTTACCAAAAAGAGCTACCTTTTCTGCAAGTACATTTTTGACACCTGTGTCATGGATCCCATAACTGCATCTATTTGAATCTATTCTATTCCACTGGTCTTCATGTTGTCTTTGATGCCAATATCATACTTTTTTTGTTACTACAACTCTGTAATATAATTTCATACCAGGCATCGTGATGCCTCCAGCATTGCTCTTCTTGCTCTCAGTATTGCTTTGTCTATTCTGTCTTTTATTTTTCCTTAGGAATTTAGTACTATTTTTTTTTCTACTTTTGTGAAATAATGTCATTGGTATTTTGATGAGGATTGCATTCAATCTGTAGATCACTTTCAGTAATATGGGCATTTTGACAATATTAATTCTGCCTATTCTAGAGCATGGGAGTTCTTTCCATCTTTAGAGGTCTTCAATTTCTTCAGTCTTCTAAAATTTCAGTGTAGAGGTCTTTCACCTCCTTGGTTAGATTTAGTCCCAGGTTTGTTCACTGTTTTTTTTTTTGTTTTTTTTTTTTTTTAATTTTTTGAGGCTATTGTGAATGGAATTATTTTCCTGTCTTTCTCTGTAGATTCATTATTATAGTAGAGGAAAGATACTGATTTTTGTATGTTAATGTTGTACCCTGCTACTTTGCTGAAATTGTTTACTAGTTCCAGGAGTCTTCCTGTGGCATTTTCTGGATCTTCTAATTATAGGATCATGTCATCATCAAACAGACATAATTTGATTTTTTCTTTTTATATTTGTATCCTTTTAATTTCCTTCTCTTGCCTGATTACTCTGGCTAGATTTTCAAGAATTCTATTGAATAGGAGTACTGAGAATGAGCATCCTTGTCTTGTCTTGGTTTTAGAAAAAAATGTGTTCAGGTTTTCTCTCTTCAATATGATGCTGGTTTGGGGTTTGTCAGATATACCCTTTATAATATTAAGGTTAGCTCCTTCAGCCTTTAGATTCTTTTTTATTTTTACATGAATGGGTGCTGATTTTGTCAAAGGCTTTTTGCATCTATTAAGATGATCATACAATTTTTTTGTCCTTGATTCTATTTATGTGATGAATTACATTGATTTGAATACAGTGAACCAACCTTGCATGCCTGGAAGGAAACCAACTTGATCATGGTGTACAATGTTCTTAATGTGGTTTCAATATGAATTGCTAATGCTTTATTAAGGATTTTTGTGTCTATGTTCATCAGGGATATTGGCTTGGAGTTTTCCTTCCTTGATGTATCTTCATCTGGTTGTGGTATCATGGTGATACTGGCTTCCAGGAATACATTTGGGAGAGTTTGCTGACTTTTATTTCAGGAAATAATTTGAGGAAGACTGGCATTAGTTTTTCTTTAAAGGCTTGGGATCCATCTTTTCTGGTTTTTCTTTGTTGAAAGGCTTTTAACTACTGCTTTAATCTTGTTGCTTGATAATGGTCTGTTTAGGTTGTTGGTATGCTCTTGGCTTAATCTGGTTATGTAACATGTATCTAGAAATTTGTCAGTATCGTCTAGATATTCCAATATATTGTATATTATATATACAATATAAGTCTTCAAAATAGTTCCTATTATCCTATGGATTTCAGAAATGTCTGCAGTGATTTCTCCTTTTTCATCCTACATTTGTTGATTTGGGGTCTTCTATCTGCTTTGATTAGTTTGACTAGGGTTTATCAACCTTGTTTATATTTTCAAAGAATCAGTTGTTTTTTGGTATTGATCAAAACTTTTTATTGTAGAAAATTTCAAACATACAAAAGTAGGTAGAATATTATGAATCACAATGAACCAACAGTCAAGTTGAAAAATTATCAGTTATACTCATTCTAGTTTCATTCTCATTGTTTCACTCCTTTGATATTATTTCAAAGCTAATCTGAGACATACTATTTCTTAATTAGTAAAAATATAAGTATATATCTCTAAAGTTTCCTTTAAAAGTTAACTTTTAAATTATAATCACTAAAATATTTCCCTATAATTTCTTTTTTTTAAATTTATTTTTATTGTAAACAAATGGGATACATGTTTCAGTTTGTACATGGAGTAACAGCATACCATTTGCATATTCATATATTTACATAGAGTAGTGATGTTTGATTCATTCCGTTATTTTTTTCCTTCCCCCCCACCCCTCCCACCTATCTTTTCCCTCTATACAGTCCCTTCTTCCTCCATTCTTGTCCCCCTCCCACCCCCTATTAAGTGTCATCATCCGCTTATCAGTGAGATCATTCCTCTTTTGGATTTTTGAGATTGGCTTATCTCACTTAACATGATATTCTCCAATTTCATCCATCTGCCTGCAAATGCCATAATTTTATTATTCTTTATAGCTGAGTAATATTCCATTGTATATATATACCACAGTTTCTTTATCCATTCAATTCAATTGTGAAGGGCATCTAGGTTGGTTCCACAATCTGGCTATTGTGAATTGAGCCGCTATGAACATTGATGTGGCTGTATCTCTGTAGTGTGCTGATTTTAAGTCCTTTGGGTATAGGCCAAGGAGTGGGATAGCTGGGTCAAATGGTAGGTCCATTCCAAGTTTTCTAGGGAATCTCCACACTGCTTTCCAGAGTGGCTGCACTAATTTGCAGCCCCACCAGCAATGTATGAGTGTACCTTTTTCCCCACATCCTCTCCAACACCTGTTGTTGCTTGTATTCTTGATAATCGCCATTCTAATTGGGGTGAGATGGAATCTTAGTGTAGTGTTGATTTGCATTTCTCTTATTACTAGAGATGTTGAACAATTTTTCATATGTTTATTGATTGCTTGTACATCTTCTTCTGTGAAGTGTCTGTTCATTTTTTTAGCCCATTTGTTGATTGGGTTATTTGTATTCTTGGTGTAGAGTTTTTTGAGTTCTTTATAGATTCTGGAAATTAGTGCTCTATCTGAAGTATGAGTGGCAAAGATATTCTCCCACTCTGTAGGCTCTTTCTTCACATTGCTGATAGTTTCCTTTGCTGAGAGAAAGCGATTTAGTTTGACTCTATCCCAGTTATTGATTCTTGCTTTTATTTCTTGGGCTATGGGAGTCCTGTTAAGGAAGTCTGATCCTAAGCCAACAAGGTGAAGATTTGGACCTACTTTTTCTTCTATAAGATGCAAAGTCTCTGGGTCTGATTTCAAGGTCCTTGATCCATTGTGAGTTGAGTTTTGTACAGGATGAGAGATAGGGGTTTAATTTCATTCTATTGCATATGGATTTCCAGTTTTCCCAGCACCATTTGTTGAAGAGGCTATCTTTTCTCCATTGCATATTTTTGGCCCCTTTGTCTAGTATGAGAAAATTATATTTATTTGGGTTTGTGTCTGTGTCCTCTATTCTGTACCATTGATCTACCTTTCTATTTTGGTGCCAATACCATGCTGTTTTTGTTACTATTGCTTTGTAGTATAGTTGAAGTTCTGGTATTGCGATACCCCCTGTTTCATTCTTCCTGCTAAGGATTGCTTTAGCTATTCTGGGTTTTTTATTCTTCCAGATGAATTTCATGATTGCTTGCTCTAGTTCTGTGAGGTACATCATTGGGATTTTAATTGGAATTGCATTGAATCTGTATAGCACTTTAGGTAGTATGGCCATTTTGACAATATTAATTCTGCCTATCCAAGAACATGGGAGATCTTTCCATCTTCTAAGGTCTTCCTTAATTTCTTTCTTTAGTGTTTTGTAGTTTTCATTGTAGAGATCTTTTACCTCTTTGGTTAGATTGATATCCAAGTATTTTATTTTTTTGAGGCTATTGCAAATGGATTTGTTTTCTTCATTTCCCTTTCAGCTGTTTCATTGCTTGTGTATAAAAATGCTGTAGATTTATGCGTGTTGATTTTATAGCCTGCTATTTTGCTGAATTCATTGATGAGGTCTAGAAGATTTCTGGAGGAGGTTTTTGGATCCTCTAAATATAGAATCATGTCATCCGCAAATAGTGACAGCTTAAGTTCCTCTTTTCCTATTCGTATCCCTTTAATTTCTTTAGTCTGCCTAATTGCTCTGGCTAGAGTTTTGAGGACAATGTTGAATAGAAGTGGTGAAAGAGGACATCCCTGTCTTGTTCCCCTTTTTAAAGGGAATGGTTTCAGTTTTTCTCCATTAAGAATGATGTTGGCCATGGGCTTAGCATAAATAGCCTTTACCATGTTCAGGTATGTTCCTTCTATCCCTATTTTTTCTAGTGTTTTCAGCATGAAGGGGTGTTGTATATTGTCAAATGCTTTTTCTGCATCAATTGAAATAACCATATGATTCTTATCCTTAAGTCTATTGACATGACGGATTACGTTTATTGATTTACGGATGTTAAACCATCCTTGCATTCCAGGAATGAACCCCACTTGATCGTGGTGCACAATTTTCTTAATATGTTTTTGGATACGGTTTGCCAATATTTTGTTAAGGATGTTAGCATCTATATTCATCAAGGATAATGGTCTAAAATTTTCTTTCCTTGATGTGTCTTTTCCTGGTTTGGGTATGAGGGTGATATTAGCTTCATAGAATGAGTTCG
The DNA here is from genome assembly GCF_902686455.1 of Sciurus vulgaris. Taxonomy (NCBI): domain Eukaryota; kingdom Metazoa; phylum Chordata; class Mammalia; order Rodentia; family Sciuridae; genus Sciurus; species Sciurus vulgaris. The sequence goes on along the minus strand of NC_136470.1, from coordinate 68,796,455 downwards.
GTAGGGTACCCTCCTTTTCTATTTCCTGGAATACTTTAAGAAGGATTGGAATGAGTTCTTCTTTGAAGGTCTTGTAGAACTCGGCTGAGAATCCGTCTGGTCCTGGGCTTTTCTGGATAGTAGATTTTTAATAGCTTTTTCTATTTCATTGCTTGATATTGATCTGTTTAAATCGTGTATGTCCTCCTGGTTCAGTTTGGGAGGAGCATATGTCTCTAGAAATTTGTCAATATCTTCGGTACTTTCTATTTTGTTGGAATACAGATTTTCAAAGTAGCTTCTCATTATGTTCTGTATCTCAGTGGTGTCTGTTGTGATATTTCCTTTTGCATCATGTATTTTAGTAATTTGAGTCTTCTCTCTCCTTCTCTTTGTTAGTGTGGCTAAGGGTTTAACTATTTTGTTTACTTTCTCAAAGAACAAACTTTTTGTTATGTCAATTTTTTGAGTAGTTTCTTTTGTTTCAACTTCATTGATTTCAGCTCTGATTTTAATTATTTCCTGTCTTCTACTACTTTTGCTGCTATTCTGTTCTTCTTTTTCTAGGGCTTTTAGCTGTAATGTTAGGTCATTTAATTGTTGACTTTTCATTCTTTTCTGGAATGTGCTCCATGCAATGAATTTTCCTCTTAGTTCCGCTTTCATAGTGTCCCAGAGATTTTGATATGTTGTATCATCATTCTCATTGACCTGTAAGAATTTTTTAATCTCCTCCCTGATGTTTTTTGTTAACCATGTTTCATTCAATAGCATATTATTTAGTCTCCAAGTGTTGGAGTAATTTGCTTTTTTTACTTTGTCATTGATTTCTACTTTCAGTGCTTTATGATCTGATAGAACACAAGGCAGTATCTCTATTTTTTTGTATTTCCTAAGGGCTGCTTTGTGGCATAACATATGGTCTATTTTCGAGAAGGTTCCATGTGCTGCTGAGAAGAAAGTGTATCCGCTCGTTGATGGATGGAATATTATATATATGTGTATTAAGTCTAGGTTATTGATTGTGTTATTGAGTTCTATGGTTTCTTTGGTTGGATTTTGTTTGGAAGATCTATCTAGTGGTGACAGCGGTGCGTTAAAGTCGCCCAGAATTATTGTGTTGTGGTCTATGTGATTCTTGAAATTGAGAAGGATTTGTTTGATGTACAGGGATGCACCATTGTTTGGGGCATAAATATTTACTATCGTTATGTCTTCCTGATTTATGGTTCCCTTAAGCAGTATGAAATATCCTTCTTTATCCCTTCTGACTAACTTTGAATTGAAGTCCACTTTATCTGATATAAGGGTGGAAACCCCCGCTTTTTTTACTGAGTCCAGGTGCATGGTAGGTTTTATCCCATCCTCTCACCTTTATTATGTGGATATCTTTTTCTATTGCAGGCAGCATATTGTTGGATCTTTCTTTTTAATCCATTCTGCCAGTCTGTGTCTTTTGATTGATGAGTTTAGGCCATTAACTTTCAGGGTTATTATTGAGAAATGATTTGTATTCCCAGTCATTTGGCTTAGTTTTGGTTTTTAAGTTGGCTTGGTTTCTCCTTTGAGTGGTTTTTCTCTAAGGTAGTTCCTCCCTTTGCTGATCTCCATTGTTGTTTTTCATTTCCTCCTCATGGAATATTTTGTTGAGAACATTCTGTAGTGCAGGCTTTCTATTTGTAATTTTTTTTAACTTTTGTTTATTATGGAAGGATTTTATTTCATCTTCAAATCTGAAGGTTAGTTTTGCTGGGTATAAAATTCTTGGTTGGCAACCAGGTTCTTTCAGAGCTTGAAATATTTTGGTCCAGGCCCTTCTAGCTTTTAGAGTCTGGGTTGAGAAGTTGGCTGCTATCTATATTGGTCTCTCCCTATATGTAATCTGATGCTTTTCTCTCGCGGCCTTCGAAATCCTATCTTTATTTTGAATGTTAGGCATTTTCATTATAATGTGCCTTGGTGTGGATCTGTTGTGATTCTGTGCATTTGGTGTTCTGTAAGCCTCTTGTATTTGATTTTGCATTTCATTCTTCAGGTTTGGGAAATTTTCTGATATTATTTCATTGAATACATTGTTCATTCCTTTGGTTTGTATCTCTGTGCCTTCCTCAATCCCAATAATTCTTAAATTTGGTATTTTCATGATGTCCCATAGTTCTTGGAGATTCTGTTCATGATTTCTTACCATCTTCTCTGTTTGGGTGACTTCATTTTTTAAGATTAAATATTTTGTCTTCATTGTCTGAGGTTAAGTCTTCCAAGTGGTCTAGTCTGTTGGTGATGCTTTCCATTGAGTTTTTTATTTGGTTTATTGTCTCCTTCATTTCAAGGATTTCCATTTGGTTTGTTTTTGAGAATCTCTATCTCTTTGTTGAAATGATCTTTTGCTTCCTGCAGGTGCTCTTTCAGCTTATTGGTATTATCATTCATTGCCTGCATTTGCTCTCTTATCTCATCCTTTGCTTCATGAATCATCTTAATCATGTATGATCTGAAGTCCTTTTCTGACATTTCTTCTAACATACTGTCATTGGATTCTATTACTATAGAATCTAGATTCGTTTGGATCATTTTCTTCCCTTGTTTTTCATGTGGTTCATGTATCTTCCCCTCTAGCAGTGCAGATCTGGGGTATTGCAGATTTCCCCCTATAGGCTTATAGTGGCCCTATAGGTTTCCAAAACCCTTTCTTTAAGGGGAGATCAATATTAGCAGTGCCCAAATCAGACACTATGCAATCCTAGACCAAATAGCTCCTATGGAGACAATAACAAAATTGTCATAATAAACAAAATGAGTTCAAATGTTATCTTCGGTAAAACAAACAGGTTTACAATTAGGTCTGCAGTTTCTAATGGAGGACAAAGAGGATGCAGAGGGATGAAGAATATGGCTGTTAATGGGATAATAAAAGAATATACCGAAGTTCTAGAAAATAGAAAGGGTGAGAGTGTAATCAAAAGAAATCAGATGTTAGCATGTAAATGAGGGAGAAAGTGACTCTGTGGGAACAGGTAAACAAAAGGAAAAGAAAGAAACGTAAAGAAATGAAAACTTAAATTTTTTTTTAAAAAAGGAGAAAAAAGAAAATCTACTGTATAACAGTCATATACTAATGAAACCTCCCAGTCTTCAGTTGCCTGATGCATGAGAGGTACCTGACAATGAGCTTCAAGCCTCCAGCAGGTGCCTCAGGATGGGATTTGCCCCACCCGAAGATCGGAGCTCTGGCTTCCAGGATTATCCAAGATGGCCGCTCTGTCTTCCAAATGTGTTGGCAAATGGGGAGCTGCAGCTCAGAGGTGGATGTGGTAAGCTGGAGGTCCTGGAGACAGGATGCAGTTGGTCCGGCAGTGGTCCTGGAGGTCGGGTGTGTTTGTTGTGGTTGTGGGATCCAGGAGGCCGGGTACAATCAGTTGGTCTGGGTTCCCAGTGATAGGGCGCACTTAGTTGGTCTGGGGGTCCTGGCGGCAGGGAGCAGTCAGTTGATGTGAGGGCCTCAGCGGCAGGGAGTGATCAGTCGGGCTGAGGGATCCTGGAGATGGGACTCAGTCAGTCTGGTCAGGGGTCCTACAGGGCCTGGCTGTTGTCTCAAAATGGCGGCAGCCATGTGTAATCAAACCTGAAGGTACTGTAACAGTGAACTTCCAGGCAGCAGCAGGCAGCTGGTTCTCCACTGGCAGTCTGCGGTCAGTCTGCTGGCAGCTGTCGGAAGATCAGGAGGTGAACCTCGAGCATTGGGTGATGGATAGGGGTAAGGCAGGCGATGGACAGGCGAGAGGCAGGCAAATGGTGGATGATAGACGCCTGACAGTGAGCAATCTGCTCTCAAAAAAGGCGTCCATATGCTGGCAGATTGCAGGTGATCACAGCAGACAAATGGGGTAAAGAGCAGGGGATCGATAAGCAGCAAAAACTGCCTCACCGAGAAACAGATATCCTCTGCTTGAATCCGGCCTTGCAGAGCAACAACGAATGCAGCCTCCCTCTAGTCTGCCATCTTGGATCTCTCCAATAATTTCTTAATATCATTGAATGTCCATTGGTGTTTATCAAACTTTTAAATCTCAAAATTCTAATTTGTTTTAATAATATATACATATATATTATTAAACACATAATAATATACATATATATTATTAAACATATATATTATTAAAACATATCATATACATATATATTATTAAAACAAATACATATATATATATTTAAGAAACCAAGTAAGATTCCAATTTTATGACTGAGTTATGGCTTTTAAATTTCTTAATCTCAAGGTTTATTCCCACTCTTCTCATCATTTTACATTTCTACTTACTCCCCACTTCCCCCTCACTTATTTGCCTATTTATTTATTTTGCAATTTTGTTTCCCACATTCTAGGGCTTGTTGATTGCATTTCCCTGGTATTTAACATGTACTTTCTTTTAATTGGTAGTTTGACCCATGGGCTTGATAGTGTATCAGTGTTCTCAGCATATCTATTTTATAATCCATGATGTATTCTTTCATTAGGAGGCACATAGTGCCTGGTTGTTAGCAGTCATTGATATCAATGTCTAGATCAACTATTGATCCATTTAGATATTTTACTTCTATCATTCATTCCTTCTTAATTTTTAGTCAGAATATTTCTGCTAGAAAAAACTTCCCTTTATCTTGATTTGGTTACTGTGGCACCAGTCCATGGGAAAGCTATCATAAATGCCTGATTCTTTAATTTTCCCAATTTCCCCCCAACTATTTCTAATTCAAGTAATAAATTGAATTATTAGCACAGTAACCTATGGGTTTTTAAAGTAAATTTTCATATTATTTAAATTAATATTTGAAGAAATATTTCATGTTTTAATTCATAGCAGTTTTTATTCATGCTTTATTTATACTGAATTTTCCCCATTTTTGATAGTGGTAAACTCTTCAGATTGGCTCCTGAGTTAGTCTGATTACTGTCTTTGATGGTTTTCTTGGGAATGCCCAAATGTTCTGGAGGTATATAGAAACAAATCAGCCAATTCTCTAGGAATTCCTGGTTCCTTGCAGTGTGAAATGGTATACATACAATTTGTGCAGTAGGAATGCATACTGCCATTGTTTAGAAAATTGTTTCTAAGCCTTTTCAGTTAATAAAGCTAGGTGATATTTAGAGGACAAAATACATCACAAGTTTGTTCTGATACTTACATGAGTTTCAAAGTAAGGATTAGAGGATTTTTACTTGATGACTATCTTTCATTTGTCTGTTTTATCTCATGCAGGAAATAGGTTTTCAATGATGCTGGAGATGATAGAATGTCCCACAACTACTCAATTGTTCTATCATTTCATACATACATGCTATAGTCTCAATTACAGCACTACCACAAGTAATCATGATTAGTGAAAAAAACTTCAGACCTTATTAGCAGGTTTTCTTTTCCTTTATATCCCTCTAGTCGTGTATAGTTAAATTATTGTTTCTAAAGTCTCTTGAAATAGCTCACCTAACTGAATACCTATTTAAGTTTATTTCCTTTTCTTTTTATTTGATGGAATTTATTGAAAATTTCAATATTATGTTGTTTAAGGAAAATATTAACATAGTTTCCAAACTAAAATCTTACAAAGATAGATATATATATATATATATATATATATATATATATATATATATATATATATAAAGAAATCATGCTTCTTTCCTTGTTCCCTTTATTCCTTTATTCTGCCTTTTCTGTATAACTATTTTTGAAAAGGTGAGGACTCATTCTTCTATTATTTAGTTTTGTGTACATGAAGGTTATATTTTTTGTACTGTTTTCTTTTATACTAGAATCTTTGAATGATATTCTAGGCTGTTTTATCCACTTAGTTATCAACTTCTGGTTGTCTACCATTAGCAATATTGGAGTTAACTAATAACAACTTCTTTCTATTTTCTGTTTCTTTCCCAGCATCTAATCTGAAGTAATATTCTTTTATCTTAGATAAAAGCCATAAGGCAATCAATAAATCTATTCTACTTTCATCTTTTTCCTTTTATCTTCTATTTTTTGATTGTTACATTTACCTACATTTTCAGACCCCAAATGTGGAGAGCGGAGACAGAGAATGGGAAAGCAGTGACTGAGATTGGGGGTTTCTGATGACCTCATGGCTGTGGCACCTGCTGCCTGGGAATGTTTCTGTTCAAGGGCACATGATGCCTGACTGCTGTGGTAACGCCCTGCCTGAGGAGGTTCCGTGCAAGAGTCTACCAGCTTTGACATTGACCTCAGGCACAGAGCTCCTGGGAATAAAGGAATTCTCATGCTAGACAACCACAATGTTTCATCAGCTCTGCTATTCCTAAACCTGCCCACTTAAGAGTGACTTTAAACAATGGACCTTCTTGAGAGCTACACAAAGCTCCTCAACTTTGTTGCGCTTTGCATTTTGCAACTGTGGATTGCAACTGCAGAAAAGCTGCATAGATGTTTCTAAGTGTTTGTAACTTTCTGAGTACAAAGAATAATGCTTGAATACATTTTTTTTTTCTTTTTAAGTACTGGGGATTGAACTCAGGAACACTCAACCACTGAGGACATCCCCAGCCCTATTTTATACTTTCTTCAGAGACAGGGTCTCACTGAGTTGCTTAGTGCCTCGCTTTTGCTGAGGCTGGCTTTGAATCCTTGACTCTCCTGCCTCAGCCTCCTGAGATGCTGGAATTAGAGGTGTGTGCAACTGCACTAACCTGATAATAAGACATATCTAGCTCATTAAATCTCCTCCTTCAGAAAGTAGCACTCCACCTGATCCCAGCTTTATCTTCAAAATCTGAGTGTGCGAGTCTTTATTTTCTAATCCTCCATTGCACCTTGCCGGAACCTCAAGTTTGGCTGCACTGGTCATGGCACCCGAAGCCATTATATTCCACGTTTTTCTCCTGCAGCAATTATATAGTCTTATTTCTATAGGCAAATAAGTGCTTAGTGCTCAGCACTGTTCTTTCACTTCATAGAAGTTTGCCTGCAATATGGTTACTACATTGAATTGATATAAAAACTTAGTTCGTGTGTACTTTCTTTCCTTAAGGATTTCAAATATATTACCATGCTATCTTTTGTTATAAAGCACTGCTGTCAAAATTTAATAAAATTTTGATTTTTGAAGTCTTATAAATAACTTGATATTTTTATCTTAAATGTCAAGAATGATATTTTTCATTTTTTGAAATCTTATATGTTTATTAGAATATACGTGCAAGTTTGGGTATTAATCATGACCTCTATCTCTCTCTCTCTGTTTTGGTATGTTTTCAGGTTTTGTTTTTCTTTAATTTTAAAAGTCTGGTAGGTTGCATTTTGATTTATTTTTCCAAGATTATGGTATACATATCTCTATAACATGTCAGTCCAGTATGTAGTTTTAAATCAACTTTCTAAAATAAATTATTCTTGATTAGTATTTTTGATATATATAGTCTTTCACTGTTTCATATTTTCTTCTTCAGCAATACCTATTATGTATACTTTTTATCTTAGATTTTTTTCTGTATTTGTTACTGTTGTTTGAACCAATTTCTTCATATTTGAATTAATATTTTTCTCAACAATTATTCACATTAGTGTTCTCTCTAGTGTAATTTTCATTCCTGAAACAGTTTTATTTTCTTTCTGTTTTTCTGCATTTTATTGTCTTACTTTTGAGGTTTTTTAATTTTAATTTATCTTATTCTTCAACAATCTCTATTATACTTCTTAATTTATTTTTGTTCATTTTAAAATAGTAGTTTAGACTTTTTATGTAGAAAGAAAACAAATATTTGAGGTCAAAGATACAAAATTTAAGATTAAAGTCCAAAGTTATTTTTAAAATAAAATAGTAAGAAACAGAATAACTCTTTGCCAGTACTACAAGCATCCCAGAATGGCACATTTACAAACCGGGTGACAAAGCTTATGCTCATATTAAAATGTGAAATTAATTTCCCAAGCTATTCAGAAGGAAGGGGTGGTTCTGACTCTTGACCCCTCTATCTTATTGTTTTTACTAAACATTCAAGAATGTGGTCTTATACTTTCAAATATCTACATTCCTGTTTCTCTCATTGACATTTATTTGGTCCTTCTCTTTGGTACTGATGGGGCATGATTTTATTCTACATAGGAGGTTATTCTGCTCTTTCTTCATTTTATTTTATAGTAATTTAATATGTAATTTGACCTCAAATTTCTTCCGCTCTTAGTTCCCTTCTGTTGTCTCTGTGTTACTCAGGGTCTATTCTCAGGAAGTTTTCCTTAGTCTGCACTTTAAATATTTGGTTTAGTTTGAGAGTTCAAGAGTCCACCTGCTACATCCTCTTCAGCCCTTTTGGCAGTATCTTTATACTAGGCCTAAACTGAAGCCAGGAAAGACCCCTCCTGAGCCCCACTGCTCTTCAAATTGAGCTGGTCATCTCCACACAGAGGGGTTCTCCCCCTTGCTTCTTCTGTTTTTCTCCTTAGAATTGGAAGGATATAGCAACAATTGGTTTGTCACCATCTGCTTGTGTGTTGGCATCCCAGAGATATTTTGGACATAGTTTTATGTGGACATTTTCCATAAGCTTTGGATTTTGATATCCTAATTACCGTATTTATTTTTAAGACAGGATTTTGGAGATCTAGTAACTTGGCTGCTCTATCAATTCTTCCTTCCTACAGTATTATCATCATAAAATATAGCATTCGTAAATATAATACATTTGAGTCCGATTATACTTATGTGACTGAGTAAGCGTAGAGGCCTAGTTTTAAAACAATTATTTTAAAAAGTTTTCAAGAAGCAGTCAAACTTTGTATACAAAGTTTTCCTCCAATGGTTTTTTACTTACCCAAAATCTTTCCATGTTTCTACAAAGACTGTAAAGTTAAAGAAACAAATATGCTCTAATAAAAGAATCAGCTCAAAGATAAAATCACAGTGTCTTTAATTTGTGACTTAATTTATGAATTTTAATTATATTTCAAATTTATATTCAACATATTTATAAATAAATATATTTATATAATAATTTCATTTAAGATATTTTAATAGCTGATAAATGGGGTTTTAAAGTTTGAAAAATTAAAGAGCAGGTAAATTTTAATACTGCCTAAGAGAAGAAATAAATTGTCATTAATTGTTGATGACTGAAACACAATACATAACAATAGTATGATTAAGACATTAGTATATAATAACTCCATCTTTAATATTCTTGGTGAAATCACTGACAGCATCCTTTAATAACAGTTATTTAACTTAAGAATTTTGAAATAAGATTGTCACAGTTTTAACTTCTGAAATTACTCCATCGTTCAGAAGAAGCAGGAAGAGAAACACAAATGGTCTCTATTTTTAGTAAATTTGGTGAATATATACAACAACTAAATCTCAATATTTAACTAAAAGCTGACAAATACATGGAAGATCAAAGAGAAACAGAAACAACCAGTGAAGTACTTATGCACTGCAGATCTTCAACCAAGAGATCACCTTTCCCCAAAGTGTAGTATAGATCCTGCACTAAATCAGCAGCTGACTTGAAGTACTGGAAACGTATGCATGACTAGGTAGCAGGAGCTTTTCTGGTTCTCATTAGGTGTCATGGAAATATGCTGAAGACACATGAATAATGAAACATAGACATGGGCTTTTCTCACAGGAACAGTTTTTGACCCAACTTGGACAGAGAAAAGAGATTCTAAATTTGGATCATTTTGCAGCAAGTTCTCTAGTTATCTTTAAAGGGTAAGATGACAGGCATACAACTTTGTAGCATGGATGTCACTGGCCCAGATCACTTTCTTGATCCATAACCCAAATGAACTTCTACTTAAATATTTCATCAAAACAATCTTAACTAATTCTAAGATAATTAATAGTATAAAACATGCTCAATTAGAAATATTCCAAGACAAAAGTAGGAGTGGTAGTTATGAATAATAAAATAATAGGAATAATAAATGGCTTAATAAGAATACCAAGCAGAAAATATATTGCTATAAGATATAAATATTCCATCAGGAATAATAATATGTATCAAAAAGAAATATTTAATGAAATTATTTCATTTTTTAAGAGATCTAAAGTTGAAACGTAAGCACCTTGAAAAGAAGCAAGAAAAGCATTTTGAAAAGAAGCAACAAAAGCAGATGATATATGAGCTTTTGGAGTATATGTACATATTGAAGAAAAAATAAATTGATCTCAGAAATGAAAGCCATATTAAAAACAGAAAACAGTAACTAGATTCTAATGAAAGCATGATAAAAGATGGGGAAGATAGTTTTGAGAAAAATTTAACCAAAAACAGAAAATAGAGATTACAAAGAACAAGGAAACATGGTTGCTATGGGAAAGAGACTAAGACATCTAACATACATGAGTTTTCTAATTACAGAAGTGGAGGGAGGGAACAAAAATATAAAATTCCATAATCTTAGAGTAATAGCAAGAGACTTGCAATTTCTAGATCCTAAGGACATTTTTCCAAAATTCAACAAACTGGTTTTCAGAGAGCCTGCCCCATTCTACATGCATGTTCTTGGCATCCTCACTAGCATTTGGTGTTCACTGTGTTCTATTTTTGTGACTTTATGTTACACTGTTTTAGGTAATAATATTTTATTGTGATTTTAATTTCTTTACTGGCTAATCAAGTTGAACATTTTTTCATGAGCATATTTTTCATGGGTCTAGCTTCTTCAGTGAAGTATATCTTCATGTTCTTTGTTTTCTGATTAGATTGTTTTTATACTGTTGAATTTTAAGAGTTCGTCATATGTTCTAAATGCTAGTCCTTTGTTAGTTATGGAATTTGCAGATATTGCTCCAACAATGTGTATTTTTATGCTTTATTAAGGTCTCTCACAGAGCAGAAGTCTTTAATTTTGATGAAGTTTGGTTTATCAGTATATTTTCCTTTCTTTTTTTTTTTTTTTCCCCATTGTACTAGCTAGCAACCAAATCCAGAGGCACTCCACCACTGAACTACATCATTATCCCTTTTAATTAATTAATTAATTATTTTTATTTTTGAGACAGGGTCTTGCTATATTGGTTGCTGAGACTGGTTTTGAACTTGTTATCCTCCATCATTGTTAGATTTATAGGCACCACACCTAGCTAGTTTTTCCAGGCATATTTTGGTATCAAATCTAGAAACACTTTTCCTGACTTTAGATCCTGAATGTTTTCTCCTGGTTTTTCCTAAAAACTTTATAGTTTTAAGTTTTATATTTAAGTCCATGATCCATTTTTAGTTAATTCTTATTTAAGGTGTTAAAGTCAAGGTTAATTTTGTTGCCTTGGATATTCAGTTGTTTCAGTACTTGTTGTTGAAATTTTCCCATTTAATTGATTTTGTACCTTGGCCAAACTGGAACCTTTGTCCAGGACTATTTCTTGGTGCTCTATCTTGTCCCATCTTGTGTGTAGTAACATCTTATACCACAGTGTCTTCACTAGTGTGTAAGTCTTAACAAAAATGAGTAATTCCTCTTTATTTTTCTTTTCTGACTGTTTAAGCTATTCTGCCTTGTGTCTACACATAATAAATATGAAGTGTACTAGGTGTGTCCACAAAACACTTTCTGCTGATTTTGACTGGAATTGACAACTATAATATTTTAATTCTTCCAATTTATGAACAGAGTATGTTTTCCACTTATTTAGATCTTTAATGTCTTATAGTTCTTGTAGTTTATATTTTAGTTTTTAAACACAAAACTCATGTATATATTTTGTTAGCTTTAATTATTTGAGTGATTATAAATGGTATTGCATTTTAATTTGGTGCTGTTTATTGCAATATATAGAAATGAAATTGGTTTAAATATGTTTATTTGAATTCTGATACCTTATTGAACTCATTTATTAATTCCAAGGGTTTACTTGTGCAGATTTCTTGGACTTTTCTATGCATTTTATTTTTCATATGAAAATAATAAAAATTTTATTTCTCCCTTTCTGATACACATGCATATTTCTTCTTTCTTTTGACTTATGGCATTGGATAAAACTTCTTTCACTATACTGAATAAGAACTGTGAGCATGGGCATCCTTGCCTATTCCCAATCACAGAAGAAAAGCTTTTGGTTTTTCACCATTTATGTATAATCTTAGCTTTTGGTTATTATTATTTTTTGTGGGTACTCTTTATTGAGCTGATGAAATTCCTTTTTATCCTTAATTTTCTGAGCACTTTAAATATTGAGTGAATGTTGAATATTGTCAGATATTTACTGCATCAGTTGCTATGATTATGTAATTTTTGCTTATTAGCTCATTAACATGGTGAATTTAATTGATTATTACTTTTGAAAATATTGAACTAAGCTTGCATTCTTGGAATACCATTTGTTCATGGTGTAGAATCCTTTTTACATATTGTAAAATGCAACATGCTAATATTTTAAGAAGGTTTGTATCTATATTTGGGAAGGATATCAGTAGTTTTATATTTCTGAACTGTCTTTGTTAGTTTTACTATTAAGGTAGCATTACATTTCCTACCATACAGGAAGGAAGTGTTTCTTCCTCTTTTATTTATACTTTTTACAAAGGAAGTATAGAATTGGTGTTGATTCTTCCCTAAATATTTCATAGAATTCTCCAAGGTCCATCTTGGGTTCAATTTTGAAATAAATTTCCTTATTAGGTATAATGTTATTCAAATTATCTCTTTCATATTTAGTGACTTTGTAGCACTTTGTGCTTTTTCAGAAATTGATTTTCTTCATCTAAGTTTTAAATTACAAGTTTTTAATATTCTTTTATCACCATTTTGATTTCTACAGTATCTGTAGTGATATTTTCTGTTTAATTCTGGTTATGAATAATTTGTGTTTTTAACTTTTGTTTGTTATTCTTCCTAGAAGTTTGCTAATTTTATTGATCTTTTCGGAGAATGTGTCTTTTAAAAATTATTTTTTTCCTATTTTATTTGTTTATAATTTTTTGACTTTTTGCTCTTACCTTTATTATTTTTTTTCTCTTTTCTTTGGGTTTATTCTTTTCCCAAATTCTCAATATAAGAGCTTTGATTATAGATTAGAATTTTTTCTTTTTTTCTAATATGTGCATTAAGCACAAAATTTACTTCTCAACATTGCTTTAGCTGTGTCCTACAGACATTTGTACGTTGTTCTGTTAGTTTGCTGAGGCTTCCACAACAAAGTATACAGTATGGCTTCAACAACAAAAATGTATTTTGTCACAATTCTCAGGGCCAGAAGTCCGAATTCAAAGTATTGTCAGGGTTGATTTCTCCTGAGTCCTTCCCTCCTTGGTTTATAGATGGCAGATGGTCGTCTTTATATTCTTTTCTTTTTCTTTCCCTTGTATGTTGGTATCCAAATTTCAATTTCTTATAAGCACACTAATCACATTTGATGGGACTCACCCTTCTGGTATCACTTTAACTTACATATTTAATTTAAATGCCATTTTAACTTACATGTTTAAAAACCCTATCCCTAAATGTAGTCACAATTTCAGGTACAAGGTGTTAGAACCCCAACTTATGAATTTTTTATTTTCTTTGACTATTCCTCTTTGATTCATGAATACTTTTTAGAAGTGTGCTGTTTAGTTTACAGATATGTGGAAATTTTACTGCTTTTTTTTGTTATTGATTTCTGTATGATTTTAATTCTATTAAATTACTTGATGTTTGTGTTAAAGCTTTGTGTCTGATCTGTCTTGTATTATATTTGGAGATACTTGAAAATATTTTACTATTGTTGGTAGAGTGTTCCATAAATGTTGATTATATCCTGTTGGCTGATGATGGTATTGAATCCTTCTGTACCTTCACTGATTTTCTGTGTGATCATTCTGTCAATTGTTAGCAAGGGCATAAAATGCTGTATCTAAATGTGGTTTTGTTGATTTCTCCTTTTATTTCTGTTTTTGTAATATAAACTTGGAAGTTCTGTAGTTTGGTGTATATACATTTAGGATTGCTGTGCTTTCATGGTAGATTGACCCGTTTATTATTATATGCTTTCCCTGTGATTGGTAATTTTTTGTTCTTAACTCTACTTAGTTTTTTTTTTTTTGCGGTACTAGGGATTGAACCCAGGGCCTTGTGCTTGCAAGGCAAGCACTCTATCAACTGAGCTATCTCCCCTGCCCTCTTATTTACTTTTAATTAACATTTTCATAAAATATCTTTCTTGACTATTTTCAACCTGCTTATAAGATTATATTTCAAGTTAATTTTTTCAGACCATGTACAGCATGTTCATCGTTTTCAATTGATTCTGATCACCTCTATCTTTTAATTTGTGCATTTACATTATTTAAATTTAATATCGTTATTGGTGTACTGAGGCTTAAATGTGCCCTTTTATTTTATGACTTCAATTTTTTTTTGTTTTCATTCTTTGTTTTTCTTTGCTATCTTATGGTATAAGTAACATTCTTTTAAGATTTTATTTTGATTTTTCTGTTATTTTAGATGCATATATTGTTTGGTTGTGCTAGTGGTTGCTTTCTTTGGATATTATATTACTTATACCTGTCTAACCAAAATATGCTATTGTCGTCATTTTAACAAAGAAGAATTAGAATCCTTAAATAATTTTATTTCCCTCTATTCTCCCCCATTCACAGTATAACTGCCCTAAATATTTTTATACATATATTTAGAATCACATCAGACCGTGCCTAATTTCCATTTCAACAAATGCAACTTAAGACAAATTAAGAGAAAGAAAACTTTTTGGCTCTTACCTGTGTGTATTCTTACCATATTCTTTCTTTCTTATTGACATTCAGAGGTTCTTTATTGTATTATTTTCTTTCTGTTTGTAGAAATTCCTTTAGCTTTTTTTTTTTTTTTTTTTTTTTTTTTAAGATGAGTTTCTTGATGACAAAGTCTCTTAGGTTTCCTTCAGCTGAGAATGTTGTTTTCCTCTTTATTCCCGAAAGATGTCAGTAGTGTAGGGTTCTGAGTTGACAGTTCTTCCTTTTTAGTGCTTGAAAAATATTGTGTATCTTCCTTCTGGCCTCCATGGCTTCTCAAGAGAAACACAATGTCATTCTAAATGTTTTCATCCTGTAGATAAGTCATGCTTGTCTCTGGCTGCTTCCAAGTCTTTTTCTCTGTATTTACCTTTCAGAAAACTGGCTATAAGGTATCATATTATAGAATTATTTGAGTTTATTTTGTTTATTATTTGCTCAGCATCTTGAATCTATAGGTTTATGTTTTTTGCCAAATTTGGGATATTTTCAGCCTTTATTTCTTTAAGTAATTTTCCAGCCCCACTTCTTTCTCTTCTTTTGGGACTCAGTGACATGAATGTTAGGTCATTTTTTATAACCTATATATCCCTGAGATGGCTCATTTTTTTTTTTTTTTTTCTTTCAGTCTGTGTTCTCTCTGCTCAATCATCCAGGTCACTGGTTCTTTCCTATGTCCTCCTCCGTACTGTATTCTGCTCTTGAGCCCCTCCATTGAACTTCTCTGTCATTATTGTACTTTCATATCTAAAGTTTCCATTTGGATATCACTTCTTCTTTTTACTTATTGAGACTGTGTTTTTCCTTTGTTTGGCCTTTCTATTTTTCCTTCTGTTTTAAGCATATTCCCCCTTGTTCATGCAGCAATTTAATCATGGTTGCTTTTAAATCTTTTCCAGTTTTGTCCTTTTGAGTTAGGTACTTATTTAGAGCAAAAAATTTTGTAGAAGTTTGTTAAGAGAGACAAAAAGAGCCAGAGCACCTGAAGGGCGAGAGGTCACCCAATAGGAGTTGCAACTTAAGTGTACTAATCTAGAGTTTTATATATCTACTGGGTAGGGTCGTTGATGCTATTTGGGTCTTGGAAAAGTATCAAGGCTATTGGTTTAAATCTCTGTGAAATAGGTCTTTGAAAACTGTTAAAACTGTTGATTAGCCTGTGAGTCTGAAGCCTTCACTGGGGTCTGTCCTGCTTCCCTTTTCCTGCTACCATGGGACAAAGATGTTGCCTGGAATGTTTGGAATGTTTTTACAGGTTAACTTCATGGAGTGGCCTTTACATTTAAAAAGCCTTAATTGGAGCCCATTACCTATTCTATCTTAATCATTTTTATCTTCAAAGAAGTACCCCTCACTGCATTTAGGGGAAAGGGGTGATAACTATTCTGCTGCTTCAGGCTGAAAAGGGGTGATGAAAGGGGATGGAAGTCACATTTGTTCTACAGAGACCTACATAGGCCTAAGGGCACCAGTAGAAGGGGAGTTTAGCTTTGGATTCCATCTAAAAGGCTACTTGTAGCTTGGGCATCTCGTATATCATGACAGTCTAGAGGTCTGTGATATTGAGTGGTGGGTGACTGGATGACATATACATAGGACAGAGATCATGTTGAGACAATAATAAACAAGATGTAAAAGCATTATTTTCTGTAAATAACTGGCACTATAATAATCAGTATTATTAGCCTGTCCTTGGAAACCATGAAAATAATGACTCATTAAACCTTAGGGTGAGGTCTAATATTCCACTAATTTATGAAGTGGAGATCAGTTAAGACTTTGGAAATATTACCAGAGTTTTTAGGAAAAAAACACATAATTTTTAGTTTATATAATGGCTTATGTATCCTCTGGAGCTATGGTTAAGATGTATAGTTCCATCTGATTTCTTATAAAATGATTTTTTCATTAGTGTTATCTGTTGGGTAGGGGAGTTCTCTTTAGCTGTGTCATGTTGGGCTCTCTTTAAAAAGTTGGTTAGGGCTTTCCTTTGTCACATTGCATCTTTTAGAGGTATACATATTGGGGCTAAATATACTAGTGAAAAACAGATTGAGTTTACTATGTAGAAGGTTAGGAAGATTTGTGGTTTTGCATTGATTTAAAACAAATTTTTGATTTTAACAAAGCCTTTTGTGATAGTTATAAGATACTTCTGTATAAGAACCCTTCCCTTAATAACTTCATAGGGATTACACAAGTGTATGTCATAGGTTATATTATAAATATTGTCTCTCCTTCTAAAAGTTCATGTATGACTGTGCTTTGGTTATTTGAGTTAGGTTATTATTGATTTTCTTTGTAACTTAATCTTAGATTTCCTAGTTATTGGTATTGTGAGTGACTTTTTTAAAAATCGAAACCTGGAAATTTTCATACTATGCTGTGAAATTCTAGAGTTTAAGATTTTTGTTATAGCTGACTTTTTCTGACACTGCTCTGTCTTTACATGTGATGAGGGATCTTCTTTATTATTGGTGGTATAAGTCCAGGTTTTCTACTTGGTTTCCATGGACACTCTAGGAAAAGCAGGCTCTCACTCTTGATGGCACGGGGAGAGCTGTCTTCCACTGGGTCTCCCTGATTCCATGTTAGAGGGCATCAGTGCTGTTGGTGGATGGTAAAAGCCCTGACTCCATGAAGCTTCCTCTTATCCCACATAGGTAGGGATGGAGAGACGTTCTTCATTACTCCTAGGTTTGAGTGGGAAGGAAGTCCAGGCTTTCCATGTGGTTTCCACTAACATCATATATCATGGGAGGGTGTTAGTGGCCAGTAGGAATGAAAGTCTAAGTTTCTTTCCCTGCCTTTGCTGGAGTAAGTGTGGTCAAATTCTTCTGTTTTGTTTGCCTGCAGTAATGAGTTTATTGTCTAAAAATTTCATTTTCCTAGGGGGTTCCTTTCCTTGCTGTTTGACTCCATTGGGCTCTTTTGGGGTTTTTTGAAATATCTGCTACTATGGGTGTCTCTAGGTTGTCAGCTTCTTCAGCTTCTGGAATATTTGGGGACACAAGAAAATATAGGTAAGCCTTCATCATGTCCTTTCTCAGGTCATGCATACTCTTGTCCTTGCACCTCTTCTCCATCTTTTAGAGACTTATTTTGTTTTACCTGATGTCTTAGGTTTATAATTGTACTTAGAAGGAAGAATAGGGAAAAAAATTCTGTCTACTTTAATTTTCCCAAAAGTCAGAAGTTTAGGCCTTCCAAAAAAATAAGCAAAAACAAAGTCATAAAATTTTATATTTTAATATTAAAATGTTATGAACTCACAGAAGGTTTCAAGTGTAAAAAAACACCTTTTTTTAAAATTTTTTTGACTGGCATGATGGCGTATGCCTACAACCCCAGCTGCTTTGGAGGCTGAAGCAGGAGTATTACAAATGGAAGGCCAGCCTCAGAAATTTAGCAAGACTCTGTCTCAAAATAAAAAAGAGTTATGGGTG
Source organism: Sciurus vulgaris (assembly GCF_902686455.1). Taxonomy (NCBI): domain Eukaryota; kingdom Metazoa; phylum Chordata; class Mammalia; order Rodentia; family Sciuridae; genus Sciurus; species Sciurus vulgaris. The sequence continues at coordinate 68,778,296 of NC_136470.1, read as the reverse complement.
TAGTTGAGTGATAGAGTACTTGCCTAGTATGTGTAAGGCCCTGAATTCAATCTCCAGTACAGTCCAAAAAAAATCTTGTTTAAAATCTGAATTGTTGACTGATATTATTCCTTACTACTGTCAGATAATTTAGTGTCTATTTCTCATGAGTAAAGACAGTGGTGTAATTAATCTTCAGATTCAACTCGTTTTATTAATTATTGCAATTAGCATCCTTATAAAAGTCTAGATCAAAAGCCACATGTTTTATTTAGCCTTTTTTTTAGGTCTACTTCACTCTAATTTTTTGTTTTGCTTTTTTACCATACTGGGGATTGCATCAGGGGCACGTTACTTACTTTCACAGCCCTTTCAATTTTATTTTGATTCAGGTTCTTGCTAATTTTCCCAGGCTATCTTTGAACTTGTGATCCTCCTGTCTTAACCTCCCAAGTAGCTGGGCTTATAGACCTGCCACTGTGCTCAGCTAGTCTCTTCAATCTTCAAAGGTTTCTCAAAGGTTTTTCAGACTTTCCTTCAGTTTCAGTCTTTGAAGACTGTAACATTTTGTAGAATGATCCTCAATATGAGTTTATCTCAAGCTCGCTCACTAGCAAATATAGTTGTATTGTTGTGCTGCTGTGACCAAAAGACCTTAAGAACAATTTTAGAGGATGAAATGTTTAGTGCTCATAGTTTTAGAGATCTCAGTCTATAGAGAACCAGCTCCATTGTTCTGGATACAAAGTGAAGCAGAACATCATGGCAGAAGGGTGTGGCCAAGGAAAGTAGCTCAGAACATGACAATCAGAGAGCTCCCCTCACCAGAGACAAAATATAAACCCAAGGACATCCCACCAGTGACCCACCTCCTTCAGCCACACCCTACCTTCCTATAGTTACCACCCAGTTAATCTCTATCAGTGAATTAATGCACTGATAATATTTCTTATAACCCAATTATTTCACCTTTAAACTTTTTTACATTATCTCCTACATGAGCCTTTGGGATATATCTCATACCTAAGCCATAATATGCATACTTTAGGAAAGGATGTTATATAGGTGACATTGTGCTGTTCTCTTTATATCCTGTCAGGTGATCCATGATTTTGTTTTATCCCATAACTGATAGATTTATCTTTGATTACTTGAGAAGGTTGATAAATATAAGATTTTTCCACTGTAAATTACCTTTCTTCCTTTGTAATTAATAAGTACTTTTGGGTGAGTTGTACTTTGAAACTATGCAATTTTCCTGATTTTCATCAATATTTCAACCTATTATTTAAATCAGCATGAACTAATGGATTCTTAATTTGGATAATGGGTCCTGATTGATTATAGTTAAATTTTGGTGCTAAAATTTTCTCAGACCATGACTGCTTTAAGTAGTAAGATCTCTTCAAACTGGCTCTGACAAGGCTTCATCATAATTCAGACATTTTTTTACCTCTTGGCACGAAAAGTTCCTGGCTTATGGTGTACTGTCATTGCTCCAGTCCTGGGATCTGTCATTTGTCTTCAAGGTTACTTGGTCATTTTTAGTGGAGAATGGTGTTTAAAAACCAAGATCTGAGGACTCAATGTGCTTATTACCTTTGGAAGTGTCTCTGGTCCCAGGTTGTTTCAATTAACAGAGCTAAGTAGTTTAGACAAACATGTATACATTTTTACATCAATTTTTTATTTTTATAGGTATCTCTCTATTCATACTGAAAATCACAGATTTGCTTTGATACCTCCAATTCCAATCTAATACACAGGATTCATTTTAGTTTTCTCTCAGTACTTGTAACTCTTTACTCTGATAGTGAAAACTTAGACTCCCCTATGCTTATTTATGTATTTTTATAATTTCTTTGCCTGTATATGTAATATTCCATTGCATCTACTACTTCTCCTACACATATGGCTATTTTTTTTTTTTTTTTTTTTTTTTTTTTTTTTTTTTTTTTTTTTTTTACTGCTTTCTACATGGGGCCATCATCTCTCTTTGAGGAATCCTTCTCACTCTGCCTGGGTTCCTGTTGTCTATCTTGAGCTGCCTAGGAATCATTTTATCCATCCCACTCAACATGTTCAGGCTCTGAATCTGCTTGGTGGTCATATTCCTTTTCTCTCCCATGTAGATATCCACTTCACTCTTCTCAGATGATGTCAACTCTCTCTGGGATACTACTTTTTTGCTCTTCTCTGCACTGTACAGATGCCTTCTTGTCTTGGCTCCATTTACTGTCTTTTGGAATGAATTTTTCAGGTCAGCAATAAAAGTGAAAGACAAAAAGGGAACAGTGGAAAACTGATATTAAAGTTTTTTTTTTTCATGTTTCATTTTATTTATTTATTTATTTATTTTTATTGTAAACAAATGGGATACATGTTGTTTCTCTGTACATGGCGTAAAGGCATACCATTTGTGTATTCATAAATTTACATAGAGTAATGTTGTTTGATTCATTGTTATTTTTTCCCTTCCCCCCACCCCTCCCACCCCTCTTTACCCTCTATACAGTACTTTCTTCCTCCATACTTGCCCCCCTCCCTAACCCTAACTCTAACCCTAACATTAACCCTTCCCTCCCCCCCTTTATGTGTCATCCTCCACTTATTAGCAATATCATTCGTCCTTTGGCTTTTTGAGATTGGCTTATCTCACTTAGCATGATATTCTCCAATTTCATCCATTTGCCTGCAAATGCCATAGTTTTGTCATTCTTTATGGCTGAGCAATATTCCATTGTGTATATATACCACAGTTTCTTTATCCACTCATCAATTGAAGGGCATCTAGGTTGGTTCCATAGTCTGGCTATTGTGAATTGAGCAGCTATGAACATGGATGTGACTGTATCTCTGTAGTATGCTGATTTTAAGTCCTTTCGGTATAGGCCAAGGAGTGGGATAGCTGGATCAAATGGTGGGTCCATTCCAAGTTTTCTAAGGAATCTCCACACTGCTTTCCAGAGTGGCTGCACTAATTTGCAGCCCCACCAGCAATGTATGAGTGTACCTTTCTCCCCACATCCTCGCCAACACCTGTTGCTTGTATTTTTGATAATCGCCATTCTAATTGGGGTGAGATGGAATCTTAGGGTGGTTTTGATTTGCATTTCTCTTATTACTAGAGATGTTGAACATTTTTTCATATGTTTATTGATTGCTTGTACATCTTCTTCTGTGAAGTGTCTGTTCATTTCCTTAGCCCATTTGTCGACTGGATTATTTGAATTCTTGGAGTAGAGTTTTTTGAGTTCTTTATAGATTCTGGAGATTAGTGCTCTATCTGAAGTATGATTGGCAAAGATATTCTCCCACTCTGTAGGCTCTTTCTTCACATTACTGATAGTTTCCTTTGCTGAGAGAAAGCTTTTTAGTTTGAATCTATCCCAGTTGTTGATTCTTGCTTTTATTTCTTGTGCTATGGGAGTCCTGTTAAGGAAGTCTGGTCCTAGCCCGACATGTTGAAGATCGGGACCTACTTTTTCTTCTATTATCTGCAGAGTCTGTGGTCTGATTCCAAGGTCCTTAATCCATTTTGAGTTTAGTTTTGTGCAGGGTGAAAGATATGGGTTTAGTTTCATTCTGTTGCATATGGATTTCCAATTCTCCCAGCACCATTTGTTGAAGAGGCTATCTTTTCTCCATTGCATATTTTTGGCGCCTTTGTCTAGTATTAGAAAGTTGTAATTATTTGGGTTTGTGTCCGTGTCCTCTATTCTGTACCATTGATCTACCTGTCTATTTTGGTACCAGTACCATGCCGTCTTTGTTACTATTGCTTTGTAATAAAGTTGAAGTTCGGGTATTGCGATACCCCCTGCTTCATTTTTCCTGCTTAGGATTGCTTTAGCTATTCTGGGTTTCTTATTCTTCCAGATGAATTTCATGATTGCTTGCTCTATTTCTGTAAGGTACGTCATTGGGATTTTAATTGGGATTGCATTGAATCTGTGTAGCACTTTTGGTAGTATGGCCATTTTGACAATATTAATTCTGCCTATCCAAGAACATGGGAGATCTTTCCATCTTCTAAGGTTTTCTTTAATATCTTTCTTTAGTGTTCTGTAGTTCTCATTGTAGAGGTCTTTCACCTCTTTTGTGAGATTGATTCCCAAGTATTTTATTTTTTTCGATGCTATGGTGAATGGGGTAGTTTTCATAATTTCTCTTTCTGAGGATTCATCACTTATGTATAAAAATGCATTGGATTTATGAGCATTGATCTTGTAACCTGCCACTTTACTGAATTCACTTCTGAGTTCTAAGAGTTTTCTGGTGGAATTTCCTGGTTCCTCTAAGTATATAATCATATCATCCGCAAATAGGGATAGTTTGAGTTCTTCTTTTCCTATTCGTATTCCTTTAATTTCCTTGGTCTGTGTAATTGCTCTGGCTAGAGTCTCAAGAACGATATTGAATAGGAGTGGTGAAAGAGGGCATCCCTGTCTTGTTCCAGTTTTTAGGGGGAATGCTTTCAGTTTTTCACCATTTAGAATGATATTAGCCATGGGCTTAGCATAGATGGCCTTTACAATGTTAAGGAATGTTCCCACTATCCCTATTTTTTCTAGTGTTTTGAGCATGAAGGGGTGTTGTATTTTATCAAATGCTTTTTCTGCATCTATTGAAATAATCATGTGATTCTTGACTTTAAGTCTATTGATATGGTGAATTACATTTATTGATTTCCAGATGTTGAACCAACCTTGCATCCCTGGGATAAAACCCACTTGATCGTGGTGCACTATCTTTTTAATATATTTTTGTATGCGATTTGCTAAAATTTTATTGAGAATTTTTGCGTCAATGTTCATTAATGATATCGGTCTGAAATCTTCTTTCCTCGATTTGTCTCTGTCTGGCTTGGGTATCAGGGTAATATTGGTTTCATAGAATGAGTTTGGGAGGGTACCATCCTCTTCTATTTCATGGAATACTTTGAGAAGTATTGGAATGAGCTCTTCTTTAAAGATTTTGTAGAACTCAGCTGAGAACCCATCTGGTCCTGGACTTTTCTTTGTTGGTAGGCTTTTGATGACCTCTTCTACTTCATTACTTGAAATTGTTCTATTTAAATTGTGTATGTCCTCCTTGTTCAATTTAGGCAATTCATATGTCTCTAGAAACCTGTTGATGTCTTCGAAATTTTCTATTTGGTTAGAATATAGATTTTCAAAATAGCTTCTAATTATGTTTTGTATTTCAATCGTGTCTGTTGTGATATTTCCTTGTTCATTCCGAATTTTGGTGATTTGGGTTTTCTCTCGTCTTCTCTTTGTTAGAGTGGCTAAGGGTTTATCAATTTTATTTATTTTTTCAAAGAACCAACTATTTATTTTGTCAATTTTTCGTATAGTTTCTTTTGTTTCAATTTCGTTGATTTCAGCTCTGAGTTTAACTATTTTCTGTCTTCTACTACTTTTGGTGTTGGTCTGTTCTTCTTTTTCTAGGGCTTTGAGCTGTAGTGTTAGGTTGTTTATTTGTTGATTTTTACTTCTTTTATTGAATGCGCTCCATGAAATAAATTTTCCTCTAAGTACTGCTTTCATAGTGTCCCAAAGATTTTGATATGATGTTTCTTTGTTCTCATTTACCTCTAAGAATTTTTTAATTTCCTTCCTAATATCTTCTGTTATCCATGCATCATGTAATAGCATATTGTTTAATCTCCAGGTGTTGGAGTAGCTTCTGTTTTTTACTCTTTCATTTATTTCTAATTTCAATCCATTATGATCTGATAGAATACAAGGTAGTGTCTCTATCTTCTTGTATTTGCTTACATTAGCTTTGTGGCATAATATATGGTCTATTTTAGAGAAGGATCCATGTGCTGCTGAGAAGAAAGTGTATTCGCTCTTGGTTGGATGGTATATTCTATAAATGTCCGTTAAGTCTAAATTATTGATTGTGTTATTGAGATCTATGGTTTCTTTGTTCAATTTTTGTTTGGAAGATCTGTCCAGTGGTGAGAGAGGCGTGTTAAAATCACCTAGTATTATTGTGTTATGGTCTATTTGGTTTCTGAAATTGAGAAGGATTTGTTTGACATACATGGATGAGCCACTGTTTGGGGCATAGATGTTTATGATTGTTATGTCTTGCTGATTTATGGTTCCCTTAAGCAGTATGTAATGTCCTTTATCCCTTCTGACTAGTTTTGACTTGAAGTTCACATTATCTGAAATGAGGATGGATACCCCAGCTTTTTTGCTGAGTCCATGTGCATGGTATGTTTTCCCCCATCCTTTCACCTTTAGTCTATGGGTATCTCTGTCTACGAGGTGAGTCTCTTGCAGGCAACATATTGTTGGATCTTTCTTTTTGATCCAATCTGCCAGTCTATGTCTTTTGATTGATGAGTTCAGGCCATTAATATTCAGGGTTATTATTGAGATATGATTAGTATTCCTGGTCATTTGGTTCATTTTATTTATTTATTTATTTATTTTGAGACGACTTGGTTCTTCCTTTATTTGTCAATTCCTTTAGGATAGTTCCTCCCATTGCTGATTTGTTTCTTTGTTTTTCATCTCTTCCTCGTGGAATATTTTGCTGAGAATGTTCTGTAATGCTGGCTTTCTTTTTGTAAATTCTTTTATCTTTTGTTTATCATGGAAGGATTTTATTTCATCATCAAATTTGAAGGTAAGTTTTGCTGGGTATAAGATTCTTGGTTGGCATCCATTTTCTTTCAGGGCTTGAAAAATGTTGTTCCAGGCCCTTCTAGCTTTTAGGGTCTGGATTGAAAAATCTGCTGATATCCGTATTGGTTTCCCCCTGAATGTAATTTGATTCTTCTCTCTTGCGGCCTTTAAAATTCTGTCTTTATTTTGTGTGTTGGGCATTTTCATTATAATGTGCCTTGGTGTGGGTCTGTTGTAATTTTGTATATTTGGAGTCCTATAAGCCTCTTGTACTTGATCTTCCATTTCATTCTTCAGATTTGGGAAATTTTCTGATAGTATTTCATTGAATAGATTGTTCATTCCTTTGGTCTGTTTCTCTAAGCCTTCCTCAATTCCAATAATTCTTAAATTTGGCCTCTTCATGATATCCCATAGTTCTTGGAGATTCTGTTCATGATTTCTTACCATCTTCTCTGTTTGTTCAACTTTATTTTCAAGGTTAAATATTTTATCTTCAATGTCTGATGTTCTGTCTTCCAGGTGTTCTATTCTATTGGTTATGCTTTCTATGGAGTTCTTAATTTGGTTTATTGTTTCCTTCATTTCAAAGATTTCTGTTTGGTTTTTTTTCAATGTCTCTAACTCTTTATTGAAATGATCTTTTGCTTCCTGTATTTGCTCTTTTAACTGTCGATTGGTGCGATCATTCAGTGCCTGCATTTGCTCTTGCATCTCGTCATTTGCTTCCCTGAGCATTTTAATTATGTACATTCTGAACTCCCTTTCTGTCATTTCTTCTGCCATTTTAACGTTGGGTTTCATTGATGTAACATCTAGATTTGTTTGCAGCATTTTCTTTCCTTGTTTTCTCATATTGTTCAGGTATCAGTTGACCGCTGTGATATTGCAGATTTCCTCTATTGTCTTATAATATCCCTGAAGATTTGTATTATATCCCCTCTTAGTCTTCAGTAGCTTGAAGTCTTGGAGGAAGTTGATAATGCAGTGCTCCACAAGGGAGCTGACTCCCTAGGGGTGGTGGCCTTCCGGTGGAGTATATTCCCTGCTAGTGGGCAGAGGTACCTTCACTTGCTGATGAATGGTCATCCAAAAGGGAAGTAGGATGTGGGCTGATGCAAGACCAGTTTGGGCCTGTGTCTCTGATTTTACAGTCCTTTTGGGAGAACCTCACCCGACAGGGAGGAGTCACCCGGTGGGGAAGTCTCGCTGGTCGGTTTTCCTCCCAGAGTTTCCGTTCAATTCACAACTACCGCCTGGGCTGGGCAGCCGCCTTCTGCAATGTTCCCAGGGACCCGGACCTACCTCCTGGGCCTTGAAGCCTCACCCTTTGCAAACGAATCTCCTTAGGGTGCCTCTCCTCAGAGAAGCTGCCTGCAGTCCTGGAGCCTTCGCTCCACCCCTCAGTTTGTCTGTGGGGCTCTTTCACCAAGAAGCCGTCTAGGACCCTGCTCTGCACTTTTCGCCTGGCTATGCGGCCCCTCCTCTGAGCAGCCACCTGGAGCCCCTTACAATCGCTCTGAGTCCCAGTGACCCACCACACGCCTTTTCCTCCGGCAGCCACTTGTTGTTCCGTGCGGTCGCTCTAAGTCCATGTGACCCACCACGCACCTCTTTCTCCACCAGGCAGTCACCCAGAGATCTGGTGCGTCATGAGTCCCAAGAACTCACTGTGCACCTTCTTGTCCCGACTGCCACCTGTAGCCCTGGTGCAGTCACTTTGAGCCCAAGCACCCCGCCGCGCTCCTCCTCCTTCTCCAGACAACCCCCCTGTGTTGAGGAGCGGATGCTCTGGGACCAAACCACTCACCACGCTGTTCCACTGGATAGCCGCCCAGAACCCTGGCGCAGCTGCTCCAATTCCTAGCGACGTGCCGAGCCCGTATTTCTCCTTCTCCTCTTGGCAGCCCCCTGCGTTCAGGGATGGTCGCTTTCAGTCCAAACAGCTCACCGGGCACCTTCTTTGGTCAGCCTCCCAGAGCCCAGGTGGGTTGCGCCGAGTCCAAGCGCTGTGGTGAACAGCCACCTCTCCAATGCTCCCAGCTGTCTGCGATCACTGCTCCGGCGGGGGGAGGGGCGTCTCGCCGGCAGCTCTACTTCAGAAAGTTCCCTGCTTTCGGGGCTACCGCCCCTTCCGGGACGCCTGCCCAGTGGGAAACACTCACCCGGCTGCTTTGAGTTGGTCCCAAGTTTCTCAATATCTCCTCTTCTTGTGTCCTGAGTCCACCCTGCTCCTCCGGATAGCCGCCCGGAGCCCTGGCGCAGCTGCTCCAATTCCAAGCGACGTGCCGAGCCCGTATTTCTGCTTCTCCTCTGGGCAGCCCCCTGTGTTCAGGGGTGGTCGCTTTCAGTCCAAACAGCTCACCAAGCACCTATTCCTTTGGGCAGCCTCCCAGAGCGCGGGTGGGTTGCGCCGAGTCCAAGCGCTGTGGTGAACAGCCACCTCTCCAATGCTCCCAGCTGTCTGCGATCACTGCTCCGGCGGGGGGAGGGGCGCCTCGCCGGCAGTTCTACTTCGCAAAGATCCCTGCTTTCGGGGCTACCGCCCCGTCCGGGACTCCTGCCCTGTCCGGGACGCCTGCCCAGTGGGAGGCACTCACACGGCTGCTTTGAGTTGGTCCCAAGTCTCTCTATATCTCCTCTTCTTGAGTCCTGAGTCCTGGAGCAACACGAAACGCAGCCACCCTCTAGTCCGCCATCTTGAATCCCCCCTAAAGTATTTTTAAGAAGCATATTTCTTCTCATATTGCTTTCACAGATATTTTCCTTGTTAACATTAGGTTTGTAGTATTAATTTTGTGGGGAATATAACTTGAGGATTTTCTAAAGATAATTTTGTTAGAAATGATGCATTGAATTTTGAAGCTGAAAACATATTTTCTCCATAAAACATGAGCTGAGATATCTTTGAGATATCTATATGTCTATATGGATGTATAGAACTATGCAGTGTGTGCATATGTGTGTAGTTTGAGAATTAAAGACCAAATGGCATTCCATTCGGGAAGTGTTACCTGGGGAGATGTTCTCTAGTTATCTTATTAGTAAAGAAAATCCAAGAGCTTATTAAAATAATAACATTTCTTGATCAAATGGAACCCCCAGATATATTATGATGGGTCAATATTAAGAAACATGTTCATTAATCACCATTTTAATAAATCTTAAAACTGGTTTCATCTCAGATGGAAAGACATTTGATAATATTCTTTTTTGACTGAAAACAACTTAAAAATTAGAAATATATTTATCACAAACCAAAGCCAGCAGTGTGATTATTGAGAAATATAAGGCAAGGATGCTTGTTAACCTCTCCAGATTATAACACTTTTTCCCTTTGGTACAAGACATGAAAATAGACCAAAAAAAAAAAAAAAAAAAAGTACACAAATAAATAGATAAGAATATGATTAGCTACAGATGTTATAATCTGTCTACTTGAAAATTCAAGATAATTAAACAAAAAGGACTACGAATGAAAGTAATTCAATAAAGTACCAGAATATAAAATTAATACACCAAAATCTGTTACCTTCCTGAAGATTAAAAAAAAGCAGGTGAAATAATATTAGTTCAAAAGATCCCATTTATAAGGGCAGCAACAAAAATAAAAAAATCCTAGTAATAAACTTAATGAGAAATTTTCAATAAGAAAAATATAAACATTGACAATTGCAAAGGATAATTGAAAGAAAGCTTGTCCTCTCTTTTCATAGGAACAATCAAGTCTCAGGAAGATGCCATTTGTCTTCTAAATTAACATATAAATAAAATAGTCTCCATGCAAAATATCAACAGGTCTTATTTTAAACCCAAGCAAGATAATCCTGAAATTTATAAGAAAATAATTAAGAAGGAAACATATTTTTAAAAAACCCCTGAGTCACAGGAGGACAATATTCAAATTGCTATAATTTAGAAACAATGTCACTATGCATGGACTGACAGATCAATGGAACAGAATAGAGATATCAGAAATCATTTAGAGGCTTAATCTATGATAGAGAATAAACACAAATATAAGTTATTTAGCAAATGGTAGTGGGACAACTGAGTAAACTTGCAGGAGAATGTTTTTCTCACATCTCAAATCTAAAAATATTCTACCAGAGTCAAACACTAAAAAAAAAAAAAAAAAAAAAAAAAACCAAAATCATGAGAATTATAGAGGACAACATAAAAAAATTAAATTTATGTTTTTGGAATAGAGGGTGTGTCCTAACACAAAATCATATAACCTAAAATCAAAAGAGTGATAAGCTAGATTTCATAGAATTATGAAGCAAACTCAACAAAATCAAAAAGTTGAAAGACAACTAATCAGCTGAGATGTTTCTCATACATATCTTACACAAATTTTCATAATACAGAAAGGGTGGTTTCAAATAATAGATAATGACCAATAATAAGGCAATTCCAGAGGAGCCGTTCACACAGAAATGAATCTTACCTGCTCATGGAAGCCCCATTGGGCAGCCCAATGGTAATACAGTTAAAGCACTTACAAAAGAATGGTTAATGTAGTAATTGTAAAATTTAAAAAGACTGAATCTCTAGTGTGTTAGATTTTCTTTTGGCTTATTTTCCTGGAAAAGTCAAACATCATAAAACTTTGGTCTCCTGATGGAATTACTTTCATACATTGTTGAAAGAATGCAAATTGTTCAACATTCAAAGGCCAATTTGACAAATATTTATCAAAAATTACAATTATCCTTTCATTCATCAATTCTATTTATAGAAAATTATTCCACAATTATATATATCCCAAGTGACACCTATACAGAGATGTACATTATAACATTATTATATTATTGTATTCTGTGTAGTACTACGGAATGTGAACAATTTAAATATTTATGAATGGGGGAATTATCTAGAAATGCATGGTAATCTATTAAGTGGGATATGCTATGGGCACTAAAAACAATGAGGTAGCACTGTATGTGCTAAAATGAAATTATTTTCTAATCTATAGTTAGGGAAAGAAGAGACTTAAAAAGGCAAGTCACAATTCATGCATGTGTGTTTCTGTATTTATATCTTTGCAGGCTTGCATTGAATATCATCATCAGGATGTGCTAAAAAAATGGAAACAATTGCTTTCTAGAAAAGTTAACCAAATTGTTGAAACAGTAGTAGGAGGGACACTTAATTATCTCCTGCTATACATTTGTGTACTTTTTGTGTTTTTCTTATGTACATATAATATCTATTTAAATGCACCAAAAAACTACATACCACAGAACTAGGTTTAAATAAATACTCCCTAAATAACTATATAATATATTTCAATTATATGGTTTAGAAATAAGGATACAAGATGGGTAGCTGCTGGATGACAAGTATGAATCAGTTAGGAGCTACATTTATCAAGAATTACCAAAATACAAGTATTGAAGTACTATAGAAAAATGTACCTAATTCCAGATGTGATGACTTATACACATTTTACAAGAGGGAATAATTTCAGTTCACTATAGAAATTAGCAAATAGTTATTGCTCTTTCTGCATTGGGGAGTAAAGTAACAGATTGATTTGGAAATAAATGTAAACAAGGACATCCAAAATTTTCCCCACCTATAACTAACTGCAAGAGTCCTAGGAAATAAATGCCAGGCATGGTGGCTCATGCCTGTAATCCCAGGCTACGGAGGTTGAGGCAGGAGGATCATAAGTTCAAAGCCAGCCTCAGAATTTAGCAAGGTCCTAAGCAACTTGGTGAGACCCTGTCTCAAAATAAAATATAAAAAGTACTGGTGATGTGGTTCAGTGTTTAAGTGCTCCTGGGTTCAATCCCTGGTTAAATAAATAAATAAACATACAAATAAAAAAGAGTCTTAGGAAACAAATTATTCCCTCTTTTGTGCTTTCAGGACATCTATTAGAGCACAAGCAGTTAATTTGATTGTATTATAGTTTGTACTAGAATTAACTTTTGTGAATTTGAACTTCTATTCCACCATGTATCAGATGTGTGAACTTAAGTATCGTCTTCTTAAGACTCATTTTCCTTACATATAAAATTGTGATAAAATACAACATACACTTAGAATAGATTTATGTAAGTTGTAGTAGACAAAAATTAAATATAATAAATATAATAAACTGTCAGTCTGTTCTTCCCTCATTCCTTCCTCCCTTTCCCCTTTGTCTCTCTTTATGTATTTCTTTCCCCTTTATATTCTTGTTTTCTATGTTTTTCCCTTCTTTCTCCTTTATGTTCTTTCTTTCTCACTTCCTTCTTCCCATCTTTTATTTCTCCTGATTTCTTTCCCCTTTTAGTCATGTTTATTTCAAACTTGCATTATCCAAAATTTTTGATTTGTTCCACAAATCGTACAGCATTGTCATTTTAGACTAATTAATCCACTGTCATCTCCCATAAGAAGCTTGATGTGAGTAGGGTCAGGTGTGAAGCTATTCCACCAGAAATTAACTTCTGTCTTGGGTTCTAGAGCCTTGTGGTTTCACTGCTTCTCTCATTTGGGCCAGGCCTCCTAACACCCTGTGGCTCTCTGGTCACCTGCTACCTGTCTTCTCACTTTAATAATAGTTAGTTCTCTGATCATTTTGTTCACCGGAGACATTGGTCTGACCACTGGACTGCCATTTCTTCCCACTTACATTTCACAGATGAATTTATCTCAATCTACATAGAGAAAGTTCATGTGACAAAGGTCTCTACAGGTTGAGGACATGCAAGTACTGCAGAGAATTGTTAATACATGAGAAAACTAAGACATAGTCTAATTCCCTCATTTATATCCCAGAGAGTAACTACTTATAGAATAATCAGTTGAAACCATTAATCCTTTACCTATCGATCTTTTGGCAGCCATACTTCCTCTAAGACTTTCACTTTCCCCATAACACGTTCAAGATGGCATAGCTTCCTCTTTACTACCAGGGTCTACATTTTCTCTCTCTCTCTTAATCAGGACCAGCCACATAATTTGCATTAACTGACACAGTATCTAAACCAGTCAGTTCAGAAGTTAAGTTTCTCTCGATAATGGTTACCTCTGGAAGTACCAGTCTATGGAACTATCTGGTCTGTATGTTTTCTCAGGGAGACTCTAGGACGCAGGCATTAGAACACAGTGAGCGAGGAAGTACATAGGAGCACAGAGGTGCTGCCTATCCAGACCCGCCTGGGGAGGGATGCAGGCTCCTGCCCTCTGCAGTCAGGTGTTTGAGGACCTTTGACTAAGAGAATGCACAAAATCATGGGTAATGAGGAAATTAGTTTCCCAGCTCTGGCGTTGAGATTTGGAGGATATTAAAACATGAAAATGACTGCATTTTCACACAGAATGTTTTCAGGTGAGCTTTTCTAAGCCAGAGAAATAAAAAAAAAAAAAAAAAAGATAATGTTTTGTGAGTTTTTTTAATCTTTCTTATTTAAAATGAAGTAATGTGGAACTGAAAATTAATTAGAAGTGTAAACTTAATATGATGAAAATCATGCAATGAGTTTCTAGACCAAATATTAAAAATAAATGTAATTATCTGGTAGTTTTACTTTTCTTCAGTTTTCTTATTATAGAGAATAATAGCTTATAAAGAAGTGATTTCTCAAAGAGTGGCAAGAATTCAAGGGCAATGCAAGCAACACCTGGTCATACTTTTAATTTCCTTCTTAAGAGTTTCTCATTGTTAGGCCCTGCCATCGGGTGAGAGGCTGTGTAATCATCCTGGCTTCTTCAAACGTGTTAACTGTCTTCATTGTGGTCCCTGTCAGCATTCTGACTGGTGTTTATTTATTTCTAAATATTTTGGTTTATTAATGCTTGTATCATGATTAACTTCTGTAGTAAGTAATTTAATAATATACCCTCAAACACATAAAATCACAATCTTCTAATAATTAAATCATGTATTTACCTACTTATTCTAATTTGCGATATTTAATTCTCTGACATATCTGTCAGAAATATGTCAAATCTTTTATGCTCCTCAGACTCTCTGTTTAGATAGCTTTACTTGTCTTCAAAACTACATTTTTTAAATCTCTGAAAAGACTGCTCTTTATCCGAGAGCTATATTCTCTCAGACCATACTTATGTTTGCCAGTTTTGTCTGACTTTCAGCTGTCACACGCCTTAAATGCTCTGACAGGCTACCTGCTGGCTCTCTCAGAAATGGAGAAACATTCTATCATATATTTAACATTTAAATGATCCATAAGCATCCTTTTCTTCTCCTTCATGTATTAAAGGGATGACCAACTGCATTGGCACCTGACTTAGAAAGCATCCTGTTAGTATAGTTGGATATGCCCACTGCTGTTCCTTCTCCCATCAGTAACAACACCAGGCAATTTCACATAATGTGGCTGGCGCACTGAAATGTGCCACCAGTGTGTATTTCATGCCACCTTATTCCATGTGACTAACTAAATTATACTCCTAAGTAATTGTGTTAGAGTGTACATGTACCACTTCTCAAATTACCCTTTAAAAATCCCTTTTCTGTAACTGCAGGAAATGTCTGTTCCTCCTTAGTCCCACATTTCTCTCTCTCTTTTTTTTTTTTTTTCTGTTTGTTAGTAGTGACATATCAAGAAGACTGTGCAGCACTGAGTTTGGGATTAAGAAAAAGAGTTGTTTTCCAACCCTAGCTTTTCCACTTGTTAATAATGTAAGTTGCATAGCCTTTAGTTTTTCCATATGGTAATTAGAAATAATATTAATACCTGGGTGCATTTGGCCACATTTAATAAGTTAACATAGGTGGATCTGACTGATATGTAGTCTAAACGTGGCATTACTATCTAAGGCAAGGAATTCGTGTGTTTTGAAATAAACTTAGCACAAATAAAGTTTTGATCCGAGATACTACTCAGGAAGTGTCTTCCATTGTCCATAAGACAGATGCTGAGAACCTTAACCAAAGCAGTAGTAATTAAAGAGAGGATAAGTTTTTTATGGCAGAATTCTATCAGGTATAATCAGATATAACACATTGATAGAGGTTTGCTGACAATACCCGACTCTTCCCATAATATGAGATATCATCACATTAAGGTAACAGACTTAACAGTACTTGGTTAATTGGTTAAGCTTTATGAAGGATTAGTGATAGCTTCCTCTATTTTATGTAATCCTAAATCTTGGTGACATTAATCAGAGCAGATCAGAGAAGATGATATAGAAGGTTGGCTATTTTCTTTTTTTTTTTTGTTGTTGTTTTTGTGTGTGTGTGTGTGTGTGTGTGTGTGTGTGTGTGGTGCTGGGGATTGAACCCAGAGCCTTGTACTTGACAGGCAAGCACTCTACCAACTGAGCTATATCCCCAGCCCAGGTTGGCTATTTTCTAAAAACAGTACATTGAATTAGTTCTGCCTGTATTAAGTTTGATTTGCCTATAGGACACAATAGATTCTCATAAAACTTTAATAAGCGAATGAGCAAAATGTCTAATAGAGAAATGGATATAGGGCTCTGAATCTCAGAAGAGATTTCTGATCTGCAGAGCCATGATTTGGTAATCATTGTCCTCAAGTAGGAGGTGAAACCATGAGAATCAATGAGGCCACCAAAGGGAACTAAAGTGAGAAAAGCAAGATTGTAATTATTGGACTCAGTAATTTTATACTTGCTATCTCAAACACCATAATGCAAGGTTTTAGAAAATAATATTGTTCAATGAGTTTAGTTATTTTTCTGTAATGAATAATACTCCCAAATATTAACAAGTTTTTTATGGCAGAATTCTATCAGGTATAATCAGATATAATGCATTGATAGAGGTTTGCTGACAATACCCTGGCTCTTCCCATAACAATTCCCTACGCTCCATTTAATTTGATATAAATATTTCCTTGTAAGATGCCATTGACTAAAATAGAAATCGCTGAATTGATAACAGCTTTTCCAAAGAAAAAAATGTTTTTTTTCAAATCAGGAAGGAGATTACAAATATAATGTTGAAATGAGAAAAATATTTATATCTTAGAGCTAAATAAATATATGGTATATCTATAGTGATACTGGGGAAATTGTTTACCTTACAACTCTACAGAAGACCACTCCATAAAATGAAAACTCCATGTACTTTATTACACAGACAATTCAGGCAATTGTGAGTAATTTATGGCAGAAAGTTATTATCAATTTTTAGTGTTTCATTGCTAAATTATAACACTTAATGAGAAAATTCAAGAGACTTATCTTTGGTTCAGTGAGCCTCCTTTTCTTCTTTCATTCTGAACTATGATGGTTCTTTTCTGCATGTGTGATGGAGTTCTTTCCTGTGTGATTCTGAGTATAAGGGTCCTTAGCAGAACTTCCTTCCAGCTTTTTCCACCTAATAGTGCTTTGCTTGATTTTTAATTTACTAAGCCTTTAACAACTTGTATATTAAGGAGATTTATAGGGTTTCAAATTTCACTTTTCCTATATGAGTCCCCACAAATGGGAGCATTTACATTCTTTTTGATGATTTCTAAATGTGTCTATTACAGTCATCTAATTATCTGAGGTAAAGTCACAAGTAAATAAGTTAGAAAATATTAACACGTGTTTTGAGTTCTTCTTCCTTCCTTCCCTTAATCTTCATTAATAATTACATAATACATTTTGCTTCTGTTTATATTCCAGTTTTCTATTTCTTGATTCTGTTTTAATTTTGGGGGTGGGGATAGTGCTGGAGATTGAATCTAGGGGTACTCTACTATTGAGCCCCCAGCATTTTTATTTTTTATTTTGAGACAGGTTGCTGAAGCTGGGCTCAAACTTGCAATTCTCTAGCCTCAGCTTCCACAGTAGCTGGGGGTTATAGGTGTGCATGACTGGGCCTGGCCTAAAGTATTTTAACTAGCCAAGTTAGTACTTTATCTATCCCCAGTTTCATCTCAGGTTGAGGTCCCTGCTCAGAAAGGTATAGGTCTCTCCTAAACATTTAATAAGAATCTTGTGTCTAGGAAATGTGAGAATACCTTTCTCCCTTTAACAGTGTGAACAAGGATTTTTTTAAGTCAGGTATTTAGAGGGAAATCTATAAATCTTTTTGGTGGACTGTTTCTCTATGTTAATTACAATTTTTGACTACCCAAATATTTTCCCTATAGAGTTTTTCCAACTATGAAGTTAGAGGGAACACAGGCCACACCATCATTCTTAACTTCTGTCACCAAAGTTGGAAGGGGTGCCCCCAAATCACATTCTGTATTGGCAATTCTCTAGAGATATGTAACTCACTGAAAACTATTATACTCATAGTTACAGTTTATTCTAGGGAAAGGATGCAGGTTAAGATCAGCCAGGTGAAGAAATGTATAAGGTTGAATCTGGGAAAAGTACCAAACACCAAGTTTTCAATCACCCTCTCCCTGTGGCATAAGACAGAGTTATTTGACTGGCATGAAGGTGTGGCAATATGCATGGGGTATTGCCATCCAGGGGAGCTCACCCTGAACCTGGATGTCTAGGCTTTATTAGGTCTCCATCACATAAAAGTAGTTGGGTGCCCTCATGGCTGTTTTCAGTCTCTTATGATGTCCAACTATGTGACCCAAAGCACCCATCACATATCACATGATTAGGGTGGCTTAGGTCTTCCAATTCAACCACATTGTTACTCTCCTGCTGGCTAAGATTAAATTCTTTACTGTATGCCCTTCTGTTTCTTGGTCAGATCTTCTGTGTAAAGGGGCTAATGATCCTGTGTGCTTTCCTTTGGCTACCGGCATGAGTAATGTGTCCTAAGCAGAGTCAGAGTCCTCTGTGAGGTTTTTCTGTCGGATGTAAGGATAGAGTTGGGGTATCCTTCAATTACCTTTCTGCCATATGGAGAAAATCTATGTGCAACAGGAAGCAGAGACAAAAAGCAAGGGAAAGAGATAGGAAAAGAAATGTAAACAGAACCCTATTTGAGGCTTTGGGTCAGTGTGAGGCCAGCCTAGATCAGTTAGGGCTGAATTTCCTTGCATATATAACATTTAATTTCTTTATTTGCCTTAAATATTTTGAAGTTTCTCACTTGCTATAGAATGGCTTCTGACTAATACAGAAATTCAAAGTATAAACATCTGTTGTTAGAATAGTTTGAATTAGAGAACTCACTGATAAGTTGGTGCCCTTAGGTCCAAGAAAAGGGACAAATAACTCATTCCTTTCTATTAAATTCCACTGACCTAAACACAGCATTATTCTCTAGGGCTTGAGGCTTTTCCCAGCTAAACTGCATCTTTTGCATTACTTCTCAGCTATGTTCTATATCTTCCACAAGAGATACTGCCTGTGTACTTATTAAGTTTCTTTAATAAGGACTTAGAGGAGAGATTGCATCAACTACTCCAGAAAGTCTGCGTACATCTACCGTGCCATTATTAGACATTGCTATATCCACTCTTTTATTAAAAGGTAATTCACAGAGAAGAAATTTTTCTAAAACAGATTTGGGAAACAGAAGCGAAGCTTAAAATAATAATGTTTAATATAAAATGTGTTAAAAGTTAGCAATGGTTCTGAAGTTCAATCCATGCCTCCATGGTGTTTCAGTCTTTAAAAAACATGTTTCAGTTTTTATGCAGGCAGGCTAGGAATGCCTGTTTTAGAATTATAATGTCATATGGTATAACCCTGACAGGACTCCTAGGAGTATTTTCTCTTTCTAACAAATAGTACTGAATCTCTCATATCTATCATAGCAAATGTTCTTAAGGTTGATGTACTCAAACACATATACTTCACACAGAGCTCCAATATTTAGCCCTCAAGATCTGGATTTAGAAATACAGAACAAAGTTCTTTGATAGTTGTAGATAAACTTGCAGCCTATGTGTTCCTTCTTACAAAACTAACCAAAAGGATGTCTGAATGTCCACTAGGAATGGAAGGAATAAGCTATAATATGACATACAATGAAATTCTATGCTGAAATGAGCACAATGAGTTATAGGTGCATCTAGAGTGCCTCACAGGGAACAATATTGAATTAAAGAAATGATACAGTACAATAAATAGTTATTGTTTCACTTACATAAAGTTCAAAAATCAGGCAAAATTAAGCTGTATTGTTTAGGGGCATACAACTAAATACTAATAAGTAATACAGCTAGAATAAATTCCCTAAAATTCAGTGCAGTAGCAACTCTAGGGTTAAGGGAAGGGACTTGTTTGGGAAGGGACTTGTAAAAGGCTTCTGAAGTTCTGCTTATGTTCAATTTCTTTAACAAGAGTTTAACAGGTGTTTATTCTATAGCTCATTAAAGTAACATTCCAGATAAAAGACATTTATAAAAATTATTAGGGGCTGGGGAGATAGCTCAGTTGGTAGAGTGCCTGCTTTGCAAGCACAAGGCCCTGGGTTCGATCCCCAGCACCGCAAAAAAAAAAAAAAAATTATTAGTAATATAGTACAGAGCATCAAAGAAGAAAGGAGAAATCTGCTACAAGTCCCCTCAAGTTCTTGCCCTGGACTATGCTTCCAGGGTTTGATGGAGCTGCTTCTGCTTTACAGATTGCCAACATGTGTGAAGTGTGGCCTATCAGAAGGATGCGTACTGGGTTCTCCCATGAAATGGAAGGCCTCACCCTGAACTCTTGGTCACATTCAGGAACGTCCTTCCTTATAGTCCATTTCTGACCCTTCTGATGTCTACTACACCAGCCCAGCCTGGATATTCAGCAGGTGGAAAGAAACCTGTACAGGAGTAGTGTCTAGTAGGAGATCAAGAAAGTACAAAGAGGAGCATTGAAAAGGTGACATAATATGGATTGATCAGATCACAGCCTCAGGGTGACTGGGGTCTCAGAGAGGAAGAAAGATGAGAAAAGTTCTTGCAAAGAAGGAATTGTGGAGTCTTTTTTTTTTTTTTTTTTTTTTTTTTTTTTGTGGGGGAGGATCCTCTTTATGCTCTCCAGAGAAAGCATCCTTGGTCTCTGCCCAGGAACACTACCCTGTTGTGCCATTGTCTACTCTGCTTTTGAGGGCCCTGAACTCTTTCCCTACCATCCCACCATCCATTCTTTCAACACAAAAATAAGACAGAACTCAGTTAAAGGCCCTTGACTGGCATCTCAACCATGTTCTGAATCTTCTTCCTGTCTAATAGGTCCCCAATTCCCCTTCTGCCCCTAAGAAGTTACAGCAACTCTCTTAGCTTGGGTGGAGGTAGAGGCAAATCCCCTCAGTTTAAGATCCTGTGTTTTTTCTTCTCAGTTATTCTCTTTTCAAAGAACCAAGAAAAAGAATATAATTCCTGCTGTGGCTATTATAAGTTATCAGCATACATCCCCTACCCAACCAGGGCCCTTCTGTTCTCAATTTGCTAGCAATTCCCCTAGCAACAAACTTACTAACTCCCACCAGAATTTTCTGGGGATAGAACTGTGCTCACTTAAATGATAAGTGAGCACTTCCCTTGCTCAAATTTCTTTTTTTTTTTTTTTTATTGTAAACAAATGGGATACATGTTGTTTCTCTGTTTGTACGTGGCGTAAAGGCATACCATTTGTGTAATCATAAATTTACATAGAGTAATGTTGTTTGATTCATTCTGTTATTTTTTCCCTTCCCCCCACCACTCCCACCCCTCTTTACCCTCTATACAGTACTTCAAAATCTGACCAATTTGGAGGGATTCTAAAGTAGAAATATTTGTTACTTTTGTAATTTTTTTAAACTTATAACTCTTCAGATTTCATTAAATTATTTTACAAATATGTAGAAAGAACACCTTAGATAATAAAAATAATATTTAGCCTTCTGGGGGTAAAGATGAATTGGTTAGAATTTCCTCCTCTATAAAAAGCACAATTATAATTGGGTGGGAATACGAAGTATATAAACAGCAAGATCAGAAGTTAGAACATGAAAGAGATGGGAATTCACAGGATAGAGAGGTGTAATTAATTCAGAAAAAAAGTGAACAGACATTAGAGGGGAGGAGTTGATGGGGACTTGAACAGGTGGTTTATCGATCATCAGGATGTTTCCAGGTAGAAGGAAAATTGCAAGTAAGGCAAAAGATATAGGGCATATCCCACTGTGTGGGTGCAATATATGTGCAAGAAGGACTTAGGTCCTTAATATGAAAATACTGGAACTAGATCATAAAATGTATTGAAAGTCCAGCTACAGAGCTTGGCCTTACAGTCTCTGTTGAATGCAACAGAGGTTCTCTGAAGCTTTGGGATTTAAAAAGGTTAATTAAATCCTTTTACTCTGATATGACTTATTTCTTCATTTATGTCTACTTTTCTGGGATATAATAGCTTTGAATTGGCCCATTTTGTTTAAGAATATATTTTTATCCTCTGTGTTAGCATTTGTCACTATGATCAACACTCTTGGCAAGAACAACTTAAAAGAGGAAAAGCTTATTTTGGCTCACAGCTCAGAGATGCAGTCCATGGTTGGCCAGCTCCATCCTTCTGGGCCTGAGATAATGGTGGAACATCATGACAGAAGAGTGTGGTGGAGGAAAGCTACACACTTTGTGGCAACCAAGAAGCAGACAGAAGGGATGGAGCCAGGGACAAAATGTCCCCAAGGAACATCCCCAGTGACTTCCTTCCTTCACCATGCCCCACCTGCCTACAGTGAGCTCCCATTCACATTATTGATCCATCAAATGGATTAATTCACTGATTAGGTCACAACTCTCATAACCTAATCTCTTCATCTCTTACATTAATACAGGAGCTTTTGGGTGATACTGCATATACAAAGTGTAATAGCTTCCTGTTATACTTTTTTCTTCTCCCTTTTTTAATTTTTGGAAAACAAATACATATATATATGTCATATTTCTATGCTACTTATGTTTGACCAATGGTAAAAAAATATCCTACCACTCATCTTTAGACTCCTGACTGGGGAAAATATCTTCCAGCTCCATGGTTACTTCTGTGTTAGGAAGTTAACATTGAAAAAGAGATATTTCCTGGTTTCATCTGCTGAGAACAATGATACCTAAGTAGCAATAAGCACACCTCACATCTAGAGCCTGGTTTATAAATGCCATTCTCAGATAAGAGGACCAGCACCCTTGAGAAAATGGATGATCCTAGGATATGTAAATGCCACTAGTCATGGAATTAATGGACTCCAATTCACATTCCTCATGACTCAGGATTCAGGAATTCATGGATATTCTTGAGGATGGATGCTGTGCTTAAGTTTTTGCTCATAATAGTTTTTCCTCCCTAATCCACCTAGAATTCTATTTCATCTGATAGAAAAAAATTTTATTTTGAAATAATTGTATTACCAATTAGTTATAAAACTGGCATTAAATTCCCATTAACCCTTCACCCAGGTTTTTCTCATGTAAATATAGCAAAATTATAAAACATATTCTAAATTACATACTTTTATTTTTACTACGTTTTAATATTCAATTTTAACAGCCCAGGAACTAATCAAGGATCTCTTATTGTATTTACTAGTCTTATCTCTTCAGGTCCTTCAGTTCCTAACAGTTCTTTAGTTTTTCTTTAATTTTTATGAACTTAACACTTTTGAAGAGCAGTGGTCAATTATTTTGTAGACTATCCCAAACCTTGAGTTTCCCTCATTTTTTTTCATAATTAGTTTGAGTTCCCTGCAACTTAAGGAAGAATTCATAGGGGCCATGTACTTCTTAGTGCATATTACCAGGCCTTTCATCATGTTGTTTGGACTTTATTACCAGTTATGTGAAATTTGACCATTTAGTTAAATTGTTATCTGACAGTTTTCCCCATTGTAACATTACTATTTTCCCCCTTCATAATTAGTACATATTTGGAGGAGATGCTTTGAGACTATGCAAATTTCTCACTTCTTAAACATTCACCCATTATTTTAGCATTTGTTGGTAGATCTTGCCTGCAGGAATTTTTAATGTGGTGCTCTAATCATGATGTTCTATTTCCCCAGTTCCTTCTACATTTATAAACTGTAGTGCTTTGGTAAGGAAGAGCTTTATTACTTCAATCATTATTTATATCAATATGGACTGATGGATATTTATTTCATTTTTGGATCACATTCCAATACCATTGTTACTATATTATTGCTCATTTTTTTCTAGTGTTTTGACCATTCATTCCTCTCATAGTTTGGCTTCTATGTCATTTGCATTTGCTCTCATTCTCTCCTATCTTTCTGAGAACTTTGCCTTCAGGACCATTAGCTGCTCCAGGTTTATCTTAGATTACCCCTGTTTTAGCTCTGAAATCAACCACTTCTTTAAGAAGTCTGATTCCTTTTATTGAAGAATAGTAGTATTTGATGTAGATACGTAGTGCTACAAACTTCCCTCTTAGACCCTCTTTTGCCATATCCCATAAGTTTTGACATTTTGTGTTTCCAGTTTTGTCTGAAGTCTGAAGAATCTTTTATGTCTTATTTGAACCAATGGTTGTTTAGGAGCATATTGTTTCATTTCCAAATATTTGTAAAATTTCCTCAATTTTTAGTTTCATACTACTATGGTCAGAAAATATACTTTTTATCATATTAATCTTAAATGGGTTAGGGCTTTTTATGGCCTAGCATTTGATATACTCTAAAAAATGTTTCATGTATGCCTGAGAACAATGTGTTTTCTGTTGCTGTTGTGTAGAATGGTCTGTATACCTCTGTTAGGTGCATTTGTTTTTAAGTGTAATTCAAGTCCAGTGTTTCCTTATTGATATTCTGTCCAGATGATCTATTGTTGAAAGCAGGTTTTGAAATTCCCTATATTATTGTGTTGCAGTCTATATCTCCCTTCAGATCTCTTAATGTTTGCTTCATATATTTATGTACCCCAGTATTGAGTGCATATATACTTACAATTGCTATATTCTCATGATTAATTGACCCCTCTATGAAAATATAGTGACTTTCTTTGTGTCTTTGTGCAATTTTTGACCAAAAGTCTATTTTGTCTCATATAAGCATTGCTACACCTGTTCTCTTTTTGGTTTTCATTTGCGTGGAATATCTGTTTCCTTTCCCTTTCCCTTTCCTTTCCATCTATGAATGTCCTTCAGGATGAAATGATTCTCTTATAGGCAGCATAGAGTTAGTTCTTGTTTTATATCCATTCAGTTACTCTATAAATTTTGATTGGATTAATATAATGCCAATTAATTCATTTATATTCAAAATACTTGCTAGTGGATAAAGACTTCCTAGTGTCATTTGTTAATTGCTTTCTGGATCTTTTGCTCTATTCTTTCTCCCTTGCTTCCTTCCTTTGTGAATTCATGGCTTTCTATTTCTGCTTTGGATCTTTTCTTTTTATCTTTTGTGTACTTATTATAAGCTTAGTTTTTTGGTTACCTAGAGGTGTATATAAAACATAGCAGATAGTGTTACATTGATAACAACTTAATTTTGATCATATATAGAAACTACACCTTTACCTCCCCTCCTTCCATTTTCTTTTTATGTTTTTGATGTCAAAATATCACCAGATGAGGTTCAAGAAGGTCCTAAAGGGGGAAGGGAACTCAGCACAGCCCTCGTAGATTCTTGATGTACACCACAGGAAGAGTTTTAGGGTACCTCAACAAAGGCAGAAGTAGAGACTTATTTAGGAAACAAGGTAATTTACTCAGAAAAGAAAACAATAGAGCAGCATATACACTCAAAGGGATGAGAACATATGTGCAGTAGAGTGGGATATGTTTGGGATGGGTCTCTTTTAAAGGAAACCTGGTAAATGGTGAATATGAGAAGCATAACGGGGTGGTGTCAGGTCAAGGAGCTTGCCTCCTGTAACTGTGGAGCACAGAGTGGGCCACGGTGCTGTGGGTCTTTTCAGAATCTTCAGGTTGATGTTATCTAGTTACATGTAGCACTTGGACTGTACCCCTGTCCTGTGTCCTCTAACCATCTCTCTCTAAGCTTCTTTTAATCAGTCTAAACATATATCTGTAAACTAACAAAGTAAGTAGGCACTAATTAACAGGATTTATAGGACTCTAAGATTTAAGAATTAAATCTTTAAGAATTGAGACCTGGAGGGAAATGGTGTTGGGGGTGAAGGTGAGGGTGTTTCTGGAGCTTGTAGATAAATATTACAGTCCTTCTTTCCTTCCCTATTTGTCTCTTTCTCCCTATCCTTATTTCTTCTGTCCTACCTCAAAACCTTGCATCTTTTTATAATCTGCATCCCTTAACAAATTACTATGTCTTTAGTTACTTTTAATAGTTCTGCCTTTCAACCTTCATGCTAGAGAAAGACATGTTTTACCTACCACAAGACAGTATCAGTATTTTGGAACTGACACTGCACTTTTACCAATGAGTTCTATCCTTTCATATGCTTTCAAGTTACTGAATATTGCACTCTTTCTTCATTTTGAACATCTCCCTTAAGCATTTCTTCTAAAATAGGTCTAGTGGTGATAAACTTTCCAATCTTGTTTGTTTGAAAGATTTTTTTTTTTAATCACCCTTTCATTTATGAAAGGTAGGTTTGTTGGGTGTAGTATTCTTGGTTGACAATGGTTTTCTTTCAGGATTTTAAAGATAATTCCATTCCCTCTGTCTCACAAGACTTCTTCTGAGAAATCCACTGGTAGTTTTATGGGGGTTCACTTATATATATATATATATTGATTCACTTTTCCCCTCTTGCTTTTATACCTTCTTTGGTTAAGTGTCTTACCTGAAATCTGTCTTAGTCCGTTTTTCATCTCTGTGACCTAAGAGCCAATAAGAACCATTTAGATGATGAAAAGTTTATTTCTTCTCATAGTTCCAGAGGTTCGCTATCCAAGAGTGGTGGAGTTCATTGCTCTGGCTAGGCAACACATCATGGTGGAAGGGTGTGGCAGAAGGGTGATGCTCTGCTCATGGTGACCAGGAAGCAGAAACAGAGAAAGGGGATGGGGCCACAGGGAAGATAAACGTTCCAAGGCACACGCCCAGTGACCCACTTCTTCCAGTCATGCCTTTGCTTAGAGTTATCATCTGGTCATTCCATTCAAACTAGGATGCACTGATTAAGTTGCAGTTCTCATAATCCAGTCATCTCACCTCCAAATGTCACTGCATTAACACAGGAGCCTTTGGGTACACCTCACATCCAAACCATAACATGCTCATTTTTTATTTAGCTTTTCATTTTCTTTCTCTGTCCTTCCTTGCTTCCTCCCTTCCTCCCTCCCTCCCTCTTTCCCTCCCTCCCTCCTACCTTCCTTCCCTCTCTCCCTCCCTCTCTCTTTTCTCTCTCTCTCTCTTTCTTTCTCCCTCTCTTCCTCCCTCCCTCTCTTCCTTTCCTCCTTCATTGTTTTTCTTTCTATTTACAGTACTGCGGATCAAACCCAGGGACCCTCTACCACTAAGCTATACCCCAAGATCATTTAAATTTAATTTTGAGACAGGGTCTCACTAAATTGCAGAGACTAACCTTAAACATTCAATCATCCTATCTCAGTAGCTGGAATTATAGGTGTGCACCACTGTGTTCCATTCAGCTGCTTATTTTCTTATTAAATTTTGAGTTCTTCATACATGATGTGTATTTTACTTATACAGGTTATAAATATTTTCTGCCAGCATAGGGCTTGTTTTTTTTTTTTTTTTAATCCCATTAACAGTGCTTTTCATGGAGCAATTTTAATTCCAAAGTATAATTTATTGTTTTTTGTAGTTTACATTTTTCTTGTCATATATAAAATTCTTTGCCATATTTAAATTCATGTATATTTTCTCCCACTTTTTTGTTTAGACTGTTCCATTTGTTTCTGAAAATATTTTACATTTCTTCTGGTAATAGTGTTGTACAAGTATCAATTAGATCATTTGTTCATGCACATCACATAATTTGACTTTAAATTCCCAGTACCTACCCTTACCTTCCCCTACTTCCCCAGACACCCTCTCTCTACTCTATTGATCTCCCTTCTATTTTCATAAGATCTTTTCTCCCCCTGTTTTTCTTTCTAGCTTCCACATGTGAAAGAAGACTCTTGATGTCCTGAATCTGGCTTATTTTACTTGCCATGACTTTTGTGCTATTCCATACTCCTTTAGGAGTGACTGCTGTCTTTCCCTGGTTCTGCACCACAAAGGAGCCTTTGTCAGAACTCTTTTGAATATTTTCTGTTAACTTGATGTGTTAAGTACATGTCTATCTAGCATCTGTGTGCAGCTTTTCTTTCCTCTGTTTTCTGTGGTATTTGTGATCAGGGCTTTGACACATGATAGTTATAATTTATTGTGCAAATAGATATTGAGGTTTTGCAAATGGTACTGGGAATAGGCAACTCATAATCTTTACTATGTGAAGTTTTGTAGAGCAAAACAAAAGGAATCTAAAAACTAAGGAATAAGTATTGGTGTGAAATGAAAAACTTCAATAATTTCTGCAGAATTGCAGAATCCATATCCACAGTATGTGGTCTGATTATATATTGCCACCTTGTTTTTAAAATAATTTTAATGTATGTTTTCTAACACTGATGACGTGTTTGCAGTTTTTGCTATTTTTAGTTGTTTGTTGATTAGATTTCCTCAGAACTATCTATACACTATTTTATCTTGTATATATGCCAGGTGTTGTGTGTTTCAGTTACCTAACAAGTTTATTTTTGCAAAATACATTTCACTTTTTGAATTGTATCTACATTAAATTTCTTTCTAGAAATGTAACTAAAATATCATGTAACTATAAGGATTTAGGATTTTTTTTTTTTTTGGTACCAGGAATTGAACCTAGAGGTATTTAACCACAGAGCAACATCCCCAGCTCTTTTTTAAAAAATTTATTAATAAACAGGGTCTTGCTGAGTTGCTTAGGGCCTTGCTAAATTTCTGACTTTGAACTTGTGATCCTCCTGCCTCAACCTCCCAAGCTGCTGGGATTACAGGTATGTGCCACAGTACCCAGCAAGAATTTTGGATTTTAAGTGTGCTTATTTTCTCTATATCACACTTGAAAATAATGTTAATCTTGAATGCAAAAGAAATATATGCTACCAGGTGAAGTCAGTGGGGGATAGGCTTTTATTTTCACAAGAGAAGGAAGGGGAGTCCTTCATATATTTTTACTTAATATTTCCTAGTAAGGCACCTGTCTGATTCATATCTGTCCTTTTAAAAATTTGTTAGAGTATAATAGTTAATAGTGGGGTTCATTTTGACATTTATTAATGCATTTAACATAATTTGCTCCATTTCAATCCCTAGTACTGCCTTTTTCCCTCCTGCTGATCCTCTTCCTCTACTCTATTAGTCTTCCTTCTATTTATTTATTGTCCTTTCAAACTGGTGCCATATTTTTCTGTTTTCTCACATGACAAACAAGTGAGCAAACAAACAACTCAATACAACCAAAGGAAAATAGAAACAAATATAATAATCTAGAACCAGAGGAGAGTTAGAAGTTGGTTTGCTTTGTAGCTTGCTTGCTTCCTAAACCTTAGAGGTTCACAAAGGTTTTGAAAGATTAATTTGCATTTATATAAATTATGTGTACATAGGTTTTCACAATGATATATGCAATAATATGTCTGAAATTTTATGATCAGAGAAAATGGGTGAAACAATGTTTCTTGAGCAAAGACCTGTATTCCTTTTCAAGACTACATAGCTAAACAACATTTTTCTTGTGTATGCAAATAAAGATATTGACTACAGAAAACCAAAATAGGAAGTATAAACTCACAAAAATTATGCCATAACACTTGTTAGCATAATAATACTATTAACACTCATACATAATTTAATTCCTATCAATTTCTAGTTTTGTGGCAAAATTTCTTCCCAGCTTTAAAAGTTACTGAAAACTGCAGAACCAGAAATTTCCATAATTAATTCTGAGGAAAGACAGTCACTAAATCAATACCACCTAAAACTATTTTTCTTATAAGCCAAATTATATTTTTATATACAAAAAAAATTGTGTGACCAGTTTTTAACACTTGGACATCTTCCACAAGTTATTTTGAGGTGATAAAAGGGTTTTTCAAATGCTGTCAAATGAAATATGTATTTCCAACTGCTACTGGAATGACCAAATATATATTCCTCTGTTCTTGTATGTAAAATGTGTCTTATAATCATTTAAAATTGTTAATTTTCTCAAAATGAACCTTGGAGATAATGGGGTAATTTTTACTGAAATTGACTAAAACAAACAAACAAAAAAATCCAACTGTCATTTATTTAGTACAAATAACATCAACCATCTAGGTTACTTACACTCCATGTTACACAATATTAAATATAGTCACACACAAGTTCTCTTTATAGTATAATTCATGCTTAAAATATATCTGAAGATCAAGAAAAATTTGATGTATTTATCAGTCAAAGCTCAATATAGGTAAGGTATAACTCTCAAGGTATTTTAAAGAAATTCAGTATACATAAGAGTTAAGGACATAATAGCAAGCTCGAGACTGAGTGTATACAGAAAAGATTTCTAGAATATTATATAACTTACTACCCATGGGAGCTACTTCCTTTGAGACTACAACTGAAATTTTTAATTTCCAGAACACTTACTTATCCTTGGGATACCAGATGTAGCAATTCACTGCTCCAAATTCCTCTCATATTAACAAACTGACAGGACAAAGAAATGTGATGATGTCTACACAACCCTTCTTGTTAGCTGAAACCAGACATAACTTCCAGGAAGGTGGCTTTTAGGGGTCAAATTCTGACTCTCAGAAAAAATATGTTGACGTCTTTAACCCTAGTACTCAGGATATGACCTTATTTAGAAATAGAGTCTTTGCAGATACATTTGTGACTATGTCATAAGGATGGGCACTAATGGTGTCCTAATCAAAGGGACATTATTTGGACAGAAAGAGAAAGGCATAGGAGGAAGACAGCATGAAGACACAGGGAGAACACCTTGTTAGGGTGGAGGCAGACATTGGAATTACACTGCCACAAACCAAGGGATGCTAAGCATTGATAGTGCCCTACAAAGGCTATAAGAGGCAAGGAAAATTCTCCCTGCCAGACTTCAGCAGAAGCATAGTCCTACTGGCACTCAAGTTTTGACTGGGAGACACCCAGAACTGTGAGATAATAAATTTTTGTTACTTTAAAGAGATCAAAATTTTGGTACTAGTTAAATTTCCTAGGAACTAATAAAATGGCCTACACCTGTCTTCTTTCATATCTTTAAAGATTATATTTGATGGATAGAACTCTGGATATATCCGGAGTTGTAGCTGCAAAGATGTCTATGAAATAGGATTTTGGATTTCCTACCTGTATAGTATATTAAGACATTCTAGAAGGAGTCTGGAAAGGAAATTGGGTGATCTAATTCAAAATGATCAGCAAATGAAAATGTGGAACAGCAAAATGTTTTTCTGTTTCTAATTTAATCACACAATTTTCCCTGTTAGTTTTCTTGTGTGTTTTGGCAACACAGTCAGAATATCATTTAATCATTGATAGAATTGTTACAGGAGTCAGAATCAAAAGTGTGATAAAAATATATTTTAGTGATACTTTCCTAAAATCCTGTTTTGAAGATTTAAGTAGTGAATGTAGCATAATAATTTAGACATGTATTAGCCTGAATAAGACTCATAGGTGATTTATCAGTGCATTTGGTCTAGGAAGGGTGTCTCAGCTGGACATGTGACAAATGGAAATCTCTTAATGTACAAAAAAAGAAAGAAATGTAGGCTATTTTAATTTCAGTAATATGGAATTTAGAAAATCCATTTATTCATTTGCCACTTAGGGAAAAAGATATTTAAGGAAAAAGTCTGTCTAGATATGCAAAAAGCAAATTGAGAATTGCAGGCTAGAGAGGGCATTTATCAAATAATTATTTTATGAGCAACACTGTACAGCTTTGGAAAGGCTCAAGATAGTAGGAGGTTATAAATAAATATTAATATCCACATATTTATATTTATAAAGAATTGAATAAAGAATAAATAGATAATAGAATGACTCATCTGAAATGGGAAACCTGGGAGCCTGAGATGATAGGAGTTTATTTGAACTGATGTGTGTAGGGGGTGGGATGGTAAGACTTTGTCCCGGCAAATGAGACAATAAGGGATGACTGTGAGAGAACACAATAAGAGAATCAACACTGGAGTTATCTTATTTATTCTTCCTTCCCATTACCTTCAGAAAAACAATGACTCTCTCAAGCTTAGGATGACCCAGGGCGCTGGCTCAGAAGCTCTCAGAATTAGTTCTTGTAGTTGCAGAGGCCCTGATTTTAAACAAGTGCTGAGAACCAATGGAGACAAAGTGACTGTCTTTGAGACAGCCCTACTGCTCCGAACTCCCAGGCCTGGGAGATTACAATGTAGGACAAATCTCCATGTACTTCACTTCTCCTTAGAATAAAAAAAAGTGAAGCTCTTATTTGAGGAGCATTTCTGTAGGTGAAAAGTGGCTGTAATTTTTCTGGTGACTTGGCTATTATAGGAACTCATCCACTTTTCACTCCACAACACCTTACTTTGGTTAAGTAATATGCATTCTCTGAAGAATTACTGATATATTTGAGGATGGAGAATTCACAGTAAAGTAATATGACATTTGAGAGCTTTTCAAAATAAAAAACTCCAAGACATTGGAATATGTAGTTCAACAAAATTAGAACTATGAGAAGAAATGCTCCAAAAATTTTAAAATTGCACTAATATAAGTAAGAACAAGAAATAAAATATATTAGCCATGTATGGCAGGAAAAAGAAAATAAACAGGAAGAAATATTAATTATTGAAAATAACGATTGAAACTACTATTTTAATGAAGTTTTTTTTTCAACTTTCAAAGATTTTTCTCAGTTTTCTAAAAGAGAATTTCCTGGGAACTAGAGTGATGTGTGAGCAAGAAACACTTGCTATGTATAATACTGACACTGTAAAACTGTTATCGTTATCCTATAAAGTATTAGTGCAATTAGTACAAATTATTTACCAATAAAAAACACAAGGTCAGAAACAGACCTTCAGACATATGAAGTCTGGTGAATGACAGGGATGGCGTGTGAGATAATTGAGGGAAGAAGAGAGTGTGCTTTGACTGGAAATGAGATAGGATCATTCTTGAAAAAAGAAAAGTGTATCCTCGCTGAAAATTAGAAACAGATGTAAAAAAGTAATTTATAAAATGAAATAGAAAAATCTCATTAAAAAGAATCACATATTACCATAAAATACCAGTAGTGATGAGTTCATAAAGTGAAGTCTGTTCACTACCCTGTGCCTGCCCTTCTTCTTCTACCTTTCCTTTCAATATTTCTCACATTGTATCTTCCCATGTGTATGTTTGTATTATTGTATTACACTTTTTCCCAGAAACATTCTTTACTTTCTAGCTGAGAAAATAACCATTAATCTCTGAAAAAACGAAGACTATTTATGCCCATAATATACACTTTAACGCCAGCAATGGCATTTTTCTAATACAAATGTGTCACAATATCTCTAAAAATGTTGGAAATCAGTATGTAAAATGAATGCAACTCATAATCCTGGATTTTAATCACATACAATATTATATTATAATTATATATTTTAATAGATTATAATTGTGCATTATTATATATCATATTACAATTACATATTATATTATAATCAAGGATAATAATATAAGTTGCATTCAATATTTTATATAGTCTCTGAGAAAGAAGAAAGGAATGAAAGCCAGACAAAAACCACTGAAATTCTATAGTAAAACTGATGAAAGTTTAAGTGACACCTAAGATACTGCTAAAAATATTAAAATCTCAGCAATAAGCAGTAATGATTAATGGTTTCATGGAACAGAAATATTCTGTTTTATTCGATGAGGATACTTTCTGGATTTACAGACAGAACTTGTCCAAGATTCTAAAGCCTTTTTTTCCCTAGTCATTCAATAATACACTTTTGCCGAACATTATTTACCAAATTGACTAGAAAAGAAGAACTGTTCTCCAGAAGCGAAGTGTATCTTTTCTCAGAAGAAAACAAAAGGATTTTATTAATAAATGCAAGAAAATGCTCCAAGATAATTCATGCTTATAAAAATATCTTGAATCTTAGATTTAACATAACCTTATAAATGTAATAATATCATTGTGCTCTATTTAATTAAGTTTACTACATTCCAAAAAAACCTTCTGAAACTGTTAGTTTATTTTTGTTACTATAATGAAATATTTGAGGAAAGCTATTACAGTTTAGATCCCAGAGACCCATTTGGTAAAAGACTGGTGGTCAGCCTGTAACACAATTGGGGGCTAATGGAACTTTAAAAAGGTGGGGATTAATGGAAGGATATGAGGTCATTGGACATATGCCATTGAGGGCATGTGGAGGCTCCTGACTCCCTTTTCTTTCTTGTTATGCCTTCCAGTTGCCATGATGTGTTTCCAGTGATGGAAACAAAGCTCCACTGGGGTAAGGAAATTACACGAGGTGGTAACTGAAGTCACTAAGAATACATGAAGAAAATAACAAATGATAAAATTCAATCTAATGAACTCTGCATATGTATGCTGCTTTCCTTTCTTCTCTATGCCTTTCAAAAAGAGATATGATTATGTAAAGTAACATTTTTAACAGCATACAGTTGAGATTGTAATATATATAGTGGTGATATGTATAACATCAGTAGGACAAACAAGGAGGGAAGAAATGAACTATATAGGAGCAATTTTTCTGAATTTCACCAAAAGAGGTTAGTATCAATCTGAAGTACACTTTAGTTGCTTTTTTGATTGTTTTAGTACTAGTGATCAAAGCCCCAGGCCTCACACATACTAGGAAAATGCTCTACCAATGAGCTACATGCCCAGCTCTGAAGTACACTTTAGGAATTTAAGGCAATCACTAAAACTTTTTAAAAATATATAATGGAATATTATTCATGGAATTTAAATATTACACCAGACAGTCTCCACTTAGGGCAAATAAGACACTAAAGGATGAACAGAGGGGTAAAATATAAATGGGACACAAAAAAAGCAAAAAGGAGCATGACAGAAGCTGTCAACTCCTTTTTAAGGTACCCCTGAGCCTGCAGAGTAGACAACATGAGCAAAGCTCACCCTCCTGAGCTGAAAAAAAAAAAAATTGTGGACAAGAAGTTATCATTGAAATTAAATGGTGGCAGACATTTCCAAGGAATATTGCAGGAATCTGACCCCTTTATGAATCTTGTGATGAATGTGTGGCAAAGGCAACTAGTGGGCAAGAGAACAATACTGGAATGGTGGTAATATGAGGAAATACCATCATTATGTTATAAGACTTGGGACGACTGTTCAGCAGAGAAATCCATGTCCCCTCTCCAAAGGGCCTGTTTAACTATGATGTAAAAATCAGGTCATGGACATTTTCATATTACACTTTTTGTTAAATAAACTTTTTAATATAAAAAAGAGCAAAAAAGAAAATGTTGTAAATACAATTATATAACAAACAATAAGTATGAGTAGACTGAGTCATCAAAAGGCAGAGAGTATCAGATAAAAACAAACAAGAGCCAACTGTATGCTGTCAGCAGAAGAGACATTTTAGATTCAAAGATACAAATAATTTGAAAGTGGAAGTATGTAAGAAGAAACATAATGCAAACAGTATTCATATGAAAGTGACTATAGCATATCTGACAAGGCAGACTTCAACAAAAAGAAAAAGTTACCAGAGGAACAGGTGGGAATTTGAGAATAATAAAAGGCTCCATCCATCAAGAAGTTCTGGTAAATGCAAATATATGTGCACCTAGCACTCAAGTCCAAAAATAACACGAAGCAAAAACTAATAGAACCAAAGCAAGAAATAGGCAATTCAGTAATGAAAATGGAATACTTAAGTAGTCTACTTTCAGTGATGGATTGGACAACTGGTACAAGATTAACAAGAAAACAAAATTCCAGCCTTTATCTAGATTGACCAAGAGAGAAATTTCACTTAAAATAGAATCAAAATAATGTAATAGGTAGGAGCAATTTAATAAATTAAATAATATGTACTCACTGAAAACTACTTATCATGTTGAATGAAATGAAAGAAGTCTAGATAAATGGAGATATAACAATTTTTCATGACTTGAAAATTTCAATATTTTTAAAATTGCAATAATATCTAAGTTGATCTATAGATTCAATGCAATCCTTATCAACGTCCTTGCAGGCTATATTTTTTCCCAGAAATTGGTAAGTTGATCCAAAAATTAATATGGAAATACAAGAGAAACAGAATAGTCAAAACAATTTTGGAAAAGAACAAACTTGGGTAACTTCCCAATTTCAAACTATAGTATTCAAGGCAGTATAACATTTACACGTGATCAATGGGAAAATACTGAAGTCCAGAAATAAGCCCATATATTTAAAGTCATTTTTTTTTACTAAGTTTAAAAGACAATAAAATGTGAAACAAACAGTCTTTTTAACCAATGGTAGTGGGACAATCAGATATCGAGATGTAAAAGAATGAATCTGGATCCCTTTCACATACTACACTCACAAATTAAGACAAAAGAAACCATGTATCTGGCAGTCACGAAGCGAGCTGGCAGCTGAGCCAGGCTGCCTATATCGCGGAGGTAAGCTGTGGGCAGATAACCCACCCATCCAGCAGGGCAAGGACAGACATCATAACTGATTGACCCCGCCTGACCCCTGCACCTAGGTGGGTGCCATCACTGGTTGGTAGCAGTTGCGGAGCTCGCTGAAGGGCGAGTCAGGCCACTTGCATGCTGGAGGTAGCAGGCTGGCACCCAACCCACCTGCCTTGCAGAGCAGGGCGGCAGGCAGCCAACCCGCCCAAACACCAGGCCAAATACAGACGCCACCACTGAACAACCCCACCCGACCACCACACAGAGGTTTGTCGCCATCACGGAGTTAGACAGAAGCTTCTTTATAGGCTGGTGCAGGCATTTTAAATTACTCCTGAGGGCGTGGCCATCATCATTGGAAGGGCAGCTTCCTTCCTGAGACACCTACAGGAGGCTAGAAGACCTTTGATAAGACCCAGGAGCCAAGAAGAGGAGGTATGGAGAGACTCAGGACCACTCCGAGTCATCAGGACCACTCAGAGCCACCAGGGAATATACCTCACCTGAAGGCCACCACCCGTAGAAGGCCAGCTTCCTAGTGGAGCACCACATTATCAAGTTCCTCCAAAACTTCAGGCTACTGAAGGCTAAGAGGTGAGTTATTGGAAATCTACGGAGACAATATTAGTCATTAGAGGAAATCTGCAATATCCCAGAGTTTCACTACAAGAGAGGTAGATACCTGAACAATATGAAAAAAACAAGGGAAAAAAAATGTCCCAAAGAACCTTGATGGAATAGCAATAATATCCAATGACAGTATGGCAGAAGAAATGTCAGAAAGGGGCTTCAGAATGTACATAATCAAAATGATCAGGGAAGCAAACGAGGAGATGAAAGAGCAAATGCAGGCATTGAAGGATGAGATAAAAGGGCAAATGCAGGCATTGAATGATCACACCAATTGACAGTTAAAAGAGCAGATACAGGAAGCAAAAGATCATTTCAATAAAGACGTAGAGATATTGAAAAACAAGCAAACAGAAATCCTTGAAATGAAGGAAACAATAAACCAAATTAAAAACTCCATAGAAAGCATAACCAATAGGATAGAACACCAGGAAGACAGAACCTCCAGACAAAATATTTAATCTTGTAAACAAAGTTGACCAAACAGAGAAGACAATAAGAAATCATGAACAGAATCTACAAGAACTATGGGATATCATGAAAAGGCCAAATTTAAGAATTATTAGGATTGAGGAAGGCTTAGAGAAACAAACCAAAGGAATGAACAATCTATTCAATGAAATAATATCAGAAAATTTCCCAAATCTGAAGAATAAAATGGAAAATCAAGTAAAAAAGGCTTATAGGACTCCAAATACACAAAATTACAATAGACCTACATCAAGGCACATTATAATGAAAATACCTAACAAACAAAGACAGAATTTTAAAGGCTGTGAGAGAAAAGAATCAAATTACATTCAGGAGGAAACCAATACGGATAACAGCAGAATTTTCAATCCAGACCCTAAAAGCTAGAAGGGCCTGGAACAACATTTTTCAAGCTCTGAAAGAAAATGGATGCCAACCAAGAATCTTATGCCCAGCAAAACTTACCTTCAGATTTGACAATGAAATAAAATCCTTCCATGATAAACAAAAGTTAAAAGAATTTACAAAAAGAAAGCCAGCATTACAGGACATTCTCAGCAAAACATTTCATGAGGAAGAGATGAAAAACAAAGATGTAAATGAGCAAATGGAGGAACTACCCTAAAGGAACAACCAAATAAAGGAGAAATCAAGTCGTGTCAAAAAAAAAAAAAAAAAAAGAGCAAAATGACCAGGAATACAAATCATATCTCAATAATAACCCTGAATGTTAATGACCTGAACTCATCAATCAAAAGACACAGACTGGCAGATTGAATTTAAAAGAAAGATCCAACAATATGCTGCCTGCAAGAGACTCATCTCATAGAAAGAGATTCTCACAGACTAAAGGTGAAAGGATGGGGAAAAACATACCATGCACATGGACACAGCAAAAAAGCTGGAGTATCCATCCTCATATCAGATAATGTGGACTTCAAGCCAGAGTTAGTCAGCAGGGATAAAGAAGGACATTTCATACTGCTTAAGAGAAGGATAAAACAGCAAGACATAACAATCATAAATATCTATGCCCCAAATAGTGGCTCATCCATATATGTCAAACAAATCCTTCTCAATTCCAGAAATCAAATAGACCACAACACAATAATACTAGGTGATTTTAACACACGTCTCTCACCAATGGACAGATCCTCCAAACAAAAATTGAACAAAGAAAGCATAGATCTCAAAAACACAATCAACAATTTAGATTTAATGGACATTTATAGAATATACCATCAAACAAAGAGTGAATACACTTTCTCTCAGCAGCACATAGTCCATCTCTAAAATAGACCACATATTATGCCACAAAGATACTGTTAGCAAATACAAGAAGATAGAGATAGTACCTTGTATTCTATCAGATCATAATGGATTGAAATTAGAATAAATGACAGAGTAAAAAACAGAAACTACTCCAACACTTGGAGATTAAATAATATGCTATTGTATGATGAATGGATAACAGAAGATATCAGGAAGAAAATTTAAAAATTCTTAGAGGTAAATGAGAACAAAAAAAAAACATATCAAAATCTCTGGGACACTTTGAAAGCAGTTCTTAGAGGAAAATCTATTTCATGGAGCACATTCAATAAAATAAGAAAAAATCAACAAATAAACGACCTAACACTATGGCTCAAAGCCCTACAAAAAGAACAGAGCAACACAAAAAGTAGTAGAAGACAGGAAATAGTTAAAATCAGAGCTGAAATCAATGAAATTGAAACAAAAAAAACAATATAAAAAATTGACAAAATAAATAGTTGGTTCTTTGAAAAAATAAACAAAATTGATAAACCCTTAGCCACACTAACAAAGAGAAGAAGAGAGAAAACCCAAATTACTAAAATTCAGAAAGAACAAGGAAATATCACAACAGACACGATTGAAATACAAAACATAATTAGAAGCTATTTTGAAAATCTGTATTCCAACAAAATAGAAAATCTCGAAGACATCAACAGGTTTCTAGAGACATATGAATTACCACTGAAGGAGGAGGACATACACAATTTAAATAGATCAATATCAAGTAATGAAATAGAAGTCATCAAAAGCCTACCAAAAAAGAAAAGTCTGGGACCAGATGGGTTCTCAGCCAAGTTCTACAAAACCTTTAAAGAAGAGCTCATTCCAATGCTTCTCAAAGTATTTCATGAAATAGAAGAGGTGGGAACCCTCCCAAACTCATTCTATGAAGCCAATATCACACAGATACCTAAACCAGACAGAGACACATCAAGGAAAGAAAATTTCAGATCAATATCCCTAATGAACATTGATGCAAAAATTCTCAAAATCTTAGCAAATCACATACAATAATATATTAAAAAGATAGTGCACCACGATCAAGTGGGTTTTATCACAGGGATGCAAGGTTGGTTCAATATCTGGAAATCATTAAATGTAATTCACCATATTAATGGACTTAAAGTCAAGAATCATATGATTATTTTGATAGATGCAGAAAAAGCATATGATAAAATACAGTATCCCTTCATGCTCAAAACACTGAAAAAACAGGGATAGTGGGAACGTTCCTTAACATTGTAAAGGCCAACTATGCTAAGCCCATGGCCAATATCATTCTAAATGGTGAAAAACCGAAAGCATTCCCCCTAAAAACTGGAACAAGGCAGGGATGCCCTCTTTCACCACTTCTATTCAACATTGTCCTCGAAACTGCAGCCAGAGCAATTAGACAGACTAAGGAAATTAAAGGGATACAAATAGGAAAAGAGAAACTCAAACTATCCCTATTTGCTGATGACATGATTATATATTTAGAAGAAACAAAAATTCCAATAGAAAACTTTTAGAACTCATAAGTGAATTCAGTAAAATAGCAGGATATAAGATTAATGGTCATAAATCCAATGCATTTTTATACATAAGTGATGAATCTTCAGAAAGAGAATTTAGGAAAACTACCCCATTCACAATAGCATCGAAAAAAATAAAATACTTGGGGATCTATCTCACAAAAGAGGTGAAAGACCTCTACAATGAGAACTACAGAACACCAAAGAAAGAAATTAAAGAAAACCTTAGAATATGGAAAGATCTCCCATGTTCTTGGTTAGGCAGAACTAATATTGTCAAAATGGCCATACTACCAAAAGTGCTATACAGATTCAATGCAATTCCAATTAAAATCCCAATGGTGTACCTTACAGAAATAGAGCAAGCAATCATGAAATTCATCTGGTAGAATAAGAAATCCAGAATAGCTAAAGCAATCCTTAGGAGGAAGTGTGAAGCAAGGGGTATCACAATACCAGATCTTCAACTCTACTATAAAGCAATAGTAACAAAAATGACATGGTATTGGCACCAAAATAGACAGGTAGATCAATGGTACAGAATAGAGGACATGGACACAAACCCAAATAAATACAATTTTCTCATACTAGACAAAGGTGCCAAAAATATGCAATGGAGAAAAGATAGCCTCTTCTACAAATGGTGCTGGGAAAACTGGAAATTCATATGCAACAGAATGAAACTAAACCCCTATCTCTCACCATGCACAAAACTCAACTCACAATGGATCAAGGACCTTGGAATCAGACTAGAGACCCTGCATCTTATAGAAGAAAAAGTGGGTCCAAATCTTCAACTTGTTGGCTTAGGATCAGACTTCCTTAACAGGATTCCCATAGCTCAAGGAATAAAAGCAAGAATCAATAACTGGGATAGATTCAAACTAAATAGCTTTCTCTCAGCAAAGGAAACTATCAGCAATGCAAAGAGAGAGCCTACAGAGTGGGAGAAAATCTTTGCCACTCCTACTTCAGATAGAGCAGTAATTTCCAGAATATATAAAGAACTCAAAAAACTCTACACCAAGAATACAAATAACCCAATCAACAAATGGGCTAAGGATATGAATGGACACTTTACAGAAGAAGATCTACAAGCAATCAACAAACATATGAAAAAATATTCACCATCTTTAGTAATAAGAGAAATGCAAATCAAAACTACCCTAAGATTCCATCTCACCCCAATTAGAATGCTGATTATCAAGAATACAAGCAACAATAGGTGTTGGAGAGGATTTGTGGAAAAAGGTACACTCATACATTGCTGGTGGGGTTGCAAATTAGTGCAGCCACTCTGGAAAGCAGTGTGGAGATTCCTTAGAAAACTTGGAATGGACCCACCATTTGACCCAGCTATCCCACTCCTCGGCCTATACCCAAAGGACTTAAAATCAGCATACTACAGAGATACAGTCACAACAATGTTCATAGCTGGTTAATTCACAATATCCAGACTGTGGAACCAACCTAGATGTCCCTCAATTGATTAATGGATAAAGAAACTGTGATATACACACACACACACACACACACACATACACCATGGAATATTACTCAGCCATAAAGAATAATAAAATTATGGCATTTGCAGGCAAATGGATGCAGTGGAGAATATCATGCTAAGTGAGATAAGCCAATCTCAAAAAACCAAAGGACGAATGATCTCACTGATATGTGGATGATGACATATATAGGGAGTGGGAAGGGGGCAGGAATGGAGGAAGGAGGGACTGTATAGAGGGATAAGAGGGGTGGGAGGGGTGGGAGGAGATAAAAATAGTAGAATGAATCAAAAACTATTACCCTAGGTAAATGTATGATTACACAAATGGTATGCCTCTACTTTATGTACAAACAGAGAAACAAGATGTATCCCATTTGTTTATATTAAAAATTAATTAAGAAAATAAACCATATATCTAAAATAAAAACTAAAATTGTAAAAATAACTTAGAAAAAAAAAAAACAGAAATTGATCACCATGACATTTGATTAGGCCCTTGATTTTTTGGTAGGATACCAAATACAACAAGAAAAACTAGCTACAAAAGATATGATTCCAAGATATGATACCAAATACAACAAAAAAATAGCAACAAAAGAAAAAAAAATAGCTAAATTGGGCCATGCCAATATCAGAAGCATTTGTAATGCAAAAGAAATCATTAAGAAAAGGAAAATAAAATTTATGTAATGGGAGAAAACATTTGCTAAGTATATATTTGATAAAGGTGGTTTATATAGCATACATAAAGAACTATTAGAATGGAATAATTAAAAAGACAACTCTATTAAAAAATTAGCTGACAGAAGTGATATCATCAAAATGGTGAAGTAGGAGGTACTGCCTTCATTTCCCCACCAAAACAGAAAAAATATAGACAGCTGTACATAAAGAAAAATGGCCTTGGGAAGACTCAATTTTCATTTAAGAATTTGTAACAAAATGGTGAAGGAAAAAAATGAAAAATAACCAGAAAGAAAGGAGTTCTAGGGAGGTCAGCATATTGGACACTTAATTTGGAGATGGTTAGATACAAAGAAGAAGAGCTGGGACTATGAGAATATACCATGTGCTAGTTGCCACCATGATCCCCAGTGGCCTGCTCTGAAGAGTATACTGGTGCCTTTGATGCTGAGGTGAACAACAACCATTCCTATTGTGAATTCTTGGAAAAGAAGATGGAATTGCATGATCCCTCCCTCTAGAAGTAGCTGCTCTCATGTTGATCTGGTACCAGATTACCACCACTGACAACCACATGCGTACCCTGACCTCTTCGCACATGCCTATACTCCAATTCTACAGCACACTGTGTTCAGCTGCACCTCAAACAACAGAGCTACTACAGCTATGAGGTAGCCTAGAGCTCTGGTCACTCTGCCCATGCTTGAGTTGTGTGTTCTGGTTCCGTAGCCATTCCATGAACCACAGTTACCAGAAGTTGTCCATTCATTGGCTCCTAGAGCTGCCACAACTCATGTTCAGACTCCTGATGCAGCTCTATAGCTGCATTTTGTGCATTTACACCTCACACCCAGAAACACTGCTGAATAGGTTGTTGTTCAACACAGACTCTACAGTTACTATCACTCTTTGTATGCCTGCACTCTGGATCCTGGCTCCCTTGCTACTCCATAAACCCCCATAACTAATATGCCATTTCTAATATGGCAGTATGGATGTCACTGCTACTCTGGACCCTGGAGACCTGCCCCTCTCTGTATGTTCATTCATTAGAAAGTGGCCCTTTGGTTACTCCATGGGAATTGCACATCAGACACTAGTGTCATTGCCACTGGAAGTGTGCCCTTAAGCTGGACTTTGACCCAAGAGGTATCCAAATGGCCAAAACTACTTGATGGAAAAAGAGATTGGATATACCCCAGGAGCCTTTACTAGTAAAGACTCCAGCAGCTTTCACCATTGTTGGAGAACACATAGCCTCGGCCACTGAAAATTCTTCAAACCTTTGCCAGCACTGATCTTAATGAAAGTGCTTCATGGAGACCATGTTGCTGTGCCCTCGCTGGATCCAGAATCACTGCTTACCATGTGGTTAGTGCTCTTGCATTTACTCATAGGGAAACATGTTCAGTTGTCAAAATCAGTCTATAATGTCTGAAAGAGGAGACAACTTCATCAAATATATAGATATCAACCAACAACCACAAGAAACATGAATAACAAAGGCAATATCACTAAGAGAACACAGTACTCTTCCAGTAACTTACCCATCTAAATGGAGATCTACAAACTACTTGACAAATAATTTGAAAACACAAAGTTCTTAAGGGTGGTGGTTGAACTTCTAACAACAGAGTGATGCGATAAAACAAAATTAGGAAAATCAAACAAGAGGTATCGAAATAATAAAAACAACAAAAAAATTCCCCCCACAAATTCTGGAGTTGAAGGACATAATGAACAAAGTGAAATATGTGTAGGTAATGTGAACCACAGATGTGACCAACAGGATAAAGAAGCTGTAAACTTACAGGCAATCTACTTGAAAATAGGCAGTCAAAGGAGAAAGAGGAAAAAAGTATGAAAGATAATGAAGAAATTCTATGGAATATCCTTAAAATAGCTAATTTTAGCAATTTTGGAATATCAGGAGATGACATAAAAAATACAAAGTTTATATAAAGAAATAACAGCTAAAAGCTTCCCAAATTTGAGGAAAGATATAAATATTCAAGTATGAGAAGCTCAAAGATGTCTAGTTTCACTCCCCCAAAGACCATATCAAGATATATTATAATAAAACTGCTAAAATGAAGGTAAATGAGATTCTTGATAATAGAAAGATTTAAAAAAAAGACCTTCATGTAAATAAGACCCTCAATAAGGCTATGAGGGCATTTCTTAGCAAAAACAATGCAAGCCAGGATAGAGTGTGATAACATATTCAAAGTGATGAAAGAGTAAAACTGTCAACCCAGAAAAGCTGTTTATATATATATATAAACATATATATATATATATGATTATATGTATGATTATATAAAAGGGATACATTAGATTGGCTTACAGGTTAAGAACCCACATAGTCCTACAATGGCCATCTGAAGGCTAGAGAGTTGGAGGAACCAATAGCTGTCCAATCCAAGAGGCTGGGGCATTGGAAAAATGATGCAGCCCCAGTGTAAGACTGAAGACCTGAAAAGTTCCTGGAGAAT
Organism: Sciurus vulgaris; assembly: GCF_902686455.1. Lineage (NCBI taxonomy): Eukaryota > Metazoa > Chordata > Mammalia > Rodentia > Sciuridae > Sciurus > Sciurus vulgaris. Next base: position 68,733,567 of record NC_136470.1, on the reverse strand, counting down.
CACTGGTCAGAGTCCTCTTTGAAAGAGTGAAGGAGATGGAGTCAGGTGTCCTCAGGAAATCTCAGTATCAAGCACTCAAGAAGAAATGAGCTGTATCTACCTTATATCTCTCCTTCTTTCACCTTTTTGTTCCATTCAGGCCCCTAGGCTAATGAACTGTTGCCCACATTCGGTGTGTGTCTTCTACCTTGATGTGCTGTCCCACATGTCAATAATTTCTGTAAACACCCACATTGACACACCCAGAAGTCTCTTAATTTTAGGTATTCCTCTTAATCCAGCCAAGTTGACAATCCAGATTAACTATTATAATGGAGGATTAAAAGAATAGTTTTTGCATGCAACCAAAGTTTAGTTGTTAGCAATTTATAATAGCCTGCTCTAATTATAGAATGTTTTATGTAAGAATGACAGTAACTACAAAGTAAAAGCCTATAAGAGATATATATAAAAGAAAGAGAAAGGGATCAAAGCATATATTACAGAAATCCATTGAAACACAAAGGAAGATGACAAGAGAGGAAGAAAGGAAAAAATAATCTATACAACAGCGAGAAAACAATGAACAAAATGTAAATAGATTAAATTCTCTAACCAATGGCATAGAATAGCTGAATGGACAAAAGGACAAAGAATAAAGAAAAAAAAAGGCACCAACTATATACTTCTACCAAGAGACTTACTTGACTTTAAAGAACATTCATGGACTGAAAGTAAAAGGATACAAAAGTCATCCCATACAAATGGAAACCAAAAGAGACCAGAGGTAGTTATATCAGACTGAATAGACTTTTTATTAAAAACTGCTGAAAGAGAAAAGAAGGTCTTTATATTATGAAAAAAGGATCAATTAATCAAGAGGATACAAAAATTGAAAATATATATGTACTCATTTTTGGACATAGGAATCTAAAAAAGGAGGTTAGTGATCAGTGCAATAAACACTATAAGACATTCATGAATGAGAAAAAGACATGAATAAATGGAAACACATCCCATATTCACAAATTAGGAGAATTAATATTGTTAAAATGTACACACTATCTAGAGCATTGTACAGATTTCATGTAATCCCAGTCAAAATTCCAATGATATTTTCATAAAAATGGAAAAAAATTCTAAAATTTGTGTGAAACCACAGAATAAATAACCAAAACAATCTTGAGTGAAAGGAATATAGCTAGAGGCATCATACTACCTGATCTCAAAAGCTACTACGAATGTATTTATCAAAACCAGCATGGTACTGGCACAATAATTGAGGTGTAGGCTAATGAAAGAGGAATGAAGCCAAATGTTTATGGTCAACTCATCTTTGACAAATGTGACAAGAGAACACAATGAGGAAAAGTTGTCTTTTTGATAAATAATTGTGTTTTGGAAACTGGATATTCACATGGAGAAGAATGAAATTAGAGACATTTTCAATTCAACTCAAAATGGATTAAAGATGTAAATGTAAGGCCTGAAACTATAAAATCACTAGTAGAAAATGTGGTGGAATAATTTCCTGACATGTGTCTTGGCAAATACTTTTGGACATTACCCAAGAGCACAGAAAACAAAAGTAAAAATAGGTAAATGAGATTGCATCACACTAAAAATATCTACATAGCACAACAATTGTAAAAAAATTAACAATATGGAGAGACAACCCACTGAATAGGAGAAAATATTTGCAAACCACACACCCAATAAGGGTTTAACAAACAACTCTATAGCAAAAAGAAAACTTGATTAAAACATGGGCAAGGGACCTGAATAAACATTTCTTAAAAGAAGACATCCAAATGGCTAACAGGCATATGAAAATATACTTGAATATTGCTAAGATAGTAGATTTTCAATTTTCTCATGATAATTATGTGAGGTGCTAAATGTTAATTACCTTGATTTCATCATTCCACAATATATACATATCAGATTGTCATGTTGTTAATTTTATTTGGAAATCTAAAAACTAATAATTAAATAATAATTAAAGACATAATAAAAATGAGCAAATTATTTATAGATTTTTTAAAAGAGAGAATTGGCCAGGTGTGGTGGTGCATACCTGTAATCCTAGCAGCTCAGGAGGCTGAGATTGCAAGTTATAGGCCAGCTTCAGAAACTAAGTGAGACCCTAAATAACAGCGAGGCCCTGCCTCAAAAAAAAAAAAAAAAAAAAAGAGAGAGAGAATTGATCAGTTAACTGAAGAGGAAAAGATGCATATCTTCATTAGTGCTTGAATAATACAAACATAAGCCACAATAATTTACTACATACCCTCTTACAATGGTGATTATGAAATATACAATTAATAATAGTAATAATAGAATATACAGAGATAATATAACCTTATACATTGATGATAAGAATATAAAATCATGCAACTTTGGACAAAATTTTGGGAGTTCCTTGAAATGTTAAACATAGTTACAATATATCCCAGTAATTCCATTCTTAGGTATATACCCAAGAGCAACGAAAACATACACATGCAGAAACCTCAACATTAAATGTTCATAGAAGCAGTATTTATAATAATCATAAATGAGTAACAATCTAAAACATGCATCATCTGATGAATGGATAAACAAATATTGTATGTCCATGTAATGGAATATTATTCAGTAATAAAAAGGAATGAAGTACTCTTATATGCAACTCCTTGGATGAATCTTGCAAACATAATGTTAAGTGAAAGAAATAAGTATCAAAAGATTATCTATTGCATGACTCCATTTATTTGAAATGTCTAGAAAAAGAAAATTTATAGACACAGAAAGTATATTAGTGGTTGCTTAAGGTGGGAGATGTGGAATGTTTACTAACATATATGTTTCTTCTGTTGTTTTTGTTTTTGCTTTGTTTTGTTAGTGGCTCTGGTCTGGGGATAAATCAAGAGTCTAGCATATGCTAGGCACATGATGTCTATGAAATGAAAGGGGTGATGAAAATGTTCTAAACTTATATTGTGGTGATAGTCACATAATTCAAAATATACATTGAATTGCATATTTTAAATGCATGAATTTTATGGCATGTGAATTGTATCTTAATAAAGATGCTTCAAATTAAAGGAAGACTTGTCATTTGCCACAAGGATTGCCAGGAGTTTTCCTATAAGTTAGAGGAAACAATCTGTTTTAGTCAGCTTTTCGTCTCTGTGACCAGAAGACCTGTCAAGAACAGCTTGGAGAATGAAAAGTTTATTTTGACTCACAGTTTCAGAGTCCATGGTTGGCTGGCTTCAGAGCTCTGGGCCTGAGGTGAGGCAGAACATCATGGCAGAAGAATGTGGCAGAGAACAGTTCAGATCATGATAATAAGGAAGCAGAGAGAGCTCTGCTCACCAGGAACAAAATATAAACTCCAAATTCAACACTCAGTGACCTACTACTTCCAGCCATAGCCAACCTGCCTATAGTTATAATACATGTATTTATTAATTCACTGACTCTATGGTTACAACTTCCATGATCTAATCGTTTCCCCTCTGAACATCATTGTGATGTCTCATCTTGAACTTTTGGGAAATACTTCATATCTGAACCATAACACAATCCATACAAGACCACCTTCACTTCTGACATCACATACAAGTTTAGTGGACTCTCCTGATCATTTGCTACCAAGACTTGGAAACCACTGTGAAAGCTATTATGGTTATATTTTGCTACGGGGAAAAGATAAATTCAATTTAGCCAAGGAAAGAAATGTGGAGCTTCCGGATGTCCTCTCCCCACAGAGTTAGAACACCTTACTCTACTTGCGTCAGTGTGTGGCAATACACACAGGGTATTGCCAAATAGGGAAACTCGCTCGAATTCTAGTGTTCAGAGTTTTATTGGGCATTCCTCACATTAGCATGTTTGCTTGGTTGACCAGACATTTCAGGTGTTACCTAAAGCCCTCATTAGTCTTTCTGGAGACCCTCAGGCAAACAAAGACACTCATGTTAGGTGTGACATTTTAGAAACTGCCTCTTTGAGCTAGAAAATAAAGGCCAGACTACCTTTTGGGCAAGATTACATTCTTTACTACACAGAGACCCTTTCTATATCATGTTGGCAAGAATATGTTCCATTCTGTTTCTGCTTTACTCGTCTCAAATTCTTTTTCTTTTTTCCGTCATTGAATGAAAATGCTCCTTTCCTAGGGATGTACTCATTAAATAAGCATAAAGTGGAAGTTGTAATGATGTGCAATCCTGGGACCCTTCATAGCTGTCGGAGAGAAAGTCCAGCACAAGAGACTCTTGTGATTGCCCAGCTTTGTTTGGTTAATGCTACCTGTGGAAGCTGCCACCACTGTACCAAAACAGGTGACAGTGTTTTCAATTGCATTATTCATGCAAGTTGAAGATTAATAGTATTTTTTAAAAATATGTAAAAACTACATCAACATTGATTTAGAAGTTGATAGATGATGAAGATGTCAAGTCCAACTTCTATACTGCTGACTTTATTGAAATGGAATCAATACCTTTCTTGTGAATCTCTTGGGCATTTTCAGCCTTATGTCATACTACTGTAACCCTAAAACTTTAACTCCAAGGGGACTTGTCACTTCAGTACTCCTCTAATTCTGAGGCAGGCAGATAACAAATAAAATGCTTGTATGGTTCCTACATGGAAAAGAACTTTTGCTCTCTTCTTATTACCACCATTTTTAAAAATCTCATTCTCCACAGCTCTCCCTGTACCTACCCCCATTTTCCACAAGTGTATATTCCAGTTACTTGGGAGGTATTTTCTCTCTGATTTACCTCATTCAGTGATTTCTTTCCAATTCTACCTTTCCCACACTGGCACATGTAATCTTGTGGGGTCAAACCTTTTTATGGGCACACTCCGTATGATCACATAGAACTGGAAAGAACCTCACAATGATGCTGTATCCCTAGAGAAATGAAATGACTAGCTGTAGTTCATATGGTTCTAGAATTGAGATTTCTGTCCCTAAGACTTTTATTTTTCCTGCAGTAGGAATTTCTTTTGTTTTCAAAATAAAGCATAAGATGAAATAAAAATTGCTGAGAGAGATGGTTCAGAGTCGGATAATAACCAGGCAAATTTTGACATGGCAAAAATATTCAATGAATATTTTTCTTTCCTTTGTTTCTATGTTCTTTTACTTAAAAGGGATGTTTTTTGTCTGTGTTTGACATTGTACTGAAAGACACTGATTCAAGAAAATACAATAGCTTTCTTTGTCATAATATAATATTGATGATTTCTTCTATCTTCACAATTTTGCCTGTTTCTTATAAACTGGCAGGAATTAGAATATATTTCTCATAGTTTAGCAGCTTGTAGTTTAATCTACCACACTTTCAGGAGGTTCTCCTGGTCAATTTGTAAGCGTCTGGGAAAAGTATACTTTAAAATTTAATATATAATATGTGAACATGTTATGAACAAACCAATTAAGCCTAATACATTTTTGTGCTTGTAAATTAACAAAATTACTTTAGAAATACATGAAATGCTCAAAAGTAAACATTGCATTTATTCTATATTACTTGAAAAATCTTTAATTTTTTTATCTGCAAAAACAAAACAAGGAAAGAATTTTGGAGTCTGTAGTCTCTGTAAATTAAGTATCTATCCAATGGGATCCTAGTTCCTATCTTGGAAATTCTAGAAAAGTTAGCATGCTTTTTCTATTAAAACCATGGGGTAGATGATGAAAGAAACTAGTACTTTGGTTCTTGAAATATTTCCTTCTTCTTCTAGGATCAAATCCTCATGACTTTATCATTGCTCACAAAGCCCAGTGTGATTTGGCCACTGCTCTCCGTTCTGTCTACCACGCTGAACTCCATTGTCGAATCAACACACACTGTTTTGTCTCATGACCAGGACTTTTCACAGGTGATTTCCTTTGTCTGGAACATTCTTCGAGACTCTCTACTTGGCTCCCTCTTCCTCATTCTCCTAGATGTCTCAGTTTAGATGTTGCTTCTTTCATGTCTCAGTGCCTGATACATAGTAAAAATCTCATCGAATATCTATTAGAATGATGAATGAATGAATAAGTTATAAAGACAGAATTTGATAATGACAGTAACCCACATTATGGCATTGTTTCTTGAATGCCAGAGACCAGGGCTACTGAGGATGAAGCAGAGGGTGTGGAGATGACAGAATGAAGGATTGGAAGATTGCAGTCATGAGTAAGGGACAAGAGAAAGAGACCAAAATATCTGGAAGGCATTAGATAGGCCAGGACTTGCTGAAGAGTTTGCAACAACTTCTAGTGTCCTCTCTTTGGATTTTTGCCTAACTGAGATATTCCAACTAATATTGCATTTTCCTTTTTAGATTTTGTATTGATTCTCTTGCAAGTGTGGTTTAGCATTCAATCTCCTGAAAAGCACAAGTCCTGTGAGAAACACTACCTTAAATACGAATTGTCTTCACCACACCTCCCAGTGCACCACTTTTTAAAAAGAATTACTTATTTATTTATTTTTATTTTTTACAGACTGCATTTTGATTCATTGTACACAAAGGGGTACATTATTTTGTTTCTATGGTTGTACATGATGTAGATTCATACCATTCATGTAATCATACATGCACCTAGGGTAATGATGTTTGTCTCATTCCACCATTTTTCACACCCCACTCCCTCTCATTTCCTTCTACATAATCTGAAGTTCTCCCTTCTTCTCTCACTCCCCACCCCCTACTCCCATTATATATCATCATCCACTTATCAGGGAAAACATTTGGCCTTTGGTTTTTTGGGATTGGCTTATTTCATTAAGCATAATATTCTCCAATTCCATCCATTTATCTGCAAATGCCATGGGGTTATTCTTCTTTATGACTGAATATTATTCAGTCGTATTGTATATATATATACAACAGTTTCTTTATCCATTCATCTATTGAACAGCATCTACTTTGGTTCCACAATCTAACTATTATAAATTGTACTGCTATGAACTTTGATGTGGTTGTGTTACTGTAGTATGCTAATTTTAAGTCCTTTGGGTATAAACTGAGGAGTGGGATAACTGGGTCAAAAGTTGGGTCCATTCCAGGTTTTCTGAGGAATCTCCATACTGCTTTCCAGAGCGGCTGCACCAATTTGCAACTCCACCAGCAATGCAAAAGTGTGCCTTTTCCCCCACATCCACGCCAACATCTATTATTGTTTGTGTTCTTGATAATAGTCATTCTAATGGGAGTAAGATGAAATCTTAGAGTTGTTTTAATTTGCATTTCTCTAATTACTAATGTTGAACTCTTTTTTATCTCTTTTATTAATAGCCTGTATATCTTCTTCTGTAAAGTGTTTGTCCAGTTCCTTGGCCCATTTATTGATTGGATTCTTTGTGTTTTTGGTGTAAAGTTTTGTAAGTTCTTTATAAATTTTGGAGATTAGTGTTCTATCAAAAGTATGTGTGGAAAAGATTTTCTCCCACTCTGTAGGCTCTCTTTTCACATTATTGAGTGTATCCTTTGCTGAGAAAAAGCTTTTTAGTTTGAATCCATCCCATTTATTGATTCTTGCTTTGATTTCTTGTGCTTTGGGAGTCTATTTAAGGAAGTCTGATCCTAAGCCAATGTAATGAGGATTCAGGCCTACTTTGTCTTCTATTTGGTGCAGTGTCTCTGATCTAATTCCTAAGTCCTTGATCCATTTTGAGTTGAGTTTTGTGCAGGGTGAGAGATAGAGGTTTAATTTCATTTTAGTGCATATGGATTTCCAGTTTTCCCAGCATCATTTGTTGAACAAGTTATCTGTTCTCCATTGTATGTTTTTGGCTGCTTTTCTAGTATGAGGTAACTGTATTTATGTGGGTTCTTCTCTGTGTCTTCTATTCTGTACCATTGGTCTGCCTGTCTATTTTAGTGCCAATGGCCATGACATTTTTGTTACTATCACTCTGTAGTATAGTTTAAGTTCTGGTATTGTGATACCTCCTGCTTCATTTTTCCTGCTCAGGGTTGTTTTGGCTATTTGAGGTCTCTTATTCTTCCAGATGAAGTTCATGTTTTCTTTCACTATTACTATGAGGAATGTCATTGGGATTTTAATTGGAATTGCATTGAATCTGAATAGTGCCTTTGGTAGTATGGTCATTTTGACAATATTAATTCTGCTTTTCCAAGAATATGGGAGATCTTTTAAGGTTTTCTTCTAAGGTTTTCTTCAATTTCTTTCTTTAGTGTTCTGTAGTTTTCATTGTAGAGGTTTTAACCTGTTTTGTTTGATTCCCAAGTGTTTTCCTTTTTTTTTTTTTTTTTTTTTTTGAGGCTATTGTGAATAGAGTGGTTTTCCTAATTTCTATTTTAGAGGACTCATCACTTATGAATAGAAATGCATTAGATTTATACATATTGATTTTATATCCTGCTACTGTACTGAATTCATTTATTAGTTCTTCACCACTTTTTAGATTAGAACTTGGATAAGCCATCTATGGAACATCCTTATTATTATTATAAACATATTTTGCTTTTGTTAATTTGTCTCCAGTCTTATTTCAGGGACATCAAGATCTAAGCAAGATTTCCCCTTATTTCTGGACTTTGTTTGCCATCATCACCAAGAGTTTATAGTACATTTTACCTATATCCATAGATGAAATTAAATTCTGCTTACCTTGGTTTTCCTAAGTAAATAAGGTTCTTATATCTCCATTTGCTTTCTAGCATGCTTCACTGCCTTGATAAATAGCATTTTGCTTAACTTTTTGAATAGCTAGTAGAAAGCTAGAACTAGGGGAAGGGTATGAGCTGGCCAGAATACTTGGATGAAGTAAAGTGGCTACTAGTGAAGAGTGAAAAGGATTTGAGTGTTAAGGAGCAGTAGTGTGTCTGGACTCCTTTCATTAAACTGAGAATGTATTCACCTTGGGGCCTAATGGTCAGGGCTCTCTACTTTGGAGTGAAATCTCCCTTCTCTAATCTCCTAAAGAACTGAAGACTATGCAACTTAAATTATAGTTTGCATTTTGCATTTTTATTTATTTTTTAAAAACTCATATCCTTAACTAGATTGTGCATTCTCAAAAATAATCCATCCTTCATCATTCAGGTCATTGCTAATAGGTACTCTGTATCTTTAATACTATCTAATTTCAGATCCAAGCATAAAATGCTCCAAAGTATAAGATAGAAAAGGACATAATGGGTAGAAGTATACACACTTATTGAGTACTTCTTATATGCCAAGTATTTTTCTGAAATGAAGAGTAAATACTACCTTTAAGGAACTGACACTTACTTGGGAGAAAGATGAAGTTTGCAGTTTAAAAGGGGAACAAAGATGTGCTATGAAGATTTAGAAAGTGAGTTCCAAGTTGGGAAGGATGTTATCCAGAAAGACTGTTAGAGATTTTGAACGATAAGTAGGGTTTGATGGAAGGGGAAGAGATAAGACACATTCTATGATTAGGAAATATGTAGAGCTTCTTATTTTTTCCTTACAAAGTATATTCCATAGAAACTTAGTTAACACATACAGTTAAATGATTTTGTCTATAAATATTTCTAGAGAGTGCCAAACTAAAAGAGTATTTTTATTATTTTTATTATACGATTTTACACAATATTTCTTTTTCTGTTATGCAACATGAATATTTAGGACCAGCAAACAGAAAGCAGCATTTTCATAACTTATTTGATCACGAAGCTGTTGTTCTCAAAACTATCTCCTGGGACCAGTGTTGCCTAGAACACATTTTGAGAAATGATGATCTGGGTAAAGGACTCAGAGACATAAACATGTTTGAGACGTTTTATGGACTCCCCAGTAGCTTGTTTTGACAAAGAAACATAGTAAACTTCTCTGGTAGTAATGATGAAAGAGTTTTGATGTAATTATACTTTGGAAGATAATTAATTGCTCAATTTTAATCTTCTTTCCTAGGTCATGTTGAGTCACTGAAGGGTTTTGAGAACCAGAATGAGATTATCCAGGGAGGAAGATAATTCTGGTTTAAGGGTGAAGAAAGCATTATAGAAGCCAAACATTCATGACAGGAAAGCCAATTAGGAGTCTGCTGCAGGAGAACAGGTGAAAGATAAAGAGAATATGGCTGAATGCAGGGCAGCAAGTGTGGCATGGAAGGGGCAGATATGAAGCATCATAAAAATAGAACAGACAGGAAAAACTATTAGTGAAATTCACTGCATTAATAACTTAAGAAGAAAAAATAGGCAATAATCCCAACTGTATCAGAAAATTATTAGGTAAAATTCAACATGCATTGTTTTTAAAACAAAGAAAAACCAGTGTTAGTGTAAATGTGAAATAGAAGGAAACATTTATAGTGATAGAATTCACTGGAAGCCTATAGCAAACATTTTTTTACACTTTTATTTTTTATTTTTTAAAATTTGCTTTATTTTATTTGTTCTAATTTGTTGTATATGACAGTAGAATGCATTTATACAATTTGATAGATCTTACATAAATAGATTGTAATCTCCCATTCTTCTGATTTTATATATTGTGGGATCACATCAGTCATGCAGTCATACATGCACATGAGGTAATAAAGTCTGTTTCACTCTACTATCATTCCTTCCCCCATACCCCTTCCCCTCCCTTAACTCCCCTCTAACTTTTTCTGTAACATTAAAGTTTCAATTACAGTCAGGATTTATTGGAAGAAATGTAGTTGTGAACAAGATAAGAAGAGTGTTAAAGGGCACAAGGCTGCTGAAACAAAGTGCATTTATTTGTGGTTGGTGTGTTCATCAACATAAAAAATCTCCCAAATATATACATATATATATATTTACATATATATATATTTAAACATCATGTTTAAATTATATATGTGTAATTATATAACATAAATTATATATACATGAAATATTTGTGGTTGGTGAGTTTGTCAACATAAAAAAATATATATATATCCCATATATATATATGGTTATTTATCATCATGTTTAAATTATAGATATATAACATAATTTATATATCTATAATTTAAACATCATATTTAAATTGTGGTTTTCTAACATGATCCCAAACATTTATAGCATAACTTATTAAATTCTAGAAGCTATAAATCCTAGGATTCTATTTGCCAAACTCCCATTCTGCTCATGCTCCACATGTGTTCTAGATCTTTAGCTGACACTCATGGAAGTTTCTAACTGAACTGAGTCTGAGAATGTGCTTCCACTGTTGCTGGCAATGAGAGCTGGAGAAACATTTGGTTCTCCAGCTTGGCAGTAACTGTCCCAGTGGTGGGCTCCTCCCTGGTTTGTAGCTGTTAGTAATCAACCCATGCAGAGGCTCTATTAAGAGGCTGAGTAGACAAGGCCTCGAGTCAAAGTATGAAGTAGCCTCCTGGTGCCTGGGTGTGGTGGAAGTCTACTCTTGAGTCATCACTTAGTGACTTTTTGATAATCTAGCATGCAGTTTGTGGCACAGGCATTTGCTCTCTCAGCAGGTTTGTCATTATTAAAGAAAAAGAAAGCAATAAAACACCATGCCCTGAAAGTTCCCCTCCATTCCCAAAACCTAGTTAAGTAAAAGGGACGATGGAAATGGGTCTGGGCCAGAATGGCCCAGGTTTGGATTATCTTGAAGGACCCTGGCTCTCTCGTGTGTGCTGGAATCAAGGCAAGTTACTGTTATCTTTACTGTTACCTGTACAAAGCTATTTTTCTTGCATGTACTCCAGGACAGCTGCTCCTTGGGATGCTGGTCATACAGTGGGACAAAGCAAGCTAAGATGCTGCTGCTTCCATAACCTAATCTATTTAACCATCTTCCTGTGGTAATTAGCACATATCAGAATAAGAAGGAGAAGGAAGTGTCCATCCAGGCACCTTCCCCTGGACAAAGCATGGAGAAGAATAGGAGGTGCTACTTTCTACTGAGGTACCAGAACCACTGTGTGCAGCAGAGAAGCCCATTGCCACTAGCCTTTGGCAAAGCACCTGTAGAGCCTGTCACCACTGGACAACCTGTCATGAGCACTGCTCAATAAACTGTATCTCATCTCCCATCTCCAGGTATTTCCCTTCTTTTGGCAACATACCCCACTGCCCTAGCACAGTTGGGTGTAGATGGTACTGCAGGTCATTTCTGAGATGTTATTTTGGATGTCACTCTTAGAAGCTCAGCCTACAGTTGCTCCTCAGGCCCACTCTACAATTCTGTAAGTACCCCAACCCCTGTATTCATTCTGTTCTTGGAGTGGAGAAGGTACAACTATTATCTGCCAGGCTCTCCTTTATGCAGAAAAGTTATCTGGGATTAATGCAGTCCAGTTTTCATTTCTATAAGAGAACAAATAGTTTGTGTTAATCTTAAAATGTCATTACTGAAGCTACAGAAAATGGTGCCTAACCTTTACAAATAAAATTATATAATCTTATTTAAAAATATCCTAGAAAACATCAAACAGAAAAACATTGTATCTGTAGATAGAAATATTAATTTTCATATTGATCTAAATATTCAATGAAATATGCTAAATGTATAGAACATAAAATTCTTTATGCCCAAAAGTTTTGTATTGGGTTGTTTACTTACATATACATAGAAAAATACAATGAGCTATAAGCTTTGTGAAAAATGTTAAGCTATGCCAAACATTACAGAATTGCAAAATAAAGTTGCATTAATTTTGTCCATAGTCTGGGAAATTTTGTTTGAAAGATAGAAAAATTTGTGTTTTGACATATTTATAAGGAAACTGTATTCCAATATTGGAAATATATGTTGACAAAAGTATATTTGAGGGGAGATTTTTTTTAGATTCTGTAAGAATGTAAAGCATTCATGACCTTTGACCAAGCAATTTCATGTTTAGACTCTATGCTAAGAGAAATATTCACACATGAGTACAAAATTTTATGCAAGGATATGCATTTTGTCACTGTTATAAGCAGCAAAAAATATGGCTGTGACTAAATGTTCATTAATAAAGGTAGAGTTAAATAATTTATGGAACATAGAGATTATATTAATATTAGGTAGATGTTACAGAGAAGGTGATGTATGTATTCATACTGCCATAGACCATCTCCAAGATTTACTGTTCTGTGAAAAAAACAGTCTATAGAAATACATCTATAATGGGATCCTGTTTAGTAAACTAAGATTGCGTGTATGTATGTGGGTAAATTTATAAATGCATTATAAATATTCTAGAAGGAAATCACCCAGAAGGTAAGCTTTTAGTGACAGTTCCCTTTAAGGAGGGATATTGAAATGGAATGATAAAAGACCAAAAGGAATTATTCTAAAACCATCTTACCACCTTATCCTTTATCACAGTTTAAAAATAAAAATAAAACAATTGAAAAAAATTAACATGATTTGGTGTCTGATTAAAATATGTACATGGGTGAATTTGAATAAGTAGGCAATGCTAGTAAGATATCTAGAGTCTGTATGAATGATATTCAATGAAAAATGTGGAAAATTGGATTTTAGAGGAGAAAATGACTATTATTATTATTTTGTAACTGCTCAATTTTAAGTTCTTTTGGGTTGATAGGGTGGTCTTTCCATGTTGTTATGTAAAGTGTGGTACTCAATATCATGGGTATCAATATCAGAACAACTTTTTCACTGAAATACTAAAGTACTGGAGTTTGTAAGAAGTAAGTGAAGCCATAGTTAATATTATATGTATAAAAATATTTTTGTATTGGATTATGTATGATCTTATTACTTCAGCTGCTCATTCAATTGTCTATACTTGTTCTTCTGTATTTTCCTCTTTTCTCAGAGATATAATAGTAGATTAACAATACAGCTTTAAAGATGAATAAATTAAGGTGGAAGGTCATTACATGCAAAAGAGTAAGGAAAAAAGGAAAATCAGATGAGTATGATACAAGTGTAAGTCTACAACTTCTCACCAGTGTTTGAAGAGAAGGGGTTTCTAAAAGAGAGGATACTGGGTGTGAGCTGTAATTTCTCAAGAAGAAATTCATTGAAAGATTGGCTAATATATTTCACTCAAGTATTTTTTTCAAGTGATCCTCCTGCCTCAGTTGACAACTAGAGCCATAAGCTGAGCAGCTTTCCTCTGACATGCCATTTTGACATGTTTCTGCCTTGGAGCCCACTGACCATAGACTGAAACTCTAAAACCATGAGCCAAAATAAATCTTTCCTCCTCTGATAAATGAGGAGTAAAGGATCATATCTACGGGATTCTAAAGAAGACTTTGTGCAGAATGTCTGAACATATGTCAGTGCCAGAGTGAGACAATACATAGGTTTATTCGAGGATATCATTTATGATGCTCTTACAGATCAACTTAAATTAGAACCGTTAATGCCAACTAGGACCTATAAAAATTTGAGCATATGGAGAGAGGTCAAATTGTAGAGAAATTTTTAGGGAATTTTTTTCAACCTATATTTTGTTTGCTACATATACTATTATGTACATAGTATAAAAAGAAAGTTAAATTTTAAACTCAGAAAGCAACATGTTTTCTGATCCAGTTTTTAATGGGTCAGAGATATTCTCAAGTAAAAATCAAGTTATTAGCAAACAGTATGTTTATAAACCACTGGAAGGCAAATATGGAAGAAATGCAATACTACTCATCACCTTACACTTGTTAACATCCAATTTAGTAAGCAAATAAGCAAATGGAAAGTAAATTTACGTTATTTACAATCACCAAAGATTGCATTAAGGAAATAATGAAAAGGATGATAATCCTGAAACATCTGATTACCATTTTCTCCATTTGAAAGGGAGGAGAAAATTATCCCTTAAAGCAAGATGACCTGGGCTATAGGACCTGACAAAACTGAAACAAGGTTATAAGCCTTGAGACCTCTCTTTAATGGGCTATATCCAATGCCATTTGCTTTCTTGCCACTCTTTACTTTGCTGTTTTCTCCATTTTTTAACTCCGACCTCCTCCGTATCATCACTATGGTTAGTTTTACTTTTTCTTAATAAGAAACTTGAAAAACATGTTTTCTAATGATCTCAGCTAATGTCTTCATTGCTGATCCTTTCTGTATGTTTCAGAGGAGTTTAACACTACTCAGAAATCTTCAATTCATAAATCTTCATGTATGTTTGACACCATGACAGATGCTAGGGGGTTTAAGACAAATAAAACCTAGTATCCAAGCCTAAGAATTTTAGTGGTAAAATCACATGTCTCCATAAGCAGCCATGGTGCAATATTATGAATTTCAAAAATTATCACTACAAAGGACTACAAATTTTAATTCTGACAACTCTGTTTTAGTTTCACTGCTGTGACTAAAAGACAAACAAGTAGAAGAAGAAAAGTTTATTTGAAGCTCACAGTTTCAGAAGTTCAGTCCATGTTGGCAGACTCCATTGCTTTGACCTTGAGATGAGGCAGAACATCCTGGCCAAAGGGCATGGCAGAGGAAGGCAGCTCTGGTCATGGCAATAAGGAAGAAGAGAGCTGTGCTCTCCAGGGACACAGATATACACTGAAGGCACACCTCTAGTAATCTGTCTCCTCCAACCACACCCTATGTACCCATCATTACCACACTTTAATTTATTCAAATGGATTAATGTACTGATTAGCTGCATAACCTGATTGTTTCATCTCTAAACTCTCTTGCATTGCCTCACAGATGAGCTTTTAGGGGACTTTGTATATCTAAACCATAACAGATTAAGAGGGGATTAGAAGAAAAAGAGAACTTTAATCCATGCATTGAGAAATAAGTAAGAGTTAAGGAGGTGAACAGAAATAGAGAGAAACCTGTATTGCCTCAGCATCCTGGCTATAGTGTGTGGGCACTGAAATGCCTGGGGTGTTTGAAGGTCAACAAAGAATCCAATGTGGCCAATCCATTGAGTTCTTGTGATACAAGTATGACAAAATAACCTGGAGTCAGGTTTAAAGAAATTTGGGTTATGATTTGTGACTCTTCAGTTTTTGAGAAAGTAATAAATCTGACTGCATCATAGGGTAGATTTGTGAAGAAAATACTTTGGAAAAAACATAGAATGAAGGTAGATATAGTTTTTAAATATTATATCTACTGCAAAACAGCAGGAAAAATGAAAAGGATAGCAATTAGGCAAGTGAATATGTGGAAGCTAGAATAAAAAGATAATTATAAGAGACCATTTTAATGGTATCTACAAGATCTTGAAAACTAGGGGGAATTTTCAGAATTTTCAAACAGTATTATTGGTAAGAAATGGAAAATTTCAAGAATGACTTAAATATTCAGTTTGGACACCATGGGTAGTATTGGATGGAAAGATAAAATTCAATGTAGAATGTGTTGGCTTTTGTTAATCCAGCTGGAAGTATTCATTAGAAGTTAGCACCATTGGTTTGAAGTTCAGGAGAGAGAGGGGGATAGGGATAGAACTTTGGAAGCACTGGGATAAATATGGTTTTGAAGTCTTGAGACTGAATGAGTTTTACAGAGAAAGAATAAAGAATGAGAGCAGTAAGGATGTAACACTGGTGGGAAAAGGTGGAATCTTTTCTTACGGGAAAGAAAAAATGAAAGATCTGATAGGAGACATTTTCATTAGAAGAGCTTTCTGACTTTTTGAATGTCTTTTGCGTGGAGACCTTAATTGTTCTTCCTGAAATCAGTTTCCCTTTTACTATTCTTTACTTTTCTCTTCTGGTGCTCTTGCCGTCTCATCACAGATACATTGATCTTCTTAAAACTTGTCTTTTATCATTTCAAGGTCAAGAGCTTTCAATATTTTCACATTACTTACAGAATTGAATTCAAACTGCTTTATTGTCACTCAAAGTCTTTCATGGTTTGAGTCCATCTTCTTTGTGAAGTCTTTTATTGTTCCTGGGTATCTTTATTTTCTTCAGAATAGTTATTGTAACCCAAGGATCAACACCATTTCTATTCTTTTGGTTTTCTTTAATCCATTCTTTTCCGTATTCTTTCCAACA
The DNA here is from genome assembly GCF_902686455.1 of Sciurus vulgaris. NCBI lineage: Eukaryota > Metazoa > Chordata > Mammalia > Rodentia > Sciuridae > Sciurus > Sciurus vulgaris. Next base: position 68,716,689 of record NC_136470.1, on the reverse strand, counting down.
TTTCTTCTATGGTTATAAATTTGAAAACACTTATTTGGATTCTACTATAAAACCAGTATTGTTAATTTTGAAGGTGTTCATGTCTTTAAATTGCAGATGCCTTGAAAGCAGGGATAATCTTAATTTTCTCTGTTCCAATGCCTACATATATATGAACAAAGTGTTGTTTACAAGTTCTTAAAATCCTTTTGGGTCAATGAAAATAACCATGGGATTACTTCTGAAATTTGAGAGAAAATTTTTCAAACTGCCAAAAAATTTGAGCCAACAAAGACTTTACAACAATATTTCCCACTTCTTCTTGCAAAAATCTTTTACAAAGTGAACTTTCTAATATTTCTAACTAAAATTAAAATGTCTGCAGGATCCTGTTGTCTTTAATTATTTTCATTCTATGTGGATGTCAGGAAAACATTTCTGCAAAAATCTCAGTGGAATGTCTCTCATAGTTTTCCCTGTTGGTACAACAGAACAACCCATCTGAATTCATGGGAAATCTGGTGCTGCTTTAAATTATTATTTTTGTCAAATCAAAAGAATCGCTCTAGTTGTATCATACGCCTTAATACTACAGGAGAACAACGAGGCTAACCTGAGGGACTCAGATGACTACTAGACGCCGAATCATATTTGGAGTTGACTATGTTGTATGCATGTGAAATATACTTCTTCTTATAGAGAAACCTCCTTTAGGACTATTTTATTTTTATAGTCACCTCCGTGTTTCACATTTGCCATATATTTTAAGGGCACATTTGAGTCTGTTACATTCTCCTTGCATGCACAGCCTATATCCTGGTTTGTGGGCACTGTACTGACTCTCACCTCTGCACAGCTTGTTAATGCATGCTCTACTATGGTTAGGAACTCTTTCTGTTACCCATAACTATTGATTTTCTACTGGAGATTGATTCATCTTTCCCTTTTTAAAAAGTACCCCTGCCTCATGCTTATTAAAGTCCATTGTGTTCATTGACAATATCATTTTGAATTTTTGTCTTAACCTGAATGTTGCTAAATATCTCTACTAACCTACAGCACTTTTATACTATTACCGAGGACACTGATGAACTTTTAAAAAAATTGGTCCCCGTATTCACCCTGACAGAACACTGCTTGCTATGTCCCCTCTGGGTAACATTACTCTTATGAAGGAAATTTATTCTGAATGACCCTCCAACTAGCAATTAGGCAGTCTGGGCCATAATTTTCTCATTGAATTGATAATGGCATAATGAAGTAAAGAATGTAAAGCTTTGCTAAAGTCAAAAGGGGCTCTGTTGTCTCTCCTTTAACTACCTATACTGTCATTTCTTCATAGAAGATTAATCTTCTAATTTCATAAAATGCTGACACAAGCTTTATGGCTTCATCATCAAGTAGTTGATGTTCTCATTATGGCCTTCTTCTGGCTAGGCCAATTCTTCCTACAACACATTTAAACTTAAATAAAAGATGGAATTTCAGAGGGTAACTAGGAGTATACTTTCTGTATCAAAATATTTCTGATATTTCTCCGTAACCTGGGAAATTGTTTATCAAGACCTCTGCAGTACAAAACTTGCCTGATACCTCCTTTCTAATGTTGATGGAAGAGTGCTCTGCTGTCCTCAAGCTTTTAGCATAAGGCAGGGTTTTTGTCTAGTCATTCTCCTACTGTGTCAGAAGAGGATAGTAAAAGCTAAGTTTATTTATTTTTTAGGGTTTAGTTTTTGAGAGTTCACTATGTTTTAAATACTCTCTTCTAACCACATTATACTTTATGAGCATGAATCAAAAGGAGCAAAAGAGTTTTGAAGTAAATATATAACAAAGGATGGCTATGGTGTTTGAAAATAAACTACTGATGCTGATCTTGTTGTTAATGGCTGTGCAGGAAAATGTACTTAAAAACACTGATGTTTAATTTGATCTGAACTTGCCATGATTATCCATGATATTCAGTCTGTAAACTGGTATATTTTTATTTCTGTAAATACTGACTCTATGTCTTATGATGCAGAGGATTCAATAGAGCCATTCTTAGGAGGGCATTATATTGTCCTTCAAAACAACCGACTGGGAGGCCAGGGATATGGCTCAGTAGTAGAGGGCTAGCCTAGTATGTACAAGGCCCTGAGTCTAATCTGCAGCACCACAGAACAAAACCACTTACTGGAATAGAGGTTCTGGAGCAGATACACTGGACTCATAGCTCTGTGGGGGCTTCAAAAAGGGATAATATGCCTGCTACGAAAAACGTGCATTCAATTGAGTTTAATTTGCATTTCCCTGAATCCATTATCTCTTCTAAACTTTCTCAACATATACTGGTTTTATTTTATCCTTTAATTATCTTTTTCATGTAACTCTCCTGATAGGAGCTCTGGTGACCCTATATTAATTTGGGTCATGGTGTTTGTCTACTTTTTAAAGAATCAACTTTTATATTTGATTACCATTTTTATGCCTTCTCTTTCTATTTCATTAGCTTTTTTTTCTTATCTTCTTATAGATTGTATATTAATAGGTTGTGTTGTATTTCTAATTTATTTTATTGTGTACTTTTTTCCATTATTTTTAATAAAGAGATCTAAAGCAATGAAACCATAGGAATATTTCAGTTATATGCTTTGCTAATAAGGAGGCAGGTTAAGGTACTGTTACAAACAGATCATAAAATGCAAAGGATAAAACAATATAATAATGCATTTCTTTTCAATATAATAGTCCAAGTAAGTCACCATTGAGTGGTATTCTTTACAACATGAAATATAAGTTTCTTTTATGTTCTGTTCTGATATGTCAGCAGTATTGTCTTCATCTGTACAGTCAGAATGTAAACATATTCTCAGATTCAGTTCACAGTATCAGTGACTATCTAAGATGATGCCTGGATGTTGCACCAATAATGTTGCAAAATCCCATTGGCTAAACCATTGTTACACAGCCAAACTTAATTAGAAAAGAAGTTGGAGAAAGTACTCTGTAGCTTCTGTGACCTACTAAATCAATTCACGTATGGGAGAATCAGTACCAAGAAAAGTCAGTCTTACTTCTATTTTAGTAAATAAAATTCTCATTTTTACCATTTTCAATATAGTTTATGGTTTAATTTTCCTCTTTGGCTCAACAGTAATTTTAAAATTCCAATTTCCCAAGAGAGTTTGTCTGAATTATTTCCTTTTTGACTGTTCATATGAACACTAAAAATAATTTAAAAGCCCTTTGAAGGGCTGGGGATGTAGCTTAGTGGTAGAGTGTTTGCTTAGCATGAGCAAGGCCCTGGGTTAGATCCCCAGCACTGAAAATAAAAGCAAAGAAATCCTTTTTGAAAACTTTGTATATTGATGCTTACAAAATTTGAAAATAAATGAATGCATTTTCATATGTATTTCACACCTCAATGATTGTTAACATTCTACCTTTTTGCTTTGGATGACTCCGAGAATTCTTACTTGGGACACTATTGCATATCTATCTATGTACTATCTTCTATCTATTTGTCTATCTATCTATCTATCTATCTATCTCCCTTCCTCCCATCTGTGTGCTTGTCATTAACTAAACATGTCACAAAGTCATAATGGTTAACCTATAAACATTTCATGTATATTTCTTACAGATATGAGCTTCAAAAATCACAACCATAATATCAGTGTCACACTAACCAAACACTTTCAAGGATTGCTTAATAATCTAGTATTTAACTCTCTCAAATCATCTTGAAAATACTGGTATAATTGGATTGTGTGAAACAGTATTAAAATGTGGTTCAACTTTTGCATTTGATTGATCTGTCTATATTTTTTTATGCATAGATTAGAACATTTTCTTTTATTTTAAACAATTTTATTGGGTTATAATTAACATAAAAATCACATACACTGTCTACAAAGTAATAATTTAATATATTTATACATTAAAAATATTGTTACCACAACTAAGTTAATTAATATACCCATGAGTTCTCATATTTACCTTTTTGAAGTGTTAAAGCACTTTTTCAGCAAATTTAAAGTACATAATAGAAGTCGTTTTAATTATAACTGTCATACAAATCCAGACCACATGTACTTCAGAACTTAAAGTTCATACCCTTTGACCAACATTTTTCCATTTGTCCTAAACCCCAGTCTTTGGCAACAACCTTTCCACTCTTGGTGTGAGTTTGACATTTTTAAATTCCACATGCCAAATATGGACCCAGAGGATTTAATGTATTCCCTGATTGGCTTTGGATTTCTTCCTTTTGGAATGAGAATGTTTACCTTGTGTCATTGTACCTTGGAAGCATGTAGTTTTATTTGTTACTGTAACAGTTTGTTACAGTGGCTCCTAGCTCAATTTGTTGTGAGTCTTAAAGGAAAATATGGATTTGGGATTAAGCAATACAAAAACTGTCAGAATAAATTTTCGGAAACTGTTAAGACTTTATATATTGCTTTTATTTTTTCAATTCACTCAGCCCTCTAGGTCTTTGGATAAACTATTTTAATCCATTTACACTTAAAACAATTACTGCTGGATAATGGCCTACTATTGTCATTTGTTCATTATATTCTGACTTTTGTGTAGTTTCTTTCATCCTTTATTTGCTGTTTTCCTTTGTGATTTTTAAATTCTTATTTTTTTTTTGTAGTGGAATACTTGAATATCTTTATCTTCTCTGTGTCTACTAAAGATTTTTTTGCTGTTATCATGATACCTACACAAAAATCTGTTTTAATTTGATAATAACTTTAATAATATACAAAACTCTGTAATTTAATTTCTATCCAGACACATTTTATGGTATTGAGGTCACACTTGACATCTTTTAGAATTTTGTACCTCTTGACAAATTGTTGTATTATTTTTTTTAATACTTCGGCCATTCAATTTTAATAATAGAATTAAAATTGATTTATTTGCCACCATTACAGAACTATATTATTTTTCATTTGACTATATATTTACCTTCACCATGGAGTTTTATATTTTCTTATATTTTCATTAGTTAGGATCATTTCAACTTGAACATCCTTTAGCATTTCTTGTAAGGCAACTTTAATGGTAACAAACTCCCTCAGCTTTTGTTTGCCTCAGAATAATTTTATCTTCTCTTCTTTCCTAAAGGACAATTTTGCAAAATATGGCATTCTTGTTGGCAATTTTTGTGACCATTTTGATTATTTCATTTAATTCCCTCCTGGCTTGCAAATTTGCTGCTGAGAAATTTGTTGAGAACCTTATATGACAAGTTGCTTATATCTTGCTGCTTTCAATGTTCTCCTTTACTTTTGACAATTTGGTTATAATGCGCATCTGAGTATTCCTTTGGCTGATCTTGATTGGAATCCTTTAAGTTCCACATATCTGGATGACTACAACCCAAGATTTAGGAAGTTCATAGTCATTTAAAAAAATCAAAACAAGTTTTTTGACTCTTTGTTTCTATCTTCTTTTTTTAAGACCAACAATATATGCATATTCATTCTCTTTATGGTATCCCAAAGGTCCATTTGTTCCAGAATCTATGTTTTCTTTATTCCTTTTTCTTTTTATTTCTCTGTTGAGGTCACTGACTTCTTCTTCATCAGAATGAATATGTTGTTAAAGCTACTTATTGAGTTTTTTTTTTTCCCCAAAGTTGTCATTTTGTCATTGTATTCCTTAGCTTCAGGATTTTTATTTGGCTCTTTTGTAAATTTCTTTATTAAACTACTCATTTGGTTCATGCATTGTTTTCCCAATTTCATATAGTTGTTTATTTGTCTGCTCTTGCATTTCATTGGATTTCTTTATGACTATTTTTATTTGTCAGGCAATTTGCAGGCCTTTAATTCTTGGGGTTGGCTACTAGATACCTATTTATTTTCTTTGACAATGTTTTATTTATTTGATTCTTCATGATCTGTTTAATATTTTGTTGGTGTGAATTTGAAGGCGCAAATATCTCTTTCTTGTCTTTACAGACTTGTTTGAGCAGGTAAAGAACTTCTGTCAGACTCTTGAACTGATAGGATGCTTCTGGAATGAAGTTCAATGGAGAAGAAGTCAGGTCATAGAGCTGCTACTGGCCCACAGTAGGAACCAAAGATGGCAGGCCTATTATAGGAGCTCAAGTGATTATGATTCCTGTCTGGCCTCTGGGCGGATGAGACTGCTTCCAGAATCTTGGCAAATAGGACTGGTACTGGAATAAGGGATTGTTTCAGGTTCTGTAGTTAGGTATGTACAGGTTGACCCTGTGTACAGGTACACAGATGGGTGTTATTTCCTGGGTTTCTGTGGCATCTTCTGCCTGTCACTGGGTGAATGTGCTCCTGGGAAGGCAAGATTATCCATGGAACATGACTGAACATGCTGGAATCAATTCACAATGCTACTTTATGGTTCGAAGTCATGACTAAGGTCGACAGGATGGCATAGATAGACATGTCTCCTTCTAAGTCCCTGCATATGAAGGACTATCCTGAACCAGAGCTCATAATACCTGGAGTTACTGCACCCCTTCAAGACTCAAAGTTGGGCCATGGTCAACAGACCTCTTTCTGGGATTCATGCATAAGCATGTCCTCTTGAATCCATTGGGAGGGCAGGTCCACTTCTAGACTGCAGCTGGGAGAGGGCACTAGAGCCAGGCTATAGAGCTACTTCAAAATGCAGTTCTAACTCCAGGAGCACTGGAAGCATGTCACCAGCTGGGTCCCTGGGAAGACAGGAATGCTTGTGAACCACAGCTGAAGAAGGTTAGAACTAAATTACAAAGCTGCTTTCAGAATCTAAAGTGTGACCCCAACTTAATTACTACATAGTTCATTTTAGCTTCCTCCTCTTGCTTATTGTATACTCTCTGTTTTGGTTTGGATCCTTAATGTTCTCTGAAGTCTCATGTGCTCAAAGGTGGGAAGTAAGTACATCATGAGACCTCTGACCTCATCAGTAGAATAATCTAGATAACAGAATAAACTATTGGTAGGTGGGACCTACTTGGTGTAAGTAAGTCTCTGGGGATGTGTCCTGGAAGGGTTTATTTTCTCCCTGGTGTCTGTCTGTCTGTCTGTCTGTCTGTCTCTCTCTCTCTCTCTCTCTCTCTCTCTCTCTCTCTCTCCTTTCTTTCTCTTTTTTTTTTTTTTTAAAATCATAAATTTACATAGGGCAATGTTGTTTGATTCATTGTTATTTTTTTCCCTTTCCCCCCACCCCTCCCACCCCTTTTTTCCCTCTATACAGTCCTTCCTTCCTCCATTCTTACCACGCTCCTTATCCCTAACCCTAAACCTAACCCTAACCCTAATGCTAACCCCTCCTACCCCCCATTATATGTCCTATGTAGTTTTCCTAATTTCTCTTTCTGAATATTCATCACTTATGTATAAAAATGCGTTGGATTTATGAGCATTGATCTTGTAACTTGCTACTTTACTGAATTCACTTGTGAGTTCTAAGAGTTTTCTGGTGGAATTTCCAGGTTCCTCTAAATATATAATCATGTCATCAGCGAACAGGGATAGTTTGAGTTCTTCTTTTCCAATTCGTATCCCTTTAATTTCTTTGGTTTGTCTAATTGCTCTGGCCAGAGTCTCAAGAACGATGTTGAATAGAAATGGTGAAAGAGGGCATCCCTGCCTTGTTCCAGTTTTTAGGGGGAATGCTTTCAGTTTTTCACCATTTAGAATGATATTGGCCATGGGCTTAGCATAGTTGGCCTTTACAATGTTAAGGAACGTTCCCACTATCCCTGTTTTTTCAGTGTTTTGAGCATGAAGGGATACTGTATTTTATCAAATGCTTTTTCTGCATCTATTGAAATAATCATGTGATTCTTAACTTTTAGTCTGTTGATATGGTGAATGACATTTATTGATTTCTGGATGTTGAACCAACCTTGCATCCCTGTGATAAAACCCACTTGATCATGGTGCACTATCTTTTAAATATATTTTTGTATGCGATTTGCTAAAATTTTGTTGAGAATTTTTGCATCAATGTTCATTAAGGATATTGGTCTGAAATTTTCTTTCCTCGATGTGTCTCTGTCTGGTTTAGGTATCAGGGTGACATTGGCTTCATAGAATGAGTTTGGGAGGGTTCCCTCCTCTTCTATTTTATGGAATATTTTGAGAAGTATTGGAATGAGCTCTTCTTTAAAGGTTTTGTAGAACTCGGCTGAGAACCCATCTGGTCCCGGACTTTTCTTTGTTGGTAGGCTTTTGATGACCTCTTCTATTTCATTGCTTGAAATTGATTTATTTAAGTTGTGTATGTCCTCCTCATTCAGTTTAGGTAATTCATATGTCTCTAGAAACTTGTTGATGTCTTTGAGGTTTTCTGTTTTGTTGAAGTATAGATTTTCAAAATAGCTTCTAATTATGTTTTGTATTTCACTCGTGTCTGTTGTCATATTTCCTTGTTCATTCCGAATTTTAGTAATTTGAGTTTTCTCCCTCTTTCTCTTTGTTAGTGTGGCTAAGGATTTATCAATTTTGTTTATTTTTTTCAAAGAACCAACTATTTATTTTGTTAATTTTTTTGATTGTTTCTTTTGTTTCAATTTCGTTGATCAGCTCTGATTTTAACTATTTCCTGTCTTCTACTACTTTTGGTGTTGGTCTGTTCTTCTTTTTCTAGGGCTTTGAGCTGTAGTGTTAAGTCATTTATTTGTTGATTTCTACTTCTTTTGTTGAATGTGCCCCATGAAATAAATCTTCCTCTAAGTACTGCTTTCATAGTGTCCCAGAGATTTTGATATGAAGTGTCTTTGTTCTCGTTTACTTCTAAGAATTTTTAAATTTCCCTCCTGATGTCTTCTGTTATCCATTCATCATATAATACTGTATTATTTAATCTCCAGGAATTCAAGAAGTTTCTGTTTTTTATTCTGTCATTAATTTCTAATTTCAAACCATTATGATCTGATAGAGTACAAGGTAGTATCTCTATCTTCTTGTATTTGCTAACAGTAGCTTTGTGGCATAAAACATGGTCTATTTTAGAGAAGGATCCATGTGCTACTGAGAAGAAAGTGTATTCGTTCTTTGTTGGATGGTATATTCTATATAAGATTCTATATAAGATGCTGATTTGCATTGTTGTTTTTCATGTCTTCCTCATGGAATATTTTGCTGAGAATGTTCTGTAATGCCAGCTTTCTTTTTGTAAATTCCTTTAGCTTTTGTTTATCATGGAAGGATCTTATTTCATTGTCAAATCTGAAAGTAAGTTTTGCTGGGTATAAGATTCTTGGTTGGCATCTGTTTTCTTTCAGGGCTTGGTAAATGTTGTTCCAGGCCCTTCTAGATTTTAGGGTCTGGATTGAAAAATCTGCTGATATTCTTATTGGTTTCTCCCTGAATGTATCCTTTCTTTCTCTTTCACTCACCCATCTCTTTCTGCTTCCTGGCTGCCACGTGCAGAGCAGTTTTCCTCTGCCACTTCCTTCTGCCATTACATTTCTGAATTAGAGCCTGCCAACAAATAACCGAATCTTCTGAAACCATAAACCAAAATAAAATTTTCCTTCTCTAAGTTATTGTTATCAGGTATTTTGATCACAGAAATATAAAGCTGAATAATACACACCCAAATGACAAACATGTTAATCCAAAGAAATCAAATATATTGATTTAACAAGATTTCAATGCTTAGGTCATGGTTTTTATTGTTGTTGATTTACTTTTCATGTTAGTTGACAGGTCATTGTCGTAAGTTATTTGATCAGCAGCTCTTTCACCAGTCCCCATGTATGAGACTGTCTCAAGCATGTGTAGTACATTTAGTATATTTATATCAGTCTACATTTTATCCTGGGTTCCCCAGGCTTCCTCTTTGCTACAATATTTTTCTCCCATTAAAATTTACTCAGTGTTTTATAAATTCTATGAACAGAAATACACGCATGTGTGCGTGAGCATGCACACACACAAACACACACACACACACACTTATTACAATATCAGACAGAATATGTTTACATCTGTAAAACCAAAATACTCATTTATTGCCCAAACTCCTGGTAATCACCAATATTTTTTTATTGTTTCTACAGTTTTGTCTTTTCCAGAAGGTGATACAGTTGGAATCTTACAATATAAGGTCATTCTGGACTCTCTTTCAGTAATATACATTCAATTTTTGTCCATGTTGTTGCATGAATTGACAGTTTATTTCTTTAAATCATTGAACATTTTTCTATTTTATGGATGTACAATGATGATTTTATCTATGTACCTACTAAAGGTACTGTTGATTGCTTACAGCTTTTGGCAGTTATGAATAGGCTGCTAGCAACATTTGTGTGCAGGTTCTTTTTGGACATAAGCTTCAATTCAATTGTATAAATCTTCAGGATCACAATTTCTGGATCATAGAGTAAGACCAAAATTAGTGAAATTAATATTAGTAATGTATTTAATTTAGTATATGACATTCAAAATAACCCAATTTCAATATAAAATTAATATACAAACTACAAATAAGATATTTTACATTATATTTTGCATAAGGTCTTTGAAATTCAGTATACTGTTTATAGCCCCAACACATCTCAATTTGGACAAGGTCACTTTTCAAGGACTTAGAAGGCACATGGCTAGCAACCACTATCCTAGGTAAAAGATATATAGATAATAATTTGTTTTCTTCATACTTCTATAACATGTTGAGGCATAGGGATATTACTTTTTTATTCTACCCATGATTATATGCTTATTACATGCATGTTTTAATCTTTAGTTCTTAAATTGTTAATATAAAAAACAAGTTGTGAATATCCTTATAGTTTTTGAGGAGTTAGTATGCTTACTACATTGAACGCCCCCTATAATTTTCCAATTTTTATTGATTTAATCTAGACTTATGATCCCAATATATTTATGATGATTTTCAGTCTTATAGATGCATGTTATACTATTAGTTTTTGGCTTTTACTTTTAGCTTTAAATCCATCTCTACCTTTGTTTAAATTGTATCTCTTTGGAATAACAACTTCCATAATTACTTTCATAATTATTTAGTGTATCATAGTGAGGCACTTATGCTAGAAGTTGATAATAAGAGGATGTGGAATATTAATCCCTAACAGTCATTCTATGTTAAGCTCACTGATGTTTTTTCTATTTTCATTGTGTGCCACTCTCTAATTCTTAATCAGGTGCATGAGTTTTAACTCAATGAAACACAAATGTTTTCTTCTTGTGGTTAATTTTCTCAATGTACTGAGCAACATTATACATCTCTCAGCAAAATTTCTTGGTTATGATCATTATTTCTTGTTGCAAGAAAATTCTTTGGGTGTTAGAAATTTATTTTCTAAATACTCATGGTTGCATTTCAGAATTTGAATTTGACTGTGAGATGTAGCACTATACAATGGTTTATTTAGGTCTGTCTCAAAGTTCTATTTCTTATATGTAAAATGCTTTTTTCCCCTTTTAATCTAGGAAGCCATTTTATTCCATAAATTTGCTACTCTGCTTTGTATTAACAGAAAAACTTATTAATCTAATATTGGTTTATTTAGGATAGCAAAAGGACTGCTAGTCCCCAGATATCTAGATGTTCTGTTACTTTAATAAAAAAAATTTAGATAATCTCAAGCAAGTTAATTGCAATTCTGTTTTCCCCCCCTTCTCTGGTCCCCTGTGTCAAGAATTAATAAGATTTTTACTGCATTATGTTAGCATTTTCTTGATACTAAAATTAAGCTTTTAGAACTGTCGTTTCTAGGGTAATTCCTTTTCACTTTTTAAAATTATAATAGTTCTTTGATTTTTATCAAATATTCTACTTGTCCTTTTTGATGTCTCAAATTATGAGCAATATCTATGTACATAATTTTGTGGGTTTATATCTCTCTTTGTTTAATTAAATCTATTTTTATAATTTTACCAAAAAGATAAATTAGGAAGTGCTTATTTTCTTTCACAAGTATTGTTCTCATTATAGAAAGAGTCACTGTAGATTTCCTTTAAGCAGCACTCTTGCCAGAGTGCTGAACTAGAGTTATGTGTGTGTTTGTATCCTGAGAAGGTAGATTGTATGGAAAGGAAAAGGTAAAATATAAGTGAGGTAACTGGGAACTGGTGAAGGAGAGGGAAGGGATCAAAAGCATAGCAAAGAGGGTCTTATTTTAGCAATTGGGAGGTCCATTTCCTCCATAACTACCTTTATGCTTTATGTAACTAATGTTCTATGATGCAGACCTAAAACTGATTTAGAATACTTAGAGACTCTCGTATTCATAGCTAGAAGCATACAAATCCACTGGCATTTACCCTTTTGGCCACATCACCTGTGATCACTATGAAACATAAAAATGGTGAAGAAATATACCTGTGCTTTGAAAACAGAAAAAGGCAACGTTCATGGAGTCATCTTGAGCTTGGACCCCACCAAAACTCATTGCGTGTTAAAATAAATAGCAATAGAGTAATACCTAGATAGAGGCAGAACACATTTGTGAATGCCAAGCATTTAAATGATGGTAGAAATATGCAGGTCAAACTACAGTAATGAACATTTGAGCAGACAAACCAAAGAACAAAATCAGCTTGCCTATTGGTGTGCTTTGAATGTGGTTTGCATTCATCCAAAAGTTCATGTGTTGGTGACATGTTCCTCAGGGTGGCAGTATTAGGAGGTAGTGTGTACCCTTAGGAGTTGGGGCCTAGTCCTGGTCCTTGGGTCACTTGAGAACATGCCCTCAGTAAGCAATGTGGAATCCCAGTCTCTCTCTTCTTTCTGGCTCCCAATGTGACTGCTTGCCCTGACACATATCCCTGCCATTACCACCCACCTTCTACCAAGGGCCCTCACCAAAACTGAGCCAGTGAAAGAAACATTTCCTTAACCATCAAAACTGTGAGCTAAATTAGTTCTTTTTCCTTATAAATATCTTGTGTGTGGTATTTCATTATGTGATGAGAAGGTGAGTAATATAACTATAGATTAAAAAAATATTTGATTTCAGATTTATCTCAACAATTAACCCTAAGATAAAAGGCATATAGGTTTTTCTAGCTAATTTGTCCACTTCTGAGGGACAAAGAGATGATTGCTTATATATAAAAGCAAAAAGAGAGAAAATTCATATGCCTTATTGAAAATATTCTTGACACATTTCAGTATTCAGAGCAATGAAACACAATTCAAAAACTTAAACTAAAATAGTGATAGTTATTAATTGTTAAATATAGAATTTATATTATGTCCAATTATTTTTTATTTTTATTAACTTATGATAAACATATTATGGGAAAACCAATTAATGCAAAAACATTCGTAACAGAAAGTGTCCATCTTCACCCAACCCGAGTCCCTTTCCTGAAGGCAACCACTCTCAGTGCGCAAGGCGGTTTCTTATAGTGTTTTAATTCACATTCCTATATAACATGCTTGTAATTCCACTTTTTAAATTATGAAATTGAGATATTTTTTATTGACTTCCTTTTATTGGAGCTAAGAAATCAATTTTTTTTCCTCTCCTGTCTTCCTATTAGAGTTGTGACACTTTTTTTTGTTAAATAAAAAGTCTATTCTATACGTACTTAAATAAATAATTTATATTGTTCTGTTTTTACATGCATAATTTTCTTTTGAGTCAAGTAGTAGGCAGTGATTTTTGTTTCTTTATCATACAAATAGTTTCCTAATGAGAATTTATGCACAAATGATTTTTAGAAGATATTCCCAGAAAAGTAGTAGTATGAAAATGAGAATGTGGGACCAGAAGAAGACCTTTTTTTTCCCAAGATAAGATATGAAGTAACATTACTGGGGAAGCAGGGAATTCTTGAGAATGTGTAAATCCCAAATAGGAGCAATCCCAAACAGAAGCAAGAGAACAAAATCGTTTCTATCCCTGTACTGTCAATTCTTGGTTAAAAGATGACCTAAGGGGAATGAAGATTCCAGAGAAAGGTGGCTAAAGATGCTCAAGGGTAGCATTCTACTAGTTAAGGTGCTATACACATGAGTATAAAGATTAAATGTGTTTACTATCACATTAGAAATGGCACAATATTGTATACAGGAAAGTAAGTCAGTAGAATATCTTCACAGGGAAACAAATATAAAATAATAGCAACAAAGAGAAAATAAAACAGAATGAGATGACCATGTCTAAAATAAAATTTGAGGTACAGATTGGGGGGAAAGGAGAGAATATTAGAAGAAATATCTGAAGTGTTAACTGCTACTTGAATATCTTCACTATTGACACAAGACATTAAAGCAGAGATACACAATATTCTAAGGACTCCAGGCAGGATATATATAAGGAAGAATACATCTATGATCTTAATAGAAAACCTTTTTAGAAATGATGGCCAAAAAAAATCTTAACATTCAAATACAGGTGAGATTGGACATGTTCAAGTTTGCATGGCCATAAACTTCACATTCAGATTTAACAGGAAGCAATACCTTCAAAGGAAAGGCAATCAAATGGCTATCTGACACCAAAATAGTTATGGTGGAAGTTAAAGGCAGAATGACATCTCAAAAATGCTGAAATTAGATAGATGCCTACTTAGAATTTTATACCTAGCAAAATTAGTTTTGAAAATTTCAAATTTGTATAAAGATACTTCCAAGGAGGAGGGGAAAATACAGAAGAGAATTTGCCACCAATTCATCTGCTTTAAAGAAACAAAGAAGTAGTTATTCAAGCAGCAAATATTTGATACAATACAAAGAAAAAACACTGAGGTGGGAAGAAATGATGAACAGAAATTAAATGGTAAATATCTGGGCAAACATAATTGAATACCAGTGGAGCATAATAGTTATGATATTTATAAATTGCAATAAAGCATAAAAAGCAAGATGAGTGTAAATTTTTAAAATTTGGAAACTAGTAAATGTATTATATATATTAGATTGTGATAAATCAAGGATGCATTTTGAAATCTCTAAGTTGTACTTTAGCCACTAACTATGTATGTCCGTTTGAGCACTTAAAACCTGACTTGACAAAATTAAAACGTGTTTAAATGTAAAAGAATAAAAATATTTCATTAATGATTTCATATTGATTGCATGTTGATATTATAGTTCTTAGGATTATTGAGTTAAATAAAATGTGCCACTCAAATTCATTTCTTTCTTATTAACTTTTTAGTGTGGCTACTAGGAAATTTAAAATTGCATACTTGCTTACTTTGTACTTCCATTGAACCGTGCTGCCTTGGGTTGACTACTAAATACATGATTACAATGTATGATTAATATTTTAAATGTAAATTAAAATAGTAATCCATCTAATATAGCATAAATGAAAAAGAAGGGACAAATTTGAGGAAAGGAACCAAAAATGGTAGTTGAATAAAAACAAAAGGTAATATAATAAATATGAACACAAATATAGCTGTAATTATAAGAAATATAAATGAATTACTTTTTAAGGAGAAGTAGAAAATGTGGGTAATAGTGAGAAAGCCAAGTATAAGGTAACTACCTTACATATGTGAACCCAAAATTAAAAAAATAAGTTTTTAACTGATTGAAAAAAGTGATGAAAAAATCTCTCCAATACAAATGGTAATTGAAAAAAGGCAATATAGTAGTATTAATAGTACACAATAAGATACTAAATATTGTAAGTTATAAGAAGGGACTTCAAATTAAGCAGAAAAGTTGCAAATCAATCAGCAGAAAGATATGAGCATTCTAAATTGTATGTGCTAATTGCATAACAAAAATATATTAACAATCATGTCTGATCAGGAAGAAATAAATGAATCCACAATTGGGAATATAACACAAATACCTCAAAAACTGATAAAAATGAAATAAGTAAATAAGTCAGTAAGCATATAGATCTGAAAAATATAAATAAATGTTTCAAACTGCATGTGTAAAGGAATACAAATTCATCACAGTATCCCATGGCCTTGCATCTACTCCAGCAGCTTTTTATCGTAAAAGTGAGTCTCTTGGCTGACCTGATATTAAGTGGGATTCAATGGCAGATCTTCTAGAGTGGTGCTGACTGAGACCCAGCTGTTCAAAAGGGAAACTCATACCAGAGTATACGTCTATCCTTAGTAAACAGAATCCCAGATGTGGTGATATTGAAAAGTAGTGGATCTTTAGAGGTGGGTCTCGGTGGAATATTTTAAGGGCAGGTCCTAAGAAAAGGTCATTAGATCCCAAGCACTGCCCTGGGAAGGGATTACTTCTGATCTTGCAAACTGAATTATTTCATTCAAGAATGGATTATTAAAAAGTAAGTTCATTCCGCATGATTGACCCCTTTGGTGTGTGAATGGTTTCCTTTTTGGTATTTCCATAGCGTGATACAGGGAACCATCACCAGGATACTGATGCCACACTGTTTGGAACTTCCAGTCACTAGAATTGTGTACCCGATAATCCCCTTTAATTTATAAATTCCTCAGCTTCAGATATTTTGTTATGCACACAAAATGGACTAAGATATTTCCTTTATGATCAAAGAAGCCATATGAAGTCAACTTGCCATCAAGCAGCTGGTGGGTTTCTTCTTGAAGAATGGTCCTACTGATGACTCAACATAAGTCTATGTTGCTGGCAGGCATTCAAAAAAAATTGAGCTATGGCAGTAGCTAGACCACCCTTGATAATAGTGAAAGTTCAGCTCTCAGGCCCATTTGTAACCTCCAGATATAATTTGCATAGTTACAGTGGCTGTGTGTATTACACCAATTTATATTTTGACTTATAAGAGAGGCTTGCTAAAATCCATATGTCAGATTATATTTTTCTATTTTTTCTACAATTGTTTTATAGCATTTTCTTTTTGTGAATTATATTCCCAATTGAGGGTTAACATGCTCATTTTACAATAATTATACACAGTGATCATTCTCACATGTGCACAGACCAATGATCATAGCTGATTTATATTTATTGTAATACAAAGTGGATAAGCAGAAGCACTACCCAAAGATCTGCTTATAAGAAAGCTTTCTTCTCACTGAGATTTTTCAAAGCTACTGCTAACATGGACTATCGTGTAGCTGCTATCCATTTTTGACTACCAAAGCACCAAAATAACTCATCCATAAATCAAGCTCAAAACTTTCTCTTCTGTAAACTGGTCATGAGGCATCTTCTATGTAACACAATTGTAAGATAAGGAAGAGGTGGTGGTCCAATAGTGGGTAGATGGCATGGAGACCTAGGCAATCTGCTCATTCAGCTTGCTTGTATCTTTTTATCCTATTCATATTTAATCATGAATGTAACCATTTCTGTTCTACAATGGATCATTGCTGAACTTAACTAAATTATAACTTTATGAGTTTTTCAAATCCTGTTTTATTATAAGCAAAACTGTTGCCTCTGTATCTATGTGTTCCAACTCAGCCATGGTCCAGTGTACACTCTCAGCTAGCTTTTAAAATGTTTCTTGTTTCTCCATGTCAATAACACAGCCTTGTTCCAGAACAATAAACATCTGCATATGATTCTCTCTTTGAAGTTGCCACAAGTTCTAAAGGCATCCTTTCTCACCAAATATTCTGTGATGCCTTCCAACAGTACCAGTGGTGGGTGTATTGGTTTTCTATTGCTGTGCAAGAAATTACCACCAACTTAGCAGGTGGTGCTAAGTGCTGAGCATCACAAATTTATTATTTCCTAGTTTCCATAGGTCAGAAGTTTGGGTTTACCATAGTTGTGTTCTGGATCTCACAAAGTTTAAATCAAGATGTAGGTTAGGGCTGTGACTCATTTGGAGCTTAGGATTTTCTTCCAAGCTTATTTGGATAATTGGCAGAATTCAGTTCCTTTCATTTTCAGGACTGAACTTTATGGAAATCAGAGAAAAATAAGTAAATACTGTTAGTTAACTAGTCTTATGCTCACTCCATAGCCTGAAACTGCAAGGAGCACTTTTATGCTCCATATCTTACTATAACTGACAACTTTTAATATTACCTTGTACAACATATTGATGCAGTATTCCTGGGTACAGAATATTCTCCCTCAAAAAATCTAGAGGCCTGGATGGCTTATGTTCACGGTATAGTTATTGGTAGATCACATTGAAGAAAATAGTTCAGCATGCCCTATACCAAAGGACACCTAAAACTTTAATGTAATGGGACTCTGATATTTGTAGGATTATCTCCTATCATCTGGAGTTCACGAATTTTATCAAATTCTACAATGCAGAAACAATTTTTAATTATCCTCTTTGATTAGTATGATGTCATCAACTTTATGAATCAGTGTGGTGTTCCACTCGAATTCTAGCCAGTTCAGATCCTCTAACTACATTATAACATGCAATTTTTTAATTATTCCAAATAAATTGAAGCTGTGTCGAATTATCATTTTAAAAATATAGATATAAAACAATTCACCAAGTCAGTGACTGCATTTTGTATAATAGAGGCTGTGTTAGTCTTCTAGAGCAAAGATATGACAATGCGCCCAGCAGCTGCACATAGGGTTAGACAAATTAATAGTAATTCATTGTAATTTTCCCTGATAAAACTATGGTTTATTTTTAATGTGTCAGATTGATAAATTCAGACAGCGTATCAACCTTTTATTCTAGGTTTTAAATTTAGGTATTAGTTGCTATATTCTTCTACTCCAGGGTTGCAACACTGCTTATCTAAGTAAATGGTCATAGGTCCCTTTGGGGAAGAAGTGGAGAAAGAATTTCCTGTGTTTTTGCTGAAGGAAGAATATCATGTATTCTTCCTTTGGTATCTGACTTTTCTATCAGTTATTGTATTCTGGGTCTGCAAACTTGGTCACATCTGAAACTGGGTGAGGAATGAAAAATTGCCATTTAGGTGATTCCCTCAGAAACCTTTTCATTTGTTTGTTTATTTCTTGGTGTTCAGGACTGAACCCAGAGCTTCAGGGCCTCATGCAGTATTGCCCCTTTTTAGTGCCCCCTGTGTTTTGCTCTTACTGATGTGTTCTATTAAATATCTCCATAACTCTCTATGGGTCAGGTATCCATAACTCTCTACAGGTTAGTTCCCATAAAACATGCATTAATCTTCTGATAGCTAAGGCCCATCATGTGTGTTCTTTAGCTTGGGTGCCTTATAACCACCCTTCACATCAGTAAGCCCAAATTTCAAATACAGTTCCAGTCATCAGTCTTGTTCTACAGATGAGAGACAATATTGAACGTTGGTGCCCTCTTTACCAGCATATTTTTATTGCTTTTCTAAATTGGTTTAGACCATGGGCATTCTATAGAACATAGGCCTATGGAGGGTTTCCTAGTCTTAACTATTCTATCCACTTTAGCAGACCTGCTTCTCTACACTTGTAATTCCTCCTTCCTTCTACCTATGCCAAGTTTTGCATTTCTACCTCATTTTATGTTGGCCATCACTATTCTCAAGTTTTTAGTAGTCATTATAGCAGCATGGTCACCAGGTCTTCTGGGATAATTACCAGTGAATTCCACACCCTGGCAGCATACTTTGAATGCTCTCAGAATGATTGGCTTTTTTTTATCTAACTTTATATTCTACCTATGCTTACATGTTCTCTTAACTTTTGCCTGCACATGCTGGTTAATTCCTGAAGATTCTTTTGCATATACATTCTTTCCTCCATTATCAGACTACTTTTTCTCTGGCCAAGTTTCATTAAGACTTAACCCTGGTTATTGGCCTGGGGGATGAGCTGGGGTTGATCCTGAGGTGGGGTGTATGTTTTCTGTTTGAAGAAAGGCCTTTCCGTCATTTTCGAGCAAAGCCAGTAGAATGGTCTTAAAGAGTGAAAAACAGGCAGCTTCTGCAGATCCAAAGGGGACAAAGGAATCTGAGGAATCACAATTTTTTTATGTAACAAGTCAGATGTCTTCATCCCATGTCATCAAGGTCCCAATATTATCAATCGAGTCCCAATATTGACATAGCAGTCTAGCTTTGGCTGAAAATTTATACTTTAGGACTCTGATACTAACATGAATAAGTTCTGGATATGGCTCTCAACTCTCTTTGTCCTGTGTTTCATTTTATATATTTATTTTAATTTTAAATATATAAGTTTTTGTTATAATTTGATAAATGCATATAATGTGTAATGATCAAATCAGTGTAGTTAATGTTTCCCTCTCCTTAAACATTTGTAATCTTTTTGATTAATGTATAATAATTGTGTTTCTTTATACAATACTGTGTACATTCATATTCACAATAATGTGTGATATTCTAATATATGTATACAACATATTTTCAGCAGATCAAGGTAATTAATATTTTACCACCTTATTATTTTGCATTTGGTGACTTTAAGCTACTTTTGTGATTTATAAAATATAATTCCCTCCTGTGTTATAGAACACTAGATTTTATGACTTCTGTGTTTTGCTACCCATTATTTAATCTACCTTTGTAAAAAGGTTAAAAAACAACAAATTCTGGTGAAGATATGGAAAAACAGCAACTCTTATACACTCTTGGGTAGAACTGTAAATTCTCCATTATGGAAAATGGTATGAAATTTCCTTAGAAAACTGCCATATGTCCAGCAATCTCTGTTGTGGGTATTATATCCAAAGGAAATGATATGAAAAGAAATGATATCAGGGATTCCCCATGCATACCTATGCTCTGCTGTGCTATTCACAATATCTAGATGAAGAATCAACCTAGATGCCCATCAACAGATGATTGTTCAAGGGAAGGTGATATTTTTTTCACCCAAAATGATTGATATCTTGTCATTTTCAGAAAAATGGATGGATTTGGAGATCATTATGTTAAGTGAAATATATCCTATGTTTTATACTACCAAGGATATGTACACTTTGACTTTTTCACTTAGCTTTTAATTGTGATTACTCTCAGCCTTGAATTGCCTTCAGCTGTGTGTAGAAATAGTCACTCCCATTGTTCTTTTTTTTTTTTAAATTTATTTTTATTGTAAACAAATGGGATACATGTTGATTCTCTGTACATGGAGTAAAGGCATTCCATTTGTGTAATCATACATTGACATAGGGTAATATTGTTTGATTCATTCTGTTATTTTTTCCCTTCCCCCCACCTCTGCCACCCCCCCTCTTTTCCCTCTATACAGTCCCTCCTTCCTCCATTCTTGTCCCCTCCCCCTTCATTATGTGTCTTCATCTGCTTATCAGCGAGATCATTCTTCCTTTGGTTTTTTGAGATTGGCTTATCTCACTTAGCATGATATTCTCCAATTTCATCCATTTGTGTGCAAATGCCATAATTTTGTTATTCTTTATAGCTGAATAATATTCCATGCATAGAAGATCTACAATCAACAGACATATGAAAAAATGTTCAACTTCTCTAGTAATAAGAGAAATACAAATCAAAACTACCCTAAGCTTCCATTTCACCCCAATTAGAATGGCAATTATCAAGAATACAAGCAACAATAGGTATTGGGGAGGATGTGGGGAAAAAGGTACACTCATACATTGCTGGTGGAGTTGCAAATTAGTGCAGCCAATCTGGAAAGCAGTGTGGAGATTCCTTAGAAAGCTTGGAATGGAACCACCATTGTTCTTATAATCATTATATCCCACAATTATCTCAAATTCCTGATGTAGTGTACCACTAGCCCATTCACTTCCACCAGGAGACCATCCCAATTATCACAGGCAAAGGTTGTAATAATGGCACTGCTGCCTTGCAGTGGGGCTCTCAGTACTCAACCTAAAAAGGTTTTGGTTTCTCATTTTTGGCAGCATGATGGTTGCTCCACCTCCAGAATCCCATTCAGAGTCTACTTTCTTGGATCACTCTTGGCACCAATTGTAACAGGTAGGACTTCCAAGGACGAACATTCTGAGAGGCAGATTAGCACACAGAGGTTTTTAGGAGTGTTTTTTTTTTTTTTTTTTTTTTTTTTTCTCTTAAAACAAGTAATACCTGTGAAAGGTAAGGGTTGAGAGTGCAACTTGAGTCAGAGAAAAGCTTAACTGAAATGCCTAACAGAAAACTCGGATGGTTCTGAGGACAACTCAGGTGCTATTACGAGGATTTGTTTCTTTCTTTCTCTTTTTCTTTTCTTTTTTTTTTTTTTTTTTTTTTTTTTTTTTTTTGGTACCATGGATTGAACCTGGCGAATTTAACCACAGAGCCACATTTCCAAACCTTTTTTGTACTTTATTTAGAGACAGGTCTCACTGAGTTGCTTAGGACCACACTAAGGTGGCATTGAACTCTCGATTCTCCTGCCTTATCCTCCCAAGCAGCTGGGATTACAGGTGTGTGCCAACAAGCTGGACTTTATTAGAATTTCTGAAGCTGAGCTGGCTCTTTGGTTTGCCCTGGTTTTGAGCAAGGGAGTCAGATACTCAGATCCCTATGCCGGTCAGTTTTTAGGTGTGAATTACACTTATGAACAAGTGTGGCTTTGGGTGAGATGTCTGTTTCAAACTAAATCAATTATCAAAGGGAAATGAGGAAAGAAATGATTTCTGCCCTATTTAGGTGCATTAACCTGTTAAAACAATAAAAATTGGAGTGGCTCAGTGGTAGAGCACTCACCTAGCATGTGTGAGGCACTGGTTTGAGCCGCAGCACCACATAAAAATAAGTAAATAAAGATATTGTGTCCATCTACAACTAAAAAAAAAATAAAAATTTTAAATATTAATAATAAATATAGGATTCATTTTATGCCTGTTATCCTAGAGTAATTATTAATGGTGTTACATTCACAATTAAGTTCTCCTGATTTGAGTAGCAAATGTTCCTAATAAGCAACATATACATATAAAATATGTACAAATAAATCTAATAAGAAACTTAAGATGAGTGCAAAAAATATCAAAAATAATGAATATAGACCATATCAAGACTCAATACTAAAAATATTAATCTTCCATATAGAAAAATTTAAAATAGCATCTAATTATAGTAAAAGTATCAATGGAAGCTTTTTAACAGTTTTAAAATGTTTCTAAAGGTCATCTTGAAAAATTAATGATTATAACATCCTAAAAATACTGAAAATAAAAGAATAATGAGAAATGGTTTGTACTGGTTAATCACTGAGATAGTATTAGAACAACAAAGTCATTAAAATAGTGTGGTATGCATAAGGACTGACTGATGAGTAGTACTTGAAGAAAAAAGTAGATAGATCCAACTACATTTGTATACACAATATGATGTAGTTCACATGAAGTCAGTGAAAGTAAGATGTACTGGGGAAAAGAATGCATTCCAAATAAGGAAAGAATTAAAACAAAAAAGAAGATGACCATACATGCCTACAAGAAAGTAAAGGTTTAAGGTGCAGGGAAATACTATTAAAAAAAACAACAACATAGAGACACATCTATAGTTTTCATAAAAATAAAAATCGAAATATACAAAAAGTTATCAGTATTAAATGAAATTTTTGTAATGGAAGAATATACATAATATTTAATATTAATATCTTAAAAAGTTAATAATTAAAACAAAATAGATGAACACTTTGACTAAAATAGGCAAAGTATATGAACAGGTGATTCATAATGACATTAATAATTAGTCATTAATAATGACAAGAACACCTAATTAAACAGTTCCTCACAAAAATCAGAGAGATACATATTAAGTAAATTAGAGTCTCTAGTCAATCTTCTTTACTTTAGCCCTTAATAGTTTAACATGTGAACTAATATAGTTGTTCTAGAAAAACAGTAGTTTTTGAAAAAGATTTTTTAAATTATTTTAAATTACCCCACCAGCTCCCAGTTTTTATTGTTATTATCAAAAATGACAGGTGTTTTAGTCAGTTTTTTCACTGTTGTGACTAAAAGATCTGACCAGAACAATTGTAGAGGAGAAAAAGTTTGAGGGCTCAGGGTTTCAGAAGTCTTAGTCCATAGAAATCTGGCTCCATTCCTCATGCTTCAGGTGAAGCAGAACAGTATGGTGGAAGAGAGGGAAGCAGCTCATATGATGATCAGACACCAGAGGATCCACTTACCAGAGATAAATATATACCCCAAAGCTAAGCCTCCAATGGCCCATCTCCTCTAGCCACACCCCACCCCTTCAGTTACCAATTAATCCCTTTAGGTGATTGATTCACTGATTGGGTTAAGGCCCTCATAACCCAGTCATTCTTTTCTTTTCTACACCTTCTTGCATTGTCTCACACGTGAGCTTTTAGGGGCTGACTCACATCCAAACTGTAACAAGTGAATTTTGTGGTTTGAGAAATAAAGGAGAGTAAAGTATACAGAACCAATAATATCTAGAATATCTAATATTGATAAGAGTATTTCTATCCTCATAAAAGCACTTTAGTAGCCATAATTTCATTTTATTCTCATATGTACTTTATTTTAATCTTATTTATGAATTTATACTTCCCTTCCTATGCACAATAAAACTAAGTGAAAATAGAATATGATTGCTCTCTTTATGTTTAATTATTAGTTTATATGTAAAAACACTGTATTTAAAGAGATATATAGATTCATTCATGTCAAGAGGTCATATATCCAGACAAAAATAATTGTTATTGACAAATAGAATAATTTGTCAGAGTACATAACAATCATGAATTTCATCTCTCTACAAATATAAACTTGAAACATGAAGCAAAGAATTTCAAGGGAAGATTGATAAATTCATTATTATAGTGAAACATTTAACATGTTTTCCTAAGAAAATGATAAATAATGAAAAGAGAAAATTAGCGAACATATAGGAAGTTTTAATAATTAGGAAGTTAAATACAATAAATTTTTATATAAACCTGCATATGATGAGTAGTAGAAAATTTTTTTAAAGAACATGTAAGATTGACCACATAATAGGTCATAAAGAAACTTTTAGTCACTGCAAAATACACAAAATCAAGTAGACCAAATTCCCTTTAGAAGTAAAACATTATAATTATAAATAGCAGACAAAGTTGGTCAACAAAATCTGATAAGTTTGAAACCTAAAGGCATATTTTTTAAACAAGAAATTATAATGAAAATCACAAAATATTTAACAGTGAACAACATACTTGCAGGATGAAGCTTCAGTTTAGAGGACATAAATAGCCTTAAACCCATTTGAAAGAAAGTAATTACAAAAAGAAAGAAGGAAACTGAGCCTTCTGCTTCTGGACAGAGAATAGAAACTCAATTTACTTTCTCCCCTTAAATAATTATAAAACTAAACAAGATATATGAAGCAATGAATTTCAAAACTTGAACTACAAACAGCTTCAGACAGTGATATATGAAAAAAAAAGATATAAATAAAATGTACCATATGATTGCCTTAAAAACTTTAATGCTTGATGAGACATTCTGGGGTGCAGCCTAGGGAGAGGAAAATGAATTTGACCCCAGTTGTTGATGGAATTTGGATATTGCAAGTACAAATGCTAAGCATTCAAAGAGAAGAAAGAAAGAAAAAGAGAAAGAAAGAAAGAAAGAGAAAGAAAGAAAGAAGAAAGAAAAAGAAAGAAGGAAAGAAAGGAAAAAAGAAAGAAAACTATTGTGAAAGAGGGCTCCGAAGATCTGCAAAGATCAGCTGAATACTAACTGGTTCATGTAGATGATGAAACTAATAAGGTTGGGTAAAGTCCTGTTAGAAAGAAGCATGTGAAATCCTCACATGTAGTCAGAAATAGTTGCTGTTCTTGTTAGTTAGACTCCCATCAGAGCCTAGTAGAGAGCTGACTGGGCTCATCTAACAAATCTTCAAAACAAAACTCCAAAGGATCTAAGAAAATAGACTAAAACAGAAGGAAGCCCAAAAGCATTTTACTGAAAAAATAAATCAATATCCAAATTGTAACACTGACAAAGTCTGACATCAGATAAAAAATTATCAGGCATGAAAAAAAACAAGCAGAAAAATACAAATCATAATGAGGAGAAAATTCAATCAACAGAAATAGAACTAGAAATAACAAACAGCATAATTATCATACAAGAACATTAAATACAGATTGTAAATATATACCATATGCTCAAAATGAAGAAGAAAGCATGAACTTATTAAATAGAAGATATTACAAGGTCTCAAATCAAGCTGACAGAAATACAACGAAAAACACACTCAATGGATTTAATGGCAGATTAGACACTATAGAAGAAAATATCAATGAACCTGAAAATATGGCACAAAGGAGTAGTTTGGCAGTGAACTGTGAGAAACTATCAGACTTTGTAATATATGTGTGTTAAGGTTTGAATTGATCGTGTCGCTCAAAGGCCATGGGCTAAAGAGAGGCTGGGTTGCCAGCCCATGATGCTGGAGGTGGTGTAAACTTTAGGAGGTGGGGCCTGATGGAAGAAAGTAGGTCCCTGGGAACATCTCTTTGAGTAGATCTTGTTCCTGACTTCTTGCTCTCTCTTTCTTCCTCTGGTTCCCGGCTGCTATGAGGTGGGTAGCTAGGTCCTGCCACAAGCTCCCTGCCATGATGTTCTGCCTCACCACAGGTCTGTAATTGTAGGAGCAAGTGACCATGGACTGAAAACTAAAATGGTAGGCCAAAAATAACCTTGTCCTCTTCTAAGTTATTTTTCACAGGAATTTTGTTATAGCAGCATAAAGAATTCCAAAAAGATAGAAAAGAAGCAAAAGGTAAAGATGGTTGACAAAATCATGGCCAAAATTTTCTAAATTTGATAAAACGTTAGCACCCCAGATCCAAGAAACTCAATGAACCATAATCAGAAGCAGTCTACACCAAGGGACATCATGATAAAGTTGTATTACACTGAGAAAAAATCTTCAAAGATGCCAGTTGTGGGAAAAAATAGATTAGTAATGACAGCAGACTTCTCAGAAACAACGTAAAGGAGAAAAGAATGGAGGAATATCTTCAAAATACAGAAAAAATGTGGCAAGTTGGCATTATCTACCCCATACCCCATAAAATTATCTTTCAATAACATAGATGAAATAATTTCTAGGTTTTGAAAAGCTGAGCGCATCCCCATCAGTGGACTAACAGTATATTATTCACCAACATAACTATGTCAAAGAAACTCAGTGAGGGAAAAACTAATGCCAGATACAAATGTGGGGATACCCTAAAGAATGAAACACAGAAATAGTATGTTAATATGACCTATGTTCTTCTTTATAAAATCCCTTTAAATATGACTGATCTTATAAAAAAAATATTGTGGGTTTTTAACATATGTAAAAGTAAAATATATAGTAATAGTAGTAACAAAGTTCATAAAAAGTAAAATGAAATGTTGTTTTAAAGTTATTTAGTCACACATAAAGTGGCATAGTATGATATAAAGTTTGATATTTACAAGTTAAATCTTAGTGCAATCACCAAAAAGTGACATATCTAATAAGCCAATGAAAGAAATGAAATTGAAACATAAAGGACAGTTCAAAGGTAGTCTAAAAAACACAAGAGACTAGATAGTACAGTAGGAAGATAAAAGGTTCAAACTCAACCAAACCAATAATAATATGCAATATAAGCATTGTATTGGTGTGTTAGTGATTGAAGTCAGTTTGGTGGAAGTTAAAATAAAAATAAAATAAATTCAGATTTTAGAGGATAATGTAATACTCTTTGCAGAACACATAATATCCCATGTAAAACATTATAGAAAATGAATAATTTCTAGAATTAAAAATGTTGTTGGACATAAGATCATAATGTAAATGATTGTATATATATATATATATATATATTAGCAAAAATGATGTAAATAAAATTTTAAAACTACTATTTAAAATATTATAAAATATGAAGCAGGAATCACTTTAACAAAATACATGTAAAACCAGTAAACTGAAGATTATAAAATGTTGCTAAGAAAAAGTAAAATGTTTTACCATGAGAGATACACCATAATCATGGTTTGAAATAATTAATATTGTCAAAATGTCAGTTCTCTCCAACTTGATCTATATATTCAATGTAAGTATATTAAAAATCTTAGAAACTTTAATTTTGTAGAAATTATTTTGAAAACAGACTTATACTAAAAATTCTGTGGAAAAGCCAAGGATATGAAATATTTAAAATATTAAAATATTAAAAACAAAATTTTAAATTATTAACAAATTTGGAAGAATTACAGTAGGTTATTCAAAACAATGTGGTGATACAGTTAACCAGACATCACAGAATTGACATAATGACATATTTAGGTCTTTGGAGTAGAACAGAGAACCACAAAACAGATTCTCATATATATAGTTGTTTGCTTTTGAAAATTTTTTTTCACCCCTAGATGTACACATAGAAACTAGATTTCTTTCATTTTTTAAAAAGTATGCATTAGTAGAGTATATATTCAAATTGTATATAATAAAATAATATATATCATTTAGCCTTTATTAAAAGTATATTAATAGCATATATTATTAATTCTATTAATATCAATATGTTATTAATATTAAAATATGCTACACATATATATGAGCATACATACATAGATGTTCATATGCATATCCATCATATGTGTATGAATGTAGCATATAATATTAATTAGCATACATATCATTGATTCTATCAATATTAGGATATATTATTAATAATGTTAATGTGTTACACATATTTACAAGCATACATTCATAGATATATACATATGATAAATATGTATATATAATAAGTATGTATATATCTATGTATGTATGCTTGCTTATATGTGTAGTTATCTCTATGTATATGTATATGTAGTTTTTACATGTATATAATACACAATACAGTGTGTACATGTACCACAGATGAGATGCCTATGTACTATATATTTACACAGTCTCGTACAAACATACTTTTACAAGTGTTGCTGCTATGGTCACCTAGTTTTTTTTTTTAAACAAATGGGATACATGTTGTTTCCCTATTTGTACACGGAGTCAAGGCATACCATTTGTGTAATCATAAATTTACATAGGGCAATGTTGTTTGATTCATTCTGTTATTTTTTCCCTTCCCCCAACCCTCCCACCCCTCTTTTCCCTCTATACAGTCCTTCCTTCCTCCTTTCTTACCACCCTCCTTATCCCTAACCCTAAACCTAACCCTAACCCTAACGCTAACCCCTCCTACCCCCCATTATATGTCCTCATCTGCTTATCAGCGAGATCATTCATCCTTTAGTTTTTTGAGATTGGCTTATCTCACTTAGCATGATATTCTCCAATTCCATCCATTTGCCTGCAAATGCCATAATTTTATCATTCTTCATGGCAGAGTAATATTCCATTGTATATATATGCCACAGTTTCTTTATCCATTCATCAACTGAAGGGCATCTAGGTTGGTTCCACAATCTGGCTATGGTGAATTGAGCAGCTATGAACATTGATGTGGCTGTATCTCTGTAGTATGCTGATTTTAAGTCCTTTGGGTATAGGCCAAGGAGTGGAATAGCTGGGTCAAATGGTGGTTCCATTCCAAGCTTTCTGAGGAATCTCCATACTGCTTTCCAGAGTGGCTGCACTAATTTGCAACCTCACCAGCAATGTATGAGTGTACCTTTTTCCACACATCCTCGCCAACACCTATTGTTGCCTGTGTTCTTGATAATCGCCATTCTAATTGGGGTGAGATGAAATCTTAGGGTAGTTTTGATTTCTGGGATAGATTCAAACTAAAAAGCTTTCTCTTAGCAAAGGAAACTATCAGTAATGTGAAGAGAGAGCCTACAGAGTGGGAGAATATCTTTGCCACTCATACTTCAGATAGAGCGCTAACTCCCAGAATCTATAAAGAACTCAAAAAACTACACCAAGAATACAAATAATCCAATCAACAAATGGGCTAAGGAAATGAACAGACACGTCACAGAAGAAGATGTACAAGCAATCAACAGATATATGAAAAAATGTTCAACATCTCTAGTAATAAGAGAAATGCTTTTGATAATTATACGAAGAGATTTCAATGAGAAAAGACGATCTTTCAAGAAATGGTATTATATATCCAAATGAAAAAAGAACAAATGTGAGTTTATACTAAATGTCAATTTTTAATATGGATCATAGATCTAGACATAAGATAAAAATTATTTAATTTCTGGGTGAAAGCATGAGAGAAAATATTAATGACTTTGAGTTAGGCAAAGATATTTAGAGATACAGAGTAAACTACAAAAGGAAAAGATTAATACATTTTCTTCCACTGAAAGTTTTTAAATACTTTTTCAATAGAAACTTAAGGAATCATAAATAGCTCAGACTGAAAATATATTTACAATTTATTTCTGAGAAAGACTATAATACCTAAAGAATATTTAGAAGCTGGTAATAGTATAACAAACAACAAAATGGGCAAAACATTTCAATACATTCTTCACCAAAGAAAAGATATGGATAGAAAATAAATACAAGAGAAGATGCTTAACATCACTGGTCATTAGGACTATGCAAATTAAAACCTCAGTGAAGTTAATATACATACCTTATATACAGATAAACTCAAGTTAGACTGCTCGAACGGAGTGTTGGTAAAGAATTGTAAACAACTGAAATTCTCATAAACCATGGAAATGTAAAACTTTAAGCTACTTTGGAAAACAGTTTGCATTTTCTTAAAAATTTAAATATAGGTATATCTTATGAAATAGCCAATCTATTCCTAGGTACTTCACCAAGAGAAAAACTTATATGCCCAAATCTTTATGGCAGCTTTATTTATACACAGGAAATGGAGGCAACCCAAATTCCTTCAATATTGAATTAATGAACAAAGTGGTGTATATAAACTGTATAATAAAAATAATACTCTGCTCCAACAATAACCTACTATTGACAAATGTGTCACCATAGATGCATTGCAAAAGAAATATACTTAGTGAAAGAAGCTAGTCCAAAGAGTAATGACTCAGCTTTTGCTTACATAAAATTTTAGAAAAAAATCTATAATGTTGGGATACAAACCAGTGGTTGTCTGAAAGATCATGCAATTCAGAGAGGCAGTGATGGATGCATTAAAATAAGGCATAAGGACCCACTTAGGTAACAGAAATGTTTAATATCTAGATTATGTTGACCATTTCACAGATGTAAGCATATGTCAAAACACATCAAATTATAAATTTAAAATATGTCCACTTTATTTTGTGTCCAGTATATGCCAATAAATCTATAAAATAAAATAACAAAATCCAAATAAGCATTATAAAAAATTGAAATTAGTCAAAATTGCTTAACTATTACCAAAGTATTATTGAAACATAACAAAAAAATCAACTAAAAAAGAATCAACTAAAATTGAAGCATGTTATATTAGAAGACAGATGAAATAGTCATTTGGCAATTGGCAATAAGGTTGAAAAAACAGAGAAACTACTGTAATATTAGGATTTGAAAGAGGGTTATGGATACACAGAGAGATTCAAAGTCATAAGAAAATGATATATATCCTTTAATAATAATTTTTAAAACACAGATAATATATAGACAATTCCTCAAAGAGTAAAACTTAACCAATTTAAAAAGCAATAAGAAATCTAGAATAAACTCATTATCATTATTCATTTGTCGAAGTGTATTAATAATTTGACCACAGACTAACACAATTTGCCAGCCTTTCATTGAAATTATCGCCTTTCTTATCATCACTTTTACAAGCAAAAGTTAAGTAAGGAATACTTTCCAATGTATCAGGTAACTCATCAAAATTATATGAGAGAGTAGCAAAGAGTGTTTTTCCTCAAAAATGTGAGTTTCACAGGGTAACACTGATTCAAAAAGAAAAAAATTATTTTGTCAGTAGATTCAGAGAAAAGCATCCAACCTCATTTAAGATTCATTCATACTATAACATTTAGGCCAACTAAGAATTGGAGGAAACTTCCTTGCCTTTATGAAAGATCTCTATCAAAACCCTACAGGGAATAACATACAACACAAAAGGCAGAAGTGTTTCTAATACAGTAAAAAACAAAATGAAACATGAAGATGATTGGTATATTCCTATATTTCCAGTATTGCAGGTCCTAGTCTTAGTTTTGAGGCAAGGAAAACACATAGAAAAGAACAGATTTTAAAAGGGAGAAATTAATTCTTATTATTCACATACAATGTGACTAAGTGCATAGACCATCCGAGAGGTCTATTTCAATCTTTTAGTAGGAATCAGATATTTCAGTAAGACTGCTGGAAATTAATCAATAGGCAAAAATCAATAGCCTTCCTGTATACCACATGCAGTGTGTTTCAATGATGGCTGAAGAGCCCTGAGCTTATAGGACCTGAATCTTTTAATAGAAGCTACTAGAAAGTCTTACTTTTTACCCAAAGAAAGACATTACTGGTATCCAACAGTATAATAAGCAAATTTGACCTTTGCTCTTTAGGTAGACACTATCTTTAGCTTCGAAGGCCATTTGTTATACAAACATCCTTGAAAAGATAGGCTGGAACAAGAAGCCAACTGGAGCCTTAATCGTAAGATGTGCAGAAATGTAAAATGCCAATGGAGAATTATTTGGAGCATATTCTATTGCGAAGAGGTCACATGGACAAGATAAACCAACATAAAAACCTTGAGAAAGGGAGGATTCATTGAGAATCATTACTATAATGACCTATCACATTTTTCTTTTTTTATTGGTTCTTTTGAGTTATACATGCCAGTAGAATTCGTTTAGACAAAATTATATAAGTATTGAATGCATCTTGTTCTAATTAGGAGCCCACTCTTGTGGATTACACACAATGGTGGGATTCACTATGGTGTATTCATACATGTACATATGAAAATTATTTTGGATTCATTCTGCTCTCTTTTCCTATACCCCCTTGCTTCCCTTCATTCCCCTTTGTCTAACCTACTAAATATCTGTTCTTCCCCTTTCCCTGCTTATTGTGGGTTAGCTTCCACATACCAGTGAAAACATTCTACCTTTGGCTTTTGGGGACTGGCTTATTTCAATTAGCACAATAGTCTCCAGATCCATCCAATACTGGCAAATTTCATAAAGTCATTCTTCTTAATGGTGAGTGTATCCATTGTGTATATACACCATATTTTCTTCATCCATTCATCTGTCAAAGGGCACCTAGGTTTGTTCCATAGCTTAGTTATTGTGAATTGAGCTGCTATATGCATTGGTGTGGCTGAGTCACTATAGTACTGATTTAAATCCTTTGGATATATACCAAGGAGTGGGATAATTGGGTCAAATGGTGGTTCCATTCCTAGATTTTGAGGAATCTTCATATTGCTTTCCAGAGTGGTTGCACTAATTTGAAGTCCCACCAGCAATGTATGAGTGTACCTTTTCCCCCACATCCTTGCCAACATTTATTGTTGCTTGTATTCTTGGTAATTGCCATTCTGACAAATCTCAGTGTAGTTTTCATTTGCATTTCTCTAATTGTTAGTGATTTTGAACATTTTTTCATGTATTTGTTGGCTGACTGTATTTCTTCTTCTGGGAAGTGTCTGTTTAGTTCCTTTGCCTATTTATTGATTGGATTATTTGGGTTTTTTTTTGTGTGTATGTGTGTGTTGTTTTTTGAGTTCTTTATATATCCTGGAAATTAACGTCCTATCTGAGGGCAGGTGGCAAGGATTTTCTCCCTTTCTGTAGGCTCTCTCTTCACATTCTTGATTGTTTTCTTTGATATAAAGAAGCCTTTTGGTTTGACTTCATCCTATTTATTGATTATTGATTTTACTTCTTGCACTTCAGGAATATTGTTAAGGAAGTCAATTCCTGAGCTAATATATGGAGTGTTGGGCCTACATTTTCCTATAGTATGTGCAGCATTTCTGGTCTAATTTCTAGGTCTTTGATCCACTTTAAGTTGAATTTAAAATATTATCATATTTTTCAATCCAATTCAATTACAAGTATATGCTATTCACAAGAAAATATGTACAAGTGTGTCCATTATAACTTTTTTTATAAGTAAGATATTGGATGATACAAAAGTTCATCAAAAGGGGAACAGATACATAAATTGTGGTATTCATACAAATGAATTATTGATAGTAATGGTAAAATAATAATAGTAATAGGTAATCTTTATTGAATATTAACCATGAGCAAGGCACTGTTACAAACATTATAGTCTGTTAGTTCACAATTGTTTTGAAGGCAGACACCTTGACCAAGATTTGAAATGTAGTAAATGAATGACAGGCCATTTGTCTGAAAGATGCAGTATCAAAATGAACATTTGGAACAAAAACTGAATGGAAAAAGTCAAACTGTGGGTGGATACAACATAAATTTATTTACATAAAAGTCAAAGATATACAAACAATACTATTTGTTCATTTTCCCTTTTGTGTCTTTAGTACTATTTTTTAGTAGTGTATCTATGTAGGAGTCTCAAATTTAGTTTGAACTTTGCTTCTCTTTCAAGAGTCTATCCTCCTCATTCACTA
Source organism: Sciurus vulgaris (assembly GCF_902686455.1). NCBI lineage: Eukaryota > Metazoa > Chordata > Mammalia > Rodentia > Sciuridae > Sciurus > Sciurus vulgaris. The sequence goes on along the minus strand of NC_136470.1, from coordinate 68,682,453 downwards.
TAAAAAATGAATATTTTATTTAGACTGGGGATCCAGTGCCATAGCCAAGATTAGTGAAGCAAAAGCCTGCAGGTGGTGGAGTTCCTCAGGGCCCAGGAAGAATGACATACATCTCAGTTTCTCTTCTCTCCTGGTCTGTTTTCTCTAACATCAGGAGTCAAATCATGTTGTATCTTTAAAAAGATACAACAAATCTAATGATTATATACATTTCTCTTTTACAACGTTGGATCTTCCTTTTCTTTGGTAGGCCTTCCTTTATACTTGTTTGGTGGGATTTTTATAGGAAAAGAGGTAAAATTATGCGTTCTGTTCATTACCCAGGAGGAAAACTGGAAAATACAGCTCCATGCTGAGTCTTTACAGTTGTTCATTTTCACTTGTTGGGTGGACTGAGTGAGTAACTTTGTCTTATTCCCCTTGGCATCCTAATTCATTTTTTTCACCCATTCATATAAGGGAGATGCGGATTCATTTCATATATAATGTCCTGCATATTTTAGATACTGCATGATTCCACCACAAGATATGGTCTTATGGAAACAGAAAATAATTTCTTTCTTTCGTAACAGAGATATTTATGTTAGATGAAAATGCAGTGAGTATTCTTTTCAACTTTGTCTTTTGGTCTTTTTTGTTATTTTTATTACATTCAGCAAATTTAGATTTTTTTCAGCCCTCAAAGAAAACTATTGCAACAAATATTTGATTCTTATCCTGTTATTCTTAGTAGTCATTTAGCAAAGAATTTTACAAAATTCTTATGTTTTAAAAATACTGCTATTTTGAAATCTTTAAAGAATTTCAACAAATGTTTGTTGAGCAATTTGGATCCTCTTGGTATAGGTAACACAGGAATGAATAAGGTATAGTTCTTGCCTTTGAGGAACTCAGACTAGGTGGAGAGAAAGAGCCATAAGTGTATTAACCAAACTACATTGTGACATACACTAAGACAAAGGTTTTTATAAACTACTTCAGGCTCACAGATAAGAGAGTGATTAATTCTGCCTTCAAGGCTGAGGGAAAACTGTAGAAATTAAATGACATTGAGTTGAAACTTGATAGATAAGCATAGGTTTCCACAAGACAAAAAGTGAGCGGGGATATTTTGAGCGGCATAGGAGTACCCTCAAGTGACTGTGGTGTAGCAGGATTTGGGGAATGTGGGTATTGCTACTGAGAGGTGGATGACATTAAGGAACAAAGTCAGGGAAAAGCCTGGATTTTGGGGTAGGGTGTGTTAGGGGTCAGGATAAGGAGTTTAGTTTAGTAGGTAAGCAATAGGGGCTTTCAAAAGATTTCAGATAGGGAAATGTCATGACCAGATTTTTGTTTTAAAAAGAATGTTTTTCAGTTCCCTACAATGTAGGTTTACTGAAAGCAGTCGCCTTGTTTGTTTTATTACTATGTATTCAGTGTCAAGAAAAATCCAAACATATAATGTTTTTAGTATTATTTATTATATAAATGAATGGCAGCTGAGAGTGGAGGCAGATCATTTCAGGTAAGTGGCTTGTACAGTAGTCCAGGGAAGTGATGTGTATCAGGGCTGTTTTCATTCTATCTTGGTAGTAGGTTAAACTGGCAGCAGAGCCTACTATCACAGTGGCTCTTAATGACAGCAGCAGTGCTGCCATGTGTCCAGACTCTCTGGAGGGCCTGCAAGGACACCTCACTCAGGTGCTTTCTGGTGTCCATCGCATTTCATGTTCTTTCAACTTTTTAACTTGGTAGGCCCACCTGAGGAGAACCAGGCAACTGAAGTGGGGTAAGCAGTGGCAGCTGGCCAAGGAGGAGAGCAGCAAAGAGGTCATATTTCCATTCATTTTCCCCATGAGCTCATATTCCCCATGAGCATTATTGAAGGGAAAGCTGGCAAAAGGCAAGACTTCCCAAAGTTAAGTAGACTGAGAGTTCAAACATCATAATTACATATTTAATTTCATAGCCCCCAGCTGGAAAAGCAAAAAATGTGTGTGTGTGTGCACGTGTGTGTGTGTGTGTGTGTTTGAAGGAATATTTCCAATTCTCAAAAGCAGAAAACTTTTTCTCCTCTCTTGTTTACTTTTCATTGCTAGAGTGGTCAAGAAAAAGAACAAAAGTGGTCATATTCCTGTTTCTTCTTTTCTACTTACCTTCCCAACTTATTTCCCCTTATTTCCTTACCACATGTTGGTTGTTTTTCCTTTTTTATTTTCCCCTCTCTATCTCCATTTATAGACTCCACTTAACTTACACTGATAGTCATTCTGAAGTGAGAGGAAAATAAAATTCTGGCCTTCATGTAGTCTTCTCAAGCCAGTCTTCTTCTTTCTGCCCTTGTTTTTGTAGGCTTTGCTCCTTTACCAGCTCTGTGAGGCTGGTGTACCCTGTTCTCCCAGGTTCCTCTCTCTTTACTCACCCACTTCTTGTGAGAGCTGCCGTAATATGCCTTATGGATCTCACTCCTCTCCTCCTCACACCAAGGTCATGTGAGCTGTGCCCACTGATAACTCACTGGTTGGTCCCTCATTCATCTTCTCACCAGTTCCCTCCCTCCCTCCCTCTCTTCCTTACATGCTCACATTATTTGCTTTTCTGGTCTTCATTAACAAAAACAGAAGTAATGGAGTGTTTATTATTTTACCAATAAAGAAACTGAAGTTCAGAAAGATCCTGTTCATTGAGATCTTTCACAGAAAACCAGTCATTAATAAATGACAGGATGACTAAGGTTAAGTCAATTACAGAAAAGTTGACTTCTGTATGTTAAGAATGCAGTCTGTAAAAAATTAAAAGATAAATTAAAAAAAAAAAAGAAACAAAATATCAACATAGCTGGGGAACTTTCAGTGGCATCCAGAGCAAAGACACTCAAGACAGTGGGTTTACCCAGATAACCAGTTGAAACAAGGTGAAATATGAGTTCATGGTCAACACTGAAAACCACCTAAGCAGGATGTTCCTCCAGGCCCTTCAGGCAGGCTGGACACATGGCGGCACTGTTGCTGTCATTAAGAGCCACCAGGATGGTGAGTCCTGCTGCCAGTTTAACCAGCTGCCAAGTTAGAATAAACAACAAGGTTATATAAATGCTTAGAACTGATACTATTTAAAAGCAAGAAAACAGAATGTAAAGTGAGATGTGTGTTGACTTTAAACAGCATTAGCTTTATTTGTGAGAAATGTAAATATGATCCTCTGGAAATGTCAGGTGCCCACCTTGGTGACCCCAGCATTTGTGTGAGACAGAACACATAGAAGCCTGGTTGCTTAAGTTTTAAATTTAAGGACCATGATTCTGTGGCACATTTACAGATGTCTCATTAATAGTGTTTCCAGATTATGAACCCAGATGAGAAAGGCTTTTTTTTTTTTTTTTCAGCCTCAAAATAAAATTCTTTTATTTCTGGGGTCTAAGAAGAGCTGGGATGGCTTCAACTGTATTCCTCACCCCTCATCACCACCACTTCCACCCCCAATCAACTTTTTGCTGTTGTTATGAATTCCTCAGCTCCAGTGGGAAAGGCAGTTAATTAAGCTGGTGCTGTTATCCAGCTCATTCAAACTGTTAGTTTCTACACTTGATGGATTATCTGGGGGAGTTTGTTTCAAACACAGATTCTTGAGCTCCATTCAGGTCTCAAATCACACTATGTGATATGGCAATCTGTATTTTAAGAAGTTCTACAGTTATTCTTATGTAGATGTGTTGAGAAATATTGAAATTTGGAACTTTCCAATCCAATCAATATTTGAACTGTGTCCTTATTGATAACCTCAAGCTTACCAGCACAAAAGAATGACAAAAGGTTGTGGTAAAAGTATGCATCTCCTTCTGCAAAGACTAGGTCAATTTCAGAATCCTATGGAACCCAGGTGGGGTTGCAGATCTGGAGAATAGGTTTGTTCTGAAATCACTCTGGGAAGTCTGCCTCATTTGTTGGTTGCTTTCACTGACCTGGTCAATGTTGTAAAGTATGTTCAGGGACTTACAAGTATTCTTGGCTTGTGAGAGTAAAATAAGTTGTGTTAAGGGTGTGTGTTTCGAGATGTGATTAGAAAGTATTTTGGGGCCATATAGAATGCCTGGTAAGTAACTTAATCAGTTTCAAATAAATAAACACTTATAAATGCATCTTAAATATTTTATGGTTCATATTGTGATAAATGAGGAATTTTCAAGTAAAGGGGTGACATCAACAAATACACATTTTAGAAAAAGATCCAATTAGCAGTAAGTAGATTGGGATGGATTGGAATGGGAAAAAAAAAAATAGAAATAGGATGATCAGTACTTGTTAGTTTGTTTCCCATTACTGTAACAAATACCTGATAAAATGAACTTACAAGAGAAAACGTTTATGCTGGTTCACAGTTTTGGGAGTTCTAGTCCATGTGGTTTGACTGGTCCCAGGCTTTCGCATCTATGGTGAGGTACCACATAATTACTGGGAGCATGTAATGGAGCAAACAACTTACCTGGGAAAGAGAAAGAGAAACAGAGGGAGAGATGGGGGGCTTGGAGAGCCAGGGAGGGAAAGGAGGGAGAGAGAACAATGCCCTTTGAAGGCATGCTCCAAATGATCACAAGCCTCCCACTGGGTTCCATCTCCTAAAGGCTCCCAATAGTGCCTCCCAATAATGCCACAGCTTGCAGACTAAGACTTTACCACATGGGCCTTTGGGGGACATTCCACAACTAGAGTATTACAAGTACCAGGGCTTGAACTCAGTCTGTGGTAGTTAGAACATAGAATTAGTAGCAGATTTCAAAGTCAGTTCCCAGGATTGACAGATCTTTTCTTACTGACTATGTAGGGAGACTGGTTAGAGAGGAAAATAAATTCAGGATGACTAAGATGTGTGGGAAGATGGTCATACTCTAACAGAGACAGAAGCTACATTAGGAAAAGTAGGCTTTTCCCCCTTTGGCCCCACATGGAATTAGGCTTGATCAGTAGGTGGTTCATAAGGGTCCTCAGGACTAGAGTTTAGAAGGAAAGGAAAGGACATGGAGGACTCAGATAGACTTGTAATTGTGTGGGGGGTTGGTGATTAAATTCTTGGAGGAGACGATAAGATTTCTCAGAGGGAGTGCACAAGATGAGGGAAAAAAACAAGGACAGACAAGGGCATATAAGAAGAAGAGGTGGCCGGTGGGATGCTGGCATTGGGACTGTGTGTGGTGTTAATGGGAAGAGGTGTGGGGGAGCGCTCAGATGAGGAATCTCACACTAGGCTACAGCTGTAGCAGATGCAGGAGGTAAGCCAAAAGCTGAGTGGAAAGTTAAGGTCAATAAATTATGAGAGAAGCCACACCAGTTTTGCAAACCTCAGTGCCAGCAGCAGGTGATCTGTGCCAGAGCACAGAGTCAGGACTCAAGAGCCAATGGAATGACAACCAGCATGGGTTGGAACTTATTGAGAGTGGTTTAAGAGATCTGACCAAATATTGTGTCTTGTGACTTTCTTTAAACAGCCCAGCTGAAGCACACTGTGTGGACAAACCATCCATATGCAAAGGTCAAGAAATAGATACCAATAAATAGGTAAATATTTCAAAGACTTCTTAACATCAGTTCCTGAAACTCCAGTATTATTACTGGCACATAGTAAGTTCTCACTGAAGGTCTGATACAGGCATTAGTTAGTGAACCAGAGTAGCAAAGAATTCCCGTAAGTAAATTCATTAGGAACCTAAAGATGAATTCCAGCTTGAAACATCTCTGTTGAGGAGTTTGGGGGATGCCAACCTTTCTGGCTAAACTATCAAAGGAAAGTGCATTCACCAGAGAAAACATCCAGGTCACTTTTGCTATCCTTGGTGGAATAGGAAAGCTCTTCTGCTACTACACCCCGGAGAGCAGAAGAGGAAAAGCTCCTCCCCTAATACCCCCTGAGAGCTCCTTCCTTACTTATGAGATTGAAGAGCTGATAAAGAATAATGAACCCTATCAGAATCCATAATTAACTCACGCAATTTTAGTTTTATAAACTTGTAGTACTATGGTTCCTGGTCTTTTCTTTGAACCTTTGTTTGGAAAGACTGCAGCATGCTCTTTATTTTTCCCTGCACCAGGTTTGCTGTCACCAGGCATATCACATCCACTATATCACATTAATGGCTGCCAGCTCAACAATGTGATACTCAATCCCATATATCAACCAGTGATATAATCCATTGCCATACAGTATATTTCATTTGCATTTATCTTTTCCATATACAGTGCTCTCCTTTATCACTCTTTCAGTGGCCCCTCTTCTCCCCCCTGTTTATTCTCACTGGCACACATCTATACTTTCTTCCTGGCTATGTTATTAATAATCCCTACAAAGACCTTTCTCCCCCTTTTACCTTTTCCCCTCTCAGTAACTGACAGCTCCTTACAATTTGGCCTTTTAATGCGGTAGAGTCAGGCCTGAATGAGGATGTTTCTTTGTTATTTTCACAGGCATTAGCATAGCTGCCTGAGCTGGGACTCAGGCACTTTCTTTAGATATGATTTATGACATCAATCCAATTTATGGCCATTTAAAGGAATGCTGAACTGGCTGTAAATCAGCAGAAGCACATAAAATACTCATGAGAACTGCTGGAATCCATCTGCATCAGCCTCTATCACCTGTAACGGCAGCCAATCAGCAGCAAAGAGATGGAACTATCATGTGGGCAGAGGGAAGTGATGGCAATGATAGGCTTGCATCAAGGAGAAACAACTCACCTGATGACAGCAGATAGCCCACACAAGAATTTCAGGTGGGTAAGAAAAGTTTACAGGGGTAGAGGACTGGGTTAAAAATAGGAGCTGATACCTTACAGGTGCATATGAAGAAGATATTGCAAAGTAACACATGACAATAACTAACATAATTTGTAAAGGTTTATAGTTGACAAAATTCATGTATGTTTTTTCATTTAAGCCTACTGATAACCTTGATAACTGGGTTATAGTTAGCCTATTTTATGAGAAAGATGTAGGCTCTAATTGCCACAGGTCCAAATTAAGTCTATAATCTCCCTAGCAAATTGCAAAATCAAAAAATGGTGAATCGTTATGAATTGTGGGAATCAATTAATTAAAAGGAAAGACATTACAGTGCCTTAAATGTACTAGCAAATGAATGGCATGTTGCACAGATGATTTATCCTCTCTTTGAAAATGAGGGTTAATACACCCTTGAGAGTTTGTGGCTATTCTAAGGTGTTTGTCTTTCAGTGCATTGTTGAAAAGAAAAGAAAAACTATCCCTCTGCTAAGGTTGATTGTTCCTTGTGCAGTCCTTTTCTTCTTTGCTAATTTCATGGATCCAGCAATTTTCTCTTTCATTATCCCTTATGTTGTGGAAGCACATGTGTGTGGATGAATAATATTTTATCTATAATTTTTATTTCCTCCTCTCTCTTCTTTTCCTTTCTCCTCTTTCCACTCAAACAGGTAATGGAGTCTCTGACCATTTCCTCAGGAATGTTATATAGTAGAAAATAAGCTAGACATAGATTGGAAATACCTCTTAAGCTTTTTCAAAAAATATTTTTAGTTGTAGATGGACACAATATCTTTATTTTATTTATGTGGTGCTGAGGATCAAACCCAGATCAAACCCAGAGCCTGACAAGTACTCTGCCACTGAGCTACAGCTCCAGCCCTTAAGCTTTTATTTCTCGAAGTTGAAAGCTCAGAATGGCAGAAAAGTTTTGGATAAAGCAGAGTGTCTGGAAAAAGCAGAAGTGGGGGATGGATCAAGACCCTGCTGGTCCCTCTCTCATCTATAAAGAGATTTCTCTGTGCTTGGAAGATGAGAAAATGGAAATCTGGAGTTACACAGCTCTGCAGATCTGGACCTTGATCCTAGGCCATATCATTTTGTGATCACAAGACTCCATGTGCTTTAATTACTTTAATTAAAAATGTTTAAGTTAATAATTTCTAAAGTCTTTTTGTTTATGTGTGTGAATGTGTGTGCATGCATCTTGACCCTCTTTTTCCCTCATATGTTTTCTCCGAGTCCATTTATAGCATATTTTCCAACACATGCTATTTCCAATACCCCATCTTTCAGGGAGTTGTATATTTCCTAATGATTTTTTACTATTTTCCCACCTGCTTCCCTCACTTCCCATAAATTATATCCCTTGGACAAACTTTTCCCCATCTGTGCATAAGTTGAACCTTTCAGAGGAAAGTGCTATAAAACATCTAATCGATAAATAACCTTGTTCTCTTCAAGGAGTAAAAGAGTCAATCAATCTTTACTCCTCCACATAACTGAGCATATCTTATCATACCTCAAATCCCATTACAACTATTTCTATGGGGAATTTCTTTTTGGTTGTAAGGGAGATTTTGCAATAGGTAAAGAGTAAAGAAGGTGCTTTATTTATCCAGAATATGACTCCTTTTCAAAATAGGGTGGTGAATAGAAAAGCAAAATAAGTTTTGCAGATCGTTGTTGCTTGATACCTGTGTAAGACAAAATTTGCATTCTGACCTTGGATGTGATAACCATGAACAGGACTATTTTAATTTTTGAGCAGCATTCAGGGCATGAACAGTAAACCCTCGGGAATTTAAGAGCCTTGTGCAACAAGACTTTAACGCATTCAAAAAAATGTAGATGAACTATGCCTGGGATTATGTAGTCATTACCCTTGATTAAATTTAATCACTACAATTTATGGAGGACATGAAGTTGTTTGGTTCTGAATTTGTAAAGACTGGTTGTTTATGTTTAATGAGTTTGATAGAAATTCGTCATCATCCTACCTTGTTTTGGTATGCTTGTGTGACTTACAGTTTTCATCATCTCATCCTATTTTCCATGGGCTGAATTTCCCTTTAGAAAAGAGATAACAGAGAAGAGAAGCTATGTTGGAAAGCCAGAAGTTGGCAGTTATGAGGAAATTGAATTAGATGAGACTCAAGGATGATGGGAGGGTTCAAGACTGGAGACTCAGAGACATGACACAAGTACCCAGGCCAGTAGAACGTAAGGTAGAATTTCAAATCCCATATGATTTACCTACGGACCCAATTGCCTCAGCAGCCACTTATAAGTTGTTTGACTTTATTAAATTTATTAGCCTTGTTTTGCCTCAGTTTCTTTATCTTTAAAATAGGGATATTAATTTTAACTTATTTCAAAATTAATTTAGGTATTTCATGTGGAGCTCTTAGAAGAGTTTGTGACACATAATAAGTGCTGAACAATGCTTAGCTATTAGCATTTTTGTTATTGTTATTGTTACATATTTCATTTCTTTATTTCATGTTACTAAAGCCAACCTGACTAAATTATGTTACTGTGATTTATCTGTCCCCTAGCTTCCTTATATTATTTCTAAATTGTTATGTTATCACCATTTCCTTCTCTGACAACTTCTATAATCCACATATGCTGTAATTTAACTTGCATATGTTCTCACTCTATGCCTATACATTGAACCAATTCCATCCCAGCTCCATAAATCCTCATCCGTGAACACAGTGATCAACAGCAGAGATTCCTATGCCTTGCCCATCTGGTTTTCCATACAGCTTTCCAACCTAGATTTTCAGTGATTTACCTACTGGATTTATACCCTATCTACTAAAAACAGGATTTGAGGCAGTAAACATCATTGCAGAAAGCTAGCAATACTCTCAAAAGGAGCTAAATTGCCATATTGAACATTTAGATTATACATGGAATTATTTTCCTGAAAGCAAAGTTTACTATTTCAGATTATTTCAACTAAAACATTAGAGCTCTAGGCTGACATACCTGTATCCAAGTGGTATGTGAGCATAGGGCAGAAAGTTCAGACCTATAGTGGTCGAGGATCTTTACAAAATCAAAACATCTCTCTACTATCAGATCTTTATAGACAAAATCAAAACATCTCTCTACTATCAGATCATTTTATTAAAACAAAAATAACAAAGTCAGATTGATATAGATCTGTATAAAGAATGCCTGGTTACACCTTGAATTAAAGAAAAAAGTATTCAAAATATTAAAATGACATATATTTTCATTTTATTATGATTCTAATCATGATTGATAAGAAATCAATCCTTCTCAATCTTCTCTAGTGAAAAGATGAAAGTGGCTCACATGGTTATTATGGAGCACATGTTTGTGTGTTCCCAAAATTCATTTATTGAAATCCTAACCTCTAATGATTTGGTATTAGGAGGTGGTGCCTTTGGGAAGGAATTATGTCATGAGAATGGAACCACCATGATAGGATTAGTGCTATTATTGGAAGAAACATGATAAAGCTTTCTTCCTCTCTCTTTGTTCTCTACCAAGTAAGGACACAGAAAGAAGATGACGTTCAGCAAACCAGAAAGTAAGTTCTCACCTGACATTAGATCTGCTGGCATGGCATCTTGAACTTGGATTTCCCAGCCTCCAGGACTGTAAGAAATAAATGTGTGTTGTTTATACCACATAGTTTACATTACTTTGTTGTAGCCTGAATGTACTAAGATGATACTTAAAAATGTAAGTTCCCAGATCCATCTAAGATGCTTTAAACCATAGTCTTTGGGAGAGGTGTCTGGCAAAATCAAGTGTTTGACAGGTACCTGTGCAATTTTTATTTTCTAGTGACATTTGAAAAACACTGAGTTGGAAGATCACTTCTTTCTCTTCCTTCTTTCTCCTCCTGTGTGTTCTCAGAAGGATTTCTCTTAGATTAAGAAGACTCACCAAAGGCCTAATAATAGTGGAGAGGATTTTACATCTTTAAAGCACATAAGAATACTTCCAAGAAAACCTGTGGAATTTAAAGTCATAAAATGTGTTTATCTTCTTGTTCTGATTTTGATCTGTGTGACTTTAAGACATCGACCTTTGATGCTTCAGGCTTTTCTTTTTCTTTTTTTCTGGGTAGAGGTACTGTGTATTGATCCCAGGGGTACTTTACACTGAGTCACATCCCCAACCTTTTAATTTTTTATTTCGAGACAGGGTCTCACTAAATCGATTATAGGTATGTGCCACCACACCCAGCTGTCTCAGGATTTTCTATCTGTAAAATGGAATAATCATGTGTAGGTCCTTCATAAATCTGTGAGATCAGATGAGATAAAAAGCAAAGCACTATATACATGTTAATTAATATTACTGCCATTCCTTATTGGGTCTTCAGTTATCCAGGGATGACTGTCCCAGCAATTCTCAATTATTTCCTTCCTCTTTTTTTCATTTCAAGGACACAGCTACAGTACTTTTGTGTGTTGCACAGACTCTGTTCATTTTCTTTATTTCCATGCTATTTTTTTTTCATCAAGAGAAGGATGCTTAGAATTTCTTTACTCCATCCCATACTCTTCTCCAAGCTGAAGTCTGATGCCAAATCAGTCATTTTTATCCCAAAGAGTAACAGGGAAAATGTGAACTTGGCTGTTGGCTCTGCTGCTTTCTATGACTTCTCTTTTTTTAAAGGCAAAGTTATTCCACAACTTGACTGGTTGGAGTTGAGATAAACAAGCTTTCCAAAGTCACAGAACCCAGAATAGCACTTGGATTTCTGACTCATGGGAGGCAGTTTAAATTTTTTCTCCATCTGTTCTGAAAACATAAAGAGAGTGTTGGTTCTTGTGTTTCAGACTTTAGTAGAATTAGGAAGGAATATCCATCTCATCTTAATGCGTCTGCCTCTTCTATGGGAGCATCCACCTATTATCTCATTCCCTGCAAAGACTGTTCTTCTAAAGTTGTAGAAATCACAGTACTTAGTGGTGTACCACAAGGGGACTACAAATATTCTGTTGTTCAGGATGTCTGAAGACCTTGAGCGAATTGAGAGGAGAATGGTATGTGTATAATTCAGGGCGAAACATAGACAGCATTAGACCAAGAAGAGAAGAACTTAGAGAAAGCATGCACTTGTGTGAGAGTGGATCAACATCTATACACCCAACACATATGTCAGAGAAACAAGCATGCACATACCCGTACACTGGGTTCAAAGACCTACAGAGGACTAGTAGAGCACTACTAGCCAGAGTTCAGAAAACCTGAAGGAGAGCACTTTCTATCTGACACTAAGTAGTGAACGTGGGATTCTGCTGATTTTTCCCCCCACTGGATTTTTGTATCTTTAGTGACTTCAAATTCTTAAAGAAAGTTCTAGTGTGCTGAAGAATCACCTAATCACCTTGTTAAAATGCAGATTCTAAAGCAAAGGTGTGAGGTGGAGCTAGAGGTCCACATTATAGTAGATATGCAAGCTGCTGGTCTACAGACCACATTTTATGAGCAAGGGACCCACTCTAATGTTTAATTAACAGCAGGCACCTTAAGTTTGAGAAACACTTAATAAGAGTGATTCTCAAGCATGGATTGTGTATTGGAATGTCTGAGGAACTTTAAAAAACATGAATCTATACCTAGACATTCTGATTAAATGTCCTGGAGTATAGACTGGACATGGAGTTACAAGGTGATTCAAATATGGGGTCAGCTCTAGACTTATATCTAAAACCTGTGTCAGTAGTTCTCAAATTATGATGTCTAGGCCAGCAGCATTAATAAAACATTAGAACTTGGTAGAAATGTAAATTCTCAGGCCCCTACCAGAACTTCTGAATCAGAAACACTGAGGGTGGAGTCAGGAATCCCTGCATTAACAATTTCTCAGATTATACTTGGTTTGGGAACCAAGGTTTTTTTGGAATAAATGTGTTTTGTTAAAACACATTGCTGCACCCACTTTGCTTGGTTTCTGATTCAATATGTCTCAGATGGGAAAACGGACCTTACTTTGAGGCTATATAGGGAAGATCATGGACAAAAAAAGACAGATTATGGTTTTAGAAGAATTTAGAAATAAGCTTAACTAGAAAGGAAGAAAGAGCCAGTTCAAAACCACAAAATTAGATGTAGATGCAGAAGATCTTCATGATAGAAAACTAGAAATGCTTAAAATCATTTCTAATGTTTTCTAATATTTCCCTTCCAAGTAGGAGGGAATTCTGTGAGGTCACTTTTATGTTTTTTCCTAATTGATGAATGAATGAAAGGAAGAATTTACTGGATGAAATTTAGGAATAAGAACCTGCATGACCGATGTGATCATACAATATGTACAATCAGAAAAATGAAAAATTACACTCCATTTATGTATGATCTACCAAAATATATAAATGCATTCTACTGTCATGTACAACTAATGAGAACAAATAAAAAATAGCAAAAAAAGAATTTGCTTTTATATAACACACTTTCCTATAGACATTCATTTACTCAACTAACATTGAATTTATGCAACATGCTTAGGAAATTAAGATGGGTAGTCACAGTCCTTATTCTTATAAAACTTATGGTTCCTTTGACCTTTATTTAATTATTTCTGCATTTATTCTTTCATCCCATTCCATGCTCACTTATTTTTTTTTTTTTTTTTAAAGAGAAAAGATTTATTTAGCTCACAATTTGGAGGTTCATGTCCAAGATTAGGCAGCCTCATCGCTTTGGGCCTCTGACTAGTGCAGCACATTATGGTGGGAGCACATGTGAGAAGAAGTCTCTTTTTTTTTTTTTTTATTGTAAACAAATGGGATATATGTTGTTTCTCTGTTTGTACATGGCGTAAAGGCATACCATTTGTGTAATCATAAATTTACATAGAGTAATGTTGTTTGATTCATTCTGTTATTTTTTCCCTACCCCCCACCCCTCCCACCCCTCTTTACCCTCTATACAGTACTTCCTTCCTCCATACTTGCCCCCCTCCCTAACCCTAACTCTAACCCTAACACTAACCCTTCCCTCCCCCCCATTATGTGTCATCCTCCACTTATTAGTGATATCATTCGTCCTTTGGCTTTTTGAGATTGGCTTATCTCACTTAGCATGATATTCTCCAGTTTCATCCATTTGCCTGCAAATGCCATAATTTTATCATTCTTTATGGCTGAGTAATATTCCATTGTATATATATACTACAGTTTCTTTATCCACTCATCAATTGAAGGGCATCTAGGTTGGTTCCACAGTCTGGCTATTGTGAATTGAGCAGCTATGAACATTGATGTGGCTGTATCTCTGTAGTATGCTGATTTTAAGTCCTTTGGGTATAGGCCAAGGAGTGGGATAGCTGGGTCAAATGGAGGGTCCATTCCAAGTTTTCTAAGGAATCTCCACACTGCTTTCCAGAGTGGCTGCACTAATTTGCAGCCCCACCAGCAATGTATGAGTGTACCTTTCTCCCCACATCCTCGCCAACACCTGCTGTTGCTCGTATTCTTGATAATCGCCATTCTAATTGGGGTGAGATGGAATCTTAGGGTGGTTTTGATTTGCATTTCTCTTATTACTAGAGATGTTGAGCATTTTTCCATATGTTTGTTGATTGCTTGTAGATTTTCTTCTGTGAAGTGTCTATTCATTTCCTTAGCCCATTTGTTGACTGGATTATTTGAATTCTTGGAGTAGATTTTTTTGAGTTCTTTATACATTCTGGAGATTAGCGCTCTATCTGAAGTATGATTGGCAAAGATATTCTCCCACTCTGTAGGCTCTTTCTTCGCATTGTTGATAGTTTCCTTTGCTGAGAGAAAGCTTTTTAGTTTGAATCTATCCCAGTGGTTGATTCTAGCTTTTATTTCTTGTGCTATGGGAGTCCTGTTAAGGAAGTCTGGTCCTAGACCAACAAGGTGAAGATTTGGACCTACTTTTTCTTCTATAATCTGCAGGGTCTCTGGTCTGATTCCGAGGTCCTTAATCCATTTTGAGTTTAGTTTCGTGCATGGTGAGAGATATGGGTTTAGTTTCATTCTGTTGCATATGGATTTCCAATTCTCCCAGCACCATTTGTTGAAGAGGCTATCTTTTCTCCATTGCATATTTTTGGCGCCTTTGTCTAGTATTAGAAAGTTGTATTTATTTGGATTTGTGTCCATGTCCTCTATTCTGTACCATTGATCTACCTGTCTATTTTGGTACCAATACCATGCCCTTTTTGTTACTATTGCTTTGTAGTAGAGTTGAAGATCTGGTATTGCAATACCCCTGTTTCACTCTTCCTGCTAAGGATTGCTTTAGCTATTCTGGGTTTCTTATTCTTCCAGATGAATTTCATAATTGCTTGCTCTATTTCTGTAAGGTACGTCATTGGGATTTTAATTGGAATTGCATTGAATTTGTATAGCACTTTAGGTAGTATGGCCATTTTGACAATATTAATTCTGCCTATCCAAGAACATGGAAGATCTTTCCATCTTCTAAGGTGTTCTTTAATTTCTTTCTTTACTGTTCTGTAGTTCTCATTGTAGAGGTCTTTCACCTCTTTTGTGAGATAGATTCCCAAGTATTTTATTTTTTTCGATGCTATTGTGAATGGGGTAGTTTTCCTAATTTCTCTTTCTGAAGATTCATCACTTATGTATAAAAATGCATTGGATTTATGGGCATTGATCTTGTAACCTGCTACTTTACTGAATTCACTTATGAGTTCTAAGAGTTTTCTGGTGGAATTTCCAGGTTCCTCTAAATATATAATCATGTCATCAGCGAACAGGGATAGTTTGAGTTCTTCTTTTCCAATTTGTATCCCTTTAATTTCTTTGGTTTGTCTAATTGCTCTGGGCAGAGTCTCAAGAACGATGTTGAATAGAAGTGGTGGAAGAGGGCATCCCTGTCTTGTTCCAGTTTTTAGGGGGAATGCTTTCAGTTTTTCACCGTTTAGAATGATATTAGCCATGGGCTTAGCATAAATGGCCTTTACAATGTTAAGGAATGTTCCCACTATCCCTATTTTTTCTAGTGTTTTGAGCATGAAGGGGTGCTGTATTTTATCAAATGCTTTTTCTGCATCTATTGAAATAATGATGTGATTCTTGACTTTAAGTCTATTAATATGGTGAATTACATTTATTGATTTCCTGATGTTGAACCAACCTTGCATCCTTGGGATGAAACCCACTTGATCATGGTGCACTATCTTTTTAATATGTTTTTGTATGCGATTTGCTAAAATTTTGTTGAGAATTTTTGCGTCGATGTTCATTAAGGATATTGGTCTGAAATTTTCTTTCCTTGATGAGTCTCTGTCTGGTTTAGGTATCAGTGTGATATTGGCTTCATAGAATGAGTTTGGGAGGGTTCCCTCCTCTTCTATTTTATGGAATACTTTGAGAAGTATTGGAATGAGCTCTTCTTTAAAGGTTTTGTAGAACTCGGCTGAGAACCCATCTGGTCCCGGACTTTTCTTTGTTGGTAGGCTTTTGATGACTTCTTCTATTTCAGTACTTGAAATTGGTCTATTTAAATTGTTTATGTCCTCCTCTTTCAGTTTAGGCAATTCATATGTCTCTAGAAACCTGTTGATGTCTTCGAAATTTTCTATTTTGTTGGAGTATAGATTTTCAAAATAGCTTCTAATTATGTTTTGTATTTCAATCCTGTCTGTTGTGATATTTCCTTGTTCATTCCGAATTTTAGTGATTTGGGTTTTCTCTCGTCTTCTCTTTGTTAGTGTGGCTAAAGGTTTATCAATTTTGTTTATTTTTTCGAAGAACCAACTATTTATTTGGTCAATTTTTTGTATTGTTTCTTTTGTTTCAATTTCATTGATTTCAGCTCTGAGTTTAACTATTTCCTGTCTTCTACTACTTTTGGTGCTGTTCTGTTCTTCTTTTTCTAGGTCTTTGAGCCGTAGTGTTAGGTCGTTTATTTGTTGAGTTTTACTTCTTTTATCAAATGCGCTCCATGAAATAAATTTCCCTCTAATTACTGCTTTCATAGTGTCCCAGAGATTTTGATATGATGTTTCTTTGTTCTCATTTACCTCTAAGAGTTTTTTAATTTCCTTCCTAATATCTTCTGTTATCCATTCATCATATAATAGCATATTGTTTAATCTCCAGATGTTGGAATAGTTTCTGTGTTTTACTCTTTCATTTATTTCTAACTTCAATCCATTATGATCTGATAGAATACATGCTAGTGTCTCTATCTTCTTGTATTTGCTAACATTAGCTTTGTGGCATAATATATGGTCTATTTTAGAGATGGATCCATGTGCTGCTGAGAAGAAAGTGTATTCGCTCTTGGTTGGATGGTATATTCTATAAATGTTCGTTAAGTCTAAATTATTGATTGTGTTATTGAGATCTATGGTTTCTTTGTTCAATTTTTGTGTGGAAGATCTGTCCAGTGGTGAGAGAGGCGTGTTAAAATCACCTAGTATTATTGTGTTGTGGTCTATTTGGTTTCTGAAATTGAGAAGGATTTGTTTGACATACATAGATGAGCCACTGTTTGGGGCATAGATGTTTATGATTGTTATATCTTGCTGATTTATGCTTCCCTTAAGCAGTATGAAATGACCTTCTTTATCCCTTCTGACTAACTTTGGCTTGAAGTCCACATTATCGGAAATGAGGATGGATACTCCAGCTTTTTTGCTGAGTCCATGTGCATGGTATGTTTTTCCCCATCCTTTCACCTTTAGTCTATGGGTATCTTTTTCTATGAGGTGAGTCTCTTGCAGGCAACATATTGTTGGATCTTTCTTTTTAATCCAGTCTGCCAGTCTATGTCTTTTGATTGATGAATTCAGACCATTAACATTCAGGGTTATTATAGAGAAATGATTTGGTTTCCCGGTCATTTGGTTCATTTTTTAAATTTTATTTATTTATTTGTTTGACACAACTTGTTTCCTCCTTTATTTGACAATTCCTTTAGGATAATTCCTCCCTTTGCTGATTTGCTTCTTTGTTTTTCATCTCTTCCTCATGGAATATTTTGTTGAGAATGTTCTGTAATGCTGGGTTTCTTTTTGTAAATTCTTTTAGCTTTTGTTTATCATGGAAGGATTTTATTTCATCGTCAAATTTGAAGGTAAGTTTTGCTGGGTATAAGATTCTTGGTTGGCATCCGTTTTCTTTCAGGGCTTCAAAAATGTTGTTCCAGACCCTTCTACCTTTTAGGGTCTGGATTGAAAAATCTGCTGATATCCGTATTGGTTTCCCCCTGAATGTAATTTGGTTCTTTTCTCTCACAGCCTTTAAAATTCTGTCTTTATTTTGTATGTTAGCTATTTTCATTATAACGTGCCTTGGTGTGGGTCTGTTGTAATTTTGTGTATTTGGAGTCCTATAAGCCTCTTGAACTTGATTTTCCATTTCATTCTTCATATTTGGGAAATTTTCTGATATTATTTCATTGAATAAATTGTTCATTCCTTTGGCTTGTTTCTCTGGGCCTTCCTCAATCCCAATAATTCTTAAATTTGGCCTTTTCATGATATCCCATAGTTCTTGTAGATTCTGTTCATGATTTCTTACCATCTTCTCTGTTTGTTCAACTTTGTTTTCAAGGTTAAATATTTTGTCTTCAATGTCTGAGGTTCTGTCTTCCAGGTGTTCTATCCTATTGGATATGCTTTCTATGGAGTTCTTAATTTGGTTTATTGTTTCCTTCATGTCAAGGATTTCTGTTTGGTTTTTTTTCAATATCTCTAACTCTTTATTGAAATGATCTTTTGCTTCCTGTATTTGCTCTTTTAACTGTCGATTGGTGCGATCATTCAATGCTTGCATTTGCTCTTTCATCTCATCGTTTGCTTCTCTGATCATTTTAATTATGTACATTCTGAACTCCTTTTCTGTCATTTCTTCTGCCATGCTGTCATTGGGTTTTATTGATGTAACATCTAGATTTGTTTGCAGCATTTTCTTTCCTTGTTTTCTCATATTGTTCAGGTATCAGTGGACCGCTGAGATATTGCAGATTTCCTCTATTGACTTACAATGTCCCTGAAGATTTCTATATATATCCCCCCTTAGCCTTCAGTAGGCTGAAGTCTTGGAGGAAGTTGATAATGCGGTGCTCCACAAGGAAGCTGCCTCTCTAGGAGTGGTGGCCTTCAGGTGGGGTATAATCCCTGCTCGTGGGCAGAGGTGCCTCCACTTGTTAACCAATGGTCATCCAAAGGGGACCTAGGCTGCCGGCTGAGGCAAGGCCTGTTTGGGCCTGAGTCTCTGGTTTTACTGTCCTTGTGGGGAAACCTCACCCGGCAGGGAAGACTTACCCGGTGGGGAGGTCTCGCTGGTCAGTTCCCTCCTAGAGGTTCCCCTCAATTTACAGCTACCGCCCGGGCTGGGCTGCCTTCCTCTGCAAAGTTCCCAGGGGCCCGGCCCTACCTCCTGGGCCTGGGATCCTCACCCTTCGCAGATGAATCTCCTTAGGCTGCCCCTCCTCAGAGAATTTGCCCGCAGGCCTGGAACCTTCGCTCCGCCCTAAGCCTGTCTCTGTGTGGCTCTTCCACCCAGAAGCCTCCTAGATCCTGGGACCCTGCTCTGCATCTAATCGCCTGGCTGTGTGGCCCCTCCTCTGAGCCGCCACCTGGGGCCCCGAACAATCGCTCTGAGTCCCAGAGACCCGCCACAGGCCTCTTCCTCTAGACAGCCGCCCAGTATTCTGGTGCGGTCACTAGGAGTCCAAGAAACTCACTTCGTGCCTCCTCCTCCCACCAACCACCCGTAGCCCGGGGCAATCAATCACTCGGAGTCGAAGTGACCCTCCCCGTTCCTCCTCCTTCTCCAGATAACCCCCCGGGTGTTCAGGAGCGGTCGCTCTGAGTCGCTCTGAATCCACGTGACCCGCTGCACGGGTCCTCTGGGCAACCGCCTGGAGCTCTGGTGACTCAAGACCAAGTGACCCACCACGCTTCTCCTCCAGGCAGCCCCCTGTGTTCAGGAGCTGTCACTTTAAGTCCAAACAACTCACCACTCGCCTTCTCCTCTGAGCAGCCGCCTGGAGCGCTAATGCAGTCACTGCCAGTCCACACGACCCGCTGTGCTCCTCCTCCTCCTCCTCGTACTCCTCCGGGCAGGCCCCAGTGTTCAGAAGTGGTCTGAGTCCAAACAGCTCGCCACGCAGCCCCTTCTCTGGCAACTGCCTGTAGCTCTGGTGTAGTCACCTGAATCCAAGCCTCCGCGCTCCTCTTCCTCCTCCTTGTCCTTAGGGCAGGCCCCGGGGTTCAGAAGCGTCGTTCTGAGTCCAAACAATTCACCGCGCAGCTTCTCCTCTGGCAACCACCTGCAGCTCTGGTGCAGTCACTCCGAATCCAAGTGGCCACGTTCCTCCTCCTCCTCCTCAGGGCAGGCCCCGGTGTCCTGAGTCCACACAGCTCGCCTCGCCACTCCTCCCCCGGGCAGCCGCCGGAGCCCCAGTGGTGGCTCCGAGTCCCAGCGCTGTGCCGAGCGGCCTCCTTTATGGCGCTCCCAGCTGTCCCCATGCTCACTTATTTTTGAGCATTTATTATGTAACAAACACTTTATAAGATACTGTCTGGAAGTTAACAATAAAACAGATTTAACCCTGTTTTTTAGGGGACTACAGTCTGTTTGGGGAGGGAGGAAACAAAGCAGATACATGAATGAGTATATAAGTACAAATTAGGATGAATGCTCTGAAGGACATGTGGTTATCAGAATAACAGAGGAGGCTGCTTCAGAAATAGCCTTTAGAAGAAGCAACACAAGCTCAAAAGAGACTGGACATGGTTAATGTGGTGGCAAGCAGTATGGGGATTGGAATCTAATAGTCCGATCTTGGTTGGAAAACTTAGTAGCTACACAAGTGATTTGAATTTCTCACCCTCAGTTTTCTCATCTGTTAAATACAGTGGTAATAGTACTTAATTCGTAGGGATCTCATGAGGAATCAGTGAGGTAATCTACATATCTAGTATGTGTATGGCTTATTTTCAGTGCTTATTATGAGAGAAATGCACCCAGCAGCATATGAACATCCACTAGGTGTTGGCTTTGTGTGTACATATATAAATATGAAGCTATTTTGTCAATAGCTTACAGTATTATGATTAATACTCAGCTGTTGTTTACATATGGTTTAAGTGTGTGCCCCAAGGATTTATATTTGGAAGCTTGGTCCCCAGTATGGTGATGTTAAGAGTTAATGGAAGCTGTAGGAGATGGGACCTAGTGAAGGTCTTTAGGTCATTGGGAATGCTGCTTTAAGGACTTGATGTAGTTCTTAAGGGATCCTGGTTAGTTCCTGTGAGAGGGTCATGACAAAAAAGCAAGAATGTCTCCTCCCCAGATTTTCTGTCTTCTTGCCTTGCTATCTAATCTGTCCCTCTTTCATGAACTATTACCATTGAGATAATGTGGGCTTTCAACAGAGCTGAGCAGAGGGTGGCATCATGATCTTGGACCTCCAAATCCATGAGCAAAATGAATGTTTTATCTTTATAAAGTATCCAGCTTCAAGTATTTTGTTGTTGAAATGGAAAACAGACTAATACACACTCAATAAAAATCTTGCAGGATATGAAGAGGATGACCATGGGGCAAACTGCATTAAATGTTATGAAGGATATTATTTCAGGCAAAATAAAAAAGGATAATCTCACTGGATCTTAGTAGGTATGATCCCTTTGATTTTTTCACTCATAGCTATCAAAACTTTTCCCAGTAAGCAGGTCTAGAGTACTTGCCTTTTCTTTGAGGGCTTAACCATACAAGGAGGTAATACCATGAATCCTTCCTTACTAGATGCTGACTCTGGGAACCACAGAAAAAAATGTTGAAATGGTCAATTATTCATTAAGCATGGAACATTTCTTTAGTGCATTACAGTCCATGAACTGTGCAGTTTGAAAGCATCAAGAGGCTAAAAAAGTAATGCTGTGTGACCTTCGAGAACTCAACAATGTATATTAACAACAGTAATGGTAACATTATGATTATAAAAGCTACCATTTATTGAATATCTACTATGTTTAGAGACTACTATAGACCCTGTGTATACATTATCACATTTGATTCTTCAACCTAATGAGGCACATACTATTTTTTCAAATATGGTACCTGGGACACAAGTTAAGTGAAATGTCAAGGACCATATTGTGAAGACCATTGGGTCTGAAGCCAAACCTTTTTTTTTTTTTTTTTTTTCCCTTCACTCCTCTGATTTTTTTTTCTGCCATACTTGAGAGAATTCTTCATCTTTCATCTTACTTTTTTTTTTATCATATTTCATCTTGGTTTCCACTCCTTTTCCTAATCATTATAACTAAATGGAGGAAAATACAGGAGCAATTATTTTATTATTATTTTTTTCCTGTGTGTGCTTCTTTGTCTTTATCACACTTACCTTGCAAGAATCAGATGTGGAGTTTGGGTCTGTATTACCTTTCCCATATAAGCCTGAGAATTTTTCTTCATATTATCTCCAAATCCCCTTTTTTTTCCTTCAATCTATAGTTCCAAGTGTTTTGCTAATTAGGGTCAGATGTCCTTATATACATCTTATCTTTTAACATATAGTCTAATATAGAAAAGTAAGACGATTATGAAAATGAAGAATATAAAATAGATTTGTCTAAATTTTTTGACTATCTTGAGATCCCAAGATAGGCACTTGGATGATTGTGCTGGGTGATAGGGTTTCAATTATAATCAATACTAGCCTGATATATCACTTGAATTTTAATTTCTATGGTGTACAAAGAATATAGAACACCAAGATATAGTCATAATTCAATACGACTTTAGTGCTCATGAAACAATGATAATTTGTACTCATCATTATTGAGCTGCAAGTTTTTTATGCTTTTGCACAATTCATGAAATATGCAAACGAGAGTAGGTAGCATTTTAGAAGTGGCACAGCTCAGTTGGTCTCCCTGTTGTAGAGAAGTCAAGGAGAGAGAGAGACTTTGGCGATGGCTACCATGATTTGTTCTTCTGCATTTTAGCTGGGAAAGATCAAAATTGTTACTTCTTTCTCATCAGAAACCCTATTTGTGACATTTGCACATGTCTGTAAATCTGTTACCGATTACAGCTTTGAATTAAGAAAATTCCTATTTCTGCCCCTTTACTCATCTTTATAGGCCTCCATTTTTTGGCTGACCATTGATCCATTTCCTTTCAGCTCTGTTATTATGCTTTTCCAATGAAGATAGCCAAAATGATTACCGGTCTTTACTTCTACTTTGTGTTTTCCAGATATGGTTGTTGGCTGATTTCTGAGCAACGATGTCAGTGCAAAGTTATGACTTTTGCCAGTAGAAATGATGCGTTGGAGCATGACATTAATTTTCTCACTGTCTCTTAACTTATTGGACTATGTAATTCATGAAAACCTATAATACTATGAAAATTTTAAGACATTGCTTTTAAAAAGAAAGTATGGTTGTGTTGTTCTTTTAAAATACATTCAAAAATAGCAACTTTGTGCTAATAGTGAACTTGCAACTTCACATGTTATTTTATTTAATTTTATGTCAATTCCATGATTTTTTCCCTTTATACTTAATTTAGAGATGAATAGGTAGCACAGCAGATTGTGAGGCTTCAAGATTGCCTGAGTTCAAAACCTGACTTCACCTGTTCATTATATGGCATCAGTGAGTTAATAAGGGTTTTAAGTCTCAGTTTGTACTAAAGTGGAGGTAGTACATTTTACCTAACTCTAGAGTTATTCTGAGGATTCAATGAGATGAATATAAAAATTCTTAGCATAGTGTCTGATAATATAATAAGAATTCAGTAAATGTTGCCTATTATTATCATTGCCTAAGATTACAGAACTAATATGTGGTGGATCTGAAATTTGAATTCATTGTTCTTTATCTCAAAAGTCTCTACTCTTATCAGGGTTCTATGCCTCCAGAAACCAGTTATAAGTCCAAGATGATCTGTGAGCAATTACACCTGATACTTGTGTGAGTTTTGGTGGCTTGAAACTGTTATCTTGAAAGCCTTCTCCCTGTCAGATCGATTCTCCACCTAGCAAAGTAATCCTCAAAATACATAAATTGGATCACCACATGTTCCTCCTGAAACTATTTCAATGGCTTTACATTGTTCCCAGGACAAAATTCAAATTTCTTATCATAGCCTAGAAGGCTCCACTTGATCTGGCATCTTCCCTGTGTCTTTCAACTTACACACTTTTTCACTCACTCTGCTGAGCAATACTGTCCTTTCAGTTTCTTGAATTTGATCATGAATTTTACATATGAATGTTCCCAATAACTGGAAGAATCTTTCCCTCAATATACTCTTGGTTAATTTTCATTCATTCTTCAGTCTTCAGCTCAAATGTCTCATTCTCAGAGTGAACAAACATGACCACACCATTCCCTTAGCCTTCTAACTTCAATAAATGCCATCCATACTGCAAAGCACTTACTATAGGTGCTAATTATGTATTTATTTATGTTTATTTGCCTTATAGGCTTTTCCCAATATACGACCAACTTGTGAGAGAGGAAAGTATATCTGTAAGACACAACACGTGTAATGATATCTGTATGGCACAACACTGTATAGGCTGAAGTCTTATTCTTTCTGAGCTTCCTTACTTGTTCTACCATATGAACAAGTCTGAACTTCTATGAGGTGTGCACCTGTGTGTTGTGTGTATGTGTGCACATAGAAAGTCTTATGGAAAAATGTCATGCCTATGTATTTATATATAACTCTACCAATTTTAACCATGTTTAATTTACATTTTTTTTGGAGGGGGTACAAGGGATTGAACTCCAGGGCACTCCACCACTAAGCCACATCCCCAGTCCTATTTTGTATTTCATTTAGAGACAGGGTCTCACTGAGTTGCTTAGTACCTTGCTTTTGCTGCAGCTGGCTTTGAACTTGTGATCCTCCTGCCTCAGCCTCCTGAGCTGCTGGGACAGGCATGCACCTCTGTGCCTGCCAATTCACATTTTTAATTACAAAACAACTGAACTGCAGCAGAAGACCTCTCTATTCAGAGACAGTAATTGATTTAAATTTGGTATTTATTATCCTTATGCATATTTTATATTATCATTATAGATGTATACATCTTAAATGACATGTAACATTTTAATAATATTTATAAATATCATAAAAAGGACTTATAGTGATTATATCATACTTAATTTACTATATTACATTTTATATTTTGGGGGGTCATGTATATCAATACTTTTAGCTCATTCATTTTCACTAATGTATAGTATGAAATTTGATAAATATACCAAATTTATTTATTATTCTGATGGTGGAAATTTATGTGATTCCCAATGTTTCCCTCTTTCTGTAAAGGAAATAATGAACCTGTTTTTCATATCTCCTTTTAAATCTCTGTAAAATTTCTCTAGGAGTTAAATGAGCATTTCTCCTGAGTTACAATTTTGCTAAATAAATTCTTTTAAATGAAAGAAGTGGATTTAATTTCTACCTCTCTGCTTTATTTCTTTCAGTGCCCTCAGAGTGAGCAGTGTGTATTGAGCAGGTGTGAAGGTGGCAGGAGGGATGTGAAGTCAGAAAGGGCAGAGTCAGTCATGCCCAAAGAGCTCATGGCAGGCTCATGGGCCAAGAAGCCGCAATACTGGGATCTGAGGAGGTGAGGGTGCTTGGAACCACCAGGTCAAGGGCTGCAGAGGTACACAGCACAGTCTAGAGATTTGTTACACACCCGGGGATTAAACATTGACTGCAGAGAAGGATTTATACAAATGGAAAAAGAGAATACAAGGAAAGAACCCTGAGGTGGTAGGTTGGAATTGGTGGTATATGTTTTACCCAGAAGAAGCAGGCTAGTCGGGACATGTTCTCATGGCAATTAAAGGGAGCAAGAAAGGGAAGGGAAATGTAAAATGTATTTTCAAGTCTCTGCTTGCATCAACTCTGCTAAGAAATCAGTGGCCAAAAGCAAGCCACATGTTTCTGTTCAGTCAGAGTGGGCGAAGACTGCAAAATTTACGGGCCATAGGCTTGTGAGGACATGACTGTCATCAGTTTACTTCTCCAGAAGGCTGAGCTAGAATCACACACACAGCTCTATTCCCCCTCATACAGGTATTGGCATAAGCAAGTGTTAAAATGTTTATGTTCCCTCTACTTGTTTTGATTATGGTATTATGTTTAGTGTATCTTATTGCTATTTCTATTATGACTTTAATCTTTTTTTTTTTTTGATTTATTGACTTTAGGCAGTTTCTATTTATTTCCTGATATGCAAATGAGAGCATTAGAGCAATAACCATTCTTTCCGTCATTATTCTCTTTATTTGTAAGTAATTTTTTTCTATTGTTATCCTATTTAAGTTAAAATTTATCTTAATATTTATCAGTTTTATACCCATGCGTCTTTTATATTTCATCAGTTGATTTCTAAAAACTGAAACTCACTGCATATAATTCACAATTTTTTAACGTATACAATTATTCATTGTAAAATCAGAAAATGTGTTTATCTTAGAAAAGGAATTATTACCTAGTGTCATTTAAATTCTGTGGTAGGGGAATAGTCTCAGCATCCCATTTTAATAAAATCCCTTTTCAAAGCTTTTAAGCCTTTTTCCCCTTCTTCTGGGTCATGCTTAAGTATATGTTTCACATTGTCCTCTTTCTTGGATATTTTTTTTTCATTTGGTGGAGAAACTTGTTGAATAATTTCTTTTATTCATAAAGTATGTGTGGGTTTTGAAGTACCTAGTTCTTGCCTGTCATTAAGTGTCTTCACTCTTTTCTCCTACTCACTTGATATTTTTCAGGCACATAGTTTTGGTCTAGACTCTTTTATCTCCTTGAAAAGATTGAGGAGAATATTGTATTATTTTCTGCTATCCAGGTTGTTAAGTATGCATAATTATCCTTAAAATTATGAAATTTCACCTAGTTGTAGGTGTTTCCATTTTTTTAAAAAAAATTTTTTAGTTGTAGATGGACACAGTACCTTTATTTATTTATTTTTATGTGGTGCTGAGGATCAAACCCAGGGTCACACATGTGCTAGGCAAGCACTCTACCACTGAGCCACACCCCAGCCCAGGTGTTTCCAATTTTTATTTAAGTATTCAATTTGTCCTTCAACATAATAGATTTCTGACTTTCTTTAGTATAAGGAGATTAACTCTTATTGTTTTTTGAACTGTTCATTGTCATAGTTTCTACTCAATAGATATTTTATTAGATAAGTAATGAGTATCAAATATTTGACCACAATCTAACATAAGAATTACATTATGTATACTACTCAATATGTACATGTGTGTTACTACTATAGATGCTACACTCCATTTGTCTTAATCAGATTTCTGCTGCTATAACAGAACACCTGAGACTAAATAACTTATAAACAATAGAAGTTTATTTTGGTTCATGATTCTGGAGACTGCAAAGTCCAAATGTGTGGTGTTGACTTCTGTTCATATTTTGAGGGACTCCTGCTGCATCATAACATGTCAAAAAAGGCAAGCAAGTCCATGCATAAGAGGCAAAACACATGGTTTTATTAAAAACCAACTCTTGCAGAAACTAATTCAGTCTCAGGAAAAGGAGATCTTATTCCCATGAGGTGGTATTCATCTTTTCATAAGAGTGGATTCCTTATGATGCACATGCTTCTTAAAGATCTCATCACCTCTCAATAGATGAAGGATGAAGCCTCAACATGAATTTTGGTGGGTACAAACCATTTAAATCATAGCACCATAGCTGGGCATTGTGGTATATGCCTATGTCCTCACTACTTGGGAGGCTATTCAAGGCCTCCTGGGCAACATAGCAAACAAGCAAACCATAGCACTGATCTATCCCATTAGCTAGCTAGCTTTCTTGCTTTTCTTTATTTCTAATGCTGATTATTGAGGGCTAGTTTGGTATTATGATCATATTAGTATGATTGGGGTGTTATAACGAAATATCATAGACTAGGTGACTTGAACAACAGACATTCATTTCTCACGATTCTGGAAACTGAAAGTCTCGGGATCTGGGTGATAGTATTCCAGTACCTAGAAAGGACATCTGAATGGTGACCTCTGTGCTATAGCCTCACATGGCTGAGAGAAAAAGAGATATCTCTTGCATCTTTTTTTTTTCTCTGTGTGGTAGTGGGGATTAAACCCAGGTGTGCTCTACCACTGAGTTACATCCCAACCTTTTTAAATGTTTTTTTTTTTTTTTTTTTTTGAGATAAGATATTGCTAAGTTGATGAGACTGGCCTAGAACTTGCAATCCTCCTGCCTCAGCCTCCCAGATCACTGGGATTACAGGTATGTACCCCCACTCCCAGATTCCTGTCTCCTTTTGTAAGAGCACTAATTCCCACATAAGGGCTCATGACCTAATTGTCTTCTAAAGGCTCCTTCTCTAAATCCCATCACGTTCGGCATTAGGATTCCAAGTATGGATTTCGAGGAATACAATTCAGTTCATGACAAAGACCCAATAATAGGCTACATCCCCAGTTTGAACAATAATGTTTTTGATAAATGTGTCCTTTTGAACTATTTATCACATCTCTTAAATATTCCTTCACATATTTCAGTTCATTCCTTTTGCTATATATGTCATATTTTTAACTTTGTCTTTTGTTTTAATAAATTGATCTTAAGGTAGATTTGGCTTATTAATTTACCAATCAAATGAATTTTTAGTTTTCTTCAAATTTTGGATTTCTAGAACAAGTTTCCTACTTTTTGCATACTATTTTCATAGCAGCCTACTTTTTTTTTTTTTTTTATGACTGCAGTGCCTCTCTTTCCCTCTTTTAAAAGTCCATATGCGATTTCTATAACTTGAAATCCCCCATTTGAAATAGTACTATCAGTGAGCTTTTTAAAAATATATTCATTCCATTGAGCAATGATTACCACTAGATAATTCTAGAGCATTTCAATTACTCCCCCCCCAAAAGACCCTTTGCAGATTAGTCCCAATACTACTCTCCCCTAGTCCCTAGAAAACAATACTCTACTTTCTCTGTGAATTTGCTTCACCTTGATGGGTGAGTAGTGTCCCTCCCGTTATCAAATTTGAAGGTCAGCTGAAATGCAGGAAATCACACTAATCTTGACCAACTAGATGCTGCCTCCAGACACTTTGAATCTCGAGGAAGTAAAATAAAGATTGGAACATGCCAAGAGGCAGAGCTGCAGACAGCTAGGGAACCAGGACTCCAGCCTACTGGGGAGTGTGCACCTGCGGTAGACTCTGGGGGATGTTGCTATGGAGGATCTTGGCTGCATCTAACTTTCTTTGTTTCTTCTTCCCTTTCTTAAGTGGGCTCTGTGGCATTCCTGATGATTTTGTCAGCTATTCACTATCCTTCAAATTAATCAGCTTCTAATAAAAACAGTATAATTTGGTTTCTGTGATTTGCTGATACAAAAAAAAAAATTAAGAAAAGATAGTTCTCTAAATAAAAGTAAAATTAATTACATTAAAAACCTTAAATTATGAACAATGCAGTGTTTCTTAATTCCTACTTATGGTCCTTCCCTTCCTACATTTATTTCTGGATTATTTTCCTGAATAAATTAATTCATACACTTAATATGGTTAGCAAGACTTTTCCCCCTTTGTCCAGTTCTCCAATCAAATATTCAAGAGCTACCCAACTGTGTGATTTGGAACTATAAAATCTGTGTCTTCTCACTGAACTTCTATTCATACCTCTTACATAGTCCTCAGCTTTCTGCCTCCTTGTGAACCACCAGAGCACAGATTTGACATAGAGATATTTCACTCTTCTATATTCCCTTACATATCCTAGACAATCACTGCAAGACAATTGATCTGCCATACATTTTTGTCTCCTTTATCCATACTCATTCCCCAGTTTCTTCTTTACATAATTCTCTTTGATAGAAGCAACTTAAAAATCTGAGGGTGTATATATCTTAGGATAGTAATTTCATTGTTGAATATTCACTAGTAATATTCCCAATGTTCTAGTGCAAACTTCTATAATTTATTGGATGGAATTATTAGCTCCTGCTACAGTTGTCAAATGACCCAAACTTTTAGGACCATCTGATGTTAGTCATCCTGCAAAGATTTTCTGTGCCATCTCTTTTATAGGAATTCTGGGAGGCTTATTAGTCACCAGATAGGGGAGAAGGAAAGTTCTGCCTTTTAATGTCCATGGGTATTGTTTCTGCTGTTACTCTTTGTTCCAGAAAAGAGTTTTGTGTTCCCAAATAGCAACAGCCAGATGGAACCCAGTGGCACCAACACCCTTTGGGGAAGAATGAACTCTCCAGTTTCCCCAGACTCTCCTACTTCCCACTGTCTTCCAGAAAGTCAGAGGTCAACTACAATTATCTTACCAGGTCAGCATTTGTCATTGTTGTGGTCTGCCTCTTCCCTGAAAGACTGAGTTTGTGAACTCTTACCCTAGGCCATCAATACAAAAAAGACTATTTATCATCTCAGTGATTCAGATATACTCTGAATCTTCTCCTATGTCTAGAAAAGGCTGGGTACTTCTCCCCCAATTCCCATGGTAAGAACAGGCTAGATTTAACAGCAAAAAATGCTTGAAAATGTAGGAAAAGTACAATGCTTTCATTTTGTTTTTTTTCCACCATGCTAAAAAGATGTGCATGAGGCACCTTCTGAAGAGCTTTTCCAGCTACCTTGACTTCACAGCAAGCCACCTTTCACTGGAGAGGAGCTCAAGCTTTCAGAGGGCTTACTCAACCACAAACATTTCCTGCCTGAAACGTCCACTGGTTACTGGATAATTATAAACAGCAGCAAGCTTCGGAGCACAGAAAATAGAATTCTAAGAAGTTCTCAGGAAAGGTTGCCAGCTGTCTAGGTGCCAGATTAGGCACCATATCACTGCAAAACCTTGCGGGAGAGAAACCAGCTGCAGTCGCAGTCCCTCTGAGGGTGACCAGATGCAGTTGCTGTCTGGTTTACTTTACTTTGGGTAGAGAAATTGTAGTGACAAGGATTGGCGGGAGTCTCTCAGGATTCCCTCATGCCACCAACAC
Organism: Sciurus vulgaris; assembly: GCF_902686455.1. Classification (NCBI taxonomy): domain Eukaryota; kingdom Metazoa; phylum Chordata; class Mammalia; order Rodentia; family Sciuridae; genus Sciurus; species Sciurus vulgaris. Next base: position 68,651,714 of record NC_136470.1, on the reverse strand, counting down.
AGGTGGCCAATTTGGGTTTCTGAGGAAACTTTTCTTCCTCAACCCTTTCCAGGCTGCCACTAGTAACCCACCGTTGAGGCCCTGCTGGTCAACAGCAGAACAAAAGATGTGTTTGTTCCCCAGGTGAGTGTCTACCACAATGGTAAGGAGCCAGAGCTGTGGTAGTTTCTTGTTGCATGCCTTTAGGTATATCCAGGACCTGGGCTAATAGAGAAGATGTTTATGTTGGTGCCAAGGTGCCCTTGTCAATTTTAGAGAAGAGAGAAACTTCAGTTTCCTTCCAAGTCCTCAACTGCCCTTTTCTGGAAGCCAACTAGTGTGGTGAATTACTCATTATTATAGTGCCTCAAGTCTCCATAACACCTTTATTTAAAGCCTCCTCATAGTTTCTGTATAAAACCTACCATGTTTGTGTACTTCAATTGTGTTTGCTTACAAGGGCAGGAAAAGAGATGCACGAGTCTAAAATTTACATCAATTGAACCACAGCAAGAGTGAACAAATTCTGGGCAAAGGTCTCCTTCCTCAGGCTGACCTCCTTTTCCCATTGTGGTTGCTTACAGAATAAACCCTAGAGTTTCAAAAGATTTCAAGAATCCCTTTGGAATTACCACAAGTATAAAGATTATTTGTTTTTACCAAATTACCTGTCAGCTTTTATGATCACTAATCCCAACCAAAAAAACCCTAAAGTAGTAGGCACATATCCCTCATGCAAATTGAATTACTCAGGTATTGCCACTATAATGCTGTGAGACAAACTTTTTCTAAAGATGGATAGTGTATTAACAAGCTTCATAAGATTGACTTAAGTTCTGAAGGAATACTGGAGCGAACCTGCTCAAGGTGAGGGACACCCTGATTTAACTTCAGGCTCCAGGTTAACCACAGGCGGCTCCACTTTGGATGGTGGTGGGGTACTGGGGATTGAACTCCAGGGCACTCGACCACTGAGCCGCATCCCCAGCCCTATTTTGTATTTTATTTAGAGACATGGTCTTACTGAGTTGCTTAGCACCTCTCTTTTGCTGAGGCTGGCTTTGAACTTGTGATTGTCCTGCCTCAGGCTCCTGAGTCACTGGGATTCAAACTTGTACCACCATGCCCAGCAGTCTTCTCCATTTGTTGCTTTGACCGAGTGATTGTCTGGGAGTAGTTCCTTGGTGAACGGCCAGAGCATAAGAGAGCAAAAGGAAACATGAAGCCTTCTGAAGACCACCTTACAACTCCAACGCTTTCACTTTCACCTACATTCCATTGGAAAAAGCCAGACAAGTGGCTGAATTCATCAGCACTGGGGAGGGAAAATGTACTCTGTCCACTGTGGGCAACGGGTTCCACAAAGTCACATGAAAAAAAGGACATGCATAAGTAATTCTTACACAAAAAGGGCATGAAGAGTTGTAAATAACAACTTATCAGTGAAAAACACAGGAAGAAAATCTCCCTGAAATGGTGGAAAAGAGGAAAGGACTCATTATTAAACAATGAAATTATAGACGTTAGGAATTTAAGTAGTTCAGCTTTGGAAAGGTGAATGTAATTAAAAGGAGCATGTCTTGAACAGAAGACAGCCAATTAGAGGATTTGAATGTTATTACAAGTAAGTTATTAACAACCCAAGTTTTACAAGTTATTAAAAAAATTTCCCCCAAAAGATTTATCAGTTAAGAAAACTCTGAAGAGAAAAAAAAGAAGAGAGGTTGAGTGAGTAAGTATGGGAAGGAGAGAAGAAAAAAATGACAACTTTAGTGAAGAAAGAGACAAATTGTATTAGTGAGAGACATCCTGGAAGGGGCAGGAGGTCAACATTCTAGAACCACTCTTTGTGAAGCAGACTAACTTGTCTCTAAGTTACAGAGATTCTTTTCAAACTTTTAAAAAAAAATTTGTCTGTTCTCAACATCTTAAGATTCACTGCATAAAGGCAGTAAAGTGACAAGAAATACAGAATCTTAAAGAAATTATAGCATATTCTGCTCAGATTGACGACCCAATGTCTATTCTCCCCTTCATTCTTATTAAGAGAATCCATTGTTCATGTGGGTGGCTATGTACCCAATTTAACATGTATATTTTTCAACTGTTCTTGCTGCTATGGATGAGCCTGTGACATAATTATGACTAACTAGATATAAGTTTTTGGGTGGAACTTTTAGGTAAGCTTTCACCAAGGGGGTACACTCATCTGAAATCTGTCTTCTGACCTTTCTGCCTAGACATAATTGCTGGAGACAGAGCAACTATGTTGAAATCACAGGTGAAAAGCATGAAAAAACAAGTCATTTCGCTGAGCAGAAATATTGGACCATTGCTCCTTGCTGGCATTGGGGAGACTCTGTGTCAGTCATACAATCTAACTCCCATACTTCTTATTAAGTGAGAAAAATAACCCTCTACATGTGGGTTAGCCTCTGCTGTTGCTTTTTTGATACTAGTACCAAATAAGTTCCCTAGGAGAGTGGTGGAGGGTTACTCTAAGTCACCTGATCAAATTTTCTTATTTTACAGTGAGTGCAATAGCAGTTCTAAAAATTAAAGTGATGTCCTCAAGGTCAGGTAGCTGGATGTTTCTACAATCCTTTTAGCACTGTCATCCTACTACTGGGACTAGAGAACCATGAGTGAATTAACCCCAAACAGTATCCAATCAAAAGGACCCACAGCATAACCACATTCTGCTTCAAATCCCTGAATTCAAAGCATGTTTCTGCCCATGTTAATAGGAGCTTGAGCATGCCAGGCTCTTCTGAATTCATAGGCCAGAGTCAATTGACCTACAATTGTATTGACATTCCCTGTGCTCTTCTAAAAGAACCAAACAGGGGACTTGCATAATTATGGACAGTCATGCCAAGGCGAGTCTGGCATTTTGGAAACTCTCCTATGTATGCTAACAGCTAGAAGTGGTAGTGGTTCAGGGAAGCCAGGACATCTCCCTCCATTTCCCAGAAGGAGCAGCAGCTGGAAAACCAGCTGGCTTCACACTTAAGAGGTGTTCTTTGAAGTCACAGGTGGGTTTTATCGGTCAGGAGCACAAGCACCAAAAAGCATTATGAGATCAGCATCATGGTATGAGGGCTAGAAGTTCATCTGCTGATTGGAGTTGAGGAAACCCTATTCAGACACATCACTCTCTCCTTTGAAACCACTGATTAAGGATCTTTACAAAGGAATCTATCACCCCCTATCTTTGGGACTTTTAGTGAAGTAAATTTTATGCTTCCAGCTACTGAAAAGAGTCTAATGCCATGGCCTGAACCCTAACCCTATGTGTGCACACATACACACACTTGGGGGCCCATCGTTCACATTTACATTATGAAACTTTGAGCATATTTAACGTTCTCCTTTTGCCAAACAGAGGCTACTATCTCCCATTTGGGGGAAGAGTGGGCAAGAGAGACATGTCTCTAGCTTTCTAACTGCCTCACTCAAATTCTTATTACAAATAGCTGTAGTTTTCTTACTGACATCAGTTAAAAGGCCTTTCAATTGAAATTGTCGAAGTGACAAGATAAACGGGTACATTTATCTTAAAGCTTTAGAAATACACAAGGGAATGAGTCTCTAGAAGAATTAGAAAGAAGCCATGAAAATCCTTAGATTGAGCTAAATATGCAAATGCAGTGAGTTTACTCAATTTTAATTTACTTACAAGAAAATCGAAACACCATAATGGTCAGATTCAAACACTGTTTTCTTCTACTTTTTTTTTTTTTAATTACCAGAGTTTTTTCCTCCTTCCTGTCTTCACTTGCATATCTGGTCAGTTATTAGCTAGTATTTTTTCCCTTTGTACATTAACTCTTTTAAATGTGCTTGAAGCTGCTATTAGTGAGAACTTGATGAATTTAAGTTCTGGCAGTGATTCTCATATTAAAATACTAAAGAGAAAGCACACAATAATCTCACAAATAAAAGAACATTTCAGAATAAATTAAGAATATTTTATATATTTAGAGAAAAAAACCCTTGTTTTTGAAGGACAAATCAAATTGTATAATGATAACTAAGAAGCGAGGTTGGAGGTATGCATGGTAATGAAAATATTTTCTTTGGAAGAATAATGAGAACTCCAAACTACTTGAGGTCTCCCTGTCTCTGAAAGCTTCCTGAATAGCATTTCCAGATTTAGAAAATAAAAAATGCAGAATGCCAAGTTAAATTTGAATTTCAGATGAACGATGAATTGCACAGAATATAATCATACTAATAATGATTTGTTGTTATTTGAAATTCAAATTTAAACCAGTGTCCTGCATTTTTATCTTACAACCCTATGCCCCATTGACTCTCCTTTTTGGCCATTGAAAGTCTCCTGAAGTCTTTGGTCCTCCTGTCTCCATCAACAGTTCTTACTGAGATAGAAGGGTATCCTGTTAGCAGTAATGATATGGTTCTATTTAGGCCCCCAGAAAGGGGCCCAGGGAGCTAGTACTCCTCATTTTGCACAGTTTTTCCAGAATTACAGTTTTATTTAAATTTAAATTAAAGATTCTCTCGGAGTTTTTACTGAATTTTTGCAGGGCATACTGAAATAAACACCTAGATATTGAGTCATTCATAGTAATACTTAAAATCATGGAAAAGTTATCCTTTCCTGATAAAATTTACCTATATTCTAAGATTTTATTTCACAAATGAAGTTGTTTTTTTTTTTTTTTTTTTTTCTCCACCCCAAGTGAAACATTTCTTTAGTGAATAGGGATGACCCCACTTTATTAAAAAGTCCTTGCTACTAGTCAGACTCTTAGAGAAATATGTTCTATTTTTTTTTTCCTGTAAGAAGGAGTCTAGGTTATTGATTCCATGCAAATACTAGAAAATCTTTGAACACCACACTAAAGATGATGAAATGGGTTGTCCAGATAGAGGACTGGCTAAAACCTGTAGGGTAATTGAAATAAATAAACTTTTAGCTCTTAGTGGCTTCTAACCACTGCTTACCAAAATTCAATGAATTAAGAAACACAGTGAACAACTACAATACCTGAAATGATTATTATACCTAAAGGATTATTAATAAATGATTATTATACCTAAAGGATTATTATTTTGGGGTTTTTGTTGTTGCTGTTTGTATGTTTGCTTTTTTGCCTATGGTTTTGGCTCAGATCAATGTCTTCTATTTATCTTAGTCAATATTATTCTCAATTACTTGTATTTAGGTTGTGCTTACCTGAAAATTAACTAGGGGTGCCCAAAAAAGGTATGAAAAAAACAGACATGTATTGCATACATGTTTCAAGTTATTAGCTGTGAGTTGTATCATGTAGGGGTTATTAAAAATTAGACATAAGATGAGTTTCTGTGACTATGAAGATATTATATTCTATCAATATTATTAATGCAGCAATATTTACCTTTTTGAGTTCTTTGCCACCTTTTTATATATTATTTTTTAGTCGTTGATGGACCTGTATTTTATTTATGATTTATATGTGGTGCTGAGGATTGAACCCAGTGCCTCACACTTGCTAGGCCAGCACTCTACCACTGAGCCACAACCCCAGCCCAAGTTGCTTTACCACATTTTGAGTTGAGTTCACCATCAGCATTTCTAGGTGGTGTAGAGAGATGCTACGGGAGTATACCATGGGGCAGCTAGAAGATTTCAAGCTGTCACTCTGTGCTCATATCCTCATGCAGTAAACAATAATCTATATCTTTTCTTGCATTTAAAATCATGTGGCTTAATAATCACTGTTATCAAATGCTTGCACACAGCCTATGCACCTATACTTTAACCAGAGAAGAAAATTTCTAGTATTAACAGGCATCTAGGATATGGAAGCAAATTGGTAATAGAGGAATCGTCATTATAGTGGTATCTAGTAGACAAAGCTGTAGAGCCTTCTGAATTTAGCATACATTGAACTAAAGGATGTGGCAGAGGTCAGGTATCACTGGGTAAACAGGAGGAACAAGAGTGATTTGAAATATAAAGAATAAATCTGAATTCTTTTATGATAGTAATTACAGAAAATATGTGTGTACACTCAGGAATGCACATGTTTGTGTTTTTACTCAACGTGTCGGTTGAATTTAAAAACAAGTTGAAGGCAACCCAACTTACAAATAAAGAAAAAACAAACAGCAACACAGAACCTGTACAGTACCAAAAAAGCTTCTAAAAGATTCTCAATTATGGTGAAAAAAAATCTGCTGCTTAGAAGAGATGCACTTAAAACACAATGACACCAAAGAGATGAAAACACAAATTAATACCAGAAAAACTCAAAAACAAAAGATTTTAACATTTAAACAAAGACAAAGGAAAATTGTTCATTTCTTCAGTAACAGTAAAATATGTACCAAGAGGTTCTCACAGAACATCAACCCAAACAAGACAATGAAGTGCACAGAACACCAATTTATTCTGATAAATGATACAGTCCACAATAAAGATATGAATGAAAAAGATTTATGTCCTAATGATAATTATAGTAAAATACATAATACAAAGAACTAGTATGTAGATGAGGAGATCAAGAACACAAATCTCTGTAAGTTCTTTATAAAACAAATAATAAAAATGATGATCTAAATAATATATTTAATATAATTTATCTATTGAATGAGATAAAGCATATACATATAGGTATCTAATTTGATAGTAATTATACAGAAGATATGTACTTCATGGCCTTGTTTTTTTACAGTAAATATTTTAAAATTTTGAAATACAGAAAATGTATAGAATACATTTACTGCATAAAATTAGCAAAAAACTAAAAATTTTAAAAATATCTGTCAATATAATCTTATCACAACATTAAAACAGGCAAACACACCCATAAAATATTCCCATGAATAACTTGAGAGTTTAAAAGTTAAATTGCAATTCATAATTACTAACATTCGTTAAGTATTCATTATATGTCAGGCACTGGACAAAGTACTTTAGATGTACTATATACTATAACCCAAAATCATTTATTTAAAATATTTGCCCAGGGCTACACATACATCCTTACCACAATTTATTTTTTTCCTAAGCACTAACTCACTTCATGACATTAGGTGACATATTTGTGTGTTCATTTGTTCATTGACAGGACCCACTGGAATATAGGCTCCAGGAGGGCAGGGTGTGGCTTGTCTTTTGGCCAAGCATCCCCATCAGTGCCTTGGCAGGGCAGATTCTTCTAAATATTTGCACATTCTGTGGGGTAGATACTATCATCACTATTAATTTTGTATGAGAAAAGCAAGTTATAGAAGGGTTAAGAAACTAGTACTGAGAAATAGCTACGGAGAGACCAGAGTTTGAATTATTGGACATATGAAACTCTAGCTCTTAATCATTGCATTGCATATGTTTTGAGAATATAATAATGATAAAATAACAGTGAGTTAAATTTAAAAAATACTGACTAAAATTAACTTCATAGAAAAACTGTAGCTTAAATGTTTTTATTATCAAAGAAGAAAAAAATGAAATGCAAAAAATGAAATGCAATAAATGTTGCATTGATTTATGATGTCAGAAAAATAAAAACTACAAAAACAGATGAAACAAAATGGAAGTAAAAATATAAATGAATGTCACCAATTTCTGTAAATAATAGTAAAATTTAAATGTCAAACAAAATAGTTTTTAAACATAAGACAAAGAGATTATATTATTAATTCATAAAACGTGTTTATGATTCAGTAGTAATATACTGCCCAGAGGAAAAGAAAAAAAGATTTCAATCTAACCACTGAATGTAGCACTACATATCATTTTAAAAGAAAATGGCAATTAAAACAGTAAATTAATTTACAAGTGTTAGCCAAAATTGTCTCACAGGTAAAGCCACGGCCTAAATATTTTCATTACAAATTAAAAGTAACAGGAAAATCAATAAACCATTTTATACTGGTCAGAGGACATGATTTCAGGCATTTAACAAAGGAAACGCAGATAATATACAAGCCCGTCCCTCTGTATTTCATGCGGTAATTGCAAATTAATTATTCATACAATAATTATCAAATGTATGGATAGTCCAACTGTGCTGAGGATATTAGGAATCAGGCACTTTCAAGTCTTTGTTTGTTAAAGTGAAATTGGAATGTCCTTTTTCAGTGCCTTGTATTGTATGCCTTAAAAATATTTATACTCTTAAACAATAATACCATTACTGAGTTTCTGTAAGTGAATAAACGAAGATGTTGTTGAAGGTTTAAATCAAGAATGCTCATTTCAACATTATTATAAAATAGTCAAGAAATTAGAAAGAACTGGGCATGTATTCTCAAAATTATCCAATCAAATCTGCATCTAGGGCTCATTATTAGCAACCAAACTGATTGTTGTAATGTGACAGAAAACACAACATTCCTACCACTCAGGGATTGTTGTCCGATAGTGATTTAACTGCTTAGCTAGCTGGCCTATCCAGAGACTCACCATGCCCTTTCATTACAAGGTGATCAGGATGATATTGTTAAACCTCAAGGTCTGTCCACATCCCAGTTCTCTAACATCATGGCTGAGCCCTTAATGATGTTGCTCTACTTACCTCTCCCACGTTCACTTTTATACTTTCCCCTCCTCTGTGTCTAGACACCCTGAACTCTTCCTATCCCACAAGGGGACAGATCCGCTTTGCCATTTGGACCCTGGCATATCAGTTTGCCTGTACCACATTTCTTTGCCTGGCCTCCTCAGCCCTACTCTTCCTTCAATGTTTGTTTCTAATTTCAAAATGATACAAACTCTAATTTCAAAAATAATACAGATTAGCATTTTGCTCAGCCATAAAGAAGAACAAAATTATGGTATTTTCTAGTAAATGGGCAGAACTAAAGAACATCATACTAAATGAATTAAGCCAGACTCAGAAAGTTGAGGGTCAAATGTTTTCTCTCATATGTGGGAGCTAGAGCCAAATAAGTGGGAGAATAAATCCCATGAAAATAGAAGGAAATCAATGAAATAAAGGAAGAGGTTTGAGGAAGGTCAAGAAGGATGAGAAAAGTGAGGGACTACAGAATGAAATTGACCAAATTATGCTATGTACCTACATGAGTATACCACAGTGAATTCCACCTTTATGTTTGTCTATAAAACAATAAATAGTAGGAAGACCAGTAGAGTATAGGTAGGGGAGAAGAGATAGAGAAGAGAGGTAGGGAGGAAGGGAGGTCAAGAGAAAGTACTGGAGATATAAATGGAGAAAATTGTATTCCATACATGTATGATATGGCAAAATAAATCTATTATGTATGACTATAATGCACTAAGAAAACATTTAAAAAACAAGTGGAAAAAAATAAAACAAATTCTAATCTTATTAAATATTTACTACTATACACCTGTCTCTGTTCAGTAGTAATTACTATCTGAGTTAAATAGTATTAACATGATTCCAGTTTTAAAACAAAACAGAATAGAGAGGTTAAATAACTTGCCCCCTCATATTCAGCTAGAAATGAGGAAGAACTGTCCTTGAATGTAAAGAGACTGACTTCTGAATCCAAGATTTTATCTGCTAAACTATATCATTTCTCAGCTGAGGAAGCTTATTCTTTTTCCAGATTTTCTAAAAAATGCTAACATAGATTTAGTTAGATACTCATAAGATACATATAGTAAAACATTTCTGAGAGCTAAATGTAAGAAAAAGCCTTTTTTGATTAATTATAACTAATCAAGATTAATGAAGTGATACAAGTCCAAATGAAAAATTTTACTAATCATTAGAAGATAATTTTATAAAAAAGTGTTGATAGTATTAGAACAATAATTAGACTGCCAAAAAAACCCATTGTGAAAATGTTAAAATTGGCATCAGTGAAATGGAAAATTTTCCTTAATTTTAAATATCATTACTTGCTGCAATGCTCACCTGATACAATGGTGGTCTGTCAAGAATTTCTTAAAAAGAAGAAAAGAAAAACTCTTTGTCTGAAACAACTCAACTTTTATCTAATTTGATATAGAATATAATTTTACAAGTTTTTAGTATTTAAGTTTTGGAACTCCAAGTTCCATGAGGATTGATGGAAGATGTGTCCTTTTTTTTTTATTTTTTTTATGAGTTTCTCACTTAAAATTCCCAAAATTTCAGTAAGGATCACTTACAGGGAAAAAAGAATTACAGATATCAGAATGTTTATAGAATTGTTTGTACCTGTTGTCTTTTTTTTTTTTTTTTTTTTTTTTTTCTTGTGTTGCTGATAATGTGTCTGCTACTATCTAACGTGGGAGGGTAGGTTATGAAGAGCAGTCTATTCACATTTTGGGTTGAACATTTTTGGAATGGTCTGTATGCCTGATTTAATGGAGTAGTATCTCTGCACCCACTCATCTCTCTGGCTCTTTTCCAGACAATGTGGTGGAGCTGCCTCCCTGTAAAATACCTCAGCTCCCACAACTAATGAAGGTAAAACCTCTGACATTTCAGTCATAATGCTGTACTAAACACACCCACAAACACAGGTCAAGGTATGTGTTCACAAAGTTGTATGTAAAATTTATAGTGCTACAAGAAGTCAGAAACTATTAACCCAGTAGGTGTTAGCAGGCAGCCCTAACAGGGATATGTTTGTGCTTACCAATGTTAGACCAATGATTTGGACAATAAGCCGGGAGTGTGTAATATCTGTACCTGAAAATCATTTACGTCTGGATTAAAGAGTTTGATTTGAATACATAAAATTATTTATGATCTTTTCCAAATCTCTCACTCTTACTAGCGACAAAGTGAAATCAGGAACCACTAATCCTTTTTTCTACATATCTTCCTCCCCATCTTCACTGTACTGAGATAGGGCCTTGTATGTACTAGGAATACACTCTACCACTGAGCTACATCCCTAGGCCTTTTTTATTTTGAGACAGGGGCTCACTAAATTTCAGGACAGTTTTGAATTTGTGGTTCTCCTCCTTGGCCTCCAGAGTGTCTGGGATTACTAGTTCCTATATACTTTTCAGATAGTTTTTAGTGATTCATGTTCCTTTAGCAATAAACACTGCCAAACTTCACCCAATCTGTTAGCCATACCAGACACAGAACTTAGCCCAACCAAACCACACTAGTGTTAAGAACACCATCTTCAAACATGTGTGGAGCCTAGATAAGATACCCTGATGCTCAAAACTTCATTTGTTGTGTGCCTTGATGACCTTCAAGGTTCCATGTCCACCAGGCTATAACCACTGCTCACAGTCATCCTCCCCTTCCACCATGGCACTATGTGTGACTGGGCTTCTAGATATGACTACGTTTCAGCTTTATGGTCCAGTGATTAAGGGATCAGTATTTGCAATCAGACTGAGATGGGTTCATATCTTAGCTCCAACCAATTAAATGTTATGTAACCTTGAACAAGTTCCTTAAGTATTTTGTACTTTAATTTCTTTTTATTATTAATATTTGCTTGTTTGTTTTTAGCAACTAGGAGTTAGCATTTACTCAATGCTTCATACATGCTAGGGATTCTTTGAAGTTCATCATACTATCTCATACAAGCCTTCTGAGGATAATTGGAGGTGGGTAACTTTTTATCCCCATATTGTTAAAATTCATTCTGGGGGTCAGCCTCTTAAATCTTCACTTTACTACATCCTCTAATTGGTGCTTAAAATATTGTTTTTAGAGAGTGAATGAAAGAAAAAATTCATCTTTTTTTTTGCAATGCCTAAAATAGTGCCTGGAATATAGTCCTTACTAAATCATATGATTATTAATATGCCTCAATTTCTCGATTCACATTTCAGATTCCTTTCTTTTACTGGGAATTCTGAGCATCAAATTTCTCCCTGGAGTCCTGACAACCTCTAAACTCCCTAATTCTGTCCAGCCTCAGTTTTCCAAGATCCAGGCCCTACCTTTATCTTCTGTGATCCTGCTTTAAAGTTATGGATGCCCCCAACATTTGGGTTTATCAAGTTTATCATTGATTAAAAATATTACCACTTTCTTCATATTATTAACTTATTTCCATGTGTCACCAGTGCCTCAGTGTTGATCAACCCTCAATTAGACTGCCCAGAATCTTGGACACAGGGAAGCTGGTTAAACCCCTTAAGGTCAAACCTGAAGAGTTCAGCACCCCAGCCCTGGCCCTTGTGGTTTTTGTGAGCTCCTCCTTCAGAAGACCTCGCATTCAAGATCCCGCAATTCACCCTATCTGCGGCAGTATAGCTAATTATTTAATTTGGATGAAAGAATATGAAAGAAGCTATGGTAGAAATCACCCAAAAATCGGGCTTAATTTTACTCATTTCAACCATGCTAGCAGAATTTCATGTTTCTGCAGACACAGATAATACCTAGGACTGTCAAATGTAGAAGCCTTTGCACACAGCAATTTTTTTTCCTTATATATCTCTGTCATACAAATCAGATGCAAGACTTTTTACAGTGTCCTATTGTAGGAACAGGGATTTAATCACATTAATATCTTAAGAGGACTTCTTAAGAAGGTGAGTCACTTAATCTTTCTGAACCTCAGTTTCCTCATTTATGAAATGAGGATAATATGAGGATCTAATATAATGAAGATAATTATGCAGTGATCAAGGACGAAAATTATCGGCTTAAAAGCTGTGGGAAGCAGAAAGCAGAGTGGTAGCATCTCCTTTGTCAAACATTGTCCTTGCCTTATTTGAAACTAGAGAGAGAGATGTAGAAAATGGTCCTACTCTCCATTAAGAGGCAAGAAGAATAAAATTGAAAGGCAGATAATAGATGGCAGCAAGGCCTCCCTAACTTCCCTCTGAATTTCTTACAAAACACAAGAAACCTTCCTTTGACTCATCTTCTGCTACTTTAATGTAAGCCTTTGTTACTTTTGGCCTTCACAATAGAATTACTGAAGAGCCTTTTACTTTTCAAAGCTTTTATTATTTTCTTAATCACCACAAAGAGCTGCTTCAAACTTGTAGCTGTGTTTCCCCTCTTCCTAAAGTTGATCCTATTTAATTTTTAGTTGAGGTCACTTCTCATGCACTACCCCTCATTGCCCAAGTTCACTGAGTACCTTCTCTGTGCTCTGTTCTCTGCTAGCCAGTGTAGAGTTAAGAGAAGGAATAGAAGGTCCTTACCACTTGGTTGTGATATAGCCTGTAAGGTAAGTCTTACCATTTTCATTTTGTAAATGAGCAATCCAAGGCTCCAAAAGGTAAATGACTTAGCGAAGTAATCGCTAGTATGGGGAAAAGTCAAGATGGGAATCTAAGGTTTTGTGACTTTAAAGGCCCTGAGCCAAGATATGTATTGTATGTAGCTTGGGAGACAATCATTTTAACCCAAAAAAGAGAGCATGCTTAGGTTCACTGGTGAACGAAATACTCTAGTGAGAATAGGAATCAGTCTGTTCAAGTTCATGATGAAGTTTGAGAAGAGGAAGTTTGGGACAACACACAGAGGTCTGGTCATGATGGAATAGAGTGGAATTAATATTAACCTGGGGTTAACCATCAAGAGCCTGTGGGAAAGAGTGACTGGAGGAAAGTAAAAAGTGCTCTGGCTAGAGAGGGAAGTGGGGTTAAGCAGGAATGGAGTGTGGTAGAGGTTGTGTTTCAAGTTTAGAGAGGAGAAAAAGGCCACTTCTTCCTCCCTTTGGGGAACAAAGCACATAAAATTAGGCAGAGGGAAGTTAGGACAACTTTTTGAATGCCCATTGCATTGTCTTGATTTTCTCACGTAAGTGGGAGGAATGCCTGTCATCCTTTGAGGTCCAGGGCACAAAGACATCCAAGACATCTCTTTAGATCTGGGAGTTTGAGAAAAGCTACTTGAAGCATAATGGTAAGCAAACTGGAATAAAAGTTTTGCTGGGAAGTGACAGTTGAAATAAGCACAGAAAATGTCCTTCCAAACCAGGTCTCTGGGGTCTATCATTTTCTCCTTGCAGCACTCAGAACCTGGGAAGGAGGGGACCAGCAGGGAATGTGAACTGATTGAGGTTATGGAGTACGCAGAGATAGTCAGAGGCCTTGGGCGCTCAGCTGGGACAGTGGCAGCAACTGAGGCCCTGAGGCTGGCCAATGGACCTGCCGCAGCAGGCATGCAAATGCCCAGAAGACTGCTTACTTACAGAGATAGGGTAGGGGTGGAGGATGCAAAGGTGAGAGGGTTGTGAACAAGAAACAGACCCATTTGTTGGATGACTCAAAAATCCCCACTGCCCAGGCCCTTAAGATCAAATCCTCTGACCTTTGTCATGTTGATAAATGGGGAGAAGATCATCAGGCTCACAGTATACAGTTGAAAAAGGAGGCGGTCTTTCCTTCTTTGTACTTTTTTTATTTTTATTATTTTTCTTGTCAGTATTTAATTGCCACCTTTATTTCCTTTGAGAATCAAGACATCTGCTTTCCCAGTTGAGAGGTACAGTGCATGGAGAAGACAAAGGAAAGATGAATACATTTTGCTCCCCCATGAGTCACTTTCTTTATCCTCCTCCTCTCTCCCCCTCCTTTTAATTATTCACCACCATCCTTTTTCTTTATTCACTTATCCTCTCATCTCAATGTTCATGTCACATTGTTATTCTTAAATCATACTCACTGGAGGGGAGAGAGCGTTGTCTAAGACCTAAAATATGGAGGTTACCGATTTATAATGCACGTATGTAAAACAGAGCTCGGCAGTGTTCGCTGGCCTCTTCAATACCACTCCCGGATTCTGCACCAGAGCTGAGCACAAGGACATGAAAGTTTTCCATTAGCCTCCCAATCTTTCTTTCTCTCTCTACCCCTCCCACAGATGAGGACCTTTGAGCACAGACGTTCATAAATTAAAGTGTGTTGTTAATTATTCTCAGACACCAGGAGCAGTTCTTTCAAATAGAACATATATTAGACTTCAAAAAGAAGTTCTATTTCTAGCTCTTTAACACGAACTCGTCAGTGGATTTCTAAAGAAGAAATAAAAGAGATTTAAAAAAAAAAACATAAATATAAACATGCAGAAAGATTTCTACATGATATAAACCAAATATCCCATTTTTTTTTTTGCACACTGTTATGAGGGTGTTTTTGTCGCAAGAAACAACTGAAGAGTAAAACAATGAAGCATTTAGTCTGAGGTAAATCAGGGTGGGGTGGAGGATGAGGTCATTTCTTCCTAAAGCACTAGCATTCCTTCCTCTCTCCCTCTCTTATCATTGTCTTCTTTGTGTTTTCATTTCTTTCCCAGTCATTTATTTATTTATTCAACACTTATTGAAAATTGTGCTAGGTTTTGAGGACAAAAAAGATGGATGAGACATGGTCTCTGCTTTTGAAAGTTCTGAGATGAAAAAACAACCAGTAATTCAATTAATTTTTTTTTTAAAGCAATAGTGGAAGACAAAAACTGGCTCCAGCGTAGCAATGCAGCAGGTGGCCCTGTGCCCCCTCCAATGGGGCAGACCTCTGCTGTCCCTGAGTCCCAAGAGGGTGGCATTCATTACCTTGATTAGTTCTTGTTTTCTAGATTCTGCTCCTTCTGTGCATACTCAAGGCCAGGTATCCACTGATCAGCCCACCATGATCAACTTCATCTCTATGGAGCAGGTGCACACAGCACGGCCTCACAGAGATGGACTACGACTAAGAACACAGAGAAGAAACACGACTGTCAAGGGGAACAAATAATCCCAATCCCTGGCCAGTGTATCTCTCTCTGAGAGGAGACACATGGGACACTGAAGAAACATCAGAATACTGTTTGAGGACACTGATTATCCATGCTCTGCTGCATTGAGTGTTGGATTCATATTTACAATTCATGACCATTTTTATCTTCCTCCAACTATTAAGTGAGCCTTCATTTTTTATCCTTTCTCATTTGGTTTGCATAATATGTAGACATTTTATGAAAACATAGTTTTGTTGTATCATTTCTGATGGGGAGACTGGGGACCCAAGTCACCTGTCATCCACTCCAGTACGCTCTCTGGAAATGAAAATTGCACACTGGTGGGAAACAGTCGGGCTACAGATTTTCTAGAGAATAAACCTAGAAGTAATTTGATGAATATTTTTCCAGGTAATTTTCATACACATTATAGAATGAGAGCCATTGTTCTGCAAGAAGAGATAACATTGTAGTTCATTTTCCAGGTCTTGTTCTAGAACAATTGAGGCAAGACCGCAGACAGCTATAATATAAAGATTATCCAATCACTCTTGGCTAAACATTACAGTAATGTACTCTCTTGATCCTGAATGTGGACCTTAAAATCTTTACCCTTATAAGATACTGCTTCTGGCTGACTGTGTCACAATGTCAGCAATTTAAAAAATAAGGTAGAGTTCAAAGGTTTTGAAGAGTGTCAAAGTCTACTTTCTGGAGGACAAACTTGAAGTTGGAATTGGGACATAATATCAAAATGATAGTAAAAGACACAAATTTAAGCAGATAATGGCATACCACACAAACTATAAGGACAAATCAGATATTAAAGCTGTAGGACCTAATCTAACAGGTAAGACAATGTAATAAATAGCCATCTCATGCAGGTAGATTATTGAGGATATAATTTGAATGTGTCAGAGCTACTTTAGCAGTAAGGCTTGTGGGTTTATCTTTGCCAATACCCAAAAATACCACATAACAGAACCCAGATCTGGCATTTGTATCACCAGACACCGTCCCCCACCTTGATCTTTGATGTTGAATTTTTCTCTTTTCTGTTCATAGACATCATTTTCAGTTTTGCTTTGTGCTCCAGATTTTAAAGTTAGGTGTGTCTCTGCAGCCTGTTGCTGTAGATGTCCAAACAACTAATCCACAGGTAGCTTAAGCTTGGATCTCCAATTTGTAGCATGTGATTAAGAGACCATCTTCAATTTGTGGAAATACATTTTAATGAGAGATTGATTTCTGTGCTATGCTCGCCTCTTTTGAAAGTGGAATCAGCAAAAATAAAAACCACATGACAATTCTTGTGGATCAGATTTCCTAAGGAAAGACTGGGGACAATCCAATCCTCTGATCCTTTATCTCTTTTATCCTGAGGCAGTGGCAAGTGGCCTGTCATACCTGAAAGTAAAACCTTTTTCTCCAATTGCAGGCTTGCAGGAATGTTTAACTTTTCCCTTCCGAGAAGAAGAGCAGTGTTCAGACCAAAAGAAATGACTGCTTTCTTGGAAAAATTTAGAAAAAAAAGGAACAATGACCATAATAACCCTTTGAAATGACGTACGTCAGTGTTCCCCACTTAAAGCAGCGTCGTTGATATTAACAAAACATGAAGGCATGGGACAGGGCTTAGAATTGTGCTTAACTGCCTTGGCAGTGATTTATTGTTCTAAGAAAAAGATGACAGCAGAGATCCTTTTGAAATGTTTTTGACATAGAGAATGCATGAGGTATACAGATAATTTTTCTTTTATACTTAAAGGGCTTTAACTCTATCTTCCAACTCAGCATAGAGTTACTCACATCCAGGGTGAGGGAAGGATCATTGCTTCATTTGTTTGATTTGTCCCTTATTGGAGGAGAAGTCCAATGAGGTCATTTCAAGAGATATGGTGGTGTCAGTGCCTTGGAACACTATATGGCAGCTTGAGACAACTCCAAAGGACCTGATGTGCAACCTGTCTCAAAGATTTTTTTTACATATGGACACAGAGAATCAAGGTACAGGAAAAACAAACAAAAAGCACCTGACAATGTTTACACTGTATCTTAGAGAAAGAAAGACTTTAAATGGAATTTTAAAAAAATACAACTTAGTAGAAAGGTTTTTATGAACCTGCAATATAGGAGGAAGTGCTGGGGAGGGGTAATGGCCAAATTATATTGTTATACTGTGTGCATGTACTGATATGTAACAAATACCACCATTATGTACAACTATATGCATGAATAAAAATTGTGGAGGCAGGGGGAACCCTTCAATTATATTCTGTGATGAGTTGGGCAATATAGTATGACTTGTCCTCAGTTCTCCCTCGCCCTATCTCAGGATACCATGTCTGCTTCTATGATTAATTCATAATAAACAATGTGATACCCTTTGGATTCTTTTGCTACAAAATTTTATTTCATGGGAGGAACTGTGCATGGTATCATTCTTTTTATTATTATTATTTTTTAATTAAAAATCATAAATTTACATAGGGCAATATTGTTTTATTCATTGTTATTTTTTCCCTTCCCCCCACCCCTCCCACCCCTCCCACCCCTCTTTTCCCTCTATACAGTCCTTCCTTCCTCCATTCTTACCACCCTCCTTATCCCTGACCCTAAACCTAACCCTAACCCTAATGCTAACCCCTCCTACCCCCATTATATGTCCTCATCCGCTTATCAGCGAGACAATTCGTCCTTTAGTTTTTTGAGATTGGCTTATCTCACTTAGCATGATATTCTCCAATTTCATCCATTTGCCTGCAAATGCCATAATTTTATCATCCTTCATGGCAGAGTAATATTCCATCATATATATATGCCACAGTTTCTTTATCCACTCATCAACTGAAGGGCATCTAGGTTGGTTCCACAATCTGGCTATAGTGAATTGAGCAGCTATGAACATTGATGTGGCTGTATCTCTGTAGTATGCTGATTTTAAGTCCTTTGGGTATAGGCCAAGGAGTGGGATAGCTGGGTCAAATGGTGGTTCCATTCCAAGCTTTCTGAGGAATCTCCACACTGCTTTCCAGAGTGGCTGCACTAATTTGCAACCCCACCAGCATCATTCTTTTAAATTTAAAATGGCATTTTAAAAATTATGATTTTTTAGAAAATATAACACAGAAAATGTGAAGAAGGATATATAATATCATTACCCAGAGATTGTGATGCTAATATTCTCTTATATTTAGGATTGAAAGATATCATATATGCCACATAAATCATACATATATACAGATGCATTTATACTTGTGTATATATTATATAAATATGTGAGCATATATGTATATCTACAGATGTATGTAAAAATGGATTTTGCAGTATCTAGTTTTGGGAGGATTTTTGTTGGTTTGCTTTGCTTAAATTACACTTTGTATATCACTGATTAATAAAATGCACTTTGAAGATAAGATCTTTTATGGTTGTATAATATTCTTTAGTTTGGACATGCCATGATTTATTATTCTCATATATAAAAATACATATAAGGGGACCCAGCTGACAGCCAGCAATGAAAGCAGAACCTCAATCCTTCAGCTGCAAGGAACTCTATATTCTTCCCAGAACCTCCCAATAAGAAACACTCAACCCACAATCTGATTTGGGCCTTTTGAAAGGCAGAGCAGGGAAACCAGCTGAGCCAAACTGCTACAGAAACATGAGATAATAAATTCTTGTCATTTTAAGTCATTAGGGTTATGGTAACTTATCAGGACAGTACTAGAAAACTACTATAACATCCTAGAATATATTTATTTATTAATAATCAATTAGTTCTTTTAATATTCAAAAAGAAAATGGTTAGGTTTTGAAAATCCATTCTTTGAAGTTTTCATACATGAAGCTAAATTTGGTGTACACAATGAATGGAATAAAAACAAATATTGCATCCTTACTATTTTTTCCAGAGTGATGCATATTATATCCCACCATGTAGTTCATTAGAGATTATTGTCCTAATTTGGGTGAAGTTGCTTTTGATAGACCTTTTGGATGAACAGCATAACACTGCAGAAGTGATATTATTATGCCTGAAAATAAATAGCATGTGAAACCAATTAATCATTTGACTTCTAAATTATATGTTGAAAAGGATGCTAGTTTATAATGATTTTTAAATTATATTTACGTTATCTATTTTACTGTCACTTAGGTTCTAGCAGAATAAATTTTCATAAGGAAAATATTCTTATCTTCTTCATTTCTGGAATTCATGTGACTATTCCTATAGAATGGTGGAAATAAGTGAATTACTCCTTGATATTGTTGTTTAACTGGTGAGAGTATCTAGAAGGAGGAAAATTTACTTTTTGCAATATTAGATAAATAGAATCAGTACTTAATAGATATTTTTAGGAAATACTTTAGTACTCTAAATTCTCTAAGAAATCCTAATACAAGAATCATTTCACACATGCATGGTCTTGCTCTTAAATAATAGCACTGGCACACCTAGAAAACAAGACTAGCAAAAATGATAATAATAATAATTAAAAATAACTGATTTTTCCTGAGATTTTTAGTTTAATATAATAAAGGTATTGAATTCTAATTAGCACAATGTTACTATCAGACACTTTTCTCTGATGATAACACTGTGTTATTGCCTACATAAATAAAGTCTAAAAAAATGGCAAAATTTTTCTCATTAACAAAACCTAAAATTCTGACACTATGAACTCTGTATAGGTTTTATACAAGGAAGAGAGTTTTGAAGAGCAAAGAAATAATGAACAACAGGAGAGGCCCCAATACTGATGTTCCTGGTTAGGAATGAAATGGTAAGGAACTAGAGTGAGAGGAGTTTGTAAGGTTCATAAAAAACCTGAGGATTTGGGGCGGGATATAAAAATCTGAAAAGAAAAAGAAAAAGAAAATGGATGTTTGTATCCACTCATTTGGAATGGCTACCACAGGATGAATAGTCTTATTTTTAGTGATTCTCAGAGGGAATCAGTGAGCTTTTCTAACTTTCCTATAATAAATATACAATCGAAAGAAAATTAATTTTGTGTCTTTGCAAATGCAGACTTAAGTCCTATACTCAAGCTTCTCTCTTTTAATGAAATTAATTCCAGATCTCTCTACATAAAAATTGTATTCTCCCGCAATAACAGCATCATAGCTGCTCAATTCACAATAGCCAGATTGTGGAACCAACCTAGATGTCCTTCAATTGATGAATGGATAAAGAAACTGTGGTTTATATATATATATATATATATATATATATATATATATATATATATATATATATACAATGGAATATTACTCAGCCATAAAGAATGATAAAATTATGGCATTTGCAGGCAAATGGATGAAATTGGAGAATATCATGCTAAGTGAGATAAGCCAATCTCAAAAAACCAAAGGATGAATGATATCACTAATAAGTGGATGATGACACATAATGGGGGGTGGGAGGGGTTAGTGTTAGGGTTAGAATTAGGGTTAGGGAGGGTGGCAAGAATGGAGGAAGGAAGGACTGTATAGAGGGAAAAGAGGGGTGGGAGTGGTGGGGGGAAGGGAAAAAATAACAGAATGAATCAAACAACATTACCCTATGTAAATTTATGATTACACAAATGGTATGCCTTTACACCATGTACAAACAGAGAAACAACATGTATCCCATTCGTTTACAATAAAAAAAAATTGTATTCTCTTACTGCTGAGAGAAGTTACATAGATTATAAGGCCTCTGGCTACACCTTAAGAAGCCCAATGATGGAATATGCTCCACCGGCCCTGCCAACTCCCAAGGTCCACACTTGGTAAGGGGACACAAATTGTATGTCTAGCCTCTTACCTCTTCACATTGCAGCTGCATCTCTTACTGTGTAATTACATGATGCTTACTATTTACTATTGCTTATCAAGGATGTCACCTGGCCAGTGACTCCCTAAAGCCACCCAGGTTCTGCTAACACTCAGTGGAATTTGGTGAGATCAGAGGATACACAAAGCTCTTTGGATTATAGTCAGCTTTCCAAAATTCCCATTTTCCTTGCTAGTCCCATAATCTAAAAGATCCAACTTTTCTTTATTCTTTTTGCACTTATGTTTTCAGTATTTTTTTTTATCTGAAAAAATGTTCCACTCACTTTTCTCAAGGATCTTTTGAATTTTGGAAACTATTGCAGGATCCATAGGCTTCAATATAGTCTTAATCTTACCATACTTTCCTTACACCTAAGTGCCTTAATTAAAACCCAGGTTTACCCTGCACATGCTGTGTTTATTTATATCAAGTGGAAATTATTTATTTTTCTTCATTCCACAGGTTTGCAGGTAAAGAAACAGGTGACTTTGTCTCTCTTCGGTTTTCTGAAAGACCATTATACATCCAAATTAATATTAAAAATAAGTATAAAATGCAATTATGTCATACTTTCATGCTATTTTGAATATACTGCTATTTTTCTTTCCTCATCCTGTCATACAACAGCTCTTTATTGTTCTACTTCATTCACGGAAATGTCTTTTCTCTGATTCCAAGTCTTTCTCTTCAAACTCAGTTCTGTTCCTGTACCGAAGAACTTCAAGATCCCACCATAGGGAACCCATCTGTCAAGGCATCACGGTACTTTGCTTTTGTTTTCCTCATATGTCATGTCCTTGCCCTTACAGCTTCTTAGCAACATTAGATTACATCGTCATTAGGAACTATCAGTATTTCTTACTTGCCATTGATAGAATGGCTTTTTAAACTCATCTTCTTTTTCCATGGTGGGTATCCTCCAATCCGCTTTGTGTACTAGAGTAATCTTTTATAAAGCAAAATTAGAATTACACCATTTCTTTCCTTGAAACCTGTTGAAAAACTTCAGGTCCTCAGTCAACATGAAAGTGTTCATTATTGTCTTATAACTAGAGAAAAGATGAACTAACTGAAATTCAATCACATTTGTTATCCCACTTGGAGAACTGAGGTCACAAGGCAAGCTGATATCCTGATATCTGACAAGATAGGCATATCCAGAGAGAATGAGCTTGTACACCTGTAGCAAAAGTCAGAGGTCTCCATTTAACTACTGTAAATATGTTTAAATCTAGATTCAGTATTGAGCAAGACTGGCATAAATACAAATAATTATATAAATAAAAATATATGCCAATAATGGTATGGTCACTTATTTCTTTAGCTTAGCTTTTTGTATATTCCCCAAATATTCACATGGTGCTCTTAGGCAATGGAAAGTCCAAGCACCTCAGCTCACCCTTAGTTTCCTAGCAAGACACCTACCTTTTAAGCTCTTAAATGCACTTTTCCTTGCTGTCAAAGTTAATTAAAAATTATTCAGGGCACAGCTTCTTCAGGTCTTTGTTCTGCTTCATCAGATAGGAAATCCCACTCTCAGAAAAGAAAGTTCTTATGAGTCTCAGAGAAGCCCTGAAATAAAACCATCAGATTTGATATACATTTTTACAAATATATATTTGCCCAAAAGAGAACAGGTCGAATCTAGAGTTTTGTTACAGGACTTCTCTGAGTCTCATAAGAACTGTTTTACTATTTTTTTTTTTGAAAGGGGTATTGCCTATCTGGTGAAGCAGAACAAAGACTTCAAGAATATATTTTATATATATTATTTATATACATATATCTATACATGTACACACATATATTTACATACATAAGTATATATTTATATATGTACACACATATATATTTACATGTACACACGTGTCTCTTTCATCAGTTTCCTTAGTTTGTCCTAAGTCTATGATCTTCTACCATGAAAAACAAAAATAAAATAAAACACAAAAAGAGCTCCACTTATCTTTGTGATTAAATTGCTCATTCATCCAACTTTCTCTATTCTGTATCAACACTAAATTAAGTGAGATTGTTTTCCCTTATTTCTTGCAGTTTTGAAACTTTCTTAGACCAATTCAATTTTCCTTTGAATGCTATGAATATCTCTGGCCATGGAAAGGTAATTACAATGATTGGCTCACAATGGTTATTTTGGTAACTATGCCTGACATGTATTCCTAGCATATAATGTCATGCAATAATTCACAGTGACAATACTTATAAATTTACTTTCCAAAAACTTAGTTACTATACAGATTTTTCTAATATTAAGTTGCTTAATGCAATCTTTCCAGGAAAAATGCAAACAACTGAATACCTTCTCATAAATTTCACAATTAGACAGCTTTTAAGATTTGCAAAGGGAACTATTTCTAGCTTCATTTATAGTGCTTATAATGCTCATCACATAGTTTACTGACTAGTTGCTTATTTGGTTCCCCGAATAACTTACGGCTTATTGTGAAAAGAGATTTGATTTTTTTGTATGCCTTAAGCATTTAGCACAACTATTTAAGTGAGATTTGGTAAATATTTGTTGAATGAACAGATGAATGGATGAATCAATAAATGAAGGGATGAATGAAGAAATGATTATAAAGAATTAGTATATTAAATATAGTTATTATATTGACAGGTAGGCTTAGTTTGAAAGGAAATCTAGACCTTTTTTTAACCTTAGAAAGAAACTCAAGTCAACAAACTTCTGGGTTTAGTAGTGCCTGGAATAGATGACTTCTGTCTCTTGGTAGTGCTTCTATTCTTTGTTGCCTCCCATGTTACTATAAATGAAGTACTCTTCAACAGCAACTGCTTTTCTTACCTCCTTCACTTTTCTATTCAATTACCCATAAGTTGGAAAGATACAAAGAAAAAAAGAGGTCTCTTCAATAAAACAGGCTAAAAGTGGAAAAAAGCAAGTTGCAAAGCTTTTTTCTCTGATTTCCCTTTTTGAAAACAAATGATATTATGTGCCATCACACTTTCTTCAATGTCCAGAGTTTTCAAACAGTTTTATACATATATTTATGAAGATCCAGAAGAAAGGTCTTGGGTATACAAAGTGACACTATGAATTAACATATCCTAAGAAAAATAATAGTAAGAGGTTTGGAGTTTGACTGTCTGAAACACATTTTGCTCCTTACTTTATATTATAGAAGTAAGGAGGGAAGATCATTGTCAAAGCAGAATTTTGCTGCAGTCCTATGATAAGCTCTCTAATTAGAATAAGCAGAGTATCCAAGAACAAAGATTTTTAAAATTGGCTTGCAGTGAGTGCAGGTGATGAAGCAGCTGGCAGAGTTAATAACATACCTTCTATAATTGCCAAAGATCTAGTTCCAAACAGAGCAGGTAATGCCATATTGGAAAGAGATGAAGAGAAAATTAGATAGAGATGAGGGGGCAGAGCACACGGGTGTGTAAAGAAATGGCATGAGTGTGCAAAGCCTGTCTGGGTAGGTGCACAAGTTGCCTCATATTCATGATATGCAAAGAGGAACTGGGGGTGCAGAGAGTGCAATGAGTGTTAGGTAGGGCGACTGAAAATACACAAGATATTTGCAAAGTGATAACAGTTTGATGAGGCAGCAGAGTTCTGGTTGCTGATCTTGGCTCTGCATAGTTTGAATTGGAAGAAGCATGTTTGGAGAACCCTTAAGACTGAATCTCAGGATTTATTTGCATATTTAGAAGTAAATGTATGACTAAGCTTTTAGATTTTGAAAGAAAATGATAGGAAAGCATTAGAATGAATTAACTACTGATTATTGAAATGGCCTAGGACAAAAAGAAATGGTAGGCTAGTATGTTTAAATTCACTAACCAAGACTCAACTTCAAGTAGTAAAAATCCACCATGCAGAAATTTTACAATGTCTCTATTCTATCAGAAATAACTATCTTGTTGCCATCACCTAGAATCAGTGTTTAATATCCCATTATATTCTGCTTAAATGTTTTTTTCTAAATAACATAAAATAAAGTCTTAGCTTTGCAGTTGGAAAGGGTATGTGATTGTTGAAGAACATAACAAAATATAAGGGTAATACTAACTAGAACATGCCCCAAAGGGCAAGTTAGGGTATCAACATAGTCCCTGTATGAAAAGAAAACCAAGCATACGCAAATAGTCAGCAAACAACTGGAGTGTAGAGGAAGTGGGAGAAAAAACTATTTTTTACTGTGCCCCAGAAAATAACAATTAGAAAGGAAAACAAGATTTGAAGAAATCCCTTATTCTGTTTGGGTAATTCTGTTCCTGAATTCCCTGTCACTGTGTTCTGCTTATCTGCCAAGGGCCTTCATGTAAAAACTGTTCATCCAAGCATCTGTGTCTCCCCTGGATTCCTTTACCCCTTCCAACAGCACTGTCTGCCTTCTTGGGTATCCCTGAGGTCCACTTCCAGATCAAAGTCCCAATTTCCAGACAAGATGACCCCCAGAGCATGCAACTGCATCTGCTCCAGTAGTACCTGTTCACCCTGGGAGGCAATACCTGTGTCTGCCTCTTTCCCACCATGTTCATGGCCATGACTGGTATGTTCATGATGGGACCATCTATGCCTAATGGCTTGTTTAATTTTTAGATGTTAGAATTTCAGCATGCTGTTCAGTAATGATTTCTTTTTTACTTAAACATTTGCTCATTTCTGGAGTGTACCCAAACGCATATAGTAAGAAAACTAAGCAGCATCAAGATGGCAGGCATAATAATATCAGTTCTCCAATTTTTTTATTTTGAAATTTTCTGGCCCATAGGCTGAGTCTGATGCTAAATTAAATAATCCTTCATATTTAGAATTGTTTTAAGTGAATTGCAGTTAAGCAAGGTTCACATAGAAGAGTTTTGAATTTCTGTGACAAGCGACAGATGGCAAAGCCAAATGCTGACAGCTATGGCAGCTATATATCTGAAACAGGAAACATTTTTCAAGAAGTGGTACATTCATCCCTTTTTCCAATTTGAATGTAAAATGTAAGTTAGGAATCAGAAGGAAAGGATTCCTAAATAAAGCAAAAATACATCTTACTCACCTGGATTCTCCTTTGTT
Source organism: Sciurus vulgaris (assembly GCF_902686455.1). Lineage (NCBI taxonomy): Eukaryota > Metazoa > Chordata > Mammalia > Rodentia > Sciuridae > Sciurus > Sciurus vulgaris. The sequence continues at coordinate 68,625,268 of NC_136470.1, read as the reverse complement.
TTTGTTGTCGTGCCTTTACCATCAATATTGTTACAAAGAAATAAGTGGGTCTCATCATTCAACCTCCATGCTCTACTCATGACAACTTGGAGACATGTGCACCTTGTACTCAGGGAAGGAGAAGATAAGGCTCTGCATCCCTTGGCTCTGTTGTAATCTCACTTGGATACACTCTCGATCCCTGTGACACAGTGGAAAGAAGCTGTTATTTCAAGGTAAGAGCAAAGTGGATCAAGTGTAAGCAATCGGATTGCCCTTGATTCTTGGGAAATTGCTCAGTATTTTGAAAATAATGCAGGCCACTTTTTTTTTTTTTTTAATAGCTGGGGATTAAATCCATGAGAGCTTTACTATTGAACAACATCCCCAATCCTTTTTACTTTTTATTTTGAGGCGATCTCCCTAAATTTCTGAGGTTGACCTGGAACATGGAAACTGCCTGCCTCAAGTTCCCATATTGTAATCTATAATGAGCTACTGAACTGTCATTTGGCATCTTCATTGTGAGTCTTAAAAAAAAAGAAAAGGACATAGATTGGAAGAGACGTGGAGTTCCTACCTACAAGTTGGTTCTTATTCTCTATAGCTGTCCTAAGAAGTTGATACATTGGACATCAGGGGCTGAGACAACCTCGGCTTGTCACATTCCATCGGCGTCACCTCTTAGCAGTTAGCACTAAAAATTTTGTGACAAAACAAGCTGGAAAGAATAGTTGGCAACATTTAGTCTTCATTCTGCTCCTCTCCCAGGCTTGCTGCACAGTCTCAAGCACAAGGAATTTTGTTTTGTTTCATTTTGTTTTACCCCAACAAGCAATAATTTGCAATTAGTTGAGAAAACACTAATTAATTCCTTAGCAGGAGGGTGTTCTTGGGACTGAGTTCCTAAAAGCCACCAGGGCTGGATCTTTGAGTGTCTGGATCTTCAAGAGTATGTGGGTGGTAATCATAAGTCACGGTTGCTTTAAGATCTCACAAAATCTTTCATCTATGTTATTGAAGACAACCAGTTACCTCTTCTCTATCTTCCCTGTCCATCTTCACCTCCCTCACATACACATGCACATCTAAATGGTCACAAGGACTTTAAGGGTACCTCTTAAATGATTTTTGAGTCTGTCTTCTTTCCAGACTTCTGTTTGCCCCATGTCAATCATTGCAATGGTTTTTATGCAACTGACCTCCTTGCAGCCAGTTTTCCTTCTTTTAACCCATCGTTTTTCCACTCTGCCTCCATAGTCATCTCCAAATACATAAGCCACGACTTTGTCATTCTTTTGTTAATGCTCTAGTACTTTCCAAAACCCACAGGATTCTATCTAGATTCTTTAGCATGGACTACATGACCTTATTGTTCCACTCAGTGGGACAGGAATTCCCAGTGTGGTCTGCCACACCATCTGCTGCAAAATAAACTGGGGCATTTGCTAACAATGATATTCCAGGACCTCACTCTAAGGTGCTGAATTAAAAATTGGTGGAAGAATCCACTAAATCTGCATTATAAACAATAGTCTGAGGTGACTTTTATGTGCAGCAAAGTAAGAAATGCTACACTAGTTCTAGACCAGGAATGACCATTTGGTGATAAGAAAGCAACTGTGTCTATTCCTTTTGGGTCTATTACCCATGCTTTTTCTAGCACTATTATTTGCTTAGTAAATACTCATTTAATAAAAGAAAAATATAAACTTGCCCTAACTCAAAATTCAGCAGAAGGAATGAATGATAAATGGAAACAGAGAAGTAGAAACCTTGTGATGTGCTGGGAATATTCTATATTATATTTCAAGTATGTGTATAAATGTGAAAATCACTTAATATTAATGTACTTCATATATTTAAATATGCATGCTATAACCTCAATATGAATTAATGGATTAATAATGAATTAGTTAATTAATCTTGTCCAACATTTTCCTTTTCCTATTTTCTTTTTTTTTTGTGAGAATTTAGCATTTTTTTTATTATAAACAAATGGGATACAACTTGTTTCTCTGGTTGTACATGAAGTAGAGGCATATCATTTGTGTAATCATACATGTACATAGGGTAATGATGTTTGATTCATTCTGTTATTTTTCCTTCCCCTCACTCCTCCAACCCCTCTTTTTCCTCTCCCTGGTCCATCCTTCCTCCATTCTTGCCTCCCTCCCACCCACCATTATGTATCATCATCCACTTATCAGCAAGATCATTCGTCCTTTGGTTTTCTGGGATTGGTTTATCTCAATTAGTATGATATTATCCAACTTCATCCATTTGCCTATAAATGCCATAATTTTATTCTTCTTTATGGCTGAGTAATATTCCAGTGTGTGTGTGTGTGTGTGTGTGTGTGTGTGTGTATGTGTGTGTGCATATATATATATATATACCATAGTTTCTTTATCCATTCAATTGAGGGGCATGTAGATTGGTTCCACAATCTGGTTATTGTGAATTGAGCAGCTATGAACATTGATGTGGCTGCATCACTGTAGTATGCTGATTTTAAGTCCCTTGGGTATAGGCCAAGGAGTGGGGTAGCTGGGTCACATGGTGGTTCCATTCCAAGTTTTCTAAGGATTTTGCACACTGTTTTTCAGAGTGGCTGCACTAATTTGCAAACCCACCAGCAATGTATGAGTGTACCTTTTTCCCCACATCCTCACCAACACCTATTGTTGCTTGTGTTCTTGATAATTGCCATTCTAATTGGGGTGAGATGGAATCTTAGGGTAGTTTTGATTTGCATTTCTCTTATTACTAGATATATAGAACATTTTTTCATATATCTGTTGATTGCTTGTAGATCTGTGAAGTGTCTGTTCATTTCCTTAGCCCATTTGTTGATTGGGTTATTTGTATTCTTAGTGTAAAGTTTTTTGAGTTCTTTACAGATTCTCAAGATTAGTGCTCTATCTGAAGTATGTGTGGCAAAGATTTACTCCACTCTGTAGGTTCTCTTTTCACATTGCTGATAGTTTCCTTTGCTGAGAGAAAGCTTTTTAGTTTGAGTCTATCCCAGTTGTTGATTCTTGCTTTTATTTCTTGTGCTATGGGAGTCCTGTTAAGGAAGTCTGATCCTAAGCCGACATGTTGAAGATTTGGACCTACTTTTTCTTCTATAAGATGCAGGGTCTCTAGTCTGATTCTGAGGTCCTTGATCCATTTTGAGTTGAGTTTTGTGCAGGGCAAGAGATAGGAGTTTAGTTTTGTTCTGCTGCATACGGATTTCCATTTCTCCCAGCACCATTCATTGAACAGGCTATCTTTTCTCCATTGGATGTTTTTGGTACCTTTGTCTAGTAAGAGAAAACTATATTTATTTGGGTTTTTGTCCCTGTCCTCTATTCTGTACCATTGATCTACCTGTCTATTTTAGTGCCAGTACCATGCCATTTTTGTTACTATTGCTTTGTAGTATAGTTGAAGTTCTGGTATTATGATACCCCCCCTGCTTAACTCTTCCTGCTAAGGATTGCTTTAGCTATTCTGGGTCTCTTATTTTTCCAAATGAATTTCATGATTGCTTGCTTTACTTCTGTGAGGTATGTCATTGGGATTTTAATTGGAATTGCATTGAATCTGTATAGCACTTTCGGTAGTATGGCCATTTTGACAATATTAATTCTTCCTATCCAAGATCATGGGAGATCGTTCCATCTTCTAAGGTTTTCTTTAATTTCTTTCTTTAGTGTTCTGTAGAGGTAGAGGTCATTGTAGAGGTCTTTCACCTCTTTTGTGAGATTGATTCCCAAGTATTTTATTTTTTTTGAGGTTATTGTGAATGGGGTGCTTGTCCTAAATTCTCTTTATGAGGAATCACCACTTATGAATAAAAATGCATTTGATTTATGAGCATTGATTTTTTATCCTGCTACTTTACTAATTTCATTTATGACTTCTAGAAAATTTCTGGTGGAATTTTTCTTTTGATTGATGAATTCAGGCCATTAGCATTCAGGGTTATTATTAAGATATGATTTGGTTTCCCGGTCATATGGTTCATTTTTAAAATTTTATTTATTTATTTATTTGACACTACTTGGTTCCTCCTTTATTTGACAATTCCTTTAGGATAATTCCTCCCTTTGCTGATTTGCTTCTTTGTGTTTCATCTCTTCCTCATGGAATATTTTGCTGAGAATGTTCTGTAATGCTGGCTTTCTTTTTGTAAATTCTTTTAGCTTTTGTTTATCATGGAAGGATTTTAATTCATCGTCAAATTTGAAGGTAAGTGTTGCTGGGTATAAGATTCTTGGTTGGCATCCATTTTCTTTCAGGGTTTGAAAAATGTTGTTCCTGGCCCTTCTAGCTTTTAGGGTCTGGATTGAAAAATCTGCCGATATCTGTATTGGTTTCCCCATGAATGTAATTTGGTTCTTCCTCTCACAGCCTTTAAAATTCTGTCTTTATTTTGTATGTTAGGTATTTTCATTATAATGTGCCTTGGTGTGGGTCTGTTGTAATTTTGTGTATTTGGAGTCCTATAAGCCTCTTGAACTTGATTTTCCATTTCATTCTTCAGATTTGGGAAATTTTCTGATATTATTTCATTGAATAGATTGTTCATTCCTTTGGTTTGTTTCTCTAGGCCTTCCTCAATCCCAATAATTCTTAAATTTGGCCTTTTCATGATATCCCATAGTCCTTGTAGATTCTGTTCATGATTTCTTACCATCTTCTCTGTTTGTTCAACTTTGCTTTCAAGGTTAAATATTTTGTCTTCAATGTCTGAGGTTCTGTCTTCCAGGTGTTCTATCCTACTGGATATGCTTTCTATGGAGTTCCTAATTTGGTTTATTGTTTTCTTCATTTCAAGGATTTCTGTTTGTTTTTTTCAATATCTCTAACTCTTTATTGAAATGATCTTTTGCTTCCTGTATTTGCTCTTTTAACTGTCGATTGGTGCGATCATTCAATGCCTGCATTTGCTCTTTCATCTCATCATTCAGTGCGTGCATTTGCTTTTTCATCTCATCATTTGCTTCCCTGATCATTTTAATTATGTACATTCTGAACTCCTTTTCTGTCATTTCTTTTGCCATGCTGTCATTGGGTTTTATTGATGTAACATCTAGATTTGTTTGCAACATTTTCTTTCCTTGTTTTCTCATATTGTTCAGGTATCAGTGGACCGCTGAGATATTGCAGATTTCCTCTATTGACTTACAATGTCCTTGAAAATTTCTATATATATCCCCTCTTAGCCTTCAGTAGGCTGAAATCTTGGAGGAAGTTGATAATGCGGTGCTCCACAAGGAAGCTGCCTCTCTAGGAGTGGTGGCCTTCAGGTGGGGTATATTCCCTGCTAGTGGGCAGAGGTGCCTCCACTTGTTGACCAATGTTCATCCAAAGGGTAACTAGGCTGTGGTCTGAGGCAAGGCCTGTTTGGGCCTGTGTCTCTGGTTTTACCGTCCTTTTGGGGAAACCTCACCCGGCAGGGAAGACTCACCCAGTGGGGAGGTCTCGCTGGTCAGTTCTCTCCTACAGGTTCCCCTCAATTTACAGCTACCACCTGGGCTGGGCTGCCTTCCTCTGCAAAGTTCCCAGGGGCCAGGCCCTACCTCCTGGGCCTGGGAACCTCACCCTTGGCAGATGAATCTCCTTAGCCTGCCCCTCCTCAGAGAATCTGCCTGCAGTCCTGGAACCTTCGCTTTGCCCCTAAGCGTGTCTCTGTGCGGCTCTTCCACCAAGAAGCCTTCTAGATCCTGGGACCCTGCTCTGCACCTAATCGCCTGGCTATGCGGCCCCTCCTCTGAGCAGCCACCTGGGGCCCCGTACAATCGCTCTGAGTCCCAGAGACTCACCACACGCCTCTTCCTCCAGACAGCCGCCCAGTATTCCGGTGCGGTCACTAGGAGTCCAAGAAACTCACTGCGTGCCTCCTCCTCCCACCAACCACCCGTAGCCCTGGGCAATCACTCCAAGTGGAAGTCACCCGCCCCACTCCTCCTCCTCCTCCAGGTAACCCCCCGGGTGTTCAGGAGCGGTCGCTCTGAGTGGCTCTGAATCCACGTGACCCGCTGCACGCATCCTCTGGGCAACCGCCCGGAGCTCTGGTGCGGCCACTCGAGACCAAGTGACCCACTGCGCTCTTCCTCCAGGCAGCCCCCCTGTGTTCAGGAGTGGTTGCTTTAAGTCCAAACAACGCACCAATCGCATCCTCCTCTGAGCAGCCGCCTGGAGCACTAATGCAGTCACTGCGAGTCCAAACGACCTGCCACACTCCTCCTCCTCCTCCTCCTACTCCTCAGGGCAGGCCCTGGTGTTCAGAAGTGGTCTGAGTCCAAACAGCTCGCCGCGCCGCTCCTCCTCTGGCAACTGCCTGTAGCTCTGGTATAGTCACTCCGAATCCAAGCAGCTACACTCCTCCTCCTCCTCCTCAGGGTAGCCACACAGCTCTCTTTGCCGCTCCTCCCCTGGGCAGCCACCAGAGCCCCAGTGGTTGCTCCGAGTCCCAGCACTGTGCTGAGCAGCCTCCTCTACAACGCTCCCAGTTGTCCGAGTTCACTGCTCCAGCAGGGCGAGCGGTGTCTCGCCAGGCAGCTCTACTTCACAAAGTTCCCTGCGTTCCGGGACTACCGTCCCATCCGGGATGCCTCCCCAACGGGAGAGACTCACCCGGCTGCTTTGAGTTGGTCCCAAGTCTCTCAATATCTCCTCTTTTGAATCCTGAGTCCTGGAGCAACATGAAATGCAGCCACCCTCTAGGCCGCCATCTTGAAACCTCCTCTGGTGGAATTTTTCTGGCTCCTCTAAATATAGAATCATGTCATCAGCAAACAGGGATAGTTTGAGTTCTATTTTTATTCATATCCCTTTAATTTCTTTGGTCTGTCTAATTGCTTTGGCTAGAGTTTCGAGGACAATGTTGAATAGAAGTGGTAAAAGAGGGCATCCCTGCCTTGTTCCAGTTTTTAGGGGGAATGCTTTCAGTTTTTCACCATTTAGAATGATATTAGTCATGGGCTTAGCATAGATGGCCTTCACAATGTTGAGGAATGTTCCTACTATCCCTATTTTTTTGCATGAAGTGGTGCTGTATTTTATCAAATGCTTTTTCTGCATCTATCGAAATAATCATGTGATTCTTGACTTTAAGTCTGTTGATATGGTGAATTACATTTACTGATTTCCAAATGTTGAACCAACCTTGCATCCCTGGGATAAAACCCACTTGATCGTGATGCACTATCTTTTTAATATGTCTTTGTTTGTGATTATCTAAAAGTTTGTTGAGAATTTTTGCGTCGATGTTCATTAAGGATATTGGTCTGAAATTTTCTTTCCTCGATGTGTCTCTGTCTGGTTTAGGTATCAGGGTGATATTGGCTTCACCCAATGAGTTTGGGAGGGTTCCCTCCTCTTCTATTTCATGAAATACTTTGAGGAGTATTGGAATGAGCTCTTCTTTAAAGGTTTTGCAGAACTCGACTGAGAATTCATCTGATCCCGGACTTTTCTTTGTTGGTAGACTTTTGATGACTTCTATTTAAATTGTGTACGTCCTCCTGATTTAGTTTGGGTGAATCATATGTCTCTAGAAACTTGTTGATGTCTTCAAGATTTTCTATTTTGTTTGAGTATAGATTTTCAAAATAGCTTCTAAATATGTTTTGTATTTCAATAGTGTCTGTTGTGATATTTCCTTTTTCATCCCGAATTTTAGTAATTTGGGTTTTCTCTCTCCTTCTCTTTGTTAGTGTGGTTAAGGGTTTATCAATTTTGTTTATTTTTTCAAAGAAACAACTTTTTATTTTGTCAGTTTTTTCAATTGTTTCTTTTGTTTCAATTTCATTGATTTCAGCTCTGATTTTAACTATTTCCTGTCTTCTACTTTTGGTGCTGCTCTGTTCTTCTTTTTCTAGGGCTTTGAGCTGTAGTGTTAGGTCTTTTATTTGTTGATTTTTTTCTTTTATTGAATGTGCTCCATGAAATAAATTTTCCTCTAAGTACTGCTTTCATAATGTCCCAGAGATTTTGATATGTTGGATCATTGTTCTCATTTACCTCTAAGAATTTTTTTATTTCCCCCTGATGTCTTCTGTTATCCATTCATCATTCAGTAGCATATTATTTAATCTCCAGGTGTTGGAGTAGTTTCTGTTTTTTATTCTGTCATTTATTTCTAATTTCAATCCATTATGATCTGATAGAATACAAGGTAGTATCTCTTTTCCTGTATTTGCTAACAGTAGCTTTATGCCATAATATATGGTCTATTTTAGAGGAGGATCTATGTGCTACTGAGAAGAAAGTGTATTCACTCTTTGTTGGATGGAATATTTTATATATGTCCATTGTCTAAATTGTGTTATTGAGATCTATGGTCTTTGTTCAATTTTTGTTTGGAAGATCTGCCCAATGGTGAGAGAGGTGTGTTAAAGTCATCTATTATTATTGTGTTGTGGTCTATTTGGTTCCTGGCATTGAGAAGGATTTGTTTGATGTACATAGATGAGTAACTGTTTTGGGCATAGATATTTATGATTGTTATGTCTTGCTGATTTATGCTTCCCCTAAGCAATATGAAATGTCCTTCTTTATCCCTTTTGACTAACTTTGGCTTGAGGTCCACATTATCTGATATGAGGATGGATACTCTGTCTTTTTTGTTGAGTCCATGTGCATGGTATGTTTTTTCCCATCCTTTCATCTTTAGTCTGTGGGTATCTCTTTCTATGAGATGAGTCTCTTGCAGGAAGCATATTATTGGATCTTTCTTTTTAATCCAATCTGCCAGTGTATATCTTTTGATTGATGAGTTCAGGTCATTAACAGTCAGGGTTATTATTGAGATATGATTTGTATTCCCAGTCATTTGGCTTATTTTTGTTTTTTAACATGACTTGGTTTCTCCTTTATTTGGCTATTCCTTTAGTATAATTCCTCCCTTTGCTGATGTATATTGTTGTTTTTCATCTCTTCCTCATGGAATATTTTGCTGAGAATGTTCTGTTGTGCTGGCTTTCTATTTGTAAATTCTTTTAGCTTTGGTTTATAATGGAAGGATTTTATTTCATTGTCAAATCTGAAGGTAAGTTTTGCTAGGTATAAGATTCTTGGTTGGCATCCATTTTCTTTCAGAGCTTGAAAATTGTTGTTTCAGGCCCTTCTAGCTTTTAGGGTCTGGATTGACAAATCTGCTGATATCCATACTGGTTTCCCCCTGAGTGTAATTTAATGTTTTTCTCTTTCAACCTTTAAAATTCTATCTTTATTTTGTATGTTAGGTATTTTCATTATAATGTGCTTGGTGTGGGTCTGCTGTAATTTTGTATATTTGGAGTCCTATAAGCTTCTCGTACTTGATTTTTCATTTCATTCTTCAGATTTGGAAATTTTCTGATATTAATTCATTGAATAGATGTTCATTCCTTTGGTTTGTTTTTCTGTGCCTTCCTCAATCCCAGTAATTCTTAAATTTGGTCTTTTCATGATATCCCATAATTCTTATAGATTCTGTTTATGATTTCTTACCATCTTCTCTGTTTGGTCAACTTTGTTTTCAAGATTAAATATTTTGTCTTCAATGTCTGAGATTCTGTCTTCCAGGTGTTCTATCCTATTGGTTATGCTTTCTATGGAGTTTTTAATTTGGTTTATTGTTTTCTTCATTTCAAGGATTTCTGTTTTTTTTTTTTCCAGAATCTCTATTCCTTTATTGAAATGATCTTTTGCTTCCCGCATTTGCTCTTTTAACTGCTGATTGATGTGATCATTCAATGCCTGCATTTGCTCTCTCATCCCATCGTTTGCTTCTCTGATTATTTTAATTTTGTGCATTCTGAACTCCCTTTCTGACATTTCTTCTACCACGCTGTCATTGGATTTTATGGATGAAGCATCTAAGTTTGTTTGGGACAGTTTCTTCCCTTGTTTTCTCATATTGCTCAGGTATCTTCCCCTCTAGTGGTGAAATTCTGAGATATTGCAGTTTCCCCCCATTGACTTATAGTGTCCTTGTAGGTTTCCAATAACCTCCTAGCTTTCAGTGATCTGAATTCTTGAAGGAACTTGATAATGCAGTGCTCTACAAGGAAGCTTTCCCTCTATGTGTGGTGGCCTCAAGGTGGGGTATGTTTCCTGCTTGTGGGCAGAGTCACCTCCATGTGTTGAACAATGGTCAGCCAAAGGGGCTGTAGACTGCAGGCTGGGGCCTAGCTGGTCTGGGCCTGGGTCTCTGGTTCTACTGCCCTGGTGGGGAATACTCACCCAGTGGGAAAGCCCTGAAGGGCAACTCTCCTCCTTGACGTTCCCAGCTGTCTGGGTTCACTACCCGGGTGGGGGACGTCTTGCTGGGCAGCTCTGCTCCACAAAGTTCCCTGCTGTCCTTATCTTCCAGCCCAGCAGGGAAGCCTCACCTGGTGGCTCTGAGCTGGTCCCAATACCCTCTTTTCTTGAATCCTGAGTCCTGAAAAATCCAGTATAGATTTTCTATATTTCTAGAACATTTCTTGTTCCACTTTGGCTTTTAAGAGTTCTGGAGGCTGGGAAGTCCAAGTACCCTTCTCCTCTTTTCTATACCCCAAGTAGCCTTTCTCTCCAGTCTTCCTTATCTTGGATAACTGTTCATTTTTCCCTATTGCCAATGCTTAACTCCTCAGTAATTTTATAAATACTGATTTCTCTTCTTAATTGTCACAAAAATACTTTCTAAGTTCAATTTTTCCCCCCGCACTAGCTCTAAGGCTGTCCTCCTGGTCCATCTCATTTACATTGCAACATCCATCCGGTCTTTGCTACCTAAGTTCAGGTCTAATTAGACCATCTTAACCCAATTTAAATCTCTGTAATTCATAGTAAATTATCCTTACATTTGCCTGTTATTACTTGATTTGATCTACTTCCCTTATTGTGAAAAAAATCATAAATATTTATCCTAACAATTTCCAAGTTTACAGTATTGTCCACCATATGCACAATGCTGTGCAGTACATCCCAAGAAATTTCTCCATGCTGTATGACTGAAAATCTATACTCACTAAATAGCAACTCCCCATTTTCTCCTTTTTCTAGCCTCAGAAACCACTATTCTACTTTCAATGAGTTTGACTACATTTAATACTGCATATAAATGGAATTAAGCAGTATTTATCTTTATGTGACTGACTTATTTCACTGAACATAATGTTCTAAATGTTTGCTCATGTTGTAACATGTGACATGTTTATTTCTTTTCAATGTTTTTATTAGTGCATTACACTTATACATAATAGTGGGAATAATTTTGACATTTTAAGAAATGCAGATAACATAATTTGCTCCATATAGATTCCTAATACTTTACCTTTTTTTCCTTCCCCTCTTTCCTCTACATCTTCTTCATCTACTCTATTGGTCATTCTCCTATTTATTTATTTTTAATATGCTATTACAGTTATACATGAAAGTGATTTTTGTTGGAATAAATTCATACATGCACATATCTTGATCAAATCCATTGCTCATTTCCTCCATTTCTCCATCTCCCCTTCTTATACCCCAATGCCCTTCTTTTACTCTACTGTTCTTCCTTACATATCCATGAGATCCTATCTCTCTCTTTCTCTCTCTCTGCAAATTTCATATTTCTTCATTGATTCTGCATTTGAGAGAAAACATTCAACCTTCGAATTTCCGAGTCTGATTTAATTGACATAGAATTGTTCCCTAGTTCCATCCTTTTACCAGAAAATAATATAATTTCATTCTTCTTTATGGCAGAATGGAACTCCATTGAGTATATATACCACTTTTTCTTTATCTATTTATCTGATGACAGGCAATAGGCTTGTTTCATAACTTGATTATTGTGAATGTTGTTGCCATAAACATTGGTATTCATGCCATTATAGTAGGCTGGTTTTAGTTCTTTGGGGTAAATACCAAGTAGTATAGCTGGATTATAGCAGGGTTCCATTCCCAGGTTTTAAGGAATCTTCAAACTGCTTTCCAAATTAGTTTTACTAATTTGTAGTCCCACTAGCAATTCATGAGCATAACTTTTTCCTCACAATTTCATCATTGATTATGAATATTTGTATTCTTGATGATTGCCATTCTAACTGGAATGAGATTAAATCTCAGTATAATTTTGATTTGCATCTCCCTGTTTGCTAAGGATGTTGAACAAATTTTTTTTCATATATTTCTTGACCATATGTTATTTTTTCTTTTAAGAAATGTTTATTTAGTTTGTTTTGCCATTTCTTAATTGAATTATTTGGTTTTAAGTTTTTGGAGTTTTTTCTTATTCTTGATACTAATCCCCTGTTGGTAAAGTAGCTGGAAAGATTTAATTCCATTCTGTAGGCTCTCCCGTTCTATTCCTAATTGTTTCCTTTGCTTTGCAGAGCTTTTTAATTTGATTCCATTCCATTTATTGATTTTTTGTTTTATTTCATGAACTTTAGGAATCTTGATGAATTCAGTCTCTGTGCTTATATGCTAGTGTTTCCACTCTGCTTTTTTATAGCATTTTTTCTGGTTTAATTACTATGTCTTTGGTTTATATTGGGTTGATTTTTCTTCAGGGTGAATGATGGGATCTAGTTTCATTCTTCTATATATTGATATGTAGTTCTCTCAGATCTATTTCTTAAAAAGGTGATTTTTCTTCAACATACATTTTTGGCACCATTGTCAATGATTAGAAGAGTGTGTTTGTGTGGACTTGTTTCTGTTTCTTCTAATCTATTCCACTAATTTTATACCTATTTTTATGCCAATACTATGTCATTTTTGTTACTAGTTCTGTACTATAATTTGAGATAGGGTGCTGTGATGCCTTAATCTAGTTCTTGTTGCTCAGAATTTCTTTGTCTATTCTTTGTCTTTTATTCTTCCACATAAATATTAGGACTCTATTTTCTAGTTCTCTGAAAAATGTCATTGATATTTTCCTGGGGATTGTATAGAATCTGTAATTGCTTTTGGTAACATGGCCACATTGATGATACTGATTCTGCTAATTCACAAACATTGTAGGTCCTTCCATCTTCTAAAGTCTTCTGCATTACTTTCTTCAGTGTTTTATAATTTCCTTTGTAAAATTCTTTTACTTTATTGGTTGGATTTATTCCTAAGTATTTTGTTTGTTTACTTTGATACTATTGTGAATGGAGTTGCTTCATTGATTAATTTCTCAGCAGATATGTTAAAGAACTATAAGAAAACTATTGAATTATGTTGTCAATTTCTTATAGTGCAACTTCGCTGAATTTGTTTACCAGATCTAGATGTTTTCCAATGGAACTTTTGTGTGAATGGGTGTATGTGTGTGTGTGTTTTGGGGGGAGTCTTTGAAATACAGAATCATGTCATCAGCAAATAAAGATAATTTAACTTCCTAGTTTTTCCTATTTTTATCCCTTTAATTTCCTTCTATTACCTAATTGCTCTGGCTGGAGTTTAAAGAAACATATTGAATAGGAGTGATGAATGTGGACATATTCGTATTGATCCTGATTTTAAAGGAAATGCTTTCAGGTTTTCTCTGTTCAGTGTGATGCTGACTTTAGGACTGTTATATGTAGCCTTCATGACATTGAGAATTTGTTCCTTCTATCCATAGTTTCTTCAGTTTTCTTAACAGGAATTGATGCTGAATTTTGTTGAACTCTTTCTCTGCGTCTATTGAGATAAATATGTGACTTTTGTTCTTGATTCTATTTATGTGATGAATTATATTTAGTGATTTATGTAAATTAAAACAATCTTGTATATCTGGAATGAATCCATCTTGTCACTGTGTACCTTCTTACTGTGTTTTTGAATGTGGTTTGCTAATATTTTATTAAGGATTTGTACATTTATGTCCATCAGAGATATTGGTCTGTAGTTTTCTTTTCCTGTCTTTATCTTCCTTGGTTTCTTTCTTGGTATTAGTGGTATTTGGGCTTCATAGAGTAAGTTTGTGAATGTTCCCTCTCTTTCTAATCCATACAATAATTTGAAGAGGATAGTGTTAGTTTTTCTTTGAAGGTCTGGTAGAACTCTGCCGAGAATCTATCCTGCCTTAGTCTTTTCTTTCTTGCAAGGTTTTTTATTAGGACTTCAATCTCATTGCTTCATATTGGTCTGTTTAGGATTTTTTATCCTCTTAGTTCAGTTGGGTACATCATATGTGTGGAGAAATTTATCAGTGTCATCTAGATTTTCCAATTTGTTGGAATATATTTTCAAAATAGTCCATACTATTCCACAGGATTTCAGAAATGTCTGCAATTTCATCTTTAATTTTGTTGATTTTTATCTTTCTATTAGTTAGTTTGGCTAAGATTTTATCAATCTTATTTATTTTTACAAAGAGACAACTCTTTTGCACTGATCCTTAGTGTTTTTTAAATCCTAGTTTATTAATTTTGGCACTGATATTAATTATTTTCTGTGTTCTATTGGTTTTGGAACTAGAGTTTTCGTGCTTTTCCAGGACATTGAGATAGAGTACTAGGTTGTCCACTTGGAGTTCTTTTTCTTCTTCTTCTTTTTCCTTTTCGTAGGCACTTAATGCTGTAATCTTTCCTCTTCAAACCTCCATCATAGTGTCTCAGAAATTTTGGTATGTTGAGGCACTGTTTTCAGTTAATTCTAGAAATATTTAAAATTTCTCCTCATTTTTTCGGTGATTCATTTGTTCTTTAAAGGAGTATTGTGCAATCTCCATGAATTTATGGGGTTTCTACAATTTATTTTACAGTTGATTTTTAATTTCTTTCCATTATGAACTGATAAGATGCGTAGGATAATATTGACTTTTTTTGGTTTTGCTAAGACTTGCTTTTGTGACCAAAATATATATAAAATATTGTCTATTTTGGAAAAGGTTCTGAGTTACTGAAATGAAAATATCTTCAACTGTTTTTGGATGAAATATGCCATGTATGTCTCCTAAATCCATTTGATTTTTAGTATTATTTAAGTGAGATATTTGACATCTGGATGACATGTCTATGGATGAGAGGTTATTTTACAACTGCCAGTATTTTGTATTTGGGTCTGCTTGGGACTTAATGTCAAGGAATGCTTGTTTTGTGTAATTACACACATAAATATTTAGGGCATAAATATTTGCTATCATATTTTATTGAATTGTTCACTTTAACAGTATGTAGGATTCTTTCTTGTCTCTACTGATTAATTTGTGTTGAAATCTGCTTTGATACATATGAGAATATCTACTTCTGCTTGTTTTTATACTCCATGTGCATGGAATAGTTTCTCTATCCTCTTACATTCCATCTATGGATCTCTTTGCTTATAAGACAAGTCTCTTACAAACAGCATATAATAGAATCTTGTTTTTTAATCCATTCCGCCAGCCTATATCTTTTAAAGGGAGAGTTGATACAATTTATATTCACAGTTATTATGGAGAGATGTTTATTAATTCCAGCCATTTGGTTTGTTTTATAGATTTAATTCATTCTTAATTTTCTTTTACCTAATTGCTCTTATGGAGAACATTGTCTATTTGAGAACTCTGGGGTTTCAATTTGCATTCTTCTATTTGTAATATTTCTTTTAGTGTCTTTATGTAGTGCTGGTTTCATGGTCATGAATTCTTTTAATTTATCCTTATCATTGGAAGTTTTCAATGTGAATGATATCTTTACAGGATATAGCAATCTTGGTTGACAATTATTTTCTTTCAGAGGCTGGATTATCTCATTCCAAGATGTCCTGAATTTTATAGTCCCTGAGATGAAAAGTCAGAAGTGAACCTCACTGATCTACATCTAAGTGTGACCTGATATTTACTCTGCAACTTTTAATATTCTCTTTTTGTTCATTATATTAGGCATTCTGATTTTGATGTATCTTGACCAGGTTCTTTTTTTCTTTTTTTATCTTGTGTCTTTGGGATTCCATATAACTCTTTGGTATGATGTCCATCTCATTCTAAGGTTTGGAAATTTTTTCTGCTATTATTTTACTGAAAAGTTCTTAATGTCATTAGCCTGTATCTTTATGCTCTCAAACTTAATTTTGATTTCTTAATATTGTCCAAGAGTTTTGAATATTCAGATCATGATCTTTTTTTCTTTACCTTTTATTATGTGTTCCATATACTGAATGTTCATATACCCCTTGTCTTTAAGGTCTGAAGTTCTGTTTTCTACCTAATCTAATCTATCGGCTATACTTTCAAGGAGATATTTTATTTTATTATTTCTTTCATTTCTGGAAATGAAAATGAAATTGGTTTCTTTGCAGATCTCTCTTTATTTAAATGGTCTTTCACTTCATGTACTTGCTCTCTTGATGCATTCCTCAGATCGTTTTAAACTGATTAATCATTTTAAAAATCAATTTTATAGCCTTTTTAAAGAACTTCAATCTCATTCATTTTTGTGTATTCCTTTGTATGGGGATTATATATTTGGAATGTGGAGAGACTTGTTCGTTTCTTCATGAACCCAATACTTTAGCATTGGAGAATACTTAGGTTGGGGAGAAAAAATGTGCAGGAGCAAGTCAAACCTATAGCATTTTGTCTTTTTGCTTGTTTTTTGTTTGTTTTGGTACTGGCAATTGAACCTAGGCCCTGCTGTGGGCTAGATAATTGCTCTAACACTGAACTTATACACCAGACCTTTTCATTTTGTCTTGAGATATGGTCTTGATAAATTGCTGAGGGTGGCCTTGATCTTGTGATCCTCCTACCTTAGCTTCCTGAGTAGCTGACATTATACTGCATCCAGCCAGAATTATTCGTATTTTTCAAATTTAAAAAAATATTATTTTAGAATCAAAGATGAAGTTGAGGATTTGAGACCAGACATAAGACACATTTAATATAGTTCATATCTCATGTCACTAAAAACTGCTAGTGCCTTATAGGAAGGCCTAAATTCTCACTTCATCAAGATAGTGGGTAAATGACATTTACAAAAGGTTTAATATCCAGTCTTCAGTGAAACAAGATGCCTGCTTGATTTTTTATTGAGATTTATTTTTTCTTTCACATGATCAATGCTATACACACTGCCATTGCAGGATCAGCATTCGGGACTGGGCAAGTCATCAGACAGTAAGCAAAGACGTGTGCCATATCCTGGAGGAAATACCACAAGTGCAAAGTAAGTCAAGTCTAGTTGGAAAAGTTGGTTTGGGTTGTGGCTAGAAGAATAGCCATCTGATACAGGATTCGCAGACTTTCTGATTCCACATTCCAGACACTAGATTATTACATATAAAATCTCCAATGAACCAAGACAAATATTGAACACCTAGAAGTCTTGTGTTCTCAAATCTCTTCATTAGTTTGGGTGAATTTAAAACCATAATATTTATAACGTCGCCAAATGTGTGATAGATTAACAAGGCTTTGTAGACAGAAATCCAGGATATTTTCCAAGAATCTTTCTTTAAGCTTCTGTGTAGTGAAACTCAGTATAAAGCAACTTTAAAACTAACTGATAATTAGCACACAGTAAGGGTCATACAAATATACTGACACAAAACCCATGCTTTCTAAGGCTTTTATGAGAACATAATTCTTTCAAAACCTTTCACAGCTAGAGTTAATTTATAAGCATTATTCCCTTAGGCTTTGAGACATGGCCTATGGACCTGAAGAATAATGTGGCAGAACTAATGTTTGTGTTTTGGCAAGACTTTATTTATTTATTTTTTAGAAATGCTAAAAGTGAATCACCCCTTTCAAGCTCAGAGGGATGTAATTAATGAGTTCGGGGAAGATGGAAAAGCCTTCCCCAGCATTGGAAACAAGTAATTTCAGTATAGATAAGCAAGCTTTTAAATAGCAGGAAATGCCAGAGCTACACTAAAACCAAGGTCTCCATATTGAACTTCGGCTTTATTCCAATGGTCTGAGGATTTAGTACCAGAACACAAGCCTCTGCCTCTACCTAGATACATAAAATTATGGGCCCACTTGACTTTTTAAGTTTTAGCATATTCATTGGCATTGTGGAAAATAATTAAAACATCCCTTCCTGCTTCCTGAGGCTGCCGTAAGGGTTAAATTCTCTAATGTTTATAAATCCCTGTGCAAATGTTTGTTGCTGTGGTTGTAGTGGTTATTAGATCAAGCCCTAGATTAACTGTGGTTTGACTTCTTGGCTTCATGGTCACTGTGTTTCCCTCCCTCTATAATTTTCCTGTCCAGCTGACTTCCAGCTTACCAGGGTTATGCCCTCCACACCCAGCACACTCTCATTATTACTTGCTTTGCTATACAGCTGCCTTTTATATATGGAGCTGATGAACAAATTCAGGCTAAGATGCAATAACTGATCCTGATTTTTCAATGTTAATCTCCTTCCTTGAAGAAGTATTTAGCCACAAAAACTTTGAAGGTCAGAACCAAAAGAACGGTATAAAAATCAAGTAGTTCCTCTATTTTATAAATGAGAAAAATCTAAATCCAGAGTTCAAGGGACTTACATAAGGTCACAGAACTAGGAGTAGGAAAGATATAATTTCAAACTAGTTCTTCCTACTCATTCTCAAAGCACTGATTGACCAAATACCTATTTACCTGAAACAAAGGGGCATTTGGGGAGGCTGGCCTGGTGTAAATATTTCCAGAGTTGCCTGTCTTTTAAAAACCCAGCATTTCCAGCAGTATAAAGAATGCAAAGCTTAAAACTGCACAAATCCATAAAAATTTTGACTAAATCCTCCAAGAGGAGGTTTTTCAAGCTGGCACTTTTGACATTTTTAACTGAATACTTATTTGTTGAGAGGAACTCTCCTATGAATTCAGAGATGTTTATCAGTATATCTGGTCCCTACTCAATACATGAAATGGCACTTTTCCTAGTTTAGGCAACCAAAAACATCTACAGAGGTTGCCAAATATCCTCTGGGGACTTACGGGTCTCTCGAAGTCAAGTAATTTAAATAAACAGAGTTGGTAGCTAAATCTAGAATGCACAGCAGAGGGAAGTGATGGTTATCATTTATGGTCTAAGGATCAACTGTGGCACAGAAACAGTAATTTGTCCTGTTAATACTGTTACCTCTCATAAACTATGCAGGAATTGTCACCAATCAAACTCCAGAGAGACTTTCACTGTACGAAGTGAAACTGATGTGATAGGCCAGAGAGTCTGAATGGTGCCGGGTGAATTACAGATGGAAGTGTGCTGGTCTGGTATCCTCTTGAATTTTCATTATTGGCTGGTAGGCAGTTCCACACCAGTTATGATTGACTAGTAACAATTCTGTGCTGCTAGAAAATTGCTCAGATAAATGTAAGCCATCTTACACGGTAGAGAAAACTGCCATTCCTCCCTGTTTGGGGCAGATGTAAACCAAAATTGGAGTGACCCAAATACAAAAGTCTTACTCAAGGTTAGTGTTAGGATTTGGATAAAATGTTCCCCCCAAAGTCTCATGTGTTAAGAGGTGGAGCTTTTAAGGAAGCAATTGGATTTTGAGGGCTCTGACCTCATGGATTAATCCATGATAGCTGAATGGACAACTGGAAAGTGGGACTTAAAATGGGGCTAGCTAAGCATGAACTGAATCCTCTGAAAATAAATTTATCTTCCTTTAAGATTTTTCTAGGCAGGAATTTGATCACAGAGACAAAAGTCTGACAACACAATGATGCTAACTCTGTGGTATTTTCCCATGCCAGAATATCTTTGTGGGATCAAATTGAAGTGAGTCTTAACTGAGATGACAGTCTTGCCTAGCCTTTTCCCCTACTCCACCTTAATTTTGTTCACTCCTTCCCCTTGAGAGCACTTTCCAAAAACAATGATAGAACAAATACACCCATTCTGGGTGATGTTTCTAGGGAAACTGACACTGAAATAATGTCAGGCATCAAAAACTGATTTGGGAATTTTCCTCTTTATCCATTCTTCAGAAATATTTGTGAATATTGTGAAAGAATTCACTGTTTAGAACTTTTAGGCACAGGGATTATTATTTAACTATGGATACAAATTTTTATGTGTTTATATATGAAATTCTACACATATTTCTGTTTCTTAATTTTTTATATGTTTGATAATTTTATTTGTAAGTTTTTTTAACCATTTCAGCTAAATTTCTATCTACTTATACTTATTCAGAAATTCACTTTATTATTCTTTCATGTCTAGAGTATATTTGGGCTCTTTTCATTCTTTCAATTTGGTATTTGTGCATTTCTGTGTTGTTAAGGTTACCCAAAATTCAATAATCATTTTAAAGAATAAACAATGTACTTTTCTTTTTATGGTTTTGTAGTATTTTATTTTGGCTACCTTTTTTTTTAAAAAAATTCATGAGATGAATAGTTATCTTATTAATTTTCATTCTTTCCTTTTCTTCTAATATATGAAATTTCTTATACTGATGTTATTTAAAAGAAAATTTGTTAATTTTGAACATTGAAGAAATTACTAGTTATGCTATTTATATGGGGCTTAATTCCATTGCAATCAGATAAAATAGCTATATTGCTGCAGTGCTTTGACATTTATTTTATTTTCTTGGATTTGTTGAGTTATAGCCAAGTATATGCCCAATTTAGGTAAAATTTTCATTCTCTCTTTAAAATAATGTACATTCTATAGTTGATTAGTATATCAGGTCAAATGAGATGCAGTTCTTTAGACAAATTTGCTATGTATTGTCAGACTTTATCTTTCCTAATCCTTTGTCTGCTCAGTCAGTTATCCACCATCATTGTGGACTTGTGCATTTATCCCTTCAGTTTGGTGAGTTTGAGGTTGTATGTGTTGAATCTATATTTCAGGTGTATCAACATTTATAATTTTATATATTCCTATTTAGTTAAATTTTGCCTTTGATCCTATTCTATAGAATACTTTTATACTTACGGTTGTTTTACCTTGATTGATATGTGCACTTTATACCATTAAACAAAATAAAGGAAATGGGGTGAAAAAGAGAGAGAAAAAAAACTTTTTTAGCAGAAGAATGTGACTAATAAATACAGAGTTAATAATAGAAATAGAAAAATAGCTATATTGTAAACACCCAATAATATTGGGGAAAAAGAAAAAGCAAGAAACACCAAAGGTTTATAAAACCATTGAATGAAGTATTATTCAGGAAACATATATTTACAGTTTATATTACCCTCAGATTATTATTAATTATGAAGTGGACAGGTACTCCCACAGTGTAGAAATCTGGTGGGCAACACCTGAGTCAAATGATCAAAATTAGCATTGCTGATAATGAGAAAAAATTGATAATCTTGTTCCTATTTCTATGATATACCAGGTGTAATATAGCATCATCTGTGTAGTGTTTTTCCCAAAGATTTTCAACCTAATTTAATTATGAGACGTCATCAACCAAATCAGAATTGTGAGGCAGTCTCCAAAAGGCTAAGGACTTGTTCTAGGTGAAAGAGACTAAACATAGGTAACAGCTCTTTGTAATTCTTGCTGAAATTCATGAACTATACTTACAAGCATAGATTTTTCTGTTTCCACAATTTTTAATATGGAGTAAAAGAAACAGAGTAAGTGTACATGAATATGGAAAATGTCTAAAATACATGGTTATTTTAGGTGAGCTGTATATTGTGTTATTCTTTCAAATTTTTGGAAGGTTTGACATACTAAAGTTAAGAACGGGTGGGAAAAATTAAATTTTAAAAACTGGTAACAACTCAAATATCTGTTAATAACAGCCTGGATTAGTAAATTGTGACATGTCATTCAATGAT
Organism: Sciurus vulgaris; assembly: GCF_902686455.1. NCBI lineage: Eukaryota > Metazoa > Chordata > Mammalia > Rodentia > Sciuridae > Sciurus > Sciurus vulgaris. Next base: position 68,603,631 of record NC_136470.1, on the reverse strand, counting down.
TTAATGTATAGCAATAAAAATAAACTGTAAGTATAAGCATCAACTTGGATGAACCACATGAACATGAAAAAAGTCACCAAACAATGCACACGGAATTAGTCTACCAATATAAAATTCAAGAGCAAGTAAGCTACATAATATATTTTTACATTATAAGACCAGAAAAAGCAAAGTCTGTCAATGCTGAGGGGGTGGAATGTAAAGTGATCCTGCAGCAATACAGGAATTATGTAAGGTGTAGGTAGTATTCTAGTACTGAAACCAAGTGGTGAATGTATAAGTGGTCATACCACTTTTATTTTAATTATTTATTTTATATGCTTTTTTATATGTAGGATATATTTCTCAATAATTCATTAAAGTTCAGAAAATTCATAACATTCTGAAGAATGTAACCATTTGCAGAGAAGATGTAATTTGAGTTTTATTTATCAAGAACGTTTTTTATTTTATTTTATTTTATTTTTAAGATTACTCACTTTCTTCACTTTCCCTGGTCACTAGTTACAGTGACAGTTATTTGGATGGAGTCTGTCTAGGGCAGGGAGAGAAAGTGAAGCAGGGTCTAGGAGTCACATTTGTTCCAAATAAACTCTTAGTGACAATGTCCACTCTGGATAAATATTCCTTTGAAATGACTGTTTTTCCTACCCATGCACTTATAGTCATTTCTCCCCTGTCCCACCAAGTGCAGCACTGATTTATTTAGCAGCTTTTGCATGATCCTGTTTATGACCTTTAGGGAGAAATGCAATTTGATTCACATCCAACTCTCCTTGAGTTTTACTTGAAAATGTCACTAAAGCTCTTCTTACTTTTTATTGATTAATGTTTTCCCCACTTAAATTATTCACTGTAGAAAATATTAGTTAATCTGAGAACTATCCTAAATTCTGCATCAAGGAAATGTTGCAGAAAAATTTTCTTTTGGTAATCTATATTTAGACTATAAAATTTAAAATAAAATAATATTAATAAAGTTAAAGCATTTTTATTAATGCGTACAGGTTTTAACATGCAATTGAAAAGATCTGGGGTAGATTAAATATTGGAATTCGTTTGAATCTTTAAGATATATATTTATCAAAAATATATATAAATAAATAAATGACAAGGAACTCATTTCTCTAGCATAAAAAAAAAAGATATTCTCTATCATTAAAGGGTGTTTCTCTTATCTAAGGAAGGACTATAGTTTGCTTTCAAATTTGAGAAGAAAAAAAGGAAGAATAATAAACTTAGACTGTTTCAGTGCTAGCAAATTCTACCAGAACTGGATTTAAGAGTACTTTAGGAAGAGGTATATTGATTCTTCAGAACACAAAGACCTGCCCTAAACAGCAGTTCTCAGTTCCGGTATCAACACTGCAATTTCTAAGAAAGGGCTCTCTGGCACATGCTGTTCCTACGTTCAGACCTACTTACACATGGTTCCACCATACCTGCAATGGAAAAGCTTCTTTCAATTTAATCAAGAATGTTTATCTTACACTTTTAAAAGCATATCGCAAGTGAAGGAATAATCATTAAGTCTTTTATTTTTCTGAAGTCTTCAGAGAGTTGTGGGGAAAAGCAACATGCACACTCTGTAAATGTCAGATCTCTTTACAGAAATGCGAAGGAGGTATTGCAGGCTGTCATCTGTTCTTCATGCTGCCTACTGACCCTCATTGCGAGCTACCAATTCCCAAAGATTCTGTGCCCACTAAAATAAATAGCTCTCTCAAGCACAGAGTAAAATGTTAGACAACATACAGCAGAACAGCACCCACGTTAATTATACTATGCAGTGTATTTTATAAAGAAGTCAGGATCTGAAGGGTTAGACATTAAAGGACAGTTCCAGCTGGCAGGCAATGAAGGCAAATACTTCAAATCAACTGTGGCAAATGACATAAAAAGACTAGGGGGGAAAGTGGGTGTGTTTCAGGCATGTGACGATAGAAAAAGAATGATGCAGATTTTAGAATAGAAAAGAACAAACATATGTGAATGTTAAAAATAAGGCAGATTGCCTTGAGTCCAGGTATATTTAAGTGACTTTGAGAATGGATCTCAAAATAGAGTGATATGGCAGAAGTGTTTCCATCAGCATCAGATTTATCATCTGAATCGTTCTACAGGGAAATGACCTTAGAACAAAAGTTCCCTCTATGTTTCCCCAACTTTTTTATCAATAATATTCAATTTAGAGAACAAAAGGTCCACTTTGCATTAAAAGCAAGTACATATGGTCACTTGATGTAGATAGAGCTATTCATTAAGATAGTGTGGCATAGTGAACAGAGTAGTTGTAGTCTCACAAGGCCCAATCCTACCCATGATGATGAATTGATATATAGACATTAGGCAAGATATCTAAGTTCAATGAACTCCATTTTTGTCATCACTATATACTCAGGCATTTTATTTTTTTTTAGAGGGGGTAGACTGTAATCAGCAGCACAGAGCTTGCACTAAGATATCTTTGAAGGTCATTGTGTCTTTTTGTCATATTACTTGGTTTTGTACTTGCTAATTGAATTATTGGATTTAAAAAAAACTTTAAATGTCATTTTAACCTTCAGCCTTCTTCCTTGACTTAATTCTTGATTCATTCACTTTATTATCAATAGTTGTTTTTCAACTCCAGCAACCCCAAAGCCTTGTGAGACTACAACTACTTCTATCCCTCTTCCTAGCCTCAGAGCCCATTGGACAGACTATCCTTATTCATGAACTGTGTTCATTAATTTTATCTCCTTTTCAGTTTAAGATGTGTTAGGATTTAAATCTCAAAAGTAGTTCTGGCTAGCAACCAGTTCAATGTACAGAATTCCTCAATTACCTCTTCAAATCAGTTCTGCCATAGCATGAACATGGAACTCATTGTCCTTTCTACTTTTGGATAGCTCTAACTGCTAGAATAAACATTCTCACACAGAACCAAAAGAGATGTTCTAATGTGATTGGGTCATTACCTTCCTATGAGTCAGTAAATGTTAATCTATTATTTTAGATGTATAATGGGAAGATATACTGAACCACTAAGTCTGAACTTTTGATTGAAAGTTTATTTTATTTTAATTCTTATAATAGTTTTCAAACTGTACTTTGAATCTTTATGTTATTGGTTTTCAAAGCAAGGCCTGTGGACCAGTACAATCAACATCACCTGGGAACTAGTAGGTAATCCGAATAGTCTGCCTCCACAGCTACTAAAACAGAAATTGTTGGAGTGCAGTGTGGCAATCTGTGTTTCAGAAAGTCTTCCAGGTTATTTTAAAACACACTGAATTCTGAGAATCACTGCCTTAATGATTGTAAAGTGAATTCAGAGGATTAAAACTTCCATTAAAAACACTATAGAATAATAAAAAAGGTGGTCAAAAACTTAACTACTGTGAAATTATGAAGTGGGTCTCAAGTAATCTGTGGATGAAAAAGCAATACAATCCCAAAGCTTAGAAACTTTAAAATGAAATAAATTTATGTAATTATGTATATAAAGCTATATCGTAAAGTTTCCATGAACAAATTTAATAGATAAAATACTATGAAAAATATTTTTATCCATCTGAATGATAATGTAAAACGTGTACAGAACTCTTACAAGTAACATTTACTTGGAAAAAATAGGCAAAGGATCTGATAAAAAAAAATCCACAAATATAAAATTCATGTGTCCACAAAAATACATCCAGGAGTCAAATCTCTGTGACATGAAGACAATAACCTTAAAATTCTATTGAGATACCACTTCACACTCATCATAAAAAAGTTTTAAAAAGCATGATAAATTCTATTGTTCATAGTCATATGTATAAATGTGCTTTTGCTAGGCAGAACTGTGTTACCATAATAAAATGTCCAAAATAATCAACTTGAAATGGGGGCAGGTTTATTTTGCATCCATGGTCAGTTGGTCCTGTGGTTTTGGGGCCTGTAGTAAGACCGTACATCATGGCAGGGAACACATGGTAGATCAAAGCTGCTAACCTCATGGAAGCCAGGAAGTGAGAAGCAGAGATGAGAGGAGGGCCTGAGGTCCCAATGTCCATTCAAGGGCAGGTATCCGATAACCTAAGTGCCTATGGGTCGGCCCCAAATCTTAAAGTTTCCACCACTTTCCAATAGTGCAACAGGCCAGTGACCAAACTTTCAACACACGGACTTTTGGGGGACATTTAAAATACAAATTATATCAATACAGTATCATGCATTTCTGCTAAAATGTTCTTTATTACAACAATTTTTGAATGATCTTAAACTTCATTAAAAAGTAGAAAGACATATATACCTTCAAATCAGCAATATTACTGTAGTAAATCTATTCCTTACATGTAAAATACCAAGTTCAAAAGGATTACATGAATAAATATGTTAATTACAGTATTGTCATAATTTTAAAAAATTTAAAAATGCAAATGCCCAGCAATAGGAAAATAACTGAAAAAAATGAAATTTGTCTTTCAAATGTGGAATTTTATACAGTTGCACGTATATGCATTGATTTGGAGGGACTAAGGAATTTTTAATCTGCTATTGTTAGTTGAAAAAGGTGATAATAAATTAGCAAGGATTTACATTGGTGAATCCTTTCACACTTTACTTCTGTTAAATCCTTTAGCCACTCAATTTCTTTGTCCAGTAAGAATTTCTGTTATCCCTTTTTCAAAGACAAGAAATCCAAGGTATAGAGAATTTAATTCAAGGTCACCCCAATAATTAACTTGGTAATCCATGATAGTGCTGGCCTGCCTTCAGAGTTTATATTCTTAACAATCGAACTCTACTGCCTCCCTAAGAGACCTAGAGAAGTATATAATGCCATCCTTTGGGGGAAATTACACATATGATTTTATTTAAATATGTAGGTACAGAAAAATCTACAAAAGGCTGTATAACAGCTTGCAAGTATTAATTTTCAGGATGAAAGTAGTGGCTTTGAGCATAATGTCTTCAGAGGTCTTGCTAGTAAAGATAGCAGAAAGTACATGAAAGAAAGTCCAAAAAAGGTGGGAGGGACGGAAGGAAGAAGGAAAGAAGAGGAAAATGGAGGAAGATAGGAAAGAAGGAATAAAGGAAAGAATGAAGGATTCTGCATTCAGAAAGAATGTATCAGAATTTTTAAATGTTAGTGTAGTACGACCCCATACATTTAGTATTCTATGCCTGAATAGGTTATGAGAACATATATTTATATCTAAATATGAATACAAAAATCATGAATGATCTTTTCCAAAATATTTATTGTTATAATGGTTACTTTTACTTTCTCCTATATATTTTATGCATTCAAAAAGTGTTAAATGAGGAGAATTTAAAAAAATAAAAACAAAGTTGTAAATAACACCATTTCTTAAGTGTGAGCTGTGCATAGTGACTTTCTTTGAAAAAACAGGACAGCATGAAAAGGGAGAAAACACAAATTTACAGTGGAGAAACTTGACAAACACTACCTTGGACGTGACAATCAAGGTTAACAACAGTGATGAGTCCTACTGAAATAATTCATCTTTGATATGATGTGATAAAAATGACACTTACTTCTGTGTACTTCCTCACCAAAACATATAACCCTACTTTATTTATTTTTTTAAAGGAGTAAAGGTTCATTTTTATCTCATGGTTTCAGAGGTTTGTCCATCATTGGCTGTCTCCATGTTTGTGGGCCTGAAGTGAAGCATAACATCATGGAGGAAGGGCATGGTACAGCAAAGTTGCTCATTCCATAGTGACCAGGAAGCAGAGAGATAGAGAAAGAGAGAGAAAAGAAAAAAGAGATAAAGGCCAGGGACAAAATATGTCCTTCCTGGACATGCTCCCAATGACCTACTTCCTCCAATGAGGCCCCACCTCCTACTATAACCCTACTTTAATCAAGAGGAAAATACAGGACAAATCCCATTTTCAAGACATTCTACAAAGCACCTGACCAACTCCTCAAAACCTTTATGATTATCAGATCATCGGAAAGAAGGAGAGTGTGAGACACTGTCATGGCCAAGAGATGGCTACTAAATTTAATGTGGCATCCTAGATGGGAAGAAAACATAAAGGAAAACTGAAGAAATTTTAATAAAGCATGGACTTTAATAAATAACAACATGTCAGTATTCATTTGTACTCATGGAAGATGCCTCCTACTAATGTAGATTGTTAATAGTGGAACTGGGTATGGGGTTATATAGAAACCCTTTGCACTATCCATGCAATAGTCCTGCAAATCAAAATGTTTATAAATTTAAAAGTTTGGATAAAAATCAAAGAAGAAACTCCAAACCTACAGTGATTAAAAGTAGCAAACAATCAAACTATGTGCCAGACATTCTTTTTGTTCATACAGTTGCTGCAGGATACAAAATATCCTCAGTTCCTGCTGGGAGCTTATATGGTAAAGTAATAAATTATCAATATTTCTATATTTCATCTTAATGAATAGGTGAACTCATATATTCAAGCTATAAATTTTAGGCTCTGCTATAGCACCCATGTTTTGCTGACAAATTTAGTTTAACTTTTTTGAAAACCAATAAAATTAGTTTTCATCTCATTTTATCATACTTATTTAGATTTATCTAGTTAATATACCAATTTATTTGTTCTCCATTGCTTTACATATCACACTTTTGATTCAGGTTTTAATTTTCCTTTTGCTAAAATAAACTTTTTATTAGTGGATAACATATTTTTGACAATGTTTTTATTTTTAAGTATATACTCATATTTTTATTTGACACATAATAATTGTACATATTTATGGGATGTAGTGTGACATTTCAATATGTTTAAACTGTATTAGTCATATTTTTGTCCCTATGATCAAGATACCTGACAAGAATAATGTATAGGAGGAAAAGTTTCTTTTGGTTCATGGTCTCAGAGGTCTATGTCTATGGTCTGCTGGACCCCAGGTGATGAAGAACTTTAAGGTAGAGAAGTATGGCAAAGGAAGGCTGCTTAGCACTGGGTAGTCAGGAAGCAGAGAGGAGCCAGGGACAAGACATAGTCCCCAAGGACATGCCCCAGTGATCTACTTCCTCCAGCCATCCTCCTGCTTACAGTTAACCTTCAGCAATACATTCAACTTATTAAGCTATCAAATGAATTGATCCACTGATGTGGTACAGCATTTATAATCCAATGTTTTCATCTTGTACATTGCTTCAGTGCCTCATATGTGAACTTTTTGGGGGGTATTAAACATCCAAATCACAACATATACCACCATGTAATGATCAGGATTAGGGTAACTGACATATTCATCACTACAATCTCTGGATTCTAGAAAATTTATTATTCTTTCTCTCTCACATTCTTCAAGATTTTTCTCTATAATATTGCATAGTTGTTTCATTATAAAATTACCAAGTTAATGATTTGCCTTTTTCTTTTTTAGCATGAAGATTTCTGATTTTGTAGGAGTTTTTCAATCATTTTTTCCTTAAAGATTTCCTATTTGCCATTAGCTCTTTTTTCCCTTTAGATTTTTATTATACCTTTCTATTCTATTCTGACTTACCTGCTGTATTTTTCATCACTAAATCTTAGCTACTTTTTCTTAGGTTGCCTCTTCTGTTTCTCTAATTCTGTCTTTAGTTGTGTCTAATATAATTAGTGCTTTAGTATCTTATGGGTGCCCCTTTTTTCATCTATTACTCATAACAAACTATTCTATGCTACATTCCAAGGTCAGTGGGTAGACATTTAACAGTTGCCATTTACTATTGATATTGTACTCATATTCAGAGTGTCAGGGCAGAATGACTCAAGTGAGAGAGATGGATTCAGGCCTCTGGGGCTCCTGGATGTCATCAGGAGAAAATACTTCATATTGCATTTCTATACATCATCTTGAAAGAGACATTGCTGGCCTTGTTCTAAACTATCTTTTCATGAAAATGTTGTTGTTGGTTGTTTTTTTTTTTAAATAACAAACAGACTTGAAAGATAAATATGATATATCTTTTGGGAAAAGGACAGATTGTCTCTGGGATAAATAATTAAGATAATGCCTTTCTTCTGGGAAATGTCTAGGCAAGTATGCTAGAAGTCCCTATATTCAGGATTACCTGTGTTCAGGATTTCTAAACTGTGACTCAAACTCACAGTGGGCATAGCATTTACTTGAGCCTATCTCCACATTACAATCATAGCACTTGGGAGATAAGAGTTAATGAAAACATGAAAGTCTTGTCACTTGCTGTGCCAAGGAAGGAAGTTCTGACTCAGCAGATTGTGTCTTCTACCAGAATCTATGAAATTGGCTCAGATACTGCTCCTGTGTACTGCATTACCACACCCAACTTCTCCCAGTAGTCATTGAAAATATTAGACCTTACAGACAAATATGTGGTTCTGGGTTTGGCTACCATCATGGATTCTTCCACTCCTTAATTTGGCTTTGAGTTCTTTCCTTTTTCTGCTACTTGTGTTTCTTCCTTCCTTCCTTCCTTATCCTCTTCATCCTTTTATCCCACCCCCTACTCATTCTCTCTCTCCTTTCTTCTCTTCCTCTGTCTTTCTTATCAATACTTTTTTTAAGAATCTGGTATTTTTATGTGTTTAGGGAGAAATATATGCTCCCTTTACCCAATGATCTCTCCTAGTGTCTAGGCATCCATAGACCTTTTTTCATATTAATTTAATTGTTTCATTTCAATACCATTGTTGTTATTATTGAATTGGTTTGTGAGGTCCACCAAATCATCTAAATAATTTCTTCCTTTAAAGCCTCTGGCTCTAAGACCATACATAAATGATATACACAATATTTTCCCTTCTAAATCAAGGACAGATATCTAAATAATTCTTCACATTCTTTCCTTTGCTTATCAGAATTCTTAGTGACAAGTGATGGAAACTCTTTTGTAAATTTTTTTTAACAAAGTGAAAATAAATTTACCATGGAGGTGTGTCTACAGGTTTCATCAGTTTAATGGTTTTCCACATAGAAGATAAGATATTCAGCTTTAGGTCAAAAATCTTCATTTTATGGGTGTTTCTAAAATTCCCTCAATTAGCTTAAGAGAGGAAATGCACAGAGTAAAAACTCTCTTTAATAGATACCAACTTCAAATTTTCTCTCCCATCAGTCTTTTGACATTTTCTTATATATGGACTGGAGTTTAAGGCATAAAGTTCACAGATCCTGTTTTAATGTTTCATTGCAAATTCTATAGCTATCTAGCACTGAGGTTTTTAAATATTGTCACTTATGAGATTTCAGCAGAAATAAAAATTCTCATTTAACACATCCTATTATATAAAAGATGTTCAACATGTTTGGGCAGAGAAAAACATTCAGTCCTGTCATGGGCATCCATATCTATGATGCACACTGCTTCTAGTTTGCCAGCCACATTTCTATATTTTAATTAAGTTCAGATATCATTATCCTCACTACAAATTGCATATTTTGAGATAATAATTATTTAGAAATTAAGTTAAAATTCATTTGATGTTGTACTATGGGTAAAGTAATGCTATTAGAAAATATCTGGATAGTTGGAATTTTTCCATCTTATCTATGAGTCATATTAGATTATTATAGGAGCTTTAGCTCTAGTCTACAATTTTTATACTTTCATTTAACTAGTATTACTCGATCTAGGGATAATGACATGAATAGTAGATACGGCCACCTACCCTTATGGAACTTCTGATACAGCAAGGAATATAGACATTAAATACTTTAATTTATAATTTCTTATTGTGATAATTATCATAAAGAAAAATGAAAGAGTAAAAGGAAAGCATATAATAGGAAGACCTGATGAACTAGAGATTCCAGGAAAGTTTTATTTCATTTTCAATTTTTATTTATTCACACATATATTTATTATATACATCATTCCATATCCTGCATTTCCCTAAAGAAATCACAACTAGTTGAGCATGAATGATAACTGCAAGTTAGATTTATAAATATGGGTGGAAGAGGAAACTGTGGAGATGCAAACCACAGAATATTAGCTCTTTCTAAGGTAGAAGGAAATATGACTCACTTGAGAACTGGGGAAAAAATGTATATTTTTGAAGGGTAAAGACCAAGTAAAAGATTATGTGATAAACACTGTAAAATAACAAGTACCAGATCACTTTGGGTATTGCAATTCAAACTATCGATTCTCGGAATTGTGTTAAAATCATTGAAAAGCTCTTAGTAAGGAAAAATCATATTCCAGATTGAATTTTAAAATGACTATAAGTGTGACTTAAGCAAGATGTCAGAATGAGAGAATGTATCTATCCCTCATTCCTCCCACAGAAACTCCAATTTAGCATCCATCCATGGATGAAAATACCTTCAGGAGAGTTCTGGAATCCAGATAAGACATTGCAGCACTTCAATAGAGTGCAGAAAGAAAAAAATAACACATTGAAAAGGTTAAGAAAATTTAAATTTATCCCCATCACATTTCCAATGTGCAGACAGCAACAAACATTCATAAAGATCACAAGTAACCACCGAAATAATATCACTAAGGGAGGAAAAACCTTCAGTAAGTTAACCTAAGAAATGGAAATCTATGAACTTCCTTACAAAGAATTCAAACTAATCCTCTTAAAGAAGCTCAGGAAGACACAACAAAACAGATGACTATAAGAAATATGGAAAATAATAATAAAACAAAATGTAGGTATAGAATCCAGTAAATATCACCAACAAACAGAAATTCTGGAGTTGAAAAATTCAATGATTAAACTAAAAACATCAATAGTGAGCTGCAAATGGAGACTTGATGCAGTGAACTTGAAGACAGGTCATTTGAAATTATCAAGACATAGGAGCAAATAGAAGAAAGAGTGAAAAAGAGTGAAGAAAATATACGGGACTTCTGAAATGCCATCAAGTTCATGGATACACCATTGGGGAGTTTCAGAAAGAGAACAGAAGGAGAAGAACACATATTTAAAGAAATAAACCCATAAAATTGTCAAACCTGAGAGAGATAAATGGACATCTAGATTAATGAAGCCCAAAGAAATTCAGATAGATTTACCATAAAGAGGACTACATGAGACCTATGATCAAATTGTCAAAAGTCAAAGAAAGAATTTTAAAGGTAATAAAAGAGTAGCAACTTTTCACATACAAAGGAGCTCTTATGAGCCTATCAGTGGTTTTCTCAGCTGTAGTCTTACAGGCCAGGATGAAGAGAGACAGTATATTCAAAGTGCTGAGAGAAAAACAAAAAATTCTGTCTGTCAAGAATACTATGGTCTGAAGAACTTCTTTTAAAATAAAGGAGAAATAAATACATTGACAGACAAAACCAAAGGCAATTCATTATCACTGAATGTACCTTTTCAGAAGTGCTAAAAGGAGTTCTTCAAGCTGAATTATAGAACACAAACCAGCAAAATGGCAGCATATGAAAGTGTAAGTAAATATAATACTTTATTAGTATTACTAATAAAGGTAAATAGAGCTTAAATATAGACTGATGTAATACTGCAATTATTCCTGTAATGTTAAGTATCCAGACATGACAACTCTGGTGAAAGAAGGGGGCAAAATCTACTTTCTTAAGACTACATGGAAAGGGTTTTCCATGTATATTTGAACTATAATTACTGAAAATATCTCCCAGTATATTACTTGTCTTTTTATTTAAATAAAAGTGACATTAAAAGGACAGACATTTTGAATTTTGATGAGGTTCATATTTTTTCATTTTTTCTTTTATGCTTTATCATTTTTGTGTCCTATGTAAGAAGTCCTTGTTTTCTCAAAGTTTTGAAGCATTGTGAAGACACTTTTTTCTTACAATATTTTTCCTGTTTTCTCAAGGCTGTGAACATAATCTTGAATTTTCTTCTTGTAGAAGTTTTATAGCTTTAACTTTTTTTTTCATGGTGTGTCTTTTGTGTTGATGTTAAAAAAAATCACAAAGCATTTCATAAATAACCACAATAAATATAATTTCTATTAGCCTTTGTCAACTAATCATTGCTATGTATCTCTAATCCAAATTATGTTGTATACCAGTAACAAAATATGAATAAGTAGATATGCCTTCAGACTGTTAAAATATTTAAAAAATAAAGTAGCTTTAGTTTTATATTTTGGATGATGCTCCAGTTCAATTATCTTTTTGAATATAATGTTAGGTTCATTTTCTCCACATGGATAATCAGTTCTTTCAGCAACAATTACTGAAAGGATTATCTTTTGTTCATTGAATCACTGTAGTACCTTTGTATAAAAGAAAAAAAGAAAAAAGAAAAAAAGAAAGTAGAACAACAATTGATTGAGTATGACTGTGCCTACATGTGCACTCTTTGGCCTGCCCCATTGATCTATATGTCTGGTTTTTGGCAATAACACACTTTCTTAATTACTATAGTTTTAGAAAGTCTTGAAAACGGGTAAGATAAATCTTTCAAATTCTTTATTTTTTAAAAGTAATTATTTTGACTATGGTAGATCTTTGTATATCCAAACAAATTTTAAGTATGTCTTATTAATTTCTATCAAAAAGCACGGGGAATCAGGGAGATGCAAATCAACACTATACTAATATTTCATCTCACTCTAGTCAGAATGGCAATGATAAAGAATATGAAACAGCAATAAATGCTGGGAAGGTTGTGGTGAAAAAGGTACACATCTACATTGTTAGTAGGACTGCAGACTACTGCAACCACTCTGGAAAGCAGTATGGAGTTCCTCAGAAAACTAGGGATGGAACCACCATATGACCCAGCTATCCACTCCTTGGTATTTCCCCAAAGATCTAAAATCAGCATACTACAGCAATGCATATAGCAGCAAAATTCATAATAGATGAATTATGGAATCAGTTCAGATACCTGTCAATAGATGAATCGATTAAGAAATTGTCATACATACACACACACACACATGCACAAACACAAGGAAGTTCTACTCAGCTATAAAAAAAGAATGATAATTATGGCATTTGCTGGTAAATGGATTTAAATGGAGAACATCATGCTAAAAGAAATCAGCCATATTCAGAAACTCAAAGGTTGAATGTTTTCTCTCACATACAGAAGATAGAGTAAAATAAAGGAAAGGGGGAGAAAGGATAGGATAATATAAAGAACCAATCAAATTAATATATGAGTGAAAGGAAGCCAGGTAGAGTAGAAAAAGGGGAATGGAGAAGGGAGGGAGGATGGAGGGGGAAAGAGGAAGGGAAAGAGTGTGGGTCATGAACTGAAATTGATGTCCATGCAGGTGTGAATTTGTTGAAATGAACCCAATTACTATAAATAACTATAAAGCTACAATAAAACAAAGCCTGCTGGAAATTTGATTTGAACTGTAATAGATCTAGATATCAACTAGAAAAGAACTGATATCTTAACAATAGTTAGTCTTCTAACACAAGGGCATGGTATATCTCCTCATCAATCATGGTTCTTAATTTCATTTGGGAACATCTTGTAGGTTTTATTACATATATATATGCACACATACATATTATGTAATATCATATTTATCACTGTGTATTAAATATTTTGGGACATAATTATAAGTGATCAATTTAAATTTCATTCTCTAATTACTTGTGACTTTGTTCTAATTTTGCCTAAGCAAAATTCCTAGTTCCATACTTTTGAGTGAGTTATTTAAATTCCCCAAAGTGCAGTTAAATAGAGAAAACTGTTTGTCTCATACCATGTTCTAGCCATGACTCTTACAGATTCAAATTACAAAAATCCAACTCAGCTAGTTTAAATTAAAAACAAAATAAATGTAATTTATTTGCTGCTGAAAAAACTAGCAGTGCATTTGGCTTCAGGCCAAATGCTGTTTTCAGGCCTCACTCTTTCCTCACTTCTCAAATTTGCTCAGCAGGCTCACTCCATATGGCATCTTATCTGACTTTCAGAAGCTCCAGGGTAACATGCTCCTTAAAGAAAGAGTGCTCCTTTCCTTCCTGACAGTACTAGCAAAAGTTCCAAGAATGCTTTATGTAGCCAAGGCATGTCATGCTCTTATTGCTCATGTCTAGGATGTCTTTACATCCTTGAAACCAGAAAGGAAAGTTAGTCTCACTTGAAATATATGATCTAACAGAGCAAGAGGAATGGGTCACAAAAATAAGATAGTTAATATTATAAAATAAAAAGTAGCAGCATTTCTAAGAAAGCAAATAAACAGGGAAATAGCAACAAAAATAGATCAATATTCTGTGACTAAACAAATTTGTTCTAATAAACCAGGTTACCATCTACAACTACCATAACAAATATCTGATGCTTGTAATCTACATTAGGATTTTTAATACTTGTTTATAATACCTGTGTCTTTCTCTTGCATGGTCCATGAAATGTGATATAATGTAGTTTCTTCATAAGAATTTAATTTAACTTTCTGAGTAAGAAGCAAAATGCTCCAGGATTTCTTATCTTTCTCTTTCTCATCTGCATCATTTTCTGATGATCTCTGAACATTTGACATTCCTTTGATTCCTTTTTGCCTTTATAGAATGTGTTTTCCAACTTTCTGTAGCATAATTTGTGCATCCTGTTACAGATAAAGAGGCCCAGACTCCTCCTTGATCTACTGCTGCCAAAGGGTTGGCAAATGGTATTGCTGACTATGTATTGTGGCTTAAGTTTTAGGTTAATGAGGAGATAGTTTTCAATTCTTAACTCTAAGCAGCAGGGACTTTTCCTTCAAAATGGATACAAAACATATATCTTGTCTCTACATATTACAAAAACATTACTGATTACACAAAAAGAAACATAGGTTTAAATTTTTAGTATATCCTTATATCCTGTCTTTTGGAGAACATATTGAAATGGAGCAAAACAAGATAATTTAAGCAATATTTAGCTCTATGTCTATATCTTCAACATTCAAGAGATACAAGTAATAATTGGGGTTACAAATTAAGGAATGAACCATTGCAGACTATTATACTAGGAAACATTCCAGCTGGACCATCAAGTCTCATCCATACTATTTAAGAGTCATTTCAAGTTGCTTACTGCAAAGAGTAGAAAAAGCTGTCGGAAGCACTGTACATTCTTACACTTGGAGAAAGTAAGGGATTGTACAGCTCTCATTTCAGATTATGGGTTCAGGCACTTTCTGCAAATCTCCTTGTCTCCCTGAAGCTTTGCATTTAAAAAATGCCTTTATTGTGGTGTTTATATCTGGATCACATTTGATATTCAAAGAAGAAATTCTAGTGTTCATAGTAGACAAAACCAGGAAAACAGCATTATTTACAGCATTCTTCAGGGATTATTTCTTCTGAGTTACCTCTGAATGCTTCCTTCAAATAAGAACTCTAGATTTAGGGAGGTATTACTCTAACCTTTTTTCCTCTCCTGAGGCAGAACTATCAATTTGCATTCAAGCCAGGAACAGTGGGTATAGTAAGGCATATTCCTTAGCTTTGTTCTCCCAGAATTTGCTTCACTTTATAGTCCAATCTACTGCTCTCTCCCAAAAGTCATTTAAAGCAGAAAATAACTGAGTAAAAATAAGGATGACTACACAGTTAGTGCTCAGACAAGTTTGATCAATTCAAATCTAGATCCCTTAGCTGGAGAGCTGACCTCATTTCTGAGAGTAGTTGTAAATGAATTCATGAATATTAGCTTATCAAATATATCTTTAATTTAAAAAAAAAGTTTATATTGGTGCACTATAATTATACATAATAGTAGGATTTGCTGTGACATATTTATACATGTACATATTATGGTTTTATCTACTTGTCTCTGTATTTCTCCTTTCCCTTCCCTTCTCTCTCCCCATCATCTCTTGCCTCTGCTCTACTGGTCTTCCTTCTATTTATGTTTTTAATTGGTACATTATAATTACACCTGAAAGTGGGATTCACTGTGATCTATTCATATATGCAAATAGCATAATTTGTTCAGTTTCATTCCCCAATATCTCTCCTATACCTTTTCTCCCCTCCCCCTTGATCCTCTTCCTCTACTTTTCTTCCTTCTTCTGTTGTGAGGTCCTGTTTTTATTCCTTTTCTCCTATTAGCTTCCACATGTGAGGGAAAACACTTGACCCTTGGTTTTTGGAGTCTTATTTCACTTAGATATTCTCCAGTTCCATGCATTTACTAGCAAATGACATAATTTTATTCTTCTTTATGGCTGAGTAGAACACCATCGTATATGCACACACCAAATTTTCTTTATCCCTTCATCTGTTGATGGACACCTAGTTTGGTTCCCTAACTGGTTAGTGTGAATTTTACTGCTATAAACATTGGTGTGCAGGTATCACTTTGGTGTGCTGATTTTAGTTCTTTTGGACAAAGACAAAGTTGTGGAATAGCTGAGTCATATGAAAGTTCCATTTCTATTCTTTTGAGTGATCTCCATAGTGGTTGTAGTAATTTGAAGTCTCACCAACAATACATAAGTGTCTCTTTTTACCCATATCTTCTCCAGCACTTATTACTTGTATGCTTGGTGACTGCCATTCAAACTGGGATGCAATGAAATATAAATATAGTTTTGCTTTGCATTTCCCCAATTGCTAAGAATGTGGAATTTTTTTTTTTACTTTGAATTCCAAAGTAACAGATTGATTTGTTTATTTTACCATTAGTAGATTTCTAAATCTAGGTCAGATTAAAAATAAATAAATAAATAAATAAATAAATAAATAAATAAATAAATAAATAAAAGGAAGCAAAACTTTCTCAGTTGTGACACTGGTTGAGAAATAGCTTGAAGAATAGTTGGTTAATTTTCAATAGAAGCAATCTTTCCTAAAGGTCAGTGATTATATGATCACTTTTTAAATGATCAAATCTTTTAGGGTACCCCATGTTTTTGTCTGTTTTATTTATACTCAATTTGCAAGGGCCTAAATTTCCCTATAACATGAATAAGAGCTTCAGGAACTGACATGCTTTTACCATGAGAATATACTGAGTCACAGATTGTGGAATAATCTTTTCTTTAGCCACCTTGAGAAAATTACTGGAACATATTTTCCTTTTACCCTTTTTCATGTATTTCATTTTTACCCAGTTTTATAAGCTAAATAAATTACTTTAAAATAAATAAGAATATATGAAATACCTAAAGTCCTTGATAATTATGGTAAGTTTTCTCAACATGTAAAACTAAGATACATAGGTAGCTGAATTATGACATTTGTATAATATTAGTGCATTGAAAAGTATTTGCTTGGAACTTAGAATGTCTTTATGTATGGTGGTGCTTTAGTTCCAAAATCAGATTCCAAAATCATCTTAACCATTTATTTAAGAAATAATAATTATAAAACTAGATTTATGTGTACAAATATTTCTCTGGGGAAATATTTCAATAAATTCCATTTAAGATGGCAGAAACAGAATTTTGTTAAGGATTTTTGCATCTATCTTCATAAGGGATATTGTTTAAAAGTTTTCTTTCTTCAAAGCGTCTTTGTCTGGCTTTGGTAACAGAGTGATACTAGCTTCATAGAATGAGTTTGGAAGGGTGCCCTCCTTTTCTATTTCCTGGAATACTTTGAGGAGTATTGGTATTAGTTCTTCTTTAAAGGTCTTGTAGAATTCTACTGAGAATCCATCTACTCCTGGGCTTTTCTTGATTGGTAGGCTTTTGATGGCTTCTTCTATTTCAGTGCTTGAAATTGATCTGTTTAAATTGTGCAGGTCTTCCTGATTCAGTTTGGGAGGATCACATGTCTCTAAAAATTTGTCAATGTCTTCAGTATTTTCTATTTTGTTGGAGTATAGATTTTCAAAGTAGCTTCTAACTATGTTATGTATTTCAATGGTGTCTGTGGTGATCCTTCCTCTTTTATCATGAATTCTAGTAATTTGAGTTTTCTTTCTCCTCTTCATTAGTGTGGCTAAGGGTTGACAATTTTGTTTACTTTTTCAAAGATCCAAATTTTTGTTTTTGGTCAATTGTTTGAATTGTTTCTCTTGTTTCAATTTTATTGATTTCAGCTCTCATAGAAAAACATATTAAAAAGATAGTGCACCATGATCAAGTGGGGTTTACCCCAGGGATGCATGGTTGGTTCAACACCCAGAAATCAATAAATGTAATTTATCATATCAATAGACTTAAAGTTAAGAATCATACAATTATTTCAATAGGTGCTGAGAAAGCATTTGATAAAACACAGCACCCTTTCATGCTCAAAACACTAGAAAAAATAGGGATAGTAGGAACAAAACTCAACATTTAAAGGCTACCTATGCTAAAGCCATCACCAATATCATTCTAAAAGGAGAAAAGCTGGAAGCAGTCCCTCTAAAAACTGGAGGAAGACAGGGATGCCCTCTTTTACTACTTGTATTCAATATCGTCCTTGAAACACTAGCCAGAGCAATTCAACAGACCAAAGAAACTAAAGGGTAATGGATAGGAAAAGAACTCAAACTATCACTATTTGCCGATGACATGATTCTATATTTAGAGGACCCATAAAACTCCACTAGAGAACTTCTAGAACTAATAAATGAATTCAGTAAAGTAGCAGGATATAAAATCAATACACATAAATCCAATGCATTTCTATTCATAAGTGATGAATCCTCTGAAAGAGAAATTAGGGAAACCACTCTATTCACAATAGCCTCAAAAAAAAAAAAAAAAAAACCCTTCGGAATCAATCTAACAAAAGAGGTGAAAGATCCCTCTACTATGAAAACTGCAGAACACCAAAGAAAGAAATTGAAGAAAACCTTAGAAGATGGAAAGCTCTCCCATGTTCTTGGATAGGCAGAATTAATATTGTCAAAATGGCCATTCTACCAAAGGTGCTATACAGATTCAATGCAACTCCAATTAAAATCCCAATGACATACCTCATAGTAATAGAGAAAGCAATCATGAAGTTCATCTGGAAGAATAAGAGACCTCAAATAGTCAAAACAATCCTGAGCAGGAAAAGTGAAGCAGGAGGTATCACAATACCAGAACTTAAACTATACTACAGAGCAGTAGTAGCAAGAACGTCATGGCATTGGCACTAAAATAGACAGGCAGACTGATGGTACAGAATAGAAGACACAGAAATGAACCCACATAAATGCAGTTACCTCATACTAGAAAAGCAGCCAAAAACGTACAATAGAGAACAGATAAGCTGTTCAACAAATGATGCTGGGAAAACTGGAAATCCATATGTACTAAAATGAAATTAAACCTCTATCTCTCACCCTGCACAAAACTCAACTCAAAATGGATCAAGAACTTAGGAATTAGATCAGAGACACTGCACCAAATAGAAGACAAAGTAGGCCTGAATCTTCACTACACTGGCTTAGGATCAGACTTCCTTAAATAGACTCCCAAAGCACAAGAAATCAAAGCAAGAATCAATAAATGGGATGGACTCAAACTAAAAAGCTTTTTCTCAGCACAGGAAACAATCAATAATTGAAAAGAGAGCCTACAGAGTGGGAGAAAATCTTTTCCTCATGTACTTTTGATAGAGCACTAATCTCCAAAATTTATAAAGAACTTACAAAACTGTACACCAAAAATAAAAAGAACCCAATTGATAAATGGGACAAGGAACTGGACAGACACTTTACAGAAGAAGACATACAGGTGATTAATAAATATGTGAAAAAGTGTTCAACATCTGTAGTAATTAGAGAAATGCAATTTAAAACAACTCTAAGATTTCATCTTACTCCAATTAGAATGACTATTATCAAGAACACAATTCTAGATGTTGGTGTGGATGTGGGGAAAAAGGCACACTTTTACATTACTGGTGGAGTTGCAAATTGGTGCAGCCACTCTGGAAAGCAGTATGGAGATTCCTCAGAAAATTTATAATGGACCTACCTTTTGACACAGTTATCCCACTCCTCAGTTTATAATCAAAGGACTTGAAAATAGCATAACCAGTAAAGCAGCCACATGAATGTTTATAGCAGCTCAATTCACAATAGCTAGATTGTGGAACCAACTTAGATGCCCTTTGACAGATAAATGAATAAAGAAATGGTGGTATGTATACACAATGGAATATTATTTAGCCATAAAGAGGAATGATACATGACATTTGCAGGTAAATGGATGGAATTGGAGAATAGCATGCTAAGTGAAATGAGACAATCCCAAAAAACCAAAGGCCAAATGTTTTCCCTGATAAGTGGATGATGATATATAATGGGGGTGGGGAGTGGGAGGTGAGTGAATGGAGGAACTTTAGATCACATAGAGGAAAATGAGAGGGAGGAGGGGGCAGGGGTATGAAAGATGGTGGAATGAGACTAACATCATTACCCTATGTTTGATTATATGAATGGTATGAATCTACATTGTGCACAAACATAGAAAAGAAAAAGTTGTACCCCATTTGTGTACAATGGATCAAAATTCAGTCTGCAAAAATAAAAAACAAATAAATAAAACAAAAAAAAAAAAGATGGCAAAAACACACTTCATGTATAGCACAGAGGAAATGACCCTTTCCCTAATCATTATGTCTCCTAATCATTTATTTCTTGTGTAGCGTGATTGAAGGATTCCGCCATGAAGAAATGAGTTGTGTTTATGACAGGAATAAATGTAGAAACAATAAAAATCAATAATTTTCTCTGGAAAGCTCTAGTGGGTGTTTCCCAGTACAAAGTCACCTGAGTCTGGCTCTTAATTATAAATGCCTGATGTGATGGGGGCAGGGATGGGGAACTTTGCACTTTACCTAATACTAGTACTTAAAAATACCTTGAGTAGTTGTTTGCTTCTTTCTCTCTCTTAGTGAACTGAGCATTTCATTTCGCAGTCATTTCCATGGTTCCTAAAATAGTGCTTAGTATAGAGAATTACAAAATAAGCACTGGTTAGCCAGGGATGGAGAGAAACACAAAGTGGATGATGAAAATGATAAATTCTTCAATATGAAAGGCTCATGAATTCTAGAATTGAAAAGGTATAGGGCTTCAAGGGAATTCATTTATTCTTAGATATCTACCTGGTTTCCCTCTTCTCTCTTCTCAATTCTGTGACCACTCTTGCACCTCTTCATAACACATTAAATTTCTTCCCTGGTAGAGTAGTTTCCATGCCTGATGCCATCATGTATATTTTGAGTTTTTAAGAGTGATTTTGCTAATAGTGACAATGGGGAAATACATAGGACAACTGGAGCTCCCTCACATATGTTCACTCTTTAGGGTTTGCATGTAGATTAGGAAGGGTAAGACTATTTTTCACATCCATGCTGAATCTTTCTATATAAAATAAAACAAAACAAAGCAAAACCTCATGAAAGATTTAATTGAATTTGAACAGAAAACTCTTGACCAGCCTTTCTGGTCACTTCATTGGTTGTACTGAACTGGGGCTAGTGACTCAAAAAATAAGAGTTAACAAAAAGGCTAGAGGAAACTAAAAAGTGAGATGAGGATCCAGATACAATGGAATAGTGTTCCCTAGTTCATAGTGCATGCTCTCTCTCACACAGTGATAGGCAGAGCTCATCACATGTTGTCTCTTTCACATTAAATGGCTTGAACTTAGCACTGAGATAATCTAAGGAAGAGGCTAAATAGGTTAGTTGGGTAACAGTATTTGATGTGTACCTGAAGGGAAAAGGAACAGAAAGCAGCAAGCATATCCAATTCTTAAGCTTGGACAGTGATAGCAAGGGAGTAGAGTGGTAGGAATTGGATCAGGATATTATTTAGCAGATCAAATCTGCGGGGTTAATGAGCTGGTTTGGTAAACTATTGGAGTCATTGAATGCATGTTGTAGTGACCGAAGGTGGATATTATGATGGTGGAAGAGATAACTTCCTTTTCAGATGCTTGGAAGAAATTCCATTGTTATTCCCCATTACGATAGAGATTCAGTTGTTGTTATTGTTTCTTATGAAGAAAAGTTGGCAACTGTCCTTTTTAAATATGTTTTTATGGGTTGTTCTTGGAATCTGCCCAGGGCAAAATCATGTACTTGATATATTGGCCAGTATTTAGCATAGAGTACATCAATATTTCCAATCACAATAAATATGCTATAAAGACAAGTTCAGTGCTTATCTTAATTGGCTAACAGATAGTCAGGTTCCTGGTGCTGTTTAATCTATTAGCATTAACAAGCTAGAGGTAGGTTTTTATCAATACTGACACTTGTTCAGCCCCTGGAAAATAAGATTCGCAATTACAAAACACTTCTTCATTAAAAGCAGTGTGTTAATCCTAATTGTTTCAAACCTAAATTCTGTTGCATCATATTCAAAAATTTATTGCTATAACTTCACAATATTAGTAGTTTGGGATCTCATCACTCAAAGTATGGGCTATAGACAGAAACATATACACCACCAGGGGCTTTTTAAAAATATAAATCTCAGGTCTCACAAACTTCCTGAATCAGAACCTGAAAATTATCATGATTCCTGGATGATTCATGAGTCTTTAAAATTTGAGAAGCACTTAACTAGGATGTGGGATTGACTGAACATTAGCATTACAGAGGTGATTTCCAGCTATTGGTAATGGCAGAGAAGCTGAATGCGAAAAACATTCCTGTTGAAAACAATGAATTGCTTTGGAAAAAATGTTTTAAGGTACTGGAGAGCAATGCTGAGCCAGGAGATCCTGGAACACTACATACCTGAATAAAGAGAACCACACACAGAGAGAGCTTCACTCTAGACAGTTTTGATCTGAGAATACTGTCCAGTCAACAAAATGTCCTGGCAGGTAAACCTCAAGCAGAAAGTCAAAATCCTGTTAGAAGTTGAAGTGTGGGGATGCCAACATCTGGAAATTGAGAAAATACGAGAAATAAGGGAATCATAGAAAGAATGTCTAAAATCTCCATATAAATCTTTTTAATATTCTTGACTAACTTCTAAAATATACTCACAGTGGTTAAAACTCAAAGTAGCCAAAAGGAAAACAGTGAAAGACTAAAGAAATTTACTTAGAGCTTGTTAAGAAATTTACTTTATATATATATATAAAACACACACACACACACACACACACACACACACATATATATATATATAAGCCCTAAGTAAATTTCTTAATATATATGTGCATATATATATTTTATATGTATTTATTTATAATTTTTATTGATAATATTATTTTCTGTACTTATTTTTGTTACTTCCTTCTTTACTTTAGGGATACTTTGCCCTATTTTTCTAACTTCTTAAGGTAGAATCTTAGGACATTGATTTTGTATCTTTCTTTTATTTCTAATCATATAGTCAATATATAATCATGAAAGATTAATAAATCTCTCTGAAAAGTCTTTCAGTATACCACAAATTTTGATATACTCTAATTTAATTATAATTCAGTTTGAAATATTTTCTAATTTGCCTTATTATTTATTATTTGAACTGCCAATAATTTAGATGTTAAGTCATTCAATTTATGATGGAATTTTCCTAGACTGAATCTTATTGCTATTGATTTCTAATATTTAATACCATTGTGTTAGTAGAACATCATCTGTGTGATATTGGATCATTTATATTTATAGAGAGCTGTGGTATGACCCAAGATGCAATCAATCTTGGTAAATGTACTATGTCCACTGGAAAAGAATGTATATTCTGAAGTTGTTAATTGTATTTTTGTATAAGGATCAATTTAGTCAAAAGTGTTTCTAATGCTTTCCTTATCTTCTATGCTGCTATGATTTGGATCTGGAATGTTCCCCCAAAGTCTCATGTGTTGAAGGCTTGGTCTTCATTGCAGCAATGTTCAGAGTTGGATCTCAGGGGAAGTGATTGGATCATGAGGGCCTTAACCTCATCAGTGAATTAATCTATTGAATGGATTAATAATTTGATGACAATAGCAGAAGGTGGTGGACATTTCAGGGCAGAGGTCCTCGTTGGAAGAACTTGGTTCTTGAGGCATGACCGGGAAGGGTATTTCTCATCCTAGTCCTTTTCTCTTTCTCTTACTTTGCTTCCTGTATTTCATGAGGTGAACAGCTTTGCTCTGCCATGACTTTCCACCATTATTTTCTCTGTTAGTGCAGGTGCAAAGCAATGGATTGAAACCTCTGAAACTGTGAAACAACAAACTTTTGTCCTTTAAGTTTTTCTTGTTAATATGAAGAGAAAGCCTACAGAATGGGAGATAATCTTCACCACCTGCAGCTCAGATAGAGCATTCATCTCCAGGAGATGTAAAGAAAAAAAAACTTACCACACATATACACAAAAACAATAACCCAATCGGTAAATGGGCAAAGGAACTGAACAGGCACTTCACAGAAGAATATGAATGATCAAAAATATATTTTAAAATGTTCAACATCTCTACCAAGTAGAGATATGCAAATTAAAACTACACTGAGATTCCATCTTGCTCCAGTCAGAATGGTAATTACCAAGAATACAAGTAACAATAAATGTTGGCCAGGATGTAGGGAAAAAGTTTCACTCATACATTGCGGGTGAGACAATAAACCACTATGGAAAGCAGTATGGAGATTCCTCAGAACACTTGGAATGGAACCATCACTTAACCCAGTTATCTTACTCCTCAGCACACATCCAAAGGATGTAAAATCGGAGTACTACAGTGACGCATTCACATCAATGTTTATAGCAGCTCAATTTACAATAGCTAAGCTATGTAACCAACCTAGCTGCCCTAATAAATGAATGGATAGAGAAAATGTGGTACATATACACAATGGAATATTGCTCAGTCATAGAGAATAATGAAATTATGGAATTTGCAGGTAAATGGATGGAGCGGGAGAATATCATGCTAAGTGAAATAAGTCAATTCCCAAAAATCAGATATTGAATGTTCTTTCTGATATGCAAATGCTAACTCATAATGGTGGGGAGAGAATAGAACTTCATCGGATTAGACAAAGGGGAATGAAGGGAAGGGAGAGTGGATGGGAATAGGGAAAATAGAATGAATTTGATTTAACTTTTCTATGCTCATATGTGAATACACAACCAGTGCAACCACCAGAATAAGAAGTTACACTCCATGTATATATAATATGTCAAAATACACTCTACTATCATGTATATCTAAAAAGAATAAACAAAAAATAAATAAAAGACAAAAACAAAAAGGGGAAAAAGTGGTTCTTATCAGGTATTTTTGTTATAATGAGGAAAAGGTTATATGGATTTTTTAAATAGATTTTTGTCTATTATTTCAATAATTCATGAGATATAGGTATTAAATCTTTAACTCTAAAATTGTAACTCTAAAATTTGTGACCATTAGGTACATACACATTTATGATCATTTGTTTTCTAGATGAAATATGTTTTATATAATGCATGATATTCTTTTCTAATTTTGCTAATACTCTTTGTCTTGAAGTATATTTTACATAATATTTTTGTCAAGCTCTCTATGTCTCACATAGACAGCATGTTGTTGGATTTGTTTTTATCAATTTTGACAATTTCCACCTTCTGAATACAATGTTTGACCTATTAACATTTAATGAGATTAATGATGTATTTAGCTCTTACAATT
Source organism: Sciurus vulgaris (assembly GCF_902686455.1). NCBI lineage: Eukaryota > Metazoa > Chordata > Mammalia > Rodentia > Sciuridae > Sciurus > Sciurus vulgaris. Next base: position 68,578,211 of record NC_136470.1, on the reverse strand, counting down.
TTATTTGCTTCTTTCATCTCCTGCTTTCAAGTCCTCTTATCATCTTTTCCTGCATTTTTTAATTACTTGAACTATTTAGAATACATGGGGAACATATCCATGGGGAACATATAACTCTACAGGGACTAAAGCTTCTGCATGTGGAACCCTTCTTAACCTTGACCTAGGAACCCCTTCATCTGACTATGCATTCATATCCTTTATAATAAACTAGAAAATGCTATGGGCACCCTGATTCTGTGAATAATCCTAGCAAATTATTGAACATGAGAAGAAAGATGTGGAACTGCCTGAGTTATAAAAGTTTGGTTAGAAGCATCAGTTACCTGATGCTTGTCACAGGTGTCTGATATAAGGGAAACCTTGTGGGACTGAACTCTTAGACCTATAGAATCTCACATTAACTATGGGTATGGTAGATGAGAGAATTAATAGAGGACATTATATCACAATCTGAAATAAAAGGGGTTATATAAATTATTATATTTTGTATACACATGTCCTATATGATATTTTTCATATAAATTAGGAGGTAAATAGGATATCTTTGGGGCAGAAGTAAAATCTAGAAGTAAAGCCAAGATCAACATCTGGATCTACACAAAGGAATTGAGAGTATCAGTGATGAAAAATATGTGAATAATTATAAAAGATTTGTTTTTTAAGAAAAAATAGTTATTTCAGGATAATTAAACAATAAACTTACTAAGTAAATGTAATAATTTTAAATGATATAATGATGTAATAATTTATGACTATGTCACAAGGAACCTCTATTATGTACATTTATAATGGACTAATAAACTTTTTTTTTAAAAAATAGATTAAGCAAGAACTTATCGTACTTAAAAGAGACAAGAGGGGATTCTGGGAAGACAGGAGGAAATAACTAGGAGTAGAATAGGAAATACCAGGAATCTGTCTCACCACCTCTAGAGTTGCAGTAGCAGAATCACTTTTATGAAACTCTTTGGAACTTCATGTCTACTAAAACTTTGCTACTTTCTCTGAAAGACTTGTACAGTTAATTGCTATTAATTGCAGTCAATTTCGGCTTTTAATATACTAGCAGATAACTATCCCCACAATCATCTCCATGGTTAGGCAGTTGTGCACATGTTCCTGGAGTAACTTATAAGAGCCAGGGTGGGTATTTTAGTCTGTTTAGGTTGCTGTTACAAAATACCATAAAATACCTTTATAGTTTATATTTTGTTTTATTTCTCACAGTTCTACTTGTTGGGAAGTCCAAGATCAAGGCAGATTTGATATCTGGTAAGAGCGTACTTTCTGGATCACAGATGACTTATTCTTGTTATGTCCTCACATGGTAAAAGGGGTAAGGCAGCATCCTGGAGCCTCTTTTATAAGGGTACTAATTCCATTTGTGAGGGTTTTACCCTCATGATCTTACCACCTTCCCATAGCCTCAACTCATAATACCATCACCTTGGGGATTATGACTTTATATTATAAATTTTGGGGGAATACATTCAGATGATAGCATTATGCTTCTGTTCTCCCCAAATTCATGTCATTCTTGCTTGGCAAACATGTTGACTCCATTGCAATAGGACAGATAGTCTTAACTGGTTATATTACCAGCTCAAAAGCCTGAAGTCCAAAGTCTTATCTTAACATCACCTAAATCAAGATATGAACCAGACTAAAAGTGTGATTCATACTGAGGCAAATTCTTCTCCAGTTTTAAATCAAACTGATTTAAAATCAAACTGATTATGTGGTTCCAATATATGTTGGTATCAAAAGCATAGGATATACATTTCCATCATAAAAGGGATACAGTAATAATGAGGAATAGAAGGTCTGAAGAAACTGTAAAACCTTAAGCCTTGAGAATGTTGTTTTTTAGCCTAATTTTCAGACCTCAAAGACCTTTGGGTTGTGAGTCTTACCTTCTAGACATACTTGGATGGCAATCCTAACCTCACAGTTTTTGATAGCCACATGTCTACAGTGACTCTGCCTTGCCGCCCCCACCATATGGTAGTTCATCTCCACGGCTGCTCCATGACTACATCACATACCTATAGCTCCCCTGGGCTAGAATCAGATGCATATGGCTTCTCTGGTATGACTCATGAAGTTAGAAATCAGTAATGTGTAAAAGAAGAAAATTCACAAAATTGAACGCCAAACTCAAAAAAATAAAGACTGGATATTTTGTCTGATATGTGGATGTTAATTCACCATCAATGAGGGGGTGGCTAGGGAAGAATAGTTACTTTATATTAGGCAGAGGGGAGTGAAGAGAGGGGAAGGAGTATGGGGGTAGGAAGGATAGTAGAGTGAAACATATAACTGCATGACTGATGTGATCCTAAAATATGTACAAACAAAAATGAGAAATTATACTTCATTTATGTATGATCTATCAAAATATATAAACGCATTGTACTGTCATGTACAACTAATTAGACAAATAAAATTAATAAAAAAGAACAATAATTAAACTGTCAATGAATTTTAAAACATCAAAAGGAAAATTAGAAAATACTTAGAGATGAATGAGAAACACAACATAACAAAATATGGAATGTAGTAAAAACTATTTTAAGGGGGGGGAATTATAGCTGTAAATACTTATATTAAAAACATGAAAGGTCTTGAGTCAACAATTTAATGCTGTAATTTAAGGAACTAGAAAAAGAACAAACTAACCCTGAAACTAGCCAAAGGAATTTAATAATAAAGATTAGAGCAGAGTCAACTTAAATAGAGAATAGAAAAATAATAGAGAAAAGTAATAAACCAAATGATGTGTCTTTGAAAGGACCAACAAAATTGATAAATTGTTGGATGGAAAGACAAGAAAAAAAGTGAAATGGCTCAAATTATTTAAAATGAGAAATAAAGGTGAGCACATTTCTATGAAACCTACAGAATAAAAAGAGAGTATAAGAGAGTATTATAAAAATTGCCAACAAATTAGAAAATGAATATTAAATGGAAAAATTTCTAGAAATAAAAACTTATCAAGACTAAACCAGGAAGAAATAAAAAATCTGAATATATCTATAATCACCCCATTGTAAAATAGACCATTTTATCTGTCAATACAAAATTCAAAATAATTTTTAAATATTACTAGTAAGGAAATTGAATCAGTAATCAAAATCTCCTGATAAAGAAAAGTCCTATACTTGATGGTTTCACTCATGAATCATACCAATATTTAAAGAAACTTAACACCAATATTTCTCAAATTTTCACTAAAAATTAGAAGAGAAGGGAATAATTTCTACTTGTTCTACAAGAGCAGGAATACATTGATACTGTAAGAAGACTATGGCTCAAAATCCCTAAAGAACAGTCAAGAAAAAATTCCTGAACAAAATTGTAACAAACTAAATTTAGCAGCATATTAAAAGGATTCTATGTCATGACCAAGCAGGATTTATTTAATGCAATGATTTTTCAACATATACTAATAATTCAATGTAATAAACTATATTAGCAGACTGAAGTGGAAAAACATGCAACATCTCACTTTCCGAAGAAATGGCATTTGGCAAATTCCAATGTCCTTTTTGATTTAAAAAAATATTCTCAATAACTATCAATAGAAGAAAAGTATCCTAACATCATAAGAGTCATATATAAAAAATCCCACAGAAATATGGCATTAATGACAAAAATGATAAGACCCTAAAGATTTCACATACCTGAAAAATAACCTTCTTAGAATTAATGAATGAATTCATGAAGTAGAAAGATACAAAGATTGCATACAAAAATACGTTGCATTTTTATGCTTTAACAATGAACAATCTAAACAGGAAACTACAAAACAATGCCATTTACAATAGCACGGTAAAGAATTAAAAATGTGAGAAATAACTTATGGAGGAGGTGAAAGACATGACCAATACAAAATATTGTTAAAAGAAATTAAAGAAGACAAATGGAAATTCATCCCATGTTAATGAAACAGAAGAAATATTGTTAGGAAGTCAATATTACCCAAAGTGATTTAAAGACTCAATGCAATCTTTATAAAAATCCCAGTGGTCCTTTTTGAAAAATAGAAAAAAGTCCTAAACTTCATATGGCATCTCATAGAAACCAAAATATTTTTTAAAATCCCAAGGGAGAAGAACAAATCTAATTCCTGATTTCAAAACTTACTATGGAGCCACTGTAATCAAAATAGGGTGATACTAGTGCAAATAAGGATACACACATTAATAGAGAGTCCACAAATGAGAGTTACATATATGGTCAAATGATTTTTTGAGAAGGGTGTCATCACTATTCAATTGGAAAATGACAATCTTTTCAAAAAATTATGTTAGGAAAACTGGATATCCACATATGAAAGAATGAAACTGAACCCTTACCTAATACCACATGCAAAAATCAATGAAAACTGGACAAAAGACCTAAATATAAGAATTCTGAAAAGAAAAATAGGTTAAAACTTAATGACATTAAATTTGATTTCTAGGGTGTGATATCAAAATCACAGATAATAAAAACACAGACATTTGGACTTCATGAAATTAAAAAAATTTCTACATCAAAATACAACATAAATGGAGTAAGAAGGCAACCTCTAGAATGGAAAAAATATTTGCAAATCATTAATCAAATAAGGGATTAATAACCAGAACACATAGATAACCACTAAAACTGTACAAAAACAACAAATGATGACAATCTGATTAAAAAGTAGGCAAATAATTTGAAAGTAATTTCTCTAGAGAACATGAACAAATGGCTAATAAGCACATTCCTAAATGCATACGAAACTAACTATATCAATAATCATTAGGGAAAGCCAAATCAAAACTAAAGTGAAATAATACAACCTCGCACTCATTAGGAAGCCTGCTATATAAGAGATTACATTCTCTGAGATGAAACTTCAACTGAGACTTCTATAAAGGTCTAGCTGTGTTATGAGAGATGTTCAGGCAAAATCACCTAGCTTGGACATTCCTGCATTCTTGACCCACAGACATTGTGAGATAGTAAATATTTATTATTTTCTGATAATTTAAAATACAGCATTAGAGACAATACAAATATTTATACTAGAGAGGTAGAAAAGGCTCATATCATAACCTGTGCACTCATCATTAGCAATGAGAAAATGATGGTAAATGAAATAGAAAGTGGAAGAAATTAAATAACAAAGAATATATATTAGTTAAAGCACAGTTAGAAACATAATAAACAAAAGTCAGTGGAACCAAAAATTTGTTCTTTGAGATAGTACATACCAGCAAGGAGGAAAAAGAAAAAAAAAACTTTAGCAACTGTGATCAGAATGTAAAATGAGGAAGAACATTCCAATAAGAGGAATGAGAAATTACATTGTTTCAGCTCTTTTGCCTAAAATGGTAGTGACGGAGTATTACAATTTCGTCAGTAAATCCAACGACTTAAATAAATTGGACAAGATTATTAAACAGATGCTACCAAAGATCATGAAGGAATGGAGAGAAAACTCAGAGTGTTCCTCTATTTATTAAAAACATTTAATTTGTAATTGAAAACTTTGTAAAATGGAAAACTCCAGTCCACACAGCTGCAGTGGTTCTATAAATATTTAAGAAAGAAATAGAATGAACCTGGCACAAAATCTTCCAGAGAACAGAACACAGAAAACCATTTCACTTATTTTATGAGGCCAACATCAACCTGATAGCAAAACCAGTCCAGGATATTACTAGTAAACAAATCTACAGACCCAAATTCCTCATGTACATAGCCACAAAAATTCTTAACAAGATTTTAGCAAAAAGAAACAAAAACAAACAACATTTCAAACAGATAATTCATTATGAGCAAATGGGATAAACTGAAGAAATGCAAAGTTTATTGAATATTTAAAATTAATCAACATAACTCATCACATTAAAAAGCAAATTATCGGAGTTTCAAGATGGTGGCCTAGAGGGTGGCTGCATTTCATGTTGCTCCAGGACTCAGGATTCAAAAGAGGAGATATTGAGAGACTTGGGACCAACTCAAAGCAGCCGGGTGAGTTTCTCCTGTTGGGGAGGCGTCCCGGATGGGACGGTAGTCCCGGAACGCAGGGAACTTTGTGAAGTAGAGCTGCCTGGCAAGACACCCCTCCCCCCGCTGGAGCAGTAAACTCGGACAACTGGGAGCGTCGTAGAGGAGGCCGCTCAGCACAGTGCTGGGACTCGGAGCAACCACTGGGGCTCTGGTGGCTGCCCAGGGGAGGAGCGGCGAGGAGAGCTGTGTGGACTCAGAACACCGGGGCCTGCCCTGAGGAGGAGGAGGAGGAGCACAGCGGGTCGTTTGGACTCGCAGTGACTGCATTAGAGCTCCAGGCGGCTGCTCAGAGGAGGAAGTGATTGGTGAGTTGTTTGGACTTAAAGCGACTGCTTCTGAACACAGGGGAGCTGCCTGGAGGAGCACGGTGGGTCACTTGGTCTCGAGTGGCCGCACCAGAGCTTTGGGCGGTTGCCCAGAGGACGCGTGCAGCAGGTCACGTGGATTCAGAGCCACTCAGAGCGACCTCTCCTGAACACCCGGGGGGTTACCTGGAGGAGGAGGAGGAATGGGGAGGGTCACTTCGACTCAGAGTGATTGATTGCCCAGGGCTACGGGTGGGTGGTGGGAGGAGGAGGCACGCAGTGAGTTTCTTGGACTCCTAGTGACCGCACTGGAATACTAGGCGGCTGTCTGGAGGACGAGGCGTGTGGTGGGTCTCTGGGACTCAGAGCGATTGTATGGGGCCCCAGGTGGCTGCTCAGAGGAGGGGCCGCATAGCCAGGCGATTAGGTGCAGAGCAGGGTCCCAGGATCTAGGAGGCTTCTTGGTGGAAGAGCCCCACAGAGACAAGCTTGGGGTGGAGAGAAGGTTCCAGGACTGTGGGCAGATTCTCGGAGGAGGGGCAGCCTAAGGAGATTCATCTGCGAAGGGTGAGGCTCCCAGGCCCAGGAGGTAGGGCCGGGCCCCTGGGAACTTTGCAGACGAAGACAGCCCAGCCCAGGCGGTAGCTGTAAATTGAGGGGAATGTCTAGGAGGGAACTTACCAGCGAGACCTCCCAACGGGTGAGTATTCCCTACCGGGTGAGGTTTCCCCACGAGGACGGTAAAACCAGAGACACAGGCCCAAACAGGCCTTGCCTCAGACCGCAGCCTAGGTCCCCTTTGGATGACCATTGGTCAACAAGTGGAGGCACCTCTGCCCACTAGCAGGGATTATACCCCACCTGAAGGCCACCACTCCTAGAGAGGCAGCTTCCTTGTGGAGCACCGCATTATCAACTTCCTCCAAGACTTCAGGCTACTGAAGGCTAAGAGGAGATATATATAGAAATCTCCAGAGACATTGTAAGTCAATAGAGGAAATCTGTAATAACACAGCGGTCCACTGATACCTGAACAATATGAGAAAACAAAGAAAGAAAATGCTGCAAACAAATCTAGATGTTACATCAATAAAACCCAATGACAGCATGGCAGAAGAAATGTCAGAAAAGGAGTTCAGAATGTACATAATTAAAATGATCAGGGAAGCAAACGATGAGATGAAAGAGCAAATGCAGGCATTGAATGATCACAAAAAATCGACAGATAAAAGACCAAATACAGGAAGAAAAGATCGTTTCAATAAAGAGTTAGAGATATTGAAAAAAAACCAAACAGAAATCCTTGACATGAAGGAAAAATAAACCAAATTAAGAACTCCACAGAAAGCATATCGAGTAGGATAGAACACCTGGAAGACAGAACCTCAGACATTGAAGACAAAATATTTAACCTTGAAAACAAAGTTGAACAAACAGAGAAGATGGTAAGAAATCATGAACAGAATCTCCAAGAACTATGGGATATCATGAAAAGGCCAAATTTAAAAATTATTGGGATTGAGGAAGGCCTAGAGAAACAAACCAAAGGAATGAACAATCTATTCAATGAAATAATATCAGAAAATTTCCCAAATCTGAAGAATGAAATGGAAAATCAAGTTCAAGAGGCTTATAGGACTCCAAATAAACAAAATTACAACAGACCCACACCAAGACACATTATAATGAAAATACCTAACATACAAAATAAAGACAGAATTTTAAAGGCTGTGAGAGAAAAGAACCAAATTACCTTCAGGAGGAAACCAATACAGATATCAGCAGATTTTTCAATCCAGACCCTAAAAGCTAGAAGGGCCTGGAACAACATTTTTCAAGCCCTGAAAGAAAATGGATGCCAACCAAGAATCTTATACCCAGCAAAACCTACCTTCAAATTTGATGATGAAATAAAATCCTTCCATGATAAACAAAAGCTAAAAGAATTTACAAAAAGAAAGCCAGCATTACAGAACATTCTCAGCAAAATATTCCATGAGGAAGAGATGAAACACAAAGAAGCAAATCAGCAAAGGGAGGAATTATCCTAAAGGAATTGTCAAATAAAGGAAGAACCAAGTTGTGTCAAACAAATAAATAAATAAAATTTAAAAAATGAACCAAATGACCGGGAAACCAAATCATATCTCAATAATAACCCTGAATGTTAATGGCCTGAATTCATCAATCAAAAGACATAGACTGGAAGATTGGATTAAAAAGAAGATCCAACAATATGTGGCCTATAAGACACTCACCTCGTAGAAAAAGATACCCATAGACTAAAGGTGAAAGGATGGGGAAAAACATACCATGCACATGGACTCAGCAAAAAAGCTGGGGTATCCATCCTCATTTCAGATAATGTGGACTTCAAGCCAAAGTTAGTCAGAAGGGATAAAGAAGGTCATTTCATACTGCTTAAGGGAAGCATAAATCAGCAAGATATAACAATCATAAACATCTATGCCCCAAACAGTGGCTCATCCATGTATGTCAAACAAATCCTTCTCAATTTCAGAAACCAAATAGACCATAACACAATAATAATAGGTGATTTTAACACGATTTTCTCACCACTGGACAGATCTTCCAGACAAAAATTGAACAAAGAAACCATAGATCTCAATAACACAATCAATAATTTAGACTTAAAAGACATTTATAGAATATACCATCCAACCAAGAGCGAATACACTTTCTTCTCAGCAGCACATGGATCCTTCTCTAAAATAGACCATATATCATGCCACAAAGTTAATGTTAGCAAATGCAAGAAGATAGAGACACTACCATGTATTCTATCAGATCATAATGGATTGAAGTTAGAAATAAATGAAAGAGTAAAACACAGAAACTATTCCAACATCTGGAGATTAAACAAAATGCTATTATATTGAATGAATAACAGAAGTTATTAGGATGGAAATTAAAAAATTCTTAGAGGTAAATGAGAACAAAGAAACATCAAAATCTCTGGGACACTATGAAAGCAGTACTTAGAGGGAAATTTATTTCATGGAGCGCATTTAATAAAAGAAGTAAAACTCAACAAATAAACAACCTAACACTACAGCTCAAAGCTCTAGAAAAAGAACAGACCAGCACTGAAAGTAGTAGAAGACAGGAAATAGTTAAACTCAGAGCTAAAATCAATGAAATTGAAACAAAAGAAACAATACAAAAAATTGACAAAATAAATAGTTGGTTCTTCCAAGAAATAAACAAAATTGATAAACCTTTAGCCAAACTAACAAAGAGAAGATGAGAGAAAACCCAAATCACCAAAATTCGGAATGAACAAGGAAATATCACAACAGACAGGATTGAAATACAAAACATAATTAGAAGCTATTTTGAAAATCTATACTCCAACAAAATAGAAAATTTTGAAGACATCAACAGGTTTCTAGAGACATATGAATTGCCTAAACTGAAAGAGGAGGACATAAACAATTTAAATAGACCAATTTCAAGTACTGAAATAGAAGAAGTCATCAAAAGCCTACCAACAAAGAAAAGTCCAGGACCAAATGGGTTCTCAGCCGAGTTCTACAAAACCTTTAAAGAAGAGCTCATTCCAATACTTCTCAAAGTATTCCATAAAATAGAAGAGGAGGGAACCCTCCCAAACTCATTCTATGAAGCCAATATCACACTGATACCTAAACCAGACAGAGACTCATCAAGGAAAGAAAATTTCAGACCAATATCCTTAATGAGCATCGACGCAAAAATTCTCAACAAAATTTTAGCAAATCGCATACAAAAACATATTAAAAAGATAGTGCACCATGATCAAGTGGGTTTCATCCCAGAGATGCAAGGTTGGTTCAACATCAGGAAATCAATAAATGTAATTCACCATATCAATAGACTTAAAGTCAAGAATCACATGATTATTTCAATAGATGCAGAAAAAGCATTTGATAAAATACAGCACCCCTTCATGCTCAAAACACTAGAAAAAATAGGGATAGTGGGAACATTCCTTAACATTGTAAAGGCCATCTATGCTAAGCCCATGGCTAATATCATTCTAAATGGTGAAAAACTGAAAGCATTCCCCCTAAAAACAGGAACAAGGCAGGGATGCCCTCTTTCACCACTTCTATTCATCGTTCTTGAGACTCTAGCCAGAGCAATTAGACAAACCAAAGAAATTAAAGGGATACGAATTGGAAAAGAAAAACTCAAACTATCCCTGTTTGCTGATGACATGATTGTATATTTAGAGGAACCTGGAAATTCCACCAGAAAACTCTTAGAACTCATAAGTGAATTCACTGAAGTAGCAGGTTACAAGATCAATGCTCATAAATCCAATGCATTTTTATACATAAGTGATGAATCTTTGGAAAGAATAATCAGGAAAACTACCCCATTCACAATAGCCTCAAAAAAAATAAAATACTTGGGAATCAATCTCACAAAAGAGGTGAAAGACCTCTACAATGAGAACTACAGAACACTAAAGAAAGAAATTAAAGAACACCTTAGAAGATGGAAAGATCTTCCATGTTCTTGGATAGGAAGAATTAATATTTTCAAAATGGCCATATTACCTAATGTGCTATACAAATTCAATGCAATTCCAATTAAAATCCCAATGACGTACCTTACAGAAATAGAGCAAGCAATTATGAAATTCATCTGGAAGAATAAGAAACCCAGAATAGCTAAAGCAATCCTTAGCAGGAAGAGTGAAACAGGGGGTATTGCAATACCAGATCTTCAACTCTACTACAAAGCAATAGTAACAAAAAGGGCATGGTATTGGTAGCAAAATAGACAGGTAGATCAATGGTACAGAATAGAGGACACGGACACAAACCCAAATAAATACAATTTTCTCATACTAGACAAACGGGCCAAAAATATGCAATGGAGAAAAGATAGCCTCTTCAACAAATGGTGCTGGGAGAATTGGAAATTCATATGCAACAGAATGAAAGTAAACCCATATCTCTCACCATGCACAAAACTAAACTCAAAATGGATTAAGGACCTTGGAATCAGACCAGACACCCTGCAGATTATAGAAGAAAAAGTAGGTCCAGATCTTCAACATGTCGGCTTAGGACCAGACTTCCTCAACAGGACTCCCATAGCACAAGTAATAAAAGCAAGAATCAATAACTGGGATAGATTCAAACTAAAAAGCTTTCTCTCAACAAAGGAAACTATCAGCAATGCGATGAAAGAGCCTACAGAGTGGGAGAATATCTTTACCAATCATACTTCAGATAGAGCACTAATCTCCAGAATCTATAAAGAACTCAAAAAACTCTACACCAAGAATGCAAATAATCCAGTCGACAAGTGGGCTAAGGAAATGAACAGACACTTCACAGAAGAAGATGTACAAGCAATCAACAAACATATGGAAAAATGTTCAACAGCTCTAGTAATAAGAGAAATGCAAATCAAAACCACCCTAAGATTCCATCTCACCCCAATTAGAATGGCGATTATCAAGAATACGAGCAACAACAGGTGTTGGCGAGGATGTGGGGAGAAAGGTACACTCATCCATTGCTGGTGGGGCTGCAAATTAGTGCAGCCACTCTGGAAAGCAGTGTGGAGATTCCTTAGAAAACTTGGAATGGAACCACCATTTGATCCAGCTATCCCACTCTTTGGCCTATACCCAAAGGACTTAAAATCAGTACACTACAGAGATACAGCCACATCAATGTTCATAGCTGCTCAATTCACTAGAGCCAGACTGTGGAACCAACCTAGATGCCCTTCAATTGATGAGTGGATAAAGAAACTGTGGTATATATATACAATGGAATATTACTCAGCCATAAAGAATGATAAAATCATGGCATTTGCAGGCAAATGGATGAAATTGGAGAATATCATGCTAAGTGAGATAAGCCAATCTCAAAAAGCCAAAGGACAAATGATATCGCTAATAAGTGGATGATAACACATAATGGGGGGAGGGAAGGGTTAGTGTTAGGGTTAGAGTTAGGGTTAGGGAGGGGGGGCAAGTATGGAGGAAGGAAACTCTGTATAGAGGGAAAAGAGGGGTGGGAGGGGTGGGGGGAAGGGAAAAAGTAACAGAAAGAATCAAACAACATTACTCTATGTAAATTTATGATTACTCAAATGGTATGCCTTTGCGCCATGTACAAACAGAGAAACAACACGTATCCCATTTGTTTACAATAAAATAAAAAAAAAAGCAAATTATCTTATTTTATATTATTTATCTTGGACTGGGTTTGTGGCTCAGTGGCAAGGCCTAGCATGTGTGAAGCACTGAGTTTGATCCTCAGCACCACATAAAAATAAATACATAAAATAAAGGTATCGGGTCCATCTACAACTAAAAATATTTAAGAAAAATATATTATTTATCTTAATTAATACAAATATTTGAAAGCATTCAACATGTATTCATTAAAAAATGCTAATCAAAATGGATGTAGAAGAGATTCTTTCACCATGGTAACGAGAATCTGTAAGAAACATAGACGTATCAATGGATTTGATGTGAAAAACTACATTGTTTCCTCTTGAAATGGGAAAAAAATAACTCTTCTATCCTTTTCTATTCCTCTTCTTGACGAAGGTTCTACTTAGAATAAGAAGAAAAGGCTACTGTTATCCATGTTAATGAGGAAGGGATGTAGTCTTCATTTTTGTACGGCATTTCATCTACGCATGAAGTCAAATAATTTTTAGGAAAAGATACTAGCAATTGTAGATAACTTTAAAAATTTGAATTTTATTTCTATACAATAGCAATGAATAATGAAGATGAAAATACCATTTACAATGGCTTCCAACATATGGCATATACATTGGAATACATCTCTTTTATTAGATTCAAATTTGTTTTAAAATTTTTAAAATTTTATTTGTTCTTCTAAATTGTATTTGTTCTTTTTAGATATACATGACAGTAGAATATATTTTGGCATATTATATACAGACGGAGTATAACTTTTTCTAATTAGGATAGTATTATGTGGTTGTACATGATGTGGACTCACCCTGGTCATATATTCAAAAACAAAGATAGGAAAGTTATGACTGATTAATTCTACTGTCCTTCCTATTCCCCTTCCCCCTCCATTCCCTTTGTTCCCCTTTGTCTATTTCAATGGACTTCTATTCTTCCCCTCTCTACCTTCCCTTGTTGTGAGTTAGCATTCACATATCAGAAAGATCATAACCTTTGGTTTTTTGGGGACTAACTTATCTCACTTAGCATGATATTCTCCAGTTCCATTCATTTACTGGCAAATGCCCTACTTTCATTATTCTTTATGGCTGAGTAATATTTCATTATATTTACATACCACATTTTCTTTATCCATTCATCTTTTGAAGGGTACCTAGGTTGGTTCCATAGCTTGGGTATTGTGAATTGAGCTGCTAAAAATATTGATGTGACTGCATCAGAGTAGTATGCTGATTTAAGTACTTTGGGTAGAGAACGAGGAGTGGGATAACTGGGTCAAATGGTGGCTCCATTCCATTTTCTCTAAGGAATCTCTCTACTGCTTCCTGTTATGGTTGAGCCAATTGCAGTCCCACCAGCAATGTCTGAGAGTACTTTTCTCCCCACATCCTCTTCAACATTTATTGTTACTTGTATTCTTGGTAACTGTCATTCTTACTGGAGTGAGGTGGAATTTCAAGGTAGTTTTAATTTGTATTTCTCTATTTGCTAGAGATGTTGAACATTTTTTTCATATATTTTTGATCATTTGTATTTCTTCTTCTGTGAAGTGCCTGTTCAGTTCCTTTGCCCATGTATTGATTGGGTTATTTGTGCTCTGGTGTTAAGTTTTTTGAGTTCTTTATATATTCTGGAGACTACTGATTTATCTTAAGAATGACATTGAAAGTCATAAAATATTTCTGAGATAAAGACTAAATAAATGGAGACGTATATAACATCAGATAGTATTCTTATATTTCCCCTAAAATTGATATATAGACCCATATGAATCATATTAAAATTCTAGCAGATTTTAATATGTTCTTATACCAAAAAATTCACCTAAAGCATACTCTACAGTTTGTAGCCTATTCACAGAGTTGTACAACTGACACCAAGATGAGTTTTAGGGCATTTTCATCACCACAGAAACTCTTTACACATTAGCATTTGCTCATCATTTCTGCCATTCTAAACTCTATGAAAACAGAACTACGCTCCCTGTTTCTATAATTTGACGATTATGAACACTTCATATAAGTAAATTGTATAATATGTGGTCTTTGGTGACTGACCTCTTTAACATAAAAGAAGGTTTCCAAGTTCCTTTCATGTTATACCATGTATTAATACTTCATTCTTTTATTACCTAATGATATTCTGTCACATGTGTATATCACATTTTATTCATCCATTCATGACTTGATGAACATTTGAGTTATTTATATTTTGAGGCTATCATGTATGATATTGCCATGAGCATTGATGTATAAATTTTAGCACAGAAATATAGTTTATTTTCTCTTGGATGAATATCTTGGAATGATATCACTGGATCTTATTATAACAATATATTTAATAATAGAACTTTTCCTAAGAAACTCTATGATTTTACATTACCAACAACAGTAGATACTGGTTCTAGTTTTTCCATATTCTAATCAATATTTATTATTTTCTGAATTTTTGATTCTAGTTATCCTATTGGGTATGAAGTATTGTCATAGTTTTGGTTTGCATTTCTTTAGAGACTAAAGGTATTGAGCATACTATTACATTTTTATTGAATATTTGTAAATTTCTTTTGAGAAATGTTTATTCAGATCCTTTGCCAGTTTTTTTAAGCTGGATTGTCCTTTATTGTTGAGTAATAATATTTCTTTATATATTCTGGATATAATCTATCAGATATAGTATTTTAAAATATTATCTTCCATTCTATCAGATGTCTTTTCACTTAAAAAATTTTAAGCATAACTCAGGATTGCCTAACTCAAGATCACAAAGATTTACTCCTGGGATTTACTCTAAGGCTTTTATACTTTTAACTCTTACACAGAGATCTATGATCTATTTTCAGTAAATATTTACATATTGTCTAAGAAAGGTACCAATTTCATTCCTTTACATGTGGATGTCCAGTTACTCAGCACAAAGTTAGAAACTATTTTTATCATTTACTTGCCTTAATAGTCTTCTGAAAGAAGAAAACCTTTCCTCCTCTTTGAATTTTGGAAGTTGGTGTTAATTCCGCTTTAAAATTTAGGAGATTTACCATTGACACTATGTGATCTTTGATGTTCCTTGTGAGAAATTTTAAAATTATTGATTCAAATTCATTTACTTGAGGTGTCTTCTATTTTGTTTTTTCTTGAGTCCATTTTGATAGTTTTTGGCTTTCTAGAAATTAAACCCCTTATCTAAGTGTTATGCTTTAGAATGAGCTTTCTCCCAAAAGCTCATGTGTGAGACATTCCATGTATGTTCAGAGGTGAGATGATTAGATTATGAGGACTGTAACCTAATTAGTGGTATAATCCACTCTAATGGAGTATCTGGGTGATAACTGTATGCATTTAGGGTGTGGCTGAAGAAAGAAGGTCACTAGGGGCGTGCCTTTGGAGTTTATATTTCAACCTTGTTTAATGTTGTGCTCTCTCTCTCTCTCTCTCTCTCCCCCCACCGCTCCTCTCTCTCTCAACCCCCCCTCTCTCCCCCCCGCCTCTCTCTCTCTCTCCCCCCTCTCTCTCTCTCTCCCCCCCCTCCTCTCTCTCTCTCCCCCATCTTCTCTCTCTCTCTCTCTCTCTCTCTCTCTCTCTCTCTCTCTCTCTCTGTTTCCTGGTTGCCATGTCCTGAGCTGAGATGCTTAACCCTGCCTTGCCCTTGGGCCATCATGTTTTGCCTCACATTGAGCACAGAGCTACAGAGTTAGACAACCTAAATGGGACCTCTAAAACTGTGAGCCAACTTAAAACTATCTAGTTTGTATCCCCTCTAGTTTGTATTGTTCTTGTTGGGTGTTTTTGTCACAGTGAAGAAAAGCTAACTAAAGCACTAAGTTATTACTGTTTATAGTAATCCCTGATAAATCCATTTTCATTTCTCTAGGGTCAGTAATGATTTCCATTTATTCATTCTTGACTTCAGAAATTGACTCCACCATCCTTCCAATAAAAATTTGTCAGTTTTGTTGATCTTCTCAAAAACCCAATTCCATTGACTTTTATTATTATTTCTTTATTCTCTATTTCATTTAACTCTATTCTAATCTCTGTCCCTAAATCTGCTTGCTTTAGATTCAATTTGCTCTTCTTTTTTCAGTTTCTTGAGGTGGAATATTGATTATTGATTGAAGAATCTTTTCCCTTTTACTATAGGTATTTACTGATAAAAATTTCCCCCTGACAAGTACTTTAGGTACATTCTAAAATTTTGATTCATTTGATTTGATTCCACACTTTTCAAAGTATTTCCTAATTTCCTACACGATTTTTCTCTTATCTTTCTCTTACTTATGATTATATTATTTAATTCCAAACATTTTACCATTTCAAATTTCATTCCAGTTTTGATTTTGAATTTAATTCCTTTGTGATTATTAAACATTCTTTATTTGATTTAATTTCTTCTACTTTTTCCAATACTTGTAATGTGATATAGAATATGATCTATCCTGAATGATGTTTATATATGCCAGAGAAAAATGGGTATCTGCTACGATTGAGTAGAGTGTTCTGTATACGTCTATTAAGTCTAATTTCTTTATAGTATTATATAATTTTATATTTCCTATCAAATAATAGGATTATTCATTATTAAAAGTATGATATTAAAACTACCAAGTATTATACTTTAATTGTCTATTTCTCTTTTCATTTATGTCAGTTTTTCTTCATATATTTTGGGACTCTTTTTATGTACATGTATCTTTATCTTCCTGATGATTCTTTTATTATAATAGTATTTGCCTCTTTTTCTCTAGACATATTTTTTTCTCTTATTGTCTAATATAAGCATGCTTTTATAACTTTTATCTGCTAATAGTTTAGTACTTTTGTCCTACTTTTTATTTTAACCTATTAGATCTAAGGTGTGTTTCTTATAGGTAATATGTGACTGGATTACTTTTTGAAAGCCCATTTTGCTATTCTCTACCTTTTTATTGGGGAATTTACTTCATTTTCATTTGGTTTAATTGCTAATATGGCAGAATATACATTTGCTCTTTTGATACTTTTTTCTTTATTTGTTCTATGTCTCTTAGTTCCTCTGTTACTGCCTTCTTTTGTATTTATAGAAAATTTACAGCATACTATATAATTCTGTTATTGTTTCTTCGTTGTTATTGTTGTTGTCAGCTGATTTTCTAGTGGTTTTCCTAATAAAGTGCAATTAGCTCTCAACTGAAACTATCTAGTTTGTATGAATAAATACTTCTTTTCACTAGGGTACAAAAATTTTGCTTCAATATGCATTCAATCCCTAAATCCTTTGTGTAACTATAATTCTAATTACATATGCCCACATTATATGACCACCAATAGTTTTCTGATCATTAGTGTAATTGTCATAAACAAAATAGAAAAAGTTTTAAAAAGTATTGATTTGTGCTTTATATTTACCTGTGTAGTTATCTTTACCAGTTCTATGTAGTTACCTTTAGTTTGTCATTTTGATTTGAGTTACTGTCCAGTGTCTTTCCATGTCAGCAAGAAGCATCCTATACTGTTACCTGTAGGACATATCTAGTAGGAAAATATTTTGTAAGTTCTTGTTTTTCTGGGAATGTCTTGTTTTCTTCTTGACTGAATTTTGAAGGGCACTTTTGTTAAATATTGGATTCTTGGTTGATAGTCTTTTTATTTCAGTACTTTGAATACATCATTCCACTGTCTCCTAGTTCCACTGCTTCTGATGAAAGGCAAGTTAATTTTTATTGAAGATTCTTATACACGGTAAGTCATTTTTCTCATGATATTGTCTTGATTCTATCTTCATATTTGACTTTTTACAGTTTGACAGTTTTATTATTTGATTTATTACAGCTTGTAATCCATATGTTACCTAAAGGATAACAATTTTTCAAAACTTCTTATAGTCTTATAGTTTCACTGCAGCCAATTTTATTCTCACAAATTCACATTTATTCACTGACCAAGGAAAGGACATAGCTTACTGAGAATCCTCAGGATTTGGTGATTCAAGAGAGGGAACTAATGTCTCATGAGCATGTTTGCATAATGGGTATCACAAAAGCAAGGAAGCATTTAACCTTCTCCACATCCATTTTCCCTCTGTCTTTTCCCCAAGCCATCCCACCCAAGGGACATGTTAGAGTGAGAAGTTCCTAACTCACCTCACTGGGACTGAGGTGGCAGATGGGAAGGGCATGGCAGACCAGGCTGTTTCCATGTGTATATGTTTTGTATTGGTCCTACTTGAAGTGCATAGAACATCTTGGATGTGTGACTTAATATATTTCATCAAGTTTGGAAAATTTGTTTCTGTTAATCAAATTTTATTCCTTGTCATCAAGTTCATGAAGCTTTCAGACGTTTTTTTCCCAAATATTATTTCTGCCTCTTTTTCTCTTTATTCTTTTCTGACATCCACCATGTTTTATTGTTGGTTTTGTTTGACCTGTCAGTATCCTATACGTCTGGGGTCTCAGTGACTGCACCTTTTTCTTCATCTTTCTTTCTGTTCCTTCGTTTGGACTGTTATTTTGTCCGTCTTCATATTTGCTGAATCTTTTTTTTTCTTTTTAGCTTAAGTTCATCCTTGAACTTCTCTTGTGAAGTTATTATTTTAGTTATTTTACATTTCAAGTCCAAATTTTCCACTTCTATTTTTATTTTATATACCTTTTATTGTTATTCTGTCTTATTGCTAGTGAGAATCACTGCCTTTTTAAATTCTTTAGACCTGCTTTTCTTTAATTGACCATATATGCTAGCTGATGCAAGTCTATGTCTAGTAGACTTACATCTGCATCCTTTGGGATGCAATTTCTATTTACTGTATTTCTCCCTGTGTATGGGCTATACTTTCAAATTTCATATGACTTTTTGTTAAGAGTTGAATATCTGGAATAACATACTGTGGTAACCCTGGAATATTTCATTATCCCTTTCCCCCATGTTTGTTTTTGCTATTTATTTGGTTGGTGACTTTCCTGGACTAATTCCATAAAGTCAGTGTTTCCTATAATGTATAGCCACTGAAGTCTTCACTCAACTCATTAGTACTGAGCTGCCAGCTAGTCAGAAACTTCTTTAAATGCCTCAAGCCAGTAGATCTGTTTTTCACCAAGGAGCTCTGTATACAGATTATATCATGCCTTCAAAGCACACGGTTATTCACAATTCTGCCTTATCCCTCACTTCCCGTTTGTATAATAATTCAATATCAGGCAGTCCTTAGAAACTGGGGACTTCCACATGCATTTACTTATTTACACATAGAGCTATAGGAATGTGGAAGAGCTTTTCAAACTTTCATATGGAAATTTATTTCCCCAAATATTCTCCTCTTTTTTTATTTTATTTTTGGGAGGTCAGACACTTGTTATTCTCAACTGGTGTTACAGTTGCAATGATTAGCAGCTGCTATTTTTTTTTTTTTCAACCAACTCTAAAGCTAGAGATTTTCCAATGTAGTGAGCTAAAAATTAATGTTAAATGATGAAAATATTTTGTAGATCAGGATTCTCTAGATAGATTTGATACAGGTCTAATAGTGGCAATAATCTGGGGAAGAAATTTCAATAGCCAAAATCTCCACCTATTGTTTCTGGTGGTTGTACAGGTCCTGTTTTTCACTGCTGTCGGGTT
The DNA here is from genome assembly GCF_902686455.1 of Sciurus vulgaris. Lineage (NCBI taxonomy): Eukaryota > Metazoa > Chordata > Mammalia > Rodentia > Sciuridae > Sciurus > Sciurus vulgaris. The sequence continues at coordinate 68,558,061 of NC_136470.1, read as the reverse complement.
TTGAGGCTGAACATTTTGAACGATACCCTGAAGGCTTCAAATTAAATTAATAACCAATATTTGTGGAGAGGGAATTGGTAATAAGCTAATTGTAATAGATAAAGTTTCTATTTTTCTTGCTGAAATAGTTTTTGTTGTCTTGTTTTGTTTGTAATAAAAACTTCAGTCATTGTAGCATGTTTATGGTTAATTTCCAGAGTCCTGAGGAAGTTAATTTCAACATTTTTTCCCAAGAAATTTCACTGATTTAATGAAGGAAAAGATTCACAGAAGTTATTTTTTTAATTTATCTTTTAATTTTTTACAGACTGCATTTTGATTCATTGTACACAAATGGGGTACATCGTTTTGTTTCTATGGTTGTACACAATATAGATGCATACCATTCGTGTAATCATACATGTACATAGGGTAATGATGTCTGTCTCATTCCACCATTTCTCAAACCACCTCCCTCTCATTTCCTTCTACATAATCTAAAGTTCCCCCATTCTTCTCTCACTCCCCACCCTTCACAGAAGTTCTTAATGAGTCATTTTGGAAGCCCCATCTCTCCATTCAAATTCTTTTGAATAGTACTTAATCAACTGATTGATCCTAATATTTCAAATGCAAAGGACATAAAAGAGCCAAAACCTTTTGAGGACGAAAGAGAAGACTGAAGGACTAAAATTGACTGAATGTAAGATGTTTGATAAAATAACAGTAATAATAAGGACTAAGTGGTATTGGCATTGAAACAGACAGATTGATAAAAGAGAATAGAGAATGAAGAAACAAACACAATCATATATGGACTGCTCTTTTTTTGACAAAGTTACAAGTGCAATTTAGTGAATAAGGGAAGTTTCTTTAACACTGGTTATCCAGATACAGAAAGCAAAGATGCAAACAAAAACTGCATTCTACACCTCAACTCATATTTTTTTAAAAAGATGCAAAAAAAGATATTGACGCAATCATAAATCCTAAACCAATATAACACCTAAGAAAAAAATTTATGATCTGTATTTAGGGAAACATTTCTTACATATGACACCAAAAGCACAATTTATAGAAGAGTAGATTGATAAATTCAACCTCACAGAAATTATAAACTCTTGTTTATAAATATACTATTAAAATATATTATTAAAATAAGAAAAACATAATTTGCAGAATAAAACATACAAACCACTAGGCTATATATAATATGTAGAATCTACAATGAACTCTCAAAACTAGGTAACATGATTAAAACTATCCAGTAAAATGGATTTGGACATACATTATTTGTCCATTTATCTGGACATACCAGATAAATGAAAATTAAAAATACAATGTGATACCACTGTATTCCTATAGAATTTCTAAAAGTAAAACTGCAGACCATTCCAATTATCAGTAAGTATTTGGAAAAGCTGGAATTCTCACCCACTGCTGGTCAAAATGTAAGAGAACACAACCATTTAAGAAAACAGTTTGATAGTTGAAAAAATTAAACATATCTATCATATGATCTAGCCATTCTACTCTAAGATATTTATCCAAGAGAAATAAAACCATATGTCCATACGTAGTCTTGCACATGAATATTCATAGTAGTTTTATTTTTAATAGACTAAAACAGGAATTTAAATAGTGTCCATCACCAGATGAAGAGATAAAATGTGACAGTACTCAGCAATAGAAGGAACTATCTATACAGGCTACAAAATGAATGGCCAAAATAATCACATTTAATAAATGGTGCTAGACCAAAATATATGCTACATGGTAGTGTTAATATTAAATTCTAGGAAATGTAAACTACCCTATCTTGGTAGAAACTAAATCAATTAACTTACATAATGTAATGTAATGCAGCAGAAGGAATTCCAAAGACATTCAGTGAAACTAGGAAAAGGTTATAAGAAAGAATAAATGAGAAAATGTTCTTTTTTAAAAAAATGAAATGACTTAAACCTTCTGAAAATTGTTTTAAAGGCAGAGACCATATAAGGCATAGAAGAAATACTTATTCCAGAAAATCTACTAAATTTCAGTAAATACAGTGAGGGTCCTTGACATGTGAGCCACTAATGCTGCCTCTACTCTTAGGTAAGCAAAATGAAAGCAGAGAATAAATTAGGGATGAAAATAGCCTAGAAGGTAGTCATAGCCTCCCTTCCTCCACTCAGTAGGAAGATTCTATCTAGGCATGTATTGGGTTCCCAAAAGCTCTTGCCCTAGTTTGTTCCTAGGGTGGAGGTTTCCTGAGGCAGAGATTAGCCAAGAAGGACAGAGAGTATAACACTCCGTTCTATGCCTGCAAAACAGAAATATCAGTCAGAGGCAAATGGGTCAATGTGCGTGTCTAGTACTGGTCTAGGGAGATAGACCATTTATAACAACAATGATTTCAGAAGCTCCCCTGTATTAGTCAGGGTTGTCTAGAGAAACATAATCACAGGAAGTATGATTATAAAAAGGGGATTTATTAGATTGGCTTACATGACCAAAAATTGGGAATCCACAATGATAGTCTGCAGGCTGGACAGCTGGAAGAACCAGTAGCTGTGCATTCCAAGAGGTGGAAGTCCCAGAAAAAGAGGGATCAACAGTGCTAGTACCCAAGTCTGAGACCAAGGCTTCTGGAAACTCCCTGGAGAATCACTGGCAGAGTCTGCTTTGGAAGAGTGAAGAAGCAAGAGTCAGATATCCTCAGACAATCCAAGTAGCAATCAAGAACCTGTTCAAGAAGAATGGAGCTTGCATCTGCATCTGCTTGCTTGTTCTTCCAACTTTTATTCCATCCAAGACACTCCTATTGGGTGGTGCTGCCCATGATTAGGGAGGGTCTCCAGTTCACTATCCCACATTCCAGTCATTCCTTGACATGCCCTCATTGACACACCCAGAAGCCTCTTAATCATCAGTATCTCTTACAGGTCAACTGGTTTACTAGAAAGAATCAAGGAAAGAGATAACTAAGAGTGTCCCTGCTAGGGACAGAATAAACTACAAAGACTGACTTCAAAACCTGATACCGCAAAGGGGCCCAAATTTAATTGGATCAAATTGTGGAACATTTATGCCACACAACATTGCTAAAAATAGAGCAACCAGCTGGAGAGTAGTGGAGACTAACAGTTGGGTGTGATATCAGCAGAGGCAGATGTCATAATCAAGAGATAGGTCAAAGAGACAGTCAAGGAGAGCTCAGGCAAAAACACTGTCATCCTAGGCTGACTGTATGTGTCTGAGTTCATCCCCTTTGAAGTGTGACATCAGCAACTTTATTGTGCAGGAGAAATAGGCAATACTAATATAGCAAATCACTAAACACATAAAGCAAACAGAAAGAAATATGAGATTTATGTTCACAGCTGATATAATATATTATCTAATATGTCCAGATTTCAACAAGAAATTGAGAAACCTGCAAAGAAATAGGGAAGAAGGACTGTAAACAGAAAAATAAAAACAAGCAATGGAAACTGCCAATGAAAGGGCCCAAATGTGTTATCCTTTGGATCTTGAATGACCTCCAAAGGCCACGTGTTAAAGATTAGTCACCATCCTTGGCACTATTGGGAGATGGTGGAACAAACTTTAAGAGATGGAGCTTAATGGAAGGATGTTTGATCATTGGGGCATACTCTTGAAAGGAATGTTGAACTCTGGTCCCTTCCCCTATGTATTTCTCTCTCTCTCTCTCTCTCTCTCTCTCTCTCTCTCTCTCTCTCGCTCTTCCCCCCCCCCACCTCTTTCTCTTTTCCTCCTGGTCACCAAAATGTGAGTAGAATTGCTCCATCACATATTCTCCACCATGATGTTCTCTCTCACCACAGGTCCAAAGCAATGGAGTCAACCAAACAAGGACTGAAACTTCTGAAACCTTCCAAGTTATATATCTCAGATATTTTTGTCACAGTGATGGAAAACTTTCTAACACACTTAAAGAGTAAAGGAATATATGAAGGCAATGTCTCATTAAGTATAAAATATCAACAAAAATGTTTAAAAATATTTTGCATGAAAAATTTGGCAATGAATACTATTTTGATTAAAATGCAGAATTCACCAGTAGGGGTAAAAAATGTTTTCAATTGGCAGAGGAAAGAATAGGGGAATTGAAGATAAGTCAATAGAGGTTATGTACTTGAAAAACAGAGAAAAAAGGCATGAACAATAATAATCTCCAAAGAATGTGGGAACCATTAACCACAGTAACACATGTGAAACAAGAGTATCAGAAATACAAGACAGAGAGAAATGAAAAAATTATTTAAAAAATCTCTGATAGGGATAGAAAAGGTACTAGGGAATGAGATTGACCAAATTATCTGCATTTACAAATATGGCATAGTGAATCTCATTATTATGAATATGACACCGCACCAAAAATTAGTAATGTCTGAAAATTTTCTGATTTTGGTGATCAATAATATTTTACCCATCTCAGAGGCCCAACAAATTTGGAATAAAAAAGCAAAAAGATCCATATGCAGACACTTTAGTAAAATTATTGAAAGGCAGAGATGAAAAGGGAATTGCGAAAGCAGTGAAGAGGCAACTTGTCATGTACAGGAAAGCCTAATAAGAATAACAGATTCCTCATCTGGAACAAAGGAGACAAGTGGGATGAAATATTCAAAGCTCTGAAAGTGAAAAACATCAATGCCAGCAACAACGCTCCCTTTCAACCAAGAACCTTATATCCTGCACAATTCTTAACAATAAAGGTAAATTAAAATACTCCTGGATAAAAGAAAACTGAAATAAAAAATAGGTTTCTAGCAGACCCACACTATAAATACTGAAGGAAGTTCTTCAAACTGAAGGCAGGCAGTGACTCCAAATTTTATTCCAAAGTCACACACACAAAATTATTAATCAAAGCAATGTGTAATTATAAAATATTATAAGTGCATATTCATTTTCTTTAAAAATTGGTTAATAAAACAATTATATGAGACCCCCCCACCCCACTTACACAGAACCATCACTCTATCTGAGAGTTCTGCATTTGTGGAGTCAACCAACAGCAGGCTACAAATATTTTTAAAATTGCATCTGTACTGAATATGTATAGAATTTTTTTCTCGTCATTTTTCAACACAGTATAACAACTATCTACATAACATTGTGCTCCTTATTATATTAAATTTGAGATAATTCCAAGTATATAGGAGGATGTGCATAGGTTATATGCAAGTACTTCGTAATTTTATATCAAGGAATTTGAACATCCATGGATTTCAATATCTGCAGTGTATCCTGGATCCATTTCCCCACTGATTCTGATGGACAACTGTACTTGTCTTTTTGATTTTATAACATGTGACAATATTATATTTTACCATAATTAGAACAAAAGAAGTGTGTGGGAGAAAAGCTGTATTGGAATAAAGAGACAAGACCAGATATTTACTAGAATCCACAGGAACAAAGGAAGTTAGCCAGAAGTGGTAACTAAGAGTAATAAAATAAACACTATAAATATATAATTGCTTTCCTGGTTGTTAGTAAAATACAGATGTGATACATATAACAATGATAGCATAAAGAGGGGAAAGAGGGAAGACAGATATGTAGCAGTATCCTTTGTACTATAATGAATTATAGAAGTTGAAAAAGTCTTTAAGTTGATATGTTTAGTTCATAATTAAAGTTTACTGGAAAGAATTTACTTAAATGATTCTAGATTTTTCTGTATGTAAATAAAGATAAACTACATACTTAATTAGCTATTACTGAAGGAATTACATAAAAGAGGCAGAAATATATTCCAGTATATTCCCTAATTAGAAGGCTCCATATCATAATTAATGTTTTACACTTTCTCTTGGGGTAGGGGTGATATCAGAATCTGAAGGTAGAATGATAATGTCATGTTTTTTTTAATTCTTTTTTATTTTTGCTTTGGCACTTTATTCTCTCAACTAACTGAAAGACAATGAAGCATCAAGAAAATGCTTTATGTCAGGAGCAACACTGGAGGAACTTTTTACTTTAAGTTAGTTTGAAACAGGAATATTTCAAAGCAGATTGCTGAAGGTACTCTAAACTCAAAGTCAAATGAGGGAGTAAAGAGGTCCTTGAATTTCAGTTTGAAAGTAAATAGATGATGTCTTTAAAAGAAGAAGATTAGGATAGGTACAATCGGTAGGATCAGTTTAGAAGAATACATAATTTTTAGCATGTGTTTTTGCATGGCTTGCTCTAAAATATTTCCCCAAATGCACTGTCTGTTTTAAGGTTTATTAAACACATCTCAATGTTTAACTATTTTTATAGAGAAAATTAATTTGAACCTTAAGCGTATTGACAACCCATGCCTATGAATACTTCAGTATTTGTGCAAGGTCTGGAAAGAGGCTTTGTTCTTAAGGAAAACTATACCATATTGAACATGCTGCTTCCTAGTAACAGAATGTGGAAAAGACAGGAAAGGCTTTGCAGAGTCAGATGACCATATTAGCCCTTGACATTGAAGCAGGTATCAACAGCATGCCTTCTTTTTGTAGACCTGAAAATATCATTTTTATTTGCATCTGCATTTTAATATCAGTATTTATCAAGTATTTTTGAAGAGATCTACATTTTTTGACATCAGATATTTTCATGCCGCTAAGATTTACATTTTCTTTGTCTGAGGTAACAACTCATCCACGTGAAGCTGAGGGTAAACTGCACTAGAAAGGCCATGGCAGAAGGGAGTGTAAAATGGATGGGAAATTTGACCTCTAGTTTCACACAATAACTTTGTTACTTGTTCTTGTTTTTGGCATAGAGTTTGAATGATGGTAATTTACATTCCTTTTGCGATTCATTAAGAATTAGTTTACTAACTCATTTACTTAGGAGTACAATGAAACTAAATAATTTTGAAATGGACTTTTTTTTCAGTATGAATATCTGTTATTTGGTTTTCATGAAACTTTAAAGACTGATATCTCCATTGGATGTTTCCCATTTTAAAATAGCTGACAACTTCCACCCTCAAAATAGAGGCATAAAATTTTCAAGAAGGTTTTTTTTTTCTTTTCTTATTTATTTATTTATTTATTTGAATTGGCTCAAATACTTAGGATGTGTCATTAATAGCTTATTTTCTGTCTGTCAGTTGACTGGTAGTAGAGTTTATAAGTGAATCAATTCTACAGATAAAGAATAATGATTGGAAATTGATCTATTCACCTGAAAACATTTGATTTTAAAGCATAATATTTTTTCTCTTTCCTTATGCATGGAAGCAGGTATTCTTCTCTTGTCCTTGCCCTGAAAAGATTTATATTTTATTCATGTCCATGCAATAGAAATGGAGCTGCCACATAATGTTGCAATGTGGTGTTCTACAAAGAGACTTAGATTATGGGTCTACATATTCCCTTAAAAGAGGAAGATGAGCCTAAGTCCAAAAAATTGCTGGGTGTGATTCTTAGTTCTATTACTTGTGAACATGAGTTTGAGCAAATTACTTAGCATTTTAAGTCTGTATACAATTTTATTTAATGGTGATAATATGATCTCACAGGGTAATTTTAAGGAATAAAGGACACAAGTGTAAATGAAATACTGGCCACATACATGTTTATCAGATGTATGCCAAAGCTATTTTCTTTTAAAAAGAAATTATATCCAACTTGTTAGCATTACTAACTTGAGAAATTATAGTAACCTGTCAGATACTCAGTTTTCGCATATATAAAATTTGAATAACATTTATAAACCATTCTGGCAACTCTTAATTAAATAGTTTTAGTATAATTTCTAAATGAGAAAAAAAAATGCTAACTTTAGGGATGTTCTAATGTAGTATCATTAGGGGTACAATTTTTTATTTCTATGGTTGTGCACGATGTAGATTCATACCATTTATGTAATCAAATATGCACATAGGGTAATGATGTCTGTCTCATTCCACCATCTTTCATACTCCTCCCCCCTCCTTCCTCTCATTTCCCACTACATAATCTAAAGTTCCTCCATTCTTCTCTCACCCCTGACCCAACCTACCCCCATTATCCATTATCAAGGAAAACATTCAACCTTTGGTTTTTTGGGATTGGCTTATTTCACTTAGCATGATGTTCTCCAATTCCATCCATTTACCTGCAAATGCCATAATATTATTCTTCTCTACAGTTGAATAAAATTCCATTGGGTATATATACTGCAGTTTCTTTATCCATTCATCTGTTGAAGGGCATCTAGGTTGGTTCCACAGTCTAGCTATTATGAATTGAGCTGTCATAAACATTGATGTGGCTACATTACTGTAGTATGCTAATTTAAAAAAATACAAAGAATCCAATCAATAAATGGGCCAAGGAACTGGACAGACACTTTACAGAAGAAGATAAACAGGTGATTAACAAATACATGAAAAAGTGTTCAACATCTCTAGTAATTAGAGAAATGCCAATTAAAACAACTCTAAGATTTCATCTTACTCCAATTAGAATGGCTATTATTAGGCTTTCTTTTTCCTGTTTCCTTTCTTTCCCATTTTTCTTATACTTTAGATGACCAATTAAATGCAAGCTAGTCTGGTATTTGAGCATGTCTATAGCAGTGTTTTTCCAAGTTGGAAACATGTTATCAAAATCATCTGTGGTGCTTGTTTAAAATGTGGATTATTGCTCACACTCTACGTCCCCTGAATCATCTCAATTTCTGATAGCCACACTTAGGAATCAGAATCAAGATGTCCTGGGATGCTTCAGAGCAATAAATTTGAGTACTACTCCGAGTCTATGTGGAAGTCAGATCACTTTCATTATCTTTAACAGAACTAGCTGAGATTATCATAGGGGTTTATGGCCAAAGACTAAGAGGAAAATAAAATAAAAATATTTACACCATTTGATTTCATTCAGAAAAGCAACTGCTCTGAAGGAGCAGGAAAGGAGCCCTTCAGACTCTTGGCACTTCTGCTGGGTGAAATGAGTCACAAGACGGTAGACCCAGTGAGCTTGAACTTAGTCTTGGGCATCCATGCATCTGTAAGTGGCAACATTTTCCCAGTTCTGAGCCTGCCTGAGTTTCTCCTTCACTCTCTTCATTTTTGGAATGCATCTCTGCCCTAAAGAACAGGAGCCTAAATTGGCTGACTGATTCTTAGAGTTCACCTGTCCCTTAGTGTAAGAACCCTCCAAAGCCCTGCTATAATCATGAATGGAATTACAGAAGTACTTAGAAAAAAGTACAGGATATGATAGTAACATATTCACATTCACTCTGTGATCAGCATAGTACTGAGCACTCTCTTTCTCTCTCTCTTTCTCTCAGAAACTCCATGGAGTGTCGCTGCCCGCAGCGACAATCCTGCGAGACTGAAAATCAGAGGCAGACAGGGAATGAGCAGTATCTTTATTTAGCCCGAAGTTACTTCCTCCCTTCGCACCAGGGAAGGAGCCTCTTATATACAATCCAACAGCAATCATTTTAGAATAGCCAGCGCATGATCAGTGCACGAGCACAGGCACTGTATAAGAAAGAATAGGGAGCTTGAGTTGTCCACCAGTACGGAGGGAAACCTGACCAATCAGAGTAGAGATTACATATAAGCACGCCCTACTAAGGCCACACATGCACCACCTCTTGGCTCTTTGCCAGCTGCCATCTTCGAACTACTTCCTCATATGACTATATAGAATATGTAATATGTCTTTCACAATGGAGTTTTGGTTTTGGTTTTATTTTTTTCAGTATTGAGAATTGACAGATGCTCTACCACTGCGCTATATTCCAAGTATTTTTATTTTATTTTATTTTTTTATTTTCAGGGTCTCCGTAAGTTGCAGAGGCTTCCCTCAAACTTGCTATCTTCCTGTTTCAACCTCCTGAGTCACTAGATTCACAGTGCCAACCCAGGGAGCCAGTAGTATACTGACCTTGTAAATGGGAAGTTGAGGTAAAGGAAGGCCAACGATTTTTAGGAGGTTACTTGATTTATTTGGGACAATGCAGATGTCAACATTCAAATAGCGCTTTGGATCAACATAGCATATTATCTCTTCAATGAAGTATAAATAAATACAGATAAAAAATACTTAACCTTAGTGTGAGGGAGGCTCTCTAGGTGTGGCAGGCACAGAGGGAGAAACAGGATGAAGAGATAGATTATAGGTAGTGTGCAGATAAATGAGGACCAACTGAATGAGAAAAGCAGAGGCTATTTATCACCAACTTGCTGGAGCAAGAAAGTGAGCTATCATCACTTGTGCTTTGGCAAAGACTCTAAGGCAGAGAGAAGAAAGACAGTTTCACAGTGGGAAACAGAAGGATTCAGGTGGTCCCTGATTAGAGGCTGGTGGCAGAGGGAAGCTCCAGGCAGGCTAACTAGAACTAGGAACTCCAGTTGTGGTTGGTCAGGGGAGTATGCTTGGCTTTATTTGATTGGTTCTAAGATGAAACTGATGACAAAAAATTGAGAAACCGTCAGTTATTAATCAAGTTCGGGCCTTTTGGGGCCAATTGTTACAGAAGTTATTGTTTAACTTCCTAAATTGTCAGTAGAAACAGCAATCCCCATCCCTGCAAGTCTGATTTATAGTAGACTGGCATTCCAAGTGGTTTACTATAGATAAGAGGTTGGTGTTTGGGGCAGGAGCTACAGATTATGAAGTCAAATTTCTATTTTCATTTATGATAGGGATGGTATTGATTTTTATAGTTTGTCTCTCAATAGAATTGAGATCAAAATACAAATCTTCTCTGCAGAAAAAAAAATTAAAAAGTTGAAATAAATAGTAAATTGGGAAGGATAGTTGCAAAATTAACAAATATTTTAACACATATTAATAAACTTATGCAAAGAGCTGTAACAAATTATGAAGTTGTTAAAAATCCCAAATGGAAAAAATTATCAGAGCAATAGAGTAATTCACAAAACATAATTAACTCCAAGGAAATGCAAAATAAAATGAGATTTAATTTTTAACCTATTACATTGACAAATATTAAAATGACTGACAAAAGTGAATGACAGCATGGGTTGGAAGAAACAGAGATTCTGATGCACTGCTAATAGAAGTCTAAATTGGTCCAGCTTTCCTGAAAGGCAATTTGGCAACTGCATCAAATGCCTTAAACATATGTCTTCCCTTTGGGCCAGCAGCAATGCTCTTCTAGGATTTTATCCTAAGAAATAATGAAACAAATGCAGAAATATAAAGGGAAAGAGTGAATTTAAAATAACCAATGAGTTTAGCAAAAATGGATATTAAGTAAATTATGGCACATGACATGATCCTTCAAATGGTAACCTAGGAATATAAGTGATGTTGAAACTTTTATATTAAGTTAGTATAATCTATTTAAGAACTATTTGGAGGAAAAAGACAACTGAACAGCAATAGCTTTTGCCTTTGATGGATTATGGGGATTGGAAAAGGTTTTAATGTTATTATTTTTGTTTATTAGTAATTTCTAATTTTCAATAATGACTATTTCTCAAAAATAGCTTAGTGCTTTAGTACAAAAAAATTAACAACCTATATAGTCCACAATTGCTTCATCCAGAAAATACCTGTTAACGTTTTTTAAAAAATAATCCTTACAAATTATTAGAATAATCAAATAATTGTTTAAAAAGTTTGTAATGAAAATCAGAACTTTCCTTCTTTTCCTCCCCATCCCTCTCCAGAAGGTAATTATTGTTTCTAGAATTCCATGTATTGTTTTGGCAAGCTTTTAAGGAACAAAAATGTCCGTCCATCAAAAAAAGAAAAGAAAATTAACAAGCAATTCCAGCCTGATGTTCCTTGGCTCAGGAAATAAATTCAGTAAATCCTACCTTCTGTTTCTCTTTAGCTCTTGTCTGAATTCCCAGGTTTCCATCTCACTGACTCTGTACTGGGATAATCTATATCTTACCTTACAATCTGTATTATAATAAAGAGCTTTTCATAAGTCTTCAAGTGCAAATATTCTTTTTTTTCCTTCCACTCAAATTAAAGGTACTTTTAAAGAAGACACAGCAGATCATATATCCATTTTGTTGTAATCTTGATACACAGTTGCATCATTCCACAAATTATCTATCATGCTAAAAATTCTTCCTATGCTTTCATTTAAACAGGAATTGAAATAGAAAACTGAACCCATTTAAATAAATTTAGAGCTGCAGTTTCTGTGCTAAAAACAAGTTTTGATTTTCCTCCTGTTGTTTCCTCAAGAGACGTGATCGTCTCATGTCCAAAGCACAGACTTTCTCAAAAAGAAAATTTGGAGTGGGCTCTTATTTTCATGATGAAAACATTCAGATTTGAATTACTTCATCAAAAGAAGGAGATGACTCATAATTAGCCAAACACAAAGCACCCAGAGCAATATAGGGTGAATTCTCAAAAAATAATTACTTATCTCTGTATATGAGAGCTCTTTCATTCATATTTAATTCTTCACAGGTAAATTTACTGACTTCACAAACTAGCAAATAGTTATTTTTTTTAAATGTGATTAAAGCTCCTGCTGAAAACCTTAACATTGATTTTTTTTTTCCCTCCTGAGCATCTTGGGACTAAATTAAAGAAAATATTCTTGACTTATGGAAAATTTTGTTCAATAAAGTTTTCCAAAACTCCTTATCTTAAAAAGAGATTGAAAATATTAGAGCTAAGCAAAAATTCAAGAGCTGCAGGTTTATAAACGGGAAGTTATATAGATGAACTGCACAGTTGCATATGACCTTAGTGTATGGATTCAGATTGGGAAGTTTGACTTCCTGTGATGCATTATAAAAAGGCACCATTGCATTGATTAAATGCTCAGAAACTCATGGCTAATCAGCTCAGTTGCAAAAGTGCCCTTGACTTTGGAAGATCTGAACTTCAGCTTAACAACAGAGTCTGTAACTTTGGCCATATACTGCCATGCCTGTCACTCCTGTGCCCTGGATTCTGGATACAAGTTGTGATACAAGAGTGAGGTATTTTCAGAGGAAGAAGAGGTGCTTTCCCTAGAATAAAGACATCTTGCACAACACACAGACAACAACACATTAAAGCAAGGCCTATGAAGGACTTCTTTCACCGCAATGTCTCAGGTTTCATTAGCTGTATCCTCTGACAGAACTGTTTTGGCCTCAAAGATATTAACCACCTGTGATGATTTCTAGTTCTGCTGACCCTCTGAAATTGACATGGAGTCTCATTTATAAAAACCAGTCCTCTGAAGCCTAAAACTTCATGAAAATCCAGAAGATGTTTAATCTATCACCACAAAAATTTATCTACCTGGATAACTAAGAAGTCCCCATAGTCTGGCATCAGGTTATGTCTTGATTTTGGCAGCACTGTCTAGGGGTTTTGAAATTCCTATTGTCCATTTATTATTCTCATATGAATACAGTAGTAATCTACCAAAGGCTGGAATACTATCTCTCCTATGCTTTCTCCAGACAAAACATACTTCCACAATTTAGATCAATTATAAATAATAACTAACTATCCTTTCCTTGAGAATATGCTTTTTCAATATAACCATGGCTACTTTTGCCTATATGGTACTGGATTGCATGGAGTACATGCTGAGCAATCCAGGGGACACTCTTAGTAACAAAGTAATACATGTGTCACACTTGCAGCTGAGCAACATGGTGTTCATGCTGAACACTTAGGAATGTCATGTTTAAACAAGACTTAGTTGGTTGGAGGCATTATCCTGAAAGCAGTATGTTAATTTACTTGCTCTATTACTCGGTCATTAAAGCATATGTTGTTTACATCCATGTTCCAGGCATTTACCAGGCTGAAACATTCAATGATGAGTAAAATGGAAAATGTTCCTACCCACATAGAACTTATGGTCCAACAAACCAGTTGGGATGCAGAAGTTGAGCAAATAAATGTATAATCATAATTAAATAAGTAGTTATAAATGTTAAGCACTATGAAGAAAAATAATGGAGTGTTATGGATAATGGTCAGTCTAGAATTCTCAATGAAGTAAAAAATATTTTAATTAAAAAATGTGAAATAAGATCATTGTTTTACTAACATACTACTGGAAGAATTTATCAGAAGACTGCCTAATATTGAAAATCTAGAAAATATTTCAGGTGGGTTTCAAGATGGCGGCCTAGAGGGTGGCTGCATTTCATGTTGCTCCAGGACTCAGGATTCAAAAGAGGAGATATTGAGACACTTGGGAACAACTCAAAGCAGCCGGGTGACTCTCACCCATTGGGAAAGCGTCCCGATTGGGCCGGTGGTCCCGGAATGCAGGAAACTTTGTGAAGTAGAGCTGCCGGCGAGACGCCCCTCCCCCCGCTGGAGCAGTGAACTCGGACAACTGGGAGCACGGAAAAGGAGGCCGCTTGGCACAGCGCTGGGACTCGGAGCAACCACTGGGGCTCCGGCGGCTGCCCAGGGGAGGAGGGGCGAGGAGAGCTGTGTGGACTCAGGACACCGGGGCTTGCCCTGAGGAGGAGGAGGAGGAGCGTGGCCGCTTGGATTCGGAGTGACTGCACCAGAGCTACAGGCGGTTGCCAGAGGAGAAGCTCCGAAGCCAGCTGTTTAGACTCAGAACGACTGCTTCTGAATACCGAGGCCTGCCCTGAGGACGAGGAGGAGGAGGAGCGTGGATGTTTGGATTCGGAGTGACTGCACCAGAGCTACAGGCGGTTGCCAGAGGAGGAGCGGTGCAGCGAGCTGTTTGGACTCAGACCACTTCTGAATGCCAGGGACTGCCCGGAGGAGTAGGAGTAGGAGGAGGAGGAGCCCAGCAGGGCGTTTGGACTCACAGTGACTGCATTAGAGCTCCAGGCGGCTGCTCAGAGGAGAAGGCGAGTGGTGAGTTGATTGGACTTAAAGTGACAGCGCCTGAACACAGGGGGGCTGCCTGAAGGAGAAGCGTGGTGGGTCGCTTGGTCTTGAGTGGCCGCACCAGAGCTCCGGGCGATTGCCCAGAGGACCCGTGCTGGGGGTCACGTGGATTCAGAGCCACTCAGAGCGACTGCTCCTGAACACTCGGGGAGAAGTGAACATTATCTGGAGAAGGAAGAGGAACGGGGAGGGTCACTTCGACTCGGAGTGATTGATTGCCCAGGGCTACGGGTGGTTGGTGGGAGGTGGAGGCACGCAGTGAGTTTCTTGGACTCCTAGTGACCGCACTGGAATACTGGGCGGCTGTCTGGAGGAAGAGGCGTGTGGCGGGTCTCTGCGTCTCAGAGCGATTGTACGGGGCCCCAGGTGGCTGCTCAGAGGAGGGGCCGCATAGCCAGGCGATTAGGTGCAGAGCAGGGTCCCAGGATCTAGGAGGCTTCTGGGTGGAAGAGCCCCACAGAGACAGGCTTAGGGCGGAGCGAAGGTTCCAGGCCTGCGGGCAGATTCTCTGAGAAGGGGCAGCCTAAGGAGATTCATCTGCGAAGGGTGAGGCTCCCAGGCCCAGGAGGTAGGGCCGGGCCCCTGGGAACTTTGCAGAGGAAGGCAGCCCAGCCCAGGCGGTAGCTGTAAATTGAGGGGAACCTCTAGGAGGGAACTGACCAGTGAGACCTCCCCACTGGGTGAGTCTTCCCTGCCGGGTGAGGTTTCCCCATGAGGACGGTAAAACTAGAGACTCAGGCCCAAACAGGCCTTGCCTCAGCCCGCAGCCTAGGTCCCCTTTGGATGACCATTGGTCAACAAGTGGAGGCACCTCTGCCCACTAGCAGGGATTATACCCCACCCGAAGGCGACCACTCCTAGAGAGGCAGCTTCCTTGTGGAGCACCGCATTATCAACTTCCTCCAAGACTTCAGGCTACCGAAGGCTAAGAGGGGATATATATAGAAATCTTCAGGGACATTGTAAGTCAATAGAGGAAATCTGCAATATCTCAGCGGTCCACTGATACCTGAACAATATGAGAAAACAAGGAAAGAAAATGCTGCAAACAAATCTAGATGTTACATCAATAAAACCCAATGACAGCATGGCAGAAGAAGTGACAGAAAAGGAGTTCAGAATGTCCATAATTAAAATGATCAGAGAAGCAAACGATAAGATGAAAGAGCAAATGCAAGCATTGAATGATCGCACCAATCGACAGTTAAAAGAGCAAATACAGGAAGCAAAAGATCATTTCAATAAAGAGTTAGAGATATTGAAAAAAAAACCAAACAGAAATCCTTGACATGAAGGAAACAATAAACCAAATTAAGAACTCCACAGAAAGCATATCAAGTAGGATAGAACACCTGGAAGACAGAACCTCAGACATTGAAGACAAAATATTTAACCTTGAAAACAAAGTTGAACAAACAGAGAAGATGGTAAGAAATCATGAACAGAATCTACAAGAACTATGGGATATCATGAAAAGGCCAAATTTAAGAATTATTGGGATTGAGGAAGGCCTAGAGAAACAAGCCAAAGGAATGAACAATTTATTCAATGAAATAATATCAGAAAATTTCCCAAATCTGAAGAATGAAATGGAAAATCAAGTTCAAGAGGCTTATAGGACTCCAAATACACAAAATTACAACAGACCCACACCAAGGCACATTATAATGAAAATACCTAACATACAAAATAAAGACAGAATTTTAAAGGCTGTGAGAGAAAAGAACCAAATTACATTCATGGGGAAACCAATACGGATATCAGCAGATTTTTCAATCCAGACCCTAAAAGCTAGAAGGGCCTGGAACAACATTTTTCAAGCCCTGAAAGAAAATGGATGCCAACCAAGAATCTTATACCCAGCAAAACTTACCTTCAAATTTGACAATGAAATAAAATCCTTCCTTGATAAACAAAAGCTAAAAGAATTTACAAAAAGAAAGCCAGCATTACAGAACATTCTCAGCAAAATATTCCATGAGGAAGAGATGAAAAACAAAGAAGCAAATCAGCAAAGGGAGGAATTATCCTAAAGGAATTGTCAAATAAAGGAGGAAACAAGTTGTGTCAAACAAATAAATAAATAAAATTTAAAAAATGAACCAAATGACCGGGAAACCAAATCACATCTCTATAATAACCCTGAATGTTAATGGCCTGAATTCATCAATCAAAAGACATAGACTGGCAGATTGGATTAAAAAGAAAGATCCAACAATTTGTTGCCTGCAAGAGACTCACCTCATAGAAAAAGATACCCATGACTGAAGGTGAAAGGATGGGGAAAAACATACCGTGCACATGGACTCAGCAAAAAAGCTGGGGTATCCATCCTCATTTCAGATAATGTGGACTTCAAGCCAAAGTTAGTCAGAAGGGATAAAGAAGGTCATTTCATACTGCTTAAGGGAAGCATAAATCAGCAAGATATAACAATCATAAACATCTATGCCCCAAACAGTGGCTCATCCATGTATGTCAAACAAATCCTTCTCAATTTCAGAAACCAAATAGACCATAACACAATAATACTAGGTGATTTTAACACGCCTCTCTCACAACTAGACAGATCTTCCAGACAAAAATTGAACAAAGAAACCATAGATCTCAATAACACAATCAATAATTTAGACTTAACAGACATTTATAGAATATACCATCCAACCAAGAGCGAATACACTTTCTTCTCAGCAGCACATGGATCCTTCTCTAAAATAGACCATATATTATGCCACAAAGCTAATGTTAGCAAATACAAGAAGATAGAGACACTACCTTATATTCTATCAGATCATAATGGATTGAAGTTAGAAATAAATGAAAGAGTAAAACACAGAAGCTATTCCAACATCTGGAGATTAAACAATATGCTATTATATGATGAATGGATAACAGAAGATATTAGGAAGGAAATTAAAAAATTCTTAGAGGTAAATGAGAACAAAGAAACATCAAAATCCCTGGGACACTATGAAAGCAGTACTTAGAGGGAAATTTATTTCATGGAGCGCATTTAATAAAAGAAGTAAAACTCAACAAATAAACGACCTAACACTACAGCTCAAAGCTCTAGAAAAAGAACAGACCAGCACCGAAAGTAGTAGAAGACAGGAGATAGTTAAACTCAGAGCTAAAATCAATGAAATTGAAACAAAAGAAACAATACAAAAAATTGACAAAATAAATAGTTGGTTCTTCCAAAAAACAAACAAAATTGATAAACCTTTAGCCAAACTAGCAAAGAGAAGACGGAAGAAAACCCAAATCACTAAAATTCGGAATGAACAAGGAAATATCACAACAGACAGGATTGAAACACAAAACATAATTAGAAGCTATTTTGAAAATCTATACTCCAACAAAATAGAAAATTTTGAAGACATCAACAGGTTTCTACAGACATATGAATTGCCTAAACTGAAAGAGGAGGACATACATAATTTAAATGGACCAATTTCAAGTACTGAAATAGAAGAAGTCATCAAAAGCCTACCAACAAAGAAAAGTCCAGGACCAGATGGGTTCTCAGCCGAGTTCTACAAAACCTTTAAAGAAGAGTTCATTCCAATACTTCTCAAAGTACTCCATAAAATAGAAGAGGAGGGAACCCTCCCAAACTCATTCTATGAAGCCAATATCACACTGATACCTAAACCAGACAGAGACTCATCAAGGAAAGAAAATTTCAGACCAATATCCTTAATGAACATCGATGCAAAAATTCTCAATAAAATTTTAGCAAATCGCATACAAAAACATATTAAAAAGATAGTTCACCATGATCAAGTGGGCTTCATCCCAGGTATGCAAGGTTGGTTCAACATCAGGAAATCAATAAACGTAATTCACCATATTAATAGACTTAAAGTCAAGAATCACATGATTATTTCAATAGATGCAGAAAAAGCATTTGATAAAATACAGCACCCCTTCATGCTCAAAACACTAGAAAAAATAGGGATAGTGGGAACATTCCTTAACATTGTAAAGGCCATTTATGCTAAGCCCATGGATAATATCATTCTAAATGGTGAAAAACTGAAAGCATTCCCCCTAAAAACTGGAACAAGGTAGGGATACCCTCTTTCACCACTTCTATTCAACATCGTTCTTGAGACTCTGCCCAGAGCAATTAGACAAACCAAAGAAATTAAAGGGATACGAATTGGAAAAGAAGAACTCAAACTATCCCTGTTCGCTGATGACATGATTATATATTTAGAGGAACCTGGAAATTCCACCAGAAAACTCTTAGAACTCATAAGTGAATTCAGTAAAGTAGCAGGTTATAAGATCAATGCCCATAAATCCAACGCATTTTTATACATAAGTGATGAATCTTCAGAAAGAGAAATTAGGAAAACTACCCTATTCACAATAGCCTCGAAAAAAATAAAATACTTGGGAATCAATCTAACAAAAGAGGTGAAAGGCCTCTACAATGAGAACTATACAACACTAAAGAAAGAAATTAAAGAACACCTTAGAAGTTGGAAAGATCTTCCATGTTCTTGGATAGGAAGAATTAATATTGTCAAAATGGCCATACTACCTAAAGTGCTATACAAATTCAATGCAATTCCAATTAAAATCCCAATGACTTACCTTACAGAAATAGAGCAAGCAATTATGAAATTCATCTGGAAGAATAAGAAACCCAGAATAGCTAAAGCAATCCTTAGCAGGAAGAGTGAAACAGGGGGTATTGCAATACCAGATCTTCAACTCTACTACAAAGCAATAGTAACAAAAACGGCATGGTATTGGTAGCAAAATAGAAAGGTAGATCAATGATACAGAATAGAGGACACGGACACAAACCCAAATAAATACAATTTTCTCATACTAGACAAAGGGGCCAAAAATATGCAATGGAGAAAAGATAGCCTCTTCAACAAATGGTGCTGGGAGAATTGGAAATCCATATGCAACAGAATGAAACTAAACCCATATCTCTCACCATGCACGAAACTAAACTCAAAATGGATTAAGGACCTCGGAATCAGACCAGAGACCCTGCAGATTATAGAAGAAAAAGAAGGTCCAAATCCTCACCTTGGTGGTCTAGGATCAGACTTCCTTAACAGGACTCCCATAGCACAAGAAATAAAAGATAGAATCAACCACTGGGATAGTTTCAAACTAAAAAGCTTTCTCTCAGCAAAGGAAACTATCAGCAATGCGAAGAAAGAGCCTACAGAGTGGGAGAATATCTTTGCCAATCATACTTCAGATAGAGCACTAATCTCCAGAATCTATAAAGAACTCAAAAAACTCTACTCCAAGAATTCAAATAATCCAGTCGGCAAATGGGCTAAGGAAATGAATAGAAACTTCACAGAAGAAGATGTGCAAGCAATCAACAAACATATGGAAAAATGTTCAACATCTCTAGTAATAAGAGAAATGCAAATCAAAACCACCCTAAGATTCCATCTCACCCCAATTAGAATGGCGATTATCAAGAATACGAGCAACAACAGGTGTTGGCGAGGATGTGGGGAGAAAGGTACACTCATACATTGCTGGTGGGGCTGCAAATTAGTGCAGCCACTCTGGAAAGCAGTGTGGAGATTCCTTAGATAACTCGGAATGGACCCTCCATTTGACCCAGCTATCCCACTCCTTGGCCTATACCCAAAGGACTTAAAATCAGCACACTACAGAGATACAGCCACATCAATGTTCATAGCTGCTCAATTCACAATAGCCAGACTGTGGAACCAACCTAGATGCCCTTCAATTGATGAGTGGATAAAGAAACTGTGGTATATATATACAATGGAATATTACTCAGCCATAAAGAATGATAAAATTATGGCATTTGCAGGCAAATGGATGAAATTGGAGAATATCATGCTAAGTGAGATAAGCCAATCTCAAAAAGCCAAAGGACGAATGATATCGCTAATAAGTGGAGGATGACACATAATGGGGGGGAGGGAAGGGTTAGTGTTAGGGTTAGAGTTAGGGTTAGGGAGGGGGCAAGTATGGAGGAAGGAAGCACTGTATAGAGGGAAAAGAGGGGTGGGAGTGGTGGGGGGAAGGGAAAAAATAACAGAATGAATCAAACAACATTACTCTATGTAAATTTATGATTACACAATGGTATGCCTTTACGCCATGTACAAACAGAGAAACAACATGTATCCCATTTGTTTATAATAAAAAAAAAAAAGAAAAAGAAAAAAAAATATTTCAGGTCAAAAGAAAGTGATCTCAGTCTGGAGATGTAGTCCAATGGTAGAGCATTTACCTGGTACGTGTGAGGCACTGTTTATAATCCTCAGCATCACATAAAAATAAATAAATAAAATAAAGGTATTGTGTCCATCTACAACTAAAAAATATTTAAAAAAAAAAGAAAGTGATCTCTGACTGAATGTCTGAGTTGTGATAAGACATGAGGATCTACAAAACATGAGGATCTAAGTAGGCAATATAAATGAAGGCTGAATCTATTAAACAAAGATATAATATCTATTGGGCTAAATACATAATAAATAATATAAAATTAAAATGTCAGATAACCAAAGAAAAAAGTCAGATAACCATGATTAGTAAATCACATTTGGGGGGAGTATGTTTTTAGTCTGTTAATGAGTTACATGGATTGTTATTTAAATATCAAATGATTAGTAAATTGAAATGGTTGGTATAAATGAGGCAAAAGTTCTAAAATCCTAGTATTTTCATTGACAAGAGTAAAATGATGGGTTACTAACAAACATTAATAAGTTAATTAGGCAAATTATAATTTCTATTATTACCACAAAAAGGATGGAAATGGGGTCTAAATGGAATAAGATATCATTAAGGACATTTAATCATCTGAAATAAATAAGAAAAGGGATATAAAACCAGAGGCCACAAATAGACAGCACAATAAAAGATGGTAGAAATAAATCAAAATATATTAGCGATTGTACTAAATGTGCTAGTTTAAAATAAGATAATCAGACTTAAAAATAGTCCATACTGTTTGTAAGGAATATACATAAAGTACATGGGTATAGAAAATGTTGAAAGTCAGCAGATGGAAGAAGACATGCCATTAAAGCCTAATGAAGACAAAGCTGATACAACTATATTAATAAGCAATTAAAAAGGCTTTAAGTTAAATATTAGCAGAATTAAAAATCACATTGCAATTATAAAAGATCCAATGAGTAGAATGATGTAGCCATTTTAAAACTGTTCACATATAGTAGTAAAGCCTCAAATTTTTCAAAACAAAACTTGACAAAAATACAAAGAAATTGATACAACTCCAATGTTAGAAAGTTCAACATTTCTCTCTCATGAATCAATAGTCAAGTATTAAAAAAAGCAGGATATGAAATATTTGAAAAACATAACAAAGTCGACTCATTGTAGAATATACATTAATTTAGATCATACACATTTTATTTCTAAATATTAGCATATACCAGGTTATAAAATATGTCTGCAAACACTTCCAGAAAATTGAAGAAACTACATCTTAAAATATTTCATGAGAACAGTATTACTCTGATAACAGCACTAGACCAAGACATTATAAGAAAAGAAAACTATAGAACAATAACCCTCATTAACACTGAAAACATTTTCAAAAAAATTTAGGAAAACACATCCAGCAGTGTATAAAACTAATCAAACATCATAACTAATTTCAATTTATCCCAGTAATGAAGTTTATTTGATATTTAAATACCAATCCATGTAACTCATTAACAGACTAAAAACCTACTCCCCCCAAATGTGATCATCTGAATAGATGCTGGACATTCGACAAAACTAACATCCATTACTGATAAAAAAATAAAAAATTCTCAGAAAACAAAAAGCAGATATATTGTCAATCTGAGGAATGAAAATTTTCAATTAACATCTTTCTTTCTTTCTTTCTTTCCTTCTTTCTTTCTTTCTTTCTTTCTTTCTTTCTTTCTTTCTTTCTTTCTTTCTTTCTTTCTTTCTTTCTTTCTTTCTGTACTGAGAATTGAACCTCGGTGGGGAGGGGGCTTTACCACTGAGCTAAATTCCCCAAACCTTTTTATTTTTTATTTTGAGACAAGGTCTCACTAAGTTGCTAAGGTTGGTTTAGGACCCTCCTGCCTCAGTCTCCTGAGTTCCTGTGATTACAGGCATGCACTATTGTGCCTGGCAACATCATTTTTAATGGTTAAAAAGTTAATGTATTCTAAGATCAAAAAGAAGGAAAGGATTTTTGTTCTCACCACTTTTATTTAGTATTGTGCTGGAGATTCTAATCAGTGCACTAAGGTATGAAAAATATTAAATGACATATTATTAGGAAGAACTAAGATTGTCTTTATAGAAAATATACATTGTTATGTAAGATAGCTTATGAAATATAAAAAGAACATAAACTAATAAACCTAATACATGAGTTTAGCATGATTGTAGGATATTAGATCAACATTCAGAATCAATTGGAGTTCTATGTAGTAGAAGTCAATAATCAGAAATGGACATTTAAAAAATTTCATATTTATAAAAGCAGCAAAAATATGAAATGCTTACAGATAAATTTGACAAAAGTTTCACAAGATCTGTACCCAAAAAATAGATATGTCAAAAAAATTAAAGTCCTAAAAATATAGAGAGACCATATTCACTTATATTGTTACCATGTTAATTCTCTCTAAATTGACTAATAGACAAGATATATATCAACAAAAGTAACCCAACAGAAGTTTATGCAGGTTGGTTCTTGATGTGTTGATTTTAAATGTTGATATTGATTTTGTAAAAAAAAAAAATCTCAAATAACCAAAGCAATATTAAAAGTTAAAGTAAAAATTGGGGAATTTATATTATCTGAAATCAAGATTTGCTATAAGGTACAGTAGTAAACAAGATAGTCTACTGGCCTGAAAACTGACAAAAATATTTCAATTTGCCTAATTTTTTTCAATTCATACCTTACAAATTATACCAGAATCACCCATAAGTGAAATGATATTTTATTTACAGAAATGTACAAATTTATAAAATAGCCTAGCAAGTTCAGCATAATAAAAATCTATATAAAACATCTCTGGTAAATGTATATGCCATCAAAATAGTTAGTCTATGAGATTTTTAAAAGCTATCATTTATATATCCATATGAATTATCTAAACCCCATTAATGAATCTAATAAAATACATGAAAGCCTCTGTAGGTAAATTTTATAACTGCTGAGAAAGATTAAAGAAAACCTAAAGATAAAGGAAAGATATACAGTATTCATGAATTCTTCATAAAATAAATGATTTATGCGTTCAATGCAATTGTAGTCTTGGTCTCAATAAGCTGATTTTTAAATTTAGATGGAATTATAAATATCTAAAAAAGAGCCAATACATTCCTGAAGAAAAACGAGGTGGGGAAACTTGCTCTGTATTTTAAACCTCTAGTAATAAAGACAATGTGGTATTGGCAAATATAGATCAGTGAGACAGTATAGAAAGCTTAGCACTAGGACTAAGCATACATGAATGTTTGATTTATTAAGATGTCACTGCAGAGAAGTATAGGAAACACAAACCTTTAGTAAACCATGATGGAGTAATTGACTAGCAGCATTTTATTAATGTGAACTCCTGACTAACAACATATTAAGAAAAAAATCAATTCTTGAAGATCTAAGTTAATTGTCAAGATCTAAAATTTAAAGGTAAAATCTACAAAGCTTTTAAAAGAGAGTATGGGAGAATATCTTTAGACCTCAGGGTATGAAAGAATTTCTTAAACTAGGTACAAAACACATATCGCTAAAGACTTACAAAGAACATATTAAATGAATAATTTCCATTAATCAAAAGACATTTATTATACAGACAAAATCAGTTTTGAAGTGGTAAAATACATTTGCAGTACCTACAATGAAAAGGAACCAGTATCTGTTGTATATAAGGAACTCCTAATAATCAAAGTGAAATAGGAAGATAATTCAACAGAAAAAAATGCCTAAAAGTTTGAAGAGTCCTTTCAATAAGGATATCTCAATCACCAAAAATTAGCTAAAAGTTAATAAGAAAATTCACTATTAATTAAGGAAAGACATATTACAATTATAATGAGTTACAATACACATGTACATATTGTCTGACACTAAAACAAACTTTACCAGGTGTAACAGAGGAATGACTAGTACATCACTTCACAAACTGCATTATCTCCAAATGCTCCAAATGCGGGAACTGGAGACTAGAAAACCTGCTATGTAAAATCTGCATGTTTATTTGCAACAAGAAATAAGAAGTGAAAAAACTATCAAAGTTATGTTTTCCAAATTTTTTTAAAAAATTGGAAACAGTACTTTAATAGTATAATGGACAAACAAATTGTGATAGTAATAAACCATAGATCACTATATAGCAAAATATTAAGAATTATATGCAACAATGGGATAAATTTTATAATCTTAATATTGAGTGAAACATAGCAAATTTTAGAAAAATGCATGCAATATGCTTTCATTTATACGATGTTCAAAGAAGGAAACAAGAGCATTGTGTTTAGTGATGCATAAATTAAAAAGGGTTAGTGCTTTCTCCAAAGGGATGAAATAGTCAGAGGGAAGAGACACAAGGAAATTCTGGAAATGTTGATAATATTCTTATACTTGACCTATGAAAAGTTTGCATGAGTTCTAGATAATTAGCAAACAAAATAAATTTTATATATTTTTGTATATATAAATTCTAATCCAGAATTGAAGGGTTAAAAAACAAAAACCGTAAGTCTTTGGAAAACTTGATGCTATGTATGGGCTCTTCCTGGCTGAGCCCCTCCCTTGGTCTTAAAACCCCAAATTCTGTCTCTTTAGAGGCATCATAGGAACAGTCAGCAAAAGAATTAAGCTGGGGCATGGTGTGTACATCTTTAAGCCCACTCCAGTACAATCCATGAGTTGCAAAGGAGCCCTCTGAAAATCTTCATTCCTACTTCTTACACTCATCTATACCCATAATCTAAAAACTAAGGTCCCTAGACTGTGACTCACAAGTTTTAACAGAAAATACAGGGCTGCTTTGAGCTGAAGATAAAGACTCATGACTTGAGTGTAACCAGTCATGATGGAGCATTTCACCTACTCAGTGGAGGCTGCAAATTGTCCCTTCATGTGAACCGACAGCACCTCAGAGCATTGGATTGGTTTGGCAGTGAAGCAGGGAAAACTGTGTCGAAGTGAAAATAATCTGATACACAAAAATGTTCTAAATCGTTATAATGGTAGAGAAATGTTATGGTTGGTGCAAAAGCAAGTCATTACTGGAGGCAAATGACTGAACTAAAGAAATTTGATTTCCCCTGGATTTTCACTTCATGGGTGGCTGCCTACAAGAAAACTCAATATATCTCTAAGACTTTTGCCTCTCTGTCAATTTGACTGAAATCGGCCTATAAAATCCAAATGATTTCATTCCACATGAAACTAGGAAAATATTTGAAGGCTATATTTTTAATCAGACTTCAGAATTCCTTCAAGACTATAGTTTCTTTGTCAGATTGGTTTGTTGAATCAGAAAAATGCCCAATTCTTGTTATGTTGGAAGGGGAGAATTTGATTCCCCACTAAGAGAGGTCAGTCTGAGGTGAAGCTTAGTCAGTGAAATGTTGCTAGACAATGGTGTGCAGGGGAATCTTGCCTGGTCATTTGAAAAGCACTGGTTTCTAAAATTACCAAAATTCATGTGTAAGATACAGGAGAAAATCTGAAGGATTCCTGTACCCATTCTGGTTTTAATTTCAGTTCCAAGCTGGCATAAGCAAAGATTTGTCTGTGTAGTAAAAATAACTTTCCTATGTTCATATATGAATACACCACCCGTGAAACTCTACAGCATGTACAACCACAATAATGGGATCCTAATTAGAACAAGTTACACTCCATGTATGTATAATATGTCAAAATATATTCTACTGTTATGTGTATCTAAAAGAACAAATAAAAATTAAAAAATAAAAAGATTACACCTAGAATCATGAATTGAAGGAATCACAAGTTATCTGCTATGGTGAGCTCTGGCTCAATGTTCTACAGATAGGGAGGACATTAAGTAAGACATAGACATGTCCCTGAGCTCTCTTCCCATAGAGAAGCAAAATGCAGTTACAAATTGGAAATAAAATACATAGAGAACTGCTCAATTAAAATGGCACAGTCGCTAAGATATATTTCTAGAGTTTTCACCGCCAAAAAAAAAAAAATGATAAATCAGTGAGGTGATAGATATGTTAATTAGATTGATTGAATCTTTATAACGTCTATATAAATCAAAACATCACATTGTACTCCATAAATATGCATAATTGTAACTTGTCAATTGAAAACAAATAAATAAAATTGTAAACAAATTGAGGCCTTGAGTGACTCATCTGTTCCATTTCTCTGAATTCCACAAACCGAGCGTATACTTCCTAACACAGTGTTCCTGTGAATCATGCACTCAACACCTATTGATTTTCTTACAGATAGGAGACTTGCTTGTTATGGGGCCACTGAGAAAGCAACAGTATATAATATTGGTACTCTTTATTGCTGTTGTCACATCCATTAACCTCACACAGATCCTGGAAGCTAGCACTTCCAGTTCATACCACAAAGAGGCTATCTTCTCTACCTAAGGATCTACCTTATTCTAGGAGGTGATCAGGAAGACTGATTACCAGGCCCCTGTGAACACCAAATGAGGATCTTCACATCTTCCTTTAACGACTGGTCCAGAGGGAGGAAGAAAAATGGCACATAGGGGTAAATTAGTTAGGGTATTTTAGTTACTTCAAAATTCAACTGACATAAATTAAAAGGTCCTTCACAGATATCCGTCTGGAATCCCAGAAGGAGCATAGCTTGAGGATAATCTTAAGCTCCTCACTCCCCTGTCTCTGCAGTTTCCCTTGGCTATACTCCCTCAGTTGCTTTTCTCTTGGAGAAAAATTCTGGTAGCGGTTCCCAACTTCACATTCATATACTACAATGTCCTGAGGAAGAGAGAAAACGTTCTTAGCTCAGACATAAGCAAGCATCCTGTGCTCCAGCTGAATGGGGCTGCTCATAGTACTTGTTCATCCCTGGGCCAGTGAGTGTGAAAAGCAGAATAGAATGGGTTGATGAACCCAAGGCAAAAAGATTTGCCTTGAAGTTGGGAGAAGGTAGTTTTCATCAGTTTCCCAAAGGTTGAAGTAGAAGTCTGAGTCAAAATTCAGATGTGACAGGAAAGAGGAGAGAAAAGTATTCTGGTAGGCAAACCAAAAGAAAAATGTTGCAATATAGGAGGGGAACAAAGAGAAAAAAAAAATACTTGTGGTGATGGTTCTCAATTTTGGCGGCACCTTAAATCATCTGGGAGCATTTACGGGTCCTGATGCCAGGCAATATCCTAGGATAAGTCAATCTGAATCTCTGCAAGGAAGGGGAAGGCCAGTCACGTTTAAGTCTCCACGGGTGACATCAATGTGCCCTTCAATGCGATTATAGTATTGCATGGGAAAGGTTTATTTCAGGAAGATAAAACTCCTATGTGTCAGCTTCTCTCCTCATGTGAGGATGCTGAGGAGAGATGAGTTGGTTTTATTCACCAAGCTCTGACAGCTTAAAGCCACCTGAGCTGACAGTTGCATTTCCCCTTACAAAGTGGCTTAAATGTAGTGGAATTGTACTTTTCTAGCTGCACAATGAACAACACAAGGTTACAACAGTGGCTAAATCCCACGTGGGAGGCACAGAGAAAGCCATTGTAAATACTGCTTTTCCAGAGCAATAGAAAATAGAGGGAGATTACAGTTGGGCTTAAAATACCATTTCTTTCCCTCCACCATTAATGGTATTTTTACAGTGTGCAACCATGGCCAGCTGTAGCCCGGCTTTGTATTGTTTTGTTCTCTAAGTTCTATCCTTCTCCTTTCATCCATGTACTACTCATTTTCTCACTCTCTGTTTGCTGCTCTGGAGTCTGTAGTTACCCTCCAGAGAATTTAACAGATGAATCTGGCCCAAGAACAAATTACAAGAGAGAGAAACCAAATCACCCTTCAGATTTGTAATTTTCTGCTTTTCTTTCCTCCTCCTCCACCACCTCCTCCTCCTCCATCCTTCTTCTTTGTCGTCTTTGTATAAAAGGAATAAAAAATAGAAAACAGGTTTTTCTCTCCTACTTGATATTTAAACTGCTTTGGCTTTTTTGTTTTTATTTTGTTTTGGAAAGTGTTATCTTCTCTTTGGACTCACTCATTTATGTTCAGAAAACACTTTCTAGAAAAATATCAGCTACTATTGTCCTCCATTTGATCATGAATTCATTTTCTCATCCTTCAGTTTATTCATATAAAGTATTCAGTGCCCAAATAGATGCCAGGATCTACACCAGGGTAAGGGGATAAAATAATACCAAAAATAAATAAAGTCCCTGACTTGTATGCTTACATTCTAATAGAGGAATACAATCCATAAGCAAATACCTAATAGACCAGATAGTCATAAATTTGATGTAGAACAATAAAAGAGGTTAAGGAGGAGGGAGAATCTTGTAGGGAAAGTGCAGCAGGAGGGAGGAAATCAGGGTTTTCAGTTACTACTTTAAATGTCATGTTGAAAGAAGACCTCCTACCGTCTGAGTGGAGACCTGAAGGTGCTGCTGCCTGAGCAAGCCACCAGGACAGTGGGGGGAGATTTCCAGACAGTGAATAACAAGTAGATACCAAGGTGGAAGAAGTGAGCTAGCAGAGCTGAAATAGAGTAGAAAAGGAAAGTAGTTGGGCAGAGATAGCAGGGTTCCGATTATTTAATAGTTCATGCACCGTTTGGCCCTCATCTGAATGAAATGTAAAGCACTGGAGGATTTAAACCTTAATAAATGATGTCATCTGGCATATTTTAAGGGGATTCTCTGTTGACAAAAGGCTTAAGGGTAAATTTCAAGACAGTTTAGTATTTATGCTTTAATAATTTTACATTTGAGAATGGGTTATGGTATGAAATAAGGTTGTACCTTTATTTATTGAACATATTCCTTTATGTTATGTGAGGTTTTCATATATTAAATTTTCATATAAAACTATAACTTGTTTCAGAGGCCTTTGTTCAGTTCATTAAACTATTGATTATTGCACCAATATCTTAATTATTAAAGTTCTATAGCTTAAATTGTATTGTAATAAGTGTCTCATGTTTTCAGTGACTATGTCATTGATCAAAAAAGTCCCATCATATAATACAAGTCACTAGAAGAAAATGTACAATATTACAAATATTCATATTCCTGGGATGGTAGTGTAACAACAGTTTTTTTTTCCTCTTATTGTCATCTATAGCTTCTTAATTTATATAATCATATTTTTGCTTATAAGGGTAGGCAAAACGTATACACATTTGTATATGGAAAACTTTTCTCTCTCCCTTACCACAAATACTTGCCATTAGCATACTCAGAGTATTTGTGTTATTTCAGTAACTCTCAATGCTTCAAAAGAAAATCTGACTTCTGTATAAAGAACTCCAGACTCATATACCTCTGTTTATTCAACATTTTAATTTAAACATTCAATTGACAAACATCAAACTCAAAGTTGTTGAAAAATAGTCGTAATTCCCCTTTTCTCAAAGCTGATTCTCTGCAATTTGTCCTAATTCAATAAATGCTACCCTCTGTCACCCACTTTCTCAAATCAAATATCTTAAACTACCCCCATCCCTTATTTTTTCCCATGCCTGATTAATAGATTGGCAAAACCTGCTGACTCTACCTTAAACACTTTACCATGTCCTTGTTCTTCTCATCTCTTCAAAGACCATCATTTCTTAATTCATTTCCCGCTGCTTCATTCAATTTTCTATATGAGAGCCAGTAAGGCTTAAAATACAAAATGCCCCAGTCAGATCATGTTAATCAATCACCCCCACACTACATGTCAGTGTTACCCTGAAAATAAAAGACAAAATTTTTGCAATGGCCAACTAAGTCCTTGCATGCTCTTTTCCCTGCATGACTACATATATTACCAACCCATTGCCTATTTTCACCAGGCTGCTTTCATACAGTCCTTCTTGCTGTTTCTTAACATTGCCAAAAGCTTTCCTCTAAAACATTTTGAATTCCCTGCTCTTTCTTTCTGGAATTGTCTTCCTCCAAATACTTGCATGACTTGCTCCCTTACTTCATTTGGTCCCTGCTTAAACAACCATCTCTTCAGGGAGGACTTCCATGACCAGCCTGTTTAGAATAGTGTCCCAAATAATGGTCCACTCTTCTCTGAGTGTATTTTTCTTCTCTGAGTACTTATTACTAACCATATATGCATATTTTGTTGGTTTTAATATTTATTGTCTCTCACTCTATTTGAATAAGAGCACAAAGGTTCTCAAATAATGGACTTAATAAACAAAAGGGGAAAATATATTTTACCTGAAACACAATAAAAAGTAACAACCAGAGGAAAAATATTGATTAAAAAATCTATTCCTAGCTACATGACTAGGAGGCTACTAGGAAACATAGTTTCTTGCATGTGTTTAAATATCTGTTTGCATTCTATTCTTTTTGTTATTTTATGAAAATTAAGTTCAAGATTATAAAAGTATATATTTTTCTTTAAAATTCTCAACCATATTCTTAAAAACACGAAAAGACACCCAACTCTTTGTCCATAATTTATGGTCATCCCCCCTATCTCAGGCTTCATTACTCACCCCTCGATATCATTGTATTGAAGGGTTTACAGATGTCCTGGAGTGGGAGTGTACCACTCCTGGACTTGTGGTCTCACAAGTGACCAGACCCTGGATGCAATCCTGAAGTCCAAACTGTGCCACCACTACCATGGAGACACTGGAAGAGAACCACCTAAAACCCTATATTGGATACAATCAGAGAGACGAGAGAAGACACTGCAGTCACAAAAAGCAGAAGCAAAAGGTTTTTAAGGTGGAAGAAAGAGAGAAAGGAATTGGGGGAAGGAAGAAAAAAAGAAAGAAGATCAGAGACCAAAAGAAAACACTTGGAATTTTAAACTATTACAGAATTAGATGATAGAGGGATAGATAGGCAAAAAGAAAGAAGCTCCTTAACTTAAGGAGAAGCTTACACCCTGATAACCCACTGTTCTGTTGAATTTTTTATACACCTTACCTACTAAACATCATAGCTTAGCAACACTGCACTCGGGGGAGTATTGGTTGTTTACCCTTGTGATCATGCCGCTGACCAGCAAGACCAGAAACTATAATTCTTCATATTGCTAGCCTGAGGAAACATCAAAATGCTAAATTCAAAATATGGTTTCTACTAAATGCTTATCACTTTTCCATCATCAAAAAGTTGAAAAATCAGGTTGAACCACCATAATTAGGGAATTACCTATCTACACACATGCACACACACACACACGCACACACACACACACACACAGACACACACAGGTGTATTGGTAAACACACACACATACACACACATGAGTACATAAAAAGAAAGTTTAAAAAATAAAATTAAGAAAATATTCCAGGATATAAAATTAGAGAACATACATTGAAAATGGAAGACAATAGAGAAAAATAAGGGATGAGTCTAACACAGTGCCACATTTGATTGAAAAGAGATTTGTAAAAAAGAATCAGAAAACAGAGAACAAAAAATACTAAAGAAAGGTTGTGGATAACAAATAAAGCAAAGTTCATAACAAAAGGGCATGGTTTTCCAAATTAAGGAGGCTGTAGAGTAACTACACAATAATTTTTAAGATTCATATTAATCCACATTACCTTGAAGTGTTAAAGTACTAGGAATAATAGCAAAATTCTTAAAAATTCCACAAGGATAAAAAGTTAAGTTTCAAGCAAAAGTAAAAATAAAATAAAAGGGGAATACATGACAATGGACTTCTCAACAATAACTCTGGAAGCAGGAAGATAATGTCATTCAAATGCTGTGGTAAGTGGCTTTCAATTCTGTAGCCTCAGAATCAATAAATGTGGTATATGAAAAGGAGCACCAGAAAATTCAAATAATTGACAGCAAGAAAACGAAAAACTTGAGTAGAATCATCCTAAGGAATAAGGGAACCAGATTCAAGGCAGCTCCAGGAATTCTAGTAAAGAAGATTGAAGACCTTTAATCATCAACCATCAACCCAAGTCAGCTACTTCCTATCTTCCTATGTTTTTTCTAGTCTATCTTCTCTACTGTCTACCCATTTATCTTTTTCTTCCTTGCTTACTCTTGTTGAATTTCGAATTTCTGTTTCTCATACCAGTTACCTGTCTTTGAAACATGAACTGGATCAAATACTTGAGAGATAAAACTTGATTATTTTTCTTATTGTTTCAAGCCAAGGCATGTTATAAGACACTTAACAGCCTGTGGATTGGTTTTGAGAATTTTTACCACTAATTATAACCAAAGGTGATGGATTGGTTTCATGCATTAAAACATATGATCACTTTGTTTTTTTTGTTTTTTTTTTTCTTTAGCAACAGCTATGAATAAGGCATTTTTACTACAACAATGGCCTATTTTCAGTACTACTTGAGAACTTGTTAGACATGCAAATTCTAGAGCTTCTACTTCAGGTCTACTCATTCAGAAACCTGGGATTGAGCTGCAGCCATCTGGGCTTCAGCAACCCCCCTAGGTGATTCTGCAACACAGTAAAGTATTTGAAAACTGCTTCCTTGGAAGGGGCTAGACCAGTACTACTGAATATTTAGTTTACATAATATCTCTGTATCTAAAGTTTTCCTATTGTAAAAGGTGACAGTAGTACCTGGCTTTCTTCTTTTTTTTTTAATCTCCCTCCCAAAATGTGACAGGTTTTTGTATATTGACTCTTCTTAGCTAAGGGAGGGGCATGGATGGAAGGCCCTCCATGACCTCCAAAATTAGGTCAATGTACATGCTCTCCAAATAAGAAAACACTAAGACACACAAAACTTCTATAATGTCCCAGGAAAATTCTATACAACAAGTTTCAGCATCCTTAACTATTTCCAAACACAGGGAACTCAGGTCCATATTTTCCCATTAGAGCAACAAAGAATTAATTTAGATTTAAGTGTCACTTACTGAGCATTTAGTATATGCCCTATCATCTTGTGTAGATCCTCAATTACTCTGTGATTGGGCATTGTTATATGTTTGCTCTGTGGAAGCCCTTGAAACATTTGTAGACACCTTCAACTCTTAAGTCTTCTGTCTCTAATCAAAAATGACCCTGGTTCTGTCAATTACTTCTCATAAGACATGGATTTAGTATTTTCAAAGACTTTCATTGCCTTCCCCAGATCATATTTCAGATTCTTAACATGGTGTTCAATTCCTCATATTTCAATATTTACATATACCTGTGTCAGTAATGATCTCATACATGTATCAGTTTACCTCCTTTGCTTTGGATCTATTATTCCAATAAGAGAAAGTTAGTTACCCTCAACTCTCAGCAATCTAACTGTGGTTCATATATACTGATGCCATATCTGGTGTCTCCTGACATGTTTTTTTTTTTTTTTTTTTTAACCAAAGTGTGTTATTTTACATCTGTTCATATTATATATCATTTTAGTAGTTTTAGTCATCATTTCAATCTGTCACAATTTCTTTGAACTTTGATTCTATCTTTCTTTCTTTTTTATTAGCTATTCCTCCCATATGTCTGTCATCTGCAAAGCTTATAATCTTGCTTTTATGTCTTTCTCTAAGCTGATAAAAATGTTGGGTAAAACAGATACCCATAATAATGCACATAATACTAATATTTTATATTTGCATGATGCTAAAACAGTCACAAAGGACATTTATATGTGTGATCTCATTTAATACTATAATCTTAAATGGTAGGAAGGCAGTCTTTTGGATCTTGCTCTTTTGTTATTGATAAAGACATTGATGCTAAGAGAACATGTGTCACACCATCACTGGCAGAGAGAACTTACAACTTAAGTGTTTTGAAGAGGTTTTTGTTTAGAATTCTAATCAATCATGGATTTGAATCTACCTAACTATATTACTATTCAGCCCCTCCTTGTGTATCTGTAATTGTTTTCATGGAACAGGAAAAACTAACTTCTCTTTTTTTTCTGGAAGAAATGGAGTCAAAGACAGGAAGAGGAGACCAAAGAGGAAAGTGATAGGGGAGGGAAATTGAGACCAAACATTCTCTGATTCTCTAAATGCAACATGGGCGAGAGAAGCCTAGAAGAGGAAAGTTGATGGGGAATCTACTTAGGGTGGCCAAAGAACCATCTGGAATATTCTTTGGTGAAATGTAAGGTGCTATATGTTCCTTGTTTTGAAGACTAAACTGGAGGATGCATTTGACAAGGAATCTAATTGAAGATTCCTCTGAGAATCTTCAGAGAAAAACTCTGAGAGAGTGATGGATCCTCCCACGTGAGGCCTGACTCAGTTCACTCTCATTCCTGTGAGGCTTCATCCCCAACGGGTCACTTTAGTTACACAGAGAGCACAGCTACCTTGCTTTCAGCAGAGAGAAGACAGAAATATCCTGGGTGCTAAAGCACAGCCCTTTGCTTAAGCTGTTAAAATCATGGTGGTAACCCAGCCAATGGACAGAGTAGGCACCTGTTAGCCTGAATCATGACAATGCTGAATACTTGGCACATTTTACACAATGGAAATTTCTGCAGTTTACCTAAAATCTAGTTATGTTCTGAGGGGCTTTAAAAGGACCAGAATAAGGAATAATGCCTAAAATATTCATAACTTTTCCCTTCCTTTAAAGGTCTTTGAAAAAAAATATGATTTCAACTGAATTATATTTTTAGGCATTTTTGTATTTTTAATAAATAGCATGCATTAAACATATACATATATATAGAGAGAATTTTCTATGTACTGGGCACTATAATAGGTGCTAGGAAGAGATTAGTAACACGAAATCATTAATTTCAAGAGTTCCTAACCCAATTGAGGGAGTGGAGAAAAACCAACATAGTATAATATAGTGAAATTAATTCCAGGTAAAAAATATGGAAAGATAACACTTTTCTTGGCCAACTAGGGTAGAGGAGGCTTTCCAGATAACATTTCTGGCTATTGAAGAATGAATATGAGTTAACTATGTGAACAAGAGGAAGAAAGGCATTCCAGGCTAGAAGAGTCATTAATTGTATAAAGGCCAGAGGTATGGGGGTAGGGGACATTTATAAATATGACAAAGAATTAGAGACAAAAAAAAATTAAAAATGTGTTCTTTTTCTGACAATATCGCCTACTGGTAATGTTAATTAATTTTTCCTGATGAAAATCTTAAATATATTTGATTTTTTTGAAGAGGTTGCATCAACACTTTAATATTCCCTTGTGCTTTTTTTGCATTTAATTTCCTTATGTTTTAGACTTAAGGAAGTATGATGTTAATTTTTTTAAAAAAGAAAAGTTACGCCTTGATTGAGTTACCTAGCTTTATTTGCATAGCTATGTACATTTCAAAATACAGCACAATATCAAAACAAACAATAATATCCCTGCCATGTTATGCAGAGGTATGATTACACACTTTAAAACTCAATTTTATTGTGTGTATATGAAGACTGGTTTTTTGATTGCTTAGGTTCTTTTTTCTAAGTGCATAACAATTTCATTCTTCATCTTCAAGTTCTAAGGTTCAACTATACTTGAATTATCCATAAAAAATGATAAGTATTTTCTCTTTATGAAATTTTCCCCATACTTCATAATTTGAAAATGACTAAAGCAATTTGTGCACTAAGAGGCAGGGGGTGGGGGGCTTCCTTTGTTCCCAGACAATAGCAAGGGACTTTGAGAATCAAAGGATAATTTCTTGAAAGAAAAGGGTGAACAGGTCAAAACAGAAGGTGATATTGGATGTTGTTTTGAAATACTAACAATAGCATGCTTTCCTCCTTGCCTTTCTGGCGAGATAGTCTGAAATAAAGCTGTCAAGGCAAGCACGCCAGGGTCTCTCTGTGGACCCTCTTTTAAATACCATAAAGACCCAGTGTTCTCCATCTACTCTCTTCTACTTTAGAGTGAGAGAAACACATATAAGATTGAAAGGAAGGTTAAAATCTAAGCCAGACAACAAGGAGATGGCTGAAAGGGCTTGTTCACCTGCAGTGTAATGAAAGCTGTTGGTTCTGAGGTGGAAGTTGTGCTTTGTTGGAGACTTCTGGTTGCCTAGAAGTTTGCAATCAAAGAGGAGTGAGAGTCTGATGTGGCTGAGAGCAAGTGGAAGTGCCTCTGTTGCATTGCTCAGCTGCTATGCAGGCATGTGTATTGAAATGGGAATCCCTGGGAAGTCCCTGACGGAAGGCTTCCAGTTGTGCTCTGCCAAAGAAGAGCAAATCCAAAAGAGTCTGGAGTTCTGACTACAAAGACAGTGTGACAAACTCATGGCCTTTCCTGCCACTTCTGTTGCTCCTACCCATCATATCCTTTGCTAGACAGCACACTGGCAAGCCCTACCTGTGAATGCAGGTTGTTTTACTACCCTGTTAGGAAGCTCAAAGTCTAAACTACTCATGAAGTGGTTGAGTTGAAGATATGTGGATTGCCTAATCATAATAAATGAATTGATTTCTTCTAGAAAAGGAGCATGGATTCTAACGGGACATTCCTTAGATATTAATAAGTGTATATATATATATTTATATATATATATATATATATATATTGAAGACCAATAACACATTTTAAAATGTAAATACACACTGACTTTTCAAGGGAGTGACGTGGTAAGAAAGTAAAGTGTTGTGACCATATGGACAGAATTACCATTAGACACTATGCACTAAAATGCTGACAGACTCAAGTTAAGGAGGTAATAGGCATAATACAGTGAAAGCTGAAAATGAGGACAGAAGAGGACTTGGCAAAGAAGAATCAGAGCTTATACAATCACTGGGTCAAGGCTTGGCATAGCTTAGCTGGAGAATTGCTGCAGATTCAGCATAAAGACAGGATCCAGGGAAATGAAATGGTACTTGAATGAGGTGGCTTATATTTTGTAAATGCGATGATTTATTGCTAGTAAGCTGAGTGAATTATGTTAAATTATCATGGATAATCCAGCAGTGCCTGACATTGTAATGTGAGTCTATAGGGCATCAAAGAACATCTACCTATGTTAAGTTTGGGGGTTGGGGTTGTCCTAGGAATGAGGGAGAAGATAGAAATATTATACCATTTAAATAGGCTGAGAAAAAGTAGAGAGCAGGGAGTGCCTATTGGAGCAGATTTCTTAAGTGAGAAACTCCCCTGTCACTTCACGCTTGGCTGGC
This sequence comes from Sciurus vulgaris, assembly GCF_902686455.1. Lineage (NCBI taxonomy): Eukaryota > Metazoa > Chordata > Mammalia > Rodentia > Sciuridae > Sciurus > Sciurus vulgaris. Next base: position 68,520,018 of record NC_136470.1, on the reverse strand, counting down.
TCCTTGAACTGAGACACCAGAGGAAGAAGCCTAACATTTACAGAGATGGGTTAACAGTGCCAAAAGAAACTGAAGAGTGACTCCTTGTCCAACCGGCGCCTGCGTGGCAGAACAACAGTTGGGGATACCAAAGGGACACCAAAGAGCAGCCTCTAGCCAGATGATGCCCATTGCTAACATTTTGCTCCATTTTCTTTATTTCTAACAATTTTGAATAGAAGAAAATCAGAAGCTCCGGGAGGCTTGAATGTTTTCTAAAATGACTTCCTGAAAGTGTAAAGGAGCTGCAGCTCCACCCCTTCCCATTTCCTTCCTTCCTCACTTTAAGTCCAAGTCCAGGGAAGCCTTGTTTTCTCTGCTGGAGTGGCAAGTCTCTTTCCTCTCTAGCCTTCTACTGGATGCTCTGTTACCCCCAGAGCCCTCAGGATTCCAGCTTTATCCCAGGCCATCTCCTGAGCTGGTCTCTCTCCTTTCAGGCCCAGTGAACTCTGTTTATCATTATTAAGCTCCCTGCTCTGTGAGTCTTGCTTCCACACCTTCTGCTGCCCTAGAGACTTTTTCTTTCCCTAACAGCTCCATATGCTTGCATAATTTTCACCCTCAGCCCCCACAAACTTCTCTCCACAGGCTGCCCCTCCCATCTGGAAGCAATCCTCCCCAGTTACATTAATATTAAAAAATATCCTCATTCAGTCCTCACTTCTGACCTAGTACTGTATCATTCTCTCTCCCACTGGAAGTTGCAAATTTGCATTTTATCACATCCACCCCAGCCCATATAGGGTCACCCTTCTATCCTTCGATATTTTTAGAGAAGGAGGATTTTGCTCCAAGCGTTAGTCTGATATTCGTGACTTTTCAACTGCAAGTTTGGCTTTCTAGTGACAGGCTGCAGCAGAGATTGAGAGGGGAATCACAACCATTGTTAAAGAGAGGAAGTGTTCCTCAGGATTCCAGAAGCCTATGGACTCCTCTCTTCTCCTGTGTGTTGAAATGTCAGGTACAGTGTGAATTAGACAGGACCATGTCTGAGACCATGTTGTGCACCAAGAAGAGAGGGGACCAGCTAGCTAGGTTAGAACCTGCTAAGGACCACTAGCATTCTGACCAATTAAAATTCTGAGGGACAATCATTGCTCTTGTTGTAATATTAAGTTTCCTTGACAGGACATTTTAGATATGTTTTCTTTGGCAGGAATATTGACCTTTCATCCTGGGTACTTAAATGGCACATTGAAAACATGGAGCAGAATGCCCACAAGTTATTGTCTATTCCTCTCCTTGAATAGCTGTTTAAATCTCTGTGCTGTTCCAGCCATCAGCCTACTTGTCTGTCAAATGAGGACGTTGGATTTGATTATCTCAAAGGTCTGGTTAAATCTGCTTCTGTGTGTGCATGACCATTGTGAAATATGTCTTCATTGGCAGAGGAAACTGTAAAATTAGGGCTAGAAGAAGTATTGAATATTTCTAGCTTATACATGGAATTGCTAATTAAAATAGAGATGAAAAGGTATTATTTAACATCCAAGATGATTATAGGTGCTTCTGTCTTTTAAGGGAAATTGGACAACATTATCTATATGCATTTTTCCTTTCTTCTTATGGAGATTGGTTGAGATAATATCAAATAATGGCATCTCAAAGCCTTCTGCAGTTCATTTGTGTTCACTTGATGGAACTAGAAGAGTTGGTTGGTTGACACAGTCCCCTAATAGATATTTGGGTGTTCAGTAGTGGGCTCTGATTTAAGTTGTGGGTAGAGAGCCAAGTTGCTTTGCAGAGTAAAATCAAGGGGAATGCTATGGTTTGAGTATGGATAGTGTCCCCAAAGACCCATGTATTAAAATGTTGTGGTTCCCGGGGTGGTACTCTAGGGAGATGGTGGTCCCTTTGGATGTAGAGCCTAGTGGGAGAACCTCAGGTCATAAGAATCATACCCTTGAAAGGGATTGTGTGACCTCAGTCTCTTAATTTCTTTCTGCTTCCTGTTTTAAGACCTGAACAGTTTGCTCCATCTTATGCTCCTAGTAGGATATGCTGCTCTCACCAAAACCTAAACTGTTGTAGTTTTCTCATCATAGACTGGAACCTGCAGAACTGAGAGATAAATAAAACATTTCTGTTTAAAAAATAGTTGCCTCAGGTATTTTTTTATAGTAATGTGAAGCTAATTCTAACACATGGAGTATACTTTCTGGATTCTAAGGCAAGAAGCTTCAGAAAATGGCAAAACTTCTTGGAAGTTTTTAGGAGGTATAGCAGCAGATTTATGCCAAAACCTGTTATCTCCTCAACTCGTAGGAATGTCTTTACATGAGAATGTCTTAAGAAAGTTTGATAGAAAAAAGGAATAGCCAGAGAACGCAAGATATGAGTGAGACTGGAGGTCATTGGAAGATAGAGCTCAATAAGAGCTCTATTTTCCAAAAGTTAAGATGAGCACTGGAAATTTGGGATAGTGGAATCAAGACACAAATATAAGTTATTTTATTTACTTAATTGTCTATAGCTCTAGAAAAATTACTAGTCATGGGGTACTCTTGTGTCTGAAAATGTAGGAAATACAACATTTTTGAGTATGTTTTCCCTTTAAATGTGGCAATATCAACTGCAAAGGGCTTTTTGCACCAATTTGTAAATCATGGAGACTAATTAGATATCATCAATATCATATAACATAATTTAAAGGAAGTCATTTTAGTGTCATAATTTTTATTTATAATTTGGATTTAATCCTAATTTACCTTGGTACATTTATCCAGGTATAATATTCAGTCACTATTAATGGTCTAATCCATCAGCACTCCATCAAATATTAATCAATTCCTTAGAAAGTTGGGAACCGTTTAGGGTGATCATAGATATTAAAAGGGACTGCTGAACTATTTGATAGCAAAGCTTTAAAAAAAAAAAGCAGTAATATTTGTTGAAAACATGTTCACAATTTAATATGAAGCCTGGCACATAGTAATTGTGCAATAAATATTAGTTATTGCCATTGTTGTTATATTTGCAGTTATTATTAAGTACCAGATATGATTCTTTCTATGACTGTTATGTCATTAAAGTCAAAAAAGTACTGCAAGTTGAAAACTATAATCTCAATTTCAGTGAAACAGTCTAAGATTTAAATAAATGGATATTGCATACTTACTTATATATTAATAAATAGCAAATGGTAAAGTCACTGTTCATACCCAAAGTACATGTGCCTTCCATGATATAAATTTTTATAAGTTCAATCTGCCTACCCCTGAAGATGAGGTGATTATAGGTAGTACATAGTGAAACACTGAAAAATTTACTAGGCATACATTAATTTTATTGCATATGAAAAATATTAATGATCAGTAATACTAAATTTCTGGTCATACCAGTGATTATAAGAGTATGTTTAAAAATATTAAAGTAAAATTGCATGTTAAATTTTAAAAGTATTAACTAGTAATACAGCTTTGGGAAACATCAGAAAAATATTTGAATGGCTAATGTTTAGAAAACAGCAATGAATCACACTGGACTTCTCAAACTTCTCATTAACTCACTGGTGACTTAGGGACCAGAGAAATTCATGAACACATCCACATAAAACAGTTCACATCAAAATATCACTTAAGAGACCTACCGTGCTGTGTGGACCTTCCATGCTGGGGCTCCCCATCTACCAAAACAGCCATCCATCACCACTGATCTGCCTGCCATGACTGTCTCATTTCCCAATGCAGCTTCCTCCATCGTGGGACACCGCAGCCCCTGCATAGCCACCTCAATGTTGCAACCTATTGGAACACTGAACAGGGCTTGGAGGAAAATATCTGTCAGAGCACTGCATCTCCAGAGGTGGCCACCTGCAATTACCACACAGCCCACCCTACCTGGTCCATTTTTGAAAGCAGTCACCTCCATCTTGTTCACTTCTGCTGCCATCTTGGGTTACCTCTACTACTGCCATCGCCATCTTAAGTTGTGGCAGCCTCCATCTTGGGAACACCAGTCTGGACCTGGAAGCCCTACATTATGGTATCTTACAGGTTTGCAATGGTCGCTGCCACCATCAAGGGATGCAGCCACTTCCACCTAGCAACACCAGCCAGGACCTGGAAGACCATCATCAAGATGCAGGCAGTAAATGGATGAAACTGGGGAATATCTTGCTAAGTGAAATAAGCCCCAATCCCATAAAACCAAAGGCCAAAAGTTTTATCTGATAAGTGGATAATAATACATAATGGGGGGTGAGGGTGGGGTGGAGGGGTAAGAGAAGAGGAGCTTTGATTATGTAGAGGGAAGTGGGAGGGGGAGGGTATGAAAGATGGTTGAATGAGACAGACATCATTACCCTATGTACATGTATGATTACATGAATGGTGTGAATCTATATTGTGTACAATCATAGAAACAAAAAGTTGTACCCCATTTATGTACAATGAATCAAAATGTAATCTGTAAATATTAAAAAACAATGGAAAAAAAAAAAACAATGGCGAAGTTTGGAAACATGAAAAAAAAAATTTCTGCAGGTTTGGTTACATCTGAGGTCTCCCTGCCAGTTGTGCTAACAGGCACCATCTTGCTACAGAGGCAAGAGAGAGCCTTGCAAGGGATCAGTAGATTTGAAGAGGGTGTGAGGGCATCTTGTTCTCGGCTTACCTAGCAAACCAGTTCAGCACTCACCATAGTTCCAGAGCCAATTCACCAGTACTTGCTATGACCCGAAACCAGCAGGTCTCCGACTCCCTCCCCATTCCTGCATCCACCAATCCCCTGGTCCGGCCTGTTAGGAAATCAACAGACCCTCTGGCTCCCCAATCCCCAGTCTTCCAACCCCTCCCACAAACCTGACCCAGTGCTTGCAACTATGTGGCCAGCCCACAGCTCTCAAAACCTGGTCCTGATCCACCTGATACAGAACAGCCAGAACAGCTCTCCATGACAGGAGCACAGGTTCTGGTGCTCAGCCCTCAGGACCTCCAGAGAGAGAGGGATGTCTGATAGGGAAATCAAAGGGTGGGAGTGGAAGAGATACAATCTAGAGACTAAACTAGAGATGAGGAATTGTGGGGTTTTCAAATGACATACAGGGCTAAGATTAGGTTCCTATGTCATGAAAGTAGACCCCAAAGGAGATTCCTGGGGTGCAGTCTTCCAATAGGGACTAGCAATTTCTATACCCTGCCTCCAGGAGTTCCAGCTCTAAGACTAAACCTCCCACCCTAGTAACCCTCACCACCCTGAGGATGGACATAACACAAAACTCCAGACAACCCCACCTATCAGATGAGAAGGGAAGCAAAGAAACTGTTGAACTCTGACATTCATCTGTTGAAGGACATCTAGGTTGGTCCCATAGTTTAGCTATTGTGACTTGAGTTGCTACAAACATTGATGTGACTGTGTCACTGTAGTATGCTGATTTTAAGTCCTTTGGGTATAAAACCAAGGAGTGGGATAGCTAGGTCAAACAGTGGTTCTATTCCAAGTTTTTAAGGAATCTCCACACTGCTTTCCATAGTGGTTGCACCAATTTGCATTCCCATCAGCAACGTATGAGTATGTTTTCCTCTATATTCTTGCCAACACTCAGTACACAGCTAGCAAAATCCCACAAGGAACCAAGGCCCTCAGGCAAATATCACATGAATAGAATCCTGACAATAACATATGATTAATCAGGAGTGGATTCCTCCCCATTTGAGAGTCATATTGGAGGTCCTACCTGAATCTTTATTATCATCAGTGGGAGATCTTGAAGTCGGAGACTCAACTGTGCATGACCAGATTCCTGACCTCCAGAGACTGTGAAAAATAAATGTTCCAAACTACTAAGATTGGTGTCTGGGAGAGGGGGTTGGGAGAGGATTAACTTTGTTATGCAGGAATAGACAACTATTATACTGTTGTACTAAACTAGACTTTTTAAAAAGTCTACAATTTAACCTTCTCTATACACATGCTATATTTACTTAGAATTTACTATCATGTATGTTTAATTGATCTTTAAATTCCTGCAATTACTCTTCACCCTTTACCCTGACCCATTCCCAATTATTTCTGGTAAAATACCTGTGTTTTTCTCTCATTTACTTATAAACAAATTCTATTAAATATACTGAGGTGGCTGCCGCTTCTTTCTTCTCCTGTCAGTAGATTCATTTCTGCTAAGTGGTCTGCTGCTGAGCTGTCTTTTGTCTATGAAATTGCAGGAGACTTTCTCAACTCTTCCCTTGGACAGACATCATTAGGTTGCTCCACTCAAGAATCACTGCCCTCTCCAAACCCTGACATAGAGATTCTGGATCCCTAAGTGTTAGTGCAAACTAGGGATGTCTCTGCAGTCCTTGGTAAATCAAAACAACTCCAAGTCCTGGGTGGAAGAAGGAAGAAAGCTGGCTTTTCCAGTCTATCTCTTGAAATTTTCTTCTTTTATTATGTAAGTATTTAAAGTTATAAATGTTTTTCTAAACACTGCTTTAGGCGCATCTTGCAAATTATGATATGCTTTTCATTTTTTTTCAATTTAACAATATTAGAAAATACTCTTTATTCTTCTTTCATCATTGGGTTATTTAGAAGTGTGTTGTTTAATTTTCAATTTATTTGGTTAATTTCAATTATTTTATTGTTTTATGATTTATACTATAATTGTCAAATTACCACTCAGTATGATTTCAACTTTCTTTATATTCATTGAATATTCAAACTATACTACAAAGTGATAACAATTAACGGTATGCCACCCGCATAAAAATAGACACATTGACCAACAGAACAGAATAGAAGCCAAGAAATCAACCCATATGTATGGTCAATTGATTTTCCACAAATGTGCCAATAATACACCATGGAAAAGAAAATCCTTAACAGTAAGTTGTGCTGGGAAACTGAGTATCCACACTCAGAGGAATGAAACTGAAATCATATTTCATTCCATATACAATAATCAACTAAAACTGGATTAAATACTTAAACATAACAGATGAAAGCATAAAACTACTAAAAAAAAAAAAGTTTATGTGGGGGGAGAACTACATGGAATTGGCCCACAAAATTATTTTTTAGATTTGACTTCAAAACTATAGGAAACAAGAGCAAAAATAGGCAAATGGGATTGTATCAAACTAAGGAGCTATACAATAAATGAAACAATGTTGTGAAGAGACAACCTAAGGAATAGGAGAAAATATTTTGAAGCCATATGTCTAATTATGGGTCAATGTCCAAAATACACCAGAAACTCAAACAATGCTAAAACAAAACAATCTGATTTAAAATAAAGCAATAAGTCTAAACAAACATTTCTCAGAAGAAAATACAACAATGGTCAACAGATAGAGGAAAAAATGTCCAACATCATCACTAAACAAAAGGAAAATTCAAAACAAAACCACGATTATGTATCACTTCATACCAGACAGAATGACTGTTATTGAAAAGTCAAAAGATAACGTGTTGGCAAGGATAGGGAATACTTACGTACAGTTCTTAGGAGTATAAATTAGTGCAGCCATTATGGAAAACTATATGGTGATTCCTTTAAAAACCGAAATAGAATTACCATATAATGCAGCAAACCTACTTGTGGATATTTGACCAAAAGTATGCCAAAGAGGTGCGAAATCAGTACATCAAAGAGACTGCTGCATTGCCACATTCATTGCAACAACAATCACAAATCCAACGTATGAAATCAACCAAAGCATCTGCCAACAATTAAATGTATAACACCAATTATGAAATATATTCACAATGTAGTACTATTTAGCCTTCGAAAGGGAAGAAATTCTGACACTTGCAAACAACAAGGATGAATGGATTGAATTGAGTGAAATAACCCAGGCAAAGAAAGAAAAACAATTATTCATTTATATGTGAAAGCTATAACAGTTGAGCTTATGAAGCAAAGAGTGGAATGGGGATTACCAGAAGTCAGAAGTTGGAGGGAATGGGGAAATCTGATAATTAAAGTGTATAAATTGCTGAGTTTCTGAGTTTTGTTGTCTTCTTTTAAAGAGTGATTTTAATTATAGCAGGCAGTTCAAATTAGTTGCTATTTCAGTCAGCCTTTTTGCTGTTGTAACCAAAAGACCTGAGAAGAACAATTTTAGAGGAGGAAAAGTTTATTTGGAGGGTCACAGTTTCATAGGTCTCTGTCCATAGATGGCCAACTCCATTGCTCTGGACCTGAGGAAAGGAAGAAGTCATGGCATTAAGAGTGTGGGTGAAGGAAAGCAACTGTACTTAGCCCCCAGGAATCAAAGAGAGAGATTTCTCCTCTCACCCAGAAAAAAATACATACCCAAAGGCATACCCCCACTGATCCTCCTCCTCCAGCCAAATCCTACCTTCCTACAATTACCACCCAATTAATCCCTATAAGGTGATTAATGCACTGGTCAAAACTCTGATAACCCCATCATTTCACCTCTAAAGTTTCTTGCATTGTCTCACGCTTGAACTTTTGGTGGGCACCTGATAGCTAAACCATAATAATTGCAAATTAGGGTTCTGTTTTAAAGAATGGTTTTTAATCTTAAACTTTCCTTGTTAGTTGAGACCTAGATTTTCCTTTATTGGAGGACTTGCTTATCTCTGCTACTTAGAAATGCACATTCTGGGGTAATCCATTTAAGGTTCAGTGAGGACTCTCCCTTTAGGTTGGTCTGAATTCAAATGTGTCCCACCTCAAGAGTACAGCCCTTTAGTAGCTGCTAAACACAATTTTTTTTTTTTTCTCTCTCTCTTCTCCTTAGAATAAGAACTTGTTGGTATTTAGCTGGACGGCAATTTAAGGTTACTTTTGTCATGTCATATTCAGAATCACTTCTACCTTTAACAACCATTCTGCTTGGTCCTTTCTCTTTTAGAATAAGCCTGTACCCAACAGAGTTCTGAATCCTCATGCAAATAAACCCTGGCAATCCAATGCCACCAAAATGCCAAACAAGCCCAAATATGTCTGAATAGAAGGAGAGGCTATGGTTCAGGCTTAGGAGCTCCAACCTTACTCTCAATCCTTTTTACAGTTAGGAGATTTATTTTTTAACCTCTTGATCATATTAGATCATAATAACACTCAGAGAGCCTTCTTCCAACTGTCTTGTGCAGTTGTTAACAGATTCTGTTGCTCATGAATAAATATATCAGATACTGATATAATAATAATAATAATAATAATAATAATAATAATAATGAGTACTGCTTAAAATGGGTAGATTCCTCATCTGGCTCATTACTTGAACTATTTGATGTTAGATGGTTTGGTTCATGGGGACTTTGGCTAAAAACTAAAGTCTTGATGTTATCCTTCTGAAAGTCATAATAATATTCTCTCTGGCATGTATTCTTTCAAAAGTTTTAAATGCCTGCATGCAACCATCTGCCAAACACCAAATGGTCTCTGTCTGCCTGGAATGACAAAAACTTTTTAAAAAAATGTAAAAATCACATGATAATATGAACATTCAGATGAGAGCCTGACCAAAAGAGGGCATTGTTAAAATTTATAAGAGGCTATTATTTACATGAGCTTGTTTACATGGACCCAACAGATCAACCAACATGAAGTCACATATTAAAATCATGTCATTAAATTAAAACTCAGTTGTCTATCTAAACTTCTGAGGGATCAGGAGAAGGAAAAATAATAGTCAAATCCTCAAACAGGACAGATTTAAATGGCATAATGAAGTAAAAATAAAACCCTCCTTTCTTTTATCCTAAAAGGAAAGTAACTTTTAAGTGACCAATTTTTCCTTATTTCTACTTTTTTGACTCCTTGTCTGACTACCCACCTACTCAGCTCAGTTCATTAGAGCACTTTTTGTATTTTATAAAATGAGAATTTCCGAAAGTCTAGACTTTCTAATAAAAGCCAATTAGATCTTGATACTACATTTGTTGAAGTTTTGTGTTTTGACAGCAGTAGGCAAAAGCACTCCTTGTTTTCTTTTCTCTAGAAATTTGCCTACAAATTTGCCTACAAATGATGGCCAACTTTGATACAACTTTTAGTCTGTATCATATGGAAAATCTCTGCCTAAAGCAATGGTTCTTAAATATTAGCAGGCCGAAGAATCATGTGGGCAGCTACTAAATCTTCACATGAGGTTGTCTTTATTTACTAATATCAAATCAAATCTGACATCAAATCCCTCTCTTTCCTAAAGCTAATGAGAAATTGATTTCCTGTCATTAATTGAGATTCTTCCCTTTAAAAGCATGACATGATTTCAGGGCTTTTACTCAAATTCTACCACCTTTTGAGGAGAACTCTCTGGATTTTGTTACATATAAGATATTTTCATTTTCTAAGCCTTCCTTGTGCCTAAAGGGAAGTAGCCTGTTGCTTTTGTGCTCTACTTGGGCAGGGGGATCATTGCCCCACCTGGAAGCCCTTTGTTATAACTATGGTCTATCTCTGGGGATTTACTATACATCAATCCTCTCCCAAGATTTTCTATCTTGAGAAAAGCACCCTCAGATTTCACAAAGCCCCCTTTTTCTCCTGACTTAAAAGCCTCTTCTGCCTCTTTCCTCTTTTTCTTCCCCTAGAACTTGTATTTCTCCTCAAAAGCATTACATTATCTCCTGTGTTCCATGGAGATGTATGTGAAGATGATTCTGTCCATCTCCCTGTACCCCCATCAGCCCCAAGCTAAGGTGTAGCTATCTGGCCATCACCTTGAAACAGAGAAGCACAACTTCAAGAAACAAACACACTCACACCCAAATGCCTGTCTTAATAATTTATCCAGTCACACATACTTTCTTGTCTAAAGTCAGTTGGCTCCTGGGTGATCTTGTGCATAGTTACTACGCTATCTTTTCTAAATAATTTTAAATATTCATAATTCCTAATATCTATTATTTTGAAACATATTATTTTAACTCCTATGAGTTTATAGCTTGTTGCAATTCTCAAAAAAAGTGAATTCCAATTACTCTATAGGAATAGAGCCTGAAGGAGAGACAGGGTAATTTTGTGAGAAATTGAAACGTATCCCTCTGATGATTTTGGCAAAAGATTGAAAGATCTCCTAATGTGGCAAGTTTTTTTTTTTTTTTTTTTTTTTTTTTCAGTAAATACAAATTGGGTGTCTACTATGGGTGCAATACATAGCACACTATTTTGAGTGTTGTAGGTGGATTTAAAGATGGTCTCTCCCCTTTGGAAGCTTGCTTTCTGACAGACTGTTACACCACCTTATGTGAGCCTCCTACTCTCCATCTTCATATTCTTCTTTTTTTTCCTTTCTTTCTTCCTGTCCCCTGATCCCAGATCCATTTGGAACTTCTCCTGGAATAGACCCTTTCTTGCATTTCTGCTTCATTCTGTTTGTGTGTGTAATACATTTCTCTAAAGTCCATGTCTCATCCTAATCAGAGCTCTTTCCTTTACATCTTGGCACACAGCTATCAGGGCGGTTGCCTGGCCCCTTTATAGTGATTTTTCACTTTCATTTCTATTCCAAACCTGCCTTCCTCATTCAGATCTATTATTTATTAGTCACATCAAAGTGCATGGACTCCTGTGTTCTTTACATGGAAGTAAATCTGAAGTAGTCTGGGCAACCATTATTATTGAGATATTAGAGATAAGGTAATTCAGGCAAAATAGAAATGTTTATGGACATGGTTCAGCAGGGGAAAGTGAAGAATGTAACAAAGACTTCCTAGCACTCACTGTGAAGTTCTTTTGAACCCCACACATTCTTTCCAGACTCATTTTGTGCATGCACTGTAGCCTTTCACCATATGCAAGGTGATGTTCAGGGCCACCTAGATTTGACCATCCATCCTCTTGGGGTCAAGGACTCTGTCTTACTCATCTCTCTTCTGTCAGTGTGGAACAATCTAGGCACTTCATATTTGCTCCATAAATATCTGAAGATAATGGCCACTAAATAATGCCCTTGCAAAAAAGTAATGCTCTGGGGTTTGGCAGGCAAGGAGAGCAGAGTGGGGTGACATCATGCAAGAAGTGTAGGTTCTCTTGGCAATCTCTGAGTTGGGTTTGTACATTTTGTACAATTGCACACTGCTGAAATTGCAAATGATAAGCCAAAATTGCATTTTTCTTCTTACCTGCATGGTGTTTAATTTGTGGACTTCATACAATGAAGATAGAACTGTGGGAGGGAAAACTGTCATTTCCTCCAGAGACACAGATTGATTGGTCTTTAACATGAATGTTGAAAAACATGGAGAATCCTCTTCCACATGCATAGCTGCTCTTTGCTTCTGGGAAGGCACTCCACTTTTTCTTCAGTACTTTCTCCTCCTCTCTGCTTAACCTCTGTTGCTCTTATTTGTTAGAGAAAAACTTGACTGGAAGGGAATGCTGTTGCTCCTTATATAAATCATGTGGCCACAGACTACATGCCTGCAAAACAATTCTTAGTTTGTCTAGACTACTTTTTCACTTTAGAAGGAATTCGTGTATTACAGTCTTCTTATACAGTCTCATGAAAATTCACACATTCCTCTCCTTACTGCAAACAGATGAATTGAAGATTGATGTTCATGAGAAAGATTAAACTCCTTTGAGTTAGCTGCCACCAATGGAAATATTCTCATTATATCCCATTTATGTATGATACAAAGAGGGAAGATTTTTTTAAAATATTTTTTTTTAGTTACAGGTGGGCACAAAACCTTTATTTTATATATTTATTCTTATGGGGTGCTGAGGATCAAACCCAGTGCCTCACAAGTACTAAGCAAGCTCTTTACCAATGAGCAACCCCAGACCAAGAGGGAAGATTGATTGCATGATTTGTATAAGGTGTACTTAACAAACATAAAGCAATCAAAGCAAGAGAGAAAGAATGGGTACACAGATACTGTTTCTAACCAAACAGGTGTTTTTTATTACTCAAAAACAATTCTAAGAAACAAAAAATTAAAAATAACTCCTGGACTGTGTGAAAGGTTTCTGGTTTGTTTATTCATTTACTTGTTTGTTTCTTTGTCTTGGTTTAAGATCAGCAGTACACTGGAACATTCTCTCCACTAGTCTCTGCCATTATGCATAATTTCGCTTTCTATTAAGTCCTATTCCAAACTCACATACTCCCTAGATTTATTTGACCACCTATGATTCTGAAGGCAACATGTTATAGAAGAAAGTGCAGGGGCTCACAGGCCCCAGTGGGGCCACAATAGTGACAAACTCTATGCCCCAGTTTCTACATCAGCAAAATAGGGATAATAAAATATTAGACCTTTATTTGACTGGGTCATAGCCAATTAGATAAGGCAAGGAAATATTTATAAATTAGAAAAAGACTGTATAATTCTAGTTATTATGTTTATTATCCTTCCTTTGCTCTGTAGATTCTAGCTGGTCTTAATATAGTACTCTGTTTGCACTATATTAATGTGTCTATTTGCAAATTGCTTTCTAAGCCTTCCCCAGCCTTTTTCATGACTTATAAACTCTCCAAGGACAGGACTATATCTCCTGTTTCTTTTATATCCAGTACCTCCTGCTCCTATGCTAGTGCACTCAACAAAGGATACTACCTTGAATGTAAAGTGCCCTGGGAAGCAAGTGAAGGAAAATGACTTTGGATCATCCACACACTGACAACAGCAATATCAATAGTGTTCTTCAGTCAGAGGATTAAGAGCAGGGACTGGACAATGGAGCTGTAAACTATAGCGACCTCGAGATGAAGCCTCAGGGCAAATGGTTATTAACATCAGCAATAGGGTTTAGGGAGTAAAAGGCTGGGGAGGTGAAAAAATTTTATTGCCTTATGGACAAAAGCACGGCTCCTTATTGAGTCAAAGCATGTGAATCTCAAGGCCTTCCATCTGGAGAGCTGTGGCTCCAGCAAGGAAGACCCCAGCTCTCTTCTCTGGGAGGTTTATCTGTCTCTAAGTCACTTCACAGGAAATCCTGTGCCTTTGGCTCTTCCCTAAAGACACTGCTCCTTCCCTTAAAAGCTCAGGACCAAATGCAGACAGAATTCCTGTAGCAGAGTTAATAGAGAAATATCAAGAAGCTAGTTAGAAACAAGACAAATGGGAAAAATACAACATTTTTCAGATTAGCACATGACAAAGTATAGGTTTCTAACCTGTGATAGGTAACAATTTGTTTCCAAAGTTCATGGGTGCGTCCAGTTCTAAGCAGATAACTACTTGTACAGAGAGCTGCTGCAACTTTGTGAGCATGTTACCTTGCTTTCTCAGTTCCAAAATTCTCCCTGGCTCCATGTGGAGGTTGCCATGGTACCTGTGTTGGTGTCTGTTTCTTGGTCATGAACTTTGGTGGAAAGACTAACAGAAAATCCAATCTAACTAACCTTCTCACTATCTGCCTCTAGCTTGACCCAACTAATTTTCTCCTTCTCTAACCACTTCTCAGGACTTTCATTTTTAGGGGACTTTTAATTTTAAGAGATGAATCTTTTCCACTGGCTACTGTGGTAGTATGTATGTGATATTTCATGCAATTTACAAAAAAAAAAAAAAAAAGAAAAGTTAACTGGCTCTTTTGCATGAGGGCATGTTTTTGTCTCTCTCTCTGCAACAAAAGTTGCATCAACATAGCATGAATTATGAACATGCAGAAATTAGGACTCATACCTTCACTGGAAGAAAATTGATTCTTATCTTTCGAAGATTGCTACATTATTTTTTAGGAAGACCCATGGATTTGAAGATTTGGATTTCTTTTTTCAGTTTCAATCCTTATAGTCTGCAATAAGGTAAGTGCTAGTTACTGCTACATTATAGCTCTAGCTAGGACCTGCCAATACTGTTATTACTGGCACACTTAAGTGAGAAATCATTTGCTGCTTTCATGGAGTCTGCAGAAGTTTCACTGTGTAAAAAATAGTGCCTGGTTGAAATTTTGTGATGTATTCAAGAACTGAAAACAAACCTAGACAAGACAAGCTATTGAAAAAACTTGGGACAGTTTCCCATTGTGTAGTTTAGATCTGGAATCATTGCTGAAGCCAAAGGCCCATGTGCTGAAGCTTGGGCCACAGCTAGTGGTGCTATTGGAAGGGGGTGGAAAATATAGGTGTAAATTGTTAAGTAATGGGATCCAGTTGAAGGGATTGAGTTCTTGGAGGGGGTGTCATTAGGGACTTTATCTTGTCCCCAGCAACCCCCCACCTCTCTCTCTCTCTCTCTCTCACTTTCTCTCTTTTCCTCTCTCTCTCCTTCCTGGCCACCATGAACTGAGCAGCTATACTTCACCACACTCTCCCTGTCATGATGGCCTGCCTCACCACAAGTACACAGCAATGGAACCATCTGACCATGGACTGGAACCTCTGAAACCATAAGCCCAAATAAACCTTTCTTCATCAAGATGATTTTCAGTTATTGTGACACAGCACTAAAACACTGACTAACATACCCATGATGGCAACAATTTTCAAAATTATAGAAGGGGCATAGTGGCACACACCTATAGTTCCAGCTACTTGGGAGGCTAAGACAGGAGGATTTCTTGAGCACAGAGGCTGAGACTAACCTGACCAACATTGTGAGACCCCATATCAAAAAGTTATAACATTACAAGGTATGTTCAAACTCCTTCAGTTTTCTCTAGCTTTACCTGTAAGCATTTGTGTGTGTGCATGCCTGATGTGTGGCATGTGTATGTATTACGTGCTACATAATGTTGTCATCTATGAATACTTTGGTCTATATCTACCACCAAGGTCAAGACATTTAGCAGTTCCAACACCACAAAGATCCTTCTTTTGCTTCCATTATGATCACACCTCCCTCCCTTCTGCTCACTGTCTTCTGTTTCCTAAACCTTGGCACCTATTCTTTGTGTTTGTTTTTCTCCTTTTATCTTTTTGTTGTTGGTGGTGTTGGTTCTTTTCAGTTGTACCTTACATTAGAATTCCTTTTGACATAATTATAAAAGCATAGAATATATCATGTTTTAGTTCAGACTCCAGTTCCTTTCCTTCCCCTTTCCTCTCCCCACCCTTGCTCCCTTCCCTCTCTAGATCTTTCTGTCCTTTGCCCACAGGTATGTTTTAAATTAATTTATTGTGAATGTACATAATGTGTGGTTCACTGTGGTGTATTCATACATGTACATAGGAAAGTTACGTCAGATTCATTCCACTGTCTTTCCTTTTCCTATCCCTCCTCTCTTCCCTTCTTTCCTCTTCATCTACCCCATTGAAATTCTATTCTTCCCACTGCACTTATTCTTTGTTAACTTACCCATATCATAACAAATATTAAACCCTTGGTTTTTGGAGTTTGGCTTATTTCACTCAGTGTGATAGTCTCTAGATCCATACATTTACTAGCAAATGTCATAAAGTCATTCTTCTTTATGGCTGAGTAATATTCCGTAGTACAGGTATACCAAATTTTATTTCAAAAAAAATTTGATGGCTCCAGGTTGGCTTCATAACTTAGCTACTATAAATTGAGCTACTATAAACATTGATGTGGCTGCATCACTGTAGCATGCTGTTTTAAATTCTTTTGTATATACTGTGGTCCAATGGTGGTTTCATTCCTTGCTTTTTGAGTGATTACACCAATTTGCAGTTCCACCAACAGCATATAAATGTACCCTTTTCCCTACATCCTCGCATGGCAACCATTAAATTTGTCATCCATTTCTAATATTTTGTCATTTCAAAAATGTTATAAAATGGCAGGATGTGGTGGCACATGCCTGTAATCCCAGCAGCTTGGGAGGTTGGGGTAGGAGGATCATGAGTTCAAAGTCAGCCTTAGCAAAATGTAAGGTGCTGAACAATTCAGTGAGACCCTGTCTCTAAATAAAATACAAAATAGGGCTGGGTATATGGCTCAGTGGTAGAGCGCCACTGAGTTCAATCCCCCAGTAACACCCAAATATGTTATAAAATGGAACCATAGTCTGAAACTATTTGAGATTGACTTTTTTCACTTAAATTTCTAGAACTCCACTTAATCTTGGTACTATTTTTTTTTTGAAAAATGCAAATATGTTCTTCCAATCTGTAGTTTATCTTTTTATTCCCTTACCTCTTACCATGAATTATCACAGAGTAAAAGTTTTTATTCTGATAGGATACAATTTATTAATTTTTTCTTCATGGACTCTACTTTTGGTGTCAAGTATGATGATCTTTAGATAGCCCTAGATTCCAGAGGTTTTTTTTTTCTATTTTGTTGGCAAAAAATGATTGTTTAATGTTGTAAACTTAAATCCATGACTAATATGGGTTAATTTTTATATAAGGTATGAAGTTTAGCTGGATTCATTTTATTCCCTCTGGATTTTCCTTTGCTCCAGTTTCCTTTGTTAAGAAGACCATCCTTCCTCCAATGAGTTGCTTTTGCTTCTTTGTGAAACATCACTTGAGCATATTGGTGTTAGTCTACTTCTATTTTCATCATGTGCTCAGCTGATCTGTGGTCTATTGCTCTGCTAATACTACACTCTCTTGATGATATTAGGTATATAGTAAACTTCGATATTGGTAGAGTAATTCCTCATTTTATTATCCTTTGTCAAGTAAGTTTGGCTATTTTACCGCCTGTACCTTAGAATAAACATTTGTATATCTACAAAAATACTTTGTGGGAATTTTGATAGAAATTCCACTAAATTTATAAATCAGTTTGGAGAATGGACATTTTCACTATAGTGATTCCAGTCTATTAAATTGTTTCATCTCTCCATGTATTAGTTTGCTTTCACTTTTTAAATTTTAACCCTAATTTATTGCTTAGAAATATTTTTTTAATTTGTTCTCTTTAGATACACTTAACAGTAGAGTGTATTTTGACATATTATAAATACAGGGAGTATAGCTCATTCTAATTAGTATCCCATTCTTTCAGTTGTACATGATGTGGAGTTTCACTGGTCAGGTATTCATACAAGAACATAGGAAAGGTATGTATGATATATTTACTGTCTTTCCTATTCCTTTACCACCTCCCTTCCCTTCAATCCCCTTTATCTAATCCAATGAACTTCTATTCTTCCCTTCCCTTCATTTCCCTTATTATGTGTTAACATCCACATATCAGAGAGAACATTCTGCTTTTTGTTTCGGGGGATTGGCTTAATTCACTTAGCATGATAGTCTTCAGTTCCATTTACTTATTAGAAAATGTGATAATTTCGTTCTTCTTTATGGTTGAGTAATAGTTCATTGTGTATATATACAAAATTTTCTTTATCCATTCATCTGTTGTAGGGCAACTAGGTGGATTCCATAGCTTATCTATTGTGAATTGCTGCTATAAACATAGATGTGACTGTGTCACTATAGTATACTAATTTTAAGTATTTTGGGTATAAACAGGAGAGTGAGATAGGTGGGTCAAATGGTGGTTCCATTCCAAGTGTTCTAAGGAATTGCCATTCTGCTTTCCATCGTGGTTGCACCAATTTGCAGTCTTATCAGCAATGAATGAGTGAAACTTTTCTCCCATATCCTCACCAACATTTATTGTTGCTTGTATTCTTGATAATTGCCATTCTGACTGGAATGAGATGGAATCTCAGTGCAGTTTTAATTTGCATTTCCCTAATTGCTAAAATGTTGAACATTTTTTCAAATATTTGTTGACATTTGTATTTCTTCTTCAATGAAGTGCCTGTTCAGTACCTTTGCCCATTTACTAATTGGTTTTTTTTTTTTTTATGTTGTTTTTTGAGTTCTTTGTATATTCTGGAGATGAATGCTCTGTGGTAAGGTACAGGTGGCAAATTGTAGGCTCTCTCTTCATGTTCTTGATTGTTTCCTTTCTATAAAAAAGATTTTTACTTTGACATCATATTATGTTAATTCTTTATTTTACTTCTTACACTTTAGGAGTCTTGTTGAGGAAGTCAGTTCCTAAGTTGACTTGATGGAAAGTTGAGCCTATATTCCTTCTAGTAGGCACAGGGTCTCTGGTAAAATGCCTAGACATTTGATACACTTTAAGTTGAGTTTTGTGCAGGATGAGATGTAGGGGTTCAAGTTTATCTTACTACATATTGATTTCTAGTTTTCACAGCACCATGTGTTGAAGAGGTAATCTTTTCCCCAATGTATGTGTATGATGCTTTTCTGTAGTACAAAATAATTATTTTTATGTGGGCCTGTCTTTGTCTTCTATTCTGTTCCATTGGTCTTCATGTCCATTTTTGTGCCAATACCATGCCATTTTTGTTTTTATAGCTCTGTAGTATAATTTAAGACCTAGTATTGTGATGCCTCCTGCATCACTTTTGTTGCTATGGATTTCTTTGCCTATTCTGGGCCTCTTATTTTTCCCAATGATATATATCAAGCTATGAAAGAAAATGAATGCCAATCAAGAATACTGTACCCTGCAAAATTAAGCTTCAGAATTGATTATGAAACAAAAACCTTTCATGAAAAACCAAACCTAAACGAATTCACAACTAGAAAGCCTGAACTACATAACATAATCAATAAAATATTTCATGAAGAAGAAAGGAAAAATAAAAGTGAAAACCAAGAAAGGGAGGAACTACAACAGGAAGAATAGTCAAACAAAGGAGAAACTAATTCAAATTAAAAACCAAAGTGACTGGGAATAAAAATCATTTATCAAAAATAACATTGAATGTTAATGGCCTAAATTCATTAATCAAAAGACTGGCAGATTGAATTAGAAAACAAGACCCAACAATATGCTGTCTCCAAGAGACTCGCCTCATAGGTAAATTAATTGCATTCCTATATACCAATGATAAGTCAGCTTAAGGAGAAACCAGGCTAACTATCCCATTCACAATGACCTGAAAAAAAAAATAGAAAAAAAAAAAAAAAACTTTGGAATAAATCTAATAAAAGAGGTAAAGAAACTCTACCAAAAAAAAAAAAAAAAAAAAAAAAAAAAAAAAAAAAAAGAACTGCAGACAATAAAGAAAGAAATCAAAGAAGACCTTAGAGAATGGAAAGATCTTCCATGTTCTTAGATAGGCAGAATTAATATTGTCAAAATGGCCATACTATCAAGAGCACTATACAGATTTAATGCAATTCCCATTAAAATTCCAATGACATTCTTCATAGAAGTAGAAAAATCAGTCATAAAATTCATTTTTTGTTTCCTTTCAACAGTATTTTGTAATTTTTGGCATACAAATTCTATGTGTAATTTGTTAAGTGTATACCAAACTATTTCATTTTCATTGAAGCAATTATCATTGGCATTATTTTTAATTTCAGTTCTGCCTTTGAGTTTATTGCCAGAATATGAAAATGTGATTGATTTTTGGGTGTCAAACATATATCCCATGACTAAAGTGAATTCACTTATTAGTACCAATGTTTTTTGTGAAGTCTTTGTGATAACCTATGTAGAGAGTCATGGCATTTGCAAATAGAGATAGTTGTATTCCTTAATTTCCAATTAGCACAGATCTTTGAGTATTATTTTCAATAAGATGGGTTGGGATAGATATTGTTACCAAACTCTATGTCATAGATACACATTGCAAAAACAGGTTACTTTCAAAGGAACAGGACTTCACTTGGCTCAGATCATCTGGAAGAGTTTGGATTGTTTAATGGGGATAACAATCAGGACATTAAAATCCTATTTCTTAATATTCAAGAACTCATTTTGGGGAAAAGAAGCATAGCAGTTTATGTTGTCACATGACACTGAGTAAGATTTGGGAAAACCTGTAAGAAGGATTATCTTGACTTGGAAAAAGTAAAAGCATTATGGTAGAACTCTTGCATTGGTGAAGACTGTCCCTCAGAGGGCAAGTTCTCTCTTCTAAAACTACCTAAACATGCATGAGCTGGCCTTCTTGGAAGGGGGGCTGTGTAGAAAGTGCTCCTCTCTGAATTCTGGCCTCCAAGGAATTTTTCCTTTCTTCATTCTGGTATACTAGGATTCTATAACTGTCTTTCTCTAAGAACATATTTTTCTTTTATGGGGTTATTGAATCAAGCTTTTTGTGCTTGCTTAACTTTAGACATAGCAGAATTTCTTAGTATTTCCTGATATATTTGCCATCATACTCATACTTAGAGCCACTAAAGTCCTGTTCTATTTGTTGTAAATATTTGATCTTAAATTTCTTGAGAGTCTCTTCAGATTGTATTTTATGGGTTTAAAATTATCCAAAGGAAAACTGGAGGGTTTGAAAACTTAGGAATGGGAGCTCACCAGAGATAGCATGTGGTATGGATTCAAAATGGCTCTCAAAGTCCTGAGAATTTGCAATATCCTTATCTGTAGGTCCTACTAAAATAATTGGGGTTCAGAGGAGCATAATGAACATGAATCTACTTGGTTTTGTGGCACACATGAGAGAGAGTATAGACAGAGAGACTGCTTGGTTCATGCTCTGGGTATTAGTGGGTCACCTCTTTCCCAAAGACCTTAGATCAGACTAAGACTTAATCTCAGGATCCAAGATGAATTGGGTGAGCGAGCCCTCTGCCATAAGGCCAAGTCAGTCTGACAGAAAAAGAAAGAAATGGATGCTGGTACTGATCTGTCCACTTGGTTCACATTCCTTGGAGAAAAGCTGAAACAGAGCTGGACTGACATTCCTTTGTCAGGGACTAAGGGGACTGAGCAACTCTCTTCTGGTGAGCCTGTCTCTGGTGCCTTTAGAACAGCAGTTGTGTTATAGACTTTTAACTGGCCAACAGGTACCCAGTATTTTTTGATAGAGAGAGATGTTTTTCTGAAAGTACTACAGAACTCTGGAAAAACATTTTTTAAAATTATTTATTGATTGATTGATTTTTTACAGACTGCATTTTGATTTATTGTACACAAATGGGGTACATCATTTTGTTTATGGTTGTACATGATGTAGATTCATAGCATTGGGGTAATCATACATGTACATAGGATAATGATATCTGTCTCACCACGATTTTTCATACCCCACCCCATTTCCTTCTACATAATCTAAAGTTCTTCCATTCTTCTCTTACTCCCCACCTCCTCCACCCCCATTATATATCATCCTCACTTATAAGGGAAAACATTTGGCCTTTGGTTTTTTGGGATTGGCTTATTTCACTTAGCATGATATTCTCCAATTACAAAACTTTACACCAAAAATACAAAGAACCCAATTGATAAATGGGACAAGGAACTGGACAGACACTTTACAGAAGAAGACATACAGGTGATGAATAAATATATGAAAAAGTGTTCAATATCTCTAGTAATTAGAGAAATGCAAATTCAAACAACTCTAAGATTTCATCTTACTCCAATTAGAATGACTGTTATCAAGAATACAAACAATATTAGATGTTGATGTGGATGTGGGGAAAAAGGCACACTTTTACTTGCTGGTGGAGTTGCAAATTGGTGCAGCCACTCTGGAAAGCAGTGTGGAGAATCCTCAGAAAACTTGGGAATGGACCCACCTTTTGACCCATTTATTCTATTCCTCAGGGTATACCCAAAGGACTTAAAATTAGCATAGTACAGTAATGCAGCCTCATCAATGTTAATAGCAGCTCAATTCAATAGCTAGATTGTGGAACCAACCTAGATTCCCTTCAACAGATGAATGGATAAAGAAACTCTGGTATATATATATATATACAATGGAATATTATTCAGTTGTAAAGAAGAATAATATTATGGCATTTGCAAATTACAGTAATATTTTTATTGGTCCATTTCACTAACCTTCCAAAGAGGTCACTTCCTGGTTGCCAAAAGATGAAACTGGAGGTTTTAGATAAAACTCAATTCACTACTTCTGCTGGCAGGTGGGGTCTGCACAAGCTACAGGCCTCTGCAGCCGAGAAGCGTGGCAGCTCTTCATGGTGGACCATGCTCTTCAGTGTTGCAGCAGATCCCAGCAGCTCACCACCAATTTCTTCTTTCTGAGTTGTTATCTGCTTAATTTGAAGAATGAAATCCAGAGGCTAGGATGAGTGAGCGGAAGAGCAGGATTTATTGAAGAATAGAAAAAGGGAAACTGAACGCAGGTTTTCTCCAAGGACTGCGCCAGTTTAGGGGTTTATATAGCACTCAGTTTACTGCTATTGTTCCAAAATTATGCTAATTAGGGTCTGAAAAAAGTACCAATGCTATTTATCCAAACTTTTTTTTTAATTTAATTTATTTGTTCTTTTTAGATATACATGACAGTTGAGTGTATTTTGACATATTCAACATACATGTAGTAAGTTATAACTTATTCTAATTAGGATCCCATGCTTGTGGTTGCGCAGTTTTACACTGGTTGTATATTCATATACAAGGATAGGAAAATTATGTCCGACTCATTCTACTGTCTTTCATGTTCCCATCTCACCTCCCTTCCCTTCATTCCCCTTTGTCTACTCTAATGAACTTCTAATATTCTTTCCTCTACCCTCCCTCATTGTGGGTTAGCATCCACATATCAGAGAGAACATTCTGCATTTGTTTATTTTGGGACTGACTTATTTCATTGAGCACAATAGTCTCTAGTTCCACCCATTTACTGGCAAATGCCATAATTGCATTCTTCCTTATGGCTGAATGATATTCAATTGTGCATATATACCACGTTTTCTTTATCCATTCATCTGTTGTAGGGCAACTAGTTGGTTCCATAGATTAGCTATTGTGAATCAAGTTGCTATAAACAATGATGTGGCTGTGTCACTATAGTATGCTGATTTTAAGTTTTTTGGGTATAAAATTAGGAGTGGGATAACTGGGTCACATGGTATTTCCATTCCATGATTTCTAAGGAATCTCCATACTGCTTTCCATAGTGGTTTGTACCAATTTGCAGTCCAATCAGCAATGTATGATATGAGTGTACCTTTTTAACTACATCCTTACCAACATTTATTATTGTATAATTGCCATTCTGACTGGAGTGAGATGAAATCTGTGTAGTTTATTTTGCATTTCTCTAACTGCTAGAGAGTTTAAACATTTTTAAAAATATATTTGTTGACCATTTGTATTTCCTCTGTGAAATATCTATTGAACTCCTTTGCCCATTTATAGATTGGGTTATTTGGTTTTTTGGTGTCAAGTTTTTTGAGATTTTGTGTGTCCTGGGAATTAATGCTCTACATAATGTGCAGGTGACAAATATTTTCTCCCATTCTGTGAACTCTTTGCTCACATTCATGATTGTTTTCTTTTTTGTGAAAAAACTTTAATACCATCCAACTTATTAATTCTTGATTTTACATCTTTCACTTTAGGAGTCTTATTGAGGAAGTCAGTTCCTAAGCTGACATCATGGAGAGTTAGACCTAGTTTTTCTTCTAGTAGGAGCAGGGTCTCTAGTCTAATGCCTAGGTCCTTGATTCACTTTGACTTGAGTCTTGTGCATTGTGAGAGTCAGGGGTTAGATTTCATTATAGTACATATAGATTTCCAGTTTTCCTAGAATCTTTATTTGAAAAGGCTGTCTTTTATTCAATGTATGTTTATGGTACCTTTGTCTAATATGAGATAACTGTATTTATATGGGTTAGTCTCTGTGTCTTCTATTCTGTTCCATTTGTGTTTATGTCTGTTTTTTGTGCCAATAATATGTTGTTTTTGTTGCTCTGGCTCTATAGTATAATTTAAGTTCTCGTATTGTGATGCCTCCTGTGTTGCTTGACTTGTTGAGGATTTCTTTGCTGATTCTGGGTCTTTTATTTTTCCAAATGAATTTCATGACTGATTTTTCTATTTGTATGAAGAATTTCCTTTGAATTTTAATGAATCACATTAAATCTGCATAGTCCCTTGGAAGTATGACCATTTTGACAATATTAATTCTGCCTATCAAAGAATATGGGAGCTCTTTTCATCCTCTAAGGTCTTTTTCAATTTCTTTCTTTAGTGTCTGTATTTTTCGTTGTAGACATTCTTCACCGATTTTGTTAGATTGATTCTCAAATATTTTCTTTTTTTTTTCTTTCTCTCTCTCTTTCTCTCTCTCTCTCTCTCTCTTTTTTTTTTTTTTCTTTTTTTTTTTTTAGGTTATTGTGAATGAGATAGTTTTCCTGGTTTCTCTTTAACACAATTCATCATTGGTATGTGGGAACACAACTGATTTATGGGTGCTAATTTTTTATCCTGCTCCTATGGTGAATTCATTTATGAATTCTAGAAGCTTTCTGGTGGAATTTTTAGATCTTCTAAATAGAGGTTCATGTTGTCAGCAAATAGGGATAGTTTGAGTTGTTCTTTTCCTATTAGTATCCTTACTTTAATTTCTTTATTTTGTCCAATTTCTCTGGCTAGGATTTCAAGGACGATGCTGAATAGGAGTGGTGAAAGAAGGCATCTCTATCTTGTTATTTTTTGGGGGAAAATGTCTTCAATTTTTCTACATTTAGGATGATGTTGGCCTTGGGTGTATATATATAACTTTTATAATGTGGAGGTATGTTCCTACTATCCCTAGTTTTTCTACTGTTTTGAACATGAATGGATGCTTGTCTTTAAGTCTATTGATGTGATGAATTATGTTTACTGATTTCCATATGTTTAAGCAACCTTGTATCCCTAGGATGAACCTCACTTGATCATGGTGCACTATCTTTTTAGTAGGTTTTTGTATGCAATTTGCCAGTGTTTTATTAAGAATTTTTGCAACTATGTTCATTGGTCTGAAGTTTTCTTAATGTGTCTTTGTCTGGTTTTGGAATCAGGGTGATACCTAGCTTCACAGAATGAGTTTGGAATGGTTTCCTTCTTTTCTGTTTCATGGTATATTTTGAGGCATATTGCTGTAAGTTCTTATTTGAAGGTCTGGCAGAACTCAGGTGAGAATCCATCTGGTTCTCAGCTTTTCTTTCTTGATAGGCTTTTATGTCTTCAATTCCATTACTTGAAATTAATCTGTGTAAGTTTTCTACGTCCTCCTGATTCCATTTGTATAGGTTATATGTCTCTAGAAATTTGTCTATGTCTTCATGAGTTTCTATTTTATTGGAGTATAGATTGTCAAAGTAGTTTTTGATAATCCTTTGTATTTCTGTGTTGTCCACGGTGATATTTCCCTTTCATCACTAATTTAGTAATTTGCATTTTTCTCATTCTTATTTTTCATTAGCTTGGTTAAATGTTTATTTATTTTATCTTTTTCAAAGAACCAACTTTTAGTTTCATTGACTTTTTTGACTTTTTTGTTTTTTTCGTTCTTTTAATTTCATTGATTTTGGTTGATTTTATTTCCTGTCTTCTACTACTTTTGGTATTGATTTGTTCTTCTTTTTCCAGGGCTTTTATAGTAAGATTAGGCTATTTATTTGATGACTTTCTATTCTTTTAATGAATGTCCTCAGTGCAACGAACTTTCCTCTTAAAAATGTCATCATAGCGTCTCAGAGCTTTTGATAAGTTGTGTCACTATTCCCATTTACCTCTAAGTATTTTTTAATTTTATCCCATGTTTCTTCTACTATTCACTGGCCATTCAATAGTGTATTAGTCTCCAGGTGTTATAGTAGCTTCTAAGTTTTATTTTATCATTGATTTCTAATTTCCTTGCATTATGATCTGATAAAATGCAAGATATTATCTCTACTTTTTGTTTGCTAAGAGTTGCTCTGTGACCTAAAATATGTCTATTTTTAGAGAAAGATTTTTGTGCTGCTTAGAAGAAAGTGTACTCACTCATTGATGGATGAACTATTCTACAAATATCTGTTAAGTCTAAATTACCGGTTGTATTATTTAGTTCTATAGATTCTTTGTTTAGTTTATGTTTGGAAGATCTATCCAGTGGTGAGGGATGTTTGTTAAAGTCACCCAGTATTATTGTGTTGTGGTTTATTTGATTCTTGAAATTGGGAAGGGTTCATTTGATATGTGTAGGTTCTCCACTATTTGGGGCACAAATATTTATGATCATTATGTCTTCTTGATATATAGTTCCCTTAAGCATTGTGAAATGACTTTCTTGGTCCCTTCTGAATAACTTTGGCTTAAAGTCCACTTTATTTGATATGAGGATAGAAACTTCTGCTTAGGAGATACTTGTCAATGATAAATTTTTTTCCCATTCTTTTACTTTCAGTCTGTGGGTGTCCTTTCTTTTGAGGTTAGTTTCTTGGAGACAGCACATTCTTGGGTCTTATTTATTAATCCAATCTGCCAATCTATGTCTTTTCATTGATTAATTTATGACATTTACATTGAATGCTATTATTGAAAAATGATTTCCATTCCCTGTCAATTTGATTTATTCTGGTTTATAACTTGAACTGGTTTCTCCTTTGATTGACTATTCTTCCTAGTGTAGTTCCTCCCTTTCTTGATTTTCACTTGTATTTTCCATTTCTTCTTCATGAAATATTTTATTGTTTATGTTTTGTAGTGCAGACTTTCTGGTTGTGAATTCTTTTCACTTTGGTTTATCATGGAAGCTTTTTATTTCATAGTCAATTCTGAAGCTTAATTTTTCAGTGTATAGTATTTTTAGTTGGCATCCTTTTCCTTTCAGAGTTTGGTATATATTATTCCAAGACCTCCTATCTTTGAGGGTCTGGGTTGAGAAATCAGCTGAGATCCAAATTGGTTTCCCTCTAAATGTTACCTTTAACTTTTCTCTGGCAGCCTTTGAGGTTTTTTTTTTTCCTTGTTCTTTATGTTAGGCATTTTCATAATAATGTGCCTTGGTGTGGGTCTGTTGTAATTTTGTATATTTGGCATCCTATAAGCCTCCTGTGTTTGGTTTTTTATTTCATTCTTTAGGTTTCAGAAATTTTCTGATATTATTTCACTGAAAAGATTGTTCATTTCTTTGTTTTATATCTCTGAGCTTCTTCCTATTCTGATAAATCTTAAGTTTCATCTTTTCATGTTATTTCATATTCCTTGGAAGTTCTGTCCATGGTCTCTTAACATCTTTTCTCCATGGCCAAGTTTATTTTTGAGATTATATATTTTGTTTTCATTGCCTGAAATTCAGTCTTCCAAGTGGTTTAGTCTGCTGCTGATGCTTTCTAATGAATTTTTCATTTTTTAAATGATTTCTTTTATTTCTAGGATTTCCAACTGATTCTTCTTCAGTCTCTCTATCTCCTTATTAAAATGATCTTTCACTTCTTGTATTTTCTTGTGATTTCCTTTCTCACATCATCTTTCCTCTTCATGAATTTTCTGAATTTCATTGCTGACATTTTCTCCACTGTGGTATTGATGGAATCTATTAATGAGGTATTCTGTATTGTTTGGGATGATTCGTTCCCTTGCTTTTTCATATTGTTTGTGTGTCTACCCATCTTTCTGGATGGATCTGATGCTATAGAATTTCTACCTAACAAGTTTATAATGTCCCTCTTATGTAATTAGTACTTCACAGATGGTGGTGGGTAATGATAGCAACAATCTGTGCAACCAATACAAAGCAATGACTAAATTCTTAGTTCCTATTTTGATATCTAGTGTTAATTGGTACAATATATAGAAATAGTAGGATCAGCAATTTCCATCAGTAAAAACAGTATATAATCATGCATTATGTCTGGATTAAATCAAACAATAGGTATTTATGATCACCACCATATTAAGTATTTCTATGACTTTGGTGAATATTAGTATTAAAAGGTATTAAGGAGAGTTGTGTATGAGGAAAGAAGAAGCGATATTCTGTTCTTTTTCTAGGGCTTTGACCTGTAATGTTAGGTGATTTAGTTGTTGACTTTTCATTCTTTTCTTAAATTCATTCCATGCAATGAATTTTCCTCTTAGTACCACTTTCATAGTGTCCCAGAAATCTTGATATGTTGTATCGTCATTCTCATTGACCTCTAAGAATTTTTTTTATCTCCTCTCTGATGTTTTCTGTTATCCATGTTTCATTCACTAGCATATTATTTAGTCTCCAGGTGTTGGAGTAATTTCTGTTTTTTATTTTGTCATTGATTTCTACTCTCAGTCCATTATGATCTGATAGAACACAAGGCAGTATATCAATTTTTTTTTTCATTTCCTAAGGGCTGCTTTGTGGCATAACATATGGTCTATTTTTGAGAAGGTTCCATGTGCTGCTGAGAAGAAAGTGAATCTGCTTGTTGATGGATAGAATATTCTATATATGTCTATTAAGTCTAGGTTATTGATTGTTTTATTGACTTCTATGGTTTCTTTGGTTGGTTTTTGTTTGGAATATATATCTACTGGTGACAGCGGTGTGTTAAAGTCACTGTGTTGTGTTCTATATGATTCCTGAAGTTGAGAAGGATTTGTTTGATGTACAGGGATGCACCATTGTTTGGGGCATAAATATTTACTATCGTTATGTCTTCCTGATTTATGGTTCCCTTAAGCAGTACGTAATGTCCTTCTTTATCCCTTCTGACTTTGACTTGAAGTCCACTTTATCTGATATAAGGGTGGAAACCCCCGCTTTTTTTACTGAGTCCAGGTGCATGGTAGGTTTTATCCCATCCTCTCACCTTTATTATGTGGATGTCTTTTTCTATTGCAGGCAGCATATTGTTGGATCTTTCTTTCTAATCCATTCTGCCAGTCTGTGTCTTTTGATTGATGAGTTTAGGCCATTAATGTTCAGGGTTATTATTGAGATATTATTTGTATTCTCAGTCATTTGGCTTATTTTTGGTTTTTAAGTTGGCTTGTTTTCTCCTTTGAGTGGTTTTTCTCTAAGGTAGTTCCTCCCTTTGCTGACCTCCATTGTTGTTTTTCATTTCCTCCTCATGGAATATTTTGTTGAGAATATTCTGTAGCGCAGGCTTTCTATTTGTAAATTCTTTTAACTTTTGTTTATTATGGAAGGATTTTATTTCATCTTCAAATCTGAAGGTTAGTTTTGCTGGGTATAGGATTCTTGGTTGGCAACCATGTTCTTTCAAAGCTTGAAATATGTTGTTCCAGGCCTTTCTAGCTTTTAGAGTCTGGGTTGAGAAGTTGGCTGCTATACATATTGGTCTCCCCCTATATGTAATCTGGTGCTCTTCTCTCGCGGCCCTCAAAATCCTATCTTTATTTTGAATGTTAGGCATTTTCATTATAATGCGCCTTGGTGTGGATCTGTTGTGATTCTGTGCATTTGGTGTTCGGTAGGCCTCTTGTATATGATTTTCCATTTCATTCTTCAGGTTTGGGAAATTTTCTGATATTATTTCATTGAATAGGTTGTTCATTCCTTTGGTTTGTATCTCTGTGCCTTCCTCAATCCCAATAATTCTGAAATTTAGTCTTTTCATGATGTCCCATAGTTCTTGGAGATTCTGTTCATGATTTCTTACCATCTTCTCTGCTTGGGCAACTTTATTTTCAAGATTAAATATTTTGTCTTCATTGTCTGAGGTTCTGTCTTCCAAGTGGTCGAGTCTGTTGGTGATGCTTTCCATTGAGTTTTTTTATTTGGTTTATTGATTCCTTCATTTCAAGGATTTCCATTTGTTTTTTTTTTTTTTTTTTTTTTTTTTTTTTGAGAATCTCTATCTCTTTGTTGAAATGATCTTTTGCTTCCTTCAGTTGCTCTGTCAGCCTATTGGTATTATCATTCATTGCCTGCATTTGCTCTCTTATCTCATCCTTTGCTTCGCGAATCATCTTAATCATGTATAATCTGAAGTCCTTTTCTGGCATTTCTTCTACCATACTGTCATTGGATTCTATTAATATAGAATCTAGATTTGTTTGGATCATTTTCTTCCCTTGTTTTTTCATGTTGTTCATGTATCTTCCCCTCTAGCAGTGCAGATCTGGGGTATTGCAGATTTCCCCCTATAGGCTTATAGTGGCCCTATAGGTTTCCAAAACCTTTTCTTTAAGGGGAGATCAGTATTAGCAGTGCCCAATTCAGACACTATGCAATCCTAGACCAAATAGCCCCTATGAGGACAATAACAAAATTGTCATAATAAACAGAGTGAGTTCAAATATTATCTTCAGTAAAACAAACAGATTTGCAATAAGGTCTGCAGTTTCTAATGGAGGACAAAGAGGATTCAGAGGGATGTAGAATGTGGCTGTTAATGGGATAAGAAAAGAATATACAGAAGTTCTAAGATAATAGAAAGGGTGAGAGTGTAATCCAAAGAAATTGGATGTTAGCATGCAAAAAAGGGAGAAAGCGACTGAGGGAACAGGCAAACAAAAGGAAAAGAGAGCAAGAAAAGTAAAGAAGTAAAAACTTAAATTTTTTCAATAAGGAGAAAAAGGAAAATCTACAGTATAACAGCCATATAGTAATGAAACCTCCCAGTCTTCAGTAGCCTGATGCATGAGAGGTACCTGACAATGAGCTTCAAGCCTCCAGCTGGCATCTCAGGATGGAATTTGCCCCACCTAAAGATCGGATCTACGGCTTCCAGGATTATCCAAGATGGCCGCTCTGGCTTCCAAATGTGTTGGCAAATGGGGAGCTGCAGCTCAGAGTGTGGACGTGGTCAGCTGGAGGTTCTGGAGGCAGGATGTGGTTGGTCAGGCAGGGGTCCTGGAGGTGCGGTGTGTTTGTTGTGGTTGTGGGATCCTGGAGGCTGGTGCAATCAGTCGGTCTGGGGTCCCGGTGATAGGGTGCAGTTAGTTGGTCTGGGGGTCCTGGCGGCAGGGAGCAGTCAGTCGATGTGAGGGCCCCAGAGGCAGGGAGTGATCGGTCGGGCTGAGGATCTTGGAGATGGGGCTCAGTCAGTCGGGCCAGGGGTCCTACGTGTCCTGGCTGTTGTCTCAAAATGGCGGAAGCAACGTGTAATCAGAGGACAGGAAATAATTAAAATCAGAGCTAAAATCAATGAATTTGAAACAAAAGAAACAATTCAAAAAATTGACAAAAAAAAAAGGTTGATTCTTTGAAAAAGTAAGCAAAATAGACAAACCCTTAGCCACACTAACAAAGAGAAGGAGAGAGAAAGCTCAAACTACTAAAATTCATGATGAAAAAGCAAATATCATGACAGAAACCACTGAGATACATAACATAATGAGAAGCTATTTTGAAAATCTGTATTCCAACAAAATAGAAACTACTAAAGACAAAGACATTGACAAATTTCTAGAGACATATGCTCCTCCCAAACTGAACCAGGAGGACATACACAATTTAAACAGATCAATATCAAGCAATGAAATAGAAGAAGCCATTAAAAACCTACCATCCAAGAAAAGCCCAGGACCAGATGGATTCTCAGCCAAGTTCTACAAGACCTTCAAAGAAGAACTCATTCCAATACTTCTCAAAGTATTCCAGGAAATAGAAAAGGAGGCTACCCTACCAAACTCATTCTACGGAGCTAATATCACCCTTATACCCAAACCAGGAAAAGACACATCAAGGAAAGAAAATTTTAGACCAATATCCTTGATGAATATAGATGCAAAGATCCTTAACAAAATATTGGCAAATCGTATCCAAGAGCATATTAAGGAAACCGTGCACCACAATCAAGTGGGGTTCATCCCTGGAATGCAAGGACGGTTTAACATCCGTATATCAATAAACGTAATCCATCATGTCAATAGACTTAAGGATAAGAATCATATGGTTATTTCAATTGATGCAGAAAAAGTGTTCAACAAAATACAACACCCCTTCATGTTCAAAACACTAGAAATAATAGGAATAGTAGGAAAATACATGAACATTGTAAAGGCTATTTATGCTAAGCCCATGGCCAACATAATTCCTAATGGAGATAAACTGAAAGCATTCCCTTTAAAAATCAGAACAAGATGGGGATGTCCTCTTTCACCACTTCTATTCAACATTTTCCTCGAAACTCTAGCCAGAGCAATTAGGCAGACTAAAGGAATTAAAAGGATACGAATAGGAAAAGAGTAACTTAAGCTGTCTCTATTTGCTGATGACATGATTCTATATTTAGAGGATCCAAAAACTCCTCCAGAAAACTCCTAGACCTCATCAATGAATTCAGTAAAATAGCAGGCTATAAAATCAACATGCATAAATCTAAAGCATTTTTATATGAAAGTGACGAAACATCTGAAAGGGAAGTGAGGAAAACAACTCCATTTACAATAGCCTCAAAAATAATAAATGAAATAAAATACTTGGGAATCAATCTAACCAAAGAGGTAAAAGATCTCTACAATGAAAACTTCAAAACATTGAAGAAAGAAATTGAGGAAGACCTTAGAAGATGGAAAGATCTCCTCCCATGTTCTTGGATAGGCAGAATTAATATTGTCAAAATGGCCATACTACCAAAAGTGCTATACAGATTCAATGCAATTCCAATTAACATCCCAATGATGTACCTCACAGAAATAGTGCAAGCAATCATGAAATTCATCTGGAAGAATAAGAAACCCAGAATAGATAAAGCAATTCTTAGCAGGAAGAATGAAACAAGGGGTATCGCAATACTAGAACTTCAACTATACTACAAAGCAATAGTAACAAAAACAGCGTGGTATTAGCACCAAAATAGACAGGTAGATCAATGGTACAGAATAGAGGACATGGACACAAACCCAAATAAATATAATTTTCTCATACTAGACAAAGGTGCCAAAAATATGCAATGGAGAAATGATAGCCTCTTCAACAAATGGTGCTGGGAAAACTGGAAATGCATCTGCAACGGAAGAAACTAAATCCCTATCTCTCACCCCGCACAACAATCAACTCACAATGGATCAAGGACGTTGAAATCAGATCAGAGATCCTGCATCTTACAGAACAAAAAGTAGGTCCAGATCTTCACCTTGTTGGCTTAGGATCAGACTTCCTTAACAGGACTCCCATAGCACAAGAAATAAAAGCAAGAATCAATAACTGAGATAGATTCAAACTAAATAGCTTTCTCTCAGCAAAGGAAACTATCGGCAATGCGAAGAGAGAGCCTACAGAGTGGGATAAAATCTTTGCCAATCATACTTCAGATAGAGCACTAATCTCCAGAATATATAAAGAACTCAAAAAACTCTACACCAAGAATACAAATAATCCAATCAACAAATGGGCTAAGGAAATGAACAGACACTTCACAGAAGAAGATCTACAAGCAATCAACAAACATATGAAAAAATGTTCACCTTCTTTAGTAACAAGAGAAATGCAAATCAAAACTACACTAAGATTCCATCTCACCCCAATTAGAATGGTGATTATCAAGAATACAAGCAACAATAGGTGTTGGAGAGGATGTGCGGAAAAAGGCTCACTCATACATTGCGGGTGGGGTTGCAAATTAGTGCAGCCACTCTGGAAAGCAGTGTGGAGATTCCTTCGAAAACTTGGAATGGAACCACCATTTGACCCAGCTATCCCACTCCTCAGCCTACACCCAAAGGACTTAAAATCAGCATACTACAGAGATACAGCCACATCAATGTTCATAGGTGCTCAATTCACAATAGCCAGGCTATGGAACCAAACTAAATGTCCCTCAATTGATGAATGGATAAAGAAACTGTGATATATATATATATGCACAATGGAATATTACTCAGCTATAAAGAATAATAAAATTATGGCATTTGCAGGCAAATGGATGCAGTTGGAGAATATCATGCTAAGTGAGATAAACCAATCTCAAAAAACCAAAGGATGAATGATCTTGCTGATAAGTGGATGATGACACATAATGGGGGGTGGGAGGGGGCCAAGAATGGAGGAAGAAACAAACGACTATATAGAGGGAAAAGAGGGGTGAGAGGGGTGGGGGGGGAAGGAAAAAATAACAGAATGAATCAAACATCATTACCCTATGTAAATGTATGATTATGCAAATGGTATGCTGTTACTCCATGTACAAACAGAAACAACATGTATCCCATTTGTTTTCAATAAAAATAAATTAAAATAAAAAAATAAAATGATCTAAATATGAAAACAAAATGGACATGCCTTGTATCCAAACCTTGATACAAAAATTTGTGAACTTCATGGATAGTGATTTAAACAATTAACTATAGGGGAAAAGGATGTAATTTATTCAAATTGCAACTTGTAATTTGAACACAAACTATAACACAATATTAGGAATTATTATTTTAACATAAAATGGTATTAGAGCGATGTTAAATAAAATTTTCCTAATTTTTAGAGATACCTATTGAAATATTTAAAATGTAAATGGTATGATTTATTTCAAAATAATATGGGAAAAAACAGAGGTCATAGTACAGTATAGATAAAACAAAATTGGCCATGTGTTGAAAATTGCTGAAGACTAGTAAAGGTACAAGGGGCTTTATTTAAATCTAATTGTGTTTATCTTTGAAATTTTTCAAAAATGATTGAAAAATCTCCATGTAGAAAATATCTTGGTGTTTTCTTTTGTCTACACAATTTAATAGCAAGAAGTAACAATGGAAGGTGTTGATAAATAAATATTGATAGGAATAAATTGTTATGTTTATTTCAAGATATATTCTGTGGAAGTAATTATAAGATGAAACTTGTATTTTTTATTGTTCTAATAAGGAATTATTGAAGTTGATCCATTTCCAGCACTGACCTGAAGATGATACTCAAATAGTGTATAGTTGACTATTCTAATGGCATTTTAAAATATAAAATAAGAACATGAATGTTCCTAAGGATATATATGTATTTCTTTTCTCTCATTTTAGTTTTCTTATTTAGGTATTGGAAATGTTAAAAATATTTCCTGCCTATTATCTAGAAAACTCAATATGCCCTTTTCAATAAACAGACAGCTAGTAAACATGTAAGCTTCACAGATGATCTATTCCCTTTGGGTTGTTAGCTCTGTTGTTGTGTGGTGAAAGCAGCCATATGTAAACAAATGGATGTGGCTCTGTTCCAATAAAACTTTATTTAGAAATAAATAAATAATTAAAAAAATAAAGGAGGAGAGAGAATGAAATTAGATGTCAGCAATGGAAAAAAGAGAGATGGAGACAAGGGAAATAGAGCAGTGGCAAAGATAATGTAAAACAAAATCAAAATGTGCTAAGCAAAATCTCTAACACACAATATTCAGGATGTGGGAAAATAACACCTTCAAAATAAAAAGAAAGAAAAAGTCTAGAAATGAGTAGAAAGAAACAAATATATGTATATGTAGGAGTTCTTGGATCAATCAGTACACATTCAAATAAAACAAAAACCCAACACGGGAACCCAGCAACATAAAGCAAAACAGAGCAACAACAACAAAATATCTTGGTGAAAGGAAATTTAAGGAGTCATTTCCACAATGGTGGACAAAATTGTGAGCATACATATGCGTTCATTGTCTGTGTCCAACTGATTTTCTTTTTTTTTTTCTTTTTTTTTTTTTTTTTAGGTATGAACTGAGTGTGGGAGTATGGGCCATGATGAGCTGTGGAGTCCTTCCTTTTTATTGTATTGCTCACTGAGTTAAAAGTTGAGGTTAAGACTTCCCAATTTCCTTTTTTGGGAGATTAGTGTGGTCAGGCTGGGCTGTGGACTGCTTGTGAAGTGGCTGGCTGGGTCAGGCAGGCCTGGTAGCAAAGTGGCAGCATGCCAGACAAGCTGGGTTACTGGCAGCAATGAAGCTGCTAGCCACATCTGAGGGGGCTGGCTGGCCATGTCTGGGGGCCCAGATGGATCAGGGCCAGTGCTAGGTCACCTGGGCAGGTAGTGAAGCTATGTGCTGTGATGGGCAGGTCTAGCAGTGAAGCAGCAATCTGGTATGGAGGGCTATGACCCAGTAGCGAAGATTCAGGCCTAATATGTGGAGCAGTGGGGGCTGGGCAGGGTCAGGCAATGGGTGTTCAGAGACAGGTGATAGGGGGACAGAACCTCCTGGAGGGTGCCAAACTAGGGAGGGAGCTGGACTGGGGAGGGAGTTGGGGATTAGGCTGATGCCAGGACCAAGAGAGTGCTGGGTAGGTGCTGGACTGGCTGGCTGGGCAAGCTGAGGGTCAAACCTCCCCACACTTTACCCTTCCAGTCTCCCGTCATGCTATATAGCTGGCCTGTCAGCTCTAACTAGCTGCAGGACTCATAGTCCAGCTCTGTCTCTAACTTGTGTTCCCAGGGGCAAAATGCTCCCAGTTTCTGACCTTCCATGGGTTTGCAAGGTCCAGTCAAGTCCTTGCTGTGTCTATACAGGGCCACATAGCCCTAGCTGCAAACTCACAGCTCTTGGTTTCCAGTTTCTGTTGACTCCTGGAAGTGCTGCAGTCCCAAGAAGGCACCTCTTTGTCCAAACTTATGTTAATTGGGGCTTGGAAATGTACTAACGCTACTGGTTAACTGGTGAGTTCCAACTTTCATTCAGGTCTGTCATTTTCATATTCTTATTGGATGTCAAGAAGTAGAAAGTTGAATTCATTGAATTGAGCATGCTCAGTGCTGTGTGGGGAAGGTCTCAAGCTACAACTCAGGGTGCAACAGGTATCTGCACTGGACTGGCTGAGCCATGATGGGATGACAGATTAGGAGACCTTTGCTTGTCTGCAGCCATGATCCCTTTTACCTGAGGCCTGCTATACCTCAGGCCTGGGTTGGCCTGGTGGACTCCATGCAGCCAGTGGCCCATGCTTGTTTCCTGGCTCCAGCCCAATGGGGCCGCTGCTCTGTAGCTCTGTGGCTCTATCTTTCCCCTGCCTCTTCTTGGCAGGGGCCAGTGGGCTGGCTACCTGGCTTGGTGGCTGGGGAGCTGTGTCAGTCTTATTTCTAGTATTTTAAATTTCAGTGGACTGAAAGAAAAATATTAATCTGTGAAACATAATGCTCATATTGCTTTATTTCTTCATAGCAATTCCTGACACAGTACTTTGTTTTCTTCCTTCATAGTTTTTATATAAATCATACATTTTGTAAGACAAAAAACCTAAATACTGCTACTTTGTGAGGTTGGTTCGATCTATCACTCCGTGGTGTAGTGCAACAAATAAACATGAGCCAATAAGTCATATATGTGTTCGAATTTTAGTTATTTTTTGCTCTCATTGCTGAAAAGTTATTCAGTGTTTTTACTTTCTGATTTATAAAATGAAATCACGGTAATCTTTCAGGTTTGTTCTGATTATTAAATGTGAAAATGTAGCTTTAGTACGGCTAACAGTTATCATTATCTGTCACACCTGATTATTAAAGAAATACCAGGGCAGAAGTCCAAAGTAGATATGGAAGTACAAGTACGGGAAGAAGTTTGGTACTCCATGGTGTCCTAGGTCAGAGATGTCCAAACCTATCTGTATATCACATTTGAAGAGTCTGGGGTAGAGCCTGATAACTGTATTTTTAATATCTTCCTTGGTTGAATAAGATTGGCTCCACATTTGGGAAGCTTCTTTAAATAGTCCCTTCTGACTTTAAGTTTTATAAATGTTTGTGTCTGTTTTGAGTATTTTTTTCTTTTTCCAATAAACACTTAAGATTTACTTTATTCTGTATTTTCTTCCCATAGAAGTTCCCAGGCTAACTTGATGTGTGCCTGGCCTGTGTGCACAAGGAAAGCTTTTTGTTCTAGCAACATCCTGTGAATCTGCCAGTTTTGCTGTGCATTTCAAGGAGAACAACTTTTAATTAAAAAGAAGTCAAACAAGATTACTTAGTTTTCTTCTTTGTAAGGCATCATTGTCACTTTCCTTGAAATCCTTTTTCTCTTTACCTTTCTTTCTTTAAGGTGTTCAAGTTTAGTAACATCCTCTGTGTCAACTTCTGGATAAAAAAGATGTTCCTTGGCCTGCTTCTATTGTCCGTGACTGCCATGGTAAGACAATCCATGCCAATATTCCAACCTGCTGGGCTGCCGCTGATAAGACCCCCTTTTCCTGGGTTTGGCATCTTGTTCAGATACTATAGCAAAAGCTCTATTACTCTCAGGGGAGCAACTTGAGTGTCATCCCAGTGGCTTGCAGCCAGAATTCTGCCCTATGGGATGGATCCTTCAGCACAATCTGGAGTGTATTCAGTGCAGCCTTGTCCAGGAGATTTTTCTCCCTGTAGAGTTCAAACCTATGTCTTTGACCTTCCTTTTGACAGATTCCTGCACATCTATTCATCTGGATTAAATCTTACTCATTCTAGAAAAACATCATTGGTATTTTAGAACTTGACATTAGAGATGAAATGCAGCTTCCATAGAAGTGACAACAGAAATATAACTTTCAAATGATTGAGGTTGTTAGTTTATTAATTACTAGAACATTGTCAATCAAACAACAAACTATCAGTCACAGAAAAGTGGAGGAAACCTAGAGGCCATTAATCCTAATATCTATCCCCTTAGAAATCCCCAACAAAATTTCCCTGTTAGGTTGTCATCAAAACCTGTGATGAAAATCACCCATTGACAGGAACTGTGTTACAAGGTAACTCATTTTACTTCCGAGGTCCTTATTTATTTTTTACAAAGTATTCTAAGTATTAATCAGCCTCTCTAATATTCAACTATTTATTTTGTTTATACTCTGGAAAACATACACAGGACGAATATAATTTCTTTTTTCTATGGAAGCTTGTCAAATGTTTACTGATGGTTTAATCTGCCCACGTTTTCTCTTCAGTCATCATAACCCCACATTGCTACCCGTTTTAGGACATGGCATTTAAAAACCCATACAATTTTGGTCACCTTCTTTATGACTTACATGGAATCTTTTAGATATATAAATACATAAATATAGTCTGATCAGGTAGGGCTACAGTGGGATTATAATTTTCCCCATACTAGACACTATTCTATATTTATAGAGTTTTTATCACATTAGTATGTTTGAAGGCCTTGTTACCTCTTGAGTCCTAGTAAATTTGAAGTCAACTGAAACTCCCTATGGTAGTTCACATAAATTGATAATAAGTCAAGAGATAAGAAGGTCTGAAGAGAAAGCAAGTTAAGCTGGATTATATTTTAGTCCCAGATCTACCACTTCTTTTATCTTTTTTTGGTCTTGGGAGAGTATCTAGTACTTTGGTTCTTTACACACAATACAAGTTCAGAATAAATGATTTCTAGGGTCCCTACCAATTTTGCTATTCTATTATCCTAGGAAATCTATGTGTTTCTTTTTCATGCAAACTTTTTTTTAAACGAAAATATAGGACTTTTTATTTATCCCCAAAATACCATCATGTGAGGGAAATGGTGTTTCAACAACAGACTACAGATATGATACGGTCCTATAAGATTATACTAGAGCTTAAAATTTTCTGCTGCCTAGTGATGTTATCATAGCAAAGTCACAGTGCAATGCAGTACTCGTGTATTCATGGAGATGTGGTGTAAGTAAACCTTCTGCACTGACATATAAAAGCATAACACACAATCATGCATAGCACCAACACTACACACTTTATAATTATTTTAGAGTATAATTCTTCTACTTATATGTGAAAAAAAGTTTACTGTAAAATAGTATGTCATATTATGCTGGCAGCAGCCTCATATGTGTTGTGTTACTGCATGTCTTGATTATATCCAGAGAGCACG
Organism: Sciurus vulgaris; assembly: GCF_902686455.1. Classification (NCBI taxonomy): domain Eukaryota; kingdom Metazoa; phylum Chordata; class Mammalia; order Rodentia; family Sciuridae; genus Sciurus; species Sciurus vulgaris. The sequence continues at coordinate 68,479,750 of NC_136470.1, read as the reverse complement.
TTGACTGACTGACCCATTCCATCTAGGTTGGTGTGAATACAGTCAGTGATGTTCACATAATGATGAAATCACCCAAGATTCGGAGTGAATTCCCAATGTTAAGTGATATATGACTGTATTCCCTGTTGTGGTAGTGTTGCGTCTTATTTTTATTGGCATTCACATTTTAAAATTTATAGCTACACAGGTATAGAATTCGATTATTCTATGAAAAGTTTCTAAGTGTGGAGACAAATAAAACATCGCTGATTCCAACATGGAATAGAGAGAAAACACTTGTACTAGTTTAGGGTTCAGTCAGGAAAGCGTTTTACTTCTTTGAGTGACAAGAAACAATGAGAGTGGACAAAACTGTGGATGTTGTTGAAGATGTTTTTTGAAGGCTATTCCTTGTGAATCTGGCAGTGAACCTATTGTTTCAGCATTCAATAGGGCTAGCAATTGGGGGAATATACTGAACATGACACTTGGGAATAATAAGATCAGGCTAGAACTTGTGAGGATAAACTGGAACATGTGTAGGCAAACAAAATTCCATATCTATAACTACCTTAACTTGGACAATGAGAGAGACCCCCAGGAGGAAACACACATGCACCTGGTCCAGCACTTGGAGAGTCTGCAGAAGAGATACAATGGAATATAGAGGAGCCAAGGTCCAGCGGCTCACACCACATAAGAGGACCTGCCATCTTAACAACACAGGGGAACATAGTAAGTGGCACTGGAACACTACAACAACGTTCAGGCTGCCCTTCCAAATCTCATGTGAATGTCCTCGTAGTAAGTGTTAACTCAGAATATAAGGAAGGGGATTCTAAGAAACATGCTTCCAAGTAACAGAGTATAAAACCAGCAACAACAGTACTTTCTGACTAACTGGGCAGTTGAAAAGGTCTAAATAAAGAACACATAAGCCGTTCATAAAACAAATATGACCAGAAAGCATTCTGGTATCAATTGCTTTGATTACATAATGAAAAGTGGTAGTGTAATGATTGCAAAGTTTGAAATAGTATTTTTAATATTGAGGCCTATAAGGGAACTTTGATAAGTTCTCCATTAAGTATAATAAAATGCACCTAAATCCCAGAAGACTCTATTTTAGTGTTTGACTTTGAAATCATGCAAGTGTGACCCACTGGTCACTACACTGATATTGTTAATGTGTGTGGGTGGGTGTGGCTATTTGATGAACAGAGGGCCCAGCAGTCTTCTTTGTCTGGGGTTTTTGTCTTGATCCTTCCATCTTTTCTCTGAGTCACTCCTTTTCTCAATTCCAGGCTTAACTTGAATGCTTCTCCACTAGGTATTCATTCTATAAAACCTCTCAATTCGTAGTTCTCAATTATTTTTATGGATAAAAATATTTAGTTTATATTCAATATTATTTTCTAATCATGGAAAACAGGTTTTGATCAGGTGTATTGTCATTGTGGTTTCAAACAAAGAGGTATACAATTAGAGGCGTCTTTATCTTGAATAGAGATAAGTATATTTAGTGTCAAAGCACCACTAGGGTTTGGGATATTGATACCGCCGTTTACCAGTGACGAGTTCTGCTCCTTCTAATGTTGAAGATTGAACACTAGAGAAGCACGCCAAGGCAAGCATATTAAGCAGGTTTTATTTAAAGCTAATAATACAGACTTCTCCCAGCAGGAAGAAGGGGGCCATGGCTGATGTTCTAAAAGTTCCAAGAAGTGAGCGCACCCTACATCTTTTATAGGTTAAGGTCTCTTTTGTTCTCCAGTTCTCTCCCCGCTTATTTCTCCTTCCTGCCTATGTGACTAGGCCTGGTTTTTCATTAAGTGAGAAACCATGGGCAGGGGGAGGGCTAGGGTGATTCAGGCAGATAAGGGCCCAAGGGGCACCAATTAGCAGCCCCTTGTTTGCAGTCCTTGATAAAGGCAGGTAAATTTGGTAATCAATGGCCTCTGGAGATCCTTGAAATTCATTCTTCCAGGGGCAGTCTCCAACTTCCAGAGGCAGATGGCTTTATGGCCTCCATTTCCTCAATTTGACCGGATCCCCTATTTCTACACTAACTACCTGTTCTTAATTTTGGCTTCAATATTACAAATGCATTTTATGCATGAAGGAGTAGGTCTAAGTATTTAAGTATGCCTTAAAAGACATAACACCTCAAGATATTCTCTTCTCATTTTTATTACTTGGGGTTATTCAGAGAAGTAGAACCAATAAATCCTGGGGAAGAAAGAGAGAGAGCCGCAGGGTTAGTCAGAAAATTGGAGACCTGGGAAAGCCAGTGGTGTGTATGTGATGTAGTCCCATTCTGAAGGTTCAGAGGCCCAAGACTTAGAAAGGGCAATGTTTCAACTCAAGTCTGAGACAGCAGAATTCTCTCCTACAAGGGAGGGTCAAACTTTTGGTTGGATTCAGGCCTCCAACTGATTGGATGAGACCCACCTACATTAGGGAAGGCAAACTGCTTTACTCAAGTTCACAGATTTAAATCTTAACTTTATCCAAAGTCATCTTCATGGAAATATCCTGAATAATGTTTAAACAATCAGACTAAGTGACAAATAAAATCAATTATTACATCATCAAAGATCAATGAGAGACTTAAAATAGTTTATACGTGTGTGTGTGTGTGTGTGTGTGTGTGTGTGTGTGTGTGTGTTATTCTTCACTTACCTTCTAACAGCCTAATCAATGCCCCCAAAATATTTTGAAACTTCACAAAATGATCTGGGGTTAGTGTGGAGAAAGACTTGCTCATGACTTTACTTGATCTTCTTAGAGATAAAGCACATCTTTCACTTTTCAGAAACTGACTTTATGGCAGGTATGTACCCAGAAATCTTATCTTTGTTCCTTCCCATCTCCAGCTACTGCCTGGACTTTCTCTGACTGGTTACTACACCTGTCATGGCTAAAATACTAAACTATTCCAGATGCCCAGAACCTTCTGTTTATAGTAAAGCAGGGTGCTAAATAAGAGAAGGACTTGCTATGATGTTTTGCCAAATTAGGATAATTGAAAAGAAATTAAAAGGTCCAAGAGGTTATTAAGATCTACTTGGTCTTGGAGGATAGTGATAAATGAGATTTAGATTCTGGTGACCTATTTAAGGTCAGGAAGGGATTTCCCTTATGTAAATGTCAAGAACTGCTGGTATTTAACTATTCATCATCTGCTTAGAATAGTAGGCTTATGCTTTGGCAGACTGAAACAATAAAAATAACAAAATTGAGTATTTCTTTTATTTTTGTATTTGGGGTTTTTATTTGTGTTTTAGCCGGCTTTTTCACTGATGTGATCAAAAGCCCTTGCAAGAACTATTAAAGGAGGAAAACTTTATTTGGGTCTCACAGTTTCAGAGGTGTTAGTCCAGAGATGATTGACTCCATGTCTTGGGGCCTGAGATGAGGAAGAACATGGTAGTGTGTGGTGGAAGAAAGCAGCTGGAGTCATGGTCCTAGGAAGCAGAGAGAGAGAGAGAGCTCTGCTCAATAAAGACCAAAATATAAACCCCAAAGGCACGTGCTCAGGGACCAGCCTCCTCCAGCCACATCCTCCTTGCTTACATGTATCACTCAGTTAATCCAAATCAGGGGCTTAACTCCCTGATTGAGTCAAGGCTCTCATAACCCAATCATTTCACCTATAAAACTTTTTCATTGTCTCACATGTGAGCTTTTGGGGGACATCTCACATCTACACCATAGCTGTTTGTTTGTGGTACTGAGGATTCCAGTAGTTTTTGATAGCTGTATGTGTTACATAGAATTTCCATTTTAATTTAAACTTCTGGATTCCGAATATGCTTTTAGAAGGAAAATTTTTCTTTTCCCAATTAAGATCACTTAAATTTCTCCTATTAATTAAACATTGGAGTTTCCCTATAGTACTATTAATTAATCCTTGAAATATGAAAATCACCATGAAGAAGATGACTTATCATAACCATTTACATAAATATGAGTCTGTGCCATGGTGATCAAGATAGGGGATACATGAAAATTAAACCCCAGTAGGAGGAGGGACAGAATGTACATTTCCACATACCCCTTAGCATAAAATAATGGACCATCTACTGATTTTTTTTTTACCTCCTGTTAAGATCTTTAACTTATACATGTTAACTTGATTATTTAAACTTTCAAATTTGCTGATTGTATAGAAGCAATGAGCTGAATTCTTGAAGGACATTATATTCCACAAAAAGTAAAGTTCTATAGATTTTCTAAATTTAAGATATTTTATAAAAAATAATCACATTAATTTTTAAAATTTTTTATGAAGTTCTCATGTTACTATTTCCAAATAAGACACTGAAGTTAAGGAAATTGTCAGTCTCCATGTAGTGCAATTCTTCATTGAGCCAATACTTGACATGAATGTTGGAGCAGATTGCTAAGACACAATACATCAGGGACCAATTAGGACAAATATATTGCAGCTTGTGCCTCTCTTTACCTTAAAAACTGGTGCCATATGGAGAGAATCAGCCTAACAAAAAACTCATGGATAGTTTTTGAGGGGCAAATTATTTACAAAGTAGATTGAGTGGAAGATGTTGGTACCCTACCCCCACTGTGCCTTGGGGATCATACACACGTTGCTAGCTCAACACCTCTACTTGTTCATCTGCCAGCACATGTCTGAGAAAGCAGATGATGAGACCACTGGCCCCTGCTCATCAAAGTAAGATTTCTGAATATAGAAAAGACTAGGAAGTAGAAACATTACTATTGGTGGCTCATGTGATTTATCATCAGCAACCTGACTACAGATTTGAAGAATAGATGTGGAAGAATGTTAATCTTCAATCTGCTAGGTTAGAGCTATGAGCCAAATTTTGGAGAATATCATTGATAAGGTTATGATAGAAAGCAACATCAATTATTTCTCACCCTCAGGTTTATCCTGGCCAGCAACAGTATCATTTATGTATTCTACTAAGGATGGAGTGAATTAAACAAAATATTGTAGGTACTTAGCGAAGGTGTCAAAGAGAAGAAAAAGCATATGCCTGAAGATTTTCTGTGAATATTTAGCCATGGTTATGTATCTGGACCATTTTGAGATGTTACTTGCCTGCCAGCTTATGAAGCAGACTAGAATTAGAATTAGTCCTATTGTTTGTATGTAATTGGTTATGAGAAATCTGAGAAGTGTGGACTTATTTTTCCTTTAATGTATGCACAAGAAAAATGCTGCATCTATCCCTTCCTTGTTCCAAAGTGTGGTTGTAATCAGAGATACCTCAGGGGACAAGTAGGCAGGTAAAAGAAGAAATTGGGAAGGAAATGTAGAAACATAGTTGGATCAGAAGATCTGGGCTAAGGAGTCTTAAGTATTATGATCAAAGCAATGGGGCAAGAGAGAGACATCAAGGAATGGCTGCTAGGAATCATGTGGGAAGAGTTGAAAATTTTTCATCCTTTGGACTGGAATGATGACGGTAGAGAGGCAAGAGGATAAAAGTAGATACAATAGCTGATGATGTGAATCACTTTAAGGGGATGCCACCGAGGCAGAGAGAGACAAATTTAAAATAGTCAACATGCTGCTTTATTTAGTCACTACTAATCCAAGAAGAATTTTTACTGCTTCATGTATGGACAGACTCTGAAAGATTATAGATAAAATGTAATATATTCTCAAGGTGCTATTCTTGCTAATGATGCTAACTCACACTTGCATAGTGCTTAATGACTTTCAAAGTACTTTCCTATGACATTCCTTTATATGAGTTTCAACAACTACTGTGAGGTGTATGGGACAGGTATCACTTTACTGACCTTACAGTGAAGGAAATGGAAATGAGATTTTCAAAGACTTGTCTTATTTGCCATCACCACAATCTGTAAACAGGAGGACAGGCACAGAGACTGTGGTTTTCTGATTAGAAATCTAGACCTCTTATTGAAAATCAAACCAATAATAGTATGTAGTACCTAATTTCTGAAAGCTAAATATTTTTGATTATATATTTAGATTTTCATAATAACATAAGAGAGGGTAGCTATGTTTGGATTTCATTCTGTCAGGATCTGTATCTTGACCTGGAATAAACATTGGTCTAATCAATATGGTTTCTGGTTTTCCTATGAAGAGGTTAGAAAGAAAACTAAAAGACTAATAGATCAGCCTTGGAAAGCAGTGAAGAAAGATCCAGTCACACCAGAGGATGGGTGTTTTGAACCCTTTGAAACCACATCCTCCTTGTGTGGGATGGCATTCTGATTCTTAGTCTCTTGGAAACTGAAATCCAAAAGATGAGTAAGCTCTCTTTCAGTCTCTGCAAGACTCCTGAGCTGGCTTCTAAACCGAGGCACTGTGATGTTTTCCAACCATGGCCAGAGGCAAAGCTGGCTACTGAGTGACAGGGTGGGCCAGCACTCAAGTCCTAGATGTGCTATTTATTGAGTGTCACTTGACCTTATTAATGCTTGAGTTCACTTGTTCATATAAAGACACTGCAGATATGTGCTCCATGGTGTGTTCAGGAGATAAAATGAGTCATACTTAGTAAAAGTATTTTGTCAATACCTATCAATTGTTGTTATCAATACCGTCTTTACTGAGAAGACACCCTTTTGGAACATTCTTCTTTAAAGACTTCTTGAAGTCATTTCCAGAATTTCTAGAACTGCATCACAGTGAGTCAAGGACGGAAACTTTAGATGAGTTTTGTGTGGGGCTGGACGTGATGACAGCCACCAGTGAGGAGAAGGAGGTAGAAGCAGCAGCTGCTCCTGCAGCTGTGGAAGTTGCTGACACAGGACTCAGTTGGGAAAGCACTGAATGGAGCGCAGTAATTTGGTGGAGAAAGGCAAAGAGAAAGCAGAGCAGCGCACTCTGAAGAATGATTCAGAGAGTTTTCCCTACCCGTAACTTTGTTCCACTGGAGTTCTCTTTGATAGTTTTTTCATTGTAAATTGGAGGCTTAGATCAGCAAGAGACAGAAAAGAGTCTCTGATGAACTCCCCCGATGGAGGTGCTTTGTTTAAATACAAAAAGAAAAAGAAAGAAAGAAAGGAAAGGAAAGAGAAAGAGAGGTGTACTTGAATACAGAGAAAAAGAGTGGATGGGCATCTGCAGAGAAAAGAGTCTGTTAAGTGACTCCAGAGGGAGCAGCGCCACTTGACAGTTCTCTGGGGGATCTTGAGAAAGGATTCATTTTGTCTTGTTCCTCCTCCTTTGAGGAAGAAGCTAGAATGTATCCTAAACAGTATAAAATAAAACACTTCATTCAACGGTGAAGCTTATTTCTTTAAAATAACAAAGAATCTGCCAACGATTATAAACAGTGCTTACTGTTCTCCTGGTATTGTTAATAATTGGTGAAGGAAAAAAGAAATATGTAGAGAATTCAGTGCTAAAAGTTTTCATGCTTTTTTCCTAAACTGTTTTATTGAGATGTACTATGCCTAAAATAAAATTTGCCATTGAATTTTCTAATTTCCTGAGTTTATCAAATGTGGAGAGTGACAGAAACACTACTTCAATCATAACATAGAACCTTCCCATGGCAACAAAAATGTTCCCTGGCAACCTTGACTGTCAAGCCACTCTTCTTATACCAGGTCCCTGGGTGATGATAGTGATCTGTTTCTAATACTATAATTTTATACTTTCTAGAATTTTATATACATGGTATCATGCAGGACAGTTTTTTGTTTTGAGATTTTTTCAGTCTGTTTCCCATATCAGCCTGTTTCTTTTTATTACTAAATAAGACTTTCTATGAATATAGCACAATGTTTTCTATCTCTTTACTGTGTGCTAAACATTTGTGTTGTTTTCACTTTTTGCCTATGATGACAAAATCCTCTATGAACGTGTGTAAGTTTTGTTCTGTATATGTGTTTTCACTTCTTTGGGTCAATATCTAGAAATGGATTTTTGAGATTGGCTTATTTCATTTAGTATGATAGTCTCCAGATACAATCCATTTACCAGCAAAAGTCACAAAGTCATTCTTCTTTCTGTCAAAATTGACTCTACTGCCATGTATAGCTAAAAAGAACAAATTAAAAAATTTAGAAATAAAAATGCTAGATCATCGGGAAGTGTATAAGAAATTATCAAATTCTTTTATACAAAATGGATGTATGGCTGGGCATAGTGGCGCACGCCTATAATCCCAGCTGCTTGGGAGGCTGAGGCAGGAAGATTGTAAGTTCAAAACCAGCCTCAGCAACTTAGCAAGACCCTGTCTCTACGTTTAAAAAGAAATATGTTGTTCAGTGGTTGAGCACCCCTGGGTTCAACGCCCTGCACCAAAAAAAAAAAAAAAAAAAAAAAAAAAAAAAGAAAGAAAAAAATCTGTTCGACTTTGCCATTAAACTTAATGAAGTCCAATTTATCAATTTTCACTTTAGGGTTCATGCTTTAACTATCCTATCTATGAAATCTTTGCCTATCCCTAGATCACCAAGATTTACTAATTTTTCTTCTGTGAATTTGATAGTTTTTAGCTCTAGCTTTCATGTTTAGATCCACTTAAATTACTTTTCATGCATTGTGCAAGATTAGAGCCCTAGTTTATTTAGTTATTTAATTATTTTGCATATACATATTCAATTATTACAACATTATTTGTGGAAGATACTATCATTTTCACAATGGAACAGCTTAAATCCTATGTTGATAATAAACTGATAATGTATGCTATTTCTAGAACGTTTTCTCTCTGTCAAGCACTTGTATGTCTGCATTTATGAAGATAGCATGCTTCCTCCATTACTGTGATCTATACTAATCCTGAAATCAAGTTTCTATGTTTCCCAATTTTGTTCTTCTTTGCAAAATTGTTTTGACAATTCTAGGTCCTATGTACTTCAACATATATTTTAAAATGTGCTCATAAGTGTCTTCAAATAATATACTAGAATTTTGTTTAGGTTGTTTTGGGTTTCAAGATAATTCTGGGGAAATTATATTATTACTGAATCCTTTATTTTGGTCTTCTTAAATTTTCGCAAATTTTTGTATTTCAAAGCACATTTGTCATGCACATATTTTGTTAAATTTATCTCTAAATGTTTCATCTTTTATGCTACTATAAATGGTTTGGTTTTTAAAATAATTTACGCTTGTTGTAGGTATATAATATTTAATTAATGTTAATATATTGACTTCACCTCTGAAAATTTTTATGAATTCACGTATTTTGAAGTCTTAAGAAACATTGCCCTACATTTATCTGAGACAAGATAATTTTACTTCCTTCTTTCCCATTTCTACTTTGTCTATATTTTTTGTGATTTTTGTATTGGCCAGGATTTTATAATACAATATTGAGGAGAAATTTTCTTATTACCAATTGTAGGAAAAAAGAACTCAGTTTTATAGTATTAAGAATATTTCTAATTATGAGTATTTTATTGATGTTCAATGCTGGATAATATCCTTAATATGATAATTAGTTTAGTTTTTATAAAGAAGGGTGTGACTTTTGAAAACATGATTTTTTTAATATGAAGAATACACTGATTTTAAATATTAAAGCAAATTGGCATTTGTGGAATACACTTCCCTTTGACAAATATTATTCTTTATATTAATTGCTAAATTAGATTTGCTAATTTTGTTAAACATTGTTTCATTTTCAATGGTGAATGACTTTAGTCTGTAGAGTAATTTTTGTATCTTTGTTTTCCTGTTTTTGAAATCAAGATGATCCCTTATAAATGAGTTGGGAAATAACTTGTTTTTTTCCTATAAGACTTGTATAGAATTAACATTATGTCTACCGTCAAAGTTTTGTAATGAAACTATCTGGAACTGGAGATTTCTTTGTGGCATGGTTTTATACTATAAATTCAACTTATTTAAAGATCATCTTACTATTTGTGTCTCACTACTATGATATGATACATATTTTCGTAGTTTGTGATCTTATTCACCTTTTATGTTATGATTTTATTGACATGCTGTTTTTCAAAGTATTTTTTCTTATTATTTTTATCATGTCTGTGGGATCTATAATGATGTTCCCTTTTTATTGTTTTTCTCATAACTTAAATCTTTTGACATTTTAATCTGTTAAGTCTCACTGGAAATATGTTATATTAATCTTAAATAAGAACCAGATTTTGATTACATGCATTTTCTCTATTTTGTTGTTGTAGTTGTTGTTTATTTCTCTGAGTTTTGCCACCATGGTTTTGATTTCTTTCCTTTTACTAACTTTGTATTTATATTATTCCCACTTTTCTATTTTTAAAGTAGAAGCATAAATTATTCACTTAAGGTATTTCTCCATTTTAAGTTTTAAGCTTTTAATACCATAAATTTCTTGATTAGATGCAATCCAATTCTTTATTTAGGTACATTTTGGTCAGAAAACACATTTGATATTATTTCCATTGTTTCAAATAATATATTGAAACTTGTTTTTTGGCTAGAATGTGCCTTATTGGTGAATTTCCCCTGTGCCCTTGAAAAGCAGGTGTTTTCTCCAGTATGGTAGCAACCATAAAGTAATCTTTTAATGTCAATTCAGTCAGACAAATGTAATTATCAAGCTTTCTAGTCATTACTGATGTTTTCATTTATTTTCTCTAACTGCAGAGAGGAGAATGAAAATCTGTAGTCATAATTGTGAGTTGTTTCTTTCCCTTTTCAGTTTTATTATTACTATGTGTCTTTGTCTTAGGTACTTTGAAATTCTATTTGGCCATATGCCTTTAGAATTGTAACTACTTATTGATAAAATGGCATTTTATCAATATGAAATATCTCTCTTTATCTCTGACAATATATATTCCTTTTATCTACTTTGTGTGATATTAATATATCTATTCCAACTTTGCTACATTTCAATTTATATTTATGGAGCTTAATTTATATATAATACAATTTAAACTTTAATTATACATTTTTATGAATCTTTACCAAAGTATAATTTGTGTAACCACCAACCTAATCAAGATAGAAAACATTTACAACAAATCCCAAAAAGTTATCTAAACCTCCTTTGAAGTCAGTCATCATGCTCCATTTCTATCCTCTATGAATGAGTCATCTACTGCCTATTTCTCTAAGTTTTCATTTTCCAGATGCAATAAAAATGGAATCAAATAGTATGCAGCCTTTTGTTACCATTGTACTGGTAATTTGTTCATTTTTTGCTAAGTAATATTTCATTATTTTGAGCTGTAGTCTTTTGTTTATCCATTTTCCAGTTGTTGGAGATTTGGGATTTTCCAATTTAGCTATATGAACTGAGCTACATAAGTATTCACACATAAGACATTTTATGAACATGTATTTTCATAAAGTTCTAGGCCTTAGTAAGTAAGCAATAGGAGCCTTTACAGGATATACAAGAATAAAAATGATCAGAGAATTTGAAAGCATGTCTAAGTAAGCTGAAGACATTGTCAGTGCATCTGGCCCTCGGCAGAATAAGTTCTACCTTCTGTGAACCCAATCCAAGAGTGTCTTACTTAACTAAAAATATAGTATAATAAAACCAGTAGGCAGCAATCAAGATTTTGGAAGAGCTAGACAAAGAATTGCCAGATAGTTGCCAAGGAATAGCAATGCTCAAACTAATTGAAGAATGGGCTTAGTATAAAATACTAAGGACATGGCTGTTGCTTCATCAAATTTCTAAGAAATTACTGCCATAGTCATACCAATTCCATTTTTATTCCAGGAACTGAATCTTGCAAATATTGCCAAATCTAAAGCCAGACATCTCTGCCATATATTCTAGCAAAATGGAATCTCCCCAGAGTTTACTTCCTCAAGCTGTTCATTTCTGTCTTAATGCCCATTAAAGCATGTTGGGTAGAGCCCAGATTAACTGTCTGTTCTTTAACTGCAAAAGAGGCTGGTGAGATAATTTTATGTCCAGGTTCTATCTCAGAGAAAGAGAAAGAGAAATTTCAATGTTGAGTTCCCCAAATACATCAATGTTTCATAAAATATTTAGACCAGTTAGCCAATATGGCAAAGATGTACAATTTTCTCTTTGATACTTTTTGTTTAAAAAAAAATATGGACTCAAAGTACAGTACCATTCTTGTGACAAAAGGAAGAAAAAAAGGTAAAGAGCGTAGTAGCCATACATATGCCTTTAAAAATATTAGATTTGATAAAGGACCATAAAACAGGAATTGAAGACAGGGATTGGGTTTTATTATTGTTGTTGATGATTTTTTTTTTTTGTTTTGTTTTGTTTTTACCATTATATTCTTAACTAAATAAACTAAGGACCTGGTACATAATAACTACTCATTTAATAATCTTTTTCAAAATTAATAAACTATATTGGTGCATTTAAAGGAGAATACAACTAATTGCAACTTCTGATTATGAAAAAAGTACTGCAGTAGGAATGCTTTCGTTCTATGAAAACAGTTCCTATCTGTAAAGCGAGTTTTATGTGTTCTATTTAAGTAAAAAGATTTTTCAGTCAAGTGATATTTAAAATGTGTTTTGATTTAAAACTGTTATTTACACATAACTTTTCCTGATACGTAAATTTGCTTGCAAAGATCAGTTTATACTTTTTCTTATTACTACCACCACCAGAACATGTTACATTTGATTTCACCATATGAATATTAGAAAGATAATAGTCATAAGATGCTTGACAGAAACACATGATTTAGTGTCTAGTCAAACTTGGCAGAAAGGTAGGGTGGAGTTAAAAAGTAGGAAAGAAAATTGAAGTTTATTGAAAAAGTAGATAACTAAAATGCTATGCATTTGTATTTCTATAATTGTATTTCTTGCATGTGCTATTTGGGGTATTTTGTTGAGTTAAGTATTAATTACCCTAGATGTATGTGAAGTGAACCTGCTGTGGGTTGCATGGCTAATTAACAGTCCCTAGCTGCTGGACCTTCAAATTCACCATGGATCATGTATACTTTCCCCAACATGTTCACAGTCAATGACTAGGTATAGCTTAGGGGAAAGAACCAAGCTATTCCTGCCCATGTAGAATTCCTCTAATATGCAACTTTGGCTTAAAGATTTCCTGTCACCCAGGCATCGTGGTCGAAGGACCTTCCTTCATGGTACTTTGTTCCCTCTCTTTTAAACACAGATGTCAGACCTCCATCAGACCTGTCAAACCTGAACTCTGTTCCAACCTAATCCTTATTCTCTTTTTCTTTCTCTTTTTAAGACAGTGTTTGCTTCAATAAATCTCTTACTTGCCTAGTCTTGTCTTGTTACCCATCATGGACATCCCAGAACACAAAAAATGGCACCCAATCTTTTTAACTAAAAAGTACACACACACACACACACACACACACACACACACACACACACAAACAGTTGCAGATTCCCTGAAGATGACAGATTAGAGAAAGGGAACACATTCAAGATGCCCCACAGTTGGAGATTCAAGCAGCAGAAGTACTGCTTCTCAATGACGTAGGTGACTGAGGGAATTCATAGAAATTCAACATTGAACAGTAAAATACTCATACACAGAAATTCAGAAGCTTTGAACATAAAACAACAAGAAAAGCACATTAGAGAAGTGCTGTATTTGCTGGTGGCTGTGGCCTCAGTACTCAGGACTGTGTTGCAGAGGGGAGAGCTAACACAGGCAGAAAGAGAGAAAAGCACTTCAAATATTTGGTTTGGGAGAACCTGTGGAACAGAAAGGGAGACTGATCTTAACTGACCCAGAAAGGGCAGGGAAAGTGGATGATTGAAAAATGCTCAGAATCTCTCAATGGGTAAATGGAGCCATTTGCAAGTGGCCAATCAGTATCTTGTAGTAGCAGAAGCTCATTCATACAAAGCTTTGCCAGCAACTCCCAGCAAACACCTGTTATATGGTCCAGAACGTCCCTGATCCAGCATCACTGAAACAGCCACAGAGAGGACTGTGCCCAAGGGAATCCAGAAAAGGGATACTGAAGGGAGAGAAGCTTGTGTTCCCATTGTCTCTAGTGACCCTGGCACCCACCTAGGGAGAAGCCAAAACTTGGTCAGACAGGTGCACCTGCCCTCCATACACTTGGATGAACTATGTGAGACCTGAAGAACATTAGAGCTCTCACTCTACACGTGGAGTTTTCCAGCGGGGGTTCCTGAGATTCAGACACCCAATAGAGATCAACATCGGTACAGCAACAGCGGATGTGGGTTTAGTCTCTCTGGAGTAAAATACCTCCTGACAAAGTTCTAAAGGATAGTTAGAACTATGCCCCAGTCACTGGAACTTCCCATTTATAACTCTGCTCCAGCCCTGCTCTGGGAGTACATTGACTTAGTCTGTCTGGATATATATCCAATTTTCAGTACTCCCCAGTCTGTCCTGTCCTCTACAGTGAGAAAGCTGGGAGCTCCTACAACCAGGTTCAGTTCCAGGTCAAGCAAGCTGGCAGCATGGTGAGAAACACAAAGAAGTCAAATTTAAAACCCCCACCCCAGCCCTTGATCCAAGTGGTACACAGCCCAAAAAAGAAGTGCAAAGATGGAGACAAGAGCATAGGCAGAGAACACCCATCACTGTCAACAGGTTTCACTACCTCATTGGAAACAAACCCTTCATTTTTTCATTAATAAAGTTTTTCCTATTTTAAAATGTTCTCTTCTTCCTTCCTCCTTCCTTTTTACTTTTTCCATCCTGTGTGTGTGTGTGTGTGTTCTTGCTGCACTGATTGATTTGAAAATATATACGTGTATATCTGTGTGTACATTTATATGTATATAATGAGTATTTATAGAATATATGTGTATATGTATATGTGTGTATGTATACACATATATATGCATATTTATAAAATATTTCATTTTAATTATTTTTCCTTCACCCATTTATTTGAAGGTTTGTTTTGGTTTGATTTTTTATTTGTTGGCTACCTCTGCTTTTATTCCTCTTATTATTCCATTTCACCTCTCTCTTCTTCTAATACTCTCACTGTCTTGTTTCCCTTTCCTCTCTCCCTCTCTTCATTTTATTACCTTCACTTATTTTTCAGTTCTTCTTCTTTATGGCCATAACCTACTATATTTCTCCTGCTTATCCTCTATTCATTTTTTTAAATATTTCAAACTTTCTCTTGACTTCCTATATGTAAAGAATTTTACTATCATTTGACCTATTTATATAATTCTTGCCCTCCCTCCATTCATTCAGATTGTTGTGGTTACTATTAGAGTGGATGGTATAGTTGCCAGCTACTGTATAATGCCAATTCTTGTTCGTGGATATTTATTGTTCTTGCTAATGTTAAATGCTGACCCAACTATTCCTCTTTATGTGGCCATTAGTGTTATACATATAATAGTAGATACCAGACATTTATTTTTAGGCTATATAGTCACTACCATTTTAAATGTCCTGTGTTCACATACTGGGGAAACTAATATTGTAAAAATGTTTGTGCTACTCAAAGCAATCTATATATCCAATGCAATCCATATCAAAATTCTGATTGCATTTTTGACAAATACTTTTCTGAAATATTTCCATTTCAGACATAGAAGAACCAACCCTAAAATTATCTAGAACCCAATATAGTCAAATCCATCTTGACCAAAAGACTCCAAATAGTCAAAGCATTCCAAAACAAAAACTACAAAGCTAAAGGCATCATTGTTTCTGATTTCAAAATATACTACCAATTTCTAAAACCCAAACAACATGGTATTGACCTAAAAAACAGGCTTAAAAACCAAAGAAACAGAAGAGAGGACCCAGAAATAAATCTCTGCACCTAAAGTAAATCAATCTTCAACAGTGGTGCTGAGACTACACCATGGGGAAAGAATAACTGGATATCAACATGCAGCAATGACTATGCGCAGCCTTTATGGAATGATTCTGTGACCTAGATTTATTTTACAAGTACAGAGTAAGGATGCACCTGGATGGCCTAGGCCAGGACTGACAAACTGGGAGCTGAGGACTAAAGTGGGTCAGCAGATATGAGGGAATATATAGAAACTTTCTGTATTTCTTTTCAATTTTTTTTATAATACTGCAATTGCGTCAAAAATAATTTATATTAATTTAAAAGAAAAAAAAGATCATGCTTATGAATATCCTTAGAAAGAATCAGGCCAATTAGCAAGACAGAACCCATGCTCTGTTGGTTCTTTCATGAGTTTCTCCACACATTGCCACCCACCCTGAAGAAATTAGAATGTTTCTTAAAATGGGCCTTCAGTGAATGAAGCACACTGATTATTGCAGATTTTGCAGAAAGATGGTTCCCTCAAACTTGTATTAAGCAGATTGTGTACAAATATTGGGAGTCCATAAATGCTGGACCAGGGAGGAAGGATTTTTTTTTTCTGTTCACAGTGGGAAGTAAAATATTTTTAGCTAGAGGATGATTTCTAATTGTCAATAACAAACAAAAAATAAAACAGTACTAGAATCAAGTCCAAAATGTAAAGCATTTTCAAATGAATTTTACATTTATTATATAAAAATTAGTAGAAAAATAGTAGAAGAAAAGATGGGTTTTAAAACATATTTAGATATATCTGGATCATAATCTTCTTTAAATTTTTGACTGAGGGATGGATCAAGATAAATATAAGCATTTCAAATAAGAAAGGAGACTGGATGTGTTAGTCTGAAGCTGTCTAGACTGTTTAATATTTTTCCTCTACTGAAAACCAACCTTCTTATTTAAAGAGAAACATGCAAATATTTCATGTTTCAGTTCTGTGATCAGTCTTCTTCCTACAGGTGTTGGAAACTGTCATTAAACCTTAGTTTCAATGACTATTAAGTAGCAGGGGCTGTTCGGATACTGTCAGGAGAGGCAGAATGACTTTTCCATAGACGGCTGTCCTCTTCCCACCCTGCCCAGACTGCCATTGAATTTCTGAGGGATGATTTAGACGCAAAGGAGAGCAATGTGTAACTGTAGGTGCAGGTTCTTGCCTTGTTCCTGTAAATGTGGCTAAAGAGTGAGATAAAATCCACCAAGGGAAGACAGAAAGGCAGTGCACAATGTTTTGAAAGGGGAAGATGGGAGCACTTTTCAAGATTGAATTTATTATAAAAATCAGATTTATGGGTGTAGGCAGGAAAAGCCCACAAGGGGAATATATAGGGAGAACATTGGTAATAAACTCATTAGAATGTATCTGAAGAATGTCTGAGGAGTGATTCTAATTCTAAGTATGTGTGGCTTCAGTTGTGGGGCAATATGCAGGACATCTGGAAAGTTACCAAGGGAAATTACAAAACAACTCTTGGAAGACAACTGCTATAGGTAAATCCAGGATTGAAAAGATGCACATGTAGTCTTGAGTTAAAAATTAGGGATGTGTTTCAACATATCTGGTATGAGGTAGTCTCTATAAAGAAGGTTCCTTTATCTCAATACCTAAATCCAAGTCCGTTATCTAGGGACTGATAACCCCTTGCCAGTCACAGGTATTTGCAAAATACCTCGAGACTTAAACATTTCCATTAATAGTGCATTTTATTGATGAGAGGAATTAATTACACAGAGAAGTAGGAAGCTGGAGCAAGAAAAACATATTAGCCAATACCAGGATATAATTATCATCTTTCTAGTCTTCTTAGACATTTTTAATGAATAAACAGTAATATAGGGAAAAATAATTTGGGGACTATAAAGAAATCTTCAGTTTTTTTCAGTTTTATAATTACTCTTGTCTCTGCCTTAACCTTTGTTTACCTCACTTGCTTTACTGGTCTATTGCTCTGGTTTTTGCTCCTATTTTCAAATATATTTTCTTTAATTCTTTCTTGGGATTCCTATTATATTGTACCTACATGCATTCTTAACTCTCTGCCTTCACTCTTTTATTTCTCAGTAAAACTTCCCTTCCAAACAAGGAATGTTTATTTTATTTGAAAATATCAGTAAAAATAATCAGAAAAAATAAATAGTGGAAATTCAATTCCAGGGCCATATATTTTCCCCACATTAATTGGCTTCACTTAATATGATTCTGTTTTCTCTAGGATCTTAGTTGCACCTGCTCTAAAATATGGTACTTGTTCTCATAACATTTCCTTTAAGCCAAGCTACTCAAGGCAACTTGCCAGAAACTTACCTTAAATTGTTTGAATAAATAATTCAAATGAAAAGAAATCCTTGTGCACTCTCACTTTCAAACCCACCACAACATCAAATTTGTGTGTTAGTAATTATAACCAATGTTTATAGTGTGTCATGTCTCTACTGAGCCAAGCATTTGGAGTGTTTCATACATATTTTCATTTCTTAGGACTAGTAGACAGAATTCTAAAGGTGTGTCTCTAACGTTCCCACCCTTTGGTAATTCAAACAAACATGGATGTAGGTACTACTGGGAACATGCTTTGAAGATGGAATTAAGGTTACTAATTAGCTGACATTAAGAAGATTATTCTGGATTATATTGCTAGATAGAATACTATTGCATAGGTCTTAAAAGGAGAAAAGAAAGATAAAATAGAGAGATGTGGCCAAATAGGAAAACAGGAGACATGAAGCAGGAAAGGACAGAGAGATTTCAAAGTGTGAGGATTCTGCTTACTGTTGCTGGCTCTGAAGATGAAAGACGGGAGCCAGCTAAAGAATGCAGGCAGTCTCTAGAAGCTTAAAATGACATCCAACCAAGGAGCGCAAGGACATGGGGACTTCACCCATATAACCCCATGGAGTTGCATTCTGCCAACAATCTGAGTGAGCTTGTAAGGGATTTATCCCTAAAGCCTTAGGAAAAGAATGCCTTGATTTTGCCTAATGGAACCTGCAGCTGGGAAATAACTATGACACTTTGTTCCTGGATTTCTGACCAACGAAACTGTGAAATAATAAAGTTGTATTGATTGAATTAACTTTGTGGTGATTTCTTAAACCAGCAAGACAAAAATGAGATGATTTAGGCATGCAGAGCATTTTCATTTAACACCTATTACATCCAAGTATTTGTGCTAGCAACACACTAGGCAGAATGGGACAACAAAGGGAAAAAGACAACTTGGTTGTTAGTGTGCTTTTATTCTAGTGGAAATTATATACCTGTATACACATAAAAGTGTATGCACACACATATACTGAGTATATTAGGGTAACTTAAGCAATTGTCTTTAATGAATAACTAATGTGGGTCCTCAAAAGAGTGCCTTTCCTAGTGCTGTATATTTTTACAAAAAAAAATGGTACTTGTGATAAATTTATTATGTCTCAGTTGTCTTAACTTTGTAAATGTATGCACATATTTTAAAATGTTCATGAAAGATCAGAAAAGGGTAAGCTCTTTTTTATTTCCCAAAGAGCAAGCCACTCTGAGATTTCCTGGTCAAGCAGAATATTAAAGGGCTGAGTGTGGGTCTCATTAAGGCATTTGTAGAGAGATTAAGTGTAAGGTTATATTTCACTATTAAATACCAAATTCCTTTTCACCTGTAATACCCTATTATGGAATTCTGGAATAAACCAACTCAAGATCATTTTTGTTGTAGATAAAAGTGATTATGTACATATACACACATTCATTAATATTAACATTTCTGAAGAATTTTCACTTTATTTTAGTTAAATTTTTTCTTCATATGAAGAAAAGTAAATGTCTACTCTCTGCCTACTCTTCCTTCTTGCAAATGAAAAACAAAAGGAATGGACTAGATATCTATTATAGACTCTGTGAGTGTGTGTGTGGCATGCATGCCCATGCACAGGCATGCATGTGTGTGTATTCTGCCCTTAATTTTACCCTAAAGAAAAGGGATACATAATTTAAGTTTCTTTGGTGGATTGAGATGAAGCAGAAAGTGAAAAGAGAAGTTATTACTGTAGAAGGTGGGGATGTGACTGTGAATGGTCACCTACACTCTTCTGTACCTATTTCACTATGGGTCAAACCTGGTTCCTTGGTCCCCAACCTGAAGAGCAATAGATCTTCTAAAATCCTTTTGAATTAGACACCTTTTTTCACTATGCCCATCTTACTCATTAGCAGATTCTTTGGGAAAATAGTCTTTATTCTTCATTCTGCTTGAACATGAGGAAGAAGAAAAATATGGAGATATTGCAAAGCACAGCATAAAAATTCTTCGACTTTACACCAGGAATTTCACTTTTTGTGGTTGCTTTCCTCACTTAACCATTGTATGTAACATCTAATCTAGATAAACACTTTGAGATATAAACCCTGATAAAAATCAAATACAATAAAATAAAGAATAGGAAGTACATGACATTAAAAAGATAAAATTTTAAAAGTGTTCCAAATATCTTTAGTTTTCAGCTTAAAAATAGAACCATCTCTTGTAGTACATGCTAATCATTTAATAATTTGTGTGTGTGTGTATGATCCCTAAGATTTCTAGTAAGCTTTCTATAGACATTATCTTCTAATTTGAACATCATTGTACCCAACAGAATATCCTATGAAGGTACTTATTAATTTATTTGTTAATTGACTTAATTAAGTGTGCATCTTGAATATAAGAGAGTCTAAAATCAAAGTTTTCAGTATGACTTTCACAAAACCTTAGGTGGTTCATCAAGAACCCTAAATGTTCAATGAATATACCATTAATTATATGAAAAATTGTGCCTCAGCACAGGTACATGTCTTTGGAGAGAGAAGGTCAATAGTTTTCATCAGCTCTGGAAATGAGCTTTTTCCTTCAAACATAACATTATCTTGACTAACATCTGTTCGGCTCACTCTTCCAATGTAAACTTCATTGCAATGCAAACTTTGATCAACTCTATTTTTCTTGATATTATCTCTTACCAGCAGGCTGTTGCATTCTGTATCTACTTACCACTACCACCTTGGCTAGAAATCTGAGCTTCATCTACTTCAGTATTTCAACACCCCGAATCAGGCAGAATGCTCTGGAAAGGATCATCATGTGATTTGGGACGTGGAAAAAATAAATATCTCAAAACATAGCTCTCTCAACCAAACATCATCACTCAAGTATTTAAACTTTAGCATCCATCTCTATGTGTGGTTTGGGGTGAAGTTCATATTATTGATTAAAATGTAGATGTGTCATACAGCTAGGATGAACTTAACTCACTAAAAACAAAGGTTCATTATCTTTGATTAATTTATAGGGTTCCTTACTATGTGTAGAACAAGTTAAGTTTTTTAAAAAATTAATTACTGTGCAATTACATATGCACAAATCTTAGGTCGAGAGTCCCACTAATTATTACATTTATATGCACCAATGTAACCATAACTATTAAAAATGCAGAATATTTCCAAGTTTCAGAAAGATTCCTCATATCCCTCCCAGTCAGCACTCACTGTGAAGTTAACCAATGCTCTTATTTCAATAATGGAAAGTGACTTTTGCTTCAGAAGATGTTTAAGTTTAAATTAGGGTGAGGTAGTTAAGATAAATGAGGAGGGTGGGATTGGGATGTGTTTCTGGGTAGTCAGGTGTGAATCTTGGAAGGAGAAAGAAGAAATAAATGACAATTATTGCCTACTTCCCCACTCCAGAGTGTTATGGCTCAATTAACAGTGGTGGAAATATTTTATAAGGACATAATATGCTATTGAAAAATATAAGATATCTCCAACTTGCAAGCAAGTTGTACTCTAAAAGCTCTTTTATAAACTCATCACTATGAACTTAGAACATATTTTCCCATAGAAGAAACATCATAAATGTCATAAATGATGGTTAGGATCCCGGGTTACTCATATAAGCCTATATTAAGCACAGGGTATATGAAGCATTGCACATTTAAAATGAAAAATAGGTTCAAATTCACAACACATGTAATTAAGCAAAACAGAAAAAATGAATAATTGTTCCTATTTATCTTGATGTTGGTACTTTAGAAAAGTCAGGTTTTAATTAGAAAAGATACATGATACTAATTTACTAGGGGTTCAAAAGGATCTTAGTGACATTTTCAAGAACCTAGATGATGTTTTCTTTTGTTATTTTTCAAGCTTACTCTGAAAATATTATTGTTTCTCTTTATCTGATATATCTCAGTAACTAATTCTAGACCTGTATTCATTAGTGATTTATGACCATAACTAGGGGTTCAGGCTAAGACATGGTCTTGAAAGACAAGGGTCAGCGCTGCTCTGATGGCGACTTAGGCTATGAGACTCCACAAGGATATTGCTGAAGGCGCTCTCAGCTGCAGGACAGACTGCACTCAACACTCTCGTGGTCTCTCTTTCAAGGTACTGTGGACTCATACTGCAGTCTTACAACTCTCCTGACCTTCCTCAGTTCCATTTATTTGTCAGTGTTTCCTCTAATACTTTCATAATTATTTTCTTCATCACATCTTAGTGTCTACTTTTTGAAGAATTCAGAATACACAGAATAAATCTCTGTTTCAGTTATGACAGACCTGGTGGGCTACATAAGAATTAGAGAGTAGAGTATTAAAACAGATTTGTAAATTCTAGGTAGAAAAACAAAATACCAAAACAAAACAAAAGCAGTGTAAAGAATCCTTGGGTCAGGTCAAAATCATTCTAAAAGGAGAAAAATTAAAATTATTCTCTCTAAAAATTCAAATAATACAGGGATGTCCTCTTTCATCACTTCTATTCAACATTGTCCTGAAAATAGCAAGAGCAATTAGATAGCAGAGAAAAATTAAAGAATATAAATTTGAAAAGAAAAACTCAAAATATCTCTGTTTGCTGATAACATGATTCTATATCTAGAAGACTCAAGACATTCCACCAGAAAACTTCTAGAACAAATAAATGAATTCAGCAAAGTAACAGCATATAAAATAAACACCCATAAGTCAATTGCATTCCTATACATCTGATGAATCAACTAAAAGAGAAATTAGGAAAACTACCCCATTAACAATAACCTTAAAGAAAATAAAATATTTGGGAATCAATCTAACAAAAGAGGTGAAAGACCTCTACAAGGATAACTACAGAACACTAAAGAAAGAAATTGAAGAAGAATATGGAAAGAATCCCCATGTACTTGGATAGGCAGAATTAATATTGTCAAAATGATCATACTATGTACAAACCTGTAGTAATAAAAATGGCATGGTATTGGCACCAAAACAGACATGAAGATCAATGGTACAGAATAGAAGACACAGAGATAAACCCACATAAATATAGTTATCTCATACTAAATGAAGGTGCTATAAACATACACTGGAGAAAAGATAGCCTCTTCAATAAATGGTGCTGGGAAAACTGGAAATCTGTATGTAATAAAATGAAATTAGACCCCTATCTCTCACCTTGCACAAAACTCAGCTCTAAGTGAATCAAAGACCTAGGCATTATACCAGATACCCTGTGCCTTCCAGAAGAAAAAGTAGGTCCTAATCTCCATCATGTTGGCTTAGGAAATGAATTCCTCAATAAGACTCCTAAAGTGCAAAAAAAAAAATGAAGAATCAATAAATTGGATTGTATTAAACTAAAAAGCTTCTTCACAGCAAAGAAATCAATCAAGAACATGAAGAGAGAGCCTATAGAATGGCAGAAAAATTTTGTTACTTTCATCTCAGATAGACCATTAATCTCCAGGATATATAAAGAACTCAAAAATCTTAACACCAAGAAAAAAAATAACCCAATTAATAAATGGGCAAAGGTACTGAACAGGAACTTCATTGAAGAAAAAATATGAATAATCAACAAATATATGAAAAAATGTTCAACATTTCTAGCAATTAGAGAAATGCAAATTAAAACTGCAGTGAGATTCCATCTCACTCTAGTCAGAATGGCAATTATGAAGGATTCAAGTAATAATAAATGTTGGCTAGGATATGGGGGAAAAGTTACACTCATACATTGCTGATGAGATTGCAAATTGGTGTAACCACTCTGGAAAACAGTATGGAGATTCCTCGGAAAACTTGGAATGGAACCACAATTTTACTCAGTTATCCCATTTCTTGGCATGTACCCAAAGGACTTATGATCAGCATATTATAGTGATGTGGCCACATCAATTTCTGTCTCAGTCAGATTTTTTGCTGCTGTGACTATGAAACCTGACCAGAACAACTGTAGAGGCAATCCAAGATGGCGGACTAGAGGGTGACTGCATCTCCAGTCCCTCCAGAACCCAGGATTCAAGAAGGGGAGGTATTGAGAGACTCGGACTAAAATAGAGCCACGGGGTGAGTCTCCCCCATCCGGTGAAGCTTGGCCCAGGCAGCAGGCCCGGATACGGGCGGCTTATTAGAGTAGGGCAGGGCAGCTAGGGTCTTCCCCAGGCAGCCCTGCGCACTCCAGCGGTGGGCTCCTCCCACAGGGCCAGATTCTCCAGTTTCTCAGAGAAGGCCCCCCAGTGAGAGCCTTTCTGCACAGAACCAGCTCCATGTCCCTGAGCGAGCGCCACGAGCTTTGGCCCCCAGGTAGCTTCAGGGACCAGGACAGGGCAGCCAGGGACTTCCCCAAGCAGCCCGGCTCCCTCCAGTGGGAAGCACCTTTCTAGGCTAGTTTCTCAGAGCAGACCACCCAGTGAGAGCATTTCTACACAGAGCCAGCCACAAGACCCCAAGACAGTGGAGAGCTCCAACCAACAAGCAGTCTCTGGGACCAGGGCAGGACAGCCAGAGACCTCTCCAAGCAGCCCTGCCCCCTCTGGCACAGGTTTTTTCCACGGGGCAATCCAAGATGGCAGACTAGAGGGTGACTGCATCTCCAGTCGCTCCAGAACCCAGGATTCAAGAAGGGGAGGCATTGAGAGACTTGGACTAAAATAGAGCCATGGGGTGAGTCTCCCGCACCCGGTGAACCTCGGCCCGGGCGGCAGGCCCAGATACGAGTGGCTTATTAGAGTAGGGCAGGGCAGCTAGGGTCTTCGCCAGGCAGCTCTGTGCACTCCAGCGGTGGGCTCCTCCCACACGGCCAGCTTCTCGGAGCACGCCCCCCCAGTGAGTGCCTTTCCACACAGAGCCATCTCCAAGGACTAGAACCAGCAGGGAACTAAGGACAGCTTTCTTCAGAGGCACTGCATTATCAAGTTACTCCAAGACTTCAGGCTACTGAAGACTGGGAGGTGATACAATGGAGATCTACAGGGACACTAAAAGCCAGTAGAGGAAATCCGCAATATCACAGAGTCCCACTGACATCTGACCAATATGAGAAAACAAGGGAAGAAAATGTCCCAAACAAACCTAGATACAATATCAATAAAACCCAATGACAGCACAGCAGAAGAAATGTCAGAAAGGGAGTTCAAAATGTACATAATTAAAACAATCAGGGAAGCAAACAAGGAGATGAAAGAGCAGATGCAGGCATTGAAGGAGGAGATGAAAGAGCAAATGCAGGCATTAAATGATTGCACCAATCAACAGTTAAAAGAGCAAATACAGGAAGCAAGAGATCATTTCAATAAAGAGTTAGAGATATTGAAAAAAAACCAAACAGAAATCCTTGAAATGAAGGAAACAATAAACCAAGTTAAAAACTCCATAGAAAGCATAACCAATAGGATAGACCACCTGGAAGACAGAGCCTCAGATATTGAAGACAAAATATTTAATCTTGAAAACAAAGTTGACCAAACAGGAAAGGTGGTAAGAAATCATGAACAGAATCTACAAGAATTATGGGATAGCATGAAAAGGCCAAATTTAAGAATTATTGGGATTGAGGAAGGCCTAGAGAAACAAACCAAAGGAATGAACAATCTATTCAATGAAATAATATCAGAAAATTTCCCAAATCTGAAGAATGAAATGGAAAACCAGGTACAAGAGGCTTATAGGACTCCAAATATACAAAATTACAACAGACACACAACAAGGCACATTATGATGAAAATACCTAACATACAAAATAAAGACACAATTTTAAAGGCCGCGAGAGAACAGAATCCAATTACATTCAGGGGGAAACCAATAAGAATATCAGCAGATTTTTCAAACCAGACCCTAAAAGCTAGAAGGGCCTGGAACAACATTTACCAAGCCCTGAAAGAAAACGGATGCCAACTAAGAATCTTATACCCAGCAAAACTTACTTTCAGATTTGACGATGAAATAAGATTCTTCCATGATAAACAAAAGCTAAAGTAATTTACAAAAAGAAAGTTGGCATTACAGAACATTCTCAACAAAATATTTCATGAGGAAGAGATGAAAAACAACGATGCAAATCAGCAACGGGAGGAACTAGCCTAAAGGAATAGCCAAATAAAGGAGAAACCAAATCATGTCAAAATACAAAAATGAGTCCAATGACTGGGAATACAAATCATATCACAATAATAACCATGAATATTAATGGCCTGAACTCATCAATCAAAAGACATAGACTGGCAGATTGGATTAAAAAGAAAAATCCAACAATATGCTGCCTTCAAGGGACTCATCTCATAGAAAGTGATACCCACAGACTAAAGATGAAAGGATGGGAAAAAACATATCATGCACATGGACACAGCAAAAAAGCTGGAGTATCCATCCTCATTTCAGATAATGTGGACTTCAAACCAAAACTAGTCAGAAGGGATAAAGAAGGACATTACATACTGCTTAAGGAAAGCATAAATCAGCAAGACATAACAATCATAAATATCTATGCCCCGAACATTGGCTCATCCATGTACGTCAAACAAATCCTTCTCAATTCCAGAAATCAAATAGACAACAACACGATAATACTAGGTGATTTTAACACACCTCTCTCACCACTTGATAGATCTTCCAAACAAAAATTGAATAAAAAAACCATAGATCTTAATAACACAATCAACAATTTTGACTTAATCGACTTGTATAGAATATACCATCCAACAAAGAATGAATACACTTTCTTCTCAGCAGCACATGGATCCTTCTCTAAACTAGACCATGTTTTATGCCACAAAGCTACTGTTAGCAAATACAAGAAGATATACTATCTTGTACTCTATCAGATCATAATGGATTGAAATTAGAAATAAATGACAGAATAAAAAACAGAAACTTCTTGAATTCCTGGAGATTAATAATACACTATTATATGATGAATGGATAACAGAAGACATCAGGAGGGAAATAAAAAAATTCTTAGTAGTAAACGAGAACAAAGACACATCATATCAAAATCTCTGGGACACTATGAAAGCAGTACTTAGAGGAAGATTTATTTCATGGGGCACATTCAACAAAAGACGTAAAAATCAACAAATAAACGACTTAACACTACAGCTCAAAGCCCTAGAAAAAGAAGAGCAGACCAACACCAAAAGTAGTAGAAGACAGGAAATAGTTAAAATCAGAGCCGAAATCAACGAAATTGAAACAATCGGAAAAATTAACAAAATAAATAGTTGGTTCTTTGAAAAAAATAAACAAAATTGATAAACCCTTAGCCACACTAACAAAGAGAAAGAGGGAGAAAACTCAAATTACTAAAATTCGGAATGAACAAGGAAATATCACAACAGACATGAGTGAAATACAAAACATAATTAGAAGCTATTTTGAAAATCTATACTCCAACAAAACAGAAAACCTCGAAGACATCAACAAGTCTCTAGAGACATACAAATTACCTAAACTGAACGAGGAAGACATACAAAACTTAAATAAATCGGTTTCAAGCAATGAAATAGAAAAGGTCATCAAAAGCCTACCAACAAAGAAAAGTCCTGGACCAGATGGGTTCTCAGCCGAGTTCTACAAAACCTTTAAAGAAGAGCTCATTCCAATACTCCTCAAAGTATTCCATAAAATAGAAGAGAGGGAACCCTCCCAAACTCATTCTATGAAGCCAATATCACCCTGATACCTAAACCAGACAGAGACACATCGAGAAAAGAAAATTTCAGACCAATATCTTTAATGAACATTGATGCAAAAATTCTCAACAAAATTTTAGCAAATTGCATACAAAAATATATTTAAAGGATAGTGCACAACGATCAAGTGGGTTTTATCCCAGGGATGCAAGCTTGGTTCTAAAAATGTCATTCACCATATCAACAGACTAAAAGTTAAGAATCACACGATCATTTCAATAGATGCAGAAAAAGCATTCGATAAAATACAGCATCCCTTCATGCTCAAAACACTAGAGAAAATTGGGGAAGTGGGAACATTCCTTAACATTGTAAAGACCATCTGCGCTAAGCCCATGGCCAATATCATTCTAAATGGTGAAAAACTGAAAGCATTCCCCCTAAAAACTGGAACAAGGCAGGGATTCCTTCTTTAACCACTTCTATTCAACATCGTTCTTGAGACTCTAGCCAGAGCAATTAGACAAACCAAAGAAATTAAAGGGATACGAATTGGAAAAGAAGAACTCAAAGTATCTCTGTTTGCTTATGAAATGATTCTATATTTAGAGGAACCTGGAAATTCCACCAGAAAACTCTTAGAACTCATAAGTGAATTCAGTAAAGTAGCAGTTTACAAGATCAATGCTCATAAATCCAATGCATTTTTATAAGTGATGAATCTTCAGAAATAGAAAACTACGCCATTCACAATAGCATCGAAAAAAATAAAATACTTGGGAATCAATCTCACAAAGGAAGTGAAAGACCTCTACAATGAGACCTACAGAACACTAAAGAAAGATATTGAAGAAAACCTTAGAAGATGGAAAGATCTTTCATGTTCTTGGATAGGCAGAATTAATATTGTCAAAATGGCCATACTACCTAAAGTGCTATACAGATTCAATGCAATTCCAATTAAAATCCCAATGATGTACCTTACAGAAATTAGAGCAAGCAATTATGAAATTCATCTGGAAGAATAAAAAACCCAGAATTGCTAAAGCAATCCTCAGTAGAAAGATGGAAGCAGGGGTTATTGCAATACCAGATCTTCAACTCTATTACAAATCAATAGTAACAAAAATGGTATGGTATTGGTACCAAAATAGACAGGTAGATCAATGGTAAAGAATAGAGGACATGGACACAAACTCAAGTAAATACAATTTTCTCATACTAGACAAAGGTGCCAAAAATATGCAATGGAGAAAAGGTAGCCTCTTCAACAAATGAAGAAAACTGGGAAAACTGGAAAACCATATGCAACAGAATGAAATTAAACCCTATCTCTCACCCTGCACAAAACTCAACTCAAAATGGATCAAGGACCTCAGAATCAGACCAGATTCCCTGCATCTTATAGAAGAAAAAGTAGGTCCAAACCTTCAACTCGTTGGCTTAGGACCAGACTTCCTCAACAGGACTCCCATAGCACAAGAAATAAAAGCAAGAATCAACAACTGGGATAGATTCAAACTAAAAAGCTTTCTCTCAGCAAAGGAAACTATCAGTAATGTGAAGAGAGTCTACAGAGTGGGAGAAAATCTTTACCACTCATACTTCAGATAGAGCACTAATTTCCAGAATATATAAAGAGTTCAAAAAACTCTACACCGAGAATGCAAATAATCCAATCAACAAATGGGCTAAGGAATGAACAGACCTTTCACAGAAGAAGATCTACAAGTGATCAACAAATATATGAAAAAATGTTCAACATCTCTAGTAATAAGAGAAATGCAAATCAAAACTATCCTAAAATTCCATCTCACCCCAATTAGAATGGTGATTATTAAGAACACAAGCAACAATAGGTGCTGGCGAGGATGTGGGGAAAAAGGTACACTCATACATGGCTGGTGGGATTGCAAATTAGTGCACTCTGGAAAGCAGTATGGAGATTCCTCAGAAAGCTTGGAATGGACCCACCATTTGACCCAGCTATCCCACTCCTTGGCCTATACCCAAAGGACTTAAAATCAGCATACTACAGAGATACAGCCACATCAATGTTCATAGCTGCTCAATTCACCATAGCCAGACTGTGGAACCAACCTAGATGCCATACAGTTGATGAATGGATAAAGAAACTATGGCATATATATACAATGGAATATTACTCTGCCATGATGAATGATAAAATTATGGCATTTGCAGGCAAATGGATGAAATTGGAGAATATCATGTGAAGTGAGATATGCCAGTCTCAAAAAACTAAAGGACGAATGTTCTCACTGATAAGCGGATGAGGACATATAAGGGGGGGTAGGAGGGGTTAGCATTAGGGTTAGGGTTAGGTTTAGGGTTAGGGATAAGGAGGGTGGTAAGAATGGAGGAAGGAAGGACTGTATAGAGGGAAAAGAGGGGTGGGAGGAAGGGAAAAAATAACAGAATGAATCAAACAACATTGCCCTATATAAATTTATGATTACACAAATGGTATGCCTTGACTCCAGGTACAAATACAGAAACAACATGTATCCCATTTTTTTAAATAATAAAAAAAAAAAACAACTGTAGAGGAGGAAAGTTTATTTGAAGGCTCACAGTTTCAGAGGTTTTAGTCCATAGAAGGTTGTCTCTGTTCTTTGAGTGAGGCTCAGGTGAAGTTGAACATCCTGATGGGAGAGTGTGGCAGAGGTAAGCAGTTCCAGGAAGCAGAGAGAGAAGTCTCCACTTGCCAGATAAAGTATATAACCCAAAGCAATGTTCCTAATTCCCACATCCTCCAGGAACATGCTACCACTTCAGTTACCATTCAATTAATCCCTATTTGGGAATTAATTCACTGATTGGGTTAAGGCTGTAACCCAATCATTTCTCCTCCAAACTCTCTTGCATTGTCTCACACATGCGCTTTTGGGAGATCCTAATATCCAAACCATAGCAATGTTCATAGCAATTCAATTCACAATAGCTAAGCTACAGAACCAATCTAGGTGCCCTTCAATAAATGAATGGATAAAGAAAGTGTGGTACATATACATAATAGAATATTACTCAACCATAAAGAAAAATAAAATTATGGCATTTTCTGGTAAATGGATGAAATTGGAGGCTATCATGTTAAGTGAAATAAGCCAATCCCAAAAAACTAAAGGCTAAATGTTATCTCTGATATGCAGATGCCTACTTACAATGGTGGGAGGGTAGGGGAGGAGGAGTGGAGGTTCACCTGAATGGATGGGGGAATAGGGGAAAGGAAGTGGGGATTTGTATGGGAAAGACAGTACAATGAATCAGATATAAGTTTCCTATATTCATATATGAATAGACGACCAGTGTAACTCCACATCATGTACAATCACAAGAATGGGAAGCTATACTCATATATGTATGATATGTCAAAATACATTCTACTGTCATGTATAACTAAAAAGAAGAAACACATTTTTTAAAAGTCAGCTATGAAAATAAATTAACACAATATCTTTCTATAAAAAAAAAAAAAAAGAAGAAGAAGAAGAAGAATCCTTGGGTCTTCTTTTGCCGAATCTAGGGAGTAAGGAAATTGTCAAGGATATGAGCAGAGTAAGAAATCAGAAAAAAAGAGTGTGAATTTCCATGGGCATATGTCCATTGTTTTGTCTGCCAAGAAATTAAGCAAGACAGCAGGTGGGTGGAATGTAGTTTGAGCAGAAAAGATCATAACTCTGAGAGGTATGTATAAGAAGAAGAAATTTTAAAAAGAACATAATAGATTACATTAGGAGTGTAGGGATAGTTGAGAACTTCTTAAAGCAGATTTTTATTTTTATACTTGAATCTCAAATCAGAGAAAAAGGTTCACATTCTGGAAAAGGATCATGGTTAATGTGTTCTTTGTCAGTGGAGAGTGTACGTTTATCTTCTATAGGGCATTTTTTTTAAACAGGCATTCTTCTAGGGCTTAAGATAATTAACAAAAGGCAATCTTCACAAGGACGAGTTTAACATAAGAAAAATTTCTAATACTAGAAATGAAATTTATGTCACTTTCTGTGTTTCTACTGTCACTGTTCTGAACTGCACATAAGATTTGGTCAAGGTGACCCTGCAATTTTTTTTGTGTGTGTGTACTGCATACCCAAATTATAAATTAAAGTCTAAGCATCCAACAGTTTTGCTTACTTGCTCCTCAGCTTCCACAGAGGAAAACCTTATGTTTTGGTGTTCTTTGCCTTCATGATGTGATTCCTTTGCTGGAAAACAGTCACTGGGGATACAAATGGTAAGTTTTATTGAAGTATAGTTGGAAGCTGTGAGGGAGATGCATTAATAACGATTTCCAGAGGAAATGCTTTGGCCATACACAGTTCCCCTTGAGAACTCCTAAATATATACTTCAAGGGAACCAATAAGAATCAAATCCACACCCTGTCCAGTTCCTTGTTGTTTGTTTATTTCCCATGTGGGATCATCAATTTTGTTTGTCTGCATTAATTTCACCTGGAAGCTAACCCCTGCATTCTACAGAGTTGTCATTGAGAGTTTCTCTTAAACTAATGAAGATCATAACTTGTTCTCCCTTAAAATTAGACCTTTCTTCAACTTAGATTCCCTGACCATGGATAAGTTCTCAATTCTAATTAGAACAATGTTTCTAGGCACCATGATCTTTTTTTGTATCACTGTAAGAATCTACCATCTAAAAAGTAACAAAGCAATGTAGCTAATAAGCCAATATGGAAAATGTGGAATCCTAAAAACCATTAATCCAAATGAAGACAGGAAAAGAGGTCAGAAGGAACAGAAGAGAATTGGAATGAAAAGGAATCCAATAACAAAAAAGAAGTGAACTCAACCATATCAATTACATAAAAGGTTAATAGAGTAAAAACCTTTCTCAAAAACCAAGATTGCCCAAGTAAATTAAAATTAAGACCTAAAATTATACTATCTATAGAAAACAAAATTTAACATTATGAACAGAGATAAATTCTAGAAAAATGTGAAAAATATATGCCTTTGAAAATAGTAATCATTAGATAGTTAGGGTGGCTCTATGGTATTAGCTACAGTTGATTTCAGGATCAGAAACATCAACAGAGATGAAGAAGAAAATTTGATAAAATGAAAAAAATATTAAGACTACTTCTCTGTCTCTCCTTCTGGAGAGGCCTGCTTCTCCTTTGAAAGTATTTTCCTTATTTTGCCTCCAAAGACATCTAACTCTTAAGAGAGTCCTTATTCCCTGCTTTCTTAAGTAAATCTGTGTCTTGGAAATAAAAAGAGGATACATAACAATCCAAAATGTTTATGTACATTTTACAAGGCCTCAGATAGATAAAATAGACCAAACCTAAGAATTCTAAAAGTACAAATGAACAAATCTGTAATTATAATCAGGGGTTTCTACATTCACTTCTCAGCATTGATAGATGTATACTGAAAATCATTAAGGATATAGAAAGTTTGAATAACTCTATCAAACAACCTGAATTTGTTGATATTTTTAGAGCTTACATGTAGCAATTACATGATAAATATTCTGTTCAAGAAGATACCCTCATAAAGATAGATTGTATGGTGGGTTATTAACAAATCTCCATAAGTTAAAAAAACTAAAATCTTACATGATATGTTTTCTTATAATGATGAAAATGAAACATGACAAAAATAAATTACCTAGAAGATCCAACAATATTTTGAAAATAATCCATAAACTTTTAACAATTGATGGATCTAAATTTGCAAGTGAATTATAACTTGTAAATGGCAATGAAAATACAGATTAAAATTGTGAGATGTAGGTAATGCAGTGTTTCAAAGAAAGGTAAAACTTTAAATGTATATATTAGAAAGATGGAAAGTCAAAAGTCAGTAGCATACAATTACAACTTAGGAAGTTACACAATAAAGAGCAGAGTAAATAAAAAATAAGTGGAAGAAAGACCTTAATAAAAATAAGAGCAGAAACTTATTAAACGAAAACCAGAATAATAGTAGGAAAAAAAAATCAGTGAAACCAAGAGTTCATCCTTTGAAGATACCAATATATTTAAGAACCTCTATTCAGTATGATCAAAAAAAGCAAGAAGATACAAATTAATAATATTATAATTGAGAGTACATCACTACAGATATTATAATATTCAATGATAACACAGAACCATTGTAAAAACATATTGATTATAAAATTGTAAAAGCAATTGTAAAAACAATTTGATTATTATTAAAAGGCAGAATGAAACTTTCTTACAGGACTTAAAGGACTGAATCTGGCTGAGAAAATGTAGAAAAATCTGAATAGTACTATTACTACTAAGTAATTGAATTCACTATCAAAAACATTCTGAAGTAGTACCTTTAAGTTGACAGTGCTTTAATGGTGAATTCTATCAGATATTTAAGGAAGCAATAATAATCATCCTACACAAACTCTTGCATAAATTGGGGGCGGGGAGCAATTATTTCCCAACTCCTATCAAGAGACCCATATTAAGCTGACACCAAATCCACAGCTGCTGTCTATGGATTGAGAATTCTGAAACCGTGAGTCCATAAATAAACCTTTCCTCCTCTACAGTTCTGATCAGGTCCTTTTATCACAGTGGCAAAAAAAACTGACTAACATACATTAAAAAATATAATACCTCAAAACTGAATAAGGTTTGCATGGGAAGGCAAGGTTCATTTAACATCCAAAAATAAATCATTATGATTCTGCATATTAATAAAGTAAAACAATAAAAATATATGTTAATTTCAATAGATGCAGAAAACATTTCAGATAATCAATACTCATTCATTATAAAAGCAAACTCTCACCAAACAAAAAAAATTAAAAAGCTGCTTCAACCTGATTATGATGATCTCTGAAAAAGGCATAACTAACACACTCACCAACGATATGCTTAATGAAATCCAAGTTCAGGAACCAGACAAAGATTTATTCAGCACCAACACTTACCATCAGTTCTATTCAGTGAACTTTGGCAAGGTTAACAAGCAAAAAATCATAAATATGGAAAAGCAAGAAATAAAACTCTCTGAAGAGGACATGATTGTATACATAGAAAAGTGCATAAAACTACAAACATTCCAGTAAAACTAAATGAAGGTTATCAGTGTTGCATATATAATATCAGTAGAGATAAGTCAATTGCATTTTGTATACTTGATAAGAGTATTAGTGTAAGAAATTTTAATTTCAACACTATTATGGTATCAAGAAAAATAAAGTACTGAGGAATGCATTTAGAAATTCTGTGCATGACTTACACTCTGGTAAGTACAGAACTTGACAAAGGTAAATAAACACCACACAAAGCCATGGGTTATAAAAGAATAAATTGACTTGAACAAAAGAAAAAATTTTATTTTAAAGGCAGTTAAGAAAATAAAACTGGCAAGCTATTGACTGAGAAAAACATTCACAATGCTTTTATCTGACAAAGGACTTCTAAATATATAGAAAACATTTATATCTCCAAAAGAAGATAAACAATATCGTTAAAAATGAGGCAACTATTTGAGCAGATATTTCCCAAAAGAAACTATACAGGGAGATAAGCAAATGGCCAATAAGTACATTAAAATGTGTTCAAGTCATGTCATTATGGAAATGCAAACTTAATCCACAATTAGATATACCCACTAGGCTAAGTCAAAAGGACTGATCATAACAAGTGTTGACAATAGTATAGAAGAAAAGAAACTTTCATGTTTTGCTGGTGGGAATGCAAAATGTTAGTGTCACTGTGAAAAACAGCATGGAAGTTCCTTATGAAGGTTAAATCAAAATTTACCAGGTAAGCCAGCAGTTCTACTCATAGGTATTTACCTAAGAAAAATGAGAGGACGTGTTCAAATAAATATTTCTAGTCAACTCTTCATAGCAGAATTATTTGTAATACACAGAACATTAATATAAAATGGGAGTAAATATTTATAATATATGTATCGTATTAATACATATTGAGAACATGTAGATAACTCCACAAGACAATAACAAAAGACAAACACTCAATAAAAATGACCAAAAGATTTTAATAACCCTCATGAAAGTAAATGTTTTATGACCACAAAACATATAAAGAAGTGCTGAACATGTTTAGCCAAATGGAGAAGTGCATTTGAAATTACAATAATATATTGTTCCAAACTTAGTAAAAGAATTAAAAAGAAATAATAACAAAACAAAATTGATGATGTTAATGTTGACAAATATGTGAGGAAATAGAATTCTCATACATTGTTTATGGGATGCAAAATGGCATAACAACTTTGGAAAGCACACTTAGCAAATATCCAGGAATTCTACTCCACACCTAACTAAGCAAGGAACAATATTCACTGAAACACAAAGACATGTATATAGCATCTTTCTTCATAATAGGACCAAAATGGAAACAACTCAAATGTTCCTTAATGGGAGATTGATAAAATAATCAAAGTATATTTACATAATGATATACAGACTAGGTGGATTTGAAATACACTGAGAAAAAAGTCAGAAATAAAATAACACACATATAATTTATTCCTACAAAGTTCATGAATAGGCAAAATTATTGTTTGATGACACATCAGAATAGCATATTACTATGAAAGGTAAAGATTTATAGAACAAGATAGGAGGGAACTACTTAAAGTGATGACTTAAGATTCTGTATCTTAATTAGGGTAGTACTGTATGCATTTATAAAAATTCATCAAAACGTTCCACTTAAATCTGAGTATTTTATTGTAGACAAACTTTACTCCATAAAAGATTTTTTAAAGTAGGAATAATAATAATAATAGCAGTTAGCATTTGAGTCTTCATAGTATACCTTTCACTGTGTATTTGAAGGAGTTAAAATTTAAGTGCCCATAATTAAAGCACAGAATCTGTAGTCTAGCAAATGAACTTAGAAAAAGAAACAAAGAGGGACAGGCCTGAGGCCTGAACATACCTAAACAAGCCTAAAATAAGACTGCCAGATCATCAAAAACTAACTGGCCATGGAGGATAAACAATCTCCACAAGGCCGTGGACCATCTGGTGTCACCCACTTTCCCCCTTCTTCCCTTTTCTTTAAGGTAAACTTGACCCCTGCTAACCAAAATAAACTGCCCTACCACATTGCTGGAATGTCAATTTGCACGTACTACTTGCTGATGTAATCAATGTAGTCATGTGCCCGCTTATGTTTGAATCAGCCAATTATGTGTACCCGCGCCAAACTCCCTAACTTTTCCTATATAAACCCCTGATTTCTGAGCCTCGTGGTCAACTCCTCTATCTCCTGCGTGAGATATGTGTTGGCCCGGAGCTCCGTTATTAAAGTGCCTCGTGCTTTTGCATCAAGCCGGTCTCTCGTGTTTCCTGGAGCGCGCCATCCTGAGACTCGAGTAAGGGTCTTCCTTTTGGGGGGTCCTACATATTAAGCTTTTATTATTTTAACTGATATGATTTGAACTTCAACTTTATGAGGTTTTTATTATGATTATTTATTATTTTCAGATGATCAAACTGAGGATTGAAGAAATTCAATGATTTTCCCTAGTCCATACAATTAGTAAATGTTAAAAATCACAAATAGAACCCATATGGCCCAGATCTCCGAATATAAATTCCAAGCTATAATGCTGTATTGCCTCTTGAAAGAAATTCGGACTAATACAAAAAATAAAATTCAATAGTAGATAAGAATAAAAAAATGGCACATCTCTCCATTTATTCTACCTATTAACTATGAATAGTTTTTTTGATTTTGAGAAGAAAATTTTGTGTGTGTGTGGGTGTGGGTGTGGGTGTGCATGTGTGTATTTTAAATTTATTTTTATTTTCTCCTAGCTTCACTGGGATATATATGACAAATAAAATTATATATATTTACAATGTAAATGTGAAGTTTTGACATATGTATACACTGAAATGATTAAATCAAAACTGATTAACCTAGCCATCACCTTACATATTTATAATTTGGGGGAGAGAGAACCTTTAAGATTTATTGTCTTAGCAATTTTCTAGAAACAATACATTATAATTAATGATAATTGCTAGGCTATAAATAGATCTCCAGAATTTATTCATCCTGACTTTTGTGCCCTTTGACCCATATCTCCCCACCTTCTCCTCCTTTTAGCTTCTGACAATCACCATTTTACTCTCTGCCTGTATGGAATTTAACTTCTTCTCTGAGTTTGACTTGCTTCTATGAAATTCTACAAATAATTGAGAACCTGGAATATGCATCTTTCTTTATGACTGGCTTATTTCATGTAGAATAATGCTGTCCAGCTTCATCCATGTTGTCACAAACAATAGAATTTCCTTCTTTTATATGGTTAAAGACTATTTCATACACAAACCACATGCATGTGTGCATGTGTTTGTGTGTGTGTGTGTGTGTGTATCACATTTTGTTTTGGTGCATTATAATTATACATAATAGTGGGATTCATCATGCCAAATCCACAAAATCACATACAGAATTTAATTTTTATCATTCCCCAATAATTTCCTATAACCCTTCCTATCCTACTCATGATCCGTTTGGTCTACTCTACTCATCTTTCTTCTATTGGGCTCTCCCTCTGTTGTTATTATTATTATTTTAATTACTGTATCATAATTTTATATAAAAGAGGGATTCATGTAATATTTTCTTTATCTACTCATCTGTGATGAACACTTAGGTCAGTTCCAGATGTTGGTTATTGTGAATATTTTTTGAGAAACCTCCATATTATGCTCCATATTGAGTGTATCAATCTTCATTCCTACCAACAGTGTGCAAGTTTTGCCTTTTCTTCATACTTTTTCCAACATGTATCTCATGTCCTTTTGTTAATAGCCATCCTGACAAATGTGAGGTGATATTTTGCTGTCGTTTTGATCTGCATTGCCCTGAAAATTAAAGATATTGAGATTTTTTTCATGTACTTATATTTAGGTTTTGATCCATTTTAAGTTGGTTTCTCATATGTGCTATTATATAATGGTCCAATTTCACTCTACTGCATATAGTTACCCAGTTTTTCCAGCACCATTTATTGAAGAACGTGTCCTTTTCTCATAATGTGTTCTTGGCATCATCATAGACGATAATTGACCATAAATTTATTTCTGAACTTTCTATTCTGTTCTACTGGTCAGTTTGTCTGTTTTATGCCAGTAACATGCTGTTTTGATTACTATAACAAACTGGCATACTTTGAAATCAAGTCTTCCTTTTAGTTGGTTTTATTCAAAATCAATTTGTCTATTTGGGTTCTTTTGTGATTCCAAATATATTTTAAGATTATTTTTCCATTTCTGTGAAAAATGTCATAGTTATTTTTATAGATTTCTTTGAGTCTATAGATAGTAATAATTAATTCTTCCAATTAATAAAAGTAGGATAACTTTTCATTTATTTTTGTCTTCAATTTCTTTCATCAATATTTTGAAGATTTTGGAGGTTAGTTTTATCTCCTTGGTTAAATTCATTCCCTCTTTTATTTTCTGCTTTAATGAGATTATATTAATTTCTCCTTTTAGATATTTCCTTATTAATTTGTAGAAAATTGCTAATATCTATGTTAATTTATATATTACCATTTTATTAAATTTGTTTATTCTAATAATTTTTATGAAGTCTTCACATTTTTGTATATCTGAGATCACATCATATGCAGAGTAAATATATTTCTTCCTTTACAATTTAGATGCTTTTTTTGTCTTTTGATTCATTGTACACAAATGGGATTCAACTGTTGTTTCTCTGGTTGTACATGAAGTAGAGTCACACCATTTGCATAATCATAATGATGTTTGTCTCATTCTGTTGTTTTTCCTTCATTCCATCCACCCATCCCCACCCCTCTTTTTCCTCTATACAATCCATCCTTCCTCCATTCTTGCCTCCCTCCCACCCCCCACCCCCATTATGTATCATCATCCACTTTGCAGAGAGATCATTTGGAACTGACTTATTTCACTTAGTATGATATTCTTCAACTGCATCCATTTACCTGCAAATGCCATTATTTTATTCTTTATGACTGAATAATATTCCATTGTGTATATATACCACAGTTTATTTATTCATTCATCTAATGAAGGGCATCTAGGTTGATTCCACAATCTAGCTACTGTGAATTGAGCAGCTATGAACATTGATGTGGCTGCATCACTGTAGTATGCTGATTTTAAGTCCTTTGGGTATAGGCCAAGGAGTGGGATAACCGGGTCAAATGGTGATTCCATTCCAAGTTTTCTAAGGAATCTCCACACTGCTTTCCAGAGTGGCTGCAACAATTTGCAACCCCACCAGCAGTATGCCGGGGTCTTAAGCCCCCTTGCTCTTCTCCACCAGCGACAAGGGAAGGGGACACTCCCCAACAAGGTCAGACCAGGATAGGTAGGGCAGGCTGACTGACCGCTCGCTCCCAGCCCTCCGAGCGAGGACAATCAGATGCATCAGGGAGACCAGTCACAGCTGGAACTCATTTATTGAGGAAATCACACAGCTTTTATATAGGGTGGGGGGCTAGGTGGGAACCAATCAGCTTAAAGGTCAGCAAGGCATGGGGTGTTCACGCAGGCTAGAGTCCCAAAGGACTTTATGGCAAGTACGAGCTGATCATGTTCGCGGAACTGTTGTTAACCAATCCCTGATGGTGGTCCAATTCATCGTCATTAACTATTGAAACCGCCTTTGAGGCCTTGATCTTGCTCACTCGCCAGGGAGTAAGGAGTCAGCCTGAGTTAGTTAATGTGTCATTAGTCCCAACAGCAATATTTGAGTGTGCCTTTTCCCCCACATCCTCACCAACACATATTTGTTGCTTGTATTCTTGATAATAGACATTCTAATTGGGGTGAGATGAAATCTTAGGGTAGTTTTGATTTGCTAGAAGCTTTTAAAAAATTTTTGTTGCTTAATTGCTCTCGCAAGTGTTTCCAATGCATATTGATATAAGAGGCAAGTGTAAGCAGTTTTGCCTTATTCCAGATCTTAGAGGAAAGAACACTTTTCACTAGTGAGTATGAATGTTAGCTGTTAATAGGTCACATGTGATCTTAATAACATTGAGCTACATGTTGAATGATCCTTTTAATGTACTATCTAAGTTAACTTAAATAACTGCTAGTATTTTGTTGAGGATATTTACATCCATGTTCATCAAGAATGTTGCCTTATGGGATTCTTTCTTTGTGGTATCTTTGCATGGTTTTGCTATCAGGGTGATGGTTGACTCACAAAAAGAGTTTGGATTTAATTTCCATTTTTCTGAAGAGTTTAAGAAGAATCAATATTAATTCTTCTTTAAATGTTTGGTATAATTAACATTTGAAGGCATCTGGTTCAGTGCTTTATTTTGTTAGGAAATATTTGATTACTGATTTAATCTTATTTTTATTTGTCTTGCTTTCTCTTTATTTTTTATCCAGTCTTGGTAGATTGTATGTTCCTAAATATTTATTCTCTTTTTGTAGGTTACGTAATTTGTTTGCATAAAAGTTTTCAATATAATCCTTTATAATTTCTTAAAAGAATTTTTGTGAGAAGATCCAAGATGGCGGACTAGAGGGTGACTGCATCTCCTGTCGCTCCAGAACTCAGGATTCAAGAAGGGGAGGTATTGAGAGACTCGACCAACATAGAGCCACGGGGTGAGTCTCTCCCATGGGGTGAAACTCCACCTGGGCAGCAGGCATGGAGAGTGGGCAGCTTCTCAGAGCAGGGCAGGGCAGCGAGAGTCTTCCCCAAGCAGCTCTGTTTCCTCCCACGCCAGGCGCAATCCACAGCCAGCTCCTTGGAGCAGGCCTGCCCAGTGAGAGCTTTTCCGCACAGAGCCAACTCCAAGCCCTGAACCCAGCAGCGGGCCCGCCCTCAGGCATCTTCTCGAATGAGGGCAGGGCAGCGAGAGTCTCCCCAAAGCAGCCCTGCTCCCTCCCACGGCAGGTCAGGTCCACAGCCAGGTTCTCAGAGCAGGCCCGCCCAGTGAGAGCTTTTCCACACAGAGCCAACCCCAAGCCCTGGACCCAGTGGCTGACCCCAGGCTGCAGGTGGCTTCAGGACCAGGGCAGGGCAGCGAGAGGCTTTCCAGAGCAGCCCGGCTCCCTCAGGCAGGGGCAGGCCCTGTCTATAGCCAGCTTCTAGGAACAGGCCCACCTAGTGAGAGAATTTCCACCCAGAACCAGCCCCCAGCCCTGGACCCAGTAGCGAGCAAGGGGCAGTTTTCTTCAGAAGCACTGCACTATCAAGTTATTCCAAGACTTCAGGCTACTGAAGGCTGGGAGGTGATATACTGGAAATCTATAGGTACACTATAAGCCAATAGGGGAAATCTGCAATATCTCAGAGTCCCACTGATATCTGACCAATATGAGAAAACAATGAAGAAAGTGTCCCAAACAAACCTAGATACACTATCAATAAAACCCAATGACAGCACAGCAGAAGAAATGTCAGAAAGGGAGTTCAAAATGTACATAATTAAAATAATCAGGGAAGCAAACAAGGAGATGAAAGAGCAACTGCAGGCATTGAAGGAAAAGATGAAAGAGCAAATGCAGGCATTAAATGATCACACCAATCAACAGTTAAAAGAGCAAATACGGGAAGCAAAAGATCACTGCAATAAAGAGTTTGAGATACTGAAAATAAAACAAACAGAAATCCTTGAAATGAAGGAAACAATAAACCAAATTAACTCTGTAGAAAGCATAACCAATAGGATAGAACACCTGGAAGACAGAAACTCATACATTGAAGACAAAATATTTAATATTGAAAACAAAATTGACCAAACAGAGAAGATAGTAAGAAATCATGAACAGAATCTACAAGAATTATGGGATATCATGAAAAGGCCAAATTTAAGAATTATTGGGATTGAAGAAGGCTTAGAGAAACAAACCAAAGGAATAAACAATCTATTCAATGAAATAATATCAGAAAATTTCCCAAATCTGAAGAATGAAATGGAAAACCAAGTACAAGAGGCTTATAAGGACTCCAAATATACAAAATTACAAGACCTACACCAAGGCACATTATTATGAAAATACCTAACATACAAAATAAAGACAGAATTTTAAAGGCTGTGAGAGAAAAGAATCAAATTACACTCAGGAGGAAACCAATAAGAATATCAGCAGATTTTTCAATCCAGACCCTAAAAGCTAGAAGGGCCTGAAACAACATTTACCAAGCCCTAAAAGAAAACAGATGGCAACCAAGAATCTTATACCCATAAAACTTACTTTCAGAGTTGACAACGAAATAAGATGCTTCCATGATAAACAAAAGCTAAAGGAATTTACAAAAAGAAAGCCTGAATAACAGAACATTCTCAGCAAAATATTCCATGAGGAAGAGATGAAAAACAACGATGCAAATCAGCAACGGGAGGAACTAGCCTAAAGGAATAGCCAAATAAAGGAGAAACCAAATCAGGTCAAAAAACAAAAATGAGTCAAATGACTGGGAATACAAATCATATCACAATAATAACCATGAATATTAATAGCCTGAACTCATCAATAAAAAGACATAGACGGGCAGATTGGATTAAGAAGAAAAATCCAACAATATGCAGCCTTCAAGAGACTCATCTCATAGAAAGTGATACCCACAGACTAAAGGTGAAAGGATGGGAAAAAACATATCATGCACTTGGACACAGCAAAAAAGCTGGAGTATCCATCCTCATTTCAGATAATGTGGACTTCAAACCAAAACTAGTCAGAAGGGATAAAGAAGGACATTACATACTGCTTAAGGGAAGTATGAATCAGCAAGACATAACAATCATAAACATCTATGCCCCGAACATTGGCTCATCCATGTACATCTAAAAAATCCTTTTCAATTCCAGAAACCAAATAGACCACAACACAATAATACTAGGCAATTTTAACACACCTCTCTCACCACTTGATAGATCTTCCAAACAAAAATTGAATAAAGAAACCATACATCTCAATAACACAATCAACAATTTAGACTTAACAGACATTTATAGAATATATCATCCAACAGAGAACGAATACACTTTCTTCTCAGCAGCACATGGATCCTTCTCTAAAATAGACCATATTTTATGCCACAAAGCTACTGTTAGCAAGTACAAGAAGATAGAGATACTACCTTGTATTCTATAGATCATAATGGACAGAAATTAGAAATAAATGACAGAATAAAAAACAGAAACTTCTCGAATACCTGGAGATTAAATAATACACTATTATATGATGAATGGATAACAGAAGACATCAGGAGGGAAATAAAAATATTCTTAGTAGTAAACAAGAACAAACACACATCATATCAAAATTTCTAGGCCACTATGAAAGCAGTACTTAGAGGAAGATTTATTTCATGGAGCGTATTCAACAAAAGAAAAAATCAACAAATAAACGACTTAACACTACAGCTCAAAGCCCTAGAAAAAGAAGAGCAGACCAACACCAAAAGTAGTAGAAGACAGGAAATAGTTAAAATCAGAGCCGAAATCAACGAAATTAAAACAAAAGAAACAATCGAAAAAATTAACAAAATTAAGAGTTAGTCTTTGAAAAAATAAACAAAATTGATAAACCCTTAGCCACACTAACAAAGAG
This sequence comes from Sciurus vulgaris, assembly GCF_902686455.1. NCBI lineage: Eukaryota > Metazoa > Chordata > Mammalia > Rodentia > Sciuridae > Sciurus > Sciurus vulgaris. Next base: position 68,435,566 of record NC_136470.1, on the reverse strand, counting down.
AAAGAGGGAGAAAACTCAAATTACTAAAATTTGGAATGAACAAGGAAATATCACAACAGACACCAGTGAAATACAAAACATAATTAGAAGCTATTTTGAATATCTATACTCCAACAAAACAGAAAACCTGGAAGACATCAACAAGTTTCTAGAGACATACAAATTACCTAAACTGAACGAGGAGGACATACAAAACTTAAATAAATCAATTTCAAGTAATGAAATAGAAGAGGTCATCAAAAGCCTACCAACAAAGAAAAGTTCTGGACCAGATGGGTTCTCAGCCGAGTTCTACAAAACCTTTAAAGAAGAGCTCATTCCAATACTTCTCAAAGTATTCTATAAAATAAAAGAGGAGGGAACCCTCCCAAACTCATTCTATGAAGCCAATATCACCCTGATACCTAAACCAGACAGAGACACATCGAGGAAAAAAAATTTCAGACCAAGACCTTTAAAATGAACATTGATGCAAAAATTCTCAACAAAATTTTAGCAAATTGCACCAAAAATATATTAAAAACATAGTACACCACGATCAAGTGGGTTTTATCCCAGGGATGCAAGGTTGGTTCAACATGCAGAAATCAATAAATGTCATTCACCATATCGACAGACTTAAAGTTAATAATCACATGATCATTTTGATGCAGTAAAAGCATTTGATAAAATACAGCATCCCTTCATGTTCAAAACACTAGAAAAAATAGGGATAGTGGGAACATTCCTTAACATTGTAAAGGCCATTTATGCTAAACCCATGGCTAATATCATTCTAAATGGTGAAAAACTGAAAGCATTCCCCCTAAAAACTGGAACAAGGCAGGGATGCCCTCTTTCACCACTTTTATTCAATATCATCCTTGAAACTCTAGCCAGAGGAATTAGACAAACCAAAGAAATTAAAGGGATACAAATAGGAAAAGAAGAACTCAAACTATCCCTGTTTGCTTATGAAGTGATTATATATTTAGAGGAACCTGGAAATTCCACCAGAAAACTCTTAGAACTCATAAGTGAATTCAGTAAAGTAGCAGGTTACAAGATCAATGCTCATAAATCCAACGCATTTTTATACATAAGTGATGAATCTTCAGAAAGAGAAGTTAGGAAAACTACCCCATTCACAATAGCATTGAAAAAAATAAAATACTTCGGAATCAATCTCACAAAAGAGGTGGAAGACTTCTACAATGAGAACTACAGAACACTAAGGAAAGAAATTAAAGAAAACCTTAGAAGATGGAAAGATCTCCCATGTTCTTGGATAGGCAGAATTAATATTGTCAAAATGGCCATACTACCAAAAGTGAAATGCAGATTCAATGCAATTCCAATTAAAATCCCATTGATGTATCTTACAGAAATAGAGCAAGCAATTATGAAATTCATCTGGAAGAATAAAAAACCCAGAATAGCTAAAGCAATCCTTAGCAGAAAGAGTGAAGCAGGGGTTATTGCAATACCAGATCTTCAACTCTACTACAAAGCGATAATAACAAAAACGGCATGGTATTGGTACCAAAATAGACAGGTAGATCAATGGTACAGAATAGAGGACATGGACACAAACCCAAATAAATACAATTTTCTCATACTAGACAAAGGTGCCAAAAATATGCAAAGAAGAAAAGATAGCCTCTTCTACAAATGGTGCTGGGAAAACTGGAAATCCATCTGCAACAGAACGAAACTAAATCCCTATCTCTCACCCTGCACAAAACTCAACTCAAAATGGATCAAGGACCTCAGAATCAGACCAGAAACCCTGCATCTTATAGAAGAAAAAGTAGGTCCATATCTTCAACATGTCCGCTTAGGATCAGACTTCCTTAACAGGACTCCCATAGCACAAGAAATAAAAGCAAGAATCAACAACTGGGATAGATTCAAACTAAAAAGCTTTCTCTCAGCAAAGGACACTCTCAGTAATGTGAAGAGAGAGCCTAGAGAGTGGGAGAAAATCATGCCACTCACACTTCAGATAGAGCACTAATTTCCAAAATATATAAAGAGTTCAAAAAACTCTACACAAGAATACAAATAATCCAATCAACAAATGGGCTAAGGAATGAACAGACCCTTCACAGAAGATGTACAAGCAATCAACAAATATATCAAAAAATGTTCAACATCTCTAGTAATAAGAGAAATGCAAATCAAAACTACCCTAAGATTCCATCTCACCCCAATTAGAATGGTGATTATCAAGAACACAAGGTGTTGGCGAGGATGTGGGGAAAAAGGTACACTCATACATTGCTGGTGGGGTTGCAAATTAGTGCAGCCATTCTGGAAAGCAGTGTGGCGATTCCTCGGAAAGCTTGGAATGGAACCACCATTTGACCCAGCTCTCCTACTCCTTGGTCTATACCCAAAGGACTTAAAATCAGCATACTACAGAGATACAGCCACATCAATGTTCATAGCTGCTCAATTTACAATAGGCAGATTGTGGAACCAACCTAGATATCCTTCAATTGATGAATGGATAAATAAACAGTGAGATATATAAATTATATAAATGATAAAATTATGGCATTTGCAGGCAAATGGATGAAATTGGAGAATATCATGCTAAGTGAGATAAGCCAATCTCAAAAAACTAAAGGACAAATGATCTCGCTGATAAGCAGATGATGACACATACTGGGGGTTGGGAGGGGTTAGTGTTATGGTTATGGTTATGGTTAGGGTTAGGGTTAGGGAGAGGGGAAGAATGGAGGAAGCAAGGACTGTATAGTGGGAAAAGAGTGGTTGGAGGGGTGGGGGAAGGGAAAAAATAACAGATTGAATCAAACAACATTACCCTATGTAAATTTATGATTACACAAGTGGTATACCTTTACTCCATGTACAAACAGAGAAACAACATGTATCCCATTTGTTTACAATAAAAATAAAGAATTTTTGTGGTATTCATTGCAATGTGTCTGATTAACTTTTTATTTTATTTTGAGCCTATGTTTTGCTTTCTTGGTCTAGGTATGGGTTTTTTCATTTATTTTATCATTAAAAAAAGAAACAACACCTCTCAGTTTTACAGATTTTTAAATGCTTTTCTAGTTTCTGTTTTATTCATATCTTCTTTGATACTTTTTTCTCTTCCTTCTGTTGACTTTGAACTTAGTTTATTCTCTTCCTGGATCATTGAGATATAAAGTTTGACTTAAATCTTTTTTCTTTGTGTTTATTGCTAAAAATGTTTCCTCTTAGAGTTTTGTTTTTCATATTAGAAAGTTCCTTTATTTTGCATTCATATACAATTAATTATTGTTTGGGTAGCTATTTCTAGGTGGGAAATCTGCCTTCATACATTTGAAGGCATTATGGTATTTTCTTTTTTGGAATATTTTATTTTTTCTAATTAGTTGTAAATAACAGAATACATGTATATACATTTTGAGAAATCATACATAAATGGAGTGTAATTTCTCATTTTTCTGATTGTACATATTGTGGGATCACATCGGTCATGCAGTTAAATGTACATGAGGTAGTAATATCTGTTTCACTCGACCATCTTTCCAACCCCAGATCCCTCCCCTTTTCTCACTTCCCTCTACCTAATATAAAGTAACTTAGCCCCTGCTTATTGTGAATTAGCATTCGCATATCAGAGAAGATATTCAGTCTGACTTTTTGGGTTTGTATTGTTTTGCATAGCATGATATTCTCCAACTCCATCCATTTACCAGCAAATGCCATATTTCATTCTTCTTTAAAGCAGAATTGCTTTTATTAAATAAGATTTTCAGTCTTGTACTTTCATTTTCATTTCTCAATATATTTTTTACTTTCCTTTTAATTTCTTAATTAATTAATTTAATTTCTAATTGGGTTGTTCAAGAACATGTTTTTTAATTTCCATGTATTCATGAATTTCTTCTGTTAATGTATTCTAGTTTCATAACATTGTGATCATAAAATATATTTGATGTGATTTAAATCTTCTTGAACTAGTTTAGTTGTTTTGTATATTTGCATAAAATCTGTCCTGTGGTTCGTTTCATGTGTATTTGAAAATAATGTGTATTTTGCTGATGTGGAGCAGAAATCTCTGATTTTTGTCTATTAAATCCATCAGGTCTACAGTGTTTATTCAACTCTGCTGCCTCCTTCAGATAATCTGTCTGGATACTCTGTCCACTCTCTGGTTTTCCTGAGGAATTCACTTATAGCAGTTTCCATGTATGTGATAAGTTGCTTTTCTCTTGTTGCTTTAAAAATTCTGTGTCTTCAAGAAATAATTTGTTGGCATGGATGTGGGGAAAAAGGAACACTTATACATTGCTGGTGGGGTTGAAAATTGGTGCAACCACTCTGGACAGCAGTAAGGAGATTTCTCAGAAAACTTGGAATGAACCCACCATCTGACCAAGTTATCCCACTCCTCCATTTATACTCGATGGACTTAAACTCAGCATACTACATTAATAGAGTTACATCAGTGTTTACAGCAGCTCAATTTTCAATAGCTAAATTGTGTAACTAACCTAGATGCCCTTCAATAGATGAATGGATAATAAAACTGTGGTATATATACACAATGGAATATTACTCAACCATAAAGAAGAATAAAATTATGGCATTTGCAGGTAAATGGATGCAATTGGAGAATATCATGCTAAGTGAAATAAGTCAATCCCAAAAAACCAAAGGACAAATGTCTTTAGTGATAAGTGGATGATGCTACATAGCAGGGGAGATAGGTAAGAGAAGAATGGAGGAACTTTTGATTTTGTAGAGGGAAATGAGGGTGGGAGGGTTGGTGGAAGGAAAATAGTGGAATGAGGCAGACATCAGAACCCTATATACATGTATGATTACATGAATTATGTGAATCTACATCATGTACAAACATAGAAATGAAAAGTTGTACCCATTTGTGTACAATTAATCAAAATACAGTCTCTAAAACTAAAAATAAAATTTTAAAAATGTTCTGTGTTTTTGACTTTTGAGAATTTTATCATTATATCTAACCTATTTGGAATTCTTTAGACTTCATAGAATCAAATGTTCATTTTTTTCTACAAAGTTGTAAACTTTGTCATTATTTTTTACATAATCTTTTTAATCTCTTCTCTTTCTCTGTTCCTTCCTTCTGAGAATTCTATAATATATTTCTTGGCTCACTTGGTAATTTTCCTCTGTCCTATAGGGTTTTTTCATTCTTTCTTATTATTTATTATTTTCCTTTTTGATCCTCTGTCTAATTTCAAATGGCTGGTCTTCTAGTTCATTGATTTTTCTCTCTGGTTGATTCTGCTGTTGAAGCTCTGTGAATTTTTTTTCAGTCATTAGTTTCTTTGGCTATAGAATTTGCTTGGTTCTTTTGTACATCTTTGTTGAACTTTTAATTTTGTTTGTTGCTTTCCTTATTTTATTTAGTTGTCTAGTTGTGTTCTCTTGTTATTCACTGAGCTTCCATTAGATGATTACTTAGAATTCTTTGTCATGCAGTCTGTAAATCACAAATTCTTCAGTTACTGGTGACTTACTGTGTTTCTTTGTTGTCACACTTCCCTGATTATTCATTGCTCTGGCCATTTTTTGATGTCTTTGCATTTAAAGAAATATATACCTACTCCAGTCTACAAAATGGCTATACCAGAAAAGCCCTTCCCTAGTCTGTCCATTGAAAGATTCTTTGTGGGCTGTCTGGTGGGGTCTCTAGGCAAACTAGCTGCTGGAGTTGCCAAAAAGACTGACCAGGTGCCTGGGGCCACAGGTAAGCATACGTGGCTTGTAAGTGCCAACAGTCAGGCCTGTTTTCTGGGTCTGTGGTGTCAGGCCTGGAAATAGGCTTTAACAGTATTACCCCTTACTGGGGTGGACTTGGAGCTTTGGTCTGCTGGCTAGGCCTGTAGCTCTTTTCAGTGAGGGTATGCCTAAAGTCAAGGTCTGCTGGATCAGGCCTTGTGAGAAACTGTTGCTGAGAATGGGCCTGCATTGGGATGCATGAAGATTGGGCTGGAGTTCTAGGGCAGACCTGGGTCATGGTTCCACTAAAATGTGGAGCTATAGTGACCGTAGTGGTGGCTGGGATGAAGGGATTAACCTAGTACTAGGATGCGTAAGTGTTAGCAAGGTATTGTGGTAGAACTTGGGAGCTCTGGTTATGAGACTGACCCAACTCTGAGGTGGACCTGAATGCCAGAGCTACAGGGTTTGAGCTGGAGCCTGAGGTATGGTTCATCAACTTGGAAGCTGGTCCATGGAGTTTGGTTTATTAGTCAGTCTTCATTGCTGTGACTATGTGACCTGACAAGAACGACTTAGAAGGGGAAAATTTTATTTTGGCTCACTCTTTTAGAGATTCAGTCCATGGTCAGGCAAACCCATAGGTCTGGGTCCAAGATAAAGCAGAACATCAAGGAAGAAAGGCCTGGTGGACGGAAGCTTCTTATTGCATAACAACCAAGAAGCAGAGAGAGCTCTGCTAGCCAGGGACAAAATATAAACTCCAAAAACAATCCTCCAGTGACTTATTTCCTCTAACCACACCCTATCTGCACACAGTTAACACCCAGTAATACATTCAAATTATTAGTCCATCGAAAGTATTAATTCATGGATCAGGTCACAATTCTCATAATCTAATCATTTCACTTGCATTGCCTCATGCATGAACTTTGGGAGCTACCTCATATCCAGACCATAACATACGGTGTACCTGAAGGCAGAGACTTGAGTTACTGGCCTGCACTATGAGGCTTCATGGATGGCTTGGCACTGAGGTAGGCCTGAAGTCTAAATCTCCTGGGGCCTATGACCTTCAGAGCCTGTGGCCTCTGTAGCTTGATGGTGCCAGTTTTCGTGGGGCAATCCTAGTGCTGGAGATCCTAGAGAAGTTGAGTGCTCATTTTGCTCTTTTTTCCCCATATAGACTACATCTTTCTATGCTCTGCTGCTTGGACTTGGGATAGATTGACATGGGTATAAAACTGTCCTCTCTACCCTCTTTAATGCATATTTTCTTATTTCTATGCTATATCCAGGTGCTATACTCTCTCACCTGAATTCCTTAACTCTTGTTAAGTTATATTTACATATGAATGTTTGAATTAATGTTTCTGCAAGGAGACAGGCCCTGGAAAGTTCCATTCTGCCATTTTGTTAATATCAGCTACTAAAGAATTTTTGTTGTTGTTTTAGTACCAGGGATGGAACCTAAGGGTGCTTAACCACAAAGCTATATATTCAACCCATTTTTATTTTTTATTTTGAGACAGGTTCTCACTAAGTTGCTTAGGGCCTCATTAAATTACTGAGGCTGGCCTTGAACTTGTAATCCTCCTGCCTCAGCCTCCCTAGTCACTGGGATTATAAGCATGTGCCACCATGCCTAGCTAGAAAATATTTTATATAATTACAAATATGTGTTATATCTCATTGCATAGTGTTATATTACATAAATGCTATATTTTATATATAATTTTATATACATTAAATAGATTTTTAAATTTAAGGCTAGAATGCTGTCATTTCTCTATGTTTGAATGTACTCTTGTTCATTTTTATATGTTTTAAAATTAAATTTGGTATGAACTTTTTTAAGTGCTAGTGAATAAAATCTTCTATTAATTTTTTGATTGAGACTATATTGGATTTCTAGATAAATTTGAGATGACTGAATAGTTCAAAACATTAATCTTTCTATGATAGTGCTGGGATTTGGATCTAATCCATTATAGTTGTATTATTACTTTCACATGACATACCTCTTTTCTCAGTGTCTCCTATTTGCCTTTGTTTCCCTTTAAATGTATTTTGCACATTTATTTTACCATTACACCATAACTTCATAACTTTTGGTATTCCATTTTTACTTGTAATCCTTTCATATTATGATATCTTTGTTTCCATGTTCTTCATTTCCATTCAATATTTGTTTAATTAAGTTACTTCATCACATTGATTTTTAGGATTTATGTTTTCTTTATTTCCTGCTTAAGAATAAAATATTGATTTATAATTTGTATTCACTCAAAACTCAGAACTTGTAGCCATTGTTCTTATATCTACTTGGAAGTAAATGTCAGCATCAAGAATTCTGAGAACATTTTTAAACTATTGATATATGCACTGCTTTTTTTTTTTTTTTTCCTATCAGAATAGCAGAGGAGATTTTTCTTTACAATGAAGGCCACAGCATTAATCAGGAAAATTTCAAAGAAAATGACAAAGAAACTAAAACTCAGCTGAAATGAGTAAATAAAAGGGGATTTGAAAGCTCACCCCTAAAATGATCTGGGGAAGTATAACACTACCTTTAAGGATGACCGGACCAAGTACTCAAATGCTATTACATTTTATTATTTGATTCCATTCTATGTTTGTGCCCTGTGTTTGTACAATCTTTAAATTAAAGACTTATGGGAAGCAGAACTTTAGGAAAATCATGAAGAAGATTATAACATCCAGAAACACACTCTCAAAATTTAGCAATGAAAAAGGAAGATCTATTCCCTCCTACCTCTGCCTTGCAAATAGAAGATCTCCATTGGTCTGAAATTCACCTGCCATAATTGGATCTGTCAGTATAGTCAAAGAGTTTGTGTACTCTGACTAGTGAGCTTTGTCCTCTTCCCTTCACTGAGTAGTGAGGGTTCTGTGATGGGAGAATCCCCTCCTGAATGCATTTGACCAACTCTATTTTAACACTTTCAAGGCTATTTTAGTCAGAAGCAATAATTATGTACTTCACTCCATAAGCTCATTAGGACAACATTTATTGTTTGCAATTTTGAATCCGTTTTAACTAGAAAAATGTATAAAGGTGGAAACTGCAAATTTAGATGTCACTTAATTTCAGGATAAATTTTTTTTCTGTTGTATATCTCTATGTTTACTTGAGTTTCTTAATCTCTTTCTTTTTATTCTTCCTTGCAAATACATAATCTTGTATGCCATAAATTCAGGGTATTTTTTCCCATTTATTTCTCATCTTCCTTCTGACAATGAAATTGGCATTGTTTTCATTCTTATTGCTTCATTAAAGTACTTAGTTAAATGAAACAGTATGAGATTTAGATATTACCACAATAATGTGTTAAAACCTCAAAACATAGTTGCATGCAAAAATTATTATTTATTTCATATTTATGCATCTGAGGTTCAGCTACATATTTGTGCTTGCTTGACTTGTTTGGGCTTGGTTCCAAAGTGCAAGTTGGATGCAGATCGTCTCCAGCTTTCTCTCTCTAATCCTTCATGAACCCCAGTAATATTCTTCACTTGTGAATTAAAAAAAGGAGTACAAGAATGCAAGGAAAAGCACAATTTAAAAAAAAAAAAAAATTTGCTGGTGTCATATGACCTTTGATCAAAACAAGTCATGTGATCAAGTAAGGGTGGGGCAGTACAGTGCTTCTACAATGACAGGAGTAGGAATGTATGATATTAGTTAAAAATTGAAGATAATGATTCTATTTTTAGTAAGTTATTTTTTGGTTATAATTACATGTAAAATATACTCATCCTATTCACAAATCCTCCAAAGCCTCATCTAGCTAACTCAGAATTCAGGATCAGAGGACAAATATTATGTCTAGATATATTTTATAATCCAGAAAGTTATGAACTGATTAAAAAGCAATAGACCTTAAGGTGGTTTTGATTTGCATTTCTCTAATTATTAGAGATGTTGAACACTTTTTCATATATCTGTTGATTGCTTGTATATCTTCTTCTGTGAAGTGTCTGCCCAGTTGATTGGGTTCTTTGTATTTTTGGTGTAAAGGTTTTTAAGTACTTTATAAATTTTGGAGATTAGTCTCTATCTGAAGCGTGTGTGGAAAAGATTTTCTCCCACTCTGTAGGCTCCCTTTTCAAATTATTGATTGTTTCCTTTGCTGAGAAAAAGCTTTTTCATTTGAATCCATATCATTTATTGATTCTTGCTTTCATTTCTTGCACTGTGGGAGTCTTGTTAAGGAAGTCTGGACCTACAGCAACATGATGAAGATTTAGGCCTACTTTTTCTTCTATTTGGTGCAGGGTCTCTGGTCTAATTCCTAGGTCCTTGATCCATTCTGAGTTGAGTTTTGTGCAGGGTGAGAGACAGGGATTTTATTTCATTTCACTGCACATGGATTTCCAGTTTTCCCAGAATCATTTGTTGAAGAGGGTATCTTCTCCATTGTAAATTTTTGGCCCCTTTATCTAGTATGAGATAACTGTATTTATGTGGGTTTGTCGCTGTGTGCTCTATTCTGTACCATTGGTCTACCTGTCTATTTTAGAGCCAATACCATGCCATTTTTGTTAGTATTGCTCTGTTGTATAGTTTAATGACTGGAATTGTGATACCTCCTGTATCACTCCAGTATGGAGATTTCTCAGAAAAGTTGGAATGGACCCACCATTTGACCCAGTTATCTCACTCCTCAGTTTATACCCAAAGGACTTAAAATCAGCATACTACAGTAGTGCAGTCACATCAATGTTTATAGCAGCTTAATTCACAATAGCTAGGTTGTGGAACCAATCTAGATGCTCTTCAATAGATGAATGGATGAAGAAACTGTGGTAAAAATAAAAATAAATTTAAAAAAAGCAATAGGCCACTGTCATTCAAAGTACAATGGATGGGAAAAATCATAACAAATGTTCCCATTTGAGAAGAGTAATAATGAACTGCACCTATCAGTAATTGATCTGAAGGAATCTTCAGATTCTACATCTGGACAAATATCTCCAAGCCTACCTATCCTCATGGCATGTAATGTTCTTTGATTAGTCCCTGTATCTGCTTTCTGAGAATGATTAGCAGGTCTATTACTCCCCACATCTCCATTCTGTCATGTAGTCTTTCTTTTTCCAAAAAAATCTCTATGACTACTGCTGAAAAACAAGTTGAAGAAGAATTTTTTTTCTATGAAGTTTACTCTAATCAATATCATATTCCAAAGACACAAAATAAATTATTTCTGAGATATACTTTTTCTTTTTTCTTCTTAATTTCAATTATACTTTCCCAGAGTATATCAGATGCCTGGGGAACTTTAAACTTAGAAGTTCCACTGTGAAACTCATTTAATCCTTTGTGAGGTCTTTAAAATGGCATTATGGACACACCCTTATTTTGTCATATTTTGGGGCCATATTTTATTGCTCTACTAGAGAATCATTCCTTCACCTATGGCTAAATATGAATAACTATATATTTGATATGATTAAAAAACTGTTTAACTGTACCATTTTACAACTTCTAGCATTTCAAAGCTCTTCATTTTTGCTCTCAATTCTATTTTTGCCCTGGCCTGTTTCCTCCTATCTTAGAGAACTTTATCAAATGTAACTTTCAGCACCCATCTTTGGATTTCAACAGTTGACCTCAAAATACTTCAATCAACATGACAGGTTTATTAGATATATTTTCTGTTCTCCCTGTTATCATGGGTGACAGTTTTACCAAATATTTAGCCACTATATAACATAGGTTGACATTTCCCCCACTTCTTATACCTTTACTCAGCATTTCTTAAACATCCTATAATACTTTCATTGCTACCTCCTGCCTAGTTCCTCCTGCCACCAGTTTTAGATTTTTGTTTCAGCAGCTATCCTTATAGAAATTGTAACAATGCTGCTACAAACCAACTATCTAAAAATTCAGCTGCTTACAGCAATATTTCCTCATCAATGCAACATGTGGATAGTTAGTTAATTAGTCAATTTATTCAGATGATCTAGATTGGGTTTGGGGCCAAGAATTAGGTTACATAGAGGTCTTCACATTATGACCGTCAACCTCTGTAGACTAACAACTATATGAATAATGATTTTATTGTGGTTAAAGGTAAGAATTCAAGAAGGCAAACCCAAATATATAAACACATTTCAAGTTTTTGCTTATGTCAAATATGCTAATATGTTATTGCCAAAGTAAGCTCAAGAAAAGAGGTAATTATACTGTGCTCACCATGAAGCCATGACAATTTTATGGATATATATCTGTATTAGAGGGGCATGAATAATTTAAAGCTTTAATTCAATCTACAGAGGCATTTTGTTGCTGTTAAGATGAACTCAAAGAAAACTTCTAAAATCATAATATTTTCCCTAATGTATATTAATAATAAGGGCCCATTTGTATTTAAAATTTTTGAAGTTAGAGGGCACTAAGGGGGGCATGCTTAAATATTTCGTGTTCTTACTATATAGATTTCCATATATTAATCTTCTCACACATTTATGTTACATCATTTTCCTATGAGTCTTATTTTTCTTTTTCTAATGAGAGTTAATCTAATCAGTTTAAAAGAAATCGTTTGGTATTCCAAGATCTTAGAAAATAATAATAATAGTTTAAGCCAAGATTTCCATTCATCCTCAGAAAATTCCATTCAGTTAAAAAAGAAGAGCAAATAACCTATACCTGACTCATACTTATACTGTATAAAGCAGACTAAAAACATTGTCATGTTTAAGCAAGGAAATAAATACCTCAATTCCAAACATAGCTCCAGAGAGCATGCTTGTGAGCATGAGGTGAGACAGAGGTTGTGTTGGCCAGTTTTCCTTCACTGTGACAAAATACTTGAGGGGGGAAAAAAAACTTAAAAGAGGAAAGATGTGCTGTCAGTCATATTTTCAGATTTTTCAGTTGATGGTAATCGTCCTATCATGTTGGGCCTGTGGTGAAGAAAAAGATCATGGCAGGGAACAGTTAGTGAAGCAAAGCTTCTCATTTCAGTGCAGCTGGGCAGCAGAGAAAAAGAGTGAGAGGTAGGGGCTGGTTTCTGATACTCACTTCAAGGGCATGCCCTATTGACCTAACTGCCTCCCGCTCAGCTCTACTTTTCAAGTTTTCACCACCTCCCAGTAGTGCCACAGGCTGGCTGCCAAGGCTTTCACACATGGAACACGACGTTAAGGGGCATTTAAGATACAAACTGAAAAACAGTAGAGAAAAACCATAGGGTTGGGGGACCGTGATTGTTGGAACACCAAATTATCCACCAGTAAAAGAGAGTTCTACATTTAGTATGAAAAATAATTTTGTTACCAGTATTGTAACTGTATTTTACAGAATAGAAAACAATTCTGATGGCAGGGCTTAAAGGTAACAGGTTCAGGAAGTCACTGTAGTTGGGGCAAAGGGAAGGACTTGGACAGGGTGGTCATTTTTTTGAGACTGGATAGCAGCAATGAAAAAGTAAGAAACTGATGTTAAGGAGAATTATAAAGAAACTTAAGAAAGTGTATACTGAGGACTGAATATGTAGCCAAGATGCCTTTTAATATTAATGGTATAGAAAAATAGTTTAACTCTGAAAAATACACAAACAGGCAAAAGAATCACAGAATTACAAATTCAACTCCCACCTCTTAATGTATTTCACTGGATATGAGAAAAAAGATTGTCAAACTACAAAATTTAATATTCTATCTAAAGACCTCCAGCCATGTATTTATACAACTACTGCCTGTTCAATAGTAGTATCGCAGGATGAACAAGTGATTTTCCATGATCACACAAAGAAATACAGAAAAAATAGACCATAAGAACCAAAATTTTGATTTTATAAAAAGTCTCTCAAATAGTCCTGAAGCAGAAGGAAACTGTAACATAGCATCCAAACCTGGAATAAATATTGTTAAATTACCATTTGGATGTGCATAAAAACAACTTAAATTGCAAATTCATAAAGTCAGAAAAAATTTTTTTAAAAAGTCATAAAATTTAATGGGAGTTAACCATAATTAGAAATGAAACTGAAGGAAAAAATCAGCACAAAACGAAGACAGAGAACAAAACCACTCAGAATAAATAGGTTAAAATGATTATACAAAAGTGAATATTGAGAAAAGTCATGAAAATAGTCAAAAGCACATAAAGGCAATAAACAAAGCAGCATAAAAGTATCAGAGTAAACATGATTAATAAACAAGATAAGCAAATGGTCATACGTACAGAGTTAGAGTCTCAGAAATATTACATAATATCAATGGAAAAGAATTATTTTTTCAATTATGTTTTAGGAAAAAATTTTGAGATAGAATACATAAATTTATTTACAAAGGCACACTGTTTCTGAGAAAAAATTTGAACAGAAACAGGCAGCTCCAAAGTTATAATTTTTAGAAGTTTTTATTAAAGGGAAGCAAAAAAAAAAAAAAACCCAAAAAACTAAAACTTCAGGATTGTAGACAAAAAGACTAAGTCGTACACTAAAGGAAGAAAATTAATATTGGCATCAGATTTTTTAACAGCAACATACAAGAGAAAACAATTGCACAGCAGCAGTTTTTAAAGACTCTGGGAAATAAAGTGTAAACTATAAGAATTTATATCCATCCAAGTTGTCATATAATATTAAAGTGATAATAAATCAGATTTAACCTGCAAGAATCAGAGGATACTACATTCAAAAGCCCTTCCTAAGGAATCTATTAGTGAACAATTTCTAACCTAACCAAATGATTTCTGGGGAGACTTTTAGCTAAACAACGAATCCTGTCCCTTGTAATAATGTGATATGACTGATGTGCTTGATTTCAATTGTGTATCATTTTATTTATACTTACTATGTGATATGTCATGTTTAATGTGTTTCCTGTGCAATTTTTTTCTTAAAAAGGAAAAATGGTGACAATAATAATAATTATTAAATAGCAGATATTCTGCCAATGCAAGTGCAATTTAACTAAAAATGGGAGGAGGAGAAGAAATGAAAAAAATATAATAAGCCTATTGATCATTTCATAGTACTAGTTACAAATAGAGTTAGATAACTAAAGGTGAGATCCAGTAGTTGAATGATTAGTGAGAATTACATAAAAAGAATCCTACAAGTATTTTGTAAAAGGTGTAAATATTAAGCCAAACATGAACAAAACTAAAGAGTGAAAAATAAAACCACGCCAGAAAACAAAGTGTAAATATAAAATAGTATGTCAAATAAATATAATTAAAATAATATTACAGAACTGGAACCAAGTATACCAATCATACTACTAAATTGTGAATGAGCTCAAATCACAGAAATTATAAAAATGATTTTTTTTTTCCAAAGCAAAAAGCAAAACTATACTCATATGCTTGGGTGGTGGGGGAAAGCACTGGCAAGAGAAAGAACTGGCAAGAGCAGATCAAACCTGGAGGGAGTCAAAAGTTGGAATAATAAAATACTGGGTCAATGCCCCATTTTTGTGAGATTTTGCCTGAAGGCAGAACAGGGCAGACAAACTTGGCTATTAAACCTGAAGAGCTACTTGCATGAAACATGAGAGGGCGGGGAAACAGGTTATCGCCTCAGTTGAAAAGGAAAGATCCCTAGTTGGCAAGACCAAAGACTTTTACAAAAGCTGCCCAAATCTCTGACTGACCCTGGCACTCAGGGCACACAAGGCACTCTTCAAAAAGCCCTGGAAGGCTGAAAGAACTGCACAGAAATTGTAGCTGCCACTCATTATGGGGAAGACAATTTACAATTTGAATTCAGTCAAGCTAACTGCTAAAACAAACACAAATTGTCATTCTTTAGATGCAACAGAATCTGATGTTTTTGTAATTCCTCAGTCCATATCCAATAAATGTAACATTCAAAATTTCCAGATACATAAAAAAACGGAAATTATGACTCATATTTAAGAGAAAGTAAAATCGATATGAACTAAATCTGAGATGACTAAGATATTAGAACTAGCAGTCAAGAATTTCAAAGCAGCCATTATTACTAAGCTCAATGGTGCAAAAAAAAATGTATTATCATAATCATCAACAGGGAGGGCATCTCGGCATAGGGATAAAATGGTAAAAAAAAAAATAACCTATAAATTATAGAACTGAAAAATAAAAGCGAAATGAAAATTCACTTAATTGGCTTGATAGTTCAATGAAAATGACAGAAGAAAGAACAGGGGAACTTGAAATAGATAGCAGAAGTGATCGACTCTGAAGAGTAGAGAGAAAATAATTAAAGCATAACATTAAAAGATCATCAGTGACTTACAACTGAACATCACAAAGTTTCACATACTTATAACTGGAGTTCTCAAAGAAAGAGTGATAAACAGGGAATGAGTCAGAAATAGATTTGGAAAGATGACTCCCGGAATTCCTTGAAATGTGATAAAAGGTCTAAATTTGAAAAAAACAAGAAGCACAGAAAACCCCAGTAAGATAAATACAAATCAAACATAGAGATGCTTGATGGTCAAACTATTGAAAAGACAGGAAAAAGCAAGTCTTAAACACACTCGCAGAAAATTTTAAAAAGATAATAATGGTGCTTATGATGGCTGACTTTTCTTCATAGAATGGAGGCCAGAAGACCGTGGGATATGTTTTTAAAGTGCAAAAAAAAAAGAACATTCAGTCTATCTGGAATTCCATATCTAGTGAAAATATGCTACATTTACAATAAAATTATTTATTAAAAACAAAGCAAAATAAATAAAACACCAAAAAGACTTCATCACCAGTAGAGTCTCTAAAGGAAATGCCAACTGAAATACTTCATGTTGATGGAGAAAAAAAATAAGGTCAGACTTTGGGGAATGACTGAAAAGTATGGGAAATATGGGTCAATAAAGTAAAGTAATTTTTCTCTTAATTTCTTTAAAATGAATCTGATATTATAAATACATATCTGGTCTTTGCCTCCATTTCCAGGCATACAGCCTCTAATATCTTTGAAATCTCCTAAGTGATAATGCCCTTTTCTATGCTAATGAGTTGACTAATGGCTTCAGAGTGAACACTGTCACTGGAACTACTACATTTCTGAAATGTGAAGATGGCTCAATATTTGGAGATCTATTTTTATGTGTCTTTATGTGAATGATTCTAGGTAGAATCATAGTTTATCAGTAGACCTTTGACCAAATTTGAAACCTGTTTCTTCTGAGAACACTTAATGAATTAAGAATTTGCATATATGCACTAGGGAAGAAGATGGTACGGGATAGAGACAAGAACTCAGATCAGGTCAGGAACAAAGCTAGGATGCCTTCTTACACACTACTATTTATTACTCATGGGAAAGTCTGTTAAATTGAAAAAGAAGAAATAAAAAATATCTCTATTTTTGAATAACAGTTTAGGAAAATATAAATACATAAGATAAGCTTATATAATAAATATTCTATAATGTAACAGGTATAAAACTTAATACAAAAACCAATAGTGGTCAACTATACAATAAATAACCAGTAACAAGATATTTTTTAAAATCCCATTTAGGTCTTGATCCAGGAGCCATCTTGGGACTGCATCGTGGCGGAGACTACGGAAACTGAAACCCAAATTTGTGAGGTACTGGAATGTCGCTCCCCCCCCCCCCCCCCCCCGCAGCAATAATCCCGTGGATATTTGTTACCACCTGCAGCAACAATCTCGCAGGTATTTATCAGAGGTGGACTGGAAATAAACTACTTCTATTCCTGAGCTGCTTCCTTGATTGCTTGCTTATTCTCTAGCTTATAGAGGAAAACAGGCTTGCTTGATTTTAGAGGAAGAGAGGCTTTGAGAGGGAGTTTTAGAGAAAGAAGCTTGATATGCTTTCAGAGATCTATTTCTTCTTAGAGTTCTGCTGCTTCTTCTTAGAGGTGTGTCCTGCATCCTGCGAACTAAAGGTTTGTGCTAGAGGTGCGTGCTAAAGGTGCTGTCTATCAGAGGTGCTTTTTAGTGGTGCGTCCTGCGCACTGCGATCTGTGATCTGCGACCTAGAGGGTGTGTTCTTAGTCCTCCGCTCTGCGATCTGCCATCTTCCATCTGCCTTCTGCCTACTGCTTTTTGCCTTCTGCCTACTGCCCGCTTTTATTCCCTCCAGGAGGCGGAGGGTAGGGCCATGCCAGTTAAGTGAAGATCAGGCAAGGAGCCAGCTGCCCATTCAAAGGTCAAAATGAGCAGGCACGAGCAGGGGCACTCGGGAACACATGTGCATGCATTGTGTGCATGGACTCACTTGAATACTGCCAATGATAAAGCACCTGAGTGTGTCTATGTTAACCGACTTCCTCACCGCCGATGTGATCGATGTGATGGAAACAACTTCTGGCTAGCTGCCAGGCGCCATCTTGGCATAGTCCACATGGCATAACCCCCAACACTGGAAACCTTCAGGGACACTAAAAATTTACAGGGTAGAAACTGTCCTATCTCAGATCCCCACAGCTAGATGGGAAGACATACAAACAAAATGGGGGAAAAAAGGGGGGGTATAAAGCACTCCAAACAAACCAGGATGCTCCAATTGTAGACTCCATTGATAAACCAGTAGAAGAAATGTCAGAGACGGAGTTGAGAATTTAATTAGTAAAACTACTTCATGGCTTTAAGGAGGATATAAAGAGTGAAATCAGAGATATGTTTCAGGAGAAAGAAGATAACTTAAATAAAGAGATAAAGATCCTGAGAAGAAATCTTTGAAATGAAGGAATCAATAAACCAAAATAAAAATTCAATGGAAAGTAGTACCAACAGAGGAGACCACTGGAAGACAGAATGTCAGGCGATGAAGACAAAATATATAATTTTGAAAATAAAGATGACCACACAGAGAAGATGAAAAATAGCTTGACGTTCCCTCACCCAGACACAATGCCTGAACAGCAGCTGCTGAAGCCAAAGGAGTGGAGCTACTCTGACTACTTCTAGGCTGATAAGAAAGACCCCCAAGGCAATGGCACCGTGGGGTTCGAACTACTGCTCTAAAGGCAACTGAAGGGTAAACAAATGCAGAAAGAAATGTCTGAATTCGTCTGAGAGAGGATAAAGATTGAAGAAGAATAGCACTGTGTGGACCTCTACAACCAGGCCCAGTCCAAGTGGTTTGAAGAGATGCTGACACCATTTTGGAGCTGGAGTGGCTGGAAGTGGAGAGGGTGGAGAATATCCGGTAACATTTGTGCCAGTACATACAGCTGCGGCATGAGACGGACATGTTCAAACAAAGCACAGCTGAGCCTGTGGACCAACTGCTTCGAAAAGTGGACCCGGCCAGAGACAGAGAACTGTGGGACAGAGAGCATAAAATGGGCAACAATTGCCCTGTGGACATGGAGATCTAGACACGCCTGTGTGGCCTGGGGGGTCCTGCCCAGGAGAGGGGCTGGGTGTCCCACGGAGAGGAGATGGTGTTTCCTGCTGGGTAAAGCTGCCCTCCCACCCACTCTCCTATCCACTGAGGAGAGAGGACAGAGCTGGTGATTCAGATGGGTGATCTGGATGGCCCAGCTGGGGGATCCCAAATATTCCCAGACCAAGAAGACAAACCTGCACCCCTGCCCTTGTCTCCAAGTCTGAAGCCCCCAAACCCCATGCCATACTTATTGTTCTGAGAACAAACTGAGGCTGGAACAAAAAAAAATCCCATTTAAATTGTAGCAAAATACCATAAAATACTTATGGAAAAATTGAACAAGGAATATGGAAGAAACTCTTAGTGGAAACTTTAAAACACTAAGACACAAAAATAAATTAGACAAGAGAAAAACATTCCCTGCTTTTTAATTTAATAATATAGCATGTCAAACTTCTTTGTTAATATACAATCTAATGCAATTCAAATAAATGTATGTAATATAATTTGTGTAACTATATAAGTTAATTTTCAACTGAATATGGAAAAATTAACATGCAAAACTGTTTATGAAATCTTGAAGAAGAGAACTGGGTGGAGAGGAGCATATACTTATCAGCTACTAAAACATACTATAATACTTCTGTAACCAAAACAGTTGAGTATTGGGTACATGAGTTGATAGAAAGAACAGTGGAACAAAAAAGGAAGTTCAGAAAAAGACTCATCAGCATATAGAAATTTAATATAGGATAAAAGTGACACCTCTATCATTGTAGAAAGTACAGGCTTATCAATAAATGCGATTGACCAACTGTATAGCCATTTGAGAAAAAAATATTGACATTATATTCCACAGATTCACCAAACGAAATGCAAAAGAAGTTGTTAAAAACATGAAACAATATCTGAATGGAAGAAAACAAGAATTAATTTCCACATAACCTGGATGTGAGCAAAGACTTTTGGTTTGTGTCTCAAAATCCTGATGCAATACAAGAAAATACTGGTAAATTTAACAACATAAAATTAGCAATTCTTTGCTGAGGGAAGAAAATAGACTCAAAATATTAACTATGAAGTGGAAGAAACATTTGTATAACATTTATGATACACATTAACTTCTGAAAAATTTAAGGATTCTTAAGGAATCAAGAAATAACAAGAAAAGGAAATGATAATAACAAAAATACCTGCATGTGTTGTGTGCAGGAAAGTGTATATGTCTACTTATTTTTGCAAAAGAAACATAAAAATATAAACCATAAAAGAGTAAATTTGTTACCTCAGAAGATATGTGTTAACATTAGAAAGGTAAGAATAGGAAAAAGACAGTCATTTTATTTGCTTTCACCTTATTGAGCATTTTTAAATTTGACTTTTAGAATAATGTTAATATAATTTATGCAAGAAAAACTAACTCAACAAAGAATTGCAAAAAACTAATATTGAATGTAAATATTATCAAATAACTGCATATATAGTTGCAGAAAAGAAGAAAATAATTAATCTAAGCAACGCTAGTATAAAATATTCTTCCTATAGTCCTGGTGGGATATGTTGTGTGAACATAAAAGAAAATCTGACCTTTAATTAATATGTTTGTTTATAGTAGTTTTATGCATGTAATAAGTTTGAAACAGTTTCTTGTGTATTTTATGATTAACCACATTAGGACACATATTGATGGAATGACATCTGTTTCCAACCGAGGAAGAAGGAAGTCAAAAAGGGAGGAGGGTAAGGGGAGGAAGAACACTGTCATGTTGGATTTGCAGTGGAGTTATATATGAGTTGATAATTTAAATAAATGTTTTCTAATTCTGTTCCTGGTTAAGCTGGTAGAATTAGAACATTAGTAGAAATGATCATCCTTAGTGCTGAGGTTTTGATTCTATATGTGCAATTTTCCTCTAAAAGGAGCTGGAGTTCCTTGAAAAATGGCTAAATCTAGGACTGTGTGGGAAAAACAAACTAAGACGGAGACAAACTGTTTCATCAGAGAGTAAGAAGCTCTCAGAAGTTGATGGGGATATGTCAATAGGACTTAAAAACAAGTTTGAATAATTTCCTTATTGGTCAATTTTGGGATAACTTGACTGTCCAAAAAATAAGCAGACAAACAAAAACCATGAAGGAAATGGTTTATATCACATTGAATAAAAAATCAATCTATGGTCATAGTGATACTAATTAATTTTCAAAGGGCAGGGTAAGAAGTGAATAAAGTCAAATCAGTTTTTCACCCAGAAAATGCCAAGTAATGAATGAAAAATAAGAAAGAGAGAGAGAGAGAGAGAGAGAGAGAGAGAGAGAGAGAGAGAGAGAGAAATAGTGAGATAAGAACATTCTTCACTGTGCAACCAATATTTTAGAAATTAATTCAGGCATATATTTTAAATGTATGCTGAGACCATTGGCTAAAGATTGTTGGGGAACATGGCCTTAACACGTGAACTCAGATTAGTTATTAATCATAACAGGAAATAGGTATTATCACAAAGGTAAAATGTAGTGATCACCACCTTTACCAAATGAACGATTTCAATATCACCAATTGCAAGGTAAACAAACATCATTATCTTCTGCTATGATGAACTAAGAATGACACAAAATCCCCTGTAGAGTTCTCTGCTACTATTGGTAAAACCGTTTAACCTGAGTCTAATTGTGAGGAAACAAATTCAAATAAGTGACATTCTGCAAAAGGAATGACTTGCAAGCCTCAAAAATATCAGCATCATGAAGGACAAAAAGGGCGGTGGTATTTTTTTGTTAAAGTAGAATAGAGAGTGATGGCAATTGAATAAATGCATTGATTGGGAACTGGAATTTGGAGGGGAAAACATGTGGGACTTCCTTGGGAAATTAAAATGCAGACTGTATGTGGTGATAATATCAAGATTAAATTCATTTAATATAAAGATTCTATTTTGTTCTTTATGTTTACATATAAGAGGACATTACTCTTTTTATGAGCTACATCCTTAATCATTTAGAATTGGTAAAATGTTAAAAATTGGCAAATGTAAATGAAATATGACAAAAGGATGTTCATGTTCTTTCCTGGAAACTCTTTTAAGGGTGTTTGAGAAAAAGAGAACTGCAAAAGTCACAGAAAATTCCTAGTCTAACATATTTTGTCTGTTTGTTTTTTCATAAATCAGGTAAAATATTATTCTGCCCTGGAAATTTAGAGAGATAAATTGGTAACCTATAACATTCTGGTTGTTTAATGTAACTGAAAAACAGGATCAAGGTAAGAAGTAGATTTGAGACACAACAAGCATAGGAAATCTAAGCAAAAATAAAAATAAGCAAACAGGATTACATCAAACTAAAATGTTCTGGGTAGCAGAAGAGAGTGAACATACAGCCTACAGAATGGGAGACAATATTTATAACTTAGACATCTTAAAGGGGTTAATATCCAGAATGCTTAAGGAATTCCAAAATGCAATAGCAAAAAAATAAAAAAAAATTAAAAATCTAATTAAAAACTGGGCAGTAGACCTAAATAGGCATTTCTCGGAAAAAAAAAAAAAAAAAGCATACAAATGGTCAGCAGATGTATGGAAAAATGTTCAGTGTCATTAATCATCAGGGAAATGAAAATCAGACTAACAATGAGATATCACTTCATCCCAGTAGGAATTATTATCATCCCAAAGACTAAAGATAACAAGCGCTGGAGTGGAGGAAAAGGAGCCCTTGCACAAGGTGGATGGGAATGTAAATTATTCCAGTTATTATGGAGAATAGTATGAAGGCTCCTCAAAAAAATTAAAAATATAGCAATCATGTGATCCAGCACTATCAGCACTGGGTATATATCCCAAAGAAAGGAAATTGGTGTGTCAAAGATACATCTGCACTCCTGCGTTCATTGTGGCACTATTCAAAATAGTCAAGAAATGGAAACAACTGAAAAGTCTATCCACTAATGAATAGATAAATAAAATGGGGTGCACCTACACAATAGAATGCTATTGAGCCACAGAAAGAGTGAAACTGCATTATTCCTGACAACATGAATGGAACTGGAGATCCTATGTTAAGTGAAATAAGCCAGGCACCCAAAGGCGTGCGCTCTTGTGAAATCTGAAAAAGTTGATCTTCTAGAAGTTGAAAGTAGAATGATGAGTATCCAAGGCTGAGAGTGTGGGGAAAGGTTGATCGATGTGTGCTAAGTTACTGATAGTGAGGTACCAGAAATTCTGGTGTGCTCTTGCACAGTAGGGTGACTATAGATAAAAAATAATGTATTATACATTTCAAATGGCAGGAAGAAATGGTTTGGGATGTTTTCGCCATAGGAAATGATAAATGTTTTTTTTTTTTAATTTATTTATTTTTTTAATAATGTATTTTTTTTATTGTAAACAAATGGGATACATATTGTTTCTCTGTACATGGTGTAAAGGCATACCATTTGTGTAATCATAAATTTACATACAGTAATGTTGTTTGATTCATTCTGTTATTTTTTCCCTTCCCTCCACCCCTCCCACCCCTCTTTTCCCTCTATACAGTCCTTCCTTCCTCCATACTTGCCCCCCTCCCTATCCCTAACTCTAACCCTAAGACTAACCCTACCCTCCCCCCATTATATGTCATCATCCACTTATTAACAAGATCATTCGTCCTTTGGCTTTTTGAGATTGGCTTATCTCACTTAGCATGATATTCTCCAATTTCATCCATTTGCCTGCAAATGCCATAATTTTATCATTCTTTATGGCTGAGTAATATTCCATTGTATACATATACCACAGTTTCTTTATCCATTCATCAATTGAAGGACATCTAGGTTGGTTCCACAGTCTGGCAATTGTGAATTGAGCAGCTATGAACATTGATGTGACTGTATCTCTATAGTATACTGATTTTAAGTCCCTTGGGTATAGGCCAAGGAGTGGGATAGCTGGGTCAAATGGTGGTTCCATTCCAAGTTTTCTAAGGAATCTCCACACTGCTTTCCAGAGTGGCTGCACTAATTTGCAGCCCCACCAGCAATGTATGAGTGTACCTTTCTCCCCACATCCTCGCCAACACCTGTTGTTGCTTGTATTCTTGATAATCGCCATTCTAATTGGGGTGAGATGGAATCTTAGGGTGGTTTTGATTTGCATTTCTCTTATTACTAGAGATGGTGAACATTTTTCCATATGTTTGTTGATTGCTTGTAGATCTTCTTCTGTGAAGTGTCTATTCATTTCCTTAGCCCATTTGTCGACTGGATTATTTGTATTCTTAGAGTAGAGTTTTTTGAGTTCTTCATAGATTCTGGAAATTAGCGCTCTATCTGAAGTATGATTGGCAAAGATATTCTCCCACTCTGTAGGCTCTTTCTTCGCATTGCTGATAGTTTCCTTTGCTGAGAGAAAGCTTTTTAGTTTGAATTTATCCCAGTTATTGATTCTTGCTTTTATTTCTTGTGCTATGGGAGTCCTGTTAAGGAAGTCTGGTCCTAAGCCGACATGTTGAAGATCCGGACCTACATTTTCTTCTATAATCTGCAGGGTGTCTGGTCTGATTCCAAGGTCCTTAATCCATTTTGAGTTTAGTTTTGTGCATGGTGAGAGATATGGGTTTACTTTCATTCTGTTGCATATGGATTTCCAATTCTCCCAGCACCATTTGTTGAAGAGGCTATCTTTTCTCCATTGCATATTTTTGGCACCTTTGTCTAGTATTTGAAAGTTGTATTTATTTGGATTTGTGTCCATGTCCTCTATTCTGTACCATTGATCTACCTGTCTATTTTGGTACCAATACCATGCCGTTTTTGTTACTATTGCTTTGTAGTAGAGTTGAAGATCTGGTATTGCAATACCCCCTGTTTCACTCTTCCTGCTAAGGATTGCTTTAGCTATTCTGGGTTTCTTATTCTTCCAGATGAATTTCATAATTGCTTGCTCTATTTCTGTAAGGTACATCATTGGGATTTTAATTGGAATTGCATTGAATTTGTATAGCACTTTAGGTAGTATGGCCATTTTGACAATATTAATTCTGCCTATCCAAGAACATGAAAGATCTTTCCATCTTCTAAGGTGTTCTTTAATTTCTTTCTTTAGTGTTCTGTAGTTCTCATTGTAGAGGTCTTTCACCTCTTTTGTGAGATTGATCCCCAAGTATTTTATTTTTTTCGAGGCTATTGTGAATGGGATAGTTTTCCTAATTTCTCTTTCTGAAGATTCATCACTTATGTATAAAAATGCATTGGATTTATGAGCATTGATCTTGTAACCTGCTACTTTACTGAATTCACTTATGAGTTCTAAGAGTTTTCTGGTGGAATTTCCAGGTTCCTCTAAATATATAATCATGTCATCAGCAAACAGGGATAGTTTGAGTTCTTCTTTTCCAATTCGTATCCCTTTAATTTCTTTGGTTTGTCTAATTGCTCTGGCTAGAGTCTCAAGAACGATGTTGAATAGAAATGGTGAAAGAGGGCATCCCTGCCTTGTTCCAGTTTTTAGGGAGAATGCTTTCAGTTTTTCACCATTTAGAATGATATTAGCCATGGGCTTAGCATAGATGGCCTTTACAATGTTAAGGAATGTTCCCACTATCCCTATTTTTTCTAGTGCTTTGAGCATGAAGGGGTGATGTATTTTATCAAATGCTTTTTCTGCATCTATTGAAATAATCATGTGATTCTTGACTTTAAGTCTATTGATATGGTGAATGACATTTATTGATTTCCGGATGTTGAACCAACCTTGCATCTCTGGGATGAAACCCACTTGATCATGGTGCACTATCTTTTTAATATGTTTTTGTATGCGATTTGCTAAAATTTTGTTGAGAATTTTTGCGTCGATGTTCATATAAGGATATTGGTCTGAGATTTTCTTTCCTTGATGAGTCTCTGTCTGGTTTAGGTATCAGTGTGATATTGGCTTCATAGAATGAGTTTGGGAGTGTTCCCTCCTCTTCTATTTTATGAAATACTTTGAGAAGTATTGGAATGAGCTCTTCTTTAAAGGTTTTGTAGAACTCGGCTGAGAACCCATCTGGTCCTGGACTTTTCTTTGTTGGTAGGCTTTTGATGACTTCTTCTATTTCAGTACTTGAAATTGGTCTATTTAAATTGTGTATGTCCTCCTCATTCAGTTTAGGCAATTTGTATGTCTCTAGAAACCTGTTGATGTCTTCGAAATTTTCTATTTTGTTGGAGTATAGATTTTCAAAATAGCTTCTAATTATGTTTTGTATTTCAATCCTGTCTGTTGTGATATTTCCTTGTTCATTCCGAATTTTAGTGATTTGGGTTTTCTCTCGTCTTCTCTTTGTTAGTGTGGCTAAAGGTTTATCAATTTTGTTTATTTTTTCAAAGAACCAACTATTTATTTTGTCAATTTTTTGTATTGTTTCTTTTGTTTCAATTTCATTGATTTCAGCTCTGAGTTTAACTATTTCCTGTCTTCTACTACTTTTGGTGCTGGTCTGTTCTTCTTTTTCTAGGGCTTTGAGCTGTAGTGTTATGTCGTTTATGTGTTGAGTTTTACTTCTTTTATTAAATGCGCTCCATGAAATAAATTTCCCTCTAAGTACTGCTTTCATAGTGTCCCAGAGATTTTGATATGATGTTTCTTTGTTCTCATTTACCTCTAAGAATTTTAAAATTTCCTTCTTAATATCTTCCGTTATCCATTCATCATATAATAGCATATTGTTTAATCTCCAAATGTTGGAATAGTTTCTGTGTTTCACTCTTTCATTTATTTCTAACTTCAATCCATTATGATCTGATAGAATACAAGGCAGTGTCTCTATCTTCTTGTGTTTGCTAACATTAGCTTTGTGGCATAATATATGGTCTATTTTAGAGAAGGATCCATGTGCTGCTGAGAAGAAAGTGTATTCGCTCTTGGTTGGATGGTATATTCTATAAATGTCCATTAAGTCTAAATTATTGATTGTGTTATTGAGATCTATAGTTTCTTTGTTCAATTTTTGTCTGGAAGATCTGTCCAGTGGTGAGAGAGGCGTGTTAAAATCACCTAGTATTATTGTGTTATGGTCTATTTGGTTTCTGAAATTGAGAAGGATTTGTTTGACATATGTGGATGAGTCACTGTTTGGGGCATAGATGTTTATGATTGTTATATCTTGCTGTTTTATGCTTCCCTTAAGCAGTATGAAATGACCTTCTTTATCCCTTCTGACTAACTTTGGCTTGAAGTCCACATTGTCTGCAATGAGGATGGATACTCCAGCTTTTTTGCTGAGTCCATGTGCATGGTATGTTTTCTCCCATCCTTTCACCTTTAGTCTATGGTATCTTTTTCTATGAGGTGAGTCTCTTGTAGGCAACATATTGTTGGATCCTTCTTTTTAATCCAATGTGCCAGTCTATGTCTTTTGATTAATGAATTCAGGCCATTAACATTTAGGGTTATTATTGAGATATGATTTGGTTTCCCGGTCATATGGTTCATTTTAAAAATTTATTTATTTATTTATTTGACACAACTTGTTTCCTCCTTTATTTGACAATTTCTTTAGGATAATTCCTCCCTTTGCTGATTTGCTTCTTTGTTTTTCATCTCTTCCTCATGGAATATTTTGCTGAGAATGTTCTGTAATGCTGGCTTTCTTTTTGTAAATTCTTTTAGCTTTTGTTTATCTTGGAAGGTTTTTATTTCATCGTCAAATTTGAAGGTAAGTTTTGCTGGGTATAAGATTCTTGGTTGGCATCCATTTTCTTTCAGGGCTTGAAAAATGTTGTTCCAGGCCCTTCTAGCTTTTAGGGTCTGGATTGAAAAATCTGCTGATATCCGTATTGGTTTCCCCCTGAATGTAATTTGGTTCTTTTCTCTCACAGCCTTTAAAATTCTGTCTTTATTTTGTATGTTAGGTATTTTCATTATAATGTGCCTTGGTGTGGGTCTGTTGTAATGTTGTGTATTTGGAGTCCTATAAGCCTCTTGAACTTGATTTTCCATTTCATTCTTCAGATTTGGGAAATTTTCTGATATTATTTCATTGAATGAATTGTTCATTCCTTTGGTTTGTTTCTCTAGGCCTTCCTCAATCCCAATAATTCTTAAATTTGGCCTTTTCATGATATCCCATAGTTCTTGTAGATTCTGTTCATGATTTCTTACCATCTTCTCTGTTTGTTCAACTTTGTTTTCAATATTAAATATTTTGTCTTCAATGTCTGAGGTTCTGTCTTCCAGGTGTTCTATCCTATTGGATATGCTTTCTATGGAGTTCTTAATTTGGTTTATTGTTTCCTTCATTTCAAGGATTTCTGTTTGTTTTTTTTTTTCAATATCTCTAACTCTTTATTGAAATGATCTTTTGCTTCCTGTATTTGCTCTTTTAACTCTCGATTGGTGCGATCATTCAATGCCTGCATTTGCTCTTTCATCTCATCATTCAGTGCGTGCATTTGCTCTTTCATCTCATCGTTTGCTTCTCTGATCATTTTAATTATGTACATTCTGAACTCCTTTTCTGTCATTTCTTCTGCCATGCTGTTATTGGGTTTTATTGATGTAACATCTAGATTTGTTTGTGGCATTTTCTTTCCTTGTTTTCTCATATTATTCAGGTATCAGTGGACCGCTGAGATATTGCAGATTTCCTCTATTGACTTACAATGTCCTTGAAGATTTCTATATATATCCCCTCTTAGCCTTCAGTAGGCTGAAGTCTTGGAGGAAGTTGATAATGTGGTGCGCCACAATGAAGCTGCCTCTCTAGGAGTGGTGGCCTTCAGGTGGGGTATATTCCCTGCTAGTGGGCAGAGGTGCCTCCACTTGTTGACCAATGGTCGTCTAAAGGGGAACTAGGCTGCGGGCTGAGGCAAGGCCTGTTTGGGCCTGTGTCTCTGGTTTTACCGTCCTTGTGGGGAAACCTCACCCGCCAGGGAAGACTCACCCGGTGGGGAGGTCTCGCTGGTCAGTTCCCCTCCTAGAGGTTCCCCTCAATTTCTGATAAATGTTTGAAGGGATATATATGTTGACCCTGATTTAAACATTACACTGAAACCTCATGTTCCCCTATCAGTACATACAGTTTTATATTTTTATGTATCAGTTACAAATAAATTTAGTTTGAAAAAGAAGATTTGATGAAAATTACACTATGCAATGCTATAATCTTTACGTTCTCTAAACTGCAAATCCAGCGTTCAAAATACAGTTTTGCTGTGAGGTTTCTCTACTTCCAAAGTGAATTCTCTTCATTAGAAATGAGAACTACCAATGTATCAATAATCAAATGAGATCATGAAGGATAAAATATGCTTCCACGGTACCTGGCAGTGTTGGGCTTCATGGGAGAAATGACGTAGCAAATATACCTGCTCTGATTATTTGAATTCTTCTCCCTGTGACTGGATTGGTAAAGTGGGGATGTTCTGTGTCAGAGATTCCTTCACTTTTCAGAGTGTTGGTACTAAGTAAAGTACTAGGAAGGGCAACATTAACCTTAGACTTTCCAAGAAAGTAAAAGGAGTGTGTTAGAATTGTATTTTGTATAGAAAACATCCTGTTAGGGTAGCCATGTGCTGGATCTGTGGCTAACAGTTTGCAAGTGCTGGTGCTGCTTCTACTCTTACTTTTCTTGACTGAATATGAAGTAATGTCGAGAGCCTGTGCAACCATCTTGCAACCATGAGAAGGCCAAAGGAAGTTGCCCTTGATGTCTATCACTAAATTCATCCTGCTGTTGACAACTTTTTCAATTATTATGTTCTTTGTCCTGTTTAAGCCATTCTACTTGGTATACAATATAGTCCCAACTAACTGAACCAGGAATTTGTGGCAAAGCCCTAACATAAAATACTTTTAATTTAATACATCTTGGGCATCCCTCAGGAATCAATGTGGCCAAATAGGATAGACTATCAGCAGAGATAAATCATGCTCCAAATGGGTGTAAAATAAAAGCTGCCCAGGTAGCACTGATTGATCAATGTTGAGTAAAAGGAAAAAGCATACAGTAGAGACCCCGAGGAGAAAGAAAGGAGATAGTGTGGAATCCAACTTGCCCTGGAATCTCCCAAGCTGATCACTTGGAATCAGTCAAGACCAGGATACATGATGTGAGGCAGAGCTGGTGAGAAGGTGGCCTCCTGAGTAAGGCTGAGGAGAGGATGCTTCCAATAGTCATGTTCAGAAGGGAACTGTTGAGGAATTATCCCCAATTATGCCATTTTCATTTGAGAATTTGAAGGACATGGGCTTTCTTCAGGCTAGTTAATAAAATATTTAAAAGTTATTTTATGATAACAAAAAAAAATTCTGATGAGGACAGTTGATCCTGAGACCCAGCCAATATTAAGTTCTTGCCAAAGCAGCCCTGGCATTTGGCTTCATCACAAAGGCAATCCCATAGATGCGGAAGCATCTGCTCTCCCACTTACTGCTCGTGTTAAAATGAAAGCTACTCAATAAAATATTTATAAGTATGGCTTCCACTGGTGGCTGGATGAAAATAAAGTGGCGAGAAACCAAATTTCTAATAAATATATGAATAGCCACTCAGATGACCACTCTCTGACATGAACATCATTCAAAACTCCTGCCTCTTTTTCAATGTGTGTCTACTTGACAGAAAACTAAAATAAAAATGTTCCAAGTCTTCACTTTCAAGTGTTCAAAATGTAGACAATAGCAATCAGTGTTTTTCCTGTTTAAAAATTAAATTGTTAAAAATAAATAAATATTAGATTGTTTACCCCATCATGTGTAAATTCACCCATTAAACATGTATTTTGTGCCAGACATTGTCATAGACTCTGTGAAAGAAGCAAATCTGACATTCCTAAAACTTCCCTGTAACTGATTAGTTCCAAAGGGGGTGATAAAGAGAAAGTATATTACGTTCATTTCTTTGTAAGAAAGTTATGCACAAAGTTAAGGTTAGTTGGATCTTGCCTTGAAGCCTGTCTCAGCAGATTCATTTAAGAAAAAGTAATTTGAAAACAATTTGGTCATTTAATACAATCGCTTTAAAAAAATGTCAACAGACAGATCTCAATTTTAACATAGCGCAACATTTCTAAAATTCTACTTTCGCTGACTTTCTTGTCAAAACCTTTCATCTGGATTTTCTTTCGTTCTGTGAACTCTGAAAATACAAACCTCCCTTTGCTCTTTATAGACAGGTTCTGAACACCTTTTTCCTCCCCCGCTGCCTTAGTTCTTGATTACATGGATCATCTTAGTTACTCTGGCTTCTTTATTTATTGAGTGGTGAATTGAATGCTGAGGTATTACACAGATTTTTTTTCTGTCAGCGTTTTATAGGCCTCTACAAAGAGAGCAGGCTATGTTTTTCTAGTACCTTTTTTCTCTTTACAAACCAATCTCTTTAATTCTTTTTCTTGTTTGAGTGGGATTTATATGGGTGTCTGCCGGAATCCTTCCAAATTCAACTTTCTATTGCCCATCCAAGTTCCATCGAAAACTCTGGAAATTTAAAGAATTTGTTTCTCATGGGAGGGGGACCAAAGACAGATCAATTTGTTTGGTCTTCATTTAAAGTTGACCTCAGAAAAGAATTATAAAAAGCAAACAAACAAAGCAAAATGAAATGTGGAAGCAGAAGTTTAATGATGAGCAGTTTGAATCCTGACAATAATCTTTCTCAAAAACTTCACAAAGGGTATTACAATGACAAGGTTCTCAAATTTTTGGAAGCCTATTCTTCCAGTCTCTTGTTATTTATTTCACTTGGTCTGGCAACAGTCCCTTGTCCCCTGCTCCCAAGTTCCATAAATTTCTCCTTCTACACACCCTCCCTGAAATGCACCTTAGTTTTTACTCTTATGAACCATTTATCATGTACACAACATTAGGTTTTTGTATTTTTTTTTCACTTTACTTATCTCTTTGATTCTTTCCAATAAAGAGGGCCACATCCAGCATATTGAGGAAACGAGAGGGAGGGCAGATAGCAAATACTTAGAACTTATTAACATTTCTCCTACCCCTGTCACAGCCATGAAAATCAGGGTAGGAATGAGGGAAGGAAAGATAACATTTCTAAATGCCCACAGTGTACTGAGAAGCATATGAGGTGATTTTTATAAATTTTGTCACTTAACAAAAGCTTCGCTTTTGGAAAAGTTAAATACAGTGTTGTATGTATTTATGGAGCAAGAATTTTGAGTGGGCTTTGGATTTATGGAGTCCTCAAATCAATATCCCCACCAAGTATGAAGTCAAGGGACCACCAGTTTAAAGGTGAGATTCTTAACCTTTTACTTTTCTTCTCAGGACACATTTGGTGGATGTTTACATAATCCTTCCAAGGAAAGGACTTAGGTAAATCTAAATAGTGAATGGGGTGTATTAATGGGTGGTTTTCATTTTTCAATGGTGGGTTTCCATTTGTACCACCTAGTCAATAAAGTATATAAGGTTCTAAGGGACATGCAACTACAGAGGTGTGTCTAAAATCCATTTTATGTGTGTAAAATAAATTAAAAACAAACCTCATTAGTAGTGCCAAATTACTTTAGTCAAAACATACAAAGTGTGTGTAGGTTCCAAGGGCTTTTCATGCATGTAAGAAGCAAATAACTAGTATGAGTTCTTCTAAAGTGATTTGTGACACCTTGAAAGAAAAACTACACTTTATCCATCCATTTTACCAACATTTGTTGAGCAACAACTACATGCTGAGAGTTTATCAGTAGACTAACAGAAAAGGTACCTAACCTTTAAGGAGCAGAAAATTTCATATACTCAATAAGCGAATAGGTGTGTAACATATATCAGATCATAAAAAATTGCCTTAGAAAAAGAAAAAGCAGAAAAAATGAAGAATGTGATGGTTATTTTGCTATTTTTGATAAGGTATTTAAGGTGGATCTCTCAGATGGAGTGAAAGTCAGGTATGCATTGAGAAGAGTGGAAGGAGTGAGCTCTGGAATTCTCCAGGGAAGCACATCCTCTGCACAGGAGCCCTGTAAGACAGAGCCCAGAGGCAAATGCATGCTCAGAGACAAAGCCTGAGTGCAAAGAAGAAGGGGCAGAGAGGCAAGGGAGGACCAGCTCAGGTAGAGGGCTTTGATCCAGTACTGAAGTGATGGGAAGTCATTATAGTGCCTTCAGCAGTGCTGTAACATGATCAGTTTTAAAAGGGTCATCTGGCTAGTGCAGAGAATAGCTGTTGGGGACAGAAGTGCAGACAAGGGTTGAGGAAGGTGTTGCAGTATTCTACAAGGGGTATGCTATGATCAAGAAACCTTGGAAAGAACTTTTTAAAAATATATTTTATAAACCGTGACTGTGAAAATAAGAACATCCTGCTCTCAGGGAAGGAGTCTACTGTCATTAGGTACAGGGTTCATTGTAAATGTGTCCTTGATAGAGCTGAGAATAACTGACAATGGTAGAATGGTCTTTGAGGAAGGGAGCAGTGGTATGGCCAAACGCATTGTAAAAGGTCACATGTTTACTGCTATGTGTAACTGTTATGAGCACAATCCAATGGCAGTTCAGTAGGTGCTGAGGAGGGGAAGGATCAGTGGAAGATAGCTCCATAAGACTAATTTTGCATATTTCTAATACTTATCTTTGTAATGCCTCTGTTCCTTTGTCTATTTCTCTTACTTGACTATAACTCATTCTTTTATAATTGATTCTTGGTATTTGCACTAAGAAGCAACGGGGTTTGGCAGACTCATGAGTACTGTTACACTATTATGGTATTCATTCCTTTAAATCAGGCAGATAGATGAAATTCTGGAAGATTAAGAGAGGCAAGCATTTTGCCAAATTATCACAAAAAGAATCCATATGTACTGTAGGAAATTCTGTTGCCTCAGTCTTCACAGGACTATGAGCATTTAAGAAGTATAACAACTTCTACCCAAGAATGTAATTAGTATTTTAAGTCGTATCACTCAATAGCCAAGAAGTATTGACATCCGTGTTCCACTAAATCAGAGCCTCAACTTGATGAAGTGAGACACGATATTAAATGTAGTGGCAAACTGGATCGTCTTCTTGAGGCCAGAGCAACATTCCTGGTACTTAGGAGTAAACACGGAAATTGTGACTTCTTCATGTCTCACTCTCCTCATCTGTGAAAACAAGCAAAGCCAATGATTCGGAAATCTCCTTCAGACTCTTGTATCCTGTCTTTTGGTTGAATATAATCTTGCAGCAGGTTTACATCTCATGTATCTGATTTTCTTCTAGGGTTTTTCCACTCTTCTTTGTACTGGAACAGCAAATTGTCATTTTCTATCTCTCATCCTCCACCAAAGTTGATCAGAGACATACGAGAGAGAGTACTTTCCAGACTACTTTCCTCTCCAAGAAACTGGTTAAAACTGGGTTTGGGCAAAGGATAGAAAGAAAAGGGGCTGCAAGCTGGATGAGAGAAGGATGAATGGGAGGAATGAAAAGGTGCGTTGGGGTGTGTTGGTGAAGAGGAAATGGAGAATTTTCTAAACTCCAGGAAGTGGAGTGTGAAGATGTCTTCCAGGGTGGAATCCTTCTCCTCCTATTGGTTCATGTACTCACTGTGGACAGTCTGCCATTCAACAACCTGAATATACAAAATTCTCCCATCTGACTAAGGCTTGAACATCTTCCTGGAGGGCAAAGGATGAGGAAGGGTATTGTCTCAGGCCAAGTTAAACTGAGCAGGAGAATCGGGGTTTTCTCTTTGCTCAGGGTGGCAGAGGATAAAGTGCATGTTACAATTCCTTTCTTATGGGAGGGAAAACAGAAACTAGTAGGAAGCTAAGTAAGTAAAGGAAAGGGACTGAGGTGAGAGAAGAGAAAGGGGGAGTATTGTGGAATTAAACAGGCCAAATTATTTTCTATGCAGGTAGAAATATATCATAATGAATCCACTTTTATGTATAATTATAATTCATCTGTATTTTTCAAAGTAATGAAGAGAAATTGTAAAAAGGAGGACCAGTAAAAGAATAACCTGATGTAAGATATTCATATTATTTATAAATAATTTGAATATTGTTTTAGGAGGTAAAGAAACAAGTAAATTTGTGGAACTTGGCTATTTTGAAAATGTTGATAAGTCTAAATTAGCCACTTGATAATTATATAGCCACTTCAAGTAACATCATTTCTTTGAATATTAGTTTCCTCATTTATAAAACAAGGCTGTTGCATTTGACAATCTCTGGGATCCTTTCTGCAATAAATGGAATCCAGTAAGACGTGGTCCATAAAGACTGGAATAATTTCAGTGTTCTGCATCTGAACTCAATATTGCCTTCTGAGTACTGTTTTCCTTTCAGATTAAATTAAGGGTGAGTCAAATGCTTAGTAATGCAAAATGTTGGTGCTTAAATATATTCAAAGTGTTAACCCAGAGACAAAATACACCAAAATTGCATAAATGTTGCATTTTAGAAGCAGGTCTGCAGAATCATCCTTTTTATTCTTTCTCTTCAATGTTTTCAGTTTTATGTTTATTAAACTCATAATTCTTTAAGAAATATTTTAACTAAAGAGCAAGTTGCTGATATTCTTTGTGTGTGTGTCTTTCTGTTTCTATCTCTGTTTATCTTTCTTTCCTATTATGAATAGTAGCTGAAATATTCTCTACAACAATCCAGCTTTTACATTTAGAGGTCAGGGAACCCACTGTGAAGGTTCAGATTCTCTTTCAGAGTTATCCTTGAACTTAATGATGTTCATGTTGAATTTTCTAGCCTCCAATGTGAAGGAGCATTTTGTGTAATTTTTTACAGAGTTGGTCCTAGATGAATTTAAAAAAAAATTCTGATAATAGATTAGCTTTCTTTTTGATCTGCTCAGAGTTTATTTCTTGGAAAAAGGCAAGTGATTGGAATACATATTGCACAAGACTTCTTTCTGCAACAGCAAAGTACTAAATCCTCATTTGGATGCATTTACCTGTGCAATGACTTCCTTTTTACATCAGAGTATATGCCAAAAAGTCCTTCTAGCAATTAGTTCCTTCCCTTTGAAGAGTCTAAATGTTATTGGATAGCATTCTGTAATTCCTTGCCTTACTTTCTTGCATTAGTCAGTCACTCTTGGTGCCAAGACCTCTACAAGGTATAATGTAAACTCAGGGATATTGTTTCCATAGTAGCATGACTCTCTAGTGCACTCATTTCAACAATTGCAGCCACTCATGCCAACTTAAGCTTGATACCCTCAGAGAAGAACAGCTGGCTAAGTAGTCTACTTCAACTCTCAGAGTGATCTAGTCAAATCATCTTTCTTCTCCCCTTCAAAACTATCCTTGAATTCCAACTCCACCAAGGCATTTTGATTAAGTGGGAATGAGATGTGTTTAAATAGCTTGTCCTTGCACAAGCATACAAATAGCTTTCTGACTTTTATCCTTGCCACAGATGTGAAAAACACTAGAGAATGAATGAAGCAGCAAGAGATGTGGCATTAATAAACATTCAAAAGGAGTCTCTATCTTGCTTCCTCTTTTCAAATGCTGCCATGGGCACGGTGAGAGCAAGATTCTGACCAGTTATGTCTAATATACGAAAATGTTTAAAAACACTAATTTAGAAACGTGGCTTTCAAGGCAATTACTTGTCTACTCTGTATTTGAGTATTACAAATCCATGCTGAGGCCTTCCATGACCAGTGTCCATCTGCTGTGTTCTGAAACTGGGTATATTAAGTGCCAAAATTTGGATGACTAATGCTACCAGTGTTTACACTTTGGGACCTGTTATGCAGGGGAGAGAAAGCTAGTTAATTTGTGTTTATTCACTATTTTGATCAAATGTTTTTCTTTATTCTGGGTCACCTCAGAAGGCCCAGGCCTAAATGTTATTAGTGTGGAAATGAACAGCCATAAATTCATTACTATCTTGTACCATTATGACAAGTTTGCTTATGATGTGAGCATGGACCACACAGTTAAAGACATTTTATCTGAGCAAATAGTGACAGGTTTTCTGACAAAGAAAAACTTTTTCATTTGACACTTTTCCCCATTTCAACACATGGTCCTCTTCAATTCCATAAATACTTTAATGAAGAAGTCAGAAATAATACTATGACAAATCACTATAGAATTATTTGTGTAATGTCTAATTTTTGCTCTTCATGAAGTCTATAGTTCATATAAATTCATATAACAGGCAATCCACATAAAAAGTCATCAAAAAGGAGATGGGGCAAGGCATGATTTGTTCATTTTCCTATCTTATTATACCTACAATAATATCAGATCCATAACTCAAGAGATCCTACTTCAGTAATAACAATACAAATAGAAAGGATATGATATTTTAAAAGGAAAAGCATGAGACAATAAATGATTATGAGGCAAAGGAAAGTTGTGCACCATATGAATTGGCAGGAGGAAGGGAAGTGTAGTTAGTGGTAAGAAAAAAATTATTGATGTAAGTTTGACCTTGAATGATGAACGTACAGTGAGGGGGAAAAAGAATGGGAAAAAGACATATGGGGCAGGAGAATGACTCTGTCGTGTGGTGTCCCAGTTTCATAACAACATATTCCATCACATTTTTGCAATTTTTTAACTTTTGGAAAAAATGATGCAGAGAAAAATAACTAAATAAATGTTTAGGTAATGAAAACTTTCAAATATGTAAAGGAGTATTAAATATTACTGTCATCACTTCTACTTCTAACTGACCAAAGGAAAGTTAAAGAAGAACTGGCCATACTGTATTGAATATTTGTGCAAAATAAAATTGCATTCATATCTTTAGAGATCGCATTCCCATACACACCACAGAACGCAAAGAGAGTGAGCAAGAGTCACAGAGAGCTGTTCAACATGATAGTAATGAAGAATATGAGGGCAGAGCAGGTGAGGGAAGTCAAAGAAATTTGTTGAAATGGATCCAAAAAATAATGGTAGCCCTAAAAAAAATGGAAAAACCTGTTATGCAAAGATCAGAAGCCACACTTGATAGTAGATCTGCCAATCACCAAGTAACAGGTGCATAAGGAATTTGAATCCAGTTTGCTCAGTCTATCTGAGCCTGGCCAGGTGTGAGAACATTCATCAAGGTCTTGATGGACTATAGCACTCATCCATGAGAAATCTCATTTCTGGACATTCAGCAGTCCTTGACCTTGAAAGCAGTTCCAGACTGATAGTCAGTCTAACTTGATAAATGATGATTTCTCAAAGAGAAATGTAATTCTCCCACTCCACTATGACCCAAACACATACAGATACACACACATACACAAGGCATAAAAATGTACGGCTAGGTACATGGAAAGATTCAGGAATGTGTGACATACTCATTCTACCAGCAAGTCACTGATAACACTGGTGTGCTTGATGCATTCAACATAATTACACCTACAAACCCTGTGTCTGCCCTGCTCAAAAATCTCTGAGAAATCTTGGTTATCTGACAGCAAGGTGCACAAGTGAGTCCTTGCCAAGGAGTAAGAATACAAATGCTTACTACAAATAATGCCTTGGGTTGTAGCTGTACTCTGTGCAGAACTCCAGTGGCTTGACCCAAGAACTTGACCAAGGGATACGAAAATGTGCTGGGATCTTCTGTGCATACATATTTTTTAGTCTAAAAAGGCATAATGATGTTTTCTGTCTCTTCTTACATTATCATTACCGATTGATTGGATTCTTATTCTCCCTATTAAATTGTAAATCTCTGTGAGGTCACTAATAGGCTATATGTCACCTATTTCTATTTCTTGTGCATCTATCACAATTCTTTATTTCTATTCTCTTATCTACCTGTCCATGACATGTAATCAATGACTGCTTGTGTTGATACCCATAGGCTTCCTCCATTCTGGAAATAATAAAAATAAATTAATATATGATAAAATATTGAGAATTATTTCTTGCATTGCATTCCTCCAATAATAATATTAGGTATAATTTTATAGATAGGTAAATTTAGGCATGTATTTGTTAACAAAATTTCTTTTGTTTTTGTAGGCGTTTCATTGTTTTGAGATTACCAACATACAGTGGCATTATCTCTTGATTTATTTGTAATGCAGGACAAGATCTCTTACCCAATTCACTCCTTAAGCAGCACTCTGTTTCCTCAATGCTGGCAGAGCCCCTCTGAGGCGTGGACTTCAGCACCTATGCCCTTCTTTACCTGTTAGCTAAATTACATGTTTAACCAATGCATGTATGTTCTTCCAAATATATTTATGCCAACTTTACGTGCTATTGTAGTTGTATCTTTTAACTAATTACTACTTTAAAGAGAAACAATGAGTGCAAAGAAAAAGTTGGTGGTTTAACTTGGTATTGCATTGAGAGAGTGGTAAGTAAATGTATATTTGTAAGATTCAAGTTAAAATAAAAGGTTGAAGATACGTGTATAGTTTTAGAAAAGAAATGATCTTCCTTAGTAGACTTTTTTAAAAAGTACATATGTTCAAATGATTAGGTACACAACTTGTACTCATCACCTTTGGATTGGTTCAACTTCCAGTAGTGCATATTTCTGATTCATATAGTTTAGGCAATCCTCTCAAAACCTCAAGTTGAAGGTTTTCATATATTCATTCCTTTATTCATTTTACTGTGACTACATGCTCAAAATAATACTAAAATGAGGCAGTGACTATGTTCAGTGGCATGGTCTTTCCATTCACAGAACTTGGCCTTGAATATGAAAGGAATGTTAAAAATACATACAACTATACACAGATCTATCATATAAGTTGCACAAATCGTAGCAGGGGCTCACTTCCAGAGGAGCAGATGAAAAGACTTATTTATTTATTTAACAAAGATGTTTAGAAATATGTGTTAGGTACTGGGAACTCTGCTTAGTTCCAAGGACACAGTCATGAATAAGATATTCAAATCCTTTCCTGATGAACATATCTGACTGAGAAGATGCTCCTTTCAGGTAAGGTGAGAAGGATTCTGATAGATAGGCAGGCTGAAAAAAATAGTGAGATTAGTGTTGTCTTAAGCAAAATCAGGAAAAAGCTCAAGATATGTTGAGGAATTAGTAAATAAGAGGAGGTATCTATAAAAGTACAGTGAGAGATAAGGTTGAAGGGTACAAAATCCCCTAGATTTGTATAAGGGCAATTCTTTGAAAATTGTGAGTGTGCCCTTCTGAGGCTATTTTCTCATCAAAGAGGACATGAAGTTCAGACTCCATGATCACCAAGTTCCTATACAAATCTAGCAAGTTAGCTTCCTGACACTATAACAAAATAGCTAAGATAAATCAACTTATAAGGAGGAAGCATTTACTGTGGCTCATAGGATCAGAGGTTTCTGTCCATGGTCATTTTGTCTGTTACTTTTGAACCTGTGGAAAGACAATACATCTTGGCAGGGAGTGTTTGGTAGAGTAAGGTGCTTGCCTCATAGTGACAGGAATAGAGAGACGAGGGAGAGAAGGAGCCAAGGTCCCAATATCCTCTTTAAGGACATATCCATAATGATCAAAATTCCTCCATTTTCCACCACCTCCCTGCACCTGGAGACAAAGCCTTTAATACATGGGCCTGAGCAGGGATATTTAGATTTTTCTGTTCTGAATTCAAATCCCTGTTTGTGGTCATTGGATCACAGAAAAGATCCTAAATCCTTCTTGTAAGTTTGGTTTGTTCATATATTCTTTTTTTCTTTTAATTTTTTATATTTGGTCTAATTAGTTGTATGTGACAGTAGAATGCACTTATACATTTTGATAAATCATATATAAATGGAGGGTAATCTCTCATTTTTCTGATTGTTCATATTGTAGGATCACATTGGTCATGTAAGTCATATATGTACATGAGGTAATAATGTCTGTTTCACTTGACTGTCCTTCCTACCCCCATACCCCTTTCCCTCCCTTCAATCCCCTCTACCCTAATACAAATGTTCTTATGTTCTTGTCTTGAGCAAGATTTCACATGCGGTCTGGCATGATGGATGGAGTTCATGTCCACAGTGCTCAGTGTAGGTCCTCACATCCTGCTATGGCACTCCACTGATTGCGCACAGCACAATATAACCAGCAGGAACAAGAGGAAGAAAACATAAGCCTTTCTAATTCCTTTTGGGTCCTGAAATTTCTTTTTCTTCAGAGTGTATTTTGTCCCTCTGATCCTTACGTACAAAAGTGTCATATAGATTTGGAATTTATAGTTTCTCCTTTTTTATGTGATTTGCTTTTATAGCTTAGGCTTTACAAATTCTAAGACTATGTCTATATAATGCCCAAAAAGATTTATTGGGCAACAAATTTGCTTGGCCATTTGAATCCTAATGGCAAAAGCAATTTCTTAAGCCAGAATAGTTTATTTTCTTTTCAGTTGCAAATGGGGATATTTTAAGGGGAAGTAAGTTATTTTGGTTCAAAGGGGGATATTATAGCTTTTTATTTCTGACACCTGTCAACCTCCCACCTCAGCAAAAAATCTTCATTGGCAAGTATCTTATGTCTTGACTCAAATGACTTCAGGTTGTATTAAAATTAACTGGTCCTTATATATTTTAAACTTTGGAGTTTTTTTTAGGTTTAGTGAAAAAATTACATGTAAAGGAATGTTTTATGAAAGAGGGTTGGTGGGAAATTTTACTTTTAGCTGTGTACTAGGATAAAACCATATACAGGAATCAAAAGGGCTGGATTTCAGAATTTTGTTTTGTATGTCTTTGGAACACATTGCTTAAGCTTTGTCTTTCCTGTACTATTGGACCAAGGGGGATGAGATTGGGAAAATGCAATGGATGGGTGGTGGTATTTGAGGAAGGCATGAACCAATTTTTCACTGAATACTTAATGTGTATTTAGGAACTGTATATATCTTGCTTCAATTGATCCTCTCAATGCCCTAAGGAAAGAACTATAGATCAGAGAAATTGGGTTATTTACTTAAAGTCACATGGCTGGTGAGTGGAAAACCCCACATTTGTCTGATGTTACAGCTAGATTTTTCTTCTACATCTCAATGCCTCACATAAAGTCCCTTCAAGCACTGAACTTCTTTCACTTGAAGCTCTACTGTTTAGTTTCCTGACATCAAATTCCAGTGTTTCCTTTTTTAGCTATAAACTTCCAGGGCAAAATAATTCACCAGCAAAAGGATAAATTCCTACCTTCAAAAATGTTCTCCATTGCTGTATTAATGAGATCATTCACATGAAGTCACTTCACAACCACAGGTAATTTTAGATGAACACAATTACCCACTTAAAGATTTTAACCCAGAGTTTGATTTGTTTCATTTCATACATGAACAAAAATCTGCATTCTTGTCCTTCATTTCTTCATTCCACATAAATTATGTAGCCATTTCTGAGATCTGTGAAATCTGCTCCGGAGGGCTTTGGGACAGTCAACAGAAACCCACAGGCCTGATTGCAAAGTCTGTTATGGCAGATAACTGTGTGTATCACCTTTTCTCACCTACTGTCAAGCAGCCAGAATATGATATAGACAGAAATCAATGGCAGTTGTATACTGCTACTGGACAATAGTTCTATAGTTTAAAGGGGGAGAAGACAAAAATAGGCAATCTATCTGCTAAAAAATAATCTTTCCTTTTTTGGTTCAGTATAGCACCCTTAGGAGGCTCTGGATAGAAGGAATTTATACAGATAAAAACTTAGTTGTACTTATTATGAAAGGTGTGTGTGTGTGTGTGTGTCTGTGTGTGTGTGTGTGTGTGTTTTGACTTCTGTCATTCAGAAGAACAAAATTCAACTAAAGTAAAAGGGGTACTTCTAGGAATTCCTGGACCCATCAGAACACAAATCATTTGATAGAATGCAAATGACTTAACTGTAATATAGGAAAGCTTCCCAGAGCAAATTACAATCCCATCACTGAGAATTAGCAATGGAAGTTGACAGGCTTTATAAACTTTGAGATTT
Organism: Sciurus vulgaris; assembly: GCF_902686455.1. NCBI lineage: Eukaryota > Metazoa > Chordata > Mammalia > Rodentia > Sciuridae > Sciurus > Sciurus vulgaris. The sequence continues at coordinate 68,392,709 of NC_136470.1, read as the reverse complement.
TGTTGGATTGGAAGCCAGCTACAGCTACAGTTAAGGGAATAAAATGCCCCTAGGTAAAAAGCTAGAAAGGATTTCTATGCCTATGATTTATTTTTTATGCCATATGTACTTCTGTACCCAAAACAGTTATGATGGAGAATTACATAACTTCTACCTATTTATACAAACCTGTCTGTCTAGCTATTTGTCTATCTATCTATCTATAGCTATCTGTGTGTGTGTGTGTGTGTGTGTGTGTGTGTTTGTGTAAATCTTCTACCATGATATTGGGAAATTTTTACATTCATAAAATCCCAACATAACACATATACGTACATGCAACAATCAAGTTTGGACTTCCTGAGTGCTTACAATATATCAGATTGACCTGAAGACTCCTCCATACCCAAATTAAAGACATCCTGGATGTCTCCTACTAAATAATTTCTAAAAGTGACTTACCCAGCAATTTCAAGACCACTTTTCTTTGTTGCAAACAATATTCCTGAACTAAAATAAAGGATGTGAGCAAAAATAGAATGTGACACATTCTTGTCCCTAGGAAAAAATGTATGAAAACAAAGACCCTAAGCATATATTATATTTAATAAGCCCTTGATAAAGATATTTGAACAATTGTCATATGAATACATTTTCTGGTTTGGATGTGAGGTGTCCTCCAAAAGCTCACATATGAGAAAATGCGAGGAGGTTCAGAGGAGAAATGATTGGGTTGTAATAGCCTTAACCCAATCAGTGATTTAATCCCCTGATAGGGATTAACTGAGTAGTAACTGAAGTGGTAGGGTGTGGCTGAAAGAGGTGGGAATTGGGCGTGGTGGCTTTGGGTATATATTTGTATCTGGAGAGTGGAGTCTCTCTGCTTCTTGATGATACAAGCTGCTTCACTTTGCCACTTTCTTCTGCCATGATGTTCTGCCTCACCTTGAGCCCCAAGGAAAGGAGCCGGCCTTCTACTGACCAAAACCTCTGAAATTGTGAGCCCTCAAATAAACTTCCTCCTCTACAGTTGAGATGGTCAAGTCATTTAGTCACAGCAGTGAAAAAGTTGACTAAAACAATATATAAGCTCTTTTTTTCACACAAACAAGTAATTATTCAATTGCTAGTTAAGAAATGTCTGTTCTGCCACCTAGCACTCTGCTAGGTTCTGTAAATAATATAATTGTAAGGGGTGTTTAAAATCAATTTGAAAAACATGACTCAGACATAGTAATTAGAAATTAATTCATTAAAGCAATATATAAGCAATAGCTATTATAGCCAATATGTGGCAGGCAAATGTCTACTTTAGGCCCCAAGAACAGTTTTGAGATAATTTAACCATTGGAAGTAATTTTATGCATAAAATCTGATGTAATCCACTTTCGGTTCTGTGAAATCCAAATCCAATCTGGATGTCCAACTCTAAAATACCAGATCAAGTGAATTCCCTGGAACTTGAGTTGTTTAATAATGAGATTTGGTCTAGATAAGTAGTTCCCAACTATCTAGTAGGTAACTGAGATGGGGGAATTAGTTCCCAGGGGACATGTGGAATTTCTGGAGATATATTTTGGTTGTCATAAATTGGGGTAGGAAACTGTGCTTATAGTATCTAATGTGTAGAGGCCAAGTATGTTGCCAAATTCCTACAATGTAAAGGAGAGTCCAAAGAATTATCTGGCCAAAGTATCAATGATGCTGAGGCTGAGAAAATAAAGTAAATGAGCTTAACAATTTCTCATAACTTACAACACTTGGTGGTTCTTAGATAATGTCTCCCAATCATAAGAGGACACAAAAATCACCTAGAGAGAGTAGAAAATTCCTCCATTCCAATATCCAAATATGTTAATACATTGTTTGGCATCTAAGTTGTTTGGAATTTCAGTATGTACACTAAGTGGTTATCATTCATCTGAGTTCATAGTGCCTCATAAGTCAGACCCGTGAAAGCCCCATGGGACCTATACAAGTTCTCATGGTATGTTAGAAGCAAACTTGAATCTACCTAGTTCTAGCTCCAAAGTCCATGTTCTGGCCAATGTGCAGCTTGCCTCCTGAGAGTAACACAATCTTGGCAAGAGAAACAAGGAGCAGATGAAGAATGTGCATAGGACAAAAAGAAGATTGGATGATCTGAAAGAGATGATCTCCATTGCTATTGGGGATACAAGAGAATGAGAATTTTTAAGGTAAGAGAAAGTATTTCAGAGGACCTTGAGTTAAAAAATTAAGACTGAATTCAATATGTTAAGTCACTGTTTCTCAGCCCTAGCTGCAGATAAGAATGATCTGTGTTCTTTTTAAAAGTAATAATGCCAGGGTCCCTCTTCAGAGATTCAGATCTAATTGGTCTGTGGTTGGGTCATGTGTCTCTAGGTTTTTAAAGTCCACATGTGTTTGTAATATGTACAGAAGCAGGATAAAATCTTAAAGTGTAAAAGAGGATTCAACTGGTGGAAAAGTATAGCCTAATTAGAGAAGAAACTGGAAAAAAAAAAAGGATTGTCTATGAGGCAATTGTAGACCTATGGAGATGGGTTAGAAATAGTACTGGAATCAGAAGACTTCCTTAGCTCTGCTGATGTTGCTGTCACTAGCCTGTTTTATGCCAAAAGAAGTCACCTAACAAGTCAAAATGCTGTGTTTTTGCATTTCGAACTAAGAGCTAATATTGCGCTTGAATATACCAAAGCAGTGTTAGGAGATTCAAAATAGATACCTGAAAATATTTGGGCAAGTAATGCTCAACACATATTTAAGATATGAAAATAGTGGGAGTGAAGCTGTAAAAACAGAGGCAACTTAGTCCCATTCACATTGATGAGATTGATGACCAACTAAAATCAGAAAAGAGAGGAATGAAAGACACTTCTAAAGGTATGAGTCTGTGGAACTGGGTGATCCTTTAACAGAAATAGACACTGTGAATGAGGAATGATTCTTGAAAGGAAATAAAGTAGGTTTAAAGATTCTCAACTGGGGACAAATTTGGCAATGCCTAGAGATGTTTTTGGTTATCATAACTAATGGGTAGAGGCAAGGGATGCTGTTAAACCTCCTGCTGTGCCCAGGACAGTGTCCCACAGCCAAGAATTACTTGGTACGATGTTAATAGTGTTGAGATCAGAAACCTGGTATAGAAATTACAAGCAGAGTTGGCAGGGGTCAAAGATGTCATGATCCTATAATTCAATTCTTCAATTTCACTAAGGAATAAAATAAAATTCAGAGTTTGAATGACTTGGTTAGAGTCCCCAGCAAGTGGAGACACACTGACAGAACTAAAATCCAACTGTCCTGATTCCCAATCAGTTACAGGGGCTCCATATGGCCTCTGACCCAGCTTGCACCTGACCTTAGTCATTCAATTGGCAATGCTGCATAGGATCCTGCTGGGAAATTCATTTGCAGTCCAAGTAGGAGGTGAGTGGGGAAAGTTTTCATCTTGAAGTAATCATATTAGAAGTGTTTTATTTCCAAATAACTTAAATTTAGGAGAATGAAAATTTAACAGATATAGATAAAGAAGAATGGAGGACTCAGAGGGCTCTTGAGGGAAGGTCAGAAATAGCATAACTATTTTGACCCAATGATTTAAATCGAGTAAAAAGAATTGTAGATACTGTGAAATAGAGCATGAAAGTAAGGTAGGATGAGGCTTCAGGAAGCTGAAGACTTCTGAGGTGGAGGTCATGGTGACATTTGTAGAAACATTTCAGAACGGTTGGGGAAGAGAAGTGATATTTCAGAGAGAAAGGGAACAGTGTGGTAATAAAGATGCCCGTGTAGTTCCAATTGTTCCCTCCTGAAAAGGAGACAATCACGACCCATTGGACAAGGTCAAGTCAAGGACTTAAGAAGACAAGAGCTTCACCTGTTTTTCTGAGAGCAAAGGGGACTTGAGCTGCCTTGGATGGACCTTGCGCAGACACAAGAGCAAACGCAGGCCTATGGCGATGCAGGGATGTGCGCACTAGATGGCAGTAGCGGGGTCTTTCAGCTGGGTTCCCGGTCCTATAAGGCGCTGCTTGTTTAAGTACAGTCTCATTTAGTTGGAGCTGCAGGGAGTGAGGGAGAGGAGGATAGGAAAGAGGAGAGCGGGAGAGCTTGAGGGTGAAGGGGGCTCGCTGTGTTTACACCAGACACAGGCTTCGAGCGTCCATCCCGGACTCTGACTCGCGCTCTCAAAGTGGAGAGCTAAACCGTTCTGGGATCCGTCCGTCGTGTGGCAGGAGCCTCATCTGTCCTGGTTGCCGGAGCTGCGAGAGCCCAGAGGGAAACCGAGGGAAGCAAGCGGCGCGTTTTACTAGAGAGAGCGCGAGCTGAAGGGTAGAGAGCCAAGCGCGCGAGGAAGCATCAAGCGCGGCGGAGACATGAGGACCTACTGGCTGCACAGCGTCTGGGTGCTCGGCTTCTTCCTGTCCCTCTTCTCGTTGCAAGGTAAGGGGGGATTCCCTAACCCCTCGCATCCCCTCCTGCGCGTCGCCGGCTCTGGGGTGGCAATGGAGTAAGGGGTGCTTGGATTCTGGACAAAATTCGGCTTATTTACAAGTCCTGCGGTGCGCTCCCTGCCCTTCCTGCGCTGCGTCCAGGCTGGGTCCTGAGGCGTGCAAGACTGTGCGGACACACTTGCTGCAATATCGGTGTTGGCAGTGTTGATGTGGAGATCTTGAACCGGTGTGTGTGTGAGTGTGCGTGTGCGTGTGCGTGTGCGTGTGTGTGTTGCCGGCGGCGGGGGCTGGTGAAAGGCGGGTGGCAGCGGACCTGAGGTTGTTCCTCTGAAAACTCAGCGCGCTGCCGTTGGTATTCGCTGTCCCCGCGTCCCCGGTACTGATACCACTGCATTCCTTCTCTTTCAGGAGGAAATTCGCATTAAGTTTAGGAGGAGGTTGGGTATTCGCGAGGCACCTGGTACTTGCATCTCTAGGCAAAATAACCCTTACAGATTCTTCTACCCTGAGAAGTGTAAGGAATGCGGGTGGAGGAGAGTGGGGCGGGGGCAGGGAGGGGAGAGAGAGAAAGAGAGAGAGAGAGAGAGAGAGAGAGAGAGAGAGAGAGAGAGAGAGAGAGAGAGAGAGAGAGAGAATGAGAATTTGAGAACTCACGGGTTAATAGCTGTGCTAGCTCAGAATGGTCAATGTGTTTCATGCTTGAAGGACTAAATATCTGGTGCTGGATGTTTACTTTGAAGAAATTTTAGGTCTCTGTGTATGAAGTGAATTCATGAAGGTTAAAATGAAAACACATACATACTGTTTGCATTTCACTTACAAGCTGGCATCCAGAGCTCTCGTCTATGTTAAACATACCTACAATACATTAAGTCTCTCCAACATAAAAATACATTATCTTTTAATCCATCTATCTCATACTTCCCACCACAAGAGGAGCCTTGCACAATTAACCATAGAGAGTCAGTGCTATATTGCTCTACCACTGAGGTTCTACTACATCTTCATGTTAGGCATTCTGCCATCATTAGGACCTGCACTCACATTTCTCCTGCTACTGAACATGCAAGTCTCTTCATTTGCACACACAAGTGCCTACACATACACAGTCCTTCTCATGAACACTCACCGGCAAATGACCAGACTGGCAATCCTCCTCTTGATTTTCTTCTGACAGCTGGTTGCTAATGTTACATTTGTGGGTTTCATTTTTCATTGCTGGGGGATATTTTGTGTAGCTATCGAGCCCTCTTGCCAAATGAAAAGAGAATAGACTTCTGGCTGTTTACTAGTTGAAGCGTTGCAAGTAAATAAATACTATGTTGGAGTTACATTTTCAAATACACTTATAGAAACCACTGGAACTCACCCATAGCACAATTACAAGTTACAGATTCTAAAAACTTCCTCATCTCCGAACTCACTGACCCACTCCTCACTTATCTAAATTATAAGTTCCTTCCTGTAATGCACAATTCTACTAAGCATGCCTGCATAAAAAATAGAATCTGAAAACCAGTTTTGGTATTTTACAATTTTTCCTTCACATTTTTTTTTTTCTTTAAAGCTCTCAGGACTTTGTCTGTGATTTCAGATATTGCAGCAATTCAGATTTTTTTTCATACTGAGACATTAGCATCGTGACTGTACTATGCCAGCAGCAGAGGTTAATCCCTTTCCTTCCTCTTCCATTTAACTCTAGGAACTTAGCTCTTCAGATAAAATGCTAAGAATGAAGTCACTAATACATGCTTCTCTTAAGTTTGAATAAAACTGTGGAATATTCATTTCAGAGCCATAGGGTCGCATGAATGAAGGGCAGATCAGAGTGCTGAGTTGATGTTAAATGGCACTTCTAAAGGATGGGGAAGGTCTTATAGAGTACCAAACCAGATAATTATATTTCAAATGATCTTCCATTACAAAAGAAAAGCCCTACAGTCGTCTTCAGTAAGACCAAATAAACTATAGTGGCAATTCTTTGAAGTAGAGTATCTGATATCATTTTGACAAAGTAGTTTTTCCTCCTAGGAATTGTTATTTCCAAAGAAGAGTTTTCAATGTGTACTAAATAGAGTCCAGTAAATCATGGGATGTGGCCTCAGTTCTCAAGCTTTGGAATCCCCTAATATGTGGCGTAGACCAGGTAGCAGTAACTTTGAGAAATGGGGTAGAAGGGGAAGACAGTGCAACCAGATGGGGCTAAGAAATATGGTATTGCTACAGATAATTGCCATATACACTCTTTCCTTCTGCCATAGTCATGGAAAGTCTGGGACTGGCTGCCTCCTAACATGCTCTCCTTCCCCTTGCATATATGCATGTACCGGCACACACACAAACACTTCTCAGTGTCACAGTGTGTGGCCCTTTGGAATCAGCCCCATCTGCAGCACAATAACTTCTGCTGTTTCTCATGATTACCTTCATGGATTCACAGATGAATGCTGTTATTGATGCTCATTTTTTTTTATTAGATTCCACTTGTTCAGAAATGTTTAATGTATTTTGGGCTATGTGCTGCTGAGGTGGAGGGCTATTTACTGCATAATTTGAGCTGGCCCCATGAGACACACTATGAACTCTAAGTCATTACTTTGTGGCCATGGGCAAGTAAGACATGCATTGGTGACATCTCTGTAATAGTTAGGCTCTGTTTCTTGGTGATGATGTAATGAACATAATCATTATTTTGAAAGAGATCATCTAAGGTATGTTTGTCAAGACATATTTATATTTGGATACAAACCTATAATTCTTTTTATACTTTCTCCAAATATTCTAGAAATCTTTTATATAATTTTTAATTCATCTGTGCAGCGTCTTTGTGATACTGGTAACAACTTCTAACATTTAAGCAATGAAGATTTGATGAGAAGGTTACACAGTGGCTCAGCCTGTTTTTACCCTTGATATCTTGGTAACTGTACTTTATATTAATGACAACTCTGTTGATAAAAGGTCTGAGGATCCAAGAAGAAAGTTTTCTAGACATTTATGATTGTAGTATTATTGTTGCACTTACCTATAACCTTGAGCAAGCAAAGAAAAAACAATTCAATTGCAATATTATTTTTTTCAAAAGAGGTAAAGGAAAACAAACAAACAAAAAACAAAGACACCCTATTCAGGACTCTCCATTTTGTGCCTGGTTTATTTTGAGGCCCCTGTTCCATTGGCTCAGATCTGGCTGGGTCTCCTTGACATCTGGCACCTGTCCCTCCTTTCTCATGCTCCAGAGCCAGAGAGCGGCCACTGCTTTGCTCCGAGGTTGGCTCTGTTCTCTCCCTTTGGCATCTGGGATGTCAGTAGCTGTGTGCCCTTTGGGGACTGCAGAAGAGATGAACTCCACTTGGCCCACCCCAACCCCATCTCTGGTTCATCTGGGCATGAAGGTCGCCTTGGCTTCTGCCTGCAGCCAGATTTGGACTGCTTAGTGGCCAGGAGAAGAGTGTACTTCTCCTGCATCTGAGGCAGCAGGGCCAGCCCTGGAGGAGCAGCCCCACAGCAGCTGCTCAGTGAGGATGCAAGCCTTCTGTCCAACCACTCTGAGGCTTCCTGTAAAGAACATCTTTAAAGAGCGATGCCTACTAGCTCACAGGGGTGCCCCCTGGCCCCCTTCCTAAAGAGTTCTAATGAAAATGATTGAGTGTAACCTCTTCAGAGTTTTCAAACAGCTTCCTCTGATAAGGGCTAGAAAATAAGACCCTTCAAGAAATATTGTTAAGAGTTGAAGTTCTATATTGTCTTCATATTAGGCAAAATATCAAGTAAGTAAGAAAAAAAATTTAAAAGTGTCTAATTTACCCAAGTAACTTAAAAAAAAGTTAAAGCATCACCCATAAAGTCTAATTTTATGCCAGGTATAAATGTTACCATTGTTACCACCACCATCAGTAAACTAGAGCTGCTTTGCATTGAACCCACTGTCCTGAAGTCCCTCTGTTTAAGCTACAGAGAAACATAGTTCCCCTTTTATTCTATGGCATTTGAATTCCGAGGAAATATTTGACACCACTTGCTTAAGAATAATAACATTAATGTTCTGAAAAATCTAGCCTTTTCTCTTTGAACATTGTCTTCTCTAAGATTTTATAGGTAGTTGAACAGATCTTGTGACAAACTTTAGGGCATGATTATTAATTATAATACAAACTTCCATCTCAAAATACCACTCAAGTAAAACATGTATTTTTATGGTGTTTGTGGGAATTATTTACAAGTGCTTTATTCATGTGGAAAGTCACAATACAGTCTAGAAGTAAAGCAATGGACCAAAATGCCTTAGGATTTCCCTTCTTTTTTCATTTGATAACTGTCAACCACAGAAGACGGTGATTCATTTCACACAATCCTGGTCAGCTCCTGAAGCCACCATGCTTCTAGCACATAACAGGGTTTGAACCATGAAAATCTCTTCCATTATCTTTGCCTACATAATACATTTTCTTCACTATATACATTTCTACTCTACCTGACATATTTAAAAAAAAATATTTTTCTTTACCATTATCCCTCTGCCACCAAAGGCTCCCTTGTATTTTCTATCATTCTTTACAATTTGAAGGTACCTATGCTGGCAATACAGGCAATACTAGTCTTGACACTAAATAGGAAAGATGATTAAGTGGAAAGGACACAGGGGTACACATTAGAAAACCTAGGTACTAGTTTTGAATTCATTAACAATTTCCTGATAAACAGATTATGAGCTAATGAGAATCTCACTTTTCTTGTTTGCTGGATTAGGCTAATGGTGCTTGTCACATCATGAAACCTGCTTTAAACGTTATAAAGCTTTAAGCAAATGTGGTATTTGCTTCTGTGCGAGAAAAGAAAGAGTTAAATTAAAAGGAATGACCTGGCTTCTTGCCATGGATTGAACAGAATTTGCCAGTGTTCACATCTATCTCTTTCTCCCTTCCTCCCTCCTTTCTTTCTGCCTTTCTCTGGACTTGGGTGAGAGCCACATTGAGCTCCCAGTGCTAATTTAATGCTGAAGGGAGATGCTGGTATTGATATAGGGTTGCATAACCTGTGTCTGCCTTCTCACTTTGCTCAAGGGCTGAAGCCAAAACACAACACAAAACAAAAATCAGAAAGAAAACACATGTCCACTTTAATTCCATGCTAACTACTCTCTGGTTCCCTTTTTCATAAACCTATAACAATCTCACTTAATATTTCAGCTTGCAGTGCTGAGGAATTGCTGAAGAAAGGAAGAAATAGGGATCTAGATTCCAATTAACTTTGCCACTGTGGCCGTGTAACTCTGTGTGAATCACTGTTGTTTAGTAAATGAGAGTGAGAATCTCCAAGATTAATGAATCTTGCTGAGGTGTCAGCGAACCGGAACTCTGCTGCTCAAATAACCTCCATTCCTTCCCTTCTGTGTTCCTTCTTTCTCATTTTGGTATGAAAAAAGGTCAGGAAAAATCAGTAGTTATACAAAGAAATATGCTGGCATTGTTGACATGTATAATAAGCGTTTGTTTCTCATAGAAATATCAACAATATTAAGGGGTTCTTTTAGGAACCACGTATAGGGCCATTTTTATAACCTTATTTCGAGTGGAGGATTGAGCACATTTAAACTATCAACACAATTTAGTTTTTAAGTTGAACAAATGTCAAATGTTTTATAAGAAAAGAAGAATAATTTATATAAATATCTTCCCTAATGTAGGACTTGCCCCCTTTCTCACTTTGTGGGGTGTGGACTATGTGGGAAGAGAGTTTTGCTTATTTCTCCCTTTCCTGTCATCTTTCCTTCTTCCTATGTGGCTGCCCTAAAAGCTGTATCCTATTCCCAGGAGAGGAGATTTGTGATTCTATCTCTTAAGGAGAAATCAGCAAGCTGCTAGAAGAAAACCCAGATTAGCTGTCTCTGAATGAATTCTAGGGGAATTCTGGCTGGGTCAGTCTGGTCCAGGCAGACTGCCATAACGAGGCCAGCTTTCCACTGGGTACCCTCTGTATGCCCAGGAATGGGGAGATACTGCCTAGTGATTTCTGCCTCCATGTAGCAGAGATAAGACTAATCCCACTGACCTGACCAAAACCTGTCCGGTATAGCAGATGTAGGTTTGAAACTGTTCCTAGTAACAACTATGGTTTTGTCACTGAAATTTTAATTTCCTATCTTTCCCATTAGGCAATAATGTGGTTTGTGCTGAGGAGGAAGAAGAGTGGGCATTCTGTGGGTTTAAAGTTATTTTTATTTGTATGATATGAGCAGTATGAAGAATGGGTAGTTATGTCACTTAGTTTGGGTATAAACAGAGTATAGGAAAGTGGATGAATGTGCAAGAATAGCAACTCACATTTTTCCTCTTCTTTCTTATTCTTGTTCTTTCTTCCCATCATAAATATTTATTAAGACATAAGCAAACACTCTCATAAACCTTATAGCAAGGGAGACGGACACTTAAAAGATAATAAATGAATTACCATTGTAATAAAATATAATGAAGAAGAATTTAAGATACCATGAGTATATATCTTAGGGGGATCTGGCTTGACTTGGGAAATTAAGAAAGGCTTTCCTTGAAGAACTGACCTGTCATTGGAGTTTAAATGATGAGCAGGATTTAGCTATGGAGAGAGGACACTGAGAGAGCTTTACCAGCACAAAGATGATTTCCCAGCACTTGGAGGTATGAAGGAGACCAGCACATTCCAGACAGTTAAGGAGTAGAAGAAGAGCAAAGCCCAAAGAGGAAGTGACAGAATGGGACCTGAGGGGTTCCCTAAGCCTAGCACTGTGTGGCCTTGAAGAGCATTGCAAAGGGGTAGAAAGAGTTGTAAAGTCACATGAACTGTGAATTTTTAGAAGAGGACTCAGGATGTGGTGTGAGAAAAATATAAGAGTGATTGAGCAGAGATCTGTTCAGGGGCTTCCATTAGATAAGAGACTGGTACTTGAACTAAGGTTGCAGCATTGGTGGAGAGAGAGACTGGATGCTTTGTAGAAAGATTCAGGGTCAGAATGCTCAGGACTTGGTTGAAGGAGGATCTCTGTCCTGTAGGTACATAAAGGATTGCAGGTTACACAGAAGATATAGGATGCAGTTTACAATTTAAAATGGCCATGTACCGATGTTGCCTATCACCTTTCTCCTACCTATTGCCAACCACTTTGTAAGGTTCTGTGCAATTTTTTTCCACTGTACAGCTGAGAAAAGAGGCTTAAAGCAAGTAGAGTAGGGCTTGGATCTGAAGCCCAAGCTTCTGTCTTCAAATTCCCTGTGCTCTCTACCCTATGTTGTAGTATAAATGGGAAGGCAGGATAGAATTAAACAAAAAAAAAAAAAAAAAAAAAATCACATTTGACTAACCACCTCTGTGGCCTTGGGGAAGTTACTCTCTGATTCTGGAAATAATCTCTAAGGCATCTTTGAGCTTAAAACATTAGACAAGTCTATGATTTTATTCTGATTGGGGAGAAGTCTAGTCTTAATTAGCAAAGCAGTTGAATTAAATACTATTTTTAAAGAAATACTGTTTTATTACATTCAAGTACATACAGTAAAATCTGATTCCAAGGAGAAGATCTTGTTGACCTAAATTTTTTGGCCAGATCAAAAAGGAGCCAAACTTTTTTGTAATTTGTGGCAGCACCATTTATTTACAATGGAGTCACTAAAATCATAACATCAGCTTCTTGTGGTACATAGTATACCTTATTTTCATAATAATTCATACAACTGGGCATTTTAGCTTAATTCAGCATAAATTTTTATGTGATGATTATTCTTAACAAACAATTTTAAAAGACCAATAAAATATCAAGCAGATTGATTTGGAAAATAGATTGAGAGAAACTAGAGGATGGGACTGTATTGTGGACATGGAATTAAGCTGGGTGTTGAAAGATAGGAGGATTTACAGAGAGAAAGAAAAAGATGAGGGGTATTTCCATTGGGGAAAATAATAGAAACAGAGAAAAGAGTGTTCATTGTGTTCAAGTTGTAGTTCGGACTCTGGCCTGAGTGGAGTTAAGGGTGCATGTTGGGAAGTATTGCCAGAGAAGCCTGGGTGAGCCTTGGATGCCAGGCTGAACCATTTGTACTTGATCCTGAAAGAAATAAAGGGCCATTGATTAGTCCAGGAAGGAAGTGACATAAAGGAAATGCTGCTTTTGGAAGACTAATTTGATGCTGAGATACCATTTGCATACAGAATACAGAGTCAAATTCAAAACTTGCTTGTGTTTATTATGAATTTCAAGTTACTGTTCTTTATTCTCTTGGATAAGATCTACTGTTACATAGGGGAAAATGTAGATTTTAAAGAAGGTAAGGGTCATGTGATAAATGTGACAATGTCATGTTATCTTTTGAAGACACATATGTGTTTGACCCTAGGATGACTTTGACTTATGGGATCTGTGTAAGATTTGGGCATGTGTGTTATTGACGCCATACAGTTATGAATGTGTGTGTATGTGTGTATGTGCAATATATAGTACATAGTGTCTGATGAGTAGGTAGAGTAAGGATAGCTTTTCCTAGATTGCTGGGTTTCCGATGTAGACCATCTGTTTAGTTCTGTTCTTGTATAATATATGGTGAGAAAATATTGTTAAATAAACCTTGGCAACACTGAAGGAACTTTGAAGTACTTCCCATTGCATTCTGAAGCAAAGCTTGCTTTTTTATATTCTTAGAATGAGTGAAGCTGCAGTTTTCCCTGGTAGGGTTTAAAGAATCATTTGTCTTTTTAAAATTGTGCCATTACAAATTAACAAGTTTGTTGCAGAAAAAGGAGAAAACACAGAAAAGCACAAGGAAGAAAATGAAAAATTTGATCAGATTCTCAATACCAGAGAAGTCCTTATTAGCTAATTTGTTGTATAACTTTATAGACTCCCTCTTACCCATAGACATTCATGAGTTACAAAATTAGTATTATGTTTTATATATACTTTGTGATTTACTCCTCTTTTTTAATAGCATATCATGAAAAGTTTTTCTCTATTATTAAATACTCACCTACAACATCTCTGTTCATGGTTGCATAGGGTCCCATACATAATTTATTCATCAGTGTCCTACTCTTGAAAATAATGTTTGGTAAGTGCTTTTCTTTGTAAAATAGAAGATATCATCCACAATTAATTTGTTCTTGCTTTGTGACCATTGTGGGTTTTTTGCAACCTTAGAAATTGACTAACAAGATAATCCATTGTTATTTCATCTTACAGAAACCATTTTGGTTTTCCTACAGTAGCTTATGTTGGGTTGCCTGTTACAGTGATATTCCCTCGTTAATAGATCCCACCATCTCTTCACAAATACCTGTGTGCTCACAATAACTCACACTTACTTCATGGAGTGCTTCGACTCATCTGGGCCCTGAGATTACTCTGAGGGGAGGAAGGTAAGCTGAGTGTTGAACTCCTGCAATGTCAAGATGGCATATAAAGCCTCTAGTATTGTGCCTGGCAAGGTAGAGCTCTGAAAATATGAGTTATTGTTTGACAGTCGTGGTCAGGTTATTTCCTTGAATCCTCTTTTTTTTTTGTTTGTTTGTTTGTTTTAAAGTGGGAGACAATTATACCCTTTAAGGGTGAGGAAACAAACTTCAGCAGGTTGGGTAATTTAAGTGAGATAAAATGCTAAGTCAGTGGAATAGCAAGCCAGGACCTCCCTCCCTGCCCCATGTTTGTTCCTCCCTGTGCTGCTTCTAGCTGGGCTGAGCACTTTGTCTAATGCTTTTCGCTGGGATTGGACTTCATTATGAAAGGGAGTTTCATCTGGCTCCTCTTTGATGACTGGTTGTGGGGAAATCTCTCTGGAAAATTTCACATTGTTTAGAATTGTGGCAGTTTAAAAGCACATCTACATTGATCTACAGTTTCAAGGTCTCACCCTTGTGTTACTTTTAGAATTTGTGGATGGATGCCATCCAGCAAGGGTGACTCATCTGCATTTGGTTTGTCAATTTATTTTCAAAGATCACCTGTCTCTGGCTTACTTTGATCTGACTGTCCCTTTAAAATATGAAACAGGTAATGTCCTTGAGAAGGCTTGAGTAGAACAATCTAGTTTTCTGGCTTTTGCCATTTTACTCTGTATCTGTGGTAGAAGGGTTGGCTGATTTTCCACCTGATCCCTCCCCTTTGCTGCACTGAAGAAAACCTCTATTAAGCTCTTTAGACTCTCTTATATACCAGTCCTCAGTTTTTTTTTTTTTTTAAATCTTTGTATATCTGTATATATTTTTATGTTTTCCTTCTGCCTTTGAATATTTCTTATACTTTACCACTTGGCAATAAAAGACTTTTTCAAGCTTAGTCTTTATTTTTCCTGGCCCCACATTCCCTGAAGGCTTTAAGGTGTTTCTAAAGAGCTTTAACACTTCTTGTGTATTATTTATATTTATTTGCAGTTTTTCTTTACTAATGATGTCATTTTGTCACTGTTTCCTTTTCTAAAATTAAATAACAGTGTAATTGATTTCTTTGGATTTCCCTCTACCAGCAGGATGTGGGGTTGGGTTTTGTTACACATAGCTTAGCCTCGGCTAATTTCTGCAGCTACTTTATATAGACTCCTGCCCTTCTCAGCCCCTACTTTCTTATTAATTCCACAGCTGTCTGTCATAAGGAGCAGTTATAAAGGCTTATCATCTTTCTTACTTTTAAAATCCTGAGTTTTATTTTTTCCTTTTAATTTACATTAAATAATCAAAAGGTTTTTTGATTATGAATATACACCTGCTTTCAATTTTAATGAAAATTAGTTACTATCATAATAAGGTAGATTATTGTATTTCCCATTTGCTACATTTTCATTATTTAGGTATAGAATTCCAAACCTCAAGCATCCCATAAAATTAATATGCCCTTATTTTTAATACACAATATACTTTATCACATTTCTTATTTCAAAAGCTATTATTGTTCTCTGTTCATTAGTTCTTCTTTCTCAAATACTCATGACCACTTCTGGAATATATCTAATTATCTTCATGCCTATCGTTGCTACTTTTATTGTGGGTAGGAGTATCTCCTGTTCAAAGTGATTGTGACAGACCTCTTACTGGGGAGGAGTGACCCTTAAGGTCCTTTCACTAACCCATGAGTTGGTATGGTATTCAAGGAAAAACTGAAAAATCAGATTCCAACATGGGCTCCAACTCACTTGTTATTTAGGAAAGTCATTTAATGTCTCCTGGACTTGATTTATTCATGTATAATGAAGAGATTGGAGAAAATTATATCCAATTTTTGCCAATGCTCAATATTTCAGTGTATTTCAAATAGACCCAAGCTTTTGCCTCTATTTTATACAATACTTGTATATACAGAAAGCAAAGTAAATTTTAATTCATAATCTACAGAAGGGTACTTTCAAAGAACCTACCAATTAGTAAGAACACAAGCAAAATAATAAAAAATGACATCTAAATCATTTGAGGATGATATAGTTCTGTATAGAAAAATATAGTTCCAATGCTAATGATTTTTATACTCTTCGAGTCTAATACCCTACAATATGTATAGCTTTCCACAGATAGGTTGAGTAGGTGACATATACTACTGTTCCAATTGAATCCATCACTCCTTGATGACTTTTTCAGGAGATAGCCATAACAAACAGCATCTTCTCTGGTTTTAGCCCTAGATTTAGGATATCCCTAATCTCCCTCAAATCTCTATCCTATAGCATAGGAAGTCCCCTCAAGCAGGTATAGCTAATGTATTTCATCTTATATTTGAAATTGATCATTTTGACTCAAGGACAGTCTTGTTCTTAAGTATTCTGTGACTTAGTTTGGGCTCCATAAGGAAGAGTTCAGTGACTGGTTTGTGAACATGCACAAGGAAGAAGTTGCAGAGCATGGTCTGTGTGCTCTCTCCTGTAGTCCTTTTAGATAGCATGTGCATTCCTGTGACTGGTTCAGGTCAGTGCTTCCCAACTTACTGCTGTTTAGAGTTCTTTGTTGCTCCTTGATTCAAGATCGACCCATTTGTTTTCCTGCAGTCGATCATTGTTATTGAAATAGACCAAGTACCTTCTACTCCCATTTGAGCCATACTTTGTGGTTAGACCAAATGGTCTCTTGACCTCCCAGATCCTGTGTTCAGTTCTTTGAAGGAGTTCACTCCTCATTAAACTATCCCTCCTCAAAAACTGCCAACAACTTCCAGGTACCCAAATGACTCATGTATGAGTTTATAAAGTCAAATTGAAGAACATTTTACTCCTTATCAAAATCATAGCTCTTTTCTCCAAACATTTTGCACCCCAAATTCTCATACTTGTATGTAGGTTTTTTCAGTCTGAACCTTTATTCTTTAGTAATAAATTTCCTCCTGTATACCTTTTTAGTTGCTCATGTAAATAGATTCCTCCAGAAAGTCTCAGTATGAAGACCAGACTTCCTTCTAGGACATAATAATGTAGAGGGATATCTCACATATGATATCTTATACAAAACAAGACTTGGGAGTGGGCTTTTCATAAATGAAAGGACATAGCACTGTTTTTCAATCACCTTTGATTTCTATTTAGAAATTCACTCTTCATTCCCATGTGAGAAAGTTGAGGAATGGTCTCATCATATTGGCCTTTCAAAACTAGCAAGGAATTCTAATAGAACAACACTCTACCTGGAATACAGTTACTAGGAATAGAATAACAGCCTATGGACAGAGGCTTCGTGGTATATGAAAATTATGGAGGCTAACCCATTGGACTCGGCAAGCCAGGCTTGCAGCCATTTTAAAGTAATGCTAATGTGACTAATAAATATGTAATTGTTTAAACTTACAAACTCATTTAATCCTATTACTATTATTGTTAGCATGTTATAAATAAAGACAATGAAACATGGAGAATTTTAATTGTTGCATAGTTAAAAGATGACTGAGCTGGGTTTTGAACCTAGGTAGTCTGTCTCTAAAGTCAGGATGTTTAACCATTATGCTACACTGCTATAGGATGAAGAACACTATTCACGTGGGTGGGTATAATTGTGTAAATAATGATGCATTGCCTATCCCTCTTTTCAAGAATTCCCACACATGTAATTATTATCTACTAATGAGGGTTCCAAGAGGCCGTCAGCATTTCCGGGCTTTTATTCATGGATAAATGGCCTTTGTGTACTTGGCCATTACACCTTTGGTGGTGATTCTGGTTTAAATGAACTCCATTAGATGCGAAGCTGTTTGCAGAGAAATGTGGGAGGGAGTGATGATGACCATGATGATGGTGATGGTTACGTTGCCGCTGCTAGTGCAGTGTGGTTGTGCATTGCCGCTGCTAGTGCAGTGTGGTTGTATATTGCCGCTGCTAGTGCAGTGTGGTTGTGTAGCCACTATGAGACAAGGCAGGCAGCATTTACTGAGCAAAACTCTGGAGAGGTAGCTTTTTAATACAAGGGTTTAGCTTTTAATACCAGCTGCTGTAGCAGAGAGAATATTTGACATTGTGTGAGAGAGAGAAAAAAAACATATATCTATTGAGTAAATAGGGTCAGTCTTCCAGGCAGCAGTCAGCCCAGCGAATATTCTTTTCTCTGACAGAACTAAGGAATTGTCTAACATTTTCCATCCATAGTAAGAAGTCTCAGATGATATTGTGAAAAAAGTATCCCTTTTTATTTGCTATAGTATAGAATGTAGTAGCAAAATATACATTTTTGGACAATGTTAAGTTCAGATAAGATTCAATGTATCATTTGGACTAGGATAAAAATACTTCATAGGTGAGAAGAAATTAGTAAAGTTGGGAATTTTGGATAATAATGTCTAGATATCCTTGTATGTATAATAGGGCTGATATCACTAACCTGACAGAATTGTTTATAATACTAAAAAACATTATTTGAAAAACTTCCAGAGCATCATATGAATTTAGGGCCTCATTATCATTAAATATGTGTATCATTTCCTTACAATATCCATTTAGTCGTATTTTTCTTTTCATTTTACAGTTTGTGATCCTCTTACCTTGAGGGTATTGCTACAAGATTTCTTCTCTGTTAATTCAGCTAAAAAGACTGACTGACATATAACCTTTACTTGCTTTCCCAAATAAAGATGTGCTTGATTGTTTACGGCACTGTCAATGTTTATTCAACTCTGCTTCTTAGATTACGTGTCTTCCCAAGCCTCTGCCTTAAAAGGATTTTCTTTCCTAGATCCTTGTAAACAAGGCTTGCCTGTCTGTCAGTGTTTATTCCCCAGCAATCCACAGCTCTGCTACTGTATTTGAAGTTTGGCTTCAGTGGATCTTTGAAGGCTGACTTCATCCTCCTGCTCACAGGGATCCCACTCGACTTGCT
Source organism: Sciurus vulgaris (assembly GCF_902686455.1). Classification (NCBI taxonomy): domain Eukaryota; kingdom Metazoa; phylum Chordata; class Mammalia; order Rodentia; family Sciuridae; genus Sciurus; species Sciurus vulgaris. The sequence continues at coordinate 68,373,972 of NC_136470.1, read as the reverse complement.
CATGAGCTGCTATGTGAGAATCTTGCTGTCAGTCTCTGCACGTGCCTGCACTGTTTGTCTGGGAGCATCCCTTCTAGGCCAATACTATGACTTAGAGACAAAGTACCAACAAATTGGAGCAGTCACAAAGTAGCTGCATGTGGATTAGGCGAGCTCAGTGACACCTACAAGGTGAAGTTGCACCATGCAAGAGGGATGTCTTTCTCTTTTGACTGAAGTTGATTTTTCCTAACAACATCTGATGGACTTCTGCTTGAGAATTGGCCGACTGCTTCCCTCATGCCAGGCTGAGATTCTATTATTCCTCTGCTGAATTTTTAACAGTGATGTTTTATTCTCTAGCCATCCTCCTAGGATGGTAACATACACATTTTCCCCCCTCAACATCTCATCTCTTTTCATCTTCCAGTGAGGTTTTACATTACCTTTCATTCCATAAGGAAGACCTGATTCACCTGTAAGCTAATTTTCCAACTTCAAAGAGGCTGCACTCTATCAGACCATGAGCAGTTTTTGACAATTTTGATAGAAAGAAACACCCTGTTATTAGCTATGCAACTTCTATTAGACCTATTGTTTCCCTTTAGGTATTGCATTAGGTATATCGCCACACAAAGTACTAAGAGGGTGCTAGTTGGCTATATATGATCATCTATGAAAATACAGGATGAAATATTTTTATGAGTAATCTAGAAAATCTAGATTCTCAAAGTGTAGGTTCTGGACCATCTGCAGATGCATCATCTGGGAACCGTTAAAAATGCAGATGACCATATCCTATCCAAGACCTAGTAAAATCAGAGACTTTGGAAGAAAGGCTCAATTTGTGTCTTTAAGGAGTTTCTGATAAACACTGACATTTGAGAACCACTCTCCTATGAGATGGGACAGAATGAAACTTCATTGAACACCTCGACTGGCATGGGTAATGCTAAATGAAGAATCTCTGTGCTAGATTTTTATATATCCACAGCAAATGTGAAAGAAAATCAGTGTGGAGCAGTATTTCCTTTTTTGTCACTCCATAGTCCAAATGTTGAATATTTTCTAGGTGAGAGGAAGGATGTTATTATCTTCCATCACAGAACTCTGACATGAGAGTAACACTCATTGCTATAGCAAATAATCCTCAAATATGCAAGGGGTTGAAAACAGTAGGAATACATATCTCATAGTCCCATGAAGTTCAGGTTCATAGGCAGCTTCTGATCCTCAGTAATTCAGGACTCAGGCTGCTGATGTTCCTGACAACCTTAACACATGACATAAAACTGTGTCCTAGGAGTTGTGTCTGTCCAGAAGAATGGGCAAACAAGGGACTCTTCTAGGGTGAATCATGGAACTGGTATCTGTCATTGCTGATCACATTCCACTTGGTAGAACTAAATTATATGGTCACATCTCAAAGTCATGAACATTGGTAAATGTGGTCCAGTGTGTTTCAGGAAGAAGAGGAAGCACATTTTGGTAAGTGGCAGTCTCTGTTAGAGTAATACTTGGTTTCCACAGAAATTCTTTGATGTTCTTATGAGAACATTTTATTTACAAATTAGTGTTGTATAGGATGTCTATGATATATCAGAAGTCTACAAAACTAATTCTCGTACTGTTACCAAACAGTCATATTTCACAAGTGAATTAGAGGCCAAGGTGTTCTCCTATAGAAAGATGGGTGGCTGTCAGAAGCAGGACATAAGCCACTGAGTTGGTGGTTAGCTCTAGCTACCTATTAATTCATACCCCTTAAAACTGGTCCCTTATACCTATATGGTGTATTGAATCAATATGTGTAATAGTACACCTTGAAACTTATTTCTAGTTATCAAGGATTAAATACTCATTCATAAATCTCTAATTTTCTAAATGAGAAAAATTGGAATAGGAATTGGGAAACCTGTGGAGTTTTGTGCTCATCCAAAGGGTATCACCTCTGTGAGTAGGTAATCCTTTTTTAGCAAAATGGTGTGGAGTTGGACTAGGTGGTTTTGATATTTTCTGCATGTGCTAAACTGCTATGATATAGTAATATTAATTGCATATTGTGTGCTTAAAATTATTTGTCCACAAACATTTTACTGAGTGCTACATCCAAGACATTGCCAAGTGCTAGACAAAGTACTGGACAAAACACTAGACAAAACTTCAAGGAGCTTATGGACTATATGTGAAGGAGAAAATACATTATGAAGCAATTATTGATTTAAAAATTAATAAAACAATATTAAAGACATTGATGATGCTTATGAATGAAACTCTTAGAGTTATTTTGTTTTTGTTCATCTTTCACATATCTTTTTCTGACTAAAAATGATTGTCACATATAAGTGACTAGTATTTAGAAAACAGAAGTCCAATGTTCCCTTGCTCAAAACACTATTATATTAAATAATTCTTGAACAAATTCTACAATCCAGTTTTAAATATTCTGCTCTATGCTAATTAAAAAAACTCCATTTGGGTTGATTTTTAACTGACTATATGAAAAAAAAAAAAGAAAAGAAAATTTGGAAGATACCCAGATACTGGATTTATGGAGGTTCATATTGTGTCAGATTTTTCTGCTTTATATGGATGTTGATATGCTCTCAGAAGAAATTTATAACTGCAATAGAAAAACAAATAACTATTGATTATTTTTTAGTTACCCAAACTAATTGACATATAAAGCTTTGTAAATCTTTTTAGATGAGAATGGGTATAAATTAAAAACTAATTAAGGCAGAGGCTTATACAGACACCATCTCCAATTCAATGGGTTATATATTTTTGTTGTGTATTAGAAAGATATCCTTTGGTCTCCTCATTCCAAACTGCCAAACAAATAAGTCCCAGACATAAAAATTATTTCACCTGCTAACAGCCAGTTATATAAGCTATCTTTTTTCAAAAGTAAATACAATTATTTTAGCAAAATTAAGATTTAAAAATCAAATGATTCAAAGTACCATGTGAAAAGAACAGGACTAATCAGCCTGTTATCTGTACCTCCATCCTTACTGTTAACAAGCCTTTTATCTTTGAAGACACTAAACATCTGGGATCCAAATACTGACACCTATTAGTTACAGTGGTTTCCTTTTACCTTTCTGAACAATCTGATAGGTAAACCTCCAGGAATCCTACACAATTGGGTCCTTAATTGACCAAATGAATGGCTGTCTTTCTTTTTCAATCTGAATTGAAAAGTGAGTTTACTCCTGTGAGGTGAGCCAACTTACAGTGGGAAAGATTCTAGTAGCAGCTGATTAGTCACATCAATGTGACCCTATAAACTCTCCCCAATACAGTCCCCAAACAGTTGCAACCAGATCCTTCTCAAACCCACATCCTTTCATCTCCCCTTCTCTTTTAAAAAATCCCTGAGAGGACAAGAAGAAAAAGTCAACACTGTCAGGTTTGACATGAAAGTCTCCTTCTCCTTTTCCAGCTTCTTCTCCCCCAACTCTTTTTTACACTCTTTGAACTCAAAGAGTAATGAAAATGCCCCAATCTAATGACAACTCTGGCTCTGTCACCTCAGTCTTGAAGTCCTTATGACCTCATCTTGTACTAATGGCAAGTTTATTCAGGCCTTAAGACTGATCTCAATAGAACATACAACTGAATCCCATGTATCTTCTAGTCTCAGCTGGTGCTTCATTCATTAATTCAGCAAACACTCACTGAGCTGTTGCTCTTCATTGGGACGTTCTACACAATGGGTGTTCAGTAGTAGGCAAGGCTCCTGTTTTCTCTGGGCAACTCACCATAGGAAGCAGAGAGAGAAACAACAATCAAATAAGCCAATGAGTAAGATCATTCTCAAATAGAAACAGATGCGATGAAGAAAATTCAACAGCTTAATAAGTGTGGCTATACTAACAACACCATCCTGAAATCTGGAATTCAGCCGACCCTGGGCTATTCCTCCTAGTCCTCACATCTACTCTGTTTCAATTCCAGCATGGTGTCTGCTATACTGGGCCCACTGGGTACATTTGAATGAATGAATGGTTAAAATTTAGTTACACATACCACAACTGCATCATCCAAGAACCCTGAAGGGATTTAAGAAGTGAGTACTAAGTTCCCACAACTTCTGAGATTTTAGAAGTAAGTATTCCAATATTCTAAGTTTTTATTCAATTATAATATTCAAATGTATAAAACATGTCAGTATTGTTTTGACATTTATAATACAGAGTACTAAGTCACAACTAATGTTCACATGATCTTTAAAATACTTTTTCAAAAAAGATGGAAGTGGAAAAGATATCTGAGGATTATATTTTCTGAAATTTTTCTGAGTGACTTCCCCAGATTCACTGGTAGAGTCTATACATTGTCTTTTAAAACCTATTTTTGAAATATTTTAAATGCTATGTGACAATTTCTTTCAAGTCCTAAATGAACTAGAAATTATAATTCATATTCAATGACAATATTGGAATTTAACATATTTGAAATTAAAACAATTTATATTCATTTAGAAAACCAAATTCAATTAAAATTAAATAACTTGTTAATGTTTTTATAAAATGCATCAAATCATATTCTTTCATTAAAATATTTTATACATTTTGAATACAAAGCCAACAACAGAAGGGAAGAGATAATAAAATAGCAGCAGAAATTAATTAACTGAAAACAGAAAAAGAATATAGAAAATCTTTGGAAAAAAATCAATGTAATAGGCAAATGTCTGGCAATTTCAATAGCATATAGGAATAAAATATGCAAAACTATGAATGATAAAGAGGCTATAAACACTGATGGAAAGATTTAAAATTGTAAATTTTCCTTTGGGAAACCCATTTTGATACACTTACAAATCCTAATAAATCAAATGGATTTTTTAGGAAATTATAATTATAAAAAATTAAAGTGTCTAAATATTGACAAAAATAAAACAAAAGGCCAAAGAACTATCTTTGAAAAGGCCCTCGCCTACATGGGTTTATAGAAAGATTATTTGCAAATCTTAAGGTAAGCCTAATTTTCATACTAACTTTTTAAAAAAATCTAGACAATAAAAGTATGGGAGAAACAACACCCCACCAACAGTTATGAAGTTATACACAATACTTAACTATAATAAAAAAGTAGCAAACTACTGCATGATCTCACTCACGTGTGAAATCTAAAAGAGTTAAAGAAGCTGAGAATAGAATGGTGGCTGCAATGAGCTGGGATGGGAGAGGAGTGGTTGCTGCTGTGACTAAAAACTCTGAGGAGAACAATTTTAGAGGAGGAGAAGTTTATTTGGGGGTTCACGGTATCAGAGGTCTCAGTCCCTAGACAGCCAACTCCACTCATAAGTTGAGACTGAACATCATGGCAGAAGAGTGTGGTGGAGGGACGCGGTTCACATGATGATCAGGAAGCAGGTAGACTCCAGTGGCCAGATACAGAATATATACCCCAATGACACACCCCCAATGACCCACCTCCTCTACTCACACCCTATCTGCCTTCAGTTACCACTCAGTTAATCCAATCAGGGGATTAGTTCACTGATGGGGTTAAGGCTCTCATAACCCAATCGTTTTACCTGTGAATGTTCTTGCATTGTCTCACACATGAGCTTTTGGGGGACACCTAATATCTAAAATGTAACAGTTGGTGAAATGTTGGTCAAAGGACTCACAACTTCAGTTAGATGTGAGGAATAAATTCAAGAGACTTTACACCATAGTGACTATAGTTAGTAACAATGTATTATATTTTTGACAGTAAATTTCAGGCGTTCTTATCACACACACACACACAAATGACATATGTAATTGTTTGTGTGAATTAGCTCTATTTAACCACTCCATACATATGTGTGTGTGTGTATTTCTGAACATCATGTACACAATACATATATGGAATTTGTATTTGTCAATATAAATAAAATAGCAAAATAAATGTAAAAATATATTCCTAACTAAAACAACAATAAGTCAAACTCATCAACCTTTAAGTAGGATATGAATTATTATAAAGAAGACTGTGTTCCAGGAATGTATATTTCATACAGAGAATTTTCTTCTTATTGGATATAGAATAAAAACTATATGTGCCCCCTTAATAAATCATGAACATGAAGGTTAGGGCTACTAGAAAGAGAGAAAATCTTTTCTATTTCTATAAAAGATGAATGAAGTCTATATGGAAATCCCAGGAGAGGTAACAATGATATTATAATTACCTTTTAGAACTAATAATTTTAAAAAGATACCTGGATGTTTATACAGATTTAAAAATCAGTACTTTTAGTTTTACAGGACAGAAAGTTAGGGGTAATGATGGTTGTGCAAGATGAATATATTTAATAACATTGACCTGTACAATGAAAACAGTTGAGAAGGTAAATTTTATGGTATGTACATTTGACCACAATAATAAAAAAAGTATAAAGCATAAGAAAAAATAAAATATTGAGCATAACAGCAGATTTTACAGAGATTTATTTATGTGAAAAGTTATATCCCATAGAAGTCATTAGTACCTGTTTTCTTTGTGGAGATATCACATTGTTCAATGAATATTGTAAATATGTCAGTTTTTATCCAACTTGATTTATAAAACTTCCATTTTAAGTCAAATTCACAAGTGATAATTTCTAGAACATTCCACAATAATTCTAAAATTAATTAAATAGAATATTGGGAATAATAAAGGACAATGATTGCCAACACTTAACATGTCACAGAGAATCTTCCTACCTTTAATTGTGTTCACTAACTACACAAAAGCATGAAATGCTCTGGTTAATACTATTAATATTTGTAATTGAGGAAATAGCATTCTATGATTTATACAAGATTACATAACTATAAAATTCATAAATGTTTTAGCCTGTATTGGACACAGGCATTCTTGAGGAGATCATGTTCTTTATTATTGAGTATTTTACCATTATTAGTATTATTATTGTTAGTTTGTAAGATAGTATATTCAAAGGTAAAGAACATTGAATATTCTATTTTACAAACTAATAATAATAATGGTAATGGTAACATTGGGTAGTGAAAGTAGTATGTAACATTGTGGTCCCAGCATAAAAACCATGAATAGTCCAAAGAGAAAGAAACACAGCTCTGATAGAAACAAATTCTGTGATATTCAGTTCACTGTCTGAAATTTTCAGTTCTTCAACTATTTCAATGAAATTGGCATATGTGCATTAACATAGATTAGAAAAAATAATTTACAGATTATATAGTATATTAATACTTTGATTATTACATCATTACTATATTCTTATTTTACATAATTATGTTACATTATATAATTATGTTAATATTGTGTACACATTTAAGTTTTATAGGACAAAATGGGCTAGGAATGAGTTATTTTTCAGATAACTTAATGAATCAGTAAGAAAAGGAAAAATTATGTAAGTTGAATAAGATATTTAAGGATCATTGGGCAACCACTTGAATAAAGTTTAGTTTCCTATTTTATGCAAATAAATTTCAAATATAATAGAAATTCAAACATTAGAAAATAAATTATGGGAAAATACTGTCATTTCATGACATGGAAATATTTCCAAAGTATTAAAAACTTTTTCAAAAGGTCACACTAAAAAATTCATTTATTATGACCATAAAAATTTTAAATGCCTCAGAATAAAAAGAATAAAATATTTGAATATTGAGTGTATATGTTCAAACCTTATCATAAAAAATACAAGAAAAGATGAATAGATGGCATACAAAACATGAAATGTAGCTGGACAATAGCAAAAAAATTTTAAGTTTTTACTATTATTAAAAATTTAAATTATCAAATCACTGAAGATTAAAGTAAATATTTAATTTAGTGCTCCTGTACGGCTTAGTGTACTTACTCAAAGATGTCAATTTGTTTGCTCTCCATTTATTCACTGCATGAACTTAAGACAAATTTCTGAAAATTTCCATCCCATTGTCCTAAGGAGGATAATGGGTCAAACCAAAACTGCCCACCTTCTCTACTTTTGGCATCAACACCCACTACAGACAGCATCTAGCAATAGTTGGTTCTGATCCTGTCTTTACAAAAAGGTGTAGAAAAAACATAGTGGCAATCACCTGGAGACATCACTGTGAGTTGTAGCCCTCTGCTTACTGAGTACATGGACAGATCATGTCACCTTGTCAACTGGGTTGGATTGAATTGGACTGGATTGGATTAGATTGAATTGGATTAGATTAGGCCAATGATTTTCTAATGTATTTCTAAAGATCCCAGGTGTTTATTGGTTATGGCGTGGGGGCTGCTGAAAGAAGGTGGGACTGGGGGCAAGAAGAAATCCTAGGAAAGGAGTTGCAGGCCTCAATACTTGCCACTCATTTTGATCTGCCCACGACATTACAAATAGGAACTGTTGCTAGTGGAAAGAGGAAGGAATGTATGGAGTTCACTTTAATCTGTCTTCTTTGATAAACTGTTTTCAAAGCGTGGGCTTTAACCAAGGTATTTAAATTGTAAGATGCTGTTTCATAAGAAGATATTCCTCATTTCTTAACCTTCAGACCTTTTCTCCAGTGTTGCCTTGTCCAATAAGGGCTGTAAAATATCTAGAATATAGTAGATGGACATTTGTTCCTTTGAACTTGCTCCATTTTTCTTCCACATATTCTTCTTTTGCTAAACAAACTAACCAAATAAGTAAAAAGCCTACCAGCATCAGTTGTTTCTGAAGGAGTTAATCTGTGTTACTTTTTCAAGAGACAAGTACTCAGTCTCCTTGCTTCGTGGATTTTCCCTGTTCTCCTTGTTAACATTTGCTTCTCCTAGCACCAACCACCACCACAATCACAGGCAGACCAAAGTGAAACTGTCTGTAGGTTTCCTTTTGTCCTTTGTTCAGATCATATGTTGAAGTTTAGGAATAAGAACTTTGATATTTTTGGAATTTCTGTGCTGAGAAATCATTACTGTTGGTCTCAGTTCTCTAAGAAATGACAATGATAAATATGTTCTAGGCTTGGGGTGTGATCTAGTTGCTATAGAGTTAGAGTAGCATTACAAATTACAAAGTAAGTTGTAAACTTTGCCAAATTGCATATTTGTGTATTAGTGACCCATAGTTCCTTAAAATGTGGGCAAACTTTACTTGGTTTTCTAACATAGCACTGGCAGACTGAAGGTGAATTCAGGATTGTCTTCAAGATGGTGTCATTCAAAGTTTCTCTGTTGCTAAGTTTCCTACAGATCCAAGTGCCTTCAGGCTGACTGTCAGTCTAGATGATTGTGCAGGTCGTGGCCATATTCCACGATCTCCTGCATATCTTAACAGTGTGATTGCTCCTGCAGCAGAATGATTGGCATACAGTAATCCCTCAATGACTACAACTAGGACCTCTGAACACATTTGCCATCTGGTGAACAGAGATAGTGTTTCAGGACACCAGAATGCATTTAATAACTTCTTCAAGGTTCTTTCTTGATTTCCCAAGATGATCACTGAAAATATTGAATACAATTGGTCCCTAGATAGGGCTTTATCAATCCTACAAGAATGAGCCATGTTTTCCTTAGAAATGGGCATCCTGTAGAAGTATATAGTACCTATTTAAGAATTGATAAATCTGGTTTCAACAGAAAGATGAGGATCATCATATATATATATATATATATATATATATATATATATTTACTTGTTTCTATCACTAAAAACCAAAGAATTAATTTGTAATATCTGTAGTATTAGATGGGGTTAAATTATTTTGTAATATTTTGTTAAAATTTTTAATACCCACAGGACATCTATGTCAGTTTTAGCAAGGACCAAATGAATTTACTGAGGCTCAATTTCTTTGCTTTCCTTTTGAAAACATTAAATATTGAAGAAAAAATATGTTGGAATACTAGTAAATGCTAATTTCTTTTGACTGAACCATCCCAGGAGATAGAGCAATTTCTATCAGTCTTTGTGACTCCAATCTGCACAGAGACTTCTGCAAATTTGAGGCACTGGGCAATGTTTTCTCCCAAGTTGTCCAGACTCCATAAGGTTAATACTGTGGGAGGATTACTTAAGCATTATTAATGTCTTCATTAAGGATCACATTAATCTAAAGATTGTATAAATATGTCAATCTAAAGTGAACTTGTGGACTTTGTGTTAAAATTCAGAATATTACATGACTGAGGAGATGATGCTTTGGTGGATTGTGATATACATTAACACTGAGTGAATGAATTGTGTAGTATTTTCTTGACATTTTGGAAACTTTTAAGCAGCTGCTTTTCAATTTTATTTAGTTGTAAGGATATGCTTGTGTTGTAGGCAATTCAAACATAACTGCCTGGGGGGTGGTGTGGAAAGTTCCCATGGTCATCTAATGAAGAGCTAAGTAGGAAAATGGAATTCACATCTGCTCTAGAAGAGTGCTATCAGGTGACTTGTTGGGTTTTGGATGTGGGGGTCCACCTTGACTATTTGGGTTGACTAGGCATTTGTGTAAGTGCACAATCATGGATTCTAAAGGTACTATTAAAATAGAAAGATTTTAATTATTTTTATTGAATATTTTTTCAAAAACACATTAATTATCTGGAATTCCAGTCCAGTTACAATTTTCCCAAGACCTATATCATACACAACACAAAACCATTTTTTTAAAGTCCAACACATGGCTTCTCTCCATGATAGAAAATGTGATAGTAATTCTGTATTTCACAGAATAAATTTTTAAAGGAAATATTTTCAGCCTTTCCAAAGAAATAAATCAAGATTCTAATTCTTGGTTTCCCGACTTATTAGGAGGAAAAAAAAAAAATAAACAGAGTGACTTGCAAATGGAGGCTATAGAAAATAGGAGTAAAGGGAGAATGGAAAATAGTTTCTTCTCCATCCCACCTGCCCTGTGTCAGATGTTATAGTTGGTCAGATTTTCTCTAAAGGTTCTTTCCAACCCAGAATCAGGTAAGGATGCATTTCTTTCTGCTTCAGTGAAACATATGATTAAGGCAGAAAGGAAGCGGGGGCTATCAAATGAGACTCTGGCAGTTTATTCTCCACCCACAATTTCTGAATGAAGCCACCATTAGGAAGGAGAGTCTTAGACAGGTTTTCAATCAACCGCATGTTCCTCATGACTCTCCCCGACGTGGGTGAGAGATTGCACGAGGGGAGATAACTGGCCTCAGGAAATAGATGGCTTCTTTTCATGTAAACACTTCTTGTAAAGAAGCCTAGTGGTGTTTGATTGGAGTCACCTCCTGCATTTTTGTAGTTTATGAGACAAATTCTCCTCTGTGAGTTTTCACCACTACCTTGCATTATGAGAATAGGAATTAGCCCTGCGTTCTCTCTCTCAACACTGAAGTGTCCCCACAATGGTAGTTACGAAAACAGCACTACTTAATATTTTCTTTGATCGAATGTTCCAAGGGGAGCCCTGGGTGCATATTGCTTGCCTTTGTTATTTTCAAACCCTTAGGCAAGAAGCCATTTGCTTCAACATTAGGCAAGACCATGCTAAATGTAGAATACAGAGTAGAAATCCCAGTCTGTCAATTCAGATGGTATTCACCTAGAGAAAATATTGGAATACTTTAATCTATCTAAAGGCGTTTAAGCAGGGTACATATACTCTAGTGACACTTTATATTTCTTTTTCCTCAGGAGAAATTTGGGGTCCATTAAATAGATCCTGAAGAGAGATCTGAATCTCTTTTAAAGGCAAATGCACTTAAGAAAGGTGAAAAAATGGTGCACAAAAGAGTGCAGGGCCTGGGAAGCTCTGTGTTTCCTGAGCAATTTCATCCAGCCCCTTTCTTCACTTGGAGCTCCTTGTCCTCCTCTGGATTTGTACATGTTCTTCCTTCTGTTTACAGGGTACCCATCTCCTCATTTGATGACTTCTAGACTTCTGTGGCTCTTTCTCTTTGCTTAGAGAAGCCTTCCCTGACCCTACACCATTCAAATTTTTTCCTCTTCCCTTCTCATGGTTCTCTTTCATAGTCTTCCTTTTCTTGGAAACACTGTGATTTTGCATTTACTGATGAACCTGTTGGCTTGACACCTATCTTTTAAGTCAGATGGTCAGCACTATGATGAGGAGGACCCTCTTCCTCACTACTGTTATCAATAGTACATAACACTGACTCATAGTAACATATATCATTTATAGCAAATAATGAACAATATTATTTATAACATTTATAATGTATATATCATTACTATCCTGAGTTTAAATGAATATACCTACACACATAATGTAGGTACCTACACATGATGAATGTACCTACACACATAATTTAAAAAGCCAGTATAATAATTGACTATGATAGAAATAAGACTAAAAGATAAATATTATAAAAATCCCGTAGGCATGACTTCCTGAGAAGACTTCATTAACGGGGCAGTGTATGCCTGTATTCATGGCATCTCTTGAACGTGGCTTCTGTACCTGCAGAAATATGTAGAATGTTCTTTGTTAGCTCAAGTGCTATTGCATAGTCATTGATGATGAAATTTTTCTAAAACAGTGACCATATGTTGGTAAACTTCTTAATCAAACCATGTAAAATATTGCTTTGATGAATCTATTTTCACTCAAGGAATTTAGTACCCATCAAAACTATAGAAATCATTCTTTGTAAAACATAAAATATGGAGAGAAGTTCTAAAAATCAAAGAATTATATACCAGTCTTTCACCTATATGAATATAAATTGAATCTTTAAAAAGTCATGAAGAATTTGGGATAGTTATTTACTCTTGAGAGCTTCCTGAATTTGCAGTACATCTACTGCTCCTGGATCCTGCCCCATACATGCCAAGAGCTCCTTCAGTTGTTGTGACAATCCAAAACCACCAAATTCCCAGTTTTCCATCATGCTTTCCACAGCAACACTGCTTTTGAGACTTTCTGTCCATGCATATCATACATGATCCAAATTTATTCATTCTTGAAAAAAACATACAATTTAATACCATCCAATGTATCTTTCTGGAATAATTTATTTATGTATTTGCTTTTTTCAAATTCGAATCTCCCTGATCCTGGGGACTGAACTAAGGGATGCTCTACCACTAAGCTACATACACAGCCTTCTTATTTTGAGATGGGGTCTCACTAAGTTGCTGAGGTTAGTCTCAAACTTGTGATCCTACTCCCTCAGTCACCTGAGTCACTGCGATTGCAGTCATGGGCAGCTGCACACCTACGTCTTTCCTTTTTGAGTACTATCTCTTCACCTAATATTGTATCATACTTATGGCAAATACTCAATAATTATTCAAAATTGAACAAAAACGAATACTCGAATAGTGCAGATGCTGAGGACAGTTGTCTGAATACTTCTCTGTGTCCGCTTTGCAGATCTACTACCCTTTTTTGTTGGCTTCGGGACAGCGTTATTTTTAATTCCTTTGGCCTACAGCAGAAACACTGATGTGCGTGATGGCTGTTACCCAATTTTTGTTTATTTGACCTAGCCGAATGATTCCTTTTCTAATCTACCTAATGCTGATGAATCCCATTTTCATTAAGAAGCTGGAGGATAGATCTTCATGAAGTCTCTCCGTGAAGTGCTCAGAGCATCCTCTTGTTTTCTCTCATCTTCTCATTGTACTTTTTTCATATTTGAACATTATTCTCTCCATTATAATGATTTTCATATCAGTGAATCCAGATTTTACCAGGCCTTTAAAAAGACTTGTGAAGAAAAGCAATAACAAAATCATATAAGAAAGGATTATCTGGATTATTTTTTTCTGCATCTGTATTAATGGCATATTATAATTTATTATGATAGTATATCAGTTGGCATTTGAAAGCACAGTTTTAAAAGGAATTGAAGTAGTTTCTACTTGTGCCCACTCACTAGGCTAGTAGTAAGAATTCCTGTGCTTTGTATTGACTTTAAGGAACTGTGCTTTCTCAAACCGACAGCTAACCTATTTCTTGCAAATTATCTTTCCCTCGTGAGGCTAAATTAATGCTTGTAAACAGTGCTGAGAATGAGCTATTTCAACAGAAGATGGTTCAGAAATGCAAAGTGTTATTGTTACAGTTTGTGCTTATGGAGATACATCTTAACTTTCAGTGCTGGGCCATGATTGTTCAGGGATGGCTAAACCTCAGACTGAAAGTTTAGATAATGAGAGGAGGTATTTTCACAGTTTCTTGAATCTGAGAACCTCAAAATATTCAGCCCCAATGCAAATAAACATTGGGTGATAAATATATATCCATATACACTGTCACCTGATTTGCAGTGGGAGTCATTGGCAGATGGTAGTGACAGAGCTGCTGGTTCTGTTTTCTCTCTGGCTACCTGGTGAGCAAGCTGGAAAGGCAACAGGAAGAGCCCTAGATCTATAAAGGCTTGAACATGCAAAATCAAAATGACAAGATAAATCCACTTAGATCAAGTTGATTTTATAATTTAGGATGCTTTATATCCATGGAAATCATGAAACTTGATTTCTTCTTCTCTAATCCTCTTATAGCACCTGCTGCTTTCATCACTCATCATTTATCATGGCACTTAATCATATCTCCCTCATGTTGTTACCTGTTTTATAGGCATATACCTTGTCTTTCTAATTATATTACTAGATAATCATCTATTCTTAAAAAAAAAATTCTTCCCACTATCCAGCTTATTTTTGATGCATGGTAAGTAATCAACACGTGATGGTTACATAATATAGAACAGTAAGATAAAGATGTTATGTCAAATAATATTATAACTGACTTTCCATACCAAATTCACTTAGTTATTTCCATTTGACTAAAATCTTCATATATATCATCTTCCTTTATTATGTCTCACCCTGCAAAATATCAGATGAAAACATAAATTTCAAAGAATAATTGATATCACACCTAGTCACTTCAGCTAATGCTCATGTTTCCATCTTCGTACTCTTTATTCATTTGAGAGGGTGTTACATTTCAGGAAGAACATGTTGTTTGAAGAAATTGTTTTTTACCACCTTGTTTTTCCGCATCAGACTTTGAAACACCAAAGCCATAAGACCTATTCTTTCATCAACAGAATGCCTTACAGAAAAAAGGTTTTCATATACTGATATATGTATACTCACCCCCCCCCCCCGCCGGCACATAGTAAAAACAATAGTGTACAAATCTAGGGCTGCAAGAAACCATTCCTTTAGTCTCTCTCCTTTTAATCTGACTACGTGTAAGCCATTTATCTTGGCTAATTATCTATTTAACTTCATGGAGGCACTGAATGGAAAACTCGCATTACTTGGCTCTTACAGGCATCACTATATTATATGAGGACCACACTCTGTATCAGAGATTGGCAATTTCTGAAGTGTGTTTCAAACAACACTATTTGTGTAGGAGGCTAATAGGTATTTCTAGGTGCACAACTTCTTATGATTAAAGATATTGGAACAATTCTGGGCTTTGGGCTAAGCTCAATGTTAAATAACTTCTTTAGCTGTGAGGTTTTTCAGAGTTCATAATGTATTAATGTGTTACTGAAACCTTCATGAGGATCATATCCTATACAGAGATTTCTCAAACTCATTTAAGCACAAGAAAAATTGTCAAAGCATTCATGGGACTGATGTTTCCTAGAACATATTTCAAGAAATAGTTTAATAAAGGCATTGCTGATTATTTTTTTCCAATAACATTTTGGTAAGTCTAGCCATATTAACAAATAAACAAAGTCTAACTCATAGTTCTTATTTGCAAAGTAACCAGAAAACATATAATTTTATTTGAAAAAAAAAAAAAAAACCAGAGAAACTGCAACCTTAAATAATTCTAGAATTTGTCCTTTTGAAATACTGCATGATCATTTAACCACTTAAAAAAAAAAAATCCATGTTGTCATTCTTAAAAAGAAACAACAACATTAATTATCATGAGGTTCTAGATAGTAAAGAACTCACAATTTTCTGCTAATTTTTTTTTCTGTATTGTTAAGTACAATAGAGTGAACCTAATTTAATTCTCTGAACCAGGTCTTTCAGAATCTCATGGTCCTCGTGTTGAGTTTCAGTTTTCAGTTTTAGGAACTGTAGCTCTGAGATGAATTGTTGTTCTCCCCACTTTAACTCCTGAAATCTAAAGTTTAGATTTAAAAGTCATATATCAGCTTATTGTCCTGTTTTCCATAAAAACAGAATGTGAAATTATAGTGTGTTATTTTTTGAGATACATCCGCCAAATTGCTTTTTTGTACACACCCTCTCTCTCTGTCTCTTTCTCTCTCATATATACATATATATACATATGTATTTTTTGAGTGAAAAGGGAAAATAACTAACGTATTGATTACTTACTGTGTCACCATCACACACAATAATCAGAAATGCACATAAGATCCTTGTTAATTATGTTTGAATTATAGATGAGACAACCAAATTTACCTTCCCAACCCAACAGCTAGGAAACAGTAGAAGTGGATGTTAATTGCATGTTGAATTCCAAAGTTCAGCCTCATCTCTTTTACTTATATTGTTTTCCACCCAAAAACTACAAGTGGTCTTTTATAATCTACTTCCTTCATTGAAACCTTTAAAAAAAAAAAAAAAAAAAAAAAACTAAGTTCATTGGCTTTAATTTTAAAAATAGCTTTACCATATTTACATTGCTAACATAACATATGCATGGTTAGGGATGTCTTCAGCTTCAAATACCAAGATAACATAGTAGAAACAGGAGCTATAGATTTTGAAGTCACACAAAAAGAAACCTGTTTTGGAGAATACTAGAGTTAGCCAGTCTGTTGTTATCTAAGTCCCTACAGCTCCTTTATTTTCATACTATTTGTCTTCAGTTCCCAAAAATGGCCACAGTATTTTCAGGTATCATATTCACCTTAAAAGCCCGTGATTGTGGTAAGATAGGCAGGAGGCGGGGTGGGTGTGATCAATGAAGTGATTTCTGTCCCTTCTATCAGCAAAAGCCACATCTTTTGGGAGTCCATGACGCCCATCCATTTAATTCTCAGTGCCTCAAATATGTCATATAACCACACAAGAAAGTTGGAAAGTAGGACCTTATCTGGACAGGCAAATAGCTCCCTCACAAACATAGTCTTCTTAGGAGGAACAGGGAATAAATACTGTGTAGATTACTTCTAGTGTATGCTCCAGTATGCCACCCATTGCCTTATCAACTTCAATCCACATTTCTGTCTCACTTTTACTAAGCTCATTGATTGCTTCTGATGAATTGGCCTTCACCATTTCAAAGTGTGTGGAGATAGGTTATTTCTCAGTACAATAGGGAAGGTGGGACTGTTGCACTAATATTCATTTAAACTATGTTTTGTGTTACAAGAAGGTGAAATGTCCTGGATATATTTTCAGGGTGTTTCAACACTTTCTTTATAAATAATGTGGTAATAGTATTTCTTTTTTGGGGGGATGTGTGAAATCTATTACATGGTACTTGGGACTGAACAGAGGGAAGTAATACAATGAAAGTTATTTTTGGAGGTTTTAGAAGACAATTTAAAATGCATACACAATTTTACTTCCACATGTTTACACTAAACAATCTGAAGTTGCACAAAAATTTAAATACAAAGAAGGTATATATTACTGTATTTATTTGAATAATGAAAAACAGAAAACACTCAAAGTGAATGTCCATTAACATTTTACACATTTTTATATTGTCCCCATTTCTGTATTACCTGTGTTTTTATAGTAAGCATGACTTATAGTCACAATAAAACAAAACAACAGCACTGTGGCCTTGGGAAGCACGTTTAACCTCTCTGGGACACTTTCCTCATCAATTCTGACATGGAAAGAAACTTCTCTCACTAGAAACCTGGGTGTATTAGTTTACCAGGGCTCCCATAACAAAATACCAGAGACTGTGTGGTTTAAATAATAGAAAATTATTTTCTCACAGTTCTTGAAACTAGCAGTCCAAGATCAAGGTGCTAACAGATTTGGCTTCTGCTGCAGCTGCTCTATGTGGCTCATAGATGTCCACCTTCTCCCTGGACCCTTATGTGATCTTTCCTCTGTGCACACACATCCTCAGTGTTTCTTTCCCCTCTCATAGGGATATTAGTTCTATTGGATTATTCTCTTAGGACTTCCTTTAAACTTTAAAGATTCTACCCAAGATACATTCACATTAGGGGTTAGGTCATCAACACATGAATTTGGGAGAAGGGGGACACAATTCCCTCCATGCCAGTGGGAAATTGTTTCTTAGAAACTGAGTTCACTCTTTCCTCTCATGTCTGTCTTCTAAAGTTTAAAAAGAATTTTATTATAACCTCAAAACAAAGCTAGAATTGGTAAATCAGATTAATCTATAGGTGCACTGGTACTTAAAGTATTTGTGGTAGGCAGTAAATTTCAGGTGATTTGGATTCACTTCAATCAAATAAGAAAAAGTATTGAATTAGCAAGAATTATGAATTGGACAATGATGTGGTCCAAAGGCATTTCTTAAAATGTCTGAGTTGAATTAAGACAGCTTTTCCCCCTAGAACAATATGGATCTTAATGCCCCTTTTTAAACTTTGCAGCAGCTGTGTCCACTCTCTGAAAGAAGGACAGATGGGATCTCAGGCCCTTATTCTGAGCCTCAATCAAAACTCCTATACCAGAAGTGAGGATATTTTTGACCTGACCAAATCATGTTTTCAGCCCTCAAGGCTTGGTCTCAGCCTTCCTTCTCATGTCACATCTCCTAACCTTTCCTTTTGCTTTTTCATAAATATCTGCATTGTCTCAGTCAAGCTCCTTCCAACTTTTCTGCTTAGCTTCTCTAGAAACCTTGTGTTCTTGGGAACCATGTATCCCATATTGCCAATCTATTAGTAGCACTATTTTTAGACCTGCATTTCCATGCTTGAATCTAGTTACTCCATGAGTATATAACTTAGCCTAGATCCCTTTACTCAGGATCCATGGATCAGGGACAGATGATCTTCTGGACTTCCCTTTGCCCTGCATCCATGGTTATGTTCATGGCTCTCTTGAAGGGTTGAAGACCTTGGGATCAAACTCACTATATTCTTTTTTACCTCCATTGAGAGGATAAACGCATATTTGGATATATTCTTACAATACCCTGGTTTACAAGACTATGATTTCTTCAATTCTACACCTTCTCTTCAACTCTATCTCAGACATTCCCTCCTGGGTTGCTTACTTAGAGTAAACACTGCCATACACAGTGGTGCACACCTGTAATCTTGGCAACTCAGGAGGCCGAGGCAGGAGGATTACAAGTTCAAGGCCAGCCTTAGCAATTTAGTTAGGTCCTAAGAGACTAAGTGAGATCCTGTCTCAAATTAAAAAATAAAAAGGGCTGGGGATGTGGCTCAGTGTTTAAGCACCCCTGGGTTCAATCCCCAGTACCAAGAAAAAAAAAAAAAAAAAAAAAAGAAATAGTAAGCTCCTTTATTACACTCTGACGATAATTACCTGTCTTTCACATTCTTAATTCCCATCATCTCTCCTGTTTGATCTTATAGTCAAAGGGCCTCACTATGCTCTCTTCCTCATTGTACCAGTTAATTTCTGACATTTCTAGTTCCCCTTCTCAGTTCATGGTTTGAATATTTGAGCAATGAGTTTTTTTAATAGTGCTGGTTCCCTTGCACCATGTAGGATAGTCATTTAAAGAATTTTTAAGCAATCTTATTCTTTTAAAAGTGGTACAGTCTACTTTTGCATATGTTATGTCATTTCATCCTCATAACCTCTACAAGAGAGAAAAGGCAGAGGCTATTTTCCTGCCTTTCAGTTCAGGAATCAGAATCTCTGCAAGGTCTAAGTATCCCCCAGTGGTACGCAGACAGTATGGAGCAAAACACAAATCTTGGAATCCTGATTTCAAAGCCTTTTCTTTGAACTAGTGGTTTTAACACCATAATTTTTTTTACAGATTCCTCCCCACATCTCAATATCTCAGAATATAAAATATTAAAACAGAAATGCTTCCTCTTGCAAATTGAGTCCAAAGGGTCCCAAGTCCTGCCTGTTCAGTTTCCTTATTGCTGTCCCTGAGGTACTTTAAGAGTTTTGTGGCAGAAACATGTTTTGGATAATTTTTAATCCAAATCTCCAGTAACCATAGTGCCCAGAAGAAATGTGTATGTATATCAATACAGAGTGATTAAACAAAGTTTATTTTAACAGGGGGAAGAAAAACACAATCTAGAGATAAATGAGAGTGCCTCTGAATGGAGAATTAAAAGCAGTTTGGTGTCTTAGGGATTGGCCCTGGAACCTGTCTTATTTAACATTTTCATAAATGATTTGGAAGAGGGAATGCATGGTGAATTATCCAAGTTTGCAGATGACACTAAGCTCTTCCAGGTAGTGAAATGCCAAGCAGATGGAGATAAACTACAGGGAGAAGTTGCCAGCTTGTGTGAGTGGGCAGAAAAGTGGTAGATGATATTCAGTGTGGGCAATGAAAGGTAATTCACTTAGGGAAAAATAATAAAAGCTCTGCTTATAGAAAATAAATTGAGTTACCCTTTAGTCCAATAAAAGATAGACATTTTTATAGACCATTCTTTGATATAATTCTTGAGTATATTGACAAATCAAGAAGGGAATTGATAATAAGCCACATGAACATTAATCTTGAATTAAATGCCATATCATAACACGGGATATTTAGTCCATTTGTCAAATAATACTAAGTGAGAGCCTCATGTCAGGCTGCCTTTTGGTTGTTGAGGTCTGTTTAGTGGTTGTATCTCAAAAGTAAAAGAAATCTATAAAATATTTAGAGAAGACTAATGAGAATCAAATTCATATTAATTAGCAATTATCAAAGTTTAAAAGAAACAATATTTATAAAATTGTACGTTCAAGGCTGTTTCCCCCATTTAGTATTGCAATAACCTATGAGGTAGAAGAAATTCAAGAATTTTTCTTTTTCTTATCTTTTTGGTACTGGGGATTGAATTCATGGGTGCTTTACCATTGAGTTATATACATCTGCAACACGTTTTAATTTTTATTTTGAGACAGGGTCTTGCTAATAATTTGCTGAGGATGTTGCTAAATTGCTGAGATTGGCCTTGAATTTGAGATCCTCCTGCCTCAGCCCCCAGGCTGCTGGGAATACAGGTATGTGTCCCAGCATCCAAGAGAAGCTTTTTTTTTTTCTTTTTTTCCTAATAGTTTTACAGATGAGATGTTGTGGGAAAGGATGGTCTCAATGACTCTCCTAAATTCATAAGAGTGAAATGTGAAGAGTCAATCATGGGTTCTCAGACTCTGAGTTTGATCCCTTTCTTCAGCATCTCAGAGCTTTACTTATCAAGAGGTGAACAGAAGGAGCTTGTTATATCTAAAGGTAGAAAGACAGAAATATAAATAGGTTAATAGTAAATAGTTAAATGATGAATAGTGAATAGTTATATAAACTATGGATGAAGTCTTTGCTAATGAAGATGTCTATAACACTGCAGTATCTTCATAATTTCTTTTAATGTCTTTTTTTCCCTCTTAAATAGTATGTAGCTTTGAAGAATCGTGATTAGGTTCTAGTCATATAATGGCAAAAGAAAAAAAAATCAATTAACATATAGCTCAGAGTAAACAATAAAGGAGAAACACACGCCTAATTCCTATTTGAATGTTGCACAATGGGACTGTTGAAGCTGTGGATTTGGGTCATAAATAAGAAAAGGGTCTGCAGATCAGAAGGTAATTTAGTAGATAAGATTGGCAATTGCTAAAGAACTAGAGTTCAAGGGGGAAACTTGGAGGTAAAACTGTCAGTGATCCAAAGAGGCAAAGGCTGATGGGACAGAAAAGGGGATAAAAGGAAGGCAAAAAAAAGTGATGACAGAGAATATGGGATAAAATTTTAAAAGACTGTGATGAAATCAGTCACAGTCATATTATTATTCCTGCTATATTATTCTGGATATCCAACTCATAAAGCTAGGGAGCTACCTGGATTAACTTATTACTATGATAGCAAAAGTTTTTACTCAAGATTTCTTCTTTCTAAAATAAATAAAAAATTATAAAATGCAGTTGTGTTTTTCATGCCTCCAGCACTTTCCTCCATTTGAACTTGTTTCCATTCTAACTACTATACAACACCTGGTCCCCATTCTCATTCCTTCCTTTGACCTGGGCTCTGGGAAATCCTTGAATATTGTATACATTCCTCTATCAGTGATAATTCACCACATTCACTACAGTCTACTTATCCCTTAGGATTAAACCCAATCACCTGATTTGCTCTTTTATTCATTTATTCATTCATCCATTTACAAATATTTAGTAAATACCTACTATATTAAGGGAACTTCATTTATCCACTATCAGCTACAGTACATTTAGTTCAAAAACTTCTACATTTTTTGTGCATTGATCTTACAATGGCAAAAGACGGGAGGGGACCGTGCTTTTGAATTTTTTAACCTACCTTCCCTTTAGGGCTGAAATGTAGTCAACCCTTTAGCTTGGTCGATTGCCACATAGATTAAAATTTTTTTCAAAAGAAATTATGTATTTATATCATATACATATGTATATATACACACACATTATATACCATATATATGTATGTGAATATACATATATATATATATACACACACACATATATCACCTCCTTTGAAATTGAGAATAATTATGTAGTTTGTTTTTCTAAAGAATTATCTTTTACTTTGCAAATGGTATTTCCTAAATTTAAAGAACAATCAAAAAAGACTTCAAACGTAGCCTGATGGTGTTTCCAGTTGTAGAAGAGTTTTATATCTATTACACTACTATTCAATTTTTTCCACTTAAAACTATCATTTAATTTTAGCTGTTTTTCCAATGTTGCCATGCAAAGTTTCCTCCTTAAATCGTCACTTTGATATCTTATTCATCTTTCATATTCAGGACTTCTCTTTGTCATTTATGAATAGACTTGGACTTTTTCCTAGAAAACTCCTGTTGTTACAAGTGGGTGTCATAGCACCTGGTGTTGGTCATTTAAAATGTAAAACCAAGAAACTTGTATTACTGTCAGTACTCTTTTACCCAAGATCATTACATAATTATAGATGACAAACAACAACAGACAGACAGACAGTAGGAGTGCAGTGTAAGGATTCACAAATTAGGGAGCATTTGGGAAGGTCTGTGAAAAAAGAAGAGGAGCAAAGACACAGTAGATGGAAACTGGGATGTGAGTAACCACATCTTGGACCACTAAAAAACAAACAAAAACCCCTCAGCACTCCCTAGAATGCAAATCAGTAATGTAGGCATTTGGAAAAGTGTTGGTAATCTGAAACAAGAAATTCGAATTGTGGAAGGAGAATTTAAACAATGTTCTCAGGGAAGAGAGCTAAATGTGAGCACATCTCCCGTCCCCACCCCGAGGTGGTCATGCTTTTAATACATTCAGCTCTGCATTTCCCACAGCACCTGGCATGTCGTGGCCATTTAATAGAAATTATTGAATGAAACTAGGTTGACATTCATGGATTAGTTTAATGGAATGCCTAACTTTTATCTTAGCAGAAAGCCGAGGTATGCGGAAAGAACTATAAGCGTGAAGGAGAAGTTAAACTAGGTAACGCAGGAAGCTCGGACAACAGAAAAGCTCTGGTCAGGGTGTTGGAGCAGTGGAAAGAATTTTTGGGGGTCATCTACTTGAATTTTTATGATTTAATAATGTACGCAGGGATAGTGCTCATTCACTATGTATGTCTCTGGTAGGCAAGCTTATTCTCTTTCAAGAATGCTTTAACATTCTGCTTTCCCTTTGCCCTCAAATTTTACTTTCAAAAATCCATCCAATTATCCCCCCTAGTTTATTCCATTGTACTATGCTCAATAATTCTAGCAGGGGACTCCTAATTTGTAAATGTTCAGTTGTTCCAAGTGTTTTCTTACCAGCCTTTTATCAATAGCTATTTTAGCAATGTCTTCATTACTTCCTAATTGTCCGCTGTTCTTTGGTTCTACTAAAAAAAAAAAAAAAAAAAATGCAGTATTTTAGTCATTGTTGAGTAGTCATTGATTTCATGCCTGCCCTATTTATTTAGATTTTATTTTCTCTTACTATGTTTTTGATTCAAAAATTTTACATATACTTACTTAGTTTTCTTACTCTTTTAAATCTCTTTGGTTAGTATGAATGCTTCTATTTTTTTGTGACCATTATCTGCTTTCAGCTGTGGGGAACTGATTCATACTCTTCTATAATAAACTATTGTCTCCCATTAAATGCTAAATAATAATACATAATGATGGTAGTACAAGAAAATAGAAGATAGTTTCCTGCCCTTGCAGTGATCACAGTCTAAAAGAGGAAAGAGAAGACAGACTCACATTACTAAAACATGCCCACCATAAATTGATTACTACTATCTAGAAAACCCTAAGTATTCAGTCATCTGGGGAAGAGGCATTGGCAACTATATAAGTTGAGTGATTTAATGACAACAGGCGAGGTAGGTTTACTTGGGACTATCATCATGGAACAAGCCCATCTTGATGAAAGCAAGTGAGAGATAAGGTTAAGGCAAGGGACTGATGTGATAACCTTTGCACATTTCACAATGTCTTAGCACTTGAATCTGAAGTTATTATGTGGACACATGAAGCTGGGCAGTGAGAAAGAAGGAAGTGAGAAATTTGAGTCCAGACTCAGGACATGTCTTTCTTTGTTTATTCAAAGAAATCAAAGAAATGTTTTAATCACAAATGACTGTATAGTTTAGCATATCATGTGATTTTTGTGTTCACTAAGGCCATTCTTTAGTACTGAAAGTGACAAGTGTTTGAATATGTATGTATGTATATTTGAATATATATGTAGTGTCTTACATTTGATGTCATGAACTTGGATGCCATACATATGTGTGTGTATTATATATATATATATATATATATAATGTAAACCTTCTCTAAAATGGAAATGACAGATATTAGTTGATTGTTTAATGTTGATACCATATGTTACATCAAGTCTAAAAGCCCATGTGAATTTTCTAAAATACATGGAACATGACTCTATCATGTCTATCCGAGTCTATTTTTTATTTCCTTTAGAAATGAACCTCACTTTAGTCACTGGTTGCTGAAACTATATTTATCACCACAATTATATATTCCTTCCTTTTGCTGTTTCTCTTTCTTTTGAAATCTTCTGCA
This sequence comes from Sciurus vulgaris, assembly GCF_902686455.1. Taxonomy (NCBI): domain Eukaryota; kingdom Metazoa; phylum Chordata; class Mammalia; order Rodentia; family Sciuridae; genus Sciurus; species Sciurus vulgaris. The sequence continues at coordinate 68,348,907 of NC_136470.1, read as the reverse complement.
TTCTTCAGGCCTAAGTCCAGGCCTTCATTCTTGAGTAGCCTTTAGTATTCTAACTAGTCCCTTAAAATGACTTGTGAGTGTTATTGCCATATAGTGAAGCTCTTCGTATTTGTAATTGTTTTGGACTTGAGTCATCAATTAAGTTATGAATTTTAAAAAAAAAAATTTGGTACCAGAAATTGAATCCAGGGATACTTAACCACTGAACTACATTCCAGTCCTTTTTTATGTTTTTATTTTGAGATAGGGTCTTGCTAAGTTTCTGAGGCTGACTTTGAAATCACAATCTTCCTGCCTCAGCCTCTTGAGCTGCCAGGGTTTACAGGTGTGCAGCACTGTGCCTGGCACATTAGGAACTATTTAAAGGAAAATACCATGGTTTATTTTGTATTCCATAGTGATAAGCAGGGAGCAAAAATAAGTTCCTAGTAAAAAATGTATGGGTTGAACAGTTGAATAGTAAAAAATTCTTCATCTTGAGGAGGCATACACAATCAGGACAGAAACATTTGCTGTTCATTGCCTTTATGGATTCTGTGGGCATAGACTTTACTTTCTAGCTAAATATTAAACCAAAGCCACCATATTTCCATGGAGTGTGGACAATCAACTCTGTCTTAGTGAACATAAAATGCTACTCCCTTCCAAAATCCTCTCCCCACAATGCGGTTCCGTTCTCTCTCCTGAAGGCTTATAGCATTGCCTTTTATTGATTTCTGCCTGTAATAACCCAATGCTGTTTTCTTGGTATTAAATAATAGCAATGACAGCAAGAGATAACAAAGTGATCCATTCCTTTTAATGTCAGAATACTCTGAGGGAATTCAGTCATTTGTCTGATGGCTTACTGGTAGAGTGACCATATAATTTATCGTTCAAGCTGGGACACTTCTGAGAATGAAAGGGAATTTTATTAAATTACACAAGGACACTGGAAATAAACTAGAGCTGTCCACAACAAACTCAAACATATGGTTATCCTATATTTGAATTCTATGATTTGCTTTTGGAGTAATAAGAAAGGTAATTAGGACGGAGGAGAGTCCAATGTGGCTACTTAGTCCCTCCTCCTTTTCATTTTATAATCCATTCCTTAATAGCCTTATGGTTGTCATTAGGAATTCCATATATTAAGAATTCCAGGGCTGGGGAGATAGCTCAGTTTGTAGAGTGCTTACCTTGCAAGCACAAGGCCCTGGGTTTGATCCCCAGCACCACCAGAAAAATAATAATAATAATTCCACTCCGTGGAATGGAAGCACAAATATTTATTCCATTTATCTATCTCACAAAATTAATGCTTTCCAACTATTATATGCAAATCTACATCTCTTTTTCCATTATAAACTTTTACTTAACCACTTTTTATGGAACATTCTGATGTCATTCTCACTATTCCTACTTCAGGGCTTCAACATTTGTTTTTGCACATATTTGGTATTTAGTTCCATGATATGTTACTATCAGAGGTTACATAAGCCAGTGGTTCAGTGTTAGTATTAATAGAGCTATACATATGTCCAATATTATTATAATGGATATTATATACCAGGAAAGTTTTTCTGATTTTTTTTAGTCATTGCAACTTTTGGAGAAGTCATGTTTAGAAGCCTTTCTTGAACCAAATGTAGTCTTGTCATAAATTAAAGGCATGGTTTTTGTGAGCAGTTAGGTTTAACACCTGATAATAACAGTGATTCAAATCTGCCCCCTTCAGTATTATAAGAATTATAGTAAATGTAAGAGTTTTCTATAATAGTAGTTTAAATCTGTTCTTTAGCTATTACAAGAATTACAGAAAAATCAAGGGAGCCTTGAATTTATACAAACAAAAAGTATTATTTGCAAAGCTTCCAGAATTAGCAAATGTTCTCCATTGAGATGAAATTACATTGGGGGGAGGTTATTATTTTACAAAAGTAATATTTTAACAGAGTGTATAGGAAGTGCTTTAATTTGATGTCATGTCCATACTGGGTATACAAAGGCATCATGAAGTCATGCATTAAATGAGAAATGGTGTCTGAGGATATCGGGTGCATGTGGAAGCTGCACAGGGATATTGAGATACTTTTTATTTCAGTGGCTTATCACATAAAACAGAATATTGTATGTGGTATACAGGAAAGACTCAATTAGTATTTGCTTGTGGGCTTAGACTTTCTTTTCCTCCAGGGAAGACTTCCCTTTGCTCCAGTGTCAGAGGTCCCTTGACCTACAGCTTGTCACTTAACCTGCACACCACACCACTTCCCCTCCCACTCTGTATGGGGCCTTGCCAGTACCCTCTAATTAGCATCCCTTCTGCCATTGTACCACTCTCTACACCAGCCTCTTCTGTCTTCTTTCAAATAATACATAATATTGAATCATATAGTTTTCATGAAAAATCAACTCATTTTCACAAACTCATCATTGTCTTCACCTAGTTTGCTTAATTAAGTAATTTGTTGACATAAACAGGATCTTTGACTGAGCAGAAGCTAAAACAGATGGCACTAAAACCAAAAATAATCATTAACCTGTCCCATGGAATGTGTGAAACAGCGTATTTAGAAACAAGTGCAACTATAGCATATTTTTTATAAATGTCTGGGTAATGCATCCTTCAGATTTTTATAGAATAAGGAGATGGAGAGGATGAACAGTGGGACAAAAAAGGACAACTGTACCTTTATAGTGTGAGTGAAGTACTGCAAGTTCTGACGATGTTAAGTGTGCTTAATTTGATATTTTACATACATTATACTATCACAAGTGTAGAACATATTTCCAATATGATGGATATTATTTAAGTGTAATTTTCCAAAGATGATTAAATATAGATTTTATATTAATTTATAATAGCATATTACAAAATAAAATATTTAAGCATAAGTGTACACAGCCAGGTGTAAATTGATTTTTGACCACCTGTGATAGTATTTCCTTCAGGGTGATAAGCAACATTTTTCACAATTTTATTTTGTGTCTTATTTTGATTTGTGACACACATATTTTTTGATTTTCTAAAAGATGCTATAAAAGGTGCCTAATCTTAGGCTAATGTTTGCATGAGCAAACATAATAAATTAAGAGAAGTGTTAACTCCAGTCAAGCCTTATTGTGACAAATACTGTTATTAAAAATTATTTTATTTTGATTTTGTCATTTTGCGCCAGTGTTAAATTATTACTGTGACATTCTCTTTATTAGGTGTTACATATACAGAATTTGTTGGCTACTTCGTCCCTCCAAAAAAAAAAAAAAAAAAAAAAAAAAAAAAAAAAAAAAAAAAAATCCTCCAGAAAAGAATTCCTAAGAATCTCTCTAAAGAGAGATTTCAAGTCTTATATTTGGAGTTGAGTTTTGTATAGGGTAAGAGATAAAGAGTCAAGTTTGAATCTTCTACATATGAATACACAAATTTCCCAGCACCTTTTATTGAGGAGTCTTTCCTTTCTCCAGTAGATGTTTTTGGCACCTTTATGAAGAATCAGTTGACTATGGATGCTTGAATTTATTTCTGGGATCCCCTTTCTGTACTATTGGCCTATATGTTGATTTTTATGACCATATTATACTATTTGGATCACTGTAGCGCAAAAGCATGTCTTGGAATCAGGTATTGTGATCCAGCATTGTTCTCTTTGCTCAATATTGCTTTAGCTTTTTGGGGTCTTTTGTAATTCCATATGAATTTTTTAATTGTTTTTTTCTAGTTACATGAAGAATGTCATTGATATTTGGATGGAAATTACACTGAAACTATAAATCCTTTTGGCTAGTGTGGACATTTTAACAATAAAAATTCTTCCAATCTATGAACATCGGTCTTATTTCTATTTTTTGCATCCTCTCTAGTTTCTTTCATCAAAGTTTTATAATTTTTTTATAGAGGTCTTCCACTTCCTTGGTCATGTTTATTCATAGGTATTTTTGTAGCTATTGTGAATGAATAACTATCTATATGTATATCTTTTATTATATTTAATTATATTCCTTCTAATACCTAATTGGTTGTATTACTTCTATACTTTATTATATTTCTTATTATATTGAGTTATATTCCTTTTAGACCTAATTGGTTCAGAGTTTTATTATTAAGAGATGTTGAATTTTATCTAAAACCTTGATGCTACTTGAATAAAACATAGTGAAACACAACAATACATTGATATAGGTAACAATTTTTGGATAAGACTACTAAGGCACAGACAATAGAAACCAAAAAAGCAGGGAGGTTATACCATACTAAGAAGCTTCCACACAGCAAAGGAGACAGCTTACAGAATGTGAAAAAATATTTAGCAACTATTCATCTGACAAATGATTAATATCCACAATATATAAGGAACTCAAAAAAAAAAAAAAAAAAAAAAAAAGAGGAAAGAACTAGTCCAACAAAAATAGGGGAAATAATCTTAATAGATATTTCTCCAAAGAAGAAATCCAACCAACAGGTATGTGAAAAATCCCATCATTAATCATCAGGTAAATACAAATCAAAACTATGATGAGATACCATCTCAACCTAGTCAGAGTGGCTCTATCAGGAAGACAAAAAAAAAAAAAAAATACTGATGAGTATGTGGAGAAAAGGAACATTTACATATCATTGATAAGAATGAAAATTAGTATAGCTATTGTGGAGAACATAATAAAACTAAAAATGGAACTGCCTTATGATCCAACTATCTCACTTCTGGGTACATATCTAAAGGAAATGAAATCAGCATATAAAAGAGACCTATATTGTTCTCTCAAATTTATTGTGGTAATATTGATAGTAGCAAAGATATGGAATCAACCTAGGTGCCCATCAACAGATGAAGATGATGGATAAAGAAAATGTGGTATATATACACAATGGAATATTATTCAGCCAGGAAACACACTGAAATCCTATCATATGTAGCAAAATGAATGGAATGGAGGTTTTATTTTATTTTTTTGTACCAGTGATTGAACTCAGCTTCACTCAACCACTGAAGCATATCCCCATTCCTTTTTATTTCTTATTTTGTTACAAGGTTCTGCTAAGTTGCTTAGGGCCTTGCTAAGTTGCTGAGGCTGGCCTTGTGATCCTCCTTTCTCAGTCTCCTGAGTTGCTGGGATTAGAGGCATGCACCACCATGCCCCACTTGAAATGGAGGATTATGTTAAGTGACATAAATTAGATGCAGAAAATAAATGCTGCATGATGTTTTACATATGTAGAAGCAAAAATGTTCATCTGAATGTGTTGTTATGCTTCAGGAACTGGAAAGGTAAGGGAATGGGAGAGTAGAGGGAGAATGGATAATGCACACCAAAGCAGTTACATAGAAGGAATAAGTTCTAACAGTCTACTCTATAAAGCTTCATGGGGTGACTAGTTCATAATCATTTATTGCATGTTAAATAGCTAGAAGAGAGGAACTTGAATGCTCCATACGTAAAGAAATAATGAAATGAAAATGCTAATTACCCTGATATGATTTCTATACATATTATTAATACATATTAATATTAATATATAATATATGTTTACCCCATAAATGTGCACAATTATTACTTGGTAATCAAAGGTAAAAATGCTAACTGCCCTGCTTTGATCACTATACACTTTATACAGATATTGACTTATCACACTGTACCCCATAAACATGTACAATTTAAACTACATAATAATAAAGAGCACACTTTGCGTGATTCTGGAAACTTCTGAGTCCTAAACATCATGGTTACTCATAGGTTTGAACCATCAATATTAGCACACTCCCCACTGGGCTGCTTTGTCAGTGTTAGAGATCCTAGTACTATGGTACAAAGTCAAACTTTTACTTTTAAAATTATCCTTCCCAAATGAAGATAATTCAAACAATATATGCAAACTGAAATATTGATAAGTTGCATATTCTCATATGGAACTCTTACAGTATTTACTCAGTTTATCCATGCTACTGTAATAAAATACCTTAAATTGGTGAGCTTATCAATAATGGAAATTATTTTTTATAGTTCTAGAGGCAGGGAAGTCTAAGATCAAAGCACTAGCAGTTTTGAGGTCAGGTGAAGGCCTGCTCTTCCTAGATAGTAACTTCTGGATGTGTCCTCATGTGGTAGAAATGAGCCAGGCAGTTCTCTGCGTCTTCAGTGTAAGGGCACTAATTCCACTCAGGAAAGCCCGCCTTCTAGTGACCCTACCTACTAAAGCCGTCACCTTGGGAGTTAGGATTTCAGCATAGGAAATTTGAGTAGACATGCAATATTCACACCATAGCATTCTACCCTGGGATCCTCAAAATTCATGTCCTTCTCACATATAAAATATGTTCATCTCATCTCAGTAGCCCACAAAGTATTAAATCGATTCTTCATTTAACTCAAAGTTCTAAAGACCAGAGTCTTATCTCAACTGGCTATCAGATATTGCCTAAATCAGACATGGATGAGACTCAAGATATTCATTCTGAGGCAAATTGCTTTCCAGATGTGAACCTGTGAAATGAAATAAATTATGTGCTTCCAAAATGCAATGGTGGGACAGTATAGGTATTTTCATTTAAAATGGAAGAAAGATAAAAGGAAGGAGTGACAAGTCCCAAGTCCAAAACCCAATGAGGAAAACAACATTAAATCTTCAAGCTGCAGAGTCATCATCTTTGACTGGGGCTTTTGTCCTTCAAGCCCACTGGAATGAAGGTGCTCCCTCTGTAGCTTTGCCAAGCATGATTAGAGTCCCCAAGACTTGGGGCAGTACTGCCTTGATGAATACTGCTCTGTCTCTGTGGTTTTGCTGGGTGCAGCTCATAATGTAACTCTCAAGGGTTAGGTATAACTAAGTAACTTTAGCTATCCAGGCTGGAATCACATGTCACTGGCTCTATAGGTCCAGAGTGGTAGTAGCAGCAACTCTACAGTGGCCCCAGACTCACAGAGGTCCTCTGGATGAAGAAGCAGAGGCTCTGGGAAGCTTTATCCTTTGGAATCTAAGTAAAGGTAGCCATTCCTGGCCCAACCCATAGCATGTACACCCAGATTCTAAGAGGGAAGGAACTGTGCAAATGCCACCAAGCCTTTCACTTTGCCCCCAAGAATGGTGGTCACTTTGGCCTATACTGCATACTCAGAATTCAGGAAAGAGGAGTTTTGAAATCTTTCTGCCTTCAAGGCCTTGTATTACGAGGCTTGTGATGAAAGAGGCAGCCCCAGTGATCTCCAAATTGCCTTTGGGTCATTCTTTTGTTGTCTTGATGAATATCACCTGGCTTCCAAAGTGTAACAGCCTCGGTGTTCATCAAGCTTTCTCTTAATTCATAATATGGCCACACTGAGAATTTTTGAAATCTTTAAGATCTGTTTCCCTTTTGGTTAAAAATTCTATCTTTAAATCATTTCTTTCTTCTTATATGTTGCTATAAGCAGTTAAGAAGAAAAGCCATGTTGCACCCTCAACACTTTATTTAGAAATCTCCTGAGTTCTACCATCCACAATGTTGGGACATAAACACAGTTCAGTGATGTTCTTTACCATTTATAACAAGGGTTGCTTTCCCTTTAGTTTTCAATAAACATGCCTCATTCCCAAGTAATATCACAAGAGAATGGCCTTTGACATCCATATTTCTTACAACATTCTGTTCAAGACTATTACATATTCCCTAAGAAGTTTGAGGATTTGTCCTTGGCTTTTCTCTTCCGTTCTTAGACTTCACAAGAATTAATCTAATAGTTCATTCCTTATAGTGCATTTTTTGCATGTACTTTATAATTTTTTAGCCTCTACCACTTATTCAGTTATAATGCCACGTTCACACTTTTACGTATTTGTTAAAGCAAGTAACCATTCTTCTTGTGACAATTTTGTTTTGCCAAGACACATCTCCCCTTACTGGTGGTAAAGTAATAATACCACTAATGAGGCTTGGTTTTTTTAAATGTAGTATCTCATATTATAAAGGCAGAAGTTCACAAAGTGTCCAGGTATGGGTTTGTGTACACTATAGACAGACCAGAGTCTCTCTCTACTCTCTGAGCCTCCACTTCATTGGCATAATCCTTGGCATTAATAGCCTCACTTGATTTGCTTTCTTGGATCTTAGTTTTAAATGGCTTTTGAACTTCAGAAACAATCTTCTCTTTTTATCTAAAAGGGATTTCATAGATTCTCAACTATGAATTTTGAAAATGAAACCCAGAGAATAGTTGTTGCCATCTCTTATGCGTCCAGGCAGAGGGCATGTCTCTCCTGATGTTTGTTAATGACACTTGTTTAAAGAATTAACATCCATGATACTTACTAAGCCTCTCTTTAAAAATTTCATTTGAGCTGAGCACTGTGGCATACACCTATAATCCCAGCAGTTCAGGAGGTTGAGGCAGGTGGATGGCAAATTCAAGGCCAACCTCAGAAACTTAGTGAGGCCTTAAGCAACTTAGTGAAAGTCTGTCTGAAAATAAAAAACAAAAAGTCATAGGGGATGTAGCTCTGTGGTAAAGCATTCCTGGGTAAATCCTCAGTTCTAAAAAAGGAGAGAAAAAATGATTTTCTCAAACCTTCTGCAATGAGATTTTTATATTTGTACATGGAGAAATGGTGTTTGGAAATTATATCACCCACTTATTAGAATGGGTGAAAGACCCATTGGCTTTCAAATCTTTGGTTTCAACAACACTATGATGTACATTTGTTCCCTTGTACCATCTCGTTAAAATGGTTTTTGCAGAAAATGATTGGAGTTTCATATATGAACAGCATGGCTTTGCTGTGAGCATTCTCAGCACAGAAGGATTTGCACCATCATGACTGTACTCATAAACTGAGGAGAGATCTGGGTAACCAGGAAGGGAGTATCACAGGTACAGGAAAGAAATTTTATCTCCAAATTAAGGACTTAGGTGATAATGTTTCTACTTCAGAACTGAGCTCAGAAACTTTTCACTTTATTAAGAGTCCAAAGTGATAACTCAGTTGTCAGTGGCAATAAAAGAGTGGGGAAAATCTGTTTTCATCCTCCATTCATCAATCCATTTATTCATTTATTATTTTTGTACTGAATATTCTTGCAAGGCATTTTTCTAAATGCCTTAAATAAAACAGTGAATAAACAGCCAAAGTCACAAAGTTAATTAATTACAATTATACTATATTAAGTGCAACAAAGGATATGATATATAAGGATGAAACTTTTCAGTGTGATATTATGAAGAACTTCAAATATCAAAGTACATAAAAATCATATACTATAATGCTGAACATGGACCAGACAGCCATTGATTTAATTCTTGTTTGCCAAATTCATTTCCACTTGAAGATAGGAAATTCCTTAGGACACAACTATGCAATTAACTGGACACTTCTAGAGTCAAGCAATCTTTGATTTACCTATTTACCTCAGAATCAGAAATCTATTTCAACATATCTTTTTTTTTTTTTTTTTGAGCTAGATTCAAGGTTCTATAAATATTGGAGTGAAGAACCTGTTCAAACTTAAGTCAAGGAGCAGGGAGGAATTCTTCAAAACATTAATCCAGGTCTATTTTTTTTTTTTTTTTTTTGCCTGCGAACTCTGATTGGAAAGTGTTTTGAATTTTATGCTGTTATTATTTATCAGTCTGCAACTTGTATGACACTGAGGGCTTTACCCTCATGATCTAAACACTACCCTAAGACTCCTTCTCCTACCATGACGTTGGGGGATAGGATTTCATCATATAATATTTGAAAGGCACAGCTATTCAGTCCATTAAGGACAGGGTAATTTGGGGGTATGGCCTCTAAATCTCCATTATATATTTGTCAAGTTAGTAGGAGGTGTGGATAGTAGATAGCATATGAGTCCTAGGTTCATGAAATGGTGGGGCTGGTGGCCGATTTGGGGCAATTCATTTTTTCTCTCTGGGTTTCATCGACATGTTTTAAAATTGCAAAATGAAGGTTCTTAATGCTTATGATGCATTCCTCTGGCATTATCCTGGTCAGAGGGTTACTGTGACCCTATACAGGAAAGTCCCGTAGAAGCTTAACAACAATAGCAGCAACAAAAAGACCTCTTTTGCAATATTGCCCTCATTCATACACTACCACTACAGAACTTTGCTAGTGAAGAGGAATTAGAGTCATTGTCTAGTAAACTAAATCAAGGCAGACAACCAAACAGGGTAATTCAATTTTTAAAATCTACTTTGGTATCTATATTATCAAGTTTGGCCATCTGCCTTGATCACATTAAAATGATGACTGTTAGATCTCCTTTTCTTTTGGTGTTGAGTACATATAACTAGCATCGTTTTTCAGCGAATATCTACACTTGAAAATATGCTCCTATGCTTAAACAAATAGACCCTCTCTACATTTGGAATGATAAATTTTATAGTGTGATATAATTGTCCCTGAGTGCCCCATAAGATGTGATAGAACATGGGACTGTAAATCAGATTTTGTCCAAGATATTGTGTCACTATCATCCTGCCATATTAAATATATAGGCTACTATATTAATTCATCTACTAGACTATAGAAATTTAATTACAAGACAAATGAAACACTGACATGCCATAGTTTGACTCTATGCCGGTGAGTGTTCTACATATTTGTGGTTGCTGCTGTTATTTTGGAAAATTCCATTGTATTGTATATTTTGAGTTGGGGACTTTCCTGTGAAGCTACTGGTTGAGCAGTGTGGGTTTGTGGGGAGAGATAGATATGAAATCTTTGTGAGTTCTGCAGTGCTATTAAGCTCCACATTTCTCCATTGCTCTGATGCTGACATTCCAAGCACACAAGCAGTTATGCAAGAATCGATTTTTTGCCATAGATGGGGTGTGGGGGGCCTGAGCAAGCACCTTGGTCAACAACCAGCTCTGGAGGGGATGTGAAACCCATTATTGATCCAGGGCTAAGAAATCAGTGACTGTTGTATTATATAATTATTGATGGAGCCAGAAAATGCCATGGGCAAAGCACAACTTACTATTTGTTATGCTGGATTGTCTCTCTCGTCTGTGTCAGGCTGCTGTGTTCCGCTCTCGTGTTCCCATACCATGTTTATTTATACTATGTGCAGTTAGCTTTCATATTTCTCTTGTGATTCCACCTTGGAAAATGAACACTGGTTTACTTCAGGGGTTGTAAAAGAAATAAATTTTTCCAGACACTCCAATGGGCTCAAGCTGAATACCAAAGTCTGGACACAGGAAGGTAGGATATCAAGGAAGACTATCACCCCTTTCCTGATTCTTACCATAAGTCCCAAACCAGAAGGGTACAGGGTGTCAGGGTGGCCTACTGGTATGAACATTGACTGAAGCGTACTCTGTAAGGTCACCTAATAGGCCCTTAAGGAGGAGTAAGAAGGGTTTGAGAATGAAAGATAACATGGTTGGAGCCAGATGCTGGGTGAAGTGCTCCTGTGTGGGGCTCCATAATGCTTTTTTCCATTCATTCAGTGCTAGCTCTTTCTATTTCTTTCTTCTCCCTTCTCTTAGGTGAGCTATTCTTTTCCTTTTGCTCTTGTCAGCAAACTTAGAGCTCCTAGATAAAAATACTACCTATTATTGTAATGAATGTGTGTGCTATCATTTGAATTTGTCCCCAAGAGTTCATGTGTTGGAAATATAACTCCCACTGCAACATACTGGTAAGAGGTGGGACCTTGAAGAGGTGAAGGCCACTAGGTTTCTACCCCCATGAGTGGGTTAATGCTGTTACTGAATGAGTGGGGGACTCATCTTAGGAGTGGGTTCCTGATGGAAAGATGAGTTTATCCCTCTGTCCTTACCTCTTGTGATTCCTTGCCCTTTTCCATTCTGCCATGGGATGACCCACTAAGAAGGCCCTTTCCAGATGTAGGCTTCTTATCCTTGGTCTTCCCAGTTGCTAGAATTATAAGAAATAAATCTCTGTCCTTTCTAAGTTGTCCAGTCTTGTGTATACTTTTATAGCAGTACAAATGTGGCTAAGTCAGTGTATCCTTAATTCTATAGCCAAATATCAAGTTCATGAACCCAGAATAAGTGTCTACTAGAAACAAGAGGGGTTGTAATAAACATTTTGGTCACTAGCTGTTTCAATTGCCATGTCTCTGGGCTACAGAAATGTGGGAAAGCTATGGAGAGTGAAAGGCCACCAGCACTTAGAAATGTTACAGTTAACATTCATGAGCTGGTTTGAGTTAACAGATGGTTAGGGAAAATTATTAAATAACTTTTAAGGTCTTAATCAAATGGTTAAGCTATTTAACTATAACTGCCAGTAAAATTAGGGAGACTTAATATGCCAAAAGTATCTTTTCAAAAATTAAAGGAGAAATAAGTTGAGGTGAAAGTTAATTATTGAGCAATCAAATAGCCTTGGAGAGCCCTTTGGTAAAAGAACAGGAGTAAAAATTAGATATAGGGAAAGTATTTTCTTTGTTTTTGGATAATGGTGCTGGTGACAATAAAAATGCACCTTTGTGGGCAAAAGCACTGGAAACCTTTAGTCTCATTGTATGCATACGTAGAGATCAAAATTATTTACAACAGTGTATTTGAAATCTCTTTGACATGAAATTTCAAAAATGTGGTTTCCTCAATGTCAAGTTCAATATTTTAATGTTGAGCTGTTCAAGTGAGTGTGTTGGGATAAAAACAAGTTGCAGCTGCTGCCCTGTTGCTTATGTATGGATAGCACAACACTTCTGTGTGAGTCCTCAAAACACCTCCTTCATTAAAATGTGCACTCTGTACATTTATGAATACTTCTGGGTTCTTCTGAGAATTTTTTTAGTTCAGAGCCCTTCAGTTCAGAATACGCATATTATGTGCATTTAACTGTTCACCTGATGCCTTATACAGATCAAGCATTGTCCTTATCTTTAGTTCCTTGATTTACTTTTTTGTTATGCTGTCCTGAATCATTAAATATTTTGGTAATATTGCTTTAAAAATCCAAGAATAATTTTATTCCTAGAGACTAATTTCGTTTTCTCTTTTATTCTGATATTAGAAAGTGGTATACAATGAAATGGTGTCAAATAACTAAAATCTATGTCTAAATAAGGCAAAATGTTGTTTTTCTTCCTTTCTTCTCTTAGCCTGTCTTTAGGAAGCTAGGTAAATATAAAGAAAGAGATGTAGCAAATTTAATGATAGCAAATTTAAAAGTTTTGGTAAAGAGAACTTCTCAGTAGAGCAAACATAGTTGTTTAGAACTAAAGTCTTGAATAAAACATTCTGTCGTATATTCACTCAAACTCATTACCAAAGACCTGTTATTTCGTTTCTCAACCAGTTCTCCTTTCTAGTTATAATATCAACCATCTCAACCACTGAAATGTTAAATATAGCAAAGGTGAATTTAGTCAAACAAATTGTTTATTTTTTTTCTTAGTTTCCTGAGCACTTCATAAACTCCTGTGTGTGTGTGTGTGTGTGTGTGTGTGTGTGTGTGTGTAATTTGGGTATCATGCAATAAATATCTATCCCCAAAGATAAATTTCCTGGAAATGTTTAAAACTCTCATGGTAGATTCATTCTTAAGACAAACCTAGCACTTTTACAAGAAAGGCATTTCCCCCCTATTTCTAAGCTTTGTCAAATGCAAAAGGTAAAAATAATCAACATCTTGCAAAAGCGATTGGTCAAAGTTATTAATGAGGCAATTCTTTCTGCATAAACCATCATAGGAAAAGTAATGAGAGAAAATGTGACAATAAATTACAGTCTACTTTAGATCGTGTGACATTTTTATTAATAAAAGAGTCAACTTCAATGGAAGAGATGAACGTTCTGTGCATTGCAAATACTAATTTCATACTTTCACACTCCATGCATTATGCCACCATGCTTTTTGTGTTGAGTCAGGGTCGGAGTTCATTTTTTTGAATCCTGAGACTTCTATAATTTGGGGATTCTGTTCCTAAGAAAAAGATCCCCCCAAAAAAAACTTGAAAAAAATCTGTAAACACTGAATATGTTGTTTAGCTCTTTCTTTCTTTCTTTCTTTCTTTCTTTCTTTCTTTCTTTCTTTCTTTCTTTCTTTCTTTCTTTCTTTCTTTCTTTCTTTCTTTCTTTCTTTCTTTCTTTCTTTTTTGGCAGGATCTTTGAAGGATCCACCTGAGCCTTCTCTGAAGCTTAACCTATATTAGCTTCACAATACCTCCGATACTGTCTTCATTCTTTTACTTAAATAATTAGAAATCAATCATTAAAGTCTGATATTAATGTTATTCAGTCACCTATCTTTAATCAGCTAATTTATTGTGTTATGTACTCATTGTACTGTATTCTAGGAACTGTAGCAAATAGACACTGTTCAATGACTTAACCCCACAGAGGTTATTAGAGATACTTGGGAATGTTGCCCCTGACTGGCAACCACTTCCTAATGATAGCTTGATACCATGGGCAAATCAACTCAAATCTCATTAACATTGAGAATCTCTGCCATATTCATATTTCTTTTTTGTTTTCTAAACCTACTATATGTCAGATAACTGTGATAAATTCTGGAGAAAAAAAGAGTATATCTCAAATGGAGTCTATACTCAAAGAGTTGACAGTCTAATAAGTGAGATATGATTACACATGAAACTAATGTCAAGGTAGAGGTTGATACATAACATAAAAGAATAAGTACATTGGGAAATAGAACCCCTTCCTCTTCTTTCACATTTCTTCCCTAATTTCCAACATATTTTTTGCATATTTCCTTTGGGATTTTAGAAGCATTTATGTGGAGCTACAGTAAATTATAACAACTTATAAAGGAACTTCCTGGAATGAAGTTTTGAAATATGCTTCTTAGAGAAAACATGCACATTTTAGAAGCAAATATTTTTCACATCCCTTTTCAGATTCACTAGAGAAAATAGACCCTTTGACAAATAACAGTGCTCTTACATAAAACCAGGATCAGTTAAAGTCCAAACTCAGCAGTTCTTCCTATTCTTGTGTCTCAGTTCTCACTCCAGTTAGATATATTCAGCAGTCTGGGCCTGCAGTCTGATTTTGGAGTGGGTGCCTGCCTTGACCCAATGTGGAGAAGCTCCTTGGCTAATGCATAACAATTCATATCCCTTGAGTTACAAAAGTCACATATTTAGTTTCTTGTTCTCTTGAATTCACTTTCTATAGGTGACAGCTCCTGACAGATCACTGTGCACCTTGGATAGGCACTGGCAGGAGGCATGCTGCGTAAGAGAACAGCACAGCCAGGGGAGAGGGAAAATCCAGAGAGATGACTATTCACCCAGAGTGGCACCATCCATAGTATTTGCTGGGCCTGCTGATTTAGACAGAATGGACATGCTTCATGTGGCCACTGCCCTCTGAGCATTAAATCTGACCTGTGTGGGAGCCCCAGAAGCAGCCCGTCTGTGCTTTTGGGCACTCTCTTAGTGATGGCCAGACTGACAAAAGCTGATATGTTCCCAATGCTTTGTTTTTGGCACGGGGGGTAGAACAATGATAGACAGTAGGAACTAAGTAGATTATATAGAGCCAGGAGGAGTGGACTGGTATGCAGGGAAACATCTCCAAACCAAGTAGGGAGCTGAGTCAGATGTTGCAGTCTCTTTTCCAGAATTTAACAGCAGGCAAGGAGTACTAGGATTGATGACCAAGGAGCAGCCTTGGAACATAACATTTTGGATATAATGAGGGTAAATAATCCCTAAATATTGAGACATTGGTGTCCATACAACTATGCTGCAGACAGCAGCTGACAGATTAGAAGCTAGAGCAGATCTTCATGAATAGAGGAAGATATCAATGGAAGACAGTATGGATTTGTGGAAAGAGCATAGGCTCTGGAGTCAGAAAGGCCTGGATTCAAATTCCTGTTCCACCATTTAAGAACTGTGTAACAATTGCCAAATCTCTAACTTCTCCAGACTTTAATTTCCTTGTCTGTAAAATGAAATTAATGATTCCCTTTTGAAGGTTAAATCTTGAGTTAATATATTTGCACTTAGATACCAGTGATGACAGAAAAGATAGCAACAGTCATTTTTTTTAGACAGCTATATACTGTTCTAAGCAATTTAAATACTTTTTTAAGGGACACTATTTTAGCATCATATAATTGATTACAACTGAGGCTCCGAGGGTATAAATAATATACTATGTCATACTATAAGGATATGGCCAAACATTCTAAATCCAGTGTGACTGACCTTATATTCCAGTTTTATTACTGTACATAATGTTGGCTATGAAAACACCAGCAAGGAGGTAAGTTTTTAAATCTGCATGTTAGGTAAAATTTAAACTCCTACATAACTCCTTAAAAGATCTAAAAAAAAAAAAAAAAAAAAATAACAACAAGTTATTGGAGATTCAGCTCTTGGATACCCTTGACAGCTTTTTGAATTTTCCAGGGGGAATATTTTCTAGAGTTCAGGGTCTTGGGTGGCAGGGAGCTGAATAGAAAGATTGTTAAGGAAATGAATTCTGACATGGCTCTGTGCATGGTGAGTCGGACAGGTCCTTGGCTAACAGGAGAGCATAGCATTCAGATAAGGCTGCACTGAGAGTCTTTCTTTGTATGGCTATGAAAGGCCTTCCAATTAATGGTGAGGTTGTGTGAGAAATAAGATTGGGTAATCAGGAGCACATATAAGTTTCCTTCCCTTATGTCATTTGGATTTTAAAACATATTTGTAATTTCAGAGTTCGAGCCAATTCTATACCTACTAATTTGGATATAGATTTTCAACTTCAAATAAATTGTACTCCTCAAGAAGATTAAAGTTGTCTGTGTTATGCTACTCCTGTCTCATATAGGCTGTCTTTTTCCACTTTTATAGAGATTGAACAACTTTTTTCCTGTTCTCTTCCCCATCTATTATTAATACCTTGACTCACTCTCTTTTCTTAGGTAAAGGAGGGCTTCTCCTTGATCCTGAAATTGAGGAACTGGCTAGTTTTTAACTCAGTTTTAGTCACTACCACCAAACCTACCAGTATTTAGAAAAGTCTATGACAGTGTCCCTATTAGTTGCCAGAGTTTATGTGTTGAAGTTGTGGTAAAGGATGAGTATATCCAGCATTGCCAGAATGACTGTAAAAGCACCATGGCATAGCATCACATAAGACATGGTACCCATGTGGCCTTGGACAGAAAGGAGTAGGAATCTGTCCTATGAAATGGTATAATGTATTGAAATATGAGCTTTTGGTTAGCAGTGATACCGAGGTGCTCTCTTGTTTTAGAAACACTATCAGTGGCTTACAGCATGGGTCAGCAAACTTTTTCTCTAAAGGATCAGGTAGTGACTACTATAGGCTTTGCAGACAATAACCTCTGTCTCTGCTGTTGTAGCATGAAATTCACCATAGACGGTGAATAACTGAATGAATTTGCCTGTGTGTTCCAAACTTTTTTTTTTTTTTTTTTGGTATCAAAATCCAGGTCCAGTCAAACTTTGTTTTTAACAACAGCTGGTGGTCTACGTTTGGCCTTAGTTTGCTGATCCCTGGCCTAAATTCATAGAGAGGGAAACTCATCAATTTCAATCTTTTCCTTTTAGAGATAAGAGAAGTGAAGTCCAGAAAGAAGATGAATTGTCTAGTATAACTTAGTAGCTTCATTCCAAAAAAGAGAATAAAACTTAATTTTGTGATTTCTAGACCAGTGGGGTCTCCTTTAAAATTAAACTGTATTATACTTTTTGATTCATCTTTCTCCATAGCTACCTTCTCACATTCCAATCATGATGCATAGTTAGTTGTTTGTGTTGCTGATGTTGGCAAAATAATTCTGAAACTACTATTATTTTTTTTAAATTGTAAGGAACTTATTTAATAATATTTTTCATGTTGAAACTTTGAACAAATGAACCACTGTAAATTTAAGTGGCAGAATTCTTACTTTGAAATGAAATGTTACAGAAAAGTTTTTGGAAGGATTTCTTGAAACCTTTTTCTATTAATAATTCCCATTCATGATCACATAGTCTTAGTGTGATGTTCATCTTAAGTTAAAACCAAGACCCACATCCCATTTAGAATAAAATAAAGATTGATCCAGATTTACAGAGGCTTTTGGCATTAGTCCTTTGTAATCTTTTTATATTACAGCATGGACCTAATTATAGTTTTCATTTTGAAAAATAATAGTCTTGGTGTAAAAAGGATACAGGCAGAGGTAACCTGATTGCTATCTTCAGAGAATTTCTGTAACATGTATGCATTTATTTCATACAGCATTTTCACTCTTTCTACTACACAAGAGGTATTGGGGGAACTTTCAAATCTTTTCCATTGATGAAAGATGAATCTATTTAGATTCTGGATTTGTACTTCAAAAGCATCTCAGTAGTATGGATGTCCCCATTAATCACAAGAGCATAATGAAGTGCTTCTCAGGCTATGGGTGCACAATGGAATGTAGAGTGCATTTTTGGCCATTATCCAGTTTATTTGGTCAATGTAGATAGTCAATCTAGGTAATTGAGGACCTAAATTGGATTTTCTGGCCATAATTATTCCTGTTTGTCTATATACATCCATCAAATTTATCAGATAATTGCCATATAGCTTCATTTTGTACTCTCCTGACTCAGGTTGGCTAAAATAGAAAGAGGACTATCCTGAGAATGAACCTTGAGTTTAGTTTTGATGTGTGTCACCTTTGAGCAAATTGTGGGTAACATCGCTGGATCTTTGTCTCTAACTGAACTGAGACATAAAAAAGCCTGGTTGTGCCTGGGATTACCTTAAACTTTAATGAACTAAAACTGGATACTTTCATTTTAAATTTGTATTTTAAAAATATTTATTTGAACTGTATACTTAAAAATAGGATGGTAAATTTTATGTGATGTGTTTATTATTTGTTTTGCAGTTTACTTTGAGAATTATAGAACCTATCTATCATTTCCATAATGGATGATCTAATTTCATGACCTTAATGATTGAAATACCTAAATAATTGTTGTTTTAGTCATTAAGATAACTGAGATTGACCATTCTATATTTGATCTATTTTGTGACTTAATGATTCTGACTGAGGCTTGAGCAGTTGAGGGCTGATGACCACTTACCATGGTGTCCAGGATGAATAGAAGTAAGATGGATAGATAACATTGAAATGCCTCACTTTTGCAATATTTAACTGGGGTAAAAAGCAAACCATGTAACTTTCTCTGCAAGCCCTGAGTTGTTGAGCAAAATGATCTACTTCAAGATAAACACCAGTATTATAAATACCATATAAAGCAGCCAGGCACGGCATTCCAGGTAGTACAGTGAATCATAAAGTCTAGTGCATGAATGGAAGTTCATATTCATTCACTTGCCAGTTTCTTGCAAATGACCTCAACTTAAAGTCTTGAGAGCAGAGCTTGCAATGGGATTTAAAGGAAGGGACATATTTTTCTCTCTCTCTAATCAATCCTAGTCCCTCTTATTTTTCATTTCCCTTTGCTTCTGACCCCACCAACTCTGACTGCCTTGTCATTTCTTGCCTTTTCTCTACTTCTTTGCTCCCAAAGCTGACTATCTTGTCCCTGATTGCCTCATCTTTGCTTTTTACTGGCTGTCACCCTCTGAATGAGGCTGTTTCATTCTGCACATTCTACCTTCTGCAATTTTCTGCTCCAGCACTGTAAAATTCAGAAAGAGTTATCTGTGACTGGGAAATCATTCAGTCTTGGAGGGGGTAGGATATTTTTTATGCCTCAGTGGTCATTCATTTGACCAAGGGCAATTGGAAGAGAAAGATGGGAGGGAAAGGGAAAGTGTCAGGAGGGCCCTACTCTAGTGTCCAGCTGCTCTGAAGAATTAAAACCCTCAAGAGAAGTGAGAATATTATCCTACCTTGCAGTTCTCTACCTCAACTCCACTGGAGACTTATAAAAACAATGACTCCCTATTTCATTCTCAGGTCACACCTTGCCTTCCATATTCCCAGGTAGTTAGTCTGATATTGTAAAATCTTGACATTATCTTTTATTCTTTTCCTTGATATAAAATCTGACAGATACGTAAAAACCAAGATATGCTAGTTTTGACTTATCTAGATAGAAGCATAAATTACCTGCCTTAAATTCTCATTGTTTAAAATATTTGCTACTTTTGCAATTAACATTAAGCTGTAATTATATCTCAGTTGATGTCCTAAATGTTATGATCAATAAAGTATTTAAATATTGTAGTACAGAAAATAAAATGTTTTGTTAATTAACAGTTATGATTGAATACTGAAATAGTATAGTTCTAACATATTAGCACAATTTTCTTAATTTTATTATGGAAAGAGTATGGAATATATATGCCTCTGCTTAGAATTTAGGGACATGATTTCCTCAGTTATGTTTCTTGATAAAGTGCTGGGCTCCACCCCTAGTGTTTTGGTTTAAATAAGTATCAGTGGATTAAGCATTTGTATTTCTAACGATTTTCCCGATGATTCTGATGCTGTGGGTCCTCAAACCACAATGGTAGAACAACCAGCCTTAGCTATGCTGGCATTTTTCTTAGTAGGTATTATTTTTATAAAAATAGCATATTTATTAAACCACTAATATCCTTATAGTAATTTATTTACAGGATCATATTTTTTTTCTAATAATGATCTCAGTTAAGCTACCATGTACTTTCAGGCAGATTTTATTGAATTTGGGAAGTGAATGACCTAGGCTATAGATAGGAAGATTTATATAAATATGTTTACATATATAAATATATATTTTATCTGCATACACATACATACATACTCACATACACATATAGATATATAAATATTTATACATAAAAATTTTATATGGAAAAATATATACATATATATGTATATATATGTGTGTGTGTGTGTGTCTGTGTGTATATATATATATATATATATATATATATATATATATAAAATATCACCTGAAACCTCCGCATGGCTCCCATCTCACCCACAGTGTGTGTGTGTGTGTGTGTGTGTTTGTGATATATATATGAAGTGTCCCCCAAGTGTTTTCTAGATTTATAATAGATTTATAGATTTATTGAGGAAAACTAGACAATTAAAAATGGTATATATTTATAGCAATGTGATGTTTTCATATATGCACTCATTGTGAAATTCTTAACTACAATTAAACTTATTAATATATCTGTCACTTTTTGCCAGGGGTGGGTAGGGTGAAAACAGTTAAGATCTATCTTATAGCAAATTTCAATCATACAGTGCAGTACTAATAGCCATAGTCACTGTACTGTGTATAATATTAGATCTACAGAACTTATTTGTCCTGCAGACTGAAACTTTGCACCCTTTAACGACCATATTCTATTTACTCTGCTCTTCTCCACAACCCTGACAACCACCATTGAAGCATCTGTATAATTTTCTTGTATTTTAAAATATTTTGCTGTCATTGAGATTATAATTAAACCACTTACTCCAACTCAAATTGTATTCTAGATGTTAATTTAACTCTCTGCTACTATGATTTCAACATATTGGGGTTCCAAATCCAACTTCATTCATGTTACCACAAATAACAAGGTTCCTTCTTTTTTTAAGGATGTATTCATCCACAGTATGTGTGTACATGCACACACACTATACACACACCACATTTTGACAAATTTCTAATATTTCCTATGTTTGATCAATCATAATAGATTTTCAGTTTGGCTCTAGTGATGAATAAAGTTTTGAAAAGGCAACTTACACACAGGTCAACACACAGATCATCTAATGTCTTCTGCAGTCCAGATTGCTCTATTTTCTGCCTCTTGAACTTGATTTGTGCCTGTTTTCATCACTCATGTTGCCTGGGTACCAGTTAACCAGGAATCTGGTGTGCTTAGATAGTGCCTTTATTCTCAATTTGAGTGACTGTGGAACACAAGTAAGCTGATTAGAAATAACTCTTGTGGACTGAATAAGATCAGAAATACATACAGAGGCTAAAATTGCTTAGAGAAATATGGCATTGACCTGAACCATATTTCCCAGAAACAGCAGAAAACATAAGTGATTAATAAATACACTACAGTATCATTTGTTGCTTGGACAAGCTTTTACAAATCATTTACATTAAGAAATAGTATTTATTGTCATGTTCTAGCAACATATCAGTTTTTTGAAGTTAGCTCTGGTGCAATACAGTAAGAACAGATGCTTCAGCAAACTTGGGGCACTCTGTTTCCCCAGGGACAAATAAAGGTTTGAAAAGGCTGCTTGCACCTTGGGGAAGCCTGGGGTGAAGGACCCAGAGATGCCTCCTGTGCCCACAACATCTGTGCATGTCATTACATAGCCACCTGTCACCCAGGCAAACTTCTGAAAAGTTCACACCGTCTGGCTTACTTTGTGGCAAAAAAATAAAAGGCAAGCCTGTCTACTGAGATTGACTTCCCAATGTAGTTTTGTGATTTCTCTTTATCTGATGGTTTTCCATTTTTAACAAATCCATTGGGACCAGGTTAATGACTCATGAGGGTTATTGACAATAAATTTGCCCATGGGAAAAAGAGATAGTGTGTTAGAAATAGGCTTGTGCAAAACAGAAATCAAATTGTTCAAGGTAATCAATGAGAAATTTAGAAGGTTATACTACTCAGACTCCTATTTATTCATATACTAACATAGAAATAAGAACTTTCTTGTCTTTTCAATTCCTGAACCATTATCCTTTAACTTGGAATAAATTAATCCAAAGGAAAAAAACAACTTGCTATGCCTACTGAAGATGCTATTGTGATTTAATACTGTATCATCACTTCAGCAGTCTCTTATGAATCTATTTGCCTAAGTGACTTCCATCAGTTCACTGATGTAATTTCTTTAAAACCTCATTAGCAAACATATGTTTCTTGAATGGTTCATATCTTAGCCTTAAAGTGTATTATAGTTGGTAGTTTGGGGGGAGAAATTGCTTTGCATTTATATCAAAACCAAGTCCTTGGTTGTAGTGAAGGATTGACCTAGTTATTGAAAATGATGGCAAGAGAATGAGCTAGTATGCATATCATTTCTATCTCTCATTCCTCAGCCAGTCAATGGCCAACCAAATTCCAAGCCAGATCTTTTGCCTTCAAATTCTGGTTCTTTACAATCTGTTATATAGATGTTCATCCCTGTCCTATGCAACTGAATGGGACAGGGGAAAGAAAACCTACAGAAGTCAGACATCAAAAGAGTGGCACTAAAGAGATACTGCGGTATAAATAATGTAAATGTATATGAACCAACAACTGTATGCACATGACGAATACTGTGTAGATTTATGATACCCCACAGGGTTTAATTTATTTCTGGTCTTAATAGCAGTTTATATTCCTTCCCTTTGAAAGTCTAGTGGGTCTATTTTGCATATTTTCTAAAAATTCAACATATGGCATTCCTGGTCTTTACTTGTCTTGCAGTATTTTAGCCAAGTACCTCAGGCTTACTGATAAACAACTTCTATATCCTTACCCCCAAATCCACAACAGGTAACTGAAATATTTAGCAAGTTATTAGTATGTACCCAAAATATTATATATCTAAACTCCTTTGCACAAAATTGATTATGGGAATTAATATTTATTATTTACACATACAGAAAGATATACATATTTATTTCTTTTTAATCCTATCACTGTTTCATAAATATTGTACTTAATCCATCAATAATACAACATACTTTCATTAATCCCAAGAAATAATTAGAAAGCATTTATGATAATGATAATATTACTTTGTACAAATATTACACAAACCCATTAAACCCTTAGGGAAAATCACAGCTGTGAAGAATGTCAGATGCCCCGTCTGCTCTGTAATAGATAGTAGACCACTGATTTGATATTTAATGGAAAATTAAGCTAATTAAACAATAGTAGAAAACAGACATTTCCTACCTTGTCCTTAAAACTTAGTAAGACAGATAGTTTTTAATAATGAATCCTATCTAATAAATTAACTATTTTGTACTGATTTTTCTAATATATTGTAGTTTCATATCCTTTAAAAGTGGTGTTTTGTGACATTTAATTGTTGACAATGGTTTTCAGTGATGGGTCACAATATTTCATGGAGGCTTTTCTGCTGGCCTTTATTGTTGCCTTATGTCTGCTGCTATACTAATCTGCTTGTTCCATATGTCATAGAAAATAGTGACCCTGTTTTCATGTCGCACTATTCTTTGAGCAAGTTTCCAAGTGACCATTTAGTGATCCTGCAACTACCTTCATGAATTGACATAATCCTGATACTATGAAAGTATTCACACTGATACACTCAAAGATTTTTTCTCTCTCTGGTAGTTTATACAATGTGACACTTCTTGCATAGTTATGAGTAGAAAGTAATATGTTGGAAAGTACCTATAGGACCCTGGATTTTATGTTGTGAAAGTTTGTCACACAGTTGATATATATTATTTGTTTCAAAGTTCAACTTAATTGTATCATTCTCAAGGCCTCTTGGCCTCATGCTGTGCCATTGACACTAACAACAAGGCAGAGTTCTTTCTTTTTGGATTTTCAATTTTAACACCTATATAAATGGAAAAATACTACTGCCCATAGAGGATATGCAAAGTTTAAATTAGATAAATTATATGGAGGCATTGAGCATCTTGATGAGAATTTCCCAGTCTCTTGATAGATGCAAAGTATTTTTCTGCTTCTGTCTTTTCATTTATCCTTTTTTCCTTTCTTCTCTCTTTGCTTATATCTCTTTTAAAGCATCAGGTCTCTGCTTATGGTATGATTACTCATGTATCTACCCCTCAAAGCCTTTAAGGCAAAGGACCAGGCTTGTTGCCTGTACTGCTTAACGGTTAGCATAGTGCTTTGCAGGAAAAACTGCATGCCAAATATTTATTTTCATTATATTAAAATTTTGAATCGATCCCAATTAGTAAGTATTTCATATTTATTTGTTATAGGATCCACTGAGCAGGGATGGCATTTCCTCCTCTCTCTTACTGTTCAGTCACTTATTACAATCTTAGTGTGTTAGATGCGGTGTGGGAAAGAAGCAGCAGCAATGGTTGCCATTTATGGGATAAGGTATATGATTGGGAACTTCTTTCTATGGTAGTAAGAACTTTTCTTCACTGAGATAATAGGAAAGAGAAATATCAAAGTGAGAAAGAAGGAATCAAAAGCTAGCAACGAGATGAGCCAAAATACAGAGAAACAGCAGGTGCAGATGGAAGCACAGAGAAACACGTGATGGTGTGAGCCTCTGAGGAGAGACTTGCCTGGGTCTGGGATTTGGGTAGATTTCTATGCTGAGGATACAAAGAAGGCTGTGTTGACCGGAACACTCAAAGGGAGGAGTGATGAGCCTGCAGCACGGCTGCCCAGTGCTCCAGAGGTCTTGCTTTTATTACTTTCTAACCAAGTAGCTTCATACCATGCTTCTTGTTTGCAGTGGGCTTAACAATCATGTTTTATTAATTAATCCTACAGCTTTGCTCTGGGCTACATCTGTATTATTAGCCTCATTTCACAGACAAGAAGGCTGATGCACAGTGGCATTCAATATCCATATACAGGCAGAAAATTAATGGCCTTCATCAGACAAGGCCATAGGAAACCCCTGTACTTCGACAATTAAAAAATATTAAAGCTGATTTAGGCTTTTCTCCTTCTCAAGATAAGTTTCATTTTTTTTTTCTTTTTTTCTTCTTTTGTCTGTCTTTCTTTTTCTTTGTTTTCTTAATTAATTAATTGTGTGTGTGTGTGTGTGTACTTGACTAACTCTTCTCTCCAGACCCAGGATGATGAGAACGGGTAATCCCATTTTTATTAAAGTCATAGGAAAAAAGAAGAAGAAACATGCTACAAACCTGTCATGAGAATCCATTAATCATCTAAGCAACCAAATTGTGGGGCATTGAAATCAGTAGTAGCAACCGATGTCCAAAACACTCCACTTAGGCTTGTCATGGGTGACATCTCAGCCATCCTTTCTGTCACCCAGGGAACAAACAGGCAATTCTGTCCAATCTGGAAGAGGTGGAGTGGGAGGGAAGAGTCAGTGCCAGCTCTGCCTGCATGCTCTAGTGGAAAGGACTTCTTTGTGACTTATTTGGAAAGTGATGAGATTTTCTTTCTTTCTTTTTTTCTTTCTTTCTTTTTTTCTTTCTTTCTTTCTTTCTTTCTTTCTTTCTTTCTTTCTTTCTTTCTTTCTTTCTTTCTTTCTTTCTTTCTTTCTTTCATTTTTTAAATCAGCAAATCAACCTATGTAAAATTTTCAGCCTATTTTTCAAATGATTCTCAAATGTGACCATTTGGATTTTCTTCACTACAGTCAACCCACCCTAAATGCTCTTTACTTCTTCATTACTTAATCTGTCCTTAACCTCTCCCTGAAAGTCCAGCTCAGTGCCAAAAAGCCTTCAAGGTACTTCATTGTCCCCATGAATGGCCATCACACGGTTTCTACCAATGGTGTTTGTGTCTGGTAGGTGTAGTGCTTTCTTAATTTGATTTTGAAATTTCACTTCACTTTATAAATGTTTATATTTTGTCTTCTTTCTTAAAAACATCTTTGAGGTAAAAAAAAAAAATACCACATATTTATTTATAGTCTCAACAGAATCTAGAACAGGATACTCTCAATCGCACACCTCTTCTGAATCTTTGAATTATGGATGAAAAGGAAAAAAGGAGGCCACACACAGCCCACTCCTTCCATGTGTGGGCTTTTAGTGAGGACGTTTAGTCTTAAGGTTGTGATGAGGAAATAGGTTAAAAGGGAAAGTAAGAGTTTGAATCTGTAGAGGGGCATTCTGCAGTATTTGATAAATTCATTTCCTTGATAAATGAGAGGTTTTTGGATTAATAAAACTTGCAGACAAAAAATCAAAGTGCTATAAAAATGTTTCTCTCTGGTATGTTACTGGAGTCTTTGTCATTTCCTTTAACTCATACACAGAACACAACCTGGATATCTGCCAAAGCCTCTCAGGAGTGTCATTTGTCACACCTGAAGAAGAAAGAACTGCCGAGATGACCAGAAGATGCAATGGTGGTCAGACTGCTGTCAACTTGCCCATCCTTGGGCCTTTGGCCTCAATGCAAATGAGTGCATGTTGATGGGAGATGCACATCAGAATATAAATAGGACCCATAAGCTTGAGCTGCTTCCTGGTGTACTTCACCCCAGGTGACTCCCCTGTCTCAATAGGGGGTTAGTCAGTAGTCCAGAGTCAACCTCTCATAGTATTTAAAAAAGACTTTATTTTGTCTTTTCTTTCAGGGTCTCTGCCAGATTTCCAAGCTAATTAAAAGGAGCACAGACAGGTCATGCATTTTTTTTCCTCCTTAGTAAGTTATTGGCAGGATTTCTAGTCTTTCAGGTCAGAGAATGTGGAAACAAGTCAGAAAACACTGAATGACTGGCAGGTCAAATCACCACAGCAGCAGTCAGAATGTCAGGGTGTGAACTCTAATGGAACTGCTGCTACTCAGGTGACACTGCCTCAGAAGCCCCAGGATGGGCCACCACTTCTGGTTTTACAGTATTGTGTGAGGAGATCACCTGTGTTTCAGGGGCAGAGACTGATCTGTTCGTAGCTCTGTCCCCTTTGTTTGCTTTGAATTTGGCACAGAGTAGATGCTTCAAACATACTTTAATTGATTCGTTTTAATAGTCTATCCCCAGAAAATGTAAATTGCCTCAGAAACATGTAACTTCTCCCTGGAAAATTGAAGATAAAGATGGTTACCTGAAGGTTACTTTTATCTTGAGCTCAGTGCTGCTGGAATGCCATTTGAGCTTACTGGACGGAATCCCCGTTGGTGGTTTTTGCTATGTTTGGCTGTTGGTAATATTCCAGGCCATCTGTCTGCCTAGGCCAGTCTGTAATGTGGCATCAGATATTCCTGAACGTAGAGGTCATAGTCACAGAAGGTCAGCTATTGTAGGACAAGCTTTGAGGAACCGTTGCAAGTGGATGAATAGTTCAGATGAATAAGATGGTTCCCAGAATACAGATTGAGAAAGGGGAGGTTGGAAAAAGATATAGAAAATGAGTGAAAGGAGGGTGAAGACAACTAAGTGTATACAGCAAAGGATCACAGTAGTTTTGGTCCCAGTAATAGGCAGATGTCACTGTTAGACCCTTTCCAGACTCTCTATTAGTACACATCTTTGGTATTTTATTTTAATAAGAAGTGGTTCTTCCACCATGCTTCTAATTCAGCCAGTCACGTAGCCTAGTGCAATTTTAGGTGGTTTTTAAGGGAGCTCATCTTTAAAATTATCCAACAATACCATCATTAATGACACCATCATTGTAGTCGTCCTTATTTCCAGAAGTGAAGGTCCTTTTTGTCAGTAAACAGGGCTTTCAATTTTATTTACACACATTTAGGTGTGAGTGACCTGAAGTGATGCTTCCCTTAGGCATATTTTTATCTCATAAGATGAAACACAGCAGTGATTAAACCTAAGATTTAGACAGCTAGTGTCTGAATTCAAAGTGTCAACTATTGATCAATGGGAAGATAATTTTATAGCTTGGGTCCTTTCATGATTCTTCAATTCTCACGATTGAAACTTATCCTGCTAACTAACATATAAGTATAGTTCGACTCATTCATAAACAAAAGATAAAAGCACATATAAATGCTGAAATATATGGGATATGATTCTAAGAAAATCATGAAGCATAAGCTCAATATGTACTTAGTTTAGAATTTAGTGGAATAGTCTGCTTGATTCTTGGTTACCTTTTCTGTGTTTGGCTTTCCTACCTCAGTGATAACTCTGTAGGTAGAGTGTGGGTTCAAGCGATATTAACTCAGTTGAGTTATACCAGACCTGTATTATGTCATCAACTTTATCTCCATTCATAGAAAAGTGTCATATTCTACATTAATGTGTTTTCCCACTAACTGACTTTTTAAAATTTGTAAATAAGAACTCTTCTTTCTTAAAATTTTAATACCAACTTTACAAACTATGCAATGTATGTTATGTATTCTTAGTGTACAACAATTGCTGTTCAACTTTTTAATGACCACTGACCATCAGCATCATTAGGAACCATCTATGTTACTATATGAGTGATTTAAGATCTCATCAGGTTATTGAAGCCTGATTTTTCCCTAAATTCTTTATAAGTTATTGTATCTGATTTGGTAGTTTTACCTCCTTTTTCCTCAGTGTCTCTACCATTTCTTAGCATTCATTCTTATGGTAATAAAATGTATGAGCTTTACCATATGGAATTTGCAACCTTTGTTACATGTATGCTTTGTTCCTTTATGTATATGTATGTGTGTGGAGGGGATCTTAATTTCCTATTTGTGGCAGTTTTGAATAGGCATGTCTGAAGTTGGGTTCCTTCTGAAGCAGACTTGAAAGGAGAATTTGCATATAGTATATTTGGGAAATAATCTTAGGAAATATGGGTAATGGAGTAAGGAAATATGACCAGGAATAGAAGGACATAAATAAAGGGTGTGTTATATACCACGGGGAAACACTGGGATGAGGAAGAGACAGTTCCAGAGTCTTACCACCTAAAGGCAAAGAAACTGGGCATTTGTTCTTTGTCCTCCAGCTTCTGTTTGTCTTTGGCTGAGAGCTTTTTCCCTGAGCATTAACACCTTTGTACTTCTAGCCTGCCACATGGAGGTCCCAAGGAAACCCTCAGATGGAGAATCCTGTGGCTCTCAGGAGGCCACAGCAGACATCTTCCAAACTGGAGAGTCCCTGGTGAATATACTTTACCAACAGCAACCGCTAAAATCCAATTACCATTGAGTGACTCTGCCTACATTAGGCACCACTGCATTCACTGACTCTTTTTGAATTCTAACATTCTTTCTACTATTTAAAATGTTCCGAACCATCTGTAATTCTTACGTAAGTCAAAGCTTTGTTTGGCCACTTTATTAATCACATTTCAGCTTAAAATTTCTCATAGTATCTTAATTTATTTTTCTGGGTTCAATATGGATATATTGATTCAATATCATGATAAATCTTGTTTGCTTATAAAATTACTCAACATGAGTTAGTCAGTTCCCAACGTAGTGCCCTATATGTAGAAGACACTACTAAGGGCTCATTTACATCTGATAGGTGAATTGCAGATGCCTTGTTACATTCAGTTTCTCGTAGCAATGTTCTGGATGTCATTTTTGCATAGTCTCTGCTTAAGAAGCAGAAATATTTTGTTTGGTTGTGCTCTGCCCCATTATGATTACATGTGGTAACTTACCAGTAAGCCTCTTTGCCCTCTACCCTCCAAGTATGTATTATGTGTCTTATGCAGATAGACCATCTTTTCTCATACACAGGCGACAGATGTGATTAGAGGGAAATCTAATTTATCTAGAGTACTCTAGAAATGGAAGGAAATTGCTTCACAGCAATATTTGCAAATGCATTCATCACAGACACCCAGACATTCCAACACTCGCAGATGATGGCTTTGTGATCTCTATGTGGTCTGTTTTGAACTGCTTTCTAATGGTCTATATAAATTCACTCCTTTTTATGTGTCTGTGTTGTGCTTAGCATATATGACAAATGTGTCGGACAAGGGAAGACTGATGCAGCATGGACAGACTTCTGTTTTTTGTTTCTAATAGTCTTCCTAATCTGTGTAGCAAAGGTCTCTGGAATATTTATTAAGTTTGTCTAAGCATGACCGTGTTTGGATTAGATAAAAAGAATAACTTCTTATCTCTTTTCTTTTGTTGGAATACATTTTTATATCCCATGTCACCCTGAATTTATTAATTTGTACATTTATTCAGAATTCATGACATATTTGATTGCATGCTTAATCAGGCATGAGGTATCTGGGCTCTCTGGACGCTCAGTTACTTCTATCTTATTTGTGACATTTGTGTCTTTGGGTAACTATATAGGAAAATACAAGAGGAGAAATGAGAAAAAAATATTCTGATGGGAATTTTGGAAATATGATAGGTGCTTTTCTAAGGGTGGGAAGAGGAGAAAAAAGGATATGAACTTGAAGTGCAAAAGAGATTATTGGAACCAAAATGGAAAGAACTGTTGAAAGGAGTAGCTGCTTTGTAGCCCAGGGGCTTGGGGTCAGCAACATGAAATGCATTGACTTGTTAGTTTCAGGTACAAATGTGCCTACTTTTCAGTACTTTCCATATCTCTACTGACATAAGGTTACCTGATTGTTAAATGCAGTATATTTATATTTTGCTTATAATTTTCAATTTGTGTTTTCCCTTCATTCTCTTCTCTCATTTCTCTCTCAACCACAGTATGGCAGTTTAGCAATGTTCTCAATAGATTTTCTTTTCTTAGCACTACCTAATTTATAGGCAATCATATAAGCAAATACAATATGCTCAGAAGAAGAAATTACCTGTGTTTCAGGGATAATATAATTATGCATACCAAAAAAAATTCAGAGTACAAAGAAGAACCGATCACCATTAAAAACATTGAGGTCCAAGAAGTAAATGTCAGTGTTAGAGATCTGCTTATACACATCAGACTACCACCTGGCATTATGTATTTCAGTTTTGCATTCTGCCTTTCTTATATAAGTTTCTCAGAATGTTGTGGAAATTGGAAATAAATGAATACCCATAAAAATAATATCTCCAGGCAATTGCAATATCTGATGTAAAGAGTTTCTACAGGTTTTGAAGTTTAACCACAGTTGGCTTCTTTTGCAAATGCTTATAACAAAACCCAGAGGCACTGAAATCTGATATATTCAATGGTTTGGGGACCAAGTGGATAGATGCTCTCAACTTATATTTAATTAATACATAATAGATTTAGCTGTAGTCAATTTTATTTTGGATAAGATGGAACAAATCCAGTTTTACTAATTCCTCTCTACAGTTTGGAAAACTAGTATTGGATAAGGAGTCAGAGAAGCAAAAGATGAAAATAAATGGGCATAAAAGAATTCTAGTGAATTCTGGTAGTTTCCTAATATCAGCAGACAACATCAGGAAGTGTTTTGTATATTTTGAAATTCATTTAATTATTTTTAATTACATATATTATGTTTAAAACCAGAAAATATGAATCTCTGTGCTTTGAAAACAACTGGGATCTAAGTATAAAAAATAACTCATAGAAACAAATGAAATTACAAATAAAAAAGCCTAAAAAAAATCACCAGTGTTTACTTTGTATACAACCATGGCCTGATACTTTGCTTTCATAATACTGGATATTTAACTCAATGAAACTAATAGCAAAAGCAGTCACAAAGAAATCTGTTAAATATTTATTTACTAAAATCATAATTTTTCAGAGGGCAGTCAGAGAAGACAAAGCTGTGTGTTAAATATGAGCTTGCTGTCCAAAAGAGAATATACACTGGCTCCGTTTAGCAGGGCTCCCCCAGGCTGCAGATGAAGAGCTGGGACCTTACTCACATGCAATTATTAACACTCCCAATAAATCCTCAAGATCCCGATCCCGTTGATATATGTCATGGCCGAAATAGCTCAGTACAAGAAGCGACAAGAAATGCTGTTCCTGTCAGTAGAGAGATACTGCCGTCCACATTAAATCAGGGGCAGATGGAGACACAGAGAGCCTGAGTTCATAATGCTGGGACTTTGTGTCTACCACTGTTCTTACTCTATCTTAGACACTCAAACTCCTCAGGGATTTGACAGAGGACACTGCATCTGAGTTAATGGTTGACAGGGGTCCTGTGTCAGACTGGGCATCTGGAAACAGTATTTTGTTTAGTTTTGTTGTTTATGTAAACCTGACACATTTTTGTGACCTTGAGCAAGACATTTTAACTTTATACTTCACAGTTTTATCATTAGAAAGACAAAGAATAAAATATATAGACTCTGTTCTACAAGAGTACTAGGAAAATTATATAACCTCATTCTTCCCCAGTCACTAGGGAATATAAGTTCATTTGTCAGAGGAAAAAATATCACCTTCAATACCACTATTCTTGGACCAGGCTTATTTCTCTCCTAAAATAGAATCACTGAGTTCTTAAGAGAGGACTTTGGTCAAGACATTTCAGTACCTATGTTCCAATGAGTGTAAAGTGATACCTTCTGAGTAGAAGGCAAGTGGGGAGAAGTGGACATATTAAGGAGGAAAGGTGAACATCTGCAGTCACCCAGTGGTGGGGACTCTCTCCTACTTTGTCTGCAGAAACAAGGAGTGGTAAGTTCAACTAGTAAAGTTAATTTTCTTTCTTTGATCCCTATACATGACTGGCCAAGGTGAAAGATGCAACCTGAACAGAAAGAATTCTGCCAAGAAATGAGTACCATGCCGAAGGGGAAGAAGACAGGGGGAAGCTCTGGGCAGGCAAAGCATGATATAGTTCAGTTAGCTTTCCCCTGCAGAGAGAGGGAAACCACAACTCAAGGATTATCAACCACGTGCTGAGTGCTGAGCAGAACATGTGATTTGCAATCAAAATCAGACCTATCAGACAACATGCTGTTCTCAAATGTCCAAGGCAGGGTTTCAGTTATTTTACTGAAGCTAAATCTGGAAATGTCATGGAAAAAGACAGACTCCCTCAATGAGAACCATGGGACTTCCCCACTTCAGACTGTGAAAAAAAAATTATGAAAATGACCTTTCCCTGCTGGCCTGGCCCTGGCCTTTCTGATCTTTCCAGGGCCATGAGCAGGCACACAATTTGCAGATGGAAAAAAGGAAAAAAGGAAAAAAAAAAAAAAAAAAAAAAAGGAGGTGGAGATTAAGGTGAGTATTTTCAATAGCAAGTGACAGTGTATAAGTAAGGTTTGAAGGTGGACCTGATTCCAGGTTGAACAAAGGGATGCAACAAACAAAAGGAAAGGAAAATAAAAGGCCATGGTCTGGAGAAGGGACAGCCAAGGGAGGTACAGTCTGGATGCTGATGTGGGATGTGTTTGCACGGCATGTGTAAGCAGCCACTAAGCACCGTTGAGATTGCACTCCAATCGTTTTTACAGCTCCGCTAGGGAGGATGCCATTTTCTATTCTTCATCCCTACCCTTTTTATTTTTTATTTCAATTTTTTGCCAGTCAGGTATGAAAGCCCAAGGTGCTTTGGTACTAACTTAAGTGGTTTTGATTTATTGTCTGAAGCCAGGTTTTCAAGTTCCAGAGGCACTTGCTCTCTCCCAGTCATTTACTGTTTGGAATAGTAAGCTCACTGTTTTGTGACTTTTTTTTCTCCTGGTTCCAGATGAATGACTTTGACCTCTTCTCTGCATTGCCAGAAAATTGGAAAATATAACCTAAATGAAATGGAAAAAAGCACAAGGTATTTGGAATAAAAGCTGATGAGAGGGAAAGTACAGCCTTGCACTTTGTCCTGTACAAAGACAGGACGATACAATAGGCCTAGGTGAAGTGGCAGCACCAGCAGAGTGAAGGTGAGGATGCAGGATAGCCAGGTGGTCCTGCTGCAAGCCAGTCAGGAATGTGCACTTGTGAGTTGACCCTTCAGATTCATGAGACACAATACTGTCTTAAGACAATTAATGTTCATTATTGCAAGCTCACTGGGGCTCTGTCGATTCTGCTGCTAACATCACACAGTCCTGCCTTTGTGAGGACCCATGTGGTCACTTGTCAGTCCTTGAAATTATGGAAAAGGAATTTGCTTTAATCTTATGGGCACCATGAAACTTAAAATTAACTGTATTATCCCATTCACCTGGGCTTCTAGGGAGTTCTGAGTAACAGGGCTGCCCAACTGAAACAAATTCATAGCAATGTATGGCATACTACCTCTTTAAATTCTGTTATTTTTATCATGAATGATCTATTTCTTTTGTCCATGTGTGTACATTTTGGAAGATGACAATTTTTTAATGTGTAAGTAAATAAAATTATGACACCAAATATTATAGGCATAGGAATGGCATGGGAATGATATTCCTGAGAAAATACACTGAGCAGTCATCTGGGTATATAATATTACATCCCACATATTAAATATTTTAGTATTATCATATCAAAATACCCCTTTTATCTCTCGTTATGTGTGAGATATAACACTAAGCACTTTCTATAGATAAGTATTCTTAAATTTTATTTGTTCTTCATTATAATTTGGTGTGTTATAGAAAAAACAGTTATAAAAGGACCAGATCTTTGATCCAAGGATTAAAATGTAACAAGTACTGGAGCTGGGTTTCCAGCTGGAGCAACTCTTAGTCTGGAGCATATTATTTTAACTTTAGGGATAACAAGTCTGAGTTCAAATCACTGTTCTATCATTTAGTAATGGTGTAGACTTGCAAATGGCAGAATCTATATTATTTTCTCTTTTTTCAGTTTCTAAAATGGAAATAATAAGAGTACTCAAAATAATATTTAAAATGCTTATAGCAGTGTTTTGCACTCAGAAAGTGCTCAATATAGCAAAGATATTAGCTATTGTTATCATATTTAAAAAGTATGTTCATAGTATACATAATTAAAATTCTCTTCCCACCAGTTGAGACATTTCTTCAATATTCAATTAATCACATCTTACAACTCCCTGCACATATGCCCCATCAGGGACTGTTCCCAAGAGAGCCAGTGTTGGAATGCACATGTCGACATTTCAAAAATAAGGTACTGCAAGGTCAGTGTGTCCCAGGAGAAGGCCAGCTGCCAAGAGACCTTGCAGGGTAGCATTTCCAGGGTGAATTCATCACAGCTGGAGTCCAGACCTCAGCATTACAGGTCCCCACACTGGGTCTGGTTAATGCCCAGAGCTGATTATTCTGGGGGGAAGACTTATAAAAACTCACAAAAGACCAAAGCGTATAAATTAAAAAGTCACTGTATTAATTCACAGTGAAAAATATTACCGTTAACTAGACCAGACATTTGCATCAGTCTGACCAGTGAATTCTAACCCTGTAGGCAAGCTACATAGGGAGCCACATTAACAGAAGGTTGCTTGGTGAGCAGGATGCTTGTTTCAAATGCTTAGTCTCATCAGGTTTTAATGGCAGTATGCATCCATCTCCATCTACCTGCCAGAATGAGCAGACGTTCTCAGCAGCCTGACAATGCCAGGATGGCCCTTCCCTGGATAGAATAGACCTCTGTGACTTTTCTATTTCTTTGGTGCTATGACTGACCAAAATCTACTTCCGACTGTCATTCTCTTTCTTTGGACATGTTGATTCTCGCAGGGGCACTTGCTATAATCCAGAAGCCATGCTGCCCCTTAATAGGAATGTGTCATGATCCTATCTCATCTAACAGTTTAACTTTTAGAGGGCATCTTCATTGCTCGTCTTTTCTAATTTTTGTGGGTGCTTCATAAACCACGACTTTGGTACACATTCTGTTCAATGTCACTACACATGGTTTACCTCAAACTATCTGTGATTTTCTCAATATCCATGTAAATTTCTAATAGGTGAACCTCCCACTCTCTACTAAAATCCACTAAGAACCTGAACTTTAGCTGTCATGACTGTCAGTATTACCAAAGTGTAGTCCTATAGATTGTTACTAGCCTCCTCCCGTATTTTAAAACAAAGCACTATAAAGACTTGCTATTTTAAATGATATAAACATTACAGGGTTAACCAGATTATAATATTCCACCATCATTGCAATGTTAAAAGGCCATGTCACAGTTCTTGAACCTCATCTTACACCTTACTACATGTTAGAAATCTTCTAACTATCCCTTTGGCAATAGCATCTGCTCATACTCCATTCCCTTACCCTGCTTTGTTTTTCTCCTTTTGAATCACTGCTTCCTGATGTATTTTTTGCATTGTCTTTCTGGACAAGATATATCTTGTGAGACTACTTGTTTATCTTGTTCACTAAAGGGCACATAGTGGGTCCTTAGATAATATTTTGTGAATGGAAAGATGAACTTGGTAATAATGTTTGGTGATCATTCGTTATTATCATCTGTTATATTGTACCAAATGTCTAGGCTTGCCTAGAGAGTCATTCAGGTGCTAACTCTGCATTCATTATAATGTTATATAATGGCTACATCTCAGGAAGCCAGCCTAAGCTAGTAAGAACTTCCCAGAGGCCCATCTGTGGGTATCAAATTATTGAGTTCTATTTAATTTTACCTACTACAAATCTTTTGCAATCTTCATACTTCCTCACTATTGAATGAATCTCTTTAACATCATCCATTTGTGGTCATTAGTTCTTTTCTGCATATTTCCATGAATGTTAAAATGGTGAGGAGGCACTACAAATAATCCTCAAGCAACTGCAGCACATGTCTCTCCATCCTCCGGTAGCCCATCTCTTGCTCTTCCCTTCAGGCTCCCATCTCTTGTTGCTACTCTCATCACCTTACTCTGTAAGTGAGAAACTGCAGCATTTGCTCTCATCAGACTTTGAGAGTACTTGTTATGATGTCATACCGAGTATCACAGTGTACAGGGGTGGGACCATATGGTTGTCCTGTTTTTAAAATGATTCTCATCTTTTCGCAATTATTTGTATTTAAAATGTTTTACTTAGTAATGTTAATACAGAGACAGTTAACTAGAAAGCCTAAAACCTCCAATTTTCCTTTTCTTTTCCTTCCTAGAACAAGTTAGTAGTTTGAAAACTATTAATATATATAAGGGGTGTGTGTGTGTGTGTGTGTGTGTGTGTGTGTGTGTGCTGTAATGATGGGAGAATCTGGTTAAGTTTTATCATGAGGAAATTTTAGAATTAGAAGTACCTTTGATAATAATTTTTTGGATGGAGGAGGTTTGTTCGCCCATTTAAACATCACAGCTCATCTCACTGATTCTCAAACCAGGACAATTTTGCTCTTCAGATTTGTTCATACTGAGTGGCATGACATTTTTCTATACAGCAAGTGCTAAAAGTTATCACTATCCTTCTGATATCCATCCTCAGAATACTAAGGATGTGCCCCTGGATGTCTTTAAGCAGGTTCGTAGATACTGTGGAACATTAAATTCAGAAAGGAGATATTCAAACCCCTCAAAAGTACCATGAACTGGGAGAGCAATATGAACTTACTGTCTTAAAGAATCATGTTTATAAGTAAGCTGGGATCCTAGAGAGAAACAAAGAATTACATATTTACAATTTAGCCCTTTATATTAAAAACTGCCTGTCTGTCTCTCTCATGTTTCTTATACTTACAATTGAACCCAGAAAGATGGACTTGAGGCTCTATTATATGACATGTGAATAGTCTGCTAGCCTGTTCTTTGCCTTGTGACTATAGCTCCCATCTGTAAAATGTTCACTGTTACTGTTTGACCTCTTTGCTTGGATCACCAGAGGTATTTATAGAAGAAGATGCATTCTCTCTGGGATTGACTTAAGCCGATCCATTGGGTATGTTGTTGCTGCAGCTTCCCAACCTTTTGTGGATGCAATAGTATTGTAGTTATATTTAATATGTGACCCAAGGGATGTATTAGACTCTGTCTAACATTTGCCACACGCCTGCCACCCAGTTGAGTGAGGCTGTGTGGCAGCAGGAATCACTTCTGACCTGGTAGCTTTTTCCAGGACTTCATTGATGATCCTGTCTTTCCACAAGGTAGCTTTTCAGACAGGGGAAGAAGATGATCACCTACATGGAATAATTTGAGAAATCACAGGACAGCTATTTTATCTCTGTATGATTTCTAGCTATCAATGGACCTGAGACCTTATTTCCCAAAGCATTTCTTTTCATGCAAACTTTGTTCACTCTCCTTTTGGAAAAGGCTTAACATTAATGAAACAAGCTGGGTGCCATGGCACATGCCTGTAACCCAGCTATTCAAGAGACTAAGGCAGGAGCATAGCAAGTTCAAAGTCAGCCACAGCAATTTAGTGAGGCCCTAAGCAACTCAGTAAGATCCTGTCTCTAAATAAAATACAAAATAGGACTAGGGATGTAGCTCAGTGGTTGAGTATCCCTGAGTTCAATCCCTGGTACCCCTGAAAAAACAAACAAAAAACATTAATGAACAGTGTGTTAAAAGGAGTGATGCTACTTGTGTCATTTGGAAGGATATCTGCCTCAGTTCTGGAATCTGAAGATGACATAATCATAGAGAACCATTTTCCTTTCATAAATTTTAGCCAGAAAATTTCCTATGTTGAAATTTTCCTATCAGGTAAGAATCTCACGAACATGGCAGCAACTCTTTCACAAAATAAACCATGTACTTTTCCCTTTTAAACAGATGAGATTAGATGAAGTACAAAACTCATAGCTCAAATGCATAATAGCATTATCAATTTTGCATACATTTAAGACATAGCCATCACTAAATCACTATCTGTTGACGTTTTAAAGTCAGATGTGGAAGGATAAAACAGTTTAAATCTCTATGTTTCCTCAATATATGGAACCTGGATAAAGGGGGCAGTTAGAGCACGTTCCTGTTTTTATCATCATTATCAAGAAGTGAGACATTGACTATGACTTATTCATTGTATTGACAATATCTTAGCTATAGTACCCTGTGTACCCAATATAATCAAAATGAAAGTGGATGTTTGTTAAGAAATTACAGTCTGCCATGAGGAATATTACATACATTATTTCATGTTCTTCCCAACAGTATTATGAGATTAATTTTGTTCACTTTCAACAATTTGCTCCAAATTGTACATTTGCTAACAGGCAGTCCAGGGTATTACAACTCAAGTTCGCTTAATTTTGAGTCATATATTTTCAAATAACACACTATGCTCTCTCCTTCAAACTTTTTGAACTAAATTGCAAAGGACATATTGTTCATTAAAAATGGTGGTGGGTATGGTCCAGTAAGAAGAGGAAATAGGGAATTGCTATTTATCCAGTATAACATTTCAGTTATGTAAGATGATTTAGTTCTACTGATCTGCTGTATGATTTTGTGTCTATAGTTAATAATACTGTACTGTACATCTAGCATTTTATTCAGGGAGTAAATCTCATATTGAATATATTTGCAACATTTAAAAAGCAAAGAAATATGTGTGTGTGTGTTTGTATATATATTTCTATATTCATTCTGACAATAACAAATAAGATCAATAAATCATAGATGCTATGATAGAATTATGTATTGTCTCTAATGGAATCATGAGAGGTTGAGAGAGATTCTACCTATTGGAGTATAAGAGGAATTGATGAAAAACTTCATTAGAAAGGGATATCAGCTATTTAAAAGATGCACAGGACTTTACCAGGTTGACCAATTATCAGATGGAATTTTCTGCACAGGAGAATTTGAAAAGGACTTACATAGTGTGGTTTATTTGAAAGCTGAAAAACAATTTGAGACAGTGAAAAGATACGGCTCTACCCCTAGGCACAGATATGGTCAGGGAAGCAACACACATTGTGCAAAGGAATTTGCATTTTATTTTCTGGGTACTCAGAGTCAGAGATGAATTTTAAGCAGAAAATTGACAAGATACTATTTACATTTTTGAAACTTCACTCTGACAGGTGTAGTGGGTAGATTGAGTGGTGAGAATTTGGCAACAAAGATATCATTTGGAAGACTTTTCAAGAGTTTAGGCAGGAGATGATGAACAAGATGAAACCAGGAAGACGAGTTTGGGACAAAAAGTAACAAGCCCAGTTTTAGACAGGTTTTGATTGAGGTGCCTCTGTTGGGTTTCTAAGAAAACACAGAGCATTGGAATGAAGGGAAAGCTGGAGCTTCAGCATATGAATGGTAAATGAAGCCACACACATACAATCTAGTGATAGTGACAAAAGAGAGGAATGGAGCATTGTGAAATGTAACATTCAAGTTGTAAATAGATAAAAGGAACTCTGAAATGAAAAAAAAAATATGAAAAAGACAGGAATAAAAGAAAGAATAGACTTAGAGAAGCAAAGGTAGGAATAAGCAAAGTGCAAAATGCAGTGCAGGGTAAAATAGGGCAGAAATTAACAGGGTTCCATTGAATTTGACAATTTGAAAGTAACTAAGAGTCTTTCCAGAGAGGTTTATATGGAGAGATAGGGAAGAAGCCGGGTGGTTGAAGTTTAAAGAAAGAATTGGAGGTGAATAGAAAGAGATACACAGGTAAGTATGTGTTTCTTTCAAAGACTTTGTCTATGTCTAGGAAGGAAAAGGAGAAATCATCAGTACCTAACCCAGAACCTGGCACTCCCTGTTAATGTAAATATGTGAAACTAAGTTCACCAAATACACTTTGTTATCCCTACAATATTATTTGCAGATATAAATAAGTGTGATGTGCACAACCCCCAGAAAACATTATGGTCTATACTGGGTATGATTCTCTATCTTGGGACACATAGCAGTGTAATCAGGTGGGACAGCTAGGCGGTAGTTTGGTCAAAGATCAAGTTCATGACTTTATGAGGCGAAGCAGAGGGCAACTTTTGGCTCTACCTCAAGGAGTTCTCTTTGAGCTTACCAGATAGATGAGGGTTTTCTTTGTCAAGCACAATTTGACACTATAGGTTGGAATGATGGCTTTCCATGGACTTTCTAAAGTTTGACCAAGAAAGCAGATGTCTGCAAGATGGCAGAATAGAACTTTCTTGCTTATCCTCCCTGTGGAAACATCAACTTGAATAACCAACTGCACATAAAGATACATAAAGCATGTCTGAGCATAAAAAGATTAGGTGGAAGGAAGAAGAACTAATCACTCAAAATATGAAGCTAGAAGAATCTTCAGAGATCATTTGACCTTAAGTGTTTCCAAACTTTAGTATTGTGATATTAATAGAAACTCTTTTAACCTAAATAAATTTGAATATGTAGTCCCTTAAAACAAATCATGTGTGCACACACACATACACCAAGAACCATGTATATATAGCTAAAGATTTTAAGCACAGCAGCAGTAAAAGAGAGAAATT
Organism: Sciurus vulgaris; assembly: GCF_902686455.1. Lineage (NCBI taxonomy): Eukaryota > Metazoa > Chordata > Mammalia > Rodentia > Sciuridae > Sciurus > Sciurus vulgaris. The sequence goes on along the minus strand of NC_136470.1, from coordinate 68,307,241 downwards.
TATAAGCAAAGTAAATCCCAAATATATACACAAAAAAATAGACAAACAAATCCTTAAATAAGGTGATACTAAACTTGCTTATAAGGGTAGGGTCGCTCCCAGTTACAAACTAAGAGGTACAAATCTGAGCAGATGGCACTCCTAACTAATAAGAGAATTATCAAATTGACTAGATTCTCAAGATGACTGGAGAATGTTCTAAGGAATGAACGTTTGGCCTCATTTATGATTCTTAGAGGTAGATCTACACGTCACACTTCTTCTTTGTTCTAATTCATCATAAGGGATAACCAAAGGTTGCTTGACTCTTTCAGTATGTTTTACCTAGCACCTGAAATCTCATCCTTTCTTTGAGCCCCGTCTTATCAGGCTTAGTAAACTCATGTAGAATACTTCAATTCGGCACATACACTCAACACATGGTGTCCTATTTGTACTTTTCCTTGAAAATATTTTCCACAAAGTGGAATGAGCACATACTGCAGACAAATTAGAAATACAGAACCATATAATAGATGAAACAATAACCTTGTACAAAATTAATCATTGCTAACACATCAGTGTATGACTTTTTAGAATTTAAATGCATACTTTGCATAACTGAAATCATATCAAAATACATTTTTTTCCTGACTTTCTTTCACATTAACATGGCTATTTCATCTACAAACAACATTTTATTGGCTACATGAATCCATATCTAGAAGTATTATTATTTTATTAATACTTTGTTATTGAATATTAGTATTGAGACATCAAATGTAAATATTCTTTGATCAACTAACAATTACTGTAGGCACTCTCTGTGTATGTGTGCATTCTTGGTGTGGCACAAATGCAAATTGGTAGTAGGGATTTGAGTTGAAGGAAAATATGCTTCATTTCTCTGCATCTCAGTTTAGATAGGATTTAAATTAGTCCTTGGCTCATTCCTTGACCTGAGCGCTGATGCCAGGCAAGGAGGAAATGGAGATGAGAAGAAGCAGAAATTCAGGGAAAAAATAGAGACACAGGGAAAAAGCAGGAGAAAAGAGGGAGGCAGTAGGGAGGGAGTGAAGTAAGAGAGGAAAGGAAGGGAAGATGATATAAAGTGAAATCAAACAGTCTGCCAATTACGTTTTATGACTTACCAAGTTGGCTGGGATGGACTTAGTCTTTGGAATATGGTGTTGGATTAAATACCCAATCTCATCATTTCTTTTTACCAAACCCAACTTGAGTTTTTTTTCAGAAGTATGTGAATTTATATGTGACATATTCCCTCTTCTGATATGGGTAATTATAATATTTCAGAAGCTAGCCTTGTTTCCAGGAATCTGTATTACATTTGCAAAACTGTGGAATTAGATTTCCTACTGCCCTTTCACCTCCTCCAGTGCCTGTATTACCACAGCTGTCTTTGTGATGGAGGCCCTGCATCCTTGGCCTAGAACCAGCCCTGGTCCCCTGGGGCTGCACACAACAGTACTCTGAAATTCCTACTTACTAGCTCCTTCAACAAGACTGATGCTGAAAGGGTTTTGCTTCTGCTTTCAGCATTCATTACATTCCTTATAAATGAAACATGAATGTAATTCATATTTCTTCTAGGGAGTTTTAGAGGCTTCATTTATTCATTCATTCAACAAATATTTATCGGGTCCCTTCTGCACTAAAATACCATTGCAGCACTGTGAGGGATACACAGACACATAAGTACAGTTCCTACACTTAGTCTATTCCACCACCAAGTCCTGTGAATTTTACCTCTTCAATACCTTCTGCATGCATTTGCTTTTGTGTATCCTAACTCCAAGAGCTGTAATTCAAGCAACCAGTAGGTTCTGCCTGGATTAATGTGTTTTAAGAATTTGATTGAATTATTTCTATATTCAGAATATCCATTGCCATGCCATATTTATAAGTCCTTATAATGATCTATAAGACCCTATGATATCTGTACCCAATTAACCCTCAGATGGTATCTCTGGCTCCCCCAAACTAAGCCATATTTAAATATTCAATCACTGTTTTATTACTAGGATTTTGTATGTGCTGTTTCTTCTGCCTCCCAAATACTATCCACCTCATAGTCCTAATCTCTTCCTTTATTGATCTACCAAATTCCACTTACTATTTAGGTCTGAAATTAGATATAGCTTAAATCAGTCTACACTCTTCTGCTATCTATTCATCTACCTTTACCATCATACTTTGTGCCCCTTCTTTTGCCCCATGACACCTTGTGCTACTTTCTCTTTGTCACTCATCAGACCTCTTTGTTGCTTTCTTGCATGTACTTCTACTAGTTTAAAATTTCCATGAGGCATGTACTGTGTGTACCATGTGCTCTGTTGTGTACCCATGATACAGTACAATGCCCAGTATGCTATGATCTTAATTGGGAATTGAATTGTTGCATTAAGAATGGTGGAATGTGATCGGCATCATCACCCTATGTACATGTATGATTATACGAATGGTGTGAATCTACATTGTGTACAATCGGGGGGGGGCAGTTGCACAATATTTGTGTACAGTGAATCAAAATGCAGTCTGTAAAAATAAAAAAATAAAATAAAATAAAAACCTCTTAAATCATTCAGGAGTCTTTACATATATCAATAATGCTCCATGTACCATGTACTGGTATATGTTACATTGAAAAATGACAGAATCCAGAAAGACTGCATGGAAGAAAAAGAAGTTAAATTACATCATGAAGGCAGAATTAAATGAGGGAAAGAAGATCATGGAGTGTTTCATACAGGAATGTGAATGATTTGTGGTAATATGAATAAATCATACTCACCTGCTGTCAGAATTTTGACTATGTATTTTCACTGGGGAGAAAAAACAAAGTACACTGAGAAAAAGCAGGTAAGAAAATTGAAAAGAAAAAGTGAGATTAGGAATGGATGTAAATGCTGGGCTCCAGAGTCCGAGTATTTCTGTGATTACAGTGATTATTGAGCAAGAGGGTGACATATGAACACGAAATTTTTGAGATATCAAACTGGCAGTAGTGTATCTATTGGACTGGAGAGAGAGAAAGGGAGGACACAGCTCATGATAATGAACATCAGAACTGAGGTGCTAAGAATGGAAACATTATGAATAAATGTGACCTAATATTCAACTCAGCTGGGCTCAGTGGTGCATGCCTGTAATCCCAGTGGTTGGGGAAGTTGAGGCAGAAGCATTGAGAGTTCAAAGCCAGCCTCAGCAACTTAGTGAGGCCCTAAGCAACTCAGTGAGACCCTGTCTCTAAACAAAATACAAAATAGGACTGGGGATGTGGCTCAGTGGTCAAGTGTCCCTGAGTTCAATCCCAGTAACTGCTCAAAAAAATATTCAACTGAACTTGGAAGATGATAATGGTGCTATCGGTAATGTGAAGAGAGAGCCTACAGAGTGGGAGAATATCTTTGCCACTCATACTTCAGATAGAGCACTAATTTCCAGAATCTATAAAGAACTCAAAAAACTCTACACCAAAAATACAAATAATCCAATCAACAAATGGGCTAAGGAAATGAACAGATACTTCACAGAAGAAGATGTACAAGCAATCAACAGATATATGAAAAAATGTTCAACATCTCTAGTAATAAGAGAAATGCAAATCAAAACTACCCTAAGATTTCATCTCACCCCAATTAGAATGGCGATTATCAAGAACACAAGCAACAATAGGTGTTGGCAAAGATGTGGGGAAAAAGGTACACTCATACATTGCTGGTGGGGTTGCAAATTAGTGCAGCCACTCTGGAAAGCAGTATGGAGATTCCTTAGAAAACTTGGAATGGAACCACCATTTGACCCAGCTATCCCACTCCTTCGCCTATATCCAAAGGACTTAAAATCAGCATACTACAGAGATACAGCCACATCAATGTTCATAGCTGCTCAATTCACCATAGACAGATTGTGGAACCAACCTAGATGCCCTTCAGTTGATGAATGGATAAAGAAACTGTGGCATATATATACAATGAAATATTACTCTGCCATGAAGAATGATAAAATTATGGCTTTTGCAGGCAAATGGATGAAATTAGAGAATATCATGCTAAGTGAGATAAGCCAATCTCAAAAAACTAAAGGACGAATGATCTCGCTGATAAGTGGATGAGGACATATAATGGGGGGTAGGAGGGGTTAGAGTTAGGGTTAGGGTTAGGTTTAGGGTTAGGGTTAAGGAGGGTGGTAAGAATGGAGGAAGGAAGGACTGTATAGAGGGAAAAGAGGGGTGGGAGGGGTGGGGGGGAAGGGGATAAAATAACAGAATGAATCAAACAACATTGCCCTCTGTAAATTTATGATTACACAAATGTTATGCCTTGCCTCCATGTACAAATAAATAACATGTGTCCCACTTGTTTAAATAATAATAAAATAAATAAAATTTAAAAAAGGAATTAACACTTTCAAGGATTATTTCCTCAAAAATACAAAACTAATGAACAGTCAACAAATATTGGGATATTCCAGTACAGGGAATGTTGAGGGTTGGGTAAAACAAATTATCTTGGGTTAATTAAAAAAAAAAAAAAAAGTCATAGACTAGCAGACTGGAAATGTCATTAGAATTATTTAGATTAAAAAAAATTATAAGTGAGATACAAGGGGTTTCTAATAAATTTGAGATCATGGTACATATCTTCACAGGAACTTTTAGGTGATATTAAAAATTAAGAGTGAATGCTGACACAGAAGTCAGGGTTGAAGCTGCACATTTGGGAATCATCATTAAGGGTCTGGTTCTGGAACTCTGAGTGGGCATTCCTTAAGGAAAAATGTATAGATTTCCGAGTGCTTAATTTGTTTGCAATAGTTGTAAATATATAATATTGTAAGTATAAAATTTCTCAGTTTATCTGTGGTGCATTGTTAAATATATTGTTTTGAATTGGCAGGGTAGAAAGTGGTTTGGGGAAGAAGCAAAAAAACAGAAAGGTTAAACTTCTGAATTGGGGTGCTCGGGGTATATTGTATATTACATGTCGCTGAGGTGGGTAGGATAAGTTAGGCAATCTGTTGACTAAATTTTGGAGCATGCGCAAAGAAATATACCATCAGTGCATTTGCACTAGTGTGTTAAGATACTGTAAACTAACTTTCACATGCTAAATGAAATTTGAAAACTCATATTGAAGTTGAGCACTCCTTAACTAAAGAGATGAAGAGGAATAAAAGATGGGAAAACAAGGGAACTATATGGCTGTGAATGAGTTAAATAGAAGCTAATGTTGACTGAACATTTCCTGACACTTCACCATTGTTTTATGTACTTTATTATAGCGATCTTTTTAACAATATGGTACTATACTGTCTCCTTATAGCAATGAGAAAACCAAAATCCAAAGAGGTTTAAGAACATCAGCAGTTTCATGTATAAGATCTGGCAGAGATCGGGTGTGATGGAGAAAGTGTAACCACACAGTCAGAAACCTGAAATCTCCACTGAATGGAAGGATTAAATAAGATGTGCTAGAGGCAAGGGAAGGGCAAGCATGGAGGTAAGGGAACAGGTGAACTGTCAAGTGGAGCGAGAATCAGAAGAGAGGAGGCTAGAAAGATCTTGACAGGAGAGATGAGAGGGGACTGTGAATGGCCATCAAGTTCCTTGTTCTCAGAACTTCTTCCCCATTTTACAGAAACTTTGCAAGCTGGCATACAGGAAATGTTAGAAGCCTGGTAAATGAGTTAGAGGATTTTCTCAAGTTGGGAGTCAGAAGCCCACTGTTGACATGTGTCATGTGTTCACAGCTGGCTTTATAGGGTGTCTTCAAGATCAGCATCTCATTACCTGCCCCAGGTGCATGAGGGATTGAAAATGTGTAGGGAAAAAAATACAATGCACTTCTAAAATCACATATGAAAGGATGTCACAGCTAACATATCAGTAGTCATTGCTGCAACTGGAGTGAGAATATCTTGAAAGTACAGTTTATAATGTCCTCAGTTCATGCATCTCCTTTAATCCACAGATGAAAATATGCAGAATTCCCTGATGTAGAGAAAACTATATGAAAGGGAACGAAAAAAAAAAAAAAAAATCCTGGGCCTCCAGAGACCTAATAACATGAACAGTGAATACAACCCATGGTCAGTAAATCTCTTGCTAAAAGGATGAGCACCAAATGAATTTTTTGCTTGACAACAGAACATAGCAAAATCCTTTAATATGTGTGAGGCCATTTCTGAGTAACCCTCACATTCTTTGACATGCCACTATTGGATGCTGGTGATCCATGTTGCCACCGTGCAGCATAAGGACTGGCCCAGACTGGTTTTTAATTAAATCCCTCTAAAGGATGGTCAAATCGACCTGCCTTTGCTGAAAGAATAGTTGTGATCCAGTGTCCTGAGAATACATACTCCCCAAGGCCTGCCTCTCTCCCCAGAGGCTGTCTCATTGTATCACTGATCAATGTCTCCCTTTCCCTGGCTTCCAAGCAGAAGCATGACGAAGACAGAGAATGAAAACTCAATGCAGTTTCCATAGCAACAGTTTTAGAAAGAAAGGAATGAAAGAGGGAAAAAAGGGCAACTCTACTATGATTCAGTTCTGAATATCAGTGAATGAACTGACTGTTTTAAGCTCTCAGTGCCAAGTAAGAACAGAAGATTTCCTTCAATTCCAGTTTCTTCCAGCAGGGGGTGAAAAACCTGAATAGTGCAGGGTCTAGATGAAGGAAAATAGAGTCACCCATGTATCTTCTTGTTCTGATAATGGTTACACTAGTAAATGGTACAGTCTGTGACTGTTCATTCTGGTTTCCAACACCTTCACTAATTTGGGGGAAGACAGCTATGCTAGCTTTCTGTCACTGTGAAAAGAATACCTTAGATAATCAATTTATTTTAACTCAGGGTTTCAGTCCATAGTCCCTTGGCCCTGTTGCATCAGGCCTGTAGTTGTGCAGTACATCATGGTGGGGAGTATGTGGTGCAGTCATAGCAGCCAGGAAGCAAAGAGACAGATAGGAAGGTGCCCAGATCCCAATATCCCCTGCAAGGGCATGCCCGCAATGTACTGATTTCCTTTGGGGAGGTCCTACCTCTTAAGGATTCCACCACCTTTCACTAGTGTCATGGGATGAGATCCAATCCCTCAGCACATGAGCCTTTGGGACAAACTCTCCAACCATGGCAATAGCATATGGACTATATGCTGTAAATGGGGAAGGGTACTCCAAAGAGCTGAGTAGCATCAAGGGTAAACAAATATTGAAAAAAATGTTCCCAGGCAAAGCAATGTGAAACATACCACTACAATGCAAACCTAATGCAAATACTTTGATTACATATGGATTAAAACTCACCAACATTGAGTGGTGTTAATTTGGGAACCTTTGAGGCAAAGGTGGATGGCTTTATAAAAGGAGACAAGTATGAATGGATAGAAACAAAACAGAGTTTTCTTTTTCCCCAGGTTGGGTGAACCAGAGAGATAAATTAAACTTGCAGATGAAATAGGCAAATTATGCCTGGAATAGAGGAGCAACTTGGCTCTCCTGCAATAAAGTGTCTATGAAATATAAGAAAAGGGTCTGGCAGGACAAGTGATACAGGTAACTTAGTGAAGAGAGAAATTTATATTTAGTTTGAAAGGCCATAGGGAATTCTAAGATGTTCTTGAGTGAGTCACTCAGGGGATTTAAGAAGAATTTTATGTGGCAACATACGGAACAAATCCCATGGATAGAAGATAGATGTTACTGAGGACAGAGAGAAGAATGCAGAGTGAATTGGATATGCATTGCCCTTTGTGAGGAAGGTGAATCTAGTCATTCTAATAATGGCAAGGTAGGAATTAATTACCTTTCTTAATTTGGGATTTACATGTGATGATAATTCCTGCCATGATTTGTTAAGACTCATGAGGTACTAGGCAATGCACCAAGTATATTTCATCTATTTATAATTTTCATGATAACACTAAGAGTTTCTGTTTGATGCCCATTTTGTAGCTGGGAAACTGAAAATCAAGAAGGTTAAATATATACACTAATGAGCATGAGACCCACACTGAACTAGATTCCAAAGCTTAGAATATGTGTTATTCATCTATGCAATAAATTGTCAGGGAGATTGCCATGGCCTGACAGTAGACTTAGATGGTGAAAGGGAAAACCCCAAGGTAGGAGGCAACTGCAGTGCCATCAGGAGTGAGGGAGATGTTGGGAGATGTTAGCAGATGGGACTTCAGCACATCATTTTCAGGATGGGGAAAAGTTGTCCCTGTAGTTTTCATTGATTACATTTTAATTGATAGCAGCAGGGGTAGCAATGTGTACCTTTTGATAAGCTTTCTGTAGTTCAGAATTTTCAGATGTCACATGAGGATGGAAACACCCAAGTTAATGTACTTTCTGGACATGCTAATGTATCCCCTCAGGAGGCAGAAGAGGGTCAGCCTGAAAGGAGAACCACTGGCAGCTGTGGTTAGAAAGATTCTATCAGCTTTCAGCAAAATGTCCTTTTAACTGTTTCTAACCCTTATCTTGAAAAGTTGAAACCTTTTGGTTTAGAGTTTAATAGAACTTCCATCTCTCAATGTTCAGTCCATGAATCTTAATATATGTGACTAAAATTCATGCAAGCTCCTATATGAAGTCATTTGAAGGAAGAAATCATTTCTTATTCCTTTGCATGTTTTCCTCAATTCTTTTACATTTATGCACAAAATGATAACCCTGTGGATCTAATAGCATGCCTTCTTCTCTACCTAACTTGCATGGTAGATACTTTATAATATCCATTGATGGATAAGTAGAGGGAAAAAATGACCATTTAAAGTCAACAACAGGAGAATGTGGCTTTGGGTTTAGTTTAATTCTGAACCACTGATAAGGTGAATGATCACTAAAATGCAACAATGCTGACATTGGAAACTTCTCTACCCTTTAGGGCAAAGCAGTGTTTAGAATTTGGATTCTAGAGGCAGATACCTACATTCCCATCCTGGATGCATGAGGTCCTAGTTCTGGAATATTGATCAAAGTTACTTAACATATTTTAGCCTTTGTTTCCTTATCTCAAAAATGGAAATAATAATAGCACCAACTCATAATAATTTATTACAAATAATTACTGCTAATTATGATAAACGAGCCTGCATATAAACTGCTTGCAACACATCTTGGATTATTATGTGGTTAGAGATTGCTATTGCTATCAAGAGCAAAGATGGCTAGGTGGTCAGTGATGTTAATACAGCAGAAGAGGAAAGTGCTCTGTTTCAGAGCCACAATAATGGCTTCAAAATGAAGACATGGTGTGGAGCAAGAACAAAGCTGCAGAATGGATTTTCTCAGCTACACAATACCGTGCATATGTGTTGCATGATCTGGGAGTGATAGGGAATCATATTAGCAAGCAAGTTATCAATGACCTCAGGCTGTTCAGATACCTAAAATTTTGTTCACTGTACAAAAGGTGTATATAGGTATTTGTGGGGGTGGGTGCACTTGCTGGCACATAGCACTAACACTGACTTTAAGAAATAAGCGTCTTCTCTTTCTGATGTACCTAGACTTAAGCTCACATGCTCAAATATATATATATATATATATATATATATATATATATATATATATATATATATGTATGTGTATATATATACACACATACACACATATATCCCCTCAGAGGGAAGCATAGAAGGCTTTTAACATGTCTGCAAGCACACACACAAGCAAGGTTTCCCAATCTTAAGCAAAACTGATAAGAGCCACTATTGTCAGAATAATTCCTCATTTCTTTGTAAGGAATCATTGTCATCCTCACTGAGATTCAGTTCATCATTTGGCCTGTCACTTAACTGTGGCAGAATATTTTACAGAATATATCTTTGACAACTAATTTCTCTAATTACTCTAGTTTTTATGAAACTGCATCCCGGGCTAGATTTGTTTTAAATACTATGGTGTCGAATAGAATGGAGTCAACCTTTTTGTCTGGAGGATTTATTATTTTAAAGGTAAGCAGCATTTATATACACTTTAAATTCTTGTATTTAGGTCATCAAAACCAAATTATCAATGACCTCAGGCTGTTCAGATACCTAAAATTTTGTCCAGTATACAATCTGCAACCATTTTCTCCTTTATGTACTTTTATTCCCACATCTTTAAATTTAGAATGAGTGTCCCTTTGGTACATTATACTTTAGTTTTTCCAGCTAGTAGCCACCTAGGGGAATTTCGATCCATTCTTCATGTGGGCTATAGGTTTGATACAGTACACAATATATTCCCTTCAATAGCTTCTAAATAATTAATTAAATGCTAATATTGCTTTTCTTCTTAACAATTGTTCTTAAGTGTTAAATCAATCACAGATTAATTGAAATTTCCTCACCGTTCTCTCTTTTCTTTCCATAAATTAGCTTTTACTTTCATTTTCTTTCAGGGACCTTTTTTCCCCTTCTCTTCAGGCATTCTCAGAGGGCATCTAAAGTTCTTTGGCTCTGTAGTTCTGAAGTGTGCAATTTGGAAGGAATGTGGGTCTGGAGGGAATTAAATTAACTAGAAGCTCTCTGATTTTTGATTAAATTGCTTCTTTCAAAGATATTATAGAACATTTCAGGTATTCATTTTTAAATTTCTTCAAAAAAAGAGAAAAAAGCATTAAAGTTCAGACAATTTGGATTCCTTTTTTGCTTTCCTTTTAAGGTCTGTACTCAAAATACCTTCATCATGTTTCTAGTGCAAAGTTCCAAACATTAAGAAAATACTTTTATGGGATTTAATTTGGTGAAAACGAGAGGCAAGAAATGGGGAGTACAGAACAACCATAAAATGAAGGGAAACCAGCACAGTAAAGCATGGATGAGCTGTGTCTGAAAGCAAAGGATGAAAATTCCAAATGATGGAAAATTTAGACAGTGGTCAGACACCAGCACAATCATGTTCAGAACGAACAAAGTGCACAATCTGATGGAGGAAACTCTGAGTACAACATTATAAGATAGAGCAAGACTAGAAAGTTTTGTACAGTTGGGATAGAAAAATCTATAAGAGCCTTTGGGGGTAACAACTAGGCCACTCATCAGCATTTCTTTTCTCCTTTGGCCTGATGAAAAGTTAATGTGTAATTGTGAGAAATGAATGAAACAGCCCTTTCGAAATTGTCAAAGTGATGCATGCAGGACATAGTGCAGTAACCTATCTAGTCCTGGGATTCTTAACTGGAGCTTATGCCTCACTGGACACCTTAATAGAGATGGAATAGCAAAATGGGGTAAACAGCAGTCACTGGACATCTGCACATTTGACTATGTAAATCATATCATGTGGGTGATGAGTTTAAGTCTTCAATTATTCCTGCCACTTTTAGTTTGGTTTCTCAGGTCAGCGCTCTGAGAAGGTATAAGATAGAAAACTAAAAGAAAACAAAAGAAGAAAAAGAAAAACAAAAACCAAAAACTTTAGAAAATGCCAAATTGTTCAGGCTGAAGCAAAAACCCATCTGCCATTGCCATTTTCTTCTTAACTCATTTTGTCCCATCATCCAAGATGTGGGAGACATTAAAAACTTAAATATAGTGCATAATATATAGTTGTACAATACACAATATAATTATTAAAAGGCCCTCTTTTGGGGAGAGATATCCTAGTGGGATAGTTACTTTCATTTTTTCCTCACCCCAATTTCCTCCAAGATTTACTGAGCAACTTGAATTTCATTAACAAACACCAAGTGTTCTATTCACAATAGCCAAACTATGGAAAGAACCTAGATGACCTTCAACAGATGAATGGATAAAGAAAATGTGGTATATATACACAATGAACTATTTCTCAGCCTTAAAGAAGAATGAAATTATGGCATTTCATGGTAAATGGATGAAGCTGGAGAATATTAGGCTAAGTGAAATAAGACAATTACCAAAATTCAAAGGCCAAATGTTTTATCTAATATGCAGATTCTAATTCACAATAAGGTGGGTAGAACTAGGGAAAAATAGAGGTACTTTGGATTAGGTAGAGGGAGTGAAGGGAGTGGAGGGGACACAGGGATAGGAAGAATAGTAGAATGAATTGGACACTATTATCCTATGTAACTATATAATTACATGACTGGAGTGATTCTACATTATGTACAGCCAGAAGAATGAGAAGTTATACTCCATTTATGTATGATGTATCAAAATGCATTGTACTTTCACATATAACTAATTAGAACAAATTTTAAAAAAAGTATCTTTAAAAAAAAACAAAAAAACAAGTGTTCTAACATGATTTGAGTCTGTTTAAATGCTGTTCACTCCACTCCATGACCCTCCTGCTTTTAATTCAGGATTAGCCCCAAGTACTAGAGTGCCCATAAAATCCTCACCATGTCTGGCCCAGAGCCCCCTTCACTAGCCTTACTACTCTGGAACTATAGCATCAATAGCATTTCATTTTTATAGTTCTCCCATTAGACTGTAAGTAGCTTTAGGGAGAAGCCTTGTCATCTGATACATTCTTGCTCCCCATGACTCATAAACTGACTGCCATTTAAGTATGCTCATTAGATCTTAGTTGAGTGAAATGCCAAAGGTATTGGGATAATTTTATTAGAAATTAGAAAGTGGTATTTGTGTCCCCACACTGTTCATATATTGAAATCTAACCACCAATGTAATGATATTAGCAGAGGGACCTGAGGGAGGTGGTTGGATCTTCCTGTATAAAGTTTTACCTTTCATTATATACTGTGAAGTGTGTAAAGGTGTGTGTATGTGTGTGTTTCTGAGTCAGGGACTTTCCTATTTCTTTCTTTCTTTCTTTTTTTTTTTTAAATTGCACTAAAGCACTGACAGAGTCTCATTACACACAGTAGGCATTTTATGATTTTCCTCTGATAAAATATTTATTAGATGAAACAGCCTTGGAAAAGAGGCTCTGTGAAAACGTTGAAATTAAAAACTAAATGATGTCGAATCTACATTCTATTCTTTCTACACACTGGTCATAATATTTCTTCAATGTATAAGGAAACTGACATTACAAAGAATGAGGCTTTGCCCGATATTTTCTTTTATCTGTCAGTGGTATTAAGTGTTCTTCAGCAGAAGTCCATAGCCATCTCTAGTTGTGTGTATCCATACCAATGAATTTAAATAGTTTAAAAAATATGAATGTTTGATATTAAGTAGAGAAAAGTTAACTCATTCAGTGTTTGATTTTTAATTTCAGATTGTGGTGGTATTATATTTTAAACACAAAGGCAGTATTTGATTATTACAGAGCCCAGAACAAGATTATACTGGAAGTCTGTTCATATTTGAATGGCACAGTGATTTACAAAATGTAGTTCTGGGCCATAAGCATGATCATTACCTAAGAACTTATTAGAAATTCAAACTCTCAGCCACCCTACACTAACTTAGTCAGAAACTTTGGATACGTGGTCCAACAATCTGTGTTTTAATAGGCCTTCCGGGTTGATTGTGTTGTTGGACAAACTTTGAAGCCCATTAAAATAAACCTTTAACAGCATGACTAGGGTTTTCACCAGAGGTCACCTGGTAGCACATGAAAACCTTAGGATTTTCTAACCTTGAACATTCCTTGGGAACTGGGCTATTTTCAATACTACTGGCACATTTCTATGTTCCCTCACGTGCTTATCACTGACTTGATCTGATGTAGAGGAAGCAAAGTCCACTTCCTCACACAGGTAGGAAACACCAAGAGCCGTTGTTATTCATGAGTGTCAGAAGGCAAATTCTATCTCACCCATTTGACTCAGCAAGTGTTAGTGTAATTTAGAAAACTTGTAAGTTTTCAAATCAAGTTTTCATTCTTCCGTGCTACATCACAGCAAATGGAATAATAAAACAACTGGATAGTTGGCAAATTTACATGCTTGAACATATTATCAACCAGATAATGGGATGGATTCTTCTGTGCTTTTTAGATAATGGGTACCTGCCTTTAAAAGAAATGAAATATCTGTACTACTGTTTTCCTTTTCCATTTTCTCCTCCTTTTACTATTTTGTATTTTTCTTTTTCCCCATTCCTCTGATGAGCTTCTGTATAACAAGAAAGATTAGTTGATTATTAGAGGTATGTTTGGGAATCATATCCAAATGAGTATCTAACTACCTTTTCCAAATTCTCTCAAAAAGGAGGAGGGATGGGAAATGGGAAGAACTGTGGAATGGAAAGGATCAAGTCATATTATGTGCATGTATGTATATATCACAATGTATCATCATCCACTTATCAGAGAAGTCATTTGGCCTTTGGATTTTGGAGATTGACTTATTTCACTTAGCATGATATTTTCCAACTTCATCTATTCACCTGTGAATTACATAATTGTATTCTTTTTTATGGCTGAATAATAATCCATATGTATATATACCAGTTTCTTTATCCATTCATCAATTGAAGGTCAGCTAGGTTGGTTCCACAATCTGACTATTGTGAATTGAGCTACTATAAACATTGATGTGGCTGTGTCACTGTAGTATGCTGATTTTAAGTTCTTTAGGTATTGACCAAGGAGTGGGATAGCTGGGTCAAATGGTGGTTCCATTCCAAGTTTTCTGAGGAATCTCCATACTGCTTTTAAGTATGCAATTTGCAACCTCACCTGCAACGTATGAATGTACCTTTATCCCCACGTTCTCACCAACACCTATTGTTGGATGATAATACATAACAGTGGAGGAAGCGGGGAGGCAAGAAAGGAGGAAGGATGGACTGTGCAAAGGAAAATGAGGGGTGGGGAAGGAAAGATAATAGAACGAGACAAACATCATTACCATATGTACATGTGTGATTACACAAACGGTGTGACTACTTCATGTACAACCAGAGGAATGAAAGTTTGTACCCGATTGGTGTACAATGAATCAAAAAAAATCACAATGAATTCAACTTTATGTAGAACTACAATACATCAATTAAAAACAGTAAATAGAATGAACACAAATAGAATAGAAGGTGATTGGGGGAGTGGAGGAGGAAAGGGAAAAGGGAAGTAGTAGGGATTGCGATGGATCAAATTATGTTGTATACAGTTATGAATTATCAAAGTGAACTGTACTTTTATGTATAACAATAATACATTAATGGAAACATTAAAAATAAGTTGACTGCACGTATTTTATTTGGTATTAGCTCTTCAGCCTATAACATTGCTTGCTCTTACTTTTAGACTCCCCTAATAGGAATGGTCAATGACAAAAGCCACTCAAGAAACAATATACCATAAATGAATAGTTTTATTTTGGTGGACATTTTCAGTGGCTAATATCCTTCCTATTCCTTTAAATGTCTGTGAAATGAAAATGGCTATTTTGAATAAAATTGCATAGACAATAATCTCTACTCTCCAGATCAAGGAGTAGAAGTAAAAGGACATTTTTTATTACATATGCATATTCTTATATCCATCACACGTGATAGAAAATGAAAAGTTATAGCTCCATTTTCTTCTTTTGAGGAAGCTATAAAGTACATATGTGAATCAGGTCATCTCATAAAGAAAAAAAATAATATGCAACATATAAAATACAGAGATATTTAATAGGGTTATAAAATCTTGGCTATCTACTTATTTTCTAGGACTAAATTTATTCATTATTGTTGCTGTTAATAATAGTAATACCATTATGGATCTCTGCATATATTTAAGAAACCACTATTTGCATTCTCCACAGAAAGTAATTTTCCCTCTGGGATTTAATTGTGGCTCTTGAAGAGGGAGAGAAGTGAAATCGTTATGAAATGCTGAGAGATTCATACCTTGCTGCTCATGGGTCTAACACTAATTAATATTTATGTATGTATTTTATTTTGTGTGGAAGTGAAGGGGGTTAAATAAAACACTCTGTGGAACAAGGTGTGTGTGGAAATGCGGTATGTGGCTCACTGCTCTGACTCAGGGGTCAGTTGCCAGATTGGGAAGTGGAAAACCTTCTCACTTATTCAAGAAAATATAGCACCTCCATGTTTTTCTGCAGAAGTGGGAAATCTGGGAATGGACGATCTTTCTTCATTGACTTAGGAAACTCCTGATGCCCTATCTGCAGAAAGGTCTGGAGACTGGGGATAACTGTGTCAAAAGAGCAAGTTTATTCTTGACTTGTGTATTTATTAGCACAGAGGGCACCTTGCCTTCCTTTCAGACCAGTGTGGCACTCTCTTCTGCTTGGTTTCTCTCTACTGAGCATAAGCTGTTTCAGATTCAGCAACACACAGTCCCTTTCTAAGTGAAGCGCTTTAAGCACTTTGGTCTCTTTTGCTGGAGCACATGTCTGGCAGTATTGTGAGAATTTATACTGTTAAGAACAACTTTGTGAGTATATGTAAACTCATAATAGTTGGTAACAGAAGTGGGTGACCTGGGTGAGTCAAAGAAGCAAGCACCTTAATTTACACAGAGAGCACAACTTTGATTGAATTTTAAAAATTGAAAACAACAACTAATTAAAGAATCTTGTATCACTTAAGAGATCTCATGAACTAATTGGATGACTAGGACTAGGACAAGTGTTGATAAGAAAGAAAATTCAGGACCCGTCTTTCATGAGAGTCATAACCTGAGGTTCTGACATGGTAACTTGGACACCTTTTTGCATCAGTACTGAACCACTGCCCCCGTTCCAGTAGTAACATGGGGATAAAATAAAGCACCCTCCAAGGAGGCATTTAGTGGTGAGCTAAGGCTGAGAGCCTTCAAGGACATTTATCTCCATAGTAGCAACGCTTGACTCTTTGTGGTCTCCACAAATCTCTGTAAAAGGCATTGATCGCCACTGTCAGTATGATTAGAGGAAGCACTGATGCATAGCATGTTTATGATTTTGAAAGAAAAAAAAAAAAAGTCACGTACATCACCCGTGTCTGGAGGAGGTTTTCATTCTCCTGGGAAAAGATATATTTTACTTTTTAAAGTTTTCTATTTTTGTTCCTTTCTTTATATAGTTTGGGCTTCTGTTTAAGATGTAACCTGGTCTAAGGATCAATATAATGGCAATTGTGCTGTGACCTTAATCATTTAACATCATTTCTCTGATCTTCAGCATCCATGCTTTTAAAATGAGATTATTGTTCCTCTTAATATATTTTCCACTTTGGAAATTTATGGGATTCTGTGATGTAGACATCATTCCACACATTGTTCCAGTGTGCATTTCAGGATTTAACCGTATAGAGTCAAACGTCAGTAAAGTAATTGCCATTCATTCAGTCCCCAACACTTGTTGAAAACTGACTAGTCACTCTTGGGGAAAGGAGGTTGAATGTAACATTGTGTAAGACATAGTCTGTTCTCTGGACTATTCAGTACTTTATGTAATACAAGGAAGAAGTGTTAAATACCATAAGAAAGTTACAAACACTATTATCATTGACCTTACATTTATTCTCCACCTTATACTATTGACATTTTGAGACAAATGGGTAATTTTTTGTCACGTGAGGCTTTCCTGTGCACTGTAATCCATTTAGCATGATTTGTAGCCTCTTCTGTAGTGCAGTTGAGAAGCTCTGCACTACAGGAGGACAAGAAATTCTATCAGATTTTCAGAGAAGACTCATCAGAGAGGATTCATTTGACCTTTGTCTTAAAATATGGGGAGTAAGAAGGCTAGAGATATATTTGTAGTCCTACCTTGAAGGACCTTGATCTTGCCAAATTCAGGAGGTAATGATTGAGATGGGGAATTGTTATAGAAAAGATAGTAGTTGAACATGATTTTTGGAGTAGAACAAAACTGGATTAAAATCCTAGATCCAAAATTTACTAGTTGTGTGACCTGGGGCAGGTAATCTATGAGTTCTGCTTGTAATTATAATTGAATATAATATGTAAATAGGAAGCACATGTTATGATTGTCTTGGCAAATCATGCATCACGTATAGAGTCTTGACACCCAAAAATATGCCCATGGGTTGCGATTTTGTTGCAAGTTCCTTGTTATTTATAATGAAATACTAACATGTATGAATGTTTTAATTTTATATTCAGTAGGAAGCATCAACAATATTTCTGATAAAGGCAGTCTAACTCACTGATATGCTTTCTTGATTATTTGAAAGATGGAACAAAAACAAGTATATGAAAATTGAGAATCCTGCATGTGTTCATAGAGGGGTATCATTAGCAAATGTCAATCTTAATGTGGGTTAGAACTGAAAATTGCTGTTCAAGCAATTGCAGTCTGAATTAATAACTGCACTTTCCTAGCTGACCGAGTCTAACAGTTTTTAGTGCTATGGTGATGTTGGGATGTGGAACTGAGCCCTCAGCTCTATGGTCTTCCTGCTGCTGGACAGAGAAGCCTAGAACATCCGGGTGTCTGGCTCTGGTCTTTGCTTGGATTTCAGTGGTTGAGGAAGGGTAACACTTGAAACTGGAATCTTGGTATAATATATAGATATGGACTGATTATAGAGATCTAGATTTTAATAGTTTTCAATAACCTAGTTAGTTATTCAGATTATTTTGTTAGCACGGTCTTGATTTGGGCAATTGTAGAGATTAAAACCTATGGTTTCCAGTATTGAAACTTCTGCTTCTGCAATTTCAATGTGTTCAGGTTTTGAAATAAATGGTCATGTTAGAGCTAAATTAACAGAGATTTATATAATGCTTAAAATTGATGGCAACCAATTCCCCAAGGACAGGAACTCTTCCAAGTACTGAATGTTTTATTCCAGTGGGGAAAGATTTTGCTACATGACCTATTAAGTTTGAGCCTTTTTCAAGGCTCACTACTTCATGGTACTGCTGTTTCAAGTAGGGTGTTGCATTAGTGCCAAACCCTGCAACACATATATGTGACTATTGCTGATAGGTGGCAGCTCCAGCAGTGGCTACTTATCCATCTCTAGGAGAGGCCTGCCTAAGGAGAAAGGTGATAAATGTCACAATAGGAGATTAATTGCATATGTTCTGTGTGACATGACATCCCATAGGACTCAGGAAGATGTTTGTGGTTTTATAAAGCATACTGTAAATATCAGGCTCGGCTCTGGCTGTGACCCTGCCAAACAGAGGGCTAATGTCATTTGTCATATTCAGACATTACCTTTTAAAAAACATCCTTGTACAGGCTGCTACCAAGGTGTGATGTGCTTGATGGCTCTGAAGAAATTGTTCTCCTTTTAATAAGGGAATAGAGGGGCAGAAAAGCAGCAGGGAGGAGGAGAGGTAGTGAACCCTAGGATGGAACAAAAACATGTCACTCAGGGGAATGGGTAAATTATGTTCTTATTTTTTGATTAATGAAAGTTACCAGATAGATTTTCTTATGTCTTCCAAGACTCTCATCTACTGACCTATTTTTAATGGGAGTCTGTGAGAGAAGTACAGATCCTGCCAGGGAGAGTTAGATATTTTTCAGTGTTAAGTGAGGTTTCTTTGGAATCCCCCTTGGGGGAGAAAATTATGAAGCAAAGGGGCAGGGGAATATGGGGAAAAGGATTCACTGTTGTCCAGTTATAGCATCGTTGACAGTTTCAGAACTATGCATCATGTGATTTCAGATTTGAGCCAAGAATCCATATTTGAGTTAAATATGTATCTTACTTCCATCACTTGAGATTTTTTTTTTTTAAACCTCATACCTCTCATGGCAAAGCCTAAATGGTTAACTTGCCTTACAGATTTCTTCTCTGGTTAGACTTGTGCATATCTCACACTTCCCAGACTGAGTGGAACCAGAACATATTTTTGCTTGCAATAGACAGATGTTCAGAGCATAAAACCCCACCCAAAAAGGGGCCATGATGCATTACCATCCATCTGGTCACTGAAATGGCCAGCCACTGATTCTCGTCCATTAAATAATTAGCTTTATTTTGGATAATACTTCTTCCACCTGAGACCTGGAAGGCTTAATTCCATTATTGCCTTTGCCTGTTTTTCCTTCAGTGATTTAACACAATGTGCAGCTTCTCATGACTAGTAGTTTAAATCCCTGGTGGCAGCAGGGAAGGCATGATGTGAGACCAAAGTGCTTCTGAGGGGAAATGAGGCTTAATCTTCCATCGCTTGAGTTGTTGTGATCACATGTATCCTGAGCTGAAGCTGAGTATGAGGATCCTATGTATGGAAATAAATTATGCTGTTTCTATAACGAGCCTTCTCAGATCTAGAAGGCAAGCATTGATGAGAGTATCACATGCTGTGTCCTCTGTTTCTCTGTCTTCCCTGTCTTGGTTTTACCCACTGTTTCCTCCAACTCGGCCTTCCTTCTGTTTCTTCATGTATAACCTCAGTTTCTTCTTTTCCATCTTTTGTTTCCAGATTTGAAAGTGGGAAGTATGTTGTTATTAGGAAGGAGAAAACCATTTCTAAGTCTCAGTCACATTGTGATCAAGAAATCATTTGCTGCTCTGTGATTGTCTTCATCTGGACTAAATACTAGTTATGCTTTTCATTAATTTACTCATCCAGTTATACATTCACAACAATTCTTAGTTGAGAATTTACTGTGTATCAGATATTAAGCTAAACTGAGAAAAACAGCCCAGAAGGCACTTATAAATAATTACAAGGCAATGTAGTGAGCGTTATGAAGGAAATATTTTCCAAACACCAAGAGACACCATTAGAAGAAATTGCTAGCAGGTAGGGAGGGAGAAAAGTTGGAGAACGTACTATGCAGCAGTGCTACCTGAGATAAAACATGATGGATTAGTAGATGGACAGATCCATTCCAGTCACTGGCATGTAGAAATGCACAGAAGCATAAAAGTGGCTTGCACTATGGCATTGAGTGAAAAAGTAATTTAATTTGATATGACTTGAACAGAAGGTCAGAGTGGAGTGACTAGAGAAGAGGTTAGATAGGGACTTTGCCTAGGGCTTTTCATTAACTCTTTTGTAAAATTAACATTGGAAGAATTATGTCACTTGGATTCAAAAGAGGAAGAAAGTCAAGGCATGGAGATCTAAATAGAGACAGTTGCAATAATTTAGATGTAAACAGGAAATTCTAGCCTGGTGGAAATAAAAAAAAAATCATACAGAGACAATAATATGAAAGAAAACATAGAATGTGAGCTAAAAAGAATTTTTTGGATAGGACAGAGGTAAAGCAAGATCTGGTAATTCATAATGAGGGAATAGCATAAGGATACCAGGGTGAGATACCAATTCAGCTGGTGTTGCTGGAATAAAACTGAGAGGTAGAAAAATTGAAGCTAAACCATTGGTGTGTCTCAGGAGAGTGGGGAGCTGAGGCTTTGAACCTTGGTTTTGTATTCTGATGAAAGAAAATTTAAAGTTAGACACCAATAGCCATGCAGGAGAACTTTATCATAAATGAAGGTAAAGTAGAAGCAAAGTGGGAATATGGCAAAAGTAGAATAAGGCTCAAGCAGAGAGCAACTCAAGGGAGACAGTGGGCTGTGTCTGGGAAGAGAACAACAAAGATGGCAATACTCTTTCCAAATTTATTACTGTTTGAAGTTTGCCTTGAGAATTGGGGACCATCTTCTGCAGACTTTGTCAATCAAGTGTTCCACTACTCCTTCCCCTTAAGTGGTAGAGTTTTTGACCCTAAATTGTTCCTTTACAGAAATGTCATGGTGACCATCTTATTCAGGGGGGCTTCATCTATAAGTCAATCCTATCTTAATGTGGATACTGGGGTCAGTGGAAGTCAGAAGGTTCCTAAATTACTGAAGAACCCTCTCTTCCAAGATATATGGAGGCACCTGTGGCCGTAACTCCTAGCTTTACCCTGACCTCTGTGTACTCGATCAAGAGTTAGTCGCATTAATCCTTCTTTCTTGATGCATTTTCCCAATTAGACCCCCAATTAGTTCCTTTTTTTTCTGTTTGCTTAATCTCAAGGTCTGTGTCCTGATGTTTTTCTACAAGTTATCTCTTCAAGTTATTTACTCATCTGGCTTTGGAATTAGTTTAAAGAAGACTTTAAAAGTAACTTAAAGAAAACCTGTGACCTTGCCATGCATTTCATTGTTCATTACTGCTACCCAACAGGTGGAACAAGACCACAATGGAGATTAAACTCGGTGATTAGAAGCTTAGGTTTTGCCTTGTAGGTGATGCAAAGCCCAAAAGGCTTTAGCTAAGGAAGTAACACAGGTAGATCTGCTGTACTAAAACATTACATCACACTGCATACATATTACAAATGTTATATGTCAATCAAAAATGAAAATAATAATATTGAACAAAAAGATTTCAGTCTTCCAGCAGTGTGGAGGATGGATGTGAGTTAGGCAGGCTTTAAAACAAAGCCATGAATAGGAGGAATATCCCTGAAACTCATGTGGAAAATGTAAAACAGGGTAGAACTAATACAGATAGAGATCTGGACATAGTTTCCAACACAAATCAAATGTTTGATTCTATATTCAGATAAAAGCTGGTGTCTTAGTTTAGAGTTCATGTTTTTCAGAAGCAGACCCTGAGATAAGAGTTCAAGTGGTAGCAGTTTATTTTGGAAAGCAAGAAAATGCCAGCAGGAAAATAAGAAAGTAAAACTGGAAAAAAATTTCAATGAATAAAAAAGGCATATTTTCAAGTAATTTAGCACCATGGGCAACTGGCACTTAATCCTGCTGAGGAATTTTGGACTACATTATAGAATATATACTTTAAAGATCTTAAAAGTTATACATAAATGCATCCCACTCAAGGAGAATGGAAGTAGGATATTTATAAACCAACTCTCAATAATTATTGGTCAAAATCAGGGGAGGTTAGTTCCCTGGTACTTCTACCTGTTGTTATGCCGGGAGATGTCAATTCTGGAAGTAGCAAGTCAGGCCAGCATTCACTGAAATGGTAAGGCCTTAAGAATAAAGCACGACAGTTGCATATTCTGTCAAACTTGATGAAAAACTGATCCCATTCCCAGCTTTATGTGTTGTGTCAATGGCTAGATGGTAATTCCATTAATGGAAAGAACAAAGGAAGAGAAATAGGTTTAGCAAGAAAAACTGAATTGAATGCTGGACCTATTGGATTTGAGATCTCTACAAATGACTGTGGGTTGCAAGGAGATTTAGGAGAACAGGAAGACTTAGGTTTGGAAGTCAGCAGCATATTGGTAATGTTCAGTTAATGCAGACAAATGAGATCATGAGGTTGACTGTTCAGTGAGAATAGTGGACCAAGCAGAGAACCCTTGAGATCACCCCCATTTGAATGATATTGGTAAGGCGATAATATTACAGAGACAGGAAAAAAAAAAACAAAAAACAAAAAACAGGAGATTGAGGGAGTCATAGAGACACCAAGAGAGTTTAAGAAAAAAGTCAGTGATTTTAACTGCAGCTAAGAATAACATAGAGGTTAACTATGTCCATCTAATTGGCAATTACTAGGTCTTTAGTGATCCTAGAAAGAATAATTTGCAATAGAACTATACATATATATGGTTGTAGCAAGTTTAGCACTGAGCCTACCCTGTCTGTGACTGAGATAAAGATTAGGTGGGCACTATAGGGGGATTTAATTTCAAGGCAGATTTTATGGCATTGTCATAGACCAAAAGAAGAAGGAACCAGTAGAGAGTAAGTTGAATGCAATAGAAAGAGGAGAGAAGGACTACATACTGAGGCAAAGTCCCAGAAGAAACAGAGCTAGAGGGATTTAACCTAACAAGATAACACCTAACAGGAAGTAAGGACATCTCATCCTAAGAGACAGTAGAAAGTGGGTGAGGAAAAGCAGAGGTAAATTTAAGTTGATAGAGGGAGAAGTGAGGACACACAGAAGGATGTCTCTTAGCCTTAGCAACCTGGAAGATCCAATGCCCAGATGCTCTGATGAGACCCCACAGAGAACAGCTCAGCAGGAGGCTAGGGGAGAATAACTGAGTTTTGGTGGTATTATGGACATGAGAGAAGAAACTCAGTTCAGATAAAAAGGATTGCTGAGACTTTGATGATTTTGCAGATGAAGAATTTGTAGCAGTGTGACTACCTGATGCTTCCCAACAGTGCTCAATCACCTGAGTGTAGGGACAGAAAAGAATGAATTATATTGTCCATCTTTTCTTTTGGGGACAAGCGAAGCCCATAAGAAAGAGGTGCAAAGGGTCCTCTCCTTAGAACAACTAATCTACTTTTATTTACCGGATTTACCATTTCTTTGCCTTCTCCACATTAACTCTCCTTAAATCCTGACACCTGTATTCCATCCCCTGTACTTATCTGTTAACTATTTCCTTTAAGATCAATATGAACATCTTATTCATCAAAGCCAATGTCCTTTTCTCCCATTCTTACAGCTTTTTAGATTTCTCTGTAACATATGTTGGTAAACTTTCCACTGTTTCTGGAAGAATTCCTGTAATAGTCAAGTTAGCCTGGGTTATAGCATGGAAGCAATCAAACATCCTTCCAGAATTTCATTGTGGCTTTACAAAACAAAAATTTTATGTTGCATTAAAGCTACACGTTCACCATGGGTTGAAGATTTGGATACTCTGTAGGTTGACAACACTCCATAAACTAGCCTGATGGAGAATCTGTCTTCACAATCTCTCACAGTTTCCACATTCACTAATGCAGGAGGAAAGGATTTTGGCAAAATCCTTTAACTTTCTGTGACTTCCATTCAGAAGCTACATATTAATGTTCACATTTCTTGGGCCAGATCAAATCACATGGACACTTCTAACATAAAAGTAGGAAGGGAAGCACAATATTATTTACTCAAAAGGAAAGAGTTGATATTTGTGAATAGTTCCAATGTTTACTTACACTTCAGCTTCTGTGATAAAGTATTTGGCTGTTCCAGTTTTCAGACAAGCTTTTGGTCTCCTTCAGCACTAGCCCCTTTTACCTCCTACCTGTCTCTATGGACCATTTTGGTTCTTAACCATGTATTCCTCCATTCTACACCTGAGTACTCATTCTGTCTTCTTTTCAGGTGATTTGCAGGCTCTTGATCCTTGTCTCAACCTAAATCTCCTTTTCTAGGCCCATACTATTTGTCATATGTATCCTGGATATGTCCATTTACATGTTTTGCTTTCATCTCAGTGGGAGGGTATCTAAAACAACATCTAAAAACTGAACTTTGTTCACTTTTCCTGTTTCTTAATTCTTTCTTCTTTTAGAGATCCTATCTCAGGATCTCAGAAGCCTAGCTAGATCATCATTCCTTTGAGGTCAACATCTCTTTTCAGTTTGTTTTTCAGGAATGCATACATTTTAGGTTTTCCAAAAACTCTGGCAGGTGATTTTATTTTCCCCTATTCACACATAGTTACCCACCTGTGGTCACTAAACTATGTTGAAGTTTTACCCCAAATACAAAACAATCGATTCTATAGCAGGAACCAGTTGGATGTCCTATCATTTAACTCAATTTGATACTATCTATTTGGAGATAGTATCCAATTCCACAGGTTAAGACCTCAGTCCTACAAGACTGCCCTCCATTTCGGATGCCATTTGCAAGCTTTAGGTTTTGACCTGTGCTTGTGACTGATATAGTATAAATAAGGGATCCCTCAGTACCCTTCTAGGGTTTGTTTAATTCCTCAGAGCAGATCACAACACTCTGGGAAACACTTAGCTTACATTGACCCATTTGTTATAACCAGATGGAAGAGAGGCTTAGGATAAGGCGTGTAGGAAGGATCACAAAGCATTTATACCCTCTCTGAATATGCCACCTGCAGGAACCTCCAAGTGTTAAACCAAGTGAAAGCTCTCTGAAACCTGTTCTTTCGGGGGTTTTAGGAGGCTTCATTACACAATCTTAAATGATTATATTTTTGGTTATTGGTGATCAACCCAACCTTCAATTTCTCTGGCCTCTCTGGAGTTTGGGGAGTGAATTTTGAAGTTCCAATCTTTAAATCACAGCCTGAGTCCCTTGACAGAAAGACCCCCCCCAAAGTTATACAGGGCCCCCACCCACAAGTCTTCTCATTTCTATACAAAACAGCACTATGGAGGTTTCAAGTGTTTGAGGTGCTGAGTGCCAGGAAATGAGGATGAAGACTTAGGATATTTAATATACAATAATACATGCAGTCATATATCTAAATTATTATATGTACATATAATAGATATATGTCTGCATGTATTATTGTATATTAAATAACATGAATATAAATATGCACACATGTATTTATTATATATATACCTATATATAAGCATATACATATTACATAGTATATGTTTCATATATATGTATGTAATCACAATAGCACACCTTTGATTTCTTTTTTTTAAATTTAGGATTTAAAGAATAATATCAGAGCCATGTTTTCATGAAATGTTTTATTCCTCTCCATATTTTTCTCTATGTCAGGTGTAGAACCTTTATCTCATTATTATTTTTAGTTTTAGTATAAAAAGATGTTTTAGGAGCCCAAAGTATAATTTCTTCTCAACTTATAAATTCGTGGTTGGGACAGATCCTTGTAACAAAACACAGATTACCAAGAGAAAAATAAGCAAGTGCATTAGCACATGCACGTTCATATCACATGAAAGAAACCTCAGTGAAAGGTAATTCCAAGCAGTGTCTCAAACTCTGGCTTATATGTGATCTAGAACAATAAGTTTTAGATAAGGGAATGAATAACAAAAAGCAGTTTTAGACTTCCAGAGGTCTAAACTATGAGAAGATAAATATGTGGAACACTAATAGTAGATAAAGGCTAGTTTTCAGATTCCTCTGATGCTGTCTCTGGGCTAATAGGAGTTGTCTCCGGTTAAGAAGAATTTATATTCCATCTTTAAGCAAGAAGTGAGTTGGGTGTCTGATAGAGTTGTTTCTTCATTTGCTATTTCTTAATTGCCTAAAGCTTAAACATAATTATATCAAAGAGGCATGTTTAGGGTGTACACATCTTGGTTTTCTTCAATATGAAAAGGTCATACATTACAAGAGTACAGGTAACTGTCATGTACATCAAGAAGTTAAATAATATCATTCTCCAGAAGGTACCTGATGTCCCTGCCCCTCAGACACTGTAGCCCCTTCCTCCAGAACTACCCCAAGGAAAAGCAATCTTCAGCACCATACGTTGATTTCTACCTTTTAGATTCTTTTGTTTAATATTATGTTCATAGGATTAATCATGTAGTTCCATTTATCATTACTACAATAATTCAATATATAAAAATACTGCATTTATGTCCATTCTACTATTTATACATTTGGGTTGTTTCTAGTCATATATTATTAGTAGATTTGCTATGAACATTCTTATACATGTACATCGTTGAATCTTTGTATGTATTTCCGTATTTCCATTGGGCAAAGTGTGGCATTTCTGCATTCTAGTTGAAATTTAATAGTTGCTACCAGTTTTTCAAAGTTTTTATATCAATTTATATTATCACCAAATGCATAAGAGTATCAGCTGCTCTATTTCTAGTCAACATTTGAAATATCTTTTATTTTAGCCATTTTGGTAGAATTTAATGACATAATTTTATATTTCAATTCAAATTTCTCTGATTATAAAAGAATTTGAGTACTTCTCATATATCAATGTTTGAATACCTTCTTCGATGAAGTATTTATGAAAATTTCATGTCTATCTTTCTTTTGAGTGTTGTATCTTCTTGTTTCTTTTAGAAATCATTTACAAGTTACAGATATGAGTTCTTTAGCAGATATATCTAATAACTAAAGTCAGTTCCAGGTGGATTAAAGATCAAGTGTGAACTGTAAAACAATAGAGGATCTTTAAGGCAAATATTCCTTTAAGAGGACACCAAAAAAATGGCGCATTGGACAACATTAAAATGAAGTACCTCTACTTATTGTCAACAATCCACACTGGTTTTCATCCAGGAAGTTTAACCTGGGTCTTTCTCTTCCCCAGAAACTTCAGTTACCTGAATATACCCTTAGAAATGTGCCTCACTGTATCCAGAAAAAAAATTGCAATTATTAAGGTTAAATTTTATTTTCAGCTTTCTTCAGTTTCATGTTTGAAGAAGTCTCAATTTTAGGAAAATTATAGGTGGGGTTAAAAATATCAACATCCAAACTTGTAACTGAATCATATTCTAAGTGAAATATTAACAAACATTAAAAAAAACAAAAAAAAAAAAACCTTTGGAGTTTTATTTCACTGCTTTTTCTTTCCTTGTAAAGTTAAAGGTGATTTTATTTTTGGAGTTACATAGGCTCTACAACCAGACAGGAATATGTTAGATTGATCACATTAACTAGATTTTGAGTGTGGTTAGATCAGCAAAACAGTTATCCTATTTTTAATTATTTGCTTAAAATTTGTGCTGATAGAGAGAACTGAACCCCTTTTGTATTTTAAATATTCTAAATGAGATTCCATTTGGTAATTTACAAAGAATGGAGAAAGCTAAGAGTTGACATGAATCTTTGGGGTCATTTAATCTTATCCAGACAATAAAATCCTAGAACATCATTAAAAACCCTTGATATAGGTAGTATTCTAGAGAGAATGTGATTGAAGTTTACTGCTATCACTTAAAAACTAGGTGTTTTAGATTGAACTCGCCATGTTTTTTGTTCTCTGTTTCCTTATCCTTATAATGAGGTAATTGTACTGAGTCATTTTCTGAATTTTAGGTAGACTATGATGGTAAGAGATAATGCCATTTTTTTAAAACTTGACAATAGAGAAACAAGGTGACAAAGCAATATAGTGGTTCCCATTCATCCACAGTTCCAAACTGCATTTTTTATTATGCATGGTCAACCATAGTTAGTACAGTACAATAAGATATAGAGAAACCACATTCATTTAACTTTTATTACAGTGTGTTTTTGTGATTGTTTTATTAGTACTTATTGTTGGTATCTCTTACTCTAATATATAAATTAAATATATATAGGATGGGCTGGGGATATAGCTGAGTTGGTAGAGTGCTTGCCTAGCATGCACAAGGTCCTGGGTTCAATCCTCAGCTTTGCCAAAAAAAAAAAAAAGTCTGTGTAGAAAAACCTATAATATATATAGGATTGGTCCTCTCCACAGTTTTGGGACTCCACTGTGGGTCTTCAAACAAGGGTAGACAATAGTATTTAGCCTTTTCTATCAACTGTAAGTATTTGTTGTTTCAGTTCGGAGCATACCTGTAAAAAGGAATGAGGAAATATTTTCCCAGTTTAATTTTGGTCAGGCTACTTCTTGAGGGTTAAGTGTTCAGTGAAGGCATTCCATCTTCAGAGGCAGAACCCAGGGACAATGACCCACTAGAGGAGTCCACTCATGTTGGAGCAGGCGTCTTTGCTTCAGACAGATTCTCCATGCATGACCACTCTAGCAAGAAGAAGACATTAGACATTCGAGTTGCTAAAAGATAGAATTAAACAAATAAGCAAACAAACAAACCAAATGGGGAAAAAATTATAGAAAGAGAGAACATTACCAAAAAACTAAATGCATTCTACAAATAGCTGGGAAAAACAAACTGAAAACCTCAAAAGCCTTCAACTAGAAAGAATAGAAGATACCGAATCCATGGATTGAAAGGAATGGGAAAATGAAATGAATAATTGCAAATGTGTGTGCAGGAGGAACTGGCGAAGAAATGAAAAACAGCTGAAAGGTGAATAAAAATAAGGGGAATAGTCATGAGACTGAATCCAGAAGGTGGGAAGAGGAATGAAAGATAGTGGGTTTTGAGTCATTTGCCATGACGAGAGTGAGTCCCTGTCTGTAGGTGAGTAATGATGGATAACTGGCAGAACTCTGGCATTGCTTATATGTTAATTCTGCTTCAAATTGTCAGGAGGAGATCTTCCTTTTGGGATCATTTCAAAAGCCCCAAGGCCACTGTGGGAAGGAAAAGGAGAAGGAGGCATTATACAGTAGGAGTGAGGATTAGGGATGAAAACAGATTGGGGGAGGGGTGCTGTAAATAGAGTCTCATTAGCACAGGCAGGCTTGGTGCCTGATTAATTATGGAGCACTTGATAACGTCCTGAAGTCATAGAAATCAGGAGAAAAGCCACAGATAATTGAATGGATTTGAAGAACTGGCAGTGTTGAGGGTGTCATTAACATATTTTTGCTGTTGTTGTTCTTCTTGGCATCTGCCCTTGTCACAATTGACTCTGGGCTTTGATAGCTGCACAGTTTGGTGGAGGGCAGGAAGAAGAGATAGGAAAGGAAAATGGTAAGTAGAATTGTTGTCCTTTATAGAAGCGCAGTGGTCCACTTTCTCTGGAGTTGTCCGGTAATCTTTGTCTCTTTCCATTACAGAGAATTAACTTTTCCTTCAAGCATGTCAGGGTCAGTTTCCTATAGGTGAGGCCTCAGCATAGGCGTGTGTGACAGTGATTCTCAAGATGAGTCTCTGGGGACTGTATTTAGGAAGCTAATAAAAATTTTAAGTCTCCTCTGAAGCTTTCCCTGGTGGTGGTCATTTGACTACCACTTCGGATCAGACAAGACTATTTTCTGTTTTAGACATTGTAATAAAACATTATCAACATGCCAAGTGTGAACAGATATCCCTGTGCATGTCACTGTACACACACTTTTATAAATGTGAACTCTTTAGTTGCTGAACTTTTTCATTCTCCCTATAGATAGCTGAGCTTTTGAGAAATCTCTGTGGTTGTTTATTAAACGCTAGAGATAAAATTTTGAGGGAAAATTTTGCAATATAAGCACTTACAGATTAGTCCATGAGCAAATTTGATAAAGCAAACCAGGAAGCAATAGTAATTTTTCAATTCTCCCTGGAGGGGGAAAGTGGGTGTACATCAAGGGACTGTGTTGCAATTGTGCATGGAGATTGAGCTGCCTTCTGAGACTCTGAATATGTTCCAGGTCAGCAGGATATTGCTTGACATGTTCGGTTCTGCCCGTGGCCTGCAGCAGGGTGGTGTGGAGATGGGAGGCTTAACAGAATGCCAGGGTCTGAGGAGCAGCAGCTGCCTTTCCTGGCTTTTTAGTGCAGATAATAAAATAGCTTGGAGAGTATCACATGAGATAGAATTGTTCTATAGAAAATACTGCCACTTGGGATACTGCCAAGCTTTATCTATCCCAAGTGTTTTCCTACTCAGTTAATTTTTTTTCTTCCCTATTAAAAAAAAAATTGTTAAAGAAATAGAAAAAACAAACCAGATTGAATAAAAATTGACCTAAATGCTCATTAGAACACAAGCTTACTGGTATCTCTTTAGATTTATTTTATTTGCACAGAAATAACAATAAAACCCTCTCTGTACAATAGCCCCAAGGCATAGATAAACTTGGGGCTGGGCTACAGAAAGTGCTCCCAGGAAAACAGAGAGGGGAACAGGAGTAGCCATTAATAGCAGTGTGTGTGTGTGTGTGTGTGTGTGTGTGTGTGTATGTGTGTCCTTGAAAATATACTATATCTGGTTCGGTTCAGTCAGGAATTTTTCTTTTGTTTATAGTTGTTTTCCTAACTTAATAGGATATATTATATATCTAGGTTACATTGTCGGAGTACTCAAATATTTCCTTTGGTGTTGAAAAGCAACAATTCAGGGAGAAACTTTCATATGTGAATCACACATTCCTTCCATATTGATAACTAGTAGGACCAACCAGAAGCACGAAAAGAGTTTAGTATGAAAATTGGTCGGTCACTTCATGTGCAACAACCTATTTTGAACAGAGAGTATGTTATATTCACAGACCTAGTAGTCTGGATTTGGTTTAAATGGATGTACAAAATGTCATGGAATACTCAATGACCTAAAATATTTTAGATCAGCTTTATTATTAATTTGGAAAGTTCATCCTAAACTTTTGAATTGCTCTTACATTTGGGTTTAAAATTCAGGTTTGGACAATAGCAGACTAATTATTTTTTGTTTTTGTATTTATTCAATTCTAGCATTTCAAGAGAAGCAGTTTTAAAAAAGGCTTGAAATGCAGTTTCTAGATTAGTCGAATTCATTCTTTGCAAAGCACCATGCTTACGTCACTAATTTGTACTAGATTGCCTGTGGGAATTTCTGGGACAGTGTAAACTCAACTCACAACCACCTTGAACCACCAGGGGAGAAAAACATGAAAAATGTACCCCAAGGCCTGAGCCCAGAAGTTATTTTCTCATAAAAATACTTCTCGGAAATCATTTATGAAACCTAAATTCATAAATTACAAATTCAATAAATTACATGCCAAAGTCATGGAATTAGAAAAAGAAGCAGCTCTGGGTTTAATGTTGCTCCAAATTTTGTTAGGAATTCTATAGAAAAGTATCTATAAATCTGAAAAATGGTTTTTCAAGAACAATTTTCCCTTTAGTAGCCTGCTTCTTTGTGGAAATTATTATATACTTAAAGAACTTTTCTAGTAGCAAAATAGTTCTCCACCAGTGATTATTGTTAGTAATGAAGTTACTTAGTTGACTTTGTGTTGCAGAGGCTCATCTCAACTTGTGGATTGGCATGTTCATCTAACTTGATGTGGAATAGATTAAAATTGCTACAATAAGAACATAACTGATGCTGATTTCTTCTGTTTCAATCTTCATTGCTCACAACAGTATAACCATGTTCTCTTGAGTATATGAATTCAACTAGTGGTTGTATATATTTATAATTCCTCTTTGACTTCAACAAACTCACTTAAGGCTGGGGAGATAGCTCAGTCAGTAGAGTGCTTGCCTTGCAAGCACAAGGCCCTGGGTTCGATCCCCAGCACCACACACACACACACACACACACAACCTCATTTAATAAAATTTCCTTTTAAACTTGTGTGCTGAATTGTCTTATTCTCAGGAAGAAAATAGTTTAGTAGTTCAGTAGATTTGATGAGCCTACTTTGCAATTTGAGTGTAAATAAAACTCTTGCTAAGATTGACACCTCTGATCCACAACTCCTGACTATGTTTTATTTAAACATATACAAGAGGAAAAGAATAGAAAATAAGACTTTCAGATATTTTATCAACATTCTGTTAAGTGCCCAGATGTGTTAGAAACATCTGGTATTTGATGATTTTGTTTTTTACTCCATTTTGTTTTTTTACTCCATTTTGTTTTATTACAGTCTCAGATATATCCCCTTCATTTGAAGATCCTGATGATCTCTTAGAGCAGTGGATTTCAGATAGCCTACCAGAATCTGTATCTATCTGTACCATCACCCACTGCATCTGTGCATATCCATCTCTGCATGTATATTGCCTCCTATCGTAGTTCATTTTCTGCTACTATGAAGGAATACCTGGAACTGGATAATTCATAAAGAACAGATTTATTTCTTACAGTTCTGGAGTCTGAGAAGTCCAATGTCAATTTGCTGGCATCTGGCAATGGCCTTGTTGCATCATCCATGGTGGAATGTACAAGGGCAAGAGATTGAGAGACCAAGAGAATACAGGAACTTAAACTCACTTTCATAACAAGTTCACTCTCAGGATTACTAACCAGTTCTCATGATGTTGCCATTAATTTGTTTGTAAGTGCAGAACCTTTGTGATCAGTTTACCTCTTATCAGGCCCCACTTCCCAATGCTGTCACATTGAAGATTGATTTACCAACACATGAAATTTGGAGGACACAGTCAAACCACAGACATAACTGAAACAACAGTTTCCAAAAATAATAAATAAGACTTTCTAAGTGTAATGATTTTTATTATTTTCTATTCTATTTATTCCATTCCATTATTTAGAAAATAAGAATAACTATATTAATTCTATTGTCCATGGACTTAATGGGTTGTAATTTCTGTAATTTCCACTTGGAAAGCTTTTTTTTTTTAATCAGCACATATTCTCAACTTGGTGTATTACCTTTATAGCAGGATACGGACATGTCCTGATGGTATAAAACCTTCTGATAAAGTCCACAAAGCTAACCTGGGTTAAGCCATATTGTTGACAAGTGTATTATGTTGTTTAGGGTCTACTTCTTGCATAATATAAGGATCTTTTAATTCCTCTAGGGTTTCCACAAAGAAAAGAGAGCAAGGTAGAAGTAGGGGATAGGGTCTCACATGTTCCTTTGCTTTTCAGGAGTTCTAATTATCAACCTTAGTCAAGAATTCCTGGAGAAAGAATCTGCTGTCATTCAAAGCAGATAAGATAGATGTTGACTTAGGAGTTGTCCCCTACTTGGAGCTACTCTTTTCCCATGCCATCCTTTGTGTAACAGGAGGGAGGAGCCTTCGTATATGACATTAAACCCTGTAGGCACAGAATCATCTACTGCCCTGCTATGATCTGATTTGTGTGCCCCACCAA
The DNA here is from genome assembly GCF_902686455.1 of Sciurus vulgaris. NCBI lineage: Eukaryota > Metazoa > Chordata > Mammalia > Rodentia > Sciuridae > Sciurus > Sciurus vulgaris. The sequence continues at coordinate 68,273,111 of NC_136470.1, read as the reverse complement.
ATTCATATATGGAAGACCCAACCCATAGATGATAGTATTAGAGGCTGAGACCTTTGTGGTGATTAGGTCATAAGAGCAGAGCCCTCAGGGATGGGATCAGCAACCTTATAAAATAACCTGAGAGAGCTCTCTTTTCCCTTCTACCTTGTGAAGTTAGCACCTCTCAATGAGAACACGAGCCTTCACTGGCACTGAAGCTGCAGCACTTTGATCTTGGACTTCCAGGTCAGCAGAAATGTGAGAAGTAAATTTCTGTTGTTTATAAGTTACCCAGTCTATGGTATTTTGTTATAGCAGCCTGAATGGACCAAGGCCACCCTTCTGTGAGAAGGCTCTATAATCCTGTCTTTTGAGTATTAAGCACTTACAAATTACCGCTTTACACAAAGGTCATCATCTGCCTGATGTGCTTGGTGTACCTCCAGATGAACATGGCAGAGAACATCTGGTTTCACTGGAAGCTCCCTGTCCAAATGCTAAAGGTTCTTATTCAGCTTTTGACCATTCATTTGACAACATCACTTTTATAGATCATTAGTGTCCTCATTACCTGGAGAGATTTAGAGACACTAACATCCTTAAACAAGATAACTCTTAACAATTCCAGAGAGATGAAAATCTCTCCTGTCTACAACAATTTTTATGAAAGAACAGACTTTAGATCTTCATAATAAATACCAATATTTTTTTTCTGCAAGATATTATTTGCTTGTGTCTTAAATTATTCCTACATAAATTTGAACATATTCTCTCTTTATGGAAATGGAAAATAATGATTCCTTACCACTTTTACAAAACAATTAAACCTCTACATATTTACATATTTAATTTCAGGATAGACAATACTGTTGTCTAAAATGTTTCCTCAAATATATTCAATAGATGTCATTCTTAAAGCTCTGTGGTTTCCTAAATTTTAGTATCCTTACCTATGCCCTTTGTTGTAGAGGCCAGTAATCTAGCCAGGATAGTAATCAAAGTTGCTAAACTTTAGTCTTCCAATCACTCATCTCAGGTTTTTCTGTATTTGTGATTTAAATTGAGTGGATGCCAAGTGTATATTTCTTCAATGAATACCTTTAAATGCATTGCTATTTATTTGCTAATGAATCTTCACTTCTAGATTTGTATACTTAATTTATTTTTTCTTTAGTTTATCTTTCTTCTGTAACTGTAGCATTATTAATGTCTATTCCTACAACTTTTCATTTGCGTGGGGTGACTCCAACTTTTCAAGGTAACTTTGAATTCTAATCTGATATATTATTCCTGAATTTAATATTATCTGAAGAATTCATAATCATCTCTCTATCTCATTATTCAGTTCACCAGTGAAATAATCTTGTTCCCAAGACTCACTCATCCTGAACACCAGTTATTAAATATAAGACAATAATATCAGTTGATGAATTCTTGGTATTCCCACAGCCCATTGTGCTTATATAATGCATCAAAGTAGTGGTTTTGTGATCCTGATACTTCCCAGAATATGGAATTCCCAAAACAGCTGCAGATCTACCAAAATTCATTGAAATATGTTAAGAATTACACAAAGCTATGCCCATATGGAAAATGCATTGGCTGCCATTTGGTTTTCAGATGGTACACTGTAGTCAAAATTGGATTTAAGTTGTTTCTTGTTCCTTTTATAGAGTATCACATTTGGTCAGAGTTAGCTCATTTAAATGTTATTGTGAAATTATCTAACATACTGCAGGTACTAGCTGTACATACTAACTGAACTCTTGGAGAACAGTGTTGGTTGGGAGGAATACTTGATTATGTGCTGTGGTTATGTTGGAGTCCAGGTGACAGAGACATCTGGTAATGAAAGGAAGTAGAGAAGAAAATTTCTCCAAGTTTGAAAATGTTATTTTAGTTTTTCACCTGCTTTCATGATGAAATGTACAAGATGAAAATGGAAAGATCATTAGGAAATCAAACATAGTCATTTTCTGTAGAGGATCATTAAAGGTAGTTAATGGTCCCTAGACTGGGTGGACAGTAGGGAGAGAAGCCTTCAGGGAAGGCAGTGCTATATGAATCCTAAGTGTTGGGGAATAATGAACTTAGAAATTGCACAATGTGCATAATCTTCACATGTATGATGGAAAATTTCACAAATTATGTCCCAAACATTTCTCCAAGTTCCTCAAAAAGAAATCTTTCCTATTTATAGTGTTTATTGATACATACACATTAGACTTCAACATACCTTATGTCCTTAAGTGTTTTTTCCTCTCTATGAATGATTCATTTTCAAGTATGTTATATTATGAGAAGGAATCCATTGGTTCACTGACAGAAATGATGCAGGGATTCATCTAAATGGGACAAGTGGAGTGATACTGAGAGTTGTTCATTCTGTCAGTATAGGTTATTCCATCACTCACTACGTATCTATTTAGTTCATACTCTGTACAGATGGAGGAGAGGGGAAAAACTCTTAACTACACAGTTGGCATGCCAGTAGTTTACAATTTTTATAGGAATACAAGTCATATTCATATGAAGCAGTACATAGTGGTAAGAGGGGGATCTGTACTTAAGGTCAAGTTAGTAATAATGAGAGGTGTGTGTGTGTTCTGTAAACTGGAGGGATTAGGTAATAAAGAAAGCTTCAGAATTACCCACCTCAAACTGTGTCCTGTCCAGGTTCCAGGACAATTTTCTCTTCAAGGAAGAAAAATTTATGAAGCATCAGTTCATTCATCCAAGTGACTCAGAATTACATCCATCTGGCTGCTGGACCAGCTATATCCTGTATCCTGGTTCTGAGGCTTGAGCCCATGTGCTATACCTGAGAGAAAGCCATAGTCCTATACCCTGCTGCCAATTATTTAATCTTGTTCTTCTATGCCTTTGTGCCTTTGGTATTCAAAAGGGGTGTATAATAGAATTGTCAAGACAAGGAATGAATTGCAGTGTTTCAAGTCAACCTGTTTTTATAGAATATGCCACAAACACAGATATAACTGTTCCATGAAGATAAACCAGGTTAGTAGATTAGCAGATAAATATGTTGGAAGGCACAGGCCTTTGTTTGTGATATTGTTTATTTCTGAAATGTTTGATTAAAGTCAACTAAGGCAGAATGATGCCAAAGGACTGGGAGAAAAATGAAGGTGAATATACTAGAGGATAAGATGATGATGGTACATACTTTCTACAAAGGAGGAAAAGCATGATCGAGGGAGACAGAGATCAGGCCATAGTTTTCATTTTGTACTAACAGCCTAATATCTGGAATACAGTGGGTATAGAGTAAAATCTGCTGAATGGCTGTTTGAGAGAGAATATCAGATTTGAGATTTTGGAAGAGGAGCAGTTTCAACAGGTAGTAAAAGATAAGGGGTGGTACTAGTGGGTGTCAGTGTTGAGGAAATGAGACAGAAGAGCATCACCTGGACACTGAGGGATGGTGAAACCACAGGATCCCCTCTCTGTCTGCTTCTCTGTCTCTCTCTTTTTCTCTTTCTCTCTCTCTCTCTCTCACTCTCTCTCTCTCTCTCTCACACACACACACACACACTCACACACACACACACACACACACACACATATACACACTAGAACAGAAACCTCAAAGATGATAAAAACAGAAAAGTGGATTTAAACCACGATGCGAAGTAAGAAAGAAAAAGCAGATCTTGCATCCCAGGCCTTTGAGTTTGTGGAGGTGGTCGGGGCCAACTGGAGAGACTTAGAAAAGCTGGGATGTTGCACGGTAATATTGGTTGAATCATGTTTTCAAGAGAAAAAAATGGTTCTAAGAAAAAAAAATAAGGAAATGTTTAGAACAGAATAGAGTTTCCAAATAAAATAGGCACACAGAGAGGCAGTCTTAGAAGAAAAGAGCCTAAAGGAGGAGTGGAGCTGATCTGAATAATATTTAGAATTCAGAAGCATAAAGAAAAAGTTAAAGGAAATTAGGCAAAATGCTGCAGGAGGGATTGGGAATTTCTTTTTTAATCTTAAAGATATTTATTTGCTACAATCACTGGGAATCCAAGTGGGAACATTCAGTGAGTAGAACATGTTTGAAAGTAATTATTTATTATTTATTTTATAATGCCTATAATTTTGATTACTTTCTTTTCAGTTTTTAATATTTTGCAAAGGAAATTGGCATACAATATAATCATTGAGTGAGTTTAAGATTGTTTAAGATGATAAAGATAGCATTAAGCAAACACTTACTATATTTTCAGTATGTTTTGAAGAGTTTTAAAAACAATTCATTATTTCCAAAAGGGTGTTATGGGTGAATATCAGTATTGTTCTTAAACCATGGGGCACGAGAAAGGCAAATGAATTATCCTACATTTACACAGAATTCATTACACAGAATGGAGCTGGGATTGGACCCCAATCAAAGTTTTTACCACTACATTATTTTGTTTCCCAATATTGACATGTTTTTTAATACTAAATTTTTCTTACAACCATCAACCTTTCCCTGTGATTGTGGCACATTTCTTTGGGGTGAGAGTATTTGTTTTTCTACATTCAGCAAGCACAGGTGAAATGGGTTAAACAAAGGAGGAGTAAACACTGACAGAATAATGTGAGCCAATGTGCAGGCATGAAGAAGAGATGAAGGATGACACATCATAACTCAATGGGACAATAACGTGTGATGGATTTCCTGACCACCCAATCTTTCACTGACAGGCCTGTCCCTTTCTTTCTGATGTAGCTTGATTACACTGGCCTGAAAGATCCCGAATGGCCCTAGTTTTAGAAGCTACTGTGATACACTGTCAATCACTCACTCAGAGAGGAGATGAACTGAGTTATAGATAATCCCTAAACTTTTTCTAAAACTATCTTAGTTCACTGTGCTATCCTGAATTCTCTCAATATCTGCAAAATATTATTGATTGGAAAGCTTTTGAAATTACAGGTATTTCCAATAAGTTTAGAAATTTGAGAGCCTTAGATTGTAAACTATTAGCTACAAGGTCAGATAATTTCTTCTTGATGCCATGCCTAACAGGTTCTCTGTGTTTATTGCATTAAATTTAATTAACAAACAGCCAACAAAGTATTTTATATGATACATATAAAGTTACAGGCTCTTACTATCATAAATTTAAAATGTTAAATTAGATCCATATTTATTGACTTATAGTTATGTTCATAGTATATTGTTGGATGAAAGAAGAAAGTTCCAAAATATAATATTTTTTATATATAATTAGAATACTGCATATGAATATCTGGAGGCCATGTAGCATAGTAGTTGAATAGGTGGGCTTTGGAGTCAGACACCAGGATTTAAGTCCTGGATACCTCTCCTGTCAGCTGTGTAACTATGAGCAAATGACTTAATTTCCTGTGCCTTGATTTCCTCATTTGTAAAAGAGAGTGATAGTAGAATAAGCCTCATTGAATTATCATGAACTTTAAAATATGTGAATAAAATACTTGTTGTAATGTCTACCGTATAGTAAGCAGAAAAATAATTTGACTACTATTATTATAATGAAACAAATATGGAGGAACATTTACTGAAATGTTAGCCATCTTCTTTTTATTTTTCCTGTATTATTTTAAATGAGAATATTATTTTATAATAAGATAACAGCAGAACATTTTTTTTTTTTTAATTTCGAGGACAAAAATGATGCATGGAATCTGGTATTGGAAGAGAATTTAGTTGCTACTTATCCCAGTGTTCCAAGTTTGGTGACCCCCAATATAAGTTTTCTCTGTAGAAACTCCTCACAGTTCTTCCTAACTAGACTGTAAGTTCTCTGAAGACAGGTCCTATATCTTGCAGTCTTTTTGATTATCCTGTGCAGTAGTCATTGCTTACATGCTACTTGAATGAGGTAAACTTACAAGGACAGCAGCCTTTGTCATTTCCATCCCAAGGTACAGCCACCCTACCATGAGATGGTATACTGTTAGGTCTTCACACAGTTCTCATTCCCTCTTCACATATGGAGGGTTTCAGTAACATGACCTTCTTAGGAACAAGGAAAAACACCTAACCCTTAGCCCTCTGTTGGGTCTTTTTGACAAGAAGATTTTATACATAGGAGAATGTAACTTTCCTTGGCATCATCAGCTTTAACATCTGATGCCCAAGCAGCTTCCCAAATTCTTAAACTGATTAGAATGGCAGCAGGAAAGACAACATGCTAAGGGCTGTCGGTGAAGGGATATCTGCTGAGGTTTCCTACTCTGCTCTCTTACAAGTTGGCCCACATGAATATTTCATGCAGTAGTTCCCAGAATCTTCTTGGAATCTGGTAGAGGGGGAGAAAAGAAAAGAAACATATTTTAGAATGCATAAATCCAGGTTACCTGTTAGACTTGGGCTTCTTCATCTGTAGTTGTCTTTGTCCTGACTCAAATTACCTGTGGCCCCAGCCACATTCAAGGCTCTTCAGGGAGGAAAACTTCAACCAAGAAGTTACCACCTGCAGGTACAATTTTGTAGTGTGAACATTGAGAAGGGGAATGCTGAAATATTTGTGGAAAAAAAAATTAAGAAAGAGATTCCATAGCATTCAACTCTCAAAGCATTAGAAGTCAAAAACAGAACTTAAAAATATACAACTAGATATATACCATTTCCATTTTGACAGGCATTAAACTGACTGGATTTGCTTTTCACTCCCACAGATTATTTTAAATATTTCTTTTTTTTTTATTAATTCAAAGTAAAACACAGCAATAACAAAATTATTACCCAGAATTTTATTTTTCTCATTATTTTTTCCTTAAACACATCATGTAGTATAGAATATTAGAGTTTAAGAGACTTATTAATACTACTTGTTGCTGGTGCTGTTTCTTTTCTGTATGAATACATATATTTTCATGTATATTAAATAAATGTCAGATATGCTTTATATGTATTCAGATTCGTATGTGTATATTTATGTGTACACACACACACACACACACACACACACATACATGCACACACATATTTATTCTATCATTGTGAAGTAAGAGCTGATCTTCAGATAGTCAACAACACATGTTCATAGAGAGATCTGGCCTAGGGTCAGAGAATAAAAGCAAATTTCAACTCAGACACCTATTCTGTTTTTCCTATCCCTGCCTTCTTTTGGTGGTATCCAGTATTTTTGGCTCTGCTTGCCTATTCAGATTTAAGGCAACCCTAAGCCCCCTAAGCTAACTTCTCCTATCTTGCCTTGTAAACATTCATGGTTACTCAGCTGATACAGTAAGTTCTAAAATATAGCAATGTTGATGAATATGTTGAAAGACCAGGAAGATGGTATTAAAATATATTTACAATATATTTAATGCATTTATATTTTGCATTTATATTTAATATTTATATTTAATATATAAATGTATTTGATATATTTATATTTAGTACTTTCATATATATTTATAATTTCTGGAAAATTGTATTAAAATATCTTTATAATATATTTTCTGGAAAATTCTTTGCTAAGAGAGATGAGGATTTCTTTTAATTCTGAGAAATATGAGTTTGCTATGTTTATTCTGAGGTTCTCAGAAGAAGACATGGATGTTATTGTGCTTTTCTTTGCACAGGAAATATAATCATATGACCCAGTAAGAAACACACATCTTATGCTCCATTGGTCCTTAGGTACAACTAAAGACTGCAACTAAAGACATACTGGGCTACTTGCTAGATCTCTGCCTCAGTTTTCTCATCTACAAATCAGGATTATAGTTGTTCTTGCCCCTCAGGGTTAAATGAGTAAGCCCTCAGTCAGGTTTAGCTACCTTTACTGTTTTTTTTTTTTTTTTTCCCATACTACCTGACTTTCTTGGCTCTTCGGGAACACCTTTCCCTCTCACCTCTCATGAGCTAATTCCATTTTCCTATCTTTTACTTTTTTAAAAAGTTTTGATGCTTTACAACATTCCCTCTTCTTTGATACTTCACAACTTTATTTATTTTCTTAATTTTATACTATTCATTAATAATCAAAAATCGAAATCGGCCAGGCATGGTGGCGCATATCTATAATCCCAGTAACTCAGGAGGTGAGGCAGGAGGACTGTAAGTTCAAGGCCAGACTCAACAAATTAGTGAGGCCCTAAGCAACTTAACTGGAACCTGATTCAAAATAAAAAATGAAAGGGACTGAGGATGTGGCTCATTGGTAAACCGCTTCTGGGTCCAATCCCAAGTACCAAGAAAAGAAAAAAAAAAAAGAAAGAAAATTGTCTAAATCAGAAAATAAAATAATATTTTAATTAAGAGTTGTGCAAATCTGTTCTACTTATCAAATACAGCATCCTGCATATACTTTTTTGTCTTAAAGAAAGAATAATGTTGTGACTCAGTGGTAAAGCACTTGCCTAGCATGTGTGAGGCACTGGGTTCAATTCTCAGCACCACATATAAATAAATGAATAAAATAATAATCTAGCAAAATAAAAAAGTTTTCAAAAATAGTGTTGTGTGACATATCCAGTTCTCTTATGAAAAAAAATTTGTAATAACAACATAATGTTTTTACTTTCAATATATGAATATAACAAGTATTTTTTAAAGAAAATGCATCTTCAAAAAATGATAGCATAAGTTTTTCCACTGTTATTGTGTATTAATTTAAAAATGATAGCACAAGCCTTTCCATTGTTATTGCACATTAATTACTGTTGTTCTTAGAATCATAAAAGGGGTAATAATAAAGGGGTAATATTAACATTCATCAAGTGTATATGAGACCTCAGAAGATTCTGTGCTAGAATACTGTGAAAACAGGAGTCAATGATTTAAAACTCTTCTAGCTAGCAGTAATCTGCTTTTTGAAAGAACATGAATAATCAAACATGAATATGTGGGACCATATTAAACTTGTAAGTGTCTCAAAAGACTCAAGGTTACTCCATATTTTTTGTTTTCCCTGTTCTGAGTAATTCACACAGCATTACAAAATTGAACCACCATATACATTTTACATTTAGAAGATTATCCGATAACAGACATATTGGAATTAGCATTTGTGCATATCTTTTGTACATTCATAGTAAATTTTCATGATAATGTGTTTTTACCCTATTTATTCTTATATAGATTGACAGAAATGTTTCTGGTTTTATTAAGACAATGACTCTACCTTGTAAGTAGATATTCTTTTATATTTGTTATATTTATTCTTTATCCCTTGAAATCTAACTTGAGAGGATATCAATTGTTCAGAATTCATTTATTTATTCAAATGATTTTTGAGCATTCAGTGCATACCAAACCCTCTCCCATACTCTAAAGATACAAAGAGAAGAGAAACATGATCTACTTCTTCCATTAGTTTTTAGTGTAGTGGAAGTCATAAGCTAACGAAAATGTGACAAAATATTTATGTGCTCTGATGGAAGTGTAAAGAGAGGCCTAATAATGGCTTTAAGGAAGGAGCTGTGAATTACACATAGAAGTATTATTCAAAGGACTGATTCTAAAATTTAGTTGTCAAAGTCAAGATGTCTAGGAGCAGAAGAAAGGTAGAAGGAAGCCATTCTAGCAGAAAACAAATTTTTAAAGGTAGAAAAGAGTATAGTATTTGGAAAATCAGGCTTAAGTAGATGTACAGGAGATAGGGTATAAACAAGCAGCCTTCAAACATATGAGGTACCATCAAAAAGTCTGACTTCAGAGAAAGTGACCTGAAGTTTGTATTTAAATATCAGACTTCAAAGGGTGAAAGATAAATATAAGATGCTGAGATAGTAAGAAAGAGAATAAATAAAGAAAAACAAGTTTTGAGGAAAGTTCAGTTCATGGAATGACATGTCCAAATTTAGCAGTTAAAGTAACAAGCACATATTATCTCATTGATAGTAGTGTGCGGATCAGGATTTTGGAAGTGGATCAAATGAGTGATAATGGCTCAGGGTCCTTCTTGAGGTTTTAGTCAAGATAGTGCCCAGAGTTGTAGCCACCTGAAGGTTTAACTGAGGCTAGAGAGCCTATTTCTGAAGTGGTTTACTCACATGGTTGTTGACAGAAGGTGAGTTTTTGATCACATTAGTTCCTCCATACACCTGCTTGTGTATCCTCATGACATGGTAGTTGGATTTTCCTGGAGTAAGTGATTCAAGAGAATCAAGGAAAAACTGCAATGTCCTTTATGATATCATCTCAAAAGTCATATGTGTCACTTTTGAAACATCGCTAATTTATGGTTACACAGTTTAGCACAATTTAATGTAGAGAGGACTTCAAAGGGGCAAGAATATCAGTATCAACTATGAAAAACATCTTGGATTCTGGTTACCACAAGGTATATTGAGTTTACGGATCAGGAACTAGTATGTTCTACAAGTAGTAAGCAGTTGGCTATATGGTCTGGAACTAGAGGAGAGTTCCATCTTGAAAAACAATGTCTAGAAGGATGACTGATAAAGGCAAAACCTTAATATCTGGTATAACTTCATTGAAAAATTGATCAGAGGGAAACACTGTACCAAAAAGTCTGAGAAGGGCTTCAGGGAGTGAGTATGGTAGCCAGAAGTGAATTGTAGCACTGAACCTGAAAGTGGTGAAGTTCATATGGTCTAAATAAAGATTAGGAAGAATACATCAGAAGTGGTAATTATGAGATAAGTAACTACTTAACCAGTAAATTATATAGAATACTTAATGAAAGTAAATAAATATGCAATAAAGAGTAATTATATGTTCAGTGACTTGGCTAAGATGAAAGAAAGAGGTACCCTGATGGAAGGAGGAATATGCAAAAGGATCAAGAATACGAGGGAGGATGTAAGCTTACAGGGAAGAGAGACTAAACATCTAGGAAATTGAAAGAATTCTTGAAAAACAAGGAACCCACAGGAAGATTTTCACAGTTCATCCAAGTAGAGAGAGGGATTGCTCTAAATCTGGATAAACATTTCCTCTTCTGAGTTTCTGCAGGGATACAAAACAGGGTGTACTTGTTATTATTGAGTATTTGATGATGTTCATACTGGAGGGAACAAATTTGCTTTCAATAGTCTAAGAATTCTTGTGACCCTGGGGTTCAGAACAGTGGAGTTGAAGACCTAAGACAATGGTTAGTTTAAATAATCTTGGGAGTGGAAATGTGACTACAGCAGGATGATCAAGTAAGTGTTCCAGGGGTTTCATGAGACTGAGGATCATGAATGTATAATGGCACCAATGGGTGCTTCTTAATTTAAAAATATGGAGTTGAGAAAACTGGATAAAGGAGAGGCCATGTTGTTTGGTGGCTCAAGAAAACTCTGGAACTGGGTTGCCTGAGTTGGAATGTAGTTCTGCCATTTGAAGCTGTGCAAACACAGCCAAATTCACCTCCCTTTGACTGTTGGTTTCCTCAGCTATAAAATTGAGGTAATAACAATACCTGCTTTATGATGATGAATAAATTAACATAGGTTAAACCTTTAGAGAAACAGATGATATTTGGTACACATTTAATTGAAAGTATCTATTATTTTGAGGGTTGCCTTTTGTCTATGTAAAAAGATATACTTTCAGATATGTGTTATTATAATAAGCAGCATAACTTAGCTTCAAGAATTTTTGGAAACAAGTTTGAAATACAATAAACAAAATTCTCTTGAAAGATTTCTAACCTGATTTTATAGATCAAGGAGTTTCATTTAAGTGCTGAATGGAATCGCAGTGACAAATCAATAAGTCAACAACTAAACCTACCACGTGATAGCAGATAGTATAGGTAACCAATAAACAAACACTGCTGTTGGCCCCTGCTTTTTGCAATGAATTGTCTAGATACCAGACCCAAAATCATTCTGACTCATATCCTGTACCTCCTCATTTTTCTGAAGTCTCTGAAATTCGCCATTTTTTAAAATGAGTTTTCTTTATAGAGATCTGTCTTTTAGTTCTAAGAGGTTCAGCATTCTGCCGCCAAACATAAATATGCACATCAATTTAATGCTCAGGAAAATTACTTCTTGAAATTATCTTTCAATCCACCAGAAAGTTCTAACAATACCTGGGTGGAGTTTAAGAATTATATGAACTGAAGACAGGCTTTAGTCCCTTATGCCAATGCTTTCCTATATGGTTGTGGTCAGAAGGGAATTTGTTAACATTTATTTATTCTAATGGAAAAATAGAGGTTTTATGGTTTTAGATACCTTCATAAAACACATCAATTGGTACAAATGCAGTTTAGAACATTATGGAAAGGCAAGTATAGTTTCAGATGTATCGTGAATAGACTATGTGATATGACAGTCCAATATTTGTAAGAATATCCTTATATTTTCTCTGTGCAATAGATAATAGCATTATACTTCATTTCCATCTGATCTGACCTTAGATTTTTGACTTGATAATGAATTTTCTACTCAACTTCTCAAGCATAGAAAATGAAGTCATTAAAAACTGCCTTATAGAGTCATACTACCCTACTTTACAGAATGGTAGTGAGTGTTAAATAAGTAACTATATGTAAAACCTTCAGGAACTGATTTTGGAAACCTACCACTTAAAAATATTTCTCCAAAATACATCATGGACATCAATAAGAATCACTAACATGTGAATACAGTTTTTATATGTGAAACAAACAGATTAGTAGTTAATTTTGTATGTACATCAGTTATCACCCTAGAGCACATTAAAGAAAGATCATTTCAGTCTTAAAAATGGAAGAGTAACTCCAGAATGGAACAGTGATTACAAAAGGCCCAACAGGCAATCGTTGACGTCATGCAGATTTATTATTGTATTGTGTACATTTAGGTCAAAGAGCATGCACATGTTGAAGTGTTACAGTCTATCTTTTTATTTATTGTTATTCTTTAAAGCTTTGTGCCAGGACACCCTACTACTGAGCGACTCAGTTAGACATATGTGTGCCCTGGCTTGATGAACACGTGGGTGCACACTCTGTGTTTTCTGGTGAGCTCTGTAGATTTACCTGTTTTCCCACGTGTGCTGTACTTGGTGCAGTGCTTCGCTTGTAATGGCTCACATTGATCTCTTGATTCTGTGGTTAATTAAGATGTATTTTGCAGCACAGCCCACGGATTCCAAGGCTCAGAGGATTAGTCGATAGTTTTCTGCGGCTCTTCCATTAGCAGGGCAAACTATCTTAAAGACACAGTCTGTTTTTGTTAGTGTGTATTTTCTTATATTTCGAGAGGATGCATTTAGCAGTCAGAGATAGGGAGAGGTGGGCAGCTCTGGCAACCCAGAAACATTAATGGTTGCAAGATCAGATCACAGCATTGAACTCTGAGAAAACTGGGACAGAATCAACCTGTCTGAACCTATATACTCATCTGTCAAAAGAAGACATCTCATGTTGCCAGCATCATAGTATTATTATAAGTATCACATTCTTTAGAGTAAGATAAAGTGGTTTGAAATTTATGAAGCATTATATATGAGCTTTGGAATAGGCACCAATCAGTGAAATTTTCAGAATATTATTTTAAAATACACACAGAAGGAGAATGAGGCAAATGATGAGAAGTAAAAGGAAGAAGTGAGAAGCTAGCAATTGCAGTTGAAGGCTTGAGGGGAGGACAATGCAGGGGAGTAAGAGAGTAAAAAGCTGAGGTATTAACTGGAAACTAAAAGAGGGTTACGTGTAGGGAAATAGAAGGAAAGAGGCAGGATAGAAAGTATGTGATGTAAAAGAAGCAAGGGTGCTTACTCTGAACAAGTCCAATACATTTGGACAATTGTGCTACTGACATTTAAGCTATTTCTTTGCCAAAGTACTACTAATGTCTGTCCTTGCTCGTGCAGGTTCACAAAGATCATGTTGATGTCTTAGCAGAATGAATATACCCATATTTTTCTAAAATCTCCTGGTTAAATATAACACTGTTACTTCAGTGGACAGTTCAGGTCTCATGACTATAAACCTCTTATGGAAGAATTTACTTGGCCAATAGTCTTATCACCATAAACCTTCAAAGGATCTGGCAGATGGTGCTTGCCATTGCCATGTTTTTCTACACTACGTTTGTATGTTTCTGGAAAGGAGAAAGCCCTGTACTCAGCAGCTGAGCTATTGCATCTAGATTAAAGAAATAGGATAATGGAGTTTGGGTAATTTGTCAAGGAAATATTTGGTTCTTAAGAGCTGACCTATGCAAAGAATCAGACACATTCTGTCTGGTCAGTATGTAGGCATGAAAAAAAGAAAAGAACGATTGACTTATTTCACTGACCACATTTAAGAGAATTATTTCAGAGAGGTAGGGAAATGCACATGTAACTAGCTGTGTAGCTGAGACCCAAATGTATAGGAAGATGGATTTCCTATGTTGTTTGATGAATGTATTTCAGTCCTTACTATTAAAACTAAAACTAAAACACATAGTGAAGATGTGAGAAACTGGTTTCAGATAACTGTCAGGTAAATTTTTCCACCATTTCTTAAAATTAAAAAAATGATTAAATGCCAGGTTTTGTTGTTAATGAGTAATTTGGGGGAAATATATATTTTTTTACTTTAGTCCTTAAGTAAATAAATAAATCAGGTGATTTTTGAAAAATAATTTCTTTACTATAATTTCACACCTATTGTGGGTACTGAGGAATCATGTTAATGATGACATTATGATCCCTTATGGATATAACACATCTACTCTTGGGATTACTGCATTTGCTGGTATAATCTAAATTAACTCTTCAGAATCACATATGGAAATTCCCAAATGGCTGTCAGCAAAATAAAAGGTGAATGGTTTACTCTTCCATAAGAACTTACCTGCCCCTTTCCCCAAATTATTTTTCCTGAAGGGCATTAAGTCTGTTTTGCCTAAATCTCAACAGAATGCAATTCAAGGATAGATTCTTAATAGGACAATAGAAAAAATAATTTATAACACTGTGTGTTTCTCCTGAACTGTATCAGATATTTTGAATTTCATAATTTAACTTTCCAAGTTCTAAAGATGTGTTAATAACTCAAAAGCTTAAAGTGTCAAGGGACAGTTTAAGCTTTCACCAAGTCTGGAACTTGAAGCACATGGAGGGAGCTGGGTGTATGGAAGCTAGTCACTGGTCTACCACCTAGCAACCACAGTTCAGTGTGAATTCACAGTTCCCCATTTATTTCTATGAACTCTAAAATCCTTATGAGAGTTGGAAAGGAGGAATATTCAAGAATTTGAGAATTAAAGAAGGTCTCAAAAATAAATTATGAGAATATCAAGTGTAACTTTTTAAAGTGTAATTATCCTTAATTCTTCCCTCTTCCCAACCCTCGGTAATTTCTGCATAGGATTTAAACCAAAGTGACAAGTGGATAGCAAATATTAACATCATTAGTAAGTAGAAAAGCTGTGATTTAAATCTATATTTAACTTCCAAATCCATCCCTTCCTCTGTACGTGCCACACTCAGACACGTGCCTTGCTCAGGACTTTGTTCCTCTCCCAATCACAGTCCTAATACTCAGCTTACTTCTCTGTGTATGAGCCCCAGAAGCCTTAGTTGAAGAGTATTTTGCTGCCAACTTTGAGTTACTGTTCCTTCTTCTCCATGAATACATCGTGCCCTTTTGGTGTAGAAGTTTTGGGCCTCTGGGATACTGGACTACTTTTATTTTCTGGAGATCAGACAGTTTTGTAAACCTATGACTCTTGCTCTTGGGGAGTTCAGTGTTAGCTTTCTGGAGGATTCCAAATCTTACTTTTGTGGAAGCGGAGCACTGGGTCACATTTAAAAACATACTTCCTAGAGAGAAGTTGTGTGTCTTTCAAATCCCACAGGCCTCTCTACACTTAGACTGAGAAAGAAGCTGCTAATGGAGTTTAAAAGGTTACCTTCATTAACTGAAAATAAATTCAAGCAAATGGCCTTCCTTCAAAGAAGGCACATTCAGAATGGGCATTGTTAAATGAAATGAAAGACAGATTAGTTTCTGCAATGTTTTCCTAGTATGTTTTTCCCACTCCTGTTCATATATGTCTGCCACCTCTGAGTCTTCCCTGGAACCTGGTTAGTCTTCAGGGCCCTGGTAATGTTCGAAGGTGAGCTCAGATCAATTTCCTGCATCTTTCCTGCCATGGTAAATCATTTATTGGGATGAATGTTTTACAAAGCCAGGCAAGAGGAAAACTCATGAAAAATAAATATGATAAAATACCCTCTGCTGTCTTGCAGCAGTCTTAGTAGAGGATCCGTCATGTTTCAACTCTGTGGTACTGAAGCAGGGGAAGCATTTCTTTCCTCTCATTTGGTCTCTCTGTGGCCAGCTGAACTCAATTAACATGAGACGCCACTAAGGTCAAGAGGGTGCATTTTATTTCCTCACATATTGTGTGATTCACTCTATTTTATTCCTTTTGGTCTGATCCAACAAACCATAGGGGCAGTGAGTTGTCACAATAGGGAGTGGACCAGGCTAGGTGGATGGATTCATGTTTACTTATTCTTACAGCAAAAAACAAACAAACAAGCAAACAGTGAATAAACAAAGGAAGCAAGGAAAATACTTCACTAGGTGGATCAAGCAAGCCTTATTTCAAAGAATTGGCAGAATAATATGCATGTTTTGTACATTCACATTTAAATGTTCTTTAAAAATAACTGATTTCAACCAGTGGGCAAAGGTATAAGAATTGGTTTTCTAATAATAAAGCTATTTTGCAACTGAATATTTCAATTAATATCCCCTGGGCTTATAATGTGGCATAATAGCCATTAAAATAAAGCAAGCCAAAGCTTCTTGTGAAAAGCAGCGGTGATAACCAGGTCCCTGATTACCTTAGCACTGCTTGCCTTTGCTCTTGCCTTTGCTGCACACTCATGCTTCTGCTGCCAGCAGATAAAATGACAATGAAGGTACTAAATTATATACCTCTGTTATATGCTGACATATATAATCTGATTTATTTTAATCCTCATGGTTACCTGTAGAAATTGGTAGAATTTTTTCCCATTTAACTGATAAAGAAACTGAGACTAAGGGGTGGAGCTTGGTGCTGGAGTGCTTGGCTAACATGAGAATGGCCCTCGGTTGGGTTCCCAGCACTGCAAACACACACACACACACACACACACATACACACACACACACACAGGAGCCTTAATAATGTGCTGAAAATTATGTAATTAATGAGGGTGATCGAGTCCTCACATTGAGTCAGTCTGAAATTTGGATGATGCCTTGTAGACATTCTGAGTCTGGTCAGGTAAAGGTAGAAAATGTGTCCGACTAAGGTAGAGAAAGGCACATCAGTTATGTGAGGGGACAAACAGGATTGGAGACAATCAGAGTGAATGACAGAGTGGAACAGCAAGCACACTGATCCTTCCGTGTTACACCAAAGAAGAGTTAATCACAGGAAACGCCTCCTAAATTTCTTGTGTAGATAATACCTTGACATGGTTGTACCATCTTGACTGGTTTTTGATTAAATCTCTCCAGAGTCCTCCTTTGGGAATTTGTGCAGTTTCTTTGATGATGTCTTTTGTCAAGAGAAGGAACTCAGAATATTTCTGATTATCATTTCATTCCCAGAAGCATTTAGTAGATTTGAATTAATAACTCTTTTCTATACCTCCACTCCTTCACCCCACCCAGTCCATCTGCTACACTGCCATTTATTAATCTAAGGTGAACTTTGCATTCATCAAATCATTACTGATTCAAGAATACCAATGGTTCACACTGATTTTCAAGGCTTTTGGAAATAATTTCATGTTTTATCTGTCTGATCACATTTCTAACTCCTCCCCCAGCACGTATACTCTTTGCAGAGGCCATGCTCTTAGCATTTACATGAGGCACATCTCCACCTGGTCACCTTTGTTTAATATTCTGTTATTCTGGAATTTTTTGTCATCCCTGATCTGTAATCATAATATATATAAAATATTAAATATATTTTAATTCTTAGAAAATGCAGAACTACAAAGCACTATTAAATATAGTTCTCATAGTCTCAAAAACCAAAGAAACTATTGCTAGGTTTTTTAAATAAATATTTTTGTGTATTTTGTTCAGTTATGCACATATAGTCTTATAAATGTAAGCCATATTTTATAAAAAGCTTTCCACCTTTTTATTGATATGAGAGGCACTTTTCCATATTATTTTAAAAAATTGAGTTCTTCAATTCAATAACATTCCATGATACTTAATTTATGAAAGCAAATACTGTCAGTTTGAGTTGTCCCCTAATTTTCTTGTAATTAATAATCTTACAATAAATATATTTAAATATATGTGAATATTTTTGTGTATTTTTGACTTTTTTTGGGGAGTGGGGTGGTGCTCAGTGCACTTTACATGTTAGGCTATACCACTGAGCTCTGCATCTTTGATTCTATCCTTAAGATAGGATTTTAGGTGTGCAAATATTGTTTCTAATTTGCAGATTACAATATTTTCTAATTAGAACACTTCCAAAACTCTTCATATAAGTATTATTGACAGATTTTTTTCCAGAAAAATAAATTCACTTTCTATTCACATAAAGAAACTTAAAATGTTATTTTTAAAGTTTTAAACCTATATTTCTAAGTTGTCTCTCTTTTTTGTGCGATTTCATTTTTATGAACTTTGTCTATTTTGTTGCTTCTAAGAAAGAACCTATTTAA
Source organism: Sciurus vulgaris (assembly GCF_902686455.1). Lineage (NCBI taxonomy): Eukaryota > Metazoa > Chordata > Mammalia > Rodentia > Sciuridae > Sciurus > Sciurus vulgaris. The sequence goes on along the minus strand of NC_136470.1, from coordinate 68,254,573 downwards.
AAGAGTAAAAGAGAAGATCAAAATTACCTAGTGTTTGTGCTTCCCATATCTTCTAAAATTATATTTTTTTAAAATTAAAATAATGGTAAGCCTAATTAAAAACTTGCTTTTAATCTGTCAGTGTCCTGGCAGCTTTGAAAAAGAAAATGGAAAGAAACTAAGCCATACATAGAGGGATCATTGCCACTTTTCTGTTTACCAAAGATCTTGGATCTCTGAGCCAGGGACTTGGACTTGGACATGAAGGGGTAGTGAATTCAACATTTTATCTTTCCTTTTTTCCTTTAGGTAGGAAGATGGGTTTAATATAAAACATGGGTAGGCTTCCATCTATTTTTTAAAATCTCATTCTAGTCCCTGGCCAAAAAGATTTTCTTCTAATTTTAGTTGTCTCTAAGAATATAGGACTGGTATTTTTCATTGGAAGCCCAACCAAATGCTTGTTTGCCCACTGAAGTGATTCCCAGCAAAGCTAGATCAGGGATCAGTTGTTCATTTTAATGTTTGAGTACAACCAATTCAACGATAGGCTTTCCTATGTGTTTATAAAAATATTGTTTTTTTTTTTTTTTAGCAAGATGTGAAATGACAATTGCCCTGAGGACTTTCAATTTGGATGTTGGTAGATGACATATTTATGGTTGAGAAGGTAGAGTCTAAATATCAGCTGAACTATTACAGACTTGTCGAAATTGAAGAGGATTATGTTTTAACCTTTCTGAGCCTCAGTTTTCTCAACTGTAAACCTTCAGAGGTTTTAATAAAATGAAATCATGTGCACTAAGCTCAGAACTTTGGATTCTTTCCTATCTTCCTTTTTTAGTGCATTTTAATTATATAGAATAATGCATTTTGTGGTGGCATATCTTTCTTTAGTATCCAACCTTATCCTTGAAATCTGGATTTAAGTACTTGTCTAATTTTGTGAATGGGGAATCCTTGTGCTATGAGCTTCTTTCTTTCCTACATGCATGTATCTTTAGACCCAGGATGTGATTGGCATCAGAACATCATAGAACACATATTAAATAATGTTTTGCACTGTTGGTGGAGAAATACATTTTTCATCTTAAGTCTGTAGTAGACTCTAAGTTTGATCATGATAAGTAAAAAGTAGAAAATCATCGAAGATGTTGAACAAGCCAGTTACACAGAGGAACACCCACTGATATATGGCATTTTTCTTCCAACAGGCTGTACCTGCTTCAATCTCATGTGTAGCTTTACCTTAGACAGAGAGGTCTTGAGTCAGTCTGTGACAGATTTGGCTCAGTGTTCCCCATGCTTGCAAAGCCAGTGTGCAAAACTAATGCTCAGGCACCCAGCCATTGCACATCTCCTTCAGGCAGCTGTTAAGAGTGATGTTGCAAGACACATTGTGAGAAATGAAGGCGTCACATCTGTTTGGGAAGATTTCCTCTAATTTTCAAATGGTAATATACTTTTCAAATTTCCCAACTTTCAGGGAAGTTTCCCAAGCATATTATATATATTGATCCAAGGTGAAAAGGGTATCCACTTCATCCCTAGTTAATTTCACAAAGTGTATTTGGTAACTAGCTAGCATTTCTTTTATCCAGTGAGAAAGGCTTAATATCTTTCCATGTGATTTGTGCTGAGTTTCCATTTCTTACCCTTTAATTTGAAAAACAAAGCTGTCTATAGTATGCCGTTAAACAGATCCCGATAGCATATGGTTTTATTTTTTTACATTAATTCAGATCTTTTGAAAACAGTCAATGCATGGTACTTATGTGAGATCTTTGCTGTACCCTTATACTTCATATCGTTTGCTTCTTGTCTTTAGAGTCCTTGCCTGTTATACAAATGTATAACTTTATTAATACCTGGAAGCATTAAATTCAAAACAAAATAGTCATCAAACTGATACTGCCAGTTATTGGTGACAAGTTCTGCTTCCTCAAATGTTGAAGTTTGAACATCAGAGAAGTGCCAGCAACAAGTAAGTATACAAAGCAAGTTTTATTTAAAAAATAGTAACCTAGACTTCTCCTGGGAGGGAGAAGGGGCCATAGTTGGTGTCTTGGTATCCCAAGAAGTGAGGGTGTCCTGTCCCTTTTATGCATTTTTAGTCTTTCTTTGTTCTCCTGCCCACTTCCCCCTTATCTCTCTCCTTCCTGCATATGTGACTAGGCCCAGGAGATGCTGGTGGGATGGACAAAAGGTGAGAAGCAGGTGGGCTGGAAGGACCAGGTGGAGTGATCAGGGCAGGAAGGGAGTGGGGCAGGAAGGAATTGGCAGTCCAGAGGGCATTAATTAGCAACTCCCTTTCTGTTCAGGGGGTGCTTCATTAACAATCTTCTGGGAGGGACATTATAGGCAGGTAATCTTGGTAATCAAAGCACTCTGGAGGCATTAACATTCCAATCTCCCAAGGATGGTCTCCAATTTCCTGGACCCAAACTGACCTTCATTTTCTTCCTCAGATCGATTGTTGTCTATCTACACTGACTGCCTGTCTTTAATTCTTGCTTTAAGACAATGAACTAGCCACTCTCTATATCACTTTCTTATTGGATAGAACCTTCCAAAATTGTTTTCTATTTTGTGTCAGTGTTTTCCATAGGATCATAATTAGAAATTCTGAGGAGGTGGTATCTTCTCAGTCAATTACCATGGAATTTGCACAAAATATACTGATGCCCAAGGCATGTTCTTAGAGTTGATTGATACCAAATAAGTTAAGTTACAATAAATACTTTGTGAAGTTTCAAAAATTGAGTTCCTTTTGCTTTCCTTCACTTTAAAAACCAAAGTGTTGAGAACATTGACTGGGGTATAGAAGTTGAAAACTTGATTGATGACACAAACTAATTATCCTCCCTTGCTCTATTCCTATTAATGAGATGTTTACAGCAGATATCTAGAAGTTTGTCTCAGAGAGAAAACAGAATCTATTAATGAGGGGTTTTATCAAATACTTCACTCATCAATTGTTAGTAAATCATGGCAACTAAAAGCACAGTCTTGCTCAGCAGATTTTGAATTCGTCAATATGCACAATGGTGCCTGAAGGACTCTGAGTATCACCTTTGCTCATAACATTTGGTCAAACTAATTAGCTGCACCATTTTTCATAGTAGCATCCTAGGAAATATCTTATTCTGGGGCTCATATTTGTCATATTCTGTGTAAACAATGTGCACTGATCTATATTATCCCAAATAAGAGATTTCTTTAAGTTGTTCTGTGACCACTGGGTATTATTAAACGTTAATAATGATGCCTAAGGTATATTATAGTATATATTATAGAACTAGGTAATATTCTCATAAGAAGATACTTCTTCCCTCACTGATCCATTCACTGAAGAATCTCATGTTTATCTCATACAGGCTTAAAAAGGAGAACAATTTTTGAACTATGGTGTCTGGCGAATTCATAGAAAAATCCATGTCCATACATAAAAGTAATTTCCTAGCAAGTAAGTGAAAAAAATAGGACTAATATTTAAATAGCATGTGAACTCTTCAAAGTCTCTTTTTTTTTTTTTTGCTTCAGTGTGCTTTTTAACTTCTCACAATGAACAAAGGCAGAGTGATGTTCCTTGTTCCCATTATTAAGATGAGAAAACGAAGACAAAAATTGGATTATCTGGATTGAATGAATTTTTTTGTGTCATTGAATCTTTTATGATTTTGATTCTATCTACACCACTTTCCCTTAGAAAATGTACACAGAAGAATGTATAAATATGTTGGCATATAATTTTAGGTGATAATCTCTTGCCTGGGTAAGAAGTATCAGTTGACACAATAAGTTAAGCTCATTGGAATTTCAAACCTGGCTTTAAAAATGTTATTTTTCCTGCTGCATCTTGTATTCTATTTATTAACGTGACAGAGATATGTTCTTCTTATTCTCTTTCTCTCATTGTTGTGTTAAGATTTTTGTTTTTTTTTTTTAGGAAAAACACACTTCACATTTCTTCTTCCTATACAATATGCTTCTGAGCTATATAAAACTTCTGTAAATTAATTCTGCTCATTTTCTTTTCTACACAATTTCTACTAAGGTTTCTTTGCACTGTTTTACTTTCCTCGTCCCTAAGAGATGTGAAGACAGCATATGCTGATATTATGGTTTCAGACTGTACAACTTGTGGCTTTACACATCAAAGAACAGGAACTTGGTAAGCTGTGCCTTATTTTCCTGTTCTGCCACCAAAAAGCAATAAACTAATTAAATTTCTAAGTATTATTCTCATGATGCCAATGTTAACTGAGAGGGCAGAGCCCATATAGCTTATGGGGATTACTTTATGTTTCCATCAATTGTCTTTGAGCTTTGGAAAGAGAACGGAGAGGGATAAGACTTCAGTGACAGGGTATGACTCTCTTAAAACAAAATATTACACCAATGCCTATGTCTCTTGGCACTGCATTGCCTTTTTTCTTGTTTCTGTACACTTTTTTTCTGTTTGCATGTAGTACTCTGAAACAGAATAACATCTTTTTTCTATGTCATTCTTCTCAAAAATAAAACTTCATTAAAATTAATCCAGGGATTTTATATTTTAATCATTTACTCTTATTTTTATCACTAGATTTCAAACGAAGGAGAGTCTATGAATTAGAAAAGCTGCAAACCCTTTCATATGAGTACTTAAATGCAATCATTATAATTAATTTCAATACAGAGTTTGAGTATTCTGCCATTCCTCTTAGCAATTTTAGTTGAGAGATGCACAGGCCACATTTGAGTATATGTTTGTTTTATTGATAATTGATTCTCTGTTCTGCTTTTCTTTTGAGGAAGTCTAGGAAGTTAGTAGCTCTCTGCTCCCTGCAATCTGTGGCTAAGACCCTGTTTCCTCAAAGCTCATGCTAAGTGAGGAATTCCATTCTTCACCAATCCAATAGCACAGTTTGAACTATGCTCAATCCCATTGTTCTTGTTTCACCCTCTCAGTGAGGATGACAGGGCTCTCATTTCAATGGTGCCCTTGACATTTTTCTTCTCATACTTGTTGTATTCTTGCTGATTCCTTTTGACATCTCAAGGAATCATCAGTCAATACAAGCAACCCAAGGTTGTAAATGGCACCACAAGAAAGAGAACTCTTAAGGGAATTGAGGGATGAGGGCAGAAGAAAGGCATCAGCCATGAGCAAACACAATTTAGAAGAAAGGAATAGCACGAAGTGGAATCAATGGCATTTCCTTTAACCATCCTGTCTGGAAATATATCCAGGTTGGAATTTAGCCTTTTGTGTTGTTTTCCATTCATCATTCTCTCTAGGTTTTAATTTTCTATTTCTTCTCTCTCTCTCCCATTTATCCGATTTTCTGTTTCTCTTGAGTTTTCATTCTTTTTCCCCTTACTCTATCTATTGATGTGTGTACTTAAACAGATCACCCCCATTTAGTAATTCCCTATGGTCTGTTGAAATTTTACCTCATTGATAATTCTTTTGGCCTTCATAAAAGGCCCAGGAAAACATAGGAAATAATCTTATATATCTCTTATTAGTCCATATTATAAAAATTATCTCTCAGCAAAAATATATTCAAGTATGCACAGAAAGCAAGGAAGTATGCACAGTGATCAAGATCGCTGTCTATGAGTAGTAATATAGTAACAATGATTAGCATAAAATCTGTTAAAAGTCTTAAGTAGAAGGTTTTCTTTTTCTTACGTAGTAAGGTTAGTGTTGAAGTCGTTTGTCATTGGTCATCAACTCAATTATACCAAGTCAGTAACTACTTATATAATTCTTTTGGCCTTTTGGTAATGAATGTTGTTGTTTCATAGTCCCAAAATGGTTGCTTTAGCTCCAGGCATGCTATTCACAATAAAGTCAGAAAGGAGTAGTTAGAAGTGAAATGTGTTATGACACTCATCTATCCTTTCATTCAGAAAATTGGAAGCCTTTTCTGAAGTCTCCAGTAAACTGTGCATCACAGTGGCCATATCTTTGGCCATTCCTGCCTCTCCTAAACACCCTTACCATAGAAGATGACCAAAAAAAAAAAAAAAAAAGAAAGAAAGAAAGAAAGAAAGAAAAAAAGAAAATTTCTTAGCTTTCCCAGTATCTATAGTAAGGTACATGGTAGGAGCGTGAGAAAAATGAACAAGTCAGTTAGTTGTGAACAGGGTCAGCCATCTTCCTTTACTGGAAAGTCAGTACACAAAATGTGAATGCATGCATGCATATACACTAACAGGGAAAATAACAACATAAAGTAAACAAGTTACAGTCCCAAAGAAGAAACAATAGTGGTATAATATTTATGCCCAGTATTGTACCTATGGCAAAATTTTTCCTGTTTCTCATTTCTCTCCTGAAGTATGAATTTGAATTTATCACTAAATTTGGCTGTTAGTAAATGCTTAAAGGTGGAGAAAAGCTAATTATGACTTGATCAACAGATTTCTAACTTCAACTATCAGAAATTATTCTAGAATTCTTGGTTCTTGTCTGATTTCCCTGGACAACCTACGCAAAAGATGACTTTAAAATGAGTCTTATTGTCTTATTAACCTTTATCCTGCTACTGCTGGAGTTCATTCTTGGACTTTCTTCTCAGTTGAGAAGGTGAAGAGTGTAGCCTCCATATGTGGTCTTTCTCATTCCCTCACTTTAGATCCTGAGTTCTGACATATTTAGAGGCACTGGTGAAGTTATAACTCCCTAAACTGATAATGGAGAATCTGGGTAGGCATGAGGTAGTGCAGAGACCCTGGAGTCTGTTGATTACGGAGCTGGAAAAAATAGGCAGGAAAGTGTCTCTTTGAGAGCTGCTGAGGAGGCATCTGAGGAGAGTTTCCTGGGTCCTTATGTCCTTAATTGCTTTAGTTTGTGCCTTCTTTGATTCTGTAAGGAGCAAATTGATGAATTATAGGTCTGCAGTGAAGGTAATCATTTGTTAGTTGAAATAAGGTGCCTTACCTTGATTGCAGTGTTCAACATTGAATATGTTCAGTTCACCTCAGATACAGACGTGGAGAAGTAAATTATGTGAAATGTGTGTGAATTTGTAAAAGTCAAACTTACTATTGAGAGTCACAGATTGTAACATGTAAAAAGTTGAGAAAGGAGCATAATGTTTTTGTGTGCCTACTATGTGCCAAGCAAAATAACCCAGAAATTATTTTCTATCTTTATTTTTAAAAATGAGAAAATTAAAATTCACAGGGCCAAGTAATTGGCCAGAGTTCACACAAGTGGGGAGGAGGAGGAACTCAATACATTTTTCATATTGTTCCTCATTGTGTTCCATAATTGAAATGTATTCAGGTTTATTCCTCTAGCTATATGTGGATTATATAACTTTATAAAAGGAAATAGCATGGACTTTTTACATGTTCTGTAATTGCAACCCCTAGATATCCATCAGGGTAGTACTTTATTTCTTCCAAAACCTGCTGATATATTTTGTTTTCTCCTAGAGTAATTGAATATCTAAGACTCCTTCCACTGAAACCACCCCCAGCCCATGATGACACTTAAGTGAAAAGCTACACGAGATTCTTCTTGACTTTCTAACGTACAATCTGTAAACACACTTACCCTTCACTGATTATGAATTAACTGATGTAACAACTTTCTGTCACAGCTGATGAGAACCTAAAATTAGTGCTCCCAGGTGTGTTTTGTAGGCACAGAGGGCAGGTACATTCTGAGCCCTTTCCTTTTCCTGGGTGCATCTTCTTGAGTTTAGAAAATTGGTAACTTGTACATGCTGCAGAAATGCCAGGGAATCTCACGCAGCTAGGAAGAGGGGGATGCAAACAGCCACTTTGACTTTGGTGGTCCTTGGTTCACAAGACAGGTTCTATGTGTCACCAGGTGGTTCTTTGTAGGAATTCATTGTCCCGAATCTAGGGTTAGACTTAGTCTCATTCTGAGTGCTGTACCACCTAAGTGCACTGGACCCACTGTGAGATCTTGTGCTTAGAGGAAATACTCTCTGGCTTTGGAAGTTTCTCAGCAAATGTGAAATACGACATCCAATTTTATGCAGTATATTATCTTCATAAGATTAGAAGTCATAGGGTGGCAAGCCTTTCTTTGTTCAGAGCTTCTTTCTTGTCCCAGTGAAGCGAGAGCATTACTCTTGTCTGCCTCATTTGCCTCAGCCTTTACATAGAGGATTAAGTGGATTTCCCAAGATTTGGAGAACAAGTAGAGGGAAATGCTGTTTTAGAGAGATTGGATATGGTACTTGTCCTCACTGACAATGTTCTTCTTCCTTTGTTGAAGGAATTGGATTGTTCTGGAATGCTTCCATGCCTAATTTTCCCTTCCTTGAAGTGCCCAGGGATACAAGTGAACACGTATTTACCCAAATTATATGAATTGTTATTATTTCATCAACACAGTTGTTCCTCTTGACATTTGTAGAGTGCCCTTTAGTAGTTTTTTTTAAGAGGCGATGCTCATAACTTCCTAGTAAACAAGAGGAGGTTTGTACACCCTCTTCACAGGTAAGATCTTTGAAGTACAGGGTGATTAAATATGCATAGGTAGTAATGAGGCACCTGGAAAGTGTCATCCATGTGGATGTGAAATAATTTAGAAGATTGAGTCCTTCTTTCCTTGAACCTACATTTATTAAGTGTCCAATATATGCCACACATTGTTCAGGGTGCTGTGGATAAAAGATAAAAAAGATTGTAAGATACCCTACCCTCATATAGCTCAAAGATTAATAGCAGGAATCATTTAAACAATTAAGAACAGTATAGTATTCCAAGTATTGTAATAAATTGCCATGTAAGTTCAGTAATGGCTCCTTACACTGGATGTGCTTAGGGATTAATCCCTGAGCATGCCATGCAAAACCACATGTATGCATGTTTACATATATGTAAGTATATACCATTTTTTTTTTCTTGGCAGAAAGTCTAAGTACCCGTAGTATAAGGCATTATTAGGAATCAGGGTATGGTGTTAAAAAAGTCTTAAGGAGAGAGACCCAGAGACTTATAAACACTTTCTTGTTCCAATTGCTTTTCTTTCATGAAGTTTCCAAGAGAGCCATACATATGAAGGAAAAATTATCCATGGGCCCTAAAGGCAGAGCTTTCTGGTAAAACTGCCTGAATGCTTGATTTAGGACCAAACTCAAGCCAGGATGGATTCCCCCATAAAACCCAATCATACCTCCAGTCATCTATGAGTAAAGATGGTCAAACATCTTAAATTCTGGTACATCAAATGAACCATTTCTCCTTCCTTGCTATTGGAGAGAAAATTACATGGGAGATGGTGAGAGATAGCTGTCCCTTTGCCTCTTGGTGATAGGGTATAGACAAGGGGCTGGTATTTGGAAAACATCTGAACAAGCTGAAATTTAAATCATAAATAGGTTTGGTGAGAATACAGTGGCAGGGGATATTTTTGGAGAAAGGCTGATGGTAAAAGTTCCCCTGCCACCAAGTGACTTCTTCAAGTAGTGACTAAAATTTATACACACTCTCACACATATATGCATATATATCTTAATAAATATAATAGTTTTCATCCCAGGAAAAGAGATTGACAGATGACTTAGTTTTAAGTCATTGATCCTTCTATTCTAACTTGGTTATTGGATTAAGAAGACAATCATCACAGTGAGTACATGAAATAAAGTTGGGCTTAAATATAGGGAGTAGACAAGCATGCGGATTAGTGAGGGGAAGAATGGATTAAAGGGAACTAATGAATCAGTATATTAGGTTACAAGCAAAAGAAAAGGACACCAGCTAATTTCAGCAGTTAGTAGATGACCAGTCCCAGTTAGTAATAAAGGAGACTGTGCTGCAGAGAGTTCAGCTAAGGTCTGGCCAGAAGAAGTCTGCTTCAAGTGGTACCACTGATAAATGATCCCTGGGCAGTTTGTATCTTTGTCCCCCTTCACCATGTCAGGTTTACCTGACATGAATTATTGTGTTTTGAAATTCCTATGTCTTTGTTTCTCCATCTTCAGATTCAAAGTTATCTTTTCCAGAGGACTCTGGTTAATGGAGTATCTTGGATTCCAACAAAAAGAGGAGACAATGACTAAACACTTTTTGCTTTTCCATCAAGTGGAAGGGTCCTGTCTTGAATAAATGAATACATCAAGGCATGTCCTTGAAGAGAAACCAGAAAGTAGATACTGAACAGTTAGACAAACATCATAGGCATCTCCTATAGTGAGAAAGCCTTTTTTTCATTCTGAAATCTCAAATGCATTTCTCTGCTCTATGTTGACTAAACCCAGGAGCATGTGAGGAATCTCATATTCAGTGTTGGAACAGATTAGCTGTTTGACGGGCCCAATGACTCTCAAAGACATTTGGACAGATTTAAAGTATGTAAACAAATGGCAATGATAGCTACTGGAACCGCTTGATAACAGCTAAGAGTGGGTCAGCCAAGTCTACCACTGATGGAATGTGACTTTGGAAATTTCCCTCCTTTTCAAATTTCCTCAGTATTTTCATCAATAAAATACAGGGGTGTTTGTAACTGTTTGTTTGTTGCTGTTATATAAGAATTTGTACCTTCTTCATGCTAGTCAGTGTTCTGGGCGTTATATAAGGACAGCAAGCAGACCTAATCAGTTCCCTGCTTTCATAGAGCTGACATTAGACAGTTCAGTTATTGAACTTGGGGAGAACCAGATGAGGAGAGTGAGAATTAATAATTCCATTTGGAATATACTGAATTGCAGATGACTATTTTGCAACTACATAGGTGTGTCAGAGGAAAGATGAGGACTGAAAATAAAGTTTGGAGTTTTATAAGTGTCTTCTGTGGTATTTATAGCCATATAATTGAGTGAGTTTGTCCAAATTGTGAATGCAAATTGAGAAGAGAGTTGAGGAGTTAATATTGGGGTGCTCTAATATTTAAAGCATTTTTAACTCATTGAAATATGTTGAGAATAAAACTCCTATGATATAGGCGATATTATAGGAGGGAATGTGAACGTTAGGAAAAAGTGATTCAAACCTACCAAATGAACTATTGTCTTTGGAAAGGTTCTTTCAGTCAAGTGATAATGATGGGAATCCAACTGAAGGGAACTGAAGAGATAATAAAGATGATAATGTGTAAACAAAGTATACTCAACTCTTCAGGAAATATTGGTAGATGACTGGTGTTAAATGTTATTGTCACCATTGGATTTCTTCTCATTATCTGTGTATACATAATAGGGTCAAGATTCAAGTCATCAGAGAAAACAGTTCATGAGTTGAACCTATGTCATGTGCATTTCCTTTGGACCAGAGACAGAAAAGAACGAAGTTTAGTAATGCAAGGTAGGGTCTTTGTTCTCAATAAGACTTACACCATAGGAAATTATCCAGATTACAGCAGGACATTCACATATGATTTCCACAAAATTGAGTTCATGTTTCTCTCAATTTTATCTCTTGCATCCATTATGATTTTCCATTCCAAATACACCACCATCATTTTAACCATCATTCTTTCTCATTCTCTGTTTTTTTATCCTCCAGTCTCTATCTCTTATGAACGATTTCTATTAAATGGATTCATATTTACAACTCTGATCATATCACCTTCTGCCAGAAAAGTCTGCACTTTTTCCTCATTGTCTACAGAATAAAGTCCAAACTACAGTGTGTAGAATTCAAGGCACACCATGATTAAGTTGTAGTCATTTCTTACTAGGCTTATTTTCCAACTTATTTTTAAGTATCTCTTGATTTAACAACACTAAATTACTATTAAATGTGTATTTCCATTTTGCATGTTACTCTTTCTTGTCCCTGAAATGGCCTCCATCCCTATGTACTTCTCTAATAAACCTTCCAGAATTCTACTTTAGAAGGAATTAGTCTATTATTCTTTTAATGAATGTAGACTGTTATCTAGTAAATTTTTTGAATGTGTGTGTAACACAGAGAAAGAGTCAGACTACATTCTAAGTTTCTAAGTTGGAGTTTAGTATTTAAGTTTTCTAGAAAACAAAGCTTCCTAGTTTGAAATTTCTGTGGCCTACAGTCCTTTATTCCAAAGTACACAGATTTCAGTGGAAGTCCAGAGAGATAACCTGTCTTGGTCACTACTCCTCTGGTACCCTGAAACCTTTCTTCCTCCCAGAAGACATTGAATTCAAATGTGAAGGCTGGCCCTTTCTCCTTTCCCCTGAAAATTAAATCTGTTAATCATAGCAACAAAGGATTCAAACAATAACAAAACCACTGAAGATGTGATATGTCACAGGCAGTTTCCCAGGTACAGAGGCATTATTCAAGATCATCTATCAGCCATTTCTGTACTTAAATAGTTCTCTGCTGTTCCACCAATGGAAGAGTTCCTCATTTCCTCTGTATGCAAGAACCACCTTTTTCTACTGCCTTCTGAGTGAACAACTTTCTCTTATTGTACTACTTTTGTGCACAGTTTAACTTTGTTTAGTTACCCAGGCTTCTAAAACACCTGTACTTTGGGGCTCATCCTGTATACAGAGTAGCCTATCAAGGTTGTGTCTCAAAACTACTTTTCTTACCAAAAGGAACTATTAAATGTAACCTGTTAGAATGTGCCTTTTTATGTCTTTATGTTTGTGTAGCACTCTCCTCTCTTTCACTAAGCAGCAGATTTCTCATCATGTAGATACGGAATCATAGCCATGTGTCCTGTGGGTAAAGCACACTGCTTGATGCATAATGGGTACTGGATAAATATGTGTTGACTGAGTAGTTGAGAATGAGTTTTCCAGGTTATTATTTCTATTTTTCCAAATAATTTTTTAAACTCATCAAAAATGCTTCTGAACATGCCTTTTAGTTATTAATAAGTACAGGCACATAATAAAACATATCAGTTTGAAAAATATTGTCTTAACAAGAGTGAGTACAAACTCATGATTCTAATGAACAGGCCATTAGATTGCATTGAGGTCAGAGTGAGGGGCATTTCTTTTGGCTCCAACATGGTGACTGATGTTTATGTTACTTTCTATTTACTGTATTTAAAGCAAAGATAATAAGAAATCTTTGGGCTTCAGGACAAATAGGTATGCAGCCTGCCCACTGTTCTCCCATGGTGTGTATGCAGTAGCCACCTCCTCCTCTCTGTTTGCTTTCCCTGAGTATACCAGGCCTCCCCTGTGGGAAAGCACTGTCTCCTTCAAATAGGCACAGTTATGAGTTCCATATATAACTCCACAGCACTTAGGTGTTCAATAGATTTTTGTTAAAGTGAATTGATTAGAATTGGAAAGTTTCTCTGAACCTCTTGGTATTGACTCTCATCTTTGTTCCATTTCAGAAATGGCTAAATCTTTCATGTTCTCCAGAGACCAAAATATATATCCAACATTTCAAAACATTTTTTTCAAACTTCAATATTGAAAACTAGAAATAAACAAATGAAGATGAACCAAATCTATAAAGATGAAATAGTGAAATATCCCTTTTTAGATGAATCAACAGAAACAATACTCTAAAGACCAAGATATTTAATCAAATAAATAAATCAAATGCTAAGTTAAATGAAAGGCCATCAAAGAGAAGTAGTTTTTCAGATCTTTAACAAGAATGAAAAATTGAACCATATGTCAAAAATAGGGGTGTTTTATCTTTTCATAAGAGAAATGTTTCTCAAAATGTGGTCTGCATGAGGAAGAGCCCAGGAAGGGAGAGCCAGCCAGCATTGAAGCAGAAGGTCTGTGCAGCTCCAGAAATGCCTTGATGGACAGGCAGATGCTCAAAGGTGAACACAGGAGCACTGTTCTTAAATGTGCCAGTGAGAGCCATGCAAATAGAAGCTGGACCAATGTATAAAATAGAATTTACTTTACTTATGCAAATAGATAACATATTTTTTAAATGTATTACTTCTCTCCTTCAAAAAAGTTAATGTACTTAGTACCATTATGATGCCTGCAGTGTGGAAGAGAGCTCATGGAATTCATTGTTGACCAAGTGGCTTTGAATCCCAGATATTTACTATTTACTACCTCACAGACAAAGGCAAATCACTTATCTTCCTAGGCTAAAATTTAACTTTGTAATGTATGAAATAAGGAGAACAGTGTATTCTTCAAAGTTGTGTTACAAGGATTCTATGACTTAACATACAGATTGTCTAGGACAGAGGTCAGGAAACTTTTTCCATTAAGGGCCAATTAGTAAATATTTTTGGATTTACTGTCCAGATCAACTCTTGTAACTATTCCACCCTGCCATTGTAGTGAAAAAATACATAAATAAACTTTTTACAAAATCTGGTGTTGACCCAAGTGTGTCCTATGGGCCATAGTTAATCCACTCATAATCTCAAATGATGGCTAGTGTGTTGATATTGCTCATAAGTAAACTAAATATAGGAAATCTCACAGCACAATGTGTACCACATAGGTGATTTTGAATAACTGAGTTAAGTCAAATATACAGTCATTCAAGAAATCAAGGAATGAATACATCCTCGTGAGTGTAATTACAATTCCTAACTTTTCTACTTAATATTTTACTACTTCATATGTCATCTTTTGCTTTTATAATGAAATCATTTGACATTTCCTACTGATGCCCAGATACAAGAAAGAAATGGTACTTATACAGTCAGAAATGTTCATAACTACTTTTGTTAAAACATTCTTAAAATAATTTGCCTTAGATACATTATTTAGAAAAGTTCAGTGCTTAAAATTGGAGGAAACCCCCTATAGAATTCTTTCCTTAATTCTATAAATGACTATGTATTAGGAGGTTTTAATATGGTTTAGTAGTAGATATTTTTTAGAAATACAATGTTAAAAAATTGAATAAATTTCCTTATTACAGAGATTCACATGACTGTTCATGTTAAAGAGTGGTGGAAGAATACATTCTGCACAGTTTCCTAAATATTATTTAACTAGGAAATTTTGCCCCATATAACTATTACCAACTTACAGAATATGGTTTTTGGAAAATAGTATTTGAGAAAACACTACTGTGTAACATAAATCAAATTTTTACAATTGAAATAAATTATATGAATGGACTACTAAGACAAGGAACTTAACAAACCAAAGGAAAAAAATTCTGACAAATTTTTGTAAAAATCGCTTAATTTTTCATCCAGTCTTCTTTAATTTACTCTATAACTATTTATTGTTTATTCTGTTCAAGACATTCTGTTATACTTTTTAAAAAGTCAGAGGTAACTATATGAATAGAACATTTAAATATTCTAAAGTAAATGGCTAAAATCTCAAGTTCATTGTCTCATATCTATAAAAATCTTTCTGAGTTACATGGGAAGATAAACTTTTATTTCCAAAAGGAACTTCAAAGTTATATGAAGATAAAAGAGGAGCTACAGTCAGTGAACTGGAGTAATATTTAGCAATAACCTGCCAGAGAGCTCATCTGAATTAGAAAGAACTCTGATAACTGATCTATTACAGTTTAGGTCCATAGAAGCTTGAAATAGGGTTGAAGCAGGATAGTTGAAGCTAATACTCATGCATTTGACTCATTTGCAAAGTTCCATAATGAATTTTGTTTAAGCAGAAATTATGAAGATGAATCATTTTCAGGCAATCCTCTGGGTATCTAAGGGCATGATGCTCTTTTGACTGATCTCAGAGTAATATCAGAAAATGCAAAGAAACAGTTTCAACTAAACATTTACTATAAATTCAGCATCACCAATCACCAGTAGTTCTAATCTAGGGCTTTTCTATGATACTAGTGCCAGAAGGAGCACAAACTGTTTTATGAGTATTATGAGAGGAAAAACTACCTTCTTTGTATTTCCTCCCACCTCTCAACACACACACACACACACACACACACACACACACACACACAGACTCATACACATGCAGAAGTTTACTTTTCAGAATTTGTTTTAGCACAAATATTTTCTCTACTGCAATCTTGTTCTTTCTTGTAGAGAATTATCCTGGAAGAATACTTTTTTTATATGAGCAGTAAGACAAGAATTTGAATCTATGGAGTCTTGTGATAAATTATATACGTTTAGTGATTTCATTATACATAATTATATGTTGAGTATATTTAGTAGTCTGTGTTTCTACAGTGTTTGATCTCGAGTCCACTTGAGGTATTCAATTACAGCTTTTCAAGGTAAACTAGAATTGGCAACTAAGATAACCCTACTCATACTTAAATAGCATTGAACCATTCTTTGACTAATGTGAGTTACAGAAAAACAATACTGAAATGTACCTGTGCCAAAATACTAATGGGTGATCTGGGTTAATTAAGTAGTTGCAAGACAGGTATGGTGAAGCTGTGCAATTGCCTCATGTTGCATAATATAATTTCTCAAAGTTTGAGGCAATATAGAGACCACTCAATTTCAGATATTAGAAATTTCTAAATATTCCCAGGAATATAATTGAATAGGACTGGTAGAGTGTGAAACTTGACATTAACACTTAAAATTCTGGGCTCTGTGGTATGACCTTTGTGGGGTTTAGGGAGGACCTTCTATCCAACTCTTTTTGACTACTTCAAAATGACTTAAACACAGGCAAGAGATGGGTTACATCTGAAAGAACAAATGACTGAATCTAGACAGGCTATTTTCACTTTTCTCTAGTTTGGTAAATAAGTAGTATCATTCTAGAATCTATCATTATCAATATTAGTCCCGGATAGTAAATGTAAATGGTTGAAGTCAGAGCACATAGTTCTCATTAATTTTCTAGTCTCTAAGCCTTGAAAAGTGAATAGCTGTGGTGGTCACATTTTGTTTTATGGGATGTAGAGAAATAAAGGAGAATAAACATTGAGAAATATCTATGAAAGAGCCTGAAATGAATTGATGGAATTAATGACAGAAATACAAAATGAATTGTGAAAAGAAAAGTAAATCTGAAAAAGCCCAGCAAAGCCAGTATAATTAAATGGTAGCCATGATATCATTTAATTATTTCCCCCAAACAGCAATATCATTATATATGACCAAGAAATAACTTTGCTGTATTTATTTGGCAAAGTAGCAAAAAATGAATTGGAACTTACATTATCAATTGCAGAAATGGCATGGCTGTGAATTGGAAGTAATTTGAAATTACACCTAATAGAACAAAGCACACTCCAAATTAATGTATAGTGCTACCAGGAAATAAATGGATTCTTTACTCTTAAGTCTTTTGTCTTAAAGAAAACCTTTAGTAACGAAAGCCAAATAATTGTCCTTAAGACCATGAAATGAATCAAAGCAGCCATAAATGGCATTCATGATTACAAGAAAAAGGTTTTCTTCCTTTGAATTATTCCACTTTTATGCAGTGCAGGCAGAGTCCTATTGTATGACATAGAGCCTTTCAGATTGTTTTCTCATGTAACTCTGACATAACTATTTGACTCTGTCTAGTTTCATCTTTTCCACTTCTGCTGCTTTTTTGGACCCCCACTTCCCAAGGCTGCTCCTTGAAGAACTGCTTCCTATTGTAGAAAGATGTGCATAAGCTAGGACTTGTAAACAAAGAACTGGTATTAGTCAATTCACTAAAGAGGGTCCTTTCTGAAGTTACCCCATGAAGGATAATAATTTGTTAGCTTAACTAAGACCTGCTTCCTTCCTGAAAAATGTCATTCTGAAAAAATATTGATTGAAGGTGAACCCCTGCTAGGTAATATATGTGCAATTTATACATCCTTGAGTATATTCAAGTGTGCCATCTCTTTTGATAGTCAGTAATTAGTGCAATAAACAAAAAAGCAGTCATTTTAAATAAACAGATGTTTTTAGTTGACAGTGGAGGCATAATTCACGAGTATGCTAATAATAATTTCTGAGTTAGGGGATATTATCCCAAACTGGAGCAGAATATGTACATTTATATTCTGAATTACTTAGCTGTTCCAAAACAGAGTTTTGTCCATGTGGTTCCCTATATACAAAATGCTATTTATTCTCTCCATGTATTCAAACAAATCATAATTCAAAGCAATCATAGGTTCTATGTTCTGGTTAAAATTTCTAGGAGATATATATTTCTTGCCTTTTTGATCATTTTATTCATGGCTAGTAAGTAGAAAATATCTTATTTTTCAACTGCATCTATTTAGAAGTGTTGCTTTTTATGGGAAGCCTAACATGGCTTAGTTTTTGGTACACTGAGGTAGTTCTGTTAGCTTACCTTTCAGGGATGCCACAAACCTTCAATCCCTGTCCTGTCTTCCTCTTTGGGTGCTGTGTTCAAAGTTCTAGTCTTGCTAATTCTAATCTTCTGTTCTTAGTTTCTGATCTTTTCCTTTGCTTCAAATTTATCCTTTGTTAATTATGTTGTTTTCCATTGGTAAGCTTTTTTTTTTTTTAAATCTAGGACTATTAACCAAACAAATTGAACTCCATCACATGTTCCAGGAGAGATGAGCCAGTCCTTTTCTCTTGGTCAGTATTGTGTGGTAGCTATTGTGGATCAAAATACAACAGAATTTAGATTTAGAACATAAGGGTCGGAATGTCAGTTTTAATTTTTATTATGTGTGCACACTTTGAAGTCATTTTCTGTGTGACCCTGTGTTGTTCTCTAAGCCTGTATCTCACCTCGGTATTCTATGTACAGGATCCCTTTGTAAATAGCATTTACTGAAAATAATATGGTGATATGTTTTCATGATATTTTAGGTACATTTTGCATTTTGTGTAAATCCACTTGAGAGGTAGTATCTTACAAGTGCAGGTGGCACAGAGGAAAGAAGTTACTAAGAGCATATGGAATCATATAGGGATTTAAATGGAATATGGTGATGATTCTTAGTATGAAGGTTAGAGTGAATAGTCAGCTATTTGGTCATATAAAGTATAGAACATACAAAGTAGATAATGAACTCAAGGCAGGTTTCAGCCAGTGTGTGTGCCTTTGAGTTAGCAACTATACATATACCTAAGAAAGCGCAATCTAGTTGGTAGGCCTTGGTAGCAATACTAAACACATTCTGATAACACTTGAAATCATATTGACAACAACTTGATAATGTGATGTTTTTCAAGGAAGCTCAAAAAGGTCATTATCTCTATGGAAGAATACCTAGTAAGGAACTGAGTAAAGTGAATTTCCGGGTCAAGAAGTCTGTGAAGGAGTCATGTAATTCATCTGAGCTCAAGTTGTATGTTCAGTTTCCTAGAAAGCCAAAGCAGAATCCTAATTGTATAGATTAGGCTGACTTGAAAAGATGTTCTAATATTTCACTAAACATGATTATTATTTCCTGTGCATAACTAGGCCAGAGTTTCTGGGTCTGAATCCAACATTGTCTCCCTGAGAAACTATAAGGTGGCTTATAAGGAAGTGCATTTTTTGTCTGTGCCCTCTCATCACCTTTGAAATATCAAAAATGGAACTTGACATCATATTATTTCCATCTTTCAAGAGCTTATCTTCCCTTCAGATCATGGGTTCTTAAGGCTAGGCATAAATTTGCATTCAGGTATTTATCTTTGGTATTTAAGATAATCCTTGCACAGGTACACAAGACATATTTATTGATTAAATGAAGTATGAACTACTGAAGTTGTATCCCAGGTCCACAAGATATAACTCTAAAAACTGTCTCTTCTAAAAATATGTGACTTTGTCATATTGCTAGCTAGGGTTAAAGATAGAATGATTTGATGTGTGTGACAGGTTGGGTTAGGATGAGGTAAAGGTTCATATGTCTTCTTCACCCTCCTCAGTTTTGCTTTGAAACACGAAAACCAAAATCCCCATCCCAGTAAAGGGCATAGTGCCACACTCCTTGGTGCCAGGATAGTGATGCCAAGCATATAACAACCTACCAATGAAAGATCTTTCTTGTTCTGTGAGATGTCTTTTGAATGTAAGTATTTCCACTGTAGCACACCCCCCCAAAAAAAAGGGAAAGAAAAAAAAAAAAAAA
This sequence comes from Sciurus vulgaris, assembly GCF_902686455.1. Classification (NCBI taxonomy): domain Eukaryota; kingdom Metazoa; phylum Chordata; class Mammalia; order Rodentia; family Sciuridae; genus Sciurus; species Sciurus vulgaris. The sequence goes on along the minus strand of NC_136470.1, from coordinate 68,234,752 downwards.
ACCTGATCAGAAAGTAAAAAAAAAAAAAAAAAAAAAAAAAATTGGTTTGTATGGTCTTTTCCCTAGCATCTGATTGTTCCACTGAAAACCTTAATGAATAAGAGAGACTAAAAAACATTACTTCTCATGGATATTGTGTGAACTGGAATCACATTGGTTTACAGTGATTCTGTCAGTTTTTTAAACAATTAGAAAACACTCAGCTGAGGAAAGTGTTAGTGGCTGCTTTTGTGTGGAGACAACTTGGATTAGTCATGCAATTGATGATCTTGAACTATCCAGGAGCCAGGGACTGCACTGCTGGACACACAGAGAAATAATTTCCCTCAAATAACTTTCAAAAATGAATAAGTTTTTGATTTTTTTTTCCTTTAAATTCAAAGTTAGGGACTTTTCTGAAGTAGGACTTTTTTCTTTTTCTTTTCTTTTTTTTTTTTTTTTTGCTTTTTTTTTTTTTTTTTGCTTAATCTTCACACCCTCCTATTTCAGAGTGCTGAATTACCAAGTAAGCCAAGAGAAGATTATACTAAAAATGAGACTTTCAGAATTGTGAACTTATTCAACAGAGATTTTACAGGAACCTCAGGGGATTTTATTCAAAACTTAACTTGAATAATTTTCAATAATACTTTCTGGTTTTGGAAAACTACCTCTCAAAGTTCCTTTTTTCTTCTTCATTAACATGTATAAAGATTACTTAACTTCTATAACAGAAAGGATAGTAGAGTTAAAAGGGAATCTTGGCAATCTAAATCCATGACTGCTCTTTGTTTGAGTTTATGAAAAGACTTAAGATAATGGTTGTTTTGGGGAAAGTATGTTCAAGCATAGAATTGTACAAAATTCATCCATTCAGCAAAAATGTGTTGAATGCCTTTGCTGTATGGGGCTTGTTGGACTTTGCAGACACTTTGGAAGTAACTTGAAATAGAGCTGATCATTTCCACATTGTGATTTTTCTCAAGAAGAGTTCAAAACCTTGTGTGTAGACAAAGGCAACTGCAGCATTATCTAAGGTTGATGAGACAGAATATGTGGGAGAATGAAAAAATGATGGCTTCCAAAATGGGAGTGTGCATAATGAAAATGATCATTGCTAGTTCTAGAATGTTCTTCCAGACATATGCATGGCTCTTCCTCCCTTCATCCTTGGCTACCCCTGAAGACACTTTGCAGGTAACCCACTCTAAAACAGCACCCCCCACACATTTTTCTATCCCCATATGTAACTTGTTTATGCAACACCTCAATAACATTTATAATTATATATTTGTTTATCTTTCACCACTAAAACATAAGCAAAGCTTCTTGAGGTCAGGATCTTGATCAGTTTTGTTCATCTCTACATTTCTTATGCTTGGATCAGTGATTGGTAGGTAATAAAGCAAAGTGAATATTTACCAAATGCAAGTATTTATTTCAAGATCAGAAGTAAGCAATCCTAAGATACCTTCCCAAAAAAGTGGGGAAGAGCTGAATTCTGACTAGAGGAAACAGTACTAAAAGGACAACTAACAGGACAGGTGTAACATAGGTGTGAGGGCAGGCATGCTTTAGAATTAGAGTGGATGATGGGAAGTCTAGATCTTTGGCAAAAGTGAAGGGATGGTTGCTGAGACCTAAGTTAAGGCTGCCTGACACAGCTGGCCAGTGGAATTAATGAAGTCCAGGCGGTACAAGACCAAGATTTCAGGTAAGAAATTTGGAAGTATATTTTAAGATATTTAAGACACTGAGGATTATTGTGGGTGAAGGGTGGCAAGGCACACTTAATGAAAGCCACTCCAACATTGTCTGAGAACAATCCCATGATGTAGGTATTGTTCAGTGCTTAAAAGAGGTCTGATTCTCACAGGGCCAAACACCTAGAGTCTCTTCGCTAATAATCAGTGTAGCACAGTTCTGTGTGGCTGAGTTCCACTCTCAGTCTATGAGATGATGCCCCTCCCCATTTGCATCCTCTGAGTGCTGGATTCTCCATTCTTCCTCCTTTTCTTTCCTCCTCTCTTAACTTATGCCCTTTGTCTTAAACATGAAATGTTTTTAAAGTTTTCTTTCTTTTTTTTTTTTTTAAGACATTCCAAGCCATTTTTATCCCTTTCCCCCTACTTTGGAGGGAAGATTTAAGAAAGCTAAAAGAACTACAAGGTTAACTACTTCCCAGAATCAGCAGGGTATTTAGCTGGTATTTTCTGTGCACAAAGGGAAAGAAAGCATCTGAGAGCAAATCACAATAATAAAGAGAAAATGGTGTCAACATTTGTTTGGAAAAATAAATGCATTATAGCTTAAATTTCTAGAATTTAGCCAAGGAAAATTACATCTCCATTAACTTAAAATACCCTGGTTCCTAAAGATTTAGCTACTGCCTGCAAAATGCCTCATGTGACACATTTAGGAGTTATGGGGATAATGGCTGTTAAGAAAATCTCTAGGAGGTTCCTAAAGGATTGAAATGATTTAGGCATAAAATAAAATTTTAGCTGAGTTTGTAGCAACAGTATAATATGTATTTTTAATTTTTTTGGACTGGTTAGAAGACAAAATGAGAGGATTTCAGAAAACATGGAGCCCATTTGTTACAAAGTCAAAATGAAGCAGCGTCTTATACTCATGATCTTAGGTTTGAAATAATGGTGATGTATATCAGCTGGCATCTGGGTATTTACCAAAGGTTAATGTAATGTGGTTTTTACACAGCTATACTTATAGATGCCTAATTACTTGAAGGTCCATAAATTAAGATTATTTGTAGTGGAAACATAGTCATGACTTTTCCATACCTTTATTATATCCTTTGTTTTCTTTTATTTTACATTCTTAAAATAAACTTTGTGTTTCTACTATTTGTTTCTGGTTATCGTTCCACATAACACAATGGCAGTTTTCAATTAGAAACTTCCACATTATTATGTTGACTCTCCATGGCAATGTGAAGTGGATCCATGAACAATTGCCAGAAAAATTCACCTACCCATTGAAAAACATGCTGATCAATGTTTATGTATTTGGTACCCCTCAAGTGTCTAAGGCTACAGAAAAGGCAGAAAAGTCCTTTCCCTTACATAACTTACATCTGATGGGAGAGGCAAACAATAAATAACACCCATAAGACACTCACAGATATAAACACACAGAGCAACTCAGATTACATAGGTACTAAGAAGAAAAGAAAATGGGCTAAGGAATAATAGAATGCCAGAGTAGGGGAGAGTCAGAAGAATAATAATTTAAGGCGTTTAGTCAGAACTATCCCTCTGAAAAGATGACTTTTAAGCAAGGTGAATTTGACAGCTTGTGGAAAATAAGAGGGAGTAAATAAGTTCTAGGGTTTATTAATAACAAAATATTAGACACCAAGCATTTTGCAAAACCATTCTTCATGTGCTATTTCAAGCAATATTTTTCTTTGCACAGCACTACAAAGATTATCACATCCATTTTAAAGCTGAGGAATTTGATATTCAGAAGGATTGACTAATTTTCCCAAGATTATGCAATTTCTAATTGAGTTAAGATTAAAACTCAGATCTGCCTGATTTTTAGAAACTGTGTTTTTTTTGTTTTTTTTTTCTTTTACACTGAGCTGTCTCTTGGTTCAAATAAATTCATCCTTTAATACTGTTTTTTTTCTCTCAAAAATAGCTTTGTGTAGAATGAAATTTTCTAGACAATTGCCCCTACTGTCTCTTTATAGAAGCTATATCAGCATCTATTGAATTTCCTCCTGTGTGCTAGGAATTGCTGGACACTGGAGACACAGAGATAACACAGAGCCACTAAGCTCAAGGGACTCCTAGACTGGGAAAGGAGGAAAGACAGACAAAGGGACAATTTCAAGGTCTATGATAGATGTTAAAATGAGGCATTGTGAGAACAGATAGGAATTACAATTTAAAGGTGAAAGAGAGGAGAGGAGGGAAGAGTATTACCAGCAAAGGTGATAATTGCCTGAGTCTTAAAAGAGTTAACAGGAGTCAGAAAGCTCTGGAGAGTAATGGATTGTGGGTTTCATTAGTTTACCACAATTGCTACTAACCCCACGCTAGGTGCTCTAAAACAGCAGAACTCTAACAGTTCTGCAGATTAGAAATCTAAAAATCAGCATTACTGGACTGAAATCAAGGTGTTGGCAGGGGCACATTTCTCTTGATGCCTCTGGAGAGAATCTGTTTCTTCCTTCTTCCAGTTTCTGATAGCTGTTGGTGTTCTTTGGTTTATGGCTTCATTGTCTTCACATGGCTTCTCTTCTCTGTAACTGTGAAATTTCCCTCACCTTCCTTTTATGAGGATACATAAAATTGCATATAGGGGCCATCTGGATAAAACAGAATGATCCTCACATCTCAAAATCCTTAACCTAACTGCAAAGACACCCCAATCTCTATTCCTTCCTTCCTTTCAGTCAGATAAGGTGACATTTACAGGTTCTAGGTGTTAGGTTGTGGTTGACTCCTGCAGGGACAATTTTTTTTATCTTTTGGGTAAAGATAGTAGCTTAGGAAATATTAGTAAAAATTGACAAATGGTATTACATCAAATTAAAAAACTTCTGCACAGCAAAGGAAACAATACAGAATGAAGAAATTGCCTATAAGATGGGAGAAAATTTTTGCCAGCTATTCATCTGATAGAAAATTAATATCCAGAATATGTAAAGAACTTATAAAAATTGATTTAAAAAATCCAAGTAATCCAATTAATAATTGGACAAAAGAACCAAAGAGATAATTCTCAAAAGAAGAAATACAAAGGACCCCAAAATATGTGAATCAGTGATCAACATCTTTAGCTATCAGGGAAGTACTAATCAAACCTACATTGAAATTCCATCTTATCCCAATCAATCAGAATGGTCTTTATCAACAAAACAAATAACAAATGGTGGTGAGGATTTGGGGTAAAAGGAACCGTTATACACTGCTGGTGAGAGTATAAATTAGTACAGTCACCATGAAAAACAGTATGAGGGAATCCTTAAAAAATTAAAAATAGATCCAACATACTTTCCAGTTATCCCATTCTTGAGAATATAGCTGAAGGAATTAAAGTCAGCATACTGTAGAGATAACTGAATATACATGTTTATATGGTACTATTCATAATAGCAGATTATGGATTCAACCTAGAAGCCCCTTAGCAAATGAGAAAGTGTGATAATAATGCCAATGGAGTATTACTCAGCCATAAAGAAGAACAAAATCATGTCATTTGTAGGAAAATGGATAAAACTGGAGATTGTCTTGAGACTCAGATAAGCATTGTAGGTTCTCTCTAATATGTGGAATCTAGAAAAGAAAAACGGCAGGACATAAAAGTGAAAGGGGGACTATTGGGGAAGGGAAGGAGATAGGGGAAGAGTGAAAGAAGGAATCAGGAAAGGTAGAAAAAAGGAAAATGCATTGTATGAATGTTTGAAATAGTCACAAAGAAATACATTCTGTACAATTAATATGTATTAACATTTATAATAATGTCTTGCTGGAGGAAAAATAAGGCAGGTGATTAGAGATTTTAGGTCACTAAGCATAGGGTTCAAATTAAGAAGCTGAAGGAATTTGGGGGAAGTCATTGAATAGTATTGCGCTTGCACTATTTTTTGGAATATCATTCACCATTCATTCACCCCATTACAATGTATTTGGTTAAGCTCCGTGTGCTAGAACCTGAGAGAACATAATGGAGGCACAATGTGATGTGATGTTCGAACTGAATGCAATGAAAGTGTCACAGTTAACTAGCCAAAAGATTGAAGGAAGCAAAGAGGAGCAGTCACAGAAATTGTAAGATAAGGACAGTTCCTTGAAGGGACAGAATGAAGGCCAGCTACTAGGCAGAAGAGAGTTGGGATGAGACTGGTATGCAGTGGGGTGCACCAGAAGTCAGCAGAAGCCAGATGATAAAGGGCTTTCTATACTACCTTAGATTTTTTTTTTTTTTAAGCATTGGGAAGTTTGGGTAAGGAATTCTATTATTTTGTTCTTGTAGCTTTTAAAAATGTGCTGATAGTGAAATTAACTCTTTTGTGTATACTGCTTGACAAATACACACAGTCACAGTAACTACATCTATAATTATGATATCAATCAGTTCTAATACCTCCAAGCATTTTCTTGGGTTACCCAGATTTGGTTAACTCTCTCCCTTTCTAGGACTCTGACAAATATCACAGTGGCTTTAATTCAATGGAAAGGATCAGTTGAAGGGACAAGACTGAAATTCAAGTAAGAAAACAGATGGCCCAACATTGTGGTAGATAGGCACACATTCAAGAGGTATTTGGAATCCAGAATCAAGAGAACTTAGTTATGCTGAACATTTTAATTGGAGAGGGAGAAGTAATGGTTCAGCTTGAGTTCAGCTTGTGGTACCTGTGAGATATCCAGGACTGATCGGTGACTGGGAGGATTTGGGGTCTCAAACTTATTAGTGAGGGAAGGGATTTGAACGGAAGATTTATATTTGAGAGATGGAAGATTTTGAAAGAAACTTTATCCCTTGTCTTTCCTCACTACAGAATAAAAGTTCTATAAGATTAAAAATAAGAACAATATTTGTGGTGTACAAGCTGTGCTAGTCATTGTCCTACTAGTACTTATTATGCATATATTTAATCCTGGAAATAATCCAAAATTACAAAGTAAAACAACACTTTTATTTTAGAAATGAAAAGTCAAGCCATACAGATTTTAAGAAATATGGCTAAGGTTTCACAGCTAGTATGATCCATACAGATTTTAAGAAATATGGCTAAGGTTTCACAGCTAGTACGATTCAGAACTGGAAATACAAGTGCAATACCTAGAAACTCGGGTACCAAAAACTTGCTCAGATGCAGTTTATGGTCAGGACAGCTGTACTATTGTAGAAAAGTAATCATAATTTTCTATAAAGCTTATATTTATGTAAATACAACGTGTGTTCCTGACCCTTTTGATCTCACCTGCCTCATCAAAGCAGGGAACAGGAGCAGGACGATTTTTTGGATGTTGTTACTCATTCTGATGTGTCCCTCCTTCACCACCTCATCAGTCTCACACACCTTTGAATGTCAACAACTGCTAGGTTTGCAGTTACTGTTCTCAAGTTATTGATTTTTTGTGGTTATTAATGTATCAGGTATGGTGTGTGTAGTTGTGAACACACAGCTTCTATTCTACAGAGTATTCCAGTGTATTTTTTGAGAACATACCAAGGCACTAATAACGGTAAAAGGCTTTCCTGCATAAAGCTGCTATATGGACCATGTGTTGGCCACTAATATCATATATGGAGTTGGTAGGAATATTCTTGAAAGCACATGTAAAATAAGGATTGTTTTCCATATAGACCTGGGTCATATGGTTGTTAAGTTTTGGGAACTTATCCAAGTTGTAACAGATTATGTAGGTTGTCCGTGTATCTGCTTTTTCTGATTGGCAAATTCTTAGAAATTCATATTGTACATTTTCATGTATTCCACATTTTAATTAAATATACTTAATTTAAATTTTAATTTAAGTGTATCTAAAGAAATAGTTTCATTATTAAAAGGATGGACCTTTACAGAATGAGTATTTCTAAACCATCCACTTTGTAAATCTGCCTATGATGTAATGCATTTAATATAGTAATATGTTGTTCTTCCATATTCATGTTTAAGGTGTTGAAAATATAAATTCTTAGAAAACTGGTACTTTTCTTCTATTATTTTTTTTTTTTGGTTCATAATTTGAGAAGCTGTGTCTTTCTCATATTCTAAAGATCTATCACCACCAAAAGACAAAACAAAAAACAAACAATAACATATCGCTAATATTGATTTAAATTTCAGATGAACTTTTCATTGTAGTCTCTGAATTTTGCCTTTTTCAGTACTGAAGTCAGCTTTTCCAGTGTGTCAGAGGCAATGCAGTCCTCCCTCTGGTATTAAGCCAACTTTTCTGTTCAGTGTTCCTCTATGATGAGAAACATGGTTGAGTTGGTAAGTAGATCATGGGAGGTGATGTTTGAAACACTGCTGTTATCACAATGGATTTTAATCTCCCTTATTCCACATATTAAATAATGATTCCATAAGAAAAATAACAATAGCCAATCATTCATATTCTGGGTACTGTGACTCAGACATGGTTTTAATAAAATGGGCAATGGACCTGTTCACAACAGAGCGTTAAAGGTAGTATACCAGAGAGATGATCTGAGAAATTTTAAGTTATTCTTTCTTTTGGTCCATTCTCTTTTTAGCCTTTAGAAGAATAAGGTAAAGCAAAATGGATAGGCAGTCCATGTGATCTCTTGTACAAAAAAGTCATGAGTTATGAGATTGTCGCCTAACTCCCAGGGTAAATGTGATGTAATATTTGTTTTGTTTTGTTTTGTTTTTTTTCAATAATTTGCAATATCTCAGTAGCTGCAATTGGAAAAAAAGTAAATCAAAACCAATAAAAAATGAGTAAAAAAGATAAAATCGACTAACATCAGGAAGAAAATACTTGGCAATGATTTTATACTGTTAAAATCTATAGAGAAATAACATGGGAAATACTTGTAATGTAACATAAAACAAGATTCAAATGTGTACATGTTTTATCATTTCAACTGTTTCTTAAGATTCCCAAATCATAAGCGCAGGGGGAAAGAAGCTGGAAGGAAATAGACCAAAATGTTAACAGTTGTCATATTTTGGCAGAGAATATATATTTTTCTTCATGATTTTCTAAATGTTGCATTTTCTAAATTTTTAAATAAGTTTGGCCAACTTTTCTAATATAAAAAGACACAATTTAGTGACAGTAGGGATCATCTCATTGGTGATACATGAGTCTAATTAGGGTTTAGACTAAAAAAATATGGAAATAAGCAACAGTTGAAGGTCTGTTCAGGATCCATTGCATTCTTCTGATCAATTCCTGAATTTTCATCCTCATCACCACCACCTTCCTTTCCTTACCCTCCAACTCCCAGTAATCCACCCTAAAACCCCCAAGAACTCCTTCACAAAAACCTTCCTAATCTTTCCATTCTATGTATACCTAGATCCTTCAGAACTCTGCTCAGGAACAGTGTTCATCTGCTCCCGCAGGTTCTCTCCACGGTGTTTGTAGCCAATATGATGAGCGAAGATCAATATTAACACGATATTAATATTGTAGTGTCCTTTTGTCAGGTTTGGGGTTTAAGGCATTAGATAACTCTGGGGCAACATTTTTTTTTTTTTTTTTTTTTTTTTTTGGTAAATGAAAGATTTTAACTTGTATCTGAATTTATGAAGACTTGGATTTGAATTCTACTTCTATCATTCCACACCTTTATAACTCAGGGCAAGTTGCTTGATTATTTTTTTGTTTTGTTTTAAAAGTGTAAATTGTCTCATAATTGTAGTAGAGAAAATAACATTTAATGCCTCAATGTGTTGGCAGTATTCAGTGGGATAGTTCAAATGACCTAATGACCTATACTATAAGTTTTTTGTTTTTGTTTTTTGTTTTGGTCCTGGGGATTGAACTGAGAGGCACTCAACCACTGAGCCACATCCCAGCCCTTCTTTTTTTAAATTTTTAAATATGTTATCATTAGTTATACGTGACAGTAGAATGTATTTTTGAGTTTTGATAAATCATACATAAATGGGGTAGAATTCCTCATTTTTCTGATTGTACATATTTTAGGATTTTCTTTTTAATTTTTTTTTTTTGGCTTTTTTTATTTTTACAGACTGCATTTTGATTCATTGCATACAAATGGGTTTCTACGGTTGTACACAATGTAGCTTCATACCATTCTTATAATCATACATGTATATAAGGTAACCTTGTCTTTCTCATTCCACCTTCTTTCATACCCCTGCACCCCCTCCACCTTCTCATTTCCCGCTTCATAATCTAAAGTCCCTCCATTCTGTTCTTACCCCCCACCCCTGACCCCCATTATGTATCATCATCCACTTATCAGGGAAAACATTCGGCCTTTGGTTTTTTGGGATTGCTCAGCCCTTTTTTATATTTTCTTTAGAGACACGGTCTCACTGAGTTGCTCAGCACCTTACTAAGTTGCTGACACTGGCTTTGAGCTCAAAATTCTCCTGTCTCAGCCTCCAGAGCCCCTGGAATTACAGGCATATGCCACCACATCCAGCCTTTTCTTACAATAAACTGGTGAGATAGGTCTTGTGGAAAAGGTGAGAGAAATGGTTTCTTCCTTACAACCCAATCCCTACTCATGACCCCCTCCCTCTCCAATTCAAGTTAATTTAAATGTGTGTAAATTAACACAAACACAACCTGTACTATAAAACTGGGATATATTCACTTATGTACACTTGTTAGAGGTTATATTATGTCTGGTTACCAACAAATATCTGCAAATCAATGTCCTAAATTTGATTTACAAAAGTATGGAGCAGTGATAAGGCCCTGGTACCCTTCAAAAGAACATTTTAAATTATTTTAAAAACATTTTAAATTATTTAAATCACTATTTTTGTGACTTCTTGTACACTCCACGGTGTACCACGCAGGCCATGGGGCAAAGATATGAAGTCATGATTTTATTCCAAGTTAGCAATCATTGAAAAAGTTAAGGTTTAAAAACAATGAGGGAAATTAAAAAAAATAAAAATCAAGTAATGTAGATCTTCAGTGGACCCTAAATGTACTCCTGGAACTCTCCACAGCTGTGAGATTGCAAAGAGATGAGAAGGCAAGGCAGATAAGTATTGGTTTTCATTTTTAAATGAGTTTTACTGAGGATCAGAGGATTTCTTATTATATCTATTTCACCTTCAAAATGGCATCACTGAGTTCCCAGTAAAGGTTACTCATGAATCTGAAGATTTGCCTTTCTGACTCAGAGTTTACTGGCATTTGCTAAGTTTTTGGCTTTGTATTCATCTTTGCCTCTGACTATTATTAAAGTAAGGCATTGTCTCAGTTATTAGATAGCAATTGCTGTGTTGAATTAGGTTGAATCATTTGACATTGGTCCTCAGGGTGGTTCTGAAATGTTTTGTAGACAGAAACTTGTTTCCACCAGATTTTGATTCTACCTGTCTTCTCCCTAATCTCAAGAGTTGTCTAAAGCCATACAGTAGCAAGTACAACACAGTAATTACCCTTGCTTTTCCCCAAACCAACCCTTAAAATGTAGCCTGAGGAATTCCCTTAGTGAGACGATTCCTTAAACAACTACCACTCCCTAGTTCCTTCTTCCTGGCTCTGTTTCTAAATACGACATTTGGGAAACAGTGTTAGTGGAGCTGCTCCCCCAGTTATGAACACTAAAATATTCCTTCCTAGGCCCTTATGGAAAAGGTCAAGAAATTAATTTTGGATGAACATCTTCACCTTCTTAGTCAGTCGCTGTATTAATGATCTTATGACGGATTACTCCTTAAACTGGCCCAAGCACAGGTCAGCACAGGAGCAAGAATATTCTCTATTTAATGAGGCAGGGATCAAAGCCCTTAATATTTTATCATTGGCATATAGATGGAAAGAGCCATCAAGGAATAAAGAATGGCTGAAAAAGCCTAGGCCATATATGGAACTACGTGTTCTGCTGAGAAGAAAATGGGCTTCCATGAGTCTGAACATTTTTCTTTGTATTTGAGACTTTTAATGCAGCTTAAAAAGCTAACTTTATATTGTCTTATGGCTTCTTTGGGGGATTTTTTTTTCTTACATTTTAAATCTTTTTTCAAAAATACAAAAAACTTAAAAGAATTGAATAATTATCATCTATGTGCTTACTCATCATCAAAATCCAGTAAATATTTTGACATAATTACTAATATCACACCTAAAAAATAAAGTAGTAATTGTTTTAACATCTGTATTGTATATTTATTTTCATGTCTCCTGATTTTTCCCATCAATATATTTTATAACTATTTTTTCAACCAGTATCTAAGCAACTTTCTTTTATTATATTTGTCTCTTTAAATCTAGGAAAATCCTCCATTTTCCTTTTTCTTTTTGACACTACTTTTTTTTTACAAGAGTAGACAAATTTCATTGTGACATGCCACAATCTTCATTTGTCTCTTTTCTGGTGGTATCTCTTAACTTATCCTCTGTATTTCTTGTAAACTGAATTATTCATCTCAAAGATCAATTAAATTTATGTTAACCTTGTTTGGGGCAAGATTACTTCACAGATATGCTAAGTACTTCATATTATATCCAAATAAGAGATAGATAATATCAGGTAAATCTACTGATAGTGGTAGTGAATATGTTCATTCAATTAAGGTGATAACTATTAAATCTCTCTATTATATAGGTGTCTTTATCCTTTAATAAGCAAACTTTGATAATTCTGTATTGCCATATCATGTGCTATTCCCCAGTAAACTTTGATATAGTGGTTTTAATACCCATCCGGTTTTCTGAATTAATTATTAATTCATTGTTGCTGAGTGGTCACTTTCTATTTCAATCATCTTTCTACATTCATGTTCTGGCATTATTTTGTAATATCCTCTTTTCCTCAACAAGCAGCAATGAACTCTGATTTTTCTTATAAGGAAAGTTAGCTACTTAATTCTTCACATTCAAATATCAATTTTTAGAGCATGAAATTGGCATAAAAGTCATATCTAATTATAGCTAGTGCATGTATTTTATTTTCTGTCTATCTCTTGTATCAAAGTGAACCTGTAAATTTTTTTTCTGTATCCTTTACTCAGTTATAGTTATTACTCTTTTTGATGCTAAAGTATGTGAAATTTGGACAGCAAGAGCCTCTTCAAATTGCCTCTACTGTCTTTTCTATGTGCCCTGTTTATTATTGAGAGATTCCTTGCTTTCCAGTGCAGGATTCTCAACTTGCCTTGTACTTCTCCCACCCTGCATCCCTGTTTCTTATTATAGAGGTATAGCATTTGAATTAAGACCTGGGTACTAGGTGTGTTCACTGCTACCTGTATGCCACTGCTTCCAGAAACTTTCAGTTGACAGAAATAGAAAATATATAGTTTAAAAATAATTAATCCATACTTAATAATAAGATATTTGCTAACATTCTTTGACATTTGTTTCTGCTTTCTCTATTTTCATATTTTTCTTTTAGTGCATTGAACGTATGGTCCATATTGTACAAAAAGACATTCCTTAGTTTAGGCACAGAATAGAATGATCTGAGAAATGTGTTCCACTCTTGGTTCTAACACCTACTCTCCAACCAGGATTTACTGTCATCCAAACATTTGCAAAGACATTTTTAAAATGCTAATACTTCTGAGTGAAAAAAATTGCTTTTCAAGTTGACTTTTCATCTCAGTAATGCCATATAGCTTTTGGATCAACTTTCTTGGTTTATGTCTTTAAATAAAACTGCTCATCTTGATACAGAAGACCTGGTGGAAGCCCAGCAGAAGCCTAGTGGAATTCTGTCCTTCATGAGAACTCACCCTCATTTTTTCTGTGCTTGCAGTTAGCCTCTGAAATATTTTCAACTCAGCTCATTCAAGCAGTTACCACCTATTGACATGCTAAGTCAAACCTGTCTCCCCTTACCTATTTGATGGTTTCTGTTGATCTAAATTCTTGGTGAGGCACATTAGGCCTCTAGTGAGTAATTACGACCTTAGTAGTCAAATTTGGTCAAATTTGCACAGGAGTGAGTAGCAGAAGAGAATGTAGCTAGGGAATATTAAACCAGTCTGAAGATTAGGAAGCCTACAGCCAATGTTGAGAATGCTGAGATACCAGAGCAGAGACAGAAGTGAGTCATCTCAATGTCTCACTCCTCTTATGGGCTTTCTTAAACTTAGAAGATTATAAGAGTGAAACAGAATTGAAGAATTTATGGTGGGTGACTCAGTGTTGCACTCGAAGAACTTATAGAGAAAATCGTGCCCTAAACATGTATATAAAAAATGCCCAATTACCAAGTTTTGAGTAAAAATAGCGGAGGTTGTTTCTGTCTGCCATGGATTTCCTTTCCTTCGGTACTATTTTCAGTGTCTCAGTTGTTTTGAATGTTGGCCAAGAAGACAGAGGTTCTCCTGAAATAAGAAGTACTTATCTTCTTAACAGAGACTCTTTTCTGTAAGCCCAGGCAGTACCCTGAATTCCCATCAGGTACTTTGTAATGTGCATGACAATGAGGCTACAAGCAATGATGTCCCTACAGGGGAGCCACTGACTCACTCTCACACATTAACTGTTGACAAAATGATCCACAGAACACATTGTCGTTGAAAACAGGTCATATTTGGAGCCAAGAGGAAATTTTTCCTACAACTCAAAAACAGGCAGAAGTCATCCTCCTCTCTTGAGTGGAGAGGACCTGCTGGGCTTCCCATTGCACAACTGCAAGGGCACCATTCAAGGGTTTAGCAGAAACCTTCCAGGGTAAGAAAAAGGAAGGGAGCATGAAACTGTGTTCATGCTCTGCCAGAAGGGTAGAGGAGAAAAGGCAGTTGGACAGGGAACACAGTAGGTCTGTCCCTCCTCCTCATAGAGTGCTGTTGGTCAACCACTTTCCAGCCTCCAGATGCTTTCAGAAAGTGTCTGCTTTTGTCAGAGACATTTCAGCTTTGCCTCAAATGATTCTCACCATGTTCTGTCCTCAGCAGTTAAGCTTAGCTGAGTCTGTCTAGCTAACAGACAGGTATGTGGGAGTACCATACCTAGGGATGCAGAACGTGTTTCATCCAGTCACCTGGGGCATTTTCTAGTCTCTGTAGAGCAGCCTATAGGCAACCATGAGAATCAGACAAACTGAAATTACCCAAGCTTGCAAAGGCAGGAGTTGACTGTAATGATATTTTGAGCTTGGAGTATTAAACCACTTGCTAATGTTAGAGAAAGGTACATTGTGATGTAGTTCTCTTAAGAATGGACAGTAATTTTGTTAGCATTTTATCATGTGCAATAATCCGTCATCCCCTAATTATTTTAAACTGTTTCCCCATGTTATTTTTTAACCTTTGTTATTTACTCCCTAAAAATTCTTGTGCAGGGCAGAGCACAAAGTAGACACACACTAAACCTGTGAGGAGTGTGTGTGTGAGTGTGTGTGTGTGTGTGTGTGTGTGTGTGTGTGAAGAAAAGAATGGCCTGAAGAGAAAATTGTTATAATGATTACTGGAATAATACAAGAAGAGCAAATTATAAACATGCTAAGCATAGAGATTTCAAACATAGAAAAGGAATTATAAAACAGAGTATATGATATACAGAGAATAGAAGGAAAATTAATAAGACATTTTAAGAATGCAGTTCCATGGAGAAAAAGGTACTCAAATTGGGAAAATTTAGCAAAATTATAGAAAGAAAGAAATATAAGAATATATTAGAGACATGAAATCTCAGTCACACCTCTGGGTATTATCCAGGAACAGGATGATCCAAGAACATTAGACCATTGAAGATCTGGTATTAGTAAAATGATCTAGGAAGAAGTAGTATCAGAGTGGATTTCATAGGCCAAACTATGTCTAAATTGTGGGAAGAAATGTATTTTTGACTAAAATTTTAACAAAACATGTGCCTATGTACCTAGTATTTGTTTGATGAAGCAAATTGTGTTTTTCTGAAGGAAAGGTCATAGCTCTTTGGGTCTATTTTTCTGCATATATAAGAGATAAGTAGTTTAGGTTGGAGATACAACTCAGTAGTAGAGTGCTTGCCTAACATGCAAAAGGCTCTGAGTTTAATCCCCAATACTGCAAAATAAAATAAATAAGCAAAAAAAGAGAGGTAGTTTATTGAAGATTATTGAAGGGGTTGGGGAAAAGGATCACATTGTTCACATGATAGGATTCTAGGAAAAGGGGATAATGGGGCAAGTAAACAAGCTTCAGAGGAATTGGGAGTGGCAGACAGAGACAAAAGAAAGGGAAGAACAGGAGCAACACTCGAGTGTCTTTCCTATTGTCCTAGACATAAGAAGCAGAAGCACTACCTTCCAAAGACAGTTCAAATCAGCACATCCTCAAAAACAGCAATTTACGTGACCTATGTAGACTCTTGGTCTTATAACCCTAAATGACATTAGTAGCTCTGATGATCTGTATTGCCTCCATAACCTGCATTGCCTCTATAACATGCTTAGCCTCTATGCTCTTAGTAGCCTCCATGGCCTGAATAATCTCTTTGGCTTTATTAGGAAAGACAGTAGAGTGAAATGGGCATAACTTTCCAATGTTCTTATGTGAATACACAACCAATGTAACTAGCTCACATCATGTACAACCACAAGAATGGGAAGTTATACTCCATGTATGTATAATATGTCAAAATACACTCTACTGTCATGTGCAACTAAAAAGAACAAATAAAAAATAATAAATGAATAAAAAAGAGCTGCTTTTTCTTTCAAGTTTATGGGTGGTGCTAAGGATGAAACAGGGAGATGTAAGGAAGGTAGAGGGTGAGGGAGACTGAGAAAGCAAGAAAGTGAGTGCAAAAATAAAGTTTCATTGTAGATCCCTGTAGGTTCATTATTATTTAGGATGTGTTAAGTAGAACACTGAAGAATATGTCATTCACAAGAACTTGAAAAACCAGACAACGAGGGCCATATGATTATAAGATGACTGGTTATAGAAGGGAAAAGTTATAACAAAGCACTCATTCTAGGGAGTATAAGAGAAATCATGGATTAACCCTAATAAGGGGTAGTTATTTCACAAAGAAAGGCCAGGAAAACCAATCACGTGGAATGGAAGGAGGAAGAACTAAGGTACATTCTGTCATCCTAAGCCTCTAATTTGCAAAGCCTGCTCATAGCACAAATTAATTTGGGAAGGCAGTTTAGAACTTGGAACACATTTTCCCAGAGGAATAATGTTTCAAATTAAGTTCTTATGCCTGTTCCCAGAATGATTTTTATACATATATGAACCTGTAACATGGTATCAGCAGTAATATCTGTTGAGTTCAAGCCTTACTCTAGTTGAACTTGGTAGTTCTAGAGCCCAAATGAATTGTTACTTCTAATATGCATTTAGGAGATTTTTTTCCCCAGATTGATCTGTCAGGCCACCTCAGCTCTCTACTTCCTATGTCCGTCATAGGAAGCATTGATTTTTAAGTCATTTGAAGGTAATGCATCTTGAGCAGACATGAAATGCTGGAGTATTTATTCATCTCGACTCTCAAAACAAGATGAGAAGAAGGTCACTCAAACATATAAGCAGCCAGATAGGTCAAGACAAAAAAAAAAAAAAAAAAAAAAAATGGGGCTTAAAAAATATACTTTGGAGAGCGTATAATGATGTACTACTATCAAACAATAAGAAATGTATTACTTCTTATGGAGTAATAGAAATTGAAAGTAGCAGATGGACTAAGCCAATCCTTTAGTAGTATAGTAGGCTGCATTTGAATACATCCAACCAATAAGAGAACACATATAAAATGAGAAAATAAGGTCATATTACAGGAATAGAGTGCATAATAAATTCTTACAGGTATAATTCAGT
The DNA here is from genome assembly GCF_902686455.1 of Sciurus vulgaris. Classification (NCBI taxonomy): domain Eukaryota; kingdom Metazoa; phylum Chordata; class Mammalia; order Rodentia; family Sciuridae; genus Sciurus; species Sciurus vulgaris. The sequence continues at coordinate 68,217,339 of NC_136470.1, read as the reverse complement.
TTTCACAAATGTCACTTCAACATCTGGTCTGTATAACAGGAATTGTTTCCAAATCCTCTTGACAGCCCTTAAATATTGTATTTTGTTGATAGAGATAAAATGATCTTTTGAAAAGAAAAAAATACTATAAAACAAATATATTCAAAAGTTCTTCAATATGGAAGTAGTAAACCTTTATGAACAGCAAGTTTGGGCTGGGCATAAACAGGCTTGGAAAGAAGAGGAAGATGGAGAAGGGCAATGAAATTAAAAAGCCAGAAGAGTGGTAAATGAAAAATTAACCACGCAGGTGGCAAACAGAGGGTCACCAAGAGGATAGGGCTGAGCTGAGTCCAGTCAAAGAGGAAAACACTTTCTCCCTGCAGAGCAGCCAAAGATTTCCTCCTCCTAAGGACTTAATGTTTGTTCTTGTTAGCTATAGTTTCAAAACTGCCCAATGTCCTTATTTTGTCTATATCTCTTCAAATTAAATCAGTCTTTTGGAGGGAAATCAGAATTCTCTTGTGGGATGGAAGAAGAAACCCTTAGATTGTTTATATATTTGTTATTATTTTTTCTAAAATTTTTAAGACAGAGTGTTATGGAATACACAGTTCCTGCAGGCTGAGTTTATCTGTTTTAGTATATAGAACCTCCTGAGGAATCCTGACTAAGGTGGTTCTGGCTGGATGCTGTGGATGATCATTCTACCAAGGAGTCTTGTCCTTGGACCTTTATGTTCTCTGCATCCTCTTTCTAAATATTTTTCTGCCCTGAATCTCTACCTGGATCTTCCCATGATTGATGCTTTTTTTGTCAATTTATTTCAATTCAAGTACCAAAGAGGCTTTTTCCAACCAACAAATTTAAAGGGCACTGGCACTTTTTATGCTATCATTGTTGATTTGTTTTTATATAACTTATTACCATCTGGAGTTATTTTGTTTTCTGACTCCTTTTTTAGAAACATAAGTTCCAGGAGAATAAGGTCCCATACAAGCCTATCCAATAGTGAATGCTTGTCACCTAGAAAAATGGTGAGCATATAGCAGATCCTTAAGCCTATTAGATAATTGGGTAAATGGTTCCAGAGAATTCCCCTTTCAACTCCCTTCAGGATAGTTTTAGGTGAGTTTGCCTGAATCATTGTGTATAAGGCTATACTGTTTTACTTTTTTTTTTCTTCTCAATTATGATTTTTTAAAGGAAGGAATAGAGAGTGCTTCTTGCCTGCTCTCAACTTTAAAGTACTTCTTTAACTTTCCCCAACTTCTCCTGCATTAAGTAAAGATGGTTAAAAAAAAAAAAAATTATATATATATATATATATATATATATAAAATGAGCTAAAATTTAAAGATTTCTTCTACTATGAATATTTTTAAATGGCATAGAAACAACCAAACATAGGTGAATTACTTAGAAAAATTAAATATAAATATATATGTATATGTGTGTGTGAGTGTGTGTATATGGAAATTAATTGTATTTAATATTGTTTCTTTGAAGGCAGATGTGTTTGGGAATAGCATACTAAGTACAAAGCAGGGCAGAGAAAGAATAGAATAGCTAAGCTTTCAGTTACTTTAGTTTTATCTCATGCCAAGTCTTCTCTGTGACCCTCCTTTTCTGTGTTCCATTTTCCTTAATTGCTTGGAAGTTGAGGAGAAACTGAGGTGGAAACATCTAGGGTGAGGTGAGAGAGTGTGGAAACCAGGGTAGAAGGTAGGAAGGGGACTCTGGTTAAAAGTGAAAGTATGAGAAGTGTGAGTCATTTCCTCAAGAAATGCATAGGGGCTGGGATTGTGGCTCAGTGGTACAGTCCCCACCTAACAGGCCTGAGGCCCTGGGTTCTATCCTCAGCACCACAAACAAATAAAATAAAGCTATCAAGTCCACCTACAACTAAAAATGTATATATTAATAAAAAAAAAGAAAGAAACGTACATTACTGAGAACAGGAGGTTGGAGGGATATATAGTTACCAAATAAATGCCTTTACCTTAAGAAAATTAAACTTCGAACCACCATGTGGGTCCAAGATGGAAAAGATAAGTAGTATTATTTTAAGAACTTAAGATAATGCTTTACCTATCACTTACCCTAAACTAACATCTTCAGTTCAGATTTAGATACCTTTGTCTTCCCCGGTCAAGTGAATTAAGCTCACTCAACCACTGGTGGGGATGAATTTATCAAAAATCTTCCTTAACTTCATTTTGATTGAGATGTAGAAATTCATAAATCCTAAATCAGAGGTTTCAGAGGTATATGTATTTGTGTGTGAGTGTGTGTGTGTGTGTGTGTGTGTGTGTGTAGGTGGAAATTAAGATAACTCAGCAAGTAAAAAGCTAAAAAGGAGCCACAGTCTCCTTTTAGGAGAACAGTGTTGTGCCCTAGCACTGACTCTGGTTATAACAACGAGCTTCTACTAATGACTTTTACCTTTTTATTACTATGGAATTCTACTATTTTAATTCTTATGTTCTAATCAATTTAATAAAAACATAAATTTCACAGTGCTTTTTACAAGCTTGCCAGATAAGTGAGTAAAAAGTAAAAACAGACAAAAAATACCAAAGAAGATTAAACAGTACCTGTTACATCCTCTGAATTCCCAAATAAAGTACTAGAAAAATACCAAATCATTATCATAGGTTTCTTCTGCTCATGTGAAGTGAGCTGTAAAATCCATATGGTTGCATTTTAGTCTTACCAAAAAGTTACACTTCAGAAAGCCTGGCCTCAGTCTGCAAGATATTTCAGACATATGTTTTTGACTTAATATGTCTAGATGTCGTTTTCTTCATCCATTTCATTTTATGTATAAGAGACTCAGTCAACATGTGTTTCAAGGGAACCTGCCTCTCCTTTGATGTGCACTGAGCACCTGACTCAGAATTAAACTTTTAACATTTTGTAGCTCCATCTTAAATCAGTGATGGAGCAAAAAGGAGAACAGAGGGTCTATTGTACATTTCTCTGTGGGGGGACCTGAAAAAAAAAATGAATGGCTTGAGAAGCTATGGTAACTAAAGCTGCTGGCAGAGAAATCTGACAGTCACAGAGTGTTCCCGAAGCATTGGGCTAGAAGAACAGATTTCTGATTTATGCTTGGAGTCTGAAGATCATGAAAATCCATTTGAGAGAGTTTAATGTGAGAAAGGCATACACTCTGAAATATTAAGTTTATAGAAATCACACTGCATATGAAATAGTCATTTACACATGAATTGTGTTTAATTACCTAATGGGTTAGAAAATACAGGCTTATGTCTGTTTATATAGTCAATAAAAAACACTAGTTTATTAGAAATGTCATGTAAGTTATACAATCCCATGACTTTTGTGACATGGGCAATGTAAGCTCCTTTGCATTCATGGCAGTCCTTCCACCCACACTTAAAAGAGAAAATACCAAGTGTAGATATCTGTGGATGGGCAAGGTTGTTGCCTCCACTGGACACACCCTCTTCAACCTCGCTTCCTGCTAAAGAAAAGGGAGAATCATCCCCAAGGTTCTCAGCAATGTAGAGAGTAGAGTTTGATACCTTCTTGCTCTTTTCTCATTGCCAATCTCACAATAAAGTTATAGAAAGAAAAAAATGATTTCTGGGAATTTTTCAAGAAGAGAAAGGGGCTACACAATATAGTCAGTAAACAAAGTTATTGAACAAGATCTAGGAAGAGACTATATGTAGAAAAACAAATGGGGAAGAAAAAGTCAACCAAAATAATTTAAAGAGAAGCAATATAATGGTGGAGAAGTTAGTTTTTAAATTAAAAAAAAAATGAATGAAAGTGATCATTGTACACTCTAAGTAGAAAGCTGACCAGTTGCTTGAGGAAAAAAAAAAAAGACAAACTCAAATGCATAAATAAAACATCCATTCACATTTATGATACTGATGATTTAATTTTATCTTAGCATATATAACCATTTGTTCTAAGTGTCATACAATATTTGGATATTTCTAAACATTACGATATTTCATAATATCTGCATGCTTAGAATTGAGTAGATAACCTATTCAGATATTGAAGTTATTTCACATTGTCATTTAAATACTTTTGTACTCTACAGAGTACAAAAGAAATTCTGAGAAGACTATGGGACAGGTATAAAGTATAAAGATAAAATAGTATAGAAAAAGAAAACATGTATGAATAAAACCTTTTTATATTTCAGAATTAAATTTGCATGTTAGCAGCATTTTTTCCTAAAGGATTTGAAATGTGACATATCTACTTTGTGATCCCAACTCCACCCTCATTTCATGCTGGGCTTACTGATAGATTTGTTCATTGACTTACCTTTCCTAGAATAGCAAGCTGTGATACGTCACTGGGTAAATTACATGTATTTTTACCCTATTTTTTTTCAAACATTCATTCATTTAGACTGTGTGAAAAGAGAAATACAGTATATGCAGTTCTTAATGCTTGACAGGTCTACTCATATTGTTTCTTTTATATTGGTTCTGTTTCTGTTCTAAGCCTGATCCAAAGATCAGTGATAGTACATTCGATATTTCTAAACACACTTTATGCTAGATTGGCAACTTCCTTCACCAGTGTAATTTTCTTTCTTCCCCAGTGATTCTATTCTGGATTTTTCTGAAGAACTTTCTGTGACCTTGTGTACCTGGGTAAAAAAGCCTAACAAGCTTTGTGATATTGAATGAGAGTTTTGGAAAACCACTCTGTTGATTAAAGAAATTTACTGGACAAGAGGATTTGTACTCCTTTTTTGACTTAAGTTCAATTTTCCTCTTCATGTGCTAAAAGCTTTGCTGTCTTAAAGTATGGAATGGATTTTTGCTCTTTGCCTTGCTTGGACAAAACCAACTCAACTCAGTAACCTCCACAGTCATTATGCAAAACTTAAGAGATGACTGGGTTGGACTTAAAACTTCATGCCAATGCTAAATGTTCCTCTGCATACCTGCAACCTCAAAAATATAAAGATGGCTTGTCATGTGTGGAATCATTGTTCTCTTATCATTTAGAGGTCCCAAATACCTTTGGAAAATAGTTGTTCCCAATGGGAAAAATGAAAAGAACAAGCAACTATAATGATTTCTGCAGTAAATACTGTGCTAACCATTTACACAGATAGGATACCATTTATACTTCAAGACAATCTTCCAGCAAACAAGATATACATGAAGGAAGTCAAAGTTGGGTGAGTAAATGAGTTAAAATTACTCAGATGGTAAAGAGTTGGAACTGAGAGAAGGAAAGGCAACACTGCTATGGATTAGAATAATCTAGATTACAAAAGGTTTACCATTGTCAAAATATACATTCAATATGATATGAATACATTAAATATGATATGTGAAAAACTGCATATAGATCCCAAATATAATAATCTTGAATTTTTTAAATTTGTGGTAGGAAAAAGCTGGTTAATAGACCAATATACAAATTAGAAGAAAATATGTTGCTTTTTGAGTTAAAGGAAGAATAAATACATTGATAGCTCAATTGATCTGTTGGGAATTGCATTTTATTTTTGATATAGTCACTTCATCTGAGTTGGGCACATAGGCAGTATGATTATAACATCTGTTACTACACTCAACACCCAGTTGATAAAGTCATTCTGGCCACTGCCACTATCTGTCATTTAGTCTGTTGACACTTAACCTTTAGACAATGATCTCTAGTAGATGGTGACATTTTCATGGATTAACTGAACCTTTCGCCCTTTATCTAAATGGTTTTCTACCCTTAGACACAGCCTTGGTTGCTCTATATTTACCATGTTTCTCATGGTGTACTTATACTATTGGGACTTGAGGGATAATAAATCAACCCAGTGTTACTTTGAAAATAAACCATGTCAGAATGAGAGTAAGTGACTTTCAGATGAATTTGGATAATTATTAAGTCAAATGATTATCTAAGATCTAGTCATCATTGATATTTACTGTATGTTTGACTTAAATGCAATTTATTCAGAATCAACGAAGTCTCACCAAAATTTGATGCTTTGGAATCAGAGTATTGGTTTGAAATATTAGTCAGAAATCAAGGACCTGGATTCAATAACTAGTTCTACTGTTAGCTGGTCACATGACTTTAAGCCAGTTATTTAACCTTTTTGGAACTTGGTGGTTTAATCTGCAAAACAATGGATGGGAGAGTTTGGACCAGACCAGATCACTATTACTCTCTTCTATCTTGAAGTTACATCAGATAAGAGACTCCAAGATTTTCCAACTCTGTTTATCAGTCTAAAGGTCTAAAACCCAAAATATTTTCTTCATGGAACAAGCATACTCTGCATGTTTCTTCCTACTATTTTACTAGCCCTATTTGTTATTTGTGTGTAACAGATCAACACAGATGTAACAGCTTTAAAAAATGCATAGTTTTCATCTCACATTTTCTGTGCATAAGAAGTTTGGGCAGTGCTTACCTAGGTACTTTCTCTGGGTCTCACAAGATTGCAATTGAGTTACCTATGGGCTGTGCTCTCCTCTGGAGGCTCAATCCAGAAAGAATCCTTATTTAAGCTTATTCAGCTTTATGGCAGAATTTATTTCTTTATAGCTGTATGATTGAGGGTCTCAGATTTTTCCAATAGCCAAAAGCTGCTCTCGGATCCTAGAACAACTGTAGTTCCTTCCTATTTAGGCTTCTCAGCATGACCATTTACTTCATCAAGCAGATGAAGAGAGTTTTTAGCAAGAGTTTCATAAAACTGAGTCCTATGTAATGTAACACAATCATCAAAGTGACATCTCTCATCACCTTTGCCACATAGTGTAAACTAATCATAGGAGTATCACATTCTGTTGTCTAAAAACAAGTCACAGATCCTGCGCATATTCAAGAAAGGGGAATGCATAAGGTGTGAACACCAGCAAACAGGAATCACTGGTGCCATTTTTGGGTCTTTCATTACCAAAATATTAATAATAGATATGTTTGAACCTTCTTTCTGTTTTAGCATCTTCTAAGTTTTTGGAATCATTGTTTATTTAATCTAGACAAATATACAAATAGTGTTAATACTTTTATCATATTTGTGCAAAATCTGAGTCTCAAATAGGATCATAAACTCATCCAGAGTAACACAAAATAAGAATATTCTTCATTTTTCTGTCTTTGGATTTCCAAAACTTGCCCCATGGAAGCTATTCTGCTAACTTTCATGTATAATAATCCAGCACTCATGATAGTAAGACTCATGATATTTTCTCTTGGGGAAATTTGATTCTACCCCATTGTGAACATTTTGAAAGTTTAGTTTTGATGATGTTGGGCACCACCTGAGACACTCCTTTTGAACTTGTAAAAATCTCCATTTATTCTTGTGGATCTTTGTTAACAAGACCTGGTATAAGAGATATTAAATCTGGGACCATTAACAAGGTACCCTTACTTTTCCTTTGGGAATTTATTAGGGTCAGTCTTTCCAGTTCTTTACATTCAAAAAAAGAAGTGCTTATAACACAAACCTTGCTATAAGAGAACATTGTCTTTCAGTCAGAAGCTCACTGGGCACATGGTTAATCTTAAAGGAAGACATAACAGGATTTCTTCTACTCTCCCAGAGTAGGCAATCTGTGAAGCTGGAATCAGGCTCATTAATACCAATGAGAAATATTGGGTTTAGTCTATTTTTCAATTCACTTAGCTTTCTTTGAAAAAATTGAGAGGTTTGTCTTTGTCACATGGTATGTCATGATTAATCAGATATATTGGATGGGCAAATGGTTTAATAGTTATTGCAATTTGTCACATCAGACATGGCTTATCATGCATTATTAATACCTAAATGTAAAATTAGTTAAACTTGTTCTGGCTTCTATTCAAAAGAGTTGTGTGTTAGAGAGAAGCACGTTGAATGAACCCTTGCAGGGATGGTTTAACCAATATCACCTTTTCGTTTCCATTTCAGTATGAGGGCATCCTCATATAATTAAGTTGAGGAAATGTTTTTTCAGTAGTCCAGCAAATAGTCATCCCATTGAGAGAGGAAGGTTTTGGCCTTCATTAACATGGAGACCCTGGGAGTCACATAATCTAGAAAGGTGTGTTTCTATTTCAAGGCAAAATGAAAATTCGGAAATGTTTCTATTTTTAAAGCATTTTATTTGTAAATCTAAACTGTGCTTATTTTGGTACTTATGTTTCGTTAATTTGGTAAGTAAAACATAAATAATAAGCCTGGTATATGCTTCAGAAGTAGATATAATTGTTAAAGAAAAGAATCATTTAGTTTTCACACAAAAGCAATGTGTTACTATGAGGATTGCATGGAGATCAGATCTTTTCTGTTTCTACTTTAGTCAAGAAAGACATCTGTCTTGTGTTTCTGTCAACACCCACATGGCTGATTTTTCAGGCATTGATTTGAATATGAGAAAGAAGGCTTTTTTATTTATAAGGTTTATTGATATGCAACTAACTTTTTTTTTTGAGAAAAAGGAAAAATAAAGTTTATTGCTTTGCTAGCAGAGGAAAACTACAGGGACTCCTGTCCCAAAGGCTGTGATTCTGCCCATCACAGGAACAGGGGGCTTTTAAAGAGGTGACTCAAAGGCTATACTCCACATGCTCTCTGTTGGGCAACTAACTTTTAATTATCCTTTTTAGTTTTGATACATCACCATGGTACACCTTGGCATAATCATGAAAGCATGGAACTCAACATGCTCAATTCAGTCTCCAACCCTCCCTCTGTCCCCTTCTCTTCTATTACCCCCCCCCCCAATCTCTCTTTAATCTATTTACAGTTCCTTTATTTTTTGACTGGGGATTGAATACAGGGGCACTTGAGCCACATCCCCAGCCCTATTTTGTATTTTCTTTAGAGACAGGGTTTCACTGAGTTGCTTAGCACCTCACTTTTGCTGAGGCTGGCTTTGAACTCATGATCCTCCTGCCCCAGCCTCTCCAGTCTCTTACAGGTACACATCTCTGTGCCTGGTTCATTTTTGTTGTTGTTGTTTTGTTTTTACATTAGTGTGTTATGGACACATGTGGGCACAACTGATGCTGGAGACCTACCATGCCACATGCATGCCTGCACATATAAAGTTTCAGTCAGATTCATTCCACTGTTCTTCCCTTTTCCTATCCCTTCCTCTTCTTCCTCCATCCCCTTCATTTATTCTACTGATCTTTTCTTTATTTTGATAAAATTCCCTTTCCCCTCCTTCTCCCCTGTCTCTTTTATTTTTATTATTTTTACCCCCTACACACCACAAACCACCTTTAATGCAAGCTTTATCTGAGGGAAATAGTTGCTTTCTCATATTTAAAAGTCAATCCTGATTCCTTCCTAGATCAATCCATTCTAAGGAGATGGCCATCTCTAGCTAAGAAGGGTCCCAATGGTCAGTCAGTCTGGTGATTCAGAAAGTCATCATTCAAAACACCTGCCACATTCCAACAAATCAATTTTGTACTTTCAATATCTTCTGAAAATTGAACTCCATATGCTGTCACAAACAAGTTGTTTAATTTTTAATGAATGAATTTTTGGGCAAAACCATTTTACTAAAATATGCATTAGTATATGTTCACTGACATTTTTTCCTTTGGCTCATATTGAAAATTTATTATACACTTAGAGTCCTACTGGGTACAGTGAGATATTAAGAAGAATTAAAAAATATGAGCTCAGTTTACAAAGAGATCACACTATACTTGGGAAGAAAATGTGAAAATATTCATTGGAAAATAATTTATAGGAAGATTTAGATGTATAGATTCTGTGTTCTTCAGAAATTCAGAGATCAACCAAGACTGAGCTTATAAACTAAGCCTTTAAAGAATGAGATGGGATTTGAACATGGATAGGAGCTGACTGGGATTTAGATGGGTGAAAGGAGAAGAAAAAGACTAGTAGGTAAGAGGAACAATATGAAGAAGGCTTTGAATTCAAAATATAGTGTGTGTAGCACAAGATCAGACTATGAACCTGACTTACTTAGAAGAAAATGGTCTTAAGTAGATAGATTAAGGTCAGATGATGCAAGATTTTTCTAAATGGTTGGACAAAAAGTTAGATTTCATATGAAAATTGATTAAGAAATCCTGAAAATTCTGTTTCTCTTCAAAGAGTTGACATACTGAAGGTAGGGATTCACCCAGCTGCAGGATAAGGAGTCAATTTTGACACATAGATGCATGTCTATACCTGTTTGCCCCATAGCTTGCTGGCCTAAGAGGATGAAGTAACCTTTGTAAAGTACCTCTCTACAAGAGGATATTAACATAATTAAGAGCTTCTTGTATGGTTCAGAAGAAAGAGAATCATGATAGGCTGGTTCAAGGAATAATCACTGATTATTTGCAAATTCAGAGTTTTAGGTTTCTTGTTTAGTGGGGGGTGGTGGAAGAGAACACTATATTATTAACCTAAGGCTATTTAAAATATATCTTTAAAATTCTAAAATGTAATATAATTATATCTTCCTGCCAATTATGCTTAGAAACACTTTGGCCATGTTATTTTTGAAAGAATTATTTTAATAACAATAATTATTTGTTATTACTATTGACTGGGATTGCCTCAACTTTAGACCTAATGTATTCTTTATGAATTTTCATAAGCAAAAATAAAGTTTCTCTCAGAAAGTTATGTCATCCATATAGATTTGCTGTTTAATATAGTAGATTTTATGTCAGTTAGAAGGCAACTAAATTCTCTTCTTCATAATATATTCTCATTGCATTTCACTTTGCTTGTCATGATGTTATAGAAAATATCAGTAGCACACATATTCACATTTCCAAGCACCATTTCTGAGCCATTGATATATGCAGTCAATCCTTCATTTTAATTTGTGCACAAATACATATTCAGTCTTCTTTGTGTGATGTTGTCATGACCAGAATATTCCTCCTAATAAATAGTGGTAACTCTCCCAATGAGATTATATTTTCAATAGAAGAAACCCTTTCAGTAAGAGTTATTTTTTTCTCCAACCAGAAACCTACAAAATTTTGGATTAAATTCTCAAAGTAAAGAGGAGTCAAGCAAGTCAAGCTCAATATTAGTGGATTATCTTAGTCTCATGGAAACATTTTGCCTCATTGAACCTATTCCCAAGAATTGTGCCAATTGATAGAATCATAGAGTGATAAAAGAAGTCTTAGATATCATTTTTCCTCAGAGTTTCCTAACAGGTGACCAACAACTGCAAATGTCTGGCATATGTTTTATTTAGTACTGTATAAGCATCTGGTCAATTTACCTCAGTTGTGGACAGTCATTGTCACTGTTGACCCACTATGCACACCTGAATATTACTTTCAGAAGGTATTTGTGTTTGTGTCTCTGTGTAGACTTTCTTCCTTATTTAAGTGATTTAAAATTATTGGGCTAAGAGTAGGTTCAAAAAAATCTCTAAAGTAATTTTTTTGAAATCTAGAAATATGGAGTTACTCCTTGGCTCAGAATATATCTAGGATGAGAATCTAGCATACTTTTCACCACACCATGATTTATTTGATATTTCCCATGTGCATAATTCATTGCTATCCATTGCCAATTTATATATAAGGATGACTCCAGAAAGTTGAATTTTATTAACATTGCACCTGTGATCTAAATTTAAACAAGATCCTGAAGGGGATGCAACATATTTAAATGAATCATTTCCTTTTGTTATTTTTATGAAATATTACTATTTATAAGGCATAATACTACCAGGGATTATTAAAACAAAGTGAAAAATTCTATTTCCCTGCAGCCCCACCTGGATATACTGGATAAAATGCTCTGAGGGGTTCTATGGATGCCTGGCATTTGGTTGGCTTGTGTATCTGGACTAAGTCCATTGAGGTAGGAAGCCCCTCATACTTGAAACACCTTGACAGGGCTAAACCTTTAAGAGTGTACCCAGGACTTATTTTTCCTGAGTTGCCTTCTTTTTAAGAAACTCTAATCCCTTTACAAGGAGACACTTTGAAGAATTTTTTTTTTTCCTATGGCTACTTTTCCTTGAAAGTACAGGCACAGACTGCCAGAGAGGAGCAGACAGTTAAAAGATGTAGAAGAAGAGGTCATTGATGAACTGCATGAGCTGCAGAAGAGACTAACTTCTGACCCTCGTCACGTGTCAACCTTATAAAGATGAGCATGGAAGTCTGGGGTCCTGCTGTCCGCTATCCACTGTCACCTCCTGATCTCATTCTCTCCTTTCTTACACCAATAAATCATTTGAATGCAAAAGAAAAAGAAAAGAAGAGCATCTCAGTGCTAAGAAAAGTGAGATGGCAAGAAGACAATGAGGCGTTGGGAAAGACATTGGTTCCAGAAATTGGATTCTAGGCATGTAGTGCCAGGATGGAGGACTTTTATTTAATTTTATAGAAAAATGTTCGGGTTATTTTACACTGAGATGTGAAATCTCATTTGCAGCTAAGCCCCGGAGGGAGTGAAAGGAACTAGGAGAGCTCATAAAGACAAGCATAATAGGATTAATAAGAAAAAGGCTGAAGACATAAGCCTTTATTGTAGGAACTCAGTGCTAAATTTTAGCATTGATGAAGGGTGAAATGTCAATACTTATCCAAACATTCATGCCTTCGGGGTACAATAGCTGAAAGAGGGTGCCTTCATAGGTTCATGCTGTTTGGCTAGGTTATCTGTTCTCAGCAAAGGGTCCGCTCTGATAGAGCAGGAATAGAAAGTATGTGGCAGCAGTTCTTGAACCCTCATTTATAGGAAGTATTCCTCGAATGCCTTTTATATAATTAAAACAAAATTTAGGATTGAATAATAATTTGTTGGCTTAAGAGTTGGAAGATATTATCTTGATAATTAAGGGTCCAAACATTAAATTATTTATTTATCTGTTTCTGGTTTTGAAAGTACCAAGATACCAAATAGGCTTCTTAATCTAGAGAGTCAATTCAACTGGGAGTTCCAGATCACTCATGAACATGGATCAGAGTATAAGGTGTTAATCAAATTGTTTATTCCATAGTTGGCTCTTTTTTATTTTATAAAGATTGATTGCTACAAAATAATTTCAGTTGAAAATGTGACTGCTGAAACAATTTAAATAACTGTACCAGAGGGAACATCATCTAGTTATTTCAACTGCTCAGTCATACCTATTGTCAGAGTAATATTTGCAGTGCCTATTTTGTAACTGGGTAAAGAAGAGGATGTTTACTTTAGGATAGGGAGAGTCAGGTACTGATGATTTTAATCCCCAAAGGGCTTCATTCATTTTTCTAATTTATTGTGCTGAATTGATTTTTTCCAGTATTACTTTCCTAATAAGAAAAGTATATTCAGTATATTCTTTAAATGCATTATTTTTAAAGCAATATTAATACTGACAAATTTATACTCTAAGCAAACAAAAGTATTACAGCAATCAGAGGCACTAGTCTATTGTATACACTATAGATAGTAATGCAGTAGACATGAGACTTCCCATCTATCTCTAACATCTTTATCTATTGAACCTTCAGGCTTCATATTTATACTAATAGATGCATGTTTGAATCATAGAAAAACTGTATGAAGACAGACAATTCTGGACATGGAAATGTGCATTTTAATTTGGTGCAAAGCAAGAACATATGTAAGAAGTTTTCTTAATTTAAATTTTTCATTTAAAGAAACCTATCAAAAATTGCTTCTTGATAATCTGATAATATCAATGATGCCTGTGGATGCAGTAGGATCGTCAGTGAATGGCCCTCCTTTTGTGAGAATATCTTAATGAGGTGCCATTAACTAGGATGGTCAAATTTTCTTTTCCATGTTTAATTCACCAGTGTATTTCTGACCAACAGGCTTGTATGTAAACAAAAGAACACCTTCTTTTAACGTAGTAGGACTTCTTTCAAATAGCAATGTTGATCCTGAAGTGTCTAGTGAAAAGGTAATTATGCAGAGACACAGATTTAAGTTAACTTGTTCCCTTTCTAAGGCTCCAAGGTATAAAATAGAGTCCTTTCTAGGAAAGATATCTATGAAATTCTTTAAGTTAGGGAAGTTAATTGAGGAAGAGAAGACTCTTACTAATCACTTTTCCCAAGTACATCTTAACTATGGTTGTCCTTATTATCATGATAATCTTTGTTGTTATTACTGTTGTCCTTTTCAGGAATACATCTTCAGATCTTAGTTCTCCTCACTAATGATCCCACTTGGAGAGCCAAATCCATTAGGACCAAAATATTCAGTCTGGCTATTCCTTGTGAGGCTTTTTTGGCCTCACTCAGATGCTGGTCCAGTGTTTTGAGTATGCACCATGTAGCTTGGTTCTAAAGATGAATTCCAGCCAACACAAAGCACTGAATGTTCTGGCCCTACCATATTTACAGAGTCAGCTATAGTCTTAATTTTACAACTCTACTCACTGCCTCATATTTGCTGAAGATTGTAGATAAAAATGAGATATGACCAAAAATTTGTCCATTTCTATTTGAGTTAGTCATCGATACAGCCACGCAAATGGCAAGGTCCTGTAAACACCAGCCACATTGGTGACTGGACTGCCTTATTGAGCCAATTGGAATAACTACACAAAATTCAAGTGGGGACACAGAGATGAGGGCTAGACTTTTGCCAAATCATGCTATTTCTGGCTCTCAAATTTTATTACATTTTTATCTGAACTTCTTCTAAACAGTAGGTCCTGAATATTTAACACACTCCTCCTGGAAACACCTTTTTTTTTCTTTTTTTTGGTCCCTTTATGGGTAAAAAAAATAAAATTATTTTATCTTTCCTTCCTTTCCAACCTATTTTCTCAACACTTCAGGTCTTTTGAATTAACAGTTCTAGGGAAAACTTTGGCTCCTTTCTTATTTGAATAAAGGACTCATTGAGAAATGGATGATAGACCTGGTGACAAGCAAGAGAAAATGTAATTGGGTGCCTGAAGGAAAAGAGTGAATATCTACCTTCATCTATCACTACTGATTAGCTGCAGTGTGAGAGAGGCAGAGACAGAGACAGAGAGAGATCGGAAATAATAAATGGATTCTGGAGAGAGGCTGGGCTTCGCTGCCTGGTTTTTCTGGCTCATCAATCATCACCGGTGTGGCTGATAGGTGGCTCTGTCACTCCCACTTCTATTCCACCCACTAGAGAATCTGTAACTGTGACAGGCATTCCCCTGTCCTTTCAGTAGCAATAGCAGATTCAGCCCCTGCACAAAATGTCTGGAATGCAATGTCTTGCTGTGCGATGTTTCTATTCTAGCTTACCTTTAGGAGCAAGTGTTTACATGATTGTGATCCACTCTCTCAGTCTGTGGCTTTCTCAATCCCTCCTTGGGGCAAGCATTGGCAGCATGCCCATCATGTTCATCGTGTCGGCACAATGATAGGCCGACATTACATCAAACATTTATAGGAGGTGGGGTAGGGGTTGGGAGGGTCCATAAAAATGTTG
Source organism: Sciurus vulgaris (assembly GCF_902686455.1). Taxonomy (NCBI): domain Eukaryota; kingdom Metazoa; phylum Chordata; class Mammalia; order Rodentia; family Sciuridae; genus Sciurus; species Sciurus vulgaris. The sequence continues at coordinate 68,201,969 of NC_136470.1, read as the reverse complement.
AAGCCATTCAAGTGTGAAATGGAAAGATGAAGAAAGTGTTTTCCTAAAGCCATTCATATCTGTCATCTGTGCTGGGTCTCGCTTTCATGTGTCCCCTGTGCAGTCCCTTCCTCCCACCTTGCTGCTTTGGCTTGAGCTATCCCTGGGGGAAAAAATATATATATATATGTCGAGAACTGCATCTTTGTACCTAATGAAGACTTTTGTATCAAAGTGTTCTATTGACATGTTCAGTCTCTAAGGAGCTCAATAGTTTGGCATTCATTTTGGCACATATGTGTGACTGACTCCCAAATCATATGGTTTAAATTTTGAAATGCGTGTGAGAGAGAATGTGTAGGCTTCCATTCTCTCATAGCTGTATCTGCAGTGAAGGAAAAGCATACTACTCTGTACCGCTTACACCAAATAACTGGGGACCACTCTGTGAATAGACCACCCTTTTCTTTGGCCCTAATCCTGGGTTCAATGTCCATTTCTAAGTTCCAGACCACAGGCAACCTCTTGGACTTTTATGGATTCTCAGTGTGGGCAGCTGATTCTTCAGTATCAATTAACTATTTGTGTATTCTACATTTATCTTTACTCACTGGGGATTTTTCCTGGTGAACAAGGAATGGATGAGCTTTGGTGAGAAGGGAAAGTGAGGTACAAATACTATATGCTTGCTATTAATCAAATAATGACTAGTAGGATCCCTACTTATTTTCTCTTGATCCTGACACTATCTGTACAAACTGATCATTATTAGTTCTGTCTTACACATATGAAAGTGAATCCTAGAGTGGATAGAAAAGATGGCAAATGGCTACTGCCTTTCCTGACTCCCCCATGTACCCACTGTTATGCAATGGTACCCTGACTGCCTGTGATCTTCTTTGACTCCTCAAGTATCATATGTTATATTATTGCTCAAACATTCCTTTGGAAGACACATAGGAACCAATGTCTTTTGTATTTGCCATAAGGAAACTTCAGATTTAACTCCCAACCTCTTCCCACCTGAAGCAGTTGGAAGATAAGAGTATAAAGTAATGAGAATAAGGCTTAAATGAATAAACTAGAGTATATACATAGAACTGCTCATTATAGATTTCTATGTCATTATTCTAATTATAATCTACTGATATTATTTCATTTATTATAGAACTACATTTTTGAGGGATAGGAAAGTAGAATTTTACTAAGAATCACACAGGAAATTCACTCTGATCATTTTTAAATCACCCATTATTTTTAACCCAAGTGGCATTACCCAGCTTGGTCACTCATGATTTATTCAAAGTTTGAGTCAACATTACATCTTTTTTTGTTATAAGATTGTTCTGGGGATGAAAGACAGAGTTCTGGAGTTTATAGCCTGGTTAAATCACTCAGCAGTCATTTAGTCCTGCATCAACTGGTAAAATCTCTGGTTTCCTAGATGTATAATGGGAATAGTGACTTCTATCTTATCAGTTTCCTAGATGTACAATGGGAATAGTGACATCTATCTTATAAAGTGCTATGCAGATTAAAATGATACATGGTGATATTATCTCCTAATTACCTACTATAGTACCTCATGTGTGTGAGGGGTTAAGTAAGTGCCAATTTTCATCACTTTAAAAATGTTATTTAAAAAAACCTCAGTAAAAATTCCACACAATGTGAGCTTTCATTGAAATCAATATCAAGAGAAAAAAGTGAAACTCTGAAATTATGTTTTTAAAAGATATAGCACAAACATATGATAAAGGGGTCTGATTTGATTAGGGAAATATCTGCTTGGTTAAAACATTGAGTTCTATTATTTATACCCAATTAGACATATAAAGCATATGTTTAGTAGGCAATAAAGAAGAGTGGTTCACTAATTTTATGGTCTGTAGATATATTTACAGTAAGATTGACTGGAAATTTTGAGAACATAAATGCAAAGAACATGAGATTGAAAAATTATTATTTACTATTGTTTTCTGCATTTTCCTGAATTATAATCAGTGTGCCCACCTAAATAGAAACCCTCGAAGACAAGTACCATCCCTTTCTATGCGTGGTTTCCACAAGGAACCCACTGTGGACAAGTTTGAGTAAAACCTCTATTGTTACTCTTTTCCTGAAACTTGCCTGTCTCAATCATTTCAGCAGCCACACTGGACTAATGAAAAATAATCACTCTTAACTCTGCTTCCTTACAGTTTAGTCAAGTGATTGGAATACATCTCCCCTTTTCCAGCATGTTTTTAGAGAATGAACCCTGACATATGACACTTGGACTTAAAGAAAATCCAATATGTGACATTTTAAATTTATACATAAATCAGGGGCCAATATTTGCATTCCAAAAAGATATCTGTATGGTTTTTAAAATGAATCCTTCTAGGAATACAGTTACAGAGTTGAGGTGAAAAAGGCTTGCATTATTTAAGTGCATATCATAACAGCCATCATCATTGCATATCTTTGTGACACTAACTCCTACTGCTCATCCACACTATGATTTTAAATCAATATATTTGTGCATATATATTTACTTTTTTCACAATACATAACCTGATGTCTTACAGGGATTTTATTTCTCTGATGGAAGAGTTCAGAATAAGCCTGCAGAGGAATGTCATTCATAGACTAAGGCCAATGAAGAGGAAGTCTGTCCCTGTTTGTTTGGTGGCCCTGCCTGAGAGTGTGCCAGGTTGGAGTGACTGTGTGCATTTTTAGATGTTGCAGTATCAGCAAGCACTGAGAACTCACTTTTGACTCTGCTTTTCCACTTTGTCTACTTACTTAGGCCCATTATGGAGCTTTCCAGAGGTATCATTATCAAGATACATAGGGCAATAAAATCCTTAAATCTCAACCAGCCTTGGAAACAAGACAAGGTGAAAACTGACTTAAGTCATGATGTTCGTGTCTCTGTATACTCTGTCTTTTTACTTTTTAAAAATGTAGTCACTGGAAAGTTTAAAATTACATCTGTGGCTCATACATGTGGCTCATATCTGTGCATTAAACTCCCTTGGGTCAGTGAAGTTGTAGAGTCAAACTAACTCAGATTCAAATATGGCTTCTTCCATTTAGAAGTGAATTTAAGCAAAACATTTTAACAATCAGAATCTCAGTTTCCAACATGTGCAAAATAATGATAAATTAATATATTAGAAGACATTGTGAGAATTGAAATAGTAAAAAGTCTGAATTCAGTAGGTGCCTGGACAAAACTCAATGTTCGGCAAATGTTGGTCCCTTCTCATATTCATCTCCTTCATGTATACTTAAAATATAGGTAGGATATACACCATATAGTATGCTTATTATGTATGAGTATGTGGATATGACTTCAGGGACCAAAAAGTGCTGTTTTCAAAAATCTGTTAAAGCCCTCTTTTCAAACACAGTTCATTGCTTGATAGTTATATAATTTTGAGTAATTTGTACGTCTATACTATTAAAGGGTTATTAACACCTACCTCCCAGAGTTGTTATATGAATTAGAAGCAGTTATTGTAAAACACCAACACATTGCCTAACACAGCACTACCACTTAATATTTTGCACATAATGTCATTTATGTCATTGTCATAACCACCACCACCATCATTGTCACCGTCACCAACATCATCCACCGAACAAAGCAGCTGGAAGTCTCTGTGACTGTTTTTCCTTTGTGCTGCCTCACAGAGAAGCTAGTTTAATTCCATCACATCCTAATTTGCCTATATATAAATTAGGTGATATCTGAAGAGGTATAAAGAAAATGATTATGTGGGCTGAGTAACAGACACAGGGTGGGGGTTTGAGTCCATTAGGTCCCTATGACTCTGTGTATTTTTTCTTCATCATTTGGTATTGAAATTAATGCTAAATTCTTCTGTGCTGGCGTGATATTACTCTCAATGTTCCTTTCTCTTTTTTCTTTTTTTTTCACTTCCCTTAGATTGCCTTTACTCTTTTCCCACATTTATTTTTTCCAAGCTTGACATCTTTCCCTTTCTTTTTCAATTTTTCTACTCAGCACATAGAAAATAAATACATCTACTTCTAGTCCTCCAGGTAGACAATTAAGATATCATGTTCTAAGGCTCTGTGTGTGTGTGTGTGTGTGTGTGTGTGTGTGTGTGTGTGTGCGTGTGCGCTTCACTTACAACTTGCTATTTCTCCTGGCTGTGACTTGGCAAGTATATTTACTTGGAAAAAATAACGTGGCAAAATTTGCCTCTCTAATTTTCAGAGAGAGCTCTCCTGGTTACATGGGGGTCAGATTTTCAAATGGCTGGTGCCAGAAAACTGGGACTGCACACAGAGCACTGTGCTAGGCAAGAAAATACTTCATTAGACTTGTATTCCACGAAGACACTTTTCGCTTCTGAACGCCTGTGATTTTAATTAAAACCTGGAAAGTAAAGAATCCTCTGGTTGTATTAATGCTTTCATTTCCATTAGGACGGTGAAGTTTATAAACACTATCTGGGTTTATAAATTAGTCCTCATGCGAATAATAAGTTCAGAGTGTCGCATGGAAAGCCAAACTCTGCCTGCCCATCTGTTTCTCTCACACTTTCTTCTTCCATTGTGTTTTCCTCTTCAGAGACTCCAGGAGGAGAGTCCTTCTTCCTTTTACCTCTAGATATCTGCCATCCTTATGTCTTAACCATGTCTATATTAAAACCAGATCTTATTTTGAGTTGATAAAAGGGGGCATTAGTGGTTCATTTGGATATAAATCTAAAGTAAATGTAAATGAAATAGTTAACCATTAAGACACATGGGAGCCAGGTTACCCTGTTTCTATAAATCCAGATTTCTTGTAACATTTCGGAGTTTCCTAACAGGTAAGAAACTATAGGTCACAAAAATAATATTTCCATTTTCCTGTGTTTTAATTTATATGACTGGCTTTGGTAATTAAACATTTTTTAGATAAATATCAAGTTTCATAGTAAAAAAAAGGTATGTTTATATTTATATACACACACACACCATACATATTTATCTTTCCAAAACAAGGTCACCAGCTACATATACTTGTTTATACATGGTATTTGATTAATGTATTATCATTCTCCTTCACATATACCAGTAAATGTAACCAGATAAACAAATATAGAATTATAGTTAAGAATGTGACAAAATTATGTATTCTTAATGTATTACTATTATAAGGAAAATCTGTCAAACATATGATTGATATTATCAATTTCAGTGAAAAATTTCAGCTAGATAAAAAAAGGGAATTAAAATGAACTAGGAATTGAATAAGAGTCAGTTCTATAGACATAATTTTCTCTCCAATCATTTTGTAAATTAGGGAAGTATAAATTATAAACAAATATATGCACATTAAAGAAGTAAGTATTCTATGAGGGGGAATGAACCCCCAGAACTACCTTCTGTGGCTTGTTTCATAAGAACTTCAAGTGGGTGGCTGCTTAATTCCAATCTGGGAAGAATGGAACTGAAGGGAGTAGACAATTTCTGCAGTTACCTTCTGAGAATTCAGCCTCAAGTGAGCTATGGCACTTTTTAGTTGGGAGAATTTTGCAACTGCTATTTATTTCTACTCTATTCAAAATAATTGGGTGACACAAAAATGGGATCCTTTTGTGAGTGTTGGGACATCTGAGTGCCTACGTGGATTACCTTTGTCACATGTGGAGACAGGCCTCTTTCCCCTGAATAGGATGTTGTGTGTTCAGCTCTTTTCTCATAGGGAATTAAGGTCCAGGCTCATTTTGTCTATTCCTCATAAACATGGGGGTATCCTATTTAGGAGGGCTGCTGGAGTACTCTGCATATGCCTGGCACAAACAGACAGACAGATCGGAACACTGCTAATAGGCATGTCCATGATGAATGTGCCAAAAATAAACGTTTCCTCATAACAAAATATGCTTTGCACAACAGACATATGTATGGCAGTAATATTTAAAAGTTCTACAAATTACCATAATTACAAAATATCTATGTATAATATTATATACCTTTATTACCAGAAAAAAAAAAGTACATTTTTCATTAACCAAGGAGCAAACATTTTAGGGTATTGAAAAGAATCTTGTGCTCTTGGTTCAACACATTGCTATAGTCTCTCTTTAGTTTTCTCCTGCTAATTTCTCCATCCCTCCTGAATGTAAGCATTTTTTAAAAGAAATAGTAATAAGATCTTCTATATTAGTATTCTGTAGCACTTTATTATTTCCAAAGAGCTTTTTTCACATACAGTATGTTTTTCAGCAGTACCACTTGGTTAGAGAGCAAATGAGTATATGTTTGTGTGACAGTAAATGTGTTTAGTCACTGAGTTTACCACCAGGGTCACATAAATTCCTAAATAGTAAGTATGTTGTGCAGTTTGCATATTTCATCATTCTGTTTACTTCTGTAAAAAGCACTCCTATGTATTACCTTATTTTCAGATTTTGGGTCACATCAATCCAGGTATAATTTTCCTATTTTAGTGTCACTTAACCAGTCATTCCTATGTTTGTGTTATAGTTCTCCTCATAGTAATAGTGAGTTTACCTCCAAAGGATACAAAAGCCATTTTATTTACATGATACCAAACCTAATGGTACTACAGTTTCTTGTGTATTCAGGGAATTCCCAGCCAGTAGGATATTCTTCTTGGCCTGAGTTATGAACAAGTTGTGAAGATACAATGAAAGAGAAACAGAGGCCAGAATGTTATCTCAGAACTGATGATGGCAAAGTTAGCAGTTGAGATTTGGGGTCTGTTGTTCATCTGGGTATGCTAATATTGAGCCCCTGATTTGGAAGATATGCCCCACCTGGGTATGGCTTCACTGACCCTGGGCAGCCTGAAACACAGAGGCAAAACCTTGCATGATTGACAGCAAGGAGAAACTGAGAAGCTGTGATTTCAAGGGAAAAGTCCCTTCTGAGAAGGAGGAAAAAATGAAAGCCAAGCCAAATAAGTGCTATTCTTCCTAAATTTAACAGCAGGTATGCTATCCTGTCTACCTAGGGGCAATAAATAAAGGACAGAGAGAAGCCAAGAGCCTGCTTAGGGCACCCCTTGTGAAAACAAGGAACTGGGAAAACTCATTCCTTTCTAATAATATATTTACCAAGCTGATCATATAATCATGAAATAACCTGCAAGAGTTAGGCCAAAGAAATATGGCATGACCTCATTTTTAAACAAAAATCTCAGTAAATATTAAACAAGGTCTGTTTTACAAGGAAACAGCAGTATTTGGATTTTTCAGAGGATTGGTTAAACTTGGAATAGAGACAGGCCAGCGATTTATGTTTTGAAGTGCATGTAATATTTTTGATGTATTATCAGGTCTCATTTTGATAAATGAATGTGGACTAATCATTTAAATGCACAGTACCAATGTCACTCAGACCACGCTTGACAGCTGTCTGGCTTCTTGGTTAAACTGTTAAGAACCTAGGACAGATCTCTGTGGAAGGTCTCTGTAGCCTTGGGGTGACCAGCCAGGGTTGAAGGACAGATGCAGAGGAGAGAGTAGAAGAATCCACGCTCTTACTCCTGAAGCAGACCACAGGAGTGTTATTGAGATATTTTTCCAAGTAATTTAAATAGAAGTGTCTGGTGGCAAAATGAAAACAAATGAAGAAGTCAGTGACACCCACTCAGGGATTCGGTTTCCTGTAGCCTACAGTCCCTGGGGAAGAAGTAAGTTGGCACTTCCATCCCATGGAATGCATCTCAGTCAGGGAATGAGCTTCAGGAATGAGCAGGAGGAGGAGGAGCTGTTCCCTGATCTTTTGCCAAACTCCCTGGAATTCTCTGACATTGCTAAATCTGTTAGAAGTGCATATTCAGACAGCTTGAAGCAATGGGCTTTTGATTCCCAAAGGATTCCAAACTCATCAATTGGTCTAATCAGCACATCTCCTTTAGAAGTACTATTGGGAACTCCACAAATGCAACAGTTCTATCTCTATTGCTTACTCAGATCCTTCACTTTCAAGGGGCGTGTGCCCATAACATATAAAAGCTTCCGATTCCCTTCAGGAGTTTAGTGGCCCTTTGTTGTACACCGTTGGGCTCTGTGCATTCTGGGCTCAGGCTCAGCCCCACCTTGGCTATTGTCTTTCATCTTGCCTTTTTCTGCCCCTTCTTCCCCATATCTCAGTGAAAGCAATACTAGAAATTGCCAGAGTAAATTATTCTGAGCATCCAGGGATTTGAGAATAATCCATGACCCACATCTTCCCTTCTTCACTGGCATTCTGCCTACTGTTTTTCTGGTCCCTAGGAATGACCTGAGTTTTATGATCCAAGAGTATTATTTTAGCATCTTATGAATATACCCATGTGTTATGGTTTAGATATGAGGTGTCCCCCAAAAGCTCACATGTGAAACAATGTAGAAATGTTCAGAGGAAAAATATTTGGGTTTTGAGAGTCTTAACCTAATCAGCTAATTAAATCCTGATGAGATTGACTGGGTGGTAACTGGAGGCAGGTAGGGTGTGGCTGGAGAAGGTGGGAATTGGGGCATGGCTTTGGGGTATACATATATTTGCATCTGGTCAGTGGGGTTTCTCTCTGCTTTCTGATCACCATGATGGGAGCTGCTTCCCTCTGTCATACTCTCCTGTCATGATGTTCAGCCTCACCTAGAGCCCTGAGGAATGGAGGACTAAGACCTCTGCAACTGTGAGCCCTCAAATAAACTTTTCCTCCTTTAAAATTGTTCTAGTGAGATCTTTTAGTCACAGCTGCAAAAAAACTGACTGAAATACCTTGAAGCTGATGGAGATCAAGGAAACCTGCCTTCTATACGGGTACAAATTGGCATATCATTAGCTAATACAGAGAAATGTTCTGGTGAACTGGGTTGGATATGTGCAAAATATTTAGGGATAACTCTGTTTCACCAGTAGAACAGAAAAATAGCCTTTTATAAAGTAGCCTTGATGATCAGGGTTAAGGGAAAGTATACTCTAGCTATCCACACTACATATTATATATTTGGATGACAAGATTTTTGTTAAGATGCCTGAATGCTTAGGAAGGATATTAACAAAGCGAAATGACTGTTATTTTGTGTAGTTTTGCTTTCCTTAGGGGCTACTAAATTGTTCACTATTAAATTGATTATGGAGGTTAGGAGAACAGAACTCTAGTTTTAGAGATCAGAACGTCATGTTAAGCATGTCATAGTGCCCTGACTCACGTGTCCAAATGCTACTCTTCCCTGTCCCTAAATTAAATAGGTGGATAACTATGGTCCAGAGGGTGGCTAAAGATACAGTGTTACATTCCCGTGGCACCTGTGGATGATGAGCAAAGTTTCTACCATAAGAATCTGAAACTTAGAGAAAACTAAAGACTAAAAAGAAGACATCAGCAACAACAAAAACAAGCCAAGACTGGGCACAGTGGCACTGGGGAGACTGAGGCAAGAAGATTGAAGTTTGGGGCCAGCCTAGACAATTTTAATGAGACATTGTTTCACAATAAAATAAACTGGGGAGATAGTTTAGGGCTTGCCTAATACGTGCAAAGCCCTGGGTTTAATTTCCAGTACCAGAGGTAGAGAAAAAGGCAATGCTTAGGGACTCTGTTTGGGTTTTTCCCCAACTTAAAAAATACCAGTTGTAAAGCCCTTCCCTATAGTAACTTATTAAATTTTCACAACTTTGTGAAATAAAGAGCATGCTATTTTATTTTCATCATGGTCCCTCTGTGCCCGTTTCCTTGTTTGTGAAGTGATGAGAGTAATACTAATTTCATAGACTTTTTATCAGAATGAAATGAATGTCACTTCAACCCCTTACTATCTGTGTCAATGCGGGTCATCCAAGGAGCAGACAACCTGATGGAAGGAGATGTGCAACAAATGTGTTGGGAGAAACATGTGGAAGATAAAGAAGGAAGGGGCAGAGAAAGGGGAAGGAGGGCTTAGCTGTAAAATGAGTTGACCTTGTGAATAGAAGAACAGATGAAATTTTGGGTTGGAAGAGCTTCAGACTGTAATTCTCAGACTCAGTCCAAACAAACAAACAAACAAACAAAAAATGCCTACTAAAGAAGTCCTACATGAGGCAGGGCTGCTTAGTTCTAGAATTTCCACTGTGTCATTGTCAGAGAGGTAGGAAGGGTAGGATGGCCTCAGAATCAGCAGTTTTGGATTCCAAAGTATGAGAGTTAGGAACTTGCACTCGCTCTGGAATCCCTGCAGCAGAGCCTCTTGAGGAGTGACCTTCAGGAAGTGATGTGCTGCCCCTAACCTTACTGCACAGGTGCCTGGAATCTAGTACACACCTGAACCATGATAACTATTATCATTCCTCTTTCAGCTATTCCTATTCCAGTTTCTTTACCTGCGAGTGTGTGATTCGGCTAGGATCCCTTCTAACAGTCAACATTTAATCCTACATTTCTGCCCCTGGATCTTGTGCTCTGCCAAGCATAACAGAAAGCTACTGTTAGTGTACTTAATGTGTTTCTTTGTGTGATAAAGAAGATACTAATTTCATTGGGAGCAACAAAGCCTTACCCTAAGCCCTTTTGTGTAGGCTTGCTGCCTCTAAAAGAGGCTTGGTTTATTTCTGGGCTTCTCAGGTACAGTATGTTGCCCTTAGAATCCAGAGAGCCCAGTTTCCGGGATTTGAGCCAAGGCAGATTCTAAGGCTGCACCTCAGCTCCTGGGAAGGTCATGCCATTTTTGGCTTCAAAACTCAGAATACAGCATGCAGAGCTTCTTTCTGTGTCATGGAGAGGTATATGGGTCTTTCTTCATACTCTCACACTTTGGCATATCTTTCCCTGTGATTTTCATTTAAATCTAATGATGTGTTAATTGATTTAAGCAACTATTATTTAGTTGCTTACATTTACCTTCTAGGGCCTCTAATCACTTCCCATTGAACAAATTTTATTTTCTGTTTTAACCTGAAAAGTTATATCTTTTAAGATATGTGTACTAACAAGTGTTTTTAAATGTCTGAAGAGATGTTCATAGTACAGTTTTTTTTTTTTTTTTTTTTTTAATTTTTGAGAAATAAGAATGTAACACAGCTACTCTCTGGTCAGTGTGTGTGCTTAGATTAAAACAAGTAAGCCTCTAGTTGACCTAGCAGACATATAGCTGCATTAGACCAAAAGAACAAATTAATACTGTTTCTGGGTATTGTCATGTTTACGTAATTATAATCTCTTACTTCAGAAAATAGACCTGAACATCCCTGAATTGAGGTATCAGAAATTAAATGTGCACTTGCATACTCACAGAAACATACAGGCACACTGACACATTTAGCACTGAGGCATAAATGTGGGGACACACTTGAGAGAAGTCCAGAGCAAATATAATTGGACCTTTTGGTGGAGAAGGGCAACCCCCCCTGAGTTGGAATGGAACTTCCCAGCATTATATTATTAAAGACCAAAGGACATGACATTTTCTCCCATTTTCCTGGATGCTCTACTATAACAGCTTCTGTCTGACTAGTGCAGTGCTCTCAATGGCCCCTAAAGCTACTCAGCAACTTGGTAATAATCATGTCCAAGATTGCAGCTTCCAGGCATGATGCTTTCCATTGAGCCTGTTAAATCTGCCATTGGAATAGGCTTTCCAAGAGGACAAAATTGGTTTGTTTGTTTATTTGTTCCCTGCCTGCTCAAAATAGAATTTGAAGGGATCACATTGTTAACCTGGAAAGATGTGTCAACCCGCAAATCACTAAAATGTCGTTGAAGCGACATTGCATGGCTTCGAACAAGGCCCCCCAGAACAAACGAGGCCATTTGGGAATTGGGTTACCACATGACAGTTCAATGGGTATATTCGAGTCTGTCTTCAAGTTTATTCAAGAACAGCCTCAGAACTGAGACTGTGATGTGGGTCATTCTGGGAGCATTATCAGGCAAATAAAAAGCAATTTTGGAAGAGGTCTTGTAGTCATCCTAAAACGACACCAGAAAGCAACACTAATCCAGCAGCTAAGGGTGCTGATGCACATGGGGGCCTCGAGGGACGCGAGAGTGAAGACCCAAATTGAAAGTCAGGACTGCTGTGCTGGGGACTTCTCACTTCCACCAGCTCTTCTGTGTCTCTATTCAGGGCTCACTGAATTGGTGCCTTTGGTTGAATGCACCTCCGCCGCTCAGGTTTCCTACTTTCTCTAACCTTTGGTTTTTCTATGACAGTTCTCTTGCCATCTCCCACACAATAAAATAAACTAAAAGAAAAGAAAACAGAAGTAGCATTATTTTATTTGAACTGAGGCTGGAGGACAATTCCAATAGCAAAAAATACCAATTGCAATATGATAAAAATATGTCTATACTGTAGCTAAGCAACTGGCTTTAAAGAGCAATATTTAGTGATAATTAAATAGGTGAAGTTGGTCCTTGGAGTTCACTCAGAAGGATTTAAACGACATAATATGTTTATGTGATTAGTGCTTACTAAAGGATTTTTTCTTTTATTGTCTTGAAGTCCAATCCCCTATACTTTTTTCCCCTCCTATGTCTTTAGATGTAGTCATCAGTCTTGAAAATCACCAACACTTGATTTACTTTATTTATTTTCACTGAGGATCTTGGAAGGATGAGAATAGAATGCAAAATAATTCAATCACAGACCATGTGACTAAGTTTAAATTATCCCATGATTACCTAAAAAGGTTTGGAGTGGCATCTTTAAATCTTCTCTCTTAGCTTCTTATTTTACATGCCCCAAAACATAGCATATGATTAGTTATTTGAATTTTCAATTCATATACTGATATAGCAAATAAGAATCTTCAAGGATAGATCTTACAACATGTATATATTATAATTCCCGTTTCATACAAAAGGAAAGCAATGTTCAGAGAGGTTAATTCAAACTCCCATGTTTACCAGCTAAAACTAACCTTAACTTTAACATCTGTCTGATGTTTCCATTCATGGAAACACTTCAGTATTTTGTCTGTATGATGTTGGATCCCATTATAATCCATCATCTGTGCAGTAACCAGAAAGATATTTTTTAAAAAGTTAATGATAAGTTATCTCTTTGCTCAAAAGTCTTCCAACAAATTCCCCTTGCATGTAGAATAACATTAAAGATTCTTTTCACGACCTCACTCACCTTGGGTATTCACATGACTTCACCTTGTACCCCTCTCTTTCACTGTTAAACTCCAACCACACTGCCCTTCTCTGTTTTGTGAGCATGTCATGTTTATTCTCTCACCTTGATAGACTTTCAGACTTGCTCTTTCTTCTGCCTGAAACTGTTGTGAGATTTTTCCTTTGCTGGCTCCTTCTTGTCATTTAGGTTCAGTTCAAATGTCACAACTCACATATTCTTAGGGGTATATTTGTCAAATCAAATTTCACTGTAGTATACATTATCAGAATTTGTCTTTTTGCTTATTTGCTTCCCTACCTGTCTATTCTATGTCTCTTTTCAACAAATGCACCCTCACATATAAGTCCCTCAGCAGTCCACACGTTTTTTATTCTCTCCTGAGACCCTGACATATGAGATAGTCCCTGAAAGTCTTTAACATTGTAGATGCTCAATTTTGAAAGCAAACTGAAAAACTCAAAGACATTTCTGCATATCCTCAGATAATTGTCAAATTTGAATTAGACAGTAAATAATAATTTAAAATAAAGTTTTTAGGACATAATGCTAAATTGAGAGAGCATATAGTTACATATGATACTGGAAATATATATTCAAAAAATCAATGAAATAGACCAAATACTAAAAATAATAACAACATCATCTTTGTATATTGTTATTATATTTTTTTAATTTTTACCCTGATCTTATATTACTTTTATAAGTGGGATAAAATCACTGTGAAAGCACAAAATAAAATTTAAAAGAGAAGAGCAATTTCTTAGTACTGAAATAATTATTTTCTCAATGTACTCAGCTTTCTAATGGCTACTAAAACTAACATTAACCTGTTCTCCTGGCCATGTAGTCTCAGTTCTTCTACTGTGTCTCATGCAATGGTTTTGAGTTCTTCTTTTCAGAATGTAATTAAGTTTATTTATATCTCTACAGCACTCAGCACTATGTATCATTTTCTAGGAATGATGTAAATGATGCAGAGTAAAGTTGAATATGTTCTTCCACTTTCTAGACAATTCCTAGATGTTTATTGCTGCTTAAGTTTGTACTGGATTTTTGACAACTTGCATCATGGAATTAGAAACTTGGAACATTTTCTTCCCCATAGGCATAAATGTTACCTGCACTTCCTCAACTCATACCTATGTGGGTACTTTGGTTTATATTCACAAATCTGACTTAATATTACATCTTAATATATTACATTGATTTAGAGTTGTCTCATTCTTCTGGCATATTGAGTTTTTTTTTTTTTTTTTTAACCCAGATTCTATCATTCAGTGGATATTCTGTCCCCATGTTCATTTTGTTTACAAATGTGATGTTCACTTAATTGATTTTAAGAATGTTTGATAGGTCAAGATCAAGAACAGAGTCCAGTTCAAAATTGGGCTTTAGTGCTTCTTTAACACTAAGATACTTCTTAGTTAACACTGATTCAGTCATCAAATATGCACGAGGGTTGCCATTGATCAGTTATTAATCTAGCTAGTGATATAATACAGCCCATGTATCTTGATTTTTAACAATTCATCAATGATGAGAAGGGTGGAAGCATCCTTCTGAAATCCAGATCACCTATACCTATTATATTTATGACTAATTTAAAATATTAATGACAGTGGGGGTGGAAAGGAGCTATGAAAAATCTGAATTGGTCTGTGCTTGGTGAATCCATGATATACCTTAATGAGCATTGCATTATTTTCTAACAATCAACATTAAAATACTTTAGTTCACATAGTTCACATATTCTCTTATGAAAATCAAGTACTTGCTTGTCTTTAGTTTCTACCACTCTTGTACTTCTTTATTACTTCTGTAAAAACACTCTCAATAATTAATTTACTTCAATTGTGAAGTTTATCAGTACTCCCCAAGGTTGTAATTTGTCCCAATAGGAAGACTTAACATCATCTAATTTCTCCACCATCTTGAGCTGCAGTTCTCTCTGACTGATGTTTATTCTACTCTTTTTCTCAAGAACAACACTTTGTTTAAAAGAGAACTCATTAAAAATCAAATTTAAGTTGTTCTGTCCTCTTTCTGTCCTTTTTAAACATTAAACTGTCTGCACTCACTATTCTATTTCTCTTTGCAAAAACCTAACAGATTTTGCTATGATATTTTGCTTACTCATCTTATCCTCTCTTCCTTACCTTGTTGCTTATTTAAATCAGGTTAGAATATTTTTTATGGCTATTCTTACCTCTATTATTGACCAAATCTATGTATTTATTGGAGATTTGGTTCCAATCAAACTATTTTGTCTGGGTACCATGGGGAATATCAAGATTAGTAGAACATGACCCTACCTTTCAGAGAACTCTCAATATTTTCACACTGGTTTACCAGAAGTCTTGTTTTACAGCATAATAAAATGCCAAAGAGGCATTAATTATTCTTCACCAAAGTTTCAGCACGAGGGACAATGCTCACCATGATGCCTGCAACCACTGTGCATGTTATAAAGTGTATTTCTGTGCATTATCACTTTTGGTAACTTGTACCACAGAGTCACAAGCTGACGTCCTGTTTGTGATTACTCTGCACAAATTTATTAACCTACACGTTGTATACCTCAGTTCTACTTTTGACAAACTTTACAGAGGTTTCCAGTCTTGCTGTTTTTATGCATTCATTGTTCAGAAGTAGTTGAAGATGGATGAGAAGTAAGAGCTTCACAATCACCAACCTACATTATACTTTTCAGTTTTCCCTTGAAAATCTGATTCCGAGCCAAGCTGGTATCTTTTCTTCCGGACAAAACTTGTATTCAACCTCCTGGTCAAGTACACAGTGGAGTGAAGCACACAATATCCTCTGAATATTGTTCTAACAATATCCTCTGAATGGAGATTAACCATCAATAGGTACTAATAATCTGTTTCTTCATGGGTTTATAAAACATCCTCCTGAAAGAGTAACCAAGCTTATGACAGTCTTCAATATAAATAGAAGAACTGCATCCTTTCTCCATCTTTTCCCCTAAGGAGTATTAGAACAAAGTGAGTAAGTGTAGCATTTTAAAGGAATAATCTTGATTGAGTCTATTGAAATTTATGAACTTAATTTTATTAACAAGTTAATTTCATACTTAACAGCAATAGTTCATTGTTTTGAGAAGATAACCAAGTCCATACAAGTAGAAATCCTGAGAAGTTTGGGCAATGGTTCCAGAACTAGAAACAGAATTATTTTATCTTTATACCTGAACAGAATCCATTAAATAGTCTAGCAAGGTGATATGGAAGACTTAAGAAGTGTTAAGACCTAATTGTTTGAAAATCACTTTGAAAAAAAACAAAAAAACAAAAGCTAGAACAGTGATTTTAGGGGAAAACAAAAAGCTTAGAATTCAAGATATTTAATCGTG
Organism: Sciurus vulgaris; assembly: GCF_902686455.1. Lineage (NCBI taxonomy): Eukaryota > Metazoa > Chordata > Mammalia > Rodentia > Sciuridae > Sciurus > Sciurus vulgaris. The sequence goes on along the minus strand of NC_136470.1, from coordinate 68,185,532 downwards.
CTGGCTGTATTTTCTCTCATGTGAGTCAGGTGGTGTTACTTCTGAAAATTCAGTTACCACATGTATATGATAATCAGAAATTAACCCAATTTACAGAATTGATGATTTGATAAAGCATAGGTCTAAAATTCCAGAATTCTAGACATCTGTTACCAGAAATGAAGTAACCGGAGAAGTTCTTTCCTCCCAGACCACTAAATCTTCCAGGACCCTGTATTTTTGCTTTTGGGCATGCACCTGAAAATTTTCAGAACATGTTGCCAACAAGAATAGTTAAAATACCCCATTTCCAAAGTTTCTGTTTCTACTTAAAACATTCAGAAAACAACTGGAAACTTTCAGAAATAATATTGATCGAAGCTATTTGGAATGCATTGTTCTCATGTTCTTTTGGTAGTTCTGAATAGAAACTTCTCAACCATTTGACAGTTCAAGATACTTGAGGACTCAGCAATTGAGCATACCAAATTGACTTGCTTTTGAGGACATTGGGTATTGCACCAGGTACCAGACAGAATGATCAAAACAATTAAGAGTACTCTTAAGTACATTTTTAGGAAACTAATAAAACTTGAACATGCCTTCTGGTTTCTAAGGCAGCTGAAATTTTCTTATCTTCTGAATTTTCCTATTAGGGAGACTTGAATTTCTCAGCTACCAACACATAGTAACCCTCAGTATATGTGAGCATTGGCATGGAAGAAATTAAGACAGGCAGTTGACTCTCTGGACTCCCAGGGACATCTACTCCAGGCAACATAGCATTACAGGGTCATGAGACATATTAGAAAAATAACCACTGAAAGGAAGACAACATATTTTTCAAACTGTAGGCAAGTCCAGATGCTTTCTTGGAAAAGGATTCTAAAGCTCAAACAACTGTAAATGCTCCTTTTTAAGACTATCAACTTCTTGATGTTTAAAAATATAAATACACATTAAAGGCATACTCAAAATGCAGCTGGCTGGTATAAATCAGATGTTTGGCAAGGGGCAGTATGTTATGTGGAATATTTGCATCCATTACGAATGACCCATTTTGTAATTTCCAGGGCTCTGTTTCTTTCTTCCTCTTAAGAAAATATTTTATCACTCTCCTCCATATAATCTACTTTCTGTGCGTACATATACTATATATGCAAAGGTTTTATTTTTATTGATTTATTCACCTCATTCTGTATTCATCTCATACTTTTCCCAGTCTCTAAAGAACCTATTATAATAAACAATGCAGTAAATATTAAGTAGCTAATCCTCAAGCATTTTCCCCTAAGGTGACATTATTCCAATTTCACAGATGATGAAACTGAGGTATTTATAAATTCAGAATAAATAAGATTATAGTCAAAGATGGCAGATTTGACAAAGGGTACACTTTTCAGTCATTGTGAGGCTTGGGATTCAAGCAGCAGAAGTGCTGTTTCTCAGCAAGGTAAGAGACAGAATTCATTGAAATTCAATATCAGACAGTCAGAGAATCTTACAGACCCAGAAATTCAAGTGCTTTGAACATGGGACAAGAAAGAATACATTGGAGCCAAGCTGATGGCAGCAGCAGCACCAGTTCACTACAGAAGGAAGATGCAACACAAACAGAGAGAACCACAGTGGACAGATTGAGCATGGAAAAACCCACAGAACAGAATCAGAGGTTGCACAAGTAGCTAGTGTTTGGAAAATTCTCCATGGTTCTCAACTGGCAAGCAGAGAAATGAGGCAGGGAGCCATCTTGAAGAGGTCACACTGGGCTCGATGCTACAGGAGCACAGGAGATCATAGCAAATAATGCCATAATGTCCCAGCAAGCACTTACTTTGTAACCTTGAGTGTGCCAGACAGAGTATGATGAACATAGGCAGAGAGAAGATCGTCCCCAGGGAGATTCATTTTGGTGTTGTGGAGTGGAGTGTGACTCAATTTCCCTCTTAGCCTGCTGGCTTATTAGAACCAGATAAAGGGGTCCAGAAAATGGACAAACTGGCAAGATTGCACTCAGGAACTGAACCTGGGAAGGCTATATTTATGAGTGATAGAGTATGTAAGACCTGCTTTTGGGTGGTTACCCCACCCTATTGTCAGCATTCTTGGGAGGCCCCTGAGATTCAGAAGCCCTGCAGAGATTAGCATCTGCTCATCCCTAGGGGTGTGTTGATCTAATCTCTCCAGAGCAAATAGCACCTGACAAAGTCACAAAGGCATGATTAGAGCTAATCCCCAGAAACCAGAACTTCCCATTTATATCTTCTGTATCAGCTCAGCCTTTGGAATTCATTGATCAGTCTGTCCAGGCAAAACTCCAATTGAGAGCACTTCACATCCCACCCTACCTTGTACTGGTGAAAAGGGATACCTGAGAGTGATTTCAACGAGCTTCAGTTCTAGGCCATCCAGCTGGCAGCTTGATGAACAACGCGGAATGAGGAAAGGTTTAACAGCACTAAGCCTTACTCTTTCTAAGCAGTACATGGTCCATGAAGAAACAGAAAGAAGGGTAATGTGAGATAGCAGTGCTCACCTATCATTGTAAACAGGTTTGACCACCTCAGTGGTGACAATCTTTCATTTCCCATTAAGCAGCTTAATTTTCTCTCTTTTTCTCCCTCTTTCTCCAACTTTCTCCCTCTTTCTCCCTCTCTCTTTCTCCCTTCCTTCCTTCCTTCCTTCCTTCCTTCCTTCCTTCCTTCCTTTCCTTATTTATTTATTTTTGTTGTTCTTGCTGTGCTGAGTGGTTCATGGATATACATATAAATACATTTTTAAGTTTGATTTTGTCCTTTGAAGGGTAAGGACTTCTGTGCATTTGTTTTCTTTTGATTTTTTGTTTTTTTGGTTTCTCTTGTTACTCTTTCTCTCTTCTTCCTCTGATATCATATGATCTTGTTCTCTCTTTGACTGTCTTTATTTTGCTTCGTTTATGTCTTCTCTTTCTTTGAAGTCATCAGGTGCTACCACTCTTCTGCTTTCTCTCTGTTCACAGTTTGAGTATTCTGAACTTCCTTTACCTCCCAACCCCACTTTTCTTTTGCTTACTGAACTGTAAATTTGGCATCTTTTAGAACTGTTTAGTTTATATAATTCCAGCCTCTATGATTTAGTCAGTTTTTTCATCACTGTGACCAAAAGACCTTACAAGAACAACATAGCTATAATAAAAAATATATATATATATTTGTTCATTTCAGAGAGATTCAGTCCACAGTGGACTGACTGCATAGCTCTGAGACAAAGGTAAGGCACAATGTCATGGTTTACAAGAATGACAGAGGAAGCAACTCAGAACATCAGGACCAGGAAGTAGAGATAGTGCTCCACTCTCCAGGGACAACATATAAACTTCAAAGGCAAACCCCAACTTATCTATTTCCTCCAGCCACAACCTACATGTCTACATTTACCTCACAGTCAATCCATATCAATGGATTAACTCACCCATTAGGTTTAGTTTCTCAAAATCACCTCCAAAAATTATTGCATTGTCTCATGCTTGAGCTTTTGGAAGACAACCTGTATCTAAACCTTAACATTTTACCACTGACATTGCTGTGATTCTTAGCACTGTGGATAGCAGAGTTGACACCTGTTGTTTACTTTAAGGGCAGATCTAGTTAATGACGGTTGTTGCTGCTATTGATAGTTAGTGACCCCACTGTTCCTCTTTGTGTGGTAATTAGTGGGTGTTATAGTAGGCACTTGGTATTTATTTTCATGCTATGTATTTTTCGCTATTTTATCTTTAACCAATATTCTGAGAAGTGGGAGAATCTTCTGGGACACTATGAATACACAGGGTAGAGACTCTGTTGTTTAGCTATATCCATAAACCAGATAAGAGATAGTACACCTTGCGCCCCACACAAACTAACCCTACTCAAACTTCAACAATACTTTAATACATGTACTAGGGGAAACGGAAACTCCAAACTGAGGATCAGTCCACAAATATGAACAGCTGTATGGAGGGTGGTATCCCTTCCTATGGCAAAAACAGAAAGGATTTCTAAAACAGAGTCTAACAGAAATCTGTAACATTGTAGCAACTCTCTAAGAATGAATTAAATTCGCAGTTTTGCAAGGGCAAAAAGAGGCACTAGAGGTTAATGTTAATCTTTGGATTACATTGAAACTATGTGTTGATGCTAAGATGCATAGAGAATATAACGCTCATTAGGACATAGATAACTGTTCCCCAAAGTACCCCCTCATAAAAGAGGAATTGAAATCTATCTCAACAGATGTACAAGTCTCTAAGAGCTCTAGAAACAAGAGGAAAACAAGTTCCCCCCAATTTATAATCCACCATTAAAGGAACCCAGAGATATCAAAGGGTATGAAATTCCAGATCAGTACTATAAAAAGTTGATTATTAAATTTATTAATGATGTATATTGCTATTTGATTCAGCATCTGATTTAGAGCTAAACTCAAATGGCATTACAAAAACGATAAAGTCAGAGGAAGCAGAACAATTTGTAGTATTTAAAGAAATGAGGGTGCTTTTGAAAAATGTGAATGCATAGGATTAAATAAGTTAGGTTTGTATTTGTGGCTTACAGGATTGATATAGTATAGTATATAGCTTTCAAGTTTACAGTCAAGGTATCATACAGAAATACTCTTTGTAAATGCATAACTATTCTCATATTATTTTAAAAGAAAATCCAAGATAAAACCAAATTACCAACCAGTCTTAAATGTCTTTTATAAATATAAACCATTATAAATGATGTGATAATGGTATTCAAAACAATTACTAATAGTATAAATCAAAATTAACCTAACACATATATATAGAATATCCCCTCTGTAAACAATTGAATTCATTTTCTTCTCAGCAGCTCATGGACCCTTCTCCAATATAGACCATATTATAGGCCATAAATCACATTTTAACAAATACAAAATAATTATAATATTACTTACATGTCATCAGATCATAGTGGAATGAAATAGATATCAACAGCAAGAATTATAGGGATATATAAACATATAACAATATTGTACAATATTCTCATAAATGAGGAATGGATCATAGAAGAAATGAGAGAAGAAATTTTTAAAAATCCTGGAATCAACAGAGAATAGTGATACACCTTATCGAAATCTCTGAGAAACCATGAAGGTTATTCTAGGAGGAAAGTTTATAGCATTAACTGCCTACATTTAAAAAAAAAAAATCCCAAATAAGCAATCTAATGCTGTATATTAAGGCCCTAGAAAAACAGAATGAAACAAATTCCCAAAACAGTGAAAGATGGGAAATAATAAGAAACAGGCCCAAAATTACTGGAATAAAAATACAAAATACTGAGGACCATTGACAAAAATTGGTTCTTTCAAAAGGTAAACAAGACAGGTACACCCTTAGTCAACTAATCCAAAGAAATAAGACCAAAATAAAAAAAAAAAATTAGAGATAAAAGAGGAAAGATCTCCATGGATAGTTTTTAAATTCAAAGGATCATTAGAGACTACTTTGATTTTTAAAAAATTTTAATTAATTTTTATTTTTGCAGACTGCATTTTGATTCATTGTACACCAATGAGGTACAACTTTTCATTTTTATGGTTGTACACCATGTAGATTCAAACCGGTCATGTAATCATACATGTATATAGGGTAATGATGTTTGTTTCCTTCCACTATCTTTTTCCCCTGCCCCCTCCCCTTCCCTATTTTCTTCACACAATCCAGAGTTCCTCCATTCTTCTCTTACCTGCCCCCTGCCCCCACCCCTTGCCCCCTGCTGTTATATGTCATCATTCCACTTATCTGAGAAAACATTCCGCCTTTGGTTTTTTTGGGATTGGTTTATTTCACTTAGCATGATATTCTCCAACTCCATCCCTTTACCTGCAAATGCCATGATTTCATTTTTCTTGATGGCTATATAATATTCCATTGTGCATATATACCACAGCTTCTTTATTCATTCATCTCCTGAAGGACATCTAGGTTGGTTCCACAATCTAGCTATTGTGAATTAAGTTGCTATAAACATTAATGTGGCTGTGTTACTGTATGCTGATTTTAAGTTCTTTGGATATAAACTGAGGAGTGGAATAACTGGGTCAAATGGTGGTTCCATTCCAAGTTTTATGAGGAATTTCCATACTGCTTTCCAGAGTGACTTCACCAATTTGCAGCTCCACCAGCAATGTATGAGTGTGCCTTTTTCCCCCACATCCATGCCAACACCTGTTACTGCTTGTATTCTTGATAATAGCCATTCTAATTGGAGTGAGATGAAATCTTAGGGTGGTTTTCATTTGCATTTCTCTAATTACTAGAGATGTTGAACACTTTTTCAAATATTTATTGATTGCTTGTATATCTTCTTCTGTGAAGTGTATGCCCAGTTCCTTAGACCATTTATTGATTGGGTTCTTTGTATTTTTAGTGTAAAGTTTTTTTTTTAAGTTCTTCGTAAATTTTTGAGATTAGTACTCTATCTGAACTGCATGTGGAAAAGATTTTCTCTCACTCTGTAGGCTCTCTTTTCACATTATTGATTGTTTCCTTTGCTGAAGAAAAAGCTTTTTAGCTTGAATCCATCCCACTTATTGATTCTTGCTTTCATTTCTTATGCTATGAGAGTCTTGCTAAGGAAGTCTGGTCCTAAGCAGACATGATAAAGATTTGGGACTACTTTTGAAAACATACATACCCACAGAGTAGAAAATCTAGAGGATATTGACAAAATTTAGATACATATGGGTTACCATAATTGAAACAAGAGGTTATAGAAAACGTAAACAAACCAATAGCAAGCTAAAAGATGAAAGCAACGATAAAAATTCTTCCAGCAAAGAAAGTCCTGGGATCAGATGAATTCTTAGCTGAGTTCTACCAAGCCTTTAGAAAAGAATGAATGCCTATCCTCTTCAAATTATTTCATGAAATAAAAGGGAGGGAACTCTCCCACATTTATTCAGCGAGTATAGTATCATCATGGTACCCAAACCAGTTATAGATATGTCAAGGAAAGAAAGCTATATTTGTGTTTATTGATAAACACACACAAAAAAAAAATCCTTAATAAAACACTAGTAATCCAAAGGCACATTAAGAAGGCATTGCACCATGACCAAGTTGAATTCATCCAAGGGATGTAAGATTGGTTCAACATAAGCAAATCAAGAAATGTAATTCTTCAAAAAAAGAGAATCAAGAACAAAAATTACATGATAGTATCAATAGAAACAGAAAAAACTTTTGAGGAAATTCATCACTATTCATGTTAAAATAATGAAGAAACTAGGGTAGAAGAAACTTATCTTGACCTCAAAGGTTGTATATGACAAACCCAAAGCCACTATCATACTGAATGGAGAAACACTAAGTGATTTCCTCTAAAAGCAGGATCAAGTCAAGGATGTCCACTCTCACCACTCCTATTCAATATAATTATCAAAACTCTAGCCAGACCAATGAGGCAAGAGAAGGAAATTAAAGTGGTACAAATAGGAAAAGAACAAGTCCAACTATTTCTGTTTACCAATGACATGATGCTAAAAACCCCACAAACTCCACCATAAGACTTCTACAATCAACAAGTTCTGTAAAGTAGCAGGATATAACATTAAGGTACAAAAAATCTACGGCTTTCTTATACTTTAACATGAATCTGCTGAGAAGGAAATCAAGGACACTACACCATTTATAATAGCCTTAAAAAATAAATTACCTAGGAATAAATCTGAGAAGGTGAAAGACCTCTACAATTAAAATTATATAACATTGAAAAAAGAAGTTGGCAAAGACCTTAGAAAATTAAAATATCTACTATGTTCATGGATCGGCAGAATTATAGACATTCTCTACGGTACTAGAAAAGACAGTTCTATAATACATATGGAGGAATAAGAAACTCAGAATAGACAAATCCTGAGCAACAAGAGTGAGGCTAGAGCCATCACAATACCTTATTTCATATTATGCAGCAGAGCATAGTAAGAAAAGCAGCTTGGTATTGGCCTAGAAACAAACCAGTGGAACAGAAGACACAGAGACAAATGCATGCAGATAAAGTCATCTGATCCTTGACAAAGGTGCCAAGGCTCACGTTGGAGAAAAGATGGCCTTTTTAAGAAGTGGTGCTATGGAAACAGGAGGCTCCTATGTAGAATACAAGATCCCTATCTCTCACCTTGCACAAAAAGCAACTCAAAGTAGATCAAAGACCTAGGGATTAGTCCAGAAACACTGAAACTGCTAGAAGAAAACATAGGGACAACATTCCAACATTGGTGCACGCACTGACTTGCTTATAAGACCACTTAACCATAATAAATAAAATCTAGAATCAATGAACAGGAAGGCATCAAATTAAAAAGCTCCACACAACAAATGAAACAAGTGAATATAAAGAGAGGGATCACAGCATGGGAAAAAGTCTGCACCAGCTACTCTTTCAACATCATGTTAATATCTAGAATATACAAAGAACTCAAAAAGCTTAACACCAAAAAATGATACAACCCCATCAATAAATGGGTCATAAATCAGTAGACATTTATCAAAAGAAGAAATAAAATGGTCAACAATTACATTAAAAATATTTTAATATCCATAGCCATCAGGGAAACACAAACACTGCACTCATTTCATCTCACTTCACTTAGAATGGCCATCATCATGAATAAAAATAAAAATGAATACTGGTGAGGATGTGGGGAAAAAGATACACTTAACAACTTGTTGGTAGGACTTCCAATTTGCAAAACCACTTTACAAAACAGGAAAGTCAAAAGATTATGAATGGAAACACCATAGAACCCAGATATTCCCCCCACTTGATATTTATCCAAAAGAACTAAAATTAGCCTACTATAGTGATATATACCAATGTTTATAACAGCATAAGACACAATAGCCAAGTTACAGAACGAGCCTTAGGGCCCATCAACAGATGAATGGATAAAGAAAATGTGGTTTATATACACGATGAATTTCTACTCAACCATAAAGAAAAATCAAATTGTCATTTGCTAGTAAATGGATGGAAATGGAGAACATCATTCTAAGTGAACTATGTTAGACTCAGAAAGTCGAGGGTTAAATTATTTTCTCTCATATGTATAAACCAGAGAGAGGAAAAAAGGTAAGATTTTCTTTTTTTAAAAAACAGTGATCTCATAAACAGAAAGGAGGAAGTAGGGGGCATAGGGAAGCACTGGAGACTGAAATCTATCAAATTATGCTATGTCTCTATACAAATAGACTACAATAAATCCTGATATATATATATATATGTGTACATATATACATATTATATATTATCATGCTTTATATGTAATGATAATACATTAAAATTATAATACTAATAAAAGAAGGGAGATTAATAAAGTATAGCAAGGGAATCAGGGAGGGAGGCAGGGAGGGAAAGAGAAAGTTACTAGGGAAGGAGATTGAGCAAATTATGTGCATGTACAAATAATGCATAATGATTCCTATTATTATCTACAATTATGATGTACCAATAAAAAATAAAATCAAAGCTGGGCACAGTGGCATATGCCTGTAATCCCAGTGACTTGGAAGTCTGAGGCAGGAGGACCTTGAGTTTAAAGTCAGACTCTTTACCTTAGCGAGACATGAAGCAACTTAGCAAGACCCTGTCTCGATATAAAAAACATAAAAAGGGCTGGGCATGAGGCTCAGTGGTAAAGCACCCCTGGGTTAAATCCTCAGTACCCCTCAAAAAAAAAAAAACAATAAAAAATCTAAAGAATATAGCTAAGGAAAGTTGGAAACTTATTTCAAAGAGTAGAGCTGGTTTTCTAGTAACATTTCTAACCTAATTTCAAACTTAAATTTTATCTTCTTTATTTCTGACTTTGTATGTTATTTAAGACTGTGTTTACATGTAGCCACTGAATTGTTTGATTTTTAAGATCCATTTCTTTTCTTCTCCCTAAACAATCCATTTCTTCACCATTGATCAGAAGGATTGTATATTCAAGATAATCTGTTTTAGAGATTGTTCAGATTGCAAAGTTATAATCCTTAGGTCTAGTAATTTTATCCCCAGATTTATGTCTGTGTGTGTGACATTAAAATATCTGACATCAAAAAATGATGCTGTGGGCAGTTTACACATTGTTCAAATATGAAATTCAATATCAAATCCACCTATTTAAGTTTGCTGCCTTTCCTATTGGTGTCTGTATCAATGCACATATCTCATGCTCCAGGAGCAAGTAATTTTCAAAGCTTATTTCAGTCCATGTGCTGCGTGGCATCCCCTAGCGTTCCTGTCAGCTGAGACCAGAGCCCAGAAGGAGCACATAGCCTGCTAACAGGCACTGGATGACTCTTTCCCCAGGTATTTTCATCTATGCACTCTTAATAGTAAAACCATATGCAGATCTGTTTCTAGTGTGTTATCTGAGAAAACTGTAAAATGTCTTCATAACATCATTCCTAATATGACATTTTCTCACTTGAAGTTATTTCCAGAATTCCCATTAAAAATCCCATAAGGCAATGTTTTCTCAGCAAACTTAGGAAAAAGAAAAACATCTTTCTTATCCTCATTGGGCTTGTTTTAATTAGCAAATAGATCCAAGAAAAGTTTCATGAGACAGGATAGGCATGCTATTGAATTGGATGGTAATATGCCCTCTACCTAGTTTTTTAACAGTAAACAGAAGAAAGGGAAATTGTAATTGCATATAAGCCAGCCTGGTTTTCCAGAGCTAGTTCCTCCTGAAATATTGGGTGTGGGGGGGCACTACTGAAGAAGAGTAAGATGTGTCTTGCCCATAGAGTTTGAGAGACCTCCTCTTTGGGAGATGTATGCTAAGGCATTGAGTCATTACACTCCAGCTCAGGACCATAAATTGGATAATTCAGACAGTGTTAAAAGCCTATCTGAATCACCAAAGCATGTTTGAAGCAGTCTTCTCCAGAGATGATAAAATGGTTCCATACAACTCTAAGGTTCTCTTTGGAGGAAGGAATTCTCCATATTCAGATCCTTGACATAATCCAGCCTCCTGTATTGAGAGCCATACTATGTGTAATGGCAAAACTTCTATGGGTAATGAAGGGAAAATAATTTTTGAAGCAGCATGAATGTGAGCTTCTAGGGACAATGGACATTATGTCAAACTAGAGTTTATGTACTCTGCCTAAAAGTCTACAAATTGGCCTAAGAATATAAAACCAAGAGTCATGACGCTAGAGAGAGAAAACAGCATAGAGAGCTTGATTTTATCTTCTAGTACCTATTGGAGGCCCTTGGTAAACATAATGTCAGTTTTTCTCTAGCCAGCCTGAAGGTAATAACTCACTGGATTTCTTTTGAGCATCTTACCAATGTTTTGGAATCCCTCTCTCTGATCTTGAGCATTACATTAATACTTTTGTCACACTTAAATCATAATAACTAATATTTGTAGAGTTGCATACTATGCCAGACCAAAATTAAGGACTCTCCGTGTATATTTTCATAATTCCATAGGTAAAGAAATTAGTGCTTCAAGAATGCCAAAAGAGTTACTGAAGTCCAAATCACTTTGCTAATTTTACAGATATAATGCACATGTATATATTTTTACTATGGGAGCATGCTCTGGGATCCTACTTTCTGAATACAAAACCTGAGAGGTGCAGAAAAGTCAAGAGAGAGTTATAGGAAAGTGTAGGGAAGGATGAGGTGAGATGCAAATCCCAATAATGATTAAACACTAAATTTACAACTCTATCCCTCCTCCTGTCAACACATGTCTGAGCACATCTGCTTTAAACCCATAAGTGACTTCCCAGTGCACTTAGAACAAAAGCCTCACTCCTCAGCATGAACTATGAAGTTCTTGTCAGATCACATCCCTGCTCTGACCTCAGTACATGTGATTTCTCACATTGTACACACTGGGCACTCTTTCAAGCTCCCCAAACTGAAAGCCCTTCCACCCCTCACAGCAACTGCACATGCTGTTCCTCTCTATGTAATTCCCTTCTCCTCTTTCCCCTTGCTCTTACTTGCCTCTTGTGTTTCAAAATAGATGGAAATAGAAAATAAGAGAAAAAGTAAAGAAAGGGAAAGAAAGACCATAACAGGAACAAGAAAGAATTAAATCCTGAGCCAAATGATGCCCCAAATCTCTGTCTAAGCGCCCATGACTATGAAAAATATGAATATTCCTTTTCTACTGGAGGTTGATTCTAGCAACCTGAGCACATCATAAGTTGTGAATGACTTTGAGCAGAGCATATATTTTACAGGTAAATGTATCTGGCCCTGAATCTTGTTTCATACTTGTACCTGGCATGTGGGTGTATAAGTTACTGAATTTTCCTAAGCCTCAGTTTACTCATCTGAAACAGAATATGAATGAATGAATGAATATTTTTACAACCACAGCTTGTTGTAAGAATTCAGACAGCTCTCTCTAGTTCCTTGAAAAGAAGTAGACACTCAAATGGTGCTTATTTTCTCTTCTAGAAACAGGTGTGCGAAACTGCCAAAATAGACAGTGGCTGCCTGTCACATTTTTAGTTTTGCCTGTATTATATTTTACTTACAATTTTCCTAGAAGAAATAGCCAAATTGTGTCTTAGTATTCACAAAATTTCTGTACAATGTTTTCTATCCATGTATATATAAATATTTCTGATGCTGAATGCTTTTAACTCATTATCAGGGTTAATCTTAAAAACCAAGAAGAACCTAAGATTCTGAGGCTTTAAAATTTTCCAAGGATATGTAATCAGAAAGTGGTCATAAATGCTAGAGCTGAAATATAAATCTGTGCTGTTATCTGATTACTTATTTCCTTTGCTTAGATGGTACTGGTCAGCAATAACTATAGGTACATTATTCCCTCTTTACTAATAAGAAAATTGAGGTTTAGAAAAAGTGTTCTTCACAGCCTTTTGTATTCTGGTTCAACATTGGTACCAACATGCTTTAGTTAATTTCAGCTTTGAGCCATTGTGTGCACAGGGCGCATAAAGGTGCAAACAGGCTGAGCGAATGCTCTCTCTTCTCTCTTTGCGTTTATGAATCTCAAGACACACCTCAGCTACTACCTTCTCAAAAGTCCTTTAATCTACTGTGCTCTTCCTTTTTCCTGATTTTTTTTTCTTGCCTGACACTGGGTTATTGACTATTTTCCTTAATAACCAGGCTCCCCAATCACACTAGGGATTTGGTGGGTCAGTAAATAGAAATTACAAATCAGGAAGTATTTATTGAGTGTCTTTTACATGAAAAACTCAATTTGATGATACCATAGCATATAAAATTAGTTAAGAGATTTCCCCAACCCTTAAAATCTTACACCATCACCTATCAAACATTATGGATTTTTTAAAGGTGTCAATAAATGCCTGGCATGAATAAGCAGATGGATGAACAAATGTTGTTGGGACATTTTTTTCTAGATGCCAAGGAGATGTTAAAATAACAGAATGCACATTTTCTTTCTTCATGTGATTGTGCAGTCAAGTTAGAAAGAAAAAACAAACACCATATCATGGGTAGACCCAATATCCTTTTACCACCTTAATGGAGAAATTGTGACCTTTTGAGTTCAGAGCAATCCTCTGAGTGTAGCCACAATCTGACCTTGAATAGAAATGAATTGGCATTCTCATTTCTGACCAAAAACCATCCAGCTCTGGCATCTGTGGGAAAGCTGATTTGTAGGAACCACTAAAGAGTTTCCACTTTATATTATCACTCATTTAGTGAAGCAGGAAGACTCTTAATATTAATTTTATAATTTGAACATTAATATTGTGGTTTCACATCCTGTAAACTAAATCTGTGTGTTGAACAAAGAGCTGGTACACAGAGCAACCCACAGTTTGCAACAGGATGCAGATAGATCAAGATAGAGTTGAGAACAAGTGTTCTGGATGTGCCAGGCATCAACTAGTCCTCCCTTTTCTTCTTGGAATGAATGGCTGCACCTTTGTTTGCTCCAGTCCCTTTACTTCAATTCTCATTTTGGCATTTTTTTCAGCTCTTCAGCAGTTTACTTCTGCCAATGTGTTTCCATTGATCGCACAGAAGCTAGCTGTTAATGTAACTTCAGAGAACTTTCTTAGCCCCAGGAGAGTATATGCATTGACATGGGGGTACAGTTTTATCAAGGTGTAGCTAATGGACTACTTATCATAATGTTGGGACTATCTTTTTACTTTGATGATCACACCCACAGTAATCATACTTTGGAATATTAAGAAAATGCCATCATGAGAATAGTGATTTCCTAGAGGCAGGCATTCAGAAACATGCATTCATCTTCTCATTCATTTTCTAGGTTAATGAACATTTTTACTTCTCAGAGTCACTTATGGATTAAGTCAAAAGTAAGAAGACTTGGCCATATAATTTGGAGTAGATTTTAAATGCCATCAAAGTAATGACCATTTCATCATCTGGTCTATTATTTTGTTTTATGTAAGATAACTTTAAAAATGTATTTCAACTAATATATAAAAATATGAAAATTGTGCCATACTTTTGGTTTACCATGTGATATTTTGATATATTTTAATTGTATCAATATCTGTATAATATATAATGTTGCATAATGTTTAAATCAGGTTAAACATGTCTATCTTCTCAAACATTCATCATTTCTATATTTTTTAGCAGACAATGGTTGACAGATACTTATGTATTAAATGAAAAATAGATACAGGAGGTTTTTGGTTATTTTTTAGAGGAATTGTTGGCAATTTACAATATGAAAAAGTGTGATACCTTTTCCATGGGAAGAAAGATTGGCACACCTATAAAAGACAGTTCTGTGGATTAGGTAGGTGGGAGGGATCCAGAGAATAAATAAAATGATACTTGCTAAAATTGCTGTTTCTCTGCACTTAGTTTTATATCCATCTTATCAAGAAAATTAGCCCATCTAAAAGGACTCAAGAATAGTAAGCCATGGATATAAATTGAAGAGACCTTCAAAATACATCTACTTCAAAAAAATGACCAAGTCATTTTATGACAGAAGTTTCACTTATCATACCATTTTGTGTAATTTGTGTTACTCTCCCGGGGTCTTCATTAGTGACAGAACTGTAGCTGATCTTCTGCCAGCCCTGAGGATGTCAGAAAATATGTCTACCTTTATTACTTCTTGATGTAGATATTAAAGGAGGAGATATCCTTCAGAGATTTGGCATTTAATTGTGAACAAGCAAAGGTCTCTAAGTCAGACAGTTTCACACCAAGAATTTTATCAGATGGCGAGTATCTCACTTTCCATTCCTCTGTGTTAATGCGTGTTTCATAAAGGCTTATGATTGCCATGAAAAAAAATCATGTACTCACAATTTATGGGACTTCTGATGTAAGACTGGCCATTTGCACAGGGACTTAACCTTCAAAGAGTGTTTGAAGAAGAGAAGTGGTATCTTTTGAGACAAAGGGTGTGGAAGGGATTTTATGAAGAGGGCGTAGTCTGTGGCTTTAATAAGGACTAGAAGGGAAGGACCAGAGGTCAGAACTTAGACTTGTTTAAAATGACACATTAGTACAAAGTCAGAGGAAAGTGAAGCAGCAAAGTTTGACTTTTGTATTTCCACCCATTTGGTAACTTTGTATTCCAAAGGGTAGAAAGGTTGGTATGATGCTATGTTGAAATCTACATTCCCTAACTGGAATGGGATGCTTAAGGAGATATGCACTGGCACCCAGTTTGCATATGGAAGATTTAGCTCAGCATTATTGATGCCATGCTTAGCTTGCTCATTTTCATATCATGCAGACATACAGTCTCCAACATGCACCTACCACTCATTTTTAGGCCCAATTAGATCAGGTGGAATGGAATATAATGTTCTCTGTTTCTGCATTTGACCATGGAGCTTACAGACTTTGGAGAATGTAGGCTCACTGCAACTTGATCTGAAGCAACAACATATGGGGTTATCTTCAGAGAAGGGCACCAGCAACTAACACCCTCCTTCCAGGGCTGCTTGGAGTGACATTTGCACTATGCTATTGAAGTGCCACAATTCAGCATGGAGGAACTCATATAAATATTTTTAAATACACTTTTATACCTAAAAAGTACTTATGTTAATATTTAAATCATAATAATTTGGATTGACTTTCATATTTCAGTTATAAACATTATTTAACCAATATGCCTTCCAAAATCACTCTTTTAACAGAAACAGCTTAGAGCTCAGCCTTCTCAAGTGTTGCAAGGGGAAAGAGAATTTCAAGATAATGACTTTAAGAATTAATTCTGGGAAGGTAGAGGAAGTTTACCCATCACCATTGAAGAATTTGGAAACGGTTCGAAATATTTGAGTTTCTAGTTGGTTATAGACTTCAGAACTTGAAACTGCATGCAATGTTTCTGTGGTTTGTTTTTCTCTGAATGTGTACCTCAACAATTAGAGACTGTTAAAAGAAAAGGAGAAATATCATTGTCAAATATTAATCAATAGGATTTTCCAAAGTGGCTATTCTATGCACAGTACTATGAGGAATCAGAAAATTTAGGAGCTCTCCTTTGTCCTGATTGTTCTTGCCACAATCACAGAAACAAGGTAACACTGGACTCGAAGAGCTGTAGAAGCTAGCTGTGATTAAGGGTGAATTGTGTTTATTATATATATATATATATATATATATATATATATATAAAATAAAATATATTCTTAAGTTCCATAGAACCTTCTCTGGAGGAGGATTAAGCAAAAATGGAATATTTAGGAAAGGCTAAAGAGTGGTAATGGTGGAAGTAAGAAAAATTTCATAATGATTAAATCTCGATTAATGTAATTGCTGAGCCCTAGAGTGGCAATTATAAATTAGTTATAAAATTTAAAAGGCCCTTCATGATCTAGCTCTTCCACCCCCCTATAGCCTCACTATAGCTCTGCTTCCTATACTCATAAAATGATATTTAGTCCCTCAAAGTGCCTATGATTCTATCCTTGGCATATTCTGAACTCCTTAATTAGAAATGATCCTCCTCTCTCTTATTCAACTAAGAAGTTCCTTCTCTTATTTTAAAGCTCAACTGTAATATTACTTTGGTAGAAATCTTTAAAGTTCTCTTGTCCTAGATATTTTCTGTCTCTTATCCTATCACTGAATGCCTTAGTTCAGGTTGCTGTAACAATACCATAAACTAGGTAGCTTAAGGAGCAAACATTTATTTCTCACAGTTCTGGAAGTGAAAGACCAACGCACCACTCATCTAGTGTATGTTGAGGACCCACTTCCTGGTTTGCAGATGACTTCCTTCCTTTTGTCTCCACACATGACAGAGAGCAGAGAACAATCATCTCTTCCATGTCTCCTTTTATATGGATACTAATTCATGAAAATGCTACATCATTCCTAAATATGTCCTAAGGTTCCAACCTCCAAATAACATTACTTTGGGGATTTAGGTTTCAACATGTGGATTGGGGGAGTCACACCCATTCATTAGCAATGAATTTTTCACAGAAATGTCTTATATCCTGATGACACCTTGATCTTATTTAATGTAATGTTTTCTTAGCAATTTGTGAGAGATCTGGAAATAGAAACTGTGTGGTGATTTTCTCCATTCTTGGCAAACAATGCCAAGAAATGTTGGTCGATTAAGTGAATGAATTAGTATATGAATGTAAAAGATTGGGAAGTTGAATGGCCTTGTAAATTATACTTGCTAAGTGAGCATATTTTTTACTAATGGTATAAAATAATTTTTAATAAAAAATTTGTCAGTTTTCCTGACTAGCTACATGGCACCCAATATAATGGTAAATTGTTTAAGCCTTGAAGGTGTTGATTAGTTTCATGTTGAACAACAAATCTCTCCCTTTGTATTTTCATGGATAAAATGACAAAGGATTGAGCCGAATTTCTACCAGTATAAGCCATCCCTAAAAGTTAATCTTTAGACTAAATCCTCAACACCAGTTTCTTTTACTGTGATTTGTCTGAATATAGGAAAATTTTTGTTTCATGAAAAATTTAAAACCAAAATATTTGTTATCACAAAAATAAAAAGACAGTAACAAGTACCCAGAGAAGGACAATGGATTAATTATGGGCAATAGGTTTCTAATGCCAGGATTATCAGTTCTGTGCTAGCAGCAATATCAACGTTATATTATTTACTTCTTATCCTAGCAATTGTATAGAAAATAAAATTAAAAGCTAATCTTGCACTCATCATTAACAGAAGTAACAAAGTAAGGGGTATCGCTAACATTTGTAATCACCAACTTTCCTCTGTGTATATTCCTTAAACATTTACTCATGTTTTCTCTCAGGCCTTTCTGGAGTACTCATTCCTAGCTCAGTTGAATGGAAAGATTCACAATTCATATGGAGATTCGTTTTGGCTTATGTAACCTAATTTCCAGTGATCAAAGAGTCAAATCAGTACACATACAGACAGAATTAAAGTTCGGTGTCCTACTCATATGCAGATAGATTTCAACAATCATATGTCTGTGGGAGTATTTCAATCAGATTATAAGGAATAAACATTTAAACTGTTTATTATTATTTTGTAAAAATATGTATTAAGTATGTACTATGTGTTAGGCCCTGTCTGGGTACTAGGACCATGTCCTGGTTACCCTTTTTCTCATCCTCAGCACAAGGCACACAGAAGATTGATATTAGAGTCTGTTGATTACATACTGCAACTCTGCCCGTACCCTAGAAAAAGTTATAATCCTGTGGAAAAGCTTAGTAGGGGACTTAGGTATAGAGAGATTGCTTGGGGGCAGCAGGTGGATGTAATGAGACCATGCTTAGCTGGGTCTTAATAGCTCAGTAGTTGTTCATGGGGCACACAAGCCTAGGAGCAGAGCTGCAGGTAAAGAAAGGCTGAGGCACAGGCGTGGACTTGTCCGAGGTGCTGGAGAACCTATCCAATAGAGTCATGGCCCCATTTCACAATTTCTTCATAGCTGTGAAATTGGACTTTATTGGGCTGTGATGAGTTTCTCTTGGCATCCAGAGGGGAAATGAGTTGATGGTGCAAACTGGCAGCCCAGAGTCCTCTGTGCAGAGAGGACCTTGCAGTTCCCCTGGAGACCTGGCTGAAGGCCGGCCCAGCCCAGCCCACCTATTTTAACTTTCACTCCTTCCTAATCACAAAATGAAATGGAGTTTTCTTCAAAGTGACAGCTAAATCTCAGCCCCTCACCAGCTGCTGTACCAGTGCCGCTTAATTCTGTAATCCTTTTGCCCTCCATTCCTCGTTGTGGTTAGCAAATGCCAGGAAGTGCTGGAGTGACAAGTGAGTTCTCTGTGCCTGACACCTCTGCCGGAAGACTTGATAAACTGCAAATACCATCACAGTCATTTTTCAGGTGCCTGCTCAGAAACATGCCCAGGGAGGAACCAGTCCTGGGAGGTAACACACTCCCCCTCCCTTCCCGCCTGCCTTCCTCTCTCACGTTTCTAGGAACTTGGCATGTGTCTCAGAGCTGTTTTCAAGGGAATACTTCCGGGAAATATTTTCCTTTACATCTTTAAAATTGAGTGACATCAAATCATCAACCCTGTTTTCCCTCCACAGACAACACAGCGCCCACCCTGCCTAGAGGAGAGGCTGAGAATGTACAAAGGCAGAGCTCCCAGAATGGCATCAGTGTCCCTGGATGTCCTGTAGCTTTCTAGAGTGCAGAGACACATCATGAGTAGCTATGGTTTCCCCCACAATCTACACCCTGCAACCCAATCTTCATGTAAGCTTCCCCTGCTGGGGAAAGTTGGAAACCCCTCCCCATCCCTCCTCATTTAACACACTGTCATCTTAGTTTTCACTGTACTGAGAGGGACTGAGTCAGTCTCCCCCCAGCATATTCTCTCTCTCTCTCTCTCTCTCTCTCTCTCTCTCTCTCTGGAACAGTATTAGTATTCCGTTGTACACTCTTAAGCAAAACCTGAGAAAGGAATTAATCTGTCACTAGGAATGAATGCACCGGACAGTGATTTATGCAGATGCTACTCTCAAAGTGATGGCGTTCATTTCATCTGTACTTCTCACAGCGCTTCTGAGGCAACGCAGAAACTTGCATTTGAAATAGCACTGCTGTTCCGTGCTGCCTAGAGCTGGGCTACCCTAATTCCAGCCTCCAGACAAACCTAGCAGAAGGGCCATGCTGGCGGCTCATACAGCCGGATCAGATTCTAGAATCTCCAAATCTGCCACCCCTGTACTCTGTAGGTCTGAGGAAGAAGCTGGTCCATAAATTTTCTGTAGACTCAAGTCCATCCACCTTTCCTGCTCACAAGCCTGGCCTCAGAAACTCCCCAGGGCCCTATTGCCCTTGCTCCTCTTTTTTGTAGCTCTCCCTGTTTTGAGATTCTGGTCATAAGCAGGGAAAGATTCATTAGAGCTGGCATTTCTTCTGGCTGGCTGGCTTCTGCACTGTTTTCTGGCAGTGAGGCTGGGAGTCTCCCTAGAGAGCTTATTTTCCTGAAATTCCCCATGTAGTTTTACATATATAAGTGGGCTGGATAAGGTTGTGAGAAACAGCCTTGCTTTGGAACACTAATCCGAATCAAACTTCCAAATCCCTTGAAGTTCAAGCTATCAGTAGAGAAAACCCAAAGTAAACAAGCCTCTCCCCACCCCCACCCATCCCTCCCAGCTCCTGACTCAGCACCAGGGCTCCTCCCCATGGCCAGAGGAGTCTCCTGTGTTCTGCTTTTCTACTTTCAGGCAGCAGGCAAGACCAAGGGGCTCTGCTCTTCCCGACAGGAGGGTTTCTGCAGACATTCCTCTTGCCATTGTGACTGCAATTGCTACTATTTTTCCCACCCCCTCTGCTGTCTGGAGATTCATCTGGGATTTATCTCCATAATGAGAAAAGGGAGATAGGGAAACGTTGGGGCATTTTTCTCTGACTTGGATTATTTGTCATTTTGATACTCTTTTTAAAAGAAGCTTTTCAAATATTTAAATGTATGTGTGCTCACACAGCAGCTCCTCGGGATGGATTGCAGATGACACAGTTGCTGCTTTATCTAGCTTGTGCTCTGGGTCTCCCTCCTGAACCGGCTGCGAACAGAAACTTGGTCAGAGAAAGGATAGGTTAGAAAGAGTGGGAACTCTGATCTCTGGGAATAGCAGTTTTGCTCTTATGCCTTCAAAGATCCTAACCCTAGAGTACTGGTTTCTTTACCTATCATTTCTGGAATGCTCTGAACAGAACAGGCTGGACCTGACAGACAAGGATCAAGACTTGAACTTTATTAATTCAGCTATCCTCTTGTCATCCTCCACAGAGACATACACACCTAAATAAGGTCTTCTTCCCACTTTTCCAAAGTTAAAGACTTCTCAAACAGAAAAGAGAACAAACTCCATGTAGATCCATGTGTTATTGAACTCCCACTTTACTGATAGTAGATCAACAGGAGCATGTATATGTTTAGCCCTGCAGACAGTGAACAGAATTTGAAATGCAGAATGTTAAAAGGTCCAAGGCCAATTATTCTAAGATTGAAGATAAGAGAAAATTCAGAATCTGCATTACTAAAATACATATGCTGAATCAGGAGTGAATAGAATCTTAAAATGGCAATTTCATAAAACAGTATGTCATTTATTCATTTGACAAATAATTACTGAGTACCTACTGTGTGCCTGTTACTGTGCTGGGCACTATGGTTACATTGGGGAATGAAAAAAAAAAAAATATATGGTAACTTGGTTAAATAAATCTTGAGTGGTCTCAGACTAAAAAGAGAAAAAATGAGGTTGTAGAAAATCATAAGAAGCTGTAGGCAAAAATATGTGCATCGGGGATGAAGAGAAGTACGTCCTGGCCTTAGCTGGAAATGGAACCAGAGACATCAGGGTAGACAATGTCAGCAACTTTAAAACTCTAAGAAAAGACACAACAATACACACTCTCTCAAGTCAGAGTGGTTCTGGAAAGGACAACCCTAGTTAATCCTTTGTCGTGGCATTAAAAGGGGTCAATTTAGGACAAGATAATGGAAGACCTGTGACCCCCATTATTAGAGAGCCAAATTTCAAGCAGAAAATTACATATCTCTCCCCTGCAAATGACATATTTCCCTGAAGCAGTCTAGATTCCTGGAAATCACCACAGAAATACCAAGTCTCATATTAATTAAGCTCAAAAACTATTTATTTAGTGCTTATTTTGTACAAGATGCCAGACTGGATGCTGAAGCATTATGGTACTTGCAGTCGCTTTCAAATACCATCACACTTGGTCTTTGTTGGCGACTCCCCAATCCTTGTCTGCATTTCTAATTTCTCATTTTTCTTTTCTTCAAGCCAACAAGCCATCATGCCCCGTGTGTCTGATCAACTGCATGAATAGTTCTTTGCACACTTCTCTGTGAGCTGCAAAAATATAGTGTGGTTTCTGCATGCAGGGGAACTACCAGATGTCTCAGGAGATAAGGAATAGATGCATAATATAGCTATAGAATGGTTCAAGACAACATAAAAGTAAGTTCTGAAGTTTGTAACACAGTGTAGAATGAACCAGATGCTCAGAAGACTAAGCTCCTTAAATGTAAAGGCTTTCGAAAATATCAATGATGCCATAGAGGATAGATAATGAGCTGGAGAGTATAGGGAAAGTACGCACTTAACTCACTGTTTCTTCTACCTGGAATATATTTTTCTACTTCTCTAATTTTCAACATGTAGCTCATTGTATTTTTCAAAATTCAGCCCAAGGCTAAAGAGCCCTACCTAAAAATCTTATTGTTTCTCTACTTGAGTGTGAACCTTTTGGGATAGGTTATCTCCCAACCTCACTCACTTTTCCGTTCCCTACTGACTATTGCATGGGATCTGGCAAGGGGTAGGCATTTAGTAAATATTTGAAGGATGAATGACTGATTATAGTGTATCCCATGCAAGAGTGATTGCCTAAAATTTTTTTTGAATGAAATTGGAGAAAAATCACCTATATACTTCCTTCATCCATGAGTTTGGAAATTGTAAAAGGGAAAGTCTGATGGACTGTATTTGGGAACGGAATATGCTACCCACAAATCCAAGTGGGACCACCACAAGGCTGTGGAGGTTGGAGAGGCACAGCATCTTTCTTTGGCAAAGCTGTGGAGGTCACAAGGGCAGCTTGTCTTTCAGGGAGTGTCTGAAGACTCCGTTCTTTACTGAGATATCCTGGTACTTCATTTGCAGTGAACTCGATTAGTCCACTGTAACTGGGAGTTGTCCCATGTTATATACCTAGGTATGTCCTGGTGACTCATTTTTAGAAACAGCACTGTGATTTCCCTACCTTCCTTAAGGATTTTGACTTAGTAGAATCTCTATGTTAATAATAGGAACATTTTAAATTTTAAAGTTTTTTTTTTTTTTACTGTGAAAGAGTGAAGTCATCTAGACCTTTACTTAGCCAATCATAATATCCTCAACTACACCAAAAAGAGTTCTGCACTTACAATTTTTTTTTTAACTTTGCATGACCCAAGAATTCCTCATCTCCATTTCAGTAGAGGTAAACCCTAGGAGCTCACCCATTATTAAAACTTGGCACAATCTTCTAGGTTTCCCTTTTTTGTCTGAGTTGCTGGAGGACATAGAAGTTTGGAATCCTCTCAGTGATTCTCAAGATGAGGGATGCTTTTGACATTGTGGTATGCCAATTCATTGTTGCACTAGGCTGTTCTCTGCATTGCAAGGCATCTGATATTCTTAGTCCTTAAATGTCAGCAGGAGCCCTTATTTATTGTGATGACCCAAAAAGGCCTACACATTTCCAAACACTTCCAGCAAGGGCTGTCACACCTTGTTTAAAACATGGGTACAGAATCATTGGGATGGCTGAGATTGCAATGATTGAACAATGTCTTCATTCTTTCCAGTTGCTATAGCAGTGGTAGAACCTCCCACTCAGGGATGCACCATAGAGCGACTTTGCATCTAAAGGTACAAAGGTAAATGGAGCATTGCAAGCACACTCTAGACCTTCCCAGACAATGCAGGGAGGCGGTGTGAGGAGCTATGCCAACAGACACAGATGGGGAGGAACACCAGCCTTGTCATACTGATTTACCAATTATGCATTGTCTTCAGCATACCCTTTACTGTGTTCAATCTGGTTTCCTAACCCCCTAAGCACAGTGTTTGTTTTTCTGCCACATCTTTATTATCCTGGATTTATTCTATTCTTGGAAGTGTTAAAACCTCTAAACTCCTGTGGGAAGATGTAGAACCAGAGAGATTTGTACAATTAACTGACACAGTTTAGAGTGCTTCAAAAGGCTTGACAATATTAGCATTATTGTAACCATTGATGTTTATTTTATTGCATGTTGGGATGTAGAATAAAGCACTGTAACAACTTGATAACATGAAAGACAGATTCAGGAGACCTGAGTCAGTGCTCCTGGGTGCTGTCACCAACCAGTGAAATTGGACAAGTCACGTCCCTTATTTAAACTTAAGTTTTCTCATGGGGCTAAATTTAGAACTGTAAGTACCTGTAAAATCTTTAAATTTAAAATGTATAACCTTTTGATGGAGAAAATAAGTGAAAGAAAGAAAAAGGGAAAGAAGGAGGGAGGGAGGGAATGACTGATGGAAAGAAGGAAGAGAGGAAGAAGAGTGGGTCCCGAGTCACTACATAGATTGACAATCTTTTTTCTCCTTCCTTCCTTACATCCCTGAAATGTCAGTGTTTAAGTATGGTGGCCTACATTGCCTGAAACTAAAGCCAACTCTGATGTGAATGCACATGCGGAGACTGAAATTGTGACTGTGTATGGCACACCAAGCCCAGTCGTAGTCTGAGTCCTACCTCATCTTGAACTCTCAGTGAAGCTATCTGAAGCATTCTATTTTGCACAAACATTTAACCACAATTTTTAGCCTGTTGTATATTGGGTGCCATAGATTAAAAATGAGTTAAGGCAAAATCCATATATTTAGAGAGCTCACTGTCTAAAACTTGGGATGAACATATAAAGAAATCAGTAGGACCTGACAGGGAATTTGAGTGCCCTGGCAATAGAAAGGAAGGTGTGCCGCTGGAGCTGTGAATGGTATAGTCAAGAAAACCTGCCCAAAAGAGGCACAATGTTGATAATGGCCTGGTGGGGGTTTACCTGTCCTACTTGAACCCTGAATCACGCATTTTTTTTTGTGTGTGTGTGATATCAGGGATTGAACGCAGGGGCACTTAACCACTGAGCCATATCCCCAGCCCCTTTTAAGTTTGAGATAGGGTCTTCCTACGTTATGTAGGGCCTCACTAAGTTGCTGAGACTGGATTTGAACTTGCAATCCTCCTGCCTCAGCCCCCCAAGTTGCTGGGATTACAGGAGTGCACCAACATTCTCAGCACATCTTGACTTTGGAATTCCCTTTTTATCTCATCAATCTTGCCCCAATATATTTCCTGCTCTGTGATGGTAAAGTGGTAGGAATGGATATTAGTAGCTTTCTTCTTTTTTCCCTATTGCTATGAACACCCACTACCCTCTTTTGCACAAAGATAACATCACCTAGAGCATCCTGTCGGAATACAGCCAGTGAATTTTCTTGTTATGATTTATATCACATTTGTTTAAGAATTTCTTGTTATGATGCCTTTGATACAGATTTTACTTGTCACTTGTTCTTGAATCAAACTGGTTGGTTTTTTAGGTCTACCTTAAGCAGTATGTGATTCTGAGAGTATACGTAATTGAAATAATTCAGAATATTCCAAAATATGTTCCCACATCATTTAGCAATATAGACAGATATACCATACTTTAATGTAGGGCAAAGGAGGTCAGGGCCCTATGAAAATATATAAGGATTTATCTTTACAGTAAAGAGAAAATATTTGAATAATCCCAGTATTTTATATTCAATTTGAGGAGTTCCCTATCCTTCCAGGAACTTACCATAAATCTCAGTTTGCCTACTGAGAGCCTTTAAGGAAAGGAGAGCCACTCCTGGAAGTGATCATTCCCAGGCTCATTCGAGAATGAAGAGTGTCCCAGTGGCTACCACAGTCTCTCTTCCCCCACACCCTTGTCTCTGCCCTTAGGCAATCTGCTGTCCCTCAGCCCAGCCATCTGCTCTTAGCAATGAGGGAGCAGCGTGGTATCCATAAATCCTGGCCGACGTGCAGTCTGGCAGTGTGAATGACAGCATGCAGTATGGAGTCTTTGGCAAAGGATGAAGCTGTGGCTACAAATCCAAACACTGTAAACCAGATGATGGAGTGCAATGAAGTGCTGGCTTTTTCCTCAACCACCAGGTGATATTTCCAGAAGCAACTGTGTGTCTTCGTCAGTGACTGTGGAGTACTGATGTGTTGTGGTTATCTTCTTAGAAAAATGAGGGTAGTAGATCCTATTTCTTTCAACTCCTCTCAGTATTTCTCATACCTCTTTCAAAATAGTTTGTAGTTTACCTTAAAGATGTGTTTAGATAGCCTTGTAAAAGTAGCCTTTTGCTTAGGGGGGGAAGGGGATTTTTATAACAGATCGACTCCAAATTTATTATAATCAACACATTCAATTCAATCTTTTGAGCCCCAACTATATGAACTCTAAGACAGTGGGGGAAATGCCAATTACTGTTTGATCACTTTTATTTTGTCAACTTAGTAACTAGGTAAAATTGAATGTATGCTACACTCAGTCAACATGCCAAGCTTTTTCTATTAGGCATACAGGTTTATCTCCTGCAATGACTGCTTAGGAAGTGTAGGTCTGAGTGAATGCTTAAAGGATCATCAAGATTACTGGGGAGAGACAGAACTTGAGGTTTAAGGGGAGGGATGAGACAAGTTCTTTAGTGGTGTTAAATGCCATATATTCAAATCATGAAGGCTACCAAAAGTCAGCTCTGATATAGCAGAGTCAGAATTGTTCTTAGGTTGATAAACACTTTATAAGAAGTTTGAGTTTTAATCGATGCTTTAAATGTCTTTTGCGGTTTTCTAAGAAAAGATTCCATGAAAATGCCAAATAATAACTAAAATTAGATATTTATAAGCAAGCCTTAATACTGCTTAAGATGTGGAGTAGCCAGATGACAGAAGCTATAGCTGCATCCTGTGTGATAGACTCTTTATACTCCCAGGGACCCATACCTTCCTGACATTGTATCAGGGCTTCTTTAACCACTTTGCCCCAAGATAAATGCAGCTTTTGTCTGATTATATTAAATAATGAAGCATATGAATAGTAGAAGCTGTATGTGCTAGACATTTCAAACATACACACACATGCACACATATACGCATATGCATGCACACATATACACACACACAAATTCAAAATATCTTGATGAAGATTTTGGTGTATAGTGAACTACCAAATGGTTACACATATCTTGGTGGTCTAGCATTTCATAAGTAAAATTCCTGCAATATGTTCTGAATATTTCACTTTATAGATTGAACTATAATTAGTTCACACCATTTAGATAAGCATTTTATACCACCCCAGCTAAAAATATATATCTTAAATCAAGAGTATTTTATAATTTTATAATCATGTTAAAATTTTAATTTAAGTACATATTAAAAAAATTGGCTTGATTTAATAAATTTAAGTTTTTAAACAGTTCGTTATTTCTTCATACTTTTCTACTGATGTTTTTTAAAAAAAATAGTAGTTCCTTTGTTTAGTAGAGTAAGTTTATTGGAAGAATCAGTCTTTTCATTTCAGTCACTCATAATAATCATTGAGAATCCGAGGGTTTTAAGATCCTGTTCCAGGAGATTTACCTGCTTTGGAGCAAGACACAAATGGCAAAATCACCCACCGACATGGAGAACAATAATTTAGATAGGCACCCCAAGTTCTGTGCCTTGGATTTCAGAACTTTTTCCATGTTTAGTGCCCTTAAACTTCAGCTTCTCATCTGTGAAATGGAAATAATATGTTGCCCCTTGAGGAAAATAAGGTTATAAAATAAAAGAAGGATGAAAAATTTGTATTAAAGTCACTTCCAAATGTAAGCAATATATATGTAGCATTACATGATAATAACAGTATGCCATTATACCTAATATTTCAATAGTGATATTTGTTGTGATTACTTATAGCATATTTAAAAATCAAGTGTTTGACTTGGTTAATGCCCTTCCATCTCTCTTTCATCTGTTTACTTAACCAAAGAATAAGTACTTTTGAATTTTAGTCAATACTTTAAAAGCAGTTCCCTAAAGGAGAGTTCATGTAAGTGCCAAATAATAATTAGATGTGCACACCAAGTTATTAGAGTAATAACATGTTAAAATATGTAATAGCCCCAGACATTAAAATGTCTAGAGTGTTTATTTTTATTATTAATTGCAGGTGTTACATTATTTTCAATAAGAAAGCCAAGAGGCAAACAAGTTTTTCAGTGGTGAGGTGCAAACAATTTAACATATTCCTAGGGGAAATTGACATGTTAATGATGTGCCCAAGAACCAAGATAATAATATTGCCTTGCGTCAAAAACGATATTCTTCTCTCTATTTGTAGAGCAGTTTGTGCTTGCTTCTGCTTTAGTGGTGACCAAAATGTTTCCTAAAAGTCTGTTTACAGTTCTCTCACTTATCCATTACGGCATAAGCGCTTGGAGAGCCATCGTGCCTGAATAGTGGCTGGCAGCAGAAACGCAAATTGTTGACATGTAGACTTTTATTACGTCACATTCTTTACACTTTATGGAGTGCATTTATTTATTTATTTATTTATTTATTTATTTATTTATTTATTTATTTATTTATTTATTGTATTCAGGATTGAACCCAGGGCACATTGCCACCAAGCTACATCCCCAGTTCTTTTTATTTTTTATTTTGAGGCAGGGTCCTGTGTTGCTGGGATTAGAGATGCGTACCACCACACTCAGCTATGCAGTGCGCTTATATCATTTATACTTATAATCTTATTTCATTTTTCTACTGACTTTTAGGTGGCCATCACCTTGTTGGGTAACTTGTCTAAGGAGTCTGTTCAGTAACTGGCAGGACCATCGCTCTTCTCATTCCTAGCCTAGTGTGTACGTCACTGATGCACCTTGCCTCTGTGATCTTTGCAGTCTGAATTTTTGAGCTCTGGGGGAAAAGCACCCCTGTAGGGTGAAGGCAGGCACTTTTCTATCTCAGGTTTCCTCCCCTCTTCAGTACTGGCACTCAACCCTCCACCATTTTCTGTTCATCACGTTTGGGCCAGAATTGCTGAGATGTGAAATGAAATCTGTGGCGATTTATTACTGTTTATGAGAGACTCTGTGACATAGCTCAGCCGGCTTGCCTTCTACTATGCTGCATAAGATCTGAAAGGATTGGTAGACAGATTAATTTAAGGCTGCTTTTGCTGACACTGTTTACCTCTAAATGGATAATCATTTATCAGTAAATTACTTTTTCTGAGCCAAGTAATTTCTGATCAACATGTTCATTCTCATTCTCTTTCTCCATTCCCTCCCTTTCTTCCTCTGCCTCTCTCTCTCTTTCTGACACATGCTCTCACCCTCCCACCCAGCTCTCACTCTCACCAACGTGGTGTACACACATACATGCACATCCCAGTACACATGCCTTTCAAAGTAAGCATTGGTTGAGACATCCTTGTATTAATCAAAAGGCCATTGCTGCTTGCTAAAACATAGTGTAAAATGAATATAAATGGCATCAATATAGAAAGAGGCTATAGTGCCCATCATAAGGAGAAATGGGTACCAAGTAAAGAAAAATAAGATTCTGTGGCATTGTAGTGATCAAAGCAGAGATAGAACTTCTTAGTATGACAGCATTCTTACAGACTAGGGAAATTGGGTAAACTAGATCTTGGATGTCATCATTAAACAGTTTGTTTTATAAACATCTTTCTGTCCATGTGATGACTGACAGTTCTGTGGTACTAACAACCTTTTTACACACTGTGAGCCTGCCTGCTAAATGCAGGATATGGTGTAGTGACGGCAAGTTTGATTCACATACAAAGAGCACTGGGAGTAAAAAGATAGCAAAGAATCCCAGGGCTTTTGCAAGTCTGAAATGAAATGCTAAGCTATGGGTTTAGAGAAGGAGGAGAATGAGAGCAGATGAAAATTTATGTGGAAAAGTACTTTAAAGAAGGATTTAAGTGAAATAGTAACTCTGAAATTTTGTTAACCCGTGGATGGCAGGAATGAATGTCAACTTGTAATTAAGGTTCTGCACGACTCAATTTGCCTTGATATAATTAGTCTCTGACTTTTTCAACAGACAGTGATGACATTGCCAGGACAAAACAACCTTACTCTTGTACTGTGGTATCAGAAGTTTGTTTCTATTGTCAAGAACAAACATTAATTAATCTTTTTGTTACATTATATATCAAGAAAGTAAAATATTCCCCTGAAGTAAATTAATTGGTTAAAAATGTGTTACTGAACTTTAGAGGAAAGAGAGTCTGATTTGATTTAGCAGGCTTAGGCACTATAGGTTTAGAAATCTGTGTTGGAAACTTGACAATTTGGCTTCAGCGAGGGCCCTGGTGCAGTTGTGTGAGTGGCTGAGATTCCAGAGTGTTGATCTACACAAACAGAAAAGGTCCTTAATGGCTTTCATCTTATCACCTTGAAGACTTGAAATGCACTTCCACTTGGGGTGTGAGTAGGTGTCTATAAATGCCTATCTAGTCCCCAACATTTAACTAATCATTTAGGTCATTGGTGAAAGGAAAATTAAAATAATTCCAGTAGAAGATTTCTGTGAGTTACTCTATTTTATTAATTAATGCAACATGCTCTGCTATGGTACTGCAGATTCCTCAAGGGGCAGGACAGTGTACAACCCCAGGATCTACTGCTGTGTCTCACACCCACAGTAATGGTATTCCCTAGGAAGTACTGAGTGACTAATTACTCAAAGTAGGTTGTATGCTATGTAGTTTCTGTGCTCACCTTTTAGCTTGTGAGAACTCTGAAGAACAGAGTGATACACACTCTCAGAACGAGATTATCATCAGAGATAGACTATCGAGGGGGAAAAAGCCAAGAGGGGATCAAATTCCCAATGAAAGCAACACAGTAGAGGCCTTCTCTTGGAGATAAAGGGAGCTTTTGTTGATGTTCCCTATACAAGTGCATATGCTTCAAGGCAACTGGTGGTCACTCAATGTGTTTAGTGTTCAATTTTACATCCTTAGCCATCCCCTTTTCTTCCACTGTAGGCATCTGCGCTGAGTCTATTCCTTAACACTCTCCCCCTAGGCCTGCCTACTCTCTTTTTTTCCATCAATATCCTTTCTAATATCCACTGTCAGAGCCACTAAAAACTGCGAGGTTTGTTTCTTGACAAATGTCCCATTTTCACAGGCAGTTGAACTGAACTGCAGCTTGTGCTCCGCTCAAACATGTCAATAAACATTATTGCAAAGACGTAGAAGCAATAATGGGAATGTATAAAACTCACCTTTATTGCTTCTTGCCATGAATTTACACGCTGCTCTAAGCAGCTTTCATTCCCTTAAGAAGAAGCTGCAGGAAATCTGTTTTG
This sequence comes from Sciurus vulgaris, assembly GCF_902686455.1. Classification (NCBI taxonomy): domain Eukaryota; kingdom Metazoa; phylum Chordata; class Mammalia; order Rodentia; family Sciuridae; genus Sciurus; species Sciurus vulgaris. Next base: position 68,154,094 of record NC_136470.1, on the reverse strand, counting down.
GGCTGTGGGGGCCAAAGATACTGATTTGGTTGCAGTCTTCCCTGGAGAATGGTAGGTGTGTGGAAATGCACACCAAGTTGAATTTATACATGTTATTTCATGCCATAATGGTCTGTTATAAATAATTGTAGTTGTTACAGGTGGGCTGGGGTCCATCATATGGAATATACAATGTCACAGGTCAGAAATACTCCTAAGAATAAAGATCCCAAGCATGGTGATATTCTAAACCCAAGTTTCCTTGGCAGTAAATCTACTGCACTGAAAGTAACATTGTATAGCGTGAGTATAAAACAAATAGACTGGTCACAGTGGTGAGAAGGACACTTCACTCTCACATGTTCTACTCTGTTACTGAGCACATGGGTCTTGTAGCTGGGGAACACAAGTCCAATATTAGAATGCAAAGTGACTCTTTGCAGATAGTGTCAGAATGAGGATTGCTATGTCATGGATGAAATGTCATGGATTAGTGTGTCCTGTGGTGAAATGTACCAGAAGAGTCACTAAGTAGGATTATGACCCAAAAGCAATAGATTCTACAGATAAGAGATACCCTGAAACGAACCAACCTGTATTTGTGTAGATGCAAACTTCAGGTGATTATGTTGAAGCAGAGGCCCTCTGAGAATCAGTGTCAGTCAATCCTAATCCTTCCCAGTTCTATCTGTGTGTGTACGAGTGTGTGTGTGTGTGTGTTTTATTGTTGATGCTCTATCATTGAGTTATCCTTTACTGTGGGGTCTGAGAGATTTGAGAGTTGGTGCCTGTTTTAATGCTGTCACTTCTTTATTTGTTCTTTCTTACTCTTTTCTGGAACCAGCAACAAAATTTGTACCATATCTGTTTCACTTATCAGACCCTAATATTTGAAAGGATTTTTGAAATTTCATAGTGAGAGAGAATCAAGAGGTATATGTTTTGTGTATCATGACTAAGCTCAGTTGATTTGAGGTAGAAAGTAAAATAGACCTTAAAAAGAAGACACTGTAAGAAGAAAAGTATTATCAGGAAAAAAAAAAGTATTATCAGAATAATCTGTACTATTACTGATTAAGTCACAATATTATTCAAATAGATAAAATAGAATATATATATACACACACACGTATACTTTTACTGATAACTTTGATCCCATATGTCATACTATTTAAAGACAGTTCAGCATTTATTCACTCAACCAGTGTTTTCTAAGTGCCTACTTTGTGGCACTGTATTAGATTCTAGACTTGTTTTAGGAAATTAGTTAGAATGGGGAATACTCTCTTCTCTTTCCTTCATTTTTTAATTCATTAATTAGGTATTTTTAATCACAGTGAACAAACATTCAGAAATGAGAGGCCAAATTCAATCACAAGGGCATTTTCAACAAAGTGCCTTTTGTGCTGTATTCAGGATAAGATTAAATAATAATCTGATCATTCCCATGCTGGTTTCTCATTCCTGTGACCGTACAGTTCCTTTGTTTGCAAAGTCTGAGCAATATGGAACTCCTGATCCTTCCTAGGAGAGGTGGCCAAAAGCAGGTTTATGTACATCACTCTTTACAAAAAAACTGCTGGCTGCTCCAACAGGCATTATGACCTGACTGCTGCTTTTCCAATCTAGATTATTTCCACTGGCCATAGTCAGTAAGTATTTTCTTTGATTCATTGGAAGCATGGAGGGAAGACTACCTCTGTTCTCTACAAAGCATATTGAAGAATAACAAATTGACACACAGGTACTTAGGAAAGACATCATCTTTCCTATATGTGTCAGAGGGGGACAGACAATCACCTGTCAACAGGTGTCAGTGCTATGATGGGAAGCAGGTAAAAAAAAAAAAAAAAATTCACTATTTGGAGACCTCTGGAAAATGGCCTTTTGGTAAAACCTGAAAGCATGAGTAGGAGGTAAACCACAAAAAGAGAAGTTTGGGCAGATGTTCCAGAGGGAAATGCCCAAAGAGGACCAAAGCATGGTGTCTTGAGGAACTGAATAAAGATAGATACAGCTAGAACAGAAGTGTGTTGGGGCCAGGCGTTGGGAAGCTGAGAAAAAAACACTGACTCTGGGAAGAGAGTTTTAGGTCATGGGAAGTCTAATCAGAAAATCATATTATAGAATGTTCACTTCATTTTTAGGGGATTGAAATCCTGGAAGAGCTTTAAGCAGGGCAATGCCTTAAAAGCAAAATGCATGCCTTTTGTATTTTAGTAGCAGGTAAACAAATCGTGTCCCTTTATTCATCACTTTCAGAGTTCATATACTTCTTTACTCACTTTCCTTCACCTACATCACAATCTTTATTTCTTCCACTATACTCTTAAGCACCAAAACTACAGCCCGCAATGGATGTTTGCAAGTCATTACAGAAGAGAAGGAAAATCCTGGGATTCTCTATACCCTAGCCTCAAAAATTATGCAAAACAGCCCCAATAATGAAGAAATTGTTGTTATCATTTTCTGTGATGCTGAGTAGCCTGTGAGACACTCCGCAAAGACAGAACATTCCTTAACATTGTAAAGGCCATTTATGCTAAGCCCATGGCTAATATCATTCTAAATGGTGAAAAACTGAAAGCATTCCCCCTAAAAACTGGAACAAGGCAGGGATGCCCTCTTTCACCACTTCTATTCAACATCGTTCTTGAGACTCTGGCCAGAGCAATTAGACAAACCAAAGAGATTAAAGGGATACGAATTGGGAAAGAAGAACTCAAACTATCCCTGTTCGCTGATGACATGATTATATATTTAGAGGAACCTGGAAATTCCACCAGAAAACTCTTAGAACTCATAAGTGAATTCAGTAAAGTAGCAGGTTACAAAATCAATGCCCATAAATCCAACGCATTTTTATACATGTGATGAATCTTCAGAAAGAGAAATTAGGAAAACTACCCCATTCAGAATAGCCTCGAAAAAAATAAAATACTTGGGAATCAATCTCACAAAAGAGGTGAAAGACCTCTACAGTGAGAACTATACAACACTAAAGAAAGAAATTAAAGAACACCTTAGAAGATGGAAAGATCTTCCATGTTCTTGGATAGGAAGAATTAATATTGTCAAAATGGCCATACTACCTAAAGTGCTATACAAATTCAATGCAATTCCAATTAAAATCCCAATGATGTACCTTACAGAAATAGAGCAAGCAATTATGAAATTCATCTGGAAGAATAAGAAACCCAGAATAGCTAAAGCAATCCTTAGCAGGAAGAGTGAAACAGGGGGTATTGCAATACCAGATCTTCAACTCTACTACAAAGCAATAGTAACAAAAACGGCATGGTATTGGTACCAAAATAGAAAGGTAGATCAATGGTACAGAATAGAGGACACGGACACAAACCCAAATAAATACAATTTTCTCATACTAGACAAAGGTGCCAAAAATATGCAATGGAGAAAAGATAGCCTCTTCAACAAATGGTGCTGGGAGAATTGGAAATCCATATGCAACAGAATGAAACTAAACCCATATCTCTCACCATGCACGAAACTAAACTCAAAATGGATTAAGGACCTCGGAATCAGACCAGAGACCCTGCAGATTATAGAAGAAAAAGTAGGTCCAAATCTTCACCTTGTTGGTCTAGGATCAGACTTCCTTAACAGGACTCCCATAGCACAAGAAATAAAAGCTAGAATCAACCACTGGGATAGATTCAAACTAAAAAGCTTTCTCTCAGCAAAGGAAACTATCAGCAATGCGAAGAAAGAGCCTACAGAATGGGAGAATATCTTTGCCAATCATACTTCAGATAGAGCACTAATCTCCAGAATCTATAAAGAACTCAAAAAACTTTACTCCAAGAATTCAAATAATCCAGTCGACAAATGGGCTAAGGAAATGAATAGACACTTCACAGAAGAAGATCTACAAGCAATCAACAAACATATGGAAAAATGTTCAACATCTCTAGTAATAAGAGAAATGCAAATCAAAACCACCCTAAGATTCCATCTCACCCCAATTAGAATGGCGATTATCAAGAATACGAGCAACAACAGGTGTTGGCGAGGATGTGGGAGAAAGGTACACTCATACATTGCTGGTGGGGCTGCAAATTAGTGCAGCCACTCTGGAAAGCAGTGTGGAGATTCCTTAGAAAACTTGGAATGGACCCGCCATTTGACCCAGCTATCCCACTCCTTGGCCTATACCCAAAGGACTTAAAATCAGCATACTACAGAGACACAGCCACATCAATGTTCATAGCTGCTCAATTCACAATAGCCAGACTATGGAACCAACCTAGATGCCCTTCAATTGATGAGTGGATAAAGAAACTGTGGTATATATACACAATGGAATATTACTCAGCCATAAAGAATGATAAAATTATGGCATTTGCAGGCAAATGGATGAAATTGGAGAATATCGTGCTAAGTGAGATAAGCCAATCTCAAAAAGCCAAAGGACGAATGATATCGCTAATAAGTGGAGGATGACACATAATGGGGGGGAGGGAAGGGTTAGTGTTAGGGTTAGAGTTAGGGTTAGGGAGGGGGGCAAGTATGGAGGAAGGAACTACTGTATAGAGGGTAAAGAGGGGTGGGAGGGGTGGGGGGAAGGGAAAAAATAACAGAATGAATCAAACAACATTACTCTATGTAAATTTATGATTACACAAATGGTATGCCTTTACGCCATGTACAAACAGAGAAACAACATGTATCCCATTTGTTTACAATAAAAAAAAAAAAAAAAAAAAAGAAAAGAAATAATGTCAGAGCAGGATCTGGACCTGCCTGGTCTTAAAATAAGTGGAGAATATAGCTGTGACAAGGTGTTAGAAAGTAAAAAGGGTGGAACTGAGAATGATAGCATTTTAGTATGTATATTAGTGATGGAAAGTAATAGCATGGCTCTCAAATTAAATTGTTTATAAACTGCTGACTGCGGTTTGTAGTTTGTTGTTGCTACCATTTTGAAACCAACTTGACAGTAATTCATATTACCTAAACTCTCAGACTTCAGGGGGGAACTTAAGACTGCTTACTCCGAAGCTCTATCTCTTACATGATGGTTTTGTTAGCTCGAAAGAGGAAGAGTAGAAACAAAGAGAAATGTCTTCAGCACCTATGTTATGATCTTGACTCCTCAAAATTCATTCCTATAGCCATGGTGCACTTATTTTCCTGTTCTTGATATCTTAAGTTTGTCAATGTGACTTTGACCCTATAAAGTGATCTCTTTCATGGTGTCTTATCTATGTAGTCACATCACATAAATGTGATCCTGATATACTAGTCTAATTATTCTGCATAGCGTTAAGACAGCCCTCACTGGTTTGGATCAATTGAATGTTAATATTTAATAAATGACGTTGCCATATGGAGATCTATTTGTAAATTTGGCCACTTTTTATTTCTTTCCTATTCTAGAATTTTTTCTAGGTCCCTCAGAGAATCACTCTGCCAAAGACTTGGATAGCCTCTGGCAATCCAAGTTATGTTATGGCAATATTGAAGGATGCACCAGAGGGACCATAGTAAAGACACTACATAAAAAAGGACTGCTTCTCCTTCAGTGGCAATCCTAAATGAAATAGAACTTAGGAGAGAAAAGAGGGAGGAGGAGAAGAAAAGGGGAAAGAAGAGGCAGGAAGAAGAGAAGAGATTGCTTTTGTAGAATTATAGGAGGTATCTCCTCTAGTGCCTATAGAAGTAAACTTGTTATAACACTGAAAAGTTCTTTCCTTTGGATATCATATAAAACACTTGTACACCAAGTTGAGTGTAGTTTCATCTCAACTCTGTGCTGTACTAAAGATAATCACATTATCTTGATCATTTTTTACATTATCATGAATTTAAAGGAAGAGATAACCTTTGACCTGATAACATTTGGTCTTAAGAGGGTAAATGGACTATAATATGCTCAGATAATGGGAAACAATTTTACTTTTCCAACTGTTAACTCATGTTCAGTTTTAGTTTTAGGCTTCCTGGTAGATGCTGGAACAGAAAATCTAAACATATTATATTTTGTGCCTACAGCACAGATGGCTTTTATTCAATAAGTGGGCCAAATTGGAATAACCACAACCTGGACCTTTTTGTGCTCATGGAGGTGATGTAAGTTCTGGGAAAGGATGTTCTGGCTGCAGGTGATGGAGAGTGTTCCAGACTGTCAGCAAATTATGTGAGAGCACAGCCTGAAAATCAAGTGGAGGGACATGTGTGAGGGAGAAGACAAAACCAGCATGTTTTTAAGATGGTCACACAGCTAGGCAACTCAAAATGGGATGGTGGCATTAGGTAAGAGTGTCTATGTTTGCGAGACCCCCAGGCTCAGGTCAGGGATGGAACTTGGTTTGGAGATGGAACCCTGCAGTTCCTGGGTGACCAGGAGGACTACATTCTAAAAAGCATTGCAGATTTTCAGTCCATGGTTATGTGCTTGGGTACAGAGATGGAGTTCGAACCTTGACCTTCTGCCTCTTCCTGCATTGTTCTTCCAGCCCTCCAGGCTGTGCTTGGCTGTTGAGCAGCAGGATGCCAGTGGCAATGTTGGCTCCCACTGTGGTAGCTTAACTGTTCCCTCTGTGTGTCCTACATGTGTGCTGCCATGATCCTTGCTCCACCACGCTTGGCAGTGTATAGGCAGCTCTCACATTGCTGGAGGCCTCCTGGTCGGCAGGAAGCTGATATTTCCTCAGAGACCATTCTGTTCACTTGGCACAGTGAAAATCACATCTCTTGGCTTCACCCACTGCTCTCCTGTTCTGCTCAAAGGCATTGCCCTTGCCAGTTGGTGGGCTTCAGTTAAGCCCAAGCTGTAGATATCGCCCACCTCATGTTCCTCTGGATGTACTGCTTCTGCCTCTGGATCTGCTACGACTATTCCATTGACTGACCTGCCTTATTGCCAATGGGCTGGCCTGACCCAATTTAGATGTTTTCCATCCCCTGCTTGGCTGGCAATCTATTGCTTGTGCCAGTGAGCAGATTTCTTCCAAGGGGGCTGCTGCCACGTGGGGCTCCATCTTCCATTTCCACTGGCTTTTTCATGGTTTTTAGCATCCTACTTGGCGAGCTTACCCCTAGTATTCAATTGCTTCCATATTGTGACTGGCCTTCTCCCCCTCCACTGCTCTTCCTGCTAACTGCTGCATTGTCTGACTTTCATGCCTGCTTCTCTCCTTTATGTTATGGTCTTCAAAGTACATTAGCTTCCATTTGACTGACTCACGGCTGAGAACATTTCACAGTATTGCCTCGTGTGTTCCTTATGTATGAGGCTAATTGTTAAAAATCAGATTCTTGCCATTATTCAAAGATTAGTAAATAATACTTTGCCTGGAAATATGTGCCCTTTTACTCTCAATCCAAAAACCAGTTAAAATCTCTCGGACATGTACTAATTGCCAGATTCTGATCTTTCTTTACTATACAACTTGTTTCTTATAAAACACTCTTGGGGACCCTTACCCTTTTTATCTCAGGGGAATCTTGAAAGAAAATCCAGTCCATCTCTTTCAATTTAGACATGGAAACTCCACAATTATACCAGACAAATGAGTTTCTAATTTTTAATGGTCCCAGGAAGAAGCTCTAGGGAACTCATTCTAGTATTTAACAATGTTCTCTATTAGGAGCATGTCAGAACCAAGGTAATATCTTATGCTCTTTGCCCCCCACACACTTATAAAGTCTGATGCCTTTTTTTCTGCTCTCAGTAGATTTAATGGTTCTTCCGTAAAAAGACTCATTAAAATAAACCAACTACTAGGTGCCAACATAGTATTTCTTATTTTATCATCACTACCTGGTTCAAATTTATTTGTTCTTTCTTCTTTTTAAGAATTTGGTCCATGAATTCTCTAACTGGCTTTGCATACATGAGAGGTGGAAGCCCACAGGAAGCTTAGGATGTTTAGACGGAAAAAGCAGACAAACAAATGAGCCAACCTGCAATAAATGCCAGAACCTTCTTTCAATCATGAGCACATTTGGGGTTGCTCCCCAAGAGGCTGTCACATCTGTGTCAAACCAATCTCCAGTTTCCTAACAACCTTACTCTAACATCCCATTCCTTCTCACAGCTGGGACAGTCTGCATAGGGATCCCCTTCCTTAGTTGCAAGTCTACCTCTTTCTCTCTTCCCTTCTGTGCCAGCTGTATGGGGCTGCCTCCAGCTTCCTGCTTGTCCTGTTGCTTTCTGCTCAGGCTTTTCACATACTGCTGCCTCTGTCTGAAACTTTTTCTTCTCTCCTCACAGACTGACCCTGCCTGTCTTTGAAGGTTCTATGGGTCATGTCATCTCCTCATAGGAGCCAACATGCCCACGCCTTCTCTTCTTTCTTTGCTACGCTATCTGCTCCCCACCTCTTTCACTTCTTGGCATCTTCAAATTGGTCATTTAGTATTGCTTCCTTACACATTTACTATCTCTCACCCCACCAGGTCATGCGTTCCATTAGTGCAGAAAAAGTTACCACTAGACCTAGTATTTGGTACATGGTAGGCATTTAGGGAGTACTTACTGAATAAATCTTAAATAGAATAATGGGCCTGTTGGCTATGAAAAGAGGAGGCCCTGAGGGTTCCTGGCACGTCTTTGGTATTGGAACAGTACTATCTAAGAATCTGCTCCTGCATTTGCTGTCTATCCTTCCCAACCATGCAGAAAAGTAGAGAAACTAAGAGCCAAGTCTAAGCTGCCAAGATTCAAAACAGCAAGCGTGGCCTGGAGATGATCATCTCTTCACATGCTCAAGGCTACTGTTAATTTAGTGCTAGTTAAGCTGACATTCTGTTTCCAGTAAAATAAGAAAGATTAAAAAGATACAAACAGAATAAGATAAAAGAGGACAAAGGCTAAAGGATAAAAAACAAGGATACAGACTTGATGCTCAGTTATATGCTCTTTTCTTTCTACACATTCTGCTTTGGAGAGGTGCATTCATTCTCAGATCATCAAATCCCTTCTTTTTAGAGCTTCCCAAAACTGTGCCTGTAGTCCCATTTTTCTTTTCTCAGCTGCAAGGTATGACTCTTTAAATTACCATCTCAGCATCTTTGTCTTGCCATAAATGTAACAGATCTGAAACTAACCTATTTGAGTTCATTTATTCAATAACAGTTATTGACTCATTCTAGTGTGCCATTTCTAACCATGGACACTCAGTTTACAATGAGGAACAGACCTCAATTCCAGCATGGTAATAGGCAAATGTTCCTACAAATGTGTAAGCAGTTATTACCATGAATGCTACTAGAATGCAGTGCACTAAGGGACAATGTGACGGGGAACCCTAAATTAATTTAGAACATTAGTAGGGAATAAGATCTGAAGGAAAGTAAAAATTTGACAAGATGGGACAGAAGAGGAAGTATATATCAGATAGAAGAAAAGTTTTCATGAAGACCTAAAATGCAGAAGAATATTAATAAAAGGAGTGCTGTGTGCCTGAATTGTGATGAGAGAGAAGGGGGTAAAAATGCAATATTCTGTACCTGTTTCACTTTCCCATCTGTGCCTAGCACCATAATTCTCTTTCTTATTTGTTCATCTTCTCAGACACCAGCACAAGTCACCAAGGCCAGACAACCTGTGCTTCTCCCTGAACTTGCGCATTGCTTCTGCTATGACTCTAGTCAACATGTGGATAAATCCTGTATATTTACTCCCTTTTTAAAAAATACCAAATATAGAACATTTGCATTAAAAATAACTATTATTTTGAAAGTGTGCAAATAATGCACATTCACTATAGGACACCCAGAAAATACAAAAGAGCAAATATGAAAAATTTCTTCCCTTCATCCTCTATTGGTCTGCTATAAGAAAATCACTGTTGAGCATCTGTTGCCCATTTTCCACTTATAACTTCAGGGCAAACACACATTCATTTATAATTACAAGACACACACACACACACACACACACACACACACCCTCCAGCATTTTCATATACTTTTATAATCTGTTCTTTTAACATTTAAATCTGTTATGAGACAAGTTACACCTAACTTCTGGGACAATTTTTTAATTGTAACATACCTCTTTCCTCAACATTTTATTTTCAGAATTTCCAAAATAGAGAAAACTTAGAAATAAAACTATATAGTGAACAACCATATGCCCATTAGCTAGATTTTATAATTGATAATCTGCAAAATCACCTTATCACCTCTTTATCCATCTCACTCTCCATGCATCAATTTCTGATACATTTTCAGATATGGTTCGAGATAAGTTCCAGTGTTGTTATTGAGTTTTAGATATTTATTACCCTGGTTACCAGTCCGTTGTCAGATGTATGCTACAGAATATTTTCTCTTAGCTTGTGGTTTACCTATCCATTTTCTTAATGATGCTTGATGAACATAATTTCTAATTTTGATGAAGTCTAATATATCATGTAATTTTTTCTTTATAGTTAATGCTTCCTGTGTCCTGTTTAAAAACCTTTGCCTAGTACCAAATATAGGACTTTATATTTACTCCATTTACATGTCAGCTTGTTGCTTTCTGCCCAGTATTCCAACCTGTCAAAATTATTTTGAATCCAACTCCTGTCTTCTGCTATATTAGATATTGCTTTCAGCTTTGTGTCACCTGAAAATTTGACAAGTTATTGAATGTTGAATGGAAAAGAACCTTTTTCAAGTGTAACTAGATCCAAAGGTCACATTTCACCTTCTTATTTTTAGGATATTATAGGAGACAAAGTCAAATTGCCTGCCCAAATCAGTAGTACAAAGAATCTTTGTGACAATGACCTCTTTTATTATTTGAGAGACCTATTTCTGAGGTTTGACATTATTTTATTGACTTACCTATCGACATCTGGTGTTTATTGCCTTCTTTTCTAAATAGATGTTTCTTTTCCTGAAATGGTCTTCACCACTATCATATGAGCTCAATTGGAGTGGACATCTTTCTTATTGTCACCATCACATATTTGGCAAGAAAGAGACACATCAATTAATATTTATTAAATAGATTAATATGGAAATATCTAAGACTATTCCATTTAATACTTATTTCTAGATTTTTTAAAGGAATGATCTCTTTTCTTAGCCTGAACTTTAGGGAATTTACCACTTTACAAGTCTTGACTTCAGTGACATTTTTCCAGGATCTTGTATTCTCTTAAGGACCTTTTTCTCATGTTATGTCATTTTCCAACTATACTGTTAATGGATATTAGACTATATAAACAAGTTTCTTTATAATATAAGATATAACTTGCCTAAATATGAAAACTTGAGTTAATTTGAAAGAGTTGAATTTATTGAACCAAATCTAAACAGGTTCTTTGCTAAGTACCAGGGATATATTCTAAAAGAAAAAAGTAACAGCAAATTAAGTGCCGTTGGTTCACAACTTAATAGTACAGGAGCCTGTATCTAATGATTTTAATTTTTTTTTCTGTCCTTCCACAAAATTAAAGAATAGGCAGTAACAATTGAGGCCTGAACAGAAACAAGTACTTGTGTTTTTACTTACATCTGACCTGCTCAGCTATCGTTTATCCTTCTATAATAGATGCATTTGAATGGCAAAGAGCACTAAAAATGCTACAGTTTTTTTATAGAAATATTTTGTGATTAATAATCTAAGAGGAAACTGAGGATATGTCTTCTAGAAACCCAGCTCAGTGTTAGTCACTGTAAATAATAGTAAATTAGAGGAAGATTTAGCTCCATGCCGGAAATGGAGTATTGTCCTAAGAGTAATGTCTATAAAATTAATAGTGAACATATTTCTACATTTATTTATAGTAACAGATACCAATTCCATTGAATAGGAATTGTTACAAGAATAATATCTAAGATATTAATAACTAGAATACTAATTCTGTGTTAGATACTAACATACTACTAATGAAATTTGTTGAGATTTTTGAAAGAGTCAAGGCGATCTCAATTAATAGTACAGCAACAAATTGATGACAGAGTTTAGTTTGCTATAGAAAAAGGAGAGCATCCTGTGCTGCATAAAGGCCCATGGGCAGCAGTGAGCTTAGCAAATGAGCAGACTGAATGAAGAATAGGTGGTCTTCTCTGGGAGCCTTGAGAAATAATACTGCAAGATCTCACTGGGGATTTAAATTGCAAGGATGAGGACTTTGAATAGGAATCTGGAAGACAAAATGGAAGCACTATGAAATTTTGAGTCAATTAATAAAATAAAATATATTATGTACATTAGTGTATACGAAGGTCATGTGGAGGCAATGTAGAGAAGAGGCAGCTATGATAGTAAAACAAGAGTAAAATCAGGATAATTTGATCAGGTCTGTGACAGAAGACATAGAATATTAAAAGAAAATATATAGAGAGAAATGATACTGGAGTGAGGTGAAGAAAGAGTCACAGGTTTCTCTTAAATTTCGACTTCAATAGACTTGGAAAAATTTCCCCACTGGCTAGAATGGGATGATGTTGGGAAGTGATTTGAAGTGGTTATAAACATAATGGAATTGAGGAGATATTAAATTACCAAGAAAGAGATTGTCCAGTAGGTTTTGGAGGCCTTATGAGAAGCCAGGGTTGGAGAGAAAGATTTGGAGGTCATTTGCTTAAGGAAGAAATATGAACAAAGAAAAGTTATGAGTCCTTTCAGAGAAAGCAGTAAAGGGGTACAGAGAGGCAATGATTATGCCCGCGAGAGAGTTCACAGTTAAGGTCAAGAAGAACTGGAGTTACTGAGAGGAAGAGGAAAGAGTAATTCATGAGCCAAGAGAACAAGGTTAATGCAGAATGCATAAACCAAAGGAAAAAGATGATCAAAAAAGTGACAGAGGATGAGAGGATGAAGGAAAAGCACTGGATGTGGCAAGAGGATAATCATGTCTATTTTATAAATAAGAACCTGAAGTACCCAAACAATACTAACAAACCTCACTTCTGGGAATATATAAAAGAAGTATGTTGATGAGTTGTTTCCAAATACAATTATAATAATGTCTTCACAAGTCAATAGCAAAATGAAAAATACAATGACACTGCAGTTACATAAAGCCAAATAAGATAAGTGCTATCCTGTAAAGCTTCCTAAATAACTATTTCTCTATTAAGAAATTATGGAGACCAAGGATGATGACTGGCGTATGTTTGGTTGAAAAAAAAAAAAAAAAACAGCATTTTTTACTTTCACATTTCATATTTAACATGAAGTTTGGTCATAATTATCTGATAATATAGTTGTTTGTCTTGCAGTTGTTTTCTAAAACATGAAGTAGTGTATTTCTACACAGAATCTAATATCCATGCTCACAGACCATTGGCAGTCAGAGGGAAGGATAAGAAAAAAATTTATTCCACTTGAGTTGCTGAAAGATGCTCATATTAATACAAAAACGCCATATCCTGACAGTTTTAAAGCCCAAGTGCAGGTTCAGAGCCCTGTCTGTCACTTATCTTAAGCTTCTATGGAGAATAAAGATCAAGTATCTCTGAAGCAGTGTTTAGTGTCATAGCTGTTTCTGCAAGAGACAGGTTTTTTTTTTTTTTTTTTTTTTTTTTTTCCTCTCTTTTACCCACTAAATCCCTTGCACAGTATTATCATCTCTGTCTCCATCGTGTGATTTTCTGGAAGTTCTTGACTGTTTAAATAAAGACAAATTTGATGTGATGAAGAACAATTTTCGTTGTTATTGTTTGGTGAGAGATTCAAGAAATAGCTGCTAGTCGTAGATTCTTTAACCACCAAAAGTTATTAAACATATTTTTGGAATGAAAACATTAGTAGTAATAGTATCAAAACCAGATAAAATTTCTGTTTTTTACCTTATTCCAGAGTCTATTCCAATGTTTAACATGGGACCAGGATGTATCTTAGAGGTAGAGGGTTTGCATAGCGTGTGCAAGGCACTAAAAAAGAAGATCTAATATTTTAATAGATAAAATACTTTAAATAATCTAATAAATTGTTTTCTATACTTATCTGCACTTCAACAAAGAGGATTTTGAGCCCCACAGACATTAAGTAACTTGTCTGTCAGCATGGCTAGAAAAATTTTACATATGGACTTAAAACAAGAGACTTCTTCAAGGGAAAATAAAATGAGGAAACGTGAGCTTTCCTTTGGAAATATATGCTGTTACTCCAGCTCTGCTGTCATGTTCAAAATATTTCCGGAATTCTGTTTGCAGAATATTCTCTAGAAGCATTAATTTGAAATATGTACAGTGATGGTAAAACTCTGTTTGGGGGATAGAATAAACATTTGAAAGTGACCAATATCAAAGTCAAAGACACTATAAACTGACAAAAGAGGCAGTTCTATCAGGGTGCTCTTTAAACATGTTTGCCTTTAGAGAATTTTGTTTGAAATAAAGGTATAACTTCATAAGCTGACTACTTGGAAAGGAAAGCCCTCACTGTATATTTTGTCTGTTGTTAGAAAATCAATCACACTAGCAGGGGTCATGCAATATTTTCTCCCTTCTAGTTTCATCTTAAGGCAGACTCTTGTTCACCTGGTGGAAGTCAAATGGGACAATTTTTCCTAATTTGCAGTGCATTGGTGTAAGGAAGGTTCATACCCATAGTTGTTTTCACATTTACTCACTAACTGGTGCAAAATCTAAGTGGATGCAAAAGTGATACCTACAGAGGGAGACTACACAGAAAGCACAATTTCCTCTAATCTGTTTGTTAATGGTGCATAAACCTGGTCTGGCAGAATTAGAGCCACTCATTGTGATTGCAGTAACTAGAGGTCAAGCAAGTATATTATTCAACCTCTGTGTTCCTTTTCCCTCAATCATTGGATAAGAAATAGATCAAATTCTACATGATATTTCGGTGGCAGTCACAATAGTTGGTAGAAATTCTCCGTTGCATATGACAAAACATGAACTCATCAACATTCCTGTGAAGCAAATGGCCAGTTCTTTCCACTGGACAACTAAGGGTGAGAGAGGTGAGCTGACGCTTTCAAAGACACACAGCAGATAAACATCAGAGCAGGAAACAGATGCCAGTATTTAAGTTGTCATTCAGGCAGTGGACTGAATTGAACATCTTTCAAGTCAGAGTGGAATCCATGTAAGGTCACTACCTTACCAACATTTTTAGTAGTTACTGTTTGCATCACCACATGCATATAGAGTCCTACCAGAAAACTTGCATCATTGCTTGGCAGTGGGAGAAGACAATCAACCATGTGTTCTCAGAAAAGTCTGGAAATGAGGCCCCAACCAGTGATTTTCAGGCTGATTCAAAATTACCGATGGGAAGTCAAGAGGACAGGTAAATCTTCAATTCAGAGAGAACAGGACTGACTTGTTTCTTCCAAATGACAAATCATTTTTCACCCTCACCTGTGACACAAACTATTCATTTACTAGCTGTTCATTTCCCCTCTCAGTATTCTGTCTGCATGGTAGCACCAGCTGACACAGAGGAAAGAGAGGAAAAGAAAGAGAACAAGTTGGCAGGGAGTCAATATATTTCAGTGTTTTATTACTACAGAACTCTAGTAGCATTTAGTTGGTGAGTCTGAGCAGAAAATGAGTATTTCTATAGTGACTCAGTTTTCAAGGGGAATGATTAAAGGCACAACAAAAAAAATCCATGGATTAATTAGCAGGTCAATGATGGTTGAGTAGCTATTACTAAATTACATGGCTAGCATGCAAGAGAAAGAATTAATCTTTGACGTTTCTCCAGCTTGGGTGACTTGTGTGGTTAGAATTTCAGGTCAGTGAGAAGAGATTCCCATTGATTGGCTGGTGTATAATAAGATCAGAAAAGACAGCACCTGGATTCCCTTCAATTCTACACTTTCAAGACTTAATCCTGTTTTCTGTCAGTGATACATCCTTCTTCCTATAGTTACTGATACTGAGATTTGAAGACTTGATTAATAATAAATAAAGAAAGCAGAGCTAACTATACCATGGCAGAGGAGGAAAAGTCAGGGTCAGCAAAATAAGACAAGCACTCGGTGCCAGTAGGGATAAACAAGTTCTCGGAGAGAGGAAGGGCAAGTCATAATTTATTCTTTGGAAGAGATACAAGTGTCAAAAAGGAGAGAAGCAACAGATGCACCAAGAGGCACACTGTTTCTTTAATTCAATTAGCAAATGCTTATGAGGAGCCATTCCAGTCATGCATATGCACACATGCACATCACATATGCTTCTTATATATAATTTATATATACATATAACTTAGGTACAATTTTCTGTGTGTGTTTGTATAAATTCTTGTGCAGAGGCAGAAGTAACAATATTAGAATTGAATTAACTAGTGCTTATTTACCAAAAGATGTTAGGGATAAAACATGTCAAGTCATTTAAGAGAGTGGAAGTTCAAAGGGGTGGGTATTTGTCAAGTGTCAATATCAAATGGGGGAGGGAAAGCCTCTTTGAGAAATTGAGAAATTTCATGAGAGATTTAAAGGAGGTGAGAGAGTTTAGTCATGCTAATATCTGAAGAGGGCTGATCCAGCCAGAGCTAACAGTTAGAGCAGCAGTCCTGTAGTAGGATGTGGTGGTGGTGGTGGAGTAGTGGGAGTCCAGCATACAGGAAGGATGCTGGAGTAGCTGGAATGGAATAGATAAAGGCAATGGGAAGTAGTTGGCAATTAGATTGGGTGAGATCAGTGTTGGTCTCTATAAGGACCCAATTTGGAGGAATAAGCCATGGTTCTGGATCCTTCTCTCCAAACCAGAAGAAAAAGAAGATGCAAAGCAAGACGTTTAAGATACCGTCAATGAGAGATAATGTTGCAGTAATAAAAGTTATGGGCCTCATCAGAGGGAGGATATATTTGAGGCTCTTCACATAAATACAATCAAAAGCAAACAACCAGGAGAGACTATTGTGCAGAGGAGAATTCACTCTAGGAATTGGGAGCCAAGTAAATTGTGCTAATGTGTATGATGATTAAACTGTCAGAGTGCTTGTACTTCAGCAGACTCCACCTAGAACATTTCATCTCATTTCCAAATGACTATTAGGACCATTAAAGTATTGTTTTCATTTCAATTAATAATTCAGTCAATAAAACAATTATGAAATGAGACTTGCTGATATTTATTTCCAGAGTCAGTTTGACAGAACTTGGGAAGTGGAAGAGAAAATACAGGGTCATTTTCCTGGTTAGAACTCAGTCTGGTCTAAACACAGGTATGATGATAATAGTAGTAACCTTGTTACATAATTTCCTTCTGATCCAAGAGAAGTGAGAATAAAACATGTATGGTTCATATTTGAGTTGTCCTTTGGACCCTTCTTCGTCAAAAGCTGGCGCATATTAGGTGAAGAAAACCATCCTAAGGAGACTTCTTTTGATGTCAGTTTATACTCTTCCGCAGAACTTCTGTTTTCAGCTGGAGTTTGAGCAAGCAGTTAAAGCCTCATCTTACTGTGAGGATTGTGTGTGTGTGTGTGTGTGTGTGTGTGTGTGTGTGTGTGTATGTGTGTGTGTGAGAGAGTGTGTGTTGGCAGTTTTATTTCGCTTAGGCAAAATGTTGTCCCAGCAAATGTTTCTGGGCTGTATACATCCATTTCAAAGATATATGTGCTGCCTGGTTGTACTCCGTTTTGGCAAGTCATTTCTCATCATAAAGAGGTGTAGTTCCAGAAGTAACTTGGAACCTCTACCACAACTATGATTTTAGGTTGGTGTCCCACATTTCATAAGTGTTGACGATGTTGGTTTCTTTGAATGGGTTTTTCAGGTTTTCCAGCTTCTATCCTTCTTTAAACTCAGGCATGATCTATAATGTACCAGCCATAAGACACCTCTCTAGACAAGAAAAAATGGCAATGTTTCTCACTTAACCTCTTCAGATGACTGATCAGCTGCAAATATTCATTTACTTGACACCTCGAATCAGCTGACTTTTTTGTTGCTACACCAATAAATGTTCACAGCAATGACATGTCACGTGGGACATCACACAATAAAATTAAAGTGCAGTGAAGATGTTTCCCATTTCCTTCCTTTCCCTGGCATAACTGACTTGTCCCTAGAGGACATGCAGCTGCTTAATGAAGACTATAGACTAAATATGGGAGAGGGATTCTTTTTCTTTGTACCAGAGAACATTACCTAACAAGATGGAAATTATTTCACTATAACTGTTTTCCAGTCATCCCACAAGGTTGAAAACTAGCTTCAACTTCCTGCCTTGAAATCTTGCTTTCTTCTTCCATTGCTTCAAGTGAAAAATAATAAAGGTGTCAAGTAAAATGAATAAGACAAAAGCAGGTTCTTTTAGTTATCAGAGTGATGGAAGTGCCTCTACAGAGATATTTTTAATATTGTAGGAATCAGTTGCCTCAGAAGTGGGACACTATTCTTACCCCAAAAGCTGTAGCCTATCTCCCAGAGCAGCCAGGTTAATGAGGAAATTCTCTCACAAAATTGCAAGACTTGCTTATAAAATTTGGGGAAGTGTACTGCTGCCGTAATGCCTGTTAGCACCATAAGAGACCAACATGTATCATTCAACCCTAGCTTCATGAGATTTTTGCCAAAATTTCTGCCAGCCTACTCCTTCTCCTGATGGCAAAATCTCTCATAGTTCTTCCCCTCCATCACCATAAAAGTCTGCATTTAGGTAGTGGGAGAGGGGCCATTCTCAGAGAACAGAAGAAAATATAACCTTCACTAGGCACACTTTCCCCAGCACCCCAATTCCCAGTACTCCAGTTCCCCAAACAAACTTGTGTTTGTCTAAGTTTTAATCCAGGCCGTATAAGCACTCTCAATAAACCTAGTTATGTCGCATTCACCAATCCACATTTGAAAGACTTTTCTGGGTCAGGGCTTCCTGACTTCCTGGTGTGAAGAAAATTGGTGAGCACCCCGCATGTTCCTCCCTTTTAAAAAACTAAGGAATTTAAGTGCTGAATATCTAACTACATTCCATTCATAAAATAGACTGCAATTTGCTCAAAGATCAGGGGAATTGTAGGACGTCACCAGGATATAAAGCACATTTTATAAAACAATGTGAGATATAGGCCAAGATAGCCACCATGTCTAAGTTGCTCTGTGGCTGGTGTCTCTCCAAGCCTCTCCAGCCCTATGGGTCAGCAGCACACCTTCACCAGCAGCTGGGCTGAGATCCTCTGCCTGGCTTCTCAAGCCCTCAGGCTGATAATACTAACTTGAAGACTGGTGAGCCCTGAGGTGGAGGATGGAACAAGAGTAGAAGCATTTTAGTTTCTCAATCTCTATCACTAGCACAGGACAAGACTTTTGCCTCCTGGTCCTTTAAAATCACAGAGAACAAATGGAGGCAGCATGAATGCCATCTGAGAAGTAAGGTGAGGAGGACAGTGGTTATCCACCAATAATAACTAGTTTGAATTAATAATTACATAGTATTGCTGGCTGTGGGTTCTTCTATACATCCCACCCTGCAATTGACCTTATTAACAATTTGCTAAGAGTTAAAAAGGGGTAGATGCTAAGAGAAAAAATTTAAAAAACCAACATAACTGTGTGAATGTTTTCAAAACTTTGCATTAGTCATATTTTATGAATTGGAAATACTATTAAATCTGTTACTTCCAAGAAATGTATTTCTTGGAACTTATTCAAATCAACTTTTTTTTCCACCTTACTTCCCTTTGATAAATTATCTTTTGTCAACTTAAAGGAAATGACATTTTCCTGAAAGGTTGACAAAGTATCTTACCAACACTAGCACTTTTTAAAGTACTCATCACTAATACTGTTAGGTGGAAAATAAATTACTTTGTATAATTCAGTGCATTTTACTTCTAATGAACTTCGTAAAATTCAACAGTATTCTTGAATGCCTATTATGTGCAAGACTTTATGCTACAGTCTGTAGAGAACTCAAAGATAAGCAAGACAGGTCCCTAAGTCTGGAACAACTCATAGGTAGGTGCACTCAAATAGTAAGCAAATAAATCACCTTAATGAAAAAAAAGTTTAATTGCTCTCTGACTCTTTGAGACTGATGACATCACTTATTTCATTTAAGTCACCAAATAAAGCTAGAGTGTAGGGTCTGTTGATTGATATTTATTTAAATGATATTCTGAGAAGCAGTAAGCATGGTGGTCTATTTAATTACCTATCTACTGAGCAATTTTTCTTTTTCATTTTAGATTAGTTTCCATTCTTGAATGAAAATTGCTCTCTAATACAGTCTTCTTGAAAGATTCTTTGGGTGCTTCAGCAAATTTAATTCCTCCCTAGGTTGGCTGCCATGTATGAATATGTGAGTGAAGGTGTTTACTAGAGCAAGCTTTAATGGAAACACCTGCTGGATTTGATTCTCTTAATTAATTGTCTTGGCATTACTAAATGGCACCACAAACCAATTATGATATGCCGTTAGGAACCGTGCACTGACATTGCTTTCTTAAAGTAGACCACTTATTTTTTAGCTAATCCTTTTGAGAATTGTGTATGCATATATTCCACGTATTCCATATATAAGAAAATATCTCCAATTTGCATTTTTTAGTAGCACTTTGCAGTTTAGAAAGTGTTTTCAGAATCAGAGCTCACCTAAATCTTCCCCTCCACTTGCATTCCTGTTTTATGAATTGTACCACTGGGTACATGTATATGTATGTATATGTTACTTGACTTAGAAACAATGGTGTCTCCTTTATTGTTGTCTCCATTTAACAACACGTTTTCAAACTAAGTCAGTCCTGTCACCAAGGTGGTCTTCCCACTGTGCTCTGTCCCCTGGTCTACCATGCTGGTGATACTCCCTGTCATATGTTGCCTGGACCAATGCTGCCATCTCTAACTTATCACCTGGCCTCTACCTCTGCATTTAACCCATCAAATCCATTTCTCAGCCAGGCAGGATTATTTTTCTAAAATACCAATCTGATCATGATATTCACCTGTTTAAAACTCATCTCTGACCACCAATTTTTCTTAAAATAAATTCTGAACTCATTACCCTGGCCTACCAGGCCCTATTTTATCCAGGCCTTGCAGAGCTTATCTGTTCATGATAACTTCTACAACCATGTACTTTTATTAGATTGAATCATTTGAAATTGTCACTATCTAAACATTTTTGGAAAAAATATGGCAAATTGTTATTATTTAAACTAAAATAATTGGACTATTTTTCTTCTTCTTTTTGCATTCACATAGTCTTCTTTCTTCTACCTGGATATATTTTCTCTAATTATTTAAGTGGACTATTCTCATTTATTCAGATTTGAGTCCAAAGTGTAAAAACATCATCTCCTAGAAACCCTACCTGACTTTCATCTTACTTTCTTGTTTCAGATTTCCCTGGTTTTTAAATCCTTATACAAAATGAACTAATGGCACAACATTGAAATAATCTCATCTTTCTGTGTTATATCCAAAAGGTGCATAAATTTTAGTAGAAATGGATGGAATTATTTAGGTCAAAAATGTATCTCAAATATTCAGCACAATAACTAGTGTATAGTAAGCCTTTAATAAATAATTGTCGAATACAGAAAATTAAGAGAATATAATGAAGAAGACATTTGTATCCATCATTTGGTGCTTTCAATAAATCATAAGTGTCTGCTTTTGATACTCACCAAGGTTACAAATAATGTCATCCACAGATGGAGGTTGGAGAAGAAGTCACAGGACTGTGTACTAACTTTGTGATTGCTTGTGTATTTATAAGTATTTCAAAATAAAATAAATGCTGACATAGACAGACTAAAATGGTAGTTTCTATTTATGCATGAGTAAGACAAACTTAGAAGGTGAGATAATTTATACAAGGTCACATAATTAGTAATGGACACACCTATGACCTGGACACCTTTGAGTAGGGCCATTAAGAAGTTTTGCTTTTGTCCCTGCTTCTTCAAGTAGACATTGAATCAAGTCCCACATTTAGTCCCTAAAAACTTAAGGTTCTAGCTCAGATTCTCTATGTTTATATAATTAATTTTCCAGCTTGAGAGGCTGAGCAAAAAGGAAACAGGAGGATACCTTTTAATTTCTCCTTTTTCTCAACATTGTCTCCTTTTAGTTATTTATATATTTATTTTAATGCTTATTATTTTTATTTTGAAAAAATAAACTTTATTATGTACATTTAAAGTATGCAGTAAGATGTTATAAAATACCTGTAGAGTACAATGATTACCATAGTATAATAAATTAACATACTTATCATCTTATATACTTACCCAATTTTCCCCCATGGTGAAAACAGTTAGAATCTACTCATTTGACAAGAATTTTAAATATCATTGACTATTATTATTGCTACACCTCATGTTGTATATTAGATTTTTTGACTTGTTTATCCTATTTACTATTATGTAGTCTTTGATCTATACCTCCCCAGGTCTTAACTTCACACCAACCCTGGTAATCACTGTTTTACTCTGTATCTCCATATATTTCACCTTTATAAAAAAATAAGATTCTACATATAAGTGAAAGCATATATTTATTTCTGTATCTGGCTTAATTCGTATGGCTTGATGTACTCTAGATCCATCCATAATGTAGCAAATAACAGGTCTCCTCCTTTTTTAAAGCTAAATAATATTACAGTAGGTAGGTAGGTAGGTAGCTACATATATACATAGATACATAGATGCTAGATATATCTTACAGTTTCTTTATTCAGTCTCTGATGTACATATAGCCTATTTTTTACATCTTGGCTATGTGAATAGAGCTTTAAAGCACAGGAGAGAATAAGGGGTCCAGGTAGCAATCTCATTTCCTTTGTTTTTATGCCCAGAATTGACATTAGTAAGTAATATAGTAGTCTGTTTTTAAATTACTGAGCAAGCTCTATGCTGTTTTGCATAGTGGCTACACCAATCTACATTCCCACCAATAGTATGCACAGGTTATCTGATCTCCACATCCTCACCAATGCTTATTATTTCTTGTCTTTTTGCAGATAGCTATCATAACAGGTGTGAGGTCATATTTCATAATGGTTTTGATTTGCTTTTCCCTATTGATCAGTGAAATTGAACATCTTTTGAAGTGCATTTTTAAATTTTTGTATCATTTTTAGAGAATGATAAAAAATTAAACATGCCCAATTTTTAATCTGGTTATATATAGTGTCTTGTTCTTGAGATAAATAATCCTGGCTACTAATTCTTTATCCAATAGATGGTTTGCAAATACTTTACCATTTGTAGTTTCCTTCACATTTCATTGTATCTTTTGCTGTGTAGAAGATTTTAGTTTGATACAGTACCATTTATTTTTTCTCACTTTTTTAGCCTCAGTTTAGAGTATGAGATCTAAGAATTCATTGACAAGGCTTAGTCAAAGATACCACAAGACAAGAAAATTGTGGACCAATGTCTCTAATGAATATTCATGTAAAAATCTTCAATAAAATATTAAGGTAATTGACAACACATCAAAAAGATTTTACATCATGATCAAATGAGATTTATTCCTGGCATACAATGCTGATTTAACATATGTAAGTCAATGTAAGGTATATCACATTAACAGACTGAAAGATTAAAAAACATATGATCACATTAATTGATTCATAAAAATCCATTTGACAAATTCATCATCTTTTCTTGATAAAATCTCTCAACTTTTTAAGCATAGAAAGAAAGTTCCACATCATAATAAACCAATAGTTAGATAACAATGAGAAGAAACAGAAAGTTTTCTTTTAAGATCTTCTACAAGGCTTGGATGCCCACATTTGCTACTTCTATCTCATGTAATGATGGAAGTACTATCAAGAGCAACTAGAGAAGCCAAACAAATAAAAGGTATCCAATTCAGAAAGGAAGAAAACAAAATTATCTTTCATTGCAGATTACATGCTCTGGTATGTAGAAAACCCAAGAGTTCTTCAAAAACTTGGGAGATCTTATAAACAAATTCAGTGAAGTTGCCAGATAGAAAATAAATTCACCAAATCTATGGCATTTCTCTGTATAAGTAATATCCTAGTTGGAAAATAACTCAAGAAATCAAACTCACTTTTTTCCATAGAACTATGAAAGAACTCATATAGCCTAAATAATTCAGGCAACAGAACAACAAAGTTGGAGCCATTTCACTTCCTGACTTAAAAATTTATTAAAAAGCTGTAATAACAAAAACAGTATGGTTCTGGTATAAAAACAGAAACTTACATCAGTGAGACAGAATATAGAGCCTAGAAATAATCCTATACATATATGTTCAATTAATTTTTTGCAAAGGCACAAAGAAAAGACAGTGGTATTAGAGATAGAGTCTTCAATTAATGGTGCTGGGAAAACTGAATTTTTACATATAAAAGAATAAATTTGGCCCTTAAACTGTACATAGGAAATTGACTCAAAGTGAATAAAAGACATAAAGATCGAAACCCATAAAATTCCTAGTACAAATCATGCATTTCTCCTCGTGATTCTAGACAATCATCCCAAGCAGTCAGCTCCCTCTTTCTCTTAGCTCTGACATGGACTCCCTTTGCTTATTGCTACATTCATAGATTCATTAACCAATATTTTGCCATATCTTAGGTGATATCCTGGAAACATCAGAATTGAGAAATAACACACTGAAGGCCATGTTCTCAGGCAGCTCATATTCTGTCAGGGGTGGGGAACAAGTAAAATGTTAACTACAGCATAGAGGGCCATGTCTTAACTCCTGTTTTAGCAGAAAATACAGGGAGCTGTGTTCTGAGGCAAGAGAGAGAGAGATTAGGAGGACTCTCTCTAGGATCAGGCAGTACTACTGATCTCTGCCTTCCCATTCTGAGCAAAAGCAAGGTAGTCTTTCACATCTCCACCTGAGACACCTGCAGACCAGGTATGAAGTCGTCCTTGTTATTCTCTATCATTAAGGAGAGGAATCTATCTTCCCCTTTTTGTCCATGGGAGCATTTATACCAATGCTGGGATTCAGATAAGAATTTTTCCAGAAAAAGTGAAAACAATTTGAAAAAGAAGGAAAAAGGAATCAAAGAGCAAACATGACTTTTGGAATGCTAAAAATTCTATTAATATTTTCCTTTCTTGATTTTTTTTTCTTCTTCTAGGTAAGTGAAACCAATTTTTACAATACAACAATGATTACTGGGCTTCTTCAGCACATAGTAACTTTCTCCACTGAATATACTACCAGAAGACAGTCCAATGTC
Organism: Sciurus vulgaris; assembly: GCF_902686455.1. Lineage (NCBI taxonomy): Eukaryota > Metazoa > Chordata > Mammalia > Rodentia > Sciuridae > Sciurus > Sciurus vulgaris. The sequence goes on along the minus strand of NC_136470.1, from coordinate 68,129,044 downwards.
ATCCATCACCTCTCCTTGACTCGTGAGTCTTTAACCAGAAGTCCTAAATAACCAACAACTAACCTGGGGTTAAGAAATACTTAAGTGGTTATAGCTCTATATGATGTTTAGTGATACCTTTCTTTAAGGTAAGTGAACCTATCCAAGTCTTTATTTTACCCAAAGAAGAACTAAAAAGAATATTTCTCCCTTTAAGGCAATATCAAGTGTGAATTTCCCTTAAAAAACAATCTCTTTTAGTGTGTTTTTCCTTATTTTATATACATTAAATAAATATGGGGGGTATATTTAGGTACATATCTCTTTTATTCTGTGAAGTGCACCTCTGTGAGCATGTTGGTACTTCTGTTTTGTTCTTTTACTCCTTAAAAGATGAACTGAAAGTTAGGAATTCAATATGACTTTTGGTATGCTATGGAGTTCAGGATATTAACATAAATGGCTTCTTTCCATTTGCATCAAATCTACTTGGATGTCAGCATTTTAAACTTGAAGAAAATGAGTTCTTAGCAGTGCAATGTAGAGTAGGATTTAGTTGGCAAGATAGGAGATAAATAGTCAAAAAGGGGAAGAGAATACTTGGGAGTTATTAAATATTTGAACAGTGGCTGCTCCTAGAAAGTTGGCAATGACTCTTGGCCTCTGGCCTGGGCTCGGTCACTCTTGGCTTTTCACACTTAGCTATTCTTCAGTTTTTTAATCCTGCTTTCCAAATTCAGTTTTTGTTTCCGGCATAGACCTCAACGGCCATGTTACATTTGGCTATTTGCATTTACTGTGGGAATCTCAGATGTTCCAATGAACTGACTTGTGGGTCGCTTGTGTGTAATTTGGTACAGGCACCCTTGTCCTCAATAGAGAGGTGACACACCTCCTAATTCATAATAATTATCCTAGCTGGTGGAGCTCATCGAGCCAGCCCTTCCACTCATCTGATGGGGACAGAATTTTCCGAGGTGCTGCTGATTCTCTGTTTGAATTCTGTCATCAATATCCATGTGTGAGATTATTAATTATGAAGCACAATGGAATGGTCTTCTAGCAAAAGACCAGAACAGCTTTACCTGAAGGTCACTGTTGGAATTAGCCCTGTGTGGTACATTATTATAAACTAAACATTTAATTTTGTTTCATTGTTAATTGAGTGCTTCATTCAATGATTTACTATTGTGTGTCAAAATGGGTTTTGGTATATGTGAGAAATGTAAGATGGATAGAATGCTGTGCATTGTGCAGCTTTTAATTTTAGAAGTGGAAATGGACAGAGCACCTTTGTCTTAAGGGAAGAAATACATTAATACTGATGTAGTTGAAAAGGTAACCATAAAATCTTGACTTTGTATCAGTTTTACTATAGCTCCATGGATTTTAGTGTAAGTAACATTTTTGCAGCACCATGAAAAAAACACTAGCCCTAGAGTCAGGCATCCAAAGTATAAATCCAAACTCTGCCTTTTACCACTTTGTGATGCTAAACCAGGCATTTATTTTTGCTGAGTTACATTTTTTTAAATATGTAAAGTGGGTATAATGGTAATCATTTTCTGGCTGTGTTGAGTATGCAGAGAATATAATTCCATGAGATGATATGTAAAATTTCCAATACACAGATAATAAATGGTAACTTAATGAAGAAGAAGGAAGAAGAGGGGTAAATGACTGTGGTAATGATGGAGGTGGTGCGATGGGGATCATGTTCTGAGCCAGAAAATATCCATGTCATAGCTCCTTTTAGGCATTTCCTCTGTTGTGTCTTTACCATTTCCGAGTAAATGTGGATAATCACCTATCAGGGAATTTTCATTGCCAAACTCTTGGCATTATTTATAACCATATTACCCCAAATGACAGATAATTGTATTATAAGATATTAGTCATAGATTATCAGTGGAAAATATCCAGTTGTGATTCAGTGATGGTCAAAATGGCATGTCCTAATAAAGCAACTTCTGGAGTGTGACAGAGAGGTTCTCAGTTGGACTTCTATGATTGCCAGCTGGGCAAGTGAACCATTGAGTGCAGACAGGAAAGGGCATGTTCAGAATGAGTGATGAGGTCCTTCCGGCTTTCACTTTTCACCATTCTGAGTGCTGTGACTTTTTACCGCCATTGCCATATTTTGACACCCCCCTTACTTCCACTGTTGGTGAGGATGGTCAGAAGAGTAGTGGTTAACATTCGTCTGTGCCATCCATTCTAAGTTCTTTGCCTATGTTAATTCATTTAATCTTCATAGCAATTGTTTGAAACAGGTACTGTTATTCACTTTATTTTTCCAATGGGAAACTTAGTTCTAGACATTTGTGTAATGTGCCCAAAATGTTTGGTTTCTGGGTCTATGCCCTAAACTGCCGCGAATTTTGGGCTTAGATGAAGAAGTTTGAAGTTTCCTTGCCCTTTGAGTCATCTGCTTTGCAGGTACCATTTTTATCCTAAACACCATAGTCATCACTGTCATTTTTAGACACCTCTTAAGCTTTACACTCCAGGTGAAATGAATACATCAGCTCATTTAACTCCTACAATAACCCCTCAGAAATTGTATCCTTTTTTTCTTTTTTCATTTTATAGTTGAAGGAATGAATCTCTGAGAAGTGACTCTGTAAGCCTGTATGGTAAAGTTAGAAAGTGAACTGGCCTGATAAGGAGCCAGATCTGTGTGACTACAGGTACACATTCTTGTCCATTTTGTATGCTCAATGCTCTACATTATTGCACAGGATGCCTTTAGTGCACAGTGTGGCTACTCTGGTAGTATATGAGATGTGGGGACTTTCATATTTCAGGGATAAGTTCTCTGTAATATCCCTTAACTTGGTTCAGTGTCTCCTTACAGAATAGCTCTGTGGCAGTACTCAGGTCTGTGTGTTCAGGGCCGTAGTGGTAATAGACACTAGATTTCATAGGGTTGCTGGCCTCTCAGTTATGCCAAGCAAACTTGCACTGTGTAACTGTGCAGCATCATTCATCTCAATCTTCCACAAGTGTTGTGCATGTCTCTGCTGAGATGTGTCAGTAACGTGGGTGCAGCTCCAGCATCTCCTAGTTTCCCTTCAAATCATCCATCTTCTATAACAGTTCGAATGGCTGAGCAGCAGAGACTACTTCAAAAATATTCAGCATCACCCGAGACAATTTTTAAATCCTCACTATCTCCTTTCTTTTGATTATATTTTCAAAGCGACTGAATTTGGATTTATAAGATATGCTTTCCCCAAAATACCATTCTTTAGTTAATGTCTGCATGTCTCTGAATTGTATTCTTTGACTGCAAGGCTTTGATGCTCTTAAAGCCTGTTTTGGTTCTTTAAACATTTGTTGGAATGAATCTTTAAAATCATTTCTCAAAATGAATTTTGGTCAAGTCGTGGAGAATGCTATATGAAGGTCCAGAGTGTGGGGAGAAGGTTAGGAGGCAAGGGTTGCTCCACTGGAAGGGAGAAAAGAGAACAAGACTGCCTAATGAGGTGGGAGGCCTTTTTGCCTACTAGACAATTTCCCCTGGGGCCAACTGTGTATATGGTTTCTGTTATACTTTCTTTTCTTTTTGAGTAAGGCAGAAGGTTTCTGGTAATAATGATCTGCTTTCAGAAAATACATGTATGATGAAATTATCTGCCTCAGGCTGTCTGTATTGATTGTTTTCAGGAAAATGTGTGATGAGCTAGGAACATTTCTTGGCACACATTGTACTCTCTTTTCCAAATGGGATCTATTTTCCTCAGTTCTATTGTCTGTTTATGTCAAGGTAGGAATGCTGGTAGAGATGAACAGATAAGTAAGGTGGATGGATGGATGTGATTTCTTAGTTTTAAGACTGAAAAACAGAAACCTCCAAACAATAATATACAGTGAAAGTGCTTTTAAAATTGCATACACATATTGGTTATTTTTATGGGTTTATCATTTCCCTTTATACTAGAGAGTGAATGGTAGTCTATAGAAACTGTACTCATAATCACATGAGGAAGTGCTTCCAAATCTGGAAATGTTTAATGTGTGATACTTTCAAGCAGTAGAAGAGGAAAAAGGAATTCTCCAATGATTCTGTTTTCCTGTGAGATAGAATAATGGAAATAAAATGATTACCCATGGACACTTCTTCTTCCATGAAACCAGCAAATTAGTCGAAACAAATTCAGTTAATTTTAAGGACTGTTACACAGAAACCTATATGCATAATTAATTTTAAAGTTTAAATTTTTTAAGTTTAATTTTTAAGGGATTATCACCTACAACTTCATAGAGTCATTGTATGTTTTATTTCATCTTTACTGATAACATCTGCAGGATGTACTCCAGTTGGTCAGTATCCTTCCAGTTGGAATCCAGAATTGAACCTAATGATCCAGGCCTTGGCCAGGGCAACTCAAATTCACATAGGGACTAAGTGACTTTTCTGGGAATGATAGTGTGTACTATGGCTCTTCTTTGGGTGAGGATGCTCATTCAACCTAATCTCAGATTAGGCTATCTGAGTTAGTCTTCTAGGTTGATACACACATGTACAGGGCAGCTAGATAGTCTGCTGTTCCATTTACCAACTAGGTGATTTCCAGCAATTTAATTTCCCACTTTATTGTGGAGATTAAGAAATTAATTCATGGAAATCATGCAGAATATTCTCTGGACAATAGTAAGTGCTCAAGAAATATTAGTTCTTATAATTAGACCCCAAGCAGGATTCTGAAGAAATCCTCACATACTTTTCATGGTCTTTCTTATCATCACTGTTAACGCTAATGCCGCCATCATTCTCTGGGAAAAGTATTTCCTCTGGGGCCTTTCGCTTCTGACAGTGGAGATGGCTCTACAGATTAATTATGGAGCTTTGCTTCTGCACAGCACCACATTTTTAACATTCATATTTCTTCCTGAAGGAAAAGAAATATTTTTGACTTGAGTTTTTAAACTATAATATTTAACTGCTGGTTTGTGCAATTAATCAAGTGTTTTCATAATCTGGTTACTCTCTTGGACTTGTAGAATTTCAAATTAGGAAGACTAGAATTGTAAATTACTTTTGCATATTCAAGCTGAGCCATATGTGTAAAGGGAGGTAGAAAAACATAAAGGGATAACTTAGATTGCTCAAGGGGAAAAAAAATCATCCACAATTCAGAACCATTTCAATTACTTTGCTATTTTGGATTTAGGCTGTCTTCTGAATGATTTGCTTTCACAAATACATATTAGAAACAGAGTCTTGATGCAATGTGGACCTTGGTCATTCTAACAGGAACTTGGGTGTGGTTGCTACATGTGGCCTCTTCTTATAGTGGTCCTCTAACCTGTATATCTGAATACCTTCCTCATATTCACAATACCCTGCATTGTTTCTCTGTATACGTCCATTAGAAAATCCTTTCCTATTTAGACCTGTGTTCTCCCTTATTCTTTCCCATCCTTAGTTGTTCTTCTCCTCTGTGGAACCATCCATTTTAGCGTTACAATTCTATTCTGAGACATTGAATACATTTCTCCCTGCCTTTCTTGATCGATTACCAAAGTGTTTTGCTTGGAAACCCAAAAAAACACTAGACAACCTGCAAAAGGACATAATATTAGCATTTCATGGGGGCTCACATGTTGTTTTATATCCCCTGTCATGATTCAGATTGTACTTTGATAGGGCAAGTTTATCCCAGGACAAATAGTTACAGATATTGCCTTTTTCAGAAGGTATTATAGGGCTGTACTTCTTTTAAGTTTATTTTATTTTATTTTTTGCTTAGTTATCTTTTATCCTTGGACAAAGTTCTCTCCTGAAGAAGTTCTGATCTGAACATTGATTTCAAATTAAAAAAAAAAAAAAAGAAGAGAAAGAGGAAATAAAGGAAGGATCAGAGAGCAAGAAAGAGAAAAAAAAGGAAATGAGAATAGAATAAAGAAATAACAGATTTATTTGTGATGTTGAACTATCAAAAATGAAAAGATTTTGTCAAACTATCTCTTTGATACATAATTATACCTTAGTACTTTATAAAAGGAAAATAATTTGCTAAAGGCTTTAAATGTATATATACCTTCCTATGCTTCCCTAAAACCTGTTGAAGTAGGCTTGATCATCACCTTTTCAATATTTGAGACAACTAAGATGCATAGAGATCATGTAACCTGCTTAAAATCACTTGGGTAACAAAGGGCGGAACAGAAAATATTTTGATCCCAGAAAATATTTTTCTGAAGTCTACACATTTTAACAACACCTTCACTAACAGCAATAGCTAACAATTACTGATCACTTACTAAATAGCAACCACTCTTCTTAATATTTTATCACACAAAAAAAACTTTACAAAGCTGGTTAATATAATTTTATCCTTCAGGCAATGAAACAGAGGCAGAAATATGTTTAATTACTTACCTACTTTAATTTATCAACATTCACATTCCTAGTTATTGATAGAACTGAATTTAAATCCAGCCCTACCAGTATGTTAGAGATAAATCTTACTAAGGGTTTTAAAATGGTAGTGGTCAAGTGGATTAAAAGGACACACACGTAAGTACTTAGCAAATATAGTTTTCTAAAATAGTTTAAGAATATTATCAAAACATCAGTGAGCAAAAATTATTGAAGAGTAGTCTGATTACACAGTACAGACAGCTGAATGGTTTATCTGATGAGTGGGAATGAGTCTTCTCTTAGGAAGTCTATACTATCAAGTAACTGAAATAAATCAGGAAGGAAGACAAAAGTTAAAGACCTCTCATTTACCTAGTCAAGTTGACTTAAGAAGAAGATAATTGTGGAATTTTGGGAGTAGGGTATATCAAGTTCAGCTTGCACCTGAATCTGCTGTGCAAAGCCAGGAACACAGCATTCTATACTCAGTCATTCTCAGGGTTCACCTAGTTTCCTTTGTTCCTTTCTCTACTGTGGTATTTTTTAGGCTTTATCCTTATTCCACTTTGATCTTGAGAAACATAATCAGAAATTTTGTGCAGGAATTTTAAACAACAAGTCTTTCCTTCTATTCATTTTCCTCAATCCCTGACTTGGTTTTCTTTCTTTATTTTTTTATTTTTTTATTTACCTTTTAATGTTTTACAGACTGCATTTTGATTCATTGTACACAAAAGGGGTACATCATTTCGTTTGTGCAAGATGTAGATTCATACCATTCCTGTAATCATACATGTACATAAGGTAATGTTGTCTGCCCAACTTGGTTTTCTTGACTGAAATCAACCCAGTTTCCCCAAAAGCTCACAATCTCCCAACTTTTCCTGAAGAAAGGGGGGTTTATTCTATGCAAGTATTTACTTTGTCATTTTTGCATTGGACTTGTTATTCATAATGGAACTTCTGCCTCAAAGGATCTTCCCCTCTCTTCTATGCCTATTTATTGTATCCCTGAGGACAACTAATTTCTACTTCCTGCTTCCCTTAAGATGCTCACATCAGACCTCTCTCTCCTTAAATCTACTCTTCATTAAGTTAGTTATACCAAGAAGTTTCTGTGTCTCTGTGACAATGGATTTCAACATAAAATAAAATTGATATTCTCCCCATAAATTGCCAATTTCTTATTTTTCCAGATAATTTCAATAAAATATTCCATTTACTAACGCTATCATTTCATGAATTAAAAGACACTTTCTCAAAATGGAGAAATGACATAATTCCAACATAGGATCCTTCACATTGGAAAAAAGTGACTTTCAGGAAAACATTTCAAGTTTGTTTTTCTTCATCATCATGTGCCAGCATTTGGGGAATGTTCAGTTAATATATGTACAGGTATGCTGAAATATGTATAACTTTCTACGACCAATTATGATATACCTCTTAGCAAAAGTTATTTCTTAAGGATGTGTGGTTGTACAATACTTAGTTATTCCATTGTTTCTATAGCTCAAAGCAATGAAGCCATGGTCTAATAGATCATTAGTGTTAGGAAGACATTGGTATCACTAAATCTTGGTCCTTTTTCACATGACTCCAGGGCCACGTAGTATCTTCTGTGTATTACTGAGAGCTCATTATTTCAGACTCTCATTTTTATGTATCCTTACTATCTTTCAACCCCTATGTTGGACTTAGGGCTCACAAAGAAGACTAGCTCTCATGGCATCTTTGCCCTTGGGTATTCACTAACTCAAGTTCACACCTCCTTGCCTGTGTGCCCTTTGGACATTATTACTCACTGCATCTCATTGACTCTCACAGCTGAGCTAAGACTTATTAGTGAGATCAGGGAACCCTAAATCAGAGGAAAGGATAATGAAAAATTACTGAGTACCTACTATGCTCAGATCTTTTACATACTATATCAGTAATGATTGAGGAAACCTTTTGAGTAGGTAGCGTTTTCAATAATTTACAGATAAGATAGCTACTTAAAAGAAGGCCAGAAACTTATTGGAGGTTATTTAAGATCCACCTGAAGATTGTTCCTAGTTTTTCTGTCTGCTTCCAAAGACCCTGATTTTATTTGTGCATCTAATGCTTTTAAGAGAGGAGAACACAAAGAATATAATTTGAATACGTAGCGGAGGTTGAACCACAATCCAACTGTATTGCGTGTTATGTTTATGTCTGCAGATAACCTCCACCCTTACCTTCTGGCTCTTCCACTGGCCACTACATTTATCCTTGTAAAGCTATTGTTTAAAAAGCAGAATATAGGTTTCAGTACCCCCGATTTAACAATCCCTGGCCACTCTCCCGATGTGGTTACTTCTCATCGCTATCTCCTCCCCATTTTGTAACTTTGTCCACACTCACACTCATTGCAACCTGAAATAATATAATTTGTTTTTTATTTTTCCCCAAAGAATGTAAGCTTTTGAAAGCAGGGTATTTGACAGATACAACTATTTTGTTCTATTTCTAACGTAGAATAATATCTAGCACAGAACATGCCCTCAATAAAATAGTTGGAGAAATGTGTTTTTCAGATAAAGTTGCCATTGTTATTCATTCTTTATCAGAATGCCACATTATCTTTTAACTTTCTAAATATTCTTTTCAAAATATGTAATTATTTAGACATACAAACTGTAACCAAATAAAAGAAAATCTTTAAGTGTAGCTGTAGCATTATTTCAGAAATTCACCTTTATATGTTCATCTTTAGTGATGTATCTTCCACGTTATAAAAATAACATGTATTTAGGGTAGCCAGGCTAGTGAGAATTACATATTCAATTTCTGGTAATGGACACCTGGATGCAATTCTCTGCTGTCGTCAGCAGGGGTCTCAAAAAGCCTTTTACCCACCAAAATATCTATTAAAAGTTAGCGGGTTGTTTTGTTGTTAGCAGAATGGGACACACACACTCTGATATTCTGAAATTTATTCAATTTATTAATATAAAGCACTGTATCTCATTTTTAAATGATACACGTCTGTGTATTTTGTCTTTTTGCATTTTTGAATTTTTTGTTTTGCTTATAAACCTTGGCAACTTATTTAGTGTTTACCTAGCACTAAGCTGCTAAATATACTGTATCCTAACAAGCATCAGAAGACATAGTTTAGAAATAGGACCAATTTATTTGTGTTTCCAGTTAGGGCTCGCAAACTCCAGTATTTGACATATTTTCTGTCTTTAAAGAAGTCCAAGGAATTGCATGAAACTGAGAGAATTGTTATAAAAACAGCCTGCAACTCTTCAGTCTATCTCTTTCTAAATTTTCAGTAACTTGTTTGGGAAGCAGCCAACCATACTTGCCTTGGAGAAATGTCCTCTGCTTCTTTTAGCTCAGCAGCACCAAGGCTTCTCAGGCACACTAGCTGTCTTCCTGTCACCCATAACCACGGACTGAAGTCAGGAAGGGCAGCAGATTTCCTGGCTGCATTTTTTACCTCTCTTCTTCTACACCACACCACTTTCATTTTTTATCCATTCTCCACCCCACAGGTAGGAAAAATCTTGCTAACAGACTGATTCTTTTTGAGTTGTATCCTTCTCATTCACCTATTGATGTTCACTTGACATTCACATTATCTTGACAACCTTTATTCAAATTGCCCTCTGTTTTAAATCCCATTACCAGTGGGGATGTAGGATTGAAAAAAGTCATTGCAATAACTACTATCTCTGAAGCCCATCTTCCCATGCACTTCCATAAGTCATATGATAAGGCATCGCCCTGAATTAAGTGCTGATTGTTTTGATGGTACTCTCACTCTCTCTGCATAAATGGAAGGAAGACAGGAAAGGTAAGTGGGTCAATGACTGGGTGGCCAACTGACTTGATAGATGGACAAATAACTCTAAAAAATGTGCACATATGAATAAATATATGCTACATATAGAGATGTATATATATCCATTTGATACATACAATACATAATCTACACTAATTAGAGGTTGCACACACACTGTGTGTAAACAAAATATACATATATATTTTATAATTCTTTATTAATGTTTCCATCTATTTAGTAAAACCCAGAGATCTTGTGAATTTACTCTTATACTGGCAGCCAACTTCTCCCTCTGTGCTGACCATTGAATGGACACGGAAGGTAAAAGTCCTGCCTTTCAAACTATAACTTATCATAGTTTGTAAACCTAAGAACAAGAAAACCATATGAACATTGACAAAATGGCATGGAGCTAAATTCAGACACTAAAAAGTGTAGATGTACTGAGGAGAATGAAATTGCAGCACTGAAGTGCTACCGTGAGATTTGTAATGGAGCACATCCCATGAAAGAGTCTTATGAGCCCAAATGTAAAGAAATGGTCATCACAGGAGAACATCCATGTGCAGAGAGAAAATGGATAGCTGGGCTGCAGAGGGTGTGGAAGAAAGCCCAAGGCACGTGAGTTAGCTAGAGTCTCTCAGAATTTCTTGTCCCTGAAAGGATATGGGATCAGAATAGTGTCTTCCTCTCCTGTGAAGACTGAATGACTCCAGAAGAACTAATTGAAAAGGCTGTATCAGATTCACTATGCCCTGAATTATTCAGTGGCTTAGTCTCTCTCTCAGCTCACTAAACTTTAGGCATACGGCACCTCAATATTTCTGCAACAGCCTTTGCACATGTTTTTTCCCATCTAAAATGTTGTTCCCATATTTTTTTTTCAGATGATGGGTCCATTCTCCTCTCAGAGACCTTGATTGTTTTAATTTGTCCAAGTGGTTTTTCCTGACCAAATTGGATCACCTCACTCTGATTGTTTCTCACGGAACCTCACAACTTGAAATTATTTATGCCTTTGTTAACCTATTTGTTATTTGTTTTTTCCAGGAGATTGGAAACTTATGAAAGCTGGAATAGCTGTTCTCCTCACTACTGTGTGCCAATGGCCCAGGATGGGGCCTGACACATAGTAGTCTAGGTACTTAATCAATATTAGTGTGTGTGTGTGTGTGTGTGTGTGTGTGTGTGAGAGAGAGAGAGAGAGAGAGAGAGAGAGAGAGAGAGAGAGAGAGAGAGAGAAAGAGAGAGAGAGAGAGAGAGAGAGAGAGAGAGAGAGAGAGAGAGAGAGAGAGAGAGAGAGAGAGAGAGAGAGAATGAATCTGAGTGGCTATAAATAGATTCAAACCCAAAAAATCTTTCTGCAGAATCTGAATGAAAATTGAATTTAGATTGAATCTTTCCATGTCCTAAAGAGCAGCAATTCCAATTGCTTACCTAGACACTCTGTTAGGTATTGAAATCATATATGATCTGTAAATAAATATTTCAAACTTATGTGAATATTTTCAGGGGCATGACTCCATATTTCCCAAAGGTAAAAATAATTTTTTTAAAAAAGATATATGTTATGTAATTGAAATGCCTCTGGGATATCAGAACTGATATTAGAAGATATTAGAATGCCTTTGTCTTATAAGTTAACATATTTGTCTTTGGAATACTCTTTTGAATGTACAAGATCTGTCATCATTGACAGCAATATCAAAGTCATGAATATTTATTAATTACTCTACAAGGAGTTGTTCAGTGTGGTTTAGAAGTAATCCCTGCCTAAATGGAAAATTTGTAAGCTCTAACAAATAACATCTGAATGGATGACAGGGCCGAATTTCATGAAACTATCAAGTGTCCATCAGCAATTAACTTATTAGGAGTTGATGCCTGTGTTGGTTCTTCCAGTTTCAGTAAATGACCTGTCTTATTCTCCAGTGGCAGTTATTGAGCTATCAGTGCTAACACATGCATTGGACAATTGTTTATTGAGGCAAGTAAAGTGTGAATTAAGAATATACTTCCTGGTTTGTTCCCAAGAATAATTTTTTATTTTTACCATCTTAAAATATCAAGGCAGGAGATTTATTTCATGTTCACAGCCATGTCTCCTTTCAGAACTATGTTCAGAACAATTTAAGTGCTCAATACATATCTAATGAACACATGAATAAGTTCAAACATTTTATTTAAATATTGATTTCCTACTAGATACTAGACACAAGGTTAGGTACATTGCTTGTATTATCTTACTTAATCTTGACTACAAATTTGCAATTCTGCGATGTTTTTATTCCTTCCTCATAAGTAAGAAAACCAAAGTCTGGGTTATCTTACCCAATATTGCATATCCAATGATGGAGAGAGTACTTAGCCTCAGGTTCCAGGACTCCAAAGCTGATGCACATTCCACTATAGTATTCCTAACATTAGATTAAGAGACTCTTAAATGATAATACAGTCAGGATTCATATGTGACAGAAACCAGGCTAAATCGTCTCACTGTGTTGAGACTATTAGTCTGAGAATGTGAGTGAGAGAGGGATATTTTCACTAATGTCCCACAGAACTGTCCATAAAAGAAACATAAACCATTTTATAAATATCAGTAAAATCAAAGAATTAACAGATTACTGATAAACTGTACTACACAATTCCAGGTAGAACATTTTTGGAGAGGAAGAAGAGCATGGAACTTCATAGAGTATTAAGTGTAAGATACAAACTTAAATAGATCCCCACGTCTTTTTCTTATAAGCAAGCAATGTAGCTGATAAGTTACACTTAGTTTCTCTAAGTTGACTTCGTTTCTTATGCCTCAATTTACTAATCTGTAAAATGGAGACAACTTAATTTATAAATAATGTAGTAAATATGAAGTACTTATCACAGTGACTGTCATACACTGAATGTTGTTTATTGTAATGACTCATTCATTCTATTACAGCAAAAAGAATACAGGACAAATATTCTCCAAGTTCTATGAATAAAAAAATCCAGCTCAAGCAATAAATGGCATGGTTTCTGTTTAAAGATAATGCATCCATCTTTGTGTTTCTACCCATGACTGTGGAGAAAACCTAGAGTTATAACAAACTTGGGTGATGAATTTCATTGAACCAATGCACTTGCCTTGCCTTTCAAGACTGAAAGTACTGGATTGTTTGCTTGTTGTAGAGAATTTCTTAAATATTGCATTCACAATGAAGTAAAAAGTAGTCAGAAAATATAGTGTTGATGATTTAGCTGGCAAAGAATGATGTTTCATAAACAATACTTCATGTCAAATATCTTAACCACTATACAACCAATTTGGGATGTAAGAGCCTAGGATTCAGTCTGTCTGTGTCCTCCTGCCCTGCCAACACACTGCAGATGATACATTCAGCAAGATTTTAATTATAGCAAAATCTCCAATGAAAACTTCATATATACCCATAGGAAAAATCTGATAAGATATTTGTAAACTTTATTTCATTCATGAGAGTGTCAAGCAGCATAAAGTTAAAACTGGGGAAAATCAGAATCCTACCATTATAAGCAAAAAATCTTTTTTTCATCATTTCTTTGTGCATCATAATTTTGCATTGATGGTGGGATTCATTGTTAAGCATTTGTATGTAAATATGATATATTAATCTAATTTGGCCAATGTCTTTCCCAGTATTTCCCATTTCCCTCCTCTACTTCCTTCTCCTGCTCCTTTTCCTCTACTGATCTCCCTTTAATTTTCACCAGGTTCCCCCAACTTTCTATTCTTTTTTCCCTTCTAGCTTTAACATATGAGGGAAAACATACAACTATTGACTTTCTGAGTTTGGCTTATATTTTTAACATAATGTTGTAAATTTCCATCCATTTACCTGAAAATGACATAATTTCATTTTTCTGTATGGCCAAATAAAACTTTGTTGCATTTATATACCATATTTTCTTTATCTGTTCATTCATTGAACCTAAACTGATTCCATAGTTTGGATATTATGAATTGTGCTACTATAACATTGGTATACATGTATTGCTATAGTAATGCTGATTTTAATTCTTTAGGATGAATCGTGAGGAGTATATATGGGTCATATGGGGGTTCCATTCCTAGTCTTTTGAGGAATCTCCATACTGATTTCCATAGAGGTTGTACTAAATTATAGTTCCACAAATAATGTAAAAGTATTCTTATTTTCCCCACATCCTCTCCAGTATTTATTTTTACTTGTATTCTTGATGAATGCCATTCTGATTGGTATGAGATGAAATCTCAGTGGGGTTTGTTTGATTTACATTTCCCTGATTGCTACTGATGGTAAACATTTTTTTATATATATTTTTTGGCCATTTGTATTTCTTCTCTTCAGAAGTGCCTACTTAGTTCATTTGCTCATTTATTAATTGGGTTATTTGAACGGTTTTGGTGGTAAGTTTTCTGAGTTCTTTATATATTCCGGTTATTATTCTCTGTCAGAAGAGTAGTTAGCAAAGACTTCGCCCATTCTGTAGGCTCTCTTCACAGCTCAATTGTTTCCTTGGCTGTGCAGAAACTTTTTTAATTTGATTCCATCCATTTGTTAATTCTTGGTATTATTTTGCATTTTTAACATTACATCATAAGCATTTCTCCATGAATATTCTATTCTTCATGAACATTCTTTCAATTGATTATATGCCAAATCAATTACTTGCTAGACATATACACTGTTGCTCTCTTTTTTTTTTTATAAATAACTGGACAAAAATCTTTGCAAATATATTTCTATTTATTTATACATTTATTTCAATATGATTTTTGTGGGATCGATCTCTGGGTTTAGGATTACTTGAACAAATGGTCTGAAGTGTTTTATGACATCCAAATTATACAGCCAACCTTCTTATGAAGAGTTGTACCAGTTCGTCAGTAGCAATTCATTAGCATACTAGATTTAAGACTTCTTTGCCCCCATTTAATTATTATAATCATTTATTTTTCATCATTTCTTTAAACTGATCTCTCACTTGAGTATGGACTTCTATTTGAGATGCAACATCTACCATTTTCACTAACTTTTCTTGCATGTGTTAATTTTTCTCACTAACCTCTGTCTGTTTAGCTATTGGTATTTTGATTTTATTTTCTTACGTACATGAGTGAAGTATTTATATAAAATGGACTTTAATAATTCAGTCTTTCCTGTACATTTTCCTGCCTTCTATTTTCTCCTGCAATTTCTATTAATCAGAAGATGAATTTTATGAAGAAAAACAGGACAAATTCTTCCTTTATTTCCTTGAAAGTTTTAGAAATTCTACCATTCCTCTATATATCTGGTAAACATAGTATATTCTGATAAATGTTTTCCCTTACCTTAAAAAGATATTTGGGAATATATTTTATGAAGTATGCATCTTCTTGTTCAATAAAATGCAAAGCAGTTTTCCTGTCAACATTTATTTAACTACATTTTTCCTACCCATTGTTTCATCATGCTTGCTTTGTCATATATTATGATCTTACATATAATTGGATCTCTTTATTGGCCTTTTAAAAACGGGATTTGCCCTATACAGAATAATGATGACTGGACATGGCCCTAGATGTTGATTGAATGCTTAGACATGGCATCTTCTCCATGGCAGGTTGTTAACATTTGAATGTTTTATAGGAGTGAATTCTTTAAAAAGATGCTAGTGAGTATATTGGAAACCTTTTAAAATGGCTGTAATTAGCTACTCTGGGAGAATGTTATAGGTTTTGATGGGCCCCTCAGTGGCAGTTCTAGTGGCCTAGCCTATTGACTGACAAAAGATTGTAGGGGAATATTTAATGTTGTTTTAATTAACAACTCCTAAAAGAAAATGTCAATTATCTTCCATTAGCCTGAGGCCTTATCTTTCCAAAATTTTCCCTTATCCCCTTTAAAATGATACATAGAAAATTATGTCTTTAATTCCCCCATGGACATCCATCATCTTTTGGAAGTCAGACCAGTGTTTAGTTTTTATATCCTGAGTTAATGATGATTTTAAGACCTGAAAGAAAGAAATTATACTGCATTCAAAATATATCTACCTGGAAATGATAGAGACTTAATTTTGACTGTCTGTTTCTCCAAAGGTGAAAGAGGAAGGTATGGCAATCACAGAACATAATTAAATCGGTATAAATTTGTTGCATGCAAGAAGAAATTATGAATTGAGTTATGGGCAAGGAAAACTGACAGTAAATGATCTTTTAGACAGAGAATATCAGATTTAAATGTGGGAACAGATGAGGTTCTGGATGCCATTCTCCATACATGAGATTTGGAATGAAATAGACCTTGGGTATCATATTGCCATTTACCATATGTGGCTTTAGGCAAATAAGTTAAGGGGGATTTCAAGAACAGATGTTATTACTTCTGGGTTTGTCTTAAGCTAACATCTCTGCTGTATAAAGGAACTAGTTGAGCAATTCAGAAAGTTGAAATAATTTCTAAATCCAGGAGGTTTAAAATTTAATGTAGCACTTACAAGCCTATTTTTCTGTTTCCTCATAGTCATATGTCAGAGGACATAACACTGATTGACAGAAAGATGCCACCTGAAGAGCTCTTAGGTCACTGGTGCAGTGAAGTCTCCCAGATTCTGATAGTAATCTGCCTTGGTCCATGGTTCCTTCATGGACCATTGTCTTCCTCATACTTTTTGTAAGCTATTGAAACTCTAGATACTATGAACTGGCAGAGATTCCTCAATGTGCACACAAGATTGTCTGTTACTTAAAAAGTCAGAGAGAGATAGATGCTTTGGATACCCAAACAGAAGCTAAGCTTTAAAAGGACTCCTTAGCATAAGAAAAACAGGAACTTTTTAAAATTTCCTCTGGGAAAATGAGCAATTAGAGAACAGAAGGGAAATTATTTGATCCATTTATAAAAATGCAAATAATATGTATTCCTCTAATAATAGCTTTTACTATATACATATTTTATATAAGCACTAATTCTATCTCAAGAACTGATGAAAGAACTTAATATATTCACCACTTATGTATTAGAACAAACCTACAATAAGTAGATTTTTTTTTTAAATTTTTCTTTCCTAATGAGATATTTGAGGAATGCAGTAATTAAGTAATTGGCCCAAGGTGAGACCTAAATTTGATCTCAGCAGTCTGGCTCGAGTACCTGCTCTTAACCCAGGCCCTTCCTGCCTCTCTGTATTCAAGTAGGCACAGCTCAGGAGGGAGTAAACAGGTCTCTAGGTATAAAGGGCCAAACTGGTGATATTAGACTGTCACCCTGTCTAAACTTCTCTAAACCTTTCTCTACAATGAATCTACCCTTAGTGAAGAGGAAAAATGAGGTATCTTCTTTAGCAGTTAAAAAGTAGATACCACCCCTGTCTGCTTGGGAATTTCACACTTGTCATTGCACCATATCATGGCATTTCTGGCCTTCCTGACATTTTCCATCATGTGCTCAAAGAATTTGCAGGAGCTAGTCCCTTGGTTTCTAAGTTTTTACATTGCATAATTATTATTCCTAGATGTTTAGGGTCTGCCTTCCCTGCCATTATAGCCAGTGTTCCTCAGTAGGACCCAAACAGCTTCTGCCGCCCTCCTGCCTCTGCCTCCTTTCTTCTCAGCACTGCAGACAGCTTTCTGGTACCAGCACTTATAAAAGCAATGACTTCCACATCATACCTACTGCTAGAAGGCTTCACCTGGGCTATGAAGGAGAAGAGAGGCCTTCAGGGCAAACCAAGAGAAGGAAGGGGGCCAGGGGCCTGGAAAAGAGTTCAGGAGAAGGGGAGGGAAGATGTAGCCTGCAGAGGGAGAACATATAATGTATTAGCAAATCAACTGAAGATGGGCTCTCCAGATGGTTTTCACATATAGCATTTAGTTTGCTTCATTCTTGAAGGGAAAAAAAAAAATGAAGGAAGTGAAAAATAAGAATTTGATGGGGGAAAAAGGAATGTGAGGAGCATCCAGCATATTGAGTAGCTTTTTATTTTGAAATTTTTAATTTGCCTGATTTCACACAATTAAGTTTAAGCTTACATCTTTGTTTTTGTTTTCTTAACCAATTTATTGAGGTATTGGACATAGAAAAAACTGAACATATTTCATGTGTACAACTTAATACATGTGGAGAAAAACATGAAACCATCACCAGAATTCATGCCATATATATATTCATCCTCTCCAAATGTATCCTCTCACCTGATTTTATTATTATTATTACTTGATGATAAGAACACTTAATGTAAGTTCATCCTCTTATCAAATTTTTTAGTTGACAATGCAGTGTTAACCACGGGTACTGTGCTGCATGGTTGATCTCTGGGACTTATTCATCTTGCATCACTGAAACTATTTTTTTCCTTCCCTGCATGAGGCTTATTTTGTCACAAGGCAAGATAAAAAGGTTAGTATTCTAAAAGTGTCTTTGAACCTTTTCTCCCCTGATGCAGGCTTAATGAGGTGCTAGATACAAGGGAATGACCCTAAAGTATCAGCTTCATTATGTCCTGCCTCATCCCAAGCCCTGACAGCCACCTCTCTCCTCAAGCCTCAGTGAGGTGAGAGACACTGAGCTTTTTATACAGCTCCATGCTCAGGAGTTTGATAGGTTAAAGAATTTACTTCTAAAGCTTTTTGGTAAATGCCTTTTAAAAATCTGCTATATACAATACCATAGTACAGATTGCTCTTCAACTGCTGCTCTCATTCTAACAGGTAGAGAAGTATTGAGTGACAGCAAAATTGTGCTCCCACCATTGTTAAGCATTTGCTGAGACTCTTAGAGACTAGTGACACTATGAGTATGCACACGTGTGAACATGGTCTCCCGGTTATAACTGGTAGCCAGGCATTCATGGTATAGGGAAAACATTGTGAGAAAATGGCAGGTTGTATAGAGCAATGATAATAATAATCATCATAACAATACATGTTACAATAAAATAGTGGGAGAAGTACAGAGCTGGGCATACTAGTAGCTGCTTCTATTTTTTTAGTTCTTAATGCCAGGCCCCAGGGTAGGTTTTTTTTTTTTTTTTTTTTTTTTTTCCTGGTATTACTTTGTTTAATTAGAACAACATGGAATCCAGAGTCAGAAAATTTAAGTTAACTTGCCTGACTTCATTCTGCCTTTTAATTAGCAAGCCAAGGATTTGCATCAGATATGTCTGATATCCAAATCCAGGTCCTCTCCAACTCTATATGACTTACACAAAAGGCTCACTAGCGTAATAAGGGAAGGGACTACTAACCAATATTCAGAGAATGTCTTCAAACCCCTAGCTGCTAGCTAGGTGAAATGCACTCACTCCTTGTCCAAAGGTTTATTAACCTGGGAGAATCTGTTGTTACCTCCTGACATGCTGGAGTGCTTGGAAGAAGTACATCTCAGGATGGTCCATAGATCCAGTCCAGTTCTAAAACAACATGACCAGCAAGCATATTCCACAGTTGAAAAACAATGATTTTCTATTTAGCGAATAGACAAAAGAAACACATATGACCAAGGAGAAAATTGCCTCAGTTTTCCCAGCATTTTCCCAGGCCTCAGTGGAAAGCAGTGTTTAATTTCACATGGAAATAAGGAAAGTTTCAACCTCCAATGATTTAAATTTCCTATCCTCGTTCTACAAAGTGGGAGGCAAGAGTGAAAGGAACACCTGCCCACAGTAGCAGTTTTCTCCCACACTGACTTTCCCAAGCTATCAACGGGCACCAGTAATTTGGGAGATACCTCAGAGTAATGTTTTAATGTAACCATTTATAATATTTTATATCATTTAAATATAAAACTTCAGGATGGTGATTTTATTTCCACTAGTTTCTGAATATTCAGGTAGCACTCTAGAAAATGCGTACTCTATAAAGTTTTATTCACATATCTATGAATGTAAATAGACATGTGAGCTCCTTCTTACCAAATTCTCATTGGTAACCATATTAAAAATTAAGTTCAAATGGATTTTTTAACTTTATTTTGCTATCTATCGTCTACCAGCTTTTCAGAGCAGGTTCCTGAAAGGAAAGGATGGAAGGAAAAGCTCGTCACACTCTCGCTTGTCAGACACCTTCAAAAAGACTTGTATATAAAAAGTGGCAGCTATTCATTTGAAGAAGCTTATGACTGTGTAGCAAAGTAGACACACTTTCCATATTTATTTCTTAAAGAAGAATGAGAGTAGCAATTTCCCTTCTCAAAGTCCTCCTGTTGGAAGGCATACGCTATTTGACTTACTGAGTTTCTTTGTGGCTGTGGTCCAAGAAGGGACTATAAAATCAGGAATCTGGAGCAGCGTTTGTGTGAATAATTCCTGGTAGGAAATTAATTTAACTCAGGAAATCATTGAAAAGTTTTGTGAGTTAAGATACACATAGTTCCACAATCTCGGTTATTGTAAGTCCTTCTACTTCATCTCCCATTCCATTACCTGGATTCCTATCAGTATTTCCTCGAGACTGTAAAGAAATTGGGAGCAACAAGAAATACAATAAAAGCTAAAATATTTAAGTTACCTTTATACATGAATCAGGGGTATGGTGGTTTGACCCCAAATAGCACTTAGATAAATTCAGGTGACAACAAATCAGTTAGACCCTGACTAATAGAAGTCAGAATTCATCAGGACAAGCATGAGGGATAGGCTGCCCTGAAAAACAAACCCTCTAGAGTAACTCATTCATTCACCAACTTAATTACAGTAGTTGATTTTTGCCACTTGTACATTATAAAATGTATATTGACTAGTGATCCTGGTGACACCTTCTCTAAAATTGAGAAAATTAGTTACAAAATATAATTACCATGTAATTGACATGGGGAAGATTCAAGGAGCCAATTCTTGTCAATGAGCATATAAAAATAAATCCTTTGGCAGAACAGAAAGGACAGAAAGTCAGACATTTTCAATTCCTTAAGCCTGGGACCCAAATTATAGAGAGGTCTCTTTTAATTTTTTTTCTCCAAAGGTTGACACTTGAAATAAATGATCATTAACACAGAATGTTTCAATGAAGTAAAACCCGCTTTGATTTAACAATTTTCTAAATGGTTGACTCAAAAAAAATTGCAAGTGCCAAACTTTCCAACTGCACATCCACAATTTCATAAGAAGCCTGCTGCAGAGGTCAACAGCTGTGGGTTTTGCAGCCACCCACTGACTGGCTCTGCATCTGCTCCATATAGAGGGATCTATACAAGCACTTTTGAGAGAGTTCTCAGGGACCATACTGTGGATAAAAAAGGTAAGGGGTAAATAAGGTGTGTTTTAGTTTTTGAGTAAGACATAGTAAGAAAAAAGCATTTAAAATAAGTATCTTAACAACAATATCATATAACAAATATCAATGTAACACTTTACAGTTAATCCCAGTCATTTAAAAAGATTGTTAGTTATATGCTGTCACATAAACTTGTTTATTCATAGTATATTTATGATGTACATATTAGGGAGTTCTTTTGTTGTTATTGTTGTTCTGGGGATTGAACCCAGGGCTTTGCTCATGCTAGGCAAGCACTCTACCACAGAGTTATACGCCTAGCACTTTTTATTTTATTTTGAGACAGGGTCTCAATATATTGCTGATGGTAGCCTTGAATTTATGATCCTCCTGCCTCGGTTTCCCACAAAACTGGACTTACAAGTATGTACCACTGCTCCCACCTCATACATCAGTTTAAGAACTAACACTCTCTAGACTCTGAGTAGTTTGACAGGCCATATAAAGGATTCAAGATTTGAGAACAGGTCATCAAACTCCAGGCATCAAACTTTTTCTAGTAAATCACTTGACTCTTTCTGCCTGTGGTTCTAGTCATACAGTATAGCAACCTTCTAAATGATAATTCGCTGTGTCACTCTTGAGTACATAGGTCCCAGTGGGTCATTGTTAACCTCCTAGCTACGCTGAACACATCAGTGTGTTTAAGATAATCCCAAAGTAATAGCATGACAAGTGATTGAGGAAGAGTATGGACATGGAAGGCATGTTAGTCAGTTTTCTATTACTCTTCCAAATACCTGAGATAAGTCCAATTATACAGCGAAAATGGACATTGGGCTCCTAGTTTTGGAGGTTCCAGTCCATGATCTGCAGACTACTGCTTTTAGTGGGGGACAGCAAATCACAGACAAAGAAAATGGTGAAAGAAGCTGTTCATCTCATGGCTTGGACAAAGGGAGACAGAGGAAGAGGCCAGGAGCCCACAGTCCCCCTTGAGGTCACCTTCTTAATGGTATAAGACCTCACACTAGGCTTTTCCACCTCTCAATAGCCCCACAGACTGGGGACCAAGCCTGTAACACAAGGGCCTTTAGAAGACATTTATAACAGGCAAATTCCCCACTATTCCAGCTCAGTCACTGTTCTGGAACAATTGGTTCCCAGTGTATGATAATTCTCCTCGAGGGCTGTGAGACTGAGGAAAGGCAGACAGATC
Source organism: Sciurus vulgaris (assembly GCF_902686455.1). Lineage (NCBI taxonomy): Eukaryota > Metazoa > Chordata > Mammalia > Rodentia > Sciuridae > Sciurus > Sciurus vulgaris. The sequence continues at coordinate 68,106,465 of NC_136470.1, read as the reverse complement.
CCAGATTACACCCTGTACAATTTACTGGGAACTTGCAACAGATGTGTGTGTGATCCCAAGCAGCATCAAGACCAAGCGGATCCCCACAATTTGTGTCAGAAGAAGGAACATATATAATGTTCGAAACTAAAGTGACTTCATCTAAAATAGAATGTGCATGTTTTACCTCAAACTAATATTCAAGAGTTTAGGCACGTTCCTGGCCCCGTAGGTCAGGTTCCAAAGCTCTTCATATGATTCTGATGGCTATTTATAGTAGGTGGGAAGCTATATAGGGAAACTAACCAGGGTTACTCAAGAGACGATCAGGGTGGTTACAATTCAGGGTGGCTGCAGTCTGGGCAAGCTGGATCCTTACTCCCACCCACTTACCATGTGGCTGTAGGTTTTATTCTTAACCTGTTTGTCAGTATTCAAATAGTAGTAGCACTATAGTAAGATCTCATGCATTATGAGAATTAGATGGCTTACTTAAGGTAAAGTTCTTAGTGTACTATATAACGTAGACGTTTTTGCAATTCTCCTTGGTAGCATGTAAACAAAATCCTTGCCTCTCCCCACCCTGTCTCTTTTTTCATTGTAGCTTTTTAATTTATTTTCAATAAAACTAAGAGAGTACATTTTTAAATATAATTTTATAATAGCCTTGCCTTCTTTATGAAAACTCAAGGACAAATGATTCCTATTTTGACCTTGTTTCACTTGAGGATAGAAGTTTTCTGATAATTCTTTCCACCTATTGGAATCTATTTTGGGTTTTGCATGAATTTTTTGAAAGAAATTAGGAAATAGAATCAAATATTGCAGATTGTAGCACACACATTTTGTAACACATGTTTTAATCGAGACTATACCTTTGTTTGTACCTCATTCTGTGGACAGCTTTTTCAACAATTTCCATTCCACCTTCCACATCTCACTGCTTCAATTTTCCTGTACTCTATTCTCAATTGAAAAACAGCCATTTCTCACTGTACCTAGGACTTAGAGAAACAGATTCTATCTTAGGGTGGGTGTTCTCAGTTACAAATTCACTTCTTCATTTATATCTTACCAATTTATAAATAAAAATTTCCCAACTATCCTCACACTGCCTTCCCCTAGATAAAACAGAAACGGCAAATTATATACCTTAAACATCTTTTAATATATCATTTAGGAAAAATCAGTGACAATTCACTACCTACAGGTCAAAGTGCAAACTCTGTCTCAGAGTCCTTTGTGTCCTTAGATTTATACCTTCTCAGCCTATGATGACCCTCTTTATCTCTGTCTTTTGACATGTTCTCTATTATTTAAAAAAAAAAAAAAACACTTATAAATCTTCAGTCTTGATATAGCTCAATAGGTTGGAAGATATTTCTGTTACAGCACCATTTCAGAGTGTCCTGGCAATTGAGTTGCTGAAAACCTCTATGGGACTTGTTTGCCATGTTGAAATTTTAGAATTAATATTACATAGTATTCATAGCTAAGACCCAATAAGATAATAATAAGTAAAATAATTGATAGTTTGTTAATACTTCTGATTTCTCCATCATAAATTATTAATTCAACCAATTTGATACACATAGTTCTGACTTATGATACATTTATGAAGTTTTTATAGATTGTTATATATTTTCAAAGAGACTCACTGCAACCTCTATGATACCTGAATCATCTCTTATGCATATTTGCATTCCTCAATTTTTGCAGTACAGGACTCTACATATAATAGAGGCAGAATTTCAAGATTAAACATAAAGACCATTTTTTCCTGACCACTGTGACTATGAAATCTACAGAGCAGAAAATATGATGCAGTTCCTTATAGGAGAGGTTCAGGGACTGGAAACAGTGGTCTTTTTATGAGCCTATGTGTGAAAAAGAGGATAAATTTTAAGCCTTAAAATTTTGGAAGCTATCCAGGAAAGTGGCATGTACAATGTCACCTTCATATAAGCTAGATTAGCATTGTGAACAGTCACATTTTGCCACCCCTCAAATAAAGATACCTATAAATGGGTCTTAAGCATTCTGTTTATCTCCAGATTTGCACATTCATTTATCATTCTACCAAAATATTTTCCTGAATACCTAGTATTTTCCAAATGTTTCCCCAGTATTGTGAATACATGCATTAGTCTTGCCTTTAAGGAGCTTATATTATTTTTATTCTTTATTTTTTGTTTTGTTTTTTTAGTTATACATGATGGTAGAATCTATTTTGACATATTTATACAAGAACGAAATATATCTTTTTCTAATTAGGATTCCCAGTTTTGTGGATGTACATGATGTTGAAATTCACTGTGGTGTATTCATATATGTACCTAGGAAACTTATGTCAGATTCATCCCACTGTCTTTCCTATTCCTAATTCCACTCTCTTCCCTTCATTCCCCTTTCTCTAATCCACTAAACTTCTATTCTTCCCCTCTTATATGATTATTTTTAAAAATAATTTTTGGTTGTAGATTGACAAAGTATCTTCATTTTATTTGTTTTTATGTAGTGCTGAGGACCGAACCCAATTCCTCACAATACGAAGCAAGCACTCCATCACTGAGCTATAGCCTCAGCCCTTGCATTATTTTTATTTACTTTTTTGTATGATTATACATAGTAATGGGATTAATTGTACCGTATTCATATAAGCACATAAGATAATTTGCTCAAGCTCCTTCCCTAGTACGTCCCTCTCCCTGTTCTACTTGCTCTCCTCTACTTATCTCCCTTCTATTATTATTATTGCTGTTATTGTTATTTTCCTGAATACATTATCATTACATATATCAGTGGGATTCACTGTGGTATATTTGTACTTAGTCATTGTATAAGAAACTTATATTCAATAAGAAATGTGCTTTATTGCTGGGTGCCGTGGTACCTGTAATCTCAGTGGCTCAGGAGGCTGAGGCAGGAGGATTGCAAGTTCAAATCCAGACTTAGAAACTTTGTGAGGCCCTAAGCAAGTAGCAAGACCCTGTCTCTATATAAAATATAAAAATGGTCTGGGAATGTGGCTCAGTGGTTAAGAGCCCCCAGTTCAATTCCTGGTACAAAAATAAATAAATAAATAATAGAGAAGAAATATGCATTATTTACTGCATGATGATGATATTTAGAAGGGAATTATTAAAATTGTAGCTTGTTGTGGTGATAAGGGAAAAATATTCATCCTAAAGCATTAGTTAATTAATACTGAACATGTTGCTGACCATTTTGAATGATTTCAGAACATACAGCATTGCTTTGGCACCTTTACTGTTCGAAAGTTTTCTATATGCACATGCAAGTTTGCATGCATGTGCACACACACTGTTTTTTTCTGTTTCATGCTTTGAATTCACCAGCCTTAATTGGAAGTAAATATAATGGATTAAGCAAGTAAGAGACATAAGATATCACTTAGTATTAAAGAAAAGGAAAGATATGGAGATGGAAGAAATAAAATGAGTAAAGGGAAAAAGAGATGCAGATGTGAAAACAAGGAAGGAGAGGATACAAGCTGTTAAGACACCCACCCTAGGGCAGTTACCCTCCGCCCCAGAGGTGCCTCAGAACTCAACTTCCTCCTGATATTCCAGTTTCTTCTCTGCTCTTGGACTTCCATGCTTTGTTTGGGCTTCCAAAGAAAAAAGTTTATTGACTTCATGTGCAGATCTGGCTCCCTCCTCCACCCTGCCCCACCTGACTTCTTAGTAAGTACTTGAGAAAAGATGGGTTTCAAAGCCTGCATGGGGCAGTGAGGATGGAGGGTCCAGAACAACAAAACAAAAAATCAAAAGCCTATGGCTACCAATTCTTCTCTGCCCTTTATATTACATTTTAAGATTTATCTCATTTTAATTAAATAAAATGACACATTTAGAATAACCATAGCTTTCTCTGAGGACAAATCTAAGCCAGAATTGCATCTTCTGGTTCACCTTTTTCCTAAGCTGTGCTGAACACAAAAATTCACCTGGAGTTCTTGTTCTCATGTGGATCATCAGGGTCCTAATGGATTATATTTTACTAGTGGAAAGTCTTAAGAACCTTTATTTTAATAAATGTCCCTGTTACTATTTCTAATCAAGCACATTTGGGCAACAGACTAGAAAGCCTCTGACCTCACCTTACTTTCCTGTCAGTTTTAACATATCATCAATGTCAGAAATGGTCAGAATTCTCTATAAATAACCTAGATGGGAACAACTCTGAATATCTTGTGAACAGTATTACATATCTCAAGAAGTTGCAGAAGCCTTTAGTATACATTAAATTTAAAAAAATTTGACGTCAAAAATGTTGGAGGTCAGGGACCTTTGAAGATAACCAGTCTTGGCTGCTAGCTTTGCACATGGGACAACCAGAGGGATGAAATTTGCCTGTCCTGGTTCATGAAGTGGGCAGAACCAGTAGTAGAAATGAGCTCTTTTGACTGCAGTCCTTCACTCTTCCCCATGATTGTGTTACCCAGTCCGGCAAATTTTTGGTCAGGGTCAATTCGCCTTCCCCTTTGCTCTTAAATGCTATTATGAGTCAATCCCATGCCAAACAGCAGCTGCTTTTTCTAACAGCATTTGAATGCAACACTGAATCCTGAGGAGGGAATGGTTTCACTGTGGTTTGAAGTCTTTTCTACACTCTCTCCACCCACATATATTTACATCTCCAGCATTCTTAACTGAATTACAGTCAAATGCTTCATTACAGAGGCTCAGCCAGGAGGACATGCCCTAGGGAGTTTATTCACAGATGAATGTATTATTCACAAGCTTGATCTGATCATACAAAATTTGCACTATAACCACACGCCCTGAGGAAATTCTTTCATAAACCTAAATGATTATACTTAAAACAATACTGTAGAATTTAAAAAAAAAAAAAAAGGTATATGAATTGAAAGGAGGTGGAACGATTGCCATTTCACCTGTAGGATGCTCACAGAGGGACCTATTCTGAACTGCACCCCAATACACACAAACACACTCTTTGCTTCTAGAATACTCTTTCCTTTTCCTTAATGATTCCTTTTTGACAGTCTTGAAGGGAGGAGGGAATGATGAATTAAGTAGAGTTGATGAATTATTTTAATGATAGTTTCTATGACAACAAGACAAATACTTTTCATATATTTTGTGTTTTAAGCAAAGAAGCATTGGGCAAATAATTTATTTAAATGGTAAATGTAGTTTTAAAAATGAAGAAAATCCTATAGATCTTTGATTACCATCAGGGAGAGAAAATCTTTGTACATTAGCATTCCACCTGAAGATAAAAGATGTTCTGCTTCAAGTCAGGTTAACATTTTCATAGCCTGAAAGACTCCAGCATTCCTGGACCCAAAGAATTAAACCTGAACTTGTAACTTTGAATTCTTTACATGTAGGCCTCCCTAGATTCCTTCTGGAGTACATTATATATAACCTAGCCCAAAATATGTAAGTAGAATCCTTGATTTGTTTTTCTTGCAGTTCTTACCTGTGCAGAATTCCCTGTGCTCATCCTGTAAGTCCTACCCTGGCTCTAACTGAACAGCTTAAACTGACAGACCTACTGCACTAATGTAACATTTTTTGCATTGAGTGTTGGTCAGCAGAATGCTGGGCAATTGATACTTCTGCTACTTCCAACTCCAGCTCTGCAGAGAGAAACCCATCTATTATTAAAAACCCTATTAGTAGTGGTAAGATTGCACAGCTCTCTCTCTCTCACTATAGCTGCTGAGTGTTATCTAATTGGTTTTTATTACTTCGAAAACCCTGGGAGTGTGGAGCTCAAATGCACATTTGCTAACAGTTGTGTTCTTTCCTCTTGTACTCATTGGAGATGCTTTTAGATCATTTAGATTTTGTCAGCAGGAAAGAGGGAAAAATATTAGAAAGCATTTTGGAGTACCTGGAAAGAGACTACAAACCCAGGATTAGGTTAGCTATAACTCCATTGGGATTCAACTACACGAATGCTCATCATTGGTGTAGCTTTTCCCATTATTATCTGAGTATAATATAGCAGACGATATGTTTACTTCCAGAATTGTGCTAACCAATTGCTCATGTGAATGCTATTGTTAATTTACTAGCAGTTTTTTTTTTTTTTTTTTTTTTTTTTTTTTTTTTTTTTTTTTTTTGGCAGTGCTGGGATCGAACCCAGGGTCTTGTGCTTGCGAGGTGAGCACTTTACCAACTGAGCTATCTCCCCAGCCCCAACTTACAGTTTTTAAAATAGGTCATAAACTGAGATTTCTAATACTTGGTTTCTTTTCATCTAAATGGAACAATATCATGATTTGCTCTCATGCTTATGGTTGCCATGTACCAAATATCTTTCTTTGTATTTACATGTGTGATATTAGAAAAGAGGCATCCTTTTACTGGCCTCAGTGATTACTGTCTCCTTCCCAGTAACTTCCCTGTCTGATGTGCTATAGGTTTTGCTTGAAAACATCAGTAGGAATAGTTGTGTTATTATTTGTGGTGGGAGTAGCAGCAGCAGCAGCAGGAGCATTGGCATTTCTTCTGGTGACTTTATTTTTAAAGGACTTTTTTCTTCCTTAAATACTTTGTTCCAGGGTAACATTCCAAACCACCTGTTTTTCTGAAGACTTTAACTTGAGTTCACATTTAATTCATTTCCTTCTTTCTTGACTCCAGAAACTGTACTTCCATTTTTACCTCTGGCTTTCTCTAAAATATCCCAATGCCTCATATCCAGCACTGTTGTTTGTTGTTTTTTTTTTTTTTTTTTTTTTTTTTTTTTTTTAATCTCTACCTTGGTCTTAAGGATGTGTTCCTTAGTAAGCAATAATAATAAGTCTCTTGATTTCCTACTGTGTACCAGATGCTGTTCTAATTATTTTGAATGTATACTTAAGTCATTGAAGTAATTCATTAACTCACTGAATTCTTGCAATATTCCATAAACAGTATAAAATCTCTAATTTATAAATACGAATATTGAGCCAGAAAGAAGTGGAATGGCTTGTCCTAAATTTCCCACTTACTGGGATAGCAGGACCATGTCCTGGATGTACTCAGTGGTCCTCCATCTCAGCTCTCAGCAGCACTCAGGGCTGCCTCTCAGAATTCCCTCTGTTTGACTTCATGATGTCCTTGCCCCTCACACCTCTCAGCCCAGACTCAACTGAGCAAACACCAGTGGAGTGCCAGTAGGGACCAGGTCATGGTCTCCTTCACAGTCTCCTCTTGTCCCCTTGCCCATGAATTGGACTCAGGAGAGAGAGAGGAAAGATAAAATTATGCTGTGGCTCCTGAGGTCTAGGAGCTCTTTACTAGGTGGGGGAAGCGCCGTGGTGGGAGCACTGGGGAGCAGCACTGTCAGCCCTGCCCCATTTCCTAATTATTATTAAATTCACTAGGATCCTCTCAATACCCCAGTCTCATCACCATAAATTTATTCAATTGCTCCCTTTTCTTTGACCTCCAAATCTAATCAGTTACTAAATGTTACTGATCTCCCCCTTTAAAATTCATCTTCCCAGCCATAACTCTACTCAGGCTGTAAGCGCTTCACCTCTGAATGGGAGTGCCGTGTCTTCCAGCAGCCTTTGTTCCCACAGGTTTTGTCCATTCCTAACCAGTTGTCCATGATCCTAATCATTTTCTGAGATCATCTAATCATTTTCTGTGATCTGGGTCAAATGCTAACTCCTCACTAAAGCACTTTCAGATCACTCCACAGCTGGTTTCCCCTTATCCCTGATCCTTGTGGGACCAGTCAAATGTTATCATACATATGATTATCATTTCACAACACTTTCAATTCCCTGTGGCCTGAACTATCTGTTACTTTTTTTTTTTTTTTTTTTGTATATAAAACATGTAGCAAGATCTGGTAGGCTGTCGCTCGCAATGACGACTCTTACACGATCTTCCTCAAGCAGTTTTATTACCCCAGGTTCTTACAGAGTTCCCATAGATCTTCTTCCTCCCCCTACCCCAGAAACCATTCCCTTATAGAGCCCATCAGCCAATCAGCAGCCTGTCCACGTGCACATCACATGGACTCAGCCAGTCCATTGGCAGTTGCCCCGTGGCATGCGGTGTTCCCGTGCATCTCATGCTCCCGCTGTCAGACCTCCTGAAAGTTGTTTACTACCTAAGTGCTCCGAGGAACTTCCGCTCAGCGCCATCTTAGCTCTCAGACTTAATGGCTGATGGGCGGGCCCGTCACAGTAGGCAGTAATCACTCAGTCCCCCCAAGAATTAATGTATGCTTAGATGTCAGAACAAATGGATGGGTGAATAAATAGATGAAAGATTAATGACATTGCAGGACCATTCATTTGCCTACCTTACCAAGGCCAAATTCCTCAGCAGGTCACAGAAACCCACTGTGCCTTCTTCCATTAAGCTTGTCTCTAACACCTTGCTGGTTTGGCCATGGTTTACCTAAAGCAGATGTACTGGACTATTCTCTCCACAATACATCCCTTCTATACCCCAACCCCGTACAAATTGTTCCAAGGCATTATTTTGTCTTGGAGCATCCTTTCTCATATGTCTTCATTATTTTCTTTTTGTACAAAGTCTTCCCTAATGATCCCTACTTCCACAACTTACTATTCCCTTATTCACATAAATAATGATCGCAACAGACAGATGAGGATCTTTCATTTTCATGATAGTATTTTTGAAGTGCAGATATTCACCAGAGTTGGTGTCATCTAATTTAGCACATTTGATATCAGGTTTCCAATGACAGAGATCACAGCCTTGACTCTAGTAGGTGGCTTTAGTCAATGCATTGACTACCATGAGCCTTAGTGCTTTTATTTGATAAAGGAAGAATGAAACTATTAGCCACTTCACAAACTTGTTATTAAATGAATCTCACCATGTAAAAGGCAATAGATTCAAATATTTTGATAACATTATTCCACTATAAATTATTACCAAAAGGTATTATCATAAGTGCTAAGAACTACCTTCTCAAGACCACAAAATAAAGGGTAAATCAAAGAAGCACGTAGCACATCATCAATGCACTACTTAAGTTTGTGGTTTTCATGTTTCTGAAGCCTTTCATTCAGATTCAGGTCTCAGCTATGTTAACCTTCCCACCAAATATCCCTTAGTTTGTTACCAAATACATATCTATGGAGAATCTTCACAATCTCTAAACCTTACAATAATCCTTAATGGTCTAAACCATCATCCTCCATTAATGGTTCAATAAACTGAGTCTCAAATAAGTCAAATGGCAATGGGCTAGTAAACTTGGAGCTTGGACTTGGGAAGTTATTTCACACAGAAGTTCACACCCCACTTATGGCACCACCGTGCCTCTGTGACAAGGTCATGATTTGTTTTTACTGGTAATCCCATTTTACAGTGAAGATATCATCCTCACAGGTGGCTTCTGTGATATGAAAGGAGACAAAGGAATCATGCCAATATGGGCGTCTTCTGATGCACTGTCCTGTTGGGGTCAGCAGGTTGGCTTCTTGCCACCCAGGGATGATGCCTTTTATAATGAGAAAGTTAAAGAGATAATTATGGAAATTAATTCCTGAACTACTGTGGCCTGTGAACTCTACCAAGCAGAACTTTGAATATCAAGGGCAATGCTGCAATGCAGAACAAAAACAGGAATACCTTACCTTAGCAGTCTCTTAGAGATATACTGAACTATTTTCATATAACCCTATATAGTCTTATTTAGTGTGTGTGTGTGTCAATGTCAGGATATGATTGCATGTGTCTGATCATTTCTGTTTTTCTGTCACCTGATGCATACAGATGGCCCATTAACCAATTAACTTATTGGACTAAATAGGATAAATCAAACTAAATGACATCAACTTGCTCTACAAGGATTGAAATAAATTAGGATAAGTGTGTTTTAAATGCCAGTCAAATTGATTGGATTAAAAAGAAGAAGAAATGAATAGAGAATACAGAATCTAATCCCTAATTTGCTCATTTCTTCTCATTCCCAGAAAATGCCTAATCTGCTTTTTTGCAGATAGATTAGAAAATACCCCAGCCTGTGAAACTTGTCATCACCCCCACCATATTGCATTCTAAGTCAATGACAAGCTCAAGGCATGAAGAAATTCAAGATCAGTGCTGAAAAATGCATTTCCTGGGTTTTTAAGTATTCTTTCATCATAATCTGATTTCTTTTCAACCAGTTCAGATTTCTTCTAGCCTTGTGCTGCAGCTAATATGAAGAGCAATAAGTATATTCCAAATCTGGATTCTGAGAAATCACTTCAGAAACATTCTTCCTAGAATTCTGTGTGGTTTAGAAGGAAATATCCACAATATCCATGTATCACTAAACATGGAAAGCAAATGGACCACATATTTCTATTTTCTAATACTGCCAAGGTGCATACCTCCTATAATTTTCAGAGACCCACACTATAATTCACTCTCTGTCCTATGATCTGCCTCTTTTCTCTCTCTCATTAGATTTAATTCAGTAATAACACCTTACAAACCATTCAAGCAGAAATACCCTTGCTGATTGCAACTTTCATCAGCTAGTTCATAAATACTGCTGTAATGTGTATGCATATGTGTGTATGTGTGTATGTGTGTGTTTCCACCTGCAAGAGAAAGGGAATGCTGCCCTCATCAGTAGCCACCTTCTTCTGTCTCTGCCTATTCTTATCTCCCCACTTTGTGTCCATGGAAGTTTGAATCTCATCTTCTTATACAGTGGTCAGTAGATGATGAATCCTCCTTTCCTCCTTCCTTACCACTTAACAATGTGAAATTCTGTTTCTCTTTTTTTCCACTGTATTGTTCATTCACTCACCACTGTACTAAACAGAAACTATAATCCATTCTTCTGAAACACTTGAATGTTTCATGTCCATGCTGTGATTTTACAACTGAGATTTTACACCATCTTCTCTCCTTGCATTTCAATATCTGTCTTGCTTTTTGTCCAAGTTCTTTTTTGAGTTTCCCACTTACCCCTCAATTTGTTTCCTCTATGTGATTATCTTTTACTTACCCCCAAGTGAATTTGTGAACATGGTTCCATTTTGCTTCCCTTGCCTCTTGTGTGGCAGGTATATGTCAATTTCCATTTCCTCTGGGAGAGATATGAGGAGTAGCAGTTGCTGAATGGTATGTGCATTTTAGTTTAGAAGATGTGTCTCTATCCCTTCACTGCCTTGTTTCATATATTTATGCATGAGCAGCATCACACATGATGAGCTAAAGCTTAGCAGACTGAAACTGCACAATGCACATTCCATAAAAAAGATGGTTTGTGTTCCCAAATGAATATGCAGCATTGGTTTGCATGATAGAAAAGTTAAAGGGTCTAAGAAGGCTAAGAGTTTGTATTTTTAATAATTTTCTCTTATGTAACAGCCTAAAGAACTGTAGGTTTATATTCTAAAGAACGAATGGAAACCATAGTGTTTTCTAGCTTCATACAGAACAACATGACTAAAGATGCCACAAGCATATTTTGAAGAAAGAGCAAAACAAGGCATCACATCTCAAAGGAGGTGGCAAAGTCACATGAGACAAGAGCAATGCCACCCATGAATCACCAGATTCACGTATTTCTATCTAGATCTTATGTATTACCCCTGGCTATGTTTATAATTTTCTCTTTTCCAATATTTAATTAATTTGTTCTCTTTCTGTAGTTAGAAATGATTTTACAAACTTGGTGAAAGAAAAGACAGAGAAATAGAAGAGGAACGATGTATAAAAAGCCAAGTTATAGAATGTACTACTTGTACACCTACTAATGTTTATTCACTTATGCAAATATAGGATATCACATACATATTTTAAACTCATTTTACATATATATGCACTACATACATATATGTATAGATATTATATAAACATATACACACACACACACACACACAAACTGTTTTCATCACTGTAACAATACCTGAGAAAATCAGAAAACAAGAGAGAGACGGAGACAGACACCAGGACAAAACATGGTCCCCAAGGGCACACCCAAAAGGATCTATTCTCTTCAATTAGCTTCCATCACCTACAGATTCCACTATCCCATCACTTCCCCATAGTCCATGCCTCTGTAAACAGATTAATCCACTGATAATCTCAGAGCCCTCATGATCCAATTACTTCCCAAAGAGCTTACCTCTGAACGTTGCTGTGTTGGTGACCAAGCCTTTAGCACATGAGCCTTTAGGGGACATTACAGATCAAAACCATAACACACACATATAAAAATATATAAGGAGGGATAGAGAAACCAATAAGTATATGACAATAATCATGAATCATTTTTTCCTTAATGGGAGAAATTAATTATGTAGTTATAAAATATAACATTTAATAATCTTCAAGAATATTAGAATGAAAATATATATGTAACACTTTATTAGTATGCTTTTTAGGAAGTATAACCTAAGAAAATAAAAGTGAGAGGAAGGGAAAGAAAAACTAATATTTATTAAGCATCTACTATGTAAATGTATGAAATACAGAGTTGGCTGCATTCATTTAGAACAGTTAATTTAATTATCTGAACAGTCCTAAAAATAAGTGATGCTAGTTTTATTTCTATAGCTGTGAAAAATGGCTCTCAGATAAATTGTGTCCTTTACACTGTAAAGATCCATCACTCTGGAGAATAGAGAAGAGCAGATTTGACTTCAGATGACTTCAAAAGTAGAGGTAATTTTTTCTTCTATTTGAGGATGCCTTTTTCTATTCATGATTGTTTTTAGTGTTGATTAGATCACTATCTGTGGGAAACAATGATGCCATGTAGGATATGGGATCTTTTCTCAAAGAAATTAATATAACATTCTGCTTGTCCACAACAGTGCTTGAGTGACTTAGCGATTTTATTTTTCTTGAGTAGTTTTGATTAAAGACCTGACAAAAACAACTTCAGAGGAGAAAACGTTTATGTGGATGCTCACAGTTTCAGAGGTCTCAGTCCATAGTTGGCTGGCTCCATTTCTCTGGGCCCAAGGTATGGCAAAATATCATGGCAGAAGATTATGGCAGAGGAAAGCAGCTCATGACATGACCAACAGGAAGCAGCAAGAGTGAGGTGAAGCTCAGTTCACAAAATATGTACTATGAAAGCACGCTCCCAATGACCCACCTACTCCAGGTACACCCTACATTCCTACAGTCACCAATCAGGGAATTAACAGTCTAATAAGGTAAAGGTTCTCATACCCCAGACATTTCACCTCTAAACTTTCTTGCAGTCTCACACATAAGCATTTGGGGGACATTCAATACTAAAACCATAATAGTAGATAAACAATATTATAAACTCTCCTCTGGATCCAGGGAGAATGAACCCAGTCCTGGGTCCCATACTTACACTACTCTGTCTGGTTTTTTCCACAACTACATTGCTTCTGCTAGGGTGAAGAATCAATCTAAAAGAATATGCACATGGAACCTAACATCTGCCTTCTAGACTGTGGCCTGTGCATCCTAAGATTCCTGGTGCAGAGAGTCCCAGACATATCCCCTAGGTCTACATTGGTCTCCTCTTGCCTGTCCTTGCAAAGCCTAACATAGAGGAATTTGCAGGGTTGGTCACCAAGTGTAAACATGAGGATAAGAGCCCTGATAAATAGGGCAGTAGAACTGAGCCAGGGCAGGATAAGGAGAGAGATCCAGGGATCTCTCTGACCAGCCCTCAGAGGCAATTCTTCCACTTGCACCTTCCTCAAACTCAGAACCCTAAGGAGTTGAGAATTCTAAATAGATGCCTAGCATTCTAAGAGAATATGCTGATATTTTGATAAATAGTACTCAGGCTTCTACCTGTAGTGTTTATTGCCCTAGTCCTCACATATAATAGAAACTGGACTAAATATCACACTACTCTGATTATATTTTACTAAGGAAAAAAGACACATCCTATAACTCTCAACTTTATAGTTTGAAACATAATTTGATGGTACTTGTTTCTCTAGCTTCCTTTAACCCAAATTTGATTCTGACCTCTCAGGACCAGGATCCTCTGAAGACCAGCATCCTTCTACATACATATTCCATTGCACTGACAAATATACTCATATGCTCATATCTTTCCTCTGGATTCCATAAGAATGAGACTGCTCATGATTGGGAATCTTAGCTTCTTTTATTAGTAACATTTTAGAATTGTGAAAATTAAATTTAAGTACAGTAATTGACACAAGAACTTACTGTCTCACATGGTAGTTTCCTAATAAACGGTAATTTTCTTTTTGCCACCTCCCTCCTGCCAAACCAATCCTTTAATATGAGCTAGGAAATATGAATTTCCCATACTGTGATTAATTGCTGGTTTTCCTCCATCCTGTCTTCAAGTCTCCCAGCATATGCATCTACTACCTTCTACCATGCAATAAACTGAAGGTGCTAATAAGCATTCTGTCCCTTTTATCAGGCTCCCCACACAAATCAACCTAATGCCCAAGTTCAACTCAAGAGCCACTGTCACGCCCACCATGCCTTTTGTTGTCCTTACCCATGGTTTCATTGTTTAGTTCCCACCCCCATGCATTCAATTTCCTCGAAGTGTGGTCACTTCATCTCTGTCATTGGGCTTTTAGTCAGATGAATGTAAAACACTTAGCCAAGAGACCTGGCCTGAGTTAGTAGAAAATGTCAGAGCCCATTTGCTTAAACAGGACAAATAAAGTCATCTTCCCTATTTATCTCTAGCTTTCCACAAAGGCAGTTGCTGATTTCCATCTATTGTGATGAAGTATTGCTTAGCCTTAAACCCACTGCTTTTCTCACATGTGGATACAGAACTGAGACCTGAGAGAGCAGTTTTGCCCATGGCCCAACTAGAGGTACATTGGCTTGTCCTACCATAGAGAATTTTCCATTTTTTATTCACTGCTTCTCATGCTCTTAGCATATTGAAGAATATTTAGATTTGGGATTGCAGCTCTTCCTTCTTTTTTTTTTTCTGTATTAAATCAGCATGCAGGGTGTGTGTGATACACACTTTGGTATATTTCAGATTTACATATGCCGCAGCTTTCTACAGGGCATTGTGGGGAGAAAAGCATGCCCTGTAGTCCTTTCTGTGCTTTGAAACTAAGAGTGATGGGAGCCACATATATCCAGAGGCAAGTTTTCTGGAAACACTATTATTAGGGATAATTCTCTGTTTATTTCTTAAGCAGCCTGTGCATTAACAAGTTTGAGTGTTAGGATAGCTTAATGAGGTGCTAATGAGCGAAGAAGAACTGAGCCCTGTGCTAAGTCGCCCATACTGCATTGTTTATAAGCGGTCAGATGCTTTTTTGCATGTTTCTGTATAAGCCAAATAATTACAGTGTTTTCTAATATCATTTCAGATGTGACTCAGGCAACCTGTTTTCAGCTTTCATACATGAGCGCCTGTGTACGTGCACATGCCTGCTTGTGATTTCAGTTGGTATAGTCAGAATGGGCTCAATGTGGATTACATAAAATGGAAGGAAGCTGATCCCCTCATCTCTATTCATTTCTCCTAGAGTTAACTGCTGACTTATTGACAATGAGTTTGTGCGCAGCTTGAGTCAGTCACATATTTCATTTGGAGCCGACAGGTTACAATCTACCTATTGGCATCCTGCTGGTATCACATGTGACACACTTGTGATAGCTGCTGCATGCTAGACATGTTCAAGATGAACATCTGTGGGAGGGTTTTTCCCAAAAACGATTAAATGACCTTATATGCAGGAAACAGGCCTTGCCTTAAGCCCAGGAAAAGGAAGAATCTTGGGTGATTTAAGCAGCAGCAAGAGAACACCTTTGCACACAAAGAATGAGGCAGTGACACAGAATTAATTCCTATCCCACTTATAAAACCTAACATTTTTATAAAGGATGGACCACCAGTCCTTTGCACAATTAGGAAAAGTTTCAATGCAAATATCCCTGAAAGATATGTTGATTCATCTCAGTCATTGAAATTCATTTCCTAGGTAAATTAAGTAAAGATTCTGCAAAATATTTATTGCCTACTGCGCTTTTGAGAACTTATTTTGTACTTGGATCTGTGTGAGAATACTTCCAGAAACACTACAGTAACATTTTAGGTAAGCTAAGAATTAGTTTTTTAAAACTATGGTAATTCCTTAGGTTGGTATGGTTACAGTTTTTGAAACACATTCAGTTCTGTCATTTCAATATAACTGTCATAAGAGATCATACAAATACTGCAGTGGCTCAGAGGGAGTAATCCCATCTAATTTGGAATATAGAAACACTGTTAGGAAGAAGTTATCATGGAAGTTTGCCTAGAATGATAAAAATCATTTCCTCAGGTGGAATTGAAAGCTGTGTTTTATTGGTATCAATAACAACAGAGAAGCCATCAAGACTAAGACAATTCTGGGTCATTTTCTAAAAGGAGTGTGCAGTTTTATTTAACTGGAATTTTGGACATGCTGTTTCAATTCTATGTCATGTCGGGTCTTAAGTGTCAGGTAGAGTAATTAGGATGTAATTGAAAGTAGTGAGTGGCTAATGATGGTTTTTAAGCATAGAATAATAAGATGATAGCTGTATTCTAGAAGATTAATATGTCAGCAGTGTATGAGAAGTAAGAGGACCAAGTCTTTTATTCAGGTAAGGCAACATGTGTCTCAATTATACTGATACCAGGGTGGGAAGAAATCTCTTTAACAGATAAATTCCCCAGGCTGTTGTGGCATCATGAATGTGGCAATATAGGGAGAGGGGAGCATCCCAGAAGATTAGCAGCTGAACAGTTGCAATCGAAGCCTGAAATAATGATAGCAAATTGAACAGCTAGAGACATTCAGAGGAGAACATGCACCAGAGGAAGGAGTAATAGCTTAGGGTGTTTGAGGAAAGAATGGTTCACTGAGCTACATTTTTGCAAAAGGCATAAAGCACCTGGATGGGAGAATGTGAACGTGTTGGGCTATAAATAAAGATTTCATGCCTATTTTCAAAGAGATAATATTTAAATGATGGAAATTAGGACATCACTAAGGAAGACTATGCAGTGAAGAGTGGGGGTGTATGACAGGCTTTGGGGGGATGTACAGGTAGGAAATAATAGAAAAGTGGGCCTAAAACTGCCACAGGGGAGGGATTTTAGGATGAGAACAAATAATGTCCAGGCCCTGGCTTAGATCCCCTGTCCTGCCAAAAATGAGCCAAACATCCAAAACAAACAAATATCTTCAAAGGCAAAGAAAGTAACAAATTCTAAAGAGAGATTAGGGAGAATGGAAGCACACCACTACACCACCAAATCAATTAGATTAACTCCTTGGAAGCTTCTTGGGAAATTTGGAAAAGGCAACTGTAGAAGTAGAGAAGTATCACTGAAGTGATGAGGGGGCAAGTGTTTGTGAGACGTGGGATGTGGCCTTCAGAGGGGACAGGGGATTGGAAGGAGGCGAGGTTATGGGACTGGGAAACAAGGAGCTGTGTGTGTGTGTGTAAGTGTGAGTGTGTGTGTGCGTGTGTGTGTGTGTGTGTGCATTTGTGTGTTGCTTGGTTGCTCCATCCTTATTTTAGTTCTTAGTTTGTTGGGATAAAGGAGAATTTGGATAAGTGTGTGAAAATAGACATAGCAAATCGAGAGGAGGTGATTGAAAATGGGAGGGAGAGTTGAGGGAGAAAAGGAAAGGAGGGAGACTGAGAGAAAGGCTTTGATGGATCAAGATTCCTCCAAAAACTGAAGGGGTTATATTCAGTGTCTCAGTGATAGTATTAATTAGATCTGAGAAGAAAATATACTTTTCATTTGTGAATAAAGAGGGGTTATAAATAAAGAAGAGTGTCCAGGTGGAGACTGTTCCTTTCCTCAGAACAGCTTTTGACCTAGGATAGAGAACATGAAGACCACAGGTCACCAATAGGGGGGAAGAGGAAGAAAAAGAAAGAAGAGAGAGACTAGATCACCAAGTACACCTCTCCTGTCCATTGCTTTTGCCTGGGGCCAGGTGTGCTCAGAAATCTCTCAGATTGTGTTCTTAATTCAACCAGGGAAATCAATGTGCCATATCCTATTGACAGCCCTGAACAGAGCAGGATTATTCCTGTCACTTCAGCTGCCACAGCGTTAGACCCACGGAGGGCCTCCCCTCACTCCAACCACAGAAAATATAATTACAACTAAAACTGAACAAACTTCAACATTTCATTTCAAAAACAGAACAAATGTATCTGCTCCAGTGAAAAAGCATAAGACACACAAACATTTACTCAGAAAGCTTTAGGAGGAGGATCGAAGTATAAGAGTAGTCCAAGGGAGACCACTCCTTTCAATCCTCCTTCACTCTTCACAGAAACAATCTTTTTTGACAGAGAGGCCATGGCTTTACTGCTGTTGAGTTTAGAGCTAATTGAAATGGGAATTTTCTCCATTTCTGCCTTAGGTAAAAATGGAAATTGTTGATAGCAGGGATGTCTATGTCTTAATTTGTAGATTTTAGTTGCAAATATATGCCATCCAAATAAAACTGGTTTTGACATTTCTGAGGAAAACTGGTATATTACTTAGGTTCTCTAGATAAACAGAACCAAAGGAAACAGATAGACACAAAAGAAGGAATTTATTATGGGAATTGGCTCACACAGTTCTGGAGTCTGAAGAGTCCCACAAGAGGCTCTTTGCTAGATGGTGAGCTAAGGAAACTGGTGTTGTGACTCAGTCTGAGACCAAAGGCCTGAGAACCCTTGGGTCACCTGGTGTAAGTCTTGAAGTCTAAAGGCCAGAGAACTTCAAGTTCTTATATCCAAAGGTGCAAGAAGATAGATGACCCAGCTTCAGAAGAGGGACTGAATTCTCCTTTTCAATCTGTCTGTTCCCTTTTGCTCAGATGATGAACATCCACATTGATCTGAGTAGATCCTCTTCATTCAGCCTATTGATTCAAATTCTAAACTCTTTTGGAAAAGGTCTAAAAACAAACATGGAAGTAAAACTTTACTGCTCTCTGGACATTCCTTAGATTGGTAAGTTGACATACAAGTAACTATCACAATTGCAGACAGTACCATTGACTTCTCAGAGCTAGCATGGTCTCAAGAAGTGTGGTCTCCTTTGTAGTTAGTACAAGAAATCTTCACAAACATTATTTACCTTAACAGTGCTTGACCTGGGTCCGTGCAAACAGCCTTTCCCTGAATACGTGCTTCAAAAGCAGCATTTTCAGAGATGCAAGAATACCATTTAGTGTTTGGGCTAAACGGACAGAATTCCGTTAACAGTAGAGTAGTGAAACCAATCCCAGAAAACACTAAGCATTCAGTTCCACAAGTTTGACCATCCAAATCCACAGTTTGACCACTTGACCCAGAGAGAATTAGATGCCACTTGCCTAATGAATATAAGGGTAATGATTTTACAATCAGCCAAGTTCTAAGCTATAAAGTATTTGTTCTTTGATTCAGATCTTTAAAAGTTTTGCATGCACATCCCTCTACCCTAGTAATACTTTATCTAAAACAGTAAGTTTGTTAAAGATGGTTCTTTCCAGGGCCAACTATTTTATCGTAGTCTTCATAGTTATTTACCTGTAACTTAGCAGCTGGATTTGTTGTTCCCTTCAACTCTGCAGGATATGTGAGAATCTCTCAAATAGCTGATGCCTTCAATGAGCCTCCATATTCTGGCTAGAACTCAAAAGGACAGGAGAGAACCACTAGGACAGGTCTGTGACTGTGGTATTTTTCCTCTGTCATTCATCCTAGCAAATTCTTGGAATGAGGATGTGTATGTTGGTTAGCACACATCCTTTGAAGTCTTTGACTAGTGGAGGCTCATAGGATGAATGGTCTCTTCTTGGCACCATCACCTCCCACTCCCAATATGGATCACTTTTTTTGGAACAATTTGTTTTAAAATTACCTGGTAACTTCATGGGTAGGACCTTTCATGGCAGCATTGCTTTAGGAACTCAGGATTGGTTCAAATAATCAACTACTAGATATGGGTAAACTAGTCCCTTGAGTTGAGTTGGGAATCTCAAAACAAATTTATGATTTTGTTGTGAGGCCATGAGAACAACTAAGATTGCACAAAGATCAGCCTTCCCGTACAGCTCTGGCCAAGTCCTAAGGAGGTCAAGCAGCCCCAAAGGATAATTTAATACATATTTTAAGTCAAAGGTAACGTGTTTGGCAAAGGGAACATACTAAACCAGGGGTGATCAATATAGTAGTCTATTCTCTTTAGAATATTCGAGTCTTCAACAAAATTTTGCTTCATTTTGGCTGACTAGAGACGACGTTATGAGCCACACTCGTTATGGACAGCTGCCTGTGTACTGTTTTTGACAAGAGAGCTGAGCTGGGACTCTGCTTCCAAAGTAACGATATCTGTCTTGGTACCCTGGCAACATCTTTCTATTGGGTTCTGGCTCATATACTTAGATTTAGAACACAGCTTCACAGGCAGGACACAGTACTCAGACTCAAGGTCCCCTAAAGGCAGAAAACCTCGTAATGTAAGATATGTGTTTGACAGAAAGATTGTTCGTGGATTTCTAAGTCCCTAATGTTATACAGTGTATTTTATGAATATAATATCAAATGCTGTATTTGCATTGTAGGTTGCATAAAGCCTTGAACCTGCAGTTGAACATAGCAAGCTCAAAGTAGAAATAGATAATGAAAGGATTCTATCCTTTCAAAGAGTAATTTAACTAAGAAACTGTACCTTGATAAAGGCTGATGAAGAAGTGTTTTATATTTTTTCAAATGATACAGGAATAGAAGTATTATCTTTTTAAAGATGGCTTTCACAGAAAACATACTGAAATACACTAGCACAGCCAAAGGAATTGATTTTCCTTAATGCTAATGAAACTAATATTTCCATTTAAAGTATTTTAGAATAAATTTCCTTTAATAATAACATTTCTTTAATGAAAGACAAAGAATTAGAAAAATGACTAGACCAAATTTAAGTTGGGATATAACTTAAATAATTAAGTTTACATTTTGAGTAGCCAAAGTAAATGGAATTTTGTCTTATTTCATAAAGGAAAAACATCTTTGAATAGCAATTTATTCATTTTTTGAATTCCATATAAACTATTACTAAAGCCATAATGTCTTTTGAAAATTAAACTTATACATTATATTGTCTTATGACAAATTTTCTTAATTAATAATAAAACTTAAGTACTAAGATGTGGAGATTTAATTTTGTATATTTGTGGTTCATTCTGACACTGAATCAAAATCGTGGTCAATATTTTAAGTGGAATAATCACTCAAAAGTAATCATTATTGTAAGTGATGTCATAAAATATGAAATATAGGTATAATATTACAACTATGAAAACATGCTTTATCCCACATAGACAACTTAAAAGTTTAGGGAGTCCACTCACTGGAAAATTCAGGTTAGGATTTTGCAAGTATGGATAAAGAAAGACTGAGTTCTATATATGTAAACTTAATAATTCTAAATAGTTCCTTCAAAACAGAGTAAGTGAATGTCATTTTATACAGAATTTCAGCTCTGTAACCACTAGTCATCAGCTACAGGAAAGGGTATAGTTCAAAACAAGATTTCAAAGACCTTTGACAGGAATAGAAATTATATAACTGCTTTACATGTCCCTATCCATCCTTTTTCTAAATAAAAATGCTGCAGTACCTGGCCCAGGGTCTTTAACTCCATAACTTGTGGGAGGCAGGCATTAAACTGCTAAATTCTACCACCATCTGTATGACTTAAATCCTAAGAGATATATTGTCTCTGCTGCCAAGGCCAGAATCAACCTCAGCTGCCAAATGCGAGACTGAAAGAGGAATGTAAACAGCTTGATAGAGGGGTGGTTCCTGGCGCACCTGCGGTTTTGACAGCTTCTGCTGCTGCTTGAGGAGGAAACAGGTTGCCTGTTTGTTCTTCAAGAGCACTTCTGGCATCCAGGTATTATGCAGGCATGCACTGCCAGCTGTGAGAAATGCTGCTTCCTTGTCACTTCAGAGAAAGATGCTCTTCCAGGAGGATCCATCCCTCTTGCTATTTCATTCAGAGGACATGGGAAAGAAAGACAGAAAGGATCAAATACAAAGCACAGATCACTTGAGGGGCAAGGTCTGATGTGAAATAATTCACTTCAAAGTCTTTCTTTCAAACTTGAGAGTGGTATGAGAGATATGAATAACTTAATTGTAGTAATTTTTGAAGATATGAGTTCTCTAATGGAAAGGTTAAAGAAAAGAAGAATGGGAAAGTTCATATATAATGATTTTGCCTGCCTGTTTCTTTATATAGCCAATGTTTCATCCTGGTCAAGAAAACTGAGTGAGATAACTACTTTCTGTCAAGATATCAAAAATATGAAACCATTGGGTCAGCATCTTAACTGAAACTTTAACTAAAGAACTGTGGTTCACAGAGAGTCTACAACTATTGCATATATCATTTATTTTGTAACTAAATTGATCATTACATACATATCTATATACTTTCAATATTTCAAAAATAGACATTTGAAAAATGTATTTCCAATCTACTATTAAACCTACTACAGAACTTCAATAGTTCAGTCAATGTGATTTAATTGATATGATAGATCAATAAAACAAAGATTCTCTTGCAGTCCAGAGTAGACTCAAGAACATACAAGAATGTCATGTTTGGTTAAAAGAAAATATAAAATCAGGAGAAGTAGCCCTGACAAATGTCTGAAGTGATAGACTTAATGTTGATTTGAACATGACACAATGTATGTAATAGTAACCCATAAATACATACAATTTTTATATATCAGTTTAAAAATTAAGTTTACAAAGCATGGTAAATTTAAAAGAAAAATGAAAGTTCATGGAAATATTTGCAATAGCATTAGTCAATACATCGTATGAGGCAGTGGGAAAGCTAATAGGAAGAAAAAGCAGCTAGATTATTACCTTACTTATATTAAAGACTATATATCAAGAATGGATGAATGCCTGAAATATAAAAATTAAGTAGAATCACAAGAATATCTAAAAAGTATAAAAAATACTTTAAATCCTTGAGTAAGAAAGCCCATTTCAGTACCATTATAAAAATTAGAAACAATAAAGGATATACAAACATAATCACATGTGCCCATAAAACTCAATAAAGACAAAAATAGTAGGGTAACTATAGATGATGACAATGTGCTGTATATTTCAAAAAAATTTGAAGAAAGTATTTGGAATGTTTTCACCATAAAGCCCTGACAAATGTTTGAAGTGATAGACTTAATGGTGATTTGAACATGACACAATGTATGTAATAGTAACCCATAAATACAAACAATTTTTATATATCAGTTTAAAAATTAAATTTACAAAGCATGGTAAATTTAAAAGAAAAATGAAAGTTCATGGAAATATTTGCAATAGCATCATGGATAAAGTGTTCATATCTTCAATATACAAAAGCTGCTACTAACCAATAAGAATAAACAATGTTAATCCTGATAGAAAAATTGACAAGGAATCTAAATAGACAGTAGGTCAAATGATGAAATATGAGTGACTAGTAAACATACATGGTAGATGGATATGTAGATAGGGCATACACATGCATGAAAAGTGGAATGAGAGGGAGAGAGAAAAAGGGAAATGAAGTGAATTGATGGAAGGGGAAAAGGAAAGAAAATTAAACCACTGTTTACTTAATAAATTGAACAAAGATTGGAAGGTTGCAACATGCTTGTCCACTAGCACACAATATATTCTAATGTTGATTGTACATATATGTAATGTAGCAGTGTTAGTTCTAGATATTACTAATATTACTCTGGCTAATATTATAACTATAAAAATATTTGCAGCAATCTGCTTTGTAATAGGAATTTTAAGAAAGGAAACAACCTAACTATTCATCAAGATATTATTAAATAGAGTAATGGCTCATATTATAATTGACATTTAAAGTTCCATTGAAATGCTGATGTGGAATTTATTTAAAATCATGTCTAGAATGCATCGAGTGGGGAAAAATAGAGATAGCTGAACAGTGCATAGGATATGTTCCTAGTTCTAGCTCCTCGTACATTTATATTAGTGTATGTATATGTGCACAAATATCTAAAAGTGCAGTTTCCAAAGAACATAAACAGTAGTAATTTCTAGGTGGTAGCATTTGAGGCACTATATCATTTTACATTCATTTATTTTTGGTATTATTTACTTTTCTATGACTGTATGTCATTGTTACAAAATGAATAAAAGTCATTTTCAAAAGATAAAAATCATTTTATCAATTTTAATTTTGATCTGCTCCTTTGGATTATTTTCTTCATTGTACACTTTACCTTGAGTATAATGAGATGATTGTCTGTGCATTTCTATTCTAGCAACATTTTATCTGGAATTAAGTATCCTGAAGGGAAATCTCCCTGCCCTTATCTTTCTGTATTTACTGGTTGTTCATTCCTGGTGCAATTGGCATTTTGTTTAATCTATAATTCAAATATGCTCAGCATATCTCATAAGATTTGATGATCTAGTTTATAATTGCTTTTATTATTGTAAAATCTTGAAATTTGTTAGGTCAGTAAATAGGGTTATAAATAAATGATTTCCAACTTCTTCTTTACAACAACTCCAAATGCCTCCATTTAATTTTGAACACATCTCGATATCCACCAAATCCTCTAAACAAAATTAAGTTTAATTCACTCTAAAGGAAAGTACTTCTACAGACCATTTGAAGGAAGGGGGGAGCCAATTTAAATAAATTATCAGATACTCATTTTATACAGATGAGTGCTGCTAATTACAATCAGTTTCATCTATTCATTAAAAGTAGTCCAGCAAGCATGGATCAACTTTGTCAGCACAGTCACTGCAGTTATTTGAAAGCCTTATAACGTTTCTTTAAATATATTACATATTTTAGAACTTTTACTAATTTATATCAATTTCTAGGCATCCCTAATGGTAAGTCTTTATGAAAGTTATGTTTTTGCCATGTTTCTTGCTCTTCCCTATGCATAGTCCTTAAATATTTTCAATACTGACCCCTTAATATCCCCAAACTCTTAAGTCCTACTTTTAAATCCTCAGTTGTTTCACACTAACAAATAGTTGTCTAGCCCAAGTAATGTGTCCTTGAATCATTCCATTACCCTTGCACTCTGCTGGTTTTGGTGCAATTCATTTCTTATGTGAATGTCCCAGGATGGTGTCATCTAAATTGTCACATTCTCCATTCTCTTACTTTCAAGGCTTGTGATGAAAAAATCTAAAACCATGTTAGCCTACCACATGTTCTTCTTCCCTAGATTGTTCATGGAAAACCATGTACTGATTCTGTTTTGTTTTGTTTTATAGGTGTGGTTGTTGCTTTTTAAAAACTTGCGTGAACAATTCCAGAGTAAACGGTCCCTTTGTTTACCCCTTTGTCCAAACACTCTTTTGATTGGCAATGTGACTTTTGGACGTACTTGTTATAACAAGTCCATTACACCAAAAGCCTAAGAAATTTACCACCAGACAGACATGTCTTTGCCACCTGAAATAATAGCCTCACCTGTGCCCCCACATCACCCTTCTTTAATAAACTTTAGCATCTGCCATTTTTGTTAGAAGATCAGCTAAGTGTACATGATTGTAAATACTTTGATAAATTAAATGGGGCAGAGGGCATTTCTGTCCATTTATATTTGTCTTCAGTATCTGGCACATTTCTTGTCACATTATAAATACTCCCAAATATTTGTTGACCAAATCTATGTATTCTATTTGTCAAATTTAAGATAGCCTGAAAGTGTAGCAGTGTCCTGAGTTATAGTTAACATAATTAGGATAAAAATCACACCTGAGGACCTTTCTAGAGCCCTGGCTATCTGATGTTTACCAGTAGCAACACTATAAGTTTTAAAACCTGAGCATTCTTTGGGAATTCATTTTGTCAACTTAGCAATTAATTTAAATCTACTATAATTAATTTCTGAGAAACCTGCAAAAGCCTATTAGCTGGTATTTATAAACCAGCTGATACTAACTTGGGAGAGCTGGTTGGAATAAATCAGCCTTTATCAACTAGATATGCTACCTTGGCATCTATCCAAATAGAAACAGACTATTTCCAAGTTTTAGAAAAGGTAATTAAATTCAGCTTAAAATGCATGTAAAAGTCATTGTCTGATGTACTGGCCCATGGAAATAAATAATTACATATTGTATTAATAGAGTATCTATTTACCAGGAGTTCAGAGCACTGTTTTAATAAATGGATATTCATAATATTCTTGTAAACTAGAAAGGAGATGCATGTCTTCTGCATTTATTATTTATTGAAAAGTAATACTTTATGGAAGGCAATTGACAGATGAATGGGTATTCATTCTCTTTTAAGATAGAGTCCAATATTGTCCTTGGTGGAATGTATCACCCAGCACCTCACCATCAGTAGGATTGTGATTTTAGCTTTCTTCTTAAAAAGCAAACAGATCCCAGCCTCCTTTCCAGACTTTCTATAACATGGCTGTTCCCAAAGGCTATGTGTATGCCTCGGCCATGATCACAGTTTTGTGTCTTCTAGCTAATTTCAAGGCTCCGTGACTTCTAATCTGAAAGCACATACTGTACATTTACCTCCATCCCTTCCCCACACCATTCTCCATTAACCTCCCCTCCCTCCATCACTGCCTCCCCCACACACATGACAAGAAGACAAAGATTTATGCAGTTTCTCTCTTACCTGTTTGTGGGTCCTTCCCTAGATCAGGGATCACAACTATTATCTCCTTCTTTCACATAAGCTACTCCTTACCTGGTTGGTCTTCTATGAAGCTTCTTCATCTTTCAATCCACTTGACTACCTGGATTCTTCAATCCACTTGACTACCTGGATTCTACCTGGACTACCTGGATGTCTCATGTCTCTCTACATTGGAAAAGTTTGATGTTTCAGAAATTTGTTGCTTATTCCTTCCTAGGTTAGATGACCTAATAGCTAAACTGTGTATTCGGCCTCCCTATCAGGACATGGCCAGCTAGAAAGAGTGAACTCTTTGAGAGTTTTGCATCATCAGGGCATCCAGTTCAATCTCTCTGCTAGCAGATAACCTGCCCCATTGCCTGCCCACCTCTTTAGTATCTAGCATAGACTCTCCTCCTTAATTAGACTCTTCTGCTATGCAGAGAAATTTGGAAGAATTTTATGAGGTCCTGAGTGCAGAAAGAATTATGTTCAAGGTTACCAAAATAAATAAAAATTTAACATATCTCAGGTAAAGGGAAAACCATGTTAAATGTAATATTATATTTGTATGTGACCTTGGGTTCAGTTGAAAACAGAGTATCTTACATTTTAGGCAATATAATCATAATCATGAATGAGTTTATTTTTAAAATTCCATTAAATGTGGCATCTACTTTTCTGTACACTTTGAATTTCAATAATGTATATGTATGATTTTATAATATTAAACTTAATTTTTAAATTATGCAATGAAAATAGGAGAAATTAGGCATTATTAGATAAATTTATTCTTCATTAGAGCTCTTTCATTTAAGCAAGTCAGACTATAAAAGCGTTCTTAATGTATCTAGTAGCTTAACAAGAATGAACTTCTTAATTTCATCAAGAAAATGGGAATCCAAGAAAAATGGTGATGATAAATTACATCTGGAAAATATTCTACTAATGTCTATGCATACATATCTAAATATTGGTGTGAAATTCAATGCTTATGTGTTTTCCCTCCCTTTTCATTTTCAGGGGAGAAAAAGTGAATTTGGTTTGATGTTTCCGGTTTTGATTTGCTGAAACCCAAAGGGTTCAGTAAAAGGACAAATCCTTGTAAATTCTAGGTGTTGCAATCACTGTGGAAAATGGTGATTTGATTCTATTAGCTCACTAATTCAATTAAAAGGAGACTTGCAAGAATCATCTTAGGAGAGCTTCTGAGCTCTTTATTTAAAAACTGCAGTATAACCTCAGGGTTTTACTGAAGTGGGTACTGTAGGTGTAGAAGCCTCTGATAATTTTCTGCAATTATACTTTGCTAAATGAGCAGAACTGCAATTCAGGTAGAAAATGCCTATGAATTCTTGGTGCCTTGGAAGAAGCCTTTTGGCTATTGGGGTATTTTATGTAAATGTATTTCTTCCTAGAGTTTGTGGAACTGATATAAGCTTAGGAGCAGTCCTAGAAAGACAGCAGGGAATTCCCAGGTCCCTTGAAACCATTCTTACTTTTCACCAGTCTAAGTGCCACCACTCTTTCCTTTCTACACTCCAACGTTTGACCTTAAAATATTTCCCGTATAAACAGTTTTAAACAGAATCTTAATATGTACTGGGAACTGCTTCAAAGACTCAGTATGCCTGTATGGACTCATTCCACCTTCATAACAATGAAGCAAAAACATAGTAAGTAGCCTGCCCAAGGTTGAACAATGAGTAATAGGCAGAATGAAGACTTGAAATGCACAGCCCACAATTCTCCACTATTTGTTGGTTTTCATCCAGCCATGAAAACTGTACACTGCTCACCAAGGGCAGACTAACTAGATTAGATTAGCAATATTGAATTCCATGCCATACTTTTTCAAAATAAATATCATATAAATTCACTTTTGATTTTGTTTATCAGACCAAATTAGAAAGCAATTGTATTAACCAGTGAAATTGCAAAGTTTCATTCTGCTGGACAACAGGTTTGCTTCTTGTGAACTATGCAACCCATTGATCACAATGAGAATAGGCATTTCTGAGCCACAGTGGCATCTTTCATATCTCTTAGCATTTAAATGGCAATTGGATGTCTTGCTGAATCTTATCCCACTGGCAAGCTGAAATCTTCGTTATAATTTTGGAATTTTGCCTTTCTAACTGTATTAACTTGAATTCAAAAGCCAAGTTATGATTAGTATTAGAAGTATCTGCTATAGAAAGACAACTGAGATGGGCAGCATGAAGTTTGGGTTCCAGGACTGAATCTACTTCCACTTAGTTCTATGAGAGTGGGTTAGTAATTTTTATTCACTGGGTTTAAGTTCTCTCATACGTGGAAAGACATTTTAGAGTAAATGACCTATAAGAGTACATCTATCACAAGACTATGATCCACTGAAATAGCAAAAGGAAAACATACATCCATGGTAAAAAGGCCACGATAACATTTTCAAAGAATTTTAAATTTAGATGAGTAGGAACAAAGGGGATAAATTAATTTCTAGTATTCTACAAAATTTTCCAGGAATTACACAATGTTGAGTTCATCTTTTATTTTTTAGCCTTTTCGCTAAAAAAGGAAAAAAAAAAAAAAATCTCTCCCTAGAGGGAAAGAGAAAGAGAAGAAAAAGGTTAAGTATCCTTATTTATTAAAGCTCAAGAAACCAGTTAATATTGCTTTGGGGAACTTGAATAATTTTTTTTTTTTTTTTGCAATAAAGAAGAGAACCTCTATGCTGTACCCTTTGGTTCAACTGAGAGAAAACACTGTCCTTCCCTATGCCTCAAGAAATTGCTGGGCTGCTCCCAGGGGCTGAGTTTCCAATGTATGCACAAGGATGAGGGGTTCTTCTGAGTCATCAAAACCATGCTGTACAGTCCTGCAGTGTCAGGTTTACCTACTGGTTTTGAGGAAGGGGGCTGCTATTTCTACAGTCAACACCCACAATTGTAAGTCACTTATCTAAGAGAATGAAATCATATATTAATGTTGAAGAAACATGGATGCAAACAGAGTCCTATCCCTACAATTAAAACTTCAGTTGACTACAATGAGCCCCAAAGCAGGTGCTTTCTTTCCTCTGCTTTCAGGACACTTTGAAGGAAATAGCTGAGAAGCAGTGCTTGTGAGTATATAAAATGTTTATTGACTTGGTTTACAATATAAATACAATTTGAAGCTTTTTTTATCATCAGATGTAGTTTTGTATAGTGAAACCATTTTCCTTAGCGTCAACCAGATCAGACCAAGAGGACTGGATAAGTTGCTTCACTTTGCATAACCTCAGTTTCCTCAAATAGAAAACAGTGATGATGATAGGTTGTCATGAGGACGAAATTGGATAACATGGGTAAGATACATTGCTCAGTTCCTCATATAGTAAGATTCCATAGTAAACATCTGTTTCTTTCTCCTTTCCTCTTCTTATTTGGAACTTTAACAGTTTTCAATTATTGAATTTTGACAAGTAAATATCTTCAAAATTTATATACTTACAAGCTTTCAAAGGAAAAATATGAAACTTGATTAATTGTCAGAAGACTTTCAGGAACTTTTTGTTAATTTAGCCCTCTATTTTTGCGGATTTATTGATTTTACTGATAAAGCAACTCTGTTCATACATTACACTCATAGGCACACACTACACTGCTAGAAAATTTTCAAGATGAATCTGTCAATTCAGAGTAGATACCTGTGATCCATAAATGTTGCCCAGGTTGTCAAAGTATTGATGCAGATCCCCTAACTTTTGCTTATAATTGAGGTTACTTTTGCTTTTCTTTCCTTTACAAATATTGTTGAGCATCTCATTGTGAATTGACTTTTACACAAGTACAAGAGTTACAAAGAGACTGGAAACCATTCTCATGCAGAGAACTCATAAGTCAGTGAAGGAAAAAGGAGCCAATAAGCAAACTTGATGTCACCATAGAGTGATGGCTAACAAGTGTATACACAGCACTGGGAGGCCACTAAGAACAGTCAATCTTCATTCCTAAAATAAAGACCTGGGGTCCCACTGCTCTCAAATATAGTCTGTACTGTACTTTTCTCTGGGTCCAGAACTTCATCACTAATATCCAGTTCATCTCCGTAATGCCATTTATCCAAGAATTTGTTAAATTGAGAGTTGTAATAGGAGTTGCCATTCATTGGCATTCATGTAGAAAGCCTATATGTATGTGTATTGGATGGATAT
This sequence comes from Sciurus vulgaris, assembly GCF_902686455.1. Classification (NCBI taxonomy): domain Eukaryota; kingdom Metazoa; phylum Chordata; class Mammalia; order Rodentia; family Sciuridae; genus Sciurus; species Sciurus vulgaris. The sequence continues at coordinate 68,075,690 of NC_136470.1, read as the reverse complement.
GCTCTATTAAGAAAAACAAAGATTGAAGACACAGAGCAGCTTGGATAAGAAAAGTTTGGCTATGCATGATTTCAAAATCAATACCAAAATTGCAGTCATTTCTCAAAGGACTGAAATGTAGAATAACACATGGAAAATGGAGATAAAGGGACATAAAAGCAAGGGAAGAAAACATATAATCAGCTATTTTATAAGAGCAAAATGAATTTTGAATAAAATCTGCAGCATTAAAGAAAGATTATAAATAAAAGATAGTGGTTTTAATTTTGACTTATTCAAATTAGAGACATATTTAGATCTTATTCAGTTGTTATCAATTTTGATTTTTATTTACTAATTAAGTATATTCTTGCTGTATACTTGGACACAAAAGTCAGAGATCAAAGCCAATCACCCTAATTATCTCACTGGGCATGTCTTCCATGCTATTGAGAATGTGTGTGTATTTAGTGGCTATAAAAATAGAGTAAGTAAAAAAATAAAAAAATAGGAATATCAGTGACTATGAAATATCCAGTATGCCTGAATGTACAGGATCATTTAATCATGTGGTTGGGTATGGCAAGGGCAGTAACAAGAGGCCTGAGATCCATGCCAGCTATCATACAGACATTTGTCACAATAAAGACCTGGTGATGTCCTCTGAGCAATCTTTAGGTGAAAGCCATCAAAGTACCTGTCATAACACTGAGATGAGTGAAAAGTGACCAAAAAAGCAATGGCCCAATTTTGCAATGGTATATTGATATGCTTCCCTTTCTCATGCTTGCTTACAAATGTCTCAGGTTGAGGGTGCTCCGGAGTGGTTCTAGAGTGGTCAGTCATCATAATTGGAAGCCACTATTCCCCATAGCTGCACTATCTATGATCTTCAGTGGTGGAATTAGTTTTTCTTCATGCCTGAGTCTTAGCAGGAATAGGCACATACCTATTTTTGCTGCCAAGTCTGGAGGATTGGAAATGATACATGTTGCATTTTAAGCTTTTAAAGACAGGTCTCAGGATAGGTTTTCCCACTGAAATGTTGTTACAAATGACTATTGGTTTATAGATTGCTTTAAATCCCATTACAACCAATTATAGTTTTAAAAAGTCATTTGTAATAGGCATATCTATAGATGTAATTTATCTCGTTTCTTATATAAGAAAATTATTATTTCAAGTCTTTCTTAACTCTTCAGACTTGGTTAAGTCCCCTTTATTTATGCTTTCAATATTCATCTTAAGAACATGACAATTTTAAATTATGTAATGTTATAAATATTTGCTATCTTCCTCATTAGATTGTGGGCTCCAAAGGGAAGAGTCCAAATTCTCTTTACCTTATATGGTCAACATCTGTCTCAATGAGTGGCATATCCTAGGCATGCTACAAATTGTAGAATGAATGAAAGGAAGAATGGGTGTTCACTGTGAGTAAGGGACTAGGCTAAATAACAAGGTTTCACATTAAGATGAAGCACTAAGAAAAATGACCTGCCTTCAGAAAACCTACAGTCTACCTTGGATAGTGAAAGAAGGGGAACGCACATAAATAACTATAATATATGGCATAAATGTTTGTGATGAATCATAGGTCAAAATAAAGCAATATAGAAAGAAATGGCATTAACTTTTTATAATACAATGTTAATGGAAAATATGCATTCCACATTTTGAATAACTGACTTACATAGTGATTTTGTTCATTTATTTTTAGCTCTGACGATACTGTAATATTCATTCATTTCAAAACTGGTATATAAAATATACTATTGAACGGAGTTCTATTAATCTCTAAATTAACAGTGAAATGAATACTTCAGGACAGCGGCAGAACAAAATAATTACTGTAATTAGCCCAACAGATAGACACTGTAAGATCTTTGTGTGTCTATTTTTAGGAAAAGAATAAATTGAATTCAGCATAGGATCAAAGGAAGATTATTACACATATAAGACCTTGTGTCCTTATGGAAAGGTTAGTGAGTATTGAAGCAGAAAGAATTTGGTTTAGAACCCAAACCTACTACTATGCTCTTGGGAAAGTCTCTGATCTCTTTCAGCTCTACTTTTCTCACCTAAATAGGAATAAAACCTTATTTTGTAGGATTGCCATAGTATTGACCACTGTAGTAGTCTACTATAAATACAAACTGGGTTCCTTTTCCTAAAAAAAAAATGTTTACAGTTTATTTTAGCAGTTTTTTAGTAATATGTAGGAAAAGAAGCAAGGACTATAATGAAGCTGACATGAATATCAGTGCAATTTAATGTGATGCAAAGTGTTTGATTGGAATATGTTAGTAATCGTCAAGAAGGATTCCATGACGATGGTGTTCTTTGAGCAGGATTCTCCAGCAGAGCAAGGAAGCCATCCCATCACTTGGAGAATGTTATGAAACATATTAGGAGAAGAACATGAGGGTTCAGGGGATCGAAACTGGTTCATTCTGCAGAGAATGAGCAGTGCTCTTTGCAGCTGAGTATGGAGTCCTTCTTCTGTAAACTCCATACTGGGAAATCATGAATACCCTGTGAGTGTCATGAACCCTCCCTGCTACTCCACTATCTTCCATCTCTTCCACCTTCCAACTGTTTTCCTCCTTTAGTGATCTCGATCTTAGTTAAGAGTATAACTTCTTAGTTTGAGACTACTTTTCTTTGACTTTTCCCTCTCCTTTATGCCTGCAGACCCTCACCCAGCTACTCTGCTGTATTCAGCATTGTTCTTTGACACTCACCTATGTCCTCTACTTCCATTCCCACAGTGACATGCTCAGAGAGGCCCTTACTGCTCTCACCAGGACCATAACAACGGCTTCAAGTTTCTTGTCCCTACCACCCACACTCAGAAAGACTGCTTAAAATTGTCACATGTTCATGCCAACTCCTTGTTTGAGCATATTCTGTAGATTTCATATGGCAGACAGGAAAGACAACATAACTGCATTTCTATGTTTGCATATCAAAGTTCTCCAAAGGTCAGTTCTAATTAATCTTTTCTTTTTTATCTCCCATTGTAAATGTCTCTCAATTTTCTTCTTTGCCCACAAATAGAATAAAAGCATTAACTTCATTTGGAAGGCATTGGCATCTACTTTAATGGCAAAAGCCTTAACATGAGCTATAAGAAGCTTGAGAAACATTGATCCCACCGCCTCTGGCCTTTGGAAGGGGCTGGATGCTGAAACTGCCAAGAACCTCCTGGTGACAAACAAGATCTTCAGTGCAGAATGACTTTGCAGAATGATACCACAACTGATGGCTTCATCAATGTGATCAAAGGAAATGGCATTTTCCTCTGTCTCTGGGCTAAATAAGACTGAACATATCTCCTCTGAGGAGCTGGATAACATCTATAAAATGACTCACCACTGACTCATCTTTAACCACCACCACTGGAATTTTCCCAACATATTGGAGAAGATTGAGGATGAGTTAGTGTCTGAATAATCCCAGAGGCCAGTTACCACACTGCACATCTCCAAAAGCTCTTTCTTACTCAAAGCCAAAGTAGAGGAAATATTAATGGAAGAACAAAAGAAAACAAAATTTAAAAAATAATACCTTTCCCACAGTTACCAAGCTCCCTTCTTCAAGCTCTTTCTTGGCTTTGTTAGCTTCTTCCCCAAAATTTAGGAAAAGGAGAAATGGCCCAATAGCTTTACTTTTCTTGTCTTGGCCAAACCTTGAATTTCAAATTGCATAAAAGAGGCAAAATATATACATAAAATGTAATTGATTTTTGATGTTTCTTCCCTCCTTGTCCCTACTTCAGCTTTAGCTGGACACCATCAGTAACTTCTGAAACAAGGCTTTAAACCTATTTGAAATCAACAGCATGGAATGGCTCTTTGATTGAGTAACCCAAAGAAAATTCTAAGAGTAAGTTTGAATGGAGAAACAATATAATATCATTCTGGTACTTAATGTACAGCCAACAGAGATCTGTATTTTACCACCTAATGTTTATAAATGGCAAATATAGTTCAGTCTCAATAAGACAAAGGGAGTTAAAATGTTCCTGAGCAGTTTAGTGCATGAACTAGCAAGTGACATTTCATAGTGACAGCCCAAAATGGGGGTGTGAAATCTGCCTTTCTCCTGCTGTTGGCTCAAGGGGAAACAAAAATAAAAACACTCTTCTAGTGTTACAGCTCTAGTGGGGTATTGCCAGAGCCAAGCACTTGTAACCTTATTACCCCAAAGGGGGTTTTTAAAGTAGCAACCAAACTGTTCCATTTCTACAGTGTCAGGAGGCTCTTTCTACCCATTGACCATTTCACTGAATATAATTCAAGAGTTGATTGAAAAAAATGAAAATACTCAGTTATTCTCCTCTATCTAGTGAAGAAAGATGTCCTTGTAGAATTTAGACCAAATATGTCTATTATTATAAAGAGTCAGTACATGATAACAAAGTCAATCATCATTAGAGCCAAATAATATACAATGCTTTATAATTAAAGATTAATGTCACCTTATCACACTTTGGGCCTTCATGAGAACTCTGAGAAATAGCTGTATCAAGTAGTAACATTTAAAGATAAGACAAATCTGTAAAATAATCTTACAGATAAAATATTTTTTAAAAAGCAGCAGCAACTGAGACAGAGAAATTTAGAAACTTTCAATGAATGATCACAGTTGTGAAGTGAAAATGGAATTAATACTTTTGACTTTTAACATTTTACTGATAAATTATTTCAAGGCAGTTATTGTCACTTAATATTTATTTACTGATCTCAGTATAATCATCTTTTGGAAATGCCAGTCCATGCCATGGCTAGATAAAAATAAAGTGTATACCACTTCAGAATAAGCAATGAAAAATGTAGCCAATTAGTGAGGGTTAAACTTTTTTTTTAGTCTAAAATATACAGGAAAAGATACAAACCTTGTGGACTATTTATTCTCCTGGGAGACAATCTCAGTCATAACACTAAAAAGCATGATGACATCACTAGTAAAATATAAATTCACACCATGTTTAATGCAATGTGTCTCACAACAGAACACTACCTCTCAGGGTCCCTCTTAATTCTATTAACTTTCCTGATAACCAGAGCACTATATTCTGAAGTTAAAAAAGACAGATAGATGTTTTAAAGAACCCTCTACAGTCACCCTTTGGTGGAAGGCTCCAAGTCAAAAAGAATCATCCTTTTGTTGAACAGGGATTTATAAAATGTTAAGAAAAATGGAGAACTGCATAGACACTAAATCAACCATTACTTCTCCCAGGCTTCAGGAAAATGTTATTCAGATACAGCCCTGTAATGGACGATAGTTTTAAACTGTTGTCTTGGCAATGGGTAAATTGAAAAGAATATAGACACTGTAGTATACATGTATTCTTTAAGAACCTAGAATAATGAAGTTCACTATAGTCTAAGATCTGAAAAGAAGTAACTTGATTTTAATACAGTCAAGCAAATAAAAAGGATTGTTTTTAAAATGAGTTTGTATGTGTGTTATATGTGTGCACACACTTTATGTTTTGTTTTTTGCTATTATAGAAATAATTTTATTCCCCTGCTCCCCAGAAGGAGGAGTACGTTCCACCCACAGATAGCTTGGAGTGGGCTCCAAGGTTTTATATGTTAAATAATGACTTGGGGTGAGTGAGGAGGGGCAGCTGTCAAGGGAACAGATCAATTGGCCAATTGAAATGTCATTTCTCCACTCACTGTAGGATGTTGCCATGTCTCTTTGCTGTCTCTCTCACTCTTTTTTTTTATTCTTTTGTATTTTGATTTAGATATAAAAGCTGAGACATAATTTAAACTGACAGCAGAATCAAACAGTGTGACCTTGCCAGGATTGTTTCAGGCCTTCCACACAATCCGCTGGGGGTAAAGCATGGGCAGAGGGAGGGCTGAGGAGAGCGAATGAGAAAAGAGTGAGCTCCTTTCTCCAGATGGCCTTGCTGCTCACTCTCCTGTGCTCCTGAAAGGCTGGTCTTAGGTCGGGATGTTTCCAAACCTGTCTGAAGTGGGAGTGGGAGCTGAAATGAAAAGAAACCAATTAAAAATAGGGTCCAAGCAAATGACAAAGATTGGAGCAATAGAGTGGTGACCATAGTGGAAGACTCCATGCCTGGCTGAGTCAGAAGTTGAATGACTGGTAGTTCACATTTCAGAACTTAGTCTTGCTTAGATAGGGAAAAGTAGTTGGTGTCACTTTGGTAACAGGATAACAAAATAAACACTACTTTGCCAGAGGACAGATAACAAAAGGATGGTTGGCCAGGAGGGCACTTAAGACTTCTGCTCACATTGAACCTCCAAAAGGTTTTTGAGTAAAAATTGCAATTCATACACCCAGAAGTGTCCTAATAGGCAAGCTTGATAGAAGTACAGATAGTGCAAGATTGCTTCTGGCGATTTTTATGATTCAGAAATCTGATATACTAATCAGCAATGTTGGTTACCTTTTCTAGTGTCCAGCATGCAGTGTCCAACTGCAGGGGGCCAATATTCAGATATCAGGTGTCTTGAGAACTCAAATCAGCTGGTGGATGGATTGAAAGATTTTTCTCTCTAGCCAGGCCTGGGAAAGCCTGGCTGTATCACATTGAAGAGCAACTTTCTGGGCCAGTTCTTCTTCTTTGCCTTAGTTAATGATGGAAAACTGAAATAGTAGCTAGATAAAAGCTCTTTTCTTAAACAGAAGAATGGAAAAAGGTATGACAGTATGGTAAATAGGGAGAACTTTCTCTGAAATAGCAACAGGAAGCTGTGATATATGAAAGATGATGTGTGAGATTGAAGAGAGGTCTGGAACACATCCATGGCCTGACCAAGTTTCGGCTGGATGTGGGAGTGATGAGGATAATAAAAATAGTAACATAAACGGCTACTGCTTAACAAGTGCTCACTTTGTGACTGAAGTACTTGATGGGACATTTCATATAACACTTGTAGCAAATTATTGAGGTAGAGGCTTAGAAAGTGTGAGAGGCAGGTTTATGCGCTTGTAGGTTGACTAGAGAGCCTTCTCACTTCTAAGGGGAGTGCTGCGTGCTCTCAGCTAGTTGTGCTGTTCCTGAGTTCTGACTTTGGGCCTAGGATTTCAAAGGTAGCAATAAAATGCAGACTTTGTTTGTGTTCTTCAAGAAACTTACCATTTAGCTAATAAACAAAGACTAAGATCTGAAGCTACCTCAATTTTTCTTTAAATTCAGATAACATCATAAATAAAGAATAAAGATCCCTCAGGTTGGGCATGGTGGTACACACCTGTAATCCTAGTGATTTAGGAGGCTGAGACAGGAGGCTCACAAGTTCATAGCCAGCCTCCGGAACTTAGAAAAGTGTAAGTTATTTAGCAAGACCCTATCTCAAAATAATAAATTAAAAAAGAAGAAAAGGCTGGGGATGTGGCTCAGTGGTGACACTCCCCTGGGCTCAGTTCCCAGTAACAAATAAATAAATAAAGATCCTTCGGAGAGTAATTGGACAGGATATAATGGTGACCTAAATGATACTTGATACAAATCATGACAACAAGAGAAAATGACGTTGAGAATCCATGAAGGCTGAAGCTGAGCAAAGCCTGGGGGAGCATGCAGGTCTGGAGGAATGAGACAGGGAGAACAGTATTCCTCCACTCAGCAGAGCAGGGTAAATGCTAAAGGGACACCGAGTGCGTCACGGGACTGTGAACTGACTGAAGAGATTGGAATAGAGGGCTTGGTGGGCATGCAAGAAAAAGCAGAATGAGGTTCATCTGCAAAAGCAGAAGAGACTTGATGGGAAGAAACCTCCTGTAGATTTCTGAGCAAATGAGTCATACAAATTCCTGTGGAGTCATGGGAGACCATTGCTAGAGCCAAGTTGAGGGAATGGAGACATCCACCTAGTCTAGCTTTGAAAAAAACATCCTCTCTGAGCAGAGAGCATCACTTCTGCAGTGTGCAGCCTTGACTAAGCCCAGCTTTGTCAACAAAACCCAGACGCCAACAGAACTTTTGTTACACGCAGGAGGAATACATCAGCCCTGCCTTTTTTCTCAGTCAGCTCACACACCTGAGTTATAATAGAGGGGTTTCTCCTACTCAAAGCTCCCAAAGTGGGAGTGGGAGGAAGCCCAGGGTTGAAGGTGATAGTTTCAGGCTTGTAAATACAACTTTTAGTTGAAAAGAGCTATTGTGTGTAGAGCTTGCTCCTCCCCCACTCTGCCAGCGCAGCCTCATCCTTCAACTAACTGGAATTACCACATCATTTCACTCCATCAAGTTTCCTTGACTTGGCAGTTTTTTTGATTGCCGGATGGTCACAGACTATACTCTGTCTTTTGCTGATAAAAGAGACCTGGGAAATGAGGGAATTGGAAATGCACATGGTTTTTCTGGGGACCCCAGCATAAAGCTGTGCCTAAACTGGGATTTTTGTTGTTGTTGCTAAAGGAGAAAATCAGACTCTTTCCCTATTCCTCAGCTGAATCATTTCTCTTTTGCATCCTCTGGTTCCCCTATTTTCTCTCTTTTAACTCTGCCCACCTCTGTCAGACAATCCCTTTGTACTTTGTGAACAGAAATTTTCCACAGGTAGCCTGGGGACCTTACTGAGTGTGACGGTATTCCATCATTCCTGTTTATGGAAAACATAGTAATATCTCTGCAGTCACCAACAGTAAACTGTGTCCCAGGCACAAGATACTTAGCAAAACACATTTCAGCTCCTTGGAAACCTTTCTTTTTTTAGGGGGAATTGAACTCAGGGGCACTTGACCACTGAGCCACATCCCCAGTTCTATTTTGTATTTTTATTTAGAGACAGGGTCTCACTAAGCCACTTGGTGCCTAGCTTTTACTGAGATTGGCTTTGAACTCAAAATCCTCCTGCCTTGACCTCCTGAGATGCTGGGATTACAGACATGTGCCACTTCACCTGATTTTTGAAACCTTTCTTAAACCCTACTATGTCACCATGGGTTTTCCAGGTTCAGGGTCAAAGAGACCCTTCTTTTGACTGAGGTTCCCTAATAAAATTTGTTAGAGAATCTAGGAAGTAAAAAGAAAGTTTAAGTCAGTAATGAAGTCCTCTTTAAATGCACAGGTACCTTCACTGCCTAAATTCAGCAGTGCTACATATTCCCTTGCATTAGCTATTAACCATCAATTGTTATAAAAGAATGGAATGTACCCATCACTTAAAAATACTTTTTAACTTGAAGTTCTTAAGAGCAGTTTTTGAAGTACCTAAAATTGCAAAGATTCCACCTTATTCATTCCACCCATTTCCCTCTATTATTAATGTTGCAATATTAGGGTGCATTTGTTACCATTTGTGAATCAGCATTAAGACTTTATTATTAACTAATGTCTGTACCTTATTCCATATTTTTTTATTTGTTTTTGCCTGGTGTCCTTTTTCTCTTCTGGGATCCCATCCGGACACAACATTACATTTAATCACACATCTTCTGACTCCTCGAGACTATGACAATTGCTCTGACTTTTCCTGCTTCAGGTGACCTTGACAGTTTTGAGAAGTCCTGGTCAGGTATTTTGTAGAATGTCCCTCACTTGTAATTGGTTTGTTATTTTCTCATAGAGTAAGGTTATGGATTTTTTTAGGAAAAGATTCACAGAGTTAAATTACCATTTTCATCACATCATATCAAGGGTGCATACTATCAATATGACTTCTCACTGTTGATGTTGACTTTGAGAACCTGGCTGAGGAAGTTGATCAGGTTTCTCTTCTTTGTAGTTCCATATTGTTCTTTGTGGAAAGAAGTCACTGTAGACAACCTACACCTAAAGTATAGGAATTTGTGTTTCAGCTCCTTGAAGGTGGGGCACCTATATAAATTATTGATATTTTTTCTGAACATTAAATGTATTTACTCTATTCAATCATTTATTTAAAATAGGTTGGATTCAAGTTCATCCTAAAAAAACCTATTCACAGAACACAGATTTTGCAGTTTGGGCTATATTATAAATGCTACTTTACTTTGTATTTTAAACTGTGCAGCTTTGGTTATGCAATCTCTTTTGGATTCTCCTGTGTCCCTTGACATATTCCCATCATTGTCTTTATTGGTCAGCATTTCTTTTCTTCTTGCATTATAATTTGTTATGGGATCATGTTGAATATGTCCTGTCCCAGTCCTAGAATGAGTCATTTCTTCAAGAAACCCTGGTTTGTATTATTAGAGAATAATATTCAAAATCAAGATCTGGATGCTACATAGATACCAAAATTTTGAACATCTAACCCTGAAATTTTGTCAAGGCCTATTAGAGGATGACAAAAAACTTTACAAGCTTAGAAGATAAATGTTAATGATTTATTTGGTAAGATGAAAATGGGAAGATGTAAGTCAAAGGATACAATGTAGCAAATATGTTGGTTGAACAGGTCAACAAATTGAATGTACAGTATGAGGACTACAGGGAACAATACTGCACTGTATTGGAATTTTACTAAATGAGTAGATTATAGTTACTCTTGCTATGGGAGTAACTATATAAGATAGGTGAGTATGTGAGATGGATTTGTTAATTGATTTCATTCTAGTCTCTAATCTTGGTCTTACAGAAGTAGTTGATAAACAAGGCGAATTCCTCACCATTCATTGCCCAGTACCATCACACACTGTATTTTTTATGGAATTTAAATAAGAAGGAATTTACTCCTTCTTTTGGAGCAAAAGAAACAAAGCTTGGTAGAGGCAGAATAAAGGAATATTGAAGGTAAAGAGCTAGACTTACTTCAACCAAGTCGACTAAATTATCTTGGTCTGTTTTGCAAGCTTTGCAAGATAGCCTCAAAGTCCTTTACCTAGAGTCTAACTTCTTTCCCTAGAGTCTTCATTACAGTCTTCTATCCTACCTGAGGGCAGGTGTGAGTGTGCAGGTAGGACATATATACCCCACTTTATCTTCTCTGAAACACAGGACAACTGCATGCAGGATGAGGGAGGGCACATGAGGAATCCTTGGCAGTACAGGGCCATAATGGTTATCAATCTGCATTAAGTCTGGAATATTATCCTCATTTCCTAAATATTAAATCTAAATCATGTACAACCATCATTAACAATGTGACAAAATATAAATCTGCTATCGTTTCTACTTTAGCCTGAAAAACCTGTTCCCAGAGCACATACTTTAAACAAGTAGATATAGACCCTAGATCAAACATGACTAGAAAGGAAAAGAAAAGGCCATGTTTTATTAATGAGCTGAGGTTGGGATTTTCTTTTCTTTCAAGTGTCATGTTTAGGACTTAAGTACCTCTGATCTAGAGAAAGAGATCAGAGGACCTCTGTATACAAGAGTTACATGAGGTCACTGATCTCAACTTGACTACTTCTAATGCAGGAAAGATGACCAGGAGACACTGTTCAAGCAGGACAGACCTGGCTGATTGCTGTGTTATTTTCCTGATAAACTGAAGGCCTTTTAGCTACAGTTTAGCCCTGGTCAAACTCAGTGTCAGGTGATGGCAGAATAGTAACATGGGGCAGTAAGTGATATGAGAAGAACTGGGTGCAGATTGGGGAGTGAGCCCTGGTTCACTGTTTCCAACTGCTATTACGCCATACTTTATCTATCCAGTGGCAAATTCATGACCTGGCCCTTAAATGCTACTTCTATTTTGCTTTGACATGGAGGAGATATGCCAAACAGGTTTCCGTAGAACCCTTGGTGAACTCTGATGGCGGCCAAGGCTGATGTTGGAAATAAAAAGAACCAAAGAAGAAAGAAAGAAAAAGGGAAGGAAGGTACAGAGAATTAAGAAAAAGGAAAGGGAAATTCATACAAATTTTGTTTTTGGTTTTGCAGTGATAGGGACCAAACCTAGGGCCGCACACTTGCTAGGCAAGTGCTCTACCACTGGAGGACTATACCTCCAGCCCTGTATAATTGTTCTTAATTTATTTCTTAATATATGGGAAAAAAAGACCAAGAATAGAAAAATACCACGTATTTTCACTCAGGTGAAAACTGAAAACTTTGATCTCATAGAAGTGAAAAATGAAATAGTAGTTACCAGAGTCTGAAAGGGTAAGTGGGAGAAGATGGGGGAGGTTGGTTAACAGAAACCAATTACAGTTAGATAGAAGGAATATGTTCTAGTGTTCTTTGGCATGTTGGGGTGACTGTAGTTGTCAAAAATGTACCTCTTGTTTCAGAATAACTAGAAGAGGATATTTTGAATATTCCCAACACAATGAAAAGATTGATGTGTGAGTTGATGGTTATGCTAATAATCCTGATTTTCTCATGCTACATTGTAACCATGTACCAAAATATCACATTGTATCCCACAAATGTATAAAAAATTTATGCATCAATTAGAAAGAAATTATATGGGAGTAAGCAAATGGGCAAATCCATCTGGTTCCAATCAAAAGCGTACCTGCACTCTCTCCATTTTTTTTTCCATATACTTTCCTTCCTAGAATCATAGAAATATGAGTTGAGAATTACCCAGAGAATCATCTAAAGCAATCCTCTTTTCTTAACAGATGAACATTTATTCCTGAGAAATGGAACTCATCTGTGGAATGATTGCAATGCCAACATTTCAACCCATGTTTTCTGTTTTCTGCTTTCTATAATGTATAGGGCTATCCTCCCTATCATCTGCCACGTCCTTTTTTGTCTTTCCCTTTTTCATCCTACAACCATCCCCAACCACACACAGAGTTAGTCCTATATTTGTTCCTGTTTTTGCTATATTTGCAACTTAACTTATGGATGGAAACATGGAGTCTCACTGATTTCTGGCAGAGCTCTGCTTCATATGCTGACGAGTACTCCCTGGTCCTGGGCACAGTTCCAACAGCAGGTGCCTTGCTCAGCAAAGGGCTCTGTAGTTGCATCTCAAAGGAGGCAGGTGGAGGTCCAACACTGTCTTCCTGCTGCTTAGAGGTTATGATCTACCACCAGCATTTCTCTCACCAGGTGAAAGGAAGGGAGACTCTTGCTGCCAAGATTAGCAACACTAGACATGGGAGGTGGCCACAGGGAGCATCTGCAACAGCTTAGGGATTCTTAGCTTGATGGATGGGTAAGAAGATCCGATGAGACACTTGAGTTTGTTTACATAGGACTATTGTCCATGAACCTGAGTAGATTGACCTTCAGGTCATGATGAAATAGCTATGTGTTTTCTCAAGTTCAGAGTAAACTAAAAGGTAAGACCCAGAGGACCTGAATATACATCATTATAAGGCTCTTGGGGGAAAAATTATTCTTATTTAATAATGTACATTTTCTTTTGTAGATTACATGTTAATTTAGACACATAAAGAATATGTATGACAGTTATAGTTCTAGATGAACAAATGGAAGTTAATAAAAATTGGCTTAAAGTTTATAAGAGGCATGATGTCTTAATATTAATAAAAGGTTGTGGGCACACAAAAGGAATGGCCGAACATGCACCATGGGATGGGTGGCACAAAGGCAGCAAAGAACAAGGCATGTGTAAAAGCAGTGAAAAAAATTTCAGAGAATATAAAAGGTTTCAGTGGGGGTATAATAAAAGAAAACATTGAAAAGAATGACATGCAGACTTAAAATATCTGAGGGAAGTTTGTCCCCTTAGATTGACAAATCAATGAAAATATTATCTGTTAGAACGCTGATTTAACTTTAAAACCATTTAGGAATAAATGTAGCATGCAAGCAATGCACTCAAAATGCTAAATGTCTGAGACCTTGGTTTAATAAGCTAAGCCTTTCAGTTATAAAAAGATAAGTTATGGGACCTATATTTGGGTGGTAGCAATGAAAAATGAAGGTAAGTATGGATAGAAAGATGGACATATGAAATACTAGACAGAAACAATTAATATACTTGCAATTAATATACTTTATGGGGCCAGGGAGATGGTTTCAATAATGATGCACAGGTTAGATGGAAAGTGATTGGAATGCAGCATAATTCTCCCAAATGTCTTAGAAGAACTGATCAACTCAGAATTTGAACTTAGCTGATTAGAAACATGATAGCATAACTGAAAATATGAAGAAACATCAAAGTGCACACAAGAGACAGAATTTTATAGGACACGGTTTAGGTAACAGCAGTAAATGGACTAGAAAGGCAAAGGAAAGGCAACCCTGATGCTCGAAACAGAGAGCAAAATTGTTACAGAGACAGTACATTGAAAGTGGAGTGTTCTCAGCATAGAGGGCAGAGGACCAACACATGAGCCTGTGTCACTCCTCAAAGACCAGGAGAGGGAAATAAAGTAGTTTTCAAGGGTGGGCTAGTTGAAAAAATGAGAAGAAAAGCAGAATTCCATTTGGCAGGGGACAGAATCTCACTTACTACTCATTTTGCATTCATATTGCTATAACTGAATACCATAGACTAAAAAGAAAAGGCATTTCTTCATCATAGTTCTGGATGCTACGAAGTTCAAGATCAAGAGGCTGGCAACTGGTGATGACCTTCTTGCCGTACTGTCCCATGAGGGAATGTGAAGGAACAAGAAATCACAAATGCAAGAGATAGTGAAAGGGGCCTGAACTCACCTTGATATCAAACTCACTCTTTTAAATTCTTTTTATTATTTATTTATTTTAATTAAAAATCACAAATTTACATAGGGCAATATTGTTTGATTCATTCTGTTATTTTTTTCCCTTCCCCCCACCCCTCCCACCCCTCTTTTCCCTCTATACAGTCCTTCCTTCCTCCATTCTTACCACCCTCCTTATCCCTAATCCTAAACCTAACCCTAACCCTAACGCTAACCCCTCATACCCCCCCTTATATGTCCTCATCCGCTTATCAGCGAGATCATTCGTCCTTTAGTTTTTTGAGATTGACTTATCTCACTTAGCATGATATCCTCCAATTTCATCCAATTGCCTGCAAATGCCATAATTTTATCATTCTTCATGGCGGAGTAATATTCCATTGTATACATATGCCACAGTTTCTTTTTTTTTTTTTTTTATTTTATTGTAAACAAATGGGATACATGTTGCCTCTCTGTTTGTACATGGCGCAAAGGCATACCATTTGTGTAATCATAAATCCACATACAATAATGTTGTTTGATTCATTCTGTTATTTTTTCCCCTTCCCCCCACCCCTGCCACCCCTCTTTACCCTCTATACAGTACTTTCTTCCTCCATACTTGCCCCCTTCCCTAACCCTAACTCTAACCCTAACACTAACCCTTCCCTCCCCCCCATTATGTGTCATCCTCCACTTATTAGCGATATCATTCGTCCATTGTCTTTTTGAGAATGGCTTATCTCACTTAGCATGATATTCTCCAATTTCATCCATTTGCCTGCAAATGCCATAATTTTGTCATTCTTTATGGCTGAGTAATATTCCATTGTATATATATACCACAGTTTCTTTATCCACTCGTCAATTGAAGGGCATCTAGGTTGGTTCCATAGTCTGGCTATTGTGAATTGAGCAGCTATGAACATTGATGTGGCTGTATCTCTGTAGTATGCTGATTTTAGATCCTTTGGGTATAGGCCAAGGAGTGGGATAGCTGGGTCAAATGGTGGTTCCATTGCTAGCTTTCTGAGGAATCTCCACAACTGCTTTCCAGAGTGGCTGCACTAATTTGCAACCCCACCAGCAATATATGAGTGTACCTTTTTCCCCACATCCTCTCCAAAACCTATTCTTGCTTATATTCTTGATAATCGCCATTCTAATTGGGGTGAGATGGAATCTTAGTGTAGTTTTTATTTGCATTTCTCTTATTACTAAAGATGGTGAACATTTTTTCATATGTTTGTTGATTGATTGTAGATCTTCTTCTGTGAAGCATCTGTTCATATCCTTAGCCCATTTGTTGATTGGGTTATCTCACTCACTCTTGATGTAAGAAGCTCACTCTGATAATAAGAACATGATCCATTTAAGGACCTAATCACCTCTTAAAGATCTCGCTTCTTAAAATTTTTGCATTAGACATTAAATTTCCAATCATGATGTTTAGGGGAAACGTTCAATGCAAACCATAATACAAGGCGTTAAGGGGAGAGTGGGTATAAACATGGAGATGATAATTATAGCCTAATGTTCAAGAATAGAAAGTTAATCACCTCCACAGTGATGCACATGAAACCTTCTTATTTGAGAATGAGATTTGGGCTTCCCTCTTATTTTAAACCCCATCCTGTATTTAGTTCTCTTTTTCATTTGTATGCAATACTTATTTTTATGTGAGATTTGACAGTCACTCAAATTCATGTTTTTCTGTATCCTAGGAAACAGATACAGAGTCCAGAGGGTCTCAAATCATTTTCTGCCCTAGGCTGAAGAGGTCTGACTCCTACAAATCTGTTGTATAGACTTCACCTCTGTGCTGTGTTTGTTCTCTCTGAGCTCCATGTGGAGTCTTCAAGGTTTCTCTGAAATTTTCTTTCCATTGGGTCTTGATTATCTCACTGTCTTATTTCCTTTGGTTTTCTTTTTTTGTCCCTGTAGGACTTTGTTCTCCTCATAATTGTATACTTATCCATCATTTAGGAAGCAGTTTGTTAGTATAATTTCTTATAACATTGAAATTATAATTTTCATATTTGTATAGCTATGTGTTAGTCAGCTTTGTGTTAATATAATTAAGATATTGACTTAAAAAGAGTAAAGGCTTATTTTGGCTTGTGGTTTCAGTCCATTTTCTGCTGGCCCTGTTGCTTTTGGGCTCACATTAAGGCAGTACCTCCAGCCCATGGTGGAGGTAACAAGTAATCAAAGAGAGACAGGAAGGGGTCAGAGTCCCAGTATCCCCTTCAAAGGCACACCACCAATGATCTAACTTCCTTCCATTAGGCCCCACCTCCTAAACCATCCACTACCTCCCAGTGGAACCACAGGTTGGATACAAAGCCTTAGCCTTTGGAGGGTTTAAGTATTCAAACTACAGCAAACTATTACAGTTTCTTCATTGCTAATGTCTTTTTATCTCACTGGCTTTCACAATAGCCTAGTAGCTAGATAGGCTGAACAATGATGCTTATTTCACAGGGAGAAAAACTGCAGATGTAATGAAGTTTGTGTAAAGAGTTTACACTGGAACTCAGAATCACATTCATGTTTTCTGACTTCTCACCCAGTGAGTATCTCATGACAACACATTGCACAAATCACCTCCCACAGAAAAGTTCACAGGCCTATGTTGCAATGTTATATAGTCTTTGACAGCACTTGCTTCTGTGTCACATAAGTTGAGTAGTTCCAGCTCTGCTGTGTGTCTTCCCAAGGGCTACATAAAGTCTGAAACTGTTTCATCACCTGGAAAATTTTGAGAAGAAGAGTATGTAGGCATAGGGTTATGATAAACAGCTAAGTAAAATTATGTTTCAGAGAATACATAGAAACCATCTGATAAAGGTTAATAGCAATAAAATTATTTATTTAGTCTATATCAATATTTAATCATGAGCTATCTATCACATAGCATTCCCTTCGATATCTTTCTATAGTAATGGAAATTTGCATGTGAAGGAAATAAAATATATTGTCAGAGAAAAGTAATTCTTGTAGACGTATTGGAGCTGAAAGAAATTCCAATAAGTAAAAAAACAGTAGTATTATTGATTAAATAATCCTTAGTTAAAACAAGTTATGCTTTTGTACTAAAACTTGATCTTTTATACTTATTTACCTTTTTCCTTGTCCTTATTTGTCTTCCTCTTTCATTTTAAGCATGGCACTTTGTGGGGTGGTTCTGGTCCTTCACAAATATGGAAGTTTGGTGTGTGAAGAAATGTCAAGCTCAGAATGTTCCACTGGTTACAGGGTATAACCAGAATGTTCACCTACTCCCCTGTGCTCCCTCCTATGCTAAACAGATAGAAGGTAGGAGAAGGATCACTGGCAGTCAGATACCACCGAGAATTAGTCCTGGGATCTAACCTGGGAAGCACTGTCATGAGTTCCTCCTGAAAAAAGAAAACTAATTTAGGTGGTACAGGAAATTCCTCTCACCTATGTGAGTCACTGGAAATTAGAAGGATAAATTAATAGACTTGTACACATTCAGAATTTTAGGTTCTTTGGTGTTTGCCTTCCCTGATGAAAGCCAAATTTGGGGATATAGTTAGAGCCCTCATATATGATGAGAACTTGTATCATCTACCAGATAACCAAGACCTCCTAGATGCTACAGAAATTTATTTGACATCTTACTCTTGTTCTTCTATTCACAAACTGTGTCAAAGTTTTAGAATTTGCTCTCTAGGTCACTAACTAACTTTTCCCCTACAAAGTTAAATGGCCTCAGGACCACCTAGGAAGCCTTGAAAGTAAACAGGTTCACAGGAGCCCTATCATGGTCCTTCTGCACTTAGGCACTGGCCTTTTTTTCTTTGTAATAATGATAAAGGGAATCTCAATTTAAAATGCCACGTCTCTAAAAGGAAAAGATGAGGGATAGAACCATATCAAGGTGAGAGAATGAGTAAAATTCAAAATTAGGGAGAATAAAATAAAAACAATTGAAGTGGTGTCTTACACTTAAAAACGTTCTGTGATATGGCTTTGTAGAAGGTTTGAGTCTTTCTCATTCATTTGACAGCTCCCAATGAGGAAAGAATTGTGGGCTTTGTTGGGGGTGGAAGGGCCAAAGATAATAACCATCCTAAAGATGCCCTGGTACTTTTGTTTTAGAATCAAAGAATGCTGGAACCAGAGGCAACTTTAGATAAAAAAAAAAAAGAGCTCAAATCTCTTCACCTTTCAGATGAGACAACTGAGGCATAGGATGTGATTTTCACGTTTCTAAGCAAATTTGCTAGTTAATAAATCAACAGTAAAAACCTGACAGTCCTCATAATTCTTAATTGCTTGCTCTTTTTCACTCTACCACTCTCTTCACATGCCTGAGTGATGTATAAGTTTTTTGTTCTAAATTTCTTATAGAAATGTTTCTTTCTTTTCTCTTGGGGCATGGAATACCGCACTGATGAGAAAACTTTCTACCCAGCTTTTGTTCCTGCTTTTTCAATTCTTTTCATCACGTCTATCTTCCATACAAAATTTCACAATGATCATAAGATGGTATTCTTGTAAAACTAAACTTGAAGTTGAACCATCTGTTTGAAGAAACTGGCTGTTCCGTGGAGTGGGAGAGGGCTCTGAGGAGCTCCTTTATGCTTATGTCAGAGGGTCATTCTGTGTAATCACAGGGTCGTTGGCTCAGTGAAATCCCTGAGAGCCAAGTGTGTGCACTTACAGGATATTCCGTCAATGTCACCTACAGGAGCAGTTTCAGGTTACAGCTATCCACATTTTCTATAGCAGATGCACAAGTTAGAATTGGATATTAAATATGGAAACAGATACCTTTTCAAGTCATAACTTTTGTGTCAGATGTAATAATTATCATTCTTTTTTATGTGTTTCAGTATTTTAGTTCCTGATTAGAATATGAGTTGTTTTAAAAAGGACATGTATATTTTCTTTTATTAAATATGTGAGGACAGATGTGTTCCAAATAAAAACAAACACTCTTATACAGTAATTTAATATTAGTCAGTAAATTCCTAAATCTATAATTGAATATATTCTGTGAAGTTGGAGGAACATGAGTTTTTATCCCTCATGAGCTCACCATCAAGTTATTTGATACAGATGTATTTCGTAAAGAAGAAATAAATTTGACAAAATACATTTCTGTCTATCCTATAATAAATTCATCAGGGCATTTGGAATTCAGTTGGTCAAGTGTACAAAAAATTATGATAAAAATCAAAATTTCCTAAGTATCACGTTCCATAATATCAGGAAATCAGAAAATGTGGCTAATTCTTATTTCTGAAGTATGCTGAGAAATGAGGTAAGCTTAGTCAGCTTTTACATCACTGTGACCAAAATACCTGACAAAAACAATTTAGAGGGGAAAAAGTTTATTTAGGGCTTATGGTTTCAGAAGTCTTGGTCCATAGGGCTGACTCTATTGCTCTGGGTCCAAGATGAGGCAACATCTCATGGGAGAAGAACCCAATGGAGAAAAGCTGCTCAGCTCATGGTAGGGTCAGAAAGCAGAGACAAAGAGGGGAGAAAGGGGAAAGGGCCACAGGAAGAACCCTTCCAGTGCATTTCCCCCACCCCAGTGATCCTCCTCCTTTAACCATATCCCACCTGTCCACAGTTTGCACCCAGTTTATTCAAACTAGAATAGACTAATTAGGTTATGACCCTCACAATTCAGTCAGTCTACCTCTTAATGTTTCTGCAGGAACACAAGAGCTTTGTGGGGGACACCTCATATCAAAACCATAGCAACATTAACATTCATTGTTTAATGTAATTTTTGCAAAATAATAGAATATCATTGAATGTTTGCAGTCATGGTACACATTTTGTGATGGACTAAAAGCTGCAACCTTGACTCTCATGTGTTTTCTTCCCTGTTGTCAGATGCTGAGATAATTTGAATGTCAGAACCATGTTTGTTTATTTATCTTATTACCTGTGAATTCTAGCTACCCATGCCAGTCTTTGTTATTCTCTGCAGTATGAGAATGATGTTATTCCCTATGATAAATGCATCCAGGATTGAGTGGCTTAACCACAATGTAGCTAAAAGGGAAAAACAATAAAATGTGCAAGGACTTAGGTAAAGCTTGTACAGATCATATAACAAATTGTAGATAAGTAAGTGGAAGAAACCAACATTGATTTAAGTCAGAGTACTGAAAAATGATCTGCTACAGAATGCTACATATAATCATGTCTGGGGAAACATTTGAGTAGCCTCAGATGTGGGCCAGAGCCCTTACATGCTTTAATTAGGGCTGAATTATTGTATACCATTCATACAACTTGAGAGGAAAAGAATCAATGGTCCCTGTTCCCTTCATCTGCCCATATCTTGTTACTGTGGCAACAGGTATTGCACGGTTTTATGAATTTCCAGAATTATACTAACAGTTTACTTCCTAAGTGTGCTTTTAGGTGAATAGACTTTAATAAAAGGAAAAGGAAACCTAAAGATAACCTCAAAGCCCAGCGAGTGAGAACATGACAGGTTTGAATTTCCCACTCAAAGATCTCGTGGCAACTGCTCCACAGTTCCTGCTGCTGCCCTGGAGATGCCAGGCTCCTCACAGGCCACTCCAGTAGAGAAGAGTCATTCCTTTTCTCCTCACACTCCAGAACTAGAATACTTAGCATGGGCTTTATGTAGGTGGCTCAGAGGGAAGAGAAGGAGGAGGAACAATAGCAGGAGTAGAAGCAGGGCAGGATGATAGAGTATTCTGAAGGGAATGAAAGTGGACACCACACTAGAGAAGATGGGGCGAAAGAGGGCAAAAGTGGGTAGAACTAGGAAAGGAAGTTCACATCAACTTGACTGACAAGAAGAGCGGAAATCTTTATTTCCATAATGTTGTGAATTCCCTTCTTCAAGTTCATGAATGGATACAAACAGAGGTGAAGATCTAACCCATTCAGTTACTGCCAGATGCCCAGAAACATGCTAATTTCCAACAGGTAGGTGGTACTTTATATAGCTTTATTTACCAGGGAAATGATAATTCATATGAATTGATACATTGTAAAGAATGTGCACCCAAAACTCTGGAATATCTGGCAATTAGTTTTGTTATCAATTTTGATAATTCAACAAATAATTCAAACATTCTATTGTTACTTAATATTTTCTTGTTACTCTTTTTCCCCCTATTCTTATTTTTAAATAGTAAATATGACTGCCTGAGCTAAAGTAGGTGGTTCAAGAGGGCTCACATGGTAAGCACTTTCATCAGTAATTCTCTGGTGAAAAATAATATAAAAATACAAAAGAGAAGCATAGTTGTTATCATCTGTGTTTATCTGAGCAATTTTACTTACCTTATTGGTTTTGAGAAATATGAATAAAAGTTATTATGGGTAGAATACATATTGTATAGCTCCCTCTGTTCCTTAGTTTTTGAGTTATTAAATTTATGGGAATAAGTTTTGACCTGAGATTAAGCTAATTCTGGGAACAGTTTTTGACCTAAGATAAAGCTAAATGCTATAATTGTGAGTCATGTTGTAATGGAGTTCTGCAGTCTGTATTAAAACCCAGAGTTTAATTAAAACTGAAAGCAGAGTCGAGTTGCTATGCGTGTGATCAACATCACTTAAGGATGGATTCACAGGACTTGCATGACTGTTCTGGACTGGGTCCTGTACCACCCTCTAGATCTTGGCCTTGGCTTAGGCTAGAGTTTAAAATAAGAGGGAATAGGATACGATATAAAAACCGTTGAGAAAACTCAGGAATGTTCCCTCTTTCTCTTTCTAGCCCATTGCATTTTTCTGTAAGCTGGAGAATGTGGGTGCAGCTTTAAGTCTTAGTTCCCTGTTTACATCATAAGCTGTCTGCCTAAGGATCAATCTTATGCTGGACCACTAGGTGATTTCAACAGTTAGACAATTTCTGCCTCAGGAGACTGAGTCAGGAAGATCACAAGTTTGAGGCCAACCTCAGCAACTTAGCAAGGCCCTATGCAACTTAGTGTGACCCCATCTCAAAACTCAAAAATAAAAAGGAATGGGGATGTGACTCAGTGGTAACGAACCCCTAGATTCAATCTCAAATACAAAAAAAAAAAAAAAAAACTCAAGAGAGAGACCTTTGCACATCAACATTGATGTGATGTGGTGTTTATAAGAGTGCTCCCCCTTACCCAACTGAATTAATGGATATCTATCTAATTTTCTCCATCATTCTGTGATTTGCCTTTAATAAAGTAACTACCATAATTGAGACTGTTACAACTTAACAAATTTCTTTAATTAATGAGCTGGTTTTAAAGGATCTGTCATCTAAAAACAAATGCTGAATATTATTTGCTGAGTCCTAGGTAATATTTAGAAATAATTTTATGTAGTTAATTTATCCAGTATCTTTGGTTGATATACTCTACTTTACAGTCTCTTCAGTGATTGACAAATGTTCTTGCACTCTAAAAAAACCTAACCCTCATAAACTCTGCTGTGATAGCCAGCTGGATCCCACTCTGTTTGCTATTTGAGTGCAATGCTGATGGGTAGGTCAAATCAGTAGTAATAAATACTTAAATAAATACAGTGTTTAAAAATTGGGTGTCAAGGTTAACATCACCAGTGCTAAATCTCATATCATGTAACCCTGATATGAGCTGATGAGGAGGGTCTTCCTACCTTGTAGTATTCTTTCCCTAACCCTGTAATCCCATTAGAGTCATGAGGAAATGTATCAGACAAACTCATTTTGAAGATATTCACAGAATACCTCACTAGTACTGTTCAAAACTGCTACGGTCATGAAAAATAAGGAAATTCTGAGAAGCTATCTTAAACAGGAAGAGACTAAGGAAACATGAGAACTAAATGCAATGTGGAACCCTAAATTGAATTCTGGAGAGATAAAAGGACAGTATCAGAAAAGCTGGTGCAATTAGAATAAAGATTGCATTTTAGTCAGTCATGTTGTGTCAATGCTTGTCTCTTAGTTTTTGACTAATGTGCTTGGGTTTTGTAGGATGTTAGCATTAAGGTATCTGGGTGGCGGGAACTCTTTGTGCATGACCTCCTAAGCTTGTACCTATTGAGAAGAAGAATAACTCACTTAGGCTCTATGCCCCTGTGTGAGTTTCCCAGGGTTGCCATAACAAATGGCTACAGACTGGGGGGCTTAAACAAAAAATTATTATCTTGTACTTTGGAGGTTTGAAGTCCAAAATCAAGTTGTCAGCAGGGATTTTCCTTCTGAGGACTGTGAGGGAAGGATCATTTCCAGGCTTCTCTCCTGGGCTTATAAATGACAATCTTCTTCCTGTCCTCACATGGCCTCAATTCTATGCCAGTGTATCACTGTACCCAGTCAGTCCTGTTGATTAGAGCTTTTGCTAATGATTTCAGTTTAACTCGATTACCTCTGTAAGGTCCTGTCTCCATATAAAGTCATTCTGAGAAATTGGGAGTTAGGACTACATTTTTCATTTGTTTGTTTGGTGAGGGGAAAAGACAAGTCAACTCATTACAATATTTCAGAGTTCTGTAGCCTTTTTCATTCTGTAGGTACCTTTGGCTCTTTCTTATTACCTCACATCTAATATGTGACTAAATCTACCATTATGACTTGGCAAACGTTGCCTAAATCATACCCTTTTCTTCCTCTGTACCATCGTCTTTACCAGTTCAGTCTAAAATATACTCCCAGTTTATCTGGATTAGGGAAAAGTCCTCCTTACTTATTTCCCAACTTTGAATTTTGCTCTGCTCCAGCTCATAGTCCATGTTACAAACAGAGATTTTTTTTCATAATGCAAATCACTGATGCTTAAAAATCTTCCAAGCCTTCCTGTAGTTCTGAGAATAAAGACTCAAATCTCTATCATGATCTCAGGGCTCTAGGTGCTCTATCAACCTCTTAGCTGCTTCATTCTCTCTGCTCAGGCTGTACTTACCAACTCCTCATGGAGAACAGGACCATTCTTCTAACATGGACTTTTGCTTGTGCTGTGTTCTCCCTACCCTACCTGTCCTTGATACCTCCTTCCTCCTCATTCTTCAGGTCTCACTCAGTTCAGGCACCACTGCCTCCAAAATATCCCCCTGCAAACCACAGATGAGATCAACTTGCTTGCTATGTGTTATCTGAGCATACTCTACTCTTTCTTCAGAGCACTTATCATATTTTTTAATTTTATGTTTATGCAATTACTTTATTGACTTCAGTCTCCTCCACTGGACTAGAAGATGCATGAGGTAGGAACACCACCACTTTCCTTGTTTAGCTTGTGTAGAATCACCATAATGCCTGACTCATGGTTGTTTCTCAAATTTTTTAATTAAGCAATAAACCCCCATAGGCTTATTTTTAATAACTTTTATTCATTTTGACCTTTTATTCCTTATTCTGATCTTTTATATTGTTACTTGATGAATTTGCTAATAATATCTAGGTTATCTTATAGTTAATGCACTTAGATAGGTCATATCTACTTTGAAACAATGAAAGGAATAATCTTTCATGATTTCCAAACCTAGTGATAACAACAGGACAAATTTGACATGTTAATATACATAGAAACTTAAAGTTAGATAATTTCACACTTTTAAACTGTTAAATATCTACAAAATCAATTTATTATGTTTTCTAAATATTAAAGAAATAGTTCTAAACCTTTTTATTTAGGTACACTAAAAATGTTTTAAGTTGTATGCTACTGAATAGACTTTCTATCAAGTACCAACTCTGAAGTTAATATGTGTCTTAAAAATGTTCTTTGATCTTTTCCCCTGCATCATGGAGAGGGCTGCAGACATGTTGGGAACACTCATAAGTGTTGGTAGCACCAACAGATTGCTTATAGCAGATGTATCCTAGAGAAGCTCTCCCCTTCCCAGTGACCTATGTCCAAGCACAGCTGCCCCTTGCTCTGTGGTTTATCAATTGTGGCTCTGTAGATAATAATAACTACTTCCTTGGGCAACAAATGTTCGAGAAATTTTAATTTATATAACTTGCTAGGGTTTGTTTACAGCAATTATGTACAATGATGCTATTTTGTATAAGATGGAGGGAGAGAGAAGTCTGGAGGCTTGTGGGAGTAAAATGCACTAAAATTAAAATTTAATGTGCCAATGAGAATTTTCTTTTAAATGAATACCCTTAACATTTGAAGCATTAATATAATAACAACATAGTGAGCACTTACAGTATGCTGGTTCTGTGCTCCATCCAGGATATACAGCAAGACTGCAAATGGACCCATGCCCTGCTCTCATGGAGCTGCAATTCCTACGTGGCAACTCAGATAAGCACACTGGGGGTTACTTTGGTTCAAGGGCAATTGTAGAGATACTGACTCAGTTCCATTCTCTTGCTTGAAGTTCTAAGTCTCTAGGTGTATGGCTGAAATCTGTCCCTCTACCTACATACATACAGGTCCAAAAAGAGACCTGCCTTGTGGATTGAGACCAGGAAAATCAAGCCTAACTTGACCACAATGAGTTCTCTCTGGAAGCCTTTATGAGAACAGAACCCCAACAGTTTGATTACTCACCTCTCAGTTGCTCTTGCAGGATTTGTGTGGAACTGCTCCCACTTTGTCAGGATCTGTGAAAGTGTGTATGTGTGTTTCCTGGGAATGACATGGAGTTATGAAAGTAACTCTCTTGCTGACGGCTCAGCAAGAATTTGTCCTGATGCTTACATTAATGACCTATGAAAGAATTAGTTGAAAAAGAGATAAAAGAGCTGTGAACTTGTATAGGAAAAAAAAAAATCTATTTTCTAACCCTCTTCTTTCACAAATGAGTACTTTTTTCTATCCTATCAACTTTCACTTTTCTACATAATTTGATTTTCCAATATGAGGTAGACTGGATTATCCCAGATAAGGAACAAACACTTTGTACCAAAAATAGTACAAGGAAGTGCTGCTTCCTTGTGTCTTTCCATTTCTGTTTGGGGAAGGCTTTTCTCCTTCCTTTCTGCCTCATATAAATCCAGATATGGTGTGATGCATTACTGTATGCCCAGAGCTCACTGCCCTGGGTGCCTGTGGTCTCCTTTCTCCTACCTTAACCACTCTTCACTTTGTGCTAAATTCTTCCCTTATCTAATGAAGGGCATACACCTAGGCAAATCCACCCAAGGGAATTCATATTTGGAAGTGTTAAACATGCAAATATTAGGATTTTTTCTGTTTATATTTTTGTCAAAATATTGTTTCATATGTTCTGGTTGCTTTTTTAAAGACTACTTTTATTGCAATATTTGGTTCACAACAAAATTGAGAAAAGGTGCAGACATTTTTCATATACCCTGTGCTCACACATCCTCCCCCACTATCAGCATAGTTCACCAGATCAGCACATTAATTATAATCGATGAAACTCAGTTTATGTAAGAGGTCACTGTGGTTCTGGACATTCTGAAGGTTTGGACAAATGTATAATGACATGTATCTACCACTGTCGTGTCATATAGAATACTTTCACTGCTCTAAAAATCTTCTGTGCTCTATCTACTCACTTATCATTGTCCCCTGGCAACAAGTGATCATTTTTACTGTCCCTATAGTTTTGTCTTCTCCACGATATTATATGTTTGGAATCATAAAGTATGTAGCCTTTCCAGGTTGGCTTCTTCCACTTAGTAATATGCATTTAATCTTTCTCTATGTCTTTAAGTAACTTGACAGATCATTTCTTTTAAGTGCTAGAAAATATTCCACTCTCTTAATGCATCAGTTTATTTACTCATTCACCTACTGAAGGACATCTTGGTTGCTTCCATGTTTTGACAATTATTAGCATAGTGGATCTAAACATATACACAGTTTTTTGTGTATGCACAACTTTTCAACTTCTTTAGGTAAGTATCAAGGAAGATGATTGCTGGATAGTATGGTAAGAGTACATTAGGTTCTGTAAGAAATTGTCAAACTGTCCAAATACAAGTGTACCATTTTGCATTTCCACAGCTATGAATGAGAGTTCCTCTTGTTCTGCATCCCCACCAGCATTTAGTATTGTCAGTGTTCTGGATTTTGGGTCATTACTAATACACACACACACACACACACACACACACTCATACACAGAGTATCATATGTAATTATTTTTTAATGTACCTTTCCCTGATGACATGGTGAGAAACATCTTTCCATGTGATTATTTGCCTTCTGTATCTCTTTGGTGGGGTATCTATTAAAGTAATTGGCACAATTTTTAATTGAATTAGTTGTATTTTCTTTTTCTTTTTGTTTGTGTGTTCTTTGTATATTTTAGAAAACAATCCTGCATCAAATATGTGTATTGTAAACATTTTCTCCTAGTGTGTGGCTCATTTTTTTGAGCCTGCTTCATTTTCTCACCTGATTGTGATAGGTAACATTACACTGTTTTGGTCCTTTTTACCTACCAATGCCCCTAGACATGTCATTTCTCATAGTCCTCCTGGAGGAATCCAGATGAGTGAAAAGCATATCTGTGTCAGATGGTTAAAGTCCAGTTGAACCACTCATCTTAACTGAACATCACATGAGCTATTAAAGGGATAACTTTATAGATTTCTTCAGAAACTTGTTTCTTTTTTAATTCACCTAAGCATAGGCGTAAGTTCCCTATTGACGACATCTTAGTAAGAACGCACACAATGCTCCATCCTGTTTGTCAACCAGTGTGTTTTCCATTTGCAAGAGGAACTAGCTGCAGAACTCTGCCGTCCACATTGACAAGCTGTAATGCCACTGAGCTGGCAAGATATGACAAGGTTACTTCTTGAGGTTATACTAAGTGGCAAGACATTCATTTACTTAGAAATGAGATAGAAAAAGGAGCTTGTCTAATTTTTATTAGACACTATTTGGAGATTGCAATGTTTGCATAAGCTATTTCTCAGGAATAATTTACTCTAACCCTAACCCTATTCTTGAGGATGGCGTGCTCATGCATAACAGCTGCAGAATATAGGCCGTTGTCTTTTATTCCGATGACACTTAGCAGATTCCCTCCAACTGACACGTACAGTGCTGCTTCCTTGCTTCTTTCCTCTTGACAGAAATGAATGCCAGCCAAAAAGTGGAAACAAAAATAGCAAAATAAAAATATTTTTTAAGTGGAACAATTTCAAAACTGGGCACATGGATAAGAAATGAAAAATGAACGTCATTTGAATATGTTCTGACCTAAACATTGAAAATAACTTGCAGCTCTTTCACTGGGAGGAAGGGCATGAGTGTTCTGGAATTTTGTGCAGGAGTAGGAGTTGATAGGGAGAAATAACCTCTTGCCCCTCAAAGGCTTGATGAATCAGTCCTGGCCCAGGCAGAATGCTGACATCACAGCCATCAAGAGAAGTGGAATAAGCCAGGCATAGAAAGGGCGAGAGCGGTGGCTCCTTTGTGATAGGGCCACCACTGAGCTGCCCAAAACGTTAAGCTGAGACAAAGGAGCCAGTCTTCACAACTGGCAATCAGTCAAGCCTCCAGGAATTGAGGGAGAGTGGGAGAAAAGGAATAGAGGAACACTTTTTTCTTCCTTTATAATCTCCAAGATGCCGGTTGTTTGTGTAGGATTAGAAGAGCTGAAAACTAAACTCAGGAGGCCCTGGGCACCTCTGACCTCTCTGGAACTCAGTTTCCTCCAGAGCAAACACTGAGAGTATCAGCATCAAAGACTGCAAGTCATGTTCATGCTTAATTTGGTCTTTATACTTTTGTTTTTGCTTTATTTATTGAATCGCATGTTAAACTGAAAACCAGGAGATTTGTATGTAAATTTCCTTGACAAATGTCGTCACTGGCAACATTGTCTCTGAATGACTATAGTAGAGCAGACCTAATGAAAACTGTCCCTTTTAGACTGTAACTGTTTAACTTGCTGTAATCAACCTGCTCAGTCATCTTCCACTCAGCTCACTTCTCGGAATCTGGTTATTTTCCTGACCTTTTGTAAGCATTTGGGTTTATAATACATCTTTTGATTACTAGTATTTCTTCTGATGATAGAATCTGCTATCCTCTGAATTTTTATATCTTTCCTTCAGTATAGTTATTATAATCCCATTAATAATTACCCTCTGAAATATGGTCTGTTCAGTTGATAGACTTCTGGGTTTCCAGGACAGTGTATATTTAATTTGCTTTGCACAGCATGCATCATAACACCTTGTGTAGAATCTTATCCATGAATGTGTTTACTTTCCTTTTATTTCTCTTTTACAACATCATCTTTATCAGTGTTTTTAGTAGCCCCATTAGCAATGCATTTGCCACAGCTCCCATGGCTCAGGAATATGAGTCCTCGTGGAACGGCGAATTCTCACTCATCACAATGAATGCTTAGCCCGAACATACAGTAGTAGGATTTATTAAAATTTAAATGGACCAGTGGATTTCATTTAGTTCTATACCCTGATTTATTTTAATCTATAGGCATATCTACATGGCCTAATTTGCATGTCCAATACACAGGTGCACATTCATGCATATTTATTTTAAGTAATTTAGGATGTTAATTTTGTAGATATGATAATGCAATTTTAAGTTTAAATAAATCACAACATGAAAATCTGAAAGTGTTAGGAGTCTGTGGCTTTCAGTGATACACATATACCACAAAGTTGTGACCAAAAAAGTACTTCTCAATTTTACAAAGTATGTGATTTATATTTTATTGTCTTAAAGTATTTCTTTTATGTATGATTTTTCACATAATGATATTTCATATAGTCTTCCCCACAAAGGTAAGGTTCTGAGGATTGAACCTAGAGGCACTCTACCACTAAACTACACCCTCAGTCTTTTTTACACTTTATTTTGAGACAGTCTCACTAAGTTGCCCAGACTGTCCTGCAACTTGAGATTGTCCTGCCTAAACCCCCTGAGTAGCTCAGTTTACAGGCATGTACCATCAAACCAAGTAATAGAAGGTATTTTCTAAAAATAGGGAAACATACTTTCAATGAATATGTGTCTAACTTTCTTTTTGAATGTCAGACCATAATGTACTATAAAGCAGATAAAACTAATGTCTCTCTAGCTGCAGTAAACTAAAACATTCAGAGCTGTGTTTATTTAATGTCCACTCACCTCTTTCCTGCCCCTGTTCCAGGAGGGATCATAGTGGAGATCCAGGGCTTTGAAAAATATGTTTCAAACCTCTGTATTAGATGGTGCCTGCTGCACTTTAAAACCAACATTCTGTAGATCTAAATTTCATTTGCACATGTATTAGATGACGTTTGTGTTATAATTTGATGCCAATAAATATTTTAAAGAATATTTTAACTGCACTATTTTCAGACAGATGAAATAACAATATTATATCATTAAATCTGTATTAAGAATAAGAGTTTTCTTATTTGGAGGGATAGTAAAACACACAAAAAGATAAATGACAATGTATGTGCACATTTGCAAGCTTAAAAACTAGAGTTGCTGAAAGCCAGCTTTCCAAATTTGATCTGAAGGATATTACATCTCACTTACCAGTTCTACTGTTGCTTTTATACCATCATAAAGACTTAATGATATCGCATCAAGACACATTAACATTTCCCTTGAGGTGGGATGATATGAAACCTACCTGAGTCCCTTAGCTTTCCATAATCTCTGTTCAATAGCTAGTCTTATATATTTTTTAGAACAAGTGGAGAGCTTATTTTAGGGGTACAAATGAGCAATGTGAAACCCATGTCTTGACTATACAATAATAGAATATGAAACGATAAGGGAAAAAATTTCCAAGGAAGCTTTTTTAGAAGCACTTGAAGGGTATTCGAACTAAAACTAACAAAATCCCACATGCCCTCCTGAACCACCAGTGTGTGTATTGCCACAAGAGCCCAAGGCTTCTTTCTCCCGGGTACACATGCCCACATCAGGTGGCACTCAACAGGGAAACCACAGAAATCGCTGGAGCACGTTCTGTGTGAATGAGAGCACCGATACTGGATGGAAAACATTCCAGAGCACAGTCTTGTTTCCCTCTTTAAAATTGGGCATATTAATAATTTATTTCCACCAAGCTGTGGGGAAGGCATATATTATTGATGAGATCATGTTTTATAGAGATTCAGAATTTCTGGCTCTTTCAGGTCTATCATCATCTCTGCATCATGGTGAAAAAAACACTCACAAAAGAATCTTCTAAGATTCCAGGGTACAATTATAATGGAGGAATAGGCTGAGTAACTTTTGCATCTGTCCTTCCAAGTTCTGCCATCCATTTGTCCTCTTCTCCTCTCTATCACACTCCCCTTTGACTGCTTAGCGAAGTGGGATCTAGAAGCCAGGAAAAAGAACGGTTGCTTTGCAGAGATATTTTCAGAGGCTTTTGATAAAAGGAGGGTAGTGGGGAAAAGTCAATCAGAGAACAGACCTGTGCTGCCCTCAGTCTTCCTCCCCATCACTTGAATAGTGTAAAGAGAGAATGGAGAGAGGCTTGGTCCTCTGTCCATGTCAAATGTCAAGCCCTTTATTTTTGTCACCTCTATTCTTTTTGCCCTAACCCTAGATTGGCTATCCCATATTGATCTAGCTTTAAAGATAACTGAAAATGAAATAAAAGTAATGACATTGGATCTTAAGACAGGCACTCATTTTATTATCAAGCCACTTAAATGCTGTCTGCCAGTCAAATACAGAACAAAAAAAGGAAGGACTCTATGGCTTATCCTTCCTTTGTGATTGAATAACACAGGCTACCACAGCATTAGTGTATAACTGTTGCACAAGATAAGTTTTCCCAGGTAACATTTTATTGCAGTCATTTTAGTCCTTACCTCATTATCTCTTAGCTATATGGAGTGGGAATACTGCCTAAGGAGACTTTCCTTTGTGATTTCCAAGTCTAGACGTTAGGGATTGAAGTTGGGCCAGGTTACAGGGAAACATGGGAAGTTGTTTTTTATCATACTGTCATCTGCATAGTAGCTCCATTTCTCTCCATCTGTACCCAATCACCTTCATCCTGCAGCCGATTCAGCCTGCGGATGCTGTGGGAAGTACAGCAATGCTGACTGCATAGTTTGGGGTCCAGGTGCTCCTGTAATTAGTCAGTACCCAGAATATGTAAAATGTCCCCTCTGGAAAATAAGTAAATGAGAATTTGTCATGTTTTCCATTGGTTTATTCTGCCCTTAAATTTGAAGTTCCTTTGTTATCCAAATCCATAGATTACAGCTGTAGTCAAACATTGGAGCCGTATTTTCCCAGTATTCAGGGAAAATGACAGCTTGAATCTTAAGTGTATTTCAAATTACTCAATGTATACAGTTCCAATGCCCAGGGAGAATGGGAGAGAGAATAATTATACATCTGTGTAGTATTTTTTCCCTTTTCAATATTCTTTTCCCTACTTGCACAGCTCTTAATCCCAACTACAGACCAACAATTTACTAAACATTATAAACAGCTAATGAGTGACCATCCGGTTAGGTCAGACTGATCAGTTGTTAGCCTGAAATATTTCCTGACTTAGTTATTCTTATGAACTTCACAGAGATGCATGGTTGTCCTTCTCATGACTTGTAGATGATTTAATTTACAAGGAATCCAAGATCAGCACTTGTGTGAATAAATAAATTAATTACTTAATATAATTTCTCCATCATAAATCTTATACCTACCACATTTTGAGAAAAATCAATATATACTTTCCTTGAAGAATGCCTTCATTTTCAAAACCTTAGAACATGATAGCTGACAATGGAGAGGCCTCTTACCGGCTTAAAAACACTGGTCAGCAGGACAGGCTTCATCTTGGCTGACAGGCTCACCCTCTACTTTAATTCATTCCTCCTTTTCCATCCCTTCTCTTTTAATCTTTCTCCTCCTCAGTTTTACTAATCAAACTAACTTTAGTAACTGCCACTAGGAGAGCTAATCCACAATCTTAAGGAAATTTTGCAGACCTTAAGGAAATTCTAACTCTGCAGAAAAATGTGACAGAATTACCTGGATAGGAAACAACTGGCTGAACCTTCTTTCCCCAAACTGAAATGTGTTTCCCTAGGCTGAGAGTAACTCTAGCAGTTCACTAGTGGACTGTGAAGCTTATGTTATACAGGTGTTGATTTTCACTTACAAATCAACACTTGTGAAGAAATAAACGAAACTTACGTTACTTCAGTATTTTGAAAAGAATTACTTAACTAATTGCTTAAACATTTTATTTGCCCATGTAAAAACCTGTTTTCACTTAGGAATCTTTTTTCCCCCTAAAATATCATGGTGACCTCTAAAAAAAATCTAGGGTTAGGGCAATGATCTAGAATGATCTAGAGTCCAGATTATAACTTGTGTCATAGATGGTGTTTGAACTCTGGCAATACACATCTCCATCCAGGTGAGAAATAAATACATTATCCAAAATCAAGATGTGAAGATTGGGGCAGAGTCTGACTTGCAGGATGAAAAATACCTGAGAGGTCAGGAACTGTGCTAGGCTTTTGATATCGGCTCATAGATAGGGTATAAATGACTGTGGAGTAATCATTCTAAGGAAATGCCTAACAAAGATCTGTTTCACTTCCTGTGTACATAGTGTCCTTCAGTAGCTTGATAAAGCCAATGACCTTATTCTCAGAATAATTGTTTATTGAATAAGCAAGAAAACAAAAAATAGAACTCAGAGTTCTACTTCTGAGAAGATGAAATAGATGTTTTTCTTTCTTCCTCCCACTAAGTTCAATTAAATCCTAGGATATTGTATTTAAAGAAACATAAGAAGACTTCGAGAGTTAGAAAGCAGACTGATTAGGCACTTTGATACAAAAAAAACTGATAGGGTAGTATTTTCTTGGATTTCTTTTTTGTCCCATATATCCCAAATTGGAGGTGAGTTACAACCTCAAAATGTTAACACATGCAGACAAAAAGAATTATATACATATATATATATATATATATATATATATATATATATATATATATGCATAATGCTCTCCTCTGGCCAACATCATAGGAGAAAGCATGGCGCAACCCTCACCTAGGCCAGCAAACAATAAAGACAGTGGATAGCCTAAGCTTCCACTCTTGCCAGGCCAGAATGAGGTCCCACAATTTTCCCTGTTACAAATTCAAAGAATGGGTCATGTACCTGGACCTCTACCTGCACTTGATGGTAACCAGGCATCCAGCCTCTCTTTACTAGGGTTGTGTTGTAAGAGGCCTAGTGGAGATTTGGGCTTTGATCACCACCCAGCAGTAACAAAACACTCAACTCAGGTATTGGTAGATGCAATAAGGGCAACAGTGAAGAGATACTCCAAGCCCCTAAGGAAGAGTGTTAGTAGCAGGAAAAGACAACCAAGCCCAGCAGTAACATGGATCCTGGAGTTTTATACCCACCTGGCAATAATGAGGCCCCCTCTTGCTTCCATGATGGAACAGTGTCAGAGGAAGCCAGGTTTAAATAAGACCAGAGTCTCAAAACACAATATCTGAAATGTATATATTTCAGCCATTCTTCATTCCCTAAACAGGAAAATGTCAACTGGAATAAAAAAAAAAAAAAAAAAAAAAAAGGAAATTAATACCAACACTGAGATGGCACAACACTGAGATGGCAGAGATGTTAGATTATCTGATAAAAAAAATCTGAAAACAGCCATGATCTGAATGGTTCATTGAATATTTACAAACATTCTGAAAACTAATATAGTCTCAACAAAGAAATATATGCTTGGGCTGGGGATGTAGCTCATTGGTACAGCATTTGCCCAGCATGTATGAGGTCCTAGGTTCAATTCCCAGTATTAAAGGCAAAAAAAAAAAAAAAAAAAAAAAAAAAGAAAAGAAATATGGGCTCCTAACTATGTAAATAGATGACATAAAGATGAATCAACAGAAATTTTAGAACTGAAGAAAATATACAGCAATGAAAACTAAAAATCAAACTTTAATGGATATGTTCACAATCAGAATGGAGGAAACTAGATGAAAGCATCGATTTCAAGACAGTATGACAGAGCTAGAGTCTTCCCCAGGCAGCCCTGCACACTCCGGGGGTGGGCTCCTCCTACAGGGCCAGATTCTCCAGCATCTCGGAGCAGGCCCCCCAGTGAGAGTCTTTCTGCACAGAACCAGCTTCAAGTCCCAAAACCAGCACGGCGAGTTCCTGCCTGCAGGTTGCTTCAGGGACCAGGACAGGGCAGCCAGGGACTTCCGCAAGCAGCCCATCTCCCTCCGGTGGGAAGTGCCTTTCTAGGCTAGCTTCTGGGAGCAGGCCCCCCAGTGACAGCCTTTCCACACAGAGCCAGCTCCAAGTCCTGGAACCAGTACTGGGCTAGAGGCAGCTTTCCTTGGAAGCACTGCATTATCAAGTTACTCTAAGATTTCAGGCTACTGAAGGCACGAAGGTGATACACTGGAAATCTACAGGGACACTATAAGCCAATAGAAGAATTCTGCAATATCACAAAGTCCCACTGATATCTGACCAATATGAGAAAACAAGGGAAGAAAATGTCGCAAACAAACCTAGATACTATATCAATAAAACCCAATGACAGTACAGCAGAAGAAATGTCAGAAAGGGAGTTCAGAATGTATATAATTAAAACAATCAGGGAAGAAACAAGGAGATGAAAGAGCAAATGCAGGCATTGAAGGAGGAGATGAAAGAGCAACTGCAGGCATTAAATGATCGCACCAATCAACAGTTAAAGGAGCAAACACGGGAAGCAAGAGATCATTTCAATAAAGAGTTAGAGATATTGAAAAAACAAACAAACAGAAATCCTTGAAATGAAGGAAACAATAAACCAAGTTAAAAACTCCATAGAAAACATAACCAATAGGATAGAACACCTGGAAGACAGAACCTCAGATATTGAAGACAAAATATTTAATCTTGAAAACAAAGTTGACCAAACAGAAAAGATGGTAAGAAATCATGAACAGAATCTACAAGAATTATGGGATATCATGAAAAGGCCAAATATAAGAATTATTGGGATTGAGGAAGGCTTAGAGAAACAAACCAAAGGAATGAACAATCTATTCAATGAAATAATATCAGAAAATTTCCCAAATCTGAAGAATGAAATGGAAAACCAAGTACAAGAGGCTTATAGGACTCCAAACATACAAAATTACAACAGACCCACACCAAGGCACAGTATTATGAAAATACCTAATATACAAAATAAAGACAGAATTTTAAAGGCCACGAGAGAAAAGAATCAAATTACATTTAGGGGGAAACCAATAAGAATATCAGCAGATTTTTCAATCCAGACCCTAAAAGCTAGAAGGGCCTGGAATAACATTTACCAAGCCCTGAAAGAAAATGGATGCCAACCAAGAATCTTACACCCAGCAAAACTTACTTTCAGATTTGACGATGAAATAAGATCCTTCCATGATGAACAAAAGCTAAAGGAATTTACAAAAAGAAAGCCAGCATTGCAGAACATTCTCAGCAAAATATTCCATGAAGAAGAGATGAAAAACAATGATGCAAATCAGCAACGGGAGGAACTAGCCTAAAGGAATAGCCAAATAAAGGAGAAACCAAATCATGTCAAAAATCAAAAATGAGTCAAATGACTGGGAATACAAATCATATCACAATAATAACCCTGAATGTTAATGGCCTGAACTCATCAATCAAAAGACATAGACTGGCAGAATGGATTAAAAAGAAAAATCCAACAATTTGCTGCCTGCAAGAGACTCATCTCATAGAAAGAAATACCCATAGACTAAAGGTGAAAGGATGGGAAAAAACATACCCTGCACACGGACACAGCAAAAAAGCTGGAGTATCCATCCTCATTTCAAATAATGTGGACTTCAAGACAAAACTAGGCAGAAGGGATAAAGAAGGACATTACATACTGCTTAAGGGAAGCATAAATCAGCAAGACATAACAATCATAAATATCTATGCCCTGAACATCGGCTCATCCATGTACGTCAAACAAATCCTTCTCAAGTCCAGAAATCAAATAGACCACAACACAATAATACTAGGCGATTTTAACACACCTCTCTCACCGCTGGATAGAACGTCCAAACAAAAATTGAATAAAGAAACCATAGATCTCAATAACACAATCAACAATTTAGACTTAACCGACTTATATAGAATATACCATCCAACAAAAAACGAATACACTTTCTTCTCAGCAGCACTTGGATCCTTCTCTAAAATAGAGCATATCTTATGCCACAAAGCTACTGTTAGCAAATACAAGAAGATAGAGATACTACCTTGTACTCTATCAGATCATAATGGACTGAAATTAGAAATAAATGCCAGAATAAAAAACAGAAACTTCTCCAATACCTGGAGATTGAATAATACACTATTGTATGATGAATGGATAACAGAAGACATCAGGAGGGAAATAAAAAAATTCTTAGAAGTAAATGAGAACAAAGACACATCATATCAAAATCTCTGGGACACTATGAAAGCAGTACTTAGAGGAAGATTTATTTCATGGGGCGCATTCAACAAAAGAAGTAGAAATCAACAAATAAACGACTTAACACTACAACTCAAAGCCCTAGAAAAAGAAGAGCAGACCAACACCAAAAGTAGTAGAAGACAGGAAATAGTTAAAATCAGAGCCGAAATCAATGAAATTGAAACAAAAGAAACAATCAGAAAAATTAACAAAATAAATAGTTGGTTCTTTGAAAAAATAAACAAAATTGATAAACCCTTAGCCTTACTAACAAAGAGAAAGAGGGAGAAAACTCAAATTACTAAAATTCAGAATGAACAAGAAAATATCACAACAGACACGAGTGAAATACAAAACATAATTAGAAGCTATTTTGAAAATCTATACTCCAACAAAACAGAAAACCTTGAAGACATCAACAAGTTTCTAGAGACATATGAATTACCTAAACTGAATGAGGAGGACATAGACAACTTAAATAAATCAATTTCAAGCAATGAAATAGAAGAGGTCATCAAAAGCCTACCAACAAAGAAAAGTCCAGGACCAGATGTGTTCTCAGCCGAGTTCTATAAAACCTTTAAAGAAGAGCTCATTCCAATACTTCTCAAAGTATTCCATAAAATAGAAGAGGAGGGAACCCTCCCAAACTCATTCTATGAAGCCAATATCACCCTGATACCTAAACCAGACAAAGATACATCAAGGAAAGAAAATATCGGACCAATATCCTTAATGAACATCCATGCAAAAATTCTCAACAATATTTTAGCAAATCGCATACAAAAATATATTAAAAAGATAGTGCACCACGATCAAGTGGGTTTTATCCCAGGGATGCAAGTTTGGTTCAACATCCAGAAATCAATAAATGTCATTCACCATATCAACAGACTAAAGGTTAAGAATCACATGATTATTTCAATAGATGCAGAAAAAGCATTCGATAAAATACAGCATCCCTTCATGCTCAAAACACTAGAGAAAATTGGGGTAGTGGGAACATTCCTTAACTTTGTAAAGGCCATCTACGCTAAACCCATGGCCAATATCATTCTAAATGGTGAAAAACTGAAAGCATTCCCCCTAAAAACTGGAACAAGGCAGGGATGCCCTCTTTCACCACTTTTATTCAATATCGTTCTTGAGACTCTAGCCAGAGCAATTAGACAAACCAAAGAAATTAAAGGGATACAAATTGGAAAAGAGGAACTCAAACTATCCCTGTTTGCTGATGACATGATTATATATTTAGAGGAACCTGGAAATTCCACCAGAAAACTCTTAGAACTCATAAGTGAATTCATTAAAGTAGCAGGTTACAAGATCAATGCTTATAAATCCAATGCATTTTTATGCATAAGTGATGAATCTTCAGAAAGAGAAATTAGGAAATCTACCCCATTCACAGTAGCATCGAAAAAAATAAAATACTTGGGAATCAATCTCACAAAAGAGGTGAAAGACCTCTACAATGAGAACTACAGAACACTAAAGAAAGAAATTAAAGAAAACCTTAGAAGATGGAAAGATCTCCCATGTTCTTGGATAGGCAGAATTAATATCGTCAAAATGGCCATACTATCAAAAGTGCTATACAGATTCAATGCAATTCCAATTAAAATCCCAATGATGTACTTTACAGAAATAGAGCAAGCAATTATCAAATTCATCTGGAAGAATAAGAAACCCAGAATAGCTAAAGCAATCGCAGTAGAAAGAACGAAGCAGGGGGTATTGCAATACCAGATCTTCAACTCTACTACAAAGCAATAGTAACAAAAACGGCATGGTATTGGTACCAAAATAGACAGGTAGATCAATGGTACAGAATAGAGGACATGGACACAAACCCAAATAAATACAATTTTCTCATACTAGACAAAGGTGCCAAAAATATGCAATGGAGAAAAGATAGCCTCTTCAACAAATGGTGCTGGGAAAATTGGAAATCCATATGCAACAGAATGAAACTAAATCCCTGTCTCTCACCCTGTACAAAACTCAACTCAAAATGGATCAAGGACCTTGGAATCAGACCAGAGACCCTGCATCTTACAGAAGAAAAAGTAGGTGCAAACCTTCAACTTGTTGGCTTAGGATCAGACTTCCTTAACAGGACTCCCATAGCGCAAGAAATAAAAGGAAGAATCAACAACTGGGATAGATTCAAACTAAAAAGCTTTCTCTCAGCAAAGGAAACTATCAGTAATGTGAAGAGAGAGCCTACAGAGTGGGAGAAAATCTTTACCACTCATACTTCAGATAGAGCACTAATTTCCAGAATCTATAAAGAACTCAAAAAACTCTACACCAAGAATACAAATAATCCAATCAACAAATGGGCTAAGGAAATGAACAGACACTTCACAGAAGAAGATGTACAAGCAATCAACAGATATATGAAAAATGTTCAACATCTCTATTAATAAGAGAAATGCAAATCAAAACTACCCTAAGATTTCATCTCACCCCAATTAGAATGGCGATTATCAAGAACATAAGCAACAATAGGTGTTGGCGAGGATGTGGGGAAAAAGGTACACTCATACATTGCTGGTGGGGTTGCAAATTAGTGCAGCCACTCTGGAAAGCAGTTGTGGAGATTCCTCAGAAAGCTTGGAATGGAACCACCATTTGACCCAGCTATACCACTCCTTGGCCTATACCCAAAGGACTTAAAATCAGCATACTACAGAGATACAGCCACATCAATGTTCATAGCTGCTCAATTCACTATAGCCAGATTGTGGAACCAACCTAGATGCCCTTCAGTTGATGAATGGATAAAGAAACTGTGGCATATGTACACAATGGAATATTACTCCACCATGAAGAATGATAAAATTATGGCATTTGCAGGCAATTGGATGAAACTGGAGGATATCATGCTAAGTGAGATCAGCCAATCTCAAAAAACTAAAGGACAAATGATCTCGCTTAGAAGCAGATGAGGACATATAAGGGGGGGTAGAAACTGTTAGCGTTAGGGTTAGGGTTAGGTTTAGGGTTAGGGATAAGGAGGGTGGTAAGAATGGAGGAAGGAAGGACTGTATAGAGGGAAAAGAGGGGTGAGAGGGGTGGGGGGAAGGGAAAAAATAACAATGAATCAAACAACATTGCCCTATGTAAATTTATGATTTTTAATTAAAATAAATAAATAAAAAAGACAGTATGACAAATCTTATTGAATTTGAACAAGACAGTTGACTGAAACAAAACATGAACATAATTTCAAGAACCTGTGGGACAAAATCTGGTATTTATATCATTGGAGTTTCCAAATGATAGGACCTAAGGGTTTGGCTGAAAAAGTACTCAGAGACATAATGGCTAACTACTTCCCAAATTTGCCAAAAGAGTAAACTCAAAAATTAAAGAAGCTGAAATGAACCCAAATAGTTATGCCAAATAAATTCACACCTAGGCACATTATAGTCAGAATTCAGAAAAATGTCTTGAGAACAGTGAAAAAGAATTGTTTTTTTACCCATAGTGGAAAAACAATTTGAATAAGATATATTTCATCAAAAACCATGCAAGCTAGTAGCAAATGGAACATTTTTTAAGTGCTCAAAAAAAATGCATCAAGTTCGAATTCAATATTTCAAACTCCTTCAGAAATGAAGAAAAAAATCAAGATATTCTAAGATCAAGGAAAACTAAGAGAACTTGTTACCAGCAGACCTATCCTTAAAATAAGAGCAAAAAAACTTTCACTAATCAGAAAGGATATCATGAAAAAAGAAAACTTGAACATCATGAAGGAAGAATGAGCAACAAAGAATCAAAACAGGAATTTTTATTGGTGAATATGACTTTTGTGCTTCTTGAATTTTCAAAAATGTATTTGATGGTTGAAGCAAATATTATAACCCTTTCTAATTGGTTCTAAATATATGTAGGAGAAATATTTAAGATACATAGGAGGGTAAAGGATCATACACTTTACTCAGACTAATAAAATGTCATAATTTATGTATGTATTATAAATGCCTTGTAAAAAGGTACAGAAAGAAATATACTTGTCAATATTATAGAAAAAAATGTAATTTGAATGTCATTCTCATAAGGCATAGGAAAATGATGAAAGAAGTGGGAAAAAAATAGAACAAATAGAAAACAAAAACAATGGCACCCTATGTTCCTTTCATATCAATAATTACTTAAATGTAAATGACCTAAATATATAAATTTTTAAAACATCAGAAAGGATTTATAAATTTGAGTTACCAGTTTGCAATTTAAAGGACATCTGGGTTATAACACATGGTAGAGTGCTTGCCTAGCATGCATGAGGCACTGGGTTCCATCCCCAGAACTGCCAAAATAAATAAATAAATAAAGCAATACACTTCAGGTATAATGATATAAGAAAGTTGAAAATAAGACATAAAAAAATAACATGCAATCTAAAATCAGCATACTACAGAGATACAGCCACATCAATGTTCATAGCTGCTCAATTCACAATAGCCAGACTATGGAACCAACCTAGATGCCCTTCAATTGACGAGTGGATAAAGAAACTGTGGTATATATACACAATGGAATATTACTCAGCCATAAAGAATGACAAAATTATGGCATTTGCAGGCAAATGGATGAAATTGGAGAATATCATGCTAAGTGAGATAAGCCAATCTCAAAAAGACAAGGGACGAATGATATCACTAATAAGTGGAGGATGACACATAATGGGGGGGAGGGAAGGGTTAGTGTTAGGGTTAGAGTTAGGGTTAGGGAGGGGGGCAAGTATGGAGGAAGAAAGTACTATATAGAGGGTAAAGAGGGGTGGGAGGGGTGGGGGGAAGGGGAAAAAATAACAGAACGAATCAAACAACATTACTGTATGTGGATTTATGATTACACAAATGGTATGCCTTTGCGCCATGTACAAACAGAGAGGCAACATGTATCCCATTTGTTTACAATAAAATAAAAAATAAAAAAATAAATAAATAACATGCAAACATCAAAAGACATCAAATGAAAGCAGAAAATTTTGCATTAATATTAAATAAAATGGATTTTAACAGAAAGAAAATCATCAGAAACAGAGAGGGGCATTATATAAAGATAGAAGGGTTAATCCACCAAGAAGACATAGCGATCCTGAGTATGCATGCATCACATAATAAACCTCCAAATTACATGAATTAAAACCTGATAGAAGTGAAAGAAGAAATAGACAAATCTACGACTATAGTTGGAGACTGAAATACCCTTCTCAATAATTTTCAGAACAAGTAGAGAGAAAACATAGATGTTATTGAAGAACTGAAAAATACCATCAGCCACCAGCATCTAGACTTCATTTTCAGAACATGTACCCAGTAAGATCAGAATGCACATTCTTTCCAAGATCCCAGAGAACACATGCCAAGATAGACCCTAGTCTGAGTCATAAAATAAACCTAAACAAATTTAAAATTAAATCTTACAAAATGTCTTCTCTGGCCATAGTGAAATCAAATGAGAAATTGGTAACTGAAAAATAACATGAAAAATCCCAAAACATTGGAAAGGAAAACACACACTTCTCCATAAATCAAAGAGGAAACCCTAGCAGATATTTAAACAGAATACACCAAACTGAATTAAAATGAAATACAGCATGTCAGTTCTGGGCCGTTGCTGAAATCATGCTGAGAAGAAAATCAATTGCCCATGCTTATATTATAGAAGAAGGGAAATTTCAAATGAGCAATCTAAGCTCCTACCTGAAGAAGCTAGCAAATTAGAACAAAATATAACTAAAGCAAGCAAAAAGAAGTGATAATAAAGGTAAGAGCAAAAATCAATGAAATTGACAACAGAAAAATAAACTTATGAAACCAAAGCTGGTTCTTTGAAAAGCATCTTGTGAAAGTGATTACTTCTCAAACATAGACAAAAAAGAAAAACTACCAATATAAGGAATGAAGCAGAAGATATCACTTCAGATGCTATAGGCATCTAAAAGATGGCAAGCCAATACTATAAACAAATCTCCAAACAAATTTGACAGCCTAGGTGAAAGGGATCAATTCCTCTGAAAGCACAAACGACAGATTGCCCATTATGAAACAGAAAATTTGGTAATCCTATAATTATTAAAAGTGAATTTATAATTTAAAAATTTCTTAGAATATGCTTATAAGACACAATGATTTCATGAGATGATTTTTCAAAATGTTTAAAGAAGAATTAACATCAATTCTACAAATTCTTTTCCAAAAAATAGGACAGAGGACATGCCAATTCAATTTTTGTCATTAGTATTCCCCAGATACCCAAACCAGAATAAAGCAGTACAAAAATGAAAACTACATGAAAATGTCTCTTATGAATATAAATGCAAAATTCCATTATAAAACATTGGCAATAGAATTCAGCAATATAAAATGATGTCTCAAACACTGTGACCAAGTGGGTTTATTCCAGGGATACAAGGCTGTTTCCGTATTTGAAAATCAATCAATATAATCTGCCATATTTACAAGTTGAAGAAGAAAAAAAATCTTATGTGATTGCATTTACTGATGCAGAAAAGGCATTTGACAAGATTCAACACCCAGTGATGATAACAAGCCTTAAAGTATCAGGGATAGAAGCAAGCTTCCTTAACTTCATAAAGAGTATCTAAAAAAATTCCTACAACTAGCATCATACTTAATATTGAAATGCAGAGTAATTTCTACATTAACTTTGGGAGCAAATAAAATAATGTTAGCTCTGACCAATCATGTTCAACTTAATACTAAAAGTTCTCACCAGTGAACTAGCAAAAGAGGGAAATGAAATGCATCTTGATCAAAAAGAAGTTAGTGAAAATGTCTCTGTTGACAGATGACATGATTGTATATGAAGAGAATTATTAGGAATCTACAAAAAATTTTCTAGAACTACAGCTAAATTAAGGTCACAGGATACATAATAGGCAATTTGAAAATCAGTTTTTCTATATTCTAGCAATGTGTTCCAAAACTCCCAAATTAAAAATACAATTTACAAGTACTCAGAAATAAATACTTGTTTGTAAATTGAACTAAGCATGTTCAGACTTTGTATATTG
Source organism: Sciurus vulgaris (assembly GCF_902686455.1). Lineage (NCBI taxonomy): Eukaryota > Metazoa > Chordata > Mammalia > Rodentia > Sciuridae > Sciurus > Sciurus vulgaris. The sequence continues at coordinate 68,030,781 of NC_136470.1, read as the reverse complement.
AAAACAAAAGAAACTCTGAGAAGAATGTAACCCTCTAGAAAATACAGTGAGTAAAAAAGGCCAATCCCAAAAGATTATATAATACATTATTCTGTTTAACATTATATTTCTACAGTGACAAAATTATAGACATGAAGAACTGACTAGAAGATTAGCAGTTGTCAGTGAATAAGGACTGTGTATATGATGTCAAAGAGGGGTGAGTGTGATTATAAAGTGAAGCATAGTAGGGTGATTCTTGTGATGGAACTGTTTTCTCTCTGGACTATCCTGACTATGTCAAAATCCTGGTTACTATATAGTATTGTACTATTGTTTTGAAAAATGCTACCATTGTGTGCAGATGTATATGTAGATAGATACAGATATACACACACACACCCTAAAAGGCAGAGACTTTCCAAAGAATAATTAATAATGATATTTATTTGGGAATAGTAATAGGAATATATGTATATAGTGGACTCAGTATATTCTAAGAGGATGAGACAAAAGGAAGTCATTAAAAACAAAAATTAGGAGGATTACATAAAATAATTGAAAGCAATAATCCTTGGCTACAAGGATCAATAACAGGAGAGGCATCAGTCACAGTTGAATAGATAGTTGCTGGGCAGCTGTCCTTACTGAAGTGGTTTTTGTTTTCAGATTGTGTCCTTTGTGTAAGGCTTTGGTTCTGGTAGACTTTTGTGGTAGATACTATCAGTTAATCATGCATGAGAACTCTTCCTTCATCCTATCTTGGCTTTATTTATTTATTTTTGTTAGGATTGATAAAAGTAACACCAATTTGATTCTGATAATTTTCATAATACTCTCTTTAAATCAAGATTATTTTTTCCTAAAACATCATCGATCAATCGTTTTGTAGTTTGGGTTTGATTGTTCTGTATTGCTGGGATGGATCTGTTCTGTTTGTTGGTCTGATCTGTTCCCATATATAGGGGAAAGTAACTGGTGACTAGTAGTCAGTGTCAAAACCCTTTGAACTGCATTTCAGCAACAAGAAGGTTTAGAAGGAGTGAGTGCAGGGCTAAATTTACCTGGAGTTCATTGTTAAGTTCAAGTCTTTCAGGTCTGTGGGCAATAGCTATTATCTCTAAGTGCCCGGAAAATATTATTTTGTTGGGAGTTGTATTTCTGCAGATTTTAAGCAGCAATGAGTACAAAATTTAAAAAAACGAAAATGCAAAAGAAAACCAACAAGAGCATAACAAATTCAGTTTATATAGTAGTTTTAAACTGAGAACCTATCTAGGCTTCAAGGTACTAAGCAATTGAATAAATCAAATGACCCAAGGGAACTAGGTGAGACCTGTTGAAGTCATTGAGCCTGTTCTCTTATTTTATGTAACTGGGTCTCAGTTTCCCCAGAGGGAGCAATCCAGATACAGAATATAGTGATAGGCAATAGCTTAGACATTTTCTTATTTAACCAATAAATAAGCTATAGCAATATTATCATTTAGTATCTCATGACGAGGTTGATTTAAGACAGTTATAAATAGGGACCACCTGCATAATATGAACCAAAAATTGTGTTGGGGATGCTGTCAAATTTACCTGCAAAGTGTACTAAAGCATCCCTTAGTGCAGTTCTGTCAGTTTATCCACAGCACTCATTGATTATAAAATTTAACTGCACCATTATCCTGCCTCGTGATGTGGCAGGAGTACACAAGAAAAACATTGACAGGTAAAAAGCTCATTATGATATGGACACTTGTTTTGACACAGATTCTCTTTGTGGTTTTTATCTTGAATGTCTCTGGTTATAGCATCAGGCAGTTTGATGAACTTCCTATATAGCCCACATATCAAGCCTAAGGTTTGTCCGTTGAAATTTACATAAAATCAGTCAGTTGCAATATATAGAGCTTTAGGAGGAATGGTTTCTTTGTCATTTGTCATTCTAATAAAGAAAATAGGATTGTAGGGCCCTAGAACAGCCCTTATAGGGTCTAGTCCAGCTTATAGGTGAAAATGAAAGTCAGGGAAGTGAACAAAGCCATTATCCAACAGTAGATGCAATATTGCTTTTATTTAAATACATATTTTTTTTCTCTCTACAGTCATAATTTTATCAAATATAACTAAGGAAAAAACAATTTGTGTCATGAATTAAGTTTTTTCATATTTGACTTGACTATTTATATAAATACAACAAGAGTGATTGGACATAAAGAAATAACAGATTTAGAAAGCCCTCGAAGCCAAACCAAGGTTGATTTTAGATTTTTACCTACTGTACCTAAAAGCTTGAGAGCTCAGGACCTGCCAGGAAGTGACATATTTCACTCACTATTTTACTGGGAATCCTTGAAGCCAAGTGTTATGTTCACATTTCCAAATATGCCAAACTTTTTGATTGTATCCTATTCTAAAGACAATAGATTTTTACTGAACTTGTGAAAATAATCACAATACCATTAGAAACTCTACAAAACAAAACATTTAATAAAGAGTCAACAGTATTTTAAATAAAATACATAAAATCATTTAGATGGTTTCAGTCTTGTGAAATTAATTCTTGCTCTGTTTGATCTTCATTGACAGTTTATGAACTCAACCAATTTCTTCATTGAAGTTTGAGAAATTTTTATTTAATCCTTTCATCTTAACATTATCAGAAATCTGTATGCAAGAATATCTGTTAGAATCTTTTCCCTGAACATGATTATAAATGCTTTCATAAAAGAATCAAAATGGATGGTGAAAGACTTCTGTCTTGGTTAAAATTCTTATGAAGAGTACAGACATCAACAAAAAAATTCAGTTTTTTTTTTGTTTTGTGCATACAGAATTTTAACAATCATGACTGAGCTTCATATCAGGACCTTTCATGGAATGGTAACACGAATTTGGACAAAGTATTTTATTTTGATAAGTATAGCTCGGTTTGTTTTTAATATTGGCAGAATACCTTTTATACAAATGATATAAACAACTATATTTTTTTTAATTAGCTTTCACAAAACTTATATTGTTTGACTTGTGACCAGGGTTTCCCTCGTTTCATGGAAATTGTCTTGTGCCTGGCAGACACCCCTGTCCATGAGGAGGTAATCTTCATAAGGCAGACACTATCCGTCAAGATTAACTTCCCTAATAGATGGTGGTGGCATCCTAGTGTGTTTTAATTGGATGTTCAGTGTCCACCATTTTAAATGTTTATTTTAACTCTTGTGTGATTTTCAGTGAAAAAAAAAAAAAGTAAATGAGCTAAATTATATATAGAGAGAGGCACAGAACCAAATAAAATCAAACCCAAATAAAATCAGAATAAAGTACCCCATAAATTTTAAATTAAGCATGCTGATCAATGAAAATACTAAACCAGGTACCCAGAACCCCAAGAGAATTTATGAGAAGATATATGATGTCCTCACAGAATATAAGTTCTATGAAAACATGAATGTTCCAAAGGACATGGGCCTTATTCCAGAAAGTACATGTCAGAAAAGTAAAAAGTCTTTTTCTAGTCCTCAAAAGATCAAGAGATCTTGAGGACTTGATTATTCAAATAAGATTCCAAATAAAGTGAGTAGGGATCCTCTACCAAGAAGAGGAGAACTGGATGCGAGAAGACTCTCTAGGAGACAAAAAATCATGCTATGAAAACAGATCACAAAAAATTCAATCCAGGTACTGAAGTTGGTTTTAAAAGTCATTGTTTCCTATCTAAGGTGACCATTCTTCAGATCCCACTTCTAACACCAGAGATATCAACCTAAATAAGAGGGAAATTCTCCAAAGAATGATGATTTTTATTTTGTAATAGCTGAGCATTACAATGGGAATATACATGTGTTATGGTTTGTATGTGGTGTCCCCCAAAAGCTCACATGTGACATAGTGCAAGAAGGTTCAGAGGACAAAGGATTGGGTTGTGAAAGTCTTAAGCCAATCAATGAACTAATCCCTAATGGGATTAACTGAGTGATAACTGGAGGCAGGTGGGCTGTGGCTGGAGGAAATGGTTCATTGGGGTCTTGGCTATGGGGTATATATTTTGTATCTGGAGAGCAGAGTCTCTCACTCTGCTTCCTGACCATCATGGGAGATGTTCTCTCTGCCACATTCCTCTGCCATGATGTTCTGCCTCACCTTGAGCCCTGAGGTATGGAGCTGGCTTTCGTGGACTAAGACCTCTGAAAGCATGAACCCTCAAATAAACTTTTCCTCCTCTACAGTTGTTCTGGTTGGGTCCTTTAGTCACAGTAGCACAAAAGCTGACTAAAAAGAAATTGGTACCAGAAATATGATCATTGTTGTGACTAACCTGACCATGTGGTTCCAAAACTTTGTGAGCTTTTTGGAATTGGTGGGGGGGATTTTGAGATGTGTAGTAGTGCAAGCTGAAAATGCTTTAGATTGTTGTAAACAGAGATTAATGGCTTAATGTGGGGGAGCTCAGAAGACCAGAATGCCAATAGGACCATGGTCAATGAAGTCTGGGCTCAAGAGGGTTCAGAAAAGGACATCTGTATGGGAATTTTGAGTGGAGGCCCATTCATGTTATGTTATGACTGAGGAACTGTCTGCATTTTGCCCACATTCTGAGCTTTTTCTGTGAGACTTTTTTTTAAATTTATTTTTATTGTAAACAAATGGGATACATGTTGTTTTTCTGTTTGTACATGAGACTGATTTTAAAAGTGATGAACTTCTTAATCTGGCAGAAGTATCTAGGCATCATAGCATTCAGGGAGTGTCATGGATATTGCTGGCTGCTTTTAGCCAAATTTATTGTGATAACCAGGAGCAAAAAGCAAAGTAGAAATATTTGTAAAACTTGGATTTGAAAGGTAGGAGTAAAACTGGGTCTAACAAAGTTGCAGTTGTTAACAACACTACTACCACTAAAGAAATGCTGAAGACTTTGCCCAGAGACAATAAAGAAAGATGGCTTGAGGGTATCTCAGAAGCTGGCAAGACCACACCCATCTCAAGTTCAAGGGAGTAAAGGTGAAAATTCTTCTGAGAAGAGACTAGTGAAGTACCCTTCTTGCACAAGGGGGCCTAGGAAGTTTTTACAACATGCTCAGCCACCCAGATACTCAGAGGCTGCTCCAGCAAGGGTCCATAGAAACTTGGCTACTGCTCAAGATGGTGACAGATGTTGGGGTCAACCACATGGTGCTGGTTCTGCAGGAATGCAGGATTCTGGATTTAGGGGTTCATAGAACTTCCACCAAGATTTCAAAGGAAGGCATGGGAGGCTATGCAAAGTGCAGCAGGGCAGGAGTCCCTGTGGGCACCCCCTGAGAAGTCAAAGTGTAGAGATGTGAGGAAGAAGCTGAAGTTACATTTGAGACCCCTGAGATTAAGAAATGCCAGTAACATTGGACATCATTCTAGGAAAGCTGCAGGAATGAAGCAGAGAGAAGTCAACAGGAAAGCCACTTGGGCTGCAACCAACAAGGTTACAGGGGCAGAGCTACACAAGCCCTTTGGAGAGAACATCACTATGCCATATGCCCCAGATGCCAGACATGGAGCTACAGGACCTGTTTGCCCAGCTTGTCTTGCTCTGCTCCTATTTTTATAAATGAAAATATTTACTCAGTACCTTTATATGTTGGATATTTGTAAATTGTTTTTAATTTTACAGGAGCTCACAATGCAGAATTGCCTTAAACCTAAGAGAAGACTTTGGATTTGACATCTAAGCAATCTCAGAACTGTTGAGACTATGGGAACTCTTGAGAATGGACTACATGTATTTTGAATTGTCAGATGAGTTGTGCTTTTGGGGTCCAGGGGCAGAATGTTATGGTTTGTATGTGATACCCCCTAAAAAGCTCACATGTAATATAGTCCAAGAAGGTTCAGAGGACAAAGGATTTGGTTGTGAAAGTCTTAAATCAATCAATGAACTAATCCCTGATGGGATTAACTGAGTGATAACTGGAGGCAGGTGGGGTGTGACTGGAGGAAATGGCTCATTGGAGCCATGGCTATGGGTATATATTTTGTATCTGGAGCTGGCCTTCTGTGGACTAAGACCTCTGAAAGCATGATCCCTCAAATAAATTTTCCTCTTCTACAGTTGTTCTGGTTGGATCCTTTAGTCACAGAAGCAAAAAAGGTGACTAAAACAACATGCCATAGTAAATTATAAGCATCACAGATGATGAAGTAAAGGGAAGCTTTCTTAAAGCACACATAAGGAGGATTACATAAGATATTTTGAATAATCCTTGGTGCCAAATGTTAATAGCAAGAGTAGCATCAGTTCAAGGTTCAAAAGATAGTTGCTGGGCAAATATCCTGGTACAAATATTTTTATAAGCTTGTACAAGTATTTTTTATAACCTTTGTGGAAGGTTATAGTGAAAGTTACTATCAGATAATTGACTATGAAATACTTCCTTCATAACCACCAACTTTATTTTTTGTTAGTATTGACACAAGTAACTCCATTTTAATTCCATCAACACTGCTGATAGTAATGCCAAGTAAACAAATATTTTACACATAATTATCAAAATATAAAAAAATTGTAATACAAATGTGATAGCTATAAATACACTGTGACAGGATCTACAAATGGGTTGATTGATACTTAAAAATTCACCAAAATAGAAAAGAGTAATTACATATTGAAAATATGTAGCATCTGAAGTAATGTAGTATGAAAACATCTGTGATTCTATGAAGGATGACATCACAGGTAATTTTAATTTACTATAGATTGTTGGATATATTCATAATTGAGGGAAATACTAAATTCAGCTAAAGCTTACTGACAACACTGGTTTTTTCTCCAATCAAGTTCACAGATTTCCTGTTTAAAACCCCTGTGCATAAGTGTTTGATAAGTTGTGAAACTGCCTGTATGAACTGTTGGTGTATTTGAAGGGTTATCATCAGAGATCAAATTCAGTTGTCCCTGTCCTTCTCTAAAATTTTGATTGATAAGCAATTTGCTTACATTTTTCACATTTTATTTCCACTGAGCTATAAAATTATTATGCCTCAGTGACTTTCTCTAGTTTCAAGACATTTCTTCAATCTTGGTTACTCTGTTGAAAGTGGAGTACATTTTCTAGAATGATGGCAGGAGCCCCATGTACGATGTTTTCATCCCCAGGAACAATGGAGACTTATTTCCATTTTACTGTGTCTAGGTAGATAGTTATATTAATGGATTTTAAAAGTAACAGAAAAAAGGCTGTCAACATCAGTACTATGAAGAGTAATTTGGTTTTGAGTATTGTTTTTGCTTTCACTGCTGTTACAACTGCTGTTGTTGATAATAATGATTATTATTAATCATAAAGTGACATATTTAAGAGGCAATGGGAAATCTAAACAGAAGAGGTTGAACATACTTTTTTTATTGTAAACAAATGGGATACATGTTGTTTCTCTGTTTGTACACGGAGTCAAGGCATACCATGTGTGAAATCATAAATTTACATAGGGTAATGTTGTTTGATTCATTCTGTTATTTTTTCCCTTCCCCCCCACTCCTCCCACCCCTCTTTTCCATCTATACAGTCCTTCCTTCCTCCATTCTTACCACCCTCCTTATCCCTAACCCTAAACCTAACCCTAACCCTAACGCTAACCCCTATCACCCCCATTATATGTCCTCATCCGCTTATCAGCGAGATCATTTGTCCTTTAGTTCTTTGAGATTGGCTTATCTCACTTAGCATGATATTCTCCAATTTCATCCAATTGCCTACAAATGCCATAATTTTATCATTCTTCATGGTGGAGTAATATTCCATTGTATATATATGCCACAGTTTCTTTATCCATTCATCAACTGAAGGGTATCTAGGTTGGTTCCACAATCTGGCTATAGTGAATTGAGCAGCCATGAACATTGATGTGGCTGTATCTCTGTAGTATGCTGATTTTAAGTCCTTTGGGTATAGGCCAAGGAGTGGGATAGCTGGGTCAAATGGTGGTTACCTTCCAAGCTTTCTGAGGAATCTCCATACTGCTTTCCAGAGTGGCTGCACTAATTTGCAACTCCACCAGCAATGTATGAGTGTACCTTTTTCCCCACATCCTCGCCAACACCTATTGTTGCTGGTGTTCTTGATAATCGCCATTCTAATTGGGGTGAGATGGAATCTTAGGGTAGTTTTGTGACCATACATTTATAATATAGTAGAAAGGTCATGGACATAGAAATCAGAAGACTGAGTTCATATTCTATATCCTTCTCCACTAACATGTGGTGGGACTTTGGGAAATTTGTCAATTCCCCAAGGCAAATATTCTCACAGATAAAATGGAAAGGAGAATTCTCCAGTCTTGCTAGCTCTAACTTTCTCTAATTCTAAAGTTTATATTTTACTACTAGAAATATCACAATAACATTTTCAGTATTTCACATCTGTAGCAATCCTTTTTGTCCTTTTGAGTTCATAAACATTACGTCAAAAACTCATTTTCTTTTAGGATCTGGAACTAATTTTTCTCTTAAGGCTTTGGAAGGTCTATTTTCAAAAGGTTCCGACTCTACCTATCAAATATTACATTGATCTTTTGGGAAATGATAGCATCAATATCATTTTCAACACCATTATAATGGACTTATTTCCCCCCACTATTTTTGTCCATAGATGAGCATTAGCTGAGTGCTTACCCTGATTATCAGCTGGTGTTCAATAGATAGCTATGACTTGTTAGGAAGAGTGTGAATATAAAGATTTCTTCTGTGAGTGTGTGCATATGTGTATGTGTGCCTTTTAAGTTTTCTTATTGATCCACGTGGTGGACGCGGCAACATTTGTGTGTGGAGATTCTCTAGTGTGGTTAAAAGGATAGTGTTTTGCATATGATACCAGGTGCGTGTTTTAGTACACTGTTTCCAAAGCATTTTCTAATTACATAAGTATTCAAACAGGAATGGTCAAATTTTAGAAGCAGTAACAGATGGAAAAACCAAATCACAGAACTTCAGAACCCAGAGGTGGCATTGCTACCACACATTTTCAGCTGGATTAGCTATTTTGTCTCATTTTCAGCCTGTGTGTTTCACACCGTTGGAGAGACTTTCTGTTTGGAGGAAATCTGAAGCAGTGGGAAACCCTTTCCTCACTCAGAGTCTTTCTGACCCATGCTCCCTTGTTTGTTCTCCTCCTATCTTATTAATGCAGCTGTGAGTACATTTCCAGAACTCTTCACCTGACACAGTGATGAGGGATCAGGTGCCAGGTAGGGTAATCAATCTGGAGGGCTTTTAGCAGCGCATCCTGCCACTGTTTGACAGCATGTCTCCGTCAAGGAGACTGTCTTCCTTAGATCGATAAATCAATCAGTTCTTTTTACATCTTATGAAGCACTCCTCACGCCCCGTGTCACTCATGCTACACCACACACAAATGGAGAATCAGAGTCGAGGTTGGCCCAAACCGTCCCCATTCACATTCTATCCTATAATCACATATCCTTCCCCAAAATCAATTCCTGGCACAGTGGTAATGGATCAAAGTCCAGTTCTTCATTCTTCTGAACTGAAGAGTAAATCTGTCTAAAGAGCTGGATGTTTTATTGTGTTAAAACCAAATAAATCACATTTGTAATTCAAAGGAGACTAATTGCAAGGTTTACAATTAGAATTATTCAAAGAAGATGGCAAAGGTTTTATTTTTAAAATGGTAGATTTCCTGATACTACTTGAAGAATCATAGAACTGTCTGAGGGCATCAGGGTTGTGAAGGGGCTCAGAGACCCCCTAATGGATCTAGACCAGGTGTTTACATTTGGGCACCAAGTAGTCTCTAGCTGTCTTATTGGCAGGGGGATGGGACGAGGGGTGCTGGTCACCCAAAGAGCCTTTGCATTTGTTTAATATGCTGAGTTTGGACCATTGATATTATGGATTTTACTGCTTTGGGGAAAAAATAAAAATCAATCATTTAAATAACAGTTGGTGTCCTCATATTACGACTGTAAGTCTGAAACCCAGCTATATTAACTGGTGTCTCCAAGACCACACACTGGTAAGTGGCCAGCCTGAGATGCAAACCCCTTCCCCAAGTAAGTCAACTATGCTGAATCCCCGGTAGAAAGTGAGTTTGGACTGTACAGAATTTTCCTAAGCTGGCATGATTTTCCTGTCTGAGCACGTGAGGGGACATCAGAGGCAGTGCTGCTAACAGTTCCAAGTGTGGGGTCTGGTATGTTGGGAGGAGGTTTTGTCTGGCATTTATTGTTATTTTATATCAGGTCATTCCCATTTTTCCATTAGTGGAAGGAAATGTAACTATTGAGTAAAAGTTTGAGTTTCGAGGCTAGATGCTACAGAAATGGAGCCTGTTGCTCCCACTACCTTGTCAGCTTTCTAAAAAGGCAGGAAAACTCAATCCGAATGCTAATGTACAAATCTGCCTCATCCTTGCTCTGTAACCTTGGGTAAATGATTTAAACTTGCTGGATGTCGGCTTCTTCATCTAGCAGGCTGTGAGGACTAACACTGTGCATAAAGCTAGCCCAGCGCCACCCACGGCAGGCTCTAAGTAGAGTTTAGTATCTCTTCCCTGACCCCCTTGGCCTGTGAGTGCTGCTTGTTCTTGACAGCTCCAATTTGATGTTTGATGCTAAGGGTTTAGTATGGGTCTCACTTTTCTTGGGCTCTAAAACTCCCAAGTTTCAAATTAGCAATAAAAAAGAAAACATAAACACCATTTTCTTTTCCATCACCTGCAATTAACGTCATCCTTTCTCATAAGGACTCATGCGGCTTCAGGCTTTCACTGAGATCAGCAAGAGATAGCCAGTGCATGGGAGGACTCCAGGTTGGGTGTAATTAATTAGGCTATGGATGCACAGTTGTGGCCTGGGAGCTGTTCTTCATTAATAGTTAGGCACCTCTGAAAGAGCTGTGAGTACTTCATAACCACAGGGACCCAGAACTCATCTTAGTCTACTTCCTTTGAAAAAGTAAGAGAGGTATTACATGCTAAAATTTAGCATATTTGTTTAAAAAATGGATTTGAAACTAACTTTTTTTGGGCAGTTTCTCAACATCCTTTGTAATACGTGGTGGTATATCATGAAGATTAAAAAAAAAAAAGAACATAAAGAGGGAAGCAGTCTAACTAGACCTCTGAATCTGTGCTAGATGGAGGGATAATTTGTAGCTTGCATGTTTGAAGAGGGCAGAGGGAAGTTGACATTCATCCCCTCTTTTTATGGACGAAAGTAGATCAGGACTAAAATCAAGATCAAGGCCTGTGATTATTTGGCCGATAACTTGTGGGAAGATAAGGACAGAGTTATTACTGGGAAGAGCCAACCTTGGGCAATAAGGAATTTTGGAGATCATCTGAATCTCTGCTCTTTCTTTCTCCCCCACGGCTTACCTAGAAAGGACTGAAGGTGACATCTTCATTACTAATAATTAGGGGCAGAATTGGAACTAGACCCCAGTTCCTCTGATTATTAGCCAAGGGATCTTTTCAATGTACTGTATCATCTCTCTAAGCAGACATTTGTCCCCAGAGCCATTAGGGTTATCCAAACCCATATTGTGGTGACAGTCTGCTGGAATGAGCATCTAAACTGATAATGATAGTTCATTTCATATGGGCCATAAAGTAGCAATAACTGTCTTTAGCTTCTTTGTTGAAGCCAGACCTATAATCTCAAGATAAATAGCTCTGCATGCTTTTACCAATCTCCTGGGCAAGCCAGCCTCCCTTGTTCCTCCACTCAGGAGCAACATATGCTTAATTTTCAGACTAATGAAATTATTTCAAGGAGATAAATACATATGATATATTTAGTCAATTGTTATTAAGTGGCTCCTTACAATCCTGATGTTGTTACAAATCTGCTTGCTTATGTTTTCATTTCTTAATTGTACTTCCTCTCTGAATTGCACATGGTTAACACATTTGTATCAGATTTCATTGTATTCCCCCTTGAATTCTACAACTGCCAAACAAATTATTTTATCAACTATCCAAAGACTTTTTTTAAAAAAGTAAATGATGTAAGTTCATATGCCCAATTCCTCTGTAGTTACAAGCAGGGACATCACAGCAGATGCTCAGAATGCTTTGAGAAATACAATATCAGAACAATGTAAGACACATGTATGAAACATTTCATCTAATTATGTTAAATGTAGGCTAAAGAATTTGGTTATAACATCTTCAGCCACTTCTATGAGGTACCTTTAGCTAAATTTCTCACTACATCCTTACTTAAATTGCTTTGTTTTTTCCATCCTAATGTAGTCTTGAAAGTCACCTAAATATTCCACTTCTTAAAATAATGACAACCTTTATTTTCCTATAAAATCTTGAATATATTGATGTATGTTTTGTGGAAATATCACATCTCACATGACTTTCCTTTGTGTTATAAAAGTAGGTTTTTGCTGTAAGAATCCAGTCTTACAATGCTTGCAGAGTGCAAGGTCTTTTATTTTTCCTTTGGTTAAAAACTAGCACATTTATAGGATGTTTATTTTTTAAGGCAAACAACATGAATCCTTCCTTCAAACAGTGTCCTATGGAATGAAAAAGACAACTGCAACAAAAATGAAATTGTTTTAAAAATATTGCAAGATAATGTTACATATAAATGCTAACAAGAATAGTTTGGATAAATTCTGCTGAAGAACATTAAATAAATTTGTGAAAATTGAAATGGAAACATTTAATCAGGGACTTTGGCTGAGTTGTTAGATGAGTCAGACTGGCATAGAGGAGTAGAGCGTATTTCACTTCCCAAATGCTTTTCTCCAGCAGAATGATACTTCACCAGTATGGGCATTAAAAAAGGCCATGCGGTTCTCTCTGGACACTTAAAGGTGTATCATTTCTAGGAGGAAACGCTAAGGGTCCATGTATGCTTCATTTTGATCACTTAGCTTCTGCCACACAACTAGCAATATTCCAGATTAAGGCTACTTTGTGGAATAGAACTAGAGCCAAACCATGATAGGCTTGTAGCAAGGAAAGAAAGAAATGTTTGTGTAGGGCATTTGTACCTGCAGATCATCTGTTATTGCAATAGAACATATTCTATCCTGAGTGAAATAAGTAGCAATAGGTGCTCAAGGTGGGGAGAGGCAGGGAATGGGAACTAAGAAACCAGCATAGGGTTGAGTAGAGTGAGTAGACCAGTATGACTTTATGGAGAGTGGTTATTTAAAAATAAAGGTAAATAAAATTTAACAGTGAAAATTGAACTAGAGATAGCAAATTTTTAGACCAAGTTCAAATTGCGTAGAATTAATGTGACATATTTTTCTTCTTTACATTTCCATCCCCTAGAATATGGTAGCTATTCATCAATGTCCTATTTAATTATAGAAAGAATTCAACTGACATCGTGAACTGTAGTGAGATTTTAGTTCGTACAGGACCATGAGGAGAAAAAAAGGCAAAACCATGACTTCTAATTGTGACCTAAGGGGAAGCTTGGGAACAATTTATACAAGGACCATCATAGGTTACAAATAATAGAAGTTGGTAGGTGAATATGCTAGAATTCTCATTTGGAAAACAGTTTTTAAGTATTATTGTGCTGCTTTGACCACCAACTATCCAGTGTCTACTGACAATATTTCTACTTATGCAGAATGATTTACAATTTCTAGGTAAAAATAGCAAATGTAGGTATACTGGATATGGTGAAGACTTGTCTCTGTTATAGAATTTAAAGAGTTATCGAGAGTATTAAAAAGATAATCCTATTCAAATTATAATATCCCCTTGAATGATGTTCACCATCTGGACAATCTGTCAGTCTTCAGTGCCTGGCTGAATGGCTCTCAGCTACTGTCCCTGTTCATTGTGGTTTGTGGTCCCTTCTGCTGGTTAAAGCATGTTGAAAACACAAAGTTCAGTTTTCTTAGATCTATAGTTCTTAAAATTTGTAGATGTAAAAATTCCAGATAATATTGGCACAAACATAACTAGGTGTCTGTTCAAACTATCATTGAACATAATACACTCCAAGACACTAGTTTTGGCCTATATGAGATCTGAGAACACACAAGAACAATTTCCTTTATGTCTAAAACAGTATTCCTTATTAAGAAGATATTAGACCCAGGGACTTATAACGTTACTCTGAACTCAGCATCTGCTTCATCTCATACTATGTCATGCTGGTCATGTCAAAAATAAATTAATTCAATTCAAAATTCCATTCAGTGGCCATTAGCTAAGTTACACTGAACTCCACGAAGAGCAAGAAGAAATGCCACTCCAGGTTCACACACTGCCTCTCCACAGAGCATTGACATCAAACAGCTGAGCAGGCTTCTGCTTGTCTGTGCTTACCTGCTATTACTGCTATTGATTCCTTCTTCCCTGCATTATTTTCCCCTGTGCAAAAACGGGAGGAACAAATGCACTGAGCTCCTCAGCAAAGAAAACTGTTTTATTAATGTTGCATGTTATACAGACACAGGTCTCTATGTCTACATGTAGGGATAGGGGGTCGAGGATGATGTATACTGTACAAACTGGCCTCAAGCACTGAAAACAACTGCTTTTGGTCTGCACCTGGAACATCTGCAGAATGATTCCTGAGAGTCCTAGTAAAAAGGTCACGTGTCCGAGAGTGGAAACCCTGAGGCTGATTGGCTGGATAATCAGATGAGATGCAGAAACTTGGCTTAGAAATTCTCCCTTCAGACTTGAGATATTATGTCAGTGTGTACTCTCTTAGATTTCTGGCAGCCTGCCGTTTAATAGCAGCAATTTAGAGTTGTTTCTTTTTTTTATTTATTTATTTATTTTTTTTTTTGCTTTGCTTTGTGCTGACCCATTCAGAGAATAAAATGGGCACTCATGATATTCAGGGAAATGCATCTGGGCCTCCAAACAGCTCTCTAGAGGCTCTGGAAGCACCCATACACCATGCTTGCATCATGTGCACAGCTGCAAAAAAGGACACCTCTTCCCCTCTTGAACTCTTATGTCCCTCTCCTGCCTTTACCCTAGAAAATAAAACATTAGCACCACATTGAAAGAATGAGAGACTAGGGTTGGGGAGATAGCTCAGTTGGTAGAGTGCTTGCCTTGTAAGCACAAGGCCCTGGGTTCCATCCTCAGCACGAAAAAAAAAAAAAAAAAAAAAAAAGAAGAATGAGAGAGCAAGAGAAACACATTTCAGATCTGCATATCCTAAACCTGTTGTTTTATCTCTCATGTTCTGTGATGTCGTGTTTGTTTTTTATATGTAGAGTCCATTGTGTACTGTCCAGTAAGGAAGGAAAACAAAATAGTGCTCTCTAGCACCCATAGTACACTTAAAATCAGACAAATTAGTTGTAGTTTTAGGTTCCCCACTCAACAATAATGGGACCTCGCATAAATTGTCTATTTTTGATTGCTTAGTTGTAAAATTCTACCACATAAATAAAGGATAACTGTAAAAGTCATCGGCACATACAGTTTGGCCTTGTGTGTGTATATATGTAGGGGTGAAGCAGAGAATATAAACCATCTTTTTGCACCAAAAGAAAACTATAGCAGCTGTACCATGAACATTGCAGACTGATTGGATATTCATGTGAAGCTATATGCAGGTGCCCCTCTGGTGCCAGACACACAGTAGGTGCTTAAAAATACTGATCTTCTTCCTTTCCTTTTCTTTACTTTTTTAAATCTGCCATAACAGCATTTGTATCTCCCAAAAGTCACTTTGTTTAATCAACATTTTTTCCATTCACCCCAAGAAAAACATATGAGGGTTCACAGTATATTTTCAAGCAGACTGTATTGCCTTTTCAGATGAAAAAAACCTTAATCCTTTAAAGAGAAAGCAATGATGACTTTTAGTTTAATTTTGTATTATCACTGAGCATAATCCTGACAACCCAAAATGTAGCTAAAAACATGCTGGTAAGTACGTAAAAGATAGAATTTTATTGAGATGACAAGTGAGTGGACTGGGGAGAGGGAAGATGATGATAAAACTTAGTAGGTAATTCAGTTTCTAAAAAAATGTTTCTCCTCTAAGAAGTAGAAACTATGATATATAATATGAATATTTTTGAAACTCTCTAGTGAGAATGCCGTAATGTCGGAGAAGTAGGGTAACATAGAGCAGTGGTTTTTTTAAAGTGTGGTCCCAAGCCAGCAGCATCTGTATCCTCTGGGAATGTACACATTCTCAGACCCCATCCCAGACCCACTAAATCAGAAATTCAAGGGCTGGGCCAACGCTCTATGTTAACAAAGACTTGATGTGTTTCTGATGTAACTTAAAAAAAAAAAAAAAAAAAAAACTCAGAACCACTGGTGTAAAACAATATGGGTTTGACCCTTACTCAACCCAGTTGAGTCATTTCAGGGATCTCTTTCTCTTCAGTAAATGAGAAATTTGAGATATTTAAGCTGTTATCATTGCAGTGCTCTAGGATTCTCTATAACATATGTATAGTTCATAGGCAATGAACAGATTCTTCCAGTTCTGGAAAATATCTTTGGAGCATCACTGTGCAAAATGATCTGGACTTCAACAGATCATTACAAGATCCTATGCCACAAATTGAATCTGGTGTATGCTAGTAGATTCTCAGTGATGTATTCCTAAGGATACCAGATAGTTAACCCCCAAAACTAGTTCGATTACCAATGAATTAGGAACTGCCTCTTTATTTACATGTTAGGACATACTTGCAAGTTTTTAGCTACCAGGAAGGTTACAGAAAGGAGAATAGAAAGGAAATTGATCCACAGGCAAATCATTGCTGTGCATCAAAAACCTCTTTTAGTTCCTCCAGGGAAACTCTATCCATGACCCTTGGAAAGCTGGTAACAACCAGAAAGCTTTAAACTTCCTGGAGCTTAAGGAAAGTGTATTTAGTTGTGACTTAGTGCTTAGGTTTATGAATTTTCACCTTTTGGGGAGAAGGAATATTTTTGTGGGCAGTGTGAGTTGAAGGAAGGAGGAGTGATGGGGAGGGCTTGTTTGCTTATAGTTTCAATTACAGGATTAGAGGAGAGGAAGAAGGGGAAGGCAGGAGAGCGGCAGAAAAACAGTATGGGTACAGGTGGATTGGAACTCACAGGATGAAGACCAACTTGTGAAATAGAAGTCAGGGAGAGGAATTACAGGGGATCTAGCATGTCCCACATCTGAATGCAGCAGGTAGTGGTCACTGAGTGGTACATCTGTAGAGCACAACTGTGTAGGGTAAATGAAATACTGAAAATTTTCCCTTCTTTATTTGAAAAGCCTCAGGCTTAACTCTGGAATCACTATAATAGAAATTTGGTTTTATAAAATTAGAGCCATATTCATAAAAGAAGAATCTGTGTACCTTGAGTTTGTATCATTCAAGTCAGTTATGAAGGTGATAATTATTATAGTATGGTGATTATTAAGTCATTAATCACTGCACCTAATTTTTAGGTTCCAAATATGTGCCAGATCTTGTGCCAAGAGCCCTGCAAAATGGGCAATATTTACTTCAGTTTAGAAATAAAGAAATGGAGGATCAGGATAATTAAACCATTGGCCAGAAAAAACTATAGTCAGGTTTCAACACACGTGGCTCCACAGTTTAAGATTCTTGCAGGTACAGCATACCACTTCATTTAAAGAAAAGGCACTTCCTGAATTAAAATATAATGGTTTATACTCACTTTTATTGTTATTGTTCTATAACAGAACATGGGAATAAAAGGATACATAACAAGCACATGGGTTTCAGCTGAATGAATTGAGTAAAAGTGTAGTAGTGCCATTAAGTAACATTTTTAGAAACTTTATTTCAATGAAAGAGCTCCTTAATTGAGGCAAATTCAAATCAGCATAGTCATTGTGATACAGTGGTTTGACTCTATTAGTCTCTTACATGTAATTAGTGTTTTTAAGACCTTCGCCTATCTTCTACTAAACAGACATTATTCAAGGCATCTGATCCCACACCCAGTATATTTATACTCTCTACAATCCTGGATTTCCCCCCCCCCTATAATTCATCCTATCCACCATGGGCTAGAGCAATCACTCCAAACATACAGTTTAACCAACTCAATTTTGCAAATGCTGAGCATTTATTCTGTGTGACTGCCTAGTCTGCATATCTTCAGACACAGCATATATTTTCTCTACCATGAAAAGTAAACTCTGTTTTACTACCAAAGTTGACCCACACTTTCAACTAAGTTTGCCCTTTCCTACCACACTGTCCCCAGCATGTATCTTTCACTCCAATCAAGCTGGCTTGCTCTATGCATATTTAAGACATATATAACTCTATCCTCCCTATCCTTAAAATTTGTGCATATGCCAAGGTGGGACCAGTGTCTAATTTTGGGTAGAGTTTTAGACACAGTTCCTAATTTATTCTTTCATGATTGTTAGAGATCATAACTCTACCTAAATTCAGATAATATCATTTATAGTAAATACTGTCATCTTTTGCTTCAGTTTACAGATAGAATAATTGAGGATCAGGGAAATTAAACCAGTGGCTAGTGGCACATAGCCACAAACTCTGTCCAGAAAACATAGCCAGGTTTCAATCACATGGCTCCACAGTTTGAGATTTTTGCAGGTATAGCATGCTGCCTCATTTAAAGGAAAGACACTTCTAGAATTAAAATGCCATGGCTTACACTCTTATTGTTCTGCAATAGAGTGGGAATGGAAGGATACAAAACAAGTCCTGGACTGTGGTCTCCATATATCTGGACTTGTTTCCTTACTTAACTGTGGTCTCTAGAGCTTAGAGCTTCCAAAATGTTAATGTGTACAGGAATCACCTTAAAAATTCTGAAACTTAAAAAGTAAATAAGTAAACAAATAAATAAGTCAAAAATAATTACTGAAACTTTTCATTCAATTGTCTGAGGGCAGGGCAGGGGTGCAGACTAAGACAATGCATATCTCACAAGTTCCCAGGTAATGACAGTTACTTACCTATAGGGCACACTCTGACTTTCACAATATTATGTTTTTGTCAGCTTTTTTGTCGTTACCCAAAGACCTGACAAGAACAATGAAGAGGAGAATGTATCTGGGGCTTGTGGTTTCAGAGGTTCAGTCCATACATGTTAATTCATTAAGCACTGGCAAAGGGTTTCATCTACAACAGGTTATTGATAGGTATGACCTAGTATTTTGAGATCCTATTAGGGTAGTTAATGATAGAGAGCTCCAGAATGTTTGCTTATTAAAATAAATTTGTTTCCATTTGTCAGAACATGGCAATTGACACTCACAAATCTTTTGTTTCCTCTTCCCTCCAAAGGTAGTAGTTGACACTTTGGGGAAAGTTAATGACAAACTCTAAGTAACTCTTCTTACTGAAATCAGCCCAGGTGGAATGGATATGAAATTTCTTCAGTCTGCTGTGGATTCCTCTTGTCTCATTGTTCCCTGCCACTGAGCCACCTATCTACTCCCTGGGTGTTTTTTCCTGTAATAACTAATTTTATGAAGAAGTTACATGAATGGTGTGAATCTACATCATGTGCAACCATAGAAACAAAAAGTTGTACCCTATTTGTATACAATGAATCAAAATGCAGTCTGTAAAATTAAAAAATAAGAAATTAGGTATTTTGTCCCTTGTTTTCCCACTTGCAGGTTCTATGAAACATCATTTCTTAAGATCATACCATGAGTAATCTGTGATGTAGAAATTGAACCCATTATGTATATGGATGGCTAAAAACTAAGGAATAGCATATCTTTCTCCTTTTCACCCCTAAAAACCAACTAGGTGCTCCAAATCAATGCTAGTCTCATTATTGGTACCATATTCACTTGTTTTATTATATGCAGATATTTCCTTTAAAACTTTTTGCTTAAATGCATTTTAAGAAACATTAATAGAAAACCAGTATCACATCCCATAAATAAAGAGAAATGTTAGAAATAGTAAGTTCAATGAAAACAAAATATTACTGAGTTTTAGCAAGATACAATTCCCAAGAAGATTTTTAACTTAAGTGTTGCTTTATTTGTTAAAATGGGAGATTGGCAGGTAGAAGAGGCAGTAAATGCATAAGATGTATTTCTCCTTGCCTTGTTCAGAGAACTAAAGGTAAACAGAAAAGAGAATATGGTGCATGAGGTAGAATTCAATGATATGTAGTGCATCGCCTCTCCTCTTGGTTTATTACGTGTATTACACTTTAGGAAACAAACTTTTGTAGCACAGGGATTGGGTCTGTGGGAAATGTTGAATTTACAAGAAATGTGAGAAGAGTTCTTGTTGAAGTTTGAAATTTGCCTTTTAAATGTGGAACATTTGGGGCTGGGGATGTAGCTCAGTTGGTAGAGTGCTTGCCTCACAAGCATAAGGTCCTGGGTTCAATCCCCAGCATGAAAAAAGAAAAAAATCTAGAACATTCTTTCAGACTATCACTAAATCCTTGCAGGGGAAGCAAGCTGAGTGTGTTCTCATTTTTGTCTTCAGATTAATATGTATCCTGATGAAATGTTAGTATAAAGTGGAGTAAACTATACACACACACACACACATATGTGCACACACACACACACACATATATATCATATATATATATATATATGAAAAAATCCTTTTTTTAGAACTTCAGGTTAAGTTTGGCTGATAGGTTACTTGACCCAAGAGGACAATAGGTTCAAGTACATGCTATAATGTGGAGTATACATTAAAAGTAAGTCAATATCAGTAGCACTGAAAATAATAAAGATTACCCACCTCAATTACTTTGGGGAATATAATTTAATATTGGCAAAGCAGATAGAATAAAAAATAAATGGCTCTTGCCACAAATTTCGCTTTGGCATCAGACTTGAACTGTTATTTTCCAAATAAAAAGGAATCCGAGTGATGGGAGTGAATAGAGTCCAGGTTTTCTTCATCATCTTCCTGTGGAAGCTGCCTTTTTGCCATCACTGTCCAGTGGATGGGGCACCAAGGTCTTACTCCTGCTGCCCTAGCTCTTACTTGTGTCCGTGACTTGATTGGTGATTAAAATATTCAGGATGCAGCTTTTGTTTCAGTCTTGACCAACTACTGAAGGACAACTTACTTAATGAGTCAGACTTGTTTCCTTTTCCTTTTCTTCTCTTCCTTCTTTTTTTCCCCTTGCAGGCATAGCCAGACAGGTTTTGAAGTACTAATGATGATTAGTTCATTTAAGCCAGCACAGACCAACAATGGGTTTGAAATGTTAATCAGATGAAGAGCTTATTGCTAAACAGCCCACAGAATAGCAAATGAACCAGGAAAGGAAAGCAAGGAGAAAAAGAGGCTGAGTGGAGATTTGACACAAGCATTTTCAGCTGCTGGGACTCTTTGATGTGTGAGTGGGACAGATGCGCTGCTCTTCTCCTGAGAGAACCCTCTTTGTACACAATAGTGTGCTGATTAATATCACTTCACTTTTCCCTTGAGAGGAGCAAGGCTGGCTCTTAGTCATTCTCTCTTCGGGCATCATTGGACCCTCTTCTTCTTCCTGCTGGTAGGGAACTGACATTCAGTTTCTCTGTTCCTAAAAGCTTAGACTCACAGAAAATCCATCTTCCTCCTGTCATCATGGCCTGAAGTGCCTTATGTTGATGTCACTTAGAACATCCTTATATGCAAGGTTGTAGTAGGTAAAACCATTATTTCCAAGTAGACATATAGAGATATGACATTAGCACCCACAGAGTTGAGGAGAAACCAGTTAGGTGAAGTCAGACTATCCTCTTGAGTATTGCTGCTGTGCTCCAGGGCAGAGCTTTCTAAATGAACCTTCTGTAATGTGGAATGTTTTATAATTATGCTGCCCAATGTGATAGCCACTAGCTGCATGTGTGAGTGAACACTTGAAATGTGACTAGTGCAACCAAAGAAATTTTAGTAATATTTAATCAATTTAGATATAAATAGCCACATATGACATGGGCTAACCTACTGGAGATCACTGAACTGCCAAGAATATTACCAAAATGCCTTCTAAAGATCAGCATCATAGACATCATGTGGAACTAATTAGTAATGCAGAATTATAGACCCCATCCCAGACGCGTGGTGGTAGATTCTATATTTAGGAATATTCTCCTTTGATGTCTTGTGAGCACACTAAATTTTGAGAAACATCTATCTGCAAAATGTGTTGAAAACTAGATGTGTTAAATCTGACAGTTTTTACCCAGTAGCACAATAATGATCCTAAGCTGTCTGGTAATATACCTCTTCCAAAAATATTTTCCTAAAGTATGATGGAGGCATTCTTGGTTCTGGACTCATGAGAAACTTAGATGGCAAGTGGAGTCTCTGAGCAAAAAGTAGTGATTTTTGTCCTGTGAAGAAAATGGAAATCTGTTAGAGGAAAGTGTTAAGGATTTGTTTAGCAGACCTAAAAACCACATTGGCTAATTTACATATATACAATCCTTTGCCATTTACAAAGCACATTCATAAATGATATGTTAGATCAGTATTGTCTGCCCCATTTTATGTGTGAGGAAACCAGTTTGGAGGGTTTATCATTGAGTAGAGTTGCTGACCATAGTTACAAAAACAGTGAATGCCAGATTTCTGGTTCCAGTGTAGACCTCTACTTCTTGGGTCTTTCTACAGTGTAACAAAATAAGAAAAGCCTCCTCCCTGTGCCTCATGACAAAATTTACGAACTAGCTAGATGGGAAAATTTAAGCCTGGGTCTAAACCATAAAAAAAATGATTATGAAACTCTTCCTTTTCTCACTCAAAATAAAGTGTCTTCTCATAGCTACTTTTGACTTTTGGATTTCATATATTATTTACTATAATCCATTATATGTCACATTTTCCTTCTTATGAAGACAAGAATGACATTATTTTCTTAAACAATATTGAAAGTTATTTCAAAAATAATCATATTTTACCCAACAGATATTTCAAGTATTTTCCAATTGAGAAAACCTCAGGAAAGGTCTAGATTAGCAAGTTATGAAAGATCAGAGTGTGTACATTAAATTTAGGTAAGCTGGGTAATCTTTCTAGGTCTTAATGAGGAAACTGAAGTGTCTATACATGGAAGAAGTGCCTATGCCAAAATTAGTAGACTTATAGAAATTCTTACTTCGAAATATTGTGTAAGCTGGTAGGTTATAACAATTAAATGTGTTTATATCAACTCATCAATGAGAAATAAGGATTGGACTATTAAATAAATCTGGTGATATTTGGATATGTAACCCACATTCAAATGCTGATGTGGCAGAGGAAAAATCCCTTTCCACAAATAATCCTGAACTGGTTCAGTCAAATTTAAATGTGTGATACTTCTTATAGACTCAGTAACGGTTGTAATGCAAATCAAGTATTTTATTATTTTCATATATGCCTGTGAAAAATAGTTTGATTTTGATTCTTGCTATCAAAATTTAGATTGGCAAAAACATACTCCTATTTTTCCATATCCTTTAAGGTTTCATATCAGATTCTTATAGTCACATGGAAATTGATCAGAATGATTTCAGTAATATGTATGGTTTTTCCTAAGTCTCTTACCAACCTTGCTTCATCTCCACACAACCCTTTGATTAACTTATCACTCTGACATTGTTAGGGGTTCCCTTACCCCAGTACAGAGAGGGTATTACTTACCAACACAGCAGGATTTCAGCAAAGCAGAATGAGGCCTTAATTACAGATTTAATGAGGAGAAAGCCCGATCTCATTTCTTGCTGATTTCCCAGCTGTAGGATCATGTCTGATTATTTGCAATACGCCGATGGTTTACTTCCCATCTGCTACTGTCACTACCACCACCTTAGTTGGGCAGCTCTCTGCTGGGGGTCCCCTTCCTCTTCCTCTTTGACATGCTGGCTCTGTGAAAATGAAAATGTCAAACTTAGGTACCTCTGTGCATTTGCTAGAGAGAAAGGTCCTGAGAGAGATATGGCAGTAGCTTCACTGAATAATTGGGGTTAAAAATGATATCTATTTCTGATTTCCTAAAGGAATGAAATGTATGTATTACTCATATCTCTTACAGTGTCAAAGGGGATTACATTTCGCTTTCCATTATATCCCTCTGTTTTCATCTGGTTGTAAATTTTGGAAAGACTATCTAGGGGATAAAAATGATCATTTCACTTCTTTCTCAAGAATATAAAATTTCCAACCAAGCAATTACTTTTTAAGACTTGAAATGGGGCAAAAACATGCAATGTATCTGTACAATCTGTTCATTTACTTAATTGCTCTTTGCCTCAGTTTCCTTCTCTGGGCAATGACAAATGATATCAATGAGATCTACCTTATAAGAGTGGTGGGAGAAGTAAAATGGGATTGATGCATGAAAAGTGATTAGCACAAATCCTCTCATATAGCAACTTGCCAATAAATTTTAATTATCATTTTTAGGAGTACTAATACTCTAATAAGAGAATATTGGTTTCATTTTCAGCAACATGCATTTTATGAATAAGTTTTCTTGTTAGAAAAAATTCTTAAGTGACTGGAAAGAAAAATCAAAGTCCAGAAAATTCATTTGGCATATAAGGAAGCCTTAAAGACTTAGGAAATCTACTTCTCACCAAGAGGACTGGTTAAAGAAGCTAGTGTTTCAGGATGTACAAGGAAGACACACTGGTCTGCAAGCCAACAAATAACATTTTTCTGATACAATCATTTTACACTAGCTATCTTATCAGATATCAAATAGATTAAAATGAAATATAATCTAATATTAGGAATATGATTTTAAAACATAAAAGTCATAAATGGAATCTTTGGAAAGCTAATATATTCTTTTGTTTGGGGCTTAGTAAGGTGATAAATATGAAACTGCATGACTTGTTTTATATTAAATGTACTGTGTTTCCAAACACTACACATCTGAATTATTGTTATTAATATCTAAACACTTGAGGTCAAAGATGAATTCTTATTTATTTTTGTATTCTAGCCCCACCAAACACTCACACACACACACACACACACACAGACACACACACACACAGTAGGTCACTTTATGCTTCACATCCTAGGTGATGGATAACTATTGAGTGCAGAATAATCCTGTACAATGGTTTATATGTTCATTACATTTACTTAATCACTCTTCATTTCCTTTTCCTTGTTCATTCAGTAAATATTAGCACCTCCCACAAAGCAATGTAGATATGTATGTATGTCCTTTTTTTTTTTTTTTTGGTTCCTTTTTAAAAATTAAAGTACTGCTAAAATATATTATCTTTCATCTTGACCCTGAACTTTCTACTTTCTACCTTGATGGCTTTGGCTTCTCTGTCTGGCCTTGCAGTTTATTACCAATTCTTGGTAAGAATTGATCCACCAGCTTTTTTACTTCTATATCCTCTTTTTTTCTCACTCCCAGCATGATCTCCTCTTTCTGCTAACCAAGGGTTCTAGAACTACCTCCCACTGACCATTCTGTCTTCCTCTGTTAGGCTCACAGCTTCAGTGAGGTCTTTCCTGGATCAATAACTTACCTCCTGTGGACCAAGACACTTTCTACTTCTGCTGTTTTTACAGAGCCTAATGCATTGTAGGCATCCAACTATTATTAATAGCAATAAATGAAGCTGCCAAGGAAACATAAATGCATCTCTTCACTTTTGGGTAGTTCATCTTTTCCACTTTATTTGATCAAATAATTTTACTAGTCAGTTTCACTTTATTTGCAAATAAACTTTCTATTTTGTTTCCTGGGTCCTACTGCATTGTGGTATTGTTTGGACTTATAAAGCTGGCGAGAAAGTATTAATAAAAATCCATCGCAATTTAATTTAAATATGTAAAAATAGAAGAAATTTGATTTAGTGTCTATCAACAATGTTTCTAATTATGACTTGCTTTGCATTTAATATACCAGATTTTGAAAGATTACATGTCTGAGCTACTTTCTAAATGCTACACATCTGAACTCTCAATGAACTAGTGTTTTACAAAAAATATATTATTTCATTTAATACTGACAATGATTCCATAAAACAGCTCCTAGGAATCTCACTTTAAAAAGGAAACCAAAGCTCAGGGAAGAAAATCAATGGAGAGCTAATATTTTCATTAAGGTTACCTAGCTTCAAGCCTCATTCCAGTTCTCAAAGTTTAGTGTTTGTTTCCTTTGGTACTTTTTTTTTTTTTTTTTTTAGATTTTGAAACTCTCAAAATTCATCTACAGAAATTCTCACTCAATAAGCCTGGATTCGGGCTGGGAATATAGCTGGTAGAGTGCTTGTCTCACATGTGCAAGGCCCTGGCCTGGGTTCAACCCCCAGAACCACAATAAATAAATAAATAAATAAATAAATAAGCCTGGATTTGACTGACTTGACTGAGAGAAAACCTGCTTCTCTTTTTGATTTTGAATTTTGAATTAAAAACCACAGAATCAATCTTATAAAACAATGTGAGAATGTTTGGACTCTCCCCCAATGATTCCTTTAATGTATTGAGTTAAAGATTCATTTCAAAATACAGTCCACTGGGAGGATAACATGGGTTAATACCATTTTCACAGGCTAGCAAAGAGAATAATTATGCTGACAGTTGTTTTAGCCCTGCCCAGTTTTAAACAGCTGGTAAATATGTACACCCATTATCTCTCACTGGTTTATTTTAATGTATGCCAATAACAAAGGGCATAGAATAACTCAGTGACACCATTTATTAATATTAGCTATGGACTAGTGTAATTCAGAAGTGACTAATATTGTATCTGGGTTATTGTATAAGAAAGGAAGAGAGTTGGAAAGAAGTGGGAGATGTAAAGCCCATCGTGGAAGGGAGATTATTTTTCTTAGAGAAAGACCAACTAAAAGAAAAGATTGCATCAGAGGCTAATGAAGGGTGGAGATCAGAAGACAAGGACAACAGAAAAGAAACTGCTATAATCCCCCTAGCTTGGTGCTTATTATTTGCCAGATGGATGAATGAATGAATGAATGAATGAATGAATGAATGAATCTGACTAATTTTAAAGATAGCAGAGAACTTAGACCAAAACAACAAAGAGAAGAAGAAATGGTGTAGGGGGTGAAGAGATTTGGTGATCACAGAAAAAGCAGGCGACTGTGAATGGACAGAAAGAAGTCAGAGAAAAGTCCTGGCAGAAAGACTCCCTCTGGGTTTGTTGTGGGCAGGAGGCATTTCCACTCTAAAGCAGCATTTCATAACAGCATTTTGCATATGAAAATCTAGTTAAGCTAACGAGGTCCTTAATTAGGGCTTTTATTATCCTTTAATTCCTTGCTTAAAGGAAAATGATTACAAAGCTCATCTTTATGATTTAGGAAACTAATCTTTCATTTCTGAAGTGTTTCTTTTCCTCCCTCAACACAGATATTAAAAGAAGAGAAAAGTCATGGAATGGTATGAAATTGTGCAGTAGCAATAAAGAGAAGCAGTTGAACCTGTGCATTAGAATTGTCATGAACTACAGAAAAACTCCCTGTATCAGCCATGACCTCTTCTCTGGGTCTTCATTTAATAAGGACCTACAGTGACTGTGTATAAAGCATAGCTAAAAATGTCTCTGCAAACTTGAACTTGTGTGCATGCATTCTTAAAATTTAATAACAGGAATGTGCATAGGCTTTGCTATACTCCTAGGGGAAGATACTCTTATTCTTTTATACCTACCCTAAATCCTCTGCCTTCATTCATTTGAAGACCAACCCCACCCATCCTTCAGAGCCCCAAATCAAAGCATACAACCCTTATGGAGTACATTCCACTTAGTAGTATCTTAGTTAATATTAAATTAAAATAAAGATAAAAACCTGGCCTAGGAAAGGAAAATAATCCCAAAGTACAGTGTTTATTTAATTTGTCTGAAAAAGATAGCAATGATTTAAGAATTACCTGATAACAGGTCAACAGACAGTTATGATTCTTTGCTTTTAATTAAATAAGCACATGATGAGTCATCTACTAGATGTCAATTTTTCTACTGAAATTTATATAGCTATGAAAACAATTTGAGAAAAGGCCTATAAAAAATAAACAGAAAAATATCCCAAACATTGTACAAATTGAACCTTGAGGATAAGAATATGACAGTTAGTAGACATTGGAGTTCAGCCTGGGGTTCAAGGAAAATTTCATGTAAGAGATGTCACACAAGTAAAAGTACTCATGACAGAATGGAGAGGTGCAACACGGGACAGCAAAAAGGTAGTGGTCTGCCACAGTAGCCCCATAAGGAGAGGTATGGGGCTGGAAGTAGGTCATGACAATGAGATCTAGAAAGAAGTGATGGATGTGTAGGCCAAGAGGTACCATCAGCATTGGTTGGTATTTATTATAAGCAAATATGTAGCAGATAGTCTAGCAGACATTCTCAGTTTCCTGGCTTGGATAACTGGAAAGATAGTCATGAGCTTACGAATATCCCAGAACTTCTTAATATTCTTTTATTGATATAGGTAATGGTTACATAGACCTGTCAACCTCTGGAAATTTCAGTGTTTACTTCTGATTTGCCAAGTTTTCTTTATATATACTGAAGTTAAAATTAAATAAATAATAATGGAAAGGAATTCCTGGAAGAAAATCTTTGAGCATGTTAGAGGCACATACATGATGTGTTTTCACAGTGTTCCATTATTGTTTTGGCACCAGGCATTGAACTCAGGGGCATTCAACCACTGAGTCACATCCCCAGCCCTATTTTGCAT
Organism: Sciurus vulgaris; assembly: GCF_902686455.1. NCBI lineage: Eukaryota > Metazoa > Chordata > Mammalia > Rodentia > Sciuridae > Sciurus > Sciurus vulgaris. The sequence goes on along the minus strand of NC_136470.1, from coordinate 68,002,215 downwards.
TTTATTTAGAGACAGGTCTCACTGAGTTATTTAGCTTCTTGCCATTGCTGAGACTGGCTATGAACTCTTGATCCTCCTGCCTCAGCCTCCAGAGCCACTGTGATTACAGGCACATGCCACCACGCCCTGCTCACAGTGTTTTATCCTTTAAAGAGCTTCATGATGCCTTTCCTACTTTATCCTTAGAATTATTTACTAGGGATAATGCCACTAGACCTGCATTCACCAATTTTTATCTACTATGTATATCATAATTATACTTAATGGATTTTAAACTTTCTTTGAAGAACATTTGATAAATGAATAAAAGATGACTTTGGAGGTTGCCTAAGAGAGAGTGGACATGAATGATTAGGTGGTTCTAGATCAGTGAAACCAATGTGCAAAATATAATTTTATTCCTTGGCACCAACAATAATCAGTTAAAAATGTAACTATTGAAAATGATATAATTCAGAACAGAAATGAAAACCATAAATCTACTAGAAAAATATTAAAAATAAACAAACTTTATAAAGAAAATCTTAAAGTAGTCATAGGACAGAGACAATTAAAATGGTTCAATAAAATTTATGACATAGTTGGGAAATTTTGTTTTCACTTGTGTCTCCTCATGTAAAATTTTAAATTTAATGAAATTTCAATCAAAATCCCAAGACCATTATACTCTGATAAGCTAACTGTAAAATTAAGTCTAATGATCAGGTTCTTTTTTTAATTACTTTTTTTATTTTTAGAGACCGCATTTTGATTCATTGTACACAAATGGGGTACATCTTTTCGTTTCTATGGTTTTGCACAATATAGATTCATATCATTCATGTAACCATACATGTACATAGGGTAATGATGTCTGGCTCATTCCACCACTTTTCATACCCCGCCTCATTTCTCTCTATATAACCTAAAGTTCCTCCATTCTCCTCTCACCCCCACTCCCCCACCCCCATTATATATCATCATCCACTTATCAGCAAAAACATTCAGCCTTTAGTTTTTTAGGATTGGCTTATTTCACTTAGCATGATATTCTCCAATTCCATCCATTTATCTGCAAATGCCATAATTTTATTCTTCTTTATGGTTGAATAATATTCCATTGTGTATATATACCACAGTTTCTTTATCCATTCATCTGTTGAACGGCATCTAGGTTGGTTCCACAATCTAGCTATTGTGAATTGAGCTGCTATAAACATTGATGTGGCCGGATTACTGTAGTATGCTAATTTTAAGTCCTTCGGGTATAAACCAAGGATTGGGATAACTGGGTCAAAAGGTGGGTCCCTATACAAAACTCAACTCAGAATGGATCAAGGACTTAGGCCTGAATCTTCATCATGTTGGCTTAGGATCAGACTTCCTCAACAAGACTCCCAAAGCACAAGAAATCAAAGCAAGAATCAATAAATGGGATGGATTCAAACTAAAAAGCTTTTTCTCAGCAAAGGATACAATCAATAATGTGGAAACAGAGCCTACAGAGTGGGAGAAAATCTTTTCCACACACACTTCAGATAGAGCACTAATCTCCAAAATTTATAAAGAACTTACAAAACTTTACACCAAAAATATATAGAACCTAATTAATAAATGAGCCAAGGAACTGGAGAGACACTTTACAAAAGAAGATATACAGGCTATTAATAAGTATATGAAAAAGTGTTCAACATCCCTAGTAATTAGAGAAATGCAAATTAAAACAACTCTAAGATTTCATCTTACTCCAATTAGAATGGCTATTATCAAGAATGCAAACAATAATAGATGTTGGCATGGATATGGGGAAAAGGCACACTTTTACATTGCTGGTGGAGTTGCAAATTGGTACAGTCACTCTGGAAAGCAGTGTGGAGAATTCTCAGGTTCTTAAATAAAACAAAAAGTTTTATTACACCATTCAGTACTTAACCATTTTTTTTAATTTTCAGAACTTAATTGTTTTCCTATAAGCAAACTTTTGGTAGCAGTGTTTGATAACTGTGTAATACGGACTGAAGTGGCTTGCCATCTTAGTCCTGCATTTGCTAAAGGTGTAGAAATGAAGGGTATCCACCTCAGAAGGCAGGACAATAAATAGCACATGCAAAATAATACCTGTCAAGTAGTTATCAAATAAAGCATGTAGGAAGTATTCATTATAAGCTATTATAATTAAAGAAATGAAAATATATTGACTTGAAGTTTTCATTTCCTTTAAGAGAACACAAACAAATGCATATTGACTGGACTAATGTCATTGTCAGCATAGTCTTCTATTTCATTCATAAAATGAACATAGATATAAACTCCCTTTTCCTCAGATTCTAAATGTAGGTGATTCTTTTCTTCTTTTATTACAGCTTTGTTGAGAGTCTTCTACTTCCTCAGCCAAAATAATTAAACTTATCATTTCATTATTTTATTCTTGCCTTATTAGTTATCATCAGGCTTGATTTCTTTTCCCATTTATTTCATTTCTTTTCTTTGGGTCTTTATTTTGCCCTGAGTGTGAGATTCCTGATAATTACCTGAAGGTCTCCATATTAGCTGTTTGCATTAAGGAATTTTCTTTCCTTACCTCCAAGTTTAGTCAAGCATTATTAACCTGCTGTTTGGTAGATTGTTTATGGACAAAGAATTAATTCAGCTTTGAAAGGTAAGTGCCACAGACCAGAACATCCACTTTAATTGTCTACATCACATTTGTGACCTGTGCCTAGATGACAGGAATAGTAAAAGTAATGCTTAGATACTGACCACTTAGGATATTTTGCAAAGGAAAAATTACTTGCCTTAAAGCAGTATACCTTGGATTTAAAGTTAAAATGTGATGCATTACTATTTTAAAATGTGCCTGTCCCTTGCAGTTTCTGAGGCACTCAGTACACATTATTATTTTTAAGTACATTTAGACAACTTTGATATTTCGTCAGCAATTATCAATTGTAACTTAACTTAATCAAACCCTTGGATTCCATCCCAGGTCTAAATTACAATTTATACTTTTTGAGAAAGCCAGGAGTCCCTGGACTATGCCATTGACTGTGGGACATCTAAGCTAGTTCAAGTTTGCTTGGAAAATCCCCACCAGCTGCTCTGCCTGACACTGGGTTAATTGCCTTAATTAGCTTTCTTACATTAGCCTTCTTAATCAGTTCTTGGGAGGAGAACTTAAACTCGCATTGTGGTTCCTTTCTCATCATACGCTGACCTTTTAAAAATACCTCTTCTGTCTTTTTTTTTATACAACTGTTCTTTAACTCTAAAATGGAGAATAGAAAAAGTCCCTCTACTCACTAGTTTTTCTGAATTTCTCCCCTAAAACTGTGACACTTCACTTTTAATCAAGACAGGTTATTCTGACTTTCTAAATTACTAACAGATCCTACTTTCTTCTAATTCTCCCACTGCTCACTTAGCCTTCCTCACTAATGAATGCTTAATTAACACTGACGCACATTCTTTTCGATGAAGTTTGCAATTTTAAAATTTTGCAGCCAGTTGAAATCTCCCCTTACAGAGGTTACAAAACTTAAAAACTTAAATTTTTGAAAGGATAAAACAAGATGGTGTTAAATTTTCTCTTTGTAGAAATTTAGGGCAGGCCAAAATCCTGTAAGACTAGATCAACTCTCACTTATATTCTGTGACATTAATTCGTCATTCCTAGAAAGTTTTCACCAAGACTTGCACCAAAGTTTCCGTACGTAAGCTATCTTTACAATTGACCAAACATACCTTTTGTCCTATGACATGTGTGTTGGCATTTTTTTAAATTTATTCTAAAGGTTTCTAAATTGCTTTAACTGTATTTAAGTAACCATGTACAAATATGCAAAAATTTTGAAATCTAGTGGGATAGACACTTGCATGATAAATCAAGCCAAGCAAATGCATTACTCACAGATAGGCACAAAGAAGAAACAGAACATAGGGTTGATGGTAAGCTCATCTTTCAAGTCTGGGATAAACTGCCCAGGGAAGCATCTGCACCTTCCTCATATCACACTGCAGCTTGGGTCCACAAAAGCACTCTACCCTGGGTTTTATACCCCAAGTGAAACAGGGATCACTAAGCTCAAGCAATGCAAGAAAGCTCATTCTTGGAAGAAAAAGGACATCGCCAGGGCTTTTCTGACCATTCATTATCTCAGAATATGGCATTCTTGCCATGTCCATCAGCTCTTCTGAAAATTTAAAGCAACTAAGAGCTGACTGAGGCCCTCAGGGAACCAGTTCTGCAAAATAATGTGTGTCTATCGAGTAAATGTATACCTGTCTGTTTGCAATGATATGAATTCGTTTTAGGTTACTGATCAAATGAGTATAAAGGGAAAAGGAAACCTGCATGACACTCTGAGCAACTCACAGAGAAATAGGAAGGATGAGGAATGGGGTATGAACCAAGTTGTTCAATGGGTAAATAATGACACTGGTGTTAATTTCAGTATATCATTTTTTACTGCTTATTTTGTCAATTTCTAGATATCATAAAACTATTCACCAGAAGCTTGTCATAATCAATCTTCCTCTCCCTACCCTCTCCTTAGCCTGTGCTCCAGTAATCTTAAAAGAAAAAGTTTAATTTGATATAGAGTGTGTTAACTTTTTGAGTGTTCCTTAGGGCAGAGGAGCTGAAGTTGTACAGAGGTATAGGAAAGATTAAGTGGTAGATGTCTCATGTGGATGAATAAGTGTGGTATTCTATAGGAACGAGAGTTATGAACTGTTATAAATGTATAATGAAAGACAATGGAAAAGGTAATAATTTGGGTTTGATGGTTTCAAATATTTCAATATAAATTGAGCTTCAAACAACTGCTAAATCCATTGTAGTACTGTTAAAAGTCACAATCTTTATTCAAAGCATTGACAAAATGATTATTTAAATAAAAATATATAATTTAAACTTTAAAAAACATCATTATACACCACCTACACACTTCTTCATAAATTTGCTTGGCCTTCTATAAAGTACTTGAGTCAGCTTAACTATGGATACATACAAATGAGGGGGAAAAAGCAGAAATGAACAAAACAAATACATTTAGGAGTCATGAAGTTTTGATACCTTGCAGCATTATGATTATTGTGTATCATTACTTGCTTATTGTTATTTATTGTTTATTGTGTGTCAACTTCACTGTGGATTGTGGATGGAATTTCAGAAACTCAAATGCTTGTACTTAGAGCATAGATTTTCCTGTATTTTTTAAATGTAGAGTAATAATTATGCATCAAGGTCACTTACACCTAAAGGAAGCAAAAATAAAATCTATGAAAATGATGAATTGTTCTACCTAGTGCACTAACTTGAAAGTGCTGTGTTAGCTTGTGTGTGGTGTTCCTAAGAGGCAATTGCATGCTTACCCTCTTTGCCTGCCAGAATGTTAACTGCAATTGTCATTTTGAGCCTCCTGGTTCAGTCATTGGCAATAGCATTATAATACCTGGTAGGGGCCTTCAATTTAGAGACTTACAAATACTAAATTTACACGATAGAATGAGATTTCAGTATAGTTTATTAGGCTGTGAATTTAAGCATAACAGAACGCAATATGCAATATATAACCTGCAATGGGTTTCAGATACTCTAATTTCTTCTCACTCTGTCTGAAGTGATTAGAATGCACCAAGTCTGCTTTGCTCCTAGTTTCCCCTGTCTTTTCATCATGTTGGTTCTGCTAATTCTCCTCCCTGTCTCTAGAGTGTGCCTAGGATGATTACTAGTTTGAGTCAGGATCCTTATTAATTCCAGAGAAATCTGAGCCTTGCCTTCAGCGGTCATTCAGTGTGCAAACCATTTCAAAGAACATCCTCACCAGCTGTAGATAAAGGAGGGGTCACTTTATGCTGATTAAAGATCAGGGATGAGTTCTTTTTATTTATGTGGAACAGCTTTTCTCTGACTATTGTAAAACACTCTGAGATTGTATATGCAGCTGCTGTCTTGAGTACCTTATTTACCTAGATCTGCCTGGGAAACACTCCTCTGTGTTTGGCCCATAAGGGAGAGTTGGGGTGGAACAGATCCACCTTGCCGACACAAGGAAGTGTTAATCTTCAGTTGAAGACAGACTGAACATGATTTCTCATAGACACAGACACTGACTTTGATATCTGAGGAACAATGTGGAAAACTCTTCTTAGCTGTAACTACAGGGATCTTGTTTTCATACCCACAGTCTTGCAGGCTATCCATGTATCAGAGGTCAGGGAAGTTTTCTGTCAAATTCTTTCAAAATGGATTACTCTTACATGAGATGATTTGTTTAGACTCAGTTATCAGGTTTTTCAGCCCATGGCATTTTCTTCGCTGTCAGGTTACTTTCTGTCAGAGTAGAAACTAGAGTTTAAAGTTCATTGAAGAGCTGGGCTGGCCACTCATAACATGCTGTGGACCTGGCTCTTAAAATGGTTAGACTTTAATTATGCAGAAAATTTCATTTATAAATAACACATCCTTCTCTGATGAAGTTAAATAAGTGAACTGCATGCATTTGGTCATATCTTTTAAATTATGTAATAGATTTGCAAGAGTAAACTTTAGTAGATAAATGAAACTGCACCTATTGTTGAAAATTTATATTAGCAACCAAAATCGCCCTTCTAGAAATACCCACAAGGAACTTGATAACCTGTTTCAACAAACACAGATTGTTTAAGGGGACTCCCACAGGATGTGATGTGGCATTTCAATTATTTAAATATTTTCAATTCAGCAAGTCACTGAAACCTGGAATTGGCATTTGCTTCTTACCTCTAGGCCTTCGTGGGCTTATTTCCACTGGTCTGTTTATTTCTGTTCAATATAACTATGAAGTCTCAAATAGTCATTCTGGGCATCTATCCTTGCTCTTCTACTACCAAAAATTCCCTTACAAAAAGTATTTTCCCTGTTTTTAAGAGGACCTTAATTAAATGAGATCTAGGTAGCTGAGGGATTACTGTGGGATCACCCTTATGGAAACAGAATAAGTCGAGTTATATGGGTTCAAATCTTAAAATAATGAAATTTTCTGCCCTTGGAGGATTAGATAATCCTACACATCAGAGAGCGCAATGAGGAGATGAAAATCTTTTAAGGAGAAGTACATAAATTACTTTATGCCTCATCTATTGTTACAGCCTGGTGTTACCCAGTATCTCTGGACATTGTTTCTGCTGTGACACATATGACAGATGACATTCATATGCTCAACACACTCCCCTGGGCATACCCAGATTTTGACAAACACCACAATATTTATAGTAAAGTCAGGCACTACAGTAATTCATAGTCAACACAATTATTAAAGTGGTGACAGTATCTGTTGCTCCCTGTAGGCCCTTGAGAAAGGCTGGATGTTAAGTGTAAATAATTAATTTCATACTGGCTGCACCTCCACCCCCTTTTTATATCACTAGAAAAAGAGCATGAAATTCCAATAAGTGATAATGACATAATTAAAGATACACTTTTGAGCCATTCTAAATTTTATTTATTTTTTAAATTCACAGTCTTTCATATTTTAGGACAAGTAGGGAATTACTTACAGGCACATACATGACAGCCTATAAAGAGGAAAGACCCTCGATATGAAACATTATAGGCAAGAACTGGGGACACGGATCTGCCACGTAATCCTCTGGGGTTGTAGAAAACTTTTGGAACCTCAGTGCTGCCACTTACTAAAATCGAGATAATGACCCTAACATATGGGGATTAAATGAGATACTTTTTATTTATCTGAACTAATTTTGTTAAATATGTTAATGATTACATGTTCCTTATTCAGTGTTTCATGATGACCCATATACATAGGTGCACAGGTGCTTTCAGCCCCTGTTCTTTTGTCCTGAATTAGGACACATGCTAGGTGTTAATCCACATGGTGGGGAAGGAAGTAGAAAAAGGTTCTTACATCTCACATTAAACAACTTGCTTAAGGTCTGCTTCACTCTCATTGCAAGTTGAATATGCCTCAACATTCCCTGTCTCTAGTGTATATGCTCTCATAAATTAATATTCTTGAGGACGTTAAGAGAATTTTAGGTCAGAAGTCATTACTATCTTTACATAATAAACACTATTAAAAATTAATCACTGTGGAGTTAGAAGGAATAATTTATAATAGGGGATTAGATTCAAAGGAACAAGAATAAAAGAGATAAGAATGCATATACATTTCTATATGTAGAAGAAAGCTAGTAATTAAGACTCATAGGAATCACTCCTGGGGCCAGTTTTGACACTTTTATAAATGGTCTAGAGGAGGGCATTCATACTGAAATATCTGCTAAAAGCAGACACTGATAAATTATTGACCTGACTTACTTTGCTGACAGTTTCATCTTTCTTAAGGTAGGAGACATTTCGGGGGGAATTGCAACTTTGGGCTTAATTTCAATCTCTAGGGAAAGCTGGCTGGAGATACAGTAGGGAAATCCAAGAGGGCATGTTCTGATTTTGTTTGTTTGTTTGTTTAATTAAGCCATTGGAATTAATTGATTAGCGTAAACTCTGGGATGGGCAATAGTAAGGGAGGTAGAGTAATTGCTTGTCGAATCCAAATAATATTAAAGTATAAAGCACCTAAACCTGGAAAGTGTTATCAATGTGTCTAACTATAACAAGGCATAGCCCTAGTCAAGATTTTTATCTGTTATTGACTATATCACAGAAGTAAATGATTAATTATAGCTGATGAAGTGACAGGAGGTGAATATAAATAATACATTAATGACAGAAGGAAGACTGGCAATAATCCTGACAGGCTAAACTCCTGGACTAAAACCAGCATGAGGAGCATATATTATATGTCTTTAAAAAATTAGGCCAGGCATGGTGGCACTTACCTGTAATCCCAGTGGCTCTGGAGGCTGAGGCAGGAGGATTACGAGTTCAAAGCCAGCCTCAACAACATAGCAAGACCCTGCCTCAAAATAATGTAGCTCTGTGTTTAAGTGCCTCTGGGTTCAATCCCCAGTACAAAAGAAAAAAATTACATAGTGCCTATTGATGTTGATAACATTGCTAATGGAATTATATATTCATTTAATCCTCCTGTAGGGAAATTGGAAGCACACAACCTAAACTGTTAAATTTTTATAACCTTTAAATTCCAAATTATCTGAGGGGCTTTGTTTAAGGAAGTAATCAAGAAAACGTCTAATGACAGACAAACAATAATGGTAAAAAGGTAATGAGTTGGTCAAGCAAATTATAGCACTACCATAATAAAATATATAATATGCAGCCACTGAAAATAATGTAGTAACCATTTAGTCATTGACATAAAATCTATCAATTATAAAGCAGATAAAAGGAGTATAGAAGAATGTTATATATTTCAGTTTTATAAAATGAAGTTTATGTGTATGTAAATATGCAAATACATGGGGAAAAAGAGTGAAGAAATATCCAGGAATATGTCAGTGGTTTCTCAGGTTGATAATTTTGGGATTGACATTTTCTTCTTATGCTTATCTGTCTTCTAATTTTTCATAACATATTATGTGTTTTGTGATTAAAATGTTATTCTAAAAATATAAGACTGAGATGACTGTCATTTTAAGTGAAATTTTTGTGGGTTATTTGGAAGATAAAATTTACCACGGTGTGATATAGTACCTAACAAAAATGGTTATAACTAAAGTTGTTTAAATAACGATGAGATTTTAACAGGAGTGGGTGAAGGACAGATGTCACAGAGCTATAAACCTACATGGTTGTTTGGTGTTCCATTAAAGAAACTGATTTAAATAATTGCAACAATATGCATAATTCAGAGGATGCATGTCAAAAAAAAAAGTAGTAGTAACCCAAGATGTTTATCCCACAGAATTAACAACTTGGGAATCCAAGGAGGATAAGCCAGGCTAACTATGTTCCACTATTTGAAGGTAACAGAATGAAAGAAATTCTAATTACCTCTGTAAAGCTTTTTATTAAGACTTGAATAAATGGGCAGAAGATACAGAGAAGATAGTCATAAAGATGTCCTAACATTTAGAAAATTGTATGGTGGTTATAATAGAATCAAAGCACTTCCCATCCTAAGTCTGCTATTTTGGATCCTCTTGTGAGACAAGAGATCAAAAATCCTGCTCAAATAGAATGAACTGGACATAACATTCCAATGACCATATATGAATACATGACCTGTATAACTCCACATCATGTACAACCACAAAAATGGGAAGTTATACTCCATGTATGTATAATATGTCAAAATACACTATATTGCCATGTATATCTAAAAATAACAAAAACAAAATTTTTCAAACACGAAAATCCTGCTCAAAACTATGTTGATCAGATGTTGAATTTATGGGCTGAGAAGTGGTGGCCTAGGTGTAGAGTTCTGATGAAGTCCAAGGATCAGTTTCCCTTCTGACTCATTCTAGAAGGAGCTTAGCCTCTTGATAGTAAAATGGCTACAGCATTTTGAATCTCTGTCCTTTATTGCACCTTTACCAGCTGTAGAGTGAAAATCCCAGACCTGAGTCCTTAACCCATAATTTCACTCCTTTTCCACTATTGCACCAACTACTCTGGCCATGAGGTATGGTATAGTTTCTTCATTACTTAAACCAGTCAGATCCTACCTTCTGCAACTGAAGAGTGGTCAGGCTCAACCAAATTGCCCTGGCAGATGAAGAGAGGTTTCAGAAAGGTAATTGAGGCTAATCTTCAATCAGGAAAAGGGATGACTGAATAATGGACTGCAAAAAATGACAGTTATCCATTAAAACTAGGAGTACAAATGTAAGTAGAATGATTTCTTATGTTCTTTCTCTTGCCAAGATTCTGTGATTCTGTAATTCAGCTTTGCAGTTGGCACCAAGAGTTGCAGGGAGAGATCTACAAAAGGATATACAAACAGTTATTGATGAACTCCAGGAAGATATTATCATTCTACCAAAAAATATAGGAAAGCAATGCTGTGGGCAAGTAAATTATTGAAGGGAGGAAACAATTTAAAACATAAATACCCTACCGCAGTTGAGATTTTGAATGTGTGTAAAAAAAAAAAAAAAAGATTGAGATTCCATCAGTTAACTTATATTTATCCCTCAAAGCATTTTCTCTGTCTTTACTTAATCAAGAAAGAATTTTGTGCAGCTGCAATGCCAGAACTGTGTATTACTCTTCTTCTACCACACACACACACACACACACACACACACACACACACACACCTCCACTCACAAATATACACATGCACTCACAATCTTTCTTGAAGTATACAAAAATGAGAAATAATAGGCATCCATCTCTTTAAAACAAAACCTCTTGTACTTATACATGTTACAGTGCTTCCCACAATGTCATCAATCCAGATGCTTTAGGTTTGACCAATGTCTTTTAAAATTCATGCGATCGCTGGAAGTGTTAAGCTTCCTTCATACTTCAGAGTAAATTGCTTTAATGAGATAATCAGATCACCAGTTCCTTAGGGCTGCCAGCTCATCAAAATTTCTTCTACAGATTCACTTTTCTTTTGAGGGAAGGAGCAGGTAGAAGAGCAAGACTTTGGAACCAGATGGTTATTTGGGGTATACTTTGGACAGCCACAGACCACTTTAAAAAATGTGTGGGGAAACACAAAGGGAAGAATGAAAACAGAGAAGAAATGCATTTAGAAAGAGCTATTGATGCTAACAAAGACAATTTGCCTAGACATCTGTGGACTGGTATATGGCTCAGCAGGAATTAATGAACATCTCAGCTTCCCTAAGTCTGTGCAGCTCCTCTAGTGTCCTGTCGGGGATTCCTACCCCTTTTCTGCTAAGGTGCAAGGAGGGATGAAGGAATAAACAAGCTGCACAGAAGAGGGGAAGAGGTCTCTTTCATGAGCCTAGTTCCTATCCCTTTTTATTTTCCATACTGTTTCAAGTCATAAACCCTAGGATTTGCCTTTTTTAGGATAACTACGTCGCATCCCCTAAGAATTCCAAGGGCAATGCCTTTGTACAAAACCTTAGTTCATCTGCCCTCTATGTGGTTCTGCTTGATGAACCTTAAAAGTGAGGAAATGGAGCTAGGAAAGGTCTGAAGAAGGGCAGATGAAATGATCAGAGGGATAAAAAGGGTGCTGTGCCAGAGAAGATTAAAACGATTCCTTTTCTACATGCTGACCTCTCCAGAACTACCAAGAGCACAGATGAGGTAAACACAGACTGGAAGGCCAGGCCAACAATGCCATGACTATAGGACAGCCCTGGAAGCTGGGGCTGGAGGAGAGATGACTAGAAGATAATAGCTGTTACCTAGCAGGGAGTACATGTACGCAGTTTGGCAAATTTACCCTAAATTTAAACAGGTTTTAATAAGGTTGTGGTTGGAAAAAAAACCCACAATAAATCATCAAAGTAAGATAGAGGATGTTCAGGAACGCTCATTAATTTTTGAGGTGGATAATTTAAAATAGTGATTTTAAATTTCAATTGATCATCAGATTCACCAGGGAATATGTTTTAAATACAAATAGAATGTCATGTCTCCAATTTGGTCAGAAAGTAAAATAGTATAGGAAAAAGACCCCAGAATTTGTATTTGACAAATATTCTCCACCTGACTCTGCTATTCATAGGAATTAGGAAGATTATTCCAGGGCTAACTCTATGTCCCAGACTTTGAAATTGCACAACGGGGAATTAGCACATGGTCAGGCACATGTGGATGTAAATTCTACTTTTGCTGCTTATGAGACTGTGACTCCAAGGTACCTAATCTCCCCATGCCTGAATCTGTTTTACAGTGTCATATATAAAGTTTCTGATGCATAGTGGTACTGAGAAAATGTTAATCTATGCATCCCACCCCAATCCCTCTGGATTGTCAAGCACAGAATCCTAGGATAGTAAAATCATAAATTTAAACACTCGAATCATTCTTAATACATCCAAGTGTTCATCTCTGAGAGGGAGAGAAGGCAATTTTATAGAAGGGTGTAATGTTGACATACTGTTTTCTCTCTGCTCTGGCCTCTGTCCTTCCAGTTAGAAGTAAAGGAACATATGTTTCAGAACTATCAGGTTTCACTTACTGAATTCATGGTGTTTTTTAGCCCATTTGTCAATATTTTGAGTTTCTGGCTCCCGTCGAGGCTTGTACCTTTTAAGATTAGTTTATTGATACTTCAGGGGAGTTGAAACTGAAGGGAAAAACAAATCAGTGGGGATCTCAAAATGTGTGTGAGCACCTATTGGGTTTGGGTATGCATTCAAGCAGCTGGTGAGGAAACAGAAGTTTCCCACTAAGTTGCAGCTTGGATCTAGAGAGAGGAACAGAGAGCACGACACTTAAGAAATGGAAGGCAATGAGCCCAAAAGGGCTTCCTTCAAAGGCAGGTGCATATGAGGTACATGCAGGTGCCAGGCTTCTGCTGAATTGGTTGGAGAGAAGAACAAGGATCTGAGATACAGGGAGGAGCCAGGTTCTAACTTGATCCAGGGCTGCTTAATATATATATATATATATATATATATATATATATAATATTAATATAATATATATATTATATATATATATCTGTGTGTGTGTGTATACACAGACACACACATATATACATAGCAGAGTATAGCAGTAGTTATGAAGGTGTGATTTTTTTTTCTAATGTGTCTTCTTAGTATCACTCAACTTGCCTTTTTTTATGTCTAATAATTATTATTTTTTAAATCTATGCAGTTTGTGATAGACCTGAGAAGGTAAGATATGTTGTTAATAGCCTGGATTATGGAGCCAGGGTGCCAGCTCCATTGCCTGTTTGTTTGACCTTGAACAAATTATTTCTGCTCCCCATTCTTCTTCTGTAAAATTGGGAAACAATAGGTTTGTGTCCTATTTAGGCATACTCGTATATTTGTTGGGGTAATTAAATGAGTTAACACTTCTAAACCACTTAGGATAGTGTCTGACATATTGTAAAAGCTATAAAAATGTTACAAATTGATCACATTCATTCTTTAACTGCTACTGTGAATTCTATCATGAATATGCCATATTTTATTTAGCAATTTTCCTATTGATTAACATATAGGTTCCTTTCTAATTTTGTGTTACTGCAAACAATGCTAAAATAAATATTTCATCGATTTATAGCACATTTTTGGAACATGTGTAACAATCGGTAAGGCAAATGCTACTATTATAATAAATGCTTTTGAAATCACTCTGTTGCTAAGAATTTAATGTAATTTCTTTCTGATTTACACACTTGAGATCATTTTTCCAATCTCTGAAATGACTTGAGAGAAGCTGTATCCCAAAGATTTAATGAGGTTATGTCCCTTTTAACTGTCAAGAGCTCCCCATTCTCTGCACTGATATTCTTTTGAATTGTTGATAATTAATCAGGAACATCAGTGGTGAAATGTCACATAGATATCACTCCAGCCCTTCGATCTGTAACTTTAAAAGCAGATTTTTCTCCCTGTCTGCTGGCCCTGTCATTGCCAAGCTTCCCTCTTATTAACCTTGAAGTCACACGGAACAGACTCTCCTGTGATTTCATCATATCTCCCATCTGAAGAGATGCTATCACACTCTAAAAAAATAAATTAAAAGGACCACATTACCCCCACACAGAGGCAGGTCATAGGTTTAATTTTTTTCCTTCAGTGGGACTTCCTTCACCCTCGTCACAGACAAGCCATCATGGACTTTGCTGGGGGCTTTATATCACATAATTTTAATATTGAAATTATTAATTTAAAATTAAAATTATTAAAATTATTCACAAAGTTTCCTTTCCTCTGATGAAGCCAGTTTTCTCTGAGCTGTTTGGAAAAGGAGCTATTTGCTTCCTTAAACTTTGTCTTCAGCTTTCCTGTGGCACTCTTGAATAATAAACAATGGTAAACAAATTTTCGTAAAAGTTTTCCAGTATCTCTGTAAGCTGCACAAAATGGAAAAGCCTGCTTGTCAGCTGTGTAGTAAAAGTAATTCTATGCACAATTTTTCTTGAACTTAGCACGGTTGCCAGCATATGGGGCTGACCTGTGGAAAATGATAAAGACTGTGGATTTTGACCTAACATCCTGGGCTTTCTCTTCAATATTAAAAACTCCTTGGCTACTTGAAGTTACAGATGTTCTTGTTTTCTCTTAATCACCTTAGCCAAATGCTTGTGATCTCTGTTCTAGCAGAAAGATCAGAATAATAAGCAGTAGAAGAATTTTCAGAAAAGGGCAATATTAGCAAGAAAGGGGAGGGGACAGACACAAAGGCTACAGGGTGACTTTGACTTGGGATGAAGGAGAGTTTACTTGGATTGATAAAGTGGCACTATTTCAGCAAGAGACATTCAAGTAAATGTAAGGTTCTATTTTATTTTCAGCTAGGTTTGCATAAAGCTGAAGGTCAAAGCAGACTGAGGGACAGCCTTCAGGGTAGGCTTGTTGATACTGCAAATTAGAACCTTCCAAACTGGGGCTGAAATTGAATATGGGGGTCACAAAACCAGGACCAACCAGGTGTCAAATCTGCAGAGTCAAACTCTTGAACCCTTGAGGGCAGGCCTGGAGAGTAGGCAAATGGATAGTAACTGGGCAAGTTACAATGACAATATTTTTGTTTTTATTATTCATGAAGGAAGGAATTCTTTAAACTAAGATTAATCAAATTCCTAAGTCTTTTTTATCTCAGGCTTTTTATCTCTAGTCCCTTGGGGTCACAGTCATTACTACTGTGGCCCCTTCTGCAATGCTTTGTTATTGACATGCTCTCACCCTTCCTATGTTTAATCCTGGAGACCTGGGTACACTTTAGAGTTATTTAGTCCCATGGCATATTCAGCCATTACCCTTTCTCCCCTAATGACTACAACTGATTTAGTCTTAGGGGTTCCCAAGGAAAAATTCATAAATGACAGCATGTAAAAAACTGGACCTACACAGGCTCACTCCTGGGTTAGTCCTTTGAATTCCTGAGTTTTTTTTTTTTTTTTTTCCGTTTGTTTGTTTGTTTGTTTGTTTGTTTCCAACAGCTACTTCTAATGACTGGAGGTTTTCTTATGTTATGATTTTTCTCTCAAAGGTCCCTCCACTTCTTCCTGCCTCAGCCTTGTTTCAGTATTCCCTTTAATTCCCCTATTCCCCCTCAACTTATAGAAAAACCTTGATCTCCCAGATTGCTCCCACCACAAGTAACTATATATCTTGCATTTTCTGACATGTTTTTATATAGATTTAGATAATATTCATGAATTTTTAAAAAATGGCCTGCCATTTCTTACATCCTAGAATATCTTCTTTTTAAATCATTTCTGCCTTTATTTATTAAGCGCCTGATAAAAAGAAAACTTAGAGTTTATTTTCCACATTAATGAAACTGTCTAAACCAACTTTGATCCAAATTAAAATGAAAAAGATGCTGGTTTATTTGAAAACTGAAATGGTAATTTGTGAGGATACCACAAATTTTTATAAAATAAAATTTTGTAGTTGCAGATGGACAGCATGCCTTTATTTGTTTATTTTTATGTGATGCTGAGGATCAAACACAGAGCCTCACATGTGCTAGGCAAGCACTCTGCTACTGAGCTACAGCCCCACCACAGACAAATTTTAAGAGTTAGGTATAAGTAAAAATATCTGTAGAACAGATTGACCCAAGAATTAAAGTTGAATCATTTTCCCAGTTAATTTTGACATGGAATATTACAGTGTGTTCTATGTGCTTAGATTCTTGTCTAAAACAATGGATATTTAACTTATTTTTATTTTTAAAGGTCAATGTAAAAGGAATGACAGTGTTCTCTGAGTCATAATGCTATAGAATGTTCTTTTAGGTAAACAACAGATTTGTGACACCATATTGAACTGGTATAGAAAGATACTGGACACTGCTATCTGAAGGAACTGAGCCTTGAAATCTCATTCTAGTAGTAACTTTGTATGTTGTTTGGTAATCCATTTCTTCATCTATAAAATTTTGGGGGTAATAATACCACATAGGGTTTCTGAGTAGATGAAATGTGTTACTGCCAAGAAATTACATCATATAAAATTTAGCACGTAGAGAATTTCTTCAAATAGTAGCTATACTGACTTGTGCCACATGCTTTCTAACTTTTACAGTGTTGGTACAAGTTTAGGTACAGAGCTGCATGCACATACACACAAACATACCCAGAGAGAAGAGAGACAGGAGACAGGGAAAGACATAGAGAAGTTTGGAGGGACGTTTGGCTTCAAAGATTGCATATCTTATTTTACCAAGAAAAAAATTTACATCATTAGTTTAGGTACATAAAGAATATAAGTGTGGATGATTCTAATTAGAAAGAGTGAGAAAGCTTGTGTTAGCTGTGGATTTTCTCTATTTAACAAATACTTCTGTCTTTCACTTCACCCTCCCAGCAAGTAAGAAATTCCTTCACATTGCATCTTTCTTAGGAAGAAGTCCTGCAACTGCCTGTGTTTCAAACAAAGGCTGGCATGCTTGAATATACAGATCACTTTTAAATGAAATTGCAGATGGAAATCCATTCTCACACACTCCTAAGGATAAAATTTTGGGAAAATTCAAGATTTAATATTTGTCTTAGGATCTATATGAAAATCTCAGTTTGCATCAATATGCCACCATTTTATTTAATCTTTAAGGCATATAAATGATAAAAACCACAATATAGAGTTAACAGAGGTGGTATTAAATGGGTCTTTTAATGCCCCCCCTCAAAATGCTTGTGAAATTCCTTCTATTTTGTTTCACTTCATCAATTTTAAACGTAGCGATTTAAAAAATATTTTTGTGGAATTTGGAGAACAATGCAAGTGAGAAAAATGGCTATAAACTGAAATGTTCCTTGAGACTAGCTAGTTTGAATAGATCCTTTTGAAACAATGTAGGAACTCTTCTAAAGTCAGCCTTTGTGGACCATAAAAGAAGACTGGCAGGGGATGAACTTCTGTTCTCCACCATTTTGAAACTAATACTTTTCCATCTGTTTTCAGTTAAATACTCTCAGAGCCTTTTATAAAACACAGTGGACATATTCATGTGGTTTTCGGCAGGGTAAGAGTGCAGTCAACTATTAGTTTCTCATTTCTTTCTTGCTTAAAATAGTCTGAAAGGTAAATACAAAAAACTTACATAACCTATAAATTGTGTTCCTGGCTATTTATCTAACTGATCTAAAAACTTATGTCTACACAAAAGCCTTCATGTGAATGTTTATAACAGCTTTATTCTTAATCTCTAAGAACTGGAGTCAACCAAGATGTCCTTCAGTAAGTGAATGGATAAACAACTTTGGTGCATTCATATGATATGATATTATTCAATGATAAAAAAAAATGAGCTATCAAGCCGTGAAAGGACATAGAGACATAAGGCATGTTTCTAGGTGAAAGAAGTGAGTCTGACTACAATATATGTCATATGATTCTATTTATGCAATGTTCCAAGACAGACTGGACCACTGAGATAGTAAAGAGATTAGAGATAGACAGAAGATGGAGGGAGAATACTAAATAGGTGAAGATCAGAACATTTTGTGAACTGGTAAAACTATTCTGTATGATAGTGTGATATTGTATCATGACACAATGCATTTACCAAACTAAGAATTTTACTACTGAGAGTGAATTCTAATGTGTGTACAGGAAAAATAACCAAGGAATCAAATGATCCCAGACTATAATATAGACTATGTTGAATAATTGAACTATACTTTTAGAATGTATGAAAAACCTAACTATGTAGGTAGAGCAAAAGCTGCTGACCTAAGTAACTTTGGAGATTAGTGAAGAATATAAGATTAACTACTAAAGGCACTGTGCATAAGCAGGGTATCCTAGTTGGTTAAGTTTTTTTTTTTTCCTTTGATGAAACAGGCTAAAAATTCTGAAACCTAAGTGTATGAATACTATTATTGAAAATTAATAAATGGATGTCTTATGGCAGAAGCTAGGATTTACACTGTTGTCTGGCATAGATAAACATTGTGTAGCATTAGAAACTTCACTATGAACTCAGGTTTAGTTTCATAGAGACAGGTACATAGAGATGTGTATAGATATGTTTGTGTACATCAGTTAGTATATACTCATATATTTAGTTCCTCTGTCAGCTGAATAGGCCTACAAGCAATGCTGTCCCAGTAGCAGAAAAATACCCTATTTTGAAATCTAATTCTGTCCTCCAACAAATGAAACTAAGGCCCCTTGAAGAAATGGTTGTTTCTAAGAATAGTATACAAAGTGATCCTGGAGCATCTTGTAGGCCAAGAAAAAAAGCACTAACAAAGGCAAACAAACAACCATACTAACGGAAAATTCAAAGCAGCCAGATGTGATGGTACACACCTGTAATCCCAGCTGCTCCAAAAGCTGAGGCAGGAGGATCACAGTTCAAGGTCAGTGTTTGCAATTTAGGGAGACCTTGTCTTTCAATAAAAATGAAAAACGTCTGGAGATGTTTATAGCTCGGTGGAAGAGCTCCCCTGAGTTCAATCCCAAGTACCACACATACACACACACACACACACACACAAAGTCCAATCCATAATGATGGAGATGTCAGTGTGACATAAGACCCCAATGATCAAAGCTGTAACACTTTGAGCAACAAAGTAGAGTTGGATTATAATCCAAAGAATACAATAAAAACCCATGAATTAATTTTGGATTCTATTCTGTTCTTCCTCCCCCAAACTAAAAAATCTCTCCCAGATAACCTGTGCCTAACAATGAGAGAATGCATCAGAGAAACACAAGTTGAAAGACATTCTATCAAATAATTGTCCTGCCTGAAGCCGTCAAAGTTATCAGAAACAAGGAAAGTATGAGAAACTGGTACAGCAAGAAGAGCATAAGGAGACAGGACTGTGCTGTACATCCATGATAGGATGCTAGGAAAAAAAAAAACAAAAGAACATTAGGCAAAAACTAAAGAAAGCTCAATAAAATAGGGATTTTAGTTAATAAAGATTTATTCATTTTGGTTCGGTCTTTGTGCCAAATGTAACATTCTTATATCAGATTTAACTCACTTTGTCCTATCATCCTTGAGTTGGAACACCTACAGAAACTTATGTTGAGCAAAACATATGGTAATTTTGCAATAATTATTATGTTCACAGAATTGAAATCTTGGGACTTAAAAGATTAAACAACTGGAGAAATTGGGTATAACATATATGTAAAATCTGTGCTATCTTTGCAAATTTTCTTATAAAACTATTCAAAGTTAAAGTTTATTTTAAAAAAATTGAAACAAAACTTATGCATGGAATGTTTTATATTTAGTTGGTTTATGTAAGTTTTATGTAGCTTTTTTGTTCTAATGAAATTTCAAAATGAAAATGAATGTTTCCTCATTAGCGAATATCATTTTTATAAAGGGTAAAAGAAAGAAAGGCAGAAAATATCTGCAGAACCCACAACACCTTACAAGGATGAGACCTCAGGTCTCATAATTCAAAGTAGAGAAACGCTCCTCATCTTCTGAGTTACGGTAGGCAGTTATTTCTCTCAGTTCCACTAACAAAAGATAGTATCCCCTCATTTCTGATGCCACTCAGGCTGTCCTCTTTGTTATTCTTCTCATTTAATTAATTCAGATTATTCCAGTGAGAATGTTAAATTCAAAGTCCTAGTCTGGTGCCTCCTTTACCCACAAGACAGGTAGTGTTGTAAGGACCCTGATCCACACATCTTTCCCCTGGTTGTTTCAGCCTTAACCCAAAGAGGCCAAGCTCTTAATGAGAAGAAGTTGAGTCTTCCTTGCTCACTCAGCCCTGTCCTCTCTCCTGAGACTGCCAACAAGAGAAGTAATTAGGGCCAATTGTGACGGTGGTTGGCTGCCTTTCAAAATAGAAACCATTGCAAAATCTGGGGAAGAACTTGCCTGACTCTCTGGTTCCTTAAAGAGTGCAGACACATTCTGTGACAATACTGAGAATTATCCAGATTATCCATGGGAGCCTGAAATAGTCCAATTACCAACACTTGTTTTCAGCCTCATTGTGAACTTTCTCCGAAGTCCAGAAAGGATATGCTGTAACAGGGGCGGAGGTGATAGTGGAGACCAGGGAAGAAAAAGAAAACTGAGAATGAAATTATTTTCATCTGTGACTCAAGGTGCCAGCAGATTCAGTGTCTATCAGAAGCTCTGATGTGCTTTAATAACCTTTATCTTTGTGGAGAAATGGCTTTTCCACAGACTGGAATCTCACACTAGGCTGTGTCCGTAATAGGTTTGCTATATTGACTTAAAGAAAAGTCTATTTGTTTGCTTGAAACGAACCCCTCCCTCCCTCCCACCATGAGTTACACAATACCGAAGCATTTAGTAGGGCTCTCTTTTTAAAAAAGCTGAAAACGAATGTGCTTTTCTGTCACATATTTCAATACATGGAACAGGATTTCCTTGATTTGCATTTGGGGGAATGATGACCTGATTGCGAATTAACTACAAAGTGAGGAAGCCCTTGTTAACCTGTTACGGGCTATTGTAAAAGCGTCATCCTTCAGGGAAAGAAAAAGGAACCAAAAATCTATTTTTCCTCTGAGCACATTTTCCCTTGTCAATTCAAAAAAGGATTATGTGGATATCTACTAAATGCTTAATTTCCATAATAAAGTCATAAGTGATGCTTTTCTTTTCCTTCTTTTTAAGTAGAGCTATTAATATGCTGTTATTTGTAGTCTATGATCTTCTTACTTACCACTGGCTGTGTGATAATAAATCAAGAGTTATCATCCAGGGAGACAGGGGATGATGACTTCACTCAGGATTCTTCTGAGCACTAGGTCCTATGCATCAATTTCAGTAGTGATAAAGGTACCATGTGAGGGGACCTTTCTAATTATTTTCTTCTGCTAGACTCCTGTTTATATTCAAACTTCACCAATCTTAAAAATTTCTAAATATTTCTTTCTTATAGTCAGTATCTTTTAAATTACAATACTGACATATATGCAGACCGTCATTGCTATATTTCTGGAGTTCTGGAAATTGTGCAATTATGTGCATAAACCATTTGCTCATCTTTTTAAGAGCATCTGTGTTTCTCCATGACTGCTCATTTCTGTAGTTTATAATTTTCATTTTGAAGCATTCTGTATCCTAGACCATTCTACAGTGGGCAATAGCAGCTGTATCACCTCTGATAGGATTATATTTTAACATTCTGGGTTTTGTCAACATATGTCTCGGAAGGAAGGCATAGGTGTGTGTGTGCATGTGTGTGTTTAATAGGGATGTTTATGTGTTAATCACATTGTGTTAATCAACTCATATCTCTGATTGTTCCCAGTAGGCCTCTTGTAGTTTATCAGATCTCTGCTGGCTCAGCATCCCTTTGGTTACTCTGCCACTGCCCTTTAGAGTAGGAACAGAAATGCTGGGGGAGTTGAATCTGGTTGCATTCAAATGCATTTGATGTTCAAGTAAAAACAGGCCTTATTGCCAAAGTGTCAGCTCTCATGTTACAGATTCAGAAAGAACAGGTTCACAGGGTTTATGATTTTAAATAAGGGCCACCCAAAGATATCAAAGTCTAATCCCTGGAATTTGTAAATGTTACCATAAATGGAAAAGAAGTCTTGGCAGGTGTAATTAAAGTACAGATCTTGAAATGATGAGATTAGCTTGGATTAATCCATTGGGTCTTTAGTAGCTTTAGTAGCTCCTCATAACGGAGAGTCAAAGGGTGATAATCCACACTGGGAAGGAGAAGACAGTATGGAGACAGGCAATGACTGAGTGGTATAGCCACATGCCTAGGAACACCAGGGAAGGTGCAATTGAAAGAGACAAGGAAGGCATGCTCCCTGAGAGTCCCCAGAGAAGGGAAGACTGGATTTGGACTTATAATTTCCAAACCTGTGAAAGAATAATTTTTTTCTTGTTCTAAGCCAGGGAGTCTGTTAATTAGTTACAACAGCCTCAGGAAACTAAAACAAACCAAAAAAAAAAAAAAAAAAAAACAATAGCAACAAAAAACAGATTATTATATTTCATAAATCCTATTCCTCATAGACTTATCCAGTGATCAGAATTCTTCAGGATTTCCATCATCATGACTCTTGGGCACTACCACCCTCTCATTTCCTACAGCTGCAGTAATCAGTACTGTAGCCCTAGCCTCATGTGGCTATTGAATAATTGAAATGCAGCTACTAGGACTCAGAAATTGAATTTTTAATTTTATTCAATTTTAATTAACTTAAAATTTTAAAACATTTGATTCAGTCATCGGAAAACTTTTAAAATATTCTTGGAACAGTTTAGGTACCTGTATATGAATTTTTTTTCAGATGCAAATTTTGTGAAATGTAAATATATTTCAGAAATTTCCAATGAAAATTTAGCATCCGAATTGAGATGTGCTCTGAGTAAGCCATATGCTATATTTCAATGACTCATTATGAAAAAAATGTAAAATTTTAATTTTGATTATATATTCAGATGGTTTTATTTTATATATTTCATTAAATAAAATACACTACTGAATGAAGCTAATTACATTTCTTTTTCAATTTTAATTTTTATTTATTCTAATTAGCTGCACATGACAGTAGAATGAATTTATGCATTTTGATAGATCATACATAAATGGAGTGTAATCTCTCATTTGTCTGATTGTACACATTGTAGGATCACATTGGTCATGCAGTCACATATGTACATGAGGTAATAAAGTCTGTTTCACTCTACTATCATTCCTGCCCCCATGCCCCTTCCCTTCACTCCCCTCTACTGAATATAAAGTGACTATTATTTCTACTTTTTTAAGTGAAACTACTATAAAACTTAAATTTCCATGTGGGTCCCACATGATATTTCCTTTGGACAGGGCTGTCCTATCATCTCCCTTATGAGACCTAGCAGACTGGTCCTAGCAAAGGTCTGATCCCTTATAGCTTACGGTTCAGTACATTCACCCAAGTGTCCATTGTCTTGGGAAGGACTATGACCACATCTTTGCTCTCACAGAGTCAATTTATTTGTCTTTTTGAATAAAAGTAATCAGCTTTGGAAACAAATTTAAGAATAAATAATGATTAGTACTTTCATTCATTACAGCATGTAGAAGAAAAACATATCCCAAGGTTTATTTGTCTTCCTACAGAAGACAGTGTTCTTTATGGGTGATGTTTGAGGATGGTTTCGAGAAATCATATAACTTCTCTTGAAACATTGAGTTTCCAGAGATTTGGCAAGGATATTCCAATCTTAATTCTCACATTGGTAGTTCTGTATGTAGCAGCAATATTTTATTCTTGCTTTGTTTTATATGCCTCATAAACTCTCTTCAATAATCAAAAATGACATTGTTAGAGACTTGTGTAAATAAATAATTATTTTAGCTAAGTTAATTGAAGATGTCCTTTCACTTGAGGATACAATGATTCTAATTTCTGTTATTACATGGAATATAGTCTGTGATTTAAAATACTCCTAATTTTATACAGTTACCATATTGAAAACTAACTCACTTAAGCCAAGAATCACCACCAGAAAGATTTTTATCTACTGGTCCGTGCTGACTGATTGTGGATCAGAAAGCTATAAGCAATACACAGCATCTGAACATGGAAAACTCCTCTTGGAATGTGGGATCCTTCAATTTTGTTTTCCTTCTTTCTCTCCTGACTCTTCAATTAAATCATACCCTCATTTGAGTCCTTCCACATTGCTACAACAGCTACCCCAATCCTGTTTGCTTTGGGAGTGACCTGAAAAGAAAACTAACAAGCATATAGCTTAAATCATATAAGATATAGGAGCTGGAAAGGACTTAATGGTCCCCTCATTTCATAGATGAAGAATAGTTTAGAGTCAAAGCCAGAAGTAGATCAAAGGGTCTTTAGACATCAAATCTAATTTTCTTTCTTCTAAATCACACTTTTCTAGTAGAAATGATGTGAAAATACCCTGAATATTATACTCCTACATAATTTTCCAACTTTCAAAAGAATATGATCAAAAATGAAAGGCCAGCCTTTATAAAAATTAGAAATGGCAGATGGTTATTCTGACACCGCTACAGCTATGTGCCTCCTGAATTCAAAAGGTGCTCTTTGTTCACTCACCCCTCATGCCTGAATGTTTGCTGCTAAAATAGGTAATGCTTGTAAGGCAGACACCCTAGACATGGATAGTTTCTAAAAGTGAAGAAAATATGGACAATGGTATTTATAAAGTCCCATGTAAAGTTTCTAAGTTGAAAAACTATATCTATAAATTTTCTTAACCAAGAGATCAGTATAAATATTCTAATATTTTAAGATTGAACTTACTGTTTAAGAGCTATTCTAACTTTCAAAGCTTACTACTAGTTATTTTGTTTAATGAAGTCTGACATCATAGCAGTATTGAAGGTGCAATTTGTAGAAAAAATTAATACCTTAGCCAATATTGGCACATCTTAAATACTTATAAAGAACTATTTAATAATTGAGTTTGTTTTTCAATATTCATGCCCAAAAACTTTCAACATATATACTGTCCTTCTCAAAATGTGTAGTCCTTCTAGTTGGTATATGATGTTCTATCTGTTCCAGTGACTAGATTGTTGGTTCACATTCAGGGTCTTCCCACACTGGTATGGAAGCTGGAGTGGGGAAGAATGTGTGGTCATGATGACTCAGGAGAAAGCACAAACACAGTAAGATCTACATGTAAATGGCTCCTGGTGCTGATAGGTACCTACCTGTCCCATCTACATTTCTGGTCTCCTTTCTCTGGGTTTTACATTCCTAGTCTGGAAAATTAGGATTATCCTATTACTGCCACTTCATGGAGTTTTAAGGATAATATGCAATAGTATATTGATGAATATTATGAAGCACAAATAATATTAGGTTACTTAGGGACTCTACACTAATAGGGTACTTAGAATAATGGCCAAGAGAAACGGGGAAGTGAAGAGAGAGAATGATATGAAATAAAGAAGCAATGGAGGGCTGGGGAGATAGCTCAGTCGGTAGAGTACTTGCCTTGTATGCTCAAGGCCCTGGGTTTAATCCCCAGCACCAAAAAAAAAAAAAAAAGAGGCAATGGAGATGATCAAGGGCTTAGAAAGAGATTTAGAGGTACACAATTAACATGGAAGTCTTATTTTTTTCTTAAACACTTAGAATTTCAGACTACCGTGTATTACTGGGGAAAATGTACACAAACTTCTCACATATTGCAATGGTAGATTTTGATAGATTGGGACAGTGACATTAATTTTATTCTTGTTATTACTCAAAAAGTTATGCATGCATGTATGGTGCTTTGTAAGCTGTGAACATGCATTACAATTGCATGGTATTATCATTATTATTCTCAAATTCTGTGTGTGTAAGTCTCAGTTGTTGAGAAGTTCTCATTCATTGGAAAAGTGAGATGTTGTCAATTAAATTAGAGGGCTGTCTTTGATAGATGATTCTGGGAAGCTACTATTCCAATTCCTTAAATGTCTTGACATTAAAAATCCTTTGTTTTAGGGCAGGAAGTGGAGAAAACAGGAGAAGTTAATTCTTTATTTAGAGATTAAATATACTGTGATAAACATAGATATCATTTTATTTCTGCTGCTTTGTATCCTAACAGCTTACTGACTTTCACATATATTTAAATGTTCATTGTGTTATCATTCACTCTTTGTTTTATCTTCCTTTTCTTTTTTTTTTATAAAGTTCATTTCAGTTTATTCTCCATTATAGTCAGTTCCTGTTCAGTCATTATGACAGATGACCTCTGAAAGTAGCCCTAAATGGACATGTAAACATGATATGTGAATACAAGTAGTTATTTCTGATATTTTCTTTGTACACAAAGTTTTCTCCAAAGCAATAGCTAAAGCTTTTTGCCCTTTTCAAACCCTCCAATCCTCGGGAGGTTATTTTCAGTGAAGTGGTAAGAAGGAAGAGTTCAAATAGGATTGATTTAATAGAGCTATGAGGTGAAAAAGCTTGCAACATACTGTCTGCCTGAAATGGCCAATCACAGAAGCATTAAAATCAGAGTGGGAAAGGAAGCAGAGACATCCCAAAAATGAGCCCGAATTACACAATGATGGCACCTTGCCATTCTTGTGTGGAGAAATAAAAGTATTAAAACCGGCAAAGAGTCAAAGAAACATTCTAAGGAGTCCTCCTCTGGGAGTTGCAACAGCTTCAGCTATAAATTTGGTGCAGGAAAATGTCCCCACTACCCTTTCCTCACTGATAACCAAAAACATTAAAAGAAAATTTTTATATTTCTTTTTGCTCATCTACATACTTAGTTCCTTCAAAAATTGCTTCTCTCTTCTTCTCCTGTATTCCATTCCTATCATCACAAGTTTTTATTCTTTTTAATGTTTTAATAGTGTATTTTGTTTGTTTCTCTTGTGCTACCAGCTATTCTTGAAGAGCATGGTCCACCTACACAGTCTTTGGAGCTGCTTATCAGGGCATGACAAATCCAACCTGAGGGCAGTGACATTCTAAGAGGTTACTGTCTAAGAAGAATGACACTTGTGACAGTAAGCATATAGACTGCCAATCTCTGAAACAGAATGTGGAATAATGAGATAAAATGTTATCAATGGGGCCTGCTAAAATTGTGAGTAGGTGGTATTGATTCTTTGAGTGGATGCCTCTGTCCCAAGGTCACTTAACCCAGGAAAGCAAATCTAGAGACCTGGTCATTAATGACAAGACATGCATTCACAAAATGTGCAAGAAATTGCTTTGCAAACCAGAATTCCAGCTGAAATCCCTATTTTTTTAACCACATATAATTAGATAGGTGAGTGTATTATATAAACATGGGAGATTCTTTTAGGCATAAAGAAAATATATAGGTATAACACCATCACTTGGAGAAATCTATAAATTTTCTGATTTCTAGGAACATTCCAGGAGGGGGGAGTGTTAAAATGTGTAATACTGAATACTTTATAACCTGCTTTTACTTCAGCATGTTGAGAGTGAAAGAAGGAATTGGAGGAAACATGTATACACACATATTCTAAGAATTCATCTACTACTGAAAAGTTGGAAAATGAATTGAAGGAAATGGAAACAAGTGAAGGCTTAGTATCATTGAGCTGATAGTAATGGAAGAACCCACCAAAACTATTAAACTGGGTTTCAGTTACATGAGGGTCACTTCCTCTGTTTTAACAGGAAGAAGAGGAGCACAGATGCAGGTGGGTTTACAAATGGATGAAATGATAAGAAAATGAAGAAAGTCCATATGGGTACCTTTTTTTGGTGTGTTCTTTTGAAGTTTGAAGAAAAGTCTTCAGTTGAATGGGAAAAAAAAAAGTGTTCTAGGAACTTTGAGGAGAAAGGAACAAGTGGTAAAATATTCTTGATGAATAAAATTGAATTTTCTAGCTCATGATGGTAGTATGATTGGATTATTAGATACCCTTGAGTTCCTATCTGAGGTTTATTATCATACACTTAAAATGAAACCAGTTAGACTGGAGGTGTGATTTTTACAGGAATGTTTAGCTGTTTAGGCACAATTATAGAAAAGGTTAATGGTATAGCAGTCTCAGAGCTGGAGTTTTGCCAGGTTATTATAACAGAGGGAGCTGAGAACATTTGGAGGAGTGTAAAAGAGGAAGAAAAAAGGACAGTGAAGGATACATAGGTCATTAGGGAAATCAAAGAATTGTGGCAGTAGAAGTTCCCAAGCTAACTAAGGCAGACATTTTTGAAGTGCAAATGTCAGAGGGTTTAACATTGAGCATCTAGTGAACATAAACTCCAGTGCATGTCCTTGATCATGCACTTGAACTGTGGAGGTCATGGAGGAAAAACAAGACTTTAAAGAAAGAGGAGGTTAGTTGAATGATTCATTAATGTAGATGTTGAATTCACTCTGAATAACAGCAACAATTGTGGTAGAGAGGAGCTATGTGGTAACGTTTTTCATGAAATAAAGGAAGTGACAAAGAGATAGGGAGGTAACTGCCACCAGTAAAGTGAGACTGATTTATCAAGATGGTGTGCATCTTACAAGAGTAGTGGTTTTTTGTTTTGTTTTTGTTTTTGTTTTTTTTTTTAAGAGGAGCGGGTGGTGGTTTGCCACAGGGGAAGCAAGGAGGACACTAGCCCCACTTTCTGCCTTGAGGTAATGGTGTATATAAGTGAAAATATAATCACTGCTTGAGGTTACAGAATAAGTTTGTTTTCAGAGTAGAATTATGTTTCACCTAGGATAAGGGGGTAAAGGAAATGTGAGAAATGAACAGTAGAAAGTACCTTGGGGAAGGGAGGAGATGTGGGATGGACCTGACTAGGAGATAACCTGTAAAATATGGAGATGAATCTGGATTAAAACAAGTACCTAGAGAATTCCAATTTATTGATGGTGACTAGTAAACAAGGATGAGAGGCATTGGTGGTATGGTTCAGATAGATCTGAGATGCTGGGTGTTCACAGGACTGCAGCTCCCTGGGGCTTAGCTTATTGTGGTAGAACTTCTTTTGTTGTAGAGCAGAGACAGAACTGAACCAAAGCTGCTTTATTCAATCCTTTTTATGTATGGACTTCCTCAAAAGGTTTTGTTTAAAAGAAGCGTCATGGCTTTTAAAAATTAAAAACTATTGTTACAGGTCATTAAGACTAATTTATATTAATCCCTGGGTAATACAAAAAGGACTGATGAACTTTTTAATTTGATTTTAGTTTTAACCATCTCCCTTTCACACTGAATGGTAGATTGGATCATAATCAGGTCTGTGAGTAGGAATTGGAGCAGAGAAAGCAAAAATTATCAGGAGACAAGAAGTCAAGTTGAATAAACTGAGAGTTCTGATTTTGTTTTTCTTGTCAGACAAGATGTTGGATCTCTTGTCAGGGAATAGCATGGCAAACTCTGGACAACCCTATCCATTAGAGAAGATTTATACACATCAACTTCTATTTCAGACTGAAAAGAGGGCTAAGAGGCAGAACAGACATGTCTTAACAGTGCCGATTCTCACTTAGGTTGAGATCTGCCCTTTTCCCCTCCCTCTCTGCTCTATACACTAGATGACAGCAGCTTCTTTCATTTGATGGACAAAGATTAGGCAGTGAGACAGACCATCTTATTCTTCTCTAGACTAGTTATTTTCCATCATAGAGACTGTGTGTCATTGACCTCAGGACACTCTGCCACCCCCGACCTTGTCTTTCTTCTTTTAAACCAAAGTAACAACATCTGGATAATTAGAATGATTAGCATTCTTTTATAGCTAGAATTCTTGAACATTTGTGTTGGCTGAGATAATGGAATTTCCCCTCACATAATCTGCTATCTTCAGCAACGCTCAGAAACATAATTTTCTTATTATGAGAGCTCAGTTCACCCTTTTGGGACAAAAATCCAAGCTATTTTTGAGCATAAGTGAGGAAAAAGTGACTACTTACATCAGCACCTGTCAAAGAAGTTTCTCTTTCAAAAGTTTTCTGTAAGTTACTCTAATTATTGTCACCATGCTTAATTGACTTCACTGTTGAGCGGATATTATTTTGATGTTCTCTTTGCATTCCTTCTATTAAACTGTCTTCCTCTTCTTTGTCCTTCCAGATAACCACAAAACAAGGTTATATGCTGCTGTTATTTGCAGCCAGAACATTGCATTTGCCTCTTATCATTGACATAATTCATTGTTACTGTTCATATAGTCATCTCTATCTGTGTATCCGTGAAAGAGGAACCCATAATTTGTTCATTTTTGTCTCCCTCGTGTCTAGCATAGAGCCTAGATCAAATATATATTTAATAAAATGTTCAGTGAATAAATACTATATTTTTGAATTTGAAAAAAATAGTATTTATAATAATATATAATGAACTAGACATGAAAATTCATCTACTACATTCTCTCATTATTTTTTTCTTTCTAACTCTAGACCAATTTCAGTGCCAGAGATTAAAATGTGGCTATTTTTTGTCAAACAGCAGCAATTCTTTTACAGTAGTATCCAAAGTTGGGAAAGATGAGATTTGAAAAGGTTACGATTGATAAAAATGTTTTGTAGGTTTAAAGACACACCCATATTTATAAAACACTACTGTAGAATTCTAATTCTAGATCCTTAGATCCATCCTCTTCCTTCCTCCATTGTGTCTGAGGAAGCTATGTATTTTACTTTTACAACCTGTTCTTTGTACCCTTTCATGCAAGTCTATTGAGTTCTCCTAAACAGGTGGTTGTTAATCATGAAAGGATACATTTATTCAGGAAAACAGCCCCTTTCCTGACTTTCTGAAACTATCCACCAGAATGGTTCTTTGTTATTGTAAATTTAATGAATGAATCACTTTGCAAAAAATTCATATTGTAAGCTCTGTTATCCTGAGAATTAATCTATAACTGCAGCATTTTCTTTTTTGAAAAAAAAAAAAAAAACTATCCACCAAAATTTGAGGTCAAAATGCAGTGCTAATGCCTAGGAAATGAAATATGTACTGTAGAAAGAGAAGAATCAAAACGTGTGTTCCCCAACAAGGAAGCTGTTACACATAAGGGTCAGGATTATGAGTGGCAGTATTTTGAGTCACATGGCAATCAGCTCTTAAAGCAAGGCTGCAATCACATCCAAATAATCAGCATAAAATCAGAATCCAGTGTAAATGTGCCTGTGGGACTAGATCAATAAGCAGAGAATGGAAACATGTAAGCAATTCAGATATATGTACAAATGTTTTAAGTGGGATCTTACTATGTTGCCCATGCTGTTCTCAAACTCTTGGGATTAAATGTTTTCTTGAAACACTTCCCAAGTATCTGGGACTGTAGGCCTGTGCCACCATGCTGGCTATTTCAGATTTTAAGAAAAAAAGGTACAAAGGACATGCCATCAAATAAATGAGAGCCTTCTTCTGCTTTCCTCTTGGAAGCTCACAGTTATGACTAAATCGGTTGTGATTTAGCAACACATGATGGTTGCCATATGCTGACACTTGAAATTTGATCTTTTAAGTTGTGGCATCAATCCACAAAAGAATATAAGTGATATAACAAATGAAGTGTTTAGGTCCAGAACAGATTTTGATAATTTCAAAATATCATTGAGTATTTTATATTCAAGATGGTAAATTAGCTTACATTTCAGATCTTATATTATCTTGAAAACCATAATATTTTCATTTTAATTTATAGAGATGGCATAGCTACTGAGTACTGAGACCAGCCTTGAACTAAAGAAGATTATATTCTAGTACAATGGGAACAGATGTCTAAACAGAAATTTCAATAGGTTGTATAAAGAGAATATAAAACTAAAACTAAACTCTATTTTAAAGCTTCAGAGTAGGCCACTTAAGCATAGTACCTAAACTGATGTGTTAAGAATGCATATGATTTTGTCTTGAGGAAAAGAAGGGGAATCTATTCTGGGTAGAGAGACTATTAGGAACCAGGTATGGAGTTTTGTGTGTGCTAGGAGGTTTAAAGTAACCAAAGCTAAATACAAAGACCAGAGGAAAAGAAATGGAGAGTTAATTAAGGCTTAGGTTATAGAAAGTCTTCTATGCTATATTAACAAATTTCAAATTCATCTAAGGTAAAGACTTAGGTATGAGAAATAATGATGTCTATCTTCATTCAGTAAACTGAGGAATAGATATTTCAAGAAAACTAGACAGTGCAGAATAGAAGCCTAATACAGTAACCATCAGAGTTAAAAGGACACCAGGTAGAACTCTGAATAATATGCCAGAGGAAGAGAAATAACTACTGGATTTTGTGTCATCAATAATGCAATTATTCTGCTATTATTGTTCATCTGACTTTTTACAGGATATCTTAAAAATGTGTTGAAAATATATTAAGATGAATAGAAAACAGGTATATGCTGGACTTCAGAGCTAATATCGTGATTGCAGATTACTGATTCATATGTTAATGAGAAACAGTTCAAGAAAAACAGTTATGTTCTGAACTGAGAAAGAGGGCATCAGGAAGAGGAAGGTAGTAGAAATTTTTTCTATTTCTTACATGAATGGAAGCCCATAGAAAGCTGAACTTGACAGTGTCCTGTCTGGATAACAACTGCTACAAAACAACATCTAATGTTCTTGTGATGTCACTTTGCACCTATTTAATAGAAGGTTAAAACTTTCAATTTAGACACAGAGATTTCCAGAAAGGAAGTTTGCATTTTCTTTACCACTTAAAGATCCCATTCACATCCTATCTTTCATCAATTCTATTAAAATCACTGCTGTCATTCTCATAGTCATTTCTTTGAACGCAATGCTTTTTTCACTGCTGATTTCATGGACAGCTTTATCTCTTTTTTGAGTTATGTTGCTTTACCCAGGTGTTGATTCTTTTGTATTTATCCTATTTGGGGTTTCTGTAGCTTCTGGAATCAGTTCTTTTATATTCTTTGCTCTGATATGAAACATAGTGCCAATGTTCTCTTCAAATATTACTTCTGGTTCTATTATTTCTTCATTAAACCTATGTTAGAGGTTCATTTTTCTATATCTAATCTGCTTTCAAATTATGTATTCTGTTCACAATTGCAGTTTTTGCTTTTTTTAGTTCTATAGTTGCGGTTTCCAATTCATAGATTCCAATTTATTTGTGAAATTCCTCATCTTGTCATCTATTTTCTGAATTTATTAGTTATAGTTATTTTATTAGTACATTTTAATTATACAAAAAAATGGATTTATTGTGGCATATTTGTATGTGCAAATTTAAATCCATGTCTGATTGCGTCCATGTTTGTTTTCATCTATGGGTCTGTTTCTGTTGTCTATTTTTTCTTCTTGTTTTTGATCCTTTGTTCCCATTTCCTGACCCTATAAACATGTTCAAATATTGTGTCAACAAAAATCTACAAAAGTATAATAAATTGATGTCTGTAACTGGGGGGACCTTGTCTATACTGAGTGTTCAAACTGAAAGTTGTATTGGAAGAGGTGGCTTGTATGTGCTTAAAATGTGACTATATTATGGATGTTGTTTATGCTGACACACTTTTTGCTTGTGTCTTGGGCTTTAAAATTTTAATGTGAACTATTTATATTTTTATTACTTCCTTTTGTAAAAGTCATTCAAAGTTCATTAATTACATTAAGCACTTAAATGAACAATTGTCATCAATATCTGAATGACTATCTGGTAGCCACTTAAGTTGAAAATCATTTAATATGCAAAAATTAAATTCACCAAAAATTCATTGATTTTGGCATCTTCTGTAAACTCAGTGTTGGTGTTGTTCATTGCTTTACCCAAGAAAACTCAATGAAAAAAATAAATATGAAGAGATTAAAAAGAATGGGGGTTGGGGTTGTAGCTCAGTGGTAGAGTGCTTGTCTTGCATGTGTAGGAACTGGGTTCAATTCTCAGCACCACATATAAAAATAAAATAAAATAAATCCATTGATCAACTAAAAAATATTTTAAATTTTTTTTTGGTTAGGTAAAGTTGAGCCTTGGTAGGGTACAAACAAAACATGAGTTTTTTTAGGCTTTTTTTTTTTTTTTTTTTTTTTAATCATCAGGGACCAATCTTTACTGCCTTTTTGGCAAGGTTATCCCTGCTGAGAAAATATGAAGTAGGTATTGATTATCTTGATCCACTAAGGCATTGAGATGATTTGAGACCAATTTTCAGCTTTTGTGAGAGCCTATCTTTGGGAGTGTTTGTTCTTATTCATAGACTAGTCCTTCAGAACTCTCAATATACTGACCCTCCCTGTCTGGCCTTGCACTCCAAATTTTGTTTCCTGGTACTTGCAACCTGCAGCTAATGAAATCCCTGCTTAGTTTGACACATTCACATTTGATTTTTAGTTTAAAATTTTGGGGGGGTGGGAGGTTGTCTCTAGGTCTCATACCAAGTACTACTTAGGCATCTTCAAATGTCATGAGAGGAAAAGTGGCATATAAAAAAGGATTCACTTCTCTGAAGTTCCTCTGTCTCAGCCCCCTCATGTCCTGTCTACCTTGCTAATCCTGAACTTCAATTTCTATTTTCCCAGTCTCACCAGCCTGTCAAAAGATTTGAGCTCCTATGTTCTGCTTGTGCTTTCCATCCTGTGCAGCTTCCCAGTTGGCAAATTCTTGGAGGGGGATACCAATGGAGAAAGTTCCCTCACCTCAGCATGTTTTCTTTTCCAGATTCTTGGATCATTAAATTCTGGCTGCCTTCATTGCCTGTGATCCACTCTTACACCTTCTGTATTTTGTCCAGAGGAAGGGTTAGTCTGTTAGAAGCTCCTTTATCAAAGCTGGAAGCAGAAGGCTCATTTGGATAATATGGACTATTTGGAAGTTAGATTAGCTTCTGGCAGGGGAAACTGAAAAGAGCTCAGATATGGACAGGCAGATGTTGGGTCAACGAAGGTTGAAAGCTAAGGTAGCTATTGTAATTATTGTTTGTTTTTTCCTTAGATTGAGCTCCAAATATTTTAATAGGGTTATATATAGTCTTCATTACAATAAAAATCAGTGAGAAAATGAGCTTAATTTTAAAATGCTCACTTCACATATACCCTTTAAAAACATATTGTGTCTGTGTAGTAATATTGTTGTTTGTCTGGCCAGAGTGATTGCTCTATTTTCATAACCAACCCTGGAAGGCTCAAGTCTTCCTGAATTACTTGAAGTGGAACATCAAGAGACAGTGTGTTTATATCTGATCTATTTTTTCAATAATTTGGGATAGGCTGTACACTAAGACCTTTCCAATTCTACCATTTATTAGTTGCTTTTTCGTTTTATGCCTCTGGTCTAATTCTCTGTCAGCAGTCACAAATGGAAGGTTCATTTTATTTTATTTTTACCCCATCTCTACAGCTAAAATACAACATTGAACTGTTTCTCAAGTTGCTCCCAGATGCTATTAAAACACTGTTTCATCTCTTCCCCTTCTGGTACTGTCTTTGTTTTACACTTTTAAAGGAGGCCGTAGAATGTTTTCCTGGTCAGTCATAAAGGTTTAATGCTGTTGCCTTCTCTTTGAGGCCTAGTTACAGCACCTAATTCTGCTGATACAATGTGATCTTGTTTGTTGTTATGAAAGGCACAGGGAAAGGCTTTTTCCATTTCTTTTATTTGAAGTTTCCCATGAAGTAAGTCAGAGTTCAAATTCTTTTCTTAGTGCTTTGGTAATTTGAAAATGGATACTGTCTATGTACATGTCTAATTAAAATATTTTCATAGTTCTGTTATTTAAATAAAGCCACCAAGTTGTTGGGTGTTTCTCCAAGTACTAAATAATTATTCACTCATCCAATCGACATTATAAATCAAGCCATTCCTCTGGTGTCACAGTTTCTAGCCTAGTGGGGTGAAAGCAGCAACAAAGATGCTGCTCTTGAAGGAAAGAAGGCCAAAGATCTAACAACCTTTGGGAAGCTGAACAAGTCTGCAAAAATAAGGCAGGATGTGCTTCAACTGTGTTCTCTTATTAAGAGAAACAGTTTTAAGAAAGGTAGGAGGTCAACAGAAGGGCCTGTTTTAACAAATACAGAGTGCTAAAACAGTTTTAAAGACTGACATTTTTCTTGTTGGGGAAAATTGGGCCAGCCTCGTCCCCTGTTCCCTGGCCAGCTCTGTCTCTTCCAGTATGGGTCCCTAAGGAAAAATGATGAGCAAAGGAAAAAGGAGAAAGATCAAAGACAAAGAAGCAACTGGTTTGAGGAGGCTGCTGTTCCATGATTCTTTTGAGGCATCTGGGAATCACACTGACTGACCTGTAGGATGGGATCAGGCCTCTGGTGAGATATTCACTCTACTAGGTCACAATCTAATTAAAAGTTTTTTTTGAGGGGAATGTGTGTGTACTAGGGAGATATTGATAAAAATTGGGTCTAATTCTCTGTTGTCCATAGAGACTTTACGGCTTTTGGTGATAAGAGCTTAAAGTCCACATTACAACTTTTTCCACCATCCACTTGGATGTTGAAATACAAAAGTTGAGTTTAAACTCCAAAGTCCATTTAATTATAGGAAAATCATTCTTTTATAGGACATCAATGAGAGAAAAATGAAAGTATAACTGCTTATTCACTCTTTTTCTACTTTAATCAAAATTAAAAATTGACCTAAGTTCAATACATGCAAAAGACTATAGAAATTTTAAAAATACATGTGTGCATAGCTGTTCAAGTTAGTAGAGATGCATGAAACTTTGCTTTCTAGAAAATTGGAATAATAAGTTCTAACTATAATCCAGAAAATGCAGCATGGTATGTTTTGTGTTTCCCATTTATTTAGACTTCAAGTATGCTCTACTATTAGGTCGTCTTTGGTAAGACAGTAGGAGGTGTCACAAGCTTATCTTCTATTGACTTTTATTTAACATATTTTGGGGATGGACCAAAATATTCTTTTGGGTCCTCAAAGCCAGCATCTAAATCATTTTTTCTTGTTTTTTATTTCTTATTTAATTTTTTTAATAATCAATACATATAAGCATAAAATTGTACCTATTTCTAAGGTACCATTTGATCTTTCAATCAATGTTTACATTATATATAATTTGATCTTTCAATCAATGTTTACATTATAATTCAATCACGTTTACATTATATACTTTTTAAATCAGGATAAACATAGTCATCTCTTAAAACAGCTGTCATTCCTTTATGACATTTTTTAAAAACAGTGATTTTTACCTTCCTTTTCTGATGCAGAGAAATGATAAGCACATGAGAAGCACTAGTCTACTCTTCCAGGAATAATAGTTTCCCTATCACTAGTGTTCACCAAAAGGTCATATCTGGCATCTCTGGAATGTATGAGCAGTGGCATGTGTATGTGATAGACCAATGGTGAAGGTTTAAGAAGCAAGACTGCAGTGATAAAAGATGTTAACTGAAACTGATGGATGCATGAAAATAATTTTTGTAATAGACTAGCACACAACTCTAATTTCTTTCCTTAAAGCATGGTGCTTTGATCCCTGTTGAACCTTTATGACTCTTCTAGGAGCTACAATTTCAAACTTGAAAACTAGAGGATTGTTATGTGTGTGTATCTTCCACTTTTCTATAGAATTTAAAATACACAATAGGAGTAAATAAAATGGTGAGACCTTTCTAATCACATAGACATAGTTGGGGGAAAGCATTACCTAGCGATCCACATGGAGCGTTTGAAGTATATTCTCAGGCCGAGTAAATAGAAGATGGTTTTATTTACTTATACCAAGTCGTATAAAGGTCCGCACAAACTATACACTCTCATGCTAAATCCAGGACAAAATGTGAACAGATCAGACTAAAAGATGAGTTCTCATTAGGAAATGTTAGCAGGGTACTCCACACTGATGATTAGACATTGCCTGTGATTTCCATAGATGTGTCTAGTTCTTCTTCAGACTTTCCTCCATAGCCTCTTCCACTACCTATTTCTTTTCCCTTCCTGCAATTAGCTTCATTTTACCAGTTTTTCTATTATTTTCTCATTTTTTTCTTGCTGTCACCTCATTGTTGGCTTCCTATTTCATTACGTTTTTCTGTCTCCCTGTCTTCTATTTTTTATTTCCCCTTCTCAACCTGAACTAATTCTTCTTTGTGACTCTTCTTTAATGTGGCCAGTCTTATGATTTCATTAAAACTCAAGAGCAAATAAACCCTGAGGCTTCTTTATTTCAGAAATGAGATAATAAGCAGAATCTAATGAAAAGAAATGTGCTAGGGCTTGATCCAGGGTCCTTACTCAGAATGCTATCCTTTGGAAGTCTAGCTCTACAGAAGCAGAGCCCTGGCTCATAAAGATCAAGACTGAACTCCTGTATGTGAGAGTCAAACTCTTTTTTTTTGTTGTTGTTTTGTTTTTTTCTTTTTTTTTGTTTTTTATTTATTTATTTATTTTATTGTAAACAAATGGGATACATGTTGTTTCTCTGTTTGTACATGGCGTAAAGGCATACCATTTGTGTAATCATAAATTTACATAGAGTAATGTTGTTTGATTCATTCTGTTATTTTTTCCCTTCCCCCCACCCCCAACCCCTCTTTACCCTCTATACAGTACTTCCTTCCTCTATACTTGCCCCCCTCCCTAACCCTAACTCTAACCCTAAAAACTCTTAAAGAAGAAGCAAGATATTCATCAACGGCCTTTTCAGAACCTCTAAAACCTTATTCTGTTTCAGAATAGCTCTTTAAATGCCATCTTGGAAATGCCAGATCTTTCCTAAGGACACAATGGTGAAAGATCCCAAAGCACAGAACGATGCAATGCATCTTCAATCATGCTACTTAAGAAAGTAAATCATACTTTATAGATCTAAACTTAGCCTTTCCAAACACATGTGTCTGTAGACATTGGTGATTAATAGATGACACTGAAGCTTGTCATCACAGGGAGGGCCTGATTAATGGCAGTGACATCAGGACTTTTAACTATGCTATTAGTGCTGAGGCTTATGACAAATGCAAATGTGACATGTGGATTTTCATGGCATTTGCATAGACACAGAAAAAAAATTTTAAAATGACCTTTCTCCTTAGATTAATCATTGCTTTGTAAGGCAGTGTCTGAAGGCAGTGAACTCTACCTCCTCTGACTTATTTGGGGAAGTCTTTAAGTTTTTCTGGGGATGTTAGGGAGCTATGGAGTCTCTTCTCCACTTCTATACTGATTCTAGATCATAAGTTTATCTGTATGATTCCCAAATGTGGATGTTCTCCCAGATTTGGTACCCTAGGGGATTGAGTGTTGTAGTGAGATAAATTAAGTCAGACCCACAAGGTTTTCTCTATTGTGTTGTCTTTCCACAACTCTCACTTGTCTCACACAGGAAAGCAGAAATAGGGGAAAATGTTCTTATTTCCTCATTACCAACCAAGAGAAAATGCCTCAGCCTCTCCTTAATGAGAACTGAAGTAAGGAGTCCTTAACACTATATGTTTTACTGAATATAGATTTAGCTTTACCTAAGGATCCTTACCAGGGAACAGAGGACCCCAGTTCAACGGTTCCTCCCTACCCATTCACAAATACATTGCACATCTGCTGAGTGCGTAACTGCATTCTTGCAAAACTTTTACCTCATCATTCTTTGATGAAGGATCAGTTTTACACTTCATTATGGGTTGAGGCACAGAAGCCAGCTTGCAGGACAGAATCCACAAAGTCTGTTCCAGGAAATGACAGCAAACAACAGTAAACTTGTAAAACGATGCCTGGAAACTTCTAAATTCCCAGCCTAACCTAGCAGAAGAGAAAGGATATTCAAGGGTCCTTGGGGTCCCCCTCAGGGTGAGGAAAATATATGAAACATTCAAGAGAGATCTAGGAGGTTCAAGAACAGAACTGTAGAAACAACAGAGGTGGGAACAGGTTGGAGGAGCACTTTTACAAAAAAAATTTAGGAAGCACACTGTTAACTGTCTACTTATTGTCAGATGATTTACCTGCATCATAAGTAATACTCACAATTCCCTTCAGGTGGCTATGATGGTCCCCTTTACTCATGGGAAATTTGGGAGCCTAAAAGAGGTAAATTGCTATAGGATTCAGAATTAAGAAATGGTAGAGCCAGGACACATCTCTATATCTGTCTGACTTTCTCAATGTGCTTTATTATTTTTGCATTATATCCTTCTTTGCAGAATGTAAGTAAAATACAAATGATGCTATTTGATATATCTGAATTTCTTAGTCTTCAACTGAAGGATACATCCTATTTCCATAGACTGTATTAGGACCCAGATATACTTCTGACACTGTGATCTCTAAGGTCTTGTTCAACTGTAATGTTCTATGACCAGTTCCTCTCAATGAATACTATATGCTGACCTTTCTCTCACTCACTGCCCTCTTCTTTCACCTCCTGCTCAGTCTTCAATTGGCTTCCATTACTTAGCCATACTCTTTGTTTTAACTACAGGACACACATTATTTTATGGGAAAAATAATTGGTTTCTAACTACAGGTGTAGGAATTGGCATTCACTACACCCTTTAGCCAGCTCTGGTAGTTACGACATTATAAGCAAAAAAGCATGACCTCTGATTCTAGGTAAAAACAAAAGATGCGGCAAAGAGACTGTTTCTAAGCAAAAAGTTTATCTTGTAGAAATGAAACTAGAAAAAATGTTAAGAAGGAATATATACAATCTAAAATGCAAGGAATTTAATTTTGGCTCAGATGACAGAGTTTCATACCAGACCCTCAACTCTAAGCTTCTTGAATATTAGCAGACCCCCCAAGAGACTCACAAACACAAAATGCTAAAACCACGAAGAACCTTAAAAATAGATCCACTCAAGTCACTTTTTCAGGAAGAAACTGATGCCAAGATAAGTTGTGACAAAAGAATTAAAAAGAGCAAATATCATCAGAACTCTAATAGACAACCATATATTTCAGCTTCTTTTTAGATATCAACTGAAATATTGTGAGTTAAATCATAATTTTAGCACTAGTGCTAAGAAGTACTGGCAAAGTCTCACAGCAATTTTAGTAAACTTCCATGTTTTTTCTCTTCGACAAAAATGGATGAGAAGACAATTATTTTATTTAGTATCCTAAAAATACGATATAGTTGGCCTTCATATCCCTGGGTTCCACATTTGTGTGTTCAGCCACCAGTAAAATGAAAGTAATTGGTAAAAAAATTGCAAAGGTACTGAGCATATACAGATATTTTCCCTGTTATTATTCCACAAATAGTACATTTTAATAGTTATTTACATATCATTTATATCTTAGTATGTATTATAAGATGATTTAAAGTATATGGATACCAATGCTACACTGCTAGATAAGGGACTTACAAGTTACTGGATTTTGGTACCTGCAGGAATTCCAGAATCTATCTTCTATGGCTCCTGAAGAATGACTCTATTGAGTACAAATATGGGTTAATCAGCTACTTGTAAGTTTCATTTTAAGATATATTATTCTAGAACTCTCTTATAGGGACAAAATATAAAAGGTCCTCAGTGCTAGGGTTTCTAAGGAACTTCTTATAAACATTAACCAAGAAGAAAGAAGGAAATTCAGATAATTTTCCTCTAAAGGTCTTCTGCTTAGCTCTACTTTATCTTCTCTTTATGTCCTGGTATATAAAAACAGGCATAAAAAACTTAAAAGAAAAACATATAACCATGATCTGGGAGGAAGACTGGCACACAAATACCAGAGCCCTCTCCTGGCAGATCATGAGGTAAAAGGAAATCTAAAAGATTAAGAATGTAGAGACAATGATGTGTTTGAAAGTATATTAAGTTGGAGAGCCCCAGCTTAGAATCTTCCTGACCCCTCTATTTTTCCTGCATGCCATTTTCAATGTTAGCAAATAAGTTTATGTTTACTTTCCAAATAGATCCAGCACCAGGTTGTCTTTCACCATTCCTACCACTGGTCACCTAGTCCAATCCACCATCATCTCTTGCTTTGATTCCTTCAATGCCTTCTCATACCCAATATTTCCTTCCTTATTTGCCTTTTATAACCTAGTCCACAGATCAGCAAACTTGTCTGTAAAGAGGTGGAGAGAGGGAATATTTTAGGCTTTGGGAGCCATCCAGTCACTATCACAGCTACTCAACTCTACCATCTTATTTTGGGAAAGCAAAAAAGGACAACAGTAAATGAATAAGTGTGGCTTTGTCCTGATATAACTTTACAGAGACACAGAAATTTGAATTTTGTATGATTTCCACATGTCATAAAATATTATGGTTTTGATTAACCAAGCAAACATGTAGCAAACATTTTCTTCTCACATATCATACAGAAACATGCAGCAGACCATAGTGATCCTGTTTGTATTATTCTTCTGTTTACAAATACAGGCCAAAGTAAGATGGCTCTGTGCCCTGTGTTCTGTTACCTCTGCAGCCTCGTCCACTGCTCTCCTTTCCTACTGTGCTTTAGTCAGGCTACCTCCCTGCTCATCTTAAACCTATCAGTCACCCCCTTTCCTTAGACTTTTGTGTATTTTGTTCTACTTGGAGCACTATTCTCCAGATACTTGCCTGGTTTGCTCCTTAAGGTCTTCAAAACTTTTCTCAGAAATTCCTCTACTAATCATTCTTACTTAAAATTGCAATTGAATTTCTTGTGTAGACACACCCTCCCAATTACTCTTTCTTCTTCATAGTAATCCCTTACTCAAATACTCTAAATTTACTTATGTTATTGTCTGTTTCCATTCAGTAGGCTGTAAGCTTAAGGGGACATGCATTTTTGCCTATTTACATTCATTTTATTTACATAGATCAGAACCTGAAATACGGTGTAGGAATTCAGTAAATGCATGCATAGTTGTTGAATAAACTCTGGTAAGCATGAAGTATTGAGGAGCTGAAAAATATGAATATCAATAAAACTAAAAAAATATGAATCTGAAGAGGTTTCTTAATCTTCTGTCTCAGATTAAACTGGTCCTAGAACTAAAGGGTCAATGGGAATTGAGTTTGGATTAAACAGATTTAAGAAGCCCAGCATGTGGGAAGAAAAAGGGGTGAAGATGCTGAGTCTGTCTATATTTATAGGGTTTAGATTACACATAGTACTTATACAATAGTCATTTATTCAACTGAAAGCAGGCTTAATAGTGTCCATTGGTTTGATTACCACATGAATTACCTTGATGTCTCCTGCAAAGCACACTGAAAACTGTA
Source organism: Sciurus vulgaris (assembly GCF_902686455.1). NCBI lineage: Eukaryota > Metazoa > Chordata > Mammalia > Rodentia > Sciuridae > Sciurus > Sciurus vulgaris. Next base: position 67,958,704 of record NC_136470.1, on the reverse strand, counting down.
GTATTGTCAACGGAGGTGCACTGGGGCCAACCAGCTCCTTATGCCTCACTTTACAGGACACTGACACGGTGCAGGGAGCCACCATTGACCTTGTGGTGACAGGTGCTCATGTTGCCATCAGCAAAGAGTTTGGCAAACATACAACCATTTCTTTCAGTTGATTTCACAAATGAAATGAACTTGATGTGGTCCATGCAGCTTCGCCACATGCTACCATATTTACCTTATTTGTCAGTGAAGAGAGAAGAGAGAAGAGAGAGAGAGACACAGAGAGAGAGAGAGAGAGAGAGAGAGAGAGAGAGAGAGAGAGAGAGAGAGGGGGAGAGAGAGAGAGAGAGAGGGAGAGAGAGAGAATGAATGAAGATATGCATCTTTTGTTCCACTGGATGTGTATATTCTCAGAGTCTGTGAAGGCTTTGCTCTAAACAGATTTTCTAAGATTACAAAAGGTTTGACACTACCATTGCCATTAATTTAAGATGTTAAAAATTGCAAATGAGGGGAAGTATCTCTTCACAGATACACTATTTTCTGGGAAAATTGTTATTATCAGTGTACAAAATGTTTAGAATTATGGATGTGGAAGTAGAAGACCGTGGTTTAAGTTCTGACTCTACTGTATTCTTGCTTTATGACCTAGACATCCAATTTAATATCAATGGCAGTGATAATAAATAGCATTTTCCAGGGTTTTATTATATGATGAGTATGTACTTGAATGACTTGTCTCCTTTTATCAACTCTTTGACTTCTGTAATATTATTCTTATTTTATGATTAAGGAAATAATCTTAGATGGAGTGACTTTCCAAAAGCCCAGAGTGAGTGACAGTCGGAGCAAAGATGCCAACACAAGTCTGCCTCAAGCGTGAGCCCTTGCTCCTGACTGCTCCACTGTTTTGACACTCCAAGAGTTATTTTTTCTGTTTGTTATAGACTCTATGTCTAATATTATTCATTTTTACAATGTTAGTGATCATTTTCCTTAGGTTAGGTTGTAGGCTTAGGTTAAAAAATAAAATTGGGTTTTTAATTATTCTTAAACATAAGATACCATATATATGGGGAATATTTAATCATTGCCACTTCTTGAAGTATGTGCAGTTCATTCCATGTTACTGACCAAAGAAAAACTCAAAATTCCCCTCTTTCTTATGTGGTATTGAAACTTCCAGAATAATTTAGATATAATAAGACCAGGCAGAAATAGCATCATTCTCTGTGCTTAAAATTAATATTTATTTCTAGTATAAAATAAACAGAATATTTGACTTGGGAAAAAGAAATCTTTTACCACATTTTCTCTAGTCTCTTCTTTTTAAAGCAATTGATGTTGTAAGAAATTGGTTTTTTTCTCACTTCCTCTTAGTTTTCAAGAGAGCGTGGGCATCTGTCATTTTTCAATGGGCAATTCAGTCTTAATTATTCTCTCTAAACTAGATCGTGGCTCCTCAAATGACAAATGCAGGTTAAATTTAGATATTTCTCTTCTGCATCTTTTACAACTAAATCTCTCTCTCTCTCTCTCTCTCTCTCTCTCTCTCTCTCTCTCTCTTTCTCTCTCTCCCCTTCTCTCTCTCTCTTTCCCTCCCTCTCTCTCTCTTCTCTCTCTCTCTCTCTCTCTCTCTCCTTCTCTCTCTCTCTTTCTCTCCCTCTCTCTCTCTTTCACACACACACACACACACACACACACACACACACACACACACGTTATTCTTAAAAGTACCTACTCACAGCAGTATAAAATACTTTCTTCAGTAAAGCTAATTTTTAATAGTACCCAACTATATAGTAAATTTTAATTTGCACCCCACTCCAGCCACATTACTCATAAAATCTTAAATTTCTTTAGGTAACAGGAGGATGATGTTTCTATGAACAGTGAGAGTTCTATCCCCATGCTCTTCACCCTTCCTGAAGCCCTAATTATCCAGACATGTGGAGTTCAGAGGCATTGTCTCTAATATAATAGATTGTCCACCAATTACAACCTCATGGGGACAATCACCAGTCAGAACTATGATACAGGTAAAATTTCTCCTGAATAACACACTCCTCTGATATCCTATCAACTCCAGATGTTTTCCACTGTGACAATGGATTTGTTTCTCCATATCAAAATATACCTGCTTGCTTCCCATCTTCTCAGGGCATTACACTCTGCAGCTCTTGCCAACTAAATCTGTTTTGCTTATCTCTTGGTTTGTAAGACCTTGCTAATTGGATGCTTCCCTCCCAGACAACGATGACCTAATGCACCTAATATTTGTCATAATTATGCATGTGAGAAACTACTGAGGCAATGGCATTGATTGGACCTGACTTTAAGTTCTCCTTGATGGGTAGGACCAGTGATGGTCTCATGTAACTGATATCCACCATGGAAAAAATAAAGGTTTATATTCAGGATGCATTGAGTAAATAATTGTAATCATTACATGCAGAACTCACAGCTTACCAAGTTTTAATTAAAATCTTTACATGGAATCTCTCAACCTTCACAACTACCATATTACAACAATACTCTCATTATTACCAACATATAGGTCAGGAAACTGAGGATCATTGAGATTAAATGCAAAATAGCTAAGGAGATCTAAAACCTGGATTGATTGAAAAATAAATGTCGAAAAAGATAAATCCTTTAAGTACTTAAAGCAGAAGTGCTCAATTTGTTCCCTTTGCTCAGAATTCACTTCTCTTCCATGTCATTTCCCTGTTTCACCTGCAAATTTATGAACTCCCAAGGCCTGATTTACCTCTATAGTTTATACTAACAGAACTTTTCTTTCTCCTTGGTCTTACTGTATTCTTGCCCCCAATGTGTTCTCATACATCTTTGTCCTTATGTTTTTAGAGCACGTTGAATCCAGAAATATTATTTAGGCATCCATGAGCTCAGAACCTACAATCCTAGAAAGATAGAAATACACTTCATTCATTTTTTCTATCTACTTCATAGTGTCTGATGTGTAGTAACTGCTCTGGAAAACGTTAAATGAATTGGAAAATTCAGTGCAAAACATACTTTTATAAAATAGAGAAAGACATAATGAAATCGCCTGCTTATAAATTCAGCCAGGATTCAGGGATTAAAGAAGGTCAGATGTCATGTGGTCTTTAATTACTAGTAATGATTAACGAAAGTCATTTCAGTAGAGAGAATGCTTTTTCCTTCATAATACATATAGTTGCAATTCTCTTTCTTTTCCGTGTCTGTCCTTATTGATAAAAATTTATCACATTTTATGGAAGAAATCAATTCCATTTCTGTTGCAGCCCAGTTGGCTTCTGCAATTCTGATGCTGACCCCTCACTCTTAAGGTTCTATTTTGCATTAGAACCTCTTCAGATAAACTTGAAAAGTGTCTAGTGATTAGATCAGGAGGCTAGTTTCAAGCATTCTGTTTTTATCTCTATCACTTACCTTATTGTGTCACCTTGGACAAAACACTTAGTCCAGGTTTACATGTAAGGTTTTTTACTTAAAAACCATGTCTTGTGATAAATTCTCATCCAGACAGTAGAAAGCAATTTTCCTAAGTGCTTTACTTAATTGGTTTTCATCTACACATGATCCTCCAAGGCTGTACTTACATATCCCATCATGCAATATTGCTTCCATAATTCTCTGCCTCTCAGGAAGGTACATGTTTCTGGTAATTTGTTTGTGGCTGCTGAGTTCATTCACTGATGCTTGCTGTTTATTCCCAGTGCTCTATCCCTTTTAGGCAAACAGTGATGCATGGTGTATTAGAAATATAGGTTGGCCCTGTGAAAGTAATATTAGTAGTGCTATAAATGCTCAATTATCTAAAATTAGCATCCAAGTCTGAAATTCTGACCAGTGGAATATGCTTCCACATTAGAAAGCGAGATCTTTATCTGATGAAAAAGATAACAAGGCTTTCAGGAGAGCAGGTTTGGAGCAGTATCCTAATGGGGAAGTAGCCTGCCTGTCTTTTATTATTTATCAGCAGTGTTGAGGGCAAATTGTTTTCAATGGAAGATAAGAAGAACCTGAAAGAAATATAGAACTTGTTGGCTATTGTTTCATATATAACCATATGCACACACAGACACACACACACACACACACACACACTCACACACTCACATGCAGATAGAGCACGGACTCAGATGAGAGCAAGAATCTGGGAAGAGAGTTAAACATTTTCAAAGAGATGATAACTATAAGAACTCAGACTAATTTTAATCACATGGCAGTATTGCAAAATATTTTTCTTGGATAGGGGCTTCTTGGATAGTGTTTTCTCCACTTGATTAGAAAGGTTTCAGTGGTACTCTATGGTTCTCTTGTTTCTTTGTGGGTGTTTGTCACTCTGATACCTGCATTAAGGATGGACACCATAGTTACAGAACAGAACAGGAATGCCATGTCCTGACCTTGGCTTCCCAGTTCTCATTGTCAGGTGAAGGAGGTTGGTTGACAAGAGCTGTAAACAGAGAGATCTGCCTGAGGCAGAGGGCAGAGGGAGAGGCAGCTGTGTTGTCAGACAGAGTGTGTCTCATTGTGTCCAGGTGATTAGTAAATGAATGAATTTATATAAAACAAAAATATCTTGCCTCCTCTTTATGAGAGTATGGACTGTGTAATAAGGAATGTACTCAGAAATAGTAAGCTAAACATCTATTTTTATGAACATTTTCTAGAAAACAGGCTCAAAATCTTCCTCAAATGTGCCAGTGAAGAACATGGTCACTTATGCTTTTGTTTTCTTTAAAAGGACAATAGGAATCCTAACTAGATTAATGGTAGTAGTAAATATTGTCCTCCTCTATGCTCTGATATCTCTAAATATTAAGTGTCATTTTGTGTAAAAATGATAAATATTTCTCTTCTGTTCACTCATTTTACCTCTTTGGGTCAATATCACAAAATACTTACTGGTTTGGAGTTCATCCTGTAACCTTGAGCAGAGCCCACTGGTATCTTTTGTCCCAGAGAGTCTGAAAGTACCCTTGAAATAACCTTGGTTACCTCCTTTAATGTCTTCATTTATAGAAGGTGATATTGGAAAGAGCTCATTGGCACCTGTCAAATATTTGACCTCAGAAACTGATTGATGAGTCTATTCTTTTGACTAATGGAGTTATTTATTCTGGATATGTATTTAGTCCTGTTCTTCAACCTGATGGATGGCATGGTGTATTTATTTGGAAACTAAAGAAACTCTTTGACTTTTACTGATAGAAAGGCTAGACATTGTCTTTTGCATGGCTCAAAAGGAAAGATAAACTTTAATAGCTAAGCCAAGGAGTTGTGATTAGAACTGAACTTGTAGAATATCTCTACTTAGCAAAGTGCTGAAGTACATATGTTAAATTAATAAGAACACATTTTCTGAAACTAAAATGCCATTTTAAGGCATAAGAACATTTTTTTCCTCTCTAATGAAATGGATTATGAAATTCGCACCATATTTTAAAAGATTTCCAAATGTAACATACCTTTTAATTTTAATGTTACAGCTATAAAGTATAAAAACAATTCCATCCCATTTTTATCTCAAAATAAGTAAATTCATATTTTACCTTAATGAAAATGCAAACATTTCATTTATTTGAAATTCACATAATAATCACTCTACAAATGATAATAGGGGCTATAATATTAAAGGGGGACTTGGTTCCGTCTTTGTTCATTGAAAAGATGGTCTGATGAATATACAATAAATTATAATTTGTGCTAGGAACTCATTAATGCTCTGAGAGAGTCAGTTCAGGAGTTCAGAAAATATATTCTAACATCCAAGAGATATGTTAAGAAAAGTTTGACTTTGAACAGACCTTGAAAGACTTGAATTTGAACCAACAGATAGAAAGATAAGAAAGATGTTTGGGAGGAGGCATTGGAATACTATTTTAATACACCAAGGGATTTGAAATATGTTTGGTAGACATTAGAAAGTCAAATAATATTATTGAAAATCTAAAGAAAATTTATCTGAGCATCTAATGTAGGTTAAAAATAGTAATGGGGAGATCTTGAAAGCAGGAGGAGTAGCTATTGGTGACTAAAATAATCCAGGTAGTAGTAGATTAGTCTGACTTTTGATGGCAGGCATGGGTCAGTGGGTAAATGGAAACATGGCAACTAAGTGAATGGAGGAAGCAAAGGGCAGAGGCTAAGGATGACTCTGAGGACATGAGCCTGAGTGATGAGCACTTAGTGTAGCAAATTTGTCATAGAAAAGTCATGAGAGTCCCCTGGCTCACTCAGGCCTGAGGTACACATTGGATACCATACTCAAGCAGATATTCCTAGAAAGCTGGTAGGTAGATGTCACTAGAGGAAAAACCACATATTTTTTCATTTCTTTAACTTCTCTGATGCCTGTGGTAGAGCTCATCTCCAAGTTTGTACAAACAGACTCTGATGTAAAACCTTCCAGAACTATTTTCCAAAGTGCCTTATGTGTTTTCTCTCGAAATTTTTAAACAATTTTTTAAAGTTCTTTTTAAAGATAAGTTTAAACGGTCTTCATGGCCAACATGTACAGATTTTAAAAAGGCTAGAGGGAAAGTGAGAAGTCACCTAATTGAAAGCTTCATTTTGAAGTTGTGGAAACAGAGGCCTGCAGAGGTAGAGAAAAGTAAATGCCTGTCATCACTCAATGACAGAAAGCAGCTCGTGGCTTGTTTTGTGTTCATTCCACAATACATATATTGGTTTTAAATATCTACAATTGCAATTTTTATAGATCAAATCTTTTAGGATATCAGAAATTCCAATCTAATAGCAAAATATTTAATATAAGGTATCATATGTGACTACTTAGACTGAAATTTCTCTAATAAGAACTGGTCTATCCGTGCATGTACTCAGAGAGTGATTTCTATGACAAATGATAGGCAACTCTTTATTAGAAATCTGAAAAGGCAATGGATAACATTGATGCCTTTTGTGGAGACACTAAGCCAGGCACTGCAAGCACATTAAATCTGGGAAAACTGGAAATTGTTGAGCATCACGGACATAAGGCCTATAGAATCACAGACCCAAAATAACAAAAAGAAATTTAAAAAATTCAAGTCAGGGTTCTCTAGAGGAACAGAAATAACAGGAAATATGATTATAAAAGGGGATTTATTAGATTGGCTTACAGGACCAGAAGCTGGATAGTCCAAAAGGAGAGCTGGAAGAACCAGCAGCTGTGCATTCCAAGACACAGAAGCCCCAGAACAAAAAAGATCAACAGTGCTACCCTCAACCAAGACCTGGAGAATTACTGGCAGAGTCCACTTTGGAAGAATAAAGAAGCAAGAGTCTGCTATCCTCAGATGACTGAAGCAGTGACCAAGAGCCCTTTCAAGAAGAGCCCAGCTTGCATCTGCATCTGCTTCTTTGTTCTTCCAACTTTTATTCCATCCTTTTGGGTGGTGCTGCGCACACTTAGGGAGGGGCTCCACTGCAGTTCACTATCCCACATTCCAATCATTCCTAGACACGCCCTCATGGACACACCCAGAAGCCTCTTAACCATCAGCATCTTTTAATCCAATCAAGTTGACAATTCAAATTAACCATTACAATGCATTTGAGAAATATAACCTAAAACAAAGCTTCCTTTGTGCTAGTGGGAGCCACAGGAACATTGATGCCTCTTCTGTAATACAGACAAAAAGTGTATTGTTGTATAAACACACTAAAACTAGTACTTAATATACCATGGGATGGGCAAACAAATTACTAAGGAGGTTAGAACACTGTAATTTGGAAAATTACTGGGTCAAATATATAGTGAGAATCAATAAAGGGACCTGACATCAAAACTAAGAGTAAGAGTCAAAAGTGATAGAATAATGGATCCTGTTTTAGTTTTTTTTTTTTTTTTTTTTTTTTCATCACTGTGATCAAAACACTTGACAAGAACAATTTAGAGGAGAAAAAGTTTATTTGGGGTTCACAGTTTCAGAGCTCTCAGTCCATAGATGGCTAACTATTGCTCTGTGATAAATGTGAGGCAGCACACCATGGGGGAATGGCCAAAGAAAGCTGCTTAGCTCAAGGTAGGATCAGGAAGCCATGGAGAGGTGGGAGACTCAGGAAAGAGGAACCCTTTCAGGACAGACCCCCAGTGACCCACCTCTTTCAGTTAGACCTCACCTGCCTACAGTCACCATCCAGTCAGTTTATTCAAATAGGATGGACTGATGAAGTTACAGCTTTTATGATCTCATTATTTCAAGTCTGAAAATTCCTGTGTTAATAGGAGCTTGGACTATGGAGTGGGAGATCTCATATCCAAACCATTACAGGGCCAAGTAGTTGTCACATGTTGGTGAAGAGTCTCCAAGTTTTACATTCCTCTAATAAAACATTTAGGGCCCTGATGGATAGAAATAGTGACTGCTTCTTGATAAATACACACACAAGTGCTACACAACAGTTTATTTTATATATTTATGAATGAAAAGAATATATATTTATGAAAAGAAGAAAAGAAAAAGCCAGAGAGGAAAGAAGAAAAGAGAGCTATAGAGACAGAAAATGTGATTGAGGCTGAGAGCATAAGAGAGAATTCTGATTTTCTTACATATAAATATAAATATGTATTATAAACAACATTCACTATCCACTCTTGCTTTCAATGAACATTCCTTAAACACTGACTTTGTGCACTGTTGGGTCATTTGATCTGAAAAGAAACAGACGTAACCTAAACAAAACTAAACACTTGAGAAGTAAGTACCAAATATCACAGACCCATAAAGTGAGTGCCAGAAAGGAGACACAAAGTGTACAAGTCCGCCTGCCAGGGAAAGACAGAAACTTTCATTCCACTGAGTCAAGGATGGACCTTGGAACAGGCCTGTGTGAGAACACTGCATCTCACTGGCAGAAATAGAGGGCTCCCTCAAGAAGAGGAAAGATATGACAGCTGCTTTCAGTTTTCCAAGGAATAGGAATTTCTCTCATAATTGCACATGGTACAGGGACAAAAGCATTACCCTTGGTAGGAAGTCGATAACTAGGGTATTAGTCATGGCTGTTCCTGTAATCATCTGTGTGACCTGGACATACCTTTACATCTCTTTAAGTCTTAATTTCTCCATTAAGAAGGTTGAGCTGAAGGAGTTTGAAAATATGAAGAGTTCAAGAGCAGATATATATTCTCCTTGTTAAATCTTTTCAGATTGAATGTAGCTGATGCTGAATGATAAAAAGATGCTCATAGTGAGGGTTTATCATCTTCTGTGCCTGCCCAATCTCTTCCCATCCATGTCTAGGTTTGCAGAGTTCCCTTTCTCTCCTAGCCATATTTCTGTGCTGAGATTGCTTCCCCCTCCTAAAGGTGAATTGGGCCTCCCTAGCTTCTGCTGAGGTTGGGCATAATAAGCCTAGGATCTAAATTTTTGGAACTGTTTTAGTTCAGTTTTTCCACTGCTATGATCAAAAGACCTGACAAGAACAATTTTAGAGGAAAAAGTTTATTTGGGGGCTTACAGCTTCAGAGGTCTCAGTTCATAGTTGGCTGATTCTGTTGCTCTGGGCTCAAGGTGAGGCAGAACATCATGGCAGAAGAGTGTGGAGGAGAAAAGCAACTCAGAATGTGGCCACCAGAAAGCAGGGAGAGAGAAAGAGAGCATGCGGGCTCCCTTCACCACAGACAAAATATAAATCCCAAAGGCACACCTTCAATGACCACTTTCTGCAGCCACACCCTACCTGTCTACCATTACCGCCCTGTTAATCCATTCAGGTGGATTATGCACTGTTTATGTTAAGGCTTTGTAACCCAATTATTACACCTCTGAACTTTCTTGCATTGTCTCACACATGAGCTTTTGGGAGATAGCTCCTATCTAAACTGTAACAGGAACCGAATGTCCTGGGTCCTTTGGCTAAGCTTTTGGATTAAACACTTTAAGAAAAAAGCGGTACATGTTCTTTCTCTGGATGCAGTCTTTTTTCTACATCAAAACCAGTTGTAAAGTTTGACTTGGAGCATTTTTTCCAGACCACCTTGAATCCTACTCTTCAGTGCTATCATTAATTTGGTGAGCTCCTGAATTTATTTTTAATAAAGTACCAGATCATGCCCTTCAAGACTTACTTTAAATTTTGTCACCTAACGTGAGCTTACTGAAACATGTACACCTTCAAAAACTCTGTAATAGTCTTTTTTTATTGTCCATCAAATTGCTAATAATTAGTTACATTCTTTTTTGTATTGTTTAAATAAACAACTGGACTTTTGGCTCTGGAGGACAAGTTATGCCCCACAGGGTTCAAAAGAATGTTTTTATTCAACTCACTTTGCCTCGACTCTTACAGCACAACTATATCACTTATTGATCAGAAAAATGAAAACACATCTTCAATCAGGGAACTTCAGGCAATTCAAATGAATTTTCTGAGTGTACTTTTTGAACTGATGGATCTTTTTGTCACACTTTTCAAAAAGTTTCAAAACTGCCGTTAGCTCTTACTCCCGTATTTTGCTCTTTTGACCTTTAAGTTTCCCTTGTGCACTCTGAGATGGTAGCAAATGGACAACAAAACTAATTATGGCTACTCAACAGGAAAAACCTCAGATGAATAACACCATGGGGCCTTGTGAAGAATTACATTTTAAACATATAATGTTGCAGATGAATTGATCAGAGAAAAAGAGATTCATGAAAAAAATGGAAAAAGTGACTCCAGGGAACCTATTAAAGAAAATACATTTATATAACTTGATTCATTGAAAGGGTAGCAAGATGAGATTTTTCAAATAGATATAAACATTTAATGCAAATAAAATACCTTCACCCAGCACAAGGAGGCAGAGTTAGATTTTATGGAGAAAATTAAAAATATCCAATGCAGCAGCTGTAGGATTAGGAATCACACAGGTGGTGAAAAAGTAGCACTGTGAATTTCCAAACTACCTTTTCCTTATCAGTTTGTCCCCATTATTAAAATTCTCAGACCACTCCATATAGAAATTGCTTAGGATCCTAATTTACAATGAGGGTTGTTTGAAGCATATATGGATAATTATCTAAGTTCACATCAGAATACATCTAAGATTTCCTGACCCTAACATTCACTGCCCAAGAGAAGAATCTGTCTTTCTCAGGTAGGTATACAGACAAAATGTACTGGATAGCCATTGTCCTTGATTTATAAGAGTTAATAACTTAATGAGAAAGTCAGAGCCAGCATATAAAAAAACCTCATCTTATTCATACCAGTGAGATTTAGCTAAATTGGTACACATGGAAGAAGCTATGTATCTACCTCTTTGTGTCTCTATGTGCATGTTCTATGTACATAGACCTACCAACAATATGGTTAATAGAATTAGTCTAGAATATGTTCAAAAAAGAAACTAACCCTTAACATAATTTTAAGACATTTAAGGTCACAGTGGCCCCGCAACCAAATCATCCTCTAGAAATGGATACCAGTGCGCTCAGCTGGACATATCACCTTAAGGTACTTTTCTTACTGTATTTCCATCACCACCAAAAGGGGTCTGAGAAGTGAGATAGCTCACCAGTGGTCCTGATGTCAGTTTATGCCCTGAAACCTTGTACATCATACCTTCATACCTGTCCATATTTTTGTATCTGCCTGGATGTGAGATGCATTAATTTATGGTGAATCAGAAAACCAGATTCTTCTGGGCATCAACATACAGAGCTCTAGTTCTTGCTTTCTAAGGAAACCTATGGTTACACTTCAGTCTGCAAAGCATGTCCACTGATATATGATGTACTTTCTTTGAAAATGTGGTTTCCATAGTCATTTTTCAAGCCCTGAAGACAAACTAAGAGCCTCCACTGCGAAGTAGCAGCTGACTCGCTTTACTCCCTTTTGATATGGGGTTGAGTTTAAATTGAGCTACAGACAGTAATACTGGAATGCAACAGCATTTTATTGCAAAATGGATCGTTTTGGATGGTTCATACTGCTTTGCACCAGCTAAAGCAGAAAATGAAATGGATCGTTTCATCCATGAGAGCCAGTGGGTCAGCATACGCCCCAGAGAGTTGACCTCGTGCTCTTCCCAGTGTAACCCTAATTCCTCTTCTTCTCTCACTCCTTTCCAACCACATACCAGAGGAACAATTTTCCTTTCTCAAAAGAGAGGTCCTTAAGAACTTTAGAAAAGGAGTCAGCATCTGTACACACCAGACCCAGTGGTCATCCTGTGACTCCTGACAGTTGCTGGGGCCTTGTGATGAAGGAGCACCCTAAGCAATCAGCTGTGCCAAGGACGGGCCGGAGCTGCTATATATGCTATGGAAGATCATGGGAAGTAAAGGAGGGAGAGGAAATGAGACTTATCTGTTTTCTAGGATCAGCATTTTCCCAAACGGAACCCAAGACATGAATAAAATGAATCATGCATTTTAAATCAGTGTAGGATCTTGATGAGAGGCATGTGGGTGTAGGGGAGTTCTAGTCTTGTGCAATTCAGAATGAGGATAGAATGTTATGTGCACGTTTCGTCAGCCAGGGGCAGAGAGCCAGAATGAAAAACAGAGTGGGGGGAAAGGTGTGAGATAGCTAATCTTTACTAAATTATTTCAGAATCAGCTTGGATTTCATGGGTGTGTGATGACTCACTTTCTGCCACAGAGCCAAGGGGCAGCTTTGAGAGATAAATTATAAATGATGTGCTTGTTCATGTAGGTGGAGAGAATGGTGCTCTGATATTGGCAGAGATATAAGGGAAACAGTGCAACCTCATATTGAGAGGGGGCAGAGTGATTCTAGTTATTAAATTAAAACAAGACAAAACAACAATGAAAGGAACATGATCACTCTGTCTATAGGGACTGAAAATAGAATCAAGATTTGTGCACTTGTATCCTATTGTGAACCAGTAAGCCTTAATATGTTTGTGGGCAGGAACTTGCCAACTTAAAATCCTTAGTCCTCAGAGCATTCCCCTGAATCTAGGATAGAGGCCACAGCAGAATTGGAAGTGCAAGAGATTTATGGTAAGAACTGACTGTAATGGATAAATGGGGAAGAGGAGGTGTAGGTAGGGAAAGTCTTCATGCAATACTGAAAGTAGAGGGGAAGAAAAGGGTTTTGTAGGAAGAGCCCTGGGTTATAGCACAATTCTGAGATGGAAAAGTTGAAATTGTGTCTTAGAAAAATCCAATAAGAATAGACTAAATCAGTGCCCTGCTTTGCTCAGGCACCAACCAAGAGCATCCTGGGAGGAGGATAGGCTCAGCAGGAACATGGTGGTGTTTACAAAGGAGAAGCAGCCTGGGCTGTCAGTTACTTCTTCTCCTTAAAAGAGCAGGTTCTCTGCCAGGCACAGTGACACCAGCCTGTAATCCTGGCAAGTCAGGAGGCTGAGGCAGGAGGATCACAAGTTTGAGGCCAGCTTAGAAAACTTAGGGAGGCCCTGTTTCAAAACAAAATAAAAAGGGCACTGAGGGTACAGCCCAGTAGTAAAGTGAGCTGGGTTCAAACCATAGTACTGTTAAAAAAAAAAAAAGAATAAGAAGAAAGGAAGGAAGAAAAAAGAAAAGAAAAAAAAGGGAATCTGAATGACCACCTGTACCACCCCCATATTCATGCTTAGTATGTTTGGTTCAGTCCATTAAGTCATTCAAAGCTAATATCTGGTGACGTGTCTTCCTGCACACTCTGCTCATGTTCTCTTTTGCCAGCATGTCCTTAATCCTTTTTAAAGGCTGCTATAAGTTATGGAACTTCACTTACAAAAAACTGTACAGGTAGAAGGGTTATGATTTATCCTGTGCCTGAAACCTGTCCTTGTTGTGACTATAGAGTGGGAGGGGGTTCCTGTGACCCCTACCTCTTCTGAGAACTTGGCTCATCATCTTCTGTCTCCTACACACACATACCCCCACACAGACATTTTGAAACTGGGAATTGAACCCAGGGGTACTCTAACACTGAGCTGTATCTGTAGCCCTTTTGTTTTATTTATTTATTTACTTACTTACTTGTTTATTTATTTATTTATTTTTAGACAGGTTCTCACTAAATTGCTGAGGTTCTCACTCAACTGTTGAGACTGGTCTGGAGTCATCCTCTTGCCTCAGCCTCCTTAGTCCTTGGAATTACAGGTGTGTGTCACCACATCTGACTCTCATATATATTTTTAAGGAGAGTTGTTCCTTACTTTCTGTTCATGAGTGTACTCATGTCCTTTATAGTCTTTGTAATGTCTCCAGTCCAATTAGGCTGTGTGCTTTTATGCCGTATTTTCCCTTATATGCATTGTTACCCTGGGGGCAGTCATGAACCTTCTTTTGTGCTCTAATTTCAACTATTACCTATATATAAATACATCTGGAATTTCTGTCTCCAACCAGAATTTTCTTGCCAAACATAGAGACTTTTTATCTTATTGCCAATCGAATAATTCCATGAAATAGTTCGCAGAAAGCACAAAACAGAATGTCCAAAACTGAATTCGTTACCTTGTATCCCAAACGCTAACGGAGACCTAGTGTCTCTCCTGAGATCTGTGCTTCATTCTCTTTGCTGGTGCAGCCTCAGATCGATTCCTTCTAATGCCCACCAGGATCATCCCAGTTGGCCTTTCACTTTCCCCTGGGAGTAGGCAGTCATTATCGTCGATCTTTCTTGCACATAATTCTCAAAGTCATCTTTTTAAACAAAATATTATTGTATCACTCCCTTGCTGTAATGTAGCCAAAGGCTCAAGATAAATATTCGTTCCTTATGGTGGCACAGAGGGTCCTGCCACCCCTCCATATGAGCTAGTCACCCACTCTGGGGAAATGCTTGAAGTTTTCCACACAACTGCAGTAGATGCCTCTATTTTTACAAAAACCCACCATCAAAATCACATTATGCTACAGCATATCTCACATACTTCACTTAGATCTTAAATTACTTACAGTCTGAGAACAGTTCCCCAGATTTGTCCAGATTTGTAACAGAGATAGCTACTTGATGAGGCTACTAAACACACACACACACACACACACACACATAGGCACACACACGTGCACACACATCCACACTCATTATTAGAATAAAAATTGGTGGCCAAGAATTGGACTTGATCAGCCAAAACTTAGATGCACATACGGGGATTCTATTTTAAGTACCCCTGTTGGCTAGGCCCTGTATCCACATAACCACAAATACTTTAACATATATTAAGGTAATACCATCTTGATATCAAAATAGAATAGAAAACCCACCATTTAGCCAGAAATAATTCAGATATTGGGCTGGGGATATAGCTCAGTTTGTAGAGTGCTTGCCTTGCATGCACAAGGCCCTGGGTTCAATCCCCAGCACTGCAAAAATAATAGTAATAATCATATATTTTTTTCTCCATGTGATCATTCACTATCAGATTTCTGACGTAGTTATCTAAAAGGCACAATGGTTTGAATTTCAAGACACCTCGTGTAGATTTTCTATTCTTTACTTTATTCTGGTTCAGTGGCTACCAGTATTAAATGGAGTAAAATTACTATTAGGGCTGTATAAATTAAAAGTGTATGCTACATGTTGTAGGGAATTGTGGGATTTCCATGTGTAATTTTTACTGTAAAAAATTTGTCCTTGTGCTCTTTAGGACTAAATGCAAGATTTGACTGTACTGGGGTTCCTCAGCTGGACTTCCTCATGGTTCCAGCATAGCCCTGCTCCTTGCCTGGTAACTTTCATTCAAGGCCATTCTCTTTGGAAAGTTTCACTTGACTACTCCTTCTCTTTCCTGTGTAGCCGACATCTGTTAGCTGCCTGCCTATTCTTTATCAACTATGCCTGCCTGGTTGTTATAGTCTTAAATCTTCTCCCCAAATGAACAACAAGTTCTCTGAGGGTTGAGTCCAGGGGTGTTAAACTATTTCCTGGCGTGGAGGATGATGCTTGGCATGTGGTAGCTCTCAATTAAAGTTTGTTGAGTGAATACTAAATAAAAATCAATTGAAGAAGAATATGGTGTGGTGATAGTGAAGAATGAGGAAATCGATTGAAACAGAACAATAATTTCCTTTAGAGTAGGTTCTATAAGTAACATAATTTGTCTAAATGGCAGGGTTGAGTAATAGTGGCAGCAAATTATCATGCCTTGCTTTTTGCCTTGTACTCTCCTAAGGCGTGAGCTACTAGCAGGTGGTAGACAGGAAGAAACATGCCCCTCTGTGGACAGAGTGTGACTATTACTGGGTACTCTCTCTCTTTATGTTTATTAAGAGAGATTGTGTGTAGCTGAGGGAAACACCAATGAAAAATAAGGGAATGTGACATGATGCCAGTTATTTAGTCTCAAGGTCACTCATTAAGATCTGAAGTAAAATATGTGAAGGGGACATGAACATGTTCTGAGAATGAAAAATCTACATGCATACATCAAAAGAGGGATCAGAGAGTACTGTTAATTCATTGTCAGTATTTGTTTACACAGAGTACACTGAATTTGCAAACCAAAGTAAATTTGGAGGTGATTTAGAACAAAGAGGTGTATTTTCTTGAACTCAAAGAAGTGACACTCCTGAGAACAAATTGCCCTTCAGCTATGACTCTATTTGATTATGATATAAGATATTCTTAATCAAAACAGATGCTTTTCTACATATTAAGTGGGGTTTATTAATTTTTTAAGATGTGGAGGAATTAAGTCTAACCATAGAACTAAGAACAAAGACTTGATGTGAAAACCACCTTTTAATGGAAGGACACAGCTTGTGTAGATGTAAGATTGGAACAGGGTTTGTGTCCTTTAGTACATAGGGGAAAGTCACTGGCCATCATTTGATAGAACTGGCATTTTCCCTTGAGCCTACCAGGCACAGGAGAACACAAATCCCCTTGCCTCCAAAGGAATCCCTTCCCCAACCCCCTCCACTATTCCTCTCCTTCCTCCTTTAGTACTTCTGTATCCAGGAGTGAAAGGATCTGAACTGGAGGAAAGAAAGTTATGCCACTGGGACTCTTGATAGTTCAGGAGCAGATTAGGCACAGGGCCTAAGGCTGAAAAGAAGTGGGTTGTTTAGATTTCTTTTATTCTTGTATTTTAGCAGTTTAATGGTGACACTCCCTCTTGTATCTTGTGGGCCCTTATTTTCTGACTCCCAGCTATTTCTCCTTATTATTTATAAACAACCTGATGTGTGGAGAATTGTTGACTGTACAGCAGGGAACAGGTAAAGACCATGGAGAAGACTGTCCATTTCCCTCCTAGAAACGAACAGCATCAGTCTACTTCAGCCTCAGTGAGTGAAAGAAGCCCTTTACAGCAGTTTCACAGCTGTTCCTGCTAATGAATCCAAATCCAAATCCTCACACTTGCCTCGGGTATGGGATGTCTGATGATTGTTGTATGTTTGTGGGATAGGAGCTGTACTTGGTTACATTGGGGTTTCAGCCCATGCTATTTATTAGAATCGACTGAGCAATTTTTATTAATTCTGATGTCTGAGCCACTCCCAAAATGAATTAAATCAGACCCTCCAAGTCTGTGACCTCAGTAGCAGTATTTTTGTTTATTTTAGGTAATTCTAAGGTGAAGCATAGGTGATGCACCACTGTGTTGGATTGTGATTTAGGTTCATCTCAGCAAACAGACTTACAAAACCTTAGGCTGAAAATCCCTTTACACATCCCTTGATATGCAAATGCCATAAAATATAAGAAACATATAAAATATATTTTAAGCACTTATCTATCTATAGATAGGAACATGAAAATATGATACATAAATGTCTAAGTGATATTATGCTGATTGATGCCTTAATAGACAATGATTAGTAAAAATATCTGTTAACAAAGGGTTTAAATTACTGAATCCACATGATGAATATAGTGTGGGCTAAGACACAGATTTCATATTAAATTACAACACAAGATACTGTTCACTACATCACCCTACTTCTCTAATGGCACTGTGCTTGGATAAGAAGAAAAATTGGTTGACATTTCTGCAAGAAATCTGCCACAAACTCCATCCAGTTCAAAATACCTAGAACATGAAGTGAGCTGTGAGTAGCAGGACTTAGAGAATTACACCTTTTTTTTTTTTCTTACAAGTTATGAGTGGTAGGATTAGATTTTTTAAGCTTATAATTTGTCTTCAGTTTTTGTTAAGTTTAAAACATCCTTGAATATGAACAAAGGACTCAGAAATTACATACTGATGATTCTATTACATGGATTTTCTTATTTACATATTCTAAAAACATTTATCTACTTGTGGGTTTGTTACTTTGGCCCAAAGATAAATAAAATACCACTTTCCTCATCAAGTTGTTCACAACTCTTTATTTCTCAAAGTATCATCAGAATTACCTGGGGGAGGGTAAAAATGCAGACTCCCTGTGATTCTAAAGATCTGAAGCAAGTTTAGAGTACTCCAGGAAACTTCATTTCAATGGACTCCCTCACAGAGTCACAGAGTCATGATAAATTTGGAAATGGCATAGATGTTCCAAATTATCTGGGGTAAAGGAGTCACTTTTCTTGAAAAAAAAAATATACCAATGCATACTGGACTAAATAAAATCAAAGGAAAGTGAATTTCTAAGGAAAACAGAAATGAAGAGAATGTAACCTAATGTTATTAGGTTCAATAGACATAAAATCATTCTGCCAAAATGCTATAAAAGTTTTTAAAAGCCTGCTCTTAAATTTTGTATCTATTTTGTCATACTAGCCAATGATTTGAAGGCTGGCACTTTTCTGTAAACCAAACAAAAAGTAGCAATATTTCCATTTTTGTACAGGAGAGTAGTAATTCTATGAGATACTAATAGGGTTGAAATCAAAGGAAAGGTGTTCATAGTTACTTATGTTTAGTAAATAGAGGATTTTTTTTCTGATAATAGAGCATCTTAAAATATCTACTATGCCAATGCTGTTTTAGTCTGCATTCTTATGGTTGTGACCAAAAGACCCAACTAGAACCACTTTAGAGGAAGAAAAGTTTATTGAAGGCTCATGGTTTCAGAGGTCTCAGTCCATAAAGAGTTGACTTCACTGCTCTGGGCCTGGGGTGAGGCAGAACATCACAGTGGAAGGAGGAAAGCAGTTCAGAACATGAGAATCAGGAAGTAGAGAGAGAGAGCTCCACTCACCAAGAACAAAATACACACTCCAAAGGCATACCCCCAGAGACCTACCTCCTCCCTACCTGTCTACAGTTACCACTTAGTTAATCCATTCAAGTGAATTAATGCTCCAATTAGGTTCAAACTCTCAAAAATCATCTCACCCCTAAACCTTGCATTGTCTCACATATGAGCTTATGGGGGACACTTCATATTGAAACCATACAAATGTGTGTGTGAATCCCAGAGAAGCATATAGTATGTGGGTTTTCCAAAAGTTATCCAATCATTGACTTATTTTCAAGGGCACTGATGAACAGTTCTAGGAAACCAATTTTTAGTTGAACAAAGTTAAGGAAATCCTGATCTAGGTGAAGTTTCTTTGTTTTACAGTTGAGGAAATAGAAACTCTCAGATATCAGGTGACTTGGCTTATAACCAAACAACTATTACATTTGCCAGTTAACTGAATAGTTAATTAAATTCATTTATAATAAATTATACAAAATTTTAATCAGATTTACTATGTCAGGCAGTCTACCAAGAGCCTTATCTTCCAAATTGTAGTAAGAAGCAATCCAGACTTAAAATATCTTATCATCTAACTCAAGAAACTTGGTTTTAGTTTCTCTGCAGACACACAACCTGTTCTTCTGTGTTCTTTATTTTATATGCTCAGGTGTTCTTCCTAAGGTTTCCTTGCTATTTACAACTGAGCAGATTTTTCCTGGATGCTGCTGACCTCATCTTAGTAAAATTTTATGTGACTAAGTAGTCGTGCAGTCCAGGAAAATGACTGGCAGAGGGTGTTTTTTTCTCATGCAAATAATATTTACATCATTTTTATTATTGGCCAGATAGTGTTCTCAGCAATTTAGACATGTTCGCTGATTTAAGCCTCACATACAGCATTCAAAGTCAGCGTTTAATATTATGATCTTAAAGAAACTGAAGCGGAGAAATAAGCGACTTGTCCAGAGTCACAGAGCTTATATATGAAAGACCTAGGATTCAAACTCATTTGCTCTGATACCAGAGTCCATGGTATGCAGGTAGAAGTGTTCGTCCATTCTATGAAAGACAACATTATGCTGCCTTAAGGTAACCAGAAATAACCTGAATAATTGAAAATTATTCTAAAATTTCAGGACAGTGATTGAAAAGGAAGGGGATTTCAAATGTTTGGAGAAATGATTTTCTTTTTCACTGTAATTCTACATGGTGAGAGACTATTTTCCTCAGGAAATATGATAGAGAAGCTTTTCAGACAGAGTAAAGACTACATGGACATATTATCTAAGAGGAAGTTGGTCCTTAATTATGATCATAGAATTCTTCATTACATTCTAGGAGTTGGACCAATTGGAGGTTTTTTTTTTTTTTTTTAACACATTAATAGTGATATTATCCATCTGTACAGGGATAAAAAATTTAACAAAATTATTTTAAAGCTTTCCTGCCTTGAATTTGTCATTCATTCATTAAAAGAAATTTATTGTGTGTCTAACATGTGCTATGCATTGTGCAAAATGCTAGAAAGACAACATTGACTAAAACATGTTCTGTGCCTCCATTTCAGTCAGTCCACTGGGAGAGGAGGATTTAAAACACACAATTAAATATATGTGTTGCATATGATGTCTTAGCTAGACTGTCATTTATCATGAAGCAGAATGTGACAGCATGTTCATCAATGTAATAATGTTTGTTGTGTTTCCTCAAGAGCAATATGACTTGTGAGTTTATGAATCACTACTGAGGTCTCCACCTTCACTTTAGAGATGAGTGCAGTGTGTTCTCTGGAGTTTGTAACTCACCCAGACCACATGGTCCAGGTGAGGAATGGCCCTCAGGACAACAGGTTCCAAATTAGTTTGTTTTTTCCTCCCTATTTCTCATCTCTGGAGTCATTCTGCTTCATCTTATTATCCATTCAATCCCAACATGATAGAAAATAGGTAATTATTTATAATGAAGAAAGTATTTTGATTTAGCA
This sequence comes from Sciurus vulgaris, assembly GCF_902686455.1. NCBI lineage: Eukaryota > Metazoa > Chordata > Mammalia > Rodentia > Sciuridae > Sciurus > Sciurus vulgaris. Next base: position 67,937,668 of record NC_136470.1, on the reverse strand, counting down.
ATGTTTATTACAGGCCACATTTTAGTTTGCAGCATTATGTCTTTTTTGAAATGATACATGAGTAATTTATTGTTATTTAATTGTTCATGCAGTGTATTTTTTGTCTTTCAAATGTTCTATAAGCTCAACATTAATTTTAATGTCTAAAAACTCTTTTAAAAAATTACAAAAAGTTAGATCATTTCAAATCAAGTCACCTTTGTCTTCAGGGTTACTCATGGTCCTTTCTTTATCTAGATGTAGCCACAATGCCAGTTTAATATGAGTCCTTCCAGACTATTTTCCATATGTTCAACTACCTTCATCCTAAGTATACCTCTCTGACACTCGCAGAAAATATACCGTAGTTTTCTTAAGACCTGTAGTATCATACTAAAAGTATATTACCTATTTTCTTTGTGTCTTCATTAGTAGGGTGGCAATTTTTTTTATTAGACTTAGATCTGTCTTGGCTTCCTAATTGTTGCATAGTATTTTTAAGTTTTGATTTAACACAGTTTATTTGACAGTCCAAACGATTCCCTATTACCAACAGCACTTCAATTTGTGTCTTTGTAAAGCTTTTTTATGTACTAGCAACTTTTTCCAAGGTGTCAACTGTAAACTCAACAGGAACAGGGCAGTGGCATTGGTAACAAGAAGTCAAAACCTAAGCACTGGCTATCAAGGCAAAAATTACCTGCCACAAAATGTTAACAGTTACTTTCTTAGGTCATCTTCATGGAGGTAGCATGCAATGCTAGGTTTGTAGCAAAAATAAAGGACATTGACACAGAATTTTCAAGGTACAACTTTTAGCTTAAGATCACAGAAGGGCATAGAAATTGCAGCCAAATGCTAAGGCATGAGAACATGCCAGGCAGAGAAAACTGCAGATGCAAACATGTACAAGAAAGAGCTTTATGTTAGTATGAATAGAAGTAGTTTAGTAGGACTAGAATGTAAATATTATTTACAGTATGAAATAGGAATAACATGCAAACTTTACTAAGGCATGATCTTTATCTGAGTTTAATGACATCAACCAAAAATCTTTTTCCATTTTGTAGTAACTTACCCATATTTTATACTGTATTCCATTGCATATTATCCTTGGTCCTTTATTTAACATTTCACAAATACTTATTGAGCTATGACTCAGTGAAACATTATATCTTTGATGTTAAATTCAAATTCAATTGAATAGGAAAAAAATTTCAAATTACATAGACTCTTTATCATTAACGCAATTTGATACTAAAAGCTAGCAAGAAAAAGAAGATAGTGCAAAAGTGAAATCAGGGCCAAATTCAAAGAAAATCATATTTTCCATCAATAAAATTGAAACTTTTATAGTGGCTTACATTTAATCTGTTGGTTATATTTCAGAAACAGGATCATTGTTGGGGGAATAACTGACCTCTGGCTTTATAAACAAAAAAAATTTGAATAGAAATTTTGGGGTTTTTGCATTGGAATCTTTACAGAACTTAGTTAATTCCTTTATCTCATATGACAACACCAATACCAGGTATCAAATTATTTAAGTAATTTGGAAATATGTATTCTGTTACATTTATTTCTCTTCTTCCTTTCCCTTTCCTTATACTTTAAGGATATCTCATTATTTCATGTCTTAGTGATTCTTGAATTTCTATTTGGTCAAATAAAATGTGAAACAATTCTATCACAACAGCCACTTCAGTAATCAAGATGAAAATATAATGATAGAATGTTAAAATATTGTCTCAGTTGAAATAAATGTAATTTCAAATACATGCCATCTACCACAGATTGTTTCTAGACACCCAGTTAGACACCAGTTGGATAGCATGGATACTCTCCCAGTGAAGCATGATCATGCAGAATGTCAGAAAAGAAAAAGAAGGGGGCTGTGGAAGAATAAGCAGAAAGAAAGTTTGATGAATTTGAGCTTTGACTTTGTTGAGTATTATATTTGGAGACATAGAAGGTACATAGACATGTCAAGGCAATTCATTCACCCATTCCACAAGAGGCTACTTGGTTCCTGACACTTCTCTCAGGACTAGAGACTGACAAGAACATGACCCATTTCATTCAGATGTTAGGGAGTTGTTATTTTCATCAATTAAGAAAAAAATCTAATGAAAGGAAAGAAGATTACACATAGTTTAAAAGCAAGGGGGTTTAGGAAATGTTTATTTTGTGACAAATGTAGCAGGTGTTGTAAGTTCCTCTTAGATTTGTGAAATGATCATTGGTTATGCTCTGGACTCCTTTCTGTGTGACATTCTCTTGCTGCAGAGGGCCAACACCCAGATCTTGAGCTCCATGGAAATAGATGATATTTGCCTTATTTACAATTATGATTTACACATAATACTTTGCAGTTTACATGTATTCTGTTTTAATTGTGATGCTGCTATTCATACTTTGAAATGTACTTGGACTGGGCTCGTGATTTATTTATTCCTTCATTTTTAAATTTATACTTTTAAAGTTTTGCATATAATAAATTTTGATGGTAATTTCCTTCTCAATAGACCTAACACTATCTTTCTTTTCAATGTTATAGTTCCTTTTATTTAAACTGGGAATTTTGTTTTGATGAGCTTTGAATTTAACCTTAATTTCTTTTATTAATGAAAGACTTACAACTTTTTAACAAATTTGAGCAGAGACTTCAGGCTTCAGTTATAACCTACCACTTTCTCCATCATGAGATTTTCATTAGAGAGTTCATTTCTCTTCAAACTTAACATGATGGAGAAAAAGAACCAAAGGGAAAGAGGGGATTAGTAGAGAGCTTAAGTGAGAGAAAGGTGGCCAGATCCTTCAGGCATAAAATCAAATTTGAAACACTTGAAACTCCTAAGGATAGGAAGCTAGATATGGGTCTAAGGTTGCATACAAAAAAAAAAAAAAAAAAAAAAAAAAAAACAATCTGCAAGAAGCTCTAAGAAGAAAACAAAATAATGTCATGGAAGAAGGAAAAATAAACTCCTCTAGAACAGCACATTATAGTAGAAGAATAGTAGAGAAATAGGTCATCCCCAGAAAGAAGTTTGAATTTGGAAAAATGTTTAGTAGCAGAGAAAGGAATATTTTGGTCCTGGGGAAGAGGATGTAATTGTGTGGACCACAGCATACTCTATAAATACTAAAAACACTCATTTTTCTAGAATGGCAAATCTAGGACCTTTTAAGGGAAGAAGCAAACATTTCAGCTTAAGATAATGAAATTTATTTAAATAAATGTCTTTCTTTTAAAAGTTTTTAGAATGTAAATATCTTAACAGAACCTCAATGTGTTTTTGTTCCTTTACATAGTATTAAGCATCCAATGGCAAAAGGAGAGAAAGGATTTGAGATAATTCTCAACTCAGCAAGTCTGATTTTACATTTTCTGGGTATTTTTAAATATGTATGACTCTAGATAATACTCAATGGAATTTAAACAGAAGTTTATAGTGAGATATTTCCTTATTTTTTTCATAGAATGAATCTATCAGAATTCCAGGATGAACCTGTGAATGGTAGTGATAGACTCATGGGATAGTGAGGGTATGAGTAAATAACACTGCATACTTCTCCCCAGGGTAGTAAAAATCTAAGGTACGTATATAGAAGAATCAGAGAGATAAAAGCACATTGACCAGTCAATGTATTTAGTTCAATTCCATTTCCATTTTTTTTTCCCCCCTGAGGGAAAGCAACTATGTGCTTTCAAATGAGGAAAGGGTCCTAGGAATTGTTAAGGCTCTGCTCTGTGCTGGACCCTGGGCCATATGTTTATCTATATCTTCAGTATAATCATAGCAAGAAGTTATAGACCTCTAACTTCTTTCTATGAATACCAGGCATTCTTTTAAGCACTTCACATATTTTAACTGATTATGGTAGGTATGTTAATAATGTTCTCATTTTACAGATGGGGAAACTGAGGCAGAGGGAGTTTTAGTAACTTGTCTGAGGTAACTGAGCCCAGAAGTGTCAGTGCTGGGATTTGAACATAGGATAATCTGAAAAGCTGCCTCTTGTCTTATTTAAAAGATAGGCCTTCATTTTTGGTGGCAGAATGATGTAAAGCATATTCAATTGAGAAATAACTCCAAAACCCTTTGAAGAGATTGTCAATCAAAATAAGAGTAACCTAAAGGAATGTGTAAATCCCCCTCAACAAGAATTTTCTAAAGCAAGTTGACATTCTCTGTTGCTAATAAATAGCTCCTTTGTGATTTTTTAACATACAACTTATATCCTAATAGTATTTGTAGTGTGTGTGTGTGTGTGTGTGTGTGTGTGTGTGTGTGTGTGTGAGCCCTAATGTATGAACTATGTTGTTCTTCAGCATAACTTTCAGGGTTCCCTGCTGCCTCCAATACAGGAAAACTTTAAAAAGGTAAAATATTGTATTACAGGAAGGAAACATTGTAGAGTGAAGTCAGTAAGACTGAGGTGTCATTCCAGTGAGATCATTCACTAGCTACAAAAATTTGGTTTAATTGCTTAATTTTTTTTATTTTTATTATGGATGGACACAATACTTTTATTTTATTTGTTTATTTTTATGTGGTGCTGAGGATGGAACCCAGTGCCTCAAGCATGCTAGGCAAGGCAAACAGCTCTACCACAGAGCCACAACTCCAGCATCTGAATACTTAAATTTTCTAAGTCTCAGTATTCTTGCCTTTTCAATAGAGTATGATACTTACCTTTTAAAAGATGTCATGAAAGAATCAGTGAGGTAATATATCTGCAGCTCTTGGCATACCACAGAACACTACATTAATTCTCTGTTACCTTCTGTGTCCTGTAACTGCTCAGTGATTAATAGGTAGACCCCAAAAGACATTCTAAATTAAAAATATGAAGAATTTTAAAAGTATGTTTCTCTAAAATATATCCCACCATTCTTACCAGGTCTCTCATCCATTTCATTGAGTAGTAGCTTTCTTTGAAGGCTACTATGAAAGAGAAGAGAGAAATAATACTTACTTTATTTTTCTTTGATTGACATTTTTAAATTTATAGAAAACTGACATCTCCAAAGACCAAAGTGGAAATTCTAAAAAAGGTTACAACCATTAGCTAATGTAGGCTTGGGTTTTTTTCTATAGATTTATTTCTACCATCTCTACCCTCTCCAACCACAATAAATAAGAAATGATTGAGGTTATGTCTAGCAGAACAAGTAGATATATTTTGTTGGGCAGCTTGATGATGAGCCAGGAAGATCTTGCAAGGAAACTGAACACTTTTATGGGTATTTAGTTATGTTTTTTTTTTTTTTTTTTTTTTGATCATGGTAAGGAAAACTGATGGAGCCACTGATTTCCTGTAAGAGAGTTATTTTAGGCTACAGTGAGTTTATAATTAATCAGTTGACATTGGATAAATGATAACCTTTGTTTTTAACATTTGACTTGTAGGGCATATTTCCATCTCATCAGATTACCTGTTTTGAATGCTATAATTTTTGTTATGAACCTATGTGGTTTTTGGTTAACCAGTAATTTATACAATCAACTCTCATTTTTGCAGAAGCCAATTATTCAGTCTAATAATTACTTAGGCTATTCGGTTTTAATTTTTCCCCTTACTTGCCCTTTATTGGCCACTCATCAGCAGCTCTATCTCAGAGAACAGGGAGGAGGTAAGGGCTTAGCTGAGTCTCTTATTAGGTGGTTAGATTTCAGGGTTTGAAAAGGTCAAATATTGGAAAAGCCAAATACAAGACTAAAAGGGGATTGTGTTTTCAGTGGAGTTTATATTTCCACTTTAGTACTGAAAATAATATGCAGTATTTTTGCTCTTAGTATTTAAATTCAAATTCACAGTTATAGCAACCAAAAAAACTGATAGACTGGGTGTATTTGTGTGTCTGCAAGAATATATTTTGTCAGCACTTTATCTCCTGTATTGAATCCTTACAACACTGAAGCTGCATCATTACAATGTCACTTATCATGGATATGTTATTTGTAAACATAGCTCATGTGCACACCTTTGGCAGGGAAATGTTATCTTCATTGATTCATCTCCATTGCCTAGGATTTGCCCTAGAGTCTTTAGAAACATAACAGCACTACTGAATGAATAAATGAATGAATGATGAATGAATTTTAAAGAACAATTAGAGTACAACTTAAACAGCTCTTCCTATCACATGGGAGAGGTCATATTTTTGGTCAGTATCTCAAATTTAAAAGTTGACTCAGTGATATTCTGATGCCAACTTCAGTCCTGGAAAACACACCTACCAAGCTGCACCCTCCAAAAAAGTGCTCTGTGCAATTCAACCATGCATGCTATCTGTTAAGGTTGGCTCCTGGTACACAGTCTTGGTATTAAAAGGGAGCAGACAACGAATCCATCAAAAGACTGTAGACAAGTTTGATATATGCAGCTCATTGCTCATCTTGCAACATCACTGCCAGTCATGTCCTTACAGCTGTGGGGGATTTTGTTCATTTTATAGCTCCTACAACTTTACTACATAAGCTTTCATAATCTGACTGTCAAAAATTTCTCAGAGTGAGTACTGTACCTTGGAAAGATTGGCATGGCATGGCCAGGGACACCATAAGTGATATATGAGAAACAGCAGTCAGGCCTTCTTTTTGCAGCTTTCTGCCATTCCTCTGTGTATCAGGTTCAGGGAGTTATCTGTTCCAGTGTCAAACCCAGTTATTGGAGCAGGTCCTTTTAAACTGTGATCTGATTCTGGCTTCCCTCCACCTGTTAAATTATTTTAAAGCAAAGAAAAGGGGTTTTGCTAAAGAAGACCAAAAATACAAAACCAAAACAAACAAAAAAACTGAAATGCCATTAACTTAACTCTTCATAGGTATATTTCACAGTTACTTTTAAGTATGGTCAGAATCTATACACACACACACATACACACACACACATGCCCATATATTTATATTTATTTTTATACATTTATGGAAACTGAGTCTTCCACAAGCACATTAAGGGAACATATGGAAATGCAGCTGCTCCCCTACAACATTCTCATTGAGAAGCCAGACCCATGATAATTTTCATTATTTTGTCCCAGGGGAGTGGCTTGAGAAGGGGATTCAAGTTCCTGGTACTTCATCATTAGAGATTCTGGGCCTTCCTCACTCGTCTATGGACATCCAGGTGCCAAGGAAGGGAATAATACCAATACCCATGTATGTTGGCTGAAGCCATTCTTCTGTCTCCTTCCCCACCTGCGGATCTGCCCTCCCTGAATCAGCACTTAGTACTGGAATAGCTTTGGTACTAGGACGGCACCAGCGCAATAACAAATACTGCCTCATTTCAGTATGATGAATGACGAGTTTTAATGAAACTGGCCCAAACTGCTCTGGCAAGCTGCCTTATTTTTGTGTTTTAAATGGGAGTGATCCATCAGCTGCACGCATCCTCTGTCTCTGCAGCCTCCTTGATGTGCCTGCCTTGCCCATCTTCCTCACAGAGCCCTCCCTCTGCTCCTCTGATTTCCTTGTTCTAGTCTGCTGGGCTTGATGGTGGGGTGAGCATCTAATCCCACCCATCCTCCCCTTCACATCACTGTTCTCTATACTGCATGGGACAAGTGGTGGCATAGCTCTGTAGGTGTTCCTCCCCACTCCAAACATCCCTAGTCCAGGATCCTGGCACGCTAATGTGGTAAAATGTCTGGCGGGTATTAATTACACTTGCCGGCTGCTCCTTCATTAGAGTTGCCTATCTCCCCCGAGTGAGGCTGTAAATCAAACTATGATTCATGACTTTTAAAAAATTGGAAAAGATAAACACTAAATGGGGGGGAAAACCTCAAAAATAATAAATATAAACAAAGAGGAGGGATGACATCTTAATCAGGCTGGCTGGGACAGCAAGCAGCTCAGCATTTTGCTAGAGTGGAAACTGAAGGTTTGTTTCATGGTTCTTTCTCTGGTTATTGGTTTCATTAAAAGAAGAAGAAGAAGGAGGAGGAGGAGGAAGAAAAGAAGAAGAAGAAGGAGGACAAAATGAAAAAGAAAATGGCACAGAATTATTTTTCTTGCTTTTGGGGGTTGTTTAAAATGGAATACATGAAGAAAAATGCAAGTACAATCTGCATAGCTATGTGAATGGTGATAGTGAAGCTGTGATTTCATGAACCAGGAGTTTAAATGAAAGGAAGAAAAAAATGGGAGAACAAACCAACTATGAAGGCCTGGGTGTTTCTCTTTGAATAGAACTTTTCTATAACATATCATCTCCTGAGAATCAGAGACCTGCATTGCCCTGCAAGACTTCTGTAGATCATCTTCTAATTAATTCTAAACCATCAAGGTTATGGTAAGAATAGGCATCTCTCAGGGATTCTGTAAGGTTTACATGACATAGTGCAAGAGAAATTATTTTTCAGGTACTAAAGTTATTATGCACATATATGTATATAATTTGGAGACAGAAGTTCATTTAAATATTTGACGCTATGTATTTTACTTCAGTCAGATTCTTGTATTGCCCACCCTCGTGTGCTCAGCATCTTGGCATATGCTCTGTGGTTTCCTTTTAAGGAAATGTCACCACTATCTTCATTGGACATTACTGTTTAAAATGGGAGGAAAATTCTCTGAGGCAGAATGATACAGCACAGTCAAGATGTCTCCTAGGAATGCAGACATGAATGGGGGTCATGTGGGAAAGACTTCATGTACAAGCTGCACCTTGAGAGATGCAGAGGTTTTCCATACATGCTTGAAAGGATGACATTGAAGGATGCCAGTTGTGCAATGAGCAAATAATATGGAGAAAAGTCCATGTCTTTGGGGAACACAGTGTGGAGGACAGACCCCTGGGCAGAATAATCATCACCCTTGTAGTAGTGGATGAGATCAGCTGTAATCACTGGCTGTAGTGAGGTGCATGGAACCAAGTGTTCAAGAAAACTCCACCCAGCAGAGATATTCCAGGTGACATATCTGTTTCTCTTATTTTCTATTCTTTTCTTTTCTATGCCTGCTAGAATAAAACCCTGGGATTTTAGGAACATAGAACATGGATAAAGTCTAGGTTTCTCCATTGTTTTGTCATTACATTTTAGTTCCACATAGCAGCAGTGAAAGTGTCATTGAGAGATCTTAGTATTAACACAGAATCACTTGGGACTTGGGAGATTGGCTGCCTTACTCAGTGCTCAACCTGCTATCTATCCTCCATTGCTATTATAAATGCTTTTGAGAACAGACGACCAGCAAAGGAGTGTGCATTCACACTAGTCTCTACTTGGAAAGATTATGGGGATGGGGACACTACTTGAGTCCAGAGGAAGGTGAACTTGCTAGGACTGACATAAAAAAGTACCACAAATTGGGTAGTTTGAACAAAAAAATGTAATATCTCACAGTTCTGGAGGCTAACTGTCCAAAATAAAGGATTGGCAAAGTTGATTCCTTCTGAGGACTGTGAGGGAGAATCATTTTATTCCATGGTCTCCTAGCTTTTGGGTATTGGCTGGCAATCTTTAATGTTTACATGGTAATGTGTGTGTGTGTGTGTGTGTGTGTGTGTGTGTGTGTGTGTCCCATATTTTCCCTACTAAAAAGGATATTAGTCATTTTAGGTTAGAGTCCCACCTTACACCAGTATACCCTATGTTAACTAATCTTATTTGCAATGGCCCTATTTCTAAAAAAGGGTATGATCTGAGGTACTAGGGGTTCAACATGTAGGGGATCACACATATGATCCATAACAGCAAGAATAAGCAATGGCACCTCTGGAGATGAAGCTCTTTGCTCTATAAAAGACAATAATTATGGGCTTATTGAGAAATTTTATTTTATTTGCATTAGTGGGGAAGTAGCAAACTAAGAATATCTCTCAACAAACCAAGACTCTCTTTTTAATTCCTTCAGCAAACCCCTTTTCTATTAATCTCCCAGGTTGCTGTGACAGTGACCTCATTCTGGATAGGGATGTACCTTAGTCTTAATGTATAACTGGATATCCTCACAGCAACTGCTCTCTCACCCAGGCAGGTCCAAAAGGAAATAGAATTTTGTTTGCAGTAGCAGGAACAAATGAAAGGAAGGAAGAAGGGAAGGGGGAAAGAAAACGATCCCTCTCTTTCTGCATGTAGTAACATAATGCCAAGGTATCCTTCCCTACTCAGTTATGTCCCGCAGAGATTACAGCAGTGTCAGTGACCACATCTACATAGCATCTAGAGCAAGGAGAACAATCTAGATATTGTGGTGATGATCAGAAAGAAATCATGGAATTTCTCAAGACATTAACATTGGTAAAATGGTTTAGAGAGTGTTTGTTTAAAAATAATATTTTCAAAACACATCTGTCTATGTTGAAGGTAACAGTTAAAACACATGGCAAACATTTTCACAGTTTTCCACCAGGGGGTGCTCCCCCCAATAGAAAGAAGAATAAGAAAACTTGAAAATATTTGACTGTCTGAACAGGCCCAAAGAAAACATTAGTTTCTGCCAAAATCATGAAAACAAACACTTTTTTTCCCTTTGGGAGACAAGCATATTGGCTCATAAAATAAGCTTTGAAAAAGAAAAAAGAAACAGCCTCCATAACATATATGTGTATATTTTAAAGTTGCTCCAAGGAAGGTAAAACTGAGACTTGCCTGATGATAGGTTTGATTATTTAGAAATTGAGAAATAGAGTTCCAGGGAGACTTCTCAGACCATTTCCAGTTTAAAAAAAAATTTAGAACATTAAATGCAAATGGAGAGATACAGGCCAATTCTCCTGACTCCTGTAAAGCTTTTAAAAATGTGCACTCCTCATAAAGTAGACAGCCGAAACCCCTCAGAAGCTATATAGGAATTACTATTAACAAGCAAGCATTCTAGAATCTAATATTGTCCAGGCTCTGGGAAGTACCAGTTTGATATGTCATATATTTGAGATCCTGCTCTTGAGAGTTTCTTATGCAAATTGCCAACAGTCCTATTTTTAACTTACCAAGAACTTAGTCCTATGGGGTAGAACTCAAGGAGCAAATTTACTTGAAGCTCAAATATTTTAGAATTTTTTCTTTCAAATATACTTAAAAGTTTACATTATGAATCTTACTGTTTTATATAAATCATGTATTTTTCATTAAGGAATGAAATAATATTTGGGGGAAAATTATCGTAGATCCCCTCTCCCTCCACCAAAGGAGAAAATAGAATTATTAATTGTATGGAGGTTCCTGAAGTGTTTAAGGCAGATGTGGGAAGATCTCACGTCTGATATTCCTAACCTCACTTAGCCTAGCACTTGGTTGGTCCCCACCTCCTTTTCTGGCTGCTCAGAAAACATCATAATCTAGCCAACTGTCTCAGCACTGGGGAAGGAAAAGGAAAGAACAAGGATGCTTTTATGGCTAAAGTAGTTGCCTTTGCCCTCTATAAGAGAATATATTGATAATTCTCCTTGCATCTCATTAGCCTGATATGTTTACTCCCACTGTCTATTGATAGGAGAGAATTAATACCATCCTGACTTTTACTATTTCTGGAAAATTCACAGCAGCCATAATGCCACAGTGAATTGCTTCAAGGACCAATGGTGATTTCCAATTTTGGCACACTCTTCCAGAAAACGACTCACTAGCAAGATAGCAATTTTGCACAGCATCATTTATATCATTACGTAGAAAATTATAACCCTAAAAAGTATTCCCCAATCGGTTATGTTACTGAATTCTGCTTTCTAAAATCAGGACAAACAAATAGGTATCAGAGAGGATTCAAGGGGTGAGGGCGTGAGTCTTAATTCCATATTGCACTTGTTTGATGCTCTGCTTTTTATAGCTCCTGCTTAAATAAGCTTGAAAATAAAACCATGGATCAATGGTCAGAGATGTATCATTACTGAGAATGCAACCCTGGGATTAACTTAACCAGCCATTCTTCCATGCAATGAACCAAACTTGTCCAGGGAATTTCAGACATATGCTGTGGCCTGGTGTGGCCCTTCCTGTTGCTGGACCCTACCCCACATGCAGCATCCTCATGCATGACTGAGCTTGGTGCAGAACAGCTAACCCATCTCCTTCCTTCCTCAAGAGGGAGGAAGAACAGCCTCACAGGGAGAGGGAACATGGCAGAAAACCATTTGAAGGAGCAAGAAAAATAGGGAGTAAGAGTTTTAGGCAATACTTTATAATTACCTAATGCTAATAATACAACAATGGTCTTTTGAGTGATTTCTTTGTACCAGGCTCCTTTCATATATTATATTTGATCCTCATATCACTTTTGTAGATATTAGCTCCATTTTTTTAATACATGATAAAACTTCCAACTTCCAACAAGTCCTGGATTCATGCAGCTAGTATGTGACAAAATTTTTGTTTGAATCCAGGCTTCTCCTCTTCAAAGCTACTCTTTTTTTGTGTCAAGGACATGTTATATGGCACTGTCTTCCACTTAAGTTGTCTTATAAGAGTAGCATTTCAGAGCGGCTCCAACACTTTTTCTTTGTGTGACTCTGGGCAAGTCATTGAACCTCTCTTAGTGTTAGATTTCTTATTTGTAAAATTGGGACAATAATATTACCTAGAGCATAGAGTTATCATAGGTTTAGTGAGCAAAAAATGTGAAACCTCTGGATGGCCTAGAACATACTAAGCACTACATAAGGCAACTGTTATAGCAAGGGCTATTGTTGAAATGAATTTTGATGAAAGAGTTTTCCTGAGAATACCTCAGGAAGTGGTTATAAATCTGAATTATAAGCTTCTGGAGGGAGACAAGGCTTGGTCTTGTGTTATTTTTTATATGAGAAAGAGTATGCTAAGAATTCAAGACCACACCCAAGGCTAGCAGGACATTAACTAGATCAAGATAAAAAGAAATCTCAGGAATGCAACTCTGATCTTTCAGGAACTTAGCCAAATGTTTTCTGAGGTTTACTAAATTATTCTACAAATACATTTATCCTTTGTGCTTCTGGCAGGAGCTATCATAAAGCCTAATCTTTTTTTTTTCCTGAACCTAGATGACCAGAAGGGATAAAATGTATGGCAAAAATCGCAAGAGGTTTTGAGACTGATGTCTCGTGGTATGTCAATAGAAGAAGAAAGATGAAAGAATACTAGTATATTATCATCTATTTGTAACATAAGTTCTGAGAAATTTGGTACAATTTGTGTTGAGAGACAAAAATGTGCCCTCTGACTGTCTATCTTTACTCTCACCCTCTCTCCCCTGGCTCTGTTCTTTGCTTACTCAAAAGGCAGCTGGCTCAAGCAGCTTTCCTGATGTTTTCTTTTGAAAATAATAATAATCAGAGTAAACGTCAGTATTCCAAGGAGGTAAGACACTGTGTCGCTTACACATACATCTGCCTTCCCTTCCCTCTGATGTTTAAATAATAGTGCTCATGAGCAAGGATGTCTGTCTCCTGATGGTCCAGGCAGCAACCCTACCCTCAAGGTCTCTCCCCTGCCTCAGGCAGACTGACTCAGAAACTACCCTGAGCTGCCTCATCTTTAACCACCCTGCAGTCCCTGGTCATCTTTTCAGGACTTCTTCAATTCAGCCTACACAGGTGCCCTGCAGTAATTCTTTTTTATCTAATGATATGACCACACATGGACTTATTTCTGAGATCTCTAAATCTAGCCCAGAGAATCAGACTGTGATTCCAGCCTCTGTCCTGACCAGTCCATAGTCCTGCAAGTATGGATTAAAAACCACACAACAATAAAACACCACACTCACTCCAAGTGTTGCAATTCAGAGGATGTCCTTGTATCATCTTCTCTTCTAGCCCTAATTTTCAAATAAGGGAATAGGTGACCACATCACTGTTAGTGGATAACAGAACCAAAATCCAGCCTTTCTGAAAGGATTCACTGTGTTTTGCTTGTGTCACATGACACAACTCCAGGTTAATACTCTCCATTTTTTTTTTTTTTTTGAGACACAGGACACATTTTGCTATTGAAGTATCTCACTTTTATCTTCCAAATAACCACCAATTTTTTCATATCTCTCCCTTCATCTATGGATAGACATGAGTGGAAGTTTATCTGCTTTTAAATTCATTTTAACCAAAAACAGAATTTGTATATATTAACAGAGTACCATGCAATATTACCATACATGGATACATAGTGCAACGTTTAAGTCAGTGTGACATCATTTCTTTATGGTGAAAACTTTCAAAATCCTTTTTTCTAGTTTTTGGAAATGCACAGTAACATTGTTGGTGGATGTTTATATGGTATAATTTACAAAATGAGTATTGCTGAATGTATTTTCAGGGACTAGCTAATTCCCTAGGACTGAAGTCTCATGGTGTGTCAATAGAAGAAGAAAGATGAAAGATCACCTCAACACCCAACCAAAAAAAAAAAAAAAACAAAAAAAGAAAGAAAGAAAGAAAGAAAGAAGTTAATCTTTGTAATAAATTCTTTATATGCCTGATAATTTATATGACAGGAAATACCATGGAATTTCATATTTCAAGATTTAGAGTCAAACAATGGAGTAAGAGATTTATTAAGTAGATTTATTAGCAAACTTTAGAAATATAAAGGATATCACCAAAGTTTTTAGATTTGTTGAGAAATCGTAACTGTAAATTGTGTTGAGGCTTTCATGAATGAACAACAGAGAAAGTGCTCCTGGGAAGACCCTCCCTAACCTCCAAACACATAGGTACGATATGGCAAGGCCTTGGGTACATACATATATACTTACTGAAAGCAGAATAATTACAAAACAAAAACTATACCTTCAAATGAAGGACATACATTTATAAAGGCATGGATATTATTGTAAAGATGCTGTCTAAACTCAAATTAACACCAAATTATTTTTATTGGTAGTGAGATCCCATGCCTGGAATTTTACACAACTACAACAGTTTATTCAGCTATATCAGTTATGTGTGTGTTAAAATCCAGTTAAGGATTTGCTTTGTCCAATGCCAAAGATTTCCAAACAAAGCCAAATCTATATTTAACCATATTTGCATAAATTAACAAGTAGTAGAGATTTTCATTTCAAAAATTGCTAAAAATATTATCTATGTTCCCGCTTGAGGCCCCTTCTAAAAATTTTGTTGGGGGCGGTGAGAGAAGAATGGAGAAACTTTAGATTAGGTAGAGGGAAATGACAGGGAGTAGAGGGCGGGAGTATGAAAAATGGTGGAACAAGACAGACGTCATTACCCTATGTACATGTATGATTACATGAATGGTGTGAATCTAGATTGTGCACAACCATAGAAACAACAAGTTGCACCCCATTTGTGTACAATGAATCAAAATGCAGTCTGTAAAAATAAAAAATAAAATAAAATTGAACATTAACAATAAAAAAAATAAGGTGCAGATTAAAGATGAAGGGGTTCACACAATGACCATACTGATGTACCTCTCAAGTCCTGAATGTTTGCTGCGAGATAGATGATAGACCCAAAACCTGAGTACAGGCTATAGGATTTAAGAGTCCTGTTTCTCTAACTGGTAGCCTGCACCCCTGACTCTCTAACTGACTGGCAAATGTTTACCTGCATATTTCCCCTCACACTGTGCTGCTGCACAGACTTTGTGGAGAGCTGGGGGAGCAAGGATAGTGCTCTGTTGTGATCATCCTGCTGGGATAAACTCCAACAGTGCTAAAGCCTAACTATTTTCATCCCTATGCTGTCTGATATAGGACTCAGGTAATTCACCTAGGCAATTTAAACTTTCTGGAGCCACATTTTTAAGGAAGGAAAAATAAATGGGTAGAATCAATTTTACATATTTTACTTAACAATGCATGTAAAGCATTATCATTTTAATATGCAATCAACATAAAATATTAGAAAGATATTTTACATTGTTTTTTGTAACAAGTCATCAAAGCCCAGCGTGTATTTTAACTGGATGGTGCCACTCAGTTTGGACTGGTCACATTTCAAGTGTTGTACATTCACATATGATTAGTAGCTATTATACTGGATGACAAATCTCAAAACATGTAGATTTTGTTTTTAATAGTTGTTTTAGAAACACTGAATAAGACGTTGACAGATGTAACTTTGGGCATTAAAAATATATGGCTCATTAGTGATTAACATAGAAATAATCTGCCATATTACTAAAATTATTAGTGGTGGTTCCCAGCTGTGCTTCCATTTTATTTTCATGAACTTGCCGAAACTATGTACAAAAAAGGCAAATGAAGGAAGGGAGGGAGGGAGGAAGCCACAAAGAAAGGAAAGGAGAGTGGACCAGAAATTCAGAATATTTTTAAAATGTCAAAGGGGCTTTCTCACTTCAAGTGATTCCTACATAAATCAATAAGCTCCATCAGGCTCAACAATTCTTTTTGAAACTCTTTGGTTTCTTCCTTATTGAAAACCATCAGAATCCCATGGGAATTGGTTGAATAAATTCACAGTGGAGTCTGAGAAAAGCAGCAAGCATGCTGTTTCCAAGAGAGGGTGCTGAGATGGTAAGGGCAGGGCTGTTTCTAGAGATCAGATTGCTAGAGAGCTAATCAGGCTTTCTATGGGTAGTGACAACCGGCAATTCATTGTGATGCTTCTCAGCTCAAAGGAACTGCAGGGTGTGACAAGAACAGTTTGCTTCAGATGCACACACACTGCACACACACATCAGAGTTTCCTTTAGGATTTTAAGTGATAATAATAATATTTATCTCTGCCCCCAAAAAAGGGCAAAAATTCAAATGTTTTGGAACATTGACCGGGATGCACACAGCCACCAACTGGAGATTCTCTACTGGACTCATCTTAAGAAAACACTCTTGGCTGCTGTTGTCCTAACAAAAGCAGCATGCCAGGGGGCGTTCTATGGAGGAAAAACACCTTTTATTTTTTCTTTAGAATTGTGGGGAGGGAAGAGAGTAATACAATGAGTAAATACAGTACTTAGCCACTCCAGGAGTGCTTTGGCTGCTATTTTACATCCTAGAGAGAAGTGATTTCTAAGAAAGCAGAATCCAACCATTAGCTGTTTTACAGATTAAAGCCATCTTGTTAATTGGGCTAATTAGGAGTCCATTAGACCTGCAGAATGCAGGTTGCTTTCCTTGGGTCTCTTGCCTTCTATACAAAGTTATCAGCAGAGCCCTCAACAGAGTGCATGTCACCAAACCCTTCCAACCTTTGGAAAGATTTTGTCAGTAAAGAGATATCACCTCTCTTCCAGGGGAGACTTCCTACTCACTTCCATCTCATGAAAACTGCCCTTTTTCTATGATTCCACAATGCCAATTCTGTCTATAGATGGATTACTATCCCTGTGGTCCTAAACCATACAAAACAATTAAATCAACACCACACACAAAAAACCAATCTGGTATATATGTTCCTGCAGTAATTGTGGAAAGTAAGCTGTCTTTGTATACATATGAATACATATGTTTTAAAAAAGTTGTATACCAGGCACAGTTTTAGGTCCCAGAACACAAAAGTGAACCAGGCAGATGTGATATCTTCCCTCAAGGGGCTTACTGCCCAACTGGGCAGACAAGTTTCAAGCAATACCACAAAATATTCACTACAACTGTAAAGAAAATCATATGAAAGTTTATAAATGAAGTTTCCAGTGGATAAAAGATACAGCAAACCAATATACAAAATGAAAATGCTGATTTACCAATGAACTAAATATGAATTTTTAAATGAGGTAAAATATTATTGCTCACCTACTAAATTGGAGATAATTAACTATTCATGACATGTGTCTATTATGCATTTCTGGAGGCATTGTGGATTTGTATGACCTTTTTAACAAGCAATCTAATAATATATAAAAATGCCATAAACTTATTCACACTTTATGACAACTTGCTTCTGATATTCTGTTCCAAAGAAGTAAGCCTAAACACAGGAGGTAACACAGATGTGAAACTAGTCACCAATTTTTAAATGACTGGAAATCAGAAACACCAAAAATGTAAAAAAAATAGAAAAAGAAAAATAAAGAATTTTTAAATAAGTGTATAAAATAGTAAATCTAAGAGCATTGGCACTATGTTTGGGCAGTTATAGTTCAAATCCCAGCTCCATTTTTTTGAAAACAGTTTCCTTATCTATAAAAAGATGATATATCTGTCACAAAGGACAAAATGAACTAAGATTTGTAAAATGCTTATGAAAAAAATTGAGACATGGAAAATCAGGTCATAGAAAAATATCCTTCACCTTCTAATGCTTTTATCCCTGTTCTTGCTTTCTTTTGTTTCAGTAAGAAGATACTCCCTGGACTCATTTTAGCTTGATCTTTATACTACCCTAGATACAAATGGAAAGTACTACTCCTGACAACACCTCTAGTAGCCTTTTCCACAAAACCCAAGGCCTGCATTGAGATTAGGGTGCAAGTTAGCTGAAATCTGCCTTTATTAGAAAATATTTTCTACTCCTTCTCCCCTTTCAAATGGTTGTCATGGAAGAACAAACCTCCAAGAGAACTTAGCACTTTACAGGATTTGACTCTTCCTTACCTCCTTTGCTCTATTCTTTGACCCAAAGTTGACATTTGTGACTATAACTTAGGTGACATACGGAAACTTCATACAAATATCTTCAACCCTCCACCCTCACTGAGCCTTGAGTGAGTGCCTGTTCATTGGTCTGGGACAGGATCTGGGCATCAGGCTGATTGATGATGGATGTATCTAGGTGCTTCTGTCTTCAGCCACATAGCAGAGTTACCTACATTGTAAGACCCCTGAGTAAAAAGACAATTGAAATTTTCTTCATTAGTAAATATAGAAAATACTGAGTGGCTTCTTTTCTCTTTTTATTTCTACTGGGAGAGTAAAAGACAGACAGTAATTAGTTTGTTTCTACATTTTTGCTCACTGAGGAATCTGGACTCAGAAGATTCATGACAGACATTTTTCCCCTGTGAAGTCTCATGCATCATTTTTCTGTTCCCTTCTCAATGAGATAAATTCTACAATCCGCAGCACTTTTCTCCATTCTTGTCAGATCCTTTAGCCTGCAACATTTTCTTTTGTTCTTCTGTCTTCATAGGCATTTCAGCATTAGCTCATCCTCTTCTGGAAGGAAGTGAAATGTTTTGAATTCTAATTTCCTCCAAGATATGGGATGCTGTCATTAAATGATGCAAACCACTTTCCCAAAGTTATGACAATGTATCCTCATGGTTTTTGCTTGTTTGTAGATAAAAGATATTTGATATCACTAAAATTTTAAGGCATACTTGGACAGAAATTTAGCATACTGTTTAAACAGGTCAGTTAAATCTAACTGATCCTAGAATGCACTTTGTACTACATACATTAAATCTTGGGTGCTGCAATATATTAAAAAGTCATCTTTATCACCATAAAACAGAAAATACCCCTCCCCTCCACTGAGAAAACTCATTTGGTCAACAATTATTTAGTGACTGTCACAATATGATATATCCTGTTTAGATGCTGGGGGTGCCAGAGAAGGCAAGACAGAAAAAGCACCCACTTTTAATGCAATTTACATGTAAGCAGTTACTCCTTTAGATTAAATTCCTAAAAGCAGGATTCCATAAAAATAATGAACTATATGCAAAGGGACAAACCACATTCAGTAAATTATTAGCTATATTCTAAAGAAGATATAACAAAATAGTTACTAAAGAAGGTAGGCCTTTTGTGCGATTCTTTCAACTTTTATGAATAAAATTTTATAATAAAATGTTGAAAAAGTTTTTAGGAAATGAAAAAATGTTTTTCCAAATATTTAGATATTTTAGATATTTGTATCTATTTAAATTAGTAAATAAACAAAATTTAAAGGTGAATTTCAACTTGGGAAAAGCATGTTGAACAAGGGATTTATTCTCAAAATATATAGAATGATTATAAGTCATTGGCACTCCATTATAGAAGGGGGACAAGAAGAATTACACAAAATAAAGTGAAAAGTGTGTGAATGAAAAAGGAGAAAACTTAATGGTAATGAAATATATGCAAATTATAAGATGGAGTTTTTCTAAAGTTTTATTAAACATTAAAACCAAAAATCTTACTGTCTTGGTGTTGTATACATTGAGATTTCTTCCTTTGTAGAAGAGAAAATGATGGAGCTTAAATTAGCAAGATTTCTGGAAAGCAATTGAGAAATGCAGGTCATGAGCTTGAAGACACTTTCCTCCCTTTGTTCTAGTAATCCTGCTTTTAAAAATAGTTTCTGACAAAGCAGTTGATGACCACAGTCAGATATTAAGCACTAAATCATCTTGAAATTCCTCATAATTGCAAAAACAGAAGGAAACTAAATATTCAAGAATAGAAGAACATTTAAACAACAGAACTGTTACATTAACACGTAGTAAGCACTTATTAACCACCATTTTTTACAAGGATATTTGAACAAATATGTAAAATGCACATTATAAAACATTAAAGGAAATCTGCTATGTAAAATCATATATAAAACTAAAAGTATATACTTCTAGGAAAAGATGGAAATACATATTTATAAACAGTTATAGTGATTTTCATTGGAAGTTTTCTTATCTAGCCTTTATAATTTTCTGCTCTGTGAATGTCCACTATGGTTATTTTTTAACCATATATTTTCCACAGAACACAGACACAATGAACTGACAGAAAATCATCAAATTTTCAACCCTGTTACTTATTATCACTGCAGATATAATACTTTGTTTAGAAAAGGCACATGGGCATTTAAGAAAGCTATTTTATATTTTGTACAATTGACTCTGCAGATTATAGAAGAAAAAGTAGGTCCCGATCTTCAACATGTCGGCCTAGGACCAGACTTCCTCAACAGGACTCCCATAGCACAAGAAATAAAAGCAAGAATCAATAACTGGGATAGATTCAAACTAAAAAGCTTTCTCTCAGCAAAGGAAACTATCAGTAATGTGAAGAAAGAGCCTACAGAGTGGGAGAATATCTTTGCCAATCATACTTCAGATAGAGCACTAATCTCCAGAATCTATAAAGAACTCAAAAAACTCTACACCAAGAATACAAATAATCCAATCGACAAATGGGCTAAGGAAATGAACAGACACTTCACAGAAGAAGATGTACAAGCAATCAATAAACATATGAAAAAAGGTTCAACATCTCTAGTAATAAAAGAAATACAAATCAAAACCACCCTAAGATTCCATCTCACCCCAATTAGAATGGCGATTATCAAAAATACAAGCAACAGGTGTTGGCGAGGATGTGGGGAGAAAGGTACACTCATATATTGCTGGTGGGGCTGCAAATTAGTGCAGCCACTCTGGAAAGCAGTGTGGAGATTCCTTAGAAAACTTGGAATGGACCCTCCATTTGACCCAGCTATCCCACTCCTTGGCCTATACCCAAAGGATCTAAAATCAGCATACTACAGAGATACAGCCACATCAATGTTCATAGCTGCTCAATTCACAATAGCCAGACTATGGAACCAACCTAGATGCCCTTCAATTGACGAGTGGATAAAGAAACTGTGGTATATATACACAATGGAATATTACTCAGCCATAAAGAATGACAAAATTATGGCATTTGCAGGCAAATGGATGAAATTGGAGAATATCATGCTAAGTGAGATAAGCCAATCTCAAAAAGACAAGGGACGAATGATATCGCTAATAAGTGGAGGATGACACATAATGGGGGGGAGGGAAGGGTTAGTGTTAGGGTTAGAGTTAGGGTTAGGGAGGGGGGCAAGTATGGAGGAAGAAAGTACTGTATAGAGGGTAAAGAGGGGTGGGAGGGGTGGGGGGAAGGGGAAAAAATAACAGAATGAATCAAACAACATTATTGTATGTGGATTTATGATTACACAAATGGTATGCCTTTGCGCCATGTACAAACAGAGAGGCAACATGTATCCCATTTGTTTACAATAAAATAATAAAATAAAAAAATAAAAAAAAATAAAAAAAAGGTGAAAACCTTCCATTGCTGGTGCATTACAGTGTGGGGGTCACAGATTTGTAATGCAAACAGTTCACACAAGAGGTCAGGCGGTCAATGAAGAAAAGTTTCCTCTCTGATAGTGCAGACAGGAACCATGATCAAGACAAGGGCTTCTACCACCAACCCTACAATTTTTATCATCTTGCTGGAATTTTAGAAATGAATAAATGTTGAACTGTGGTGCACCTATAGATACGTATTTCACAGACACACACTGTTTTTCATTACTTTCAAGTTAGGTAATATGGTCCCCATTTTCTTTCTGAGAAAACTGAATCTCCTAGAAATTAGGTTACTTTCTTAAGCCCATCAGTCCATAAGTATCAAAGGTAGGACTGGCAATTATAAGTTTCATTATTTTCATATCAAGTTAGCTGCAAGGCCATTAACTTAATCATAGGGAAATAATTTAGAAAATCCATGCATTATTCTTTAGTTTGTTTCTCAAACTATGAATGTCCAAATCATGAAAGTGATTATAATTAAATCAAAATGTTGAGAAAGGGCATTGCATTGTTCTGTAAAATGAACTTTTACCCTTTCAGGAAAGCTTTACTAGTAGTACTCGAAAGGGCTTATTAACAACAAACAGATTCCCTTTCCACTGTATGTGAGATTCTCCTTTAGAAGATCTCACAGAGCTCAGGCAAGTATAGTCTTTATAAGTGCTTTAAAAGATTCTTTTGCTTGGACTTTGTAAGGAAAATGTGCCTCTGGCCAATTGATTTCAAGCTGCAGGGTACATGTGTATTGTAATAGCTAAAAAGACAAAGATGCTGGTGTAGCCAGTCTAGGGTTTAACCCAGAAGTATGCATACCAAACCTACTCTTCAGGTAATTATGATGGAGTTGGTTCATGAAACACCTAAAAGAAGCATGCTTTATTTTAGTTTACATGAAGTGCTTGCTATAGATGGTATGGGGGATATAACTACATTCAATATGCACAAAGGTATGGAGCAGGGCAAAACAATCTATCAATTACATCTATAAAAAATAAAAACAAATAAAGGATGGAAATGGAACTCACAATGGGGAAGGTAAATAGCTGGAGTCATCCCCATAGAAGGCAGGAGCCTTAATCTGGTTAATGAAGAACGTGTGTGATTAACAGGGTTAATGGAGAGATGAAATACTTCCAGTTTGAAGGGAGTAGGAAGAGGAGCAGAAGTAGGAAATGTGTATGTGGCGTGGGTGTGAAAAATATATTTGGGGAGAAAGCATGGGTCCTATGATAATCTGACCTGAGTTTCTCAGCTTGCAACATTGAAGAGATGGGCAATGGGAGCCACTGACAGGACATAATGGATTGTGCTTTCATATGATCTATTGCAGTGTATACATTGACCTTTCAAGGGTTTAAAGACCTTTCAAATTAGAATTGACATATGCTAGATAGGCTGGTTATTGAGCATTTATATCCCGCTCCAAGTTTTTTCAGCTTCACCTGATGGATTACAGTTTGTCCTGCCTTCCCAAATGGCTCCCTTGGTATCATGATCTTCAGTATCTATGAAGAAAAGGAGAAGATGCAGTCTGAAAACTGAGGTTATATGGATCCAAGTGCAGAATTCCAGGCCCCATGCAAAACCTGCAGAGGTTTGTGATCTAAATTAAGACAGTGTCCCCAGACATATATGAATCCTAAGATAAGCATTAATGCTTTGT
The DNA here is from genome assembly GCF_902686455.1 of Sciurus vulgaris. NCBI lineage: Eukaryota > Metazoa > Chordata > Mammalia > Rodentia > Sciuridae > Sciurus > Sciurus vulgaris. The sequence continues at coordinate 67,914,125 of NC_136470.1, read as the reverse complement.
GTTAAAATGTAAATGAGGAACTTTTCAACTAGAGGGTCTCCTCAGATTATTATAATATTTCTCTGCTTCAGATGATTGTAGGATATTTTGATTCAAGGGAAATTCTCTAGGCTTATTCTCCCTATTTTTTTTTTCTCTGAACTCATATACTAAACACTTTTTAAGAACATGACTCTGAAAGAATATTTACCACACTGGACCAGAAGTCTGTTCATCCACTTATGGAGAATAAGGCTTTATCCTAACCTGTACTAAGAGGAAAAAGTATCTTCATGATGTTCACTGTGTATAATGGTTTTGCTCTTATAAGCCAATATAGATAATTAGTTATGACTATTAATTAATCTCTCACAGAGATATCAGCAAATCCAACTGTGGATTTTAAAAGATACATATTGATGCTAGCTGAATGATTCAGTAAGTATGTGTGATAGAGAGGAAAATTCAAAAGGAACAATATTCCATCCACTAAGGGATCACTTCTTATTTGGTAATACCAACCTTGGCGTTGTGTGTGTGTGTGTGTGTGTGTGTGTGTATGATAACTAAAACTTAGCTATAACACCTATCTGGAGATTAATCATTATCCTGTATCTTATTGAGATGGTTTACTGAATAATTAATGGAAATGTAGTATTTGTTAGAAATGTATTTAGCATGAAGAAAATAAATCTGCTTAATAACAAGAGCATCATAAATATCAGTTGGGCACTAAATAAAGTGAATCCTTGAGTGAAAGGAGAGGAAGATTTGCTGCATCTGGTTTTTACCTTTATAATTTCAACCTGTAGACAGTTGCCATCAGAATTCACATCTCTAATTAAAATGTTCTGGGAGATTACAGTATAAATATCTGCCACAGTGAGCTGGCAGGTAGACAAGAGGTCTGTATAACATCCCATTTGGTAAGATAGATGCCTTCCATTTGGAACTGGAATGTTCAAGCAGCAAAACATACATGTATGATTCTGAGTCATAATCAGATAAGTAGTAGACGGAGATTGCAAGGAAGAAGAGAAAAGCTTTTCAGAAAATAATGCTATGGATTCAACATTTCTGGAGAAAAATGTGAACTATTTATTGAAATATGTCCTTTTCTGTTTTAGCATAAAACATTATTATCCAGCAGTAAAGACAACATACGTGAAAATGATAGAAACTGAAATACCTATAAAAGCATTCATGACTTGGGGAAAGTACTCTTTGTTGTCTAAACCTACACTAAACAACTTAAAATAACTATGCTTCATCCCAATGTAAGACCGACCACACGTTCATAATGAACTATACATGACCTGTGGGGCTTTTAGGTAATGCAAACACAACTGTTTGCAATGCTCCTTTCTGTACCACTCTTTTTCTGTTTATTTACCCAGCACAGATGTCACAGCTCATTGAGAACCAAATGGTTTGTGTAGGTAGCCATGTTTTCATGGTCAAAACAGCTCATGCGGAGATAGGAGTGTTCATTCCACTGATGCTCTCACCACAGGATAAGGATAGAGAGGAATGTAGTTTAGTGCAGCACATACTGAGGAACTACAATATATAGGAGACATTAGGGAAAGACATAGGCCCTGGTCTCATTTTAATGAGAAACCAGGTTGGTTGTATTTTGAATTGTCTAATTATAGGGGAATGTTTTGTTCAGCAAAATATTCAAACCATGACATACTGAGATAGCCCCAATATCTCTCAAGCCAGGCTCACAGATGTGGCTAGTTATGAACTTTCCCCAGATCACACACACTCATATAGTTTATGGGCATCAACAGTTAGAGACTTCCTTCTACCCAGTGCAGTGCCTAAAAGGAAGGTGTTGGAAATCTTCAGTTCAGTTCTCTGCCACACACTCTCTCCCCTTCTAGCCAGCAATTCATATCACTTACCTCCTGAGCACGTATTTTCTTGGAAACTTTTAAAGTCATACACCAATTCTTCACTTTTCCAGGATAGAATACTTGAATTTATTCTTTGTTCTTTAGGTTTTTTTTTTTTAAATTTTAGTACATTTTTTTGTCCTCAATTCCTTGTTGGCAAAATAGTTTAACTTTTAAAATTTCCTTCAAGCATTATGATTGTAAATTTCAGAAATGCCCTTTAGGTGGAAGTCATCTAGTTAATTTTAGTGAACCTGTCAAAAGTGGGGTACTTTGAACTGAGTTGAAGACTTTGTTTAAATTTGCTTCAATAAGCCAGCAGGAAAGGTAAATCAAGGCAGCTTGAGGTGGATAGCTTATCATTATATAGAGGAAGCTATTTTTTCCAGCAGCCTATCCAAGCTTTACATGCTTGGATAAGAGTTCCATTGAAATTTTATTTTGTTTCATTTTATTTTTAAATAATTTACCTCACCAAAACAACATAAAGCCCTCACCCCATTCTGTCAACATGTGGCCTAGTTTCTGAACCTAGAACATGCCTTGTTCTTTCCACCTGAGTCTTCAGACTTGATGCTGTTTCCTGATTGGAATTATATTCCCAGCTCCTCTTTCTGAGATCTTGCATATCAACTCCCACTTAATAATTACCTTCTCCAGGCAGGTCTTTCATCAGAGTTAATGTCTGTCCCCATTATTCTGTATTCCAGCATCCTTTTATTACTGTGTGGTACTCAAACACAATTGTTATTACACATTTTTTAAATTATTTTGCTTTTTCCTGTGCATACCTCACCCAACAATTATACTTACCACCCCATGCCTGGTACATGGTAGCTGATATATTCTGTTGAGTAAACAAATAAACAAATGACCTAATTCCTAGGCATGTATCACTCTTTCACTAATCTCTTCAGTCCTCGCTAGCATTTAGCCTCAGAAAAATAAAATTAAACTGTTAGGAATAAAAATAGAAATTATTCATTCTTATGCCTGTTTGAATCAAAGGTAAAAATTAGGATCAGACTAACATGTCTTGTCTACAGTGTATCAGTAGATGCTGCATACTTCATTTTTATTGACTCCTCTTTAATAGGAATAACACACTAAAGAAGAATGCAAAGGTGAAGCTTCAGAAGCGGGAACTTCTTGGTCCTCCCTTGCACTGTTCTTTGAAGACCCAAGAGACAGGTCTCTGAGCTCTGTACCTGTGGTCATGTTTGCAAAAAGTGACATCCTTTCCCCTATTAATTAAGCATCATGTCCTATGAAACCTGAATCTTTCCCTGCAAGGACACATAGAAACCCTATTGTATAGATGGAAAACAAAACAAAACAAAACAAAACAAAACAAAACATAAGTCAAGGGGAAACGATCTAGGAAGAGATAAAGTGAGTTTTTGAATTCTGGCAATGTAATTCAGAATGTTTTTAACCATTATATTGCAGAGTCTGCAGCAAATTCTAGTCCCAGCTTCTCTTTATGATATTTTTTCATAACATTTAAACATATTTGATGCAAATTATTAAAATATAGGGCACATTATGACATGGCTAATATTTCTGTTAGAAAATACTCCTCTTTAAAATGGAAAAGACCTTAGTTTTAAGGCAGAGTGAATTTTAAACACTTGGAATGAAGAATCAGTGTCCCTCATTATATATACCTGATATTGGCTTCTGTTTCCAGAGTGCCTTGCTCATAACATTGACTTATAGTCCTACATGTGCCTTCCTTTCATTTAAAGTCAAGTCAACTGCATGGTGTTTTTCCTAATCTACTGAGAAGGGCAGGTATCTTTGCTAACTCCTTCCTTGTTAAACTTCTTCAAATTCCCATACATTAAGGTGGGAATATCACTGGTCAATATCATGTTGCACCATGTAACAACATTTATGAGTTCACTGTCAGATTGCAAGATAGGGAGAAACAAATACAAAAATTAAGGGGAAAAGGCCCCACAAAAACAACCCAATAACTTATTGCACAAACTTCCCTCCAGAAGTAAAATGGGGATGACACCCATGCCCATCACCTCATTGGTCATTTTTGGATAAATGACCCAATAATTGTAGAAGTGTTATATGAATATAAGAATCATTGCCAGTGAGCGTTTGAAAGGAATATCACATCTTTCTTAATTAATATTAGATCTAATCAATGATTATAGTTGGTTAGACCAACTAGTTTCAAAAGTTTTTAGGGTAAAAATGCTAACAAATTTCAATATAATTAGTTTACACTGATAAGGGTATATATTTATCTCATAAAAACTAATGTCCCATAATCAAATATGGCCACACTAGCAAACCTTAAAAATGTGGTGCTGACCACAAAAAGAGGTAAGAACCTGTGTATAGTGCTCACTTCTGTAAAATGGGCTCAGAGGCTCTGCATTAATATATCTGTCCAGCCAGCCAGAAAATATATTTTAGGAACTAGTGCTAAGTGCCAGACTTTCTACATGTAGCAGGGACATAGGGATAAGTAAAATGAGCCATGTTTCTTCCATCATATCAATGTATAGACTAAGAAGACAACAGACATTAATTAAATAATTGCATTAATGAATTGATTATATCAAATAGAGTTAAATTCTGTGAAAGAGAGGAAGGTGGTATTTAAGGAATTGATAGCAAAATATGTAACTTAGGGCGTCAGGAAAGATTTCTCTAAGGAATTGCATGACCAACTGAAATCCTAATGAACAAGACTGACATGGTGAGATGAGAATGAAGAGGGAGGCAGAGACTGCAGTAAAGTAACTTCAGTTTCCTCCGAAGATTTTGGTCTCTATCATATCATGGTTTAGGGTATAGTAGTAGGGAGAATGATTAATCATTTGATTTGTGACATAAAATATCTCTGTAATTTAGTTTAGGGCCAGAGTGGATTGATAGAGACCAAGTAGAAGAGTATTGAGGGAAAGATATGGTAATAGCTTGGACTAAGGTGTCGGCAAGTTGTACATACAGAGGTTGCCAGATTGAAGGGTTCCTGTGATCTGGTGCTTAGTGAGGTATACCGAAGGAAGAAGCAAGGATGTTTCCTAGGCCTCAAGTATGTTAAATTTGCTGAGGAACTTATTTTACTGTTCTACAAAGGATGAAAACTTAGTGACAAGCCTAATTTCTTTACTACTTTGCTTTATTGATTTAAGAAAGATTAGAGTGTGTTCTCTGTACCAGTGTTTGGGCCATTTGAATAACTTTGGTCGTAGCCCTCCAGAAACTCTTACTTCTATTGACTCCTCATCTTCAAAACAGTCACATTCATATTCCAAGGCAGGTGGACAAAATTCTGTTTTGTGTGGACAAAATAGCTATTCCACACTGGTGGAATACTTTATTTTTTGAGCAAGCTTAATATCAGTTGTGCTTTTTTCCAGAAGAGCTAAAAATGTTCAGATTTTGTGGAAAAACTCAACTATCATTATTGTCTTGAGAAAAATGGTCAATTTTTGTGCTTTATTTCATAGGAAGGCATGGTTGGATATAAGAAATGATTATAGAGGTGTAATGTGCCTACTATTAAATTCCAGGCTCAAGTAGTAGCAAGCTACCCACAAAGCAATATGATTTCTTTATCACTGTGCCTGATAGGGAAGCAAATTCCTATTTAGATCTAAAAATGTGGGTACTTTTTTTCTTGGTTTTGATTATTTCTGTAAACATACAGAACTGCATTTACTGGGGGTTTTAATGCTTTGTTTTTCCTTGTCAGTTATTTGTGCTGACAACTAAAGGTATATACTTGGGTATTTTTACTGGACAGTTTCTTATAAAGAAGAGTTTTCACTTCTTATATCAACATGAAGTTACTGTACTAATTACAAACTAAATATAGGCACCCAATCACAATGAACCGAATTGTCAAAGGCCAGAGTACATTTCATCCTAAGCATTATAAATGCCTTTAGTAAGAAAAGATATATTTATTTACAAACCTGGATATGGTTGATGATTTGGGGAGACAGCTGTATGTGCCTTACAAAAACACAGCTGGGATATGCTGAAATAAATGTCAAAAGACGTTATTTTGCTGTTGTTTAAACAAACACTTATGTTTTATATTTGGAAAAACCAACCTTCCTATTGTAAATGGAAGATGGTTTGATTCCAGTGATTTATGTTTCAATTCAGCAAGTATTCATCATTGTTCATAATATTGGTCAAGTGTTTATTATTGTTCATAATTATCAGGGAAGAAGATTTAGGAAAAGGAACTCAATAGAAATTAGGCCTCTGTCCTGAAAAACCACTAATCTAAATGAAAATCACCTAACAAGTAAAGTGTTCAGGATAAATAACACATCTCTGAACCAAAACGAAATATTCTCAGAAGTAACTAAAAGATTAAAATTCCTGGCTAATAAGATTCATTTGTGTGTGCATTAAGGGTTTTTAAAAATATTTTTAAATTAAATGTTAATTTCTCATGACAGAAGTTAATTGTACTAGTATTCTCTCTGATTCTAAAGAATATTCTTCAATAACCATTTAAGCTTTATAGAGTTAAGATATCCAATATAACTCATGGCAGTTGACTCTTACTAACATTTTCTATCAGATAGGAATGTAATAAAATCTCTTTAGATTGAACTCAGTTTATAACAAATGCTTCATAAGTCACTACGTGGTTAGAAATTATCTTTTATTTAAAGATCTATACAATATTGAATATTTCCAATTAAATTTGACTTTGCTAAATGCCATTTTGATGACATTCTGGTATTTTATTTGATCTATTTTTATCTACTAATATTCCTCTTCTTTAAAAAAAATTCTGTTTGGTCTTTTGCATTTACCAAACTTTTGGAGTGTAATATGGATGGACCAGCCTGATCTGTACTCATTCACACCTGCTAATGGAATATGTATTAATTTTCTTACATAGCATGATTTGATGTAATCAGTTAAACATGTCAACACATTGTGGGGTGTGCAGTTAGCTATAAAATTAGAACAAAGTTTGTATTACCAAAAATAAATGACCTAATAATGAAAACGTTTCATGGTTTCACGGTTTCTGATAGTAGATGGTTAATACACTTCATCAGCATACTGCTAGTTAATAAAAATAAAACAATTTATCAAATAGAAAATAAATCTTTAATTTAAATGGAAACAAAGGAGCTGAGTTTGAGATAGAAATGCTCTATTGAGTCTATTTTCTCTATAGCTAAAAAATATCCAGGGAGAGAATAGTTATTTTCCACTTTGTATGAGGTTAGAAATTTCTTCTGAAATTTACAGTACTCCCTCCCTGGGATACCTTCTACTTATATTCAAATGAAAAACAATGTTAATAATAAATTATTAGCATTGGCTCTGATAAGAAAATTATACAATTATCTTCACCTTGGAGCAATTTATAAAACCATGGAGTAGATTTTACTTGTCAATGGGATAAAAATGACCATTTAATGTTTTGTTTCAAAGTTGGGAGACAAAATACTTTCCAATTCTCAGTATCCTTGAAAGTCTAAGTGAAACCAAATAAAACAGTAATACCAATTTGCCATTGAATAGAATTATGGGATAAATAAGTTTGCATTTGGAAATAAGTATTCTTAATATCACCTTAACAGTGCATTTTTATACTTTTAACTCTGTTACTTTAAATTTTTAAGTTTTTTTTTTTTTTTAAGTTTTTCTCCACATTCAGAATGAGTCAATTTTGGCATTGCAATAGGTTTTTTTCTGAATCACTTTATTCTTTTTTTAAGGTTTAAAAGATATTTATAGCATCTTTAGTCCTGTAAAAGGAGAAAGTTGTGATATCTTTCCTCACCTATCCTAAGGGTCTGGTCAACACTTCTGTAGTAAAGAGCAAGTTAACAAGAGTAAGAACATAACTAACCTATTTAATTGCTATTTTCCATGACAATGGGAATGAGGTGGTATGGTGCACTTCCATTAAGGAAGATCCTATGGCCCAGGGAAATTTATTTTTGTGCTTGGATCTGTTGCAGGATGAACAGTTGCACTGAAGTGTGATAGGACAGAGGGTATGACCTAATGGTAATAGAATGAGTGGGATATTCTGCAAGGCCTCTCTGTCCAGAGTCCCCTTGGCCTTTCTCCTGGGTATGGGACAGTCCCTCTCTCAACTGAGTGTCTTCAAGGAAGATGGAGAGGGGAAAGTAGCTTTCTAGAACTTTATGACTTGTTTTGAAGGAGAGGAGTTCCAGTTTCATTGATCTGCCTTAGAAAACAGGAATTAAGATTTTTATGCCTTGCTTAGGGGGTTAAAAGGGGCAGGAGACAGAAGGATTGGAGAAGGTTAGAAAGACTTTGCTTCTTAGGTCCCTCCAGTCCTTCAATTCAAAGTATGCAGTATGCCATAGCACTGTACTTTGATATATTGTGTTTTGAGCGTCCATAGTCCTTTAATATACTTTTTTGTACACATGGCAAACAAACAAAAACCCTTTTAAAAAGGTGAAATTTTAAACTGAAAGAATTTGTGATAAAGATAAGAAGAAAAGTGTTAAAAGAAGGATAAGAAAAAATCAGAAAAGTTTATGTCAATGGAAAAATAGTCAAATCTCAGTGCTATCAAACATTTTTAAATGAATTATTTTTAATCCAAAAGAATCTTATAGTCTACCTACTAGAAACATTTTAAAGTATGTTTTAGTACAATCATTTGTTCTAGGAGGCTTATAATATCTCCTTTGGTTTTGTTAAAAGTTTTTTGCTTATTCCTAATGAGAATAAACCTCATGGATTAAGAATGGAACTGCTATAGGAGGAGGTATTCAAAAAATAAACACAAAGAAAAATATTCTCCCCCCACCATTGACCACCACCCTTACACTGTGTCTTTTTGATCCTCTGACTTCATGTGAATATTTCTCAAGGGATGGGACGTAAGTCCCAACAGAACTTCCCTCATCCCTAACATCCTAACATCATTTCCTAATAACATTTCCTAATATCCCAACACTTACATGATACATGATCTTATTCTTTAGATTCCTCCTATTTCTCAAGTGACCTGGCAGCATCTTGAACTGAGAAAAATCTTTATATTCCATAGATAACTAAGGTATATTTTTAACACAATCTGAACTCAGAACTCAATATCTTCTAAATTGGTCTGCCAGACAGCAGCTATATTTAGTAGATAAATTTCTGTCTATTGAAGATGAAACGTTTTGACGCATTTTCTTTCACCATTAATGCACTCAAGGAAAGGATGAAATATATGCAGATACTAAGGAAAACCTACTGCTAGGCAACTGTCCTAGAATAACAAGTTCATTTATTTTTTGCCAATTAATTTTTTCAAACTTCCATATATTAATAAAATTATTTTATTGATCATCATTTGTTCTTATCCCTTAAAATTTGTTTCACATATCCTTTTCTAAGAAATAGGCATGTTGTATTCACCCCGTGGACTAGCACGTTTTGCAAAACAAGCCTTGGTACACATTCCCTGAAGCAGTTGGCTACCGCCTTCATCAGTCACATGAGTATATGTGTACTTTGGGTTTGAAAAGATTGGGGCTAAATTGCTGATTTAGGCAAGTCACACAGTCAGCTCATAAAATCTTAATTAAACAAGCATTGTGCTTTCTTAATTCTAGTATAGTAAAATCTACAGCATCCCTTAGGAACTTTCAAAATACCCAGCTGAGCCTTAGCACCTCATTTAGCAACCATTGACTTAGGCCAGTGAATTGGATGGATAGTGTTTGGATTCAATTACTTTAAAATAAGGAAACAAATAGAAGTCAAGTTAATTATCATATTGCCTTAGTTGGGGTGTCTTTTTAGTTTAGAGAAAGGAGCAGGAACACCATAAGATCAACTCTATTCAGTAGATTTTTCAGATATCAGGACTTTTGCATAGTGATAGTGATTTTGTTGCTGGAATCATCTCTGTCCCCAGAAACAATGGCCTCATCACTCAGCACCAGCACCATCCTTCTGAGAAGGCTCCCTGGAGTGAAAGCATTGCTGTGGTTTTCATGAACTCCTGTCTAGTAACAGTCAAACGAGTGAGGTACTTAGTACAATAAGTGGTTTTGTGTGAATTGAATTGCATTGTTTACTGGAGCTCTGGAAAAAGCTAGGTTGTGATTTCAAACAAACCAAGTGTAAGTTCTAGCCTTTGTCTTTCCTACTTATATACTAAGAAAATTGCTAGACATCTCTGACTTCCTAGTCTTTTATTATTCCTATAAAATTTAGTTGATCAGACCTAAAAAATATTTCCAACAGGATTAATAAAATGGCATACAGTATTGGCAATATATCTAGACTCTATAAATCATATATATACATATATATGCATATATGTATGCATACACACACACACACACACACACACACACATGATTTTATACCAGGGATTTAACCAAGGGGTGCTCTACCATTGAGTCATATCCCTAGCCCTTTTTACTTTTTAATTTTGAAGCAGTGTCTTGCTAAGTTGCTAAGGCTGGCCAAGAACTTGCATTCCTCCTGCCTCAGACTCTTGAGCCTCTGGCATTATAGAAGTGGTGCACCATGTCCAGTTATAAATCATATATCTGAGGTTACCAGTTTAAGTAGTAAGAAGATATTGTCATAACTTGCTATCCAAAAGGCATGCGTGCATTTTTCTGTGTACTCAGAGATGTATTGAGACAGAACAGAAAGCATGTTAATCATTTGCACAGTTAAGAACTTGGAGATCATATGCTGTTGGAAGCAAATTGGAGGTTAGTGTTGCTGACAATTGTCTTGATAAACAGGAGGAAGGACTGAAATCAATAAAATGGGATTCAATAAAAACAAATGTAAACTGCACCAACAATTGTTCTGTGGAGATGGAGATGTAAGCTAGAATAAAAGATAAATTGTGTATAGTCACCAGGATGATTTTGCCATATGGAATTCCGGGTATATTAGTAAGCGATTGTGGATGAAGTGAGAAGTAATTATTTTGCTCTATCTGCACTATTTAGGCCACATTTGGATAATTGTGTTCAGTATTTGTTCCATAGTTGAAATAGAATCATAGATACATTTGAATTACTTCAGAAAAGAACAACAAAAATGATAAAAGCCTTGGAAACAAGATCTATAAGGAAACATTAAGTGAACTGGGCATGTTCAGATTGGAGGATATTTAACAGAGATGCAGGGTGTAACTACTTACACATAGGATAAAGATACTATAAATGAAAGAAGGGATCTATTATTCCCACCAGTCACTCAGCATTGAGTAAGTCAAGCTCGAACTACAGTAGATAAAACTTAAACATTAAAGACAACATTGTGAGTAAACAACAATTTTGCATGGAAATAAGACCCTTCAGTGATCACAAAAACCTGTTAATAAATTATTTTGAAATGTCAAAATTGGATTTATTTTTGCAGTTTTTGATATAGTGGAAAGGGTGTGACACAACTGATACCTAGCCCTAACTATATGAAGCACAGTTGTACAAATAAGCCTATGGTTCACACGCCCCCTGACATAATTATAATAATTCTATGTTAAAATATGGGATTCTTTATTATCAAACATGTTATCTTTGGTAAAACATAAGTGGTAGAACTGTGTTTTTTTTTTTTTTTCCTTCAATACTATTCCTTTCTTTGATTTTCTTTGCTTTCTTATTAGATTCAGTTGCTTTAATTCACACCTTCATAAATGATACAAAATGATACATAATGGTACAAAAACCTTATAACAAACCTAACTGTGTCTTTTCAACTTCCTGGTTTGGTATATTCAGTAAACTAAGATAAGTAAAGTACTTATTAGGGGTAGACTCTGGACTTTCAGGGCAAGATCTTCAATCTTTGTATTACTGTTTTTGTTGCTGTTGTTATTAGTGAGATTGTCATTTATTTCTTTCTTTTCTCATGGTTTTTGGTGCATTATAGTTTTACATAATGTTGGGATTCATTGTTATGTGTTCACAGGTGCACACGATATAACAATATAATTTGTCCAATATTATTCCCCAGTATTTCCTGGTTGACCTTCTCTCCTATGTCCTCCTGTTCCCTTTCCTCTCCTTTTCTGATCTCCCTTGGATTTTCTTAAGAGCCCCACACTTTTCTTTTCCTTTTTTCTCTCTAGCTTCTGCATATGAGAGAAAATATACAGCCCTTTGCCTTCTGAGCTTTGTTTATTTCACTTAACATAACAAGTTCCATTCATTTTCCTGCAAATGGCATAATTTCATTTTTATTTATAGCTGACTACAACTCCATTATGTACATGAACCACATTTTCTTTATCTATTCATCTGTTGATGGATACTGATACTAGTTCCATAGGTTGTCTATTGTGAATTATGGTCTTATAAACATGGGTATGCATGTATCACAATAGTATGACTTTAATTCTTTACGATAAATACCAAGAAGCTCTATAGATGAGTCATTTAGTTGTACCATTCCTAGTATTTTGAGGAAGCGCCTACTGATTCCTACAGTAGTTGTGTAATCCCACCAACAGTGTTAAAGTATTCCTTTGTCTCCATGTCTTCTCCAATATTTATTGCTTATATTCTTGATCATTACTATTCTATCAGGAAATAAAATCTCAATGTAGTTTTCATTTGCTTTTCCTAATTACTAATGACACTGAACATTTTTCATGTATTTGTTAGCCATTTATATTTCTTCTTTTGAGAAGTGCCTGTTTGGTTAATTTGCCCATTTACTAATTGGGTTATTTGTTTTTCTGGCATTAAGTTTTTATATGTTCTGGATATTAATCCTCTGTCAGAAGAGTAACTAGCAAAGACTTTCCCCCATTCTGTAGGTTCCCTGTTCACATTCTTAATTGTTTCCTTTGCTGTTCAGAAACTTTTTAATTTGATGCCATCCCATTTATTAATCCTCAGCATTGTTTTTGTCCTGTTGAGAAAGACATTGCCTGGGTCTATATGCCCAAGGGTTGATCCTCATTTTCTTCTAGGAGTTGCATTGTTCCTTTTATATCACTCTTAACCATGCTCACATTTGCCATAGAATTAAATAAGCACAGTCACAGCTCTGTGCCATGGAAACCTAGACACTGTTTAGCAAGCTGAGATTCAGTGGCCCTTTTTTGTAAAAGAAATATAATACTTTCACTAATAAGAATAAAAGGCTATTTATGTGGCACAGAGTAAGTATTTGATAAACAAGTATCTCCTTTGCTTACCTTCTTTTAAGAACACTTTGAATGTCACCTTACTGCACAGACTCAGTAGTAGCCCTCTGTCTCTCATACAAATTTCTGACTCTATGGAACTGCATCCAATAATAAGTCCCTCTATAATCCGACACTACTCTTCCTTTCCAGTCTTAGTTTGATGCTTTCTTGGTTGACAGTATTTATTGTCAGTATATTGGAATATATTTGAAAACTTAGAACTATCCAGAATGCATGTCATTGAAGACCAGCCAATGGGAGGACATATGGATACATGTGTATAAAACATGAGACACAGAGAAAGGGGATTCGGGTTTATAAGTGGTTTGTCTCCTAAGGGTCCATGTGTTGGAAGCTTGGGTCCTTTGATAATGTTAGGAGGTGGTGGGACCTTCACGATTGTCAAGTGAGAAATGTTTAGGTTACTGGGGACATTGCCTTCCAAAGAACTTGAGGTAATTTTGTGGGGCCCTGATTTAGTTCTTGTGAGAGGGTTGTATAAAAATAATAAATCTAACCCCTGAGTCATGCTCTGAATTCATTCTCGGTGATGAGATTTCTCATTCTTACACTTATTCTCACCATTTTGATGTCATCCACCAGAACTGGGCCAATACTAGAGCCATGTCCTTGAATTTCCAGTTTTGTAAGTAGATAAACCTCTTTTCTTTATGTTACCCAGTCTTGTGTATTTTATTATAGTAAAGAAACAAGACTAATACAATAGGTGTTCTCAGATCTTAATTATTTTTCTATCACACTGCTTGCACACATTGATTTTAAAATGTAGACTTCCTTCAATAGTCTACCTAGCTTCTTCAATGAACATGGTAAGAAGGAGTTGTGGGATGTGTATTTCAGATTATAGAGCTTTATGAATTTTATTGCCAACATCTTTGATTTCTTAATTTGGTGTTTGGATCTCTAAAATCAGCATTTGAACTTTGTCTTTCTTGTGTTCAAATGTCATTTCCCTACAGATGTTGGCTTGCTGTCTCAGTGCCTGTTTCCCAGATTCTTTACAAGGTACTTTATCAACTCCTGCTTTAACTCCTAAAAATGGCATCCTGACCCTGAACACCCCAATAGCAGGGCATTGGATCAATCTTATTCATTGCAAGTCAAATAATTTATTTGAGGACTTGAGTGAGACAGGAGAAAGATCCTTAAAGGAAGAGGGGAGATAGGAAAGGGAACACATTAAAAGCCAATGGAAAACAGATCACTTGTGGCCTGGACTATTTGCAGTAGCAAATGCTGTCCATTCTGCTTACTCTTCTCCCAGTGGTATTCAGCAGCAGTCCTTCACAAAACGTCCAGAGTTATTAGATTATGCTTTAATATCCCTAACCCGTTTCCCATTTCCCTTGAAAAAAAAAGCCAAATTTTTGACTATGGACAAAATCCCTCATCCTTTTGGATATATACCTAAATTTATTTAAAGTCCCTCCCCTTTCTACTGTTGAAAGTGAACCTTCAGGTCCTCAAGGGCACCGAGCTTTCTCATCTTTCTGTGTGGTTTTAAATATTTTTCTGGAATGCTGTCTTCTAGCCTCTGCCTACCGTCTCATTTTTATTATTCAAATGAAGATGTAAGATTACTTTCTGAAAATGTCTGTCTTTGACCTCTGTCTTTGGGTTTGTCCTTTCTATTAATCTCTAACATAGCATAAAAATTTTCACCTCCATAATACTCCTTTTAATTAAGTTAAACACTTATTGATTGCTTAGCTCTTCATTATCTCCCTCTTTCCCTAGATTGTAAACTCTAAAAGAACAAGCTTTATATCTTTCAGCTGAAACATTATATGCTGAGTGTCTTACACAGTACCTGGATATTAGTAGAAATGTAGTAAACAGATGTCTAGATGATTAAATGAATCCCTGAAATCCTTAGCCTCACTCTTGAGCCCTTGGTTTTTATCCTATATGGTCCTACAATCCCCAATTCACTAGGAAGTCTTGCTGTACTTCTGTTGATCTTGACCTTTGTTATCTCTGATTTCATTAGTCTTTCTCTAATGGATTGACCTCAAATCAGATGTAAGAAAGACTCCATGGTCTATATTGTTTCTAAAATCCTTCACTAGCTAATTAAGTGCCAATTTCTTCACTATTGGGTATTCTACTTATCTTTGAAGTGGAAGTGACTCACATGACCTAGACTCAGTAAATAATTCAAACTTCCCAACTTTGTAATTTAAATTCAAGTTTCCTTTCTGATGGCTCATCATGTACAAATGTACAGTAAATATAAGTGATGCAAATTCCTCTGCAGTCGAAAGAAAGAATTCTCTCTAGAAACCATCAGATCCAGCTACAGGTACAAAACAGTTTCATGTCCATGCAAATCATGAACTGATACCAGGGGAGCTTCCTGGTCCTAATTAACTGGAGAGGATCATAAAACTTAAAAGGAAATAATACATTTGCAAATATACTTTGTCTGTTTCTCCAGTCTCCATTTCACCCATAAGCAGAACTTATACTAGTCACTCAAAGCAGAAAACTGAAGAACAAACACCCAGATCATCAAGGTGCTCAGATAATCCTGCATGCATGGTGGTATGGGATGAGCAGTAGTGAATATAGGCATGTGTTTCAGCACCTGAAAGCTAAAATGTGGCACATGACTATTTGTTTAAAAAATAAAATGCTATTGGTATGATTCATTTAAAAGTTCTAAAGCAATGAGTTAGCAGAAATTTAATTAGAAATTTGGTGACTATCTGAAAACCTTATCTGTTGACTATGATTTTGAAAGTGTAAAATTTAGCATTCTTTCTACAGAATGTAATTATGGATTTTACTGAAATTTTTATATCTCAAGATTTTGGTTTGGCTTTAGGTTTAACCTAAATTCCTCTAGGCCTGGAGGTATCTGTCCATTTGTATTAGGATTTTTATCTCCTTATAAAGGACAATAATTATTTTTATTGATCCTCTGTGATGTCTTAATCCTTATTCAATAAGAAAGAGTAAATACGATTTATGTGATCAAAATATGCCAGTATCCATATAAAAAGCACGATTCCACTGTAATTCATTTCTGACAGCAAAACCCGGAATATTAAATCGGTGCTTTTGTTTAAATATGATAGGAGCTTATTGTAATCCTAAGCTCTAGCCATATAATGTAGATAATTTTGCATTTTCATAGCTCTCAATTTTGGTGTTTGATAGAAAATATAACACATAGTTCAAGATATAAAATAGTGGTGGTTTTCTCCCCAAACAATAATAGTGATAGGAATATTAACCTGCATTTGCATGTAGTGTATAATTGTTTTACATATTAATTCTGCACATACACACAAACAGCTTAAGTATTCTCCACAGAACAGGATTGGGGATATAGAGGAACACAGTAAGAAGTTCTCTTAAATTACATGTAATATAGAGAAAGAGGCTGGGTTTTTTTTTTTTTTTTTTTCATATTTAAACCATTTTCTCTCATCTGGCATGGAGATTGTCTAAGACCTTATATTTAACAAACATTTATATAATGCATTTATATAGTGCATACACTGTGCTCTTATAAGAATGATTGGATAGGTAACGTGACTAAAGGGTATAATAATACTTGATATTAAACACTCCTCATATATCATCATTTGTATTAGATCTAGGACTGCAATTTCTTGGATGAGAGGCTAAATTATGTAGATTATGCTCTCACTGAAGAGAATACAAATGCATTTGTAATTATAAAGTAAACCCACCTTTTTCATATATAAAATAAAATAGAAAAGAACTGTAAAACAAAGACAATTTATTAAAAATGGATGAGGCTACATAAGCCTAATAGGAGACAGAAAGTCATCATTTCTTTAGAACTACCAGAAATAGGCTTATTCCCTCTTTCTGATTAGATTTATTGGGTTTGAGGTGGAAAACATCAGCTAAAGTAGCATTTGCATTGAGAAGTAGCCAAGATGGCCAACACCACTATCAATGAACATTGCTCTCATTTATCATTTCTGAATAAATGAAGTACTGGCAAAGTGCTTTACAGTTACAACTCCTTTTGTCTTGAAGAGATGACCATAGATGTCCTTAGTTTCTTCCTCAATGCACAAGGCTATAGGGGTCACAGCACTGGGCTGGTATCAAGTATATAGATTAAACAGGGGCAAGGCCCAATTAGAATGCCAGATTTCTCACCTGTTGCCAAAATATGCATTAGGGACTGAAAAGGAAATGAAAAGATCTGGTGAATATCCTTAAAGCAGTGATCTCTAATGCTGTTGATGAAGAAGATTTAGAAGAATGAGAAGTAACTAGAGAAACAAAAAGGTCATTTTTTGAAAAATGGAAGATAGTTGCAGAAATAATGCAATTCATTTAATAACAAATACCCCACCAAAGTTAAGTATGTAATGCAAGAAATCAAATCAAGTGACAACAACAGCTGGGAGATAAATTCAGATGATGCTTTTAAAGTGATATTCTTTCAAGAATAGTTAAAAATGTTACTACTTGTGTGTTCAAATTATGAGCTTTTCATTAGGAAGATCAAGAGACTCTGAAAAATAGTCTGTCACCTATAATGTTTTCCTATCTGTGATAATCAGCTAGCATTGTTTTCATAAGCCATTGCTACCACCCTTGTTAGAATAAAATGTGTTTAAATTTCACAAGTGCATTTGGATTTTTTTGTTTCCTTGATAAGAACTGTATTTTAAGACTTTTTTCTACTTTCCCATATGATAAAGATATAAAATCACATCAGATTGACTCTTTCCATCATAAACAGATAAAACAAAATCATCCTGGTGAAATAAAGTGGTCCAGCAATAGAAATATGGAGATTCCAGTCCTGCTTGTAGCCTTATAAGTTCTCTGGCTCTCAGTCATTACTTTTGGACCTTGCTTTTAAAACCAATGGCCTCGAATATTGGTTCTGCTCTGACATAACTTCCTTTTACTTTCCTAATCTAGCCATTTACCTGCTTTTATTTCTGGGTGTGTAAAAAAAAAAATATATATCTGTATCTCTTTCTCCAGTTTAAATCCCATATATTCAACATTATGCATGAATTTTATAAGTATAATATGTTTGAATATATAAAGTTCCAAACACTTGAAGTGCTACTCCAGCTTTCCTAAAGTGCCATGTGACATCATTTGAGCTGGTACAGGATGCAGCATATATCAGACAGCACTGAACCACTTGGTGAGAAAGTGGTTCCCTTTGCATCCCTTCAACCAATTCATTATACCAAGAGCCAAAAGGAGTCTCAGTTGGTACTAGTAGGGCTTTAACATCTTTATAAACAATAGATGATTTCCTCTTTAAAACAAAAGACAGCTGAGTGCATGTCTGTATTCCCAGCAGCTGGGGAGGATGAGATAGAAGGATCTCAAGTTCAAAGTCAGCCTCAGCAAAAGGGAGGTGCTAAGCAACTCAGTGAGACCCTGTCTCTAAATAAAATACAAAATAGGACTGGGGATGTGGTTCAGTGGTCCAGTGCTCCGAAATTCAATCCCTGGTAACCTTGCCCTGCAAAATAAAACAGAAGACAAAAACAAAACAAAACAAAAAGGACAGATGCAATGTAAGCCTAAAGTGCTGGGTTTTTAATAGAGTCTAGGCAGATCATGATGCTCTTATTTTGTTTTTGCATATTTTTCTGTGTTCATTTCTCCATGTCGAGAGATACTTACATTCCAGGTATAACAGAAGTAAAATTTTCTAATATGTTTAAGTTAAAATATGTATTCAAAATAACATATTTAAATAAGAGTAGAGATGGTATGTGAATACAGCAAAAATTGCGAAAAAGGCTGACTGAATTTGAGGAAAACTGGATACTCTAAATGTTCTTTGAACTAGCCTGTTGTGTCACCCCCTAGCAGACATGCTGGATATTATGAAATCCTGCTCTATAAGTTAATGAGCACATTCTATCAGAATCTGAGTGTTTTAACACACTTTGGCTGCGAAGTCGTTGATTCAGTGTTAAATAAGCTAAGTTTCTAGAAGCCAATGAAACTTGTAATCTTGTTCTGATGACAACCATTTACATCCTGAAATCTATAACTATATTTCAAACTGTGACAGCTTTATGCCACACAATTCTGGCGCAACTGTCTCTTCCTTATAATTCCAAAAGCCTTCATAGCCTAGAAATTTGATGCCTGTAAATTACTTTATAATCAAATAGTTCTTCTAGACATGAGGAAATTACATAAATTAATAGATAGTAAATAAACTTCAAAGGGCTTAAGTATTTTTGCTTGTAATATTCAACCATTTTTAGTAATGGACTAAGATTAAATGTACATTGTATTTATCACATTTAAATGGTAACTTAACTCAACCTTTTTGTTGTTGTTGTTAAAAATTACTATGCCCAAAGTAGAACTGAATAAGACTGTAGTATTTATTCAAACATTCATTTGGTATACATATTTTGAAATATTATGTTGTTCACAATAAAAATATACAATTTTAGTAGTCAATTAAAGTAAGTTAAAAAAATTAAAGAGATTGAGAGATTTTGGGACTATAAGGGAGACCAAAATATTGTCCTTGATTTTATCAGTGTTAGAATGTATTAAAAGAAGCAGATGAGCAAATTATAAAAGTAGTGTGGTGAGTGCTTAGCAGCATACAATGGGGATTTCCTATGTTAACCATTTACTACTATGTCCTGCAGTATTTTTGATGTACTTAATTTTTTGCTGGGTCAGACTATGAAGCTTATAAAAACACAATGAACTGGATACACCCAAGAAAGCTGTAACATACCCAAACAAGTCTGGTATAGCCTGAATGGACATTCAGTAACATTTATTGTCTACAATTGGGATGGCAAAAGAGGTTGTATGTTGTAGAATAATATCTTACTACTTTACTTTTATCTTTCACTAACTATAAAGCTTGTAACATGATTACATATATGATCTCATTTCATCCCCACCATATCCTACTGAAACAGATAGTGCTCCATTATTCATTTAGAAGTGAGGAAATAAGGTCTAACAGAGTCAAGTAAGCTGTATATGTAAGTCCACATACAGCATATGTGGAAACCGATGATAGCTGCCCTTGAATAAGGGTCTTTCTCCTGCATGGAGGTTGGTTCTGTTAGTGTGGAAAGTCTCAACTGCACCATCCATCTGATTTTTCCTTTATTTTATAAATGAAGAAACTCAGACCTGGAAAAATGAAAGATATGCCAAAAGCACAATCTTGGACTTCAAAGAAAACATCTGTACTTAAATAAGAAATTTTGGGAGTAGTTACCTGGCCTACTAACTGAATAACTGGATAGAGACAGTGGTTGGAAAGATTGCAAACCAGGGTATGAAAAACCTGTGTTACAGCTCTGAGTGTATGGGGGCTCTTGGGCACAATACTACTTTTCCTTTTATAGGACCTTTATTAACTCCACCTGCTAGAAAAGGGGAAGGGGCACCAGGTAGTGATTGTTACCTTTCCCTGTAAGAGAGATTGAAAAGCCCTACTCCAGGGGTTCACAGATAGAGTGATGGACAGATATGAAAGGCTCCATAACAGCTGGTGGCCAAAATGAACCCAGAATCCAAGTATAAACAAAATGACTTGCTTCCAGAAGTATCTGGATTATTTGAACATCTCTGTAATTGTTGGTCTCGCTGTCCTTGGTGGTAGACATTGGCAGTAAAATAGTTAAGTATCAAAGGATATAAGTACATATTTCAAAGGCAATAAGGAAATAGAGCTTTTTGTAATTATTAGAAAATTTTGTAGCTATTTTTTTTTTTTTATCTTAACTTCCCCCCATTCAGTTTCCATGCTTTTCTTGGTAATGTACTACATGAACTTCTTAGAGCTTCTATAACAAAGTATCACAACCTAGGCGGTAGGATAGAGATTTATTGTCTTGCAGTTTAGAGACTAGTTGTGTAAGAGCGAGATATCTATGGGGTTTTATCCTCCTGTGGACTGTGAGAGAATCTGCTCCCTGCCTCTCCTGTGCTCTCTTGTGGTGTACTGGCAATCTTTGGCATTCCTCAACCTGTTGAGCGTGCCTCTGACCTCTGCCTCTATCTTTACATGTATTCTCCCAATAGGTGGGTTGGTTTCCTAACATCACCTTTTCATAAGGACACCCGTTTTATTGGAGTGGAGCCCATTCTAATAACCTCAACTTAAATAATTTCATTTGCAATGAAACTATTTTTGAATAAGGTCACAATATGAGATAATGGGGATCAGAAATTCAACTTATAAATTTGGGAGTCACACGACTTACTTATTTAGCTAAGCAAATCACTGTGCATGCTCTTAATAAGATTAAAAGTCAAGATTCTACCAGATAAATCTGGTAGAACAAGGAGGCTGTGTGTTGGGGGAGGTGTGTGTGTGTGTGTGTGTGTGTGTGTGTGTGTGTGTGTGTGTATGAAAAAGGCTGTGTGTATCTGTTAAAGAGAGAGGAGAGGAGAGGGAGTGTGAAAGGAACTATAGTGATGTGACTGTGAGGGCTGGCTAGGCAAGTCCCAGATCCATAGAGAAGGTCATTAGGAAGGACAGTTTGAAAACTCTCAGGCAGGAGCTGATGCTTCTGTCCACAGGGAGAATTCTTCCATGAGATTGTTCAGGGAAACCTCTGTTCTAAAGGCCTAGGAAAGTTCTGTTCCTAAAGGCCTTTAAACATTAGATCAGCTGGCCTGCATTATACAAGATCATCTCCTTTACATAAGCCAACTAGCTATTGATGTGAGTCACATCTACAAAACACTTTTACAACATCTAGATTCATGTCTGATTGAGTAACTGGACACTAGAGCTCAGCCAAGCTGACACATAAACCTGACAATTACAATAACCAGAGGGAGTGGGACAAAAGACAACTCTATCAGACCTCAGGCCCAAATGTGGATCTCTTATCTGGCATTGGTGGGCTGACTGGTTCCTGTTTGCATGTAAGTTTTCATGCTGTTGTGTCACAACCCAGGACCTTTGGTGTATTTCGCTTTCCTAACATTGCCTTAACCTAACCTCCTACCTTTCAGCATTTATCGTGGAGTTCTAACTCTGTTCTTACAACAATCTTGTATTCTCTGAAGAAAAAAATGCCCAAAGCAATTTTCACCCCATCACACATTGGTAATCATTTTATTTTTCTGATTATATTTCCTTCTCTCTTTCAGCCCTTTTGTAATTTATGCAGGGACCCTTTATTCTCCTTCTCTCTCTTTCTGTCTTTCTGTGTGTCTATGCTAAGTGCCAGCTGTCATTGCTTGGCAGATAATTACCATTTTACAAACAGTATTTAGGGAAATGACATCAGTTTCTGAATGTAGGGCTGTCATAGCTTATTCACAGGATTTTCCTCTGTTAACCACCTTCTCTGCGTGCAGGCTGTGGGGAAGCAGTGGAGACCAAGGGGAGGGGAAAAGGGAAGACCTTCAGCTCCAGCTTTTGGAGAATAATTGTATCCCATTTGTCACTGTTAGTCTGGCAACCCTCATTTCACTCCTCCCAAATTCCCCTTGCTATATTCTGCTTTTTAGGGTGAACACATGAATGCCTATGTAAGTTAAGTGGACGATGAGCTCCCCATTTGCAGGTTTGATGACTGGAAGCTGCTGGTATGCTGGCTCTGTTCTGGCTTACAGCATTGGTTGGATGGTACAGGTCTTTGTCTCTTTGGATGCTCTTGACTGTTCTGTTGAATGGAAAAATATCTGCAGGTATTTTAAGTTACACAGTATGTTAGCTTAAATTTCCTTAATTATTTCAATAATTTGTGTCCCAGGAATGTGCTATTAAAGATATCGTTAAGTACATAAAACCCAATAGATAGAAGCAGGGTATGAAAATGAGAAACATATCTATTAACTTTCGTTTGGGTATCAAGAAAAGAGCACCAAACTTCATGCTAGGTGATCTGCCTCCTATTTTGGGTTCTTAGTTAAGAAGCATAAGTCATCTGGCCTGTCCAGCCCTCTGGTTCCCACAGTAAAATAGCAACCACAACACACTTTGTGTGTGTCAGACACTGTTCCAAGTACTATGATTATGTTAGTTACTTAATCTCTCAATAGCCTTATGGATGTA
The DNA here is from genome assembly GCF_902686455.1 of Sciurus vulgaris. Lineage (NCBI taxonomy): Eukaryota > Metazoa > Chordata > Mammalia > Rodentia > Sciuridae > Sciurus > Sciurus vulgaris. The sequence continues at coordinate 67,891,039 of NC_136470.1, read as the reverse complement.
TTCTATTATCCATATTTTTAAAATGAGAAAATGGAGGCAGAGTGAGGTTTAGTTACCTATTTACTGGATTAGATTATAGACCATACAGTTATGGAGTTTATGCTTTTAGTTACTGTGGAGGTGACTAACTTGATGTTTTCAGTAAGCATAAAGGAAGTTGATGGGAGTGGTATGGGAGATCATGAGGCACCTCTACTCCTCCCATTCACACCTCTGTGATCCAGGTTCTTGCCTTCTTCCTCAGGTACAATAACATCAAAAACAGAGAGTTGTGTGTAGTCATGCATAGCCTCAAAAGAGGAATATGTTCTGATAATGTATTTTGGGGCAGTTTTGTAATTTTGTGAACATCATAGAGTGTACTTCCCCAAACCCAAATGCTGGAGGGCAATGTGTCCTCTTGTTGCAATCAGGAGATGTGGTAATCCTGAGCTGTATGAGGTTGCTGCTGCTACCATGGCATATTTGTTTGATGGTATTTTTTTATAAATATATATCTGCCCTAAAGTAATGCTAAAAAGTATAGCAGAATAAAAACATAAACCAGTAACAGTCATTAATTACTATTGTCAAGAATTATGTAGTGCACCTAACTGTGCATGCTGTACTTTCATGCTATAGGTAGCGCAGGTTTGTTTATGCCAGCATTGCCTCACACACATGAGTAATGAATGCACCATTGCTATAAGGTTGTTGCCAGGTGAAGGGAATTGTTTGGATCTGTCATAATCTTAGGGGACCACCATCCCGTATGCAGACTATTATTGACTAAAACATTTGCTATGCAGTGCATAACTGTAATTTGGAAAATTTACTCCTGCCAGGTTGATAACTCACACTACAAAGTTTCTGTCCTTCTGAAGCCTAAGCAGAAGGATTCTATGATGGCAGCAAATTGAGCTGAATAGCTAACACTTTATACAGTTGAATTACAATTTTTATTGAATCAGAGAAGTGATTGGAATGAACAAGGATAGTGAGTTCAAGCTTGTGTCAGATCATTTGGTGAACTTTTACAATAGGAAATATAAGCAGTGTCTGACTCCCTAGTTGTCAATTTATCTATGAGGGTCTTTATTACAAGAACAGTGCCCCAGTTCATAGAGTTGCAGCCCTGGTGACCTGGTTCCTTTCCAGCACAGCTCAGGATGTTCTTACAAGTTTGATTGTACTGGAATACATGTTGACTTTCTTCCCCACCAAAGCTATGCACATTCTTCCTTTTCTCTTTTGTCTCACTCTTAAGTGTGGCCAGAATTATACCAAGGGTAGATAGGTTTCTCTCAGTGAAGCTAGGACCAAAAATGAATTTATATAGAAAAAAATGATACAATTGGCTTTAGAGTTTATGCTTCCATGAACATTATAATTCTGTGATGTAATGCTAGGGCATTCAGTCAGGTTCTATGGATAGAGTTATATCCCGAAGGAGGCCTTGGTTTGGTGGGGAAAAAACACAAACCTGGAGACCTAGGAGGTTTCCTTACAAATGTTGACCCTGATGATTTTGGGTCATACAGTCTTAAGTAAGTCACTTAATTCTAATGTTTCTCATCTATAATATGGAGAAAATAATAATTACTTTGCATTATTGTTATGACAAAATTAAGTAATATGTATACATATTTTGCAGCTCAATGGATAATAATCATTATTACCAATTGTATTTATAAAATTACTTCTATGGGGAACTATAGAGCTAAATTCCAAATAAGTGACTTCCATCCATGGTATTTGTAACAATTTCTGTTTGTAAATGGAGGTTATTCATGTGTTATCGCAAACTATTCCCCTTTGTTTAGTATTTTACTCCAGGTTAAAGAAAAATGAAGCAAAGAAATTACTCTGGCCTTAGCCACAGAGCTTATGTACATCTTACATAAAAACCAATAAATAATTTTAACATTCTGATGAAGATTTAGTGAAACAATAGTAACGATAAAAAGGTGCACACACACACACACACACACACACACACACACACACACACACACAGTTCTCACAATAGACTGTTCCAAAGCCTTCCACTTTTAACCTATCTTAATACAACCTTTCCATCTTCATCTTCTTGATCAGAAGCTCTCATTGGCATCACATTTTGATTAGACCTCAAAGGTAAAGAAAGTGGCTCCACAACAAATAAACACTGTTAACTTATCTTTTGACACCTATGACCTAGAAAGATAGACTGAGCCCCAAAATGGAGTTTTCTAGATTTTTTCCATTAACACATAAACAGGTGTGGGTTTATCAGATTAGCTAGTGATATGTAGGTGTTGAATTGTGAGGCAGTAGGGGAAAAAAAAGGGGAATTGGGTGGAAAAAAACAACATTAGCACCAGAGGTGAACAGCCTCCTGCACACTTATGCCTGTGACAGGTAAAACCAGGGGCCTGGATCTAGTGCCCTGGGCAATCATTATCGACTGATTCTAATGTTCTTTTTATAACTTTTCATATTATTAATATATGACTCAATAACAAGAGGTCATAAGGTATTTTGGCTAAAAAAGTCCCCTGTGATAAAACGGCATCCATGTTCCGATGAAATATTTCATTATGTGGATAGAATTTTTACATTAGTGCTGTGACTGTAGGGGGAAAATGAGATATAAAAGTAAAGTTATTATTTATTTATACTCCACCTTGTTCCAGAGAAGATTTAGAATAGAAACTAAGGCAATTATCTGATCATGCAAGCAAAAGCAACAAAAAGAGCAAATAATCTAGGTTTTATAAAAAGAAGCTTTATACACATAGACACACATATTTATATTCAAAACTTAAATTTTTAGGTTTGTATTGCATATACTTAAGTTTAGGAAAACAAAATTGGATGAGGAAGAACTGCTAATGAGATGGTAAATTATCTCTTGCTGTGATTTGAAGTACATCATTTCCCTATAAAGTTGACAGAGACAGTTTATGGTTGGGTACAAACTTTAAGGGAGGGAGAAAGTTTATCTTTTTTTTCCTCTTCTTTCAAAGATCCCCAAATAACATGCCCTCACCCACTAGACCTGCACTGCCCAGGGCAGTAGCCCCTACCACATATGGTCACTGAGGTCTTAATTTGTGGCTAGACCATGCAAAGATGTGCTGTACATGTAAAATGAACATCCAATTTATGGGACTTAGTATGAAAATGTAAACTATCTCACTATTATTTTCACACTGATTATATATTAAAATAATATTTTATAAATGTTAATTAAAATAGACTTATGGAAATTAATTTACCTACTTATTTTTTTATGTGATGCTAGAAAATTCACTGTTATCCATGTGCCTCTAATCTGTTGCTCGCATTATGTTTGTATTGGAGTATCCTGGGTTAGACATGCAATTTAGGCATAGAACCCCATAAGGGTGTGAGCTATAATGAAGGTAAAGAGAATCAGAACATCCCTGTTATGAGTTTGACTAAAAGACACTTTCACCAGCTTCAGGGAATATGGCATGGGGCACGGGGCATAACCACAAAGATAAAAGGAAAATACAGTAAATAATTCCACTTCCAGGGTCTGTACCCTTCTGCAGAGGAAATTGACTGTACTTGAATATGATTCTATTCATTGGTTATTGATTTATTTTTAATTCTAGAGGGGACGGTTATGCCATTGTGTCAATATCTCCTGGAAGAAATTATGGCTGCTGAAGAAGCCAGCCTGACCCCCTCCCCATTGCCTTTGGAGTACAACCACATTATTTAGCAGAGGGCAGACAATTCATTTCCTACCTCTGCTCTGCCCTTATTAGTTGGCCATCATCTAACCTCTCTCAACCTTGGTTTACTCATGCATTCCAAACTTTCATGTGTGATGATTTCACAAAGCATGCAGGAACACTTTTTCGCTCATGGGATAATTTACTGTCAGCTTTATTCAGTACAAGAGTCTATACCCAAATCTGCCTACTCACCCATCTTCTGCTTTTTTCTAGAACCAAAAAGACAGTGGGAATCTAATTCTCTCAAAGGCATCCTAGTTGAGGAAAGCACGTTAGTTTAGGAGATTCCTGTCTCTGTTCTCCAAACTGGGCCTAAACTGGTTGCTATGGCAACACAAGCCCTAGAAACTTGATATGTCTCCTTTAATACATCTTACTTTGAGAAACCTATAAAAACAATATTTCTGTATAGTGCCAGCATCCAATTCATTTTAATTTAAGGTTGATGCCAGTTACAAAAGAAAGATCCATCAAAATAATATTAAATATATATATATATACACACACACACACATACCCAAACCTTTAGAAAACAAGGCCCTAGGTAGAGTAAGGAGGAAGGAATGGCTATATTAGAGAGATACCTGCAGAGCTGTCAATCTACAAGTGTTTGACAGTGGGAAATTTCCTTGGCCAAGAGAAAAATCTCTGAGAGATTTAAAGATCCTATTGAAATTCACACTGCGAATCACCATTCCCCACAAAGGCCCCTTAAGCTGAGACAGTGAATGAACACAAGTCTCCCTAACTGGTCGAGAGCTGACAGCCTTGGCACCACTCTTCATATTCTAGCCGCCTCTCCTGTCAGCTGTTGAGCCTATGGGACCCTTGAAGGCCTGGGGAGAGGCAGGCAGAAGGCTTTTCTCAAGGCCTGGTGAACTCTCCACTGGGCTATAAGCTAAAATGTTCACTCAATTCAGATTCCCCCGTGCTTCAAAACAAAACAAAAAAAAAGAACAAAAACAAAAACAAAAATAAAACCTGATTTCAAATTCACTTTAGGATTTAAAATCTATTATATCATTCATTTGAGTTCTTCACACCCCTGAAACTCTCTTCCTTTAATCACCTTCCACGGGCATTCAAGTACCACCAGCGATGGACCAGCAAGATTGCTTTTCACTGCTAACGCCGCCTGAGAGCAGATTGCTTTTATTGCTCTCCTCATCAGCTCTTTCTGTTCTCAGCTCTCACCTGATTCCTTGCACACACACACATACCCTTTGATGGTTCCTCTCCCACTGGCCTTGACATGTCTTTCTGCTCATTTCATTGTTCTACATATGTGTGAAAGCACTAGATTGAAAACCCAGAAACCTGGGTTCTGTTCCCAGATTTTTTGTATTCTGTACCCATGACCTTGAAAAGGAATGATTTGTTTTTTCCTCCTGTCTAGGATTTGGTAAATATTAGTGTGATATAATAGATTATATATTTGAGATGACAATGAATTGCATGGAATTGGGTCTTTGCAGAAAGGCCCCTTAATCATGGATTAGGAGATCTGGTTTCTCATGCTAGCCCTAAACCTAAATGCAAATAGGAAGCAAAAAATGAATGATGTGGTAGTAACTGAGAAAATAAGAATGAATATACCAATTTTGCTACTTTAGTAATCCAGATTTACTATGACAGGATTGCAGATCAAAATTGTATATAATAAGTAATAATTTGCAAGGATGTTATGTAGGATTTGAACATATATTAACTCATTTTTAATTCTTTGACTGTTATTACTAAAAATAATTTTTAAAATATAGTCATGTTTCACAGTCTCTCACTGAGTCTCTTCCATCAAGGGTGAAGACTGAAAAGGATAATAGTGCATGGTGCCAGAGAAAGGCAGATGTGCCAAGCATCGGGGCTGTAGATTATTAGTCACTTAGTGAGGTATTCCATGCAAACCTCTAAGCCAGTCTCCATTACAAATTTCTAAGCAACAGTGTATGGCTACATATCAAGAATGACATCCCTGGGGACAGTCATGTCTTACAGGTTATATATTATGTCAAGATGTCTGTAGCCCACCTAACAGTTGCTGCAGGGATTGCCAGCTGCATCCCTCCATGAGAACAAATTACAAACACTTTAGAGCTTTATATTTCTTTCTTTTTTTTTTTTCTTTCTGTGCTGCTTACTGGAGGGAAAGCAACATCCTGCTCAATACAAATGATTCTGTGCAAAATCTCTCTTTTTTGAAGTCGTTTTGAAAGTACAGAAGTTAAGTTTGTGTGTGTAGCAGACCTAATTATTTCCTTTCCCATTACTATTGTTGAAGCATCTCATTTTGAAATAGATACGTCTCTGAACAGTTGTCTATAAAGTGAGTTTTGTCAATTCTCTATACGAAATATTATTTTTCCCATTATGTATCATTTAAATTAAGTTTAATTCAGCAAACATCTTCTGAAAGCCTATTATATGTCCAGCACTGTGCTGAATGTATAGGTCTTGGAGATGAATGAGATGCAGCTGTTGCCTTCAAGAAGCTAGCAATCTAGCCAGAAAATCAGTCAGAAATTAACATGGGTGTAATGTGATGCATGCTGTAATGAATGAATGAAAAATACTATAGAGGCAAAAGAGAGAGGGTAATTAATTCCACTCATCAGGGTCAGGACAACCTTCACAGAAATGAAATTGGAGCTGGGCTTTGAGGCTTCACAGGATGCTGTACAATTTTTCCACATATGAAGAGCAGGAGGAAGTTTAGTTCAGGCAAAAAGAATGCAGAGTTAAAGGCACAAAAGGTTCAAAGACAAATTTTGAGGAGTAGAGTGGCAAAGAAAGACTAGAAAAGTGCTGTGACTTCCCTGTGTGGAGAAGGATGAGCAGGGCAGTGGAAAAGTAGCGAATGGCCACATTCTGAGCACCCCTCTGTGTCCTGTCAGCCTGCACCCAGCGAATCTTTTAAGACAGCATTTAGATGATTTTTACAAACGTGATTCTGATGACACAGAATGTACCACACACAAAAGGGACGAAAACCAGAGAAATTAATTGGTAGAGATGGTGTGTATCTGAAATGACAGTGGGGCTAAGACAGGGGAAAGGAAGGCAAGAGACATTTTAGAAGCAAGGTGGAGAAGACAAGGTGATCGCATTTCTGAATGAACAAAAGACAGACATGGAGTGACTTCCTCAAGATTTTCTGATTTGTATGACTAGGTGGGTGAAGATGCTTTTGACAGAAATATGAAACACTGGAGGTGGAAATATTTAAAGAAAAGACAGTTAATTTAGCTATGAAGATTGGCAATTGGGGGTGCTTTTTGAAGCATCCAAGTAAGAGGTCCAATGAGAAGGTATAGGATTCATGAGACAGGTCAGGACCAGGGGCACAAATTTAGAAATCATCAATGTGTAGGTGGGAGTTGCAAATCTGTTAGCAAATGACAATAACAAAAATGAACTTCTCATAAGGTAATAAAAATAATGACTCTAGAACTTCAATATACTACACACTTTAGGGGCAGGTGGAGGGAGAAAAAGAGGGGCTATTGAAGAAACATAAAATTTGTGGTCAGTGGAGCCCATTAATGAGATTATATCTCAAAATTAGAATGCAAATGAAGTGATTTTTTCAAATTATTTTATATAAGTTTAAATAGCCAAGGTGGTACACATTCAGTGAAGGAAATGGCTCACAGTAGGTAGACCTGGATTCTTTTCCTCAGGCTACCACTTGTTCTCTGTGGGATCTGGGAAAAAAATGGAATAACATTTCCAAGTCCCAGTTTCCTCATACAGAGAAAAGGGTTTGTCATGGAGATTAATTAGCAAAAAACAAAAAAAGTATATAATGCACCAGGAAAATGTATGTAACATACAGAATAGGCAGTTGACAAATGATTGTTCCTCCTAGTGCCAGAGATTGTGGTTAGAAACAGGAGAGTCTGAGTATCAGTTAGGGATGTATTGCATCAATAATACTGGTGAAGAACAGCTAAGCCCATGGGCTTCAGTGAAAGTTGAAGCCAAGATGGCTACTGCTTCTAAGTTCATCGTTGCTAAGAGTATTATCTCAGGATGTTCCTTGATGCTATAACAAAATACCATTGACTGGGTAATTTACAAAGAACAAATTTATTTATCATACTTCAGGAGGTTGGAATGTTCAAGATTAGGGACACAACAGGTTTGATAAAGGCTAGTCAATACTTCCAAGGTAGCATCTTAAAAATTGCATCCTCAGGTAGGAATTGGAGGGAATATCATTCCTCTCTAGGCAAAAAAGTGGAAGAGCCTGCCTTTTGAAAGGCCTTGTGAACCTTTCAATAGAGGCCCTATTCCATGAAGTATGCCCTTAGGTCCTACACACATCTCATCAGGTAGCACCTCCCAACATTGTTGCATTGGGTATTATATTTCCAACACATGAATCTTTGTCAGAGACTTATTCAAACAATGGCAGGTACCCTTTGAGTTCAGCCTCTGTCTGGAGGCTGGGATAGTTGTTGACATAACTATGTCAGCACCTGCAGAGGGTATTGGCAGGTAACGAGTTAGCAGATATGATTGAGGCATGCACTTAGGGTCTCCTATAGGGCTAAATGTTGGGGGATGCAGTGCAGTTAAGGCAAAATTCTTCCCCCAGAGAACTTAGAAGCTAGTTAGAGTAAAGTGGTACATAGATGCAATTACGGAATTATACCAGGCTCAGCATTTAGGTATTAAAGAGAATCAGGAACATGAAGGATGTGGGTGAGAGGTAGGAGGGAGACCGAAAGGGACTTTAGACTTAAGGAAACCCATTTCCCAGAATTCAGAAGTGAAGATAAGTATATCTCAAACTCAGAGAGAATAAAATGAAAAACTAAATAAGAGAGTCTAAATTCCATATTCCACTTCTGTGATCACAAATTTCCAGTGAGGCATCAAAAGAAATCAAAATGGTGAATTGTTGAGAGTGGTAACAGAGGATAGGAGAGCAGTTACTGAGATCAGAGGTCTCTGATGACCTCATGGCTGTGGCATGCCCAGTTCCTGGGAATGTTTCTGTGCAAAGGCACAGGATGCCTAGTTGTTGTAGCAATGCCCTGCATGAGGAGACTCTCTGCAAGAGCCCTATCAGTTCTAACCTTGATCTCAGGCACACAGCTCCCAGGAAGGAAGGAATTCTTATGCTAGACAACCACAATGTTTCACCAGCTCCACTTCTCCAGTTCCTGCCCACCTTACAGTAACTTTAAACAAGGGACTTTATTGAAAGCTACACAAAGCTCCTAACACTGCACTTTGCAACTATGGATTGCAACTGTGGAAAAGCTATATCGGATGTCCTAGTTTCTATAACTTCTCTGAATACAACGAATAACGGTTACATAGTCTTTAACCTGATACATAGTCTTTAACCTGATAATGAGACATATATAAATAAAGATTGCTGGCATAACTATTTAGATCTGCATCTCCATCAGAGAGCAGAGCTCCACCTGATCCCAACTGAATCTTCAAGATCTGTGTCTGTGAATCTTTATTTTCCAATCCCCCTTTGCCCCTTGACAGGCCTGAGAATTTGGTCATGCTGGTGGCAACAGTGAATTTCCCTTTCACAGGTGTTACCTTGCATTTACCTAGCATCATCTTCCTTTGTCCTGATACTAAAATCAGGATGCATCATGCTGTTCCTTTCTACAAAGATTCCTAGGCAGTGCCCCACCTGCAGCCTGAGTATGTATAGCTGAGGGTAAAGATTAGTACTTCATCATGCTCTTTATAGCTCTTGGGAACAAGCTGGACACTCAGCAAAAGGAAAGAAGCCCCATACATGCCATTGGGGTGTGCAGGTTCACCTAAAGAACACCAATATGCTGTCCTGAATATACTGTATGGCACATTATCTGCAGGGTCCTGAGATCCCTTGGGAGTACAGTTTCATCCCTTCCTATGGCACAGGTACCTGCAAAGACCCAGGATTTATGAGCGCTGTGAAGATTAAGAAATTTCAGTGACAAAAATGAGGTTATGAAGCCAGCACTGATTTGAATCCTCTGCATTTCACAACATGCTAATTTTTATTTAGATTAAAAATATGCTTCCTTCTTGAGACTCATTTTTCTCCCATAAGCTTCCTCACAGGATTTATGTAAGCATTCTATGAGATAAAATATTTGAGGGTGCCTAGCTCAGAGCCTAGCATATGGTCAGTGTTTAATAAATATCTATTGACTTTAAATCTGAAACACGTCTTCCAAGATCTTGTTGTGTTGGCATCTGCTGTCTGGCTCATGAGTCCATATAAATACCAATGAATCCCAAATTTAAATCTCCAGCCTAGATTTTTCTCTGAAGTCTCAACTCTTATATTTCACTCCTACTAAATATCTCTGCTAGGTTATCTCAATAAATACCACAAGCTCAAGATATCAAAATATGAACTCAATCTATCTCCTACTTTATTTCTTCATGCTTCACCGTCTTAGTTGAAGGCAAAATCATCCTTCCTGTTATATAAGCCTGAACCTCAGGATGACTTGACTCCTCTCCTCTCCTCACTTCCTATTTGTCAGAGAGTCCACCATTATCAGGTAGCTCTCCTTTCAAAGTACATCCAGAATTTGACCACCTCTCTCTTTTCACTACTCCAAACTTTATCCTACTCCAATCCTATGAACATTTGTCTATACTAACCCCAGGATTTCCTAACAGGATTCTGATCTTTAACTCCGGTTCCCTATAGCTATTCTTAACAGCACAACCAGAGTGATCTTATAAAACATATAAGAATGTGAATTAATCATTTAAGGTCCTAATGCAAGCTCATGAATGTATTTTCTACTTTTTGACTTTTTAAAATGTGAATATCATCAAGCAGAATGAAGAAAGGGATATATGGAAAACCAAAGTAGAATAGTGTAGGTGAGAAAATGTGAGTAAAAGGTCAAGATAACTATCACTGAATGCCCCCCAAAATTAAGGATCATGAAGGCTCTGAAAGGATCACTGGAGCTGGGCATGGTGGCACATGCCTGTAATTCCAGTGACACAGGAGGCTAAGGCAAGAGGATCACAAGATCAAGGGCAGCCTCAACAACTTAGCAAAACCCTGTCTCAAAAATAAAATTTAAAAAGATCTGGGTATAGCTTAGTGGTAGAGAAACTTTAGGTTCAATTCCCAGTACCACAAAAAAGAAAGAAAGTAATTTTTGTTAGCTTTTATTTTTGTCACTGTGGTGAAAAGACCTGTCAAGAACAATGTAAAGGAGGAAAAGTTTTTATGGGGCTCAGGGTTTCTGATGTTCTCAGTTCATAGACTCCATTGCTCTGGGCCTTAGGTGAAGCAGAACATCACAGTGGGAGAGTATAGTGAAGAAAAGCAGCTCAGAACAGCCAATCAGGAAACAGAGCTGCAGTCACCAGGAACAAAATGTCAACTCCAAAGACGTGCCCCCAGTGCCCCATCTCCTCCAGTCACACCCTATCTGCCTATGGTTACCACCTAGTTAATCCCCATCAGTAGATTAACCCCTTGATTAGACAGAGACTCTCATAACCCAATCATTTCACTTCTGACCATTCTTGTACTGTCCCACACATGAACTTTTGGGGGACACCTCATACCAAAATCATAACAGATGGATTGCTGGATTTGACCACTATGGAATTGCCAGTGATGTTGAAAAAGAAGTCTCAAAAGAGAAGTAAAAAGCTATCAGTTTATGAAGGTTTACAAAGAACGTGACTAGAAATGCAAAGAGAACTATGGGGAAATCATGGAGAGTTTGGTGGTAAAGAGAGTGGCAGAAGTGAGATGGCTGTAAAGCGCACACTGAAGAGCTGGGTCACCAGTCTTTATTAACAATGCGTCTCTCAGTGAGTATCAGCACCTTCCAGACTCTCTGTGTTTTGCTGTCTATCCTAAGTTCCAGAGCCTATTTGATCCCTGTTTTATTCTGTCCTCTTTTTATGTTTTTACAAAGCCTTAGTGAGACTCTCTGCATGTGATTCACTTTGTCCCAAAAGTCAGCCAGATCTATTTTATGCAGCCTGCACATTAGGTGCAACCCCCATTCCCTACTCCACTCTACCCTTTAAAACATGCAACTAGCACAAGTCAGCAACTGCTAGTGGGAGAATTCTGCCAAGTGGGTATTAAGAGGATAATTTATACTTTACCTTTTGAGATACATGCACCTGAAGGTAGAAGGAAGTAGTGACAGAATGGAGAGACTGAAAATGTGAGAGGGAGGACAGGGGAAGCTACCAAAAGAGATGGTGATGAGTAAATGATGGGTAGGATCAGGAACTACAGTGAAATCTGAACAAGTTCCCCAGGGAAAAAACTGAGCTGAGTGCATATTAGCCTTGGTGAGTTTGAACTGCAGCAAGGAGGGGTAGCTAGTGAAAATCACTTGGCCAGATCTCCAGGGTCCCTCCAGCTACCAGACCACCTCTTCTGAACCCACTTCTTTGACCTCCCTCTTTATTCACATTCCCTCCTCCTCCTTGAAAACACCTGACTTCAACTTGCCGGTTGGCCTGGCCTCAGCTTGCTCTTCTAATTGGATGCAGGAGGTCACCAGTGTCCCAGGTCCAGCAACAAAGAGGCACTTTTTGGTGGTTGTTTGCTGTGCCATTGGTGGCAGCTTCAAGCTGAGGTGAAGGTATTCTGAAGAGTCATTGTTCCTTTCCTCTAAATATTTTTAACTGGACAGAAGTGGAATTATGATACCTTTTCTCCCTACTCCCAAACCAAAGACTTCTTTTCCAGGAAAAAAAAAAAAAAAATATATATATATATATATATATATATACTAAACAAAGAACAGCAGCACCCCTTGGCTCCTAGAGCATTGTATGGCCAGGACATTACTTAAAATCTCCTGTGATCGTGAAATACCTTTCGAGCTGAAAATCTGTTTTTATTTTTCTCTTCCTTCATTAACTGATTGTTGGCGCCAAGATAATTGTGTTCTGGACACACTTCTCCAAAAGACACTTGAGCTTCCTTTTCCTCTCTTCTCAATGAGCACTTCCAGTAAATGCCATGATTAAAATGCACAAATTAGCTTCATCAGAAATCATCACATCTCAAGACTCAAGTTCAAAGGTGCAATGTTTGAGAATTAGAAATTGTTTCCCTTGTTGTTATGCATTTCTCAATCAGTTTTGGTTTACAGAAAATATAAGCCTTATCACAAAATATGCAATTAAGAATGAGGTAGATTTTTCTTTCTGGATATACTTGATATTTTAAATATAATAAATTTTAGTGGTAAGATTGGATTTTTGTTTCACTCATGGTAAATTTCTACTTCTGCTAGGAGGATCTTCAGGACTCATTGATACTGTCCAGTGATCCTGGCCATGCAACTACTTATCCTTTGTCCACACTGCTGTGCTTGAATAGGTACAGAATTATTCTTAACTTCATTGACAAAGGTGCCCCATATGACCAAGTTCTTCAGTTAGCTACATGTTATTGAATATTTCATGGCTATCCTTTGAAAGGTGGTGCCAATGCTGTGAAGCCTCAGTACAAAATCAAATCAATATAAACTCTCTGCATTTGCTAAATTTATAGTTCCAGTTGTGTGTTTGTGATAATAAAGACATTCAGCTCTTGGAAGTACTTTTAGATTCTTAATTTGGTTCTAATAGTTGTGAGGTGGGTGATTACTGGAAGAGACTCATTTTTCATCTTCTCTTTGAAAATATAATAGGGGAAGGACAATTTTATGGAGATACACTATAGAATAAATGCAGGAAATATCAAAGGCAATTAAGGCAGCAGGATATGTACACGGTGTGGCAAGATGAAAAGTGGGAAATGGATGGAGATTCTGCAGAAACAGCCACAGAATGCTAAGCTGAGCCCATGCACTTCAGATATAGAGTGCTTCTGCAGGCTCAAGAGACTCTTCCGTAAAATGTGTCCAATGCTGGAAATACTTAGAGAGTATACAAAAATTCAGTGAAGGTGTTCCTCACATCTCATCAATTCAGAGCACTAGTTCAAAGTCTGTGACCTGAACATTAAAAGAAAAAAAAAGTTTAGAAAATTAATGCTGCCAATAAAATACGATCATTAGGGGAACTGTGATAAGTTATACAAGAAAATGGTGTATAAGGATTTCAGCATATTCATAATATGTAAATGCAATTCCTGGCTATAAATGAGGTTTCCTCATATAATAAACCAAATTCAGACAGGATCTCTAATTTGAAAACACTTGGGTAGTGATTAGCAGAATTATTTTGAACTCTTATGGACCAAAGCTGCCTTTCATTTTAAGGCCTAATTTAGACATTAACTGATTTTGATGGGTTTGCCTTCCTGAGACGGAATCTGTGATTCTTAACTTTTTTCCCCTTATCAAAAACAACTTAATTATCAATTAATATTTATCAATTCCACAAATATCCATATCATTGCTCATTTATTTACCAAAGATGTCTTGTTATTGCTTATCACATTTGAATCTGAGTATTTACAAGTTTTAATGAAAGACTCTTAATTTGTGTTGAGTGTTGAACCTATCTTTTTAAAATGTAGTTTTGATTAGAAGGGATTGCATTTGTAGCTTCTCCCTAACCCTCTTGCTTTTAAAATAGGATATCAACTTCTAAAAGATTTACATATCTGCGCTACGTTCAGTTACATGACATCCAACCTACTCGTTTCCCATATATATGCATAAGAGAAAAAGTAAGGGACAGAGATAAATCTCTCTGCCTATATAGAAATATTAGAGGGCTCATTTTGCCAGATATATAAATTTTTAAGATGTAATTTTTAATAAATTGGGTTATATTCAGACAAATATTGTACAATGAAGCAATGAGACCAATGCAGTACAGTATTGCATAAAATTACAAGTAATGGTATGAATAGATCTTTCAGCATGGTGCTGAGCAAAAGAAACCTTATTCCATTTAGTTTAAGTACACGAAAGAGAAAATTAATCTAGGCTCGTAGAAATTAGAAGAGGAGGATGATTGCAACAAAACATTATAGGGGTTTCTGAGTGATGGCAATGCTTTTTCCAGATCTTGCTGTAAACTTACAAACTTATGAGAATGCCCCAAGCAGTATAAGTATGGTCACTGAACTTTAGTATATATTATTCTTTTGTATAAGTGTGCTTATATTTTGTATATAATATATTTATATATATGTGTGTGTGAAACATACATATATATGTACATGTATATAGTGGTTTAGATGTGGTGTCCTCCAAAAGCTCATGAGTAAGCCAATGCAAGAAGGTTCAGAGGGGAAATGATTGGGTTTTAAGAGTCCTAACCCAATCAGTGAATTAGTCCTGTAATAGAGAATAACTGAGTGGTAACTGAAGTGGTAAGGTATAGCTGAAGGAGGTGGATTGGAACTTGCTTCTGGTATATATTTGTATCTGGCTAGTGGGGCCTCTCTCTCTCTCTGCTTCTGGATCACCATGTGAGTTGCTTCCCTCTACCACACTCTTCCACCATGATGTCCTGCTTACCTTGAGCCAAAGGAATGGTGTCTGCTGCCTATGGATTGAGACTGCTGAAACTGTGAGCCCTCAAATAAACTTTTCTTCCTTTAAAATTATTCTGGTCAGATCTTCTAGTCACAGTAGTGAAAAAGCTGACTAAAACAATGTACACACACACAATACACACACATATACACACACACTTATAATGTATTATAAAAAGACTGAAAAAATAATTTTAGTGTAAACATAAAGATTTCTGATCTTGTAGACTGTGTCAACTCCCATAGAACTTTGTTAAGATTCTACTGGGAATCAGAAAATAGGTATTAAATGAAATTTTTAAATGCCCTTTTGAAAATGTATCTGGAGACTTTTGAGAGACAATAGTTGGTACATCGAATAGATGTTGTGAAGCAAAAATAGAAATATATTTCTATTGTCTCTTACCATCAAACCTTGATTATTTTGACCTCTCTCATCTGAAATGAGGTTATATCCCCACAAATGTGTTTTTTCATTAAAATATGTTCACTAAGATAAAAGTAATTATCAAATTTAATTAATATTTCTTCATTGGTTATGAAGAATTGAGATATTGATTTGAAAAATACCTGAGTACAATTAGTGTAGTTATATTATACATAAGCTTATGATTTATAATCATATCTCATATGCCTATAACCTGTTATATATCAAACTTGGTTTTGAACTAATTCCAGCCTTGGTTTGGTATTTGTTTTTAATCCCAAGCATCATAAATTATTCTTTTACATGACCACATTTATTGAGTGCATTTTACTTAGGGGAAAAGGCTGGGTTGGGCAGTTCAAAGACCAAAGTCTTTATTTAGAACTAGAATAAGAACTGTGGAGAAAACAGTAGCCACATTACAGAATATCTCTGGTTCCTTTTGTCAAATCTTCAAGAGTATATTTAAGAAAGTTCTTTCTCTAATCCAATGGGCTTCTATTCTTACTTTCCCCACCCTGCCTTGTTGTGGGTTAACCTTCACATATCAGAGAGAACCTTTAATAGGATCCTAATTAGAATAAGTTGTACTCCATTTATGTAAAATATGCCAAATACATTCTACTATCATGTAAAACTAAAAAGAGCAAATAAAAATAAAATGAAATAAAGTCCTAGCTAAATCTGTCATATCTAGAAGAAGTATTCTCAAAGAGAGATTTGCCTTTTGCTCCTGGTTTAACTTCCAATGTTGCAGAGACATGTTAAAGTAGCCCTAAGATGGCGGCTGGCATTGGGCCAAGAGGTGGTGCATAATTAGTGTTAATACAGTGCGATCTCTTATGACCTTTTGCCTAATTAGTTAATGTCTCCTTTGTGCTATTGGTCAACAGATGCTCCTCATTCTTTTTTTTTTTTTTTTTTTTTTTGTTTGTGAGAGCTTTTTTATTTTTTTATTTTTTTATTTTTTTTTCTTTTTTTTTTATTGTAAACAAATGGGATACATGTTGTTTCTCTGTTTGTACATGGCGTAAAGGCATACCATTTGTGTAATCATAAATTTACATACAGTGATGTTGTTTGATTCATTCTGTTATTTTTTCCCTTCCCCCCAGCCCTCCCACCCCTCTTTACCCTCTATACAGTACTTCCTTCCTCCATACTTGGCCCTTCCCTAACCCTAACTCTAACCCTAACACTAACCCGTCCCTCCCCCCCATTATGTGTCATCCTCCACTTATTAGTGATATCATTCGTCCTTTGGCTTTTTGAGATTGGCTTATCTCACTTAGCATGATATTCTCCAATTTCATCCATTTGCCTGCAAATGCCATAATTTTATCATTCTTCATGGCTGAGTCATATTCCATTGTATATATATATACCACAGTTTCTTTATCCACTCATCAATTGAAGGGCATCTAGGTTGGTTCCACAGTCTGATTGGTACCATGGCGCATGCTCCAATCGTGCTACTTAATCCTAAACTGATTGGCTGTCTTAGGGATATAAGACATTCTCTTCACCTGGGAGGAGATAGCAGATCGCATAACGCAGGACTAAGCAGACAACTCTAGGTCGCAGATCGCAGATCTCAGAAGGAGGGACTAAGAAGACACCTCTAGATCGCAGGTCGCAGGTTGCAGGTTGCAGGCTGCAGGACGCATGCCGCACACAGAACCCCGCACCTCCAAGAAGACCCACCTTTAAGAAGCAGTAGACCTTTGATAAGCGTAGCCTCTCTGAAAGAGTAGCACCTCTAAAATTAAGCATATTCTCTCTTCCTCTAAGCAAAGCCTCTCTTCCTCTAAGCAAAGTCTATCTTCCTCTAAAACTTCCTCTAAAAGCAAGTAAGCCTCTCTTCCTCTATAAACTAGCAAAAAAGCAAGCAAGCAAGGAAGTAGTCCAAATAAAGATAATAAAAGGAATTCATTCCCAGTCCACCTCTGATAAATTCCCGAAGGATTGTTGCTGCGGGCGGCAACACAATGTAACTTCAAATCCCAAACAGAATATCAAAAAGGTGATTTTCTAAAGATTCTTCACTCTCAACTGTGCTCTGTCAGGGTGCTATCCTGGTTGGGGAGCTCAGAGAGGTTGCTTCTAACCAGAATCGCTCCATATTGTAGCAATAGGATTTTAAACCAAGCTTCTACATGTTTCCCCCTATGCTCAAGGAGAAACAAGTAAGAAATTAACAAGTAGTCTATGTTCTCTAAATCTCTCAGTAAACACTAAATGCAAAAACCCCATACCTATCATCACTTGAAGATTTGGAATACTTTCCTTTCTATATAGTGTATTCATTTTATTTGTTTTTTTGTTGTTGATGGGTGTTTTTGTTGTTGTTTGTTTTTGTGGTGCTGGGGATTGAACCCAGAGCCTTGTGCTCATGAAGCAAGCACTCTACCAACTGAGCTATATCTCCAACCTGTATTCATTTTATTGATTGGTTAGTTGGTTGATTTTGCATGAAGTCATACTCTCAACAAATAATTATTACCAAAAAATGATATATGTAAAATTGTAAATAATTATAAAAGTATTATGATTTAGTTAAATCACAGTCATATAGAAGCAATGGAGTCTATATCAAAATTATATTTTCAGATATAGGCATAAATCTTTTAAATGCATGAAAAAAGAAATCTTTTAAATGGGGAAAGTTTCTACTTTTTCCAAATATCTTTGTACTGGGATTCTGGGATTATATTGTATTTTAGTCATTAGCCTAATGGAAACAAATGTATTTGTCTCCTACTTATCAGAAGTTGTGTCTTTCATCGTTTTAGTATCCAGGGATTAATCAAAAACATAAAAACATAAAATATAAGGTTCCAGATATAAACTTCATAGGTTTTTAAACTGTCCACTACTCTGAATAACATGAAATTTCATATAGTACAACTAACTGTGCTGCCCAAGATGTGAACCATCCTTTTGTCCAGTGTATCCACACATACATACTACCCACCTGTTAGTCACTGAGTAGTCGTTTTCATTATCAGATTGACTATCACAATATCATAGAGCTATTGTCTATTGTTAAGAAAGCCTTTTTTTTTTTTCCTTAACAGTGACCCCAAAGTCCAAGAGCAGTAATGCTGGCAATTTGGACATGTAAAAGATAAGCAGTTAAATTCTTCCTTTCAGGGAAAAGGTGAAAGTTCTCAATTTAATAAAGAAAGAAAAAAAAAAACAACAACAACAACATTTCTCTGCTGAGGTTGCTAAAATCTGCAGTGAGTTATTGTTGTTAGTGTCTTTCTGTGTTGAATTTATAAATTGACCTTCATCATAAGTAGTATGTTAGGAAAAATCATAGTATACAGGGTTCATTACTATCCACAGATTTCAGGCATCCATTGATGATATCGGTACATATGCCTCATAAAAATTAGGGGGAAGATGCTTACAGTAAATATAGCTAGGACATATGAACTAAGAGCTCCATTTTATAAATTAAAAATGGTGAGGTCATCTTCAGTCACGTTCATTCAATGATCTTGTATTTATAGAGGTCTATAATAATCCTGTGTAAGTTTCTGACAGAATTTAGGTGTTTTCTTTTATATAAGAGAAACTTCATTCTCTTTGGGTCAACTGTATGAGCAGTTGTTTGAGTCAGATTTTTCATCATTGACCAAAACATCTGACAAGAACAATTAGAGGAAAAGTTTATTTAGCTCATGTTTTCAGAGGTGGCAATTCATAAGACAGCCAACTCCGTTGCTCTGGGTCTGAGGTGGGGCAGAATGTCAAAATGGAAGGCCTTGGGGAGGGAAGCAGCTCAGGACATGGCAATCAGGAAGCAGAGAGATCTCTGTCCACCGGGGCCAAAATAAAAACCCCGAAGGCATGCCCTCAGTGACCCACCTCCTCTAGCCACACCCAACCTGCCTACAGTTACTACCCAGTTAATTCATATCAGTGGACTCATTCACTGATTAGGTTAAAGCTCTCCTTTCACCTCTGAAACTTCTTACATTATCTCACACATGAGTTTGGGATAAACTTGTATCTAAACAATAATATCATTATTTGAAACAAAGCAAAAATAAAGTCTAGGTATAAAAAACAGTTGTTCATGAGATTATTTTATTTCTTCATGGTAGTTTATTAACCAGGCCAGGCTCAGAAAAAGCTTTGAAATAGACCCAGGCTGCTTTAATTCTTATTAGTCTGTAATTATACAGCCTTCATTTTTGGTCCTAGGTTGTCTCTCTGGGACTCCCACTACAGACTAGGGAATATCCCATGTTTCTAGCATCTCTCAATTTGCAGAACCACTGTGTGTGCTACCTAATTACAACTTCTTGACTGCTGTTTAAGTGTGGTTGTACGGCACTGATGATTTAAAGAAATAGTAACTTTAAACAAGTTTAGGTACCTCAGCCCCTAATAGGAGAATACTTTTAATGCAGAGACCTTTTCAGGCAGCCCAGATCCCAGCATATAGATAGCTGGTAACTGCCTATTACTAGAGCCAACCCAGTTTATAAAAAATTTAATTCTATTTCCATTCATCATCATTAACTCCAGCAATTGGCCAACATATTTAAATGAACCAAATTTTAAAGATTTAGGAAGCAACTAGCAGTTCTTCCAGACACCAAGAATAATATCTACAATTTAAGAAAATTTGTGTCGACCCAATTTATAGGAAATAAAAATGTCATGAATCAGATCATTTTATATAAAGTATTTTGTGTCATATCCAACCCAAAGACTTGCGGTAGCTAAATAGAGACAATGAATTAAGATTTATCATCAATAAATGAAAGCACTATCTCAATCACTTAAATGAGTCCTTCACACAAATTGAGATTTCAATGAGACCCCGTCTTTAAAAATAGAAAATAGACTTTTTAAATATTCCCCTTTGAAGTGGTTTTGACATGTATTCCCGATGGGCTAATTGCTGGACTACTGCTTGTGTGTGAAGAACAGCATGTGTTTCACATGTTTATTTCTTTGAGATTTCCATTTTGACTTTCTCTCTTATGCTCTGGTTAATGGGTACTTAAAATAAAGTGATACCCATTTTGCTTTATTACTTTAATTTCTTTAAAAGTGAGTTCTATTCCTTCTCTGTCTCCAGTTCAAAGACAGCATAGAGTCTTAATAAACTTCAAATGCATTTGGATAGCTGATAAACTTAATGATCTCATCAACTTAAAAAATAGCAAGTAAAAGTAAGTGATCTTGAGAATAATTAACAGGGCAATGATTGGAGAGAATTACATAGAATAAATGGTGCTGCCCTTATTTCTGTTAAAATTTCCATTGAGGAAATGTAATCATTATTTTGCTTTTGTTTTTTGTAGCTTTAAATGTACTCTATATATACAGTATATTTTACCTTAGCAGTTGAAAATAATTAACAATGTAGCATTATTCTATCTGTCCTGTGTATATCTCAGTTAACCAGAAAGCAAATGTTTCCAACTAGATTGACAGAGAAACTATGGTCAAAAATTAGTGCCTAGCAGTTTAGCAATGGCCAGGGAATAATTACTATGGAACCAATCATGCTTCCTTAAATAAGATCAGTAGTGAATCCTAAAGAGACTATTGTATCTCTCTACAAATGCGTATATGGTAATATGATAAACTAGAAAAAATATAGATATCCTTTATCTAATGCATTGCTATTCTTAGCATATTTACAACATAAGATTTCAGTGGTACACTAAAAGAGAGGGGTGGGAAATTTCTAAAGCAAAGATTAAAAGTTTTTTTAATAACTGCCTTCATTTAGAATTGACAAATGCATGGTTATAATAAAAAGAATGACTTTTAATTCATGTTATTATTACTTTAAAATTCTTTACAAATAACCCTCTCACTGACTGCATGTTGGGGGGAAGTGTTGCCACTATGTTGTCCTTGACCCTGTGTTGACATGGTTGATATTTCTTGAGTACCATCTATACCTGTGAGAAAGGTGATATTATCCATATCCCTGATGATAATACTGAAGTAGAAAAGGTTTATTTTCATAACATGTTATAAATTGAGAGTGTAAAAGTAAGCAGTTTGATGGATTTCAGACCTTGTGCTGCATTCTACTGTCCAAATAAATATGCAGTGAACTCAAATCAGGTTCTGGATAAATTGCAGCAGGTGCAGCTAGTGTATATGTTATTTTCCATTTTCCTTCTGAATTTTATTACTTTAAAATGAGAATCAATTCCCAAAGTTAAATTAGAAATTACAGCCAATTAATATAATATTTTACATTTGGTTTGGTTAATCTTCTCATTCTTGTGTCATTTTTACCCCACAAAAGATGAAATCTTTAATACTCTCTTCATAGAATTGTTTACTATCACAGATCATTAGTATAGTAGGTTGAGTAAAGTATATACCACATCAGGGTCATAAAACAACCTCTTTTGCAATATGAAGTCCGATTGTTGTAAAGTAGGAATTTACCCCTGATCACCCCCAAAAATACTTCCGTGATACCAACAAGAAGGCATTTGAATGGTCAGATAATTGCCATTAACTTGTATGGGTTGTCAACTCGTCTTCTGAATCAGGCTTTGGGACACATGTGGGGGAAGAAAATGGTTTGTGTGAGCTTCTGGTATATTGTAATTACACAGGTGTACTCAACTATCATCTGAGTCTTTTCATTACTTGTGAAGCAACTCCTGCAATGAGAGAGGCTATTGCTGAGAAGCTTCTGTGACAGGCTCAGTCTAGAGAGGCATAAATCTGGTACTAGACTTGATTCAGGTACAGCAAAAGAATGGCAGGAATTTTAGAATTTTCATTTTCCATTATATGCATAGTTCTGTCAAATCATGTCTGTGCTACCATGTATTGGCTTACATAATTTCAGTTGCTATTTTTGTGATCTAATTATTATCATCAACACCATTAATATTCTCTCCATATGCTTTAAACTTCTGTTCCTAATTTTCCTCTTAAGAAGAAATACCTCTTATACCTCTTAAGAAGCCTTGAAAATCTAAAAAAAAAAACTTTGTGCTTAAATAGAAGAGTTAAGGTCTGAGTCTAACTGGCTATTTGTATACTCAGGTTGTAAGAAAATTAGAAATTGCCATTCAACTAAATATTAATTCGTGCATTTGCCATTTATTGAACACTTCCTATGAACTCATACTATGTTAGGTAATATAGGTACAGAGCAAAAGGCAGAACAGAGCTAACAAAATGTGAAATAGAGAGAGACAAATGAACAGAAATTAAATACAGTGTAGAAATGTTATAGAGACTAGCAGCTTAAAGTTTCCTGGATATGGGGACCTTGAATTCGAAATAGTGTCTTGAATTGCCTTCTGATGTTGAAAGTATGGGAGGAGAAAAACTGACTTGTTTTTGTCCAGTGTGGTATATTCTTGTGTTTTTTTTTTTTTTTTTTTTCCCTAAAAAAGGCAGAGCTCAAGAACTTTACTTATGGCCTTACCTATAACCAAGTCTAAGGCTTGGGTGAGAAGGGAAACATCTACATATTCCTCTCTAAACTACTATTGTGCACCAAGAGAATTTGGTTTCAATAGTGTAACAGCTGAATCCTGGGAGGGAGGAGCATAACGGTACGGTAGTGTGATAACTGGAATATTAGCAGAGGAGGCAGGGGGCAAGGATGCCACTGAATAGTCTGACAGGGCCACAGAATGTGGAGGAGTAAATGCCATCTAAGAGTCACCAATTTTTACATCATCTTTCCTTCCTTCTCTGCAGAAAAGATGACAAGACTTTCTCTTCAGAAACCTGTGAGTCGAAAAACTGAGAGTCTTGCCCTCCTACATTTTTAATACTAGGATGGGTATTTATTTGTTTTGCTTTTTCTAAGTCATATGTGCTTCTTGCCTGCAGATGGTAATTAAAATCATCTTTACCTGTGGGGTAGACACTATGCAACACTGGAGTTAGAGGCCTGGAAATGTTAAGATGGATGGCATCATTGCTGCCCTAAGCATTTTTTATTGCTGACAGTGTTATTTCTCCTTTCAAATTTTATCCCATCAGCAGGACTTGTCTTGGGATGGTTTATGGTGAAGATGAATCGTATAGCACATTTCTGCTCCAATTTCTATACTTTGTCACAGAAATAAGCCATCCAGAAAGTCAAATTGTTTTAATGATTTGAATTCCAAATATCCAAATGTGATGATTTCTTAATGCCTTGAATGCCCCAAAGTTAGTTTTTTGTTGTCTATTGTCTTTTTTTTTTTTTTTTTTAAATGTCAGTACCCAGCTTATATCTTTTATAAACTTTTTGGGCTCCTTCTCTTTCTATTTCTTTACCACCATTATAATAAAAGAGCAAAGAAAAGCAAGATTTCATCCTGGTCCTTGATGCTAAATATGATCAGTTTCTAAAATGATCCAGGTGTTCTAACAATGTCTCACTGTCCATTTCCACTTGGAGTATAGGCATAGATCAGATTTTATACCTCAAACCTAATGTTTCCTTACTTTAACTTAAATTTCTTGACATTTCATAATGTTAAGCATTATTTTTGTCACCATAGTTCCATTTCACAATATTGAGATTCTAAACAACAAGCAGAAAAGAGATGTATCACCATGAAAGTAGACCATAAATAAGTTTGTGTTCATGGCGGACTATTATAAGAAGCTATTATATAGATATGGGGCCAGTATTGCTATAGTCATGATACAGGCAACCTCCTACTCATAAAACTGATTTTTTTTTCTTTTCTTAATTGTAAGATTACTGATTATCAGTCTTTTTAGTATTTTCTTTCCTAATACTGAGCACCAATTTTCTTACATGCATATTTTTAATGGAATGTTATGTCCCTGTCATTTTATTACAGATGATAGTTATGCAACAGGGAAGATTTGCAGGTTATGTAACTGATGATTATTGCTGCTTTGACCATGTGGTTATTGCAGAGATATAGCATTCTCAGGTGACCATTAGAGAATGTCTGGGGAACAAACCAGGGATATCAGAGTAAGAAACCACACTGTGACTCCAGAGATACAGGTCATTTCAGAGCATGATATGAATGTATTACAAAGTGAGATGAATTTCCTTCTTTTTTTCAGACATGACTGAATATTGATTTCTTTCCCCTGCAGCTGTTACCTATATCCTCTGATTTCCCCACAACTTCTATATTTATTCCAATATATAAGAGGAATAAAGGTACATTTGTATTTACATGTGTAAATGAAAGTACCAACATACATTATATAGAAATATGTAGTTTTAATATTCATAGTGGAACACATAGATGCATTAACATATTCCTGAAGCAGTCTCTGCTGAACACTCTAGCTTATTTCCAAACCAGGCTGACGTAGCCCAATGTGACTAATCATGTGGCAAGAATCTCAGCATATTGTTGGGAAATATTTATTTAAAATGTTTTCCTTCTAGAGGGGTTGGTGTACTATTCTTCTTGGGCATTCCATCTGATACAATTCTTTCAAGTTCTCCTAATGGCACCCATTGGGTCAGCTTAGGCACATGGATGAGTACTGAAAAGTAATTGTAATTTTACCATCTTCTCCTAATAGAATACACCCTCAGGCCAAGTGGTAAAATACCACCTCCGCCATCCCCAACATCCATCACTGTAATGAGCTACAAAATCAATCTGTAATTGACAAAAGAATTTTTAATCAAAGTATGAGGCATTTAGAGCCTCTAGATACTGCCTTTCTGTCTTACGTCAGTATTTATTTTACAGCAGACTGGGAGATATTTGATTTTGTTCAAGAGCATTAGTTATTTCTACAAAGGAACAAAGATACACTTTTCAGAAACTTCCCTCAAACCCTCTTCCCATATCAGATGACATAATTCCCAAGTTCTCTCTTAAAACATCAATTTAGGAAGATGAGTCTATACTATTTTAATGGCATAATTGGGCTTGTTTTCAAGAATGACTCGTCTGATGCTTTCTACCAGTTGCTTCTGTATAACCAATTATTCTTCAATTTAAAGTATCACTGTACATGTAAAAATATATTCCAAAACCGTATATTTTGGTGTGTTTCTCCACCTCTCAATTGCTTAGATCTCATTTTGGGAATTACAGGTATCACAACACACTCCCCTTAAAAGTACTGCACTTTCTTTATCAAGTTAAACCTCCCAAATATAATAGTATGTGGATATTTTAGATGACTATACATGAAAAATTTTAATATGCTTCCAAGTACTGATAATTATAGCCAAAGGCAACATATTTATGGATACAGGCAGTGTCTTTCTGGGCGTGAGTTCTTATGTTTTTATGGGATATGCTTTACATATTGAATATCAACTCTTCAGTTTGGGGACCACATTAGTATCTTGTGTTGGAAAGCAAGATTCTGGGATACTGAGTCACATCCAGCATCTTCTAGGTCTTTGGCCCTGGTGTTAATATATGAAAGAGAAACTGCACCACTATCTGGCACAGATAGAATATTTTCAGGGGAAATTATCCAGAGGTTGCAAGAATAACTGAACCAACAGTCTGTGTCATCTGATGTTCTTAAGCATGAATTTTATGGTTAATGTTGTGTGGGGGGGTGTAGGTGTGTGTGTGTATGCATATGTGAGCCCACTGGATATGTCTAAGCTGGCTTTGCATACATCAACTTAAAACCTTGCAAATCTTATCTAAATGATTTTAGCATTTCTGGAATCTTAAGTTTTAAACTATTCTAAATATTTCTTTACTGCTCACTTGTTTAGAATGTGATCTCTATGTAAATTAATGAATATTAATGATAATGTCATATTTAAGGAATGTTTACACAGTATCAGGCACTATGCTTAGAACTTAATGTGTATCATCAGATAGAATTATTTCAAGAATTCTATGAGCCAGATCTTATCATTACTATCACTTCACCAGGGGAAAAACTAAGGATTAGAAACATGATGGAACTTTTCTAAGGTTTCATAGATTATAACTAGGGGAAATATGATTGAACACAGGCAACTTTTAATCTCCAATATTGATGGAGGACTAGTACATGAATCCACTCGTACACCTCATCACTGGTTGAATGAAGCCCATTCTCAGTTGCACATTTTCTTGATTTTTGTCCGAGGGGGCATTACTGGTTTATATAAACTAATTTATTGGGATATCAATACAGAAAACATTTTGTATTTTTGGTTTTAGTTGGGTTTTAAAATCTAGCAGGATAGATATTAATTAATAAAACTGGAACTGTCTTACCATTGTAAATGTACTAATGATGCTGCTTTGAGTCTCTTGAATTCTTTAGCCAAGAAAAGAAATCACATTGAAGAAAAACCACACTAGACACATGAAGTTTAACTTTTCCTTAAAAGAGCAGCAGTTAAGCTAAATAGATACGAGAGTAGTGTTGAAAAAAATAATACCCTTACTCTGATATTCAGCATTTAACTTGTTTAGGGGCAGTGTGGTGAATCTTATATGAAAAATAAAATTCATTGTTACCTTCAGTCTGAGATGTGCTTGACTTTTATCTGGAAGCTTACATAACACCTCATTCTGAGTTATAAATACACTGACTATGAGTAGATGACTCTTCCTTCTCAAACTGTTATTTTAACTAATATTATAAATGCAACAAGAACAATCCACAGACAGTAACCCACACTTAAAAAATCTTAATTTCTGCACACTCACCACAGTAAGATTATCACATTCTTATGTGATAAAAACTGAGTTACTCAAAGGCCGGCACAAGGGCGCATACTTGTAGTCCCAAGTGTGCTGAGGCAGAAGGAGCATGACTCCTACAGCTGAAACCAACTTCAGCTATTTAGTGAGAACCTAAACAAGTCAGTGAGACCCTGTATCTAAATAAAAATACAAAAAAAAAATGAACTGGGGATGTGGCTCAGTGGTTAAGTGCCCCTGAGTTCAATCCAAGCTACCAAATAACAACAACAGAAAAGCCCAAAAACATACTTATTCAGATACTGTGTTTAAGATGAAAACATACGCCCCATAGTATTTGTGGTGCATTTGGAATGTACTGAGTGACCCAAATACATATAACTAGTTAATAAGTATTTCAAAGACTACATTTTTTAAGAAAGAAAAAGTTGAAGTTGGAATTGTTTTTCCTCCTTATGTGCTTATAATTGGAAAACCTTGCATATTTTTTGGTTGACAACATAAAACCATAGATTTTTACCCTTTCAAACCAAGTTTTAAAATCAATACTTCTTTTTTCACCTGAAAATGTACCTTGGGCTTCTTTTTAAAAGTATATACTTCAGTAGCATATTCCTATTTTTCAGTCCTAGTGATGTCATCACAAAATGTTTGAACTATTACTTGCTTTTTATTTCATGAAATTTTCACGGTATGTACTAATTTTGAAAATACCATCAAAATAATATTTTTACCTTCTAACATCCAATCATTTCTCATACCAACCAAGTTCATATCTGCCTGGTCAGTTTTAAAAAAAGTATAAATGCATATCAGTGTAAATGTATATGAAAGTAAATATAATCATTAAAGGCAATGAATAAAGTTCCTATATCCACTGTGATAATCTAAGTCCAAACTAAAAAATCTGTATTTTCATTCCACTAGAGATAAATAGCATAGTCCCTATCTAAAACCATTATTGCAATGGACAGGAGTTAGAATTCATGGCCACCTATTGACCTGAACAGGACTCTCCTTAATGACATTCAGATCAGAATAACAATAAGAGTAAAGGGCACAGGCCTCTATTGTCGGTTCCAATGGAGCCTGTACTAAGCAGGACATACATTACCCTTCTCCCCTAATAGTCATTAGAATTGATATGGCACATTATCATTCCCAACACCTTTGCTGCTAACAAAGTAATTCCAACTCCTGTGGGAATTAGGCAGCGCTCAATTATTCAAGTCAACAGAAGAAATATCTCAAAGCAAAAGGCAGTAAAAAAATGTTGAAAATCTTTACTTAGCTGTGTATTTCTCTCATATTTCCCTTCTTTCTTCCTTCAATTTCTCTACCATTCCCAGAAACAGCTTGTGGGAAAACTGGTAACATCAATTTCCCAAAAACTAGAATACAATACTGGGAATAAAGTTCAGGAGTTCTATGACCCAGTGTTAGCCTCATGGCTGACACAGGTATAAAACACACACACACAGGGCTGGGGATATAGCTAAGTTGGTAGGGTGCCTGCCTTTCATGCACAAGGCCCTTAGTTCAATCCCCAGCACAAAAAATACAAAAAACAAAACACACACACACACACACACACACACACACACACAGTTTTATTAGCTCTCAGCTCTAATATTTACAAAATGGTTAAAATCACTTCCCATGTTAGTTTCAGTGGTATGACTAAACAATAAATAGTACATTAGCAAAGTTATTATAAGTACATAAACCAAATTCTTTAGACATGTCAAGCACTTTGGAGACTTAGGGCAACAAAAAATCGAATATATTATATCATTATTTCATTGTCATGCATATTTGATGAGCAAAATTCTCTACAACACATACACAAAAAATTAGTTGAGATGATCTTGTATTTTAAATCTGTGGTTGCTGACTCAAATCTCTCTTACCTTCCACTTTTGAATTTTCGTGGAAAATCCATTTAGCCATATGATATTGTAGAATGAGCATAGATTGGACATTTATAAAATCTGGGTTCTGGTCCCACCTGAATTATTCTACAGCTGTGTGATCTTTGGCAAGTGTTTCTATCATTTTAGGCCTCAGTTTCTCTATTTATGTAATTTAGCAATTGTATTAAATTAGCTCTGAGATGTTCAGTGCAAGATCCTCTTTTAATTATTTGTTTCCATGGAACTGCATTGGAGATATTTTGTTCATCAAATTGCAATAAGTAGTTTTCCCCATTTCGTACATCGAAGTTTTTTTGTTGTTGTTGTTGTTGATCTATATCCAAAAGAGTAAAAACAGCAGGAAAGACCACAAGAAAGTTATTTATTTAATAATGTAGATCTTGTACCACCCTTTAAAATTACGTGCTTAGTTTCTACTAGCCCATTGAAACATTAGAAATTTATTCTTGATGGCCTTCACTAGTCCAGTAGATTTTTGAAGAGACAAAAATCAGTGGACACTATAAACTACTGGCTGGGACTATCTTTAAGGCCCCATCCAATTCAAATGTACCATGCCTCCAAGTATCTCAGCTCTACATCACATTTTGGTTCTTACCTGGGTTGTCCTTATCTTTTGAGTACCAGAGGTTGCCACGTGCACATTCTGACCTAAGCTCTGTAAGGTCATCAATTTTCCCACTTTGTAACTATCTGCTCCAATATATTTTAGAATCAGAATCATTTACTCCACTAGTAAGAAGAGACAGAGGCAGGCATGTGATTCAATAGTTAAATGACCTGGGTGGAAATAAAGCTCTAAGATGCTTTCTACAATGACTTTTACCATCATTTTAAAATGTTCTCAAGAATAAAATTTTAGGGAATGGTGTCCAAACTAAGTCAGTCTCCCTGGCAAGACAGTAGAGCAGATCGGCCACCTCAACTCTGGTTTGCTTAAGTTAAAGAGTGGATCATCCTCTCTTTAGTTCCAGGTCTAAGAAATGCTGTGATGTCACCCACCAAATCTCCCTGGCCTTCTCAGCTTTTATCTGTCCTACACTGGATTTTCAGGTCAAACTAAATAGCTTCTTGGTCCTTAGTCCATTTACTCACTCCCTTCCTCTGCACAGAAACATAAGCACCTGTCCAAATTCAACCCAATCTTTAAAGTCTTGCTCAAAAACTCAGTTCATGAACTTTGCTTCCCCCCACAATACACTATTGCACCATACCATACCATATTCTTCGTTCAAAGCACTTAACTACCATTTCCTTCCCTCTTCCCAGTTGACATTTCACTTAGATTCTCTGCAAGTGTGCTGCCTTTGCTTTCTTTGTCCTACCAGGTTCCTTTGTCTTCTAGCGTGGAAGCTATATCACATTTCTTCTTTATACTCTTGTTGTACTACCTTGTGCTTCTGAGTCACACAGTATTTGTCTAATGACTAAACAAATGTCATGCAACCAGAGGTGAAGGTGCTAACTGATCATGGTTAGAATGGTTTAAAAAGAAATCACTCCAGAACTGTGTACTGATTGTTTTTCTGATGATAATTAAAGAAGACCCATCCATTCAACTTCTTGTTAATCCTATTCCCCACTTGGGCAGTTTTGTTAACAAGAATTTTCCAATGAGACAACAGAACAAATTTGAGAGATTAAGAAAAAACACATCAGATTTATAATACTTGAGAACAAATATGTAGATACCATTTGTCTTCTAGCCACTTGTTCTGCTTGCCAATTCGGTATAAGGACAAGTTTTTTCATCCTGTACTAACACACTGCATTATTTTCTTTGTAAATGAAAGGGGGCAGAAGAGAAGGAGATAGTTCATACTTAAGATAGTTTTGGAAATGCAGTGACAGATTCACAGTTATTGTCTGTGAAGATAATGTTAGGCACATGGGCAGCTGAAAGGCCATGCTGGGTAGGCTGTTCTGGCATGTTTTGCTTTCTAAACCAGTTCTAGTTTATCTTTATTTTATGTGATTAGAAAGTGTAATTGAAATTCATACAAACACAGTTTTAAAATCATCTTAAGTAATTAAAGGCTACAAAAATACAATATATCTTATTTAAGAAAGAAGTGAAATCACAATCAATTCTTTTTTTCTTTTTCTTTTTTTGATCCCTGAAATGTGCCGGGGCAGATGAGGAAAATTTTATTGTATTATCTGTCTGCAAATGGTTCCTCTGAAACTTATTTTTTTCACTGTGCTTTTCTACCAGTCACTTGAGGTTAGACATGTACTCTAGCAAATTATCAGAAATAATAATCAGAAAGCAAGAGAAATAGTACCAGCAATCCCTGATACTGTTCCCCTACGCAGAAGATACTGGTCTTCCTGGCTGCTCAAAGACTGGCTTTCACTGAGCAACATTGTTAGAAGTACTGAGGTGCCCCAAGAAATGGACATGTGTTTGAAAGTGGATGGGCAAGGAAAGCTTTTACTCCTGCCAAAGGGCATCCTACTAGAATTTGGCTAGCAAGTTAGCCCGGGCAGGCAGTCCACCTGTTTATACCCCTAACCCAGTTCTGGGGTTACAATCTAGGCACTTGGTTAATTTTAAAATTGGGGCAGGCAAAGGGAAAGGCTTTAATTAAAATGGCTACAATTGGATCAATTAAGTCTATATTCTAAAAATAGACTTTCTATTTCTCACACCATCACCAATACTAGGTATGGTGGACTGGTGACTAGAAGTGTGGGCTCTGGAGTCAGGAAATCAGTTTTGTTGCCCTTTTCCAATAATTACAAATAGCTACTAACAACTTTAACCTCTTTAAGTCTTAGAGTTTCCCTCTTTACAATGCAGTTAGAAATAGCATCTACCTTGTAGGGATTCTTTGAGAATTACTTGAGATGATGCCTGTAAAGTGCTCTAACCACAGTGATGGCAAGTGGGCACTACTTACTTCAATGAGCTGCTGCTGCTTGCATCATTCTTCCCCTCCTCTCATTCTTGGCAGTTTGAATCTGTGTTGGTACTCACAGATACTTGAGGTGTCCACATCATCTGTCTTTTATCCTGATCTGAATCTTCTGATAAAAGTGCAGCAGGTGCTCCCAGGCCCACCTTCCATCGGATCTAGTCTAGTCCTAATTCCTTTGGAGAAACAACTGGTCAGACTACTGACATCAAAGTTGATGCCACCTGCCTCTGTAGTCTCAGACAACTCAGGACCTGGACATATTCAAGAATGTTTGACTTAGAAAGTCAGAGCTCACCAAGACTGAGGAAGGGTGAAATTGAATAGGAGAAAGAGAGTGGCTCTGAACAGATTGAGGATATTGGAGTAGCAGAACATGAGGAAAATGGAGGACGGGAATGAGAACATAGGAGAGTAGCGAGAAAGATGCAAAGGAAGAAAACTCAGAGAAGCTTCATTCCAAGGTAGTGATATAGGGACTAAAAAGAAGGGAACATGTGCAAGGAATATTTGAGAAAGTTAGACACACATGAAAGCTACAGATGATAACCAATAGAAGGAAAATAATCTGAAACTAGGTGTAATCATAAAATGAATAAAATGGAGGAATGTGGTAAGAAATCAAAAATTTCAAACTCAAGATGTTGCAGACCACCAGTGTTCTATGGGATGTAGAGTCTGCAGAGCTTCTCAGCAACTAAAATCATGTTGACGTGGCCATAAGCACACTACTGCCTAAGAAAGAACTTATCATTTTTTAAATTTTCTATAGGAAAAATATTACCATATGTTTCCATCTGCATCTCAAGGCAATATCAAAGAAAATTTGTAACCTTTTGAAGGGACCATGCTTTGAAGGGACAGCATGAACAGATAATCCAAAAATAGCAAATGCTTGTGTATTGTGAGTAAAATGTATTAGATATTCTAAGGTATTTCAGAAACCCCAACACATAACACTGGGGGCAGTTGAATAGACCGTGAAGGGGACTTGTATAATTTTTGGTGTTGTTTTTATCTCCAATATTGTTGCTATAATTATTATGATTAGTACTACTCCAGAAATTAGTATTGCATGGTTATTGTTTTAAGCTTTCTGAATGTAGTGTCTTCATTTTCTAGTTACATTATGAATTATTTATAATTTCATTGATTTCTATTGTTGAAATAAGGTGATAAGTTGTTTCTCTAAATATGTGAGTCATTCATATTTTAAAATCTAACCTTGCAAATTGACATTGTGCCCAGTTACTGTGGCACTGGCTTGATCTCATCTCAGTTGACACTAGAGGTAGATGTTACTCAGGACATGGTATTCATGAAAGACACATTGGACCACACTTGGAAATGCTGCTCGTGTCCTGAGAACATGGCAAAACACCCATCAAGTGTGTAGTGGTGCTTGGTGAGACTTTTTATGGAAAAAAAATTCCGTTTTTATGGAATCTGTATATCTAAGTAAGAGACTGCTTTGAACCTCTGCCTTCTTTTTACCTTCACAACTTTCCTGTGGAAGCTATCTGCAAAAAGTAAAAAAAAAAAAAATCCTTTTTGGATCAGCCAACTTCTGATTTCCTTCCTGGGATCTACCTGATCCCTCTAACACCAGAGACAAAAAGATTAAGCAAAGCCAGCCCTAAGAAGAAATATTGCTACAGTGTCAGGAAGTTACAAATTTCCAAGTTCTAAAGTCTTCTTCACACCAAACTTAAAAATATATATGTATACAGTAGAAACAGACATTATTACCTCATGTACATATATGACTGCATGACCAATGTTATCCTACAATGTGTATAATCAGAAAAATGAAAAATTACACTCCATTTCTATATGATCTATCAAAATGTATAAATACATTCTACCATCATGTACAACTAACTAGAACAAATTTAATTTTTTTAAATAAAAATAAAATATAAAGTAGAACTATTAAATATATATATATATATATATATGTGTATGTGTGTATTACATACATAGAAAGCCTCAGGTCTCCAAATTTTTACATCTTCCATATTACGAACCCAAATTCATCATATTTCTAACAAAAAGTCAGACCCCCAACAAAAGATGAAACATTATTCTACTTCTTCTTAGACCTTCTCTATCTATATCGTTTGATGATTTTAATTTTTATGGCTACTTTTATTTCATGTGACAAAATTACACCTGAATAGCTCGGTTAAAGCAAATTTGGAACTTAAAATTTTGGGCTCAATATTTCAGTCCCTCTCTAGCAATTCCCAGTGTTAGGATCCTCTGTTTCCTTTTGGCCAATTGCTTCAAAATAAACTTTAATTGATCATAGTGTACCAAGAAGTAAAATGTACTGGAATTAGTACACTTGTAATACACAGCATACCCAGTCCAAAATAACCCTTCTTATAACAGCACGTGGAGTGGATATTCCTTGTCTAATTTTGCTTTAGTCTCAATGCCAAAATTCTTACTTTAATAGAAAATGACAAATCACTCTAGTTATTTTTATAATGAAAATACAAAGGTATACTCTCATCTTGGGACCCATGGAAATGTCTAAATTATTTTTTAAGAATGATTGTTAGAATCTAAAACACTATGTATTCTAAAATTATTTCTTCAACATCACAGAAGGAAAAGCCTCCAATTTTGAAAACTGAACAGTTTTGTCTCTTGAACACAAATTAATAACTGAAATATAGTTGTGACTTGAGAATATTATCTTGCTCCATCTGGAACCTCATGCATGTGTGTTAGCATCCAGGTAAAGAGTCCCAGGCATTTGGGTTCTGTGTTATGATGCTGTATCTTCCCTGGGGCTCCCATAACAAAGTTTGAAACATTTACTGTTTAATCTTTTGAAAAGTATTCTTGAGAATTGGATCATTTTAGTTCATTCATGTGGAAGAATTATATATGGCTTCATCTCAGTCCTCTAATCTGTGGAGTCCAAAGACTTCGACACTGTTCTTAATAATAACTGCATTCTGTATTCAGGTTATGACACTGGGTAGGAATTTTTCAAACCTTTTAGTGGAATGACTCTTCCTGCTTAGGTCTAAACTGCAAATGGATTCAACTTCTTTTTTCTTTTTTCAAAAATAAATGCCTTCATCTTCCAAGTTAATATCACTAAGTATTGCTGTGGTAACAATAGATCAGAATTTTTTCATTGAATCATTTCATATTGAATATGAAATTAAACACAGCTGTGAATATACTATACCAAAGACAATCTACCACCGTAAATCTCTGCATCAGCAGCATTATTGTATGAGAATGATAAATCATTATTGCTAGGGCAAAATGATGCCATTAAACCATCCATAAGCTTACCACCTAATGCTTACTACTGTTGACAATACTTTAATGCATCTTCTACTCTCTTTTGATAAATATTTATGCATTTAATATTCCTTTAAAAAACAGGATCTCTACCGCATATATATTTTAACCTGCTATTTTAAGGAATAATGTATTAAGAACAATTTTTCAGGTCATTAAATATTCTTCTACATTTTCTCCAATTAGACCAGTCAAGTTCTGATTAGAAAGGGTCACTCTTACATGAAAGGACAAAATGTAAGAAACCAAAGAGGAAGAGTTAAACAGAATGGATTAATAATTTTAATCTGAATGTAGGAGGTTTTCTTTTTAATTTTTTGTTGGTTGGTCCAGCTTTATTTGCCAATAATATAAACTGCTTTGCAACATTTAAACAGAAAAGTTTCTATCAAAGGAAAGTACAGGTTTTAAAAAATCCTGGTATGAGTGGAAGAAATAGATTTTTACACTGGATTTGGCAGGAAGAACCCCTAATGACATTCCCAAGCCATCACACCCAGGGAGAAAGTGCTGCTTCTATGAAGAAGCTGCTAGTTCCAGAAGCTACTACATGTAGGAAATTTTCACAATTGCTGACTGGCCCAGCACCATGGTAACTCTGATGCAAGGATATCCCATGTAGAGGATTGCCCTCATCTCCTTCCCAATATTCAGGCAACTAGTGGCTGTACACTGGGACCTCTGCTAGCTATGCTGCCAAAGGAGTATTTCCATGTCCCTCTTCATTTCCACTTTAAAAATCTAACTAAAGTGTTCCAATTGGCCAAATCTAAATTATACCTGAAAACTTACATAGAAGGAAGCCTAGGAAATAGAGTCTTTCATTTTACAATGTTGGAATTATAAAAAGTTATGCTAAAAATAATTGAATGCATATTGGGTTCCAATCCATATCCACAACTAATATCTTATGTACTTTGCAAAGACTTATTCATTTATTTCCCTTAGAGTGCTTTCCAACTTTCTGATGATAGAACATTTTAGACCACTTTTGTGAAATATGCCTGTTTTTATTCACCTGGAAATTAATCTAGTTCCAAATCTTTCATCAGAAACTTAAAAATCAGGTACTCACAATCAGGTGATTTTGGAAAATGATAATTTTTAATGTTATTTATTATTATTGCCTAAAAAAATATTTGTAGAGGCAGAAAGAAATAGGTCTCAACTTTACCAAGCATTTGACAAATGACAAAAATCGTACGGGTAATGAAGGAAGTAGGGGGAGGAGGTCTCTGGTTGTCCTCGAGTTCTAATAATGGGGGGAAAGTACATCTGAAAGCTATTTCTTTATTCCGAAGGACTGTTGGCAGCAAGAATAGGCAAAAGTAAGTAGATAAGTTGACTTTCTCTTCTTTCTTTTTTATTTTAAATAAATTTGGTATTTTTTCTCTCCTCTCTAAGGGAAAAATGCTTGTTTCCCCACTAACTGTAGGAAGTTGATATATAATAATCCAAAAAATGAACAGTAGCACCAACAGCTCCCTGCTTGCATCCACACATACTTAGGAACACACACACACATACACAAATGTATTTCATCTCTTCATTTCTCACTCTATCCTTGTGTGTATCTGTCTTTCCATAATACATTAGGTGAAACATCAGTAACATCACTTTAGAAAGTGAAATACAGTAGCAAATATATTTATTTGCTTCAGCATTATTTCAGAAATAAGCAGGGGTCACTTTGAATGCTAAATAGATAATTTAAAGATATGGGTTAATGAAATAAGTTCCTTGTTTAGTTGAAATGTCCTTATACCTTTAAAACTAGAAGTTAAATTGAAATTGCACAGATGATTAGTTAATAATATAGGTTAATTATTAGTAGTAATGAGATTTTCCCCAACAAGTTAAATATGAAATCCTTGTATGATTTGTTCCTAATACTACCTATTAAAAAGTTGATTCACAATTGAGATAGTTTTGGACATTTCTAGAGTTCATTTCTTTTTTTCTTAGAAAGTGACTCTTCCAGGCTAACCTAGAAATGAATTAGTTCCACAAATAGCCTAGAATCACATATGCATGTGAAATTAAAATTTTTTTTGTCCTCAGGGCTATGAGCAAAACCAGATTATTTTTTATTGTTTCTCTTTGATCAGCTAGAACTCCTTTACCTCTTTGCAAAGCATATCAGATCAAGAAATTTCAATTAAGAAAGACAAAAGAAGAATTTCACTGATTGGAGGATTATAGTATCTGGATCATCTTCAGAGATATGTTGTTGACTTTGAATATCTTCTCTGTAATTCCCTCCTCTCCATGATCATCATGCTATCACATTATTCTGTTTTTTTCTTTTATAGTCTCTCTTTCTCTCTCTGTCTCTGTCTCTCTCTCTCTCTCTCTCTCTCACACACACACACACACACACACACACACACACACACACACATCTTTCTAATTGCTAATTCCTCAATACCCTTTCAAT
Source organism: Sciurus vulgaris (assembly GCF_902686455.1). NCBI lineage: Eukaryota > Metazoa > Chordata > Mammalia > Rodentia > Sciuridae > Sciurus > Sciurus vulgaris. The sequence continues at coordinate 67,853,180 of NC_136470.1, read as the reverse complement.
TTCCTATGAGACCAATTTCTGGGACATCTAATCTTTTCCATTATTCTCTTTTGCTCATAACCTTTCTTTTGGTATGCCCTTGTAGCAATATCAGAGGGGGCTTCCTTCTTTTGTATATGGCCCTTGAGATTTCTGACCTTCTGTCATCTTCTATATTCAAGTCAATATTTTCAATGCTAACGTGCAACTGAAATTCAATCAGAACTTCTGTATTCATTTATTTAACAAATATTTACTCAGAATCAAGTGTTGGGCACTATAGAAGGTACTTGGAATATGATTGAGAACCAACAAGTATAGGTTATGTTTTCATGGAGTTCAACTAGACTGAAGAGCCTCTAGTCTATTCCTTCCAGCAGTTCTGTGTGCCTCCCTGCTAGCTCTCCATTTCAGAGGGAGGGAGTTAAAAACTTTTAGAAAATTTTGCCCTCATATTGATACTCTAAACCTTTCTCAAATGCTACCTCCTTAGTATTTTCTGTATAGAACCATAGCACTAGGCAGGGTACTGGAAATAGATTTGTGGATTGGTGTTCAATGTCCAAATAATATGGTATCAGGAATTGACAAGTTCACTAAGCTCTATTTTGTTAAGGTTATTCCTATAACAAAAGTATACTTTTATATTGCATATATGTATCTTTTTTTTTTAACCTCTTCTAAATATGTATGGTTGAGGATTGGTTCAATAAGACTTGACTTCTGTGAGAGGAGAGAAACTGATCTAACGCCTCTGCAGGGAGTAGTTGTTACCCAGGTCAGTTGCTGCAAGATATAAACAAGCCTTCAATGAGCCAGAGAAGTACTTCCTTTCTGCATCTCTCAAGTGTCATTTTCTTCTTGGTTCTGGGAGAGGTGGAATTCAGGTATGCTTGAAAAGTTTCTTGGTAAGGTACAAAATCATGTGTATATATGGAGAGATTCATCAGATTTATAAATTTACCCTAAAGAGTTTAAAAGTCACTGATCTAATTATATCTTATATGCTCAGTGTTAATTTTCATTTTATTACTCTGACTCATTATCCTTTTGGAAACTTCATAGCTTAATCTCAACTCAGAATTGGAAAATTATGAGAAGGGATGTGCTTTCAAACTCAGGCTGGAATGTTAAACCAGGGGTGTACCCAACTCCAAACCGGTGAGAGACCAGCGATATTCACTTTAGATAAATCTCCAAGGAGAAAATGAATCACAGGGACAGGTGTCAAGGCTGAGAGATTAACCACTCTCATACCCCCTCCCACCTGCCTTAGAGACTGACTACATTGCTTACCTTGAAGAATTTAGTTTTGATCCAATCTAGAGACCAGTAATTTTCCTTGTATGGTTTGCCAGATATTTTCCCACCTGAATCCCCACTATAAATCCAGCACATTCAAAAGCAAGTTAACAGTCAACCCACCACATCGCCAAATAAAATAGCACTGCCTCCTCTGGAATTTTTCTATTTCTATGAAATTTCTAAATCATTTACACACATAGTGATTTTTACTCTTCTACTTTGCCTCACATTTCCCACTCCATGCCTTTATTCACAGGGTGAACTTCCTTTTTTCTTTTTCTTTTCTTTTTTTTTTTTGTACCAGGTGTTGAGCCCACGGTCACTTACTCACTGAGCCACATCCTCAGCCCCGCTTTATTTTTTATTTCAAGATAGGGTCTTGCTAAGTTGCTTAGGGCCTGGCTAATTTGCTGAGGCTGGCTTTGAATTTGTGATCCTCCTTCCTCAACCTCCCTCCTGAGTTGGTGGAATTACAGGTATGCTGAACTTCCTCTTCAGCATTGTACCAATGTGCATCAATTCAGACTTGTCCAGTCTGTATAGACAACTTAAAGCTTCTTTTCTTCTTTTATGGTAATTGCCAACATTATAATTTTTCCAAATAAGTATATTTAAAACCAATATGAAGCTTAATCACACCACTAAACAACTCCATTATATCTTTAAAAGGTAGAATATAAGATATTTCTTAAAACTGAAAAAGTTTAGCTCTTTAAATATTACATTCTTAGTTTTATTTCCCTCATTTAAATTAAGATTGCTGAAAAATTTTTAAATTAGCACTTGACCTAGGACAGGAGTTTATAAATTGAACCACTAGCCTATACCATTTAATATGCATGAGGGTTAGGAGTATATACCCTGGACTCTAATCCGATATGGGCATCTGTAATTTTAGTCAAGCGACTTCAGTTTGCGAATCCTAATTTGTCTGCATCTGCAACAACATAATTTAGGGGTATGAATAGTATTTGCCTTATAGAATCAAAGTACAGATAAAGGAGTTAATAAGCATATATCATTCAGCAGAGGACTTAGCATTGTAAAATGCCAAGGAATGAAGGACATAATAATTACTATAGCTATTTTTAAACTTATATTGCACTCCCTGTTTTAACTTTTCACTAATGAAAAGTTTCTTTCTTAAATATATGTTCTGTTTAATTAAGCTAAGCCAGTCACTCACATGCCTAGTTTATCTTATTAGGGATCATTTATTCATTAATTTCTATATTGAGGAATTGTTGCTATTTTTAATATTTATGGTAAAAGATGTACTTCTAGGAAAATTGTTATTTATGTGCATTTTATTATTCTCATTTTAAGAATTTTGACTATGTGAGTAGTGTCAGAAAATGGACTTTAATTTGGCCTTTCTGTGACTTAAAAGTGAATGAAGATTTCACTCTCTGCTCTAGGTTTAACAAAGTCACCCAAAACAATCCCCTTTGGGCAAGACTGCAAATGGGTTTTCTGCGCCACCGAATTTCACATTTCCACATAATTAAAAGGGTAGGCAAACCCTCCTCTCTTACATCCTAAACCCAAGAATGTTTACCTATATACATAAAAAAATTACTGGTAGTCTTGCAACAGACAGAAATGGTGATTTGCTAATAATATTCTCTAGTGCAATAAAAAATATGAGAAGTGTTTTGTTGCTGAAAACACTTGACTTTCAGAGCAAATGTTGGACAAGAGTTGGTGAATAATAATGTTTATTTGCTTTGATGAAACTAATGCAACTGAGTGAAGGGCTCTGCAAACAGTAAAACATATACGAAATTGTAAATATATTCCCTGAGACATATTGAATGTAATAAGCTTCTTTAATTAAAGAAGAATTATCCTTGCCACATAGTGGCAAAGATCTTTATCTGGTAGGGAACATAAAGGGAATAATTGGTGCTCCCGGTGGCATAACTAGTGTTCTCAATGGGATAAATGAAATACAGAAGGAACCATCATGCACACCTTAACTCATATCACCTATGTAAGCACAGGGCAACTAAAGGGTGAATGATTTGGAAAAAAAGAAAATAAAGTGGGATAATGAACACGGATTAATTTGTGCAAGTGCATACCTGGCTCTTGTTCTTTCAAAATGCAGAACTTTTAAATATTTGGGCTTTAATTTTCATATCTGTATAAACAGATTAGATATTGCATGTTTACAGTGTCTATCATAAGGTGTTTCATCAAAGTAGTGGCTATAATTAGTATAGTGTATCCTAAGTATAAGGAAATGGAATCAAAATATTACACAGACACTGAACCAAAAGAAATCAAGGAATTATTAGTTATTAAGTGGTTAATCTTGTCAGGCCCTGTACTAAGTATCAGTGGTAAGTTATACAACTAAGTGCATGGGGATTTCAGCTGCTAATTAAAACTAAATCTCTAGGTATGATTTTCTTAATATGCTTTAAGTTGATCAATGTGTATATGAATCTACAAATTTTTTCATGACTCATAGTAAGTTTGTGACTTAATGTACATTTTCTTAATCTTATCTTCCCCCCCCCCCCCAAAAGAGAGAATTGGTGGTACAACTTTCACACATACCCAGGACTTTACTGGGATGGCACATACAGGTTATTGAAAATAAATAAAACAGATCAGTTCAAGTGTTCCTTTTGTATTTGTAATGATCAAAAATATATGTAAGATCTACTTACTTATTTATTTAATTATTTTTTGGTACCAGGTATTGAACCCAGGGGTGCTTAAGCATCAATCCACATCCCCTGCCCTTTTATATATTTTGTTAGAGATGGGGTCTTGCTGAGTTGCTCAAGTCTTCACCAAGTTGCTGAGGATGAATTTGACATTGAAATCCACCTGCCTCAGCCCCCCAAGTTGCTGGGGTTACAAGCATGTGCTACAACTCCTGGCTAGGATCCCCTTACTTTTGTTTATTAAAAAAGAAAATGTTTAAAATGTTCCATGATTGTGATTATCACTTGTGCAAAGAAATATTTCATTTAGATGGTTAAATCATCTCAAACCATAGTGTATTCTATAACCATTCTCCACAGGCTCCAGTTTAAGTAGTTATTGTTTCTCTATTTCAATTAAAATGGATAGCATGTGGAATGAGAAAACAGTGGCATCATAAATCAGAATGTGCCAACCCATGGATGTTATTGTTAATATTAATATCTCGCATTTGTTTACCATGCATCATGTCTAAGAATTGTGTTAAGTGCTTCAGAAGAAGGAATTCATTTATATCCCTCTGTAACTCTGTGAGGCAGCAACATTGTCAACCTTTTGTATGGATAAAGAAACTGAGGCTTAGAGAGGTTTAGTGACTTGTTCCTGTCCCACAGCTCGTAATTGTTGTATATGAAATTATGTACCCAGGCTGTCCATCTTCAGAGCCTGCCTCTTAACCACTACTCTAAACCACCTCCTAGGAAACTAAGGTGTCTATTGGAAACCAAGTTATCTTTCATACCAGGTGTTCTTTAAACTTCCCTGTATTTATTTCTACTTTTCTCATAACCTCTGTAATCATCCACTTATTGAGTTGCAGCTCACAGTATGTGTGTGGGAGGTTGCAGATAACATACCAGCGGTTTGTGCTCTTACTCACGCTTGCCAGCTGTTCTGGCACAATATTTATTTGCCCCATAAATCCTAAGCTGTTCATTTTTATATATAAAAAAAAAATCTGTCAATTGACAGTTCATCTTATTTTTTCTACTGAAAATACTGGAACATGAGGTATCCTTGACTCCGGGTTCAGAGTCTCCAGATAAACAGAATCCTCTGAATCAAGCCTGACAGCATGGAGGTGTGACACAGCAGTATCCATTCTGCTCACAGAAATTCCACCCAGTCTGAAATCAAGGCCTGCCCCTCCCCCCACAGTCTGTAAATTGCTCTCTCCACCCTCCTCAACACAGGTAGTGGTTAATGAAGGTTAAATCATTCTAATTTAGTGGTAAATGTGCCAACCCTGTGTTTGAGCTGTGTGGCAGGTGTCAGGCATCCACGCTTCCTTCCAGAAGGCCCAAAAGATGGCCTCCAGTCACTGGCATCATCTTTGTGTCATCTGATGCCATATGGCAGAAAAGCCATTCATCTAATAGAAGAAACTAGTTCTTCTTATCTTCCTTTTCCCGTTGCTTCTCTTCTACTCAGGACAACAGTGCTATACAGTGTTCTGAGATTATCAGTAGTAATGCACTAATCAACCATTACATCCTTTCCCCACAAAGTTCAGTCTTTAAAACCCACAGCTTTGAATTTCTAGCAAAAACATTTTGATACATCTGCATCTCTCTTGGAAACCATTCTGTCTTTCCCTTGATTTGTGGAATAATTATGACTCCCTTGTTAGTTCATTAACTTTTCTTTTCCATTAAGCGGTCTGTCTTTTTTGACAGTACCTTCTGGCTGCTAAAATGCTAAATGCAAAATAATTTGGGATTAACAGGAGGCCATTGGATAGTCATGAAAAAAATAAATAAACTAGACCACTCTCTAGGATGGAATTTTAAAGGCATTGCATCTTGTTACTAAGTTTCTAAATAAGTGCTCAGATATACCAGGGCTAATTACCTACAGAGATTATTCAGAGAATAGAGTAAGGAAATAGGGACAAGGGAAAATAGGACATTTGTCACCCCTTTCCCACCCATTTTCCACTAAACTAACTAATGTTTCTGTTATTTACTCTGCTTCTAATCTAACTCTCAAATCCATCTGCACATGCCAAACATTTTTATAGCCCTGCCTCAGCCTCTAGGTAATTTTTATATGTTTATATAATAGGAAAAATACTGAGAGTCACTATAATAGACTGCATTAGACCTATATCCCATTTCCATGTCAGTTGAATCTTACATTCAACATTTAAAGGAGACATGGTTTTTAGGTGAGAAGGTTTTTAATTATGTCCTGTTTTCAACAACTATTGGGCAAGTATGAAAGTCTTTGAAGTCAGAGTCTGCCTTATAATATGTGTAGCAACAAATAGAAACCAAAAATATACACTGAATTTCTCTATTTTTGTAACTCTGTTCATGTACCACTGCCTAGAGGCTTCATTGTTTCTGACCATTTTTTCCTAAACTGCAAATTGGAGACTCAACTGAATGGCATATTCACATTTAACGGTTATTTACAGTAATCTTCATCTTTCCTGTGCTATGGTAACTTGTTCTCTCCTGGAGACACCATTATTATACATAGGGTTTTGTTTTGTATTTTAGGATTTAAGACTATTTGGGGTAAAATGCTTAATATATTTATACTTTTGCAATTAAACAAATAGGCATAAAGGTATTTGAATCTGTATGCATAGTGCATCAAAACGCATCTTAACAAAATAAAACATAATACTCAGAGAATTTCTTGATAACATTTTAAAATAACACCTTATAAAAAGGTTTAGTTGATGGAAAATTAGTCTGCAGCTCTCAGTTCCCTTGTGGCCTATTTGTGTCTCTTCAGGAGCTCACCACATACCCACTCTGTACCAGTGCTTAAAGATCTGTTTGCCTCATCTTTTGTTAATGGAGAGGATTCTAAAATAGGATATTGAAAGCAAGAGAGCAAATAATCCTAACACACTTCAGATTTCTGAATAACATCTAACTTGGTGACTTTAGCTGTATCTCATTTTAATGGAAACCATGATGCAGTGGAAGGTGTTCAAACGATAACACAGAATGCAAACAGAACAATGAATATGAGAACTATTCGAAAGCATTCAGAAAAGAGAGCTTTAACTGGAAGGAGATCTAAGAAAGGAGCTGGGGAGTAGGATGGCAGCCCCTTGTCTAATTGAAGGGCTGCCCGTGAGACATTTGATTGGTTTTGAACCGATGGTGTAGAATTGGGAGAGTGGGGTCAGTTATGAGGAAGAACATCCTGCCTAGTATACAGGATTTTTACTTTTAATGCAATAACTTGCCTTGTATTAGAAATCTCTCTTCCTGGGAGTATTCTAGCAAAAAAAAAAAAAAAAAAAAAAAAAAAAAAAAAAAAAAGTGGGAGTCTGTAGAGGAGAGTCTTACATAGAATTACACTAAGTAATACCTATATTAATTTGCTAGGATTGCTGTAACAAAATACCACAGTCTTAAATGACTGACATTGTTTTTCTCATAGTTCTGGAGACCAGAAGGTCAAAATCAAAGTGTGAGCAGGTCTGATTTCTCCTGAAGCCTCTTGTTTGCAGATGGAGACCTTCTTACCATATATTCAGTCTTCCCAATATGTGAGCACAACCCTATTACCTTTCTGTCTATTCAAATCACCTCTTCAGGACACAAGACAGGATGGAGTAAGACCCACCCTAACACATTCTTTCAACTTTATCACTTCTTTGAAGGCCCTTTCTCCAAATTCAATTCACATTATAAGATACCGAGTGTTAAGGTTTCAACATAAAAATTTAGATAGTTTAAGGGGGAACATTACACCCACAAAATATCTTAAGTTCACTTCTACTGTCCAAGAGTTCTTCCTGAGAGAAAATTCAGAGCATACTGAAGCCTACTCCATATGAGGGAAAAAACCCCTGACTGAAGGATTGAGCAACACTGTCAGCACCCTGCTCTAAATTAATTCCTACCACCAGAGGGGTCTCTTGTCATCTGTCTACAAATGCAGGTTTAACCATAAACTGCTCTTTGGCTTCTGGTGAATGTGGAGAGGATTAAATTCATTATAATATTAAATAGATCAGGTGGAATTAGCTCTCAGCAGAGAGCAGCTGCTGGCTCCAGCAATGTTGTGACAGGCTCCGCCAATTATGCAATGCAAATATAATCATCTGACTTCCACCATTTCCAGGCCTTGACAAGCCCTGCAAATCTGTTGGGCAATTTCTTTTGATCTGGCCCCACACGTATTGTCTTGACAGTGGCTATCTCGAAGTCCAGATCACAATGTCTTTGACAGTCATTCAGGACTAAAGCTAAAATAAGGGAAGAGGTTAGGACCTAGAGTTATTGAGAGAAAAATCCAGGCACGTGTGTTCATTTTGCTTTTATTAATACAGTTAATATTGATTTAGCTACTAGCAATGTTGTCTGATTTTCGCTTAGAGCAGCAGAGTGAAGGTGCAATACAGACAACATAGCATCCACTATATTATTGAAGAGGTTTAATTTTGCTGAGTTTGTGCATGTATGATTTCATGACAGTATATTAGCTTAAAAGACTATAAGGTACTTTTATGTGTCAAGAAAGTTCTAGGAAATATATCTTTATCTTTGTTGGATTAGATGGGTCAAGGTTGGGTTGAATTTAGTTAACAGAGAGCCAAAATGATTTGGGACTAAGTTGAACACACCAAGCAAATCCTCACACAGAGTTTTAGAAGAAATTTAGGCAATATCTCTATAAATGTTAATGACACATGAGAGGAATTCCTTAATTAGAAGAAGTAAGTGTAGATGTTCAACCTGTTTGCAAATGTGATCATTTAAGGAAGGTAAGTACAAGATAAGAAGAGAACTGTGCTCGGTGAAATTACCTGTAAATGCAGGTAGAAATACTGTTACTCCACTTCTTTGTTGGTGGAAACCAAAGTAGAGGGAATTATGTACTTTTGTAATAAGAGAGAAGGCTTTAATGGAAACTGATCATAAAGTCAGACTGAAGTGTGCCATATAAAAACCTCCTTATGTGAAAAGGTGTTGCGTTGTTTATTTTTTTTTCCCATGCCCATATGTGCTATTCCTGGAGTTAAGTTGCTTCTGGGGAGGTTATATGCTACTTTTGTATTGACATCTCTGGAGGACATTAGACAAATCAAATAAAGACATATGGTTTGTGACATGAAGAGCATCACTGCCCTGTGCACTCTTCTCTCTGATTCAAGTGAGATTGTAAGCAGTGTCAGAAGGGGAAGGCTGCGTTTTCTAGCATCCCCATCTTGGAAGGAATCCTTTGCACTCTCACCTCCAGACAAGTAAGCATTCTGATGACAGGAGGATGCTGTACTCTGCTCATATGTTAATGAGAAAAGTGCATTGATTCGATATTCACACACACACACACACACACACACACACACACACACACACACAGTAGAACAGGAGTATCCTCTAATGGTCTTTCAATGACAGCTTTCTTCCCCCTCTTCACACTATATGCTGACAGTATGACTGTCTTAACCCATTTTGTTCCATAGTCCCAGATGTGAAATACCTAGACAAACTCAAATATAATACACAAAATAATAGCATAAAATGTAATTATGTAAGAGAAGAAAAATATAATTATGTTCTAATGTGGTAATTATAATAGTATTAATGCCAATTAAGATAAGAATGTATGTACAGACCAGGCTCTTGATTATGATTTCCAACCTATTTTAATGCACCTGTATCAATGTCATTGAAATATTCACAGGATTGAAAACTTGAGACCTAATTTAATTAGGAAACAATTGTAATAAGCAATTCCAGGGGTAAAGAATGGACAAGCTAGTTATTTGGGCTTAGGATCCTTAAGACTACCCCATGGAGGTAAACATGTCTTTCTATTTATAAGCCCTCTATTTTGATGGCTATTTGAACATGATTAGTACAGGTTGGGTTGTAAAAATTCTTCTATACCATTGAAGATATTTGAAAATTATTTCCACATAAAAATTGTTTTTTTCTGGCCAGTCAGCAAGAATCGTATTTAATCCTAATTCTAAATTAAAAATTCACCCATTCCTCATTCTGGAACAGTCCTTCATCCATTCTATCTGCAAGAATTATACTTGTATAATTTAGAGTAATTCTTACCAAGGATTTTTTATTTTGTTTATTGTTTCCTTATGCTAGGAAATATTGATGTACTAGATACTGAGGGAGGAACAAGATACAGAGATGAACATAAATTGTTTCAGTTTTGAGGAAAGATCCATGCATACTAAAGCCTATGAGAGAGTGTGACACATGCTTTGACATAGGTGTTTGCAAGTTCTGGGCCCCAGAGGAGAACACACAAGTCAGAGTGGGAAGGAATATGATTCTTCCTGTCCACCAGTGTGTCTCATTGCTTAGTAATCGTATTTTTTTAATACCCTACCCCCAAACTTGCTTGTCCTTCCTTCAAAAGTCCTTTGATTTTTTTAAAACTTATTTTTATTGTAAACAAATGGGATACATGTTGTTTCTGTTTGTATATGGAGTAACAGCATACCATTTGCATAATCATATATTTACATAGGGTAATGATTTTTGATTCATTCTGTTATTTTTTTCTTTTCCCCCACCCCTCCCACCCTTCTTTTCCCTTTATACAGTCCCTCCTTCTTCCATTCTTGCCCCCCTCCCACCCCTCATTATGTGTCATCATCCGCTAATAATTTTATTATTCTTTATAGCTGAGTAATATTCCATTGTATATATATACCACAGTTTCTTTATCCACTCATCAATTGAAGAACATCTAGGTTGGTTCCACAGTCTGGCTATTGTGGATTGAGCAGCTATGAATATTGATGTGGCTGTATCTCTGTAGTATGCTGGTTTTAAGTCCTTTGGGTGTAGGCCGAGGAGTGGGATAGCTGGGTCAAATGGTGGGTCCATTCCAAGTTTTCTAAGGAATCTCCACACTGCTTTCCAGAGTGACTGCACTAATTTGCAGCCCCACCAGCAATGTATGAATGTACCTTTTCCCCCACATCCTCTCCAACACCTATTGTTGCTTGTATTCGTATTTTTAAGCAAGTTCTCTCTTTTTGTTTTTCAGCAATTCTTAAAAAAAGTAAACATTTTTTTTTTTTCTTTGTGGTAGTCACCTCCTGCTACTACTAGTTGAGGTTTTCCTAACAGCTCCTTCCAACCATACTTACTTCTGTATAGGAGTGTTCTTCTTAGCCCCACTCTTCCTTAATGGACCTTTGAAGAATTTTACTGGCAAAAATCTACAAGGACACAGGCATAATTCTGAAAGCAATAACTGAACTAAGTCTCACAAGATTTCAAGGCTACAGTACAGCCACATAGTGAAAATGTGGAAGCATTGGAACAAAAAGATGTGTATTCAATCCACATCTGCATCCAGGCAGATTTCGTCACTACTATGAGTCTTGGGCCTTGACAAGCAAATGGTAAAATTTTCAAAGATGAACAGAGTTAAAGGGGCTCTGGGAAGGTAGATGTCACAGGCAGAGGGAAAAGGGAAGGAGATTTCAGCAAAAATCAATGCCGAATTTTGAAGTAAGCATTAAGGTTAAATAAGGCTCTTATTGAGTGACCAGAAAATTGAATTTTTATGTGAATTTTTTTTCAAATTCCACTATGTGAAGATATGAGATAGCATAGTGTTTTCTCTGAATTGTGTAACCCTAGAGAGCATAGAATACACCTCCTGTAACAAAAAAGTTGCCCTTGTGAGAGTTCCAGCTTACTGACCCATTCTCAAATACATGTGCCTTTTACTTGAAAATGTTTTATGATGTGTTAGAAGTAAATATGGAACTTGTCACTTTCTTCTCTCAGCTATGGATGGAAATAAAACAAGCAAAATAGTACAGCAAGCAAAAATAGCTCTCCTCAGTAAAGCCACTTACTATTTCTTTCAATTGTCAACCTTACACTGTCAATCTCTTTTTAAAACATTCATTAATAAATAATTTGGGGCCAGAAACCAAAGGCATATCTTTACAAGTGTTGGTGGAAGATAGATTTGACCTTCCTTTCAACGAACGACTTGAGCTTCAGAGTCTTTGAGGGCTTCATTTAGGGAATCCAGATAAAGGACAAAAATAAGCAAAGAAAGATGTGATATGAGAAAAAAAAAAAAAAAAAAAGTGGCCAAGAAGCTGGAAGCAGTTTGTCCAGAAAATGTGAGTGTAGAGCTTGGTATTTTCCCTCCCTGCCTCTTTCTCACCTGTATATTGGCCTTGGCAGCACAGTGCCCACAAAAGAACTGATCTCAGTGTGGAGCTCAATGAAAAAAACAATATAAAAGTTATAGGGAACATGTCTTATTTAGTCATTCAACTAGCTCTTGGAACTGACTTTGGGGAGGCAGCCATAAAAATAACTTACCCACCTTTAAATGACTTTATTATATTTTCATCTTTAATAACATAAAAGCCATGGCAATCAGCTTTCAAGGCAACATTATATCTAACTAGTGTAAAAGTAGAGATGTTGAACAAATCAGAACAATATTCAAACTTAATCTGTATCCTTGGCATCTCAGAGTCTCAGGCTTTCACAATTAAATGGTGATCATAATACCTGGATCATTGAATAATTGTGAGAATTACCTTCTGCTTAATGCAAACATTAAAGAATGGTATGGGTCATTGAAATAGTAATCGAAGCAGTTTGGGAGTCTGAAGCAGGAGGATTGCAAATCTGAGGCCAGCCTGGGGAACTTAATGAGACCCTAATCTCAAAATTAAAAAAAAAAAAAAATTATAAAAGGGCTGGAATGTAACTCAGTGGCATAGCACCCCTGGATTCATCCCTCCAGTATCACAAGAAAACAGAAACAGATACAGATTGTATTGTGTGAGAGCATGACATACTAGGACATAATGCCATGACAGAATGATGTCTCTTAAGGTCTGATGCCATGACATATATATACATATATAGCTTCTGCCCTTGGCAGATTCTCAATTTCAGTCTGCAGTTCTCATACGCAGAACATGCTATTTTGCAATCTGTACAGCATTTTCCTTCTCACCTGGCATAACCAAACCCATTCAGGTATCGTGGTGGCCTGTATAAGTAAACACAAACACACATCAGTTCTCAAGAGACTTTGTCCTATTATAATGGACATAAAAAACACTCCAGTACTTTGTTGTCAGAATGTTTTCACAGCTGTTCCACTGAAATCCTCCCCCTTCACTTGAGTTTATCATGAGGAACCCCTCCATACGACATGGTTGATCAGATTGAGTACATTCTATTATTTTCTTAATGGAGAAGCACTATCAGAATTGAATACATCAGTGATACAAAACAAAACAAATAATATTTTGCCGCTCATGAAAATTCTGAGAAAGAAAACTGAGACAGGGAAAAAAATAACAAACAAAAATCAGAGCTATGGATTGCCAGAAAGAATATGACAGCGAAAACCAGAGCTGTAATTTTATTGTGTTTTTTCCCCTTTTCCTTGACCCCTAGAGAATACACAAATAAAATCAATTAATGGGCCTTGAAGAAGAATCACTTTAAACTGTTCAATTAAACCCCGCAATGCAGAGAAGAGAAGGGAGAAAAAAAAAAAACAATAAATACGTCTTAAAAAATGGACTTGTCAGAGGCGCCAGGGTCCCGACATGCACCATTACTGACGGATCGAATCGCACTTCCATTAACACCATAATCTTATAGACTCCACAGGCTGTAAAAAAGGGATTTACTTTAATCAGGTTTGGTTAGGACTGAATTTGAAAAGTGCTACAAGTGAAATAAAACATGACCTGCACCTCTTTGATTTTTCTCCAGCATTGGTTCCGTAGTATGTAATTTGCTGTCCACCCATGGGTCATATTTAATGACTGATCTGCTGGTACATTTCTTTCTGTTTTAGCAGTGGAAGTCATTAATACAAGCCTGCAATATTCCCTCTTAACTATTTCCTTTCACCTAATGATTTGATTGAACAATCATCACCACCTCCAAAATAGTTCCCTGGATCTTCTTTTAGGCAGGTACCTCCTCCAGGTCTTTCCAATGTTTCCAAAGCATTTTCAAAAGTTTGTCTTAAAATAAGAATGCCATGATTCCGGGTCAAGGCTGGTGGAATTCAAACAACTTTCTTTTTTTTTCCCAAACAACTTTCCTTATTGGAGCTGTTCTCAGTGTCTTTACCATGCTAATGTGCTCTCCAGAGGGTCCTGGCTGCTGTTGACAACACTTATGCGTCTAAAGGACATTTTTAGATCTTCTCATGAGACTTACGTTTTGCACAAAACAGTATGAGAAACACTGACTTCGGCAGCTTTTATTTATCTCACTCAGTAAATTCCCTACAATAATTTGATTGTTGCCTTTTTGGTAATAAGTGCTCACCCAGAGGGTGGCTAGAGCGACTCTGGCAGGCCAGGTGAGATGAATGGCCATTAAAGACACTTGGAAGTCTATAAATCTACAAGGTGTCAGAATAATCCTTTCTCACTGCTTTTTGCTTCATACTATGGCTTTCCCAATTTATCAAAAGACACCAGTTCAATATCGAGTTGGATTTCTCTTCCCTTTTTCAAAGAGAAGGAGTGCAAGAAGACAGGCAGTGTAATGTCAAGAACCAGTCGTTTTCCTGATATTTACCTCCAGTGCACATGTTTTTTTTTCAATATTAAGATGAACTATGTTTTGTTCAGTATAGATTTTTAATTTGAAAGAATAATAAAGGCCATTGAACGATAACTGTTTTACTGGGCCACACAATGCTATATGGACTTGAACGTTCGGGACTGAGAACTGATTCCACCAAAGTAGGGCTGTGATTTAGCATCTTCTATTTTTTCTTTGCTTGTTGGTTTAATATTTTAATTTAATTATTTAATACTTTGTCTAATACCTTTGCATGTAATATAAAGAAATACTGGTTTCTCAATACGGACAAATGGGATCTCCTATTCTTAATGTGAACCCTGACCCGATGTATAACTGTACTTTATATGCACACCTATTACATATTTGTCCCAGTACTTGATTAAGACTGTATTTCCAAACTGGAAGTCAAATTTCTTTGTTATCCTGATGTTCTTATCAGCTAAGAAACCCAAAAGAACAAGAGAGAAATGGGTGAATGTTTAGCTCTGTCTTGGAAAACTCAGCTATATTAGGAGTAAAGTAGAAAATTCTAGATTAGCTACCAGGTGCCCTAATAGGTAGGATTATCTGTGTCCAAAGTTCAAAGGACCAAAGTGTATTTCAGAGGAGAAGTGACTAAAACTGGATTAGATGAAAGAAAAAAAAAAAAAGAAAGAAAGAAAATTAAGAAGGAAGGAAAGACTAAATAAGTAATACTGGCAGGATGATGGAGAGGAAGGAGAGAGAAATAAATCAGGTATATAAAGCATGAGAAAGCAGGTTGATTGGTAATTGGAAGACCAGGGGAAGCATTGCAGAAGATAAGCAAATATGATAATACTGGCATAATAAAGGCCCTCAAGTTAAAGGATCTAATGGAAGAGTTGGTCATGGAATTGCAAGGTTAATTCCAGAAGCATTGTTAAAAGCCCCCAAAAGCATAAAATTCACTTTAAAGGAGCTCCAATTTTAAAAGCTCCCTAGAGGCATGTAATAGAAAAGGGCTTTTAAATGCTATTTCTATTTTTTTCCCCTGTTTTCCTTAGGGGTTGTCTCAGAGGGATGATTTATTGTCTATTATATTTAAAGTGACAGAGCCAATTTTGAAGACTTGCTGCAGTTGTGCTATCATCAGGGTACATGTGATTGCAGAATGTACCCTGTACATGCCAGTCAGCACTTGGCTTCTGTTTGGCTTTGGGCAGCAAGACTGACAGAAAAGGAAAGAGAGGCACATGGGCCCCTGGACTTGTGAGTAGAAGTCCTGTGTACATACAAAGAGACTAGTTAATAGAGTAAAATTTTTTTCATTATCAACATAAATAAAAGATGAAAGAAATTAAATAGAAAAAATGTTATTTATCAGAGCATTGCAATGAGAATATAGGTACCATAGTAAATAATGGGCTCAAATAGATTGAGGCAAGGGGAAACTTTTCAAGGCAAAAATGAAGAGGACTACATCAGATATTTTGAAACAGTAATTCTAGGACACAATGATAAATAATAAGAGTGACTTTAGTCCAAAGTTGAACAGAGAGATACTGTGCAGAGATACTTGTGGAAGGACTCTTTGTATGAAATTGTGGAGGTCCCTGGGCAAGTTCATGGTTCTGGCAGCCTTTGTGATAGTTACTGTAAAGCAATCACACATAAGAAACCTTCCTTCATAACCCCCTACATTATTCACTTTTCTTCTGGTAGTGTTGACACAAGTGACTCCATTTTGATTCTGACAACATTCACATTTATTTTAAATCAGCAAGGAAGGTTGCTTTTTTGGTGGAAAGGTAAATAAACATAGCTCCTTCATAAAAGAGACCCAGAATCTTATACCCTTCAAGCCAATATGAGAGATCTCACTTATAGTATATGCACTGTGTCCCGGGCACTAGTCTACCACTTTGAATTGGTAGGATGTAGGAAGAGGAGGAAGAGCAAAGGGAGAAGAAAAAGAAGGAAGTTAAAAAAAAAATTCATTGACCCATGGTATTCCCAAATAGTTTAAATCTAAAAACCTGAGTTCAAGTTCAGATTCCACACATAAAAGCTGTGAGTGAACTTGAGTAATTCAAATCCTGTGACAAAGAAAAGACGAACACACAATCCACTCTCCTTAGAGTGCTGTAAGAATCAATTCTACATAAAATAATGTGTGCAAATGCTTTAAAATCTCTAGGATAAACATGCTTAACTCCAATTCTCAAATTTGCTCTCAATTATTTCTTCTTTTTAGTGCTTTGTGGGATTGTGGCCATTTTGGTCAATATTCATTATATTAGAACCCTGAATCATTCTAAATGCACTGACCTAAGGATTACAGTAATGTGGAATAGTACATTCCATTGCCTAAACATGCTCTCTAGTAAAAACAGCAAAATTACAATAATATAAAAATTCTTTAGTTTTCACCTCTTTCATATTAGTTTTTACTCAATATTATTTTTCTTAATATTTTCCCAATTAATGTAATATAATTGTGCAAAATCAGAGAACACATGAAAATAAAAATAAAAAACAAAGTAATTTTATTACCAAGATTTAAACAACGTAAACATTTTGATGTATTTTTTCAGTCTTTTAAATTGTTGTTTGAAACTAATCTTTCCAATGATTGATCTATTTTGATATAAAAACAAAATTTATCATAACTATGATTATGCTAACAATTTTATATGCACTTATAATCTTCACAAAACCAATAGAATATATATTAATGTCTCTATTTTACAGATGAGAATACTGAGGTTTAGGGAGGCTAAGACATTTTACCTAGGTCATATAGTAATAAAACATAATCCATGCCCAACAGAAGCTGTAAAACATGTGAATCCTATTTACTTCCATAACTTGTTAAAATACATTTGCTCTTCAACTTTGGTTTTTGCCTCTTGTCTGGACTACAGCACTGAATGCCTTACTAGTCTCCCCACTGTCAGTCTTTTCTACCAAATCTATTCTCCCCACCATAACCAGAGTGAACTAGAACTCGAATCTAGGGTACATTCTCAAACGCTAGACACTTTTGCTTCCTAATTCCTAGAAGTATAATTGCTGAATAAAATCATAGCATTATCATTTCTACCATAGGCAATGAAGAAAAAAGAGGAAGAGGAGAAATCTTCTGTGATTTTTTTTTTTTTTTTTTTTTTTAAATTGGACCTGTGACATAGTTAGGCTTTTCTGAAAGTCAAAGGGGGGGAAAAAAACAACAACTTTTAATCCACCATTTAAAAAAGATATGGAATTTTTTCATGCAATTTATTCAAATTATGTAGGTTTTTCTTACCACCCGTTTGCCATTGATTGTGCTTGTGTATGGACAGGCCAAGTAGACACATGAAGGTGGACATCTTTGTTACATATAAAGAAAATATTTGGGTTTCTTGTATTCATTTTTTTTTCTTTTTTACTTTTCTCTTTTCCCCCATATTTTTATTGGTGCATTATAGTTATACATAATGATGGGATTTGTTACACATTCAAAATGCTCACAATATAACAATATAAAATTGGCCAATATCATTCTGCATTATTTCCCTTTCCCTCCTCTCCTCCCAAGAAAACATTTCTGTTAAAATTCCCATGTTGCTGGGCACCTTGGTATACATAATCCCATGTTCCTCAGGAGGCTAAGGCAGGCGGATCCCAAGTTCAAAGCCAGCCTCAGCAACTTAGAGAGGCCCTGAGAAACTCAGCAAGACCCTGTGTCTAAATAAAATAAAATATTTTTTTTTTCCACATTGTGGATGAGTGCAACATTCTTTGTCATATTTACCAGGAAATTAATAAATAGATGCTGAGCATTCAATAGTGCTCATTATTGTTTATGTGTGTTTTAATATTTTGACTTTTACCACTTATTTTCATCTCATTAGATCACCCAGTTAAATTTTGTTCCTTTAAAATATACTTAACCATTTTTAGATAGCCTGTAATTTATACATATAATCAACTCTCACTTATGCATGAATCAATTATACAATTTAATAATTACATGGTTTGCCTTATGGCTTTCCTACTCTGGGTCATTCATTGACACCTCTACCTTAGAAACAGGAAGGAAAAAAAGGGAGGCCAGGCTGTCTTTACTCCAGGTTGTTAGATTTCAGCTTTTGCAAATGTTAAGTAATTGCTATAACTTAAGATGACTTAAATTTACTGTGCCATGTCTTCTTTCACCAGTAATGATAAAAACAACAGGATGAAAGTCAGTTTTTAGCATATAACTATTCCAGACAGCTTAATATGAAGTAAATAAATGCAATAGTGAAATAAAAAAACTGGTCTCTGTTGTCTAAGAAAAAATTTACTTATTTTTATCAATAGGGATTTTGCATGCACATTCATCTTAACTTGCGTATCTCTGCTTCAGTTTTTCTTAAATGTAAAAAATAACTGTTATAATATGTAATATTCATATAGCCCTGTGCTTCAGGAACTATTCTAAAATCTTCCTATATATTAATCATTCTAAAATCTTCCTGTATATAATCATTTGATAATCATAACTCTATAAGGTTATTATATATCATATATCCTCATTTTGTGGTTGAAGAACCTGTATCAGAGAAGAGACATAACCAAGGTCTTACAACGAGTAAGAGGCAGAGTCAGTATATGAACGACAGCAGCTCATCTTGAACCTCAGCTCTTCAACACCATTCTCACAACCCTGTCCCATGCAATATATTCATGGTCACCATAGAACATGCATGCTGCTTCTTACAGTTTGTTAATTCTCTAAAGACTGCCACTTACTATTTTTAGATCCTATTTCTGCAACTTATAAAATGCATAGAAGTTACATTCAACTCTATTCATGTTATATTTTCCCATTTTTTACAGTTCATTAAAAGACTCGTGTATGCCAAGACTTAACATGTGTCCTCTAGTATACAGTAATTAGTTATTGAACTTTTCCATGTGATAGAATCAAGGAGTTGCAGGATTAGAAGTGATCTTAGAGGTCAAATAGTCCAGATGTGTAAATCTTAATTGACACTTGAGTCTCTTTTATTGGATGAGTTTTTGAAACTTCTCTACTGTTGGAGAACTCACTATTTATTTAAAAAGTCATTCCATTAATTAAATATTTTTTTATTAGGGTCAAAGTCTGTCTTTGAAATTTCTACGCATTGATTTTATAGATAAGTCTAAATCTTTTCTTCATTAAAGAAAAAAACCCTTTAAATGGCCTGATTATTTTATCTCAGATATACCCTAGCTTGATCAATTCCTTCAATATTTCCTTAACTAACAATTTCCAAGTTTTCTTCATCATCTTAGATATTTGTTACTTGAACTAAACTTTGTCAACACTTAAAAATGGATGAAACTAGAATATATTTTATATCTATAGAATGACCATCATGGAATAAAGCAGCAACTCTTGTCATGGCACCGAACTTATGTGAAGTATAGGATAGTATGCATATTCTTGGCAGTGTGCACACATTGTAGAATCACAATGAGACTTGCAGTTGGTTACAATGACTAACTCAAATGTAACATTATAAAATTGCACTCCCCAATTGGTACTTACAGTGAAGTGGTAGACCAACGTGAAATCTGCATTTGTCTATGATGGATTTTCTTTAGTTGATTTGGTTTGAAATGACCTAGAGTTCATTTTATACTTTGCCTCTAAGATGTCTCAGCTTTTCTTCTTAAATTTTAGAAAATGTGTTGATAATCCTATCATATATCTGCATTTCCCCCAAGTCACCAGTAAAATTGTTGAATAAGATAGAGCTTATTATAGAGTATTTCCTAGGCTATTAGTCCTTCCTTCAGAGTGATATGAATTCATGTGTTAAAACTTTCTACAGTTCTTCTATTAAGGGCATACCCAATAGGATTGCATTTCAGCCTGTTTTTCTACTTCTAAATGAATGCAACCTTTGCTCTGCTAACTCATTATATCCTCAGCATTTGTTCAAATATCGGTTCTCTTCCTTTTTTAGGGTTTGTACAAGTTACAGGAATTAACCCTAAATCAATCTTTTCAGAATGGAAAACAGAAGTACTCCTATTCTATGGCATTTTAAGTCCATGACCACATCCTTATAATTGTAGCTGTTTCTTCATATAATGCTACTTTGAAATGAGTTTTTGCCTGCTATGATGATTGTTAAGCAATGATATGGAACTTTCATTTCTAAAACGGTGCATAATCATTTCTATTAGCTATTCTCTTAAATAGTCACATGAAGTACTTCAGTATCAAATTCATAAAAGACTTTGAGCTGTCATCACTGCAGTCAAAGCATTCCCTTGAGCAGTTTGCTCTATTTTGATTTCACATTTGTGAGAGCACAAAGTGCCCAAATGCCTCCATCAGCCTCCTTGAAAATGGGTAAGTGGCAATAGAAGAGAAAAAAAATCTTTGTGCAGAAAAGCAACAAACCACTGGCAGCCCTAGAACTTGGTTTGCAAATGTTTTTATTAGTGCCTTGTTGCGTGTGGGTTTTGTTCTTCCTGTGCCATTTTCCTCTAACTTTGGTGTTCTCCTGTCCCATTTCTAATCTCTATTTCAGAAAAGCTCTTCCAATGCATAAGTTGTACTCTTCAAGTTAAATATCACTTTTTTTTCCTGTTTTGGAGTTTGTGACATTTTATCAAAAGTGGTTTATTAATTGCACAAACTGGAGAAGTCAGAACCGAATTGGTTGCCAGGGGACTGAATTTTGCATGAACCTTAGATTCCCTTCATAATTCTCCAGAACTTATGTGTTGCTCATGGGAAGCAGACTCTGATGTCCGCTTACTTGAATTAGTATGTGAGCACTGAGGCTTGGCTCTCCCCTGACCCTCCTGGCAGGATCAGACACTGCCCTTGCTCTGCTTGACTCCCTTTAAGCTGAGCTCAATGGGCTGCTTTGCATGTTCTAAATGCTGTGTGATGCTTCCTCCTTTAATCAAGCTGAGCATCACTGCTTCCCCCAATCACCCTCTGCACTTAATTGACCAATAGAGCTAGACATATGGAGGATCGAATCACAAACCCAAATCAGCAGTTGTCAGAAGAGATTAATTCAAACAGGAGGCAGCAAAACACTTGTTTTTCCCCCCTCACTCTGTGCTCATTTTCGACAGTCTGATGAGAGAAATGATTATTAATATCTCCAGCTGTGCCCTCAGGCAGATGCCAGGAACTTCAATGAACTGCCTTCCACTTCCCTATCTCCCTTAAGTCTTTCTTCTGGAGATACCTTCTGGCCCTTTGGTTTACCAGGTGGCACTGGGGTGAGTCTGGCACATAAATGTCTGTGTGTCAAATCCAACCTCCAGAATCCTGTTGGGAAACTCTTCCCTATGAGCCATGCTGAGATCACTTTCCTTCTCTGACTCCCACTCAGAGCCAGAAGCAGAGAAGATGAGTGACTATACTCTTACTGTCTGAACTCTCTTGGGGACAGTTCTCAACCTTTCAGTTGATATGTAGTATGTATGCAGTTTGTTTATTTGCTCCTTATTTATTTATTAGCCCTATGCAAAAATAGAGAAACAACACAAAATGATTAATCCTGAGAATCATGTTAGGAAGAATGGAACCTAATATTTACTGAATAACTAATGGGTGTCAAATATTAGATTAATCTTTAGAAATTTAGAGTATAAGTCACTTGCTTGTTGCTCACTCCTTAAGAAAGCATTTTTTTTTTTTTTTTTTTTTCTGTGACATAAAAGCACAACTCAATCTGGCTTGAAGAAAAGAAAAAGAATCTGTTGACTCACATGTAAGAGAGAGGAGTCAAGCCTCTTTTCAGACACAGCTAGATCTAAAGGAGCACCAGGGCCCAGGTCCTCTCCATCTCTGACCCACCCACCACTTGCAGTGCCAGTATGCTTGCAGAATTCCATAATTATAACCTAGCCTTTGGCAACCCTAGTGGGAAAGAGAGGGAGAGCAGCTGTTTATCACTCCTAAAAAAGTTCTGGTCCTAACTCTTATCATCTAAAACTGTAAATTTTGAGGAGTGTTGGAATGAGCTCTTCTTTAAAGGTTTTGTAGAACTCGGCTGAGAACCCATCTGGTCCCGGACTTTTCTTTGATGGTAGGCTTTTGATGACCTCTTCTATTTCATTGCTTGAAATTGATTTATTTAAGTTGTGTATGTCCTCCTCGTTCAGTTTAGGTAATTCATATGTCTCTAGAAACTTGTTGATGTCTTGGAGGTTTTCTGTTCTGTTGGAATATAGATTTTCAAAATAGCTTCTAATTAAGTTTTGTATTTCACTTGTGTCTGTTGTGCTATTTCCTTGTTCATTCCGAATTTTAGTAATTTGAGTTTTCTCCTTCTTTCTCTTTGTTAGTGTGGCTAAGGGTTTATCAATTTTGTTTATTTTTTCAAAGAACCAACTATTTATTTTGTTTATTTTTCCGATTGTTTCTTTTGTTTCAATTTCGTTGATTTCAGCTCTGATTTTAACTATTTCCTGTCTTCTACTACTTTTGGTGTTGGTCTGCTCTTCTTTTTCTAGGGCTTTGAGCTGTAGTGTTAAGTCGTTTAATTGTTGATTTTTACTTCTTTTGTTGAATGCGCCCCATGAAATAAATCTTCCTCTAAGTACTGCTTTCATAGTGTTCCAGAGATTTTGATATGATTTGTCTTTGTTCTCATTTACTTTTAAGAATTTTTTTATTTTCCTCCTGATGTCTTCTGTTATCCACTGATCATATAATAGCGTATTATTTAATCACCAAGTATTGGAGAAGTTTCTGTTTTTTATTCTGTCATTTATTTCTAATTTCAATCCATTATGATCTGATAGAATACAAGGTAGTATCTCTATCTTCTTGTATTTGCTAACAGTAGCTTTGTGGCATAAAATATGGTCAAATTATGGCATTTGCAGGCAAATGGATGAAATTGGAGAATATCATGCTAAGTGAGATAAGCCAATCTCAAAAAACCAAAGGATGAATGATCTCGCTGATAAACGGATGATGACATATAATGGGGGGTGGGAGGGGTTAGTGTTAGGGTTAGGGTTAGGTTTAGGGTTAGAGTTAAGGAGAGTGGCAAGAATGGAGGAAGGAAGGACTGTATAGAGGGAAAAGAGGGGTGGGAGGGGTGGAGGGAAGGGAAAAATAACAGAATGAATCAAACAACATTACCCTATGTAAATTTATGATTACACAAATGGTATGCCTTTACTCCATGTACAGAGAAACATGTATCCCATTTGTTTACAATAAAAAATAAATAAATTTTTAAAAATTTAAAAAATAATAAATTTTTAAAAAACATTAAAAAAAACTGTAAATTTGATGTCTAGAAAATGCAGTTTAATTGTCTTAAGGCATGTTCATCTCTAGAATTTAGAAATGGATCACCAGAGCTCAAAACTATTTGACACCTTTAATTTGTAATCTTGGGCAAGTGACTTAATTTCTTTGCATCTCTATCTTAACACCCATGAAGGGAAGCAAGGATCTGTGAATTCCTCTACTATGCTATGTTGTGGGAAAATCACAGGAAAAATGTCTGAAACTCTGTTATGATTGTTTACTTCCCATTAGTAGGCAACATGGCATAGAAAATTGACCTAAATGTCCTTAATACACTGCTTAACTAACAAATATCTTATTTCTTTCTAGATTTAACAATAGAAAATTTTAGATTTAGAGAAATAACTTAAATTGTCAACATAAGCCTTGAAACATGCCTTTGTGTGTTTCCATAAGACCCTTATCTGGAAAAGGAATTCCTGTTTCATCACTGAGAACTGCAGACACTGTATATCACACCTCACTGTGAGAGCACCCTCAGCAATAGAGGGACTTGCCCTGCTGCTTGGGGCAGCAAAATGAAGATGGAACCTGACTGCAAAATTCCCCAGCCTGTGTCATAATTTTGTCATTCAGGAAAATAATGGCTTTGAAAATAGCTCATGGAAGAGATAATCTGTCGGATTGGACAGTCGTTATCCAATTATCAAGGCTCTATCAGTTGGGTTTCTAATGTGAGCTGGATAAGGGCAAGATAGCAGAAGACACAATAGCATATAAGCAGAGCAAACTGTGAAGAAAGAGTAGGCGAGGTAAAGACATCAAGTTGGTAGGAAGGAAATAGAAGGACATCCTGAGTAGAAGAATCTCAGGAAAAGAGTGTGGGGCTGGCCCAGCTTGGCGAGAAGAACTATAGTGGGGGATGAGTTGGGTGTCTCAAATGGTTTCCCTTAGAGATCATCTTGTTATAGTTGAACACTTTCTTTTTATTAGATAGCCAAGAAGAAACAGAGTCCTGTGCTGGGCATGGTGGTGAAAGACGACTAGGCAATAATTGTGATTCAGTCACCAAGTGCTTGGAGTGAGTGTAATTACTACTTCAATAGCAGTTAAACTATATCATGAAGTGGGATGCAGAGACCATATGGCATATCTCTCTTTCTCCAAATTTGATTTATATCACTTCCATCTCTCACTAACAGCCAACATGCAATAATAATAGAAGTGACATCTTTAAATAAGAGGGATTTTATTAGTTGCCTTTGAAAACAATTCTGTCCTCAATTTTTTTCACCATACCACGTAGACCTTAGCTTCAAATTATACAAATTTCAGGTGAGAAGTAGTCATAGTGTAAACTTTTCTTGCCCCTTCATCTCTGTGCTAGCATATGAGCAAGAGAAATTATTTATTAGTGAAAAGATCCTGAATGCCGATCAATGGGTATCTTCTTCCACATTGCCTCTCCCCTGCTTGTTTTCTGCATGTCTATTACCATAATTGGTGTTCAAAATCAGACCCCTAATCACACCTGTGTTCTTTAGCATCTTATTTCCGACTTAGAACATGTCAATGTTATAATGGTGTTTTTCAATGTGTGGTCCAGCAGCCATCAGCATCCAAGTATCAAGTTTCTAATTGAAAATGCAAATTCCATGACCATTGGTGTCAGAAAAATTGAAAGCCCAAGAATATGAATTTTTAAGCTCTGTAAGTGACATTTATAAACACAGCATCTTTTCATGTATAACAACCACTGAGAGCCATTAGTTCAGAGCATAACTACCCAAAATAAGTATAATAAGTCATAAATATAATTTAAAATTTTCTAATAAGCAAATTAAGACAAACGGAAATGGTGAAGTTGATTTCAATGATATTTTATTTAATGCAATAAATCAAAATATGATTTTAACATGTACTGATATACAATATTTAGGTATTTTATATCCTTTTTACATTGTAAGTATTTTGTACTCATGACGCTTCAGTTTGGAGCAGCCACATTTCAAGTGTTCAATAAACGCATGTGATTAGTGGTTATTATTGGGCAGGGGAGGTTTGGAGACACAAGGGACTTTGTTTTTAACATAAACTATTGTAAAGTCAGATTTTTATCATTCAATGTGGCTTTTATTTATCATAAAATTTACAATATTTCCAATTTGTGAACTGACTGAAATGAATGGTCACAAAAATTTCAAATTCTGTTAGTTATTATCTATAAAATTCCAATTAGTAGCTTTTGATTACATAACAAATGAGATCATTAGTTTAAACTTTTTTTTTTCTCATCTAGGGAATATTTTAGTTCTCTTTCATTCAGAGGATGATTTATTCTGAGAAAACTTATAACAAAGACAAATGTTCTTTCATTGACTTTAGCAAAGCCATAAGAAATGAGCTTTTTTGGGTAATAATAATAGTAACAAAATTTATTAAGCACATGGTTTGTACCAGGTGCCATGTGATACTCTATAAAATGTGCATAATTTATTTCTCATCACTTCATCAAATTCATATACTTATAACCTCATCTCAAAAACTAAGAAGTGGAAACTCAGAGAGGTTAAATAACTTATCAAAGGTCCTATCATTAAGCTTCTTTCTATCCTGTACTGCACTAAAATTGCACACTTTTGAGACAGTAAGAATTCCCAGAGTTTTCAAAGTGGTTTTAGAAGTAAAACTAGGTTGTTTTGTTATATTGTGGTTTGTGTTTTGCTAGGACTTTTGCTGGGAAGCTCTCTCAATTGGAAAATATTTTAAGAAAAGCAATTCCATACATATGTACACGCATGCACACTGTAAAGTGTCTCCATGACTGTGTGAATTCCCATATTCATATCTAAGGTGATGGCAAAGAAGCAGCTCTCCTCATCTTCCTTGGTTCCTTTCTCTTTGACCATTGATTCTCTTGATTGACTTTCTTAGTCTTACCTTTTGCATAGTGAACTGTGAAGCCTGAGCAATCTGAAAAACATTATGCTTTTTATCCCTACTGCCTTTTAGTGTCATGTAAATGGAGATAAATGAAATCCTAACAAAAGCACAGACCCAGTCTGAGAGTCAGACTGCATCCTATGGGGAAGACGGGGCCATGAGCACATGCTCGTGGAAAGACCGAGAATGAAGGTAGAGGAGTGGGCAACAGCTGTCTGGTAGAGCTGCACAGGTATAGGGGGTACTCATTAGGTTCCCATAGGCTCTGTCATTAAGCCTGTGGCAGATGTTCTCGAATGCGACTAGCACAGTCGCAGGGGAGGCAGTAAACTCGGCTTAACGTGTGGAGCACTGATGTGGCACCACTGGGCAGAACGCTGGCGAGTTGCCTCTCCTTGCCAGAGCGGCAGCTGCTCCTGCCTCCTTAGTTCCTGGAGTCTCTGTCGAATTTGTCTTTGGAAGGCTCATCATATCTCAGAGGCTCAATTCTGCTCCTCTGTAACTGGACGTGAGTTGTTAAAAAAAGAAAATCCCACATAAACAGAGGCAACATAAACAGAACCCTTTGTGCTCAGGGGCTGCAATATAGTCCCACACCCAGAGTCCTGAGAGAGCGTGCCTAACATCAAGCAGATCCAGAGAATCTTAAGAAATGTTCAGATGAGGGACATTTGCATAAGGCTCATGGCATAAGAACTAGAGTAATATTGAAATTTACATTTGAGACCCTGGAATTTTCACAACTACACCACATAGAAGGATAGATCAAAATCCATTTGTTTTTCTACAAGCAGCAAAAAGGCTATTTGACCCTAGATGTGCCCTAAACATACATTGCTCTTATTTTTTCCTTTCAAAAAATTCTACATCATTAATTCCACACCCTAGCAATATTGATTCTTGTATTTCTGTTCATAGAGATAATAAATATTTGTAAGGCAGCCTCGTGGCCCTTGAACAATAATTAGGTGACTGCCAATTTGGCTCAGTTATGGATTAATAAAAAGAAGGAATTTGGTATCACTGAACTAGAAATCACTCAAACTTTTCTGCATTGTTTTGTGTCTGTCTATCCAAGTCTTGGTCTCCAGGCTTTAGTGACATCTTCAAGCATGAGATGAGATGGGAAAACTCTTAATTATTGATGTTTCTTATTCAAGAACAACCCTTCTGCATGTCTAAAGACCTCTGAGATTTTCTCCCTGCTTATTTTCTTTTAGGATTCCAAACCACGTGATAGCTAGGAAAATCTTGATTGTCAATTACTGACATTTGAAAGAATATATACTAAGGTCTTTGGGAGATAGATTTTTAACTTTTTCCAAAATATCTTAGAAGTAGGATACCTTAGGGAAATTTATCAAGGTTCTAGCTCTAACTTTCAACTTCAATAGTCCAAATGTCAATCTTAGCAAGTGTCTAGAGTTGATTGGATTCAGAAGACTGATTAATAAATAAGAAAACAGGGCTGGGGAGATAGCTCAGTCGGTAGAGTGCTTGCCTTGCAAGCACAAGGCCCTGGGTTCGAGCCCAAGCACCGCAAATAAATAAATAAATAAATAAGAAAACAAACAGAAGATTGAAGTATAATTCAAAATTCCCAAATTATCTACTCGATATCAGATATGGAAATCAACCTGCAAAGTCCTCTAGGTCAATCCATATGGAACAAGGAGTTGCTTAATACTCATGAACTTAAAGGTAACTAACTAGTTCTATGAGCCACATACTTATCACTGTGTCTGCTATATCATTAATACATATGTATTAATGTGTCTGATGTATAATTAGAAACATAGTAAGACCTAATAACTATAGACCAAACACATCTAATTGTTTGGCACATATTAACCCAATTATTTTCACAATAAACTTAGTGGTACATTCTATTATACTCATTTACAGAAAATAAAACTGAATCACAGAGATAAAAATATTTTGACTAAGGTGAAGAAATATGTTCTGTTTAGAATCCAGGTAATCTGGTTGCGGATCTTAATTTTTAAACAACCTGTTAAAATGTGTATATACCTGTCATGAGAATTGGGCAAGTTCCCAGAACAGGGACTATGTTCCCTACCAAATTCTGGTCCTGTGGTTTCCCTTTTCTACAGCCCAAGCTAATCTTTTTCACTTTGTTCAGCATTTCTCTGGACAGGATACACAATAATTGCTTGGAGTCCAGCTTATTAAATTTCAATCAAACTGCTGCATTGCTTTCCCTGGTTCACCTTGATGGAAGCTATATAGAATTCTCAAAACTCTTTGTTCACATGTTTATAAATATCATGACCTGGTTTCTTGCAAGAGGTAGCTGGTGCACACATTATCTCTGCATCAAACTAGTTTCATTCTTAGTAGCCAACATCATTTCCTAGTCCTCAGCAGATTTTGCACAACTTACCCCTAGGTACCACACACATCTGTGAAATTCATCTTAGAATTCCTTCGTATTCTCACCCTGTACAACCTGTTAGGGATTAACTTCTCCCACAAGTACTCAAACCCTAAAGTTGACTACAGTACAGGCAAAACTTTATAACTCCCAGAGAATTTAGTAGGAAAAAATCTGACTGATAGAGACTCCAGCCCGCAGTGTGAGATGCAAACTCAAATTTACTGTCTAGTGACTTGTTTGCAAATAAAATAAGATGTTGAAATCCTGATTGGGGTCTTCCTTGGTGTATTGGTGCTGTTTGGGAATACCAAGAACAGAATCTTTCCTTAGTTCTATTTGATTTCATATACTTTAGAGCAGCTGTCCTTTCAAGTGTCCTAGATTTAATTTCTAAAGCAGATAGTTTATCCTTGTCCACTCACCTCTACTCTGAGCATCTTGCAAATTGCTTCTTGTATCTGGGGTGGGTTCTCCTTTTAAATCAATAAAAATGTCATATAATCAAAAGCTTCTCGGAATATAGAGGGAATAAGAAGTAACCAAATCATTAATAAAAGGGCAGTGTTGTGTCTGTATGTGTGTGTATGTTTTACTTTTGACAAATATAATTAAAATCAGTTTATATGAATATAGTTTTTAACTTTAAATGTACCTACTAGAAGAAAAGTCCTATCCCATGATTACTCCATGACACCAACATTCTCTGTGTTAATTTATCCTATCACTACAAATAGAAAAACAGCCATATTTTCATGGAACTAGCAGAATTTTCTTTTCAGTGGCCAAAGTTTGATCTGCAAACATCAGCTGAAATTTGGAGCATGACTTCTTCAAAACCACTATAAGAGTCAGTGAGGTCAGCAGTCTCCGTGGAGAATCAGAAGAAACCTATTTGTCATTAGAGATGTAAAATCAAAACCCTAAGCTGGCAATATGTTTGTCCATAGTCTCAAAACAGTTCTATTTTTAATGTAGTAAGCCTGTAATTTCTGCTTTACGTGGATCCCATATCACTGCTACTATTTGTAATGCATTTTTATGCATTTAAAATTGTCATATTTGCTTTCGCAGGTAATCAACACTGTGTTTTCCCCTGGATTTGCACAGTTCAATATGGTCATCATATGTGACCCTTAAAATTTACACTAATTAAAATTAAAACCTAAAGCTTCAGTTCCTGAGTTACAGTAACCATATTTCAAGTACTCAGTAGTCACATGTGACTAATTGCTACAGAACTGGAATCAATGCAATTTTAGATGCTGCTTCTTTTCTCTGGTGCTGCAACTTTCTCCATTATCCCTCTTGCAAATCTTTTTTCTAGCTCTGCTTCAAGAGGCAGATAAGAAACACATTAAGCCATAAAACAGTACGTTCCTCAGTTGGATATAAAAATTAAAACTAAAGATTCTCCCTTAAAGAAATATTTGACTTCCTTTAAATTTTACCCATTCATCCCACTAAACAGAAAAGAATCCAGTACAATCAATTGAATCAAATTGTTGGGTTCTTACTGAAGCAACTATATCAACCTTCCTTGACCCATGTGTTCTAGGTTTTCAGTTGTTGGAGAGGTGAAGGAGAAAAATCAAGTACAATATCAGTCCATTTTTGACCTTACTTACAGCTATTCAAACAACCCCACACAAACTCTCTTTAGTGAAGTTTGCAGTTCATGTCATATGTTGTAATCTGCAAAATGCCATTTTACTACTGATAACTCACCCCTACTTTGAATGATGGATGCATAACACCAGCACCTGGGTCTGATTTTCTCATCTTTCCAAACAGGCAAATGGGCAATGAAATAGTTATGTGCCTACACAGTGCTGGGGTCAGAACAGTGCTTTCCAGAAAATGGGTCATAGCCCATCAATGGTGTATGAGCTGCATTAATCCTTTAAATTAGAACAGGACAGGTTGGATGGAATAGAAAATATCAGAGTGCACCTCCCATAATGAAATACTCTGTGTTTATTTAGATACTTAAGTAATGACACAGGTATAATTTTTCTTCTGAAGGTTGTAGTCAAGAAAGTCTAAAAACTCCTATTAGGAACATGCTTCTTCATGTCCATAAGATACAGATTTAGACTAGGTACATTTTGATAGAAGATTTAACTGGAAAATCCTTAGAAATTCAATCTGAATTTGATGCCAGGGGAAGTTCATCTTGGTGAACAAATCAGGCAAGAGAACAAATATAGAAGCAAAGCTTTTTATTAAATGTTTTTATTAGTACATTATAATTATATGTAATATTGTGATTCATTTTGACAAAATCATACATGCATGGAATATAATTTGCTCTGTTCTGTTTCCATTACTTTCTCTCCTCTAGCCCCTTCCTCCATCCCCCTTCCTCTACTATATTGGTCTTCTTTCTATTTATTTATTGTTTTTTTATTTGGTGCTTTATAGATACACATAAAGGTGAATTTCACTCTGGTATATTCATATATGTACATTGAATAATTAGGTCCCTTTCTGGGCTTCTCTTTGATAAGGGAGACATAGAACTGACAGGAGAGTGTCAGGCTGGTTCTAGAACAAAGAGAGTGAGCCAGTTCTGTTTATATGAAAAGCTTTTTGTGAGTGGGGCTAAAGTTTAGGAGTTGTCTTTAGGTACTTTCCACAGAAGTGCATTTCTCTTCCTATAAAGGCACTTTAACTCTGAGAAAGGTATGCCTGGACCAAAAAAAGACATGGTCAGCTGGTCATCCTGAAGCCAAATGGTAGTTTTTCTTATGGATGCCACATTCTGTATGAACGTCTCTGTCTTGTGGTAAGGATGAGTTGCTGTACGAAGAGAACCCACTGGTGGGAAATGGAGAAGAACACAATCCATGGCAAGTAACAGGTTATGGGCCTTGAGAATTTGCCATTTTGATGGCTCCTCAGCCATTTTTATTCTTTATGTTATCTGTACTCAATGTGGCAAGAGCATCCTGGCCCTAATGATGAGCCTGGTCTCTGAAACTGATAAGGTTGTTTAAGGGGGATGATTAAGGCACATACTAAGCTTTTAATACCTAACAAGCTATGAATTAAGGTGGGAGAACAGAAAAAAAATGTATACTGTATTTTAATGGCTGTCAGACCATGAGTTAAGTCCTGGGAGTGCATCTGCCCTTTGTCCCTAGGGCGGTAGAGACCACTATACTGTCTCAAATTCCTGTTCTTATCTCTCATCTTATTCTTGGCCCTGAACAGATGAGACTCCTTGTAAAAGTTAAATGCATTAGGTCATTTTATTTGCTGGATAACAGATGGTCACATCCCATTACGTCGTAATTTGGTCAGTATTTGGAAAGATGTTCAAATGAGTATGTAGTAATGCAAGTTGTCTCATCCTGTACATATTTATTTAGCCCCTACAACACATACTGCTTTTAGTCAAACCTGCAAGTGTCAAAGAATCATGCAGATCAGGGTAGGAAAATCAGTGTAAGTTCGATAGCACTTTATGTTGGTCTTAAAAATGTGGCTTGCATTTTGACAGACACAAAATCCATGTAGGGATAAGAATAGGAAGATACCTTCTGTTCTATTTTTAAAAAGATATTTATTTTACAGATATATTTGTGTGAATTTTGAAGACAATTAACATCACCTACTCTATATTTTAATCCCATGACTCAGATTATTAGAATTTACTACAGAATAGAACATTAAAACTGAGATGTTAAGTGACCTACACAAGATTATGTATCCAGTAAATTAACACAGAATATAGATCTTTTATTTCCAGATACATTCCATGTCTCAAAAAGTCTCCCTTCAGTGTGACTGGGAGAAACTTTTCCCAAGTATTCATAAATGTATTAAAACAGAACTAAGACATTTAATCATTATTGGTCAATTTTTAGAGAAAAGAAAAACAGGTCATAAATAATTCTTAAAAAAATATTTTCTAAGAATAAACTATAGGTCAACTGCAATTTTTACAAGCTTTTGTGATTTCACTAATTCAGCCAAAATTCACAAGTAATTGTAGCATTTCATTCTTCTTGCATTCAATTTTTTTTTTTTCCTTTATTACATAAAAACATTACTGCAAAGAGAGGCACGGTTTACTGAATTTCTCTTAGACCTGCCATCTGATACGTTTTTAGGCCTTGGGCATATGAGCTCCTAGTAATTTGCATGGTAATTAAACTCATTTAGACAATACACTGCTTAACAGGGGATGGGACAGCTTCTCACTAACACATCATTAAGCTACCTGTACTAAGGCCTTTCTAGATGACAAGGCCAAGTCCATATCACAATATTAAATATGTTGTACAGTTGTTAAACAAAAATGAAGAGTTTAGCCAAGTAGATAACATGGATGTTGGACTCCAGAATAAATGTTCTCTTTCAAACTGTCTTGTTCCTCTGTGTATTAAATTGTGCTTCACTTATTTTTCACCTGTACTCGCTCCATTTTTCAAGTATAAGTATTGAGAGCCAGTGAAAGTCAGACACTTTCAGTTGGAGGACTAAGATGAGTAAGACAGACCTGGCCTTCAGTGATGGTAGTCAGGGTATAAGGCGGTGGTGGAAGAACACAAACCTGAGGGAGCCACGGGCACTAGAGGAGACATGTCAGTAACGGGAGTTAGGAGACTGCCAATGAAGAAACTGTTAACATTAATAAACTTGTCAAGAAAAAATTTTTGGAAGTATATTTTACATTTTGTTTCATTTGCATTACATTATGCTGACTTCTAATCAAGTGCCAAACATTATTATCCAAAGCTTATTATCCCACCTAATTCTTAAAATACTCCTATTGGAGCAATGTTCTCTCTCTCCCCCTTCTCTCTTCCATTTTATGCATAGGGAAACAGAAACACAGACAGTTAAATGTTTTGTTCAAGGTTACTCAACTTCAAGTGGTAGAACCTGGATTTGAACTCAGTCTGGGTTGGACACATTGTTAATCACTATGTTAATACAGCTTTGTTGACCTTGAAAGATCAAAACTATTTTGACAGGTGAGGAGTGAAGGCCACCGCAATTGAGATGATGTAGAATCAGGAATAAAAGCACAGAAATGCTTGGGTTTCGGTGGCTTGAAACTGCCATGTTCCTGGCACCTGGTGTGCAGGGCTTTTGACAGAATGTCAGGGAACAATTCTGCTAGGTGAAACCTTGAGAGTAGATGAAACTTCCCATGCAAAGATGCAGAAGGAGGGGCCAAGGACAAAGCCCTGAGGATAGCCGACATTTACCTGGCAGATGACAGTTGGTAAGGTGATAGATTAAAAATAAAAATCTATTTTTCATAGAATGATAATGGAAAATAATTAAAATATGGGTAATGAAACAAATACTACAAAGATCATGCCCATCAAACATTTAGTGAAGAGCTCCCCTTGGCGCCATGGTCTGCTATTACTCTACAAAAGTCACTCACGATCAATTGGTATAAGAAAAAGGTTAAAAATCTTGGTGCTGAAGAATTAAAATAACACCTACCCTATTCACCCCATCCAAATTGCACTTCCAAGATTTCAACATATGTTCTGCCCTGCACACAGAATCAACATCACAGTGATATGTGGAAATGGCAACATATTAGACAGATTGAAAATAAATATATAAAAAAAGTAAACAGGACTCCTAAGGGTACTACAATATGTATTCACTCCAGAAAGAAAGAAAAAAAATTAAACAAAACAAATAGTTCTTTAGTTTTGGATATTGTCTTAATTTGTTTTATTTGCAAGACTTCAGTCTCCAATATGCTTATGAGTACTGTGATTCACAAGGCTTACGCTGGCTTTGGTGGCACTTTCCAGATTTAGTGCCATGGATTCCTTTCTGAGGTAATAATACTACATGGATCTTTGTGGAACAAACTCTGGAAAATGTTGCTTTGCCAAATGGTTCATTCTTGTGCATATCTTGTGTTTCAGGTCTTTGTATTATGATAACAAGTACCCATGACGAAAGTCTGTACTTTATAGAGTTGCATTTCCTAATGTCTTTCAGTTTGAATTTCCCATTCTTTCTTTCTTCTAAATTTTTGCACGAATTTGTACCAGTCATGCTGCTTCTCTCCAATATTTTCTCCTGTTTTTTGTAAAAATCTCCTTGGTCATTAAGACAGTATCTTTAGCTTCTGAATAGAGATATTTGCTAACTGAATGAATAAACCAGAGTGTAAGAACCTTCCAGATAAGTAGCAGTACTAAAATTATCCTATGAATAAAGAAACAAAATAGTCCTGAGAGTCCTACTTTCTTGTTAACTACATGTAAACAGACTGACACAGGGACCCGTAAATCGAGAGTCAGAGAAGGACCCCAAGACGCCCCATTGTAAATTTACTTCATTTGTTCATACATTGCTATCCTATAATAACAGATGATTCAGAGATTTGTAACATATGTTGGGGTATCATGAGACATGACACGGGGCACCATCATAAGGAGTAGGATTGGGGCTCAGTGCCAGCAGAAAAAAAACTTTGGTTTACTGATAAAAGCTGAGAGACTCTGCAAGCTGCTTCTAAAAATTGATTAGATGATGAAGGAAACCCTGTGCCTTTTTCTCTGATAAGATACCAACCTAGTAAGAGCAATTGATTAGGTAGTGGTTGTCAGCACCGGCAGGTGCAAATTTAAGCACAGGTCCTATCCTGGAACAAACAGCTCCTGGGGGGCAAGGCAAATAACAATTTATTTCTAAAGGAGATGGCACAGATCAATCAGGTATACACATTAAGAAGCCTAGCAAATTTACTTTATTTTTACTTCAAATTGATATCCCATTTTTAGAAACACTTCAAGATATATAAACATTTAAATGCATCCTGTTTTTTTTTTTTTTTTTTTTTTTTTAATGAGTTTATGTCATTCAAGGGGAAGACATGTACTATGTGGTTTTTGAAGTTACAAAGAGGAAGCTTAGCTGTGATGTTGTGGTATTTAATTAGTCAACAGTGGCATGTAAAATCTTGACTCCAAGATCCTGTTGCTTTCATTAGGCTTGTAGGATTGGTTTGGCAAATAGAAAGAAAAGTGACAGAAACCTCACACTTTAAAAATGTGATTTTTTTAAAACTTATATGTACTTGAGTCACAAAAGGACCCAAGAAGTCATCAAATAGAGGGTCTTTAAGCTACTTAAAGAACATCAGTCAAGCTAAAGCAGCTCACACCGTCAGCTCCAGTTTGTACCACTCCACATAAACTCCTACCATATCCCCTCTCATATAGAAATTGCTAATATGTTTTTCTCTGTTACTCAGGCTGCTCTTAAATTCCTAATCTCAAGTGATCTTTCCTCCTCAGCCTTCCAAGTAGCTGCTACAGCAGGCATATACCACTACACTTGGCTTAGAAATTCCCTTTGAATGTCACTCAACATGGACTGTGTGGAACTTCACTGGATCTACACTCATAGAAATTCCCCAGGGCAGGATAATGATCCAAGACAGAATTATCTGTCTCCCCTTACTCTATCATTTCTAATTCCCTCCAATTGCCAATACTTATTCTTGCTCATTTTCTCTACAAATCTACTTTAGAATCTTTCATTCACAGTCTTATCTCCCTTTGCTGCCAAAAGTCATTATCCAAAACATGTTTTTCCTTTTCTGTGTCACTGTATTTTCCAGTCGGGAAGTGATAAACTCAGTTGATTTTCCTTAAATGACTTAGATGATTTTCCTTAATAAAAACACCAAACCAGGTGCAGTGACACATGCATATAATCCTAGCTGCTTGAGAGGCTGAGGCAGGAGAGTCAGAAGTTTGAGACTAACTTGGGCAACTTAGTGAGATCCTATCTCAAAATAAAATTTAAAAAGGACTGGGGGCACAGCTCAGTAGTAGAGCTCTCGCCTAGCAAGTGCAAGGCCCTGGGATTAACCTTTAGTACTGAAAAAGAGAAAGAAAGAAAGAAAAAAAGAGATTAGTACATCTTGAACTATATTTTGCAACTTCATTAGCCCAGCATGAACCCAATAGTGTGGACTCTAATTTGTACAGAAGGCAACATATACAACATTGGCATAATACTGGCAGAGTCTGTACATGACTGGCAAATCATTCATTTCTATTAGAGATACTTCTGACCTGTTTCTGTCCCCTGGGTTAGTAATTTGCTAATGGGAATATGTGGAATGTAATGCTAACTTTCTACGCTTCTAATTAGGGGATCCTTTTGGGAAATGATTGTGTTTTCTAAGTCAGGGAGGTGTATAAGACAAGGGCTTGTTGTAGGGAGAGGGTTGTAGAGTTTGGGAAGATGCTGGTGGACTCTGGCTATAGAATAAGCTGATAACCTTTCCTTCATTCAAATAAAATCTCCTTCATAGTGAGGGAGGATATTGTAATACAAAACCGGTACTTCTTCGCCCTTTCAGGTGCAGCCATTTCTCCCTGCCTCCCAACCACTTGTCAATCTGTGCTCCACCCCGCTTACATTATAGGAATTTCTGGCCTACACTACAGCCATTTCCTGTTTCCCACATTATGTCCTAACATGCTAGCTAGCTATTGGTTCATCAGTCAGCTTGCAAGTATTCTCCTCTGCTATTGGTTCCTTCCAGCCCCGGGATTCCAATATTTGGGAGAAGTGACCACGCCATCTTTCTCTTTTTCTTTTCTTTCACCCCTGAGCGGAAGCTCTAGTCGTCAGCATAATAAAGTCTCTTGCGTGAGGCCCTGTGTCCGCCATGGATTTTTCTGGGAGCTATTGCTGAGCCGCAACTGAGACAGGCGTCTGCAGCGGCAGTTCCGCTGGGCAGGCTGGAACTGCCTCGGTCCGAGCTGAGCTGCATTTTTCCTTACAGATATGAAGAAAGAAGAAGAGGAAAAAGAGACCAGAGACCAAGAAGAAGGAAAGGGGAAAAGGAAGGAAGGAGAAGAGGAGAAGAAAGAAGTAGAAAGAGAAGGGGAAGAGGTAGCAGAAGAGAAAAAGAGGAAGAAGGAGAATGGGAGGGGGAGGAAAAAAGGAAATGAAAAAGAGAGGAGGAGGAATGGAGGAGGGGAGAAAGAGGAAAGAGAATTTAGAGAAGGAGAGGAAAACCAGCTAGTGGTTCTACAGAAATAACGCGAGAGAAGGAGAAAGAGACGGGACCCTGACTAAGTATTTACCTTTGCTTCCCTGAACCTTGAAGATTTACATGACATTTCCAGGATGGTGTCTCTAGGTTCTTTCCAGATTGTTGGACCGCAGTGATCCAAGCTGCAGACATCATCAGCTGCTCTTTCTGTTTCATAGCAGTTCCAGTGCAGCCTCTGTCTCCTGACAGTCACAGAAATCCTTGCAGAAAAGGAGAAAGAAATGCAAAAAAGGAAAGGAGAGAAACCTAGCAAGCACTGAAGTGGGGGTGGGGTGTGAGGAAGACAGGACAGATCTCTTCCCACCCCGTAACAGATTCTTCCCCAGTCCATGAGGAAGCTCCACTTCTCTCACTCGCCCACCTAGCAGTTGCAATGTTCTGTTCTGTTGTTGACATCCTGATAAAAGGGAAGGAAGCTAATGCTGTTTGAGCACCTACTATATGCCAGATGCTTCTCAACTCATTGCCATTTAATTCTCACTATGTTGTCCGTAAGAATAATTTGCATATCAATTTTCAAAAAAGAAGGTTTTCAGAATTTGTTACTTTTCCAGTTTTTCACACAAATATGGCACATATCAGAGACTGGATCCAGGTTATTATGACTCCAAAGTGCCTACTCTTAACAAGATGTCAAATTTGCAAACTGGTTATGCTTCAATTGTGGAGTTTGATTCATTCTAATTACAACTACAGGAAGGCAGACTTTTGCTGCTGTTTTTTCCCTGTCCAGGTGCAGATAGAGCCAAATACTTCCATAGGACTAGTATTTTAGCAGGGGAAAGGAAAATTTCACTCTTTTGAATTCTCTTTCCAGACTAAATTCTGAAGAATTTTAAAAATATTTTTAATGTAAGTAGTATGTATATATTAAACAAATAACAGAAAATGCAGATGAGCAAAAAAAGGAATCCCTCCCCATATTGGCTCTGAATTTATCAACCAGACATAACTAGGATGGTTGGGTGTGGTGGCACAGGCCTGTAATCCCAGCAGCTCAGGAGGCTGAGGCAGGAGGATGGCAAGTTCAAAACCAGCTTCAGCAATTTAGTGAGGCCCTAAGCAACTCAGTGAGACCCTGTCTCTAAATAAAATACAAAAAGGGCTGGGGATGTGGCTCAGTGGTTAAGCACCCCTGGGTTCAATCCTCAGTACCAAAAAAAAAGAAGGAAAGAAAAGAAGAAAGAACTGGGATGAAAATGAAAAATGATAGTATGTATTCTTTTATGTTTTATGCATATTCAAAAGCTATAGTAAATTGCCATATACATAATTTTACCAATGGGTCTTCTCGCTTAAAATTGTGTTTTTTAACATAACTGCATGTGAAGAGACATATATTTATAGCATTTCTTTATAATGGCTACAGGATATTCTAAGTATTTCTATTACATTTACTTGATCATATTCCTATTAGTTGACATTTAGATTGGCTTTTTCCTGATATTATAAACAAAAATCTAGTAAACATCTACACAACCCATTCATCGTGAATATTATTGATGGATTCCTTATTACAAATTCTTAGACATAGAAATTGCTCTATTAAAATGTTGCACTTTGTTTTTTTTTTTTTTTTTTATTTGTGATAAATATTGCCACATCTTCCCCAGAAAGTTTGTATCAGCTTACAGTTCTGGCAAAATCTTTACCAAGGTGCTTTTATCTTTATGAATTTAATGGGCAAAATTGTCATCTTATGTAATTTATATTTTTTGCTATTAACTTGCTTTAGTAGCATATAGCTTCCTTATAAATGGTGTGTTCATGCAACTGTTTCTCCCATTTTGTTATTTACATTCAATTTTATGGAAGGTAATACATTTACGTTTCTTTTTCATTTTTCCTAAACCTTGTTTTCTGAACTTGGTGTCATCTGAGGAAAATCTTTCTCATCTCAGGATTATGCAACTATTCAAATAGGTATACTTACTGGTGGATCCCTGTAAAGAAATCTTGGCAAATCCTGCACTCCAAATTTTAGTCTCGATTTTTTTTTCCCTACTTTCACAGTGACTCTTAAAAAGCTGATTATCAGGAGGAGGACATTGATGACACCACACAATCATCTATTGAGGAATTCACAGAGCATAGAGGAGAATACAAATGTGTCTTCCTTCAGTGACTTTTAGCTTAACAGCCTCATGGAAATAATAGAAATAAGGAGGCCCTGTGTTTTTCACCTACAGTACTTGCTCAAAGGATGAAACTCCCTCTCAGCCCCAGGAGCTTCCACCTCTGGGCTGTTTCTTAGTCCCTGGGGAGCTGCTTGCTAGCACAGTCCCACAGTCCTGCACTAGGGGGCCTCCCAAACCCCTGCTGAGGCCTGTCTTTGGTGGATTATCAAGTCTCACAGCGGGAGCCTTGTGATTGCTCCTCTGCCACAGCCTTACGGAAAAGCAAGGTTTGAGCAATCTGTAGGTGTAGGATTGATAGTTCGGAGGAAGGGAATGTTTGCATCCATCCTTGATTTCAGATGAGGATGAATCACCCTCCTGTGTGCACTAGGTTGAAAGAAAGTTTCATCCCAACGTCCCATTTTCACATTTTATGAGACTCTCTCAACTTGTATATTTTCCTTTCACAAGAACAATTTTTTTGTCGCTCTGGATTGGCTGCGTACATCAACAAACATTGAACTCCTTGACAAGGCTCTGCTTTAGAAGGAAAACTCGGTCTCTCTGAGGACAGTTTCCAAGCTGGGGCGTGTTCACCATGTCGTAACTGCCACTAACTTATCAGACCACGGAGGTGGCATGTAAACTGGAAACTACTTTTTTTCCAGGCATCTATAAAATATGTTAATTAGCGTCTTATTTTTTAGGGTAGTAGTGACTTCGAAGGCAGTATAAAAAAAGCTTTTGAAATCAGATAGATATTAATCACATCTTACTAAGTTCCAAGATAAACCTAAATTTCCCCATTTGTAGTAATATTTCTATTATCTGTTCATTATTAGGATTAATAATCCTAATCTAGTACCATGGAGCCTAAAGTGTATCAGGAGGTATAATATTAATTAATTGTTCATTTTTGCTCATCTCATTTACTTGTCCTTTCCATAAACAAGGTGCCCCCATTTAAGACCCTATTTTCCTCAGGGCAGCTCTAGTGCACCCCTTCCTTCCTTTGTGCACATCTCTTAAATATTTAACCTTTTCTTTTTTACCTTAACCACCCTGTAATCTCCCAAAGCACGACCCCCTCCAAAAAAAGTTTTTCCAACTTCTAGTCTGTCCATTTCTCCAGCCATTTTCCTTGCTAGACTTTCCACAAAAACAAAACTTGAGAAAAGGTAAAACATCGAGCTAGCTGTAACATCTACTAGAGGATATGGAATTGATTCCCTTAGTGAATTGGTAGGAAGTATCCCTCATTTTAGAATGTGAATGGGGTCAGAACTTCTTTTCCTGTGGTCTTGCTCTTCCTGAACTTTTATTCTTGTAATTGACCTTGAAACCTTAACCCCATTTCAAGAATTCAGTGAAGTTTTATAGGGTGTGAGCTCTTTGAAAGGAAGGAAAACATCTTGTTACCTTTCATCACAATATGGGCACATTGCTCCTCAATAATTGTTGTTGGTGTAGAATAGGAATGTGGATATTGCACTTGTTTAAAGAGAATGAGCTCTTTATATGTGCAGCAGACATAAAAGGGAGATAGTTTTCGTAGGCATAATCACGCACATTAAAAAGCAAGCTTTACTCTCCTGATAGGACATG
The DNA here is from genome assembly GCF_902686455.1 of Sciurus vulgaris. Lineage (NCBI taxonomy): Eukaryota > Metazoa > Chordata > Mammalia > Rodentia > Sciuridae > Sciurus > Sciurus vulgaris. The sequence continues at coordinate 67,811,284 of NC_136470.1, read as the reverse complement.
TAATAACATAAATTTTCTTCTAAATATTATAAATAAGTAAAAGAAATAAGCTAAATTCATAATAAATATAGTGTCATTGGTAGGACCACAGGTGAATCAAAAGAGAAGAAATCCAGTGTGCAAATACTGAAGTATTTAGAATTTCCCTGGACTCTTAATACCAGTCATGATTGTGCAGACAGAAAGCTCAACAAAAGACAAGAAAAAAAAAAAAAAAACATATAATTTCTTATAACTGGACTCTCTGCTATTGTCCAAAGACTACAATGGGCAGATTTAAAAGTTTAAAAAGTATGAGGCAAAGCTCCTAACCTCTTCACTCTTTAAAGGCATAAATGAGGTTCTTGTGCTTAATTTTCAAAAGCTATTTGACGCATTGGTCAGGAAGATCATGTCACTGGCCCAGTGGAGCAGCTGGTGATTGCCCTTCTCGGTCACCTTTCACCTGCTTCTGTTTGTCAAGTGGCACAGATCCTTAGGAGGGATTAGTGAAGCCTGTACAAAGGAACCTGAACTAGTTCCTCGTTAGACTGCCCCACTGAGAAAGGTAAATCCTTAGACCATTAGGTCATAAAGGATTAAATCACATCTTAACTTGTTCTTTATTCCAGGAATTTTATGACTAATTGTGAACCGTGGAATTTAGCATGTTCTGATAATAAAGACAATAGTCATAACCATATACTTATCATTAAGAAATCAGTACTTTATTTCTATTTTTGGGTATAACATTCGCTCTAGGATTCTTTAGCCCTTCCCCTCCCTCTTCTTAGTCCTGGTTCTCTGTTGTCTGTGGTCAGAAGAGGACTTTAGGAGAGTAGGGGATAAAGGAAGGAAGATAGGCATGGATATGACCCTGCCAATCATTTTTATCTTATTGGGAATATCTGTTAATAACTGTCTTGAAAAATGAATGTTTCTCAATATCTCCATCTTAAAAATGAAAAATCATAATAGGGAAAACTTGAAAAAAAAGTGCTTTATCTCTAAATGAAAATCAAAGAGAGCATTAGAGCCAGACTTTGCAAAAGTTGCTTGACCAGGCAAGAGATAAAATGAGCCCCAGCTTTCTTGTGCAGCAATTCTCATAGATATGTTTGGTTACTGTGGGTTCGTCCTTGACATTCCATCCCTCAAGTTTGACACTGGGAAGTCTGGTTAAGTAAAGGTAGTAGATATAGTCTAATTGTGTGTACTGATCTCACTGCAAAGAATCAAGAATTAAGCCATGATTCACAGTATAGAATTCAGGCAGAGAAATATTTACTGTGGAAGCCAGGTAGGGTTACATGCAACTGTGGTCCCATCTACTACTCTGAAGACCAAGACTGAAGGACAGCTTGAGCACAGGACATCAAGTCCTGCCTAGGCAGCAGAGTGGGACCTTTCTCAAAATGAATAAACATAAAAACAAATATTTACTATGTGAATACACTATATGTGATATATATCAAGATGTTCTTCCACTTAAAAGGGGGCTGCATCCCAGCAAACCCATTATAGGTTGAAAATAACATAAGTTAGCAATGCATGTAATACACCTAAGCTACAGATCAGACAGTTTAGCAATGCAGTAGACTCAAAGTATCAATTGTTCACCCTTATGACTACATGACTGACTGAGAACTGCAGCTCCCAGGGCCACAAATTGCTAGCCTGAGAAAATATCAAAATTCAAAATTTGAAATGTGCTTTCTACTAAATGAGTATTGCTTTCATACCATCATAAAATCTGAAAATTCTAAGTCAGGGATTATCTGTATATGCAAAGGTCTGGGGTTAGATCATGGAAAAGGGATTCTACTTTGAAGGACCTGAAAATTAGAGATAGGCTGACATTTATAGAGAATTCTATAATAAACCAATATGTTAATTTAGAATAAATCTAAATGTGAAATGAAAAGGGCACCTTATGATAACCCACACATGGTCTAATATACTATTCTTCTCGTGTAATCACCAAGTCACAGGGTCAGCTTAGTGAATGATGAAAAACATTTTGAATACCTGAGAAATTTGTGTTGATAACAGGAAACCTCATCATAAAAAACTGTGCACAAACCAACAACTACTTCTCATGAAATTTAAGACAGATATATTAATGTCTAAGTTTAACATATAAGAAAGCTGATGCCAATGTGAGTTTGCCTGTCTTGCCTTGGGTTACATAAAAAGTTAATATATAAAGCTTATCTTTTTCCTGATGCTGTGCCATATCCCCATCATTCTTGGATTAACTCCAGAATTCCTTTCCTTCACATGAATACTTAATATTCTTTTCACTGATCCTTCTTACATAATTCTGTGGACAATATTTAACTCTTTTCCTATCTATGAAAATAAATATTTTTGTTGGTGAACATTCTAGAGAGAAAGTTCATTGCATATATAATAAATGCAATATCTTACTTGTTAGTAAATGGACGAAAAGCAACTATCCTGAAATGTTTACCTGATGGTATAAAGTTTCTAGAAACTTGTATTCAGTAAAACTGCCTGTTTGCTTAGCATCTCTGCATCAGAGGAGTAAGCATACTTAATTTTGCTTTCAAGTCATTAACTCCAATTTGGTTCAAAAAAGGACCCAGTTCATTTTTGGACAAGGAGAGTGAATTAATATTCTAGCAGCATTTTACCTCCTTGCTGGGGACCTTCTAAAATGGGACCTTGAGATGTGAATACCTGAAATCCTTGCTCTTTTTACTGTAAGAAATGAACTCCTGTGCTACAGGCTCCCATTGTCCTTCAGATGTAGACGTATTTTAATTCATCATATCGCTATAACCCGGTGTTGGCTCCAGCTCTGAAATGCAAATTTCATTCCACATGCCCCTGCTGCCTCCTCAGAGGTGACTTAAAAGCACATATAGACAATACCTCTGACAATCTTTGCTTTCAAGAGATCTGAAAGGTGAGGCTTTGTGTAATGTGTGCTTTCAATTCTGTTGCCATAGACCACTCTGACTTTCACAAGACACATATAGGACAGAGTACATTAAATTTGATTAAAACTGTGGATTTTGTTTACACGTAGGAGAGAGTTTTGAGCTCACTTAACGGATGCCTTCACAACCCTGATACCAATCAGTGGAAAGTACAGGGTGTGCTGCAAAAATCAATATACCATTCGCTTTGGACACTTCAAAAGAAAGATAGAGTTTCTGAAGTTAGAAATATGTGTGTCCCCAAATAATTCATTTTCACTCTGCTTCCAGAGCTCTCTAACTTTTTCTGTTGTGCATGTGTATGCACGTGTGTGTGTGTGTGTAACTGTTAATTTAAGCAAGCATTAGCAAAATGAAATTCACAGATAGAATATCAAGCCTGGACCAGAAGAGATACTTCAAAATATTAAGTGAATGAACACATAATATTTATCTTCAGTTATGCTATGGGTCATGCAATTTAGCAGAAAAGGAAAGCACTAGTTTCCAGGATTTTTTTTCTTTCCCAGCAATTATTGCACTATTTCTTTTTAGGAGAGTGCTTTCTAGTTATTTTTTTAGTAACTGCCTCTTCTGATCCATGTGCATAAAATATTTCAATTGTGAATAGTCTGATCACTGAAGTGTAGAAAGAGGTCTGATTTAGTATTGAAGACATAAATAAATAAACAAAAACATGAGGTAAAAAGCAGTAAGTTCAAAACAAGTAATATAAATCATACTTTTTTTGGTGCAGGATAAATGAATTTTAATGTTCAATAACTCATTGCATCCTGTTTGTAGGCCTTTAAAGAAACTTCTTTTGTTAACTTAGAGTATTCTAAAATCTCAGAAACATAATCACTTCTACCCCTGGAAAGATTTTATCTTCTAGTTCATCGCAATACATTACAGATAAAAATGACTTTTGATTATTTTTCCTTGACAAATGTGAGTCATAAATTGACTAAAAAGGTCATTATTTAAAAACAACTTAAAAGCAAAAGTTGAAGTCCTTGCTTAGACTGTCCAGATCATTGTATTATAATCTTTCACAAGTAGCTCATTACCATATCATTCTGTCCCTTAGGTAAGTATTAGTACCATTTTAGTAAAAAGTAACTAAGATTCTACAATAAGTTTAAAATGTACATTTGCACATATTAGAATTGACAATATTTTTAAAACTAGTATTTTTTTACAAAAATGCCTTATTTTTGGTAAGAATGTTTGCAAAATTACTTTCAGAGTGGGAACAATTGTTAAAATGTCTATGTCGGCAGTTAATTTGAGCATCAGGACAATTGTGTCTTCATACTGTTTCCTCTGGTCACTTAATATGTATTATTTGAAGTAAAGTTACACAATTTAGGCAAAAACAAGACTCCTGAGTCAAAGGGGATTTGCAGAGCACATTATTCTAAGAGACTATTTGACTTGATTTCACCATATATAATTTGTCAAATCTTCATTTACTTTGCTTACATAGATAAATCCTAATGACAAAGGTACTTCCTAGTAGAAATAGGTATGGATAAATAAAAAAGAAAAAGAAAAAAATTCATCTCCAATCTTTTGGTTGATTAGAAAGGGTAAATATTTTCTGTCTTGAAATAGGCTTGCAGTGGAAATCCTACTATGACATGAATCCTTCCTTACAGAAATTCTGTTCAGCAAACACTTCCCCTGTCCTAGTGTGTACAGAGTCTATTGCGTGCTGTGCATGAGACACCATACAAAGAAATCCTGGAGCTAAGCACTCTCATTAAACTTCTGATAGCTTGGTGGTTGGTAAATATTTCTATTTCTACATTCTAGATGGGAAAATGGAATTTAATGTATCAAAAAATTTTAGATAGTTCAGTGATATAAATGGGAGGCATGCCTAACAGATTTATGAAAAACAGTATTTTATAGTTCAGGGTTCCTGATAAGTAAGCCCAAATGAAACCCCAAGAAGAGATTGGTTCTATGGCAAGAAATGTTCTCCTGATGTTTTTCTGAGGACTTGTGAATAGGTTAGCTTTCAGCTAATTTTACTTTATTGTAAATAATTATCACTATTATTTTAATTATCACTAGGATAATTTTTATTGTTTTAAAAACTTTTACCATTTTTAGGTAAAAAAATACCTAGATATTTTGGGGTATTTGGGGAGAATATCAATTAACTATATTCCTTTTTATACATACTCTATCATAGCTGAAGTTGATCTTTACTATTAACAGCAGGATGAAACAAATTTATGGATTTGGCTTTTTTGCCTACCTAAATGGCTAATATGCCCTGGGTCATGTGCTATTTTAGGGGCTCTTACTCAAAGACCCATTTTTTTGGTGAGCATTTATGAAGCAGATTATGAAAGTCTATGGAAATTAAATGTATTGAATAAATTCTTGTGTGTGTGTGTGAGGGGGAGAGAACAGAAGGAAAATACTGTTTTTTTTCTAAAGATAGTTTGCATCTGGAGGCAGGGTAAATAGGCATGATACAAATAATTAGATAGTTATGACACTGAAGTTTTAATTTACCATAGACAACAGTGAGTAAGAGGAAGAGCTTTGCCTCAGAGAGGCTTCAGTTCATATTTCAGTCTATCATTTATTAAGCTCACGTGGGTAAGTTTGCTGAGGTCTCCAACTTTCTGTGTCTTTACATGTACAGTAGAATAATCAAGGTACTTTCCTATAAGTGAGCTGTGAATATTAAATAAAGAACATATGTGCTGGGCATGGTTGTGGACACCCGTATCCTAGCAGCTCAGGAGTCTGAGGCAGAAGAATCACAAGTTCAAAGCCAGCCTTGACAACTTAGGAAGGTCCTAAGTGACTTAGTGAGGTCCTTCTCAAAATTCAAAAAATAAAAAGGACTGGGGATGTGGCTCAGTTGTTAAGCATCCCTGGGTTCAATTCCTAATACCAAAATAGAAATTAAAAAAAAAAAAATATGTAAACCAAGGTGCTTAAAAAATAGCAACATTCAACAATAGCTATAGTTATTCAACAGAAAAACCACATATTCCAAGTATTTCTGCAAGTCAAGAATGTTCTCTCCTCTAGTAAGAACCCAGAAAAATCTAACTAGTGATGGGACTCAGAATGATCCAGTGGTGAAAGAAGAGGTGCACATCACTTTGCTGACCTAAACATCATTCATTAGGGCATTAAAACAAATGTTAATTTTGCAATTAGTTTGTGCCAGGCAGGCTCACTGGTAGCTCTAGGGATGAAAGAGTGACCATAAGTAATATTTGAGGAGTTTACAGTCTAGCCATGAAGACAGACCCATTTGAAACCAGTATAAATAAACAAATGAGAAAGCAGAATAAACTGACAGGGTGCAGAGATGGAGAATAATGTCCTTTGTTTGGGGAGTAAAAGAAGACCTTCCTGAGGAGGTGACCTTCAAGGAGAGGCCCAAAGGAGGAGAAGGAGCCAACCACATGCAGGCTGGAAACCCACAGAGCAGGTGCAAAGGCCCTGAGGGGATATCCATGTGGTTTATTTCATCTCATCATCAAGAGCTCTAATTTTAGTAAGTTCATATTTATTTCAATTTATTTTTTTAACATATGGCTAACTAACATTTCAAAAAGTTACAAACCCAATGGTTTTGAGAGTCTTCAATGTACATGCCATTTGTACACATTCTGAAACTCAAACAACAGCAAAACAAATCTTACTGACTTCTCTTGAGAATTAATGTAAGAAAGCCATATTTGTATGATCACCCTAGTGTAGAGAGAGGTAGGACCTCAAAATAATAAACTATAAGTTGATATTAGGTTAGGAAACTTTGAAATAGACATTTTGGGATCCATAGTAATATATTCTCATATCTGGGTCATCACAAACTACCCAGAATAAAATTTTTTTGTCTTTGGAGAGCCACATTTAGGTCGGCCACTTTCCACTGGGATGCCAGATTGCTCCTGGGAGCTAACTCACCGCAGCAGGAAGACCAGAGTGCATTTGGAAATAGGAGACAAAGGAATTGGATTTGAAACTAATACCCTCATCCTAACTTAAAATATGAAAAGTTCAATAGCTCCACAAAAATCTCCTAAAATCTAATAGTAGATCTAATAGCTCTTCTGAAATACCCACCCTCCCCTCTGGACCTAGTAATCTTCCAGAGTTATGTGAAATATGCTTTCAAAAAGCAATGTCTAGGTCGGTGCCTTTGCTACCCTTTCATTTCTGTACCATACCTGTAAAACCATTTCAGCTTTATTGCCCTGTCCTCCCAAATGCATTCAGCTGTCAATTACTCTCAGCAAGAAGGGGAGTGGCAGTGCAGATAATGGAAATTGGTGAATAATCTGCTCCAGTGGGTTTGTAGCCAGGTCCTTCTACTCAACCTGGATGATTTTTGTAGAGAAAGAAAGTAGGGCTTCTGGTCTGAGGAAGAGCCTTGTCTCCCACCTTCCTAAGTTAAGGTCAGGTCTACATTTCCGAAAGACTTCTAAAACTTACTCAGAATTGCTGCATCTCCCGCCATCCCCAAACCTCCATCTCTATTGGAAACTGGGTGTGGAGGGGTCAAGAATGAGCTGTTCAATCACCAACAATGACAGAATGTGTTACATCTATTGGACCCGCCAAACTCTGTACGATTCTTAGCAAACTCGTCACTTAGTTCTGCTAAGAAACAGAGGCAGAGTCTAGCATGCCTCCTCATTCCTACTTTATTATTTTTCTATCACAGGGTATCATAGAAAACTATTGGTATCAAGAGCATTTCTCTCCTTGTGCAATGTCAACAGGAGCTGTCCAAGTTTTAATATACTCTTTAAAAAAGGATTAATGCCACCAAAGTTCTCAAGACAGAACGGCCTCTTTTGTGAGAGGTTCTGGGTGGTGATGAGTCATAGAGGCAAAGATTGCTGATATGAAGTGATCAATTGGGGAATCACAATTCAATCAAATGGTTCTGTGAGGATCATAAACACTGAGAGCAAAGCTCAGTCCACTGTGCAGATCATCACAGCCTGAGACAGAGATCCTCAGACTTCACAATCCATCAGAAACTGCTTCCTCCTCCCCAGCTGCTCTGTATCTGCTGCAGACCATCACTCTATTTTCCCATCTTCACCCAGAGTCACTTCACCTTCATATATCTTTCCCTTGCATTCTTTCTTATTCTTCTTCCTGACATTATCTTTTGGTTATCACCCTGTTTTCATTGTCTGTGGCCCTCTCTCTGGTAGAAAATTTCTTGCCCCTTTAATTTACTCTAATGTTCTAATTTTTGCTACTTTTCTTACCTTCCACCCCAATATTTCTTTCCTCACTCCCCTCCACTCTGGCATCCTGCATTCTGATTAGATGCCATATGTATAACAAGGTAGACAGATGCTTTGCTGTTAAACTAAAGGGCTTTTTAATCTACCAGAACAGAAAACGCTAGCTTTCTTTTTGTTTGAGGACATCAGCAATTCATGGCAAAGGGTTTAGGAATACAAATGAGGGTCTGTTTTTTGTTTTTGTTTTTGTTTTTGTTTTTGTTTTTGTTTCCTTCAAGCTGCATAAAATCCCAGCAGGTCTCTCTTACTCTTTCCTTATTTTATTTGATCTGCAAAGTAAAAAATCAGCACATGTGATGGATTTGTAAATGCTACTAATGACACTTAGATCTCTGTACACTCAGGGCTCTCACCACTGGGGGCAGTGGCTTAGGCCTGTGACTGTCAATGCATTTTATCTATTATCCATTTACAAATTCCTTTTAAAACCTGTTACCCTCAACAGTGTTTACTTTGATGGATTTCTCAGTTGCAATTTCCTAAATCTTCATCTAAATTGAAGGGGTGACTTTCTTTCTGGCACTTTTTTTTTTTTTTTTTTTTTTTTTTTTTTTTTTTTAATTTGAAGAGGAGTCTTTGCAATAAGAGTCAGCTTCCATTTTTTGCCTGGCATAAGATGGTTTATCTGCCACAGTAATGGGCCCCACTTCTTCTCCACAGCAGCAGTAGCAGCAGGTGGCTAAGGATAAGGCTGCTTTGGAAGCAGAAAAGATCACGCCACACCCAGAGTGCTTCACATAGAGTGAATTCCTGAGTCACCAGGAACTGTAGGGGGAACTCAACTAAGAAGGCATTTCTGAGTCCTCACCTTTGTGTGCCTGTAGTTTTAGAAAGCACTTGCTGATATCATCTTCCTAAACTACCCTCTTATGATCTTTTCCTAATGACAAATGTCAGGTTGATCCTTCCTGTTTTTCTCTCTGCCATGTTTGTACCTTTTAGCTATTCCCAGAAATGCTAGAAAAATCAACCTCCTTCCTATCCCTCAGCAAAGAAGGTGGCACCAAAGACCTTGCCCAATACAACCTATGGGACCACAGCAGCCCCTTCCTACTAAGGGCATGTGGTTTACATGATGGTTTGGAATTTTCTAATTTGCTCAAAATGTTTGTCAACATTGGGAAATACAGTCAAGTTTTCCATCCTTACCTCTCTTTGTCTGCTTAGCAAAATGAGCTCTCACCAAGTAATCCACAGCCATGAATTCTTTTAAAAAAACCTGGTGACATTGTTCTTGTACTTATATTCTCTGTAAACCTTTTTAACCTGACTTTGCAACTTTGTGCTTGTCTTTAGCAATGTGTTTTGTTTTGTTTCGATCTTTCAGCTGCTGGATGACTTTCCCTAAAAACTTCATGGAGTGAAACAGCAATCCTAGCAATCAGTCATTTCTATATTTTGCAGATGTAGAAACTGAGGAATAGGTTAGGTAGTTGCCTTTGCCCATAGAGACACATAGGAAATGACTGCATTGAGCAGCCAGTCATAGTAACATAATTTTTTTTTTCTTATGGGGAAAAATTTTTATCCTTTCTGCATGAGTGAAATTTGACAGGTTCTCAAATCAAGTGCTGTGAAACTCAGACAGAAAGGGCCACCTGTTATGGGGGTTACAAAGGTCAGGAGATAATTCTCAGCTGTTCAAACAAATAAACTTCAACACCACAGGTCACTTCTCCCTGCTCTTTGTGTGCACAGCACCCTGCTGTGCTGCCAAGCCATTTACTCCTTTTAATTGAGGAGAGCAGGCCTTTTTGTGCCTGTGTCTTTTTTGGTTTGTTGCTGCCACAGGGGGAAAAAATACTTAACACTATGATAAAAATGGATGCCTGCCAGGTTAGCCAAATTCCATCACCAACAAGGGGGGACATATGCAAGAACTCACAAGTGCTGTGTACAGCCAACCGGTGGGGCTCAGACTGCCCAAGATTGCAGGGAGATAGCAGGAACCATGGCTCTCATATGAGCTGGCAGAGCACGCTGTACAGTGGAATTTATAGCTATTGTATCTCTCACAAAGGATCCTCTCTGGTCAGTCAGGAGACCCAGAAAATCGCTCTTTCAGTTATCTAAGAAGAGCAGAGTATGTGACTTGGATATCTGTGGCTGTCTGGGTCTAGTTCTTCATGCACAGCAGGGAGGCAGGGAAGCCCTGAAACCAGACCTTCCTGGGAAGCAGAGTAAGATGGATTCTTCCTGCTGGCAGGAGCCGGTGCCTCCCTGCTGAGCAAAACCACCAAGTCACTGAATCCTGGGCTCACTAAGCTATTCTGGTCACTTTGAGTTATCTCTCTCCTCCCTGTTCCCCTTGGAGGAGGCTTTTCCCACCCTGCACACTTCAGAACTTCTGTTCACTTTCAAGTTTCTTTTTCCTTTTCTTTCTTTCCCTTTTTTTTTTTTTTTTTTTTTTTTTTTTTTTTTTTTTTGGTGTGTGTGTGTGTGTTCTTTTGTAAGATCATTTCTCTTCAAGTCTTTCGAAGCTTCTTTGAGGATTCCCAGAGATACAAAGCACTGCTCTGGGATTGTAATCTGGTTATTTCAAGGCAATGGCTGAGAATGAGATCCATGTGTGCCTGTGCACACATGGCCCTCTGCACCTGGAAGGTGCCGGCACTGGCCTGCGAGTGGCATGACTTGGGGCAGAGAGGCTGTGGTGTCTAGAGCAACATAGGTTTGCATCCTCGTTCTGCACATTTTCCCCCTTGTAACCTCATAGAATCTATACAGCCAATCCCTCCCCTGTAGGGTCAAGATAAAGTATTGCTCATCTAGCTTTGTTTTTCACAGGTAAAAGGACTACATGGCAAATTGCCCGACCCTTAAATATGCCTTAAATCTACACACATTTAACTGTAGAATGCTGATGTAGGAATAGCACCAGTAGTGTAGGATTCAGAACCTGATTTCTAGGACCCCAGTCTTACTCTTTACTAGCTGTGCACCCCATTTCCTCCCATGAGATGGAAAAGTGATGCCCCCCACCTCATAGATTAGATTTAGTGAGAAGATTTAGGAATGGAACAGTGTCTGCCATCTTAGTATAGCCCTATAGATGTGAACGATGACATAAATGCTCTATAGACAACTTGGATCTAGCTTTGCAAGTCTCCTAGGTTCTTCCAACACACCAGGGATTTTCCTACCTCAAAAGACTAAGGTCTTCTGACTTGACTTTTCTGCTGTGAGATCATTCTCTCATTGCTGCTTTTCCATCCCAACATCATCTCATCATGAGTTTTATCTCAGATTCCATGCCATACCCACAAGGAAGACTTTTATGAGCATTTAGGGCAAATCACAACTGCCCACCTTTTATCTTCTGTCTTAATATGTTGTATATTTACAATGTTTGATTGTCTCTTGAAATCTGAGGATTTCTCCAGTATTCCGTGGTATCCTGTGGGCAATGACCATCTCTGTCTTCCTGACTATATAATTCCTTTCCCAATACATTCATTCAACTTATGCTCATCTAGTGTTTACTTTATGCCAAACACTTTCCTAGACACACTCTAGAGGTACTAATTAAATAAAGAAATAAATCCTTGCCTTCACAAAGCTTACAGTTCAGGTGGGACCATAAAATATAAATCAGGAAAATACATAGTATGTCAGATATTTGCACAACTAGAACAATAAAACGAAATAAAGGATTTGGGACAGTTAGGACATTTTAGAGTCACCAGAGAGGTCTCACTCTGTATAGATGCAGAAAGAGAGCAAGAAGTGGAGAAAAGAGCAAGTGCAAAGGTCCTGAGGTGGGAAGTTTGAGAAAGAGGAATTAAACTGTGGAGGTAGAGTAAAGCAAGTGTGGGGAGACCAAAAGGGGGCTGGTCTGAGAGATATCTGAGGAACATGGGTAGGGCCATTTTGAGGACCTGTTATCTTACTCAATGTAGAACAGAGGAGCCCTCCAGGAGAAATAGAGTGAATTATTTAGATTTTAACAGTTTCATTCTGATTACTGAGTCATGAATATATTGAAGAAAGGCTACAGCAGAAGCAGAGAGATCAATTAGAACACTGTTCCAAGAATCCAGGGATAATGAAAACTCAATAAGTACTTGAGAATAAATAAGTATGTGTGTGGACACGCTGAGAGAACTGTGAATTTGTAGGTGGTTATTTGTAGTGTTGACACATTGAGAATCAGGAAACAAGTTTTCTTATCCACCCCTGCATTTCTTTGTATTAAGGTAGTGATTTATGTCCTGTCCCCATCACCCTCAAATCTGCAAAAGACAAAGTGTTGGTGATGACAGATAAAGCCAGAGAGAGTTATGATAGAAGACACTCTACCAAAGTTGCTCCAAAGCAATGCTGGCTTTCCATCTGTGAAAAAGGTCTTTCTTTCTCCTCCATCACCTAGGAGAAAAATGAGCATCATTCTTAATACAGAGGAAGAAATAGGGAGACAAACAGAAGTGCTGTCATCATGTAGAGTGTGGGCAGTAGCCACTGGTCACCTGGGATCTGCCTCCGATGAACTTGGCTTTTTTTTATTTTCTTATCTTTGAACCAATGGGAAATCTCTTAGGTTTTTCACCACTTCTCAATGGCTTCGTCTGGCTAACTACCAGCATAAATAATGACTGTAATCAATAACAACAACGTTAAGAATAACCAGGCCTTTGAGATTTCTAGATCATAAAGTCATTTAAAAATAAACATTAGCGAATGGAGAAAATCTGAAACTGCATTTTGACAAGAATAATTCTGAACATTTGATTGTAATAAAAAAGGCTTTTTAGAGTTTCATAAAATCCAAATATTAAATACATAAAGTTTTTCTCAAATGAAAAAAAGAAAACTGTTGGGGAAAGATTACTAAATACTCTCTTTTTAACTTACGGCAATGGTTCTGTGGCTACGTGGATGCTACTGCCCAGAAAATTTTGTGTTGGCTTCCTCACCTCGAGTTCTTCTCCTGTTTTGGGAGAAGAGAATCATGGGAAGTGTGTTGGGAGGTGATAAAAGTGTGTCGGGGTGCCATAGCTCACTGCATCAATTATCAAACAGCTGAATGGAATCTTCGCTCCTATTTTTCATAGTTTGGAAAATTTAACATTGGATGAAAGTTCATCTTTCTGGACTAAAAATTATTTTAACATAAAGAAAGATCTGAATAAGTTGTTCCTGCCAGCATTAGGAAGGAAAAAAAATAGACCAAATGGAGCCATTAAGTCCTATTAAAAAAAAGAAAAAGAAGAAAGAAAGAAAGAAAGAAAGAAAGAAAAAAAGAAAGAAAGAAAGAAAGAAAGAAAGAAAGAAAGAAAGAAAGAAAGAAAGAAAGAAAGAAAGAAAGAAAGAAAATCTTCCTTTAAATATAGCTTTATATGTATGGATCGAGCATCACAAAGGTGATGTATTTGATGGCCTATTACATTACAAAAATAGCCAATCTAGCCAATAATCTGACAAATTTTATAAATCCAGTCTTTCTCAAAGTATTAAGACATTTCCCAAAGATTTCCTGCTCCTCTTCCCTTCTGGTCATCTTCAGTACCCATTTTTTAAAGCAGGCGGTGATCAGTGTTGAGAATGTTTTCTGTGGGGATGATTGAGCACTACTCCAGTGTTCATGATGTCCCTGCCAAGTCCCCAGAAACCTTAAGCTTCCCAAATGGATGTATAAAATATAATATATAGTTCTGTTGCTGCTTTCAAAAGTTGCAAAATCTCTCTGGTGGGAAGCACTACTGGCCAGTCCTCAGTCACATCCTGGCTGTCCTAGAATACTTAAGACCTTGAATTGCAGATGCAAGTAGGGAAAATAGTGCTTAAGAGGAGGAGAGCGAACCAGGCATGAAGAGGTGAGAATGAGCCCCGAGGGAGAAGGCAGAGGGAGGAAAGCAATAGAGATTATTGTTTATTTGCTTTTTCATCTCTCTGCACTTTCTGAAAGCATTTGTACACTGGGTCAAGTACTGAGTGCCTCTTGCCAAAAATCAAAGAGGAAAAATACAAACTGTAAGACAAAGGCAGAGAGAGGGTTTTAAAGATGAGTAGTGTGGGGATAGAACAAGGTAGCTGTTTATAAGGTAATAAGATTAAAAGTTGCAGTCAGTTTGGAGGGGGCAGAATGAGAGAAATTAATGCAAGCAAGAGAAAAGACTGAGTATCAAGGCATGGGGAGAGGGACTTATTAAAGGAGCAACAGGAACAAAAATTCAAGAGGGATAGCAGCCCTTATGCCAGATGGGAGCAGTTTGAGAAAGGTCACAGATGCCCTCGGGGCTCTCAGTTACACGGGAGCAGCAGTGCACTGTCAGGGCAGATAAACAAGGGAGAATTGGATGGAATACAATTTACATCTAGCTTGTCATCTAGGGAGGGAGCAGGATGAACTTCACATCCCTCTGTGTTGTCAGAACTTAGAGGGGACACGCCTCTGCCTCCAGAGCAAGCAGCAGATGGAGAAGGTCTCCACCCATTTCAGGATCCCTGAACAGTCCTTTCCTTGCATGGCATTGACTACTTCTAACTTTATTTTCTCCCCAGTGGAGTCTGCATGAGGTTTCTGGTTAACCTTGGTGACATTGAAACATTTTCTGAGCAGCTGGTAATTTCCAAGCCCAAACTGGTGTTTGAGAATGGGGGGGGGGGGGGGGCATAAGGCATAAACATGTTACCTGGTTGAGTGTGGAGAGGTAACTATGTACAGTAAATTTTAGATCACTAGCCTGTGGAAAACTGAATGTGGTGGGTGAGCAGAAGAACTTGGATTAGTGATTTTCCATATCTTTGTCAGTAACTAGAACGTTCAAATGAAGTCTTGGATATAGAAAAAATGCACAGATGTGTAGAAATCAACAACAGAGGGTGACATTCAACAGAGCTAAACTGTTTTCATGTTATCTCAGATGTTCAGTGCCTTTCTAGTTCCTGCACACTGTGGAATAACTATAATTCTGATATTTGGAGAGCACCATGAATTTTGCAGATAACAGACCAATGTGTGCAAGTGGGTAAACCTCACAGACCTAGGATGTTCTTAGGAAGAACATAATTTAGCATTGTGCGTTTTAGACTTGGTCACATTTTTGGCGGAGTGCCTGGTGCCAGAGTTGTAGCTCAGCCCACTGATATTTGATGGGATATCCATATCCTGCTTAAGAGCCTGTGAAATACCGCTGACTGCCCTGAAAACGAATAATGGACTCGAAATAGATATTAATTGTTGCTCAAAGGTAATGCTTTTGAATTTCTCAAAATCAGAGTAACAGAATGGCCATCCAACTGTGGGGAAATATGATAACAAAATGCTTTTCAAGGGTTGATGTTCTGCTTAGCAGGAAATAGCCAAGGGTGAGAGGAAGGACACCTGGTCACATTGGGTGGCTTGAGACAGAGGTCAGGGGGTGTTTCAGTTAGAGTTTTTGATGCTGTAACAAAAAGACCTGACAAGAACAATTTTAGGGTAAGAAATGCTTATTTGGGGTCTCATGTTTTCAGAGGTCTTAATCCATAGACAGCTGACTCCATTCCTTGGTGCTCAAGGTGAGGCAGAACATCATGGCAGAAGAGTATGGTAGAGGAAGGTGGCTCACATGATAGGCACCAAAGAGAGAGCTCCACTCACCAGACACAAAATATATACCCCAAAGGCATGCCCCCAATGACTGGCCACTTACAGCCACACCCTACCTGCCTTCAGTTACCACTCAGTTAATCTCAACAGGGGATTAATTCAATGATTGGCTTAAGTCTCTCATACCTGATCATTTCTCCTCTAAACCTTCTTGGATTGTCTCACACATGAGCTTTTCTGGGGGCTCACCTAATATCTAAACCATAACAGGGAGCCTAGAGTGTTTGTTCTTTATTCAATATTTTATTCAAGCAATGATCTGCAGATTTTAAAATCTGTCTTTCCTTCATGACAGCAAAAAGTGGAAAATTTGTCCAACAAGGCTGCCCTCTTTATTCCAAGGTCCCCAGGGACATCATAAATACCTATTGCATTTCCTTTAGTGGTTACCAGATCTTCCCCATGGAGCAATGGAGTGACGGGATGTCAAGTTACTATGGAACTCTCCATCGTCACAGCAACATGATCTTTGTGCTATCTCACCTCATTTATAGCATAGTATACTAGAATCATAAAAATGACCCCCCCACACACACTTTTCCATCTAGGGTATTTCCTTGGCACTGTTGTGCTTAGTGAAATGTTTAACTGTGTTACATAGACACACACGCACTGAAGGTATGTACAATGAAGTAAAAATGGGACATGGATAGACTGTTTAATGTTCTCTTTTAAGTATTGTTAGTGTTAGGTGATAGTTAGGGGAAGCGATAGATAGTGAGATATGAGACCATTATTTGATTACATGCAAACTAGAAGAAACCACAGATTTCACACAAGATAACATCTGTATATCTACATGACATCAGGTGTCTTAAGGAAACTGGAAACCAAAATCTGAAAATGATTCAAACACAGAGGGCATGCAATGGAAAACTAGATGTACACACTCATCTAAGTTTCTGATTGGCTTTCTGCTCTTATCAATATGTGTATGAGAGAGAGAGAGAGAGAGAGAGAGAGAGAGAGAGAGAGAGAGAGAGGAAGAGAGAGAGAGAGAAAGAGAGACAGAGACAGAGACAGTGAGAGAGAGAAGCACAACTAAAATTGTCTCCCTTTTACTCAGGGATCCTCTAATTTTCAGGACAATGTAAATAAACTGGATAAAATTGGAATGATAAGCCTGAATGACTATCTCTTCCCTTTGACTTGCTTATCTGCTGGTGTGAGACAGACTCACCACTATACTTTTTTAAATAAAGAGTAGAAACTGCCTAATGGTCTTTATCAGTGATGTATCTCAGATGACTACTCATGGGAGCAGCTCATTCACTGCTCAAGTTCCCTAATTTAAATGAGACACAGGCCAGCACAGATTATCTCCCATTCTCTCTCTTCTTGAATGAGTTCCATGAGATTCTTCAGCAGAAATGGATTCTGTTTCTGCCAAGGTGTGCTTGAGTTTTCTCTTTTCCTTTGATTTGGAAGTTTTCCAGTTTCCTCTTCCTTTTGCTTTTCTAAAAATGTGTAAGTTAATGGGGATACAGGAATGGGAAGGATAAATGTGAAAGCAAGATGTAGAAAGGAAGAAAAGATGTTTGTTTTGGGGGTCTTTTGGGTTTTTTGTTTTGTTTTGTTTTGTTTTTGGCACTAAGGTTCAAATCCAGAACTTCACGCATGCAAGACAATGTGTTATATTTGTTCGGTTTTTTGGTTTTGTTTTGTTTTGTTTATATAAAACAGCAAATAATAGTATAAAATGCATATGAAAAAACTATAACTGAAATGAGAGAAAAAAACATGTCATCAGAACTCAACACTTGAGAAGGTTCCTAGCACCCCCCCACCACCCACATGTACAAAAGAAATGGATAGAGCTGAAGATAGGAAGACAGCAAACATTAAAAGTAAATTAAGGTGAATAAGTTGAAAGAGAACACTCAGAGGACAGAAAGTTAAGTGGAAGAGAGAAAAGATGTTGAAAGCCGTGCCCCTAAATATGAATATGTAAAATTTTCAAAGATAGCTAAATCAAAAAGTTTATTGTTAGGAAACAATTAATCAATTAGGAGAAAACAAAAGAAGAGAAACTAGAGTTACTTGCAGGGAGATGAAAATATATAATAAAAGCTCAAATAATGGATAGAGCCATATAACATAACTTGACCTTCGTCCTTGAACACCCCTATTCCATCCCACTTCTGAGCCCCTTCCACATGCAGAACACATACACTGACTTCTTTTGTACATTTAAATAAGACTTTCTGAGGAAAACTAGCAATATTTAGAAACCTCCATTTGCCTTAGGGAAACTCCAATTTCAGCTCCTATTTAAAATATCACAAGTATGAGCTCTCTTGACAGTTATTTAACCTAGGATGACAGGTTACAAACTTCAGAAAAGAACAATGACTACAGATTTATTAATTCTACATGCCACATACTCTTCATAAATAAATAAGTGTTTATGGAAACTCATTCCTTTGCTATTGTTTACCTGTCACTCATGTTTGTCTTTCTATAATCGACTAATGTCAAAAAGCCACAGCTTTATTAATTTGATGCCTATTGATTTGGTGGAAGAAAGACTGGGAAGGGAGAAAGTTGTTCTTGTATCAAATCTGGAAACCCTATTCTTGCTGTCCCAAGGGGTCTGTAGCTCCATCAGCATCACCCCTGGCTTTCCCGGGTTTTTAGAGCCCAAAGCTTGGGTTCTGGCCAGCACCTGACAGACACTCAGATACAACTACCATCTTCCTGGGTAATCTGGGATCTGCAGTTCTAGTTAACTAACCATGCAGAGAAGTCCAGTAGGCAGAGGAGAGCAAGAGAGCCCCACCCTGGGTTATGAACTGTCTCATGGAATTGTGTCTTCCATTGGTCCTCCAAACCAGATGGTAGGAGCTGGGTCCTCTGGAGCTACATCAATCTTTCTTTTCTTCCGTGAGGTGTGACTTAAACAAAGCTAGTGTTATGGAGCTGAGTAGGGAAGAAGCATATCTTCACCCCTGTGATTCACTTGCAGTTTTTCATAGACTATCACAACCACTTTTCCTCCATGAGGGATTTTTTTTTCTTTGTAATTGAAATATCTCACTAGGAAAATAGAAAATAATGTGTTTCTACTCATTAGTAATAAATCACTTAATGTAGCATTTTTAGTCATGTCCTAGTATATTCATTCAACCCAACTTTTGCTCTCCCTTCTAGGAAACTGTACTATTGTACGAGAGTGTGACTATGTGTGTCTGTATGTGTAAATGATAAAGGTGTGTGTGTATCCATAGTCGTGAAGGGAAATTTGGAGTGTTGGGAATGCCAGTTCCTCCAGGAAAATTGGCACACTTTGCAAAAGAAGCTGAGATTCTTTATTCGTAAATAAATGGGACAGACACTACCTTTCTCGGTACTGTATTTCAGGAAAGGATCTCACAGTATTCATAACATAGCAGCTCCTAATGCTTTTATTAGCTGCCCCTGCTCATTGGATGAGATTTTCTTTCTGAGCAGAGGGACTATCCCAGAGTCTGTGGACAGGCCTAGTGACTTTCTTCCTCAAGAAGCTCCTGGTTGGTCCTTGCCTGACCACCCCAGATGAAACATCTCCCTCCCATTCAACATTGCCACCTTTTCTATGACGACAAGAAATAAGCACAGGAACCCAGAAATAAGGGTTTAGGACTCCCAATTATTATTACATTTAAAACTGACACATATTGAAGAAACATAGCCTTCTAGGTTGTATGAGTCCATTTCTCAAAATGAAGAGAAAAAGGAACACCATTGGCAGCATTTTTAAGTTATGGTTATCCTCTAGGGACAAAGTTCAAGAACCCTAACAGATGCCTAAAATCAGGTACATATAACATTATATCCATATAATTTTTTACATATACATACTTTGATAAAGTTTAATTTATTGATTAGACACAGTGAGAAATTAACAACAATAACTAGATGTTGAATATTCCCTCCCCAAAGGGCCTACAACCAGAAGTGTTTCAGATTTGGGCCTTTTTTTCCTTCTTGACTTTCCAGTATTTCCATAGACATAATTAGATAAATTGGGAATGGGACCCAATGCTAAATGTTAAATTCATAAATGTTTCATATACACTTTATATGCATAGACTAGAGATAATTGTATACAATGTTTTTAGTGTACCTGTGCTTTGACTATGACCCATCACATGAGTCAGGGGTGGGATGGTCCATTTGTGTTGTCAGGTATGAGCTCAAACATTTCAGATTTTGGAGCATTTCAGATTTAAGTTTTCAGATGAGGGATGCTTATCCTCTCTTAATAATATAGACCAATTATGACATAGTAAGGTCACCAGCATTACTACCCTTGTGCTTTGGGATCTTAAGTAAAGTAAAGGTTATTTAAAAACAAGTACTGAAATACTGTGACAGTCATTCTCAAAATCCAAGTGGCTATAGGTGATGTGTACAGGGTGGGTATGTTGGACAAAAGGATGATTCATCCTCTTGACAGAATAGAATGAGATGATGCAAGATTCCATGACACCACTCAAATGGAACACACTTTAAAACTTACAAATTTTTAATTTCTGGAATTTTCCATTTAATATTTTAGGACCATGATTGACCACAAGTAACTGGGACTGAGGAAAGTGAAACCACAGATAAGAAGGGACCAGTGTAGTGTTTTTTTCTCTTAGGGGTATTGAATCTGCTTCTGCCTTATAATGTCCCTAATGCCTCCAGTGCTTACCTTTGGGATTATGTTAAATGCCCCATGGGACTTGCGTGCTGCTCTTTAGCCATTGTATTTATTGTGTGACCTTGTTAGAGACCTCAATTTGTCCCAGCTTCATTGCTGATAAAGTTGTATGTTGGTCAACATCCAGAGAAAACTTGAGAATAAACGCATAAATAATAAAATGGGTGAAATTCTACAATAATGAAGTGAGTTAGATTTTAAGATACAAAGCATTTAGACTCTTCAGAGTTAGGCACCATACAAATTTAACATAGGATTGACAATTTGTCTTTTTCCTGTGTTCTTCATAATTTATTCTTTATACTCTGTACTATTGAAGTTAATAGTGTTTTGAGGATATACAATTTTATGAAACAGGCTATAGAAAAGAAAGATGATTCATTCTAAACATAAACAACCCTGGACCACTCCTATTTCCCCAGTGTTGCAAGGGAGAAAAGTGATCTTCACCAGATGATATACAGTATTAGACTTAAAAGTCAATGGGAATGGTTCAAAGGGATCAGCAGCCAATTTATAATTCATAGTTGGTGCATTAATTTGAAAAATATTTTTGAATGGTTTATGGTGAGCAGTCCTGAGTCAATTGCAATATCATTATTGGGAGAAATAAAAGCTTGACTTCTGTCTCTTGTGAAGGTTAAATTGAAGAGATGCCTACCTTGAATCAGCCTTTATAAAATGTTGGTGGTGAGCCTTAAGAGGCAGATGGAAGAAGGCAGGCAGTGAACACATCTTCCCTCCTCCCAAAGGTCGCATTCCACCATAATGACTGTTTTTCAGGTTCCAATATAGAATGCTCGTATGAAATGGTCTCAGTGTGGTCTGAACTTGGAACTTTTTCTAATTAAATTTTGAAGTGTTTAGTGTGTTTTCATTTTGGTTTTCTAATTTGATAGGTCTCATTTGTATCATTACTATGGATTTCTTAAGCCCTTGCTTCGGTTATTAATTTCTCAATTGTCCCAGGCCAAGTCGTTACGCTTTGATGTACACATAACAGAGAGGAGAACTAGAGAAATTATCCAGAGAATTGAAATCCAAAAAACATCATTTTCTGAAAAAGCCTCTGTTTGAGATAAAGTGTATGGTTTACTTAAATTACTTGAGTAATGCATTGACCTTCTACATCTCTGAAGGGAGTCACCCTTTAGCTTTATTACATTTTTTTCCCTTACATTTTTTATTGGTGTATTATAGTTGTACGTAATGATGGGACCCCTTTAGCTTTGGGGAACTAACTTTCATTCTAATGATTTAGCAGAAATCTAGGAGCTGGAAGCATTCACAATTTCAAATGTAGATTCATTATTTTAACCTGAAAAAAAAAAAAAAAAAAAAAAACCTCCTTATGTCAGAAAGTTCAGTCATATCTGTTAAACAGTCCCTATAAAATAAAAAATTAAAAAAAAAAAAAATGGTCGTTAGTCAGTCATTTCTTCCATTCAGCTCCTCAGGATACTATGGCAGAGGTGGGAAAGTTCCTTTGCTGGTATGAATCCTCATTCCTTCATAATTGATGACAAACAGAACCTAAATCTGTAGGCCAGAAAATTGGTTAAGTATTGCTTATGTATAACTGATATAACTTGCAAATGCACTTGGATGAGGTATCTTTGCTAATACTACTATTGTTCTGCCACAGTGTCTGTTCAGAACAATGCACATTGGAACAGTAGTGTTCTTTGACAGAGTGAGGAACTTCCCCAACTTAGGTGCTGGTTTGGAAGTGAGCCCCACCCCTTTCTGTCCCGCTGCTAAGGGGCCTCTATTGTAGGATGGATGCTCTTCTAGACATGAACAGAAATAGCGATGATGGCTCTGGGATAATGAGGCTCCTGGTAGAGTGGCTTTCCTGAGTGAGCTGCACCTCTGAAGTGACTTGAAGAGCCATTAAAGGGGACTATTTAGAAATAGCATCTTAAAGTAGCCAGAGCCTCAGAGCAGAGACAGGAACTGAGGACTGACAGATAGTTCAAGTGTGATTGTGTAGCAGGTAGTAATCAATGGAGGACTTTCTTATACACACATTAAACTCTAATTTGATAATTACTAGGTGTGTATACATTAACTTATTAATGTCCTTCAGGCTACAAAAGGATAAACACATTATTCAGATAATATAAATAAGGATTCTGTAATAGGATACATTAAGTATCAGTTAAGTTAACCAGAGAGAAGAAATTTCTGTACTAAATTGTTTTGAGATATAAGCAGCAACATCATAGTGCCTATACGTTATTAACTTCTGTTTTCTTTTCTTTTTTTTTAAGAAGTCAGACTCCCTTTATGTAATTTGTGTGTTATATAATGTTAATATTTTAAACTGCTACACTGCTAACAGTCCCCCTACCCTCAATGCAACCAGCATAGGTCAAAAGACAATTAAGATTAGTCAATGGTGAGTTGGCAGAACCCATAAGGTTCTCTCCTGAGTGCTAGAAAGTTAATTGGATAACACCACTGCATTTATCAAAGGTTCACAGCACAAGATGCATAGAACATTTGCAAACAGAGTGTTTCTGTTTCTTTCCCTCCGTGCTGGCTTTATAAATTTGATCAAGTGTGATGGTATGGAGTGTTTATCCATTGTGGAATAATTAAATCTAGTTAGTTAACCAATGCATTACCTCACATAGTTATCATTTTG
Source organism: Sciurus vulgaris (assembly GCF_902686455.1). Taxonomy (NCBI): domain Eukaryota; kingdom Metazoa; phylum Chordata; class Mammalia; order Rodentia; family Sciuridae; genus Sciurus; species Sciurus vulgaris. The sequence goes on along the minus strand of NC_136470.1, from coordinate 67,788,126 downwards.
GGGGTAAGAGTATATAGCATCTATTCTTTTTATATGTTTCAAAAATATAGCATCATTAACTATAATACTTTACTGTATAATAGATCTCTTGAAATTTATTCCTCTTAACTATAGTTATGTATCCTTTGATCAATGTCTCCCATTCCCCTAGCCTGCTAATGACCTCAGTCTCTGGTTACCACCATTATACTCTCTACTTCTATGAGATCAACTTTCTTGGATTTCACATAAGTGAGAGATCACATGGTATTTGTCTTTCTAGTGTGGCTTATTTCACCTAATATAATGACTTTTAATTTCATCCATGTTGTCATAAATGACAACATTTTGGTTTTTTGGAATGGCTTAAAAGTATTCTATTGTGTACATATGTCACATTTTCTTCATTCAATCATCAGTTGATGGACATTTTGGTAGATGCCATATCTTGTTATTGTGAATAGAGTTGCTATAAATCTGGGAGCATAGTTATTTCTTCAGTATACTGATTGAATTATTTGGATGTATACCTAGTACTGAGAATGCTGGATCATTTGGTAACTCTATTTTTAATGTTTTCAGAGCCAAAGATTGAATGGTTTTAGGCATTATTATGTCACTATTACCTATTGCTGTGAAACACTATGCTGTATGCTGGGATACAAAGGTGATTAAGATACAGACTGTATCTTTTATGGAGAGAAACAGACACAACATTACAGCATTGAGTACCAAGAATATAACAGAGAAAGATTAAAGAAAAAGGGGCATGCAGTGTGGGGGTGCATTTTCAAATCTCAAGTGAAAGGTGGAAGAAGTGCAGGGAGAGTAAAAGAAACTTTATATCATATGAGACTCTTTTCCTTAAAGATTAGTTTTTCCATTGTCAAAGGTGGAGTTTCAAATTGAATGGAAGTGGGGAAGGGAGTGTAGGATACTTACTCAAGTAACTTCTCCTTGAAAAGAAAGGAGAGAGAAGATAGAAGAAAGTAGATGTGAGGATGCATTCTTTTTCAAAATAGATTTTTGAATATGTTTATATTCTGAAAGGATGAAGCCAATGGTGAGGGGGATTTTGTAGACATGGCGGGGAGGGGGAAATCAGTGGTACAAACTGACCTGAGGGGTGTTGAAGAGGGAAGCATTCTGAGAACAGGATGGAGGACTAGGCTTTGACATAACTGACAACCCCAACCCCTGAGGCCAAAAAGGTGGTAGCTGGTCACATGTAACTGACAACCTTTTGTGTGTGATTTCACACCCCCTTATATTAACATTAGGAGCCTAGAAACTTGAGTCTCTTAGAAGCTATTTTGTTTGTTACTTGCTGTACAACTGTGTCTAAATAATGTCACCATCACTGCCAGAATAAAGAAAGTAATCACTGTTGGCTATGGATTTAGATTTATTGATATTCTCAGATAATGTTCATGGAGGCACCACGGGCTGCAAGCTTCAACACTGGTTGCTTAAAATAGGTTAAGGGAAAAAAAAAAAAAAAAAACAGGCTCCCTCATGATACCCATTCTAGCAATCACAGGCAATTATTACAGATACATGTAGAACAAAATGGGAGCTTAACTTGAAAAGGCAGACATATACCTCTTAAGGAAGGATAATGTCACAGTGTTCAGAATCTTATGCCCTAGCTGTGATGTATTCTAAAGAAAACATCTGAATTTATTCAAACTCAGAGTGCATAGCTTATCTTATGAAATGCCAGTTTGTGGATGAGGAGAGTAGATAAAATTTCCTCTAAAACTGCATGCACCATATGAGGTCTAGTTACAAACTATGTGTCTAAAGCTGTCATTTTTTGTTTGGAAAGTTAACCCTATGTGGGTCAGGCCCTATGTGGGTCAGGCCCTTTGTTACCCCTTGGTCTATAATAAGAATCTTTCAGTCTGTTGTTGGTTTTACAAATGGAATTACAGGAAATTCAAAAACAGCTGTCCTACAAAACATTGATGGGCATTGGTACAGAAAGGATTTTTTATGGTCTATCCCAGTGTTCCCGAAGAAATTTGTTTTAAGTAAACTACTTAATTGACTGCAGAATATTTCAAGGCATTTGTGATGTAAGTGGTCATGGTGAGTCTTCAAAAAGATTTTGCCCACTACGTACCTTTAAATTTATTAGATGAGAATTGTTTTTCCCCACAGAACTTGAAGCAACAACTTGTCAATACTTTTCCAACTGCACTCTAGAAAGCCTTTGTCAGTGTGGACACTGCCCCCAAAATTAGTGGTTTCATCAGACATGGTTCCCTCTAGAGTATACCTATGTGCTAATTGAAACATTCATATAAAAAGTAATTTTATGTTCCCACTATCCCTATTTTTTCTAGTGTTTTGAGCATGAAGGGGTGTTGTATTTTATCAAATGCTTTTTCTGCATCTATTGAAATAATCATGTGGTTCTTGACTTTAAGTCTATTGATATGGTGAATTACATTTATTGATTTCCGGATGTTGAACCAACCTTGCATCCCTGGGATAAAACCCACTTGATCGTGGTGCACTATCTTTTTAATATATTTTTGTATGCGATTTGCTAAAATTTTATTGAGAATTTTTGCGTCAATGTTCATTAATGATATTGGTCTGAAATTTTCTTTCCTCGATTTATCTCTGTCTGGCTTGGGTATCAAGGTGATAGTGGGAACATTCCTTAACATTGTAAAGGCCATCTATGCTAAGCCCATGGCTAATATCATTCTAAACGGTGAAAAACTGAAAGCATTCCCCCTAAAAACTGGAACAAGACAGGGATGCCCTCTTTCACCACTCCTATTCAATATCGTTCTTGAGACTCTAGCCAGAGCAATTAGACAGACCAAGGAAATTAAAGGAATACGAATAGGAAAAGAAGAACTCAAACTATCCCTATTTGCGGATGATATGATTATATACTTAGAGGAACCAGGAAATTCCACCAGAAAACTGTTAGAACTCATAAGTGAATTCAGTAAAGTGGCAGGTTACAAGATCAATGCTCATAAATCCAATGCATTTTTATACATAAGTGAGGAATCCTCAGAAAGAGAAATTATGAAAACCACCCCATTCACCATAGCATCGAAAAAAATAAAATACTTGGGAATCAATCTCACAAAAGAAGTAAAAGACCTCTACAATGAGAACTACAGAACACTAAAGAAAGAAATCGAAGAAAACCTTAGAAGATGGAAAGATCTCCCATGTTCTTGGATAGGCCGAATTAATATTGTCAAAATGGCCATACTTCCAAAAGTGCTATACAGATTCAATGCAATCCCAATTAAAATTCCAATGACGTACCTTACAGAAATAGAGCAAGCAATCATGAAATTCATCTGGAAGAATAAGAAACCCAGAATAGCTAAAGCAATCCTTCGCAGGAAAAATGAAGCAGGGGGTATCGCAATACCCGAACTTCAACTTTATTACAAAGCAATAGTAACAAAGACGGCATGGTACTGGTACCAAAATAGACAGGTAGATCAATGGTACAGAATAGAGGACACGGACACAAACCCAAATAAATACAACTTTCTAATACTAGACAAAGGTGCCAAAAATATGCAATGGAGAAAAGATAGCCTCTTCAACGAATGGTGCTGGGAGAATTGGAAATCCATATGCAACAGAACGAAACTAAACCCATATCTCTCACCCTGCACAAAACTCAACTCAAAATGGATTAAGGACCTTGGAATCAGACCAGAGACCCTGCAGATTATAGAAGAAAAAGTAGGTCCCGATCTTCAACATGTCGGGCTAGGACCAGACTTCCTCAACAGGACTCCCATAGCACAAGAAATAAAAGCAAGAATCAATAACTGGGATAGATTCAAACTAAAAAGCTTTCTCTCAGCAAAGGAAACTATCAGTAATGTGAAGAAAGAGCCTACAGAGTGGGAGAATATCTTTGCCAATCATACTTCAGATAGAGCACTAATCTCCAGAATCTATAAAGAACTCAAAAAACTCTACATCAAGAATACAAATAATCCAATCGACAAATGGGCTAAGGAAATGAACAGACACTTCACAGAAGAAGATGTACAAGCAATCAATAAACATATGAAAAAATGTTCAACATCTCTAGTAATAAGAGAAATGCAAATCAAAACCACCCTAAGATTCCATCTCACCCCAATTAGAATGGCGAGTATCAAAAATACAAGCAACAGGTGTTGGCGAGGATGTGGGGAGAAAGGTACACTCATACATTGCTGGTGGGGCTGCAAATTAGTGCAGCCACTCTGGAAAGCAGTGTGGAGATGCCTTAGAAAACTTGGAATGGACCCTCCATTTGACCCAGCTATCCCACTCCTTGGCCTATACCCAAAGGATCTAAAATCAGCATACTACAGAGATACAGCCACATCAATGTTCATAGCTGCTCAATTCACAATAGCCAGACTATGGAACCAACCTAGATGCCCTTCAATTGACGAGTGGATAAAGAAACTGTGGTATATATACACAATGGAATATTACTCAGCCATAAAGAATGACAAAATTATGGCATTTGCAGGCAAATGGATGAAATTGGAGAATATCATGCTAAGTGAGATAAGCCAATCTCAAAAAGACAAGGGACGAATGATATCGCTAATAAGTGGAGGATGACACATAATGGGGGGGAGGGAAGGGTTAGTGTTAGGGTTAGAGTTAGGGTTAGGGAGGGGGGCAAGTATGGAGGAAGAAAGTACTGTATAGAGGGTAAAGAGGGATGGGAGGGGTGGGGGGAAGGGGGAAAAAATAACAGAATGAATCAAACAACATTATTGTATGTGGATTTATGATTACACAAATGGTATGCCTTTGCGCCATGTACAAAGAGAGAGACAACATGTATCCCATTTGTTTACAATAAAATAAAATAAAAAAAAAAAAAGTAATTTTATGTAAGTCGAGTCATATAAAATTACTGATAGGTAATAATTTTTTCCTACAAAAATAACGATACATCATTGACCCAAATAATGTAAAAAATGGCTATTGTTCTTGCAACTAAAGGAAATTGGTATCATAAAATGGAATAGATCACTATCTAGTGACTTTTTTTTCTAAAATAAAGATCTAATCCAGATAGGGTTTTTTCCTTGCTTTTTTCAATCAGGGGTTATAAGAAGTCTTCAGATGAATGAAAGCTGTTGAGTTGAAAGCAAATAAAGCCTTACAGAAGAGCAAACAAGTGAAACTCTCAGGTTGTAGGGAAGCTTGTCCAGCAATATCTGTTCATCCCGTCCTTGTGTTGAAACCCTGAAGACACTACTACCTTATGCAGAGTCTTATAATCCAACTCTTCCACATTTCCACGATACATCCACATGAAATTGTAGAAATCTGACTTCCATGTGAAGTTAGGTAGTAGTGTATTTTTTACAAGAAAATATTTTTGACTTGTACAACTTTCTTCTTTTCATATTACTGAATTTCTAAGTCTCATGTTTAGTGAAGAAATTAAATTAAAAAATGAAATGGTAATTCCTACATATTGATCAGTTAAATGCTACCCCAAACATTGACTATATTAACTATATGAATTTTTTTCCTTTTCTCTTCCAAACATATAGATTCATTAAAACTCAAAAACTGTCTCAATGGATCAAATCGGTGGCCCGCTAAGTATAGATTCTGCCTCTAACAGCAGTCAACAGTGAATGCTTCAGAGGAAGATGACAATATCTGATAATGTTCTCTATGTGGTGGAAAAACCTCTACCTCTTACAAAACGAATACTTAGCAATAAAATATGGAATGAATCTAATTTTAAGCTGTTTCTAGTCAATATCCTATATTATTTTCTAGTATTATTTTTTCAGATCAATATAGAAGCAATGGTACAAACCTGAACTTAAAAGTTACTGAGTATTAACCAAAAGCTGAGAGATGTGAATTTACTGATTTTTTTCCTCCTTCAGGACTTTTGGTGGTGGGTACTCTGTCTTACTCTTATTTGCAACTTTAGCTCCTAGCACACAGTCCAATAGATGCAGAATATAGTGTAGAATTGCATTAAATATGATCTACTCTTAAATACAAAGAAGTATACACTGATTCAGTTCTTAGTTTTATATGTGCATGTGTGAATATATGTGATTATCTACAAAGTCATTATAATGAATATAAATGTATGGGCTGTATATACACATGCATATAAATGTACATGCACAGTCAAACCATAGTACTTTAGTTTCAACATTAGTCTCAGGCTTAAACATAAAGTTATTTGTGTTTCCTACAATTTTATTATTGGGTAAGGGGTTTGTGAGCAGAAGGAAAAAAGGAGGAAAACTTGTTTCTATCCATATTTGTAAAGTTCAGCGCCTGATAGAGCTCTTTGATTTCCATCTTGAAATGTGTTCACATTATTATACAACCCTGGGACCAGACAATTCAATTAATTCAAAACCTATGCATTGGGTCTGACAGACCCAAAGGTCTTTTTGGCTGGATAAATGTTGAAAATGTCAACTCCATAATATGGCAAAACCTGATTTTTCTCTATTAAAGGCACCACAAACCATTTATTGATTTTTTTAAAAAAGAGAAATAAGAAGAAGCATGTACCAATTGAATAGGAAGTCAGACAATCCAATTACAGTTATGAAACTGAAGCATTGGGTCTGACAGACCCACTGATTGCAAACGACTGCCAGAAAATGCAAGAGAATAGTAGCCCACCCACAGACACACACATACACCCAGGGACATACCTCCTGCAACAATTAAGTAGTTAAAATAAATAGCTGTGAAAGGCCAAAGGCCAACATTTTATTACCTATTTATTATACTCATATTGAACTGTAATATATATATGAAAGTTCACCAGAGTCAGTATCCTCTGAGGGAATTGGGTTTCATTTATGCTCTACTATGGAATGATCTGGCCATCAGTAATATGTACATGAAATGAACTTGTCTATTTCCTTGAGAAAAACTGACCTCTTTCAGCTCAGCTCCACAGGCTTCACTGTCCTCAGCTTTATCCACTATAACACAATGTTTATTCTTCATCCATTTGATTCACAACATTATATAAAGGAACGTTAACAAAAACCTGAGATAAATCACAGAATGATTTGGTGCTTAGACTCTGAGGCAGGAGTTTTGTTAATCGGATAACCTAGTAGTGATCATGTCAAGAGAAAACAAGATATTTCTGAATGATATATGTTACGAAACTTAACAGCCCTCTGTTTTCTTTACCATATCAAGGTAAGCAAGAGGAGATGAGGGCTAGCAACAACCTTGAGAGTAACGGTGGGGAGATGAGGACTCTCTGAATGGCACCCTCTCTGGATGGTGGGAGAACATTCATGAAATAAAGGAATCATCTGAGGCCATCCTTAGGGTTGGATTTACTTTCCAAAACCACATGCCCTCCTCTCTGAGGAGTGTGTTGGTGGATGATTGAGCAAGGAAAGAGGAATCTCCCTTGGGTTACTCCAGTTTGGGTTGATTTGTCTCCATTTGCACAGTGTAGAGTCAAGCCTGCCTCTTACCTGCTGTGTCTCTGAAGTGGTGGAAAGCTTGTACGGATCTCTGACAAGAAACAAACAGATGTTCAAATAAATAGATACTCAATTTCTAACCCATCCCAGTTCAGGTCTCTGTTTTCCCAGTGATAGAGAGAAGCTGCTGTTGCTATAGGATACAGGCAAGGAAGGGAACCAGCTCTGAGTTCAGCAAGGTTCTTTAGATCCAGCAACAAATGTCGTCACATATTTGGTGGAGGCCCCTGCTATTCTTGAGTTGCTACAATCACAGGCTATTTCCACACTCTTCTGTATACTATTCAAAGAATTATGGCCCCAGTTTCTAATGTTATTCTTACCAACATCTCATACTTTGGGAAACTAGAAACCAAAACCTATTCTTCTCTAATCTTATAACCTGGATGTAAAGATGCTTAATCTAGTAATTTACTATAACTTTTCCTTGAACCCTGGCAACCCATATTAATGGTCTAGCAGGATACTACCATTTTTTTGTTTGTTTGTTTATTACACCAATTCATATCATCAAAGTTCAATGAGAGAAGTTTGGAGCACATTTGCTTCCTGAATATAAATGCAACAACTCATCAGCACCACGGTTGTGTCCTTTGTAAACAGTTCAATCAAAAGGCTTAGGTAATAAGTCAATACAGTCACAATTTAAGTTTTGTTTGAAAATCAAGAGCTTTGCTAAGATTTTAAAAAATCATAAAATGTGTCATATGCAACAGCTGAATGATGAGGACATCATGTTAAATGAAATAAGCCAGGCACATAAAGATAATACCCTTTGGTCTCACTTATATGTGGAATCTGAAAAATTCAAATTCACAGAATTCAAATTCATAGAATGGTAGCTACAAGAAGATGGAAGGTAGAGGGATATAGAATCATTAGCCAATGGGTATTGAGAGGCTGAGACAGGAGGATTGCAAATTCAAAATCAGCCTCAGCATCTTAGTGGGGACCTCAGCAACTTAATGAGACCCTGTCTCAAAACACAAAAAGGGCTGTGAATGTGGCTCAGTGGTTGTGCAGTCCTGAGTTCAATTCCTGGTACTAAAAATAAAATAAAATAAATAGCTAAAAGAGAGGATTATGAATGTTCTTACCTTAAAGAAATGATAAAAGTTTGAGGTGATAGATATGCTAATTACCCTGATTTGATCATTCTATCGTGTATATAGAAACATCACATTGACACCACAATTAATACAACCATTACTTTTCAATTAAGCATAAAATAAAACTTTAAAAATACCCTAGAGGATTTTTAATAACCCTTGTGATCATCTAAAAAACATGTGTCTCTTTCAGCTTAAAATGGGGAAATAGGGAGAAGGCACTAAGGAGTCAGCTCATTCAATCCTTCAAACTGGGAAAACCAGTTTCCATAACAACTGCCTTCATTTCTTTATTCATGTTCCCATGTTATCTTTTCCTGTCACTCTTAGAAAGGCCCTTGTCCCTTGACATAACAACAAATAACACACAAAAGGCAGTCGGTTTGTGGTAAGTCACAGCATTTTTTTTTTCTATTGAAGCAAATGTGTTATTCTTTCAAAAGATTTTTATAAAGAACATGAATAACATTTGACCAAGTAATATTTTGCTAAGTGTCTAGGAAATAACTATTTCTTCATTCATTTAAAATATTTATTTTAATTGTTTGCTTGAAAAGGGTAAAAGTAAGTAGTTTCCACGCAGTTAGAAATCCATCAAGGAGAGAGCGGTTTATAGTATTTATGATTCAATGCTGCATGCAGCATTTATTATTACAGTGGTCATTTACTCCACATTTCTATCAGTCTGTCTCTTCCATATTAGCAGAGTTGAGGAGAAAAGAAACAAGCATAATACTGTATAATTTATAAAGTCATCCAGCACTCTTTCAAAATATATATTATTGACATGTAAGATGAGAAAATTTATGTGCAAAAAGAATAAGCCACAATAATTTCTCTTTTAGGAGAACAATCAGATTTTCAATCTGGTTGTTTTGGTTCTAAAGCCTGATTCTTCCCAGACCCCGTTGCTGAAAACCACATAATTCTACTCCTGTTGTAACTAACACCCTCCCAAATATATTGCCTTTTACTGCTGATTCGTCATTAAAGTTTAAGGTATTTTCACCTGTATTTGGACACTATAATTTATAAGGTGAAAGTTGATATGTGAATATCTCTATCATTAGCTTCTTTTTCCTGCCCTAAGTCAGGCTGGAAATTTGATGAATCAACAGAGATCAAAATAACCAATGTTAAATGACCCTATTTCACGATGCTGTTGTATAGGTGAAAAAGCTTAGGTTGCAGAAATAAACACAAAGTAAAAAATATTCAGACATGAGGTAGATTTCTGTTCAGATCACATCTAGTTTGAAGTTTTAAATTATTTGATCATGAGCACAAGTGAGCACACAGACATGCATGTCTTTTGATCCGTTCTGCTTAGCACATCACAAAGGACACCTGAGGAACACAGAGATGGGGAACTATCACCGAAGATAATGGCTATACACGTACTTATAATGTGTTTCTGTGTAAGTCACTCATTGTGTTCACATCCATTCATCCCATTTTTGGACTAAGGAAAGGAAATGAAGGGATTTGGTTTTGATCCTCAAGGAGAATACATTCTTGTGGGAAGACACACATACAAACAGCAACTGTGTGATTTCATATGTGCAAATGGCAGCAAGGTCAAAGTACACCTGTATCCTCTCATGGTTTCACAGAATAAATAACTCTTGTACATAGAAGATGCTCAGCAACTATGTGTGGAATGAATGATGGCGAGAAGATGTGGTTTCATCTGTTACTCCTTTTACATCTTCACCAATTTCTACATATATCCAGAAAGGTCTGGAGCCATGAAGATTCCTGCTGAGCACAGTGTCATGGGAACACTAATGCCCTGCCTGACAATGACCAGGATTCTAGAAATCAGCCTCAATGCACGCTTCATAACCCAGGATTGGACCCACAGATGATTTATAGCAAGTCTCAAAACTGGAGAATTTAATAGTATGGTTCCTTTGTCTTCTTCTTCAGGCCTTTTGTGCTTTATGGTCCTTCACTGAATATCCTGAAATGTTTTGACAGCTTTCTCTGTTTATTGCTTAATTTTGCTGAATTTGTTATGAAATTTTTATTCCTTGCTGAAAATATAAAAAAAAAAAAAAAAACCATTGTATTCATAGGGACAGATAATGTAATTTTTTTCTTTTTTTATTTCTAATGGATTTATCTTTGGATACAAATAATGATATCTAAACTTCTGTCATAACAGAAGTTTATAAATAAGATCAAGTAATAACAGTCCTTACAAATAAGATCAAATAATAGATGATGACTACATGCCCAAATCCATGCAGCTATGGATTGGCTTAATGTTGGGAGCTTTTCAGAGAGAAGTCAGAGACAGAGTGAACTGAAATCATAACAGCAATGATTTTTCACATCTAGGGTTACTTCTCATCTTTTATATCCACAGAAATATACAATAGAATGTAGAGTTCAGATGAAGCTATCAGATTCAGGCACAGGGGTCTAAATTTTATCTGTTTTATTAAAAACAACAGGATGTGTAGAAAGCAGATGACAATCAGAAGAGTATGATTTAAAATAGGAGTAGAGAAGAGATCTCATGAAGAATAGTAACAAGCAGAAGAGTTTCCCTTAGGAAGAGATTAGACAATGCCCTGTTGACTTCAGAGAAGGCTTGCTATGAAGAGTCTGCTCTCCTGTGTGTCTTCAGGAACACAAAGTCCAGAGCCTCAGAGTCTCATTGACTGTAACAGCAAATAGGCTACCTAGAGAGATATTTGGTTCATTAACTTAAAAAATCTTAAAATAAATTGGAAGTTGTATTAAGTTCAGGACTACATTTTTTTTTTTTTTAACCAAAAGAGGTTTTCCTTTATTTCAAATACTTGAGATTTCTAGATTTTCTTTTCCTCTGTAGCAAAGACCCTGAAAGGAATAGCTAGCATTTTGGACTTGAGATGAAACCCTCTGACATGACAGCAGTCAACCAAGGGTTGAGAAAAATTGGGCTTCTGGCTTGAACATCTCTAATATTTCCTTTCTGCTGCTTGTGCTCCTCGTTATCAGTATCTGCCTGAACATCTTGATGTTCCCTCAACTTCTAAGCTTCTGCAATGTCATGATAGAGGAATCTATTGAATCTTTGTTTAGGAAGAAAAACGTAATAAATTATTTTTATTTGTGGTAGATAAAGGAATAAAAACATGAGAGATAATAGAGATATTTAAGGATAAATGGAACAGAAAAAATATAATTATTTGAAACAGGTCTCTGAAAATAAAAAGTAGTTTGGAAGTGAATATAAAAGGGAAAAACAGCATTTTAAGAGATGCATTCTGAAAGATCTAGCATGAACATGGCTTGCACATTTTAGACAGACAGCATCACGAAAATAGGAACAGAGATGCAATAAGTATGTTAAGTAGTCACTGCACACACAGTTTAATTTTGTTGAAAAAATAACAATTGCACATCCCTAATTTCTAAGAATTAGTTCAGGAACAGGTTGGTCTCTAGGGAGAGGATAAAGACATATGCCAAGATAAGAACACACTTGACTGAAGAATTCTGTTCCGTATGACTCTATGGCATAGTCTCAGAAGAAGATGATGTGCTTTAGAAGTGTTTCCTTGATCTCAGCAGGATGTGTAGCAGGGAGACAATGGTCACAGCAAAATAGGGAAAACTGGAGATTTTTTAGGACAGCATAGATTAGGTCTGTGAAATGTTAAATTTTAAGATAGCAGTGATGAACATTTTTAAGTGACCCATTAGGAGATAAGAAGAGAGAGAGAGAGAGAGTGAATGTGTGTAGGGAAGGAGGGAAAGGGGGAAGAAAAGTGAGAGGAGAGCAATGGACATTCAGAAGGAAGAAAACAAATTGAAACTGTGGGCCCATGAATTTTTTTACAATGTAACTTTCATAGAAGATTTATTCCTTTGTCCTTTATATAATGGTAAATTTAAGAGAAAAAATAACTATTCAAAAAGCCATAGTTAAATCATAGCTCTTTGATCTGACAAGTTAAATGAGAGAATTAAAAATGACTATACGTTTCCAGGAATAATACCTTGAAACCTTGAATTTATATTGTGTTTTATACACTTAATGCCCTTTCTATTTTATCTCCAGAATAACCTCTGAGGAAGGATAGATGGGAAACTGAGCACAGTACCTGGCACTCTGTAAACACTCAGTAAACATTGACGGCTCAGATCACAGCTATCATGCTGATGGGGAAGCCAGATTGGAATGGGTTTATGAAATTAAACAGCTTAAAAGTTGGCACTTCATAGACCTTTGGGAGTCACTGAAGCCTAGTGTGTGGATATTATCAAGAAGCTTACCCTAAATGTGCATCGTGGTGGGGGATGGGTAAGATTGGTCAGGGATAGTGGAGTGAGGAGTGCTCATTTCCAGAAGTGGAACTATTCTCTCCTATTTGAAGTGCAGGTTTCATGGTTAGAACCTGCAGAGTGAAAAGAAGAGATTGATTAAATATGTTGCTTCCCACCACAGCCATCCACAATTTATCATTTCTAGCTACTGTGATTATTTTGCATTCAGCACAAAGATGGCAATCTGGCAGGTTTGTGAGCCTTGAGACTCCAACAGATTGGGGCTGAATTCTTGCTTGTTTGTCAAGGCAACAGAGCATGCTCCTGTCAGTCAATATGCCTTTTCGTGCCTTGTCGAAACCATTTCTACTCTATGCCAGTGTCAGTTGCATTTCCCAGATATGGCTCCAAAATATTGTAACAAAAGTTGCTATTTAATTTGAAGTTGTTTTGGCAGGTGAGCTCTGCTGTTGTAAATTGTGATTCTAAATCTGTGATTTACAGAGGAACAAGCCCTTGTTGAAATATGAATGCTATTTAACTTTGAAGAAAAATAAAAAGCTATGCAGTCAGTCATTTAATCAGTCTGATGACAATATTTTTGAGTACCTAGTAAGTATTAAAACTATAACTTGTGCTTTGGGGAAATACAGAAGAAAATTTCTGGTTTATGCCTTCATGGAATTCTCCACTGGGGAAGGCAGAATGTATCCACTTAATTAAAGAAAACCTCAATATTAACCAATTTTTGTAGGACAAGAAAAATAGTGAATACAAAATCCCAGAATATGGTTCATTCTTGAAAAAAAATATATAACTAGGTTGATGAAGGCCAAGGACATTCTGTGGTGATAAGAATTTAATTACTTAGTTTCCACATTATATGACCCAACTTATTCTTTTTCTAAACACCAAGAGAAAATGAGTATAAATAAATACATCTTTCTCTTACAATTGGATATCCAATTGTATATATTCCAAGTATTTACTTTTCTTAGGCACCAAAATTTATCTTTGGCTAAATAAACATGTGATTCCTGGGATGCCTGGCTGAATCTGCCAGTTGGCACAACAAGGCAGAGGAGAGGTATAAGGCACACAACATGGTCCCCTGTGTTGGCAGCAGTGAAGGTGTGTGGCAGCTCCCTAGTATATGGACATTCCGAGGTCACAGAACATGACATGTGGGATTACTTATGTTTGCATCATTGTCCTGTGATACAGGTTAGCGTGATGGTTCTTGAAAGCCATCCATGCTGTAATGGATATTGCTGTAATGAGTTTTTAGTGTTGGATGGGAATGAAGACAAAGGAAAGGAAAGAAGGAAAAAATACCTGTGTTTTTGTCCCTCTGAAAGGTTTGGCTAATAACCTTGCTGGAATGAATCTAAGAAGTGTGGGTAATATGTCTCAGCCCTGCTCACCATTCCACTTTCTTTTCCATAAACTTCTCTACCTTTCATATACTTACATCTTGGTTTTCCTGTCTTTCCTGCATTCTAATGCAACTCCTTCTTCTTCATTCATTTCTCTAGGGGAAACACTTGAGTGAATCGATAAATCTTCTGAGACTGCTTACTGAAATAGAGATTTGAAATGTGTGGTTACTGGGGGTGAGCTATCTCAAATGTCAACTTATACCAACAGATGGGAATTCTTGCCTGAGAGAGAGTAAATGCCTAGTTTTATCAGGCATATCAACCTTATTTGGCCCTAATTAAAATAATACCAGAGTATATTCCACTTCTAATATAATCAATAAATATCCTATGAAAACTAGACCTGTTTTAGGAATTCATCAGTGAAGTGGGGCCATATGTGTTTGTGTGCTATCAAGAATCTTGTAGTCTCTGGGCTGGGGTTGTAGCATGGTGGTAGAGCACCTTCCTAGCCCATGTGAGGCACTAGGTTCAATCCTCAGGACCTCATAAAAATAAATAAATAAATAAAATAAAGGTATTGTGTTCATCTACAACTAAAAATAATTTTTAAAGAAAATAATCTTACCCTAGGTAAATGTATGATTACACAAATAGTATGCCTGTACTTCATGTACAAACAGAGAAACAAGACGTATCCCATTTGTTTACAAGAAAAATAAATAAGAAAAAAAAAAAAAAGAAAAGAATCTTGCAGTATCCCAGTGGCTCACGAGGCGGAGGCAAGAGGATCAGGAATTCAAAGCCAGCCTCCACAACCTAGCAAGACCCTGTATTTAACTAAAATATAAAAAAGGACTGGAAATTTGGCTCAGTGGTTAAGCACCCCTGGGTTCAGTACATAGTACCAAAAAAAAAAAAAAAAAAAAAAAAAAAAAAAAAAAGATCTTACCATTCATCTTCAATATTTCTTTTCTAATACTTGTAAATATAATGTCTTATATTTATATGCACATTTCCATTTAGAAAGGGCCATCAGATACATACTTTCCTGTAGATTTTGATTCTTATTATGTCCCTGTGTAATGGGTGAGCTTACCATGATCATCTTTACATTGAAAATCAGGGGAATTCATCTCAGAATAGTGAAATGGTTTGATGGGTTACATTCAGTATCACATTCAAATATTGTTTACTGAATATCTACTAAGTACTGAGCAATTGCTATGTGGTGACAACAGTATCAGCTTTCAATTATTATTTATAACAACCCACTGGAATTGGTGGCATTACTTGCTCTGAGCAGAGAAGTTTCAGAGCATGTATGCTACTGTTGAGAACTGCATAGCTCTTAAGAAGTAGAACTGAGATTTAAGCCAAGATATTAAGAATCAAGTCCTCTGTACTTTATACCTATGATGATAGACATGTCACTCCAAGTTGCTACTATTCTGTCATATTTGGGTTACTAAACCAATCTTTCAAATTCTGTCTTGATTATACTGATTACCATTGAAATTCAAAACTTTTTCTCATCATGCCAACCAGGCAGAAGGTATAGACATTGGCATGATAATTTGGTTAAAAACAATAAACACCATTTATTGGATGTGCTGAATGCAGTATGTATATTAATAAAGAGTATGACCATGCTTATGACGGATGATAGCTCTGAAGCCCCACCATTCCCCTTTATTCTTCTGCCTCACATTTGGGCAAGCTAAGTCTAAGTGCTACCTCTGCTTCCAGCAGAAAGAAAGTTCAAACTGCATGAGTTCTGGTTTATGCAAGAGAACTTGTACCTCAGCCCCACTTCCTAATCAACCTAAGAAAAGTCAAAGCCAGTTGCCCTCTCAAGCCATTTTTAGGCTTGTCTGGGACCTGCCCTTTGCATTCTAGAAAGCTTCACCATGTGAATCATGAACCTTTTCATACCCACCTTGGTGTGTGTGTGTGTGTAGCATCTTCAGTCTTAATTTCTGAACCAAATTTGGGGTGGGAGGCTCATATCAGTCCGGTGGAGTCCTCACACACATATTACTGCTCACAACTCATTCTGCAGCCAACCTCGAAGCTAGTGTTAACACATTTGACAGAAGAGAAGCCTGGAACACAAATGAAGAACTAACTGCAGTGTGTGTGTGTGTGTGTGTGTGTGTGTGCGTGTGTGTGTGTGTGTATGTGTAGAACCATAAAAGATGACTGGAAAGAAATGGGAAAGATTTGTTCTCACAAACCTAAAAAAATTTGTTTTTAGCCTTCACTGAGAAACAGTGACTTGAAATATCAGATGACTAATGGTTGAGTTAGATAATGTTTTGTAAAGTTTTATAAGGTCCTTGGTAGGTGTACCAAAGACAGGTGTAATTAAAATTGATATTTCACATGTTTCTGCCTGTTTGTAATCAAATTGTGTCCTTAAGATATATAAAAGCTCACCCTCAAAACAGTTTCTACATATGTTCTCTAAGGACAGAAATTGGGAAATAAAACCCTGGCTGAATTTCCATTCCCTTTTGGCTTAGAGAAAGCTTAATTAAAGTGTGTTACCTTCTGGAATCTCACATCATCATTTTGGTGAGACAGGAATGGAATTTCCAGAGCTTTTCCTTCTTCATGGTTCCTGCTCTTTCCCTGAACTCAGGACCCAGTCAGAGCTCTATACTGAGATTCTGCTGTCCCTGGACACTTGGGTGCCATTGTCTGGCAGGAGCCTGCATAGATGACCAGAGCCCCAGACTTCAGAAGCCAGGAAGATTTAACCCATTCCAAAGATTTGTGCACTCAGAATATTTTGGCCATGTAGAACATGGAAGACGTTAGTAGACATTAGTAGCAAAAGATAATTGTGAGAACTCCAAAATTCATGAAATGCTACTTACTTTTTAATCTTCCCATAGAAAATAAATCCTTAATGTTTTACTAAGTTTGCTGATCACAAATCATCTTTCTAATCTAAATTTATTCTATCCACTACTATTAGAAGTTTCTTACTCTTAAAATGGAGCAGTATTTTCTAGTCAACAATTTCATTCCAAATTATTTTAGTGATGCAATTTCTTTATAATTATAAACATCATTTGACACAATCTTTTTTCCTGACCTTTAAGACAACCAATCTCTAGTTTGTCTCTGTCTATATTTATTCTATAAACTCACTTTCATCCAGCCTTCTTTCTTCATATATTCTTAGAATGTCCTGTGCAGAGGATTCTCTCTTGGACATGTGCCCTTGGTCACCAAAGAGAGACTCTTTGCAGGAGATTGTAATGGCTTGAGTAGGATCAATAAACAGGCCAGAGTTGTGTACAGTGGATGTTTGACTACAGCTGATAAGAGGAGATGAAAGACAAACAAATAGAAAAACTTAGTTGCTTGAATTCCACCTGAGAAATCTGACAATAGTAGCTTGAACTTCATGTGACTCAAATGTGAATCAAAAAAAAGTCATACTAGTATGTTAAGCAGTCAAAGTAACTCATCGTACTTTACATGCAGATGTCTACCTGTAGCATATGCTGTTATTCAGGATCCCCCTGCACTTGTTGTAGGAGAACAGGTGTACCCTGACAATAGAGGTAGTAAACTGAAGAGAGAAGTCCTGCCGAAGGGTTGGAAGAGAGAGAGCATAGCCTTGCAATAAGTCAAGAAAGCATGAATTCTGAATCTGCTGCTGGGGATGCCTGGAAAATTTAGAAGACAAAATTGACTCCTTTCCACAGTATTGGGATGATTGTTTTAAGGCCATGGAAATTTGAGTTTGCGAATAGTCTTAGACTTTTCCATCAAAAAATTGTATGTTCCTTTTCATCATAAATACAGGTCAGGGAACTTCTGTTAATTTAGTCTCTTTCCCCTTTTCTTAATGTGAGTCTAAGTCAATGTTTATAGTTGAAATCAGGATATTTGGGTTAATTTTGTTACTTATATAAATTTTGCATAACACTTCAGTAAGTCACTTAATTCCTCTGAACCACAATTTTCTCATCTTTAAAATGGACACAAAAGTGTTTCTCTCTCAGGATCAGTGTAAGAGTTGAATGGAGAGAGATAATGCTTTGACACTGTGAAATCTGTGCAAATGTTCATTGTTATGATTGTTCCCTAGTATTGATTCTTAGGGATGGAATCTACTTCCTATTTTGTGACTAGTCACTATCAATTGAATATAGACTTCATTTATTTGGTTTGATGGTAGTGAGAGTTATTGGAAGTGATGGTATTTGACAGTGTCATTTTTTTATGAAATGTAACTAAGCAACTAAACTTTTTCTTTCTCACTTCATTTTCTAAGGTATGTTAAAACAGGAACTAGAGTGGATCATAGGGACAAATGCCATTGGCTTAAGGAAAAGGCAAATCAATCCTAGGCAGCATACTTTAGCCTTAAGCAGAGTGTAACTTTTATAAAGTTGTGGCAGGATTAATTAAATCAAAGTTTAATGAGCTGGAAAAGACTGTGTGCCCTGTGGACATAAATACTAAACATCTAGCCCCAAGCTATTTGTACTTAGAATGCCCTGAAGATCTCAAAATTATTAGCAAAAAATTGGTCAAGTTTTAAATGCATCATAGAGGTGCTTGGCTTTAAAAATGAGGATGAGTGTGGATGGGGCAGATAAATGTTTGTAATATGTGTGTATTTGTGTTTTTTTATTTATTAAAATATGCTGGATATATGCTTCTAATATTCTGTTCTGAGAAAATAAGTGGATCATGCAGAAATTCAACTTATTTCTTTATTGAAAGAAAAAAGTTATTACAAAAAGTTTTATTATAAAAGTGTGTAAAATAATCGAGAAAAGATGTTATGGCACCAAAAAGTAGATGTTTGATCCTTAATTACAAACTGATCAGTCAAGAAGATCTTGACCGGCACAGTACTTGAATTAGGTCATTAGACTCCAAAATCAACCTTGGGAGGTCCCAAGTCTACATCTTCTTCTCTGTACTTTTCCTATGTAGAAGAATCTGGTGGGGGAAGATGAGTGAGACCAAACACGCAGTTTGGGACATAAATGGGGTCTACCTATTTCTTCAACTGTCTGTTAACACAGCACAAAAAGGACAGACAAGAACTACTAATAGTACAGACCTTAATTGCCCTGAGTCTTTTTCCCCTATAAGGGAGATAAATTTTATAAGAATGATTTTTCCATAATTTGAAACTTCTGAGCTAGTTTTCTGTGTTTGTTAGGAAGCATTACAGAACTAGAATGCAAAAGAAATAGACCTAGAGGCAGGTGAGAGAAGCAGCATGGTAGTGCTATAAAAGGACAAGCACTGAGCCTTGCATTAAATTCTGACTGCTCCATCTTCTAGCTGAGTGATCCTGAGCATGTTGCTCAGACTTAGCCTGAGCCTCAGCCTCACTTCTGGGCTCATCATGTGATTTTGCTGAGTAATTGTTATAGCTAACTAATACTTGACTTAAATATTCAGAACATATCCAACATTATTCATAAGTCTAAGACTAGGTCTTCCTTATGCAACTATAGCATCACAAATCAACTCCAACAATTACTACAGAGAAGAAAACATTCATCCATCACATGCTCTTTTGGAAAGAGAATGGACTACACAATAACTGCATGCACAACCTCCCAAAGTACTGATGTTTAGAATAAATTGTTCAAATCAAGGTGATGAATACATTGGCATAGCAGTTATTTTCTTCTTTCACATGAAAACGGCAACACCTAGCTTTAATTATTTTTTCAAACTGCTGTCCTAAAAGCCATTAATTCACCTGCCAGGGCAAGTCATGATCAAAAATTAGTTCACCCTTGATGCAGACATTTGTGGCACATGAGGCAGGTGTGCATAATGTGAAGTTTCAAACATGAAACCAACTTCAAGTCCTACCTTGAAATTGTGCCAGAAGGAATACCAAAACCGAACTGTTCTTTCCACTTGAAAACAGACTGGAGAGACCCTAATAAAATCTGGATCTAATTCTCCTGAAAAGGAGCACACCCCTATTCCTATACTTTCTCTCCTCTGTCTTTTCTCCCTTTCCCCATGGCAATGGTGCCTCACCAGAGCATCCAGGCTCTTGGAATTCAGAGTAACAGTGGTGACTGCATAAAGAGGGCAATAAACATAAATGATACCTGTGGGTAATAGGTTTGAAATTGCTGTGTTCCTAGGTAACTGGATATAATTACAAGTACCCCGGATTCCATAGGGCTATGGTGCAATTATCACTCTAATTTCAAGAATAAAAGGGAAAGATTACAACAGTGTTGCTACAATTCAGTAATGTAACAGGAGAAAAGGGATCTTGCTAGAAAGATAGCAGCAGTTCTGCATATTTTTCCTGGTGCTCATTTCACATTGGGAGGCTGTGTATTTATAAGTCTAAAAGCACACAAATCTATGTGATTAAATCCCTATAAGTTACAATGCATCACCATTACAGTAAGGCTACTGCAGAGTTCCTTAGTAAGTTAAAAAAAATAAAATAAAATAAAGAGGAGGACAGAAGTAATGAGTGATGTCACTGCATTGTAGCAGTGGGCCAGTTATCATATATTTTGGAAGTAATTAAAGAGGATACTTCCCAGCCTAATGAGTGATTCTGCCACAGTCTCGCAGCAGGGAGACCCCTGTGTGTTACTGTGCAATTCCATAGTATTTACTGGGGCAATGAGTGTTATTGCTGTGGTGTAACAGCAGGGTGCACTGCTCGCTGTGTTTCCCCCAGAGCTCAACCATAATTAGAAGGCAGAATGTGATTGTTGTTTTGCTAGACACCAATCATGATCCATTCCTATGTTGTTCCATAGTAATTACCAAATGACATCGTGCAATTTCCCAGGGTATTTACTTTGGACAAACAAAGAAGATTTTTAAAAATTAAATTAATTAATTTTTTTCCTGCCATTGAGGCTTAATGACATTGTTTCTAATTTGGTTATAGAATATATAATTGCAAAATTGTTATTGACTTGTAATCACTGACTCATCTATCATCTTTGCTGTTGTTTCCCCGGGGCCTTGGCAGTGGGGTTGTCATTGTATAAGCTGGAGTTTTTGGAGCTTCACAGCACAGACAGGAGAGAGGAGATGGCATAAAGAAGGGTAATAGACCTGTCTGTCACACATGATCATCCCTTATATTTTACTTCAACAATTGTATTTAAATATTCTACATCTATATAATCTTCCTTTGTTTCTAAGAATAGGGCCAGTATATCAATCAAGAGGACATATGATCAGCAGAACACAGCCTCAAATGGGTCACTAGTTTTATTTCATATTACATAATGCAAGTACAAAACTATCCTGGTTTCAAATATTTTGATTTGCTGACTGTGTCAATGACTAAAATATCCCATGAATTCTGATATTACTTAGGATTCCACTTCTGTCCTGTCTCTTGATTTTAACTTGGAAAAATGTGATCCATGTAAGTAATTTGGCTAGTGGAGAGGGGTCTGAAACCCATGGTTCTGTGTGGCTCTACCCTGTTAGAAGTTTCACTTGCTTGCATGTCTTCATGGTAAAGAGTATTGTAATGGAATTCAACTACCTGAGTCCACATCCTGCTTTACCTTGATGAGAATTGCAGACATGGTTCTTCCTGGCAGAGATGTTGAGCTTGATGGGTGGTATTTCTTGTAGAAATGTTCCTCCACATAACTTTTTTGTCTAGGTTGGCCACACAGCACATGTGGCCCTGCAAATCTTTTCCCAGCTAATGCTGGGTCCTTCATCATTTCACCATGGCATGCCCGTCCATCTTTGTGAGCACAATTTTTTATTAATCAGCGAAACGTTTGGGCCTTTGAAATTGAAATGGATTTCAGTCTTCTTTATATATTAATTATTGATAAATGGAGCCTAGGAGACAAGGAAGAAGCCTGGCATGATTAAAGACAGATAGTTTTTAATTTTATGTCTCTTGCAGTGACAGAGAAATTTAGTTTAATAGGAGTAATTTTTCAAAGGAGATGCAATCATGAAGGAGGATGTATAGAAAATGGGCAAAGCGTACTAAAAAGAAGAAGGAAAAAGAAAAAACCTTGCAGGGAACATAGGCTGCCTCTGTAAATTACCTAAACATTTCCTAGAAGACATTGTCAAGAGAGAGGGGAAAAGTCCCTTAGAAATTTTATCTGTGCTTTTGCTAGTAAGAACCATAACCCTAGAACGAGACCCACACCATATTATTTTCAAAAGGTTTACATTTTCAACTAAGACAATTTCCCATCTTGTACATTATTTTACAACCTCCTAAATTAAATGGTCTCAAACAGGCTTTATTAGGATAATGTCACAAATATCATATTAGAAGACCATGAACTACAGTTAAAAAAATAAAACAAAGTACCCAAAAAATAGGATTGCTGGGTTCCAGCCTAGTTCCATCACTTATTAGCCTGCTTTGGGGGACCAACTTCACTTCCTGTGATTTGAATTGGTAGTTTCTGAGGATTAAATTAAAAAAAAAAAAAAAATTGTGCTGACAAGTTTCTATGACTCTTCTTCATTTAAAAAATCTTAGATCTTCTGATAAAAAAATAATTATAAAAATAGGTGAAGTCAGTGTGGGTCCATCAGTTCCCAAAGTAACTCATGCCAACATAATTCCTTTTTGTTCTCCAAATATGTGACTTATCTCATTCAACACTACAAATATATTTAAACCTAAGATGTCCAGGGTTTGTTCAGGGACCTAGAGATTTTTTAAAAACAGAGAAAGACACAGTATCTACCCCCCAAGGATTCCACAGATTTCATTCCCTGTTGGGGGATTTGCATTTTTATGGGCTACTATAAAATTGACAGGATGCCATCCACAAGTCCTCCACTGTGGTGTTTTGAAGAGTCAGCCAGGAAGGGAAAGCCTTGAGCTAGAGAACACAGGGAGAATGAACTAGAAAGAGGAGACATAGCATTGGCTTTTGTGTACAGTGTGAGAGCAGCACGGGGCCAAGACTGTGCTTCAAGGCTGCAGACTTCAAACGTGGCCATCCGATTGATAGGGATAAAAGAAAAAAATCTCTAGATACAGCTCTGGCTTGCCCATTTTAGTGGTTATCTCTAAACTGGCCTTCCATATTAATCGTCTTAAAACCCTTTCATTATATTCTTGTGCTGCTCAGAAACCTTCAACGGCTCTCACTGGCACCATTCTAAATCCATCTTTCCATTCTTTTTTCCTCCTTTCATCTTCTTTCCTTCTCCCACTCATTTTATGTTTGGATGGATATCATATCTCCTTGATAATACTGCAGCTTCCTTAAAGTGTAAAGCCTGTCTTATACAATTATTCCCCTGTAACTTGCCTAGACAATGGAATCAATAAATGTTTCTGACTTGATGGTAACCCTGTAATTGAGCAGTTGTATTTACGGTTTTATATTTCTTTTTAATTTTTGTGTGCATAAATATTTTCACACTGGATTACAATTAAAAATAATAATGTTAACTTGAATTTCTTATATACCCGAGAGAACTTTCAACATTAGGTTTTAATGGTTTGTTTGCTAACTGATCAATAATACCATGCAAGTTTTCCCAGCAAAAAAGTGATTTTTCTTAGTGATATCCACAGGAAGTGTCATTTTATGATTTTCTTTCCAAAGCTACGTCTTCACTTTTCTCTAGTAGCTTAACATATATTTGTACATACATGTATACAAACACAATCAGGAATATTGCTAGGGCTGTATTTTTGGAAAAAAAAAAAAATCACAGTCCTGGGATTGCTACTCTGGGCACCAAAATCTCTACTAGTTGATAGAGTTGCACTTGGTCAAAGTATCTGTCTATAACACCTGAAAGTACATGTATTTCAACTAAGAAGTTTATCAGTACCGTAAATACAGGCATCCCTGACTTACAATGATGGGACCTATGATTTTTCAACTTCAGGATGGTGCAAAAGAAATATTTATTCAGTAGAAATCATACTTCAGCTTTTGGAGTTTGATCTTTTTCCAGCTTTTGCAATGCTGGTTAGTGACCAGCCACAGGATCAGAAGGGTTTCACCGATACTCCACAGTGCTCTGTATTGCTGAGTTATGAAGTGCAATAGGTCAGGTATATCAATTGCACTTTCAACTTTAAATAGTTTCAACTTATGATAGGTTTATCAGTACACAACCCCATTGTCGGTCAAAGAGCATCCAGATAGTAGTTGGAAAAGAATAAACCTACACGTGCAATGAGAAGCACAGTTGTAATCAAACACAATGGGTTCACCTTTACTGAGTGCAAACTCAATGAGCACAAGCAGAAGATAAAAGAGTAAAGAAAGATTTATTGCTGGCAACAAGTAAGGAGAGTACTGGAATAATTTCCAAAGCAACATCTCTCCTTGAACAATGAAAGCAAGGAAATTTTATTGGAGGAAGTGTTTATATTTATATTATAAAGACGTTATCCCATGTAGAGGTGTGCACGTTCCTAAGCATGTGCAGTTGGAGATCCTGCTTCTTCAAAAATTGCATAATCAAAACTGGCGGATGGGAATGACTCCTAGGTGGCAAATTTAACTTTATGATGAGATAATAATGAGCAAAATTTATTATATGTCACCTAGAATAGGGGCTGGATGGCACTGGTTGGTTTAAGCCTATGCCTTGTGATTCTTCTCTAGAGGATCTTATCTGAAACACAGACAAATCATGTGTGTGTGTGTGTGTGTGTGTGTGTGTGTGCGCGTGCGCGCACGTGTAAGCTTAGAAACATTAGCAGTTCAATAGTTATTTAAAGGGGCATCAGCCCCCTGCATAGAAGCATGGGTGGTTGCCCCTAAAAGTACCTGCCTAGTGACAAACAAAGGCAGTTTATCACACAGATAGTTTATGCGTTCAACTAAATACAGAAAATGCTTAGGATTCATAAATAAAATGGGAACAAGATTAATTGCTTTTTTGGTTCATTCTCAGTTCTTTGTATTATTTAGGTTTGCATATCTTTGATATGGACCAGCTTCTTTTGCCCTGCTATGTGTGCCAAGATAGGTTTGGGTCCTTGCTTTGAGTTCTTTTTACTATTTTTAGAAAAATTCTAATTTTTTATCACTGTTTTGCCAAGGAAGCTTTGCTCTTTCCAATGAGCTCTGCATAATGCTGGCTGCCAGCCGCAGTTATTAGGCTAGACATGGCTGTGCTATGCCCCAGCTCATTCTTTTTCTAATATGAGGATTCTGGATTCTAGCCAGTAGTATCTATGTTCTGCTTCCTCCCCTGATCCCCTTTAAGTTAGGTAGGGGTGGTTGGAAAAGCTGAAAATACATTTTACCACTCAACAGAGAGACACAGACCCACTTCAGTCACCCTACTGATCGACTTCCACCTGCAGATTTCTGTTTGTGGAGGACAGTGTATGGGTGGGGGTCAACTGAATTGTAGCTTGTGGTTGGGTGCATGGGGATTGAAAATTAGCTCTTTCTGAATTACCAAGGTAAGTCAATTTTTAAGGACTCTCACACTTAGAAGATCAACAAAGCACTCCTCATTACACTGAATACTACCCCTGAAGCTGAATAAAGAAGCACAGGCCCTAAAGAAACTGAAGCACAGAACTAGGGATGTAAGGCATTTGGCTCATTGGTAGTTACAGGTTCAGTTTTAAAATGCAGATGAAAGATACCTCAGGTCCAACTGATACATTGTAAGCTAAACCATACTAAAAATTGTGAACTTTATCACCAACTAGCACATTAACCTATACATAATGCAACTTTTGAATAGAACCCAGTGAAAGATTGGATCTGACTCAGTAATTTTAAACACAATTGGCCTCTTTGATTCTTTAATTATCCTCACCAATTTCAAGATTAACCTGAACTTTAAATTATGTAGGCTTCCTCTTTTGGATTTATGTTACAATTGTAGGCTTATTTAAATGTTAGATGGCAGGGTTATTTTTTTATTTTGCTTTGTTTTGTTTTTCTCTTTTCACTGAATAGAGATATTTGTTCCCAGTTATTATTGTCATAATGTCCCTGCCAAAAAATAATAATATTAGAGGCTGTGAGGGTCTCCAACCAGGCTATTGTGGAACCCCTGATGCAAGAGTTAGTTTGCCTGGCCAAAAATCATATCTGAACATAATTGGCTACAGTGACTAAAAAAGAGTGAGAAAGAAGAAAAGAAGCCAGCAGGTCTGATAGGAAGGTTGCAGGCGTTCATATCTGAATGGTCTCCAAATGTACCATTTTCCTTCTAATGACCCATGATTAGGAAGGGAACATAATTCAGGTTTTATCAAATGTTCAAATAAATGGCCTGACCACCCCTTCCTCTCAGCACCCCATTTTCTACCTTTATGATATGGGAGAAATGGAGCTTAAAGATTAAGGAAAGGCAAACTTAGCAAAAAGCCAGATGTCTTTTTTTTTTCTTTTTTGGTTTTCTTTTTTCTACCTTTCTCTATTCGTAATTAGCTTTTTGAATAGTCTCCATTGCAATGCTTATTAAACTACTCTTTTTTTTCCCCCATTTTTCAGTGTTCTTAAGTCAAATCTTGACTAAACATATTGAAAGAGAGAGAGAGAGAGATTGATTGAGTGAGTGAGCAAGTGATTTCTGGAAATCATGAACTTACCCAGGGCACATCACTATTGTGAGGGGAGATAAGATCTGAATGTGATACGTATGACCTCTGTGGACAGTTGCAATGTCACTTCAAGGTTTAACCATAGCACATTCTTTTGTTTTCTTCTTCACTACCTAAACTATCATTCCCTCCTCTATAGTCAAATATCCCATCTGCTCTTCCTATAATTAACCTTCTCCCTCTTGCATCTACTTCTTCCCACTCAGTTCTTCTAGGTCTGCACTCCCTGGTTTTCCAAATGCTATCTTTCCCTCACTCGTTCTTGTGCATTCCTCCTATTTCATAACTCTCATAACTACTATATCAAGTTTATGTATCAATTTATTGACACGCCTCCATCCTGTTTTGTTTGCTATGTTCCTTGAGCTTGATTCATATTTCTGTCTCCAATCATTAATGTAATGCACTGATCTAGGAGGTCCTCAACAAACACTTGTTTAACTATGGAACTAAGATAACTTCAAACCCTGCTAGTATTATTGTCTGCTCACTGGTCAGGCACCCACATTTACTTACTTTCCTGATGGTCTTCCACAACTCAGAGATTCCAGGGTAGAGCAGGTGCACATGGTGGGTGTTTATCAATGGATGTGTTGTAAAGGGTCATTTGAATTTTATAGTCTAATAAATAATATCTGTTTAATAATTCTTATTATAATCTAATAAGAAGAATATTCCTATCCAAACTCTTGGTAAGTTGTGAAATGTTCCTTTGAATATTTGCTTTACCTTTTTGTCATATGATCTTGCTTTTTATGATTCATAGCTAATAAGTTTATTTAATTTAACTAATTAATTTATTTATTTTGGTACTGGGGTTTGAACCCAGGGTTGCTCAACCACACTGAGCCACATCCCCAGCCCTTTTTATTTTTTATTTTGAGACAGGGTCTTCCTAAGTTGCTTGGGGTCTGGCTAAGTTGCAGAGGTGGCTTTGAACTTGCAATCCTCCTGCCTCAGTTTCCTAAGCCTCTGGATTACAGTCATGCACCATTGCACCCAGCATAGCTACTAAGTTTAATGCATTTGTGTGTAATTTAAGAAAAATCATTGACAAATGTAATAAAAGAAAGTTATGATATAGCATATTGTTATCAGTTATTACAACCGCAGTTTCTCTGCTCCATGAGTATGTGACAATGCATGTGTGGGTATGTGTATATGGTATTTATTCAGGTTTGCCAGGCTATTTTGGGTCTTTCAGCTTTGGATACCTAGAAAAATTTCAGGTCTTGGAGCATGCATTAGTTGGCTTTGCATTGCTATAACAATACACCGGAGATAATCAACTTTGAAGGGACCAGAGTTTATTTTGGCTCACAGTTTTGGAGCTTTCAGTCCATGGTCAGTTGGTCACACACATTGCTTTTGGGCCTGTGGTGAGGCCATACACCATAGTGAGAGCATATGGTAAAAGAAAGTGCTTACCTCATATCATAACCCTTTATAATATCTCCTTCAAGGACACACACCCTCATCAATGACTTAACTTCCTTTCACTAGCTGCCACCCGCTAAATATTCTTCCATCTCTCAAGAGTGCCACAGGTTAGTTACTACACCTTCAAAACATGGGCTTCTGAGGTATATTCAAGATCTAAACTATTAGAGCAAGAGATTAAAATGGATTTTTTGTTATATAAAAAAAAATTTATCCCATGAAAACTTATCAGTCTCATGACTGGACAATGCACTTACTTTTGTTAAGACTTCCTTTAACTTCCCAAAGGAGGCTGATGAAACTGACTCTACGATGTTGTGGGGATGATGATGAGTAAGGGCATCACAAGTACTCTATAAATTCACATCAATACAATATCAGTTATGGGTCAGTAAGAGAATTTCTACACTGAGGTATGAAAATGTCCTCATTGTGAAGCACTCACATGTTCTGAGGAAAGAGTAAGTACAGAAACTAAATATTTAGTAGACAAGTATGTTGCATCTGACAGTATGTGACAATGAGGCAAATCCATAAGTGTATGGATGAAGCACTTTTTCTGGGACATTAAGAAATTTTTTGCTGAATTTTCAAGTAATTCTACATAAAGTTAATCTACATATAAACTTCCAGTTTGGAGTTCCAGGTTTTTGTTCTAATTCTTGACTGTGCTGAATATTAGTGCATCCCGCCCTAGTTACTGATGACTGCTTAAGTGCTAATTGGTGGTAGCTGTGTCTGAGCACTCCAGTGCCTTTTAAGACTCTTTCTTAATGGTAATTTCCTGAAATCCTTATTTCTTTAGCAGTGTGTGGAAATGCACAGTCAGGTCCTTTAAATGAGAGGGTTGCAATGCATGCCACTTAGTTACTGATTTCTGACTGCTGATTGCATAGAGATGGAGCAAATCCAGATAGATGTCACCATATTCCAAAGTAAGGAACCCCAGGCTTGGGACATGAAAAAAAGAAGATGAAATTGACAATACTCTTACACCTTTATTCTGTTTGTAGTTACTGCTTTTTCCTATATCAAATTACAATTAGTAAATAATTTGTGTTTTATCCCATTGGAGAGGAAAAAAGAACCCAAGTTTTTTTTTTCCTATAGATGACCGTATTACAATTATTTTCTGTTCCGTGATGTTATATGTTTTTCTTCTTTTTCTTTGAATATCTGGCATTGATAACTCTGACTACCTCATTTTATATATAGTTCAGAGTCATTTAGATTACACTCACCAATGCCTTGATGGAGTTAAGAATTTGGTGTTATTGAAAAAAATTAAAGCTCAGATAACCTGTGGGAGTAGAAACAAAATTAAGGACAACTACTTTTAACTCCGTATGGTTTTGTCACAGATATTCTCCTGAAGAGATGATTATGCATCAATTGATCTGTCTACAGGTAGAACAGGAATTTCTAGACATGTGTTTTTGCATTTGAAATTAATAACTTTGCATGACTGAAGATTTTGTTTTGATTATTTGTCAATAATGGAGTTCTGGGCCAGAGGCGTGGTTCTAAAGGTTCCAACAAATCAGGTGTTGCTACTCGCCCCAAAAGTCAAATGTAAAAGGTAATGGGTAAGAGCAGGAAAGGGAATTTTAATCAATATGGCTGTACTAGAAAGGCAAAGGGAGATCCAGTATTTCATCCCTGTTTTCAGGGTGCTGACAGGAGTTGCAGTTTTAAATAGAGGAAGAATTTGGACAGGGGTAAGAGGTCTGCATCTCTGAATCACTAAGAAACCTTGGTCAAGTTGTGATCTGGTTTGTCATTCTCCCAGTTATGGTTTTGCGAGGTAGCTTCAGAGAAATTCTTATCACTTGAGTGGAGCAATTTCTTCTTGTTTTCAAGATGTTTATCTATGGGAACTTCGGTCCTGGAAGGGCCCAATTTAGTTCCCATGAGATGATTCCTTCTGCTTGGGTGGGCAACCTCATCTCTGGGTGATATGCTTGTCTTCCTCTGTTCCTGAAGGTGTAGGGTAATGGCTGAAGTCTTCTGGGCTCTAGGGGCTTGATTTTGTAAAAGCTGGCAATCCAAGTTCCTGCACATTTTGTTTTAGTCTCAAGGGGATGAGATGGGTTATGTAAATTCAGACCTAATACAGCTTATATAATTGTTCTTAGACCAACATTCCTTAAATGATTACTATGCCTACATGAAAAGCTAAGCAGGAATCGGAAGACAAATACAAAATAAAGGCAGAGATACCAAGCTTTATCTTGCTTTTATTTACCATTTAGAATCCGCAGGACTGAGTCATTGCTTTTAGCAAAGGCAATTTGTCTAAGACCTGTAATAATACTAGATCAAAGAAATAATTTATTCATTCATTTTTTATATATACACATATTCATACACATGCATGCCCATTATATATAAGGGACTGTGCTAGATACCATAGATATTAGAAAGATGAATTAGATATGGTCCCTTTCCTCCCAGTTATAATTTAGTAGTTTCTTGCATGATCTGCATAAATGCGATTGCTAGGGTCATGGAGTGGATAATGTAATAGCAAAATAGTAATGTGGAAAGAGCAGAAGGCAGAGGTCAAAGCCATAGGAGTCCATCCACCTTTCAAATGCAAAATGAAGGGGAAAAGTCACTCAGAGAGACAGATAAAAATTGGCTGAAATGACAGAAAGGAGATCAAAAGCATTACAGTGTCAAAAATGTGATAAGAAGAGATGTTCATGAAAGAAATGGAAATAAAGTTTCACAGTGGCCACAGAGAATCAAGACTGAGCAAAGGCCATTGTGTTTGACAAGTAGGAAGGTGCAAAGATCTTGAGAAAAGTGGGGGTTTTTGTTTTTGTTTTCGTTTTAAATAGATCCTGAGAATGTAGCTGAGCTATATGGGGTTGAAGAGAGTATTTGGTGGGGAAATAAATATGGTAAGTAGATTCTGTTGGAAGGCTGGTGCTAAGGCAAAAACTACAGAAGCAGCAGGAGTCATATGACCGTAAGGGGATGTGCATGCTTTCCTGCATAGTGTGGCATAGTAGGTAGCATGATGATTGGTAGCTACTGGTAGCTAAGAGTTGTGAGAGGAATGTGCAGAGGGTGATAGAGGAAAAAAGACAGGAGGGAGAGAAGGGAGGGATGATGCAAAGGATAATGAAGTAATTGATGGAAACAGCCTGGAAGAAGTGGAGGGATGTGGACTGATGTTATAGATATTTACATGTATATTTTTAGTATTAGCTTTAGTACTATACAATAAGTTCTTTTCCTTTGAGAAAGAAGAAGTGGTGAAAAGACAGCGATATTTGATGAAATCTCAGTGCAACCAGTGCATGTTATCCTGGAGCTCCTCAGAAGGCAGGCAGGTTTGACTGCTACCTTCAGCCCCATGATCTGGTTTGAGGAACGCATACAGTGTTTGAAATGCCTGTGGTGTGAATCACAATGGGAAAGCAACATGGGTAAAGTCAATGTGTTTGAGTAAATGTTCTAAGGATCCAGCTGAAGTTCAGAGTAGGAATTTATCAAGTAGTGCACCTTCGTGCATTTCTCTAATAACAAGGGGTAACCAAGAGTTGTCTGTATGCAATGCTAGGAGGATAGTAAATCTAGATTTCTCAAGTCTTAGGAAGTATTCTGAGACTCCCCAGTATTCCAGACACTGCATCAGGCTCAGATCAAACTACTTCCTTATGGCGGCTACATCAGATAACATTAATGTGCTTGATGAATGAAAAACTTAACCTAGAGTGTGTCGTGAGCAGTGAGTAAGAGAGGAATCAAGTTTGGTTCCAACAAGTGGACTGGACACTCAACTTAACATTCCTAATAATAGCAAGTCACAAATACATTGAAGATTCACTCCCTTATTCACCTAGAGTTCAATCCTCATGGACTTACTCAATGCAATGTCTCTTAGCCAAAAAGTCAGTCAACAAGACCGAGGGGATTTTTCTCAGCCGTAGCCTCTCTCAGCTCCTTGGATGTCTTTGGATGTCTTTGGGTGTCTGATAAGCCAGAGGCTGGGTGGCAGTCGTTGTCGTGGGAGAGGTGGTCAGTCATCTGGCCTGGGTGACAATGGTCGATCAGCAATCAGCGATAGGGTGGATAGCAGCCAGGGCAGTCAAGAGAGAGAGCAACGTGGAGTCCTCTGGTCACAGTGCTGCTGACAGTTTGTTCCAAAAGTCCAGGGGTTTAAGTAGTGATTTTCAACCCAGTCATGCTCTGGTCTTCACTGATAAAGACCAGAACATGACTATACTAGAAGCCACCACTCAAATCATAGATAAAGGTTCATATCGGCATTGTTCAGGAGTGTCATCCTGGCACACAGCAAGTTTGTCACCAGGCGCTTTTTATGATTTTAGTTTTACAAGTCCAGGCAAATACCAAATACAGTTTATTATTACTACATAACACACAACTGTAGCAATTCCGATTATTTCCTTGTCTCATTACAGAGAGGTAAAGTAACATACCCAGAACATTCAACTAGTAGATAACAGAGGTAAGAATGGCAAAGTTGTTAAGATCTTCAACTCAGGAGCCTTATTGCCTGGGGTTGAATCTAGTTCAGCTGTGTAAATTTAGGCAGTTTCTTAATTTCTCTGAGTCGTAGTTTCTGTATCTAGAGAATGAAATCAGAGATACACTTAGTCTACTTTACATGAGATTCAATGTGTTAATATATGTAGTAAATCAATCACGACTGTAGTCAGCATATTTAAAGTCCCTAATGTTAACTACTAATACTATCAGGAAACCTCATTTCTGATTTTCTGAGGCTTTTTTCCCTACTTACACACAATTTCCTAAGATATGCCCTATAAACCATATACTACATAAAACATCAGGTGAAAAAGGACACCATTGCCACAAAGACTTGGGAAATAAAAGTTAGGCCCAATTCATCTATATTTATATCATGAAGAACTTAGAAATCATATTAGTCTAATTTATCCTGGACTTCTAATATGGGAACATAACAACAACAAACCCACATTATTTAGCTAAACTTTATACAGAAGTTACTCCTTCCTCAAAATACTTATTCACATTTTAAGAATTGTAATTTGTTCTATGGAACATTCTTGCAAAAAAAATTTGTTCAGCAAGTTAGCTACTAGAGGAAGAATCTTTAAAAAGCTGGCTCCATGCCTGACACAACAATGAGTTTGTAGGGAATCAAACACAGAAGACTGAGAATTGTCAGTTAGAGGAAGTCGGTCCTTTGTGAGGGTGTAACAGTGGTCCACTTCACCTTTTGAATATAGCTCTAAGGCTTATTTTTAAAAGGGCCATGTTTTTCTTTTCCCCTCCTTTCTCTCCCCGTCCCTAACCAGGGGGCAGGGAACAAGATTACCCTGAATTATCTGTGCTCCCTGCCAGAGGATCTAGGAAGTGAATATCTCCTAAATTAACAAGTGAATGTTAACACACCATCAGGGCCCCCTGAGATTTCCTGTCAGGGCACACCTGGAATGTAGCCTTTGAAGAGCTCCTTTAACACCCCCCCCCCCCATTCCTCCGTTCCTCCTAATGGGCAGATCACAGCCTCTGGGACAGGAGTTCCCTGCACTTCTCCTTTGCTAGAAAAGCAATAAAACTTCTTTTTCCTTTTTCTCAAAACCATGTCCTTGTTATTGAATTGGCATCAGGGACAAGGACCAATTCAGTTGTAAGGGCAGAGAGCAGAGTCAAGAGATAGCGAAGTGCAGGATGGAAAAAGGAAGTATTAAGGTGGGAAAAGAGGTAAAATTGCAATATCTGGACTTTGGAGGTGGACCCATTATTCATGTTAACAAGACCCACCATGTGAGATATTTGTGTTTCTCAATTCTTTTACTTAAGCAACTGATTTCTTATTCTTAGATTCTAGCTTTATATTTTTGAATATGAAATATATTTGGAAGCACTTGGTGTTAAGAGTGAAAGAGAATTGTTTTTTTCGTGGTTCTAGACAAGGTAAAATGAAGACATTGGTTGTTATGTGGAGAGTTTTAGAGTTTAGACATTCAAAATAAAGTCTTCTTAATTCTCTGAGGTAATTTTAGCAAGTAAGGTAGAAGATGACAATGAAAGGAGTTAGCTTATTTTTATGGTTAGATCTACTATAAACAAAAAGGCATGAGAAGTCAGAGACAAACAGGACAACTTTATTAGGGACTTACTTTTCAACAATTATACCTACTCTATAAATTTTAGCCACATCTGAGATCTCCAGCTTTATCTATTTTGGCAGATTTGCTTATTGACCAAATTTATCATCAATATATTTAGTAGGAAAGTACATAATCAAGCAGTCACAAAGTCTTCAACAGCTAAAGGGTTTTGAAAAAGATACTGATCAAAGTATACCAAAAGTGAAAGATGTTTCTTCCATTCTGCCAATATCCCTTTATTTTTTCCTTCCAATAAGCTACCCATCTTACACCAACTTCAGGCCAAGCACTAAACTAGACACCAAAGATCCAAAAAATGTATAAGATGCTGCTTCTGAATTTAAGCATGTCAAAATCCAATGGTAAATAAATTGGATTCAATTCTCTCCACACTTATGAATGCTTTCTATGCATTAGGCAATGTTTTAGGAGTCTGAGATGTTATTATTTGTATTTATTATGAAATAATATGAAAGTTAGGGGGTTGGGGCAGGAACTCAGTGGCAGAGCACTTGCTTAGAATGTGAGGCCCTGGGTTGTAGCGCCTTCCATCCCCGCAGAAGATTAAAATTGAGAAATCCAATGTTAACAAAGAACAAAGAACAAGTGTCTAAATTAACTTTGGGAAATCAGAAAACGTGGCTTCTCAGTTTTAAAAAAGGTTTTAAGTAAAACATATAGACATAAATAGCAAGATGTATTTTGGGAATTGCAGGTAGAAATAAAGGGCAGGATTGATAGGAACTGATAGATGAAGGTAAATGCCTGGGAGTGGCAGGGGCATCATAGTTGAGATGTTTTGGGATCTGGCCATAGTGTTGTGTCTTTAGGGAAAAGAGTAAAAATTGAATTCAAAATGAATCAAAGGGTGCAGAAAAGATGAAGGAAAAGGGGGACACAGAGAATTTTTAAAAAAGACGAAAAGACCTGTCTGCTGGAAAAGGAAGGTTATGTAGAGTGTGTAAATTAACCTGTGTGGAATGGAGGACCTAAATCAGATGGGAAGATGGATGTATTTAAGGGTCATAGACCAGGACAGAGGCAGGCCTTGAAATCCACAGAGAAGAGATTTCGGTTCACCAAGTGGATGACAAGGAACCATTAGTGGCATAACAAGAAGTAAGATGGCCCTGAAGTGGTACACTCTGGAAATTGAGTTTCTTCCATCTGGCCACGCACAGGCTGTATGAGGCACAGCTTCAGGCAGTGGCCTAACTGGTGCCCAAGGAAGAGAGAGTTCCAGGATAATTCCAGTTATGTGCTTAGTTATTTTCCCAGGGCAAGCCCAAATAAACCCCAGGGACTCATACTATTTTTTATAACATTCATATTGGCTGTATAAATTAATTAGGGAATTAAGGACAGATAATGTGGCCACACTAGCAATGCGACATGTGTGAGGGTGAGTATAAAATATATACTGATATATATATATATGTATATATATATATCATATGTTGAATATAGCAATCATCAATGAGAAAATTTTCCCATCATAAAATTACCTGAAAAAAGGTATTTCTCCACTTTTCCAACAATTATTACCAAATCTTTTAGCACAGACTTGAAAATAAACCTACCCATACTGACCTAACATAAAATAACTATTTATTTACTCTAAATGTATAGAGATAAATATCTGATATTATGTGATTTTAATATAATAGGAAATGGTAGGATGATCCTTATCTTTTCCTATCTCCCAAAATAAATTTGTGAATGAATAAATAAATAAAGTTTTAAAAGTATGTTTTCCCCCCACAAGCCTGAGATAACACTCAAATAACCATCACTCTAAGGATTAAGTTTACACAGTCACATAATAATAAACTTTATTTTTATGAATTTAAAAGGAAATATCTACCCATGGCTCTGAGTTAGGCTTCTGCTTATAATCTAGTGATTTCCCAGCAGGTGAAGTGCTTGTTAACCAACAGAAAAATTGCATGATGTTGTCAGTAACACAATGGACATGCAGCATTTTAGAATGAAAAAAAAAAAAAAAAAGATAGTGTTGGTGGTTAACAATCTCATAGGGAGATAATTATGGGAATAGATCTGGTGTTGGGCACCTTCTAGTTCTTAACCAGAAGTAACCTGGAGTAATGGGACCTAGTTCTGAGTATTGTGCATGGACTCTTTAGTAAAACCACAGAGGTTTCTGTAGTCAATACCTAAAAGGACACTGGGACATTTGAATTCTTTCCCAACAGATTGACGATAAAAAGTCAGATGACATACTTTGACCTACCAAAAAAAAAAAAAAAAAAAAAGAAAGAATATTTGTTGAAATTTGTGTAGCAGATCAAAAAAGGCATGCTGAAGAACACA
The DNA here is from genome assembly GCF_902686455.1 of Sciurus vulgaris. Taxonomy (NCBI): domain Eukaryota; kingdom Metazoa; phylum Chordata; class Mammalia; order Rodentia; family Sciuridae; genus Sciurus; species Sciurus vulgaris. Next base: position 67,751,403 of record NC_136470.1, on the reverse strand, counting down.
TGTAAACATTCTTAAAATTTATTTATCGTTTTTGCAGTGCTGAGGATTGAACCCAGGGCCTTGTGCATGCAAGGCAGGCACTCTTTAAAATTTAATATCATAAAGAAACATACAAGATTAAAAGAAAGATACTGTGTCCATGTGTCTTCCATGAAACTACACATTCACAGTTAGTTGCTATTCTAGTCCTGCCACCTATTCATATATGTAAGGCATTTTGCTGTGTTCTGGGCTTCAATTATAAATTAGCAATGCATATTTTTCCTGGGATTCAAAAATTATGTTTGGAGATTTAGTTCTTATTTTAAGACTCACTCAACTTTAGCACAGGAAATGTAGTTGCTTAAGGGGGAGGTGTTTTAACTGTTTGTGCCAGTTACTATGTTAATATGAAATGAAGTGAGAGGTATGCAACTGTATACATGTTCAGCAGCCAGAATTTTTTTCCAGTTTAAAGAAACAAGGAAAAAGTGGTCTTTAAGTTTTCTGCCTGCCTTTCTGATTCCTCCTTTACTACTCTGCTCAATAGAAGAGGATGAGATAATTTCCTCTAAATGGAAAGGAAAAGAACACAGGATTTAAAAAAAAAAAAAAAAATTAACACCTTTATTTTATTTTATTGATTTATATGCGGTGCTGAGTATTGAATCCAGGGCCTCACACATGCCAGATGAGCACTCTACCACTGAGCTACAACCCCAGTCCACCACAGGAATTTGATATAAACATAAAACCTAAAATTTTCATAGGCTATCTCAACCTTGCTGCGGAAGATAAGACAAGATCAGCAGCAACTGTGTAGTTGGCTAGGAAATCCCATACATACTTTAAGTAGTAAAACTTCCATTAACTGGCCTTCCAGCACATAATGTCTTCAGAAATGAGACTCAGCTCTTTCTTCCTTTTGCTTCTCTCATCTGCTCTGAGGGACCAGGGCATCTTGTCAGCCTGCCGATGGGTTGGTACTGGTCCAGCCTATTCAGTGTAAGAGGCTACAGACACTTGATTTACAGGCAAATGAGAACTTTTGGAATTATCACTCCAAGTTTGCAGGAACCTTATTTCTTTCACTGCCATCTGCATATTAGCTGTTTTTAAAGCATTTGGTAATATTTATGATTAATGCTCCATACACCAGTATTTTAAGATTTATAGAATACATGAAGATGCTTGTATTCTTATTTTCTCAGGGACTAAGAGATAACTTTATAAAATCATTAACATTGCAAACTCCATATCTTTTAAAAATGTTTTGTGCCCTATATAAAAAAATCAATATGGAGACAAAACTATGTAAAACATCAACAAAATGAATTCTACCAGGAATTTCTGAGGGTCATAAACAACACAATTCATTTAAACATAGAATTTTTTTCTTGTAATGATGATTAAACCCAGTGGTGCTCTATCACTGAGCTGCATCCCCAGCCCTTTTTTATTATTTATTTATTTTTTAAATTTTGAGACAAGTTCTCCCTAAGTTGCTCAGACTGGCCTCAAATTTGTAGTTCTCCTGCTTCAGGTACTTGAGTCACTAGGATTACCAGAGGTACACCGGTATACCCACCGTAAAACTGGAATATTTTTTTAAGAATTCAGAATCTATGTAGAATTGCATTATTGAAGGCACCGAGGAGACTTATTTTCTATCTTTATTCTCTTTTTTTAGTAGGAGAAAAATTTATTTGGGTTCATGGTTTCAGAGATTCTGTCTATGTTTGGTCAACTTCATTGCTCTGGGCCTAGGTGAAGTGGCACATCATGGTGGAAGGACATAGCAGAGGAAAGCAGCCCAGGACATGACAGACAGAACTCCAAGAGATATGAATTATATTTTTTCCACAAAATAGTAATAGTAGAAGTTGAATGTTAATTTTTCTCCTTTCTCCTTTACTGGCTTACTCCTATCAAGATATTCTGGGCTCGTCTTAGAATGTATTTAAAAATGTGACTTCACTCTTATGCTTTCATATTTATTAATTTCCTATTTTTCTCTTTTTTTCTTTCAGGTAAGTCCTGCTGCTTTATAATGCACACTAGAAAAATGGTAAGCCCCCCCCGCCCCCCCCCAAAAAAAAAAAAAAGTAAGTATCTCCTGTATTATCACTTTATTGTCCAGGCTGTAAAGAGATAATGATGATTATTTTTAAACTACATTTTCTATCAGCTAATGTTTTGGATTTTATTCATTCACATTGAAAGACACTTGTTCATGAGTTGTGGCTATTTTATATTTGACACTTTGCTGGATCCTTGCTACTTAGAGTTTTCAGAATGTCATTCCTAAGACATCATGAAGAGTCACCTGGTGTATATTTTAGAGAGAGAATGTTCAGCTTCCTATAGGCATTGAACTTTTGGTCAGAGAATTCAGATGGTGTATGATTGGTTTGGAGAGTTAAAGAAGTCTCCATTTTTAAGCATTAGATTTTAGAATCCTGCAGGTAATATTCCAGTGATGTTAAATGATAAAACCTTTCAAAAAAAAAAAATCTATGCCAAAACTGTCAAAATATGTGAAAACTGACAGTGAAAATGAGAAACAAAAGTTCGCATTTGTTTTGTTTAGTGCTTCAGAAGGAAGGATATTGACACTGCAGTCTTCATCTGCTGGAATTAGTTTCATGGTCCATTAAAAGAAGCACAAATTTAGCTGTGTGTGCTGCATGCAGTCCTTCACATTCATAGATGACACAAGTTGCCAGGAATTTTGATTCATTTTCTTTAAGATGAGAGTGTGTAAAACAAACTGAAATTATGACTTGGTGTTGTCAACTATTTTGTGTCCTTAGTTTCTCTGCTGTGTTGTACCTAATTATCTTTATACCAGAATCACATTCTCTGGTGTTTCAGAAGGCCATTTCAAAAACTTAAGAGGTTGAGCATTCCTTTCATCAAAACAAATAACAACATATGAAAGGACATTTAGTTGAGAATAGAAGAAACTGAATAAGAGCTTTTGGTTCTCAATCTTTTAGTTGGAATCCTCTTTTTTTTTTTTTTTTTTTTTAAGCGCTTTAAAAAAGCTTTATATTTGGATGCTAGGTGATAGCATTTCTATTACAAGTGATTGTACCTTAAATCACATATATTTGTTGTATTATAAAAGTTTTCAATTATAGAAAATCACCAGATGATGTGTGGACTCCCCTACATGAAACTCTGTAAAATTAACTATGAGTATGAAAATCAAGAATTCACTGAAATATGCACTCTGCTGTTTAAGTCTCTTGAATTTTTTAATAGTGTCTGAATTACAACTATCACAAAATCATCTCTTTTTCCCATATATTTTTCATCCAGTACCATTTAGACCTCATTCTGCTGTGAGAAGGAGAAAATACAGTAAAACTGGTTCAAGCAGTATGGGAATTTAGTTACATAACTAAAAAATCTGGGAATAGATGTGGCCTTAGGTATAGCATCAGGCAAAGGCTCAAAGAATCTCATCACAAACTGGTTACTTCATCTCAAACTCAAAAGTGTTGCTTCTGGTTTGGACTCTTGATTTCCATAAATTCAGTCTTAAATTCCACGGAAAAAACAAAATGAGGATGACTTTGATGGCAGTCCCAAGAGGAGGCTAATTGCAACTCATTTGCATTTAAATCACCTGTAAGGAAACAGCGAACTGATTTACTCAAGTCTAAGTCAAGGGCTTTATCCCTGACACCAGGCAGTAGGTGACGCTCAACTCAGGGGTAAAAATTAAAGAGATGAGTCTCCAAATAACTAGCACTTAAACTACAATATACTGATGCTGAGAAGCCAAGAAATAAATTAATGAATATCTACACACAGAGAGACACACACACACACACACACACATTCCCAGTTTTTCTTTTGTTTTATTTTTTTTTTTCCCCCTTTAAAAAAATTCCCATTTCCCTCCTCGGAATATTGTAATGAACTTGGCCAGATCTGCCCCATCAAGACCGGCCACCAACAAGGCCCTGAAGCAAAATAAGTTGACCCTTCCAAGAAGAGGTTAAGTGGGTCTTTGGCAAATGGTGGCATTTCTTCTATTGAATCCATGATACAGGTGGCCCGTGACTAGAGCACCTACAGAAAAACATCATATTATAATCTTCTTTACTTCTTTCTCCTTTTTTCAATGTTTCATGTATTTGGTAAGTATAATGAAAGAACAGTGCTGAGACTTGTATTTCTGATGTCATTCTTCTTTTAAAGGTAAAATGATTAAATATAAAAACGTTGTTTATGGAGATAGGGCAGCAAAAGATAATTTATTTCATTGATAAAACGAATTTAAAAGAATAGCCTTCTTCAGAACACAGAACAGTTATTAACCTATGAATTTTCTGTTTCAATTTCCTTAAGTTATTACACTTGTTTTCCCCTACTCACCTTAACAGTCTATATCCAGGAGCTCTAAGCTGATGGAAATCATTCTCTCAAAGTGAAGAAAAAAATTTAACTTTTTGTCTTTTGAAATCCTGGGCAATTTACAGAATGTGTCTAAGCTGAAGTTGTGCAGCTTAAATAGCTGAGAGCCAATAGTCAGGATGCCCAGGAGTCAGAAAAAGAAAGTCAGTCAGTCAGTCAGAAGGACCACAAAACAGGTAGTTGCTTCTTCTAATATGTCAGGAAATTCTTTTAATATGCTGAGGAAATTAAAACTGTGAACAAATCCTTGAAGACCTTATATAGACCTCTTTGGAGAGAAGTAACTTCCAGATTCTTAAAGGCTCATTGGGTGAAATTAGACTTTTCTAATTTCATCTTTGAATATCATTACCCAAGACGAAGTAAAACTGCACAGTTCAGTGAAAGGCCTAAATAGTCAAGGATTTTGGAGACAATTAACTGCTCTAGATCTAGATTAGTCAATTTATGTTCCTTTTCTTTTCTTTTGTAAAAAAGTCAGTGTTTCTTTGGAAAAGTATACCAAGAGTAATAATGTAAACATTAGGTTAATGAGGTTAAAATTGATTTACTACATTAATATTTTCCCTATTTAAGGTATAAATAATGTACTCTTTAAAAAGGGAGATAAAGTTGCAAAATAAAAAAATATGTTTCATAATCTCTCATTAAATATAGGATTCTTCATATACATCAGCAAACATATTTTGCTTGAAAACTATTCATTCTTCCTTTCCCTAAAGCAAATTTAACCATATTCTGTACATACTTATTGTTCTTGATTGGTGAATAAACAGATATGTCAATGGCTTTTTTGAAAGACGTAGTTTCTTACATAAACCCAAAATAAAATATGAGCAATTTTGAAAATATGAATAATATATTTTTGTACATATTTTTCTAATTATAAGCAAAATATATTCAAATGGTGAGATTCAGCATGTTATTTTTGGAAAAAATCACTAATTGTGGGGGAATATAGTGACACAGAATAGCTATAAACAGCTAATACAAAGCAGCTAACAAAAATCAGAGGCCTAAAGCCTATGAGATTCAGGTTTCCTCCTTGTAAAGCATGTATTGGTCGCAGCACATAACCCTTTCTGGTTTCAAGGGATTGTTTAACCCACTTCGAGTTTCTAGAGTTATTTACAGGAGGAGGTAGAAATGCTACAGTGTTTATGATGTTCTTTAGAAAGCAACAGAATTTCCTGAGAGACAGACTTGAGTTCAATCTGAATCTTCTCCAGGAGCCCTTTCAAGGCCACTGGCATATGATCAAATTGGATGTTTAAAAATCCATAGCTTGCACTTCTGGTTATAACTCCAACACATAAGGAGCTCAGAAAGTACCAATTCTATCTTTATAAAAAGAAAAGCTGGACAAACTGAAAATCAATACTGTTTCTTGGACTGATCAGAAAATTGAGGTTGTAGCAAGGTAAATCTTTACTCCAAAATCTGGAGAGACAGGTAAATCCAGAGAGTCACACTGAGACCACTTTACCTAAAGCAGAAACCACTGGAGTTATAAACAACGAGGAACAATTAAAAAGTAATTTTGACAAATTGTTAGGGACTAATTGTGGATTCCTGTCAGATACAGAAACTCCTGGGAGCTGTTGTCTTAGGAGGACTCTCCTCTTTCACAGGATTTGCCTCTGGGAAACCATGAGATTCTCACAGGGAAAAATCAAGGAAAATTCCCATGTGACTGGAGGGAAGCGGATGGGGTATTAGGGGCAAGGAGAGAAATTCTTATGAAATAAACCCAAAACTTTCTCCATAATGATGGCTTTGTTATGGGGCTCAACTTAAGAACAGACCGATTACCATTGAGTAGTCCAAATTTGAGAGTCTTTATTAAGCTGGCCGGCTGTCTCACAAAATGCCCCCAAAAAATGGCTCTTGGGAGAATGGCCCCAACCATAGGGTTGTAGGGGTTCTTATACCAAAAATCACATCAATTGTAAGTGTCTGTTGCTGATTCGAAATTATAAACTAACATCATGAGATCATTAACAGAGGGGGAATTGGGTCAAAATGATCCTGACCTAGGTACAAACTAAAGAATGGTTACTAACATCCACACAATTATTGTTTAGGAACAATAGGAATCAAAAGAGAGCAATTTTCCATTACATAAGAATTGGCATTTTGTATTGCTAACCATGTCATGTTAAACAACCAATGATGGGCACAAAGGCGGGGTGCTCCCATGGGAGAAGCTAAGAAATTGTTGATGGGTACAGAAGCGGGTCGTTCCCATGGGAGAAGTTTATTTCCTACATAACATGGAGTCTCAGAGCAAAATGGAGTCTGTTTAGTCATTTCCCTTATATAGTCTGGTCTATAACATTCTGATGGAGCCAAATCTGTCAGCCCATCACAGCTTCGTCTACAGAGGTAAAGTCATTACCAGAGCCTTATTCTAAAGATGTTAGGGAGGAAAATTTATCTTATCCTCACCCTCAATACTTTAGGTAATGTGTTCAGGGGAGCTGTATAAGAACCAATGCTTATGAATACCATAGACTAGAAACAAAGGTCTGTCAAAAGCCCGAGATTTTATTAGAAGATTAAAGATCCATCCCCCCTACACATACCTTACCACCACTCCAACAGGGTTCTAGCATAATTGTAACAGATTACAATAATTCTACTGAAAGAGCTCTAAGACACTGACTCTCTGAGGAGGAGTGCTTATTTTGATAAACCCCAAATTAAATGGGGAGATAATAACAAGGTCAGTAAAGAAATTGGAAATCAGTAGCAAATATAGCTGCAGCAAATACTAATCAAATTTCAACTCCTGGCCAGGTTAACATAGAGATCCTCACACTAGAGCCTTTTTGTTTTTATTAAAACTCAAGTCCTATCAAGCAGATGGTGTGTAAGGGGGGGAAAAGGAAAGGAGCTAAAGAAAAAAGAAAAAAAAAAAAAAAAAAAAAAAGCAGCCTAAAAAGACAAAACAAACATCAAAACTAGACTCATATATGACATATTTTAGAATAATCACACAGGGTGTTTAATGGAGAAAGCAGACAACAAGTAAGAGCAGATCCATAATACAACCAGAAGATTCAAATTTTAAGAAAGGCTCAAAGGGAAATATTCAAAATTCAAAACACTGAAAGGGACACATCAATAGACTTGACATGACTGATATATGAGTGAGTTTGAAGATAGGTCACAAGAAATTTCCCAGAAAGAAATGTAAAGAAATAACCCCAGAAAAACAGAAACAGAAACAGAAGATCTAAGACTGTAGGACAATATGAAAAGGTACATGCAATTGGAATTAAAAAGATTTAAAAAAAAAAAGAGTGAATGGAGCAAAACAAATATTTAAAATATTAATGACTGAGAAATTTCAAAAATTCATGATAGACACCAAACCAAATATCCAGACAGCCCAAAGAACACTAAGAAGAATAAATTCCCCATAAACTATCCTGAGGCATCATATTCAAACTGAAGAAAATAAAGAAAAAGAGAAAAAATGGAAAGAAATGAGAAAAAGAAATTTAGAACAAGTGTAGTCACTACAATGGGTTTCTGATCAGACACGATGCAGTTAAGATCATGGAGGGTATTATTTAAAATATTGAAAGAAAAAATCCTATGAATCCTAGGAATCCTAGAATCCTATGCCCAGTGAAAGTATTTTAAAAACAAAGAAAAAGGCACTGTTTCACATAAATACAGGGAATTCATTATCAGCAAATCTTTTTAATAAGAAATGTTTAAAAAAATGAAAGTGTGTGAGAAGTAGCCAGAAGGAATTTGTTCAATTAAGTGCATGTATTAGAAAAAAGAAAACTATCAAAAATCAATAATGCTAGGATTCCAAGCTAGAAAACCACAGAAAGAAGAATAAGCCAGTAAGCAGAATAAAAAAATAGAAAGTAGAACAGAAATCAATAAAATTGAAAACAGTAAAACAAATGGGGAAAAGCAGTAAAGCCTGAAGGTTTTAATTTTATTTATTTATTCATTTATTCTTTTTTGCATTTCTGTCAATCAAATTCCCTGCCTTGCACATGCTACACAAATACTCTACCACTGAGCTATGTATCCACCCTATACTTCTTTTAAAATGTCAATAAAGGTAATAATATTTTAATCAAACAAAAAATATACATTGGAAACAAAATATACATATATAATATATATAAAAATCTATGTATAATGTTATATATATAAAATCTATATATGTGATATATATATTGGAAACAAAAAAGATACATACTGGAAAAACAATCCTAGATGGTTTCATTAATGAATTTTACCAAACATTTAAGAATGAAGATATGCCAATTCTCCTCTTTTTCACTCAATACAAGAGGGAACACTTCCTAGTTCATTAAAACCAGCATTACCTTAATATTAAAACCATGTAAGGACGTTTCAATAAAGAAAACCTATAAATCAATCTCTATCATAAACATAGATGCAAACTGTGGTCACATGGCCTTTTTCCTTCCCAGTGTGTTTCCAAATCTCCCCTTCTTTTTCAGGACATCAGCCATTAGATTTAATACGTATCCTAATCCAGTATGACCTCATCTTAACATAATTACACCTACAAAAACCCTACTTCCAAATTAGTCACCTTCTGAGGTTCTAGGGAGATGTGAATTTGGGGGGAATATTATTCAGCCAAATACAGTGGAGTTATTGCTGATATGAAAGACTGGTTCAACATTAAAAAAATCACACACCAGAGGAAATGTCATATAATCATATCAATTGTCCAGAAAAAGCATTTTATAAAAATCTAATATCCTTTCATGACAGACAAAAACTCTCAGCAAATTGAGAATAAAAGGAAACCTCCACAATTTAAAACACTTAGATAGAACTGAAAACTTTTCTTCAAAATGAATGTAAAAACTGTAAGTTTTTTGTAAGAAATGATAGGGAAAATATACGTCAGCTTGGGTTTGATGAGGGGCTTCCAAATACATCACTAATAGTATGATCCATAGAGGAAAAATTTGATGATGATCTACGTTAAAAGCAAACACTTCTTAGGGAGAGACATTGTTAAATGAATTGAAATTCAAGCCACAAACTGGAAATTTTTTTTTTACAAAACACATTACTGTTAAAGGTATTATATTCAAAATTTGTAATAACCTTTTAGCACTCAATAATGAAAAAACAACCAAATTTTTAAAATGGAGAAAAGATCAGAACAGATAGGTCACTAAATAAGATAAACAGATTGCAAGTAACATGAGAAGATGCTCAACATCATTTGTTAGAAAAGAAGTGCAAATTAAAATTATAATGAGATGCCACTACATACCTTTTAGAATAGCTAAAATACAAAAATTTGCCATTACCGACTGCTGATAAGGGTGTGGAGCAACAGACCTTCTCATTTACTTTTGGTAGAAATTCACAATGATAGTCATGTTGGAAGACAGAAGTTTTTTTGCAAAACTAAGTGTAGTTGTACCACATAACCCAACTAATACCTTCTCTAGCTTTTTACCTAACTGATTTGAAAACCATGTCCATACAAAACCTCATGTGAAAATTTATTAAAACATTACTCATAATGGTCAAGAATCAAAAGTAACCACGATGCTCTTTAAAGGTTATTGGGTGAACTGTTTTATATCTATATATAATGGATTTTATTAAGTGCTTGAAAGAAATGATCTAGCAAGCAGCAAAAACAAAACAAAACAAAACAACAGAAAAATAAAACCATGAAAACGTCTTAAATACAAATTTCTAAGTGAAAGAAACTAATCTTATATAACACTCTGAAAATGACCAAACTATGGAGATGGTAAACACAGCAGTGGTTGTGAGGTAGAGAGGGAGAGGAGGGTTAAATGCAAGAATCACAGGTTTTTTTGTTGTTTTTTTTTTAATTTATTGTTTTGTTTTTTGTTTGTTTTTTAAGATGAACCTAAAGAACCTTGCAGCACAAAAAATGTACTATTTTTCAAGGTTTTACAAATATAATTTAGAAAGTTGGAAAATTCCGGGTTAGAATCTAAGTATGTTATAAATGTATGAAATGCCTTCACTGAAGGGGGGATGGAAAACACAGGAGGATATGGTGATCCATGTATGGATCTGATAAGAAATAACACCATGAACTCATTTTCAGCTCAATACTGATAGATGTTCTATGTAAAAAGGAGCAGATATATTTCAGATGGGCAAGTGTATGGCAAAGCATTAACTTAAGAGAAAAAAACAATGTGAGCCATTCATCTACCAGGTAACCTGTCATTATGCAAAACAAGCAATTAGCAGCAAAATAACAAGCCCAGGTGGGTACCCCCCATCTAATGCAAATCCTTTTGTACAGGAAATCTAACTGAAGGTAATTTCATTTATAAATGAGTCAGAGGAACTTTAATACAAAAATATGCTTTAAACTCTGTACTATTTGTTCTATAAAAATGAAAAATGTGTTTAAACTTTACATAAATTTTATTAATATTAGCAAATTGCACATAGAGACAGATATTTATCAAATTCCAGAAACACATTACTTTCCAAGCTTGAGAATAGAATATAAGGGTCTCAAAACATATGAAATTAATTATTGAAATTATGATACAGGCTCAAAGTTCATGCACAACAGATTCCTAAGAAATTAAATGGTAAGGTGCTTTCAGTGTGCTTTATGGGGGGAAAATGTTGATCTTCTTTTAAACACCTCTTAGTAAAGGATGAGCGTGGTCTGTTCTTCCATGCCTGTTTTATTAATAGTTTATTGTAGCTTGGAGCTATAAAAAATAAGGGTAAGAAGACCAATGAGTGGGATTGTCTGTAATTGTCTACAATCGTGCGGGTCCCAAAACACAATCCCATGATGTGTAGGATTGACTTCTCAAGTAGGTTAAGAAAGGACAGAAGTAGAGAGGATGGACTGGAGATGAGGTAGTGCTACCAAAGTCTTTAGAGGAAGGGATTGTTTTGAGAGACATACAAATGGGGACTAGATTAGAGCAAATAATATTCCATGCTTTTATATTTAAGTTAAATGAATCCTAATGTTATATATCACTAAAAATAACCAGTTAAAAAAAGTTATGAAAAAAGAGACACACACTCAATATGTAAGTTTCTTATAATTTCTAAAAGTGCATGCAGAAAACTGTGTATGTGAATATTAGTGATGCTCAACAAAGACAATATGCTTTTGTTTAGTATCCCAGTTTTATAGGAGGATGTTTGAAGACCCATGTGTGAGACCCCACTTAAGGTTTAGGCTCAATTGACTACATTCACAAGGTGGCTGACCTTCTAAGCTGCATACCAGAGTAGCCCACATAAGGGCTTATAACATGTGATCTTTGTCTCATTAGTATGATATTTTAATCACTTGCAATATGTGTAAAACTTTCCATTTTTTTTTATCATGCTTACAGTTACTTGCATCTTAATATATTACCTAAAGTTGGAGGTAGAGTGTCTATCATTAAAGACGTATCATTGAAATTTGAAGTAAGAGTAGAAAACATTTCTATTTCATTAAATTCTAAAGCAATAATGAATATGTGATATATTTGTACAATGGTTTCCTGCAAAACTGGGAGGGGGGAAGTTAAAGATATATTTTAAAAACTATTATAGCACCATTCAAAATTTGAATTCATCTAGAAGATTGGGATTAAATATTCTAGTCATCTAGATTAACTCAGCTATTGTGTTTAAATAATGCATTTATCTTGAGCATCCTAGAAATAGAAGAAATAAAATGCAATGGACTATAAAACTTACTTCATTATTAACATTTGAAATATTCAGGAGAGGTTCTGGGGATTGAACCTAGAACCTCACCCATGTGGAGTAGCACTCTACCACTGAGCTACATTCCAGCCCTTTTATTTTGTTTTGAGATAGGGTCTCATTAGTTGCCCAGACTCTGGATCCTCTAATCCTCTTGCCTCAGCCTCCAGAATAGCTGGGATTACAGACATGTGACCTCACCCAGCCAAAATTTTACCTTGTACGTATTGGAAAAGAAAATTTTCATGTTGGTTATCAAGAAACAGACACTATTGCCTTTATCAATAAGCTTATAGTAAGTGTGAAGATGGCCATTTCATGCATTGACCCTTGTCTAGGCCAAGTCCATAAAAGTAACCCAGTGTTAATATTCCACAAAGATGCAAGCTGATGAGGTTCAGGTGTTTTGGTTTCTGAGGCGCTAACTTGGAGAAGGTAGTGGGTATCAGGTTCCTTAGTTGACTTTTATTTTTATTATTATTATTTTGGTACATGTTTTTAGAGAAGTTTAACAGTCAGGTCAAACACCTTCTTTGGTTAACAGGAGGAGAGCTACTTTTCTGTTTTTCAGATCGTTTTCACTTGGTTAGGGAGTTGTTTAGATAGGTTAATAGGCTCATAGGCCTCTTTCAGTAGAGTCCCCTCTAGTCATGTTCATTGTTTTTCTTTAGATCATTACAACATATTTATTGCATAAAGACAGCATATATTTTAAAAGCATGTCTGATTTTTCCTTTGAAAGAGAAGAAGTTGATGACAAAAGTTGGTGAGATTTTGCAAGAGTCATTTTCAGGGAAGGGGAAGGTATGGTTGGGGTCATTTAGCTGGCGGCTCATTAATTTTCTGATTCATCTATGCTCCCGATGATTAGCATTAGCATGGAACAGTAAGTACCGCCTCTGACCTCAATTAGTTTCACCTATGGCTCTTTCCTTTCCTGTTTTATTTTTGGGGGATTGATTTCTGTCTGAAATAGTTTGAGGAGGATGATTTCCCAGTCTGAATGTAGGGGCATGTGTCTTTTGATAGAAGGAGTTTTCATGGGATTTTGATGATAAAGAGCAGGAAATAGACTTAGTTTTGACTCTTCTCAAGTTATATTCTACTCACTCTCAGCCCTTTTCTCTTTTAGAGCCCTCGTGTCTCTTTCTTAAAATAATCATTTTTTTTTTTTTTTTCTCTATGAGATTCTGTCATTAGATGAAAGGTCATGGTTATAATATGAATCCTGGATAATAAACACAGGGCAAGATGGATTGAAATGCATAGAGTGAAAAGACTTTTCAATTAAAAAACATTTTGTCAAGTCTGCCCCAAACAAACAGCCACATAGACTCTGATTTCTCTTCACTTATAATTAGCTGCCACTGAAAGTTAATTACTTTCAGGATCAAAGGAAACAAAACTAGAAATAAAATGGAAGAATTCCTTTTAGATTTACAGTTTAAATAAATGTTTGCCTTAGGAGCAGACCATATGCTGACTCCTTCCCAGAGGGAAATGAACTTAAGGTTCTTCAATACATATAGACCAATTTTAAAGTTCACTGCAGGTGGGCAAAGAAATAAGGCAAATTTTATTTCCTTTGGGAGTATCTGCTGGGAGATTTTGTAAGGGAGTAGCGAAGACTCTGCACATCCTTGTTTTGTCTTATCAGTGGAATTAGGAAAGATGGTACCTTCTAGAAGATTTATTCTTGAAAGACTTTCTTTTAGAAAATACTGCTAAAAACTCTGATTTCTGCTTTCTTTGAGTAACAAATCTCTTATCAAGCAGGCTGTGAGGGTGCAAGTTCTCTACTCATGTACTTATCTATTTGTTGCCAATATTCATTGTCCATGACAAACATTTTTATTATTTCACTCTCCTGAGTGTAATGCACGAGGTCCTACACAAACGAGATTTATGGAATTACTAGAATCATATTTTTTCACTGTTTCTAAAAATGGGTTATGATCTTTTGCAAATAACATTTTGGAATGGAAATATCAGGTTCTGTGATATTTTGGGAAAGGTGAAAATGATATATGGCTAAACTAGTTTAGGACGTTGGAGAAAGAAAAGCACAGTTTTGTAGAAACTGTTGTTAGATTACAGTGTTCATCCTAAGGTCAAGAATCAACAAGAATGTGAAGGTAACTATTCTTTGCTTATCCACCATCTGTAGCAACCCCAAAGATTTCATGAAGCCACTAGTCTTTACCTCCAATCTCACAGTCATACTCCTTCATGATCTTCTGATATCATTTAAATACATTGAGTTCTCACCAAGAGCCTAGCACTGACCTTGATGTTCACTCTTATATAAAAAATATCTAATAACAATTACATGAACTAGGAACACTCATTATCCTCATTTTACCAAACAGGAAGCCTGACTAAGAGATTAAGTAACTTTCTGGGCCTATGTGGCTAATATGAGATGTCTAGACTTCAGCTGTGTTTGTAGGAATCCAAAACCTCTTCTCATAATCACTATGCAAATGTACTTTTCCTATAGGGTTTTTTGTTTTTAATTGTGTTTAAAAACTCATGACATAAAATTTACCATTGTAGTCATTTTTAACTGTATATCACAGTATCACATTAACTGTAGGCACATTATTGTGCAGTGGATAAATAGAGCCTTTTCATCTCATAAAACTGAAACTCAACAAATTGAAAATATCCCCATTCCCTCATCTCACACTTTCTTTAACCCCTGGAATTTATATTCCACCTTCTGCTTGTATGGATTTCATTACTTTGTATATTTCATATTTGGCAACTGTTTGATTTTGTTTACCATAATATTTATAAGATTTGTCCCTCAGGTAACTTATGACAGGATTTCCTTCTTTTTAAGATGAAATGAACATAACCCATTATTTTTTACTTCTTGTTAGATATTTAGGTTGTTTCCAGCTCTTGGATGTTGTGAACAATGAACATGGGTGTGCACAAATATCTCTTTGAGAGCCAGCTTTCAATATTTTTTGGATATATAAGAAAATGGGATTATAAGAAAATATGGAAATATTAGTTTTAATTTTTTGAGAAGTCTCTGCCCTGTTTCCTCTAGCAGATGCACCATTTTAGATTCCTACCAACAGTATACAGGGATTCTAATTTCTCTGTATTGTTTTCAGTACTTTCTAGAATCTCCGTTTTTCTCAACTCTTACCATTTTAAGGCATGTGAAGTTGTATCTCAGTCAGGGTTTTATTGACATTTCCCTGATGATGAGTTATGTTGAGCAACTTTTTATATGATTATCAGTTACTTGTGTATCTTCTTTAAAAAATGTATATTCAAATACTTTGCTCAATTTTATTTGGGATATTTCTGTTTTATTTTGTTGTTATTGAGTAATAGTTATTCATTTAATTGGATAGTGGATCCTTATAAGATATATGGTTTATAAATATTTCTCCCAATATATATGTTGCATTTCCACTCTACTGATTGTTTCCTCTGTTGTGTGTGGAGGTTTTTATTTTAATGTTTTTTTCTTTTTTCTTTCTTTTTTTTTTTTTTAATTTTGTCCCAAAAAATCATTGCAGAATCTATATATACTGCAAAGTTTTCTTTTTTTCTTTTCCTGAAGTGTTTTAGTTCCAGGTTTTATGTTTTAATCTTGTTAATGGATATCTAGTATCCCAACATAACACATTGAAAAAGCTGTTCTTTCCCATGTTTCTTCCTAATGTCTTTGTAGAAGATCAACTGACCACAAATGTATACATAGGTTGTTTGACTGGTCTGTGTATCTATTGTTTTTCCAGCACCCACCACCATTTTATTTTTTTCCCATACAAAATTAATTAATTAATTTATATATTATTCATTCTTTCTAGATATATATGATTATAGGGTGTATTTTGACATATTAAACATATATAGAATAAGTATAACTTGTTCCAAGTAGGATTGTGGTTCTATGTAACGTGGAGTTACATTGGTTGTGTATTCCTATATAAGGATAGGAAAGGTATGTCCCATTTATTCTACTGTCTTTTCTATTCCCATTCCCCCTCCTTTCTCTTCATGCCCCTTTGCCTAGTCTAATGAATTTCTAATCTTACCTTTCCTTGATGTGGGTTAGCATCCACATATCAGGCACATTCTGCCTTTGGTTTGTTTGGACTGGTTTATTTCACTTAGCATGTTAGTCTCCAGTTTCATCCATTTATCAGCAAATGCCATAATTTCATTCTTTTTTACAGCCAAGTAATATTCCATTGTGTATACATACCACATTTTATTTATCCATTCATCTGCTGTAAGACACCTACGTTGGTTCCATAGCTTGGCTATTGTGAATTGAGCTGCTATAAACATTGATGTGGCTGCCTCACTATAGTATTCTGATTTTATGTCCTTTGGGTATAAACTGAGGAGTGGGATAGCTGGGTCAAATGGTGGCTCCTTTCCAAATTTTCTAAGGAATTTCCATACTGCTTTCCAGAGTAGTAGCACCATCTTGCAGTCATATATAAGTGAACCGCCAGCAATGTATAAGTGAATCTTTTTCTCTACATCCTCATCAATGTTTATTGTAACCAGTATTCTTGATAATTACCACTCATTAGAGTGAGATGGAATCTCAGTGTAGTTTTGATTTGCATTTCTCTAATTGCTAGAGATGTTGAATATTTTTTCATATATACTTTAAAAATTTTTTACTTGTTCCAAAAAGTTATACATGGCAGTATAATGCATTTATGCACTTTGAAATATCATACATAAATGGGGTATAATTTCTCATTTTTCTGGTTGTACATATTGTAGAATCACATTGGTTATGCAGTCATATATGGACATAAGGTAATGATGTCTGTTTCATTCTACTATCATTCCTGTCCCCATATTCCCTCACCTCCCTTCATCTCCTCTACCTAATCTATTCTTCTCTAGTGTCCCCCCTCCATTGTGAATTAGCATTCACATATCAGAGAAAACATTAGGTCTTTGGTTTTTTGGGATTGGCTTATTTCACTTAGCATAACATTCTCCAGTTCCATCCATTTACCAGCAAATGCCATAATTTCATTCTTCTTTAAAGCTGAGTAATAGTCCATCAAATACATATATCACATTTTCTTCATCCATTCATCTGTTGAAGGGCACTTAGGTTGGTTCCATAGTTTAGCTATTGTGAATTGAACTGGTATAAACGTTGATGTGGCTGTGTCACTATAGTATGCTGATTTTAAGTCCTTTGGGTATAAACTGTGGAGTGAAATAGCTGGATCAAATTGTGGTTCCATTCCAAGTTTTCTGAGGAATCGCCACACTGCTTTCCATAGTGGTTGCAGCAATTTGCAGTCCCAACAGCAATGTATGAGTGTACCTTTTTTCCCATATCTTCACCAACATTATTGTTGCCATATTCCTTATGATTGCCATTCTGACTGGAGTGAGATGAAATCTTAAGAGTAGTTTTGGTTTACGTTTTTCTAATTGCTAGAGATGTTAAACATTTTTTCCTATATTTGTTGATCAACTGTATTTCTTCTTCTGTGAAGTGTCTGTTCAGTTCCTTAGCCCATTTATTGATTGGGTTATTTGTTTTTGTGGTGTTAATTTTTTTGAGTTCTTTATATATCTTAGAGATTGATGCTTTATCTGAGGTGTATGTGGTAAAGATTTTCTCGCAATCCATAGGCTTTCTCTTCACATACTTGATTGTTTCTTTTGCTAAGAGGAAGCTTTTTAGTTTGAATCCATACCATTTATTGATTCTTGATTTTACTTCTTGCACTTTAAGGTCTTGTTAAGGAAATCAGATCCTAAGTTGACATGGTGAAGATTTGGGCCTACACATTTTTCTAGTAGATCCTCTGTTCTATTGCCTAAGTCTTTGATCCTCAGTGAGTTGAGTTTTGTGCAGGGTGAGTTTTGTTATATGTGGCTTTCCATTTTTTTCAGCAACATTTGTTGAATAGACTGTCTTTTCTCAAGTGAATATTTTTGGCACCTTTGTCCAGTAGGAGATAACTGTATTTATGTGGGTTTGTATTTGGGTCTTCTATTCTGTACCATTGGTCTACGTGTCTATTTTGGTGTCAATACCATGCTGTTTTTTATTACTATAGCTCTGTAGTATATTTTAGGGTCTGGTATTGTGATGCCTCCTATTTCACTTTTCTTGCCAAGGATTGCTTTGGCTATTCTGGGTCTCTTATTTTTTCAAATGAATTTCATGACTGCTTTTTCTAGTTCGATGAAGAATGTCATTGAGATTTTAATAGGAATTGAACTAAATCTGTATAATTATTTTGGTAGTATGGCCATTTTGACAATATAATTTCTGCTTATTCAGGAGCATGGGAAGTCTTTCTATCTTCTAAACAGATAGTGCAATCAGTCAAGAAAAGCCCAGGACCAGATGGATTCTCAGCCAAGTTCTATAAGACCTTCAAAGAAGAATCAACTCCAATACTCCTCAAAGTATTCCATGAAATAGAAAAAAAGAGAAAAGAAAGGTAGAGAACCCTCTTTCACCACTTTTATTCAACCTTGACCTTGAAACACTTGCCAGAGCAATTAAAAGAAAGAAACTGAAGGGATACGAATAGGTTAAGAAGAACTCAAAACTATCACTATTTGTTCATGACATGATTCTATATTTAGAAGATCCAAAAAACTCCTAGCACTAATTTAGTAGAACCAGAAAACTTCTAGAACTAATAAATTAATTTAGCAAAGTAGCAGGATATAAAATCAACACCCATAAATCAAACATGTTCTTATACAACAATGATGAATCCATTGAAAGAAAAATTAGGAAAGTTACCCCATTCATAATAACCTAAAAAAAAAAAAATATTTGGAAATCAATCTAACAAAAAGAGGTGAAAGACCTCTACAATTAAAACTACAGAACACTAAAGAAATAAATTTTTCATATATTTTTTGACCATTTATATTTTTTTCTTCTGTGAAGTAGCTGTTCAATTCCTTAGACAATTTATTGATCGGGTTATTTGTGGTTTTTGTTGGTGTTAAGTTTTTGAGTTCCTTGTATATCCTGGAAATTAATGCCTGTCTGAGGTAGTGCTGGTAAAGATTTTCTCCCATTCTGTAGGCTCTCTGTTCACATTCTTGATTGCTTCCTTTGCAGTGAAGAAGCTTTTTAATTTGATATTGTTCCATTTATTAGTTCTTGACTTTACTTCTTGCACATTAGGAGTCTTATTGAGGAAGTCAGTTGAAGTGTTGGGACTACATTTTCTTCTAGTAGGCACAGAGCCTCTGGTCTAATGCCTAGGTTCTTGATCCACTTTGAGTTGAGTTTTGTACAGGGTGAGAGAGAGAGGTTCAATTTCATTCTACTACATATGGACTTTCAGTTTTCCCAGCACCATTTGTTGAAGAGGCTACCTTTCGGCAATGTATGTTTATGGCACTTTTGTCTAGTATGAGAGAACTGTATTTATGTTGGTGTGACTCCTTATCTTCTATTTTGTTCCATTGTCTTCATGTCTGGCTTAGTGCCAATACAATGCTGTTTTTATTACCAAACTCTGTAGTATAGTTTAAGGTCTAGTATTGCCATGCTTCCTGCATCACTTTTCTTGCTAAGGATTGCTTTGGCTCTGCTGTGTCATTTATGTTTCCGATGAATTTCATGACTGCTTTTTCTATTACCATGAAGAGCATCATTGAAATTTTAATAGGAATTACATTAAATCTGTATCATGTTTTTGGTAGTATGGCCATTTGGACAATATTAATTGGGAGGTCTTTTCATCTTCTAGGGTCTTCTTCAATTTCTTTCTTTAGTGCTCTGTTGTTTTCATTGTAGAGATCTTTCACCTCTTTTTTTAGATTGATTCCCATTTTTTTTTTTTTTTGAGGCTATTGTGAATGCGATTGTTTTCTTGATTTCTCTTTCAGCTGATTCGTTATTGTTGTATAGGAACACAACTGATTTATTGGTGTTAATTTTTTATTTGGCTACTTTGCTGAATTCATTTATGAGTTCTAGAAAATTTCATGTAGAGTGTTTCAGTTTTTGTAAATAGAGAATCATGTAGTGGGAATATAGGGATAGTTTGAGCTCTTTTCCTATTCACATCCCTTTAATTTCTTTCTTTTGTCTAATTGCTCTAGTTAGGGTTTCAAGGACTACGTTGAATAGGAGTGGTG
Organism: Sciurus vulgaris; assembly: GCF_902686455.1. NCBI lineage: Eukaryota > Metazoa > Chordata > Mammalia > Rodentia > Sciuridae > Sciurus > Sciurus vulgaris. Next base: position 67,731,117 of record NC_136470.1, on the reverse strand, counting down.
AAATAGGCCTTCCTGTCTCATTCCAGTTTTTAGAGGATACTTTCAATTTTTCTCCATTTAGAATAAGTTTGGACTTCGGTTTAGCTTGTTTAAAATGTTGAGGTATGTTCCTACTCTCCCAAGTTTTTCTAGTGTTTTAAGTATGAATGAATGCTGAATCTTGCCAAATACTTTATTGGCATTTACTGAGATGATCATGTCATTCTTATCTGCAAGTCTATTGATGTGGTAAATTATAGTTATTGATTTTTTTTTTTTTTTTTTTTTTTTCAGTGCTGGGGATGGGCGAGCACTCTACTGACTGAGCTATCTCCCCAGCCCTAGTTATTGATTTTCATATGTTGAAATAGTCTTGCATTCCTGAAATGAACCCCATTTTATCATGGTACACTGTCTTTTTAATGTGTTTTCATATGGTTTTCCAGGATTTTATTAAGAATCTTCACATCTATGTTCATCAGGGATATTGGTCTGAATTTTTTTTCCTTTGATAAAGATTTCATCTTTTAATATGTTCTATATCAGGAAGTATGAGGCCTTATTGTTATTTTTATTCCTCAATATTATTTTGGCTATTAGATATAATTTGGACTTTTTTTTTTTTGTATTTCAGCAAAATGCCTTTAGATTGCATTGTATCTATGGACTAATTTAGATGGAGGGATGTTTCAATAAATTAAAGTCCTCTAATTCATGAATATGGAATGTCTTTCTTTACATTTGTCCATTTTGTTTTTGATTTCTTCCAGTAGTTTTGTAGTTGAGTAGAGAGATAACTCCTTTAGTTAATTTTTTCTTACATTTTTTGAAACTACTAAAAATAAAAGTCTTAATTTCCTTTTCAGATTATTCATTATTAGAACACAGAGACACAGTTAATTTTTCTGTGTTAATTTTGTATCTTAAAACTGATGAATTTATTTCTTACTTCTTATAGTTTTGAGTGTGTGTGTAGCAGATGTGTGAGTGTGTAATATTTGGGGTTTCTTGAATATGTGGTAATGTCATTGGAAACTGAGATATCTCCTTCTCTCCAATTTTACTTCCTCCTTTTCAATTTGAATTCCTTTTGGTTAACCTTTTTCTGGCCAAACTGCTGTGGCTAGGACTTGGAGTACTATGCTGGCCTTCCTTTTCTTGTTCCTGATACTAGAGGAAAAGTTTTCAGTCTTTCACTATTGAGGATAATATTAACTGTGGCCATTCCATTTATGTTTTATTATGGTTGATGTTATTTCTGTCCGTTTCCAGTTTGTTTTCATCATGAAGTATCTTGACTTTTTCCAAATACTTTTTCTGTGTCAATTGAGATAATCATATGATTTTTATCCTTCAGTCCATTAATATTGTGTATTATGTTGATTTTATGCATTAAACCATCTTTTCATCCCAGGGGAAAATCCAACTTAGGGTGGATAATCCTTTTAGTGTACTATTGTATTTGATTTGCTGGTATTTTGCTGAGGATTTTTTTGTATCAGTGTTCAAGGACATTGGTCTTTTGTACATTTCATTTAGTATCTTTATCTGGTTTGGTATTAGGGTAGTGCTGGTCCCAAAAAATAAATATGAAGTTGTTCCTTCCTCTTCAGTTTTTTTTCAGAAGCATTTGTGAAAATTGGTGTTAATTCTTCAAAAAAAATTGGTAGAATTATTTATTAAAGGTTTCTGGTTCTGAGCTTTTCCTTGTTGGGATTTTTATTAATTACTATTTTAGTCTTACTAGTTCTGTTTGGAGTCTATATTTTTACATTATTCGATCTCAGTAGATTTATATTTTCAGCAATTTATTCATTTCTTCTAATATATTGTATGCAGTTTTTCATAGTAATTTCTTATAGTCCTTTTTCTTTTATTCTTTGGTTTTATTTCTGCTCTAATCTTTATTGTTTCCCTCCTTCTGCTAACTTTTGATTTAGTTGATATTTTTTCTTTGTCTAGTTGTTTGAGGAATGAAAATAAGTTGTCACTTTGAAAACTTTCTTCTTTTTTGCAATAGGCATTCACTGCTCTGAACTTTTCCTTTAGTACTATTTCTGCTAGAGCCTATAAGTTTGGGTATATTTAGCATGTTTCTATTCTGCCATCATGCTGACCTTACTCTCTCTCCTATAATTTTTTTTTTTTTTATATCATCTCATGACATTCTTGTTTTAGAACACAAAACCAGTTTGATCTAAAAGTAATTGTGGCCTTAGTAAGTCTTACTAAAGATATAAACATAGGCAATTGAGGACAAGGATAGAAAAGCATGACTCTTTTCATTGATAAAGCAAAAGGCTAAGTTAATCATTAATAGACTTTGATATAATAAACAACTAATGTACTTAAATCGCTCAATTCTAGAAAGAAAAGCCTGGGGTGATTTAATAAATGATTCATTATTGACAATTATTTAGACCTAAAAGGAAGCATTGCTTTTGAAGTCTTCTGGGTATTTTCTGTATGGTTTAAAGGTAAGCAATGTGTTCTACAAATACTTTTAATTAAATATATTTCATGAAAAACCTATCATGCTCTGAATTCAGTTATTGATGAAAAGAATAATATTATCAGTGTAATAGAAAGACAAAAACCACCAAATGTGTAGTACATGTAGATTCAGGTACAGAGCAAGGCAATAGCCAGGAGGAGTCTGGTGATAGACATTGCTAAAACTAAGGAGATCAACTAAGATAAAACATAGAAGACTGATTTTAGAAAGCGTGGGATAGTGGGATCATCTCATTGTAATAGCTGATAATCAAATTCTAGCCTCAGCATTACATTTCAGTTTTTTACCCTTGTGCCACTTTAACTACTGGAGTCTACGTTGACTCAGATAATATTTAGTTACTGTTTTCTTTGAAAATAACTAATTTTGATTCTTTGTGACCTTACTATAATGTAGTCCAAGATTTTGCTGGGTTTAAGGAATTGTTTTCAGTAGGTTAAGCAGTTTAAACTGAGGGTAGATTAATGGCCCTATTGATACCCAGTCATCTTTTATATTCTGTTTGCCCTTAATTTGGACTTTCCATGTTTCAGTTAGAAGCCATTATAGGGCTATTCTGAACCAAAGTTAGTATTTTATGTGAAATTGAGGGAATGGAACCACATGGGAAAAATAGAGACTGATGAAAATATAGAACTGAAAAACAATAAAATTTAACTTAATAACATTAAGGATAAAGCACCAATGGGTGCATTTTCCTAAAAATCCAATTTTTTTTTCACATCAAGTCATGTGAGCCCAATACTGGGTTAATGATAGTCTTACTAATCTGCCCATGGACTACTAAAAGAATATATGGGGCAATGACTTCTGTAATAGCAAATCTTTATATTAGAAAGTATTTGAGTTCTGTTTAAAAAAAAAGGCCTCATTCGCTAGATAGCATTACATAAACCCTCCATTTTCAGATTAAGCACATGCACAGAAAAAATTACACAGAAAAACAGAGATCACTCTAATGAAGAGATAGATAGATAGATAGAGAGAGGGAGAGAGAGAGAGAGAGAGAGAGAGAGACCCCTCTCATTCTTACTACCATTTAAATACAAGCTATCCTAAGTCTTCTCAGTGAAATATTATGTAGCAGTCAATACAAATGACCTACAGTGACATGAAACAATATTGTTTGCAGTTTTTTAAATGTTTGTTTGACTAAGGGAGAAGAGCTATTCATGAACTAAGCATTGCTATATGGGACAAGAACTGTATTGACACTTTGTGTACATTATTACCCCCAAGAAATCTAGGAGGTAAGGTTATTCTCATTTTACAGGTAATGAAATTCTGGAAGGGTAGCTAAATAGGCTAAGGTCTAATGGCTAATGTGGTTATGCCAGAAATCCAGAACATGAACATTTAATCTTTGGGTCATGCTGCCTCAACATTTTTATAGTTTTATCCCACGTTGGTAATATCAGAATGATAGAAATTGTGAAAAGTGAATTCTTATCCAAGAGTTATGTCATGAAGAATCTGGAGAACAATAACACCATGTTTTATACATAAAATAAAGGGAATGAAGGTTGTTAGGGAGGATCAAGAGTGGCAGATAGCATTTAAGTTAACATTTTCTTTCTCAATGGACCATTATGTATTTTAAAATCAGCATGAAATTATGTGGAAGTAGGAATGTACTTGAAAGCAAGCCCACATGAAGCGGGCAGTGACTTCTAAGTTGAATGACAAACAACTGAAAAATGATTTGCAGAACAGAAAAAGGCCATTAGGAATATCTCTGTGTTAATATAGTTCAAAAGATATACTGGCCCTTTGAACCACAGCTTTATGGCAATATTTTTCCAAGTTGGGATTAGGACTCATGAATCTGAGGGGTGTTTTGGTTCTTACAAAAAAAAAAAACTGTGGCTATATTGGGTGAGAGAAGAGTCATGTAGACCCAGAAAAGATCATGAGCATTCTGAGTGGTGGGTGAGAGGTACCAGAAAATCATTACCCCAGAGTATGGGTTAAATATCTATTGTGAAAATGTGCAAACTTGGACCATAAGAACAGCATCAGGCAACTTCAAAATAACATCTTTTTACAAATATGAAACTCAAATTTGGTTTTTAGACATGATCACCATGACTCAAACATACACACACACGCACATAATACATACATATTAACACAACATTAATGAGACGCTTATAGGGAATAATTATAAAGTCTAATTTGGAACAAAATTATATTAATAACAGATGATTATTAAAACTTCAAATGGGGGAAGGGGTGGGAGAAGGAAAGATAATGGGATGAGATAGACATCAATACTCTATGTACATGTATGATTACACAAATGGCGTGTGACTCTACAGCGTGTACAACCTAAAAATGAAAAGTTGTACCCCATTTGTGTACAATGAATCGAAATTCAGTCTGTAAAAAATAAAATTTAAAAAACGAAAAAAAGGGACATGGTTTTTCACTATTGAAGTTTTGTTCAGTCTTCTATATGTGGAATATTATAGATAGAAAGTTAGAGTTAAGAACCTCTTGCCTGTCACAGGATCACATACTTAATCATTAGTGGAAATAATGTAACAAGTTCTGAATATTATCATCTACATGTTTCCTTTAGTGAGGCAAAGAATTAGAGATAGTCACTTTTTTATTAGAGCAAAACCTCATTGTGATTTTTTTTCATAGAAAATTATGTTAAAATGTTAGAGTATCACGCCTGTTTCAAGACTCATTGGTCATACGAAAGAGACAAAAATATACAGCAGGCTCATGTAGAACAGGTATCTCTGTAGCATCAATTAAGGGCTTTGGAGACTCTTAGCCTGGAACTAAATTCTAGTTTGGGCTTTAGAATGTATGTAAACTTACACTAGTTTCTTCATCTTTCAAACTCATTGTTTCCACATTTTTAATACTAAATATGACATTATATGTAAATGTGTGATATAATAGTACCTATTTCACTGTCTTCCAAAGATGTAAGGATTATTTAGGTAATGTACATGAAACAACATGCCTAGCCTGAAATAAATATTCAGAAAGAGAGTGGCAATTTGATTAAAAAGAACACTGGGTGGGGGTCAGCAACACAGAGGCCAAATGGAACTTTGTCGCTAGCCATCCTCTTTGACCTCTGATGAATCATGGTCTCCCTGGGTCTCCATTTCTCCATCTATCGAGAAAGATTTATACTTGGTCTCCTTGTAGACCTCAAGCTCTGATCTATGTGCTTACTCTGCCCAATAAAAAGTAACACTTTTGCTGTTAACAGAAGTAGCATTCTCTAGCCAACAGGGAATAACCAGTTGTTGTGACCACAGTTTCAAATAGAAATAGGCAATAAGATGATTTGAGTATCTATGCTGTTGATCTGAAGTTTTACACACTTTAAAAAAAATTAAATGAGCATCTTTCAACAGTGTGATTCTGCAGGGTGAAGGAATGCGCAAGGATGACCATTAACATACAACTAAGGTCCCACTGAAATTCAGAGTCCCTTGTGCTTTTCTATGACAATTCTCACCACCCTTCTCTCCATACCCCTGGCCAATTTGCAATTTATGGTAACTCATAAAGGTCCATAAATGAAGGTCCAGAAATGAGAGTTTATGAAGTTGATCTTTCATAAACAATTTAAAAGAAAATGATCATGAATGAGGAAAACTCATAACTGAGGAAAAAACTTTTAACAAAAATTAATGTAAACTTTTCCTACTCTATTTTACCAAGTAGAAACTTTAGAGTCTTGTCAGATCATAATTGTGCCATTTAAAATGGACATGCACTATTATTTTCTTCTAAGAAGTTTGGTTAATTAGGAAGAGTGGAGAGGAAGCAGTAAGATATTGATTAGATTGAAGGAAATATAGACTATCCTGATCGTGGGTCATCTTTGAACTTGAGTCTGAATATCTGAGGAAGTATAATGATAAAGATAAAATTATTATCTTGCTCCAGTAATCTAGCAACTCTGGAGGCTAAGGCAGGAGGATCACATGTCGGAGGCCAGCCTCTATAATTTAGTGAGAACCTAAGCAACTTAGCAAAATTCTGTCTCAAAATATGAAATACAAAGGGTTGGAGGTTTAACTCAGATTAAAGAACTCCTGGGTTCTATCCTCAGTACAAAAAAAAAAAAAAAAAAAAAAAAAAAAAAACAAGAGTAGGGAAAGATCTCTCATAATCAAATTCACTCTGATGGCACTGAGGTCACTGGCTAATTACAATTTTAGCATCTACTGGAGGAAATCTGGCTGTTTGCATTTAGGGACTATATTATGGGATATATTTGAATATTTACAAATTTATCAATAAGTGGGAGTAAACTATGGGGTATTGGAAAAAAGTCTAATGGTAGCACTGTAAAGTAATAGAAAAGATGATTTCCTGGAGGAAAATCCTTTGACTCCTGTGATGCTGAGCTTGGAAAAGCTTACAGTTCGTAAATTCAAAGAAAATAATCAGTAACAATAGAGAAAATGACTGAATGATTTACAACAAAATATGAGCAGGCATTTTATTCTCAGGTGAATATAACAATAGTAGAGATGTTTGTATGTTCCTAGGCAGCGGTAGATAGACTATCCACGGTGTTGCTTTCTATCTTCACTCAATCAGATGTTGAATATCCACAGACTTGAAGAACACATGGAAGAAACAAAAGAAGAAGCAGTTGCAAAAATATTCAGCAAGAGAAAAATAAATAAAAAATTTAAGTACATACAAAATCACATACAAATTTGTCTTTTACAAAAGAATGAAAAATTGTGGAGAAGATAAAAATAAGGAGAAGATGGAGTGGTAAATGAGTTTAAATAAGGCAAGTTTTCCTGTTATCTGAACTTAAATCTGTGTTCTGAATAGGAAGAGAAGCATGATGTAGCAGAAATGATAAACATAATCGATAAGGGGTAAAGATAAGCAGGTTCAGAAACAGAGTTAGGAAAAAAATCCCTTAAAAATGAGTCAGTTGGGATGGTCTGGAAAAAATCATGTTGAATAATAGAAGATATGATTGGTAAATACTATGTATTGCTGTTGCAGAGGTTTTGTAAGCAAAGATAGAGAATTCTAGAATTAATATGCACCAGGGAATATCTGTCCTTAGTATCTGATGAGTGTCCTGCAGAAGTTTCAAATTAAAAGAGGATGCAAGATTGTCACTTTAATCTGGATAGATTTCCAGGGAAAACATGAAAACTCAAAAGTGCCTGTAAGAGTTGCTGATTTGTGAAGCTACTTTAGATAGTTGTATGGGTTCCTGACTCTCAGAAGCAGTTGGGATTTAGGAGATTTATAATAATTTTTTTTTTTTTTTGTAGGGATATTTGGCAATCTTTATTTTATTACCATACTAAGATTAATTTAGCTAAGAGAAGAAAACCAATAAACTCTAAACTGCTGTGTGCATGTGATAGGCTGTGGCATCGGCCAAGATAACTTTCCCATATCTGGCTCAAATCCAGACATCTGAGAATAGGAGCATAGTTCAGGGCTTTACTGTGTTAGCTTTTAAAGAAATATTTTAAAATATGCCCTTCATCATTACATCTGTAATACCTTTCCTACTTTGATCCTTTTCCCTCTAAATTTCTAAAAGTGTATAATTCTAGATGACTCTCTGTAAAAATAATAATATAAAATTACACTTCATGATTTGTTTTCATTTTACTAGTTTTCATTTATTTCATATATGATTTCCAAATATCAGAATTAAATTATATCCAATTTGGTCTACCATGACATTGCTAAATTAATATCAATTACAATTCATGCATCTGCTGGCCTGGAAAAAGAATGTGACATAGGAAGCCTGAGTTTAGTGCAAAGGTCTTTCCATTTCACCACAATGGTTTCTGCTTATTTGTCTCATTTTTTTAAATTGCTAGTTTTAATATTAATTTTAATTAAGTTTATCAAAGGGAAGGATTATCTCAGACTCTATACAAAGGCTCAAACTTCATTCAGCACATTTTTCTTATTGTTTTCAATGACTTCTTCTCCTAAAACTGTTTTTGAAGCATTGATAGTCACTCAGCTGCTTCTAAAAGAAAAAGAATGACCATTTAGGTCCACTTATAACAGGGTATACTTGGCTATTTCCAAAATAGAAAGTTCTCTTTGTGTTGGGGCTCATATTACGTATTATAGCTTTTGACTTATTATCTTAGTCATGTCAGAATGAAAAATGGAACTCTCTAGGGACTTCCATTATGTCAGATTGAAAAATCACCTCTCTTGACTGCTTTGGGCAACTGCATGTTCAAGCCCTTTTGCCTCATTTCTCATAGTGCTCTGTATGGCTATGCCATCTTCCTGTTTTCAGGCCATTTCCATTGCTGATGACAAATCTCACACTCAGGGGTCAGACCAGTTCTATGTGTATGCAACATTCCCCAAGCAACTGGCAATGATTTATTCATATGTTTCATTTATTTAAAATATTCTCATTACCTGAAGCTATTTACTCCCTGAAATGTGGGTTTGTAGACATGTATAGTTGTGAAGTAGAATTACTCTCTAGACACAGATCCATACACACACACACACACACACACACACACACACTCACACACTGTTTTGAGATAAAGGAAAAGATTTTCTTAAAACTGTAATGGCAGTTTATTCTAAGAAATCATATTGTATGAGCTTTCAGATCCGTGCTTTAGTTAATCTCAGCCTTAGCAATTATTATTTGGAGGACTGCAGTGGTCTTCTTAGGATATGTGGGATAAGTCACTCCTTAGGGCCTCCTTCAGACCCTTTGGCAGCTATGGGAGAGAATGCTGTATGACCCCACTTTCTGATTCCAATGATCTTCCTCTCTGTTCACATCACCTTCTCAGTATTCTTCATCTCCTAACATTGTTGGCCCCTACTGGTAAGCGTGAGGCAAGAAGATAGAAAGTTGTGTGGGAAGCTTCTGCACCTGCCTTTCTCTCCTCTCTCATTTATACTGCCCAAGGCACCATGAATACAGCTTGTGCTTTATAGGTGTCCTTACCTAGGGTCATATCTTTGATACTCTTTCTTGTTCTTGGATAACTTCCTGAACTCATTCTTATCCCTGATGCCTTCTGGATCATTCCAACCAGAAGGGATCTCTTCTTCCCCAGCCCTATGATAGTACTTCCTTTGCATCACTCATATGGCACTGGAACATTCCATCTTGCAGTGTATTTGTCTTTAGATGAGTGTTAATTTTTCTAAATTGTCAACTCCTTGATAGTTTGTACAATTTCATACTCCAAACAGCACCTAACTTAGAGATTTTGTCCTCATTCCTGTTTGTATTCAAATAGCTGTTCATTGAATGAATACATCAGGGGAGCCCAGGAAAGCAGTGATGAATTAATGGGACTGTTAAACAGGAAAATTTAACTACAATGTCTAGTGTGATGGAATGCTCATCAAAGTGTAATGATTCATTCTTGAATTTGAAATAAAGGAAGCGTATATGTTTAAAGGGCATTTTAGCCGGTAAAAAGTCACTGAGGCATTAAACATTATTATAGTGACCCTTATTACTGAAAATTGGCATTTCTGTCTAAATGGCACTCTATAAAATTAGATTTTTCAATAACATATTAGGCAAACATGCTATTCTGTGGGTTAAATCTGAGATTCTTTAGAATGGAGAATGAATAGTACATCAAAGCAAAAATTTCTAAACTAAAAATGTAAGCATTGATTTGACATTAAATTTAATGACAAACAAGAAATGAGTATTGTGAGTAAGGAAATAATCAAATAATTCTCTGTTTTCCTCTTGAGTTGCTTCCATTGAATTAAATTTTATTTTTGCTTAATACTTGGAGTTCATCTAATCTGGAAACTTTATTTTATGTACAAAAGAAAAAATCTGACTTTTACAGATGCTAAGTGAATTAGATACCAAGATATGAGAGGCAGGAAGACAGGAAGCTGTGTGGGAGGAAGGTGTCATATAGCTTGAATGAAGACCAGAAGACAAAAACCACATCATTTTTCCACCTACACTTCTGACTAATAAATTTATATTTCAGAAATTTATGGTTATTATACAAGTAAAAGCAAATAAGAAACAAGCAAAATAAAATGAAATCCTTCTTCTGAGTACTCACTAATGAGAACATGTAATTTTTAATATAAAAATAAACTGAGAGTTCATGCGAATCATGTGCAGTAAAGCAATTGTAGAAGATAAGAGAAAGAGTGAGGGAACATTGATGAAGTATTGAAAAATCTGTTGGTACCGTTATGATTAGTGAGTTTGCATAGACACAGAGGTGTTTTGTCTGGAAGTTCATGCTAGGAATAGGAGAACAATAAATGATACGCTTGTACTTCTAATTAATTCATTTACTTATTCAACACAAATTTTTGAGCGACATTGAACAAAATAGACAAAATTTCTGTTCTTATTCAACTATTCATTGTGGAGAAGGCATAGGAGACACATTATCATAGATGTTAGGAGGAGTTAGTTTAACTGATACTTGTGATAAAAATCAGGGCTTACTCCCATTTCCCCATGTGAAGGTTGAATACCCAAGAAAGACTGAGGCAAGCATAGAGAGCAAGTTTTATTTAAAGAATAGAACAGAGATAGACTTCTCTGAAGAGAAGGGGCCCAGAGCTGGGTATCTGAGGAAGTGAGGGTGTCTTTCCACTTTTATAATTGTAGATTTCCTTTGTTCTCATGCTGTCTTCCCCCACCATCCTGCCTACAGGACTAGTGACCAAAAGGTGGACTGAAAGGTAGAGTGATCCAAGGGCAGAATGAAATCACCCAGGAGTATAGGCAGAAGGGAGGGACCCAGGGGGTATTCATTAACAACCCTACAACTCTCAGCAGGGAGGAACAATTCCTCAAAGACAGGTAACCTTGGCAACAGGTGAAGGAGGGGAAGTGCTCTGGAGGTATTAGCATTTTATTTCCTCTTGAGTCACCCCCATCTTCCTGACCCAATCATTCATTCATTACCTACACTGACTATCCTTTTGCCCCCCCCCCCCCCCCACCTCACAACCACATCATATAAATGGTGGCAGAGCAGGAGTGTGCTGTTTGAGAAAAGGTGGTAAGGGAAGGTCTGATAAAAGTCCTACTAATGTTCATGCACTTGTGCTGTATCATGCATAAGGGGAGATATTTCTCTTTGGAAAGAAGACTCACCTAAAGTAGAAAATTTGGAAATAAACAACTTTAGCGATTTAATCATTTCACTTCAGAGTAGAGAAGACTGGGCTCTGGGGTTCGTGGATTCACCCCCATCACAAACCCTGCCTTAGGACACTATGCATCTGGGCATCTGGTGACAGATTTTGTAATGAGAAGCTCATGTAAGTAGAGTTGAGTTTGTTTGTAGAGTTAAAGTAACCTTACCAGTTACTTTCTAGTCAGTATTATCCACTCTAAGTCATGAAGACTTCTGTCCAACAAAAGAAGGCAGATTCCAGAATAGTCCCTTGTCCAGAGTGGAAATCTTTTAAAGTATTAATTGAGAAAAATATTTGAAGTTACACCTGAAACAAAGAAACCTGCATAGTTTATAACCTTGATGTGTTTTTCACATCATTGGGGTGAAAAAGGAAGAAAAAGAACAAATCTAAACTTATCATTTCTTCTTCCTCTTTATCTATATGATCCTTTTTCTACAATGGCACAGAATATGTTCTTATATTTTTTTCACTTAATAAAACCTGGAGATAGGCTTTTATGCATATTCATGGACACTTGATTAATAATTGATGAGAAGGCCTGGGGCAGGTGGTAGAGAATAAAAAACATTTAGCAGGGAGTAGGGTGGAAGAAGGAGATCTCACACTAGCCTCAGTCCCAAGGGGTCTAGAAGCAGAGAGCAAAAAGAGGAGGAGGTGGAGACAGATTCAGTGCTGAATGTCATCAGTGCAGTGTAATTTCCTTGATTTACATATTTAATTGCTTCCTGTCTTTAGCAGTTGTGCTGTAGGATTTTGACACACTATCTGGGAAATTCATCTGAGGGTTGGAGGAACTGTTTTGTAGGAGGGGAACACTGAGCCTGAGCCTGCTGGTTGTCCTTGGGAGCTGGGGAAGGGTCATTGCCATTAGCTTCTGGATTATCAAGCAGACCTCTGAACAGATTTACTCCCAAGAACTGGTTCTTGCAGAGAAGACAGTGTTTTGATAGTAGAGGACAGCCCTGCACTTAGAGGCCTTGGGGTTCAAACTGACTAAACATTTGCTTACTGGAATGTCTACTGAATCAACATTTCTTGAATTTATATAGCCATTTATGATTTACAAAGCACTTTCACTTAATCCATATAACAAGTCTCTGATGTCTGAATCCTCATTTCTGTTTTTCACATAAGAGTACTTAATTTAAGAAGGTAAGTGACTTGTTCACAGTCCCCTTAATAGATAAGCTAGGTCTGGAACACAGACTGTAGGGATTCTAGCTCTGGACAGTTATTCCCATGCATGTGACCCACAGTGTCAGCTTACAGTTGACACTGGACAGTTTTACGTATGTGTAGACACGCCTACAGATCTGTCTTAAAACCCCAGTGATATCATATCACACTTTGATGATGTTTGAAATATTGTGCTATCTTATTGAATCAGGGAAAATATAAAACTTGAAAGTGCCATGTGAATATTCACTATTAGCAATAGTAGTTGTGTTTAAAATTCCAAACAAAAAACTATGGGTTCACCGATTAAGCAAATGATCTCATGAAGATGAACACCTTCGTCCTTTTGACACTTCAAAACAACAACAAACCTAAATTACATGAGGATATTTAACAATTGCCTTTTGTTTTTAAACATGTATTTGAGCAAGTGCTGGCATGATGATGGCCATGGTACAAATACCTGAATGAGAAGTGCCAGAAGAATTTGAGTTATCAGGGCATTTGTTTTATCACTATGGTCCTCTCAGTCCCAAGCAGCACACTGTAGTCCATGTTTTTCTAAATGTAGAAGCTGGTATTTGTAGCTTGGTTCATGTGGAATGTGTAAGTAGGCCAGGCCAATGTTCATTCATCATAATGATTTTTCCTATGCAGAAGATAATCGTTTATTTATGATCTTGGTAGTGAAAATCAAAGTAATATTTAAAAAACAATGGCAATTCTGGCCACTCAGTCTCATTTTCTGTTGTGAAGGCAATGATAAATAATAAATGAGAAGTTGATGCATATTTTAACAGAAATGAATCATTGCATAAATGTTAACTACTTATTTATTAATACTTAACTACTGTATATAGTACTTAATGACAAGTACAAAAACAAGTGATTTTTCTCTTTCTTCTCTTGACATGTTCAAAGAAGCAAAGTTCACCCAAATTTCCCCATTGTTACTACCGTACCTGATTTTTTTCAAGTATCATTTCATGAGACATTTATTTGACTGTTTTCCAGTGGGTAATTGGTTGAATATATTTTTAATATTTGAAAGGGGTTTTAATCAGTTTTTTTTTTTTTTTTTTTTTTTTCTGCTGTGACCAAGAGACCTGGTAAAACAATTTTAGAGGAGAAATTTATTGGTGGTGGGGGAGTGGTCACAGTTTCAGAGGTCTCAACTCATAGACAGCCGGCTCCATTGCACTGGATCCAAAGTGTGGCAAAATACCATGGTAGAAGAGTGTGGTGGAGGAAAACAGCTGGGAACGTCACACCAGGAAGCAGAGAAAGAAAGAGAGAGAGAGAGAGAGAGAGAGAGAGAGAGAGAGAGAGAGAGAGAGAGAGAGAGAGATTTTACCTCCATGGACAAAATATAAAACCCAAAGGTAAGGTCCCCCCGCGAATAGCCATTTCCTATAGTTACCAGTTAATTCTATTAGGGGATTAATACACTGATTAGGTTCTCATAACCGTAATTTCACTTCTAAACTTGCATCATTTCACAGTGAGTTTTGGGGGACACCTAATATGTAAACCATTAAAAAGGGTTTAATTGAAAGTCAGTGTAGTAAATACCTGATTTTTTATAACTCCTTCCCAATATGTTACAGTTTTAAAGTAACTCTATCTAACCTTACAGTTTCAGCTGTGCTTGATCCTCAGGTGTTAGTGGCTCCTTTCAGAGATGAAACAACTCTGTGCCATCTGAAATGTCTTTCAAACACATTTGTCTTCATGCTTCTCTACTCAAATGTCCAACTAATGGTTCAGATATCACATTGTTACTAGCTTCCTATTCCCTGCAATAACTGTAGAACTTGTTCATATTTTTCCTTCTGGGCAGGACTGGCTCTCCTATGAGTCCTTCTCTTTATAAGGATGTTTGGGGTCTTGGGATTATTTCTTTTTCTTTGATACATTATGGATTGTATCATATAAATGGGGACTTTGATTTACAACTGAGAATTTTAGCATAGAAGACATTCTGTCAGAAAACAAATCGTCCCTATTGACAGCCTATAAGAATGGTTGACTGGCCCCAGAGACTTAGTTTTAGTTATGATTTGAAACGATCTAAGTCTTTGCAAAGTATTTTCCCATTTTTTTTTTTTACTACTGAGTGGCTTCTGTTTTGATGGCAGCAGAACCCCCAGGGTGGCCATCCTTCCTCTTTGACTGGTAAGCCGGTTCTACAAGTCAAAGCAGAAGGAGCCAGAAGCAGTGACTACTACCTTCAGTTGGAATTCAGCACCTTTGAGTGTCATTCCGTTCTGTATTTTTAATGTATTTGCACATTTTCATTTTATGAAAAAGAACTTTTTTTGCCTTATGTAATCAGAGGAAAAAATTTCCCTTTTCTTGGTGATACTTCTTTTCTTAGAAATTAGTTGTTCCCACATCTTCTTAAAATTTCACCTTTTCCCACTCCCTGTGGGAGCTCCATACTCCTTGCTATCAATATTGCACAAACTAATCAGAATCATAAAACTATTGTTTTGCTAAACATGACTAAACATTAAACATGACTATACATTAGAAATACACTAAATATCTTTTAAAAAGAAGATTCCTAAGACTCCCCATTGAATTTCCAAATTCGCCTAACTAGTATGGAATCCAAAATTCTGTAGCTTTAGGAGTTTCTCAGGTGATATTGCAGTATGAATATATTCAGCACCACTGTCTTAGAGTCATTACACATAATGACTTAATCCTGTTGCAAAGTTGAATCTTCTCTGATTTAATTTTAAAAAATGTTTTCTTTTTATTATATTTAATCAACATCCAGAATTTTTGGTTAACAAAGGCAAATGTTACTGCATCCACCTTTGCCTTTAGACCAGATAAGGATATTGATAATCTGACAAGGAAGATAATTTTTGTGATTTAATACAGCTAAGGAATACAAAATGTCAGAACCAATATCATTCAGCAGTGGAATAAAGTAGGCCAGTGAAAGAAGCTAAAGCTAGTTCTTAGAACTGACTGCCTCTAGCGCCATGGCAGGAAAGAAGTTAGGAAAGGTAACAAAAGGGTCAAAGATAATGGTGTGAAAACAGTTGCAGAGTCCTGGGAAGCCTGCTGTCTCCATGAATGTGGGAAATTCAGTTAAAAAATGGAGGTAAGGTATGTTTCTACAGATGAACAGCACACCTTTCCTTCCAGTACACCTCACTCACAACCATGTCTTCATTCTCTGGTACTGAACACAAAATGAGTTTCCACGTGTGCTACAGAAACTGCTAGTACACAAGGTGAAAGGAACAATGTACGCGTGACTTCATGAATCATCCTACCTAAAGCAGTTCCTCTCTTTATAACCAACACATACCAATCAAAGCTTCTAAAGACAGGATGTCTTTCATATCTTGGATGCAGTTTGAAACTTAGGTTGGATGTGGCAATATTGAGCTTACAAAGAGAGGAGGACAAAAACTCTTATCCGGAGATAGGAAACATGAAGCGGGGCCATGTAATGTACTAACAAAGCTGAAATGCTGGCGTTAGTATGGAAAAAAAAAATCTTCAAGCATGTAATATAAATATTCAAAGAATTGGTGTAATCTTTGTCCGCAGACCCAAATGGCACTGTTTGTAGTAATTAAAACTTGAGCTTCATTTGCTTCTTGGCCTGGCCAGTTGTACATAACTTGTCTGTCATCTACACCAGGGTCAAGGTCCTAAGAATTGCTTGTGGTATACAAGATGACAGGGTTCATAACAATTTTTTAAAATGGCTCTCTGGGCAGCAGTGAAGTTGGGGGTAATATAAGAGATGAAATTAAAATGGAATGCAGTGAGAGACTAGGGAATAGAGAGGTAACCCAGGGTCAGTTGACTAATAATGTTTGCATTTAACTAGTGATATTTTGCTCTGCTCTGCCTTTCTGCCCCCACATCCTAGGCTCCTGTGATCCTATTGCTCTCACTCTTCTGTGGGGGATCTACACCTTCCTTCAAGTATTCTGTGCTACTACCATCCTGTCATTTCCAGATTTGTGTTCTTTAAGAAAAACTCTCCTTATATAGTGAAATCATACTTCTTTGCCTTCCCACCTTTATAAGAAGATGGGTTATGATATCCTTAATGGGTAAATGTAAACTAGACTTGTCGTCTTCATACACTCATTTGTTAATTTAGTAGAGTTTATGTGTTTCATTATTTCATTCATATTTTCTTGCCTAATCTTCTTTTTAGTCACTTAACTAATATTTCTTGATTGCCTCTTCTGGGTCACTGCACTGAATGACAAAGAAAGCAGATCCAATAACTAGTCCAGTTTTGTCACACACCTATTTTAGAAGGGAGTACCTGAGGATGGGATTGCTAATAGAAATGCGAACACTTGAATTCTCAAAGGAGATATTCGAAATGTGGTTCCAACAGGAGTCTTTCTGTTAGAGAAGGGATAGATATCAGGGACTTCTAGAATTCCATGGTTTCTCTGAAAAGGCAGATGCCTCATTCACTCCAGCAGCATTCCCAGTGGTAAGATAATGAGCCCAATATATTTGAACTTACATAACATCTGAATTTCTACATGTTGTTCTTAGCAGAGTTCTAACTAAGGGAGGTAAGTAAACTATCACAAACTATGACACCCAGAGGATAGCCTTCTGTGGAAGTCTAATCATGGTAATGGTTACTAATACGGGTTCTGGGGTCCACCTGCTTGCATCTGAATTCTGTCTTTAATACATCCTGTACATGTAACCTTAGGGAAATTATTTTCTTCTCCCTGCCTTGGTTTCGTAAATAAAATTGAAGCTGGAAAGGATGGTACAAGCCTGTAATCCTGTAATCCCACCAACTCAGGAGTCTGATGCAGAAGGATCACAAGTTCAAGGCCAGTCTGGGCAACTTAGTGAGCTCCTTTTTAAAAATAAAATTAAAAGGGCTGGGAGTATAACTCAGTGCTAGACCACTTCTTACCATGCACACAGCCCTGATATTAATAAAAATAATATCAATAATAATAATAATATAAAATCAATAGATAGCAGTACATGCTTACCTCAGGATTATTCAAGGATTATATCAGTTAATATGGTAAAGCATTTTGAACAGTACACATTGAATAGAGTGACCTTTATAACTGT
Source organism: Sciurus vulgaris (assembly GCF_902686455.1). Lineage (NCBI taxonomy): Eukaryota > Metazoa > Chordata > Mammalia > Rodentia > Sciuridae > Sciurus > Sciurus vulgaris. The sequence goes on along the minus strand of NC_136470.1, from coordinate 67,713,182 downwards.
TAATCATGGTCTGCACTGGAACTGTGCATTCATGCAGAAGGACAGTCAAACTTTGTTGCTTCATGTTCCTCACTTGGCAACTGCCCAGCTGTTTGCAAGTTTAGCAGATTCCATTGCTTAGATCCATAAGCCACTGGTTATACCACCTCTGGATTTCTGTTACGTATTTGAAGCTTTCCAGTTCCAATACTGCTGAGGACCCTTTCCTCCTGCTCTGCATCATTGTTGACAAGTCTCTCAGAAACTATGGAGGAACAAATTGAAAGGCAGGCACTGGGGGGTTTATGTACACTGATTCTCCCAGTTTTAAATAATGAAGACATTGAATAATACTTGTTTGAGAATGTGCTTGACCAAGTTCTCTAAATAGTCATATATTTGTTATAGTGTGTCAAATTAAATATTTGAAAAAGTGCCTCTAGCAAAATTTGACATAAAAAGAGTGGTGACCTTTTATAAAAAGTATAATGAAGTGAGATGAGCATTGGTGGAAGGTGCTAGTTTGACTGCCCTACAGGCTGAAATTCTTTATCTGGAAAGCAAAAATAATATGGCAGCCCAGTGCTGCAGAAACTTTCTGGAAAAATTGCCTCCTCTGCAGAGATGAAGTATTAACAGATAAATGAATTTTATGGAAGTTGAAGATTCTACTCAGATAAACACTCACATATTTCAGACTTATAAAAATGTTGGGTGTGGATTAGACTTAAGAATATTTGACTTGACAATGTCATTTTATGTTTTAAAAAATTACTTGCTCTTTTATTATCATTGGAGACAGTAATTGGTATTTACTGGACACTCGTGCTGTCAGAGAAGCTTGTTAGGAGCCATAGAGCCTATTCCTCTCTCAGATTTACATGTTTTGTTCTATTTATTTTGGTGGGGCAAGGGGTTTTGCATTTGTGTTTGTGTGTGTGTTTTATTATGGAGGAGGGTGGCTTGTCGTATCTATTTGAGGTAATAAAAATCTTCTCTTTCTTAACAAGGGAGGTTCAATGGAGGAGGTGGAATTGAAAATGCACTTTAATGAAAAATAATAAAAGCTTAATAGGTTTGACATGTGATGGGAGGTGGCTCAAAGAAAAGAAAACTGGGCAGAGTAGATAATGAGAGCTCTGAAAGAAATCTAATACATAACATAAGCTTAAAATAGCAACAAGAGAGAGATGGAGGGGGAGAATCAACAAGTGTTTCCCAATAACTCCAAGTGCTGCAGTGTACACTGTAAGATCTGTCCTGAAGGGATTTATGAGGTGATATGAATGAGATATGCTAACCATATGGAGCAGCATGTGGAAGTGCATGGTATAGAATATGGTAAGTGGCATAGAATATGGTAAGTGGCATAGATGCTGAAAAAATCTGGTAATAGAGGGATGGAATTTAAAACTGGATTTTGATTATTTAATTTCAGAGCAGGAAAAGGAGAGTCAAGGTCATATATTGATACTTTTCATCTATAATTTTTTTTTAATATTCTGATAACATGACCGAGGAAGACAGTAAATAAGTGACATGCTTGTCATATTCTTTGGGACATAAGCTCATCGTAAAGGTTGGGTGGGGTGAAAACTGTGAGGAGAATTTTGTCATCTGTGCTGTAAGCCAATGCTAAATGCAGGGAATATAAACATAAGGGTGAAATATAAATACAAAAAAGAGATCTGCAGTTTAGGGTACGGGACCTCTTCATAGTGAGGCACAAGAAGAGAAGAGGAAAATATGATGATACCAAAGTTGAAGTAAGTATCTAAAAAATTAGGAGAAAACTAAAAGAAAGAAACTTATAAACTTACACCAAACTCAGTATGATAAGCCTGGTGAGACCTTAGCATTCAGTGAGACCAACTGAATATTGAATGTAACATTTGTCCATTGTAATTTTATTACAATTACCTTCTCCTATTGTGCTCAAATCCTCTTTCCCTTAGCTTCAATACAACATAGGAATTGTGGAGTCTTAAGGTATCTATCAAACATTTGAATCTGGAAAAATGACTTAATTACTCTAGAGTTTAAGACAGTGACAACCATTTTACAACTGTTCTTGTAAATCAGTAAAGGAAAAAAAAAAAACTAAAGATAGAGAATTTCTTGATATTTGATTAGGCAGTTAAATAATTATGACTATAAAGAAATAGCATCATCAATTATTTCATTGGTTGAAACCCAACACACTGAGACACTTAAGAATACAAACAGACTATCGGAATATAGAGTTGACTCATTGAGGTAAGACTACTGAGAAAGGAAGGATGAGAGATAGTTGGGAGAAAACTATGATAAAAATTTGAAAACATTATATCGCATTCATGATATTCCAAGTCTATCAGCCTGATATTAATGTGTCATATATAGAAGTGATTCATGGCACATGACACTTATTCTTTACCTGCCAATGTTAGATCTTTGCTGCCTCCCCTAACAAACTCCTAGACCACATATTTTAGATCTATTGTCTATATAGACTGTATTTATTGGAGACATTTCTGTACCTATTTTCATTTTCATCTTTTCATAATGTCTTTAGGATAAAGAGAGACAAAGTGGAGTATTAGAAAAACCGCTGGACTGAGCACCCTAAATTGAGTTTGAGTTTTGACTTAGCTGCTCACAGCATTTTAAAGTCATTTCACATCACTCTAATCTGTAAACGAGAACATCAATTGAGGTAATATTTTAGTTTTCTGTCAAATCATAAGGTCTGTGATTGCAGATTTGTCATGTTTTTGAGCAAATGAGAAATTAAAAAATTTATCATAAGGTGATTTTTTTATGATTCCCATGTCTAAAATAATATAGTAAACTATTTCTCTTCTTCCTAATTATCTTTCTTCTTTTTTTCTTAATTTCAGTTGTGTTTCTTCCTACATGCACAGAGACTTAGTTTTATAAATGATCCCTTAAGTACCCAAGATCTGAGGGCTGTATGCCTGCAATAGATGAGATCTGGTGATTGCCAGGGTTGATTTGTCAGCAGGTCTTCTCATCTACACTTCAATCTGTTTTCTTAAGTGAAGGCCTTTGCAGAGAGATGTTACCTGGTGGGTGGTGTGCAAGCCTCACTACCTTTCCACATTTTTCTGCCTGTATTATCTTATCTACTATCCTTTAATACCTCTTGTCTGTACTGTATTGTGGTAATCAGGGTTTTGTATAGCTCTATAGGTATAACAACTACAATAATTCAGCAATGAAAAGGTGAAAATAATGATCTCATCAGTTCTTCTTACTTCAGTTGAAAGCACATTGGACTGGTACTGAGGGTTTAGCTCAGGAGTATAGTGTGTGCTTTGCATGCATAAGGCCCTAGGTTTAAAATCCAGCATGAAAACAAACAAAAATACATTTGGCTGGTGATATTAGATAATAATCTTCATTTTTTTGTTCCTGTTCTAAGTTGCAACATGGCCTCAACTTATTAAGTGAAGCTCAAATTACTTTTCTCTAAATTTATTAATTATTATTCTCCTACCCGCACTAAAAATATTTTGAATATTTTACTTCAGTATTAGTTCTTCCTATGTTTTATCTCTAACTGCTTGTTATATCTCTACCCAAAGTGCATACTGATATCAGATTATGAAAAACCTATTGAGGGCTGGGGTTGTAGTTCAGTGGTGGAGCACTTGCCTAGCATGTGTGAGGAACTGGGTTCCATCCTCAGCACCACATAAAAATAAATAGGTTCTACACGTTTTGGAAACCTGTAGAAATATTTCCAAAGAAATTGATGACATTAAGTCAGATTGAAAAAAATTACTCCATTCTCACCAGGAATCACCAAGGTTGTACTGTTGTTTGTTGTTTTAGTTCTTTATGGTCTTATTGATGATTCATTGCTACCACTGTCAAGGTTTCTGTATTTTGCTCTTTTATACAGAAATATATTCTGTCCACCAATTACTTTTCTTGTCATTAAGTGATAATAAACAGTAAACGTTGCTGTCTGAAAAGCTCCTCATCTGAATGTCAGCTTTCCCAATATCAATTCCTCTCCAAGAATAATGTTTATATTAGAGATATGCCATTACAAGCAATATCTATAACATGTTGGATCCTTGTGGAATAGTATGTTCAACTTTCAAATTCATGGATAGGGCTTCCTTGGCCATTGCAAAGAAATACATGCACTGACTGTAGAAGCCACTCATTATTCAAGTTTATTAGCAATTAAATTGTTTCTGTTCCCAACACCGTTGTATTTTTATTGATGACAGTTATTTTGGAGTATTATGTAATTACATAGTTTTGAATTATATAATAAGCCACTCTAATAATATAGCACAGTCATTCAATCAGAACTCTCCAGAAAACCTGGAATTAATTCCTCATATATTTCTTTTCAGCACAATTGTTATTCTTCCTATTTTATTCTCATCACATCATATGTGTAGTAGGACATGCTCTAAGTCTGCAGACAGGGAGAAATCATCAGAGTATGGATTTATAGAGATTGTGTACATTTTCTTTTGGTTTTCCAATGTTACAATTTTGTGGCACCTAGATTTCTCTTTTGATTTTCTGTTTGAGCTTCTAAAATACCTCATTGTAACACGCAAATTTTACCTGCCTTTTATATTAAATCAGAGACAACCTTATTTCCTTTGAAACTGGCAGAAACTTGTAACATATTTTCCAAAAAGTTTTGTGACATTTGAAAGTATCCTACAAAAATGTCAGAGTTTCCTCAGTTCCAGTTTTATCAAGAAATTCTAGTCTATTCAAATACAGCCTGACCCCAGGTAGAGAGTATTTTATAAATGAGCTAATGTAACACACAGCATACCCAGGCAGAAATAAGTCTCCTTACAGTGGAATTCTGTAAAAAGAACTGCTTCTCTCTTATTGTCTATATTACTTCTTTTGCAGTGCTGAGGATTGACCAGGACCTTTTGTTTGCAAGGCAAGCGCTCTACCAACTGAGCTATCTCCCCAGTCCAAGTTCTTGAATCTTGACTGCAACAGGGTAGACTTCTTGCCTCAGAAGTGTGTGTGTGTGTGTGTGTGTGTGTGTGTGCGCGCGCACAAATATGTGTGTTCATGTAGGGATATGGCTTTTCTGCTTAAGGCTTTATAAAGAGACAATGAATTTGTTTAAAATGATTGACACTACACTCTTTCAAGAATGGTATATATTTTATAATATGTACTTACACATATTGAACTACTATTACTATAATTTCTAGTTTATTTTAAATAAATAACCAGTCACAACACTTATCATAACCAAGAGTAGATGCCTAGCATATTTCTGATGTATTGATTTTTTTTTAGTTTTTTTCACATATATTTCCAAATGCCTACAGTTTCTCTGTATATATTCTCTGTACATTTGTGCATAGATGCATATACACACACTTATTTTTATTTTATAATGTGACAATATTAAATTGTGCTTAGTTACTTTCTTAAAATATTAAGTTAAGCTGCGTATTACTGATATCATCCATGAAACTCTTCATTCCTCCTTTCCTTCTCTTCCTTACCCTTTCATTTTTCTTTTTCAAAAGATAAAAGATTCTTCCATCCTTGTTTTTGAGTTTCCAAACCCTAAATGTTTTGTAATGGGTTCCATTTCAGTTTTTAAAATTTATTATTTATTAAAAGAAGAAGCAAGAAAAGAAAAAGATAAAATGATATCTGATCCCAGACATCCCCTGGTCAAGTTTAACAGAACATAATTAGGATGATTTTGCCACATCTGGTTCTGGATTTGGAGCCTCATCTGTGGGTTTATGAACCTCCAGGGGAAAGTAGAGACCAACTGAGCTCTAATTGTGCTTTGTTAATGTGATCATTTAAAAGTTTCTTTTTCTCACATATTATTTCAATAGCTATTATATCTTTTTATGATCAGATATAAATTGGGATTTTTTTCTCTCCGCCTTCAGAAAGGATTTTAAAATTTCAGCAATGCACATAAAAACTTACTTGTTTAAAGATATTCAGAATAATGTGGTACATTGTCTACAAGCTTTAAGGGAGGCATTTGACAAGGTCAGTGCATGTCTAGTGGGTGGGCACTCTACAGAGCCAGCAACAATGCTGAAGACTGGAAACAAGCCACTTCGGTGACACTGAACACTGGTTCTTGTCTGTGGCTTTTGGGGAGCAAAGAAGAAAGTTCAAAGACAGATTAGTCATGTCTACCTAGGTAGAGACCCTTTACCCTAGAATTGACTTTTCTTCCTTTCCCTTCACTGTATAAGCCTGCCCTAGAAAGCTACCTTTGCGCAAATAAAAAACTTTTCTGCTGTAATAACCCCTCTCATCCTCATCTCATTTCTTTCCTCTTTACACTTTCCTTGACTTCCTCTTCTTGTCCATGTCTACCTTCCTCTGTATTTTTTCTTCTTCCTTCTCATTTCACTCTCCCTCTCCTTTCCCAACCTGCCAGGGAGGTATTTTTGTTTGTTTGTTTTTAAATATTTTATAGAAAACTTGTAGATACCACAATTCAGCAAAAAGATTTGTAAACAAAAATTTAAAAAACTAACCAGATATCACCTATAATGCCTTACATTTAAATAATAATGTGTCCTGTCTTAGTACTGAGTTTTCATTATGGGATTGTTTTTCAAAATCAGATGAGGTAACCAAATGAATAATTAGTGAGAAAACACAGTATGCACCTGTTAAGGTGTTGTCATTACCATCATTATGGCATTTATAACAGTATTAATTATGAAATTTTGGAAAGAAAGGTGGACATTATAACTTTACATTATAACATTACATTATAAAAATTTAGGAAGCTTTTAAAATATCAGCCATTGAACCCCAACGGAAAGAAATCAAATCAGAATATATAGTAGAGTCTACCACTGTATTTTTAGACAATTCTCATTCAGAAAATTCCAGTACTCAACTAGGGTTATAAATCTCTAGTATGGAAGAAGTTCAAAGCTGGGAATGGTGAATACCCTCACTTCTACAACTTAGAATTAGTCCAAACTCAAAACATCTTGTATCTCAATCAGAGTGGATTTTGTATAACTATAATTTAGGTGAAATAAAGGAGCTAAGTGGTTCATACCGTGTGGTCCACTGCTGATCCCTTCGGAGAGATTTCTGATCTGTGTCTGAGGCTTTAGCTCAGGCCCCACTGTACCGGTGCAGTCGGTGGGCAGGCACATGCTACCCTCCTTGCTTTTGGACTTGCCTGCCTTCCAGATGCCATCCTCTCACAACATCAGGGCCTCAGGCTGGCCAAAAGGAGCCTGCAGAGGGATCCGCTATAGCTCTTCAGGGTCTGCAGAACAAAGTGGGGCTTAAAAACAAGAGTAGAGGAGATGAGACTAGTAATGTCACACAGAATAGAAAATGTCCAGTTAATATCAATTTTAGATAGTCATTAGTTTGGCAATGCAAGTATGTCCCGTGCAGTATTGGAGACATACTGAAATACTTAAAAAATATCATTGTTTATCTGACTTTCAAATTTAACTGAGTATATTGTATTCTTATTTACTAAGTTGAGAAACAGAGCCAGGACACTAAAAAAAGAATAGTAAGGTTTGCAAATACTCAGACACTGTGGAGAATAAAGGATAAGAACTCAAAGATGGAATAAATGTGCTTGTTAAATGAGACTGAAAAGTAGAGAACTATAAATTAGTTTAACTTCCTCCTTCTTTGCAATTGCAATACCAAAGTTTCTCCAGATGAAAGAGAAGTTGGGATTCTATTTTATGTTCATATTTCAGGTTTACTTGATAAGAGAAAAAAATTTTGAGTTACTGTGATTTTCCTGTGAAAAAATTCACCAGGAAGTGTTTCCCAGAAGGCAATAGAGTTACCTACTAACTTTTGTCCCAGGAGAAATATGCAAGGGCAGGTGCTTTGGGTTCATTCCCAGAAAGTTCTCTAGGCCCAGTCCTAGTTGTTACACCTGCAGAGCAGCTGTAGCAACTAGGAAAATAGTCCATATACATAGCAGATGCACTATCACAGGGTAACAAAAATTGCTGCTTGAGTCTCAAATTGGAAAAGTATTTAATAATTGTGCCTATTTAATCTACCTTTCCTGTGAGTAAGATTGTGCAATTCCCAAAGTCTTATTTATAAATTACTAAACTAACTGTTTTAATCTATTTTCTGATAGCACACAGTGATTTCCAGTCAAACACAGCCTGTGAATGAAATCCATAATGTCAATCACTTAAACATATTTAAGAAGAAATCTATATTATTGTGGTCACCACAAGATTTATGGTGAGGTCAGGAATCCTTGAACACATTCAAGGAAACAATTCCCTGTCTCTTTGGTAGGATCCTATTATGCTGTTTTCCCTTTTAAATTAATCATTTGGTCAAAAGTCAGAGATACCTACTAATCATTTTATATGATTTTAACCATTCCAATTTCCTCTCAGTATCTCAGTCAAGAGACACTTGATACATATATTTGCTGACTTGTTTTGATTGCTCTCAGCAAGCACAAGGGGCAGATGATTAGGAGTTTGGTCATTACCCACAGGCAGCCTGAGATCAATAATGCTTGACTGGGATTCTAAGATTAGATGAGAGCCTTGGCTGGGAGATCCAAGTCAAGCCTTCATCTGTGAAATGGGGATGTCTTTGCAACTCAATGATGAAGAACTGATGGAAACAATTATTTTATATGGAAATTCTTTGTGAATGATGAGTTGTTTCTTAGATGTAAGTGTTGACAGTAACATGGTTATGAAAATCAAGGAGGGGAAATAAGGAAGTAATGACTTTCATTCATACACACCAACTGTGGGAGAAGCAGAGTTACTAAGACACATGTCCTGTTTTTAACTCAGGTCTAGAATCAAATTTCCAACTCAGACAGAGGATAGTTTTCATCTTAAACTCCTAGTTACGGTTAAACAGATGAGTTTTCACAGTTGAACTCTTCAAAAATCCTCTATTTAATGTTTAATCCAAAAATTTTGACAAATATAGAGATGTAGAAATTAAGCATCTCAATTCCATCACCTTGACACATTAATACTTTTATATATTTTTGTTTCATTTTTTTATCCTGTGCACACAAGCACATATAAATATACATGTTTATACATGGTTAATGTTTGTAATCTGTTTGCTCTTTATATAGTATGGGTTTTATCATAGGTATTTTTGTATTTTCTCATAATTTTTGGCCTGCCTTTTATTTCACATTTTAAAGATTTTTTGTTCTATGAGTAGACTTTTAGTAATATGTCTTTTAAAAATTTTGTTTTTCTCATGTTTTATTCTGATGAATCTCTCTGTAAAGTGACTTAATAAAGAAGTTTGTTATAAAGAGACTCGATAACTTTTTTGACACTTGAGAAAACCAATTTTCTAATTTATTTTGAAATTACTCTATCTTTATACAGCACAATATACAAAACATGGCACATATTTACCCAGATGTCCTTATTGGTAGGAGGTACATTGAAGGTGTGGCATAACTGTATGTTAACTTATTCAATGTTACTTCCACCACCTCAGCAGTGATAGTGTTAGTAACAAACAGCATCTTTTCATATTTTAAAAGAATATGAAAATCTGTATCTTTAATCTCATTAAAGTTAGTACTGGGAATATAGGAAATGCTCTGAGCTGTAACCACATTTCTAGAACCCAAGACTTGAAGAGGTCACTAAAAGGATGGGTGGAGCTTCATTTTGCTACATTCTGTGTAGTGATTCATTATAAGTAACTCTCTGGGAAGAGTCATTTGAAATGGAGGACTGTGCAGGGAAAGGGGCGATCCCTAACTCAATGGTCAAGAGAAAATTTCTCTTTCTGTATTTATATTTGCATCTCTATGCTATAGTTTTAGTTCATGTTGTGTTTCCATTAACACGATACCACAGATTGGGTGAGTCATAAAGAAAGGAGGTTTACCTTAGGTCATAGTTCTGGAGACTAAGGTCCAGTGGCCATATCTGGTAACTGCCTTCCTACCAGCAGACTCCCATTGTGATGCAGGGTTTCATGTGTGAGGATAGTGCATGTTTGTGTGTCTCTCTGGTCTGGGTACAGTTGTTTTAGTTTGTCATGTCGTATGGAATGATTCATTGTAGGTAACTCCCTGGGAAGAGTCATTCATTTGAAATAGGGAAGAAAAAGACCATGTCAGGAGAGGAGATATTCTTGATTGATGGCCATTCAAACTATCTTTATGTTGATATGTATATCAATATCTGTGAATCTAATTAAAATATTATCTGAATTTAAAAGGTATCACCACAAAGAATAGTTTAGTTCTTTACACTTTTCTTTTGTAATATAGATAACATGAAATACATGAGAACCTAGTGAATAATAGCAAAGAATTTTGTATTCAAAAGGAATGCACATTTTGAGCTAAAAATGGGTCTGTCAAGACCTTCAAATGGTGATTGTCAATCTTAAAGTATAAAAACAAAATAAACACACACACATATATATAAATCCCAAAGTTTAAATGATATATTTATTTTTAAACTATCTGCAGTATGAGCCAAAAGACAAATTTTAAACTAATACCTGTGCTCTACGGTAACTGACATTTCAGTGATTCCATCTGACAACTTTCTCTAAATTTTTGGTCATTGAAAATAAACCAATATAGAAACTGATCCCTGAGGCAGAAAGTAAAAGAAATGAGTAATTCAGGGTGTAAGAAAAGCTGGATTTAAATTCAAGTTGATGTTAGCTTAATAGAATGAACACAAGCACACACACAAAAGCACACATACCCTAGTCCATTATTTCTTAATTTAAAGATTTCATGAGAAGATTGGCATTTATAATATCTAGAGTGAAGAATCAAAATTAATATGCCAGGGAGATAAAATTCAAAAACAAAAGTGAAGGTAAGATTTATCCATCCAACAATAATTAATAAGCTCTACTATGTGCTAAGCCAACAATAATGGGCCTCATTTAAAACAGGATACTTAAGGCAGTTCTCTTTAAGGGGGCCAGCTACAGAGATTGAAAGGATAGTATAACCAAACAGGGCTTTAAGAATGAGATTAAGTACTTTTCCCATTGTTCTTTGAGAACCTTGTTCTTTATTGCATTTAACTACAAATTATGAATACCCAAATTATTTGTCTTTATTTTCTTTTTCTCTCACATACAAATATAAGTTCTGGGAGAACAGGGACCTAGCCTGACTGTGGTGGGGATGATAAAGTTGCAGGTGAGCAAGGTATGGTGGTGCACACCTGTAATGCTGGTGACGGGAGACTAAGGCAAGAGAAGAGGAACACAAATTAGAGGCCAGCCTCAGCAACTTGGTAAAAACCTGTCTTAAAAAGAAAAAAAAAAAAGCGGGGGGGGGGAGGAGTTTGGGAATGCAACTCAGAGGTAGAGCAGTTCTGTGTTCAATTCTCAATACCACACACACACACACACACACACACACACACACACACACGCAGGTGAGTGAGTGAAGGGAAGATAAGGTAGAAGAGAAAAAAACCATGGAAGGTCTACCCCAGGGGTCTAGGTGAGATTGTGTTTTTCCAGACTTTGTTAAAAAAAAAAAAAAAATTGAAATTGACATGTGGGTAGGTTCTATACAATATATTAGAGCTAAAAAATCCACAAGAAATTATGGGTAAACTGGAGTGCCAAACCAGGAAAAGGGGGAATGGTAATCTCCAAATTTCCTAGCTTAAATAATTCAGTGAGCCATGATGGCTTTGAAGGCGAATAAGATTTGGGAATGGCACTGGTTTGGAAATAGAATCAAGGGTTCGTTTTTAACATTTTGATTGAATACATCTATGAATCATCCAAATAAAGATGACAAAAATATGGTTGTCTATGTTTGCCTTGAATACCAAGTCAGGAGACTTAAACTTGCAGCTCATTTCCATAGATATTTATTAAACACTGTGTTTCTAAGAAGTATAATTCAGCTCCAACTTTAAGGAGTTTAAAAATTTAGAGCTTCAAATGAAAACTAGGGGAGTAAAAAAAAATAGAACATAAACTAGGTAGAACTGGTGTTCTATGGTCCTGGCAATGGTTTTTAGAGGGGATCTGTGTAGGTGAATAAAATTAATAGATGTCTTTTATGAACTGATGGAATACTTTTACAAATACAACATTAAGACAAGAGAGTTCTCCACTCCCAGGAGTCAGGGAAATGTTGGAGAAAAGGGAACAGCATAAGAAATGTTTTATCATGGGGATCTGGCAGATGGAAGATAGCTGTCCTCCTCTGAATGTAAAGTCTATTATTGTTCCTCCCCTAACCTTCACTCTGATTCTGATTCTGCAACTTAACAAAACATGTCTTTTTGAGTTACCTCATATGTTATAGGGCAGGTGGTAGTAAGGCCAAATGAGAGGAGGGGAGCAGTGTTTGAATCAACTAATGACCTTTCTGTTCCTCCCCTTATTTCTCTGAAGCTGGGGAGCCACCTTGTGTCTATGGATTTGCAGAGCTGGGAATAAAGGGATGCTCTGAGTTTGGGGTATTATTGGATGACTGGTGACTCCTGACCTTATTCTGTTTCTTTGAACCAAAGGAGGAAAGTTAATCAAATGATGAGGTAACAAATTTAGACTGGACAAAGCTCATGCTCTTTTATGTGGGGAATAATTAACCTATGAAAATCACTGATGCTGGACAATATTAAGCAGGTAATTTAGGAAGACTCTAAAAGAGAAGTGAACATTTATATGAATATAATTAACAAAAGCAGTTTTAGAATCTAAAATAACAGCTAGTATATCTGTAAGTCTAGATTTAGAAGGAAAAAAAAATCCTGTTTACTTCTCAGAGAAGAGCCAGTCCACATTGACATCACCTACTGTAGAAAATGAGCATTTTATATAATACTGATATACTAAACAGCCTTTATTATGATGGACTTGAGATGGGATGATTATTTCTCTTTACCAGTAAATGAATATTATCATTTATTAAAAAACTGTCCCTCTCAAAATTTTGAAGTTGCTATCTATGTCATCATTTATCATCCTTTTCCAGGAAGACAAGGAAAGGACTAGATGAATTAGAGAATTACAAAACTCTAGAAAAGTAAATATTTTAGAACTTATATCCCTTTCTGTTCACTAACTAGAATGCATGGAATCCTGAATAAAGCAATATTCTTTTCTGAAAATACAAGTTTATGGAACATTCCTGAGAGAAACCAAGACTATTACATGGGGATATCATAAAAAGCTCAGACACTGATTTGAAACAAAACAAACAAACAAGCAAACAAAAAGGACAATGACATTTATTAAAAGCACATTTATTTCTTGGAAGATATTTTGCTTTGTGGGAACAGGGTGTAGAACTGTATTCATTCTGTCTGACCATGTTTAAGCTGATCCATTAAAGATGCTATTGCCTCATCCAGATGTTTTAGGACAATTAGCCATGTGACAGCCAGACGGGAGAGTAAGATGGCAACAGCCATTTCAGCACAGACATATGCTTCATCTTTTTTGGAAAAAAGAAGAAGGTAAAAAAAAGGATAAAGTGAATAATACTTGTAGAATATATTAAATTATCTTCCTTCAGAGTGTTTCATCACTTTGGCTAGAATCTGAATCATCCTCCATGAGAGACAAGAGTGTGACAAGCCTTGACTGTTTTAATATTGTTTAAAGATTGACTAATTGACTATCCTAGGTAATTTGAATTCAAATGTAGTAAAAGTAATGATCCTTAATTTTTAAAGTTCTTGATGAATCACAAACTCTCATTAGCTTCTTAAGGGCTGAAGGTGAAAGTCTTTTGAAAATCACTAAATACATATTGTTTTAAAAGGAAAGATATCATTCAAACAATATTTATTTTGCTTTATATAATGCAAGCAAACATGATTTTTTTTATCTTTTATTGTTGAGTAAAGTTTCAAATAGAGACACCGAGGAGATCAAGAATTGGTGGATTTCTATCTCCTTACTAGAACCCTGACTGGCATGTCCTCAGACTGGGCCAGTATTGTGACTTTCCATCATATGAAATTAGAATTTTCATCTGGTCTGCTAAAGCCGAAGCCTTGAGTTTCTGCTCTGGCCACGTGAGTGCTTTTAATGGATGTGGAAGGCAGCAGCCCATCTCACTGGACATCGACAAGGCAGTAAATAAATTTTCCATTCTGGACCTTTGCCAGAAGCAGTCATCATTCTGCAGTCCCTGCTGTCTGGCCAAGGAAAGTCACACAGAGCATTAGTCTCAGTCTCTAGATTATTATATAGCGAGGATAAAAAACATGGAACAAGGAGAGAAGAGAGTAACCTTCAGCCTGGAAAGTCATCCCTGGAGGGTGTGGAAGCAGGGTAGGAAAATTGAGAAAAGACTCTCTAGCTTCAGTATTGCCCGAGAGACTGCACTGCTGTGTCCTAAGATGACCACTCTGCAGTCCCCTGGATGGGTGCAGTTTTCATCCCTTTTAATATTACACACTTTATGATTTGTCTCCCGTCCGTTGGTTTCAGTCTGGTTTTCCAACCTAACAAATACTTGCATTTTTCATCAACTATTTATTTCTTAAGCTCTCTGTGAAGTTTTGACTTCCTCTTCCAGCCTGACTTCTAATTCTTTTCTTAATTCATTGTGCCGTGATGCCTTTTCCTCCATGTGTAAAGAATGCAGTCTTACTTCTGAAGCTGGAAGCAGTAGGCTTGTAACACATTTGGCTTCAGTGTGAGAGTGAATGGCATTTTTATCCTCTGCTCAAATCAGCTCCAATGATCTTGAAATATATAATATGGTAGTGGCATTCTTAATGCATGGAGACATTAATGTCACTGATGGCCTCATCAGGCACAGAAAAGTCCAAATGCTCTGCCCTGGATGTTGCCTTGTATGCTATGGGTGAAGGGTTTCTCTTGCCTCAGTCAGAACCAAGTTTTATAAAAGATGGATATGGATCATCAAATGAGATTTTTACAGTACAGTAAAGTGCGAATCTAAATGCAACCAGAGTCAAAGAACTATAGCAGAGAGGTAGATGCAGGAAGAAATAAAAAAGTCAGTATCGGTATGTTGATGTGAAATGCTAGCCATGCGGCCATGAGGATCAGGGAGCCCTAGGGCATCACAGTTGTACAGAAACACTCAGGTGGTGCCCAAGGGCCTTTAATTGCATTGTTCTAATTTGTATTATTAATGACAATATTAAGGCCCAGGCAGACAGTTTGGTGGAAAATTTAAAAGAATCAAAGATGGCATAAATATTCATTTTCCCCCATCTCATCATTTTGCAAAAACACAAACAGCCAGTCATTCACTTAGACACAGGCCTATAACCAAATCATCATTAAACACGGATAGAGCAACAAGCCCTCAGGAACAGTACTCAGTAGATATTTGCATTTTGGCATTGCCACTCTCTTCCCCACAGAGCAGCTTTTCTGCCAAGTTGAGAATATTGTCCCTGATGTTTGGTGTCTCTTAAAATGAAACCTTCCCATGTAAGCTGAGTAAAGGAGCCAAGGAACGGGTACACCTGTTTCTCACTAAATTTCCTCAATGCTCAGGGAAAATCATAATATATACGAGGGTGAATAAACAAAAAATAAATTGTATGAATATATAAATGAATTGTAAAGTCCTTTGTTAGAAGAACTTTTTTTTTCTCCTTTTTACCAAACACAGCTCATAGGTAGCTAAACACCAGAGAGGGTAGCATCAAAAAAAGTTGAACTCATACTTCCTGTTCTTCCTTTCCAACCCGATGGATGAATTGGTCCAGTGGCCATTGAACCCAAGGGTTGGAGAAACACCAAGCCAAAATCATTACATTCAGAAGATTCAGTTGGTCAGAAATATTTTTGAATGAGGCAAATAAGATGTTTGAAGTTGATTCAAGTAGTATATATCTTTTACTAAAAAGGGAAATTTCTTACCAAATTGCTGCTGGGGAGGACATAAAAAAAGAAGAGAATCCTGCAACGGAAGAATCTTCCTCTCACTGGTTGGTTTTTATAATGATGCTGCAGCCCTGTGTGATGGCACTCACCTATAATCCCAGTGACTGGGGAGGCTGAGGAAGGAGGATTGTGAGTTCAAATCCAGTCTCAGCAATTTAGTGAGACCCTAAGCAACTTAGAGAGAACTTGTTTCAAAATAAAATATAAAAAGGGCTGGGGATATGGCTCAGTGGCTAAGTGCACTGGGTTTAATCCCCATTACAAAAAAAAAAAAAAAATATATATATATATATATATATATATATATATATAACACACACACACACACACACACACACACACACACACACACACATATCTCCTGTTCATGACACAACTGAAAAACAATCTGATGGCAATCTCAAGTTCAGCTGTATTTTAGAACAAACTGTGTAATATTTTCTAATACCCTCAAACAGAACTGAGTATTTATATTTCTTAAAACATTGATACTATAGGATATTATAAAAGCTAAAATCATTTAGTTATTTAGCTTATTCAATTTAGCTTTAAAAAGTTTTTGAAGTGACAGAAAGAGGTGGTAAGGAAGAATATAACAAAGTTAAGAGTGAGATATTAAGAGTAAAGTTGAAAAGAAAAATGAGAAAAGGAATAAGATCAAATTAGAGGGAAGATATATTATTACTGTCTAAAGAGAAAGACTGGAAAGATATGGAAAGAATAATGTGAAAGAGATAAAGACCATTTTTGCTATAGAAAGTCTAAGAGAAGTGAAGATGAATGTGAAAAAAATGAGCAGAGAAAGGTGTTTGGGCAGATAAAAAGGGAAAAAAATAACAACAAGATAATAACTTACTAGCACATGCTATGGTCCAGGTACTAGTCTAATAACTTTAAATATAGTTATTCATTGAATACTCAAAACAAGTCTAATTCGGTAGTAATAAGTTCTATTACCATCCATATTTACAGGTGAGGAAACCAATACAAATAAAGTTGAACAACTTGCCAGGACCACACTTTGGAGGTAAAGTTGGGATCCAAATCCAGAGGGTCTGGTTTCAGAGCCTGTGCTGGAAAGTGCTGTACTACATGACCTCTTACAACATAAGCCAGAAGGGGAACAGAAACAAAGACAGAAAAAGGAAAATGCAAGGACTTTATGGTGCTCAATGTTTGGTTTGGGTGCAAAATGTGTTTTACTCTTGAAATGTGTGCCATCAGCCCTCAGCAGCTTTGCAGCAGACAGCAGAAGCTGGGTGTGTGAGCAGCAGTAAGGGAAATGGATAAATAATTGATTAGGCACAGCAAGCTGCGTGAGTGCAGATCTATAGGGAGGAGCAGGGTCCAAGAGGCAGAGCCAGATGGTGAGCTGTAATGTGCCTATATTAATAGATGTCTTCATTAGATGACATATTCACAGGAGTCCAGGTCGAGTGACTTTCAGCCATTGCCAGGGACAGACAAGGTCTAAGATGAAGGTGACACCTACCTGGAAGGCAATGGAAGTGGCAGGTTGAGTGCAAAGGAAGTGAGATATAAAAGCTTCCTAGATACAGTAAGAAAAATATCATTTCAAAGACAAGGAGTACTCTCTTGGTGAGTCCCTCTCCAAACATTTGAAACCAAGTCTCTTCACTACCTTCACCTCCGTTCTGCATCCCTGATGCAATTCTCTCTCCTCACTGCATTTCCGTTTTCAAGTGGATCACTGCCTCCATTTTCTTACCCAATTACAGCTTCTTCTTTCTCCGCCCTCTCATTACTTTTCATTATATGCCCTTATGAGATTTCTTCCTGGACATTGACTCCCTGGCCACAAACTCCTGCACTGTCTTTGCTATTATTGTGCCTAGTCTCAATTATCGGTGAACTGGTCCTGTATCAACAGAGAGTTGATAGTCAACTCAAAACTGTTCAGCAAATGTTGAGAATGAAACTTTTATATTATATGTGAATTAATATGATGACATTAAGCTTAAATACCCTTGAAATGTTGGCTGAGCAGATGTCGAATGTTTCAAGGACTTTGGCTCTCTGTACTTTTCACATATGCAGAGATGCATACACACATATACCCCTCCAGAGATTAAATATTTTGTCATAATTGGAATTCTATGTAGGCCAAGCCAGAGCAAAATTTTAGCAAGATAATATTTGATTTGTACAGCTATTATCAGTGACAATGATGCACTCAATTATTGCTCTAGATTTCCCCTGTTCCCCAGGGGGGGAAAAATAATGTCACCACTCAAACCACAGTGTTAAACTTTCAGAATGTTGATAATAGCATATAATTTATTGAGCATCAGAAAACTACAGAGTACAGTACTTGGTGCTGGGTGCTATGGAATTTGGAAAATTATGTCAGGGAGCTTAAGCTGCAGAAGAAAATGGGATGCATCATTAAAACTAAATGAAAGACTCTTAAGATTGGCAACCTAATTCTAAGTCCCACTGTTAAAGGAGGGTTATTTGCATCATAAGGTTAGGATAAAAATACCTTCACTCTTTCTTTAAACTCAGCCAGAGTTTCTTACATCCAGACTGCAAACATATGTGGAGTCAAATGATCAGAGGCATGGTAGAGGTGACGAGAATCTCTAACATTTTCAGAGCAAGCATGACTAGGTTTGCTCCATGATAGGGATAGCACTTTCCTGAGCATCGTTCTAATGTCAGCGCTCAGCAAACTCAGGGACTTGGAGAAAGAAGCATTTAACAAGACAGGGGAAACTAATTTTTTCCATCCAAAGTTTTACATGGATACAATTATTTTGCTTAATTTCCCTCAACTATTCAGAACCTAGTTTAGTGAAATTCTTTGTCTCGCTGATAATAAAATTCAAAATTCCCTAGCATTTTTGACCCAAATAGAAGCAATTGGGAGGAGATTTATGTCTGTATTTTGTACCTTGTTCAGCCCAAGATTTCAATCACTCTCAAGATACTATTTTAATTTTCTTTGTACAGTGGCTGATAAAATAGATCTAATTACTTTTACAGCCATCAATAATTTTCTAAGTTAGGAATGACTTTTGACTGTGCTTAACTTTTTCATTCTGAATAATTGTTGTACCATGTCATCTATAAATTGTCTTGCTTTCTCTTAATTTTAGCTGTTGACCCACCTGTATTCTTTACTCTAGTTGCTGCTAGGTTCTATAACTCCTTCCCTCTTGTGGCTGTTCATTTCTCCTAGATTATGATACATTCCTATTCAAAAAAGAACTCTGGTCTCAAAACAAGATATTGATTGAGAACTCACTTTGCAAATATCAGGTTTCGGTTTTACAGATTGTCCAGATTCTCCCTCCCATTTTCTTTATTTGATAAATAGGTACTTGGTGGTCATGAAAGGAAGAAACCAAAGTGCTTCTAAGGACTGGTAAAGAACACCTGGGCTAATATTCCAGCACTACCACTTTCTGACTAACCTAGAGGGACCCCACTTTTCTGTAGACTGGGTTAAATAACAACCCTTCTCTTTGAGTCATAAGGCGTAATTCATGTAGAGCACTTAACAACCTGCCTGTCACACAGAGATAATTTCATGAACATTGGCTGTTATTAGTATTATCATCTCACCCCAGGTCTTTGTGCCCAGTAGTATCAACCTCCTGCACTCTAATGCTGATGCAAGAAATAGAAATGTGCCTTAAATACCTACTATGTGACAAGCCCATGACAAGCTCTGGATTTGACTTCTTAGCAGGATATAATTCTCATTTTCAATGATTCAAAAAATTAATACTAATACTTTCTGTTTCCTTTTGATAACATTTGCTAAGACTATTTTTCTCTCATTCCCAACAGGTTTCAGAGAAAATCTCAATAAATGCCTAGACAACTTATTTAGAAATTTATTTGGACATGCTCTTCTCTAAGGTCATCATTTTGGTATTTTACAAAAGAACAAGATACTTAGACCAAAAGCTTCTTCTTCTCTACTGTTTGTTAAAATTATAAAGAGTCAAACAAAGGGCTAATCACTGAATGCTAATGCACCTTTAATTCATAGCAACAAACACAACTCTGTAATTATGTTAAGTGAATAAGAAACCATTTCTGCAAACATGATAATTGGCTAAAATTTTGAGGTCAAAGCCAATTTTCTAAGAAATTGTTGAACTATGAAACTATTTTCAGGCAAATATTTTAGTTGTGTATAAAAATTTTATCTCTGGTAAATATTTTATCAATATGTTATTGTTTGTGTATGACAATATTATATACAAATATTTACCTGTCAAAATACCTGACAGGTAAATATTAACATGCTTGAATAACTGTAAGTTAGAATTGACAAATAAAACCCCTTAAAAATACAAAACAAAAACGAAAGCAGAAGCAACAGTTTCTTCAAATATTAACATGTACAATATTTAAAGATATCATGAGAAATGGACAATAATGTAATGCACCTAAGAAGCAATTTGGAGACTGTTAAAAAGTGCTTAAATTAAGAATTTGCACATAGGAAAAGGCAGCTATAATAACAACTCCAAGGAAATGGAGAATAAAATGCACGACATGCATTTTTCCTATCTGGTGAATAAGTACTTATTTAATAAATTTTATTATAGAGAAAGGAAAGCAAGGTCAAATAGAAATTTCATCTAGATGTGATGAAAATTTGAACAACAAAAGAAAACAATTTTATCAAACCAGTCTAAACATGTTGGATAATTTCTTTGAAAAGAAGTTTGTATAGAAATAGATATAAGAAATATTATGCCTCTCACTTTATAAATAAATAGACCATGTCAGAAGATTTCTAATTTTTAAATTAATTCATTTTCATTCAAGTATTAGCAAAGGATTAGAAACTGATTGAGACAAAATGTACACCATTTGAAGAAGAAGGGCCTGGCTGTGTGACACAGGGTTAGTTGGCAGTATCGTTATGATGATTTATCAGTCTGTGATTTATGTGGGCAGGGCAGGCAATGCGAGACAGCACAGGCCCTGATTTAGAGGTTTTCAATCTCGGTTAGAGAAAACTGCAGCATAAAATTTATCAGCTGATAGGATGTCAACTCTGAAATGCAAAATTCTTTGGCACACATGCCTCTGAGTTTTGGGGATAGCAGTTTTAAAAAACAAACCAACCAACCAACCTTGGGCAGTAGGTCAAAGAAACCAAGTGGCAAGGTGAAAGAGGTCAAAGAAGGGGTGATAAGCCTGCAGGTGGTGCACACAAGGCCAGCTCCTCTACCTAAAGCAATGCCTCTTTACCTGGGGCTATGGAGAAAAGATGCTAGAAAATTCACACTTGGTAAACAAGGTCACAGATGATCGGAAATCCATAACATGAATTTTGATTGCCATGGAAAAGGACATTACATATGAATAAACTTTTATTAGGAAGGCAATGAAAGAAGCTTTGCTTACCTTCTGATACCACTCAGACATTAGAAAATTGAGCTGAAATCAATACCCAAAGGGTCAACCCAGAGAATATTTTTGGAGCATGTGACTTGGGCCATAGACTGAGTAAAGTGCACCACCACATTTACAATTTCAGAATGAGCTTGGACAGAAACACTACCTTACCATTTTGCACATGAAGAAACTGAGGTAAAGAGAGGTTTTAGGGATTTTTTTTTTCTTTTGAGGTATATTTGAATCCTGGTCATCTCAAGGCAAAGACAAGACTCATAAGTCTCACACTGTGATGAAAGGGTTTGTCAGGACCTGTATGGGAACTGAGTTTCATTTTTCATAATATGTAAATCTTTTTCCATTGACAATTTTTTCTAAATACAAACTTTTAAAAAATTCAAGTTTAAATACAAAACAAATCAAGATGAAACATATAATGTACACATTAAAACAAGGAAAGTAATCAATGACTTGAACTGTGTACAAAACCAGTAGGTGTTCCTGTGGGAAGGTTCTGTTTTTCCAGGATCCTCTGGAAGCAGAGTCTTCTACCAAAGTCTTCTGGGCAGGCCTCCTTGTGGCTGCTATCCTTGGCAAGGATTGACCCAGCCAGGATTTAGGCTACAGTTTCCATACATGGTGAGCACTTGTTCTCCTTATCTTTGACCCTAGTCGCTTGTTTTCAGTCTTAGAGACAAGGAAACATCAACAGTGTCATTTGAAAATGTTCATTAAACCAATGTGGAAACAACAAAGAAATATGAGGTGCTAAAAAGGGCATGAACAAAGTAAAGCAGGAACTGTGCTCGGAATACACACAATGAAATTAAGTGATATTCAAATTATATTTTTCCGTGCTTGCGTTCCCTAAGAGAATCATTTCTTCTTTGTCGCTGTACCCCCAGCGTTTAATACAGTAAATGACACAGTAAGAATTTGATAGATATTTATCGAACTGAGAAGTCAAAAGGAAAACCTTGTTTACTTAGCAAAAGACTTCAGCAATGGAGATTCTAAGAAGTAGTTATGTATATGGTATCTTTCTGCAAAGAACTCCCTGGGAATTTCAGTGGGTAAATGGTGCACACACATGCAGGCTGCCTCTTTCGTACATGGTGGAACACTCAATCTCCTTTTCGAAAAGGTATTAAGGAATTACACAAAAGCAAACAAGATTTAAAACTTAAAAAGACAAATTGGGAATGTTTATGAGGAACCTTGAAAATCAGACTTTCTTAAATGATGTGGATTTATCCACGAGATAATGGGGAGACATCTGGAGATAAGAGAATGAAAAGAAGAAAAGTCTGCATGTGCTTAGTGTGCTGCTATTTTTGGATGTATTCTATTCTGAGCATTTCATCGTGGAATAAAAGGTGACAGTTCCACTCTCAATGACATTCATGAGACCTATTCTAGAATGCCCCATTCTGTTTGGTTTGTCTGACTACCAAAAGTAAGCAGACAGATTGGAAGTAATCCAAAGAAAAGTTTCACAATTGATTAAGGGAAAGAAGCTGACTTATGGGGAAAGTTTGAAAGAATTATGCCCATATAACTCGGCTAGGAAGGTATGTATGTTTGTGTTTCAATGCCCTAAACACCTAATGGAGGAAGAAATAATTTACTCGGATAAAAAGGGTACAGGTTTAACTTTACAATAAAATGAATTTTAAAAAGAGTACCTAACACATATTGCATGGAAATTGGCTGGTGGTTAATGATATTGACTTGGAAGTAGTGGGTACCCTGAAGTGAAATGATGAAACCTATTTTCCAAGACCTTTCAAGAGAGGGAGAGAAGGGAAAAATGAAAGGTAAAAGCATTTGACGTCACTTTAGACACTTTCCATCCTGAATATTTCACATTTGTAGTGTTTGTACCCTAAGCACATGTTGCATTTAATTCAAATTTAAACTATTTTAATTCCAGATGTGCTAAAGTACCCCTCCCTTTCCCCTCTTGAAAACCTTTTGGGAGAACACTAAGGCGATTGTGAAAATATATTTACCACGTAGATCTACAAATAGTCACCATAAAATGATTGTGAAAATAATTCAACTATCTTAAATTCAGAATAATATTGACTAGAAGTTTTTAATGTTAAGACATTATGATTGCATTTGTGATAAAGCAATGAACAGAATACTTTGCAAAGCTTCACTTATATTTCTTAAATATACACTGGCAGCATCCCATTCTTCTCATTACATTGCTCCCTCCCACTGTTTGTATTGCCTCAACCTCACAAAACTGAGATCCTTAAGTGAATTGAATTCAACTTCAGCAAGGAAGGCATATGGCCAAAAGGTGTAGGTAAAGGGGAGAAAAAAAAATGAGCAAAATAATAGTAAAATAGGAGGGTTAGGGATTATTTAAGTAATGAAGCCCACAATAGATTTTATACCTTAAAGATATTAATGTTCTTATTCTTCCTTACAGTCATCTTTGACCCTTAGTTGTAGAACATGCAGAAATAGTAGCTTGTATTCTAGAAAAGTTCCTTTGTATCTTTTTTTCTTAAATACCAATTTATAAAACACTTTTTTCTGTTCCTTTATTTTTATTTTTATTCCTGGTGCTGGGGTTCCTACCCAGGACCTTGTGCATGCTAAGCAAGCACTCTGCCAACTAAATACACCCAGCCCAGAGAAAACTCTTTTAAACTTATCAGAGAATTGACATTTAAAATAAAAATATTTCATTGCTTTGTTTTCTTTTTTTTTTTTTTTAATTTTTTTTTATTGTAAACAAATGGGATACATGTTGTTTCTCTGTTTGTACATGGCGTAAAGGCATACCATTTGTGTAATCATAAATTTACATAGAGCAATGTTGTTTGATTCATTCTGTTATTTTTTCCCTTCCCCCCACCCCTCCCACCCCTCTTTACCCTCTATACAGTAGTTCCTTCCTCCATACTTGCCCCCCTCCCTAACCCTAACTCTAACCCTTCCCTCCCCCCCATTATGTGTCATCCTCCACTTATCAGCGATATCATTCGTCCTTTGGCTTTTTGAGATCGGCCTATCTCACTTAGCATGATATTCTCCAATTTCATCCATTTGCCTGCAAATGTCATAATTTTATCATTCTTTATGGCTGAGTAATATTCCATTGTATATATATATATATATACTACAGTTTCTTTATCCACTCATCAATTGAAGGGCATCTAGGTTGGTTCCACAGTCTGGCTATTGTGAATTGAGCAGCTATGAACATTGATGTGGCTGTATCTCTGTAGTATGCAGATTTTAAGTCCTTTGGGTATAGGCCAAGGAGTGGGATAGCTGGGTCAAATGGTGGTTCCATTCCAAGTTTTCTAAGGAATCTCCACACTGCTTTCCATAGTGGCTGCACTAATTTGCAGCCCCACCAGCAGTGTATGAGTGTACCTTTCTCCCCACATCCTCGCCAACACCTGTTGTTGCTCGTATTCTTGATAATCGCCATTCTAATTGGGGTGAGATGGAATCTTAGGGTGGTTTTGATTTGCATTTCTCTTATTACTAGAGATGTTGAACATTTTTCCATATGTTTGTTGATTGCTTGTACATCTTCTTCTGTGAAGTGTCTATTCATTTCCTTAGCCCATTTGTTGACTGGACTATTTGAATTCTTGGAGTAGAGTTTTTTGAGTTCTTTATAGATTCTGGAGATTAGTGCTCTATCTGAAGTATGATTGGCAAAGATATTCTCCCACTCTGTAGGCTCTTTCTTCGCATTGCTGATAGTTTCCTTTGCTGAGAGAAAGCTTTTTAGTTTGAATCTATCCCAGTGGTTGATTCTAGCTTTTATTTCTTGTGCTATGGGAGTCCTGTTAAGGAAATCTGGTCCTAGACCAACAAGGTGAAGATTTGGACCTACTTTTTCTTCTATAATCTGCAGGGTCTCTGGTCTGATTCCGAGGTCCTTAATCCATTTTGAGTTTAGTTTCGTGCATGGTGAGAGATATGGGTTTAGTTTCATTCTGTTGCATATGGATTTCCAATTCTCCCAGCACCATTTGTTGAAGATGCTATCTTTTCTCCATTGCATATTTTTGGCCCCTTTGTCTAGTATGAGAAAATTGTATTTATTTGGGTTTGTGTCCGTGTCCTCTATTCTGTACCATTGATCTACCTTTCTATTTTGGTACCAATAACATGCCGTTTTTGTTACTATTGCTTTGTAGTAGAGTTGAAGATCTGGTATTGCAATACCCCCTGTTTCACTCTTCCTGCTAAGGATTGCTTTAGCTATTCTGGGTTTCTTATTCTTCCAGATGAATTTCATAATTGCTTGCTCTATTTCTGTAAGGTACATAATTGGGATTTTAATTGGAATAGCATTGAATTTGTATAGCACTTTAGGTAGTATGGCCATTTTGACAATATTAATTCTTCCTATCCAAGAACATGGAAGATCTTTCCATCTTCTAAGGTGTTCTTTAATTTCTTTCTTTAGTGTTGTATAGTTCTCATGCTCAAAACACTAGAAAAAATAGGGATAGTGGGAACATTCCTTAACATTGTAAAGGCCATTTATGCTAAGCCCATGGCTAATATCATTCTAAATGGTGAAAAACTGAAAGCATTCCCCCTAAAAACTGGAACAAGGCAGGGATGCCCTCTTTCACCACTTCTATTCAACATCGTTCTTGAGACTCTGGCCAGAGCAATTAGACAAACCAAAGAAATTAAAGGGATACGAATTGGAAAAGAAGAACTCAAAGTATCCCTGTTCGCTGATGACATGATTATATATTTAGAGGAACCTGGAAATTCCACCAGAAAACTCTTAGAACTCATAAGTGATTTCAGTAAAGTAGCAGGTTACAAGATCAATGCCCATAAATCCAACGCATTTTTATACATAAGTGATGAATCTTCAGAAAGAGAAATTAGGAAAACTACCCCATTCACAATAGCCTCGAAAAAAATAAAATACTTGGGAATCAATCTCACAAAAGAGGTGAAAGACCTCTACATTGCTTTGTTTTCTGGGCAATCAAATTGCCATTTTTTCCCATCTATTTTATTGTCCTTTGCTGAAAAACACATTCTTTGTATAATATTTTAATAACCTTAAAATCTTCCTATGAAAATTAAGAAGTCAGAGAGGACTTCTGAGTATTCAGTTGTGTTGCAGATCTCTGTTGAAACATTAGTGATCTATGAAAAAAAAAAAAAAAAAAATAGCTCTCAAGTCACCAGCCGTGATCCGAGCTTGAATTTCTGGTTGGGGTAAGGATATGTACTAGGTATTAAAATTCTCAAACTCTTGGCATAATACCTGGAGGGCTGATATTAGTTATGCACACCTTTTTAATCCACTTAAACACTTTTCTTGTGTAATCAGCACTAAATTAACTTCCATAGGGGGATACTATGAGGTAGACATTTTACTTATCTCCACTAATAACAATATGTTTGGAAAGAAGCTGCAATAATTAAATAAGAAGTTTAAGAGAAATGTATGATAGTATAAATTGCTAATGAAAGATGCAATATTAGGAACAATGGACACATTCAAGTTTCTTGTATGAAGTCCTTGAGAAAAACAAAAAATGTTTACTACCATGGTTTAAGGTGGGAAAGTAGGAGAAGAATATTATGGTGACATACACATGGGTAAGTGCAAGAGAAAATGCAGGCTAGAGAGAAGGGCCTTCTTGAGGAGAAATAGCATTTCTTTAAGTATGCTGCAGAACCCCATTGTTAAGTATTCCTCACTAAATAGCCTTTGTCTCTTTTTTGACAATGAATATCCACACCCATTCATGTTTCTTTCTTTCCCATTTTGAAGTAGCTTGCTCATAGACATAGGCAAATTACTCTGTAGCTTCAATAGTGTTAAAATAAATGTTTCGTTTTAAGGAAATAATTCCCATTATAACAAAAAGTCAATCTGCAATTCCCAAAACTCAAAACCCTCAATAGAGTAGATGTCAAGCATACCCAGTGTATTGAATGTGCTACTAGCATCTTACTCTCAACCCCGGCAACACAGCCTCCCTCTCAATGCCTGTAGCACCGAGCTCCTTTCAATATTGCCTTAGGTACCTATGTGTCTTATACTGCCATTTAACTGATTGAAATTTTCTCAAATGGATTGAAAGTTTTTAAGTACCACAGTAAGTCTTACACAAAGCTAAATACACAGTAGATACCAGAAAACTTCTTGAATTAATGGAATTGTGGGATTGTGCTTCCTTTTTTCCTGTTTTTTTTGGGGGGAGTGGGGCAGAGACAGTAGGAGCAAACTTCATCCCATTTCACACACATACACGCCACACTCCATTCAGCTGTATATCGATCTACTTTTTTTTTTTTTTTTCTATGATACTTTTGACTTTGCCCTGACAAACCTGTTAATGGGAGTCTGTGGAGCCAGAGATGAGGCATCTAATTTCCTTTTTAGAGAGTAATAAATAGTGTTCACTAGCATACTGCTTTGCATACAAGGGGTGTTCCCAAATGACAAGCATGATGATATCTTCCAATCTCAGGAAGCAAAATCAAAGAAAGTCGGTCTTGGTTGATTATGCTTTCCTTAATACTTTATAGATTTTATTCCTTTCAATCCCTCTGTCATATTCTGATGTGTTGTTTAGATATACCCTTTGAAGAAGCTTGTTTCTGGGCACATCCAAAATTACCTTGAGCCCTTGATATTGTTATGATAAAATTTCACTTTCCTCTGGCTCTGCATTCTTTTTGACATATAAAGGTTTTTCCTTTCCCTGAGTCACACTTTTGTTATAGATTCAACAAATATTTGCAAATGAACTTCTTCATCTTTTCACATATGTGTAATAAACCCAGATTTATCTCAAACTACCAGTAGCCCCAATGACCCTGGATCATCTTTGTACAGTGTAAAGTTCATGGGGTTTAAAATTGATGCTTTTCTTCTTTCTTTCACTATAAACATTCCTTATACTATATTCCCCAGAGATTAGGTAAAAATTTTCCTACCCTTCACAGGCAGCAATACTACTTTTGCTACTGAGTGTAGAGAGACTGTGATGCACCTCTGCACACAGAAAATCTCTTTGTGTTGTGAAAGGGATAGATAGCCCTGATGATACTGGTCCCTTTTTTTTTATTACCACATCTTTTCAGGACAATAGCATCCTAGTATGAATGTACTGTGAGAAAGGACTCTGATATTCCATGATCATACTTACAAAAGCTAAACAGTCACTAAATACAATTCCAGATTTCTAGCTACCACCACAGGGGCAATTGAATGCAACCTGACCCTTAACTCCAGTAGTCCCCTTTGGAACTCAGAAGGAAATTATGTCATTGACCATGGGAAGAGATGAATATTTATTGTTATAATCTGGGGGTTACTGAAAAGTACATATTAGTTTAGAGCTAGGATTGTATCGATAAAAATAATTTGGTAGCTGAAAAGTATACTAGATTATATGTGGGAATGTATCAATAAAAGAAAATAATTTAGAAAGAAATAAATAAAATATTTATGTATTTGGGGAAAAGAAATAGAATTGCAGTGAAATTGTTACTATTCCACTGTTCACCTCATGCCTTGACTGACAGATAAAACAGTCTTATGTCAATTTGAAGTGGTTCCTCATATCTGAAACTCCTCCTTTGCATTGAAATCTCTGGCAGGTCCCTTCAGCTGCCTCCCTGGGAAAGCAGCATGCAAGATAACAGAGGAACAGAAATACCTCCTTTCCTTCAACTCTTCACTTTGGTTATTTTTCTTTTGTTCTCTTTGGTACTGTTGAGTCTGTTGTTTTTCCCCCCTGACTACTAACTTATATTCAGTGTCTGTAAAGCAGTTAAAATGAGATCATTACACATTTATGCTTTATATAAAAGGAAGGATGTTGGAAAGTGGGTAAGACACTGAGGAAATATTTTTCGTTAGCGTAAATAACGACTTTGTAGAGAGTGGAACTTATTTGGGGGCATGTGTCTTTATTTTATGACCATAAAATGGTTTCCTGGAAAATGAGGTTCTGAACAGAATTATGACCCACTGTTCTGAACATTACTTAGCCAAATAATGTCTCACATATTCTACCTATGAGGCACCTGTGAATGGCAATATCATTAGGAAAAGGGAGTGGGATGCTGAGGGACTGGCCTTGGAAGCTGATATGCTCGTGGGACATGCACAGTTTTTTCTTATAGTCTATGTTTTGAAGGGAGGTTTTGATGTAGGTTTGACAGAGCAACAAAATAAAGTCCTTGGGAAGAGCTTGAAATTCCTATAGCCTTTCCAATGTATACAAGTTACAAGTATTTCAAAAGTTCCACAAGGACCACTCAACTCTGACCACATAAAGTATGAAATCTGTTTAACTACCATTTAGGGCAAGTTAGTTACATTTCAATTAAGAATTTGTCATAGATTATGGAAGCAGTAGGAGATAAGTGCTTTTATTATAATTACCTGGTTAGAAATAAATGAGAAAAAAATTCTAATTCTCCTAAAGTGAATGAAGAAGCTTTACATACCACCTCATAGATCATCAAAACAGAATTTTGAGGCCCAGCTGCATAGTTCTTTGTGGCTAGTTTTCTCACTATAGTAAGGGTTTCGAAGTGTAGCCTTCAATATGGCCCTGAAGACTTTCCATCTTAAAAGAAAGTGTGGATCTTTTTTCTAGAGTGTCATTAACAGATACTGACAAATAACAGAATGCCAGTACAAACTCCACCCGGTGAACTTAATTCGATACTGGCAAACTCAGTGCACCTTTTTATTTCTCGGTCATCATTGCAATATACACAACCGATATTTTTCTCCTGAGAACAGCTCACCAGGCTCATTCCCTTGTACTACTGGGCTTCTTTTTTGATCCCTAACATAAGAACTACAAAATGTACATATAAGACTGGAGCATCTTCCTGACTTTATCCCATTAATCTTCTTAACTAAACAAAACCAATTTGCCTTCTTACTTCACCTTTATCCTTCAATTAAGAGCTTGTTTTCTTACCTTCGGCTCTTTTCCTTCAGTTCAACCTTAGTGGAGTTGTCACTTCTCCTTCCAATGCACTGTCTTTGGGTCACTATCAGTTGTATAGTTGGAGAATTCAGTTGATCCCTTTTTATATTGGCACGTTAAAAACAATAAAGCTCTTTTGTTTTTAACTTAGCCGATGGTATTAGAAACATGTTCATCTGCCCCATGATAAATTACTAATATTAATCCTTATTTTGAAATAATAGTATTATTTAATTTTGTACTCGAAAAGGGAATCTTACCAAGTAAGTCTCAAATTTTTCTTGCTTCCGGACAAAATATGATCACAGAATTCGAACGATGAAGTTGTGAAAGCCTCAGAAATTTGGGAGGCAGATATCACAGAAAAATCTTGAGAATGAGTGGTCCCTTTTCAATTCTTTACAGCTTACCAATAAAGCATACCATTTACTCGAGGGGAAATGTGGAGAGCTGGCCCATTTGCTAAAGCCTTCTTTTTTCCCTCTCTATTCTTTCTTACCTGTGTTCTCTTACCCAGCTGTGCCGTTCTAACCCACAATTCTATTCCTGATCAGTAGATAAGGAAGGAAGATATCCTTATTAAAATCACAAGCCTTGTCTTCTCTAAATACTTCTCTTTTCCATTCCATGGCTTACTCTGGCAATAATTTGTGGGGTGTAGCATTTATCTAGAAGACAGACTAGTTTAAAACCATGTTTAAGGAGGAAGATATGCACCATAAAGTAGCAAATGCATTGTTTTTGCTTTGTTTTGTTTTGTTTTAAGAACAAATAAACCAAGGGTTTTAAAAGTAAAGAGAAATAGCAGCAAAATTTGGAGTGGTCTACCCAGGAAGAATAGGTGAGGGTCATCAGGGCTCACATGGGTTCTCCCTGAAATTTAGCAATAGCATCTGGTTCTATCCTGATCACATCTGAGGTACAATCAAAGCAGAAAAACTCTTCTCTCCATTGCTAGAATTTCTATGTACTCTCCATCAGTCCTAAACTCCACCTTCCATTTACCATCTTTATTCCTTATCCCATATCTCTAAAATTCTCACTATATATACAGAGGTAACTTAATATGAAAACTTCAATGTTATTTCCTAATTCATCCTGCAAAAATCATTTACTATCAAACTCTAAGTAAACACCCTATTCAGAGCATCTCCACCCAGTTAATCACTACAGTACCTGTTATTTTGTTACCCGAATAATACCAAAAACAGTTTAGCATTTTTAAATTGAATCAGTTATTTTCTATTTCCCATCATTGAATGTAAGCTTCATGAAGGTTGCTAACTGCTTTTTGTTTTAATCACTCTCATTCCCCACCAAAACCTTAACAGGCACTTTATGATGGAAAGATGCATTGATTGGTCTATTAATCAATTCATTATTATACAGTTAGAGCTTCCTAGTCAAAGGAAATGAACTAACATTATATTGTAAAATTTCCTAGCATAGCAGTTCTTTAACTCCCAGTTTATGTAAGGGTTTTTACACCTACAATTCTGTTTTCTGTTTCAAGTAAGTCACAATTGGATTTTGGATGGGTCTGTTTTATTCACTTACATTCAGATTATGAATACATGAACTTTTAATCTATTTGCCCAATCCTAAGGCCCCTCTTCACTTTTCCCTGCCCTATACTTGGATATATATATATATATTTTTAATGCTTTACCATTATTAATAACAACATTATTGATTATAATTTGGCACCCTGTGGCTTGGTTTCATTTCACCTTGATGCTTGCATAAGTTTCAGTACCCAATGGTGTAGAAGCTTTATCTCATTACTATCATTCACTAGAAAACAGTATTTGAAAGATGCTATGTAGAAATGAATTAAATTTAAAACTTTGATCAAAATGCTTCATGACTATGTGCATATAATTTCCCTATCTCTAATGCTATAAAGATATTCATTTGAAATAGCATTTCCTTTGCCATAATTTAATAAAATATTTTTTAAACTTTTCATATATTAAAAAAAATTAAGGCTAGTTAAGATTTCTAATGTTATATTGATGTGATCTGGCTTTCACACAGTAGATAATTGCTTTTCAAGCAAAGCCTTGTGTTTTTCAAGCAAAGTCTGTGTATGATTTGACTGAACCAGTTCACTGCTATTTAGTAATGTCCTTGAGATATGCACAGACCTAATTCCTGTTCTCTGTGTCCTGTCCTTAACTAATCAAGTTCTACATCCATATCTATTATTGATAGTGGCTATAGGTGTGACATCTTTTTCCCAACCTCAGAGTAGACTTGGTATACAATTTGTCATTTCTCTTTAAATCAGTTTCATTTTCATTTTGCATTAGAGAATGGAGATAGCTCTGGCAAATGTAATTTACGGAAAGTAAAATAGAAGCTATTTTAAGGAATGAAGATATGCTTATTAAAATCCATTGGCTAATGACTACTGTTCTTAATTATTAATTCTCTTTACTATAATAAACAGAGTAATTTGTAATTTTTCTCTTTTAGTTTTCCTGTCAAACTATGTAAAGCTTTTGACAAATAGTGAAATATATTTGACTAGAAAATTTTAAGAGTGAGCAAGGAAATCAAGAAGTCAAGATGGTGCACTAAAACCCACCACTTCAAAGGTGAAAGTTGCCATTCTTTTATGTAAGACAAAAATAAATATACAGCCTGTAAAAGAAACTAAATGTTACATGATGTATTGTTTAGGTCATCACGTATATTTTGAAACGGGCTGTGAGGAATTTATCATTTCATGCAGACCTAGTAATAAGGTCAAACTGTTGCCAAATGAGAAGAGTTGCATTTAATTTGAGAATGTCACCTCCTGAAAGCGAACTTCCCTAACCCCTCTATTTAAAAGTATCTTGCTGACCTCTACCATTATCATTGTCTATTATACATGCCAGAAGGGAAATGCATGGCTTCAGTGGAAGTCAAGGCCATCCCCAGCCTCCAAGCAGTTCAAGAACATTTGGAGTAGAGAGAATTTATTGGATATTAATAAGTTGCTTCTGTTTTTTTGCATAAAATTTTCCTCAAATATAAAAAGAGAAGGGTGCAACACATGGCCTCTAAATTTCTTCTCTGCTCTTAAATTGTAAGTTAGAAGCAAAATGAGGTCATATAGGAGTAACTTGAATGCAGTATTGCCAGGCAGTTTGCTTAAGTAATCATTTTCTGCCTACATTTCTAAAACTGGCTGAGAATCAAACAAGGAGAAACCTGGCTTATTTAGCATTCTATTAACCAGGCATTTCTATTAACTAGCATGGAAGGCAAAAAAAAAACCTCCTTAGTTGCATATTTTGAAGTCCATGTAGAAGAAGCAAGTGCTGAATAAAAGTACTAATATTAGGCAACTTCCTACTTTAAGGCTTTGACAAAAAACAGATCCAACTTGATTTGTGACTCCTTTTTCATAAAGAATGGAGATATGCCAAAGTGCTGAAAGGTGTTCTTTATAAACTAAATTTAAAATATGTTCAGTTTTCTGGTAATGACAAGCATATTAAATTCTGTTTTCTCAACATAATCCTAGGTTATGTGAACTCCTATAGCTGCTACTATTTGGAAAATTCACCTGTCTTTGGTAAAACGTTTTTCTTTTGGGTCTTGAAATGTGAACCCTGAAGCAGTAGTCAATAAAGTTATGGAGTAGGACTCATATCTGGACTCCCTTTGTGGACATTGGGCCAGATTTTCATCCCTTGCTCTCTTGCTTAACTAACTGTTCTACATGTGATTTGTTGGCAAATGTTCAGCTTTATCTCTAGGCAGCAGCCTGTCCATCTATAAAATGGGGCTAAAAGTGCTTGCTTCACAGGGAAGTTGATTAAATGTAAAAATTGATGTAAAAATTATGTAAATGAGTAAACTATTAACTATCATTGAAAATGTAAGACAACATTATTTCTAAATGGCTCATAGTATTTGAGCCCTAATTACTGAAGTCATGTGTTAGCAATTTCTTTCTTTTAAACTGTAATTAAATTGCCTCTTCATCAAAACAATATAAAATGAATTTATGTGTCAAGATTTGTCCTGTATTTGTGCTGAGGAAGTTTTCGGTTTAAAGCATTGGGTATAGAAAGATAACTTTATTAAAAAGCAAGTACTTTTTAATTCAAAGTTATGCTTCTGATAGATTTTTGACATAATAGTCTTTCTCATTCCTTTTTTGCACTTCTGAATATCGAGCAGGTACTCAGTTTATACTTTCTGATATGGAATTTGCGGGTGAACAAGAAATAGACAAAGGAAATTGACAACTCTTACAACCTAATCAGAAATTTGTATTCTTTATTCTCAGACACATCTAGTGAGTTGGGGAGATTATCTTCCTCTTGTTTAACTTTAAAAAAAGTCTGTTTTTAATAGTTATTTGCATGTTTTTATTTATTTCCTGCCTTTAAGTCTTTTGACTATTCAAACTTGAAGACTTTTTTTCTTATGCACTGGAATTTCTGTTCTACCTTGGCATGTAAAGTTGCTTAATTAACTTTATTTAAGAACATTTAGGTCAGACTAACCACAGATAAAGTAAAATCAAATGTTTCAAGTCATTGTACTTTTTAAATGTAGATATATTCAAGATTTTACAGGCTTCAATGGTTAACTTAGATTACAGTGATTGTTCTTAGGTCCAAAAATAATAGGTGCTCAATAAATGGAAACTACTATGATATGTTGAGTTCTATGCAAAGTATTTCACCAATGCATTATTTCACAATAATCCCCTGAGGTAAGGATTATTACTCCCAGAGCTGAGAGAGGTTGTACAACTCTCCAAGGTCACAAAACTAGCAGTATGACTTCAGGACTTAAACTCAGATTAGACCCCATAGTCCACATTGACCTCTCCCCTCTTCTGCAATGACACTTAGGAGACTGGTTATGTCTTGTGGCTAGCTTCCCATGGCCCTAATACTTTCCTCATCTATAGTTAAGGCCTGAATGTTTACCTTAGGAAGATATTCATTTAACTTAAATTGTTCATCTCATATTAGATGAACATTATCACAGTTGGGAGGAAAATTTACCTCCATAATGATACAACATCCTTACATCTTATTCATTTAGTTTTTGTTTAATGAATTTTCACATAAACTTACTTTTACCAACTAATTAGCGGGTTAAATGTAAATATAAAATAGAAAGCATCATAGATATTCTGCAAAGAAAAGGACCTTATATCAAAGAATTTGAAACGTAGATAGCTTCACATACAGTGACCAAAGAAACTACAGTGAAGAATGCAAACATGTGAAACCCAGATGTAAGTGATGAGGGGTTAAAGAAGATGCAAGGAGCACAGAATGCCAGCTGTTGACAGGGGGAGGCTTTGGAGACAGATGAGGCATAGAAGGTTCATTGGCTGCTTGATAGACAAAGAAGGGAATTCCAAAGTAAAGGGTTGGCATGATCCTGGTACAGTGGGGGGTGGGGGGTGAAATGAAATGGACAAAGGGGAACTTGTAGAAATGTGAACACAGTCAGATCATTGTGCCAGAAGAGGATTGACCATCGTAACCATGGGAAGTGGATAAATTTACTCTTCCTATGTCCTTCTACCCTGTCTCCTGCTCCAATACTAACATTTACCCCTTGCTCATCACCAAAAATAGCCATTATGCAGTGTACTTTCAAAGGGTGAAGGGGACATCCTTTGATAGTAGTTGAATGGATGCCACTCTAGAGGGAATAGCTTATGGTAGTGGACTTGTACTAAGGTGTTCTGGACAAGGTGGAATTTTGCCAATTCTTAGCTTGAGGTTTCTTCCCTGTTTCTCTTATCATAGGTGCACCCTAGGTCAGCATATCCTTTCCTCAGATCAGAGACAAAAGAGTAAGGAAGAGGTAGCCATTCCCAGGCCCCCGACTACATCTGTGTGTTCTTGATGAGCAGGATGCTGAAGACCATACTGGGGAAGCTCCATCTTTGCAGTGACGGCACTGTGCATCCCCAGGGGACCCAGAATAGTGCAATGGAATGGAATGAAGAGCTTCTCCTGCTTCTCTTCTTGAACTTTCCACACTTTCAGGCTCATGCCACTATCATTGTTCTTCTCCCACAAGTTTTCATAATACTTTCTTCCCCTTTGCCCACCATAAACTCGTAAATCATGAAATGACTCACAGGACAAGCAAAAACAATCGTTAGGCGTAGTATGAGCTACTTTAGAAATTCTTTTTCCAACTGCCTTCCACCATTTTATTTGCTTTTTACCATTGAGGTGTCTAGAATCTAGCATTTTTTCAAATAATATTCTCAATGATTAGAAATGATTCTACCTAGTATGTTCAAGGCCTTGGATTTGATCCCAAGTGCCCCTCACCAACACCACACACACACACACACACACACACACACACAGAGTAAGTAAAAAGAAAGAAAGAATTCTGAACAGTCCTCTCCCACCAAAGAAGCCAGCATAAAGCCTTTTGAGAGAAAAAAGAATTAGGTTAAGGAAAAACAAAAAGTGGCCATTTTTAAGTATATGCCGAAATTACATCAGTTGCCATAAACACATTTTTCCAAAACAGTTGAATACTACCATGGGCATCTTCAGTAGCATTTGGCTTCACAGTTGTGAAGAACAATAATAAGGAAAAAACAAAAACAAAATAAAACAAACAAACAAACAAAATGAACAAGAATCCTATATTTTATTGTTAACAAGTATAATGTTCTAAATTTTTTTTCTACTTTGCCCCTCCTTTCCATATTCCATGGCTAGGAAGATAAATAACAGCAGGTTTAATGCTATTGACAGAAGCATTCCTGCTATGTAAACCTGCCTTCTCTACAAATGTGTCATGGCCATGGGGGACAGTGAGATCAAGATTGAAGATTCATTAATATATCCCCATAAGCAAAGAGCAAATGAATCTTACGCCTGTCTCTCAGAATACTTGGAATGACTCACTCAACCAGCTGTCTAGGTTCCTTCTGGCAGGAAATATCAGAACTAGACTTGAATAATCTCATATTAAAAGATGAAGAAAAATACAAGCTTACTGTGCGTGTGTATATTGTGAAGTGACATTATATCTAATTGCAAACGTTCACTTTATTTAGATTACTGTATGATTAAGCACAGGTTCTGTGTGGAAATATTTCAGTTTGATTTTAGACTGAATTTGGTGGTTATAAAAGTCAGAAGATTTTTATATGGGGTGACACTTCTATTGGGTCTTTGTTTGTAAATGCAATATTGGTGAAAGATGGCAGCCTTGGAAATTGACTTATTCATCCTTTCCCCAGCTAGTTGCAGTTAGACTAAACTAAGACACATTTTTTTTTGCCTCATCTCTATTTTGAAGAGGAAAATACTGTGTTTGAAAGGACATAAGAGCTGCCATCTGGTCCTGGTGATTTTTCCACGTCTCGTTTATCTATTAGGTGTAGAACATCTTGTACATTAACCACTATTTGATCTAATAATTCTCATCTGTTTGTCTTGCCCATTTCCAAAGACATTTAGCAAATGAGAATCTCCCTAATGTGTCTTTTAAAATCAAGAAACAAAATTCATTTCGTGCCTCAGCTTATCACCTTCCTTTGTGACGACCAGCCAAGGAATTGATGCTCTGCTCTCTTCACACTGCAGTGCACCTTCTGTCCTCTTACCTAGGCCCACGATTCCACCCTTTTGGCCCCTCTGTCTTTTTCTTGCCACATGTTGGCAGTGAAGAGTGTGTGTGTGTGTGTGTGTGTGTGTGTGTGTATAATGTGTGTGTGTGTGTATATATATATATAAATATATCTTATTTTTTTATGAAGAAATTATGTTTTATTTAATACAAATAAAACAGCTAAATAGATTATTGAATGATGGAACTGGGTTAATATTCTTATTTTTCTTGCTTTCTAAAATTACCAAATATTGTTTTGATACCTGTGCTCAGGGTTGTGAGGGATAAATATCAAATACTATGGAAGAGAGTATAACATTCTTCTGAGAATCAAGAATTAACCCACAGACTGTGTTCCTCCGGCCCCCCACCAAAAAATTAAAAAAAAGAAAAAACAGAAAAAAACCCTGCTTTCTTCTATAAACTATTTTTTTCTGCAATTCTTATTATCATGAGACTTTCCTACTAGAATCTAATTTCAAATTAGGAATAATAGCTACAAAGGAAAAATTAGAAATACTCCTGTTTCTGTTTATTAGCCTGGTTGGTTGGTTTGGGGATTTTTTTTTTTTTTTTTTGGCTAAACACTGTGAAGGTATGTGATAGGGCAGTTGTGTTAGCCCAGTAGCTCCTGGAGGACTTCCCTAGGAAAGTGACTTTCCAGATCAAAAGGTGAGTAGGAGACAATGTTCAACATTTTAGGGAAGAGCAGTTTGAAGACCTTGAGGCAGAAAGATGTCACATTTCTATAAATAAAAGAAGACCATTTCATTGAAAGAGTGATCAAGTGGTACAAAGTGAACGTGCAAGACAAGGCAGAAGCCAGGTTGTGTGGGGCCTTGCCAGCTGTGTAAGTACTTGGGTGCTCATCACAAGAGTGATGAGGTGCTGTTGGAGAGTTTCAAGCTCAGTATTTGCCTGCTTAATGATCTTTTGTGGTTGAAATTTTAACCCTAAGATTAATAAGTGGTGAAATAATCAGTAGCAGCTGCCTAGTATTCTAGAATAGCCTTCAGAGGTTTGCCAGATAACAAGATTCAGGAGAAACCCCTGCCATTTGTGGTAGGGCTTTGAAGCTGTGTGATTAGAGAAGCACTATGTGACCAGGGGCAGCAAAAAAAAAAAAAAAAAAAAAATTTGCAATACAGGAACTTGGCTCCAGTGTATCCAACATTTGTGGTTGTGCATAGTCCAGTCCCTCCTGTATGTTGATGATAGATTGAAAAGTTTAGGATATAGCAAGTAAGTAGTAGAATAATACTCATCAAATATTTCTGTTCAAGAACTTAGAGGATTCTCCTTTGGCCTGAGAAGGTTCTGGAACTCAAGTCTTGTGATTGGCCAGGATGGGTTGCCTGAAGCTCAGGGCATTAAACTCAAAGGCTTAGTCAATTTCCAGGAAGTTTTACAGAAGGGCCTGGGGATGTCTCTTGGAAAAATTAATTTTTACCTCTCAGCATGACATGCTAAATGTTTAAAAAGATTACTCTGGGTGTCATTTGAAATGAGAATGTAGATGGCAAAAGGGAAAAAATGCATAGACATTGCAATAATATAAAGTAGTTGGGGTAGTTAGTGTGAATGGAGACGTGTACATGGGATTTGGAGATTGCTTTGGAAGGGAAATTGGCCAGATTTTGTAATGAACTGGTTATGAGGAGTTGGGGAAAGAGAAGTCATAAAGTTGTTTCCCAGACTTCTAACTTGAAGTAGATGCCTGGTCCTTCTTTTCCCTGAGAGAGGAAAAATTTAGAAAGTCT
This sequence comes from Sciurus vulgaris, assembly GCF_902686455.1. Taxonomy (NCBI): domain Eukaryota; kingdom Metazoa; phylum Chordata; class Mammalia; order Rodentia; family Sciuridae; genus Sciurus; species Sciurus vulgaris. Next base: position 67,673,584 of record NC_136470.1, on the reverse strand, counting down.
CAAATTTGTAAAGCAAGATTAAGGATTTAGTTTTGGATATGTAGAGGAGGCAGTTGCTTAAAGAGAATAAAGCCCAGACAGGAGCTCTGTTGTTTATAGGGCAGGTAGTATAAAGAAAAGCCTCTGATAAAGAACACATATTTATTAACCATAATCAGTTAAAGAAGGAGAGAAAAACAAAGATGTCTCCTTCTAGTTCATGGGGACGTTGTCATCAGGGTGTCTACTGCTTCTTTTCAGGCTCTGAGAAGTGTCAAAAGTGATACCTTCAGGACTGACATTTATCTGAGTCTCAACCTGAAGTGTGTCAGCAGAGAAAGCATCTTCAAAGACCAGGGTTACTCTTATGTTATGTAAATGTGGAATTAAAGTAAGACCAGATATCACAGGCTAATAACTTCATTGAAAATGTTGTCCTCTTCGTCCAGGCTACTAGTCACTCTTTTCTGCCCATAAGTTTTAGAGTTGCAAGAGCCCTAAAGCTGCTGTCTGGCCTCCTTTATCCTTGATCTCACTTGTCCTTTGCATTCTAATGGCTTACCCTTCATCCCAAGTGTAGGAGTTCATCTGCCCATAAGGAATGAGTGGTTATGTTTCCAAAACATCCCTTCAGGGTGCTTTCCTGTAATTATGTTACCAAACTGTGATGTGTGTGTGTGTGTGTGTGTGTGTGTGTGTGTGTGCGCGCGCATGTGTGCATGCTTGACTGCAGAAGACTATAGCAAATATGTATTAATATATTTTGTTATCTAAATGGACAGTATACTCTTCTATAATGCTATTTTCAAAGTTTTAATGTATCATTTTAGTCCTTCATGATAATCCTATCTAAGGCACTTTAAACTTTTAAAAGCACTTGAATAGACGGTTTGAGATATTTATTTTCTCTGTGCAATGTTGAAAGACTTGATTGATTTTGGTAAGACAGATTTTGAAATGCAAATTTCAATAATTCAGGGGTAGATGTCAAAACACTTATGTATATGTATATATAATTCAGGTATCTCCACCTACATTTAATAAAAACTGAAGTTTTTCTTGAAGTAATATTTAAATTAAAATGAGAACATTAGACATAAACCTATTCTTTTTAAATATATAACTCTATTGATTTATGCAATGATTGAATTAGTGGTTTAAGAAAACTATGGTGTGAATAAAGGAGGCCATCAATTCAAAACTGTGTCTTTATCATATATTACTATATGCAAAAAGGAGCAAAATAAACTATAACAAAGAAAATATCTTAAATGTTGTGTTTTCCCTATTTTTAGTTTATTTTTCTTGGAAGCATACAGTAGCTGCAGGATAAGTTGTCAGTCAAATGTCATCACTCACCTTAACTAAGGCAGAGATACGTAAGATCAGGAAGAACATTTATTCTCATAGGGTATGCAGCCACTTGCTTTGTTCAAGTGAACAGGTCTTAATTAATGGAAATTTCCTTAATATCTTCAATAATGATGCTTTTGCCTCTCTAAATATCCATCAGGCAGTGTGTGAAGCTCAAAGTAGACAGTTTTAACAACCTCAAATCTTTGAGTTTGAAAGAAAAGTCAGTGAGAACTCTAAGAAACTGACTGAGCCCATCTTTAGGAACAGCATACAGACAGGGAAGAAATACAAGATATCTTTTGCATACAAGCATCATTTTTCTCTTTCTGTGATTGCTCTGGAAAAAAAAATTTACTTTAATTTTGATATTAGGAGTGTTATATATTGATAATTGAGATAGCTTATAAAAAAAACTTATTAAGAATTTGATAGGTGGAAGGACAGATGTGAATGGGTCCTAAAGACATTGAGTGTAAGAATTGACGTGAGGAATGACTGGCTATTCAAACCTCAGATCAATGGTTCCCCAGGTATTTGGAGGAGAAGTATTTGGAGGTGGACCAATGTTCTTAAATTCACAAAATGATAGCAGATTATCAGAGTAGCATTATCTCCAAATTGAGAAAAGAAACAAACTAGCAATTTTCTATTATCAAAGTATTTGAGAGAACATTTTAGACTATGAATGGTGAATCTACTTGAAATTCACAAACCACTTTCATATATCAAAGATTTAGTTTTTAAGCAGGTAAAATCATATCCCACACATGCATCTTAATACATGATGTGTCTTTGTCATTATAATGTGGGCGCCATTGTTATTCTGAATAAACCAGTGTTATAGTATAGATGAACGATATGCATTATAAAGTTTTTCATGAATTTAAAAAGGTAATATTAGATTTTCCTTATCAGAATCAGATTAAGACCTTTGAGGACCATAAATATTAAATATCATAAATATTATGATACCCCTTTTTCCACCTCAACATAAATTCCGCTTTGCATCCTTTCCTGTCAATTAAGCAAAAACATGTTTACAAGTGAAAGGGAAACCACACAGCTAAAACATCAAGTCCCCTAATCTACCTGCTTTATTCCTGCCTTCATTGTTGTCTCAAAGTAAACCCATAATGTTATCTTTTTGCACATTTTCTCCCATGAGTGGTTTTCATATCAGTTTACTTGTTCTATATTAACTTTAAGCTATTTTGGTGACATATATAAATATATATATATATATATATTTGGTGATATATATATAAATTGATTATATATGATTATATGTAATTATTATATATATAATCATTATATCTAGTTGTTTTATAAACAGAAAACTTTTAATCACCACTTACAATAATTTGCATGAAGTTAATTATTTGACCAAAAGCAAGTAACAATGGGGGGGGGGGGGTGAAGCAACAGGAATTCTCTCCAAACTGTGCTCTGTAGTTTTTCTTTCTTTTAACTTGAAGTCATCCTAGGGCTACATTTTGGGAACAAGAGTTTGACGTGATCTCCAAAGGTTTTGCTTTATTCTAAGGATGAATAATAGAAAGATCCCACAGGACCTTTGCTATCTTGAATTCTAAAACAGGCATTTTTAAAAATGTGTTTAGCAAGATGCTTTGAAATATATATTTTAAACAAATGTCTAAGATTTGGCATTTATTTGCCTACCTCTTTAGATCTAGTAGGTATGATATGGCGCAAATGATAAAAGCAAGGATCTACTGAAAAATTTGAAGTATCTAAACAAGCGTAGGAGCAGAAGGCTGGTTTGTTGAGCCACATGGCTCTACTTCCCTTCTCCTTCCTCTTCTCCTCCTCCCCCCTTCCTCCCCACACTCCCTCTTTCTATTTTCTTCCTCTTTCCACCCTTCCCCTCACTTTCATCATCTATCTGAATTAGCAGCTCCACTTTGGCACTCTAGCCCAAGTATGGATGTCATCCTTTCTCTTAATTTCATTTAACACAAATAAAATAGTTTGTCAGTTTCCAGTAGATTTTCACTAAACACAAAAGAATAAAAGGAGCAAAGACTTCCGAGACATAAAAACTGTTCTTCTTATGAAGTTCATGTATCTGTCCCTTATAATAGAGGTCATGCTCATAGGCCTTGCTTCATCTCAACAAGATCTAGGATGCGACAAGATTTGCAGATGTAAATCCCAAGGTGATGGCACAGGTCAGCAGGCAAGTTGTCTGAATTCTTTTCTTCCTGTCTAGGAACCCCGTATGGAAGTGTTTCCTGGTGTCCAGGAGGCTTCTGTTGTATATCCTGAAACCCTTATGGTTTTATTCTCTAGGGATTACCTGATGTTGTTCTGTTCATTAAAGAAGAGATAGTTATCTAGTAACCTCATTTTGATGAACTGACCAATGACCTCCCCACTTACTGTAAATTCCTGAGAGCTTATGATTTTATGGCCATATCTAGCTCCTATCTCTTCTGTATCTGTTGACTTCATTCTGTTTATAAGCCCTTGCATGAAGAAGCAGGTCTCTTTGCAGGTATCTGTGTTAATCCACCTGAGGAACTCAGAACCAGAATCCATTCTTAATTTTTTCCAAATAAAAGAAAAAACACATTATATTTACATAGGGTCAATAAGATCTGATGTTCTCTTACAGAGGAGAGTGACTAGATGATGATAATGTATCACAAATTTCACAAAACTAGAAGGATTTCATGTGTTTTCACCAAAAAAATGAGATAAATGTTTAAGAAGATTGATATGCTCACCCTGTTATGCTTGCCCAATGTATATATGAAGGTAAACATTACATGGTACCTCAGAAATATGTATCATATTTATACTTTTATATATCAAAACATCAAAAAATACCACATACAAATGAACAAAAAGCAACATAAATGATATTTGTTTCCTTATTATAAAGACAGTGGTATTTGCTTCTGAATGTACAAAAATACCTTTAAATAGAATATTAAAAACATTTGTTCCTAAACATTCTTTTGGTTATTTGTGTAAATTTGAGATTGTGTCTCCCAATTTGTTCCTCAAAATTTCCATTATTTTTTGCTCACTCCTTTTCAAATAGAATATCAAATTGATACTATTTTTAATTAAGAAAATTAAAACTTTTCATGTCCTTGCCTCTAGACTCTTGTCTGGGTTTCTTTTTTATATACTTTTATTTTGACAAAACCTGGAAATTACCCTTTACGAAGGCCCTCCATCACCTAAGCCAGGCATTACTGTTTTCTCTTTTCTTCCTCTCAGAATAGTCAAGATCGCCTTACATATTTCAAGTGAGACGTGTTCCCTGAACTACTGTTTCATTATATCTTCACAGATCCAAATATTTCAAGATGTCTTGGAATTCAGGAACATTTGGTTAATGAGAGAGATTCATGCACAGTAACAGAGGGCTAGCTTAGTTTCATTCCCTTTAGGTAGGAGGTGATACTGACCAAGCTCTTTACGATTCCTGAATATAAAATCCCTTCCAAAGCTTTCTCCCCTGTTGCCATAACATGAAATTCCTGCCAGACTATGTGGGTTATCTATGTTAGGTGCCCAAAATCAAAGTAATGACACAAGCTACTTCTTTTCCAGAAGAAAACAAAGGTAACAAAAGGTAATAAACAACTCATTTAGCAATTCTGAGCTAATGTCTCTATCCTATTCTAGGCAATAATGTATTTGTGTAAAGAATTATTCTGCCATCAGCCATGGGAACCACCTCAGAATTTTCTCCAATTCCCTGTAAAGTGGTTGGAAAGGCCTTTGTTCAGAGCACCCTAGGAGGACCTGGCAACTCATTAGCATGCTTCCCAAATTAAGAATTCTCTTTATGTGACTCAACTTTTTATAATTGTTTGAGTCATATACCAAATCAAGACTTACTGGATTCAGTGTTGAGGTGAACAAGAACATAACAAAGGAACAGAACACAGAAGTGGACAAAGATAGGTCTTAAGAACAGATGACATTTTGGACTTAGTCAATTTTCATTGAGGAAAGATGACAAGAGCAAAGTTCTTGAGGAAGTTTCCAGAGGAAGCACTTACCATTGAAATCCTTTTTCATTTTTGTTGTAAAGGCCTAAAATGAATTTTCTTGGCTACCTTGGATTGTTTTATTGTTAACAGCAACAGTAAATTCTAACAAAATTGTTTTTTTCTAACAAACAAAAAAGAAAACTTCTCCAAGAACAGATTAACAGAGAATACTCACTAGGTCATTCAGGCATGTGCCATCATCTCTTTTAGCAGACATCCCCTTGTAAACATTTTAGTAGGAAATATAGATGGTAGGAAATGATCCTTAAATTGCTAGTTACTGTGATACCTTTCCTATAAGAATATTATCACCTTATTTTTAAAATGAGGAAACAAATTCTAAGAGGTGTTTATTCATTTATCTAAAGTGATCTGCTTACCAACTTGCAGAATCAGGATATAAACTGAGATCTGACTCTAAATTGTTAGCTTCTGATAGGAGGATGGCAAGTTCAAGGCCATCCTCAGCAACTTAGCAAGGTCCTAGTTGATGTAGCAAGACTCTGTCTCAAAATAAAAAATAAAAAGGGCTGGAGATATGGCTCAGTGGTAGAACACCCCAGAGTTCAATCCCCAGTACCAAAACCAAAAATATTAATTCTTGACTTCTTCCTCAAAAGCACGCTGTCTAGACAAATGAATCTAGAGATCGAGTGAGAGAAAGTACACACACAAGAAGCACTCCTCTGCACTGCCCCAGCATCATTTCTAGCTTATACACAATCTTAGTATGCAATTATTCTCTGTGGTTGCTGTTGCTGCTTTTAGTATCTGGCAACTTTAGTGCCCAAGCACTGGAAAACTCTCTTCACCTACTTCCAAATATATAATTAATTCTTTGCTCATTGTTTTTTCAAGTATTTACAGAACAAGTCGATCAGTTCATAGCAAGTATAATACCATCTAGTGTTTTCTTCAGAGAGAGAGGAGGAAAAAAAAAAGAAGAGGAATGCTAAGAGACCAGGGGAAACACCCCTGTGCATTCTGTAGGTTTTATGGTCTTGCTTTACCTTTTGGCTTAATAAAATGAACATTCAGAGAACACAGAGGCAGAAAGCATAAGGAAGAAATGTGAGAAGGAAGAGAAGTGCCCAGAGTTGAGATTCTTGGCTTGAACTCAGTGAACAATAATAAAATAGAGTAAAATAAAACAAAACAACAAAACAAAACCAGACAATCACACAAAGATACTTCGTTTCTGCTTCTTTCTCTCTTTGCGGTCTTCACCCTCTGGCACTGGAGAAGCCCACAGCTCCAGAACTACTGCTCTCATTCTTCCCACAGGAATCCTCAGAGACCCTGTGAGTATTCCCACTTGAGTCCTTTCTCTAGTATGGTATTACCTCCTGCCTGGCAGGAGATGGGAGTCATTTCCCACTGTTTGTCTCACTTATGGAAGACATTGAAGGTGAGAGAGGAGGTAATGATGGAAGATAATTAAGGATGTGAGAGAAAATCATTCATGGAGCAACCTGAAACCTGGATAGAGAGAGAATAAGGGAGAATAAAGGTAGTTGGGACTTTAGGCTTAGTCTGGTGGTGACAGTCTAGGGAGCTATGAAAATCTGATGGAAATCTTGTTTCCAATGCATTTGTCAAACAACTTGTTGTATATATTGTTCAAAGCATGTTTAGTATGTCTTGGGCAGGGGAAGCCAATATGAGGAAAGCCTGGATCAGGGATTAAGTTGGGGACTTTTAATTAATTAATGGAGGTGAAGAACAAGGGACAGAGCACATTCATCAATAAGAATGGGTCCCCCTCTGTATTTAAACAGAGAAAGTAAATGAGGAAGCTCTTCAGTTAGCTCCCATGTGAAATGGTGACACCTTGCACAGCAGTAGAGGATTTGTTTATATGAAGTTACCTGTGAGTGAATGCTCGGATAACCTATGAGAAGGGACTGCCAAGGGGAATAAACAGGCAGGGAGAGCACAATGCGGAGCAGAGGGCCCCACTGAGACAACCCCAGGGCTGCCTGTTTAAGATGCAGCTGTTCTTTCTTCTCCCACTCTCCTCTTCCTTCTTTTTCTGATGTTCGTTCCAGGGAGTCATTTATTTCAGTAACAGTCTTCTGCCCCTTATCTCCTCATTGCGTCTTACTTTACCAACTGTTCATTGATCAACCATAACCAAGCCAGTTTCACCTTCCTAGAGACTGAAGGATTTTTCACATCTTGAGTTTATCAGTCTAGCCCCCTGCATCATCTTCTATGAGACTGTCCTTGGACTGCTGAAAACAGAACTTACACGAGAAGCAGGGGTTACAGTCAAATATATATGAAATGGCTGTTTCTATGTTAACTGAGAGTTTGACAACTGGTTTTGCATGAAAGGTCAAGGATTAGGGAAACTCTCACTCATATAGCTCTTTCTCAATTGCTAGGAAGACAATTTTTGAGTCTTGAATCCCTACTTAGCTTCTCAACTTTAATAAAATTCAAAATAACGCTGAAAGGTAAATGTGGCTTAATAATGGAAAGACTCCCTAACACATCTTCTCCAGCCAAGGTCTCTTGTCATGAATGCATTTCATAAGACAGGGAAATCCTGAAATCACTTCAATACTCCTGTAACTAGCAGGGCACCATGATCCCAGCAGATTGGAGTAAGTGTGTTGAAGATGTACTATTCCAATGAATACATTAACTCCTGCATCAGGAATCTCCTCAGACAGGAGAGTGGGTGGAAATGGAGAGAGCCAGAATAATTGAGACTTCCACTGGATTAATAGGCTTTTAGCCAGGCCATGCTGCTTTAAAACCAAACAACAACCTCCCTGTTTGTAGAGGTAATGGAGCCATTAGTATGCTATTCAGGAATAAGAACAGACCAGAACTTATCTTACACATAATGGGTTAACATAGTTAAAATGTAAGAGAGCCCTCTCCCCTCCTGCCCTGGCTCCTACTACTGTTTTGTCTTGATGAAACTAGGAGTTAATGAAGTCAAACTGCATAAATCTGAGAAGCAGACAAGCAAGAAGCAGAGAAAAGTGTGAAGAAATAGAACTGCAATAAAACAGGAAGAAGAATGGACAAGAGTGAGTTTGAGAAAAAAAAAAAGGGAGAGGAAATACTAAAAGAGAGTAAAGGGTAACATTGAGGTGACAGGAGAATAAAAACAAGTGGGATGGGAAAAAAGAAGGGACGTCAAAGTGATCTGACTTGTCTCAGCCAAGAACTGATGGTCCACTGTTTATTGCCCCAACTGCATAATTTCTAGGTGCTTTTTATAACACGCAGTGATCTGAAGGTCCTCTGTTTCTCAACAGACCTAACTCTTACCTGTGGGAATGCTTCAGAGATTCAGACTTAACGTTTTCCTCTGAGAAGGGTTCAAGACAAAATGGATGCTTTCTTTCAACCACTGATGCTCCAAAAGCATTGGTAGGAAAAATAGCAACCTTTCTTGGGGTTAGTGAATAAGAGTTTAGTAAGGTTTAAAGGAGAATTTTTAATAAGTCAGAATGCATTTCCCTAATCTTTGCCTATTCTCAAGGGGTCCTCAGTGAAGGACAAGCTGTAGGAGAGAGCCTGTGTCTGGGTTGGGTTTTGCATAATGTCCAGGCTACTACCCTTCAGTCACCATCAGGTTCACAGATACCATCTTTGCTGACTGTTGAAGAATCAACTGCTACAGTCTTTTTCACATCACAATCTGAAGTGTGACCATCTTGTTGAACTATTATCCAGAGTTATACTCTGCAGGGTTATACAGAAAGAAAGAGAAAGGAGCAAGGTCATGGATAGGGAACAAAAGAATGAAGAACTAAAGAAAACATCTCTAAATGCTATTCTATGTGGGACCCTGAGTCCAATGACTATCATATCTTGGTACTTTTCTCTCAGATTGGTTTTCTCTATTTTGTACACTGTCTTTTTTGTCTTTAATTTCTTGTATCGTTCTCGTGTTTTTTTTTTTTTTTTTTTCTTTCTCTATTGTTTCACTTTTGTGGAACTTCCATGTTTATTGAATCTCTGCAAAACATACTGTGAAGCATACAATAAAATGTCTGACAGGGCTCTAACTTCTAGGAGCTAATAATCAAGCTTGTGAAACAAAACTAATAAACATGACCCATTTAGCAAAGAATACTCTGATGTTCAGATGTTTGAGGGAGATATGAAGCAAAAAGTGTAGTGGTATTGTTCTTCATGCTTCTGGCTATAAATGCATCTGCTCACATTACTAAACTGCAAAGCTCCCCCAGGCCAAGGTTTAAATCCATTTCACTCTGCCTATGAAGGACCACTTAGAATTTAATGTGTCTGCGGAAAAGAAAGAGCTTGGTTCAGATCCTCCCATGCATATCCCAAGGATCAGGCAGAGCTTTGGAATTAACACTGATCAGGAAGCCCATAGTTTTGACTGATGGATCAATCTATATTATTAAAAAAGAGAAGTCCCTTCATTTCACATTCATTCACACTCTTATTTCCATAAATTGAAAGGGAGATGGGACAGAGAGAGAGAGACTGACATGTTAGTACCTGGATTACTAAGTGTCTTTGATCTGTCACCTAACACCCAGTGTTAGACTTCCTTCAGAGTTGCTGACCAGAACAAATAGAGGAAATCCATATTTTTCTTAGAAAGAATGAAAGTCAGTTCTTAAGTTTGGACAAAGGATAGAAGAGATTGAATTCCTACCATTTTCTTTGGTCTTGGTTATGAAAAGTGCAAGAGGGAAGCCAAGACACAGGTTAGGTATTGAATTTCTGCCCTGACCCTGCCCAACTTTTATCCCAAATCCTTGCCAAACAACTTTGAACTTTCAACAAGAAAATCAAACTTGAACAGATGGAAAGAACAGGGGCCAGAACAGTTTTTGCTCGTGGCTATAGACTTAGGAGAAGGGATTTTTTCCAGTCTAATTCTAAATTTCATGATAGTCTTAAGGATACCCTAACACTATCTTTACTTTTAATAATAAGTACCAATTTTCAGTAAACAGGCCCAAATCTATAACATAACCAAAAAGTATATATAAGCAAAAAGTAAAACCTTACATCATAAATGTCCTGACATTTCAACTCTGCAAATATAGATGGCATTAGTTTTTGGTATGACTTAATAATCATTTTCTATATATCAGTTGATAACTTTTCCATGCTCTATATAGTACAAATCTACTTCTACTTTGGACTGAAATAGTTCAAAGAAATTCAGTTTTCTCCAATCCCCAAGAACTCTGAATCAGTTTTGGATGCTGAGAGTAACTGAGTGTCTATATATTCCGATTTTATTGATTACATATAATCCTTATGTTATCCTTATGTTTGATTATTCCAAAAATGAAGCACAAATATTTTCTAGTATGTTTCTGGAAACATACTAGATGTTTCATTGTTCAACAACAACAAAAAAAGTACTTTTAGAAGGTTTGGTTTCCTTGGATCTACAACATTTCCTTAGACCCCCAGTGAAGAGCCTGGGTTAGGAGACTGGACGTTCACTCTCATAGCTGTGCTTATCCGTGCATTTTGCAGTTCACCTATCAAATCCCACATAACAATTCTAGCCTAACCTTTTAGTCAGGTTTTCATTGCTGTGACCAAAATACTGGACAAGAACAACTTAGAGGACGGAACATTTATTTTGGTTCACAGTCTCAAAGGTTCAGTGCACAACTAACTCTGGTCCTAAAGTGAGGTAGAGCATCATAGCATAAGAATGTGGCAAAGGAAAGAAGTTCAGAATAAGGCAAGCAGGAAGCAGAGAATGCACCTCTCACCAAGTACAAAATATGAACCCCAAAGGCATACCTCCAGTGACCTATTTCCTTCATCCATACCCTACTTGCCTTCGGTTATTGCCCAGTTAGTCCACATCAGTGTATTAATCCACTGATTAAGTTGTACCTCATAATTGAATCATTTCATATCTTAACATTTTTGCATTGTCTCTACATGAACTTTTGGAGGACACCTCACATCTTAATCATAACAGCGAAGTAGGGAATCCATTTCTGATGTTCCTCTAAAGGTCCTGTGAGTGTTAGTCCTAAGCTAAGAGAGTTTAGAATCATCATAATTGGACCCACACATAATTTGATGTGAGAAAAAAATGTTTTGATTTTCCAAGAGTAAAACAAAACAAACAAAAAACACCAAAAAGGAAAAGAAAAAATAAATGAAAATACAACAGAGAAATTCACTCTTTTCTTTTTGTCCAAAATATTCTGCTTATCAAAGCTCATGAGATCTTATCTGTGGATAAGAGATTCCCAACTAATCTTCTTGCCTCTTATCCAACTGACAGATTGATTTTAAGATATCAGATTGAACCATATGAAAATGCAATTCCTTTATGTAAGATAAGGTCAAATATTGACAATTTCATAAGGTTCAATTTGATGTTCATTTTATACATTTCTTCCTTATACAAAATTCTCTAATGTCTCTGTAATGCCTTGTAGATTAAAACAAAAATTCAAATGGGGAAACCCACAAATTCCTCTTACCTAGCAGGTTCTATACATCTGCCTCTTACCTAGTGAAGACCTCCAGTATAGCACCCTATCTCAGTGCTGAAATTTCTTCTCTGATGTGTTTGTTTTCTTTATTCTTTTCTATTCTCTTATAATTCTCCATCCCTTCTATTTACTCTACAAATTCTAAGCTTTCTTTAAGTGTTGCACACAACCCTTATAGAGCATGAAGTTTTCCTGAAGAAAATTTTTACTGCCTAAAACTTTCCTCTCTGGACTATGCCTTGAAATGATTGATTGACTTGATAATACCACATATTATTAGCTCATATTTGAGCCAATAAAATTGCAACATGATTAACTCAATAATACCACATGCACAGATATGTATTAACTTAGAAAAATATTACTAATTCAGTTTTGGTTGACTTTGGTATACCTGACTAAACCTGAAGCACTTCCAAAGTAAAAATATTTCATCTTTTCATCTTTCAATATTGGCACTCTCCACCCCCAGTATGTGGAATACATTTGAGGCACCAAAGCATACCTCATTAGTTAAATCAACCCTTCCCCAATAGTTTATTTCTCTGTAGTAACCACAAAATGCCTATCTAGACACTGTGAACAGCCTTTAAATAGCAACTTTCCTTCCAACTCTCTGGGACTGCAATTTGTGAATACATATTGCTCAAGTAAGTACTGGTTATGGGTCATAAAAGAAAGAAAAATAACACAACAGCAATCAGTCAGACTCTCCTTCCCAAACCTGCCTCCAGTGCTGATTGTTCCAAATCATTACTTACCCAATCAGTCTGTTGTTAGTAAAGTGGTTGGCTAAAGACACCCCCCAGGCACACAGGAAATCACTACTATTGGAGGTGAGGAAGCATCATTCTAACAAAAATAGCTCAAAGTCATAGAGTGCTTATTATATGCAGGTGCTATTTTAAGTTCCTCAGAAGCCTCATCTCATTTAATCTTCACAAACTCCTATGGTATCTTTCACAGTTGGGGAAATGGTTGTAGAGAGTAGCTATGCAACCTGCCCAAGCTTGGTTACTAGAAAGTGGTAGAATCAGAAACACATGTTAGAACTTCCTTCTGGAGCATCGTTTCTACAGACTGGACAGTCTTAATGTATCATTGAGACCTAATCCAAGGCAAATGGTGGGCCCGTGACTCCACAGAGACTTGATGGCTGCTCTGGATCGGAAACATAGCCGATTCCTTTGAGTTCACTCTATTCCAGTGCTCTTCCAACTAAATACCACTGAACTTTGTAAACAGATGAGGAGAATAACAAGAAAAAGAATTCTGAGTTGGCTTCATGAATAAAACTGTTCATTATTATAAAACCTCCACTCAAGTGATCACTTTCTTTAAATGATAAAAAAAAAAAAAAAAAAATCTTGACCTGATACCAGGAAAAATAGAAAACATATGGGATATATGAGAATTTATTTTGTACCTGGTCCTGCATTTTTTGTAACCATCTCAGGTTATAAGAATGCACTATTTATAGGTAATTTTTCCCATTGGTTATATGTTTCCATTGGACTTTCAAGAAGTATAGAAAATAGTCCACAATTGGAATTTTTCCATGTGTAAAAGGAAATTTGCCTATAAATGATTCTAATGCAGTTCATGACTCCATAGAACTGGGAAAAGTAGATGACTTTTAAGTACACAGTAGAGAACAGATACCAACTTTTGTAGTTCTGTCAATATCTTATTGAGATTTATACAAATACCCAATCTTTAAAACTATCCGGAAAGTCATCATAAAACTGATCTTGGCTACTGTTTTACCTGCAAGAGATTTTCATTTGGACTCTGTTTTAAAAACACTCATCCTAGAGCTGGATGTGGTAGTACACACCTGTAATACCAGTGACTTGGTAGGCTAAAGCAGAAGAATTGCAAATTGGAGACCAGACTCAGCAAATTAGCTAAACCCTCAGCAACTTAGTGACACCCTGTCTCAAAATAAACTATAAAAAGGACTGTGGATATAGTTCAGTGGTAAAGTGCCCCTGGGTTAAATCTTCAGTAAAAACAAAACAACAACAACAAAAAACCACTCTTCCTAGACCTCAGGAATTGACTTCCTGTTTTGCTTCTAAGACAAGATGAGCCTCCTGCACCATCTTCCTGTGCCCATGCTACACTGTGCTCTACTCAGCATTGTCTTGGCACTGAGCTATTTGCACTTGTGCCATTGTTCTGTTCCATTCTCTGACTTGTTCTTTGAATCTGCTCCTTCGTTTAATGTTCTTTTCTTATTTTCTTCTGTCCCCTCCCTGAATTTAAACCCTTAGCAAAAAGGAATCACAGAAATGTAAGCACAGAGTAACCAAGCGCTTTCAGATGTGGTTGTTTTCTGAACATTATGTTCTGCTCCTAATTTTTTACAATGGATTCTCTGGAGAACCAGTTAATGTACTTACTTTTCTCCCTCTATAAAATGGAGGTCACAGTGCTGCCCTTTGTCTTAAGAAATGATATGTTGCACCCTGGAAAATCAACCCCAGGCTCATGAAGAGCTGCCTCCCTTATGCTTGGTGACTGAACTGAGCCAGTACTCAGTGAGCTGAAGCAAAAGTGCAAGGTAATGAAGCCATGCCTGCCTGTGATGACCAATGCTCTAATGAGATTTCCGACAATGAACACACATTCTGCATTTTGTTTTATTTCATTTTAATTGAAAGCTTAGGAAATGCTTCATGCTTCATAAACGTTCTGTTATTTTCAGATCAATCTACTATACTGGAAAACTTAATAAACAAATAGATAATGGTCCTGCTGAGTTGTGCAGCATTTCTTATTCACATCTCCCCGGCTTTATACCCTGCCCACAGATCCTTCTCTCTTGATTTTTTTTCTGTTAATATTGTTTAGGGTTTTTTTTTTTTAAAGACATTAATTTTCAGAGAGCTATGCTCTGTTGCAGAAAGGGTGGTAAAGACCAGAGCAAACCCTTTATGAATTAGTTTGCATTTGACTGGTTTTCGAATTATATGTAATGCTTCATGATTAACTCTTTTTCAAAGTAAATAATAATCAGAATAGGATTGTTTCCTCTGTCTGAAACATGTTTTAAAAAAGTAAATAAGTATTCTTGAAATTGTCTCCCTCTAGTCATACATACATGGGACGTGTCACTCTGGTGTATTATATTCAGTTCCTACTGGACCTGTGTAAATAGTATATGACCTGTGACAAATTGCTAAATCTCAGGATTCTTTTCCTTGCTCCCTCTGCATATCCCACTTTACAAATCTTGAACATTAATACTGAATGGAAATAGATTAACACATAAAAACTGGTTGCCAGTGATCAGTGACTTTAGGGCAGGAGATCTCAAAAAGATCTCTTATTTTTCCAATTGGAATTAGTGGAAAATGTCAGTCACTTCCTCAAAGTTCCCAGAAGGGAAATTATTGGGCAAAAAGTAGAAGAAAATAATTATTACTTGAGTATAGGGACTATATTTAGTAATTATTAAATGTAATGAATGTAGAACAATGTCTGACCTTCAGTAATCACTCGAAATATAATGATGATGATGAAGGTGTGTTTCAGGCAGGCAAGAGATGGTATGTGGCAGTTATTTGTTAAATAATAATTATTATTTTTTAAATGAACAAATGAACGGTTTCATTCCTATACATCTCTAAGAAGTGGTAGGCAGTTTTCAGTGTTGTCCCCTGTTCCATTTTATAGTCTCTCTTGAGCCCCACTAATATAATGCTCACCTGAAACACATGCTAAGACCTTAGATGTTTCTAGGGACTCAGCATGAAGAGATAGTTGCTCCTGTAACCCTCTGCAAATGTAAGGGTCCTGACTCTTTTTCGTGATAATCTGGAATAGGTACCAGAGTCCTAACAGTTCCTTGTCTTACATCTACACTTCTTTAAATGACCAACATTTGTCATGTTCAGCATGGCATGTGGAAGAAAAATTTTAAGGGGAAAAAAAAGGAGAAACAAATGGGAAAAGAAAAGAGCAACAGAGAATGCTCATCATTTCTTTTGTTGGGTAGGAACTGAAATAATCTCTGTGCACCTGGTATTTAGTTTTTTCTTGTCTAAACCAGGATTTGAGAACTGAGGTCACAGATTTTTTTTGGTAGAATACATAGCATGATGTCTACACTGATAGGTGAGAAAATACAGGTCAGAGGATTCTAAATACATAGGTGAAATTTGAACAAGCAAAAGTAGAAGTAATTAGAACCAATACAAAGCAACATGACAAAGCAGAGGACTTTGGTCTTCCTTGAAAGGTATCAGTGAATGATGGCAGCTCTAATTCCCCATTGTACTATGGACAGTAAGCTACAATGACAGCTCAGCTTGGGAGATGCTATGAACCAACAGAAGGCTGTGACCATGGGTATCCTCAGTCCCTTCAATACTATCACTCACTTTACTAACTAGTCCTCTCTTTAGGCTTGCATGGCAGTTGCTGAAGAAACAAGATTATTCCCTTGTTTCCTAGGGTGATTAGGGCTCTTATGAAGAAAGGTCAGAGTGAAGGAAGTATTGCTTGAACTAGGAAACAAACTCAGAATTAAGCAATCCCATATTTTGTGACTTCCATGTGTTGCCTGTTTCTGTATGAAAAGATATGGAGTTCAATTATATGAAGATGAATTCATTACTTGCTTCTGCTATACCATGCTGTCTCTTCTCATTTTCTTCATATATAGACATAAATAAGTAGAAAAGAGATAAACAAGAGGAATGGTTGAGATTGTGCCCTTATTCTTATATGTGCTTCATAAATATGCTTTTTATCCATAATAAAGCTATTAGCCCATATGAGATGTATATGGATGCAACGTGCCAGATATCACTGTTTTTGTTTAATATCTAAAACAACTGTAGCATCTAAATAAAAAGGAAAAGGAAATTCTTGCAAGAACTATGAGTGAATGTCCCCACCTTCTTCAAACAATACTCCCCAAGTAGAACCAAAGAGAATGAGTAGGGGAAGGATGGTGAAAGTAGAGGAATTTTCAGGTCAGGAAACCTGTACATGTGCTTGACCTTCAGGTAGGAGAACACACACATTGATATTAAAGGAGTGCATGAGGTAGGCTGGAATCTTTAAGATTCTCTAATCCTTGAGAAGATATGATTGTTAGACATAGGTGCTGTATCAGGGTCCAACATCACAGTAACGGAATGGAAAAGAAATGAATGAGAGGGTTGAATGAGACTCTGCCTTTAGTTGTATTTCTGCCCTAATTAATCACAAAAGTGCTTTCAACCATGTATCAGGAGTCATGGTATGGGCCTCATCAGGGAAAGATGCTTTGCAATTTCTCACAAAAGCCAAGTAAAGAAGTTGGCTGTGAGGAACTTATAGTAAATCTCTTCATTAATGAAAATCTGTTTTTAAGGCGATTTGCTTTGGTTCACAGCTTATTTTCAAGATCAGGATTAATATTAATTGTAAATTTATGGAAAATGGAAATACTTAAGAGGCAGCAGGTTCTCTGTACATAGCTGTGTATGTCCTCTGGGGATACATGACTTGGAAGAAGGTGGCTTGCACGGCAGGTTACATAACTGTATGATTATGGGCTGTGCATGCATTCTTGATGTCCAGAACAGCTGCATGCTTGTAAAGGTTTGCATCTTCAAGTTGAGATGGAGTCCCCTGGGCATCGTAAAGATTTGCATAGGGAGTTCAATATGGCTCACATCTTCATGTACTCTGGTAGTCATAACAACTATATTAATAGTAAATACTTATAAGACAATTAATGCGAGACCCGGTTTTACTTATTTAATCCTCACAATAAGTCTTTGTGTTAGAGCTCTTTGTTATCCATAGTTTTGTAAAAGAAATGTCATCTACTGAAAGGTCAAGAATTTTTTCAAAGACTATATAGTTAGTAGGTGATATATACACATCTTGAAGCCAGACAGGGTAGTTCCAGCATCTATTTGATCAAGCATAGGGCCAGTTTGTCTATGCACATACACTAGAACCGGAATTATATGGAAGATAGATGAGTAGTGAATTATATATAAATTACATACATTTGTAAAAACACCTAACCAATACAGCATGCTATGAAAACTACATAATACATACCATACTTCATGAATTCTAAGGCACATATTTTATTCATAAATTACTATTTCCTGAAATGGAATTCCATCTAAGAGTAGATAAGAGAGTATACTATTGCAATTTAATTGGCATATGTTTCCTTTGTTCAGGACTCATTAAATAATGGTGTGTCTTATAACCAGTGGCATCTTACTGTTGGTGAAATATGGAAAATGGCTTTTAATACCTAAGCACAATAAATGAAGGGATGATATATGAATGCAGATAAAAGAATGTTGATAGGTATGTATATGTATGTTTTCTGACTGAAGGTTGACACTCTAAAGAAAACACAGGAGGCACATTTACTCAAGGACAGGGGTTCATTAAATATAGTAAATTATATTGTGTGCATGTATGAATATGTCCAGTGAACTCCACAACTACATATAATTATAATCTGATAAAAACATAATAGAAAGATATGAAAAGAAAAAATATGGTCCACTAATGGAGTAACAAATATGAACTAAAATCTTTAAGAAAACTGGAGTACAAAAGGAATAAAAACATCAATTAACCAGGTACAGTGGTGCATGCCTGTAATCCCAGTGACTTGGGAGGCTGAAGCAGGAAGATTGAGAGTCCAAAGCCAGTCTCAGCAAAAATGAGGTGCTGAGCAACTCAGTGAGACCCTGTTTCTAAATAAAATACAAAGTAGGGCTGGGGATGTGGCTCAGTGGTCAAGTACTCCTGAGTTCAATCCCTGGAACCACCCATCCCCGCCAAAAAAAACAAAAGCATCAATTAACCTAGCCTGTGTGAAGAACAGAGGATTGCAGGTTGATATATGAGCAGTGGATGGGTGAGTATTTCATGAAACAGAATAATGAAAGAGTGGAAGAGTTTAGGAGTCAGAGTCAAGTTCACCCTGATCAGAATTCTAGCGCAGCCCTTGTTACACACCAGCACACAAATTGCCATCCCACCTGTGAGCCTCATCTTGGAGAAAAAGTGCATCCTATGTCCTTTGAATTAGCCAAATGCACCAGACTTCAGACAGAAAACAAACATGTGCATACCCATCAGTACTCGTTCCATTCATATGCACATGTTTCCTAGACTCTCATAGCCTCAGTTTCATAATTTGAGCAAAAGGGAGAAGACCATTGGTGAAGTGGTTTTCTAAAAATATAATGAGAAAATGTGCATAGTTCCTTGCAAATATTAAGTACCCATTAAAATATGATGTTTATTACTTCTTTAGCTGAAGTGAGGCTCAGTCAGAAGCTTATATTCGGTACCATGTGCTTCCTCATTCAGTGATCACTTAATAACATCTGATATTTACTACATTGTGTTAGTGGTAGCATTCCTGAAGCATCCTGGGAACATTTCCATTTGCCACCCTGCAGAGCATTTCCATGGGCAATGACATGATTGGACAAGGTAGTGCTAGCTATCTTTCTGGGCATTTAATTCTAAATGCTCCAGTTCATCATTTATATAAATCAGAATGAATAAAATCTTGCACAATAATTAAAATATATCTACATGTTCTATTACTACTTTCATATCATCTATTATCACCTATAAGTTCAATAAGTTCTATATAAAAACCATATTCATTTATGACTGTAGTTCAGGCCAATTATATAATAATGCCTGCTTTGGGGGACAAATCCTAAAACAGGAGCCTATCTAAAACTTTCATAACTTTTGTCTCCAATGGGCTTGGGATAGAATTACACACTGTTGCTGATCCAGCCCTGCTACTGGAGTGGGAGAGGTAGGCTGTGGAACTGAAGCATTTTTCTACTTTTAAGGATGAGTTTCTATTTTAATCAGGAGCACATTACCAGACTCTTTTTTAAGATTTTGGTTTAAAGTTAAATCACATTTTTAACTTTAAATCACATTTGATCACCAAGAAATCAGTGCTAGGGATGATCCAGCTATGTGTTTGGTGACTAACTTTTTTCTCTTTCCCGTCTTCTAAATTATCATCAACTGCCGGAGATAGATGATGAGAAGGTGAAATGGGGAAGGAAACTAAGACATGAACTTATGAGACTTTCTTCTAGCTTCTGATGTCTGCTTCATCAGAAAAAGAAAAAGGGGCTCATCACATTCAGAAAAGAAAATGAACTAAAAACCATAACACTCTCTTTTAAAGGACTTAAGTTGGAAGAAAGAAGCAATGTCTGTTTCATTTATTCTCATTGATCTTTAAACATAAACAAGATAGAGATACAATGTCCAGGTTTCATCTCCACAGTTTCTCTGGCAGATGCTTGTAAGACTAGATAACCACTGTCATGGTTATATGAAACTGATAGTGTCTTTGTTACAGTTGAAAATCAAGCAATAAACACTTTACCTGCTATACAAAGGGTATGAAAAAATACATATTTAATGACTAAATAGTTTTTTGATTTGGATCAAATGTTGTGCCCTATTATACATGAAGTTTATTCTGAATCTACTGTTCTATATTAGATCTAAATCTGAACTATATGTATATATGATCTAGATTAGTTTTAAAACCTTTTATCTTTTACAATTTTTTTTTTTATCTCCTGGGAAAATAAATGGTATTAGAGAAAGAGATTATTATTTGAAACTATATACCTGGTTTCAAATCTCAAATACACCTTGCTTTGTATTGCATACCTTTGGACAGGTAATTAAGTTGACCTAGCTTTAGAACCTCGGTTTATAAGGTAGAAATGATAATACCTGTTTTGCAGGGCTTTTCTAAAGATTAAATAAATTTATAATACAGCATGTAGGAGGAACTCCACAAATACTGCTTCCTGTATTTTCTCTAGATTAATCAGAAAATTTCAGGTTATCTGCCTTCTGCTTAATTATAATCTAGGCACAGTGAGTTAGTAAAGAATCATTTTATTCTATTTTCTTATTTTTACAGACTGAATTTTGATTCATTGTACACAAATAGGGTACAATTTTTCATTTCTATGGTTGTACATGATATAGATTCATACCATTCATGAAATCACACATGTACATAGGGTAATGATGTCTGTCTCATTCTACCATCTTTCATAACCTTGCCCTCTCCCCGCCCATTTCCCTCTACATAATCCAAAGTTCCTCCATTCTTCTCTTATCCCACACCTCCCCATCCCAATTATGTATCATCATCCACTTATCAAAAAAAAAATTTGACCTTTGGTTTTCTGGGATTGGCTTATTTCACTTAGCATGATATTCTCCAGTTCCATCCATTTATCTGCAAATGCCATAATTTTATTCTTTTTTATGGCTGAATAATATTCCATTGTGTATATATGCCACAATTTCTTTATCCTTTCATGTGTTGAAGGGCATCTAGGTTGATTCCACAATCTAGATATTGTGAATTGAGGTGCTATAAACATTGATGTGGCCGAGTTACTTTTAAGTCCTTTGGGTATAAACTGAGGAGTGAGATAACTGAGCCAAAAGGTGGGTCCATTCTAAGTTTTCTGAGGAATCTCCATACTGCTTTCCAAAGTGGCTGCATCAATTTGTAACTCCACCAGCAATGTACAAGTGTGCCTTTTTCCCCACATCCACACCAACACCTATTATTGCTTGTGTTCTTGATAATAGCCATTCTAATAGGAGTAAGATGAAATCTTAGGGTTGTTTTAATTTGCATTTCTCTAATTACTAGATTGAACATGTTTTCATGTAATTTGTTAATCACCTGTATGTCTTCTTCTGCAAATGTCTGTCCAGTTCCTTGGCCCATTTATTGATTGGGTTCTTTGTATTTTGGGTGTAAGGTTTCTTAAGTTCTTTATAAATTTTGGAGATTAGTGCTGTATCTGAAGTCTGTGTGGAATTTTAAAAGAAGAAAATAAAAAAATCACATTATTGTTTAATTATCCCTGCTGTATGATACTTTGTAGTGGTTTCTAAATCCTGTGTTGTAGGTACAATTTATGAAAAGCATCTTGGCAGTAAGGTATAATTGCTGAGTGATGCTGTTCATTATCCCAGCACTTTGACAAAAATTATTGCCTGTTGTTCTAAGTAAAAAAAAAATTAGGCATACCACCAATCAACAGGGAGGCCTTCTAATAATACCCAAGTCAATTGGTGTATAAATCACCCTTCTTTTAAAAACTGATCCTGTTTTTTTTCTTTTTTTTAAATCTTTTGTTGAGAATTATAGAGGTCAAAAAAGTATTTTTTTCTTTGCTAAAAAGTAAGTATTTTAGTAAATCCTTTCAATGATAAAGAAATTCTCATAATAAATAGGAGGTTAGAGAATTTTTGTGTAACCAAGTCCAACATTTCTTACTGCAGAGAATATCAGGGAATAAATCTGCAACTACTGTTTTCAGAAGAAATAGATGTGAACAGGGGAATTACTAAACAGGAAGAAATAAAATCCAAAATCCTCTACTCCTGTACTTGGGAACCCTGGAGAAAATGTGCTTTTGGTGCTCAAAAGACAACAGGTATTTCCAAAGATAGCCAATGAAATAAATACAATAGTCCAGTTTTTAAGGAGTGAATTTTTATACCTGCGTTACATCCATTTAAATGAGTTTCATCAAGAAATTACCTGGGTGTTGGCCCTCGAGTCAGGCCTTCTGATTCCAGATCCACAGCCATTGGCTCTGTATTCCAGACCCCATGTATTTACTTGTATGATCAGATCACATTTTTAAAGAGAAAATTAAAGAGGCCTTTGCTCATTTATTCAGCAGGTCTTTCAATGAACATTTAAGCATCACTCACTCTGTACTCTGTTAATGTTGAACAGCTTATGGAAATCTCTTCTAGAGGATCTCTTAATGAATACCAGGTCCATTATTGATCATTATTGATCACTAACTGGCAAGGTCATTGACTTAAAAAGATACAGAAGAATTCAGAAATACAAAATTTTTTTAGAAAGTGATGGACAACAAGCAAAATTAAAGTGGAAAAAATTTGCTTTTATTGCCTTTTTATTCCATAAAATCTTGATATATATTAAATCTTTGTATTTGTCATATTATTAAAAAGTTCATTCATGTGTATGACTTACATAATACATATATATTCACATACTTTTATAATATATGCATGCATATAAAAAATATACATTAATATGTATGCATAAGTACATCATTTAATGACACAAATATATACATACACATATGTGCATTTCTGAGTATGTGTCTCTACTATATACTGAAAAATTTTATTTGGCCTCAAAACTGAATTTAAACTTTCAAGATATCACTAATCCACTGATAGGGTCTATGCAAATATAAGTTATCAAATCTCTGGGAAGGACAAACACCAGGCCTGACAGAAGGAGAAACCAGATTAGTACCATCTATTTCAAAGCCTCTGGGTTCAGTGTTGCTGTTAGGGTTCATCTTCCACAGGCTTTTTCTCAACCTTGACTACTCTGTCCTAAGGGCTAAGATTTTACTTGACAGAAGGGCCACTATTTATTAGAAGGTTTAAAAACAAGGGTTATTATGGGGTATGCTAAGAAATCAAATTCCATGCAAGTGTCAGAAATGTCATTATCCCAAACTAACAAGCATTCCCCTGACTTGTGTATATAAATATTCATACTGCATTCAATGCCTAAGGCCAGTTTTATTCCAGGAATCCTTCAAATCTCTTCTATACCTTTCTATTCTATTCTGACATGGAATTTTTCACCAATATTTCCTTAATTGTTGCATGGGTCCCCCAAGATGCTATTTTTGTTCTGTACACTACAACAAGCCTGTTCTTGTCTTAAATGTTTAAAGTAATTAAATGCCTCCTAAATCCAGTACGGGCAGTCTCAGGCCACCAGTGTAGTGGTCCTCTCCTTCCACAATAATCTGGGGAAGGTAATTTGTTCCAGTTTTAGCTCACCTGTACCTTTCCTCTATTAACCATACAGGTTTTCTGTCTGCCCAACATATTACTTTTTGTCTATATAGCACCAGAAAAAATCACAATTAGAGCTGCATATTTTGTCTTTTACACTCGTCACCATCCCTTTGAAATTTTATTTCTACATTCTCTTTCTAATTCCAAATATCAAATATGGATGCTTCATGATCTTGGACCTTTTCCTCTAGAAAAGGGTGAGGGAAACCTCATGAGTTTACCTCATCCAACACATTTTTGCTGTCTCCAGATAACATCCTGCACCATCCCTTGCCCTCTCTCCCATCTATGGATTGCAACATTGTCCATTTATTTTTTTAGTTATTAACTGTTTATCTAAAGAGGGACAATCCAGGAAGAGAGACTCGTGAGCAGAAAGTACCTGGTCTCTGTCCTCAAGCAGAGTTGAGTTGAGGAGCAGAGATTTCTAAGTGAATTTACAGAGGTAGTGTAACAGGTGATGGTAGGATGAAATAAGGTTCTGTAAGGTGTTAGAGCAGAGGCTCTTACTGTAGGTACAAAACGCAACAGTCAAGTGAAGGAAAAACTTGCAGTAGGGGAGAGAAAGAGTGATTCAGAAAGAATGCAACTCCAGAAAGGGGAGAAGATGTGGTATCTGAAGGACAAATGGATGTGAAGGACCTCCAAAAAGGAGACCCCGACTCTATCCCTCGGACCGACGGCAACCCCAATCAACCACAGGAGGCGTCACTTGATGCAAACCGCAAGAGGTGTTTATTCCAGCGCGCTGGGACCCGACTCGTGACTCACGCAGAAGTGCAAGGGTCGAGTCCCTAGCAGAAAATCTTACAAGCTTATAAAGGCAGAAAACCACACATCGGGAGGGGTCGCACATGAAAGGGAGAAAAGGGAAAAGAAAAGAAAAAATGGGGGAACAAAGCTGCCGGGAAATTCCAAAGGGGGTCTAAGTTGTCTGATAACATACAACATGTTTTACAATGTTTTACAACAGGGCGTAAGATTCTGGTCAATAGTTTCTGGTAATCCTACTGTTTGAGCACTATTTAGTCATCTAGCCCAATTTATTCTTTTACCCTCTGTTTGGGGCTATTTCCTGGAACAGCTTTTAGGGGCTTTTGCTCCCATCACTGGGAGGGTGACATCAGAGAGTTAAGACAATGGGCAGGAGACCTTAGGGAGTTAAGATAAAAAAATGTTCATTCTTTAGAACAGCTTACAGCTTAGAAATGTTCACTCTTTAAAACAGCTTAAAAAAATGTTCATTCTTTCAGATGTTCATTAACTTAGGGCTTAGTTAGTGATAAGGATGGTGGAAAGATGGCAGGCAGCAGCCAGATCCAGCAAAACCTTGTATAACTTTAAGGGTTTGCACATTGTGTAGCAAAATAAGCGACTGAAAGATTTTAGAGAGTGAAATAATGCTTTGTAGTTTTTACCCTGGCAAATGCAGCAAGAAGAGAACAAATGCAGCAAGCAGGAGAGGGGGCACAGGACTCACACTTTCTTCCTCATTCCTAAGTATATTGGCTTTGACCCTTAAGTCCTTGCAGTATCTTCATTGTAATTTGTAGTAGTTATTTGCATTTTCTAGTTATAAATAGATCAAAAATAGAGAAAGAGGTTTGTTTTCCCTAAATAACAAAACTTTCTTGCTTCTGCACTCCTCTAAACCCTGGTTACTCAAAATGTGGTCCCTGGACCAGAATAATGGTCCAGAATAATGGACCAGATGTTGATCTCCCGGCAGACGTTTGAATTTGTGAAGAACTAAAAACTATTCTTACCCCAGACTTACTGAATCCAAATCTGTTTTTTAACAAGTGTCCTAGTTTATATGCTTAGACATTAGATTTGAGAACACTGTTCTAGAAAACTACTGTATATTACTTCAACCTTTAATTCTGTCTATATCTCCTAGAGATTAATACACGTTTACAGTGAGATTAAATTATTAACACATGTATAAATATTAGAATACCTTTCAACTTGGTAGCTTCAAGTACAATAAATAATGCCCCAAATTTATATTTTCATAGCAGTCCTGACATTGAGGTGGATGTATTACAAATTTTGTGAATTGTGGAGGTGGAGACATTAATAAATGAAGAGTTTCCCACAGTGTATCCCTATATTGTGTGCTCATGACACTCAACATTTCAACTGAGAGTCAAGTCAACCCTTGCTGTGGAAGTCTGGCAATACCAAAGTTTTAGCCTGTGAGCAGTTGCTTCCAATACACATGTTGACCATTCTTTAATCATGCTCTTATAAATTGTTTTCTTAGGCCACTATTTCACTTCTAAATATTCATCTCAAATTATTCACTTTGCAATGCCCACAAAGCTCATCAATTTCTTTTCCAAATTTTGCTTAGTGATCATTTATAAGAATAATTCAAATGATAAATGAACAAGTGACTATCAATAGTTTGCTTTTAAAAAGGAAGTTTAGGGCACTGTATATCTACATTTTAGCCTGGTCCAAAGAGAATGGGTATTAGTGATGATGACCTTCAAAGTACTTAGAATTCCTAGTCACCAAAAAATATTCAAGAACATTAAGAGTCAAATATATGTGGTAGTGGAAGGAAATCTGTTCTCTGATCTTGGCCACCTTTTTTAATTGGTGTGGCTATGTCCATGTTTCCTGTCTGGACCTAAACATCCTTATCTACAACGTAGACGCAGCAGACCAGCCAATCTCTGCATATATTAAGATTCCACACACATTTCATTTATCTGAAAATTGGTAATCCATATGTGTGCATAATGATGGAAGCACTTGGGAAAGCATAATGTCCAATTAACCAGCACACTGCCATTTCCAGGAGTCCTGAATTAGTGTCAGTGTACACTCCTGCACGCAAGCTGCTTCTCTAAATCACACTACTCTAAGTGGCAATTTTTGCCAAGTCTAACCGGCACTTGCTTTGACTTGTTGCTGTTTATTTCTTTCTCAAACTAACTAAAAGATTATACCTTTTCTGAATCTTATGCCAGATGCTTTCATCCCTGACTTAAAAATCAAGACAAAGATATCTCTTGGAGTCAAAGTCTTTGAATCTATCAGCAACGTTTCCACATTAGTATCCTTACACAAACATTTGCTGATGTCTTTTCTCATTGACTGCAGTCCTGAGAATGAGGCAAACTCAGAGTGGCTCAGTCCCTGGTCCTCCTCTCCTTAGAGATGCCAAGGGGGCCTCCCTTGTCCTCAAAGGCTGTTCTTACTGCTGCCCTCCTCAGGTACGGCATGGTGGGACCTAAGAACCCCAGCATTGCCAAAGCCTCCTTTAGTCTTTCCCTCCCTGTCATTGCATTTCTTTAGTATTTCTTTTTGTTTACAACAATCCCACTTTAAATAGCACTATTTATTACTAGTATGATATAACCCAAAACAAATTTGCTTCAGACTTGAAGTTGAGTAATTGAACATACTGTTTAAGCAGGAGAAATCCATTTTGGCACCTTTCTTTGCCCATTCTGAAAAAACAGCTATGGATTTTCTTTCTAGGTACCATGGTCTTCCCCTGGCAGACTAACAACTATAGCAGTAATGACAATAGCAGTTTTGATCTGTGAAAATTGACATTATACCAAGTACATGACACAGTCACCTTATTTTATCCTCTAAATTAGCAAAAATGGATTATCTTTCCCTCATTATATAGAACAAAACTGAGACTGGAGAAACTGCGTTCATAGGGGCTTCCCAGATGGCAAGTGCCAGAGCAGGGACTTGAAATGGGTTATTCTGATTTTGCTGGTTCCTCCACCGCCACAGGTGCTGCTGCTTTTCTCCTAATGAGGGTTGCATGCTGGAGTGACAGCACTAATGGAAGTCTAGCTGGTCATCCATCCAAAAGGAGGATGTCCAGGAAGGAGAATTAGTTTTGGGTTGTATTTGATGTCCTTAATTTCCCTTTTTGGGTTTATCTCTTCATTTATTCCAAAACCCTCTGCCTGTCTGTGGGTTTAGGAGTTGAGCACTTCTTGTCACTTCAACCTTCTTCTGGAACAGTGTTTCCCAGATTTCAACTGCTTTAGAATCTCCTGGGAAACCTGGAATGAAGTTAGCCTGAAGTAAGGGGCTCAGCAATCTGCATTTGAAAGCCCCCCATGAGCATGCCTGAGGATAAACCTTTTGAAAAACACAAGAATATTCTGTTTATCTTTTCTAGTCTAAGTATACAGTAGAATAATCCTATCCCTGGAAAATAGATGTAGATGAGTACTTTTCCTCACTGAAGGGTTCCCTTAAACCAGAAGAGCATTTTGTGAGAAGTTCATGAATTCCTGTCACTAGTGAGGTCCCAGGCTTCTCCAGCCTGTGTCTTATTCTGGAATACTCGGGTCATTCTACATTACCCTGTGCTACACTTTATTTCCCCATGGTCTTTTCTGAACTTAATGGTCCCAGAAGGTCTCTCCTAGATTTTATCATATTATCCTGCCAAATTAAATAGATATTTTCTTTTTCTTAGTCCATAGATTCCTTTAAGTTAAGCAGAATAGCTCTGAATCCTTTCTTTCTCTACCACTTGTTAACTATGTTACTTGGGCAAGTTACTTACCCACTACTGATGTGTTTCCTCATCTATAAAGGGGGGAAGAGATTGTAGTGTTTATGTTCCAGAACTGATGTAAAGATTAAATAGTCAATGACCTTATGTAGTTCATTTACTTCATAGTATATATGGAAAGCTCCCCCTAAATATTGCACAGTGCATAAACTGATTGCTGTATAAGGTTGCCCTGAAACACATGATGTTATTAGAGTTTAGTACAATTTCTGGCATTACTTTGCCCAAATGGTACCTATTATCTTATGTTTATCCTCACATTTGACTATATCTGATTTGTTTTTATATATTCTCTACTTTCTAAGATTAAAATTCTACTTGCCAGTTATGTTTGACTTCTTAATCATGGGCCCCAAATTAGTTATGAGAGTGGTCCTAATCCTACCTAAGTAGTTAGTTTTCCTAAATCTACTCCTTCTTCGCATTTCAGTCTGCTCGTAACCAATGATTCACTGTTGTACAATGGTTGGTTGAGGATAAGGGTTTAGTCCTTGACCAAAAAACCATTTTTTTCCCTCTCTGTTCAATACTGCCTGGCCTGCTCAGAGGCTGGACTGACTACGTTGACCTCATTAGCATGATACTCCAAGCAGCTGAGCATTTTGCTTTCACTATTTTAATAATGTGACAATGATCATAAAGATATAGCAAGAGCAGCACTGAATCTAGAAATTTCATTATTCCCATTAGTGATGCAAATCAGGGAAAGTATGCATAAGAGAGGGTGAATTAAAGTACTTACAGGGAAATCACAGATCTGGCAAGTAGGTTTAAGAGGACTATGTGTTCTATGAGTATGTGCAGTGAATATGTGACACATGAGTGTGTGTGAGGTGTGGACATGGTGGGGAGGGAGAAAAGGAGGAAAAGAGGAAAAGGGGGAGAGAACTTTCTTTATTTATTTGGTACTAGAGATTGAACCCAGGGTTTTGTGCTTGCAAGGCAAGCACTCTACCAACTGAGCTACATCCCCAGCCCAAGAATTCTATTTTTATTAGGCAAAAGAGTAAGATGTATGGAAACAGAAACAATTACAGGTGTGAAAAGACAATGGGATAATCCACACAAATCACTTTCTTCCTTACTATATTACATTTTTATATCCTCTAAATACCACTAAATCACACAACCTGACAAGCAAGGAAGGGATGTTTTAGCTGTTTAGCATTACACTAATTTTATTTTTGAACTTTTTGAACTAAAAATTTTCATCGAAAACTGTGTGTGCATGCATCTGTGTATGTGTGTGTGTGTGTAATGCCTGCTCATATGAAGTTTCCATTCTAATGGGAAGAATTATGCAAAAAGTAATTCTACAATTGATAGAATGAGTAAATTAAATAAGAATCTTATATTAGTAAAATGTATACTGCAAATTAAAAATGTAAATGGTTAGAAAGGGGTGAGAGTGAGAGAAGATTCCAACACATAGATTATTTCAAATTTAAACAAGGGACAAACATTTTCATAATTGGGGAAATTCCTTCCACTTTGAGGAATCTCACAGGACTGGCTGTGGGATTGTGAAGAGAAAGTAATCTCCACCTTTGGACATTAAAAAGGAATTTGAGCCTGGCCTGTGGTTGGCGCATGCCTGTAATCCCACTGGCTCAGGAGACTGAGGCAGGAGGATTGTGAGTTCAAAGCCTGCCTCAGCAAGAGTGAGGTGCAAAGCAATTCAGGGAGACCCTGTCTCTAAATAAAATACAAAAAAGGATTGTATGAGGATGTGACTCAGTGACAAAATGCCCCTGAGTTTAATCCCTGGTACCAAAAAAAAAAAAAGGAATTTAAGGCTCAAAACACAAAATAATACACCCACAAATTCTCCCACTCACTCTTAACCTCCTGGGAAGTTCACCTTTCAACTTTCAATTTCAATTTCTATACCTCCTGCTGGCTATGAACCTGGTGACCTATCCCTGACCAGGTTTGGTGCAGCTAGTTCCATTAGCAGTTTACAGAGGTTAGTGAATAAAGCCCACAGCTCCACAGGTGGCTCTTCTCCAGGGATGATTCTGTTCTCCATCACATCATCCCCAAACCCTCACCATTGTAGTTGGCTTTACTGATGTGGGTTTAGGAAAACAAACAAACAAACAAACAAAAGACTGCACATTCAAAACTCCACCTCTTGGTGTCTCAGACCTCTCTCCAACAGTGACCTTCATTCCTTCTCCACTTCAGTTGCCTAGCAACACAGCCACACTTAAAGACCAGTCTCTGTCTCATCCCCCTCAGGACTCACAATCACTTTAACTTCTGCTTTCTCACTCCTATTCAATCTGTTCTGATTTTTCCCATAACCTCTACTCCCTCGACCATTTTTCCATTCTCACAGTTCACAAGCTTGCCTCTGTCTTCATTTGTCTCTCTACCCACTGTGGACCTTATCTTCAGCGACTTCAGTTTTCATATGCTTGCATTCCATGTTTTCCAGTATTCCGATCTCTGGAATCTCAGATTTTTCTCTTGCCCATTATGATTAAGAACTGCAGAGAGGTATCCAATAAAAGTGTTTAGTTTGCTTTGTTATTGGGTTTGCTAAAGTTCATATTATCCAATTTTGGAAAAATAATTTAAATTCATTTTCATATCAATACAAGTTATTAAAACATTTTGCTTCTTTAGAATATGTTTAATGAACACTTGCCAAGTCCAGGCAATTTTAGGTGCTAATGTTATATGACCAATAATGAACAATCATTTAAACTCTGTCCACACAATTGGTCTGAAAGGTCCAAGAAATTGAAGGGGGATGGAAAACGAGGAAAAGGAGGAAGAGAGAAAATCATATTAAATAAGTCCCTGAATTGAGCTATGACTGAAGATCTATTCATAGACTTTTCAGTTACATGAAGCAATAAATTTCTTTCCTGTTTAAGTGACTTGGTGTTTGGATTCTGTAATTTGCAACTGAAAGAGTCCTGAATAAAATAATATAGTTATTTGCATATATATATTATTCGCCCCTATGCAATCATAAGCCACTTGAAAGGAAAGACTATGTTATGCATTTCGTATCTTCCAGAATGCTTTGCACATTGTAAGTGTCCAATAAATATTTATTGAATGAATAAATCTATTTATAAAAGAGCTTCAATTTGGACTGATGCAGTCTTCAGACTTCTCTAGAGTGATCTGGATAATGAACAGCATCACATGGCAGAAGTCTTAAAAAAAGTTCCACATGGGCCCTCATCCACTCTTCTACTCTTCTGCCATTGTCAGAGCATCTTGTGTCCCTATTCAGACCTTACTCAGAGAATAGAGACACCAGGATGGCTGTGTCCTTACTAGCAGCACAAATCCCAGGCTCTGAATATAACCCAGCTGAGAGAGAGAGAGAGAGATATTAATGGCACTTGGCTTTTTATTCTTTCTTGATACAGTTGCAAGTTTCTCTTTTGCAGGGATAGCACTGAGACTCTCCATTTAGATTTATATTCTAGTAAATAATAACTAGAACAAGATAATGTAAAACAATTATTTTCAGTTTCTCTCACTTTTTCTGAGAGAGAGAGAGAGAGAGAGAGCACTATGAAGAATTAATCAGAAACCCAACATATGCCCAGGGCACACATTTAAAAGTAAAGATCACCCTGACCCACAGAGTTACAGTTCTCTGTTTCTACATACACCAAGACAAGTACACAAAGAGACAAATCATTTCATTTAGAAGAAGGTCTCCTGTGTATGTGTGGAGTCAGTGATGTCAAAAGGACCAAGAACTCTTCCCTGAAGCAGACAGAAGGTGGGTGGAGGCAAATGGAATGATATATTTAAGCATTTAGCAGGAAGGAGATCTTAGACAATCACAACCATGTCCTTATTAATTGCCAATTTTAGAGGGATTCTAGCATACAAGCACTGGCTCCTGTCTTATAACTTTTGAAAAAACAAGGAAATTTTGGGTAGGGGAGCAAGAAAATCATCTACTTTTCTCTGGGTGTGCCTGTGTGTTTTAATTATCCCTCTTGAGATACATCTTTGCACGGTTGTGCCTTCAATCTGTTGCTTGCAGTTTTGTTTTTGACAGCGTAGCTTATATTATCAGTAGTTACCAGTTTTGTTTTGCATTTTGGATTTTGAAGAGGTGGGGGCAATTAGGGAAGCCAGCAAAACTGTACACAATGCTCATCATTTGGAAGAAGTTAAGCTGCTCATCATTTAAAGGAATGTGAAGTACAGGAGCTTTCCCTGCATCCTGCTTTCTGTGGTTCCTGAGACCCTACTGCTAAGGGCTAGAACAAAAGTAGATTTCTAGGCTTCTATTTGAGGACCATGCTCTGGTTTTTTTTATTCACGGATTTCTCTCTCTCTCTCTCCTTTTTTTTTTTTTTTTTTTTTTTTTTTGCAAAAGTAACCAGGTTATTGCCAAGACAACTCCAACAATAGCAATAACTAAGTCAGCAGAGTAGCAGAGCATACACTAACAAGCAGTCAACCACTTACATCACAAATGTAACAGCATTTCTCTCTCTAATAGCAAATGTAAATATTCAACATTCTATATCTGCTTGTGGAGTTGGAGACCTTTTTAAGATGTTGATACACAGAAATTCCTCCAAACTTCTGCCATGTTAAGAATGCAAATCATTCTTAATTCAAAACAGGACATGTTCTTAGAAAAGCAGAAGCTTTCATTTTTGATGGATTTTCTCAGTAATATGCTTGAAACCAGAAGGAGATTTCTGTGAAACAATATACGCTATTAAATGAAAATATGTAAAAACTTACTCAAACTTGGACTGCCTCACAGTTAATCGAACAAGTGTGTGTGGAATGCAAAACAGATGAGCTTTACTTTGTTGAAAAACTGCAAAGATGCAGGTAAGATGGTAAGCTCATAGTAGTAAAAGGATATAGAGATATTTGTTCATAATACTAGGATGTTAAATACTTGCAACATGTCCTGGTTTTGTTTTGTGTTTGTTCTGATTATTAAAACATACAAGAAACATTCTAGAACAAAGCAGCCAGAAAAGAACCCTTCAGTTGGCCATGCACAGATTACCTTGGCTAATATGTTAGAGATTTTTCTAGTCTAGTCTTTTGTGTGCAGTCTTATGTTCACAAGCATATTAAACACTTTAGCACTAAACGTTGAGTCTACAGTTACACTATTCACATTCCTTCCACCTTCTTTGTAGTGTTTGATTTTCAATACTGTTCAGCTAGGATCTGAAATCAGGTCTTATTTTCTATTCCTCGTTACTCACCTCCATCTGTATGTCAAAACTGATGAAATAATGTGTGATTAATAACAGACTCACCTGTCAGGGCCACCCTCTTAGATCCCTGCCCTGCGCATGCTGGTAGTCACTAAGCCTAACCAGAGGTAGCCAAGGGGAACCTGGTGTCCAATATCTCCTATATGGGGGCAAAGAGTAGGTGGAGGAAACCTTAGTTTCCCTTAATATTTATGATAAATGGTGCCACTTCCCACAAGTTGAGACCTCAAGCCTTCCTTTTCATCTGCTTCCCTTCATTCCCTTCTGGTTTTGAGATGTTATCTTTACATACCCAAATTAGTCTACTCAGTCTACCAGCAAAGTACCATAGACCAAGTGACTTAGATAATGGAAATTTATTTTCTCACAGATTTAGAGGTAAAAATCCCTGATCGAGTTGCCCACCTATTCAGTTTCTGATGAGGGCTAATCTTGGCTTGGAGATGTCTGACTATTTGTTATGTCCTTGCGAAGTACCATAATTTGGATTCAAAGTAACCCCTGAAAGTTCCTCATGTTAAAGGCTTGGTCTCCAGAGAGACAATATTGAGAAGTGGTGAAGTCTTTGAGGCAGAGCATAGTGAGAGGTCTTCAGGTTATTGAAGATGTGCCACAAAGTAGTTTGTGGGAGCCCAACCTGTTCCTTGTTCTCCCTTTTGCTCCTTGAACTTGAAGTGATAAGTTATGTTCTGTCACATGCTCCTACTATGATGGGATGCCTTATAATAGGCCCAAAGAGAACAGGGTCAACTGATTATGAACTAGATCCTCTAAAACTTTTTTCCTTAGAAATTGATACTCTCACATATTGCTTGTAATAACACAAAGTTGCCAAAAACACATGGCCTTTGCTTAGAGCACGTACAGCAGAGAAAAGAGAACAAGCTGGAGAGAGTGAGGTTTCTGACATCTCTTCATGTAAGGACCCTAAACCTATTGTTTTAGGGCCCTACCCTTTTAACCTGATTTAGCTTTAATTACATTAGAGACCCCAACCTCAAATACAGCCATAATCGGGTTAAGATTTCAACATATGAATTTGGTAGCAAGGAAGACCCAAACTTTCCATTCAAAACATTTTCCTGTTTTTTTTTTTTTTAAATTATTGGTGCATTATACTTTTAAATATTAGTGGGATCCATTGATATATATTCATACATGCACATAGCATAATTTGGCCAATTTCCTGCCTGTTTTAAGAAGTTAGATTCAAAAGAAGTATATAAAAGCATTTAATTACTCGGAGTATGGAGTAATTTCTGTTAAGTGCTTAAGGATGTATTTGGAATGGATAAGAAGATAACATGTTTACATGCCCCTCATATGATATGAATCAAGTAATATGAAAGGTAGAATTGAAGTTTCCAAAAAATAGTTTTCAGTGTTCTACGCCTACTCTGTTAATGGTCTATGGCTGTAGATTTGATGGTGAGGTATTATTCTTCCTTTTTTTTTTTCTTTCCTTCTTTCTATCCTTCCTTCCTTTCTTTTTGAGATGGAATATTTTCCATCTCAATATTTTCCCCAGGCTGGTCTCAAACTACTCATGAGTTCAACTAATCCTCCTGCTTCAGCTTCCTAAGAAGCTGGGCCCATGACTGTATACCACCATGCCAGCTAAAATATCATTTTTGGAGTACTTGAAATGGAAATTTTGTCTTGATGAAGTTTAGGGTATCTGCTAGAGTGCTAATGGAGGAACTAATTAAAGGTAAAAGGTAATAGACACAAAGGACAATTGATAGCAATTAAGACTGCTTTTTGTCAGGAAGAATTTCCTATGCAAGATTACATGATTCATGCTAGCTGAATGGAGACTGTCAGGTAGGATCTGGGTACAGAGAGGCAAAGCATTTAGGAACACAGGGGCCATCCCCAACATCTCATGAATACCTCTCACTTCTGATTTCTTTTCCCATTTATACTTAGAGCTGGTTCTGACCACTTGGAAAATGTCAAGGAATTTAGGCTGTGTATATATTACTGGTCTGAAGAATTGTTTTAAACACAATAAAACCACTCTGAAGAGGACAGGAAAAATAGATATTTATCTTTAGAATAAGTGTTTTTCTCATAGACATAGCAGGATCTTAGTGTAAACAAGCAGATAAGCATGGGATTGTATAAACATCATCTAACATAAGGTTATTAAAGGATAAAATCAATTGTTTGACTTATCTACTATCATGATTTAAGTGGTTTCTGCTTACCAACCTCTGATTCAACTTCTCCCAGTTATCTGCTCAAATGACATGGCAAAATGCCCTGAAAAGTGTAAAGACACATGTGACAGAATCTGCAAGCCTTCCTCATCCCTAGCCGTTCTTTAGTATTATTAGAAGTCTTTTCATTGAGATGGGTGCATGACTCTTCACAGCAATATCTATTTTCCTGCTCAGGTCTCCCTGTAAGTGGTCATGGCTCTGTAACAAAGTTCTAGTTAGTAGAATATAAGGAGGAAGATCATGGGAACTTCTTGGAACCTCCTTTAAAAGGCAGCTTGGGCAGTTCCTTCGCTCTCTGTCCTTTCTTTCTAGTCTCTTCCTCTTTCAAATTGACCAGAATACAAGTGTATTGTGTGATGTACTGTATGGTGACAATACCTTGAGAATGAAAGCCATGACAGAGCAATAAGATAGGCAGACTGCACCAAGGGGGCTGGGAATCAAAGCAGCCATGGAGAGCCTCCTGGCTCTGAAAGAGAAACCAGTTCCTGTTCCCTGCCCAGTTCTTTGGAGTTGAGACAAACGCTAACTGAACCATCATGCTGCAATATAAAACCAGAGCTGTCGATCAGAGTTCTTGCTATAAGACTGGTAAAATTGAATTGAAGAGTCATTCAGTGATGGACCAAAAACAGAAGACAACTACTTACTTGAATCTAGATGCAAAAAAAAATAAGAATTTCTTCCCATTTTTGTTATCTACTTCCTGGATCAGAACTATAACAGTTCATAACAATCAGAAAATTAGTTGGTCCCTATAATTTAAATAGGAGCTGAATAGGGCATATAAGCGCCCTTCTTTTCTCCACCCACTTTATGTCTGCCCCTCTTTTTAACATCCATTATAAAACTATATTATCCAGAAAAAATATAGATGAGATATACTAGAAGACAAGCTTGATTCATTATATTATGAAATGTGTACTTGCAGCTACTGAAGAACTATACTCCATGTCTATTAAAAACCCTAAACCTTCCGGGTGCAGTGGTGCATGCCTGTAATTCCATTGGCTCTGGAGGCTGAGGTAAGAGGATCATGAGTTTAAAGCCAGCCTCAGCAAAAGCAAGGTGCTAGGCAACTCAGTGAGACCCTGTCTCTAAATAAAATACGAAATAGGGCTGGGGATGTTGCTCAAAGATCGAGTGCCCCTGAGTTTAATCAACAATAACCACCCCCTCAAAAGAAAAACCTAAACTTAAATCTGTTTGCCCTCTACCCAAGGTTGATTAAGTAAAAGTTAATCTTCACAGCGTAGAAAATAATACAAACTTGGGTAGGAACATTAATTTGAGGTAGAAGAGCAGACCTCTCATGAACATTAATGACAATTAATAGAATTAACTTTATAAATTATTTTTGTTCATCAGTGGTATATAAACACACTTGTGGGGGCTGGGAATGTTGTTCAGTTAGGTAGAGGACATGCCTAACACTAGGCAAGCCCAACAGTGCAAAAAAAAAAAAAAAAATTGTTTTATAAGAAAAAAATAACATGAGAAGGAAAGACAGTAGAATTTTTACATAAGTGTATGGAGAGCTTGTGAATTAATTGTGAAGAAACTTGCAAAACTCAAAATTAAAATCTGAGTAGAACAATTTGATATAAAATGTCAAAAAAAAGTCAAATTAATACTATGGTAGAGAAATTTGAGAGACTCACAATGTAATTGAAAAGAAGCAAGAAGGAGAAGGAGAAGGAGGAGGAGGAGGAAGGGAGAAAGAAGAAGGAGGAAGGAGGAAGGAGGAAGAAAAAAGAACAGGAGTCAGAAATTTAGAAGGAAAAATGTATGAAAAAAGAAAGAGATTTTTAAAAAGGGTGGAGAGTGCTTTGTCAACTAGGCTAATTAACTAAATATGTTCATCAGGAAAAACCTAAAAACTGAACAGAAGCAATGATTATCAACATAATTGAAATAAACTTTGTGAAGTTTAAAGTTGATATGAAGAAACAGATGAAAAGGGATTGTCATAATACAACACAACAAAAAAAGGTGTTTTCATCTGGAAGAGTACGGCAAATATCAAAATATCTTTGAATTCCAAAACAAACAAACAAATGAACAAAACCAAAAAACATAAATTTGAGGAATGGTCAATACCATGCATGCTGACTATTGACTGCCTTCTCTACTATGCTGTATAGGCCAATGGAGGATGGAACGATGTCCTCAGTATGGCTAGTGGAGAATAATATTTGAGAATATGTTTTTTTCCTCACAGCTATTTCTCTCATGAAGATTTTAAAAAAGTTTTCTCAGGCATCCTAGAAAGCATATTTGTATGTCACTTTAAAATTAACATGCACACCCAACTATTAAGGAGATAAAATCAAGAAGTCCATGACAAGGAATTTACCTATAAAATAGATTGGTAGAGATCTTCTGAAACCAAAGCTAAGTAATTATGTACATTGAGTGAAAACACTGAAGTTAAATATTCATCATTGAATGAAAAAGTACATTGTATAATAATCATAATTTAATAAAGCAGTCTAAATGTAAATTTCGAAGTTATGACAAAAAGAAAAAAATAGAATAATACAGTGGAAAAATGCTCAGGTCTTAATTTTGTCATGTAGGAATCAAAAAATATTTTAGTTATTAGCTGGATAATTAGAGAAATACAGGTTCATATAACAAAAAGTATAAAAACATATAAAGAATACTACCCACCGCCTTTGGTAAAGTGGTTCTCTCTGGGGAGCATGGAGCTGTGCTTTGGCTCTGTTGGTAGTGGTTTATTTCTTTAAGAGACAGCTCTGAAGCAAGCAGAGCAAAATGTTAACATCTGTTAAATCTGACTGCAACATTCTTGTCTGCTGTCACTTACACAGTTTTCTGTAGTTTTCCATATGTTTGTAATATTTTACATTTTAAAAGATTAGTTTTAGAAGTTGTAAAGATAACCACTAAGTAGAATTAAAACAAAATCTGTACCAATGTATCACTGAAAAGGAATAGAAAGCTACACGATGCAGGAAAGAATACCCTTGCCAAATATTGAAAAATTGAGAAGAATTCAAAGAAAAATTACTCAAAACAAAATGACAAAAGTAAGACCTTAGATCCATTATGAGAATCACCCTAAATTGTTTTCACTCTCAAACCTCTCAAATTAAATAACTGATAATCAGGATAATAGTAATAATATTAAACATGTATCATTTCTTAACATGTACCTGAACTATGCTGTATGTTAGATTCAGGGAAAGAAATTTGGGGAAATGATTAAATCTCATGGGCAGCCATCATGATTGGATTCTGATGTCCTGTCAGAAGAGACTACTGAGAAATAGCAAGTACATCTTATAAAATGTGAGCACACAGTGAGAAGGCACCATCTATGAATCAGAAAACAGGCCCTCGCTCAACCTCGCTCAATCTGTGAGTATCTTGATTTTGGAATTCTTGGCCTCTAGAATTCTGGGGAATAAAGTCTTATTTGCAAGCTACCCAGTCTGTCATATTTTGTTATAGCAGCCCTAAGATAAAATGCAAGACAAAAATTTGTGAAAAACATTTAAATAGTTTTAGGCATTTCTGGATCTAAGAGACAAAAAAGATATAAGGACATAAAAATATTTCTTCACTTAGAGTTTATATGTGATACTCCTAGGTTCTGAGAAATTTTTGAGCTCTATGAATATTATACATGTGTGTACTGAAGTTATTGATGTTCAATTATTTTTGTATAGATGTAGATACATAAAATTATAAATATATAGCATATATTATCTACTTTATAAATCATATATTACATAAATTATAAATATGTACATTATAAATTGTATATCTATAGCCTCTATAATAAGAAACTATTATTTGTTAAATTCATGGAATATTCTTTAAAGAGTTATTCAAAGTCCCAAGGGAAATACCTTGAGTTATTCTTGAGATGACTTGTTTAGTATTTGGTAATTGCACTAGGTTGCATATTGTATGATAATTGGGGCCATGATATTTTCGATTTTGGCTCCCCACTCAGAAAGATACAGGGCATGTAGATTAGGCTTAACAAATAAATTAATCAATCAATCTGCCAATAACCTTCAGAGAAACTGGTATGTTGTCAAAGGGTTAGGGCCCTAAATAACTCTAGATCCAGGCATTTTTACGGGTAAGTTCTAACAAACCAACAATGAACAGATGCTTATAAACTTGAAACTTTTACATAGTATGGACAAACAATTACAACAAATGAACGTCTCAACTTCAAAGGTATTAAACACAGAAACTAAAGCCTGAACAAAATAGCCATAAGACTCCTACATGCTTAAATCACGTGCGTACATACACACATACATATGTGTCTATAAAATAGAAATCATAGATTATCAAATATATCTGATAATGAAAGAAAACATAACAATATAATAAATTGTATTTAATTCAAGAAAAAAATTAAGTGAAGGAAATATTTAATTCAGGAATATCAATGTAGTTTAATATAAAAGAAAATACTCAAATAGTGAAACCATCAGCATATCAAATGAAAAAGAAATGCTCAATTTGATATATGCCAAAAGAGCAGTTTGACTACTCTTTAGTAGTTTCACTGAAAAGAAAAACATTTTAGTGTACTGTAGTTTCACTGAAGATAAAAACACGTTAGTGTACTAGTAAAAAAAAAAATTCTTTTACCGGATGAAGAATAAGCTCCTGAAAATATCAGCCTATTCAGCCTAATTCATATTGAACAAAGAAACACAAGAGGGATAGTCATTAAAATCAAGGCAATAACTCTATTATTTGCATGTATTAAAAGTAAGGTTTTTTTTTTTTAGGGGAAAAGATTTAATGGATATAATGTACCACTTTTAGGGAATTTTTAACGTAATGAATACTTTTAAATGATGTAGTATATATTAACAAAAGGAAGTTAAAAGTAACCTGACAATAATTATGCAATACTACTGGAAAAGAGCAAAGGACAGTGATTTTCAGTATAGCTGCCTCTTTAGACATAAACATAGAATATAAAAGATGAAGAGCATCTCTGCTTAGAAAAGCAGATTAAACATTATAGTGTGCAATCAATATAATATTTGCAGAACATCAAAAATTAGTACCTAAGTATTAACCTCCTCAAACAAAATTATGACTAGATCACACCACATTAAAAAGGGACATTGAAAGGAAACACACAAAAGATTTCTATGAATAATTTACTTTTTAATAATAGTTGAAAACTATAAGATTAGATTGTGAATAACAAGTCAAATATGAGGAAAAAAGTTTTAAAATGCTTTAAAATGTATTCTTGACATAGTATTCAACTGGAATCTACACTTACAACATCTGAAAGTAAAAAGAATAAACTATGGTATATATACACGATGGAATATTATTTGGTCACAAAGAAGAAAAATATTATGACATTTGCAGATAAATGGAAGGAACTGGACAATATCATGCTAAGTGAAATAAGCCAATCCCAAAAAAACAAAGGTAAAATGTTTTCCCTGATAAGTGGATGATGATATATAATGGAGGTGGGTGTGGGTGGGGGGTGAGAGAAGAATGGAGGAACTTTAGATTTTGTAGAGGGAAATGAGGGGGCGGGTATGAAAAATGGTGAAATGAGACAGACATCATTACCCTATGTATATGTATGATTACATGAATGGTATGAATCTATATCGTGCACAACCATAGAAACAAAAATTTGTACCCCATTTGTGTACAATGAATCAAAATGCAGTCTGTAAAAAATAAAAAAAAAAAATTAAAAAGCAAAAAAATATAAGCAAGACATGAGAACTTCACTTTTCTATATATATTTTCATCGTGTTCTTTAAACAAGTTCTTTTTTATCTAGGATCCAAGTTAGATGTTAAATATTTTCCCCTGTATTTTTTTTTTTTTTTTTTTACATTCAACTATTATTCACTAACAATTTGTAGTGGTTACTCTTTAGGACGTTTTCTTTCAATCTTTTTATTTCAATTTTGTTACACTCAAAATTTCTGAACACCTTTGGTTTATACTTTAAGTATATAGTTCTACTTTAAAATAATGTGCTTAAATTAAGGAAAGTACCCATGAAATACTGCTTAAAAGCATGCTCTTCGGAATTAGGGTACTCGCTTTGGAAAATCATCACTCCAAAAAGTATATAGCTAAATACCATTTATTAACTTAATTCAGGAGAAAAAAAATATTCTGTAGTAATCCAATACCGTTCTTTACTTCTTCCTGCAAAAAACACTCATGCCTTTAAAAGTAAGGTATTTTTGATGTTGACAGGCATGCATACAAGGAAAAGCAGAATTATTGAAACAATACAAATTTTAAAAATAAAAATAAAAGAAAATTTAAAAGAAAAATTCTATGTTAAAGCAAAATAAATATTTAATTTCATATAATGATTCTACAATAAAGCTACAGCAATGTTCCTTTAGGTTCTAAATAATGAGTCCCAAAAACAAAAGTCAATAAGGTACCAGACATAGAATGAATACACAAAATTAATAAAGATTATAAGAGGGAAAAGATCCAAATAATTGAAACAAAAGTACAAACTACTTATTTTTAAGAAATCTATGAAACATGAAAAGGAAAGGAAAGGAAAATGAATAAGGATTCAGACTGTAAATTTCCACTCACGTTATTGTGTAGGTTTAATATAATTTCAGTTAAACAAGTAATTACATTTGAGTGTGATGTATTTTAAACTTCTGAATTTTCTCTGAGAAATGTATACTAATACAACAATGAGAAATCTAGTAGAGGATTTAGGAAAAAGGTTATCTTTTATTCATTTCTTTATATTATAAGTAACCAAATACCCCACAATAGCAATGTGGTTGGATAAATTGTGGCACAGTCAGATAACAAAATACAATCAAGGTCAAGCTTAGGAAGAGCAGGACATAGAGCAGGAAAGTGCTCAATCCATTTATATCAAAGTTTATATATAGCAGTATGTAAAGATTGATTTAGAAAGATTGATTTTTATATATTTATATAATTGTATAAAAAAATAAACTGAGGAAGATAAACCACTATATTAGAGGTGTATCTAAGATTAAATAATAATATTAAATTTACCTTTTGTATATATTGGTAGTTTACTTTTTTGTTTTGTTTTTATTCAAACTATTAATTGAAAAAATTAATGATTATATTTTAATTATAACTTATTTGATACCTTTGCCATTTTTGTTCCAGAGTATAGATCCAGACTTTTACTGAAAAAATAATTTTTGAACCAAAATTAGAAATTCAAGATTTTGACGAAGGGTTTAGAGGTATTACTTGTAAGAGGGATATGCTGATCTTTCTATGAACAAAGAATAAGAACCAAAACAAAGAAATAAGAAACAAAAGCAAAGAGTAGCTCAAACAAAGGAAACGAGCAGTCAGTGGCTTATTTAAAAGCCTGAGAAATTTGGAGGCATAATTGTCTGTTTAAGAGTTTAAAATGCTGATATTATACATTAGAGCATTTTTGGAATGTTTATACCAATATGCGCCAGGCTTATAAACCGATTTAACATTGTCTCATACTCAGATTGCATGGAAAATAAGTTTTCTATCTTTATGAATATAAAATCTAGAGTGAGTAATAGACTGAGAGTTTTATGCTTATGAGCGTAAACTGTGATTGTTTACTGTGCCTTAACAATGATGAAATCACAAAAGGCTTCATAGCAAGACACAAAACCCTGGGGAAGCTATTAAGAATTCAGTATTAACAGTTCATGGAGGAAAATGGATTCCACTTACTAAAATGATT
Source organism: Sciurus vulgaris (assembly GCF_902686455.1). Lineage (NCBI taxonomy): Eukaryota > Metazoa > Chordata > Mammalia > Rodentia > Sciuridae > Sciurus > Sciurus vulgaris. Next base: position 67,630,050 of record NC_136470.1, on the reverse strand, counting down.
TTAAAATGTTTTCTGTAAAATGCAAATATCACAGTACTGTGAAGTTGGACATTTTAGATAGATTTTGAGTCTTTGTTCTTATATAGAAGTGATGTTATTTCTAGTGGAATCCAAAGATTGTGTCTAGTGATAGCAGGCATGTATTAAACTTTGTATAAATACAAAAGATAACAGATTCATAAGGTTGACAGGATCTAATCCCCCAAAGCCATTTCAGATAGCTTAGAATTGCCTGGTACCATCTTCACCCAAAAGTATGCCATAGACAGTACTTTGTTCCAAATTCTATTTGTTTGACACTTTCCCGGTATCTTATTGTGTCCAGACGCTGCGATGACCCCTGGCAAACTATAGAAATTAATATAACCTGACTGAGCCCAACTTTCACATAGTACTCCAGAATTCCCTACTTGTACTCTTGGGAAGAAAAATAAGAAAAAAAAAAAAAAAAAAAAAAAAATCAACAAGAAAGGTGGAAAGTAACAACTGATAAAAAGTGAGGCAAGTGCTTTCTTTTGGAAATAAATAATCCATGCTTACGGAAGACCACCAAATGTTGCATTGCTTCATTTGATTTTTAGTCATTTCATAACATAGTGAAGCATGGAAGGTCCTGGAACTGCTCCTGTTTTAGCTTCTGGGGACCGTTACTTCTTTGTAGACGGCTTGTCAGAGCATAACTGACATGGAAAGTTTGTTTCTGGACCAAGAGAAAAACAGTATTCACAGACAGACTAGTGACTTCTGCTGTGTTTATTACTATTTTGGTAATAGTGTTGATTGTTCATTTGAGCTAAACAGATTTCTGTAAAAATATATATCAGCTGGGCATGGTGGCACATGCCTATAAATCCCAGCAACTCAGGAGGCTGAGACCCAAGGATTGCAAGTTCAAGGCCAGCCCCAGCAATTTCATAAGGCCCTAAGCAACTTAGTGAGACTCTGTCTCAAAATAAAAAATAAAAAGAGGTGGAGATGTGGCTCAGAAGTTAAGTACTCCCTGGGTTCAATCCCTAGTGTCAAAAACAAAACAAAACAAAACAAAACAAAACTATCCAAAACCAAGACAAACAAAAATCTATCACTATTTTTGGTTTTGCATTTTTTTCTATTATTCAGAAATTCCTAGTTCTTACTAAACATAATGTTGTACCAACTGTAAAGTCACTATTGGATAAGGATTTACTTAGGATTCAGAAAAAGAAAATGAACAGGAAATGAATCAGCAATCATTTTGAACTCTGTTGAATATGTTTATTATCTATCCTTCTCTTCCTCTCTCTCTGGTATTTTTGTGTGTTAGTGCACATGGGTGTATCTGTCCAAATTCCTCTGTCTGCTCATCTTGGTCTCTTTTTGCTCTGTAGCCTGCTGTTCTCACCATAAGGAAGGTAGATGTATAGACTTCCATTGAATTCGAAATCCACTCAGGGAGCTCTGCCTTGAGTCCACTCAGGCTCTCTGGCCTCCTTCAAGGGTGAGCCAGACCTCACACAGACTTGCTGTCACCTGACATTCTGACCTTGTAGATTTCCTTGGGCCCGCATGCCTTGTTGCAGAGGTTAGTGTTCCAGATCATCACATTTCACAGACAGGGCCCAGATGTGAGCACTGATTTTCAATGGTAATATTGCAGTGCAGTTACCTCTCTGTGTCGCCCAATGTCCTGTTTTGTCTCAGGATCAGAAAAGAAAAAGTTGGGGGTTTGAAAATGGTGGTGGTATGTGTGTGTGCTGTGTGTGTGTCGGGGGGGGGACAGTAACTTTTAAACACCCACAAAAGAAAAATAAATTATGTAGAATTATGTCACATCAAGAAAAATGTGATTAAAATAAGCTGATATGAATATTCATCAATGGTTTAACAGAAGGTCTGTATCAAGAGAAGTGCTTGCAGCTCATTGCTACTGGAAATCCCTTTCAGAGAATCACATTCTAAAAAAAAAAAATTGTGATTGGGTCTGTTGGCCTAAACTATAGATGATGTGATTTTTATTTTTACTTTCTTTAATCTTGGCGTTTTGCCCAGTTTCCTGTTGAGGTTTTTCTTACTCACACCAGGACCTTATAGGCAGACTCACTGTGGATGGGAAGTGATATATTAGCGTGGTAACGTATTACCGTATGTAAAGCAATCTTTTTGTCCACAAAATGCAAATTATACTCGTTATTAATTATTCCTCCATCTCCAGTGAATAATGAGCATCCACAGCATTCTGTCCAACCATCTCATTTTCCCTATTCTGACAAATGTTTCCTTCTCCATTCCCATTGTCTACCAGCACTGTCCATTTGAACTTTCAGGGATGATAAAATGTCCTATATCTGCACTGTCCAGTATAATAGACACTAGTCACATGAGGCTTTTGAGTACTTAAAACCACTCAGGAATAGAATTTTAAAGTTACTTAAATCTAATCAATTTAAATAGCCACATATGGCTAGTGGCTTCTCTAGTGAACAGCACTGCTTAAACCCTTGACAAGGTTAGCACATAGTCCAGAGTTCAAAAGTGTTCCAGAATTCAAAACTGAAGCACCATGAATGTGTTAGTCTGCACATACACACGTGCTTTTTTTCTCTAAGAACACTTTCTTTTAACTTCTGTAATCATTCTAAATCATTCATCATCAGTTGTCATTAAATTCTTACCCTCACTAGTCAGCCATTTGCGTTGCTGAGGACTCAAGAAGATAAAATGTGACATTATTTTTAACTTCACTCCACTGTTCTTCAAATAGCTACCATACAGGTGCCGGGAAGCACAATTACACTTCACATCAAAATGATGTGTATTGAACAGGAGCAATCATTTCTGATGTGAAATTTTATGGGAATTCTCAATAAATCTTAGATAACCACACTTGCTATTCTTTAACCTACCATTACCAGTGTTTAAAATGAATTAATGGCAATAACATTGCCATTGTTGTTTATATATAAATCAATCTGTGCCTAATGAAGAGGGCTAGGATATTCTTAGATTGTAACTTCTTACAGCACTGAATCCTTCAATTCAGTGTGATCAGTGGAATAAAATTTAAACTGCCCATTTAAAAGTTGATAATAGTAACAATAATGCAATTATTATTACTTATTAAGGGTCCATTATGACCACAACTGTCTGAAATGCTCAACTCTCTGAATATTACTTAGTTTGTTCTTCATGACTGGTCTGGGATGGAAGGACAATTTTCACACTCATGTGCATAAAATGAGACACAGAAAAGTAAAGTAACCTGCACAAGATTAGTCCAGAGAGCCTGACTTCATATCAATACCTAGTCCACTTCATGCTTGGGAAAAATAGCACATCAGATAACTAAAATGTTTAGTTTTCAACAAACACTAGCATCAACAAAAATAAATTGTGATTACATGGTCAAATGAGTTGTTACTGTATTTATGGCTTAAAACAATTAGGATTTATACTTGTGACTAGAAGAGTACACTTATTAACTGAAAAATAAGAAAAAGTGACAACTGAGAATTTGCTAAAGAAACACCATAGGCGAAACAGTAGCCTTTTCGCTTCAATTACATATAGCATTCATCCAAGATTTTAAAAGGATTGAGACATAAAATCTATTTCTGGTTTTTGCTAACCTTCCTATTTCTAATACAGCACATTCTCACTCCTTAGGATACATTTTCTGGAGCTAATATTCCATTGACCTGGAAAGTCCTTCTGAGTAAATAACATGTATCCCCCTTCTCTGATTATTCTCTCTTTTTCTTTTTAATTAGATCTTCTTTCTGGTAACATTTCACGTAACCATTGAATATATTATATTACCCAGTGAAAACAGCCATATCCTGCTGCAAGGTTAGGGGATGCTTTTCTCAGTTTGGAAAATGAATGCTTTTGTCACTCTGGTTAGTCTCTTTACCCACTGCTCCTGCCCTGTGTTCAAGGTTGGTCTTTGAAAAAAAGAGCTTGTTTTTTGGAGAAGTTAGATGGTTGCAGATATAGGACCGGGAGTAATTAAGGGGGACAATCACCATGCTTTCTTTCTACCTAGAAAATCAGAGTTCAAAATGATCTCAAAGATTGTCCTGAATCTTTTGTCAGAATGATTTATTCCTGTCTAAACATCTCCCACAATGCAGGAAATTCACTACCACCTCAGGCAGGGCACTTTGGGGTTTTTGTTTGTTTCTTTGTTTTAGGGATTTTTAAAGATTTTTTTTTTCTCTTTCCACATTTTTTATTGTGGTATATTATATCTGTACATAATGATGGGATTTGTTGTTACCTATTCATACATGCACATGATATAATAATATAATTTGGCTAATATCACTCCCCAGTGCTTCTACCCTCCCTCTCTCCCTATCTCTCATTCCTTTGGGTCCCTTTCCTTTGATTTTCATGGGATTCCTGTATCTCCCTCCACCTTTCTTTTCCTTTTTGCCCTTCTAACTTTGACATATGGGAGAAAATATATGACCATTGACTCTGAGTTTGGCTTATTTCATTTAACACAATGGTCTCTACTGCACCCATTTTCCGGCAATGACATAATTCCATTTTTCTTTGTGGGTGATTAAAACTCCATTGTGAATTTGTTTTTTTTTTTTTTTTTTTTTTTTTTTGACACTTTTAATCATTGGAATGACTTTTAAAATATAAATTTCTTTCTCTAATTTTTCCAAGTTGCACCCATTCTGTTCTTTAGGATGAAAATAAGTCTAATATTTTACTTACAAGACAATTCATCAAATATTTACAAACAAATCTGAGGTAATCTCTAACTTTCCCCTTCTCTAGGCTACGTATGTCCATTTTTTAAAATCAATTGTTTCTCTTTTACAAGGAATCCATTCATGTCATTTACTTAAATGACTCGTTTAGTTATCCTTGTCTTATTTTCTGCCTAGATTCAAATATATGAGAACACCAACATTTGATCACCTAGAGTAGATTGGAAGATCTCTTGCTTTGTCCCAATTGCCATCTCCCTAATAACAAAAATGTCGGTTAACTGAATTCATTTGATTTTTAAAAGTCTTCCCAAATCTCTTATCAGTTCTATAATCATTGGAAACCTGAAAGCCACTTATGTTTCAAGAAACTAAAAATACCACCAATGGCAGTGTTTCCCTTCTTCACATTAATGCGGCTGAAGCTTAAAGACTTGGGTATCAGTCCTGTCCTTGGTGAAAAGTAGAATTTAGACCCAGACTAACCTAGTTTACTATTTACTAGACATGGAAACAAGCATGTTGCTTAAGTGCTCTGTTTCTTTCTTTTTTAAAATTTCATAGGAAAAAAGTGGAATAATAATTATATCTTCTTTATATAAGGTTGCTAAAATCAAAAGATATCATACAGAGAATATGTAGTGTTGTGCTCATCATATAGCAAGTGTTCAGTAAATTTTAGCAAAATTATTAAAATGAAAACCTAGTCAATACTCTCATAGAAGTAGCACATGATTTTGTCAGATTTTAATCATTGCAACTTTAACTATGGTGTCATTCTTTGCACAAAATGGGATACAGAGAATTTAGAAACCAAAGTTGAAGGCTGTTTTGAGTCTCCCTGAACTTACCATGATATGTTCAGGCCCAGAGAAGTTATTTCCCAAATCAGTGTAGGGATTTTCAGATCATAATATTCTCATCTCTGAGTCAGTCTCATGACCATTTAGCTTCTGCCTCAGTTACCTGCTTTTCTGGTTCCACATTTGAAGAGAGGAAGTTAATCATACAAATTGAATTCCATCTACAATAATTGGAACCCATATTTGGCAAAATCATCCCTGATTAGGATAACCTTAAAAAGTTTACCCAATATGGAATATGACCAAAACACACAAGAGTTGTGCAAGAGAGGATTAGTAAGACAATGGCTAATTTGTCTAGTATCATGATTTTCTTTTCTACTTCCTAGAAGATGATTCTGAAACTAAATTGCTTAGATGGTTTTAACAATCACCAGTGGTGGTGCCAATAAATGTTTAACATCCAGCTCTCTGGGGGAAGAGAACGAACCTCTATTTCTGGTATTTGCTGACTTCTGTGGTATAAATATTCCCATCATGGTTAATTTCAGTCTACTAATATGAAGTTATCAAATGTGAAGTCTTTGACACAAATTTGTGAAAAAATGCACAGTAGCACATTGTCATATAACATTTACAACATGAAAATACAACAGAGGTAAATACCCACAAGGCCATCGATAATACAGTAAATTAGGGATGAGCAGTTTTGAGACTTCATTAACTTGCTTTTAATATAATCTACTTAGTTATATGTCTGTATATTTTGTTTTTAATACTGGCTGTAAGAATTGCCTGAAAATTTCAAAAGTCACCCTTACAAGTTTGTTTGAGTCAGTTTCAGCACACTGCTGCTGGCAAACTGAGATCATTCAAGATTTGACCTCTTCCTGACAAACTTAGTCAGAAACTAATGCTTTTACATGGTAACCACTTAGAGAATAATGCAAGTCATTACATACTTGAGTAGGAAATGAGTAGACATCATCAGGACAGGTATTTCTGAGAAGGGGGATCTCAGGCATTCAGAAAAGCAAGAATGTTGCTGTACTTTCACTATCAATATTCTTTCTGTTCTGGACTTCCCAAAATATATTCTGATGTGCTTGGACACAAATCCAGACAAATAAGATTCTCATGGGGTAAAGTGAAATAATGTTCTTCATTGCATGTAGTGCTTTCTGAGGATCTTTCCTTGTAAACTGTAACAAAAGATTAAAATGTTGTTTCGAGAGAGCTGAGTTGAGAATTACCAGATCTCATAGATCAGCTTAATAATTCATAAAGTCTGGACTTGGAGAGAATTATTTGCATACCAGATTGATGGACTACTAGAAATAGTCAATGACTGCCCTTGGGAGACCTTGAGAAAAGTGATCGGGAAAAGTGGCACTTGGGTTTAATAAACTTCAGACTGCTCAGATACATCTCCTAACTAATGGATTGTGACATACATAGCCTGGGCTTTGGCCAGCAGTGATACCCAGTGCTGTAATTGTCTTGCATATAGAGTGACTGTTTCCAAAGAAAGTTGTTGCTATGTTGAGAGAGTAATTACAAAGCTGCCAGAAGGAAGAGCAGTCACCCCACCAAGCTCACCATGATTTATTGGGTGTATTTGTACTCTTAAACGGATCTGTCTTTTTCTTCCTAGAATGTTTTCACACCTCAATATGAATCTCTCTTCCCCTGAGCTCACCTCATTTGTGTCTGAAATATTGATCTGGATGACAAAGAATAGACTAGAACAAGTGTGTGTGCATGTGTGTGTGTGTGTGTGTGTGTGAAAGACAGGGAGAGAGACAGAGTGCATGTGTGTGTGTTCGCTATTCAATGACAGGACTCTTTCTTTCATATTGTTTTTATGATCTAAGGAGATTTGGCACAGAGACTGCCCTTTCTCCTTGAAAGTTCTGCTGATTGCTTCTGCTGCTGAGAAACAAACTCCATTGTGAGACTGAAAAAGCCCTTCAGTCTTTTCTATGGCATTTGTCCATGAAGTCTGCAATAAGAACTGATTTATGAAACCACACCAATGCAAGAAAACCATAATGTTTGTGACAAATTTCTTTACATCCTTTGCAGATCAGCAGTTTTAGGAATGCAGTCCCCATGGTATCCTAAATGCCAAATGTCTTCTGTCAGACAAATGCATCTTGCTAAAGTTGAAGAGAAGCTTTCAGTTACTGTCTCTCCTTTAGAAAAGTAATCAAAAGTTGCTTTCAGTTAACTTAAGCATTTTCTCTGTCTGAACAGACACTTTTGTTTTTCCAAACTTGTAGGCAAGGAACAGTTCAGTGTGCACTGGTGCACACCAAACCCTTGCTAGAAGCATCCATTTTGAATCTACTTCTGATTTTCCCTCCCTCTTTTCACCGAGGACAACAGTTTTGCATTTCTTGTCTTTCTTCAAAATTTCCAAGACAGTTTTCTTTTTTTTCTTTTTTCTTTTTCTTTTTCTTTTTTTTTTTTTTTTTTTTTTTTTTTTTTTTTTTTTAGTGAAATCAAGTTTCTTTGGTGGGGAAAAATGCCTATAATCTATTTGCTTAAAAGCCAAGTATATGAAATTATCAAATAAATAAGTCAAAATTATGGTTATTACTCAGGCAGTGCTAGGTTCACAATACTTCTTCTGTCAGAAAGAGCCTACTGACAAATTTTCTTGCTGCTAATCAGAACAGGAAAATAAAATGTACAGGGAAGAAAATGAAAGTGGCATGTCTGGAAGATCCTTTGTTTTCCGAGGACCAAAGGAGATGATCTTTGTTTCAGGAAAGGTTAGAGGAGTTCTGGTACCTTTGCAAAGGACTAAGTTAGGTAACCTTGTTTGTCCCCTCTGTTCTCTGCAATAATGAATATGCAATTAGGATTTGATTTTGAAATTAGTTTTCTTTTTATAAGTACTTTCTCAACCTGTGTCAGGTTCAACCCCATTCCACTGACCTTGCTTCAACATAGACCACGAACAATCTGGGCAAACAAGATTGATGTTGAGCAGGAAACCAGGAACCTTAAGTTTAGGTCCTGCAAAACTATGCTAGAGGGAGGTGAATACAGTTTCTTTAAGGAAAACATATTTAATCAACTACTTTCCTTGAGGTGAGGAAGAAATATGAGGACACTAGATATGCCATAATTAAGGTTTCATTTGGATTTTGAAAAACTATGTTACATATTTATACAGTAGGACTTGCCTCTCCTGTCCATCAGAAGTTTGAGAGAAGGACAAAATTAGCTTAGAAGTAGGAAACTAATTTTGGAGATAATTTCATTTCCTTGAATACAGAAAGGGTAACAGTGGCACTCTCAGGATAAAGGTGATAAGACTGATTTGACTTAATACTTGAGTAAATGATTCAGAGCAGTGTTATACAGGGAAATCACCAAACTTGCAGAGGATCATGTCCACCCACTGAATAAATTTAACAATGAATTTGCAAAGTCTTTTCATTCAATAAATGCTTTTTGAATACCCATTCTATGTCAGGCATTGTGAAAGATATAAACAGCTCTATTTTCAAGGGTCTTACTTTCTAGTCGACAATTAAATTATCACCATAAAACTAAAATATTAAATAGAAAATATTACCTCCCCCACCAGAGGAGGACGTAAGAAATTAAACTTCAGAGTGCAAAGTGCTTCCTTGGGCTGAGGGAAGAAGAGAGTCAATTCACCATGAAGGTGAGGACATTTCTTCAGAATTCTTGTCTGCATAAGGAAGCAGGGCTTTCTAGGCACAAGCAACAACATGGATAAATGTGGAGGACAGATAGCAGCAACATGAATGATACATAGTATATGAGCAACAAAGAACTTAGGTTTTTGTGGTTATTGCTGTTTTTTGTTGTTGTTGTTGTTGTTAGCATGAAGAGTATGTGAGAAGGTAAAGAAGTGAAAAAGATTGGGACAAAATTATGAAGTGCTATGAAGTGTTACATTAGGGAGCATGCGCTTGATGCTAAAGACCAAGTTCTCAAACTTTTTCTTCCTCAGCTTCCATCAAAAATGGCAGTTTAATATGTAGGACATTGGCACAGCAAAGGGTGCATACAGAAAATAATTACTTCTCAAGAATTCATATCAATATGTAAGAGAAGGAGTGATGTTTATAAAATAGTCATGAATCTGTTTGAATTTTTAAATATAAGTTATTTTCAAACATCAGTGCTATAATTATTAAGGATGGCAAATTACTTTTGACACATGTCAAAATAGATGACAACACCCTGGTATGTTGAAGTAACTTGATTGAATTGTAAAAGGCATGGATAGTTTATTCCCATCAAGGAAATACCATGATTTTAAAAGTTTTCAAGTAATATTTTATAATTATTCAAGGGCAAATAAGTTTGGAAACTGGAAAAAATAAAGGAAGGCAATGAAAAGCTAGTGTAATATTCATTTGAATGAAGTGAAAGTTCATGAAGACCTCATGAAGCAACAGTGGAAATGAAGATGAGCTTGGGAAGTTTTGAGTTATTACAGGACAATGACTCTTCTAACCAAACTGAATTAAGTAAGAGAAGGGAATTGTGGTGGGTGGCAGAAGTTAGAAAAATAGTCACAAATTAAATAAAGATTCAAGTGGGAATTTGAGTGGGAAGATGGTGCCATCAAAAAATAATGATGGAGTCAAGAGGAGAAATAAATTTAGGAAGTAAGAAAGTAAGTTCAGTTTGTTATAAAATGAGCTTGTGAATCTTGAGGAATTTCCAGGCTTTTAACAGGCATATTAGAATAGCATAAGGCTTGGAATCCAGAGAGAAATGAAAGCCAGGGACTGAGAATTGGAAGTCATTTTTGATGAGTGACAATTAGAGCCATCAAATTGTTTTCTTTTCGCCTCTTGTTTTACCTCCCTTGATAATTACTTTCCTGAGGATCATGTACATTTAGAGTTCCAGAGAAGGAAATCAACTTACAGAAAGTTCAGTCAAAGAGTTGGCAGAAAACCTAGTACACTAAAATTCTACAGAACTCAAAGAACCAGAGAAATTTAAGGCCAGAGTGATTCATCATATAAAATGCTCCATAAAACTTGAAAAAGAGAGCAATAGAGAAAATATCTATTGGATTCAGAGAAAACATTAATTCAAAAAAGTGGTTGCCATAGAAGCCAGATAACAAATGATGGTTAATGGACATGTAGACAGATATATAGACTGTTATTTCAAGAAGCTCAGTAATGATTGGAAGTAGAGAAAGAATGCTCTTGTGCATATATCAGAATGGAAAGACTTTTATGATATAGGGCTGGAGAAAATTTGAAGCAAAGATAACAGAAAGTCAGTAATAGAATAATGGAAGTGAAAAGAGGGTAAAAACATGCATGAGTCTTGTGTAAGAGCCATCTAGAGAGGGCGCACTGTGAGGGACAGGAAGGGAATTGGGTAACTGGATTCGTTTGGGTTCTTCAAAAAGCTGATAAACGGGTATGGGTGTGCAATAGATATAATGAGGGGAAATCTTTGAAGAATGAAGGGGAGTTACAGGAAGTAGGTAGGAAAAAAGACTTTGAACCACAATGTGGTTCTCACACCTGTGAAAAAAGAAGAAAGAGTAGATAGGAAGAGTCTCACACAATAGCACCGTCCTAAGAAAGATTTGGCCAAACTGATGAGTACCCCTTAGACCTAAGGCACACTTTTGAAGAACTACATGCCACAGGAATGGACCTGTGTTAGTATTGTCAACATGCTCAGTCTTTGCCTGACAGTAGAAAAGTGCAGCCTTAGCGCAGATGTCGTGTTCAATCTGGGGCACAGCAGCTGGGGCTGCCTGTCAACTCCCCTTTCTAACACAGGAGACCTAAGCAGCTCATTTTCATGGCTATCATAGCAGTACAAGTAAATTGATTTCAGAAGAGGAGCGGGCCAATGGTTGGTAATGGTGGTAGAAAGCCAGGAATAAACTATCCTGACCACCATGTGATCCTGACACTATGAGTCTGAGGATAAACCAATGCTAATAAGTCAAAGTACTTAGTTAGAAAACAAAAAAACAAAACCAAAAACAAACAAACAGAAAAACTCTAAGGGGAGCAAGAAAGTTTAATTATTTAAGAGGCTAGTCTCAGAAACTGCAATATCTGGAAGGTAAACCAGAATTGAGGACTGCCATTTGTCTCAGGTATTGAAATTGAAGCCCACCGAGAGAGCAAGTACGTGTTTCATGGGATTTGCTAAAGACTGCCTAGCGTTCTTTTAGTTCACATAGAAAGTTAACTACTTTGTGTTTTTGTGATGTTGGATGTATCACCTAGTTTTTCTGCTCTCCGTTTTCTTCATCTACAAAGTGGGAGTATTGTAGTTTCAGAGAGTTATAGTGAGGATGATTTACTATTTTTATATACTTTACTTTTAGTTATAAAACTGAGATTTTCCTTCTTCCATTAAAACTGTAGTGCTAAGCTTTGGATTGCTTTCCCCTCCATAAATGAAATACAAACATTTGATTCCCAACTACATCCTTCACTATTTCTCACTCTCCACCTTTACTGCCCTTACTATTCCTCTAGTCCCATGTCACTTTTACAATGACTACCACCAAATTTGCTATCTTCTACTTCTGTTTCATCGCCATCATGTTTTCTGTGTTCTCTCACCAGCTTATGGCTCAACCTTTGACAAATTCCTATGACAGAGCAACCCTGATGACAAACTTCATTTATGCAAAATCTAATGCACACGCAGATCAAAGGGAAAGGTTGAAGATGAAAGCATTCATTCCCAGTAGACAAGGGATCCCAAGCTAACAGTGGGAAGGGGAAAAATAAAAATATGTAAGCATAATTTTACTAGGCAGTAAAGAACTAGAGTCCAAGATGAAAAAACAGAGTTCAGATTGTCAACATGATAGTAAATTTCAATAAGAGGGATTGAAGCAGAAGCTGCAAAGGACCTTGGAAACCATAAATTTAATTTCCCACTAATAAAAAAGGTTAACTTTGCAGCAGGACGTTCAGGAAAAACAACTCTCTTTAATTTAGCTACTATTAAACGTGGACGATATACCTTAAATTTCTTATGTGGTTCAGTCTTCCTTCAAGAAATATGACCTAGCAAAGAAAAATACAAACCAAATGATTATTTGAGAAATCCAACAAAAGTGAAAAGGAACTTAAAGAACATTTATCTGAGCATAAATACAAAGTTTATTTCAATTAATATTAAAGAGTATACATCTGAGCATCGATAAAGAGTTTATGTAAAATAGTTATTACCTTTAGTTTGGAAATGCAAGGATTGAGAGATAAGACAAATAAAAATGGAGCAAACTGTTTATATATTTGCTTATAAAGTCTCATTACACTAAAATTAGAAGTCAGTATTAAATTTTCAATGTATTTTTAATATAGGCAAAAGTTAGTCCTGTTTTACTTAGGTAGAAGACAGTTTCTAGAAATAACTGTCAATGACAATGCTTCATAAGAGGAAGACATGGAGAAGACAAAGGAAGCTAGTATTTATTAAACATCTATCAAATTCAGGCATGGCATTTGGCACTGTCATTGTGTTTTCTCATTTAAGTAACAAAACAAATAGATAATAGGTATATTAACAAACCCGTTGTACACATGAGAAGTGTATGTTCAAGCATGAGGTCACTCAACTATCGGTATATGGTGGTCTCAGAATTAAAATTCCATTCTGACTGACTTCAGAAATGATGTTTTCACATATCCCACTACCTAGGTTAAAAATTTCCATCATTCAGTGCCATAACTCTTAAAATAAGCTGTGTTTGCAGTTTTCATCATTTTGAAAATATGGCACTTAGGAGGCCTACTCACCAAAGGTGGTTTTCTTAGAGATAAGTTTCAGACCATGGAACAAATAAAGTACAATTTCCCCGTTATTAAATTCAGTACCTACAAGTGGATTTGTTGCCTGGGCCAGTACAAGAATTATGAAATGTTTACAATATTTATGCAGTAAATATTCATTATTAATGCTGAAGATGATACAAAAGAAACTAAGATGTAAATTAGACACAACTACAGAGCCTAAAGAGCAGTTATTGAGGGACAGGAGGACTTAAGACATAAAGTACTGATACGTGTGCAAGTGGACACACACACACACACACACACACACACACCCCATTCATTTCCCAAAATAAAGCAGTGTCTCCACTGCTCCTTTGGAGCTCAATTTCAGATTGATAAAATTGTCTACATTCTTGATGATTTAAATATTTTTCTATCTCTACCAACTAACTAACTGCTGCAAATGATTTTAAGAAAAGGGCATATTTAATGGAAAAAAGAGCAAAGAATTTTCAAATAGATATTTAATGAAGAATAAACTCTGTTCGTTCAATGAAAACTTTCTCTGTCCTCTCCTTGGTCAAGGCCAGTCTTTATAAGCCCTTTTTAGCCCAGTTTATAAATTGCTGTTGACTCCAGTAATGGAATTTCATAAATAAAAAAAGATGACAGAAATTACCTTACCACTGCAAAATGAATCAATACATTCTGAATTTTGACTTCCAAGAATGTTGTTCAGGGACATGTTGTTTACTCTATGGAGGGCTATGGGAATTCTGGATAAAACAGATATTCTCTAATTTGAATCACTTTTGTTATTGAGTTTTTCTAGTATAAAGAAAATAAGCATTTTAAAATTCATCGCTGGAGAAATATTTTTCTTTTACAACCACACAAAAATCTACGGTGAGTATACTAGTGGCCAGTACTGTGCTATATGTCTGGAAATTATCTACATAAAATGTGAAGGCTATTGTGTAACCAATTAACACATTTCATAAATTTCTCCCTCATATGGAATTTCACTTTTAATCTCATATATGCTTTCCTGGCAGTGTTTTCTGTTATTTAGGAAAATCATATTCAAAGTCATTGATGGAATCTGTAATCAAATAGTTCAGTTCTTGCCACAGACAACTCTTGAGCTTCCTAGAATCTTCACACAAAATATTCTGGGATCAGATAATACCCAGGATGTGATAAAAGGCAATTTACTTTCCTATGAAAAATTTTTCTGAAATATGGTCAGAGTTTTTGTGTTACCATGTGTCCTTTGATGATTCTGTCTCATTGCAGAAATGCTAGTGATTTATTCACAGGTGCTGTTGATCCGAAGGTTGTGCTTGGTACATTAACTAAGAGAACTACATTCTGTGTCTTGAATTTAGTCATTTTTGCTTCCTGAGCTTCATATAACATTTCCCTGAATCTAATCCAGACTAGAACTAGCCCAAGAAATTTGAAGAATTGCTGCGGTTTGGTGTCTTCTTGTGAGGTACCCTTCAGTAACATGCTGGCTCCTACTTGAAGTCCTCTCTGGTGTACTGTAGGGGCTTGTCTATGTCATCTTCCATTAGTCCCAGCTGCTGAGTGTTATGGATCTCTCATGTGCACCATGGAACTAAAGTCTTTCTAAGACAATGTTGCATTTCACTCAAATGGGTCCAAATCGGATTATATCTGCCATGGTATGAACTAGTTGACCATGTGCTACCAGAACATTTAAAAAGCAACATATAAGAATTCCATATAATCCGAAAGCCATTTAACTTTAGTAGGGCAATATATATTATCCATTTTACTCAAAATGTTAATTCTGTAATCATATTTATTCAAGTGTGACACCATTGTTTGGATGGCTTGTGTAGGTACTAGTCATAGATAACAAGACATGAGTTCTGTTAAACAAAAGTGTCTCTGATTTTAAAAAAATCTTTGAAACCATTTTAAAAAAACAGAAATGTATTCATCAATAAATTTTTACCCTTTTTAAAACTAAAAACCTGGTGCATGTACTATTATATAACAACAGATCCCACCATTATGTAAGACTATAATTCATCAGTAAAAAATGTGGAGAAAAAAAATAAAGTTAAAAACCTAGACACCTATGTTTTAGGAAGTGATAAAAAAAAGTCCCCCTTTGCTGATACAATAAACTGAGTCAGTGTATAAATTTTCTATTGCCTTCATAAGAAATTATCACTACCTTGGGAGTTTAAAGCAACACATATTTATTGTTGTGCAGTTATGTCAGAAGCCTGACACAGTTCACATCGGTCTAAAATCAAGATGCTGGCAGAAATGCATTTCTTCTTGAGAGTTATAGGGTAGGCTCTCTCTTTGCCTTTTATGAGGTAAGGCCCCATTCCTCCATGTTAAAATCCAGCAGTGGTAGGTGGAGACCTCTGCACTCTATGTGGTGTATCATATTGACCACTTCTTCTGTAGTCAAACATTCCTCTGTTTCTTCCTTTGCCTCTCTCCTCCAGGTTTAAGGACCCTTATGAGCACATTGGGTTCACCCACATAGGCCAATTCCCTATCTAAATATCCTGAACTTAGTTACATACAAAATGCCTTTTGCTCTATAAGGGAACATATTAATAGGTTCTAGTGATTATGACAGGGACATCTGTGGAAGGCCATTATTCTGCCCACCACAGCAAATAAGAGTTCATGCGGATTTAGTAGCAATCCAAAACAACACTTCCCTAAATAAACCCTACCTCCAACTAATCACTATGTTTCCATCAATATTAAGGCATTGAGTATACACACACTAAAATTGTGCCTTTAAATATACTAGTATATAACTATTGTTATCTAATTTCAATGAACTATAGATTGATTTTTTTCTTCTCCAACTATTTATAAAAGCAGTAACCTACTCATAGTAGTTGCTCAATAAAATCTTAATGAACTTAATTACGAATGAAGGTTATCTCAGAGTCATTTAAGAATAGATAGCAGAGTCATTTAAGAATAGATCTTATCTGACTTGTACTAGTGTCATTAGCATTTCCATCATGACCTCTTCTTATAAATTTGAATTTTTAGAGCACTGTCACTTACCGTCCAGATCACTTGTATTTTCCTGAGGTTTCAGATAGGACTTTAGGTTCATCCTCTTTATGGAGGAAAGTGCAAAATTTTTCTACTAGGTCACTCCCCAGTCTATTGTGTAAAATGATGTCTTACCTGTTACCTGGTCAAACTCAATGACACTTTGCCTTGCTCGTTAAAAGGAGAATACTTGCAAGTTTTGCTCTCCTTGCTAAGGGTGGGTGGGTGGTTGCAGGCAGTTCTGATGGGTCTTCCCTCTCCACCCTTCGCTTGAGGGCCTCTGCTGCTGGGAGAAACCTTGCAGACCTGATTTGCAATGGAACATGAAGAGAAATAACATTAGATCAGACACCTCTAAGCATTGATGGGAAAATGGTCATGGAACTGTGTTATGCCAACCTGACTGGAGATTGTTGACTCTTTCTTCAGCATCTCAGAAAAGAAAAGAAAAATATATACTCTTATTTCTCTGCCTATTGTCAAAGTAAATAAAAAACAATGGGGCAATTCAAATTCAAGCATTTTCAGTAGTATATCCAGACTGGCCTAGAGTTATTTGGAACATTGAAATCATCAGGAAATCTTCTAAAGTGCTGATTTTAGTTCAGTGTGTCTAGGGTAGAATATATAATCCTACATTTCTGAGAAACCCCAGATAAAATGGGTGATACTCTTATATCACATCAACACAGATTTTGAGTCATACTTCATCTGTTTTGCAATGACAATAGGACTTTGGGGATACAAGTAGATATAGTAAACAGAGACCCCTAAGCTTCACTACCACCTGGAGGTTACAGAATAAGAAGGAAGGTGGTGTGCTTACACATGCGGGTATGTTTGGGTTTCCCCCATGACCACCCAGAAACAGTGTGCCCTGCTAATTATAGCACAGGATCACTACAGGTCCCAGCTGAGTTCCTGACTCATTAGAGAAATCCTATGCCAGTTACTTTCCTGTGACTCATCCTGATATGTTTTTAATATTTCAAATAAGGTTTTGAATACTTGTTCCAGGCTTCCCTCGCATATGCTGTAAGTGTTAACAAGGAATCACTGCTAAGAAGGAAGAGGTGCAAATAGCAGGGCTTGTTACCACCGCCAGCCATCTCCTTCCTGCTTACCATCTAATTCCCTTCTTACTTCCTGCATCTGATTTGTCTTTAACTCGTGTTCTCTCCATTTTCTCGGTGTTCTTCTCATCTGACCATGTGATGTATTATTCAAATGCCCAACTCCTTTTATTGCTAATTATATATTAACCAGGTTCTGACTCCATTCTTCTCTGTATTGAATCCTGGTCCAGGAGTGACACTGACAAAAAGGATTCCTACAGCTCAGAGGAAATTTTGGCAAATGACAGTTCCCTTTTAGGGCTGTTACTCTTAATGGAATATTTGATAAGATGGTAATAACCCCTGAGATCCTTTTATAGCAAACCCAGGGGCGAAATATATATATTTTTAAACAGTTTCAGTGACTTTTATTTATTCATTTAGGTTTTTCAGTGGGGTCAGTTCTTGAAGACATTTCACAGTGACAATTTCTTCAAACATGTTAAACATGTATGATCCAAACTGACTTCCTCCTTTCAATTATAACTATTGATATGGATAGAAAATTCTTGCCATACTTATAATTCAGTCACAGTTTGAAATTAATTTCCTCCCTCTCATTTAGAAGTGAAGAGCTGCTCACCAAATCCTAAGATATCCCCTCTACTAGTTTATGAAATCAGAAGTTTGATTACTCAAATATATATTCTCATCCAAGTTTCATCTATCCATGTTCTCCATTTTAATCCCTCTTCTCAATGACTATTAGTGGCTCCATCCCACTACCTGATGGTTAAAATGTGAGCATTTCCTCTTGGAAAAAAATATTTATTGTCTTTGTCAACTTTATATAACACAATACAATGCTTCCTTCATTTCAAACATAAGGTCCAATTAATAATATGAATGGTCAGGCAATATAAACATTTTGAGGATAATAATAATGGTAAGTGTTAACATTTAATGAATCATTTGCTGTTCCAGACACCGTGTACAACATGCTTACTATAGGATTTGTAATTTAATTCTGGCAACAATTGTATAAGGAAGCAACCATTAATGTCCTCATTTTGCAGATGTTAACACCAAGGTTTAGAGATGCTGTGAAATGCTGCTCAAGGTCATACAGAAATAAGTAGCACTGCCTCTCATAAAGAAAATCAACCAGTCTCATTTCAAAGCCTCTGCTCTCTTAACCAGTATGCTAAATTATTTTGGCAAAAGTTTACTAATTCTGGAGCTGTCCAAAGAGAAAATGCATTCCCATCTCAGGTGTAATGCCCTTTAATGTTCAAATCTTCATTCTGAGGTCTTTATTAGAGTCGAATTATACCAGGTTCCACTTCTATAACATGTGTGAAGATAACAGTAAACCTGTTTCATTACACCATCAACCTTAATTAATATGTTTATAATAATGGCTCGGAATTTATTTAACCAAAATAATAACTTCATTTAACATAACGACTTGGTGCACAGGCGGCATTGTGAGTTACAGCATTCCTGCTGCTGTTTCCGGAACATTTACCATGTGGCTAATGGGAAATCACCTTTGTGATCCTGCGACACCTGTTAATGTCTTGTTTCACCTCTGAAGCCTGATCTCTTTATGTGAAGTTAGGCAGCCATAGTGAGTTAAATAGGGACCAAGTGAATTATTAACTATTTTAATGGCATTGTTATGGTTGCATTGTTATTAAAAATTTTGCAGTGCTGTAATAAGAGATTTGTAAAGCTCATCCTTCATAGCCTTTATAAAGTGGTTTCAGGAACCAAAAGATCAGTGTTGATGCTGAGACAGGCCAGTCACACAATGGATGTGTTTTTACCAAGGACTCACCTTTTTTACTTTAAACTTTCTCGCTTCTGGAGTTCGTTTGAGTTATAAGGAATAAAATCTATTCCCTAATTTTATTTTCCATACTCAGAAATATTCACATTCTTAACAAGTTGGTAGAATGATTAAAGAGGTATTTTAGGTGTCTCTCAGGAGGCCATATGTGAGAAGAATGTGTTGGGGATCAAATCCAAGTGTGAATCACAAATAGTTAGAAAAACCCTCTTCCCCTTGATTGAGGTGAACCAGATGCACTCAGCTCACTAATCTGATAAAGTTGGCAAGTGTAGCAGAGATGGCTAGCTGCCTGCTCAATCATGTTCCTCTTCCTCCCAACAGGTGAAACTGTAGTGCAAATGGGGCTACTCATTGGAAGTCTATCATTGCCCAAATTTCCTTTCAGTAAATAAGTGGTTGTTAATGGAATATAAGTAGAAGTGATAAGTACTACTTGGTCTAGGCCTTCATTGCTCATGTGCTCCTAAATGTTCTTTCTACCTTCTTCTCACAAGCAAAATGTGGACACCCAAGACCCAATGTCAAGTAGAAAGACAAAGATAAGATGCTAACCTGCCCAGCAACCTACACCATTTGCTCAGGACTGCAGTGTGAAGCATCAATAAACCTGTTTTGCTAATTTTTTAAAGACACATTGAGATCCTTTCTTTCTTTCTTTCTTTCTTTCTTTCTTTCTTTCTTTCTTTCTTTCTTTTTTTTAATAAGAACAGCTTAGACTTCCCTTTAGTGTCACAAGTTTGGCTAAAATGACCCAAACTATTCAATACAATGCATCAAATCTAAGATATTCATGGCACAAGATCTTGTGGGAAACAAATCTACTTAAAGAATTTAATGTGAGCATGAAAATCTTGTGAAAATCTAGAGAGATTTTAAGGTAGCATATAGTTAAAATGAAAGAGGGAGTTTACCTGATTTCAAATATTCAAAAAGCTATTTTCATGGAGTGAGGAATGAGAGTATTTCTCAGAAAGTACAGTTATCAGTAAACAATCTATTCCGTATTATACAGATGAGCAAAGCAGATTGTATGGACCATAGTCTCACCTGGCTAAACAAGAAAATATTTAGCATGACTTTGTCTCTGAAGTTATGAAATCTAATCCTTAGTTATTCAAATTGTATTTAGGGAAAAATAATTATGATATATTAAATTCTCGTCACTGTTAGTTCCTAAGGTCATCTGTTTTATAGTCAATGAAATGACCTTGCCAAGTTTAAAACAGACCAAATAACTTATGATAAATGAAAATATCAACATGGAACATAGATATGAAAAATTTCGATTATTGTCAAAAAATATTTATGAAGTAGAATAAGAATACCTCTTCTCTTATGTGCTTATTACTGAAAATAAGTGGTAGTAGAGTACATGTATAAGCATGTTTGGAATGGTTTGTAAAATCAGAAAAAAAACTATATAAGAAGTATAATTACCAAAATAAAAACAAATTCTTTCCTTCTGGAGAAAGATTTAAAAAAAATATTTTATGGTTTCTTTCATCCAAAAATGCAGTGATACCAGCACAAGTTTGACTTTTGTCTTTTTGCCAAATAGGGACTATTATGGTTTGGATGTGAGTTGTTCCCCAAAAGCTTCTGTGTTAGTACAGGTATATTTAGAGGTGAATGCTTAGATTGTGAGAGTCGTAACTTGATCAATCTATCCTGATTTGAATGGACTAACTGGGTGATAATTGTAGGCAAATAGGCCCTGGTTGCAGGCAGTGGATCACTGGAGGTGTGGCCTGAAAGAATCCATATCCCCTGTGGCCCCTTCCCCTCTCTTTTGCTGGGCCACCATGAGGTAAGCAGCTTTCTTCTGCTGCACCCTTCCACTACAATGCTCCACCTCACCCCAGGGCCCAGAACAATGGATATAACCAACCTTGGACTGAACTTCTGAAACTGTGAGCCCACATAAACTTTTCTTTTCCTAAGTTATTCTCATCACATATTTTGGTCACAGTGATGAAAAGTTGACTAAGATATTAACCAACAGTATCAAAAATGTCAATACTCCATTTGTATGTGGAAACAGGAAACCACTTCAAAAGTCAGTGAGTATCAGTTTGGAAAAAAATGGAAATTTTAGGACAAAGATCTTTCCTAAGACCTTTCCACAAGTGCTATGCTAAGTTTATACTGACAAATGGAATGCATGAAAATATATACAACCAATATACAAGCATAACCCTGAATAAAAAGTAGAGAGTTCAAAAAATACTAAATTAATTGAGCAATGTGAACAGCAGTTAAATTAAATTAAATTTAATAAAGCCACTAATTCTCTGGAGCCTGATGTGGTGTGCTATATTCTCTATCATTGGGAAATTTCTAATGATCAGAAATCACTTTGGGTAAGTGAATAGTTATTAAAATTCTTGTTTGAATTTGCCATCATGTAATTTTAAAAGATTAATATCAATATTTCCTACTTGGTGAATTATATTGTTTTCCCAATAATGAATTTAAACAAAAGTTAGGCAACTCTTCTAAATCAGCTATAGATTTCCGAAATTTGAGGAGTTTTTTTGTTTTTTCTCCTCATCTGAGGCGCTGGGGATTCGAACGGTGGCCCTTGCGCATGCTAGGCGAGCACTCTCCAAAATGAGCTATTTCTTTGGCCCCAGATTTCTGAATTTTGAACCACAGATATTATAGCAAAATTACAATCTTGGTGTGTATGTTTCCATTTGAGACTACACTTAGGATAAGAGTCCATCACAATTCTCTAAAAAAGTAATAGAGTTATTAGTGAAGAGACTGGGAGCAAGGACAGGATATTATAGGAATTATTATCTATCTAAGGAAGACATATTTGAAGAAATAGAATATTCCCCTGCCTTGGTATATGGAGTAAAATAGACTATGTTGTTCGATGATTATTCTTATTTCATATACTATAAAATGCAATCTACTGTTCTTAAGCACAAAAGGATTTATTAGAAAATATGAATAGTTAAAAATTATTGGGAACCCTGAAGAAAATGCCTAGCTGAACTCCCTGGAACTTCTAAAATTACACTGAAGGCCTGGGCCTCCAAGAGAGCTGCTATCTTTGCTATGAGGTGAATTCTACAAAGCTGTTGAATCAGGAAATCACCCACCCAATTAGGAAACTCTCATCACAAGTTGCCAGTTGTAGAACTATCCCTATTCTGCTTTGATCAGGAAGAAATAGTAGCAGGAAGCTGCTACTGAAACTATCAGTTCCAAAGCCATGTTTCTTTCCTAGAATTTAGACCAAATAATGTGGATACTTTGTGCCTTTACCCTTTTAATTGTTACCATTTCTCATTCAGAAATCTCACAAGTGTTCATGTGAGATTGTTGATATGTGTAATAAAATCACTAGTCAAAGAGGAAACCAAGGAGAATAGCTTTTTAAATTTTTTATTTTATCCTTTCAGTTTTTATTTGTCAGGAAGATTCAGGGATAGATGTTCAGCAAGTTTTTCATTGTCTATATTATAGAGCTTTAGGATAAGGACTTCTGAATGGCTATCCCTACTTCGTTTTTCCAGTGGGCTCTATCATAGAAATTTCATCTCCTGGAAGAAGGGATGTGAAAGAAGATTTGGGGTGAAAGTGCCCCAGGAACACAGTGCTCAAGAGAAGTACTACTGAAGATTACATGTTCCTTCTACTGTATGGGTGATTTTAAAAGCCACTGAACAATGTTCAGCTTATTTAACCTCAGCAAAATCTGAAATATCCAACTTCACAGATTCTCATGGAACATATATTTTTAAGAAAGATTCATGAAAAAGTATGGTTTAGGGCTGGGTGCATATTTGTACTCAATGAATTCAATTAACCAACAGTTTCTGAACCCCTATTTGTCAGGCACTGTGGAAATGCTAGAGAAAAAGATACTGTGCCTTTTAAGGAGGAGATCACAATTTATTTAGACTGATTTCAGTGATAAGAATTTGTAGTGAAGTAAAAATAGGATAAATAATGCTTCTTTTTTGAATTCTGGTGAATACTGGTAAAATCCTCTAGGGTCAAACTCATGCTGAGTCTTCTGTACCACCGATAGAGCAAAGCTTTGCCATCACTATGGGTCTCCCCCACTTGAGCCATGTTTATGGCTCAAACATGGGGATCAGAAGCATGTAGATCACTCTAGTTTTGAAACATTGAGTAGAACGTGTCTCCTACTTTTAGCCATTAAAAGATTCATGCAGTGGGCTGATGCGTCACAGGAGCAGAGTATGAGTTAGGCCCTGGGTTTAATCCCCAGCACCATGGGAAACGAACAGAAGGATCCCATGCCCATACTGGTTATGGGATTAAGTGGAAAACCCTGCCATAACAGGCATGTGTCCGTATTGTTTCTTTTCCCTTCTGCAGTGTTTAAAGTAGTACTGTTTGGCTCCATTTTCAAGTGAGTTTATGAATTGTATTCAGTCACTCATTGTGAATTATCATTAACCTCAATTAACTTTTTTAGGAGTTTAATATTCTTAACCATTCCTATTTTAACTAATTTATCTAATTAATTTTCCATGCACTTTTATTTTAACATACCATCATTCACATTCCAATATTTTGCATGTACTAGTTGTTCAGTAAAAACATCTTTCATTAAAAAAATTTAAGCAATTATTTCTTCCAGCCAAGTTTATATAGCACTTAACCTTAGAGCAGGTGGCTTTGAGGGTCAGAAGTGACACCTGCCCTTAGCCTTTAATTGAATTAGTGTAATGATTTTCCTGGCAACCAGCACCTATGTGTGCCCTCATACATCATCTTTCCTGTGACTGTCCTTGACTGCAATGCTCTAGCTCCTTCCTGGCCCATAGGCATGTCCATTTCTATATCCACTGGACTGCAGCATGGCTGTGATTATTATTTCTTTTAGACTCAGCTGATTATGTTTGCAGTCTTTTCCTCTTCCTTGCTCTGTGAAATGTCCCTCAGATGGTGTCGAACAAGAGTGCATGTAACAAGAAACAAATTGTTTCTGGGGAGTACTATTTACCTTTTTTATTTTCTGCTTTGTTAGCAACGCACAGGTTTCATTAGCAAGGAACAAATGAATTGCAACGACATCTAATCCTACATACATACACACATGCACACACAATAGATTGAGAACAAGACTAAACCATTTTCTCTTGAGGAAAAATAAAGGAATGAGAGGTAACTCTGGGAGTAATGGGGCTTGTTGTTTTATCATTATTGAATAAATTATGTTCTATTTAAATAATTGGTAGTTCAATCACATAAAAGGTTTCTGCATTTTTATCTATGAAGAGATAGTGCCAGAGTCATAATATGTTGCAAACATGATGAGATTGAGCCCTACAGCTTTTTTTTCTCCAAAAGCTCATGTATTCCCATCAGAGGAATATTTTGTACATGGAGTAGATGAAAGTACAAACAAAGCTTGGATTATGAAAATTAATCTCTGAAAAAGTTCCAAGACAAAGGCAGAAAACAAAATCAGAAATCCAGATGCTATGACTAGGACTCTGGAGAGACTGTTCATTGTTCCATGTTGAAATGCACACCTACTACTCAAGGCTGAATTGAATTCTCAGAGAATAGTAAGATAGAAATTTAGTATATTCCAAACATCTCAGTTAAAAGGGGAGAATAATACAACTCCATAAAACTTAAGAAGAACATACAAAATTTCTAATATTAGGTGGTCTGACGAGGTCCTCTCTTAACAGGGCCCATTCTGCTCAGCAGGTATAAGACCTTGAGTTTCCTGGCAGTATTCCTCCCAAACCTTTGAAAGATGTAGTCCATGAAATGCAGAAAGAATAAATAAATAAATAAATCTACCAAATAGCTCTACAGTAAGAAATTCAATAAGTTGGTATTAGAGGAGAGAAGAAAATCAAACGTTTTGACTCCTAGCTGTGATAATTCCTAATAGAAGTTACTATGAAAAAAAAGTTAGTTCATTATAAGTTAAAAATATACTACAAATTAAAATACTTTTCAATAATGAAATGAGTTTTCTTATGAAGTGGTGAGTTCCTGGTTAATAGTAGGACAAAGCAAAAACCAGATGATTGTTAAATATCAGTTCATTGATTTATTCAGTCATGCATTTATTTAACAAATATTTATCAGGCTCCTACGTGTGTGCCAGGAGATGGTAAGCTAGAAACATCAAAGATGTTTTCAACTGAAAATTTTTCTAATACTTCCTGATTTTAGGGTAAGAATTGCAAATACAAGAATAAATCAATAGTAGCTGAGTCAATTTTAAATATATGTGTGTCTTAAATAGCTGAATTATCTACACTTTTACAGCTCAGAGGATTTTCTATCAGTCCAGGTACTGGGGTAAAACTCTACACAGGGCTCCCAATCGTCTCACCTGTGGCTTCCTTTTCACCTTTATCTTGTTCAGTAGTTACTTTTTCAGACAAATCAAGTCAGGAACATTGCTTTGGTGCTCTTGTTTGCATGAGAAGTTGTCAGGCCTGATCTGACCTGCCTCTCCATCAGGATTATAAAGGTGACAGATAGTCAATTTCAGGGATTCATGATCCATTTTACCACAACGCTTCACCTTGCAGCTAAGTAATACAGCTGTGATAAAATCAGCCATAATCACTGCATCTTACTCAGCCCTGCCTCAGCCATAAATACCAGTTTCATAACAAAAAGAGGCAAATGGAACAAGAGAGGAGATAGAAGAACGATGAAGGAAAATGTGAAGGTTTATTCATAGTGACTAATGGGAGAATGTTTTTATGGTTTTTACACTATTCATTTTTCTATTGAGAGAATGGGAACATACATCACATAATCAAGAAGTGCTCTTGTAGTTCATCCATCAAAATCAATTACAAACATTTTATTAAGTATTTATGATCACTTAGAACTATTCTTCAACTATACCTATGGGGCAGTTAAACAAATTCCAGGCATGAAGACTATATAGTCTAATATACACATATGCATATGCACATATATCAAACCTTTTATTGGGGGAAGATATTCAGACAATGGGATAAACATTAAGTATGGAAAGAAAGGAAGAGGGTAATAAATAAGTCCTAGAGCCAAATTTCTTTTTTCATTTCTTCATTGTTGAGTCACACACTGTTCTCAGCGTGACAGGAAAAGACATGAAGAAAGCAAAGAAAAAGTGAGCCCTGAAAGAGCTTAGGTTTTGGAGAAGGGAGACAGACAATAAATAAGGTAAAAATAAATAAAACTACATAGTATGTTAGGAATGACAAGGGTTAAAGAGAAAAGCATAAAGAAGAGAGGAACATAGACATAATCAAGCATGGGAGAATTTTTAGATAACCTGGCTGACACTTTAGATATCTCTGAAGGAAGGCAGTTGAATAAAAGGCTTGAAACAAATTAGAAAATAAACCATTCACATGCAGGAGGCAAAATTTCAAGTTCAAAATGACTAAGGTAGAATACATGTTCAGATCTACAAGGAGACTGATGTGTCTCTTGTAGCCTGAGCCAGGGGGAGATGGCCAGGGGGAAAGAAAATGGTGGTCTAGATGGTAGGGTCCCAAGAACCCTTCATAAGAATGTTAGATTTTTCCTTCATGAAATTGTAAACCACTAGAGCTTTTTTAGAAGAAAGGTGACAAGATATTACCCATTGTGTAAACAACCACTTGGACTAGTATGAGAAAACTTGATGAACATATAGTAAAAGACAAGAAAGAAGCACGAAGCCCAGTTAGGAGACTATTGCAATATTCCCCACTAGAACAGATGACCCAGATGATGCAGATGATGAGGTGGTTGCAATGGTGGCAGTAAGAAGTGATCAGATTGTTGTGACCTTCTGTGATGGACCCACAGTATCTCTTGGTAGAATGAGTACGATGTATGAGAGAATTCATGAAGATAACAAGGTGTTTGACCTCAATGACAAAAAGCATGGGGTTGCCATCAACTTGACTGAGAAGAAATGTGAAAAGGAAAGTTTCAAAGAAAATAAGCAGCTCAATTTTGGACATGCTCCATTTGAATTGCCTATCAGAAATCAAACAGGCAACAACAAATAAGGAATTGGCAAATGCAATTAGATTCCAGGGCAGAGGTCTAGCTTCAGATTCAAATTTGGGACCTATCAGCATATTAAAGCCATGAGACAACATGAGATCACCCAGGAAGACAGAAAAGAGTAGTTTTCTTATAACTGAGTCATGAGCACTCCAAATTTAGATATTCTCATCTCCAGTTTGTCACTGACCAACCTCTGCAAGTCACCAGCCCTTCTAGTTTTAAATTTCATCTTTTTGTAGATGAGCTCTAATGTATAAGCTTATAGAAGACTGGAGAGACACAGAAAATTTAGATGTGGTAACATTAGAAATAGCAACATCAATTGAGGCAAGAATTAACTATTACTAATTGAATATTTGGGCACTGTGATGAGCATTCCATGAATGTGTGCCTTTTTAACTGTCCCCTTTCTTCTTCAGGATATTAACTTCATAATTATTATTATTCTCATTCTGAGGATGTGAAAATGGAGGCTTTTAAAGTTGAAGATGTTTTCAAATCACACACTGAGCAAGGTTTATGTGATTCCAAAGCTGGGTCTCTCAACCTGTTGTAACTCTACTACAAGGATGGGCCTTTTCATAGGAATCTAGCAACATTCTCTGGTTTTGATCAACAAAAATGATTCCTGCTTTCAGTAACCCCCACCATGCCCCTTATAAAACCATGAGAGAGCTTCACTTTTTGACTGTATGATGTGGATTCTTATGTGAGATGGAAGAAGAGATTTTAACTAGGCAGAACTGGATATTCATCTACTTACTACCTGTATGAGTTTAAGAAATTTATTTAACTTCTCTGAGTTTCAAATTCCTTACTGCAAAATGGGAATAATAATACCTACATAAATGATAGCCACAGGATAGTGCAAGGATTAAATAATAGCATATATATAAACTTCCTGGTATAGTGTCTCAAACAGGATGGATACAGAGGAAGCATCAGTTTTGTTGTTGTTATTATCCTCCTCATTATTTGAGCAACAAATTGCTTCTTGCCTCTTTACCTTCCTCTCCAAATACTTTCCTCTACCCCACTTTATCTCACTGTCCAAAGATGGGTTTGCCCCCTCTTCCTTTGCCTTCTATAAATCTGTCCTACCACCCCTACCCCACCAGCAGTCACCACATCCCAGTCCTTATGCAGCTCAGAATTTTCTTCCCCATTACGTCCTATGTAATGGCATCTTTCATCTTGCAAGGAATTCTAAATGTATTATAAATCTTTGTAACAAAACCATGAGGCAGATTGGCTTGGTTATAGAACACATTACAGGTAGAACCAAGGTCTTTATCATCATTTTCTCCAGTATTGAATATTTTCTGCATGTATATGGAATGTTGGGTACACACACCCCTGACCTTACCCTTGCCCTCTAGAGGTTTCTATTTTAAAAACACGTCTCCTCAGTCTCACATTATTGAATTGGAGTATTCCTTTTTTGTCCACTATACCTATGTACACAATAAAATTGATACAAAATCTGAATTATTGGGTAAATAATTTCCAGGAAGTTTATTTTGCTTTATAACTATTTATTCATCTCCACTTCATGTTGAATTATTTTTATTAGACAGTATAAATGAAATGCATGCAACTATTGCTGAGGTTGTGACATTAGACTTCCCATGTTGTAATTTCCTTCCTTTTAGCATTCCTCAGACTACTGGATTTCAGTTCACTCTTCTGATCTTTAAGTGTGAGAGTTAACAATCAACTCCCTTAGGCTTCTCTCAATCCCTTCCCTTCCACTATGATTTTTTAAATATACTTTCCTCTAGTCTATTTGTTTTGAAATGTATCATTGCCCTCTGCCATCTTCCACTCCACTTTCTTCAGGTTCTCATTTCATGTTCCAGCTTGTTTTATTTGGATTTTCTCCATGGGTTTCTATTCCTTTGCAGTGCAATTTCCCAACTGGGCTCTGAAGTCTCCAGTTCTCCTTCCCTGCAGCTCTTTTAGTATTCAGTGTTGGAATCAGAGTGTCATAAAACGCTTTAAGAATCTCTGTAAAGTGTAATAGGTTAACTAAATGTTATTTTCTATTTTACTTTTAATCTTGGAGAACAACATGAGAGACAGGAAATAAGGGGTAGAGATTAATAGGTACATCTTTGGGAGAGAAAAATAAAAGGGTTACTATTAGAATTAATAATCAGATAGGAGCAATAAGTTGTTATAAAGAGTGAATGAAATTTCTAAGTTGAATTTTTTAAAGGGAGTTTTAAAATATTTGTGTATGGGCACCAAAGTGGGTCTGCTGGAAATAATAGATATAAAGAAAAAATGCATTAAAACATTTGATAAAATGATGCATTCTAGACCCTCACTCTTCATGCAGGACTAACTTGGAACTAATTGTCAGTCTGTACTGTGAACTCACAGTACTTCTATAGCTAAAAAAAAGAAGATGGTAGACAACATAGGAAAGATTGTACCAATCCAAACAAAATGCTGTGCACATTGTGTTGACCAAGCACAAAACACACATGACTGAGCTACAGAGATTGAGCCCACCTAAATTCAAGAGCAAATTTTTGAAGAACACTGTTTTTTTTTTTTCAATTGGAAGCGATTGTAATATAAGCCTATGAGATCAATAATACTATACTTTCACCAAACATGTTCCATGAAGCACTAGTTTGTGGCTAACAATTTGTGAAAGCAATAATTGAGAATTGTTTGGGTTACTATAAGATTTCTCAGAAGCTTCAATATTCTGGCATTTATTTTAAATCTATAGGAAACATGTGCTACACTTCATTTTCCACCCTTTTTTGACCCATAGAATCTTTTTCTTGTATGTGAAGCATCTTGTAAGATAAGACGAGAATTCTATTGACAGACTTGGGATAATTTTTTCCTTTTTTATATTAGGGGTTCCATTTAAAATATGAAGAGTAAATGTCTAGACTCTCTGATACCTTGAAGTGATAAAAGCTGAAAATATAAATAATTTCAAGTCAGATTTTATTAAATGTTTGTATGACCCATAAAATATAAACTGCTGAGGTACATTTTAACCTTTTTTTTTGAAATTTCAAAATTGAATGACCTTTCAAAAAATACTCTTGGCAATTCAGGATAACTAGGAATAGGAGTTTACTCTAGCCCAGTGTGTAAATATTTATTTTTTAATATTTTTGTTTAAATGAAGTGTTTAAAGCCAGGCCTCTCAAAGAGAAGGTTTGCAGAATCAAGGATAAACCCTGCAAAAAAAAAAAAAAAAAAAAAAAAACAAAAACCCTGCCAAATAATCTTCTCTGACAGCACATAAATTAAATGATACTCTTGGTATAAGAATGAAGTCATGTGTATTCTTGAAGAGAAGCAAAATTCCAACATCTTTAAAGATAAAATACCAGATGTTAGAGAAAAGTTAAAATTTTAGTGAGTCACACACCTAGATCCATGGGGAGGAGGCAGGGGAATTAGGTATTTCTTTTAGGTCATAGTTATTATTTTAGTGCAAAAATTTGAGATACAGTGACCTAGAGTAAGAAAATAACACTTGGCAATACTAAAATCAATTTTAATGTATTTTATTAAAAAGCATGCAGAAAGTCCATTCTTGTAGTGAATGCCCAAGACAGCTCTGTCTTACTGGTAAATTTCACATGTCAAGGTTGATGGGGATATGCTACCCGCAGTCTCTAAGAGAAAACTGCTTTTGCGGTGAACTTGAACTGAACTGCATTGATTCGTGAGATCACAGGATCTGTTCTAAATATTAGAAAAAGGAATGAGATGCTGTGCTTGATAATATCATGTCTCCAATGTGAACTTAATTCAGATTTAATGCAATTACTCTGTGTTGATTAAATCTGAAACTGTTATTAAAAAACTGAATTATTGAGGTTTACCATTTATATAACAAGTTTGGCCTTCTACATTGCACCATAAACCTTAATCATTATGTTGGCTATAATCGCTTTGTGGTTATTTAACATAAATAATTACTTCGGTTGCTAAAATGAGATGATGCAGCATTACACTATTACACTGTCCCCACAACTTGTAGGATAGTATTGCTATTTCTACTTGAATTACTTAACTCTTAGCATGCAGTTATTTTCTCCCTGTCCATCTAGTGAATACTACTAAATTTATAGAATCATGTCTGGCTTTTGCTATAGTGATTTTTTTTCTGCCTTGCTTAATGCTATGAGACTGTGCATTTAATACTGTCATCTGGCTCTTGAAGTTTGTATTTTCTTCATGGGGTAGGGACTTATTAGCACAAATAAACTCTTTAAAGGCAAAAAAATCTCTTGGTCACAAATCATCTGCTCTATTTCCCATGTTCTAAGAATTAAAAACAATAAACTTCCCATCTGTGTGTTTTTCCTGTTCTCTTTCTGTTTGGATGGTTACTCATTTTTTTAGGTGAGGACACATTTAAATAATGAATATTCATGTGGGGATTGCTAAGAATTTTACTAGTCTTCATTGTGACAAGGAGAGGAAAAAATTGAGAATATGACCTCTGGGTCTTAGGAGATACCATTCAGTAGGAAAGGTCATATAGTCGATCTTGTTATCTTCTGAAATTCTCTTATAAACCTGGAAGGGAAAAATACTAGTTTTTCTCAACTCATCCTGGTTCATAAGTCAAAATTAAAATTCTAACTCTTGAGGAAGTTTTAATTTATGATTAATACAATGTTTTATGCATTGTACTCTGCTATTTTAAATCTGAGGTCCTATTTTGTATTGAGCTCAAGTTTGTTCACTTGACTCCCCCTTGCCACTTATAAACTAGAGATTATCTTTAGAAATACTGTGGGGTTCATGATGCTTAGGATTTCTGTTTTTGATAGTGTTATGTCTTGGTGGAGAATGAGCCAGCATATAAATCCTGCCTCTACCACTCATTTATTTATGTGACTTTGGAAAGACTGTTTAAATCTGTTGAGTCCCATTTTCTCATCTGTAAAACCAACATAGTAATGCCTACTTTGTAAAGTTGATGGAAAGATTTGAGATAATGCATATAAGCCACCAAACACAGTGGCTGGCACATTGTTTTTACTCACTAAATAGCAGCTGTATTATCCTTTGTTGATGATGAATTTACTGTACAGGCAACCTATAGGGATAAAATGATTCCAGTACACAAACAACATGTCAGGATACGCATCCATTATCCATCTGTCTTAGAATATTGCATGAGAAATTATCAAAGAATGGCACACATACTACCACCTCACTGTTGTGTACCCACTGCAGGCATTTTTAATCAATCACAGTGAGCCCAGGCAGAGCCTCATAATCTTTCTCAAAACAGTGTTCCAAGCAGCTACTACTAATCAATTGCTATTGACATGAAAGATGAATCCTATTTTCCACCTAATAGCTAAACAAGGAAGTGAGGCAGATAAGAAGCACTGTGCTTAAGGGACTGGGAACAGGGAGGCCTTTCGGCAGAGACTCAGGAAACTGTGATGCAGGCATCTGCTCAGGGAATGGGAAACAGTAACTGGAACATGCTGGAACCCAGTGTGACAGAACATGAGTATAAGTGGGCAGAGGTTTGAAAGATTTGTCGTTATGTGAGTGGCTTTCTACCCTGGTTGTGCAAATGTCAGCCACAGCTGGTTCACTGCAAAGGTCAATGATGTACAGAGAAATTTGTCTGTCACTGATTTATTTAACCTCCATTTTGCAATCTATCTCCTAGCAAACTAAAAATAAAATAAAAATAAACTAATAAATTTATTAATTCCTTCAAAGGCTGTGTTCACATGAACTTGTCATTGATTTAAAGCATGAGTCTAGGCTGATTCATCATCTCTAATTTCCAGATTCTAGCATACACAGACCCTGGGTTGTGCCCCTAGCATGGCTCTCTCTCTCTGAATTGGATAGAGTGAACATTCGATGATCCTCCCACATAGGGACTTGAGAGATTTATAGTACCTTTTTCAGTTTGATAAAAATCACACTCTTTTCTCTAAAGAGAAGTCTTCTTGTCTTAACTATGAACCCACACACAATGAATTGTAAGCCTGAACACATAACTGTTTGAAAGATGCTGCAAGGGATCAAAAGAGCAATGTTTCACAAAAGAATGGAAAGCTCTTGGTGCTGTGGTGGTCTCTAAACCTCTTACACCCAATCAAATATCCATTTCCTTGCAGTTGGTCAGATAGCAGCAGTTTAGATTCATGAGTATGCCAAGTGGAATATGAAAACGGAATACCTCTCTGGCTGCTCCAGAGCCCAGGTAGCTTTCACTGTGGTATTTGGTAAACTAGGCTATGCACAATCTCTCAGTTTTGCAGTGGGATCAGCTGGTAGTTTAGCATCACTCTATTCATGCCTAAGAACCCTTCCTTTGGTAACTGCAATATACTAGGTAGTCTTGGTCTGATCTGGTATATCAAATCAAATGAAACGATATATAAAATACATCCATTCTAAGATGGTTTGTACGTAGGATGGTGCAATAGAAATAACTAATTAATCTTCAAATGATAGGATGTCTGTAGATTTCTGAAACTTTAAAGCAAACCAATTTCATTATCTCTTGATTTTATTGATTTCCAAATTAGGCCAGTTTGAGAGAATAATGAATACCTCAAGTATGCTAGTTTTTTAATTGGTATTACAAATTAGCACCATATGATTTACAATTTAGACCACCTATGGAACTCTGAGTTCAATTCTAGACACTGTAGCAGAATCAGGGTAGTAACTAGTGGGGTTAGGTCAAAAGAGTGTGGTCAGAATTGTTCAGGATCTTCCTTATGTTGAATATTCAAGGGAATTGAAGCATTTGGTTTATAGAGGGATCAGTGTAAGTGTATCTCTTACACTTGTATTGAAGTTTTACCAAAAAGGAGAGATGTTAGGTTTCCTTTACAGAGCTAATATCCATGTGTGACGGTTATTAGAAAACACATTTTCTCTAACAGAAGTAGGGAACACTCTCACAAATTTAAGAATAGGATGATGCTGGGTGGTTTTCAAAAGAGTGAAGTTGTTTTTAATTTAAGTGATAAGGTAAGGACTACCTGACCACCTAATGGATTATTCTAAAATGTCACTCTTTCCTAATGACACAAATATAATAAAAATTCAGCCAGGCAAGTTGGCTCACACCCCTAATTCCGGTGACTGGGCAGACTGAGGCAGGAGAATCATGAGTTTGAAACCAGCCCCAGCAACTTAATGAGGCATTAAGCAACTCAGTGAGACCCTGTCTCTAAATACAATATTTAAAAAAGGGCTGGGGGTTCAATCCTCAGTATCAAATAATAATAATAATAATAATAATAATAATAATAGTAATAAAAACCAAAACAAAATAAAACAATAAGTGTAATGAAGTTACCATCCTATCTTCAACTCAAAAACAGCATAACAGGAAGGAAACTATAATAGTGCATATGTTGTAGTATACAGGGAACTTGCTGCTGGTGAATTGAAACTAGAGAATTAAAATTGGACCAAAGGTACAAGAAGAGAGAAAGGAAAAAATAAACTAAGAAAACGACTTTTGGCATTGTTCACAGGTGGTGGCTAGTGATGGGGCATTGTTCCAGTCTTTAGAGCTGCTGCCAACTGGTCTAAAGGGGATTGAGTGACTGGTGTAACAAGAAAAGGAATTCTAATGTTTACTTTTGTATTCTGAAAGGGTATGAGGGAGGGGAGAGAATTTCTAAGAAAAAGGCAAAGGGAATACCCGAAGGTGATAATTTAAACTCAGAAAGGCAAGGAATGAGTAGTAGAAATAGAAGCCAAAAGAGAAAAGAAAGTGAATCTAACAGAAATATGTGGGATACACATAGAAAGAGAAAGGATAAGTCAAATTTGTCTGGCTGAAGTGTCAGAAAAATTCAGTCTATGAGTGGAATCAGCAATGCTACCTCTTCCAGCCAGGGGACTGTTTGGAATCAGCTATGCTGAGACTCAGCTGCAGATGTTGGTGCAGTAGGTATACCCAAGGTTGTGTATCAGTCCTGAGCTAGGCTGTCAGATTCCTGACTTGGCCCCTCCCCTTACTCTTTTGGATAAGTTATTCACAGCTAAGGACCAGGCTCCACTACTAGCTCCTTATCTAGGATCTGTAGTTTCTGCCACTAAACCTCCATTGGGTGTCCCACTATTTTGGTTCCCTCTTACCTTTGGATAGTGTGTTCTTTTAACTAGTTGTCCTTGCTCAACAAGTGAGTATTATCAGAGGAATTTGTCATTCTTACAAAGTAGACATCTTATTGTTCATATGCTACTATGATAAATTATCCATATTCTGTACTAATGAGACCATACAGTGATCCAGCTTTACCTGACTGTAGCCATCTTGAGTTTTAGCCATCATGATTGCCCCTGAGTAATACTGGTCTGTTTTTCCTGCAGTTTCCCAGCATACTTTATACGTACAAAAATTTTAGAGTTGTTTGTGGAGCTGTTCTTGGTACAGTCAGTGCCAGGAATGTACCTGACATCTTTGATGTTGGATTGATACAAATCAGATTCATTCCTGATTGGACGATGTCATCTGTATCTTAACCACTGCGTAAGTCCCCTTCTTTTGACCCAAGTCTCAGAGTTCCACCAGTCTTCCTGGCACCCTTGACCACTTTTGTTCATAAATCCCCTATAAAGATTATAGTGACTAATTCTGTCTCTCTTTGGTCTCTGGGCACCTTCTGCCTATGGTGGTTGGTTCTTTAACAGCAGAATTCCCCGGAACAGACCAGGCCTTCATGTTCTCTCTTTCCCAATCAGGCAATGTATAACTGGACAGGGATTTTCCCAAATAAACACACCCTACCTGTTATTGTCCAGAGTAGCTGCTCTGATAAGTGAAATCAAGTTGGGTGGAAATGAAGTTTGGTATGTCTTATAGGTGTGAGTTGTTGTCAGAATATAATAAATCGCCATCTCTTTTTTTAAATCTACTTCATTTAGTTTGAGTATTATAAGTACCCACACATTATTATATGCATCTAAGTGATTTTTTGACAACAATGGAATATTATGAAAATGTCTAATACTTAGAGTTTTTAGCTATCTTCTACATTATGTACATCCTCAAGCATGACTTAATTTTAAAGTGGGAGAAACAGAAAAATTATTACTCGTATTGTGATGTTGAATAAGGTTTATAATAGCAATAATCCCCCATGAAAACAGTTGTTATCATAGTTAGTGCCCATTTTGTCAGTGTGTTAACCTTCCTTGGCTCTACCTTGGACCATTTAATGACCAGTCATTTGTTAAGCACCCCAGTGCAAGTAATTTCAGGAGGAATATTGCTGAGCTCATTTGCTAAGTAAAGCACCTGAGGTGACAGTGATAAAACTACACAGGTTTGTGTGCATATGTGCATCCCTATATATACTTTTCCCAAGTCCTTCCTATTAGAAAATGTTGCTCTACACTTTCTTCGGAAACATTCAGAGCAGTCTCTCAGTCCCACAGCACCTATTCTTTTGCACTCAGGTACCTCAAACTTGAACCCACCTGAAGTTACCTGTGCTAGCTATCTCCTGACATTCTTTTGGTGTTTCAGCTGATATCAGTGTATAAGGTATTTATTAATTTAAGCTCTGATGCTCAAGAATGGAAGTTGCCTTTAAAATGCTCAAAGCAAGCCAGAAGCAGTGGTGCGTGCCTACAATGCAGACTCATGAGGCTGAGACAGGAAGATTGCAAGTTCAAGGCCAACCTCAGCAACTTAGTGAGACCCTGACTCAACTTTAAAAAACAAAAACAAAAAGTGTTGGGTATGTAGCCCAGGAGTGAAGTGCCCCTCGGTTCAATCCCCAGAATCAAAAATAAATAAATAAATAAATAAATAAATAAATAAATAAGATGCTAAAAGCACATAGCTAAAGAATCAAAATGATGTTACTTGCAAGCATAAACAGAACAGGAAAAGGAAGGGATAATCTGTCTCTAAGAAGATCTGTCCTTGAAATAGACACAGCTTTTTTAATAAATGATTAATTAGTTCAATGTTAGTTGTATTCACATGTATTATTTCTTTTTTTGATTTTTTAAATTTGTTTTCATTTGTTGTGCATGACAGTAGAATGCATTTATACATTTTGATAGATCATACATAAATGGAGTATAATCTCTTATTTTTCTGATTATACATATTGTATGATCACATCGGTCATGCAGTCATATATGTACATGTATTATTCTTTTAATCCTAACACTCTATGGGGCTGATATGATTAATAGTCCCAACTGATGAAAAAAGTAACAAAATTTGAGGATCGGTTGCTTGACTACAAACCCAAACTTTTCACTTCTATGGTATAACACTGATTTCCATTTCAAAACCAAACAGTCAAGATTCTTAAGAGCAATTGGATGTTATCTCACTTGCATTCCTTGTCAATTCAGTACCAGACCAGACAATGGTTATCACTGCATTGGTAGTTAATCATATGTATTAAGCTCCCCTATATGTGTTTTCTATTGAGTCTCTGTTGAATCTTTTCCAAGCATGAGCTTGTTTTCGCAGTCACAGCAAAGTTGAATTTCATAACTTAAATACTGATCTAAGGTATTGCAATGATTTAAGAAAAATCTTGCTCCTTCTTTTGCAATAAGGATAATTTTACACTATTCTATCATAAATCCTAAACTGATCCACAATTACAAATCTCTAATTATAGATAGAATTTACCTGACAAGTAAAGGTAGTTGCAACTATCTTCAACTACTTTCCTTCAGGGAAGAACTATGTCAATGCAATCTCATTTCAGGGGGAAAAATACACGAATGTTATGTAGGTTTTAACATAATTAGTCCTTTCATTAATGAAATAATTGGGCCTCCTTAATCAAAGGTGGAACTTCTTCCTTAAAGCTTAGTTTGAAGAATCAAATGGGCGTAACAGTAGGAGGCACAAAAATTGGTTCAGAAGAGATAGGAAAAAATTTAATGAGGGAGAGATCTTTTCTCATTAAGCTTCTAATTTGGTAAGGAGATATTCTATTTTTAATTTTTACTTCCCATCATCATTTTCGCCACAGTTAACACTGTCAACTGATAACATCAGATGAGTGCCATACATAATATGTGCAAGAAAATGCCAAAGGGTGAGAAGAAAAACCGAGGATTGTTTGCCGTGATTAGTCAGCCCTTGATTTCTGGTATTGACAAAGTGAAGCCCCAAAGCAAATTCTATCAATTCAGAGATAATCCTTGGCTCTCCATTAACCAGTGCCTTCAACTGACTCTGCAACTCAGTATTTTCAGACCAGAAAAGGACAATTAGGATTTAAAAATGATCAAAGTACTGTGCTTGATGTTCCCCCAAACACTGTAACTGTTCACATGAACTAGTTTCAAGTTAGGAGCAAATCTCAAAGCCACTCTTTCCCAAGCACTTTAAATCCAATAGTATTCTGGTGGAGGTAGTGGGAAGTTGATTCATTAGCACCTGCTTATCAACTGTCTGTATAAATGGCTCTCTTTATCATCACTTTGCTGTCCCAGGATTTTCTTACTTGGAGTTCCAGTTGGCAGAAAGCCATAAAAATTGGTGTTACCAGAATAAATTGGCTTCTCCACCTCTGTATTCTTAGGCATTCCCTAGAATTGAGGTACTAAAACACAACAGAGCAGTAAGTAGTCATCCAATGTAAGAATAAGTTAAAACTGGGGCATGAACTTTCTGGAATTTTAGTAACATAAACCTGCAGTATGGCTTTCTAGACAAATATAATGCTGTAAATAATTGTCATTTCCACTAACCTCTAATAAATATTGAGATCAATTGTAAGATGTCTGCAGGTAACATGGTCTAATGTTAATATAAAATGGTTGCAATTTTTTATAAATTAGAAAAGATTCCTAGAAAAATTTCAAGGTAATCCCTAAATAAAGCCAGTCTCACTCCTTTATCTTATGATCCATTTTCATGAGAGGGAAAATGGTAGGAAGGCAACTAATCAATAGAATTTTTGGTACGTTCTTCAAAATGTGTCTTGTGTGTTGATGTCATGCCGTCTGAGTCATCTGAAAAACATTAACAACATTTGCTTTATTCTACCCATTGAGACAGGAGTTTTGATTGAGGGTGAGGGACAAATGAAATATAACCCATGAGACAACAGGCAGCTGGTCCCAGAGTTAGAAACAAGTGAGGAGTAAGGTTCCACTCTTTATCCCCTCTTGCTTCTCTTTAACAACTCCTCTGACTTGTGAATTTGAATGAATTTTTTTTCGTTACGGCACTGCAAATATGAAGTGCAAAATCTGATCTAAACTCTAAGTCTGTGCACTCGAAAGAAATGTTACCTAAAGTAATCTTACTTGGGAGGGAAGAAGGCAGGATGTTCTAGAGAGAAGAGATCATTAGCAGCCCTTGGAATCTCAGGGACCTATGGTCTCAGGGGCAAGTCAAACATCTCTGGGGTGGCAGGGCACCAGTCCCAATGCAGATAGGTCCAGAATCTCCAATTAGTGTGTTTATGACCTCAGTCTATACTTCCACAGGAAAGCAGGCAAGAAAGACCTATGAGTTTTTACCTCTGTC
Organism: Sciurus vulgaris; assembly: GCF_902686455.1. Classification (NCBI taxonomy): domain Eukaryota; kingdom Metazoa; phylum Chordata; class Mammalia; order Rodentia; family Sciuridae; genus Sciurus; species Sciurus vulgaris. Next base: position 67,590,275 of record NC_136470.1, on the reverse strand, counting down.
TGGGGCAGGCAGGATGGTGCTCTTTAGAAATCTGTTTTTGATTTGACCATATGGATGGGCACAGTCCTGTTGTTCCTTCTTCCCTTATGTAAGTCTTTTAGCTACCTGGACCTTTTCCACACAGCCTGGGAACCTCCTTCTGTTCAAAGCCTTAATCCTGAGTATGGTGCCCATTATGTTGAGGGTTCCATTGGTTCTTCATCTCCTCTTAGAACTCTTTATGGAAAAGACAAGGGTTTTAGGGTTTTTATTAAGTATAACTTAATAAAAACCTAGAAAAATAACAGCTATTATATATCCTTTTTCTTCTCCCTCTTAAACAATTCTCAGATATTTAGATGAAAAAAGGTAACACTCATGTTACCTGGTGTTATAAAACATACTCATTAAACTACCACCATGGGTGCCAGCCTCAATTTTGCCCCACAATGGTAGCAGAGCTACCACAGGAGACTCAGTTTATTGTTTCTGATAAGGACCATTGGACAACAGCCTGATCTCAAGAGGGAATGCCAGTTCTGGGGTGAGAACACATGGCTGTATGGCTCCATCAGAATAGGGATCTTGCAGCTTTATTAGTGGGAAGCCAAAAACGCCTACTCAACAGATTGAGTACAGTTTGCCCCATCACCTAGAAGGATGCATGAAACATAATCAGGGCTCTGTGAATATTATGGTGGGTGAATCAATCAATAAATGAATGAAGAATGAATGAATCTTATAAGAACATAGAAAAAAAATGAAGTATGATGCTCTACTTTTAACTGTTCTTACTGAGCCCGAGTTAGCTAATCCATAAAAATAAAAATCACATCTCTAACTTTACTGGACTACACAGATGTAACACAGCATGTAGTACCACACCAGGCCCTTAGCATTCACTCAATACTTAATAGCTGAATCTGAACCTGGAGTCGATTCTGAGATGTGTTTGAGATATGGCTATGGCCCAAGATGCACAAACAGATAGTAGTGGATGAATCTCAGTGGAGGTAAGAATTAAGCCTTTATGCCCAGAATAACTCCTGATATAGTATCTGAGGTAAAATATCCACTCCCCACTAAATTCTTTGTATTCCCTCTCCTTTCCTGTTTTCTTATCTTGTTCTTTGTGCTTTGTACCGGGGATTGAACTCAGGGGCACTCAACCACTGAGACAGGGTCTCACTGAATTTCTTAGTGCTGTTTGTGAGTGGCTAGTAGCTTTGGGGTGGAATTTTTATGATAAGGGTCAGTGGGAAGAGAATCATTGGTGATTCAGGTTCAGGCCAAGATGTACAAGTTTTTGAGTGCCATGGATAGTATCTTTTTAACATTGGGGAACTTATGAATATTTGAAGTAGAAAAGTAATGGATGAAAATACTTTGGAAGTTGGTCCAATAGGAATTTATCCATTTTTTTTAAAGTAACAAGAAGTCAATCAATCCATAGCTTTTATTGCAGTTATAAAAATAATGGAAGTCTAATACTGTGAAAATTTGGACTGAATTAGTGGGAATTGAAATGAAAAATAAAAAAGAAACAAAAAACATTTTAAACAAAGTTAGCAGTAAGACTGAATTATTAATTAGGTTTTAAGAATAAAATGAAGAACTTAGATTTTAAGAAGTATGTTATTATAGACTTTAAAGTATTTGATTTCATAAACAGGATGTATATTTATACTAATGATAATTTTACTAGTAGTCACCTTGCTGTATATCCATACACACCTACAGAGAAAGTAACATACATACATGTCTGTGAATATGTGTATCACTGGCAAAATTGTCTATATGCAAATATATATATATATATATATATATGAAGATGCACTTATTTACAAATATTCACACATACATGTATTTTTATATATGTGTATGGTTTATGCAACATATTTGTACCTCAACATACTTCTTAAGTTTTCATTTTTATTGATGCCCCAAATCAAAATAAGAAAACTGGAATTTGAACTCATGTTTTTCTGATTCTAAAGACCACTCTCTTCTCCTCAGCATGCAGGCTTCTCGGGAAATAAATAACATTAGATCTCAGTGGTTGGGATACTAATATTGCTTTAAACAAAATAAATCAATAAATAAAAAAAGCCACTTGTGCATGAATGAACATGACTTTAGTCTGGGGCAATAAAACCCTGGAGCCTGGCCTGCTCTGGACTACTTGCTGAAGGTCAATTACATGCTGAGAAGCAGGAACCAGTCTATTTGCCTGATAAAAGATTTATTGGTTGGTCAAAAAAATTCCTTTTGAAAAGAGTATTATTCCCTTTTCATTATATAACTAGAATTTCTAAATCATAGATTTAGAAATGAGGAACTATATACTTTTCTTTTCCATATATACCAAAAAAGTTTCAGCATCAAAGTCATAAAGAATGTACTCTACATTAGAAAAGAATCAGAAGTCTGAACCCTTGTTAGTCTGAGTTCCATGACTAATGAGTTTGTAAACCTTAAACTCCTTATTAAAAAAATCTATTTAAGACTCACCCATGGCTGAAAAACATTTGGTAGGTTAAAGGGGTGGCGGGGAGAAGCCCTGTTCTTTCATTTTGTTTTTAAAGTCAGAAGCCTAAAAAACAAAAAACAAAACACAAAACACAAACAAAAGTCAAACAAACAAAAAAAACTATCGTCAAGTCTGCTTTCACATTTCAAAGAGCTTTTCCAAAGGAGGTCTTTTTGAAGCTACATTAGCATGTGCACATTAAGATTCTTCATATACTATGCAATCGTTAAGGGGAAAGAAAAAAAATAAAGTCAAACATTTAGAGACAGCCCAAGGCTAGTTAATTACATATCTTTTTCTGGATTTCAGTGAATAGCAATGCATTTATCAAGACTCCCTTACTTATTGCTCTCTGTGAAGGGCTGTTGCCTTTCATTTTGATACCGCCGGATCTTAGATAGGGAAGATATCATGAAAACAGTTCATTAGAGCATGATTCTCCTCTACATATGGACAGTTACTGTAATCCTAATTAACGCTTTTTTATGAGGTATTTTTCCTCTTCCACAGATTATTCTTTTATACATCAGTAACATGATGTTTTAGTGACTCAATACACCAAACAAAATAAGGACATGAAAAACTTTAATGCATCTAGACCATTATGTTTAATATGTGGGGAACTGAAGATGTGTGTGTGGGGAGGGGTGGGATTTAAGAAGTTTTGTCCTTTACCACACAAAATAGATGGAGTTGGTGCATTATCTTCTGTTCCCATAACCAGTCCAGTATGTTCTTCCACAATAGGGACCATTGTTTGTGTGACTGAATAAGGGCCTTTTCAATCAGGACCTTTGAGTTTATATGAATCTGTCATAAATTCCACCCTAACCCCTGCACACACACACACACACACAAAATAGAAAAATAAATGTAAATTTATTCAATACAAACTCTTTCTTCACTGATATGCTAATTGAGAGAAGCATTTGAGAATGAAGATTGATATACCAAGATAATAGACATGTAGTCACAGTCGCTTCTTGAAGGCAGAATTTGATATATTGTGATTGTTCAGTATTTTCTCTCCGGGAGGTCATCCCTTCCGCATTTTATAATGCTTTTCATTAATATATGCATGGAAACAAATGCACTGTTCTTTTCACCCAGTTTGGCTTAGACTTACTTCTAAGACTTGTTAGCAGTACTGCTAATGCTAATTTCTTATGTTTACAGAATAAATACACATATATTGATAATATTTACAATATAAACCCAGGGCATGGGTGCTTTGCATTAAGAAAACTTAGTACATTAGATAAATACATAAATACATATACATATATATGAAAGAACTGAAGAATTATAGTATATTTATTAATCTTTATACATAATATATTTAATATATGTATGTTTTAATAAATATATAAATATTAAAGACTATATAAATCACCAGCAACACAGAGCTGGCCTTCATAAACCACCTGAAGAGTGTGCTTCTAATTCTTTTTTCTACAACTCAAGAGAAGGAACTAAGTTTGTCTCTTGGCCAAGTTTACACAAACAATACAGATAAAATAAGAAATGATTACTGTATTTCTTTTCATACTTTAAGATTCACTTCAGCCATTTTTTTCTTCAGTAATTATCATTTATCTCTACAAAGTGATCAGTTACTCCTTTGTTTTCCCTACTACCCTCGTCTTCCTTCTGTCTTTGCACTCAGCTTATGCTGTTGACCTGTTGCATTAATGCCTCTCTCTCTCTCTCTCTCTGATAAACTCAAAGAAAGACTTTTGATGACTGGAATCAAGTTATACTCATTTATCTATCCATAGAACCTACTTCAATGCCGATAATGCAATTGACTCTTAGTAAAAGTGGTTGAATTAGATGAAACCATTTTAAATACCAACTTTCACAGTGCATTTATACATGATTAGATATATTCAGAAATGTTTACTAATAACTTTCAGGGATGTATTGTGCAAAGTGAAGTAGAGCATTAACATCTTTCTGTTAGAGGCTAAACCTGGTCAAGACATTAATTCATTTTGTGCAAAATAAGCATTTTTAATGTTATGGCTGTATTTTCAACAGTTTTATAGGGAATAATATGACTGAACAACAGTGATGAGTATCCCTAAAACCAAGAATAGATAAATGATAACTGATCCTTATCAAGACATACTGAGGATTGCAAAGAGTTATGAAAAAAAAAAAATTGTCTTCTGGAGTTTACTTGCAGAATAGCTACCATTTTCAACCAGGAATCACATGTTATCAAGATGAGCAGAGTGGTTAGATAAGGGTATATCTCCAAAGATGACATTCATAGATAACCCTGAAACTGATCTCAGATCTCTGATTTTTTTCTTACAAGTTCATAACTGGTCCCAAACTCTCAGTTTTAGGGGAACAAACTTTTCCCACTAAGAACATTGTCATATTTCAGAGAAGATGAGACATTATTTCCAGTCCTCTGCTTGTCCTATATTTTCTATAAAATCCAACCAGATTCGTCTGCTTGTGTCTTCAAGTCAGCCCCATCTGTATTTTGGGATGCTCTGGCACCTCATCAACATCACTGTGCATAAATATGTCTGGACTTGTTTCAGGAAGCGCAGCTCACATCAATTATCTTTTAATATTTATGATAAAAAGGAATACACTTTTTATGCTATTCATAGCCCAAACAGCATGAATCACCTCCCATCTCTAGCAAAAGAGTCTGAGGATTTTGAGACAGGATGAAATAATTCTCTTACATTATAGTGGACCAGAGACAAGAATGTGCTTTATTAACATAGAATTATAAGAAGCTTGAGAGTAGGGTCATGATTTGTTGCTCTCTTCCATAGTTTCCGCATGAGATTCTTTGAAATAAATACTTATTCACTAAACTTCATATTGAATTTTTCCCACATTTTTATTGGGGCATTATAATTGTACATAGTGATGGGATTTGTTGTTACATATTTGTACATGCACGTACTATAACACTATAATTTGGCCAATATCACTTCCCAACACTTCCCCACTCCCTTCCCACCTCCACTTCCTGGTCCTTCTCCTCTATTGATCTCATTTTGATTTTCATGAATTCTGCTCCCCACCTTCTTTTCCCTCTTCCTCTCTAGCTTTGGCATATGAAAGAAAACCTAGGACTCTTGACCTTCTGAATTTGACTTATTTCACTTAATATGATGGTCTCTATCCTCCAACCATTTTCCTGCAAATGATATAATTTTATTTTTCTTTATGGCTGAATAAAATTCCATTGTGTATATATACCACATTTTCTTTATCTGTTCATCTGTTCATGGATACTTAGACTGGTTCCGTAGTTTGGTTATTGTGAATTGTGTTGCTATAAACGTGGGTACGCATGGATAACTGTAGTAAGATGATTTTACTTCTTTAGGATAAATATCAAGGAGTGTATATCTGGGTTATATGATGGTTCTACACCTAGTTTTTTGAGGAACTTCCATACTGATTTCCATAGTGGTTATACTAATGTACAATCCCACCAACAGTGTAAAAGTATCCATTTTTCTCCATATCTTCTCCAGCATTTATTATTATTTTATTCTTGATGATTGCCATTCTGACTGGTGTGAGATAAAATCTCAGTGCAGTTTTGATTTGCATTTCCCTAATTGCTTATTATGCTGAATGTTGTTTCATGTATTTATCGGCCATCTGTATTTTTTCTTTTGAGAAGTGTCTGTTAAATTCATTTGCCCATTTATTAATTGTGTTATTTGACTTTTTGGTGAAAAGAGTTCAAAAAACTTTACACTTTACACCAAAAAATCCAAATAACTCATTGTGCAGGGTCAGAGATAAGAGTCTAGTTTCATTTTTATATGGATAATCACTGTTTTCAGAATCATTTGTTAAGAAGGCTCCAATTTTTTTTTTTTTTTTTTTTTTTTTTTTTGGCACATTTGTCAAGGATCTGATGACTGCAAATGTGTGTCCTCTATTCCATACTACTGGTCTATATGTCTGTGTTTATGCTAGTATCAGGCTTTTTTTTTTTTTTTTTTAAACTATAGCTCTTTAGTATAATTTGAAGTCAGGTATTGTGATGCCTCCAGCATTGCTTTTTTGGCTTAGAACTGCAAATTGGTTTTAAAGACAGAAAGCAATAGTGTGAGGTTTATTACCCAGAGTTCTAATTTATTCATTAATTTGTCTTAATTTTCAGAACTGTTGGGACCTGTGCATGATCATGCTCCCTTGTGTCCTCAGGGGGCCTTAGGTTGCTTGTCAAGTTGCTAATCACACACTCCATAAGAAATGACAGCACCTCTCACTGGATAGCTCTAGGCTCTGAGAGGAAACCAGGGAGAGGGTGTGGATTTGCCAGACAGATAGCTTTGTAAACTTTGCTTTCTCTGCAGACTGCAATATCTCTGATGAGGTATTCCTTAGTATTCTTCTCATAGGTATTTCAGAAATAGGGAATCCACAGAAAACATCAGACTGAGATTTGGGAACTTGGGATATTCTTTTTTTCCTTTATTGTTGTCATTGTAACTCAATGAAAGGCCTTGAATAAGACCTTGAATACCCCACTTTGTACTTTGCAGGATAAATAAAACAATATATGTAAAGTCCTTAGTTCTGCATAAATAATAAATTAGAGCTATGTGATAATATGACTTATAATTATATAGTTAGAGCACTGTAGTTTTACCAATATAATCACCTAAGATCAGAACCTGAAAGAACAGAATATTGTTAGTCCTTTGGCACTGAAAACATAAGACCCCACTTTGAAATACTTCAAATATTCTTTCATTTGACATCACTTGTGGCTTGGTAAATATTTCTCAGATCCCAAGTTAATATTTAAAATAATTAAACAGACAATATCTGTCATTTTGCTGCTGCTGCTGCTGCTTCTCCTCCTCCTTCTTCAGGATATTTTAGGCATTAGAATACTCTTTTACTTTGGGTTTTCCTTTACAGTCACAAAGCAAAATTACTGCTTCTACATAGTGACTTCACAGAGTGCCAGGTAGAACATATCTGTTAGTAGCTTTAGGTATTGGACTATTAATTGACATTGAACATAAACTGGGAACTCACCACCATCTTTATTTTCAAGAACAACTCTAGACTCAGAAATTACAGGCTGGCAGGAGTCCCTTTGAGATTTGGAAAGATACAGAGCAATTTCATTTATTTTCCAACAGGAAACAGTCACTGGTCAACCATTAAAATCACTCTTCTTCTCCCTTACTGGGGACTCCAACAATTTGGCTGTGACTCTGCTGAAAGAAAAGTAAATAAATGAAGAAATGAGAGCATTCTGGGAACAACAGTGTCGTTAAAAGTATTTGTTTATTTGACTTAAATTTACATATTACTTGAAGAAAAAAACTACAATACTTGCACTTTCCACACGACTTCCAGCTGATTCCCACACTCGGCCATGAGTCTTAGTCGAAATCTAGTGAAAACCACTCCATGATAGAAATATTTTCTTTCTTCTCCCCATCTATTCACACCCAGTTGTGATATATTTCCCAGTTGCCTTTCCATTCATCTTCACCCCAGCAGGATGTCTGCACTTTAGTGGGGCTGCTAAGATTGTTTCACTTAGCCAAGTCTTCAGGACAAAACTTGCATGCTCATGACAGCTCCTAGGCAAGGAAGGAATGCCTATGAAAGGAGGAATATTTCTGGTAGCAGTTATTAGAGGCTTGCCCAGTACAGCCCAGAATCTGAAAAGATAAAATAAACAAGACCATGGAGGAACGTAGTGTGTGATACCTGAGGCAAAACCCATTCCCAATTTTCATCCTGGCCCTCCCCTGCTCTGCCTCCCAGTTACTTTCTTCCAGGGTCTCTTTTCTTGGCCTACTTACCAGCTCCTTACTCTACCATTTTCCTAAGACCAGTTCTGTTCTTCCTTCTTCATCATTGATTTGAAGGTGACTTGCTCCTTCTCTGCATATAGGCACAATTCTGGGGTTGTGTGGGGTTGTTTTCCTTGTTACAGGCAACTCAGACACTGCTGGCAAAAGGAAGTCCTACATGTCAGTCACTTACCTTTAAGGCGAAGCTGAAAGGATGTTTCTTCAGGCTACATGACCTTTCCTCTGTTCTTCCACACCTCTGATCCATCTTCCTGATGTGAAATGTACTATTGTATCAATCCTACAGAGTCTTCCCCCCTTTCAAATCTTGTCTTCCTCAAGGTAGGGTCTTGATCTTTGAATATTTAGTGTGTAGCATTGCCTGATACGTGGGAAGTGCTGAAGAAGTATTTCTCAAATGGCATTGACCTTCCTAGGTTACATCGTCAAATAGTGATTATGAATTCTTTACAGCTTTGTCTCTTTCTGTAACCCCAAGTCAGGGACTTCATAAAAGACTGGAGGTTTCTTCCAGTGTGTTGGGAAGGCTAGAACTTGGTCAGGTGTCCTGCATCTCTGTTTCCAAAGCAAGCTTTGGGAAAAAAAAAACATTAGAGGGAAGGAAATACTTTAAGATGGACAGATGGGGTGGCTCAGATGAAACAGAAAGTACTACATACAACAAAATTTCAAATGTCAAATGATCCATTTTTGTCTAGGATTTTAAAAAATGTTGATTACTCTTTATGCCCAATGTTTTATTCACTATTCCTGTCTTTGCTGGCTCTGAACAGAAGTGTGTTCTGTCAGACTGGCATTTCTGGGCCAGTATAATTTCTCCTGGTATATAAAAGGTTCCCTGGTGTCCAGTCTAGCGAGTTTACTCTCACTTACAACAAGGGAAAAAGGAGAGCAAAACAAGGCCTATTAACTACTTCATCTTTAGGACAGAGAATATGAACATTGAAGATGAATTATATTCCAAACCTTATTTTATTATCACCTCCTGCCAATTATGTGGTGGGAGAAAGGATGAGGTTTCATAGAGTTCTATAGATTTCTGAGCTTGAAGGCACCTAGGAAGTCATATAATGCAATTCCTTTGTTTTGTAAGTAATGAAACTGAGGTTGGGAGAGGTTAAGCATAGGAGGGCAGCAAATAGCAGAGCAAGGCTGGAATCCAATTTTCCTAACTACATTGCAGATCTTCCTTGAACATGGAGAGGCGAATAGTTTTGTGTTGCTCCTGTACTTTCAAAATGCTCCTTTGCTCCCTATGTTTCCACTTGCTATTAAGGGACTTATAACCCCCTGATTTTCTCTCTTTGTCTCTCAAATGTATTTCAGGAAACTGACTGGCTCTATGTTTATGTATAACTCATAGGTCTTAATATTAAAACAGTTTAAAAATAAAACTTATAAAGGTTTTAAAATATAGAAATAAAAAGAAATATTCTCTACAATATCAAATCCCAGCTAACCTTGTCCTTTAAAAAATAAAAGCAATATCGTCACAAACTTAGAAATTCAATAAGCACAAAAAGATAAACTACAATATGTAAATTTCCCTTCTCCCTGGTCAGTGTCCTGGTGGAAGTTGCTTTTAACAGATTTCATCTATGCACTCAAAAAAATACAAAAAAATTATACATATGTAAGCAAAGATAGCTATATAGAAGAATAAATAAATGGTTATGCAGGTAGATAGGTGGGTAGATAAAAATTTTGACAAGACTTCAGCTTATGAAGGTATTTTGCATTTAAAAAAATAACCTACTAAATTTTCAAAATAATCAGACATATATTTACATCATTTTCTAAACAGCTGCATAGTATTCAATGCTATGGATATATTATAATTTAAGTAATCCCTTATTTTTCCAGGTTTTGCCATTAGTGGTTAGAATAATCATGCTTGTATACATACATCTGTGTACTTGTATGCACACACACACACATCCCCTCACTTTTACAAGAATAACTATTAGGTGAAAAGGAATAGGCACATAAGAATTTAATAAACATTTTGATAGAGAGCATTTGGATGTCTAAGGAAGGAAGGACATTAGAAAAGATAAATGAGCATTTTATTGAAACTTTTATTGTTATCTCTCTGAGGACTAAGAAAAGGTGTTGAAGAGTGAGCGGCAGGGAGAATTCCCAGCATATCAGTCTCCAGTATAGAACAAAGTTTCCAGGTTTAGAGTTGGGGGACCTGAGTTTCAGTTACACCTCTTCTGTGATCTTTAGCTGGGGTGTTAACTTGATTCATTTCAACAAGGAGAGATGGATAACTTTTCTACTGACTGAGGGAGATTTTCAACAAAATCTCCCTCCAGAATGCAGGGATAACACATAATTTGCTGGCAGAAAACATTAAACAGGAACAGAGAGAATTTGGTTTAATGAAGAGAGGTGGGTCAGTGCAAATTTAGAGGGTAGAAATAAATTCTGGTGTTCATGGTAAAGTAAGATAACTATAGTTAACAAAAATATAGTGTATATCTCAAAATAGTTACAAGAGAGGATTTTTACTGGTTTCACCAGAGGGAAATAATAAATGTTTAAGATGACTGATATGCCAATTACCCTAATTTGATCATTATACAGTATGTACAGATATCAAAACACCATGTGATACCCCATAAATATGCATAATGGTTATATGTCAATCAAAAATAAAATAAATCTGAAAAAAAGGATCTGTTTCAAAATGGCTGCTTGGATTTTTAGTGTAGAAAGTTTAGCAAAGATATACAACAATGTCTGTACTCTGGAGCAAAGAACAGGACTCCCAAGAGGAGAATATCAATTTCTTCATCTAAGCAGGGCACCGTTGGGTGAGTGGACAACCCTGTCTCTGCACAGTGTTGCTACCTGACCAAACAGGCAAAGGGCTCCCAGCAGGAAAGCAGGCAGCATTTTCCAAAGGTTCCAAAATGGAGGCTGTAGAATTGTCCTCTTCTTGCTTTTTCAAAGAAGGTCGACTCTTCACTCTTCTCTTATTAGCTTATTAGTTAGTAGTGCAGGACCAGCAAGCTAAGAGCAGCAGCCGAAATCTGATCAATAATGTATCCCTCTGTATCTGAATCAAAGGCACCGTGGTAAGGAAGGGAAAGCAGAGAGTACCTTCAATCACAATGCATAGCAGCAGGAGCCAGACAGCTGAGAGGGGCCTGAGACAGAACACACAGAAGCCAGCTCCTGGGCAGGGGGTCAGGAGCTGGGGAGAAAGACCCAATTGTTAAAAACAATACAGTTCTTATTTTGAAAGGTTGAAGCTTCAAGGGAAAAAGGAGGTTCAGAGCTTTGGGGGGATCAAAATTGTATATATCTGCTTTACAAGTACAGGGGTCAAATGAAACAAAAATCCTGTGCAGGCTTTTGGATATTTCAAATCCCTGTACTAGCTAGAATTTTCCAGTGTCTCTTTAGCCTCCTTTCTCTGCATGACAAGTTAGGCCTCTAACAAAGCATCATGGGTTCATATTTGGAGTTCACTGAGTCTCATCATTGGAACCTGGAACCCATGCAGAATGCCTCCCAAGCATTGCATCTGAGCCTAGCTTCTACTGCTTTCTTCACACCCCCATTTTACCTCCCCCCAAGAGGCTTAGGTCTCAGAGTTAGAAATGCGAAAGCTGAGAGAAATGTTATATGCCAATTAGCCCCAACTTCCTATCTTGTAGATGAGGAAACTAAGACCCTAGAAATAGGCACCTTAATTAACATCGAGTAATCAGAAGCAGCTCTTGGACCTCTTTAAGCACCACTTCAGTCATGTTTCTGTGGCTCTACCATCAGGCTATGCAGTCAGCATTTCTATTCTTGTTCTTGGGAGAAAATTAAAAAGCCAACCAATGTTTCATTATTGCTCAGAAAAAGATGCATTTATATGTTTTTACAAGTATATTATTGTATAGTAAAGAGAATAGCACATTAGAATTTTTAAGATGATGTGACTTATTTCACATACCTTGAAGTCTATCCTATTTCAGGAAATAGACTTCTTGATGAAAGAGGTATGTGTTTATGTTGTAAGGCAGGAGGAGAAGCAAGATGAAGAGCAAGAGAGATATTATATTCTAAAGTTATAAGTTGTTTTATATCACCACCAGTTTTAATCTCTTAGTCTGAACCTTAAACAATGATGTGAGCTTCTTTATGGCCAGCTGAACATTTTCATATATAAACCAAGTGCCTATATTTATGTGATTTGCTTATTTATTGTCTGTATCCCATTAGAATGTACGATCACAGAGCAAGTCTTCAGTTCATGATGGTGTTAATGTAGCCGTAGATGCTGTAATGTAGAAACTTCCTTCCTGTTCTTTTCTGGTTAAAGCAGCGTTCTCGTTACTTGTACTCTAAGTGGTGATCCTAACTCTTTTTACCGAGTTGTCCTAGCTTCCAACATCATTGTGGTAGGTGAAATATAATGGAGAATCACAAATGACAGGGGTAGGGTAACACTTTCCAACACATTCCATCAGTGATTGGTCATATGTCCACACCTATCTACAAGGTTAGGAAAAGTAGTCTAGTGGTGTTCCCATGAGGAGGAAATGGGTTCAAAGATCACCAGTACTGTGGATTGAACCCAGGGTAGTCTATCACTGAACTCCATCCCCAGCCCTTTTTATTTTTTTCTTTTGAGACAGCATCCCACTAAGTTACAGAGTTTGGCCTCAAACCTTCCATCCTCCTACTTCAGCTTCCAGAGTACCTGGGATTACAGTTGCATGCCACTACACCTGTTAGAATATTAAATATTTTAAGCTGAAGGAATTTGAGAAACAGCATAGGAAGATCTCTCAATCCTCCCCTAACCTTCTCCCCTAAGCAAATCATAAAACTTAAGAAAGCTACTCCAACCATTCCCTGGTGCAAAAGAGCCTCATGTGAGAGGCACCCTCCTTTTCCACAAAGGAAAGAACATCCTTATCTCTGTAAACAAAGGATCACAGAGAAGAATCTGAACAGCAGGCTTGGCTAAGTTTTTTCCAGTTTATTACGATTCACTCATATCCTTTTTCCCTCTCATATATCTCTGAGAATGACTGGCCACTCCTGGTCAAATAGCATAAAATGCAAAACCTGACAGTTTCTTTGGGTCTTTATTTCCTTATGAAGGCTCCTGGGTCATGAAAAACTTGTCTTAAATAAATTTGTATTTTTTTTCCTTTTTGCGTGTTTTTTATTGGTGCATTATAATTACAGATAATAGTGGGATTCATTGTTACATATTTGTACATGCATATGATATAACAATATTACTGGGCCAATATCATTCCCCAGTATTTTCCTGGTTCTACTCCTCCTCCTTTCCTCTCTCCCTCTTCTATTCTCCTGGTCTTCCTTAAATTTCATGCAAGTCCATCCCTCTCCTCCATCACCTTTCTTTTGCTTTTTCCTCTTTAGCTTTCACAGATGGGAGAAAACTCTGATTGTTTTAATGTGCCTTTTGTCATAAGGATCTCAGCTTTGACCCCAGGATGGGTATAGAGAAAGATAGTTCTTCTTTATATTACTCTATAACCAGAGCCTAGGGTAGATAGAATTTGGTACATGAATGATCAGGAAAAAAAAAAAAAAAAAAGTTGATGGAATTTTTAAATGAATGAATATAGTCTACCCTTTAACTCTCCAATCCTATCAATTAAGTAATTAAGAGTAAAATACTTATCCAAATAGAAATGAGAATTCATTATGATTCCATTTTTAAAGAGGGTCTTATTACTGTTCAGCTCATTTGATTTTTCTTTCCCCTCAGCAATGATCCTTAACTGAAAATAACTTGATTTTCTTCATTAGCCAGTTTTCATGAGGCCAAGTTTATTAGAACTGCCTGATGCCTCTTTTCTGTTCCTCCAAATTGACATACAGAGTTGACTTCATGGGAACCTTGTGATAAAAACAAAAACTCTTCTCAGCTACCACAACATAGGCAGATCACTTTACACTCTACACTCACAGAATGTAGATTTTCTGCATTTCATATATCCAGTTGGAGTGTGATTATTGTTTTTCATTTAAAAACACAAGCTGGTCTCAGTTGTGCAGGCCTGTAATCTCAGTGACTGGGGGGAGGCTGAGGCAGGAGGATGGCAAGCTCAAGGCCAGCCTCAGTAACTTTGCCAGACCCTGGGGTCTAGGGAGGGTTCAATCCCCAGTACCCATAAGTGAGTAAATAAATCAATTAGTTAATTAATTAAAAAATACAGACCAAGAGACATACAGAGATTGTACAAGTCAGATAAGAATCTATACTAATGTCTGAATTCCAGAGCAGGTCATTGGCACACTCCTCTGATTTTTAACCAGCCTCATTTACAAGAGTTTCTTTGACTTTTTTCACCTGTGCTCTCTGACTGCATGTCAAACCCAATCCTTTGCTTTTTATCTTCAACAGCACCAAGAGAACAGCAGGTAAATGTGCCTAGAATAACTGTGCAGTACTGCATCTGCCTGGGGCCTGGCTTCCTGCCTTCATTAACACCTTAAAGCTGTAGGTTGTAGCCATAGCCTTTGAAATACAGTCCTTTTCCTGCTTCCTACCCTCCTTCCACCTTGCCCTTTGCAAGTCCCCTCCATGTCTGCTTGCAGTCAGAAACAGAGATCCAAGGAAGCTGCAGATTACACTTTTTTCATTTCTTCATCTCTTTTTTTAACCACATGCAGTGAGAATAAGGTGTATACACACTATTGATTTAGAGCAGTCAGATTCATAGAGCTGGAGAAGGTAGAAACACGGACAAGTGACTGAATTCCTCCCAGCTTCATCTTTCTCATCTACGTAATGGGAAGAACTGTATCTTTGTGTTAAATTTGTGTGAGACCATGGAAGTGAAATGCCTCTTCACAAGCATTTTGTTTTCCTGCCCTTCCTCCTTCCTCTGCACACTTCCTTTGTGGCTTCTTACCTCTCTCCTAGCTGATGAAGTTTTGAATCCTCCTTGAGTTGCCAACAAATAAATGTTTACACTTAAGTCACTAAAGTTTGAATTTAATTCATTTTAAGGCAAATCCTTTGGCCACCTTCTCTATTTAAGCTTTCTCTCTAAACCCACTCGAGTTGTGCTGTCCCATGCCATAATGTCTAGCCACATGTGATTATTGAGCACTTGTAATGTGACTATTCTGAACAAAGACATATTCTTACAGTTAAAACAACACCAAATTTTAAATAATAAAGTGATATAAAATATCTCATTGGTTTTTGTATTGATTATATGTGAAAGTGTTGATCCTTCATATATATTCTATTATATAGTGCATTTTATTTAAGTTATTTTCACCTGTTTGGTTTTACTCTTTTAACCACACCTATTAGGAAATTTTAAATTACACATGGCTGTCATTTGTGGCCTGTGGTGTACAGTCAGCCTTCTGTATTCTCAAATTCTTCATCTACAGATTCAACCAACTACAGGTAGGGAATATTCAAAAGAAGAAATTATGTCTGTACTGAATATGTGCAGACTTTTTTGGTCATCATTCCCTAAACAATGCATCATAACAACTGTTCACATAGTATGTGCATTATACTCAGTATTATATGTAATCTAAATATGATTTAAAATATATGGGAGGATGTGTATAGATTATGTTCAAATAGACTACCATTTTATATATGGAACCTGAGCACCCAAGGATTTTGCTATTCTTAGGGAGGGAGTCCCTGGAACCAATCCCCTGTGGATACCTACGGTCAGCTCTATTGCTATTGGACTGCACTATAATTGAGGTATCTCTGACTCCAATTCCATGCTCCAAATGTCTTCTGCAACAGAATAAACATTCAGCTCATTACTTCTCCTCTCAACTTGACTGACTATAAGGCAGGTCTTTTCTGTCTCCAACCCCACTAACACAAAGACCTCTAAATCTAGAGGATAAACACGATATTTTAATGTTCCAAAGAACTTGGATGTTACTTGTCTGTGGAAAAAGGTGTTTTGTGTTTTCTCCATGTGCACACACACAATAAATTGATTGCAGCCACTTAGCTGGAGGAAAATTGAATTTTGACTTCTTCTGAGCATTAAAAGTCTTAAAAATAGGAATGTGGCAGAAAAAAAGGTAAAAATTTGGTTTGGGCTTCAAATATGCATAGGTTCAAATCATTCTTTCACATAAACTTGAATATATAACCCTTGGCAAGGGGCTTGAGTTTTCTGAGTCTGTTTTCTCAATGATAAATATGTGTTGGTGAAAATTAGACTTAAATTATGTAAAGTGCCTGGCATATAATGAGTCTTTAATGAATGCTTCAAATATTGTTTCACATGACAAATGTTATTTTGTATTGCTAATTAATATACTGGGACTGTGGAGACTAGGACCAAGGGGGAGGGGCAGATGCTGGGGACTTGTAAATCCCACCAACCTTTAATAAGACATCCTGTATGCATTTTGATTTTCAACTCCGTCATTCCTATTTCTATTAGCTTTTTATTGTGAGGCTTATTTTCAATAGATGCTTATTAAAAATATCCATAAAATGTTGATGGCACCAAGATATAAAAAAATTGAAAGCATAATTCCAAAGGTTGACATGTAACTCTTATCCCATATTCTATTCTAAATTCATCATAGGAGGCAATTGGTTCTATGGTCTTAAGAAAAAACGAAACACTGCATCCAATACAGGGATTCTTGACATTCTTCATACTCAGAGATATGAATAGGTTGAGCTTCATCAAAATCAATATGGTTGTAAGCTCAAAACACACAGAGTAACTTTCACCAAGTAGGAAAGAAAAAGAAAATCTTCATTAATTTTCTGGAAAGGTGAGAAAGCTTTTGTTCTTCAAAGTTCATTAGGAGTCATATTATCAGGCTATAGAATTTTTGACTTTACTAAGCAGAATATTCTGTTTTTCAAGGTTTCTATATGTATTATTATTCCAGTTGACCTTTAGATAAAAACGTTGAAGTGATAGAAATGAAGACAGGATTCTTAAGTGACTTGTATAGGTCAAATAGAATGACCTCTGAGGTTTGCATGGGGGCTAATTGGTTTTGAGACATGGACTCCCTAGGAAGCTACCAGGGACTGACTGAGCACAGGAAGTCCACGTTGCCTTTGGTTCTTTTCCTGTACCAAGTCTATTCTAACATTCAAGTAATTCTCTTTCAAAATTAACTAAGGCAAATTAGGCCATTATGAATGGTAATACAACTAGAAGGTCAATAATGTCAAATTTCTTAATTTGGAACTAAATATAATCCTGCTGGGATAAAATGGACTTGTGACCAAGAGAAGCCAAATTCAACTGAGTCTCAACAACAGAGTCCCTAGAGCTAGAGATATCACTGGTCTTAATTTTTTTAAACTAGTGCCAAATCCTTTTGCAGGCCACTAAAATTGTCTGTCAAGAAGTAACCTGGGGACAGCCCATAAGTAGGTTGCAAGACAAATGGTATCTGCTTGAATAATTAGTGAGCCTTGAGAACAGCAGCTTGTGTAGAACCTTCTTGACATTTGATATCTTTTTCCTTCCTTTGCCAACGGATCAGTTGAAGTTCCATCCATCCATGAAGCTTGTCACTTGTTTTCCTGCTTCATCCTTAGTTACCATCTCCCTTCCCCACCAGTTACCACAGCACTTGGCAATCACTCTGTCTTGCAGAGGTTGCCATTATTTAAATATGTGTTCATCTCTCCAAATAGAGTAGTAGATTTCTGGAGCAGGATTTCCTTCCTGTCCTTGTATCCCATGTCCTGCTCAAAACACTCAGAGTAGAATAGATATGCACCTAATTATTGAATGGGAATGTATTTCTTCTGAAAGTGAAGGTAGATAGGATTACATTTGAAGGTAAGAGTCCTTTCAATCAATTGGGTTTACCTCAACACCAGCTGAATTCTATTCTTCATTCTTCCTCTTACCCCAGTCCCAGGAACCCTTGCCTTCTTGCGTGACCATTTAATAAAGGAACTGTTGTTATTGCTTCAATATTATGACTTTCTTGTTTTGGTGGATGGGAATGCACCATTGAAACACAAGGGCTAAAAGTGCCTCTTAAAAGTTGGTTTTATCAGTTAATTAATATATTAATTGCCCCCAGAGAGTATTTTTTCAAATATATTCCCAGAAAAGTGTAGGTGAGCTTAAATTTTTTCCAGTTGTCTTCAGCTGCTAATGCAGAAAGGTACTTGGTGAGCAAGGACTACATTGTCTAATTCATAAGTTACTTTCCTTCACTTGATATTAAGTAGTGTAGCCATTTTCACTTCAGTTTGAAGAAGATGAGACATGTTTCAGGGGTCTCTGTTAGGATCCTTTGTGAAAATCCATACCCTTTCTGCTAGAGAATGTGGGGTAAAAACATTGAAACAGAGTCATCAGTTTGGCTATTTCTGTGTATGTTGTTATTGTTTGCATTGCTGATGTATTTTGTTACCTTTTCCATTTTTAGTTCCAATGTTTATTTGGATGTTTCCTTGTCTTTATAAACCTCTGTAATTTTATAGTGTTAAGTGCCTACATTACAGGGCTTAGTATACTATGTCATATATATGATATATTTTCTGAGATATAAGAAAGGACTCTCTAATCCTTCTTTTATTTTTCTAAGTAGCTCATTGATGCCTGAAATGCTAAACCTAGAGATTTGTTCCTATGGCTTCAGATTTGGGTCCTTATTACATGAGAATCTTTCAAAATAGATATAACATTTTCCTTCTCTAAGTCTGTCTATTGCTACATGTAACTCACAGCATTTATCATCTTCAATTTCTACTATACTTACTTGAATATTTATCCTATATCCCTGTTAGATTATTAACATCTTGAAAGCAAAAGCTATTCCTTCTTTGTCTGTCTGTCCTACTTCTCCTAGCTACATCTTCTCTGATGTTAAAAAATGGGTTGTAATAGATGAAATACACAACTACACAGTAAAGTCAGGTCAATTTTTTAACCTAGTTTTCAATTATTTAACCAAACATCATAGAACAGGAGATTGGGACCTGCTATAGTACACCTCCTCAAGGTTTGGTGACAATGACTTCACAAGGTTTTGTGGATCTGATCCAATGGTGCCTTGCTGCACAATGATTCTTTTCCTCTTGAAGCTTCCCATAATCATTATGTAGGATTGATGCAAATAATCTCTTTTTGCTAGAGCTTGCATTAATGGGAGTGCTTTCAAAATTGCATACTCTTATTTCTTATGCCAGATTGTGGGAGTAAGGTCATATCCTATGTGGGAGGAAAGCAGAATCAATGTGCAGGAAAGCTGAGCTGAACATACAACTCTTGCCTCTGGCTCTGCAACCTCTAAGAAGCCCTGCTTCCTGCTTCAGCACAATGTCTTGTACAGGTGTCATTCCATAAAAATTTGTTCACACATGAATGTATACCCCCCCACACACACACATGCACTCATGCATGGAAGAGGAATTTAGAAGGGGAAAAGGAAATTAGTCTTATAGATTCAATGTTTTCATTGACACACAGAGAAAACAGATAAATCTCTGTCGGGTCAAATAATGTGGCTCTGGTCACACAGCTAGTAAGCAAGGGAACCAGGGTCTTCAAACCCAGTGTTCTAATTGCAAAGCCAGAGAAATTTTCAACATACTCTGCTTCTTCATCAGCCATGTGTCTAATAATAGAAATAATCTATTTGGTGCATTTTGTATTTTTTTAAAAGCCATTCACATACTTTCCATTTTATGTTGTAGTTATACTTAGTCTGACTTTTTTTATTCCCCATTTTGGTTGATTTTTATTCTTTAGTCCTGGTCTTTTGTTTTCTCTTTTTCTTTCCTCCTCCTGCTCACTCACCTCTTCCTTCTTTCTCATTCTTTATCTCTTTTCCACTCACTCTTTTCCAATTCCATTAATGAAAGTAGATAATAACTTGTGAATTCAAGTGGAACTTCATTTCTGAAACTGCACACTCATGCTGGAACCCATTAAGCTCGATAGCGAGAAATGAGAGAAATCATAATTATCAGGCCACTAAAATACATGAAACATAAAATTTGTCAGGGAAAGTAATTGAAATTATTGGAGCAGTTGGGCCTGGTGCTGAGCAGACCCTCAGTGATAATGGAAAGGTTACGGGCGATGTTTAGCAATGCTGATGAGGTCCAAGGTGACTCTGCGCCACCACAGTCAGCAAATTTATGCCCCGCTTATATTAATTTGCTAATCCATCTCTGGAAATTGGGAGAGCAGTGGTGCTCAGGGAACCCCTTCATCTGCCCAGCAGAACAGGTACTGACAACACATTCTTTTCTTCACCTGTGTAAGATTTTTCCCTTCCTTTTCTCATTCTTTTTCTTTTCTTCTCCCAGGCTTCCCCTTTTTCTCATCCTTTTTTTCTTTTAGTTGTTCTCTCTATCCTTTCCGTTTATTCTGAGACCAACTTTGCTATTTAATTCCACTTAAAACTATCTATTTGTCAGAACAGTGTGTAAGAGTACTTTCTAACAAGTGTGGTAATCTGTCATTGGAGGATAGGAATTTTTCTTCCTGTGGCCAAGGTTGCTTGCCACTGAGATGAAACCATGGTCCAAAGCTGCACTATAAGTGTTCCTGCTCTTATCATTACCCCAACAAATACTGCCACTGCACATGCTCCACTGATGTGGTACTGAGCAGATATAATGTGCAGGAAAAAGAAAGAGAATGATTCTAACACTATCAGTCTTAAGATTCCTAATGTGTTTGACCTCAGCAAATTAGGAATTTTAAATAACTAGAGCTGCATATGTACTGTGCTTTTGGTATAATGACTGAGACACAGAAAATATCAACCAGAAGGAGGTCCCACTTCATATGTGATAAACTAATGTATTTCAGTCATGAGAGTAGGACATTTTTTACAAAGATATTTGACTCCCTCCCTGTTATTACTCCCTCCTAAAAACTGATGTTCAGAAAGATTAAATGTCATAGCCAAGGTAGATTGACTAGTGAACCTCCCATCGTTTTATTATCTGTACTTTCCATAGTACTTTACATCCAAGTCTACTATTAGAAAATTCTTCCAAGTCTGCTATTAGAGAATTCTTCCAAGTCTGCTATTAGAGAATTCTTTAGATGGGCTTGAATGGCATCTTGGTTCTTGAAAAGAGTTCCGTGCCCTTGTGGACAAGTTTGATACTCTAGCTCCTCTCGGTGAGATATGCCTTGCCACAGCATATGTACATTGCCTTGATGCTGGCAGTTTACTAGGGCCAAATACCTGTTAGATACATTAGCTCCTATTCCAAAATCTCCCACTAAGGAGTAACTCAGCCTCTGTTTAAACATTTTTATAAATGATTGACTTCAGATTTAGCTCAGTCTGCTTTTTGGATAACTCTAATTGTTAAAAATGTTTGTTTTTCTGTTCAGAGAAAAGCGATGGACATTTAATGGAATTCCATCCTTTGGGTCACTAGGAAGAAATCATCACAGAGATAATTGCTGACTTTCTGGTATATGCCAGCTTTGCCCCTATGTGCTGGATGGAAATGTTCACCCCTGAGGTAGCTGTCTAGGAAGACTCTGTGGTCTAATATAAAAACCTGAGATTATTATAAATACTTTGTAATATAAAATTTTTATAAAATAGTAGGTTTAACAATAGAATTAGAGATGTCAGATTGAAACACACTTATGTCCAACTTGAAAAATATAAATGATTTATTAGGAATAATAATAATTTAAAAAAAAATGTGCTCTCCAAAGTTAGACAACCTGTTGTGTAAGACTCCACTGTTTCTTTTCTTTTCTTTTTTCTTTCTTTTTTTTTTAGTTTTTGGTTGTACATTATAGTATAGCATATTTTGGCAGACTATACATATATAGAGACTAACTCTATTTAAGTTTCGACTATTGTGGTCATACATGATGTTGAGTTACTGTGCTCATGTATACAAATACAAGGCTAGGAAAGTTATGACCAATTAATTCTACTGTTTTTCCTTTTCCCCTTGTCCTCCCTTCCCTTCATTTTCCTTTGTGTAATCCAATGGACTTTTATTCTTCACCTCCCCACACTTCCTTATTGTGGGTTAGCATCCATATATTCAGAGGGAACATTTGGCCTTTGGTTTTTGAGGATTGGCTTATTTCACTTAGCATGATATTCTCCAGTTCCATCCATTTACCAGCAAATGCCATAATTTCATTTTTCTTTATACGTGAGTAACATTTCCTTGTGTATATATACCACATTTTCTTCACCCATTCATCCATGGAAGGGCCCCTAGGTTGTTTCCATAGCTTGGCTGTCGACTCCACCATTTTCAACCTCAGCTTTTTCAGGTTGTTTACCTCTCCATCCCTCAGATTTTTATGTGCAACATAAGCATATGAATAGAACTATTACACTTTTTTTGTGCCAAGATTACAGGACATGATAAAAATGAAAAAACGAGAAGGTGGTCCAACACTTAGTAAGCAAAAGCAGCTTATAAAGATGAACTATTGTTATGTTAATGAGGACATTTGGGGATATCTATGTCCCTCACCTATGCCTATTAGAGTTCTCCTCTCCAGCTTAAGACTGAATTCATTAGTTGTGTTATCTGTTCATTTATTCATTCATCTAAAATTTGACTGGGTTGTTAGTATGGACAGGGTATGTACCAAGCTCTGAAAATGAGAGTATAAACAATTCTGTATTTGAAGGAGATCACTGTGTGTTTGGGAGGGGCAGAGATTATTAGAACTCAAAAATGAGTGATTTGAGTTTCCTATGCACCAGATAGGAACACAGACCAGGAAACACATTTCTTTCCTGGCTGGAACTGGTGATGAGTTGTGGGTCAGAACTCACATTTTTAAAGGAGAAAACTTCAATCAGGTTTTAGAGGGCGAATTAGAACTAGGGGAGAGAAAGAGAGGGAAAATGGATATCAAGCTGTATACGTGCTATATAGAAATGCATGGAGGCAAGAGGCATTTGATGGGAATCAATATTGGTATAGGGATGGAGGATAAAGTTCCTGTTAGAGAGAAGAAGCTGCAGAGGAGACTGGAGAGCCAGCCAGAGTATTATTGGCTCTGCTTTTTTTTTTTTTTTTAAGAAGTTTGGCTTTTACCTTGATCTTTTCTTGGCAGCCTCATTACATGGGAATAAATTAAATTCCAAAGTCTTCCTTCACATGTGCTGTGATTAAAGAGAGTTTGTTTGAACAGTACACAAAAAGCAATGCTTTCCAAGGCATACAGGCTCCATCAGTAACAATGCCAATAAGAAACCAGGGGGCAACAGGAGGGCATGGAGCACCTACAGGGGGAACTTGGGCATTGTTTCAAAAGATCCTGTAGCAGATTCTTGTAAGTTCTGGAGAATACCCATGCAAAATTGCAAGGTCTGAAGATTTACTAATGATAACAATAGAAAAGAAAGGCAGACAAGGAGAAGGAAGGAAGGAAGAAAGGAGGATTGATCTCAGGCTTTGGATTCTTAAGAAGAAATAGACAATTGAGGGATCACTAAAATTCCTTTGTCACCTTCTATATGCCTGGTGGTTATTATAAAACCATTGGGATGAATATTTCCTGGATGTCACTTAAGGACAATCTTGGATCATTTTTCTAGCATTTTTTCAAATTTCATGTCATAGTTATTGTACTCAGAAAAATGCTTTTACAGTTCCCTTGGAAAATAAAATTATATCTGTAACCCTAATGGCCAGTAACAAATAACATGGCACTGAAAATAAAGAAGTTTTGCTTCATAAGAGATCTCAGGAATAAAAAAAAGACTAGACTGTATAAATCCTTTAGATTATGTGCAGCACATACATATATAAAAACCACATATTGAACAAAAACAAATTAATTCTAAGCTTCTAGCATTGAATTGCCATCCAGTGTTCCCAAATTGACAAGATGATAGTATTATTTGAAACCTGAAATTATCTAATTAAAATATCTGCTAAACTGTTGTTGTTTAATAGGGTTTCCTCATGTTTATTTTACTATTCCCAGAGTAAATTCCATTTTGTCAGTATAGTACAGACACTGGGCCTCAACTATCTCAATTACAGCTAAGGGACAGAATTAGGTACTGCTCTTGGTAGTGCCAGAGCATTTGTTATAAGACATTTATATCTGTGAATATACAAAGAAGCACTTGTATAAATAGCTTCTACTTCCTGGTACCAAATGGCACATTACTCTAGAAATATTGGTTGGAAAGGATACCTTTTGTTGCTCTACATAATACATGAAGACAACTTACAGTTTTGTGTAGTGGTGGAACTGAAAGAATCCTAAAATAAAGAACATCGTGACTTCTCTTCCTGTCCTAATTTGTGTCATGATGAAGGTTCTAATCCTTAGTGGACTAGAATTTTTTGGAATGTTTATTATAACCTTTTATTCAACAGAGGAGGAATCTGTGTCCCAGAGAAAATGACTACTTTGCCTTCGGCCTCAGAGTTAATTATGGCAAAGCTAAATCCCCTAATCCCTTGCTCTTTCTACTTACATTGGCTTTCTGGACTTTGTTGTTTCTTCCTAAACTGTTGTGGTTTTTTTTTTTGTAATTTTTTAAATAGGTTTTGTGAATGTTAACATTTCTCTTCAAGTGCAACTTTAGTCTGTCTAGCAGGATATGAACAATAATAAAATGTATCATTCTGCATGATTTTTAAATTGCTTTATTAAAAGGATTCATTTTATTTAAAAACACACCGCAAATAATATGAATACAAATATGTTGTCAGTTTACTAATGTAAAAACTCTATCTTGTTAGTGCTCCTACACTGAGAACATCATATCAATGTGGAAAATAGGCACTTTCAACAGAATTTCTAAAATCTGATAATGCTCAGTAACTATGTCAATTAACAAGAAAATGTATCTCTGAGCAGTGCCTTTGAGCTTTTATGTTTGGATGCTACTGGAAAAACTGTTCTTGAACAAAGCAGCTCTAAAGCATTTGAGCAACAATGAAATTTCACAGGAGGAAAGGTTAGAACTGGGAGCACACCAGAAAACTAATTGCTAAGAAAGTTGCCTTTATATACACACTGCAGTGATTCATAGAGATACAATTTAGAAAGAGAATCAACAATTCTGTTCCATAGACACTGCACCCTCTAGAATGGGAGAAAAAAAAAAAAAAAGAGGTTCCTGTGGCTCTGAGGATTTTCAGAAAGACATAACTGTGTATCCATCACTGGAAATCCTGTGGGTAGTCTGTCATGAAGAAGACGGGGACTGTTCAATCTTCATAAATTCAAAAAATAAGTACCATTCTTTTCCTTTATGGGCTTCTCAGTTTTGGCTGAAGAAGCTTGGTCCTTTTATACTTCTTTTCTTGTTTAAACAGTTTTACTGAAATATAATTGGCATAAAGCAACAGCACATACTTGAAGTATACGTAGTTTGATCTGTTTTGATTAGTTTTGCATGCATAAACCAGAGCACAAATTAATAAATTTTGCTAGCACCTGTGAACGTTTCCTCATGCCTGTTTGTAATTTCTTCTTTCTGTACCTCTCTGTCACCAGACAGCCACTGATCTTCTTTCTGACACTATAGATTAATCTGAACTTTCTAGAATTTTACAGAAGTATAATTATGCCATCATGGCCTCTCTTGCCTGGCTTCTTTCGCTCAGTACAATTACATTACTATGAGGGTCATCCATGTTGCAGGAATCAAGAACCATTCCTGCTAAGTGCTGAGTACCATTTTGCTGTGTGGATATGCCACATACTGATGTTATTTCACCTATTGATGGACATATAGATTGTTTCCAGTTTGGGGCTATTGCAAGTCAAGTTGGTATGCACATCATGTACAAGTCTTTGTGTGGAGCATCCTTTTATCTTTATCTTTGGTAAACACTTAGAAGAAGAGTGAATGGGCTTTAGGGTAGGTTTTTGTTTAACTATAGACTTCGTTCATTGAAAAGTAGAAGGGGTAGAAATTCTACGCTGACTGCAGCAGGACCTCTCAGAAAGCTTTTGACAGAGAACTGGACTCAGAATTGCAGTGCTCAGAGCACTTGGTCTCAGTTTTTGATTCTTTGTAGTTATAATTCTCATAAAACTGAAAAAAAAATTAATGGAGTCCCTCACAATTGGGGAAACGCATATGTGAGCAAAGAATTAAAAACACAGTTTCATAAAGGCCCTGGACATCCTGATGCTTCTCATTGGGCTCCCTGCTGCTCTTGGGACCTCTTTTTAAATGTAAATAATACAGTGTTGGGACAGCTACAACTGGTTCTAACAAAGGATAAGTGGCTTAAAACTGGTTCATTTTTTCAAACGCATGTAATAGCCATCAATTTTAAAACAGTGTATTTGCTCTAAACTAACTAACTGTTGGGAGTTAGATGGCAAGTCATTTAAGCCTTCTAGGTCTTAGCTTCCTTCTGTTTTGTTTGTTTGTCTGTTTGTTTTTACATAGTTATACATAATAGTTGGGTTCATCCTGACAAACTCATACATGCATAGACATGGATGACCCCCCCCTTTTCCCTCCTGTCTTCCTTTTTCTCTCCCATTCTCCTTCCTCTACTTGACTTTCTTTTGCTCATCTATTAATTTATATTCGATTGGTTCTTTATCTTATCCTTCTCTCCCATTTTCCTTTATTTTACTCTAGCTTCCATAACAGGAGAAAACATTCAACCTTTGAATTTCTGAATTTGGCTTATTTCACTTAGCATGGTATTCTCCATTTCCATCTATTTACCTGCTGAGTAGAACTCCATTGTCTATATATATATATATATATATATATATATATATATATATATATACCACAATTTCTTAATCCATTCACTTTTCCATAGACAACTGGGTTGATTCCATAATTTCACTACTGTGAGGTGGCTGGACCACTGTACTATGCCAATATTAGACCTTTTTGGAAAATACCAAGGAGTGGGATAGTTGCATCATTTGGTGGCTACATTCCTAGTTGCTAAGGAATCTCCATACTGCTTTCCAGAGTGGTCGTAATAGTCTGCAGTCCTACTGAAAGTGTACAAGTGTACCTTTCTCTCCACAACTTTACTGTCATTTATTGTTGTTCATATTCTTGATCATTGCCATTCTGACTGGAGTGAAATGAAATCTTAGTGTAGTTTTGATTTGCATTTTCCTGATTGCTAGAGATGTTGAACATTTTTTCACATATATTTTGGCCATTCGTGCTTCTTATATTGAGAACTTTCCATTTAGTTCTTTTGTCCATTTATTTGTTTATTTTGGTACTAGGGATTGAACCCAGGGACCCTTAATACTGAGCCACATTCCCAGCCTCCTTTTTATAAAAATATTTTATTTAGAGACAGGGTCTTACTGAGTTGCTTAGGGCCTTGTCAATTTTCTGAGACTGACTTTATACTGGTGATCCTCCTCTCTCAGCTTCCTGAGTCACTGGGATTACAAGCATGAGCCACCCTGATTGGCTCTTTTGCCCATTTATTGAATGCGTTATTTGTTTTACAGGTTTAAGTTTTTGAGTTCTTCCTATTTTTGAACATTAATCCCTATCAGAGGAGTAACCGACCAAGATTTTCTCCCATTCTGTAGGCTCTCTCTTCATGTTCTTAATCATTTCCTTCTCAGAACAGAAGCTTTTTAAATTTGAAGGTATCCCACTTATTGTTTCTTGGTTTTATTTCCTGCATTGTGGGAGTCTTTTTAAGGAAGTCAGTCCTGGCACCAATGTGAAGTGTTGACCCTATGTTTTCTTGTAGTGGTCATAAAATGTCTAGTCTAATTCCTAAGTATTTGATCCATTTTGATTTGTGTTTTGTGCAGGGTGAGAGAGAGGGGTCTATTTTTATTTTTTTGCATATAGCAGGCATTTCCTCTAAAATCAGCTTCTTTCTTGATAAGGTAAAAATTTTGGATAGTATTAGTCATCTCAATATGTGTTCTTAGAAATATGGTCTTTCAAAGTTTTTAATTATAAAAAATTCTGTAGTTAGATACGATTAGGAAAAACAGCATATCAAATTCCCTTCAGAGGAGAGTCACAACATAATTACCGTATTAAAGACTGAGAATTCCCAGAGTAGAGAGCCTGTTTCATATTGGGTCACCTAATGTTTCCCAAAATTATTTGCCCCAGAAACCTTTTCAGATTGATTTTTCTAGAATTGACATCCTATGTAATTCTTATACTAAAAAATAAATAAATAATTAAATAAAAATATTGAAATAAAAATTCCCAACAGCCCCAACACTTCCTTTGCTTTGAATGATATTGCTCTTTGACATTCACAGAGAAAGTGTAGAAGAATGGAAGTGAGAAGGTGATTTTCCAGACTTCTCTTCCATTACTTTGTTCTTTGTGTCAACTACACACAGCACCTTGTGCTGTTTTATGATGACAAGTCTGAAGTTGTTACCACCAGCCAAGGAGAAAGAGTTTCTATGATGGACAAGTCCTTGGGCCTAATTCTGACCAGGAAAGAATTTACTGGCCTTTATTGCTACTTCTTCTAGTTACTTTTCCTTCCTGGGCAGTGCTTACAGGACTGAACTTTCTATAACAAGTGCTGAATTATCTAGTTAAGGTGTTAGAGGGATATGCTTTACACTCCCCAGTGAGGTGTGTTTTGACTGAAAGCTTTATTTGGAAATAGCAAGGTTTCCCTCACTCAGACAAAATAAAACATGGGTAATATTGAATCATAAGCCAATTTCTTTTTTCAGTCTTTGTTTTAGGCCAAGACAATTCTGTTCTCCAAATCAGTAGGGGAAGACTTCTGTAAAATCTGCCTCAGACTCTTTCATTTGGAAATGTTCTCAGTACCAGAAAACAGTATAGAGAGAATAACAAAGAACAAATGAAAGGAGATGATCTCTTCATTTCTCACCCCATCTTGTCCCAGAGACAGCAGAGTCCTTGCCTCACACAGAGGTAGTCGCACAATTTCATTTCAAAGTAAAAGTCGATCATTTTCTCACTAGTGCTTCCAGTTTATCTTTAATTTCTCCAGGACAATAAAAATAATGACATTATGAATGATAAAAATACCAAGCTTTTTCTCTGTACATATCTATATTATAAGAACTGAACAATGAAACTCTTTCAGCCTCAAGATTTCAAGATATGTACTGTGAAGACCAGAATGCATTAACGTATATACATGTGTTAGAAATACAATTGGTTTTTAAGGTATATTGTTTTACCAAATTTTGGAGGAAGAAAAGAAGGAAGATGCAAATATATAAAATATACAAGCACGTACCTTGGATTGCTTTAAAAATAAGGTTAAAGTGGTTGAAATCCAGCCACTAAGATGTTAGAGCTTAATGCCTACTTGCCTCTGAAATGTGCTCTCAAAGACAATTCTGCTGGCAAGTTTAAATCCTTTTCTTACATTTCAGACAAGATTACTGAGATCCACATGTTGACTGATGTTTGATCTATGGAAGATTGAAAATTGAGTTTTTAGGAACTTGGTTAAGAGTCTCATACTCTTTATTATCAATTTCTTCATTCCAAAGATGTAGGGTGTATATTCATTTCTTTTCAAAATGAGTTCTATAGGACTTTTAATAATGAATGGCTTGAAAAAATTGGCATCATTTCATAATCCTTGTGAAAGAAAGCTGAATTCTTCCATGAACGATTCTGACTTTGCTCACAATAATGGAAAGTAGGAAAAGTATGAAGGGGGGTGAGGGAGGCTATTCTATTATCTATTCTTAATATTCTAAGCTATTTTCAACAATTAAAGTTGCATGAATTTTATTTAATGCAAAATAAATAATAACACCTCTCCTCCTTCATATTTTTTTCATCTTTAAAAGCTCTTGTTTCTGGTTGCCATGGTGATGTTGCCACTCTGATATTTGTTTAAGTGGATCACTTTCATCTCACTGACTTGAAGACAGGTACTAGAAGGGCCAGAAATAATAATTGACAACATAGCCTGCTAGACGGAATAAAGGGCCCTTGTTCTGTGTGGTCTTGATAAGAGAAATTGTTCTAATAAGAGTAATGAAGGGGAACACTGTCTCTCATTATGAAGTTTATGTTATTTTATCTTCCAATTGTGTCTTATTTTGTTATGTTTTGTTTTATAAAGGAATGAGAAGTAGTACCAGGAGTAAATAGGCAATGCTTTAAGGTGAAGTCATTTTTAGGAAAATATTCTATTGGGGTTTAAAGGGACCTTGGGAGATGAGAAAGGCAGGCAACCTTTAAGAGAAAGCTGCTTTCATCACATAAGATGAGAGAAACCGAGGAAGGAATCATTTATAATCAAGAAAGTGCTCCCCAAACTCAACCTAGGTCTGTGATTATGATTAACTCATCAAAATTCATTTTGAGTTTGTGGTTGCTCTAAATTCAATGACATCCTCATTGAAATAAAAACTAACTTCCACTTACTGTACAACTAGAGGGGTGTTTTTTGGGCACAACTCTGGCAAGTGGAGAAATAATAAGAATCACTCTTAATTAATAGCTTTCAGTTCATGAATGTGCTGTCAATATCCAATTAAGCATAAGTCCAGGTCATTATGCAATGAGAATGAAATGTTAGGTTATATTTGTATCTCTACCTTGTTTTTTTCAGCTCTGCTACCACTCATATCACCCTGGCAAAAAAAAGTTTAGGTTAAAGAAATACCTCTGGGATCAGATATACTGGAGTCAGTCCTGAATTCCACTGCTTACTTCCAGTGTGACTCTGGGCAAATGGATTAACATCACCCACCAAAGCAACAAATCTAATAGGGTTAACATTGAGCTTGGTTGAACACTAAAGGGAATGTCCTCAAAGTTTTAAGGATTATAGGGAAAATAATCTTGGGCTTTGGTTCATGCAAATCATGCTGTGCTTTCCCTTTAACGATATTAGATATTCTGTTAAAGTGTTCATCTAACCAAATCAGGGGTGATAGTTGTTACAGAACAGACATAATAGTGAGTCTAGTTGGTTTTACCATTGAAATTTGCATGAATTTGAATGGGTCCTTTCGTTTTTCTAATGCACAGTTCTTATAGATGAAACAGACCAAATAAAGATGTGAGGCAAAGTCTAAAGTCTTTTAGTTCTCTGAATTCTGTAACTCTTCTATTATTCTGGGAGTCCAAATAACACAATGGTCCCCTTCTTCATCTAGAATATAAATCAGTTCACCCTTTGAGCTGACAAGAGCTGGGTTGAGGGGCATTACAAGGACATGCCCAGCTAGTGATATGTGCTCTCCCACAGCTCTTGGGTTTGTCCACTTTCTGGTTCATGAACTTTTGTTTCATCAACTAGTGAAAAAGAAACTTGTCATTCAGACTTAAAGCAAACAACCTAATAAAATGAGTAAGGGGGAGGAGGATGATTCCCAAGCCATTCTTGGTCTGGTGCCAGAGGCACATGCTAGTATTCACAAATCACACTTGAGTGTGATAGAAATGACTTGATTTGTAATCATCTCCTTTTTTTCAGGCTTTTAATTATATCTCCTTTTCTTTTTATCTCCAGTCCTCCAAAAAGGTCATTCTTGTTCATTATTTAAATCTGGATGCTTTATGTGTCTAATTTTCCTTTGAATATTAGAAAACTAAATACAAAAACTTTACAAACATACTTGATGAATGAAAGATACTTTGTTTTCTAATTTTAAAACCCTCAGTCTAGGGACACTCTTTCTTCATTTTTCTTTCTTTCCTCATTGTGTTTCAGACCCATAATGGACTTACATAGTAATTCTTCTCTTCATCTCTTTTGCTCCCACATTCCTAGGAGTATCTCAAACACACATTCACTATCATTATATGCTTCAGAGATACTAGTCAAATAGTTTAAAATTCAATGCAGTAAAAGAATAGCAGGGTAATATTCAAACAAGAAAAGCATGGAGGAGAGCTAGGAATTGAGATGCAGCAGTTAACTGAGCAGATGAGAGAACACATGCACCTCTCTTTGACAGTTCCTGGTATTCTAAGGAGTTTGCATATAAATTATATTTTAAAAATTGATTTAGACTTCCCATTCACTGGAATGGCATTCATGCCTGTACTCTTTCTGTGCAACCTACAGCTCAAATAGGGATCATAAGCCCTGCCATATTCCTCCTGCTTTTGAAAATATGCTGATTTTTAACAGATGAAGATGAAAATCACGGAGCAATTTTTATGAAAAATAGCAGGCCAACATTACCAACTCTAACTAGAAGTAAATATATTCTAGTTCGATGGCTTTTGAATGGTTTTGATCATGACCTCTAATAAAAAAATATTCTACTTCATAACCAGGTATATACATATATACACACACAAATGCATGTATATGTTTCATGCACATATCTATAGCTTAAAGTTTCACAAAGCAATGTGGACCCTTCTTTGAATGAGACATTCTATTTACTTTTCATGTCTATATTTTTTTAATCACTGAAACTATCTAAATATATTTTATAGCCTACTAACATATCACAATAAATGATTTAGAAAACACAACTGTAGGTAAAAAGTCAACATAAAGCATGAAATCATTCCATAAAAAGCTGAGAGAAGTTGAGATTTAGAATATCAGTTCTTCAAACTAGGCAAGTTTTCAGATACCATAGAAAATCAGGGAGATTTTCTGATTAGAGACAAGAGATAAAAGGATATAAAGTCTCATGAGAATTCTCTTTAGATAAATTAAGTTAAAGTTTGGCCTGTGACTGGCACTTGAATACTAGGTGAAAGATTGCATCAGCTGTCCTTCTACCTAAGGTCTTGAGGCAGCACATGCGTGCCACCTTGAATTTCTCAGTTTCAAGCTTTCAAAAGAGTACTAAGGACAAAAAGAGCAGGACCAAATATTGCAGGAAACCATAATGGATAAACAGTCACTCCTGTGAATCCAGTTGAGGGAGTAGGGTCTGTAGTCCTGGGATCCCTGTGGGATAGGTTAACCAGATCTGCATATAATGCAAAAGCACTGAACATGGACCCAGATGAGAACTCTAGTCCTAACAGTAACACTGATCTGCTGAGTTACCCCAGGGTAGGTCACTGTCCTTTATGGTCTTAAAAGCCCTCATCTTTTTGACTCTTATATTCTCATTTAAGAATATAATTTAAAAGAGCCATCCTGTGGTTTTGTGATCTGAGATGTAAGACCATCTAAGATGTGGTCCAAAGAGAGGCTGAGTCATTTTCTGGAAGATCAAAGGTCAGAGACATAGGACAAGGTTGTAGACCCAGAGATGCTAAGCAAAGGAAAAAAAAAAAAAAAAAAAAAAAAAAGACTCAGGTTCCAGATTGCAGAAGATCAAAATACAGGTTGAGATTCTGAATCAACAGCAAGAAAATCAGACTTAAACTGACCAACTCCTCTAAAATTGAACTCCTTTTAATACCTTCCAGGACCAGGACCAGACTTTCTCTTTCTTAGGGAGAGAGTGAAACTGACCCCAAAGGAAAAGAATTGCAGTCAGGGTATGCTTCTAGAAAGAGCAGGAGTCTAGGAGTGTAATTCCTTCCCATTTGAGCTGTCCAAACGAAAGAGGGATGTTATCTCTGGATGATATGACCAGTTTTCCACCCAAAATTTTTAACACCAAAATTTGGATTATGGAAAAGTTTAGAACAATCTGTGAACTGAGTCATTTCAAAGAGCACTCTTTTAGGCCAGGTGTGGTGGCACATGCCTTTAATCCCAGGGGCTTGGACTGGGAAGGTTGAGGCAGAAAGATCCCAAGTTCAAAGCAGCCTCAGCAAAAGAGAATCCCTAAGCAACTCAGTGAGACCCTGTCTCCAAATAGAACACAAAATAGGGCTGGGGATGTAACTCAGTGGTTCAGTTCCCCTGAGTTAATTCTCCCTAGTACCAAAAAAAAAAAAAAAAAAAAAAAAAAAAAAAATCCTGT
This sequence comes from Sciurus vulgaris, assembly GCF_902686455.1. Classification (NCBI taxonomy): domain Eukaryota; kingdom Metazoa; phylum Chordata; class Mammalia; order Rodentia; family Sciuridae; genus Sciurus; species Sciurus vulgaris. The sequence goes on along the minus strand of NC_136470.1, from coordinate 67,556,145 downwards.
GAAATTTACTGCTTGAGTTACAAATATAGTTTATTTTTTCCTTATAAGCTTGCTTAAAGCATGTATAACTTAATGATCTATAATGAAAATTAATTAATTAAGCCAACAATATGATAGAGTATTTCATTCATTTATTTGTTGATTTCCCAATTATTAATTGAACACCTGTGATTTCCTGGGGCACTGTATTAGACTTGAGGCTAGAAAGATGAATAATATGGAGTCTCTGCCTTCAAAGATTTCATGGTCTAGTAGGAAAAATAGAAATATAAATAGATAAATTGCAATGCAATGTGATAAGTGCTTTAATAGAGATAAGAAATGATTAATATAAATGAAAAAAAATTAAGCACATTAAGCCCTTCTCAAAAGAGGGAAAATTTGTTCATGTAAAATATTATTATTAAGCTGTATTATTCTTCAATTCCCTAAATGATATTTGAAGATAATGTCATGCTCTTTTCTCTTCTAGCCCCATTAGTTTTCATTTTCACTCTTCTGGGGTAGGTGTGTGCATGTGGGCATACATACAGGTGGATTTTGTTCTGCCATTTTGCCTCTATTCCTATAAAAATGTCAAATTTTTATAATTAACATAAAAACTGTAATTAAGAGAAATAAATCTTAAGACTACAGAGTGTTCATTCACCCCTCCCTACCACCAGCAATTCTAGCCCTCTTTTGGGCAACTGGAAGATATTAAAGAGAAAAAAATGAGCAAAGAATAGAGATAGAAGGAATGAAAAATATGATGATAATGACAATAATAATGGTAGGAGTAATTGCAGCTTGTACTTATTGAGGTTTTATTATATGCTTGATAGTGCTACATTTTTACCTGTTTTAATACCTTAAATCCTAATGATAACCCCATGAGGTAAATCTATTATTTCCTTTTTATTGATCAGAAGGCTGAACCACACAGAGGTTAATTAACTTGCCTGAGGTCACAGAACCAGGAAATACAGAGCCACAAGTTGAGGACAAGCTGCCAGACTCCAGCCAGAGTTTGCAATTTAATGCTTGCACTGGGCTATGTTGAAAAACGTTACTTCTCACATTTTTTTTTGCTTAGAAAATCCTGAAGTGATATTCATATTAAATATATATTAATAGAATGGAATAGAGCCAGCAGGAGAAGGAAATGAAAGGCAAAGCTCTCTGTAACATCTTGCTTCATCCTCTGTAGTTTCCGTTTGTTGCCTTATCTTGTGGGTGGCATAAATCAGGGCTGTGGAATTTTTTATAACAGTACATTTCTACTTGATATCTATGCTTTGGGTGTTTTTTCCCACTCTCCTTTGGTAGAAACTTTCTACCCGCCACTCCCAAGCCAAGCATAAGAGGGAAAATTATTTTCTGCTTTTATATTCTATGAGGACAATATCATTAATTGAGAATAGGGTCACCTTTAAAAAGATTACCATAATGATAATTATATTTCATTCTGTTCAAGTTCACTTGCTCCATGATCACAAAAGTTAATTGAATGACTGCATTATCCCCACTTTATTCATGAGGAAAACTGAGGCTCCAAGCAGTGAACCTCCTATGCCTGGAGGTGGTTTTAAATTTGAACAAGATTGAAAAGGATGGGTGTTAGACAATATCTTATTGCTCTTCTTCAAGAGAAAGTTTCTCCCTTTCCCAGTGTCCAGGAGTCCACACCCCACCCACACCCCTTTGGGAGGTACCCCCACTGTGTCACCAGCTTTGCCTGGTAATTATGCAGTTCTCTTCTGCCCAAGTTCTTTTGCTCATGACATCTAATCCAGATGGGAAGATACTTAAGCCTCAAACCCCAATGTGCACAGCTACTCCCTTTGTTACTAATTTCCAGCAGCTGCCCCAGGCCCAGGATGCCAGAGTGGCCTGTGACCTAACCCTGACTGGAATTATTGTATGTCAGAACTGAAAAAAAGCCTCAGAGATTATCCTGCTGTGTCTCCCTCTATTTTATTAGTGGAAAGGTTGAGGTCAGAGAATCCACCTTCCCAGTAGGCCTCTTCTCCTAAATCCCTTCAAGTGCTAGTGCTGTTTATAGAAAAAAATATGAGATTGTCAGGAGACTCCTGGGATTCTCTTTTTTCCTTGTGTATTCTTCTAATACCCCATGCCATGAAGATGTTTCCTTACTTGAGGATCCTCCGAATGGAAACATTCTACCAGCTAATAACAATGATTTTTCTATGGGAGATCTGAAATTAAAATCAAAGACCCAAGTCCAAAACTTGCCATGTCACTATACTACTGTGTCACCTTGGACCTTGGACCTCTGTAATTTTTAGCATCCACACCTGTAGAGTACAGATGATGGTGGTTATGTGAACAAAGGGTTGTTATGAGGATTTAGTGAGATGATAGCTGCATGGAACTTTATTTGCTCAGAATATTTATTTACTCCCTATTCATTGCTGTTATGGTAAATTTTCACGTACTAAATATGACCTCCATGATCTTGCATGGTCTTTCTTACCTGTCTTGTCCTTGTTGTTCTCTTTATTCCAGGTATTTTAGAGTTCTTTTAGTTCTTCCAACGTTGTGCTGTCTCTTTTCTTATCGTCTACTATTTTCTCTTCTAGAGGCTTGCCCCTCAACCCAGAAACTCAGCTTTCAGGACTTAGCAAACATGTCATTTCTTTGAGTATCCCATGCTTGGTTGGGTTGCCGGCTCTGTGCCACAATGTTCTGTTATAATTTTCATGGTGTTCATTCATTTTCATGGGCACTTGTTTCCCATTTCTCTTTAAATTGTAGATAATGAAGTTAGAAGCCATGCATATTCTATAAACTTCTATAGCACCAGCACCTATTCTGATCTATGAAGTGTCAGGATATTTGTTGGCTCTTTAATTATTTATTTGAATATGTATCTACATAGCATATAAGCATAGTTTATACATGACTATACAAACAGTCTGTGTATGCTCCTAATTAAGTACCAAGTACATAGGTATACATATGGAATGAGGCTGGATAAGCATGTCTATCTGGGTTAAATAAATGCTGATGTTGTAAGACAGCTGTTGGTAACTACTCTCCTCACTGTAGCAATCATAAAGTACACAAGACATCATTACATTAACCTTTTCACTTCAAGCAAATAAAAAAATTTATATTCCTTAGACATTCCCTCAGACCTTTGCACTAATGAGTCAGATTCCTTCTGCTTTAACTCCTAAATCCACACAAACTTTATCCAGCTCTCCTGCCAGCCATCCAAAAGGATTATCTCAACTCCTTTCTCCTTTAAACTGGTAGTTAAAAAAAATAGGAATGGGGAAGACAAGATGGCAGAGTAGAGGAGGGAAGCACAGCCTAGTAGTTCCTCAACAGAAGACTTGTAAAATGGGAAGACTTCTCTTCAGCAAGGTGAGTGACAAAGGAACCTCACTGAAACATAATACTGAATTGTAAAAACAATTGATAGAACTACAGAAAGTCACTATCTTGAGCATAAAAATAATACCTTAGAGATGCGCCAGGCTTAGCCTCCGTCCGGGGGAGAAGGCAGCACTGACAAGAGATGTGTGACCAGCAGATAAAGAAATTAAAAAATAAAAATCAATTTAGGGAAATCCAGGGATTACAGAAGGATGATTTTAATGGACACAGTTGATTTAGATATTAGGTGTCCCTTAGCTCATGTGTGAGACAATGCCAGAAGGTTCAGAGGTAAAATGATTGGGTTGTGAGAGCCTTAACCCAATCAGTGGATTAATCACCTGATGGAAATAACTGAGTGTTAACTGAAGGCAGGTGAGTTGTGTCTGGAGGAGGGGGGGTATAGGGGGTATGACTTTGGAGCATATATTTTGTATCTGACAGGTGGACTTTCTCTCTCTACTTCTTAATCATCATGTGAGTCACTTTCCTCTACCACACTCTTCTGAGATGATTTTCTGCCTCACCTAGAACCCCAAGGAATGGAGCCAGCTGTGTATGGACTGAGACTTCTGAAACTGTGAACCTCCAAATGAATTTTTCTTCCTTTGATTGTTCTTGTAGGTCTTTTAGTCACAGCAGAAAAAAACAAAAACAAAAACAAAAACTGACTAAAACAGTAGAATAAGTATCTCAGTGAAAATAAATCCAAAGTAGTCCTCAGGGGTAAAAGTGTCCCACGGGGAAGTACCCTCAGCAGGCAGCCTTATGTTGCAAGTACAGAACATGCAGGCAGGTGAGGAGAATGTTCCCAGGCACCGAAAGCTGTCCCTGAGCAGACTGCACAGCTGTGAAGAGATGGGGAAATGGAAAGTCATAAAGGAAGTTACCAGCAGCTGGTGAAAAAATTCCCAGAGGGTGCCCCATCCAGAAAGAGTGAAACAGGCACAAGGAACAGTCTCAGGATCCGCAGGGAGAAAAATCCCATATTAACTGGCACCCCATAAGAGCTATTGTGAAGATGCTCACTGTGACCACACAAGCACATCTGCACTCCAGGGTGGATAACAGGTAATTCACATACATAGTTGTGAACGTAAAAACGGTCGAGGCTTATTCCCTAAGACAAGAGTGGATTCTTCTGGAAGCCCAGAGATCCAGAAGTCCAGCAGAAATAGGAAGCTCCGTACCAATAGGGGGAGTGGGGCAATTATCTTTTCTTTTTTTTTTTTTATTTTATTTTTATTTATTTAATTTTTTTAAAATTTATTTTTATTGGACCAATTTTCAAATACCCACAGAGTTCCAGATTCAAATCTCAGTAACGGGTTAACTCCAGTCTAAAATTCTGCATCACTCTCTTATAGATTCCACAATTCATCAGTACTCTCCAGTCTATTCCACTCAGTACTAGGAGGCTGGAAGCTGAGAGTTACTATACCAGGCTGGCAGCTGAGCTGGAAACAAAAGGACATTGGCCAAAAATAGATAGTCAAAAACAAATTCAAAAACAGAAAATCTATCCCTGCCACGGGGGCAACAAACTCTCTATCTCTCATTAAGTTTTTTTTTTTTTTTTTTTTCCCTTTTTTCTTGCTTTTTTCTTTCACATTCCCATTTTTTACTCTTTTCAAATTTTTTACAAAATTTTTTACAAAACTTTCAAACATCATTTCATTTTATTATTTACTTTTTTTCATTATGCATGATTTTTGTGTGTATGAATATGCATGTGATTGGGTATGCTCACTGCACAGAGATTTGAATATGTATATGTGTGTATGTATATATGTTTATGTAGCTTACGCATTAATAGCTCTCTTCTGCATGTGTTCATTATTTAATCTAGATTAGACTTAGGTGGGGCACAATTATATGAGGGTTAGAGTTGTTTTGCTTTTGTATTTGCTGGTTCATTCACACCTAGGATCTAGGTCATCCTCTCTCCCCTTCTTTACTCTTCAGTAATGGTCAAATTTTCCTATTCCCTCCTCCTCTCTCTCTTTCTCTCCTTTATTACTTTCAGTTAACTCTTCATTTCTTCTTTTCTACAGCTGACACCTGCTTCCTATCCCCTGCTTATCCTCTGATCACTTTTTCAAAGACTTTAGATTTTTTCTTGAATTCCTACATTATTTTATCTTACTTAAGCAACTAATCCCACTAAATAATAGAAAATATATAAATTATGTAATGCCTATCCCATTTAAATTGTGATTATTAAAGCAGTGGACAGAACAGGACAGTTGTCAAATACCTCATCTAGTTCACTGTTTTTTATTGCTGGTATTCTTGTTAAATGCTGTCCCTACTATTCCTATACAGGTAGCAAATAGTATTATAGATGGCAAAGTAGACATCAGATATTTATCTTAACACTGTACATCTATTGCTAATATTAGTACCATTCTTGGATCCCCCCTCCCTCTAAGAGGGGCTGGAAAGTGATTGGACATTTCAAGTTTACCGAGTAGAGAGCCTACTACTAGGAAATACTTATATCTTTACCAAGCAACAATGAATATCACCCCATACAAAATCTACTCCCACCTGAGACTGAAAATTACTACAACTCAAGAATTGAGAAGACCAAAACCCCAAACCAATAATTAGGACCCAAAGAGTAACAATCAGAGGGGAACCTCAGTTACCACCCTTTGATATCTACTCATACATGCAAAACAGAGAGAAGTCCCAGAACAAATAAGACAATTGCACAAAAAAGGACACACATAAAAATAAGGAAGGGGAATCCATATCAAATTATATGCAAGTCCAAGACCTCTGTAAACATGAGGAAACAAGCAAATCTCACCCCAAAATTCACAATCCCTCAACAAAGGAACCCACTGATATTGAAGTGGACAAAATGCCAGAGAAAGATTAAAAAAACCTGATTATTAAAATGTTCAATAAACTAAAAGAAGATCTAAGGAATGAATCCAGAGAGCATATAAAGAAGAAGAAAGATTGCTTCAATAAAGAATAGAAACATTGAAAAGAAACCAATAACTCCTAAAAGTGAAAGATACAAGCAACCAAATTAAAAATTCACTTAAAAGCATCACTAACATTATATTATGTAGAAACTAGAAACTCAGCCCCTGAAGACAGAACTATAGGTTTTGAAGAGAGGGTATATAATATTGAGCATACAGAATGCAGTAAAATAAAGATAGAACATAATCAGAATATGGAAGGACTCTGTGACAACATTAAGAGACCAAATCTGAGAATCACTGGGATAGCAGAGAACATGAAGATACAGGCTAAAGACATTCAAAACATTTCCATGAGAGTGATAGAAAACTTTCCCCTGATAATATCAGAAATGAAATGACTCCAAATAGAGCTAATCAAATGAGAAGTTCTCCAAGACAAAACATATAAAAAATAAGGAAAGAATATTAAAAGCTGCAAGGGAGAAACATCAGTTCACACTTAGGGGCAAACCAGTAAGGCTAATATCTTATTTCTTGATTCAGAACCTAAAACCGAAAAGGGCCTGAAATGAGACTTTCCAATCTCAAAAACAAAACAACTGTCAGCCAAGGCCATTATATCCAGCAAAATTCAATTTCAAATTCAAGGGGGAAATTAAAATTTTCTATGACAAAAATAAACTAAAAGAATTCATAACCACCAAACCAGCACTACAAAGAATACTCAAGATAAACTGCTCACAGAGGAACTAAAAAACAAACCCCAAAGTTCACCAATCGAGGAAGATGAATAGAAAAGCAGTCTAAATGAGTCTAAATGAGAATCAAGACAACATTAAATATAACAAAAAATCAAAATGGCAGGAAACCACAAACACATACTTATACTAACACTGAATATTTATGGTCTCAACAACACAATTAAAAGGTATAGATTAGCATAATGGATCAAAAAACAATATCTAACAGTATACTGTTTACAAGAGACGCATAGGCAAATAAGCTCACAGCCTTGAAGATAAAAGGAATGAAAAAAATATTCCATGCTAACAGACTGAATAGAAGTAGGGGTAGCGATTCTCATATCTAACAAAGCAGGTTAGATTTCAAGCAAAAAGTAATTAGGACAAAGAAGCCACTATATCCTGTAAAAGGAACAATCCACCAAGATGACATAACCATAGTAAATAGTAAATGGGGTGTGCTAAAAGTCAGCACATCCAGTAACATTTAAAAAATACTCCATGACATTAAATCTCAGATAGACCCCAAAACAATAATACTGGCTGTTTTCAACATATTATAAAACAATAAAGATATTTTCAACCTAAATAAAACTACAAATCAAATGGGCCTAACACATATCTACAGAATATTTCACCCCAAAATAGCTGAATTTACCTTATTATCAGCAACTCATGGAATGTTTTTCCAAAATAGATCATATTCTAGGTCACAAAGTAGATCTTAGCAAATACAAAAAAATTCAATAAAATCCAATGGATCCTGTCAAATGATAATAGAATTAAACTGGAATCAACAAGAAAAATGATAAAAAAATAAATATATAAAAATTGAACAGTACAGTCTTGAATAAAGAATGGATCACATGCAAGGACAGAGTTTCAACAATTCTTTCTGCATGATACAGTATGTAAACTGTAAGATTTACATAAGAAGAATTTCTAAAATTCACATTAGTATTTAAAAAGAATTATTTCTTGATACACGATATGATAAAAAACTGACACAAAGACATACTTGATGTTTGAGTATCCTCTTGTTATTAAAGTTGAATTATTTTAATTTAAATAAATGTGATTTAAATAAATTTAATTTAAATATAATATTTTATTTGGAAAAACCTGTTAGAAATAGATCACATTATGGATATATGTGAAACAATTGAGTTTTCATTTATAATAGACAGTTTTTATTTTGCATTTAATTTGAAATAAATAGAAATCTAAAGTTTTACACTAGATAATTTTTTATAATAAAAAAGGTTTTTGTTTCAAATTTTTAAAAAAATTCAATAAGCAGCTATTAGCTTTTTAGTTGATAAGCAGCTAAGGCATGTATTGGTTTCCAGAAATTTCAATTTGTTCATATATTTTTATGACTATTCCTGGTATGTATATAAAGCTACACCTGCATCAGAGTATCCAAGTGCTGAACAAAACAAAATAATAATTATAATAATAATAACAAAACTCAGTAATAATTCAAAATACTGTTCTACCCTGAAGGAGATGCATTTTTATGAATATTAAGAAAAATTTTGTTCAATAAAGAATGGATCAAATAAGAAATGAGAGTAGAAATCAAGAAATTCTTAGAAATGAATGAGAATGGAGAAACAACATATTAAAATCTCTGGGACAGTATGAAGACATCTCTAACATTAAAAAAAAATAGAGATCCCAAATAAATAAGGTTATGCCCCAGCTCAAGGCTTTAGAAAAAAAAGAACACACTAATTCCAAAAACAGGATATAATTAAGATCAGAACCAAAAATTAATGAAATTAAGACTTAAATAAAAGTACATAGAATCAGTGTAAGGAGTAGTTGGTCCTTCAGAAAGACAAATAAGATTGATAAACCCTTAGCCAAACTAAAACCATGATTATAGCATCAAAATAGACAAGAAGACCAATAGAACAGAAGACACAGAGAGAAACCCACATACTTAAGCCATCTGGTACTTGACAATGGTGCCAAAAATATATTTTGGAGAAAAAAAGTCTTTTTATCAAATGATATTGGAAAAATCGAATAGCTATATGTAGAAAAATGAAAGTAGATTCCCATCTCTCACCTTGAACCAAAGTCAAATCAAAATGGATCAAAGTCTTAGAAAATTAGATAAGGACTCTTGCAACTTCTGGAAAAAAACATAGGGTCAGCACTTGACCATATTGGTACTGGCACTGACTTCCTTAGAAGACCACTGTAGCTCAAGAAATAAAACCAAGAGTCAATCAGTGGTATGCCTTCATATAATAAGTTTCTGCACTGCAAAAGAAATGATTAAGAAAGTGAAGAGCAAGCCTACAGAATGGGAGAAAATCTTGGCCAGCTACTCCTCTGATAGGGGTTTAATATTTAGAATATATAAATAAAACTTAACACCAAAAAACAAAACAGCAACCAAATAACCCAATCAATAAATGGGCAGAAGAACTAAACTGAAACGTCTCAAAAGAAGAAACACAAATGGCCAAGAAATAAGTGAGAATATGTTCAACATTTCTAGCAATCAGGGAAATGCAAATTTAAACTTGTCAGAATGGCAATGATCAAGAATATAAACAATAATAAATACTGGTGAGGATGTGGGGTAAAAGGTACCCTTGTACATTATTGGTAAGACTACAGACTAGTACTGGAAATCAGTATGGAGATTCCTCAAAAAAGTAGGGGTGGAATCACCATGTGACTCAGCTGTCCTACTCCTTGGTATTTTCCCAAAAGAATGAAGATCAGCATACTACGGAGATACAGCCACCTCAATGTTAATAGCAGCATAATTCAGAATAGCTAAATTCCATAATTTATCATCACAGATGCCCATCAGTAAATGAATGGATTAAGAAATTCTGGTATATATATATAACTTAGTTCTACTCAGCCATAAAGAAGAGTGAAATTATGGCATTTGCTGGTAAATGGTTGGAAATATAGAAGATCATCCTAAGTGAAATAAGCCAGAGTCAGAAACTCAAAGATCAAATGTTTTCCCTTGTATGTGGAATCTAGAGTGAAATAAAGGAAAGGAGGAGGGGAAAATAGGATCTCATAAAGATATCGGGAAGATTAGTAGTGTAGAAGAAAGAGGTTGAGAGGCAGAGTGGAGGGATGGATACAGGGAGGCAATGCAGAATGAATTCTTAGGAAGTCATGTTTTATACATGTTTCATTGTACCACAAGGAAACTCACCTTTTTGTGTAAGTAAAAAGAACCAATCAAAAATAAATAAATAGATGAGTGAAAGAAAGTCTAACCGTGTAGGAGAACTGGGAAAGGGAGGAATGACAGGGTAGAAAAATGGGCAAGTAAAAGAGGGGCAGATTGTGAACTGAAACTGAATTCTATGCATGTATGATTTTTGGGGGGATAAACCCAACTACTATTATAACTGTAAAGTTCTAATAATAAAATAAGAATATGTGCCAATGTAAACCCCAAACATAGTTGTCACTGTCCAGAAATTTGTTTTACCTCCAGTTAATTTTTAGCTTGTGAATAAATGTGATAATGTTGCTAACAGATTACCATGCATTTGTGTAACTGTGCATGGTATTGTTTGTTAAGACTAATTTGAATATAAATCATAGATGGTCTGATAATGATTGTTTCTTTGCTACCTTTATTTAATTATCTGCATAGTTTTATCTATATTAGAAATAAATTTTATCAGAAGGAATAAAAAGCCCAATACTAAGTATTAGCTATTTATATAAATACTTCACTTGCCCAAAGTCATTTACTTGAGCTTACTGTGATCCTGGTTTGCTTATTTTGTACACAAAATGAGCAGATATTGATACTTTAGCTTTCATTGCTGTTCACATATATGAACTGTATTGAAACAAATGAAGTGAAGTTTATATAAACTGTTTGTATTCGAAGAGGTTCCTGTGGAAAATTCAAAAGCTTAATTTAAGGACAATAGAGTATTCTCAATAAGGAAGTACTTGTTATATACTGAGTTGCCCCAGTAACATTAACACCCTCACCCTTTCACCTGGAGTATAGATTGATTTTAACCTTATCTTTTGTTACTGCAGTCACTTGTTATGTTACATAGGCTAGTTGGGATGCTCTCCTTTAAAAGAAAACTCATTAAGCTTCCTAAAAAATAAATAAATAAGAAATTTTTTTAAAGTATGGTGACTATTTTCATCCCTGAATAGCTATATTTTTGAGAAATCCTCCTCAAAAACATTCTGTTGTAAGATAATGTGACCAGACTATTGATAAAGAAACAAGTATTTCTAGAGGTATGTGTGAGTATGTGCACATGTGTGCATGCACTTGGAATTTGAAAAGTAATTATGTGTGTAGTATGATTTATCTTCCTATAGTTTTAATTTTCTTTCCTCATTGTTGAAACTCAATTTTTTAATTTTGTTAGAAGCAAAATATACTTATGTGAAATATATTTTCCTTCAATTCTGAGCATTTTTATTTCCTGAACATTTTTAAAGACAAACTTATTTTTGGAAGGATCACTCTTTTCACTAATGAGGGTTGTGTTCAGACAAGATAAAACCAAAAAGAGAAGCAAGGGGAAAAGAGAAGAAAAAAAAAAAAAGGACTTAAAAGCTAAATAAACTCTCTTATATATTTTTTGTTTTATTATTTAGACACTTTTAAAAGACCTGTTTAATAGAAAACACTTTTGTGAATGAGTTTTTATTACAAAACAACTGCACTCACCTTTTGTGGAAGTAAGAAGGTAAGAAGTTACTTTGAGCTAGGAGAAAATTTTCTTGTTGTTACAAGGCATAAAACATTATAATAAAGTGTTGCACCTCACTATTTTCTATGGAGAACTTGGGTCAGAAATGGCCAAAACCTGAAGAAAGGACTTCCTCTTCTTCCCTTCTTTAATCCAGGCACAGTACTTCTGTTAAGAAATTTGAAGTTGTGAGGATGTTTCTTTGAATTTCTGTAAGTTACTGGGGTTTTTGGAGACTGTGTTCATTTACTAGTCCTTTCCCCTATGCTCCCTTCACCTCTGCTCTTTTTTTCTGGTTTTCTTTTAACCTAACTTGACTTGAAACTTGCCTTCTTAATCCTATGGTTCCACCCTCCAGTCCAAGCAGAGACATGTTCTTTCTCCTCTGGGCTCTCACGGGCACTTTTCCTCTCTCCTTTGTCCATTGTGTTATCTAATTTCATGTTCATCTTCTCTGTGTAATTTGAACATCTTGAGGACTGGGACTGGATTTTTGATCTTTATATTCACATGCTTACAAACGAGAATGGCATATCAACAGCTCTTGAGTTAACAGTTCAATATGTACTTGATGGATAAATGAAAAAAAATAATGATTTTCCATTTTATGATCACTTTGGATTCAAATTCTGTCATTCATTCTAGTTTGGCATTACCTTCAAATTTCAAAAGCAATTTTTTTCAGTTTATATCCAAGCCATTGATAGCCATAGACATACATGATAGGCCCAGAGTTAGCAACAGATAAAGATGTAGACATAGATGTTGTATGGTACATCCTTCAATTGTCCACATTTCATCATTGAACAATGATACTTTGGGCAAGTTAAAGTTTCATTTAATCTGACATCCATGAGACAATCACAGTTAACTAATTCTCCAAACTCTAAACTCTTTATAGTTCCCCATATGCTTTTTCATATGCTTGCCTAAAATAAAGACAAATTAGATGTAAAGATGTGTGATTTTCCAATTTATGAAAAAATGAAATAAGTTTAGTTCTATAGCTTGAAGTAGACTTTTTCTTCATAAGCTGTCATAACTAATCTACCTCCTAGTTCATTCTAGAATTTTGCTAGAAATCAACATTAAGTTCATTTGTCTATAATTTTGCCATTTCTTAAAATTGGGATTTTTGTTCCACTTTAATCTCTATGATTTAGTGTCCATTCTTTTGCATTCTTTAATAAAATCTTTCTGGTCCTGGAAATTTGAAGACACTTAAATTGCTCAGGTAATAATTTACTACCGTCTCATCTGCCAGAACTTTAATTTGTTTTTACAATGTTTATCCTACCCCTTCTACTGGGAAGATTTAATTTCTTGCTAGAGAAGATGGATGAGACACAGAAGTTGAAAATCCTGGCTTCCTGCTTTCATTTGTTGCTAGGTCACTATCTTCCCTAAGCCACCGGCTTTTCTGAATAAACCTTACAAATATAAACACATTTTCTTATTGATTTTAGAATATTTCATGAGCCTGAGGATCATTCCGGCCTTAAACCTTCTTGACACAGGTTTTACATATTTATGGCACATCTAATATCTGTCTTCCTATGCTTCTTTCCATCTTGGATTTCATGATTTTTAGAATTTGAGCAAGAGTTTTTCTAGTGCAGTTAAATTAACACAATCATGTTCTTTTCTGAAAATACTGGTTTCAACTCTTTCTTCACTCATCTTCTTCAGCTCTAGGGAATTATTTTTAAAATTCTGATTTTGGTTGGAGAGGGAATTTGAGGGTAAATGTTCTACACATAATTTTTTTATTGGGAAACTTAGTGTATGAATACAACTTCACTTAGCTCGGATAGGAACATGGGGGCAGGTATTTGTGATGCTGCCTTGTTAGGCTCCTCAGATTTTATGGAACCTAAAAAGCATACCACACGTTTTCCTTGTTAATCTATACATACCCCATACACACCACACATGTGAACAGAAATCAGTTTTCTCCAGGTGCTTTTAATGGAGTATAAGTACAAACTCATTGTCCTTGGATAGTTTTAAATGCTCAACAGAGAAATAATTATCTCACAATGGATCAAACTAAAATGTATATCTTTAACTGAATTTCATTTTGATATATTTGGTCATATGAGGAATATCACAAGACAAGAAACATTCCTATAAAATGCACTGTTTTACAATTTGCATATTGCTAAGGCTATTGTTGCATTCCTATACACCCTATAACTACTTCTGCATTAAGTATCTGGATGAGTTATTAAGTTCCTGTGAGCCCTGTTAACTAATCCTGTTTTATTCTTACATAAAGTTAAGACCCACATTTGTGGCTACTATGAAAAAGTGTGTAGTGTGGGATTTATGCCCTGCAATTTGGTATTACCTTCATTTGGGCTCATACTTATTTGCTATGTCTAAGTTTTTGTAAATCACTACATATTCTTTTAGTAAAAAAGTGAGATTGAAATATAAGAAAAGGAAAGGAAAAAAGAAATTGCTCCACATTCCCTCTTTTTTTCATTATAAAAATTACAGTGACACTTGCCCTCCAAGATTCCCAACCATATTCCAGCCAAATTCAGTTCATTTTTGGTCACATTGAAACCTTCATGTCCATTTTTGTGAATTCACTGAGTCCATGGAATAATCTCACGTCTTTTCTAAGAATTATCATATCAACACATACATGTCCCTTCTAAGCAATAGTATCAAATGTGTTAGGTCACTTTCCACACTTTTTCTTACTTTACCTTCATCATGTCTTTTCAAGAATTCATTAGATGTTTCACTTTTGTTGCAGTATTTTTCAGCAAAAAATATAGGTAGTTGAAATTTCACATCATTTCTCTGTTTGAACTTTGTGCTATTACTGCAATCTGTTAGAAAAACATCAACCATATTTCCGATGTAGTACTCTCTAGTGATATCACTTCTGGTTATTTTTCTTTCATATTTTCTCCTCAACTAATTATGTCATATGAGTTACATATAAAATAATAAAGGAGACAAAGCTATTTATCTATTTGAAATTCTTACTGCATAGGGCATTTATGTTGACCTTGGAGAAAACTCTAAAATTTTAGTCCCAAGTATATTCTGTGAGACATGTTAGATAAGTACAACATTTATAGTAGTTTTTTTTTTTTTTATTAATCCATGTGGCTTATCATTAGTAACTAATAAATTTAGAAATCCAATGATTTAGTAGCTCATTGATTTAAACTGATTTCATTATTTAAAATAGGCAATTTTTTAAAAAAATACATGGTCCAAACTCTTTTTTTTTTTTAAATATTTTTAGAAAAATATAATGGCAATAATTTACTTTGGTCATTTGTGCATGGTGCAAATTCTATTCTCATTCCCCTTTCTTTTCTCAACTTTAAAGCAGTTCTTCATTTCACACTTCCTTAAGGACTTTCAGACTTCCCTTAGTCTGAACAGGAGAAACTAAAATCCAGAGGAAATCACAGAAAGAAAAGGGAGCATGTTAGGGGAGCATGTCTTCAGGCAGCCCAGTAAGGTTGGTGTTTTTACCTGTTTACAAAGCAAATAGAAAAGAGTTCCAGAAAGCTGCAAAATGCTTTGCCCTCAGTGGAAACAAGAAGACTGAGAAATAGCAATCATTAAGAGAAAGGGTTTTCATAAGCATATCATTTGAGTTTATATGAATATATAAAACGCATTTGTGTCATTTTTTGTGAAGTCATCTCATAGTCAAACTTTTAAAAAGTGACTAAAAAGATGAAGTATGTACTAATTGCTAAGTCTGTTGTTTAAAAGCAACAGAAAAAAAGAGTAGCTGAAATGGGAAGGCTTTTGGTTTTGTGGTTTCAGGATCAAACTTAACACTGCTGCCTTTGAGTTTGGACATTCAAACTAAACCTTTCAGGCTTTTGACATTGTGGAGTAACAATCTTATGAGAAATCAAAGGATAAAAAATTCAGTGCAAGTGAGGGTTGGCTCATGCATTTTAAAGGCAAGTTTGACTTGAATATATTAGGGTGGAAGGTGAAGTTGCTGGTGCAGATAAGATGGCTACTTGAGAAATGAGAAGGAGAGACATTCTGTTTTCAAACCCAGGAGGAAAACAACAACCTGATCTCATATCTAAACTTGCTGGAAAGAAATTTATAGTTAAAAAATAAGTAAAGTGGAAAACAAACATATATACCTAAATTATTTTATCTTAATTGTATCAACTGATGCAAATAATCCTAAAATAATATTGTCAAAAATCTCTCCAGAAATATTTTTCTAAATGCATTAGTTTGATATTTTTCTTACATTTTTATTTTCTAATTTGACATGAAAATAAAGCAGAAATTATGAGAAAGATTAAAAGTTAGTGTCTATCTCCTGTATGATTTTAATTGTATTTACTGATTAAAAGATGGCAGGTGCAATTCAATATGAACAATAATTTTTTAAGATTTTATTGAACTCTTCTAATACACAAATGTTGGTGTAGCATATGTATTACAGAGAAATCTTGTTAGATATTTCTTGAAATTTTTTTCATCAGTTCTCATTCATTCATTGTGTCTATGAAAAATTTTAACTTTGTTGTTGAGATACAGTTTCCAGGTTGCCTGTTACTGCTACTTAAGGAGAGTATTTTCTATCTGTGCTTTCACTATAGTTAATAAATCATGATCAGATCCATGGTGATGAACAGCATGTAAAAATACAATATATCATTAAATTCAACATCTTCTGTTGATTTAAGGTCAAAGTTGAGAAATGAAGCATTCAGAAGTACTCCCACACACACACACCAAATAGTATTACAAGCTCTGAGACAAAATGTGCTCTGCACTTAAAAAATATATGGCATATATTATGAACATTTACCAGGAAAGGAGAAAAGTATATAAAATATGAATTTACACATGTAGGAGTCTGCAAAGAATAGAGAACCACCATAATGATAGCATTAAACAAAAAAAAGTGTTTTGGCATGCTACATGCTCAGATTTAATGCTGCTTAAATGAAGTCAGTGCACAATCAAAAAATGTGATATAACAAGAAAAGTGTATATGAGACTATATAATAAAAAAATCACATTTTATTACACCCTTCCCCATTAATTCTGTATTTATTTCCCACAGATTTAGAGACAGCCTTCAATGAATGTAAATCACACCATATTATAATTACTCACTTCCCTGCTTTATTCTTTCAGTATGGTGAGTCTATTGAGGAAAGGTCCTATCTCTGTATCCCAGCACTGGTTTTAACATGTAAACAGTGTGTGACAATAATCAGCACTTAGTTTATGACTAAGCACTTAGTTTATGACTAAGTTCAGGAGCAAATATGTGAATGTGTAGGTATAGAGTGTAAGACTGGACTTTATAGGGTGTGTGGTATTCTAGGCAAGACACAATTTGAATCACTTGAAGTGATATTTTCAGATACTTAAAATATTCACTTCCAGTTATTAAATATAATTTAAAGGAAGAGCACATTTTCATCATCTCTTTGTGCAGCTGCCAGCCTATCAAATGGACAGTTCTTAATCTTGTCATTTGCAGGGAAAACCCTCCACTCTGACCATGCAAATTTGTCTGGATATTATCCAGATTCATTCTGTATCCTGAAGAGTGATGAGCAGAGGCCTAATGTATGCAGATGTTGTCATACCATGTTTTATTTTATTTTGTTTTGTTTTGTTTCCAGTGTAAAGGAGGGTAATGCTTTCAAATCTTTGTATACAAAACTCTGTGAGGAAGCACAGCATTTTATGGGTCTTTTGGCTCTGGCAGCATTTTCAGTCAATAACTTCAGTGAAGAATGCACTCATAGGTTTCCGGACTGTTAATGATAACTTGGAGCCCATAATCTTGCAGTTTGGATTATTTTCCCCCAAACATATTACCTTACATTTACTCTCATTGAAAGAAGCTCATATGCTGATATGCCACTTTCATGCCCACTTACTTGGATGCACAGGAGACTTCCTGAATGTCATTTCTGTCACCTCAGCATTTCTTCACTCACTAGAGCTTGCTGTCATATGAGGATGTGGAGATTTCACTTCATAGACCCTCATTAACTTCATTTGTTTTAATGCTGTAAGTAATGCTGCTTTCAGTGCAGATGCTTTGGATGGTGAGTGGGGGTGGGGTGGGCGGGTCTGTGCACAATTTGGAATCTTCATCAGAGAAGTTGGTTCTTTTGTTGTTGTTTCTTTACCCCTACCATATCTGTCAGAGCGAACAGGCATTTCTTCAGGCACATCTGTCTGCTTTTCTGCCAACTGTGGGCTCCATGCTGCCTACTCTCTGGGTTAACCCACATACATCAGAGTATAGATATGTGCCTCTTATTGTAGGGAGTTGACTTAGCTAATCTTTTGGATGGGATTTTTGAACTTTTTGCTTTAAAAAAGTGGGTTATTGAGAAGAGACCCAACTATAAAGTCAGTTATGTAGAATCTGGTTGTTATTTCTGATCAGAACATGAGAGAGTAATTTCATTGAATTTCTTTTCCTGTCTGTAAAGTGGGGATTATAATATTCATCTTACAGATTTTTTGGATAACCAGTGTAAAGACATACCGTGAGTCATATTATATGTCATTGTGTATCATGGTGCTCAGTATATTCTGTTTCCTTCTTTCCATTGTTTCTGATAACTGTCTATCCTTTAACCTGGACCTCATTATTTTCTTCTCACAACCCCCACAGAGCCCTACTCCCTTTATCATGTCTATCTGACCTCTTAGTCCCTGTTTTCCTGATTCTTTCATCTACCAGATAATTCTTGCCCAGTGTGGCTAATCTCTGCTTAAGCATGCCCCTCATTTGGTGACTTTTTAAAAGGAAATCATTATCACAGATTGTAGAAAAATCTCTGATTATCTATTAATCAAATGTTTTCTTATTATTCTCCCAACATATATATCAATTACTTGCGTATAATTTCCCCTTAAATTATAATCGGCAAATAGTGAGCAAGACATGCCTTCTCAGTTTCAGGAGTCCAGAAATTAAACAGCAAAACTATGATTTTTGAAATATTTTCCATATACCGATTTAGAGACAGTTTTGCTTTGGTCTGCATTCTTTCCCTTAATGAACAGAGGTAGAAATAATCTGAATGGCAAATTGATATTTTAGTAGAGGAAAGGTGTTATAAACTAAAGGTCAGTGCCAAACAAATAATTTGTAATTAGAAGAGTCATAAGTGAGAGGTGAGGAGGCAAGGGTTCCAGGTGCAGGCTGGCTGGGGGAACAAAAGTGAGATAAGATAACAGGGTTAAACAATTCCAGGGCATTGGGGGATCACTTTTTGTAGGGACACAAGTGTCTTGACATGGTGGAAGTTATCAGGGCAAAAAAAGATGTATAAACTGACTCACAGCACCCAGTGTCTACCCCCGATATTAGAAACATGAAAAACAAATGAAAACTTTGATTATTGAGCACCTGTAGACTTTACATACACTAGTTTAAATTCTTAAAATAAAATTATACTCAAGACAATAATTTAATTATTTCCAAATAAGACCCTGAGAAAAAATATTTGAGTACAAACCAATAAAGGGTCCACTAATAAATATCTGGCCATTGTGAGCAATGGTGGCTCCATCCTGTTGGGTACCCTCTGTGAGACTGTAGAATACACCTCTGAACTGTACCTCCAAATAGCAAGGAAAGTGAATCATTTATCCACAAACACATCTCTCCTTGGTAGATGGTTATTCCTGGAAGTATTACCTTCCCTACACTGTCACTCTGCTCCACGTACAGAGTGAACATCCCTATGGTCAAAGAAGGCAGGCAGAGAACACAGGTGCTTAAAGTCAGGAATTTGTTCATTCAAGCCACTGATGGCTTCTAAAGTAGGCTAAGGAACATTTGGGTGGGGCAAAGATTATCTGCTATACAGGGAAAGTTTAATTATTTCCATATAAGCAGGTGAATACATTAAGGAATTGTGTTCAATGTCATTTTTATTAGAATATGATTTTGTCACACTTTGGTCACTCAGATTCAAGTCCTGTGGGGAAATTATGTTCATGTATATCTGCCTTCTCTTCTAAAATGCATATTATGTCAGGGCAGGAATTAACATTTATTTTACTAACCTGTTCATCACCCAGCACAGTGCTTTGCTGAAATGAACTGAATTCAATTCTACCTGAAATTAGAAAAAAATGGTTCTATAAGACCCTTTATTTTTCCTAAAAAAATCAGAGCATTTGCTAGTGTTAACCTGCTTCTCTATGTCTATTTTTGTAATACCTCCAATCCCAGTGGATCCAAATACACTGAATTAGCAATTACTGTATAGCACATTTAGCATACTTAGAGGCCTCTTTGCCTACCCTTGGAATGCAGCCACCAGGGCAGAGCACAACAGCTGTTCAGCAGCTACAGTAACACAACATAAAAATTTATGATGAATAACCCACCTGGATGTGTCTCCCAGATAACAGGTTGCACATTTGCCATCTCAGAGTATCCTCTAGTTCACATTTGGACTGCTAGTATCAAGAGTGCAAATTAATATTCTTGAAGTAATTATTTTTAGGAAGAGAAGAGCAATTCATATTATCCTTTAATTTTGCCCATTAGAGTTGGAAGTGAAAGTGACAGGCCAGAAAAGTTCTACGTCTTTATCATGAAACTGAATGCTCATAAAGCAGAAACTTGTGTCTTTGGAGGAATGTGCTCTGTTCTATATGGGGTGATGGTGACATCATGGCAGGTATGTGAATATTCAGAATTGAACAATATCTTGTACATATGATCCTTAAATCAAATCATATCACACTCATTTTGCAGTTGAGGAGTTAAAAACCCGTAGAAGAGATGCAATTGCCCAAAGTAATGCCAGGAGAGTGCAACCTCCACCTCTGATGCTTTTGCTGCATCCTTCAGCCTTTACACCAAGCCATAGCAACTTTGTATACAGCATGACAAAGGGTTGTAGAACTTGCAATTGCTGTCCAATCCCTACCACTTTACTTTAAAGGACCCTGGGCAGAGGCTGTCCAATGCCTAGAATATGTGAGGTCCTGAATTCAATCCCCAGTAACACACACACACACACACACACACACACACACACGAGACACACACACAGAAACAAACAAATAAACAAACAAAAAGCCTTTAAAGGACCCTGTACATTGTAAATTTAGAGTTCTGTTGACTCAAAGAACAGTAAACCTGGCATCTGGAGATCATGGCTCCTGTCTAGGCACTTCTACATAACACTGTATGATCTTGCACTTGTCACTTTGTATATCTCAGTCTCAGATTTCTCTTTTTAAATGTCAAATTCCAATTGATTCCCTAAAATTGTCCATGTTATTGTGATAAAGACTCCATAAGATTATGCTTTATCAGATCCAAAGCACCATGTAGAAGGTAAGTGACCCTCATTCTTTGAGGACCAGACAACGCTCTTTTCACTTACTTCCAATATAGTTAGGTGAATGTGACCAATTCCATTTTACATTGTGGGGGGTGAGAAAATTGAATCCTAGTGAACTGCAGATTCTTACCAGAGATCACACAACTTCTAAGTGCAAACTGAGTCTGAAGGCTGGTCTGTCTAATGTATTTGACTTGAGCCTCATTCTGTCTTCCATACACCTGAGGCAAGTCCTTGGCTTTTTCCAATCAGAGCATTCATGAAGGTAAAATGCCCACAAGATAATCAGGGCTGGTGTGATACTAAGTTTATAGAGTTACTTTATATTAGGTAGAGGAAAGTGAAGGGAGGGGGAGGGACATAAGGGTAGGAAGGATAGTAGAGTGAAACAGACATTATTACCTCATATACATATATGACTGTATGACCAATGTGATCCTACAATATGTACAATCAGAAAAAGGAGGGGCTGGGGTTGTGGCTCAGTGGTAGAGTGTTTGCCTGGCAAGTGTGAAGCACTGGGTTCAAGTCTTAGCACCACATAAAAATGAATAAAGGTATTGTGTCCACTAAGAAAAATATATTAAAAAAAAAAGAAAAAGGAGAAGTTACACTTCATTTATGTATGATCTAGCAGAATATATAAATTGTATTCTACTGTCAAGTACAACTAATTAGAACAAATAAAAATTTTAAAAAATTCCAATAAGCCTATTACTACTTCCCCCTGTTCACAGTCTTTCCTCCTTTATCCTCTTTTTGTCCTAATAGTCATGCTATATCTCACAGTCATCACTGATTTAGTACCTGCACTAAGCACTGAGGAAGAAAACATGCTCGTGCAACAGAGCTAATACAGCATGCTCAGGTAAGCTCTGGAAAGTGCTGAGGAAGGTAGCCCAAGGGCTTGGAGGGAAGTCCTCTTCCTACCAGTGAACACAATCTGTTAACCTTATTATAAGAAGATTCATAAATGTATGAATGCTAAGTTTGAAATGTTAACTGTCATTGGGAGTATTTTCAGAGTTTATGTTGATGATATTTAACAACCAGAGTGACTTGAAACCCTACCAATCAGCATAGATATAATTATACTCCAGTACCCTAGGGGTCCCCACTGTGACCAACAGTAGTTTACTTGCAAGAACACAGTGAGGTCCAGGGAGTCCCAGGGAAGAGACTCTGTGGCCAAAGTTGAGAAATGGAGGTGGGGCATGGAATCTAGGGGCTGAAGGCAGCAGTTATTGGTCCACTGGTAGAGAGATTTTCCAGTATTTTCACAACTTCTACATTCTTCCAGTACCAGTTGAATACCAGCTCTGTTATTTGCCTTTAGAGGCCACTCCTCTATTTGTTTTAAGCCTTCCTGAGATTTACCTTAAGCTCCCCTGTGATATTTCAGACATGTGCAGGCCACTGAAAGAGGTGCCTCAGTAATCTCTCCATGTGCATAGCTGCCGCTTTGTGAGTAGGTAATACCACAAAACCATGGACTTTGAGAGAGAACTTGGGATATTGTAGTATGTTTAGAGTTGATCAAAGGAAAATTGACTTGCAGCTTTCAGGATCTCCAGGTTTTTACTTTAGTGAAATAATGATAACTGTGCAGTGTTAAAAATCCTTTATGCTCTATCTTTGAGAAAGCACTTTCACATACATGGGGTCATTTACTTTACTATTTTATGGATGAAGCAGGTTTGTTATTATTATCCCTATGTTACAGAAAAGCACATGGAGACGTAGGGAAGATAACTAAAAGGAACATGCAGTAAGCAAATGGCAAAACTTGTGACTCTTCAAGAGGTAAAAGTGTGGGATTTGAGGTCTAATTGTCTGGAATTAAAATCCAGTTTCTACTCTCATTGCTAGGTGGTCTCAAACAAGTTCCCTTTTAACCATTTGCCTTGGTCCCATCTATTGTAAAATGGGGACAATTTCATTATCTACCTTCTGGGGTTGTCTTGAGACTTAAAGGAGGCAATGCTTTTAACCTATACAGTACTTGGCACATAGTAAGCACACAGGGATGGTGACGGTTAAAGGAAAGCCAGTCCCCTGCTCCCCAATCACAAGTTCTCTTCTTTATTACATGCCACCACTATTATACCTCCTAATATCAGCATCAAAAATCCAACCTCAAATTATAGAATCAAAACAAAATCCTGAATAATTTGAGATACCAACTGTAGTGGGTGTATTCATTTAGAACTCACTGCTGTGTGATAATATTTACATAATTTAGTGCCAATGAAAAAAATACCAAGAAAAACAAACACATACAAGCAAATAAAAATATTTCATGTTTTTGGGTTCTAATATTTGAATCTCTCCATTCTGCAGTGTATTAAAATTCACTGAACATAAAATTCGAAACTCCTTATCACAGTAGGATATTGATTAATTTCACAACCAAAATATTAGGACTAGTAAAGTTATAGAGAATAGAGGTACATTTATCATATCCATAAAGATTTATTTTCTCAAATCTGCTTTGTGCAATAAACCATTCCATACAATTTTTGCATGGTGTTGTTAACTTGTGGACTTTAATGCCTCACCTCTTATTTTAGAAGTGGGGGGGTACATTGGGCAAAGAGATTAGTTTTTCATAGTCTTTTGAACCTAATAAGATTTTTGTGTATCTTTAGAAAGCACAAATTTCACGGTCTAGGGGGGACACCACTTCGTTTCAAAATCTCATCTGAGATGATTGGAAGAATTGCCAAAACAATTCAAGAACAGTTTGGAAGACAGTATATAGGTTAAAATGAGAATGTAATTTGTACCCTTGATTTTTACTTGAGGCAATCTCTTCTTTGCTCTATGAATCAATAAGCATTTTGTGTTACTCTGAATTGTTTATAAATGCATAAATTTTCCTGGACACTGTGAAATCTCTCTGAGTTTTGTGGGTGCATAGGTATTGGTTGCTGCTACAGAAAATTCACTGCTTATTGGAAGAGAACTGCTGTGTAGGATGTGACTTACTTCTTATTTGCTCTCAAGAGCTCTGCAAATCTGGATTTCCTGGCCCACCACAAGCACACATGTGACTTAATAGTTGTCTGCATTTATCAAGATCATAAGCATAAATATATAGCCCAATTGTCCCTTGGCATGCAAAAATACAGGGTTGTGACGAATCTCAGTGGCCACCATTATATGAAATGACTCCCCAAAGCAGAAAATTCTTAAGCATTTTTGGATTTCCTCCCTCATCTTTTTTCAAAAGAAGGCTATGTGGGTCAGGTGAAGTTTTCAGAGGTGTTGCCGACTTTATCATTCTTAGATCTGGCCCTCATTCTTAACACAAGTGTTGGTCTCTGCAGTTAGCTTTTTCAAACTGCCAGTAGTGCTGTGAGGAACAATCCCTGAGGCTCTCACCCTGATTTCTGCCCTGGGCCATGGCTGTGTTCTCTATATTGGACTATGCTTTGTCCTCCTAGAACTACTTACATCCTGGGCCTTCTAAGCCCTACTTTGAAAATTAAGTTTTTCCTACATGCTAAAGTCCTAGCTTACATCTTCCCTTCTCTTAACAATGAATGCATTTACCCATCAGTTTCATAATATAGCATATAAAGTCACTGTCTTCATTAACCAGCTATGAGAGAATAACATAGACTGGTGGTTTAACCAATAAACATTTTTCTCTCACAGTTTAGAGGCTGGAATTCATAGACACATGATGTATGAGTGGGTTTTGGTGAGGGCCTTCTTCCTGGTTTACAAACAGGTGTCTTCTCATTGTATTCTTTTAGGGCAGGGAGAGAATACTCTGGTCTCTTCATTCCCCTAGAAGGGCACTAATTGCATTTATGAAGGTTCCATCCTTATGACCTGATTACCCCCAGAGAACCTATCTCAAAATACCACCACATTAGTGATTAAAGCTTCAGCATATGAATTTGAGGGAGGACCTAAATATTTAGCCTGTAGCATACACAGAAGGTAGAATTAAATGATTAGTTAAAGGTAAACACTACTGGGAAAGTTAATATGAGGAAAACTTTCACTTAGACCAGATAAAAGGGTAAAATAGGCTGGCTTATGAATTAATAATATACTATCATATCATAATATGTTTGAGAGCTGCTGAACAATGGACACATTCTAGAAGGAACTTGAGTATTAGATGTGTCATTTAAATAACACTGAGATCCCTAGAGCCTTTTTTTTTTTTTTTTTAAGAATTGAGGATTGAACTCACAGCTTTCCACTGAGCTACATATCTAGCCCATTTTATTTTTTTATTTTGAGACAGGGTCTCACTAAATTGCTCAGGCTGGCTTTTTACTTGAAATCCTCCTGTCACAATCTCCTGAGTCACTTGAATTATACGTATGCATTGCTGAACCCAGCTCCATATTATAATATTTAATATAGAATCATTAAAGGTAAAAAGACTTCACCATATACTGCTTCTGTATATTAAAAAGTAACCTGTAACAGGGCCTACTTAATTTCAAATTGACTAATGTATTTATACTACTGTTTTCTTCTGAACAAGAGATATAGAACAGTGAGGAAAAGGTTACAGAGAGAAGAAAGCATGCAAATGTCACACAAAATTTACAGAGTATATACAGTATAATTAATCTGTAGCTCTTAGTTCATGTGGTATCCTTAATTACTTTTTACCGATATGGAAATATAACCTAGACCTTCTTATTAGGATAATACTAGATCTGATTACAGGCAAAACTAAAAGTCTGAAATGAATTTATGACATCATACTATTCAGAAGAAATTGTTGTCTTTTATTTTGAGGTTTGTATTTTCGTTTCTGTGGTTTCTTGCTTTTTCTTAAGGATGATGTGATCAAAAGGATAAATAACTCTATCTTACAACTACTTTGTTGGTTTTGTTGTCCTCGTTTCAAAGAGCTTATATCATTTTTCATTTGATCCTTTGCAGGACAACTGTCCTGTAAAGAAGTTGATGAAAGTAATACATTGTCAAGTTTCCAGAGGAAACTAAAGCTGAAAGAAGTCGAGTGACTTGTTCGTGATTATAATCCCAGTCTCTTTACTCTTAAAACCAAAATGATACTAGCAGCATAATGCAATTAGTATATTTACACACTGCAACTTCCAAGGGCTGATAAATGAGCTTAATCGAGGCAAAAATAATTTGAAATGCAAATATTTAAATTTTATAATATAAAATCATATTCTGTAGTTACATACTACCAGAGTGTGGGTAGTACTAGTTTATGCATCAAAATTCAAGGGTTATTGCATACATTATTTTCAAGGACTAAGTTGAAAATGAAAAGAGATGAACTCCTGGTTAAAAAAATATCATGGAGAGAGAGATATTTGTGTTTGGGAAATAAGAGATGCGAGGAAAGATGCAGAGAAGGGAGTACTTGTGCTAAAAAAGTCAGCACATCAAAGGTGAGTCATTTAAAAATGATTAGGGGGAACAAAGGATCAATTAAAGTACAAGGCAAGATGATGAATTAAGTTGCATTTGTGAATGAATGAATGAATGAACGAAAACATGGGGGTGGGGGTTAAACTTCAGGTTCCCAGACAATGCTTAGAAGTCACTGTCCTTACTTTTGTACACAGGAATAGAATCTATGCACTCATAGAGTACAAAGGTGGAAAGAAACTGCTCTTAGTGCTTGGCCACTCTTTACCCTCAGCTGCCCACACTATAATGAGAAACAGGCAGTAGAGCTCCCAAGAGCAGGTACATAACCTTGCTGATACTTCTTAAGTGGCCATAAAGAAGTTGGCTGAGCATGAAATTTCACCATTAAAGTTTATGCTCTGAGTTGGGGGGAGGGAAGAAGAAACAAAATCAAGACTAGAAAAAAAAAAAAAAGTAGAGGAGGAAGAGTTGATAACAACTCATATGAGAAGATGGTGTGGTTCCTAGGAGATAGTTCATTTTTAGAAAGGAAAAACACACTTTCAATTCTAAATACAATGTGCGCTGGAGGCTCTTGCCTTTCTTCTCATCCAGAAAGGAAGAGTAGGGAGAGTGAGAAGAGATTCTGTTATCGATACCTGAACATGATATGGCCACTGATGCTTTGCTGAATTGTAATGAAGGAATGCTAGTAACCTTCTCTAACCACCCAGGGAGAAGTTTCTTTTGCAGGAAACTCAAAAAGTATTAGTTGAGCAGATAACTTGTACTTACGTAGGACAGGAGTACAATTGTGTTGAATTGGCTTGGAAATGTAATACTATCACTTAGATGACAAAAAGAAATGGCATTAATTCTATGTAATAGTTTTTTCAGCTAGACTTCTGCTTGCCAGGACCCTGAAGTTAACCATTGACAATTCCTTTTTAACCATTGACAATTCCTTTGTGTCCTATAGTCTGTTTTGGAAATCTAGGTATCTTTTAGATAAATATTGCCTTTTATATTTGCTGCATTTTCTTCTGCTGTTTCTTAGCATGAAGTCTAATGAGTGAGAGGCAGGAAATACTTTATATATGCTCATAGATCTGAAGTAGATAGAAATCTTGGAACAGGGCCCGAGTATCATGATTAGGGTTCTTAGCTGCAGTGGGTAACTCTTTTCTTCTGCGCTTTGCACTGATGATCACAGAAGCACTCTGGTCTTGCATGGTCTTTGGGAGTGATATGATAGCAGAAAGTGAGGACTGGATTTGAGTTTTTCCATCTGCCTGCTTGTTCTACCCTTGGGCCTCTAGTAATTAATCTGCTTTCTCAGCACCCCCATTTCCACTCAGGAGAACCCAAAAAAGTGCCTGTCCCCTCACATACCACATACAAGAGCATAAACATACAAAGCATAGGAAATCTGCCTCCAGATCATCTTTCTAGTCCAACTTCTCTGTCAGAGCAGCATTATCCTCTGAGCAAACAAGGAGAAATAGGAGCAGACGCTATATGGGATCTCAATTTCTCTGCAACTTTGCTAATACATCAAAGTCAGAAGACTTTGTTCTGCTTTGTTGATGTCCCCTTGTCCTTCCACAATCTGTCAGCTTAGAAAGAGCATCTCTCCATTTCCTTTACCTCTCTAGAATCACCTTCCCCAAATTTTATCTTTCTATTTCCCAGGGACAACAAGTGCCATGACTTGGCTATAATGGTAGATGGGAAGCAAGAAGAAAAATCTGCTTCCAACATGACAGCACACAACAAGGGATATTTACAAATTATTATATTTACACAAATTGTGACATTTATACCCTATCACAAATACAGTATAAAATTCAAGGCTCTTGTTATTATTGGAATCCTGAGGTAGAATGGATTATTTAATGAAACAATATATATTCATTTTATAAGAAAAATTTTTGAAATATCAAGGTAATAAAATTCTGATGGCTTTGCATGGGGCAAAATACTCTTTTGCTAAATGGAAGCAGCATAAGAACCAAATACTGAAAACAGATTTTAAAACTAGTGGCAGTATATGTTTAGCTTTCTGGATAGCAGTGTCACATGTCATATCAGAGGGTCATTTGCAGCAGAGCATCACTCCAGTGTCATTCAGGCACTTCACACACACACACACACACACAAACACACACACACACACAATCACACAGAGGAGCATTGTTCTAAATAACCATTTTCTGTGACTTTAAGGCTTGACTTTTCTTAGAGAAACCCCAATTTATTCAACTGAAAAGAGGCTGCAAGTTTTACCTAAGTTCTGTGTTTGGGAATCATTAAGAAGAGTTTGGATGGGGATGTAGTTCAGTAGTAGAGCACTTGCCTAGCATACATGAGGTCCTGAGTTCAATCCCCAACACTGCAAGGAAGAAAGAAAGGCTGATAAGTGATTCTTTGTACTGTTTAAACATTTCTTGAAGTAATTAACTACATACTAACCAAGAAAATGATCCTAAGGATTCACCTACTGACTGTCCCTTAAGTTTGAGACTTTAGAAGAATAGAAATAAAGCATAACAAAAAACTAGTACCTGCTAAATCTTATACCAAAGATGTATTGCTGCTCTGCAAGAAATTCAAAGTTAATTTCTAATTAATGGGTTGATTCTCAGTTTTTCTTTATATATCTTTTGTTTGCTCATACAAATTATAATGAACAGACATATGAAAAATGTTTTAAGTGAAAGTTTTTCTTCTTCATCCTGCATGTCTGTGGTATGTTCATAAATGCGTCAAATACCATATTCACCATTTAGAATATGGCCTACCACTGGTTGTCATTTTGGCTCACTTAGTACTGGTTTATTTGCCAGGAATGAATTATTGAGAGCTTAAGATAATAAACATAGTTATTATTCATTGGTGCATTCACTATGTGATATTTGTTTAACCAAAAAAGGAGAAAAGATAATGGTTTTATTACGCATAAAATTGTATATATTTAGAGGTTATTGTGATATTTATATACATGAATATATTGGGTAATGTTCAAATTAGGGTAAGCATATCTATCTCCTCAAACAATTATCATTTCTTTGGGGAGAAAACATCTAAAATCCTTTCTGTAGCTTTTTTGAAACACACAGTATAGTATCATTATCTATGGTCTCCTTACTGGGCAATAGAACAGCAGAACTTGATTATTCTATGTATTATTTAGTACCTCTTGACCAATTTTCCCCATCTCTCCCTCCCCATTGTTCTCCTGAGCTTCTGGTAACTACTATTCTACTCTCAATTTCTCTGAGATCAACCTTTTAGATTCCACGTATGAGTAGGATCATGTAATAGCTGTCCTCCATACCTGACTTATGTCACTTAACAAAATGACTTCCCGTTCCTTCTATAGTATTGTAAATAACAGGGTTTCATTATTTTTTACAGTCAAATAGAATTTCATGTGTATATGTACCACATTTTTTTTAAATCCATTCATTAGCTGATAGACACTCAGGTTGTTTCCATTTTCATCTATCATGAGTCATGTTCCAATGGAATATGGGCCTACAGACGTCTCTTGGATATACTGATTTTATTCCCTTTGGATTTATACCAAGTACTGGAAATGTTGGATCACATTTAGTTCTATTTTTAATTTTTGGGCAACTCCAATACTGTTTTCCTCAGTGGCCATATTAATTTACATTTCTGTGTACCATGTACAGAGATCCCTTTTTCTCCACATCCTTGCCAGCACTTGTTATCTTTAATCATTTTGATAATAGCCATTGAATCTGGAGTGATGTGATATCTCATTGTGGTTTTAATTTTCATTCCCCTAATGATTAGTAATATTGATCCTTTTTTTCCCCTATACCTCTTAACCATTTGTATGCCTTTAGAATAATGTCTACTGCACATTTTAAAATCAGGTAATTTGTTCTTTTGCTATTGCGTTTTTACATTCTGTAGATATTCTGGATATTAACCCCTTATCAGATGTACAGCTAACAAATATGACCTCCCATTCTATAGGTTGTCTCCTTATTCTGCCAATTGTTTCTATGTTGTTGTGCAAGAGCTTTTCAGTTTCATGTACTCCCATTTGTCTTTTTTGGCTTTTGTTTTCTGTGCCTTTGGAGTTTTGTCCAAAACATCCTTGCCCATTCCAATGTTGCAAAGCATTTCCCTTATGTTTTTGGGACCTCATTTTTAACTGTAATCTGAGTAAACATATATTTGAAAGACTGTATTTTCAAACTTTCTCTCGTTTTATTTAGGTAATACTCCTCTATGAGTGTATATGCCAGTATCATTAAAATAGTATTTTCCACTAGTTTGTTTTGTACATATTGTTTTAAATACAAAGTGAACAGAAATAAACATGTCCAATAGTAATGTGTATTTTTGCTTTGATACTGGTCAGGAATCTGAAATTCTTCCTTCTTGCATGAAGCTTTTCATTGTTAAAAAAGTAATCCTTTAATGGGTTTTCATTGCAGATCCAGGGTTCTGTAAACTTTTGTCTCTACTTTATATATTGCTGACCTCCTCCTTGTGCATTTCAAAATGAAAACAAAGAGCCAGTCAAGGAAAGAAAATCCTTACAAAATGATGTTCCAGTGTAGCTGCCTTCTACTATTTTCCCATCTAACGTTTATTAGCTGTTTGGTTTTGTTATGCATTAATAAGGATGTTATATAAATTAAAAATTCTCACAAGAGTCGTCATCTCCCAAAGCAAATTCTGCTGGCTTAGTAGGTGAAATGTGGCAATAAATGGGAGCTAGATGAAAGGAGTAGGACAATGATAGCCATGATCCAAAAGGGAAAAGAGAAAAAAATGTGGTATTTAATTCCTTCAATGTCTTGAGAATCCATCACTCAGACAGAACCCTTAACAGAAATCTAATTCTCCAGTTGCTGGACAAAGTTAATTAATTTGCAAATATATTTCATCTTCTAAGTGACAGCCTTGTCTACTCTAGGCAATGAGGAAAAAGGAGGCTGAAACTGGAGCATGAAGAGCTGGCGGGCTCACATGACACGACTCTAACCCTGGAGAATCGAGGTGACACCAGCTCATTACATCTCCTCTAAATGAGCTCCTCATAAAAGGGAAATATTTTGATTAAGGTAGTGAGGGGGGCACTTGGCAATGCTCTCCATGTGCTGCTTCTAATTGCTCTGCTGTGTACTTAAGTTTCTTCAAAGGAATGGTGCCTGCAGGGAAAGGGGCCCTCCTGGCTTTCGTCATCAGCCCCAAAGTGGGGTGGCAGATTGTTTGCTTTTCTTTCCTAATTCCTCTGGTTGCTGTGTTCCTTGCCTTCATTTCTAGTACTTTTATATTAAATTCACTCACCATGAGTGAGAGTCTTACAATTTCCTTCAGTTAGTGGCTTGCACTGCCAAGATTCAGTAGAGAATCAGTAGAGACCTTAGGCCATTTCTATATACAGATTTCTGATGATAAAGATCCTTTCCTTGTATTTAAATCACTGCACAGGTTTCTATGATTTTACAACATTGAATAATTACAAAGTCAAGACTGACATGAGAGGGAGAAGGGGAATAAGAGTCTATATTACAAGCAGTGTCAGTCCATGCTTTGTTCTCAACCTCTCCAATTATTACTTTTTGCAAGACTGGATTTTTTTTTTTTTTTAATCTAATTTGCTGAGTCAGCAGCTTCTCATTTTGTAGAATGCAAGAGAGTGGTTGTCAACATAGTGAGCCAGAAGAAAATAACTAAGGATAAAATTGGAGATTTATAACCAGAAAAGATCATACATGTCTTTGTCGACCATATGATAGAGTTTGACATGTATTCTAGGTATAATGGGAAACCTTTGAAATTATTTACAGAAAGAAATTAAATGATTTATGCTTTTAAAATAATATTATGACTACTGTGCAGACATTGGATGGAAGAGGAGAAAAGGTAGGTAGACTCAGGTTGCTGTTTTAGGTGTGAAAGAAGATAGTGTATTGAAAAGGTTGACTGACTGAAGATTTTTACTGGACCTTGATAAAGAACCAATAATGTAGAAAATCAATTTAAAACAAAAAGTGAAGGGAGGGGAGCAGGTCAGGATGTCTTCCAGGCTCATTTTGAGTACTGAGTAGTCATAAGCACAAGGTTATTCAGCCATCTTAGAACTTGGGTCTTACATGCTCTTAATAGTTTATATTCAATGGGTAAGGGACACTCTCTCCACAAAGTTTCCATTTGGTGGTATGAAAAGAGACTGTCGACAAAAGCAATACCATTCAAAGAAAGTCCTAACTAAAATGGAGTCAGGAACACATTAGGAAAAATGAATAATGCATGTCTTAAGTTGCCACCTGGAAATGTGCTCTTTTGATCACCTGTACCTTTTGATGGCGCGTATCTGAAAAACTGGATGATTGCATTGTGTACAGAGACTCAGGTCTTGTGTCAAGAAGTTATCAGACTCTTATTTTTATAGATTTTTAAATTGTGTATATACATTCTTTTCCTTCGTGGGGAGAAGGGGTACAGGGGATTGAACCCAGAGGCACTCAACCATTGCGGAAAATCCCCACAGTTTTATATTTTATTTAGAGATATGATCTCACTGTGTTGCTTAAGGCCTTGCTAAGTTGCTGAGGCTGACTTTGAACTTGTGATCCTCCTGCCTGAGCCTCCCGAGCCACTGGGATTATAGGTGTGCACCACTGCACTCTGCTTCTTTCCTTTATTTTCTATCATGTAGCCCTTCCAGTTCTTGCATTCTTTTCTATCTTCAATAGAAATTTCTTTGTAAACAATTTTTACTACCTGGTAATGATTTAGAACTTTTTTGCCCCTATAAGCCCCCTTTTTCTTTCACATACACAGAACGTTCCTTATACAGAACATTCCTTTGGTTCTATCCAAATCAGCATCTCCCAAATTGCAATTGCTAAGTTTTCCAAATAAAGATTTTTGTTTTTCATAGACTCAGTATTTAAACTGAACGGCACTGCCCAGATTCTTGAAACCAGGCTCTCTGGTACTTATTTTCTCCATTTCATTCCTCTGGGATCTTAGCCTTTCAGCAATTGTATTTGCAGGAATACCCTGGTTACTCCATTCTGGATCTCTTCATTCTAATTCTTGAACTGAGATTTGGCTACCCCAAAATTCCTACTGGGGAAGCCTTGTTTTGCACAGACATTCACTCTCTTCCTCTGGTATTGGGGGTCCCAGCCCCACATTCAGCACTTGCTCTGCTCTTTTGATGAGTCCAGTTTTAGATTCTGGCTCTTTTCATTATGGTTCTTTTTCACTCATTTTGTTGAGCCTCCCCCTGCTAAGTCTTGAGATAGGGAAGATAATACCATGATACAAAAGTCTGTGGTCAAGTTTCACAAAAATTCCCCATCACATTGAATCCAATGTCCCAGAAATACCTATCCTGAAAATTACCTCTCACCTTTGTCCAACCCTATGACCATGAAGTTCATAAATACATCAATTGATTTATCTAAAACATTCATCCTTGTTATATTCACAATGGACAAGAAAAATGACAAAAGGCAACATTCTGGAAATAATTACACAATTGTAATGTTCTATAATTAAGGGAATCATAAGAGAAGATTGTCTTGAAAAGAGGTGGGGAAGACTAAAAAGAAAGAATGGCATGCTTCTTTCCAAAGATCAGAGCTCCTCCATCTTATTAGTGAGCATCCATTTGGAAATTTTAAGATATACATCTCATTTTCAATCATGCAAAATAACTGTTTTTCTTCATTTGGTAACCAGAGATTCATTTCTAAGATAGTTCTACAATATACCAATCAAATGAATTGTAGCTAAATCTTCATTTTATTCAGGTCCAGTGAACTGTAGGTCCAGTGAACTATTAAATAAGAGGAACATTTTCTTCATTCATGAATATAGAATTCTACCACCAAAAAAAAAAAAAAAAAAAAAAAAAAAAAAAAAAAAAAAAAAAGAAGAAGAAGAAGAAAGAAAGAAAGACAAAAAGAAAGAAAAGAAGAAAAAAAGGAAGTTGAGGGACGGGGGACACTGATTCCTTACTGGTGTTAAAGAGATCTGTAAGCCAGTTTTAAAAGAAAAATCATCAATCACCTCTGCAATCTAAAACTGGGGGTCTGAAGCAATTTTTATAATGCCAGGTAGCACTAAAAAGCTTGAAATTGCTTCATTCTTTTAAAAGAAAACATTATTCTAGCTAAACTTTCCACCTAGTTGTCATGGCAACCTTGCCATTTTCTACCATGTAGAGACAATTAGATATTAACCTGGGCATTTAGAGAAAGACACTTCTAACTTAGAGAAAGACTTGTTGATTTGTGTTTGGCTGAATAAGCCAAAGAATTACTATTATAATTCTTCTCAGAGCTAATCCTCTGAGCTTCCAGGCCATTGTCTTGTAAAGGAGTAGCTCTAATTCTTATAGATAAGCCAAACACAGTCAAGAGGAAGAGGATATAATCGCGTTGTGTCAACTAGTAGACTATCCAGCTGGAAAACTAGGGGAAAAAATCACATTCTTTTTTTAATTTGTCACAAATCTTTAATATTGTAACTGTCACCACTGCAGATTGATACTAACATGAAAAAGTAATTCATGTGAGATTTAATTGAGAAAAGTGGCAGACAATGTATATCTGTTTTCATAAACAACAATTATCAAATCTAGTCCTAACTCTCATTTACTTCACATTTTGTGAAACAGAGCAATAGAAGCAATGAGTTGGAAACCACCTGAAAATGAAAGAATGAATCCTTTCTTTATTAAGGTTTTTGTCTAACTGGTACCCTTCCTGTTCTATCAATTCATAAAATAAAACTCTTTCTTTATTATCTTCTTTGCTATTAAAGGTTTTCCTTCTTATTTAATAATACTCAGGTGGGAGACAGTAGAGGCATGTTTTTAGAAAAGCAAAGTTCTTTTGTATTAAATGGCACTCATAAAATGTATTTGAGACGTTGTTGTCACAGAGCATTTGTTTGACTCCCATACAATGTTATTTCTCTGGTTAATGTAGACATTTACATAGACTAGAACTATCCCCAAAACATGTACCATACAGATGAGGAACAAGGTGAAAGGCATTAAAAAATGCAACTATAAAAGAACAATGATTTCTGTTAGAAAAAAAAAATTGGATTTTTCTCTTCAATGTACTAACCAAAGGAAGTGATATATTTTCTAATTATGTTGTCATTGTTCATAATATTTAGGGAGCTTTTCTCCTGGAAATTGCTTCTAGAGTCTCTTGGATGTTATTTCAATTGTCCTAAGTGAAGCAAATCTGCATTCTTTGAGAGTAAGCCAAGTCTATTAAAAAAGTGGTTATTCCAGTTTAGGAAAACCATTTTAATTTTAGAATTTTTAAGGTTTTTTTTTTTTTTTTCTTTTAGGAACAATGAGGGTTGTATGTGTGTGCATCAAGGTCTGGGAACAGATGGGTGTATTTATGTGCTAGGGCTATTGTGAAAATGTAATAGGCCAAGAAATTTTTCTCAACATTATAGAGGCTAGAAGATTTAGGTCAAGCTGACAGTCAGTAGGGGTCAAATTCTTCAGAGTGTCATGAGGAAAGAATTTGTTTCAGGCCTCTTTCTCTTTGGTTTTTGGGTGGCCATGGCCATCTTCTCTCTGGGTCTGCATATTACCTTCCCCTGTACAAGCCTGTGTAAAAATTTTCTTTTCTTTTAAAGACACTAGTTACATATGAGTAGAGCACACTCTCATGATCTCATTTTAACTTAATTGCTGCTTTAAAGACCCTATCTCACAATATAGTGGCTTACTGAGGTCCTGGGGTTAAAACTTCAATGCAGGAATTTGCAGTTGGTGAAGGAATTCAGGCCATTAATAGTGGGTATGGTTTCTAAATAAAATGTGAAGGCAAGACCCACAGGAAGGAAGACTCCTATGAAGGAAAACACTCTTTGGATGTTGTATTCATTAACCTCTGCTGCAAAGAAAAAATAAATAAATAAATAAATAAAGGACCTTAGGATGAAGGCACTTAAAAAAACATTATTTATCACAATTCTGTGCTGGGTGTGGTGGGGCATGCCTGTAATCCCAGTTGCTTGGAAGGCTGAGGCAGGAAAAAGGCCAGCCTCAGCAAGTTAGCAAGGCCCTAAGCAACTTAGCAAGACCCTGTCTAAAAAAATAATTAAACAAATAAATAAATATTAAAAAAGGATAAATAAATAAAGCGTTAGGGATGTGGCTTAGTGGTTAAGTGCCCCTGGGTTCAATCTATATATCAAAAAAAGAGAAAGTCAGATGGTTGCTTTACTGGGAACACTGGGGCTCATTTATGTTGGTGCATTAAGTGGAGTCTTCTGAACTAGAAGATACACAGTAGACTCATTCACATATATGGTAGTTGGTTCTGGAGGAAGGATACTGAGTTCTCTCCCACAGGGACTCTTTCTCCTCCATGGTTTAGATCTGCTTCCTTGCTTTACTCTTCTCAAGCCAGTGTTCCAAGAAGGCAAAGGAAAAATGGCCTAGGTCTCATGAAGGCCCAAATTATGAAATCCACATGCTTTCCCTGTGGCATATTCTTTCTTTCAAAGCAAATCATAGGCTAGCCCAAAGTCAAAGAATTGGGAATAGTTTCCATCTCTTAAGGGGATTAACTACAGATAAATTGTGGCCATATTCAAGTTATTATAGTCTGAAAATTCTGATGTATTTGTTAAAATACAAGTCTTTATATCTATGCCACAATTTTTAGTTTCATTAAATTTTGGGGAAGAAAGACTGGGATTTGCAGGCCCAAAAAGAATTTTTGAAAACTCTCATTGTTTGTCTTTTAAAAATATCTTCTTCCTACTTTATGTGTTATTTTGATTAACTATTGCAAATTCACCTGCAAAATCAGTTTGCATTCTTCAAGCACAGTCTGGCCATAGAATGAAGGAGACAATCTGAGAAATATTGCTGAAGAACAGAAAACAGAAAGCTCATAGCCTGTGGTTTTTTTTTTTTTTTTTTTTAATGTTCCAATGGATGAAGAAATACTGTTAGTCAGATGATAAATCCATATTGTAAAGATACATTAACAAGAAAAGGGAAATTGAAAATTCTTCACTGCTATTCAGTCAGGCAACGTAGAGAACTCACACAGAGCAGGCATGTGGCATGGGCTGGCAACTGTATTAACTTCCAGTGCCTGTTCTAACAAATTACCACAAATTTGGTGGCTTAAAAAAACAGAAGTTTGTTCTTTCACAGTTTTAGAGGCCAGAGTCCAGAATCGTGTAGGGCCGTTTTACAAAAATCTCTCTTATTTCTTCTAGCTTCAGGTGGCTACCCCAGCTTTCCTGCATCTGTGACCACTTTATCAATCTGTCTACATTCATTTGACTTCTCTGTGTTCTTTCCCTTTGCCTCTCCACTTGTAGGGACATTCATGATGGCAGTTAAGGTGTGATCAGATAATGCAGGGTAATATGCTCATCTCAAAATCCTTAACTTCATTACGTCTGCAAAGTCCCCCCCCCCAATCTCTCAAATAGTTTCTAAATTCTAGGGATTAGGTTTTGGCATCTTTGGGTGGCCATTATGCCTCCTACTACAACAACTGCCCATTACAGCTCTGTAACCTCCAGAACCCACCTTTCACAAAGGACAAAGAAGACCTTGGGAGGTGAACAGTATGTGCACGTTCAGCTGTGTTAGGCTGTCTGTGTTCTCCCTTCTCATAGTTCCCGTGCAACAGCACTCCCCTCCACCATATTCTGTATTATCGTGCAGTTCAGTATCATTTAGGATTCAGAGGTACTTCTCATTTCCAGCAAGTACAAGAGAGGAGGATATGACCCTCATTTATTTATTTATTTCTGTAACTAAACCCTCTTGTGTTAAAATATCTGTACAATACTCCAGCGTCCCACTTTAGCAAAGCAGCTAAGCTTAGAAGAGTTCGAGTTTTGCTTAAGTTATGACAATACAGAAGTGCCCACTGATGTCTTCTTAAGTGACAACCAGGATAGAAAGCTCTAATGCTAAACTCTCACATCCTGGAGGGACGATGGAGAATGACAGGAATGGCTCCATGAATTTTGAGGGGCAAACGATTCTATTTTTAATCTTTGGACCAACTCCTAACCTTCATAAAACTTGCATAGGCGTAGTATTTCACAAGCAATTTAGAAGGTACGGTAATTTCAGGTATAATATAAGATAGAATATTTACTTCTGAAGAAGAAGAATCTTGGAATGTTTATATTTTGAGTGCCTGGAACAGAACCAGGAGTAGCTAGAGCCTTTTTATGAACTTGCTTTAAGAGATTTCACTAGGCATAAAATATTTAATAATATATTTTCCATTGAGCACAATTCCCTAAGATATAATTAATGACTTCAGGTTTATAGCTACCAGTTACCATCCTGTAAGCACATTTATTCAGACATGAGACTGTTCTAGTACTTTCTTTAAAACACATAGATAACTTTGTATATTACAGTATCATTGCATTTAACTCAAAGGTTGTGTGATCAGACAATCTCTAAAGGCTGTGCAATGCCCACATGCCTAAGAGTCACCTGGATTGTATGTTAAAAATTACTACTTTCTGAGCCTGATTCTCCAGAAATTCTGATTCACTGATGACATGATATCGAAATGAATAAGAGTTGAGTGTTTAAGAACTGTATACTAGTAAACACATTCTCTTCCATATTTCAGGACTTTCAGTTTATAATGTACCATGTTTGAGCAAAACCAACACAGGAGTCCTACTCAATAGGTGGCAGGTTCAAGTGGTAGAAAGATAGTCAAGCCCCAAATAGTACATTTCTAATTTGTTTTCATGATATTTTATAGAAATAAGTCATCTGAACTGTAGTCACTTCTGGTCATATATATATATATATTTTTTTAATTTATAAAATACCTTGAATTGAGCCTTCATCAATGAAGAAAATATCTTTGTTTTATAGCAAAAAGAAATGATCTAGCTTTCCTGATGTTTGGTTCACTACCAGACCTCTGTTATTTCGGGATCTATGTCATATTTCTTAACTATACTTTGTATTGCAGTATCAAAGAAAGAGCATGCTGGTAGTTTCTGAAAAGATTTGAGACATACATACACACAAAGGGACCCAGAGAGAAAGCTGAGCTTTCGTTGGTGGAAACGAGCTATCTGTGTGATCACCACGCTTCCATCCACATATCTAGAGAGCAGTTTTCCTTTACAGAAAGGCACAGTACTTTAATGAGGCTCTCTGTTTAAATCTCACTTATATCATCTATTTTCATCAATGTTAACTATCTTCTCCCAAGGAAAATAAAAATAAAAAATAAAATAAATATTAGGGTAACAGTGTTGAGCCTATATTTGAATTATTTTTTCTTCATGGGGATTTTAGAGCATGGTCATGCTTTAGAAGTTTAGAGTAATAGGATACTTAATAAGATTATAATGATCAGACTGTCCCCAGGAAAACTAGGACAGAATTGACCATGCCTAGCAAGGCCTGCCTCTGACCGAGAGCATCAAGGTCCTTAGAAGTGATTGGCCTGGCTCTTTCTTCTTTGCAGTGAGGAATGTTGATTATCAACATGTAGATGCTTCCTGAGATAACTATTTCTGGATTTGTCCTTGATAAAACACCCAGGAACATGAGACAAATGCTAATTCAAAGTGCACCATTAGAATCTCTGATGACACACACATATTTGATACATCTTTAGATGGCAGTTATCTCAGAAGATACATAATTTGTAGACATACTTAGTTTTCCCCATTTTAAAAGCTGTAGCATGATCTGCCATGATATTTCTTTTTAAAGTCATGTTCCTTTCCCCAATTGTGACTTTAATCAAATTTTGTGGAGTTTACTTCTAATAAATCATAATTATAATGATAATGCTCTAGAAAATTCGAATAATACAGTTAATACATTTGTTCTTTTAGGCATATATAAGATTAAGTCCCTGAAAAGAGACTAGAGCTTATTTTTAATCAACTGTAGAATATTTAAAATATATTTTAAAAAGTAAATGTATATTAGATTTGAAGAAAATCCTCAAGAAACTTGAAACCAAAGGAAAGATAAAGTTGTTTTTTACAAAATTATAATTGTATTGTAAATGTGTGCCAAAAATAGATATTAATGTACCCAGACATGGAACTTCAACAAAACTAGTGAGATGTGTGTTAAGCAACATTTAAGCAACATTTCTAAAAATGAAAACAAACAAAAGTACAGAATATATAAAAATAGTGATTACATTAACACTTTTTCAGTGTGCATGAAAAAAATGTGTTTTGAAAAGAATACACCATCACATGACAAAGCAATGTACTTGAGAAGCATCCAATTGAAAAATTAGAAAAGGAATAATGAATATATCCAAAGAAATTGCAGTTGAAAAATAAAATTAGAAAAGAAGAATGATAAACAAGTCCAAGTACAGACATTTTTTTTATTAAAGAGAAGTAAAGGAATCAGCATAATAAAGGTACAATGCAAAATTTAGAATTAAGAACAGATTAAATAATGCCTGAAAAAAAAGTAACTAAAAGAATAATAAATGATTTAAAAAAAAAAAAACTTCATTCAAAATACTTTGAAAGCATGAATGAAATCAATGATTTTCTTAGGAATGTAAAAATTATCTTAGTTTAAATAAGAACATACGTAATATCTAATCAGATAATTCACCAAGTAGGAACACTGAGAACATTCTCAAACATCTGATTATCAAGCAAGAGGTAAACTCAGAAATATTATTAGGTGCTTTCTTTCAAATCTGGAAGGAAGGCATTTCTAACACTCTGAATAAGAAGATAACTACTTCTCTGTTAAAAATATACCTGAAAGCAATCATTAAAAAAAGAAAATATCATTTTGTCAGATAAATATTGATATGACTAACATAAAGAAAATTTACCAAGAATGAATTCAGGAGCAAATGAGTACAATGTTACACTCTGAGTGAGATCTATTTCAGACATGAAAGGATGATTCAATAGCAAAATATCTACTAAGATATCTTATGAATAAGTCAGAGAAAATATATTAAACTTGATTGAGGTTTATAGCACTTTCAGAAAATAAATTCAACTTCCATTTCAAACTTAAATGTAAGTTGCGCAAATTGAAAAGATGGGGACTTTCAAAACATGATATAGATACATTTATACTTTTAAATCTAGGGTTATGATTAATGGTGAAACACTAAAGAAGTTCCCTTTACTGTTCTGAAAACAAAACAATGCCATTATTACTATTATGAACATTTTTGGATGTCATGGCAATTAAAATTTTACAAAAGAATGAAATATGTGGTATAAAAAATGGAAAAAGAGAAATAGTGTTATTTTTGAACATTATATGATTGCATGCCTAGTACCCAAAAAAGGCAAATGAAAACTAGTAGAAATAATAAGTACATCTTAAAAGGCAATTGATTATAATATTAATATACAACAATTAGACACAAATAATTAATGAAAGAAAAATTCAATTCACTAGACAAGTCAGAAAGATATAATATCTTAGAACAAGCTTAACAATATGTAGTTCCAATAAAATATGTAGTTCCAATAAAAAGAAAATGTTACAACTACACTGAGGAGTAGACAAGTCTTGTATGAGGGCTGGGGATGTAGCACTTGTCTAGTGTGGGAGAGACCCTGAGTTTCATCCCCAGCACTGCTAAAAAAAAAAAAAACCTTAGATGAATGAAAAGTCAGAATATTAAATGCATACTCTGTCTTAAAATAAGAAG
This sequence comes from Sciurus vulgaris, assembly GCF_902686455.1. Taxonomy (NCBI): domain Eukaryota; kingdom Metazoa; phylum Chordata; class Mammalia; order Rodentia; family Sciuridae; genus Sciurus; species Sciurus vulgaris. The sequence goes on along the minus strand of NC_136470.1, from coordinate 67,513,913 downwards.
ATTTGATTTTATAAGAATAACAATTATTCCTAAAATAGTGTAGAATTTCTTAAAATACCAAAGACTAGGAGAGCTTGAAAAATAATCCAGTTTTTTTTTATTAATATAATGTGTTCAGGCAATTTTCTGAAATAATTTGGGAAAGTCAGGAGACTTTCAGGTAGTTAAAAATTTTTGAAACTCAAGTATTAAAAGTTTAATTTGATATTGATAGAAAAATAGGCAGAGTAATAGAAGAAAATAGAGGGAACATGAATACATTAACAATTATATGAGAACTTATATTTTATAGGTGAAGGGCACACTGGATTTGGTAAATGTGGCACCTGGCTAGCAATTGGAAAAAATATGTATCTGCACTCAAACCCCTCTCTGTGTATTAATAAAGTTGACATGAAGCAATGGTTTAAGTATTAAATGAAACCCTGATGTTCCAGAATATTCGAAGAATGGTTTTTAAATTTAAATTTGAACTGATAAAGCTCTAAGGATGTCAAAATGTGTAGATGTTCAGAGACAGGGGTCCGCTGAGGGTGAGGACCAACGATGTCTATCTATCCCAGTGCGCTCACTCAGACATTGGAGATCGAGCTCTGAAAGCTTGGATCTAATTTTATTTAGGTTGTACAGGACATATATTGGCACATTATCCAATCAGGTTAACAGACTTGTTAAAGCGTAACAGAATCAGCCTATAGGCGAACTCTATGTTGAGGTAGTGTAAACAAGCCAAATATGTCTAAGTAATTCTGCCCAGCAACAAGTCTGAGACAAAGGACTGGGGGGATGGTAAGCTCCTGTACACAGCATGAGGCAAGGCAGCGCAGGTGAGCTCACATCACAGCTTGCTGGGATGCTTGATAGGGTGAGGCCTTCCTTCAGCTCCTAACTCAGCCTCAACAGCTGCAAAGACCTTCACTCCATGGCGAGACTTTACCATTACCTCACTTTCTCTGTCCAGACTGTTTGGCTTACTTAGACCATGGGGTCAGTGACTGCTGTCAGATAAGCTTGAGGAATGTTCCCTACAAAAATGTAAGGCATTTTAAGTGAAAAGATAATATTTTGGGGGCATAAAAATATCAAAATCCTGTGTAGCCAAAAAGCATAAAAAACCCAAAAGATAAATAATAATCTAGGAAATATTATTTAGATCAAATAAGGCAATGAATTAATATCTATAATATACAAAGAGCTCATACAAGTTAAAAAAATTAAAGAGAACAACAAATAAGAAAAAGGTATGGATAGGGATCATGCAGAAAAGGAAGCATAAACTTGTTTTTGTTTTTTGTTTTTTTTTTCCCTGTGGTGGTGCTGGGAATCAAACCCAGTGTTTCACACATACTAGGCAAGCAATCTATCACTGAGCTTTACCTCCGACCCTGGGTACTGTCACTTATAATCAAAGAAATGAAAATTTAAACAATTAAATATTAGCAACATTAGCAAAAATAAATCTTTCCATAGCATTTAGCATTGTTAGAGGCATAGGGATATGTGCACTAATTTTCCTGTGATGAGAATATAAATTGGCCCACATTTTTTAAGGAATATTCAGCAATATCTAGCAATTTATTAAGCTTACACATAGTCATTGAGCCATTTATTCCCTTCCAAAAATTTTCCTCATAGGTGTCCTTGTACATGTGGATAGAGTTATGTGTATAGTGATGGTTGTGGTAACTTTTTACAAGCAAAACACTGGGAATAACTTGACCATGAATAAAGACTGGTTAAATTTGTTAAAGTCTTGCACTGAATGAATACATTCTATATATAAAAAGGTTGTCAAAATATATTGAAAAGTAAATTAACTGTGATTCTATTTGTATTAAAGAAAAAAAAAAAAAAAACTAGAGGAAAATAAAGACACATGCATACCTGATAGCAGGGATTTCATTTTGGAAATGGAAATAGAGGTCAGCATGTAAAGGAGGAATCCTTTGATTTTCTTTTGTTGATAATTTTCTGGCTAGTTGTTTGAGCAATTTAGTAGTATCTGTAACAATCATGACAATACAACTTTTTAAGCATGAATATAGGAGGGAGATAGGAGCTAGTACCAAGAATGACATATCTTATACCTGTCCATCTTGATGATATCAATAAGTTTGACAAATATTAGGGAAAGCAGTGGCTTGAGTGACAGTGACTCCATTTAATACTCCTCAATACTTGATCTCAACCACTGGGTGACTATATAGCAAATCAGGAAGAGTATTCTCTGCATTTGTCAGAGAGAGAAGCAGGGAGAGAAAACTGATTCAGGGTCTTAGATTCAGGGTCCTGATTCTATGTAGGCACTAGGTCTCTGTAAGCCTCAGTTTTCTATCTGTAAAATGAGAAATAATGATCTTTAACAAATAAAAGGGTTATAATAAGAGAGTTTATGAACACTATAATACACAATAAGTTGAAGTTGTGTTTGGTTTTGTTTTAGAGGAGAGGCATCATACTTTTCCTTCAGCTCCCTCTTTGCCTACGTCAAAGTAGATAGCACAGTGTTGAAATCAGAATGGTTGCAGCATGGTGAATGCTTCCAGAATTTGCACTTTTCTGAGCCTAAGGTAGACTTTTATGTATGGGATTCAAAAAGGAGACATCTGAATGGTCAGATTCTCATTTCACTGGTTTTGAGTACCAAATTTTAACCAATACCCATCTTTTCTGCCTTTAATTATTCTTACTGGCATCTGTCCCTTTGTATTATTTACTATTGTTCTCAGCTAAATTATTTTCCTTCTCTCTGTTTATTAGTATGTTGCTGAACCTTAATTGAAGGTGTGATGTGTTCAATCATCCCATGAAGAAGAATATATGAAATTCATTAAAACTAGATACTAGCTTAGAAAATGAGACATACAAATTAACCCTGGAAAATCACTGCTTAATTCTTGCTAAGTATAATGATTTTGATAAAAGTAGAAATGAGGTTAGCCTTTGATGATTTAAATGTTTTACTCTCAGAAAATATTCAATTTACTTTGCCTAAAATAATCAAACTTCTCCACATTGAAATAAATATATAAATAAGTAAAAAGTTCTACAATCTGGAAGCATTTTTTCTAAGCCTGATCTTTTCTCATTTCCCATTATGATCTTTCCTCTATAACTAGTCTTTGAATATGACCATTTAACCTGCCCTGTTTATTTCTCTCACCCAAATTGTTCATGAAAGGTTTCCACCCATTACTTATGTTCCACATTGCTTCTTCCCTTCATTGCTATGGTCCCTTTTCCATTTCTCTACCAGTTCTGATCTCTCCTCCACTATGCTCCATGGACTCAATGATGTGACACTCATTATGACTCCTGTTTACGTTCAACTCAGTGACATGACATTTCATGTCATCAAAGTCACTCAATCTCTTTGGATTTCACTTTCCTCACCTACATTAAATAGTTGAAGTTTAATCATTTATTTAGCAAATATTTTTAAAATGACCATTTTTATAAAAGGCATTTTTCTATGGCTTGAGGACTCATCAATGAAAAAAAGATAAGTAAAAATTTCCACTCTCTTGTTTTGGGGAGAAACAAAATACTAGCATAGAAATAAGGAATGAGTTCTTCTTTTCCAATTCGTATCCCTTTAATTTCTTTGGTTTGTCTAATTGCTCTGGCCAGAGTCTCAAGAACCATGTTGAATAGAAGTGGTGAAAGAGGGCATCCCTGCCTTGTTCCAGTTTTTAGGGGGAATGCTTTCAGTTTTTCACCATTTAGAATGATATTAGCCATGGGCTTAGCATAAATGGCCTTTACAATGTTTAGGAATGTTCCCACTATCCCTATTTTTTCTAGTGTTTTGAGCATGAAGGGGTGCTGTATTTTATCAAATGCTTTTTCAGCATCTATTGAAATAATCATGTGATTCTTGACTTTAAGTCTATTAATATGGTGAATTACGTTTATTGATTTCCTGATGTTGAACCAACCTTGCATCCCTGGGATGAAACCCACTTGATCATGGTGCACTATCTTTTTAATATGTTTTTGTATGCGATTTGCTAAAATTTTGTTGAGAATTTTTGCGTCGATGTTCATTAAGGATATTGGTCTGAAATTTTCTTTCCTTGATGAGTCTCTGTCTGGTTTAGGTATCAGTGTGATATTGGCTTCATAGAATGAGTTTGGGAGGGTTCCCTCCTCTTCTATTTTATGGAATACTTTGAGAAGTATTGGAATGAGCTCTTCCTTAAAGGTTTTGTAGAACTCGGCTGAGAACCCATCTGGTCCCGGACTTTTCTTTGTTGGTAGGCTTTTGATGACTTCTTCTATTTCAGTACTTGAAATTGGTCTATTTAAATTGTTTATGTCCTCCTCATTCAGTTTAGGCAATTCATATGTCTCTAGAAACCTGTTGATGTCTTCGAAATTTTCTATTTTGTTGGAGTATAGATTTTCAAAATAGCTTCTAATTATGTTTTGTATTTCCATCCTGTCTGTTGTGATATTTCCTTGTTCATTCCGAATTTTAGTGATTTGGGTTTTCTCTCGTCTTCTCTTTGTTAGTGTGGCTAAAGGTTTATCAATTTTGTTTATTTTTTCGAAGAACCAACTATTTATTTTGTCAATTTTTTGTATTGTTTTTTTTGTTTCAATTTCATTGATTTCAGCTCTGAGTTTAACTATTTCCTGTCTTCTACTACTTTTGGTGCTGTTCTGCTCTTCTTTTTCTAGGGCTTTGAGCTGTAGTGTTAGGTTGTTTATTTGTTGAGTTTTACTTCTTTTATTAAATGCGCTCCATGAAATAAATTTCCCTCTAAGTACTGCTTTCATAGTGTCCCAGAGATTTTGATATGATGTTTCTTTTATCCCTGTTCGCTGATGACATGATTATATATTTAGAGGAACCAGGAAATTCCACCAGAAAACTCTTAGAACTCATAAGTGATTTCAGTAAAGTAGCAGGTTACAAGATCAATGCCCATAAATCCAACGCATTTTTATACATAAGTGATGAATCTTCAGAAAGAGAAATTAGGAAAACTACCCCATTCACAATAGCCTCGAAAAAAATAAAATACTTGGGAATCAATCTCACAAAAGAGGTGAAAGACCTCTACAATGAGAACTATACAACACTAAAGAAAGAAATTAAAGAACACCTTAGAAGACGGAAAGATCTTCCATGTTCTTGGATAGGAAGAATTAATATTGTCAAAATGGCCATACTACCTAAAGTGCTATACAAATTCAATGCAATTCCAATTAAAATCCCAATTGTGTACCTTACAGAAATAGAGCAAGCAATTATGAAATTCATCTGGAAGAATAAGAAACCCAGAATAGCTAAAGCAATCCTTAGCAGGAAGAGTGAAACAGGGGGTATTGCAATACCAGATCTTCAACTCTACTACAAAGCAATAGTAACAAAAACGGCATGGTATTGGTACCAAAATAGAAAGGTAGATCAATGGTACAGAATAGAGGACACGGACACAAACCCAAATAAATACAATTTTCTCATACTAGACAAAGGGGCCAAAAATATGCAATGGAGAAAAGATAGCCTCTTCAACAAATGGTGCTGGGAGAATTGGAAATCCATATGCAACAGAATGAAACTAAACCCATATCTCTCACCATGCACGAAACTAAACTCAAAATGGATTAAGGACCTCGGAATCAGACCAGAGACCCTGCAGATTATAGAAGAAAAAGTAGGTCCAAATCTTCACCTTGTTGGTCTAGGACCAGACTTCCTTAACAGGACTCCCATAGCACAAGAAATAAAAGCTAGAATCAACCACTGGGATAGATTCAAACTAAAAAGCTTTCTCTCAGCAAAGGAAACTATCAGCAATGCGAAGAAAGAGCCTACAGAGTGGGAGAATATCTTTGCCAATCATACTTCAGATAGAGCACTAATTTCCAGAATCTATAAAGAACTCAAAAAACTCTACTCCAAGAATTCAAATAGTCCAATCAACGAATGGGCTAAGGAAATGAATAGACACTTCACAGAAGAAGATCTACAAGCAATCAACAAACATATGGAAAAATGTTCAACATCTCTAGTAATAAGAGAAATGCAAATCAAAACCACCCTAAGATTCCATCTCACCCCAATTAGAATGGCGATTATCAAGAATACGAGCAACAACAGGTGTTGGTGAGGATGTGGGGAGAAAGGTACACTCATACACTGCTGGTGGGGCTGCAAATTAGTGCAGCCACTCTGGAAAGCAGTGTGGAGATTCCTTAGAAAACTTGGAATGGAACGACCATTTGACCCAGCTATCCCACTCCTTGGCCTATACCCAAAGGACTTAAAATCTGCATACTACAGAAATACAGCCACATCAATGTTCATAGCTGCTCAATTCACAATAGCCAGACTGTGGAACCAACCTAGATGCCCTTCAATTGATGAGTGGATAAAGAAACTGTGGTATATATATACAATGGAATATTACTCAGCCATAAAGAATGATAAAATTATGACATTTGCAGGCAAATGGATGAAATTGGAGAATATCATGCTAAGTGAGATAGGCCGATCTCAAAAAGCCAAAGGACGAATGATATCGCTGATAAGTGGAGGATGACACATAATGGGGGGGAGGGAAGGGTTAGAGTTAGGGTTAGGGAGGGGGGCAAGTATGGAGGAAGGAACTACTGTATAGAGGGTAAAGAGGGGTGGGAGGGGTGGGGGGAAGGGAAAAAATAACAGAATGAATCAAACAACATTGCTCTATGTAAATTTATGATTACACAAATGGTATGCCTTTACGCCATGTACAAACAGAGAAACAACATGTATCCCATTTGTTTACAATAAAAAAAAAAAAGAAAAAAAAAGAAATAAGGAATGATAAGTATGTTGCACAATGAGCTAAATGATGGTAAACCGTACTGAGAAGAGAAGTGAGTAGCAGGGACTGAAACTCTAGGGGCAGGGGAGCATTGGGCTACCACTGTAACTGTAGACACATTTCTTACTCAAATTTTCTGAGTTTTAATATATTTGTATATTTCTCTCAGGAAAATTACAAGTTCTAGGACATTATGACATTCATAATAATTTTCTTTTATTTCATGCTGTGAGAAATATGTTATATGATGAATAAAAGTTAAATTCAAAAGGCAGAAAAATTTGGATGATAATTCCAGATCTGCAATGTAGTTACTCTGTGCCCACCAAGTCACTTTAGCTCTCTTTGAGCTCTTGTTCTTCTTCCATGAAACGATATCTACCTTATAAGATTTTAGTGAGAATGAAATTAGAAGGATAACATTAGTATAGTGGCTAATCCATTGTAAGTACTTAACAATTGGGAGCTATTATTTATTCTATATAAAAAATTGACAACTTTATTTGTCGAAGAAATGAAAAATAAACATGGAATAAAAAGGGACTGAATATGTTATCACTGAAACAAAACATTTACTTGTAAGCAAAGCCTGTTACCTTTTCCTTTCTCAGAAGTCTTTTTTCCTTCTATGCTATCTGAAACAAAATATTACAGTCAATTGTTGGTTATTGGAACAATTTGCAAACTCTAAATAAGGTCTGTAAATCATATATTATTACCAGCAATATTACTTTCCAGATTTTGATAATTATGCTTTGATTATGTAGAATAATGTTCTTGTTTTTAGGAAATTTATTCTGAAGCGTTTATGGGTACAGAAGCATAATATCTGATTTTCAAATGGTTCCGAATATGGGCATGTTTGTGTGCCTGCACACACGCACAGGCATACAAAATAGGCACATACATACACTTGGGAATCTAAGTGATGGTCATATAAGGAGTCTCAAAACTTGTTTTTTATAATTAAAATATATAGTTCAATGAGTTAGTAGCTCAATGAAGAAATGAGCATGAATTAATATGAACATCATCAGGAAAAACAGAATAAAATTACTTAGTCATCTGCTATGTATAATCCTCTTTATAACTCTTCGAAATCTTAAAGGTCACAAAAACATTGCATATGTGTAAGCTAAGAAGAGAGGACAAATGTTAATTTTTCAGTTTTCAGGTTTCCTATTTTGGGGCATTGACATGGTTTGAACGTGTCCCCCCAAATTCACATGTTGGAAACTTAATCCTCAATGCAACAATACTGGGAATTGTGCCCCTTTGGTTGCATTCAATGCCATTATACCAAGGACTTGTGGGGGTGTCTTAGTCTTCTGCTCTTCTGCTGTGTAAGTACAGAACTTGTCTTCACCTTTTGCTTTCCCATCTTCCACCATGGTGGTATGTGAAGCTAGAAGACCCCCATCAACAACAGACGCTGATGCCTTGGTCTTGGATTTCTCAGTCTCCAGAACTTTCTGTTATTTATAAATTATCCAGGCTTAGTGTTTTCTTATAATAACAAATGGATTGCTCAGGTATCATGTCATTGAGATGGAAATCTTGTGCATATGACAAGGATTTTAGCAAGTTTTATAGAAAGCAATTTTGATTATGAATGCTGCAACGTGCCACTATATGTATAAAACTACGTTTGTGATACCTTGATTATATAAGAATAATAGAAGTCATGCTACAACTAATAAAGCAAGTTCCCAATTTTGTATATTTTCAACGGGGGACAGATGAATGTATTAACCCTGTGGATGCTTTCCCTAGTTCAACTATTTGTGTGTAGTTTAACATGGTTTACTGGTAATTCAGAAATTCAACCATGAAATTACATCAGGGGTTCCCTTATCATATTCTCTTAAGTTTCTTTAGAAAATAAAAATAAAGACTTTCAAGCTCTAGCCTCTTACTTTGAGTATTACCAACTCATTAAAATTGCATACTCTTTTCTAATTAAATGTAGATGTTGTCTATGCAGCAGACATTCCAAGAAACCACAGAGATGGAGTAATTAAATGAAAAGCAAATCATATCAGGAAATACCTATGACTTCTTAGATTTTCTGAAGATTTTCTGTGCAATTTGTACTCAGCCTACAAGTGTGTCTACTCTGATATGTTAAGAGCTGTTGTTTTTCTCTTTTCTGTGTTATTGTATTAAAACAGCCAAGCATTCATTCAATCAGAATTAGATACACACAAGAACACATACACACACATTTTCTCACTATCTAGAAAGACCCCTTTTCAAAGAGAAAAAAATGCCTAAATAAAAGCCCCTGTAATCAGTTACAAGAGTGCTGTACCAATTACTTCCCTACAGGGTGACCTTTTCATCTTTTAATGGCATTTTGGAATAAAATCGCCCTAACACGTTGGGAGTGTTATGTGTCACATTTCCAATTCTATTTTTTCTCTTGTTGGCACTGAATAAGGCCTAATGTATTCATGACCTAATTAGAGTAATTTTTGAATAATAATGACCTCCTGGGGGAGACTTTTTTCCTTGGTACTATTCAGACACATTAACTAGAACAAGTGTTTCTTAATTTTTAAGTGTTTCTCTGGTTATTGGAAGTATTTTTGCTTCATTTAAAATGGAAATTATATAACAGGAATCCCTAGAGAAAATGAGAAGCACTTTGTTTAGTTTTCATAATGCTTTCTTTTGAAATGCTATATTTCTGTTATGTAATTGTTACCATGTTCATCTCTTCTTTCATTCTCATGGATGTAACTAACCAAGAAAGACATATCACCACAGTTGGAAAAAAGCTTAAGTGATTCAGGCTGTCCTACTTGTAGCTGTATCTCTGGGATTCTGAATTATTGTGCAATTACTTTCATTCCAAACCCTTTTTTACTGTCTTATCCTTTTCTAATATGAAAATAGATAATAAGGGATACAAAAGCTAATAAATACATTGATACTCTCTGGAAACTTATAGATTCCCCCTAACTCATAAATACTCAGTATTTTTATTTTTTAAATTATTTTTATTTGATCTAATTGGTTATACATGACAGTAGAATGTATTCTGATACATCATACATAAATGGAGTATAATTTCTTATTCTTCTGGTTGTACATGATATAGAGTTACACACAGGTTGCATGACCATATATGCACATAGGGTAATAATGTCTGATATATTTTACTATCCTTCGTATCCCCATACCTTGTCCCCTCCCTTCACTCCCCTCTTAATAAAAATCTAAAGTAACTCTGTTCTTCCCTAGCTACCCACCCCACTTATTGTGAATTATCATCTGTATATCAGAGAAAATATTTGGCCTTTTCTTTTTGGAATTGGCTTATTTTAGTTTAGCATGATATTTTCCAACTCCATCCATTTACCCACAAATGCCATAATTTCAATTTTCTATTTTTTATTTTAATAAAATTTAACTTCCTGTGTGTTTGTATGTGTGTGTGTACATTGAATACACACCTTCCCTAGAGACCAGCAGAACTGACAACTGTATGCCCTCCTTCTTCATCTCCACTGGAAATTTATGCTGTCCACTCTTCCTTCAGACCCAAACAGATCTCTGCCCATCCCCTTAGGGGACTTGACTTTTCAGTACTCCCACATGGTCCTACTACATCCTTGGAATTATCGTCCGTCATCATTAAAATTCCTAGTATCTCTGAACTCCCCTTCTTCTACCCTTTCACTTCAATGGAATCCTGGCCATCACTTGGGGATCAAGATGCTGCCATATCTGTCCTTCAGAGCGACTGCTCTTTTCTGCAAACTCTATCTAAAATTGGTCCTAGAGGTTGTGTTGTGGTTTATGCTTCTCATAGCCTGTTTTAGACCACTTTCCTTCCCTCCTCGGCTCCTGTGAAGTTCCTGATCATACTATTTGTCTGCTACCAATTTTTATTTCAGTCATTTGGCAATTTCCATCCTCTGCATGCTAATAACTGGCACACACTCTTTTGTTCTACCTCTATTGCTATATAAAATTGAAATACAATAACAACTTAAAAACTAAAATTTCGACTTCAATAATTCCTTCCGCTTATACTGAAGATTCATTTACACTAATAGACTTTGATGCTTCTTTAGCCACATCATGACAAACCCTTTTTCACTGAATAACATTTATTTTTTCTATTCTCACTTGACTCCTGACAACTAAGATGTCACTCTTCTCTACCATCATTCTTTGTATCCATCTTCACCTCCCTGGCCTTTCTCTTCTTCTTTCTTATTTGTGGAACAAAACTTAAAACCTAATTAAATTTAAGATGCTGATATTTTTTTCCATTTCTATCAAACAGCTGCATTTGGCTTGGGAAAATGTATATATTTTGCCTACTAATCCTATTTTAATTTTATGATCACAAAGTTCAAATGAACTCAAGAATGGTTCTGTACATTGCTCCTCAAGTTTCTTCTCCATTCACGGAGGTGGATATTTCATACTTCTCCTCTTTGCTCACCTTCTCATTCCCAATCTCTCCTGTTTGTGTCCATCCCACCAATGTTCTTTTGTTTGACGTAAAGGGAAGAATAAGAGGTTTTGTTTAATATGAAAGGAGTTTGGAACTATAGGGAGGGAGTAAGTCTTCAGGATGTTTCTAAGTCTAGCACAGAGACATAGAGGATCTAGACACAGCTCTGTCCCTAAAAAGTTGTCTAAATTCAGGCTAGCCTTCCAATTTTCTGGAAATTCTTTCTTCAACTCTAAAGTGAGCTGGCAAATGGAACATTTATTGAATCACTCTGGAAGTAATTAGACCTTTAAGCAAATTCTTTTCTTATAAATCTTATAAGCACTGTGCCGGTCAAACCTGTTGAATTCTGAGAACTTTTGTGTTCTGATGGCTAAGAATATGGAGAGAATGACTAGAGGGGAATCTGGGGATAAAGAAAGTGGGAAGATTGGGGGAAGGAAGAAAAGAAGTTGAGTAGAATTTTCTTAGGTGCCTTGATATACATTGTGTTATATTAAAATCTACTGATATCATAGGATGTTGTTAAACCATCTTAGTATTTGTGATAAATATAATAATTAGATATAGCTCTCAGAGTTAGGTAGGAGACTATCCTAAAGTCATGTCTATTTTATAAAGGAAGGTGATGATGCAACAAAGAGACCCAAGGTGGGGGCAGACTGAGAACTGAATTTTGAATGATGTGACAGAGACAGAGAACCTGCAATGTGCCCACAATTTAAACTGAAGAAACTTAGGCACGTGAATGACTGACTACCTCAGGCTCAGTCGTGGTTGGAGGACAGTGAACATCTTGTGTTGTGCACAAAGTGATTTTGTGCAAATTAGAAAAGGTGAAAAGGCGTCAACTCTGAATGAATCTTAAAATGCTTTCTCTCATTGATTTCCAAAAGTACCTGTTATTTGTGGACAAACAGGACATATTTTTGTGTTGCAATGGACACTCTTTTCACACCTGTGTATCCAGATGGCCACTTTGGCAAGCTGGAGCACAGGGGAAATTTCAGCTGCCTTGGTCCCTCTCAAACAAATATTCTTATCCAGGACACCATACACATCTATAAGCAGGGCCCTAGCAGCATGAATCTATTCTTTATAGATTTGTTAAGAGATGTGGCAGGAATATTCAAAGTAAACCCTAAGTTAGTTAAGCAAATACCTAGAAGTACAAATAATTGTTTGCCCAGTGCTTGATGTGTTTGTCAGACATAGAATATTTTCTGCCTAGAATGATTTCATTTACAGTGGTATTTTTTACATTGCTAAAAGTAGTGGAGGTTAATTAACTTTCCAGTTAATAATGTTCTGGTTTGAACGTTTGTGTCCCTTTAAACTTCATCTGGAAACTTAATCCCCAATGCAATTGTATCAAGTGGAGGATTAGGCCATTATTAGGTCATGAGGGTCCACTTCATGGATGGGATTAGTGACTTACAAAATGACCAGAAAGAGTCCATTGTATCCTTTTGTCTCTTTAACCATGTGAGGACACAGCCTTTTCTCCTCCTGCTACAGGGGCACACAGCAAGGTACCACCTTGGAAGCAGAGAGTAGCCCTCACCTGACACTATCTGCCAGAGCCTGGATACTGAACTTACACAGCCTTAAGAACTGTGAGAAATCAATTTCTATTAGTTACAAATTACCCAGTCTAAGGCACTTCTTTTAACAGCCCAAATTGAGAATAGAAATTCTTTTCAAGTTATGTTGGACTGACTAGATATCTATATGTGAAAAGAAAAAAGAAAAAAGAAAAAACAATGAAGTGTACCCCATCTCACCTCATAACATGTTAACATGTACGAAAATTAATTCAGGAAGAATCTAAACATAAAACCCCAAACAATAAAGCTTCTTAGAAGCAAATATAGGAGAATATCATGAATGCTGGGGATATTCAAAGATTTCTTTGTTTTTGTTTTGCAAATATTTATTACATAGGATAAAAACACTAATCATAAAAATATGGCTAATTTAGACTTCAACAGAATTTAAAACTGCCAGGCAAGGAGGTACATACCTGTAATTCCAGTGACTCAGGAGATTGAGGCAGGTCAACCACAAACTGAAAGCCTACCTCAGAAACTTCCTGAGGTCCTGTCTCCAAATAAAGAAAAATTTTGAAAAGCACTGGGGATGTGCCTCAGTGGTTAAGTTCCCCTGGGTGTAATCACCAATACCAAAAAATAAAAAATAAAAAAAATAAAACAAACAAACAAAAAACCAAAAAAGGGAAGAAAATTTAAAATTTAGAACTTGTGCTCACCAAATGATACCATTAAGAAAATAAGAAAAAACAGGCCATAGATGAAGTTTTTGATTATATACATCTAACAAGAGACTAATATACACATTATTTAAAGAATTTTGGCAATGGGATAAGGAATACTATAGAGATAAACAACTAAATAAAACTAATGATCAAAAGACTTGAATAGCACTTCATAAAGAAAGACACATGGACAACTGATTTGTTCATAAAAATGCAATTATCATCATTTATCATCAGAAAAATTAAAATTAAATTCACAATATACCATTTCACACTTACTAGGATAGATGGTATTAAGCATTATGAACATGGAGCAAACAGCACTCACTCACTGCAACAGCACTTGTTGCAGGTAGAGATATAAAATGGCAGTATCATTTTAGAAAACTGTTTTTAGTCATCAATCATAAAATTAAACATTTACATACCCTATGCCCTAGCAATCCCATTCCACAGAACTAAAAGTATATTGACCAAGGATGTTTATGGCAATTTTATTCCTAATTGCCCAAAGTGAAAAACCCCAATCTCCATTAACAAAAGAATGGGTACAGTAATTTTAATACATTCCTTCAATGAAAAAGCACTCCACAATAAGAAGGAATAAAAACAACATAGGGAAATTTCATAATCATTATGTTGAGCAAACAAATTCAGTCACTAAGTGAGGTTCCAAAACAAAAAGACAAACCCATGGAGGTACAGAACAATGTCTGGGGTTAAGAAGTGGGATTGGTTGAGAATGGGCATGAGTAAAATTTTTGTGGAATGAAAACGTTCCACATTTTTGATGGAGTAAAAACTCATCAGATAATTCACTTAAGATTTATACATTTGACTGTAAAATTATACCTGCATAAATATACATGAAATAAAAATAAAACTAATTGCAGCCCATGTATCCCCTCCTAGGTTCTGAAGTTTCGTCTCCTTCCTCTTGTGGTGTTTAATCTCTATTATCTACATGCTCATTCACCTTAAGAGCAATTGGTGCAATTGACTAAGAAGATTTTCATATCTTCCATCTTACAGGCAAACTATCTGAAAGATCTAAGTTTGGGCCCTTGGTGAATTTCAACCCCAAGAATTTCTAGCAGATACATAACTTTTGATTCTTTGAGAAATTCCTTCTTTTATATCCTAAAACATCCTACACAAAATCTCAGACCACAATAGAACTGGAGAGGAAATTACATGTACATGGTACAGTTCTAAGCCTGGAAGTATCCAAATTCACATATAAAGAACAGGCAGACCTTTGGCAGTACAGAGAAACACTGCTTTTTGTGGTCCACATTTCTGAGTTCCCAGTAAATTCCTACTTCCCAAATATGTGTTTCTTCTAAGCTGATCCTGATTCAGATTTACTTTGGCCTTAAATATGTTTTTTTCTACCTCATGGTGCAGAAGAGACTTCAAGATAAACCTTTATAAATTTTAGTAAGTATTTGAGTATCTGGTCTGTGAAATGCACTGTGTAGTGAGCCCTGTAAAAAGTCATAGCTTCCAGGTTTAAGGCATTTTCTATGGACCTTGACCTCTTGGATAAGTACCAAGACTGTAGGAGAGAAGTCTTAAGGATAAAGGAACCCTGTGACTGTTGGAGAGATTTTAATTGCTATTGAGCTATACTACTCAGTACTCTTTTCTGTTGGAAAATTCAAATGTTATTAAACTGACCTCATTGATTTCAATTCATTTACCAAGGGGCTCTAACACAGTCCTGGGGGATGAGAACTATACATACCTCTGTATCCTTCACAGTAACTCTGATGATTGAGTGATTGAGGTTGTCTGTATGTAATGATCACAACAAACTTGCCAAAAGATCTTAAAGCACTGGTTAGGAACACAGAGAGCAATTGAGATATTAGTGTCAGTAATAACCTGAGGACTATCTCCTTTTCTGTAGAATTTTGCTTTTACTACTTAGTACACATCCTGTGAAACACATAATTTTTTAATACCTTACTGCCATACTATAAGCTCATTTTAAAAAGTGACAAAGGCACACTTTTAAAGTGCAAGTATCTTTCACTAACAAATCTATTCAGTTCCTAAATTTGGATAATGAGAAATCAAATAGCCAGTTCCACAGCAATGGATACAAGTGTTTCTAAATCTATTTGGCTTTTTAAAAAAATATTTTTTCTAGTTGTCTATGGTCTATTAATTAATTAATTTATTTACATGTGGTGCTGAGAATCAAATCCAGTGCCTCACACATGCTAGGCAAGTGCTCTACCACTGAGCCATAACCTCAGCCCTCTCTCTATTCAGTTATTTGATGATTTGTTTTAGATAGTAAGTTCAGAGAGCAAGGGGTATTTTTACATATATCAAACTCCTTCATATAGCTGATTTGGAAGAGTAAGAATTTGAATAACTAAGGGAGAATACTTGTGGTTTTATTTTATTCTTCTAGCTTTATTTTATAGTATTTCATAATACTAATCAGCCCCGATTCCTCACCAGGTGTAGAGCTATAAGGGTCCCAGTATTTATGACACAGTCTGAAATTGCAATCATCTCTTTAGCTCATAGTTTAATTGCATTGGAAAATTCACTACCTAAATAGAGGTATAAGAAGTACACATGGATTATGAACTTATGTATATGGATTATGGTTTTATGCATTTCAGGAAGAAAGAGGCACAGATGTTTAGACTCCATAAACTACTTCATTGGTGAATCAAATAAGCACAGGTACAATTCAAGCAGGTGGTAGTAGGAAAAAAAGAGAAAGGAAGAAAAAAAGATTTGCAGATAAATTCATCAGATTCTGACACTGCAGTAGAAAATTAGCTTTTAAAACTTTTTTTCTTGTGAAATACTGGGAATAAAAGAGTACCTTTCTTGGGCACAATGGTGCTCAACTGTAATCCCAGCAACTCAGGAGGCTGAGGCAGGAGGATTCCACACCTAGCCTCAACAACTTAGTGAGATATTGTTTCAAATCAAAAATAAAACGGGCTGGGGATGTAGCTCAATGGTCAAGCAACCCTGGATCTGATGACCAGTACTAAAACAAAACAAATGAAAAAGCATATCTTTCCTTACTCCAGTTCTTTTCAGGTTGAATTACACTCAAACCAAGGGTCAACAACTGAGAAACTAGTGAAATTATTTGCGTGCACATAGTGGGAACACAGATCCTCTTCATATTCTCTGAAAATGAGTGTAACATTTTCAGTACAACATGAGGATCTCATATTGTACTAAGAGATTCCTCTTGACTTAAGCATATATGATGCTGACCTTGTAGACTAGGGTAAACACCACCCATTAGGAAGAAATTTAAGAATATGTTTCCACTTTTATAGTCAAGAAGACTGGGGTCAAATAAACTCAGAATGATGTAAAGGCAATTCACAATCTGTACAAGTCAAGTTGCATTGAAATTTACCATACTCTTGGCTAAAAAGAGAACCCTGAGGATGGGTTAAATCCAATGACCATAACTTTCCCAAGATTAAAAGTCATTTATAGAATGAAACTGCTTCGAAAAGTCATGTAAGAAGTTCATTCTCACTGAATTACTAAAAAGGTACTCTGTTGTTGATTGGTCTCCCCTCTAGGAATCTACATGCCTTAAAACTTGGGAATTAAGAAATTGGGTTGATTGTAGGTAAAGGAAATTATCGGGGAAGCAGTCATGGTCTACTAAATGCAGGTTGACTTCCCCTAAAGTACTCAGTTCAGCCTGCAATCAAATAAGTCACAGAGGATCCGGGCTGCCTCTGTGGAAGTGCTTGGTCCCTATTGAATAAAACGGGCCTAAAACTATATCAGGGAATGTATGTAGAGAAAGCCTGTTTTCACAGGACCAGGTTCCCAACTCCATTTGTACATGCAAACCTGCTTTATGTGAAATCATGCAGCAGAGTCCAGCATTCTTTTATTTCATCTGCATAATTTTCCCTATTTTGCATCTGCCAGACTTTAAGCTCTGGAGTCAAAGATGGTCCTCATGGAATGTACAACATAGTTGGAGAAAAGGAATATTGGCAAGTAAATTAATAATGTAGATAATAATCAGTGGTAGGATGAACGATAAAGCAGGAGAAGATTCTGATGATGGGCTGGACAGGGAAGACATCTTAACAAGTAGACACACAGATGGGAAAATAGCAGGAAGAAGATTCTAGACTAGAGAAACACCATCTGCAAGCACCTGGAGATGAGAGTGAACCTGATGTATTAGAGGACACTAGGAGCCCATTTTAGTAAGTAAGCAAGAGAAACATTTAGAGTTAATGAGTTTAAAGAGGTTAGCAGAAGACATTACACAGGATCTGGTGATTCATGGACTGGCTATTTTTAAACACAGGAAAATCTACATGGTATAAGTGAGCACCAGAGTGGGGCAGGGGCCAGGGTGGGGTGGGGATAGGAAACAGCACCTTTAAAGGAGAAATCAGGGAGTGGTATAAACTGACTTGAAAAATCACTGCAATAACATATGAGTATAGACAATTGGGGGCCAGGAATGGCCAAAAACAAGATGAGCTAGTGTGTTTCTAATAGCTTAGGTGAAAAGTGATGACAGTAGCTCTGAAGATGGTGAAATGATCAAATTCTGTATGATTTGAAATTTAAACCAACAATACTTATTGATGGGCTTAGCTTATGAGATATAAAGAAGAATCACATGTATGACTGCATGAGTGGTGTGATCCTGCAATATGTATAATCAGAGAAATGAGAGATTACACTCTATTTATGTATGATCTATCAAAATGCACAAATGCATTCAACTGTCATGTACCACTATTTAGACCAAATAAAATTAAAAATGTTAAAAAAAAAAAAAAAGAATCAATAGTGGCTCCAAATGTGGTACCTAAGCCAATGGGGTAAGGTAATGCCATTGTTCAGAAGAAGACACAAGAGAAAAATCAATTTACAGACACGGACACAACAAGAGTTCTCTTTTGGACATATTAATTCTTATGATTCTTAGAACTCCAACAGGAGATGTTCAATAGAAAATTGAATATATATGGTTAGAACTTGGAAAGTGATAGGCTTGGATAAGAAAGTTGTCTAGGGACAAGATAGAGACTAAAGAGAGATGAGAAGTTGAATGAAGTCTGAGTTTTGAAACACCCAAAATTTGGGAGTCCAGGAAGGAGCTGCTTCTGAAATAGGAAGTTGAACTAGGGAATCTGGAATCTCAGGAGCCAAATGAAAATCATATTTCTGTAGCATCAAATGTTGAAATTTAGAATATGATGGGTGTAAAGATTTGACCATTGAAGCAAACAAGGTGGAAGTAATTGTTAACTGGACAGAGGTGATTGCCTCAAAATTAGATAGAGACTACATCTCTTTTGAAATAGATTGAGGAGAGAATGTCAAACAATATAGTGGAGGCAGCAAATACTCTTAAGGTATTGTGTTGAAGACAGAAAAATGGTGCAGAAGCTAAAGGGGAACATTGAGTCAAGGGACCATTTTACTTTTACACTATTATCAGCTATTATCAGCACATGATAATATTCTGATATAAATCTGCTGTGGAGGAGAAAGTTGATGGTGTAGGAGAAGGAGGGCAAGTGCAAAGTGAAATCCATAAGTGGGTGAAAGGGAAAGGCCTCTGGTGCACACATGCAAGGGCTGGCTTTGATGGAGCAGCGACAGTTCATCAATGTTAACAGGAGGGAAGGCAGCATCTATTGATCCAACCACAGGCAGGTTGGTAGATTTGAGGGAAGACAAGCGAGGGTCATTCCATCCAGAATGCTTCTATTTTTGTCAATTAAATAAATATTGAGGTCACCAGTCAATAATGAAGTGAGTTAGGTTTTCCTGGGTATTTGAGAAGAGAGAAAAAGGTGTGAAAATAGTCCTTTTAAAACATGAAGGAGTAAACTTATATGGGAAATATGCATACTTGCTGGAAATGGTGAAGTCCCACTTTAACTATATGGTCAAAGCGTAGAGTACATCCAGTTATCAGTCTGGTGATTGTTTCATTTATTCAAGCAACTCATGTACATTAGTGGAATAAGAGAAAAATTCGGTTTTGCCAAGTATGGTTTTAACATGTTGGAGGAAAGCCAAGTGCAAATTGATGATGTTTGCAAAAAGTGCTTATTGCAATGTGCCATGGCATCTAAGCTGGGTGAAAAGGAAAAGAAAACAGGTGGGGAAAGAGATGAAGTAAAGACATGGTGACTAATGGATTGGCATTTTTAATGGGGTCAAAGCAATAGAGCAACTGAGGAACTAGAATAGGTGAATTTAAAGAATAGGAAGTGGGAATAAGGGCAGGATTGATTAAAATCATTATTTTGGAATTGCAGATAACAATGTGTAATAAATACCATAGAGTATTTGAAGTGGAGGAAAAGATCACTGCAAATGAAAAGAGCAAGAAATTGATAGCCTGAGCTGTTCCACTGATAGTTGGTGAGCAGAGAGTAACTGAAATTCATCTGAAGACTCAAAGCAATTTCTAACATTTTAAAGGGAAGGGATGACCATGAATTCAGCAGATGATTCAAAGAAGCAGGAGTAGATGGTATCACATGGTGGCTGGTTTCAAAGGCTCTTGAGTTTTTGAAGGAGGTGGAGAAAGAAAAATCCTGGTGTGGAAGTAAGGAACAACATGGGAGCCAACTGCACCCCCAGGTCGGGTTTCAGGAGGGGCAGTAGAACACAGGAAATGAAAGTAAACTATCCCTCTCAAGGACTACAGGGGTATATGTAATCTCAGGAATATTTAGGGCTTGTAGGCAAGTACAAAACATGATGAAAGGTTTGGGGACAGTTAAAAATGGGCAGGAGTTTAGGCCAGATCTTGGTGGTACAGAGCTCCATGAGATCAGTCCACATACTGATGGATGCCTGGGAGGCTTCTACTTCTGGTGGTGCAAGCTGTGAGCAGAGATGAGCACACAAGAAGTTAAATCCTGGTTACTGTTCTTGTGTTCTCTTTAAGGGTAGGTAGCTAACCATGGCCTCCTTCCTCCACAGTTTCTAGGTACCCTGTGGTGGTAAAGTGCTGGTTTTATGGCTAGGAGAATGTGGTTTTACCATGATCATGAAGGGTTCACTCA
The DNA here is from genome assembly GCF_902686455.1 of Sciurus vulgaris. Classification (NCBI taxonomy): domain Eukaryota; kingdom Metazoa; phylum Chordata; class Mammalia; order Rodentia; family Sciuridae; genus Sciurus; species Sciurus vulgaris. Next base: position 67,493,282 of record NC_136470.1, on the reverse strand, counting down.
GTTTCAAGACAGGAGGTTTAATAAGCCTATTTATTGATTACAGCAGACAGTGTTGTGCTGAGGGGAGGAAGTAGCAGGAATGGATGGTGAATGAATGGTCCCTTCTTTTTCTTTCTTCCCTGTCACAAAGAAATATCCTCAGGAAATGGAGATATGGCATAAAGTTCACATAATGTAAGAAAGACAATCTTTCTTAAACTTTACACTGTCAAACAATTCTCTTGGAAGCTTAATAGAAAAGCAAAAGTCCAGTACTCAATCCCCAAGGTGTTATGGATATGAGGAATACCCTGTGCCTCTATTGCCTAGGACAGTAGGGCCATCCTGATTAGCCTGACATGATTATTTATGGCATCTCCTTAATTCTCAACATGTCCAGATTTGAACAATAAATACCGTATTCTTAGGAATAAGATTCAAGAATCTTCATTTTAAACAACTATTCCCACTGACACCAGTGCAAACAGCCTAAGTTCCATGCTCTGAGAAAATCTACTTTACAGGAATATACTGTTTGTTTTGACAGTTACAATCACCATAGTTTTTTCATATTAGGCAGGTGAGTTCCATCCAGACCAGGTCTTTATGTTGAGAAATATCTGCAAGAGTTCATGGGGTTTATGATAAAGGTAAGTTGATTTATTCAGAAAGGACTGACACCCACTCTGAAATGACTGCTGTATATAGCATATCATGCCAGCTTGAGCATAAACACACACACACAAACACACACACACACACACACACACACACACACACACACACGTCCACCACAGATACATACAATACAAGAGTGATGAAAAGTGCATATTATATCCCAGACACTCTTCTAGGTACTTAAATGTATTAGCTCACATAAACCTCAAAACCATAATGAGAAACAGAAAAGTGAAATACTTGCTCAATATCACAGAGCAAACACAAAGTAGATTTGGTCTCTACTGTCTGGCTTCTCAGTCTATGCTCTTAAATGTTAGGTTGTGCCACCTGGGAGACTCTTATTTTGGGGAAATGCCAGTCTTTGCCTCCTCCCTAAAGTGTTGATAATCCTTTACGGACTGCCCACTTGTCATCTCTTTGTATTATGTTATTTCTGCTGATCTGCTATCTATCCTACCAAGTTCTTGTTCATGTTTTATTATGAGTGACATTCAGGATCATTATTATTTGTAGACAGCTCTTGTCTTTTCATTCACAAGAATTTACTAAAATCATAGGTTTTCTTCACTCCCAGATGCGGCATGAGTAGGAGGCAGGAAATTAGCATTCACCCTGCACTTACTAGCAGCTACGTTGTTTCATTTTATGTGATCTCTCATTCAATCTTCACAACAGTTTTGAGCAGTGAAGTTTTTTCTCTCTTTTTTTTTTTTTAATGAGGGAAATGAAGTTTGAGGTTCGTAAGCAGTTTTATCAGAGAAACAAAAAGTAGTGGGGTGAAGGTTTGAATGGTGGACGCCACCTACAGGGATGGACTGTGTACTCTGCTTTCTGTGTGAATACCATCAGAGGCTTCACTTCTTGTTTGTTTGGCTCTGATGCTCTCTCCTTGACCTGCATTAGTAATAGCAAGAGGAAGGATATTCCACTCGGGTGAAAAAGTCACTGTTGCCTGAGGTGAATGATGGAAGAGCAGCATTGAAATACCCTTTCAGTAATATGCAAGGTATTGCTATTTAACCACTTCATATTTGTTGTTTTAAGGAATCCTAAGTCCTTCTCCTCCATATAAAAAGGACTTATTTTCTCACACTTTTCCTATATACATAGGTCAATCCATCAATTAAGGAACATCACTACAATGACCACACAGCTGATAGTAAAATTTATGAAAACGCCCCCTTCCCCTTGGTGTAGGTACTGGGGAGAACAGGACAAATGAAGAAACCAAACACAACACTCTGTATTGAGTATATGCTTCTCTCTCTGGTCGTAAATTATATATTTGGATGAGGATCAAGTCATCAACACCTCCAAAATGAAACCTCACCACTGAGTTGTGAAGAGAAATGTTGCCACAATCCAGGCACATAGGATGCCAAGAAAAAAAAGAAAAAAAAAAAAAAATGAAGGAAAAAACTGGATAAAAATGACTACAACAGTCAAGGACACAAAACAAGTCCCTGAAAGTGATTGATCCTGATGTGGCCTGAGTCTTGTTAAGACTTTTAGCAAGGCTGAGTAATAGCTATAAATCCTTGGAGCAATGTGACAGCCATATCATCTTGTGTCTATAAAATACCTATCTTTTCATTCCCTAAGACCATTTGGACTCATTTCTTCCTCAGTGGGAATGCTCAGATTCAAGTTTCTACTCTCAAAAGGAAGTCAAAGATTAAATAGGTGTAATATTTTTGCTGTTTGCCAAAAGAAGGAAAAGACACTGAGTTTTATTGTAGGGAGAGACCCCAATCTCCCTGCAGGGAACACACGGTTTGGCCTCATTTCCTTAGATATTTCACCCAACATTGCCCATCCTTTCCTGGTCTGAGGGGCAGCCTTCCAACACAGTGCACAGAGGCATGTTTCAAGTTAGCATCTGTCACCATACTAAACAAGCAGTACATGTTCCATATTTGACAGATGTTACTCACTTTGGGGGAATTTGAAGGCCAAATAATATCACCATGATTGGAAGACATAAAGTACTTGTGTCAGCTTTTCTGGTATACAGTCAACTTATTGCAATGGGGAATCCATTTGATAGACTGATAGACGATAAAGATATTTATGTGTGTATGTATTTGTATGGGTTTTAATACATAGAGACCTGTGATAACTATCAGTATACACTAAGTGAAATTAAATAGCCATGAAAAGTAAAATTTTCTTAACATTTGGAGTGGTCGTGTGTGTGTGTGTGTGTGTGTGTGTGTGTGTGTGAATGAGAGATTATATGCCCTAATTCAGAAAAGACCTCCTCACCTTCCCCTTAGAGTTAATTTCTTCAGGTTCAGTGCATGAAGAAAATAAATGAGCTTACCTACCTTTGCATTTTTTTTCATTTTTAAATTTTTTTTTGATATACATGACAGCAGAGTGTATTTTGACATATTATACATACATGGAGTATAACTTATTCTAACTAGGATCCCATTCTTGTGATTGTACATGATGTGGAGTGTCACTGGTCTTGTATTCATGTATGAACATAGGAAAGTCACACACCTCACATTTTCCTACCCAACATCCAGACATATTTTTTTTGTGTGTCTTTTCTTTTCTTTTTTTTTTTTTTTTTGGTACCTGGGATTGAACTCATGGGCACTTAACCACTGAGCCACATCTTCAACCCTTTTTTTGCATTGTACTTGGACACAGGGTCTCACTGAGCTGCCTAGCACCTTGCTAAATTGCAGACGCTGGTTTTGAACTCTCAATCCTCCTGCCTTAGCCTCCTGAGCTGCTATGATCACAGGTGTATGCTGCTGTGCCCAGCATTTTTTCATACCTTAAAAGTTGATGGAAGAAATAAACACACACACACACACACACACACACCCCACACACACACTGTTGGCCCTCTATATTTTTAGATTCCTTTTCCATGAATTCAATCTACTGTGGATCAAAAATTTTGAAAAAAATTGCACATGTACTAAACATACAGACTTATTGTTCACTAAATAATTTAGTTCAACAACTATTTTCACAGAATTTTATATTTTTTAGGTATTATAAGTTATGTAGAGATGACAAAATATTTGAAGGATGTGCATAAGTTATAAGCAAATACTACACTATTTTATGTAAGGAAGTTGGGCATCCATAGATTTTGGTTTCCAGGCAGAGCCCTGGAAACAATTCCCTGGGTACCAAGGGATTTCTTTGTATAAATGATGATGCACATGTGAGGAGATAGACAGACATAGATTATAAGTCTAGATATTTACAAAGGATGTATAATCATCTCATATTAGTTTATCATTAGGTATATAATATAATGGTAAAAAACTTCATTAACTCCTGTTCTTGCTTCAATCAATAAACTTAAAATTCATTCTTACCTATTTTTATTTTCATGGACACAAACTATGTGTATTGTTTCCTACCCATACTGCAAGAATTTTAAGGTAAGCTAAGTAGAGTTCTCCATTCAGCATTCAGTCCACATCTGGTGTCTCAATAAAGTTTTGTTGATTGAAGCAAGAGCAAGGGTTAATGGAGTTTTAGCACCATTATATTATATACCAAATGATGATTTCAAAATCCTATGGAGATTTTTCTCAGGTTTTGACTGCAGTTCCCACTTATTTATATCTGGCACAAGGGAGAAAATAATCATTTCATGACAATTCATGTCACAGTTCTATTTTAAGCACCAGGATGCAATCTACAGTGATCATCCTTTTATTGTTGTTTTCAGGATGAGACCGAGGCTGCCTCCCATTAATCTGCCTATAAAATTTGCAACAATAAGTATGCTCTGAGTTAGGTTCCCAGCGTTGTCATTTACTAGCTGTGTGACCTTGAACATATTCTAAGCTGTTATATGCCCTGGGTTTCTATTTTAAAAAAGAGGGGTTGCAATGATACATGATTTATAGGGATGATATAAGGATCAAGTCATATGCAGCTTGTGAAAGGCTTTTTAGCAGAATCTCGGGCACCCCTACAATGTCATAATTTCTAGCAGATGCACAAGAGAATTTTTAAGCTTAAATGTCCTACAAATTCATTTAATCCAACTCACTTCTCCAATAGATCAGGAAAAGAAGGACTAAAAGGAAAAGGTAACTACTCAGATGGTTAGATGCTGAGCTAGGACACAAATCTTGACAAGAGCTGCTGATTCCCTGTTCTTGGTGGTTGCTAAGGACCATTTTATTAAATCAAGGGGGTAACATCAAATATATTATTTCTGAATTCTATGAGATAAGTGAATAAGACTGGTGAAGTGGGGATGCCTTGGCAGTAACATGGTTTAAGGGAAAGAGGGTTCTGCATTTGTCATTAAGTACTTAGACATTAGTTCTCCCCTTGAATTCCCAGCTGCACAACTTGCTACATCCTTAGCATTAAAACATGGATTCATGACTTTCGTGGCTCTTCTACTTTATGAACTTCAGATAGCATTACTTCATTCCTCAAACAATTATTGAATACCTTTTATAAACCAGATGCAATGCTAGTCTGAATTTTTTACTAGTTTCTATAAAAACAAGATCTGTTTTCCCCTCTTCCAGTTTCCAATTTCATTCTTAGCCCTATAGGACTCTGAAAAGCCAACCTATTACTCACTCAGTCTCTCTCCTGATAAATTATTTAAAAACTTTCTTCTTTGGTTTGGGAACATACCATCTTCCTTGTTACTATGGCTGAACAGTGTGTTTGGAAAGAAAACTAGTTCTCAATTATCTTATGTAGTAACAACTCCAAATGAGCTCTTGGCAACAGGAGATAAGCTAAGGTGGGAAGAGGGAGAAATACTACTAAATAATAATTCAGTGTATTTTTTCAGTTTTCATAAGACCTTGACTATTTTATGTTCTGCTTCCAGAAATCACTGAGGCAAAGCACCCAGGGATTGTGCTACTGACTAATTGGAATGAGCCAGAGTAGAGACCATGACCCAGAGACCAAGTTGATGTCACTTTTAGTTAGTGGACAGGAAGGCACATTCCACAGACATGCTATTATGCACTGCTGAGATTAAGGGAAACTCAGTTTCTAGAACTTCATGGAGAAGGTTGATTTTTAATGAGCTTTTTTGTTTATTTTCTTTAGTGATTGCTTACTGACCCACTTAATGAGAAGTCAAAATTTCAGTTGTAGAGAAGATTAAAGAGAAAAGTAAAAACATAACTATTTAGAATGTTATTCAAAATTACGCAGAGGGAAGTATTTCTTAATCATGGAATCAAGCATATATTATAAGAAATAATATAAGTACATTTTATCAATATGTATTATATAAATAATATATATTATATTTAATATATGCCAATCATTGGTATTGTAATCTACAGATGTCAGGAACATTTAAAGGTGGAGTCAAAATGTGTAGAAATCACCTACAAAGTCTGAACCAGAATGAACTATCTTTAGTATGAGGTATTCCAGCCATGCAAAATTTCTTATTACTCCAAAAGTCAAAGATTCAACAATATCTTCTAACTTGTCCACTTGTGAATACCTGCAAGAGTGTGCTTACTTTAGGCAGATTCTTATTACTGATGCTTGGAGGAAGAACCAATATTTTAAGAAGCAATCATTGTAGTGCATTTGTCTCTGCTCTATCAGTATCAAACTCTATGAATCTCTAAGAATCTTTCTAAGCTTCAGTCTCCTCATCTATTAAATAACCCCATTATCTTGGAAGCACATTGGTATTTAATATATTTCAACTCTGTAAGCCTATAACTGTAGAAATACTTCAGCAGAGGCCTAGTCAATTATTAATCTTTTCCCCTCTTTCCCATATGTAACTGATAAATGAATTTGTATGTATACACACACACACACACACACACACACACACATCTCCACAACATCTTTTCCTCTCTGTTCAGTCAACTTTCTACAATGGAAGGAAATTTTGTTGTTGAGGCAACAACCTACAGGTGCCTGAATTTTGAGTTTCTTTTTAATTTTAATTAATACATGCTTCAGTAACCATTATGAACCCTCTGTTCCTTCTTCCCCACCCTTCCCAGACAGTATTGACCATTATTTTTCTCTGAACTTAAGTGAGATCAACTTCTTAAGCTTTCACGATAAATGGGAATATGCAGTATTTGTCTTTCCTTGCATGGCTTATTTCAGTTTTAATATTATCTTCCAATTCCATTCATGTTGATACAAATGATAGGATTTCATTTTTTTTTTTTTTTTTTTTTTTTTTTTTTTAGTACCAGATTGACCTGAAGGGATGCTTAACTAATGAGACATATCCCCAGTCTTTTTCTATTTTTTATTTTGTTACAGGGTCTCACTGAATTACTTCGGTGTTGCTAGGGCTGATTTTGAACTTATTATCCTTCTGCCTCAGCCTCCTGAGGCACTAAAATTACAGATATTCAGCACTGAGCCCAGCACATCTCATTCGTTCTTTGATTAAATAATATGTTAATTTGTATGGTTATAGAACATTGTCTTCATCTATTCATACATAAATGGACATCTCAAGTGATTACATATCTTGACTTTTACAAATTTATTAACTGCAATAAATTTGGGAATTCAGGTATATCTCTTGACATACTGATTTCCTCTGGATGTATACTGAGTAGTGGTATTGCTACATGATATGGTAGCTCTATATCCAGTTTTTTTTTTTTCTTTTTTTTTTTTGAGAACTATCCATATGTTTTTCCATAATGGCTGTGCTAATTTACCTTCCCACCAACCATGTATAACACTTTCTCCACATCTTTGCCATTTTTATTCCATTTTCTTGATAATAGTCATTATACCTGGAGTGAAATGATATGTTATTGTGGTTTGAATTTGCATTTCCTTAATGTTGCATATGTTTTCATATGCCTGGGGATTTATATATATTTTTTTTGAGAAATGACTACTAAGATCATTTGCCCAATTTTTAATCAAATTATTATTTTTTTTGCTATTGAATTACTTGAGTTTTCTTATATATTCTAGATATTAATCCCTTATCAAATGAATAGTTTACAAATATTTTTTCTCCTAGTCTTCTGATTGTTCCCTCTGTTCATTGTTTCCTTTGCTGTGCAAAAGCTTCCTAGTTTTACATAATTTCTATTTATATAATTTCTTTAGTTTCTTGTGCTTCTGAGGTTTTATTAAAAAAATCTGCACATACTAATATATGAGCAAAATCAGTCATATAAAATTTCCCAACAAAGAAAAGTCTAGGACCTGATGGCATCACAGTAAAATTTGACAAACTTTTAAGAAGAACTATAACTTATTCTTTTCAAAATATTCCAAAAATTTAAAAGGAGCTATCACTTCCAAACTAATTTTGAGTCCCATGTTACCATACAACCGAAACCAGACAAAGACACAACGAAAAAGAAAGTGCAGATCAATTTTTCCAATGAATATAGATGCACAAAGCCTCAACAAAATACTAGCAAACCAATTCCAGCAACACATCACAAAGATTATACACTATGACCAAGAGAAATTTACGCCAGGTATACAAGAATGATTCAATATAGATAAGTCAATAAACATAACACACAACATAAACACAATTAAGAAAAAAAAAAAACTATATGATTATCTCAATAGCAACAAAAGGATTTGAAAAAATTCAATACCCCTTCATGATAAAAACTTCACAAATTAGGCACAGAAAAAACATATGTCAACATAATAAAAACTGCATGTGACAAACCACAGTCATCATCACACTGAAAGATTAAAGCTGAAAGGAATTTCTTAAAGATCTGAAACAATACACATACGACCCCTTTCACTACTCTTTTTCAACATGGTACTGGAAGTCTTAGCAGATTAATTAGGCAAGAGAAAGTAATAAAAGATATTCAAACTGGGAAGGAGGAAGTCAAATTATGTCTATTTGTAGATTATATGATATCATAGAAAGAAAAGCTTGGACTCTACCAAAAATTGGTTAGAACTTATAAATGAATTCAGTGAAGTTATAGGATATAAAATGAGCCTACAAAAAATCAGTAGGATTTCTATACACCAATAGCAAACTTGCTGTAAAAGAAATCAAGATATCAAAAACATGAGTACAACAACAACAGCAAAAGTATCCAGGAATAAATTGATTTATTTTATTGTTGTCTACAACAATAAAACAGAGGAAAAGGGCTAAATATGAGCATTAAAAAGAGCTAAGAAGAAATAGATTGATTTAGAAACCAGAGTTTAAAGCTCTGTAGAAAAGGATATGTAGTATGAGGGTGAATGAATAAAATGATCACCCAGAGATGGAGTTTGGAATATAGAGTAATATATGTGATAGAAGATCATTAGCAATCACTTTTATTTATAATTTTTTATAAACTGAGTGTCCTTCTTGATTATCTTGAGGAGTTATGGGGAGAGCTTTAGAAGACCAGCTAGGACTTTTTATCCTGCAAATGCTCTTTGGATGGAATTTTGGGTTCTCCTGGTACCACCTAATATATTTTAATTATCTTTCCAATGTTTTTTAGATAATATTTGACTCTGTACTCATGTAGAAAGGAACATGAGGTAGTTTAAGTCATTTAGGTTTATATAGATATGGAACCTATTGTTTTAGCTTCTTATGCCCATATAAATCTTTTTCAGTTCCCTGATGACCATTGTTGCTGCTCCAGCCACCCTAAAACTAGAAACTTTGTAATGCGAATATATCCTTTATCTAATGGCATCATACCAAACTCTTAGTGACAAATCTGCTCTTACATTTCTTCTGCTTCTCATTTGAGTTTCTTCCATGTCTTTACCATGTGGGTGACTGTGTTGATCTCACACACACACTAAAACTGGGAGATGACAGCTACAAGCTAGGGTATAACATGAAGCAGATTCCCAACAATTTAGGGTCCAGTAATTCTTCAGAGGAAACTATGAAGTTATATCATGGTGATAGCTACAAATATCTTTTCAAAGCCTGCATGTGTGTGGTTGTTCACCAACCCTGGCATAGGTTTTATTCTATTCAGTCTTTCTATAAATAAAAGAATCCAAAATGTCACCATCAGAAAAACTAAATTTTACAGAGGTAGGTGTGGGGTCATATATCCTAGAAATTAGGAATTCTACTTGTCTTTTCCTATAGGATTTGATACTTCCTAACACTTCCAAATATATTATTTTATTTGATCCTCTTTGCAACCCAGTGGAGCAGGCAGGACAGAAGACATGATGGCCTCAGGTAAGTTTTCAAGCCTAGAATGATCAAGTTAGTTCCCCAAGCCACACAACTGCTATAATAGTGTCCATGGTAGCACTCCCTGGATTTGACTTTGGATTTGAGTCTATTCCTTCTCAACAGTCAGTTGCTCTCTCTGGGTAAGTCTGACCAAGTTCAGAACTACTGTTTAGTGTTTTACAGGAGCTTGTTGTCAGTGATCTCATAGCACATTTAATCCCTTTGCTAGGTGTGGCTTTTCTGTTAGAGTAGCTTCAGCAGCATTCAGCTCTAGAAAATTCAAAAACAAGGAAAAATCACAAACTTCTGTAAGAGCTACCTGGAATAGGTGTCATTTAATTACAATATATTATAGAAGTTTGCTTATCTAGATTATAATTAACTAGTGAATAAGAATAAGTAGCTCAGCTGGGGATATAGTTCATGTCTATAGAGCTCAAGGTCCTGCATATGATTCTCAGCACACAGACCAAAATATAAAAATTGAAAAAAATTTTTAAAAATAATCTCTAATTTAGAGATGGGGAAAGTGAGTCATAGAATATTCCCTGAATCTTATATTAATTGCTTTATTCCTTTCTCACTTTAATCATCTCCCTCGTGTTCTTATTATGTGACTAGTAGGATAAAGTACACACTGACTCAGGAGGAAAATATAGCACAGCCAATTAAGCCAATTGCCTGATATTTGGTAATGACTTTTGTTGCACTCAAAATGTTGTCCTTGGAACTACTGCTTGATTACCAAATGTGAAGATGTGTTAATCTCTTATTTTGTAAAGATACTAAATAAGATGTTTCTTCAGTACTTTTTTTTGGAATTATTTATTTGGGAGTAGAACCTCAATTTGGGAAAAATTAGTATTTGTATTCCTTTATCTTTTGTTTGGTCTTCTTGATAGCTAAGGTTAGACAGCAAATTCAGTATATATTTGGTTCCACATAAATTCATTATCAAAAATTTCTTTATCTAATTATCACTGACTACTCTTTCTTTTTCCTGTTCTCTTATCACTAATTCTTTTCTAATTAGTTAATTAGAAAACCTGTGCACACTGAGTATCATACTATTCTTGACCCAAAAACCAGGAAGGCAGAACAGCCCATAGTGGCATGCCATAGGCCAAGAAACAATGAGATCAACACACCTGTCTTTTAATCCTGGGCAACCATCAAGTTGTTCAGCTATCACTAGTCATTAATTTCACAATGTATCAATATACTCTCCACAATATAAGAATGAGACTTTTCTTAAAGAATAATAGTGAAGATAAACAATTCAGCCTGCTCCAGAACTGTAAGTTCATGGAAAGCAAATAATTGAAAAATACATCAATTTTACAAATTTAAAATAAGTAAATATCATGAAATTGCTTTTTAGAGAATAAACTTCTCAAGGTAGAAGAAATGCATATTACTATTTTTTTCTTTCCTTTCTTAGAACATGATGTGTATAGAATCACCAGAAGTAATTACAGGAAGCCTTTTCTCCCAGGTTTCTCTGAGTATTTGAACTATTAAATATTATAGGGCTATGGCCTCAACTGCATTGTTCATGAATGGTAGTTATTATTCTCTTTTGAGTGGCTCATAGGTCCTGACCCCATGCATGGCACTGTATCCAGACACACCCACCTTAAATTACCATGCTGAGTTAATCGGAGGTGAAAAGTAAGAGGGTGGCTTTGACTGTAGTGAAAGGCTGTGAGACTAGGTAGAAAGCGATATAGAACAAATGACATTGTTACACTGTGCAGATATACCAATATGTAACAACAAATCCCACCATTGTGTACAACTATAATACACCAAAAAATATGGAAAAATGAGAAAACACTGTAGAATCAGAATCATGGGCTGGAATTGAAACATTACTTCTTAATTTTTATGATATTGAGAAAATCATATACTCAGAATTCAATTTCTTTAATGTGGGATAACAGTAAGTGCATCAAAAATTGATTGTGATGATTCAGTAAGATAATATTATAAATCTATTCATATATGATGCCCTCAATAAGGGTGTATGGAATTTGCTGGAATATTAGTTACTGTGATGAGTTCTGGCTAAGGGCTATCAAGGAATTTTTAAAAGTCACAAATGTGCATTTCCGAGAATCTACTCGGTGGAATATGACCATGTCTTTAGTTGTTAATAGGTTTTAAATAAAAATAAAGGGTTTCATACTCAAGTAAGCTCAATGAGGCTCTATTTAGTTGTAAAAAGCACATTAGGACACAAAGCAATTAAAAGTCATATGATCTTAAAAAAATCTTAAATCTAAGTGTTTAGTCAACTAATCCAGTCATAGTCTTAAATCCATGTGTTTAGTCAACTGATACAGCCATAGAGTACATTCTCACAAAATATATACTAAGTTCTTTCAGAATATGCTGTCATAGAATTATGGAAGGGAAAGGGTCTTAGAAATCACCTCATTAAAACCCTGCTTTATTTTATTTGATGGATAAGGATGTTGGGGTACACAGAGGTTGAGGAATTTATCCAAAATAACAGCACTGATAAATGGCAGACTTAAAATGAAAACACAGATTAATATTTTTGGCCTTGTACAACCTGTGCCAGATACAGATTAATTCTCCATTGGCTAACCATGAATCACTCATTAAGTGTCTTTGAAACAGTAGCCCATTTCCTTTCCCCTGTACATAAACCCTTTCCCTTAATTGTAAAGATTCTTCCAAAAATCCCTTTATTCCTCATGTCAGTGAGCATGTGCAAATTCAATACCATGTCCATCCTGAGCCAAGAAATAACTAGTTCTAAATACCAGTTCACGTAACTAGATTCAACTTAATTCAACTTCACTATACAAGTATTTATTGAATCCCTATTATATAGCAGCATGTTAAGATATCCAAAGCTGAGAAAGACCTAGTCCTTCAGGAGTATTAACTTAAATATTCATAGGTGTTTGGATAGTTTAGCAAGCCTGTTAGGTTTAGAAATGTATATCTGTTGTATTTACCTAAACAGAGATTAATCTTCATAGCAATACCATAATATGTGCCTTGCACTGAAAGGCCCAAACACCACATTTTTTTAAGAAAGTGTTCTCTCTTATAGTAATTATCACATTTTTGCCTCTTTGTTCTTATTTTTCAGTGTTCTCTTTTATCCTTTCAAAGAAATTAAAAACTTCTTTTGCCTATACACACCTTAACATGGAGAGGTTTAGTGTATATTTACTTATTTATGTCATGTGGAGTTCTGCTGTTTTGTTAAAATCATATTTGATAGGAAATCAGATGTGGTCTGCTTCTGTAATCCCAGGCTCTTGGGAGCATGAAGTAGGAGGGTCACCTACATCCAGAAGTTAGAAGCTAGCCTGGATAACATAGTAAGACCCTGTTTCAAATATATGTCACACACACACACACACACACACACACACACACACACACACAGAGAGAGAGAGAGAGAGAGAGAGAGAGAGAAAGAGAGAGAGAGAGAGAGTAGGAAGTGTGCTTGGGATCTAGTTCAGTAGGAAAGCATTTGCCTAGGATGCACAAGGCTCATGGTCTATTTCTAGTGCTGAAAAACAAATTATTTGGCTGGGTAAAAGAGAAGAGGATGACTTAGAGTAACATTCAGGAGAAAATGGATTAATTAAACCCAGTGTAGGGGTGGGGGTTGTAGTTCAGTGGTAGAGTGCTTGCCTTGCATGGGTGAGACACTAGGTTTGATTCTCAACACTGCATAGAAATAAATAAATAAATAAATGAATAAATAAATGTTCATCAACAACTATAAAAACATTTTTAAGAGTAGCCATGTCCTCTTCAAATTATACTCCAGAACCATTACAATCTGAATGACAGCATTCAGCACCTTCATTGTTTCTATCAACAGTTTAAAGCCTGTTTCTGAATAAATACCTCACTGTTAACTAAAGAATTTGTTTTATTGACTTACAGTCTCTTTTCCTTGCATAAGAAATAACCACTGAAATACCATTTTTTTCCAAATACAGTATATCCTGCTACCTTACATACAACAAATGTATTTGCCTTGGCTAAACAGTTGAGTTCCATTTCTTAATGGCACAGATACCTACCTGTCTTAAAGTTACTCTCAAACTCCAAATTGTCATGTGCTAGAACAATGATTTATTGTTTGCTGAAAATTTTTTCTAGCTTTCAGACCCCCGAGCAAGTGCAGTATCATGTATCTAGAGTACAGCATGCCATCAAGCATTCTGCTAAACATATAAAAAACAATTTATGGATAAAAATCTCATCACTGTGTAATTCAGAAGCCTCTAATGGTTTCTAATGTCCATTTTTCTAAAACTTCAAGTTCACTATCCTCAGCCTACCATAGATCTATTGGAAAACATTTCTTTAAAATGCTCATTGGAATTATTTTTAAAAAGCATATTTGTTTTGTAACTTAAAATTAATGTGTTATGACACACTGAAAATTGAATGTATATTTGTATTTTAAAATTTTTTGCCAGGGCTATCATTCTGTGAGAGATGGCTTTTGTGGCATGTATTAAGACTCTGGGTTCAATCCCTATACTGTTCTAAAAAATAAAAGAAATTCTTAGAACCCTTGAATATATCTTCTACTTGACTTATTCTGAGACATTTATCCTGAGAAGGAAAGGTGATTTTTAAAAGCAAAGTCAACTGAAAAAAGCAGATGACAAGATAGGATAGAAAAATCTTACAAAAACAAACAAACAAACAAACAAAAAACCCAGCAGTATTAAGAGGAGATTGCTCTAAAAGTCAAGAATGAATCAGATCAGTAACTATGAAAAATGTTATTGAGGATATTGTACCTCCTACAAATTAACAAGAAAAGTTTATATGTACTTAGATGCTGGTCTGCAGATATCTCACATAGCTCTTAAAATGTGGCTCTATATTCATCTTCCCTGACTTCAAAACTTACAACGAAGTTATTTGGCATGATATTTAAAAATATTTCTCATCCTATTATGCACTAAATTCAGAATTAACTTTCATTCTCTTTTGTATTTATTTTATTTATTTATTTATTTATTTATTTTTAACGGGGAAATGCACTTTATTAGGATTTCCAGAACACATCAGAATCAGGGCCTGAGTGGACCAGAAGGAAGTTCCTGGATCAGGAACCAGGACATGTGCCATTTCCCGAAAATAAGAGACTCAGCACTCATTACAGAAAGTGCCCCAATTACCAGAGCCAGCATAGGAGGATCCTAAGTTAGCTGTGGGAATCTTGACCTTCCTAGGAAAAGCAAATTTAGACCTTTAATGCAAGTTTTAGCACACTTTTCTTGTCAACTAGCTTTGAGTAGGTAGGAAGAATGGAAACGTGCTTAAAGTGGAAGGGGAGAACTAGTCACCTGATCTGCTAGCCTGCATGTGTGCACTCACCGTGGGAGGCTGAGCAGAGCAGAGCCTCAAGTTCCAGGTCAGCCTCAACCCCCTAGGATGACCCTGTCTCCAAACCACTCTTCCAAGGCTGCATTTGCTGCAGGGTGTCTCTTTTGTATTTATGGCAACATTTACTCTATCGCTTGGTAGCTAGGAGGTACTTAGATTTTGTCTTGTTCTTCATCTTAAATTTTGAACTGAAAACTAAGCAAATATTAACAAGGTGTTGTTCTTGAATATCACTGTGTCTATATTAAGGACCAGGCATCTTCCTTGGTGACAAGGCTCACCAAAACAATCTATCTTTCTTTCTTAGGTAGAGAGCTACCTGAAATGTCATCATTTTTTTCTTTTCTATACTGTTCTACAGCATTTTAAAATTTCTAAGACATCTATACACAGGGCTCGTGCCATTAAATCTTGTCTATTTTAAATACTCAAAAATGCTTCATTTGATTAAAAAAATATTGTACCCAACATATCTAGTGTGATTATGAATTGCCAAGCTTATGAGTTTTTCAAGAGTTGCCCTTATGAGATAAGTTTAATTAAGCAAGGCATTCTATTAATCATTTCTAATTACTCATGCAAATCACAGATGCTCTGGCCTGTGGTTTAATAGTCTGATTTGATCCCAAATGCAGCTGAAGTCTGTGGCCCAATGAGTATTTCAATGAACAATGAACGTGTCTTCACTGATCTTATTACTCTCTCTAGATGTGGTAATTGTTAGAAAAATCACAGCTATATTAGGTGTTAGTGGTGTTTTTGTTTTTGTTTTCTTTTTTTCTTAGTTTTCCTTTATTTTTTTTCTTAATTTTCTTCTGGCATTGGGGATGGAATCCAGGTACTTATGCAGACTCAGCAAGTGCTGCACCCTAGCACCCCCCTCCTTTTTTTCTCTTTGTTTTTGAGACGGGGTATCATTAAGTTGCCCAGGCTGGTTTCCAACATGTGATCTTCTGCCTCAGCCTCCTCAGTACAGTGTTAAAGTGTTTTAATTGCCAAATCAAAGAGGCAAAGTTAAAAGAATGTAATAAACAGTTGTATTTCTACCTATAGCAGTACTTCCCAACAACAGATCTTCCTGGTTGTGCACTGTCCAGGGTGCTGACCAACTATGCATCCTTTCATTCTTCCTAGACAATTTCTATCAGTTTGCTTCAAAATTAAGGCTGATGAAAAGATGTTATCCTGAGTTCAGTAACAGTTTCTAGCATATGTAAATAAAACACATAGAAGAATACTAAACTGTTCAATCTGATTCCATATTTCTTCTCTATTCTCGTGGTTCATAAAAAGGAAACTTTTTCATTCATCCCTCCTCCAAATTTTCAAGAAAAATCCAATGATAGTAAAACTATCATAGACTTATTTCTAAATAAATTTGTAATTTACAATCTTAGTTTTGAGAAATACTAATATTACAAGTGTAGGAATTGCTATTTATTCACTCAAAAAGTAATGCTTGGTGAATATGTGAATTCAAGGATTGCCTTGTAATCATTTTACAGGCCAATGGGGATTATATTCCATAGTTTTGAATCCTTGCCACTTTTCTGTTGCCTAGTAAGTTTGCCTCCAATTTGATCTTGTTACTTAGATGGAAATATTGAAACCTCTAGCACAGCAAGAAAAAGCAAAAGAAGTATCTACATCAATTCCCTATCCCTCAACCCCCTCACAGAAATTTCTCCTTAATCCATGTTGCCATTCTAGGCAAACCTGAGGTGCCTGTCACAACCTCAGCTTCCCTTCTCTCACCACTTCTCAGAATGTTTCTACCTTAAATTCTAAATCTTTCTGTCCCCTTGGACAGTCCCACCATCAAAATCTGCTGTCACAAAATGTCTTGCTAAATCAATTTGTACTAAGGTATAAAGGACAGATAAAGTTGAATTTGCATTTGAATAGAGATCACTGTTTCACTAAAGGGATTAGGCTCTGACCTGAAATTTTAGGCATCAGCAAATAGATGATAAGAGAGCCACTGAAAGGAATTGAGCCTTCCTAGTATCCATGAAATCATACAAAATGTGCACTCACTTATTCACCCACCAGAGAGATGTATAATCTACTTAAGTCCTACTTTTTGGATCCAAACTGCTTGAATTTAAATTTAGACACATATACTTTCTTACTTATGCAATGTAATGCTGGACATATTTTTTGTTGTTGTTGTTGTTTTAAACCTTCCCTGTGCCTCAGTTATTATATCTGAAGGAGATAAAGTAAAGGGGATAAAGATAATATTGCCTATTTTATAGAGATATAGATTGTAAAATCCCATGATTTAATGCATGTGGAGCACTTAGAAGATGCCATATATATGCTTAATACCCTGTATATGCTAACTAATGGACTGGTCTTGAAATTTTGTGGTTATTCTATCACAAGGAAGACTTAAGTCTCCAAAGACAGTTATTCAGAGGGACTAGAGTATATAATTGTATCACTGATTAGATAGGGCCAAGAAGTTAGAATGTTATTTTTTATCTTAGGGACACATGAAGGGGGAGGACAATGTGAAGGGATGTTTTTTAAATATAAATTAAAACATTTCTTGAAACCATTGTTCTTCATGACCATGGTACTGTAGAATAGTTAAGTGGATGACAATATTTTACTCTAAACTCATGATTTCTTGTCTTCTTATCTTCTCATATCTCTCTTTTATTTCCCTATTTTATGTATTCCACAAATATTATTTAGATAACAAAAGGGGGATAAAGGTAGCTGGGAATCAATGATAAGGACTTTAGTTGTGGACACTTGTGTTTGAGCTGCCTTTTGACCAGTCACATGACTATATCCAGTTGGTGGTTGAGTGCTAAGGGTCTGACCTTAAGTGATTAGTGGTCAAGAGAGGAAAGAAATCCCTTAATGTGCAGTGGGATTTAAAGATAGACTGCCCAATAGAAAGCATATACATTAAAGGAAAGGTCAAAGAAAGACTCTAGAAAAATGCTTACCATCAGCTTTAAAGCAGAGAGTAGAAGAGGAACCAGTCGACTAGAGCAAAATTAGGATGAGTACACAATGTGTTTGTTTCATGGGGAGGAGAGGGTAACTACATTTCTAAAAGAAGTTTAAGTGTTAGAAGCTGCTTTTGGTAAAATAGGACTATATTTCCCTGTGAATTTGCAGTGAAATCTTTTTTTTTTAAATTTATTTATTTTTTATTGTAAACAAATGGGATACATGTTGTTTCTGTTTGTACATGGAGTAACAGCATACCATTTGCATATTCATACATTTACATAGAGTAATGATGTTTGATTCATTCTGTTATTTTTTTCCTTCCCCCCCACCCCTCCCACCTCTCTTTTCCCTCTATAAAATACCCCCTTCCTCCATTCTTGTCCCCCTCCCACCCCCCATTATGTGTCATCATCAGCTTATCAGTGAGATCATTCGTCTTTTGAATTTTTTAGATGGGCTTATCTCATTTAGCATGATATTCTCCAATTTCATCCATTTGCCTGCAAATGCCATAATTTTATCATTCTTTATGGCTGAGTAATATTCCATTGTATATATATACCAGAGTTTCTTTATCCATTCATCAATTGAAGGGCATCTAGGTTAGTTCCATAGTCTGGCTATTGTGAACTGAGCAGCTATGAACATTGATGTGGCTGTATCTCTGTAGAATGCTGATTTTAAGTCCTTTGGGTATAGGCCAAGGAGTGGGATAGCTGGGTCAAATGGTAGGTCCATTTCAAGTTTTCGAAGGAATCTCCACACTGCTTTCCAGAGTGGCTGCATAATTTGCAGTCCCACCAGCAATGTATGAGTGTACCTTTTTCCCCACATCCTCTCCAATACCTGTTGTTGATTGTATTCTTAATAATCGCCATTCTAATTGGAGTGAGATTGAATCTTAGTGTAGTTTTGATTTGCATTTCTCTTATTACTAAAGATGGTGAACATTTTTTCATATGTTTGTTGATTGCTTGTAGATCTTCTTCTGTGAAGTGTCTGTTCATTTCCTTAGCCCATTTGTCGATTGGATTATTTGTATTGTTGGTGTAGAGTTTTTTGAGTTCTTTATATATTCTGGAAATTAGTGCTCTATCTGAAGTATGAGTGGAAAAGATATTCTCCCACTCTGTGGGCTCTCTCTTTGCATTGCTGATAGTTTCCTTTGCTGAGAGAAAGCTTTTTAGTTTGAATCTATCCCAGTTATTGATTCTTGCTTTTATTTCTTGTGCTATGGGAGTCCTGTTAAGGAAGTCTGATCCTAAGCCAACAAGATGAAGATTTGGACCTACTTTTTCTTCTATAAGATGCAGGGTCTCTGGTCTGATTCCCAGGTCCTTGATCCATTTTGAGTTGAGTTTCGTGCATGGTGAGAGATAGGGGTTTAGTTTCATTCTGTTGCATATAATCCAGTTTTCCCAGCACCATTTGTTGAAGAGGCTATCTTTTCTCCATTGCAT
Organism: Sciurus vulgaris; assembly: GCF_902686455.1. Taxonomy (NCBI): domain Eukaryota; kingdom Metazoa; phylum Chordata; class Mammalia; order Rodentia; family Sciuridae; genus Sciurus; species Sciurus vulgaris. The sequence continues at coordinate 67,473,626 of NC_136470.1, read as the reverse complement.
ATTTTTGGCACCTTTGTCTAGTATTAGAAAATTGCATTTATTTGGGTTTGTGTCCATGTCCTCTATTCTATACCATTGATCTACCTGTCTATTTTGGTGCCAATACCATGCCGTTTTTGTTACTATTGCTTTGTATTATAGTTGAAGTTCTGGTATTGTGATACCCCCTGTTTCATTCTTCCTGCTAAGGATTGCTTTAGCTATTCTGGGTTTCTTATTCTTCCAGATGAATTTCATGACTGCTTGCTCTATTTCTGTAAGGTACGTCATTGGGATTTTAATTGGAATTGCATTGAATCTGTATAGCACTTTTGGTAATATGGCCATTTTGACAATATTAATTCTGCCTATCCAAGAACTTGGGAGATCTTTCCTTCTTCTAATTTCTTTCTTCAATGTTTTGTAGTTTTCATCATCGAGATCTTTTACCTCTTTGGTTAGATGGATGCCCAAGTATTTTTTTTTTTTTTTTTTTTTTTTTTTTGAGGCTATTGCAAATGGAGTTGTGTTCCTCATTTCCCTTTCAGCTGTTTTGTTTTTTGCTTATAAAAATGCTTTAGTGCAGTGAAATCTTAATGATCTTTGTCAAGGTAGTGTTAGAGAAGTGGTGAAAATAAAAGCCACACGTCAGTGAGCTAAGGAGAGAATTAGGGGTGAGAAGAAGAGAACATGAGTTGTATTGAGAACAGTAGAAATAAAGCAGAGTTTGACAACTTCAATAATATGGTTTATATGACTGAATGACTGGAGCCTACATGTTATTTTCTCAAAAGCCTACCTCTTCTCTTTCCTGAGACTGAAATGTCAGTTGTCCATCTCTGACACTCTCCCCAATCCTAGTCACAATCAGTACCCATTAAGAGTCAGAATCACCAGCAGTATAGAACAATCACCTGTAGATAGAGGCCAAACTTATCCTTGACTAGAGATGTCTAGGCAAAGCCCGCCAGCTGAGAGTCAAGTTTCAATTTTAGGAGTGAGATCAGGGTAGGTGGTGCATATGGAGATTTCATCAAAAGAGTAGTGATAGTTTAAATAATAAGAGAAAATGGGTAACTGAGAGATGACCCGGAAGAGGGAAAATACATGGATCAGAGAAGGTGGAGAAACAACCAGAGAAGCAGAAGAACAAGTAGGTCAAGTCAAGTAAAGGAGAAATGGATGAAGAAATCCCTTTGTTTGAAAGTCTGTTTGATGTCTCTCTTTCTCTCTCTATGTGTGTTTATGCATACATATGTATACATACAAATATATATATATAACTTCTACACACATATATATGTATGTATGTATATATGTGTATATGTATATAGCAGTCTTATTGAGACGTAATTCATTTGCCATATAATTTACTTATATAAAGTGCAAAATTCAATTGTTTTCAGTATATTTCAGAGTTGCACAACTATCACCTGTTTGTGTACTGAGGTGATTGCTCTCAACCTGGGGTAAAACCATTACAGGAGAATAATTGGGGATAGGGTGGTTATCCAGGAATTGCAAAAATAATGAGTGATGAGGGATGAATACATGTGGTCGTTGAGAATCATTTCTTGACAGGTGCCATGGCGCATGCCTGTTATCCTGGCTAATTGGGAGGCTGAGTCAGGAGGATTGTCGATTCAAGGCCTCAGCAATTTAGTGAAACAGGGTCTCAAAATAAAAAGTACATAAGGGTTGGGGATGTGGCTCATTGGTTAATCACTCCAGGTTCAATCCCTGGTTCCAAACAAAACAAAACAAAAAAGAATCAGTTCTGAGATTCCAAAAAGAGTAACACAGAGATGGTAGACAAGAAAAAAAACTGTCAGAAGCAGATTTGCTTTTAGCTTTATTCGTTTTTGGATAACAATAGGCTACAACTGTACTAGATATCTCAGCACATTGAACATAAATAAACAAACAAATGGGTTTCCAAACTGAGTTCCCTTTAAACTCTCTGAAGCCTGATGTTTAATCTGTAAAGTGATGCCTAAATTATTGTTGATCAAATGCCTACCACTCTCAAAGGCACAGAATATATTAGATATTGCTTTGTATGCTAGATCATATCATGTAAGGCTCAAAAATTCTCATTTACCTTTGAAGCAAACTCTCTAAGGTTAATTGCCAAGGTCACAAAATTAGGTAGCACTTGCTCATTCTGATTCTCCCCCACTGCCCTTCATCTTCCAGGTGGAATTCCTCTCTCATGCAGTTGCTTTCAGGTTAGTCACTTCTGACCTTGAAAGATGCAGCTTCTAGAATCCAATCTCACTCCTCTCACACTTCCTACCTCTGGAGCATTCTCTCTTCCTTTGTGTCTAACTTTCTAAATGTTTGCTATTTCAACTCACTGTTGTTCACATTCTGTCTCCTTTGGTCTCTCCTACATCTCACTCTGTTTCTGTCTGTTTCTCTCCTGAGTACTCAAGTTCTTCTCTAATATAGAAACATTATGACCTTGTGTTTGGCCCCACATCTCTCCAATTGTGCTAGAATTTTTGTAGCAGTATATCTGAGAGATGCCTGCCTGCACGATTTCTTCTAAACATTTTTGAGCAAACCAAACGCAGGTTGGGGGTGGGGCAGGAGAGAAACTTGAATTAAACAAAAGTCTCAGCAAACAGTTTTTCAGAATTAATTTGAATTATTTAGAATGACTTCCTGAGGAAGAGGTATTTTGTCAACATGTTTAAAAATACGTACTCAAGGATGTTGTAGTATATTGGGATTAATATATTCTCTATATCGTGCAGTTTTGCTGCATTTAGTTGAACTTTTTCATAGATAATGTTCCCATCCCTTCTTTCTTTCATTTGAGAAGCAGGGGGAAATATTTTTTAAAAATATTCTTTGTTATAGTTCATCATACACCAGACACATCTTGGTGTTTGAATAGGATTGTGACATTGCATATTACAAAAACCAATCATTTTATAAATTATCTTCATTTACATTTTACAGTTTTGTGAATTTGATTAATAGTATGGAGAGTTTATTCCTTTAAAAGCAACAGTTCCTTGGGTCTGTACACAAAGAAGTGAAATTTTTGTAAATATCTTTTTTTTTTATATAAAAACAAAATGTATTTTACCGCCTCTGAGCTGTGAAATATGGGGCTCTCATTAGCCGCGCTGAGAGTTCCCTGTTACCACTCCAGCTGTTGACTATTTAGTACAGGAGCTGGTGCTGGTGGTATGCAGAGAAAAATGCTCATTTAGCTAGAGCTTTCCAGGTGAAGCTTTCTTTGAGGTTGATTTGAACATTTGCCTATAATGAGAAAAGCTATGCATTATTCAAATCATGAAAAAAAAAGCTACAAGAATCTCCCTAAATTGTTCAGTGTTTTGTCAAATAAAATAAGTGCTAGTATTTAGAGGAAAATTCCATTACACTAATTAACTTAAAAAAGCCATTAGCTAACATGTTTTTTAATTTTAAATGATAGATACAAGGAAATCCTATATCTCACTGTTTACAGATATATTTTTGTACATTTGTGAATATTTCACTCATGACCAAACTAAGCTGTTGTTTCCAATTATAGTTATTATGTAATCTAGTTTTAAGAATCTCAAATACATCTTAAATTATCATAAAAACAGTTGTCTATATTCAACTGACCTTTGGGGACAAATTTTTTGAATGGTATTATTTTCATAATGTGCAGTGGTCTATTATAGTGACAAACGCCCCAGCTCAACCAAAAGGTGAATCTGAATCAGAACTCTAGATGGAGCACTTAAAGGGTAAGTCACCTTAGTAAAGGACCTGACCTCTTTGAGTCTTCTTCCTCAATGATTATCCAGGCACAAAGATCCCAGTGAATAGATTTGATTGAGCCATAGAAATCACCTGGGTCATTAAATAATAACTTTACTAAGAAGTGGCACATCCAAGTAAACTATATGAAAAGATAAAAGTGACTCCTTTTTTTTTTTCCTTGTTTGTATTTTCTAGTTTTTCTAGGATTAAGTATATGTTACTTTTTAGTCAATGAGAAAAAAGATTTAGAAAAGTACTTTTACAAAGAGACAATAGGCACTAAGGAATTCTTTTGACAGCCGAGTGAAAATACTTCAAGATTGTATACAGGGAAAGGATGATGAAGCTTGGGTCTATCCACTGCCATCCTCCTCACCTCCAAACTGACGCCTCTGGAAACAGATTCTGCCATCATCTGGCACATTCCTAGGTTTTCTGCCTCATAGCCAAGAAGTGAAAGAACCATGTTGTGAGATTTTCAATTTGATTGTCTCACATGAGGGTACCAGTGTTTTCAGACTGGAAACAGCATGTTACTACACTTTGGCAATAATGCATTAAATACAGATGGGTTTGTTTTTAGCCAAATATGTATCATACAGCCAACAGCTGTTTAGATATTGCCAACGGTCTGTTTAGTATACAGAGAGTCTGTGTCTGTTTTGCTCAAGAAAAGATAGTAGATCTACGTAATATCTCCACACAGGTGTCCAGCCTGTTATAAAACTGGAGGCAGAAGACAGCAGCACACTGACAAAGGCCTGATGTGATTTTTTACAGGAATTTTAAATTTTAAAATTTCAATGTCTAATTTAATGTGAATTCAAGTATGATATTCCGAAATATATCCAAGTTATCATTCAAGTTCTTTCAATGGATAAATAATTTCTTATAACCTCAACAATAATGTAATTGATAATGATAGTTGGTAGTTTTTCCTGTTTTCTTTAAAATCATGAAGCACTGAAGAGTGTGCAGAATCTTAGAAGCCAGAACCTTCCTTTCTACCTCCCCACAAGTTGTGAGCATTCATGAACATCAAGGGTAGTGTTTCTCATTGTCTAGTATTTTTTTTTAAATTACTCTTCAAGACATCTAGATACATAATGAGAAGCCAGATAATCTGAAAAGCAAAATAAAATCAGGTTTAGTTTATCAAACTCGTGACTTTTTAAATAAAGAACTGCCACAATAAAAGTCAATAAAACAGAATTTAATGCAATTTTATGTGTGGAAGGCTCCCAACGTACTCCCTTTTGTAAACATTGTTCCCAGCTCTTCAAGTGGGGGAAAAAATCATATATTTATACTGTATTTTAGGGATACTGCCACCACGTGGTGGTAAGTAAACATGGTCACAGTAGAGGATCAGTCACATATTCTTTTACCCCTATAACCATGTATTTCTACATCTTTACAAATGTATCTCTTTCATGGTAATGGATAACCTAAAAAATTTTAAATAATCATCAAAAGTGAAAGATTTGAAATCAGTTGAAACTCAGAAGGGAGAATTAACTTTTGCAGTGCATGCAGTAATGATCCACATTTTGTGGGTCTTAATGTTCAGGAAATTGGGGTGGGAGAGTCTTAAGAATATAATTAAGCCTACTCAATTCTTTATAAATAGAAATGTCATCATAGTGCCCACACAAAAAAATGGTGTCCTAATTAGAATAAGATACATCCTGTACTTATACATTTTGATCAAAATGGATTCTACTGTCATGTATAACTATGGAAAACAGACAAAATAAAATAAAAAAAGAAATAAGTATTTTTGAATTAGAAATCAGATAACCACCAAGAATTCCATGCTTACAGATCTTTTTGTTATTTCTGGACTCTCTTTAGCATTCCCCCCAAAATGGTCATTTTTAGAAATACTTCCTCTTCTCAACTTGGGCTCCCTTCCCCTTCTTACTTATTTGATAATGTGAAAATAAAAGTAAAATTGAAAATAATGAAAGGAACTTTGAAAGATCCTTTCGAAATGGAGTGGGAAGGACAGTAGGAAATGGGGCATATTCAGGACCCAGGGGACTGTCTGGAATGTGAACTTTCGTTACCTTCGCCTTCCACCTTGCATTTGGAATGACTGGACAATTGTATTGAACTCAGAGGCTCAAGATGCATATCCAGAGACTACTGGAATTTGTTTTAGGGACCCATTCTGTTCTTACATTCTTTTCTTTATCTCCTGTCCCCACATGGCCCCTATTCCTTCCCAACGTTGAATAATTCATGCATACATAAGTCCTACTTTCCCTGCCTTCCTTGCTACACTGATTCAGAGCTGTCTGAACCTATGCTTTCCAAATTATAATCCCTAAGACCCTAAGTAATATTCTTTGACTTGTACAGTTTCTGAGTTTGAATCGATCCAGGACACTACTCTATGACTTCTACCACTCACAGTGTGTATGCCAGGAAAGAGCTTGGAAACTGACGTTTTATTAGCTTTATGATAAATCCATCAAAATATAAGTTTTTGGCATTTCCTAACACTTATTTGCAGCTGTGAGGCTGTCTTACAGAATGAGGATAGGCAATTGTCTACAATCCTCAATTCCAAAATACTTTCATTATGTTCTGTCTAACCCACAGCAATGCTATAAATATTTATAGTAACCTTATATTTTCTCCTGGTTCAACATCCCTGATCATTACTCCTTTATTCCAGAGCTGTCGACATTTCAGTACCTCTGACAGGGCAACCCCCTTACAGTCTTCTCTTTTGCTCTCCAGCCAGAAAGAATTGCTTCTCTTTGCAAAGTGGTAGCTTATCAACTAAACTGCCTGATTTCCACCTGCAGGACTAAGGAAACTTTTTGAAAAGACTCCAGTTGGTGGGAGGAGGGGACATAGAAGAGGAAGGAACAAGAGGGAAAGGGCCAGCTCAGAACCTTCTGGAGAAACATAAATTCACACCTGTTTGATTAGTGGTATTTTTCTTCTGGTATTGAAAAATCTTAAATGAGACAAAATATTTCATTGATTAAACAAAAATTCTTATGAAATCTTAGAAAATATTCTAAACTCTGATCTAGGTTATGGTTTTACACATACTAGAGTAGATGCTTGAAATTTTCCAGTGAAAAGAAAGCTAGAAGTAAACTAGTTATTAAAAAAGTTCTTTTGAAATGTACTACTTTTATTAGAACTTTCCTCCCTCCCCTCTTCCTTTCTTTGTCTTCTTCCTGTCCCAGACCACCCCTGCATTAAGTATTACCTTAGGATCATGCAAGATATGTGTAGGATTCTAAGATATGTATAAACCCAAAAGGAGGATTTGGATGAGTTTATTATAAACAGAAAGAAGATGCTGAAAAAACAAGCCAGAGAAGGCGATACTCTTCTTGACTTCCATCAACAGAGATTCCTATAAGGCACCCAGAGGACAAAAGCAGTCAGACAAAAGCCCAGTCAATTGTTTTCTACTTACAACTGATATTGAATACTTGAATTTGGTAAAAAGTAGGAATTAATGAAGAAAGCTAATAAATTTCCAAATCGTTTTTTCACGTAGAGGCAAGGTTAGCAAAGGCAATTTGCATGTAAATCAACATTTACCTGACACGTGCACTTTTCACAGTCTGAATAAACTGTGACATGAAAAAGATGAAAGACATAGGACACGTATAAAAATCTTTAAAAGGTAATTGGCAGACGCTTGCAATAAATATTTATTAAGCAAAGAAATGTCCTTTTCTGTTTTCCTGCCACTGTGAGTCCTGCTTCATCTCTGTCGCCTTCCCGCTTTCTCATTAGCTATGATTTCTCTTTTATGATAAGGTTCAGACCACATCCTGATGTTGGAGGAGGGAGTTTGAAGGAGGCTTGGGAAGGAGGATTTTGTTTTTCTTACAAGCTGCTTTTTTGAAGCTTGTTGAAAAAGTCTGAGACAAAGCCGATGCCTGAAAAGTTTGAAAGGAGAGAGGAGCATAATTTAGAGGATGAGCTCACGTCAGATTGACTTTGCTGCTCCTCACTCCTGCCTTTTAAATTATGTCTATGTTGTCTGTTTTGCTGTTGCTCCCTGAACTATAACAGTCTGTCTTTGAACACTGGGCAAAGACCATGACATCATGAGGGAAATTAGACATTTTTCCAGTGGCTTAAGGTTCAATGATGTCTCCAAAACACTTGAGGTAAAAGAGAAAGAAAAGCTTGTGATCTTCCCTTTGCCCTTTGGCTTGTTGTGAAGGCTTCTGTTTGATTGACCTCATGGTTCTTGTCTGCCATAACCCTTCAGTGACCCACTGTAAAGCAAGCTCCACCCAATCTTATATGCTCTTGCAAAGTAGTTTTGAAAATCACTATTTTATTTCTAGCCATTACCTTATTATATTCTTCTGTACTCTCCTGTTCCTTCAAGTCTTTTATCATGGCCTCCCTTTTCATGGCTAGCTTATGTCATTATTTGTAAATGCTCTTACTTTTAATATGACTTTTAATAATTTATTTTAGATAGATTTATTCTAAAATCTCTCCTTACCTCACTCACAAAGTCTCTTCCAACCATTAAAATGGGAAAGAAGTTCCCACGGACCAACACCTTATCTTCCCACATTCAAATACCTCATTCCTTTCTACTCTCAATGTACATAAAATGCAATTTTGGTTAAATGCAGTTTCTACATGTAATGAGAAACACCCTTTGCCCTCAGTATTTAAGAACATATCTATGTTACAAGAAACAAATTTTTTAAAGATGTATTATTGTGTAATTTCATTTATTTCATACTTCCTATCAGTTTTAAAGAAGCTGTGGAGCACATTTTAAGTGAATTGAAATATATAGTAAATGAGACTATTTAGGCATCTCTATAGATCTTAGAAGTGCGCTGAAATAGAGAAACAAGTCTAAATTTCTGGTTTACCTATGAAGTAGAAGAATGGCTTTAAACTGACCAAGGTACACCTTCCACCTGGCCATTTATTTTGAAATGTCAATTATGTAAATAATCTTGACTGTGCTCATGTGATCCAAACTAGCTTCCTTAGCATTTCAAAACAATGACTTCAATGCTGTTTGAAATTGGTCAGCTGCCATTTTTAATTAAATTCTATTGTTCATATCAGAGTGGCCCCTATGAAGGCTATATACATCTCAAGGGGGCTGTGTTGATGCTTTCCTTTGGAAAAGTACCATCTAGTGATTCTCATTGCACTTTAATGAGGTATTTACAAGGGACCCTGTCCCCTTTCCAAGGCTTAAAGTACACATTTAAAAGAGAGAGAGTTCATTTCAATTGCTATTGGAATGTTTACCTTTAATATTTCTATAAGGATTAAAACAAACAGTTCTGATTAAATGTTAACTTATTTTAGGCATTTACTGTGGGCATATCACACATCCCCATTACAGTTTGTATGTGAACAGTACTTAATGTGGAAATTACTTTTAAAAAAATTGACAAGGAGATGGAATAACTCATTTGAACATTTCTGCAGGTCTCACCTTTTGGAAAGCTTATTACGGAATCAGGGAATGTGAAATTATATGTTCAAAACCCTAAGCTGCCAAAAATACAGAGTCGCACTTTAGAATACTAAAAGATTTCACTTACTTTATAAAATATTGCATAATTTATAAAATGTAAATTAAAGTCCTATTGAAAGTGGCATTGTAAAAGGATGCTATCAAGTAATTCTTAATAGATTTTCTACCGTTCCACTGTAGCACTGGACACTTGAACAATAATGAGTGTCACCAGAAGATGAAGCTTTCCATTTTCAGCAAACTTTAATTTGTGTCTTTTGTATTTCTTTTCAAGCCAAGGCTTGTATGGACTTTGGTTTTTATTTAGTTTAGTTGTAGTTTCCTTAAATCAGGTTATGTGAAAGAGGGCAAGTTAACAAGCCTTATTCCAAAACCCAGTCATATTTGCAAAGTCTTTTGATTATGCATCCCATTAGAGTTTCTTGACATCCTTATGTTCCCTTGCCACTGCTGATTTAGGCAACTATCATCTACCTCCTGTGTTACTGTAATTGCATCCTGACTGGATTCTCAGAACCTAGTGTTTTCTCTCTCCATCTATTTTCCGCAGTTTAGACTGAGTAATCTGAAAGCTAAGATCACCTTGCTCTTCTTTTCTTAAAACCCTCAGACGTAGCTCCTTTTCACCTTGGTTCCCAACTCTTAATATTACTGTAATAGATCATAGAAAGCATCCATTCATCTACTCTGTTATACACATTCCTTAACCATGCAAAAACTACTGTTCCCATGGAGATGTAGGGCCTATTTCACTACCTGTTGAATCTGAGCAGAACTTATCAGAAGCTTTGACCAAGAAAAAGGAATGTTGTGGGGGTTTTAAACCTAGGCACCGGGAGGTCTTGCACTTTTTATCTCCATAGTCTTGGTATTCTTCCCTCCAACCTCCATGTGAGGAAGCCTAGTTGACCAATTGAAGGATGAAGGCTACGCAGAGCAAAGCCAGGTTTTCTCATCTGAACCACCATGGATCAAACCACCAATGGCCAGAGCCAACTGCTGCATAGTTTATGCAGTATAATCTTACCGTAATTTTAAAGATGAGGAAATCAAGGGAGGTTACAAAGAAACAACCCTACATCAAATACCCAGCACTGGAACCAGGATTCTAAATCTTCTGTGTTTTAATCATGCTTTTCTGTATGTACATAGGATGTGCATTTCATCTTTTAATTATTATCCAATTTATTTAATCATTCCTTACTAAAATGTTTGATGATCATCAATCAGTATGGGTGATACGATAGGCTGAATGTGTGTGTCCCTCCAAATTTGTGTGTTGAAATTTAATCATTGGTGCAATAAGAAATAGGACTTTGGGTGTTGATTAGGTTATGGGAGCAGGGCTTTGATGAGCAGGAGTAATGTCCTTTTAAGAGAAGCCTGAGGCATTACAAATGCAAATAACAATAAATGTCAGTGATGGGAAAAGGAACACTTTGGCACTATTGGCATTGTAAATAAGAAAAACCACTGCTATGGAAATCAGTATGGAGATGCCTCAAAAGACTAGGAAGTGATCCACCATATGACCCAGCTATCCCACTCCTCAGTATTTGTCCTAAGGAATTGAAGACAGCATATGAAAGCCATACATGCATACTCATGTTTATAGTAGCAGAATTCACAAAAGCTGAACTATGGTATCGGCATGGGTATCAGTTAATATCAGTGGATAAAGAAATTGCATATACAATGCAATTTCCTGCATATACAATGGACTTTTATTCAGCTATAAAGAAAAGTGAAATTATGACATTTTCTGGTTAATAGGAGGAATTGAAGATCATTATATTCAGTGAAACGAAGCAAACTGAGAAAGTCAAAGACCATCTGTCTTTCCTCATATTTGGGAGCAAGAAAGAAAAAGGGAAAGAAAAAAAAAAAAAAAAAAAAAAAAAACCAAGTGTGTGCTAGTGTGTTGTGATGAGGGGAGTGTCTCATGAATATAGAAGGGAGGCCAGTAGAGTAGAGGAAGAGGACCAGGGGAAAGAGGAGGGGAGGAATGAAGCAATGAAATTAACCAAGTTATACTGCTTTATTTTGTTCATGTATGAATATTTAACAATAAATCCCACTGTTATGGATAATTATAATGCAGCAATAAAAAAGGAAAAGATAAAAATATTTCAATAAATAAACTAAATGATCAAAGTTAAGTGCAAATTAAACATACCTATAATCCCACCAACTCTAGAGTATAGGCAGGAAGACTGCAAATTTGAGGCCAGTCTTAGCAATTTTGCAAGGCCCCAAGCAACTTAGGGAGATCCTGTCTCAAAAAAAATAAAAAAAAAAAAAAAAAAAAAAAGAAGTCAAGGATATAACTCAGTGCTTAAGAGCTCATGGGTTCAATCCCTGGTTCCAAAAACAGGGGAAAAAAAAATTACCTGGCTGGTGATATGGCTCAGTGGCAGAGCAAGACTTTGGGTTCACTCCACATTGCTGTTACCAATAATTCAGTCCTTGTCCTGGATGCTAATTCAATCAATAATGAGGACACAGTTTTGAGAAAATGGAACAGGGAACTCCTGTCCCAGATGCTGTGATTCTGCCATTAATGGTAACGGAATTTTTAAAGAGGTGATTCAAAGACTATATTCCATGTGTTCTCTGTCTGGACTTGTAATTCACTTGTTAATTCACATTTCTGAGATCTTCTGGTTCTATCTCTAAGTCTGAATTACTTTGTTCCTGTGGTGGGTATGTGCTCAAGAACATATAACTCTGCCTAGGATAGGGAAGAAAGAAAATCCTGTTTCCCCCTGATAAGGGAGAGGGAGAGATTAGGGAGGAAGGGAGAGAAAGAAAGAGAAAGAAATATGTCTGTTTTAAAAATAAGTCAAAATGATAGAGCAGCAAGGGCTATCTATATTCAAGGCATAAAGTGGACTACTATTACAGTACTGCAAAAGAACAAAACAAGCCTGTGTGGTGGCCCATGCCTCTAATTCCAGGCAAGTTCAAGGCCATCTTCAGCAATTTAGCAAGGCCTGAAGCAATTTAATAAGACCCTGTCTCAAAATTTAAAAATCTAAAAATTTAAAAATGAGGCTAGGGATGAGTGGTTAAGTGTCCCTGGGTTTAATCCCTGGTACAAAAAAAAGGGAAGGGAAGGGAAGGGAAGGGAAGGGAAGGGAAGGGAAGGGAAGGGAAGGGAAGGGAAGGGAAGGGAAGGGAAGGGAAGGGAAGGGAAGGGAGGAAGGAAGGAAGGAAGGAAGGAAGGAAGGAAGGAAGGAAGGAAGGAAGGAAGGAAGGAAGGAAGAATACAAATTTACAAATTACCCAGTCTAGACCTGCGTGGTGGTATATACCTGTAATCCCAGCTACTCTGGAGGCTGAGACAGGAGAATCAAAAGTTGCAGGTGACCTCAGCAACTAAGGGAGACCCTGGAGACTTGTCAAAATAAAAAGTAGAAAGGGTTTGGGATATAGCTCAGTGGTAGAGCGCCACTGGATTCAATCCCCAGTACCACCAAAAAGAAACATTACCCAGTGTAAGGTATTTTCTTATAACAATCTGAATGGACGAAGGGAATCTGGCACTACAAATGTGCCAGATACATAGTAAACATATACAGTGCATAAATGTTGGCAATTATTATTTACATGTGCTAACAAATAATATAGAGGCAAACTGTAGGGATAGTTGGATGATTGTAAGTAAGCATAACAATGGTATTGGGCTTTCAGTAATTAAAAAGTGTAAGGAGAAAGAGAATGGTTAGTTTGGATCCACAGTGGATTTGGCATATGCATTCAGAAGCCTGAAAGCGAGGCCTGGTAAACAGGTTAAACAGAGTGTATCTAATCAAGATTAGAATGGAGTGACCAAACTGAGCTCACCTTCTATAGAGTTGTCACCTAGGAAAAAACCACATTGTACTATGGAGAAAATTATCTCACTTCCTAGGTCTTTGTCTTTCCCTTAATTGGATAAATTTCCAGATTAAATGATTAAAATCTCTAGTATCAAAATAAAATTCAATGCAGAAATCAAATTCATTAAACAAGAACTGATGAAAAAAAGAAAAAAAAAAAGAAAGGGAGAAAGAAAGTGGCAGAAAAGTTAGATTTGCTGAGAAAACAGAGATCTCCTTAAATCTGTAAATAGAATTTCTTTGGGGATTTTCATCTATACCAACACCAAGATGAAGCAGACACCCTCTCTTTGCCACTGGAGATAAACCCTCTGAATATTTAACTATGAATTCTCTGTGCCGGAATGTTTGTGTGATGTGTGCCTGAGTATGTGAGTATATGATTAATTCATCCACTGAATATTAGATTTCCCTGAGCACTAGTACTTTGCAATAAGCTTAAATTCTTTAAATTTAAGGAAAATATCTCCCTGTCCTATGATCTGTAATAATTTACAGACTACAGGTCATGGCTATATTTAGTTATCTGTTGCTAATGTATAATCTGTAACATTTCTCATCCATTGTAGGACTTCAATGATTATAAAAAGGAACATTGGAACCATTCCATTTCCTTGATCTGGTGAACTTCATGTCCTCCTACACATCCTTTGCATTTCTCCCAGGACTATCACAATGACATGCATATAAAACACAAAGTATTTTGTGGTCTTAGTGAATTACTATATCAATATATTCCAAGAAGATAATGTTTGTTTTAGCAGAAATATTGTACTATTATTTCCTTCTGTCATTTAATCAACACAAGTAGCCATTGTTTTCCTAAGAAAATATACTAGATTAAGTTTTTCCCATCCCATAAATCTTAAACTTTAATGATGGATTTTGCATTAATTCATTTGACTGGTCTAAACCCATTTGCCAGCATGTCAAAATCTTTTGCATCTTTTAAGATGGTTTTACACTCTTGTTTGTATCATCTGTGAGTGTCACTTATTTTTGTACACTGTTCTATTAGTCAAAATTACCATAGTACATACAACATATGAATCCAGTATGTACATTCATGGAGCCCTTGGTCTAGGTTTACACAAGGCAGGCAGTGAAAAGAATGCATGATTCATTTTTTTTAGGGAAAAAAAATGGTGCCAACCAGGTGTAGTGGTACACACCAGCAATCCCAGTGGCTGGCTAGGCTAAGGCAGGATGACCAAAATTCTGAGGCCAACCTGAGTAGTGTAGTAGGATCTATTTCAAAATTGAAAGGATTGGGAATGTACAATATTTCACTGTATAATCATCACAGATTTTATGCCTTTTTGTTTTTTTGCAAAATGTAGGGTGTGACCATTGTGTGAAGCATTAAAAAAAAAATAACTTTTGCCCGTATTACTTAAAAATCATTAATTACTGTACTACTTTGGCAAGATATTAGGATGCACAAAATACTTGTGTATAAATGTTAATATGTGGTGAAATCCAGCAGCTCAGAGGGCAATGGCCCCTGGATTCAATTTTTTTAATAAAATTTTTTAATAAAAATAATAATGCCAAGACATGCTCCACTAATTGATTTTCTACTTGAAGACCAGCACATCATCTCCCTATCTTATCAATTTTTTATACAGACTAAAGTTTGCAAATAAATAGCTTTACTTTCAACTTAAATTGTCCTTAGCAAACAGGCTTTCTAGAAAACATATTTGTCATGCAAACAAACAAGAGTCTGGTGTGAAAATAAAGAGATAATAGAATTTAATTGTACATAACTGAATGACATTATTAGCATATCAAATTTGTATGGCACTTGTAAACACAAATCATGTATTGAATTGAAATGTTTAGAAGGTTCATGTGTATTTTATTCAGATTTGTGAATTTCTAAGTCATCCGTTATAAATAGTGGGACATCTGTATATCTACAGCTAGAGTTAAATCTTTTGTTTTTGTTTTTCTATGCTCTCAAAAGTTGTTAAGCCTTTACCTTGTTTAGTGCCAATTTATTTTTTTTTTTCAAAACTTTTATTTTGTCCAACCTGGATGACACCAGTAAAAAGAACAGCTTTAATTTGCTTAGACTTACCCAGCAGACACTTTACCTAGCTGTTTTTTTCATTTAATTTTCCCAAAGTTGATGAGATAGAAACTGAAAATAAGAGAAGTAAGCAAGTTTTCTCAGAGTAATTGTCTCACAAACAACAAAGCTGGTGTTAAATGTGGGCTTGGCTCAATTTGCATAGTGGATCCTTTCTAGAAATGTCCTATGTCCATGGACATGCATTCATTTTCTCAGACATTTTTCCCCACAGTTTTGGAAAATAATACCCAATAGGCAGAATTCATTCTGAT
The DNA here is from genome assembly GCF_902686455.1 of Sciurus vulgaris. Classification (NCBI taxonomy): domain Eukaryota; kingdom Metazoa; phylum Chordata; class Mammalia; order Rodentia; family Sciuridae; genus Sciurus; species Sciurus vulgaris. The sequence goes on along the minus strand of NC_136470.1, from coordinate 67,458,143 downwards.
TATCCCTTGACTTATACTCACTGAACAAAGTTTTCATTTTCAAGTACTATATTCCAATACTATATTTCAACCTGTATATTCACTTACTATGTTTTAATTCACATTGTGTGTCTTCTTCTGACAAATGTTACTCCATTATGTCTGTACCTTTTTCATCTATATAGGGTACAAAATGCATTTACTAATTTGCATTTGTAGTGCCTCTATTCATGTGTTCTGCCATAATTATTGCTTGTTCTACCAGCCTCAAGCTTTGGATCATTTAAATCCACAGTAGACAAAATGGTTATGGAAACATCTTGAGATAGGAATTTGGGAATAAAGGGAGAGATATTGAGTCTCAAAGGAAATGCCATAAATCATTGAAAGGTTACCCATGAGTAATTGTGACTCCTGAGTGATATGTCCTTTGTCCGGGCCCTTGACTCATGTCCTTGTAACATGAGGGTCATGTGTAAGCTCAGGAAAAACTGATATAAAATTGTATAGGTCTACCCTGACTCCACTAGGTCCAGACCCTAGCAACCTTTCATCTATAAACACCCCACAACAATAAGTTGCTGCTTCTTCTTTTGGAAATTGCATACATTCTCCCTTCAATATGTATCTACTTTCTTAAATAAACCACTGTCTATGCCTTTGACTGGTAGGTGCTTTTTGAAGTTCTTTTCATCATGTATGCCAAAAACCCAGCTGGTCCTGAGTAAAGTTCCCCCTTCTCTGTGGGAGCTCTTGCAATCCTTTGGAGACATGTCCTCCCTGGTGACAATCTGACTTTTCTCTTTAAATCCTTTCATAAGTCTGCATTAATCCCAGCAGTTTAGGCTATGATTTTAACCACTTGGCAAGAAATGTGGAGAGAGCCCTAAGGAACATTTACTTTTACTCCTTATCTACCATACCCATCCTGCAGGGTAAGCTGCAGACAAGGCACAGTTACTGACTTCTGCCTCAAACCACTCCTACTCATCCCACTTTTCTTGTCTGACTAACATCAAATGTAAGTGTCTCAGAATTTCTTCAGAGGCTCAAAAATGATTTAACAACTCGCATTCTATGATAAATATGGTGGTGCTGCCAAGATCCCCCTTCCAGGAAGTACTTGCAGCCCATGGTGGTGCATGAATTCAGCAGACAACCTCCAGTTGTAAACTGGGTCAGGGTCAGCCTTCTGCAGGGAGCCATCTTGGTGCTGGGCACCTCCTTCCTAGGAAAGCTTGCCTCAGACTGATGCTGGGGTTTCAATTATGACCCATATAGGATAATCCCATTGGCAATCCTTTAGTCTACAGCTCAGTGTATTTTGACTAAGACTTTGTTGGGCCCAGAATGGGAGTTTGCCTTCTTCTCCTGCCCAATCCTGTTTGTTCCAGTTTCTTTTCACAGACTTTGACCCCCAAACAGTGTCTTATTTCTGCTTCTTCAATGCATACCTCAGACTTTTTCTGATAACCTCAGATGATGTCTCTCTCCTTTCACAGGACAACTGTAGCAGATTCTAGCATCATGTTTGTTGTGTAAGCTACCACAAAAATGTCAAAAGAGGCAGGACTGTAGAAGTTAGGGCATGAACAGAGTACTTTATTTTGTTTTACTATGGAAGAAAATATTTCCCAGAATTCCCCAGCAAAATCAGCTCTTTATTTTACAGATCATACGACTAACTCTATAATGTGAAAGAAGAATTTATTTAACTCTCTTTCCTGAGATTGCATACTCACTTGGTAAGACAGAAGGGTCACGTATCTGAGAAGTTGTTTAGGACAAGTATTCAAGGTTTTATACTTATGTTCTACCAAAAAGAATCGTGAAAAAAATATTTTCTTGAACATTAATTTCATATCAGAACCTGCTATGTTATGAAATTTAAAAAGTTGTTAGAGTTAGAGTTTCAACATTTGTAAATATTTTAATATAAAAATATTGCATTCATCTTTAAATGAATCCAGTAAAATCTGAATGCAAGGGAGATGCTTGTTTTTACCAAAAAAAAAAAAAAAAAAAATTCTCTTTATTGTGAAACTTTTCAAATATGCATAATAGTATAATACATCTTCATATACTTCTTACCTACTTAAAAAATCAACATCTTCACATTATTGCTGTTTATTATGCTTTTGGTACTTTTTTCCCTATTTCTTGGAGCATTTCAAAACAAATCCCCAAATAGAAGTCATCAAAGCAAATCCAAGACATCATAACATGTGATTAGCAAATACTTAAACATGTATATCAGAGAGCAAAACCCACAATTGTCATTATGTTACAATCAGTACAATTTATAATAATCCTTTAATAATGTCTATTACTTAATATGTGTTGGATTTTTCCTCCTTAACCACTTTTCAAGTTTCTGTTGGACTATTTGAATTAGAATTCGGAAAAGATGCGCAAATAACATGTGGTTAATTTCTTTTGAGATTTTTCTTATGTTTAATATTTACATTTTTGGGGGTAATTTCCAGGCAATTTATTTGTTGAGGAAACTCTATCTTTTGTCTTAAAATAGTTCTTGCATTATAGATATAATTGTGTTTTCAGAAGTGTCTTTTTCATGATGCTGTTTCACATATTTACCTTTTCCTCATTTTCAGTAAATTGAAACCTAGAACTAGTGGACTGATGGACTTAAGGAATATTTTGTGTTGCTTTGTTTGCAAGACTACTTCACAAGTGATGCTTTGTGTTTGCTATTACATCACATCTAGAGGCATATTAATGGCACACATAATGTCCTAGTATTATTGATGTTGAGATTCATCAGTGGGTTCAGGTGATGTCAGCTTGATCCATCTATTTAAAAATAATCATCAGTCAATCAAATAGCTTTAGCAGCTGTCTATGAACATATCCAATATTCCATTAAGATTACAAAATAGTGACTTTCTAATTCTATCTTTCACCTTGGATTTGTTATTTGTGGTTTCCTATAAAGTAGAACTTTTTCTTTTCAACTATTTAGTTACCTTGAAAAATAGGAAAGAGCACAAATACTTCATCTTTCTACTTCATCAGTTTTCAGGAAAATGAATTGTTGCCTTGGAAACCATTCAAAGTTTATGAATGAGGGCTTGTTAGTTTAATCATTGTGAATTTCTGGACTTTCACACATGTCTTTACAATTGTAGTTGTTATTCATTTTGATACTCAGATTTTTTGATTTTGGTCATGGAAGCCTCATTGGTTAACTTTCATCTATTTTTGAAATGAATCTAGTAGATGTTAACAACTTCTTTCCTTCTTGTGTGGGTAGGCTTATCATGTAAATGCCAACTCCTTACCTCCAATTGACCATTTACCCTAAAGACCAGTTTTTTGTTTGTTTTGTTTTGTCTTATTAGTCAAAACACAAATTGTTTTTAGAATCAACAATCTGAATAAGCCATAGAGTTTTGATATTCCCAGTTACTCAAAAGAGGTAATAATACCCAATAAATTCTTCTATGAGCAATTTCACATTGTTCCTTTTTTTCCTGAATTTTATTCCTATTTTACTTCGCTCACATAATTTTTATTCCAATAAAATATGTTGTTTTATCTGAAAATATGCTAATAATTCTGTTTTTACACTGAAAGAAATTTGTAAATATTTCTTTACTTCTTATAATCTATGCCCCTAAGTTTTAAATGTTCATTTATTCTATAAAAAACTTCATAAATATCAGTAAAAATATTTCTTCTAAGTTTCACAATTTTTTAATTTAATTTTTGTACTGAGGATTGGTCCAGAGACGTTTTACCTCTGAGCCAAATCCTCAGCCTTTTTTATTTTTATTTTGAGACAAGGTGTCACAAAGTTGGTGAGGGCTTTGCTAAGTTTCTGAGTCTGTCCTGGAACTTGTGATCCTCTTGCCTCAGCCTGTAAAGTTGCTGTGATTACAGGTGTCTGTCACCATGCCTGACTCTCCTAAAGATCTCAATAATTGTTTAAGAAACATAAAACAACTCTTAGATGTTTGTTTTTCTTGTTTTGTTCTGTGTTTTTATTTAGAGATGTTGATATGTGAGCAGTAAAGACATAATTTTTTCCCTCCCTTTCATGAAAATCATACAAAATGTGGAACTGAGGCACAGAAGGCTGAATCAGAAATAATTCCCACTGGGCCTTTCTCATACCAGAACCATGAAAAGGGAACCTCTCCTAAAAAATTAAGTTTGCCCATCACGCTTCTTATAGATTCAGAGTATCGCGATGCTGAGATAGGCAGAAGAAGTAGTCCTTCTGTGAGCACTACATTAACCTTGATGAGATGTGCACCATTACTTTCTTGACTTTGCTCTTCCAGGGACTCTTCCTCAGAACTCATGCAGTCTTTGCCAGTGGACAAGGGTAGAAGAAAAGAGACTATAAAAGCAATCATGTCTTCACTCCTCTGCCACAGTCAAGTTCCAGGACAGCCTCAGAAACTTAGCAAAGCCCTCACCAACTTTGTGACACCTTGTCTCAAAATAAAAATAAAAAAGGCTGAGGATCTAGCTCAGAGGTAAATGCCTCTGGGTTCAATCCTCAGTACCAAACAGAAAAAAAAAAAAAACAAAAAAAAACAAAAAAAAAACAACTGTGATACTTAGAAGAAACATGTTTACCGATATTTATAAAGTTTCTATAGAAAAATGAACATTTAAAACTTCAGTAACTGTCTAAGACTTGTTTGAAGTTTTCAGGGTGCCTTCAATTGCCATTTAAAACTTTGGAGTGGTTATTGATCAACTCAATTTTCTAATTTTTGTGACAGCTTTGGTAATTATTTAATCATTAACCAATTATCCCCAAAACTTAGGGGTGAAAAACAACCATTTTTTTTTTTTATCTTCACAGATTCTGTGGGTCAGAAATGCAGATAGAATTATTGTGGGATGGCTTGTCCCTGAGTGATGATGCTCAGGTTGGAAAAAGAGAAGATTAGGGGCTGAAGTCAGCAGAAGGGACATTTATTCACATCTAAAAGTTGATGCCAGCTTTTGGTAATGCCTGTGTTCTCTTCCCTGAAGGCCTTTCCATCTGGACTCTCCATGCCATCTCCCTGTGTCAGCTAGCTTGGGCTTCCAACATAATGGTATCTTTCCCAGAGTGACAGAAAGACCTGTGAAGGAAATCTCATGACTGCAGATAGCCATGCATCTACACAGGGCCAAAGGCAGGGGAAATAGACTTTTCTCTGCTAGGGGGAGGAGTTTCATGATTCTGGAAGCACATATGGACATTCATGGAATATACAAGCTGTTCCAATAATTTATATAATGTTTCAATTAGTCCATCTTTGTTTTTAAGTTCATTAAGGAGTAGTTGATTGTGCCATTCTATTTCTTCATTACTGTTTTGTCTTTTGATAAGTTTTCATTCTGTATTTTGTTTAATTGAAAATATGGCCTTTATCTTTTAATCACTTATTTATTTTTTAATCATTCTTATCAGATGATTATCTAATAGCCTTAAAAGAACTAGCTTTAGATTTGAGATTTTAGATTTGAGTCATATTCATTACTGTATTTTCCTTTGGTTTCCTGATATCTGTTTCTTAATAATTACCTCATTTATATCTTGGTTTGTTCCTATATTTCCAATGAACCAGTAGAATTCATGACTCATTTTAATTCATTGTTTTTCTTTTTTTATAAGCGTGTTTAACACTATGCATTTTCCTCTGAGTTCTGCTTTAGTTGTGTCCCCACAAGATTTTATATGCAATGATGTTATTGTCACCCAGTTCTAAGTATCTCATAATTTTCTTGATCCTGGTTTAGCTCAAGGGCAATTTAATAGCAAACTTTTTTAAATTTCAAGATTAAATAGGCAATATATTTGGCTATTTTTATTACTGACTTTCTTATTTTATACACTTTTTATTTATACATGGACATAATACTTTTTTATTCATTTATTTTTTATCTTATTGTAGTTTCTTCTTCTTTTTTTTTTTAATGTGGTGCTGAGGATCAAACCCAAGGCCTCACATGTGCTAGGCATGCTCTCTACCACTGAGCTACAATCCCAACCCTTATTAATGGCTTTCTAATGTTATTACAACATGACTCAAGAACATTATCTCATAGGCTCATTGGAACTAGTTGAACCTTTTCTGGAAAATTGATGCAAACATCTTTCTTAAGTATTCCATATAGCTGAAAAAAATCTGTTTTTATTCTCTGCTCTCCACTTTAATGAGACTTTAGAAATATTCAGAGATAATCCAAGATCTCTGATTCTCCAACAAAGCTGGTCTGCATGGATCTGTTCTGCAAAGGGGGAGTGGAGGCAAAAAAACGAACTGAATATGCTCCCCCAGAGTTTCATTACATCAATAGTCCAAGGAACTCTTCCATAATAACTCTCTGATGCAGGTATTTCACCTATGGGCCTCTTTTTCATTCATTTGGCATCTCCAGGGTTGTGCACTGGGGAGGGAGTCAGAAGTCTTTGTTTATTCTTCCCAGTGTCACTATTCACAGTTGTTTAAGTTAAACTGCCCAGTTTATCTTGGAAGACTCTTGAACTACAAATGACATAAACATCAGGCATACTAAATGCTTACTGTGTGAGGGAAGAAAGTGTGAATATCTGTGTTTGATACAAATTATGAGAAGAGAAGGAAAAGGTGCATTTAATCTTTTGAGAAAAGCCTGAGACTAGGAATGCTGTCATAATAGCTTGCACACAAGTTAATCTGGGACACAGATTAGTCATTGCCATGTGTTTTTCTTTCCAAATACAGAATTGAGGAATGGTGCCTTTTCTTCACAGAAATAGAGAATTGATGAGGGCTTCTGACCTGTGATTACACACTATAGCAGTAATTTAAGAAAAGTGAGCTGGAATTTAGGGGCAAAGATAAGGGTGAGAGAGAGAGCCAGGGAGAACACTTAAAGAGTATTGATGGAAAGATTTGAAATGACAGTAGGAGAAACAGGAAGGACTGAGATGAAATATCTCACAAAAGAAGGTAGGCAAGCAATATGTGTGAGTGTGTGTATGTACGGTGCTGGGGATCAAACCCAGGTATTCAAGCATAGACAAGTACTCTACCACGGATCTACAAGGGACTCGCACACTGAACCTCTAGGACAAGGGAAATCAGAGGAGTCAGAAATGATTCCAAAATACTGTATATAGTAAAAGTTAGATTTGAGGAAATTACAAGTCTACATTCATACATGATTTTGAGGTGTGATTGACAAAACCCATAGGCAGATGCTCAGAAGGGGCCTAGAGAAGCAGGAGTGAGAACTCACTGAAAGCTCCATGTCCTCAACACCTGGGAAATGTTGACCTTGCCTTCTGCTATTCTGCTAGAGGACTGAATGTTTCCAAAAGGCCTTGACCTCTAGTGCACATTTCCACATCTAATGTCTTCTCAGACAAATATTTTCATGGAAGTAAATCCCAGTATCATCAGGTTGACTATGTCAGTCTGGTTTTCCGATCTCCACTGGGTTTCTGGAAAGAGGAGTGCCTTTTTTATGTCTCAAGGGCCAATACAGTCTGGTTTTCTTTATATTTCTACAACCAATTGAGCATCTGCAATTGGAAAATCCAAAATACTCCAAATATGAAATATGTTCAGTACCAAAATGATGATACAAATGAAAAATCTTACACCTGACCTCACATGACAAATTGCAGTCGAAATGCAGGAGCACTACAACTATTGTAACAATCACCTTCAGGCTATGTGTATAAGTTATATATAACACAAATGAATTTCTTGTTTAGACTTGGGTCCTGTGCCCAAGATATCTCATTATATACATGGGAATTTTTCAAAATTCAAAAGAATATAAAACCCCAGATTTTTCTGGATCAAGCACTTCAGATAAAAGATACTCAATCTGTACCTCTACTCAAGTTGCAACCATTCTATTGGAAATTCTGACTCCTTAATTTTCTGCAGACTAACATTTAATTCTTTCATCCTGAGTGTGAGTGGACAAGCTAAATCAAGGGCATAGACCAGGTGTGTTATAACCTTCATGTCTCAGAAAAGATTAATGTTATCTCCCTTCCATCTCCTGAATCTCTAAAAATTATTTTAGATTTTTCCATGTAGAAAGGAGAAAAATTAAAACAGATGTGCTGTATACTTTTCTGGTTGGTGTGCAGAGGATCCTAAACTATTTCAGACCCAGAATCGTTGTGCATTAAAATCCTGAGGAGTGGAGTGCAGGGTGGTTCATCTCCCTCTCTGCCTATCTGCCCCTCTCATGGGCTTGTCTTTCTGCTCTCCCAGGAAGAACCTGTCTCCAGCAGGCCACTTCCTTAGTGACAGCTTTCAGGCCTCCAGATGCATCTGTCCTTGGCTGTCACCCTCTGTCTGCAGCCTACAGGATGCTTCAGCAATTCCAGCCCAGGGGCTTACATCCCTGCTCTGGCAGTGAGTTGGGAGGGCATTTGATTCACCTCTTCTTTCTTTCTTGTTTTGTTTGTATTTTTGTTGTTGTTGTCCAATTTACACATTCTAGAGCTGTCATGCTGGACCTCCCCGCCTCCCAACAGCTGTCAGACCCCCCTACAAGGAGACAGTCAGAGCAAACAAGAAACAAACAATGTACGAAGAGAAATTTCAAAGTGTATTCAGAGAAACGTGTTACTTCAAAGGCAGGAGCAAGGTCCCCCTGGAGCTCATTACTGTAGTCAGTGAGATAAGGCGGGGAGGGAGCTGCTCAGTTGCCTCCCAGGAGATGGAGAAAATGGAAGGGAGAAAGAAAGCTCACAAGAATGCCATTTAGATATATTTTTTTAAACTCTCAACTCTATATATCCATCATAGTTAAAGAAATAAGCAATGCCCCTTCTGTGTACCCAGAGATGTTCTCCTCTCCTAATATCCTGCTGATACCCCAAAATCATGGAGAAGGAGTCTTTTCCATTATGGAACCAGCCCAGCTATAGGGAGAAGAGGGGAGAGTGGCAGAGGTAGAGACTGCATTCTGCTGAACAGCACAGTCAAGGTGATGGGGTAGCAGAGAGGGGAGGCGCTCCAGGGCCCTCAGCCCTGCACTTCCAGTTTGAAGTTATCCAGGGGTAGCTGTGGTCACCTGGGGATGAAGTTGCCTTCACTTCTAGGGAGCTGCTTTTGTTTTAGTAGCAAACATTATAGTTATGAGAATACATTTAAGGCAAAAGTGACCAGGAAATGAAAATCTCTTTCAGCAATAATTGATCTTCATCATACTTTATATTGTATATACCTCTCCCATAGCTACTAAAGCTTTTTATATGCTTTTCCCTAAGAGCTTGTCTTGCTTATTAGATTGTGACATTGAAGGTCAAGGAAAAGGGTTTTTGTATTTTGCTTTTGTTTTGTTTGCTTTTACATCTTTAAACTCAGGGAGTTCAGGAAATAGAAGACACTATGGAAAATTGCTTTTGAACTTAGAATATTTTATTTCTATCCTTTTTCAAATTTATTTTTCAATAGGTAGCAATAAAATTCACTCTCTTTGGTATGTAGTTCTATATATTTTGATAAATTCCAAGTAGTATAATACCTCTACAATCAGAACACAGAATAGTTCCATCACCTTCCCACAAACATGCCACACACACATCTGCATGTGCGCACACGCACACACACACACACACACACACACACACACACACACACTTTTACTCTTTGTCATTAAGCCCTCCCTATTCTTTACCTCTGACAATCAGTGATGTATTCCCTGGCCCTACAGTTTGCCTTTGCCAGAATGTTATATAAATGGAATGATACAGTATGTGACCTTTGAGTTTGGCTTCTTCAATTAGCATAATGCTTTTGAGATCCATCCATATTGTAGCATGCATTATTACTTTGTTCATTTTTCTTACTGCATTACATCCCTTCATATGGTTAGACTACAATTTAGTGACCCATTCTCCAGTAAAGGACATTTTGTTGTGTTCCTGGTTTGAGGTGGTTATAAAGGAAGTTGCTGTAGACATTAAACTTTAAGCTGTTTGTATGAACACAGATTTTCATTTCACTTGGATACAAATCTAAGTGTGGGTCAGATAAATTTTGTTGAGTGAATTAATGAATGTGTGCACTGATACGGTGGACTTTTTTTTTCTCACTCTAATCTATTCTTAGTTTCTTTCCTCAATGCACCACTAATGAAAAAACTGGTGTTTCTGATGCCTATTTCACATCAAAATCTAGTATCTGGGGTTATTAACCTACCATTTCCACCTGAAACTTCAATTCTAATGTAAAAATGATTGGATAAGGGTTTTACTTTGTATTTATAGAACTTGAGGGACATAGAGCTCTTAATTCCCATTTTTGTTCCTTTGAGCTGAGCAGATCTGACTTCCCCATGGTAAAAGTATGTGGAGGCTAGCAGGCGCAAAAGCATCTCAGCTTGTTGGAGAGAATTCAGGACCCAGAGTTTCCTTCTCTGCTGGGGCTAAGTAATTTCTCCAGATTGTCACCCTGGAGGGTTCTTATGTCCCCACTGCATTGACAAAGCAAGAAATGTCTATGATCTTCTACCTCTGTGTATTAATAGAAAGGAAGATTATCTGGGCATATTATACCGAAGTGTATTTTTGAACTATTAGTATGTATAGTGGGATTAACTTTAAATACGACAGCAGTGTGCAGAGGTTTAATTTCCCTATTAATCATATACATGAGCTATAGTAAGCAAAGCTGACTAAAGTAATTGCTATTTTTTGTTTCTTTGAATCACTTTTTTTTTAATCCTCCAAGCCGTCCTGTACAGGTACACTTTAATGCTGTTGAATGCATCAAAATACTTTACATTGAATGCATTTTATGATATGACATGCTAATTTGAAGTAGAATATACATCATAAATTAAATCTTACACCAGCTCCTATTGCTGACTAATCCAAGCCCTTTTTAATTTTTTTTTTTTTTTCAGTCCAGAGTATTGAACCCAGGAGTGTTTTGCCACTGACCTAAGTCCTCAGTCCTTTTTATTTTACTTTGAGACAGGGTCTCACTAAGTTACCCAGGCCAGCCTTGAAATTACAATTCTCCTGCCTCAACCTCCCAAGTAGCAGGAATTATGAACATGCACCACCATACCTGGTTCTAAGTTCTTTTTATATCTTATTAAGACCAACTTTAAAATGAACCATTAGGATATACCCAATGATAATAGTTTCATTTGTGTCCATCGCTGTGATCATCATTAAATCAAAGGATATTAAGAAATGTTGATACCTATACAAAGAAGGCATTTTAGAAATAACATCACCATTACTTTCAAACATTTCAGTGTTTGGGGGAAAATAAAACCTATTATTGCATGTATATGCTTTCTCTCTCCTTCCTTTCTTCCTTCCTTCTTTTCTTTCTTTCTTTCTTTCTTTCTTTCTTTCTTTCTTTCTTTCTTTCTTTCTTTCTTTCTTTCTTTCTTTCTTTCTTTCTTCCCTTCCTTCTTTCCTTCTTTCCTTCTTTCTTTGTTAGAGCTGCATTCTAGCATTCTAGTTCTTTTCCTTTTCTTTCTTTCTTTTTCTCTTTCTTTTTTTTTTTTTTTGTACTGGGCATCCAACCACTGAGCCACATCCCCCAGTCACTTTTATGTTTTAGTTAGAGACAGGGTCTTGGTAAGTTGCTTAGAGCCTCACTAAATGGCTCAGTCCTTGAACTGGAGACCTTCCTACCTCAACCTCCTGAGCTACTGGAATTACAAGTATGCACCACCATGCCTGGTGTTACTTGTGTACTTGATAATTGCCATTCTGACTAGAGTGAGATGGAATCTAGGTGTAGCTTTAATTCGCATTTCTCTAATTGGTGGAGATGTTGAACATTTTTTTCACATATTCGTTAGCTGATCATACTTCTTCTTATGTGAAGTGTTTGTTCCATTCCTTTGCCCATTTATTGATTGGTCATTTTTTGTTTGTTTGTTTGGTGTTAAGTTTTTTGAGTTCTTTATGTATCCTGGAAATCAATGCTCTATCTGAGGTGCAGGTGGCAAACATTTTCTCCCATTCTGGGGGCTTTTTGGTCATGTTCTTGATTGTTTCCTTTGCTGTGAAAGTTTTTAGTTTGATACCATCCCGCTTAATGATTCTTGATTTTACTTCTTGTGCTTTAGGAGTCTTATTGAGGAAGTCAGTTCTTGAGCCAGCATGGGGGAGAGTTGGGTTGGGTGCCATTTTCCTTGTACTTGTCTGAGCTTACATTCCAGAAAAGCCAGTCAGGTGGTGAAGGAGCCATTGCCATCTATGGCTTCCTTATGGTTGCTCTAACACATTCCTGCCTCACTTCATGCTTCACAGGGCCAAACAGGTCTGAATTTTGATCCCGTTTTTATCCCTAACTGTGTCTCCATGAGTAACATCTTGAAGTCTCTCAAGATTATTGGGATTCTTGGAGCAAATGTGTGTGATTCAAATGGGTTTATAGTCCAAAATGTTCTAAGCCCTTTTCATGTGAGTATAACAGTGATAACTTCTTATCCTCTGAACTGGCAATAGAACTAGCTAGAGCCAAAGGGAAGGAGTAGAGGGGAGAAAGGGATGGGAGCAGGTTACAGGCATGTAAAGGGTGCATGATGCGGTAGAGTTCAACAATACCACTCTAGGAAAGAAAGAAAAACAAAACATTGAAGTCTTTAATCCAGAGGGAATACTGTCACCCATGCTATCTGCTCTAATTTAGTTAACATGCCCTTGACTGTCTCTAGGAAATGTACTAATACAAGAATCCGAATTCTTGAATTATATGCATTACTTTTCTGTTTTCTTTCTCTCTTTTACTCCCTGTGTGTTCATAAATACTTAAGCCCTTGCTTGTTCTTTGGGTGGAAGGGGAAACACTTAACATTTTCTTAATATATACAATTCATGTTCTTATTTACTGCATAAGTCCTTGTGCTATTTACTTTGAATAACTCTATGTTCTAATTTTTGGAATCTAAATTTAGGCATTTGTATTCAACAAAGAAATCCCCCTGTGGCTTAATGTCTTTAAATTGTGTATATTTATGCTCCTGCATCCATTTAGTTTCAACAAAACATACATTCATAAAATGCTTTACTGTTTACACAGTATTTTCCTATGAATTTTTATATCAAAGCCTCATGAAAACTGAGGTTCAGAAAGAGTTAATGGTTTATTCAATGTCATACAGCCAGGAAACTGTCAAATTAAAAGGTAAGTTAGACTCATTTTATATCTCTCAGTAACAAAAAAAATCGATAACTTAATTATATATTAAACATATATGTAAATATATATTATTAAATATATAGTCCCTCAGATAGAGTCACATAGATGTGTTTTCTGTCCTTCACATTTCATTGGTTCTTTCAATAACTTTGTGAGTTTGAATAGTAGTTTTAATTATTTTATAAATAGAAAATTTGAAATGCGTTTAGTAAACTGAATATTTTTATATCTCAGGAAAACTTTAAAATACGGACAATGACATTATTTAAACATGTAATTTTGAAGCAAGTATCTTTCTTCACAGAAATCAACATGTCTCAGTAATTTTCATTCAGCTCTTTAAAAATTATAAACAATGAAAGGGTTGATAATATATACTGTGACTGTTTTTCTTTTTTTTTTTTGTCTATATGGTAAATTGATCCACATATCACATATGAGTATTCATCACCTCCTCTGTGCTGGCACTGTTCTAGGTATCTGTATATATACTACCTTTATGAAAACACAAAATGTCACAAACTCAAAATGAAATAGACTTCACTTCCTTACAAATACAATTGAAGTAGATTCAGAAAGGTTTCTGTACCACACAAAAGATAACCAATTATCTTCTACAATTTCAGATACAGAAATACTAGCTGCATTTTCTGTACATTCTGATAAATTATTAGCCCTACAACTCAGGTCCTCAAAATGAAATTCTTACTGGGTAATCCTCACTAGTCAGGTATCTCTATTTAGGTGAGGCTTTTTCCTTTGCAATACTTGGGACAAGTGGCAGGGCCTTCCTGCCCTGTTCCAGAGCCTAACCCTGGAGACCCAACAAGGCTGAGAACAGGCTTCATCCTGAAATCTAGTTCCTACTCCAGGGGAATATGTATCTCTAGAAGAAGACAAGAGGTGAAGGGAAGACGTTAGGGAAGCTTTGCCCACAGGACTGAGTGAGAATATATCCTCAGAGAGAGTCTAAACCTGTCCTTAGACCTTCACTGAGTACAGCACCAGGTGTGATAGATTCCTTCCAACGACACACTTCTCATATCCCTCAACAGCCATCATCCTTGCTGGGACTTGGACTAAGTGGAATAGAAGTAGAATCTCCATTACTCCTACTCATTGGTCTTAGTATTTTTTTTTTTTTTTGGTTATAAATTCAATTATACCAAAAATCTCAAATTGAAAAGTTTTTAAATGCTGTCATAGCAACTATCAAATTGAGTGTGTTAAGTTAAAAACAAACAAACAAACAAAAAAAAACAAAAACATATTTCAATTTTCCCATCTTAGATTTTCTAACTGTTCTAGCTATGAAAGTATCTTTCCTGGCTAAAGCCATGAATTACTGCAGGAAACAGGGTCCCAGAGACAAATATCATGTAACCCCTAGAATGTATCTGGGAGATTCTGCAGAGGCTACTTTTCCATCTTCCAATCAGATATGCCTGCCCTTTTCCCCTGGCCAATGAAAGGGGTACTTTCGAAAGACTCTCCATGCTGCCAGACCGCAAATTTAAATGCATGCAGTTTATCATTTAGCTTTTTTCAACTGTGTTCGGGCTCCCCCTAGCCGCATGGAACCAGATTTTCCTTGCTTAAGCAGTTCAGCTGAATGCTAAACTCAAAACATTGCATAAAAAAGCAAAGATTTTTTTTTTTTTTTATCTTCTGTCTGTCCTGTTTCCTCTTCCGAATTCACCTTTGTTAGTGCAATAGGCTGCAAAGCCATGGTCAGAAGAGGTATTCACCGCAGAGAACAAAAAGGCTAATATTATTGAGGGACTTGTATTTTAGAGGTGCTTTATGAATGGTTACAAAGATAACATCAGTTCCCCTTGTTGATATCTTTATCGGATTTTTCCCTCCAAAGAGACTGGGCTGAATGTGCTCGCTTATTAAACCAACTCTGTCTCATATAACCTGTGCTTACGGTGTAATGTCAACTCATCCTTATGCAACCCAGGGGTAGAGGGTGGAGGGAGTGTGACAGGAAGAGCCACATCATACACTGCGAAAACAGCTACCTGGCAGCACAGAGAGGTCCCAAAGGCCTTCCCACACATCTAGAGCATCTGCCAAGCAAGGGGAACCTTAAAAGTGAGGAAATTAGAGATGTTTTAGCTTTTCCATTCCTTACTAAAGCCTGCAGTTACTGGTCCTGCTGAAAGACAACAGCCGATATCCCTGTGTGGCTTACAGCATCCTCAAAGCTCTGCCTTCAGGACACTGACATTTCAGTGATCCTCTCTTGTATTCTATTGTCACACTCAGGGAATTATAAAGTGCCAAACAGATGTAGCATAATATAATGGTTAAAGTCATTGATATGTTATACATGGAGCACTGCTGAATAGATAGAATGACTGGTGGTTTCTTTGAATGGGATTAAATGAAGCATTTTAGTTAACAAATATTAATTCACCACTTGATAGATGTGGTGCATGGTTTTGGGAACCAGAACAACTAGAATCATTCAGTCACTTTTGGGTTATGCCCTTAAAGACTTTGCCATCCAGTGCTAAGGACAGGCTCCTCCAGTAAGGGGATGGACAGGCAGGTAATACAGACCAGGTGCTATCGGAGCACAGGCGGACAGCAGATCTTTTACCTGTGAGACAGAGTCAGAAGAGTCATCAGGACAATTTCATAGGATAAAGAACATTTGAAATGAAATTGAGAGAGTAGACAGGACTTTGACATGTTGGAAACCGGGATCATAGAACATCATTGGAAGAAGAAATGTCGTGAAGAAGTAAGTGGAGGTTGGAGAGTTCATGGAGACTGAATGAAGCAAGAGTGGACAGGGAACAGTGCAGGAGGATGAATGATAAAGCTAGCTCTCAATCCCAGAGAGAGAGGGACGGGGTCTTACCTGGGGCAGTGGTGCTGGCAACCATATTGGAGTGAATGGCGCATTTCAACCTGCTGTACTTGGTTAGTCTGGATAATCCTGGAGCTGCCCCAGAGGTGGGTTTACATTTACTTTGCTGCACTATATTTAATAGCTGACAACTGTACCCTTCTCTGCTTTTATACTGGTTTTCTTTTCAGGGAAGTACAGAGATCAGCTTTCTATTACTTTCTACTTCTATCATTCTCATAATCCTCTTTCCTATTCTTAGCATGACTCTATTTTATGCTGAATTATATAGTTACCCAGAGCAAACAGTCTCATTTTCTAGATTTAGAAATGTTAAAACAAATAAATACAAACAAAACATACTCCCCAAAAGAGAAAAAGCCACAAAACCCAGTCATGGAATAAAGTTCCCAGAGTGACTACCAGTATAAAAACACACATAGACAAAGGTGTTCTGGGACACAGAACTTAACCCTTAGCCATATTGGCCTCAGCCATATTCAGGTGTCACCTGAATTAACGATATGTCAAAACTCTTACGTCCTTCCACATTTTAGAAAGTACTGCAGTGCTATAGCTGTTAAGGAACATTTAGGTAATTAATGCATTTTTGCTGTCATACTGCAGCAATTTTGTCAGAAAGTATGTGAGAGAATATAGATGGATTAAACACATAATTGAGAGGCTATGTCAAAATAAAAACATCACTGTGCATAGTTTACCTTTTTATTTTTTCCCTAATTATTAGACAAATTTCAAGCTGGGCTGTCTGTCTGGATTTGAGACAGATTAGGGTCATTTATTTACACTTAATTCCAATTAGAATATATGAGATTGTCATTTCTCAAATAAACATGATTTAGTGTTAACATCACCATATTTCTGAAATTATAAAAATACTTTCCTCCAGACCCATGTAAACAATTCAGTGAGTGAAGCAAGTTTAAGGGTCCATTGAGACTTCTTAGACTCCTCTGGTCTCACTGCTTCATTGCAGTCCCTCCTCTCACAGGCAGCAAGTTCAGCTCTATCTTCAGGGACCCTGGAAGTGTTACTACATGTTGCCAGCTCACCCTTTTTCATTTTGGAAAATGCAGAGTTAGGGCAAACCTCATAGAGAAATGCTTAATGCTTTCTAGGGTCTCTGTTTCATGATTCTGTGGCTCCCAGTGGCTCCTAGAGGATCCCAGACTAAACACATTGATGGGTTCTTAGGAGCAGGTGAAAGATCTCCAATGATGTCAATAAGAGTTCACACAGGAAGGCCTAGTTGCAGGGGTGGACAGGGAAGAGAAATAAAAATGGTGTCATTATTACCCAGACTTTTGATTTCATTTATTTTGGGAGGGGTATCAAGGATTGAACTCAGGGGCAATAGACCACTGAGCCACATTCCAAGTTGTATTTTGTATTTGATTTAGAGGCAGAGTCTCACTGAGTTGCTTAGCACCTTGCTTTTGCTGAGACTGGCTTTGAACTAGTGATCCTCTTGCCTCGCCTCCCAAGCCGCTGGGATTATAGGCATGCACCACTATACCTGGCTGATTCATTTTTGTATTAAGCTTGACTGCTCCACAGATTTCTGCTGTCTTAGGCTGGCTAAGTGCTACCCATTTTGCAAACTTGTTCTCAGTAATTGCTCTGAGATATCTTGTAAGCACTCTTCCCAGAGGGTCACCCAATTCCCTGCTAGAGTTTCCTTTCCTCTATATTCTTGACAGAGGAAAGCAATTCCTATCCCACCAAGTATTTGTTAAGGGAAGGGAGATGCAGGGCCATCAATAAAGAGAACTCAGAAGAGGCAATCTGCAGGTACAGTAGAGGACTTAGGAGAAGGTTTGCCATGTTTTGTTTTATAGTGATGCACATTTGAATAGCTACATTTTGATTGCTACAGATTAGTGCTAGGAGATTAGCATAATGAAATTACCCAGATGCCTTTGCAGTTGTCTTCTTTCAGAGGTCTGTGTGACTGAGTTTAGAAAATGTAATGGACTAAGAAAAAAGAAGAGGGAAAATTATCATGTTTAATATCATTTCCACAGAACTTGACATAGTTTATGAAACTAAGGAATATAATGCAATTTATTCCTCCATCCCTACTGGAAAGAGGGTAGGGTAAGGGGGAGCAAGGATGCAAATAATGGAGCACAGTGGTTATGGAGATGATGTAACTGCTAAAGTATCAATTCCCACAGCACCTTTTCTCTCAGGGGTGGCGAAAAGGCATTCACATTAGTTACCTGTAAAATCCAGGTGTGATCAGAATAGAATTTTAGTGAAATTTAACTTGGGACAGTTCCTTGATAATAGATACATGAATGTATGAGAAAAGACCTTGATCACAGAGCCTGATCTGTGCTATGTGCAAAATCAGAATCTCTGGCAAAAA
Organism: Sciurus vulgaris; assembly: GCF_902686455.1. Classification (NCBI taxonomy): domain Eukaryota; kingdom Metazoa; phylum Chordata; class Mammalia; order Rodentia; family Sciuridae; genus Sciurus; species Sciurus vulgaris. The sequence goes on along the minus strand of NC_136470.1, from coordinate 67,439,758 downwards.
CACCAGGGACAAATGCACGAATTGCCTTCAGTCTATTACACACATACCAATTGCTATAATATTGAAGAAAATATTCATAAATCCCTTTTCCTTCCTCTGCTTTATGCTTCATTGCATTTTCCACATTTGTGGTTTATAGATGGAATGAAGAAAAAATGTAGAAGGCAGATGGCAAGGAGCAAGAAAGTTTCCTTGAGACAGGATTGCAGGTTGGCTGAGGCAGATCTTTCTCATTGGGGCAACTGAATTAATTCTGGGTAGTCTTTTACTAGCACTGAGCCTAAGTTTTAAATTTTCTTCTAGCTTCATCTGTAGAATTTCAAGTGTTTTAAATAATAGCAGGAAAAATGTAGAAGCAAATCCAATTGCAGTAAAGGGGGAGTGTCAAAGAAAGCTGACTACATAGGTTAATAGTTTGATGTTGCATTGTTGAGATGATGATGAAATTAAAAAAAAACAATCATCATGAAATAAATGCAGATGCAAATCATGTTAATAAGGTATGGTATACAGGCCAAACTATGACAAGAAACTTACTAAAGATCATTGTTAACACAGCTTAAGTTCTTGATACTAACTCTGGATTTATTTTGATTTGTTTCACAGTACAAACGAATCAAAACCAGAGATATGCATAATATGGCAGTCAATGATGAGGAGTTTGTCATCTGACTCTGGGGAACATCACAAGTTAAAATAATTACATATACAACTAAGATTTGGGAACTGGAACAAAGGAATAATTCCATTAAATCAATCAGAACTTAAAGAAGACAGTGTAATGAAAAGAACACAGAAGGTGAAATAAAGGGTAGGGAAAGTATTCTGAGACCAGTTTGTTTCCATATCTGGCCAAGCAAATGCTTCTTTTATATGGTCACATCCTTTAATTTTGGAAGAAAAAGGTGAAAAGAATATCCCAAGTGAAGTAATATAATTTGGTCCATGCAAAATGTTTACTTCTGATGGTAAATTCCACAGATGACTAAGAGGGAAAGTGTAAGTTGTTGGAAAGAGAACAGGTTCAAAACCAAGTCCTGGCTCAGTCACTAAGGTTTACAAAATACATGCAGGCAACATAGTCCATTTATATAGAAAATCTGGAATACTCCAAATTCCATATTTTTGTAGTATTTCTGTAGGAGACTTCCTTTGATAAAAATTTGTAATCACACTTCAACAGCCTCAAACAAAATCAAAAGAAATAAATAAAACTTGTGCCACCTCACCAGGCCCAAGAGTGACGGACTCTTCCAATAAATAATTAATGGTTACTTAGTAAGAGTTTAGAAATTCCCTGTCGTTGTTTTGATTCTAATAGGTTCACAAGGTGACTTTTGAAGGAAATGTAAATGATATTTACCCTAGGTATCAGTGATTCATTTTTGTCTGTTTTTAGAAAAGATTTTGTTTCATTTCCATGAAGTAAAAAAATGGAGCCTGAAGAAAATGAAAACAAATCTGATTTTGGAATACCTGGAGCTTTGATTAAACTATCTTAGGTATGCTAGGTCCATTTAGTACTTACATAATATTATTTATTTATGATTTTGATTTATGTGGAACTTCCAGTGGGAGCTCTCCTATGAAAATCATCCTTTCGGGGATAATATTCATAAATCAGCACTGAGTTGTTTGTTTCTTGCGTTGCGGTCTTGGGTTCTTGTAACTAGATCCTTCTGAGGACACTTAAAACTGAAGGCTTGATCAACAGGTCCTGGGTTGAGGATTCCATGACATTTCTACAAAATGTTCTTCATATTCCCAAGGTTCCTTGGAGGAGACTTTTTGGTTTAAACTGTCCTGTTGTTTAGCTGCAACTGTTAAGCAGCTGCCTCATTATGCTCTCCACGTGGCAAAATTTCTATTGAAAACAGAGAGAATTACAACGTCAGAAGGGGGCCAAAAAAGCAAAACAATGACAACAACGAGGGAGGCAGTGGGGATGCAATTAGAGTGTATGGTAGTGAGTTTCTTAAGGCTGGTATTCAATATACACTTGGAAGGCAATAATGACCTTGGCTATTTTTAGAAAATCTTATTTTCTTCTCTGTTGTGTATGTTACCCAAGACTCCATGGAACAGTATGACTCTTCACCCTGAGCAAAAAGGATCCCTGTGTGAGCCTTACGCTTTAGAGCATCTCCCCTACCAACTATACCCTTCCTCAAGAGATGAGGAATCCTTAGGGGAGGCAGAGAGATATGCCCACCTAGGGCCTATGCCACTACCACTTCTTTAAACAATTACCCTGGCTCAGCTGAGTACAAACTTTTTTAGTCATGGAGCTCTAGGCTGTCTTTGAGTATCTCTATGGAACTCTTCTCTGGCTCTATTATTTTGAGGACTGCCAATACCAGTGATGTATATATCTTTAGGGCAGAAGGGTGACCAATTGTTAGTTGTTTGCATCATGATAAAGGCTGAATGTGTAGTCTGGGACATGAATGTATTAGGATATGAATCTCCTAACATTGTTGATAAGCCAGCTGTGGAAAGAAATGAGAGTAAGCCCCTAAGTCAGGAGGCAGAGTTGGACCCAGCTTTCATAGTGACACCATATTCTGGTCCAAAACTCCAAGTGGTCTTAGAATTCTAAATTTAAGTTGACTTTGCAAATCTTTATAAGTATATATTGTCAAGATGGGAGGGTAAAATATATTTTATTATCAGTTCATTATCTTGATATGTAATGTTCAATTATTTAGATAGTTGTCACCTCCAATTGTACTCCATCCTCAAGTAGTAGAAACAGTCTTTTCTGCCATGTGATTGTCACTTAATACTTTCTTCCTTTCCCTTGAAAAGTATCTAGACACTGTAACACTATGAAAGCTCCACCATGTCACTCCATGACTAACTGAAAGAGAAGTTGTTTATTTACAGACCAAAGTATCAAAATTTTACTAATTAAAGAGGATATTAAGACTTGGAATGCTGCCCCTATCCTGTGAACAGAGAGTTTCTATACAAACCTCCATGGAAATCTATCCATGTTTCCTCATGGCTCATCTTAGGAGGCCACTAATGCCTGTGGAGTGTTTGGGAAGTCACAGGGACCACACAGTGTAATGTCCATATTTTTCTCACCTCGCAGCACCACCTCCCTTACCCAGAGACTTCTCAGCTGTTGCCCAAGAGACATTCAATCATCCTAACCTATGCCCAGAAAAAGTAGAGTTTTGGTACATATAATACCCTCTTCCTCTTCTACCTCAAGCTTTCCTTCTTCACAGTGGAGCAGAGAAGATGCGGCTGAGATTCTCTAAGAGAAAATAAGAATAAGAGCTAACATGCACTGGGCTCTCTTCATGAGCAGACAGGCTAAGCACTACCATGGTGTTAATTAATTATAGGAATTATTACTATGTTAGAGATGAAATTGAGGTTGATGTAGTTTTGAAACCTACAAAAGCTGCTAAGACTCAGAGTGGGCTTCAAACACAGGCATTGTGACTCCCAGTGTACTCATTCACTTACTCTGCAATACTGCCTCTGGAATCCAATGGTCTCTTTTTTTGATTTCACCAATAATCACCTTCCAAAATCTCTACCTGCTATTTTTCAAAGCTTTCACTGGCTGCAGGAGAATTTAAAGCAATGTAAATGTGCAAGTAATCATGAAGGTTCATTATTATTATTTTTCTAGCCTCATTATGGTCTGTTTCAAGATGAAATTAGAATATATAGTCTATAAGTCACCATCTATTAGATGACCAATATTTGAACCAAGAAATACCATTGCTGGGGGCTACATTTGGGTATCACAGAATATGTCTGACTGCTTTCCTTAACATCCAGATTTTTGGTTAAGAAAAGTCAGAATTCAAAGACCTGGGGAACCACAGAAACATTAAGCATCACATTTTTCTTTCTCACAAGTTTGTGTGAAAATTTAAAAGAGTATAATCTTGTGAGTACAAGTACATAGTTTTAGATATGCCCATCAGTTTTACATAGCGATTTGCTGACAGTCATCCATTGTCTCTTGGTAACATGAGGACTAGTGTACAAGTGTGTAAAAAAAGCATTTTTTAATTTTCATAGTCTTTTAGCGATCTCTTAAGATGTGCATATCTATTTAAAAACTAGAGGTGTTATAAAGAGATTTTATTCTTTTATCAGAAACTTGCATTTTTAAGACTCTTAATTCCAAAATGAAAAGTGAAATAAATATTTTGAAACACCTAATTGAAGAAGACACAGGTCTTCTGCCCAAACCAAGGAAGCCCTCTGAGTGCTACAATGTTGTCACTTACTGTCCTAGCTGCCTTTCTAAATGCAATCTATCCTAGCAGTTGTCTCGCTCCCCAGTTCCTATCCAATCGCTTTCATTTAGTAGAGTGCATTGGCTCAGCCTCCACCAACACAGCAGCTACATGCAGGGCTATAATGTGGTTTTGCTTGTCTCACAACCCTCTGTGATAGCTCTAGTAACTTCCATTGTACAGTGATAACAGCTTCATTTGTCACATGCCCACTGAAAGGAGCTCAGTCCCTGTTCTCAGATTGGTTGGGATGAAAGCCAAGAGCTTCCAATGCTGACTGTGGATGCTAAGATAGAATACAAACTGGTAACATCCAATGGTAAATACAAAATGCCAGGGTGTTACTTCCCTAAGGGGACCAGTACGGCTCTCATCTGGAGCAGAATGTAATTTTTTTTCTTTTTGCTCTGGAGATTATAACCCTATTTGGCTCATCTGGCTTGCAGTATAAAAGGCATGATGCCTGTGTGGTAATTGGAGATATCTGATGATGGAGAGAAATGAGATTTCTCATGGAGAAGCAGGGGAGCCAAAGTTCAAATAAACCAAGGACTTTTAGTTGCACCACTGCAAGGCACTAGAATGAAATGCCCCTGGCAGTGGTGCTGATGTGGGGAGGCTCCAGGAGTTGAGTGTGGGCATCTATCATTCAGGCAGCGAAGTCTTTCCTGATGATTTTCCAGCCTGCTCAGATATTACTATGTTCCCAAGTTGCCCTTTTCTGTCTTAGACCATATCTCCTCTGGCTAGAAAACATGCCTCTGCACTAATGTTGCAAACTAAACATAAACTGAGGGCCAAATCTCTTCTATTAGAGTTTTGGGCAAGCCTGGGTGGGAGACAAGGAGTAGGGGCCTTCTGAGACTATTCCTGTTGGATAAATGTACAGCTTGCCTGTAAGAATGATTAGAGGTCATGTAGGATTGTTCAGTCAGGGATGGTATCCTCATCACATTTCAACTATCAAGCCTAGCAGAGAGGTTAACACAGAGTAAGGGTTAATATGTACCTGTTGAAAGAATGAAAGAGGTTGATTAAATACAGTAAAAGAATGGGCCACCCCACCTTCTTCTCCTCCTGGTAGAAGAAGAAGCAGTAGTACAAAGTTGGCTTATGCAAGACATTTAAATTATTGTATCAGAGATGCTGATCAAGAATTGTCAGATATTCACAAATAATCTTCAGCTATGATGTCAGGACAAGGGAAAAGTAGGACTTATGAAATTCTAATGAAGACACAACCTTTTAAAAACATCTATCATATTATAAAAAATAGTTTTTGTTTTAAATTAAGATTGCAAAAAACAAATTCACCATGAAATGAAGTTTAAATTTTTTTTTTCTTTCAGGTAAGTGTAAAGATATCTTCTGAAGTACTCTGCAGAAAATGTACAGGTGGCGGTTCACTTAGAAGAAAAAGGAAGGCAGGGATCCTTGAAATGGTAATGTTTCAGCTGTTCTATACACATGGAGACATCTCATGTGGTCAGCAAGGCTATTGTTTTCTTTTGTGTGATATTATACCTGTTTATTTTGTTATAACTTGATATGCCTTAAACTTCAGAATTTGTGAGAATTGTGTGGTTTTGTGCATCTGAATTGGAGAATCTTTCATCTTTTAATCTAAAACTTCTATGGACCACCCTTTCCAGAAAGCTCATGTGATGTGAAATGCTTAAAAACAAAATGTCATTCTAAATACATGCTATACTAACACAAACAATTTAGACTGCACAGTACAAGAAATATGTATATATTATATCTACATATATATATAACACGTATGTAGTATATATGCATATATATATATGTATATACACACATCCATATTCCAGTTTGCAGACACTTCACATGAGGATAGAAGCAAGGAAAGTGAATATACCTAAATATTAAGTGAAGGTTTATAATTATAGTATTGTATCAAGTTTTAGAAACATAATTTGCTAAGTGAACCAATTGGTTCCAAGACTCAATTTATACCCCCAAACTAAGGAATTCTATTTTCAAAAACAAAATCAGCTGATGAATTTTTAGTACTTGGTAATTCTTATTGGAATTTTCTTTTTAAACAACCTTCCTTTTTTCTATCTAAAATAAATCACTCATTTGCTGAGTAAGTATTTATTGCTGGCTTCTTAGGAAAGATGAAATGTGTCTTATAGTTTCCTGCAGAGTTAGCAATAACAATGTTCAGTAATTTTTAATATGCTAATACATCGTCAAGTTTCCATATACAGGTCATAACATAAATAGAGCAGTGAAATTTAAGTTATCTGCTATCAAAAATGTATTTACAAAATGTTGATTAAAAGTGAAGATAATTTAAAGCTAATCAGAGAAGAATATTGCTCTCAAGAGTTTGACATGTTTGGAGAAGGTAAGACATTGCAGATATTGGATCGCAACATAGGTAAAGAATATTAAAAGTATTCTCAGTTTTTAAATATAAGAAATACATACAGAAAATTAAAGGCTTAAACCATCATTCAGATTTAAGAAACTATGAAGTAGTTATTTTCTAGTTCTTCTTGTTGTTTACCTATTTTCTTTTTAAATATTTTAGGTTTAGGTAAGAAATAACAAAAATAAATAAATAAGGAAAAATTAATTAGAAATATATCTCCACTTGTTTACTCAGTTGGTTATTATTTCTATGGGGAAGTGATAGAACTCAATTACAGAGTGTTTAAATTTTTTAATTTATATCCATTACCAGAGAATGTGCAAGTTAGTATTTCTTATTAATTCATGGCAAATTAGTGACATGAACTACCGTTGCAAAAGTGGTACTTTCTGTGGCATGCCGTGGACAGAGCTCAAGTGCAGCAGGCTTTCCTTGCATGAACACAGGACCCTCTTGTGCACTTGCTGCCCTCTGTTTTGAGGAGAACATGGGGATGTATAGAGAAGTGAGCTGACTGAGGCTCATGAATGAGTCACAGGGATCTTTACCTTATGATTGATCCTCTTCCTCAGCCAGTCTAGAAGATGCTGTGAAACTGGAGGAAGAGAGGATCATGGAAAAAACCCAAAGGTGCAAAAGAGAGATTTGGAACGTTGAATTCATCAAGAGTTTTCTTGAGTTCAATTTGTAATTTGTATACATTCTCTAACCCTTATTTATATTCCAAACACACCTTGAGATTTTTTAATTTTCTCAGACTGTGAGAGTCACCTAGTCTTTGTTTCTTTTATACATAGACAAAGTACTACTCTATCCTTTGATAATCTAGAATTCTGAAGAGAAACCAGTTAATAATACAAAAAGCATATTTAACTTCCTAATTTTATTTAACAGGAATTCATTTATGCCATGTTTCATTTTCCAGAGGATTCAAGGGGTTTAAATAGTATTATAAGCAACAATCCTTGCTTTTCACACTGATGATTGAAAGATTCAGCATACCAATATTGTAGCTTTGGCTGATTTAAGGAACTTCTGTATTGAGCAGGTGATCTGTTACATAATCCAATCAGTGAATTCAATTCACAAAATATGTTCCAGGACCTGCAGAACCCTAGGCATGATAGACAGAAAGATAAGTTAGCAAAGTACAGCTCCTGTCTTTAAGGACTTTGCAGCTTAGGACTCCTTACTGACTTTTGCTTGATCATCTGGTGGATCAGCTTTTAGTCACTTAACTGATAACCACAGCTATCACTTAGTCACATAACTGAGAGCCACATTGTATGCCTTTTTCCTAGGACAAGAAAGAAAGGTCACTCCTTAAGCATAGGAAGATTTCATTTCAAGGTCAAACAAAGCTGCATTTGACAGAACTGGATCAAATGAGTTTTTATGTTACCAGTGTAGTTGTACAGTGTTTTGGCTTCTTCAGTAGCTTGGATAATAGTAATGTGGCAATTATAGTACTTGTTTCATGAGGTATGATAATCATGTCATGACATTTTTATGCTTCATTTGCTATTATGATTTCAACAGCTTCATGCCAAACATTGGTTTACAGAGATTTAATATTGTGTCATGGTATTATGAAAACAAGGTAGACTAACATGATTGTATACAGACTTTGGAAGGGTATAGTCATATATTGATTATTACCATGACATCTAAAATAAAGACTGTGTAATTTATTAGATAAGATTATAAAACCAAGAAAGTCATAACATTAGTTGACAGTTGATACATGTTTGTTCAGATTTTGAGGTTTTCAAAAAATTTGGTAATGCAAAAAAGTTAAGAAAAAAGGTTAGTTTAACTGAGTATGTATTTTAGAGAGCAATATGATCTCGTTTTTCTCGTTACCTCAAATTCCTGATTTTCTGGAATATTTCCTTATTTACTTTCTATTTATGATTTGGTTAATCATCTTATTTCAGGCAGTTCTTACATTGAAAGTGAAATTGCTACCAGTATTTGCTGTGTGGAGTCATAATTCCAGAATTAGTAAGAATGTGTTGTTCCAAGCTCACATGGCCTTCCTTAAAATGTGGGGTTGTGTACCTTATGTGTGAGAATTTGGCTATTTTGCGATCAACACTTAGCAATTTAGGGAGTCACTGCCCCAGTATGTGAATATTTTCTAGTCTTCAGTTTATAACTTGGCAAAATGGCAGTCTCCTTCTCAAAGGAAAAATAACCTCTTCTAGAAATTGAAGTAAATATAAAACCAAGTTGACAAAGACTATGCAATATCCAGTTCAGATACAATTTTCAAAGAATGAATTTTAATGTGCACAGACCTATTAGCACAGGATCAGATTCCTAACAAATTGATTGGACATGCAAAAAGAGTCTGTGTCCTAGATTTAAAGTCATTACACAGTTTTAAACACAGCTGTGCAGCAAGCCTTTCAATCTACATGGACATGAGTGAATTGAATGGTTCTAAAGGTGATTGGCTGGTAGAATTTATACAATGCAATTTTCAATAATGACAAGTTTAATGAAATCACTATCATATTGTTTAGCAAGGAAATGTGTATCCTATTTTGTATAGCCATCAAGTGTGCACAAGAGTATAAATCTATAAATATTTAAATAAATCCAAAGATATCTATAGTTCTTTGGTTGAAGGAAAGTAGATACACCCAGCTCTATGTTACCTTTACCATCTAAAGATGAAAATAATTCTCTATTTTGTATTGTAAACTTACCTTACTTGTTTCATTCCTATCCATCGAGAATTCTGATTTTTTGCTGTCTTTAATCTTTCTGGGAATTATTCACTTCAGTTTACTGTATGATAACTTTTTATTTTAATTTTAAATATTCCCCATTCTATATGTAGGGATATATGTTCATATAAGCATTACACATTCAAGAATATTGCATATAGTGCTGCATTCCTGAATCCCAGCTACTCAGGAGGCTGAGATGGAGCTTGAGCTCACAAGTTAAGACCAGTCCAGACATCATAGTGAGACCTTGTTTGAAAAATACATTATCTATCTATCTACCTATCTCTCCATCCATCCATCTATCTATGTCTATTTATCCTGCACATATAAACTCCTGAGTGTATATCATTTTTTCTTGTGGATAATGCAGATGTCAAGGAGGAAAACAATAGTTTTATTTTTTTGTGTTATATGAATATTGGGGCACAGAGATTTGTCCATATTTTATAAAATGAAATATTAATCCATCAGTGAATATTAGTGAAGAGCCATAGCCATGGAAGTGATTACTTATCTTGTGAATTTCAGTCTTAGTATCTATTGTTATTTACAAGTAAAATGCATTATAGCTGTTCAATTTTGGCATATATTTTTTGTTTGTTTCTTGTGTTTTCTAATGTGTACAACATAAAAAGGGGATCTGTGTGATTATAAATGATCAAATTGTCAATTATCTTGAAAAAATCATCAAGTAGTCTAGGTATTGTTAGAAAAGTCTGCACAAATCCCTAGAAAAGAAATTGAGGGGTATAGGTTTTTCCTTCCAGTGTTGAAAGTCTTCCTGCTTGAAATAAAATGTTGATAAACAAAGTAGAAAAATAAAAACAACTATTTTCTATTTTACATTTCAATGTTAATTGTAATGTGAGAATGTACATCCTTTTTTTTTTTTTAAGAGAAGCCTGTTCTGAGCAATAAATATAATTAGTTAATAAATTATTCCAGTTGTATGCCTTAAGGAACTTAGCTGCAGGGCAATAGCCAATAGCAGGCAGTTGGAAAAGACGTGGGCCTTCTATCAGAGGGACACACTTAAAGTTAGTCAACAGGAGCTAGTGCTTTTTTCAGTTGTGTTATAAACATTTAAGTCAACACCAGACAGCTTATTTACAAAACAATAATAGGAAGTTAATATCTCTTGTATAGCTGTCTATAAATTGAATACACTTTTTATAAGTGTGAAGATCACCAGATGTTTATTTTATATCATTACAATTCATTCACAAAAATGTTATGAGTGATATATTTGGTTAAGAAAATCATAATCTAGATTTTGAACTTTTAAAATCAATTATAAATTTAAGGTGTAATGACACAATCAAGAAGAAAACAATATAGTCTGCTTTAATAAACATTTATTGGCAGACAGTATCTCAGGGGCTATAAAGATGAGTATGGTCCTTGTCTTTGATGAAGTTATATCCTGTAAAGAGAAACCAACAGGTAAACAGAAGATAGTACTGTTAAATAAAACATGGTGATAGAAACGCAGAGGGAATCACGTGAGCATACTGGAAAATGGGCATTGGACTAGACAACAGGACAGAAAAGGACACTTGGATGTTGGAAGACACTCTGAGGTTCATCAGGTAAGGAAAGGAGGAAAGGATATTCTAGGCAGAAAAAATAACACCATCTGCATGTGTTTAATTGTCCAGTTGCACTATATATCGTAAGTAAAATCCATAAAATGTGACCCCATTTACTAAAACTTTTTCTTCAATTATTATTCTTAACTTCATTAATCCTCTTGGCTCGATCCATTGGAAGGTAGGGGCAAATTTAGAGAAGTGACTTACAACATTCTTGGGTTATCTTGCTGGTGTTATTTAGTGTCCTTATCCATTAAGAAACAATAGGAATGAAACAGAAGCTGTTGATTCAAATTGTATGGAATCAGTTTTTTAATCCAGGAATGCTGACTCAGTGGCTATGCTCTTGAAACTTATTCAATGCTGGCTGCTTGTCTGATACACATTTCATAAGTATTTAAAATGTCTACATTGTATAAGACCACTGTGTGGACTTTTTAATAACTTAACAGCATTTTATAGAATTTAGCCTACTTTTCAGCTCATTCTTTCATTTTGATCTTCACCCCAGTCCTATTAGGTTAGGCCAGCCAGGTAGCAAACTTCATAGATGAGAAAACAAAAGCTCAAAAGATTTGAATTGGTCAGTGTTTCACAATTAAAAAAGCACAAGGCTCAAATCTGGGTCCCTTGATACTAGCCAGCATTTCTTTCCTGACCAGGAAAATGAATAAAGCTAGATTATCATTGTAATACATGAGGGGAAAAAAGCTTATTATGTCATGTAAAGTGACAGAATGAATTAGTGAAAGATTGGACAGTAGAACCAGGTCTCTTAATAGTTGTGAGTTGGTCTCTAAATAGTTGTGAGTCATTCCCTCAATCACATCACTTGGAAAGTTGGAGCTGATTTAGTAGCAGTTAATTATTTTTTCATAGCTAATAATATTGAATAAATTAAACTGTCCCAATGTCCGATTTCATTTTGGTAAAATAGAAAGCTCACTGTTCTAAATCATAAAAATTAGGACAATAGCAGAAGTTTGTATGGAGACTTTTAAAGTTATTATCTTATTATAGCTAATTATAAAGTTGTAGGAGCAACAAGCATTATGGAACTTCCATTTCCAAAGATGTATGTATCCACGTGCAGTTGATTATATATAGTGCTGATTATATATAGTGATGAGTGAACTGTTGTTTACTATAACATCTAATACTCATTTCCTAGTCCTTTACAATTTCCCATTTTCTTGCACTAAATTTAATCCTTTTGGTGCTATAGGAGAGGCACCAAAGTAGGGGAAGTCCATTCAGTTCCACAATTTTAGAACTGTGTCATGATAGACAAATTACTTAAATGCCCTTAGCTACCATTTCCTCATGTTTAATATGAGAATAGTCATTGGTAACTGATAGAGAATGTAAATATGTTGCCTATCATAAGTACTCAGTAATATTGGGTGTCATTATCACTATCACTGGCACAAAAATTTTACTCATTATTTATGTATTATTTGTGTGTTAGTTTATATTAATCCTCTTGAGAATTCAAACAATTATTATTTTACAGTAGGTAAAATTTATAGTTAGAAGTCATAGTTTATTTTACATTCTTCATTTTACTTTGTAGAACCCATTCACCCAAGTTAGCAATGCAATTGAGTAAAACCATACCCTCAGACACAGATGAGGGTGAAATATAGCCTTGCCACTGAAAAACTCTATGGAAGGTCTCCAGATAAGACATTTAGCTTCTCTGAATCTGTTTTCCCACCTAAGATGAGAATATCAATGTTGGTGATTTACAATTTGCCTAAATTAGATAAGGTAAGTCATAAAAATATATAGGACAACACAAGTCTTATGGTAGATTTTTAGCACAGTTGGATGACATCTTCCTTTTGCTTTCCTGTACATTAATGCAAGCATATTCTATTTCTTTACCTCCCTAATCCAAACATATTGCAGGCCCTTTATTCTCTGCAATGTGTGAATAACTAAGTGACTCCCCAAGGTAGAATCACACAGTATGTATGGCAGGAAGAGACTTAATAATAGTTAAAGATTTAATATGATAGCGCCAAGGTTCTGGCCACCTTCCCACTTAGACTCTGTACTGTGGCCACCCACCAAACACACACCATTCGCTTTCTTACAAGTTATAAACCTCTGGATTATGGAATTCTGTCCTCTCAAAATATATTATATATTTTTCTCTTTCTTTTTTTTTTTAAATACATAATTAATTTATTAAATAATAGTTCATTAAGTATAATAAAAACAAGCTGAAACTAGTTGATTAGTGGTTATTATATCTTATACATTAATTCTTTTGACAATAACTTTTTGAGTAGCTTCCCTTTCAGTATTTTTTTTTTCTTTTTTTATTTATTGTAAACAAATGGGATACATGTTGTTTGTACGTGGGTTAAAGGCATACCATTTGTATAATCATAAATTTACATGTAATGTTGTTTGATTCATTCTATTATTTTTTCCCTTCCCCCTACCCTTCCCACCCTTCTTTTCCCTCTAAACAGTCCTCTCTTCCTCCATTCTTGTCCCCCTCCCTAACTCTAACCCTAACCCTAACCCTAACACTAACTCCCCCCACCCTCCCCCTTATGTGTCATCATCCACTTATCAGCGAGATCATTCGTCCTTTAATTTTTTGAGATTGGCTTATCTCACTTAGCATGATGGTCTCCAATTTAATCCATTTGCCTGTAAATGCCATAATTTTATCGTTCTTTATGGCAGAGTAATATTCCATTGTATATATATACCACAGTTTCTTTATCCACTCATCAACTGAAGGACATCTAGGTTGGTTCCACAATCTGGCTATTGTTAATTGAGCAGCTATGAACATTGATGTGGCTGTATCTCTGTAGTATGCTGATTTTAAGTCCTTTGGGTATAGACCAAGGAGTGGGATAGCTGGGTCAAATGGTTGTTCCATTCAAGTTTTCTAAGGAATCTCCACACTGCTTTCCAGAGTGGCTGCACTAATTTGCAGCCCCACCAGCAATGTATGAGTGTACCTTTCTCCCCACATCCTCGCCAACACCTGTTGCTTGTATTTTTGATAATCACCATTCTAATTGGGGTGAGATGGAATCTTAGGGTGGTTTTGATTTGCATTTCTCTTATTACTAGAGATGTTGAACATTTTTCCATATGTTTGTTGATTGCTTGTACATCTTCTTCTGTGAAGTGTCTGTTCATTTCCTTAGCCCATTTGTCGATTGGATTATTTGTATTGTTGGTGTAGAGTTTTTTGAGTTCTTTATAGATTCTGGAGATTAGTGCTCTATCTGAAGTATGATTGGCAAAGATATTCTCCTACTCTGTAGGCTCTTTCTTCACATTACTGATAGTTTCCTTTGCTGAGAGAAAGCTTTTTAGTTTGAATCTATCCCAGTTATTGATTCTTGCTTTTATTTCTTGTGCTCTGGGAGTCCTGTTGAGGAGGTCTGGTCCTAGGCCGACATGTTGAAGATCGGGACCTACTTTTTCTTCTATAATCTGCAGAGACTCTGGTCTGATTTCAAGGTCCTTAATCCATTTTGAGTTGAGTTTTGTGCAGGGTGAGAGATATGGGTTTAGTTTCATTCTGTTGCATATGGATTTCCAATTCTCCCAGCACCATTTGTTGAAGAGGCTATCTTTTCTCCATTGCATATTTTTGGCGCCTTTGTCTAGTATTAGAAAGTTGTATTTATTTGGGTTTGTGTCCGTGTCCTCTATTCTGTACCATTGATCTACATGTCTATTTTGGTACCAATACCATGCCGTCTTTGTTACTATTGCTTTGTAATAAAGTTGAAGTTCGGGTATTGCGATACCCCCTGCTTCGTTTTTCCTGCGAAGGATTGCTTTAGCTATTCTGGGTTTCTTATTCTTCCAGATGAATTTCATGATTGCTTGCTGTATTTCTGTAAGGTACGTCATTGGGATTTTAATTGGAATTGCATTGAATCTGTATAGCACTTTTGGTAGTATGGCCATTTTGACAATATTAATTCTGCCTATCCAAGACATGGGAGATCTTTCCATCTTCTAAGGTTTTCTTTAATATCTTTCTTTAGTGTTCTGTAGTTCTCATTGTAGAGGTCTTTCACCTCTTTTGTGAGATTGATTCCCAAGTATTTTATTTTTTTCGATGCTATCGTGAATGGCGTAGTTTTCATAATTTCTCTTTCTGAGGATTCATCACTTATGTATAAAAATGCATTGGATTTATGAGCATTGATCTTGTAACCTGCTACTTTACTGAATTCACTTATGAGTTCTAAAAGTTTTCTGGTGGAATTTCCTGGTTCCTCTAAGAATATAATCATATCATCCGCAAATAGGGATAGTTTGAGTTCTTCTTTTCCTATTCGTATTCCTTTAATTTCCTTGGTCTGTCTAATTGCTCTGGCTAGAGTCTCAAGAAGGATATTGAATAGGAGTGGTGAAAGAGGGCATCCCTGTCTTATTTCCAGTTTTCAGTTTTTCACCATTTAGAATGATATTAGCCATGGGCTTAGCATAGATGGCCTTTACAATGTTAAGGAATGTTCCCACTATCCCTATTTTTTCTAGTGTTTTGAGCATGAAGGGGTGTTGTATTTTATCAAATGGTTTTTCTGCGTCTATTAAAATAATCATGTGATTCTTGACTTTAAGTCTATTGATATGGTGAATTACATTTATTGATTTCCGGATGTTGAACCAACCTTGCATCCCTGGGATGAAACCCACTTGATCGTGGTGCACTATCTTTTTAATATATTTTTGTATGCGATTTGCTAAAATTTTATTGAGAATTTTTGCGTCAATGTTCATTAATGATATCGGTCTGAAATTTTCTTTCCTCGATTTGTCTCTGTCTGGCTTGGGTATCAGGGTAATATTGGTTTCATAGAATGAGTTTGGGAGGGTTCCCTCCTCTTCTATTTTATGGAATACTTTGAGAAGTATTGGAATGAGCTCTTCTTTAAAGGTTTTGTAGAACTCGTCTGAGAACCCATCTGGTCCTGAACTTTTCTTTGTTGGTAGGCTTTTGATGACCTCTTCTACTTCATTACTTGAAATTGTTCTATTTAAATTGTGTATGTCCTCCTCGTTCAATTTAGGCAATTCATATGTCTCTAGAAACCTGTTGATGTCTTCGAAATTTTCTATTTTGTTGGAATATAGATTTTCAAAATAGCTTCTAATTATGTTTTGTATTTCAATCGTGTCTGTTGTGATATTTCCTTGTTCATTCCGAATTTTAGTGATTTGGGTTTTCTCTCGTCTTCTCTTTGTTAGAGTGGCTAAGGGTTTATCAATTTTGTTTATTTTTTCAAAGAACCAACTATTTTGTCAATCTTTTGTATTGTTTCTTTTGTTTCAATTTCGTTGATATCAGCTCTGAATTTAACTATTTCCTGTCTTCTACTACTTTTGGTATTGGTCTGTTCTTCTTTTTCTAGGGCTTTGAGCTGTAGTGTTAGGTTGTTTATTTGTTGAGTTTTACTTCTTTTATTAAATGTGCTCCATGAGATAAATTTTCCTCTAAGTACTAATTTCATAGTGTCCCAGAGATTTTGATATGATGTTTCTTTGTTCTCATTTACCTCTAAGAATTTTTTAATTTCCTTCCTAATATCTTCTGTTATCCATGCATCATGTAATAGCATATTGTTTAATCTCCAGGTGTTAGAGTAGCTTCTGTTTTTTACTCTTTCATTTATTTCTAATTTCAATCCATTATGATCTGATAGAATACAAGGTAGTGTCTCTATCTTCTTGTATTTGCTTACATTAGCTTTGTGGCATAATATATGGTCTATTTTAGAGAAGGATCCATGTGCTGCTGAGAAGAAAGTGTATTCGCTCTTGGTTGGATGGTATATTCTATAAATGTCCGTTAAGTCTAAATTATTGATTGTGTTATTGAGATCTATGGTTTCTTTGTTCAATTTTTGTTTGGAAGATCTGTCCAGTGGTGAGAGAGGCGTGTTAAAATCACCTAGTATTATTGTGTTATGGTCTATTTGGTTTCTGAAATTGAGAAGGATTTGTTTGACATACATGGATGAGCCACTGTTTGGGGCATAGATGTTTATGATTGTTATGTCTTGCTGATTTATGGTTCCCTTAAGCAGTATGTAATGTCCTTCTTTATCCCTTCTGACTAGTTTTGACTTGAAGTCCACATTATCTGAAATGAGGATGGATACCCCAGCTTTTTTGCTGAGTCCATGTGCATGGTATGTTTTCCCCCATCCTTTCACCTTTAGTCTATGGGTATCTCTTTCTACGAGGTGAGTCTCTTGCAGGCAACATATTGTTGGATCTTTCTTTTTGATTATCTCTGCCAGTCTATGTCTTTTGATTGATGAGTTCAGGTCATTAATATTCAGGGTTATTATTGAGATATGATTAGTATTCCCGGTCATTTGGTTCATTTTATTTATTTATTTATTTCTTTATTTATTTTGAGACGACTTGGTTCTTCCTTTATTTGACAGTTCCTTTAGGATAGTTCCTCCCATTGCTGATTTGTTTCTTTGTTTTTCATCTCTTCCTCGTGGAATATTTTGCTAAGAATGTTCTGTAATGCTGGCTTTCTTTTGTAAATTCTTTTAGCTTTTGTTTATCATGGAAGGATTTTATTTCCTCATCAATTTTGAAGGTAAGTTTTGCTGGGTATAAGATTCTTGGTTGGCATCCATTTTCTTTCAGGGCTTGAAAAATGTTGTTCCAGGCCCTTCTAGCTTTTAGGGTCTGGATTGAAAAATCTGCTGATATCGGTATTTGTTTCCCCCTGAATGTATTTTGATTCCTCTCTCTTGCGGCCCTAAAATTCTGTCTTTATTTTGTATGTTAGGTATTTTCATTATAATGTGCCTTGGTGTGGGTCTGTTGTAATTTTGTATATTTGGAGTCCTATAAGCCTCTTGTACTTGATCTTCCATTTCATTCTTCAGATTTGGGAAATTTTCTGATAGTATTTCATTGAATAGGTTGTTCATTCCTTTGGTCTGTTTCTCTAAGCCTTCCTCAATCCCAATAATTCTTAAATTTGGCCTTTTCATGATATCCCATAGTTCTTGGAGATTCTGTTCATGATTTCTTACCATCTTCTCTGTTTGTTCAACTTTGTTTTCAAGGTTAAATATTTTATCTTCAATATCTGATGTTCTGTCTTCCAGGTGTTCTATCCTATTGGTTATGCTTTCTATGGAGTTCTTAATTTGGTTTATTGTTTCCTTCATTTCAAGGATTTCTGTTTGGTTTTTTTTCAATATCTCTAACTCTTTATTGAAATGATCTTTTGCTTCCTGTATTTGCTCTTTTAACTGTTGATTGGTGCGATCATTCAGTGCCTGCATTTGCTCTTGCATCTTGTCATTTGCTTCCCTGATCATTTTAATTATGTACATTCTGAACTCCCTTTCTGTCATTTCTTCTGCCATGCTGTCGTTGGGTTTCATTGATGTAACATCTAGATTTGTTTGCAGCATTTTCTTTCCTAGTTTTCTCATATTGTTCTGGTATCAGTTGACCGCTGTGATATTGCAGATTTCCTCTATTGTCTTATAATATCCCTGAAGCTTTCTAGTATATCCCCTCTTAGCCTTCAGTAGCCTGAAGTCTTGGAGGAAGTTGTTAATGCGGTGCTCCACAAGGGAGCTGACTCCCTAGGGGTGGTGGCCTTCCGGTGGGGTATATTCCCTGCTAGTGGGCAGAGGTACCTTCACTTGCTGATGAATGGTCATCCAAAGGGGAAGTAGGATGTGGGCTGATGCAAGGCCAGTTTGGGCCTGTGTCTCTGATTTTACAGTCCTTTTGGGAGAACCTCACCCGACAGGGGGGACTCACCCGGTGGGGAGGTCTCACTGGTCGGTTTCCTTCCCAGAGGTTCCGTTCAATTCACAACTACCGCCTGGGCTGGGCAGCCTTCTTCTGCAATGTTCCCAGGGACCCGGACCTACCTCCTGGGCCTGGAAGCCTCGCCCTTCGCAGACGAAGCTCCTTAGGCTGCCTCTCCTCAGAGAAGCTGCCTGCAGTCCTGGAGCCTTCGCTCTGCCCCTCAGTTTGTCTGTGGGTTCTTCCACCAAGAAGCCGCCTAGGCCCTGCGACCCTGCTCTGCACTTTTCGCCTGGCTATGCGGCCCCTCCTCTGAGCAGCCACCTGGAGCCCCTTATGATCTCTCCGAGTCCCAGTGACCCACCACACGCCTTTTCCTCCGGCAGCCACCTGGTGTTCCGTGTGGTGGCTCTAAGTCCAAGTGACCCACCACGCACCTCCTTCTCCACCAGGCAGTCACCCAGAGATCTGGTGCGTTCGTCATGAGTCCCAGGAACTCACTGTGCACCTTCTCGTCCCGACTGCCACCCGTAACCCTGGTGCAGTCACTTCTAGCCCAAGCACCCCGCCGCTCCTCCTCCTTCTCCAGACAACCCCCCTGTGTTCAGGAGCGGATGCTCTGGGACCAAACCACTCACCACGCTGCTCCACCGGATAGCCGCCCGGAGCCCTGGCGCAGCTGCTCCAAGTCCAAGCGACGTGCTGAGCCTGTATTTCTCCTTCTCCTCTGGGCAGCCCCCTGTGTTCAGGGGTGGTCACTTTCGTCCAAACAGCTCACTGAGCACCCTCTCCTTTGGGCAGCCTCCCAGAGCCTGGGTGGGTTGGGCCGAGTCCAAGCGCTGTGGTGGGCAGCCACCTCTCCAATGCTCCCAGTTGTCCACGTTCACTGCTCCAGCGGGGGGAGGGGCGTCTAGCCGACAGCTCTACTTCACAAAGTTCCCTGCTTTCGGGCCTACCGCCCAGTCCGGGATGCCTCCCCAATGGGAGACACTCACCCGGCTGCTTTGAGTTGGTCCCAAGTCTCTCTATATCTCCTCTTCTTGAGACCTGAGTCCTGGAGCAACACGAAACGCAGCCACCCTCTAGTCTGCCATCTTGAATCCCCTATTTTTCTCTTTCTAATGATTTCTTTCTTCTTTACTATCACCCTTCTTAACGGGTATCTACTTACTTTGAGGAGGTGTTGCCAATCACTCACATATACACTCTCATGGGCACATAAGCATGGATTACACATCAATTAAATATATACTTCTGAAATGCCTATTTAGCTAGAAAATTCCAAACATTATTAACATCATTTAGCCCTTTCTTGAGATTCTGAACAATCATATAATCATATGGACCTTTTGTTTTTTTGGACAGTGTGATAAAAGCCGTCAGCCATCACCTCTGTTTGTATTTCACCTGCCTCAGACAGCTTCTGACCTTTTCTCGATTGCTTCTGCTCATCTATCAGAGGCTGAGAAGCCAGATAACTAAGCTTTAAAAGAATTGCATATTTAAAAAGTCAATATAGTTCTGCATGAATCCCTAAGAGCCTTAATGCAGGGTTTTGGGGGTAGATATTTCTGACTTCCCTGAGGCCTTTTTCAAAGATTTATGACAAGCTGGACCTTCTGGATAAGTGGGGAGTTATGGCATTTTGATTGAGTAATGTCTATCTTATGGAAACACAGAATAAAAAATGTAGATATCAGCAGAATTTACATTAGAAGGTAACCACCAACTCACCATAGCTATTTAAAATATAATTTAATATAAGAACTTTCAGTTTGTATCCATCTTTTCTATTATAGAGTTGAGAGGTAAAGGGCCCAGTAGATAAGAGTAATGAACAAGTGGCTAGATTATCCTCTGCTTACACTTCAAATAAACCAGCTAATTGTTTATTTGCCTAGCAGTTGCTGCCTTGATTATAGGTCATTAGTGACCATTAATAAATGAAATTGTTTTTTCATTTCCCAAAGCAATTTTGAATTCCATAAATCATGAATTTCTCATTAAAGATTTTCAGTTTTATATGTGCTTGATCAACAAGTATGATCAAGGTCTACAGTGTGATTTTAAATATACTATGGGAACTTTAGAATAAAAACAACAGAAGGATAAGTCATGAGTATTCTTATTTTATTTTCACTGAAGGGAATATTTATTTCAAGTATTTATTACTGGTGGACTTATAAATTAGGAAAAATATTAAGATTTTTTTCTTTACTGAGAAAAGTAATAGTAATATATAGGTACATAAATACTTTATGATACATCAAATTGTAATTTTTCATATTTGATATAATTGGATGCAATTTGCTAGAGTATGCTTACCCTGAAGTTCTATTGAAATCTTTATTCCTTTACTAATTTATCATGTGATCTAGGGTAACTTCATTGATATTCTGAGCCATATTTTTATTGGAAAGAGGGCTGATATTTTCTTTTATTTATCTTGAGAAATAAATGAAGATATTGTAGATAAAGTGCTGCCACACTGCAGGCACTTAGTTGATATGATTTACTTTGATTTTCCATTAAAACATGCTTTCTAGTTTTTTAAAAGATTATAAAATTTGTAAAAGGAAACAAAACAGTGAATTATTTTATAAAGTTCAGTTGCCCTGATGAATTCAGAAAATCAATAATGTTTAAAAGTATGTTGAACCCAGGGTAAGCATACTCTAGTAAATAAATATGTTAGATTTGGAAAGACATTTTACTATGCATTACATTTAAATCAATGTTAATTGACTTTGACTTTGCCAAAAATGTGTCAGGTGGCAAAACTATTTTCACAGTCCCAATTTATCTTAATATATAGAAAGGGCGTATGTGAGATAAAAGTGACACCCTAGTGGCAATCAGAAGGTCTTATTTCTAGTCATGAGTCATATCACTCTGTGACTCTGAGCCAGTTACTTGACCTTACTGAATTTTGTTTTACTCATCTATAACAGGGAAAAGTTGAAATAAGTGATTTAGAAGGCATCTTCCAGATGTGAGGAGAGAAAAATTCTCAAACCATGATCTGTAGGACACAAGTTTGATGAAATATTATCCCTTAAAAAAAAGTTAATTTGTAAGTCTGAGAATAACTCAACATGGTCTCCTCCCTTAGGAAACTCACAATACATAGTAATATATTAAAGGCTCTGAAATGTCCTGTACAAAGACATCTTTATTAACTTCAGCTTTAATTAAAGTTTACATTAATTAATTAAAGGTAACATTCACTAACTTTCTTGAACCATAGAACTTCTTTTATCAGAGTGGGGAGAAGTTAAAAACTCCAAAGAACATGAACTCATCTTTCAGAGAGAGGCTTTAGGTTGAACAATGCTTTGAAATACACTGATTTTTATAATTTTTCCAATTTTTCTACATCTGAATCACATTATAAAAAAATAAGAGAATGTGAAACTGTGTAAGTGAGGAAATTCACCCAGATGGGATTATCTACATATGCACATAAGTAGATTTGGGTTTTTAGCATTCCCATCTCTTCTCTACTTCTCAGAGCCAAAAGAAATCTGAAATAATTTGGGAGTCATGAATACTTCCTCAAGCCAGTAAAACTTCATTGCAAGAGGCTCTTCATTTGTGAGTGGGCAGCTAGGTGTAGAAAAATCCTGGAGTGAGATCCAGAGTTTAGTCCTTTAGTTTAGCCCTTTAGTCCCCTGCAATCTTGGGAAAGGTCCTTAACTTCTCAGCATGACAGTCCATTATTTATAAAGTGAAGATACAATTTCCCATCTCATGTTACTTGTTGTATTAAATGAAATAAAGGGATGTGGCAATACCTTGTAAAATATAAAATTTTATGTAAACGGAAAAAAGTTTCCAATAGTCTGTTCAAAAAGTATCTCTAAAATTACTAAATAATTTTTATCTCCTAAAGTATAAAAAATAAGCCTGAAAAAACAAGAATTTCCATAGAATTATTAAGACTATAAGGTCTGCAAATGGTTCTCTTCATGGTTTTATTTTTAAAATAAAATGTTGAAGCACAAGCCAGTTTTCTCATGCCAACCAGCTGGCAGGAATAGATCTGGTATTCTGAGCTGAATCCTCAGACTCTGAGTCCATTTCCTCTTGGTACTACCACATTGCCTCAGTTCACATATGTCAGAACACACCTTCTATTTCATTATTTTCATAATTAATAAAATATTTGAATGATTGAAAAATTACTCTCCTAGGAAGCGTGGACAGATCAGTGCCCTTGAAATCATATGTTCTTTCTTTCTTTCTTTGTATGTTTCATTGTTTATTTAATGGTGTGCAGTACTGTGGATTGAACACAGCCTCTTATGCATGCTAGGCAGACACTCTACCATGGAGCCACCTAGTCCACTTTTTCTTTTCTTAGTGTAAGATTTGGTTTCCTGCCCTCTGCCATTAAACAAAGTTAGTTCTATTTTTTTCACGTCATTTCCTTTTTTTTTGTTTTTTAAATCTTGGCCCACCCTTCTCCTATTTCTGCTTTTTCTCTACTCTTTTTGGTGCTAAGCTGTGCTTGCATATCCTGCACATTTTTCATGTAATACATGTTTTTTTTTTTTCAACTTATGATAAACCCAGAATGTGATGGACTCTGAAAGTAGATTCTAGCTGGCTTATTTATCAGCTATGTATATTGCATTTCCTTAATGTAGTTAGCTCTTAGGAATATAAAGATGTATGACTTGTAGTTCATAGATAATTTGGTTATAAATAAGTCACAAAGAATTTCATTTCTTAGCTATAGTTCAAAGAGTATACTGGTAGAATCTCAGGTTTATTTCTCATTGGTGCTAAGAATAGAAAAAAGTTCTAATGAGAATAAACTGCAATTCAAGAGAGTTGAATTGATCTGAGAATATATACCAAATGATAAAGCTTGTATCTATTAAAATATGTCAGAATTTATCATTCTTTCTTTTGAAATTTAAGTAAGAGATCTCCTAAACCTTTTCTTTTCTTTTTCTTTTAGTGTTCTGGGGACAGAACCCAGGAGCACTCAACCACTGAGTCACATCTCCAGTCTATGTTATCTTTTATTTTGAAACAGGTTCTCACTAACCTGTTAACTTAGAGTCTTGTAAGTTGCTAAGGCTGGCTTTCAACTTCTGAGTCTCCTACGTAAGCCTCCCAAACCATCATGCCTGGCTCATTTAGACTTTTTTTTTTTTTTTTTTTCTTTTTTTAAACAGTATAGTTTTCTATGGAATTTGGGGATCAGAGAGACTCTTTCATTTTTTTAAAGTTATATTTAAGGTGCTCTTGAAGGCAAATCCTCTCATCTTTCTCTCTAACAAAAATTACCCAACTTACAAGTTTGCTTTTTCCATATAGAGATATGAACATTACAAGAAATACATACATATTATAGTAAATAACTCTTTAGAAATAGATGAATCTCCCCATTAAAATTTATTTTATTTAGAGTTAAATGGATTTCAAAGATTTAGGACAGTACAGTATTAATACAAAGAAACACTGCAAGTATTACTAGATCTATTTCTGATTTTTCCTTCAGTTCTAACTTAGCTATACAGATTATGTAAAGCAATGCCTATCTCTGAACTTTCCATTTATAGCATGCAAAAGATTTCAGTAGTACTTGCTTGAAGTCCTCTTGTAGAATATATATATTTGTGGGGTCCTTTCTAATACCTAATTCTATTACTTTCTAGGTCATGACAGTGGACAGAATAAGTAACTTCAATATAACATGAAAAATTTTTCTTTCTCTAAATTATTTCTGCCAACACTTTGGCAAAAAGAGAATTCTTAAGTACAAAGTAATACCATTTTTCTAAATTTTCATATGTGAAATAATGATTAATGATATTAAGTCATGTTCTTTTCTGAAGGAAATTACTTTAAAACAGGAGGGAAGTCCTGGACCTTGAGATCTGTCTTTGTTTTGATCACCAGGGAAAAAGAATATCAGAGAAATTATCTTGCAAGAGACTTACTGGAGAGCATTCTCAGAACAACACTTGGGGGTATGATGGAAGTAGGATTGGGCAAAGGGAGTAACTGAATGGTAGTGTAACAAAGACCTCAGACCATCCCATGGGTAATTGGGTAGCTAAACGTCACTTAGGTCTTTTCCCAATTTGAAGAAGGGGTAGTAGGGGCCCACTATTGCCATTTTCTACCAAATGACTTCTTGCTATCTTTGAGGGAAGGTGCTATATCAGCAACTCAGCACTGGTTACATGTCTGGCAATTTGTTTATTCAACAGCAGCTATAGCTAAATCTGACTTAAGGAGTGGGAACTCGTGGTGTCCGGCTCATGTAGATCCTCCATTCCTGTCATCGTGGCTACTCCATTCATGTACACTTGGAATGACCGATGAGAGAGGTCAACTAACTGGCTCAGTCCTTCTACTTAATCTAATTAGTGCCTCTTGCTTGGTAGTACTCTTTAGTAAGTGTCAGTATGTGATTCAAAGTTTCTACACTTCATGGAATTCCAGAATTCCATCCACATACTTCTTCTCCAAATGGTCTTGGACTCTACCTCTCGATCATTATCTTTGTAGGCTCCTGGCCATCCAGCTAAAGCCTTCACTGCTTCCATTGAGTTTCAATATATTTTCATCTCAGGACAGTTTTATTTTCACTCCAACTACATAATCAATTGCACCATTCAAATCTCTGCCAAGTCAGAAAACTTTATACCTGTCTTTTGGATCTACCCCAGAAAGGAACTGTGATGGAGCAATAGTACATCTTCAGCTTGCCCTTACATATACTCCAGGAGCCAAGATCAGTCTTTTTCACCCTCTATCAGTTGATGGAAAGAGTCTTTCTACCCCTTCCCACATATATATCTCATTGGCCCACAGATGTCAACTGAAAAAGAGGGAGTGATGCAGTGCAGAGGATGACATGGCTTTCAGGTTATCTGTTCATGCAGTTTATTTGTTTTTCTGGCCTCCTTATGCTGATCCTCGATTTCTCATGCTTTTCAAGGGTTGAGGACTCAATTTTGCACCCACCTACCCAAAGAGGTGATGGTTTTGTCAGAACTCAGCTCCCAATAGGGATTTTTGGCTAAGTGGTCACTTGTAAACCCACCACTAGGCACTCCACTTCTACCAAGCATAAGAAGTTTCTCAAATGGTGTACAATTCTTGGCTGTAGATAACATGGCTGGCTTTGCTCTAGAGCTATAAGTATCTATAGTATACTTTTTCTTCTTCTGTCAGAGCTGACCATAAGTTCATCAGTATCTTTTCTCATAAAAGATACTTCTAATATCTTTGGGTCTAATGGCACACACAGTTCAAGTGACAGATTTGCAAGCACAGCAGCCTAGAACTGCTACACAGCCCAGAACTGCTACACAGCCTTTCCCTACCCCAGGCCCCTTTCATAGCTGGAAATTTTCCATATCACTCATTGATGAGTGTGAAAAATTCTGTTGCCTGAAACTCAGGAGCTTAGGCAGTAATTTCTTCTTTCTTAATGGAGAAAGGTACATGATTCTCCAATGTGTCTTTTTCTTTGGAGGGAATGTCCTGGCATGCCAAAAAGGACTGAATCCCCAAAAATATGACTAGTATGGCACATCCACAAACTTTGTAACTTACGTGCATTACCAAATCATCTGGCAATTTTGTTATTGAACCCATTTA
This sequence comes from Sciurus vulgaris, assembly GCF_902686455.1. Lineage (NCBI taxonomy): Eukaryota > Metazoa > Chordata > Mammalia > Rodentia > Sciuridae > Sciurus > Sciurus vulgaris. The sequence goes on along the minus strand of NC_136470.1, from coordinate 67,413,339 downwards.
AAAATAATATTTTAAAAACAAGATAGTGAATGAGTCAGTTGTGTAATGTCTCAATGATCCCTTTGAGTATACTCCAAACCCATTTTGAGTATATCACGACTGAAAGAAGATTTAACCAGCAACCTGTAAACCCTTTTTATCCCTGCATGATTGTGAATTACTTCTGGTTCTTCTTCTTAATAGAAATGGGAAATAACACATCTATTCAGTCAGTAGTTGCATTTCATGTACCCAGGACTGTTATTATGTTTTGACAAAGATACCACATTTCAAAAAAAAAAAAAAAAAAAAAAAAAAAAAAAAAACCAGCTACAGTTGTGTACAGTTGTGGCTATCATTTGGCTGTTTTTGATTTACTATTCTTATGGATTTTGTCAAGGCCAAACTACTGATTAAATAGGAATATGATGGGAACCAGCACCTTTGCACATTTTAAGGATATTCCTAATTCTGTCATTTGTATGATGCAGTTTTGTTTATGATTTTAAATTTTGACATGAGTAGGAGCAGTGTCAGAGACTTCTGTATGGTCTTTCCCACTATGATTGCTCTTATCTCTAGAACAAGAAACCTATGTGGAATTTTTGGCAAGTTTAATGGAATATGTCCATTTCAACTGTACAGAAGACTCAGTGTGAGTGTACCTGGGCCAGGATTCCAATTGTTATCTCATCCACATATGTCTCCACTCTAACATGAAAGCCATTATGAAACTTAAGGTCAATGCATAATAATGTCCACTCAAACCTTTGTCCAAAAGTCTGTGTAATGTCTGGGTATTTTCATTCCCCCAGTTACTCAGATGAGTTAGAGGAGATCATTTGAGTATATAGCTACAGGCCATGGGAAAGAGTCAGACTTGTGCTTCCCAGTGGCAATCCAGCCTCTCCTTCTGTCAGAGGGAATGAGATCTAAGAACTGGCTTGTGTATGAAAATTGGGCTTGGGGAAGTGAGTTTTTATTTGAGCAGTTACCTCCTGATTATATATTTTTGATTTTGGTGTGGAACTGGGTCTTATATAAATTGAGCAATAACTTTGCTGGCTGGCCATCTATCTTAAGCCAAGGGAAATTGTGTTCTATTAAGCATTTTACAATAATTTCACACATTGTATTGCTACCATGGTTAAGCTCTTCTATTACTTGGAATCCAACCATCTTTGTTGCTATCAGAGAGTATAATTCTTTAATATCATCTCTAACCACCAACCCTGGTCTACAGAGAACGTTATTACTGTGATTATTGATTCTGATTCCTTTCTTACCAGGAAATCCTGTATTGCTTTGGCAGAGAAACTATTCTTAGGCCTTTTCATGGAATATTGTCATATGGTGGACTTTTTGATTGTAGGTAATACATTCATTCTAGGATACCTACCTACCTGAGCGTTTCCACCCTTTACCATAAAAGAATTAGCATTTCTACCTCATTTGTATGGAGTACCAATTTATCAAAGTTTCCAGAATTGTCCTATGAACAATTTCTGTCAGTGTGCTTGCTAGAGTATTAAATTCTGTAACATGGAAGGGTACAGAATGATCTCTCTTTTGCAACTTTATGTACCATTCCTATTGATCAGTACCTTTAGCATCCTGTTCCATACAAATTGCCTCACTTAGATACAAGACCAGTGAAAGACAGGGACACAAAATAAGAAAGAATGAAGGTGAACAGCAATGCAGGACAACAGAGGCTTCCATCCATACTATGGAAGTTTTGGAGCTAGATCTCCCTTCTTCTTTCCATACAAGGGGACCAGGCCTTTGTATTATCACACTGACAAATGATTAGATGCAGGTTGCCTTAAGGAAAGAAGTAGAACTTGGTGTGAGGCACTTTGTTTGAGCTAATGGTAACTACTGATAAGGGACCCAGCTATACGCACCAGTAGCCAATGTTACAGGCACATGGACCAATGAGTACTTTGGTCCTAAAGGGTTGTCTAGAAAGTACACTGCAAAGGCTCCTATTCTGTCATGTATCACTGTTCTTTTAAGTTTCTGCATGTGTTTCTTAGATATTTCTTTGTAGTACTTTATTATCTACCAAACCAGGGAATTATTGAAAATGGATTTTTCTAAATAAAACTGCCCATTCTGCTCATGCCCAACACATACATGAATCCTTTTTTTAAAACCTATTATGGCTTTTCAGCCATTTCCCTAGTGTTCTGACATTACCCAAATAGCAGGCTCCAGGAATTAAGCAGCGTGGCTCAAAGGGAATGGATGTGGTTGTACACTGTAGGAATTTTGCTGCCTCAAAGCTCCCTGATGCTTCAGAAGTACTTTAGCAGACGATTCTGCTGCAAAATATTGACTCTAAAACATCTCTGTCCTGGAATAGATGCACTCAGAGAAAAACTCTTGAATCCCTGCTTTTTTTCTTTAACAATTGAACAGTTATTATAGTATCAAGAGTTTTGTGGTGTGGGATGGCAGAGATCGGTTGATAGGGGTATATCCAAAGGGGAGACACATAGCAATAATATTTAAGGACAACAGAAAGTACTTTAAGAATTAAGGAAATTTGAATATAGAAGTCATTTCTCTGTCATTTGGCAAAACTTAAAACTACTATGAGAAATATTTGTTTGCAGAAATTCTTCTTTACAACATGGCATTATAGAAGTATGGCTTTGAATTAACCAGTGGTTTCTGGCTTCTAGTTCAATTTTCCCTCTTCTTGTACAGACCAGGTAATAGTCACAAAATTTTGCATATCCAAAATTTTAAGATTTAAGTATAAAATGAATGAACAGTGAAGTGTCTTTTTAATCCCAAATCTCTCTCTCTCCTTTTTTTTTTTTTTTTTTTTTTTTTTTTTTTGGTACTGGGGATTGAGTCCAGGGAGGGTTTACCACTCAGTCACATCCATAATCCATAGTTCTTTTTTTTTATTTTCTATTTTGAGACAGGGTCTCTCTAAGTTTCTGAGGCTATCCTCGAACTTATGATCTTCCTCCTTAGTACTTAAATTCTCATACCTAAAATATAAGAGCATAAAAGTCATGCTTAAAACCCAATGTTTGCCTCTGGTCCAGGTTCTTTCCAGACTGTTCCTTTTTCACTATACTGGATGATTATTTCAAATGAACAACTTATCATGACTCTCGAATATATATATAGACTATTGTTGTCACAAACAACTAAATTCTATAACCAATTTCATATAATCCCAAATCTCATATGTATGTATACATGTATTTATATATATATATATTATATATGACATCATATATATGCTTTACATCTTACATATTCTCTTATAAAGTGAATTACTACAAAGTGAAATAATAACTTTTTTATACTTTTTGTCATTTTTAAGTCAATATCAGTGTTTAAAATTACCCAATTCTGTGTTATCATATACACATGAAATGCCCATGGGATTAAATTATATCCTAATCACTTAGGAGTTTTATTTAGGGGTGGTGGGAATTTGGTATTTAACTCAGGGGTTTTTTACCCCTGAGTTACCTCCCCAGATCTTTTTATTATGTATTTCGAGACAGGGTCTTGCTAAGTTGCTCAGGGTCTTGATACATTGCTGAGGCTGACCTCAAACTTGTGATCCTCCTGTCCCTGCCTGCCAAGTGGCTGGGATTACAGACATGCTCCACCATACCCAACATAATCTTTGAGCTTTTGCAAGCCATCCCTTGTCCTCTATATACTTGATTGAAGTCCACTGTCCTCCTTGAAGCACACTTGCATCCTACTTTAAAAAAAAATATTCTTTACCTTTCAACTTTTTCTTCAGCTACACTGACACATCTGCACAAAAGCCATTGGTCAGCAACTTTTTGTCCTGTCCTCCAGAACCAAGTATTCTGTGTGCTAAAGGTTTGAGCTAATTAAGCAGCTGTATGGGAGAGCACATGAGCCCACCTTACACTTCTAGCAGAGTAGTAGTGAGTGTGAGATTGAGTCACACAAGATGGTTCCAAGCAGGATAGACAGGAGGGAAGTGATCCCAAGTTAGATAATATTATTAATTTATGTTTTTACTTGTCCATTTACTCCTCAAGCACAATTATAGGCAAAGATGTTGTGAGACAAGTAAATAGCATTGCTGCACTTAAACATTTGATAAGGGTCTCTGTAAGGAAAATACTGGAAAGCAAAGCAGTTGAACCCAAGCTTTCCAGGTCGTCTTAAACAGAGACGGAGGAAGTTTGGTTTCTTTTGGTGAACAGAGTGTGGGTGTGCTTCACCTCAAGTAAGTGACCATGGTTGGATTCACACTGACTCAGGGTAGAACTCCAAAGCTTAGAGAGGAAGGTTGGAAAAGCTGGTGCTGACTACTGCCTAAGGCAGCTTGTTCTCCTAACACTGCATGTGTCATAGGCCACAGAACTGTCACCTCCTCATAGAGGGTCTTTACTTAAAACCTGCACCAAATATCTTACTGAGAACTTAGAAACTTCTTATTTAAAACCATGGATTGAATAATAGTGCGCAGTCTCATCACTATTATTCAACATTAATCTGGAAGTCCAAGCAGTGCAGTAAGGTAAGAAAAAAAAAAAAAAAACTATAATTGCAAGGATTGAAAGGCTAATTGATGGCAACACAGTATCTTTGATCATTCCCAAGTGCCTGCATATAAAAATAATACAAGTGATGAGACCAAGTTCAAGAAGTTTACTAGGTAGAAAAATGAATAGACCAAAATCAACATTGCTAAGCATATAAAAACAGAAAATGTAACTATTTTAAAATAACATCAAATATATTATCTATGGAAAAAACTGAGGATGAGTATTGCAGACAATCATAATATTTGTTGAAAGGCATGAAGAAAGCATAAATACATGAAGATCTATAGTGTATCTATCCATTAAAGGAATGATATAAATAGAATAAACTAGGTACAATTCTAATCAAATGTGAAAGTTTTTACATTTGACAAGCTATTTCTAAAATTAAGTGAAAGGAGTGAAAGGTTCATTTTTTAAAGATCCACATACAAGCAAGATCAGAAAATTTCACTTTTTATCTTGGGTTCATAAAAGCAGAGTAGAATAACAGTTGTCATGGGTTGGTAAGTGGGAAAATGCGTTATTCAAAGAGTATAAAGTTTTATTTTTGCAGGAAAACAAGTTCTGGAGCTCTAACTTACAACATGGTAACTGTAGTTAATACTGTATTGTATACTTGAACTTGCTAAGAGAGTAGACTTTAAGTGTATCACACCCACAATGGTTTTTCATGTTAATTAGCCTTACTGGGGTAATCATTTCACAATATGTGCATTTCACATTGTATACCTTAAAATTGTTCAATTTTTATTTGCCAATTATGCCTCTATAAAGCTAAGGGGAAAATAAAATGTATAAAAGCCCAGGAATACCAGATATGATTTTGACAAAAAAAAAAAAAAAAAAAAAAAGATGACATATTGGAAGGAATTTCAAGTTAAGACTCATTACAAAGCTATTGTTATCAAGACAATGTGGCATTGGCTCAGTGATAGCCTCATAGGTGACTGGATTAGCATTTTTAAGACACATTCAACTGGACATGAACATTTAGTATGTGCGGTGATAGTTTTAATTAGAAAAGTAATGAAGGGGTTTCCAACAGATGATGTGGAAACAATTGGCTACATAGAAAATTATAAAATTAGGTCTTTTCATCATATCATACAGTAAAGTGAATTCCAGAATATCAAAGGACAAAATTTAAAAGCAATATTTTAAAACTTTCAGAAAGAATGTTCTTAATCTTAATATAAGAAATGATTTTGAAACACACAACAGTTCCCAGTCATAAGCATAATTTTTGATATATTTCATTCTCCTCAAATTAGAAACACCATATACAAAGTTTTAAAATATAAGTCATAGCCTTTGAAAATGTTTTTGTAATTGTGCAAAATACAAAATATTGCCAGAGTGCATAAATGATTCATAGAAATCAGTAAGAAAGAGGTAAATAAATACAGTTGGACAATGAGTGAATGCTATGATTAGGCAATTGGGGGAACAGGAAACTCAAATGTTTAATAAATGTGAAAACATGCTGAAACTTGATTGGGGAAATTCAAGATAAAATACTGAGATATCTACCATTTCTTAATATGGCTTAGAAAAATAATGTAAAGTTCTGACAATACCATATATTGATAACAATGTAAAAGAACAAATTATATATAATGCCAAGGCGACAGTTTTTGGTTACATTCACATTTGATAGTGACTGCTGAGTTTGATAAGTTGTTAAACTAGTGTATATCCTGCACCTTATAAGAAGGAAAAATATTACTTAATATAGTTACATACATAGAGAAATGCAGTGAAGTGTTCACAAGGAAATATGTAGATCATGTTCTAATTGACATTGCTTATTTTAGCAGGAAATTTTGACTGACCTAAATGTTCATCAGAGAGGGAATGGATAAATAAATTGTGGCAGGCACATACATACAATGGAATTTAGTGCAACTATTAAAATAAGTGAACTACAGCAATCTGTATCATTGTAGGAAAACAAGTAACTAAATATGACTTGAAAAGTGTTGTGTTATTTAGCTAGTACTGCTATACTATACAATGGACTTGGCAGTTGAATCTGCAGAAATTTATTTTCTCAGTCATAAATCACAGAAGTCCCAGAGCAAGGTGTGAACAGGTTTGATTTCTTTTGAATCTTCTGTCCTTGGTTTGCAGACTGCCCTACCTTTTTGTTGTGTCCTCACAAGATCTTTCCTCTATGTGTGCTTATCTTTGGTGTCTCTCGTGTGTCTGAATTTCATGTTCTTTTATGGATACAAGAGATTGAATTAAGGCTTAGACTAACAGCCTCCTTTTAGCTTAATCACCTACTTAAGGGCCCTGTCTCCAAAACATAGTCACACTCTGGGATAAGGGAGTTTAGGAATTTAACATACGAATCAGCAAGGACTGGAAGGCACACTATTCAGCACATATTTATGGAATTAAAGATCATGAAGAACTTAGATACATGTTATTAACCAATAAAAGTATTTTGCAAGTAGTAAAACTTTAAGCTGGTGGTTACCTCAGGTGATAGAGGAAAAGAAATATGATCTGTACTTGCAACATTTTACTTTTTAAAACAATGAAATAAGCCTCCTATTATTCAACCTCATGAGAAACAAAAACTATTCTCATGAATAGTTGCTATTCCTCTCCACTGTTCCTCAAATCCAGATATAAACTTATAATAAAGTTCTGGAAGAGGTCACAAATTAGTTATTAAATTTAGTAAAATTATTATAACCTGCTGAGCAGATAGTTCATTTTGTAGAGTGTTTACCTAGCATGCGCACAGGACGGGGTTCGAATCCCCAGCACCACTAAAAAAAAAAAAAAAAAAAAATTATAACCTTAAATGAGGACCAAAAGTGGGAAGAAGAAAGATTGGGCAAAAGGAAGAGAAAGTAAGAGAGAGGAAAGGATATAAACTATCAATTCACACAAGGTGAAAGGGGAAATAGTTTGATGGTGAGTATTTCAAGTGTAGCAGCAGGTAATGGAAGAGGATGGGTAGGTGGTAAGAGGAGCAAGTATAAACTAGAGATAGAAAAACAAAAATAGGAAGATAGATTCCTATTAATGCTTTAAACCATTAGATGGAATACATTCAAATGGATTGAGGTACAGTGTTGGCTATTGGGCTAACAATTATTGTTCAAATTAAGGAGTATTTATGTGATCAAAGTTGATGTTAGAGTTATTTATAGTGAACCATGTCAAAATGATATAAATTCTTATTGAAGATTGGTTTGGATTTCATTGTGGGTATGGACAAAAATCAGACAAAGACAAAATCAGATAAAGACACATTGAGAATGGTAACCTTGAGACCAATATCCTTGATGAACATAGATGCAGAAATTATTAATAAAATATTAGCAAACTACATAAAAAACACATTAAAAAGATAGTGTACCATGATCAAGTTGGTTTCATCCCAAGGAGGCAAGATTGGTTCCACATACAGAAATCAATAAATGTAATTAACTATGTAAAGAGACATAAAGACAAAAATCACAAGATTATCTCAATAGAAGCAGAAAAGCATTTGCAAAGTACAGCACCCATTTGTGTTTAAAACACTAGAGAAACTAGGAATAGGAGGGACTTAACCTCAACATTATAAAGGTTATATATATCAAACCAAAGGCCAACATTATACTGAATAGAGAAAAACTGTAAGCATTTCCTCTTAAAACAGGAATAAGACAAGATGCCCACTTTCACTGCTTCTATTCAACATAGTCCTTGAAATTCTAACCAGAGTGATCTGACAAGTGAAGGAAATTAAAGGATACAAATAGGAAGAGAGGAGCATAAATTATCTCTGCTGATAACATGATCCTATATTTAGAAGCTGCAAAACAAACAAAAACAACAACAACAATAACAACAAAAACCTCCACCAGAAGACTTCTAGAGCAAATGAATTAAGCAAAGTAGCAAGATACACAATCAGCACTCATAAATCAATTGCATACCCACATTCCAAAGATGAATCTGCCAAAAAAAGGAATTACGAAGACTATCCCATTCACAGTGGCCTCAAAAAATAAAATAATTGAGAACCAAACTAACAAAAGAGATGAAGGACCTCTACAATGAAAACGATAGAACACTAAAGAAAGCAATTGAAGAAGATCTCAGAAGATGAAATATCTCCCATGTTCTTTGATGGAATTAACATGGCCACATTCCAAAAGCACTATTGTGATTCAATGCAGTTGCCATCAAAATTCCAATGACAATCTTCACAGAACTAAAAAGAAGCACTTATGAAATTAATTTGGAAAAATAAGAGACCTGGAAAAGTCAAAGAAATCCTTAGCAAGAAAAGTGAAGAGGCATCACAATACTGGACCTCAAATTATACTACAGACCTATAGTAATAAAAAAAAAAAAAAGGTGGTACTGGAAATAAGCCAGTCCCCAAGAGTCAAATACCTAAAGACCAATGGAGTAGAATAGAAGACACAGAGAAGCACAGATAAATACTGTTATCTCATACAAACAAAAGCACCAAAAAATACGTTGGAGAAAAGATAGCATCTTCAATAAATGGTGCTGGTAAAACTGGAAATACATACGTAGAAGAATTAAATGTAACCCCTATTTCTCACCCTCTACAAATGTCAACTTAACGTATATCAAAAACTTAGGTATTAGATCAGAAATCCTGTACCACACAGAAGAAAATATAGGCCCAAAATTCCAACATGTTGGCTCAGGAACCAACTTTCTCAGTAAGACTCCTAAAGCATAAGAAGTAAAATAAAAAAATCAATAAGTGGGATGACATCAAATTAAAAAGCTTCTATACAGCAAAGAAAGAAGAATATAAAGAGCCCACAGCATTGGAGAAAATCTTTGCCACCTTGTCCTCAGATAGGGCACTAATGCCCAGAATATATAAAGAACTCAAAAAACTTAACACCAAAATAAAAAATAAATAAATAACTCAATCAATAAATGGACCAAAGAATCAGACACTTCTCAAAAGAAGAAACACAAATGACCAACAAATATATGAAAAAATGTTCAACCTATCTAGCAATCAATAAAATGCAAATTAAAACTGCACTGAGATCTCATCTCACTCCAGTCATAATGGCAGTGATCAAGAATACAAATAATAGTAAATGTTGGGGAGGTTGTGGGGATAAAGGTATACCTGTGCATGGTTGGTGGACTGCAGACTAGTACAACCACGCTGGATTCCTCAAAAAACTAGGAATGGAGCCACCATATGGCCCAGTTATCCCACTCCTTGGTATATATCCAAAAGATTTAAAATCATTATACTATAGTGACAGAGCCACATCAATGTTTATAATGGCACAATTCATAATAGCCAAAAAATGGAAACAATCAAATTGCCTTCGACAGATGAATGGATAAAGAAAATGTGTTGTGTGTACACACACACACACACACACAGAGACACACACACACACATATACATATATATATTTACACACACACAATGGAGTATTACTGAACCATAAAGAAGATTACTGATTACCATTATGGCTTTTGCTGGTAAATGGATGGACCTGGAGAATATCATGCTAAGTGAAGTAAGCCAGTCCCCAAGAGTCAAAGATCAAATGCTTTCTCTGACATGCAGAAGCTTGTTCCAAATAAGGGGGGTGTTGGATTGAAAAAAACTGAAGAAGGATCAGAGCAGTAGATGAAAGGGATTAAAGCGGAGGGAGAAGGGGAGGAATAAGGAAAGAATAGTGGAATGAATCTGACCTAAATTTCCTAGGTTCATATATAAATATACCATGCGAATGTTACTATCATTTTTATCCACAAGACACTATTTTTTTTTTTAAAGACCTATAAGTAAATAGCAGAAAGATCAATAGAGTAGAGGCAAGGAAACAATGGGAGAGAAAAGAAAGGAATAGTACAGGGACTTAATTAAAACAAAATATTTTTTGTGATTTTATAATTGTATCAAAATGAATCATAGTGTTATATATAACTAAAAACAAGCAATAAAAATAAAAATAAATAAATATATAAAAACCTGAAGCTGATGTGGCAAAATATTAAGATAGGAGGAAATCTACAGATGTGTTTACAAAATCATTCACTACATTTTTAAATTTTAAAAATTTTCAAAGTACCCAGTAAGATCCCCATATTGGATCAGGAAAAAAAAAAATTTGTGATTGAGGGAGAATGTAAAGATATAGTTCTAGATTCCTCAGTGACTTTCTGGAGTCAAGTCCCCATTCACCATATACTACCTAAGAAGTAAATAGGGCAAATTTACTCCTAGGATCAGTAGGAGGTATCATATCACCTCAGGGACTATTGGCAACACTACTCAACTTTCCTCAGATTCTGAATTATCATCTTTCACCTTTTAATGAGAAAAAAAAAGTTTTTGTCTATTAAAATATGTTTAAAAATGCAAAAGTTTTTTTTTAAGTCCTTTGAGTATAAACCGAGGAGTGAGATAACTGGGTCAAGAGGTGGGTCCATTCCAAGTTTTCTGAGGATTCTCCACACTGCTTTCCAGAGTGGCTGCACCAATTTGCAACTCCATTAGCAATGTAAAAGTGTGCTTTTCCCCCACATCCACGCCAACATCTATTATTGTTTGTGTTCTGGGGGTAGTGGGGAGTGAGAGAAGAATGGAGGAACTTTAGATTGTGTAGAAGGAAGTGAGAGGGAGTGGAGGTATGAAAAATGGTGGAAAGAGACAGACATCATTACCTTATGTACATGTATGATTACAGGAATGATATGCATCTACATCGGGCACAACCATAGAAATGAAATGATGTACCCCATTTGTGTACAATGAATCAAAATGCAGTCTTTAAAAACTAAAAAATAAATAATTAAATTTAAAAAAATGCAAAAGCTTAAGATAATTAAAACTCTAATGTGATGAAATATTGTCAGCTTGATATTGACACTTGTGTTTTGATTAGGTAGGTAAAGGAGAACTCTGAAAAGCAGAGAGGAAGATTGCATTAATAGGAAAGTGATGATGAGAATCTTAGTTTTGAAAAGAGGGGCAAAAGGGGAGGCTGGAGATATAATGAATAAAAGTCAACTTCACAACTTCACCAGTTCATCTGTTTCTATACACCCATGCCTAAGAAAATGGCAACTGTGTGCAGATGTTTTTGATGTCCAGTGCGGTTACATAAACATGTATCATCCTGGAATCCTGACTCAGGGCAGACCCAAAACCTTGACAAGCTGCCCTTTGGCTCAGTATCACCACGAGCACACTTCAAGGTCATCCTGTGCCAGCACTACCCTCCAGGGAACTCTGCAGGCCAGCACAGTTAATTACAATAACAGCCAAGGAAATTATATTGGCCCCACCACTGCCTAGGAAGATGAATATCTCTCTTCCTTAGTCACAGGGGGACATTAATGGTATTTTTATTAACTTGTGACCTGTTGACTGCTATTAGAATATAGATTGTATGCATAAACCAGGTCGAGTGTTGCAGATATGATTATGGAGCAATTACTGTGGCAGCTACTGGACTTCTAATCACTGTTGGCATGGAGAATCTGTATGACTCCAAACTGCGTTTTGGAGTTCTACAAGAAGAAACACTCGGGATCAAAGTTTATGTTGTCTCTTTGTGTCTTCTTAAAATTGCAATTTGTGATATCTATGATTAGATGGGCAAACAAAGGCAGATTTTAAAAGAGGAGACTACAAAGGATAGATGATGATTAGGGTAATCTAAGATTTTGGCAGCTCAAAGTTGAAAACCTTTTTTTATTGAAATTGTTTTGATTAAAACACACATGCAGTTTGCTAGCAATTCTATTCATGTGGGTATCATTAATAACCAGTGACCAGATTATATTCTGACCTATTACTTTAATAATGTGAAAATCCACTTTTGCAATTATGTACGATGTGATATGAAATACAGCATTAAGTACGTTAGTCATGCTCTTTAGAGTCACATATTAATGGTAATGCCATCAAGGTTGCCAGAATGTCTTCAGAGTCAATATCTAAGGATGCTGATTTATATTCTGTGAAGTACGTTATTTATTCTGCAAAGTGCATTATTTATAATCACAACCCTTCTCCCCCCGAGTTGAAGCAGTTTACACAACCCCTTTTAAACTACTGCCTTTGCATTGAGGGTGAGATCAGGAGGGACAAATGTTACCATTAACACAGTAAATTACGGTATGAACTGACTTGACTGGAAGCAGAAAATACTATATCTGAAAACTTGCCATCCTAATTTAGAAGTCACAAGTGATTTGGATAAAAAATAAAATAATACTGATCATCTACCCTTCCAGGTTCTCAGTCCAACTAAATGTTTGAACCCTGTGCTATAGTCAGTTCTGCAGGAACTTTAGACAGTCCAGTTTTACATGAAACTATTTCAGAGCAGAGAGAAGGGAAGTATTGATAGGAGAATGGGGTTCTGGGCAAGGAGAACTGAAAACTGTATATGATTGATCATCTTTCTCAGAACTGACACTTTCATTGTTCTTTCCGTGAACATCCTTGTAACTTTTCCACTTTGGTTTCTGCATTATTAACTGCCATGATTTGAATGTGTGCCCCCAGAAAGCATGTGTTGGAAACTTAATCAAGGCAGATGTTGGGATGTGAAATCTTAGGAGAGGTGATGATGCCCTTATTGTGGGAGTGGACTCCTTATGAAAGGATGAGTTGGCTTCTTTTATCTCCTTTTGACCCTCTGCCTTCCACAGTGGTATGATGCAGCCAAAATGCCCTCACTAGAGACAGGCCTATGGTCTTGGACATTCCAGCCTTCAGAACTGTGAGAAATAAAGTGTTCTTCATTTTAAGTTACCCAGTCTGTTAGATTCTGTTATATTTTATTCTGTTATAATAGCACAAAACAGAGAAACTTAGGATCATCTCAGAGATGGGGTACTCTTCATCAAAAATGAATCTATATCATTACCCTAGGTACTTGTATGATCACAAAAATGGTATGACTCTATATCATACACAACCAGAGAAATGAATAGTTGTGCTCCATTCATATTCAATGAGTTGAAATAAATGAATCTATATTCTGCTATTAGTATTTTTCTCAGATAATTGCATTTTCCAATTTTTAAATTAAAATATCCATCCTATTTTAAGGGAAATTTAATTGTTTTCATGACAGCATAAGATAAAACACAGATTTTTTAAAACTGAATGTTAGTTTTAGGTAGGCACACGTTTTTCAGAAATACACATTGCAAAAATCATAAATTTTGCATCAGGTTGCAATTCTAACATTTTTATCCATTAACAACGTGAAATTGGGCACATTAACTTTTCTGAGCCTCAGCAAGATGTATCATTTTCCTATAAAATTATTCTGAAAATAAAATGAACAAAACAAGACGGCATCTGACATAGCATCTGAGACAGGACACACCCTCAACTCAATAAATGCACTTTCCCTCCCACTTATAGTTCTCCCTCTGGCTAAAGTGTAAAGCTTTAAGTGCATAGGATGCCACATTTTAAGAGAGTACCAGAGTTTAGAAGGAGGTCAAATAGATTTCAGCATGATTTCTAAGATGAAGTAGAAAAACACATTTGCAAGCTGAAAAGAAATATGGAATAATTCTGATTTAACTGTTCAACATCATATTTTTTCTTCTATCGGACTATTTTCTACTTTCTGTAGCTCCAGAAAAAGGGGAAAGAAAAGTTGTTCCCGTCCTTTGAACCTGAGTCATGATAGGAACATAAATATTACAGATATCTGACATTTTTAAGAATTCTAATATTCAAGTAAATATTTTCATGACTAATTTGTCTTTGCCTCACTTATACTCTAGTGCCTTTTACCAAGCAAATAAAAAAGTCACAAAGAAGAGCCCAGAGGAAAAAGTAAAGCCCTATCAGAGGAAGGTACCTATTCAGCCCTAAATGAGGGAAGTACATTTTATACCAATAAACTGGCACAAATAGGAACAGTCATATTATAATTATTTTAGAGTCCCTATTAACATAATTAAGTAGGATATAATATCATGTGCAGACACAATTTTTTTCTCATGCTTATTTTTATTTCTCATGCTTATTTTTATTTACCCAGCTTCTCTGCAGCCCATAGGAAAACTTTGAAAACAAAACAATTAATTGCCCAAGTATTGGAAAGGTGAAAATAAGGAAGGCTAGCACATTTTGGTTAGGTTTCTGCATCAAATTGAAAACAGAGATATGATAACACAACAGCAATTTTTAAATTGACAGTAATTTAGGGAAATGTCAGTTCTTTACGAGGACATGTGTTTATGTATGCTTATGTGTGTATACTTATGTGTGTGTGTGCACATGCACACACAGACACGTGTTTTGAGTTAATAAAATAAACCAACTTCTCTGAGTATGTTCTATGAATTTGTTTTTTCCTCTACCATTGCTCCCTTCTCTTAGTATGAATATTGGCACTGAATGAACATTGTCTTGAATTGAAAAACGTCATGAGCTTGCTAGAGCTATACATAGTAAGGGTTCCATCTGATTCAGCATAAATTGCCTTCCCATTCCAGAAAAAATAGATTAGTGATGTAGCCCTTTAATCACACCCTGGATGTCAAGCTTGTTATATTAATGGTTTTTGCATTTAAATAGTGAAAGTGAATTCAATATGGGGAAGATAAGTTAACAGCTAACTCAGAAGGAAGGCATCTTCTATCCACAAGGAAGGCATGTCATTGCTCCCTGGAGTGAAAACTCACTGAAAGTCTGTCCTTTCAGAATTCAAGGACCTGGCTTTGAGGAAGGTATCCATTGTAGAGAAGTCATTCATTAATTCTTTTTTGTGACATCTTCGGTTTCTGCTGAAAATTCTGATACTTGTGCCCTTTTAGGGCAAGCAATTAAAACACATTTCTCAACTCTTATCCACCCAAACCAAGTTCAAGGGTAACAGTTCACTAGCATTGATTCTAAATTGCCTGCAAATAACAAATCAGAGACAGCACAGAAGAAGGAAGTATGAACTCAATATTTCCATTGTGATTCAGACTTCTCTGGTGCCTGTCAGGTTTTACTAAATTTTAAATTTCATTCCTGTTTTCCTGTGTAGCAAAGTACCCATTGATCCTTATCTTGTTATTGGCATATAAAACAAGGGCAGACTGGACTTATCTGCTTATAGTTTTAACTCATTCACCATCAAGCAAGGTGTATGTATGTTGTTTTAATAATGAGCATATATACTTTAATAAGCATTACATTTATCAGCAGTGAAAATCACATTGCCAGAACAGGACAGCATGTAGTTTATTGAAGTATTTAGAGTATCCACCATTAGTACAGCAATTTCTTTGTCCTTTTTTGAAACCTCTCAAGAGAGAAAGACACACAATGACAAATAATTATTAAAATGGCAAAGAAAGCTAATTCAGTGTGTGGTGTTTACATTATATTACAGATTATGCCATAAGTGAATGGTTATGTGTGAGAGTGGAACAGTGCTACTTCTCATTTTCCCTGTTCTTCCTCCGGAGTGATTTCTGGTCCTTTTGACCATAGCAAAATCTTGACTGAAATATGAAATCTTGAAATGACTGAATGCCTTAGAGGCTTCACTTCCAATTCATGTCTCCACCTTTCCATAGCAGTCCTCATTTCTCAGTTACTTTTTGAAATTCAACAATTTTTTTTCAAACAAAGTATACCATACATACAGAAAAGGGTACAACTCACAAGTTGGCCCCTTGATGAATTTCACAAAAAGAGCACACCCATGTAACCACCACTCAGAACAAGAAAAGGTCCTCAGCCATTAGTTAAGGAAGACTTTTTTCCCCTTCCCAATCATTACTGTCCATTCTTTATTCTGACTTCTGCTGTCATAGATTAGTTTGATGTCTTTTCAAGCTTTATCTGAATGCAATCATATTCAGTGTACTTTTTTGTATGTGACGTTTTTCAATCAATGATATATATTCATGAGATTCACCCACATTGGGGTGTGTAGTGGCTGGCAGTCCATTCATTTTAGGTAGCTTTCCATTTGGGAATGTGTCACGACTTATTTATCTACTCCTCTACTTACAGACAATTGTGTTGTCTGGAGCAATGCAGCATTGGAACTATTATAAATTGCCACACATATTCTTCTATATGTATTTCCATTTTATGTGTGAATTTATGTGGAATTTACCTAGGAGTTAGCATTGTCATGCCATAGGTATTGTTTATTTAGCTTTATTAGATAATCTTAAACAATTTTTCAAAATGTTTTTACCAATTTATACGTACCCTCACAGTCAGTATGTATTTTAGTTTCTCACCAACAATTAGTACAAATCACATTCATGTTTTCTTTCTTATTGACAAGAATAAGAATAATAAATGTAACTCTAAATATTTTGCAGCTCACAGCGTCATAATAGAGCCTCAGGTCACTACACTATGAACACCCACATGTTCTATATTTATATACCTTTCATCATGGTGGTCCTGTCATTGACATTGTTGCTCCTTAATAATCTTCAAGTTTTTCTTCTCATCTATTGAGACTTCTCCAACTCAAATAATTCTACATAATTTCAGTTAATATACCATCCTTAGACACATTTCTAATTATGGTAACTTCTTCCCCCAAATCAGTGGGGGTCCCTGTTACCTTCATAAAATAGTTCCATAATATTACTTAAAACCCTACCCCAAACTTAGCTGCCTAGTCTTATTTCAAACTATTATTATTATTTTTTTTAGTCATATACTGTATATTTCAGTCAGGTGCACAGGTATGCTCAACCACTCCTTGCACAAATATGCTCAAAATTTCCCCACAACTGGTTGTTAGTATTCTTGTCCTTGTGTGGGGCCTCTTCCTTCCCCATTACCTGCTTCCCATTTTATCTCAAATACCACTTCTTTCAAAAACCACATGTGCTTCCTTCCTTCATTCAGTACTTCTAGTACTGAGTTCTGATGGAAGTAAGTCTGCCCTGCTTGTGTTACTTCTTTTTGGTTATTAAGTTGTTTTCACTCTATCCTACTAGATGGTAGGTAGGTTCATTCCTGGAGAAGAGACTCAGCTTAACATAATGGTCTGCACACAGAAGATGCCCAACAAATATTTGTAAAGTTGAAGTGAACATGCATAGTGTGTATATGTTTTACTGAAACTCCCTGGAATTTTAGAACATAAATTCACTTAGTAGAGAGTGCCAGCTTTTTCTAGGTCAAATAATGATAGAAGTCTTTGAATAAGTGAAATGAAGCAAAGTTGGCCAAAGAATCTGTTCAAAATCTGTTTGAGTGACACAATTCCCCCTGATTGATGCTTCTTATTACACCTAAGAGAGCTATATTTTCCATGGAAACTGATTTTTGTAAGGAGAAAAAAAATAAAGATTTGGATCAATTTACCAATTTGTACTTTGCCAAAATAATGTTGATTTGTATTGGATTATCTTCAAATTTTCCTTGGCACAAATGGTCTTAATCAGACAATGTCAACTGAGTGACATTTAGCATACTTAGGAGCCATACAGGTTTAGTAAATGAGTGTAGAATGATTTGCCAGATTCTTCAAGGCACTGTCAGAGACAGCGTGGTATAGTAGAGGAACACAGTTTTAAGAACCTAGCAGATATGGATTGAAATATTAATTGTACCTCATGTACATAGTGTGGATTTTAATAAATTACTCAATCTTCTGAAATCTCAGCATTGTCATCTATAAATGGGGATAATGATTTTTGAATCCCTACGTGAAAATAAAATCAGTAGTTAATAACATGGATATAGCTCAGTTTAAGTCTTCCTAGGATTTCTTCCCTCATGCTTTAACTGGGGTAGATCCCATGTACTGTGCTTTTGTAACATGCTGTATTTTTACATCAAAATATATAGGTGAGGCACAGGGTTGTGTGCCTGTTGTCCCAGCTATTCAGGAGACTAAGAAAGAATGATCACTTGAGCCCAGGAGTGAGACCAGCTTGATGCACTCTTTATTTTTCCAAAGCAGAATTTATATATTCTAATAAGTCCTACCCTCTTCTAATTAGTCATGTTTGGCAGCCATGTACATATTTTCATGATATCAGTACAGCTTGAACAATTGTTGAAGGGCCTCTTAAGTTCATACCACCTATGACTAGTGTCCATTATGCAGAATACCATCAAATGTGGTGAATCTGTCTTTTAGAAAGAATTTAATTTTTGAAAACAGTTAAAATCATTTGGAATTAATTTTGGCAAATTAAGTAGTTTATTTTTCATCTGAAGCAAAGTTTAATAAAGCATTATTACAACACTTTTCTTCCACAGTTATAATTTAAAAAAACTCAGTCAAAAACCAATTTCATATATGAGCAAGGACAGTTTGTGACCTCTCAAAATATACATTTTGAAGGAAAGTGAGAGGATGGTGCTTTGGTGTATTTATGAAACATACACAAAACCACAATTCCTTGCCCACCTCCTTCACAAATTACCTTTCTTTTTTTAAAGTCATGCCTGATACAAATTCCATTTAAAAATCATTTCTCACAGGATTTCCTAAGGAAGATAGTGAGAATAGTAAAAAAAAAAAAAAAAAAAAAAAAAATCCCAAAGTGAGTAAAGCATAATGCACATTTGAGCACTCCTGCAGGTCTTATGCAGCTTCCTAAAGGAGTGGATTTTCCAAGATGTTGTTACTAATGAGGTTTTATATTAGAAATATTATGGAAAAAATCTTTGACCTTAAATTAATTCTGTTTAATTACATGATAATGAATAGGCAATTCTAGAGGAAATCATCTAATATTAATATATATGTATAATTTTTATAATCTCTAATATTGAATTCTTCTGATACTGTTATAATAATTATAGTTCTGTTTTTAGGATGATTGCCATAAGCATAAGGTCAAAGAAATATGAAAAGTATGTCTGGGGCCTGGGAGTGTAGCTCAGTGGTAGAGTCTGAGTTTGCAATGAACATCTGGGTTCCATCTCTAACACTCCCTCCCCACAGGAAAAGTATGCCTGGAGCCTCTTCTTGAGTATTTTGTGTCAGATGTCCAATGGAAGCATTTCTGTGGTGCAAACGGACAGTGCTCCCAGGTCAGTTGTGTTCCATTGACAGATATGTTGGTAACTCCATTACTGCAAGTGTGTCAGAGCAAAACAATACAATATGAGCCAGAAGAATGGGGTTAAAGGCAAGGAAAATGGAAGAAAGAAACTGGAAACTATAGGCTGGTTGAAAAGTTGTGATCTGACATAGCATTTACTACTCTCCTAAAATAAATTTATTTTCTTGAGAAATTCGTTGGCATCACCTCAAATTATGTGGTTTAAATTACAGCATGATATCAAGAACACAAACAATAATAGATGTTGGCATGAATGTGGGGAAAAAGTCACACTTTTACATTGCTGGTGAAGTTGCAAATTGGTGCAGCCACTCTGGAAAGCAGTGTGGAGAATCCTCAGAAAACTTGGAATGCATCCACCTTTTGACCTAGTTATCCTACACCTCGATTTATACCCAAAAGACTTAAAATTAGCATACTTCAGTAACACAGCCACATCAGTGTTTATAGCAGCTCAATTCACGATAGCTAGATTGTGGAACCAACGTAGATGCCCTTCAATGGATGAATGGATAAAGAAACTGTGGTATATATATACACAATGGAATATTATTCAGCCATAAAGAATAATAATATTATGGCATTTGCAGATAAATGGATGGAATTGGAGAATATCATGCTAAGTGAAATAAGTCAATCCCAAAAAACTAAAGGTTGAATGTTTTCCCTGATAAGTGGATGATGATATATAATTTGGGGTGGGGGATTGGGAGGTGAGAGAAGAATGAAAGAACTTTAGATTATGTAGAGGGAAATGAGAGAGAGCAGGAGGTGGGGGTATGAAAAATCATTACCGTATGTACATGTATGATTACAAAAATGGTATGAATCTACATCGTGTACAACCACAGAAACGAAATGATGTACCCTATTTGTGTTCAATGACTCAAAATGCAGTCTGTAAAAATAAAATAAATAAATAAATAAATTACAGGGTGATTTTCAAACAAATGGTGCTGTCCTCAAGTTTCTCTTGGTGCTGATTGTAATGGTGCATGCCTGTAATCCAGTTACTCTGGAGACTGAGGCAAGAGAATTTGAAGTTCAAAGCAAGCCCGTGCAATTTTGGGAGACCTACTCAAAACAAAAAGTAAAAAGGACTAGGGATGTAGGTCAGTGGAAGAGCGTCCCCGCATTCAATCCCTGGTACTGCAAAAAAATTTTTTTTTCCCTCTTGGTAAAGAGTGAGAATTAGAGCTCAGCTATTACTATTACTTTGGGGATTAATCCTAAAATGAGGAAATAACTGACAGAAGTAATATGTGCATTATTGAGCACTGAACTGCATCTTTGAAAGAAAGTGCTAAGGAAAGTTTGCCCATAGTTCATCCACCAGGTGATGTCCAAAATAAAAATGGATTCTATTGGCTTCTTTTCTTTTTTGTTTACCTGGATTTTATTTATTTTCTAGACAGACCACATTGGCTGAGGCATTTAAAACACAAAATGGTAATTAAGAGTGTTTCAGGCAGCTCCAGCTGGCTCTGGAATAGCTCCCAATAGGTCGGCTGACATTTCCACCCTCTAGGAATTCCTGCTCTGATGCAGTTCGAGCAGCCAACCTTGATTCCACCCATTTGATTAAACAACAGAGAAACTGCAAACAGTAAAAGTCACTTCTCCTGGGCCAGCTTAAACTGACAGCAAATTCAAGAAAAGAGAGTGATAGGAAAGGAGATTATGAATTAGTGTGACAACTACTTATCAAATCACATTCATTAAAGTAAGCATCTAATTGGTCAATGAGCCATCTAAATGTAGAAATTGCATTAACATCTCTATAGCTGAGAATCATGAAGGCCATTTCAAACATAATTTAATTTTCATTTAGAATTATGCCCAAGAAAAGATTGAGATAAACAGCCACCTGTCTGCAAATCACCAGATACAGTCATATATGTTAAATGAGAGCCTAGGATGTTGCTGGAATGAGTTGAAAAGCTATGAAAGACCTGGTCCTTGCCTTTTGAAAGTTTACAAGGTAATTTGAGAAGACAAAAGTTCATCTGGAACACCCAAGTCAAAATATCAGGTGGCGTATAATGAAATATTAAAATGAGAACACACACACACACACACACACACACACACACACACACACTAGCTGTGGGAAATAAATGAAGAAAGTTGGATAATGGACTAATGGACTAGGGGGAAGTATTCTGTTATATTTACTATTAGATAACTGTAGGTAAATAACAACTCCTGGAAACCTTAATTTTCATTTTTGTGTCATAGGTGGGTCCTCCAGTCCTTTCTAGTTCTTGTGTTTTGTGTTATGTAGGCATGTAAGCAATTCAATTTGTGATTGAGAAGTTTTCTTGAATTTGGAGAGGCTTCAGGAAAGTCATTGAGAAAGTGGGAATATTGGCTCCAGTTAATACTACTGGATCTCTCCTCTGGATCAGGGATCCATGGTGCTCAAATCATTTCCCCTCTGGATTTCAGATCTCTCATCTGTGAAATGATTGACAAGGCAATCTCTAACAGGGTTTCCATTTCCTACAATGCTTTGATTATGTATGTCATCTCCTATTTATCCCACCTGCATCCTCCACTGTGGAGGAAGCCTGCAGAAGTGGCTGTTCTTCATCAGACACTATGGATGCTGAGACCAGTTCCAGAGCTCCTTGTGGCACAATAAGTTTTCTAGACATCAAGTACCAATCTTGTCTGTCCCTTATTACCTAAATTTATCACATTTACTCTGCTTTCCAGTTTAAGCAATTCTCTCTCTTCCTTGTTGCTTTATCTATTCTTCGTTTTCTACAATTAATGTCTTACCTTTTTTAAGCTTGCTCTTTCATACCATTTTCCTTCTAAAGTCTTCTCAAAGGGTTAATGGCTACACCAAAACATTTAAAAATATTAATAAGAAAGCACTATAATGATTGTTACTACTTTCGCATCATTTTCTATTTTGGTAAGTGTCTTAATGTGGATTGGTCAATACTGCACATTAGATGTGGACGGCCAAAACAACACCCTCTGTCCGTGAACAGTCTTTTTAATTGTGCTAACCAAAGGTTGTATTTACAAATACTACATAGGTCTTAATAAGCTATTCATGTTTGAAACTGGCACATTCCATAAACAATTTGGCTGTGTTACTACAAGATATTTAAGGAAGATTTTCTTAATTATATTGCACATCTATGAAGAAGGGTAAGGGAACGGAAGTCTTTGACTTTATATAAAATATCCTTCTTTGTACTATGATAATTATACTCTAATTATGTAGAAAATGTAGTTTGGTTGTATAGCTCTATTTGGGAAAGAAACTTCTTAATCTTTTTAATATTTTTTAATTACATAACATGTTGTTGGGATGTACACTTAGCAGTTGCAGTCAGCATTCACCAGAAACTTTGCCACTGATTTTCTGAAATCTGCTTCTGTTTTTCATTGCTGCCCTGAAGCAACATTTGCTAACATCACTAATACTGCAGCCCTGGTTATACCTGGAGACATCTGTATTTCAGGAAAATGAATCTTTTCCACACACACTTCAGATAGAGCACTAATCCAAAATTTATAAAGAACTTACAAAACTTTACACCAAAAATACAAGGAACCCAATCAATAAATGGGCCAAGGAACTGAACAGACACTTTACAGTAGAAGATATACAGGCAATTAATAAATGTATGAAAAAGTATTCAACATCTCTAGTAATTAGAGAAATGCAAATTAAAACAACTCTAAGATTTCATCTAACTCCAATTAGAATGGTTATTATCAAGAACACAAACATTAGTAGAAGTTGGTGTGGATGTGGGGGAAAAGGCAGACTTTCTTTTCATTAGATTTTTCTTTTTCTTGATGCTTTTCTTAACCTGTTGAAACCTACTCTTTGTCATATTTTATTATCACCTTCTTTGTTGACTTGTCTTCCATCACTACTTACTGGAAAATTACTGTTGGGTCCACTCCAAACTCCTCTTTATCTTTCTTTCTTTCTTTCTTATTTATCATCTATCTATTGTCTATCTATTCACCTATCATCTCCATTCATCTATTCATCCAAGGGACTTATCCATTCTTAGTTAAAACTCTATTTTGTTGTTGTTGTTGAAGACTCTCAAATTCTCTGTTTAGTTTGTATCTTCTTTTCTGCAGAAGACATGATCACCTGCTTTACTAATTTTTAAATCTTACTCTGCCTAATGCCAATTTTAGTTTCCATTTTAATAACTTGCTTAAATAAGATATCTATTTCACACCATTTTAGAAAGAGGAGTTAAGATGGCTCACAGAAACATGTCCGCTACTTTCACAGATGCCATCTCAAGCCTAAATTGTTTAACCTCAACAGAAGGCAATTTGACAATATTTATAAAAATCACAAATGCACAAATCATTCATCTATAAATTCCACTTGTAGACATCCATCCCAGGAATATGCTTGCACATGTGCTAAATTATGTTTGAATGAGTATATTGACTGTGGTATTGTTTATAATTGGCATTACTTATAATATAGATATTTTAAAAATGTATAATAGAAAGGGATTGATTAAAATTAATCTTAATTCACAGTGGAATATCATTCAGCAATGGAAGATACTGAAGAACTCATACACTGGCATGGAATAATCATCAACATAGATTAAGGCAATGTTGAATCATATCTACAAATATCGGGTTATGTATAGGGAGAGAGAGGGAGAATAGAGAAGGAAGGGAGTATAGCTACCTAGTTAGAAAAGTAGATCATAAATAATTTTGTTATATATGAGTTTACCTTTGTGTGTCCTGAGACACTGCATATACCTGGAATGATACACAATTGTACTAGCTATATCCAGGGTGGAGACTTGGCCACCTAAAGGACAGCAGTGAGAGAAAGATTTCTTTAATATCTAGACGTTCATTTTGAATCAATTGAATTTTAAACCACATAGCTACACCATCTTTCCAAAACTATAATAAAAATAAAGAAATAAAGTACCTGAGATACCAAAAAAAAAAAAAAAATAAGAGAAGGAATTGGAGCAGTGACAAGTATAGGAAAATATGAAAAGATAATAAGATAAGGGTAGGAGAAAAGCTGATAAACCAAATTTCTGCCATCAGGGTTTATTCAGTTTTGGGAGGTTACACAGTTTCATTTTTATCCCTTTAATGATCCATAAGTCCCATTAAAAAAAAAAAAAAAAAAAAGCATAAGGCCTGCTTATTCCTCATTGGGGACCTTAGCATTATGTGAGATTTTGTACCAGACCCTTAAAAATCCTTAAAATACACATGTCTAAATTTTGCCTGACTGATTTTTTTTTATTTTTCAGCTTTTTAAAGGTCTAATTGACAAATAAAATTGTAAGTCTTTAAAGTATGCAATGTGATCTGATAGCTATATATGCATTGTAAAATGAGTACCACAATCAAGTTAATTAACATATCCAATACTCCATCACCTCACATAGTTACTTTTTATGTTGCTTTTTTAAAAACACTAAAATTCATTCTGTTCATATTTCAGCAAATCTGAGGTTTTCAACACATAATTATTCACATGTAGTCAACATGTTGTACATTACATTTTCAAAATTTATTAATCTTATAAGCTTGTTTTTTTCAGCCCTTTGACCAAAACCTCATTTCTCCATCCACTGACAACTATCATTCTACATTCTGCTTCTGTTAATTGAGCTTTCTTCCCCGCCCCCCAAATTTTAAAATCACAGAGAATTGTTACCAAATAGAATTTGTCTTTGTCTAGCTTATTCCACTTAGTGTAATGTTCCCCAGGTTCATCCAGGTTGTCAAAAATTGGCAAGATTTCCTTCTTTTAAAAATCTTTCTTTATATATTTTATTTGTCCACTCATCTGTTGACAAGCATATAGCTTGGTTTCATTTCTGGGTCACTGTGAATAATGCTGAGATGAACGTGTGAGTGAAGATATCTCTTTGAGATAGTTAATTCTTTTGTATAATATTCCCAGAGGAATTTCCATTCCCATCAACATTGTACAAGGGCTCCCTTTCCCTGCCTGTTTGCCAACATTTGTCATCTGGGTGATTTTATCATGCCTCTCAAGATAGTTCAATGGAATAATGCTTAAGTGCAATTTAATAAAAGCAAATCTATGTGGGGTTAGATGAATAGATACAGATTCACAACTCTGAAATAATCTTGATTAACCCAAGAAGAAATTTGGAAATGTTTTTCAAATTATGTATTAACACCCATTAATGAGTCATAAAGTCAGTTTAGTGAGTCACAACCAGTACTTCAGAAAATGAAAAAGAGAGAATGGGATTAAATATAATGTCAGCATTTATGGTAGTTAGTAAGAGTATTTTCATGAAATGTGTGTGCACACACAGGAGTGTGTTTGTATGTACCCATTACTGTTCATTAATGATCATGATTTAAGATTTTTTTTTGTTACTTTTGAATTACCAAATTTGGAAGTCACTGAATTTGGAGGAGGATGTATATTTTCCAGCTATTACTATGTAGAGAGGAATAAATAAGCTAGTTTATGATGAGAAAACTGAGGATAAGAGAAGTTCAACTACTAGTCAGAGATCTTAGTTTGCACTAAGAAGAAAAAAAACTCATGCCGAGGTAGGCTGACTTCAGACTATGCATTGGATTTTTATGCTATAAAATTCTTACAGCAAAGTACTCTGTATGGTAGGTCATGAGCCAGTTCCTAAGCTTCCACTATAGCTTAGACGAGTAGTTCAACAACTCTGCTGATTTTTGCCTACAGTTTCTCAGATTATCCCTTCTCAGGTACAGTTCACAAAACTAACTTTATATTTGAACTTTGAGAGGATTCTTTTCCCAAGTTTCTCTGATCTAGCATGAATGAAACAACCATGTGTCTTCCCCTAGAATCATTATCATTTTGGCGCTCTCTAGTAATAGTGTTGAATTTCACAATTCCTTGTAATCAAATCAAAATACCATGATAAAATTACTTAATTTCCTTGAATGTAGTTTGCTACTCTGAAAATAAAGATAATACTACATCACCATGTTAAAAGAGTCAAAAGAGATAGTAATATGCAAGGAATTTAAACATTTCCTGGGAAATGCATGGATCCAGAAATTAGAAATTATTTGTATTAATGCAATAGCTCATAATATATGTTTAATATTAATGTATCCAACAATTGTTTGGAGTACCCAATTATGATTTATCCTGCCTGAACTTCAAGGCAATCTCTCTACTACTCTCTCCTTCTTAGTTTTCATCTTTTAATCTACTAGCTGGTCTCCAAACTTGAATTTCCTCATCAATCTTGACTTTGACCATTGACATGTTTAGTCCCTTTAAAGGTTGTTATGATGGTTTGATTTATAAATTTTTAAATTTAGAATGGTGTGAAAGCAATAGGTATTCAGTAGAAAGTGTACCTCAGATTTTGAATTTTGAATTTAATCGTTTCCTGGGCTAGCGATGAGTGATACTTTCTAGATGCTGGGTGGCAGCCCCTTGTCAGGCATGGGTTCATGAGGGCAACCAGTTAACACCCTACTGTGGTGTTCAGTTCTGATGTTCAGTAGGTTAGGTGTATTAGACACACTTGGGACTTACGACATTTTCAACTTATGATAGGTTTAAAAGGACACAACCCAAGCATCTGATATGAGCGTTTATATTCTGACATATTCTCTTCACTACGGGCTATGGTTCTGTTTATTCAGAACGCCAGCAGAACTCAGAGCTTTCACGAAAACTTCCCAGTTGATGACAATTTCTTCAGTGATTATAGCACTTTCTCTTTCTCTGTGTGTTTCATTCTAATTATATCCCCATATCCTGAATGTCAGGAAAATAGTCTCCATGTCACCAGATTCACTTGAGATGGTCCAGTTCTCAGAGAGGGCCATGTTCATCAGTTAATTATCCCTTCTAAAAAACTCTATATGATTTTGTGAATAGCAGAGATATTCCTCATAGTTTTCAAGTTCTTTGGAATTTTTGTAATATCCCTTCATGATAAGGATATAATTTCACAACACCCTATTTCCCTGTTGACTACCAATGATAAGCTGATTCCTTTTCCAGATAGCATACTCTTATATCCTTCATTGAACCCCTTTATTATTTCATACCATCCTAAAAATTATGCCTAAGTTCCTTCCTTCAGCAATAGAACATTATAGAAAAAAAACATGGAATTTTCATTGATTATAATGATACATAGACTAATTTTCTTCATTAGGAATTTTGTGATTATTTTAAAAAGCTCTGCCAAAAGTTTGTGTGGACAGCCTGAATCTCAAGGGACATTAGGAATATTATATTGGCTCAGAAAGAAAATCATGTTTATTGACTATTTCTCTAAGCAATAAAAGGTTTTTATTAAATAGTAAATACTTTCAATGTTGCATTTCATATTTGTAGGATTAAAAAGGTTATATGTAAAATAAATCTGGCAATATTAGCTGGGATTGGTCGCATTCCATAAACCTCATCTCATGTAAAGCTAAAAGATTGATTTCTCAGCATTCAATTTCTCAGTGAAGCAAACAGTCAAGACATGCATTACATTCTGCTCCTTTAAGTAAAGGGCATTAGTGTTTATTCCTTCATACATTATGATATTGGCTAGATCTTCAATTTGCTTTGGATATTTCCCATCTTTTCCATGTCCTGCATTTCCTCCAAAATCAATGAGAGTTTAGTGGATGGAAGAGCCACAGTGGTATAAAATAGAACATGAATCTATTTGATTAAAAAAACAGTCCAAGAACTCTATAAACTATGGGGCTTAATTCTACCACCTTCTCTCAGGCAACACTCCCATTGAGATCAGTAGGAAGTTGGTTCACTTGAAGAGAGAAAATCTAATCCAACCAGCATGTGGAAATAATTTTACCTGTAATCCCTACAACTAACAC
Organism: Sciurus vulgaris; assembly: GCF_902686455.1. Taxonomy (NCBI): domain Eukaryota; kingdom Metazoa; phylum Chordata; class Mammalia; order Rodentia; family Sciuridae; genus Sciurus; species Sciurus vulgaris. Next base: position 67,384,876 of record NC_136470.1, on the reverse strand, counting down.
TGGAAACTAGCTGCTTATGAGCAGGATGAAAGCACATACCAACACTGCACAACAGGTGAAGGGAAAAAATAGGGTATTATTTCAGTGGGTTTTTTTTTTCCCCAGCATATTCCATACTTTAGGCTATAGAGTGCCCAGGGAGATTTGTTCCTTCTCAGCTCAATATAAAATCACAAATAAATATGTTGGAGTGCAATTTGCTAAAGGCAAAGTATACTCTTAGAACACATTATTCTGGCATTATCATTTATGTGTAGTTTTTGTGTATCTTGACCATTTTAGATGCAGCTTATTTGTACACTGAAGTTCAAAAGCAATAACTCTTTTTTGTTAGAATAAGAAACTGTACAATATCAACTAATGACTTCATTACTTTTGCATATTTATATGTATGTATGTGCGCGTGCACGCACACACACACACACACACACACACACACACACACACACACACACACACACACAGTCTTTCAGTAAGAAGACACTCCAGGCTGGAAGGAACCAGTGATCACAGCTGTCTCTTTCTCCTGCAGGGGTTTCATCTCTTTCTGTTCAGTTTCAGCCTCATCAGCTGCTAGGAAAGGAGAGGGTTGGGGGGAGTGTCACCCAGCTGAGATGGCAGCTGCCACCGCCTTGCCTGTGCCCTCCAGCTTTCAAATCACAAGGTGGAAAATTTTCAAGGGGAAGTTTATTAGAAAAGTAAAAAGAAGTGAAACAAAGCCCCCAGTGAAAGCACTAAACACACCAAGACATGTTTCCAGAGAATAGCTCTCTTAGTACTTGAAGTCTATCCCCAGAATGACTGGTGGTATCTTGGACACAACCAAGATGCAGTCTGTGTGGATGCTTCTTCCATCTGACAAAACCATATGGACATTAGCTCCACGATAAGTCTTTTTTGTCTTCATCTCAATGTTGGCACTGAAACGATTATCATGACCCACAGGATTTTGAATAATGTTCATTAACTCAGAAAATTATTGCCATTCTTTTACTTATTTTCATTTCAGTGGTTCCTCTGTGTTTTAGTCATCTTTTCACTTACTAAAAGATCTAACCAGAACAATTTTAAAGGAGGAAAAGTTATGTGAAGGCTCACAATTTCAGAGGACTTAGTCCATAGAAGGCCGGCTCCATTCCTTGGGACTCGAGGTGAGGCAGAATATCAAGGCAGAAGAGTGTGGCAGAGGGAACCAGCTTACATCGTAATCAGGAAGATGAGAGAGAGGTCTCTACTTGCCAGATACAAAAATATATAATCCATAACCATGCCCCCAATTCCCACCTCCTCCAGCCATATCCTACCACTTCGATTATCACTCAATTATTCCCTATAACTGGATTAATTCACTGATTGGGTTAAGACTCTTATAACCCATCATTTCTCCTCTGAACCTTCTTGCATTGTCTCACACATTAGCTTTTGTGGGACACTGCATATCTAAACCATAACACTTTGTGTCCTATTTTGGAAAGAGGAGCAAACAGCTCTTTCTGGTCTACTAACTTTCAGAACTTATGGGATACATTGTGGTATCAACCTTTATTTTTCTAGGTACTCCCAAATTGTCTAAAATACCTACCTTTCTTGTAAACCATTTACGACATCCAGTCTAAACCTTCTGAATCAAGTTCATAATCCAAGAGCTAACCTGGGTTTAATCCATAGCTTACATTCACTTTCATCACCATCTTATCAAGAATCACATTACCAGGCATTGCAAGTAGTTAACATGAATTTCATCTTGTATCAGACCATATATAAACTGTTACACCATTCATCAAGGTCTTTATTCTTCCCAAGAAATGCTTTTAGCAGTGACCATTCTATGCAGATCCCATCAGATGATTTATTTAATTCTCCCTACTGGATCTGTCCGACCATAATTCATAGTTTTAAATAAACCAAATAATAGGACTTGGGGCACAGTTAAGTGTCACAGTGCATACTTAGCATGCATGAGGCCCTGAATTTTATCTCCAGTACCTCCCCTACACACAAATAATAGTCTTAATCTCAATTTCACTATCTTTTTTCAGATTGAATTGTGGGTCAGTAAAAGATAAGAGGTAGCAAGTGGAAAACTCAATGTAATTATGAAAGGTAGAAAATTCCCTAAGGCAATCAGTTGCAAAAAAGACAGATATTTACACTTTAGATTGAATCTCAGCCTATGTTCATGGTCCCTGATGTATTAGACTAGACTCCAGAGTTTAACTTCTAGAAAGATTCCTTCTTTTAACTTTCTTTTTTCATTTAACATGTAAAGTCAAACAAGTGTGAATATATTCAAGTCAATCAAATCCTTTGTAATCTGTCACTCACCAGTGTCACAGACTATTCATCCAGAAGGCTTCCTTCCCAATGCTTTGACTTTCTCCACATGCCACAACACCAGTCCTGGCTTTCCTCAATGCCTTCTAGACCGTCTGTGCTAACCTCACTTTATCCCTCATTCCTTTGTTTCCTGCACTTATACTTTCTTGTTTAATATTTTAAAATGTTGCTTTTAATTTGTTCCTTTAGTTATCTTCATACTACAAGATACTATTTTCAGATTACTTCAGTGTGCATCCTATACACTCTTTATGTTTCTCAACATACATAATAATGTTCAAATTATGGTCTTTGTGCCTCTTTACAACTTGTAACAATATGTCTTTTCATTCTTGTCTCCTAAGTTTCTTTGTTCAGACACCTTTCACATTTCCATCCATTTGCCTGCCTTTTCCACATTATGAGCTTTACTATTTTTGCTTCCATTATTTCTTCTAACATAAATACTACGCCAGTTCTCAACATACACAGATCCTAACCCAGCTAAAAACAAAATATGAATCTTCAGACAATAAGAATAAAAATCCTATTTTACTCTTCTCTGTACTTTACATGCTTATCAGAGTATATGCATGCATTATGCTATCAAAACATTAATAAAATGGTGCATGGATAAAAAATTCATATGAATGTTCTGTTGGCTATTCAACTGCTCCTTAAAATATCATTTTTAGCTAACAATCTTTTCTCAATTGCTTATTTTGTCCCAAAATTGTGACCTTCTTCCTGGGTCAACCCAGGGCTAACTCAAGACCCACAACTTTATAAAGACTTCTTGTACCATATATCGATTCCTTCCCTGATCTTTCATAACTATCAAGGTGATACCACAAAACTCAGGCCTTGATTATATACTGTATTTTGTGACTCTTTAATTGTTTCAAAATATGTAAATCTCCTTTGCCAAGTTGACAACTCTATACCTTTTCAAGGGCAAACATTCTGTCTTCATTATGCCACATGAATCTACCACAGCACTTCCTCTATGGAGGAAAGCAGTTGTTGGACTGGCCTTCCAGCTGAATGAAGTCAACCCTCACAACTTTTAAAAATAGAATGTTGACCTTGCCAACTGAGAGTGTGGTAGCCCAAGCATATGGTTCTTTACTTCTTCAGTAACAGAGAATAACAGCACTCCAGGATGTATTTACGGAGTGTCCTTGAAGTGACTGCCATTTGCTTCAGTTGAGTGATACAGTGTGCACAGATTAAAGGGTAAGGCAACCATTCCCAGCATTTACTTTGCACCAGCTACGTCAAAACATTTGGAGAACTTGTTAAAACACAGACTCCCAGTCAACACCGGCTCATTTTCCCCTTTGACTTCTTCTTTGACTCTAATCTGAACTTGCTTGAATTATTCCTTGTTATGGTGTAGATACAAGGTGTCTCCCCAAAGTTCCTTTGTTAATGCTTTTCAGAAGTAAGATGATCAAATTATGAGAATTGTATCCTAATCAATCCATCCTAGTTGGACGAGAATAGACTTACTGGGCAGTGGCTGTAGGGAGATGGGGAATGGCTGGAGCCGGTGAGTCCCTGAGGGTGTGCCCAGGAATGGTTCTCCTTCCTGGCAACCCTCCCCCTCTTTCTGCTTTTCAACACCATGAGTGGAGCAGCACTCCTCTATCACAGCTTTTCTGCTATGACATTCTAACTCCCCTTGGACCCAGAGCAACGCGGAGTTGGCTAAACACGGAGTAAATCTCTAAAACCATGAACCAAAACAAAGTTTTCTTACTGTAAGTTGTTCCTGTTCAGTGTTTTGGTAACAGTGATGAAAAGCTGAGTAACACACCTCATAAATGGAGTGGGCAAGGTTTTCACGGCTGGAGTCGTGGTGCCGGTGCCGCGTGATGGCCACGAATTTGCCTCTGGTCTGGACTGCTGGTTCAGCCGCCGGCTTCTTCACCTCGTGGGGGTGAAACTTGTCCAAACTGCCTCAATTGTAAGCCTCAATTTCCTCATTGGCATTAAAGGGAATATGAAATACCTGGCTAATCAGTCTGCTCTGCAGATATAATTTAAGATAACTGCTGAAAACTGCCTCACTTATAGTAAGAATTAAATAAATATTAAATAGGTTTACTACCTAAGGTAGACCACTTAGAGAAATACAAATGGGCAATGCTTATTTAAGATTAACCCTACCTCTACATAACCTATAAAATGATTACTGGAATTACTATGTGGGAATATTGCAAAGATTAAAAATCCTTTCTTAAAATTTTATATAGCATGTGTTTCTAGAGCTGGAAAATCTTGTTGGTTATAGAAATTTTAGTTGATTTTGAACAATACAACGTTATTTTTATCTGATAATAAGAATTATACAACTTGATTTTTTCCGTTTTTATGGTTGCCTTAAAGTTCAGAAATCAATTTTAAAATTACTTCTTTTATCCACATTAACTGAGATCAATATACTGAACTTCTAATGCACCTACATGGATTTATGACTTTATTATTTTTGATATAATGATCTTATCATTCTTATTAGCCTCCTCTCTTTTTTAAAAGAAATAAGCTGTTTTAATAAAGTAAATAGTTATTCAATTGAATCTTCTCAGCCTATTAAAAGCTGGTCATTTAATTATTTTTAAAATTATACTGTTGAAAAAGTAATGTATTCATGTAGTTAGAACTGTAGTACAAAAAAATAACTTTCTCTCCATTCTTGTTCCCCTTCTGCCCAACTGCCTCTACACAAACATAAATAACCATTTTTATTCATTTGTAGGTGCATGTTTAATATCAAGCTTTCTGTATGCACATATAAATAAATTTAAATACAATTATAAATACCTATCATTAGATACATTTTACATTAAAAATAGACTTCTGCATAATTTGAATCTCAGTTTTTAATCTAAAAGATTTGGGGGAGATCTCATTGTATACAAAGTGACTTCATTTTTATAGCTAATATTATTTCATCATATGAATATACATAATGTATTTAGATAGTTTATCTAAAATAATGGTGCAGTGATTGACTTTATAAGTCCTTCTGTATAGGCAAGTATATCTTTGGAACTAAGATTGCTGTATCTAAGAGTATTCATTTATAATTTTGATATAGATATTATCAAATAGCCCTCAATGGGAAAGCATACAAGATTACACGAGCATGTCTGTTTCCAAAAACTCACCAAAATGTTGTTATCATACTTTAAAGGCTTTAAACAATGAGATTCATCACTTTTTACATATTATAATATGATTTTTTTTATTTTTTACTAATTATCTGTGGACTTTGCCCATTTTTCTGTTGAGCTATGAACATTTTTTTCTTATCAATGTCATATAATTCATTATTTATAAGTGACATCAACTTTTTGTAATGAGTTGCAACTATTACCCCTCCTTCTAGTTTGCATTTGTCTTTTATAAACTTTTAACTATAAAAAGTTACAAAAGTTTGTTGTTATTGGGTACCATTCGCTGAGGAATTGTTTGAATGAATTTAGCTACAGGCAGTATATTCTGGAGCAGCAGGTTTTTATTTAAGTTGCATAAAGCCTCAGGGTTCCACAAGGCATATCTATAGAGTTACTTGAAATACAGTACAGTCACAGTTCAAATGTTAAAAATGAATGTGTTCCATCTCTACCAGGCTATGCCACAAAGCCATACCCAATAGTTAAATGTCAATATTTGTAGAAATTTGCCAAGTTGAAAAACTACCCGTCTAGGAAATGAAGCTCTGAAATAAGGGAGAAAAGATTTTGCATTTGTCTCATTTCAGATACTCTACTTTTGTAACTGATTATTTCTCTGGAACAGTTATTTCCTTTTTTTCCTTCCTTTTTAATATATTTACATATAAGCAGTTGATTTTTTTTGTTGTTGTTGTTTTTTTTTTTGGGGGGGGGGGGGGTTCTGTTTGTTTTCCCCCCTCAGTGGAACTCTGAGGAAACTTGAAGTAGAACAGTTGTGATAGAAAGCAAGACCTAGGGAATGGTAGGCCCTAATCCTTCCCATTATCTCCTTTCCCTACTCTCTGTCATCCTCCTAGACATTACCAGTTTCCAATGCCCTCAGAAAGATCCTAGAACTTCCCTGATGTAACTTAGAAGTCACGGCTATCGTTGACTTCCTTATTAAGAACCATGAAATGCCAACACTTCCTTTAATGTATTTAGGAACTCTGTGTATTTCCAAATCTACATCCCCTTGCTTAGATTGAATTCTTCCTTAGGCATAATGTAAACTAAACCATCTGCAATTTATCTTATTGAGCTATTAAAAGAAAATTACAAAAAATGGAAATCAGATTTTTTTTGTGATTCCCTCTATAGTAATCAGAGTCATACTATTTCTAAAGGTCATATGGTGGGGAGAATCTTAAGACTGCCATATAAAGCTTCCACCAATGAAGTAGCTTCTCTAGTATCTCTAGACCACAGTCACATGGTCAAATCATAAGAATTAATTTTCCCACAATTGCTGCTTCTATTTTCCTACAAGTCTTACTATTGAAGTTTCTTCCCATATTGCACCTTCCTGTACCTTCTGCTCCCTGACCCAACTGTGGCACGTTAGAGCTACCGGATAAGATTTACTTTTCTTCATTGAGGACAAATATTTAGAAGCAGTTATCATCTCTCCTCCCAATCCCATTCTCTGACTTGTGTTCTCTCAAATAAATTTTTATTATTCTACCACTCTATTTCAAATGGGGAAAACAGTAATAAAATCATACACTCTCTTTGTTCCAGTGTGTTGATAACTCCTTTAAATGTAGTCATGCTAAAGGAATACCATAAGCATGTGGAGACCAGCCAGTGCAGGAAACATAAGCCTGGTAACCAAGTTGGTCTAGATAACCCTTTTTCTGTCTTTCTCCTATTTTGCATTTTGCGAGTCTTTAATTTGCCTTGAAATCTGAATCATCCCAATTTGTTAATTAGTAGTGAGTGATGTCATGTACATTGCTGGTCTTGAAGCTACAGCACAGGTGCAGAAGCCACGGCTTAAGGACATCTAGAAGTTAGAAAATCTCCCCTAGATTTTCCAGAAAGGAATGCAGCCTTGTCGATGCCTAAATTTTAGCCCACAGAGACCCGTGTTTGGCTTCTGACTTACACAACTCTAAGATAATAAATGTGTATTATTTAAAACACTGTTGTAATTTGTTATAGCAGCAGTAGAAAACTAATACACCAGGCAAGGCCAAATACTAAGCCAAATGCATTCATAATTTTTTTAAGATTCAAGCACTAAAATTATGTGGCATATGCAAAGCATTATGGAGCCAAATTTCTCTTGTTTGATAGCCATATCCTCATAATGAGCTAGGCTCTTTTAGAAATTGCATTAATAACTCAGGGTACCATTTAGTCATTATTGCTTTAGTGGGTTAGCTGTTATCCTGCTGTTGATAGCCTAAATCTCCTAAGTTATTCCCATGGAGTTGCTCCTGTACTGGGAAAACTATCAATTTAGATTAATCTTTCATATTATCACTTTTAGAAAGCATGTTTGTGGAGCATTTTAGAAACCTCTCTATTTTACACCTGGGTTCTCATGGCACTTGCTTCCATAATACAGGCCAATTTATTCTAAGCAAGTTTCTAAACCAACTTAGAGTTTTATTAATTTAGTAGATGCTTGGAGATAGCAAAATTATCTATAAGGAACAATGAGATAGATTTTCCCAAATAATCAGTTTCAGAAATGCACTGCCACCTGGGTGTTCAATTCATGGGCTTGGAGAGGAGATGTGATTATGTTTCATGGTCTTTAAGCTGCCTTCCAATGAAAAAAATTATTCTTACTAGTTATTGAGCAATTATTTTGTGGCAGATAATATGCTCATTACTGAACATATATTTCTACTTCTAATCATTAAAACTATACAAGGAATGTATTGTGAAGCCCTAGTTCACAAATAAGGAAACTGAGATCCATGAGAATGATCCCTCAAGATCACACAATATCTAAGTGCTGAAATGGGACTCAAAGAATGGCCAGTCTGACTGCAAAGTCCTTGTCATTCTCTTTCTACATGTTACCTCCATAGAAATAACTTGTTTGGACAATGATAAGCCTACATATTTTACCATTATATAGTAATCTCTGGATCATGATGGGAATTCCTTAAGTTTTGTTGAATGAACGAATGAATGAAGTATAGAGAAAGGTAATGAAGAGTTTGGGCTTGATCTTCACATCAGCTTCTGGGACAATTGGTAGTTTTAAAAAGTCATTACAAAGATCTAATTAACCTAAAAGACAATTAAAGAAAACAACCAAACTTTTTAAAATATGTGTAACCTTCCAGGCCTTTGGTGCATGCCTGCAGTTGTAGCAGCTCAGAAAGGCGAGGCAGGAAGAGTGCAAGTTCAAAGCCAGCCTCAGCAACTTAGGGTGGCATCAAGCAACTTAGGGAGATCATATGTCAAAATGAAAAATAAAAAGGGGTGGGGATGTGGCTCACTGGTTATACACTCCTGGGTTCAATCCCTAGTACCAAAAAAAAAAAACAAACAAACAATCAAAATGTGTAATATTTTACAGCTGGATTTCACTCTCTCCCTCAATCATGTAAACACACATGTGCAAGCACACACACACACATACACACTGATGTGATGTGATTAATGTATTTGTTTCCATAGGCTTTAACACTAATTTCACAGCTATCTTGACACAATGTTGAAATTTTAGCTGTAGTAAATGTTGTATGACCCATAAGCTGTGAAAAGTGGAAGAAAAACATTACTATATTTAACTTCCCTCATGTGCTTTTCAAACTGGTTTTTTTTTTTTTTTTTTTTTTTTTTTTTTTTTTTTTTTTGGCAGTGCTGGGGATTGAACCCTGGGGCAAAGCAAGCACTCTACCAACTGAGCTATATCCCCAACCCTATCAAACTGTTTTTTTTTTTTTTTTATGTGACTTTTTTTAACATCAGAATCCTATTTTTAAGAGACAAAGTTTAATTAGAACCTAATATGTAGAACAGATGAAAGAGAAAGAGTTGCTTTGAATGAGTGGCGAAAAGGGGCCAGAGCCCTCCCTCCATGCTCAACTCCAGTTCCCGTGTCTTCTATACTGAAGTCCTAGTACTCTGGAAAGTCTGATATAAAAACTACTGTATTAATGATTCTATTATTTTGCCTAATTCTCTGAACCATGTAAAGAGTTGGAGAGTGTTAGATAGGATTTGCTATAACATGACTTTTATCATTTGATTCAAATGTATGTATGCAGAAATACTTGATATTTCTAAGACCATTTATTTTATGAAAACACATACATTTTATTTCCTGGAGCACCTACGAATTATGGTGAGACAAACGCCACCAGACGGCTTAAAATCTAGTGCACATGGAGATTTTTCGGATATGGATCCTGTTTTGTTTGTAGTGTGTCTGATAATTAGCATGGTAGCACACAGCAAAAAGGTCCTGTTGGTTTCTTGGTACCCAGGAACTTCTCAGTACACGTATTTTGGGCCCTTGGTTGAGGTTGGACACATTGTTCAGTAGTGAAAAGGTTCAAGGATGAAGTTCAAAACTGAGTAATATCTACATAAGAGAATTATAATTGACAAGGCTTTTTGTCCCTTTGTTATTTGTTCAATATTGAAGTAAAGTGCTAGGACTTAAAGCAGTTTTAGCTATGGTTTAAAGGGATTTCAGCTAAATACTAGATAATGAGACATCCTCTACCTAATTTCAGCTATTTATTGACAATTACTAAATGTCAAAGAACCATGACACAATTAGGCATTGCATAACTTAATCCTCACAACAACTTTGACAAGGATTATAATTATTTTACGTTTACAGAGGAGAAAATTAATACTAATAGAGGTCAAGTAAATTATCCAAAGTCAACAAGTTAAGGCACTGAAGCTAGAATTTTAGATAAAGTCTTCCTGGTTCTGGACCCTTATACTTGGCAGTCACTGCTTAAAGTTAGCACATAAGTTTGGGAGAACTCGGGGTGTTCTATACAATTATGCCAAACACTAGTAAGGACACCTAATGATCTTTCACAAGGGAAAAGTATTCTGCACTATTCTACCATGAAGAAAGACCTAAATATTGGTAAGCCAATTGCTTCACTTTTTTCTATCTGACATTACAAGCTCTTTGACTATGACCCAAAACTGTTCCCACTGACTGGGTTTTAATACAACTTCTGATACACTTCTCTGTGGACCAGGAAATCAGACTGTTTGATAAAGAACATGGTGGAGCCCATTATTTTGAAAACCCAGCTATATCACTGGAGTCCACTTTCATTTAATCATTCACAGGCAAGAAATCTATGGCAGGATTTCTCTTCTCTCCCTGCTGTTTCCATGGATGATGAAACTGCCCCACATTTCCCTGAAACACAGCAAACCCTTTAACTCCTCGTACAGCAGGACTGTGATGGCAGTGGAGTGCACCTTTGGGAGGCCGAGGGGAAGATGGCTTTGAATACTGAAGAGAAATGGCAGCGATACTAAAGAGGTCCCCAGAGTGGCAGCTGCCTATGGTGCTCTTCGATGCCTTGCATGAAAAGGCGGGGGAACATTATTTAAACCAGTGATCTCGGGAGAACCATACGTTGCCACTGCCTTCCATCTTTCTGGAAGGAAAATAAGCCCGCTGGAGCCAAAACAAAACTAGATACTGTCTTTCAGAGTCCATGGTCATACTTAATTCCCTAAAATCATAGAGAAGTTTATTGAGCCAACCAAATAATGGGAATTGTGCCTTTCACATTATTTGAATACATCACACTCACAAAGCCATTAAATAAAGGAAAGAGAAACTGTAAAAGTGTAAAAGATAATTCCAGTAAGCATGGCCTTGTTATTTTTTTTTTTTTCTTCCTCTCCACCTCTGCACGGGTCGACAAAATTTCTTCTTTTGCTTTCACATATGGAAGAGTATGTGGGTGGTGAGCAATCTGTTGTAGTGCCCCAGGACTAAGAAGCTACATCAGACAGGGCAGGGTAAGTGGTGGAAAGAAGCCAGAACCCAAGATGCAGTAGGAGCATCTTGCAGAGTGTTTGAATCTGGAGTTATTTTATTGTCCTTTAGGAAAACAATAAAAGGCTCCATCTCTGTAGGCATATTGAGGTGAATACATATAAAACATAATTCCAAGTTTGAGTTCAAACTCTTCCTATCTCCTCTTCTCCTACCCACCCTCCATTTTTTTTTCCTAAAGTTTCTAAAATCTTTTGACCATTTTGTTTCACATCACATTTTCCAACCAGGGAATCTCCTTGCCCCTTTGAGTCACATGAATATTTGCAGTGCTTCACTGAATTGGCCTCATTGACTTATTTTGTTTAGAACAAACACTGCCTGCAGTGACCTTATGCAGGCTTCTTGGGTCCCTGGATTCTCATTCTTACGGAGCTGAAAAGATGGGTTAGAAAGTATTCTTTTAACTGAGAGACCTGCATGCTAAATACAAAGCAATGAAAATGGAATGACATTCTCCATTCAGACCTGCAACGGGCTAATGGACACCCTATTTTCATCTTTTCTTATTTTATTTTTTCAAGCTTCGAAATTATTGTAGCATACGAAAATCAGTCTATGTGCTGTCCATAATACAGGTTGACAAACAAGCTGCTAAAAAACTGCAAGACAGGGAATAAAACCACACTGGCAACATGTTTATTTATTTTTTTTTAAAGAAATAAAACAGAAGACAAAGAAAAAACAAACTCTTAAAAAGCAATACATGCTTCAATTCTTCAGAAAAATCACTTTAGCAATTATTAGGATAGAAATTACCAGAATAAAGTGAATAGCAACACAGAAGCACTTACCTATTTTAGGAATAATGAAGAAAAAACACGGTGGAAACACTTGTTATTGCATATCCTTTTAAGAAAAGGAGGCTTCATTTAAAATGGAGGTCTGTAAATTACTATAAAATTCTTCACATAACCGATTCTTTAATAAATGTTTGTATGCAGACATTGGCTGGGAATTTCTTTAGAAAACACACCACCCTAATCATGAAAGGAAGTAGCCAAGAAAAAAGACCAGGCTAGAACTAAGAGGTCACTCACTTTCTATTCTTTACCAAAGACAGTTATATTTTAAAGCAAAACTGATCCCAAAACAAAAACAAAAATTCTGAGAAAAAGAAGGGACTGGGTAGGAGAATAACTCTTTTTCTGTTTTATTTTTTTATTTGTGATTTATAATTAATTTAGATAATTGTGTTATACTTTCTAAGTGACCGCATCTTTCAAATACAGAAACTACTTGCTTTAGAAGGGAGGAAGGGATAATGTGAAGAGAACTATGATGAGCTAATATTTCTCTCTGTGGAGAATTAAGAATCTAGGTTCCTTAAAACTTAGGATATTAAGTGATAGTCTTTTTTTTTTTTTTTTTTTTTAATGGAAATAAACCCTTGAAAAGGTTACCAGTGAATGGGTCATGAAGTACACTACCAATAGATAGGAGAGGCAAATGCTGGGACACTGATTCCCTTGCCCCAGAGTATCACCTAATCTCTTGTTTAATCTGCTTTTCCATAGCATTTGCTGGAGCACTTTCCCAGCAAAATTCTTATGTACCAATTGAAGATTTCATCCATGTTTCTCAAGGTTTGACTTTTTGCAGTCAACTTTGAACTTTCTGGAACCATCCCCCTGCCCTTTATAATTTTTTTAAAAATTTACTTTAATATTGTATTTCTTTGCTAAGGGAGTACTGGGAAAGGCTCAATCAACAATTGGACTGATGGATCCTACTATTTGTACCTTCTCTAGCACTTGGCTTTTAATTGTTGTTTTTTGGGGGAGCATGAGTATCAGGGATTAAACTCAGGGGTACTTGGCCACTGAGTCACATCCCATAGCTCTATTTTGTGTTTAATTTAGAGACAGAGTCTCACTGAGTTGCTTAGTTCCTTGCTTTTGCTGAGGTTGATTTTGAACTCAGGATCCTCCTGCTTCACCCTCCCTAGCCACTGGGATTACCACCACACCTGGCTTGGCTTTTAATTTTTACATCTGAATTGTGGAATGCCATCTCTACCAGCTACACTAGGAGCTAAGAACATTAATATTGATGTCCAGAAATATTGGGAGAGCAGCTGCAAGATGATTTAAAGAGGAGAATTATCAGGAACAACATCTGAGTAAACAGATTCAGTATACAATTCACTTACCTTTCAACCCAAATTTTAAAGGGAGTATATTTTTCAAGAAAGAGAAAAATCAATAAATGATTTGATCTTACAAGTTCTACCATAAATGTTGCCCTCTTCAAGTCTATACTCATTTCTTATCATAAACTTATATGATTGGTATGGGCTGAACCACAGCAAGTTTCCTGTTGTGGCACCAAGTGATATAAATAGAAAAAAGGGGAGGACAAGAAACAGAGGGAAAGCAGAATTGGTCTTGACATTATTCCCTTTACAATTTTAGACTTAGTTATAACCAACCACATCAATGTACAGAAGGCAAACTGTTGCTTGTGATGTTTGGGAACCATCTGCTGAGCCTAAGGCAAATTTCACATTAAAACCCAATTTCAGTTGTGACCTAAAAATGAGAAGAAATTTTGTGCTTCTGAGACAATTCCACTTTGAATGTCTTATCCCTACCTTTGGCATTCAAAGTAATGTTCATAGGGTGAGGACCTAAATGAAAAGAGCCACAGGAAGCAAACACAAAGTGCATAGTACCTTCCACGCCAAGATTTGCACAGCTGTGCTAGTGTTCACAAGCCACAGGTAAGCCCTGATATGAGGAGTGATTTCAAATCTGCTGGACCAGCCCCTGTTCTCAGTGCAGTAGAGATTTGCTTCTTTTTTCATTTTCAAACATAACTCCAAGTTCATATAGTTTGATTTTCAATCAAGAACAAAGGTTAGAGACCCTCAGGTAACTTTGGGCAAATCCAAGGATAGTTTTTCTTCAGGAAAAAGTAAAAAAAAATTAAAAAACACAAATAAGAAACAAATAAGATAAATTTTATTCTAAATTCACTTTCAATACTTATTTTTCCTCTATCTTTATGCTTTCCTTTGGGGCTATAATAAGGGTAGATTACAATGTCCTTGATTTCAAAGAGTCTAATCAAGTTGAGGAGACAAATACAGAGCAATTGAAATTGTGTAAACATAGTACAGTAGTACAGCTTGAATAAATTAGTGCTTAGATAATAAACATATGCAAAATGACTTTAACATGGGAGAGTTGAATCAGAAATTCCCTCTTAATGCAATGGATGTATTTTAATGATTCGATGTAGAGGACTTATGCATCACAAATGAACCCAACATCACTAAATAGTTTGCTTAGTCCCTGCATTGCCATGGTACATTAAAGAAGGTCTCAATGCCCTAGGTCATACTCAGAGTCTGACATTCAACTGAACTGCTGAATATTAGCAATATCAACAACTGAATGAAATGATTATAGATGTTCCCATCAGTAGCTTATGATTATTTGCTTTAGCATCTGTAGGCAGAACCTTTGTCAGGTCCCCCTATAGACCAGTACTTCCCTAACTTTACTATGTGAATTACTAGGGGCCTGTGCTAAAAAGCTGATTCTGATTGAGTGGTTTTGGGGCAGGACCTGAGCATCTGCATTTCAAGCAGGCTCCCCCTGCTGCCTATACTGCTGCTCTGTAAACACAAGACATGGAATTAACGGTAAATTCTCTTAGATAGCTTGGAAATTTTTCATATGGACACAGTGTGTTTGTGTGTATATGTGTGCATGTGTGATGAGAGTGCTAAAACTGTCAGACCAGATATCCTCTGAAAGCATGAACTGGTTTGAGAGGACTGTGCATAGAATCTATAGCATTTGGTGTGCGAGTGCCCTTTACTAAACAGTGACATTGTGTTTGGGTCAAAGTCTGGAAGTTTTGTACAGGGAGCATCTGTGACACTTTTATTGTTCTTTTTCCCCCTAAAATCTCAGTAGAGAAAGAACTTGGATTTCTTTATTAGATGAATTATGACTAAAAGTTCAATTTCCTTTTCTGTCGAAATAAAATTGTGTTCAAAACCCCTTCAGAATTCACTGCTGCACATTTGGTACAGCTCCTGCAAAGCTGCTTCAGGGTCTTTCACAAACCTGTATAGACCTAGTCACCAGGGATTCTGTCTTAACAGCTCTTTCAAAGCCTAGTTGCTAAGCTGTTCCAGGAGTTTATTTCACAGTATAGCTTTTTTGTTGCTTTTCTACTGTTTCAGCATTAATTGGTTCAATAAGGATTTTTTTCAACATCTACTTTGTGCAGAAAAGCTGCTGAGGCCTAGAAAGATTCACAAGACCTCAATTTCCAGTTCTGCCATGTATAGCCATGTCACTTTGAGTACATTTATATAGCTTAAGCCTCAGTTTCCTTTCTATAAAATAGGGATAATAATTTCTCTTTACATGTAAGATCATGTACAACCAATCATACATGATAAAATCCTTAGTTTGGGATATGTAAGATCTGAAAAAAGGTATGCTGATACTTATATTGTTATCATAACTACTCTAAAGAACAAAACAATTTACCAATTTACAAATGTTATACTATCTCATTATATCAAATACATTCTGAGTTATAAGCAGTGTGCTTCAAAGAGTTGTGTTTTTGTTTGTGTGTCTGTTTCTGAGAACCTGAAAAGCTAAGGGTGTCCCACAGTCTTGGTTACTATATTCAATACACGAACTTTATTTGAGAGAAAAATGATGGGTAAGGGAAAGGTTTAAATATATGAAAGAAACCATAATGCCAAACAGCATTGCCAAGGTGAGACGAACTTTTAAAATAAAGTTCTGACAGCCTAAAAGAGACCATACTCTTTGACTGAAATTATTATCCCCAAATCAGATTAGGAACTAAAATATTTATTCAAATGAATTGAACTTGAGTTTTCATTCTTCGTTAAAATACTTATTTCATAGGAAAAAGCCTTACATTTCAAATTTTAGTTTTTTAAATAAATTAAAACCAGAGCAAATCCTAGAGAGTAGGCTGAGAAAACTATTGGTTTTACAAGGTTGTGGCAATTTTGCCACAGAAGAGATGACAAAAATTGGGACAAGTGAGTGGGTTTTAAAATCTGCTTTTGGGGATTAGAGTGTAGAAGAATGTATGGAAATTAACACTGTCAGAAACTGCTTAGGAGGTAAAGGCAGCAATATAATCTTCTTGAAAAAAAAAAAAAGACCTTCAACTAGATTGTGAACGTGAGCAAGTTATTTTACCTTTATTGGGCTTCAATGTCCCCATGTTTAAAACTGAATGAGTGTATTAAACACATGTAAATTTTAATTTATCAGCACAATTATTCTTTTATTTGACAATAGACAAAGTAATTTGCCATTCAATATTTCTGTCCTCAGACTACTGTTTCAATCAAGTAACTATCTAGGACCCATACATTGAGATGACCATTCTTAATTCTCAAAAGAATGTAGGGTAACATCCCATTATTACTTTCCTATTTTGCACACGAGGAAGCACAGATAAGAAAGGGAACTTGTCAATTGCACATCTATAAAGGAATGGAGCTAGAATTTGCTTTTCTTTCAGTTGCTTTGCTTTAAACCTGCGTGCTCTGCTGAAACCCTCTCAGTTTTCCTTGGTGATGGGGGAGCCAGTTAAAAATGAAAATATGCTTTTAGCAAAATTTGTTCTAGAGATGTCAAGCAGATGGCCACAAAGTAAGCAAGCAGAGTATGTTAGGAAATGAGAATAAATAATCAGGTGATGGAAAAGACGGTGGATGATAGCTGACCAGGAGAGAGCATGGTGAGAGAAATAGAAGTTAATACTTGTGCAGAACTGATCTTTAAATATGAGTTGGACTGCTTTTCACACATGGGATCTTCATTGGCCATTTAACTTCACTGTATCTCAGTTCCTTTAGCTGTAAAATGGTCAGATAGTATAGACTTCTAAGGGTGACTGACAGATTAAATGACATACTACACGTAAGCATAGAGTGTAGAGACCCGTGAGGGGACAGATGAGGTCAAGGAAGGAACAGGGAAGACTCACGAAGGTAGAAATTGAGAATGGTTTTTCCCACAGTATCTGAGGATGCATTTGTTATTATTGTTCTTTGGGTGCCTGATCTAAGATAACCTCCTCTTCCCATGTGACTTATAAATTCCTAGAAGACAGACGGGCCTGTCTGGTCTGTGTTTCCCAAATAACCAGGTGATGCCTGGTGCACAGCAGCAAGGACCTACAAAATGCTTCAGAAATGATATTTTGAGTGTATCCATATACCTCTGTCTATTGCAGTGGAATAGAGGGAAGTTGGAAAAAGGGAGATTAGCTAGCAGACTGCTGGAGAGGAGAAAAACATTTTCATTTTAAACCTACTAAGTCAGCAGTTCAGAATCTGTATTGATTTGCTTTATAAAGAGTATATTAATTTCTCTTAAAAATGTGGGTGAAAGACTAAACAAATTAGATCTTGGATTTATTTACTAAGATGCAGTCCCTGATTATTCGCCTCTTTAAATCATCCCACTGCCACACTGCAGGCCCTTCCAAACATTAATATTAATGTTGCTTGCTGCTGGCAGAGCCTGGTAGTTGTGGCATTTCATAATTCAGATGTAAAAGTGAAAAGGGTCTCACAATTTCAACTCTGGGGCCTTTCCTGTGCCATGTGAGGAAAAGAAAAATTGGAGTCTACAAAAATTACAGAAAATAAAAAATCTTTTAAAAATAATCTGTGAGAAAGTTCTAGACTTCTGTTTAGGCAAAAAGTGTGTTTAATGCCCAGTATCAGTTATAATAATATCTCTATTTGTATGGACATAGTTTAATACTATGCTTAGTGGTGTGTTAAGTTTCTGAGGCTATCTTTGAACCTAAGTTCCTGCCTCTGCCTCCTGAGTTCCTGAGATTACAGGTGTGTATCACCATGCCTGGCTCTGCTGCTCTACTTTTGAGTGAAGAGACAAACCTTAAGTTGCCTCCTATGCCTTCTATAATTCTGCAATAAAATTGTGGTTAAGCCAAGAGACTCCAACCCCAGGGATGGGATGTGTACCTTAAGAGTTCTTTTCTAGCATGTGCAAGAACCTGGTTCACTTCCTAACACCACACATGCGTAAACGCGCGTGCACACACGTCTACTTGTCAAGCTTTATGCGAAGGTGTATGGATGTAATTAGCTTTTTCATCACTGTGACCAAGACACCTGACAAGAACAATTTACAAGGGAAAATTTTACCTGGGGGTCATGGGTTTTAGAGGTCTCAGTCCACACATGGCTGAGTCCACTGGTCTGGGCCCAAGGTGAGGCAGCCAATCATGGGGAAAGGGCCCATTGGAAGAAAGCGACTCTCCTCAGGGCAGCAAAGAGGCAGAGGCAGAAACAGAGACAGAAAGAGGATGGGGCAAGAGTCACAAGGATGAAGCACTCTTTCAGGACATGACCCCAGTAATCCACCTCTTTTAACTGTCCCACCTGCCTATAGTAAGTCAGTCCATTTAAGGTAGGATTGATTGATAAGGTTACAGTTCTCCCAGTTCAATCATTTCACTTATGAGTATTCCTGCATGAGCACAGGATCCTGTGAGATAGACACCTCACATCCAAATCATAACAGGCTCTAATCCTCTCAATAGACACTGAGACAGGAGGATCACAAATTCAAGCCCACCTGAGCAACCTAGGGAGACCCTGTCTCGAAAAAATAAAAAGAACTAGAGAAGTACCTCAATGGTAGAGAACTTCCCCAACATGCCTGAGGCCCTTGGTTCAAAGACCAGTACCTGCAAAATGAAAAGAAAGAAAGAAAGAAAGAAAGAAAGAAAGAAAGAAAGAAAGAAAGAAAGAAAGGAAGGAAGGAAGGAAGGAAGGAAGGAAGGAAGGAAGGAAGGAAGGAAGGAAGGAAGGAAGGAAGGAAGAAAAGAAGGAAGAAAAGAAGGAAGAAAGGAAGACAAGAAGGAAAAAAAAAAAGAGAAAAATAAGCAGGGAATAAGTTCATTATGTGAGGATACAGCAATAAGATGCTTTGAACTTGGAGTTGCCAGTCTCCAAGACTGTGAGAATTGAATTTCTATTGTTAATAAATTACCCAGTCTAAGGTTTGTTGTTACAGCAGCAAGAAGGGACCCAGGTATCTAGGAATGCCTCCATTTCTTCCCCCATGGGAAGGACACTAGAAGAAACAGAAAGAACATCAGTCTGACAAATCCCAGCCCCGCCCAGGAGCAGGCCTAGAGTAAAACAGCCCCAAAACTATTTTCCACTACTTGGACAAAGCCACACAAAATGCACAAAAGGACATCTCCTCTATACTTGCCTTCATTCCCTCCTTCAGGATTCCTACACTTCTGCTGTGGCTGTCAACCTGAGTGCCTGGAGTTGGTCAGCTGGCCCTGGGCTTCCTCTTCAGGCACAATCCTTATGACCTTCATTATGACTTTCCTTCTTCTCAGAATTTTTGCACATTGTAGCTTTAAGGTAGCAACTATACAGTCTAGTCTGGAGGGTAAAGTTGGGTCTGAAATCTTCAAATACTGCTGTACACAGTGTATCCAATGCCTGAAACTGGGAAGTGGCTATACCTTACAGGGTTATACCACCCTTATGGTTTTTTGTTTAGGAAAATATTTGATGACTTTTAACTTTTAGAACTTCTAAGCTTCTGATAATTTCACCACTCTAGAGGTGCTACTAGAAAATGGCAAACTATTGAAATGACAATTTAGACACACATTTTTTTTAAAAACACTACCCATTTCTGATCACTAAGGGAAAGGGCAGGAAGAAACTACCAGAATAGTTATGGAGTTCCAGCTCTGCAAAGATGCAAAGGCTAGATGGTGGATGAAGCCTCCTATCCTGACTGACCTGAGGGTTTCTTACTGTATGTGTGTACTTCACATTACAAAATTCAGTGTCCCTAGAATCCAAAGTAAAGAGAAAATCCACGTGGGTGCACTTGGCTTTTATGTAAGTAGCTACCCTGAGACGGTTGAACACCTCCAGTTCTGAAAGCCCATGTGCACATTCTCCATGACCTTTAGCAGCAACCAGGAGGAGATTTTGGACACTGAGGTTGCAGGGTGCGCATATGCAGTGATATTTCCGGCCACTTTTGCAGTCAAGTCCACCCCTGCCTATTTTCCCAACTCTCACTTCTCTGCACACATACAGTATTAAGTAGATGATGCCATAGAACACCCTGGAATCTCCAATGCCTTTCCAGATGTGTCTTCTCTAATGGCTGCCACTCACCCTCTCCACACACCACAGGGAAGGACCTGAAGACTGGGAAAGGAATTCTTTCTGGTTAAAGCAATTGACTCAAATGGAATCAAGTCTACAATGACTCAAGGGGAGAATCTCTACCTACACTGGTCAAGGGGATCATGTCCCAATCTACCTTGGCTCAATGCAAGTGAATCCCCTCTAAACTGGCTGAAGGCACTTGAGTATCTATCCTGAACAGGAGAGAGGCATAGTGGTCCAGGCCTTGGACTTGGCTCTTGCCCTTGCCCAGAGACCTCCCTCTTTGTCCCCCCTCCTCTTTTTTTTTTTTTTTTTTTTTTAAACCATGTTTTAAAACATCTTGGAACATCAACTTTATCATACTATTTGTGAAAACAGAAACTTATTAAGAACCATCTCTGCTATCTCAGAGAAGAGCAGGGCAGGGGGGACATGTCCCAGGAGAGTCTCTTATGTCTCTGGCTGGTGGGGTCAGAGGAAAGTCCTAAAGAGTCCTGGTGGATCCAGGTGCGCTCCTGGCTGGAATCCACATGGAGAAGACTGAGGGATGCCAATCCCTCACTCCTGCAGCTGTTTGAGTCTGCTTCCTGACCAGTGCCAGCACCATGATGTCAGTCAAGATGCTCAGAGCTTGGGGTCTTCTAGTGGTCCATTGGTGTGTGTGTCTCATCTAGGCATGTTCACTAGAGCCACTCTATTTTGGAACCTAGGACATATGTGGCCTCCATCTATTGGAGTCACTCTTCTGACAGCAGACCCTCCGAAGCATGGCACACAGCAGCACAGCTGTTGGATGCAGGTGGCAATCTTCTGGTCATCCCCTTCCAGTCCCTGCTTCTGTCATGGGATTGCCCTGTGGACATACCCTGGGAGGCCGAGATGCCACCTTCTGTGACCTGCCTAGGAGGGTTGGGCCTAAGGTCTATATGCCACTGGGGCATAGGGTCCTGCTGGGAGAAAATGTCTTCACATGGAGGAAGTGGAGAGGACGGCAGGCACACTGGTATTTGCAGTGCACTTTTGCCCTCACTGCTTAACCCCTGTGGGCTGCTGCCATTCAGAGGGCAAGGGAAGGACAGGCTCACTTGCATACTTGTTGGGGTGGCCACTGGGAGGATCCAAGGACGCTGGGCGAGGCCCAACCACCCAACGTTGTGTAGGCTTTGCCTGGAGCCCGCAGCCCACCCCCTGGGTTCTCTGGTGCCAAAAGATGAAGTAGGTAGCCATGGCCTCATCTGTGCTTTTCCAGGGATACGCAGGCATTATAGGAGTCTTAATCCATGTCAAACATGATGGTCATGATGGCGGGATCAGGCAATTTGGGGAGTGGTTCACTGGAACACCTGGGTGAAGAGTCCTCGCCCTGGCTCACCCATGGGTGCCCCAGTACCTGTTCTAGGCTGGGCCTCTGAATGGGGTCCATCAGGATTTGCTGGATGAGGCTATGTGCTCCCTTAGAAATATGTGGGAGAATGTCATAGCTTGCCTGCACGATCAGCTTCTGCAGCTTCTTAGTGGTGCTTGCTCCAATGCCATTCTCCCTGTGAGGATAAAAGAGAGAGTGACACCCAGGCTCCAGACATCTGTAGGGGACACCCTCAAATTCCTTCCCCTGGATGATTTCAAGGGAGCAGTACAGGAGAAGGCCCCAGGTGTGAAACTGATGCTCAGGACAAAGTCAATGAGCTTGATCTTGCCCCTGGCATCCACTGTGAAGTTCTCTGGCCTCAGAAGGTGCAGGATGCCCTTCTGGTGGCAGTAATGCACCACACCCACCATCTGCCTGAACATTCTTCGGACCTTCTCCTCTGGTATGCCACCAGCCTCTGGAATGTGGTGCTGAAGCTGTCCCCCATCAGGATGCTCCATGACGATGTACATGTTGTGAATGGTGTCAATGGCCTGGAAGAGTTGGATCATGTTATGGTGTTCTAGGGCCATCACCCAATCTCGTGCAGATAGGACTGGTTCATTCCTCTGTCTTCGGCATTACTTTTCACCACCACCGCTGCCCTCGTGAGGAGATGGTGGGCTAGCTCCACCTGCCCGAAGCTCCCCTGCCCAGTGTCCCTCAGGACAATATAATGGTCTGTGAGGACTGTCTGGTAGCAGGAACGTGGACCACTGCACCACTACACTACTCTCACTACTCTGCCTATTTATTCAAAGCCAGAACACCAACTAAGGATGCTACCTAAAAAATAAATAAATAAAAATAACAAACCCAAACAAAAGATCAAAACCAACAACCAAAAAGCAAAAGGCAAAACAAACAACCAAAAAAACCCAAATGGACATTATTACGTCATGTATATGTAAATGACTGCATGACGGATGTGATCCTACAATTTGTATGATCAGAAAAATGAGAAATCATACATTTCTGTATGATCTATCAAAATGTATAAATGCATTCTACTGTCATGTACAACAAATTAGAACAAATAAAAATTTTGAAAATGACTACATAAAAAATAAAAACTCTTACACAAAGGAAGAGTAATTTTATGCTATATTTTATTATAAAAACAAAGTAAATATGATTTACTTTAGATTTTAATTATTTTATTCTTCATTTTAAAAAAAATTAAATTTCTTTGAAGTTACTTTCACTTAATTATGAAATTTTGAAGACATGAATAAATATAAATTTATTGCAGAAAAAATAATCAAAAAACAATAGCAAACCACCACAACCTCCAACCACCAACTGCAAAACACTGACCACTAAAGGCGCTAACAATCTGGGAATCCGACAGGTCACCACCAAGACTTCCTACTTATGGACTAAAACCCAGCTGCAACCACCCTCTCTTATAGCAGGTGTTTGGGATTAATCTCACAGTGACTCTCTCTGAGATCACAGCAAGAAATGACCCACTCACGCCGGGGCATAGCCCTGAGTGGTCACCTCACTTTAGGACCTCCAGGACCCTTTTGACTTTTATGATTAGAAGAAGAAAGGACCCTGGGAGTTTTTTGTTCCCCTGGGTCATGGAGACTAATATTTACATGTTTAGAGATTAAAACCAGAATACTTCGATGGTCTTTTCATTTTGAATCTAAAAATCTATAATAACTTTCAGCTTTTAAAGATCTCATCATATGTACACTCAAATTCAATTCCTCTTTCTTCCAACTCAGAATGATTGGGTCCAAGGCATGATAATGCTTCACTCAAATGGTGATGCTATAACAAAACGCCCTGCTCCCTAAGATGCTCTAGAGCTAGGCATTAACACCAAAGGGGTTGAGAGGGAGGGAGCATTCGTCATCTTTCCCCAAGGTTCTCACCAGATTTCTCACTAGAAACCCTGGAACACAAAAGGCAGTGGGTTGATATGTCCAAAGTGAAAAGGGATAAAATACGTAAGCTGAGAATCTGAGCAAAAAGTATCTTTCCCATTGGGGGAAGAAATGGAGGCATTTGCACAATGCCTGGGTCCCCTTCCTACTGCTGCTGTAAAAAACAAAACAAAACAAAACAAAACAAAAACCTTAGACTGGGTAATTTATTAGCCAGGGAAATGCAATTCCCACCGTTCTGGAAACTGGAAGGTTCCAGGTCAGAGTGCCTTGTTTCTATAACCTCACATGATGAGAAAGGCAGAAAGTTTGACCACATTCTCTCAAACCCTGCTTTGGTTTCTTCTCTTTTGTGTTCTGTGTTTTGGACATACTGGACATTGAACCCAGGACACCTCAGGCATGTTAGGAAAGTGCTTTACAACTGAAGTTCTTCCTAGTTCCCCAATTTCTTTTTTTTTTTTTTCTTTTCTTTTTTTTTTTTAGAGACAGACTTGTTAAGTTGCTCAGGTTGGGTTTCAACATGTCATCTTCTTGCCTTGGTGCTCCAAGTAGAGAAGATTTCAGCCTGTTATGGTTTAGATGTGAGGTGTCACCAGCACAGGCTCCTGTGCTAGTGCAGGAACATTCAGAAGTGAAATGATGGGATTGGGAGAGCTGTAACCTTATCAGTCCATCCTACCTTGAATGGACTGATCACCTGATTGCTGTACACAGGTAGGGCATGGCTGGAGGAGGTGGGTCACTGGGATCATGTCCTGGAAGGGTGCTTCATCACTGTGACCCTTGACCCCCCCTCTTTCTGCCTCTGACTCTGCCTCTGCCTCTTTGCTGCCCTGAGGTGAGCAGCTTTCCTCTGCTGGACCCTTCCCCCATGATGGACTGCCTCACTTGGACCCAGAGCAATTCAGTCAGCTATCTGTGATCTGAGACCTCTAAACCCATGATCCCCAGATAAACTTTTCCTCCTCTGTCTTGTTCTTGTTGGGTGTCTTGGCCACAGTAATGGAAAAGCTCATTAAAACACTGCCATAGGCCACCATGCTCAGCTTGACAAATGTATGTGTGTTTGTGTTAGGTGGGGCTTGTGCTAGGAAGTGAACCAGGTCCCTGCACATGCTGGAGAAGCATTCTTAAGGTGCGTATCCAATCCCTGGGGTTGGAGCCTCATGGCCTCACCACCTCAAGGTCCACCTCTCAATGCCTTTATGTTGAGGCCGAAATGTCAACAGGAATTTTGGAGAGACGCACACATTCCAACAACAGCACCTGATAAATAAGAGCCCAGGGAGTTGGTCCCTACTTGATGCGCCTTGCGTGATGAGATAACTTCAGGTTGACCCGAAGGACACTGGATTAGGGACTCAGATCTCCATGAAGGCAGAAAGAAAGATCTCTGCTAAGACAAATTCGTGACAATTAAAAAAGCAAGTGTCACTTTTGTTTTCTGCAAGATGTAAGAGAATAATGTAGTAGAAAACCCCAAAAGTGTTCTATAGTATTGAACACACAGTGGGTACACATATATAACTTGGTGACATCAGGAACTTAGGGGGTGGGGAGGAAGAGTCACAGCAACAGCATTCTGGCTCCTCTTAGAAGGAGGCAAGCCACACTGAACAGAGTAGAGAGTCCACCCTGCTCTTCTAAGGTTGCAAGCCAGGCTGAACCACGAGCTCACTACCCCTTATGACCCCATCATTGGTAATTACATCATAATAATACCACTTCTAAAATAAAGACCCTAATCTTGGGTGTGGAGTTCTAAACCTACACATGTCTTTGGGGGAAGATGATTTAATCCATAACATTCCCTGGTCCTACCTATTTGAGAGTTTTTATCAATAGGTGTTGAGTTTCCTTGTATAATTGTACCTCAATCCATCATATGTCTTTCTTGGCTTGTCCATCAAGTGACTTACATAGGGATATTTGTATCTACATTCACAATGGACTTGGATTTGTCAGTTTGGATTTTTTTTTCATTGTTTTATTCTGGCACTGTCTTTTCTGTTTTCATGGCTAGGTAACCACCTTCATGAAGTACATTGTGAATTGTTCCCTGTTCTTTTACTTCCTGGAAATGTATGTATGCAATGGGTATTGATTCTTCTTCAAAACTGTGGTAGAATTATCCAGTGATATCATTTATACCTGAAGATCTTTTGGGAGCTATTCATTATTAGGAACTTCATTTCCTTACTGGTCACTGGGCCATCTATATGTTCATGTTGTTGTGGTTGTTCATGCTTCTCCAGAAATTATCCACTTTGTCCATATTGTATGGGTTTGTACAGCATCACTGATTTTAAAAAACTTCACCTTTTTTTCCTCCTTTTTACTGCTTTTGGGTTCATTTTGATCATCATTTTCTATTTCTGAAAGTGGAAGTTTAGATTATTGATATGAGAAATTTCTTCTGGCCCAAAATAAGCATTTGATGCTTTGAATTTCTCTAAGCAACTTTTCATTGCATCCACAAATGTAGGTGTGTTGTATTTTAATTTTTGTTCAGTTCCAGACATTTTCTCAATTTTTCTTTTCAGTAGTAAAAATATAGCTTAAAGAGCTCAAAAAGAGAAAAATAGCCTCCTCTATTTACCCATATTTGTTATTTTTTTGCTTTCTCTTTATCCCTGACGCCCAGCTTTCTTCCAGCATCATTTTCTTTCTGTCTGAAGGAACAAGGATTATTTTTTAAACACGGCTGTGGACTCCTAGCTTTTGTTTTCTCTTTTTTCTTTTCTTTTCTTTTTTAATGAGGGAATGAACCCAGGAGTTCTTAACCATTGAGTACCATCTCCAGATCTTTCATTTTTTTTGTTGTTTGTTTGTTTTTATGACAGGTGTCACTACATTGCTGAGGCTAGCTTTAAACTTGTAACCCCCTGCCTCAGTCAGAGACACTGGGAGTACAGAGGTATGGTAGAGAGCCCTCCTTTAGCTCTTCTTCGTATGAAGGTATATTTATTTTACCTTTCCCTGAAGAATTTTTTTCTAAAAATGAAATTTTGATTTTATTCTGTTTTTCCCTTGGGCAATTTAGAATTTTTTTTAAAACTGCCTTCTGTCTTACATAATTTCTGATAAGAATTTCACAGTCATTTAAAATGATCCCATGTCTATAAATAAGGTATCATTTTCTTCTGGTTGATTTCAAGTGTTTTCCTTCATCCTTTGTCTGTAAGTGCTCACAATGTATCTGGGCATGGACTTCTTAGGGTTTCTCCTACTGAGATTTGCTAAACTTTTTAAGCCTGTAGATTCATGTCTTTCACTACATTTGGAAAATTGAGTCATTATTTTTTCCAGTACTTTTTCTGTGTTATACTCCAACTTCTCAGTTTGAATCTCTGATTATATTAATGTAGACCTTTTGATATCATCTCTATTCATTAAAGTCAACAGCAACTATAAACTTTCTTCTCTCTGTTGTTTGCTTTGAGCAAAATCTGTTGCTTTATCTTCAGGTTCACTTAAACACTTTTCTGTGTCATATATATCCTGTTGTTGAGCCCATTCTGTAAGTCCTTTTTTAATTCTAAAATTTTTATTTTTTTTTTCCTTTTTGCATGTTCAACTTATTTACTGAGACTTCCTGATTTTTTATATTTCGAAAACATTTCTCTTGACTTCATGAAGCATTTTGATAATCACTGTTTTAAAGTGTTTGTCAGATAATTCCTGCACATATGTCATCTTGCCATTGGCTGTTAGGATCATCTTTTCCCATGCAAGTTTGAGTTTCTCTAATTCCTCAGATGCTGATTACTTCTGGAATGTATACTGGAAATTTTAAATTTTAAATATTATGGGATTCTCAGTTTTTATTTTCACAAGGCATTCAACCTAGTTGTGTTCAGGTACAAATTCCAACTAGCTTTCTCTGGTTTAAATGTAGTTTCTGATTACAAAGCCCATTCAATGTTATTCAAATACATCTTGCATACATTTGTAACACCCAATGGCTGGTCTGGGACCCTCACAATAGACTGTCCTTTAGTTTAGTCTTAAATCAATGGCATGTGTTTTAGGGTCAGATGCATGCATGTTCCACTTGGAAATGAGCTCAGGAGTGACTTTATGGGACTGCTTTCATGATCTCTACACTTATGGCAATCTCCTCAGTTTTTTTCTATTTAGTGTCCTTTTTGTTACTCTAATGAGAAAGATGGGGCTCTATTTATTCACTGCGTTATAAAAATACTTTTTTTAAATTACACTGATATCCAGGTCAAGCAACTGGAGGACAGAGGAGAAAAAAATAATAGATTCATGTTTCTGCTGAACAGAGAGGCAGGTTCTCTTCCCTGCACACTCTGGATTCTTGCAGACCCTGTTTTGGCCACTGTTGCTCACTTTGACATGCTACCATGGGATTTCTTAGGAGCTGGGTATGAGAGAATGGAGATAGAAAATACAAAATTTGTTTACTCTCATTCTCTTTGTGTGTTGGAGGATCTTTCCGTGCTCTTTGAACCAGAGCTAAAGGGGGCTTCTTCTGGAACTCTGCCCAGGCATATGCCCACCTTTAGCTTTTGAATAGCTTAGAGTACAGCCAAAGGGCATTGAAGGAAAAAATTAGTAAACTCATCACATAGTTTTTGGTACTTCAAGTCCTGGTTTTTACCACTCACCAGGTACCATTTAATTTTCAGAGTCCTTGAATAGCTACATTCAGTATTTACTCTATTTTACCAGTATTTGGGAACTTCTACACTTTTGAACCACTGAGCTATTATTTTTGTTTTTCTGTTACAGCAGCTAGACTTATGCTAACTTATTGAGTCCATTTCACCATCCCTTTGTTCTTGCACTGCTCCTGTTCTGTAATCCCTTCATCTTGGATCAATCCTAAATCCTACCTCTCTGCCCCCTACACTCAAATGCTGGGCTGGAGAAAATTTATTTAATCATGTGGGCTGGTGATGTCCATTTGTGAAATATCTTTTCTCCCATTTTTCATAAAAGTACTGTTAATATTTACCTTATTTTGCAAGACCTTCACTGCAAAATCCTTCTATCCAAGACTGAGGGCTACACCATCACCTCCCCAGTTTCTGGAACTTTTGGACTTGTATTGAGACATGCCACTGTCTTCCTGGGTCTCCAGCTTGCAAGTAGCCTTTCAGGGAACTGCACACTCTCTATAATCATGCAAGTCAAATCCTTTAATAAATCTATTTTTTGTATATCTCTCTTTCCTATTAATTCTCTCTTGCTCTGGAGCTAATTAGCCTGACTAATGAGCCTGACTTATACAGGCTCCTATACTTCAGTGTATAACATAAAAAAGTCTGCATCTTACTTTAGATTTTGCAAAATTTCCTAATATTCCCCTGGCAATAGGGAAATCTAGCAACTCTAATAATATTTAGATCTATGAGACTTAATATAATAAAATTTCACTTTTTCCTCACAAAAAGTTTAAAATATTTATTCTTCATTGGGTTGCTCTTCTGGGTACTTCTTTGACTCAGGGATACAGATTACTTTCATTCTGATATATAGTCATCTTCTACAGGAGGACTTTAGGGTTGCTGTGGTAGGGAAGAGATTATGAAATAGTTCTATACACACTGGACCCTGAGTGACCTACACACTTTTTTCAGAGTCCCTACACCAAAATTGTTCCCATGGCTCCACTTGGAGAGAGCTGGGCAATGTTTTCACTCAATGGGCAAATGGTTCCACACATGTCTATACTACAGAAAGGGAACCCAGGTCTTCAGTGTTCAGCAGTCCCTCAGCTACACTCTTTGCCTCTCATTCTGCCACACATCCATCCACATGGATTCCACCATGATCTTTCCAAATTTGGAAGTGATCGTGTCCCTTCCCCATTTAGCACTCATCAGTTACTCTCCACAGCCCACTGAAAGAAGTTCAACCCTTTCATCACGTCATTTGAGATCATTTAGGATTGAGTCTTTCCAGCCCCACTTCCTACTGGGTCTTATCTTAAACGCTAGTCCTACCAAACTGCCTCTGATTCCCAAAAGCTACCATAATGTAACCTGCCTCTGTTTTTACATTAGCACATTGTCTTCCACTTTTCTGAAATGTTGCTCTTTGCTGTGTTTAGTGGACAAATTTCTACCTCTCCTTCAAAATCCAATGAAAGCATCTTCATTTGAACCGCTCCCCCCCCCCTTAAGTATTGCTGGTCATTTAGTTCCTTTGTGTCACCTCTGAGCTTTTGGAAAACCTCCATAGTGGGACCCGCATGCTGAATTTCAGTCGTATTTTTACATATCTGTCTTTCCCTCTTTAAGTTCCTTGAGAACTGAGACCATGACTCATTATCTTAGTATTTCCAATGACTAATACAGTGTTGTCCATATGATGGATGCTTAATAAATGTTTGTGTAATGAATAACTAAGTTATTGAATCAATGAGGTAGAATTTCAAGTAATCCTTATACCTGAATCTTAGTTTAATATTTATTCAATATTTTTAAATTGTTGGACAAAATTATGAGCTGGTGTTATAATTATTGTAGTTTTTCACCCATAGAAAAAGAATGGCACTAAATCAGGGTCTTAGAGAAGTGAACTCACATATATTCTTGATTTGGTAAGGGAAGCTTTTTCACACTGCATCACTGAACTTCATGAAGGTGATACAAAGTGAGCTGATATGACAGGAAGTTAAAATGACATAGGTTCTTAAAGAAAGAGTAGCAAATGTTTCAATTCTGGAAGGCCGAAGAGTACCGAAAACAGCCATAAGAATTGAGAAGTTTGAGTGACTGAGATAAAAAACTTGAGGAAACATTACTTCAGTCTATAAGATACAAATAAAGGGTACAGAATACCATGCTTTCCCAAACGCCTTTCTTCTGAACCATCAAAAAAAAAAACAGCTAACCTAATTTAATTTTAAATTAACTGTATTTTATTAATAGTTCTTTGAAAAACATTCTCTATTTATGTTGCATATGATAATTTGTATACTAGTTGATCAGCTCATCACCTCTCCGTCTCTAGCCAGTATGTGTAAGGGAAATTTACTGTATATTGAAAAACAACAAACATAAAACCAAATACATCAATGCCCGAATTATCCCCTCTGAACCAGAATGAGTTACTGTTCTGGTGGTCTCCAATTTGATCTATACTGGAACTTTGCCTCCAGGGAAGGAGTTAGAGTGAGACAGAACTCTGATTTTCCAAATTGAGGTGAGAATCAGGAAAACTGTCCTTGCTGTGGAGGCTGGGGCAAAGCATGAGAGGAGATGGAGATGATCTCAGCCCTCATTTCTGACATTGCTTATGGCAAGAAATGCAAGCAACAGTGGAAGGCATCCCTCTCTATGAAGTTAGAGATCAGATTCACAGGTCATCTTCTGAGTTGAGCAAGTGAAATCCACACACAATAGATAAGATTAGCCATCCATAGAAAAAAATCCCAGAGATTATCTGACATAGGTGGGCCTCACATAAATGTAATCACTGTAGGTGATTTGGGTGTAATAAGAGAAAAGCAAGCCCAGAGCACACGTGTCTTTTAGTAGAAGATATTTAATCAACTGTACTGCATATTCCCTGGCAGAAGATTTTGTGAAGGTAGGTAGTGGTGATGGTGGTAGTGGTAAGACTGGAGAGAAGGGGATGAAGTCAACTTGGGCTACAGAAAGTGAGAGTCCAAGGGCCAATAACTTGACAGTACTCACCCAGGCTCTCTGCATTGGAGAGACCCTTCTCTTTGTGCCCTCATGTTTACTGGAGTATAATCTTCTGTGGAACAGGATGTGCTTCTACCAGGCTCTTCCCAGCACCCTTTGTGCCCTTTGCATAGCATTCTTATTTATCCATTGTTACCTTCCCAGGGCTGCTATGAATGGTGGACACAAGCCTTTCCGTCCTTGGGAAGAAATGTGCCCCAGTGTAAAGTGGTAAGCTGGTCATGAGATGAGGCTTATAGATTTGATTGATTTGAAAATTTCTAAGATCCTAACGAGAATAAATGGTGGCATTTGAAAAGTGGTCAGTTTCTTAAGTATATGCTACCCAAAAAAGTCTCTTGATAGGCAGCACATACCAACATATGTTCTTGCAGAACATACCAACATTGTCATGGTCCCTCTCTGCCTTCAGAAGAGAGTGTCATATTATCCAGTTTGGTTTATGATTGTCAACTCTCTCACACCCAATGGCCTATTTTTAAATGAATGGTTTTTTTTATAGTATCTTTACTATTTTGAAAACAAATTCACAACTAATACAACCTTCCACTCACATAGTTTTTAAAACTTACTATAATGTCCTAATTATAAAATAAAGAAAAATAATGGTAAAGAAGAATGATTTGTTATAAAAGAAGATGTCCTGGAGTGTGCTGATGCTTGGGGTTGACAAACTAGAAGGCATAATGAAATAGTGGGAGATAAATGTAGATGATGATGGATGTGCTGGCAGCTCAAATACAAGATGCTGTGCCAGTGGAGTGGTTTTCTGACATTGTGACAATCTTTGGTGAAGTTCTCAACCAAACAAAGTACAATCTTCTCTAGTTTAAAAATACTTAGAGGAATTTACAGAAAAATTCAGTGCATGTTAGTATTTCATAAAAATTATTTATGTGTCCAGGCAAAATGAGATTGAGTTCCACATCCAGATAATTCAAGGTTTTCATACCCATGTTACACAGGACAGAACTCACATTTCTTTCTCTCTCTCTTTTTTTTTTTTTTTTTTTTTTTTTGGCACCAAGGATTTAACTCAGGGATGCTTTGCCGCTAAGTGACATACCAGACCTTTTCTTTCTTTTTTTTTTTTTTTTTTTTTTTTTTTGAGACAGAGTCTCACTAAATTGCTTAGGGCCTCGCTAAGTTGTTCAGGCTGGCCTTGAACTTGCCTCAGCCTCCTGAGCTGTTGGGATTACAGGCCTGCACCACCATCCCTGGCAAGTCTTAGAATTTCAATTTCTTAATTTCACCTTTCTTTGCCATGGTTTCTCCAACATCTGCATGCTTGGTCAAATTTTTAGTCAGTAACTAAGCAGACACTCTAAAAATAAGTTATGTTTCAGTAACTGTTCATCATCTTAAAGTATTTACTCTTCAGTATCAAGGCATTTCTCTTTTAATGTATCTCATTTGATCAGTGTTAGCTTGGTATTGGAACATGGTTCAGAAGTATTTGCCCACACTTGATCATTATGACCCAAATCTTTCTTAAAATTCTTCTTTGGGTATAGCTTTTTTTCAATAATGTCTACTTTAATAATTGCAGAAATGATTGAGTGACACATCACCTTTCTGTGCTCCTAAGGTGAGCATTTTTTCCTACACCTGTGTTCCCTCAGCTGGCTTATTTCTCCTTGACAAAAATCAGCATTCCTTGTACTTCCTTCCACTGATCAGGAAATTTTAAACTCCTTGAAGTCGAATGTTACTTCCTGTGTGAAGTACAAGCTAACGAGAGTTTTACATTTCACACTGCCATCAAATTTTGTATATAAACCCCTTCAAAATGTCCTTGGAGATGTTCATCATCACATGAAGCAGACTATTAGTTCCATGAGAAAACTATGTTCTCTGGGGTTTACCAGAGAGTGTTGAGGGTTTCTTCCCTCAAATAGTTTTTAATCTCTCTGAAAATTAAATACTTATGCAAATGGTAAGTGATGGAGGGTGTGACAGACAGAAATATTATATCCTATAACATTTGTTTTGGTGGGGGGGTACTAGGGATTGAACTCAGAGACACTTGGCCACGAGCCACATCCCCAGCCTATTTTGTATTTTATTTGGAGACGGTCTCACTGAGTTGGCTAGGGCCTTGCTTTTGCTGAGGCTGGCTTTGAACTCATGGTCATCCAGACTCAGCCTCCCAAGCCACTGGGATTACAGGAGTGTGTCATTACACCTGGCTCCTGTAGTATTTTTAAGGAAGGGTTTTAGTACTGGCCTTGAATAGATGGGATAAAATGCAAAGACAAAGCACAGAGGGGAATGAAGTATGTGGCTCAATAAAATACAGCTGTGGGGTCAGTGTGGAATTTTGGTAGAAGGGAGAACAGAAAGTTGTGTTTAGGTTATAGCATGGGAAGTTATGTGAAGAACTGAAGGGTGTTTCACTTAGCTAAGCAACAGGTGCAAGGTTGAAAAGCAGTGCTGTGTAGGAAGTGGCTTGTGTGCTCCTGGTAAGACCACAAACTTCCATGCAAGGGGCTTGATCTTTGTAAGAATCCCTGATACTTTTCATGGAGTATGAAGGTCCTCTGTGGCAGGATAGTGTGCCTAAGCATGGAAAGGTTTGGATCACTAGGTGCATTTGGCAATGTGAAAATATGTGGATGCTACCAACAAATCTACCTCTCACACTTGATTCTTCACAACCTTTAAAGCATCTTATGAGGCTGAAAAAAATGCCAAGGGAAAAGTCTGAAGTACTGCATACTCAAAGACGAGATGGGCAAACTCAGGGTAACAAAGTGGGATTAACTACTCGTATCTCTTCCTCAGTCAACAAATGTGACATTGCCCTGAAGTTTCTTGACATACCTGACAATATGCTCTGACTCATGCATGTCAAAATTCTCCTCCACTTGTGTGTATTCATACTTACTTTATTGCCCATTTCCCCAATCCTGCCCATGGGATTTTGATTTTTTTTTTTAAAGCAGTGAGTTACTCATTTTGACTTTGTATGACCCCAATTCTCTGCCTATAATGAGGCCATGCTAATTCGCACTGTGAGCTTATGAGTTTTCTTTAAGCATGGGGAGAGGTCATGAGACATGGCAAAGGATGTTTCTTTCTTCCTGAAACTGCCTCACACTAAAGCTCTGACCTATTTACTCTTTCATTACCATCAGATAGATTCCCAGAGAAACCCATGGCCCAGATCTGTGTCCAGGTCACAGACCGGAGAAAGGCAGGAAGGGGTGGTCATATGGAAAAAGACAAGGGTGGGAGATGGGGCTGGTAAGCAACATCACCAGGCCTACTGAAACACCATCCACTTTGTCACCAAGGGGCAGAGGCCAACAATTTGCATGACATGATTAGTACAGAAAAGCAAATTAAAAAGTTATTAAAGAAAGGCAATCAATTGGTACCTGGCAGTAGGCTGTGAGATCATCTGTCAGTATCCTTTATTAATTGAAGAAATGCCTTCAGGGAGTCCTTTCTATATATGCTTACTTAGTTATGCTGAAGGCTCAGACTCTTAGCAAGTAACCTATCATTATTATTAGCAGTAATACAATAATAATAATAACAACAAGTATTTTCTCTGAAATAGTAAGTTTTGGGGGCATTTTATTATTATTAGAAAAATGTCTCTTTCATGCTGGGCTCCAATTACTATTTTTATGAGTACTACATATTCTTTCACTTAGACAAAAATATTTGTTTATAATGAGACTTTTCCCCTCCTTGCACCACTGCTCTGAAGCTTAATTTTTTCTAAGAGAAGCATGCCAGACTTACAGAACAATGATTTGTATAATCCCTGGAATGCTGCATTCTCAAATAGCAAGGGAGGCACCATGTCACTGACTGCTCAATGGCATATGAGCGCAAATTCTGAGTTTGCTCTCATTTATTTCATCCAAGCTTAAGCTGGGCAATGGTGAACTGCATCATGGCAAATAAATGCAAAATGCATCAGGTAAGTAACTGGACTGGTCCTTTATGGTTTCTTCTAACCCTGAGAATCAGCAGTTCTGGGTTTGATGATCCAGTGGCAAGAATGCACAAATGATCAAGGGAGAGAGCTGTACTACTTTAGGAAATAGCACTGCTGGTTTCATGCTTCAAATAATCACAAGAACTTCTTTCAGTGAGCTTCCTAACCTTTGGCCAGTGAGGGCAGTGTCAGAAAGACTACTTCCTTCAAAGCCAGTGCTTAGGTTAAGGATGAAAGTTAGGGTTATTTTCCTGCTGCTTAGGACAGTCTGTGAACACGTCAGGTAGGAAACAGACCTGCATATGCCTATTGGTCAATGGACAGCAACACTAGCAGCTGAGATGCAGAGCAGGCTGAAAATTTTTAGGCAGAGCTGTTTGTGCGTGGGCAGTGAGGATGGGTACGAGTTTTCATCTCATCTGTCTTCCTCTTTCACACACACACACACACACACACACATGCAATTTTATACAATTGTTTCCTTTTTTCCCCACCATCCTTTTCTCCCCAGTTGTCTACAAGGAACAGTGTCTTTAACTTGTGAGAAATATTCTAGGCCAGCGCTTCCAAAACTTCACTGTGCATGTGAATCACTGGGGATCTTGCTGAAATGCAGTTCCTAAATCAATACATCTGGAGTGGGGCTGGAATTGTGCATTTCTAACAAGTTCTTAGGTGCTAGAGATGCTGCTGGCCAGTGTCCCACACTTGGAGTAGTTTGTGTCTCTTTTCCTTCTTGTCTTCTAAAGATTGACTGAAGAATAACCTGGTCTTCTTCCTCTCTCTCATCAGAAGTGAAGGTAAGAGGGCCACTTTGTGACTGAGAATAGAAGATTGACAGCACAACAAAAAAAGACAGTGTGAGCTAGGGCACCAGTTCCCTTTTTGTGCCTCACAGGGGAGCTGAGGTAGGGTAGACAAAATATTTCAGAATTATTGTAGAAGCCCAATAATCAAAATTTTTGGTTAAATTGGATTAAAGCTCTAGACTGGAGATTCTATAAACTCATATACCTGAAGAGTCATATTGGTTGAAGATCTCAGGGCACTTACTTTTCTAATGAAACGAAGAATCAATGTGCAATAAAACTCTTGCTATAACTTATGGGAATCCTGGCAGTGAATGGTGTGTTCTGTCCTATAATTTTATTTTTATATCATCTAACAGTGCTTACTCCTTTGTAAGGAACACACACACACACACAAACACACACACGCACACACACACACACATGCATGTGCACACACAAAAAAATCTATAGTGGATAAATAAAAATGGCAAAGGGAAAGAAATGTTATACCACTTAGATTTAAATTGTCACTCTAAGGAATAAGATGGAAGCATAAGGGAGCATTGCATTCCAAGAATTCAGGGTTGGAAATTCTAGTGTTCATAGTGAAATATTCATAGAAGATAAAACCTTAGACTCAGAAGTAAAAGAAAAAATGATGGAAGGTTGAAAAAAGTTCATGAAGCGACGGAGTCAAAGACCAGTTCTAAAAGGCTAGGGGTGGCGGGCAGAGAAGGGGATAGTTCAAAGGAGATTCCATGTGCCTTGCTTCAAAAAGAGGTCATGTTGATAACTTGCCTGGTTAAAGAAAGTGACCACATTAAAAGGAGGAAATGGATTCCTATTGTAAAGAGCATGTTTCTGTAGATAGAATTTCGTTTTAGCAAACCACATGGAGAGCAAGAATGTCATCTGATATTTACCTTCAGCTCCCCATAGCCTAGCATGGTGTTTGGCACATCCTTGATGGTAGATGTTTGTTGAGTGTAGGGAACAGATAAATGGTAATGTGCCAACTCAATTTTTAGCTATTAAAAATTTAATAGTATTAATCATTTAAGAGATCATTAACTGAGAATTACTGTTGTTTTAATATATATCATTTGGGGGCTGGCGGTATAGCTAAGTGATAGAGCACTTACCTACAATGTAGGAGATCCTGAGTATTTCAATCTCCAGCACTTCTCAAAGAAAACACATATGCACATTTTGAAGTACTGCTCTCTATAATGGATTTTGATGTCCTGTTTCTTGATCTGATGAGAGAGGAGATGGCCAGGAGTGTTAGGGTAAGGTAAAAGAAGGTATGATTTAAAGAAAAACAGATATTTGTCACTTTAACATTAGTATTTTATTAATGAGCGCAACCATCAAAGAAATATAAAAAAGGGTTCTTATGTCCCAGAGGAAATAATAAGTAGGCAGCTCTCTGCTGCTGCTTTTTCTTTACTGTTTTTTAAACCAGGGATTAAACTCAGGGTCACTTACTGCAGCCCTTTTTATTTTTATTTTGAGACAGGGTCTCACTAAGTTACTTAGGACCTTGCTAAATTGCTGTGTGCTGAAGCTGGCTTTGAACTTGCAATCCTCCCATCTCAGCTTCCCCAGTCACTGGATTACAGGTGTGCATCACTGTGCCCAGCTCTACTGCTCTACTTTTGAGTGAGGAGATAAACCTCAAGTTGCCCACTATGTATCCCTCCCAGAATTCTGAAATAAAAGAGTGTGGGATAAGGAAGTTTGATGAATGTTCTTGGATGTAAGGTGGAGAAGTCAGTCCAGATGGCTAAGAGTTTTGTTAGCTCCTTGTCTCCTCCACTCATCTTCCCATCTCATATGAGAACAATAAGGCAGCAAGGGCATGGCTCAGGAAGATCTTCAGCAGATACAGGGACACACCATAGTGGATCTGCCTTCACTGGGGCTCTCAGGATCCTCCTTGTTTGCAGCCACTAAAAATATCTCCACAGAAGCACAAACAAGAGATTGTTGTCAATGGAATGATACCTGGGAGTGGAATTGAGGAAGGGCCTCTGAAGACATAGTCCCAAGCCTCTAAATAAGCAGATGTCTTCCTTTCTTACAAAATCATTGTTGTGATATTTTACATGTAGATTATCATATTTCTCTAAGTTTCTCTTTTCCTGTATCTCTTTGCATATCTTGCTAATAAAACTTCATGATTATGCCTTAGGAAAGCTGGAAAAAATAAGAAAATTAAGAAAAAGAAAATTATCTAATAGCATTTCAATAACCTTGTTCTCCTGATTTTTGCAATTAGTTACATATGAAGATATTTTTGAGAGGAAAGCCCACACCTTCCTGAATGCCACCATTTGGATTCAACGGTAGTTAAGCTCAACAAGGTCATTAGCATAGTGCCCAGTCAGTGGTGGCTTTGAGCGAGGTCCCAAAACAAATTTGATTGCTACCAGGAACAGGGTTAATTGCCAACCTCAATGCTTCCACACACAGAGAGAAGCAGGCGTGCCTCACCAGCTGACAAATACATGAAAATCAAATTACCCAGATAATAGGCTAGATGTAGTTTGGTTTTTTATCTGCCTTTTTCTAATATATGCCAACAGATGGAAGGGTTAAAGATGTGACAGTTGACTCAGACTGAACACATCCTTTTTGATTCTGAAGTGTTTTTAGTGTCATCTGTAAAATTTGTTGTTTATTTCATTTTCTTTGTTTATAGGCTTGGGAAATTAGTCATTTTATCAAGGAAAATCAGAGAGTGGGCATAAATCATTGGCTGTCTGGATCATCCATTTTCAACCATCTCAAAGTTCTTTCCACTTTTCAAAGTTCTTATCATATACTGACTGGGAAAAGAATGGATGGCTACACTTTTCTTGTAGATAGACATTATTTGCATAATTTAAAACCCCTCCAGACAAGTGATTATGTATCATTGCCCCCTTGGAGCCTTCTACTAAGGAGGCAGATATGGAGGCTGTTTCAGGTGAGGTGGTGTGACGGGCCTCGGTACTTGAGAGCAGGAGCATTCTGCCTGCACTGTAAACTTAAAAGAATCAGTTGTTTGCTTTACCTCGCAAGTGGGCACGAGATATGAAAGAAAGGGACAGAAAATACACTCACTTATCCTTAACAAGATGGTGCTAAAACAAAGTGGCAAACACTAAAAGGATAGGGACATGCATAACTACTTGGAAAATGAGAACCATTTACATGTCATGGCATCTACCAAAATCCTATAACTTTTTCGTGTCAAAAAAAAAAAAAAAAACTATGCAAGATGTTTAAATTATCTCTCTTACCAACACCTTTTTGCATCTGTAGAGTGAGGAAAATAATTCTGTTCTCCAGTTTGATTGGAGAAAGGTTCAGAATTAGATGATATTAGTTCAGGGCTTGGGACTTAGCAAACACTTTTTGAACATTTATCATCACTATCATTATTTTATTTTTAGGAAGTTTTGAGCTAGATTATAAATTCCTAATCTTTTCTTTCTTGGATATCCATTTTGTTGAAAGCCCATATCTGGGTATATACTTATATCAAACATATTACAATAACCAAGTAATAATTAAAATTTTCTTCCATTTTTAACAGTTCAAAGACATCAAGCTGTCAATTAGAGTTTCAGATGTTTGTGATAATGAGTGGTAACACATTGAGTTCATATTTCCAATTTGAAGTAAAAAAGTGATATTTTAACTAAATCATATTAAACTATTCAGCCTTATCTTGGATGAATATGAACTGATTTATAAAAATATCATAAGAAGCTAGGTGTTCAGAGATCCTGGGCAAGGACAAACAGTTTTCAAAGTCATTTCTATAATTAAACTCAATAATTTTCTCATTGAGGATTGTTGGATCCAGATAGAGCCAAAATAAAGATAGATGGTATGATTTCAGGGACACTAGAAGGTATCTGTACTCCTTTACAAATCCAATCAAATGTATAGCAACTGGAATTTAGCTTATGCTTTTAGAACTGGATCAACATTGATGCAAGAAAAAAAGAAGGCACAATATTTTATTTTTATTTAATTTTCAAAAAATTTTTATTCTTTACTTATGCATGACAGTAGAATGATTTTGACATATCATACATACATGGAGTATAACTTCCCATTTTTGTTGTTATACATATAGAATTACACTGGTCATATATTCATATATGAACATAGGAAAGTTATGTTTAATTCTACTGTCTTCACCATTCTCGTCCTCCCTCTCTTTCCCCCACTCCTCTCTGTCTCTCTGTCAAATTCAGTGAAACTCCATTCCTTCTTCAGAGCCTCCCCCATTGTGAATCAGCATTGCATATCAAAGGGAACATTTGACCTTTTTTTTTTTTTTTTTTTTTTTAGGGGGAGGGATTGGCTTATTTTGCTTAGCACGATAGTCTCCAGTTCCATCCATTTACCAACAAATGCCATAATTTAATTCTTCTCCTTATGACTTAGTAATATTCCATTTCACATATGAACCACAATTTCTTTATCCATTCATCTGTTGAAGGGCACCTAGGTTGGTTCCTTATTTTAGCTGTTGTGAGTTGAGCTGCTATAAGCGTTGATGAAGACACAATATTTTAACCTGCTATTTGGTCAACAAACATTTATTGTATGTCAAACTTTGTGCAATTATTTACATATATTTTAAATAAAATGCTTAAACTGGGGAGAAAGTGTGAGGTTAAAGATCTTCAAACACTGTATACTTGAATGATAGAGGACATAAAGAAAACACAAAGTGGAGAAAGAAAGATGGCAGACATTCGCTTCTTTCTCTGCTGGAACTGACCAAAATCCAAGACATAGACATGTGGATCGAGTAATCAGGACTTTGTTTTAAGAGTAGAAATTGTTATTTTGGGCTAATTATATCCAAGTGACATTTTCCAATTTTTATAAGTAGACTGTTTCAAGAGAGCCCTCATTTGCTTTTCGAACATCAATTGCCACTCTTCAACATCACAGTCCATACAAGGCATAGCATATTTTCCTAATCCATTTGATGAAACAGAGCAACACAACTGGCCCAAGCCATCCTTTCTGCCTCAAAACATGAAACAGTCCTGGAGACAAGGCAGCTCTGCAATAGGGGGACTGTGAGCTGATGGGGTAGGGGTGAAAATTCTCAGCACAAGGAGCTGTGAACAGAGAGATGGGATGCACAGCTCACTGTCTTTGGTGTCAAGGGCTACCTTTTGTGAGATGCACTCTTAGGCACCTATCAGAGGAGGAAGAGGTGAGCCTTGAACCCCGATTCATACATGAGGGAGCCATCAGCAGGAGTGGTGCAGAAAAGACTGACATTGAGTCATAAGCCCGATTCAAAGTATTTTCTTTAAAGAGTTTAGACACATACATTGTCTGCATTTGGGAGAAATATTTTCCAATCCACACCTGTTGTAGGTCCTCAAGGACAGTACTTCTTTTAGAATATTCATGCCTTCCTCCTTTTTCTTCTCCCTCTTTCTCATTCTCTCTCTCTCTGTCTCTCTCTCTCTTTTTCAACTTTTCAGGGCCATTCAGAAAACATTTAGAAGTTCTGCGTACTGATGAAACCACGCTTGATACAGGTATTGGTAGGGACACAGCCTGCTCTCACCTCATCTCTCACTGTGTCATTGGAGGGTCACATTGCATCAGCATTCATTTAGACCCATGGGGAGCACTCCAGAAAGAGAAATGGTATTATCTCTGCTAGAGGGAGCCAGTAGTGAGAAAGAGCACCAAAAAGGAGGTGAAAAGCAGCTGAGGGTTTGACAGAGGAGGCGAGGGGATGTGGCAAGGGCAGAATGTCTACATCGATGGCACATTTGCAGAGCTTTTAATAATTTTGTGATGTTCCACTGTGTGCTATTCACAGTGGTCTTTCCAGATGTAAATGCTATTAAAGAGGTAAAGATCTGTCTAGGAAAGACTTTAGTCACAGTGCTAGATAATTTATATTTTATTCAAATGATAGAGTTGTTTTAGACTGAATTGTGCCTTCTTCCAAATTCAAATTGAAGTTCTAGCCTCAGTACCATTGAATTGGCTATACTTGGATATAGGGACTAACAATATATGATTAAGTTAAGATGGGGTCATTGGGGTCAGCCCTGATCTAATCTGACCACGTCCTTATGAACAGTGAGAATATAGGCACACACATCGATACTATAGATGTGCTTGTATAGAGGAAAGGCCATGTGAACAAACCCATGAGTTTGTGGACCTTGATCTTGAACTTTTAGCCCCAGAGTTGTTGACAAAAAAATTTAAATGAATGTGTTGTTGGAGCCACCTAGTCTAGCATTTTGTCCTGGAAGCCCTAGAACTCTAACACAGGGTATTTATTAACAAAGGAGGTATCTTCACATAGAGGCAATGTGTTCAAATTGGATATTTATAAGCCTAAATATTTTCCCACTGCAGTACTTTAATCATCTCAGTGATCCAGGGTGGTTTTGTTTTTACAATCTCTCTTTCAGAATGGTTAACAGAAGTTAACCACCTTTGCTACTTTAATCAAGAAGCCAAGGGTTCTAGAAAGCATACCCAAATCAATCAGTGCCATATTTATTCGGCACACCATTCATCTTTTTCAAGGTAGGGAGTGATGTGATTTTCCTCTGGCAAGGGGAATAAAACTATCAAATCTTTAATAAATAGAAATTCTTTTACCTTTTACACATTTTTAAAAATTTCCCCGCTGCTTCAGCTAATTAATTATCAAGGTTATTTGTGTTTAGACAAGGGGGTTTGTCTCCTTCACAGCCCATCTGCTTCTTGGTAACCTTGCTGTGAAGTCATTGCAAAACAGAATTGCTGATAAAGCTATCATCTCCATGGCAACCTGCAGCTATGTCACAGACACAGGAGTGTGACCTCACTGCAGTTAAAAGGAGAAATCCAGCTGGTGTCTGTTGTGTGAGGTGATAAGAGTTTTTAATCAGGTGCACAGTTTATTCATTTTTAATTCCAGAAATAGAGAAAAGAGAGAGGGGTCCTTTTTGAGTAATGTTAATGCAGTAACCCTGCTGCTTCTTACTAAATATAAAATGGGCACTTTCATATGAAGAGTACAATGTAAAGTGTACACCTGTTTATACTTGGGCGAAATGTCCTATGTAAATATAACAGTGATCCAGAGACATCTTTTCTGGGCTGTAAAATATGCGTTTATTTCTTTGGTTGTTTCTGTGCTTATTTCTGTTTGCCCTTAATAAGAGCAAACATTCAGTATTTATAACCTCCTATATCCAGAAACCAATGAAATAGAGACCATCATCTCCATTTTAAGATTATGGAACCGATATTTAGCAAGTTAGAGGGACTCATGCAAGGTCACACAGTGAAAGCCACAGAGCCAGGTACTGACCCAAACCTATACCTTCAAAGCCCTGCTCTTCCCCTTTATGCTATCCTATATGCCTTGCTGTCTTTTCTTATTACTGACAACAGAGAGTATCCATAATGAGAAGTTAGTTCCATAAAATTTTGCCAGTTTTTAAGTATTGGTGAATTTTTAGTAATAAATGAATTGCAGGAGGGTTGGAAGTGTAGTTTAGCGGTAGAGTGCTTACTTTGCATGCATGAGGCCCTGATTTCAACCCCCAACTGCAAAAGAAAAAAAGAATTATAGGATGCCAGAACTGATTTTGTCCAAGTCCTTTATTTCATGGATGAATAAACTTAGTTGTAGTGAAGAACTTACCCAAGGCAACTCAAGGATTACCTGCTGCTACTTTGATCACTTATAGAAACAGCTACTAACTTTTATTCTTAGAGTGTCTATGTTCATCCCAGCTCCTCCAGAGTTTGAAAACCACAGTGGAAGTGCCAAGGGGTGCCTAAGTGGGCTTCACATCAGTAAGTCTTATAAAAGACCACCTCAAATACATATATCTATGTGTACACCATCCTAAAGAAAAAGAGTCCTGCTCACCTAGGAAACCGCATGGCAGTTGGGATTTACCAGACTTTTAATTCTCCCAGAAGTTCTCAGTCCTTCTCTTCCAACCAGATGACCTCTTGAAATCCCTTCTTATGTAAACATTCTGGAGTCAAAAATGGAGGGAATAAAAAACAAACAAAAACCAGTCCAAAAAAAAAGGACCAATTTTGTTATTCCATTTATTTATTTAACATGGTAGTTTAGAACCAGTCACAGTTTCTTTAAAAAAAAAATCAGTTGTTTTCATAATGAAAAGTAGTACTTTGTCTATTTTACTAACTAAGGCTGAGTATAAACTAAATTAACCATGGGCCTAATTCAGTGATTTTTCTTTTGTTTCTTTATGCAGGTTAATTTCTTTAATGTTCAACGAATGATATTCTTTTTTATCCTACAAACATCCTATGATTGTTTTGTTACATATCCCCCAGCAAGGATGACTCATCTCCTGTCTTTTACTTACCAAGCTTGAGAAAGTAAGCAGCTTCTCCCCTGCTGATTGCACCCATTTGTACAGCAGCCCAGATACTCAAGGGGAGTTATGACATGCAACCGCAGAGTATCTCTCCTAGAGAAATAACCAAACACACTGAGTGAGAAGGTGAATTCTGAAATCGACCCACAGGAACCGTTACCATAAGTTCTAATCAGTCTGTTATTTTCTTCCTTGGATGGTTGGTTAACTAGTTAC
The DNA here is from genome assembly GCF_902686455.1 of Sciurus vulgaris. Lineage (NCBI taxonomy): Eukaryota > Metazoa > Chordata > Mammalia > Rodentia > Sciuridae > Sciurus > Sciurus vulgaris. Next base: position 67,339,982 of record NC_136470.1, on the reverse strand, counting down.
TCAGTTGTATGATCCAGGCAATAAATACTGCAACCTGAAAGTTTTGCATCTCTCCAGCTGTCAGAGAGCTAAGGCAATAACATTCATTGGCCATTTGGTGTGTGTGCACATACTAGACAATGGTAGGAGAAAGCCAAAACAAGCCTGTATGCAACCTGTGCCTAGTTACAGTGTCTTGAGAGGTAGGCAGAACCAACAGACACGGAGCAGCACAAAGGAACAAAGAGTCAACATCATCCCCAGTGGTATGTCCCAGAGTTGAGTCATCTAAACTGCTGGGTATAGGAGTAAAAGAAAAGACCTCAAACAAATGGTACATTGGATAGAAATTTTTAAACGGATGGTTAGAAAGTAAGAAGATAAAAATAGCATTTTCTGAGTATTTACTATGTGCCAGGCACTGAGCTAAACATCTTATAGTCTTCATATCATTTCATATTTTCAACAAACCTAGATCATAGCCCTTATGGTCCATTTTATAGATGAGTAGATTATGGCACATTTCATGGTTGCAAAGGTTAAGTAATTTGTTCAAATCAGTAGGCAGAAAATTGGTAAATATTAGAAACTTTGTTTTTCGGAGCCTGAGTTTATACAAATTTATGCTGTTTGGGGTGATCAGATAGGTAAAAGGCACAGACACAGCTCAGAGCTGATAATCAGCAGCATCCTGTCAAGGACAGGTCGAATCCCCTTTATCCCACTCTCTTCACTTGAAGTGATGAAGGGAATAGCAGAATGGACTCACTTCCCTACAGCTTTACCCCTAATCCCTTCAATCCCTTCAATTCAAATAGGTCCTTTTCAGTTCTTGTAACACTAAACAAATATATGCAAGCACATGTTGCTCCAAAGTACTTTCCCTCCTGGAATTTTTCACCTTTGAACACGATTGACTTTTAGGGATTTACTGAGCTACACAGAAAGTCTCAACAGGATTAATATATTGACAGAATTGATAGATTTCATTTCCTTTCACCCATTTACCTGGGTACTTCAAACTCCAGTTGTTTATAGACTGTTGTTTAGACATCTTTGTTATTAGATAACTCTAATAATCTGTAACATTTGTGTTTTCTTACATAAATATTTATTTGGTTTATTAGCTTATATTATATTCTCATTTGTTCCTATGAACATTAAAGGAGGCAGTTACTTGGTAGAGTTGAGAGACTTCAGCAGGGTGTCCTTGAAGCTGGATAATTTTGATTTGGGTAGATGGAAATGGGAATAACTTGGTCACCTTAAATTATAGGTTGTGAACTAGAGGTAACTGCATGTTTCCAAATATTACTGATCAGGGATGTTGTTATATGAGCTCTTACATGTCTGTATAACCTTATATGGAATTTGTACTTTTTAAGGGGGAAAAGCAGAAATGAAATAAAACTATACTCAGTTGCATAATGATTTTTTATACAACAATGTACCTAAGATATTAATAAAATATTATAACTAGACTTTTTTATTATTTTTAACATTGGATAGTCACTTATGATGTTCCTTTTTATGGATTTTGGTTGTTTCTAGGGTTTCTGTTTTTGTCATATATTTTGTTTTGTTTTGTTTTACTGTTACCAAGAATGTTGCAATAAACCGCTTCATCCACATTTTGCAAATTGGTGAGTGTCTTTGTAGAATAACATTTTAGAAATTTTGGGTCACAGGATATGCAGACTTTACATTTTTATAGATATTTTTGAAGACTAACTGTACAAAGTATATCAATTTAAACCTCCAGCAAGAGTATTTTTAGCATTTAAATGTGTTTATCTTCAGCATTAGGTAAATATTAAGGCTTAAATATTTATAATTTTGATTTGTAAAAAATGGTCAGTATAGGTTTCTTTAACTATGAATTTGAACATTTTTCTTGTTAATTGAGTATTTTTTGTCGTGTGCTTCTATGAATTATTTGCTTCTGTTTTTTTCACTTTCCTATTGAACAGTTATAAAATTTTATCCATAACATTATATTAATATTGAATATACTAATCCTAACAGTATCATGTGGGGTAGAAATCGTTTTCTCAGTCATCATTTCTCTTGACTTCCTTTATAAATTTGAGAGGTGTCAGTGCTTTAAGTTTTATAAAAATGTATGTGTTTTTCTATAGTTTCTTGGTTTTAATTTTCTACTTCAGGTATTTAAGAAAAAAATTTTTGCTCTTGTCCTTACATGATACCTTTCTTGTTCTGTTTATATATTTATGAATTCTTTGTTCTACTTGAATCTTATTTTCATGAAGGATAAAAAGATTCAGCCACTTTTTAAACCACTAACCAGTTATCCCAACAATATTTGATTTACAATTTATTTTTCCTTACTTTTTATCATATACTAAATTCCCTTAGGTATTTGTTTCTATATGTAATTTCCCTTTCTTATTTTTATTCCAATAGCCAGGGCCAGTACAAACTATATTTGAAATATTGTAGTTGAAAGTATTTTCATATTTAGTAATGTCAGTTTTCTTTCATAATTATTTTCCATAATTATCTTGGCTTTCCTACATGCTTTTTCCCCATTATAAGATTTAGGATCAACTTGAGGTGGTACTAATTATAGAGAAATGTCATCATTACCATATTGAATCTTTATCCGAGCATGCAATATATATTTCCACATATTCATCTTCAGTTCCATGGGGTAACTAAATAGGGTATCCTTTTACTTTATTTTCTTTCTTAACTTTCTTAATAACCTCTATAATTTCTGAGAGAAAACTACGTTTATCAAATGTCAGACACGTCTCCTTTTCAGTACTTGTTCTATTTTTTTCTAATATCCTGGCTTATTCTCATTTAAGCTTGAAAATTAGGAAATTCCGCAGCAGTTCTTCCATATTCTTGAGACCAGCCTTTAGCTGTGGAGGTTTAGCAGCATAGTGCTTGAAGAATGGCTGATTTCATAAGCTGGGTAGCACAGCTGCGTCTCACAGCTTTTTACCGGGTGTACAATCATTACTACTGCAGGATGGAGTGATTTGGATGAAGTTTGCTTAAGGATCACTGTCATTATATATTTATGAATAACAACAAACACTCTTTAGTATAAGCCATTCCCTGAGAATTGACATGCCACATCAGGGACTGGATGATGGAATCCTTTGGCCTGTGTTTATGGCACTAACAATCTGTTTCCTAAGCCAGCCTCTGCAAGCTAATGATCACAGTCACTAACCATTCCATTCTCATTTTAATAAAAGTTTCAAAGAGGGAAAAGAATAATAAGAGAAAATAGATGATGGATATAATGTTTAGGCTACCTGCAAATCAATAAAATATGTTTAACCTTGTTTGAAGAAGTAACAGAAGCAAGCATGCAAACCTCTAGTAACATTGGTGAGACATTGCCATTCATACACCCATGCTTCTTTGTCCTTTTTTCAAAAGAAAAAAATGTATGTTTACACAGAATAACCAATCCTTCATTCATTTTCCCTATTTCTATTGTTGATGTTGGTGTCACCCATCAAAAGGGGCAGAAATCCCTACACGCTTCTAAACTTATTCTAATAATTACCTGAATCTCTTCTTCATTACTATGTGGCTTTTGTTTTTCTTGGAACAGTTTCACTAGGCTATCTCATCTTGTAGGACACACAAAATATTAAAGTTTGTCATTCATATGGCTGGGTAGTTTTATGGGTGTCAGATGAAAGCATTCTACCTGTCCTCCTGTCCACCTCCCTGTTCCTCAGTCTTAGCTCATGTTCTTATACCAGTCGCCCAACTGTCAAGTCCAATATTGCCGACAAATCAACACATAGGTTTTCTCACAGAAAAAAGTCAATGCAGTTCTTTTCTACACATATTTATTGATAGTCCAATGTGTCTTTAATCTGCTTTATTCACTAACCAGAGCCAGAATGCTTAGTATGGTAACTTTTATTGTCTGACAACTGATGATGTTGTAAAACTGCTTGTAAAAGTTTTGGGTTGGTGTTGGCTTGGAAAGAGTGATTGGGAAGACTGAAGAGTTAGGTATCAAGCTACATCCTATCCTTCCTTTTTCTTTCTTATTTTTTTAAATTGTCTTTTTAGTTACACATGACAGTAGAATCTATTTTGATATATTTATGCAAGCATGGAATGTATCTTATCCTAATTAGAATTCCAGTCTTGTGGATGTATATGATGTGAAGATTGCCCTGTGGCATATTCATATATGAACGTAGAAAAGTTATGTCAGATTCATTCCACTTTCTTTCCTATTTCTATCCCCCCTCCCTTGCCTCTATTCTCCTTTGTCTAATCCAGTGAACTTCTATTCTTTCTCCCACCCCCTTATTGTGGGTTAGCATCCATATATCAGATAAAACATTCAACCTTTGTCATAAAGTCATTCTTCTTCATGGCTGAGTAATATTCCATTTGGGTATATATACCACAATTTCTTTATCCACTCATCTGTTGATGGGCATCAATGTTCATTCCATAGCTTAGCTACTATGAATTGTATTGCTAGCTACATTGATGTGGCTATATCACTGTAGTATGGTAATTTTAACTCCTTTGGATGTATACTAAGGAGTGGGATGACTGAGTCAAAAGGTTGTTCCATTCTAGTTTTTTGAGGAATTTCCATACTGCTTTTCGTAGTGATTGCACTAATTTGCAGTCCCACCAACAATATGTGAGTGTACCCTTTCCTCCACATCCTCACTAACACTTACTGTTACTTGCATTCTTGATAATTGCCAATCTAGTTTGAGTGAGGTAAAATTTCAGTGTAGCTATAATTCGCATTTCTCTAATTGTTAGAGATTTTTCCATTTATTTGTTGACCATTTGTATTTCTTCTTTCTTTTAATTTTTTTAGTTGTACGTGTACACAATACTTTTATTTTATTTATTTTTTTATTTAGTATTTGATGCTAAGGATTGAACCCAGTGACTTACACAAGCTAGGCAAGCATTCTACCACTGAGCTATAATCACAGTCCCCATATTGCCTTTTTTTACAAAGTGTCTTTTTAGTTCCTTTGCCTGTTTATTGACTGGGTCTTTTTTTTTTTTTTTTTTTTTGGTGTTAAGTTTTTTGAGTTCTTTGTATATCCTGGACATTAGTACCTTATCTTAGGTGCAGGTGGCAAAGATGTTCTCCCATTCTGTAGACTCTCTCTTAATGTTCTTGATTCTTTTCTGTGCAGAAACTTTTTAGTTTGATACTGTCCCATTTATTGATTTTTTATTTTACTTCTTACATGTAGGAAGTCTTGTTGAGGAAGTCAGTACCTAAGCCAATGTGTTTACTTTTCATTCTATTAGGTGCAGGGTCACTGGTCTAATGCCTAGGTGTTCGATCCACTTTGAGCTGAGTTTTGTGCAAGGTGAGAGATAGGGGTTCAATTTCATTCTATTGCATATGGATTTTCAGTTTTCCCAGAACCATTTGTTGAAGAGGCTATCTTTTCTGCAAAGTATGTTTTTGGTGCCTTTGTCTAGTATGAGATAACTGTATATATATGGGTTTGTCTCTGTCTTCTGTCCTGTTCCATCAATGGTTTTGCCTGTTTTGGTGCCAGTGCCATGCTGTTTTTGTTACTGTAGTTATGTAGTATAATTTAAGGTCTGATATTGTGATGCCTCCTGCTTTGCTTTTTCTCATTAAGGATTGTTTTGGCTATTCTGCAGCCCTTCCTCTTTTACTCAGCTAGAATCACTTTGATGGCAGAGTAATAGGAAAGTGAGGGTAGAGATACTACATAACATTCCCTAATGCTGTTCAAGAATAGGGGGACATTCTAGGCCAGAATGTTTGTAGACCTCCTGCTGCTCAGTGTGAAGAGCAATCATTTGTTGAATGATGGCTGTGTGACTATGAGGTGCTAATTTTTTTGGTGGTGAGTACCGCGGATTAAACTCAGGGGCACTAGATCACTGAGCCACATCCCTAGCACTATTTTGTATTTTATTTAGACAGGGTCTCACTGAGTTGCTTTTGCTGAGGCAGCTTTTAACTCTCAATCCTCCTTCCTCAGCCTCCCAAGATGCTGGGATTAGACACATGCACCACTGCGCCCAGCTGAGGTGCTATTTTGCAGAAATGAGAATCTCTCATGAAAATTGCAGAGCTTTTCAAGAAAGAACATGTGTGCATTTAATTTGAAAATGGAAGAATATTTGGAACTCTCACAAGAGTCCAGGAAGAATTACCAGAAAAAATTGGAGAGTTCTCCTTTTCTTCTGTTGGACATATTGGCAAGAACCCTCCAATTTTATTGAAGAATTGATCCCAGAGAAACATACAACTATGTTGCTTCTCATCTGGCAGAGGTGCCAGTCTGCTCTCTGGTAATCCCTTGGGACCTAATACTATCCTTCAAATATCTAAGCCCATTTCAATAACATAAATAATGCATAAATTAACAAGAAAATGAGAGCTCTCTATTGTCCCCTGGGTACTGTTCCAGCCATTCCTATAATATACGCTACAGAAATGAGACTTCAGAGGAAAGTTAGGTTATCAGTCCAGAGTGGAATCCAGAATAACAATAAAGCTATTAAACCACTGCTTAATTCTTTAAGGCTTACTTATTTACTTTATTTGCCTCTCTCTTTCCTTTCTCAGGTGAAAGGTTATTGATAAGCAAATGCAATAAATTACTATGGTCTCATCCATAATTGTCCTTGGCTCTTAGACTATAAAAATGGAACTCTGTAACTGGGACCAATGGGTCTTGCATAGTCAGGCCCCTACCAGTGTCTCCAATTTCATCTCCTATGAAGTTCTTCTTTACTTGCTTGGGATCCAGATATATTCACCTTCTTTAGCTCTGTGCACTCAAGTCCTTGTTGCTGTCACAGGACATTTGAAGGTGATATGTGCTCTGGATTCCCCATTTCTTCTTGTTGCTGTTCATCTAAGATACCCTTTTAGTTCCTGGGGTAAGAATCAAGTTCTTGGGAAGGTTTCTTTCACCCCTCTGAATAGGTCAAATGATATTTGTAGTTTTATTTTTTAATAGAGCTTTATGGTTATATATAGTAGTTGGGTTCATCCCGAAATACTCATATATGCATAGAAATCAATTTCAGTTCATGAAATATTTGTAAATTTTCATAATACCATATACTGACATACTGATCTTAAGTTACAATTGACACTATTGAATTTTCACATTATTTATGTGATTTAATTAACATCCTTTTTCATCAATGGACATCATTTGAAAAGAGAAAACTTGCCTATAATTGTTTGCTGGTGCCTACATAGTTCTTGGCAAATAATAAGTGACAAAAATACAAAAGTAATGAATGAGTGAATGTTAATTTTCATGTCTGCATTGCCATAAAAAAATGCCCAGAATTTTTTGGAAAACAGAACCTACACTCGCAGAAACGTGGCTTGGCTTCGGGATAACATAGACTATGGATATTTTCTGCTGCCCTTTCAAGTACCCTGTCAACTGAGCTGAAAGGGAGAAACTGAATTCAGAAAAGGGGACTCTGGATGAAGAAAAGCACTATGAACTAATGGTTGCCAAAATAATCCTTCAAAACCATCAAGGAAAGGGCAACAAAGTGAACCTATCCAAGAATCAGAGAATGATAAGTCAGGAAGAAATCTTCGACTTATGTAAGAATAATCTTCTTTTACAAAAATGAGAAAAAAAAAAAAAACGGAAAACAGAAGACTAGCAGTGGAAAATTGGGACAAGAGTCTAAGGTTCCTTATATATGATACATACTTTCTTTGCCACATCATTCTGCTTCTATAAAAATTATAGCTCTGAGACACTTGCACTTTAAAAAGGAATTGGAAAAAAAAGTCAGTGGAATTCATGTACTGTTAAAAGATAATCTATAATCTTGGTGTGTTTTTTTTCCTACTTGCCATAAAAATACACACCAAATAAAGACTTAATATTATCTCTGAAACATTTTATGTGGAGAATGCCAATATGGCAACCACCCAAAAAAGCTTTTACTGTTTCTGAAGTATTTGTTTGGGTATATTAAAACTGCTTTTTTAAAATATAAAATGCAATCCCTCTCCCTACAACCTCTAAATGAGAGATGATAAGTGACAAGGGTGGGAATTATAGATTATAGGACCCCATTCCAGAAGTTGGCCACTGATCTACTCTGGGATCTGCTGGGTCTTCTGTAGCAATCCAGTTTTAGGGTGTTAATTATTTTTAAGGTTTTCAGCATATCTATAAATGTAGTTCTTGTATTCACAGCAATTTGACGCCACAAATCTGAAAACTGAATTATTTTGATATTGAAACCAAAAACTGTAACATTGATCTTGCATATAGGACATCTTTCCCAGACTGCCAAAAATAAATATGTAAATAATGAGAAAAAGAGAAGAAAAGTCAATCCCCTAATTTTTCTAAGAATGGGGTGATATCTGGTAGAGTGACTGTGTTACAAATATAATTTGTGTAAGGTATAAAGCCGCTCACCTTTCCGTTACAGGAATTTCCCGCCTCCCAACCACTTGTCAATCTGTGCTCCACCCGCCTTTTCCATTACAGGAATTTCCGGCCTTCCCACCACCTGTCAATCTGCGCCTCTTACGTTTTAGGAATTTCCAGCTTACGCTGCCGCCATCTTGCTGCCTCCCATGTTCTGTCCTAACATGCTATTGGTTTTCCTCCCAGCCCGAGAGATTCCAATATCTGGGAGAAGCCACGCCATTTTGCTCTTTCACCCCTTCTTTTCTCCCTGAGCGGACCGCATAAATAAAGTCCCTTGTGTGAGACCTTGTGTCTGCAGAGCGTTTTTCTGGGGGCTATCGGCGAGCCACAACTGCCCCTAACATCTGGTGATGCATTTTGCATTTTTTAATTTTTCCTAACAATTTGGACAGTTTAGTTTAAACACACACACTTCACACACACACACACACACACACACACACACACACATTGTTATGGTTCGAATCTGGAATGTTTCCCAAAAGTTTGTGTGTTGAACACATGGTCCCCAACTCAGCAAGGTTCAGAAGTGAAGCTGTTAGACAATAATTGGATGATGAAGGCTCTGATATCTTCAGAGGACTGATGGATTCATCCACTGGTAGCTGAATGGACTCTTGGGAGGTAGGACCTAGTTAGAAGAACTAAGTCACTGGGGGTGTGCCCTGGAAGGGTTGATCTTCTCCAAATCTCCCTTTTTTCCCCTCCCCTGGCTTCCAGGAGGTAGCCGCTTTCTTCTACCAGGTCCTTCTTCCACAACTTCTTTTGCCTTGGAGTTGGCCACCCTTGGACTGAATCCTCTAAAGTAATGAGCCAAAATAAATTCTTCCTCCTCTAAGTTGTTCATGTCAGGTACTTTGGTCACAGCAACAAAAAGCTGACCAACACATGCACATGTAACAGTGGTCTACTTTATCCTTGCTTTTCTGCCACAGCAACTTATTTTTTAAATGGACATGTTTCTTTCTTTTCCTCTGTCACTGCTCTTCCCTAATCTCTCCCCTTCCCTAATCTCAGAGGAAATAGGATTACCTTACCTTTCTTCCCTATTTTAGGCAGAGTTATCTGTCCCTGAGTGCACACCCACCATAGGAACAAAATAATTCAGACTTTGGTGATGGCTCAGAAATGACTCTCTCCCAAATTAACAAGTGAATCACAACTCCAGACAGAGAATGAGTGGAATGTAACCTTTGAGTCACCTCTTTAAAAGCCCCCTGTTCCTACTGATGGGCAGAAAAACAGACTCTGGGACAGGAGTCTCCTGTGTTTCTCCTTTGCTAGCAAAGTAATAAACCTTCTTTTTCCTTTTTCTCAAAACCATGTCCTTGTTATTGGATTGGAAACGGGGACAAGGACTGAGCTTTTGGGAACACACACACATACACAACACACACATATACATGCTCAGGTCTTTGAAAAAGACTAGAAAGAAATACAGTAGCATGATTCTGGTAAACATTCATTATATCACTTTATTCTTCAAATTTATTTTGTAAAATTTATGCTATTTTTATAATCAAAATTGCCTTTCATTATGTCATTTAACATGACAAAATAAATGAGGAAGAAAACAGATCTTGCCATACCAAACTTTCCATTGCAAATCTATTAATCCAGGTTTGTCAGTGTTTTCCTTGCCATTCCACCTGTTCAACCAAGGCGGGTATAGAAAGATACAATGAGGACCGTGCCCCAAGAAAGCATTTAAGCAGCAAAATAGCTCATTATCATTAACCCTTCCTTAGACATGGATTCATTGTGAAGCTGAGACATAGCCCTTCCTTCGTTTTCATGCTCCTCCCTAGTTCCTGGGGCATTCTTTGTAAAGTTATATTCCTAATATTGAATTCACCATCTTAAAAATTTCCTTCTTCCAATGTGTATATGTTTTACGTTTCACAAAATTTAGCTTTGACCCTGCTCTGGTTGTTTCTTTTGGCTGGTGACTTGGATCTCGGGGAATGAATGTCCACTGCTGTGAGACAGTTGGACTTCCCTCATTTCTCCAAACTATTCCAATTATCTATGTTCATTTTCCAGTCAAATTTATGAATTCTTCCAATAGTATGCTGGACTTCTGAATCCACTGCTGCTGACTTGGTGCAACAATCTGCGCAATCTGCCGATGCTGGTCTCTGTAATAAAGTTCTGAGGGCAACATCTCAGTATTAAAGGGAGTCAGTAATTCCTCTACCCTCACGTTCCATAATGACCAAAAAAAAAAAAAAAACAAAAAAACTCAATTCCTGACTTCTTACTTGGAGGTCCTCTTTTATCTTTGTCATATTCTCATTCTCTTTCTATTTCTTTTGTCAAAGCTCAAGAGGCCAGAGGGTAAGAGTGGACGAAGAGAAGTTCTGTATCACACTGAATCTCTGGCTCTGCCTTGGGTCAGCTTCAAAGGTGCCACATCTCCAGGGGAACATGAAAAGAATTCTCTATTTAAAACACACACACACACACACACACACACACACACACACACACACACAACACTTTACAAAGACAGCCTTTAGTGCAGGTGGCAAGTGTCCCTTGGAAGAGTCTCTGAAGGTTGATTCTTAAAACGAACTTGACACTTAAAGATGAAAATGGAGCTAGTGAGACACTTTCTGCCAGGGAGATGCCACTGACTTGGCACAGCTTCTGATGAAAGGTCACATTTAAAGAAGTTTCTGTCTACAACTGGCAAGACAAAATGACTTATATGGCAAAACCATCAGTGAGAGCCATTCTCCCAAAGGACCCAGATATCTTTGACCATGGAATTAAGAAGAAAGAGGACAAGTCTTTTGAATACATTCTCTTTTGTTATTGTTGTTCTTCTCTAAATTTAAGGAGAAAGGGCCTGAACTTCTCTATTATTTTGAATCTATCTGTACTCCTGCCAGACATAGTAATTCTTTAATAGCTCAACCTGAAAGGTCAAACCTATTCTCTAGCACCAGTAAGTAACAGGTCTTAAGCACCCACTATATGTTTCTGAAATAGTTTCTTTGGAGATATTATATAAATGCAAACCTCTGTGATCTCTCTGATTCTTCACACTTAACTCCATGAGGTAAATATTGCCTTTTCCCATTTTGTAGTTGTAGAAACTGAGGCTTAGGAAAGTCACGCAGCTTCTTTTAGATCTGTTGAGTGAGTGGATCTGCAATCTGTGACCCCAAGCACAGATTCCACAATGCCACATGTCATGTATCATCTTTACTCCCTGGTATCACATTCAGGTCACAGAGTATGATGGTCTGGGGAGATAAATGATGGTCATAGATGCCCATTCTACACTTTCAGGAACCAGCTAATAGAAGAGAGGGGAACAGCCATGCAAAGCCCATGAAAGAATCATGCTGGGAAATTGGACACTCCCAGTGTTGTTGCCAGTGTTGGCTCATAGTCTGGGCTTTGTGATTAGAGCGCTCGCACAAAGATTAAATCTCACTCTCTGCAACCAAAATACACCTTTGCTCTTGGGAATTTCTGTTTGCTATCATTGCTAATGCCGGTAATTTATACTGTTTTTGAAAGAAAAGAAGAAGGAGGGAGAGATGAGATGTTCTATCTAGGTTCAAAATCAGATTGGACTGTCACGGATATTGACCTAAAGGTATTGTACCAGTTAGTGACAATAAATAAGAGTGTCTGGGGGCAAAGTTAAGACCCATTAGGTTACATTGTACGTGCTGTGGTGAATCTGGGAAAGGCAGTTGTGAGCCAATTATGGCTAGCTCAGTAGGTTCCTAGATGATGGTATATACAGAAAACATTCAGATTCTCAGTTGCACCCAGAGTGGTAGCTAATAAACATTGTATTCTCAAATCTTTGGGCTGAGCCAAAGAAAAAAACTGGGGGTGTTAGAAGTGGGTTCAGTGTTTGCTTTCATGCCTCATTGCATGGCTCTTAAGCTGTTGCAGATTGTGTTTGAGGGGGAAGGATACTCGTCTAACAGTAGCTTCCTAACATATGGGAATATTTGTTTTTGTATGCATTCTTCCCATCCAACTTCATTTCTATAACAAATTCCCTAAAATATAATAAATAATTTACAGTGTTAATATCACAGCAACAGCAGGTCTGTGTGGGTTGGTTGTCGATTTATATCTAAAATGAATGGCATCTTTCAGAATGAAGGATGGATGCAACCGGACATATGACTCTCTGTGCCCACAGTTGTCAGGCTGGGGCTTGGTGCTAACACCTATGGACAGTAAGGTTGACCATACCTGCAGGGAATATAATGTATTTCCATGCATGGGGGCCTCATGAAATCATCTGAAAAGAACATATGTGACCATATCCACACATAGTCACATCTCACAGAAAGACAGGAAGTATCTTCTAGGTGCAGGTCCCTGTTCTCTCCAGAGAATAAGCCACATATTGATTTTTAGAAGGGTAGGAAGGGAGCAGCACTCTGTAATATAATTGGGGAGGAAATTAGAATGTCCAGCCAATTATGATATATGCATTCATGAATATGTCAAAGTGAACCCCACAATTATGTAAAACTATAGTGCACTAATAAAATCATGAATAAAAAATTGTAAACAACAACAACAAAAATACCCACTTGTTTCAGCTCTACTTTTACCTCATTTCAGTGATCCCAGATACTACAAACACCCATGTCCTTGAAAAGGGAGCTATTTCTACAGAGTAAATTTGGTTTCTCTTAGTTTTTCAATCTTTTGGTTTGGAATTCAGTTTTCTCATCCCTTTTATATCAAGCATTGCCAGTTGTTTTGCTTCAATTTCCAGTGTTTTATTACACTTTTTGTCTGTCCTTTTCTTTTTTGACTTGTATACCTGTAAAACTTCTCTATTTTTTCCCCTTTTACCAGTTTACTGAAGTTTTGAATAGAAGCAGAAGTAAATCTGTGCTCAACCTTCATCTTTAATTAGAAGTGTGTTTTATTCTTCAGTTTGCACCTCCTGAGTCTCAGCCTTTCTTTGGGGACCATGGTATTTTACTATAATATTAATCTTCCTGAATTCGGTGATGCCAAGGGAGAGATAGTTTAGATGACTTTTTAAAGTGTATTCAGTCGCTAACTGGCCAAATCTGAACAGCCACTGAGAATTAGGCAGATGAATTAGGAAACACTGAATAAATATCTTACCCTTCGAAAGACAAAAATTTTTAGAGAATAGGCGTGTGACTTGGAATTGTCTTTATTTTCAAATACATCTTCAGATGTTCTTATTAAACTAGGATATAATAGATCATTTGTACAATTATTGCTAGCATCTAATTTGTTTCCTGTGTTCTTAACTGAAAAGAGCAAAATTCTTGAATCCATTCTTTGATCCTGAGGATAGTTCGACTCTATAGTGCAGCCTGGTACTATGCTTATTATATAAAAAACACATGTTGGTAAATTTGAGAAGTGGTTTCACTGACCCCCAAAAAATTAGATTTGTAGAAATAATGTAAAATAAAATTGTACACAGTAGTTTGTTATAGTTGAAAACGGAAATCTCATGAGAACACTGAGAACTGCAAAAATTGACCTAAAGAAAATTAGACATAGCAGAAACAACTGGAACAAAATATTACTGAGAGTTGCTAAAAATACACAATAGCATTTGTTATTGACTAAAAAAATTGATGGAAAAATAAAATACTTTTGACAAAAATCTCCATCTGCAAAATGACCCCACAAATCAGATTTGGTAGAATTAATAAACACACATACAAACATAAAACCCTACAAGTAAAATGCAGAAGCTATAATTGATGAAACTCAATAGGAACAAAAGACCTTGATCTTTCAATTATTCATTGTACAATTTACACAGAAAAAGCATTGATCACAATAAAGACAATTTTAACAAAGTAAAAAAGAAAATTTAAAAATGGAAATGGTTTAAAAGGATAGTATAGAATATTGACCAAAGAATTAAATTGGTTAACAAAGTTTTGTTCAGAAAAATATTGTCTACCAAAAGCCAACAATGTTGATACAATCTTGATTAAAGTATTTGTATGTGCAGCAAGGATTTTTGCTTTCAAAATCTCACTTGTCCCTAACACATTCTCAAGCTAGTATTTATGGTTAGTAAAATTTTATTTTCCATAAGTAGTGAGGTAGGAAGGCTCAGGTAGAAGAGGAGTATGTGAATTAATTCAGTACCTAGCTCTGAAGTTCATAAGAAGCTGAAAGTTGTGTCAAACTGAGCCAAGATCCTGGCTCCCTCAGCTCTCTGAACCTGCTTTGGGAGGAACATAGCTGGGATAGTATTTTGCATATAATAGAAATCCAATACATATTTGTTGAATTTATGTTCAACTGGTGAGCATGTTATTTTATGGTCTACATCATTAATTGTTCTATGTTTCTTAACGTGTGTGTCTTCTGTTCTAATTACTTTCTACTTGTAGCCTGTACTGAGGTCCCTTCCCTGGCAATCTGACCCAATTCTATCTCCTGATTTCCAGTGCATCAAAAAACCAGGTGAAGTTCGTCCTCTTTTAATGCCCTGTTGAAACTCTTTGTTCCCATTCTCTGACAAATCTGCCTCAAGAGTTGTTTTACCTTCAATCTGCTTTATATGGATCAACCTTTATATTATGCCCAACTATGTACTAAATACAAGATAGGCTAATAATTTTATGCAAATTCGTGATTTTGTATAAATAATTCCTAAGCCTGAATGTAAAGGTAATACCTTAGACCTCGGGGAAAATTCAGAGGTAGTGTTTGTCAGAGCTAATTGTGGTGGGATGTATGGCTTGTCCTCAAGGATGAAGTGGTCTGTAGATAGTCTATGTGGTACAGCAAACCCACCCTTGTTCCTGGGACAGCTTGTAATGTGACTTCACTTTTTGTTTTAAATGTAATATCAGCACATAGAGGGCAACTGTGTACAGAAGGAAACATACAAACAAATTGCACACCAAATGTCAGTTATTTGGAATGTGTCATTTTGTATTATACTCATAGATTTGTCCTTTCATTCATATGAATCTTTGAAGATTGATTCTTTTTTGAAACCCCTTTAATCCTGCAATAAATATATACATATTAAGATCATCTGATGGGAAAGAGAGAAGGTATCCTAAATGTATATTTATGAGTACTTTGTAAACAAATGTGCTTAAAAAAAAAAAAAAAAGAGCTGTTTGATTGTGAGAATGTTCATACTGTGTTGTTGGCAGAAAGAAATTAAAACAATGCACAATTTTAAACTATGCACGATACATAAAAATTAAAGAGCATTACTGTCCACCTGATGAAACAATGTATAAAAATATAAAACAAATTTTAAAAGGGCAGTTAAAGATCATAGAGTAATTATGTTGACTGAAGAAATTGAGACCCACGTAGGTCAAATAGTTTAACTAAACTCAGGAAACTAGCGTATAAAGATGTTTTCACAAACAAATTGCACAAGTTATTATAGATATAATTTGGTAATTCACCTCCATTACCTATAGCAACACAAAATATACATTTGATGAGTTGTTTAAGAAATTGAGTGTGTTTGAGAGATCCAGGAAGACAAGTAATTAAATTCAGTGAGCATCTAATATGTGACAGGCATTGTGCTACATAATTCATTGCAGCTTTTAGGGAGTTGTTGTGCAACATTGAAACAATTCATGAATTTACTGATAAGGAGTTTAGTGTTGAGAGCCTATGTAAATTGCCAAAGATCCTGAAATAAATATTGCCTGAGGTGAGGCAGAGCCTCATGGTAGAAGGACATAGCAGAGGAAAACGGTTCAGGAAATGGCAAGCTGGAAGCAGAAAGAAAGTGTGGCTCACTAGGGACAATATATAAACCCCAAAGGTACACCTCTGATTACCTCCTTCCAGTCACACCCTTCCTGACTACAGTTACCACCCAGTTAATCCATATCAGTGGATTAATCCCCCAATTGCATTGCATCTCTCATAATCTAATCATTTCGCCTCTGACACAGACCTCAATGCATCAAGTCCACCTGGAATGGCTCAGCATCACCTTCATGGAACTGGGGGGCAAGGGACTCTGGTGTGAACATGTGGGGCCATGAGTAGGAAATCTAGATTCACGAAGGCTTATTGTTTCCTTACTAAATGGATTTATGGAAATAAGATAAACTTTAGGGGCTGCTTGACTATGTGACACACACTACTCCAAACTACAAATCTGCCTATGAAATTTGGGGAAAGAAGTTCATTTTCTTACCAAGACAGTGCTTACAGTATTGAATCATTTAATTGTGAAAAAATGCATGTCATTACCTAGACCCATTGGTCATAGGTTAGATTCCATGGAGCTCAGTGAAAGCTATGGGAAATAATATAACAGCCATTAACAAGATATGGTAACAAGAAGAATGGCAGTTATTTACTAATCTAATTTAGTTAATTTGCAATTGTCTTAATTTCTAAAAAGCTCTCATTTTCATTCTTATGTCAGTGCTATTTGCTAGCATTTAAGAAATTGTTCTCTAGTACTCCCAATCAGGGAGTGGGCTACCATCTCTAGTGAAGTGACCACCTAGTGCCAACTACCTTTTTTCAAAAAAATATTGAAAGCATCCAGAAACCGCTCTGGACCTATGTGGGAACTCACACAAGAGATTTCATTAAGTGGACAGGCAGAATGCCTGCCTGCAGGGTAAGAGAGACAGAAAATGAGAGAGAGAGAGAGTGAGGGGGAGAGAGAGAGAATGGTGGTGGAGCCATTCTTAAGTAGGAATTTTGCAGGCTAATAGCAATGGACCAATGGCTGGCAAGGAGGTTTGTGGGATAACAATCTGGACCAATTACTGGCTAGGAAGTTCACGGGCTAACAATCTGGGTTGTAAAGTGGTGTGGGAAGGGAGAATAATGGTGACAGCAGATCTGATGCCAATAAATACTACCTTCTCCCAGGATTTTTGACAAAAATCCATCCTCTCCTCTCTATGCTTTCAGTTATTGGTAGAATGTGATCATCTCTACCACATGACCTAGTAGACACCTACCTGTGAGGCATATGTTAGAAACTATTTAATCTTTTCTCATGAACAAATGCTTCATTCCCATAATTGTTGCAATTGCTCTTTTGTAAATTCCTCTACATTTGATAGACTTTTCCAGCATCCTAGTTTCTAAATTTGAAGAGCAATGCAAGAAACATTTCCACTAGGCTGGTCACCAAGTAATTCATAAAATGGTTATCTGCAGATTGCTCAGAATTAATCTTGGATTTTTTGAGTGCCACTTCACATAGTTGAGTTGGACGCCATCTGACCTTGTGTATGATCCTGAGTCTGCTCTGCCCACACCCAGAGGATTTGCCCTACTCCACTTGCCTGGCCTGATTTGTCAGCTGTGTCCTTTGGTGCAATGAGTTTTGAGAACAATAGAGAGGAAAAGGCATATGTGTAGAAAACTCAGTGGGATGCAATTCTCTAGTCTTTTCAGTATCAACCCTGATAAAAGGAAGATGAATAGGAGGAGCAGCAAGAACTGTTTGTGTGTGAGTAAGAGTTTGTGGTTAATTTCTTCCCACTGAAATTGTCTCTGGCATGAATCAGATCATGGCAGACAGAATTACTCTATCCCATGTCAGTAGAATTAACTAGTTTTTCATTTTGGACAGATGGGAAAAAAAAAAAAAAAAGAAGAAGAAGAAGAAAGAAAGAAAGAAAAGAAAAAGTCAAGGCTTCAGAAACAAAATGGGCTCAGTTATTCTTTGTACTTTGTTCATACCTTTGTGCCGCAGGGGTGAAGAAAATCAAAGATATTAGGTCATTAATTTCCATGGTATCCTTTTGAGGGAGGACAATGGAAACTAATTATCCTTATTTTATAGATACTGAGAGAAGTAAAGAGACTTCCTTGCAGCCTGTGTATTTCATTGGTAGTGGAACCCCAAACCTCAATTTAATTTTGTAATAGTTCATGGGTTTGAGAGGAGTTCTGCAGGAGCCCTGTGGCGGGAGAGAACATGTCACTGAGCGCTCCACTGAATTGGTGGACTGTGAGCCTCTGTAATACTCAGCAAGATTTCCAGAGAGGGATGCAGAGTCCGGGGAAGAAAACAGGGGTTAGACAATTCATTTTTGTTCAGAAACAAAATGAATGAGAGCATTAATCAAGTAACTGATTCACTTGAATAAGTCGATGTTGTCAATTTATGTTATTTTAAAATTTTTTTAGAAATAGCACAAAGAAGACCCCTCACAAACCTACCTGCTTCCAGCTGTCACCACCTCACTGAATTCTCTCCATTGTCTCCTGAAATATACCTTTCTCAGTATGCAGAAGTCCTCCTTAGGGGTGGGAGGACAAAAAATGACTGGGGCAATTGTATATAAGGCTATCGATATGAATATTGACAATGTTGGGTGATTTGAAAATTGCAGACGAGAATTTTACTTCTTATAGTCACAGAAGAGGGGAGTTACAGTGTGCAGCTGAACAGCTCTAGGAAATCCCAAAGAACAAATTGGTAGATAAAAATAATTGGTGATAAGCAGTATGAAAACTAGATAGAAAACGATTCTGTCCAAATGTAAAATGATGAGAAATTTGGCATATATAATTAAAATGGGAAAAAAAGATTGAGCAAAAAATATTAAAGAAAATCTAAGCTCCAGTGTTTCTGTCTAGTGTACTATGATGAATTCTGAGCATGTATACCAGACCTCCTTCTGGGTTAAACACACACATACACACACACAAGACTGATGTTTTAATGCTTCTGATTCTAGTAAATATGTTAAAAAAAAAAACCTTGTCTCAGACATATCCATCTAAAATGTTCACTGGAAAAACTGCTTGTTAAGAGCACATGAAATCTGAGGATGGAGCATCTGTCAAGCCCTGCATCAGGACCAGCAGAGCAGTCAGGCTGCAAGACCTTGGTAATGAGAACCAGAGGGTAGAGAACCCTCAGCACTGAGGGCTCAATAATTAATCAAAGCAAAAACTTTCCTGTGAGGAAGGCAGCAGCCACCACACAAAACAAAGGAAGAATATGCAGAGTTAAAGCAAAATGAAGAGCAAAAGAAAAGGAGAACAAAGCTCAAAACCCTGTTGCCAATGAATGAGAATGTCAGTCATCTAAATATTTAAATTTTCCAAAATTCTGGAGAACCTGGTAGAGCAGAAATTTATGCTACACATGCACCATTTAACCTTCCCTTCTCATCAATACACACATATTGAGAGCTCGAAGTGGCAGGGATTGAATGCTCATTGTCCCCCACACCCCTATCCCTTCCAGGCCAGAACTCTGTAATGAGAACTGGCTGTGGCTATGCTATAAAAAGCCAGCCATTTGTAGACTCTTAGCACTTACCTCCTGACATCTAGCAACACGTGGTTCCCTGTGTAGCAGGGAAATCAAAGAACACATGCATTTATATTTTTCTTTACATATTCACTTACATAGTGCTCAATAATTATTAAGCAACTATTATGCGTTAAACCAAGGCCAGGTAAAAGGCAAAAGAGCACATCAGAATCTCTGTTCCTTAAGATGACCTAGAATATCTGATTGAGTTTAGTGCTATGGGGGATTTAGAGACAAAGTGACAAGGCAATTCAGAAACAAGCAAGATCAATTCATGTTTAGGAGAAATCAGGGAATGTTCAGAGGAGGAGGTGACATGAAAGTTGAGACTCCAAGTATCACTGAAATTCTTTAGGAAGTTACAACAGCCTCAACAAAACAGAAAAAGTAATGATAAACATGGTTATGTTGTCTTCCATCCTGTGAGGCCCTAATTTATCTACTTTACATAGGCATACACACACCCCACCCTGCATCATAGAATAACTTGAGAACACTGAGCAACTAAGAATGCATGGATGATATGATTTGATAAAAGACCACAAATGAACACATTGGGAAATACTTTTATTTATATTGTTAGAGTAAGTGATTTTTTTTAATAAATTCTGAGTTTGTTATGGAGGATGTAAAGTGGAAAACCTCTTCTGATGGTCACATATTACTCAAATTGTTTATAAACATTTGATCCCTTCCTTCGGACAACTATATTCAATTGCGGTTCTTTATAGATGATCTAAAATGGCAATCTCTCCTCTCAATGTTTGCATTTTAGAGAAGACAAACTTATGTTCATATGTAAACTAACACCAAATAGATATTGATAATTTTGCATAATACTGTATGGTTCGTTGAGGGTTTACATGAGATCATGTTCCAGTCTCTTAATAACTATGAAGTAAGTTGGGCAAATATTGTCATTATCATCATTTGATATAAGTATAAGCACAGTGAGTCTCAATGAGGAGTGGGACCTGGCTATAGTCAAATAGGTGGAAGTGAGACCACTCAAAATATATTCATCTTTTTTTACTTTTATTAGCAATTGCCACAGGCACCTGTCTATCTTTCGGTCTATTTCTAAGCATGTTCTTAGCCATCTCAAAGTCTCTTTGTTTATGCAGGATTTTAGCATGGCTTGTGCATACAACAAAATCTTGCTTTACAAGTTTTTCTCAAATGTCTTAATGATACTCCACACAGAGTTAAGCTTTTCAGAGGTGGTAAATTGGGAATTGTCCAATGGTAATATGGTGTATATAGCCCAAAGGCTTTCTCCCATTCTTCTTTTTAGCAGCTGGGGATATAGTGGAAGCAATTTCATGTCAGTAAGAGGGCTATAAGAGATATTACACACATGCATTAGAGCAGTGGCTGTTTCTGTGTATTCCCAAACTATATTTCAGCCGACCAGTAAGTATTGCAATTATTTTTAGTGCACAGCCTGAAAAAAAAATCTAACCTGGAGTATCCCCACTCCCAATTCTACCTAGAATCTCTTGAAGTCCTTGGTGCCAGTGCTGCATTCTTGATTGTAGATTGTCAAAATACATACTGAGTGTGTCACTCTATATGTTTGCAGGGTTTGCTGACTTGCAATGCTAGATATTCAGTAACACAAAAGAAATATTCCCTAGTCCCTGATTCTGCATAGTGATGGGGTGTACCTAAGTTGGTAAATGTAGGTAATGATTCTGTCTGATTTGAATTTTTCCCTGGTTTTAGAGAAGCTATCAGATGCATTTTTATTTTTTATTTTTGTTATGTCCAGTTTCCCCTCTGGCCCCACATAAGTTCTGAAGGCCTCTGAAGCTTTGCAGAGACTCTGGGAGTAGGCAGGTACACTCAGTAAGGGCTTTTCCCTTCAGAACTCTTCAGACAGCAGAAAGCTGGCCTGGGTCCCTCTCCCAGTTGGAGACTATGGAGATTTATTCCTACAATAGAACCACCTGGTGGGGCTGTCTAGACACATCCTTTTTTTCCTGGATTGGGTATTTCAGCAACTGAAAGAGTGTCATGGGAATAACAATTTTGGAGGAAGGAGGTGATGGATTTCTTCAGAGTGTTAGAAAAGGTTTTGAACCTCATTCTCCATCCCTGAAATCCCCTCCACTCATAACACTTCACAGTATTGATCAACACAGGTTGTGAAATTTTAGCAAAGGTGAAGGATGCAGGATTGGGGGGATTATATAATCCCATTTCTCTAAATCCTTCAACAAGCCAAAGAGAAGGGCTTTGCTCTTGCTAAGAATGGTGAGAGGCTATTCCTCAGTTATGAAAATCATATACAACTGTCCGCCCCATCACAAAGTATTGGCATCAAGCTGGAGAAACATAAAGTCTTTCCTCTTTCCTTTTCCCCCACATCTTCCTGTTCTACATATTTACTTTTTTTTTTTTCAAGCTATGATTCATATTCTTAACCTCACGTATGGCTTGTGAGATAATGGAGCCTCCTGCAGAGCATGACTGCAGTCAGACCTCAGTGCTGTGCTTTCATTTTGCTTTCCTGGTAATCTCCAGACTTTGTGGATCACATATCAGATACAATTTTTCATAATGAAGATTTCTCCAGGACAGTTTATCATTTACCCCTGTCCTTTAAAATTCTCTGGTTGATTGTGTTTCTGATCAAAAATATTCATGCTGTCATGATTTCAAAAGATGAATTTAAGAGATTAAATTAAGGAGAGGAGGAAGGAAGATACAGTGTAATTGATAATTAGGTGAACTTCACTCTAGCCTCCTCAAGATAACTCTGGTCTTTGAGCTAGATTTTGGAGAGTAATGAGTTTTTGTTTGAAACCCACTTCGTAGCCAGTTGGCGTCTTGTTCTTGCCTCTCAGTGTGAGCCGCCTTTGCTAAAAGGCTTATCGGTGGTAAATGGGACAGCCATTCACCCTGCTCCTCAGACTGCTGCTGACTGCTGACCAGTGCTATGCACTACCACCGAATAATGAGGAGAATATCAAATACAATCTGGTCTACTCAGCCCACAGAAAGCCACAAATGCACACAAATTCACAAATTATACAGGGATGACTTCTGAAGTGCCGTTGGCTAACTGGATATTTTAGAAAAAAAGAAATTCATCTCTCCCCCAAATTATACAGGTGACCATCACTGATCTTGACTTCTTTCATAAAAATATAGACTAAAAATCTTACATAACTTTAGTTAAATTGAAGATAACATTTTGGTTTATTTTAAACACCAGATGGATATTCTCTGTCCAGAATGAGAGAAAGGGATTCAATCTTTACAATCAGGTCACATCTCCCATGGTTAGATATTGTGTGAGAGGACAATCTCAAGGTCACTGGGGCTCTATGAGAAGTAGTTAAAATATAGTTTTCCATTTTGAGCATAATTTTTATTGAATCACAAAGAAATCCATAACTAAATTGATGTAAGTAGTAACATGAATGCAGTTTGCTATTGGTTAAAAAAGCTTAGGCTCTGAAGACAGATCATTTGGATTCCGAACAGATTTCTTTTTAGCCAGATAGTTGCTAGCATGTTGTGTTGTCTCTGGGAGCTTCAGTTCCCTCATTTGAAAAATGAAGATAGTACTAATACCACTTTAGGTTGGTTGTTGGGTGGATGGAATGAGATATTTAGAACTACAATGACTAGACCTAGGTTTTTCACTGGGTTTTCTGTTGATATATCTAATTGAAGAGACATGCATACCTTATGTTCTATTACCATGTACTTCATTGAAACTGTCACAGCACTAACTTGCAGATACTGAAATTAGCATTTGTACTTGAGGCAGGGTGATATGTCAACCCCTCTCCCCAAGAAGATATCATGTGCTTTTTGTCAGTAAGAGAAACACCATTGTTCTCTTCAAGATCCACACATGTCTTTGGGCAACTGGCCAGGGGAAACTTTTAACTAGTGGCTTGAAGACTGAGAGATCCCGATATGTAGAAGACAAAAAGTTCTGCTCCCTGAAGCTCAATGTTGTAGTTGATTTTCTAAACTGCACTATAGCCCCTTCTAGGTTTAACCCTCTTTGTCATAGTAGTAAGAGTAGTCACAGAACTGAGAGTCATTAGTACTTTATGTCTTACCCCAAGTCATGTTGAAATCTAATCTCTAGATCTTACATCATCCTGACCTGTGGATCCAATATTTATTCTCCCGTTTCATCTTCTTCACCCATTAGACTTAGTTATGAACTTATTTCTCTCTTTAAAGCTATGTAAATTCTCCATGTAAATTCACTGTCTTTAACATAGTTGATAAAAATCATTTTTCCAATTTAATCCAGGCTTTAGCAACCTATACCTAAAGATGTCTCTATATGAGCATCATTTCCTATGAGTTTGCTTGGATCTTTTAACAGGATGTGGATATCATAACATCACTATGGAGCTGTTGAAACATTTGTATTGATTCCTGACTCCTATGCCTGATCAAATGTCATTGAACTGAGGTCCTTGCTTCTTGTGCATGTCGTGTAATGTTACTGTTTATTTAAGGGAAAGTCACATCTCTTAGGCTGCTTGCTGTATCCCAGCATTAATACTTGTTTCCATTAGGAGAAACTAGATTATGCTGAAGTAACAAATTATCACTGAAATATTAATTTCTTTCAATAACTAAATAATCATTTCAACTTGATCCACATGTGGAACGTGGATTGGATGTGATTCTGTTCCATGTTATCTTTATCTCAGGAATCCAACCGATAGAGAGGTACCAGTCTGGATCATCACCATCAATCAGGAAAACCAAATCCTGTGATCATGTCTTACTTCACCAATATCAGGATGTATAGGCTTCACAATAAGGGGCTATTGTAGGAAGTTATGAAATATGAATGATCAATACCACAATCTGCTCTTATAGTGAAGCAAGCAGTGGTTATAAATACAGGAAAGTCTCTACTAAGACCTTAGAAATTCTTCAGATTACTTACATAGGAAGCTCAAATTCTGGCTTTCCATATCTCCAAATTGCATGAGTGGTAAAATCCAGTGATTCAAAAATTATAGTTTTTAAGTTAATAGCAAGGTAGGTTTAAATCTTATTTTTAAAAGAAACCATATGTCAGAATTTCTTCTAAGAAAGATAGTGACTATTAGAGGGGAATTACATACAATTGTCCCTCTTTTTACCTTGCAGTTTATCCAGCTACAAGAGATCAGAAAAAACAAATCAAGGTCATTCTCTAAATTATGAATCTCTTTGATATTATATAAAATATGATATAAATACACCATCAAAGACTGAGCTCATTTCTAAAGAAAAATCATATATCCAATCAATTTGTTCAGATTGAATAGGTATCGTGAAAGCTCTAAATAAATAACTCATAAGAAAGAAATGCCTAGTAGTAAAGAGGTGAAATAAATGATAGTAAAATCACTTGTGAACCCATGGGAAATATAATGTTGTGGTAAGAAAACTGACAACAAAATTAAACTAATAAATGCAAAATGTATAACATATCAATTCAGTAACCCTGCAGTGAATGCACTATTTTCCTTTCCCAGTAAAGTAGCTTATTTATTATTATTATTTTTGTTTAGGAACAGGAATAAGTACTGAGAATTTTAAGAAGTCAGAGTTATTCCAAATTCCTTTGAAGGAATAAAACAAAAGCAATGTAACTGACTTTCTAGGGACTGTAGAAAACTTGTTTATTTTAGGTTTTATAGGAACAAAGTTGTTCCCAGCTCAGATATTGGCTTAGTTTCAGCAAAACTGCAAGAATACTGAATAATTTGGACCTTAGTGAGAAAAGACTGTATTCTAGTGAGAAAGGAAAATAATCAATTTCTATCTCTAATGGTTTTTGTACATACAAAGGTTTTGTTATTATGTCATATTTTTAGTTTAGTATGCAAGAGAGAATGGTACTTAGTGTATAATTTGCCCTTACAAATGAAATAAAATAAAACAAATAGTTCACAAAGTGTGGCAGTCAATAGCAAATGGTTTACATAAAGAATCACAAATCTGAGTTTAAATAGTAGGCAAGGGACATAGGAAATGATCAGATGGTGACATGATGTGAGTTTACCCATGCTTGTATTATAGCTTTGTCCAGCAAGGTAGAATGCTTCTTTAATTATCCAAGAATATTCCTAGAAGGGAGTTGCTATCACAAGATGTGTCTAAATCACTATGAAAAAGTGATTTAGGGAGAAGTAGAAATATAAGGACTTGACTAACAAAGTCTGAAGAACTCACTCTTCTTAAACTCTGACATAATTTACCAAATAGCCCTAGTTCATCTTCCTTCAACATAACCCAAAGAACGACTTGTAATGTCTACCATATTTGTCTACAGTCTCCAAACTCTACCATCTTAATAATGCAGTTGCTGATGGGGGATTAAACCTCAAAATCTCTTGAAGTTGGTAGGATGACATGTGGCAAAAGGCTAATTAGAAAGGCCTTGATAGACTGCAGAGAGAAGTTCAGCCACACACCCAATACCTCTGTGACTGAGTTTGAGTTCCAAGAGCCTTAGAGATACTCTGAAATGTTTTGCCATTTGGGAAATTAAAATTTACAGTGACAAAATTGCATGTGTTAAAAAAAAGCCAAACAAAACCAGAAGAATGACTTCAATTAATGGGTCAGCCTAGGGAAATGGATTTTTATTTGTTAAGAACCAAGGGACTGAATAAAGACCCATCAATATACAGTACCAGGTAATTCTAATTAACTACTGTAAGCAAGAAGTTTGTCTCACTTAGTTTAGGAGTCACAGGGGAAAATAGCACTTCCTTCTTAATGCACAGGCATTATCTAACATTCTACAAGGAGAGAATCTTGTCTTCCCTGGAAATCTTTGATTGTTCTTCTCTAAATAATATTTTTGTTAATCAGTATTTGATTAGGCATTTTCATTTTCAAAGTATTTTGAAACCTTAAATGTTATGATAAAAACATTTTTGGTCATTAACATTTTGTTTGTAACAGTGTAAAAAACAGACGGAAGCTACAACTTGGAAGGATAAAAGAATAAGAAATTTGTTGTTTCACATTATATGGGGATGTAGAGAAAAACTATCATTTGATTGCCAGTTTCATCTATTTAAGTGTATGTTTTCTGCCTATTTGGTGTCTGTTATTATAGTTTTATTGAAATGGCAATTCATTAACATCTAAATTATATTAATAAGTTAATCATTAATTAATGTTGAAAATTCTCCACTGAATTTCATTCACAGACATATTTTATAGATACAATAGAGTGAATATTAATATATATTCTATAATTTTTACTTAACATGCCAAATATATTTTGTCATTTGTCTAAATATTGATCAAATCATTAGCTATATAAGATTTTGTAGTGTTAGTATGTTATAATTTATTGTTTCATTAATGTGAAATTCTTATATTTCTTCAAAATATTATTTTTTGCAATATTATTTATAGTAGCACAAAGATCATTTTCCTATTCATATTGAATTATTTCCTTAAGGAAAATCCTAGAAGTGAAACTACTGAATCAAAGGATATGACTGACCTGATGACATTTTTGCTACATGTTTTTATTTTACATTATACATGATGATCATTAAATAATTCCAATAGCAGTGAATGGTTGTACCATTTTTACCACCACAAGGCCAACAGTGGAAGTAATGAAAAAATTGATACTTTGTTAATGCAATATAGTATTTCAGGCTCACTTAAATTTCTATTTCTTTGACAATTAGACAGTTATCGTTAAGCTAATTAAAGCCACTCCAATCATTAAACTTTGATTTTCTGAGTTATTCAGGTGAGTATAAAATTGAGTTTCAGGGATTCCATGAGTAGAACTTATTAAACATTAGAATATTACAAAATAAAATT
This sequence comes from Sciurus vulgaris, assembly GCF_902686455.1. NCBI lineage: Eukaryota > Metazoa > Chordata > Mammalia > Rodentia > Sciuridae > Sciurus > Sciurus vulgaris. The sequence goes on along the minus strand of NC_136470.1, from coordinate 67,312,433 downwards.
ATTTATAAGGTTGAACTGCCTTAGTTCCTTATAAAATGTACCAAAAGAATCTTGTTAAAAGAATGATCTAATTTTAAAAAGATTTCAAATGAATTCATTATATCAAGGTCTGAATCCCAAGAGTATGGCTGCAGTATTTCAAATTTTATTTGTCTTTGATTGCAAATTTGATTTATTAATAGCATTTCACTGATTCTTTTACCCATGTGCATAGTGCAACTCATCTTTATCTTCCTTTCAGAAAAACAAGAAAAACTTGTTTGTACCTTTGATCTTTCTCGTTTCAGAGTTCATTACTGAGCTCTCTATAAAAAAGAGAAAAAAAATTCAAATACTTTTTGAGAAGGAAGTTCCTATTGTAGGCACTTCAAGCAAGCTACAAAGGGAGCATTTGTTCATTTATCTTATAACAGTTATGTATTATGGTTTTGAGGGGACTATTATACTTCCAATTGGACCAAAGATCAAATTCCCTCTGCAGTATATATGTGTTCAATGATCACAGAGCCAGCTGGAACTTCTCCATGGATTGGGACTCATTTCCCTTTGGTAGTTTCCACCCATTGACTCTTGGCACATTCAACTTCATTTTATCTTTTATCATTAAAAAAAAAAAAGGTAAATGATAGACAGAGATGTTGCATGGTGTGTCCATGTTTACACAGCAGGTATCTGTTAATATTAATTTTTCAAAAATATCTGGCCCCCAAGTGCCTAATCAATTGAATATATTCATGTTGCTTCCTATTTTTGATGACATACATTATAAAATAAGGTATACTTCCTCATGGTATTCTATTACATGTCAGAAAGCATTTCTGCTCTCCATCATGTACTGACCTTCCTTCAAGAATAAACATCACTGAGTCTTCCAGTGCCTTGGTCTTGAACTTCTAACCTTCAGAACTGTAAAAATAAATTTATTTTATTTATAAGCCGCTAAGTTCAGGGCATTTTGTCATAGCAACCCAAGCAAAGACAGAAATGTGGTACTGAAAAAGGGGGATGCTGCTATAACTAATACTTAACATGCAGAAATGGGTTGAAGCTAAAGAATTTTGAAGTGCATGCTAGAAAAATCCTTTGTTGTTGTGAGTGCAATATTAAGGGAGATTCTGGTGAGATCCAAGAAAGAAAAGAGGAAACTTAAGGTGAAGGTGTCAAATCTTTTGGATACCTAATTAATCCTTAATATAATTTCTGTAGAAATATGGATGGTAAAAGTGATTATGATGAATTCTCAGACAGAAATCATATATCTCTATGACTATGTGATTTTCCTTAGCAGGATTGACCCTGTATTGAGTTAGAAAGGGTATGTGTAGAGTTGAGAGTTTACATGGAGACACAAACTGAGGAGCAAGCAAAATGGGACACAGGATGTAAAGCTGCCCAAGAAAAGGATCAAGACTGGAAGTGAAAGGGAGTCCTGAAATGGGGAGAAAGCTGATAGGAAGTGGTATTGTCAAAAGACTAGAAGTCTCAGTAAGATCAAATAGCAGAACTGATAAGGTCAAGGAAAAGTCCCAGAGATGGGTAAAAATTAGTAGCATACAATTGGAGCAAGACAATGAACTGTATGACTTTGAGGTCAAATGGTCAAGTAAACAGGAGATGGAGATAGTGGAATAGTCCTGAATAGCTTGGTAGGAGCTACCATGCTAGAAATAAGGTAGAGACTCAGGTATCAGAAAGACAAGATTATATGACAGGCCGTGATGGAAAATAGAATGTCATCTGAATTGGAAGCACTTCCCAAGAATTCAGGGAAGTGTAAGGATTTGGGAATGGCAGAAGCCATGACACTTATGAAATTTAGTAGAAGCGGGCAATATAATATTTGTAAAATCTTCTCTTTTTCATCATCTTCTTTTTGTCCTTCTTCTCTCCTTTGTTTCCTTCTCCATTCCTTCTCTCATCTTTTTCTTCTGGGTTTTTTGATTAGAGAAAATACCAATTCCATTTTAAGTTTAGATTGACTTCATGAATTTGTAACTGAGGTTCCTAAACAAAGTAAAAGGCAGATTAAAATAAGGGGATTAGTATTCAGAAACCAGAACTGTATATTTTCCCCTGAATTATATTGTATAAAGAATAATGCAAAAATGATTCCTACCTCAAAGAATAAGATATCTACTACCTCTTATGTATTACCTTTCTTTCCCTTGAGGGAATATATTATAACTCAGGATTCTAATTAGTATGATTTAGTATATTTCAAACAAAATTATTTTGCAACTTGTTTTTGGTACTGGGGATTAAACCCAGAGGAACTTGTGAGATATGTCCCCAATCCTTTTTATTTTTATTTTGAGACAGGTTCTTGCTAAGATGCTAAAGTTGACCTTGAACTTGAAATTCTTCTGCCTCAGTCTCCATAGTAACTGAGATTATAGGCATGCACCATCATGCCTGGACTACTATGTTAATTTCTGGTATGTTGATTGATGTTGCTTCCCATGGTATATCTAAATAAATAAAAGTACTCCAAATGAAAATTTATCCTTGAACTCCATTATCAAGGAAAAGAAAATGCAGATAATTTAGTAGATAGTCCTTCAGGTCTTTGTCCTATTCTCACATCTCTAACCCTCTCTAAATATATTTATATTTTATAGTTTTTATCTATTTATAAATAATTATTTGTAACTAAATATATATTATAGAAATTATAATTATTTAACATATTACATAAAATAAATAATAAATAATGTATAAATGTATAGAATATATATTTTATTAAATATATTATATTTGTGTGTGTGTGATGGAATTTCAACTGGAAATTCTAGTCAACTGATGGAGTTACTCTACCTAGCCACAAAAATCTACCAGATGTCACATGTTAGATTTTGAATTTTCTTAAAATCTCATAGACTAAATTTGTCTTCTTGTACATTTTCCCCAGGCATAGTATAACTCATTTTTATCTTTAGGAACAGAGTAGGACACAGGAATGTGAAAGTGAACTCCTCTTTCACCCACAGAGTAACATATATGCAGATACAGAGTACATACACATATGCAGATATATAAACTTTGAATTCCATTCTACTACCTGAGACCAGTAACAAGAATGGCTTTGAAATATGAGTTGGCCTTTCAATTTGGTGCAATCTCACCCTAAAGGTAACAACTCTGTGCTCACATTTCAAAAAGGTTTAAGAGACTGTTAAAGATGGAGTCTGATAAGCAAATTTTTGTATAGTTCCACTTGTGCTCTCATTTTTCTTTTTCACTTTTTGTTTTAAATAATGAAAGAGATACTGCTGGAAAGGTCAAATGCTTTAGGTTTTGTCAGGCAGTTTGGGATTTCTCTGGTGAAGAATACATCCCAATTCCCTGGAATGTCAAATTACAGCCAAGTCGGTCACTAGAACCAGGACAGATGGGGTCCCCTGGGAGGGTTGGCCCACTTCCCTTTTTAACATGCACAATTAAAACTTGAAACTATAGAGTTCTTTGACCTCAAATTTGTTTGGAAAAAAAAAAAAAAAAAGAAAAGAAAAACTATTCTTTTTAACCTCCAAGAGAGTTTAAGTCAAAGATTCGAAAACATTTCTCTAAGGAATGATCAAAAAGGGAGCAGATGATATTGGAATGGAATATCACATTTTTATACAGGTTATTTAATTCAAAAGTTTTAAGTAAATATCCATTGTGTAGAAAATTGCACGTGACTGATCACTAGTGCTATTGCTAATATTGGAGTCTAATCTTTGACTTTAAAGGACATGACTTGGATGCCATGGGCTATTATCCTAACTATATTTAACATTTTTGTGTGTTGAAAAGCTTTACAGGATAGGCTGTGGTATTTTTTCTTTCTTATAAATTTGGAGGCAGATAGAAACAATATGATTTTAACAATATGTCATAAAGACAGGGATCTTGCCTGATTTTCTCCTGACAATTTTCAGCACTTCATTACCCGATACCAAATTGGTTTCAGTGTATATTGAATGAATGAATGAATGAGTGATGCATTTTTAGTTAGGAGGCTTGAGTTTTTTCATGTTTTGTCCAAAGTATTTAATAACTTTGTGCAGCTTCTTCCTTTTAGTGTTCCTGTGAATATTATGAATATTATTAGTATATTGATCCAAAGAATATTATTAATTCACTTGGGAACATAGTATATTACTATTGTTAATATTATTTACTTATTATCATTATTTTTCATTTTTGGAATCTGGCTCTTTCAATCACACTGCTACCTCCAATTTTCATCAAATATCTCAGTCAAAGGTTTTGAAAAATATTATGATAATAGAATTATTTGTATTGCTTTGTTATTGCATACATATACATACATATATGAATATAAACATTAAAATATTCAAGGCATAGATATGTATTAAATGCCTACTATGAATCAATTTTTCTTTGATTAGTCATGGATATAACAATAAATCAGAAAAAAATCTCTGAATTTACTAAACTTGTGATCTAGTTGGGGAATGGTGGTGCATATAAACAGATAACAAGAAAGTGAAAAATTATAAGTGTTTAGAAGAATATAAATAGGTTAAATATGAAAGAAAGTGATGAAGATATGAGAGTGATTTTAGATTGGGTGACAAGAAAGTGTTCTTACAAGAAATGGCATTTGAACTGAGCCAGGTAGGAAGGAACCAGTGCTGTAGTTCTAAAGCAAGAAGGGAGTTTTATGGAAACAACAATACATTCATTGTGGCTGAAACACAGATAGTAAATGGAGAATAACATATTTGTACCATTCGATGCACAAAAAGAAGGTAGTGAATTTTTCATTGTTCCTTTAAAAAGTTATTTTCTTTAGCACTGTAAAAGGAAGGAAAACTAATATATATTCTGAGTTTCATAATTTTTTCTAGTACATTGTTCCAGTCCACTTCCTGGGTGTCCTGGGACCCCAGCTGGTCACTCACACCAAGCATTGTTCAGTATTCCAATAGCAGGTAAATATGTGAACTCATCTGGTTTTGTAAACAGGAAGTGTTTGAAGAAAAGACTGATTTGTGCATGATTGTGTGCTTTTTTCTTTCATCATAAAAGGAATATTACACTGAAGAGGGGTGTTAACATGGGAAAATGAACGATGAGCACATCTGTATGTCTCTAAAGATGGAAATATTTTCCAACACATACTTAGTTGTCATAAAATGTTAAGAGGTAAGAGAAAACAATGCATTTTTATATGGCAGAAAAAGATATAGAGATAGGATACATAAATACCATTAAATGCTAACTAAAATATTAAGAGGACAAACATGAAATGTGAATTTATAGTAGGCATTTAAGCTTTTTAGTAGGACACTTTAAAAATATACATGATACTAGAAAAAAAATCTGAACCTGTATGTACCCATTAGCAACTTTAACGATTATCAAAGTTCTGCCTTTGTTATTCCACCTATCCCTTACTTCCTCAATTTTTCTGCAGTAATGTAAAGTAAGTCTTAGATATCACTTTATTTCACCCATAAACATTTCAGTACGGTTCATTAATAAGGCTCATTTAAACAAATATTACCACAAAGATATTACCTCAACTAAAAAAATTAAAGTATTTTTTATAACCAGGCTGTATTCAAATTCTCTAATTGTCTTAGTCATTTAATTTTGTAGTTGGTTTTTCAAGACAGGATCCAAAAAGAGGAGTGCAAATAGAATTGAGTTTGTAATCTCTCCTAAGTTTATTTTCTATAATAGCACCCCATCCTAAACGTTATTATTTGTTAGGAAATTGGACCATTATTCTAATTAAATTTAACCCTAACCTTGATCCTGCATATTCTGGATTTGTAATTTATGTGATTATTTTTCTTTTTTTTTTTGTTTTTGTGATACTGGGGATCAGACCCAGTACCTCACAGATTCACAGATGCTAGGCAAGCTCTTTACCACTTAATTACATACATCCCCAGGCCCTGACAGTTTCTTCTGGCTGTTTTTAAAACTGCTCTTCTAGTCTATATATTTTTTCCAGTTAGAGTTTGATTAGATTCAAAATCATTTTTTCAAGAATATTTATAAGCAACATGTGTTGCCTTTACATCACAGGTAAAAGCAATCACCAAATAGCTGGTCATCAAACTTAGTAATCTAAGACTGATTAATAGGGTGGGTGCTGTCAGTTTGACCCCATCTATTATAAACTTTCCCATAAAAATTCTACCTATTAGCCTTAGTTTCTACTGATGAACATTGCCTAAAACCATTATTTCATTAAGGTTTATAAAATAATAATTTTAAATTCTATTATTCTATTTTCTACTATGATTCTTTCATAAAGAGGAAATTGCCCTCATTAACTATGTGGATAGGCTGAATTACATTTAAATATTTAAACTATATGGAATTTTTAAAAAAAGAATTGAAAGGTGCAGTATAGATAGAATAGTGGTCAGCCTATATCTATGTGTCTATTATCTATATTAAGATGCCATGTTTATTAAGTTCTCAGAGAAGCTTTATGGTGTTGGAGTTGAAAATTTCCCTCCTTTCCTTTCTTCTTCCCTCCCTCCCTCCCTTGCATCCTGATATAGTTCACAGTTCCAACATGTATAGTTGAACAGATTTTAATAGATATACACGCATATAACTTTCACCAAAGACCTGATATACGACATTAACATCACCACAGAGTTTTCTAATGCTTTCCTGTCAATCTTACTTGTCCCCTAAGGGGTAAGAATTTTCTTATTTGCATCTCCATAGATTAGTTTTGTCTCTTCTTGGTGTTTGCATAAATTAAATCATACAGGATGGGGATTTTCCTGAGTAGAGTGGAGGGTAGACAATCTGACTAATTTTGCCTAACACAACATGTTTGTGCATCATCCATGTTGCTAAGTGTGGCAACAGTTCATTATTTTCTATTAGTGATATTATTCCATTGTATGAGCATATAACAATTTTCTTATTCTAGTTGTTAACTATAATGAGTAAGGTTGCCATGAAAAATATTTGTAAATTAATCATATGGATATTAATCATATATTTTATTTCTCTTGGGTGAATCCTAAGTAAAGAAAGTTCTAGACCTGCAATGAATTAATTATGTACTTACTGAGATAAAATTAAAGTATACTAAACTTCATATCTTTATATAGTATGGTCACTTTGGATATATGTATATATCCTGAAATCATAACCAAAATAAAAGTAAACAATTCCATCACTTCTGAAAAGTAACCTTTGCCAAGTCTAATATTTTCATATTCCAACACCCCACCCACAGGAACCACTGGCTCACTTCATGACCATACAGATTAGTGTGCATTTTCTAGAGTTTTATATAAGTAGAATTACCTACTACTTACCTTATTTCCCCTGTTTTCTTTCACTTGGAAAAGATTTTGAGATAGTTCATGTGTTTATTACTCAATCCTTATTTACTGGTTAGTTTTCCATTGTACATGTATGCCCCCATTTGCTTATCTGTTCACTTTTGATGATTTGGGATTTCCCAATTTGGGGCTATCATTTAAAAAAACACTGCTCTGAATATTTGTATCAAATTCTTGGTGGGAACATTTATTTTCTTTGCTGTTGGATAGACACCTAACTGTAGAGCAACTGGGGTGTATTGGTGGGCACCTGTTAAAATTTTTATAAAACTACTAAACTTTTCCAAATACTTTCTCCCAAGTGGCTATAGCATTCCTATCCAGAACAGGGGAGAGCTACAGTTGTTTTACCTCCTGCCAGTACTTAGAATGGCTGGGAATTTTGGTGGTGGTGATTTTAATTTAGCCATCATAATGGGCATATAGCAGTATCCCCTTGTGTTTTTCATTTTTATAACTCCAATGGCTAATGATGTTCAGTATTAATTCACATGCATATTGGCCACTTACGTATTTTCAAATCTTTTATCCAATTTATTATTGAGTTCTGTGCTCTCTTATAATTGAGTTCCGAAGGTTTGAATGTGATGCATGCAACTTCCTTGACTGATGTGTGTTGTGAATATATCCCCTGAATCTGTGGCTTACTTTTTGTTAACTTAGTGATGGAGAGCAGAAGCTCTTAATTTTGATGATGTCCATTTTATCAATGTTTTTCTTCTCATGCTCTTGTTTTTTCTTTATTTATTCATCAAGAAATCACAAAGATTTTCTTCTATGAGTTTTATGGCTTTGGGTTTTATATTGGTTCTAATTTATGTTAATTTTTGTGAGTGATACAAGGTGGAGGTAGATAGCCACATGATTCATAAACATATTTGCATGCTGAAAAGTCTGTATTTTTCTCTTCAAATTCTCCTGACACCTCTGTCAAAAATCAATTCATGTATTTGGCAGTTTCTGGACTTTCTTTCCTGGTCCCTTGATCCATCTTTTATAAATTCACAATAATTTTTATTATTGTGGTTTTACATTGGATATTGAAATCAGAGTGAACTTTCTAAATTTTTTTCCTTATTGCTTTGGTTATTCTTGATCCTTTGCATTTTCATATAGATTTTAAAACCAACTCATTAAGTTCTACAAAAAAAGCCAGTTAGAATGTTGATCGGGTTTACAATGTATCAATGTATCAGTTTTGGAAGAATGGTCGTATTAATATATATTTGAGTCTTGTCTACTAATGCTTGACAAAGTCACTGACTTAATTAAGTGGTAGAAAAATAAGTTATTTTTAACAAATGGATTTGGAACAACTGGATACCCACATGTGTTTTTTTTCCCTCCTAGATTTGCCTCATCTTCTATGAAGACATGTCTTTCCCCTCCCTCTCCCTTCAGTGTAATTCAGAGACTTTTCTATTGCTATCTTTCATGATAACAGTATTATGTCTCCTGAAGCAAGAAACAAATAATGTATGTGATACTAATATTCCTGATCATTATTTGCATATGGGGGGAAAATAACTTCATTTTTACCTTATTCCATGCTCTAAAATAAATTTTAGATTATCACATATTTAAACTTGAAATCTAAAACCATAAAGCTCTTTAAGAACATATAAAATAATGTATTTTTACCTTGTAGAATGCAAAATTTTTTAATTGAACCTCTAAAGTATTAACCATGTTAGGAAATAAAAATCAGATAAATTGGTTATCATCGAAATGTAAAATAGCTGCTCATCAGGTATTTTATAAATAGGCAAGCCACAGCCTGGAAAAAATATTCAAAATGTACATCTGAACAATGAATTCTATCAAGAATATAGAAAGTATCACTAAAAGTCAATAATAAAAAATAAACAATCTAATTAAAAATGAGCAAAAATATTGAACAATTTACAAAGGAAGATATATGAATGGCAAGTAACCATATGAATAAACATTTAACATTATTAATCATTCTAGAGAAACAAATTGAAAACCAAAGAATCTAATTTGAAACCTCAGTGAGTCAAATTTTACACCTACTAGAATGGTGCAGATTAAAGAAAAAGAAAATGAAAAAACAAAATAAGGATGTGAAGTAACTAATTTCACGTGTCCTAGGAGCATATAAAGTAGCACAACCATTTTTGAGAACTGTGTGGTTGTTTCTTTTAAAGTGAAATATTGCTGTATTATAGAAAATAGTTTTAATTCTTATCTCTGTCTCCTATTGTCCAGGCAACCCAGGACTTTGTTCAGGGCCATAAGATACAGATAAACTTGGTTGTATCTCCTATTAGCAGAACTGATTAATGTGCCTCTTTGCTTACAGTTCCAGGGTTTTTGTTAGGGTTATGGAGAGAAGACATTAGTACCCACCTAGATAGTCATACTAAAATATGCTCAGTTCCTACCTATTCTAGGATCCAGGAAATGAGAAGATTCTCAATGTTTGAGATAGACTGGCTGCCAGCTCATTTCAAGCTGTAGTTTAGGAGGATTCCTTATAGTACTATTGCAATAAGGGCCAGGACCAACCAGGTGAACACTATAGGCAAAAACATTGAGAAGTTGCAAGTGGTAGAAAGAGGACAAAGAGTAAGGAAGAAAAGAGATTATTAAAAAAAAAAAAAAAAAAAAAAGGGAATTGGCCAGGTAGGCAACTATTCATGTGTTCTAATGTGTTCTAATTGTATATTAAAGGAATAAAACAAAACAAAAAGACAAAAAGGAGGTCCAGTTAGTATTTGGCCTAATTTATACTTCAATTGTGATCTGCTGTACTGAGTTCAAGGCATTTTCCTGGAATTCCCATACCTACAATCATGCCACTTGCTCTTTATTTTTTCTTCATCATGACTTCCACTTGTCCCTGTAAAGTTTCATTTTGTTGATTTCTGATTACTTCTCCAATTTAATGATGTTATATTGAATTCAAATACTATCCTCCAGAGTGCTGCCCTTTTTGAACTTTCTTGGGTTTCATTTGCAAGTCTGGGAATAAACTCTCTATTGCCATTTCATGGTTGGAAATATTAAGAATGCAGTTTGAAACGCATAATAAAATTTCCTAAACAATTTCAAGGCTTCACAAACATTAAGAATAATCAAAGCCACAGTGTCCATATGATTTAAGGTTTAGAAATTTTTATTTTCTATTAAGACATCAGACTCTGGTACTGTATAAATAGTTACTTACCCTTTGTTAGGAAGGATTCTGATTACTGGAACCAAGGCAAAACTCAGTGGCATTTCAGTGAAAAGGAAAGGTTAGAGAGCCAAAATCACTTGATAATTAGGGAATAAGAGAGGAATTAGACCTCCAAATCAAATTTTCTCAGAGATGTATTTTAAAAAACAAATCAAAACTGCCAAGCTAAGATTTTACTTCATTGCAACATGAAAACAGTTTTATGAATTATACCACATTTGAAATATGGGAAACATTTTAATTTACATATGATGTTTAAAATATTTTTTCAATGAGGAACAGGTGTCCATTGCACTTAGACTAACAGCTCCATTTGTTGAATCTGACAACAGTTTTAAATGAAAAGAAAGATTGTCTCATTCACCTCAAATTTTGTAGTGATACACTGAGAGTTGTGTTTTTTATTCCTGTTTTGCTTCATCTGCTATGAAAACACACATTTTTCTACTCTCCCCCTTCACTCCAATTCAGAGTTGTCTCAAGGGCTGTCTTGTCATCATAAGGATCTGGTATCTTCTGCTTAAAGAAGCAAATCACATGATACCTAGATTCCTGATCATCATTTCTAGTCGCCTCTGAAAAGACTGTACGACTAGTATCATGTTGACATCTCTGGACACTTTTTTTAATAAAGCAGGTGTGCTAAACATTTTGTAAATTCTCTTCCATTCCTGAAATATTTTTCTTGCTTATCAAAACTGCAATGAAATATTAGTTCTCAGATTACAAAATATTACCATAATATTACTCCACTTCTCCAAATAACAATAATGGTAGGAATGGGTAACATTCATTGAATGCTATCTACCAGACACTAAGTGACATACATATTAATTAATCAGCTTAGTGAACCCGATATACAGAACAGACAACTGAGCAGAGAATAGCAAATTTCCTTCCCTAGTAAGTAGGTGTCAGAATAGAGAGGTGAACGTCACTCACCAACTGAGGCTATGTGCCACAAACTTCACCTTTTGACGCAGTGGGCTGTGAGCCCTAATCTGGAAAAGGCACTTTCTGATATCTTAAAGATTACAGAACAATAAGCCTAAGTTACATAAAGATTTTTAACCTCACTTTAATATAAACTACATGTACCACATTAGTCTGTGAGTAAAGATGCAGCATTGGAGGCAAGGCAGACTAGAAATGTCCTGAGAATAATACTTATAGACATCTTGTGAGGCCCACAATTATCATGTGGAAAACAGAGATAGATATGAATTTTTCATTTTAATTATTCTATCCTAACCCACATGTGATGGTGTTTGGAGGAGGGATCCATGGAGGAAATTAGGTGACAAGAGTAAAGTCGTCATGAATAGTATTAGTGACCTTGGAAAATGGCGAGTAAGAAGGCCCATTGTCCCTTCTGCCATGTGAGAAAGCGATGAGAAGATGGCAGCTTACAACCTAAAAGAGGGCCCTCACCTGAATCCAGTCATGCAGGTACCCAGATCTCACACTTCCAGTCTCCAGAACTATAAGAAAAAGATGTCTGTTATTTATATATACCACCATGTGTATGATACTTTGGGCTAAGAAAAACAAATAGGCCTCGATTACAGTTTCCATTCTGTAGGGTATTGAGGTTCTTCAAATTTTCCATCATTATAGATAATGAGGTAATGAACATCTTCATACATGAATCTTGATCTAAATAGTTCTTTGGCAGGCTTCATAGAAACACATACATTAGATAAAAGATGATAACCTTCTCTAGAGCTCTGATATATTTTAAAAAGTGAGTTTGTTTTTTGCTTTTGTTTTGATTGTTTGTTTTAGCATTGGTTCGAATTTTTTTTCTTGCTGAAAATGAGATACTGGCAACAAGAATAGCATTAGGAACAGACTGGATTCAAGAGCCCTATGATGTCTTTCAAATGTTTCTTGGCACAGAAAAGTTATTTTTCACTAACTTTTCAAACTAAGAGTCAATGACCAGGCTACTGGAAGTTTTGTCAGGAAGATTACCTGTGGAAATCCAATACAAAACTAACAAACATCTGAGAAATCTATTCTTCCAGGATTATCACTGACATTATATTTTAGATGGTTTGATATAAGAATTACTTAGGCTCTTCCTGTAGGTAACTGGAAATTTGACCAAGAATTTCACAGCTTCTGAGTAAATATAGAAAGTAATTTGTGTCAATATTGCCCAGTATTCTTTGTGACCCCTTTAGGAGCCTCAGACTATGGGAAATATCATCTCATATGATGTACACATTTACAATTGGATGAAGTTATGCTATTTCATGGATTAGAAAAGATATTGAGTTAGGTTATTACAGATGTTATTTATTTGATTTCATTACAGTAACAATAGATTTTGAAAGTATTTTATAAATTTAATAATATTCCCCAAAAGTTAGATTGTTTTATATTCAGTATTTTCAAATAAATGAACCTAAGTGATAAGTAACTTGCCCTAAATGCTTCAAGTTTTGCTAGATTTTAGCATTTGTATTATGTAGTTTATTTTTAACCTAATCATTTATCCTAGAGTTCTTCTTTCAGTGACCACACAAACTATTGCCAAATTAAGTACCATATGCAAAGGAAGTACAACTTTCTTTGAAACCTAGAAATCCTTTTTAAAGAAAGGATAACTTAGTTTCTTTGAGTCATCTCTATGTTGTTACAAAGCAGGAAGTTAATCTTGCCCCAAAAGTCAAAACAACTCTTCCTTTTCCAAATTTAAACACAGCCCTAACATAAAAATGAGTCCAGTGATGAGAGAAAATATAGACGTAACTTTCAAGATTTGTTAAGTAGAACATATTCATTAATAGAATCTGAAATTTTTTAATGTATGAAAAATTTCAGTTGAAGAATATTGTCAAAGCAATATTGGAAACTGGATCTATTGGTTGTTTGAAATAGGTAAGGATGCCCCAGTTCCTAGCATTGTAAAATAATACTGAAGAAGAATTAAGGATTGAATGCTTGTATTCTTTCCAATTCATATTTTGAAGCCTTAATTCTAGTGTGTTTATATTTGGAGATAAGACCTTTAAGAAAGTCATTAATGTTAAATGAGCATATGAGGGTGAGATCCTACATGATAAGATTAGTGTCCTTATAAGAAAAGATAAGAGAGGATTGAAGTCCCAGCCTCCCTACCCAAACCCTGCCCCACCACCTCTTTCATACACACTCCAAAATAAGGCCTTGTGAAGGCATTAAAAAAAAGTGGCACTCTATAAACCAGGAAGATAGCCCTCGCCAGAAACTAAATTGGCTGGCACATTTATCATAGATTTCTAGCCTCCAGAACTATAAAACAAAAAACAAAAAACAAAACTTCTGTTGTTGTAACCACCCAGTGTGTGGTATTCTGTTATGGTTATTTTAGCTGAGTAACATGGGAATTTCCATAGCAGAGGGCAGATTCTGATTTGGGTCACAGCTATAGGTACTTAAGGTAGGTGATTATGTTGTATTTAATATTTCTGTGGGTTCTTATATGCTGTTTATACATAGTTTTATATTGCTTTATAATTATTTTAAGAAGGTCTTTTTAAAAATTCTCAAGTAGTGAATAGAGGAAGGAAATTAATATTTATTGGACACTCAACATGTGCCAAGCACCATTACACATGTGTTTCCTCATTTAATCTCTAGAACATCTTGCAAAGTAAGTATTATTATTCCAATAATTTTAGAGATGAAATAATTCACCCAAACAATTATTTAGCTAGTTAATTGGCAGACTTGGGATTCAAACCCATCATTTCTTTTCCTTTTTTTTTTTTTTTCTGTACAGACATGGACTTTCCTTTATATAACATTCAGGTCCAGTCAACAAACAGAAATCACTCTGGTATTTCAAATGGAGAGAAGTGATTATATTGAGAATAAAAGCTGAAAGGTCAAACAGAAGATGGTGAAGCTGCATAGAGAGTAACATAATCCAGACCTGGCCACCACCCTTAGGGGCAGAATCCGCTCAGTGAAAAATGCTATTTCATGGGCTCCAGGAGGGGAAGCCCCAGTGGAGGCTGGATGTTCTCCTTACTGGTTCCATAGTAGGTGGGACAAGGAAGGGAACTAGAGCTGCTGCCCTAGACACAGCTCAAAGCAGAGAGAGATATAAAGAATTACTCTGGCTTTTCTTTTCCTTCTGCCTTTCAGTCACTATGAATCGGTGCTTTCAGGAAGCCAGAAAGCAAGGGTTTTCAGGAAATATGCTGTGGAACAGACTAGAAAGAGAGCACCTATTGAATCTGGGAGCATATAAGCACATGACTGGGGCAGACTGAATCATACTGCCATCTACGAAATAGCTCTCAGATTCGATATGTGTTTTGCATTTTTCTCAAATCCCAGTAGTGTCATGCTTGCATTTGTGCCTTTACTTCTGAAAGGGCCTCACTACTCATTTAGATTTTCATTTTCAGTTTCAGTTATGTTATAGAACTGTAACTCAAAGAGATAGAATTACTAAGTCAAAGAACAAGTAAATAGCAGAGCCAGAACCAAAGTGGAATCCTGAAGCCAATTCAGCATGCTTCCTGTTTCTCCATAAAGTGTTCCATTCACACTTTTCAAATAAAATTGAATTGATGGATTCAACTGAAGTGACTGTGGCCAAAGAGGTATGGCAAGTGTCTGAAAGCCCAGTAACATGTTGCCTACACGGTACCATAAAGAATATTGCTGGTGTTTTATACTCTTATATACCATGAATTACTGCTCATCTTTTTTTCTACACTTATTTTAAATTTTCTCTAACTTTCCCTTACTTTGAATTGCTGCCTGATTTGCTTCAACATATCCACTCTAAAACTAGGGACCCTAGAAAGTATGAATATAAACTACATGTAGTTTATAAAGAAAACCACATGTAGACAGCAGGAAGGTCTTTTTCTTTAAATAAATATGATTTAAGTATTGTCCTTGGAGGATCATCATCTGAGACTAATCCCCTCCTCCCCCATAACTTAGGGTGGTAATCAAAGAAAATCTCTTTAACCCAAGGGATAAATATATTTATTTTGCCTCATAAAAATTCATAACAATTTCTACTCATACTCTTGTTATATTTCCCAGTAAATATAAAAGAGGAAAGTATATTTCTGTTTTCTCAGAATTTGTTCTGGACAAAGAAAAAGAAAGGAATTCAAATCAAAGTTTTATTCTGATCTTTCCCTTTGTGTTCTTCTAGCCCACCAGGCCACAACACCCCAGATTGAAGAATGTTAATTATCTTAGCTATGGAACTCTAAATAGTTTATTTTTTTCTGAGCTAAAACTGGTTACATTAAAATAAACTGCAATCTTTCAAGACTTCGTTCCAACTTCTTTTCTGTCTCCACTGACTTCATATATTGTCATCAATTCTGTCCTCAAAATGTATTTTATACTTATTCTTGAGAATCAACCATGTGAGCTTCATTATGCAACTCTTGTAAGTTTCTACTTTCTTCTCCCTTCCAGCAAATTCTTCTCTTGCTCTCCTAATTGTTCTCTTCTTTTCTGTGTAGCAGCGCAGCATCATTCTTGTCATTGACAAAACCAGCTTTCTTCTGTTGTCCTTGACTTTAGGAATGAGCCTCTCCACTTACTCCCTACCATCAGATACATACACACAACTCTACAACCTTTTTTCAGAGTCAATAGTTGCAAAGTCCATTGATATGCTGAGATAGAAATATGTGCCTGCAGAGAGTGAGTTTTCTAGTTCTTCATGCTGCTTGTTCCAGGAGTCACCAATCATGGCATACTTAATGTGAATGGCACCCCAGAGAAATGCAGTGCACTTCCATTTATATGAACTACAATCACAACGTGGGTTCCCCAAAGTGTGCAAAAGGACTCTTGCTTTAGACAATCAAGGTTGTGAACCAGATTCAGTTAAGGTTTGTTCAGATTTCAGGACAATTCTGGTTGAGATCCCTCTGTCTATATGCCAATGTCTAGTGTTGAAATATGCAAAGGTCCAGATCTCTTTCATAATCCTTGGAAAGTCTACATTTCCTCACCACATTCAATTTCTCTCTCACATTTCATCCAAGATGTAGATCCTTCCATTGTAGTTAGTAATTAGCTTTTTCAAGACTTCTCTTTGCCTGTCTTCTACCTCCCATTTACTCACCTTTGTCCATTATTCTCACCACATACAAGTATATATTATGTTATGTCCAGAAAGAGACAAAAGTCTATTAACCATTGCTCATATAAATAATTATATGATAGTAAAGAGATTAGCCCAAATATATATACATATGAAAATCAGGTGCTAGCGTTTACTGAAGCTTATTTTTCATGAGATTCTGCAGGAGCAATTTTTATTAATCAAACTTACAAAGTAACTATCCTTTAAATTATTAATAGAGAACTTAGACTGCATTAACTAGCAAGGTCCCATGAGCACCTGCTTGTGCTGAAAACAATTATTCTCTTTTCAGATAAAAGGAAAGAAATAACTAGCATTTATCACTGAGATGGTTCATTCAGAATGATTCCCAGCATTATGCATTTTCCTGCCCTTTAACTCTGCCTTTTCAATAAGATCATGGAGGATTGAGACTACAAGGAATATTTGGAACCACTCTAACTTTTGGAGGTTCTTAGGTCCATAGCAGTTGACCATATCCTATGCTAGTTAACAGCAGAGTGGGGTCTAGAGTTCAGTGATTCTGAATTCCCACAATATGATGTTATTTACCATTTCAAGTGAACAAAGAGATGTTCCTTTTAGTTTCTTGACATGACAAAGAAAATTAAACAGAGACTTGTAAAAACAGAGACTTGTAATAACAGCACATTTTTCTTTGAGAGTTTCATTCACTGGTATGAATATTGTGGGCCATGGATCAGCTGATGGAATTAGACATGAATCTACTTCATAAACCTTTTCAGTATTTTTATATTCTCACTGATAAAAGTTATCCATTTAAGCTTCCTTTCAGTGACTTAACTTCTTCAGTTCTTTCTTCAGTTCTACAGGAACTATCAAAACTGATGTACCCTTAAAGCTCATAAGCAACACAAATTTTATTTTCTGGTTGAACACTGATACTGTCATGAACATTTTTACCTTCATGCCCATCATCTTCATGAGAAGTTTTTTTTTTTCCTTTTGGGAAGTGGGCGGACAGGGAAGAACCATTCATAATGAGATGATTATGCATTTAATACTTTAGTAGCAAACAACTAAGGTGGACTGCAATACAGACACTGGAACTCATGACTGTTGGTAAGTTTATATCGCAAATTTATACCACAGCAGTACTAAAATATTTTGCACATCAAATGATGATGTGCAAATTGCTGAAATTCCAACGGCACATTCATAATTTCAATAATCATTGATTCTGAATGCATATCAGGCACATCCTGACGTTTACTTGGCATGGCCACAACTAGACTTTTCCCATTCCTTTCATTAATGACTTAGAGGGAAGTAACTCCCAACTCCAGGTCTATGCTCCAGTTGTGCCATTTATGACCTAAAACAACAGGAGGAAAATCCTTCCTAGGTTTAGCTGATCTTCCTTGTTCTGGGGTCCTTTTAAAAAAACAACAGGAAGGAAAAAAGAAAAAAGGAAACCTACAGTGGGGAAGCCTGAAGCTGCAGCACAAATAATGATTATTCCTGTCAAGGTTTAGCTGTGGTTGCTAAGTTACTAGCCTGCTCTGAAAAACCTTGAAGTATGGGACACATTAGGAGCTCGTTAGGTCCTGGTGACTTGCGGTAAATGTACAATTTGTCTCTGTGCTAAACACACTTCAAAAATAACAATAAAAAACCCCACATGGCTTAAAATTTGTGACCTTTCTCTTTCTTGTTTCATTTCTCCTCTCCCTCACCCAACATCTCCTAATCTGGTGTTATTAAAAAGGCAGCACTATTGGAAAAATAAACAGAGGTATTTTGCAAAGGTCTAGAATGAGATATATTAGCTTAAAGCCTTTGGCATTTAATGAAGGTGTTCACAGAGGGAACCACATGAAGGGTCGAGGAAAACTGAAAGAAGGTTCTATAATAATTGTTTACAATGCAAGCTGTAGGGCCATCAGCTCAGTTTCAGAGAGCACCTGTAGTGTTTGTGCCAGGCATAAAATTATTGCTACAACAGAAGGCACTTGACTGTTTTCTTTAAATTTGGATTCATTTTCTGCTTTTACTGTTAACATCAGTTTTTCCAACTTGCCAATCTTGGAATAAAGCTAATGATTTCATTTTCAATTGAAAATTCTGATATGTGGGGATTACCACATTCTTTGCAGGCCAAACTTGGTAACAGTTTTAGTTCACCAAGCCGTTTTGATCTCCGTGGTGATTAGGCTTCCCCTTTTTCCTTCCAGTTCCTCTTGTGGCTAGTTGCGACTTCTTAAAGTTTTGAAAAGACATAATGTATTATTGAGAACAAACTAATGGAGATCGGGGATGGGATGAAAAGGGGTAGAAAAAAGCAGGAAAAACAGGCATAAAGTCTGAGTGCCTGGATAAAAGGGAGGAGCTGAAAGTGTCAGAAGAATATCTTTAGACAATCTCTAGCTGTTACAAAGCTAGAAAATTGCAGAGATAAGAAGTAGTCAGTGTGGGTGTTCCCGTGACTACACAAATAATTATAACAAACTCCAGTTGCATTTGGTAAGTGGACTCTAAGACCTGAAGGTAAAGCCTACAAAGGAGAATCAACTACATTTCCTGTGCCAACTCCATAGATCTATATTAATCTTAAACTGTGTTGGCCTGCAATCTGAGATAAAAGATACCATTTGCCTCTTAGAGAACTTCATAAGATGCTTTAGATCTGAGCTGCTTCAAAAGGAAAATCATTTTTGCTCTTGTGCCAATAATTAATCAGAAGTCATAAAGCATTAAAAAATCTCAAATGAAAAATAATTCTAGGTGAAATTCTTCATTATCTAAATACATATACACGTATGTATACAGATATACATACATCCGACTTCTTTTCTCAATCCAGTTATTTTGCTAAGAGACTGTTACACATAAGCCAATGAAATTACCTCTTTCTTTGTATTTGACCCAAAAAAAGCTTTGAATTCTCTCAAAGTATCTTTGTTATTCTCTTCAGAGATCAGAATCCAAAATATCAATCCCATTGTCCTAGTGTTCTTTAAACAGCATGGCTACATCTGTGACATGTTCTTGCAATAATCAAAGTTTCCAATGACCAAGAAAGAGCCTCCACATCGATTTCCTGCCCCCTTTAGTTGAAAAAATAAAAATAAAAATAAACTAATTAGAATAAAGTCATCCCTCAGTGTCTGTGGGAGTTGGTGCCAGTATTCCCCCAGGAACACAGGATTTGGGTATAGATGCTCAAGTCCTGTATATATAATGGCATAAGTATTTGCATAGAATCAATGCACATCCTCCTATATACTTTAAATCATTTCTAGATTACTTACAAAATCCAATACAATGCAAATTGCAAATGCTGAGTAAATAGTTGTTATACTCTATTGTTTAGGGATAATGATAAGAAAAAGGTTTATACATGTTCAGAACGGGTGTGATTTTCCTTCCAAACACTTTCAATTTCAGTTGGTTGAATCCTCAGGAACCAGAAGCCATTCTGGGATATGAAGTGTCAACTGTACATACTTTAAAAGGCAGAAGATGCTATGCGCCCTCGAAACAAATGAATTCCTCACCTTTTCTGCTATATCTGTTACTACAATGTTGTATTTTCATAAATTGTATTTGATTTCTGGTTTTAGAACTCACTAATGATCACAATGTACAGGGTTGATTATGACTTTTGGTGGTATGAAACATGAAATAGTCTGTTGATAGGCAATGTAGCCTGGCCACGGAAGTAGACATGCATCCAAGGTTTGCCAATCAATGATTTCTGCACCAGCAGGGCCCATCAGAATTCCTTCTGGAAACTATACACAAATGTTAGAGAAGAAATTTCTCTCTTCTTATACCAAGTTTACAAACAGAAGGATGTGAATCTGTAACTGATAGTTACCATCTTAGAGAAAGCGGCCTACTATAGCATAAAGCCCAACAAGGACAAGCAGAGATGGATGGTGGGCAGTGAGTGCCTTGATAGCATGGAGTCAGGATTCCAGGACCTGATGTTCTAATTCGACCAGACCTGTGTCCTGCTTCACCGGTTTCTCCCTTCTGTACTCCTATTAGCACAGAGACATTCCTACTAGCAAAGATGGTAACATCTTTCATCTTAAAACCAAGGCAAAAAAGACTTTAATTTTATTGCACCTCTAAAGTCCATTTCCTACAAACTCCTCAGAATAGTCTATGACCACTGATTCCAATTCTATGTATCATTTTAAGTTTCAGTTGTTACCATTGGTTCAATCAGAATACACTTTGTAACACACTTTCTGTTATGAAGCATAAATAACTCAATTTAAGAATTAATAATTCCATTTCACCAGGCTCTGTGTTTCTATCCCATTTCATTGCCTTCCTAGAGAACAGATATTCTGTACATATCATTTTCCCTTTTTAAATTATTATTTTATTGCAAATACATATTTTCCGTACGCAACACATTTTTCCTTTGAATGATTCCAAACTTTTGTTTCCATTTCTTGTAATTGCCACAGTGACAAGTCCAATAGTAAATTTTCAGTCATTATCTTGACCTATCAAGAGCACTGACCCGCGTCATTATTCCTTCTCATTAAACATCTTTCTTGCCCTCTGGGGATTCACTCTGACTTTCTACATTTGTTTTTGTGCTTACCTTAATACAGTGATCGTTCTCAGTTGCGTCAGTGGGATGTTCTTCACTTTTCTAACATCTCTGAGTATTGGAAAGTGGTAGGGCTCAAACTCTTCTTTCTTATCTGTGTTCATTTCCTGGGTGATCTCATTTGGGTTTTATCTATACAGTTACCATTTAAAATGCATGTTATTGGCAGTAAACTCCTCTTTGAATTCTAGATTTGTTTGTCCAACTGACAATTTTGTCTCACTTGGATTATCTGAGTTTCTTTTCTTTTTTTCTTTCTTTCTTTTTTTTTTTTTTTTTTTTTTTTTGGTGTTCTAATTAGTTTCACATGACAGTAGAATGCATTTTGACATGCCATACATAAATGAAGTATAACTTCTCATTCTTCTAGTTATATATGATGTAGGATCATACCAGTCATGTAATCATATGTACACATGATCATAAAATCTAATTCTTTCTACTATCCTTCCTACCCTCAGTCCTACTCCCTGTCTGGGCTTTTTATCTCCTTATTCTTCCTTGGTGTTTGCATTTTGGCAAAGGGCAACTTCATTCTTTCAGTTACTCTGTCCAAAATCTCTGAAACAAACTTGACTCCACTCCTTTTACAAATCCTTTCTACCCACAAGCAGATCCTCTTTTCTCTACTTTGAAATGCATCCAGAATCCAATCTCTTTCTATCACTCTATGATTACCATCCTGGTGCAAATCACTAGTGCATGCTTTCTCCTGGACTATTGAAATAACCCAATCTTACTTCTTTGCCATTCTCTAGTCTTTCTCCACATAGCAGATAGAGATCTTTCTGAAAATTAAGTCAGATCACACATCTCTGCTAAAACCCCTTCAGTGGCTCCCATCTTGCACAGAGTAGAAGCCGAAATCCTTACCATAGCTTATGATGCCCTTTGTGATAATATTGTAGCCACATATGACTTTATCTCCTACACTCTTCCTCTTATTCTACTAAGGCCTTGTCTTGTATCTTTTTTTTTTTTTTTTTTTTTTTTTTTTCCTTTTTTGGCTTGTTTATTGGAAAGTGAACTTTACACATGCTTTGTACTGAAGGACAAGACATACAAAGATCCCAAAGCAGAATATTAAAATGAGGAAGACCTAAAGATATTTGTGGAGCAGTCACTACAGAAAGGAGTTGGAAATGAAAAGTTAATCTCTTTTAACAGACACTGAAAAAATTGTAATAGTTAAAGGTCTCTTGAATAATACCAGTAGATTCCTCAGATTCAAAGTACCATAAGCAAGTACTAAAGGAGCAAAGATGAGTTACAGCAAAGATAAGAACTGACAATAATTCAAATTTAAAAAAGAACCTAAATGCCCTTGTAGCTTCTGGAGTCCTGCATCTTTTTTTTTTTCCTAATTTTATTTGTTCTAATCAGTTGTACATGACAGTAGAATGCATTTATACATTTTGATAGATCATATATAGAGCATAATCTCTCATTTTTCTGATTATACATATTGCAGGAATACCTTGGTCATGCAGTCATACATGTACATGAGGTAATAATGTCTGTTTCACTCCATTATCTTTCCTTGTCCTGTACCCCTTCCCCTCCCTTAACTCCCCTCTACCTAATATAAAGTAACTATTCTTCCCAATACACAACCCCAATTATTATGAACTAGTTTCCACATATCAGAGAATACATTTGGCCTTTGGTTTTTTGGATTTGACTTATTTCACTTAGCATGATGTTCTTTAACTCCATCCATTTACCAACAAATGCCAGAATTTCATCGAACATGCCAAACCTCTTCCTGCCATACTGACTTGGTCCTTACTGCTTCTTCCACCTGAGGGTCTATGCCTGGACAGACAAAGGACTCTCCCTTGTAGCACTCATTTCTGCTCTAATGCCATCCTATAAAGATGCTTTGTGTGATGAGTTTCTCTGAAAAGTCTCTCTTATTTCCATTCTGTATTATGATGCCTATGGACTTCTATTATCTGTGTATATAAATATACATTTATTTACATATTATTTATCTGTAGAATTTATCTATTATTTGTTTATTGTCTAGCACTAGGTTCTTAATCTAGGTACCTTTAACATTTGGGCTGGATAATTCTGTGTCACAGTGGCCTTGTAAGTGCATTGTAAGATCTTTGACGTGTCTGTCCCTTGCTCCACTCACCAGGTGTCAGGGGAAATGGTTGTGATAATTAAACATGTCTCCAGACATTAACAAAAACACTCTCTCTTGGGGCAAAATCACTCCTAGTTAAGAACCACTAAATTCAACTTGGTCTACCACCAAGTTAATGTAAGCTTCAAGAAAGAGGGATTTCTATCTCTGCTGTTAACTGCTACATAACAAATACACAAGAAGTGCTCAAAATATTCATTAAGTACATGAAAGGAAAGATTTTGTGAGTTATCCTAAAAAAATTTCCCTTAGTATAATACAATAAATTCCCTCTCTGTTTAACTTTAAAGTAGCTTTCTGTGTCTTATAAATGAAAGATCTGTTGTAATATTTGGAAAATACAAAAATTAAAAGTAAAAACATATAAATAAGAGAATTTTCAAGATAACAAAGAATTTATTTAAAATAGTCAGATTTTATGTCAGTGTAATAGAATAATTGTGAGATTGGAGCATAGTCTTCCTAAGACCAGATGTTTTGGGGTTGAAGTAGCTATTTCTCCAATGTGTACTATGCTGTGCTCAAAAATGTTACTCATTACGCTTTCCTCAGTAAAATTCTTTTGGAAATTTAATAATCAGATGCCTCTTTGTGTGCACACATATGGAAAAACTGCCCGTCTTCCGCTTGTTCTCTAATCCTTTATCGAAACATTAATATAGATTGCTCAGTCCTTCTTCAGAAATCTTTTTAGATACATAGATGACTAATTTAGCATCTTTATTTTCAGGTGCATATAGTCTATCGAAGGAAACGTACACATGAGGAGATAGTTAAAATTACTATGATGTTTTACATAAAGGCATGTGTCTATATCTCTATCTCTGTACCTATCTATAACAGCAAGCACACCTCTGTGCTTTCCAAATATTCAGAAGCAGTTAACTGTACCTGAGAAGCTGGAAAGACATGTTCAGAGAGGTGACAGTTGCCCTGGGGTCTTGGACAATGAACAGCAATTGATGATCATGTGTTTACCTTATACATAAAGGAATAAAGACTATTCCTGTCACAGAGAACAGCATGTTGAAGGCTTGGAGGAGTGACACAATTTGATATAAAAAGAGAATTCTGTGGGTTTGTGTGGTTGGAGTACATAATGTATAAGAAAGAGGTCTGAAAAAAGAAAAAGGTGAGCTGCAGGAGGCCAGGTCATAAAGGCCCTTATAAGTCCTATTGAGATGTGGACACTTTATTCTATTCATGAGTTGTATCCATCCCAGATTTGTAAGGAAGAAAATTACACACCCAGACACATATTTTGGAAACCCACTCTTCATCTCTGAGATGAACATAGGGTAGGGGAACACAAAAAATTAAAACTATTCCATTAATAGTCTTACCATAATCTTCTAAGAAAGGAAAATAAAGAATCCAACCTATGCAGGGACAATGAACATGGTGAGATGAGTGTGGATTTGAGTAATATGTTTGTGAGAGAGTCCATGAGTCTTAGTGATTGATGTGAATGTGAAAGAGAAGAAGGGGTAAAAGATATTCCTAAGGATCCTTTCTTGGACATTGGAGAATGGAGAACTGTCATGACAGCAGTCACCTGGGTGACATGCCCATGAGACCCTTTTGTGATCAGAGAACAGTGCTGGATATTCACATTCTTTCCTAGCTGCTATGAATATTGGTCACATTTATTCAGAGGGGGAATTCAGGTGAAATAGGAGAAATATTAAACATCTGGGGTATCTCTGTTCCGATGTCATATTTTTAAAAGACAGTATTGCTTTGAAATTTTGATACTGAAATCACAAAGCAGAGTCTTAAAATATCAGCTGTCTTTGACTGAATCCTTTTAGAGAAATGACTTCTAGCTTTCCATGTTTATGAACTCCTTCATGGACAGTCACGCCAACTTATTTTTCTGGCTTCAGACCATCTCTATGAGTTCTCCACTTTTATGTGCATCTCACTCAAAACAAATTATATGTGTGACTTGGCAAGTCTAAGGTGGTTGCCTGTTAGTGAGTTAACACTGCCACCTAGCATCTGAAGAGGATCTTCCGTTGCTTTCTAACAAGAGAATCTCAGTATCTCCTTCTCCAGGCTTCAGTGCCAGAACTCCTACCTTGAAAAGAGCTTGTTTACGATTAATTAGCATTGCAGGTGAAGAGCTTCTCATTTTTACATCAACATTTCTGCGTGCTGCGCTAAATGTTTGGAGTGTCCATCACTGAAAAGTGCCAGAGAGAAGTCAGGACAGCTGCGTGTTTGTGTGTATGCTGTGCGTGTACGTATGTTCCACTTCAGAGATGGAGAGAAGAAAAAGGAAGGAGGGAGCCTGCAGAATGAAGGGTAAACATGCAGCTGGACCTGCCAGGGAGGCAGAAGCAAAGCACAAAAGAATGGCATAGTTGGCAAGAAAGGAAGTGCTGGTGCAAAGAGGGTGTAGAAAAAAATGGAGAGAGAGAGGAGGAGGAGGGAAATGGTCCAGCCATGTAGAGGAAAGGAAAATGGAAATATTTGAGTCATCAAAGGAAGAAGAACCTACTCAGAATCATTTTCACTTTCCTTTCTCCTCATTACCCTCTGCTTCTCCTCATCCTTCCTTCCTTTTTCCCTCCTTCCCCTCTTTCTCTCTCTCTCCTGAATGGTATCAGGTCAGTTTTTTAGTCCCACTGCCTAGAACTAGCATTTGCTGATCAATACCTGATTTGTCATTTTCTGTGCTTGCTTCCTTCCTTCCTTCCTTCCTTCCTTCCTTCCTTCCCTCCCTCCTTCCTTTCTTTCATTCTTCCCTTCTTTCTTTCCTACTTACTTACTTAAATACATTTCTTGGGTTTGAACACAGAATTTGCGCTTCATTAGTTTTCTTGTGTCTAATGCATGAATTGAAGATACACAAGAATTCCAGTTCCATGATTTCTAAGCATGTCCAAAGGTACTTGAGGTATCTGTTCTTAGAATTTTATATATGCCTCCTGTGTATCTAAATGTTTTGCAAATGCTTTTTCAAAAAGCAGATCTTGCACTATACTTTGAGCTCAGTTTGAGAATACTTTTTCTCCCCACTGTCCTCTGCCATGACAGTTTGATGTAAAAAATCTTTAAAGGTTTGCTTTAGGGAAATGTTTACACATCCGAAAGAAAGTGCCAAGGACCTGATCCCTAAGGTGTTTTCTTACCCACAACAGCTCTCCGCAAAATTCCTAATGTATCACTGTCTGCTTTTCCATCCTGGATCACTGCTTTTCTCCTTTCTATGTTTTGTCCAGGGTAAGCAACCTACTACTTCAATCACCCATCATTCATATGGCTACTTTCTCGATGTGTGTGTTTATGAGTATGTGCCTGTCTTTGTCTTAGGAAACTGTGAGGAGAAAGTTCTCTTCCAAAGATCTGAAAATTCCCATTATAAGTGTCCAGTCTGAGACAACATATGGGTCTGTCTAGTCACCTGGCAGTAGCTCCATCTGGTCTTTTGTCTCCATCTCCTGAGACTCTCCTTGTATCTTTTGCCTGTCCTCAGGGATGACTTTGTGTGGTTTATCACCAAACTAGTTCAGTACTCAATTTTCTTCAAACTTGAGAAAGTCATTAAAGTCCAAAACAATTCTTTTCATCAGGAAGTTCCTTGCAATTCCACACATGGGTTTCTGCTTTGGACAGGCTTCTGTGTATTTGTGTTAACTTTTTATTTTTTAACAGGCTTTGGACAGGGTCAACCACTCCTGTCCTTGTGTCTACAGAGTCTACTATGATTAGCAGTGCATGTCCTTTGTTTATTGCCCTCTCATGTGGCCCTAATATTACTGCGTGAGAAGCAAGTCTTCCTCCACCCTGGTCTTCTCCCTTTACTGTAATCTGCATGTGGAAATTTCACATGATTTTAGCCTCTTATAGCCAGGGCTGTAGCCAGACCAGCTGGCAGCAGTTACATCAGGCAGCGCAACAGTAAGAATTAGAATCATTCATCTTCTTTCTTCCCATTGGCACAAGGGGAAGCTGGGTGGAAAGGTTATGAATTGCAGCATTTCCAAGGCAACCACAAAGAAAAAGAAGAAGATTGGGGATTTAAGAAGGCACTGACATAGTGACACAGGTTAAGATGCAGCTCAGGGGCCTCCACCTTTTTGTATGGAGATTCTGTACTTGTATAATTTATATGTCATTCAGATTAATGCATTCCATGATTTTAGTTGGGTAGTAAAGCAAGATGCATTATAAGCAGTACTACCTATGTAGATTTAACCCTTTATCAAACAACTTAGACTCCCTTTTGCTTTGATAGAGTCTAGTGATTTATGGATTATGTTAAAAGAATTTTTATGGATTTTTTGGGGGGGCGAATCTGTTGATTTAAATTACAGTTTCATATTTCTGCACAATTTTTTTTTTATTTTGGATTTCAGGAGAAAAATACAACTGGCCTTTTTTTTAAAAAAAATTTGGTTGTAGATGGACACAATACCTTTAATTAATTTATTTATTTTTATGTGATGCTGGGGATCAAACACAGTGCCCCACACATGCCAGGCAAACACTCAACCACTGAGATGGAACCCCAACCCACTGGCCTCTCTTTTGCTATCACCCTATTCCCAATAGTAGAATTCTAAATATCATATGTCAGTACCGAAGAAATGCTCAGAAAATAAAATGCTTATATTTGAACTTCATTCAGTGAAGTGTGTGTCTATTATGAAAAATATTGCTACATGGAGCTGGAAATTTATAAGATTCCAGCAGAAAGTCACATTGGTACAAATCACACTAGGACATAGAAATTTTCATATTCAATTATTCCAATGAACCATCTAAATTGATCTGTACCTAAAAGCCCGTACAAAATTTACAGAGAAATATTTTCAATATAGTTTCATACATGTTTCAAGATCGTTTCAAGATAGTTTCATTCATGCCCCAATCCATTTCCTTAATCTCATCAAGTTATTAGAGTCTATTCTGAAAAATACACGACAGAATTTATACTGTTTATTTTAGGGTGCCTCTTTACTTATTTGTTAAACTCTCTTTAAGAGGACAGCTATAAGCATAGAATATAAAACTGGGTGTAGTTTAAACACCAGAGTCTAATAGTGTGTTCTTTCTTTAAAATTTTTAATGTTCCTGGGTTTTTTTCCCTAATCTATGAGACAGTATGAGTGTGCTCACAAGTCTTTAGTAACAAATGAAATTATAGATATTTATGCTCTTTTCTGCAGTTTAGTTATATTTCTCACATCAACCTTATCCTATATAACATATGCATATGTAGCACTTCTTAAATGCAGATGGTGCAGTCTTTAGATCTATAGAATGAAGGTAGTATTTATCTCAGAATTTCTATAGCTTTGATTGCTAAATATACTAATAGAAAAATTGGGCTAAGAAAAAGCAGTAACTGTGTAAGATATTTTCCTATTCATGTTGGGTATGGAAACTCAAGAACATATGTTAACCAACCTTCAATTACTTATGGTAAGGCGAAAACAAACTGGATATAATTTTTTTACATGTTCTAGTCCTCTGTCACGACATTTAGAAATGTAATTTTCTAAAAATATGATGATGTACCAGATTCAGTTAATAAACCACTTTGGACACATTGGTTCCATGCTTTCTGACTAGAGTAGAATCAGAAGACTATTATCCATGGGTCTCTTACATTTCTACAAGTGTTGTGTGCTGTGAGACTGACTCTTTGGTCCTAGGATAATATCTTCCTCCAGAGCAAAAGGTAGATTTGTTTGTTTCAGTCTGATAAAAATAATGTCTCCAGAGGGGCAGAGGTCAGACAAACTTATTGCATGTTATTGAAGATTTGGGCTTCCTACTCTTCAAGTCATTATCCCAAAATGTGTCTACTATGTTTTCAAGTGTAACTGGCCCTCTTCAAGGTTTCCCAGTGGAAATCGAGGCTTAGAAAATGGCATAAATAATGATGGCTTGGCTAGTGCTAGTATAGTCAGTAGCATAATCCTCTCTTTCATATTCAGGAGTCTTAGGCACCCACAAAACTGAGTCAGGCTGGTGTTAGCTGGAAAGAAGAGTAAAATCTCAGACTCTTTACAATTCTTGATAGGCAGCAGTTTGTACTTTTCCCTTAATCCTTGATCCAGGTCTATGGAGCTGCAACCCTCATTATTATAAATTGATGAGCTTCAAGTGGTGTTGACTAACCATGCACATTTTGTCAGTTTACTGTCTAGACCTGATCTAGACAGCTGCTTGGATAGACCAGGCAACACAATCCAGAAGTCTAGGAAACTTAATGCCCATGGTGTGAGCTTCCCTCAGAGGGAGAGAAGGCACAGGGAGAGAACCTAAAGACATATTCATCTCCATCTCTCAGAAAGACTTTGTAATATGCTCTCTTTTCTTATCACCTTTCTGAAGATTGTTCATATGAATAGTTCACTAATTTCACTCTTTATATTTGTTCCTTTTCCTTTTTCCCATTCTTCCTTTCCTTTCATTTTGGCTTCCCTGGAATTAAATTCCTCAAAAACTAGTAGCACATAAGTTCTTGCCACAGGTTCTGTTTTCTAAAGAATACCAATTAAGATAGAAATTTAGGATACTTGTACTTTAATGCCTAAAACTTTTCAATTAAAGTGACTATGGAACAAAACTATTATCCGGAAGCAATTGTGTGCAAATCAGTTAGCTCTCCATGTAAGTTACTTAAAAAGAAATCTGACTGAGGTCTTCTACAATGTAGCCTTCCCTCAGGATCAGCAGAGGGCCATCATAGCAAAAGGACTGTCCTGTTAGCCTCCCCATAATTAAGAGCACTGAAAAATAATATTCTTAGTTGATAACTCTGAAGTTTTGGAAAACAAAACTTGATGAAAGACATTATTATTACTATTATCACATTTTTTTCCCCAAAGAGTGTGATCAATGAGATACAGAGATAATTTAGGTTACTGACTTATTCATTGATCCTGGATTCCAGGAAAATCCAGATAGTATGATTCTAGGAATATATTCATGTTAGCTTCATTGAGATTTGAGAAGAGATGCCTCAGATATAGATTATTGAAGAGAAAAGAGAGGATTTGCACTGTGCAGGGGTTAAAAGGCAGACTACATGTTTGATAGACAGGGGTTCTAATACAATTTTTACCTCTTCCTGTCAGTTGATATTTGTCAAACACCTTCATATATTGTTATGAGTTGATTTGTATCCCCCAAAGATTTATACATTGAAATTTTTTTTTACATTTGAAAAATTAACATTGCATATTGCTTTCAAGTTAGAGTAGCAAGTATATATGGGTTGCAAAATTCATGTGGAAGTTTCATTTTCTGCCTCTACCCATGAAAAGAGGGTGCCCATCTCTCAGTGGAGTCCTTTCTTCAACCTGATCCATTCCCTGAACTTCCTTACCCCGCCCACAGTATTTGGGTTTTATTCTGCCCAGTACCTCTTTCCCAGGGTGAGTTGAGGGTTCTGAGTGACAAACCTCCAAAGTTACTTATAAAGTCACTATTGACAGGGCAAGGCAGGGCTGGGTCATGGCATGTTTTTGCCCCTAGTCACAAACAGTGGTGGGAGATGTAGCTTTGAGTGACAGCAGGGAGACCCCATTGTCCTCAACTTTGGGGTATAGAATGGTCTGCTGCTTCCTGTGGTTCTTGGGACAGACTCTTCAGAAGAGTGTTTCCTCCCCACCCTGACCCAGCGGGTGGCACAAAGCTGTGCTCAGGGGTAAGATAAGGGAGAATCTCTTGGTCAGATTGGTGTTCCAGCTGCATGATTCCAGTTCAGACCTTAGTTTCTGTTGGTGTAGCTGGAGAGGGTACAGAGGATGTGTTGTTAGGATATAAGTGTGATACCTGTCTTGGAGATAAAAAGTGGGTCCTGTTCCCCAGTATTGAAGATTTCTATGCTGAGGCAAGCATAGAAAGCAAGTTTTATCTAAGAGAACAGAGGTATCACACTTCTCCAGAGAGAAGGGGTCCCGGATCTGGGTGCCCATGGAAGAGGGTATGACTTGCTCTTTTATAGACCCCAGAACCCAACACCTTCTCTTTCTTTTCTGTGTATGTACCTAAGAGCAGGAAGGAGCAGCACAGGGAATAATTCCTTGTTCAGGGAAGTGAGGTTAGCTGTTAGACCATTGTCTTTTCTTTGATAAGCAGTCCTCATCTTCTCAATCCCCATCATTCATTATTTATACTGACAGCTAGACTTTCCACCCTCTGCCTCAGTTTGTTGAGGACTTTTTCTGTCCCCTCAGGCCAAGTGGAGCAGCAGGCAGATTGCTTTTTTGGTAAAGAAATCATGTGGGGAGTCAGTAGAGTATGCTCATTTTGTTAAATTATTCTCTTAACCTCATGTTCCCAACATCCTCTTCTATTTGTCCCCTTACCAGGGGATCACAGCTATTGAGATATCTCCAAATGCAAGGTCCCTTCCCCCTTTTATAGGATGTAGGAGGGTGTTTTAGTTGCAAGATGGGAGTTTTTAGGTGTTTCAGTCCTCTTCCCAGGTGACCAGCTCTGCCAATATCAGATGTGTGCATGGTGGAGGTAACAGATGAAAGATGCTAGAAAGGGGACCCAGGTCTTGCAGGTCTGCAGTTTCCTGGGTATTCTTTATAAAAAGTAGAAATTTGGACATAGAGATGCACACAGGAAGAACACAATATGAAGATGAAGGTAGGGGTCTGAATGATATTTTAACAAACCATGGAATGACAGAGTGTCAGAAAATATCCAGAAGCCATTAGGACTATAGAACAGATTCTGCCTCACAGCACTCAGAAGAAACCAAGTTTCCCAACCCCTTGATCTTTGCCTGATAACTACAAGAACTATAAAACTAAATTTTTGAGTAAGCTACCTACTTTGAATACTTTGTTACAGCAGTCCTGGAAAACTAAACATGTGTTAAATACCATGCTAAAAAGCTAAGTATAAAGAAGTGAACAAATTTAGGCAGAATTCCTGCTCTCATGGAGTTCACAACGTAACGTGAGATAAAAGATAAACAGATCAAAGATAACTCTAACATGTGATGTGTTAGAAAAGAAATTTTAAAAATATGCTACAAGAGCATATTGTTGATACAGACCAGTGGTTGCCTTAGATAGGAAGGTCAGGAGGCCACTTTGCTCAGAACCTCTAAACTGAGACCTGGAAGTCTTCTGTTCAAAGAAGCTTACTGCTCCGAGGTGGAAGAGGAAGGGGTGGCATGTAGAGGCCAAGAGAGCAGGGAGAGCATAGGGTGTGCCAGGAATTTAAAAGCAAACCACTTTGTCTTAGGGAGAAGTACACAGTGGCCATGCCATGTAAGTTTCCAACTGGAAACCATTTAAGGACTTTAAATAAGGGTGTGGCAGGATCCATCCGACATGTAAAACCTGTAATCTGGCTTTTGCCAAGAAGCTAGAAGGGAAAGCTAAGAAAAGAAGAGGGTGGATTAGTTAAAATCCATCCCAGTGGTCTAGATGAGAAATGGGGATGAATTTTCCTGAGGTAAAGCATACAGATGGAGCAGGATGAACAAATCAGAGATTTAATTTTAAAAGAACTATTAGCAATAGAGCCTGCTAATGACTGGAGATGCAGGGAAGCAAAGGAGATGGGAAAATCAGGGTGACTTCTGGGTGGCTTGAGCCACCCAGATGGGTAGATGGTGATATCATTAGTTCAGATGGGGAAAATGGAGGAAGAAGCAAGGTATGTTCTTGTGTTTGAAAGAAATAAAGATGAGGCAGAGTAGTAGAATCAAGAATTCAACTGAAATTTCTGGAGACTTCAAGTAGAAATGTCAGGTGAACAGATAGTTTTTAACTTTTGTCTTCAACGTAGATCTCGGCTAGAGATAAAATGTTGATCATCAGCATATCAATAGTATTTAATATATGAGAATGGGAAGAAAGTGTAGAGGAAGAATCATTAAAGTAGATATTGATAAGTACTGAACTCCATTGTAATTTAATTCTATCACCTATAAATGGGGATAATATTATATATTCTTGAAGTTAAGTGTGGATTAAATGAAATCATGTCTATCTGTAAAATTTAAAGCTAATAAAAAGGAGTGGAATGCATTGTGGTTATTAATATAATCACATTATTTTTTGTGTTGGCTAAAGTGACATAAAAAATGAAAGTGGGTTAATGAAAAACAGAGAAGTCACTTTTGGAAATCAAATGGAGATGTTCAGAAATAAGGGATATTAACTCTTTAAAATCTACATTAGAAGTAAACAAGGATCAGCACTGATGTATCACCACTGTATTTGTCTATAGATTATTCCTGAGAACTTTGCTGCAATGGCAAAAATCAAACACGTAGAAAGGATAGAAAATATGATTATATGATTGGTTTTTAGGGCATGACACAGTTCAGGTAAAGACTCTTTTAGGCAACAGAAGACTTGTGCATTTTAGCAATAGGAAAAATGGTAATTTAAAGTAGAGATTAAATATATTACAGATGATGCACCTAAAGTCTCATTCAATTCATGTGAAATATACACTGACTAAAGTTTGGTCAGAGGTCTTTCTTCTATGACCAATTTGGAACTCATTTCCTGAGACAGTTTATCTTCACACTGTGCGTTAGCTATATTTTCATTGCTGTGACAGATTAACTGAGAAAAACAACTTAAAGGAGGATAAGTTTATTTTGGTTTTATGATTTCAAAGCTTTCAGTTCATGGTTTACTGGTTCCAAGGCAGAAACATTATAGCAGAAGTCTGAGGCAGGGGAAAGCTGTTCATTTCATGGCAGCCAGGACACAGGGTATGAGGAAGGGGATCAGGGACCAGATTTAATCCCCAAGTCATGCCCCCAAGGAACCACTTCCTTCTACTAGGTCCTACTTCCTACAGTTTCTGTCACTTTCCAAGAGTCCATTAAACTTTGAACCCATCAGTGCGTCTCATGGTCCAATCACTTTCCCAAAGCCCCACTTCTGAGCTTTGCTGTCCTGGGTACCAAGCATTCTTCAGCACATGAGCCTTTGGAGGACTTTTCAGACACAAACTCTGGTAGTAATGATTGCCACATTAAGGAGAAGACTCGTTTGAGAGGAGATAACTGAATTCTGTGTAAATGTGGGATGACAAGAACTTTTGAAATGATGGAAAGGAGAAAATAGATACCAATGACCATGAATTAGTAAGAAGCAGACATTTTCTATCTTGGAGGGGTTTGAAGGCCTGAATATAGTGGATGAAAAAATATAGCAAGAGAGGTAAAAAAGATGGCAAATTTAGGGTCTTAAATTCTTATGATAACAATGCTCGGACTCCTTGGTTAATGAAGTCAGCATGAGAAGCCATGAGAACACACTACCACATGATCACCCACAGAGGTGTTGAAATTTCCTAAAAACACATAAAGAAGTACACGAAGACTTGGTATTTATTCAGGTCCAATGAGTCCTGATGAAGCATGCACTTAATTTAGATAATGCAAGGGGAGAAGTTAAAGCATGGTTTTCAGCAAGTAGTAGGCAATTAAGAATAAGTTTAAGTACATGTTGAAATAAAAGGGAATAAAAAGAGGATTATTCATTGATGTGAACTTCAAACCACAAGAATTGAGGAAAGTTTTTGACTGAGTTGTTTTTAACAACATGGAACCAGAAGCAAATTTGACCCATCCATTGATAGTCAAGAACAACACGCCCTCTTCTTTTTATACCCCATGTAGTCTTATCTTAATGTTAATTGCTTGGCAAATAACGATTCTAGTATGTGTGAGTGGAAAAAGGTATGAAAACATGCCCTATTTATGAATGAGTTGAAGCACAGACTGGTCAAACACTGACCAACACCACAGATGGAACTTAAATCTCAGGTGGAAGATAGAATAATGTGCCTTTAAATTCCCTGAGAAACAGAGTCCAAAATTATGAGACATTCTGACTGTAAGAGTTAATGAATTAAGGATGTGCCCAGAACACATTCTGAGACAAAGACCCCAAATATAAATGGTGAAAAACTGAAAGCATTCCCCCTAAAAACTGGAACAAGGCAGGGATGCCCTCTTTCACCACTTCTATTCAATATCGTTCTTGAAACTCTAGCCAGAGCAATTAGACAAACCAAAGAAATTAAAGGGATACGAATTGGAAAAGAGGAACTCAAACTATCCCTATTTGCTGATGACATGTTTATCTATTTAGAGGAACCTGGAAATTCCACCAGAAAACTTAGAACTCATAAGTGAATTCAGTAAAGTAGCAGGTTACAAGATCAATGCTCATAAATCAATGAATTTTTATACATAAGTGATGAATCTTCAGAAAGAAGAAAACTACCCCATTCACAATAGCATCGAAAAAAATAAAATACTTGGGAATCAATCTCACAAAAGAGGTGAAAGACCTCTACAATAAGAACTACAGAACACTAAAGAAAGAAATTAAAGAACACCTTAGAAGATGGAAAGATCTGCCATGTTCTTGGATAGGAAGAATTAATATTGTCAAAATGGCCATACTACCAAAAGTGCTATACAGATTCAATGCAATTCCAATTAAAATCCCAATGACGTACCTTACAGAAATAGAGAAAGCAATTATGAAATTCATCTGGAAGAATAAGAACCCAGAATAGCTAAAGCAATCCTCAGTAGAAAGAGGGAAGCAGGAGGTATCGCAATACCAGATCTTCAACTCTATTACAAAGCAATAGTAACAAAAACGGCATGGTATTGGTACCAAAATAGACAGGTAAATCAATGGTACAGAATAGAGGACATGGACACAAACCCAAATAAATACAATTTTCTCATACTAGACAAAGGTGCCAAAAATATGCAATGGAGAAAAGATAGCCTCTTCAACAAATGGTGCTGGGAAAACTGGAAAACCATATGCAACAGAATGAAACTAAATCCTTATCTCTCACCCTGCACAAAACTCAACTCACAATGGATCAAGGACCTTGGAATCAGATCAGAGACCTTGCATCTTATAGAAGAAAAAGTAGGTCCAAACCTTCAACTTGTTGGCTTAGGATCAGACTTCCTTAACAGGACTACCATAGCACAAGAAATAAAAGCTAGAATCAACCACTGGGAAAGATTCAAACTAAAAAGCTTTCTCTCAGCAAAGGAAACTATCAGTAATGTGAAGAGAAAGCCTACAGAGTGGGAGAATATCTTTGCCACTCATACTTCAGATAGAGTGCTAATTTCCAGAATCTATAAAGAACTCAAAAAACTCTACACCAAGAATACAAATAATCCAATCAACAAATGGGCTAAGGAAAATTACAGACACTTCACTGAAGAAGATGTACAAGCAATCAACGGATATATGAAAAAATGTTCAACATCTCTAGTAATAAGAGAAATGCAAATCAAAACTACCCTAAGATTTCATCTCACCCCAATTAGAATGGCGATTATCAAGAACACAAGCAACAATAGGTGTTGGTGAGGATGTGGGGAAAAAGGTACACTCATACATTGCTGGTGAGGTTGCAAATTAGTGCAGCCACTCTGGAAAGCAGTATGGAGATTCCTCAGAAAGCTTGGAATGGAACCACCATTTGACCCAGCTATCCCACTCCTTGGCCTATACCCCAAGGACTTAAAATCAGCATACTACAGAGATACAACCACATCAATGTTCATAGCTGCTCAATTCACCATAGCCAGATTGTGGAACCAACCTAGATGCCCTTCAGTTGATGAATGGATAAAGAAACTGTGGCATATATATAATGGAATATTACTCTGCCATGAAGAATGATAAAATTATGGCATTTACAGGCAAATGAATGAAATTGGAGGACATCATGCTAAGTGAGATAAGCCAATCTCAAAAAACTAAAGGACGAATGATCTGGCTGATAAGCGGATGAGGACATATAAGGGGGGTTATGAGGGGTTAGCGTTAGGGTTAGGGTTAGGTTTAGGGTTAGGGATAAGGAGGGTGGTAGGAATGGAGGAAGTAAGGACTGTATAGAGGGAAAAGAGGGGTGGGGGAAGGGAAATAAATAACAGAATGAATCAAACAACATTGCCCTATGTAAATTTATGATTTTTAATTAAAATAAATAAATAATAATAAAAAAAGAAAAATACATATAGTTCCTCAAAGGTGTGTGTCTTTTTAAAAATTATTTATTTTTTTTTCTATTTTTTACAGACTGTATTTTGATTCATTGTACACAAATGGGGTACATCATTTCATTTCTATGGTTGTACACAGTGTGTGTCTTTTAACTCTTTTTATTTATTTATTTATTTTTTCTCGGAAATCTTTTATTTATGACAGTTACACCCATTATAAGTGAAATTCAGTTCTTATCCTTTCATTAACACTGAGGGAAAAAGACAAAGCTATTGTTGAACCTCATTAAAATAAATCCAGAAACAACAAATCCACTCTAAAGGTTTCAAATTCTTTTAACTCCAAGGTAAACCCCACAGGTACTTTTGGGTTCCTTTTTCAGTTTTCCCTACAAGTTTGACAATTCATCAAAAGCAGCAAGAACTTTTTCACTACTGTAGACAGAATCACTTAAAGGGTTACTTATCTTTCTCCAAGCATTAAAATGCTCTAAAAAGGTAAAGTAATAAAACAGGACCATAATATAGGCAAAAATTAAATGTTAAATCATTTTGCATAAGACAATAAATGATTACTGAAGAAACAGTTTACAAATCTATTTTGTTACTACATTTACACTAAAGTCCAGTTCTCACTGAATATTTAGTGAAACCATTTCAATTTTTTGTCGACCAGCTCTTGTAGGTCCCAAATAATTTGCTTAACATGACTCAGCATAAATATCTTTCTCTTTTACAGACTAAAACCTAGTCCCAAGGAAATTGTGTTAAGACTATATATATATCTTCCTCCAACATTATCTAATCTTCACAGCATAGTGTAAAAAAGCCACTTCAAATCTTGTTTTAGAAACAGGCACAGAATATACGTATTTAAGAAAAAAAAATTCTCATTCCCTTCCTTACCCAAACAAAACTATACACCTTATTTTGGTTAGATGAAAGACAGTCTTACTTAAGAGACATTTCACTTAAGCTAGCTAATACATGAACATTATTCCATCTGATTAATCACTCTCAAATAAGATTGTTTTAAAGTTTCATTAAAGCCAAGAGATAAAATCGTCTGAATTGTACATAGAACTAGGATGAGTCAATACCTATCAAAGATGATTTTTAAAAAGATTTTAAGCTAATAAACTTCAAAAATAATTGTAAGAGAAAAATATATAAAGCAAAATAGTTTGTGATTTCATTGTCCTTCCCTAATTGTTATTGAAGAAAAAGAGTTTGTAATATTTAAATAGTGTAAGTCGGGTTAACTGTCTCCTGTCCTAACTTTAAACAATAAGTAAAATTAAAGGCTCATTTCTTTGGACACTTGCATTTGACATTTAATAGTTACTTGTGCAACATCCAAACATAAACCTAAAATGGACCACAGAGACAGCAGTGCTGTAGGACAGTAGTGAAATGCACAAAGAAATTCTTGCAGATGCGTCTTTTTAAAACTTAATAAAGCAACACTTGCCCAAATCTGAAAGTTTTCACTAGAGAAATCTTTGCTTTTTGAGGAATATCATTTCTCAAATTACAAGTATCATCATTTTAGAACTTCTCATGGGAGAACACTAGAAAGGGGTGTTGAAAAGAATTAAACCTAAAATTTTATTTTTATAGAGGTCCTTTCTTGAGCTATTCTTTCCTCTTTTTAAAGGAGCAGGAAATTCATACATAAAAATGTTAATGACACTCTTTTCTGTCTAAAGATTGTTCTATAAATAATGTGACCGTAGCAATGCTGAACATTTATGGCACCGGATCATACTAAGAATGTTAGAAGTATTTTCCTGGTGAAATATTTAATTTTCCATATCAATCCATTTTGTGAAAAAATGAACCAATTGCATTATTTAAATTTTTAATGAATTGATTTGACTTTTTAAAATATTTTTTGTAGTTGCAGATAGACAGCATGCCTTTATTTTATTTGCTTATTTTTGTATGTGATGCCTCACACATGGTAGGCAAGTGCTCTGCCACTGAGCCCCAGCCCCTGAATTGACTTTTATATTCCTTTCTAGAAATCTTTTCTTGGACAACTCCCACTTTCTGTGGTCTCCTGAACACTTTCACATCTAACTGTAAGATGAAGGTTATATTAACACAATAAAAGTCATATTGAAATTAAAATGGTAATAACTAACATTTGTATTACACTTTATAGCTGTTGAGTTTTACTATTGCATCTTATTCATTAACAATCTTGCAAACCAGTATTATTATTATTTGCATTTTCATTTTATGATATGGAGGCTCAAAAAATAGAGTTGCTAGAGGTACATAGCAAGTGAAGCAATTAGGATTATGAACTTTTCTCACGACAATGCCATGTTTTATTTGCTTTCTTTACAGCTTCTCACAATTATGCCACAGAATTGGATACCATTGGTCCTTTCATGAGAGTGTGCACACAGAAAGCAATATCTCCTCATTAGAGTTACAAATTGTCACCAAAAGAAATAGTCATAAATTCTTGACTCTCTGGCAGTGCACCAACCATTTACTTTTTTGAATATTTTGGGTATACAGAGGAATAGACAGATTTTTTTGTTCATTTGAAGCCCCTAAGCATGGAGAAGGGACCACCATCAGGCACCAAGCATATTCATTCATCAATCCTGTGGTGTCTGTGTTTGCAGAAAACAGCTTGTAACTCTGTTCTTGGTATTCTGTAATCACAGTTCTAAAGTATTGTGATTAGTGAAATGGGTACAAGATTAGAAAATAGACAGGATTAATTAATTTCCCCCATTTTCGAGCTGTGTAGATTTTGAAAGTCTTTCAATCATTGAGCCTTAGTTTCTCATTTGTATAATGGATGATATAAATTCCTTGAATTAGAATCCCCTTCCTCTGTTCTTATAGATGATTATGTTAACAGACTCTCATTGGGGCTTCCTAGAGTGCTTAGTAGAATGCAGTTACTACTACTATTTCTGCTAAAGATCGTAGAAATCGCTATTATTGCTACTGGCTTTTTAAGAGCCAGTCCCAAAGATGAATGGGAATTATTGTTAGGTAGTGTTCTGTAGGATTCAAGGAGGCTGCATTTATGCCCTCCACTACCTGTCCATTGCCTGGCTTACAGCCCCTTCTCCTGCCTTAATAGCAGTGGTAGACCAAGGACTTTATAGAAGAAGCCGTACTGTTTTATAACCCTTACATGTATCAGTGTAAGTGCTTTTATGTGATCCGGTAATTCCTTATTACTGTAAGAGCATCCCCGGAAATTTCAGGACCATCAGAAGGTTCACGTGGTGTGGTAAATGCTTTTTTTTTTTTAATGTCTGATAACTCAGGTGATCAGATTTTTTTGATGTGCCGAAATCAAATGAATACGACTTGGAACTACCTGAACCAAAAAGTAAATAATTCTTTCTATGTTGTTTTTTTGTAGCAGTGTGGTGTCATAAAGCAGAAAGAAAAGAAATGAGGCTTGTGATAATTTTTATTGTGCTGGGTCTTTTCCATTCACAAGGTCCCTGTGATCATTGGCTATGCCTGAGAGATACAAGCAGCCCTCAGAGCACAGGGCACAGAAGCCTCACCGCATAATAAAAAGGGGATCCTAGCAACAGCATCAAAGCAGATGTGGTTTTGATTTCCTTCAAAAAAATTTTTTATTATAGTTTTTGTAAGGATAAAAGCTTTTTCAATAAAACATTAATAGGACTAATCAGGAACCCTGACTTTTTGAAATATATTTTATGCTCATTTTGCTAAAATAATAGCTTTTGAATATATCAGAAACAATGAGATACAGTCTTAGATGGAACTGTAACATCTCAGCTATAGCCTTATTTTGAGAAGGAAGAGTTTAATAGGTCAGTGTGTGCCCAGGAGTCAGATTGTCTGGGCTCAAATCCCAGCTCTGCACTTTCCTAGCTGTGAAACCACTCTCAAGTCACAACCTGCCTTCAGTCTCAGTTTCTGCATGTGCAAAATGGGGATAATTATGGAGCTGTTGTCTGAACTTAAAGATATAATACATGTAAATAGCTTAACAAAGAGACAGACCCATCATTGGGGCTCAATCAGTAAATGTCAGTTACTCTTACTTTAATCATTTATGTCCTTAAAAGATATTTATTGTATTTCATACGTGAATAGCATTCTGGATCAAAATAAATAAGATAGTAAGACAGCTCTTGACTACAAGGTGCTCATCATATAAGCAGGAGACAGAGATGGGTACACTTTAATCATGAAGGCTCAAGTAGAGGACAGCATGACCAGGGTACCAAGGCAAAATGAATCAGAAAGACAGCAGCTCAAGGTGGAAGAAGGGCCTTCTAGTCATCCAGTGTTTTCTTAGTGGAGGAGAGCTAGGGAATTAACTATGGCAGAACTTGGCAAACTTCCTATAAGGGGCCAGAGAATAAATATTTTTAGCTTTGTATGTCATTCAGTGTTTCTGTTGTAGCTAGTCAACTCTGCCACTGTAGTGAGACAGTGTATAAACCATTTATACAGGAGTAGACATGGCTTCAAGACAATAAAACTCTGTCTACAAAATCAGGCTTGTAGAAGTCAACGTTGTCCAGAAGAATTGAACCAATACAGGGTGTGTGTGTGTGTGTGTGTGTGTGTGTGTGTGTGTGTGTTTTAAGGCATTAGCTTATAGGATGACAGAGGGTAGTACATTCAAACTTTGAGGGTAGGGAAGCAGGCTGAAGACCCCAAAGAGGAGCAGACACCCAGTTCCAGGGTTGTCTGCTGCACAACTTCCCTCTTCCTCAAAGAGGTCATACTTTTGTTCTATTCAGAACAATATCTGAGGCCTAAACACTTCATGGAGGTCAATCTATATACATAGCACACTGATTTAAATGTTAATCTCATTCAAAGACACTCTAATATGACACATAAAATAACCATCACAAAGCTTCAATCAGATTTGGCTGGGATAGTTTGCCTGTCCCTGAGCTTTAGACCCTCTTTGCTCAGCCTGAGTGGGTGGAGATATTTTTTTCAAAAGCAATTGTGTCCTCATCCTAACTTTTGTGAGTTAGGCTTAAGGACCAGAATAGGGTTGTTAGAGGGATCTGAGATTGAGATTGGCAGTAACCAGACAACCTCTTCCACCCATCACTGAGAATGGGGGCTTCCTATCCAAACTGGAGACCATCCCAGAAAATATGAAGCCAGGAGTCACTACGTGCTATTGCTGTCTCCTCTAGCAAGGGATTGTGACAGAGCAGGAAGATGAACTGAAGGAAGAATTATATTGCAATTTTCCCAAAAAGAGTAAGCAAAGTTGTCAGAAAAAGGGAGTCCTTCCCCTAAATTCCACTCCCAAATTTATTCCATGATTTAAAAGATGTCTGTTATATTTGGGTAGAATGCTGAGAAAATAAGAATGTTGATGGGAAGGAAAAGAAGAATATTACAGAGAAAACAGGGGAAGGGATGGCAAAGAGGAAGAGAAGATGAGTGAGAGAGTGAGGGGCACGTGGTAAAATGAGGGAAAGGGGAAAATGGGGGATTTTAAATTTCACTTGTTAAACTTAAAATTGACTCTGAATCTTTCTTCCTTAGATTTTCTATTTCAAAAATAAGTATGTGTAGCTCACAGGGTGTTATGGGGCTTAATTCATTTAAATTGCAAAGCATCTCAGGACTCTTAGATGAAAGTATTATTGAAGTACAAAGCTTCGGTTCATTATTAATAAAATCGGTTCTTTATAGCAGTCTACTTTGAAATGATTGGCTCCTTAAGAATGCCTAAGGTTAGTAGGAGCTGGCCTTCATCTAATAAAAGAATCAGACAAATGAGGTACGTAGGTATCTCAACCTCTTTATGAGAACTCCAGCAATATGTCTAACTTTAGCTTAAAGAAAATACTTTGGTTGAGCTGCACTGAATACTTGCTTAATCATTGAATCAAGGTAAACTCAATACCCTAGGGAGGTTTATGTTATTTAGTCCTATACCAATCAAAACTCCAGAATTTCTAATATTTTCTAAGTAAATATAATGACAAAATATAAAAGGGAAGTTTCTTATAACTGTATTTTCATAAACGACGTCAAATTTATCAAAGAAACTCTTTAAACTCTAATTTCTCTGTGGATGCTGTTAACAAAGTATTCTTATTTTCCTTTGTATTGTTTTTACTTCTGTGTATTTTGACCCGTCTACATTGCATATGTGTTTTTATAATTATTGCACAAAATATCTGTATGAATTATTTGTATGACATCTTTCTAGATTAGGATGAGATATAAATAAAAATGATATAAATAAATATTATGTAGAAAAACAAGTAAGCAGTAGCTGCTAATCCACAAGAGCAAGCCCTGGTGAATATTCATGCCAGCATCAAAACAACTCATTGTCCATTAGTTAATCTTTCTGGGAAATTTCTTTAATATTGTTTATGACTTTTTAAAGTTCCTTTTTTGTTTGTTTGTTTTTCTGTCGTGATCTGTAGCTTTCATAAAACCTTTGCTATGCATTCATTTAAGAACAAACTATTCCAGTTCCATAATTCTTATTGCAGACTGCTTGGCCCAACAGAACAGGCTTACTGTTGAGTGATCAGCTGGAAAAAGAGTGCCCCCTTTCCCCCCTCCCCTGTTGGTATTGGCAGTGGCTTTCTGCAGAATGGAAGCCTTTGATCTCCTGAAAATTATTAGGTTTCTCAGGAAGAGACAGAGACAGAGACAGAGCATTAGCACAAGGCAAGTGAAAAGGGATCTCATAATTCCAGATGTGGACTTCACAGTTCAGTGTGTAGATCGTCATTTAACTCTGATTTGGGAATTTCATTGCCACTCTGAACTTTTCCTAGTATTCTAGAGCAAGGTTTCTCAAT
Organism: Sciurus vulgaris; assembly: GCF_902686455.1. Lineage (NCBI taxonomy): Eukaryota > Metazoa > Chordata > Mammalia > Rodentia > Sciuridae > Sciurus > Sciurus vulgaris. The sequence goes on along the minus strand of NC_136470.1, from coordinate 67,268,201 downwards.
ATCTGCATTACAAATGTTTGCAGTTAAATACTTTATTGTGGAGGGAACTGATCTTTGCATTCTATGATGTTATCAGAAGCCCTCCCTGACCTCGATGCCCTCCAGATGCCAGTAACAGCCAAGGCCAAATTGGTACAACCAAAGTGTCTCCAGGGGACATTGCCAAATGTTCTCTGGGGAAAAATGGAACCTGGTTGAGAATGGCTGTTTTAAAGGAAATTCTCTTACTCAATCTTTCCAGAAAGTAAGTGTTGTGTCTTTCTGTGATATGTGTCTCTTTGTGCGTGCGTGCGTGAGTGTGTGTGTGTGTGTGTGTGTGTGTGTGTAAGATTCAGGGATGCGGGGATTTTAATGTCTTGCTAAGCAGGAACAGATCCAGGGATCTAACCACACACCAGCTGTCAACCAATATTTATATCTTCATCTCAGCTGAATGTTAGAGGTTCTGTTGCCTGTAATTCCAGAAGCTCCCCTGAGTTATGGGGTGGGAATCAATTTGTTTCTTGTCTTTCATCTTGAAAATTCTTACCCGTCTTTCATCTGTAAAGTCAGTTAAGTCTATTTGATTCCAGCTTCCAAAATTCTCTTGGTGTGTCCTAACTGCAGTTATTTCCTCTCCTATTTTGTTTGAGAGTTTAGAGGACTTTCTTTCCTTTTAACTCCTTTTTTCTAATTTTTGTAAATTTGAAGAAGAAATTATAAATTAATTTTCTATCATGCTTTTGAATGGCTCTTTCAATATTAAATTCCACCCCAAAATAATGACCCATAAAGACTGTGGTGGGCTATTTGGGGTTATACCTACAGGTCAGGGAGAATTTATTTTATTCTTCTTAGGGAAGGAACAGGAATTCTTCATGTGTGCAGTGACAGGAAAGGAAATACTTATGAAGGTGAGAATGGCAACAAAGAACTTGGTTTCAGAATAACATTGCTAAGGCCATCATTAGTGATCAACTCATTCTGCTTGCTTGAATAATCGATTTATTTGATTTTTACAAGTGGACTGTGAAGTAAACAAAACAAATATTAGATCCCAAGGAAAGTGTGGCACAAAGAAGTTGGCTTATTTAAAATCGCAAAGCTTGTTTGCAGCAGATCTAAGAATTGAAGACTAGTTTACCTCTTTTTCAACTGTTCTTTTGTCTGCAGAATGAGCACAACACAATGAGGCTCCCACAGCAAAAACGAAACAAGAAGACTGTTGGTTTTAGAAAGTCAAGGGTGTGTCATGTATCCTGCACCTGCCACTGTGAAGTTTACATAGTCAAAGCAGAAGTAGCTCATGGCTTCCTGGGTGCCCCAGGAAGAGATAATAATAATGAGATTGCACTGAATGGATATTTTACTCTCTCTTGGTAGATTATAATTTCTTCATGTTCTGAAGCTCAATGTGTCCTCATAACAGACAGGACTCTGAGTTGGAAGAAACTAGAATCTCTTAAAGGGATGAACTATTCTAAAAGTGTAAACCTCATCCTTTCATGAGACATAAAGCACAATTAAGAGCCAAGAAACAGAATTTCAAAGTGCCATGACCTTGACTTTCATGTAGTGGAAGGCACAGTGCTTACCATAGAGTAAACTAATACTCCAGGAATCAAATTCACTCATCCTTCTTACTGATTCAAAGTTTAATTTGTTGATTTAAAATTTTTACCAGCTGATTTGGCTACCTGGATGACCCCATAGTTTTTTTTTATCATAAACTTTGAAAACCGAATTTTTAAAAAAATAGCAATAGTTTTTGTTGCATAACAAGTTACTCCAGAATTTAGCTTGGAAACAATAATCAGTTTTTAGCTCAACATCCAACTGTTTGGTAACTTATCCTGGATTCAGCTGGGCAGTACTGACGTGGGTGGTCCTCAAGTTATATGGCAAATGGTTGGTGTGGCTTAGTCTAGAATGATGTACCTGGTATGGTAGACCAAATAATGCCCTCCCTATGCACCAGTGTATATTTATCTTAGTCCTTTATATATCAACAGGGAATCTGCATAATTATTAAATTGAAGGCTCAGAGATCTGGGGAATTTATCCTAGATTCTTCAGTGGGGCCTAATCCTGTTATCATAACTGGCCATTTAAGAAGGAGGTAGACGAAGATGCTACCAGAGAAGAAGAGGAGGATATGAAAACAGAAGTAGAGATTGGAGAGATAAAGCATAGAGATGGAGTGTGGGTCTACAACCTTATTGTAGGCAGACAGCAGAAGTTGAAGGCCAGGAAATGTATTCTCCCTTCAGAGCATACAAAAAGACTCAGTCTTGCTGACACCTCACTTTTAGCTTAGTGAATCTGATTTTGGATTTCTGATTTCCAGCATTATAAAGAAATCAATTTTTATTGTTTGAAACCAATGAATTTGTGGTAATTTGTTCTAATATAAAAAAGAAATGAATATGGTTGAGATGGCTGAAATTACCAGGATTTTTCTCCAAATACATGTCTTTACATCACTCTGGCAAGCTAGTAGTCTGACATTGTTCACACAGCATTGGAGAGGTTCTTAGACAAATAGGGGAATGGAAGAGAGAGGGAGGTGGAGAATGAATATGAATGAATGCAGGTTACAAGAATTCTCAAAGGCTAGGCTAAGTATTAGTACAGTGTCACTTCTGCTATATTCTGCTGACCAAAGCAAATCACAATGGCATTCAGATTCAAGGGATGTAGACACAGTAGGTACCAAAGTCATATTGCAAAGAATGTATGCAGGATGGAGTCAAGACTGTGACTAAGTTTTCTTGTCCTTCTGCCATATCACCTCTTCTTCTAAACCTCCCTTTTCCAATCTCTGCGTCTCAGTGAGTGATACCATCTTAAAAAAAAAAAAGAACTGAAAAGAAACAAAAAAAAATTTAAAAAAGAACTGTATTCCACTCTTCACTCTCCACCCTATACATCAATATGTGGATTCATTTGAACTCCAAATAATTATCAAATCTATTTCTTCCTCTTTATCCCATACTTAACCTCTCATCATCTCTCATTGGTGTTATTTCACCCAAATCTCTTCACCTCTCTACTTTGGTTTTCCCCACAGCCATGCTGACTGTACTACTCTGTCCCCAGAGTGATTTTTCTGTGTTGCTCATTGAATCATGTAACTCATATTGCTTGTGATCTTTCTGTGATTTTTCTTGAACAACAGAAAGAAACCCAGATATACTGATAGGAGGTTAGATCCTCAATAACATGAGCCCTCCTTCTTGCTCTTAATCTTTCTTTTTCCTCTCTCCTTTCATTCCTTGCTCTCTTACTGCTTTCCTGCCCGTCTTTCTTCCTTCTCTTATCCCTTCATTTTCATTCTTTTCTTGCCTCGATGTACATCCTACTCTCTTGTACTGAACTTTTAATGAATCCTACTGTGTTGTCATGAAGTCTGGAATGATAGATAGTATTTTTATTGTTGACATTTTTTTAAATATGTTGGCTTTCTTCTTGTGGTGAATGTTAAAAGTCCAGGTTTATTCTTTGAAAATTAAAGACACAATTGATCTTAGGCAATGCATCAGAGATTCATATGCAAAATGTGATGGAAATACATTGCTAATACATTGCATTCATTGCAATTTTGTACAGTCCATTGAACGATGCACCATTAATGAGTATCACACTGAATATACCATGTGATCATTCTAAACATATCATATATTTTAAAGTAATATCAATAATCCCTTTATAAACACATATATGTTGATTTATGTTTCCGCAAATGATGGACTCCTTGTATAATGCCTATGATATTTCATTTCTCATCTTTTGCTTTTTCTATACCCTAATTATCCTTCATTACTTGGATCAAACACTAATTTCTTTATGAAGCACTTCCTTATTATTCAACTTCAGGGACTACAGTGTTGTCACCCTCCCACTCATTCCTTGACCTTTTTAATTTCAGCAAGTGGATACTGAAACCTGTTCTACGACAATTAATATAGCTCCTGGAATATACATTAAGCAAAACTGGCTTCCGCATCACAGGTGCTAATATCTCAGAAGGGGTAGATGGAAGTCTAGTTGTGGATAAATAAACAGAAAGCCTACTCCTAGAATAATTTAGAGTTAAATTATTCATACCAGGCAGATAAGCTCCCCTCAGATAACAAAGAATTGCAGAAGTTAAATCATGTGCTTGAGAAAAGCACTCAATCAAGTACATCAGTTAGTTAAAAATAAACCTAGAGATACCGTCACTATAAATTTATTCTTTATCTAGAATATTTCCTTTCCCATTTAAAATGATTCTCCAAGCCTTACATTTTCTATGAAGTCTTCATCTGCTAAATGCGTCTCTGTTTGATGTTCACAATTATCTCTACTTTATTCATTTTTTTCTTTGAATTCATAAATGTTGGGGGCAAAGACCTACTTTATCTCTATGATGTATTCACAAAGTGTAGAATGCATCCACAAAGTTTCATATATAATCATAATAGCAATAATATGTATTACAGATGACAGATATAGAATTGCTGTTTCAGACCTCAAAATTGCAAATCAGAATAAATAAGTCTGTATGCATTTCATTAAGGCATTTCTTTCAAATCTGGTTTGTGGAACATAGATAACAATCTACCTATTTCTGGAATGATTCTTTTCATTGAAAATATGTCTAGCAATTTCTAATACATGCTCACACAAACCTAGTTTTCATTTAGTAAATAAAATCAGATGTTTTATAAAAATGGTGAATTAGTTTTATGGCACATCAGTTTGATGGAATATTACATAACTATTAAAATGATGAATGTCCAGACTACAAGATACATGTGAACTATGCACTGTGAGAAAAGTAATACGTTATGATGACATGATCATCTCTATTGGGTATGTTATTTTTTACACATTAAGCTTGGAAGTAGCCACAGAATAAACAAAAAGATATTATGTATTTTATATACTTAAATTTGTTTTTAAAGCAAGAGTATTTAAACAATATTTGCTGAAAATGTAAATTGCCTAAGACATACAGATTCTTACAGTTTATGTTCTTGTCAACTGAAATAAAAACACATTTAAAAGTAGTTTCTTTGATCACCTATGAGATGAAGATATTGGATAAAATCATCTTTAGATTCCTTCAGTTATTCATGATCATTCATGCATGACAATATTTATAAGAAGGAGAAAAATTTCCACCTTGTTTTCATGATTGACAGAGGAAATTACAAGCATCATCTATGGAATAAGATTGCTTAGTTTAAATCATTCCTCCATCACCAGTTATCTGACCTGGGATAAATTACTTAACCTTCCTTACACATTGATCTTCTCACCTGTAAGGCAGAGATAATAAAACATTTATCTAATAATATTTTAAAAGATTAAATGAGAAAGCATATACAATATTTTCACCATACCCAGTACATATTAAGATCTCACATAGTTATATACACATATCCTAAAGTCACAACAGATTTGCCAGTAATTTTTTTCTAAAGAAAAGCCAATGAAAGAATATCCCCAGGAATAATACTTTGTAATACTTTGGCCATTCTAGATGAAATCTCAATCAACAGGGAGTTTCTTTTTATTTCTTTAAAAGAGATGTTTTCACACATTCAAACCTAATCCAGTAACAAAAGAAGATTTTTGCATGATGCCTATAGTAGGCGACCTTTCTGCAGATGGGGCTTTGTGATAGAGTTGCAGGCATTTTGAGAATTCATCGAACATCTTGCAAATTGATTCTTTTGGTAAAAGGTACTGGAATTTGGGACTAAAGTCTTTAGTCTAGATGAAATGTCAATCACAGTGCATTCAATGTTTAAATATATGAATAAATCATTGGTGGAACTTGTTTTTTTCTTCATCCTTATGTAGCACACATCTAAAATACTGGGCCTGTATTATGAGTATGCATTGTGTGCCATCCTGACTGATGGTTTAATCTGAGTGCAATGAAAGAAGAGAGACGGGTATTCAAAGAACTGGTCAAGTTTCTACATAATTATGTTTTACGCACACATCTCCGCCTCATCATCAATGTGTTTAGAAAAACCCTCCAATTGTTGAAGGTGTGAATGAGGGTCCTCTGAACCAGTGCAAAGGGAAAACTACTCCTATCCTTGAATGCAGATCTCTCTTCCAGGGGGAGATTTAACTTATTCTCACCAGAGCCACGCACAAATCAGGCAAGAATTCTCAAAAGAAAATTTTGTCTCCCCACAGTTTGCATCCCCAGATATGTGAGAATTAACTAGAAAATGATTACATTAATGAATCCAATAAGTTATTTTGGTCTATTAACCTTTGGTCTATTTACCTAAGGACAATATGAATTGGTCCAAATTATTCAATGTGAGAGCCAGCTTTTTAAAGTTTATTTAAGGTAAATTTAAGACAAAGGAAGGACTACTCTCTAGCTCTTCTAATCTACTCCTTCTCTACAGGTGATGCCACTGCCCTCTTTCAACCCTTGTAGTTATCGGTGTTATACAATTTATCTTCTAGGTAGCAGCATGAATTCCTCGAGATGAAGGACCAAGGTCTGATCACTTATCTTTACTCACACAGTTTCTAGTCCTAGGAAACCAAATATAGATTACATCAATAGGTGAAGAAGAAAAAAATATCATTATGTTCAAAACACTAAATTTACCTGTAGTGAATTATGTGGAGAACATATCCTTCTGATGTCGGTGACTCATGATCACCATGATTTGCAGAACTCTCCTTTGTCCCTCTGCCAGAGGCAGAACGGGACTGAATGATGTGCTTCCCTGTCCCACTATCCTTTCAGACACATGTCTTTAAGTAATTCATGAGGTTGATTTCCAGTAGCTTAGGATACATGTGTAATGTACAGTATTCAACCGGCTTTCATACTAATGAGTATGTCACATAAATTTTTCTGGACCTGAATTCCAGCACATATAAATTGAGGCCCTACCCCTAGGTTGTCTTAAAGACAGGAATTCACTCTTTGCCATAGTTTTTACCTGGTGATCAAAAAGTAGATATTTAGAAACACATGCTGTTTTTTGTAATGGTAGGTGCTCCTATCCTCTACATCAATGTGCCTTGACTTCAGTATCCAGCTCAAAATACAAGTAGGGAGTAGAGAAGCTGTTTCCTAACTCAGTACTAAAATAACAGGAGCAGGGGTGAAAATAAGTAGTTATGGAAATTGCTTTTTGTGTTCGTATTTTTTAAGAGCTATTGAACCTCTTTTTTAGGAAAATGTCATCAAATTGGAATCTTCTTCACTTCCTGCTGGTTGCCTTCTTTTCTTTTCCATTTCATGCAGGATACTTCATGGGTACTGAAGGCAGTTTTTAAAAAATTTATTTATTTTGATTCATTGTACACAAATGGGGTAAAACTGTTGTTTCTCTGGTTGTACATTAAGTAGAGTTGCAACATTTGTGTAATCATTTTTAATGAATATAACTCATTAAGGGGTGAGTGTATGCACATGACATAACACTATTTTATAACCAGTAGCTCTTTGACATCTTGACTTCTCTCCTGCATTGCTGCAGAGCTTGAACACTCTATAATGTATTAGTTTTGCCATGTGTAAATAGACCAGAGATGAAATGCATCTTTTTGTGGGGAATGTATTCTAAGACCCCCCAGTGGATACCTGAAACCACAGGTAGTACTGGGCACCATTTGTACTATGTTTTCTTCCCTATACATAATTACCTATGATAAAGATTAACTTATAAATTAAGCACGGTGATTATCAACAATAATTAATAACACAATAGAACAATTATAACAATATACTATAACAAAAGTTATATGAATGTGGTCTCTTTCTCTCTCAAAATACCTTATTGTGCTGTACCCACCCTTCTTTTTTGACAATAGCTAGATTGTGGAACCAATCTAGATGTCCTTCAATAGATGAATGGATAAAGAAACTGTGGTATAAATACAATGGAATTTTATTCAACCATAAAGAATAAAATTATTGTTTTTGCAGGTAAATGAATGGAGTTGGAGTATATCATGCTAAGTGAAATAAGTCAATCCCAAAAAACCAAAGGCCGAATGTTTTCTTTGATAAGTGGATAATGATATGTGATGGGGGTGGGGGAAGGGGGAAAGGAAGACTGGAGGAACGTTTGATTGTGTAGAGGGAATTGAGGGGTGGGAAGTGGGAGAGGAGAAGGAAAGATAATGAAATGAGACAAACATTATTACCCTAGGTACATGTATGATTACACAAATGGTGTGACTATATTGTGCAGAACCAGAGAAAAGTTATACCCCATTTGTGTATAATGAATCAAAAAAATTAAATTAAAAAGATACTTAGGTGATGATATAAAGTCAGGTGAATGACTAAGCACTTATTATTCACTGTAGCCATAATTTTGGCAGCTTGAGGTACAACAACAAAACTAGAATAAATTTCTTTTTCCTCTTCTCAAATGCAGATAGATTCATTCTTATAATTGTCAGAAATCTCAGCATATGATTTTTTTTCTCTTTCCTTTAGAACTTTCACTTTGTCACTAAAATGAAGTACTTTGCAGCTTTTTTTTTTTTTTTTTGACATGCCTGAATTATAAGCATCACTACTTTTGTTGTGATGGAGTCTTTGGGGTCACTTTTCAATAAAAAAAGGTTACTTGTATATAAGCAATGTGATATTGTGACAGTTGATCTGCTAACTGAGATAGCTGCTAAGTGACTAAGAGTGGGTAGTGTAGACAGCATGGATATGCTAGACAAATGGATAATTCACATTTCAGTTTGTATAGAGTGAGATAATGCAAAATTTCTTCTGCCATACCCTTCTGCCATGAGTTTTCTACCTTGGAGTCAGTCAAACTTGCACTGAAATCTCTGAAACCATAAGCTAAAATATAATTTACCTTAATTTGTTCATTAAAGGTATCTGAGGGTGTTTGTTAGCAAGGTGTTTTAAAATGCATTTTTGAATATAGTTGAAATTGAGTTGTTTTAGGAAGACTTCGAGAAATAAAACAAGGGAAAGGAACAAGAGAATAATATGAACTGGGAAATGAATGATAGAATGGTCTGTTGTGGTCCCCTGCATTAGTGCTGACTTCCCATCATTTTTAGAGAAACCTGAGAGCCTCAGTACTCTGGAAGAGAGAAGAGTTCTCTAAACCACTCCATGTGAATCTGACATGAGACCAATTTAAAACATTCACTGCCTTGGCTAAGGCTTAGAGCCACCATGATGAATGGACAAACCATGTACGTGGTTGTTTTTAAATCAGAAACCCAAGATGACTGAAAATCTCTAATCATTCAAATAGTTTTCTCATACTTATTATCCTAAACTATAATATATCACAGCAGAAGAATTATGAAGTAGGGAAATGTTACTATATGTCATTTACACTTGTGATCATTTTGACTACAGTAACTGCTAAATGTATAACCAGTTTCTTTGACTGTTATTATTGATAAAATATAGATTCCAGGTTGTAGTTATGAGTTTTAAAAATCCTTTGATATTCTATTACAGTCTTGATTCTTTATCAAAAATACCTGTCTGTCTAGTTCCTTGACCCATTTATTGATTGGGTTCTTTGTATTTTTGGTGTAAAGTTTTATAAGTTCTTTATAAATTTTGGAGATATGCATTCTATCTGAAGTTCATGTGGAAAAGATTTTCTCCCACTCTGTAGGCTCTCTTTTCACTTTATTGATTTTATCCTTTGCTGAGCAAAAGCTTTTAGTTTGAGTCCATCCCATTTATTGATTCTTGCTTCGATTTCTTGTGCTTTAGGAGTCTTGTTGAGGAAGTCTGATCCTAAGCCAGCATGATGAAGATTCAGGCCTTCTTTGTCTTCTATTTGGTGCAGGGTCTCTGGTCTAATTACTGAGTCCTCGATCCATTTTGAGTTGAGTTTTCTGCAGGGTGAGAGATAAAGGTTTAACTTCATTTTATTGCATATGGAGGTCTATTCCAAGCTTTCTGAGGATTCTCCATACTGCTTTCCAGAGTGGCTGCACCAATTTGCAACTCACCAGCAATGTAAAAGTGTGCCTTTTTCCCCACATTCACACCAACATCTACTATTGTTTGTGTTCTTGATAATAGCCATTATAACTGGATTAAGATGAAATCTTAGAGTTGTTTTAATTTGCATTTCCCTAATTACTAGAGATGTTGAACACTTATTTATATATTTATTAATCGCCTGTATGTCATCTTCTGTAAAGTATCTGTTCAGTGCTGGAAAGCAATGTGAATGCCCTTCAACATATGAATGGATAATGAAACTGTGGTATATATACACAATGGAATATTATTCAGCCTTAAAAAAGAAAAATATTATGGCATTTACTAATAAATGGATGGAAGTGGAGAAATCATGCTAAGTAAAATAAGCCAATCCCAAAAAACCAAAGACCGAATGTTATCCCTGATAAGTGGATAATGATATATATGGCAATGAGTGGGTGGGTGGTGAGAGAATAGAGGAACTTTAGATTAAGTAGAGGGAAATAAAAGGTAGGGGGTATGAAAAATGGTGGAATGAGACATACATCATTACCCTATGTACATGAATGATTAGATGAAAGGTATGAATCTACATTATGTACAACCATAGAAATGAAATGATGTACCCATTTGTGTACAAAGAATCAAAATGCAGTCTGTAAATTTTTTTTATTTTTTTTAAAAATCATAAATTTACATAGGGCAATGTTGTTTGATTCATTCTGTTATTTTTTCCCCTTCCCCCCCACCCCTCCCTTCCCTCTTTTCCTTCTATACAGTCCTTCCTTCCTCCATTCTTACCACCCTCCTTATCCCTAACCCTAAACCTAACCCTAACCCTAACACTAACCCCTCCTATACCCCCTTATATGTCCTCATCCACTTATCAGCCAAATTATTCGTCCTTTAGATTTTTGAGATTGGCTATCTCACTTAGCATGATATCCTCCAATTTCATCCATTTGCCTGCAAATACCATAATTTTATCATTCTTCATGGTGGAGTAATATTCCATTGTATATATATGCCACAGTTTCTTTATCCATTCATCAACTGAAGGGCATCTAGGTTGGTTCCACAATCTGGCTATAGTGAATTGAGCAGCTATGAACATTGATGTGGTTGTATCTCTGTAGTATGCTGATTTTAAGTCCTTGGGGTATAGGCCAAGGAGTGGGATAGCTGGGTCAAATGGTGGTTCCATTCCAAGCTTTCTGAGGAATCTTCATACTGATTTCCAGAGTGGCTGCACTAATTTGCAACCCCACCAGCAATGTATGAGTGTAACTTTTCCCCCACATCCTCGCCAACACCTATTGTGGCTTGTGTTCTTGATAATCGCCATTCTAATTGGGGTGAGATGAAATCTTAGGGTAGTTTTCATTTGCATTTCTCTTATTACTAGAGATGTTGAACATTTTTTCATATATCTGTTGATTGCTTATACATCTTCTTCTGAGAAGTGTCTGTTCATTTCCTTAGCCCATTTGTCGAGTGGATGATTTGTATTCTTGTGTAGAGTATTTGAGTTCTTTATAGATTCTGGAAATTAGCGCTCTATCTGAAGTATGAGTGGAAAAGATATTCTCCCACTCTGTAGGCTCTCTCTTCACATTACTGATAGTTTCCTTTGCTGAGAGAAAGCTTTTTAGTTTGAATCTATCCCAGTTGTTGATTCTTGCTTTTATTTCTTGTGCTATGGGAGTCCTGTTAAGGAAGTCTGATCCTAAGCCAACGAGTTGGAGGTTTGGACCTACTTTTTCTTCTATAAGATGCAGGGTCTCTGGTCTGATTCCCAGGCCCTTGATCCATTTTGAGTTGAGTTTTGTGCAGGGTGAGAGATAGGGTTTTAGTTTCATTCTGTTGCATATGGATTTCCAGTTTTCCCAGCACCATTTGTTGAAGAGGCTATCTTTTCTCCATTGCATATTTTTGGCACCTTTGTCTAGTATGAGAAAATTGTATTTATTTGGGTTTGTGTCCATGTTCTCTATTCTGTACCATTGATCTACCTTTCTATTTTGGTACCAATACCATGCCGTTTTTGTTACTATTGCTTTGTAATAGAGTTGAAGATCTGGTATTGCGATACCCCCTGCTTCCCTCTTTCTACTGAGGATTGCTTTAGCTATTCTGGGTTTCTTATTCTTCCAGATGAATTTCATAATTGCTTGCTCTATTTCTGTAAGGTACACCATTGGGATTTTAATTGGAATTGCATTGAATCTGTATAGCACTTTTGGTAGTATGGCCATTTTGACAATATTAATTCTTCCTATCCAAGAACATGGCATATCTTTCCATCTTCTAAGGTTTTCTTTAATTACTTTCTTTAGTGTTCTGTAGTTCTCATTGTAGAGGTCTTTCACCTCTTTTGTGAGATTGATTCCCAAATATTTTATTTTTTTGATGCTTTTGTGAATGGGGTAGTTTTCCTAACTTCTCTTTCTGAAGATTCATCACTTATGTATAAAAATGCATTGGATTTATGAGCATTGATCTTGTAACCTGCTACTTTACTGAATTCACTTATGAGTTCTAAGTTTTCTGGTGGAATTTCCAGGTTCCTCTAAATACATAATCATGTCATCAGCAAACAGGGATATTTTGAGTTCCTCTTTTCCAATTCGTATCCCTTTAATTTCTTTGGTTTGTCTAATTGCTCTGGCTAGAGTTTCAAGAACGATATTGAATAGAAGTGGTGAAAGAGGGCATCCCTGCCTTGTTCCAGTTTTTAGGGGGAATGCTTTCAGTTTTTCACCATTTAGAATGATATTGGCCATGGGCTTAGTGTAGATGGCCTTTACAATGTTAAGGAATGTTCCCACTACCCCAATTTTCTCTAGTGTTTTGAGCATGAAGGGATACTGTATTTTGTCAAATGCTTTTTCTGCATCTATTGAAACAATCATGTGTTCTTAACTTTTAGTCTGTTGATATGGTGAATGACATTTATTGATTTCTGGATGTTGAACCAACCTTGCATCCCTGGGATAAAACCCACTTGATCGTGATGCACTATCTTTTTAATATATTTTTGTATGCCATTTGCTAAAATTTTGTTGAGAATTTTTGCATCGATGTTCATTAAGGATATTGGTCTGAAATTTTCTTTCCTTGATGTGTCTCTGTCTGGTTTAGGTATCAGGGTGATATTGGCTTCATAGAATGAGTTTGGGAGGGTTCCCTCCTCTTCTATTTTATGGAATACTTTGAGAAGTATTGGAATGAGCTCTTCTTTAAAGGTTTTGTAGAACTTGGCTGAGATCCCATCTGGTCCCGGACTTTTCTTTGCTGGTAGGCTTTTGATGACCTCTTCTATTTCATTGCTTGAAATTGATTTATTTAAGTTGTGTATGTCCTCCTCGTTCAGTTTAGGTAATTCATATGTCTCTAGAAACTTGTTGATGTCTTCTAGGTTTTCTGTTTTGTTGGAGTATAGATTTTCAAAATAGCTTCTAATTATGTTTTGTATTTCACTCGTGTCTGTTATGATATTTCCTTGTTCATTCCGAATTTTAGTAATTTGATTTTTCTCCCTCTTTCTCTTTGTCAGTGTGGCTAAGGGTCTATCAATTTTGTTTATTTTTTCAAAGAACCAACTATTTATTTTGTTAATTTTTCCGATTGTTTCTTTTGTTTCAATTTCGTTGATTTCGGTTCTGATTTTAACTATTTCCTGTCTTCTACTACTTTTGGTGTTGGTCTGCTCTTCTTTTTCTAGGGCTTTGAGCTGTAGTGTTAAGTCGTTTATTTGTTGATTTCTACTTCTTTTGTTGAATGCACCCCATGAAATAAATCTTCCTCTAAGTACTGCTTTCATAGTGCCCCAGAGATTTTGATATGATGTGTCTTTGTACTCGTTTACTTCTAAGAATTTTATTTCCCTCCTGATGTCTTCTGTTATCTATTCATCATATAATAGTGTATTATTTAATCTCCAGGTATTGGAGAAGTTTGTAAAAATTTTTTTTAAAAATATCTGTCTATTGGACTTCTTCCTCTTCAGATCAGCCTGATCACGACTGCATTTGTGGCTGAAAATGCCTGTGATATAAATTCTTTGATGTTGTTATTCTTATATTTTCCATGCAATTTTAGAAAAATGCATCATATACTTGAAAATTGTTGTCAATTTGAAATGTTCTCAACTAAAAAAAATGAGAATGAAGAAAAGATAAGATTGATATGATAATTAGCTTGATTTAAAAATTTCATATTGTATACATGGATCAAAATATCAATTTTATACTATAAATACGTAGAATTTTTATTACCCAATTATAACTTAATAAATCTGAAAAAGAAAAATAATGGAATAAAGCCACATTTTCAACTTTTCTCAGGTTTTGCAGACTATGGAATCTAACTTCTTTCAAAACACAACTCCATGTTTCATTTAGTCCTTAAAGCAAAAAACCATATTCATTAAAATGTACTAAAGTTCAAAAAAGCATAATAGTTAAAGAAAGTGCAGTGAACCTTTCAATAGCCTTTCTACTGTTTACTGCTAAGGATGCGGTGCTATCTTACTGGAACAAACAGCACAAATTACTAGTATTTGTCCAAACTCTTTTTCTTCATTTTCACAGGAAAGACAATACTGAATGGTGTTCCAGCAACCATGCATGTGCTTGATGTGTAGATTAATTTTGAATTTATGTATAGGAATTTTACTTTGGAACTAACTCCTACAACGAAAGTGATACTATTGTGTGTGTATCATATATCTGTGACAGTGACACCCAGAAAGAATTGGACATGTTTAGCAGAGGCAATGTCCTACCTATCATCAGAGGACATTCATGTCCCAACACAGCCATTTGTAACAAATATCATAACTCAAAAATTTTAGGTCATCTGATACTTTAAGATGTATAAAGGGAGATCTATAAAGTAGATGAAAGGAGGAGGGAAAGAGGAAAAGAGGAAATACTGAAGAATGGTACTGGTCAAATTATGTCCTTACAGTGTGTACATGTATAAATATGTAACAACAAGTCCCATCATTATGTATAATTTTAATGTACCAATAAAAATATGGAAAAAAGACTAACATAAGGAATTAGAAGAAACACAAAATTTTTATTCAGCATTTTGTAGACATGTATTCTTATAGACTTTATAAGAACATTTTATAAAATAACTGAGGAAATAAACTGATTATTAAAATAATCATAACTCTCTACCATTAGTGCTATATACAATCTTTATTATGACTGACAGATGAAACCTTAGTGAATGGACTTTCATACAACTGCTGTCAATATCACAGTCTATGCCTACTATAGATCAAAGAAAGGAAAGCTAAAAGGTATATATATATATATATATAATTTTTATATTTAATTTGAACATATAAAAAGGATCACACGGTTAAGATATTTATTTTTATTATGCCCAGATTTTTGGCATGACATCTGTAATTATGAGTCTTAGTTGATCAGTTTTCAAAGAAACTTTCATTTTAAAGAGGAAGGGACTGGAAGTGTACAGCTCAGTGTCCCCTCTGATCTTGCCCTGGACAGTCTCTCCTGTTAAAGGAAGATTAGTGCTTAGTCAGCTATTCAGATTCTAATGGAATCAGTGGTTATGGGAAGAGGAGTGGGTAGAAGATGAATAGACTCAAAGGAACTCTTTAAAGATGAGGTTGAAGCAATTTTCAGTGGGAAAAGAGAGAAATAATTACAAAGAAATCTTTCTGAAAAAAGATCAATAAGGAGAAAATTACCCTTTGAACTCATCGTCATAGAAAATCTATTTTATAATATTTTCTCTCCAAAGGAATAATTTTTAAATTGGCTCATTTCATCTAGCACAACTTTTTAACACAAGCAAAAGAAGTCCACAAAACATCACTCCGAAAGGAAGGTAGGACACTATTTTTTCTTATTTTCAGGAAAAAAATATATACCTAATAGGAAAAACTAAGATCATCTCCAACTACTATGGTCAGATATTTTAAAGTTTTAATCTAATAACAGATACTTATATTTACAAAATGAGATAAGAATTAAGTTAAAGTAGGAGAAAATTGTAAAGTGTAGTAAAAAGCTACTACATATATTACTTATACTTAATACTAAAAATTAAGAAATCCAGCAGTATTATGATTACCAGGGAATATATTTTTGACCAATTCAAGTATCTGAAAGAATCTTTTTTTCTTTGTGTTTATAAACTCAGCTTTACTGAGAGATATTTACATACACTATATTCAGTAATCTCAACTATATATTTTGAAGATTACTGAGAAATATATGCAATTGTGTATTCTCAATAGAAATCATGATATAGAACATTTCCATTAACTTGAGAGTCACTTTATGACCCTTTATAATCAATATCCTTCTCTCAGTCCCAGTTCCTGGCAACCACTGATCTTTCTGAAACCAAGGTTTTTAACTTTTCTAGAGTTTTATATAAATGAAATACTGTATTTTTAGGTCTACAGAGTAATGCTTTATAGATTATTGTCATATGTATAAGTACTAGAATATTTAATTGCCAAAATATATTCCTTTCCATTATTTCAGGAGTATCTGGGCTGTAGTTTGGCTTCTCTGAATAAAGCACCTGTGAGCTAAATCAGATACAAATATTTTTTGTGTCCACACATTTTTATTTATTTTGTATAAAATGTAAGAGTGGAATTGCTGGCTGATATGGTAAGTATGTATTTATAAGAAACTGTAGATGCTTCCAAAGTGACTAATCTGTTTTACATTTCCACAAGCAGTGACTATATTCCAGATATTCCACATCCTCACCAATGTCCTGAACAGTTCTAGACTAGTGACCTATTTTGACCATGAAAAGCAGCAAGAATTTTACTTTATAGTATGCCCATTATGTACATTTCTAACTGAAACATGTTTAGGGAATACTTTTGGTTTACTACAAGTAGGCAGTCTGATTTTCATTGTCTCTTCTCTTATATTTTGCTAAAAACAAAAATGTCTGTCTTAACAACCAAACTAATTTTACAACTTACTAATGGTAAGTAAAATATAGCTCATGGCTTTGACATACAGAGCCACACAAGTATCTAATTCTGGGTCATTGTCTTATTTTTATGAATATGAACACACACACACACACACACACACATATATATATATATATACGCGTGCACACACACACACACACATATATTAATTGAATGATTTTATTTATCAAAGAATAGTTAACCAGGATTAGCAGGGAAAGCAGGCTGAAGGATTAATGTGGATTTGGAGTTTGCCAAAATAGATGAGACTGACATAAAACAATGCAGGAGATTAACAGCAGGTGGTTGAACCCTGCATAAATTAGGGCTACATATGGCAGAAAGTGTTATTGCAGAAAGATTACTGGAAAAAGGACCACATTGGGCCACATTTTGAAGGCATTAAGCAACAACTCTTAGTCACCAAGTGACTGCCTTTCCTCTTTACCATTTCAAATTATTTTGTATCAGTCAGTCAACAAATGGATGGATTTGGGAAAAAAGAAATAAAATATTAGTAATGATTAAACTTAATTTTGGAAAGAAGACTGAAATTACTGTCTAAAACTGTTAAGTTGAACCATTTCATTTATTCATCCATTGCCCTTCATCTAGTTTTCAAATTTGTTCAAAAATGAGGTATAGTAAGATAATAGATGATTGAAATTCTAGAAGCTAACAGTCTTAAATGAGGTTGTACCAGTATGATATTCAGTCTGGAGATTTTATGTTCCTAAGATGTAAAAATAAATACATTTATTTATTCTGTGTGACTTGCCAATTTTGATTCATTTTCAAAATCTCATACATTGGCCTCTGCTTTTTCCATTAAAATTCACCAACATCATTCCTTCCATCAATGAGTATTCAGCAAAAAGCTGAGCTTTTTAAGGCCTCATATTAGAGAAAACTGTGTGAAGTTGCAGAAATCATTAGTACACCGATTCAACCTTTCAGATTAGCAAAGGAACATAGTCCAAGGTCACTGAATAAATTACACTGTATCAGAAAAGAAAATTACACCCTGACATAGTATGATTTTAATAAAAAATGAAAATGGGATTTATGACCCCCTTTCTTCAGGCTACTAATGTTCATTGCCAAAAGATGAATCCCTTCTGTGACATTAAATGTGAGATGGGCTACAGAAAATGTTTTAGATTAATTCACTTGCCAAAAAGAGAGGAAAAGTGTATACCTTCATATATTTTTATACCCATCTGCTATCACAGTGAAGCCAAATATATTTGAGGCAAACAAATCAAGCCAAATAAGTTCATTTTTCCCTGTATGATAATGGAAACCTAATAAAAAAAATGAGGTGCAGGTCTAGCAGTTAACAGAAAGAAATCAACGATTCTTATTGGAAAGAAGTGGCAACCATTTAAATTACACCACCAACAAATAATTAAACATATTTCTTCTAGAAAGCATTGACAGGCTCCAGTTGATCTAAAGGAATGTGTTGTACTGAGTGTCTAAAAAGACACCTCTAACTAGGATATTAATGAATAGTGGCATTTGCAACTTATAGTACCACGTAAAGGAATATGAAAAGCATAATTTTGAAGTGTAACAAGTATAAGGGCAACCATAATATGATGTGGGTTTGGATCAGTTTACATTTTATTCTGATTAAATTTGAGAAATTGGTGTAAGCCAATATAATGAACCCTATTTATTACAAATGTAAAAGGGCTCAGTGATGACAGAAATTAACAGATGCCCTCATTCAGAATGACAAAAATGGAGACAGACTCTGTAGGATGGTTGGATGCATGGATTAATGAAGCTGTTAATAAGATAACATTTTACTGAATATGTCATGGAGGACTGTATCCTGCGGCAGTTATTTTAAAAAATTTTTAATTTTTTTTTAGGATAAAAGAGAAAACATTAGTTGACAAAACTGTAAAATGTCAAGAGGCTGCTCATCAGTTGTTTCTTAAAATCTCTTCTTGACAAAATGGGACGTGGTGCAGCATAATGAATAAAGAACTTCCTCCTACTTAAGTGCCCTTTGCGCTTAGAGGATAACCTTTCTTAATACAGTATTTGCTTGGTATTGCTAATGTGTCTAATTTTTTCTTTAGACAGACTCTATTTTCACTGCAACCTCTTGAACCTTCCATCTGCACTTCTGCATCCATTTCCTATACCTACTTGTTTTCTGAATTCCCTAAAATCAATCTCTTGTTTCCACATTTTGCAGAAATGTTTTCACTTGCAAGATATTGAAAACATCCTTCTGCTGATGCACTGGCTTTCCCCCAGCTTAATTTTCTTTTGAACTCTAAGTATTTGGCATCAGAGACCATCTGTTTCTTTTCTGAAAGATTTTTCCTTTGGGTTTCTGCATCTAGATCCTGGCCCTTTACTTTCCTTAGCTCTTGTTCAAGAGCCCTTTCTGTTCTTCCACATACTAGCAATGAGGTTTATTAAATCCGTGTGGTCAATTCTGTCTTCTCTATATTCTCAATCTATGGATATATTTAACTCCTCCTCAGGGATTCAATTAGTATTTCTATCATTATCTTATTCTCCTAGCTTCATCTTCCGCTTTGACCTCTTATCTTGGTCTTCTTTCGGTTATTTAGTCCACCATCATAAAGTGTATATTTATTAGCATTTCTATAGTAACTGCAATTTTTACTTTTGCTGGAAGGAGGATTCCATTTGTAATTATTTTCTTACTCTATTTTCATGATTAGAAACACTATACTCCCTCTCTGCCAGATTTTGACACATTCATTTTCCTTCTCCCATATCATTTTTTCTATCTATTATTTATATCTCATGCCTTCAGATTAGACCACTTCCCTCCAGGACCTGTGTGATCACTGTGCTCCAAGCTGTTTGTACAAGTGTCCAGTCACCATGAAGGCTTTCATTGTGGCCTGCCTACCTTCTCTGTGGCCTCCCTACCTTCTCTGGGCCCAGCCCTGACCTGGCCTACATTCTGTTGCCCTGATAAATGCTCTTAACACATCACATTGTTTTCCTGATCAAGAACTTTCTGTGCTTTATAAGACCCAAGGTGTTATATCACAGGTTCTCTGCCTATAGCTCCATCCTTCACACTCCATTCCATTTGACCTCCACAATTTAGTGTTTGCTCCATTCCAACACACAGTCTACTTCAGTAGAATGATCTTCACCTTAATTTCCACTTTATGCCTTACTCCTGGTAATCTCTATACTTGAAATAGCAATTCTTCAATTAAAGACCAAAGTTTACTTGTAACTATCTGGTAACCTGTGACTTACACCCATAATCTAACTCATTTTTGTTTGTTTTCTTGATTGTTTATTTTGGGTAAATGATGCCAAGTTCCATAGACATTTTGTTTATTAATTTTCAACTTACTAAAAAGCACTATGAAGTCATCGAGTTATTCAGAATTGCTATAATTTGTATTTATAAAAAAATGAGAACATTACTATAGAGCTGAGGACACTTATGTATTATTTTGTTAAGAATTCTATCTCCTATGTAATGTGTTAACATTGGGAAACTCCCTTTTCTCATGAACTAGAGGGTTAGGATGCCTATAATAGCAAAGTAAGATTTGGTGGTGGTGGTTGTAGATATAATATCAATCTTATTTTCTCATGTTCTTCATTTTCAATTACACAAATTTTTGCTTTTCCTTCTAAATAAGTGTTAATTTAGCTCTATCATGTTTATTTAGCTTGTTGTGAGTGGATTCATTAATCCTACAGTATATAGTGATTCATATTCGTATCATTAAAATGCTGGCTCATAATTATCTAATTACTAGACTTTTAGATACATATGGGCTGCAGTTAAAATATGAATTCACAACACTACTATGCTTACCCAAAAGTACACAAAATTTTAAAATTTCTCTATTGATAAATTATGATTTTTCCTCATGGAAGTAATAATAGGTGAGGTAAGTCCTTTGCCCTACCTAAAAATAATTTTAAAGCATTGATCTAAAATATCTAATGAAGTTTGTTTTGTTTAAAAACTTCTTTTGCCCTAAGGCTTGTTCACAGTTCTGTTATGAAGTGAATGTTTGGATCCAAGAAATTCTCCAGGCTCTTTCTTGCTCTACTTTTCATTTCAAATCTAATTTTCGCTTAAATTTAATGAAGGTAATAGGGCATACTTGCCAAAAGCAAAGACTTTAACCTAAGTTAGCCCAACTTAAGTGCAAAACTTAGAAGTTCCATTTTCTAGTGTGAATTTGGACACATTATTTGAATTTCCCAAGCTTTAGATTCCTCCTGTCTGGTATGGGTTATCAGTTATGTGTATGACCATTTAGAGTATTACATGAGATAACACCTGCCATGAAGAACATCTTCACTAAACTTTAGCTATTGACATGCCTCAGACTGTCTTTTTCCTATTGAGCATGTCATTGTCTGGTACTAAATGTTTGATTATCCTTTTTTCTTGAATGAGTTAAATTTATTTGGTTTGCAGTTCAGAGACCCAGTATAACAAATATAAGAATGAATTATAAATATACAACACCACTTCACAAAGCTGGAAAATATCCTGTGTTAAAGTGAACCCAGGGTTTTGATGTTTTCAGTTTTCTTTCTATATTTTCATTTTTGCTCTGTTTTGTGTATCTCATGCACTGTTCATCTCTGCAAGCTAACTTGCCCTATTTTGAGGTTCACATAGTGGAAATATATCTGACAACATATTATGGGTTTTCTGATCCTTGTTCTGGTCAACCTGACAAAGAGAAATGACATGTCAGCCCAATTCAAAATACCCAGCTGGTTTGACTAGAGAAATATTTGATTGTCCCAAGTGAAATTTGTGCCCACTTTTAATCTATCATTTATATCAGAGGAGAATTATGTTACTTAGACAAAGCTGCTTCTGCTATAACACTGTATATGAGGAATTCCAGAAAAGGGAGTCATGAAGTCAGCCAAAGATCCAGTACATGTCCTGTATTGTCATCAACACCTGTCCAATCTTAATTCTGAAGCCCAGATCATAGTTGCTGTAATGCTTTGGATATGAAGTGTCCCCTCAAAATTTCATGTGTTAAAAACATGATACCCAATATAGCAATTTTCAAAGGGAGGATGATTAGATTATATGTACTATAACCTCATAAATGGATCCATCCATTTAATAGATTAATAATTTGAATGGATTATTATGTGATAACTGATTGGGCATGGCTGGAAGAAGTATGTCATAGGAGTTGTGACCTTGGACTGTATCTGTCCCTGGTTTCTCCCCTCTTTTTCTCTGCTTTCTGATTGCCATGAAGCTTCCTTCCACCAGGCCCTTCCATCATGATGTCTTATTTCACCTCAGGCCTAGACCAATGGAGTTGGTAGACTATGGACTGAACTTCTAAAACTATGAGCCCGAAATGTACTTTTTCTCCTCTGAGTTGTTCTTACCAGGTATTTTTGTCATGGTGACAGAAACCTGACCAAGACAACTGCGAAGACTTGTAATTACCTAAGAGGAAATTTTAGATATTAATTTATTTCTTTTTCCCCACCTCTCTAACTTTTATACATTTTTAAGATCTAGCTCACTTATTATCTCCTCCATTAACACTTTTTAAAATTATTTATTGTCCAATATCTTTTCAATAATCTCTGAATATAGATGTAGGTTAATAGAGTTCACACAAAGTATTACACTAATTTACTCTCTTATAATTTCAAGACTTTGGGCTATTTTATTTCTATTAGATTGTCTGTCTTTGTCAAAATGGTATATAATAAATGTTTCATGTTTTCTATATATGAATGTGGTGATTTAAAGAAATGATCACAAAATTCCCTGGCATTCCTCCTCTCCTTAGGTCTGTTCTTTGTATCTCCCTGTGAACCTGGGAAAACTTATAATTGCTGTGAGAAATACAGTGTCTTTAAAGTAATATGTGACCTCTGAAGCTCATGTTTGAATGAAGATATATCTTCCACTTTTTTGGAATATTTGTGATGAGGCCCTGAGTCACCATTTAAGAGGTTTGTAACATCAGAGCATGCTGTGGAAGGCATATGTAAGCATGGAGGACCTACAGTTATCCATTACATCATCCTAGCCCAGGCACCAGACCTGTGAGGGCAGGAATCTTTGGATGATTGCAGCCCTGGCCCATCTAGCTACTCTCTGCATTGGAAGCTTCTCAGTAGAGGACCCACACTTCAGGGATTAAGACGTTCCCACTGTATCAATTCTAAATTTCCAACCACCCAAATACTTGAATATAGTACAATAAAATAAGGTTTTTTGTTTTTTGTTTTTTGTTTTTTTTTCTTTTTTTGCCATTAGATGATGGGATAATTTGTTACACAGCAATTGCAACTGCAACAGTGTCTTCAGTTGGTTATATGATTTCTCCCATTTTGTATCTTGCCTTTGTATTTTCTTAATGATGGCTTCTCATAAAACTAAGACCATTTTCAATCTTTATCTCCATAATTTATGCTTTTAGTAGTTCTGTTTCATAAGTGCTTTCCTATCCCAAGGTCAAGAAGATATTTTTCTATGTTAACTTTTAGAGTCATACCTTTTTTTATTTTTATTTTTAATTGACAGGCAATTGAAATTAATGTTTTATGTATGGTATGAAGATCAAGATTTATTTCTTTTTTACCTATCAATATGCTGTAGACAAAATGCCCTTTATTGAATGACTGATGTTTTCTCCATTTGTGTTTGGATTCGGTATCTGGATTATCTCCTCACTACCCCAGTCACTTATCTTTCTTTGCACAATACCATGTCTTAATTAATGTCTTTATAACTCTTATATATGAACACATAGTTTTTTGCTCTGTTTTTCTTCAAAAAAAGAATAGTTCTTAACTCTTTTGCATCCTTTGTATTTCCATATGAAACTTTTTTCAATTTAAACATACACACACACTCACACACACACACACATACAGGATTTTAACTGCAGTGGCACTGAATATATGGAACCGCTGTCAGAATGTTTATATATTTAAAATATTAGGTTTTCAACCCAAACTACAATCTTTCCTTTATTTGGTTATTTTTTGTTTCTCTCAATAATGTTATAGACTTTTCTGTATATTCCACACCTCTGTAGAGGTATTCCTACATGTTTGATATTTCCTGCTTTTTAAGGGCTGTTTCATTTTCTATTTTATTAATCATATTATGTATGGTTTTGTAATTTGTATATTTGTGTGTTTGTGTGTCTTGACCTTGGGCTTTGTGACCTTGGTAAAGTCACATGTTTAAAATAATAACTATCTTAGTACACTTTTTTGATTTTCTTCTTACAATTACTTTGTCTGAAAATCATGATGCTTTTTTTAATTTTCTAACACATTTTTTTGGAAATCTATTATTTTTTGGTTCTCAGTAGG
Source organism: Sciurus vulgaris (assembly GCF_902686455.1). NCBI lineage: Eukaryota > Metazoa > Chordata > Mammalia > Rodentia > Sciuridae > Sciurus > Sciurus vulgaris. The sequence goes on along the minus strand of NC_136470.1, from coordinate 67,243,908 downwards.
ATAAATGTTTAAGAGAAATTGCAATTGCTAGATCCTTTCTTATTCCCAAAAGTGAGGTAGAGGGATGAATTTCATTACAAAGCACAAATATTTTTTAGGTACACTCTTGTATTAAATAACTTCCTGGGACTTCCCAGTTTGGGAAATGTTGTCATTGAACTGTATCACAGGATTTTTCTCTCTCTTTTGGCATGATTATAGGCTATTTTACCCTCTTTTATTAATGTAGTAAATTATAAAGTCAGTTTTCAAATGTTAAATCAATGCCACATTCTCCAAATAGATGCAATTTTGTGGTGATGTATTTTTTTTTAATCTTTCTGGATTCTGTCATAACGTATTTTTTAATTTGTGTCTGATTATGAGACAAATTGTACTATATTTTTTCTTTCTTGAAATAGTCTTTTCAAATATCAGCTCTGGTAGCTTTATATGCATACATATATATAAAACTTTCATATGTAAAAACTATAATAAGCTTTTCATACATAACTTTGTACACAGAAAACCATATAAAATAAGTATGTTTGCATATTTTTATACAAAAGTGTATATATAAAGTCTATATATAAACATACATATATAACTATGTGTATGTACAGGGAATATGATATCAAAGTTATTCCAGCTTTACCAAATAATTTGGAAATATTCTCATTAATTATCAATAAAGACATTTTGACCTAGAGATTCTTTGAAGGAGAGTTTTTGTTTCTGTACAGAATAAAATATAGGTGTATGTGAAGTCTTTACTATCACTAAATCAAACATATAGGAGTATTTGAATTTTTTTTTTAATTTTGCATGTTTTAGAAACAACTTCCTTAAGCTCTTCAACAGTCAAAAAATTAAAAAAAAAAAAAGAATGCTCATAATGCAGACAGAATAAAAGGGTAAAAGTCTGCTTTCGTTTTACAAATTAGTTTTTCTTCTATAGAAGAAAAGTTACCCAGAACAATAAGACATATTCAACTTTCCTGAGATTCCCCAGCCTGCATTTCCTTTATAAGGCTATACTTAGCTGAGAGCCACACTTTGTTTTCTTCCACAGTAATTTATTCAGTAATTTATACTATCTTCTACAATTTCCTTTTGTCCTTTTCTTTCTCCAAGAGAGTTTTTTTTTTTGCTGTTGTCATTGCTGATATTTTCTTATTAACCAAAAATCTCATACTTCATTCGAATTTTCTTGATTTTTATTTTTTCCTATCGTTCCCTTTTTTTCAGTATTCCATCCAGAACATCATATGAAATTTAGTGATTATGTCTCCTTTTCCTCTTCTTTGTTGGTTCTTGAACTTGCCTTGTTTTTGAGAACTTTGTCAGTTTTTAAGATTACAAGTAAGGTACTTTGAAATATATCCTTCAAGTGGGATTTGTCTGATCTTTTCTCCATAATTAGGGTGGCATAGTATTTTTTAGAAGAAAGACCATAAAAATAAAGTGTCATTCTCCATTACATCATGTGAAAGGTACACACTGCAAATATCACTTATCACTGTTGATGTTTATCCTGATCTCCTGACATGAGGCAGTGTTTCTAATGTCTCGGCATGATAAAGTCACCCTCAGTCCCCTTCCATAAAGTACTTTTAGAAGAAAGTCATTACACATAGTCCATATGTAAGGAGAATGGAACTATACTCATTTAGGGAGAAATATTCATGTAAATTGGAACTCTACTGCAAAAGAGATATGTCTATTCTCTCTTATTTATTTATTCATTTATTCAACCAGTTATTTGTATCAGTGTATCCATAGATGTTTATTTTATACTTCGGGTTAAAATATAATAACACCCTTACTTAGGTGTTGCTCATAGTATGTCAGGTTTGTCTACTGGGAACTCTTTGACATACCAACAACATTGTGCATTTTTTAAAAACTTTTTTGCACCAAACACATTCATGTTTCTTTTCTTTTCTTTTTCCTTCTTTTTTTCTTTTTTGTTTAAGCAAATGAAAAAGACCCAGTTTACCAGCTTTTCTAAACCTCAGTTTAATATTCCGTATTTAAACAATTGTCAAAACTACTAAGTTGCTTGCATTAATGCATGACTAGAAAACTTTCTTAAATTTATATTAAACCAGAAATGTATTACCATAAATGTATTAATATTTTTCATTACTAAATACTGAAAAAAGACCTGAAATCACTTCCATAGATGGATCATCCTAGAAATGTTATCTTCACAGCAACACTATTTGATTCAAATGTCAAACACAATCAAAAGCAGATACACGCTAGTGTTAGAATCTAATCTTGTCTTAGCACTACTCAAAAGTCAAGATTCACATTGGATTATGTTTAATTAAAAAAAAATCAAAGCACATACAGAGATTACAACAGCTTTAAAGACAAAAATGATCCTACTGAATGGTGCCAACAATAAACTCAAAGGTCTATGACAAATAGGGGAACTGATGAGCTGCTTATAAATAGTTTACCTTAGGTACAATTATATTGCAAGTTGAGTTCATTTGAAATCTTCAAAAGAATGTTCCTGTTAATCCTCAAATGGTGCTTGTTATAGTTTAACATTTCTGTTATATGTATGCATTGAATTACTTGCTTTCCAAGTGTAGCAGATGTTCCTTATCATTTATCCTTAAGGACTTGAACAGTCTTTCTTCTTCAAATTTGACTTTTTCTTGACCATCCTTGACAATTCTCTTTATAGTGATTTTTCTGTTATTTACTACTTTAGTAGAAGTTAATGTAGGTTTAGTAGAAGTTAATATAGGTGTCCATTCCACTACCACCAAATAACATGGTTGAGAGTGAAGTGAGGTCCCTGTGACATATTGACTTACGTGAAATAAATTCTGTATCAAAAGCAGAAAATCCACCTCCAAATGATGGAAAGCACTGAAAACAGAGAAAAACAAGTCTGCACCTTGGTTTCTGCTTCCTAGGGGATCCCTTCAACTATCAAAAAAGTCTTCAAATGGGTTTTCAAAGAAGTCCAACAAAAAAGGGTCCCTTTCACCAAAAAATTTCCTGAAGGCCCTCTGGGTTCCAGAACGTGAAGTCAAACTCACAAGGAAGGTCAAAATGACTTCCATGTCTTCCTTTACCATGTTACGCTTTCTTGCCACATGTGTCACAGATGCCTCATTTTTTTAGCATCCAATAACCTCTCATATGACTCAGCTACTTGTTTGAATTTCCTCTCTGCTGCTATTCTATTTTCAGGATTTTTTTTATTATTGTCATGCTCCTTTTATTTTCTATGGGATTTGAAAAACAAATTAATAATTATTATAAATATGTTAATGAATACCTAATATATAAATATGTAGTTTGTGGCATTAACAAAATATTCTCAGGATTTTTATCTGGATGCTATGTTAGTTCCAGTGTTATATATGACTGATGTTCTGGGTGAGGCATGTCTCTGCACACCTAGAACATCATAGTAATCCACCATACTTTTACAGATTTTTGGAACAAGTCTTAGGACACGAGTGATGCCAGCAGACTTGCAGGGCAGGCTGGCTGCTCCTGGTCCAGAAGGGCTGCCCTGGTGGCAGCTGCATGGGCTCCTCACAGTATTTCTCTTTGTGCAGTTTTTATTACTTTGTGTTATGAGCATTTTCTAATTTCTAATTTCTGGCACTGCTACATGCTCCAAGTTAACCTTGTATATTTCCTTCCCAATCCTAAAATCAGCTATTTCTTCAAGGAATCTTGGTTTCTTTTATTGAAGAATTGGTATTAGAAAGCAAGATTCAGGTAGAAAATATGCTCTATTATATATTTTTGATAAATTATGTGTTCTTAAGAATTTTCATTTTGTACATATAAAGTCAAACCATTAGAACAGAGCTCTTTGTAATATAGTCAGATCATCACCTTGATGTCTGTGTGATCTGTTGTGATGTCACTTTTAACATTTTTTATTTGTTCTAATAATTACTTATACACGACAGCAGAATGCATTCTGACACATCATACATAAATGGAATATATCTTCTCATTCTTCTGATTGTACATGACATAGGATCACACCAGTTTTGTGATCATATGTGCCTATAGGGCATTCATGTCTGATTCATTCTACTATGCTTCCACCCCTTCTCCCCCTCACCACACTTCACTCCCCTCTGCCTAATCCAAAGTACCTCTCTTCTTCTCTAGCCACACCCCCTTTACTTTGAATAAGCATCTGCATATCAGAAAACATTCAGCCTTTGGTTTTTTGGGTTTGACTTACTTTACCACTTTAACATTTGTTATTGGTTGTTTATACATTTCTTTTTCCTTAAACAGCTTTGCTATGGGTACATAAATATTATTGTTTTTTTTTTCAAAAAATAACTTTTCTGTTGAATGCATTATATATCTTCTTTTTATTTTAGAATATTTTAAATGTTCTTTTCCTTTTTAAAAACATTTGTTTATTATTTTCTTCCCATTTCTTTAAATTGAATTTACTATTTCTTTTGCATGTGTTTTTGAGATGGATAGATTACTAATAATTATTTTTTCTGTTTTTACCAAGTGGACATAAATGTGTGTTTCTAAGCAGAACATTAGCTGCATTTCTAAAGCTTCAATATGTCATACGTTTTATTATTTAGTTCAAACTGTTCTTAAATTGCATTGTAATTTTTCTCTGATCCATGGGTTATTTAGAAATGCATTGATGAACATCCTAATATATTGGGATTTTCCAGTAATCTTCTTGTTCATTTCCACTTTATAGTTAAGAAATAATACTCTCTATATGTGGGATATGTATACATGATTTTATATATCTAACTGTTGAAATGTGGTTATATGCTTACAGTGACTCTCATAAAAATATCATTGTAACATAGAGGCTAACTAAACACTTCCAGACAGGAACAAAAGGGAACATGAAGTGAGCAATTACAAATGCCAAGGAATTTATTTGTGGCATACTATTTTAGTTATTCTAATAACTATTGAAATATATGAAACTATTCCCACATATAAATAAGGAAAGTAAAATACAAAGGTTGTCTTGTACAAAGTAGAAGAGTTATCAAGTAGCAGAGTTGGGATTTTAACTTGATCTTCTCTGTTTCCAAACTTTTAGTCTTTGATTATATTGTATCTATATTGAGAAGGGGAAAGGAAAACTCATGATGCAATTTGCCAGGGGAATAATTCATGTAACAAAGAAAACAATCTTGCAAAATCTACTGATTGAACCTACTTGATTTTTTTTCTCTCCTTTGTTTCTCTGCTCTTCTAATCATAAAAGTTTTAAGATTTAAAATCAAGGCTGAAGATAAACTTATCAGATGGTATATTATCAATTTAACATTTAGGGTGATGTGTGAATGTCAATAATATAAGCAGTGGTTAAAAATTTATTTACTGAGAAAAATGTACACATGAAACTTCTAAATTGTATTTTTCAATATTGTATCCTACATTTTTACCAATATGATCCCAATATAGTTATTTAATTTTAAACAGGACATATCTTAAAGCATGGGTGTATAAAGAAATGTCATTGGCGTCTCAGAGAGGCACTGTCCTAAAACAGAAGTCAAGTCCTAATAAGTCAAGTGTAGAAGCAAGTTAAAAGCACAAGGTTGAGATGAAAGAAAGGGGAGAAAAATCAGTGTAACAGAAAACGGATACTAAGAAAGGAGACAAAATTTTAAAACAAAGTTCTAGTCATCATTGAGTCAATATCTTCCCTTAAGCCTGGACATCCTATTTTTCTTTGCTCACTCTCATTGTATCAAAAAGATACTCTTACAAATATAAATACTGTCCTTACCATTCTATGAATCATTTCTAATGGTTCTACCACTTACCCTTTTGGAGTTTACAAGTCTGATAGCCTGTTTTAAGTATTCCTACATTTTATGTAAATAATAGTTTAAATGTAATTCATATGTAAGTCCAAGGTATATCATTTACCTACTGGTATCTGAAGTGCTATTAGTTGTATTAGAAAAGTGAAAAAAGAAACATGATAAGAGAAACAAAAGAATGAAAGTGAAATAGCATATTAGTATCACAGAGGTAAAGTTTGGAGGTAAGAAAATTGTTGGGGCTGAGTACATTTGCAAGAAAACAAAATAAACAAGTTAACTTAAAATAAGAAATCTGCTTTGTCCAAGGTAACTCAAGTCATTGCCTACCCGCAGGAGGGAGGTGATCTGGAGAGAAAAAAAATAAATGAATGAGATGGTGAGTGGGAGTTCTCTGAAAAATGTGAAGGAGAGAGATCAAGTTCTGAGACAAGTAAAGAGGGGAAATGGAAAAAAAAAAAAAAAAAGCTTTCCAAAATCTGAATGACCAGTAAATAGTACTTAAACCTGTGATTTTCTGAATAATGGCTAAATTCAAGGGAAATTGCATAGAAGAGCGGAAGAATTTTCCTTCCTCCTCAGGTTATTTCCTGCTTTGTTTTCAATCTACTGATCTTTCACTTGAAGAACTTGTAGCAAAATGGTCCTTTTAGAAAACACACAGTGTGTGAAAATGTGCAATGGTTGAAAAGGAGGGAAAAGAACATGCATGCTTTATTTGTGCCCCTGAGGTGTTCAGAAGCAATTTCTTTATTCAACGATAAGACCACAAGAACAATTTATGACTTTAAAAAGTCAAACAGCTGGAAGAGACAGCATGAATGTGCTGACACATCCTGAGTTCCTAATTAATGAGTGATTCAGGTATTTCAGGAATAAAAGATGGTGTTTCAAATTGTTTTAAGGGAAATTATTTTTAATAAAAACATGAAATTTCAGCACTACAATATATAAATGATCTCTTGACATTTTATTTCAGAGTACTTACGACTTCACCCTTTATTTCCATACACTAAATCAATAATCTGGCAGATGGGACTTTTGTCCTTTGCGTTATTTCTGGGTTGGGATAGAGGGCTGTGTTTTGTGGGTGGGTGTGCATGTGTGCATTTGTACACTCCAATCCAACTCGGGTTTGGAAGAGAGCTGTAGCTGTGACATTTTCATTTTCTCGTTTTGCAAAGCTGTCCTTATGCAGGCAAAAGGCTGATGGCTTTTATGCTATTATTGTTTTCAATTAATTAGAAAAATCCCCCCCTTTGTCCCTTGCAACATTTCTCACTCCTATTCCCCGGAGATTAATGGGGGCAGATCAGCAAACACAGATGATTCTGCAGCAGGGATGCCAGATTCATTTTCAGGATTCCGTTCTGAGCCAGCATATTGGTTCTACCTGCTGCTTGGTGCTACAATCATTATTGAATTTAGCAGATGGAGGGGGAGAGTTTTAAACTTGGGGACACAGATGGAGAACAGACTTCAGAGAGATTATTCTAGAGTTTAGCAAAAGGTTGTGTTGCTTCAAAACAAATCCTTAGAACTAGTGAGATTAAATCCCTATGCCCGGACACAGAGACAATGTACATAATTAAGAGCAGCAGACCATCCAAAAAACAGCTTCTGACAAATAGTTTCATCTTATCCACAAGAATTAATGAGACCTGACAAACTGAAAGTTAGCTTAAAAAAAAAAAAAATTGTAAGCTTTACCTTTAAATCTTCTCTAAGCAGTAACAATACAAATAAGAAAAGGGATTTGCATTTTTATAGCTAATGGAGAAGTAGAGGAAAAAGGTATTGGACACTTCACAAAGCCTCATAGATTGGTATTATATTGGAGAATTTAGCACTATGTATAGTATGGCCAAAGTCCAGCACATTCGGGAATTTGTTCCTCCAGGAGATGATTCATACCAATCAGATTCACAAGAGAATGATCTATAAATCCAGAGTGCCAGTTTACTAATTTTCTTTGATAAATGCAGCTGTGTCATGAGAATAGAAATACTCAGATACTCAAATATATCTCTGTATGGAGACCAGTGTGAGAAACAAATCATAATCAGGTTATAAAAAATGCAAGGGCTTTTCTATGCAGCAAAATGATTTTGTAACATGGAAGCAACTCATGGAAATTTGTTGAGTGAATTTCTACAATAAATATGAGCTTGCAAATGAAATGGGACTGTTAAAATTCCTTTTCACTGGGTTTTAGAGCAGTCACATAGGTAGCAGATTCCAGAGTCAGACCATTCAGGTTTAAGTTCAACTCTGCCACTTGCTAGCTGTGTGACCTCAGACAAATTATTCAATACATCTGTGTCTCACTTATAGATATCTCACTTATAAACTGAGAATAGTAATACTGCCCATATCATAGGACAATAATAAATATTATATGAAATTGGTATTTGAAAAAAGTTAGAACTGAGTCTATATATAAGCACTCCGTGATATAATATGTGACGTGTATATTGCACAGAACTACCTGTCATTATAAACAATAAATGCAAGTGATTTTTTTCATAAAAGAAGTAATTTTACTTTTAGTACTAAAGATAATTTTAATTCAGCACAAAATAAATATGTTTATTGTATATTATATATGTGTATATTATAGATAGTATATATGTACATATTATATGTGTTTTATATACATATGTAAAGCTTTACTGTTTGTGTGTGTAGTATATTCTAAAATTATTGTCTGGGCTCAGGGTTCAAATTTTTGCTCATCACTTTATTTTGGGGAGAGAACTTTGGAGAAAACCTTCTCTTTAGCCCAGTTTTCACATTTCCATATGAGAACATAAGCTTACATATTTATGCCACAGAGTTGTTTTGAAGATTTAATGAGTAATGCAATTGAAACCTTAGAAAACTGTCTAGCACATGGCAGATGTCCAATAAATATCAGTTATTATTATTGTTCTTTCCCTGCAGTATACTTAGAAATATTGTATAGTTTTTTCTCTCAGCTCTAAATTTTCAGAGTGCATTCACCATTTCTACCTAGTTTTTGTGTTCTTTTATTAGATATTTTATAAATCTGTAACACATGTGGATTTCAGGTTTTCCTCTTTTATTTCTTGTCCATATGTTTTAGTTGTTTATAGACCTAACATCAATATATTTAAAGAACAAACATTGGTAAAGTGGCATGCACGTCTGCATACTGTGTTAATTTGTGCATCCATCATCTCATGTCATGAGTGCACATCTCTGTGATACAGGACCACCATTTAACTACTTAATTGAAAAAGAATTTATAACTTAGAAAAGATATGTAATATAATCAAACTCTATCAGTTTAGAATTCAAACCCAGGACTTTTAAGACCTGCTGGTTTTTGTTTTTACCTACTACACTGTGGTAGAAAATTTCACAGGATTCCCCACGTACTGAGGATAATAACACAAAATTAAAACAACTCCAAAAAGTAGAACTAGAGACCTGAGTAATGCATATGAATCAAGTATTGCAGGAATAGTTCATCCAATTAAAGCAGGTGAGGCTCAATTTAAGTATAAAGTCTATATTGAAAGTCATTCTTAATTCCAGTTATATTCCTTCTAGCATTATAAATACTATAATATAAAAATTAGCACAGATTACCAAAATATTGCCAATTCACGAAAAAGGTACACCATTTACAAGGGACCTACCCATCTCTATAAACAAAAATAAATATAAATGATTTTTCATAAAAGAACTAATTTTGTTTTTAGTGCTAAAGGTGATTTTAATTCAATTTAAAGAAAAAAGGTATCTTGCATTATTGCAGATTCTAAATTAGTCCAGTTTTCATTTTCGTTCAATATAATTCCATCCAATTGTATTCCTTTCATTTCTATTTGATTCAATTCAAGTCAATATACATTTGTGGAGTACTTTTATGTGTAAAGCATTATGCACAGGTTAGAATTAGATTTAATTTTATCTATGTTAGGTAAGTCACATGTAAAGGCAAAAATATGAACCATTTTGTTTTGTTTGCTTCAATTTTATAGAAAATATTGAAAGTTCTAATCATATATTTTCCAAAGTTAAAATGTAAAACATTTTTTAGTAGACTATCTTATAAATATTCATGAGTTTTATATCGTTACCTCCTAAAAGAAAAGGGCAAAGATGAGAGAAGGAAGTGAAGAGATATAAGTTGAGTACATTTTATTACTACAGTCAATATGGGGCTAATAATCTTGGCTGTCCCTGACTAATAAAAAGAAAGTCCTGCGTTTGTAGTGCTTGCTGATACCCCTCCCACTTTGGCCAATTCTGAGCAACTTATGGTTAAGGACCAGCTGGCAAAGTACCTGAATATAGCAAATGGCTTTCAGGAGCCATTTCAGGAAGGAGGAGACCTCAGCATAACACTCCTGTGTTTCCATGATGGGGACAGATTCAGCAGATACTGTGTGTCTTCTTCATTGGAATGTGCAGTGCCCAGATATTGTTCAAGTCTACCTTGCACAGACTTATTTCCAGTTACCTGGCTCAGCACCTGGGGTAGATAAAGCTTAATAAATAGTTTGAATGACTTGGACTGTGTTGCATCCTCTATACAGAGAATTATCCTTACAACCTCTTCAGAGAAGAGACCTAACTACATAATCCTTTTAGTCACTTAATGTCTCATGTTAAAGGGATCCCTGAGATCATTGCTGCGTGCATATTTTTGCAATCACATTTTAATTTAGGTACCTCCTCAATGTGTGGTAACCATAGCAGTAATTTCTACAGAGAAAGATATAAAGGGTATCAAGATCTCATCAAGGAATTATATTCCAACCAGAAAGAAAATGGCAGTACAGTGTGATTAAAGGTGATGCCTATGAAAGAAGCATGCACATGGGGCCTTGAAAACAGAGGTGGTGTATCCCATCCTTGGCAGGATGACATTGAATTTTATCTTTTAGTTTCTGATATGCCCCTGTGTTATGGCTTGAATATGAGTTGTTCCCCAAAATCTTGTGTTATTACTAGAATACTCAGAGGTAAAGTGATTAGATTTTGAGAGCTGTAATCTAATCAATCCATCCTAGTTTCAGTGGATTAAGCAGATAGTAATTGTAGACAGGTGAGGAGTGGCTGTAGGAGATGGGTCTTTGGGAGCATTCCCTGGAAGGGATCATCATCCTTGCAGCCTCTTCTCTTTTCCCTCTTTGTTTCCGGCGGCTATGAATGAGATAACTCTCCTTCACCACACCTTTCCACCATGATGCTGCCTCATCTTGGACCCAGAGCGATGGAACAAGCCGGCTATGAACTAAACTTCTGAAACTGTGAGCAAAAAAAAACTTGTTCCTCTAAGTTGCTCATGTCAGGTATTTTAGTTATAATGATGAAAGGCTGACGAACTCCTTTAAAAGAAGGCCTGCAAAGTGCAAACTCACAAGGGGAGAAATAAACCATTGCTGCTTGTTCAGCCTTACCAGGTACTATAGTTGATCTGAAAACCAAAGGATGGCCATTCTTGAAAGAATGAGGCAAAGTAACGATTATCAAATAAAGGGCACTTTATTAGCATACAAATACATTATCATTAGATCCATAATTTGGAACTAGAGTGAAATTTATCATATTTTTCTATTTAGTGGTTTAAGTTTAGGGATATGTCTAGATAATCACAGAATAAAATTTTAAAAGTAGAACATTTATTATGCCCCCTATATTTGCAGTTATTTTAATATTCTTGTCCACATCACATTCCAGAGTAAGCACCTGTAAAATCAGGCATACAATTTATTTAATTAATGCCTTTGTTTCCATTCAGCTGGAGGCAAACGATTTTTAACTTTCAACCAGAGATATATTAATTAAACTCTCACCTCAGGGTAGAATTGTGCTAAGCAAAGTACCAACGAGGCTGTTGTGGCTTTTGAGAGTAATGGAGACTCCTTCACATTTAGACATGCACCATCTTCCTATTTAGGTCAGCATGGGCTGAACCTATCTCAGTGACTCTCCTATTTGCTGTGCGCAGCCAGATGCAAGAACAACTTTGTTCCTACTTTCTTTAAAAACGGGTTTTGAAAAGTATGAGTAGCTTGCTACAATAAGATATAATGCAGTCTTTCATCCATATTGAGTTCTAAAATTCTACTCAGCCATGACAGAATGTATAGAAGATGGGTAGAAGCTAAAGGGGAAGTAGAACAACTAAATTGAAGCAGCAAAAAGGCCTGAATCCTGCAGCTACCACTGTTGGAAGAATAACCAAAGATAGAAAGATTTTTTTTTTTTTTTTTTTTAAATCAGGCACCAGGGCTAATGGCTTAACGCTAAGAACCCTCAGCCTATGGTTGAGGATCAAGCTGACTCATAAAATGCATTCTGTTCAGTTTGCAATCCTGTTGTTTCTCAAATGGTCTTCCCTGGCAAGAACTGAGACTGGGAAGGGAAGCCACATGTAAACACTGGGCAGGGCCAGCAGAATAAGCCTGCATGTGAGCAGCTGCAAACAATCCATTTTAATTCCAAGTCAGTGTTTAAGGACCTTGGGTGTTATAGTTAGGGAAGTAGAAGGGGAGGTGGAAGTAAAAGTAGAATTGGATTTGGCAGGCATACATTTTTCTACAAACTGTGCTCAATTCTTCTAATCATAGTTATTATGAATGTTTCTCTTCAATTCATTCCTCGTGTCACTTTGTGCTTTCATGCTTTCTCCACAATCTGCTAGTCAAGGGTATGAGAGTGGTTTTTGATCCTAGAAATAATAAAGCAGAAAGGTGACAACTTTTAGACCACATAAACACATGCACATGAATCTGTCTTGGCTTCTGTCCTGCTGAGCTAAACGATTGTGGACATTTGTCAAAAGATAGAATTATCTGAAGCATTCAAGGACCTTGGTCATTTTGTAATTTTCCAAATTGCAATGTCTTGAGCATATCGTAGAATTATCTACAGCTGTGTGACCTTGGATATTTGCATTCTCTGGGTCTCAAGAGTTTCTTCATAGCAGGAGTGATTCCTAAGATTCTTTCCAGCTATGCCATTATTATTTTAGTAGTGATTTTGACAGCAGACCATCTTTACAATAATGCTTGAAATGGAGATATGAAGCAGGGCTAGAAAAGGGTATGTGGTTAGTTGAATTCAAGTTCTATAATTTCCTGCAACATCCATCAATCCACTAACCCTGAAATACCTAGTTCCATCTGTGAATTCACTGCTAATAGTGTAGTCTTTCTGACCCCTCTTGTTCTTAATCTCTGAAAGCATGTGTGTGTGTGTGTGTGTGTTTGATTGGGATGTAGTTTACACCATAAGTAAAACTGATTTGGTGATGGGGATCAATTTTTCTATTTGTCTTTTAGTCAGAAGAATCTGCTTTACCTGAGATATTCAAGTGCATATAATATGGATGGGTTGTTAAAGTGTTAGAAAAGTTTCTCCAGTGTGAAGGGTATTAGCATTGTTATCCTGGCCAAAGTCCAAATGAGTAATTAAAATCTTTCTGCTAAATCTTTCCCGGAGTTTTAATCGGAGATGACATTCTTCATTTCTTTACCTCAACTAGTATCTATTGTTCTTGAGCATCTGTTAAAACTGCTGCATTTCACTCCAGTGGAGAATTCTTCACAGTAGTTATCCTGTATTAAATGGCCTCTTAAATATATCCCATTTGCAGCTCATGTGTGGGCGTGAGCAGGTGTGAGTAGCGACTTAAATACGATGATTTATAAAGTGCCTTGGGATCCTGGATGGAAAGGGCAATTTAGACCTGGGTTATCAGCATTATGTGAAAAACATGCCTCAGTAAACCAGTTACTAATTACACAATTACCTTCTGTGGCACAAGTAAAAAATGATGTGATGCTTTTCAGCAAATTCTAGTTTTAAGTAAATAATTCTTGGAGACAAATGATTAATTATATTAAGTAGTCTTTACTAGATGCAATTTAGAGTAAGTCATTTTTTAAAAAAAAATCTTAAACACCATGATAAAGTAATTGCAATTTGTAATAAATTTGTCTCCCTAGAAGAAATTTTATCCAGGGCAAAGAAAAATACTTGATTATTATTTTCCTTTTTAGAAGGGCATTAGTATATATTAACTGTAGAAGGAAAGTGTATAAGGAAAGCTGTTACCTGCTAATGGAGTCAAGGTGAAGTTTCTCACAGTGAAGTGATAGTCTGGTAGACCTTATAAACAAAGATACTCCTGATAGAAGCAATTTGGGGACTGGTATTAAATCTGATTTGAGAACATCTTCACCTAAGGGACAAATAAAGGCATATACCACTGCTATCATAAAACAGTTCTTCCTGGCTTGGCAAAAAAACAATCTGTAACTCTTCAAATTTTGGATTCTGAATTTGTACAGCGATGCCCCAACTAAGAAATTTATTAATTAGTTCTTATAAGCATCCAAACTGGATTATAGCCATGAGTACACAGTATACAGAGAAAATGCAATTGATTCTGCTAAGTTCAGGACACTCTGTTTTGAGATTTTTTTCCCCCAGCTCCTTGTTAATAAGGGACGTAGGGAAAATAAATCACTAGCTCCCTCTCTCCAGTAGCAGAAAGGTATATTGTCCTTGTTTTCTCGCACCATGGTCTGTGATATTGTTAAGATAGTCATTTTAATCTGCCTTTAAGATATTTAACCCCTACAAGATCATGGTTATCTGGCAAAATGAAATATCTATACACCCTCGTAAGCCTAGCTGAGTATTAGAACTTCTCTAAAATAAATCCAAAAACATTTCTTCTGAGGAGATTGTTATATTTGTAGTTTTCATAGACTAAGAGGGAGCCTGTGGCTTTGCCTATTTTTACAAAAATGAATGATGTCTACCTAATCTTAACTAATCAATAAATCAATACATTTTATAAAATGATAGATTAACCTGTGATGACCAGGATTGATTGTGCAAACAACTGAAGTTAGTGGATTAGATGTATCCTAGCTCAATGTGCTCTTCAGTGGAGGGTCTAATCTACCATCCAGAACAATGCAAATATTCCTAGTAATGTTATTTTATAACTAAAATTGAACATCTGAGCAGTCTGACGGGGTGGGAAGAAGATAATTTTGTTAGAATCACCTATGCCCTCACTCATAGTGAAAATACATTTGATTTGACTGCTCTTACATGGACTTTCTCTGAGATCTCAAGGTGTTAGAAGCCCTAGCTAAATGGCCTATACCACAGAAAATATTCTTGTATTTGCATAATATTTTCAGAGATGCTCAACTTATCCTGAGCTGAAAGAATCTGGATGCTCTCTGCATATTTTATGTTGCTTTAATTTTCTAAAAAGACTTGGCCAACAATGCAAGTTGGAAAGGAATATGCAGTGGATGTTTGTCACGAGCAGTGAGCAGGTCATTCTGTGATGAATAAAGGAGAAAAATCCCAAACGTGGCTTGTCTCTTATTTCAATTATCATAATAAAAATTTTCAGTGTTTGACTTGAAGAAGGAATTTCCCTTTCCTTAATGTATTCCTCATCTGGGCAGTCAAGATACTGCTAGTTTTCTTGGTACAGCGCAGACCCTTTGAAAGTGAGTCTTGTCTTTTGCACTTCACAGCATATATATACCTATATATTCAGCCTGAAATGCTTTTTTTTTTTTTTTTAGTTTTTTTCTACATATTTAACTTACCTTTTTTGTCAGATCCAGCTCAAAGCTCATCCATACTAAGAAATCTTTCTTTAATTACCTATTCCACAGTAATGTTTCCTATAATAAATTCTCTCAGTATCTTGACCCCATCAGTCTAGAAAATAAAGTTTGGGAAATACTTTTTCAGTTACTTTGTATTTTATGCATTCTCATTCATCTCTTCACCTCTCAAACATCCACTGAGTGCCTAGCATGTGCCAGATTGTTTGACACGTTTTAGGAAAGCAGGAGGGAAAAAGTCTTGACTACGCTCTAGAGAACTATATAGTGTAATGGATGGCTCAGGAATGAAATATTCACATAACCTGCCCTCCAGCAACCTCCAAGGGATTGAACACCATCCCATCAGAAACACTGGAGTTCTGTGGTAAAGGTCTTCAGGAATTATGATACTGGTTAAGGAGGCAGCAGTGCTAATAGTGATATGGTGGTGATGGCATTGGTATCAGTTTGAATTATATTCCATGTATTGGGGTTTAGAAGAGAACTGGAAACTATATTCTCTTTTGCATAGTCCTGAACAACTGAAGTTGTAGAATAATAGGGAATTAGCAAGAGCTGTTTGCATTAAGTTTTCATGCCTTAAACTAGTTCCTCATGTAATTTTGAATAGATACAGATGTTGGCTGGGGATTGTTATTAAAACAAGGGTCATGAATACAAAGGTACATATTGTCAGAGTTACAAATGAATTTCTTTTTATTCCCATTGTGACAAAACTAAAGTATGCTTATTCATAGAATTCTTAGATACATCTTGAAGTAGCCCCTAACTCAGCATGGGGGAGTGGTGTGACAATATATTGGGGGAAAGTGATCATTTGAAAAGACTCCTGAAGAATGAATAGAAGTTTACCACCTAGATAAAAGAAAGTGGGGATATTCAGAATCAACCAATACAAGTGGAAGATTTGACTTTAATAGAGGCTTGTTCGTGCATAAAAAGATTGCAAATCCTTGTTTATGGCCTAAGAACATGAAGTGAGTTACAAAGTGGGAGAAGATCCAATTAGTCAGGGAACAAATTATAAGAGGCTTAGATGTTATGCAAAGGATTTGAGGTATTTGGAAAGTTGTTGGAAGAATTAAGAATCGGTCAGCTCTGAGTTTTGGAAAAATCATTTAGGCAGCAGAATAAAGCATGGATTAAGGTTGAGAACAGGGATCAATGAGATGCTCTTAAAGTTTGCCTATTATTTCCTACTGGGCTAAGGTAGAAATCATGGAATAGGGAGAAAGGTGTGAACTTGAAAAGTAACAGGTGCTTCATGATTCATTGAATATAGGCATGAGGTAATAAAAGAGTCAGGAATATAACTCAGAGTTCCCTCTTGGTTCTCAGAGGTCTGTGAATGGTGACTTTAAGCAAGACAGGTCATTCAGGAACACAGGCTTGAAGGGGCATCTGGAAGCATCCATTCTTTTTGCAACTGAACTGTAGTACTCTCAAGGTCAAAGATCTTTCCTTTCATATTTCTTTATTTTAGTCATTTGCAATGCTCAGAAGTTATATTAACAATTAATTACTAAGCAGAATAAAAATGCACAGATGAACCATTAGCATTTTACTGAGGGGCATAGTGAAGCATAGGAAATAGTTAAGAGAACCACATGTATATTTGCATTAAATATGCATTACATTTGCATACAATTTGAGTAAATCTGTCAAAATAGTTCCATTTTTTATGCGGGTTTTAAATATTCAAAATCTATTATTGATGTCTTTTAAAGGAGCCAATACCTATTCTAGACACAATGTTACTAGCAGAAAAAGGACAGGAAGAAGTAAAAACTGTTGTCTATTCATAGCCAAATGCCTCAAACTGAATTCATATTCCTCATTCTAATGGCTGTTTGATATACTTGTAGTTAATACACCATTGGTTGGAGCTTAGCAATAATAGCAAAACATCTATACTTTGCTCAGTTTTTGTATAGCAAAATATCAGTTAATAAATTCTGTAACTGGCAACCTAATCATGGAAGGGTTTGAAGAAAACATAAGATAGCACTCTCTTCTCTCAAATTACAAACATCGTGTTCTTCCATTATTGCTTGAATTGCTCTAGAAGGTACTAAAAAGCTATTGGAAGTATGTTGTGTGCTGAGTGGGAAGTAAAATGGGTGGGTGATTCCCCAAAGCCAATGCTCCTGGTATGCCAGTTTGGTTACAAAAAATCACCTTGAAAGTTTACCCAAGGACCAATTTATCCTCTTTATCCCTTGAGGTGCTGATATGCTTAGTTTGAAAACTTTCCTCAGATAATTCTGAGACAGAGTCAGAATAGAAATTCTTAAAATAAATGAATGTAGAAGAACTTCCAGACTTAATAGTTTGAGATTTCTTCTTGACACCTGCTTGCAGTAAAGATGTGATTTGGCTATGTCTCTGACTCAGTGGATTCACCAAGCTGAGGATGATTCTGAGGTCCAAATATATGGAAGTATAATATGGATCACACCAGGGCCCCTGGGGAGTCAGATGTGAATCATCCCTGATTTCTCACCTACACATGGTAATACTCATAAATCTTGGGATTTTTGAGCCAAGATGGGCTTTATTGTTAATCAGCACAGAATATACACAATACTTATACTTGAGTAATCCTATTTGAGCTCTCTTTACATAATTGTCTGTTATTGTTCAGACACAAGGTTTCCTCCAAAGGCTCATGTATGAGAGAGTGCACGAACATTCAGAAGTAAAATGATTGAAATGATTAGATTATGCCAGTTGTGATCTAATCAGTGGATTAATCAATTGATATGGATTAACTGCGGGGGGTAACAGTAGGCAGGTAGGGTGTGGCTTGAGAAAATATGCCTTTGGAGTATAGATTTTGAAACTGGTGAGCAGAGTGTACCCTCTCTCTCCCTTCCCTCCTCTTTCTCTGTGATTCTTTGTTGCCATTCCCTTGCTCTGTGACATTCTGCCTCATCTTGGGTTCAGAGCTATAGAGTTGTGGAGTGAGATCTCTGCAACTGTGAGTCCCCAAATAACGTATTCCTCTAATTGTCGTCAGGTCTTCTGGTCACAGTGATGAAAAGCTGACTAAAATACTGTCAAATATTTCTTCAATTTATTTTCTTTTATATTCTCTTTTTCTTTTCCCTCCTCCCTCTTATCATTTCCTGTCTGCCTAGCCAGGGAAGGAGAATGTTAAGTCAATCATGTTTCTTCTATCAAGGCACACCTTGGTTTAGGACTGGTCTTTCTCCCATTTTTTAATTTAAAAATTACTATGTTTTATTTATGTTTTATCCTCAGTCACTTCTCTTATTCTAACCCAGATATAATCACTCATGCTAATATGTTAGATATATATTCTTAAATGTCTGTCTTTGAATAATACATAATGTTATTTTTTATGTCATGTTACATGAATAAAATTATGCCACAAAGTCTCATTTTCCTATATTTATCCTGAGTTGACTTTTAAGATCTATTTATTCCAGTGTGTGTCATGTAATGCTTTCTTTTGTAGTAGCTCCACGGGATTGTACATGATAATGCCAATACATTTCATCTGTTCCCATATTGATGGACATATAGATTGACTTCAACTTTGAACTAACATAAATAGCACAGAAAGAATTTTTTTGAAGTGCTCTACCACTGGGTTATATCCCCAGTCCTATTTATTTATTTATTTATTTATTTTTGAGATAGGGTGTCACTAAGTTATGAGTCTGTCCTTGAACTTGTGATCAGGGCTCAGCCTCCTGAGTTGCTGGATTGCAGGGATGCACCACCATGCATGACTTAAAGAATGTTTTTGTTTAGCTCCACTCCTAGATATGTGAAAGAATTTTTGTTTATATATGTCCTACAATTGCTGTGTCAGAAGCTGTATGTTTAACTACTTGAACTGAGTACTGTCATGTTGCCCTTTACTATCTTGTACTAGTTTAAACCCCCAACCAGCAATGCTTGAGATTCCTATTGCCCACATTATACCCAATATTAGGAGTTAATCAGATTTAAATTTTGCCAATATATTAGGCAAATAATGGCTCAAATTTTTAGTTTTCATTTTTCTCATTATGAAAGGTTTTGAATGTATCTTCATATGCTCTTAAGGATTTAGAATTCATCTTTGTTGCCTATATGTCACATCCAGTTTTCTTATGAACTCCCTGTACTGTTAATTTTAAAGAGTTCCTTGAATAATTAAAACCCTGATCTTGCATTGGTTTTATATAGAAAAACGGTCTTCTCCCAATCTCACTTGCCAACTGTGCCAGGGGTACTCTGTTAAATGAAAGGTGTCTTGTGATGTTTGTTTAATATATTCGATCATCAAATTTTTAATCGCATTGTTTTGTATTTTGGATTTTATTTGTAAGACTTCACTCATCCATAAAACATAAATAGCTCCTTCTAGTTTTTGTTAGCTTTATATTTTTATTTTTTACATTTAGAACTACCATTTTGAGTGCATTTTCCTGTTACAGGGAAGAAATCTTGGTTTATTTTTTTCCATAATTGTGAACCAATTTTCTCAATAACTTCTAAAAATGTTATTTTTCCATTGATATGTACTCATCTTTATAATATATCAATATTTTTATACTTACAAACTTTCCTTTTTATACTCAAGGTGTATCTCATGAATGCATGCCTAGTATGTACCAGACCCTGGGACTGATCCATCCCTACATTGCCAAAAAAAAAAAAAAAAAAGAAAGAAAGAAACAGAAACAGAAAAAGTGCCTTTGTTTTATGGTTTTTATACTGTGTGTGTGTGTGTGTGTGTGTGTGTGTGTGTGTGTGTGTGTGTGTAAATATTTGTTAGGTTATACAAAATATTGTGTTGAAAATTTATTGGGATTTCATATAATCATAGATCAAAATTTACAAAAACAGTATCTTTATAATATGAATTTTGCTATTTTGATTTTAATATATCACTTCATTTATTCAATTATTGTTCTATGTTCTTTAAGAGAATTTTTATATAACTTTATATACTTTCTGAGCTTATTTTACTTCAGTTATCTATTTATATTCAGTATAAAGCATAACTTTTGGAATACAATTTTATTCATACTAATGCTCTTTTTTCCCTCCCATATTTTCATTGGTACATTATAATTATACATAATGGTGGGATTCATTGTTACATATTTGTTCATGAACACAATATAACACAATATAATTTCACCAATATTCCCTAGTATTTCCTTGAAGAGAGCTCTAGTTTCAATTTTCCAAGTTTTAATTACAAGTAGATGTTTAACATTTATAAATCTATTAAGAGGATTATATGATTTTTCTTCCATTTGTCTATTAATGTGTTATATTGCTACCTTTTCTGGCATTAAATCATAACTTTTGGGATTTATTTATTTCTGATTAATATATGTAATTACTTATGGATTTAGTTAATAGTTTATAATTTTCTTATATGTTCAAAATTGAAAACATTTTTATTTTACTTTTTCTTTTTTAAATATATGCTTTCAAATGTCACTTGAGTATTTTATATTTTTTGAAAACTTTAGTCATATAATTAAGAAATTTTTAAAAACATTTCCCATAAATTATGGTATTTTAGCTCTCTTTATGAGTAATATCTGATTTTATTGTATATTCTCAAAGACTGTAATCTGGATGATAATGAATCTTCAAATAAATTTATGCTTTGGATTAGTTTATAAGATATTTGGGGTGGGGGTTTACTAGTGATTGAACTTAAGGACACTCTGTCACAGAGTTATTTCTCTAGCCTTTTTAAAATTTTTATTTGGAGACAGGATCTTGCTAAATTGCCCAGGAAGTCCTTGAACATTCAATCCTTCTGCCTAAGCCTTCTGAGTTTTTGGGATTACAGGCATGAGCCACCACATCCTACAAGTTTACAAGAATTTTTGGGGATGTTCCATTTATACTTGTAAAGAATATGTATTCATTACTTATATGAAATATTTGTCAAATCATGTTCTTAAAATATTCTATACATTTTCCTTTTTTTACTCTACTTATTATTTCAGTTTCTGGGTTTAAAATTTCAAACAATAGTTGATTCATATATTCCTTTTATTAGTTTAGTCAGTATATGTTTTAAATATTTTGGGGCTATGTGGTCAAGTGTTTATATGTTCAGACTTGTTTTATCTCTTTTAAATAAATAATATTCCTTTTTGTCACTTATGACCTGTTTAATTCATGTATATACTCATTTGCATGAAATTCTTGAATCTACAAAGTTAGGAGACATTAATATCATTTTCCCCTCCCCAGCTCTGTTGCTATAATAGTTTCGTAGCCAGGTATTAATAAGATCAACCAGAAAAAATCCTTTATAAATAACTGTTTCTATTTTTTTTTTTTTTTTCCTACTTCCTAGTGTCTATGTGCTTCTCAAATCAGGGACTAAATTGTGCTAACAGGTATTAAGAAATGAATGTTGTCTTTTCCTGGCTAATGAGAACCTCAGTCTCAAACTGTTAGTAGAAAAGAAGTTTGCCCTAAATGGAAACAGATGCCAGCAGCTGGAAAGTTGTTTGAAAAAGGAAGTAGAACGTGGCAGGATGAATATGAGTGGACACAAAGAGCATGTGTGGTGTTTGCTCCATACCTTTCCTGACATAGACTTTTCTTCATTTTACAAATAAAGGAAATGAGGTTCAGTGATGACATTGTATTTTCCCAGTGGCATGGAATCAATACACAGTGGAAGTGAAATAGAAACATGAATCATTCTGATTCTGAAGTTCACTTTCTTTAAGCTAAGCCACACTGCCTTTCTCTCTGTGTCAAAGAATTTGAGGCAGAATTCCTTTGATTCTAGGATTCTATTGGGGTTAGAATTTAGGGGAGAATATCCTGATTTTATATTTTGTTCCACAGATGGGTAGCACAACTCTCTACAAAGAAATACAAAGAGAAGGGAAAAAAAAATTTTTTAAACCAGCACTCTGATTAACCTACCACAACATTACTGAATGTCTGTCAAGTTTTTCTAAAAAAAAAAAAAAAAAAAAAAAAAAAAATGCAACAGAGAAATTCAAATTGTTAAAGTTAATTGCAGGATTAAATTGCCATTTGTCAATAGCAATGTAATTTGTGTTATAAATTATAGGACTGTAACTTTCAGGCATATTCTATCAATATGTTTCCAATGATTTAATAACAATATTTCTCAAAAATAAGCCAAACCACTCTTTCCCTTTTTCTTTTAAATGAGCATGTTCAGAGGTTTTTCATCAGCGTGCTAGCCAGCTCTGCAAAATTTCTAGTAAATAAATTATCACCAGGAGGCTCAAAATCCATTACCATAAAAAAAGCCATTTTTCCCTCCCTAATCGATTGCCCACTGTGCAACTGCTAATGGGACCATACACACATGTGGTGCAGAGGGAATGCGTTTTCAGGTTCTCTCTCTTTCCTAGAATTTATTTTACAAAGAATTTCTCACTAAATTCATAAATTAGTCAATGCATAAAATGAACACTTCAGCTTCCAGCAGGAGAAACATTAAGATTGTGCATCTAGAGTATTTTCCAAACTGGTTCCCAAGGAAATGAAGTTGAGTTGCGCTAGTTGCCCTGCAAACATTTCAGCACCTGCCTGGGAGATTCAGTCCTTTCCCTGATCCCCATCAGAATTTGTACCTTCATTTTGCACCATTTGCTCATGTATCCTTGTGGGCACACAAATTTCCTATCTGTGCTGATGGGCATTCTATACAACTAGTACACTGAGCACTGTTGGCCTTGAAATATAGAAGCTTTGAAATGATCTCGGTTCATTCTCGCAATCCCATCTTTTACTACCAAACATAATCTTTTGTGTTTCATGGATAATATTGGAGTGATATAAATTCCCAATTTATTATACTCTATAACATTGTAATCAGTCCTGAGCTTTGTCTGGCAAATTAGTCTTCAACATCCACCAAGTGTCCAATCTTAGGGAATAAAATAAAGTGAGTGGTATGGGAAGGGTCCATGCCTTCAAATTTTATCTCAACTGAAACACCAAATCTACAATTTTATTTAGGACCAATTTCTTTGGGACTTAATTGCTTTCTTTTGCCAAATTATAATTCAGGAGCTAGAGCATATTTATCTTTAATTATTCAATCACTTTCAGTTCATGGATGGTTTTGATCTAGGTAGCGCTCTAGTAAAAGTAAAGCCTGAACTCTTGTCTGAATTTCCTGATTCTTTAATTTTGGATGAAATGACTTATTCTTTTTTGTTTCAAAAAACAGTTGAGAATTAGTGGTGCTAAACAAATATGAGGAGGAAATGCCTGCAAAGATTAAGGTGAAGTGAGGGTTGAGGAGAGAAAGCAGGCCAGAGATAAGATAAAATAAATATATAAAGGAACATAGGGCATAAAACTTCTAATGCAAGAACTTGGTGGACTTCAGTGATTTTGCTGGTGCATAGCAAACGTGTATTATACTTGTCAGCATATATTATACTTCTCTTAAGATGTTTCTAAATTTCTATTCTAATAATCTATATTTTTCTCATTTTCTCCTTAGGTAAGTTGCTGTTCCTGCCTTTAAAAAATCTATTGTCATGGAAAAAGTCATGTATATGGGGCAAGTAAGCAGCCTACTCTCCAGGTTTGGGTAACTGCATCTTTTTGTCTATTCCATCTTAACTGAGGATCTAGTGATAGGAGTTTTCATTTACTTAAGAGTCTCGGGATATCCTTATGTAAGCGAAATGGTCACTTGGAGACTGTTACACAAGGACTACAATATTTGTTTGCATGTTTATGTTAATTATCAAGTTTCTTATGAATTTCTTGCTGGGGGTGGACCAACAGATCTTGATGAGGCTTCAAAAACCAAATGACACTCCTACTGTACGGGGCACAACTTAAGAACAGACCGATCACCACTGAGAAGTCGAAATTTGAGAGTCTTTATTAAGCTGGCTGGCTGACTGTCTCACACAATGCCCCAAAAAATGGCTATTGGGAGAACAGCCCCAACCACAGGGTTGTAGGGGTTCTTATACCAAAAATCACATTAATCATAAGTGTCTGTTGCTATGATTTGAAATTACACATTAGCATCATGAGATCATTGACAGAGGGGGAAGTGGGTCAAAATGACCCTTACCTAGGTACAAACTAAAGAATGATTACTATCATCTACACAATCATTGTTCACATGGAACATTATTTAGAAGCAATAGGGATCGAAAGAGAGCAATTCTTTACTACATAGGAGTTGCCATTGTATATTATTAAACATGTCACACTATGTAACTGATGATGGGCACAGAGGCGGGGTGTTCCCATGGGAGAAGCTTATTTCCTACATAACATGGAGTCTCAGAGCAAAATGGAGTCTGTTTAGTCATTTCCTTTAGAGTCTGGCCTATAACATTCTCATGGACTCAGATCTGTCAGCCCATCACACTACTATCACTGAGTGATGCAAAATGGTGGAATTCAAATTTTATAGTGGAACAATATAGTTCATTTCTCAGACAAAAGTTATATAGTTATTTTGTCACTGTGATTTTTACTCATCAGAAGAGTAACTTAGAGATATGTTGATGGATCAGCAATTCTTTGGACTATCACAGTTTGACACAAATGTGGGTGACAAACTCTAGAAATTTCTTTGCCTTTTCTTTGCAATTCTCTATTTAATGTTTCCTTTCAGGTTGATTCCTATTTAATTCTTTCTCTTCTAATAAACATAAGATTCAAAGATAAATATAAAACTATGGCTATTATGAAAATACCATGGAAAATCATAAAGAATAAGATGCAGATTTAGCTATATCATTGTTACTGTTTGTTTTTCTTGTGGAGATTTCTAATGGCATATCCTTAAAAAACACGATGTTCACTGAAGTTCTTCTTAGAACCGTCAAACACATTTTGTTGTAAGGGCGGGGGGAGAGAGAAAGAGAACACACGTCTACATATTTATTGAGACTAGATAAAATTGATTCAGAATTTTAAATGGCGTTAACTGGACATTTTCTATCATGCCAAAAAATAGTGGGACCTGGGACAAAGGAAACACAAATGTAAATCACTGAATCCTGAAAATAGCCACAGATGCTTAAGAGTTTGAAAATAAATAGCTGTAGTGAAATTTATGGTATTAAAGCTTGGTCTAATTACAAACATTAATTTTCTTTGGTAGCATTGCTATAGCAACTCTATAGCTAGAGGGTCCCAGTCAAAACTCAAATTATATATCTTAGAAATTCTTTCCTCAGTTATTAACACCTTACATTATTGAAACTTAAAGATATTTTACATTGCAATGGACTTTTCATCAACTACATAATTTGTTTCTATCTTGAAGTTTTTAATTATTTAAGATAGTGAAATTTCTCCAAGTTTAGATTGTTTCCTTCCTGGTTCTCAAATACTACCTCAAGTTTATTTTGTGTTCAGGCTTTTAGCACCACAAGGAGAACAAATTGAAAATATATGTTTTTACATTGATATTTAAAAAAAAAAGAATTATGGTTGCTTAGGGAATTTTAACAGAGTTTTCTGACTCCTATGTAATTATAATCTCAGGCTTAATGATACATTAGCATATTTTTGCATCTAATTTTATAAACAAATGTGAAACTACATAATAATATAGTCTTGAGTGGCAAATTTAAAACCATAGAAGTTAGGTAATTCCTAAACATAAGATACCTTCAGATAAGAATGGAGTAAATTACATGCACACAAACATACACACATTAGAATAACTAAAATAGTCTACGGTTATTATTTCATATTAACCATTATTTCAATTAGTATTACTGAAATTATATATTAAAAATATATTTTGCTTTAGACCAACTTTTTATCAGGAATATTCAATTCCATAGTCATTTACTAAATATCTGTTTATTATTTGAAACTATATTAAATACTATTGAGAATAGATAGATGAGCAAAATACAGATGTTGTTCCCAAGTAGATTTTAATGTTGTGGTAATTATAAGTAAGGGCTATACATCACCATAATACAATGTAGAATACCTATAAACAAATCACAAGAAGAGTATTGTGAGTAAATGGAGAAAATATTATTTGAAATTGCTAAATGAAAGAAAGCTTTATGATATGATTATTTCTGACCCAGGTTTCAGGGATGGATAGAAATTTCATAGCTAGAAAACCCTATAAGCAACACGTAGAAGAGAAAAGGGTATTTGAGAGCAAACCCAAAAATACATTAAAAGAGTTTGTTAAGAAATGCAATCATCATAAAACCATGACATTAGATTGTATAGTTCTTAATTCTTCGAGATCAGTCAGGTATTTTTGATGTACATGGTCTTGAGATTTCAAAAACTTTGACTTCTTGGAATTCTCTTGTTTTTAATTTAATAGTATACCTTTCACAGGAGTTTAGTAATACATATCGACAGTGAATTTATTGTACCTACCAGAATTTGTGTTCCTTCTTTGGTTTTATAAATCCATTGACAAAGGGATTGAACATTCAAAGAAAACTAATTCCTTTCAATATATCCAATTTTTATGTTTTTAATATCCAATTTTCTGTAAATAAATGTCATTTGCCTTAAGACATTTTTTAGCATCTTGACTTATTCTACGAAATCACACCTGATGCAATTCTCACATCTCCCCAAATTATTTTACCATATGCCCAATAAAAAGCCTTTGAACCTTACAAATACTGAACCCAAAGGATCAGAGCATAAACTCTTAAATTTGTCTGTTTTCAATCTGTTTCACCAAGACACTGCAGTGTAACTCTGAGCAAGTGTCTTAATGTCTTTGTGTGTCAATTTCCTCATTCATAAAATGATAAGTTCACAGATATATACAGATTATACAGATTATATAGCTGATTATATAGAAGATACAGATTATATAGCTGAACAGAAACCTGCCTAGTTCATGATGGCTGCATATATGCTGACAATTTTTATCTTTATATAGTACTAAAATTTTTTTAATTTACTTTTGTTAATATATAGTAGAGCATGGGTATTGTTATAAATATTGTTAATTATATTTGACAATAAATATAATTAAATAGCTATTATAATTTATTAGAACTAGTTAATAAATGACATGCATACTATGTACCATGATACTGTTTTAAAAGCCATTTAATATGTGAGTTTTTTTAAATGTAGAATTGTCTATGACATTATTTTCAAAGAATAAAGCTGAAGCTGTATAAATTTTAGGTGTTGTATTTTATGCAAAATACCTTCATTGGTAGATTAGTGTTTTATTCTTAGTTAATGTGTTACATACTTGTTCTGACCAGAAATTTTACTGAAGAGGTCAGATTTATCATCTTTAATCCTCTTCTGATTCCTCTAATTTATATTTATATTGCTATTACTAACAGTCCTATGTTGCTCAGCTTTTTTTCATTCTGCAATGATAACTAAAAAGCCTATTTGGTAATAATAGGTATTGCTGTTTTCATTTGTCTCAAGTGCTGTATTTATCGTCATCTATTACAGTTTAATGACCCAACCCTTGACAGTACTCTTGGATGAGCTGAATAGTAGACAATATTTGAATGAAAAAAAATAAATAAACTGACCAGTCAATGACTCAATGAAGAAACATGACGGTATGAGATTTCCTTTAGAATAAGCTTCTCTAGAAGAAAGTCTCCAATGGGAACATTTTCCACATTTTTCCATACACCAGTACATAATAGAAGGAACATATTGAATAATGCAATTCAGTTTTGGAAAAATGTTGTCCGAAGAGCAGTTATTTTTCTAAACAGCATTATGAGTAATCTTTATATATATATATATATGGGATTAAGTCAGGGGCACTTTACCACTGACTTATATCTCCATCCTTTTCACTTTTTATTTTGAGATAGGTTCTCACTAAATTGCTTAGGGCCTTGAGTTGCTGAGGCTGGCCTTGAACTTGCCATTCTCCTTCCTCAGTCCCCTGAGTTACTGGGATTACAGGTGTTTGTCACTGTGTCCAGCATGATTATTCTTTACATTGTACTAAAAATATTGAATATGTAAGAAGTGATAAAATCACTTTAATTTATAGTTCAGGGTACAAAAAATCAAGTACTGAACAAAAGGTAAAATATACAGAATATTTGCATTTAATGAAGAAGTTTAGCGACCTTTACCTTTACTTTGTAGAATAAAGGAAAAATACTCATGAAGCAGAGTTTTCCTGAAGTGAAAGAGCAGAATATAATTTAAAAACAAGAATAAGAGTTACCATAGTATCAGTATGGGTGAGATGGCCAAGTGGGTCGGAGGCAATGTAGTAAATAATACACATGGAACTCAATTTCAGATTTCTGTTTGAGGCTTATGTAGAGGTAAAGTCTGATCAAGATACTTTAAATATGATATTTATCTTCTCAAGGAAAATAGCTGTAAAAACCCTTCTGGGTTATAAATGTTTATTAATATGCACATAAAAATAACTTGTAGATTTTGTTATTTGAGTGTAATAGTGACATTCACCAATGTTTTGCAATTTATGACATGTCATGGCCCTTTGAAGTTCATAAGCTAAATGTGTATCCCATTGTATAGTGCCTATACATATGTGCATGTGTGTGTGTGTGTGTGTGTGTGTGTGTGTGTGTGTGTGTATGTATAACTGATAGATATAGGAATTTTTTACTTTTAATTTCAGATTAATTACATACACTTTTTTGCTCTGCTCTGTATCACAATGACTGTCCCCTACCCTAATCTACGTTTTCTAATCCGTTGCCAAATGGCTTCCTGTCAGATTCAGTGTGTGTCACTGGTGGGAAACTGGCAGTAATAAATGAATCAGGCCATTTCTCTCTCTTCTTCTTCATCTTTTCCATTATCTTATCATCCAAAAGGCAGCCTCTGCTATGATTTCAGTTCCCCTATGGTGATAGGTCTCCTAGGACATAGAAACATCTTTTCTCTTAGATCTTAAATATAGTAGTATCTTTCTACTGTTTCTGTTCCATGGTTTACTTCATTATCTCCTGTTTCATTTTCAGATCTTCCAATATCATTATAACATCTTTCCTGCATAAAAGTCCCTCTAATGTAATTACTGGCATGAATTTTGTTTTGGTGGCTATATGTAAACTGATTCTGTAAACTTAAAATTTAATCCTTAGACATTCATCCCACAAGTTAGGGATTAAACCATCAGACTGGTGCAGGTATATGCAACTGTGTTAGCCACATTTTTATTGATGCAATCAAAATTCCTGCCAAGAACAACTTAAAGGACAGAAAGTTTCAGAAATTTCAGTTTCATGGGTCTCAGTCCATAGATGGCTGACGCCATTGCTCTGAGCCTAAGATGAGGCAGGACTTCATACTCAAAGGGCAAGGTAAAGGAAAGCTGCTTACCTTATGGTAGGTAGAAAGTAGATAAAGAGAGAGGAAAATGCCACAGAGAAGAACAATCCTTTCAGGATATACCCCCAGGGACCCACCTCCTCCAGCCTCATCTCACCTGCCTACAGTTAACCATCCAGTTAGTCCATTCAAACTAGTATGGACTGATTTTGTTTCAGCTCCCACAATTCAATCACTTTACCCCTGTAAATTGTATTAACTCAGAAACTTTTATGACAAAAAGTTTTCTATATATCCAAACTCTAATATTCTCCCCCTGGTCCCCTAAAGCCCATTTCCATCTCACAATGCAACATGAATTCAGTTCATGTTCAAGAGTCCAACAGTCTTAACAGTTTCAGTATTTCCCAAACATCCCAGTCCAAAGTTTCATCTAAGACTTAAGACAAACTCTTGTCTATAAACCCTATAAAAATCAAACACAAGTTTCATATATTCAATACATAGTTGCACATTTCCATTCTAAAAGGGAAGAATAGGAACATAGAAAGAGGATGAGTTCAAAACAATACTGAACCCCACCCAGACAAACAGGTCTCGTATTTCCTGGTTTACCTCTTGGGACACATGGTGGTGAAGTGTGCTATACATAGGGTTTAGGTAGCCTTACCCATTTGACCTTGCCATTTTCAGTGTACATAAGCTCTTTTACCTTGGTCCTCTCCAGAGCCAGCAGTTTTCTTGGTAGCTATTCATGTAACTGGCATTATTAATTCCTACCATCTCCATTCCAGCTTTACTTTCCACATCACAACTTCACACATCATCTTCTTAGGAGCAGACTGCAGGGATTCCAACCTCTGTGCACTGCCTGGCTGCCCATTGTGCACTCCTGCAGAAGCAGCACCATATGAATGACACCAAAGTTTACCACTAGCAAAAAATAGTTGGACCTCCTGAAATTGTGGTTGAAAGCAACTTCAGCTTCCAAGTGCCTGCTCTGATGAACATGAGGAAACAACTTCCTAGGCCCCCATGATCTCTTCTCAAATTAATTTTCCCTTCTAAATCTTTGAACCAACAAAGGATTTGATCTTGCAAATTTGTGAGATGGCTTCAAGGTGTCTTTTCTATGTCTATGCAAAGTCTTTAGCATCTCTTTTTTGGCTGTACTCTCTTCAACAACCACAACTGCCTTGGATCACTTTTATAAGCACTTTTATGGGCAAAGAGCAAGATTTTAAAATCCTCCATCTCTGCTTTTTGCTCCCAATTCTCATAGTAAACTGGTTAAAAGTTTCCAGAAATATCCATGCCACTGACAATGATGTGCTACCTTGAAATTTTCTCTATCCAATTAATTAGACCATCATTTTAAAATTCAGTCTCACACAGTCTTAGGACCTGGAAAAAATGCAGACAAGATTTTTGCCAGAATATAATGAAAGTCCAATTTTGAATAGAGTCCTTCTTTCCCTCTGAACAATCAAAAGTACAGTTAGCATTTCTGTCAGTGCTTTTCTCTTCTGAGCTCCCACCAAAATCAGCCATTTAGTTCTGCTTACAACATTCAAAAATTTTTTCCAACTTGCATCTTGACTTCTCCAAACTTCCAAAATACAATTTTCAAAGGCTTCTGAACTACATGGTCGGGTTAGTGTCAGCAACAACCCCACTTCTTGATACAGTATCTTTTATATGCACCTCGAGAACTAACATGGTTTTTGCAAAATGAATGCTTTGCAGTGGATTTCAGAGTACATATTAACTGATTGAAAGATGAACAAAAGTCATTTTCAGAATTTTGGTATAACATTCAACACTTACAGTTTATTTTGAGTGAAATACATCATGTACCAAGGTCAAAATATTGATTTAGATATCATAATACTGATGTTAGGAATTGTTTTAATAAATAGCAAGTTTCTGTAATCTTATTTTATCTAAAAAAATTAAAAAATAAATTGCCTAAAAAGTTGTCTTGTTGGAGTTTCTGATTATCAAACAAAAAGTTAATGAATGAATTCTGAAAGCATTTCCTCAAGATTGGAAAGACTTAGGTGTACCTGACACTTTGGAGAATTTGGGGGAAATAACACAAGACAAATTCAAATTTAAATTAAACCATAATAGGCTCAATATGTTTTTTTTTCAAATTGAATTAGTACACACTGATGTTTAGCAAGGTTAACAGCTAATGTTGAGCTTAATAAACCCATTATTAGAAATATAAGTTGTGTCTTAGAGGCAAGTTGGAGGGTTAATTTCTTCTAAGACATGTACAATTATTTAATTTCTGAAGCAAATGTTCTTGATAAAATTTGTTAAGCCCAAGGGAAAAAATAATATGAAGATTATATTTATTAATCTGATGGTCTCCATTACTTACTTTGACATCCTTAGCTTAGTCTTCAAGCTAATAGTTTCAAAACTAGTGTTTCTTATAGTGATAGATGTCAGGGTTTACCTGAGTGTTCTATGTCTCTTCCTTCATACAATAGAAAATTGCCTTTGAATAGTAGAAGAAAAACTTTAGTTCTAATAAAGTGTTTTGTTTCATCTATCCAATAAAAATCCAGACTCAAACCCTAGCAACATCATTTATCAACTGTGGGATTTCCATCAAGCCATGATTTGGGGAAAACTCTTTGCTCAAAAGTGAAATATGTGAAGTGTTTTCTAATTGGTAAGGTTGTATCTTCTTTCTTTCTTTCTTTCTTTTTTTTTTGGTGCTACTTCAGTATAATGACATTTGTAGGCTCTTTTCCTACTCAATACCATTGACAAATAACCAAAAATTTCTGAGTACAGACAGGAAATTTTATTCAATGGCCAAAAAATGGAGAAAGGGAGATTCATGCTTTGAATGTACCTTCTCCCTGAGCAGGTCTGGGGTCTGGGTTTTAGTTTCAACTGTGTTGTGAGCATGTGTGCTATTCAGGCTCTCACCAAAGCTTGTAATGGAGATGGGAGATTTACAGCAGTTAGGGCTCTACCTTCTTTTTTCCATAACTTGGATGTAGTGAATCTCTCATGGTGTCAGTGGATGTGAACTTTTTTAGCATTTTTATGAGGATATAATGAATCCAAGGTTGTCCGGTGGGTCAACATGGTTTCCAAACCATATCCAGCAAGTTTGGGGTTCCCTTTTGTAATGGGGAGTATGTGATAATTTGATGGACTCAGCAGTTGAAAGCATGAGGTTATTGGCATCCAGTTTGAAATTTTTCCAGCAGGCAACATCTATAAGCAACAGAACTGATAAGATGACACAGTATCATTAATTTGGGGGTTCGTATGACTACAGGAGGATTAAATGCACATTAATGCTGTAGATGAAAATGTTTTCTCAACTAGAGGAATGTATTAATGCTAGGATTTATCTTTTTGTCTTCAAATAACTACTTGCTAGGTAGAAATTCTGAGCTCCCTTCTCTCTGACAGGGCAGGTAGAAAATTAATAGGATGTGACCTCTGAACTGAAAAAGTTGATAATATAGTTAAGTTGAGCAAGTCAATGTACTTTGTTTTGTTCAAATATTGGAGGAAACCCTTGGAAACAAGATTTTCTGAGACTGTCACTTGTTTTGGAATCTGAGCTTGTTTTTCAACTGTTCAAGTGTTTAGTGTTACAGAAATGAAATATTGGAGTTGCAAAAATTCTAGCAAGACTTTATTCCAACATCCTCATTATAACAGGTGATAAAGTTACAGTCTAAGTAGACAAAACTTGTCTGAAGCCATCCAGCAAAGTAGTGAATGTGTCAGAAATACAGCTCTGTTCCTTTTATTTCAAATGCTGAAATACTTCCATAGGATTACTTATTCTATTTTTATTTTTCCCAGACTTTCTTCAGCCATAGATTCCTATACTCTCTTACATGGAAGCTTTGTGTCTAATGTAACAGAAGAAGAAATACGTGGATAAAAAGGAGGAGACTATAAGCCTAGTGATCCTTTGTCACAGGGCTTACCAACAAGGATTTTCCCTTTTCAGAAATGCCTATTAGAAAATATAGGTCAGAGATGCAAGACTGAGGAGTGTTAAGTGCTCAGGAAAGACCAATGTAAATAAAGCATTAGAATTAGATGACATGTGTATGTGGATTTTGAGGAAATTCA
The DNA here is from genome assembly GCF_902686455.1 of Sciurus vulgaris. Lineage (NCBI taxonomy): Eukaryota > Metazoa > Chordata > Mammalia > Rodentia > Sciuridae > Sciurus > Sciurus vulgaris. The sequence continues at coordinate 67,210,076 of NC_136470.1, read as the reverse complement.
AGGGTAGGCAAAATGTGAGACATATAAAAAATCATTTCATTGGCTTGAAAATCCTAGGAATTACATACTGACAAGTACCACTTTGGTAGAGAAATTAGGATAATAGGAACTAGAATGACATCTCCCAAGTTAGTATCTCATTCTGATTTATAACTGAACTCCAGTTCTGTATCTCCAGTTATGTATGAGGTATCGCCAAGTTTACATCACAAATTCCCACTACATGCAGAATTAATGAGTTAACATTGTCATATTTACATTTAATTGCTTTTATAAATAAAACATTGCAAATTGAGTAACACTCTTCTTTCCCAGTACCTTTTTTAACAATTTATTTGTAGTCTCATGCTTATTTCTATAAATCTAGATGTTTATGTTTTCTGCAATTTGCTGGACACACAATAGATACTTAGCAAGCATCTTGATTCTAATGTGAAAGAACCTATTAACTTCTAGTCCTTTTTTAAGTGTCACTTTTATTTTATTCTATTTTTCATTAAATTTGTACTATCCAGAATTCTAATTAATATTGAGAGAGAGGTATAAAATTTAAAAAGTCATGGAGCGTAAGGTGTTTTCTACATTTGATATACTCTTACTTAAATATCTCCCTGTTTCCTTTTTTTTAAACTTTATTAGTTTGATTATTTTTTATACAACTGTTAGCTGATTTTTTTATTTTTATTTCTATGCTTGTCATGCCCTGAATATTTCAAGGAATTTGAGGAGAAATCAGAAGAGAAGAGCCAGACATGGAAATGAAGCCTGAATTATCTGAGTGGTGTCTTATTCAATTAGATAACTCTTTAATTGAAAGTTTTTCTGAGGCAGGGAACACATAGTTCTAGAATGAATTTTCTATACTCAATTTTAGGGATAATTGAACAGAAAAATAGCAAGAATCATGGTGAGCTATGTATGGGATGATCCCCCTTAACATATTTTTTTGTCACTGTAGAAATAGACAAGAGTCCTAATTTTGAAGGCTATAGCAGGTAGAAAGGAAATGACACAGTGAATTCTTTTCACCTGAAGATATTAAAAGCCAGAAGATGGTCTCATCTCAGTTTGACATGAAACGTGAGCCCAGTTCTTGAATATGGATCATGCCCCAGTTACACACAATTTTTTTTTTAAACCTACTGCTGTATGATTGTAATGGGCTGGCCTCATGACATCTTCAAAGGCCAGCAGGAAGCTGGGGAGCCAGAGCAGGACAGAAGCATTTGGTCTGCTCTGTTAGTGAAAGGTCAGGCAGCACATGTGTTTACATGTGTTCTCCTACCAGCTCCCTAGTTAATAAAGAACTGGAGGTATTGACAGGTCTGAAAAGTCATCTATGGTTTAAGTGTCAACAGAACCTGCAAACAGCACAAATCACAGAGAGCATCCTATGGTTCTATTATTTCAATTTTCCAAATATATGTGTTAACTAATTGCTTTGATTTTGTTCCTGTGGGTGCCATGTTCTCTGCTAACCTAACACAATTGCTATTATTAAAACCAAACTTAAAACCTGGCTGTATTGAGCCTACCTGTTTAGGAGGTAGACTACTTGATTTTCAGGTAGGATATGCATTTATCAAAGATATACAATACTCTTTAATTTACTCAGTCTTCCCTCTGTGACTTCTGGAAAGTACTGTTTTTCTCAGTTTATAGGTGGAAGAAGATAGACCCTGGCTCATTGATTCAAATTCACACTGCAAAGAAGAAGACAGAGACAAGAAAGGAACCTCACACAATCTTCTCAACACCTCCTAAGAACTGAACCTTTCTTTCTTTCTTTTACTTTTTCTTTTTGAGCTATCACTATCTAAAAAGCTCACCCAGGTCATCTGTTAACTTTGAATAATGTAAAATCTTAAGTGAATGATTTCAAGTGTCCAAACCTGAGTTTCTTCATATGTGAAAGAGTGTAAATTATATGTTCTATTGGTTTTGTTTAGAAGAGTTAGTGAGACCCTATTTGTAAACTGTTTGAGTTCTTCCCTGAATCATAAGTGTAAGAAAATGGAAGCATTTCTTAATATTAAGTGGCATTGAGTCACCCTACAATACTCAAAGGTGTCTAATAATGGATGTGCTGTTTTTCAAAATGGTGAACTACCATCATTTGGGGACCTGCACAGATGCTGATGTCTATTGTATATCTGGGTTACAGGAGGGTTCATGCATTGGGTGCATATGGTGGCCATATTGAACATCATAAATACCTCTCAATATTTGAAAAGCCCTTTAAAGCTTACTTGTGCTATTATTATGCATATTCTTAGTTACAATAACTCTATGAGGAAAATAGATGTAGTGTAATTGCCTTCATTTAATGCAAGGGGAAATATTGAGCATTAGAGAAGTAAAGTGACTTTCTCAAGGTTATATACTAGGAAAGTTAAAAAGCTGAAACTCATACCCTATTTTTCTGCTGCTGTATCCTTACAGTTTGTATCATGTGCACTCATTCATGTTTCTATTTTTGTGATGGGTAACATTTGAAAAACTCTTTTAAAGATGCCCCTTCTCGGCCTTTCTCTCTCCTCTGTGCTCTCCGCATCTACTCAATTCTTGCTACATCCACAAAACACAATATTGCAAAGTCCACATGAAGACCTAGAATGAGATTGAAGACCTAGAGTGAGATTCAGAATTTGGAAAGAAAATATATATATATATTGCCACTTTATTCCCTGACACGGCCTCATTCCTCTTCAAACTTTGCCCTGGAATCTCGAATAAGAAAGATACCAAAGCAGGTACTGTCCTTTGTTATTCTCTGTGTAGCAACAAAATTCTGAAAGGTCATGGGGTGAGGGGAGGACTATTACTTGCTGTGAATTTCTCTTGAGATGAACACTGCTTTGTAATCTAAATCTGTGGTTTGGTAACCATTCAGCTGGTGACTTATTGGGGTGGCTGTGCCAGAGATGGTAGCAGGAAGCCAATTCTAGGAGGCTGAGAATGGGCTCCTACCTTGCTATAATTTACTGCTGTAATGAGAGGAAAGAGAAAAATACCACAAATATTTTATAACCAGAGTGTTAGCAGACCTTCATTTTTTCCTCCAAACTTCTGATGCACAACATAAGGAGAAATATCAATTGCCATCCTGGCTGTATTGGTTCAGTCAAGTTTTTTCATATTTTAGAATTATTTCAAACTATTTTTTCATTTATTCTAAAACAATAATTCGGTGTTGATAAACACCATCAGATAGTAGAAGCTTTGGATTTTCCTTTCTTCACATCTTCTCAAGACAGTAAACACAAAGGCTTTATGAAGGCATGAGTGCTACTTAAAGGCTGAGGTATGCTGAAACTGCTGAAACTGTCTTTTTGACTGACCATCTTGACCAGAAGTAGAAGGGTACATTTAATTCATGTGAATGTCCTTCTCAGCCTCGTGTTCTTCTCCAGTTGTCTTTCCCTGCTGTTAAACAGTAATGCAGGTAGATTTGTTGTAGAAACACATAGTCTTGGTTTATATTGTTTGGTCAAGTCATAAGTGTATTCCAAGTAAGGATGATTTGTAGAGAAGGCAAGGAAATAAAATCAGCAGGGAATATTGAAAGGATCAGATCATTACTTTTGTCATTCCATTTTTCATTTTTTTCATTCAACAAATATTGCACACCATATAATGAGCATAAAAAATTATTAAGTTTTGATTCCTTCTGGTAATTTTCAACCTTTCATGAGAGGCATGAAAGCCATAAGACAATGAACTCTGTGTAACAGTAGGTGAATGCTTCCAATGCAGAAAAGGGACCTTAAGTGCCTGGGACTCATTTCCTGAATCCCAGATTCAGACATGAATCTGAATAGAATATCAAAGGGTGAACTCATGAGGTTGATTTAGGGGAAGGTCGTTTTAAATAGTGAGGTACTTAAATGGCAGCGTGTAGGCATGCATTCTATGCAAGGCAAATAGTTTGATATGACTAAAACCATTATGCTTAAGGCAGTGGCAACATTTTTGTTTAGAGAGCCATAGAGAGGCAGTCTTAAGTTCTCAGATGTGTTTTGAAGGAGCTTGAAATTCAGTTGGATAAGTTTTTAGATTGAAGCATTATTGAAAGCCATACTGTTCTAGCATCTGATAGATGGATGGCAGTGGTAAATGTCTTTCTTCTATTTTCTTCCTGCTTATCAGGAGGTTGATACAGTTCATTTATAGTATGCGATCAGGATGGATATAGTTGCTCTCCATTTCTGTGCAAACCAGGTATACAGAAATACTCCATAACCTTTAAAAACTTTCTCTTATGAGCTGAACTATGACCATCACAGTAGGGGTAGAGACAGGAAGGAAAAAGTGTGAGGAGAGATAGGGCATGATCTTGACCATGACCTAGTGAACCATACAGAGTCAAGGATAAAGATTATTCTGAGAACTGAGTGAGATAGGAGAGAAGTGATAGCATTTTTACTCTCGAAAAGAATGAGGCATGAGCATGTACTGTGGTGGAGGAGAAACAGCTTATAATCCTATGTTCAACTTAAATTGATGGATCACAGGTAATTCAAAGATTCTGACTATTGCAGATATTTCAAGAGTACTTTTCATGGTACATTTTATATGACTATTACATCAGTAACATTCATAAGTGAATTCTAGGTAACTCCTAGAGCTACCAAAAATTACTTAGAATTGTGCACAAGATAGCATTGTGGAAGCAAGAATATGAAAATCTTTAAGTTTGCATTACTAATAAGATTTATAAATATTTACAGTATAATAAATAATAATGATAATGAACTGTATTAAACACATTCATACATTATCTCATTTAGTCCTTACAACCTTGGAAGGAAGATAGTTTATGAAAGAAAAAAATAAGAGATAGTAAAGTGAAATGGTTGTCAAGAGCCTCACTCTGGCAAGTAGCCTCAGTAGGACGGAGACCCAGGCATGGTGAAGAAGTCAGGTATAGGTATGTTTAAGGACGATTTGCATAACAAGAATCTATAAAGCCTCTGTCTCTCTGTCATCATGAAGCTCTGAAGTGAAAAGGTAATTTTTTAAGAAGACTAAATTTATTAGGCCAGTAGAGTATTTGCATTGGGAATTCAGAGAGAGAGAGAGAGGGAACTATGAACTGACTGCCATGTATTCATTGCAGGTTATAAGGGAGCTTATGCTAGTAGTTAGGAAGACAGTCACCTTTAAAACAGCCCCGAAGGCAACATCTCAGATCCTGTGGGCTCCTGACCTGTCTGTTCTCACTGCAGACGTACCTGACATCGGCCTCCAGGCTGTTCCCACAGGCTTTACCACCAACACTCTGGTGCCCACACCCAAAAGCATGCTGTAGATGCTAAGGAGACCTGTGGAGTGGTGCCTACTAATTTATAAAGGACATTAAGGGCATTGAAAGAACATTTTTTTTAGAATTCTGGTTTCACTAATAATAGAAAGTAAATTCTAAATTGAACCTTTTTTTTTAAGTACACTTGATAATAAGCTTTCAAGTATGATATCCAACTCCATCCTGTCTTCCTTCTCCCAGTGGTCCTTTTTTTAAGATTTATGATGCGGGAATAAAGGTGCTCCAATATCTTGGCTTAAATCCATACCAGGAAATTCTATTAGATTTCCAAAATGGATTTCTCCAACAGTTTCAATTAGGTAAAAAAAAAAAAAAAAAAAGTTTCTTCCCCACTTTAAGAAAGTGTGACTGCTACATGCCCTGCCATCTTCATTTGGATTCATGGAGACATAAATGTACTTGTTGAGAAATATATTTGACAGCCAAGCATTGAAAGATTCTGTTGAGATGTGAGGTTAAGGCCATATTTGTGAGAAAGTCCATAGTCCAACCTCTGGCCTTTGACGGGGGAAAATGCTCTTTCTTCAGTGAAAGTGTCCAGTGGATACTTATTCCCAACACAGGGAAGTATACACATAAATAAAATATTAGTGGTGACTGTAGTAGCATGTTCTATTTTTTAAAAGTCTTTTATCACTTTGAAAGTAGCTTGAACAATGCGTTCTGAAATTCACCAAAGGCATTTTCGCATCCCTCTTTTTACAGGAAATGTATACTCATCAACCTTAATTGCGACTTAAAGGAAAAAGTTTGAATTGTATCTGTCTATCATTGTGTGGTATCTTTTTGTTTTCCCACATATAAAAAAAAAAATCACTCTTGCTGATTTTCCTATTCCTAAGTTTCTCTTCTTTCATTTATCCCCAAGATATACTTGGGAAAATGGATACATTTTAAGAGTAAGAGCAAGGGGAAGGATGTTCAATGCCTGAATAGCAAAGGCATGTGAAAGGGAAGCCATACTGGAGGAGGATTGTGAGAAAATTAAACAGATAAATTCACAGAAACACCAAATAATTCTTTCCATGCAGTTCTTTATCTCCCTCCATTATTCTCTTTGAAGAGCACAGGCTCTGTAATTCCTCTCTTTGTCTTTCTTGTCCTCCACCAAATCTCCAGAACTAAAACAAATCAAATCAAGAATTAACCTTTTAAGCATGAAATATATCTCTTTGCTATGCTGTGCATGTCCTCTATAAATCATTCCATGGGAGAAGTCTGGGAGATCCACGCAGCTCCAATTCTCAGGTGACAACTTGGGGAGTGCTAGCAGCAGCCCCCCTCATTCACCATGATGGCTTTTCTCTGGCTGAAAAACTGTTTTGCTACAGCCTAGGATAGGAATGAGCTCTTCAAATAATTTCTTCATGCAATATACAGCAACATCACAATTATAAAACTGCACAGTGCAAGGTTATAGACCCAGAGGAAAAATAAATGGTGAAACATAATTATTTGTGAGTAATGAAGTAATTCCATGGCCTAAGGCTGTAGAATTATGCCAAGGCTAAATCACAAGGGAAAAGATCAAGGAGGCCAGGCAGACTCAGGTTTCCAGCACTTTTTCCCATGCTGCATTGTGCAAGAGTGTTCTGCCTGCAGGACTCTGAGCTGCTGGCTCCTAGCCACCTCATTACCACTGTCACAACAACCATGAAACTACTAATAGCAACCATTTACTGAATGCCTATCATGTGCCAGGCATGGGGCATAGTTACCTCTGATCTTTGCTTTGGTCCTACAAAGTCTGTATCATTATTCCCATTTTACAGAGACATGAAATTAGCTTGTCCAAGAGGGTCACGGACTCAGGATTTCAATGTAGGCCAGCCTCACTCCAATGATTTGACTTCTAAAGCCAACCCATAGGCCTTTGGTGACTTGCCACACTCTGTAAGAAGCTGTGTTCCACATGTGAACTCTTTAAGGAAAAGAAAATCCCAAGAGAATAGGATTTCTCAACCCCTTAAAATATACTTTGGGTTTTCTTATACTCAAAGAACCTTTGTAAACATTATCTTTCCTAATTGCCCCTTGTAGCACCATGATATTTTAATACAATAATGCACTATATATCTTCTTACTTTGGTCCTTTGGGGGACTGCAAACTATTATAATATCTAAGTGTTTTGCCTCCCCTGGTGGTGATATTGACCCTGATACAGTGCATGCTTTCAAATGTCAGCACACCTTGAAGCCCTCCTTTTATTCAGTGGCTCCCAGCAGGGATAACAGACTTCTTCTTTCCCTTCTCCTCATCAGGGAGATGAAATGCATTATGTAAGAATCTCATTGATACAGATCCATGGTGGATCAGTGGGTGGATTTAGTAAAGAAGGGGAACTATTCAGAGAATTCTGTAGACTCTTCAGATGAGGACTCTGAAGTGAGGGGAGCAGAGAAGGCAAGGCTGTTGTTCCCTAAGCAAACCAAGGCCGGCCATTAATTGTTTTTCTTATAATTGTTGATTGATCTATAATTTGATTGTACAATCTAGGATTTTATAATAAACCATGGGCTGAACTATCCAATTAAGAATCTAGGGGCTCAAAGGGATCCAAACACATGACTGGACTTACTGAGAAATGGAGGCCGTTTTTAGCAGAGGGACCAATTAAAAACTCCTGGAAAGTGGAAAGAGATTTAGATTTAAATTGAATTAGCCTTTATGAAGCACACACTATTCACTAGGCATTGGACTGGATGTTCTTACATTGCCATATATTTAAGTTTCCCAATCACTGTGAGGCAGATGGAAACCTTTGCCTTTTACAGCCCAGGAAACTGAAGGTCAACACAGATATTCAAAACTTGCTGAAGAGCACACAACTGTCAAGTGGAAGAGTAAAGAGCCAAGGCCAAGCATGCTTCAGTTAAACTCCAGGTGTTACTTTGTTTTGGGTTCCATTTATTCTCCATCTGACAAAATACGACACATAAAGGTGCATTTTCTGTACGCACCAAAAAAAACTAACCACCAAATCAAAAAAATATTAACAATTACAATAGATTTATTGAGAAAGTTTGGAATTAAATTTCATTTTTTTGTACTTTTTAAATGAAGAAGTTTAGAAAACAATGCATTTTTAAAGTATCCATAAACTGATGACTGGAAAGGAAAGATGATTTTTATATTTTCTCACCAAGCCTCTTCTGTTCTATTAATTTCATTTTCTTATATCTAAAACTGTCACAGATCAAAACTCAGAACAAAGGAGTGGAATATAAATTACGGTGCTTGGGTGTGGGATCTCAGCTAATACAGATCTGTCTTAAATTGACTATAACATGCAAAGTTTAGGAAAAAGTAATCCTGAGTCTTTCTGTTCGTTGCTTAGTCTGGGGAAAGTAACACATTTTTTCCTTTTAGTTTTTGTATCCTAAGCAAACAATATGAAACAATAGCTGTTTAAAAAGTCAGAGTTAATTTACTCATGTGACAATAAGTAAGATGGACTAGGTTTTTGGTAGGTACTGACTTTGAAGTTTATTAACTAGATAAAAATTCCTGTCCTCAAGGAGCTATAGTTGGAGCCAAAGAGACACAAATTAAACAAGAAACAGGTAGTGAGTATCTTCTTACAATTTTGATGAACATTTGAATTCCAGAGTCAGGGTTCCTTGATAGAGAATAAGGGTGGCAATGGTGCAAGTCATTTAAGAAGAATCTACATTAGTTCTCTGGAGCTGAGACCTAATTGTGATAGAAAAGGACTGTGGGAACAGAATGAAGATAGGCTTGGCAGCCTGAAGCAACAAGTGAGCTCTGGAGAAGAAATGTACTTGGCATAGTTAAGGGATAAAAGTGTTGAGATTGATGTGGCAAGGGGAGAGTGACCAGAGATTGCTTCGTAGAATGCAGAGATTCCAGAAAGGCCAGTCAGGCAGGCTCGATAGGCCAGTAGAGAGATGGGGTCCTGTTCTAGGGGTATAGGAAACATTTAAGGGTTTTAAACCAGGGAATGGCAGGGTCTGATTTACATATTTAAGAGCTCATTTTGATAACTGAGTTATCAGTAAAGATTCTACTATATTGTCCAGACACAAAATGTTTGACTTAAGTCCTGTGGTACCCAAGGGAAGAGGGGTTGATCACTCAACACCTGATCTTCAATGAATGCTGTGAGGATGAGTTCCCTGATGTCTGTACCTGGGAGTAGAGAAAATATCTGGGGCCACTGTAACCACACCATGGTCAGCTCTACATTTACCATGACAGAGTTGATATGAGGTTGCTGGTCACCTAGTACTTTCTGGCTGCATGGACTCTGTGACTTCCTTTCTATGTTAGTCAGCTTTTTGTCACTGTGACAAAATACCTGAGAAAGTCAACCTAAGGAGAGATTTATTTTGGCCCATGATTTCAGAGGTTTCACTTGACCCCATTGGTTACTTGGCCGCATTGGTTACTTGACCCCATTGGTTCTGGGCCTGTGGTGAGGCAGAACATCATGGCAGGAAAGATGGGGCAGAGAAAAGCCACTTGCCTCATGGCAACCAAGATAAAGGAAGGTTGAGAGGGGCTAGGGACAAATTACATCAATCCAAGGCACTCCCTGAGTGACCTACTTCTCACTAGACCCCAAATCCTAAAGCTTCTACCCCATCAGCTGTGGACCAAGCCCTCCACACTTAAATCTCTGGGGGACATTTCAGATCCAAAATATAACACTTTCCCTTGATGTTTTTTTCAGAAACTCACGCATATGCACACATACAACAACAGCAACAATTGTATATTAAGTAACAAGAATAGGGTTGGAGGAGAAGAACATAGATGTTGATTAGCTCTGTGACTATTTATCAATCATTTCTAAATTATATGACAGATGATTAAGGAAAATTTTAAAAAGTACTTAATTTCTTATACCATAGCACCTTAAACTAGAAAATTAAAATGCTGCCCTACTACACTAGGAAAAATAACAAAAGGGATAGTGTCGTCTATGTAATATAAACATTAGTATGCTATCTACAATTAATATGTTGGTTAGTATGTATGTACACTTTGCAGAACTGTAGCACCAAAGCAAAATCATGAAGCACATGACCACTCTTGGGGCAGTGTGCTCCCAGCTACTTCTGAGGTTGCAAAATATTTTGCTTTTTTCTGGACCACAACTAGAAATCTAGCCTTCGTCTTTTACCTCCCTTTGATAAAGAGTTTTGTGCCTTCAGTGTCTCATTTTAGCTAAGTGGTAGTCATGTTAGAAAGCAACTTAGCTAAAAAAAAAAAAAGAAAAAAAAATAAATACACACACACACACACACACACACACATATGTATACACTAAGGAGTATTTGTAGCCTACAATGTGTCTACCAAGACTTTTGCGTTATGACAGAAGACTTCTTGAGCACAGATCCTTGGACTAACAAATGTAAGTTTCTAGTGGTGAACAATCTCCAGACAGGCTGCTGGGCATGTTATGTGGGTGCAGTGGTCTTTTGAGCAGCTTCCCTCTAATCAGACTGCAGAGCTGAATGGCTGTTCCACATGCCCGGGAGGACAACCAGGCTGCTCAGGGTTTTGTATAGTTTGTTTTCTCCTCTTACTTATAAGCACAGAAATGACAGCAGCCCTCAGCACTGGAAACTGGCCAGCAGTCAGTCAACTGGCATGTTTTCCTTCAACACCCCAGGGTGATTACCCTCTTGGGGTCTCATCTGGTAGCAGCTTCTACTTTTCTATGAGCCATACTTTTCCTGACATGACTTAGCTCAGGGAGGTTTTTCATTTTGAATGTAAATGTTTGTGGGTTAAAAGCTTATTTAAGTGTCCCTAGGGCAGGCTAGGAGACCAGCATCGCCTTCTTGTCACACATACTGTATTTGGAGACAGTTAAAGACCGGAAAAATTGCTTTAAGAGGCATATGGAAATTTAAGAGATAGAAAGCAATCAAGCTACAATTTCTGAAACTAGTGTTAAGATCATGATTGGGAATAGAAATAAATATAAAACAGTCTCTTTCTTTTCCTGGCAAAATCATCAATACAATTTCCTGATTATTTGGGATGGTTTGGGGGATGCGTAGTTTGGATTACTATGTTGCAAGTCATGTTTTGTGGAATTTTAAATGTTATGGAATTATTCATAAATGAATATAGCCCATACTTGTCATTGAAAATATACCAGGAGTAGAGTAGACTCAAAAAGCATTGAGCATAAATTCATGCTGACATTAAAAGGATACACCCTCCCAAACCACTGAGTCAACTTCACAAATACATTGCTTCTTGGAATCAGAGAGTTCCCTGTCACTGCTAAGGAGAGAGGAGAGATGGTGCTTCCTGGTGAGGGTGCTGACACTGGCAGGTGCTCCAGCGCTGGGTCCTTGCTGGTTCCAAAGAGGCAATTTGTTCCATGAGTGAGTGCATGAGTGTTATGCATGTATGTGGGGTGTTTGTGTGTATGCACATGTGTATTTCATGACCCCCTGGAAAGTGTGTGTAGAGGTTTAACTAAAAATCTTCCCCAGACAAAAATGTTCTAAGATGTCTCCAGACTGACTTGATTCAATTGTATTCAATATTCTCCATATTTTTCTCTAATGGTAAAATTGCCAACAAAAATTTTGTAGGCAATGTATATATTTCATATATGCATGAAATATAAATAATACATATATAAAATATATTTTATACATATATCCTACAAATACATAAATGCATTTCATATTTATCCTCTTTTCCATTCATTCAGATCAACATATTGAAGAATTTCTATCTTTAACATCTTCTGATCTGTAACCATCTCTGAGTTCCCAGTGTTTTAGTTCAGGCCTTTAGTTTCTTATCTGGACAACTTTAATAGCTTTCTAACTAATTTTGTTACCACCTGCAAAGCCTCTCTCTACCTTGTCCTATTGCTGCCCAAGTGATTATTTTAAAACCCTTTCTAAAATTTGTTGAATCACTTTGAGCTTAAAATCACTAAGTGGCTCCTAATAGCTTTGTCTGATATCTAATAACTAACAATGTCCTTTATGGCACACACCCATGCTAGGCATTTTTCACATGAATTGTCCCATGAATCCTTGCCTTTTCTTGTTTTAGGTGCTGGGAATGATTTGCATTCTACAACATAGGAGTGATTTGTGAGATTGAGAACTTCGAGAAACAAAAATCAATCAAATGGTGTTCTAGGACCTTTTTGGCTTCAATCTAAAATACTATTCAACAATATTAAGATATTACCCATTCAATAGGCTGAGACTATGTCACTGATCCCATATCTGAGATTACCTATGGGACAAATTCCTAAGAGAAATTGCTCAATGTGTTTGAATGAATTTACAAATCAGAAAACTATTGCTGCATTCCATAAGGATTGTACAATTTGTATTCACACCAGCAATGTCCTTAGTGCTCGATTTTTGCCAATATGCTAAATTTAAAACATTACCTTGTAGTTTTAATTAGCATACCCCATTACCAAAGGGAGGTTATAAGAAAGGGGAATCTGACAATGGTCTCCCAGAACAGTTGGTAGGTGAGTGTTCTTATGCCTCCCTTTATAGGGAGGAAACTGGGTCAAGACACTCACAAGCTTAATTATTCAACTTCATCTCATTAATCAATTTTGTCCATGAAGTTTCCATGCCTGCCCATTGTGTTCCAGGTCACTACAGGCACTCCTCTGCTCCCACATGTACTGGGTTGTCCTTACCTCCACATTTTGGCACTTGCTGTCTTGACTCTCTGGAATATGCCTAACTTTCTTTGATCAGCTAACTTGTCATTTTGTCCTTTTACACTTCAAATCCTTATCTAAGCATTACCTTCTCCAGAAAGACTTCACTTCCTCTCTGACACCACAATGCCCTCCCTGGGTTTCTAGCTGCTGACCTCTGGCCATGTGTCTCTGTGACATTTCTAATGGCAAGACTACCTCTTAAGTTTCCCGAGTACCTGGTCCAAGGTCTGGCACAAAGCTTAATGAACAAATGATTTGTTATAGTTTAAATGTGGTGTTCCCCTGAACTCATTTGTGAGACCATACAAGAAGGTTTAGAAGAAAAATGATTGGGTCATAGCCTTAACATAATCAGTGTATTAATCCCTAATGGAATTAAATGAGTGATAACTAAAGGCAGGTGGGTTGTGAATGGAGAAAGTGATTCACTGGGGGCGTGGCTATGGGGTATGTATTTGTTATCTGGTGAGTGGCATCTCTCTCTGCTTCCTGATCTCATGTGAGCTGCTTCCCTCTGCCACCTACTCTGTCAAGATGTTCACCTTTACCTCAAGCTCCAAGGAATGGAACTGGCCTTCTATGGACTATGACCTCTGAATCTGTGAGCCATCAAATAAATCTTTTCTCCTTTAAAATTGTTCTGGTCAGATCTTTCAGTGACAGCAGTGTAAAAGCTGACCAAAACATGATTGAATACAGTAAAGTCATTGGAAATCCAAAGAACAAAAAAATAAATAAATAAATTTTGCACTTTGCTTTTTCTCTCAAGAAAAGCCAGTGCTGCTTTTTGGCTGATGGGATTGTTTTCTGAAAGCCTGTATGCTACTCAGAAGCTGTCATTACTTAAGGTATGCTGGCTTATACTTTGTTTGGATAGGATACAAAGAAAGGTCTAATATTTAAGCAATTTTCAATTGTGTTAGGAACCTGTGGAACCCTCTGCAGGTCCTTGAGAACAACTGTGGGGTTGGGACACTTCACTGTGCCTGTTTCTCCTCAGCCCTCATATTCATCTCATCCCCTCAACCAAGGCAAGTTGTCCTCTCTACTGTATCTTGGTTTCCTGTGTGAGCTTGTTCAATAGAAAGAGTTTGTGATGTTGAAGTATTCTAGACTTTTGCAAAGAAGAAAGCCCAGTTCTGTAAATGAACAAATTTGGGTTCTAATCTTGCCTCTTCCATTGGTTAGCTCTGTGACCTCTGCTAACCACTTACTCATCTGGAACCCAATGTCTTCTTACTCTGTAAAATGAATCCCCTAGGTAGATGAGGCCAAAGTCCTATAGCACAATGTCAATGCCTTGTTTATACCTATGTATTTAAACATCTAAAAATCAAAAACTTGTCTCATTTGGAACATTGTAGTCTAAATTTCCTTTTTACCCACCACTTTGATAATACAGTCCTATATTCGAAAAATTACCCTTAGTGTCTAGTTTCTAATATATTAAGGACAATTTTCTTATCCTCACTTTCAACCCTTCACCTCCTTGGCCCACTTGTCCTTCTGTGGTGGCATAAACTTGGACATTCCTAGTCCCTCACACCTCCTTTCTCTCTCTCTCTGACTCTCTTAGACCTGGAAACTCTTTGCTTTTTACTTTATTTGCTTTTATTTTAAAACCCTCTGTAAATTATGCATGCTCTGTGAAATCAATTCTATCCAAGAAATAGGGACAATATTTATTATTTCATTTTTATTTTGTTCATAAGCCAAAACACATACTATGATAAACTTCATTAATGTAATATATATGTATGTATTACATTTATATGTACACATATATATTTTTATTTATATATTTGGCATTTAATTTTTATGGAAAAATCTATTATATAGGTATTATTCATTACAGACTGTAAACTGCTTTAGGGAATAACATATTTATTTTAACTGCCACATAAAGCTTACAGGAAACCACCTATGTGCATATGTGCGTTTACAAGCTTTCTATGTTTATCAGACTCAGGTTTAAATCATAAAGGCCTGGAGATTCCTAGTATGGCATCAGAAATGCTTTGAAAGTAAAATATAATTTAAAAATTATTCTCATATATTAACTTCTTAGTCCGTTTTTGTTGCACCATTTTTCCTATAAAGTAAGAACCCTTTATTTTGTGACTATCAGCATGTAGTCTCAAAAGAAGTCCCCTCTATGTAGGGATAATATCCTTAAATAAAGGAAGACATTTTGTGGAGTAGAAGCAAATATCACTTCTGTCACTTTCTTTGTTCTTTTGTCATTGTCAAAAGCTTCCAAGATTAAAAAAATAAAAAAATTTTCACAAGCCCACTTTTCCCCACTGCTCTCCCCATTTCCTGATCTTTTGCTATTGCTTTGAGAACACTGGCTTAAGTTCTGAAACAGACCTCAGTGGCCAAATCCTCTGATGCAACACTTCCCTCTTAATGAGCCATGGTGGCACCAAGAGGCTGCAGGCTTCCCCTCTGAGGGTGCAATGGCTTCCTCAGTGGTCCTAGCAGGGTTTTGCCTCTCCCAAGCTTCCCTCTAATGAGCTGATTCTTTCCTTTGTCTCGGACAGCTCAAAGGCCTCATTCCCCCTGTCCACTGTGGGGAGTGGTTGTCCAGCTACCCATGTTTTTCCTTGAGGTACTTCTACCTCCTGTGGGGCCAAATTACTCTCTGAGCTGCAGCATCCTGTCAGTTTATCAGTCTCACTTTCTGCAGCCTTGTCCTTAGACACAGGTGTACACCGTGAGCCATGGCTTCTTAAGAAACAGGATTCGCTCCTCTTATATTACCACATCCTGGCAGGTGAAGTTCCTGCCTATAAAATTCCAGCTGTACCTCAGTTCTGTGTAGTGTAGACAGTGGAGTCCAGCAATGCAGTGAGAAGGCATGTTTTCAGTGCAAAGCAGTCTCTTTAATCATTTCAAGAAGTCTGTTTTCATCCCAAGAGTCTCAGGCCAACACAAAATGACCTAGCCACTAAATAAATGCCCAGAGCCCTATATACTTACCCTGTCACTCGTCTATCCCACTACACTGATTGTCAAAAGATGGAATGAGCCCTTCGGTCCTTTTGTCTCAGCAACCTTAATGCAGAATGGAGAAACAGGAGGCAGAACATCAGTAACCCTACCTCCTGTCTTACCACCATCCTTCACTCTCCTAAGGTGAGGGAACCCTCTGATTTTATGGTTTAATTTATTCTATAGGTTTCTTTTCATGAGTTAAGCCTAAAACATAACAGTATTTCACACACACACACTCTGAATAACAGTATTAGCACATCCAGATTCTTAATGTTATCATGATGGTCTGTAGTTCTGATTGCAAAGATGAAGTATGTGTACGAGAGAGAGAGAGAGAGAGAGAGAGAGAGAATCAGAGAATCACTGGGACACTGATGTAGGCACACATGCACACACACACACACACATGCACACACACACACACACACACACACACACACACACTGTGTATACATACAGAGACCCTTATCAGCAATTTCCAGTTCTTCAGATTTTAAGAAAGTCTAGAAGTTGTGGAGACAAAGGTATTGCTGGGAAATAATTTACATTTTTACATTGCAACTTACTTGAGATATCTGTATATAGAGACAAGGAAGTAAGACAGGTGAATAAAAAATTCTTACTTGTCATGGATAGAAGATTGACACATGTCAGACAGAAGTTAGTTTTATTATGTCTTGTTTGTTTCCTTTTCTTTGTGGCCCTGGCATTTTTCAGGCTCCTCCCTTTTGGTCTGCCTGAGCAGCCTAGATGTTGGAGGTAGAGCATTAGCTGTGGGGTTTGGGGCTACCTGATCCCTTCTACTTCATGCTTGCCATGCTATAGTTTACTCAAATACTGATCAGAACAAAACTCAGGGACACTTTCTGAATGTCTGATGCAAAACCAGTCTGAGTTTGTCTCTGGCCATTGTAGTTACTCCTGTTGGGGCAGTGCTTACTTTCCCTGTATTATTTGAGAAAAAAAAAAAAAAAGACTGTTACATGCTCCTTGGTGCATGCCACATGACATTTAAAGATATGGCTCTTAAAATCACTGTGATACAAATGATTCTAACTGTCTGTGGAGTGGTAGATTCTTCAGGTCAACTTTACCTTTTAGATAGTGAGGTAGTCCTAAAAGTTCCTCTTTACTAATACTTGATTGTGGTTTTAAGATGTTAGTTAGATCCAGAGATGTATATTTGAAATCGTAATTTGGAATTCCATAACCATCCCAGTCATAAGAGCAGAACACCACCCCTTAATGCTAATGTTCCAAAAAGTCACCATATACATTGCCATAATAAATACTGAGCCATTGCTCCTAGGGCAAATACAAGGTTAGGTTCCCAGAAGCCCTGGGTCACAACATTTTTGTCAACTAATCAGTACATACCCTTGTTTTCTGTGTGTTTCTGTTTAAAGACACTTTATTGAATATAAATTGCTGATTATTAACTCTTAACTCCCACCATCGGCACTGTAATTCACCAATGAAGCTTTTCTTATGCAGATATTTTCTCTGTATGGCACAGGACAGCTTTCTTGTGCTTGCAAACTCTAGACAGCACTTCAGCACTGTGCTTGTAGGATAGTGAAATAACCAGTAGAAACCATAGCTCTGAAAACATGGCACTAAGTAGACCACAGGAAATCACTTATTTTCAGGGTGAGAGCTACTCAAAGGAGGTAGCTCAGCTGAACATGGACAGGCACATGAAATGTCTGTGGAAGAACATCAAGCATGGGTTTGGGAATTTCTATTAAATTTTAATAAGTAGGAGTATTTGCACATGATACAGATGAATGATAGACTGCAATTTGTTATTTAGACTGAGGACCATCAACGCAGGCTCTGAGAGAACAAATAATCCCACCCCATAGACTTCTATGATCTTGTGAATCTCTGTTATCTTCTAGAAAACCCTATGGGACAGAGGCTCTTCAAATAGTTCTGGGCTAATAACAGTGTACCTGGAACTATCCATCCTTCTGTGGTTGCATTTGATTTAAATAGGTTCTTTTAACACTGGGCTTTTAACTTTTAAAATTTCTTGTGTCCTGCTTAATTGCCTAAAATCTTGCTTGTTCTTGTATTGCTATCTTAAATTTTGCTTTTATTTCCTTTCTAAAATACTCAGTAATCACCCCGTACCTTCTGGATCTCTAGAGGGGTACCCTTCCCAGCCCAGGATGCCTGGTACCTGAGCCGAGTGTCAAGATTCATTCTTCCTCAGGGTCTTGTAAAGTAAAAATTTCATTAGAAGACTATTGACTTATATTTATGATAAATAGCTATGGTTTATTTAGCATTTAATTTTAAATAGAAACATAAAATCTAGACAGTCTAAGTTGGTTCTTCTCTCATTAATAACTCTAATTGATATAAAAACAATCAGTACAAAACAAAAAGATCTTAAGCAAGAAGTTTTACCCAATAGTTCTAGCAAAGTGCAGAGTTCTTCTCTAAATGAGGTTCTAGAAAAGCAGAGAGAACAGTCAGAGAGGAGAAAGTAGTTCGGTGTCTATTGAAGTTTCTAAGAAGAGTGGCTTAGCCAGGTATAGTGGTGCACGTCTGTAATAGCAGTGATTCTGGGGTCTGAGGCAGGAAGATCACAAGTTTGAGGCCTTAGCAAATTGATGGATCCTGTCTCAAAGTAAAAAAATTTAAAAAGCTGGCAATGTGACTCAGTAGTTAAGCACCCCTTGGTTCAATCTCCAGTACAAAAAAATAAAAAAAGATAATTTAATCAAAAGATGGAATTGTTTCACTATAATTTTCACCCTGTTTTCTCCCTGGAAACTGTATGGCTTAAGGAAACTTTTACGTAAAGTTTGGACTTCCCTGTGACAATTTTTTCAGACATTTAGTATCTGTTACTTTTTCTTCCAGACAGCTGGAAGTAAATAAACATAATTTTCTTGATAACACCAGTGTTAAGTAACATCCGTCTGTGACTTCCTGTGTCTAATGCGTCAAAGGGATTTCTGCTTAGAATTCTAGGTCTTAGAATTCTGCTTAGAATTCCTGGTTAGTTTCTCAAATATGAGAATGTGTCCAAATTATTTGGTAGGCTTGTTAAAATACAAAATCCTGGCTCCCAACCCCTGAACTATCAATTCAATGATGTAATAAGTCTTAAGGGACTTGAGGATTTATGTGTTTCTAAGCGGGCCTGCAGACCACTCTTTAAGAACTACTGTCCCTAATACAATCAGTTTAGAGGAATGTTTAGTGCAGTAATTGGCACATTGCAAATGCTTAATAAACACTTGCCATATATCACCTTCCCTACCATTCAATAAATTGCCATTTTCAACCCTCTTTTGTTCAGTTGTTTTTACGTTATAAATATTGTATTTTACACACACTTTACCTATTCTGATCTTTGTTAACTTAGGTCAAACCCCAACCTGATTTTTTTTTTTAAATTGGCTCTCCCTTACCTGAATACATTCTAATACATGTCATTTGTGTAATTTTAGTTATATATTGGCATAAAATATATACTCAGATATTTGGAAAGTACATCTATTTTGAAAGTTGAAGAAAAAATTTAAATTTCTCCCCCCCCACACACACACATATGGAATCACAAGCAGTTACATATTGGACCAAGCAATTGTTCTTCAGTGAGATGAACACTCTATTGAGTTTAGACGGTTGACTTGTAGTTAATTTTATACAAAAGTAAACTACTTCAATATCATTAGGTTTCTCAAATACTTCTCTAGGAAATAACTTTGGTTTAACAGAAACTAAATTAATTCATTTATTTTTTAATTCATTTAGTAAACATTTATTACATGCCTATGTGCCCTGGACATTGTACTAAGTATTTTAGAGGATAAAAAGATGTACTAAGGGCTGGGTATATTGCACAGTGGTAGAGCACTTGCCTAGCATGCCCAAGGCCCTGGGTTTCATCCCTAGGACTGCAAAAGTTAAAATTTATAAAAGAATATATTAGAGAGAGGGACCTGCCCTGGAATCAGAGTGGAGGAATGTCAATGTGAAACTTCCCTGGTTCTGTTTGATTGGAGCTCACAGGATGACTAGAAGAAGGCTGGAATTCTGGCTGGCATCAATGTCAAGCTAAGGAAATTAGGGTTTACTCTGTCATTCATGGAGAGGAAAGTGAAGTGAATTGATCTGTGCTTTAATAAAATTAGTCTAACAATAGAGTATAAATTGAATTTTCTATAAACTTACTTCTGGTCTCATTTATGATGTTGATGAATTGACCTCTTTATGGGCCTTTGTCCCTCTTGGACTTGGAAACTTGCAGGAACTTCTTAGAGAATGGTGCTTTCCTCAGTAGGAGAAGGTTCCAGGATCTATGGCCACCTTAGTGAGATGAATTATCTAGAGAGTTACAAAGTAGATTAAAAATGTAAACTTCTGGAAGACAGACTATGATTCATTTAAATGTATACTTTGTTAGTTTATTTTTTAAATTTTACCCTGCCGTGGACCAAACCTAGGCCCTCAACCATGCTTGGTACTGCTGTACTACTGATCTATATTCCTATCCCAGCTGGATTCTTAATTTTTCCTTTTTGTAATATATGTGCACTTTATGACATAGTGAGTAGACCATCAACTTTCAAATAATGGTGAATGAAAAGTAAAAGGAGGCCTCACTCTGCAGCAATACATAATTTCTAGTAACAGTGGTGATTATTATCAAGCCCAAGTTGCTTCAGACTGCAGACTGGAGTTGAAGCTGAGCATGGGAGAAGTCATAAGTGCTGGGTAAGGAATGAAAATCCTGCATGTAACCTTAGCCTTTCTTGTAGGACAGGAACCCAATAAGTACATATTTTAGGTATCATATTACAGAGTTATTTGAGGAGATCTAGAAAGTTGCTGGTTTGAATTATGTTTGGTCAGGGTATATATTCTAAGTGAGAAAAATATATACTTTCAGAAAACACCATCGTTTTCCTTAGACTTTATTTCATCCCTACACTACTGACCCCTTCAGATTTTTTCAATGTATTACTAGGCTGATAAACTCAAGTCAGCATTCTACTTTTTTAAATTGTTAATGATATGGGGAAGCTATATAATGCAAATTACATAAACGAATGCTATTAAACATACCCATACACTTTGAACAAATTGGAAAATTCACCTGTGTATTCTGTAAACCTAATATACTCCATCACACCACAGCTCTAGACTGTTGGGCAGGGAATGTCATTTTCTATTTATACATCACAGAACTGGTTGAAGCTGCTCTATGTTGCAGCTTTTAGACTAGCCTGCCTTCTCTCCCCTGCCTCCTTTAGCTTGTGCCCGGTCTCTGCAGATGGCTTGGTGCTTCTTTTTCAAAGGCATTAGGTAGGACTTATGTGCAAAAACAGAGCAATTTCGCCCTCACCTGGCCAGAGAAGTCATTGCAGTTTGAGAATACCTGAGTTTGAGCACAGCAAACAGAAGAGACTACAAAATCTTTGAGATATAAAGATGTGCTTTCTTGTGAATTCTAAAGTTTAGCAATTTCCCAAGGCACACTCATTACTGAAGGTATTATTACCTCTTCCATGGTATTTCTAGAATTATCAGGTGAGAGAAGAAGAATACATGCTAAAGTCCTGGAGGAATAGTACTTATCACTGGCATTTTCCAGGCTGCTAGCTAAATGGAGTCAACAAAGGTTTAAGTTCTTAATGGGCATATTGCAGGCCTGTGAGGAAAATCTCAAGAAAGGATAAGTGAATGACTCATAACTATTTTTCATTTGTCTCTCTAATTCACCTGTCTGCTTTTTAGGAGGAAATCAGCATTAAACTGATTTAGCGCTTCGTAAATCCAAAGATGAATCCAACAAGAAGAAAGGGAATAATTTCTCATGGTCTAGGGAGGATACTGAGCACACTGAAAGTAGATAAGGAGGGTGAGGATCTTCCCTGCAGCTAAGGGGCCCAAGCAATCCAGTCAGTGCCTTCCATTGAAGAGAGCAGCATTTTATTTTCCCCCAAGAGAAATCAGAAACTGCAATAAGGGCAGCAGAAACCAGATCACTTCCAATGGCCTCAGGCTGTTTGGAAAGGGAACCATGGGTATATTCTTTATGGGTTAACTGGGTGTAACTGGGCTGTCAATATGAGCAGGCAGACATTGAGTCCTAGTTATTCACTTCAAGTAATCTATCAATAGCTAATAATAAAGTCATTCACAATTTTACTTTACTCTTAGTGCAGACTGTGGAATTGTGATGCATTAGTTGGGGCTTATGTATTTTCAGCTAATTTAGGTTAAAAACAAAGCAAAACAAAGACTGGGTATTGTAACCCACACCTGAAATTCCAGCGACTCAGAAGATTGAGAGAGGAGAATCACAAGTTTGGGCCATCCTCAGCAACTTAGTAACGACCTGTCTCAAACCAAACAACAATTAAACATAAAACAAAGAAACTTGGCAACCCAGAAGTTGGGGAGAGTTGGGGAGAAGTTGGGGAGAGTTGGGGATGTAGCTCAGTAATGACAGCACCGTTGGGCTCAATCCCCAGAA
Organism: Sciurus vulgaris; assembly: GCF_902686455.1. Classification (NCBI taxonomy): domain Eukaryota; kingdom Metazoa; phylum Chordata; class Mammalia; order Rodentia; family Sciuridae; genus Sciurus; species Sciurus vulgaris. The sequence continues at coordinate 67,187,554 of NC_136470.1, read as the reverse complement.
TTAAAAAAAAAAAATAAAAATCTGGTGACCAACCAAGAAGAGAGATGTGAATGTAAGATAATGTAAGATAAAGTGAATGTAAGATAAGAATGTGTATATAAGATCGGTGGGAGGTCCTAAGTTAGAGACCTTTCTCTGGCAAGACAAATACTTAGATTGCATGATGTGGTTGGTCCTGAGGATTCATAGCAAGCATATTATCATACATCTCTGAATAGTTAGTGTAACCAGTTAGTGACTTTGTTCCTGATCTCTAGAAACAATCTCTGTCCTAAACTTTTTATATTTTTTGATTAGCCTCATGTTACCTGAAATTAAGCACGTTGAAGATAAACATTGAGAAAATAAGCAAAATAATAAGTGGGCACTATCATCTGCACAGTGAATGCACTTCCTACTCTGACCTTTCTAGACAGCCTCACCTTCTCACGTTTGGATTCATTTTTCATTATTCTTTATTTCTTGCATAATTTTCCAAACAGATCTCCAAACTACCCTGACTTTTCCCTAACTTGCTTCCTTTACCATTCTTCCCCTCACTCACAAGACACCACCTCAGTTCTGTTCTGGGCCATAGCTGAGGAAAGCAACAACAGGATAAACCAGTTTCCTGCTGCTTGTCTCTCCTTCCTATCACCTGCTCACACCTGATGTTCATTGAGTATTGAATGAAGGTCAGTATCCTTCATCTGGATGTCAGTGTAGTCTAGGGTCTGGAACTGGTCTCCCTTACTAAAGCTCCCACTCTGTGACCCCACTGATCATGAGTTTTTTCCTTATCCCTGCTCCTTGCCAGCCAAATTCTGTGCATTTTCCATGCCATCCTTTTTTTTTTTTTTTTTTTTTTTTTTAAGAAAAGCCTTCTTCCTTTTCATAATGGAAACTTCATCCATCGTTCAAGGAAAAGATTATATTTGATTTCTTTTGTGTTAACTTCTGTGACTTCCATGTCAAGAAAAAATATCTAATTTTCCTCTCATCCAACCTTCTGCACACAAAAGGGTAATATTTGCCATTCTATGTAAAAGGTGCATTCTTTCCTTGAGCATCACAGTTTTTTAACTAGAGTATAAGCTGCTCGAGGCCAGAGACAGTAGATCATTTGTCCCTAAATTGGATCAAACACCTAAATTATTAGCTCTCTGTTCACTTGAAAAAAATAATTTGATAGAAGTTTGAAAATATATTTTAGGAAAATGCACTTAAAAAGCAAATACCCATATTTTGTCTCTTATGCAAAACAAAATTTTTTTAAATATGTTTCTGGAAATATAATTTATTTATTTATTTTTTATTGTAAACAAATGGGATTCATGTTGTTTCTCTGTACATGGAGTAAAGGCATACCATTTGTGTAATCATAAATTTACATAGGGTAATGTTGTTTGATTCATTGTTATTTTTTTCCCTTTCTCCCCACCCCTCCCACCTCTCTTTCCCTCTATACAGTCATTCCTTCTTCCATTCTTGCCCCCCTCCCTAACCCTAACCCTAAACCTAACCCTAACCCTAAACCTAACCCTAGCACTAACACTAACCCCTCCCACCCCCCATTATGTGTCGTCATCCACTTATCAGGCAGATCATTCGTCCTTTGGTTTTTTAAGATTGGCTTATCTCACTTAGCATAATGTTCTCCAATTTCATCCATTTGCCTGCAAATGCCATAATTTTATTATTCTTTGTGACGGAGTAATATTCCATTGTGTATATATATATATATATCACAGTTTCTTTATCCATTCATCAATTGAAGGACATCTAGGTTGGTTCCACAATCTGGCTATGGTGAATTGAGAGGCTATGAACATTGATGTGGCTGTATCTCTGTAGTATGCTGATTTTAAGTCCTTTGGGTATAGGCCAAGGAGTGGAATAGCTGGGTCAAATGGTGGTTCCATTCCAAGCTTTCTGAGGAATCTCCACACTGATTTCCAGAGTGGCTGCACTAATTTGCAACCCCACCAGCAATGTATGAGTGTAACTTTTTCCCCACATTCTCGCCAACACCTATTATTGCTTGTGTTCTTGATAATCACCATTCTAATTGTGGTGAGATGGAATCTTAGGGTAGTTTTGATTTGCATTTCTCTTATTACTAGAGATGTTGAACATTTTCTCATATATCTGTTGATTGCTTGTACATCTTCTTCTGTGAAGTGTCTGTTCATTTCCTTAGCCCATTTGTTGATTGGATTATTTGTATTCTTGGTGTAGAGTTTTTTGAGTTCTTTATAGATTCTGGAAGTTAGCGCTCTATCTGAAGTATGAGTGGCAAAGATTTTCTCCCACTCTGTAGGCTCTTTCTTCACATTACTGATAGTTTCCTTAGCTGAGAGAAAGCTTTTTAGTTTGAATCTATCCCAGTTGTTGATTCTTGCTTTTATTTCTTGTGCTATGGGAGTCCTGTTAAGGAAGTCTGATCCTAAGCCAACAAGTTGAAGGTTTGGACCTGCTTTTTCTTCTATAAGATGCAAGGTCTCTGGTCTGATTTCAAGGTCCTTGATCCATTTTGAGTTGAGTTTTGTGCAGGGTGAGAGATAGGGGTTTAATTTCATTCTGTAGCACATGGTTTTCCAGTTTTCCCAGCTCCATTTGTTGAAGAGGCTATCTTTTCTCCATTGCATATCTTTGGCCCCGTTGTCTAATATGAGAAAATTGTATTTATTTGGGTTTGTGTCCATGTTCTCTATTCTGTATCATTGATCTACCTGTCTATTTTGGTACCAATACCATGCCGTTTTGTTACTATTGCTTTGTAGTAGAGTAGAAGATCTGGTATTGTGATACCCCCTGCTTTGCTCTTTCTGCTGAGGATTGCTTTAGCTATTCTGGGTTTCTTATTCTTCCAGATGAATTTGATAATTGCTTGCTCTATTTCTGTAAGGTATGTCATTGGGATTTTAATTGGAATTGCATTGAATCTGTATAGCACTTTTGGTAATATGGCCATTTTGACTATACTAATTCTTCCTGTCTAAGAACATGGGAAATCTTTCCATCTTCTAAGGTTTTCTTTAATTTCTTTCTTTAGTGTTCTGTAGTTCTCATCGTAGAGGTCTTTCACCTCTTTGTGAGATTGATTCCCAAGTATTTTATTTTTTTCGATGCTAGTGTGAATGGGGTAGTTTTCCTAACTTCTCTTTCTGAAGATTCATCAATTATGTATAAAATGCATTGGATTTATGAGCATTGATCTTGTAACCTGCTACTTTACTGAATTCACTTATGAGTTCTAAAAGTTTTCTGGTGGAATTTCCAGTTTCCTCTAAATATTTAATCATGTCATCAGCGAACAGGGATAGTTTGAGTTCTTCTTTTCCTATCCATATCCCTTTAATTTCTTTGGTTTGTCTAGTTGCTCTGGCTAGAGTTCCAAGGATGATGTTGAACAGAAGTGGTGAAAGAGGGCATCCCTGCCTTGTTCCAGTTTTTAGAGGGAATGCTTTCAGTTTTTCACCATTTAGAATGATATTAGCCATGGGCTTAGCATAGATGGCCTTTACAATGTTAAGGAATGTTCCCACTATCCCTATTTTTTCTAGAGTTTTGAGCATGAAGGGATGCTGTATTTTATCGAATTCTTTTTCTGCATCTATCGAAATAATCATGTGATTATTAACTTTAAGTCTGTTGATATGGTGAATGACATTTATTGATTTCCAGATGTTGAACCAACCTTGCATCCCTGGGATAAAACCCACTTGATTGTGGTGCACTGTCTTTTTAATATATTTTTGATGCAATTTGCTAAAATTTTGTTGAGAATTTTTGCATCCATGTTCATTAAGGATATTGGTCTAAAATTTTCTTTCCTCAATGTGTCTCTATCTGGTTTAGTTATCAGGGTGATATTCATAGAATGAGTTTGGGAGGGTTCCCTCCTCTTCTTTTTCATGGATACTTTGAGGAGTATTGGAATGAGTCTTCTTTAAAGGTTTTGTAGAACTTGGCTGAGAACCCATCTGATCCCAGACTTTTCTTTGTTAGTAGGACTTTTCTTCTGTTATCTATTCATCATATAATAGCGTATTATTTAATCTCCAGGTATTGGAGAAGTTTCTGTTTTTTATTCTGTCATTTATTTCTAATTTCAATCCATTATGATCTGATAGAATACAAGGTAGTATCTCTGTCTTCTTGTATTTGCTAATAGTAGCTATGTGGCATAAAATATGGTCTATTTTAGAGAAGGATTCAATTGCTGCTGAGAAGATAGTGTATTCCTTCTTTGTTGGATGGTATATTCCATATATGTTCGTTAAGTCTAAATTGTTGATTGTGTTATTGAGATCTATGGTTTCTTTATTCAATTTTTCTTTGGAAGATCTATCCAGTGGTGAGAGAGGTGTGTTAAAATCACCTAGTATTGTGTTGTGGTCTATTTGATTTCTGGAATTGAGAAGGATTTGTTTGACGTACATGGATGAGCCAATGTTCGGGGCATAGATATTTATAATCGTTATGTCTTGCTGATTTATGCTTCTCTTAAGCAGTGTGTAATGTCCTTCTTTATCCCTTCTGACTAGTTTTGGCTTGAAGTCCACATTATCTGAAATGAGGATGGATACTCCAGCTTTTTTGCTGTGTCCGTGTGCATGGTATGTTTTTCCCCATCCTTTCATCTTTAGTCTATGGGCATCTCTTTCTATGAGATGAGTCTCTTGCAGGCAGAATATTCTTGGATTTTTCTTTTTAATCCAATCTGCCAGTCTATGTCTTTTGATTGATGAGTTCAGGCCATTAACATTCAGGGTTATTATTGTGATATGATTTGTATTCCCAATTATTTGACTCATTTTTGTTTTTTGACATGATTTGGTTTCTCCTTTATTTGGCTATTCCTTTAGGCTGGTTCCCTCTGTTGCTGATTTGCATCATTGTTTTTCATCTCTTCCTCATGGAATAATTTGCTGAGAGTGTTCTGTAATGCCAGCTTTCTTTTTGTAAATTCTTTTAGCTTTTGTTTATCATGGGAGGATTTTATTTCGTCGTCAAATCTAAAAGTAAGTTTTGCTGGGTATAAAATTCTTGGTTGGCATCCGTTTTCTTTCCCGGCTTCAAAAATGTTGTTCCAGGCCCTTCTAGCTTTTAGGGTCTGGATTGAAAAATCTGCTGATATTCTTGGTTTCCCCCAGAATGTAATTTGATTCTTTTCTCTCGCAGCCTTGAAAATTGTCTATATTTTATATGTTAGGTATTTTCATAATAATGTGCCTTGGTGTGGGTCTGTTGTAATTTTGTATATTTAGAGTCCTATAAGCCTCTTGTACCTGGTTTTCCATTTCATTCTTCAGATTTGGGAAATTTTGTGATATTATTTCATTGAATAGATTGTTCATTCCTTTGATTTATTTCTCTAAGTCTTCCTCAATCCCAATAATTCTTAAATTTGTCCTTTTCATGATATCCCATAATTCTTGTAGATTCTGTTCATGATTTCTTGCCATCTTCTCTGTTTGGTCAATTTTGTTTTCAAGATTTAATATTTTGTCTTTAATGTCTGAGGTTCTGTCTTCCAGGTGTTCTATCCTATTGGTTATGCTTTCTATGGAGTTTTTAACTTGGTTTATTGTTTCCTTCATTTCAAGGATTTCTGTTTATTTCTTTTCAATATCTCTAACTCTTTATTGAAATGATCTTTGCTTCCCGTATTTGCTCTTTTAACTGTTGATTGGTGCAATCATTTAATGCCTGCATTTGCTCTTTCATCTCCTCCTTTGCTTCCCTGATTGTTTTAATTATGTACATTCTGAACTCCCTTTCTGACATTTCTTCTGCTGTGCTGTCATTGGGTTTTATTGATATAGTAACTAGGTTTGTTTGGGACATTTTCTTCCCTTGTTTTCTCATATTGGTCAGATGTCATTGGGACTCTGAGATATTGCAGATTTCCTCTATTGGCTTATAGTGTCCCTGTAGATTTCCAGTATATCACCTCCCAGCCTTCAGTAGCCTGAAGTCTTGGAGGAACTTGATAATGCAGTGCTTTAGAAGAAAGCTGCCCCTAGCCCGCTACTGGGTCCAGGGCTGGGGATTGGTTCTGTGTGGAAATCCTCTCACTGGGTGGTCTTCCTCCTAGAAGCTGGCTATAGACAGGGTCTGCCCCCACCTGAGGGAGCCAGGCTGCTCATGGAAAGCCTCTCCCTGTCCTGCCTTGATCCCAGAAGCCACCTGCGGGCTGGGGCTGCCGCTGTGTCCAGGGCTTGGGGTTGGCTCTGTGCGAAAAAGGTCTCACTGGGCAGCCTGCTCCTGGAAGCTGGCTGTGGATCGGGCCTGCTGCTGGAGAGAGCAGAGCTGCTTGGGGAAGACTCTTGCTGCCCTGCCCTGCTCCGAGAATCTGCCCCTGTCCAGGCCTGCCACCCGGCCAAGCTTCACCTGGTGGGAGAGAATCACCCCACCGCTCTATGTTGGTCCAAGTCTCTCAATACCTCCCCTTCTTGAATCCTGAGTTCTGGAGTGACGGGAGATGCAGTCACCCTCTAGTCTGCCATCTTGGATCTCTCGATCGCAAATCAAGATTTTTAACTGAATACTTTGCTTAAAGAAAAATATACTAGAATCTTATATAGAATCAGGCTTTAAAGGGCATTATAAGGCAATTGTCTAGAATGATTGCTTTGGTGAACAGGTTTAATTAAATGTAATTAACATATTTATCAATTATACATAAATTCTTTTAAAAGTAATGATAGGAAATTTTCCTTGCAATCAGAAACTTACTGAAAGCAACAGAGCAGTTTCAATAAATCCTTTACAAACTTTGTTTGGCCCATATGCAAACACTTATTTTGCAAAATTGAACAGCAAATTAATGAAATTCTTCTATATTACTTATCCCACATAAACTGTGGTCTGCTTTATACATTTGAATAGAATGATGGGGATACACTTCATTCAATAAATGTTCACTGCGGAGCAGATACGTGTCTGGCATGGGGGAAATGAAGGCTGGCAAGACAGACAAGGTCCTTGTTCTCATTTTCAGGTTTTATGGTAGAAATACGTTTTTCCTAGTCCATTTTCTGTCAGAAATGCCATTGTAGGAACCTGAATAATTGCATTTTAAAAAAGAATTGAGGACCATAAACTGCTAAGCAACATTCCCTCCCCGTTTCTTGCTTACTTCCTTCTGATGATAGAAAACAATGCAATGACAATTCATTTTTTTCTTCACAGCAGGAAAAGTAACTGAAAAGAAAGTTCATCATCAGTGTTAACAACAGGTATTCCTGGGTCCCTTCTGAGAGACTGCTTGTACATCCAACCTTGTTTTTCCTCTGTTCCTCTTCCTATCAAATAACCAACAATGTACATTCAGGTAGGCAGAGAAACTAAGCAGGAAGTTTTATAAAAGTTGAGATTTAGAGTTGAAGGGGTCTTTTAGAGGATCCAGAACAACCACTTTATTTTTCCAGAAAGGGAAAGAAGACTTAGAAAATAACTTTCTTGAGAGTTCATAGTGAATTAGTGGCAGGTTCTAGATGAGAAAGATTTTCAGACAACCAGTTCAGTTTTTTTTCCTGTAAACTACATTGTTCCTGACAGCTAAATTTCTCGTTCATTCATATCACACAAGCACTATTTCTACAGTGGGGAGTAGGGCACTCATAAGTGTTCCTGAAGGAAGTGAATCTCACTCTGAGTGGTAAAAAGAGCAAATAATAATTCTTTGCGTGAGAATATATCAATAGACTGTAACTAAAGATGGAACAGAACAGGAGACTGCATGGCAAATTGCCTGGGATGTAGGGTCTGAGGGCCATGGTGAAGGATGAGGCTGGCAATGTAGGAGGGGTCTAGATCATCAAAGATCTCAGATGTTTTGTAAAGAATTGTGTGTTTTTTTTTTTTTCCCTAACAGTGATAAAGACCTTATAAAAACTTTTGAAAGGGAGTAGTGAGTAGATGAGTATTAAATGATTAAGTCTTTGTTTTAGAAACATAATTTCTGTAACTATGCAGAGGACGGAGGTTGATGAGACTGCAGACAGAGAAACCAGAAAGAAGATGGAATTAAATGCTTAATTCAAACACATGATGGGAAACAGTCTAAACCTCACCCTCATGACTCATGTTAATCCAAGAAAATGAGAGTGTCAGGCCTACAAGCCACAGCACTGTAGGCTCACATACCCTTTGAGTGTAAATGAGCATCAGGGATGCATAAACCCCTGAAAGTGAAATGGATTTGGCACATTAGGCTGTGTGTCTTCCTGATGAGATAGATATATCAGCTCCTCGGGGGCATGACACCCCCAAATTTTTAACAACTACAACACTAATAGCCAACAGGAGTTGAGGCAGCACCATTGGTTGGTATGTGACTCCCCACTTAGAAAACCTGGGCTTCCTGGATAATTACATCAGCGTTTTACATAGAAGAGAAATGACTTTTTGAGACATGTATCTTTTGGCTGAAATCGATGTAGCAGATTTGTAACTCTGCAGAAGCAGTAGTAATTATCGTGAGTCTCCCAGAAGAATTCGAGCAGCAATTCATAAAATTTTAGAGAAATAGTCTTTAGGTGGTGGAGGTGAGGAAGTATTAAAAAATGAATATTTCAGTGGTGTCCCTTGGTAAAATCAGTAGTATCTAGAATTTCTGAAACAAAATACAGAACAGTACAGTCTTGCTTAACTTTTAGTTTAGATTATGGGATATACTCTAATTTCTGTAACTTTTTAAATTCTGAGGACCTAGGATGCCACATATTTTAGAAAAGAATACAGAATATCAGGAGTCTTCGAACACTGCAATAGCTTAATCTATAGAATGTAATATTCAGGCAAATAATGGCTAATTATATGAATTGATAGGAACATTTGTGTCAGCATCTAGATTGCCTGACTGCTAATTAGAACACCAATGTAACGTTGTCTTCTTTGGTGTTGGTACATAATGCTAAGTGTTGTGTGTAACGTCTTGCAGACATTGAGAAAAAGATGACAACTTAGTGGTACCAAATGCAGATTATGGCATAGATGCTGCCTTTCAGCTGTTGTATGCTAATCAGTTGCTTCCTATATAGTAAACCCTCAGTTATTGAGAATTTTGACTGGTAGTATTTTAAGCACAACTTGTTCTTGTTGTTTGGAAATAACGCATATAATACTGGGGATTTTCTTTTAGTTTACTTTCTTCTTGTTTAAGTAGTCATTTACATATATATATATATATTTATGTTTACATATACAGTGTATCATATGAATTACAAAGCAAACTTTCATAATGAATTTCCAACCCAGGATTATTTTGTCCTGTTTTCTCTCTGCAGAGGGAAAAATTACTATACATCTTTTATTGCTATTCATTTGCTTTTAAAAGGAATAATTTTGTCATAAATATTGAAGCAATAGATTACCTTGTTTCTCTTGTTTAAAAGTTTTATAAAATAGTATTAATTATATTTAGATTTCTGGAACTTTCTCTTTTCACTCAATTTTATATTTATTTCCAGCAGTGTATAATATTCTATTGGGTGAACTTTGTGCAATTTATTTATTTATTTTTTAAAGTTTATTTATTTATTTTTTTTGTTGTAAACAAATGGGATACATGTTGTTTCTCTGTACATGGCATAAAGGCATACCATTTGTGTAATCATAAATTTACATAGGGTATTGTTGTTTGATTCATTCTGTTATTTTTTTCCCTTCCCCCCACCCCTCCCACCCCTCTTTTCCCTCTATACAGACCTTCCTTCCTCCATTCTTGCCCCCTCTCTAACCCTAACTCTAACCCTAACACTAACCCCTCCCTCCCCTATTATGTGTCCTCATCCACTTATTAGCGATATCATTCGACCTTTGTTTGAGATTGGCTTATCTCACTTATCATGATATTCTCCAATTTCATCCATTTGCCTGCAAATGCCATAATTTAATCATTCTTTATGGCTGAGTAATATTCCATTATATATATATATATACACCACAGTTTCTGTATCTATTCATCAATTGAAGGACATCTAGGTTGGTTCCACAATCTGGCTATTGTGAATTGAGCAGCTATGAACATTGATGTGGCTGTATCTTTGTAGTATGCTGATTTTAAGTCCTTTGGGTATAGGCCAAGGAGTGGGATAGCTGGGACAAATGGTGGTTCCATTCCAAGTTTTCTAAGGAACCTCCACACTGCTTTCCAGAGTGGCTGCACTAATTTGCAGCCCCACCAGCAATGTATGAGTGATCCTTTCTCCCCACATCCTCGCCAACACCTGTTGTTGCTTGTATTCTTGATAATGGCCATTCTAATTGTGGTGAGATGGAATCTTAGGGTGGTTTTGATTTGCATTTCTCTTATTACTAGAGATGTTGAACATTTTTCCATATGTTTGTTGATTGCTTGTACATCTTCTTCTGTGAAGTGTCTATTCATTTCCTTAGCCTATTTGTTGATTGGATTATTTGTATTCTTGGTGTAGAGTTTTTTGAGTTCTTTATAGATTCTGGAGATTAGTGCTCTATCTGAAGTACGATTGGCAAAGATTTTCTCCCACTCTGTAGGCTCTTTCTTCACATTGCTGATAGTTTCCTTAGCTGAGAGAAAGCTTTTTAGCTTGAATCTATCCCAGTTATTGATTCTTGCTTTTATTTCTTGTGCTATGGGAGTTCTGTTGAGGAAGTCTGGTCCTAAGCCGACATGTTGAAGATCTGCACCTACTTTTTCTTCTATAATTTGCAAGGTCTCTGGTCTAATTCCGAGGTCCTTAATCCATTTTGAGTTTAGTTTTGTGCATGGTAAGAGCTATGGGTTTAGCTTCATTCTGTTGCATATGGATTTTCAATTCTCCCAGCACCATTTGTTGAAGAGGCTACCTTTTCTCCATTGCATATTTTTGGCCCCTTTGTCTAGTATAAGAAAATTGTATTTATTTGAGTTTGTGTCCGTGTGCTCTATTCTGTACCATTGATCTACCTTTCTATTTTGGTACCAATACCATGCTATTTTTGTTACTATTGCTTTGTAGTAGAGTTGAAGATCTGGTATTGCGATATCCCCTGCTTCGCTCTTTCTGCTAAGGATTGCTTTAGCTATTCTGGGTTTCTTATTCTTCCAGATGAATTTCATAATTGCTTGCTCTATTTCTGTAAGGTATGTGATTGGGATTTTAATTGGAATTGCATTGAATCTGTATAGCACTTTAGGTAGTATGGCCATTTTGACAATATTAATTCTTTCTGTCCAAGAACATGGGAGATCTTTCCATCTTCTAAGGTTTTCTTTAATTTCTTTCTTTAGTGTACTGTAGTTCTCATTGTAGAGGTCTTTTACCTCTTTTGTGAGATTGATTCCCAAGTATTTTATTTTTTTCAAGGTTATTGTGAATGGGGTAGTTTTCCTGATTGTTCTTTCCAAAGATTCATCACTTACGTATAAAAATGCATTAGATTTATGTGCATTGATCTTATATCCCACTACTTTACTGAATTCACTTATGAGTTCTAAAAGTTTTCTGGTGGAATTCCCTGGTTCCTCTAAGTATATAATCATATCATCAGCAAATAGGGATAGTTTGAGTTCTTCTTTTCCTATCCGTATCCCTTTAATTTCTTTGATCTGTCTAATTGCTCTGGCTAGAGTTTCAAGGACGATATTGAATAGAAGTGGTGAAAGGGGGCATCCCTGCCTTGTTCCAGTTTTTAGGGGGAATGCTTTCAGTTTTTCACCATTTAGAATGATACTGGCCATGGGCTTAGCATAAATAGCCTTTACAATGTTAAGGAATGTTCCCACTATCCCTATTTTTTCTAGTGTTTTGAGCATGATGGGGTGCTGTATTTTATCAAATGCTTTTTCTGCATCTATTGAAATAATCATGTGATTCTTGACTTTAAGTCTATTGATATGGTGAATTACATTTATTGATTTCCAGATGTTGAACCAACCTTGTATCCCTGGGATGAAACTCACTTGATCATGGTGCACTATCTTTTAAATATGTTTTTGTATGCAATTTGCTAAAATTTTGTTGAGAATTTTTGCGTTGATGTTCATTAAGGATATTGGTCTGAAATTTTCTTTCCTTGATGAGTCTCTGTCTGGTTTAGGTATCAGTGTGATATTGGCTTCATAGAATGAGTTTGGGAGGGTTCCCTCCTCTTCTATTTTATGGAATACTCTGAGAAGTATTGGAATGAGCTCTTCTTTAACGGTTTTGTAGAACTCGGCTGAGAACCCATCTGGTCCCAGTCTTTTCGTTGTTGGTAGGCTTTTAATGACCTCTTCTATTTCATTACTTGAAATTGGTCTATTTAAATTGTGTATGTCCTCCTCGTTCAGTTTAGGCAATTCATATGTCTCTAGAAACCTGTTGATGTCTTCAAATTTTTCTACTTTGTTGGAGTATAGATTTTCAAAATAGCTTCTAATTATGTTTTGTATTTCACTCGTGTCTGTTGTGATATTTCCTTGTTCATTCCGAATTTTAGTGATTTGGGTTTTCACTCGTCTTCTCTTTGTTAGTGTGGCTAAAGGTTTATCAATTTTGAATATACTTTCTTCTCAGCAGCATATGGATCCTTTTCTAAAATAGACCATATATTATGCCACAAAGCTACTGTTAGCAAATACAAGAAGATAGAGATACTACCTTGTGTTCTATCAGATCATAATGGATTGAAGTTAGAAATAAATGAAAGAGTAAAAAACAGAAACTACTCCAACACCTGGAGATTAAACAATATGCTATTATATGATGAATGGATAACAGAAGATATTAGGAAGGAAATTTAAAAATTCTAAGAGGTAAATGAGAACAAAGAAACATCATATCAAAATCTCTGGGACACTATGAAAACAGTACTTAGAGGGAAATTTATTTCATGGAGCGCATTTAATAAAAGAAGTAAAACTTAACAAATAAATGACCTAACACTACAGCTCAAAGCCCTAGAAAAAGAAGAACAGACCAGCACCAAAAGTAGTAGAAGACAGGAAATAGTTAATCTCAGAGCTGAAATCAACGAAATTGAAACAAAAGAAACAATACAAAAAATTGACAAACTAAATTATTGGTTCTTTGAAAAAATAAACAAAATTGTGCAATTTATTTATTCATTCATTTTTCAGTGGATATTCAAATTGTACTTTTTTTGGTAGAAGTGTTATAAAAAGCTTTTCATTGCATTTTTGCTCATTATTTATTTATTCAGCGTGTTGGGGGTGACAGAACACAGGGCCTTATGCACAAGAGACAAGCACTCTACCACTGAGTAATAACCCAATTTGATCTCATTTTCATCATCTAAAAATGACAACATCTAGGCTCTAAATCTACTTTTCTATAGATATAAATATTGACAGTTTTGTTCCAAAACTCTTCCCTGGAAATATTTCTTCTATCATTTAACATTTTTTCCCATAGTTTTTACTGGTACATTATAGTTGTTTATAATGGTGGGATTTGTTGTTACATATTCATACATGCATAAAATATAACAATATAATTTGGCCAGTATCATTCCCCAGTATTTCATCTTTTCTTCCCCTTCTCCCTCCCCCTCGTTCCATTCTTCTGTTCTTCTGTTCTCCCATTGATTTTTTGAGATTCTTACCACATGTTTCATTTTTCCTCTGCAGTTTCCACATATGAGAGAAAATATATAGCCCTTGACCTTCTCAGTTTGGCTTAGCTCACTTAACATAATGTTCTCATATTCTATTCATTTTTTCTGCAAATGGCATAATTTCATTCTTCTTTATGGCTCAATGAAACATTATTGTGTGTATATACCATGTTTTCTTTATCCATTCATTCATCGATAGACAGCTAGTCTCATTCTATAATTTGGCTATTGTGAATTGTGTCACTATAAACACAGATACTTATGTATCACTATGTATGCTGACTAAAATTCTTTAGAATAGATAATAAGGCGTGTGATAGCTGGGTCATATGGTGGTTCCATTCCTAGTCTTTAGAGGAACCCACATACTGATTTCCATAGTAGTTTTACTAATTTAATTTCTCACCAACAGTGTGAAAGTCTTCCTTTTTGTCCACATCCTCTCCAGCATTTATTATTGTTTGATTCTTGATGAATGCCATTCCTTTCAGCTAACTTTTTGACCATTCACTTATTTTCCATATTCCCTCAGTAAAGATAATCTGTAATGCATCATGGGTAACATATAGGAGAGAGTTTCCAGAGAACAATGTTTTAAATCATAGGTGAAAACATCTTCTCTCAAGAGAAGTTTTTGTAAACTTGGAAAACATATCCTTCCCTTTCCTTGGTTGTGCCAGCAATAGACCTTTGTCGGCATCATGAAAATGTTTGGATCACTTATAAATCTCTAGTGCACAGGGAGAGGCTTCAACTCTCTGCTGTCTCATTTGTTTGGAGGTTGTGGATTGGATATAAAGCAGGAGTGCCTTTCAGTGGGTTGGCCACTTTTATGAGAATGTTTTGACAGTTTTTTTTAATATATAAAATAAACATGAACATGACAAACCAACAATTATAATAGTGGACACTTACTGTTGAGAAATGAAAATTTATGGTCACAAAGAAATGTATATACAAATGTTGATGACGTCTTTACTCATCATAGCTCTAAACTGGAAACAACTCAGATGTCCTTTAATAAGTGATAGATACATATCATGGACTTATATTCAGCAATATAATGAAATATATATGCTTATATATATTAACTTGGATAAATACACACACACACACACACACACACACACACACTAACCTGTATAAATCTGTTGAAAATTATGTTTAGTGGTAAAAAATTCCCTGGTCCCCAAAGATTACATATTGTATGATTCCATTTATAAGACAATCTAACAATCTTGAAATAAAATTATAGAAAGGAAGAATACATTAGTGGTTGTCAGAGATTAAGGATGGGGTGAAGTTTGGAGGTTAGTGAATATGACTATAAAAAGATAACATAAGGGAATCTTGTAGTGATAATGTATCAATCAGATTTTCATTGCTGTGATAAAAATATCTGAGACAAACTACTTAAATAGGAAAGACTCATTTTGGCCCAAGTTTTCAGAGTTTTCAGTCCTTGGTCAGCTGGATTCATTGGTCTGAGCCCCAGGCAAGGCAGAAGATCATGGTGGCAGAGTTTGGTGAAACAAAGCTGCTCACCTCATGGCAGCCTGGAAATGGAAACAAGGAGAAAAAGAGAGTTGAGGAAAAGATATACACTTCTAGGTTACAACCCCAGTGACCAGCCTCCTCCAACCAGGCTCCACATTCCACAGTTTTCACTACCTCCAGTAGTCCTGTTATGGATAGGATATGAGGTGTCCCCAAAATCTCCTGTGTTAATGCAAGAATATTCCAAGTTAAAATGATTAGGTTATGGGAGCTTCCACTTAACTGTACCATCTTAGTTTGAATGGTAACTGAACAGGTGGGGCATGGCTGGAGTCAGGGAGGTCACCAGGGGGATGTCCTGGAAGGGTTCATCTTCCCTGCAGCTCCTTCCCCTCTTTCTCTCTCTCCCTGCTCCTCTGTCATGAGTACAGATGCACTGCTCTGTCACTCCTTTCCACCATGATGTTCTGCCTCACCCGGACCCAGAGCAATGAAGTCTATAGCCTGTGGAATGAACCTCTGAAACTAATCCCAAAATAAACTTTTCCTCCTCCAAGTTGTTCCTTTCAAATACTTTGTGACAGCAAAGAAAAGCTAACTAACATAAGTCCATTCAGTTATGAACCCATATATGAATTAAATCATGTGTAAGTCCCCCTTTGGGAGATACTTCAAACCAAATTAAAATAGATGATAATGTTCTGTGTCTTCCATGTAGCTACGTCAGCATCTGGGTTGTGATGAAGCAGTATAGTTTTAGGTTGTGATTAAACAGTGTCGATTTGAAAGATGTCATCACAGAGGGAAGATGAGTAAAGGGCACATTAAATCTCTCTATATTATTTGTACTATTATTTGTATTATTTGTACCATATTTGCATGTACTCATGCAAATATGTTTGTTCCAAGTTTATAACATACATTTATGTAAACACATACGTATGTGTTTACATATACCTAATATTTACATGTACCTAAATACATGTATATATGTGCATATATTCTTATTATCACTAGCAGTAGCATCTCCAACATCATTGCTATTACCACCCTTGTTGGATTTACCTGTAAACTAGAAATCTAGGTAATTTTGTGTTCTTTTCTGTTCAGCTTTAAATAGAGTTGCATACATTAGGCAACATTTACAGTTGAATCTTCAATGACACCACAACTCTTGCTTTATAAAGTAGTTTATAAAAATATTGTATCTTTTAAGTAATACCTTGGTCCTCAGAAACATTTAAGGAGATAATATCTTTAAACATCCGGACATAAGAACATTAACATTGATTTTACATGCACTTGTGCTATAAGCAATAGCATGATCTATTTTTTGTAAATTTATAGTAATCAGAAGCTTTAAAAATTGAACAAAACAAAATTAGATATTTGCCCATTTATTTATACACATATAGGCAGAAATTATTGCATTTTCCAAACATTAAAATTTTGTTTGCTGGAATATTAGCACATGTTTGAATACATACATGCATATGACCACACAGTACACGTTTATTTTTCTTAAACCAAGGATCATTGTTTGTAAGATAGCATTTAGTAATAGCACTAGCTGAGGTCTGGATGTAGAGCTATGAAACTGTTCAGGGAAAAGACTGGGTTCAAAGAATGAATATTCTGAGGTTCAGAAAACTGTCCTGTATTCTACCTAATAAATGCTTTTTTATATTTACTACAGTTTCCTTTCTAGTGCTGTATCTTTTAATACTGTGCTAAAACCAAACAAAAAAAATAATAAACTCCATACGTCTCCATCAATTAGCATTTCTAATGAGTTTATTCTTACTCACCGGGTATTGTAGCATCTTTTTGAGATACGGGCATATGCTTTCATGAGAAAATTCAGTGCTATTACAAGCAGTTTTCTCCATAAGGAAAATACAAGCTGGCGAATGGAACAGCTCTGTCTCTGTCTGCCTTACCATTACCTAATTTATGAATCTGTCTTCATCTATTATTTTACTTTGCTCCTTTCTAGTTACTATAGAGGAAGCACCCCTTTTTCCTCCAATGGGAATCTCTCCAAAATTTCTGCAACTTAACTTCCTTGTCTTCATAGGAGACACAGTGCCATGGTTTATCACACACACAGACACATACATGGTCTGCTACACCTTCATTTATTCCCTTTATTATATCCTTGCCATTAGCATGCAAACAAACTAACAAATAAGGCAAGCAAACACACAGCACTGATTGTGTGATGCTCTTACACTCTCATCCTAACTTTTTATTCTCCTTCACAAAAAGCCAATGCTCTCCTAAACTCTCTCAGTTCCCACTCAGTATTATGAACGTTCTTTTTCATTATTTTGTGTGTGAATTATAAAAGATTTCCTCCCTTCCATTATTTGTACCTCTCTAACTTGGCTTTTAGCCACCACCATTCCATTAGCATGATTTTTGCTAAATTCACCAGTGACCAACATATTGCCAAATCCAGCAAACATTTTTCAGTCCTCATTTTTTTTCAGCTCTAACCATATTTTGGCACTTTCTTCTTGCAATATCTTTCTCACTATTTTCTATAATTTTATTCCCATCTTTCTGTCTATTATTGAGTTTCCTTGCCTGACTTATCTTCTCCCAAATTCTCAATGTGGAAATTCTTCAGGTTTCAACTTAGGATCCTTATTCCTGTTCAAAATATATGTTTTATTGAGTCATCTCAACATGTCCTTGGTTTTATAGAATATAAAAGGCCAAATCATGGCAATTTTCCCTTTTAGTTCTCTTCTGAGTTCCAGATTTGCATGTCTAATTGTTTATGTGACATGTCACTTGAATGCAGTTGACCTGTAAAAATCAGCAACTACAGGAATGATATGAGTTCCGGTGCTCAGACTGGGCAATCAATGATTTCTGCAATAGGCAGAGGGCTAAAAGCAATGTGCAATTCTGAGACTGAGAGGAGCTAAAGGGAGAAAGTTTTTCTCCTTAATGCCACTCAATTATCTTTCTTTTTCACTTCCATAATATTTGGTTATGATTCTAATAAGATTTTTATAGTTAATGGACCAACTAACAGTGGTGCCTCTTTCGTGTGTTCATATTTTCTGCCCAAAGGAGAATATATTGGGAAACCTAAGAACAAATGCTTCCTCCAGCAAACACAGTCACACTCAGAAACCATTCTGACCCTCAGAGAGAGAGAGAGAAAGAGAGAGAGAGAGAGAGAGAGAGAGAGAGAGAGAGAGAGAGAGAGAGAGAGAATCAAGAAATTAAATAAGGAGATCAAATGAGGGATGTTTGGATGCAGAAACCCAGAGGAAAAGTAGCTTTTCAATGTAAATACAATATATCAATGGAAATAAAAAATGAGGATGCCAGTCTTTCTGTTCTGTTCCTTGTGCTCCAGCATTTGCTCCTCATCTCAGAATAGGTCTTTTCAGATCCACAGCTGTGTGGTTGCACCATGTTCTGACTAGCACTAGGCAGAACTGGTGTACCTGGCCCCTTCCTTGATTCTCCTGGTCATAAATCTTATTCTTGTTAGGGTGAAGGGGAAGTAGCAAAGATACTCTGTGACTTCTTTGCAGTTCTGAGATGCCAGAAAATGTAATAGTTTCCAGCCAAGCAAGGTTACTAGGTAGATACATCAGAACAGACACATAGTCAATCTATAAAAGTACAGCCAGTTGAAGACTTGGATGGATATTAAGAGTGACTGTGGACTCAAATGGTTTTCCTCTTCATTGGGAACCGTATATAAAGCAGGTCTGCATTGAAATTCTAACTGTGGCAGAGGATATCTGACTCAATTGTTCTCTTTTCGTTATTACATGTGACGAAGAGAAACAAGTATAAAAACTCTAAAGACCTGCAAGGAGAGAAAAAGACATTAGGAAGAGAGAATGACAGAAAATCATTGCCATGGTGATTTCCACTCCACAACACCCTTGCCATGGCCATTGTAATACAAAACCTGAAACACATTTTATGTATTCAAATTACCTTGAAGCCTTATGGACTTTTACTGGTTTATTTCATAGTCTTGTGATTAACCTGGTTACATGTTATATCTATTTTTAAATATTTTCAGGAAAGATGATCAGTTTAGTTTAATTGAATTTAACAAGGATGGTTTGTATGCCTGCTGTGTTAAGCACTGTGAAAAGTACCAGGGATGCTTCAGAAGTCAAGAACAATATCGTCTCTGCCCCCACAAAGCTTGCAGTTCAATATGCAAGACAGTATGTAAGGTGGAATTTCTAGAGCTATTTAAGACAGCAAAGGCAAACACTCAACTCAAATGAGATGAACTGGAAAAAAGGTTTTGGAATTTATTAAATTAATGAGTAATATATATATTGTCTTGGCCTATAAACTCTCATGTTAGATCATCATGTTTGAAGTTTTAAGAAGAAAAAGGAGTTGAGGGGATCATCTTACCTGGTAAAGGCTTTTATGGATAAAAAGCTTTTCTTGTATGCAACAGAGTAAGCATTTTGTTTATTTAGTTTTTGTTGCTCTTGTTTTTACAGCATGCTGATACAGACTGTACCTCCAAGGTGCAGTCTGTGCTATGACTTTAAGAAGTGACTAGGAATTAAATGCACATCAGACTCTCATACCATGCATCCTGAGATGTCTGGTTTCCTTTTCCTGGATTTTGTTATTATTTGTCGTACTTGCTCAAGTCAGTTTAAGAGAAAATGGTGTTTTCTGTTTGAGTGAATCAGTCTCACATTTTTTATTTCTTTGTTTTCGTGTAAAATGGTCTTTAACATGGAACAAGGTAATGAAAAAGTGGGAACATTGACAATAGAGTCTGTGGATTACATTTGCTGCATCTTTGACATGGAGCTCCTAGCATGGAAGGCAAAATGTAGGAAAGCAACACCATAAAAATGTACTCAAGGGTTGAGAGAAGATAGTGGGTAAAGATGTGGAGTAGAAAATTCAGCATGTATTTAATGGCAGTTTGCTTTGGATTGGAAGTACATGCATTTTATGCTTCACAAAGTGGAAGGTAGAGAATAATAAAAATGATGAAAGATTATTTCAGTAAACATCCATTGAGCAATTACAAGGAGAACCAGGGATGCCAAAGAGCAGGAAGTGAGATAGAGGCAGGAAGAAGACTCTTCTCCATTGTTTCTGGAGGGGATGAGAGAAACAACCAGCAGCATTCTTAGTCAATTTTATTGTCTCTTCTCCTAGCTTGTTGCCTGGTCAGAGAATACACTGAAAAATATTTAGTCACTTGGGAGAGTTTTTTAAATGAATATAATTTCAGCTCTTCCTTTTTTTAGGTACTCCGCGTCTCATGTTTGTAGTTAAGGGAGTTGACCCAGGTATACAGAGAGGTCAGCCCATGAGACAGAAATTACAGGATTACATTCTGTACCAGAAAGATTCACATGAAATTGACAAGTATTGCCTATCCTAATTCTCACAACAAGTCCATGAAAACCTTTTATTTTCTTTATTCTCCAAGATCATGAATTCAAGATACTGGGAAATCAATTAACTTACCCAAAGTAATACAAATACTAAATGGAAAAATCATGTTTGCAGTCCACTAAGTGCAAAACTGTAATTTGAACTTGAGTCAGTATATATGAAAAACCAACGTTTAAAGTTTGATCTAATTCTAGAAATAAAATTCTACATATTTTCAGTGAGCAAACACGAAAAAATAAAATAAATGCTGACATTCATAATAGACTACTGCATTATAGAGTTTTGGAGAAGAACAGCGTGTGTGTGTATGTGTGTGTGTGTGTGTGTGTTAATTAGGTATTATCCTTGGTACTCAATTCATTAGCCATAATCATACATTAGTCACAAGGAATTAGCAGCTCAAAGCCGTTTAGAATTCACGCCTGCTGCAACAAACCATATTTCCAGTAGAGGGCGCCTCCATCTCACAATTGAGTGCCCTTTCATAAGATCTGGTGAAGTCCTGTTTTTGAAGGGAGCCCTGATAGGTTCAGGAAAACAAATTATTTTGAAGTGTAGTATTTGGGAGAAGAATTGCTCATATTTGAAAGAATTTCACTGCCTAGATACAAAGAGGAATGTACAAAATTAGTTTCTTGGTACATAAATTAAAGTTATTGAAATCCTGTGGAATGTTAGATGTTACCTCTGATTTGTCTTATTTTTCAAAGGCCAGCAAAGACCAGTATTGTCCTGACCATTACTAGGGTATTTTATTCCCTGAGACAGTGCTGTGGCATCTCCTGGCCTCATTAGTACAGTGATGAATGGTACATACCATCTTCAATGGGTCTCCTCCTGTCCTTTTCTGATCTCATCAGATTTCTGAAGGAAAGGGTGGACTATATCAGGAAACAAGACAAAGATAAACAGTAAGTAGGTACTGTGTAACATCTATGTAGTTATATCCCCATTCTTTGAGAAAAAAATGGTAATAAAGAAATATCTCAAATTCAAAAGGAAATATCAAACCTTAGCTTTTTTTTTTTTTTTTTTTTTTCTTTTTTTTTTTTTTAAGATGCACTTTCTCTAAAAATTCTCCAATAGATAAAAGTAGGGAAATAGGGGTGGGCACATGTTGTTTTTAGTCTGACTTAAAAGTGTTTTATTATTATTATTGGTTATTCTTATGGAATCTATTTCCTTTTTACACTCTCAAAATTTTCTTTGTTTCTTCTTCATTCCTCTATTCTACATTTTCTTCTCTTCCATTTTGTTCCCTCTTCTCCTCTCATAAATCTATTAAATCATCGCCTCCTCTTTTTCTTTCATGCCTTCTCCAAGTCATCCTACCCACTCACACGTCAATTAACCTAGTCAGCTTTTTTACACTAGCTGTCAGTGTTTTGAAATCACCCTCACTGCACTGCATCAGTCCCTTAGGATTTGAAGCCTTGAAAGGTGGGATGTGTCCAGCTGCCACTCAGTTCCTCATTCTGAAGAAAATCATCTGTAAGAGGAAGAGCCCAAAGACTGTAGCACAGGTGGGAGACCACATGATGACTATTTGGTTCATCTTGTTTCTGGTGGAGTAAAGAGAGAAACAAGACACATTGATGTGGGGGTTTCATGTACATGAACCAGGACAGGAGGTGAAGCTGGAACATCAAGGAGAAAAGAGAGTAAGAATGTAGTGTTGGCATTTACTGGGAAAAAAGTGCTGGTGGTAGAATTAAACCTAGTAAAAAGAGAGCTAACTCTCTTTTGGACTAGCTGTGTTAGCTGGGTTAGGTCTCAAATCCATTCTCTACACCTCAGTTTCCTTATCTGTTGGATGGAAACAAAAACCTTCACCCCACATCTTTGCATGAGAAATAAGGTGAACAGTGCATATAAAGATGATCATGAAAGAATTTGAGTATGAAGTAGAGTATGGTTTAAAACATGGTATGATGAAGTAGAAAGGGCAAAGGCTTTGTCAGCAGAGGTTCTGATCTCTGCTATACCATGTTCCAGACACCTCACCTCTGGCAGGATATAGAGCAAGATGCAAAGCTCTCAAACCCAAGAAAACTTTCTGACCTGCTTGCTGATCTTGGATTAGCCATGTAAAAACTTTGGGATTTCCATTTCTGTATTTGAAAAGTGAGCACAAGTTGTTCTTACAGAGTACAAGAATAAATGTGGGAAAGTGCTACAGTCAGACAGGCTTGTCACCTCTTCCATTCCCTAGTGCTACTGAAGCCTTTCCACTTGCCTGTTAGAACTTCCTTTGATTTAACTCTTTTAATTTCAAACGAGCACTCATCCTGCTCCTTATTTTCATAGGAGGTCTCTAATACCTAGTCTTTGTCCCAGCCACCGTAAGTTTAACGTTCTCCACAGATCTGCTGTCCTCAGTGTCCTGTGCGTAAACTGGGAACACAATCTTCTATCAGATGCAGCGATCCCAGTTCTGACTCACTGTATACCCTGGAGAAAGATGCATAGGCCATCATATTCCTGGCTCACCTCAAACTCATGTTGGCTCCCTGTCCAGTTGCACTGCTATTTTCTCTCTAATAAATGCTCCAGAATCTGAACAACCAAGACCACTGCAGAACTTTCTTCTCGATGTCTGAATAAACATCACTTTTAAGTGGCATTGCTTCCCACTTACTGGAACAAAGAAGTCGTCTGGTGTGACTACCTCTTCTTTTTAAAGTATTTTTTAGCAAAACAAGAGGAACTTTTCTGTTCTCCTCCTACAACCTGACATTTTTCTCTGCCGTCTTTGTACTGTGGACATTCCTAAAGACTTATTCCTAAGAGTCCTTGGTTTCCTAGCTGCACTCCAAGTTTTAATAAGTGCATCCATTCTTAGAGAGTTAACAATCATTTTACCCAGAGGACTTAAAGTCAGGAATCCAGCTTTGCTCTATCCATGAGTTGCACTTTTTTTTAATGTCCAACTGCTTTCTGAATTTTTCTTGATTGTTCTATATTGGTTAGAATACAGAATTTAGAAAGCAACAAAAGTATTAGCTCATTCTTAGTGCTTCTGTAACAAAATTAGTCAATTAAGACAACACAAACATATTATCTCTCCGTTCCGTAGGTAGGAAATTCTGCACAGCGTACTTGAGTCTGGAAAGACTCTTGCTGAGAATCTTACCAAAGTGTAATCAAGGTATCTGAGGAATGATAATTCTCATTCAGGGCCTCAAGATCACTGGTTCTGGCACACTTTTCTTGTCTCCTCCTCCACCTTCAAGTCAGCAATGATGAGGGAAGCCCTCCTGCTTCCAAACTCCCTGATTTCTCTTTTGCTTTTAAACATGCATTTGATTACGTTGGCCCACCCAGATAATCCTAGATAATCTCCCTATTTTAAGGTCAATTTATTAGTAATGTTAATTACATTTTCTAAGTCCCTTTTGCCATGTAAAGTAATACAGGCACAATCCTGGAGATTAGAGTATGGAATCTTAATGAGGCCATGTTTTCCTACCAGAACATCACTGTAGACACATTCCCACCTCCACATACAAGATTAGAGCTGAAGAGAGTATCAGGAACCACAAGGTCCAATCTGGTTCTTTCCAAAGCAAAGAAAATTAAGACCCAGTTAGGATTCAAGTTTACACACTGTCAGTGACACCACCAGTTCTTTTCCACTCCTTCCCAAGTGCAATACTTCCACACTTTCTCATTAATTTCATCTCTTAAAA
This sequence comes from Sciurus vulgaris, assembly GCF_902686455.1. Classification (NCBI taxonomy): domain Eukaryota; kingdom Metazoa; phylum Chordata; class Mammalia; order Rodentia; family Sciuridae; genus Sciurus; species Sciurus vulgaris. The sequence continues at coordinate 67,163,372 of NC_136470.1, read as the reverse complement.
TCCTTGCCATTTTTCATCCTGTTGAAATTGTATTCAATCATGAGTCTTACCAACTGATGTTACCAACTATCTATCTAAGCTTTGAGGATTTCTTTTTAATTGCTAATAAGTATGGAGGAAGGAAGTACTGTATAGAGGATAAAGAGGGGTGGGAGGGGTGGGGGGAAGGGAAAAAATAACAGAATGAATCAAACAACATTACTCTATGTAAATTTATGATTACACAAATGGTATGCCTTTATGCCATGTACAAACAGAGAAACAACATGTATCCCATTTGTTTACAATAAAAAAAAAAATAGAAAAAAAAATGTTAACAAAAGATTTTTTAAAAAAAATTTAGATGTTGCTAGGCATGGTGGCACACATCTTTAATCCCAGCAGTTTAGGAGGCTGAGGTAGGAGGATTGCAAGTTCAAAGCCATCCTCAGCAACTTAGTGAGGCTTTACACAACTTAGTGAGAAACTGCCTCAAAATAAATAATAAAAAGGTCTGGGGATGTGGCTCGGTGGTTAAGTGTTTAAAATATTTCAAAAAATGGATAGCCAAGTGAAACTACTAACAAAATTATAATACAACATGAGAGCAGTAATATGTATATATACAGTAATATATATATATATATATATACAGCGACGAGACAGGAGATGTAAAGCAAAAGAGTTTAGTTGGTGAAGAATAAATTAGACTCTAAGTTTCTCTGGACAGGAGTTTTGAAAGGAGATGAAAATTATTGGCAGAAAATAAAGAAGGAGTTGTTAGGAAGGGAAAGAACTCATGTGTGAGTTGGTAAGTCAAGAGTACCAAGCAGAGTGGAGTTCATTTTCTGAAATGGAAGGGCTCTTTTGAGGAGTAACACAGAGGTGAGTGGGATAGCTAAGAAGGAATCATTTGCTGGAAGGTTTTAATTCTGAGTCCACAAGAAGGCACATAGATTGGTTTTTGGGAAAGTAGGTTGAACAGGCTTAAACAGTATATTCTGGTCATCCATCTCTTATCTGAGGTATGATGGAGAGAGACCCCAGAGAGAACAAACCAGGTAGGGTTGCAGAAATCTAGATATGAATTGTGAAATATAGGAAAGCTCTGGTAATCAGGAAGAAAAAATGAGCAAAGGAAGGAAACCTGAGAAGACCTGGAAGGATTTGCTAATTGATTGAATGAAGTGCACATAAGAAAGAGCAGATTTCAGGAAGTTCAGGTCTTTTAATCTAGAACGTCTGGAGGATGAGGTGCCAGCATAAGAGATGGGAGTTTGAAAGATAGCTGTTTTCCTCTTATATATCTGGGAATTCATTCAAGGCTGACATATACAAACTTCAAAGACCCTGAAGAGTGTGCGCCAAAGCATAGTTATTGTGTCTTCTTTATTGTCCTTTTTTCCCACATTAAAACTATTATTTATTTACTTATTTTTAAATTATTTTTTTTATTTTTTACAGACTACATTTTGAGTCATTGCACACAAATGAGGTACATCATTTCATTTATATGGTTGTACATGATGTAGATTCATACCATTCATGTAATCATACATGTACATAGGGTAATGATATTTGTCTCATTCCATGATTTTTCATATCCTGCTCCCTCTCATTTCCTTCTACATAATCTAAAGTTCCTCCATTCTTTTCTCATCCCCCCCCCAACCCCCATTATATATCATCCCCCACTTATCAGGAAAAACATTCGGCCTTTGGTTTTTGGGATTGGCTTATTTCACTTAGCATGATATTCTCCAGTTCGATCCATTTATTTGAAAATGCCATAATATTATTATTTTTAATGGCTGAATAATATTCCATCGTGTATATAGGGAACCCATCAGGTGGAGATGCTCTAGCAATTTGGGTTTCTAGGTAAGCAAACTGAAGACCAGTGTGAACTGTAATACAAGACTTAAGCTTAACCCGTCAGAAACCTCCCACTGACCTTGGCTAACTAGACACTTAAGAAGTCAGAGAGCGGTCTCTTAATGAGTTTTCAAGATGGCGGCCTAGAGGGTGGCTGCATTTCGTGTTGCTCCAGGACTCAGGATTCAAGAGAGGAGATATTGGGACGCTTGGGACCAACTCAAAGTAGGCGGGTGACTCTCACCCCCTGGGGGGGCATCCCAGATGGGACGGGGGTCCCGGAACGCAGGAAACTTTGTGAAGTAGAACTGCCAGCGAGACGCCCCTCCCCCCACTGGAGCAGTGAACTCGGACAGCTGGGAGCGCCGTAGAGGAGGCCGCTCGGCACAGCGCTGGGACTCGGAGCAGCCACTGGGGCTCCGGCGGCTGCCAGGGGGAGGAGTGGCGGGGAGAACTGTGTGGACTCAGGACACCGGGGCCTGCCCTGAGGAGGAGGAGAGGAGCGTGGCCACTTGGATTCGGAGAGACTGCACCAGAGCTGCAGGCGGTTGCCAGAGGAGAAGCTGCGCGGCGAGCTGTTTGGAATCAGAACGACGCTTCTGAACCCCGGGGCCTGCCCTGAGGACGAGGAGGAAGAGGAGCGGCCGCTTGGATTCGGGTGACTACACGGGAGCTACAGGCGGTTGCCAGAGAAGGGGCTGCGTGGCGAGCTGTTTGGACTCTGACCACTTCTGAACCCTGGGGCCTGCCCGGAGGAGTAGGAGAAGGAGGAGAAGGAGCGCGGCGGGTCCTTTGGACTCGCAGTGACTGCATTAGCGCTCCAGGCGGCTGCTCAGAGGAGAAGGCGAGTGGTGAGTTGTTTGGTCTTGAAGTGACAGCTCCTGAACACAGGGGGGCTGCCTGGAGGAGAAGCGTGGTGGGACGCTTGGTCTTGAGTGGCCGCACCAGAGCTCCGGGCGGTGCCCAGAGGACCCGTGCAGCGGGTCACGTGGATTCAGAGCCACTGAGAGGGACTGCTCCTGAACACCCGGGGGGTTATCTGGAGAAGGAGGAGGAATGGGGAGGGTCACTTCGACTCGGAGTGATTGATTGCCCCGGGCTACGGGTGGTTGGTGGGAGGAGGAGGCACGAAGTGAGTTTCTTGAACTCCTAGTGACCGCACCGGCATACTGGGCGGCTGTCTGGAGGAAGAGGCCTGTGGCGGGTCTCTGGGACTCAGAGCGATTGTTCGGGGGCCACAGGTGGCTGCTCAGAGGAGGGGCCACGCAGCCAGGCGATTAGGTGCAGAACAGGGTCCCAGGATCTAGGAGGCTTCTGGGTGGAAGAGCCGCACAGAGACAGGCTTAGGGCGGAGCGAAGGTTCCAGGCCTGTGGGCAAATTCTCTGAGGAGGGGCAGCCTAAGGAGATTCATCTGTGAAGGGTGAGGCTCCCAGGCCCAGGAGGTAGGGCCGGGCCCCTGGAAACTTTGCAGAGGAAGGCAGCCCAGCCCAGGCAGTAGCTGTAAATTGAGGGGAACCTCTAGGAGGAAACTGACCAGAGAGACCTCCCCACTGGGTGAGTCTTCCCTGCCTGGTGAGGTTTCCCCACAAGGACGGTAAAACCAGAGACACAGGCCCAAACAGGCCTTGCCTCAGCCCACAGCCTAGGTCCCCTTTGGATGACCATTGGTCAACAAGTGGAGGCACCTCTGCCCACTAGCAGGGAATATACCCCACCTGAAGGCCACCACTCCTAGAGAGGCAGCTTCCTTGTGGAGCACCGCATTATCAACTTCCTCCAAGACTTCAGCCTACTGAAGGCTAAGAGGGGAAATATAGAAATCTTCAGGGACATTGTAAATCAACAGAGGAAATCTGCAATATCTCAGCGGTCCACTGATATCTGAACAATATGAGAAAACAAGGAAAGAAAATGCTGCAAACAAATCTAGATGTTACATCAATAAAACCCAATGACAGCATGGCAGAAGAAATGACAGAAAAGGAGTTCAGAATGTACATAATTAAAATGATCAGAGAAGCAAACGATGAGATGAAAGAGCAAATGCAAGCATTGAATGATGAGATGAAAGAGCAAATGCAAGCATTGATTGATCGCACCAATCGACAGTTAAAAGAGCAAATACAGGAAGCAAAAGATCATTTCAATAAAGAGTTAGAGATATTGAAAAAAAACCAAACAGAAATCCTTGACATGAAGGAAACAATAAACCAAATTAAGAACTCCATAGAAAGCATATCCAATAGGATAGAACACCTGGAAGACAGAACCTCAGACATTGAAGACAAAATATTTAACCTTGAAAACAAAGTTGAACAAACAGAGAAGATGGTAAGAAATCATGAACAGAATCTACAAGAACTATGGGATATCATGAAAAGGCCAAATTTAAGAATTATTGGGATTGAGGAAGGCCTAGAGAAACAAGCCAAAGGAATGAACAACCTATTCAATGAAATAATATCAGAAAATTTCCCAAATCTGAAGAATGAAATGGAAAATCAAGTTCAAGAGGCTTACAGGACTCCAAATACACAAAATTACAACAGACCCACACCAAGGCACATTATAATGAAAATATCTAACATACAAAATAAAGACAGAATTTTAAAGGCTGTGAGAGAAAAGAACCAAATTACATTCAGGGGGAAACCAATACGCATATCAGCAGATTTTTCAATCCAGACCCTAAAAGCTAGAAGGTCCTGGAACAACATTTTTCAAGCCCTGAAAGAAAATGGATGCCAACCAAGAATCTTATACCCAGCAAAACTTACCTTCAAATTTGACGATGAAATAAAATCCTTCCATGATAAACAAAAGCTAAAAGAATTTACAAAAAGAAAGCCAGCATTACAGAACATTCTCAACAAAATATTCCATGAGGAAGAGATGAAAAACAAAGAAGCAAATCAGCAAAGGGAGGAATTATCCTAAAGGAATTGTCAAATAAAGGAGAAAACAAGTTGTGTCAAAGAAATAAATAAACAAAATTTTAAAAATGAACCAAATGACCGGGAAACCAAATCATTTCTCTATAATAACCCTGAATGTTAATGGCCTGAATTCATCAATCAAAAGACATAGACTGGCAGACTGGATTAAAAAGAAAGATCCAACAATATGTTGCCTGCAAGAGACTCACCTCATAGAAAAAGATACCCATAGATTAAAGGTGAAAGGATGGGGAAAAACATACCATGCACATGGACTCAGCAAAAAAGCTGGAGTATCCATCCTCATTTCCGATAATGTAGACTTCAAGCCAAAGTTAGTCAGAAGGGATAAAGAAGGTCATTTCATACTGCTTAAGGGAAGCATAAATCAGCAAGATATAACAATCATAAACATCTATGCCCCAAACAGTGGCTCATCTATGTATGTCAAACAAATCCTTCTCAATTTCAGAAACCAAATAGACCACAACACAATAATACTAGGTGATTTTAACACGCCGCTCTCACCACTGGACAGATCTTCCAGACAAAAATTGAACAAAGAAACCATAGATCTCAACAACACAATCAATAATTTAGACTTAACGGACATTTATAGAATATTCCATCCAACCAAGAGTGAATACACTTTCTTCTCAGCAGCACATGGATCCTTCTCTAAAATAGACCATATATTATGCCACAAAGCTAATGTTAGCAAATACAAGAAGATAGAGACACTAGCATGTATTCTATCAGATCATAATGGATTGAAGTTAGAAATAAATGAAAGAGTAAAACACAGAAACTATTCCAACATCTGGAGATTAAACAATATGCTATTATATGATGAATGGATAACAGAAGATATTAGGAAGGAAATTAAAAAATTCTTAGAGGTAAATGAGAACAAAGAAACATCATATCAAAATCTCTGGGACACTATGAAAGCAGTACTTAGAGGGAAATTTATTTCATGGAGCGCATTTAATAAAAGAAGTAAAACTCAACAAATAAACAACCTAACACTACAGCTCAAAGCCTTAGAAAAAGAAGAACAGAACAGCACCAAAAGTAGTAGAAGACAGGAAATAGTTAAACTTAGAGCTGAAATCAATGAAATTGAAACAAAAGAAACAATACAAAAAATTTACAAAATAAATAGTTGGTTCTTCGAAAAAATAAACAAAATTGATAAACCTGTAGCCACACTAACAAAGAGAAAACGAGAGAAAACCCAAATCACTAAAATTTGGAATGAACAAGGAAATATCACAACAGACAGGATGGAAATACAAAACATAATTAGAAGCTATTTTGAAAATCTATACTCCAACAAAATAGAAAATTTCGAAGACATCAACAGGTTTCTAGAGACATATGAATTGCCTAAACTGAATGAGGAGGACATAAACAATTTAAATAGACCAATTTCAAGTACTGAAATAGAAGAAGCCATCAAAAGCCTACCAACAAAGAAAAGTCCGGGACCAGATGGGTTCTCAGCCGAGTTCTACAAAACCTTTAAGGAAGAGCTCATTCCAATACTTCTCAAAGTATTCCATAAAATAGAAGAGGAGGGAACCCTCCCAAACTCATTCTATGAAGCCAATATCACACTGATACCTAAACCAGACAGAGACTCATCAAGGAAAGAAAATTTCAGACCAATATCCTTAATGAACATCGACGCAAAAATTCTCAACAAAATTTTAGCAAATCGCATACAAAAACATATTAAAAAGATAGTACACCATGATCAAGTGGGTTTCATCCCAGGGATGCAAGGTTGGTTCAACATCAGGAAATCAATAAACGTAATTCACCATATTAATAGACTGAAAGTCAAGAATCACATGATTATTTCAATAGATGCAGAAAAAGCATTTGATAAAATACAGCACCCCTTCATGCTCAAAACACTAGAAAAAATAGGGATAGTGGGAACATTCCTTAATATTGTAAAGGCCATTTATGCTAAGCCCATGGCTAATATCATTCTAAATGGTGAAAAACTGAAAGCATTCCCCCTAAAAACTGGAACAAGGCAGGGATGCCCTCTTTCACCATTTCTATTCAACATCGTTCTTGAGACTCTGGCCAGAGCAATTAGACAAACCAAAGAAATTAAAGGGATACGAATTGGAAAAGAAGAACTCAAACTATCCCTGTTCGCTGATGACATGATTATATATTTAGAGGAACCTGGAAATTCCACCAGAAAACTCTTAGAACTCATAAGTGATTTCAGTAAAGTAGCAGGTTACAAGATCAATGTCCATAAATCCAACGCATTTTTATACATAAGTGATGAATCTTCAGAAAGAGAAATTAGGAAAACTACCCCATTCACAATAGCCTCGAAAAAAATAAAATACTTGGGAATCAATCTCACAAAAGAGGTGAAAGACCTCTACAATGAGAACTATACAACACTAAAGAAAGAAATTAAAGAACACCTTAGAAGATGGAAAGATCTTCCATGTTCTTGGATAGGAAGAATTAATATTGTCAAAATGGCCATACTACCTAAAGTGCTATACAAATTCAATGCAATTCCAATTAAAATCCCAATTGTGTACCTTACAGAAATAGAGCAAGCAATTATGAAATTCATCTGGAAGAATAAGAAACCCAGAATAGCTAAAGCAATCCTTAGCAGGAAGAGTGAAACAGGGGGTATTGCAATACCAGATCTTCAACTCTACTACAAAGCAATAGTAACAAAAACGGCATGGTATTGGTACCAAAATAGAAAGGTAGATCAATGGTACAGAATAGAGGACACGGACACAAACCCAAATAAATACAATTTTCTCATACTAGACAAAGGGGCCAAAAATATGCAATGGAGAAAAGATAGCCTCTTCAACAAATGGTGCTGGGAGAATTGGAAATCCATATGCAACAGAATGAAACTAAACCCATATCTCTCACCATGCACGAAACTAAACTCAAAATGGATTAAGGACCTCGGAATCAGACCAGAGACCCTGCAGATTATAGAAGAAAAAGTAGGTCCAAATCTTCACCTTGTTGGTCTAGGACCAGACTTCCTTAACAGGACTCCCATAGCACAAGAAATAAAAGCTAGAATCAACCACTGGGATAGATTCAAACTAAAAAGCTTTCTCTCAGCAAAGGAAACTATCAGCAATGCGAAGAAAGAGCCTACAGAGTGGGAGAATATCTTTGCCAATCATACTTCAGATAGAGCACTAATCTCCAGAATCTATAAAGAACTCAAAAAACTCTACTCCAAGGATTCAAATAGTCCAGTCAACAAATGGGCTAAGGAAATGAATAGACACTTCACAGAAGAAGATCTACAAGCAATCAACAAACATATGGAAAAATGTTCAACATCTCTAGTAATAAGAGAAATGCAAATCAAAACCACCCTAAGATTCCATCTCACCCCAATTAGAATGGCGATTATCAAGAATACGAGCAACAACAGGTGTTGGCGAGGATGTGGGGAGAAAGGTACACTCATACACTGCTGGTGGGGCTGCAAATTAGTGCAGCCACTATGGAAAGCAGTGTGGAGATTCCTTAGAAAACTTGGAATGGAACCACCATTTGACCCAGCTATCCCACTCCTTGGCCTATACCCAAAGGACCTAAAATCTGCATACTACAGAAATACAGCCACATCAATGTTCATAGCTGCTCAATTCACAATAGCCAGACTGTGGAACCAACCTAGATGCCCTTCAATTGATGAGGGGATAAAGAAACTGTGGTATATATATACTATGGAATATTACTCAGTCATAAAGAATGATAAAATTATGACATTTGCAGGCAAATGGATGAAATTGGAGAATATCATGCTAAGTGAGATAAGCCAATCTCAAAAAGCCAAAGGACGAATGATATCGCTAATAAGTGGAGGATGACACATAATGGGGGGGAGGGAAGGGTTAGAGTTAGGGTTAGGGAGGGGGGCAAGTATGGAGGAAGGAAGTACTGTATAGAGGGTAAAGAGGGGTGGGAGGGGTGGGGGGAAGGGAAAAAATAACAGAATGAATCAAACAACATTGCTCTATGTAAATTTATGATTACACAAATGGTATGCCTTTACGCCATGTACAAACAGAGAAACAACATGTATCCCATTTGTTTACAATAAAAAAAAAAAAAAATGTAAAAAAAAAAAAAAAAAAAAAAAAGTCAGAGAGCACCACTAACCTCCATTAGGGCCTTTCTACTTTAACCATTCAGATTGGCTTGCTTCCACCAACACCTTGTGAAGTACAAACATCCCTCGCTGCCATCTTTTGCCATAGTAACTCTTGTCTGATGGTTAGTGTTCAATTCATGAGTCACTGAATGCTCAAATAAACTCATTAAAATTTCAATGTGTCTAAGTTTATCTTTTACGAAGATCAACTGTTCAAAACTAAAGCATTAAAATGATTTTGAGGTAGGTAAGTTGCTTATTAAATATATAATATTTTTTAAAAGACTTTAAAATGCAATTTTTAAAGGCAGCGACTAAGATTAGCCATTTCACATTCATTGCTAAATTTTATTTGTAGAAATTCCTATTAAATTTCTTATTACTGCTGTACAGCTTTCCTGTTCCCATTCCATGCCATGCCTGTGATTTCCTTATTAATATCACCTTAGCTATATTTGTATAGGCTGGATCAGTGAATTGTGATAAATTGTTTTTGTTTATATTTAGTCATCTGGCAAAGTTGCAAGAGTACAAATGGTTGGAGACAAAAATTCCAAGGTAGACCAAGAGTTAGAAAATGTTTATTTATATTTCTATTTATTGCAGTACACTGGACTCCTAACCTCTGGTATAAATCTCTTCCATTCCATCAAATTAATTTTCCTAAAATTCCACTTTGAACATATGACTTTTGTTAAAATATCACACAAACAGCTTCAGTTACTCCTCATTGCTTAAAGTACATAACTCAAGTTCGTAATGTGGCCAGTTTTCTGAGATATCATTTTTGTTTTCTTTTCCTAGTACTTTCCTAAAAACATTCCATTTCTGTTTTGAGGCAAGCCCCTACTCTTGAGGAAGTCTGTGGTAGGCAGGCAATCAGATGTCACCCTTAGGTATGACTTACCCTGGTTTTTGTTTTCTAAAAGTCAGATATTTAAGAGAAACATCTTATCAAAAAATAAAAATAAAAAGGTGTGAATGACATGTAGTAATTCTAATCGATGTTGGAATACTTGTAAATTTAGGTACATGATGGACTAAGTATATTAACTTTCTTGTGATTAAAATCACTATTTTCCGAGTTAACTACTTATCTCTAGCTTTGCTCCCTTATAAACCCTAGTTCTGTGGATCCAACTATCCCTAGAGGACAACTTACCCTCTGGTTCATCCTTGGTTGACATCTTTGGCCAAGTTTAGAAAGTTGTTTTTTTTTTTTTAATTTCTTTCTAAGTTATTACTTTTTTGTATTCTAATGAAAAGTTTAGTTTTATCGTGGTGCTGTTAATATGCTTATTGAGATAGTAACATATTTGTTGTATTTTTACCTGTGAATGAAGCAAATTAAATGTACAGATTTTTCTAATAATGTATTACATTTTGATGCACAATAAAATCACCTACATTTTGATGTATTATCTTTTTTCACATATCTCTGAATTTTTGTGGGTATTTTTAATTATTTATTTATTTATTTATTTTTTGGATTCTTATACAATCCTTGCTTGGCTTTGGGTTCATTGCTGTCCTAATCTCACAACATCAGGCAAGTTTCCTGCTCCTTCACTAGAAAATATCTTTTTAAAAGGTATTTTAAAATACCTCTTTTTAAAAACTTGATAGAACTTTCTGTTAAACTACCTAAACTGAGTCTTTTCTTTACAGAAAGATTTTTAATCATTCATTCTGTTTGTAATGGTGGATTATGGGACTACTGAAGCTCTCTAGTTCACCTTGAATCAATTTTGATATGTTGTATTTGTAAAGAATAGGTCCAAATTTCTTAAATTTTCAAATTTATTGGCATAAGCTTTGGTCATATACTTTTATTATTATAATTCAGATCCATGTATGTGTGCTAAGTCTGTTTTTATCTATCAGTTTGACCAAGTTTTGTCAGTCTTTTACTTTTCACAGTAGTATGTTTCCCTTTATTATTTCTTTATCATTATTTCCTATTTTATTAATTTATTCTGTATTTTTAAATCTTAGTCTTAATAATGGACCATTTAATATAGAAATTAGAACTGGGTGGGGTAAAAAAGTCTTTAAATTCTTAGAGTGCTATAGAATGAGATATTAAACATATTCTTTTTAGTTTTAAATGACCAAAAATCACTTACTTGATGAAATTTATATGTTAGTTTTAGGCCATGATATGAACAACTCCATTAGCTACCCAGTGGTAAAATATCCATCCTCACAAGAGTTGTTCAGAGACTGGTCCAACACAAGAGCATATTGTGTGGAATCTCGTACATGATTTAAAGAGTTCATTGTGATAACTATAAGGTGCATTCTTAAATTTGGAGTTCTATGATTTTAAACTCAATGATCAAAGAAAAGAAATTATGTATTTCCATTTGCTTTATTTTCAATTGCAATATCTAAAGCTTGCTAAATTAGTTCTATGAATACAGAAAATGAATGTATGAATAAATAAGCAAATCAGTCAGAAACCCAGCAAATATGCTGTTAATGGTCTCTTGGCTTTCCCATTTGGTCTATAATTAATGCAGTTATACACTTTAAAAGAGTGTGTGTGTGTGTGTGTGTGTGTGTGTGTGTGTGTGTGTGTGTGTTTTAAAGAAAAATGGGAGGAGATCATTTGTCAAAATCCAAGTCCTGGAAGTGATTTCTTATTCAGGGTGAGTAAACTCCTCCAATGCCTCAATTCAATGACACCCTGGAATGTTTTATGGATCAGGTTTCATCACCTGTTAGCAGTGGGACCGAGAGTCTGAGCTACTTTTGATGGATGGCCCTTCAGAGTCTGTCTTTAAAATAGTACCCTTGGCTCACCCCTCCTTAACTATTCCCTTTGTGCTGTATTTTGATCATGTTCTTCCTGCTGGTTCCTGTGTCAATGGAAGACATCTGCTTTCTTCAGTAAATTTTATTTTTATTTTTTAAAAATTCTTTTTAGTTATACATAACCTTAGGATTTATTTTGACATAATTGTAAAGGTACGGAATATAATTTGCTCTAATCCATCTCTTAGTACTTGCCCTTTCCTTCCTCTCTTCCCTCTCCCTCTACTAATCTTTCTGCTATTTCCTTAAACTTTGGCCTACCTTCCCACTTTGAGTATAAATTGTACGAGCAGGACCTATAATTTCGCCTGGTTTTTAGTGTGTGGACTTCTATCAGGCAATTTTTATCATGTGCACTTTAATTCTGGTCATCATTGTCCCATCTCTGAATAACTACAGTAGCCTTCTAACTTGTCTCTCTGCTTCCAGCTTTGCTTATCTGATCTCCAGTCCAGTTCCTGTCTGCATTCAGGTGATCTTTCAGCAACAAAAATGCTTATAATGCACCTTTCCTCTTTACCCTGCTGCAGTGGTTGCATATTACCTAATGAGTCTTCACACAGCCCTGAAAGAGACTGTGTTATCTGTGACCTGCCCACCACCCCTGACCTCTTTGTCACTAAAGCAGGCTGTAAGACCTTTAGTTTTCGACAGCAGCCTTTTTCTCTTTTTTTGTCTAAGGTTTCATGCCAGCTATTCCTTTGCCCAGAACCCACACTGGTAACGCCAGGGGAGGTTGGTTTGGGAAAAGGTAAAATGATGGAGACATGGATGTCTCCCTCCATACAAGGGTTAACTTTAGCCAACAAAGCATATAAACAATGACTGTTATTTTTGGTTAATGAGCTTAATCTCTACTCCAGGCCACCATCCTGCCAGTTGGACCAGAGTTCCATCAGCATCTCAGTCATTCAGCTAACTCATGTCTCTACTGCCATTATGTGGCATGACGCATTCTCTGTATTTCTACCAGCATACATTTTCTGGGTTTCTAATGTGGCTATGACATTCCTGCTTCAGATCCTTCAATATCTATGGTCAATAGGATAGAAATACTTTGGTGACTTCCAGTTTTTCCTTCCATACCTGTCTTTCTGTTATTCTTAGACTTAATTACAGACTGTTTCTCAGCTTCCCTGAAAACTAGATCTGGCCTCTCTCTAAGTTCAAGGCAGCAAGATGATAAGTGGAAGTGATATGTGCAAGTTGAGATTATTTCCAAGCGTAGAGAAAGAGCTGTGTGAACTGGCTTGGCTTACCGCTCTGTTCTTATATCTTGTAGTTTTGGAAATGACATACTCCAACAATAGCACGTAGCTTGTGCTGGGTTGTGTTATTTTTGCATGTTTATGAGTTTTTAGTTCTACTTACCTAGTGTGAAAAATCCTTTGTGCCTTTTTCCATATTCAACTTTATTCATTATTTTCTTATTTTTCCAGTACTTGGGGCAGAACCCAGCACCTGCCTCATGCTAGGCAAGCACTTTACCACTGAACTACATCTCCACCCAGCATCTCTTCAACTTTTAGAGCTTCAGCTCCTTTAAGAAGGTTTCTTTGTCTTTCTTTACTGCTTTTGTTTAAATATGAATTAGATGTCACCCCTGTGAGTTTCTACCATACTAGGTGTATTGAAAATTCTTATTTATATATCTAGCATTTCAATTAAGCTAAATGTTCCTTCAAGAAAATGACTATGATGAAATATTACTCAGCCTTAAAGAAGAATGAAAATTTGGCATTTGCCAGTAAATGGATGGAGCTGGAGAACATCATGCTAAGCAAAATAAGCCAATCCCCCAAAGCCAAAAGCCGAATGATTTCTTTGATATGCAGATGCTAATTCACAATGGCAGGGGGCTAGGGAAGAATAGAATTACTTTAGATTAGGCAGAAGGAATTGAAGGGAGGAGAGGGGGCATGGGACTAGGAAGAACAGTAGAATGACTCAGACATTATTACCCTATTTACATATATAACTCTATGACCAGTGAGATTCTACATCATATATAATCAGAAGAATGAGAAATTACACTTCATTATATATGATGTATCAAAGTGCATTATACTGTCATTCATAACTTATTAAAACAAATTTAAAAAATGATTGCATCGTATCCATACCTGTAACTTTAAGTCCTAACCAGTTGCTTGGCACTGACTACTCCATTCTCAACTGGACTGCTGGTGCTCTTGACCCTGAAAGTGCAAATATTTAGGAGGTGGAGAGAACTGTAGCATCTTGGTTAGTTAAATGCATGTGCCAAGAAACTGGGGAGAAATTACACCATCCAACAGGCATCAGTCATACCCTTAACTCAGAGTTCTAGAATAATCATATTGCACTGTATTTTCAGTTTTCTGTGCATCTAACCTCCCACTTCACACTGTCGCGCGTGTCTCTTATTTCTCTTTTGTTTTTAGTCTATATTCTCTTATTTCATTCTCCCTTTTTCAGAGCATGCTGCTCTCCATCTTCAAATTTGGATGCATGAGCATGCCTTCTTATCATCATTTCACCAACTGTCAGAATTGGTTTGGAGAAAACAACACCATTTTAATTTTTTGATTTGCTTCAAAGACAGAGGAGTGGTGGGATTGGTTAGGTATAGTGTGGTTGGAAACATGGAAGAAGAAACATTTTGGGGAGAAGATTTCTTTTATGGTTCAATGCCAAACATCATCTGTCATAATTGCTAAATGATGACTGTCATTTGCTTTTATATCAGACAGTTAATGAACTGGATGACTAAGTGATTCAGATTATTATTTATTCTGTAGTCTTCCTGCTCACTGAATTAAGACTCAGATGCACAGATTTTCCTCTGTGTTCTTTACCAGAGACAACTAATTCATAGATTTTCATCTCCTCAAACATGACTGGTGATTTGGTGATTGTTATGATATATTCAACAGTTTGGGGATGGGAAGCACATCTAGTTCGTCACACACAGTCCAGATTGCACAAATCTCACTTCCTATATGCAAATGTCAGCAAGAACACTATTCATTTATGCAACACCTAGTCATGGAGCAACCTCTACATTTGTGCCATGATTTATGTCTTAGGTTATTATTTATTTCTTCTCTTCATTTTTATATCTTTTTTAACTCTGGTGTGGAAATCTTCAACCCTCCTCTGAGTCCCTTCTAAACTTCTAGACCCCTCTTTCCTTTTCTCACAGTTTGGTATGGACTGCAGCTCTAATTTGCTGTGAAGGTGTTGTGCTAGCCAGGCTTCAGGGCACACTCCTGCCCTAGTGGGGAAGGCAGAGGCATGCTCTTCCATTCAGCTATGAGTTAACTCTTAGGGATGAAGGTTTGCCATTGGAAGACAGAAGTCCTAATAGGGCTTCCAGTGCCTAGCAGGCTCTAAGCCTCTCCTGCTTATCTTGGGATAAAACTCCCTCTGCCCTTTTATTCCACTGCCTTTCCTCTTGTGTGGATGAGTAGTGCTTGCTGGTGTGCTGGGAATTCATGCTAATAATAAATTCTCAAGAGCAATTTTTCTTTTTTTTCTTCTTCCCCTTTCCTTTTCCTCCCTCCCTCTCTCTCTCTCTCTCTCTCTCTCTCTCTCTCTCTCTCTCTCTCTCTCTCTCTCTCTCTCTCTCTCTCTCTCTTTTCTCCCTGAGTGTTAACTTTGAAAAGAATAATTTATCAAATCATTTTTATTCAACTTTGGAGGAAGAAGAAAGAGGAATAGGGAGAGAGAAGCCCTTTTGCGGTTTTAATTGCTTTGCAGTTCTGCGTGAGCCTCTCGCTGGGCTTATCAAAGAGCACACAACTGAGGCCCTGCGTTCACTGCTCGGCTTTGCCTCTTCAGAGCGGCTGGGCTCCACTGATGGACCAGATACCACCTCAGCTATCTGATGGCTTCAGTGCTTAGGAGGTTAATGCAAGTGATGAATTGGAAAATTTGGAAAGGTAGAAGGAAGTGGGTAGGGGCTGTTTCCTAAGACTTTTAGAATCAGAGAGTTTTTTTTTTTTTTTTTTAAATGAAGCCTTACTCTTCTCTTTCTCCTTTCCAGGACTTGATACATTTGTATATGAAAAGGGGAAAATAATTTCTTCCTTGTGCAAACATGATAATGTGAATTAGACTATCTCGGTTGATGTACCATTATCCTTTTCTGATATCCAAGAATATCTGTACAGCCTTGTTGAGAGAACCAAGAATCCATCATCCTATAAACTTGCAGAAGTGTAATTAAATATTCAAATTAAGGCATGATAAAGATTGTTATAAGCCGATGGGATGAGAAGGTCACGGTCTCTAAGAGGGCAAGATACAAGAACATATAGTCAAGTTCACTGTGAGAGAAGCAGGTAAGTGCTCAGACAGCTGAAGTCTAGTGGTGTGTAAAATGGTTTAGGAGCAGCTTGTGGAATCACCATCAAAGAAGGACTTAAGCAGCATTTTAAAAACTGACCTTCATAGGTGGAAAGGGTTGTCACAATTAGCTCATACCTTTCTTTTTGTTGTTCTTGTTTTCATGATCTTATGTTATCTTAAGGACGTACAAAATTTTTGTGTTTGGTGGAGGGCAGTGCCTGTGCCTGAGAAAAGACAGAAAAGGCATACTCACCCAGGCATAGACCTCTCCTGTACTTCTTACCTCTCTTACCTCCTTCCACCATGGTAAAAAGAAACAACTCAGAAGCTAACAGCCTGGGATCACATCCCGGTTCTACCTCTTGACAGGGGTGTTGACTGAGGCAGTTACATAACCTCTCTGTATTTTAGAGTTCTCCTCTACAAAGTCAGTGAAATATATTCACTGCATTGCACTGTTGCCATGAGAATCAGATGTATCAATACTGACATGTAAACTGGCACCCTGCACATAGCAAGTCCTCCGTGAGTCAAGCTGTGTCCATGCTATTTCAATCCATTGTCATGATACGAAGTAGACTAGTTCTTCTCAGTACAACTCAACTGCAGGCTAGGTATTATGACCCCCCTAATTTTCTACTTTCTTACATAGAGAGGCTGATGCCAATTTGGCATTATTAGTGGTGCAAAGGCTGTTGGCATGATGCTGAGGAGGATCATAATTACTATTATCTCTCCTTAGTGGGTATATGTACTTGAGTCAGCCCACGTGTAGCAAAGCAGGCAAGGAGCTATATAATGTGATAGAAAATACATGTGTTTTAGTGTCCAGCAGATCTGACTGACTTCAATCTCAGTTTTGCTCTCTGTGAGCAATTTACTTTACCTTTTTATATCTGTTTCCTTGACTTAGAAAAACTATGTTGGGATAAATAATAAGGTGGTGATGATTAGAAATGCGAATGCCGCCATAACAGCTTCCCTAATACAAAGAATCAGATGATGGCTGCTTATTGCGCAGAATCTGGTACTATAGGTGGCCAGTGGGGAAAAGGTTTTGTGTGAAAGGTTTTTAAAATAACATGCTTAAAATATCTTTTGAATAAGATAATTTATAGGTGCTACATCTGTCAACCCACTTAATATATATTTCACATTTAAAAAATTAAGAACCCTTTAACTAGGATTTCGATTAAATTGTTTAATTGGAGGCAGAATGTGGGCTTATTGCTTGTCACTTATAACTGATAAAGAACCTGTGTTTTCTGGTTAATTCAATTTAAAATAAATCCCATCACTTTAAATATATTAGGAGAAGGAGGGAGTCTTTCTCCCTTGAAAGCAACAATGGAGCAATCTATTATTAAATGTAGAAAATGATGCTAATGCAACCTGATGGCTGAGATTTCACAACACAAAAATCAGAAAATTCAGAGTTCTGTTTCCCACAGCAACCATAACTCTTCTCCCCTTGAGCCTGTGCAACATTTCATGTTACCAAACATGCACTTAACTCTAGATTATTATTATTCACAATGGGGCTGAATTATGGTCACCATGGGCACCAGAAATGTGAAATTCCTTATATTTGTGTACTTGAGAATTTAAATTTCAGCAGTGCTTTACTTTTCTTCTTCTTATTTTGTACTAGTTACTTGGAATCCTCTTTAGAAATATTGAAAATGTTGTCCCTACTTTTGGCCTCAAGCTCCTATATGTGGTGCTAGTAGATATCTCAGAGAGCTACAATAGTTAATTCCTATTGTGCATAATTTCAGAACATGTGTGTGCAAGACTTGATTTTGTGCTCTTCAAGATTCATGCTCTATGCCCAGATCCTTTAGTCTGAAGTTTCCTACTTGACCCTAGAAACCATCAAGCAAGACTGAGCACCACTTATTGTCTGAAAGCAGTATTTGGAAGATTCACCCTGAAATTTGCTATTATTAATATTTACAGCCTATGCCCCATCTTAATGTACTTTTTAAATAAAATCAGATGAATAAAACTAGCTCTTTTGTTACTAAATTACTTAAGAAAATATTTTTCAATCATTCTAACCAGTTTTCAGCCCATAAAATTAAAAGATACTACAATAAGTAGTATTAGTCAGTATAAATACCAGTGTTTAAAGATATTATTCCAGATCAATTATTTGGGACTAGTCAGAAATCTACAGAGATGCTTGGTCTGTGATTACCAGGGAACCCAGAGGGAAAGAAACCTACAAAAATAGTCAGGCTCTTAGAATCCAAAAATCTTATGGATCATTGGATTACAAGTTCTGCTTCCTGAAATTTGTCCAAAACATATAATCAGACAAGGGCACCAAGATATATATGCACAAACAAGCATCATAGCACAGACTATAATGTAAGATAGATAAAAATGTGGAGAGAGAGAAACAGAAACAAAATACTGTTATTAAGCTCTGGTGGACAACTATTGACAAAACACCACGCTAGGCAGCATTAAATAATTATTTTATATACACACACACATATGCATGTGGGAAGAGTTCCAAAATACATTGTTAAATTAAAAAAAAAAACAACCAAATTTCAAAGCCTGAATACATAACAAAATCTAATTTGGGAATATATATATGTTATGTATATAATTATATGTAATGCTTTCATTTGTATAAAACTTGAAAAGAATCTGGAAAGATATACATAAAATGTTAACAATAATTCTTTCTTGATGATGGAATTTCAGATAATATATTTTTTCATTGTGCTTTACTTGCAGTTTCTTTCTTTCTAATAATTTTAACTTTTTTTTTTTTTTTGTATTGAGGATTGTACCCAGGGGTGCTTAACTACTGAGTCTCATCCCCAGCCCTTTTTAAAAATATTTTAGTTTGAGACAGGATCTCTCTAAGTTGTTTAGTGCCTGACTAAATTGCTGAGACTGGCTTTGAACTCGCAATACACAGCTTCCAAAGCCACTGGGATTAGGCTGCTCCACGGTGCCCGACTAATAATTATAACTTTCATTATCATTAAAATACATCATCACTTTAAAACAAATATGTGTTTATATATGCATAGTCATAAAGGCCTCATGGTGCCTTTCATTATACTAGAGAACACTCTGCCATCATAGACTCTGACACGGTCAAAACTCATGTAATTCCACACTTGAGACTTTGCTTATGACCAAGTCACGGCAGATGGCCACATGTGCAAGATAGAACCCTACCCAAAGTGAGTTAGGTGGGAATCCATGGATCAGACATTTAAGGCCCAAATTTTCAGGATAAGTTACACTTTTAGAGGCCGAGATAAAGACCTGGAGAGTCTGGATATTTATTCACAGCTTGAATGAAAGGAACACTGGGTGGTGGATGCTGATACCAAAGCAAATACAAGTGAATAGGTTAGAGATGAGCAACAGGGAGCATATTAGAGGAATAGGGTTATAGTGGGAGCAAAGTATAGATTTTAAGGACATGTTTTTGGATTGATTAGCGGGAAGACTGGCTGTCAAAAGCCTAGCCTTAGAATATAGTTCAGTCAGAATTTATTGAATGCTTATTTACCAAAAAGCCAGCCAAGCACTGAAGAAGAGATTTAGCAATCAAGAGCGAGAGAGAAGATGACATCTGATGAAATGAAGAGATAGTGTGTAATAAATGAGCATGGAGCCCACCCCTGGAACACCAAGAGGCAAGACTGAGGCACCTTAGCAGAAATTCTTCCATTGAAATTTTATACTGTCCTCTTCTTTCCTGATGCCATTACCCTCTTCTGAGCTGTTATTTATCTGCTTAACTCATTCATGCAAAATTTTTGTCTCTCTGCTATTTGTCAGACACTGTGGTAAATAATTGCATCCTGGTGACAAATAATTTATGGTCCTGCCCTTGAAAGATTACAGCCTGGCAGGGGAGTTGGAGAAGTATCCAGGTTTTCAAGCACTAAAAGTGCATAATATGGGGAGATGCAATGGGAACAACCAATTCAGACTGTTAGATTGAGATAATTAGATAATTTTTGGCTATTATTTTTATAGACTTTTTTCATTAATTGTTCATTAATGGTTTCTTAATTGTTAGACCTGTCTTCTCTCTTTCCAAAATATCATAATGTTGTCATTAGATTCAAATGTCCTAAAAACACAATTTGATTCTGTCACTTCTTTGTTCAGGAATTTATTATGATTCTATATTCTCATTTCCATACATTCTTTATATGGTCCTTCCACATTCCCACCAGTTCACAATTCTACCCAAACCCTTAGTTCTTTATTTATTCATTTAATTGTTTATTCCCCACTATGAGGAAACTTCAAGTGGCAGAGGTGAGTTGAATATGCTCCCTGTCCTCTAGGAGTTTGTACTCTGATAATACAGGGTAGGAACATAGAACAACAAGTGCAATGGATACATAGTGCCATGATGGTTTCTATGCAGGACCCAGCAAAAGTTGAAGGGCTATGAAATCTACTCTGTCAATGGAGAAGACAACTACTAGCAGAGGGAGGGTGAGGGCTAAATCTTTAAAAATAGGTTATAGTTTGCAAGTTGAGGAATAGTTTTTGTTTTGTTTTGTTTTTTGCCAAAGGATGACTTAAGTAAGAACATTAATAAATAAAGTGACCTGTGATTTGGAAGAGAAGTTGACATTGAGATTGAGCTCAAAATAAATGGAAAAATTAGGCTGTGGAGTTATACAGAGGCTATATTATTATCATTAGTTTATAGTGTTGACCTCTACTTAGTGACTCCAGAAGAAAGTGATATGGCCAAATTTGAATTTGGGACAGTGTGTAATATAGACAAGAAGAAGAATTAAAAGGCTTTTGCAGCAGGAGCATCTGATGACATGATTCTATATTTAGAAGATCCAAAAAATTCCATCAAAAAACTTCTAGAACTAATAAATTAATTCAGCAAAGTAGTAGGATATAATATCAGTACCCATAAATCAAACATGTTCCTATACATTAGTGATGGATCCAGTGAACGAGAAATTAGGAAAACTACCCCATTCATAATAGCCTCAAAAAAATAAAATACTTGGGAATCAATGTAACAAAAGAGGTGAAAGACCTCTACAATGAAAACTACAGAACACTGAAGAAAGAAATTGAAGAAGACCTTAGAAGATGGAAAGACTTCCCATGCTCCTGGATAGGCAGAATTAATAGTTAAAATGATCATACTATCAAAAGCAATACATAAATTTTATGCAATTTCAATGAAAATCCCAATGATATTCTTCATAGAACTAGAAAAATCAATTATGAAATTCATTTAGAAAAATAAGAGATCCAGAACAGCCAAAGCAATTCTTAGCAAGAAAAGTGAAGCAGGAGGCATCACAATACTAGACTTTAAATTATACTACAAAGCAATACTAACAAAAACAGCATGGTATTGACACCACAATAGATACATAGACCAATGGTACAAAAAAGAAGACACAGGGACAAACTCACATAAATAAGTTATCTCATACTAGATAAAAGTGCCAAAAACATACACTGGAAAAAAAGATAGCCTTCTAAACAAATGGTGCTGGGATAACTGGAGATCCATAGGTAGCAAAATGAAATTAAACCCCTATCTTTTACCCTGCACAAAACTCAACTCAAAGTGGATCAAAGACTTAGGCACTAGAACAGAGAGACCCTGCACTTACTAGAAGAAAAAGTAGGCCCAGATTTTCACCATGTCAGCCTAGGATCTGACTTCTTTAACAAGACCCCTAAAGTGCAAGAAGTTAAATAAATAATTTTTTAAAAAAGAATCAATGGACTCCAAAGAAAAAGCTTCATTTTAGCGAAAGAAAGAAACAATAATGTAAAGAGTGAGCCTACAGATTGGGAGAAAATCTGTACCACATGCACCTCAGATAAAGCATTAATCGCTAGGATATATAAAGTACTCAAAAAACTTTACAACAAAAAACAAGTAACCCAGTCAGTAAATGGTATAAGGAACTGAACAGACACTTCACAGAAGAAGAAATATAATATATCAACAAATATATGAAAAAAATGTTCAATATCTCTAGCAATTGAAGTGCAAATCAAAACTACTCTAAGATTTCATCTCCCACCCATCAGAATGGCAAATATCAAGACAACACTGGCAACAATAAATGTTGGCGAGTATGTGAGAAAAAAGGTACACTCATACATTGCTGATGGGAATGCAAATTGGTGTAATCATTATGGAAAGCAGTATGGAAATTCCTCAGAAAACTTGGAATGGAACCACCATTTGACCCAGCTATCCCACTCCTCAGTTTATACCCAAAGAACTTAAAATCAGACTATTACGGGGATGTGGTCACAACAATGTTTATAGCAGCTAAACTCACAATAACTAAACCATGGAGCTAACCTATGGAACACATATATATGTGTGTGTGTACATATATGTGTATGATATATGTACATATGTATATATGATGGAATGTTACTCAACTTTAAAGAAGAATGAAATTATGGTATTTTCTGGTAAGTGGATGGAGCTGGAGAATATCATGCTAAGCAAAATAAGCCTATTCCAAAAAACCAAAGGCTGAATGTTTTCTCTGATATGCAGATGCTAATTCACAATAAGGGGGAAGTGCCAGGTAAGAATAGAGTTACTTTAGGAGAGGGGAGTGAAGGGAGGGAAAGGGGAATGGGGGAGGAAGGATAGTAGGGTGAAACAGAAATTAATACACATGTACATATGTGACTACATGACTGATGTGATCCTTCTACATGTACAATCAGAAAAATGAGAAATTATACTCCATTTATGCATGATCTATCAAAATGCATACATGCATTCTACTGTCATGTATAACTAATTGGAATAAATACATTTTTAAAAATCTATTGCATTCATAGGAATAAGTATAAATTAACGGGGCACTGAGATAAGTTACAGAAAGGTAAACACTGATGCCAGAGAAGATAAAGTTCCAGCAAGATGGATTTGTGGCTTAATTCCAAGATTTTCCAGTTGATGTCTAGGTGTATCTCTGATTATTGCCACAGAGATTAGTATAGTATATGAAATAGAGCAATATGAAGAGTTGAGGCTCTACCACATCTGTGAGTCAGAGATGTCTTGGGGACAGTTTGAGGTCAGTTGACTATATGGATTTTAATCCTAGGAAAGAGTTCTAGACTACTGAAACAAATTTGAAAATCATATAAAAATGGCAATTTAAATTA
Organism: Sciurus vulgaris; assembly: GCF_902686455.1. Taxonomy (NCBI): domain Eukaryota; kingdom Metazoa; phylum Chordata; class Mammalia; order Rodentia; family Sciuridae; genus Sciurus; species Sciurus vulgaris. The sequence goes on along the minus strand of NC_136470.1, from coordinate 67,140,064 downwards.
TGGGAATGAACCTATTAATTCAATGAATATTTAATGGAAGGTATTTATATGTCACAAAGTCTCTAGGTGCTAAAGATTTAGAAGTGAGCAAAATATTTTTGGTGCATATGCCTAACTAAAACAATATGATTAAATACCCAGAGTCATATTATTTAAATATGTCCAGATAAGTTGTGGCATAACAAGACAACTTCATTTTCTCATTTGTAAGAGAAATTCCTTCAGATATCTCTTTCTTGCTGTAAAGTGTTCAGTATTTATTTATTTATTTATTGGAGTACAAGGTGATGTTCTTTTTTGTCTTTTTTAATTCTCTTTAGATACACATGGCAGTAAAGTATATTTTGACATATTATATGTAGATATAGTATAACTTATTCTAATTAGGGCATTCATCATTTATTCCCATTAATTGCATTCTTCTCTTACTAATCCCTATTTTTTATTATTTCATTTGGGGTCATAATACTCTCAAAGTACTTGATATAATCAATGCTTAGATGAGTATCTGGATTATGAATGTATCATTTATTTTCACATGCTGAAGGGATTAGCAGCTTGTTTTTCCCCTACCTCTACGGACAGTTCCAAGTCCCAAGTTGCTCCATGCTCACTGTGCTACACGAAGCTCAATACTCTTCTAACCACTTCTGTTCTTTACAGACCTACCATTATCATGGAACTGCAGAGATCTCAAAATTTCTATTTAGCCTCAGACGTGACTCTTTATCTTTCTATTAACTGAATTATTTGTGTTTGGATAAGAATTATTTTTCTTCATCATTTTAAAGCAAAAACAAACTCTCAAATACTCCTCTGAAAATTTCCTTGCATTTAATCTGAATTTCTTTTTGTTTTCTCCTGCTTTCTCTCCCAAAGACACACATACATAGTACTTCTATTTTGCTCCCCACTTAGTTGAAATGGACAATTGGACACAATTACATAGCAGTCAACTTCATAGGCATGACTAAATCTATTCATTGCATTTGTAGGGTATAGGAAAAATATTTTTAAAAAACTATTCTTTGCTTTCAGCTTTCCTCTGCACTCTGCATTATTATCTACATAGGGGGCATATATATATATATATATATATATATATATATATATTTTTTTTTTTTTTTTTTCCAGTGAACATTGGGCATGGTATCTTGCTACCACACTATATTAGATGTGCACTCCTGGAGTCCACAGAATGATTCTGTTGTGGGCCATGACTTAAGTTATACTGCACATAGTTTTTGAGCTACGTTATTAGCCACAACAATGCTCCCCTTCAATGGTGTGGAAAAATTGAGTGCTAACTGTATTTGCTTTTGAGTATTGTTACCATAAATCTTTCCACATTCTCAGCCTTCCTAAGTGTTATAGAGTGTATCATCTGCCAAGGTAATTGTGGCTTTCCCCTTTATTAAAGACTTCTTGAGTTTAGACATGAGGGAACCAATGATAGCCAGTACCCTGCAAGCTTAGGATAAACTACACCATAAGTGCAGAGCAAATATCTCACAAAGATACAGTAATTACACAACAAATACCTCTTTGCTAAGCAATGAATTATAGAGCCCAATATCCTGTAATTACAAACCATTTATATATCTGTTTAAATTACTGTGGATGCCACTTAGTGTAATCACTTTGATGATTAATCAAACATTATGTGTGGTATGGAATGCTTCAGAGTTCACAGGTGTGCATGTTTTTTAAATGCTTGCCCTAAAGTATCAAACTGCAAGGTTGCTAGCATTTTATATTTCCCATATTTTACAAAAACTTTTGTAATCCCACATTTTTACTTAATTATCATGGCTTTATGCTTTCTTTGAAGACTCTGTATGATTTTAATAGTTAAAAATCCATGCTTTAATAGCTGTGATTTTCACAGCCTTGACATTCACATACTTCAGGGGGTTAAAACAGAAATAAACTCATCTTGCCAAGGATTTATTTGGAGTGAAGCTTTAGTGACATAGTCAACTTCTGTCTTCCTGAGCAAGACCTTTAACAGCTTAGTCACAGAGCATTCAAGGAACTGGGCCAAGTGCCTACCAAGGTGATCCTTGGGCAGGGTACAGTTTCTGCCCTAAGGCTGTGAATGACAAAGATTAGTCCAGGACTATTGGTCTGAGCCCTTGAATTTTTGGCTGCCAAAGACTTTAATCTTCCTGGCAACAGCAAATAAGGGTCAAATCGGATTATTCTAAACCAATCTGAGAATAATTTGAGAACAATAGCTGGCTAGGGAGAGAAAATCATGCAACTGAATTACGGTAAATTATACAGTCTTGCCTTGGAAGAAATAATTTGGTCACAAGACCTGTGAGTAACAATTATTACTGATTATAGCCAGCACCCTCAGCGCTCATAGGGAAAACACCGAAGCAATAAGCTGCATGATCCCCTCTGTTGGCACATGATCCACACATGTGGATCTGCAGATGTGCATATTATATAAGAACATTTGTTGAACATTTACCCTCAGGCAGGTATAATCCTGGTTTTACTAACAGGAACTCTAGATCTTCACAGTAACCCTATGCAGCACTAACTACCACTCCTCCATCTTCATAGATGAGGAGACTGAATATAGAGCATTTAAGTAACTGGATCATGGTCACTAAGTGGCAGGGCTGCTTCTCCACCAAGAATGTACGGCTTCTAAATTTATAATTCTAAACTCTATACTACAAAAGCCTCTCGTTAGTGTTGAAATTGAGGCCTGGTTGAATTTATATTGTTGGTTTTAATCATATTTTGTACCTCAACTGCATTTAATCTCAGAAGTCAGATTCTTTCTGCCAAAATTTCTGTAGGACTCTCATTTGTGCAACTGAGCAAGATGGTCTTGAAGCTCCCAAATTTATTCCATGTGGCTCAAACCTGACTGACACTGTCCCGTGCTGTAACAGAGCAGATCAGGGGAAGAATAACTGGCAGTGCAACTCTTTGGCAATTCAATGTCTAGGTTATCAGGTTGCTTACTGGCAATATGGCTTTCTACATTTACTTCTGTTAATTTTCTACTTCTCCTTTTGTCTTCTTCTCTCTTAACCTTTTTTTAATCTCAAAGAAAATAAAGTAAAAGGCATTAACTGAAGGCATGTTAGTTACGAACATGAGAGTTGAATTTCAGACATTAGGAATTTCCTTCCCCAATCTGAGGAGGCAAAATTCCTAAAGTGAAAAGTAACACAGTATTTTAAGACAGTGAATTTGATATATAAGTATTATAGAAATCCTAGAACATAAAAATAATGGAGAAAATGAAGGTAAACTGTGGGCATAGAGACACTAAAAAGAAAAGTCAAAACAAAAACCAAAAAGCCTTCATTGACACCAGGAAAATTAAAGCATTCTTCCAAACAAATTGGTCCTTGTGGGTCTGTTTTTGGCAAGAGCATTAATAAAGCACACTGAATTTTTTGGAACATAAATGTTTACTGACTGGGTCACAGTGGATCGACTTTATCCAAGGCAGGTGTGGTCAGTACAGGGATCTATCCAGGGGAAAAAGCAGAGAGAGAAGCAATTAAAAAAGAAATGTAGTTATTAGAGAAGCAGAGAATTAGCAAGCCTAGAAAAATTGAAAAATGAAATAATATTTATTATTATGGAGATAGGAACAGAATAAGAAATTAACTGCCCAAATTAGCTAGATCGCAAATGTTTTAAAGGGGAGATGAATTGCTCAAGGAACTTGCTATAGATCAGGCAGGGCCTAGAAAATAGACTTGGTAAACTGATTAAACATTTGCTGAAAAACTCTTGACATTAATTTAAAGTTTGAGGCACATAGATAAAACAGCTCAACTTATTCATTCATTCACTTGAACAAATTTATTTGAAGGAATTGATACTATATAAGATACTCTGGTAGGCATTGCCCTTACCCTCCAAAGATCAGAGCTGTGAGGTCAAGAGACATGTCCATACCTAGCAGCATACTAAAACGGCCATTAGAATTCTGTCTCTGTGTCTGTCTTGCCCTTCTCTCTCTCTCTCTCTCTCTCTCTCTCTCTCTCTCTCTCTCTCTCTCTCTCTCTCTCTCTCTCTCTCTCTCTTTCTCTCTCTGTGTGTGTGTGTGTGTGTGTGTGTGTGTGTGTGTGTTTGAGAGAAAGAGAGAGAGAGAGAGGCCAAGAAGATAATGCAGAGAGAAATAAAGGATGGTTGGGAAAAGCTTAACAGCAGAGATAACACTAGGCTGGGCCTAAGTAGGAATCATGTTACTGTGAGAAGGGAAGAGTCTCATGCAACCCATTGATCCTGTGGATCTGTGCAGGATCAACAGACTCTACTATTCTGTTAATGAGCAGAATATTTTTTGTGATGATTGATAGCAAATGAGGCCTTGTATAGCCTTCTCAGGACACCAAGAAAAAGATGGTATCTGTTTTATATGGCTTTATAGAGTCCCAAGCACATTTGGGATAGGACAACAGTAAACAAATTATGACACAAACAGGTGTGCATATAAGAGTGGTCAGAGCATTGTGCAAGTGCAATGTGTCTACAGGTAATATTTGGAGAAGACTTATGCTGTTGAAATTTGGCAGGTGAAGGAAAACATTTTCCAGTGAGAGAAAAGCATGAGGAAAGAGCTGTAGTTGTCTCTTGTTACTTTTCTTTTCATGGGCTGAAAAGAAAACCCTACATTGAAGTCTCTGAGAGGAAATTATTCCATTGCTCCTGTCTTTCATTAAAGTTTTTTTGCTCTAAATTATAAAGTGACACCCAAGCTAATACGTCTGTGATCAGAATTTTTATCACTTTGTAAAATTGTATTCTGTCACACCTCCCATTAAACCATGGTTTTACGTCATTTAAGACAAAAGTCGTAAAGTTAACACAGGGAATCCTACGCCACATGTCCCATTCACTTAGCTAAATCTTGAGTTTTGTTTCTGCTTCTTCTCTTGGAGCTGTCAACTTGCATCTCTGTGTGAGGGGTGGGGAGAAAAGAAAAGTATAAAGATATTTGGCAATGTATGTATTCATACTTACCAGCATTTTATTTTAGACAATTCAAATATATACTAAAGTAGAAAAGTTTAATAAACATATATTCATCAAAAAAACTCAGCAATTATCAATTCATGACAAATTTTGGTCATCTATATTCCCATCCTGTCTCTCCTCTAATCATTTTGATATTGAATGACACTGAATCAGTTCATCTGAAATTATTTCAGTCCTTATCTCTAAAAGATAGTGAGTATTTTAAAACATATATATAATATCATTGTCACTATGAAAATTAGCAACAATTCATTAATAACAAATATTCAGTCAGGATTCACATTCCCTCCTTGACAGCTAGATAGGTATAGATGTAAGGTTTTTTGACTCAAATTCTAAATTGTACTTGGTTCATAATATATTTCAATATCTTTTAATCAATAACAGAGGTGGGCAAACTATAGCCCATGAACAAAATACATATCACAACCTGCTTATGTCAATAAAGTTTCATTGAAGCATACCCATGCTCATATTTACATATTTTCAATGACTGCTTTTATACTATAGCTGCAGTGATGCTTAGTTATGATTAAAATAGTTTCAAAAATTATGAAAATATTTACTATCTTGTCCTGTACAGAGAAAGTTTGCAGATTTCTGATCTGGAGGTTCTGTGTACATATACTCCCTACCCCCTACTCAGGTCCATCTCAATTGAACAGCAAAATCATTCAGAACATTTCCCACATGCTTAGAGCACAAGTGTGACCATAAAAGAATTGTTCCCCCAATTTCCTTTTTTTAAAACTATGACATCCTACAAACTCCAAAATCCAAACTCTTTTGGTGAGATGTGGATGACAAGCAGGTGAAGGAAGGAGATGGCAGATCACTTGACTAGGGCTTCACAAAGTAAAATGTCTTGTAAAAGTTATTACCTTAGGTCCCCAACTTCCTAAATCCTTGACTTTGTCTCTATACTTAAAATGATCAAGCCACAGGATTAATGCACATCTCTCTAACTCTACTTTTTGCCAGCATAACAATTTGCAACAATGTGATAAGATTTACCATGTAATTAAAATTGGAGACTATTTGTAGCACTGCTCTAAATACTGAACTTACGTTAATTTACTCAATTTTCACACACACTGTTATTAGCTCCACTTTACAGATGTGACAACTAAGGCACAATGAAGTTAAAGGGAGTCCTGTATTAAACCAAAAATGTATGTCACCTTACTATTGCATTATTTCCTCTTGTAGCTAATCTACATTGGGTTTCAGTTATTATAATTAGAAGTTTTCCTGGTGAGCATGGAGCAAGAACAAAGCAATGCAAGTAAACCTTCATAGTGATGCGGTCTATCAAGATATAATGGTATGATTTGCCCTTCTATCCATCAACAGACATAAATGTGCAATCTAGAGATCCGTGTTTGCTCATTAAGGAACCCTCCAGCCTGGAGTATGCTCAAATGTACTGATGTCATTTCCTTGCCCCTGGGTTTCCTTTGTCAACCTATGCAAACTATTTTCCTCCTTCTTCAGATTTTTTAAAGTGGCAGGTTTCAGCGTTCATTTTCCAGTTCTGTTTCTGAAAGTTTTTGCTCAAGTCATTTTACTTTAACTTGGTTATTTCCAAATCTGCTTAGCTTCAGGTTTTATAAAATCTCTTTGGAACTTCTACAGATGACTAATCTCTTCAAGTCTTTCCTGTTTCTTGCTAATTTCACTCTCAGTGGGTAAACCTATTTCCATATTCTTAGAGACATTTTACATTACCTCTACTTTCTCACTAAACTCTTGAGAAGATCAACTCTGTCAGAAGGGTTTTTAAAGATAATTTATTTAATTTCTGAGTTCATAACTGTGCACACAGCATAGTCAGAATTGCTCCTTTATTATCTATACTGCAGAAGAAAGGGCAAGAGTTGCTTTAAAAATTCACAGACATTCTTAATTCTCCATGACACATTTCTGACTGAACATAGCAAAGATACAGAAGACAACTTGTCTTGCCATTGTTGGTGTGCAGCTAGACAGGCGCAATTTCTACTTTTATATCTATCCATTCTTCCCATCTTCAGTAGATGTAGCTGGAAGTGAAAACCAGAGGACTCTTCTGGCACCAGGTAGCCATCCAGAGAGACACAAGCCCCGCTCTATAATCATTGACACTTCTTAAAGTGGATTTGGGAATTCAGCCTCACAGAAGGGACAAGTGATCTTACAACAAAAACTGCTCCATGAAATATTAATTGTGGTGATTATCACCAAGAATCATTTCAGCAAAAGTAAAGTTTTATGCTGTAGTGTATACAAATTGACATCTTCTCCCATCTTGATTGCTTCCCCTAGATCTTAGACTATCTTGTGAAAGTGGTGTCTGGGGTATCATGGAAAAGGGTCTGTGTTGCATACTTAAATCTGTGTGGGACTAAGATAAAGATTGAGATAAAGTAAGATGAGCATGAGACCAAGAGTACATGATATAGAATGAGAAAGATCTAACCATGAGAACACAAGGCCCATGGATTAACAGGAATCTTGAAGAACATCAATGAAACTTTCCACAAATGATAGGATGAGTTCTGAACTAATCTTATTTGGATTGTAAATTCAGTACTGGATCATAGAAATGATAAACCATGAAAATTAGGCAGTGGATTATAAAAGTAAGTGGGAGGACATTACATTATTATGCAAGAAACCAATATAATCTGGTCTAATGTAGACATTTCTAATACCCTCCAACATGTTCTTGATCTGGTTTTTATGTATTGGGATACGTTGACTTCATTTATGTTTTTTTTTTTTTAAACGACATTAAATTCTTAACCATTGTATCTTCAAATTCTCAAAGTTCACTTTACATAGGATTATTTTCTGTTGATTTTTATGGACATTTGCATTGTTTAATATTCTACAAAATGTTGATTATCTGCATTACTTAGTATTATAAGAATGCCTTCTTTTTGTTTGTCTTTCCTTAAAGATTTTTCACAAACTTTGTTTTGACTTCTTACCTGTATTTCTACCTTGCAAGAAAACAAACAAAATCACCTTTCATTTCCTAATTGGAGAGTAAAATAAATATAGTTCTTTCCATTGACACAAGTGACCTACCCTCACAGAATAGAAACATACTTCCTGTGTTAAATCTTTAGGTGTCGTTCATCCATCAAGGGTGAATCACTTATAATTTCATGCTCAATTTTGAGTTTTTATTTTTACTGGGGCTAGTGTGTATTTGGTGCTTTTGAGAAGTGCTTTGTATGGGAAAAAAAAAAGATGATCACAGCTTTGAGTTATTTCAAAAATGTTCTTACCCGTTTATTGTATAGCTGTCAGATGCTATAATAAAACTTCTATTTTCACAGTTGCAACAGGAATGACCACTTCCTTTTATTGAAACTTTTTTTCAACCATATCAGGTGGGTGGGGTATGTGTCTTGTTATGGGGTGGGTTTGATCACACAATTTCTATGAAGGCACAGCTAGATGAGTGACCTGCTGAGAATTTGTGTGTGTGTGTGTGTGTGTGTATGTGTGTGTGTGTTGGGATGAGAATGCCAGACTATAAAGGCAGAGTAGGACAGGAGACTCCATGGAGGTTTCTGCATTGTGCTTCCTGAGTGGAGAGCTGAAGGGGAAGAAACTGTTGCCTGTTGCCTTAACGACCAGCATTGCTTGTGACCTTCACTGAATGCCTTTGCATTTTTTAGCAACATTGCTGAGTAGGAGGAAGGCATGGATTAAAGGAAGCATATTCTTGGAGACTATTGTGAACAGCCTAAATAACCATCATAATGCGTAAGTGTGAAAAAAACACAAAGCTGCCTAATTGTAAGTCTTGAATTGAAAGAGAAATCTGGTAGCATCATAAGGGGCCTTTGGCTGTACTGTTGTTGAAAGAGTTTTGTGTAGGAAGCGCTGATTGGTGTGATTATGGGTCCAGAAACCAAGCTGCCAGCTGTGGCTGTGGAGACTCAGTGCTTCTACCATCTTACCTGGGCCCTCAGAAAAGGGACTAAATGGATGCTAGGGATCAAGAACTATACTCAGCCTTATGGCCATAGAAATAGAATAGGAAAATATCAAGGCCAAAGAAATAGTGGCTGAAGAACTGCCCCTGTGTACATCTGGGGTCCTGCTACTTTACCTATCTATGTCTCATAGCACTAAAATGACTGATGAACAGGGTGATGGCCCTGTAAAAAAGCAGGGGTGGTCTAATTATGACCCATTCCATATGACAATCCAGTTCCCTTTTCATTCTCTATTCCACTTGGCAGTGTTCAGCCCCTACTGAGTGAAATCTCAGAATCATTTCTAAATTAAATCAGATTATCCTTTGACTAGAAGTGAAGAAAGCAAACACACAAGGTAGTATTCTTCTACGATTTTTCTCACCCAAGCAGTGGACGCTTGATGTATTTCTTGAAACATTGTGACAAATTTATTATAAAAGGTTACCCCATGTACATGACTCACTCCAAGCACTGTGGCTTGACTGTCTGAAGAGTTTTAATGTGCATAAAATAGTTTGCTTATTTTCTACTTTGAAGAAGCTATAAAACATTGCAACTTCCACAAGTATACACAGTGATATTTCTATTCTCAGGAATAGATACTTAGATAAGGGAACAGATTGTTGAAGGAGACTCTAAAATTGATAGAAACCTATATAATATAGGAAAGATAGACAAGAACACACTTTAAATATGAGGAGATATAACAAGTCAAAAGCTTTACTTTGCTTCAACTGAACCAGAATCTACTACAGTTTTGTAGGACTTGGTAAGCTACAGAACTTGGAAGGTTAAGAAAAAGAAAAAAAAAAAAAATTGAAAAATCTTATGACTACATTGTTTTGATTCCTTTTAAAAACCATCAACTTTGGGGGTCCATGAATTCTGTTGGAGAAGCAATAGGTCAACAGTACTTAATGCCAAGTCCTTTGTGTATTTATTATTTAACAATTATTTGTGATAGAAAGAGGGTTTTCAAGTTTGGATATGAAGTGTATCTCAAATGTTCCTGTGTTAATGCAGAAATATTCAGAGGTGAAATGACTAATTCGTGAGATCTATAACCTAATTAGTCTATCCTAGTTTGAATGGACTAACTGGGTGGTAACTGTAGGCAGGTAGGGTATGGCTAGAGTGGGTAGCTCACTGGGGAATGGATTGGGAGGTTTCATCTTCCTTGCTTTCCACTCTCACCCTCTCCCTCTTTTCTTCCTCACCATCATAAGCAGAACACAATTCCTCTACCACACTCTTCTGCCATATTGTTCTGCCCCATCTTGGGCCCAGAACAATGAAGTCAGCTGATCATGAACTAAGGCCTCCAAAACTATGAACCAAAACAATTATTTCCCCTCATCTAAGGTTTTTTTTTTTTTTTTTTTAGATATTTTAGTCACAGCAATGCAAAAGCTGACTAAAACAGAAATTGGTACCAGGAAGTGGTGTCATTGCTGTGGCTAATCTGACTGTATAGTTAAGAAGTCTTTGGAACTGATTTGTGTGAGGACTTTGGAAATATTTGGAGATGCAGCCTGGGGAAACCTTGGAATGTTGTAAGCAGAGCTTAGTGGGAAATTCCAGTGGGATCTCAAAGACCAGCATGCTGATAGAATTGCAGATAGTAAAGACTGTGCTCATGAGATTTCAGAGAATGTATGGATCCTATTGGATTTGGATTAGAGGCCATTCGTTTCATATTCTGGCAAATAACTTGTCTACATTTTGCCCATGTTCTGAGACTGTGTGTGAAGCTAAATTTAAAGGTGAAGGACTCAGTAATTGGGCATTGAAAATTGCAAGGCACCACCGCATTCAGGTGGTGGCATGGTTATTGCTCTAAATTTTTAATGAGGTTTACTGTGAGAATTGGGAGCAAAGGAGAATATTGTGAAGGCTTTCAGTTTGGCCAGAAAAGCTCATGTAAAACTGGAGCCAAGGAAGATGTGGTTATTAAAGAGTTTATAGTCACAAAAGAGATGCTAAGTACTTTGCACAGACAGAAGGAAATATGACTTGAGGACTTCTCAAGAATTGGCAAGACCACACATATTGCAGGCTCAAGGATGTAAAAATAAAATTTATTTTTGGAAGCGACTGTGGGGACACACTGCTCACACAAAGGGGCCTTTGATACTGTTTCATCATGCTCAACTGCTCACACATTTCAGAGTGTGTGTTCCACAGGGCCTAGCCCCTGCTTGAACTGGCACCAGAGCTTAATATCATTCACATGGTACTGGCTCTATCAGAATGCAGGGTGCTGGAGTCATGGAGGCTTCCACTGATATTTCAAAGGAAGGTCTGGGAGACTGAGGAAAGCAGCTGGCTGTTGAAAGATCTAGGTTAAGAGAGAGGCCGTAAGTGCTAAAACAAGCAAGGTCAAAGAAACAAGGCTGTCCAAGACCTATGGAGATGACATTTTACTCCCATGTGTACCAGATGCTGAAATGAAGGTATAGGACTTGTTTGTCCAATTGGTTTTCAATCTTGTTTTTGTATCATCCATTCTATGTCTACATTCCTCCCTTTTGGAATGAGAATGTTTATCAGTGCCATTTTGTATTGGATATATGTAACTTTCTTTTCATCACTATAGGGACTCACAACCATGAGTATGTCTTAAGTCTTAGATGCAACTTGGGACTTGGGTTATTCTTTAATTGTTAGACTATGAGAGCTCTTGGAGATGGACTAAGTGCATTTTGCATTTTGAGATGGATGTGAGATTTTAGTGGTCAGGGGTGAAATGTTATGCTTTGGATATGAGGTATCCTCTGAAATCTCCTGTGTTAATGCAGGAATATTTGGAGATGAAATGATTATATTATATTAGGTATAACCTGATCAGTTCATCCTACCTTGAAAAGCCTGTGTGGTGACTGTAGGTAGATAAGTTATGGCTAGTGATGGCAAGTCACTGTAGGGAGGGAATGCCCTGGAAGGATTCATCTTTCCTGAAACCCCTTCCCCTTTCTCTCTTTCTCCTTACTGACCACCATGAGCAGAGTAACATTCCTTCACCACACTCTTCTGCTATATGGTTCTGCTTCACCTTGGACCCACAGTAATGGACTGAACCTCTGAAACCATGAGTAAAAATAAATTTTTCCTCCTCTAAGCAGTTCTTGTCAGGTATATTGCTCATACTAACAAATATCTGATTAACACAGAGAGTTACAAACTGAATAAGAAATTAGACATAAGCTACACTGTCTTGATTTTCGAGTTTAGTGAAAAAGACATTAAACAATTCAACACATAAAATTAATACCATATCAATCATAGAAACTATAAAAAGTTTATATTTGAATAAGTTGCAAAATAATGTAATTTTAAGATACTACAGAAATACTCTGGCAATTATTTTTTAGAGCAAAAAATGGACATTTATGGCATTAACTATTAATTCTAATATTTATTCTTTCCTTCTTTTTCAGTAATAGAGCTTTTATTGGACACATGGGTGCCTAGATAAAAAAAATACATTTCCATATGTATGTTCTGACTAATATGAGTGGGAAAGTTATGTTCACATTTGGGGCTATTTCCTTAAGAGGAAAAGAAGTATCCTCTTCTTCTTTCCTTCTGGCTACAATGTGTTAATAATGGCAGGACATAAATACATCTTGGATCATGACCCAGAAGTTACATGTTGAAAATGGCAAATCAACAGACCCAATGTCATCAAATCACCATACCTAAATTATCAACGTGGACTTTCATGTAAAAGAGAAATTCACTTCTCTGTTTTTCACAGCACTTATTTTTACTTCTTTATACAGGGCAATCTGTATCTTGACTAATATAATATGCTTTTTCTCCTTTTATACTAATATCAGTTTTAGTTGAAAGAAAATTCCCATCCCCCAAAACAAAATCAAAATGTGTATATATATATATTTTTTTTTTTTTGCATTTTCCCTAGTGAAATTTAGGTAGATTTTTTTTTTTGTATTTCTAATTGTTATTTGTCAGCACAATCATAACTAATTACCCAATAATAAGTCTAAAACTATATGATTACATTTATACAATGATAAAAAAGGTAAAATAAATCTATACTTTAGAGATCCTAAAAGAGAAAGTCAATCATCCAAAAATATCTCAATATTCTGATGGATCTTGGAGGCAGGGAGTCACTTGATGCTGGTAAAAGGACTGACAAATTGGAGAGGAAGAGGAGGATGCTTCATTTAATCTTGAAATTTACAACTTTGAGTTGGTAAAGAAACTTCAAATCAGTCATGATACACAGGAATTACATGAAATTTCAGAACCTATCTCCCTTTTGTATGAGAATGTTTCATCTCTCTCACCCAATTCTAGAGAGAATTAACTTCACTTAAGTCAGTTCAATCTTAATGAAAAGTACATTCTAGAAGAAATCCTAAAATGTTTAAATTTTTTAGTAAAAAGGGTATTTTATATGTTTCAAATCAGCTGCACTCAGATATGCTCAATTATTTTTATCATGACCATTTTAAAAATCAGGAATAGGAAGAAGCATGTCTTGGAATATTGACATGTTTAGCAAATGAGTTTGAAGGATACTCCAGATGCCAGGTAGTGGATTAAGCGTCACACATGCTATGCGAGTCTTTTCTATCTACGGTTACACTGAGTCTATAAAATAATAGATAATAGAAGACACTTCTTATCCTTCTTATCCAAAATAAATAAATAAAAAAGGGATAAGACGAGAATGGAACCAACCTGATTTATGTGCATTGTGTGTATTCAAACTGCTTTACTAAGTTAAAAGAAGAAAAGAGATTAGCAACTTGGTTTTTATAGTTAACTTCTGAACACCTTAGTCATATAGCCATTGGAAAGTCCTGTACTTACATCATAGGAGACAACGACTTTAAAGTTCCAACTATAGACTTTATGTGAATTTAATTTACTTTGTCTCATATCCTTGTCATCTTTCATCACTAATGGTCAAGTTCTCATGTCATATGCACTCTCCACTGCTTTCATTTCTGAACTGATGATCTAATGATCTAATTCCTCTCTTCTAATCTATTTTATCCTCACCCTCAATTTTTATTTCTGGGTATTCTACAATGTCTGACAGTTTAACTCTCATACATCCTCAACTTCTTCCCTCCATCACTTACCTTAATTGAAGTCTGATTCACTACCAAGGAAAATATTTACCAAAAAAAAAAAAAAATCAAGAAATGAATAATGATTATTTGGCAAATGTTTCCAGATCGTCTCTGATCATAATTGTTTATTCTAGACCAATATTCTTCTGTTTTCATAAGAGCAAACAAAAACAAATATTTTATCAAGCCGCCTTCTATTTCTTACCATTATTGGTCTCCATCCCTACAGCTAGTCTCTTTTCCACTGTTCCACCACAAGTCCTATTATCATTCTAAATGACTATGTGGTTGATTATCACAATATTCTGATTTAATGATACTTTGGTTTTTTTGACATACTTGTTTTAACTCAACTTTAATTAATAATACTCATATAAATAATAGATTCAATTTATTCATCTCTTACAATGTTTGTTAGTCAGATTTTCATTGCTGTGAACAAAAGACTTGACATGAATAAATTAGAAGAGGAAGTTTATATTTGCTCATGATTTCAAAGGTTCTGTTCACAGTAAACTGACTCTATAGCTTTGACCCTGAAAGGAGGCAAAACATCAAAGCAGGGCAGAGAAATGCTGCTCAGTTCATGACAACCAGGAAGTTAGAGAGAGAGAGAGAGAGAGAGAGAGAGAGAGCGAGAGCACATAAACACATGAGTAAGCAAGCTCTAAAAAACAGGGAAAGATTTATTTCAAAAGAACACCCCCATTGACTTATTTCCTCCAGTCATACCCCCCTACCTGCCTATAGTCACCACCTAGTACAGCAATCCTTACAAATTATTAATCCATCAAATGGATTAATACACTTTTTTAGGGTAGCACTCTCATAAACTGATACTGTCACTTCTGAACATTCCTACATTGTCTCATACATAAGCTTTTGGAGGACCCCTCACATCTAAATCATAACACAATGTTCAAGTTCTTGCATATTCTTGCATTAAACACTAAATTCCTTTTCTTTACCATAGCCACAACTGAAATCCTTCAGCGTTCTTATAATTTAATCCTAGCACATTATCCTTTGTCTCATTTTACCTGCTGTTCTGTTACTTTCTCCTTTTCTCTCTATAACTCTGTTGGGGGGAAGCAGTGAGAAAACACAAAATTCTAACATAAACATATCAATACTGATAAACTCCTAGTGGAAATTCATGTATGGTAATATATCTATAGAGAGAGTTTAGAATTCCCAGGATCAATCTAGGCTTGAAACATAATTTAAGAATATTCAGCATTGAGATATCACTTAAAGATATGAGCCTGGATGAAACCAATGGACAGAAGTTATTGTTAGATAACGTGAGCCTGACAGGAATACTGAAATACCTAAATATCTATGAATTTTAGCAGGATTTAGAAGGGAGCCTAATAATCGATTAGTGGACTAGGGAGAAACCTGGTGATGTAGAGTATCAAGGAAGTAGAGAGAAGAAGGTTTTTGAGGATGAAGAATGTAGTCTACTGTGAAGAATGATGTAGAATAAGGTGATGTAACATGAAATTCACTAGTGAAAAGTCATTTGGGTAGAATGTAAAATTGAACACCAGACAAAAGTAGATAAAAAGTGATTTAAAGGTGGGACACTTAAGTTATGAAAGAGAACAGAAAAATAATGTGAAAGCCCAGAAAAACCAGGAGTATTTTGTGTAGTCAATCTTTCCTTCTCTCCTCTACTCCTTTCCTCTCCTCTCTTTTCCTTTCCCCTTTCCATTCTTTTTTCCCCCTAAAGATTGGAGATTACAGTGTGTGTATGAGTCATTTTTAAGACTTTTATAGAATTATGAATGATCTGGTAGTAAAGGGAAAATTTATCAGATAGAGGAAAGATGAGGGACCAAAAACCCTTGAGAAACATTGGAGGCTGGACCTCATTACACTGGTAGGTAGGGAGTTTTTTTGTTTTGTTTTGTTTTGTTTTTCCTTTTCTGAGAGAAGAAAAGATTTTGCACAGAATGAGGAGAACCAAAGAGCCAAGTTAGTTTTTCCAAATTATTACTTAGAGTATAAAATAATTCCTTTTAATATCTCATTTTATTCATGAAGTATAAGGCAGTTATCAATTTACATTAAGGAGAGGAGTAAGAATGGGAGATTGGAGGAAAATTAAAATGTATGAAAAACTATATTTGGGAGGGAGAAAGCAAATTTACTGAAGGGAAAGAACAGAATTTTGGCAGTGATCAGGGTCTACCTGAGTTTATGGTCATGACCTGAAGTGAAGTCAGGAAGGCTGGTGACACTTCCCTCCATGCCAGCACCACTTAGCTGCTTGGGCACAGGCAAGACACAGCCATGTGAAAGCAAGTATGATGGAGAACATGAGAGGCACAGGATTTGTGGGAGATGATAATGATGACCCATGGAATTCAAGGCAGAGTCCTAACACAGCCAAACATAAAACTCAGCTCACCCTTTTCCCAATCGCATGTTCTTTTTATTTTTAGCCCAGCACTGTCTTTCACTGTTTGGGAATATTGTTATGACTTTAAGACTTATTTCTTCAATGTAGAAGTCTTTCTTGAGGAAATATGCCACATCCTGTTTTATGTTCGTTTCATTGTACATATAGGCCTGCTGTAGGTGCTCAATAAAGTACACTGAACACGTGAATTGGAGAAGTTTATGGGAACTGAACTATTTTAGAAGTTTTACATTAAAATTATTACCCTACCATTGGAAACTTATCCTGAAATATTAGTTTAGTCTGAGTATTTACAGATACAGTACAGTAATTTTAGTGGGATTTTAATTTAGGCTTCATGCAGTATTCCCAATCCATCTGGTAATTGCACTGATTACATCCTCTGGCTGATTACACTGAAAATTGCTATCCATGCCTCAGGTCAGGCAATGAGAAAGTTGTGGGTTGAATTGTGAGGGAGGATAAATCGGTGTAAATTGAAGAAACAAGCTACTGAAAATAAAGGCAGGGGATGTTTGGAGAGTGTGCTGATTAGTTACCATGCTGAGTGTTTTGGCTTCAACAAAGTCTATCTGTGTAGTCAGATTCAAAGAGTAAACTTTTGACTTATTCATGTTAGTCAGATTTCTGTTGCCATGAAAATTACCTGAAAAAAAATCAACTTAAGGGAGGAATGGTTTATTTTTGGCTCATAGTTTTAGAGGTTTCAGTCCATGGTCTCTTGGCCTCATCTCTTTATTCTCAAGGCAAGACAAAACATCACAGCAGGCAGTGTGTGGTAGAGCAAAGCTACTGATCTCATGGTGGTGAGGAAGCAAGATTGAAGGTCCTGGGGGGAAATAAATCCTTCAAGGGCACACCCCCAGTGATTTACTTCCTCCAACTGAGACCCACTTCATGAAGCACTCTACCACCTTCCTATAGAACAGCTGGTGACCAAGTCTTTAGTATTTGAGACTTTGAGGGACATTCTAGATCCAAACTATAATACCACATTTTCTCTTAAAGTTACCAACTCTGTGAATTTGATTTGATTTGATTATTTGTTTAGCTATGGAACATACCTACAATTCCATCTATGAAGAATATTTTCACCTGTTGTAGCTGGTCTCAAATTGTTGTTTAAATTCCCAAAATATGAGTCACTGAACTCTCTTATCTGACCTTTGACTGTGTGGTGGAATTTTCCATTCAAGGAAGTAGAATAGTATCCCTTAAGACCATAGGATGTAGAGCAAGTTTCACTTAGGCTGGAGTCTTAACCCAAGTATTACCTTGAGCCCTGAATGTGATCTTATCTGAAGGATGAAGGAAACTGGGAGGAAGTGTGAGAAGTAGATAGTCAAATAAGTGTTCTTTTAGGTCTGGTATGTTCTCACAGATACAAAGGCCTAGCTTGAGACCACAAGTGAAAGAGAAAAAGAAGAAGATTGAGCATTTAAGCAAATCTGTATTTAGCAGATGCAGTACACTGAAAGTCTCTTTTAAGCAGCATTTATATTTGCTGTGGGCTCTGTTCTGTTTGGTATTTTTAGCAGTGACTTGGATAACAAAATTGAGGGCCTGCTTATCAAATTTTCAAAAGTCTCTTTCATGAGGGATATCTAATATTCTAAATAACAAAGTAAAAACTCAAGACTGCCAGCTTAAATGGTGAACTAAAGTTAACAAGCTAAAATTTGATGGGAATGAATGTGAAGTCCAACCCTTAGATTTAAATATCTATGTAAAAGACAGTTTGGGGGAACTGTAACTAAAGTGCAGTTTATATAAAAACAAACATTGATTGTTGGTACAATTTATGACCAAAAGCAGAGTGATCTTACACTGAGTTAACAGAAATTAACCTCTATATCATGGGATGTAAAAATCCAAATGTATTCTGCACTAACTAGATTTTATATGGAGTCTTATACCTAGCAGTAGGTAATATATTTTTAAAGAACCATTAAAAACTAGGTGGTAATAGAATGGTAAAAACATTCATATCCCCTAGAAGAGATAACTAAACTGAAAGAAGAGAGGATTTTCACAGGGATCCTGATAGCCATACTTTGATTTGAAGGTTTCCCAAGTAGAAGTAAAATTCAACTTCAGAGGTCAAATCTTTCATCATAAATAAAATATAAAATTGGGCTCAAGTTTAAAGAAGTATTTTCCAACAATTAAAGCTGTTCAGGAGTTAAAACTGTTTCATGCAATAGGGAACACCCTGGTAGAACCCAGCCTGCAGGATGGACTTGAAGGGCACCATTGGCAACAGGTGGACTGGCCCTGGATGTGGTGATCTCTAAGGCTCACCCTCACCCCACTGCTCCCTGAGACAGGGCTGGAGCTGGAAGTTAAATCTTTAGGGTGAAAATGTATTTGGCTCAGTGGTGCAGGTAGGCACTGTTTTCTCTTTGATTAGCTCATCTTTGTCTGCTGGACAGGTGTGGTACCCAGCAAAGCTGGCTCAGCTTTCTTTATTTTGGTTACTTTGAAGCAGAGGGATTAATCCCCTCTGGAGATATTTGCTTGTTTTTGCTGTCAGAGCAGTCACACTTTTCCCTTTGTATCTCTTAGCTTGTTTTTTGAAGTTTAGCTTCACAGAGAAATAGGCCTCATGTTTCCTTGGTGATTCGTGAGTCTGCATGGTCCTTCTCCACCTCCGCAAACAGTCACTGATGGTTTCTTCAGCCTGGTTTGCATTTTGGACTCCACAAAACAGGATGAAAGACCACCTTTTGGCACAAAACTTAAAAATATTTTTTTGTAAAAATACCTCTCAGAGGTCAGGACAGGCCAGAGCCACTTACATTTCTTTTTCTTTTTTCTTTTTTAAGGTGCATTCTATATTAAAATTGCTAATTTAAGTTTATTAATATTTAACAATCAATTTGATCAGAAATAAACATAGCAACTCTATATTAACTTCACTTGGTGAAATCATTAATGACTGTATTTGAAACCTTTGGCATTTTAGGGTCATGGCAAATTGACCTGTCTTGCCATTCTTCTGTAAGACCTTTTTTAAAAATAGGATTATTTTAAGGGCATGAACTTAGAAACATTTATTAAAACAACTTAATTTAAATGAAGGAAAGTTTATAAAAATCTTGATATAAATAAGTGGTAAATTCATGCAGGCTGCTTTATTACCTATATTCATTTATTAATACCATATAAAATGAAGAATTTCACAGGTAAATAGTTCCTGAGAACCCTCTGGTTATTGGAGCAGAAACAGAAGTCATGGACTAGGAAATTTGAAAATATATCTGATGAAATATATATCTGATGAAAGACTATTATTCAAAATATACAAAGAATACTTACAATTCAATAATAAGAAGCAGTCTTACTAAGTAAAAATGGGCTGAAGACCTTAGCAGACACATCACCCATGAAGATAAAAGATGGCAAATAAGTTTATGAGAAAGTACTTCACTTAATGTATCATTGGAATATGCACACTGAAATAATAATAAGATACCACTAGATGTCAATTAGAATGGCCAAAATCAAGAACACTGAAAATATCAAATGCTGGTGAGAACATGAAACAACAGGAGTTCTCATTCATGGTATTACAAGATTGTGGTACTGCAAAATGGTACACCCACTTTGAAAGATAGTTTGGCTGTTATTATGATGCTTTCTATTATGCTCCCTGGTACCCAAAGGAATGGAAAACTTAAGTTCACAGAAACACCTAAACAAAGATGTCTATGGCATTCATCATTGCCAAAACGTGGTAGCCACAAAATGTCCTTTATTTGGTGGATGGATAAATAAGTTGTGATACATTGAAATAGAATGTTAATGCTGAAAAGAATTGAGCTATTAAGTCATGCAAACGGGTGGGGGAATCTTAAATATGTCTTACTAAGTGAAAACACCCAGGTTGAAAAGAGCTGCATACTATATCCTTCATCATATTATATTAAGGTTAGAAAGCTTCTATGAATTTGGGTTCACAGTTTTAGTTCAAAACAATAGTGTTAACTCCTGGTTTTTAGCTCCATGTAGTTATCCTGATGCACAGTGTATGGTAAGAGTTTGTAAGAATTTAGAAGCCAGAAACCTGGCAACATAAAACAAATGACATGTCCTAATGTATTTGAGCACCATCTCTTAAAAATTTGATTTATATATAGTGAATATCCTTGCAGAAGGCAGGTTACCATATAGTGGCTCCTTGCATTCGTGGATAATCTGAGGACTGGATTAACAGTTAGGGAGTGAACACACTAGAATCTGTCAGCCAGAGACATTGGTAACTAAGAACTGGAGAAGGAATCATTTCCAATCTGGATTATTGGTAAAATTTTGCCCTAGAAGCACTTTATATCGTATCAACTCAGGGAAAGAACAGCAGGAGAACAGGTGAAATGAAAACAGGTTTCAAACATAACTCTAAATTTTTATCTAAATGGTAAGCACAGTCTTAGTTGTACTTGAGTTCTAGAGTATTGATGGTTATAAGAACAAAGGGTGAGAGATGTTTTTCTTGTGTTTTTCCTGTTTACCTCAATTATTTTTGCCTGTTTCTTTTTTAGTATTTAAAATGAACTAATAATGGCATAAGATTATTTTGACAATTTGATTATATATTACTCATGGAAGCACTTAGAAAACAGAAAAAGACATAAAAGACATAGAATATATGCATATTATATGTGCACATACAAACAGATTTTATTTTTCATTTTCCATTTTCTTGATGCAGGTCAACCCTGGTGATAACCTAAAACCATGCTGCAACTTCTTCACTTTATACTTCATACTGTTATTAGTGAGAATCTACAATGAATGAGCAAACAGTCCCTTTCTCTCCTCTTTCTCCAATACCATCCTTTTTCCTCTGCTTATTCACAGACCATTCTAAAAAGTTCCCTCTCTTTTCTTGGTGTTTGATTCTTCAAGCGTTTGTAGACTGTTATCATACACCACCTCAGTCGTTGCTTTGCCAAGCTATACAGATTTAGGCCTTTTCATCTTTCTTCATAAGTCACTGCCTCCATCTCTTTAATCATTTTACTTCCTGTTCTCTGAATTCCATCCAATTTGTTGATATCTTTCTGGTGCGGAGGTGCCAAGAACGGAGTGTACAGTGTGATTAAGGAGCCGTGTCCATCACTTCTCAGCCAGATGGGATGGTTGTTACTTCAGAGGACATGCAGAATGTATATTGGGGGCTGAGATAAAGGGAAAGAAAGCAGTAAATCTTGAGAAAGGAATTCTATGATGCATTGTCCCTAGGGAAAATAAAATAAGCATTTAATTAAAAGATGTATTTCTAGCTTTGTTACTGGCAAACAGATGCTATTTGGATGAGTAAGGCACAAAATGCCATTATTTAATAAGATAAGAAAACACAAAAGCATAATAGCATAAATCAGACCCTTTCTCACATTTGGGGAAACAATGGTAAACTATGAACACAATTATTGTGAAAAATGCTTTTAGTTACTTTACTCAATAGGACAGCGAAAAGGCAATTTGAATCAAGTAATTTAAAACATTTAACATATTCCTTGTACCATGCTAATGCTCATAATAAACAATTCATAAAGTGTGTCCCACAAAAGAGATAAATTTTTTAAATTTATATTTATGTAGTGTTTCCATTAAAGACATTTAGATTATGTTTCAATATTTAGGTTTAGATTTACTTGCATCAAAGTGTGAATACTTGTTATGTAGGCTGCCCATCGTTAATATTCAGAATCCAGTATTTTCTAGTGTATTAGACTGAAGCTGAATATAGATATTTCATCCAGATGCTTTATTGAAGCTGAGTTTCATTGCAGCCCTAATTTATCTTTAGCGTTTTGCTTTATGCTTATGTTTAAAGTTTTACAGTACTCATCGAACTGTGCTTGATCATTAATAATGGCAGCTATCTAATGAGATGCATGTCACCCTCTAGCAGGTGGTATGGTCTAATAGTCTGAGCATTGAATTATGAGTCAGAAAGAAAATATTTCTTATATGGGACTTCATTGTAGAATGAGAAAACTATGAGTATCTTAAAAATGGAATAATATTTGAAATGGGAGAATGAAAAAAACAAACAAGCCTGGTTTTTCTGAATAATAATCATATCCCCTTGGTCCCTGAAAGGAGAAATCATAATTCACATATTTCTATTATGGAATCCAGCAGAAGCTCAGTCAATAAAGTGCTGACATTTTTAGTTGAGATAGCCCATCTGTTATTGTGTGTTGTAAGGAGGAAGAAGAAAGAGAGTTACTACAATGTATGTGGATTTTTTAGCATTAAAGTTGCCAGAGAAAAATTAAGTACACACGCCCTCACTTCTTAGAACCCCAAGAACATTTCTGAGGCTGTTTTGGTGTACATACTATCCACACACTGATGGTAATGCTTAGATATAGGCCTGCAACAGTGCTGTTTAATTATGAATTCATAACTTCCCTGTGATACCTTTGTCCTAAACTGAACATTTTGAAGATGGGAAATTAAGGTCCATAATTTTATGTACAATATGAAAACTCCATAAATGAACTCAGAGGAGTAAAATTTGGGGGTTCAGCTCTTCAAGCCATGTGAACGTGGGAAATATCCATACATTTCTACCTCCCTGTGTAGTAGGAATACCTAAGGGGATGACACTATTAGATCATAGCAAAGGAAGTGCTGTAGGTAAAAGCCCCATAGCTTCTTTTTGGTTTTCTTTGTGTAATAAAGGTATCATTTTTTTTTCTTTTTTTTTTTTTTAATTTTCCTTCCTCTTCACTCCTTGGTTCATTCTTAAAATAATGTTGGGTTAGAGAAAATGCAAATATGTCAGTTTTTCTAATATGTTTCAGAATAGAGAATGAGAAAGATAACTCATGAAATCTTGTACTTAACATTTAGAATTTTCTTTCATGTTAGATTTCATAGTTGGAATTTAAAAGTTCTTTGTAGAGAAGTTAGGAATGGAAAGTTATTCTAGTCCCAGTGGGGACCCTATTCTCCCATGGTACAGTCATAACCTAGGTATATGACTACCATCACTTTTCTAGTCACTATCTCTTAAAATATTTGGAATCTGGAAGGGTTTGCCCCACCTTCTCTCCCACATCTGCATCTGGACTGTCTCTTCTGCCTGTAATTTTCTCTAGTCCATCATTATTTACTTTGCTGTCACCCACTGTACACCTGTCACTGGTGCGTCAGGGAGGTTATAGGTGGCAGACACATTTTTCCAAATCTGAGAACTTCCAAGTTTTTCTTCCAATTTGCTCTTAAGGGAATAGAACTCCAAATAGTTACATAATCATCTATTTCAAAATTAGAAATGTATAGAAAATTTGAATTATTCACTGAAGTGCTCACTCTTTAAGAGAAACTTGCTCAGGAAATTAGAGTCTTCTTAGGAATGATCTGGGGGTTCAGTCTTGTTTATAGCATTACTCCTATGCTCCCTAATCTCTCCACTTTTCTCATTCAAACTATTGCCAAACACATCTCCACACACATTTGAGGACACCTCATTCTTTACCTGCAGGAGCTGGCCTTTCTACCTTTCTACCTCTAGTAGGATAATCCGACAAGTTTTTAATCTAGAGTCATCTGGAATCTGTTTCCAGAAGGATAGCTCAGCCTGGGGTTTGTCTAAGAGAACAATCTAGGGAGTCATGAGAACTTGCTTTTATTCTCACGAGGTCATAATTTGTTAATATGCTTCTGGTGTTTTTTTTTTGTTTTTTTTTTTTTGTTTTTTTTTTTTAGCATCTTGTAGTTAATTACTATATCACATACACAGAAACATATGCACACAGATATACATTCTGCTTGCTTAAGAAGGAAACACCAATTCCCAGAGACAGATCTTTCTAAAAGAGCTCTTGAATGAGTAATTTCCTAGCCAAATCCAGCCCACGATATATGTTATTTGGTCCATACAGCATTTGTTTATTTTTAGAAATTGAGCCAACATTAAAAACTGTACATTTCTATAAAAATTTAGATTTCTAGCTTCTCTTAAAAATGTAATAAGATTTTAATGCACTAAACCTGTAATTCTGCAGAATTCAAGTAAACTGAGTAGGGGCTGCCTCTTTTAGGTAAGGCTTATGGTCTTCATTCCAGCAGTCTGTATCAGACTCCATTCTCCCAAAATGGAGGTCAGACAGTTATTAGTCATTACAACAGCATTTTTCTTTTTCTTGACCTCTTAACTTATTAACATTATCTGTCTCATCCTAGCAGACTCTGGTCAAATTCCAAAATTCTGAGCTTGGAAAATCAATTAAATGTTCTAATTCCTTATTAAACCTATATATTGGCACTAACCACAGTTCAAATTTGTCATATATATATATATATATATATATATATAGAGAGAGAGAGAGAGAGAGAGAGAGAGAGAGAGAGCAAACTTCCATTTTGGAACATAAAGTAGGATAATAGACAAAGCTGTAAAGGTCTACCTGAACAAAATAATAACTATAATAATAAACAAGGGGTAAAGATATAGGAAGACATTTATTGGATAGATGACAACCACAGGAACCAATTTTAACTGTTCCATGTGCCGAGAAAAGAACAAAGCAATGTGATTTGTTTCCCAATTCATGATGTCCTTATGAACAAACCCTATTCCAGAGATAAACTATAAATTATAAAAATAATGAAATTCTTTGAAGAGAGAGGAAACAAAGCAAAATTCACATTTTTCTCAATTCTGAAAATGTTAGCTGGTAATTGTGGTTGAAGGAGAAGGAATCTTTGATTATGAGAGATGGGGTGACCCTTATGGACACTTCATTTCCCCAACTCATCATTTACCTGGGAGGAAACCAAGAAGCGACCACTGCTGACTGAAAGACCCCCAGTCTCACTACTGACAGGACTGGAACCAAGGATCTTCAAGCCATGGTGCTGCCCCTGATGCCTAGAAATTGTCTTGGGATGTGAAATTGGCATTGGTATTTTATTTTCTCAAGCTGACAGATGTACCTTTATTATTTTTCATTAAGTCTTGGTCAGTGGGCAGGGAGGATAATCACATCACGGACTAGAGAGAATCAAATTGACATAGTTTTCATTTCTTAAGATGCTTCACTTCTGCACCTCTAGGCCATGAGGCTTTATGAACTGTGTTTAATTCATTGCTCATTTCGCCAAGGCAACATAGTGGAGAGAACAGAGCCTAGTAGTGAAGGTAAATAACTCTGATTTACATTCGGACTCTACTTAGCTTTAATACCTTGACCAAAAAATTTTATTTTTCTGAACCTCAGCTTTATTATCAGTACAAAGAATATAATGCCAGCCAGCTTGAGAACTGTTCGTTGGACAAGTACCTATGAAAACCCCTACTATGTGCCATACATTGTTCTTGGTGCTAATGAAGAGCCAGGAAAAAAAAAAAATTCTACCTTAAAAAGGGCCAGATAGTTCTAAGGATGCAGTGAATATCTCCAATGGTTCCTGCCACATAGCATAGGTACAATAATTTTCAAATTTTTCATTTTCCCTTTCCTATCCCGTTCTCTTCCCAAGGAAGGATGTAAAATCAGGAGAATCGTTGCTCCCAAGTTAATGGTAGAGTGTAGAGTAAATAAATTACAAAGAATAGGAGAAAGATCACAAATACGCAAGATCTCAGCACTCTGCTATGCTTCCCATATATGTCATTTCATTGTCATTTAATTTATGTCATTTCATTGAATTTTTATAGTACATAATTCAATAATACAAAATATAAATAGAAAAATTACAAAAAAAAGTCACATGAACTAAGGATCATTATGGATTTTGCATATTTTGTGTATGTTTTTACTACATCATAAGACTCATCCTATCCATTAGCCATTGTTACACGGCTCTGAAAGTGTCCCCAAGCTCTCATCCATTTCATACCAGAGTATACCTTCTTCAGTGTTGGGTAGAGCTATGTGATATGGTGATCCTTCCCTCAGATAGATCATACAGTAAGTGAAGAGGAGATTGTTGTGTCATCAGATATCTCTGTCATGCCTGCCCTAACTGGTTGCATGGCATGCATTGGACATGTCACTTGTTTCCTTACCTGAAAAGTAGGAGGAGGCTGAACTAAATGATCCACAAAGCCAGGTCATCAAGAATTGTGTTTGTGTATGTGTGTTTAAATTATTTTTACTGTAAGATATCTGGCTGCCCCACTTTTTATAATACTGGAAATATTCTAATTTGTCACACAAGTAAGGTTCTGTCCCTTCCTCAGAGATGCCAATTTGCTATTAACTTTTAAATCTCCACATACATGCCTTTTCACTGGCATCTGACTCAGCCACGGTGATAGAATAGGGAGCAGGAAATACATAACAGTGCTGCAGCTCTGCACCTCTTCCTTCAGAACTCTGGATCCTGAACAGCTGGAACAATGCCTATTCCCTGGCATCTCCTCTCACTGTCCTTCCCTCCTGGTCCACCTTACCTCCTCAGCTAGTCAATTACTACTCCAGAATAAATGATTTATGAATAATGTGGTGTAACACTTTACATTCTTAGGTTGTAATAGGAAAAATCAATTTTTAATTTCTTTCAGATTATATAAGTAAGTTTTGGTGGGGAGGATGAGGAGATAATTTCAAGGACGTTAAGCTTCCTGCAAAACCACATCCTATAGATGACAGTAATAAACATTTACAGATTCAATGAATGTCATTTCACAGAATGTCTAGCACATAGTAGGAGTGAAACAAATTGTAGATCTTACGTTCTTACTTCACAACTCAGTACATATTATATAATCTACTCAGATCCCTAGAAAACTTGTCCTCTTTTAAAATTCCCTTGAAGTCTTTGAAACCTGGGACTATACTTTAGAATTTAACCTAATGTATTAGTTCTACAAATGAACCATTTGCTCTTGTCTTTTCTTTTATCTTTCTCTGGATCTTGCTGCTTCTTGTTTTATTATCCATCCCTATATTTTCTCTCATTCCTCCTTTTGGTTTTGTGCCTTTTACGTCTACAGAATTGCCATCCCCTAATATCCTTATTATCCAACCGACCTTGCTTGTGGCCATGGGGTAAAGTATGTTCTCTAGCTCTGAAGCGAGCTTCCCAATGTGTAGAAACACCCTACCCGTGGCGAGGTGAGGACTTAACATTCTCTAATCTCTTTCTCCCCACTTCTCCCCCACCTCTTTTCCCTCATAGCAAAGGACCAGGAGTCAGGTAATCCTCACCATTTTCTTTTCTCCTGCCTTTGTTTATTTTGTGTTGTTTTCTGTCAGGTTATGGAGACTGAGTACCAGGGGCTCGTAGTGAGACGCCTGATAGCATGAAAGCAGGAAAACGGGAGGGACCAGTGAGCACCGAGGAAACAGCTGCTGCTTTCCTGAGTGCTGCTGGTGTCCTTCCGTTTCCATAAATGTATCACTTCATTTTTCCTTAAAAGTGTGATTCACCTCCTGTGTTTCAGGGCCATCCTCCCTGGGTCTTTTTCTTTCTGGCACCTAGTGTTCAATGTCATCCTTCACTTTTTTCATACCATTTCTTTTTCCTAGGTAACTGTTCTCCCTCTTCTTAGTATTTCTTCTAAGAAGAATGTAAATCTCCCTCATTTCATAGAATGTTGCTAATTATCAATAATAAAATAAATTATCTACTGTTTTACAGGGTAAGATTTTTTTCATTGTTACATTTTATTAAATCCTTAAAACAAGCCCATGAGGTACATATTACTGTTGTTACCACTTCACATGTAAAAAATATCAAGCCCAGGACCCACAGTCCATGGAACTAATCAGTGTTCTGATACCTGATATGTCCTTTGTGTATAGTTGGCCTGTCTTTCCATTTCTGCCTATATTGATCTTTCTCTTCACTGATTTATCGTAGGTCTTATAACTGACTGTGTAATTTAATATTTAATTATGTACTGTATAAAGGTATTCTAAAATTACTTCATAAATCACTTCATATACATTAGTTTATTCACTCCAGCATGATTGTTGACCACATAGAGATGGGGATTCTGTCTTACACTTGCTTTCTCTTTGAGTTTCTATGTATTGAAATTATATGTACTTAGTATTTTTGACTGAGTTGCAAAATCATTTTTCCTCTTCACCTCATTTCTTGTCTCCTCTTTACCTCAGGAGATGGACAGATAGTAGTTGTAATGATGATGCTGACAAGACTTGTTGTTCATCACCTCCATCATCTTTGTTCCTATGTGATGACTAGGGGTATGTTTATCATTAGTATTCAATTTTACAGATATGGATCATGAGATAGAGAGGAGCAAACCCACTGCTGTCTATGTTGCCCTGTCACAATTAATGACATGACCACTGTCCCCTTTGGAATGCAAACAAACTATGTCAGCCATAGAAATATTTATGCAAGTGAAAAATAAGATTTTTGAAACTAAAATCAAATGTATATAAAGTGTCACTTTACAAATCTGGGCAGGCTGAATGCCATTGTGTTACAGTAGTCTAGCCTTCTGTGCAATATGATATATTTTAATTTCTTTATTAAAAAAACAAACTTCTGTATCTCTCTGGAAGAAATGGGGTGAAAGGAAAGAGCTTGTCTGGATGTTTTCCTTCCAGTAGGAAGAGTACCTCTTAAAGGAGGAAACAGGTGTTGAAGTGCCTCTTCTCTTTCTGATCCTTATCCTACTCCTTATTTTTTCCCATCTTCCCAGTTGGCAAAAGAATTTGGCTCTTATGCACAAGATTTACAGGAAATGTTTCTTCCTAGGCTGAAGAAATATTTAGACAGCAGCAGAGACAGATTTGAATCCCCCACCCACACCAGACCTTCTGGTCCCATCCAGTGTTTCACATGGGAGGAATAAAGCATGAAGGGAGTTTTTCAAAAGTTTTAAAATTATTTTTAATAATCATAGTACTCTCTTCCTCAGAGACTGGCAACAATCTGGAGAATTTTTTTTTCTCTCTTCGCTAGCTTACATTTTTCAGAATTCTGTTATTTTCTCTTGTCTTCCTTTTTGAAGATAAGTAGGAATCCTGCTCTAGGTTATCATGCAAAGTGTCTTTTAAAACAAAGAGTGGCAAAAAAATGAAACACTAGCTCCACAGTCTGACCAGGAAGCAGAGTTAAAGGAAGGGATGCTTTCAGGGCAGAGAGTTTATTCTTTGTTCATAAACCAGATCAGTGAGAAACGTAGCATATATAATACAGGGCCTGAAAACAGGACAAATGGAATTACATTAGAGAGAAACAAGGTTACACCCCATAAGAGAAAGCAATGGGAGCACACAGGTCAGGCAGCAAAGTGTTACTCCTGGTAATCTTAGTGCTCTTTGGTACCCTGGTGTTCTGGGATATACAGCCCCTGGGAGCAGGTTAGAAATGTAGAATTTGCAGCACCACCTGGATCTCATGTATCATAAGCTGTATTTGACCAGACCCCAGGTGACTCACTGGCACCACTCATGGCATTTGGAATTTGGTCTTCCTTTCCAACTGTTTTTGCCTTTTCTGTCTGCCCCCTTTGCTTCTACCTGCCTCTTATTTCAACATGTCTTTACAAAGGATTTTGATCTGACTTCTTGGCTGCTGGATCAAGCCTGCCTGTTTGTAATAAATTGCATAATGCCCCAGAGGGGATCTGTATTTAGCTAGTAAAACACAATTCTGATGTCAGGCTATCTCTAGGGATATTGGCCGTGCATGCTGCTGGGTACTCTGTGGTTAATATATAATTTTATTTTTTGTAAGGCAGAAATTAGATCAATGTTTCTTCATTTCCTCGGGTTTAAGAGTAACACATGCCAGGATTAATAGGTCTCAATTTTTTGAAAATGCTAGAATGTGTTGTCAGAACAAGAAATCATTTACTCTCTGAGTTCTTCATGCCCAAGGAATAGTGAAGTAATTATTGACCTTGGCCACAAGATTAAGCCTTGGAAATATTTGCTGATACATTCTTCACCAGGAAATATCACCATTTTCTCTGCCAGTTACCATGGGTTAATAATGAACTCCTACAATCTGACCTATTGTTTGTTACTGTTTATGCCAAGAAAACACCATGAAAACTGCCAGAAAATGCTCACCAGCTGTTCTTCTCAAGTGCCATGGCATGGGTTTGTTCTACATGTTACTAGGTAATTAAGATTCAAGCCTGCATTGGCTCCTAAGGATGTCCCTGTGCTGTAAAGGTCTTTCTCATATAATAATTAGTTTCAGTATTCAGTTACAGGTGCTTACCTTTTGAAGGTTTTATCCCCATTTGATATTGGAGTAGGAAAAGACTGTATCCTTTTTTTCCCTTATGCTTGACTATAGAGCCACAATATTAACTGGTGAATTAGGATAGTGTATGATTCAAATCAAAATCAAAATCCATTTTGGCTAAGTAGATTCAACTGGGGTATTAAATTTTCTTTCATTCTGTCATGTCTACCACTGTGACTAAATTAGCTGTGGCATCCCTAATTCAGTATTTTTAACTTTTAGTCATTAATTCTACAGCAGAGGACTTGATCAACTTTGCAGAAATTTGAGTTTGTTTAGTTTTTGTTTCATTTTCTTTTCCAGTGCTGGGGATTTAACCCAAGGGCCTTATGCATGCCAAGCAAGCATCCTACCACTGAGCTACAGCCCCAGTCCTCAATCTTTTATTAATAAAATATGAAACAAACAAACAAAACAAACAAACAAAAATATCATTTATTTCTGTGGCAGGAAAACACTATGAACACAGTAGGTGCTCAAAAATTCTTGTTCTATTTTGTAGATTATCAATAAAGATATTGAAATTCCACTCTGTTCAGGCTCTTATGCCTAAAATCAAAGAAACAGAACACAAGGGGACTTGTTTCTTTTCCCTATTGTTGAAGATAATACATCATGCTAGAAGGAAAAAAATCTAACATCAATGGTTCTTTAATCCATTTCTAAGAGATATGCCTTTGCCTAGAGCTATGTTGATTGACCTTCAGGGTAATTTTAAACCCCAAGCACCACATCTGAGTTGGAATAAAAATACATATCTTTCTTGCTAAGAGCAATATTCTCTTTAATTCAGTAAGAATTTATCATTTGCCTCACATTATTTTAGGCAAGGGAAGTGCTAAAGTTATAGAAAATATACCCCTCCTCTTTATACAACATATATATTATTTCATGAAATAGAATCTTGAACACTTAAAACAGAGAATGGCACATATGGATTAAGTAATGTTTTACCCTAAATCTCCTCTTGCAGCTTGTCTTTTGAGTAGCAGAGTAGTTACCCAAGTCCCAAGTTCAGATTCATCCTAGTCCTCCCTTTATCTTCTCATTATAGCCAATAGATCATCAAGTGCAGTTGATTCTACTTCCTGTTTCTTGATGTATTTCTCTCTGTAATGCTACTGCTTGAGATTGGCCTGCATTACCTTTAGTTCGGACCATTGCAATATACTGTTAGCTTTTGACTCATCTCTCTGACCCAGACTTTCTATGTAGCCAGTTTCCTGAAACATAGTTAATTTTCTTCTTCACTCACAAGGCAAAGTCAAGACCCTATCTATTACTTGTTATTTTTTATTTTTATTTTTGGTAGTATTGAGGATTGAACCTAGGGCCTCACACTTGTGAGGCAAGTGTTCTACAACTGAGCTACATCCCCAGGTCCCATACCCTGTCTTCTAGACTTAAGCTTTCAGATTTGTCTCTGTCTGCACAGACATTTATATCCTGTGTTCACAGCAGAACATACCCAGCTGGTCTAGCACCTGAGTACTACTTCCCTGCCTAGAGTATCCTTATTCCCCCTCTTCTCTCCACCTAAAATCCAGCAAAGTGTCTTTCAAATTTCTATGTAAAGAAGTTTCTTATAATCATCTTTCTAAGTGTGGTGGACCTTCCTCTTCCTTTGGTCCTATGGTGTAGACTGAGCAAACCTTGATTCTCCTTATTACAATATTGTGTCTATTCTCACTCAGTTGTCAGCTCCTCAAAGACAGGATGCAGGCATTCATGCTCTCTAGCTCTTCAGAGAGTGAGTAGAATATAGCAGGTACTCATCACAAGGCAAATGAAAGAACAAAAGAACAAGAAGCATAAAAATCATTGGTCAAAATGTGATACTCCTATGGAAGGATAACCAAGAAGAGGCTTACCCAGTATGTTAGTTTTCTGTTGTTGCTGAATGAATTGCCACCAACTTCATAGCTTCAAACAATGCAAATTTATAATCCTACATTCTAGGTGAGAACTATAAAATTGGTTAGCAGAAGTGTATTTCTCTAAAGAAGTGCATTGCTCTAAAGAAGAGCCTTCAGAAGAGAAGAATGTGTTTCCCTGTATGTCCTGCTCTTGTGTCTACTCACTCTTATTGGCCCATGGACTCACATCCCTCTGACATCTGCTTGTTGTCACATGTCCTACCCTGACTTTTCCATGTCACTCTTCTACTGATTAAGGACCCTTGTGATTATATTATAACCACCAATGTAATTCAGGATAAACTAGAATAATCCTAGTTTATCCCCCTTCTTAATTAATCACACCCTGTTGTCATGTAAAGTAACATATTCACAGGTTCCAAGGATTAGAATGGGGATATCTCTCAGGGGCCATTATTATGTCTACTACATTGGAATGAAGTCATTTCTTACATATTGCAAATACTGGCCAGACCTATTACAGTGAAATGAAGATTTAACAGTAACCTAGCAGGGAGGAGATGGCCAGTACCAAATACATTTCTTAAAAATTAAAAACAAAAACACCATCTGAGCATTGCAGCAAGTTTACAAGGCTGAGGCACATACCCAGCAAGTTTATTTGTGCACCTTCACTCACACCACTGTTCTGATTCATCTCCAGGTCAAGGTTTTCTTGTACACTCTCTGAACTCCACATTGCCCTTGTT
Organism: Sciurus vulgaris; assembly: GCF_902686455.1. Classification (NCBI taxonomy): domain Eukaryota; kingdom Metazoa; phylum Chordata; class Mammalia; order Rodentia; family Sciuridae; genus Sciurus; species Sciurus vulgaris. Next base: position 67,106,701 of record NC_136470.1, on the reverse strand, counting down.
CTCTTTTCTAAAGGATATCTTCTGAAAATGAAGCTTAGTTTGATTTCATGTGTTATGGTGCCCAAGGAGAGCAGAGTGATTTGACTCTGCAACCTCTTGTCTAAAAAGGCCCAGGTGTTAAAAGGACTCTATTTCTACACATTTACATCAGTCTTCAAGGCATGACAAGTGACACTCAGATTTCTATTCTTGAAAAGCACCTACAGAAATTGGTTGGAGTACTTGAGGGAGGAATGTGAATATCTTTGGTTTTAGGTGGCTATGATTTTCCAAAGAGTTGCTTGCTTTGTTATTCCTTTGAAAAGCCTCAGGAAAACTCAGTCAGATTGATTCTAGGCACCCTTATGGCCTGAAGTTCAATTTTCCCATTGATAATATCTTCTTTTAAGATTCCCCTTGTCTCCTCTAAGGTCACATGTTATTTGGGATAGCTTTAAATATAGTTTTGTCTGTGTGGGGTTGAAAGCTTCTTCAAGATGGTAGCAATATGTTCCTCACTTTGAATGATAGACACATGTGAGTCATCCAATGCCACTTAATTCTTCTGCTTCTATTTTCTTGAGACTTAATGACCCTTCCTGTACCTATTCATCAGTTCTTCCCTATGTTCTCACTGTAATTTCTTTATAAGTGTGCATGTGTGTGCATATGTGTGTGTGTGCATGTGCTGCTACGTAAGTGCCAAATGTCTTTTTTTCCTGCTTAATAACTGGATTCTGAATGTAATAAGATAGTGTTCTGAAATATCAGCACTAATGCTCTTTCCCTGAAGAAAATAATGCTAAAATCTTGAAAGTTCTTTAGCCGACTAAACTCTTTCTCTGTAACTAGAAACCTCCTTATATCATAAATACTTGTCATGCCAGTGTCTGCAAGTGACAAGATAATGCCTTATCAATCAAATATTTTCCAAGTTATGCAGATGTCTCCTTTTCTGTTTGTATTGCCATTTGTAGATGGTGAGAAAAAGAAGTTTGAAGCATAAAAGTAAGAATATTATCCGGTCACTTCCCCCATATACTTGAAAAGTCAAGGACATTTATCTCAGTGGTTTTAAGCAATACATTGTTATTCATGCACAATCTGTCAATAGTGATTAGACACTCATTTTATTATGGGACATTGGGCGAGGGAAAGAGAATGGTGTGAGGTAACTTTTCTGGCAAACTCAAGTTCTGTTGACTGAATTTGATTTTCATAGAATGGCTAACAACCCAAGGGCATTATCCAGAACTGACAGTTATATATCAAGGAGTTCTCTGAATTTGGTTAAGCTTATTAGGGACAGAATTATCATTTATAAGAAAATTCCATGGGGATTTTTAAGTACATGGAGTCCTGGAGCAATATGAAACACACACACACACACACACACACACACACACACACACACACACACATACACACAGTGAACTGTGAGATAGGCAGTGCTCAGTCTCTGGAGAATGACAGGTTGTCTTGACCCAAGCTGGATTTGAAGCTGAAGTTCAAGATATTGCAGAGCTAAGTTTTAGATCACTAAGTAATCCCCTCTGGCTCATCTTCTCTGCTTAGCATGTGTCAATTTTTTTTAAAGTACCTGAATTACATTTTTATGTTGCTCTATAAATAAAGCAATTGTGACATTTTTAATACATTTATGGTTCCTGTAAGTCATTTCTCCTTTCACTTAATTGAAAAGAGGGTTGGATGGTTTGAATTTGATAATATAGTATGAAATGGAGTTCAAATTCAACTCAGAAATAAACAAGCTTTTAAAAATGTGAGCACAAACCGAGCATTAGGGTGTTCAAATTGTAACTCAAAAGCATCTTAATTCAAGTTGCTTAAGTCATTTTATAAACTACTGGAGAAATGCACAACGAAGTATGAGGAACTGTTAGTTCCTTAAAGATGGTAGGTAGGCATCTCATTTTATTTTTCATTGCCCAGTCATTCATTCATTCAATGAATATTAATTTATACCTGCTATGTTCCAGAGCTATTCTAGGGACTGGAGATACAAAATGAATATCGCAATTCCCACTTTGAAGGAGAGATATAGAAAGCTCTGTGGGACAATGTAGGACTGTCACTTTACCTAGCCTAGAGAATGACAAAAGACTTCCTTGAAGAGATGATTCTTGAATTTAATTTTGAAGGGTAGTTCCCTAGGCTAAGGGGTAGCCATTCTGAGAAATGAGAAAACTTAACAATAATGGATTGTTCAGTACATGGATTGAGAGCGGTGAAAGTTGATTTTTAAAGCAGAGAAAGATGGTAGGCAAGAAAAACCTGAAATATCACACTGGAAGCTTGACTTCTAATCCAAAGTTCATAGATAGTTGTTGGAGAGTTTTAAGAATTAGCAGAACATGATCTGATTTGGGTTTGCAAAGATGACTGACAGAATTCTAGAAAATTAATTGACTCTGGAGAATAGTATGGAACTGGAAGGAAGGACATCAATCAGAGATGTTTCAAAATCCAGGAGCTGGGTTTGTCTAGCCTAGAGTAGGGTTATTGGAAATGTGGGATGCAAAGGAAAAGAATGAGTTGAGGGTAAGTTTTGTTTTGTGCTTGGGCAGCTGAGTAGATCCAAAGGTGTTTGCCAAGAGAGGTGATAGTGAAGAAGTAGTGCTTAGAGAAGGAAGAGATTTGAGGTAAGAGGAATGTCTCTGAGGTTAGGAGAATGGTGCACAGTAACACCATAGCAAAGAAATATCAGACCAACATGCATTGCCTATGTCTTTCAGCAGGCCACTCCTTTTCATCCTTTATAACTTTTACTGCATTTCCCCTTCTTTGTAATGCCCATTCTTCTGCTTTTCTCTCTGGTATAATTTTGGCATGTCATTTACGTTTGTGTCTCACTATCCCTATCTATGCTACATAGCAGAATTTAGCATTAAAAATCCTACAGGGCCTTTCAACTCAATCTTTCATTTTGTGAGGTTTTGTGTATGTGTGTGTATGTGTGTTTTTGTAGCTTATTCATATGCCCACATGAGACCTTCTCTTTGCAAATGCTTTGGAATGCCTTGTTCAGTTTTAAGTTGATTTTTGGAAGGGTCTCACATGGGACCATCTAAACCTGATTGAGTTGGCCATAACTAATAACTAGCCACAAATTTTAACTGTGTATTTCTTTGTACACCATAAATTTCCTATATGCTTGTCTACAGACTCCTGAATTGAGTGAGCTCTAGGACAGAAAGAACAGCTAAGTTTCAAACTTACCACCTATTTCTGGATCCAAAGGAATTTGAGCTCTTTCAATTGTGCTAAAAAATCATGACTTTCTAATAATTGTGCACCAAATACCTTGGTCGTTACACAGGGGAATGAATTTTTATTACAGATCTGTCCAAAATTTTAATCCCTTCTTTATATTGAAACAAGTAGTAATACAGATACAATATAGATAGAGAGTGAATTGTCCAGAAACAAAAGAGGAGAGATGGTAAGTTTGAGAAGAGAAGGCGAACTTTCAAAATACAAGCAAAGAACTTGGGACAGATCTGTTGTCTACTATAATATTAAGCCCTGCCATAAGAATCTAATTATAGATTTTAAGGTCAGCCTGGGCAACATAGATCCCATCTCTTAAGAAACAAACAAACAAACACACATTATCAACAAAAACACATCCCTGATCTAACTCTGAGTAACAGCATGTGTGGATGGATGTGCATTTGAGGTGTACCAAGGGGGTATGGTATCTAATACTCCATGTCTTTTCCAGATATCCACTTGCCTTCCCCACTCACCTCTTTGCAATCTTTACTTACATAAAAAAATCTGTCAGTTTACCCTGGTCAGTTTATTTAAAATTATTTTATCTTCCATTCAACATTCCCTATCTCCTTTCCCTTCTTTGATTCCATAATTTTAAATTCATTTAAATAACCATATGTTGAACTTTCTAAAAACAAAATTGTTCTGTGTCCATGCCCATCTCGCCTTGCACACCTAGAATGTATGTACCTATATCCTTTATATATCTGTGCATATCCATATAAATACATGGATAGATAGAAGGTAGATACTACACAGATGTGTCTCCTTTGCTCATTGCTATATCTGTAGCCCCTAAAACAGTATTGGATACAAGCTACACATTGAATGAATATTTTTTGAATAAGCTAATGGAATCAATGGTCAATTGTCATGAAACTATTTGCTTATTTTAACAATTTTTCCTAAGAAAATTATTTTCATAAATTTTTATGCACTTCAAAGTGTTGTATAACCTTGAAACCATAGGCAGAATGACTATTGTTGATACAAAGTTGAGAAATGAGTAGTTGATCCCAGAGGCTCTCCCCTGATACTTAAAAAAGACAGAGAGTAAGAGAGATCTATTTCCAACAGCAGAGATAACAAAAGAGGTAACTCATTTGTGATTCTTGACTTTAAAATTTTCATAAAGTGTCTTAGACTCTTTAGATTTATTGTGAATTATGCTGTGGATATATATATGTAATATATATATTAGCAGAAAATGGGAAGGGAAGTCTGGTGAATATTTTACTTTTGTTTTTGGAAGCTTTCATTCTCATTTTGTTTGGATAATCATCTCACAGTTGTCCCCCATTATCAGGTAGATTCAGAGGTTTTGGAGGAAGACCAGAAAGAAATAAATTAATAGGCAGAGTGTTAATTGATGGCTCATATAAGTAGAATAATGTCATATCACTAATTTCTGGTACATTCCAGATTTTTCAAGAGAGTGGGTAATAAAAAGCATTCTTAACCAGATGGGCTTGTTAAGTAGGCTGAAAAAGTCCCATACACTACTCCCTCCATGCATTTCTACTGCATCTTGCTCAACCTGGAAATTCATGGGGATTTTGAACTATCATTAACTGCAAAACCATGCAACCTAATAAGGGGAGGAGCAAGAATAGAGTGGAGATTTAGAGACCCAAAGAATACCTTTGACTTCCTCACTAACTAATCTGTAAGCATGTTTTCAATTTTAATATGTCCATATGTCCACTAATCTATTCAAAAAACCTTTTTTGATTGCTTTGTTCCATTCCAGGAACTCTGTGTTCTATCTAGGTGCTAACAGGGATATGTTGGTTATTTGGAAAAGAAAAAAGAAAAAAAAAAGAAAAGAAAAAGATATTCTTTTTTGCACCCTTACTAGTGCCAGGCCCTGTTCCAAGGACTGATCATAGAGAAGTGTAAACATCAAAGTCTCTGCTTCCACTGAGCTCACATTATATGAAGGGGAGAATGACAACAAGCAGTGAAACCAAAACAAAAACAAATACACAAAAATATTACCAGGTACTGGCATATGCCATCCTGGAAACTAGAGCCAAGTAATTGAAAATGAAGCAAGGGGTGAGTACTGAGATGAACCTGAGATGAAACAGATTGCAATAATATATTTAGTGATTTTAAATTTGAAAAAAAAACATAGCTCTACAGGGTCAGTTCATAAGAGTGAGGCCTGATGATAAGGTGGGTTTGCAGGTGTGTAGGATATTGATGGCAATAGCTAGGCTAAGGGGAAAGCAGAGGGTTAGAGAAAAGTATATGTGTATATATATGTATATATCTATATATGTGTGTGTTCTATATACAGAATATGTATTGAGAAATATACTCTCTACCTCTGCCATATATATACACATATATAATACATGACAGTGATAGAGGAGGAGAGGGAGGAGGAAGAGGAAGAGGAAACAAAGTATAGAATTGGCATAAATCACGTTTCTAAGAAATGGAATAGACAGGACTCAGACATTCTTTAAATGTTCCTTGAGCAGATTCTCTACTGAGGCAATGTGCTAGACACTCAGACATACAGTACATGTGTGCAGGTGCACAATATTTTACATGGAAAGGTCTGTTATATATGAAGCAGCATGGACTGGTTCTGCTGTGGAGAATACTTAGCAAATTCATGAATTGTGCCTGCCACATTTTATGTGTCTTCTCAAAAAAGATAATTACTTTTTAGAGTGTGTTAGCAAAGGAAAATGTGTTTTCATTTTAGAGTCATGTTTGTATTACATAAGCTAGTTTTCTTTTCCCCACAGGCCACAAAGTCTGGTCAGCCCTACTTTTACGGAAGGCAGTAATAAAGCCATCAGACTTTCAGTAAGGAAACAATTGCCTTGGGGATGAGAAGTGTGAGCTTATATATAATTCAAAAATTTACTGATTTTTTTCCCACCTGTGCAACCCCTTCAAGAATTTAGCCACCAATTGAATATTCACGTGCACACCCATGCACATACCCATATGAACTAATTTTTAGAAAATATTCTCTAGTACTGATGAGTGTCACTTCAAAATGCTTTCTCTTCTTATTAGATTGGATTACTGAGCTGGAGAGTGGAGAGTTTGTCCCTTTCTGACCAGGACACTGATGAGCCTCATAAATTAAAATTTATGTCTTCCCTTGTTACTGATGTACCACCTGGCTCTTTTGAATTATTGCAGCCACCAAATGAATTTTATAGTCCATTGGGGGCTGTCCATGCTTGTTAAGGTGATATTTCCATCTCTGGCGTAGCATGGAATCTCATCTCTTCCTTGGTGAATAATCACAGTGCCTAATCAAAGTGCTACCTTTTTCTTGAAATGGTCTGTAAGTTATGTATTCTTTACTTAGAAAGCAAGTCAAAAGACGGCATTCTGGACAAACCCTTACAGACTTGTTGATGATTGTGTAGCATCCTCCCACAACAGCGGATTCTGATTTTGTAGAAATCAATCTCTAGATGATTTTTTATTAAATTTCCAACTGATATTTTTTCTTATTTCTATTTTTTTTTTACTAGTTTCTATTATTTTCTACTTTCCTTTCTTCCCTTGTTCTATTCAAGTCCCTTAGGCAAACTCCACTAGGAAATTTACTTATGCCATTGTAGTTAATTCTTTCAAGACTCTATTTCTCTTCTTATATTATAAATGTAAGAAGGTACCCAGGGTCAGGCAGGGAATAGGACCAAAAAAAAAAAAAAAAAAAAAAAAAAAGCAGAATTTGACTTGAGATTATCTAAAGGCCATATTTTATTATATCCCATACTGTCTTTTGGGAAAGAGATGAATTTCACACATTCTTCCAAATCTTACTCTACTACTCTCAGCATCTCCCCACACACTCTCCTGGGAGAAGAGAATGGCACTATAAAATTCACCCTAGCATCTTTCCAGCAATTTTCTTCTAAGTATAAGTCATGAAAACAATAGAGAAAAATAAAATACAAAATTTGAACTATGGAGATTTGGTTTTGAATGCAGTTCTGACACTAACTAGTCAGGTGAGCTGAGAAAATTTAATTTCAGTGTAAAGTCATATAATGATGTGGTACCTTGGGGATGTGAAGAGATTACAATGAGACCTCACAGAGCTACTGTCTGCTGATATCCCTGGGCCATAGGCAACAAATAACTGAAGGTCAATGGTTTAGGTGGTAAGGCCTTAATGAAACCACCAGAAAGTCTCTTCCAATCAGGTTCTAGGGGATGCCTGTGTTTCTATTTTTCCCAAGCCATGTTTCAAACTACTCAGAATATTTACTCTAAAGTCTTTGTTCTCACTAAAGTATACCAAAGAAAAAATTTTGTGTTTTATGACCTAGAGAACCAGACTAATAAAATACTACTTACAAGGTCCCCAGGATTCTGATTCCCATGGGCTCTCAGACAAGATTCAGTCGGTTACTCTCTGGGGCAAACATGGCAAGATGGGTTAAGTGCTCTCACTGTGAAACCAAGGACAGTCCCATGGAGTGTGTGTGTGTGTGTTGGGGGGTACTTAGAGGAATCCTGTGTTTCCATCCTCCTCAGAAGCCTGGCACGCTCACTTCAGGGACCCCTGACTCAAAGGTTCTGCAGATCTAGACTAGATTTAAGGGACAATTTTAAATGATACAAGGAATCCCTGAATTTTCTGAGATCTGTTAGATACATATGTCTTAGTCACCCTGGAGTGACAGGAAGTTTTGAGATGGATTGCTAACTGAAATCCCTTTCATGTCCTGAGGAGGCCCTTTAATGATGATGAGTAGAGGTTCCCATTCTAATACTATGAGTTGTCAGGTAAGACTGTGTCAGAATATTTTTAGCAGAACGGTTATTGTGGATTTGTGATTAAAGATTCTTAGCCTTTACCCTTGGAAAGTTCCAGATACTGAGTAAAACAGGAAAGAAAGAAGTAAAGATTCCTGTTGGAAGCCTATGGGTTTGTTTGAGTCATTAAGGCAGGGAAGATGTTTTTCTGAGAACTCCTGGGTGAAACCCCACCATCCTCTCCACCCCTCACCCAATTCTGAGCAAGTCCAGTTCATGCTGAGGCCCTGCCTTAGCTCACACCTTTAGGATCAACCACCGTGCAGGAGATGGGCATAAGCTGCCAAGCACTGAAACAAGGCTCCTCCCACACTGAAACCTTATTTCTGCTTTGATGTACTCCCCTTATATAAAAAACTGGGACCTTTTTCATTGTTCAGTTCCAATTCTTATCAGGGTTAGAAGACCCATTAGGTGCCCCCTTTCCTAAGCTCAATCTTTGACTTTGTCTCTATTTCTTACTGATTATTTCAGACTTATTTTCCCAGGTAGCTCAACCCTCTTAGCAGGAACCTGCTCTGTTGGTGTGTTGGATACCCATCAGATTCCCCAAGAAATTCACTTTTTTTTTCTGCCACAATTCATCCCTTGAAGAATTGGAGTATAACTGTGGTAGAGCACAGACCTGGTACGTGCAAGGCCCTGGATTTAATCCTCAGCACCAAGGGGGAATAAAAACCCCAAACTCAGAATTAGTAGTATTCTCTTAAGGTGAACTTCAGATTTGGATTTGGTTTAATTTGGGAACAAAACAAAGGTATGTATGTGGTGGGGGTGTGTGTGCATGTGATAATTTTGTTACAGTTTGTGATAACATTACATTGAAATTCGTCTAAATTTGGCTGGAAGATAATCAAAGAATATCTGATTTCCCAGCATCCAGTGCTGTTACTGAACTGTTTTTTGCATGGATCTATATTTTATTGTTTATCAAGCATAAGGAGTACACTTGAGATTCATTTACAGGGATATTTTGTCTACAAAGAGTGTGATGGTTTTAGGATGATACATAAAGTCAAAATCCAGATGGCTTGCCAATATTAAAGGTCTATTTTAGGCATATAATTTTCAGTTCTTAACTCATGGTCCCTTGGTCAAATCCAAATGTGAGTTAATTATTATCTACTTCTCTGAATTCCCTCCAACCCTTTCGTTGGATTACAGGTCTCTCCCTTACCCCTAGCTGGTGGTTCTCTAACCACTATTAAACATCTGCTAGAGACCATTGAAGGAAGAGCAAATGTGTCTTCACTTTCTCCCTTACTTCATCAGAGTTCAGGGAAACTTAGGTAAGGTGTGTTTAGAAAAAAATATAAAATGGAAGATGTTTGAGTTCTTTAGTTGAAAGATGGTGTAAAAGTTCAACATCTCATAGTTAACCTCAAGTGAGAAAACAAATGACATTTAATGTAGAAAGGAAGTCAAGTAGAGAAGCACTGAGGAGTCAGATAGATCCATTGACTTCATGGCTCAAATTTTTGACTGTACATTTTAATCACCTGTGATATATTAAAAAAGACTAATATCCTGTTCCCAGACCCCATCATCTAAACAGGTGTCTTTGGGGAGAGAAGTTTGAGCATTGACACTTTAAATACATTTTTGGGAAATTCTAGATCATAGTCAGAATAAAGTATACTTATGGAAGTGTTATTTCAAGTGACTCAATGAAAAATATCACTATATACCCCACACATAGGTCATTTCTATGCTGCATTTTCTTTCTATTCACCCAACTGCTATAATTTCAAGTTATTTTAAATCTTAGCAGTTATCTTAACTTTAGTTCTTTGGGATGACCATATGGACACTTGGAAAGAAAACCAGTTAACTGATAGATCAAATCTGAGTTCAGAATGCCTCTTGTCAGGGGCTTCTGAAGACTTTGGAAAAGATTACATTCAGTGAAGTTGCTACTGTTCACAGTGGGCCCGGTTCTACATGCTAGTGCCAGCAGCGTGTGTGTGGTCCTCTGTACTTTACCAAGTGTCATGGTGAGGTGTCCCCCAAAAGTTCATGTCTGAGACAATGCAAGAAGATTCAGAGGGGAAATAATTGGGTTGTAAGAGTCTTAACCTAATCAGTGATTTAATCCCTTGATAGGAATTAACTGAGCGCTGACTGAAGTGGTAGGATGCAGCTGGAAGAGATTGGAATTGAGGTGTGGCTTTGGGGTATATATTTTGTTTCTGGAGACTGGAGACTCTCTGCTTTCTGATCACAATGTGAGCTGCTTCCCTTTGCCATGCTCTTCCACAGTGATGTTCAGCCTCACTTCACACCTGGAGAAATGGAGTTAGACTTCTATGGACTAAGACCTCTGAAACTGTGAGCCCTCAAAAAACTTTTCCTCCTCTACAATTGTTCTGGTCATATCTTTTAGTCAGAGCAGCAAAAAAGTTAACTGAAACACCTAGTAAGCTCCTCCTCCTTGGATCCTCATCATAACTCTGTAGATCGAAAGAAATGGGGATTGCTATATCCATCTACTAGATGAGGAAACTCAGCCTCAAGCTAGTTAATTGTTTTCAAGTACAATTATACTGTACACTTTCTGTAGCACAATGCTGCTGGGGTTGGGATATCTGTATTCATGCTGGCATTTGCCTATATGTAGGAAAACAATTTGTTATATATGTTGATTTTGTGCTTGGGCTACTTTTGTACTCCTCTTACTTCTCTGAATGTTTTTTATTTGTGTTTTTAAAGTTTGCAGACACACAAAGCTTATTTAAATGATGGTGTTGCTTCCACTTTACTGCTAGTACACAGCTTATTTCTTTATCTTGAGTATTTACAGTAATTATTAATTTAAGAACAATGTTAAACAATACTTGTAATACTGTATATCTTTTACTTGGTGCTAACTTTAGGTGGCATACATCTAAATGTTACTACTAAACATGTCATTTGACTTTTAGTTTGAGAGAGAAATTTCTTTATATGTGTGTGTTTTTCATACATTTCTTTGTAAGATATATATATATATATATATACAAAATGCAATATTGACAAGAATCCAACTCCTACAACTCCACATCAAAAGGCAAAGCACCTAATTAAGAAATGGGAAAATACTTGAAAGAGACATTTCTCCAAAGAAGATATACTGTCCAATGAACATACCAAAAATGCTAACAATATTAGTCATCAAGGAAATTGTTATCAAGAGCACAATGAGAAATTTCTTCTTATCTACTAGGAAAGCTATAAATTCAGAACAAAGTAAAACAAAAATGAATGATCTGAAGCATGAATGAGGTTGTAGAGAATTTGGAATCCTCATACATTGCTGGTTGGAATGTGAAATGGTACATCCTTAGTGAAAAAGCCTTTCTTCAGAAAGCTAAATGTAGAATTAACAAGTGTCTCAGTAATTTCACTTCTAGATGTACACTTCAATAACTGGAAATAGATGTTGTTAAAAATTGAATTCCATTCCCTCAAAATTCTTATGGTTCTACTGTATTTAGAGATAAGTCATTTAAAGAAGCATTTAAGGTTAAGTCAGGTCATCAGGTCATCAGGGTGTGTCCTAATCCAATATGACTATTTTTTTTGTAAAAGGAGGAAATAATGGGGTGTTTGTGTATAGAGCACAGGCCATGTGAGCACACAGCAAGTAGGAAGCAGTCTATAAACCAAGGAAGGAAAAAACCACCCTCACAGGTGTCTTGGTTTTGAGCTTACGGGCACCAAAATCGAGAGAAAATAAATTTCAGTTGTTTAAACCACCAGTCTGTGATTATTTTAGTTATGACAGAATTCATAGATTAATAGAGATGTTGGTAGCAGAACTTGCGCATGATTCTCATAGCAACACTACTCACAGTAGCTAAAAGGTAGAAACAACACAGCTCTCTATCTACTGCTAAATAGCTAAGCACAATGGGGCATCTCAGTAAAGTAGAATATCATTCATCCATGAAAAGGAATGAAGCTGGGTGCAGTGGTGCAAGCCTATAATCCCAGAAACTCAGGATCCTGAGGTAGGAGGACTGCAAGTTCAAAGCCAGCCTCAACAATTTAGCTCCTAAGCAACTTAGAGAGATCCTGTCTCAAAATAAATAAAATAAAATAATAAAACAAAACAGGTTGGAAATGTGGCTCAGTGGTTAAGCACCCCTGGGCTTAACATCAGTACCAAAAAAAAAAAAAAAAAAAGATTAATAATTAAAGAAGTACTGATTCCTATGTCTATTACAACAGTGATGAACCTCAAAAATAAGATGGTAAGTGAAATAAGCCACAAAGAAAAGGTCCCATATTATTTCAATCCATTTATATACAAAATTCAGAATAGATAAATTCATCCAGACTATAAATTAGTGGTTACCAGAAAACAGAAGGGGAAATAGGGAATGACCAATAATAAGTATGTTGTTTCAGATTGAAGAAAATATTTAGAAACTAGGTAGAGGTAATAGTTGTATAATACTATGAATGTACTAAGTGACTGAATTGTACACTTTAAAAAATCATCATGTCATACACCTTAAATTTATACAATCATGTTTGTCAATTATGCCTCAATTAAACTGGGGAAAATGGATAAAATGATGACTTTTTATGTTATGGGAATTTTATCTCAGCAAAAAAAGGATGGAGAATAAGCACACATAACAAAATAAAAAAAATTATCCATGTATTTTATTCAGATTTTTCCTAATGAGAAAGTTGAGTAATTTTTGAATCTCTGTTTAACATTTTCCACTGCATTTTCATATTTACCCTCTTTGTGTGATAGAGTAACTCATTTGAACCAACGTTGCAATCCTGAGAGGAAACCTGGTTTCTTTTCTGCTTTATGCTATTAAATAACATTTTATTTTGTATTTTTGCATTTCTATCCATATAATTTACCCACAGTTACTCTCTTTTTTGTACTGTTTTGACAAGTATTTATTTATTTATTTAGATACTGGGGATTGAACCCAGGGGTGCTTTACCACTGAGCTACAACACCATTTAAAAAATTTTTTTTTTTTTTTAATTCTGAGGTAGGATATTGTTAAGTTGCTGAGGGTCTTGCTAAATTGCTGAGACTGTCCTTGAGCTTGCAATCCTCCTGCCTCAGCCTCCCAAATTGGGATTACAGGCATGTACCACTGCACCTTGGCTTTACAAATCTTAATATCAATGTCTTGCTGGCCTTATAAAGAAAACTTGAAAGCTATTTTCTTATTTGTTTTCAAAAGCTAAATAGCATTAGAGGATGTTTTCCTAAATTGCAAACACTGGAACTATTGTTTGGGAGGGAGAGTTTAACAAGAGAAAGGGAATGCATACTCTTTTTTTGACTTTTTCAATATTTTGTTTAGTTGGTTGGTTTTTCCTATGGCAAATAGCTTGCTGAATTCTCCAGTTTTTTCTGGGTCTTTTTTTTTTTTTTTTTTAAATTAAAGATACCACTCAGAGAAACAGAATTTTACCTCCACACCAGAAGCCCTCTTTTGCCCACTTCTGAGGGAGATCTCTACTCTTGCTTCTATCACCCTGCATTAGTTTTGCTCAGTTTTATACTTCATATAAATGTAATATTATGCCAAATGTTCTTTGCATTTAAGTTCTTGCTCTCAACATTATAGTTGAGAGATTCATTTATAGTGGTGTATTGGTGTGTTTATACTTATTGATCTAGAGTATTCCATTATGAAATTATCATTATGGAATTGTGAAAATACCACATTTGTCCAATCTTTTGATGAATATTTTGGGTAGTTTTCAGTTAAATAGAAATTATTAAGCCTAACCCTGTGAAAAAAATAAAAAAGAACTCTGTTCTTCACATTCTAGTACATATCTTTCTTTAAACTATGAATGCATTTCTGTTGAGTCCTTATCCTGAAATGAGTTCCTAAGTCATATTACACTGTGACAATCAAGTATAAAGGTTATGGTAAAACAGTTGTCCAAATGTCTGTATGAACTTATATTCTTTCTAGCAATATGTGAGAGCTTCAACTGTACCAATTCCTTAACACTGTTGATGATTTCTATATTTTAAATTCTTCAGCATCCTATTGAGTCTATATTGCTATGTGTTGTAGTTTTAGTATGCATTTCTGGCATGACTAATAAAATTGAATATTGTTTGATATATGTACTGGTTACTTGGATAGCTTTTTCTGTGAAGTTAAAACAGGTGGTCAAATTTTCTATGCAGCTGTCTGCCTTTTCCATATTGATATGTTTTTATTATGATTTCTTAATATTTGTTATAAATTTATTATAAACATAGTCTTCTATACTGTGGATTGCCATTTTATCTTATTTTGGTGTTACCATATATTGGCTTCTTTTTTCCCTTCTGTTACTGCTTTTATTTTGGTTCAGTTTTGTATTTCATCTAAAGTTTAGAAGGATCAGGAGAGATTTAAACAAAAGTGTCTCATATTCTTCCTACACATTTTTGGTGTCTTATATATATAATTAGGTCCCCCCTTTTCTAATTTCAAGGTTTTTATTTTTTTCTCTTATTTTTCAGGCAAGCTAGGTTAAGTAACATTCTATCAGTGATCTTTTTTTCTTGTCAAAAAGTAGTTTTTGAATTTATATGTTTTGCAGTTTTTAACATATTAATTTTGACTTTTATCTTTATTAACATGTTATTCTGCTTCCATTAATTGTACGTTTTGCTCTAATTTCCTTTGTTGAATAATTAATCCATGTATTCTTATCATTTCTTTTAAGAAGAAGACATTTAATTATGCAAATATTATTTCAAGCAAGCTTTCTTCATACCCGTTAGGTATAATGCATAATATTGTAATTATTATTTTTAAAGTAATATTTGTTTTAAAATAGTAGGATGGAAAGAATGACTTGGGGAAACATCTTTCAATTCCTGTATGTTGTCTGAGAAGATCTTTCTCATCAAATTACCACAATGTTCATTTGAGTTCTTCCAAGAAGTACATGTAGCTCTCAAATACAGTTGACAAACATGCAGCAGTGTGTGGCATTTTAACATTAATCTACCTTTTTTTCTACCCATTTTCAACACTGAAACTAATCTTACCTTCCTCTCATGACTTTTTCTTTTTTTTAATCATTATTTTTATTTAGCTTTTAATTTTTTACAGACTGCATTTTGATTCATTGTACACAAATGGGGTACATAATTTCGTTTCTATGATTGTACACAATGTAGATTCATACCATTCACGTAATCATACATGTACATAGGGTAATGATGTCTGCTTTATTCCACCATTTTTCATACCCCCCTCCCTCTCATTTCCTTCTACATATTCTAAAGTTCCTCCATTATTCTCTCATTCCACACCCCCCACCCCCATTATATATCATTCTTCACTTATCAGGGAAAATATTCGACCTTCGGTTTTTTGGGCTTGGTTTATTTCACTTAGCATGATATTCTCCAATTCCATCCATTTATTTGCAAATGCCATAATATTATTATTCTTTATGGCTGAATAGTATTCCATTGAGTATACATACCAGAGTTTCTTTAACCATTCATTGTTGAAGGGCATCTAGGTTGGTTCCACAATCTAGCTATTGTGAACTGAGCTGCTATACTAAGAAAACTTGGAATGGATCCACCTTTTGACCCAGTTATCCCATTCCTCGATTCATACCCAAAGGACCTAAAATCAGCAAACTGCAGTAACACAACCACATCATGACTTTTTCTAATTAGCTATTAGGCCAAATTTTTTTTGCCCCACCAGGAGTTCAGAAGGAAGAATAAAAGGAAATTAATTGAAAAGAAAATTTCATCATGTAATTCTGAATACATATGAAGAAACTATAGAGGAAATGGGTATCATGAATGAGATGTACTCATTTTATACACAAACATGCAGCAGAGTTCACAAATGTTATCATGCTCCTATCTAATCTCATTTAATTTTGAGATTCTTCATTCAATTTCTGCTTTCAAATAAGTATTAAGTCTGTTACATTTTAAATTAAATATATTATTATATTTACTTTGTAAATTTTGCTCCCAAAGCACATTATCTATCTCCTAATTTAACATTAGAAGTGCTCAAGTTCAGAAATCTTTTACACAATGATGATTTTAACTATAGCAATGGCACTATTGGAATTATTCTGTCTTTCCAGATATGGACCCCCTTCCCATTTTTTCATTTTTGCTTCCTCTAACCTTGTGTTCCCTTAGTCATTCTGATAGTTTCTGTATATGTAGAAGGAAGTGGAGGCAGCTAGTATTACTACTTTATCTTTCTTTGGGTCCTGACTGCTTCTCATTTTATTTTTCCACTTCATTTCCATGTTTTTCCAACTCCTACTCATTGCCAAAAAAAAAAAGAAGACAAATTTTTAATACGTTTTAAAAAACAAAAACCTTTGAAATAATACCATCTCTGTCACTTCACTCTCACTTTTTAAATTATAAAATAAACTAAAATTTGGCATGTTGATAAAAGCTTCCAAGGATTCTGCCTGCTGCTTCCTGGTGATTAGGTGTGAAGTGGCCTTTCTCAGTTCAGATAAAAAATATGCAAATGATGATATTTAAATCAAAATGACAGTATAGTTGAAGAGGGAGGGGCACATTTATTCCCTTTCTTCCCTACCTTTTCCCTTTTGTTTGGCTCTCTAGGGAGCAGTTTGTAACTCCTTGGATGAAGAGTTGAAGATTAAGGGAAAGCTCACACACGTGCACATATTTCCCCACCTGAGGCAGAAAACATTCCTGACCTTGGTTCAAATATTCTCAGATGTCCATTCTGTGTTCAGGTGATGAGTTAAGTTTTGCGACTTCTTCACAGAAAAGAATCCCACATGTTTTGAGCACTTGGTATGGGGCAACCTTTGTGCTGGGTTTTAAAATGTGTTCTAATTTATTCCATAGAATAATCCTTATTTTTACATATAAAGAAACTAAATGTGGTGATAGGAGACTTTGAATGACATCCAAGATCACTGACCAGAAAGTGAGGGTGGCAGGATTGGATCTGTTAGATTATAAATATGTGTGATTATCACCAAGAAAATAGACAGATATGTCCAGGGTGGAAACTAAAGAGTGGCCAATGTTTTTGTGCCTGAACTTGTCTCTGAGCAAAGCTGAATTGTCAGGAGTGTTTTAATGACTCCAAGTAGTCTGCATGGATGCTATCCACGGAATGCAGGAATGTGAAGCAGAGACTGAGGGGAACATTCAGCTACCTTCTAACTGGCATGCACAGAGACACTATAGCCTCTCTATAGAATTTGAATATGAAATTTCAATTTATATCAATAGGTCTACCATTAAGAGTCACAGTCAATTTGTCATCCAATAAACTAATGCAATCACAAGTTTTAGTATGCATATAGACCAGGAACTGGGTTTTTCTGGTATAAATAAGATCTGAGAACTGTGACTACACAAATATTGTGAATGTTCTGAAGCTTAATAGGTAAAGGAGTGTGAAGGTAGGTTGACTGCAGACTTGCCTGGATATGATGTGCAAATTTGTCTACATATATCTAGGAATGTGTTTCTTTGTAGGAAAAAAAAAAAAAAAAAAGGTTGAAGGAAGGACTTTAAAATTGGAAGGAATAAAATTTTCAAAACAATAGCTATGTTTGGTAAGTGAAAGCCAGGCAGACTACTCAAATTCTAACTCCGATTTTTAGGTTGCGTTTAAAGTGACAGTGATTAGGATTCTGAGAACAGGTTAGCCCCAGGGTACAAGCAATATGCCTGTGGCGCCAAATGCAGTCCCTACTGGATCCATAAGTAGAGAGGCATGGGAGTGCATTTTCTCATCAGCAAAGGTAATCCAAGTATAGCATCTCTGATTCCCAAATCCAAAATCTGAAATGTTCCAAAATCTAAAATTTGAATGTGACATAAAATAAGTGGAAAATAAGTTCCAGAGCTGACCTCATGTGATTAGTCAGAGTCAAAACACAGGTGCAGCTCAAAATATTGAATAAAATTGCCTTCAATTTATCCATATAATGTAAATGTGAAACATATAGGAATTTCATTTTTATACCTGAGTTTCATCCCTAGGATATCCTATTATGCATATGCAAATATTCCTAAATAAAAATAAAAAACTGAAATTGAAATGTTGTTAGTCCCAAGCATTTCAGATAAGGGATATTTGATCTGTGCTATCTGATTTAAGATTAAATTTTCTCATTCTCCTAATACTACCTAAAGAGCAAATATTTGATTAAAACATTAGAGAAAGTGGTAGGAAGAAAGAACATGATGTAGTCAATGTTATATATGCTTGCTCTTTAGGACAAATGACTGAATTACTACAGCACTGCTACTTCTGGTGATGTTTAAATGGCTACATTCCCCATTTATATCTCATGGTTTCATTATGCTGCAACTTCTGATGAAACAGTCTTTGTGATCTCTTTTCTCACAAATGTTTCCTCCTTCAAATGGAGAGAGGTTGCAGTCTACCTCTGTAGTTTAAAGAAAATATTTGAGTAGAATTAGACATCTGTGTCTTTCATTTTATCCATGTGGAAGAGACGAAACAAGGAGGGGACAGGAGATGTGGATAGCTGGCACTTTGCCTATTGTGAAGACCATGGGAACCCCAGCAGCTTCCTCTAGAGACAACACATCTCTTTATTCTTTTATCAAAGAGAATTCATCATGTTGAAAGTCTAAACTCCTTTAGTAAGAGAGAGACCTGATGGTGCTTTTTTTCCCCCTTTTTTCTTTCTTTTCTATTTTTTTTTTTTTTTTTTCTCTCTCATCACTCACTTCTGTTTGATCTATGAGCCTTTTGAGAGGTGGGTAGCATGAGACCAGGAACCTGATACTATGTCCACCCCTCCCTCCCCCTTCCTCTTTCCCTTCCTCCACCCAAATCCTATGAGAAGAATGAGAATCAGGCCTTGTGAATTCGTTTTATAATTCAGCAGGTATTATCTGAGTGAGAAGAGGGAGGTGAGCATCGTGTAAGAAGTGTAGTTCATGTTTCAGGCCTTAGCTTCTCTGCGAGATACAAGTGAGATGTTATATCCAATATGCTCTGACCCAGAATCTGCGGAACATACTTGTAATGCTTATCCTAATAACCAGTGATCATTTTGAAGTTGCTTTGGCATTCTCTTCCCTTAAAATTCACATGAAGTAATAAAAATCACTAGATTCGTGAGTACACGTACCTTGAACCTCAACTTCTTTGGATTCACCAGTCTTGTGTCAACCATGCATTCTTTTAAGCATACATGCTAAACATTAAATGAAAGATACTCTCTATCTGCATTTTGGGCTTAATTTTCTCTTGCTTTGCACAGTAAGCAGTGTTTATTCTGACAAGAACCAGCACACTGGAACTTAATTCTGGCACTAAACATTCCAAGTTATTGTCAGAGTCCAGGTTCAAGGACTTGGTCATCAACAGGATGGCCTTTAATTTAGACATGAGATGCCCATTTAGAGTCCCAGGCCACTTGCACTTCTGACTGACTGATTACAAATATTGTAGTTCCCAGTGTTGCAAAGCAAAGTTATCTGTGGAACTGAAGTGACTGTGTATATCCTTGTTCACCTGTTCTTGTGATCATATTGGAAGTGTTTCAGATAGGAAAAGAGAAAAGGGAATGTTCTCAAGGGAGAGAGTGAGTCCTCACTGAGGGGTGAGGAATGGCCTGCCTTTCTTATTTATTGGGGGGTCCCAGGAAAGTTTTCCAAGGGTCCTGAACAGGTCCATCTCTTATCTTTTGACAGACACCAGGATTGCATCAGAATTCCAAGTCCCTGTTGCACATGGTTTTACACTGTATAGGGGAGATTTTACTATTGTAATGACATGCTAAAGATCCAAGGCAACTCTGGGTCACTTTGGCCCATGCTGACTGGTTATACTTGGAACTTTCCCTTACAGATATTATGACTGGGGAACTTTACTTCTAATTATCCTGTCTCCTTGAGTTCTGGAATCTATTCTGCTTAAAGGTCATAAAAGCCTGCCCCTAAGCCTATGGGGTAACTTCTATTCTTCTTATGGGCATGGAACTGTCTTTTGGGCCAACATTTCTCCTGACCATAGCAGGTTGCTTGCTGAGGAAGATAGCACATTCTATTGACTTATGCCAGGCATAGCCAGAGCTGCCTCAGGCAGATTGACCTTCAACAGAAAGCATGTAGGGCTCAGAGCAGTCGATCCAGTTTATAAAAGTATCTCCATAACCTCATGTTCCCACCACTCACATCTGTCTGTTACCTATCACCAGAACCCCTTAAAGTTTGACAATTTACTGTAACAACACACAGAACTCAGGAAAGTGCTGTAGTTATCATTTGAGTTTTATTATGAAAGATATGTCAGAACCAGCCAAAGACAGAGGCATGTAGGATGATGTTTGGGTGGATCTAAAACGCAGAGATTTTGTGCCTTTCCTTGTAGAATCAGGAAACGTACTCCTAGTACATCAGTGTGTTCACCAATGGAGAAGTTCCAGTAAGCCTCAGTGCCCAGGATCTCTTTTGGGTTCCATTACATAGACACAATTAATTGAATTTAAACTCCAGCTCCTTTACCTCCTCAGATGCAGGGTAGTCTAAAGTCCCAGCCCCGCTAATGGAGTGTTTTGTCTTTGTGGTGACCAGGCCCCACCTTGAAACGTTGTAGGGACCTACTGTGAATTTCATTAGAGTAAACAAGTCTGAGCCCCAAAGCAGAATTTTTATCATACTGCAATGTTAATGCTCAATAAGTCTTAAATATCATGCAATTATAAGAATGTTGTTGTTTGAAATGAGAAAATAGAGGCTCCAGTGTCCTGTTTATCTCATCCTTGTTCACAAAACCAGCAAGGCAGAGACTGAGAGTGCGCCAGGGCATGGGTTGCATGGCTGCCTGCTGCGTCCTTGCTCCCTGTGACTCACCACACTTACCTGTGGTGTAGTGCCCTCTTGGAGCCAGCCCTGTCTCATGTATTTTGAGATGACTCACTTGAGATCAAACACAAATTAATTCAACTTTCTCTCTTCTCTACCTTTGTAGCAGGAGGAAGCACTTGCATCTCATCAAAATGGAGAGACGCTTTCTTAAGGATAAGCATTTTAAGGGGAGTAAGACTTTTGAAGAAATATGTAATCTATGGGTTTTGGGGGGGAGGGAAGAATATTCTAACTTTTCATTGAGAAAAGTTAAAATTTTTAATGATTCTTGACAGTTTTTGCCATTTCCCTTTATAAGTTGTTCTTACTCAAACCAGTGATTCCTATGTAATGGTTTGATATTCAAGAGGACATATAGAAAATGACTTGTCCTTGATAATGTACTGTTCAGAGTAATTTCTTTTCTCCTTTCTTTAAGGGAGAAAGACCAACACTTTCCACTTTTTGAGAATTCATCAATCTATAGTCAAATGCCTAGATGAAAATGGACCTTAGTTTGTTCTTTCTAGACTTATTTCTCTTGTCCTAAGTAAGAAAAAAGTTCTTTCTCTGCTGATTCACCTGCAGGAGACACTTAGGAGGGTGTTTGTTTTCATAAAACACATGTGACTGTATTTACATGAGGAGGATTATGAAGCTCCTAGTGATCTTCATGCTTACAGATAATTGTGGCTTATATTCAAGACTTATTTTGTATTGATTTCAATTGTTTCTTCTTGCCTGCCCTCAGACAGTAAGCTTTCTTGTTTCTATTAATTGCCATTCATTTTCCCCTATTATTTTGTCTTTGGTCATTCTAGCTATTTAAAGCACAGTGAGAGATTTTAGTTTAATGTTTTATAATTATTATTTATTTTCTTGGTACTAGGGATTAAACCCAGATGCACTTTGCCACTGAGATATGTCCCCAGTCATTTCTTATTTTTTGTTTTGAGACAGGATCTCACTAAATTGCTGAGGTTAATCTCAAACTTGTGATCCTCCTGCTTAGCCTTCTGAATCACTGGATTATAGGCATTCTCCACTGCACTCAGCTGTGATATTATTTAATCATCCATATCTTCACTATACTCATCCTACAAAATATTGCTAACAATTTTTTATAAACATGACAAATCATGTCTTCACCTTAATCTTTTATGATCTTCCATTGTTTTCCATTAACTTAAAGTGAAATGCAAAATTAGATTGCCATTCAAGGTCCTTTATAAACATTTCTTTCTTATATCATATTGTTCCTTTCATACATTAGGTCTACTTTCAAATGTACCTATAATGCTTTTCCTCCATCCCTATCAATGTGTCTTCCATTGATTTGGTTATATCCACTGTCTAAAGTAATTTCTCCTTAGCCAGTAAAATTTTGTCATCTTTAAGATCTAGCTTAAATGCCACTTCTGCCAGAAAACTATTCATTTTGTCCATCTGACCTTTCTTCTTTAGGTGGACAACAGACTTCTATTGATGAATCTCCATATGTTAGGCACAGCATCAGTTGCTAGAAATTCAATGGTGAATAGAGTAGCAATAAAAACCTCCTGCCTTCAATAATTTTAAAACCCAGGGAGAGGAGATAGAGAAGTACAACGAAGTATAAAGAAGCAATAATGGAGGAAGTATGAAGTTCTATAAGGACACATAGAAAGGGAACTTGGCCCAGTTTTGAACAATAACAAAAAATATTCTAAGAAAAAGTGATGTCTATTCCAAACCTGGAGTAAGATATGACTGCATGATCTATGTAATCCTATAATATGTATAATCAGAAAAATGAGAGATTACCCCTCATTTATGTATACTCTATCAAAATGTATAAATGCATTCTACTGCCATGTACAACAAATTAGAACAAATAAAAAAATTTTATAAAAGGAATTTACTACACTTCACTATGAAGAATTAGGGAAGAGAGGTCTATGCCAATGGAAAACATGTGTTAAAGCCCAAAGGTGAGAAAAGGCAGAGAATATTAGAGGAAAGCACAGAATTTCCACATAATCCAAGCCTAGAAATAACTCATAGAAATAATGAAAATCAACACTGGAAGGAAAGTAAGAGCTTATTTCAGTTGTTATTAAATTATAATAAGGAATTTATTCAATAGAAAATTGGATTTATGGATCAAGAAAGGAGAGAATTAGTATAAAGATTTAGATTTGAGAATCTTCAGTATATTGCTGGTTACTAACTTAATAACAGTGTGATATTGCTCAAGATGAATATGCAGAAATGAGAAATTAGAACTACTCTGAATAATACACTAGAATTTAAGGAATGGTCAAGTGGTCTAAGAAGGAATGGCCAGAGAGATGGGAGAAAACACCAAGTCAGTCTGATAAAAGAGCAACAAGAAACAAGCCGAGTCTGACCAATGTGGTTGAAAGCTCCGAAGAAGCTATATAGGATAAAGAATGTGATGTGCTAAATAAATTTAGTGTACATGAAATCATTGGGAGCTCTAGAAAAAGCATCTTCAATGGAATTTCTTGGATTGAGATATCAGTGCCAGGTAGGATGGTGACATTGTGCCATCACAGGAGAGGACTATTCAAAGAGGATTGACCATAAAGGGATGAATAAAGGACATTAGTAGTTAAAGGTAAATATGGGTTGGTGGAAGGATATTTTAAGTTATAAAAGAGATAATATATATGTAATAGGGAGGGAAAATGTAGAAAGTTCATTCACATATGCAGAAGAGAGAAAACTCTTATTAAGTCCATTAGAAGAAAGTCAAGCACCATGAGGGATTAAATTTAGACAAAACCTAATTATATATTTGTAACAACAAGAGAGTCACAAAGTTAGGTGTGGATTTCTCAGTAATGTACAAGTTTGGATTTCCTTAACCCCTGCCCATGACTTAAACGCTTTCCAAATTTCCAATTATATTTTACATGTAATTCCTTTTAGTATTTACTACATTGTCTCATCTGTTTTTAATTTACATTTTCTATCTTAACCAGATTATATCGATCTGTACTATCAATAAAAATATAATGTAAGCCACAAATGTGAGTTCCATATGTAGTTTTAAATTTCCTAATAGTCACATTTAGAAAGACATTCAAAGGAGGAAATAATAGTTAACAATATATTATATTTAACCATCATTTCCAGAACATTATCATATTAACATATAATCAAAATAAAATTAATAACATTACATACTATTTTTTTCCTTTTTGGTGTCTTCTGAATCTTTCAAACCTGATATGTATTTATCACTTTCAGTACATATCAATACAGACCAGACACATTTCACCTTTGGCTAGTGACTATCTTACTGGAGAGCACAAAGATGGTAAGTGCCACAAGAGTGGATGGATATTATACTTCCCTTCACTTTTAATCCCTTTTGTTCAGTACTTATTGAATTGAAATCACTTAAAATGAGAACATCTACCAAAGTAGAGATAAAACATTTAATATTTTCTTAAAGCATACATGATTGAGCCAACAAATAAAAATTAGCAATACCCACAAAGCATCTGTCAACTTTGGTGCTAGAAATGTCATCTTTTTCTTCTAAGATTTCTGGGAAAATTAGCTCATTTTCACAAACAAAAATGATGTTATGTTAATTTTAGTAAACTAGATGGGATTAGGAAGCATCCTGATCATGTTATGGTCAGGTTGGCTTTTCAATGTATTTCTAAAAGAGATTTTGATTCAAGGAGCATAAATTAATACAAAATTTATCTAATTTTCTATTGGAGAAATTTATCTTCCTTTCAGTAAACTCTACCATCTCCCCATGACAGGTGAATGGTCTGGATTAGTGTACAATGTAGGGGTGCTGCAGGAAACTCACCATTGGATATAATAAACATCAGGCTTTCCTCTGAATAGGCCTTGTGCAGATCATATTTTTTGCTTGGAGATATATACCTTGGTTGTTTCATTGTTCTATATGAGTGAATGAGTCATGGAATTGTAAAATGTTAGAGATGGAAGGGACCTTGAAGTTCATCTCATTAGCACTTGTACACTCTCCTCAAATTCTTATTTCACAAGTGATGAAGTGGTCATAATATAATATTACATTCTTCTGATACTAAAAACAGAACTGAGACCTGGCATAAGGCTTTCCCCAAAGCACTAGAAAATATTTTCATTAAACGTGGGTCAAACTAGTTTTAATACATGCTGTTCCCTGCAGAATAATACTGGCACAAGTGGTTTTATGAATTTGCAACTGATGAAAAATCACTCTGCACAGATTCTCTTCCTCTAAATAGTTAAGGTTTATGTATTCTTGAAGCATTGAATGTATCTCTTTAAATGGATTCTCCCATTTATTTTAAATTTCCTAAAATAAAAAAGATCCCTGCTATGTATGGTCTTCTTTGTCAGTTCCTGCCACTGTACTCCCAGCTGTGGCTACTGAAGAGCTCCCAATAGATTGCTCTGCTTTGCCTAATTCCTGAATCATTAAGATTCAGGCCTGGTGGTATATTAGAAACTAATTCTCCACCAGCAGGAATAAGAAATTAGTCTGTAGCCCTATGCCAGGTGTCCCTTTTCTCCTAAGGACTGCATCAGCATCAAGCTGAGCTCTCTCTCTCTAACCACCCTCCCCTCTCTTCCCTCTGTATTTTCATTCCATTCTACTGAGATGCTTGCCCTCCTGGCCCCTTGCAACAAACCTTAACCCCAGTCCCAGTTGTCTATGGCTTTGACCTTTCTCCTAACTGCTGCAGGTCCTTTCTCTTTGGGATCTCTGGATCAAACACCAATGGAACTGCCCAGTAGCATGCCTCGATTTCCTCACTTAATGTCAGATACAAAACCAATCCCTCTTGGCCTCCCTTGTATCTCTTCCTTTAAATAAGACCTTTTGGAGACTTGACCCAAGCCTAGAGGAGTCACTGTATTATGGTAGTGATGTGGACATTAAAGCCTTGTTGCCTTGTGGTAGCACATCTATTCCTGCCAGCATGGATCTCTTTATTTCCAGATAGCTTCTTCTTCCTCACAGTCCTGCAGGGTACAACATGGCTCAGACTGAAGTTAAGCAGTGTGTAAGAGTCTATTTTTCAGAAGCAGAATAAGAAATACTTGTTTGTATTATAATATATCATCTCATTTCAATGGTTCCTAGGAGTTTTTCTGCAAAGTTATTAGACCTTTAGTATCTTTGATGGCTGCTTTACAAAGAAAAATTAAACATCTGTCTAATTTTAAACATCTAGTTTAAAAGGCACTATCAAAACTTTGGCTATAGTATAAGATCTCATAAAAATGAGAAAAGAGATTTTAATGTTGTTGAGTTCTGTTTGTACAGAAAATCACATGTACTGGAGTTAGTCAAGTAAAAATGGAAACACATGACATGGGGTTTTATTGACTTTTTTTCTTGCCTAAGAAGAAATCCACTGTATGAAGTCAAGATAGATTTTTTTAGATACAAAAATCTCTATTATCAGCACTGTGCACACTAAAATAAACCCTGGCTCCATATATTAGCCTGCAGAGACTTCACCATATATTAAGCTGCAGGAAAAAAAAGTGTTTATATATAGCCATCTTGAAAATTGTCAGACAATATATCACTTGAAGGCTGTCATATAAAGTAAAACATTAAGAATAATATATATGGGTTTTTTTGAGTTATCATAGCATTACAATTCTAATAAATCATTTTGTAGCATGTACCCCTTTTTTCTTTCTGCCTTTGTAAAAGTTGTGCATCCTAATAGATGGTTAGAACTTAGAAAGTCACAGCCTGATAACATCCTGAGCTGGAGGGTGGTCGTTAGACTGCCATCCTGCAGGATATTACTCTCCAGCCTCTGAGCTGCAAAATTCACACTTCCCTTGTGCATGTTTTGCATACTCCTTGCATGAATAATAAATATTATTCAATACATGGAGTATTCCCTGATGGGAAACTCTTCTGTCCTTTCTGGTGCTTTCTGTTTGCAGTGATTCCTATGTCAGGTGCCATGTAGCCTTTGGTGAGTGGTAAGAAGTCAAAGCAAAACAGTGACTTTCATTCTGACAGACACCACATTTAAGGGGGATATGACATAGTGAATAATATTTCTAGGTGCAATTTCTAATAACCCATTCATTTGGCCTGCACTGTTGACTTATCCTTAAAGGGCACCTTTGTTGTATGATTTAATTTTCACCTTGGGTACATTGTGCTGTTTCTCTGGGAACCAAGTCAGCCTGAAGTGCTAATGAATTCATAATTTAGAAGGAAAAGAAAAGAAACTGAACTTAGACTTTGAGTTCCATTAATATTCAGTCCAGAGCTTTCACAGTGGGGACCCCTGACCAACATGACAGACAGATGTGTGGGGCAGCTAAGAATTCAGGAGGGGAGGATGCTACCCTAGTCCCCACCTTCATTTATATTTCATCTCTGTCCATTAACTTGTACATATGAGAAAATGTTAAGTATCTGTAAGCTTTTATTTTCTTAGTGGTCTTCCATGTTTAGTGTTCATTTCTGCAGAGATGGGAATGGATGTCCTTTTCTTGTTTGAAAATCTCACATCTTCTTCTCAGTGTTGCTAGAATGACAGACACAAAATTAAAAAAAAAAAAAAAGAAAAAGTAACCACAAAAGAAATAAATTAACACACAATATGAAATGTAGCTAAATGTGACCCAAATATTCATTCCTTTTATTTTACTCTGTTATTTAAGGAAGTCACAACTGACTCTACATCTTTATTCTGTAATGTTATGAACATCATGAAATCTAAGATTTGCAATGAGGACATTCTGATAACCTACAATTCAGTGTAGTGAGCATGATTCATATTGCAGTGATCCTGTATAACATTCATATGTATATTTTTAATTGCCATTTAATATGCTTGCTTCCTCAATTAAAATGTATTTCTTGGATTTTCAATTTTTTACTAATTAAAAATTGACTTTTTAAGTGCCGTATATTTCAAACCTTAGATAAGGGTTGTACATTCACATATGGGCATATTAATGTAAAATTTATCAATATTCACTTTAAAAAATAAATTGACATAACCAAATATGCATATGTAATATAAAACTGTTCAAATAATCTGGATTTCCATGCATTTGCTAATTTGTACATTACTTACAAATGGCACAGAAATGGAATATTATCTAGGAGTAAGCTGAA
Source organism: Sciurus vulgaris (assembly GCF_902686455.1). Taxonomy (NCBI): domain Eukaryota; kingdom Metazoa; phylum Chordata; class Mammalia; order Rodentia; family Sciuridae; genus Sciurus; species Sciurus vulgaris. Next base: position 67,078,637 of record NC_136470.1, on the reverse strand, counting down.
AATAAAGGGTTATAATTCATGGTCTTCCAACCCAAAGCCAAAAGTGTGATCTCATGTATGTTCTTTGACTTTTTGTTTGTAAATTAAATATCTGATAATAACACAAGTACTTTCATAACTTAATTGTAGAAAATTGTGTAATGAAACTGCCTAAATTACTGTTCCTTATACTTTATTTCACTCTCCTCACTGTCTCTTCTAATCTGAGAGATTCTTAAAGACAAAGAACATGCCATATGGTTACTGCAACCAGCATAGTGATTGACAAACCATAGATGATCATATGAGTTATTGCTTTAATTAGTGGAAACTCTGGCTTTATTGTCATGCAGATATCAGAAACTGGTTAGACCTTATATCATTTAGGCGATCTTGAGAAGTCAACCTTGTTGAGCTTTGCTATAGCATGACAAAGGGAAGAAGAAAGAAAGAAGGAAAGCTATATCTTAGGGTATTTGTGAACTTTAAATAAAAGTAATTTGCATTAAAAGGACCAGCACATTTTCAGACCTCAAAACATGTAACTTCTTTCCCCCCACTCCCCAAATTCTATATTGATACAGTGCAATTTGGAATTCAAGTTCTAAGTAAGAAAAACTTGTTAAAATATTTTTCTCTAATCTTTCCACCAAGTGATCTCTCTCTCTCTTTCTCTTTTTCTGATATAAAAGTATCAGTAGAGTTTTCCTGGTAACAGGAAGAGTGAGTATTCTGATATGGGAGAAGGAAACATTTTCACTGGCCTTTGGAGATTTCATGGAATGTGGGAAATGCTTGCTTTAACGCTGGTGATCTGCCTCATGGTGGCTGGGCAAAGCAGGAGGCAGGTGATGTTTGTCTCTGTACTATTGTTTCTCCTGGCACGACCAGTCCTCTGACTTAGTCTGTTCCCTGGCTTCCTTCAGGAAGTGTACCCTCCTGGGGCATCCTGCTCAGCCCTTTCTTTTCCCTATTTCCTTTGAAATTCTTTTTGTAAGTTACCCAGTACTGCAGACTTCTACTTCTCCTTTGCTAATCAGATAAATATTTCTTCTAAGACAGTTTTTAAGCAAGGATTTAATCAAATTAAGTTTTATTTTTTTAAATATTAATATTTCTAGAAAACATGGCATACATTTTGATGAAAAGTTTTTTGGCTGGTGCTTCGTAGGTCCCCTAAAACCAAAGATATTGGTGCTTACCTGTGCTTACTTGGGAGCTATTTGGACCTTAGAAAAGCTGAAAAACTCTAGAGAGGACATTGTTTCTCACTCAAAACAAAAATAGCTTTATTCACTTTTTCTTGTTATTAGGTATGGATTAGGTATTAGGAATCCCTTGTCAAAGAATCCCTTGTAAGACCCTATCTCCACTCTCAACAATAAGGAGCATGTATTTTTCTTGGGGTTTTTCTTTTTTAACATAAAATAAAAAAGAATCATAAGATAGCTTACTCTCTTTTTTGAATAAACAGTATATCATGTAGAGATTTCTATGTCAATAAAGATGGAACTACAAAATCATTTTTAATGGCTGCATATTGTCTTACTATATTTGACTGCAATAACAAAATCCCATAAAATAGGTAGCTTATAAACAAGAAAAAACTATTTCTCACATTTCTAGAGGTTAGGAAGTCTGTGATCAGTGTACTTGCAGATATACAGGAGCTCTTTCTTGCTGGGTCCTCACATGGTGGAAGGAGTCTCTTTCCAGTCTCTAATATAAGGACTATAATTGTACTTAAGAAGGTTCCATTCCCATTGTTAAACTATCTCCTAATACCATATCTCAGGGGTCAGGATTTCAATATACAATTTTGAGTTGACATAAACATTCAGGCCATCAGATATATTAAAATATATTAAAATAATTTACTTAATTATTTCTCATTTACTTTATAAGGTACATTGTGATTGCTTTCAGTTTTTCATTTTTGCACACAACTGATGGACATCATTAAACATACTTCAATATTTAATCTGATTATGCTCTATAATTTTGGTTAATATTTTTGACTAATTTGTTAGACATAAGGGAGTACAAATCTAGAGTTATGGTTCATTTTGCCAGATTGCCCCTTCAAGTGTTTGAGTCATTTTTCCTTTCCAGTAAGAGAATTTTTAATGAATCAGGTTACTAGGTAATAACCAAACCCTATTTGGAGTTTGTAAAATGCTGTCATGTTTATTGAACCATTTGGCAATAACCATCCTGAGAGGCAGATAAGGACATGTGTTAATACCCACTGTGCACAGCTGAGTAAACTAAAGAAAACATTATGTATATTTCCTTGGTGCTCCAACAGGAGCACCAAGTGCTGTTTATCAGATCTTCATGGAGTGACTTAGTCTGTTTTATAACAGAATACCTGATACTGGGTAAGTAATAAAGAAGCCTGGGAAATTCATGATTGAGGAAGTGTTACCTGGTGAGGCCTTCTTACTGCATCATCTCATGATGGAAGGTGGAAAGACAAGAAAAAGGGTATGAGAGATCCGCAAAGAGAGCAAGAGAAAGAAAGAGGACAGAGAAAGGGGCCCACTCCCCCTTTTTATAACAAACACACTCTTGCAATAATGAAACCACTCTTGATAATGGTATTAATGCATTTACTCCACTTTCATGGCCAAATCACCTCCCATTAGGCCCCACATCCCAACACTTGCCTTGGGGATTAAGCTTCTAACACATGCTTTTGGGACAATATATGCAAATCATGTATGAAGGTAAGATGATGTTTTATCATTAATTATACTTTAGGTCTGTTTTAAAATATATAATCTCTGCTAATAAAATATAGCAAGAGCCACTTGGTCTTCATTTGCATACATATTATTTGCATTTAGTTTTTCAGATGTCATTGTTTAAAAAATACTCTTAGTCCTTTGTTTTGAAAAGTCAGTGTGTGTGTGTGTAGGTGTATAAAAGTAACACTCAAACTTTTTTTTTATTTGCTCTAATTAGTTATACCTGACAGTAGAACACATTCTGACACATCAAAGATGAATGGAGTATAAATTCTCATTCTTCTGGTTGTACATGGTGTAGAATTACACTGATCATGTAATCATTCATGCATGTAGGGTAATATTGTCTGCTTCATTCTACTATCCTTCCTATCCCCATCTGTCTAATCCAAAGTATCTCTATTTTTCCCTACCCATTCCCTCATTGTAAATTAGCAAACCCATGTCAGAGAAAAGATTTGACTTTGGTTCTTTGGGATTGGCGTATTATACTTAGCACGATCTTTTCTAGCTCCATCCATTTACCTGCAAATGCCATAATTTGATTCTTCTTTAAGGCTGAGTAATATCCTTTGTGTATATATACCACTTTTTCTTTATCCATTCATCTGTTGAAGGGTACCTAGGTTGTTCCGAAGTTTAGCTATTGTGAATTGCACTGCTATCAACATTGATGTGGTTGTGTCACTATAGTATGCTGATTTTAAGTCCTTCGGGTATAAACAGAGAAAAGTGATAACCATCAAATGGTGGTTCCATTCCAAGTTTTCTGAGGAATCTCCAAATGGCTTTCCAGTTTGGCTGTACTAATTGGTAATCCCACCAACAATGTATGAACACTCAAACTTTTAAGAATGGCACTGGTAAGATGCACTGGAAAAGAGAATCTGAACTACGCAATGCCACTCTGCCTGTGAGGGCTCCTCTCCCTTATAGATTTTCCTACTTATAATGCTACCTTTTTAATAATGTCAAGAGAGTTGCTTTCTTTTTTAATACCTCGTCCATAGCTTGGATAAATAACCCTTTACTAACTACCTATATCATAGCCAGACAAGTCTGGAATATTTAAGCAACATACTGTAGGGAAATCAACAGAAGATGCATGCCATGTAGTTGTGCTGTTACACTTGAGAACTTGGATGTAAACCATAGAATCTCTTATGATTAAACTATACAAAAAGACATATGCAAAAAGATTTGCATATTAATAAAATCCATGGGTTCTCTAAAGTCCATACAGGGATCATAGATACCAATATTGAAATCTCCACTAGAGATAACTGTGATTTGAAAAACTGTATCTGACCCTCTTGGGTTATCAACTTCTTTAAAATATTTGTTCTTTCTTGAACCTTTCTTCATCTTAGTAACCAGCACCCAACATTATAACCGTACATCCCTAGATTTTGTGAAGTATTAAGAAAAAAAAAAAAATCCTGTACTTATTATTACCTAATTTTAGGTTTCTACCTCAAGGGTTTCCAGTTTCTTTCTCAGACCCTAATATCAATCAGTACTTTTGTTCTACACAAACATTAGGAGTTAAAAACAAACAAAAATCTGTGTTTCTGTACAATAGCCATCTGAACACCCATAACAATAGAAAGAGAAAACCCAGTTGAGAACTTAGGTGAAGAAGATCTTCCATTCCAACTCCTGGTTTCTATTTTCCCTCAGTTCTTTTCTAATGTTTGATGTTGTTTCCTTTTTGTTTGCTGACAGAAAGAATTTAAAGTTCTATATTATTTTGTGTTCTAAGAGAGTCTATAACTTGAAAAACTCTCTCTTTCTGGCTGAAAGCAGTTGCTAGGAAACACAGGCTAAACAACCATAAATCAATAAACCTGTGATCTTACGTTCCCTGAAAGTAGAGGGATAGTGTGTCCTTTTGCAACAGAGAATATGCTAGAGAGAACTGAGCAAACTACTCAGAGGCACGATCTCCCAATTCTCAGCAGAGGATGAGAGGGAACAGGAGAGAACAGAATAACAAAGAAGATTTTTCTGAAAAAGGAATTTCTGAAATGATATTGAAAAGTAGGATTTAATGTAGAATTTAAGATGAGAGTTGATATTAAATGAATGAAATGGGTTTCTATAAAACCAGGTAAAAATTTCTTAAGGGGATGAGTGAAGTTTTTGGCTTAGGTCATTGTACCAAGAAGCTTGGCCATCCAAACTCTCCTGTTGTAAAGGAACAAATGCCTCTGGTAATTTATTTGATAGATCCCCCCAATTCCTTTATTTTTAAGCCCAAATGAAAGCTTGTTCAACTTTCTTAACCCCCAAAATAAGCCAGTTATTCAGCAGGGCTTTGAATTTTGCCCCCGCCTTTTTTGTGGTACTAGGGATTAAACCCAGGTATGCTCTACTACTAAGCTCTATCCCCAGTCAGCCCTTTTTATTTTGAAATACGGTCTCCCTAATGTGCTGAGGTCGCCTTTATTTTGCAATCTTTTTAACTCAGTCTCCTGAGTCACCGGGATTACAGGCATGCACCATGGGACTCCACCCCTCTTCCCCTTTTAATGCTCCCTAACCCTGGGGTTAAGTCAAGCCAGGGCTTACCTTCATTGACTGATTTGAGGGTAGATAAATGGAGTTATACTCCTCATTTACTTTTTTTTTCTTTCTCCATGCATGGCCGGAATTTTCTTAATTATAGACTCATTTTCTTACTCATTATGATTGTGAGATGTGGAGCACAAAAAATTTGGAAAGAAGGAAGTAAAGAAGGTCTCACTACCCCTGCCCCACACCATTGGAGACTGAGCCCCAGAGTTTCATGCATGCGAGGCAAGCACTGTACCACTGAGTCACATGCCCAGCCCAGAAAGGAAGGAAGGAAGAATGAATGAATCATGGTAAAGGGTAATACTTCAGGCTTATCAGCAGATACCTTGGGGGATTTAGGTGCTGTGGTCTGGGCAGGGGTTTGAGCAGAGTGTATGGATAGGAAAGGGTTTTGAACCTGAGAGAGGTATTGATTTCTTACTTCAGTAATTTTGTCAGAAGTTAGTCAAGTCAGATCTCAGGATCACATAAACTCTGAAAGGCAAATAAGGAAATATCCAACTTGGGAGATCAGTTTGGGCTGTTCCCTCGTTCTAGTACAGAGTTAGTACTCTGTAGCCGAAGGTGCCAGAGGCACACTCCATTTCATGACACTTAGTTATCAGCGTTTTGAAAACTCTATTCTTGTTCAGTATTTTGGGTTCTTAAATAGCATCTTCAAATCTCCTGCCTATAAAATTTTATCACTGTGCAAATAGTGATGAACCAATTGATTTTCATGATCACCTGCATACAGAAGTTGACAGTTTTGTCTTGCATGCACATTCAGTGCCCCTTCAGAAAGGCCTTCCCGGGCTTGCTGACTCCCAGTGACCTCAGTGCCATGCCTTCCTTCACCCTCAATATCTCCAGTTTGCTCTCCAGGGCAAGCCAAGAGAACTGCACTTGATGTCTTAGCTTTGGGAGAAAGCTGGATTCCAGTTATGAGTGCTCTAATATCTTAACTTCAGCAGGTCCCTTCTATTTTGTACTTAATTCCTCCATCTGTGCAAGAATAAAAAAATCATGCATTCTTATCAAACAGTAGTTTACTCAGAAACCTACTGTGCATGGGGTACTGTGAGTCTAGATAATTCTTAACTCCCTTTTTGATCTGTAATCCTCGGCTTTGTTTTCCAGTCCTAGCCCAGGGCAGGGTTCATCACCAAGTCCAATTTGCTACTGATTATCATGATATGGTTTCTGTGCTCAGCCAAAAGATTATTTTCCTATCTCCAATCCTCTCAGAGGCTGGAGTTTTCTCTATGTGACTACCAGTCTCATCATGATCAATACTACTGTACCTCTACTTTCTAACCCTGCTTATTATCTACTATTGGAGACTGTCTTTCTTGCTGTTCTTTTTCTGCTTCAAAAAATACTTTAACCTGGTCTCTGGTCTGGGTTCTTGTGGTCTGCTTCCTGACTTCCCTGTAGGTTGGTTGGCCAGGGTCTTGATCTCTGAACAGCCATCCTAGCAATAATCCACCCAGTCTTACCTTCAGGCCGTAGATCAGCTCCACTGGGCATACTTGGAACTGGCTTTCCCTCAACAGAATGATTCTGCCACATTTTCATCCCAGTTCTGACAGCAGTCAGATTAAATACACCAACCAAAAAATAGAATATGCTTATAGCAAATCTTCAGGCAAATACAGCATTCTTGGGTTGGTTTATTTTTGCTGCTTATCTTAGTAGAAATGCCAAACAGCAAGTACTCTGATTCTAGTTTGGTAACAAACCAAAAGGGAACTAAGCAGCACATTCTGTTGTTTTATCACCCCCTTTTCTGTTTTCCTTTATTTTTGATTCTGTGTCAAATATCTGTCTGTGCATTGCCCTCATGCCTCCCAAGCATTGGCTCTCTTTGGAGCTTTGGATTTAGAAACATGCACACATATATATGCAATTAAATGCAGGCTTTGACTTTTCGCCTGGGAAACTGGAAGGATAAGGTGAGCTAAGCTTTTAATTACAAGTACCCATTCTGGGAGGCAGGGAGTTTGAGCTTCCGACAGCTACTGCTGCTCAGCCTAATCCCATCTTTCAGGGAAAAAAAGAAAAGCCGACATGTATCTATCTCCAAAAATGTTGACTTAATATATTTGATTTTTTATATGTCTGCTAAAGAAAATTGTTTTTAAACCAGAAAGAATATTATTGTTGTTAAGTGAAAGTTTTATATATCTATGATTCTTTGATTCCTTTTAAGTTATTCTATCTCTGTTTTGATTAAGGTTGACTCTTAACATACAGAAGTACTAGTATTCTGCATTTTTATAACTGATTTCATTCAGAATCCCAAATCTCTTTACAAATACTAATTACTGTGGTCTAATGTCACTGGATATTGTTAAATATGCCCCAAAGAGGTTAAACACTTTAAATCCCGATTTACAAATTTAAAACTAGGCTGTGGAAAAGCTAAGCTGCATTTGGGGATTTAACTAGGGTTTTGGTTGAAACAACTAGAAATGACAGCTGTCAACCCAGTCCCTAGTCCTCAGACTCATGTGATATCCTGAGTTCCTTGAATTAGTACATGTATAAAGATAGTTTGCCATTGTGAATTCAGACACTGAAGATCTCTTTTCCTCCAAATAATATCTAACACTTAAAAAAAAAAAAAAACACTGTAGAGTGGTGATATCTTTTCAGGTCAAACTTCAAAAATATTTATTTTTTTCTTATGAAAGTCAGGCTTTAAGACAAGGGACTTCAATAAGTTATTTATTCCTCTCCTCTTCAGCAATTTCTAGATCATCCACCAGATTCAGTTTTGTCATTTAAAAGATAGAAATTCGGGGGGTTTTCAAGATGGCGGCCTAGAGGGTGGCTGTATTTCGTGTTGCTCCAGGACTCAGGATTCAAGAGAGGAGATATTGGGACGCTTGGGACCAACTCAAAGTAGCCGGGTGACTCTCACCCCCTGGGGGGGCATCCCGGATGGGACGGGGGTCCCGGAACGCAGGAAACTTTGTGAAGTAGAACTGCCGGCGAGACGCCCCTCCCCCCGCTGGAGCAGTGAACTCGGATAGCTGGGAGTGCCGTAGAGGAGGCCGCTCGGCACAGCGCTGGGACTCCGAGCAGCCACTGGGGCTCCGGCGGCTGCCAGGGGGAGGAGTGGCGGGGAGAACTGTGTGGACTCAGGACACCGGGGCCTGCCCTGAGGAGGAGGAGAGGAGCGTGGCCACTTGGATTCGGAGAGACTGCACCAGAGCTGCAGGCGGTTGCCAGAGGAGAAGCTGCGCGGCGAGCTGTTTGGAATCAGAACGACGCTTCTGAACCCCGGGGCCTGCCCTGAGGACGAGGAGGAAGAGGAGCGGCCGCTTGGATTCGGGTGACCACACGGGAGCTACAGGCGGTTGCCAGAGAAGGGGCTGCGTGGCGAGCTGTTTGGACTCTGACCACTTCTGAACCCTGGGGTCTGCCCGGAGGAGTAGGAGAAGGAGGAGAAGGAGCGCGGGGGGTCCTTTGGACTCACAGTGACTGCATTAGCGCTCCAGGCGGCTGCTCAGAGGAGAAGGCGAGTGGTGAGTTGTTTGGTCTTAAAGTGACAGCTCCTGAACACAGGGGGGCTGCCTGGAGGAGAAGCGTGGTGGGACGCTTGGTCTTGAGAGGCCACACCTGAGCTCCGGGCAGTGCCCAGAGGACCCGTGCAGCGGGTCACGTGGATTCAGAGCCACTCAGAGGGACTGCTCCTGAACACCCGGGGGGTTATCTGGAGAAGGAGGAGGAACGGGGAGGGTCACTTCGACTCGGAGTGATTGATTGCCCCGGGCTACGGGTGGTTGGTGGGAGGAGGAGGCACGAAGTGAGTTTCTTGGACTCCTAGTGACCGCACCGGCATACTGGGCGGCTGTCTGGAGGAAGAGGCCTGTGGCGGGTCTCTGGGACTCAGAGCGATTGTTCGGGGCCACAGGTGGCTGCTCAGAGGAGGGGCCACGCAGCCAGGCGATTAGGTGCAGAACAGGGTCCCAGGATCTAGGAGGCTTCTGGGTGGAAGAGCCGCACAGAGACAGGCTTAGGGCGGAGCGAAGGTTCCAGGCCTATGGGCAAATTCTCTGAGGAGGGGCAACCTAAGGAGATTCGTCTGCGAAGGGTGAGGCTCCCAGGCCCAGGAGGTAGGGCCGGGCCCCTGGAAACTTTGCAGAGGAAGGCAGCCCAGCCCAGGCAGTAGCTGTAAATTGAGGGGAACCTCTAGGAGGAAACTGACCAGCGAGACCTCCCCACTGGGTGAGTCTTCCCTGCCTGGTGAGGTTTCACCACAAGGATGGTAAAACCAGAGACACAGGCCCAAACAGGCCTTGCCTCAGCCCACAGCCTAGATCCCCTTTGGATGACCATTGGTCAACAAGTGGAGGCACCTCTGCCCACTAGCAGGGAATATACCCCACCTGAAGGCCACCACTCCTAGAGAGGCAGCATCCTTGTGGAGCACCGCATTATCAACTTCCTCCAAGACTTCAGCCTACTGAAGGCTAAGAGGGGATATATATGGAAATCTTCAGGGACATTGTAAATCAACAGAGGAAATCTGCAATATCTCAGCGGTCCACTGATATCTGAACAATATGAGAAAACAAGGAAAGAAAATGCTGCAAACAAATCTAGATGTTACATCAATAAAACCCAATGACAGCATGGCAGAAGAAATGACAGAAAAGGAGTTCAGAATGTACATAATTAAAATGATCAGAGAAGCAAACGATGAGATGAAAGAGCAAATGCAAGCATTGAATGATCACACCAATCGACAGTTAAAAGAGCAAATACAGGAAGCAAAAGATCATTTCAATAAAGAGTTAGAGATATTGAAAAAAAACCAAACAGAAATCCTTGACATGAAGGAAACAATAAACCAAATTAAGAACTCCATAGAAAGCATATCCAATAGGATAGAACACCTGGAAGACAGAACCTCAGACATTGAAGACAAAATATTTAACCTTGAAAACAAAGTTGAACAAACAGAGAAGATGGTAAGAAATCATGAACAGAATCTACAAGAACTATGGGATATCATGAAAAGGCCAAATTTAAGAATTATTGGGATTGAGGAAGGCCTAGAGAAACAAGCCAAAGGAATGAACAACCTATTCAATGAAATAATATCAGAAAATTTCCCAAATCTGAAGAATGAAATGGAAAATCAAGTTCAAGAGGCTTACAGGACTCCAAATACACAAAATTACAACAGACCCACACCAAGGCACATTATAATGAAAATACCTAACATACAAAATAAAGACAGAATTTTAAAGGCTGTGAGAGAAAAGAACCAAATTACATTCAGGGGGAAACCAATACGCATATCAGCAGATTTTTCAATCCAGACCCTAAAAGCTAGAAGGTCCTGGAACAACATTTTTCAAGCCCTGAAAGAAAATGGATGCCAACCAAGAATCTTATACCCAGCAAAACTTACCTTCAAATTTGACGATGAAATAAAATCCTTCCATGATAAACAAAAGCTAAAAGAATTTACAAAAAGAAAGCCAGCATTACAGAACATTCTCAACAAAATATTCCATGAGGAAGAGATGAAAAACAAAGAAGCAAATCAGCAAAGGGAGGAATTATCCTAAAGGAATTGTCAAATAAAGGAGGAAACAAGTTGTGTCAAAGAAATAAATAAACAAAATTTTAAAAATGAACCAAATGACCGGGAAACCAAATCATTTCTCTATAATAACCCTGAATGTTAATGGCCTGAATTCATCAATCAAAAGACATAGACTGGCAGACTGGATTAAAAAGAAAGATCCAACAATATGTTGCCTGCAAGAGACTCACCTCATAGAAAAAGATACCCATAGATTAAAGGTGAAAGGATGGGGAAAAACATACCATGCACATGGACTCAGCAAAAAAGCTGGAGTATCCATCCTCATTTCCGATAATGTAGACTTCAAGCCAAAGTTAGTCAGAAGGGATAAAGAAGGTCATTTCATACTGCTTAAGGGAAGCATAAATCAGCAAGATATAACAATCATAAACATCTATGCCCCAAACAGTGGCTCATCTATGTATGTCAAACAAATCCTTCTCAATTTCAGAAACCAAATAGACCACAACACAATAATACTAGGTGATTTTAACACGCCGCTCTCACCACTAGACAGATCTTCCAGACAAAAATTGAACAAAGAAACCATAGATCTCAACAACACAATCAATAATTTAGACTTAACGGACATTTATAGAATATTCCATCCAACCAAGAGTGAATACACTTTCTTCTCAGCAGCACATGGATCCTTCTCTAAAATAGACCATATATTATGCCACAAAGCTAATGTTAGCAAATACAAGAAGATAGAGACACTAGCATGTATTCTATCAGATCATAATGGATTGAAGTTAGAAATAAATGAAAGAGTAAAACACAGAAACTATTCCAACATCTGGAGATTAAACAATATGCTATTATATGATGAATGGATAACAGAAGATATTAGGAAGGAAATTAAAAAATTCTTAGAGGTAAATGAGAACAAAGAAACATCATATCAAAATCTCTGGGACACTATGAAAGCAGTACTTAGAGGGAAATTTATTTCATGGAGCGCATTTAATAAAAGAAGTAAAACTCAACAAATAAACAACCTAACACTACAGCTCAAAGCCTTAGAAAAAGAAGAACAGAACAGCACCAAAAGTAGTAGAAGACAGGAAATAGTTAAACTCAGAGCTGAAATCAATGAAATTGAAACAAAAGAAACAATATAAAAAATTGACAAAATAAATAGTTGGTTCTTCGAAAAAATAAACAAAATTGATAAACCTTTAGCCACACTAACAAAGAGAAGACGAGAGAAAACCCAAATCACTAAAATTCGGAATGAACAAGGAAATATCACAACAGACAGGATGGAAATACAAAACATAATTAGAACCTATTTTGAAAATCTATACTCCAACAAAATAGAAAATTTCGAAGACATCAACAGGTTTCTAGAGACATATGAATTGCCTAAACTGAATGAGGAGGACATAAACAATTTAAATAGACCAATTTCAAGTACTGAAATAGAAGAAGTCATCAAAAGCCTACCAATAAAGAAAAGTCCGGGACCAGATGGGTTCTCAGCCGAGTTCTACAAAACCTTTAAGGAAGAGCTCATCCCAATACTTCTCAAAGTATTCCATAAAATAGAAGAGGAGGGAACCCTCCCAAACTCATTCTATGAAGCCAATATCACACTGATACCTAAACCAGACAGAGACTCATCAAGGAAAGAAAATTTCAGACCAATATCCTTAATGAATATCGACGCAAAAATTCTCAACAAAATTTTAGCAAATCGCATACAAAAACATATTAAAAAGATAGTGCACCATGATCAAGTGGGTTTCATCCCAGGGATGCAAGGTTGGTTCAACATCAGGAAATCAATAAACATAATTCACCATATTAATAGACTTAAAGTCAAGAATCACATGATTATTTCAATAGATGCAGAAAAAGCATTTGATAAAATACAGCACCCCTTCATGCTCAAAACACTAGAAAAAATAGGGATAGTGGGAACATTCCTTAACATTGTAAAGGCCATTTATGCTAAGCCCATGGCTAATATCATTCTAAATGGTGAAAAACTGAAAGCATTCCCCCTAAAAACTGGAACAAGGCAGGGATGCCCTCTTTCACCACTTCTATTCAACATCGTTCTTGAGACTCTGGCCAGAGCAATTAGACAAACCAAAGAAATTAAAGGGATACGAATTGGAAAAGAAGAACTCAAACTATCCCTGTTCGCTGATGACATGATTATATATTTAGAGGAACCTGGAAATTCCACCAGAAAACTCTTAGAACTCATAAGTGATTTCAGTAAAGTAGCAGGTTACAAGATCAATGCTCATAAATCCAATGCATTTTTATACATAAGTGATGAATCTTCAGAAAGAGAAATTAGGAAAACTACCCCATTCACAATAGCCTCGAAAAAAATAAAATACTTGGGAATCAATCTCACAAAAGAGGTGAAAGACCTCTACAATGAGAACTATACAACACTAAAGAAAGAAATTAAAGAACACCTTAGAAGATGGAAAGATCTTCCATGTTCTTGGATAGGAAGAATTAATATTGTCAAAATGGCCATACTACCTAAAGTGCTATACAAATTCAATGCAATTCCAATTAAAATCCCAATTGTGTACCTTACAGAAATAGAGCAAGCAATTATGAAATTCATCTGGAAGAATAAGAAACCCAGAATAGCTAAAGCAATCCTTAGCAGGAAGAGTGAAACAGGGGGTATTGCAATACCAGATCTTCAACTCTACTACAAAGCAATAGTAACAAAAACGGCATGGTATTGGTACCAAAATAGAAAGGTAGATCAATGGTACAGAATAGAGGACACGGACACAAACCCAAATAAATACAATTTTCTCATACTAGACAAAGGGGCCAAAAATATGCAATGGAGAAAAGATAGCCTCTTCAACAAATGGTGCTGGGAGAATTGGAAATCCATATGCAACAGAATGAAACTAAACCCATATCTCTCACCATGCACGAAACTAAACTCAAAATGGATTAAGGACCTCGGAATCAGACCAGAGACCCTGCAGATTATAGAAGAAAAAGTAGGTCCAAATCTTCACCTTGTTGGTCTAGGACCAGACTTCCTTAACAGGACTCCCATAGCACAAGAAATAAAAGCTAGAATCAACCACTGGGATAGATTCAAACTAAAAAGCTTTCTCTCAGCAAAGGAAACTATCAGCAATGCGAAGAAAGAACCTACAGAGTGGGAGAATATCTTTGCCAATCATACTTCAGATAGAGCACTAATCTCCAGAATCTATAAAGAACTCAAAAAACTCTACTCCAAGAATTCAAATAGTCCAGTCAACAAATGGGCTAAGGAAATGAATAGACACTTCACAGAAGAAGATCTACAAGCAATCAACAAACATATGGAAAAATGTTCAACATCTCTAGTAATAAGAGAAATGCAAATCAAAACCACCCTAAGATTCCATCTCACCCCAATTAGAATGGCGATTATCAAGAATACGAGCAACAACAGGTGTTGGCAAGGATGTGGGGAGAAAGGTACACTCATACACTGCTGGTGGGGCTGCAAATTAGTGCAGCCGCTCTGGAAAGCAGTGTGGAGATTCCTTAGAAAACTTGGAATGGAACCACCATTTGACCCAGCTATCCCACTCCTTGGCCTATACCCAAAGGACTTAAAATCTGCATACTACAGAAATACAGCCACATCAATGTTCATAGCTGCTCAATTCACAATAGCCAGACTGTGGAACCAACCTAGATGCCCTTCAATTGATGAGTGGATAAAGAAACTGTGGTATATATATACTATGGAATATTACTCAGCCATAAAGAATGATAAAATTATGACATTTGCAGGCAAATGGATGAAATTGGAGAATATCATGCTAAGTGAGATAAGCCAATCTCAAAAAGCCAAAGGATGAATGATATCGCTAATAAGTGGAGGATGACACATAATGGGGGGGAGGGAAGGGTTAGAGTTAGGGTTAGGGAGGGGGGCAAGTATGGAGGAAGGAACTACTGTATAGAGGGTAAAGAGGGGTGGGAGGGGTGGGGGGAAGGGAAAAAATAACAGAATGAATCAAACAACATTGCTCTATGTAAATTTATGATTACACAAATGGTATGCCTTTACGCCATGTACAAACAGAGAAACAACATGTATCCCATTTGTTTACAATAAAAAAAAAAAGAAAAAAAAAAAAAAGAAAAAAAAATAAAAGATAGAAATTCATGTACCTATCTTATTGGTGGGATGTTTATATAAATGTGCACACATATGTGTACATTGATATCAGATATATCATATATATGTGTACAATAAGGCAAATAAAAACCATGGCCATTTAAAATCTTGACGTGAGGAGCAAGCAAGTGGGGCTCTCCTGTGTGCTTTAAAAACCTGTCAATATGTTTGCAGCACTGCTTTCTTGTCTCTAAAGGCTTGTCTATATTTGTAGTTTAGGTAAAGTAGCAAAACATGACGTCTGTACCCATGGGCTCATGGTCTAACTTATCTCACTATTACCTTGTAATATTTTCCTCTCAAAAATATTGAGCTAGAGGTATTTCAGAGACCGACTATAAGTAGGTACACACAAACGAGATACTGTGTCTAGATAAGGCTGATCTAGATGGTGGTATGAATTTTATTAGGACTCCTATAGGCATGGGATAGATATGACACCAGAAGATATGAGACTAGTTCTGGAGGAAGAGAGTAAAAATGTGCAGTATTCTATTGTGTATGGTGAACCTGAAAGACTGTTGTCAGAATAAATGAGTTTTATTGGCAGGGAAAGGAGAAGAATGAAGGAACTTTGGATGGTGTAGAGGAAAATGGAATGGGAGGTGGTGGGGTACAGAAAGGTAGTAGAATGAAACAGACAGTATTATCCTATATATTTGTATGATTACATGAATGGCGTGAATATACATTGTGTACAACCATAGAAATGAAAAATTGTACCCCATTTGTGTACAATGAATCACAATATGTCAGTAAAAATAAAAAGGAGGAGAGGGGAGGAAAAAATAACAGAATGAATCAAACACCATTACCCTATGTAAATGTATGATTACACAAATGGTACACCTCTACTTCATGTACAACCAGAGAAACAAGTTGTACCCCATTTGTTTACAATAAAAATAAATAAATAAATACATAATTTTAATTAAAAAAATAAAAAACAAAAGGGCTTGGGATATGACTTAGTGTTCATAGGCCCCTGGGTTAAATCTTCAGTATGAAAAAGAAAGAAAAAGAAGAAAAGAGAAAGAAAAAAACCTACTCATTTTTAAATTGGATTCTTTTATTTTTTTGATAACAGGGATTGAACCTAGGGTGCTTAACCACTGAATGACATCCCCAACCCTTTTATTTTGTATTTACAGACAGGATCTTGCTAAGTTGCTTAGGATTTGCTGAGTTGCTGAGGCTGGCCTCCAACTTGGGATCCTCCTGCCTCAGTCTCCTGAGCTCCTGAGATGACAGGCATGTGCCATTGTAGATTTATGAGAGTTTTAAAATATATTGTTGAATAAAAAATTAGTTTTACTGAAGTTGCAAAGAGGCCTTGCCAATGCAGAATGCAAGTGTTGCCTGGAAATCCTGAGCTACATGCTAGAACACTAAATCCACTCTTTCTGAATACAAGGGATAGGATTTCCTACTTGAATATAAATTAAAGATATTTTTAGATGGCTTCTTTAGAAGTGTGGAGGATGTTAGATGAAAGAGATTTTGGTTGGTGAACATATGAAAGACCAATAAGAAATTTAACTGCCAGAAAAACTCTTCCTGCTTCTTAAATAAGTGTAGCTGTTCAGTTCCTACTTACAAACCCATTTATTAGAATTTCTTATTTTTAAAGTCATCCCAAGTATCCTCCCAGCATACAGTGATTAATTTCACCCTACTATCTTCCTTAAATTCAAATTCTTAATTTCCTTTAAAATGTAATTTTGGTTAAAAGATCTTGGGTTTTGTGATCTCAAGTTCTACAAGTGGAATGCCATTCTCTAAATTGAACTAATTCATATCTAGTCCAACATTAAGAAAATACTAAAAGATTTACTGAATTCTACATTGGGTTTGGTTAGAATATTATAGGAATAAATATCCCAAAACTTGTAACCAATATGCTCATGGTTTCTGATTTACTCTATTTTCTCTGATAATCAGAAAGTTTTTTTTTTTTTGCAACTTCCATTTTTTATTTCTTATTTTTTTATTTCTTATTTTTTTATTTATTTTTATTGTGAACAAATGGGTTACATGTTGTTTCTGTTTGTACATGAAGCAAAGGCATAATATTTGTGTAATCATACATCTACCTAGGGTAATGGTGTTTGATTTATTCTGTTCTTTTCCTTCCCCCCCACCCCTCCCCTCTCTTTTCCCTCTATACAGTCCCTCCTTCCTCCATTCTTGCCCCCCTCCCACCCCCCATTATGTGTCATCATCTGCTTATCAGCGAGATCATTCGTCCTTTGGCTTTTTGAGATTAGCGCTTATCTCACTTAGCATGATATTCTCCAGTTTCATCCATTTGCCTGCAAATGCCATAATTTTATTATTCTTTATAGCTGAGTAATATTCCATTGTATATATATACCACAGTTCCTTTATCCATTCATCAATTGAAGGACATCTAGGTTGATTCCACAGTCTGGCTATGGTGAATTGAACAGCTATGAACATTGATGTGGCTGTATCTCTGTAGTATGCTGATTTTAAGTCCTTTGGGTATAGGCCAAGGAGTGGGATAGCTGGGTCAAATGGTGGTTCTATTCCAAGCTTTCTAAGGAATCTCCACACTGCTTTCCAGAGTGGCTGCACTAATTTGTAACCCCACCAGCAATGTATGAGTGAACCTTTTCCCCACATCCTCGCCAACACCTATTGTTGCTTATTCTTGATAATCGCCATTCTAATTGTGGTGAGATGGAATCTTAGGGTGGTTTTGATTTGCATTTCTCTTATTACTAGAGATGTTGGACATTTTTTCATATATCTGTTGATTGCTTGTACATCTTCTTCTGTGAAGTGCCTGTTCATTTCCTTAGCCCATTTGTTGATTGGATTATTTGTATTCTAGGTGTAGATTTTTCTGTGTTCTTTATATATTCTGGAAATTAGTGCTATATCTGAAGTATGAGTGGCAAAGATTTTCTCCCACTCTGTAGGCTCTTTCTTCACATTGCTGATAGTTTCCTTTGCTGAGAGAAAGCTTTTTAGTTTGAATCGATCCCAGTTATTGATTCTTGCTTTTATTTCTTGTGCTATGGGAGTCCTGTTAAGGAAGTCTGATCCTAAGCCGACATGTTGGAGATTTGGACCTACATTTTCTTCTATAAGATGAAGGGTTTCTGGTCTCATTCTGAGGTCCTTGGTCCATTTTGAGTTGAGTTTTGTGCAGGGTGAGACATAGGGGTTTAATTTCATTCTGTTGCATATGGATTTCCAGTTTTCCCAGCACCATTTGTTGAAGAGGCTATCTTTTCTCCATTGCATATTTTTGGCACCTTTGTCTAGTATGAGAAAATTGTATTTATTTGGGTTTGTGTCCATGTCCTCTATTCTGTACCATTGATCTACCTTTCTATTTTGGTACCAACACCATGCCGTTTTTGTTACTATTGCTTTGTAGTATAGTTGAAGTTCTGGTATTGTGATACCCCCTTTTTCACTCTTCATGCTAAGGATTGCTTTAGCTATTCTGGGTTTCTTATTATTCCAGATGAATTTCATGATTGCTTGCTCTGTTTCTGTAAGGCACATCATTGGGATTTTAATTGGAATTGCATTGAATCTGCATAGCACTTTTGGTAGTATGGCCATTTTGACATTATTAATTTTGCCTATCTAAGAACATGGAAGATCTTCCCATCTTCTAAGGTCTTCCTCAATTTCTTTCTTCAATGTTTTGTAATTTTCATTGTAGAGATCTTTTACCTCTTTGGTTAGATTGATTCCCAAGTATTTTATTTTTTTGAGGCTACTGCAAATGGAGTTGTTTTCCTCATTTCCATTTCAGATGTTTCATTGCTTGTGTATAAAAATGCTTTAGATTTATGCGTGTTGATTTTATAGCCTCCTATTTTGCTGAATTCATTGATGAGATCTAGAAGTTTTCTGGAGCAGTTTTTTGGATCCTCTACATATAGAATCATGTCATCAAATAGTGACAGCTTAAGTTCCTCTTTTCTTATTCATATCCCTTTAATTTCTTTAGTCTGTCTAATTGCTCTGGCTAGAGTTTCAATGACAATGTTGAATAGAAGTGGTGAAAGAGGACATCCCTGTCTTGTTCCAGTTTTTAAAGGGAATGCTTTCAGTTTTTCTCCATTAAGAATGATGTTGGCCATGGGCTTAGCATAAATAGCCTTTACAATGTTCAGGTATGTTCCTACTATCCCTATTTTTTTCTAGTGTTTTGAGCATGAACATGTGTTGTACTTTGTCAAACACTTTTTCTGCATCAATTGAAATAACCATATGATTCTTATCCTTAAGTCTGTTGACATGATGGATTATGTTTATTGATTTACGGTTGTTAAACCATCCTTGCATTCCAGAGATGAACCCCACTTGATCGTGGTGCATGATTTTCTTATGTGTTTTTGGATACAGTTTGCCAATATTTTGTTAAGGATTTTTCCATCTGTATTCATCAAGTATATTGGTCTTAGATTTTCTTTCCTTGATGTGTCTTTGCCTGGTTTGGGTATGAGGGTGATATTAGCTTCATAGAATGAGTTTGGTAGGGTACCCTCCTTTTCTATATCCTGGAATACTTTGCAAAGTATTGGAATGAGTTCTTCTATGAAGGTCTTGTAGAACTCGGCTGAGAATCCATCTGGTCCTTGGCTTTTCTTGGATGGTAGGTTTTTAATGGCTTGTTCTATTTTGTTGCTTGATATTGATCTATTTAAATTGTGTATGTTTTCCTGGTTCGGCTTGGGAGGAACATATGTCTCTAGAAATCTGTCAATGTCTTCAGTATTTTCTATTTTGTTGGAATAGAGATTTTCTACGTAGCTTCTCATTATATTCTGTATCTCAGTGATGTCTGTCTTGATATTTCCTTTTTCATCATGAATTTTAGTAATTTGAGTCTTCTCTCTCCTTCTCTTTGTTAGTGTGGCTAAGGATTTTTCTATTTTGTTTATTTTTTTCAAAGAACCAAATTTTTGTTTTGTCAGTTTTTAGAATTGTTTCCTTTGTTTCAATTTCATTGATTTCAGCTCTGATTTTAATTATTTCCTGTCTTCTACTACTTTTGGTGTTGCTCTGTTCTTTTTCTAGGGCTTTGAGTTGTGATGTTAGGTCATTTAATTGTTGACTTTTCATTCTTATCTTGAATGCGCTCCATGCAATGAATTTTCTTCTTAGTACCACTTTCATAGTGTCCCAGAGATTTTGATATGTTTATCGTCATTCTCATTGACCTCTAAGAATTTTTTTATCTCCTTCCTGATGTTTTTTTGTTATCCATGTTTCATTCAATAGCATATTATTTAGTCTCCAGGTATTGGAGTAATTTTTGTTTTTTATTTTGTCATTGATTTCTACTCTCAGTCTATTATGATCTGATAGAACACAAGGCAGTCTCTCTATTTTTTTGCATTTCCTCAGGGCTGCTTTGTGGCATAACATATGGTCTATTTTCGAGAAGGTTCCATGTGCTGCTGAGAAGAAAGTGAATTCGCTCATTGATGGATGGAATATTCTATATATATCTATTAAGTCTAGGTTATTGATTGTGTTATTGAGTTCTATGGTTTCTTTGTTTGGTTTTTGTTTGGAAGATCTATCTAGTGGTGACAGTGGTGTATTAAAGTCACCCAGAATTATTGTGTTTGGTCTATTTGATTCCTGAAATTGAGAAGGATTTGTTTGAGGTACAGGGATGCACCATTGTTTGGGGCATAAATATTTACTATCATTATATTTTCCTGATTTATGGTTCCCTTAAGCAGTATGAAATGTCCTTCTTTATCCCTTCTGACTAACTTTGGCTTGAAGTCCACTTTATCTGATATAAGGATGGAAACCCCCACTTTTTTACTGAGTCCATGTGTGTGATAGGTTTTTTCCCATCCTTTCACCTTTAGTCTGTGGATGTCATTTTCTGTGAGATGAGTCTCTTGCAGGCAGCATATTGTTGGGTCTTTCTTTTTAATCCATTCTGCCAGTCTATGTCTTTTGATTGAGTTTAGGCCATTACCGTTCAGACAGTTTGGACATAGATTATATGAGTATTAAGGTGAGGTTGGAGTGTAAATGGTTTATGTTTTTGTGTCTACATCTCCGCATAGGTATTTGTATTATAAGAAATTAATTGATAAAGCACATACAGTAGACTCCTATTATTCATAATTTTACTTGCCTTTGTTTTAGGTCCCGTGGTCAACTATGATCTGAAAATATAAATGGAAAGTTCTAGACATAAACAATTCGTGTGCTTTAAATTGTATGCCATTCTGAAATAGCATGAGGAAATCTCATCACCCCTTTGAGTCACCTCTTTGTCCAGTGTATTCACACTGCATATGCCCCCTACTTGTTAGTCACTTAGTAACTGTCTTAGTTTATCAGCTATAATGGTATCTTGGTGCTTGTGTTCACACAACCCTTTCTTTCCTTTTTAAGGAACAGTGGACTGAAACTGACCACCGTATGCTATGTACATATATGAATATACTACAGTGAATCCACCTTTATGTACATCTATACAGTACTGATTTAAAAATAAACTATAAATAAATTGAACAGAGACCAGCAGAGTAGAGGAAGAAGAGCAGGGAGAGGGAGGAGGAGAGGGAAAGGGAAAGTACTGGGGACAAAGACAAATTAGGCATTCATGCACCATGCATGTATGATTCTGTCACAATGAATCCCAATGGTATGTATAACTATAGTGGACTAATAAAAACAAACAAATAAGAATCACCTCACAGTACAAGAGAAGTGATGCAGACAATTCAGATATGCCAAAGAGAAAGGCTAAACTATTTCTTTTATGTGGAAAAGTGAAAATTCTTGATTTAATAAGGAAAGAAAAAAATGTATGCTGAGGTTGCTAAGATCTACAGTAAGAAAGAATCTTCTATCCGTGAAATTGGGAACAAAGAAAAAGAAATTCATGATGGTTTTGCTGTTGCACTTCAAACTGCAAAAGGTTATGGCCACAATGTGTGATCAGTGCTTAGTTAAGATGGAAAACATATTAAATTCGTGGATGGAAGACATGAACAGAAAACGTGTTTCATTTGACAGCAATATATTTTGCCAGAAAGCATTGAGCCTATCCAAAGACTTCAGCAAAAGATCACTTGAAATGAGAGACACTAAGTCATTTAATGCAAGTCAGGGACAGTTACTCAAACTCAGGAATAAGTTTGGATTGAAAAATACAAAAAATTACTGGAGAGACTGTATCTACTGTTTGCTAATGTAGAAACTGCTGCTGCGTTTCCGGCAGAGTTTAAGAAATTGACTAAGGAGAAAGGATATTGTCCAAAACAAGTCTTCAAGTGCAATAATTAAGGCAGATTATTCTGGAAGAAGTTGTCCAATAGAAACTACATTCATAAAAGTACAAAGTCATCACCAGAACATAAAATATGGAAGGACAGATTAACTCTGGTACTCTGACAATGTTGTAGGTATATGATAAAGTAAGGGACAGTGTGAATAGAGAAGAATCAATGTACTCTTAAAAAAAATAATGATGTGCCTGTTTTACAGTAACAGAGAGAAATTGTGGAGGCTGCCTTCCTGTTTGTTTAATAATCCCTCAATGCTTCCATTAATAATAGAAAAGGCAAAAAGGCAACTGACCATTCTGAATATGTTTGCTATGAAAATGAAACTGTTGAGGTTGTATTTTTACCTTTAAATACAACCTCATTGCTTCAGTCCTTTGACCAAGTTATTACTTTGTCAAGGCCACATACACCCACTGCATATTTGATTGCATTTAACCAACAATTAATGTAGACCCTAACCTGGAAAGAATGTGGTTTTGAAAATCATTTGCTCTTGCTGTTGCAATAACATTCATCACATCTGCAGTGGATTAATTGAAACCAGCATTAACTACCTGCTGGAAGAACTTATGGAGTGAAATTGTGAATGATTATAAATACTTTCTGAGAGCCAATGGAGAACTTAGAAAAAAATCAGTCATACAGTAGGGCAAGTTGGTGGAGAGGATTTGCTTATATGCTTGGTGGAAGAATGGAAGAACACATTGAAAACCACTGAGATGTTTTAATAAAATTTGAGCTGGGAAAATGTGTTATGTCTTACAGAGAGTAAGAGGGAAATGAAGAAGAAACTGAACCAGAACTGGCAATGTAGGCATTACAGAAATATGTTGGTGTTCCAAATTGCACAGATATTAAAGAAAAAAAAATCATGGAATAAAGTACATGGGCAGAATTCAGCGTTAAAGTCACCCATATGATCACTAAAGGATTAGAACCTCTGCAGTAATACAAATGAATTAAAAAAAAAAGAGATGCCAATTACTGGTTAGAATATTCTTCCAAAAGTTTTCAGGAAACAAACTTTAGTTATTGAGGACTAGCAAACATTTACATTATTTTCTCATGACATCCAACCACTAACATTGTCAAGGCTTAATGATTTAGGATCACCTGAAGCAGATGATCCTCCTTAGGATGTATCACCAGAAAGTCAATAGAAATCTAACACTATGTCACAATACCTGTGTCATTCACCTCACTTCCTCTCATAGACATTGTATCATCTCACTTATCTCAGGAAGAAGAGTGACTGCAGTACAATGAGTTATTTTGAGAGAAAAAAAGAGAGACACAGTCACATAAATTTTATCATAGTCTATTGTTATAATTGTTCTATTTTATTATTGTCATTAGTCTTTTTTTGTGTCTAATTTACAAATTTAACTTTACTAGAGTAACATATGTATGGATTGACTCTGTAACTTCAGGCGTCTACTGAGGTCTTGAAATACTTGACTGAATTAGAACAAGATATATTCCAGGCTTTTATAATTATGTCAAAATTGACTCTACTGTCATGTATAACTAAGAGGTACCATCAATAGGAATAATTAAGATTTTAAAAAAGAAATGTTTCTACATTGATAAAAGGGTACTATTATTAAAGAGTTTTGGTCCATATTAACTACTCAATAACTGTTAATTGTCACTGTTATGTTGTTGTTTGTTGTAGTTATTAAGTGAAATAATTACCTTCCTGGGGAAGTATGAACAATGATTCTAAACAAGAGAGGAGTCTGCATGATTAGTCTTCCATGGATGTATCACACACCAAAAGGCATCCTATCCGACTTTCCTTCAGTAGGGCTATTTTACATTACTTCAGACACTGTCACCTTCTACTCTATAGGGCTTATCTTGATAGCTCAACTTCTGATGCTGTCTCTTGAGAAGGACCTAAAGACCATTGAGAATATAGGCCATTGCGTACAACTGTCTAGTGATCTTTGTGCATATAGTCCTTCCGGAGGATGAAATTTGTTCTTGCCAAGTATTGGCAGGATTCGTAGGGTAAATCACAAGAAGACCTCCCAATATTGTCAACAGGGGCTTTTCCTTTGACTTCATGATGTCCAAAAGAATCTTACAGGCTGGGGTTTCTGGTACTGCCTCATAGCTGCTGGTCCACATGAGAAAAGGCCTGTGTCTACAGCTACTTATTTTTCTTATTGGTGTCTAGAGAAAGTGAAATTATATCTCATTTGGAACTAAGCTATGTAACAAAATGAACTCTGAGTCATTCTTCTTAAGCCCAGGGTTATTATCTGTTATCACACATGTGAACAACCTTTCCATCTTGTCACCATGTATGCAGCATTTTTCTAATTTTTCACCTCTCAGCAGTTCATCTCTGCAGTCCTCAGACTAAGCTGTTCATCCTACAGGCTACCATCATCATCAATCCCAATGTATTAACAGATTACGTCTTCCAAATTCCTCAAATCACAAATTAATAGTGTTACATGGCTGCTTTAATCATGGACCTTAGAATTAGTTCATTTTCTAACTTACCAGATGGGTGACGTTGGGCAGATATCTTAACCTGAGTAATCCATTTATTACCCATAAAATGATAATATTAATAAATAAATGTAAGGATTTCCTCTTGAGTCTGAAAACAATGGTACAAGTAAGGTGCTTGGCACACAGCTTTAAATGAGTATATGAGATGAATATGCAAAATATTTACTAAAATGCTTTGGCATGAATAAACCAAAATCTCAGCATTAAAAATATTTGCATTTTCTTGTACTCTTCTACAACTTCTCCCTCTCTTGTCTAGGCTCTTTGGGATAAAATAATAGAACAATGGATCATCTGTGTTATGGTTTCCATATGAGGTGTCCTCCAGATGTTCATGTGTGAGACAATGCGGGAATGTTCAGAGTTGAAACGCAAATTATGACAGCCATAATGTAATCATTGGATTAATCCATTTGATGGATGAATTTGAAAGGACTACTGAACTGAGTGATAACTAGAGGCAGGCTGGTGTGGCTGGAAGAGGTAGCTCACTGGAGCCTTGCCATTGGGGTTATATTTTGTTGGAACATCTTTCTCTTGGCTTCCTGGCTGCCATGAAGTGAACAGTCTTCCTCTCTTCTTCCACTGTACCCTTCCCCCATGATGTTTTTTTTCTTACCGTGGACCTGAAATTTACTAACTATGGACTGAACTTCTAAAACCATGTGCATGAAATAAATGTTTTCTCCCCTAAGTTGTTCTTGTTGGGTATTTTGACCACAGCCATAACATGCTGACTAATACAATTAGTGATCTCTTGCCGCTGAGAGTGGAAAGAAGTCAAGGTTGGAAAGGATTATTAACCAAGTATTACAGGAATTCTTAGGAAGAACTGGATTCTGAGTAGGGAAGGAGGTGTTGTCAAGAAAAGCTTTGCCAACCTATACTACTTAAGCTCAGATGTTTCTTGTTTGCTTTTTTAAATTTGTTTTTGGTGGTACTGAACATGTACCAAACTAGGCAGCCTCTACCACTAACCTGTAGCCCCTGACCATTGAAATGACTATGGAATGACTAAAAGTGATTGCTTAATGATAAAGAATAAAGGAACAAGAAAAAACCAGAAAGTCTGATCATACTCACATATATTTGACCTGCCATAACTTGTCAGCTGATGAGATTAAGAGGAAAAACAGCTCAGAGCCCTGAAGTTTTGGCAATTAGAGAAACATTTGTCCACCATAATTTGATAAATATTTATTTTATTTCTTTTAACTCTGGAAGAGAATTCAAAGTAAGTAAAAAAAGTCTAGCTACTGAATTTTTATTTATGTTGCTGTTTTAAGGCATTTGTAAAATCCATAATGAAATGGATTTTCTTTGAAAAGGCACTTCTCTGAGTGAGAGCTAAGGTCATTTGAGGTTTTATTTTATAGACTCCTCACAATTCACCCTCCCCCCATAAATATACATTTCCAATAGCTAATATATTTGTTTAATCATAAAATAATAATGAAAGTATAAACATTACTCTTTCCAAAAACAAATTATGGTTTACCAAAACTTACTTTGACATTTTAAAGACTTTAAAAGTAAATCCTTCCTGACAATGCAGTTGCCTGGGCTCACACACATATCACTTCAAAGAGTATTACAAGAGCGAGAGCAGTTAGTGTTAGACTTAGAGGAGAGATTAGCAGGACTCCATTCCAGGAAAATCGTTATGGTGATCACTTGTCACTTGTCATTACACCTAAGTCCTGTTGGTCTTCCTGCTTCAGTTTCAGCTTGGACTTATACTTGAGAAATTGTTCTTTATCTCTCTTCTTCTAGAGTTCACTGCATTCACTGACTGACTGCTTGTTTACCCTGACTGTTCTGTTACTCAGCTTCAGGTTGTTTCGTTCCCTTCCCTAAAGCCAAAAAGAAATAATACTTCCGTATTTGTGTATAAGAATCAATAGCATATGCCACTGTGTTGAACAGGATGCCTCAAACAATGCAATATGTAAACAAGGTATTTGGGACAGCCCCTAGTGAATTATTTATAGCTTGATCAGCCCGAAACATGTTTATGTTTGTAGAATATTTAGAAATTCCATGATCAGTCATGGCAAAAACCATCTGCCTTAAAGTTTACATGCAGAAATTGGAATAAATCTCTCTAACTGAGACCTTCTCTTAGGAAAGGCATATTGCCCTGTATAGGTTAGTGCCCTCCAAAGAAATAGAACCATAGGATGTGTACATATAGATACATAGAAAGAGATATAGTATGAGGGATTTGTTTACATGAATATAGAGGCCAAGAAGACCCATGACTTTCCATCTGTGTTTTAATCAGCTTTTCACTGCTGTGACTTAAAGATACAACAGAACAATGATAGAGGAGGAAAAGTTTATTTGAGGGCTCACAGTTTCAGAGGTCTTAGTCAATAGAAGGCCAGCTCCATTCCTTGTGACTTGATTAGAGGCTGAACATCATGGCAGAAGAATGTGGCAGAGGGAAGCAGCTTACATGATGATCAAGAATCAGAGAGTAAGTTTCTACTCTCTAGGTATAAAACATATACCCCAAAGTCATGCCCCCAATTCCCACCTCCTCTAGCCATACCCTACCACTTCAGTTACTACTCAGTTAATCCCTATCAGGGGATTAATTAAATGATTATGTTAAGACCCAATCATTCCTCTTCTGAACCTTCTTGCTTTGTCTCACATGTGAGCTCTTGGGGAACACCTCACATTTCAACCATAACAATCTGCAATCTGTAGGTTCAAGAAAACTGGTGATGTAGTTGCAGTCCAAGTGCTGGGGAAACAGGGAAACCAATAATATGCCTTCTGGTTCAGGGAGAGGGGAGGGGCTCTAGAAGAGACAGGAGACCCTTTCTTCACCTTTTTGTTTTATCTTGATGCTGGTTAAATTAAATGAGACCCACTCACTTGGTGAGGGTGGTCTGCTTTATTCAGTCTTACAATACAAATGCTCTTGAAACACTCCCATGGACGCACCCAGAAATAATGTTCCATCAACTATCTGGGCATCTGGGCATTCTTTTACCCATAAAATTAACCATCACATGTCCTTTTCCCTTTTTGGTGTTTTTTTTTTTTTTGTTCTGTCCTATTTATGTCTGTTAATATATATTTATATAAATACATTATATCATATAAATGTTGATAAAATTATATGCATATTATATAGTATATATTTCAATCATATATATGTAACTCAGCATTGGACATATAATAATATATTTACATCTATGAATGAATAAGTTAATGAATAAAGGAAAATGTGTAGCCAGTGATGCCAGACAAGAAGATAAAATAAAATGATAATATTTTCTCTATTCTTATTATATCTTTTATATACACTATAGGACAATAATCTCTGTGTCTGTGAAGAAACTGCAAAAAGATATTTTGACTAATACATCAGTAAGTGAGCAAGTACAGGCAATGGAAAAATAAAAACCTAATTCAGACCAAAATTAGTAAGTTAAATTACTAATGGCCATTGAGTTTACTTTAAAAGTGAATATAGAATAAAATTTCATATTTCAACACAACTACTACTGCACTCATTACTTCTTTAAAATGCATAATGCCCCATATTCATAATTAGATTCTCATTTCCATTGAGATAGACCTTCGGCTTCTCTAAGTAATCTTCTGAGAAAGGCCATGTTCTTGGATAAAGTTCTTCAACAGAAAGTTTATGCATTAATGTGACATGATGGTTATAATTCCATCATTCAGTCATGACTTGGAATTTCTTTTCTATCAAAGGAGAAATGAGATAACTTTAGAGAATTGACATATGAAAGGGTAGAAGAATATATTTAGGCACAAATGGACCAGGGTGTTAGATGTAGAGGCAGTTCTGCATGTGGAAATGCATACTTGGAGCTGATTAGGACAGGGAATGGATGAGTCTGGTGACCAGAAGAGTGAAGAAGGTACCAAAATGGAGGTGCTGACAGAAAGGGAGTGATAAGAGTACACATTTCGTCAAGAGCAGGACATAAACACTTCAGTAAGGTGAATTACATTCATACTGTACATATTCATAAGATAAATATGTTCTCACCTGCAATTGATAGCTTGTTGAAAATGAATAATATCTTCTTCTAGGCAGTAATTTCTACTGATTTACCATTAAGACAGCATTCCTGAGTAAGCATGATTTGTATCCTACATGACAGATAATCTTTTCTTTCTGTCTCTAAGTATATGCATAGAACTTTATAATGATGGAGTCAAATAGAGAAGAACTGACTCCTGAGATCTTTGAGGTTTTTTTTGCTAATATTTAATGCTTCCCTAATTGGCATAAACTTTGCACTCTTCTTCAACTCAAGTGATTTTTCTTAATATGTTCAACGCGCTTGAGAAAAGGAAGCCTTTTCAATTTTGTTAGTAAGAATAATTTTACTCTATTATAAAACTTTTGTGATAAGCTAGATATCAAATCTGAGTATTGA
Source organism: Sciurus vulgaris (assembly GCF_902686455.1). Lineage (NCBI taxonomy): Eukaryota > Metazoa > Chordata > Mammalia > Rodentia > Sciuridae > Sciurus > Sciurus vulgaris. The sequence goes on along the minus strand of NC_136470.1, from coordinate 67,049,298 downwards.
TTGAGATCTAATGTATATTTAAGAAAGCAGGTAAACCACAAGACTTGGTAGTTTTCCAGCTTTAAGTAGGCACCATGCAAAGATTGAAGAATAGTATCTTTATGTTATGGTACTTAATTATAGGTTAAGTAAAGAAGAAAAGGACACTAGTAAGCAATTTCTCTTTGTTGTTTTTTTGTTTATTTTGATTTTTTGTGGTGTTACCAAAGATGGAACCCAATGCTTTGCTGTTGCTAAGAAGATCTCGACCACTGACCATTCAAAGTACTCCAGCCAGTACTTTGAATGATAACACTTTTAAATGAGAGGGAGGAGGGGGTAGGGGTATGAAAGATTATGGAATGAGACAGACATCATTACCTTATGTACTATGATTACATGAATGGTATGAATCTACATCATGCACAACCATAGAAATGAGAAGTTGTACCCCATTTGTGAACATTGAATCAAAATGCAGTCTGTAATAATAAAAAAAAAGTAAAAGAAAGAAAAACTATAATTATTACATGTCTACTATCTCTTTTCTTTTTGGTACATATTAATTACACAAAATAGTGGGATTTATTGTGATATACTGGTGCATGCATATAGCAAAAACATTGTGGTTGATTTCTCTCCCAACCCCTCCCTTCACATCCCCTTCTTCTATTGGTACTGTGATCCTGACTTGACCACTCAGAAAGTAGTAAATTCCAGGTCACTTATATATACATGACTTATGCTGTTTGGTTCTGCAGTTGCATTCCACTTGTGCCCTAGGAATTTCTTTGCCCTCTTCCATATAGGTAGTCATCACACTGATGAACACACTGCTTTCCATACAGATAGTCATCACCTGACTGCATGACTTCTCTCTTCTTAACCTACCTTCTACTTTCCACTATGTATCACTGTGTCCCTCATGTCTGAGCATAGGCTTTCTCCTTGTAAGCATTTGTATCTTTCCTGATTAATTTTCTGGGTCTCTATCCTTTGACTAATGACATCTAGGCTCAAGACTCAAAAGTCCAAGGGGTCAGAAGATTGTTTCAGATCTTTTCCATTCCTTTTTTTCTGATTCATTTATACTTCCTTCAATTATTTTTAAATGAATTTTCTCCACAGGCATGGGTTTGACAAGAATTCCTCTGCTTCCCAAGCCCTAAATCCACCTTAAATCTATTCATAAGTCAAGTGTTTCTTATCAGTTCAGTGACTCTGGTGGGAAAGACAGGAAAAGCAAAAACTACATATCTGTGCTACTCTCACATAGTGAAGAAGATAAATCCTGGGTGGGATTGTTTTTAGAGCAGCACTACTCCCATGATAAAAGCATATGAAGAATGGAAACTGAGACTTGTGCCACATCAGAAGACACTTCAAGTGCTTTTTTTGAGATACCTAACATGCATGTGCTAGAACTTTTCCTTCCAGAGTACACACATGAAAATAATTCAGTATTAATCTATGATTCTAGTGAAAGTAGATTAATTAAAAATGTATCAACAGCAATTCAAGCAAAGATGGTTGAACCTATTAGGAAGTGCCAAGGCAAGGATCCCAGGGATGGCCCTGAGTCCATTGTTGTATTTATCAAATGAGATCATGGGAGTACAGGTCAGGACAGGGCCTGGGACATAAAGGCACTCAGTAAATATCAGCTTTCTTGCTTGCTTTTATATTTCTTCTCTCTCTCTCTGTATATACTTAAAATTTAACCTGAATATTTCGATATGAGGCATCATAATTATTTCTCTTCAAAATCTGAGAATGTATGCCACATCTTACCGTTTTGTGAATTTCAAGGTTGGTGGTGCTTTCACAGTATTTCCAAAAACATTTTCATAATATCTTTTGCTTTCTTTCTCAAATTCTAGCTTCCCATCATCTGTGATATGTATCATCTTCCTAAGAACCTTTTTTTGAAATCTAAATCTGTACCATTGCTTCACCCCATTATTTTGCTCAATATGAAGTACTACCAGGTGATAGGAGTGCATTTCCTGCTTAATTATCAAAGAACAACAGAGGATTAGCTGTACTCTAACAGTCACAATTTTATTTGGATTATTAAAATGATACATAATTATATGCAGTAAAGCTCTAAATAGACTTAAGTATACTTTCTATTCAGATCTAAAATATTTTATTTCACTAAAATTGGCATTATTGAATTATCATTTTATGAGCATGAATAAAACTTGGATGGATTAAAAAATAAAACATCTCTCAGGAGCCCACGCCTTACTACTTCTTCATTCATTAGGACATGGTGAACAGGTCTTTCAATAACACTGAACACAATCACATGCACAGTTATAGTGAAGTAATTTGTTTCTCTGACTAGAATAGTTCTAAATGTGTATGAGCTCAGCTTGTTTAAACTTTCAGACTCTGAGTTACAAACTCTTGTAAAACTGGCTGTTCTGTGATGGACTTCACATTTGCATTGTTGAATTTTTCTTTATTCAATCTGTTCCTTGGTAATACATTCAGACCTCCTGTCTTACTTAATACTTAAAAGAAGTTATATATGTTGAAATAATAATCACTTAACAAATACTTATCAAGAAATTATCATATTCATGTCTTAGTTCAGACCATTATAACACATTTCTATGGAATGAGTGACTTATAAACAGTAGAAGTTCATTTACCATGTTCTGGAGGCTGGAAGCCTAAGATCATGATGGCAGCAAATCTGGTGTCTGGGAAGAGCTCATTTCCTGGTTTCAGTGAGCTGTCTTCTTATTTTATCCTCACGTGGCATAAAGTAGAGAAACAGCAAGCTTTTCGTGTCTTTTTTCTAAGGGCATTAATTCAATTCATGATCACTCTGTCCTTGTAATTGAATTACCTCCCAAAGGAATTAATTCCCAAAGGAATCACATACTAATACCATCACATTGGACCTTAAGATTTTGACATAGAATTTTAGAGGTACACAAATACTCAATACCTCTTAAACAATGATCTATTACTGGAAAATAGAAGTACAAATACAAAGTCTCTGCCCTATTACTTTACTTGGGGGAAAAAAAAATTAAATAAAAATAAATGAGTGCATTTTATAGTGAGATGGTGTAAAGGGTGCAGGGACAAAGCAGTTCAAGGGAATGGAGGTTCAGGTGGTGGCAATGTGTATGTGTCCATGCATATGAGTAGGCACATATATGGCATGCATGTGTAAATGTTTATCAGATTATTTTTTAATAAGGTTGAAAGGAAAAGTTTCATGTTAAGATGACAGAAGGGTAGATGCTAAAGAGTGTAATAGAAGAAATGATAAAATTCCAGGGAAGGGCTTCCCAGGGTTAGAATACAGCAGGTCTGAAAGTCCTGAGGAGTCACTGATTGGCATGTTCACAGAAGAGAAAGAAAACCATTGGCTGGAACAGAATGAAGTAAAGGAATGTGGTAGGAGATGTAAAAAGATGGAGGTGAGGGAAGAAAGATCACATTCATACTTTAAAAGCCTTTGTAGAAACACTGACTTTCTTTCAGAACTTACATGATCTGCTTGGACTTAAAAATTTTTCTTTCATTTTGATTTTTTGAGATATAATTTATAAGAAATAAAATTTACTATACTTAAATTTTCAGCTCTGTGCCTTGACAATTATACATTTAAATATATACATGTAACTACCAACCAGCACTACATATAGAATATTTGTGGTGCACCAGAAAATTACCCTGTGCATTTTTTAATCTAGTCTACCATTTTCTGTTCTTTAACTTTATATAAATGGAACCATGTAGCATCTATTCTTTTGTGTCTGACATATTTTTCTCAATAGATATTTATGAGATTCATCCTTTAGACATGAATTAAGTCTATTTTTATTGTTCTATAGTATTCTAATGTTTCCTTATATTATCTATTTTCCTGTTGGTGACTATTTGGGTTTCATTTGGGGGCTGTTATGAATAAGGCTACCATGATTTATTTTTTGGAACATATATTTCTAATTCTTTTAAGTACTTTACAGGCTGTCATGTTTGGTTATAGGATAGATGTATGTTCAACTTTAGTGTAAACTGCCAAACAGTTCCCCAAATTGTTTGTGTTATTTTGTATTCACCAGTATTGAGTAAGCATTGTGCTTGCTCTCTACCAATATTTCTGGTCTTTTTGTTTGTTTGCTTCAGTCATACAATTTGGTGGAAAATGGTTACTTGTTGCTGTGTTAATTTGTATGTCTCTGACAGCTAAGGATGAGCATCTTCCCTGGCTTCCCTGGTCATTCCAATAACTTTTTTGTGATATGCCTCTTTGAATGTTTTATCTGACTTTGTAAAGGAACTGCTGTTCTTTGCATTATTCATTTATGGAAGTTTTTTATATTTCCTATATGTATAAGGAATATATGTATGTTTTCAGATGAACATATAAAAAATACATTTTCCCCATATTTAGTTTGCCCATTTCATTTTCTTAATGGAGTCATTTGATGAGCAGAAAAGTTTCCTTTGAAAAAAATCTATTTTATCAGTTTTGTTCATTTCAGGTCAGTAGTTTATGTGTTCTCTTTAATAAATTTTCAAAAGTTTGCAAAACTGTACTCTATTTTCTAGAAAATATTAAATGAAGGGGGGATTGAGAAATTTTATTCTTTGTAGATATTAATATACTAAGAGTGTTTTGTTTTCCCCATTGCTTTGGCTCGGTAACTTGTTTGAACCCATATCTACAATGTATACCTAACATTTTAAAAAGATCACTGAATTTGGACAATATATATGCCATGGTAGGCATACCCAGGAAAGCAACAGAGGTAACTATTAAAAGCCTGCTGAAATAATCCAAATGATATTCTTGCACCACAGTGGCAGAAGGACTAATTCTGAACTTTTGAATGTAAATCAAGAAGATTTTCTAATGGATTAAATGTGTTTTTTTTTTTTTTTTTTTGAGAGAATAAGACGTAGATCAAAGATAGCTCCAAGTTTTTGGCCTGAATAACCAGCAGAAAGATGGAGTAGTGATTTCCTAAGAGGAGGGACACTGAATACAAACAGAATCAAAGAGAAAAATTGGGAGATGATGTGTTGTATATATGTGTGTATGTATTTATATATATACATGTATATATACTTATATATATATTTTTTTTGATCAATTGCTATTTTGTTTCCAAGAGATGTTCATAGATGTGAACAATATTCATTTTTTTCTGATCCATTTGTGATTTGGTTATTAGTTAATTTTATTTATACTTCCTCAAGGATCTTTATGGAAAAATAGATTCATATGTCTGACTTTCAACATGGAATACTCTCAAGTACCTCAAGATTATTATTATAAAACTGAAAATAACAACTTTTTTCTGAATATTTTGTTTCTCCATCATTGTTCTGCACAATTCTTTTAATATCAAAATGGTGTTCTCAAACAAAAACTGTGTAATAACTCTAGATGTTTCTCTGATTGCTGTATGTGTTTTTTACCAAGACTTAACAACATAAACATATTGAACATAGAGCAAAAAAAAAAAAAAAAAATTACATTTCATTTGTATCTCCTTTATGGATCATGTTTAAAATTTTTGAGACCATATTTATAAAAATTTCCACCAATTTCTAATGTTTTTGCTTACCCCCACCTCAAAAAAACAAAACAAAACAAAACAAACAAACAACAACAACAACAACAAAAAACACAAGATAAAGCAAATCCAACTCCATTATATGTTGGATGGGTTGGGTTAGAACTGGGCCTGTATTAGCATTAGAGTTTTACCTCTTAGTAGCTGAATGGCCTCAGATAAGTGAAGAGGCATCTCTGTAAGATGACAATTTGATAATGACCTTATATAATTGGTGGGTAGATTAAAATAGTTAATAGCTATAAAGCACATAGAGCTTCATTACCCACTGTGAACTCCCCCTTGAGAGTCAGCCTTATTATCTCCCACTTGGATCATTTGCTGCACTCACCTACCTGGCCTCCTGACACCAGTTGGCAACTCTTTCACTGAATGTTTTCCTCCTAAAATGAGACTCTCTTCAATTTATTCTATTAGTTAAAGTTCTGTAATGACTCCCACATTGCTTATACATAGCATTCATAACATGATCTTAAGATTCTCTCTCTCCCCACTCCTCACTCATCCCTCCTAGCCTCAATTCCTATTGCTTCTTTCAAAGATAATTATTAGTTCACACTACATAGTAGATGCTCATTCAGGCTGTTGACCTCTCCTTCCCTCTTGACCTAAGAGAATAGTGTTCTTCTTCAAGGCTCTGTAAAGGCCCTTGTTCTATGGGAATCCAAAATGAGCATACCATCCTTCCTTGTTTCCTTTTTAGTAGCTTTCAAGTGATGATACCATAGCACAGAAAAGTGAAGACTTTATTATCTTAGGAGTTGGCACCACAGTTTGTTGGCTCATGTTACTTATTTGAAAATAAAATTAATTTAGTATTTTTCCCAAAGTAGGAGGAACATTGAGTATGTAGATGTCAATAAGAATCTAAGCAACAAAGTGCAAGTAAAGCTTTTATGTGTAAGAAATGGAGGGAAGCAAGTGTTTCATTTGCAATTGGTTCATGAGAGAGAGGAAAAGGTAGCCAGTGTGAGATTAGGGACTTTATGGGTGATAAACCAATGTATACGTGCATGGGAGCACAAAGGACTTCCTAGAGGGAAACCATCCAATGCCTAGCTTAAAGATGTTTTCAGGGGAGACCCTGCCTCCTCACATCTTGAAAACTTGACTCATACAGTTTTGTGTACGGTGTGTGTGTGTGTGTGTGTGTGTGTGTGTGTATGTATGCACAGAAGTTGAAGAACAATTAAAGGAATACTGAATTTCACAGAAGGATAATTCCATTTGAATTAGAGACAACACACAGGAAGAGGAGCAAAGAGGAAGGGCAGGCTGGGGCAAGTTTCAGGTTCACTATATTTAGAGCAAGAACATGAGGGCTCTTGCTGACAACCCAGTTACATGGTTACATGGCATGTATCCTTCCCTTATAAGTTGTCCTTGTACTCCCTCACCTGATTGAATCTTTTATATCAGCTCTTAGTTTAAATGTCTCTTCCTCAAGAAAACTGATTCTGTATCTCATAGAGTTCTCAACCCAGGGCAGTATTCTTTCTTCTTGGGGAAAGTTAGTAAGGTTGAAACAATTTTTAATTGCCTCAGTCTCCCTAGCTACTGAGATTACAGGTGTGTACCACCATGCCTAGCATGTGCCACCATGCTTGGTGTGTGTGTGTGTGTGTGTGTGTGTGTGTGTGTGTGTGTGTTTCTTTTACTAAGCTGTGTCCTCCATAAGAAAATATTTGAGTCAATTTTGTCAATCAGTATGTCACTACTGCCTAAACCACTACTTGGAACATAGTAGATATTCAGTTACAAAGTTGATTCTATGATAGATTGTTACTGTATTTGTTTCTTCATGTGTCTTTTTCTCTACTGGACTGTTGTTGTCTGAAGGCAGACCACATCTCTTTCCATTGATGAGATAATAGCATGAAGCACGATTCCTCATGCAAACAAGATAAACCATAATATTTTGTCAGTAATGCAAAATTACACTCTGTGTGTGTGTGTGTGTGTGTGTAGTTTTAAAGAGAATGAAATGCAAGGTTAATACACAGAATCTCTCTGCTCTTCCAAAATATTCAAAACCAATTTCTATATTCCTAGGTCAAAAAAATTTAGCCACAAGAACAATTTGTTTATATTAAAAATTAGCCCAAAACTTTTTTTAAGGCAGAAAAAGTTTTTACTTTTCTGTGAAATAATTACTTTTTCAGCCTTATTTCATATCTGAAAAATAAAAGAGAGTGGCAATTACTGGTGTTTTAATGTTTCTACAGTTTTGACTTTCTAGAATGTCATACAATTGGAATCAAGCACTATGTAACTTTTTCCATTGGCTTCTTTTCCTTAGCTGTATTTAAGATTCATGCTCCCTCCCCCAATCTTTTCATGGCTTGATCACTCATTTCTTTTTAAAACTAAATAATATTCCCTTATACAGTTATACCACAAATTTTGTTATCTATTCACCTGCTGAAGAAAATCTATTGCTTTTAGTTTGAAGCATGGGAAGTTTTGCTCAATAAAAATATAAAGCATGGAATTGAATGAGCAAAACTTTCCTTTGGCCTGGAGATTTAGAAATGGGAACAAACCTAGGTCCTTTAACTTAGTTCAACTTCAGCTTCTCTGATCCTTCTTCCTCTTTGCCTCCCTTAACCCTAATTAACTAAGAATTCATTTTCATTGCTCATCAGTGAGACAAGTAGTGTATGAAGCAAAATGAACATTTTACCCAACTATTATGTAGGGGCTGAATTCAATCAGAAGGTGAAGTATAAGGAAACCTGCACCATCAGCCTCTTTGCCTGAAGAATGAAAGAGACACACAAAAAGGAAAATGAGCCAAACATAGACTTGTCATGAAAATCCACATACACACACAATCTACAAGTATTGTGTTTTTATTCTGATTCTGCCAAGTTCCTTATTTTTGGACTCTCATGTATTAGGACTTTGAAGAATGAATGTTGACAGATAAATAGAAGATAAAATATTTGATGGTGATGTTTACATGTAAACATTTAACTTCAACAGGTTTGTGGGAAATGCAGATACACATTTTTTTTTTAATTCAATGCTCAGAGATCCTCAAAATCTGTCAGATTGGAAAATAATACCCCTTACATTTTGGAAGCAGAATTCATAATGGATTATCATCTCTGGAGGAGGAAATAAAACACACCATCCTCACTGAAGCACATCAATTCCCATGCTGATCCACATTCCAAATTGAGTTGTTTTGCCTTTCTTAGCTTTTCTTTGAATCTGTTTCCAAGCTATAATCTATAGACAACTGTTCGCCCACATACCTGTGGTTAGGGCATTGTGTGACAGCTTTGCTTTTATTTCATATTAAATGCAAAAATTGCTTTAATGCAACAGTGAATTAAAAAATGCTGTAGGCACTCTAGAAAATAAATGCTAGAAATTTCTAACTTAGTAGTCCCACAGAAGAAAAAGCTCAGCTTCATTATGTATCCTATGCATATTACAATGTACATTTGATATAAAGCTGAAAGATAAATAAGATAAGCCACTTTCATCCTACTGCTTACTATGAGGGATTAGAAAAACATCCAGGGCATGTTGGGCTCTTACTCTTTCCTCTGTTTTGCTCTTGCATATATCTCTCTGGGCAGGGAGTTCTTAAGTCAGATTTCTTAGATGAGCACAGCAAGAGGGCAGAGAAACTCACTAGGCTCAAATAGATCACATGGGCAAATATGTGTCTTTTCATTAATATAAACTATCAAACTGTTTTTGTACTAAAATAGTTCTTTTTTAATTGTGGAGAAAACTTTAATAAAACATTTTTTGAAAGCTTGCTTTGGACATGGAAAACTGATAAATTCTGAAGAGATACCAAAATTCCAAGAAGACAGATCAGATTCATTACCTCTCTGGAGAAAATAGACTCAGAAGACATTAATATTACAGTATAAAATTAAATGTTCCCCTGAAAGTGGCATTGATGGCATTCTTGTGAGAAAAATAACAGGATCTCTTGGAACTACTGGTAACCTGGGAATGCCATAAGATCTCAGAAGAGAGAAAGACAAAGAACATAGTGGAACCAGAATATTTAAGAAAAACATTAAAAACAAGACAATTGAACTATAACTATCTATTAACATTTGCTACAAAATAAATCACACAAGAATTTGTGGTTTAAAATAACTAATTAATTTAGTTCATGATTTTTGTGGATGGTTGGGTGGTTGTTCTGGTCCAGCCTGATTCTGCTAAATTTTATAAGGAAATCTCTTGCATGTGTAGGCAGTTGGTGGTTGACTGATGGCAGTAATTGAGGGTGGCCTCAATCAAATGTCTCATGGTTTTTTGTTGTCAAGAGGAAACCTCCTCTATCATGGTAGCTAGGGTTCAGGTGCAATAAGAGGGTGCAAGTCCTACTACCAAACTTCTTTTTTTTTCCATTTTAGTTTATATTTGCTACTTTTAGTTATATGTGACAGTAGAATGTATTTTGAAATATCATACATACATGTATAACTTCCCATTTTAGTGGTTGTACATGATGTGGAGTTACACTGGTCATGTATTCATATATGAACATGGGAAAGTTATGTGTGATTAATTCTATGGTCTTTCCCATTCCCATTCTAACTCCCTTCCTCACATTCTGCCCTGTTTAAACCTCCCTCCTGACATCTGTGAGTCAGTATGTACCTATCAGAGAAAATATTCCACCTTTGGTTTTATGGGTTTGGTTTATTTCACTTAGCATGATATACCAAACTCCTTTTCAGGTCTCTGCTCCTATCATGTTGCTCTTACCCCATTAAAAACCTAATTACAAGAGAGTATAAAATGAAATGCCACATTTTAATTGAGTGAACTACAGATTCACATTGCAAAGTAGTTTTTATGTGAGGATGAAAAAAAAGTCTATGGTCAATTTCTTCAATGTACCACAGTGTATAAAGCTGTGAGCAAAGATACAGCTTCAGTGGAGTAGAGTTGATGCTGAAAAAGAGAAATATACTCAGGAGCCACTGGAGGAATTTTGCTAGGGCAAAGAAGAGATGGCCAAATTAACATTTTATATATGTATATATGTGTATACATACATATGTATGTATATTGTAGGTTGTGGATATCTTGGAAGCAAGAATCTAGAGGAACATTCAATGTTTAGGAGATCAGCTACCAGTGTCTGACATCCAGTAGGTACTCACCAAATAGTTCCTGTATCTTAATCTGAATCCAGATATTAGGTAATAAGCACATGCACTGTAGTAATGGTATGAATATTTAAAAAAAGAAGTGCCAAATGTGAGAAGAAATGTAGAATGAATTACCGTGATACTTTACTTAATGATGGATTTGGGAATTAGAGGAGGTAAGTAGAAAGAAATAAAAAAAGATAGCTTCAGTGTTTTAATCCTTGGTGAGAAGGAGAGCAGCAATACATTAAACACAGAAAAGAAGGAAGAATTCATTCTGGGGTAAGGTTTTGTTTGGATACATTAAATTTGAGTAGTTGGCAGCATATATACTATTGATCATGTTCAGTGTGATATTGGAATGTGGGTTCAAAGCTTGAGAAAGGACCAGAGACACATGAATGAATGGACATATTTGTCCATCTTCCACATATAAATGATTGGTAAATAATTGGTTGAATTATATGAGACAGAATATGGAGAGATAAAGATAGGGTGGAGATATGAATCTTAAAGCATAATTATTGGAGGAACAAAAAGAAAAAAAAATAAGCAAAAATAAGCCAGAAAAGGATTAATAAAAAGGAGAAGAAAGTGATTCAGGAATTGGGGGACCACAGGGATTCAGTGTTGTAAAGACAGAGAGGCAAAAGTATGAAAGTGTTTCAAGACAATTTCCTGAGGTTATTTTTTTTTATATATCAACATTTGAAAAGAAAAATTAAATTGTAATGTTTCAAAGGAATAAAAAGAACAAACAAAAGAGGTTTGCATGAGGTTGTCAGGAATGTTAAAGAGCAGTCTAGAAAGATTAGGGAATTAACAGTAATGATTCAACAGAAGCTCCCAGTTGCTGGATCCTTCCTCTGGATCAAGAGGAAGATCTCACCATGAAACTCTTATTTTAGCTCATCAGCCAGGCTCACTATTGCTCCATTTGAAACAAAGCAATTGGACATTTGAAGACTGAGGACAGAAATTCTCTGACCTTGGCAGACACATGTAGAGTCAACATTTTCTTCATTTTTCATTTTCTGCTTTGTAAAATAAGCATGATTTTTAATTTGTATTCAGTGTGTGCTCAACCATTTGGTGAGTACAAGTTGCAGAGTTGTTGGGACTAGATCTCCAAGGATTACTGTTTATAAAAGTAGTCATTGTGAAGAGTGTCCCCTAGATATGTGTACCCCAAAATGTTTATGACCACTTGAAGTACTTTAGGGTGGAAAGAAATCATGCATGAATTATTTGTCCTCTAATGAGGACAAGGGATGGGAAGGAAAAACCTAGCCATTGTCAAAACCCAAAATATTTGTTTTACAGAAATAAAAGGCAAAAATCTGTGATTAGAGAAAGTTCTGCAAAGTTTTGAGAAGTCTTTTTTTTTTTTTTTTTTTTTTTTTCTTGGTACTGGGGTTCAAACCCAGGCATGCTTTAAGGTACATTCCCAGTCCTTTTTACTTGACATAGGTCTCCCTAAGTTGAGAGGCTGACCTTGAACTCAGGATCATCCTGCCTCAGTTTCTAAAGTAAAGCAACTGTGATTACAGGTGTGCCCAACCATATTCAGCTATTTTTCTTTTAAAGGTAAACAAGTAGAACAGATCCTCTCAAAGACAGCTAAAGTTGGAGACACATAGATGAGAAGGTGGGAAAATCAAATATGTGGGTCTCAGAATGCCAGATAAAATAGTTAGATATCATACATGGGCAATATAAACTCTTGAAAGTTTGTAATATTCTCATGAGAATGTGGATGCCTTCAGACAGAATAATTATCTTTATTTTATTGCAAGAGTTTACCTTTATTTTTTATAGGAAGAGTTGCATACATGTTAAAGAATATAAATTAATCTGATCTGCTTAGCTGAGGTAAATATCCTGAAATGAAGTAAATCTGATATGCTCTTCAGATTTATTTTACAATATATTTCTGGATTGCTAGGGACATTTTGTAAATTGGGTACTTTGCACATGAATCCTGATTTTTCATCTTAGTAATGTAAGAAAATTTAAGTACACACATGGTACAAAGTCAACAGTGGTTAGAAATGAATTTGAGTGATCAATGCTGAGCATACTGTCCTATGCATCCTTATTCTTCTACTTGAAATTACATGACGTAAGTTAAGCCTGTCAAAACCACATTGGTTTGTTTAATTTGAAAAGCTGAATTGTCATTGAATTGATATGAACAAATCAATGACTGGTCAGTTTAAATAGCAATCATTACTGAACATATTCATGGGAACTTAATTACTGTACAGTAGTGCCATGTCAAGTGTGAAAAAGTATTAAAATATACCAGGATGTGTCAACAGGCAATGTCAGAAAGTGCAATGGACTATGAACCCATTAAACTTGTATATTTTTAAGCATTTTACTTGGACAAATCATCAAGTCTCAGTGATAACCTGCAAAATATGCAAATTAGTAATATTGCACTTCTTAGCAAGCCACGGCACATTCTTGGCCTATTTGTGCATTCACAGCATTCAACACAACTTACCATTAGGGTTGTTATTGTTCAGTACAGATTCTGAAATTCTGACAATGATCTGGGCAGGTGGTGATAACTACATTGTCTGTTTAAGCAATTCCATCCAGAGCTATCTTATTTCCTTGCAACGTTTTGTACCTTATATAATCTATCTTAGTTCATTGGGCAAGCCAGCCTTAGAAAACAGGAGCATCATATAAAACAGTGGAAAGACAAATTTTAATGCCAAGGTTCAGAAGTCCAGAGTTTGTGATATTGTTAGGAGAGATTGGGTTTGAGTTTGAAGCTGAAGTGGGGACTCTGTGGGTAATGAGGGGGAAGAGCAAGTGACTATAGAGGTGTAGAAATAATGCAAGGAGAAATATGCCTGCTTCAGAATTCTGAAATCATTTTAGAATGATAAACCACGAATATACTGATGACAGGAAGGCAACATTTGTAGAGGGAGGGATGATTTTACAGCATCAGCTCTACCTATCTGTCTTGCTGTGTCTCAAATATGAGCACACATATGTCATCCATGCATGCACACACACACACAGACATACACAAACACAAACTCAAATATACACACATTCTCTTCAAGGTTACAGACAATACAGTAAGCATTATCGCTACACTTCTGTTTTCACTATTTTTCTCTTCAACTCTTCTGCTGAGTTTTTATTGCATACTCTATTCCAAAAGCTCAGTGAGGGAGGGAAAATTCTCTTGAAAATTAAATGCAATGCTTTTTCTTCTATTTTGGATCACAGGTGAAGGACAAAATAAATGTATCTGGTTTCTTTGTTTGTTTGTTTTGTTTTGATTTTTCCTGACAGTCTCAAGAGCTATTGACAAGAACACTTGTGTCTTGAGGACTTTTCTTTCGCATCTGTTATTTCCATGGTTTTTATAACAGATATGATATTTCTATATATTTCTACCTTAATGAAAATGGTGCTTGGAAAATGGGAAGAAGAATAAGTAAAAGGTAACAAGAGTTCATTTTAGTTGAATAATAAATAGAGAGAAATCCACTTAGCAGGAGAGGTAAGAATCAGAACACATGGTGACTGGCAAAGCCAGGAAGAAATAAAGTACAAAGGTATGTAAGCTTCGCCCAAAAACTCTAAGACAAATCTGATACAGGTTTTCTTTTATCAAGTCTCAGCTGCCCCTGTGCTCACTCAGAAACTTTCATATTCTTTTCTTTTAGAGGGATTTTTTAAAAACATTAATAGCCCCTTGATGGATAGACAGATTGTTGTGATAATTGCACTGCAAATGCAAAGCTCTTTTTTCCTATATTTGGGCCCAGTAGGGCCATGGCCATGCAAATGATTTGAGGATTGCTGGCACCTGGTCAAAGGTAAACCCCAGTAGCCTTCTGAACAATGGTAATTTACACCAACCCATCTGTACGCTCATTTATTTGAGGGAAGATAGACAAACCTGTGTCTTTGTGGTTAAATGAGCACAACCTAAGAGCTTACCACATCACAGAATCCCTCCTGGACTCTGAAATACTTTCAAGATTCAGACACAGAGTCCCTATCAGGAATGAAGACATAGGAGTCAACTCTACTAAATTACTTTGAAAACAAGGAGGCCTGGTTAGGCAGTTCAGTCACACAGCTCTGGCATTTCACAGGGTTTTGACTTCTAGTGTTACTAACTAAAGACAAAAGATAATTTTTCACACCTACAAAATTTTCTTCATCAGATGTACATAATGATATCTGTATGAATATTACTGTTGAAATACATGATCAGACAGGTGGAAAGAAAAAGAAAAACATCCCCCTGAACTTAAAGAAACTGTGTTCTAAAAAGTGCAGGATTATTATAAGTTTTTCCAATATTTTCTGTAAGCAATGTAAGAGAAGAGCTGAACCAACTGGATATTGAAAGCTGTTGATGAAAAAACTGAATTATCCATGCTAACTCTCTCATAAATCAGACTCCCTAGAAAATTATTCATACCATAAAGATCTGGATTCTTGTGCTTTGTCCATTTAATAAGAAGAATCTCATTCAAAGGGAAATGAATTGACCTTAAAATTTCAATTTTCTTGGAATCAATCTTCTCTGAAAGGTACTCCTACTGTTTCTCAAACCAAAAGTAGAACATGAAACCCATACTGAGTAATTAAAATCCTAGACTTTTCCAGGCCATCTGTAATCAAGACAAGGAGTAATCAATGTGATTGCAATGTGCACTTACTACTTCCGTTTATCAACACACACATGCATGTAATATGGTTTGGAGATACTGGAAATATTTCAAGATTATTTTGAACTCCAGGATTTCAAACTCTATCATTGTTTCTATTACATAATATAATTGAAATGGGTGATGATCTAGGTACAAGAGGAGACGCTAGTAATGTAACTCTTTTTCCTGTTGTGGGCTTTTTGGGTTTCAGCAGCCCAACACTCTCAATCCCCAATATGATACCCAAAGATATGGAATATAAGCCACACCAGTAACTAGTGTTAGCACTCAGGTGATAGAACCAGCAAATGTTTCCTTCTGGGAAGCCTGTGAGGATCCCAATTACTCTGAATCAAGAGAAAAGTCAGTCAGGCTTGAAGTAAGGGGCTTGCATTTAAAATCAGCAGTAAGGAAAAAGTGTGATGAACAGATGAAGTTTCTTGGCCTGTCAAAGCTGCTGAAAACTATTACCATCAAACTTGCCACCTTCTTCTCCCCCCTCTTCCTTTATAGTATTGATAGGAAAGGCAATTGGATATATTCCTCTTACTCTCCTGCAAGAGCATGAGGTTACTTATTGACAGTCTCTAAATTGCAATTCAAAAAGTTATTTTTCAGGACAGGATCCTGGACAAAGCCCTAAGTCTCTCCTCATTTGGATTGAAACTCAGTAGGTGCTTCTCAGGAAGCAGAAAAGAAGAAATGTCTATCTACAGCTGTGTTTGCTGCAGAAGGACTTAATGAAAGATTGCAGGCTCCACATACTTTTTAATTGAGTTTCAGCCTGTTTTGCACGTGGGAGTCCCTTGTCACAAGGGAATTATAAATAGACACATTGCCCTTCATGGCTATGGAGGCCACTGGAGTGGAGGATGAGAAGAGAATTATTCATGGAGATTGTCCATGCCTCCTTAGAAGGGGTCAGATGGCAGGAGTCCTTGAAAAGGGAGACACAGGAGCTGTTTCCAGAATGCATTTGACAGTCCAGCCAACCAAATGCTAACCAATCTTTAAACACTTCCCCTTAAGTGGTTGTGGTAAGAAAGTGTAAGGATCAGCTTCCTTTTTGGTTTCTAAAACCTGTAGTCCATCTTGATACCAGACTTATATGTCATTGGTCAAGTCACTTTATTATAGATAAGGTTCTGTGTTTTTAGAAACAATTAAAAATGTTTAATTGTGATAGAAATACATAACAGAATTTACCATATTACCTATATTAAATATGTATTATGTAAATGTGTATTACTTAATAATGTAGCATTATTAAGTACATTCATATTGCTATAAAACAGATCTCCAGAACTTTTAATTTCATCAAACTGAAAACTCTATTGATCAACAAATTCCTACTTCTCTCTCCCCACAGCCTCCAGCAACCACCATTCAACTTTTTGTATCTATGAATTGAATTACATTAGATGTCTTTTTTTTTCCACATGAGTCGTTTTTCTATTTATTTAGATTAATTTCTTTCAAAAATGCTTTGTGACTTTCAGTGTATGACTCTTGCCCTTCTTTTGTTAAATGTATTCTTGTTTATGCTATTGTGAATGGAATTACTTTAATTTTTCCCATTGTTTACTATTATAGAAAAATATAGTTGATTGTGTATTGATCATATATCCTGCAACCATGCTGAACACATTCTTTTTTTTTTATTAATCTGTATGTTAAGATGTATTATTACAAGACCATGTCATCTGTGAATAGAGATGACTTTTCTTCCTTTCCTGTGTGAATGACCTGACTCTCATAGACCAAACTTCGATTGGACTCCTTTGAGACTGTTTTCCAACTGAGTTTTGACCTAGGCCAAATGGAATCATAATGGAATGTGTCAATGTTGTGTTTTTATTTAAGTCATTGATAAGCAGGTACTTCTAATTTGGCAGTAATTCCACAAAGATTATTTGTGTTCCAGCAACTACAAGAAGTCCTGAGAAACATGTTTATAAAACTTACAATCTAGTGAAGATAACTGATATTTGATCAGGGAGTATGAAATAATGTAATATTCACTATAACAGATATATGCATATATAGAAATATCACTTCCAATATACATCTTGCTTATTTTTGCTTAAGTACGTTCTACCATACTTCCAGTAGTAGATCATAAATTTTCTCTTGTTTTTACATATTACTTCCACAGACTAAGTTGGAAGTATTGTTCAATTTTTATTTTTAGAGAAACACAGTGAAAAGCCTTCACCACCACTGTTCTCTTTTCTTATCTATCTCTCAGTTTTGTGTTCTCTATCTTGTCGGATACTGTGTGAGTATTCTTCTTCATCCTCAAGACCCCAGTGTAAAACCCCTTAGTCATGTCCAAAGGCCTGTGTCAGGCTTTTTTTTCCTAATTCTGTAAGAAGTTCTTTATTCCTTCTAGATATTTAAAAATTTATTAAAATATGTTATTTGGTATATTTTAAACACCCACACAGTAATCTTTGCTTTTAATACTTATATTAAAAAATATCTTCCAAAAATTAATCCTTAAATTTAGATGAAAATTCTACTGCACCTATAATTTCTAATCAAGTTTCTAAAATCATAAAATTGCTGTTTTCCGATGAACCATAAATATCTTTGAAACCAAAGCTTTCATTCTGAGAATAAGGAAAATGAAGCAGAATTAGGAAATAACTTGTCAAAGGTTAAAATCACTAAAGATACATTCCAGGTTTCTTCTGCCTCTACCAGTTTTTCCTGTTTAAATCAGCAGAAGTGGGTACTGAAAAGTGGGTTTGATGAGTCTTGGGAAGTACAGCATTATTCTGGGAAAAATGCTCTGGAAAAATAATAAACCTATCCATCAGCCTTATCTATTTACATAAAGGTATTTCTATAAGTGATTCTTCTTATATCTTCCTCCTAAGGTCTCTGGTAAGATGCTTTGAATTTATTAGTGCCTATAAATCCTTCATGATATAATGTGGCTCATGTAAAGTATCTACTGCTTCGACTACTTGGGGAAGACACACACACTAGCTCTGTATTAGGTGAACAGATCTTTTCTTCCCTGTTGTCCATGTCATGTCCTCCCTATTGTCTGTGCATTCCTTCCACAAGTGGTCCCTGACCTCCTGTGTATTCCTCACATTATGAGACAGTGGACCTAAATGGTGAACAAAACAGTCTTGGCCTCTGTCCTCAAGTCTCTGTCTTTAGAACCATCTAGCAAGACTATTATCTTTTCCATCTGTATCATTTATTCTGAGTAGCCTAGGAATGCTTTATTTTAAAACTAAATGTGAGGATAGAGAAATATTCCTTGAACTTTTTACTGTCCCTCACATAGGGTATTTCATAAATGATGAGTCCTTGTCTTTTTCTGAGACTGCAAGTTGAACCAAAGTTATCCTCTTTTTAAAGTTGACAGTGTGAATTTTGAGGACCAACTGGTGTTTTCTTTTTCTTTCTTTCTTTCTTCCTTCCTTCCTTCCTTTCCTTCTTTCTTTCTTTCTTTCTTTGTCTGGATGATGTCTGGCGTTCGTCTGGTGGGGGAGGAGGGAGTGATGTGTGATGGAGGGGGATTTGACGAAGAATACGACAACTCATCCTTCAACTAATAATATGCTCACACCTCCTCACTCCTCCATCCTCCTCCTCATCCTCTACTCTCCTCCTCCCTCCCCTCCTCCTCCTCCTCCTCCTCCTCCTCCTCCTCCTTCTTCTTCTTCTTCTTCTTCTTTGTAGGGGAGGAGCCTCCCCTGGGCAGGCCAGTTTACCTGTGGAGTGCTTATGCTCTCTGTAGTCCATAAGCTATCAATATGCTATGAAGGTAGTAGCCTGTCTACCTGGTCATCCAGTAAGTATTCATTGTTCCTAAAACAGTGATTGGAAGATGGTAAATAGTCAATAAATATTGTAAAATAAATAAAAGGAAAAATGAACTGGTTACATGCTGACTGGTCATTTGTCTTCTTCAATCCTCATTTTTAGAAAATGCCATTAATCTGAAAAGGGTTAGTAATCAGAATTAATTTGCACAAACCTTGCTTGTAATTATAGCCTGTTAAGGAAAAATGATTTTGAAGGATCTTTCTATAAAATTCAATAATGTTTCTCCCACATTTTGCTGTATTCTTCACTCACCTTGGTTTCTACTATCCTAGAAGGCCTGATATGTGCCCCACTTAATGGAGCTCACTTGGAGGCACCTCAGTGAGGCTTGCTTTGGGGTAGGGACTAAAATGGGAAGGCTATGGTTAGCAAGGAAAGTGTTTCTAGTACAGCTACTACCCACAATCTAATTTATATTCTCACTTTGTGCTTCATCTCTCTGCCTGAGTGATGGACTAGTAGAGAAAAGATATGAGACAGTGAATAAAAAACATATATTGGATTAATTTTTTTTATTTAGTAATTACTTCACTGCAGCAAACAGAACTGGATCTGAGTGAATGTTGACATCTAATTTTCAGGTTTTGAATTGCTTGGAGAAAAAGCAGATCTCTTTGTTTTTATCTACTAACATTTCACTGAGAGGTAATTATGCAGAACAGTGTGGTCTTGAGCTGTGTTTAACATAGGCAGGTCATAACTAGACAGAGAATGGACTTTCCTTTTAGGCTAGGAATATTTAAAGACCCAAAATCTTGGAAGATCAAAGGTGATGTCTTTTATTACACACACTTTCAGAAAATTCTTTCCCTGAAAGTCATGTTTTACCCTTCTGGTTCATTCATAAATTGGCAGCAAAATTTGGAAGCCAAGACAATCTTATCTAATTCTTTGCTCCATCTTTGGGGGTACAGTTCTATCCTAATAAGTGACATTATGCTTCCTGGCATTCTATTGTCTTTCTTTACTTGCAAATGTTTGTATGTATATGTTCTGATGCTGTTTTCTTTGATTCCCAAATGAACCAAGAAATTGGGGAAATGGGACTGTAAATGGAAGGTGGCATGGAATCATGAAAATGAAATATTAGAGCGATAAAGGACTCTCATGATTATATGCATCACTTTTATGCATCAAAAATAAGCACTATACTGCCCACGCTTAAAAGACAAATAACAAATCCATGAGTTTTCAGGATCACCCTCCCTTCTGATAAGCTAGCTACTGGTTTAGGAATTCCCACAACCAACCTCTAGTTTGGTAACTTATAAGAATGAATCACAGAACTCAGGAAAGTGCTATATTTATTATAATATAGCAAAATAATATACCTTAGAAGTCAAAGAAAATGATGTATAATGTAGAATTTGGGATGATTCAAATGGAAGTTTGCTTTGTACTCAGGGACATACTACCTTCCTGACACTGTTCTGTGATGATATTCATGTAGTATTGCCAGTTATTATACCCATCTGAGCTTTGGTTTTAGAGTTTTTATTGAAGTTTCATTATATGGGCATGATTCATTGAATTATTTTCTATGTGATTGAATTAAATCACCCTATCCCTATTCTCTGAGCTCTGATCTTTTAATCACATGACATCTTTCAGGCATGGCCAGCCCTCATTCTGAGTTACTACATTATTACTAGGTATGTACCATGAGTCCCCTTTTTAGCATAAACTATTAAATATATTTAAGAAGCCCACCATCAATAACAAAAATACACTTATCCCTAGAGAAATTCTAATTTAGAGACGGTCTTTCAGAAGACAAGACAGTGGCTAGATTGCTCTTCCAGTTAGGCCAAATCTCTTACTATACATATGTGCAAAGTTCAGATTGTTGCTTTCATTAAAGAAGTTCAAATAAGTAAGAGGAAGGAACTGGATCCAGGGAAATATCTCTCCTGACTCACCGTTTATAATTTCTCTTTCCCATTGCTCCAAATGATTATTAGATTACAAAATCTACTTTATAGCAGCTGTTATAGAAGAATACTCTGTCTTATATAAAAGCTACAAAGCAATGGTGGGGTGATTATTACTTTTAAACCTGGTGACTTCATTTATATACAATGACCTCCTTCAAGTGAGGGAATGAACTTAATAAGGACAAATTTCTTAGTAAAGAGAAAAGTGTGATGAATGGATTAAAAAAGAGAAATTAAAGGGGCTTTCTGCTTAGAATCTCAGGAAAAATAATCTAGGATTGCCTCATTTGGATGGAGGTTAAGAAACAGATGGTATAGAGTAATAGAGAACATCACTCTTTTAATGAAACTAAGACGATTTTGAACAAGTATGGTTGAATATGACAAGTAACGTAGAATGCTTCTGTTCTAGTTATTGAGGAAAGAATCTGTAAATATACTGGATTTGAGTAAGTGATTAGAAAACTTTGCAATTAAACAATAGGCTAATAAGAATATTCTACATCTTGTGTCTTTATCCATCCAACGTAGGGAATGGGTGGTCTTAAAATCCTTGCACTGTACCAGCACATTTTTCACCCTATTCACAGGAAGTCTGCTATAAAAGCATACATATTCTAGGCTAAATACTGTGAAAGACAAAAGGGGAAATATGAATACATGCATATATCTGCTTATTTTCTCAAAAGACACATTAGATACAACCTGCATAACAAAAGGAATTGTTTACACCTACAAGTAATTGGCTGAGTGTAAAGGATAGGGAAGACTGTGACACTTCTATAGTATAACATTTTGTATAATTTGGACTATTAGAAACTTATGCTGTACATATCCAAAAATAAAGAAAATGAATCAGTAAGAATTAGAAGAAAACTGATAACTAGCTACTAACAGAAACAATTCCATTTGTCTTTTAAATGAATGTCATAATGACAGAGGAAAAGACAAAGAACTAATCCAAATGTTTTATTTTAATTAACATGATGTGGTTTACATTTAATAAAATTCCTAAGTTTCCCTTCCCCATTCATTTTATTTTACTTGGTGAGTAAAATAGCAGTCAGTGGAACCATACTGATAAACAACAGGCAAACAGATAAATGAGGAAGAAAGAAAATCTTCCTAAGTGTGGAATACCAGTTAATAAATGCAGGAAGAGCAGTGGATTTGGAAAAACACTAATTTGCAATCATCACAGAACAAATATTTTTAGGCAAGAATTATCAGTAGGTAGTAAATCTAAAAAATTTGGTGAGTAACAGAATATTTTCATAATCCCAAACTGTTTCCAGATTCCTAATAAGTTATAATGGGGAAAAATTACTATACAGTGAAGAAATTGGACCACGTTTTGACCTGGATATCCAAATTAGTATTACCAATGAATGAGTGTCAGCTGAACAAGTTGCCTTCAGAAAGGGCACCCCCAAAGAATCTAGCTGGATATGTATTACCTGAATGGAATTAGGAGGAAACATCAGATGTGCCAACGAAGTGCAACAAATAATTTTGAACTACTGGAGGAAAAATATTATGAAATGCATAACTGGATCACTTTACAAAATTGTTGATACATAATAATGTATCAACATTAAATTTCCTGAATTTGAATCTTTCCTTTTCACATTAGATCAGCTGCCTTTTGTAGAACCTGTCTCTCAATCCTTCTTTCCTTCCAGCATATTGATGCTATGCGAAATTTGGTTTCCTCATTTGCTTCCCTTGCGTTGTTGTAATCCAGAAGATGCTTCCTTAGGCTGGGCAGATTCCCAGATCATTCTTTCCTCTAGGGGCTCTTTTTCCCTTTCAGTTCCACATCCAATTTTTCATTCAAGGTAAGCAAACAGATGGCTCTCTGGGCCTCCAAGGGGCCTCCAATGTAATGGGAACTCATTTTACATCTTGTACAGGCAATGAGGATTAGCGGTCCTAAATGGCCAAATTATATATTGCCTCACATTTGTGATGCCAACAGCAGCTGAAAAGAACTTTAGGGACTTCATTTCATTTACCATCTTATGGTTGTTTCAAGGTAAGGGACAAATATCATAAGCCTCAACTTTCAAAAGAAACAACAGATACCTAGATACATTATGTGCAATACTCACAGGTCTGGCAAAGTCTGTTTCTCAGAAAAGGAAAATTTTATCAAATTTGTCAGCAAAGTTTTACTTTGAAAAATTCTTTTGAAATTACAAGGTAAAATAATAATTAAAAGAAACCGGTTAGAATACTTAGTATCTTGCACCAATATCAGTTCACCATTTATAGCATCTATTATAGTCTTTATCTGCACACATGACTTCCAGAGTGTGAGTCTGTGTGTGTGTGCACGCAACATGCATGTGTGCACACATGTGCAGGTGTACATACATACATGCACTCTTGTTTTAATTGCCATGTTAATGGTTTTCATGGGATTATTTATTGAGAAAGATGATGAGATTGTGAAACACATAATTTTTGCTCTTAATTTTGCAGAAATAGGTTTTTTCCAAAGCTGTGCAATCATAAAGCTGAGAAGAACTTGAGACACTGTCACATTGAAGACATTCCTATCTAACAGGATCCTTTTGAAAATAATATGTGAAGATTACATTTTTCTTTTTCATGAATGGAGATAAAAGGGGAACACAATGTAAAGGCAGAAGTCATCACCAATATCAATTAGCAAATTTAGTTTCAACAAATTTAATTTTTCTGTCCAACTCACTGGGGTCTCACATATTGTTACTTTATTATTTATTCTTCATTTTGATCATAACTGATATATAGTGTTATTTTCTTTTTGTCCTCTTTGACTTCACATTCTTCTTTCACTTTCCCTTCAGCCTGATCAGTTGTCACATACTCTTTTTTCCTCACCCCCTGTGAGTGTTGTTTGAAACCACGTATCATGCTAACCAGTGCCTTTTCTCCTTCAGATTTAAGACTGAATCTCGAATGTGACTCTATAGTCTAGTCTCTTCCTCAGCAAAAGTGACAGACATAATAAGAATGTTGTGATCCTGGAGTAACTTCAAGATTTTTATTTCTAAAGTTAATAAGCATAGTTCTTTTAACAAGGCTTAAGCACTGTGGTCCTTAAAAAATCTTACCCTGTAGGTGATGCTGTGAATTTTTATTTATTTTCTTGTCCAGCATTTTTACATTGCAATTTATTACAGGAGTGATTATGGAATATTTGCCGATAGTGCTCCAAAGCTAACCTTCCCTTAATGCAGCACACTTCTACTCAGTACAGACTGAAGTCTGGCTCAGGGTGAAAATAATGGAGAGAACAGAATTTACTGCAATTTCCCACTTAATTTTCTCTATGTAATATAATATTACATATGACCAATCTTATATTACAATAATTCAGGGAAATTATTGCTCTTTTAGTGTGGAAGCAAAACCAGCTTGTTACTTCATTTTACAAATATTTATCGAACACTAAAATTATGAGACATTGTTTTAGCTGGAAACTAACTATGGAAGATATGAAACACTGATCTCAAGAATCTTATATTCTATAGGAAAAGATAAATGATACACTACACTGGCAAACAGACAATAGGGTAGTTTCAGGTAATAACATATTCTATGAATAAAAGCAACAAAAGTAAGGTGATGTGAAAAAAAAGTTACATGGGGTCAGGTAGGGCAATGGCTATATTTGGTGTTCAGAGATGGCCTCTCAGAGAAGCAACTGAATTAGGGCCTGGATAATAAGGTAACTGCCATCAATACTATGAATATGGATAGAAATATCCTAACATCAGAAAGAGACTGATGCATTTGTAGGACATAAAGAAGGCCACATACTGAGGATAGACAGCAGTGAGGGAGATGATAGGAGATGATGTCAGAAAAGTAGGGGGACAAGTAGGTATTGGATACAGTAGGCTGACATGAGGAATTTACCATTTGTGATTTCAAGCATATTTTGCATTTATGACAAATATATTGGAAGACAGGAAGTAAGTTTATAGAAGAGATGATGAAAAGTGTGTTGCTAGTCAAAGTTATGCTGTAAACCTTTGGGAAATCTAAAATTTTGCTGGACCTTTTAGCTAAAATTTCTAGAAGCGCTGAATGAGGAATCATTGGACACTTAGTGGGTGGAGAGTTCTGTTGTTAGAGATGTCATGTCTCCATTTTCAGCTCTAGATAGTCTTTCAACAGTCTTAGGGTGAAAAACCTACCGTCTCTCATACCTTCAGGGTATGCACTGGCTGTCTCCCCTTTAACATAGAGACCAGAAAACACATCCACCATTCATTGGTACATGTGCACAGTCTGCTTCTCCTGAAACTTCCTTATAGTAAAGAGTTTTTTTTGTTTTTTTTGTTTTTTTTTTTTTTTTTTTTCAATAAAATTTCACTCGCCAAGGTTTTGGAAGGGAACAATGATAATTATAATCCCAAACAGCAGCTAATGAAAAATGTCATCTATATTTGCTTCTTAATTGTATTATATTGCTTTGGCATCAGGTTTTAGCTCCTCATCATTTAGTAGCTGTGTAACACTGGCCAAGTTACTTAACCTCCCTAAGTCTCCTTTTCCTCTTCTGGATAACTAGGATAATAAGAGTACTCACCTGAGAGGATGGTCGTGTGAATTATATTAAACAAGATAATGTATGCAAAGCACTTAGCAAGATGCCTGTTACTTAATGACCACTCCACACAGTTACAGAAGTTGGCAACAATAATAACCACTCGCATTTCCATAATGCTTCCATTTTACAAAATACCTCACATACATG
The DNA here is from genome assembly GCF_902686455.1 of Sciurus vulgaris. Lineage (NCBI taxonomy): Eukaryota > Metazoa > Chordata > Mammalia > Rodentia > Sciuridae > Sciurus > Sciurus vulgaris. The sequence continues at coordinate 67,023,339 of NC_136470.1, read as the reverse complement.
ATGCCATTTGATGCTTATAATAATTCCATGAGGCTAAATTCCTTATACAAATTCCTGCAATTGTAAGTAGTCAGAATTAATTTTAGAATGAATTTCTACACTTAAAGAGTAGGATTTATTAGAAAGAAGGAAACAGGGAAGGCAAAAATAATGACTTAGGGGCCAACAGAGTGGTAAGAGGATTCAGTCTAGGGTTAACATCTTTTTCTTTTTAATAAATAATCTACAAACCAATGTTTCATATATGAATAATGAAATGGTCGAGTTATTTTGTGTATTAATTAAAATATCATTAACACAGTTGATTTCATTTTGTTGGTGAAGTCATATTAGAATGATTCATAGTCAAATTGTGTTCTCAATTAAATTCATTCCCCACTCTTAATGCAGATGATCTAGTATATTCTACTTTAGATTGATGTCTTTGGCATATGGCCAGTTCTGGGAAGCAGCATGACCACTCTTCGACAAGATATGCAACTACATAAATTTGTCACCCAGGTATGGAAGAAGGCTCTCTTGCCTACTTCAGATGGCAAAGAGATTTGGGGTGACATCACCAGTAGAAAAGTACAGTTAAAGTGCTTCTTTGCAGTATATGTAGGCACTCTTAATAAACCCCATAAGCAGTTAAGGATTTGGCTAATGCTCTGGAGCACTCCTTCTCTTCCAGCACAGTGCTTTCTCTGCCCAAGTGGGCTAGAAAGAACTCTAATTAGATTGATAGGTCAATGGCTGCCACCAGGATGTTTTCCTGTGTTGTAGCTGTGTTATCTCCATTCTCATCACTCCACCTTTAGGCAGTCTCCCTTTTATTCAAGGAATAGGACTCCACATGAGAAAGCACCATCCTTGACAGACTTGTTATGCCTTCAGGTCAGTGCCAGACACAAAAAGGTCACTGACTGGCAAAGGGAAGAACTATATCTTGCTCTGCCTCAGGCAGAATACAAGACTGGAATGGCTCACTGAACTGCCTTTGTGTTTTTTCCTAGCCTGAGTTAACCTTAGGCAAAACTATAATATAGTTCCAGTCTGCTGTGGATCTTTGATTTCTATCTTTCTGTATTCTATTTTTCCTGCTTAGACTTTTACTATTACTTGGGGCCTACACTGTGCAAGACACTGTGGGGAAAGTTACAACAGAATACAAAAGAGTTATAAGATAGTACAGTCCTTATCCAGAGAATGAAGGTGATATTTAATGACCCAAAAAGTTGATGGTGACATTTTTGACCCAATAGAACCTGAGAAGAAGGGCTAGTTTAGGATCTGAGGGCTTTCTCCAGATTGTGCACAGCTGAAGGCACCCAACCTGCCTTTGAGTGAGATGAGCATATGAAAATTAAAGAAAAGGACATAAGTAACATGACCTCTAATGATTTGTTTTTGGAAGTGTAATTGGGTTTACAAATCATACTGACATTTAAACTCCCCTTGCCTCTGGGATAAAGTGCATGTATTTTAAATCAGGAATCATGATTTGAAAACAACTTTGTGACATAATACGAGGACCTAGTTTACAGCACCTGACTGCTGCTCATAATAAATACTCTAATGTTCATTGATGATTTTGGACACAAGTGCTAGAAAATTCTAACATGCTCTCCACTTGATTTATTTATCACATTTATATAAACTGGTTTTTCAAACTGTTCCACAAAATTCAATAATATCGTTAACTTCCCCAATAATAAAAAATAGCCAAAGGAAAAGAAAGTGAGATATGACATAGACAGTATATGAAAATATGGAGCCCATTTTCAGCTCCAGTTATAAATGAGATGGAGAGTCAATAGTGTTTTTGGTAGTGCTACAATGAGCATGGAGTTCACACACAGATGAGGTCATACCGTTGAAAAGTTATAGTACAAAACACTAAGACTCGTGGTGACATCCCAGCTCTAATTTAAGAAGCCTGTCCTGACCTCTTACACACACACACATACACACACACACACACACACACACATTCATCTAGATCCAGCTCTTATTCAGCCTACCTTCCATGCAACTTATGTGACCTATAGATTTGTTATAAGCAAAAATTTCCTACTTGTATTGAATTCTGGAGTACATTTTGTCATTCCTCTTTGCTTCAGGTGCAGTGTGTCATAAAGAACTTTTGAGTTAGAGTCTTGACTTAGTCATTCATTAGCTGTGTCCTTTAAAACATTGCTTGTCCTCTTGAAATTTTACTTTTCTTCACATCAAAAGAAAGAATGATTATATCTTGCAAATGTTGCATAAACATTTCTAAGTATACAATGTGTATGATAAATGTCAACTGAAAAATGTAACTTGAATGTTCATGTAATTGTACAGGGTTCAACTTGATCAGAATTTAGACATAGTTCTTGTGTTTATCATGAATGATCCTTTCACCTGGTGAATGGAAACTTCAGTTGTGCTTTTGAACAATATGGGAGCATCAAATCCATGCCAGAGTTTTATATGCTCAATTGCATGTAACCAAATACCCATTTCTCAGTGATTTTTAGAATGGGAGTCCATTTTTCTCATAAATCAGGAAGGTTAGGTGTAAGTGGCTACAACTCTTACTCAATATCTCCTTGCTGTGGGTGTTATATATCTATAATATTTTGGGCTTTCCTATATGATTGTAAGAGATTGGCCTTAACTCTCAATACCAGGTTCCATTCAAGGCAGAAAGAAGAGCAAGAGAATAGTTTAATGATTTAATGACGACTTTGAGGAAGAGCTAGTATACAAAGGAGAAGACATTGCGGGGGGAGCAGGCAGAGAGAGGAGTATGCAGAGAGACATTTGGAACAGGAAAAGCAATCTGTTCATATTGTTAAAGGACTAGAATGTATTTCTCTAGTTCTCTTCCTCATGAGTCTCCTTGGTCATTGAGATAGAATGGCACAAACAACAATAAATGTGGCTTTAGCTTGGGGATTGCAAAGAAGTTAGATGACCACATAGGCACTTTTAGGGTTCTTGGTGAGGAGCATAGACATGCCTACCCCTACCTGTCTTAAAAAAGTTAGGTGCTTATCTCTTTGGAAATTGGACTCTCACTTACCATTTAGCTTCATAAAAAGGAAAAAAAAATGTGAAATATTTCCAGAAGCTGAAAACATTTAATAAGAAGGAAATTTACATTTTCATTTTAACTGCCAATAACAAAGCAGAGCCTGATTTTTTGGTTTAGTGGATTGATTTTATGCACATCATATCTGATACTGAATATCAGTTTAATGTCCTTTTAGACTTCCTTTAGAATTCTTTAGGACATTATCAATCAGAAAACCATAGGGGAAAAAAGAATGGTTTGGCTATAGCATAATATATGATTTTTCATAAACTCCAACTGCAGGTAAATGGAAGACTAATACATTCTATTAATTTGCTTTTAAAAGCAAAGACCTTTAATAGATCTAGAAAACTGTGGCTCTCATACAAGCTGGGTTACAACCAGAAAGTTGTCAGAGCTATTTGGTGGGTATTCCCTCAGTGCTGTTGATGTTCAGCCCAGCCTGTCCTCAGAATTAGTGAAGTGGAGCTCTGACACAATGGCCCCATTAGTATGCCAGTACTTGCACCAGTGTGCTGAAAGCCACCAGGAGCTCAGAGGACACAGTCTGTGTGTGGTTGAGAACCTTTTGAGCTCAAGAAAAGTATGAATGACATTACAAACTTTTAAGACATTTTACCAGGAGTATCTGTTGCCAAAAGACATTCTTAATGTGACCATGCACAGTAACATTAAAACAAGAACTACTTCACCGTGTAACTGAAGAACATGGATTTTATACATTATATTATACAAGAGAAACTCTACACAAAGCAGTTTCCATTAAGGATAAAAAAAAAAAAAAAAAAAAAAACCAGCCTGAATCTTGGATAGTGATAAATGAATAGACTATGGTCAGTAAAGTGAAGTATGATTCATGCAGGTCAATCATCCCTTTCTTTGAGAAATCAGTGTGTCCATTCTTTTATAATCCCTGCTTACCCACTTTTGCATAGAAGTAGGTGTTTGACTCAAAACTAGTCAATGAGAATATTTCACACAAACCCAAGTTATTGTGAATCATTGCCAGGACATTTGTGAAAACTGTCAGTGAAAATACCTTCTGGTGCTGCATACAACAGTATTTCCCTCTGTATGGAAAGAAAATGTGCTTGAGAATGAAGCCAAAATGGAGACAAAAGAAAGGTGAGAGATGGAGGGAGGGTGGAGAGAAAGTCTAGGAGATGGAGGGTGAGGGAGAGAAAGAAACCACTGGAGAACCTGCACCAAGCTATAATTGATTCTACTTCTCTCTTTGGATTTTTAAGGTCAATAATTCCTTTCTTAAGCTATTTTGATTTGAGATTATCCACTATAATTATGAATATACTATTTAATACAGATCTAGGCAGGCAGGTTCTTTTTCTCATGATTCAAGGAAAGAAATCCACAGACACAAGTGTGAGAACAAAGTAACAGGATTTGTTAGAGCAGTAGAAAGTGAACAGAGCTCCTGAAGGGAAGGGGTGGGGCCCAAGAGAGGGATGCCAATTGATGTCTGTTGTCCCGGGATTTTTAAAGGCATATCCGATGACCTAGCATAAGTAATTGGTGGGTGGAGGGATGCCAGCATGGACAAATCAAGCTCTTCAATCTCCAAGATAATAAGCCAATCAGAAGTGCATAATATCTAGGGGTAAGGGCAAGCATAACTAAAGAAGAAACTGATACAGGCTCATGGTTAATGCTTGCAGGTAGTACAGAGTCACAGGATGTCTTTAGGATCTGATGTCTCCTTTCAGGTTGGCATGATGTTCCCCACTCTTCCTGTTCTTCTCCATAGCCCTTATCCTGGTTGCCTATGGGAGATATATCTTCCTGCCTCACTGACAAATACACAAAATTACAAGTACAATAAATTCCAGAAACAATGTTATCCTTTACAAAAATTTCTGAGCATAACAAAAATGTCATCACACAGCAAGCCAAACCAATAGCCTGTCTATATACTAGAAACTTATCACTCCTGGTTCTTTAATGAACTCCTCATTTTTATTACAGGTCACACCTCTAGCAGTCTCTGATCTCATTAGCTCCATACTGTCAGATGACAACAGGGGAACACTTTTCATGATGATTTGAACTCATAGTCCAGTGTAGTGGTAACAATACCAGGGAAACACTCAGCAAAGGAGAGAAGGGCTGTATCTGTAGCTGAAAGGAGGTATTTCTTTTGCTAGAAACACAGGGAGTTGAAGTTACTATTGCAGAAAACATGTCTATGAGCCTGTCTTACTTTCAGAATGTGTGGTGCTGAAATTTTGCAGTGTCTTCCTGGTCCAAGACAGAAAATGATTCTGTGTTTATCCAGAGGACTATACAGTTTGAGGAGTTGGATCCTTTAAAGAGTTTTGCTTTGATTGAGGACCAAGAATGTAATTTTATATCATGTTTCTCTACCTTCAACTATTTAACCACATGCAGTACAGGATGTAAAGACTTTTGTAAAAAGAGCAAGTGATAAATAGGATCCTGACTTTTAACTACAAAACAAAATATAAGAAGAAACACAACCATGTATTTAGTTGACATAAAGATGACCAACACTGCTTATCTCTCAAAACTACTAACCAAAAAGCCATAGGACAAAAAGGAAAGGAGCACTATGGACTGGAAGTTAAACTCCTTTCCAGACCAGGTTCCCTCGGCATCTACCCACTTGACCCACTTGATAGGAATTAGTCCAGTGCTTTTTTTTTTTTTTTTTTTTTTTTTTAACTTAATAAGCATGTTGTGGGACTCATCTGGAAACTAGAATCTTGTACACATTGGCTTTTTAACAGCTCCATGAGGGAATTGATCACAGATATGCTCCACTTTTAACCTCAGAGCCTGGGGTGGCTTAGTTAAGTGCACTCACTGTCAATATTTCTCCTCCATACATAATGCAGAGCACACACTCTAAGTCCTAACTGGGTAATTTGGAGCCAATACTTAGAAGAGTGAAAGAAGAAAAATCTCACATTATACTTTTTAACCACCGCTGTTTAACACTTAGATTAAAAGCTTTCCTGTGATCACACCTTTGGTGCATTTTACTTTCAAGAAAATGGCTAGAGGTGGTTTATTTCTATTATAGTTTATTCCCAATGGGAAAAACAGTAGATGTCACTGGCTAACACATTAAAAAGTTTCATGCTCTGCACAATTGTTGTGGGGCTGGTGGTGAGGGGGAGAGAGGATGTCATTTTCTTATTCTGTCATATATTGCTGTAGAGTCTATACATTCTAAATTAGCATAAACAGACAATGTTGCCACTTTTTTTCTTTTAATCATAACATGGATACATATATCCTAGTGTATGTGATGTGAGAATACTTTATGCACTGGAAGGTAATATGGAAGTATAGTTAATATATTGTTTTCCATCAAATCAGGAAGTCTTGCTACTCTTCCCTCCTACTTCCTCCTTGACTGATTGCTGTTCCCTGACTTGCCTGAGCTCCTACTGTACTGACTCCCAATCCTGATGTTTCCATCTCTCTTCCATTGATTTTTTTTATTTCCTGTTCTGATCCCTCATTGTTTTGTTCCTTGTTGAAGCCTATCAAGCTGTTTTCTAATTTGGGGATTACATTTCCCAGTACATCCCATGTTCTTCCCTCCTCCCTCCCATTCAATCCCATGTTTCTATTGAGTATTACTTTTCCTCAGAAGTGAAATACATTGTTCAGCTATGCTTAAAAATTTCCTTCCTTAAAATTTAATTTAAAAAAAATTTTGGTCATACTGGGAATTGAACCCAGGGTCATTCTACGCTAATACACATCAATTATATCCCTTGCCCTTTATATATTATATATATATATATATATATATATATATGTGTGTGTGTGTGTATTCTTAAAATTTGTATTTGTAGTTCTTCAATATATATTTTTTAAAAGATGTTTTCTATGTTCAGTCTGTTACCAAATATATCAAATATTTTTATTTTTATATTAATATATTCACATTTCAAGAGAGTTTGTCTGATAGCCCCCAATATGTCTGTTAAAGATGGTTTGTAACAAATAACATGAGAAACCCAAGCAGAAGAAACATTTTAAGTTAGTGTGCTCTTCTATCAGTTTCTTGTGGGGAAGTTAACTTTGTGCCAGGGCTTCTCAGGATCTGACCTCTGTACCACTTGCATCAGATTTCATCCAGCATATAAGATCTAAATTTGGATTTGTAGGCCCAGCTTAAGGATTCTTTCTGTTGCTTTAACAAGACCCATGGTTGAATCTTAAACCCTTGATAGTTTGATGCCCACTTCTCTGGAGTTATTCTAGGTTCTACTTTATAAACTCTTACTGACAACTGAATATATCAGCAGATGTTTCTCATGAAGGATATTAGGCCACTTTGCTCAGAAGTGTATGGACTAGCAAGGATGAGCATTATATCAACTTGAAAAAAAAAACATGTGAATCTTGTATGAAAAGAGTTGTGTAATGTGTAGAAATGATTTATTCATCAAAAGGGCTCTTTTCCTAGTTGAAGATAAAACAACAATTTCTTGTCTTGGTTTACAAAGTACCTCTCATGAGCCAATAAGGAATGAACCAATAAGTCAAAACCAACTACCACACTTACCTGCATTTTAAGGACAGCGTTAATTTACTTGCCACTTTGTTTCAAATGATTCTATTTTCCACAAAAAAAGTTTAATTGAATGTTCAGGTAGTTTTTTTTTTTTTTTTTTTTTCTTTTAAGTAGCCATTTCCAATGCCTTTCCTGCATGCCATTTGACAGCAGATGAAATGACAGAAGCCTTACTATAAGACTGACCAGATCTCAAAACAATCGGTGAGCAGGAGGAAAGGGGTTATTGGAGCCATGTTTCTCCGACACGGTACTGAGTTGTAATATAGGAGTTTTTCCTGTGGCTGAAAGTACAGAAAAAAATCAGCCATCTTAGAAACACTGAGGTCCACTGAACCATGTACTCTAAGCAGCCAGAAAAATCACAGGTCTCTCACTTCAAAGGTGTTGGAAAACTTTCAAATACAAATGCCAAAAAGCTAGGACCCTGAGTTGAAAGAGAAGAACACTGTTTTTATTTTTATTTTCAAAGGAGAATATTTTTCTGGAGTTACTATGAGTACATTATTTTGAGTGGGGATAGTTTCTACTTAAGGGTCTCTGAAACCAAAACAAAATATATAAAGATGATTGTGACACTCAAAGGCCCTTTCCTTCCCCTGGGTCTGTCAGTCATCATATTCCATGCCCATTCTCTCCCAGCTGAAGAAATTGGCCCCAGGATGCAGTATTTGACACAGAAAGCTTTAGTCCCAGAGCATTTCTCTCAACCCAATTTTCCTTAAAATTGATCTAGCTATTAAATCGAAGACAGAAAATACAACCTTAGTGAGGAGATACATTCACAAGGACATCTGCCACTCAAAGTAACTGCATTTCCACAGGCACAAAACAGTGAAATGCCCATGTCCATGAAAGAATACTTGAGTATCAAATTTTGGAGACTGTTAGCAGATGAGTTCATGGAATTTACTATTGATTCCTACATTTGAACATATTTGGAGCTGCTTCCTAAGGTCCCACTCATACAATTTTAAAGTTTTCACTGTTACCAAAAAAAAAAAAAAAAAAAAAAAAGAAAAAGGAATAATATTGTGGATCAGTGGCTACACTAGTAAATCATTTATTTAAAATGGCTTACTAAAAGAAACTCTTAAAAACCTATAAAATATAAATAGTGGAAAATGGTTTACACCTTTTGGAAATCTGGATATGAACTCTATTCTCTGCTAATGGATGTACTTGGACAACTTTAGGGTTTTAGCAACCCTGCCTTGATTTAGGCATTTGAACACACTCAGGAGGAATTCTTCTCTACTGTGATTGATATCCTGAGTAGTCGGGAAATCTTCAGGAACATACTGAAATAGAACCTCCACAAAATCGCACTGTTCATCAAATTTATAAATTAATTACCTTAGGAATGGTTCTTTATGGATTTGCTATAATCTAACAGAGTCTCTTGTCTAGTCAAGGTTCATCAGACAATAGTGTTAAGATTTTCACTGTTCCTGTTTTCCCTATTTGGACTCTGGAGATATTTTAAGGTCTTATTTTTTAAAAATATATCTATGATATTTCACTGAAGCATTAGTGTTTTTTTTCTCAAAATTTTATGTATATAGCTTTGGGAGAGAGTATATTCTCCCTGTTACTGTCCACAGAACAGTGTCTGGTGTTTTTTTTAACTATCCCCACAGTAAGAAGAAAAGTTCAAATCTGAGTGAAATATCAGAGAGAATCTTTCATTTACTCATTCTACAAGTATTTTTGTCACATCTAATATAAGTTTCATCCCAAAAGACAGTTTCTCCTCTCACATTTTATAAAGAAGCAAATAGACAAACTAATAAATATGTAGTTCACCTGTAGGGGAGGAAAACATATCACTTCCCCTGTCTATGTTAGGTTCTCTAGCCTGAGCCTGTAAATAAGATTAGCCAAAAACAGATTAAAAAAAGAAAACATAAATATATTATCTTGAGCATCACACTCACAGATGGGAGTGGTCAGAGATGACTCTGAGGGGACATCAGAACTTGTATGTATGTTACCTTAGGCTAAAAGAAAGGAAAAGGGATTTGGTTATACTTTAAGCTATGGGAAGGAGACCAGGAAAAGTACGGTAATCAAGGTTTGTTTAGTAAGATTTGTTATTCAAATTTGGGTTTTCTCCTCTGATAAGTGTCTTCCTTTTCCTGGTACAAAGGAGAGAAGGAGACATCCCTATAAGTAGGAATTATTATTACTTTTTTTTTGGTAAATATAAACTTCCTTTACAAAGAAAAAAACCTGTTTCAGAGTTTTTCCTCAGGCTGCTGTTTCTCAGTGACCTCTATTTCAAAATAATCCATATGCTCAAGAGGCACATTCTAGGATGGCTTAATCTGCTACCCTTCATGCCACAGGATGACTTAAAGAAAAATAAAATAGGGCATAGAAAGTGATAGTGTGGAAAGAAGATGGTAGGACTATATTCCTATATTTCATCAAACCAAAGCTATCAACAAATATGCAGCTATATTTATCTACCAATTGGAAGGAAAGAAAAGCTTCCAATTATAATTGTAACATGCCATCAATTGTAAGCTGCATACAAATTCTCAGAAATGCTAAAATGAAAAAAATTAAAGTCATCTTGAAATCTTAAATCAACTGAAATAGCGCAGAGTGGGTTGACAGGAAGGCTTTACCGATGAAGTGGTTTTTAAGTATAGACCAAGGGAATGGAGGATGGGAGATATATGACCATCACAGGAAGAGCCTTTCGAACACAGGTACCAACAGGTGCAAAGTGCCTGAAATGGACGAATAATCTTAATGCTTATGTTGGAAGAATGACTAGCAAGCAGGCGTGACCAGAAGGAAGTAGAGAGGGGAAGACCCTGCAGGGTCCTCTGGGCCATGGTAAGAAATTTATATTTCATTCTGTGAGAGAAGGAAAGCTAATATAAGCTATGAGAAAAGGGGGATACAGTCTGATTTAGCATGTCAAGGAGTCACACTGGCTGTTCTCTTCTCCACGGAAAATAGATGGTAAGAAAGAAATCGTGAAAACAGCAACAGGGTTGGAAGTTACTGAAATAATCCATGGTAGCTTTGACTAATGGATTGGGTGCTAGAAGTGAAGTTGGTAAGAAATGGTTAGAGTCCTGTTGTATGTCAAAGTTACAATCCTTGAGGGCAAGAAGCTGTATATAGCCCAATTTTAAAGTTGGGCTTTCTTAAGTGTTGCTGATCATATTTGTTAAGCAATTGACCTGTAACTCTTTAGGTATAAAAGGCAAAGTTTATTTAAAGGTTTGATGAAGTAGCAAACTTTAGGAATAAGAAAATGTCAATATTCAAGACCTCTGATGGAAAAGCTCCAAGGGATTACCCATTTGAGCATGGATGCAACTTAAAACTATGAATTGGAAAATGGGATTTCCTTGGAAAGTGAGAAAAGCCTGCATGCTCAAGTAGTGAATATACTGCAGAAAAAAATGGAACTAGTTGAAATTGGATGAGGAAAAGCTCTGAGAATCTGTGACTCTAGATCTTCATCCAGACAAGCCAGTGATCCCAGTCCACACTCTGTTTTGTGAACTCTCTATTTGGTAAACCAAACAATTTATTTCTTTTTATCCTTCCTTTAAAGAGAATTGTGTTTAATAACATTCCATTTTTTTATTACTGAAATGTAAGTTTAATAGTAAAAGAGTGAAGCAGATTTTAGCATTCAGGTCCACAAACCTAGGATTGAATGTCAGGACTGCAACCTGCTTACTTGGACTTTGGAAATCTACTTAACTTCTCTGAACTCTAAGCACCAATATCTGAAAAATGAGGCTAATAATAATACTTTCCTCTTTAGATCTTTGTGAGAATTAAAGGAGAATGCATAGTTTGGGCATTCAGCACAACAGATAGCATGTAGTAAGTTTTCAGTAAATAGCTGTCATAAAAAAAAATCAAGCATATGAAGGAGGACATGATTGATACTCTGGAGAAGAACACAGTGGCAGTAGTCCAAGAATCAAGTAAGTCTATTGGTCTTCTACAGACAGACAAATCTAATTCAAAAGTGAAAAGAAGAATGAGTTCAAATAGTGTGGCTCTTTCCCCACCTGGGTTTTGTTCCCCATACAGCTCTTTCCATACACTTAACTTGAATGACAATATTCGATCCCCTTAATCCAGTGTGTCCCTCGAGCTCCACTTCTCATTAGAATCTCAGTGTTAGCCATGAGAGTCTGCTGAGTTAATTAGGTGAGCAGGTGGAAAACCTAGAGGAATAATAAAACACTTGCTATTGTGGGACCCTTAGGGGACCTCTTCTGTGCTCACCTGGGTATCATCGTTTGTGGTAATTGTGCACTTTGGATGGACATCTCAAAGAGACCCTGCTGAATTGGACTGTGTTGAATTTGTTGAACTAAACTCTTTGAATTCTGCTCCATGTCTCTCTTCTGCCTTTGACTCTTGCTTTTTCCTTCTGTTGCCTGCCTAAAGTGTCATCTAGTTCCTCTCATGCCTTTCTCTCTTTAATTTTCCATCTGCTTGTCTCTCACTTTTCCACATATTGGTTTGTCTCTACACATTCCTATGGCACCTTCTCTAGAGATCCTCCGAGCTTAACATAATTGTTACTCAGTGGGCTTTGCAGAACCCTCATCAGTGTTGCTATCAAAGGACCAATTAACTCCCTGCTTCCCTTTACCAACCTGTAGCATGGTGCCATGCTGTTCCTGGTTAGTTTAAGGCAGCAGGGAACTAATTGTTTCCTTCCTCAGCGTAGTGGTAAACTCCTTCTATGATGTTCACAGGTTCACAGCCTGCTCTTAAAAGAACATATTTTTACTAACTTCTTGGCTGATTACCACCCTGCCTGTAATCCATTCTTATGGCAAGAAAGGTGCTGTCAAGGCAGCTCCAGGCAAAGTGGGATAATACAGTGTTTTTTGACACCTTTCAGTATGAGCTCTGGCTTCCTTAAGTAATGGAGACAGCCTGCATCATTATTTTTAAGGAGAAAGATGTCACTCTGGCTGAGTTTGTGTTCACTAATGTGCAGATTTGGGAGACCATCATTTTCTATTTTCCTCAGATGCATTGTCAAAAGATGGATACAGCAGAGTGGGCCCTGCTTCTCATTCAGTGTTACAGGGTCTTGCAAAATGCAGGCATTTTACAAAAGCTACAATTTACAAACTGTGCTCATGCCCACCTGTGCATTTGTTAGGCTATAGTTAACACCCGCATGCATTGTGAATGAGTATTAGAAATATTCATGAAAAATGCTAAAGCAAGCAACATACATTTTCAAAAATCTGCAATACCTGTGAAAAAACATTCATGTTCTTGATACAATGATGGCAAATATACAAAGTAAAAATGTTACCTCTTTCTATAAAGTCCAATTATTGACTAACATTTTCTTGTTCTACCTATGCAACATCCACCCTATCGTACTCCCAAGAATAAAAAAGATACATTTCTACCTGTACCAAACATACTATGTGTGTACAATAAATAATAAACTATATAACTATAGTAATTGAAATAGAAAACACTGTAGAATTGATTAATTGACACTACTTATCATGAGTATGATGGTTCTTTATTCAAAACGTGCATGTACACACACACACACACACACACACACACACACACACGGGCATAATACTTTCCCTCTTCACTTGTACTCCCCCTTCTTCCTCCTCCTCCTCCAAATACTCCTTCACCTCCTTTTTTGATGACTGTCTTTCCTCCTGATATTTTAGGATTTCTTCTATAATAAGTTATTTCAAGTGGTGAAATCAGGTTGTCTTACTACCTTCTAATTAGTACCTTCCTTCAATCTCTCTCTGTCTCTGTCTCTCTCTCCCTCTCAAGTTCAGTCTATTTCTAAATCTTACATCTTCCTTCTAAGCTTAGGTGTTCATTCATCCAAATTGTTGACCTGCCCTCAACCTCCCCAATATAAAATTTAACCTTCATGGAACTTCCAGACATTGTTTGTTCCTCCTCCAACCCCAGTCTACCAACATTTTTCCTAAAGCCCTAATGAGTCATACCTTCTTAGTTCCAAGTCAAGAATTCAAAACCTTTTGATGACTGCCCCCACCTGCTTTCCCAGTAGCATGTCTGGTTGCCCTAACTCTTGACATACTTCTACTCCAGCCACATCTTGTTTCCTTTCAGCTCTTACATTGAGAATGTGCTTCTTTTGTGGCTTATGAATACTTTGGACAGGTTGTCCTCTGGGCACCCATCCAAAGCACAGGCTTCATTTTCTTATGAGGGGGTCCAGCTACTCACATTCCTGGAAGTATTGCTGAGGATTATCAGGTACCTTTAGGAGTGTTCTATTTAGCATCATTTCCCTTTAGATACCAACATTTCCAGCAACCAGCTTTCTTTTGTTGCTTTGTCAGCTGATAGTGTTAAGAAATTCTATACAAGCCTTCTTTCTGTGCTTTTATTATATACTGATGTTTATCACTTACCTTGGTCCTAAAATGTTTTTATTTCTCTATGTCTGGTATAACATTATAGACATAATAGTTTCACACAAATGCTTCTTAACTAAAACTTCTCTCACTTTTTTAAGTTTTCCTTGTGTCACTATTTCTTTTCATATAGGTGAGAAAAATTTCGTAGCTCTATTTTAAAAATCCTGAACTATAGGTTTTGCCTTTCATAGAGCTCCACACTCAATAACTAACCATACTAAAATAAAATAGTGAAATTTATTTATTAACATTTTAATGTCTCTCCTAACAGAAACATTATCATTTTTTGTAGCTGCTTCTCCTGTTGATCTTGTTGTACTTTCCAATTGTTTCAGCTATTAATGTTACTGTTTTATCTTTAACATCATATAATCCTTCAGAGCTGACACTTTGACTTACATCTGTGTCTTTGAAGTACAAGATACTGAAAAAGTTATACTGAATACATGGTAGGTACTAAGTAATAATTTGCTGAATAATCTTAAAAGAAACAAGACTCTCTTCTATTCAGTAAATAACCAAATATAGCACTTGGAAGTGTGCTCCTGGATCCAACCAGTTTGAGTCTAAGTTGTAACTTAAACCTTTAGTGGTGTGACTGAGCATGATACTGAACATTTCTTTACCTTGGGTTAAGCATTTGTAATGTGGACATTACAGTATTGCCCACATCACAAGAATGTGGTGAAGATGAAATTGAGTGAATATATAAGATACTTATTAGGGAACAAAAACCTGGTGAATAAAAATTACCAAAATGTATTTGTTATTATAAGCACTATTATCCATTGATATAGTTTTCAACTTTATTTTAATCTTTGATAGCTAGAATAATCAGACTCTTTGTTTGGACTTTTCCTGTGAATAAATGGTAAAGAAATACAAGGTGTGATAACAGAATCTTACATTTCTTTTCCAGAAAAATGATATTAATAATTGATTCTCTTAATATAAGAATACACAGGAATACTATTCTATAAAATAAAAAAACATAATATAGTCAAATATGATCTTTAGAGAAAACATAGAATGTAGAACTACAAAGCAGAAGCATAACTAGTGTCTAAACAGTTACCGTAGTAATCTGAGCTGTTGACAAGAAGGATGTGTAAAATTACATTGACTTTTTCAAGCCCTTTTGAGAAAAGAACTTTGAAAGTCCTTTAAGAAAGGAATTTGTAAGAGTTGTCTCTGGAAAATTAGAATTTGAACTTTTTCCCTGAGTAGCTGGATCATACATGATATATTTGACCTTAGTCCAGAATCTCTTCCTCTCCCCACAACCATCTTAAATGTCCAATTCACCCACAAAGCAAATTCTAATTCATATTTCAAAACTCAACTCAGGTGTCATTTTCTAATTCTTTGTTCCTCCACCACTACTTCTGCCCCCCTCAAAATAAATCAGTTCTTGAAGCTACACCCACATCTAACTTATATCCCAATCATTTTATTTACTACCTGTGATCTAATTTATTTGTTTACATGCCTGTCTTCTTTTGACATAGCTACTTTATGGATAAGTTCTCTATTCCAAGTTCCTAGGCTCATTTCTAATATACTTAAACTGTCCAAAGTTTTGGTTTCTTTACTACTTATTTGATTTTTCAAGTTATTTATAAAAATGTGCAAGAGTTGTTGAATGAAAAGTCAAATAAAGAGCATCAAGGTATAAATCTAGTATTGATAAGCAAACTCTAACAATAAATAAGAAAGGAAACTGAAAACCTACGAAACGCAAATACCCTTAAAATGAGGCATGTCTCCTGAAGAGACATGTAGAGCATTTTTAGCAACATCTTTTACCTATGCATGGAGGTGGAAGGACATAAGCCAGAAAAATCTTCCAAATTTCTAGAAGCATATGATCCTCCCAAACTGAACCAGGAGCACATACACAATTTAAACAGATCAATTTCAAGTAATGAAATAGAAGAAGTCATCAGAAGTCTACCTACCAAGAAAAGCCCAGGACCAGATGGATTCTCAACTGAGTTCTACAACACCTTCAAAGAAGAACTTATATCAATACTCCTCAAAGTATTTCATGAAATAGAATGGAGAAAAACTGAAAGCATTCCCTTTAAAAACTGGAACAAGACAGGGATGCCCTCTTTCACCACTTCTATTAAACATCATGCTTGAAAAACTAACAAGAGCAATTAGACAGACCAAAGAAATTAAAGGGATACAAACAGGAAAAGAAGAACTCAAACTGTCACTATTTGCCAATGACATGATTCTATATTTAGAAGTTCCAAAAAACTCCACCAGAAAACTTCTAGACCTAATAAATGACTTCAGCAAAATAGCAGGATATAAAATCAACCCACATAAATCTTTAACCATGTTTGCTTATAGAAAACTGAAGGCTTAAAAAACATAAATCATAGAGAGTCACAGACAGAATTGGAAGAGTGTTTGTAGTTGAGGGAAAATACAGGATGAACTGTAGGAGCAGATGAATTTAGCTTCTAATTCCAGTTCACATTTCTTTAGGAAGATGACTACTCTTCTCTTTTTTCCTTTTATTCTCTTTATTTTATTGGTGCACTGTATGTATACATAATAATATGTATACATAATGATTCCTTATGCCATGTTCATGCATACATATAGTTTCATCAATCTCATTCTCCAGTTCCTCCCCTTTTTCCTCCCCTCTTCTATCCCCCTGATCCCCTCATGTTACTCTACTTGACTCCCTTCAATTACTATGTTTTTAAATTAGTACAGTATCATTATACATAAACTTGGGACACGTATATTTGCACAGGAACATGGCATAAGTTGATAGACTTCATTCCCCATTACTTCCTCATGCCCTCATTTCCTTACTTTTGATTATCTATCTCTACTGCATTGGTCTTTTCCCCCTCTTCCACTTTTTCTCTCTGACTTTCACATATGAGAGAAAACATTCAACCCTTGACTTTCTGCACCTTGCTTGTTTTAGTTACAATAATGATCTCCAGTTCATTCTTTTACCTGCAAATGACATAATTTCATTCCTCTTTATGGCTAAGTACAACTCTGTTGTCTATATGTACCAACTTTTCTTTATCCATTCAACTGTTGGTAAACACTAATCTTAAAACCAGTTTCATTATAAGATCTATCTGAAAGCGGCTAAGAAACTTTAACACTCTGATTAAATGTTCGATATAGTTACCTGCTGAATATGTATTAATTATTGTCATTAGAGCAGATAAGATCCAGGTTCATTAGTAGAATTAGTTGAAGCAGTGTAATAATATAATGATTATCTTACCCGTTTCATTAAGTAAAATTCTTGACGACTAAGTCCATAGAACTTTGTTAAAAATCACTCAAATAGAGGTACTACAAGAAGTGTTATTACTTAATATTCACATTTTTATAGGCCCACTATATATGAATTTATCATTATATATAATTTATACTTTTAAGAAAGTTTTTTCTTGATCACTGAAAAAATTTGAACATAGTGAGTTAGGGTACAATAAAATAATAATGAACTATTTTTCTAATGAAATGAAATATAAGTAGTAGTTGTCATCTGTTCTAGGTTTTCAGTCATTAAGTATTAAATAAGGTTCTAGGTTTATTTCTTATCAGTATTTCAAAAGATAAGGTCAAATTCCAGCAACTCTACCCATTACTACTGGATAATTGCTAATTGTTATCTGGACACAGACACATATAAGTATCATGTATTGATATATACATTGCTGAAAGTTTGGAAAACATCTCACTATACCTTCACTGAATGCTCCTCTTAGAGTTGATGATATTACTGAATTATGATCATAGTTTTAGAAATATTGAACATAAGATCTAGTTGCATTTCTCCCTTTCCTTATGCTATCCCCTAAAAAGTAAAGAACTGTGCTTTGAAAAGACTTAAGAATTTCAGTATAGTAGAAACAGAATGGGAAATTCCAAAATTTAATAACATGTATATTTTTAAAAAGATAAATTTATTATTGTACAATACTTCATTAATAGTTTTACCATCCATAAATTCAAGGGAATGACAATCTAACAAAAACAGAGCAAAAATCTTTCATGTTTCTTTATTTTAAATTCATTAGAACAAGAAGATTGAACAACTCTAAGCCTGATAATACTGGGAAAACCCAATTAACTGAAACAGTCCACAATCTGTCATAAGGATTCTCTTTCATGCGACGTGAGGGTAAAATCTTACAGTGATGTATAATGTTTATATCAAAATTTTAATTGTATTTTTCTTGATAGTGTCCCTCTGTAGTAGATTTTACCTCCATTTTCAAGAAAACTAGAATAAAGCAAATTTACATACTTCTCTAAAGTCACAGGTGAGGTGAGGCAGAGAGGATTCAATGGATTGTATCAGAAGGACCACAGAAACGTTTTAAGCTTCTTACCAATTAGCCAAAAGGTAAACTTTAAAAGATACATAAAATTTATACATACACAGAGCAAGATTAGAATATATTTAAAAGTTTGAAATTCCTTTAACAATCAACTTATTTGTGTGCACATTTCATTATATACTCATTGTTCTTCCTCCCTTCCCCTTTCTTTATTTCTAAATGTCTCCAAAGTTTTCCTCATAAAAAGGTGATCTGTTCCCTCATACCACTCACCCCTCACACCATACCTTCTTTCTTACTTTGACAACTAAATCAATTAATCATTACTTGGCATCAAAACTGAGGCCCTTTTTCACTTGGCAGAAGACAAAAAAGAAGATAATATTACACAGAAGAGGGAAAACACTCAGAATACCTGTTTTAGAGAATTAATACTTTATTTGCATTTACCCTTTTCTTACTTATGAATAGAATGAACTAAGACTTTTAAGTAAAATATATTACTTCCTTAAAATGTAGTGATACATTAATGCCTTTTATTTCCATCTAATATAGGGCACAAGTTGAAATGATACATATAAGCTTAATAATTTAAAAAAAGGTACTAATATTCCTTTCCTTCTTTTATATCAATTAGTATATGACAATCTGGCATTTTGAAACAGAACTTGTTCCCATCTTTCCCATTCTTTTTCTTAAGACTGTTACTATCTTACTCAAAAATGAGTTTTGTTTTTAGAAAAAAAAAATTATCCCATGAGAACTTATTAAGGAGATAGTTTCAACTTTCTCCAGTATCCGGTGTTGGGGGGTATATTGAAAGCCCCAAGATGGTTAGAGGTACTGGATATCTTTAAGCTAGAATCAATCTGCCAGAGATAGTCTAACATAAGAACAGACTTCCTCCATGATAGATGGGGTTATGGTTATGAAAGTATAGGGGCTGTTACTGAGTAACTTGGATGACCCATTGGACTCAACAAAAACTATACTCTCAAATACAGCAAAAAGCAAATATGAATATTAATAATTTCTTCTTAATTCATGCTTATTCTGTTTTTTGTATTCTTGACAGATCAAATAGATTGATTTTTATAATGGCCTTGATTTGTAGTTGATTTCTTATATTTACTTTTGAGGTAGCAATGAATTTACAGATGAATAACAATCTGAATAGCTGCTTACTTTCTTCTGGCACTGGTCCAAATAAACCCTCACCAGACAGAAAGCATTTATGATTTTTACTATTCAGGACTCCAGGGAATCACGCTCTACATCACTGTCCATGGTCCTGAAGCAAAGCCAGTCAGTTTAAACTATGAAGTTTAAATTTCTATAATTGGACTAAATCTCCCTTTCACAAGTACAACAAGTTTGCAACTGCATATTTGGTAACAGGGTGTAAAGTTTTCAAATTAGATTAGAGGTGTCTAACAGAATGGGAAAGAAAGGTAGATGAAGATGCAAAAGAAATAAATTTAGCAGGTTAATTTGACATGCACTTAAAGCAGATGCTAAGTTGGATACACTATTCAGTGTTAGTTTCTAAATTTATTTTTTTAGTTTCTAAATTTGTAAAGGTATTTTTAAAGCAAAAAATATAGAAGAAAGTACAAATACTATATAAATCCTTGAAAACTCAAAGTACATCCATTAGAAAATTGGACAATTTTATTTACTCATTGACATGCAGATTTTACACTGCTTGTTAGTCTGAATTCAGAGCAAGAAAGAAAAGAAACTTTGGTATTTTATGGTTAAACTCAAATATTTAAGTGGCACTTGGATTACGGAATTTAATTCAAAGTATTAAAATGACAGAATCTTTACCAGGGGTAAGAATTCATTGATAGGGCAGGAGACATGTGTAATGTATCAGTTTAAATCTGGTCTGTCCTTAATGGGGACAATAAAATCCTCTCCCAGGGTTCTGATAAAGAGAGAAATGCAAACTTCTACCCGCTGTGAGGTATTCCAGTGATTGTACCTGCTTTATCTTTAATTAGGCACTGAATAAAACTGCATTCAACACTGTTCAGCTTTCCAAGATATATTTTTAAATTTTGTCCCTTCTCTTTTCTTGAATCCCACCTACTGTCCCTTCTCTTGGTGTGTCAAAGAATAAATCTGGGTGAATTCATAGGAAGTATCCATATAAAGATACAGTGAAAGTGGTGAATGTCCTCAGAGCACCAAGCTTCTTCTTCATTTTTTTTTCTTTTCCTATTTTTCATTCTTTTACTTTTAAAGCTTTTTCGTACTGACTTCTCCTTTTCTTAATCATAGCACGTTCTATTAGTTTCAAAATTTAAGTGGATTTGAGTACAGGTCTTCTACACATCACTAAAGTTCATTGCCAATATATCAAGAATGATCCAGACACTCACTTACCATTGTGGAAAATTTTCAGTCTTCCAGAAGTGCCAGATTTTCTGGAGAATCCTAAAAGGAACTTGAACATGAAAAAAGCAATGACCACCACAAAATTACTGTGGAATGTTGACTTTATTCTAAACAGAACTATAGAGAACTGTGACTTGTTTGAAGATTTCAGGACATTGAAGTTATTATTTGCCTTATGTCTTAGAAAAAATGTACACGGTTTATGTGTTCAGGTCATAAAGGGTAATTCAGCTTTTTTGCATGAAAATTTAATCTGGAATGTGTTTGCACTGTGTCTTTCCTTCTTTGCACTTTTGGCTTTATAAATTTCAGATGTAAATAGCAGATAAATGCTTTCAAACTAAATTTTCATACCATTAGCTCATGAAATATTATCTTAGTCATATTATCTCTTTGATGACTTGTGGATCAATTTTTTCCTAGTATGGAACACTTTCTAAATAACTAAAATACTGCTGTGATTAATCATTATTGAAATTTGAGTTATTTTGACTTTTCCTTTTTCTACCCACTCTATCTAACCCACCTACTAGTTACTACCATTTCTCTCCCTATCCATCCTGTTCATTTTTAACTCCATAAAGTAGGGATTCACTACCAGAAACATGAAGTATACCAGTGGCCTCTAAGCCACTACCTTTTTAAAATTGTGGCCTTCAATCAACCCTGTTCCCCACAATTAAATGACATTTCTAAAACACTATTTTCATGATAATTCACCATCTCTTAAAACATTTCAGGAGATCCTTTCTTTTGGTGGAATGTTTTAATGTGACATTTATTTAAGGCCCAAATTTATCTGACCACAACTGGCTTTTCAAGTCTTTAATCATACTAATTTTCAACCTGAGTCCTTCTTTCTGGATCAAGTCTTCTGTAGACTGTCTACTAAATATTCTATCCTTCCCTCCTGCCTTTCTGAACTCTGATGGTATGCAGAAAGCCTACATTCCCTGTCTTTATCTTTTCACTTATGAATGTTAAGTATAAGCCCATATTCTTCTCCTTTGTCTTCTGTGAAGCCTGCTCTACCAGAATCTCACAGAGTAATTCCAGAGTACATACCTTTATTACTCATTTTGTCAATTAGTCATTTCCTTTGGTTTATTATATAAGTATTTCCTCTGGGTACCATCAAAACTAGAATTTCCTCAGTTTGCTATTTCTCTTGCATTACCAAATCTCTTAGCAAAGTGCTGGGAGGAACATTAAGACAGAGCCCCCAAAAGCTGGAATCATTGTTTATGTGATAAAAATCAAAATCACGTGTCAATACTTAGAGATGAACATTTGGGGCTTAAAGGTAACAAAAAACTGATATTGGTTCATACCTTTGCCTTTTCTTTCTCGTAAGTTAATATTATTTAGTAAATGTTTATACTCTGTTTAAGCTTCCCATCATCAGATCTCCATACTCAATATTTTTTTAAAATTTCTTTTAATCTATTTCTGCACCATTTCAAAGTATAGTGGTGGAAAATTACTTTTTTTGATCAGTTTATGTTCCATCTATGATTACTGTAGTAGTATGTTCTATTCCACTGTAGTAGGTAATCCACAATAATGAAACCCTCTCTTGCTTCCCAAGCCAATAGCTTAAACTTTAAGTGTAAAGATGAATTTTTTTCTGTGCTAACAAAGACACCAGGATCCATAAAGACCACTTGTTAACTAACACCTGAATGAGAAAAGGGAAAGCTGCTATTTTAAGCCTACCTGCATTAATATGCATAAAGATTAAATTTCCATTTTCAAAAATGGATCTTTTAATGGGAATATATAGTGGAAAGGCCACTGTTAAAAACTATAGTTCATCAAAGAGTTAAATATACAATTAATGTGACCTAATAATTCCACTACTAGGTATATAACCAAATTAATTAAAAACAAATATTCAAACAAAAACTTGCATATGAATGTTCATAGAAGCATCATTCACAATATTCAAAATGTGGAAACATCCTGAATGTTTATTGATGGATAAATAAATAAGCAAAATATGGTATATCCATATAATCTAATGTTATTGAGTCACAAAAAATGAAATACTGATTATTACATTAGGTTAAGTGAAAAATGCCAATCATCAAAAGATCACATATTTTGTGAAATCATTCAATGAAACATTCAAAATAAGCATATCTGTAGAGATAGAAAGTAGATTAGTACCCATTTAATGCTGGAGGCAGGAAATGAGTGACGATGTAGAGCTAAAGGGTACAGGATTTTTCTTTGTGATGAAGAAATGCCCTAAATTCCTATTGATGGTTACATATATCTATGTACATATTAAAAATCATTAAACTATACTTTAAATGGATGGATGGTATGGTATTTATTTTCTGCAATGGGAAACAAGTTAATTAAAATGGAACTTAGAGCAACTTCTTTTTTGTTTAGATAAGTGACTATTTACATAAAGATATTTACTCACTCTCATTAGAGGAGTTAAACAACAACCAACAATTTTTAATGTTGCCTATTGACATCCTAACTCCCTGGGAAAGAAAGTAGAGAGATACTTTCAATGAGAAGATTGCATTAAGGGTTATAGTTTATATGAAGTCCAATAGCATATATCAACAAGGAAACCAAGAGTCCTTAGAGAGCTACAGTCCTTCAGCCTAAGTCAGAGGAAAGAATGGAAGTCTGTAAGAAGGTCCAAGGCAGGTAAGAAAGGGCCACATGTGCTTATGTATTCTTCAGGTTATATTGGAGAAAAATATTTAGATTCCATCTTTACTTAGAACATCAGGTAGATGTAGTCTGATTTCTTTTGCCAGGGCGCAGTATCTGAGTATGAAAGACATAATAAGCATTTGGAGGTTGACTGAACGTTTACAGTACAGGATGCACAAAACTGCAACACTCTAAATAAAAGCTTATTCACTTAGACATGTAGAACTGATGCCCAAACTTAAATTATTAGATCAAAAACAGTTTTGTAACTTCTCTACATGAAGTTTTGTTAGTCGGCTTTATTTTTAGAATTTAGAGCCTTTATTTCAGGGAATGATCTACTGACAAAGAACAAAAGTCACGTTACTTATCTCAAGGAGGTTCAAGAGTGGACTAGTCTGAGGGACTATTAACCAGAGTTTTACCCCCTCTTAATTTTGCCTGTGAATTATCCCACTTTAATAATGTACTGGATGATTATACTGTAAGTATATCTCTCTTATTCAGGAAAGGCCATAAATGATGTATTCAGTGCAACTGTTGCCTGATCCTTCTTCCCTTTGAATTCATTCCCAAAAATAAAAATAAGGAAATTTAAACATAAACACCACCTGTCATCAATTGCAAACCATCCCCTCCCACTAGCAGGGCTTTCTCTCAAAAACAGATTATCTACATGACTATTTTTTTAAATTAAAGGAAATAGTGAAGGGAAATACTTAAAAAGCTCCAAATTCTGATTAACTTTGTTATTTTTCCACTAAGGTTAATGAAATTCTCTGATGACTATTATAAAATACAGCTTACAAGTGACGTGGCTCTCATCATTTCACTCACCCAATTTAGAGTGAAAACGTTGAGATACCAGAGGAAGAAAATTTCAGAATAAATGTTCCCTTTTCTAGTTTAAAACTAATTTTTTTAATAGTGCAACCAAAATACATCATTTGGATTGTATGCTAATCTTTTGTTACTATTATCACAGTATCTATGTAGGTCTGAATTTTCTTATGAAAAATAGGAGAAAATTTATATCTATGACAGTGGACATTACACAGTAATTGTTCACAAATGCAGTTTGCAGTAGAAACTTTTGCAGACCATATACACATGCACAGCATAAATGTTCATATGTTTGTCTCTCTCCCTGTTTTACATCTAAAGATCCATCACCCTTTTCATTCTTGATAGAATCAATATAATGTGGATGTACTAGTGTAAGTGAAAATGTCATGCTAGAAAATGCATATTCCTGATTGAGGAATCGATCATCTCCTTCCTGATTCTTTTACATGCTTCATGATGGAAGATTTCATGTACGTGTTTCTCTGTGTGTCTACTTGTATATTTTTTGGCATATGACATGCAAAATCTCCATTCTGACAAAGGACTTTATATTCTCTTGAGCAATTGTTTTTAAGTGCCCATATTCATACTTCTTCCATATTCTGTCTCCTTTTCCATATACCATACACTGTTGAGTGAAGTCTTTGATTAGAGTAGATGAACCAGAAAAGAAGAATGGACTCTTGCTGAAAAGAAGAAAATCCCATTGATAATGCTTGTGTTGTTTTCTCAGTTATCTGGGAATGACTCAAAGTATCTTAATATTGAGAGGAATGTTGGAACTGTTCTTCTGTACTTTCAAAGGGAAGGGTTAATGAATATCAGGTTTCTGTAATAATTATAAGTAAAAATGTTAAAATTTGCCTAAACTGAAATTAAATCAGAAGTTATAAAATGTGTTCAAGACCCAGCAATTATCCATTCAACTCACTGAGAAACGTGCCAACAGATTGAGAGTTACTCATTTTCTTTTTTATATACAAACTTTCTTCTTGTTATCCTTTTCTTATTGTTAATTTTTTAAAATTTACATATTTGCTCACATTGTTAATTTTTTATTAACATTTAAAAATTGTATTTATGGGATACAATGTGATGATATAATACATGCATACATTGTATAATGATCAAATCAATGTAATTAACATTTCTATATCTGTAAACATTTACTAATTCTTTGTATGTGATACTTCAAATTCTTCTAGTTCTTTATATGATATACAGTAAGTTGCTGTGAACTATGGTCACCTTACTCTGCTATAGGACATTAGAACTCCTATGTACCTGTATTTTGGTACCCATTAACCAATCTTTTTCTATTCTTCCTACCTCCATCCTTCCTAATCTCTAATGACCACTATTCTTCTCTCTACTTCTATAAAATCAACATTTGTAACTTTCATATATAAAGAGGAATACTTAGTAATTTTCTTTTTGTATCTGGCTTATTTCAATTAACATAACATCTTCTAGTTTCATCCACATTGCCATAAATGACAGGATTTTATTCTTATTATGACTGAATAATATTCCATTCTGTATTTATATTACATTTTTTTATTCATTCATCCATCAATGAATGCTTCAGTTGATTCTATATTTTAGCTACTGTGAATAATGCTGCATAAACATATCTGGAGTTGATATCCTGATTTCATTTTCTATGGATATAGGAAAACTTTAGTAGAATTTTTATATACCAACATATATTTGCCGTGGAAGATATCAATGAAGCAAATCAATTTATGATGACTACAAAAACAAAAACAGAACCAAAATGTAGGAATATTTTTTACTATGGAAGTGGTTGAGATTATTTTAATTGTAGAGATCTACAATGAAAATCACAAAACACTAATGAAAAAAATGAGAACACAGAACCATGGAAAAACGCCCATATTCATGTACTAGAAATTAATATTGTTAAAATGCCCATGCTATGCAAAGCAATTTGCATATTGGGTTCACTGAAAACTACCAATGGCATTCTTCACAGAACTAGGGAAAAACAAATTTCTGAAATTCATGTAGAAACATAAAAGGTCCCAAATAGTCAAACCAGTCTTGAGCAAAATCCACAAACCTGGAGAGGTCATAAAATTTTGCCTCAAACACACTACAAAGTTGTAGTAATAAAATAGCTTGATCCTAATGTAAAAATAGACATGTAGACTGTTATGGTTTGGATATGAGGTATCCCCAATAAACTAAAGTACTGAAAAATGAAGGAATGTTTAGAGGTGAAATTATTAGATTATAAGAGCTATAACTTAATCAGTGGATTAAACCTTTTGATGGATTAGTCATCTGAATGGATCACTGTGGTAACCATAGTCAGCTGTGACATCATGACTGAAGGAAGTAGGTCATTGGGGGTGTGTCTTTTGAGGAATTATATTTTGTCACTGGCTCCTCGTGCTCTCTCTCTCTCTCTCTCTCTCTCTCTCTCTCTCTCTCTCTCTCTCTCTCTCTCTCCCTCCCTCCCCCTGTTTTCTGGCTGTGATGAGCTGAGCCACACCCTTCTTTCATGTTATTCTGTCTCACCTCAGTCCTACAGCAGTGGAGCTGGCAGACCATGGACTGAACCTCTGAAACTGTGACTCCCCCACTAAAAATTTTCTCTAAGTTATTTTTGTCAGGCATTTTAGTCACAACAATGAAAATCTGCCCAATACATAGACCAATTGATTGTCAAAAAAGACACCAAATGCACACATTTGCATGAGGATCTCACTTTGATAATGATGTGGTTAAACTGAATGTACATATGGAGGAAATGAAATTATACGACTCTTTCACCAGCTACAAAAATCAACTCAAAATGGATCAAAGACCTCAATGTGAGACTTGAAACTATGGAACCACTGCTGGTATTTTTGGGGGGAACATAAATGATCATCAAGTCTTCATAATTTTAAGAGAAATATTTTTTCCTTGCATTTTCTTTCACCCAAACTCTCCACCCCACAAACTCCCAAACAGTAAGTTAATTCTTCATTTTCATTCACTGAAGAAAAAAAAGCAGTATTCTGTTCAATTGTGTTTTACAAGAGAACAAAATCATAGCACTGTTTATCACTTCATCCTATAAAGAGGAATGTCCAGGGGTGTGACTGGTGCTACCAGACTGATCATGAAAATTAAAGTTTTATCATAAATACATAAGATGCCTTTCTAGGGAGGTTATATATGTACTTAAAATGTATTTTATTCCATTTTAACATGCTGGAAGGTAGAATTAATCTTATAAGTATTGATATAGATCACATTTGGTATTCACAAAAATAATACCTTATAATATCATATTGTAAATATCTTTGCTAGAAATTCTCCTTGTTTTCTGTCATCCTCTTAATTCCCACTGAAAGTAATGCTTGTGAGTGTGTTCCTAGATTTCATACCTACAGAGAGTTATCTATTTTGTGTTAGGGTCCCATAACTTCCTGAGTAGCCCAAGGTCAGAGACACCCGCTAGGTGCCCAACTCCTGGCAAGTCAGTTAGGAGGCATCTTTACTTCCCCATCATGTAGAGCACAAGCATGTTTATTGTATTTAAACTGATTTACTGAAATTTAAGAAAACTTAACAGGTCTTTAATCTCCCTTACTACCTCTTCTTTTTATTCCACCTCAGGGTGAAATTCTATTGACATTTTGTGATGGAAATGTGATTGGATGTTATGTAAACTTTATTGTGTCCCTTATCTGAGAAGACTAAGTTAGTACCAGACATAAGTATATTAGCTCACAACACTGGATTTGATTTCAGATAAAAAGAGAGCCCCCAAAGATTGGAGTAGAAAAGACAACTATCTTGGGTTCTTGCTGTGAAGCTGAGGCAGCTAGCAGGCAAAGAGGTTAAGGAGAAAGAAGGAAAATATTCAAGCCATGGTGTCCGTGGGTTTAAACACTGACTGAAAGGAAATAAGGAAAACCTATGTGACCCGCTTCTTAGTTACTCTGTAGTGGGTATCCTTGGGACTTAGTTTTCAAATTTTATGTGTTTTTCTTTGAGTTACTTTCTCACTAATAGTTACTGTATAAAAAAAACCTTTAATAAATGATTCACGTTTCTATATTTGTACATAACATATATGCACACACCCTTCTGCTATAGGTGAGATTTTGACTGAGAATGAACAATAAAACAGAAAGAAACAAATCTTGATTAGAAAAGGATTTTGTCATATAGAAAATGACTCACAATAAAGATAGCTCATTTCAAGCTAGATGCTATATAAACAGATAAATAAGCAAATTGATCAACCAAATAGCCATATTTCATGCTTGGAGTTTGGGGGAAAAATTGTGATTCTTCAATAACCTGTGAAACTTTCACATGTAAAATATTACATTTGTGTGCATGTATGTGAACATAAATATAAAATATTTGAAATATGATTTATCAGTTACTTGGCACTTCTAAATGCAAAGCAAGGATTCAAGCTTTCTTTCACATTGTTCGAGGTGTTGTACATGAAGATATACCTTTTTCATAAATGTTCATTCAATGCCTGGTACATATGGAACACCGAGTACTGCAAACATGTGCAGTGAATTGATTCCTCAGAGAACCCGTAGGAGGAAAGTCACAATATTTCATTTCACAGATAAGAAATACATCTAGCTTGAATTAACTCATTCAACATCACACAGCTGTTAAATGGTACAGATGGGATTTGCACCCAGGCAGTTAAGCTTCTGAGTTTATAATTTTAACCATGATGCTATGGAAAAACATTGGGTGAAATGGAAACACAAATAAGGGAAGTTATTGGAGGGATGGAAAGGTAGCATAGTGAGAGATGAATCAGAATTTATTCTCTGCAGGAATGAGGGTCAAAAATGAAAGGAACATAGTCAAGGGCTTACCATTTGGCATTTTTGTTAATGATTACTTGTTTTACTAAGGCTTCTGTAGAACAGATTTGGCTATACTTCAATTAAAAATAAGCAAAAAAGGTAATATATCATGGTGAAATTAATTAGCCGGTGTAATAAAGGGAGGAAAGAGGCACCCTAGTGAATCAATTGCATTGGGAGGTTTGAGTGGGGAATCATTGATTTGATTCAATATAGAGGTCATCCACTAGATATAAAATATCACTCCCACCCAAGTTATGTCTTGGTATTGTTGCATTTAATGGATCAGATGTTATCTGGAAGGGATAGCCCTTTGATGGTTATTAACACAGTAGCTTACATTACTTTAATCAGTTCTCAGCAGAGAGCAAACTTGTTGAAGGCTAGGTAAATGAGGCTGTGACAAATAGATTACAACTGGTGGAAATCAGTGAAGAAAACTTGGAGGCTACAACAAGCACAAATAGTAATATTCTGGGTCAGGGGCAGTGGACAGGAGCAATATTGAGGTCTCAGTTTGTTGCCAGATGTTGCACTAAAAATACACAAATGTGGTGATCTTGGAAATATGATTCTGGGAGGAAAGGATTAATTGGTTTTCTTTGCCATAACTTGGGAGCTCTAACAATTCTCTGTATCCTGAAGGGGGATAGATAAAGAGAAAACAAACAAATTTGGGCACACTAATTTTTTCTTTGACTCATTATGAGTATAGGAGAGAGGATCAGAAAATGTTGGCACTTAGACATCATTCAGTTCTCTCCAGTAAATTGTCACTTTGAGATCCAGCATCACGCTTGTCAATTCAGTTTTCTCCTCAATTTGTGGTATAACCTCCACAGATTTTGTTGTTCTCAATGGGGCTGATTATCCCATCATGGCCAGATATTGCCCTACAAATGCAAATTCTGGGGATCTTTGTAAGAGCACAGTGCAACTCGCAGGATCATGCTGACACTGGATGGGTTAGGTGCATCATTTCACACTCCTCTCTTCCATGGAGAATTGCTTGCCATTATACTGTTTTGCTTCTTCTCAAAGAAAGCTTGATCTAGGGACCACAAACAGCAAGGACGCCAGACTTTTAAAAGATGCCCAGTTTGGGTTGTAAGTATATCCTGTGTAATATTTTAGACATAACTTATGCTAAAATGTTTATTTTGCATATATAATTCAAATTTAATTTGATGTCCTATGTTTTTTTTCTGGTAACCCCTTTATATGACAGAGGGGAATATAGGTGTTGGTGTTTTGTACAATAGGAATTCAAATCTCAATTCTGATAACTACCAGATATGTGCCTTTAGAAAAATTTCTTATTCTGTGAGTCTGTTTCCTCTCCTTAACAATAAGGATTAAACAGTTATCAGTCACAGGCTGGTGAGAGGATTAAATTAGCTAATATATAAACTATATAGTAGAATAAGTACAAACTAAACTTTTCAATAAATATGGCTCCATCTGGGACATAGCAGCATTCAGAGGATGCTATAAAAGCTGGCAACAGTTATTGTTGATAGAATTTAATTCTCTAACCTTTGAAAAGTTTTCATTGTGTAGGTGCATGATCAATATTTAATTTTCATGTAAATTTCAATATGTTTCTAATTTACGATGAGCTTTGGGGTTGTTTTTATATAAAGTGTTTCATAATCTAACTGAAAGCTATCAGAGTTGAGATTCCCTATGAAAATTCATCCTATAAAAAGTTTCTTGTTTGTGCTCCTGTGCTTGATTCCCGAAGCTGTCCTTGACATTGCCAATCGCCACACTCTCATTGGTGCAAGGAAATTCTGCGGTACTACAACTCCCTGCCAGCAAGTTATCTGTCCTTGTCTCTTCCTGTTTATCTGTCTGCCTGTCTGTTTCTCTTTCTGTCTCTTAAAAACACCTGCAAATGTACAAAAACACACACCCCCTCCATCTCTCATTCACCTACCTTTGCCTGGGGAAAAAAGCCCATATGTCTGTCTCAAAGAGAAAAAGGTGGGCATTCTAGGGATTTTTTTAAAAAATATATTTTCTATTTAGAGAGGAAAGGGAGAGAAAGGAGGAGGAAGAGAGATAACCCCCAAGAAAGTCAAACTATCTATTTATTTAGTTATGTGTTTGGGGTTGCATTTTGCATTAATCGTTGCCACATGCAGGAGCCCTGCAATTTATTATTGGTGATAAGTGTGGACAGTAGCTATTATTTTCTCTCCCTGTTCTAAAATGTGGCATAGTGGGACACTTAGATTTATGAAACATGCATTATTCAAAACTCTAGTCCTGGGATGGCTCAGCAGGAAGACTCCCAGCTATTTCCATAACCTTTCCTCAAAATTCCTCTTCACTGGCTTTCTTCATTTTCATATCATGGTGTTAGAAATCATTCAGAACTCAGAATTGGAAGAATTGATCATGGAAATCTATCAATACATCTTTCACAAAAGGGAGTGATTAAGAACCCCCTATTCTACAAAATCTCCATAAAATCCCTGGAGGAAGCAAGTAGATTTTCATTGAAAGCAATGCAGTGGGAACTTTTTTCTGTTACAAATTCCTTAAGTATTAAAATCTTGAATTTTATATGTATATATATATATTTATTTTTCCCC
Source organism: Sciurus vulgaris (assembly GCF_902686455.1). Classification (NCBI taxonomy): domain Eukaryota; kingdom Metazoa; phylum Chordata; class Mammalia; order Rodentia; family Sciuridae; genus Sciurus; species Sciurus vulgaris. The sequence continues at coordinate 66,991,547 of NC_136470.1, read as the reverse complement.
AAACTTGAGTATGCTGGTACTGGGAATTATTCATCATCAATAATTTGAAGGGTGTTTTTCCCCACTCAATATCCTACTGTCATGTGTGTGTAGGACACTTGAAGGGAAAAAAATTAGAGATCTTAACACAGTATGCAATAAAAAATAATTTAAAAAATTAAGTAACATAAAATATATCCATTTGTATAGATGAACACATGTAAATAAAGTAAATAGATTTGCATATGTTTACCATTTGGCACCATCAGAACACAATACTTGTAATTGCTACTAGTAGTAATCATCATTGCATGTGGGTAAATTTATGAGAGACTGTAAGTGTGAATTGAGCATTATTAAAAGGTGTCTGACTTGTTCTGCAAAAGAAATCTATCTGAAAATGGCTCTGGACTAATGAGAGAGGTATATACTCTAACAAGGGTGAGTTAGGATACCTGCCAAAGAGAGAAAACTGAAAATGGTATTTCAGTGTCATGATAACCTAAGAATCAATAGGATAAGGTGATCCTTCACTATAAACAATAAAGAAGAGACAGATAATCTGGGAGTGTGGTTAGTAGTCTGAGTTCAAGGTAGTTACTCTACAATTTTAATTCTACTTGACAATTATTTCTTTAGCTCTGAAAAGGTTAGTTCTCTCTGCCTGACTTTCTTCAGATTTGTGAGACTATGAATTTCTTAAGGGCAGGAACCATATTTCACGTTCCATAGCTCCTAAATGCTTCACTTTGAGCCATCATCCATAATCAGCTGTGTTTATGTATGACAACCATTTATAGATATCTCTTATAGGTCAGTCACCATGCTATACATATTTTATATATTTAAGATGTTAGTAAATTTTATAACACTGAAAATTTTTTTATTATGTTTTCATTTTACAGATTCTGAAAAGGTAGGGGAAGTTTTGTTCCTAAAGTCTTAAGAAATTTCTCAATGTTAATAAATTTGTTTCTATATATTTCTAAGAGAGAGTAAGACTTTAGTTCACAGAAATAACTATTAGGGGTTGGGGATTTTTTAGGTTAGTGGCAAAACCCTTGCCTAGCATGTGCAAGGTCCTGGATTTGGTCCTCAGCACCAGGGGTTTGGGAGAATGAAGAGAAAAGAGCAATTAACTAAGAGTCGATGCTGTGATTTACTATAATTCCTTTATCCAGAGGTTATGGGGATCCAGCTGGGAAAGGACCATTCACTGGGTTCAGGCTGGATCTATATTCTGCCACATTAACTAGGTCCTTCACCAGACCCACTTCAGTATAGAAATAGTGGCTAAAGACTTGGTTTGAATCCCAGTAATACCATGTGCTAGCCTTTAACATGCCCAGATGGGTTGAATGATAGTAGCCACATCACTGATTTATTATGGGGATTCAATGAGTGAATGTCTTTCTACCACTTACTGTAGTAACTGGCACATAGTGAGTGCTATTTTAAGTGTCAACTGTTTTGAGTACCTTCACTCTTGTTGAATACTGGGCAAAGGTTGAGGCTTCAAGAGGATTTTTTTTTCATTAGAAATAAGCAGAGGACTTCAAATGAGAGCAGGGGAGGCCCCCAGGCTCTGCTAAGTTGAACTGGAGAGAAAAATATATATCCTTGAAGCACCACTCCTGTCTCCTCAGGTCAGTCACAATTTCCTGGGGAAACAGAACTGAAAGTTCAGAACATTTTAATATCTTATGATTCTAATAGGACAGAATGAGAACATGCTACCAATCAGATGTAAAATGGAATCCCAAGGTGACCCCTCTCATGGTAATCTTCTGAAAAGAGCATCATCCCAATGTGGCAACTTCATCCTCCCAAGGCTTCATGCATAGCAGAATATTCTGCTTAACAAAGTGAGAAGCATTCTCAAAATAGAAATGCTTTCATCACTTCCTTGTTTCCTTGAGTGGGTGGTTTAGGGGAAATGAGTTTGGCAACAAAAGGGAGGAAACAGAATGATCAAAAGTGTTCAGAAAAGTTGTCTCAGTTGTTCCTTGTTTGTGTTAGAAGTCTAGGTGAGACTAAGACCACCAGGATCAATATCATGTTCCAAAAATGGGGCTTTACTAATATAGTGAACTGAGGAACATGTTTATAAGAAACATAAGTTATCTTCTGGGTTATAAGTTCTTTAAGAATAAGTTTAAAATAGCACTAAAGCATAAATCCGAGTTTTCAGTTACTGTTTGGACAGAGCTATACTTCAAAAAAATGTACCCTGTATATATAATTTTTGTCGTTCGCACTAATAGTTCACTGATATATGCTTAAAATATATCTATCTTAACACCTAGATAAAGCCAAGCTTACATTTTGGCATATAGTATCTCACCTTTTTTCTATGTAGCAGTGTTATTCATAGTATTTAGCAATAAGTATGGCAATATAAATAAACATCTAAAACCAAACATTTCAAAATTTTACTTTATTTTCTGAATATATTTAATTGTACAGGGGCATCTCGCCGGCAGCTCTACTTCACAAAAGTTCCCTGCTTTCGGGGCTACCGCCCCTTCCGGGACGCCTGCCCCATCTGGGACACCTGCCCAGTGGGAAACACTCACCCGGCTGCTTTGAGTTGGTCCCAAGTCTCTCAATATCTCCTTTTCTTGAGTCTTGAGTCCACGCTGCTCCTCCGGATAGCCGCCCGGAGCCCTGGCGCAGCTGCTCCAAGTCCAAGTGACGAGCCGAGCCCGTATTTCTCCTCCTCTGGGCAGCCCCCTGTGTTCAGGGGTGGTCGCTTTCAGTCCAAACAGCTCACCAAGCACCTTCTCCTTTGGGCAGCCTCCCATTATTTATTTAATTTCTTTTATTTATCTTAATAATTCCCATATTGATTTATTTCTGGAAATAACTGGTATCTTCTGCTCCCAGATAGGATCTTTTATTTGATACTGTTACCAACAATGAAATGATGCTACAATTTGAATCATGATTTAACATAGCAAATCCTACCAAACTTTCTCAGTGATGTTTCCTCTTTTTATTTTTTTTTTTAATTTTTACAGACTGCATTTTGATTCATTGTACACAAATGGGGTATATCATTTCATTTCTATGGTTGTGCATGATGTAGATTCATACCATTCATGTAATCATACATGTACATATGGTAATGATGTCTGTCTCATTCCACCATTTTGCATACCCCCAATCCCTCTCATTTCCCTCTATGTAATCTAAAGTTCCTCCATTCTGCTCTCACACGCACCTCCCCATTTTGATTCATTATACACAAATTGGGTACAACTGTTGTTTCTCTGGTTATACATGAAGTAGAGTCACACCATTTGTGTAATCATACATGTATATAGGATAATGATGTTTGTCCCATTTTGTTATTTTTCCTTACCCCATCCCTTCCCCACCCCTCATTTTCCTCTATACAATCTATCCTTCCTACCTTCTTGCCTCCCTCCCACCCCCGCCCTATTACATATCATCATCCACTTATCAAAGAAATCATTCAGCCTTTGTTTTTTTGGGTGATGTTTCCTTTAAAAGTAATAGTCATTGTGTAATTGTGGTCCCAATAATTAAGAGTTTTCCAAACATCAATTATATTGTCAAGGGCACTTAATCCACTCTCAGGTTCTGTCCATCTAATCAAAATGACAACAAAAATATTCCAGTCCTTAACAAATTTGCTGATATTTTAAATATAGTATAAATACCTCTATTATAGACTCAATGATCATTTTTGGGGAAAAATGCATTTGAATAGTCATAATCTGATTTGTTAGTCCAAACAAGAATTGGTACAATTCAACAATAAGAACTGAGATCTGTTGCTGGGCTTCTGGTACTAAAAATTCTTTCTCTGCTACTTAAGTTCTTAAGGTTTAAATTCGTAACTTGTGCCTCAATTTCCTTTTCTATATGCAGGAATATTGATGCAAATTATAGTACTCTAATGAGTGAATATGTTTTAAAACAGGTGTCTGACTTGAAGCATATAAGATTGTCTCTAAAACTATTAATAAAATTACTGGATTGATCTCAACAACTAGCAAGAATAAGATGGCTTACTTTAATGTCCTATTAAACATAGATAAACTGTCTCATCTCATGATTATTGCACTCGACAGAGATGATACATGGGTACTCCCACATAAGACTTCCACTGATCCTCAGTGAAATAGATTGTCACATGTCCCATCTATCCAGCTCAATTATTTTCCTATCACTGGAAAAGTGTCAATTTCATCAGAGCATGAAAAACCAGGTAAGTGCTGTGGGAGCTCCCATTATTCCCTTTTTACCTATGCTCCCTTCTTTTTTGGCCGTTCCAGATTTCAGTCCTTCAGAAGTTGTGAGATGAGCACAAACCCTTATACAACTAGAATGGTAGTCACTTTTCTTACTCCAGCAGCAGCTGGCTGACTGGTGGACAGGAATAATTCACAAAAAAGAATGTGAGTTCCTGTAGGTGCACACCTAAGCTCCTGGGCTAGCTCTAGTGGTTCTTGAGGAATCAGATCAGTGGTTATTTACTCACCTGAGTGAACTTTTCACTATATATTAACCATTACAAAAAAGAAAAACATCACAATCAAAAGATAATACAAAAGATAATAGCAGAAGTGTTGAAGAAAAAAATCTGTGAACTCTCTTTAGAGTGCTGAGTTTTTCATAGTATCGTAGGTTGGTTTATATTTGTTTTTAAAGTAGAAAGATATTGTTATAGCCTGTATTTATGGTATGCAAATTCTGTACTATATCATTCATTTGCTTTCTACTTTTTCATCATGAATATGGATGCCATTTACTCCTGTAATTAAAATATAGTCTAGTAATTTACACCTGAATTCAATTATGCCTTAAAATAGGTTCTCCACTGAGACCTTACAGACTAACTCTGAGTTATTTTGCTCCTGCTCTCTTGCTGAGTAATAACACTGGCAAATTTTGGTCCACGGTCATCAAGTTCTCCTGCTATTGCATACATAGACACTTGGAGAGACTTCTTTCCATGTTTCAGTCTCATTAACCCTAGTTTGATTATACATTCTTCTTGGTGGGCATCCATTCTACTCCCACACTCATAAAGTAATCAAAAGACAATTGTTTTTATATTTCTATACCACATTTGTCACTCTTCTATGTTGATATTTCTTGCTTTAAAACTTGTTTTTCCTTTTCTACTAAGTACATGGTTCTAGAGAACAGGTTTCTGTCCAATTCATTTTGGCATCTTAATCTGTGTCTTGGTGACTTACATATAGAAGGTATTTAAGATAGGTTGGTGGATGAGTGCAGAGTGACAAAAGCAAAGTAAGAAATACCCTACCGGGAAAAGCTGCTATAATCTTAGTGCTTATCTTAAATTGTAGTTTAAAAAAACGGGAGTGATGTGCTCAGGTAGAAGAATATAATTATTGCCTTAATTACAATAGTGTAAGGAATGTATGCTAAATGCCTGTAACTCTCTTGAAAACACTTCATGAATGTTTAGTTCATTCATGATTTTACCTACTCTTCCCCATCTTGTGCTTTCCAGGGTAATAAGCTGGAACTATTACCTTTATTAAGACAGCAATTCCTTTAACTAGTTGAAAGACAAACTATTTCAAACCTCAGAAGGAGTCTTCTGTTTCTATGTTGGAACTTCATGGATAAGGTGCCTTTTGTCAGAGACATAGCTTCATCGGATTAGGGATCACATCCCTCAGCAGTCACATCTCAGCAGTGTGAAGAGCTTGGAGTATAGGTCCCACAACACAGAACAATGCATGTCACTGCTCACATCAATTCCCTTCACAATTTTAATCATCCAAGTTGGTATTTTATTTTTTGAAATAAAAATGATGAGAAAAACAAGGTATTTTATTGTAAGTTAGAAAAACATACAATTTTAGTATAAGGAAAATTATGATCCGAAATTTATTTCCAAATCTCTTTTTTGATGAAGTCTGTTTTCCTGTTGCTTTTCTTATTGTTCTACAGAAAAGCAACAACACTAGTTCACAGTTTTCAGAGATCAATGAAGACAGGCTCTAACAATACACTCTAGACTATGCTGGTTAAGACTCCCCTTAATGAAAGGTTCATACTGTCCTGAACATTTTCTACCAAAGGTATGTGAACATAGACAAGTAGGAATCATTTATCAGACTTTGAGTATGTGTGTGTGTGTGTGTGTGTGTGTGTGTGTGTGTGTGTGTGTGTGATATTCATGTATGTGAAATCTAGTCTCGATCTTCCCACATTTCAAAGTACACTTAAGATTCCTGAGTCATTGATAAACCTGATATTGTACAGTTCACCTCATCTCTCCAAACTCAATAACAGTCGTTATAACAGGACATAGCAAAATTAATAAGTAGATCCTCTGTATTTTTTCACCAAAATGTATAATGATTATTTTGATTTCTATCTCTACCTACTGTCTTAGTCCTTTTGAGCTACTATAGCAAAATACCATAGGTCAAGTAGTTTATAAACAATTGAAATAAATTTCTCACAGTGCCAGTTTTGGTGACTGTAAAGTCCAAGATCAAGACACTGACATTCATTAATGTATTTCTATTAACTAAATTTGACTATTGATAACCTTTAATGTTCTCACATACTGCCTTTTTTGGTACAGGCATCTATTAACTGATCAGAAACTCCTTACGGAGAACGTGGTTCGAAGTATTATCAGGTTTAGGATGTTATGTTTTATAATTAACAGTAGAAAATGGAGGAATAAATATAATATGAAAGAAAATAAAAATTTTACCAGATCCTGGTTTTTCCCATAAAGAATCCATCTCCATGGAGGGTCTGTTTCCATTTGGTCCCCCACTGTCTCTGTGAATGCCGTCATCCAACCATGCTCCTCTGAGACTGAAGGGCTGTCATCACACTTGTATAATTACACATAATACATGCCCAATCTGCCCGTCTAAATGTGGAGAGCTGACATTCTGGCATGCTTATGCGTGTGTTCCAGTCAGCCCTCTAAACCCTGCGGCACCTCTCAGAACAGCTTCTGAGTAGCCCATGAAGAGCTGTGAGTCAGAATTCAGAGCCTAATGGAACAAGGACATGGGTAAAAGCAGCAATTACCCTGGGGTCTTACCTCTGATATTTAGCCTATTGGTTTCATATTTCAGGAAACCACAAGATACACAAGATTATGCTTTTTGCATTTCCAAACATTACACAAAATTTGGTTAAAAATAATCATAAAAAAATGTTGAGGCATTACTTGTCACAAAACATAAGCATGGAGTGGAAGCATGAGCAAACATTTGTTGGGTTCTTATAATGATTCAGATAATAGGAAAGGTATTTATATGTATATATATATATATATAAATATATATTACAACATATATATAATACATATATATTACAACATTTGAATCTCAGAACAATTCTGGGGGGCATGTAGCATACGATTCATTTTGGGGATGAGAATTCTGCCTCAGAAATATTATGTAACTTGCCTAAGTTTATATAATTAATAGCAAACAAACCCTCTGGTCCTGAACTCAACAATGTTTTTAACACATGGCACGACCTCCCCAGAATTTTGTGGATAAGGATGCAATGTCTCTATTTAAAGACATAATTCAAATCTGTAAGGAAGATATAAGTGAGAAATTATATATTTGCCTTTAGATAGTTCTAGGGTCCCAGCAGAGTAAGGTTCCCATTGCATCCCTCCTACTGCAGTCCTCGAGGAATAGGGGCTGCTTGGTGAGTAATGATGAAAGGGAAAGGAAAGGGTTGAGCAGTGGATAGGAAAGAAATTTGGTCCACTTGACCTTGTATTGAAAGTTCTCACCTTGAAGTTGTCCCAAGTCTGCCTGAATAACGAGGGCTGTCATGAGGGAGACTGATAAAGACTGAATGTCTCACACTGACAACAATAACATTTCATCATTGGTAAAAATGTTCCACAAGGGGCTGATAATATACCCAGGGATCATGCATGACTTATTCACATAATGGCAGTGGCTCCCATTCAGATAACTTCTGAAGACAATGGAATATGGGCTGGCAAAGCGTTTCCGCTCCATCAGCAAAGACATCTTTGTCCAGCAGAGAAGCTGATGAAATAACGCTACTTGAATCCTTTCTTTTATGTGTGTGTCAAAGGTGGAAGGATGAAAGTTTAAGGCAAGATTTAATGGTCTCATGTACTTTTATGTGAAACAGGAAATTTGGTGGTTCTATATGTTGAGACATGAAATGTACTTTTAAAGAAAGAAGCAAGAAGAAGATAAAGGTAATTTGGTGTTCTAGAACTGATTGTACAGAGACCCACTTACATCTCAAGCCATGTGCAGTAGCCTTTGAACATTAGCATAACCACCTGCAGATCTGGTAGAGTGCAAGTATGCAATGCAAAAGACATTTTATCTGAAAGGTTTGCTTTAAACTTTGAGGGAAATCCAAAAGGAAGACAGTGACTTAACTTTATTCAGTTGTTCAATATATAGCTAAACATTCAGTGATGTTAAAAAATCAAAAAGGACTTTCTTTTACTGTGGATAGAAATCTAAATTGGTGCAATCATTTTTGAGAACTATTAGAATATATTAATTAAAAATAAGTGTTTTTATTTGCAATTTATAACATTAAATGTTCATACAGAGTCATATATGTAAACAAAGATAAATGTAAGCATGTAATTTCATTTTTATAAAACTATACACGTAGATATTTTGGTGTACATATATGAAGTGCATAAATGCATGCACACTTGTAAAGAAATTCATTACAACTTCATCATACTGGTCAAAAAATTGTAAGTTATCCCAATTATTAAGAAATTAACTCGACAAATTTGGAAGATGAATATAATAGACTACTGAATAACTGTTAAAAAGAAAAAGGTTTTTATCCAGATGCTGATACATTTTCAACATATTATGTGAAGCAAACTAAAAACAGGAGACATAGTATTATTTAATTGTGTAAAAATTAAGTAAAATAAAGTGTGTCTGTGTATATATAGTTTTACAAAATGAGAAAACTTATTAGAAAATAAAAAAGCAGAGGTATATTTCGGATAATTTTTAGTGAAATTATAGATTATTATAAATTTAAACATTATACATTTAATATCATCTTATGTTTTATTATTTATGTATATCTTTTCAATCAGAAAAACATGCAGTAAACAAAGATAAAAGCAGAACTTGGGTTGGAGAAGTTTTTAAAACTACTGTGTGTGGAGGAAGAACCTGATAATACTATTAGGGTCTCTGGAGTGTACAAAGAAAAATACCACAAAAACCTCAACAGCACAGGTCAAAATTCCTAGGATTTAGAGTTCTTTGACATTTCCCACCTCTCCCTAAATAATTTTCTGAGCATGTTCCGATTTCTCTACCCTCTTTCTCTGTTTTTTTTTTTTTTTTTCCCTGACTGGTATTCTTACATGTCTCTTGATGGATCAGAGGGTAAGCAGAAAAAAATCCCTATAAGAACAAAGTAAAATTCAACAGTAGAAGAAAAGCCACTTAAAATTTTGAAATCTGTAACCTAGAATTTGAGCAATGTCTCTTATGAGATGTTGGATGGCCAAAGTTGTTCCAAAAATTTTTAAGAAGTAATTAGAAGAGGTATAGATTGTTATTAACATGTTAGCATTCTCTTTAAGAGGCTAACTATAAAGAATTATGTGCTTGGAAACCTAAGTTTGCCTGCATTTTTTTTTGAATTTTTATAAAACATATTTGATTTCTAAAACTGGAAATAATGCTACAACATTTGGGTAGGCTAGTACAGATATTACTTCTTGAGAGCCTGGAACTTAACCAGAACATGATTAGAGTATATTTAAACCTCAGCAAATAAATATGGAACTATAATATTGATTCTAGATTCAATTGGACAACTTTACTGAGGTATACTCGGTAGTGCCTTCTTGCTTCTACCTTTTCTTAAACAACCATTTGTGTATTCTGCTACTATAGATTAATTTGTATTTTTTATACTTTTATCACATTGGGCTCATCAAGTATTTTCTGATTTTTCTATTTTGAGATTCATCTATGTTTGTGTATGTATCAATTACTTATTCCTTTTGATTGCTATGTAGTAACGTGTGGGTTTATTATAATGTGTTTATTCATTCATCTATTGGTGGAAATATGGGTATTGGTAGAATATGTAAGTTCTATCAATAGAGCTACTATCAGCATTCATGTGCAAGACTTTATGGGTATGTGTGGTCTCATTTCTCTTGGATAAAATGCTTAAATGTGAAGTTTCATTTTATATTTTCAAAAGTATTGCATGATAATTCCAGTTGCTCCCACATCTTGACCAATCAAATGGGTATGTGGTGGTATTTCATAGTGGTTTTAGTTTGTGTTTCTCCACGGAGAACTGATATTGAATATTTCTTATGTGTTTAATGGTCATATGCTTATCTTCCTTTTAAATTTTTTCTGTACAACTTTTTAGTGTTTTCGTGTTCTTCATCTTATTATTGAATTACATTAATTATTTGTACATTCTATGTATGTAAGTTCTTTAACTAATATTTATGTTTCAAATATTTTCTCCTAGTTTGGTACTTGTGGATTTCTTTCTCTTAATAGAATCTTTTGAAGATTAAAAGTTTATAATTTCTATGTAGTCAAATTTAGCAGTTTTTGATATTGTTTCATATTTTCATACTCTTTTAACTATCCCAACATCACAAAGTTTATCATCCACATTTTCATCTAAAAGTTTAATGATTTTATTGTATTTAGTTTTATGATTCTTTTCAAGCTAATTTTTGTATATGATGTTAAATAAGGGTTAGTTACTTTTCAGTTGTTTCATTATTCTTATTCAAAAGATGATTTCTTTCTCTACTAAAGTGCTTTGGCTTCTTTTTTTCATTATATTTATTTCTTTTGTTTTAAAATTTTTTTGTTATGTACAGCACCAGGATACACTCCCACATAATTACAAAAGCATGGTACACAACCTGCTCCAATTCAGTCCCCAGCACTTTCCTCTCTCCTCCTCCCTCCACTCCACAGATCCATCTTCAATTCATTTACAGTTTACTTTTTTTTGTAAATTAGTGTCCTTCAAATACACGTGATTAGTGTCATATCCATGCTTCTTTGTAAACATCAATTGATCCTAACTGTGGTGGTTCATTTCTAAATTGTCTATTCCACTGATACATGTATATGCTTTTGCAAATATCAAACTGTCTTGATTGCTATTAACATTTCCCAAACCTCATTGAGGTTTACTTGACAAAAATTATATATATTCAGGCTGTACAATCTGATATTTTGATGTATACCTTGGAAAATGTTTAACATAGTTCTGTTACTTAACATGTCTATCACCTCACACAGTTTCTCTTGTGTGTTTGTGCGCATGTGTGTGTGATTCATAAGACCACTTGAAATATACTCTCATGGTAATTTCAAGTTACATTAGGTCTTCAGTACTCATTCCTATTATACGAGAAGGTTGGTACCCTTTCACCTACCCCAAACCCTGGTAACCACCTGTCTATTCTGTTCCTGAAAGTTCTCTTTGTTTTTAAATTCTACATATAAATGAGATTATTCAATATCTATCTTTCTCTGAAGCTCATGCATGTTGCAAATGGCAGAATTTTCTTCTTTTTAAAAGCTGAGTAAAGTTTTATATGGATTTGTGTTTGCGTGTGCATGTGTGTGTGTCACATTTTGTATCCATTCATCTGTCCACAGGTACTTAGATTGTTTTCATATGTTGAAATTATAAATAATGCTGCAATGGATGTAGGGATGTAGTACTCTATTCCAGATAATGACTTTTACTTGCTTTGGACATATATTCAGAAATGGATTACTGGATCTTATGGTAGTTCTATTTTTAATTTTTTAAAGGAAACTTCATCCTGTTTTCCATAAAAACCATGCTCTTAGTGTGCAAGGGTTCACTTCTCTCCACAGTCTCAACAAACATCTTATTTTTTGAAGTAGTTGGTAATATGAAGTGATAGCATGTTATGATTTTGATCTCCATTTCATGGATTTTGACACCCTTTGAAATAACTCTAGGTCAATTGCATGTTTTCTTTGGAAACACTTCTGGTCAAATCCTTTGCCATTTTTAATAGAGCTATTTATTTGGATACTGAGTTCTATGAGTTTCTTACATATTTTGGAATATTAACCCATTTTTTGAAGAACAAAGTAAACTTGAAACATTTTTGTGCTGCATGGCTATTGTATTCACTGGTCTGTGTGTCATTTAGATAAAGGTGGTTATTATTACTATTGATATTTTATGCGTTATTCATTTTATTTTGATAGTAATATTGCCCTTTTGCCCTTTTAGTCTTCTTTAATTTACTATTGATATGGTAAATAATTTCAACCACTTCTTTATTTTTTCTTTATATTTTAAGTGTGTCTCTTATAAACAACTTCCAGTTGGTTCTTGTGTTTTTATTCCCTATGTTAATGCATGACTTCTACATAGGCATTGAAGTCATTAATATTCAATATAATTACTTTTATTGTTGAATTTCTCCCTACCATTTTATTAGTTTCTTCTTTGGCCTCTCTCCTCATTTATTTCCTCCCCAAATTTTACTACCATTTTTTGAAAGAGAATGAATAAATTTATCATTATATTATAATTTAACTGTTGACTACTAACTATATCTCTATATTATTGCTTTGCATATATAGATGTATTTTTTTCATTTCAATACTGATCAGGCATATATTTCCTTCTAAAATACGGACATCTGTATATATTCTTTTGTGTGTGTATAAAATAATATATGTGTATATAAGCATATATGTCATGTGTATAAAATTAGTGTACTTAGAATTAATATTGTCCTTCTTTTGATAGATTGTTGAAATTTTGCCACCATATAAAATAAATATCCTCTTGCTCTCCCCTGCTGCCTTTCATGTTGTTATCATATATAGTACATACCTATATACATTGACAGCACAATCATACAATGTTATAATCTTTACTTTAAGCAATTACATATATTTTAAAGGATTAAAAGGAAATTGCATTCCATATCCACCTACTTACTCACTTCTTAGAATTTCTACATCTGCTTCTGAAGTAGCAAGTTGCCCTCATATCATTTTCTTGCAATTCTACAAACTCCCTTCAGTTTCCTTAAATAGCAAATCTGGTTGTATTTAATTATCTTATTGATACTTTTCTTCAAATGCATTTATTTTATCTCATTTCTGGAATATATTTTCATTGGAAAAATTCTAGGTGCACAGTTGTTTTTCTTTTAAATTTATTCAGTATTTTAAAGATGTTCCATTGTCTTCTGACATTCATTACTTTTTATATGAAATCTGTTTTATTGGAAATATTGTTGTCCTATACAATGTCAGTTATTTCTAATTACTTTTAAGTTATTATCTAGCTATGACTTTCACTGGTTTGTTTGTAATGTACTTAGACATAGTTTCCTTTGGTTTATATTTTGTGGGGTTAACTGAGCTTACTAAATCTATAAATTTATAGATTTACAAAATTGAAAAGGCATGGACCATTATTAATTAAAATTCATTATTTTTATCCAATCTCTTTCTTCCCTACTACTGGGATTCCAATTACATTTTTTGACCTTTTCTTTGTACAGCACCAATTCTTATATCTTATGTCTGTAATTATTTCTGCTTTTTCTCTGTTCTGTATATCAGATAATTTCTATTGCTCTGTCTTCACATGTATCCTGGTTGTGTTGTTTCGTACTATTACACACATGTGGGTGATGATCTAGGCTGACTTGTGTGGCTTCCTGAACTGTTATAGTTTGGATGTGAGGTGTCCCCCAAAATCTCATGTGTGAGACAATGCAAGAAGGCCTAGAGGCAAAATGATTGGGTTATGAGAGCCTCAACCCAATCAGTGAAATAATCCCCCTAATGGAATTAGCTGAGTGGTAACTGAAGGTGAGTAGGGTGTGACTGGAGGAAAGGGTCATTGCAGGTGTGCCTTTGGAATATGTATTTGATGAGCTGAGCTTAACCTTTCTCTGTTTCCTTATCATCATGTGAGCTGCATCCCTCTGTCCACATTCTCCCAACAAAATATCTGCCTCACCTTGAGCCCCAAGGAATGGACCTGGCACTCTATGTACTGAGACCTCTGAAACTGTGAGCCCTTAAATAAACTTTTCCTCCTTTAATATTGTTCTTATCAGAACTTTGGTCACAGCAGTGAAAAAGCTAACACATGGACAAAACATGAAGCCCCTTTTTCCAGCCCCAATATATTGAATATTTCCTCCTTACTCTTCACTGCTCAGGTCTGTGATTTCTTTGACAGAGGAAAGCAGTTTCCTAGAATACTAGACACACATGTTGAGTCCCTGAATGAGGCCTCTTACTGAAGCAGAGCATTGAGGGAAGAACATAACTAAACAAAAGAAAAGAGAACTCATGCCCTATGCAGGGTGCCTATCTTTGTGAGTTTTGTTTCTCCTTCACATTCTGTACATTTTTGTCTAATTTTTGGGTCCTTAGAAGTTAGGTTTTGAGGTTGTTAAATTTTTTTATTTGTTCTAATTTGTTGCGTATGACAATAGAATGCATTTATATATTTTGATAGATCATACATAAATGGAGTATAATCTCTCATTTTTCTGATTATACATATTGCAGGATGACATCAATCTTGTAGTCATATATGTACATGAGGTAATAATGTCTGTTTCACTCTATTATCATTCCTACTCCCTTATTCCTTCTTCTCATTTCACTCCTCTCTACCTAATATAAAGTAACTCTATTCTTCCCTATCCACCCCACTTATTGTGAATTAGCATCTTCATATCAGAGAAGGCATTCAGTCTTTGGTTTTGGGGGTTTGACTCATTTTACTTAGCATGATGTTCTCTAACTCCATCCATTTACCAGCAAAAGCTAGAATTTCATTTTTCTTTAAAGCTGAGTAATATTCCATTATACACACACAGACACATCTCACAATTTCTTTATCCAGATAATTTCTTTATCTGTTAAAGGCCATCTAGGTTGGTTCCATATTTTAGCTCTGGTGAATTGAGATGCTATAAATATTGATGTGGCTTCATCACTGTAGTATGTTGATTTTTAAGTCCTTAGGTATAAACCAAGACATGGGATAACTGGGTGAAATGGTGATTCCATTCCAAGTTTTCTGAGGAATTTCCATACTGCTTTCTATAATGTTTGCACCATTTTGCATTCCTACCAGGTAGGTATGAATGCACCTTTTTCCTCACATCCTCGCCAACATTTATCATTGCTTGTATTCTTTATAATTGCTATTCTGATTGGAGTGAGATGAAATCTTAGACTAGTTTTGATTTGTGTTTCTCTAATTGCTAGAGATGCTGAACATTTTTCATGTATTTGTTGATTGATTGTATATCTTCTTCTTTGAAGTGTTCAGTTCCTTAGCCCGTATATTGATTAAGTTATTTTGTGCGTATGTGTTAAGTTTTTTGAGTTCTCTATATATCCTAGAGATTAATGCTTTATCTGAGAAGCACGTGGTAAAGATTTTCTCCAAACCTGTAGGCTCACTCTTTACATTATTGATTCCTTCTTTTGTTGAAAAGAAGTTTTTTACTTAGAGTTCATCCCATTTA
The DNA here is from genome assembly GCF_902686455.1 of Sciurus vulgaris. Classification (NCBI taxonomy): domain Eukaryota; kingdom Metazoa; phylum Chordata; class Mammalia; order Rodentia; family Sciuridae; genus Sciurus; species Sciurus vulgaris. Next base: position 66,975,985 of record NC_136470.1, on the reverse strand, counting down.
TTAATTCTTAATCTAACATTTTGTGCTTTAGGGATTTTGTCTAAGAACTCAGATCCTAGGCTGACATGGTGAAGATTTGGGCCTACTTTTTCTTCTAGTAAGTGCAGGGTCTTTTCTAGTGCTTAAGTCTTTGATCTACTGTGAGTGAGTTTTGTGCTAGGTGAGAGAGAGAGGTTTTATTTCTTTTTGTTACATGTGGCTTTCCATTTTCCCAGCACCATTTGTAGAATAGACTATCTTTTCTCCAATGAATTTTTTGGCACCTTTGTCTAGTATGAAATACCTATATTTATGTGGGTTTGTCTCTGTGTCTTCTATTCTGTACCATAGGTCTACATGTCTTTTTTGGTGCCAATATCATGCTGTTTTTAAAATTACTATAGCTCTGTAGTATAGTTTGAGGTCTGGTATTGTGATGCCTTCTGCTTTGCTTTTCTTGCTCAGGATTGCTTTGGCTATTCTTGGTCTTTTATTTTTCTAAATGAATTTCATAATTGCTTTTTGTAGTTCTATGAAGAATGTCATTGGAATTTTAATAGGAATTGCATTAAATTTGTATAACATTTTTGGTAGTATGGCCATTTTGACAATATTAATTCTGCCTATCCAGGAGCATGGAAGGTATTTCCAACTTCTAAGGTCTTCTTCAATTTCTTTTTTTACTATTATGTAGTGTTCATTGTAGAGGTCTTTCACCTCTTTTGTTAGATTGATTCCCAAGTATTTTATATTTTTCAAGACAATTTTGAATGAGCTTGTGTTCTTTATTTCTCTTTTAGTGGGTTCATTTCTAATGTATAGGAAAGCATTTGATTTATGAGTATTGATTTTATATCCCACTACTTTTCTGAATTCATGTATTAGTTCTAGAAGCTTTTTGATAGAATTTTTTTGGATCTTCTAAAAATAGAATCATATCATTGGCAATTAGTGATAGTTTTAGTTCTTTTTTACCTATTTGTATATCTTTAGATTCTTCTGTCTAAATTGTTCTGGCTAGAGTTTCTAGGACAATGTTGAATAAAAGTGGTTAAAGAGGGCATCCTTGTCTTGTTACACTCTGTGGACCTAATGCTTTCAATTTTTCTCTGTTTGGAATTACGTTGGCCTTGGGTTTGGCATATATGGCTTTTACAATGTTGACATATGTTCCTATTATCCCTAGTTTTTCTAGTGTTTTGAACATGAAGGGGTACTGTATTTTTTTCAAATGCTTTTTCTGCATCTATTGTGATGATCATATGATTTTTTTTAATGTCTATTGATATGATGAATTACATTTAGTAATTTCCATATGTTGAAACAACCCTACATACCTGGGATGAAACTCACTTGATTCTGATGCACTATTTATTAAGTTTTTGTATGTGATTTGCCAGAATTTTATTGAGAATTTTTGCATCTGTGTTCATCAGGAATGTTTGTCTGATATTTTCCTTCCTCGATGTGCCTTTGTCTGGTTTTGGTATCAGGGTGATACTGTTCTCATAGAATGAGTTTGGAAGGTTCCCTCCTTTTCTATTTCATGGAATAATTTGAGGAGTATTGGTGTTAATACTTCTTTGATGGTCTTGTAGAACTTGGCTGAGAATTCATCTGGCTCCGGGCGTTTCTTAATTGGAAGGCTTTTAATGGCATTTTCTATTTCATTACTTGAAATTATTCTGCTTAAATTGTGTATGGCCTCCTGATTCAGTTTAGGTAGGTCATATGTCTCTAGAAATTTGTCAGTGTCTTCAATATTTTCTATTGTATTAGAGTATAAATTTTCTCAAAATAGTTTCTAATTATCTTCTGTATTTCAGTAATGTCCTTTGCAATATTTCCTTTTTTATCACTTTTTTTAGCAATTTGAATTTCCTCTCTTTTTCCCTTTGTTAGTGTGAGTAGGGGTTTATCCATTTTATTGAGTTTTTCAAAGATGCAACTTTTTGTATTGTTGATTTTTTCAATTGTTTCTTTTGTTTTCATTGCTTCCAGCTCTGATTTAATTATTTCCTATCTTCTACTATTTTCTATGTTGATTTGCTCTTCTTTTTCTAAGACTGTGAGATGTAATGTTAGTTCATTTATTTGTTGACTTTTTATTCTTTTAATAAATGAGCTCATTGCAATGAACTTTCCTTTTAGTACTGGTTTCATAGTGTTCCAGAGATTTTGGTATGTTGTATCAGTATTTTCATTTACCTCTAAATATTTTTAAATTTCATTCACTATCCTTTCATCATTCAATAGTGTATTATTTAGTCTCCATGTGTTAGATTAGCTTCTATTTTTTATTTTATCATTGATTTCTAATTTTAGTCCATTATGATCTGATAGAATGCAGGGTATTATTTCCATTGTTTTCCATTTACTAAGAGTTGCTTTTCTCATAAGACCTGGTTTATGTTAGAGAAGGATTCATGTGCTGCTGGATAAAAAAATGTACTCACTCATTGATGGATTAAATAGTATATATATGGCTGGTAAGTCTAAATTATTGATTATATTGTTTAGTTCTATAATTCCTTTATTTAGTTTTTGTTTAGAAGCTGTATCCAGTAGTGAGAAAGTTGTGTTAAAGTTACCACTTATTATCGTGTTGTGGTCTACTTGGTTCTTGAAATTGAGAAGGGTTTATTTGATGTACATAGATGGTCCATTGTTTGGAGGATAAATATTTAAAATCATTATGTCTTGCTAATGTATAATTCCTTTCAGTAGAATGAAATGACCTTCTTTATCCCTTCTGATTAACTTTGGCTTGACATTCACTTTATCTGATATGAGGATAAAAACTCCTGCTTGTTTATGCAATCCATATGAGTGGTATGTTTTTTCCCATCCTTTCACCTTCAGTCTGTGGATGCCTTTGCCTGTGATGTGAGTCTCTTGGAGACAGCATATCATTGGGTCTTGTTTTTTAATCTAATCCTCAAGTCTATGTCTTTTGATTGAGAAGTTTAGGCTATTAATATTCAAGGTTATTACTGAGATATGACTTCTACTTCCAATTATTTTGGTTTATTTCTGGCTTTTAATTTTATTTAGTTTCTCCTTTGACTATTCCTTTTGTGCAGTTCCTCCCTTTATTGATTTTCACTTTTTTTTTCACTTCATTCTCATGGAATATTTGTTGAGAATGTTCTATAGTGCAGGCTTTCTAATTGTGAATTATTTTAACTTTTGTTTATCATAGAAGATTTTTATTTCACCTTCAAATCTGAAACAATTTTGCTGAATATAAAATTCTTGGTTGGCATCCATTTTCTTTCAGAGCTTAAAATATGTTGTTCCATAACCTCCTAGCCTTGAGGGTCTGGGTTAAGAAATCATTTGAGATCCGAATTGGTTTCCCCTGTACGTAATTTGCTTTTTTTTTTTTTTTTTTTTTCTCATGGCCTTTAAAATTTTATCCTTATTCCATATTTTAGTCATTTTTATTATAATGTGTTTTGGAGTGAGACTGCTATAATTTTGTACATTTGAAGTCCTGTAAGCCATCCTGTATTTGGTTTTGCAACTCATTCTTTAGGTTTGGGAAATTTTCTGATATTTTGTCATTGAAAAGTTTAATTTGTATATCTGCTCCTTCTTCTATCCTGATAACTCTTAAATTCGGTCTTTTCATTTTACCCCATAATTCTTGGAAGTTCTCTTCATGGATTCTTACCATCTTCTCTGCATGTTCAACTTTATTTTCAATATTAAATATTTTGTCTTCATTGCCTGAGGTTCTGTCTTCCAAATGGTCTAGTCTATTGGTGATGCTTTCCATTGAATTTATAATTTGATTTATTGATTCCTTCATCTCAAGGATTTCTGCTTGGCTTTTTTTCACAATCTCTAACTCTTTATTGAAGTGATCTTTCACTTCCTGTATTTTCTCTTTGATTTCACTCTTTATACCATCCTTTATTTCAAAGATCAGATTGACTATGTAGATTCTAAACTCCTTCTTGGACATTTCTTCTACTGTGTTGTCAGGGGATTCTCTTATTGGGGCATCTTGGTTTGTTTGTGGCATTTTGTTCCCTTGTTTTTTCATGTTGCTTGTGTGATTTCCTATCTAGTTGTATGGATCTGAGGCAGTAAAAATTCTACCCTATAGATCTATATTGTCCCTAAAGATTTCCAGTATTCCACCTTCAAGAGGGAGACCAATATCAATAGTACCCAGTGCAAACAATATACAACCTCTTATCTAACAGTTCCCACCAAGGTTTCTGCTACCCTCTCAGTATTAATAGCAATGATGGGTTTAATCATTGTCCACAAAAAAACCTCAGAAAATTTGCCAAATGGATTTATAATATCAAAGAATGAACAAAGAAAGAACAGAAACAGTGCAGGACATGGTGTTCCTGAGGGAAAAAGAAGCCAGAAGCAAAAATCCACAGAAAGAGTGGAAGAAGAACCAGCAGAAATTGGCTGTTAGGTGGAGAAAAGGTAGAAAGGGAATCCAGGAAGACAGACAAGTAAGAGGAAGAATACATATAAAGAGAAAATAAATTTAAAAATATATGAATATACAGCAGAACTGCAAAACGCCATGCATATATCCTGTCCTCAATAAACTGGTGCACAAAACCACCCTGCTCCAAATATGTGGAGAGAGATGCCAGAGAAGAAAAACATAAAAATAAAATACATCTCAGTGAAAATTGAACAACTATTTCTGCTATTGTCCAAAAGCTTCTCAGCCCTCTCTGACTTCTCACAAGACTTTCTGGCTCATACAGACTCTGGCAGACCTAGTCACTATCTCACTATCTGGGCCTCAGGTGTCCTAGATTCGGTCATGTTGCAATCCCAAAATCTCACCGTCACTGGAATTTGGAGAGAGACCACCAGGAATGAGCAATCCTGAGAGATAGTAACTAGATGGCGGCAACCTGCACTCCCCAGGAGGAAGAGCCCGGTTGTAGCCATAGGCATTCTGACACTGAACCTCCAGGTCCTGACTGTTGACCCCAGACAGGGGCAGCTGCACCCCAAGATAGCAATGGTAGCAAATCCATTGGCACCCCAAACAAACCCCAATCTCTGGTTGGCATCTCAAAATGAATGTGACTGTGTGCAACCAAATCTGGAATCTCCCTGGCAGTGAACCTCTGGGCAGTGGTGGAAGTGGTAGTAGCAGGAGTCAGTGGCAGCAGGCAGGGGGTCAGTAGCATCTGCAGTCTTTGGTGGTGTCGGCAGCAGTTGGAGGAACTGCAGCAGCATTGGCAGTGGCTGTGGCTGCAGTAGCGATAACCCCCAGAGAGAAGACCTGGAGGTGACCTCCAGAGAGTGGCAGCAGCTTTGGTGGCAGTGGTGTTGGCGGCAGCACTGTAGATGGCAATGGTGCCAGGAGAAAGGACCTCTGGTCCTCTACAGTGGCATGGGCAGCAGCCACTGGGAGAAAACACCTCTGGGCATCTGTGGCAGCATCAGGGGCAGCTGCACCCCCAACCCCCAGAGAAGATCTCCGGGCCACAGCATCTGTGACTGTGGCAGTAGCCTTTGGGTTTTTAATGTGTCAAAGTTTTTGATTTGACACATGGGAGGAATACACAGTAGGTACATTGTACCACACTATGTAACCATGCTTGCCATTGTTCAAGAAGGTTTCAACTATCTTAAAATATTCTGTAAATTATCTAACCTCTCTGGGCCAATTTTGTCACTTGTAAAATAAGGGCAAAAAATTTCACCACTGAGGATCAAATGAATTATGACATAAAAGTATTCCATAGATATAGGAACACAATTTTCTTATGTTTCATTTAATTTTTAGATGCATGCAAGACTATTTCCTTGAGTTAAGCTAAAAATCTGATTGAGTCCTTCAGAGACTTGAACTGCTAATATTTGTTCCCAATCACCCTTCACTTTTCTGAGTCAGGTCTGGTCTGAACTCCACAATGCTTGAGAAAAACTGATCTGTTTTCTACATGAATATACTTGATTTTTATAACTTTATATTGAAAATCAGCAAGCAATAAAATATTAGCATTGGAAGGGATCGTAGGAATCATTTAGTCTAATTTTCATAGAGAGACTTTTTGACTTAGCCAAATTTATACTGATTACTGTGACTACTGTTTTGGAAACTAGTATTTATGTACTCATTTGGAACTCTCAAATGGAAGAATCCATTTTCCCTTTATGTCTACAAAAAGGTTAAAAGAACTTTATTAAATTTTATTCAGGACCTCCAGAAGTTAAATGAATGTGACAAACGAAGAAAATAGGTTTCCACCCATTGTGAATATTCAATAATTGTTCAAAATAATCCCTGACAGTGTGCCTACAACCTGTCTCCATTGTCTATTTTGCAAAGTATCTGATTCAGAATGTATATTTAACTTCTTAAAATGTAGGGAATCCTATTTTTGTAGTCTTTTCCTATATACTCAGAATTACCCTGGTGAAGTAGAGAGTTCCTTTTCATTAAAATGCTATGCTATGGTTTTGCATTCCTGTGATAATCTGTCTTGGACCCTAGCTAGTACTCTCTAAATAAAGATGGTAAGGTCATTTTGACTGAATGTGTAACAAATAGCTTTGCCTGATCTTTGTGCATCTAAGTGCCCTGTCAGAGACTTGTTAGGGAGGATGATTTGTAGTGAGGCTTAGGGGCTTGTGGTTGTTTTGAATCCATTTGTGTGCAAACAGGGAGGGGACAAGTTGTTGTATTTGTACCAGCCAGATAGATGTTGAAAGGAGGTTATCAATTACTGTTCTGACAGGACCATATCATTTTGAATATAGTCACAACTAGCTCTAGTTCAACTGCAGTTAAGGTAGTAAATATTTCTGTCTTTAAAATATTGCATCCCCAAATTTGGGGCTGACAGAAAAAATACCTGATGCTACCAAAATATAAAAGTAGGTCACACAGGGTTTTGTTTCACATTCTGAGGCTCTTCTTGTCTTTGTCTCTTTGTTATTCTTCCAGCTATTTTGTAAGCTCTTTGAGGGAAGGAACAATGTTGTTTATTTGTTTGTTTTTTTATCTCTTACCCTATGTAACTATGACCAACTTAAAGAAGGTTCTTCTGTTTTCTGAACATATTCAATAACAATTCCAAAAGACTACAATTAAAGATATAATTAGCAGTACACCAAGAGTGAGTCTGAATCAACTGTGTATATCTGATTTATTCTTCATATTTAAAATTTCAAAGAGTTTTAAAATATCAGCTAGGTAGGACTATCAAGGGGAAAATGAAAGTGACACAACTTTTAGGATTCTCCTTGGAAGATAATATGGAATTTATATATAACCTTTATATAGATTGTAATTATCAGATAATGTCACCTCCTTTGGATTCTTTGAGGAATCAACTAGACTGTAATTTCAGTAAATATTTGTACCATGTGCATTTTGGCATCTTATCTTCAGTGCTAATAATAATCCTGCCTGCCACATATGTGTTTAATATATAATTGTTGAATTATTTGCTGAGGCTTTCTGTTGATTATCACCTGACCTGATTCTAATAATGATATGGAGAAACTTACATAATTGGATACAAGTAGTACATATACATCAAAAACTGAGGTAACAGAAAAATGGATATAAAGCTAGAACAATAATATATGGAATGTGCTCTTGTTTAGTTGTTTGATATGGGTCTGTTTTCTCTCTACACTTTACAGATGCCAAAATATGTGAAACAAAACACCAAACAGTGATACTGTAACAGGTGCTGTCAGTGCCTCCCCATATTGCCTAAACCTTTTTGTGTGCTCCAGCATTTAGATGACTAAACCTTTGTCCTTGGCTAGGGTACTTTCCCTTAGACCTAAAGAAATAAGATAGAAATGTTGAGAACTTATCCCCCAAATCAAATTCAATCAGATTTTTAATAGTTGGTGTACAATTATCTTTACTTCCCAACCACTTAGGAGTGACCATTCTAACCCATGTGTGTATTTAATTTTCCAGAGTCTCTTTGTGTAATTAAGTTTCAGTATTCAACAATAGTAGCTTTTTAATCTCTCTTTACCTTACTCTTCCTTTGATTGTGTCCCCTGCCCTTCCTAGATAAGCTACCTTTACTGTAATCCTTGTCTCAGAATGAGTTAATGGGAAAAGAAAAAATTTAGATAGCCATACAAATTAAAATGCAATTTCAAACCATGTTGACAAGAAAAAATTATTCTGTGAAGGACTTCTTTACAGAAACCCTGGGCATGGATAATGGGTAAGACAACATTTTTGATGAAATTGATAAGGCAATGTTTCTGTCCTACATGGTCGTGATGGCTATTCACTCTGAGAAGACTTTAAGGAAAGAAAAAGAACATTATTTCATCCAGCTGCATGAAGTTGAAAGCAAAACTTCATCTCTTTATTCTGTATTCTTTATAAATTGGGAATAGGACTATTCTGTCATTGGTCACTTGACTGCCATTCCATTTTTAGCCACAATCATGATCTGTTTTTGTCACTTTGGTTCTAGTCATTAGAAAGCTGCTGTTCATTAGCTATGTTGTCATAGTTTTGGATGACATGCTGCTCACTTTCCAAGTCTATCCACAAATTTGGTGTCACACATTTTCCTTGTAAATTTACCTTTTAGAATAAAATTTGTCATGCATGATCCCTGTGGAGATGAGCAGCCTTTCCTTTGTTTTCTCCTGGGGAAGGAAAAGAAATAATAAAGGAAAGGATGATGTGCTGACATACAGAATCCTTAAGCTAGACAGTTCATTAATGGAGCTAGAAGTTTTTGATCATGAGTCTGATGGACAGTGCTAGTCCATTCTGTGTTTGCTGCCCTTGGACACAACTACTTGTCATGTCTCCTAAGCATTTCCCATACAATTCTGCCAAGAAACTGTGCTTAACTTTTTTTATATTCCTGTTTCTTTTGCCATTCTCTAATTATTCAAGAAAAATAGGAAAATGAAATTCCAGGAAAGTGAGAGTTAACGAAGAATGGAATGAAGTAAGAAATTCAGGCCAGGCTTAGACAACTGAAAATAAGCAGATTGTGCCATAGTTGGTCTAGTTATTTTAGTTTCTTTGACAGCTTGTTCTGAGCACTGTAGTCTAGCTGTGATTAATTGTTTGGCTATCACTTGCTAATATGGCAGGGTGAAAGAAACCAAGAAAGTATCAACTATGCTGCTATAGATTAGGCACCTCATGTAGACAGAGAAAAGCTTGAGTTTTTAGACTCAAAATGAAATATTTTCCTGAATAATTAAGTGGTGACTAATCAGGGCAAATCACCAGTATGGAAAATTCAGCTTTTCTCAACACCTACCACACTCTCTGCTTTCCCCTCCCCAGTAATTTTCCATTTCACATGTCTGAATTTGTGCTGTCTTTGGTAGATACCAAGGCTTTTAGTTTATTTATATCTGGTAGACAATATAGCTATGTTAGTGGAGAAATAACAATGGCCTCTAACTAATTTAGGTAAAGTGATATCATTCTGGGTCTTATAGAGAAGTAGATTAAAGAATATAGGACTTTGGAGCTAGAGATCACTTCAGAGTTGGAAGCAGGAGGACAGTGAAAGAGGATTTACTAACAAGAAACACTAAAAACTGCAAACCCACTTAGTACTAAACTCTCTGTGAATCCCATTTTCTGCCATTTTATTTATTTTGAACAATATAAGGTAAGCACTTATAGTTTAATTCCTTTAAAATATTGGAATTGAGGTCAAACAATTATGTCTGATCAGGAAATAAATGGTATAATTGAGCTCTAAATTCAGAAAAATAGATTGATTCCAGAACCAACAGTCTTCAAAAAGCCTCAAAAGTCAAGCAGCCAGGTAACTTTGGATAATGAATATCTCATTACTAAATGAGGAAAGAGCAAGGAACATCTAGAACTCTACATAGCTGGGACCAAGCAGAGAAAGATGTTGGTTTCCAATATTTTCAGCTTTCCAACTGTACCCAAGAGAGACTTCCTAGGAACCCAAGGATGATGAGTAGCGGATCAGACATGGCTCAGTCCTGGGCATTAAAATAGGTATTTGAGAAAATATTATATATCAAATAAGTCAATCAAAATATATATATGTGTACTAGTTTGGTGTGTTATGACTAGATTTCTTAGATGTTAACAACTTGAGAATATTTCCTTCACTGTGATAAGATATGTGCTTTTTTCAGTGCGGGTTTACTTGCTATTTAGACCACATTTACTGAATATGATATAGTGAGTCCATTGGTTTTCATGTGGTTTTTCTATATATTATTTCAAAAATTGTTTTAAATCTCAACTTTCATTCACCCATATTTCTAAGATCAGAATAAGTTTTCTGTTGCTATTTAATCTCAGAAACAAGAAAGGAGGTAAGAAAGAGAATGACTAGTATTTTTAAATGGAGTACTATTGAACAATTAGCAGAGAATAAATCATTGGAGGTTAGTTTGTGTACTATTGTTATAACTCTTAATGATGAAGTTAGCTTATGTACTATTATTTTAAAAATAATTTATAGAAAAAAGTTTGAGAAATGCAACTGTGTATTGATGACTTGTATATTTACAGTACATATTATATATAAAAGACCTGCAGTAGTAAAGCATGTCTACCAATCTTGTTTAATCCAACTTCCCAAACATATTTGATAATAGAATCTTTTATTCTCTCCAGAGAATCCCTATTAATATCTATATATCTGATCTACCTGAGAAAAATTTTATGGTTAAATCTCTTCATTTTAGAAACTGAACAATAAACAGTTTATTGTAAATGTAAATATATACATAAATATTAATATTTATTGAGTCCTCCCATGTGCCATGCACTATTCTAGGTCCTTAATAAATAGCAAAGACCCCTGCCCTACAGAGGTTGATGATTCTGATGATAAGTTGTCCCCCTTAGCTATACTGGCAGAAGAGAACAACCTCATTGATAATCAAGAGGCTGCAGTCTGTGACTTTCAGAGTCTTTCCAAGAATCAAACTGATATTTCAGAGATTAAAAACTGAAGGGAACCTATGATAGTTCTTCAGAGCTGAGACATGAGATTTAATGAAAGCTGTATCAAAATGAGATATGATTCAAATATCAAATTACATTTGTTTAGTCCAGCACATCTTAATAAATCATAGTCACATTTAATAAATATTTATCTTATTTTAATCACCATTTAGTGTGTTTCAGTGGTCTCATTTCTAGAAATGGTTCACTTTAATATTTATTAGATCTATGATTTCCATTCCTAAAGTAATCTATACATCTTTATTTAATATTTATAATTCAAATTTATTTTGCCTATTTCTGAGAGATTTAATTAAGATTATGTTTTGATCTCTAATTTTAAACACAAATTCCTACACTTTCACAATTAAATCATTACAGAGTAACATAGTTTTGATATTGATGTCCTATAGGGCAATAACAAATAGCAGACATGGCATTAATTATTGATGGGTTTGGAAGTTCTTAAAAGTGAAGTAATTTTGTGGTAATTGCACTTCCCAATTAAAAATATGTAAAATGATGATTTTGAGAAAATGTAATCAATGGTAATATTTTCTATTATGTATTGGACACAATTCCTAGGTTTTATTTAGTAAATGGCAAATGAAAATACTAAAGAGTTTCAAGACATGTTATTATTCTAGGAGTCACATTAAGGTTTGAGTTCTTAAGTATTCTCAAATTTGAATCTGATTAAAGATCCTATTATCATTATTACTTTATACTGAGATAAACTGCTTGGCTTTCACTATGTGTACAGCACTGAATTTATGTAAAGGCTTTCTAGAAAATGAGAGGCTGTCATGAAGTTAAACCAGGTTGCTGTAAAACAGAGTCTTTGTATTAGGTGAGTAAGCTCCCCAAGGATAAATCCTGAATCACCATTATACTTTTCAAGAACCAAGAATTTTATATAAAGAGATTTATTAAATATTTGTGAAATGAGTAAATGAATGTATAAATTATTTTGTCAATGAATACAATAGAGAATCCTGGTTACTTCAATGACTCTTCTCCAAACTTCTCTGGGTTCAGAATTACAAGTTAAGATATGAGACTAATTTATTATTTGAATTTCTTGGTGTAGAAAAAAATTAGCCAGTGACTTTGATAATATTTCCATTCCAAAGGCACTGCCTGAAAATATCTGACAAACTATCATTTCATTCATTAAAATATAGTTCTAGGTCATTGCACACCATACAGTAATAGATAAATGAACAAATATTTCCCTGCCTTAATGAGCTTATGTAGTTTTAAACAGCAATCAGATAATAAAATGTGTTATGAAAAAAATATAATAAAGTGGGATAAGAAAGATAGAACATGAACGAGCAGCATATCTCAAATAAGAAGTTCAGAGAAGGGCCTTTTGATGTTATTTAAGTGGAGACCTGAGGAAGTGAAGAAGCAAGCCTTCCTGTCCTAGTGAATAAAGATTTCTTAAGGCTGGAGGCAAAGACCAGCAAAGAGGTGGTGTGTCTGGGAGAGAGAAAATGAAAACTTAGAGATGAGGTCAGAAGGGTAGCGCAAGGCGGGTAACGTGAAACGTGCGATTGGAAGCCAATAAATACTTTAAAACAGAGTAGCAAGACCTGACATATTTTTAAGAGATTATTCTGCTAGTTAAGCAAAGGTAGATTCTGCTGATTCAATGTGAAAAAAGGAATGCTAGTAGGGGCTACTGCAAAAGTCCAGATAAATAAGCAAATGGTTTGGACTGTTTTTATAGCTATGGTTGTTTTCAGAATTGGTCAGTTTCTGGATATATTTTGAGAGAAATGACAGCATGCAACATGCATGGGTTAAATGAAGGCATTAGAGAAAGAGAAAAACCTAGAGTTACTGCATTTAATCTGTACAGTCAGGATAATGGTAATGTTTGCTGAGATGGAAAAAAACAGGGAAGGATCAGGTTTGGTGATGGCAAGAGTTGGAGTGTTCTTTTTGGACATGTTGCTTTTGAAATTTGTTAGAAACTTATGCAGAAATGTTGATTAGGATTCTTAACAAAGTAAGAGCTGTTACATGGAGATATACATTTGAATCCTATAACATAGGTGACTTTTAAGGGAATGGAAGAGATTACCTTGGAAATTTTATAGATAGAAAAAACAAGTAGTTCATCACTGGTTCCTAGATCATGGGGTAATTAGCATATACAAAATGAAAAGATTTAATTAACATGAAACAATTAGAACTATAACAAAATTAACATGAGAGAAACAAAATATAAACTTTGTATTTTAAGATCTAAGACATTATTAATCAAGTAATAAATTTTTTGCCTTAGAGGTAAGGCATCGGAATTAACTATCACCTTTTAAGGTCTGACCCAGATAATTAGTGTATTAAACTATTTCCTTGAAAGTTTTACCAACAAAGGATTCTTTTTAATTTTTCTCCTACTTTTGAGACTAAGAATTGTTAAAAGCTAAAATCTCAGCTTCTTTTGACATGGCAGCCATGGAGACTAAAGGGTCTAAAATCAGATTTGAGGTAGCCTCTCAGCATGCAACCTGTCAATCATGGTTAAGCTTGAAGAACATGGCCTTTGCTTGTTCAACTCCTCTTGAGGAGGTAGAATCTTGACTGCTGGTAGTGTCTTCACAGTATCTTCTTCCTTGTAAGGTAGTAAATAGCTTGCTTCAAGTCTTGGAAGGGAGAAACAGGTCTCTAACTTTTATCCTCTGCTTCTATAGTCTGCCATCACCTGCAGCCTATTGAATGGGATCTTTATCTTAGTGGATATTCAGGCAGGGTCTCTCTGACAAGGGTTCTCTGATCTAGAGGATAGGAAAGAGACACTATGAAAATCACATATTGCCCAAAGTTGTAATTATTCCCTGGGGTTATCAAGTAAGAACATGAAAGAACAGACTGCTGGAATTGAATTCAACATAAGGAAGTCTATCGGTCATGATCACTTGAAATATACTGTCATCTCCTAAAAACTTTAGGAATCCCTGTTTTTATTTTTCTACTAGGCTTTCAAAATCACAAGTATTTCTAGAAGTGTTTTGGGAAGTGTTTTAGTCAACTTTTTTGCCTCTGTGATCTGAGGAGAACAATTAGAGAAAGAAAAGTTATTTTGGTACTCCCAGTTTCAGAAGTCTCAGTACATAGAAGGCTGCCTCCATTTGTTGGGATCTGAGAAGAGGTAGAACATCCTGGTGGAAGAGTGTGATGGAGGAAAGCAGCTCGGGACATAATTAGGAAGCAGAGAGAGAGAGAGAGAGAGAAAGAGACAGACTCCAAATGCCAAATACAAAGTGTATACCCCAAAGGCATGCCCCCAAGGACCCACTTCCTCCAGCCTCACCCTACAGTTGCCATTCAATTAATCCCTCAACGGGGATTAATTCCCTGATTGGATTAAGCCTCTTATAACCTCTCAACCTTCTTGTATTGTTCATACATGAGTTTTTGGTGGACAACTCACATCTAAATCATAACAGGTATGATCTGTTGGATTGGCAGTGGACATTGTAAATTAATATTTTCCAAAAGCCTCATCTAACATATGATTATATGATTGAGTGTCTTTGGGTTTTTTAAAAAATTTTTAAGTTATTTATTTTTTTTTAAAATTTTTTACAGACTACATTTTGATTCATTATACACAATTGGGTACATCATTTTGTTTCCATGGTTGTGTGTGATGTAGATTCACACCATTCATGTAATCATACATGTACATAGGGTAATAATGTCTGTCTCGTTCCACCATTTTTCATACCCTGCCTCCCTCTCATTTACTTCTACATAATCCAAAGTTCCTCCATTCTTCTCTCAGTCCCCACACCCCCCACTCCCATTATATATCATTCTCTACTTATTAGGGAAAACATTCAGCCTTTGGTATTTTTGGATTGACTTATTTCGCGTAGCATGATATTCTCTAATTCCATCCATTTATTTGCAAATGCCATTATATTATTTTTCTTTATGGCTGAATAATATTCCATTGTGTATATATACCACAGTTTCTTTATCCATTCTTCTGTTGAAGGGCATCTAGATTGGTTCCACAATCCAACTATTGTGAACTGAGCTACTGTAAACATTGATGTGGCTGCTGTAGTATGCTGATTTTAAGTCCTTTGGGTATAAACCAAGGAGTGGGATAACTGGGTCAAAAGGTGGGTCCATTCCAAGTTTTCTGAGGATTCTCCACACTGCTTTCCAGAGTGGCTGCACCAATTTACAATTCTACTAGCAAAGTAAAAGTGTGCCTTTTCCCCCACATCCCCGCCAACATCTATTATTGTTTGTGTTCTTGATAATAGCCAAATCTTTTCCACACACACTTCAGATAGGGCACTTATCTCCAAAGTTTATAAAGAACTTACAAAACTTTACACCAAAAATACAAAGAACCCAATCAATAAATGGGCCAAGGAACTGGACAGACATTTTACAGAAGAAGATATACAGGCGATTAATAAATTTATGAAAAAGTGTTCAACATCCCTAGTAATTAGAGAAATGCAAATTAAAACAACTCTAAGATTTCATCTTAGCTTTTTTTTTACCTTGGGTGTAGTAGAATATTTTCCCCCCATCATCATATTTTCTAGATGCGTGAACAAACATTAAAGAGTGCATGGCATAAACAATAGAAGAAAAAAGAAAATAATGTAGAGAAAGTGCAAAACAGAAAAAAACAAGTTAAACAAATAGATGTTCATGTCAGAAAAAAAATCAAGCAGCTATCCCTTTATCATAGCAGGTGGCAATGATAGGAATCTCTGTGGGATATTACCTGTTCTGATCTTCTAAATCTAAACACAATTAGCTCTAATCAAAAAAGGTTTTTTGGTCTATTAAAATGTAAAAGGAAAATAACATTATAATTTCTTAATTTCTAGGGTACTTACAATCCAAATGCTGTGAAAGGTACAGATTGTGACCTTGGAATTAATTCTACACAATGTGGCAGAATTCTCTCTGTGCGGCATTGATGAAATATTTTTTCTACTATTTGATTCTGAGTCCTAAAAGTATACATTGTCAAAGAAACATCTCCATTATGAAGAAAATATTTCATTATTTTTGACAAATGCAGATGGATAAACAAGACTTCCTTCCAGAATTTCAGATACTATGAATTCAAGCAAATTTGTGAAATTTGGTTGTAAAAGAAATACACACTAATCTAAATTCCCATTGTTGCTCACCTCCATCATTATTTATGGTTGCATTAGTTAAAAAGTAGGAACTCTTCTAACCCTGTGATTCTCTCCTTCTAATGTAAAGATACTTTTTTGCAGTTTCAAAAAATGCCTTTTCTGTCCATTATTTATTGTATCAATATTACCCTAAGGACTTAAAAAACAAGAATTTACTGTGTGTGTTTCACCACATTGTGACTTTAGTTTTAAGTTTTTGTTGTTGGTGGTGGTGGTGTTGTTGTTGTCATGTAGTTAAATCATTCCATACTCTGATATCACATAATCTGTAAATGTACTGGGGAATTGTGTGATTGCCCTACAAGGAATCATTGACATTAACTGATATAACAGAATGGCCTTTATTTTCTTTTCTATATACTTATAGTCAGAAAGTGTTCTGGACATAGAGTTGTTGAAAGTCTTCTTAAGAAATTAGTTTTTTAGCTTTGTTTACTATTCTTGCATAAGCCCTGAACTAAGATATTTGTCCAGCAAAGCCTCTTGCAATCAGAGGAGTCACCATAAAGAGGATGATTTATCATGGTAATAAATCTGTGCAACATCATAGACAGAACAGGCCTAGTACCCAAAGTCTCCTCAATCACTCTTCCTGCTTATTTTCTGCTGATATTCTGTCTATGTCTCTCTATATCTACGTACCTACCTACCTGCATACCTACCTATCTATACAGAGTCTATCTATCTTATGCAGGATGTACATAAGTTTAGTAACTCAAAAAAATTGGCATTATTTTTGTGGCATGATATATATATGAGGAGGGCAACTGAATTCCTGCCCTATTGTGTTTGAGTGTGTACATGTTTGTCTGTCAGTGTGTATGTAAGAGAGAGAGAAAGAGATTTATCTAGCTTTTCTTTAGTATCTTCACTTAATGTGCAGTCTCAGACTTCCCATATAAAAGAATTTCAAAATGAGTGGTATAAGTCTCCCTAGAAGTCCTAGAGAGGCTGCCTTTTACACATAAACATCCAGGGCCTTAACAATTTAGGTAGCATTACCCATTAATGGCAGAACTTGCATCCTGTACTCACACTCCCTGATGGTCAATAAGTCACAACCGTTCCTTTCCACCCCAGTGTAAATCTAAAAGTCTTCCTCCATTAGGAGAAACCTAGATCAAATATAAATGACTATAAAGTTCAGGATTATTAAGAGAGGAAAAGTGAAGTTCAAGTACAAGAGTAGTTTAAAAGTCTTCCA
This sequence comes from Sciurus vulgaris, assembly GCF_902686455.1. NCBI lineage: Eukaryota > Metazoa > Chordata > Mammalia > Rodentia > Sciuridae > Sciurus > Sciurus vulgaris. The sequence goes on along the minus strand of NC_136470.1, from coordinate 66,958,656 downwards.
GTTTTGCTTATTTTCATATTTAATATTTTAACTCATGTAGAAAAGCTAGATAAAATATCAAGTGTGATATGTTTAATAAATTAATATTATTTATCAACAGCTATGGGATCTTTTGTTCATCAGAGTAGACTATTTTGAGAACAGATTGAGAGTCCTTTGAAAGTTAGTTGAAACAGCCAATCAACTAACATTAATACTGTAATATCTATAATTTCATGATTATTATCAGTTATGTGAGAACTTAGAATGACCACAGGAAGATGGGATGGATTTTTTCCTTATTTCAGATAATGTGGTAGTCACATCAACTACTAACAAACAAATTTTCCTGAGCCTAGATTAAGAAACAATTATAATTGCTTTTACATTTATTCATGTCTCCTTGTCACCAAGGTTGAAAGATCTTCTGAAGTACCCAACACAGTACCACCATTTAGTTGATCTCTGAGTCATAATTGTGGAATGATTGTTTTTAGTGGAATAATGAGAAGCTTCCTCCCTATTAAATTTTTAAATTATTATTAAATTGTGCTAGCATAGGCCTTGCCCAATATAGCACCTGGTTCCTTATGGCCAATGGAACACAATGGAACAAGTTCTTTCAATAGCATCAAGCAGACAGACTGTCTTTCTACTTCTGGGTTCCTGAGGGGAACTTGTGGTGCCAATGGAACTGTTCCAACTATACATAAAAGAAAACAATTTGATGAAGGTACTTATGGAGACAGACCTCTATACAAGACGCCTTGGTTTCCTTTATCAAGCACACCTCCAATTCTGATATTCTGTAATATGTTATCCTGTACATTCCATCAAAGATGAGAATCTTTCCTTCTACTAAATTTTAAGTTTTTTCCTCACTTATTTTTCACAAATTGGTTAAGAAAAACAACATGCATTATTTAGAATCTTACATTATTTGATGGATAGAAAAATGCATAGATTTTTTTAAGTTTGTGAATTTCATGAAATTTTTTTTGTCATTACTTCTTAGAAAATTAAGAAACACTCCAAAAAGTTCAAACATTTTCAAGGAATCATATTTATGATTGCTTCCCTTCCTAAGTTTTTTTAAGGTTTGCCAATGATATCATGCACATGTGTCACTTAAAGTGCTTTATTTCACATAAACTGCAAAAATCAAACACTAACACATTTCTTTTTGTATGATAAATGTACTTGAACTAAATTAGTTGTTGATTCATTGGGATTAAAAGAAGATTCATTTTCTTGAGGCCTATTAATATAGTAAATTAAATAATTTGTGATATTGTTGCTAAAATAACATTCACTATTATTCATTTATTAAAGAGGACAGAAAACTGAACAGCTTATGGACTATGTCTGGTCACCTGATTTTTATATGTAAGTGCTTTTGGAACATAGTCATATTTATTTATTTATATATTGTCCATGGCTCTTTGTGTTCTCCCATGGCAGAACAGAGTATTTGACCATCTACTGTGAAGTTAAACATATGTGCTATGTGAAATGTTAGAAAAAAAATTCCTGTTCCCTGCCTTAGTTGTGATTCAACAGGAGTTAGCTTATATATATCCTCCAGTATTTTCTAGACAAATATCCTGATTTAAAAAAAAAAAAACAAATGTTATCCTTGATATTTCATGAAGAGAGGAATTCTGAAATTCCAAAAAAACTTCTGAATGCCATAATATATAGAGATAAGTATTCTCTCTTGAATTCAACATTACTATGCTGAATTCAACTGGTATATCTTTTTAAAAAAATCAAATATGCATTTTAACTTCATTTTCATGAGTATATATCATTGACCTAAAGATGTTTTAACCTTCCCCTTTTCTCTTCCTGCCATAGTATTTAAACACACTGTGTTTGAGTGCCTTTGTAAACTGTCTTCAACGTGAAAAAAACATTTTTTTATTAAGTTTTAACGCATTGGTCTCTTTATCCTGAAAACGATCCCTATTTCTAATCCTTAGCAGGACACATTAATAGGACATCATTCAAAGTTTCAGAGCTTGTTATTATGTGTTATTGTTCTTTATTTTACTTCTCTCTTCAATTTATAGCCACTTTCATTTTCCATGTCACACACTTGGTCTTTCCCAATACAACAAGGTATTTCCTTTGAATACATAATTCCATTTGAGCAAAAGAGATGGAACACAGCAGTTCACAACTGTGAGCAAATTATCCTGCAGTTCTCTTGGAATTTAGAGATTTTTTTCTCTTAATTGGTCTCTGGAGCTTTGAATTTTATTAATTATTTTTAACAAGCTTTCTCTTTTGGAAAGACACCTAGGAACAAAGTTCAATATTGGCCACCCCAATAATATTAATCACTGTTAATATCAAGCCAGTACCAAACAGACATGTCAATTACACAACATCCTGCCTTAAGAAATTGTGTTCAATATGAAACATGTTAAATGAGGTAGAGAATCTATGGCAGCAATTAGGGAAACAAACTTAGAAATGTCCTAATTATAGGATTGCAAGCTTCTTGAAGGCATGAAACTTATATATAAATTCCTCCTGAATTCCATCCAATTTGCAACGGCTTTCACCAAATAAAAATGAAATCAACTCTATGAATTAGCTAATGTGCCATGGAAATAGTGGAGAAATTTAAGTTTTCTCAAAAATTAAAAGTGTTATTTCAAGTCCTTTGTAAGTGCTGTTGAACACTCACTCCTTTTTCACCACTGTGATCCTCTTGCCGTTTTCATTGCAAAAAAATGTAAATAATCATTGACTTTTCTGATCTTTAGAGATACAATCTTAAAGAAATTGAGCAACATTAAATTTGCCTTCTTTGAGAAGCATATGCTATTATAGGTAAAAATCAATTATGGAGCATGAAAAGCATAATCTAAAGGATGAGAATATGAAATATATTTGAAATCATAACAAGCATCTACTAAAAACTAGAAAGATAAGTGTTTATGTGATCACAAGTTTAATAACATTTCATTGCTGTCATATGAGTCATCCGGCATTCATTTCATGGACATCCAAGCTTAGAATCACTAAAGCAGTATGAGAAATATGTGGCATATCTGTTAACAACCCATACAAACATTGTTTTAAAACATCTGATTTCTTAGTTCTCAATTCTATAATAGAGAAAGAATATAGATTCTTGTTTTCTGGAGAAGTTCCCATTCAATTCTCAACTTTCAGTTAATACCTAATTAATATCACCTGTCAGACACTCTCTTAGTCCCAAGTGGAGATCACAAATATTCATTCAATAAAGGATTATTAAGTATTGCTCCCATAATCTGCAAGGGTTAAATATGAAAAATGTAAACTGTTTTTCTCAGTACTTTTCAATCCAGTTGAAGAAATAAAAGAAATTTCTGAAGAATGGTGATAAAAAGTAGCACATGAGAAACATTATTCAGTTGTTATGGATAAATTTTAAAAAACTCAAGAGACAAATTGCCTATAACTATGTGGATCAGAGGCAGTGTAAGGATGAGGCATTTGAACTGTGTAAAGAAAGTGAGCTAATACCATCATGCAGGACAGGAGAGAGATGGTGAAAGAGACAGAGAAAGAAATTCACAGAAGGAGTCGGGTGAAGCAAGTGACTAAGAACCCTTATTTTATAAATTTTGTATTCATTTAAATGTACTGCCAAGTGTGTGGAATGACAGGAAATCTCCCAAGAGAGTCCAAGAGATAAGAAAACATTTATCCAAGGATGCTAGGGAGTTTATTACTTGACTCAAAAATGTTTTTGCCATAAAGAGACATTTATTTTTCTAAATAAAATTTTTATATAATGTTTGACACTCAATGAAATATTTGTTTATAATACATAATTAATATATAATGTATAATTTGGACCCTAGCAAATTTGCATGTACTATGAAAACTTTTTAAGTTGTTGCTGTTTTAGAGATCAACTGACAATTTTTCTATGAAGTTAGTTTTGAGGAAAATGGAATATTTGTTTTCTGTAACTATGTTTAGTTAATGCCTAACGTTTGTTGAACGTTACAATGGTGGCGATATGACCTTGAGTTTGAGTTTGATGAAGGAGTGTGGATCTGTGTTAGTTCCAGAAGACTTGGGGTTTGCCATGTAACTTCTGCATTAGTCTTGATTGTTTGCCATACATTTTTTTTTTTTTTTTTTTTTTTTTGGTAAAAATGACACTGTTCTACTCGAAGCTTCTCTTCCATCACTGACTTTATAATCCTGGTGAATCTTTCCTCTTTGGAGCCATATGCCACTTGGCCCCATCTTAAATACCTTTGCAGCATATTTTAATGTATACTACAAAGAAAAAGTGCCCAACTATAGTCCCAAAGTTTTAATTTTGGAGAAATAGGGATTGATCCTTTGTCCTGGGGCCTTGCTCTCAGTGCCGTTTTCCTTCTGTACTTGCACATGCTATCACATTGAGTCTTTACCCTTTCCTTGGGTGACTCCTAACTGCCTTAGGTAGGTTTCAGAAGTAGACATTTTCTTTCCTTGATTCCTTGGGCATTCTGCCAAATTCATATCTTTTCCTTCCCTTAGATGTGGGTATATTTGACTTTTGGAATTCATTCATCCTCTTCCATATCCTAAAAATGTATGTAGGAAAATAAAAATTTCTTAGAATTTCACTAAAATAAAAATAAACCTCACCGGAATGGAAAAATAAGGTTAAATAAAGACAAAATAAGAGCAGTGAGAATATTTAAAGAGTAGAGATTTTCAGATCTGAATGATTAGTTAAAAGTGGATTTGGCTTGGGTTGGCAAAGTACATTGTTAATTTCCCTCACAGAAAATTAAGCAAATTTCACATGAAGGGAAGCACACTTACCTGAGATACTCAGGTACCCCAAAATTTATTTGGTCTCCCAGAAAGGCCATTGATCTACAGATCTTCTCAAAAAACCTGTTTTACATTTTCATTTATAGGCAGAGAGTTTATGTCCTTAATTGGGCCTACACCTCTCTGACCTTTGTTTACTCAACACCAGAATATCTGTCCTCCTATGGATCTCTATACCTGAAACTTTACCTAATTTCCTGACTCATTGCCCTTTATTTTATTGGATTTACCTTCCAAAATGCACACTAGCCTGCTGATGGAACTGCTTCTCTGTGAGCTGGTGAGAGGCGGGCACCCCTGCTTCCTCCATAAGAGTCCCATGGTCTTCATGATGGAGGGACAGCCTTTCTTACTTTCTAACTGTATTTGCTCTGTGCTCTCCTAGTCACCTATTTAATACAAGAATTTGATTTATGGACTAGTAAGAACCAGATAGTAAGGCCAGATGTACAAGTAATGTGTGGTATCTACCCTCAAGGTGCTTGTGGTCTATTAGAAGGAGTCATTATATATTTATATTACTGGTTCATTTTTTCTCTGACTACTATGTTGAAGTATCACATCTCAGTAGCCCCTATATCTGTGTTTGCAAAGCAGAATGGATTGAAATTTTTTGTCCAGTTAGTCATTAGGTCTTATTTGGCTCTGGTCACAACCTCCTAGTATTTCTTCTGGTTCTCTTTGTTGTATCTGCCCTTAATTATCTCTAGTGATAGGATGCTTTAGCACCCTGTCACTATAGATATGTGCTATCAAATTCAATTTATAATGAAACTCTGGGTCCTAAAGGAAAAATGAGAGTTGAAATTTTTTACAATATTTTTTAGTTGTCAATGGACCTTTATTTTATTTATGTATATGCAGTGCTGAGAATTGAACCCAGTGCCTGCCACTGAGCCACTAGCCCAGCCCCCGGATTTTTATTTTAGGAAAGGAACACAATGATAATAAAAGGGAAACTATGGAATTGACAACCATACTACAATATGCTTGTATCATAAGTAAATATTGGTAACTTTCACAGGGGGAGAGGAAGATCTGAAGATCAGTGCCCTTTCTGGGAGACCAAGTAACTTTTGCTATAATATTAAATGAAAACAATAACAAAAAGTCATTATTATTCCTAAAAGTTTTAAAGTATTGTTCCCTTTTTTCTACAGTCAAAACCTTCACTTGTTGCTCATCAAAGTACCCTTAGATATATAAAAAGTTATATTTTTTCATTTGTCATTTCTAACCCAGAGACTGATAGTCCTTGTCCTATCCTTTCAAGAACTGTTTTGATTTTCTCTTTCAATCTCAGTATTATATTTCTATTTCATATTTCTGGTGAGAGGCCATAAGACACCAACATGCCTTTCATGTAAATCAATTGAGTATATACAAGGCATTTGGTTTGTTTTTATTTTCAAAAGTTAACTCACATGTATTTTGCTTCTTTCTGAAAAATCATATGACATGCAGATGTTTGCACAGTGCAATTCCTTGACCATGGCTTGCTTGTGCATGATTGGCATCCTCGTTCCCACCAGCATCATCTTCCTTTAAAAGTAGTCCAGTAGTATTTCTCTGTTTAACAGAAAAACCACAGGTGGCATTCTTTCAGAAAACAGATTTGCCCCTATATTTTGGAATTTTGAAGGCTTGTGAGTCTTTAGTTACATTAAGAAATCAACACAAACATTTCCTGTTGTTGATCTTTTGGCCATCTTATTGAATTCTGCTGAAATCCTTAGGATGTAAATATTCTGGCACTGAATTTTTTGTTACTTTTCATGGTTCATTCATTGGACTTAAGATTTGTAGTCAAGTCCCTACCCTTTTCCCCACCCATAACTAATGTTTTCCTTTGCCCAAAGTAAAGTCCTATTTTTTCTTCCCAACATCTAGAAAATAAATCTTAGTTGATCATAGAATATGCAATAATACATGGTGATTAAGAATATGGTTTTAGGAGACAGACTGATTTGAAAACCCACTATTATTTTTTACATGGTGTCTGATTTTAGGCAAGTTACTTAACCTCTCAATTTCTTTTGTTTAGTAGCACAAACCCTCAAAGGTTATAGCTTATATTGAAGGGATAATGTTTGTAAAATACTTAATTCCGCACCTGGTAAATGTTAGACACTCAATATATTATAACTATATTTACTAATCACAGCATCATGCTCAAAAAGCATATATCCCATATTTGTACTTCAGGAATCATTTCCTTAATAATAACCTTAAGGTACAGCTTCTAGAAAGGTAGGGAAATAGTAATACTCAGTGTGATTTTGTTGATGAGACTAGCTGATTTACCTCAGCTTCAAACATGATACAAAGTAATAACCAAAACAAACAAACAAACCTAAAACCAATTTTGATTAAAAAAATTAGGTTGAAGGATATAGAAAATCCAGAGCCGAGAGTAAAGATGCAAGAGAACAGGACTTGAAGGTAGCATAGCATCCAAATTCAGGAAAAGCAGCAAGGTCAGCATATCTGGGGTACAGATATAATACCTTTCCTGATTTCTATCCCTTTTACCTGTCCTGAATTACAAATAGTATTGCATAATCTAAAATATTTTCATATGAAACAGAGGAGAATTGATGTTCCTAAATTATAGTAAAATTACTCAATATATCATGCAAATATATGTTACTCTTTTCTTTTTAAGTAAAGTTCAGAGAATTGCTTTCCAAGTTTCTGGGTCATAAGTAGCAAAATTTGGAGTAACTTAGGTCCCCAAATTAGAAATACTTGAGTTCATTTCTGGCTTAGCCTGATACTTGCAACACAACCCAGGGATGTTGAAACTGAGGATCAGGATTCTCATTGTGAAAAGTTGACAGACTAGTTTTCCCTTGAAAAATTTTTGGGAAACCGTTTCTATGAAAATCCAAGTTTGCATATGCAAATATGTAGTACTGTGAATGATATATTACAACTATTAAACTAATACCAGTTTCCATCTGTCTGATGTTAAAGGTCCATACTCTTCTTGACTATGCTATATAAAGTACACCATTAGGGCATCATTTATACTTAGAAGTTGAGGAAAGAGCTGGTATTCCTGTTACCTCATCTAAGTATTAGGCTCTCTCCATATTTTCCTCTATTCATCTACTCATCGCTTATTCATTCATTCCTTCATGTCCTTTTTTTTTAACTGAACTGCCCTATATTCTGCTTTCTTTAGCATTTTATTTTTCTTTTTTGTCAAAATATTTGGCATTTTAAAAAAGTAGTTATGAGCATGAAAAAGTATCTCATTTTCAAAATCTTGACACTTTCAGTCCATGCCACAGAATTTGGTTGTTCTATATGAAAGCTAGCCATTCTTAGAAATATCAGAATAAACAGATAATCTGCCAATAAGTATTTTCTATTATCTACACTTATTAAGAAACATAAGTCAATTAGAAGGAGATATGTAATATACAGGAAATGTTAGACTATAATAACAGATACCAGTTTTTAATAGTTTAACATATAAACCATTTATTTCATGCCTTGATACGTATTTAGGTCAGCAGAAAAATTCTACTCCAAATGATCATTAAGGGACTTCTGTTCTTCCATCATTGTTTCACTATCCCATAGAGCCATGTTATAATAGCCAGCCAGAGAAATAATAATAAAAAATAAAGACATAGAAGAGATAAACCACATTTTATTGTAGCCTCAGCCTGGGGGAGACCCACAATGTATGTGTTTATATTCCCTGGCAAAACTGACTCACAGACACACCTAGCTATGAGGTAGGATCCTAGTTATGAGGGAGACTGCCTAGCTAGATGGGGAGAAGCCGATCTAAGGTGGGAGGGGCCTACCTGCAAGCCTATTACCAGAGGAAGAAGCAAAAGAGAGTTCAGTGGATAGTGGAATATGTCTACCACAATTCATGAAAGGGAAGGTATATTTCAATTGTATTTTTGTTTACTCTAAAATGATAACTTGCTAGTCTATTGATACTTGTCCCATTTTGCTGAAGAATCCTTCAAGAAATAATAATTTAAATTCTGCCTGTTCCCAAATGGATAACATGTTATTTGGGAGTGTGGGTGGCATTAGTTGTAGAAGGGGGTGATCTTTCTTAATGTAATTTTAAATAACAGACCCAATTTAGTGCAGCACCAGCAAAGTATTCAATTAAAATCACATTATTAAAATAAAAATTAATGTTCTGTTGCTGAACTGCTTGGCTGAATGCACCAATTAAAAGTTTTCTTATCTTCCTCACTTCCTCTCCAATCTCTTTGGAAAGAGAAGACACAAATACACAACTATACACACAACTTTCTGACTAAATGAACTGAGTCTGAAGGTAAATTTTGTCCCTAAAATACTGTAATTGCACAATTATCTATGGCATTTGTGATGTGTAATGTCACAAGTAAAATAAGAAAGCACATAATTCAAATACTTTATTAAAACAAGCATAGCTTCTACCTTCTAATACTTCAAACTTGTTTTTCAAACTATATTTACCTTAACATCTTATTTCCTCTCCTTATTTTCTTCAAATGACTTAAGGAGTCACCAGGCTTAGTTGAAAATTAGAGGGGAAATAGTTAAAGATAATAAGTAGAGAAAATTTTATACTGTGGCCTCAGATATTAAATCCAGCTTTTATTCTCCTTCAAGCAGGCAGTAAGCCAGGAAAGACATCATCCTAGAGCCAGGAACCTTAAGCAAGACTTCCACCTTGGTTGTACTGTATAAATCTTCCATACTTATTTTGTCACTATCAAATCATTTCCAAATGCTTGTCATTGTCTCATGTTTGTTATTTTATCATCCACTCTATTTGAAAAATATTTTTACTTGATGTAAATGTGCTATTCCTCTTGATGTAAATGTGCTATCCCAGTCTTTCTTACCTGTGGAAAGCTCTTCCACATGGGCATGTTCTAGCCTTTATCTACTACCAGGCAGTTGCTTTCCCTTCTAGATCTCTTTGTGGATAAAACAGCTTCCATTTAGATCTAGCTGCCATTTCCTGTATACCTAGAGCCATTTGACCTTTCAGGAAGTTAGTTTTCCAATTCTAGTGGAACATTTGGGAGCTTATGGGTAATGGTTAGGATACAGTTGAATGTTAATTATATCCTCGCTATTTTTTCAGCACTCTGCATAGCACTGGGAATACACAGATGATCATAGCAACTACTGTCAAGTTACAAATAGTCTTTCACATTTGTGTACATTTGCACATGTTGATTGTTATATGTTTGTCAAATGCACAAAAGTCATGTCTTCTTATTTTAAAAGAATTCAGACCCTCAGAATGTTAATTATCCAGACTTGTAAAAAGGCAGCAAGTGGGTTTATCACTAATCTCAATTTTTAAGTTAATTCCTTTTGATAACTATATGATGACACAATAAGGGATGAGAAAGAAGATATTAAAAATGCAAAAATTGTTGATGCAGATAGCAATAAGGAATAACCTTTCTCATATACTGGTTTAGAAAAACTTAGAAAATTCAGTCTGAAGAGTCAGTGTTATTTTTCATAAAAACGAGTGTACAATGAAGCATATGTACATCATCAACACACATATACAACACATAGGAAGGAAGACAAAACATCCACATACTCCAACTAAGAAGCAATTGAGAAAGAAAAATCAGTAGGGGAAGAGGCTGTATGGGTAAATCTTGAGACCATATTATAAAGCTCCTTCATTTATCCAAACTTTTTAAATTGTGCAGATATGTCCTGGAGAGTGGTTTTACTCAAGGCTGTTACCTGAAGAACATTGCTCTTACTCTAGGAAATGTGTAAATTTGTTGTGGAAGTGTGGTAAGACTGGGAACCATGAAGACTTGTTTGGATTGACTAAGAGTGCCTGTGAGATAAGCTAATTTAATAAAGTGTTTCCTGTCTCCAGAAACTCTACCAATGGTTAATTAGTCATCTCACATGAAGACACACTTTGTCAACTCCACAAAAGTAATGCACATTTGCATTCAATGAATCTTAGTTCATATTTTCCTGTATCTGTTGATGTTTAAAAGAGGAAGTTGGCTTTATCTTAAGGGCAGTTCATGATGAACTTCCTGTCTAGTTATTTCAAGGAGCACGAGTCTTTGTTACAAGAAGTAACACCAAGCCACCAGAGGACAGGAATACTTGCTGATCAGTCTCTTCAACACTGGGCCACCTCTCAATGCCTAAACATACATGTTCATCTATAGTTTCTTTATTTGGCCATTTATTAACAGTAGTAGTTTTAACTGTTTCACTCAACGTTACTCGAATTAATATTTAACCCTTTCTATTGAACAATATTTAAAAATAAAAACTTCATATAAGGTTTTATTTTTAAATGTGGTTTCTATCAGACTATGAATAAAATAATTGTATAAGAAAAAAATAAGGATTGTGTGACCAGATTGCTCTCAGTGGAGATGAACTCCAAATATCAGGGAGAGGGATGACCTAGAATCTCAAAAAGCTGAAATGTTCCCAGAAAGAGGCATTCTCTCAGGTACTTTTCTTCTAGACTTGCATAGCTTCTCATCCCTGAGAATCACACAGTACATATTGAAATAGGTCAGGATGTGGGGAGATATTAAAGTCATGTTATCTGCCTTCTGAATCATGTCATTCAGTGCTTTATAACACGCCTGGAAATTGAAGAGAGCAAGACCTCATTAAAGCAAATCAGGCCAAATTTATAAGAGAGCACGTTTTGACTCTCTTGTGATTCATACAGCTTTGAGCTGAGGGTTAGGTTGAGAGGGTGACACAAGTGGAGGCTGGGGACAGCACAGGGAAATTGGAATGCACCATCTTCTACCTCATTTATCATTCACCCATGCCTCACATATCTGTGTTTGCACCATACAGATATGTTTATACAAATGTTGCCTGGTATTAAAATAAAGCCTGCATTATGGGTAATGCTTATGAAGAACATCTTACATGGAAAAATGTAAATGGTACATTTAGTTTGAAGGAATTGGAGATTACAGTAGAATATAATCTGACTCAGTCTTTGATATCAGGCACTGTTCATGGATTATTTCATTTAATTCTCACAAAACTCCAATGTGATGATTATATTCCCATTTCCATTTTACAGTTGAGGAAGTTACAGTATGAGCTCGAGGTCACACAGTTTATATACTCATTCTTTTCAAATTTCTATGTGCTTTGTAGACAACTGCCAGAGACATCTTAAATACTTATTTGGTCAGTATTTAAATCCTTACTAAGTTGCTTCAAAGGTCCCCCACTGCCAACGTAAAACATAAAAAACAAACAAAAAAACTCCGTGATGAATTTGAGACCCTAAGCAGAGGTCTAATTTTTTATTCTTTAGATCCTATTCTTCCATAGGATCCACTTGCATTTGCCTTCTTCTTTTGTTGTTTCTCATATAACTTAAATTTCACAATGTCTAAACCATTTCCCCTACTTGATGAACTGGTTAGTTTCTGGGGATTGGGATCTGATTATTCCATGGCACATAAGAAAGGTCAGTTATCCTAGCTGGGTTTCTGCTTACTGGGCCTACCCAGCTTTCCTTCTTCTTTGATAACCAGACATGCACCAGTTGTCCACCATTATCAATTTTTGCCTTCTTTCCCAAGTTGTCTATCCATAGTTGTTTCCTAGGCCTGCTGTTTAAGAAAGTACTGCAAATCTCATGTTTTAAACAATAGCAATGTCTTGTACACTTCTGGAGGTTAGATGTCTAAGATCAATGTACTCACAGGGTTGATTCCCTCAGAGAGTTGTGCTGAAATGTCTGTTCTGTGCCTCTTCTCTACCTCCTGGTGGTTTATGGGCAAACTGGGACTCATTGGCTTGAAGAAGTATCACCTTGACCATGGTCTGCATCTTTATAAGAAGTTAACTGTGCCAAAATCCCATTTCTATAAGAACAGCAGTCATTTTGGATCAGGATTCACCCTAATTTAACTAATTGCATTGGTAATGACCCTATCACAAATAAAGTCACATCTGAGGTAGAACTTCATCATTTGAATTTTTTTTTAATGGCAGTGAGGGTGGTTTATTGTAAGACAAAACGAGCAAGGAAGTAAAAGCAAAACAGAAAGCAATTTGGGAAGACAAACACAAGATGTGTTGAGTATGTTAGATCAAGGTATTCCTCCCATTTGTATTGCCTCCTGCACTTTGACTCACATCCTTAAGCCCCAGATAGAAAGTAATGTGACCATGGGAACAAATTCCCTACAAACTCTCCTGGGGTCAGGAGGCTGGGTTTCAACAGAAGTCAGTAGCTTTCAACATTGGCTACATATACAAATTATTTAGGGGATTTTAAAACTCCTGATGCCAGGCTGTTCCCCAGGTCAATTTCATTGGAGATTCTGTGGGTGGGGCCCAGAGTGGATTTTCCCCTCCACCTCTGGGTCAATCCAGTGTACAGCCCTGGTGAAGAGCCTATGAATCATGATCAGAGGTGGGGTTGATGGCAGGCAGCTTCTGCCACAGCTGGCATGGGTGGCCTTACTGGTGCAGCTTAATGTCCAAAACTTCTAATGGCTTCAGGGCATCATGATCAAGAGTGCTGATATTTCAACCCAGTTGATGCTCAGTGAACAAATGCTGATGGATCAGTAAGTCCGATCCACAGAACTCCAGAACAGTCAGTGCCTGGGGTCAGTCTAGTCAAATAATCATCTGTTCAGTGTGGGGGAAATAAAAATGAGTCCTCCTGATTGTTTGATGGAAATGACTAGTTGTTTCCTTTACCAAGTGAATCAAAAATCCCTGACAGTGGTATAGGGTGCAAGACAATCATGGGGACCCATTATGTGGTCATCTGATTTCCAGAACAAATAGGATCAAATCTTGTGATGTTCCCTTTGTGTCCAAAGCTCTGTCTGCTTGGTCACCTTGGACAGCTCATCTAAGCATGAGCACATCCAGGTTTTTAAATTTTTTAAAATTTTTAAAAAATTTTTATAGACTGCAATTTGATTCATTGTACACAAATGGGGTACAACTTTTCATTTCAAACATCATGGTTATACATGATATAGATTCACACCATTCGTGTAATCATACATGTACATAGGGTAATGACATCTCATTGCACTATCCAGAAAAGAATGAAGAAGGAATCTTTGGATTGTATAGAAGGAAATGAAGAGAGGAGAGGGGCAGGGGAAGGAAAGATAGTGGAATGAGACAAACATCATTTGAAATTTTAAGGGGCACATTTCAACCCATAACACTGCCCCATTATTTATCCAGTGTTCTGTTTATGGTATTCTCTGATTTACTTAGGAATCATTGAATCACACATCTTTATGCCTTTGTGAGTTTATGTGACATCTGATAATCTCTAATCATAGCAGGAATTTGGGAGATGAAAACAGTTAAAACATCCTAGGGTAAGTCAAGACTGATAGCTCTTACCTAACTTACTGTTTCAGATTAAGAACCGGCAGGGACCAGAAGGGGGATTTGTAGTCTGTTCCTGGGAGAAGAGTGCTTTGCAAAATTCGCCTTCTTACTGGTTTGTGTTCTAAAGATGATCTTATCACCTTGAGAACTTTGGCTATGTTTGTTTACACACAGGTACAGCCTAATCATATAAAATTAAATATGGCCAAGTAGTAGAACTGGAGCCAAGGAAAATATTATCAAATACTTCCAAATATCATTAAGTTAGTATTTTGGGTCAAATCAGATGGATTAGGTGTTTCCTTCCTGCATCTGGAACAAAAGTACAAAAATACAGCTTATCAATGTCACTTTGAGTTACCATGTAATTCTACAAACATATTACTTTATCCACGTAACTCAGGACAGGGCATTCACAATAGCATTAAGACTTTGTAGTGGCTACAAACCTGGATGGTTACACCAATGAGATATTTTTAGTTTTGGCATATGTCACCGTGACTATGTTTAAGAATCATTTTGTCCTTTTACAATTCTTAGAAATTAAAAAATATTAAAGGTTAAAATGAAAGCATTTTAAAAGATTGTTTTGAGGTTTGTAACTAAGTTGTATAAATGAGCTGCAATCCCTTTTCCAAAAGAAGGCTCATTCAATATTAATTAACAATAATTAAAAAGGAAAGAGAGAATATTTTTAAATGTCAAAGGAATGAAAATAGAGGAGAAAATGATAACTTTGCCTCCAAAGTAAGTATACCAAGATTAGAAAGTAAAAGTCAAACGTTTGTAGGTAATTGACAGAGAATGAAGACTAAGTAGACATTTAACACTTCTTAAATTCTAACCTTTTCTAATTTATATCTCAGTTCCAACATTTGCTATAAAACTATAGAAAACACTTGAACTTTCAGAACACACTCAAGCCTATTCACCAATATCAGTAAACTGTCATTAAAATTATTTTAAAAAATACACAGTTGAAACTAACTTGTGTACATGATACACAAAGTCACTTGTATTTTGAGATAACTACTATTTAGGATTCATGATAAATTGCCATTTAGGTAACCAATAACAATTGTTTTATTTAGAGTTGCCCTGTTCTTTATTAAATTTGGTTGAAGTTGGTCTATAATGCACTTTGGGAGATTTTGACATTTGCTGTCAGAGATTTAAGGTGTCACCATGACAGGGACATGAAAAGTTGGCAACACAGACAGAAATAGGTAGTGGCTTTTAAGCCTTTGTGTCAAAAGAAACCAGACTAATAATACTTAAAAATAATGGGTGTATAAAGAAGATTAGGGAAAAGGAGTGCATAGCATTAGCCGATAAGGACACATGGAAAAGTGACGAAGGGCAGAGAGATCCTTCATAGGCTTGCACAGAGCAGAAATCTCAGAGGAATTCACAATGAGACAACAAGGGGCTTTATGGAAAACCAGCTGGGGTTATTATGATTTTAAAACTTTTTATAAATTCCATTGATAATGAAAGATTAGAGACTACTTTAAATTATGAAAAAGTAAATAAGTGATACATTTTTGGTTTCCAAATAAGTACATTGTGCTGTATTTCTCCCAAGATACAAGGGAATGGCTTAAAATTTAAAATGCTATAGTGAATGAACTTTTCCTGTAGAATACAGATGAGGTATTCAGCAGTCATTTAAAACTTTCCATTTCAAAAAGACAAGAAAAGAAATATGGAGAAATACAGAATTGGTCAATGCCAAGATACACTAACACACTCACATGTACATCAAATGTTATGTAGTAGGATATCTCACCTCTGAAAAAGAGTATTTGTTAAATCTTTCAACTTGTTTTATCTGTTTTTAAAAATCTACATTGAGTGGAGAATTAACTTCTGAATGGCAAAGGCAGTTATGCTTGCTGTGGTAAAATATTTTAAGATAATATTTTTGAATCTGAGCTCCTGCAAGGGAAGGACAAGGTATTATTCATCCAGCCCACTTCCTGGTTCATAGCAAGCTCTAAAAATGTATTCATAAGTGAATAAATGAATGGATAAATCTTCAATCAGTTAACACATGAATGGGAAAATTATATGCAAAATTCCTTCCTTTCTTACCACATGTTCCTTTGCTAGTTAGGCAAGGAGATCCTCCAGAGGTATTTTTTGTTTGTTTGTTTGTTTTTAAGAATGCTGAGAAACCATTTAAAGCCAGAAATATTATGTCAATCATAAGACTGTAGTGGTCACTGGCAGCCTTGAGAGGAGCCTTTGAATCTAAAGGCCACTGAAAAGCAATTCTGAGCAAACATTCCCACATCAAATGTAAAGGCTGCAAAGGAACTTAATAAAGAACCACCACACTTGCATTTCTCCCTTTTTATGGACTCTTAAGCTAAGAGTTGCAGGGACAGGGAAATTCTGCATCACTGTCTCTTTGGCCCATAGCCAACTTCTGGCACATTATTAGTGCTTCAGTAAGTTTTTGGTGAATAAGCCTATGAAGGAATTAATGATACCAGAAAGAGGAAAGTTAAGAATGAAGCAAAAGAACTATGGGTATATGCCGATAGAGTAAAGGATTAACAAAAGTAAATTGAATGCTCCATAGAAAGAAAGGGAAGACTTTGAATGTATATGAAGGAAGGGTGAGGAGAAAGGGTTACAGATTTCAACAAAATGTGAACAGCCTGGGGTGCAGGAAGGGATCTTGGGGTCAAGGTTTGTGATATTGAATTTAGGTTTATTTTCTCTAACTAAAAAGTGTTTAAACAATTTGGGAAAAGACAAATCTAAAATCACAACAAAGCAAGTTATGTATTTTGTTTCTCCGCAGACCTCATAAAAGAGCAATTTACTCTTGCATGTTCTTTAAATGTTTACAAGAGAGAATGTTTTATAGGCTTGCTGATTTTAAATTCCCTTCCCATCTCTGATTCTTAACTAATTCACTTAGAAACAAAACCTTGCTACACTTGGGAAACCACAAAGATCTTTCTAGAGCTTTTTGATTTGAAGATTTGAGTTCTGGATTGTTCAGTCTGTCTCAAAATTAACAAAGAAATTGAAAAAAACATGACAATGACAATTATATTTCAATAAAGGTAAGAGTGCTCAGATCTCAGATTTTTCAAAATCCAGTATTCTTGTCTATCTCTGACTTACCTCAGAGAAAACGGGTCAGTGAGAGCAGCACAAAGCATTGAGTGATGGCAGGTCATATTAGTCCCAGAGATCAGGGCTGTTTCCTCCCCAAGCTTATTGATTCATAATAAGTAGATTTTTTTTTTATCATTAGTACATATAAGAATAAAAACTCCACAAGCCATGAAACTGAGAAGCTATTGGACTGATAATCTTTGTTTTGCAGATAAACATATTAAGGAGAAATATGTAAGAAGTTCACCACCCAAGGACAAAAATGTGAAAAAAAATTCAGTATTTTTGATTATGTAGCATATTTTCACTATTGTTATATAATGAAAATAAAGATAGTTGATTACATTAACAAGAAAGAGAACACATTTGAGGTCTAAGACCTTAGAGAGCCTAGAAAAGTCCAGTTACTGGATACTCTAACTAATGAGAGCAAATTTTGTTCATCACTACCTGTCCACATGTGCTTACAGAATTTTGCATTTGGTAGGTTCTGTGTGTGTGTGTGTGTGTGTGTGTGTGTGTGTGTGTGTGTGTGTATTTTTGAGGTATACTTTATATTACAATACCATGCAATGGATCTTAAATGTTTACTTTGTTGAATTTTAGGGATCTTTATGTATGTGTGACATGGGCAGAATACAAATATTCTTTATATGAGTCCTTTGCCAGATATGTTGTATGAAAAAGTATTCCCAGTCTGTGGCATGCCTCTTCTTTTTCTTAATATTGTCACTTACTTTACTCCAGAAAACTTCCACACACCCCTTTAGGTCAGTCTCCCCTTCATTCTTCCCACCCCACAAAGGTGACCACTTTCTGAATTTTGTCACTATAGTTTAGGTTTTTGCCTGTTCTTGGAAATGATATAAATTAAACAAATGAGTAAGTAGATTTTTTTATTGGTTGTTTCTTTCAGTCCTAATGTTTTAGAGATATTCATAATGTTTTCTGAAATTTATTCCTATTGTTGCTTAAATCAGTATATTACACAGTAGCTGTCTTTGAACCAGTATGGCACATTTTACTTATTCTTTCTATTGATGAACTTTATGCTACTTAACCTTTAGGGTGATTACAACAAAGGTTGGTATAAACTTCTTTTGTAAAATGTTTTTTGGACATTTTAAATGCATTTTCATCCTGTTTTTAGCTACTTGTGTTTCTTCTTCATATGTGCCTTAAGTCTTTTACCCATTTTGTAACTGGGAAATTTGCCTTTTAATTTTGATATATAGGAATTCTCTATATATTCCGGATATGATTTTTTTTCCAAGACTATGTATTGTGAAAACTTTCTCCCAAAATGTTTCTTAGCTATTCATTTTCTAATAAAGTTGCTTTTAATGAGCAATAAATGTTAATGAATTTCAACTTATCTTTTAGTTACCAATTTTTGTGCAGTTGAAAACAATTTGCCTACTTTGAGGTTAGAAAGATATTATTTTTTTGTTGTTATTCAGAGACTATAAGGATTACATTATTTATATCAGCATTTAATAATACTTCCTTTTCATCTATCAAATCAACATAGTGCCTTGACCAAAGATTAGTTGGCACTATATTTTTGGGTCTATTTCAGGAATTTGTTCTGTTCTATCAACCTGTATCTTATAGATTTAGGCTAATTGTTATAATGTCTTGATTGCCATAATTTTATAGTAATTCTTGAAGTTAGGTAGTGTTAAGTCCTTTTATTGTTTATTTTAATTTTCCCACATTTTTATTGGTGCATTATAATTATGCATAATAGTGGAATTTGTTGTTATATAGTCATACATGCACATGATATAGCAATGTATTTTGGTCAATATCATTCCCCAGTATTTCCTCTTTCCATTCCTTCCTTCCTCCTGCTGGTCACTTTACACTACTGGTCCCCTTTCCATCTTCATAAGATCCTCCCACACATTTTTTCTTCCTTTCTATTCCTCTCTAGCTTCTCAATATGAAACAAAACACACCACCTTGACTTTGAGTTTGGTCTATTTCACCTGACATAGTGCTTTTAAATTCCATCTAATTTCCTATAAATAATATAATTTCATTCTTCTTTATGGCTAAATAAAATGCCATTGCCTATATATGATACCTTTTCTTCATCTATTCATCCATTTGTGAATACCTAAGCTTGTTCTATAATTTGGCTATTGTGAACTGTACTCCTATAAACATGGGTGTGCATGTATAACTATAGTAATATTTTAATTATTTAGCACAGACACTGGGGAATGGTATAATTGGGTCAAGTCCTCTGGCTTTTTTTAAAAAAAGATTCTTTTTTTCCATTCAAGATCCTTTGCATCTTCACCCAAATTTTAAAATCAGCTTGCCAGTATTTTCAAAATGGTTTGTTGGCAGTTTAATAGATATTATATTGAATTCACAGGGTAATTTGTAGAGAATAGACATCTTTAAAACATTAAATTTTCTCTATGAACATAGATATGAAATTTTCTCATATGAGCTCTCCGTTTATTTGAATATCTTAAAAATTTCATCAATGTTTTGTAATTTTCAGTGTGGAAATCTTGCATATTTTTCAACAGACAATATGTTTATTCATTGATGACTTTTAAATTATTTTATTTTCCTTATTTTCATTTTTAGTATGTAGAACTGCAATTGTTTTTATTTTGGCTTTGTTTTTTGAAATGATACATAAATAAAATTGTACATATGTATGAGATACTTAGTGATATTTCAATACATTGTATAATTTTAAAATTAGGTTAAACATATCTGTTGCCTCAATCATTCATCATTTCCTCATGGTAAAAACATTCAAACTCCTTTTTTTTTGATTTTTGAAATATGTAGTACATTATTGTTTTCTATAGTAATTCTACTGAGCAATAGACGAACAGAATGTCTTGATCCTGTGTAACTATAACTTAGTGCTCATTGACCAATCTTTCTACATCCTTCCCTTCCCCTAAGTCTCTTCAGAATAGCTACCATTCTACTCTCTAGTTCTATGTGATTTAATTTTTATGTCAAAGATATGAGTGAAATCTTGCAGTACTTGTCTTTCTGTGCCTGATTCATTTCACTTAACATAAGGATCTCCAGTTCTATCCATGTTGTTGTGAATGAACAGATTTTATTCTTTTTTATGGCTGAATGGTATTCCATAGTGTATGTACGTATGTACATATATATATATATATATATATATATATATAAATCACATTTTCTTTAGTTCACCAGTTGATGAATATTAGGTTGTTTCTATTTCTTGGCTATTTTGAATAGTTGTGCAATGAGCATGAGAGTACAGGTCTTTTTGGCATAATGATCTCACTCTTTTTCACTACGGTACCCAGTAGTGAGATTGCTGGTTCATATGTTAGTTCTACTTTCAGTAATTCTAGAAACTGCCATATTGTTTGTCATACTGATTGTGATAACATTCTCATCAACAGTATTTAAGGGCTTCAATTTTTCCACATCCTCATCAGCATTTGTTATTTTGTGCCTTTTGGATATTAGTTACTTTGAGTAGCATGAGATGATATGTCATTGTGTTTATAATTAGCATTTTATGATGATTAATGATATTGAATATATTTTTATGCACCTGTTGGCTAATCATGTGCCTTCTTTTAAGAAATATCTATATAGGTCTATTTCCCATTTTTAATGTTATTTTATTGATTTATTTTTGCTATTACATTTTTGGAGCTCTTTTTATATTCTGGATATTAATCCCTTATCAGATGGATAGTTTGCAAATGTTTTCTCCCATTCAGTAGGTTGTGTGTTGATTATGCTGATTATTTTCTTGGCTGAGCAGAACCATTTTAGTTCATTGAAATTCCATCTCTATTTTTCATTTTGTTTCCTGTGTTATGGGGCTTTTGTCCAAAAAAACCTCACTCATTCCAATGTGTGAAAGCATTTTCATCATGTTTTCTTTTTTGTTGTTTCTGTAGTTTTTAAGTTTTTAATCCATTTAAAAATTATTTTGTGTTTTTTTTTTTTTTTTCAGGGGGTCTGGGGATTAAACTCAGGGGCACTTAATTACTGAGTTACATCCCCAACCCCTTTTATTTATTTTTTTATGTTTTTTTTTTTTAATTTAACTTTGAGACTGGGTCTCGCTAACTTGTTGAGTCTGACTTTGAGTTAAAAATCCTCCTGATTCAGCCTGCAGAGCTCCTGGGATTACAGGTGTATGCCACCATGCCTGGCAAGTCCTTGATCCATTTTGAGTTGATGCTAGGAAATCATAAGAGATAGGGATCGGTTTCATTTTTCTGCAGTACTCAAAAGTTTCAGGGAACTATGATCTTACTTCAGTGTCAAAATAAGATGCCAAAAACTGACTACATAATCACAAGTTTGGACAGATTTCAGAGAGAGAATTTAAAAGAACTGTATTAATGATACTCAATGAACTTCAAAAGAACAGAGAGATATAATTCACTATTTTAATGGAGAAATTTAACAGAAGTAAGGAAGCAATTAAAAAAAAAAATTCTTGAGTTGAGAAAGGCACCCAAGGAAGTTAAAACACACACACACACACACACACACACACACACACACACACACACACACACACAATGGAAGGCATTAGTAGAACAGATCAAACAGAAGAGATAATTAGTGATCCTGAAGTCAGACTTTTTAAAAATACATATTTGGAAGAGAAAAAAGGGGAAAAGAATGAAGAGGAATGGTATGGTTTGAATGTGAGGTGTCCCCCCAAAAGTTCACATGTGAGACAATGCAGGAAGGTTCACAGGAGAAATGACTGGGTTCTAAGAGTCTGAACCCAATCAGTGAATTAATCTCTGATGGGATTAATCCAAGTAGTAGGGTGTGGCTGGGGAAGGTGGAAATCAAGTGTGGCTTTGGGGTATATATTTTGCATCTGGAGAGTGGAGTCTTTCTCTCCCTGTTTCCTGATGATGCAAGTGCTTCCCTCTGCCACACTCTTCTGCCATGATGTTCTGCCTCACCTCGAGCTCTAAGGAATAGTGCCAACCTTCTATGGACTAAGACCTCTGAAACCATGAGCCCTCAATCAGCCTTTCCCCCTCTGTAATAGTGGTGGTCAGATCATTTTGTCACAGCAGCGAAAAAGCTAACTAAAACAAGGAATGATAAAGGAAGCCAGTTGTGGGGAACTGGGAATGGTGAAATGAAGTAAATTACATTCCATGCATGTATGATTTTGTCAAAATGAACACAACTGCTATGTACAACTGTAATGCTCTAATTAAAAGAAGAAAGCTTACAAAAACTTTTGGATAGTATGAAAAGAGCAAATATTCAGAATATTAGGGTTTAAGAGGAACTTGATAATGCAAAAGGTGTAGAAAGTTAATTCAAAGTGATTGTTATAGAAAATTTCCCCTTTGTAGAGAAGGATACATATATTCAGGTACGAAAAGGTCAACAACCGCCAGTTATATTTAATAAACAAAATATACATTAGGACATATTATAATACATTTTAAAAGTTGAAAATTTAAGATCCTCAAGTAAGAGAAAAGAAAAAACATGAGCATGTTCCAATTCACCTCACATTAGATTTCTCAGCAGATAATTTACAGGTGTCCCAGGAGAAAGGAGCATGAGATTTTCACAGCCCTAAAGAAGAAGAAAAAGAAAGCTGACAACAAAGAATACTATATCCTTTAGAAATGAAGGAGAATGCTGGACATGGTGTTATACTTTTGTACTGCTAGCTACTTGAGAGCCTGAGGTGGTAAGATTGCTAGAGCTTACAAATTTGAGACCAACATGGGTAACATAGCAAGTTAAAAAAAGAAAAAAAAAAAAAGAAAGAAAAAAGAAAACAAGAAAGAAAATGTAAAAGGAAAAAAGAAATTATATTTTTTATAAAAGTATACTTGATTGTTGTGAGATGGCTTTGAGTACTAAAATGTGAGTAACTCTACCTAGTAATCTCAGTCTCTTTGTAGATTTCATGTGGCATTCTGGATTTTTAATCACTTTCCTTGCAACTATCCCCTCTAATTACTCTGATTAGTTTTTCAGCTTGTTATTTATTTTTCCTGCCTTCCTGTACAGGAGGGAGTCTCTGGGAAAATATTAACGGAAATAATGAGAAATGACATTTTTGGCTTTGTTTTGTAGAATAAAAGTGCAAATATTTCTTAATTAGGGATGTTAGTCATAGGAGTTTTATAGATTTTTTTTCATTGGTTTGGGGAAGATTCCTTCCATACTTAATCTGTTTTAATTCAGAATATACAGACAATTTTGTCAAATGTTATTTTATACATGAATTGAGATAATTGTATGGTTTTTCTCCTTTATTTTAATGTACGGCAAATTATATCAATTGACTTTTTAGAACACTAAACCACATCTATGTACCTGAGATAAAATCCATCTGTTCATAATGCATCATTCTGTGTCATTGTGTGTGTGTGTGTGTGTGTGTGTGTGTGTGTGCTGTGTGTTTGTGTGCCCTCAGTTTTTCTTTCTCTTTTAAAAATTTTGCATCTTTAATTTTTTGGTATGTATTTTTATGTCATATCTTTGCCAGGTTTTGGTATTAGAGTTTTGCTGATCTCACAATAAAGGTTCCATATTTGAAAGAAGTTAGGTAGAATTAGAATTTTTTACTTCAAATTTTATAAAACTTCAGTAAAGAATTTTTAATTATGAAACAATGTCTTTTGCCATTCTCAGGTCATTTGTAATGTCCTATTTCTTACATTGGTTTAGATAAGTATGTTGTTCAGTCTGTCCGTTCATCTACCTTGTAGAATTTTTTGGCTTAAAGTTGTTTATTTTCCATATATTTCCTGTACTCTTGGTGACATCTCCTTTTTGTTCTTGATGTTGATATTATGTACGTTCACTTTTTTTTTTGATGAATCCTGCTAGAGATATGTCTAGTTTGTTAATCTTTTTCATAATCAACTTTTGATGTTTTGGTTATTGGTTGTTTTATAACTGGTTGATTTTTTTTCCCCTTAGTCTTCATCATTTCCTTTCTTTTATTTGCTCTGGGATTAATTTAGTCTGCTTTATCTAGTTTCTTACGGTAAAAGATTTGATCATTTGTTTTAAACCATCCCTCTTTTCAATATGAGCATTTACAATTATAAACTTCCTTCTAGTGATACTTCAGTTGAATCCTACAAATTTTGATATTCTCTTTATTATAATTCCTCTAATAATATTTTCT
Source organism: Sciurus vulgaris (assembly GCF_902686455.1). Classification (NCBI taxonomy): domain Eukaryota; kingdom Metazoa; phylum Chordata; class Mammalia; order Rodentia; family Sciuridae; genus Sciurus; species Sciurus vulgaris. The sequence continues at coordinate 66,934,151 of NC_136470.1, read as the reverse complement.
AATTCCTTTCATGATATCTTAGCTGACCCATGATTAAAAGCTTTTTGTTAAGTTCTGAATATTTGAGGCTTTTCTATATACCCTTATTTGTTCTCAATTCCTATTTTAATACAGGTATGTACAGAACACGTTCTTTGTATGATTTTAATCCTTTAATTTTTGAGGCCTTTGTATGACCTAGTATATGTTCTACCCAAGTAAATGGTCCACACACACAGGCAGAAACTGGTGGGGTATTACATATACATAGTTTTCTGAGAATGTGGTCAATAAAATCTCTGACCATAAATGTGGATTTGTCTACATTTGTCAGGTTTTGCTGCATGTATTTTTCAATCTTATTTTTTTGAGTGCATACACATTTAGAAATGTTATGATTTTCTGATCAATCAATCTCTTCATAATTATGAAATGTTCTTCCTTTTCTCTAATAATATTCTCTCTCTGGAAGTCAATTTTACTGATGTTAACAAAGCCGTATCAAATTTCTTAATCTTACTATTTAAGTAGCATATTTAACCCAACAAATCTTAATCTGAACAGAATGATTTGTTCATCTTAATATTTAAGAAGTTTGTTTTTTCATACATTTACTTTAAATTTGTCTTTACATAAAATTTATTCCTTATAAATGGCATAGAGTTGTTTCATTCTCATATATATATATGTATATAGAAATTTATATCTTAAGATCTCTGACATTTCAATAGAATATTTAATTTATTAACTTTTAAGGTAATTATTGATGTAGTCTCATTTAAATGTTCTGGTTTTGTATTTGGTTTAGATTTTTCCCATTTATTAACTTGTTGTTCTGTTGCTCTTTTATACCTTCTTTAGGTAAATCACAGATATTTGCATTCCATTTTAACTCAAAATTTTAATATTTAGAAATGTGCCTTTGTATTTGAGTAGCTTATCTAGAAATGGGATCTCTAAATGAAATTTCTGCAATGATGGAAATATTGTGTCTGTTTAGTCCGATATAGTAGCCACTTATAGCCCTGGAAATGTATCTAGTACAACTTAAGAACTGGGTTTTAAATTTTTATTTAAATTCCCATCTAAATTTAAAGAGCAGTGTATAGCTAGTAACTGCAGTAGAAATTTAGAAATTACATGTCTTTAATTCATTACATTTACCTTCAAATAAACTATGCTATTCCATCAACAGAGTCTGTATATATACACATTTAACAAATTTTATTTTTTAGAGAAGTTTTAGGTTCACAGCAAAATCGAGTGAAGATCATAGAGTTCCCATACACCCCCTCAACACACACAGCCTCTTACCATGAACATACCACATCACAGTGATACACTTGTTACAGTGATACACTTGTTACGAGTAATGAACCTGCATGCATACATATTATAACTCAAAGTTCATGATTATATTAGGTTTCCGTCTTGGTGGTGTACATTTTATGGGCTTGGACAAATATATAATGACACATGTCAACAATTGTACTATGGCATCCAAATATAGTTTTATTGCCCTAAAAATCCAACAAATTCTGCCAGTTGATCTCTCTTTCTCAGCTCTTCTCTCCAAACTTCAATCTTTGGAAAACTGCCCTAAACACTCCAGAGAGTCTTAGTAGAATTCAGAGGTGAAAGCAGTTTTCCTCTGCAACTGGGAGACTCAGAATCCTAATCTTATTTAGCAGCATACACACAGGATTTAAAATTTTGTTAAAGATTTGTTTGATTTCTTCTTAGCCCTATCCATGGGAGAGTTTTTCTTTTCTTGCCAAACTAGCCAGGGAGGAGAGCAGTTTTGTTTGTGTTCTCACCAAGAGTTATTCTTCATTGAAATGTAATTTATTCAAAGTTTCTTTGCTTTGTCATTTTCTGATGGGTTTAGGAAAACTGATTTTATATGTCACTGGATTTGTTTTCTTTGTTAGGCTGAGATTGCACTCTTATGACTTTCTACATCACAATTGGATGTGGAAACCTTGCTTTATTTATTTGTTGGTAGATTTCAGGAATTAGGAGAATATCCCCTACTATAGCAAGTTTTTGAATTATCAGGTATGCTCTTAATTTGCTCCTTGCTGTATCTTTGAGCAGGATTTTGCTTCTTACGTTTATTTCCCTAAGTATAAAAAGGTGATAATAATTACATCTGATTTATAAGCCTTTTGTGAGAATTATGTAAGTTATATGTAAACTACTTAAAATGATGCTGGGAACATGGTAAGAATTACATGAGTATTATTTTTATTTTTATATGAAATAATAGTTTCTTTGGAAAGATAGAAAGTGTTCAAAAAATCTTAGCAAGACAGAGAAAGAATAAAGATAATTACCCCCAATTTTGTAGAGTGTAGAATTTTAACACCACTACCAATTATTAAAACAAAAGGTGTTTCCATAAATAGATTGGTGTTTTCTCAACCTGAATAACAACTTACAAGTTGTTGGTGAGCTCAGAGTTTCATGAGTGGGATTAGCCTTTCACTAGAATGTGGAGGAAAACACACCAATATGCAAGTTAAAATAATCAAAGGCATAAGCAGGCCCTGACTCAGAGACAAACTTCATCACTCCCTGTGACACTGCATAGCAGATGCACTCATCCTTCTTTTATGCCGTCTTTAAGCAGCACTGGCCAATGTTGCCTGGTCCCAGGCTTCTGAGATGCTTTACAAATGAAAGAAATAATCCACAGAAACCATATGGAACATCTTTTTAGCCTTTAGCTTTTCCCTGTTCTTAGTGCCTCTCTCCAAAGTCTCTTCCCCCTCTTCTTACTACCATTGTGGTATCTTCCACTTACCTTCCATTTTCTCTTTCTCTCATGTACCTGAGACCAAAGTAACAATAATGGAAATATAATAATGACTAATGTTGTATCATTTATAGATGCAAGTAATGAATTCATGGCATTCATCAATGAATACATTTTCTTAATTCAAATTGTAGAAAAATATTAGCCATTGTCAGAGGTCTTTAAAAATTAGCACTTGAAACAAGAAATAAATGCCAGAACTGTCTAACTTGGATCTAGCCAGTCAAAATAGTAATCTGACAAAACTGTGGTCACAACCACAAATTATTACAATCCTTAAAAATTCATAGCTCTGTCTTAGATCTTTTCATGCTGTCATGTTTCTCTCTAGATATTAAAAATATGATCAGCAAGTCTTGAGGCAGAGTATTTGCTTAGTTTGTGTAAGTCCCTACATTCAACCCCCAGAATAAGGGGAAAAAAAATCAATAGCAAGGTTAGTTAGTACATTAACCACTAATAGGAGAACTGAACCTCCCTGTTTCTCTGAACTTTAATTCTTTCCTACATCCTCAAACAACTCACTTCACTTTCTCCCCACCCACACACTCAATCACACACAGTGAGTGAGAGAAAGATCACAAATGACCTGAACATAAAGTGATCCATCTATTTGATGCACTTTCAGGTTCTGCTACGACTGGTTCAGGGAGGTACTCTTAGACAAGGGGCTGTTACAGCATAAACAGCCACTCATATGTATTTCTGGCTCCTTTCCTAATGAATTTGCCAAGAAACAAAGGTTTGGGGGATAGAGTATGTACATTTTCTGAAGGAAAAATTGAAAGTGGGCAACCTATACTCACTCCCATCTGTTCTTGGGCACTCCACGAGGTGAAGGACCACCATCAGTCACAGGATCTGCTCCACCCACCCCACTAATGGATTGTTTCCTCTTTGCCTTGTTTTCAAGGTTGATGCTCTCTGAGCCAGGCAGGCAGGCAGGCAGCTGCAGAGGACAGCAGCACAACTCTTTGAATCCTGTAGATAATTGCCAAAGGCAGCTAAGTTCAGAAGCCCCACCTGTTAACGAGCTGCCAATTATTTATATGCTTATAAATCACCTTTTAAACACTAACAAGCACTAATAAGCTTTGGCTGCCAGTTACCATGGAAACTGACCACAGCTGAAACAGGAATGAGACTACTGACATATGGACTCTGGGTCAATGGTCCAGTATCTCCTGGCACTGACAGTTTTACTCCTGCACATGAAACTGTTCTGTCCAAGTATAACCTCAAATTACATGAAAAAGGAGGCATAGGACATGATGAAATGCTTCCTTTTCCCCCTGCAGCCCCAGGGTGCCTAAAGGGAATAGAATTGTGTCCAGTTCCCTATGAGCTATGGTAACAGGCTGCCCTAACTTGTTAAGTGGCAGTTCCTACGTACAACCACACAGCTGGCCTGCCCAGGCCACCTGCTGTCAGATATTTTATTCCCTGAAGCTTCCTGGGCTGCTAGGCTCCATTGGTCTGAAGAGGTTTTTCTAATACATTCAGTTTGCTGTTGCAAATAGATATGATGATAAGCTACTTGTGGGATGCTCAGTAATATTTAGTGAGATTCAAGTAATGGTTTCAGATGAAAAAGAACATATTTTTGCTCCCAGCAAACTGAAGGCATTTTCTCTCGTCTTTTAAAAGCTCAGTGAGAAGGCAACCACCCGTGACCCAAAAACTCTTTTTATAGTGGAGAAAGAAAACTACCTTCTGCCTTCAACTGGTTTTCCAAACTAGATATAAAAAAGCTCACCATAAGTGGCATCAGGTATGAAATGGCAGCTCAAATAACCTCATGAACACAGGGCATAAGTGAACAGTGACCTAATCTAGCAATAGAGGAATGTGATTGTATCACTTTGCCATGACTGACCTATAAATGGCTTTTCCATGGATTCTAAAGGACACCAGTTTTCAATAGAAAACTACTGATAATGCAAAATTCCCTGCCCTTCAATGTGTATTCAAATTGCTTCCTTTACTCTCTAAACCTACCACACTGTAGGGCAAAGAACACCAGCTTTATGTCAAAAGCAACTGATTCAGGAGTTATTAGTATCACTATAATTTATGTGCTTCATCTTAGCTGGAAGAAAGAAGAAATGTATGAGGCCTTTTGCAAATCTTTAGATTTTGATGAAAATTCTGCCAGTGGGGGTGCAAATAGAACTATATATATTTGGGGAAATATATATATATGTACATATTCATATATACATACATATATTCACATATGTTTATATCTACATATCTTTATCTACCTTTCAAACTGAATATATACACATTCCTTAAAGTTTTGCATATACCAGTCTTGAAAAATGTACCCCCCATTATTGTTATTTCCATGGAGAGAATCTACTTTATATTTGACACCTACCAGCCCTCCTTACAATCATCTATGCTTATCAGCCTGAATACTCATGGATTCACAGTGACCACAAAGGGGTAATGATAAGGTCAAGGTCTTTGGTAGTATATTACACAGGGTCATCCCCCAAAGAAGATATTTTGGCATGAGCAGAGTGACTGGGCAAATAAAAAATCAGTGGTAGAGAAGATGTAAACTGTAGAGGTCAAAACAGGATGAATTGTCCTATGAATTTATAAAAATGTAAAGGTTGCAGAGAACAAGGCGACATTGCCATTGATAATAAAAGGGTAATCAACCATATGGATTGTTAAGGAATGTTTACGGAGGACCTTATGACCCTTTGGTCTTGCTCTAGCAGGTTGGTGTTGAGGTTGGCAAGGTGAATTAGCAATTTGTAAATGTTTGCATGACTGATTTAATAAGGAACCAAGTCATTAGAAATGTCAAGGGAAAGCAGACAGTCAAATTCTTAGGCAGGCAGTAATATGACATTCCCCCCACTCTGAACTTTCTCAGTCAGAGTGGTCAAGTGGAAAGAATGGATCTTGGGAAACAGGATTATAGACATGTTTGTGCTTCCAAATGGCAGTGCATCTTGGGACAAGTCATTTCTTAATTTAGGGCCTTAGATTTCATAACCCCTCTCTGAACTTCATAAGGATGTAAGAGTTCATGCCCATATAATTAATGTGTTATGAAAGTTGAATGTCTCTAAATAAATATTGTCAGTGTGGAAAGTGATAACATTAATAATGATAATCCTGACCCCTCCTGTCTTTTGGCAGTAGACACATACTCTCAAAATTGATGAGGAAAGGATATTGAAAAAAAAAATGAGAAATAAAAACAATACTGCTCTAGACACAGCTATAAAGTCACTGATAGAAGAAAGGAAAATGGGAACTCTTTTAAAAGAGGATAAGCAGATGCCAACAGGATAGAAAGAGATATTAAAAGTGTGAGTGTAGAAAGGCAGAAAAGATGCTTGGTTGATGACAGGACTGGGGTTGTGGCTCAGTGGTAGAGAGCTAGCCTAGCACATGTGAGGCACTGGGTTCCATCCTCAGCACCACATAAAAATAAATAAATAAAGGTATTGTGTGACCATCTACAACTAAAAAATAAAATATTCTTTAAAAAAAAAAAAGGTGCTTGGTTAATGAAGACACAGGAGACCTGGTTGTAATCCTGACTCTGTGACTGACTGACCTGAAATAAGTTACTGAATCTCTCTCTCTGGAACTGGAATATCTCATTCACTAATAAAAAAAAACCAAAAAAACACAAAAACAACCAAGATCTTTTATTAAATGAAATTGAAAATGGAACCTCAGTGAATAAAATCAGCCTAACCTCCTTTTTTCTTTGGTGGACAACTTCCTGAGCCTGCCCTTTGCTCCCACTTCACACCATGGTCTTAAATCATCTACTTAAAAAATTCTAAAAATTTGGAAAATCATAGTTTAAAAACTAGGGAACACGATAGCATCTGGTGGTCTAACAGTATCATTTTTAATTCTGAGATTTAAACACTATTAAGCCAAGTTTGAATTCTCTTGAGGAGGAAATTAAAACTGAGGCTAAAGAATGACTCAGATGGAAAAAGTAGCTTCTTGTTGACTAATCCAAAATCAAACATCTAGAAACAATGATCACAATGAAGGAAAGAGGTGTTTATGAGGGAGCTATGTCCCCCAAATGAGCACTATCCTCAGAACATTTATAAAAGCAGAGTAGGACAAGAAGCCATGAAAATGCTCCATAAAAATAAATTGAATTAAAAGTCTGAACTCTTCACATTCACTGATATCCAGTGTAGGCAACTCGATGGACTAAATACCCCAAAAGACCTAGCAGAGAGTCTTTAGGGATGTAACCTCAGCCCTGCCCCTATAGGTTACTTTCTTCATTCTTTTACTTTTTGCCCAGTAATTCCATAGAGAAATACTGAATTCAGTGTTCCATGCCTGACAAGAGGCAGCTGGACAGATTCTGGGCAGATTCATTCAATCTTTTTGCAACTAAAAGGAAAGGGACGGTTTCTGGGGACATGATCTGCCAGCCTTTCCAACAAAGTCATCAATCTCTACCTTAGTTTTTTGGAAAATGCTCCTCAGCAATGACTTTACAGAAAACTCACACAACTCATTCTTGAACTTCACAACAGGAGTTAAAGCTTTTGGGAAATCCCAAATATTTTCATCTTTTTTTATTTTTATTTTTCCATGACTGAAATTTCAGTGTCTAGGTTTGAGTTCTCCCAGTGGTCTGTGAATGTACCACCCATGGGCTCCAGGTGAGAGAAGAAATGCAGAATGCAGCCTTGGGTGGAAAGCCCATTCATCCAGTAGTCTTCTGACAGCTCCCACCTATATACAGTTGATTTAGTAACAAGCGTCAGAAACTTGATGTTAAACTATTGTTATTTAATATCAAAAGGAATTTTAAATATTCTGAATTTTTAAAAGTCTATTAATAAATATTTCAAGTTTCCGTAACACCCACATTTATTAGTTTTCAGATCAGATGTTCCTTACTAAGGATTATAAATTGGACATTTGGCTGAAATCTCACTTTTTTTGCCTGAAAATCTTGGAAAGTCATCTATTTTATAGTTAATATCTGAAGAGACAAAGAATGAGTAAGAAAAAGTGGTGGCTTTAGGATAAGTCCTTCTTTTCCAAGAAGTTGAAGGTCTTATTCTCTTCTCTCATGATTTTTTTTTTCCTGTCCCCCACCTTTTACTTAATTATTTGGTATTTGGTTTTCTATTGCCTTTCTCAAATCTTCTTGTTAGTGTGAGTGAGTGAGTGAGTGAGTGAGTGAGTGAGTGAGTGAGTATGTGTGTGTGTGTATATGGAGCTACAGAAGAAACCAGGCTTAGAAGTTTGGAGAGAAAAGACAGAAATATTTTTAATTTTACTTTTCATTATTTCAAATTCTTCCTAGAGCCAGGACTAAGCCATACTCTTAGGATAAGAAAAGTGTTCCTATACCTTACTTATTGGGAAAGAAAATGAATGTGCATGCGTGTGTGTGTGTGTGTGTGTGTGTGTGTGTGTGTGTGTGTGTGTGTTGGAATAAGTCTCAGTACAGTTGCAAAGGAAACATGGCCCACGCAACCTTATAGATTTGTTCCCCACCCCATTCTTATTTGGTTGCTAGTAAGAGTCAGAGGATGCTCTCTGATATGGCTCCTTCCTATCTTTCTAGTCTACCTCTCCTATTAACAGTTCTACTCTAGACATCATAACATGCTTGGGGTACCAATTGAATGAAACACTGCATAACTCCCTTCCCACTGCTTCTTCTTTTTAATTCTTAATATTTTGCCTTGGCATCCTGTCTTCCATAAAACTTTCGTCAAAATTATTTATTTTCCCTAATCAGTTCTACGTTTGTGCTTTTGCTCTTCTTGAAAATATCTTTCTCAAAATCTCAAATTTCTTTTTTTAAAAAATAGTATCCCCCAATATACCAGAAGAATGCTGATTTTTTAAAATATAACTTTACAAAAGCTTAAATGACATCCAATGAACTCATCATGTTTAAAGTACATAGTTGGATAAGTTTTAACATGAATATATACCCTGAAATCATTACCACAATCGAGATAATAAACACACCCAGTGTGGTGATTTGTAGGCTTGAATATATTACTTGTTCAACTAAATTATGAAAGTAGGAATATGTCTGATCACTTCTTGTATTCCTGGCATCTGAGTAAGTATCTGGAACCCAGAAATTTTGCATATTATAATATATGAATAATCTGTATATTATCCTGGTAATGTCCGTAGGTTACTAATTACATGTTCTGGTGTATATAATCTTGCAGAATAGTCAAAGCATCTATTTACTTGCTGGTTACTTGGTTTTTGTCCCACATGATGAATTTCAGGATTGGCTGGCTCTCAAGGGTAGGACTGGGAGGACATGGCAAAGAGGGGAGAGACTCTTACCAGAGGCTGAGCACCAAGCCTAGATGGAGAAGGAATGGCAGTAAGACCAGTGATCACAGCTGCCTCTGCTGAGATGGGCTTAGAGACAAGGCCAGCCTCAACTTCAAGAAGGGGGCTGGACAGGGTTTGAGAAGCATGAGGTAGTTAAGGTAGTGTTAAGGAAGTGAAGCTGTGGCCAACACTCATGGGTTAAAATCATTACAAAAATATTTTCCTAAAGCCTCTGGGCAGATTCTAATTTGATCCAGTAACAATATCTGCTTGGCTCCAAACTGATGAGCATCTGCTAATTTTTTCTAACTGCTTTAATCATTTTGGGGACTTTGCTTTAGAGCCTCTCCAAATCTCCCCCTTCTCACTAAAGTCTCAAGTCTTCAAAGCCTGTGCCAGTTTTAATGAAGGACTACGAGGATTACCTTATGTTCCCACATTTACTATTCCTGTTTAATATTCTTTTCTTTGTCTCACTTAAATATATCAAAATGCAAAGTAGAGATCCTTGAATTTCCAGGAACCAATAACTTAAAAAACAAAAATTTGAAATTCAATCTAAGGTCACACATAAGCCCAAAGCAATTTGTGTGTGTGCCTTACCCACTGTAGTATGATGCTCTTGAGAACAAGGATTCTGACTTCTTCAATTTGTTCTCCAAGAAGTTAGCACAGCCTTTAGCTTCTTTTTCATTCTTTTTGTCCAAAGTAAATACTCTGGGTTAATTTACTGTTTTCATCTTCAAGCACTTCTAATCAAGAGCGATTGGTAACTCAAAACTGAAAAGGAAATTAGGAACAACAAAAACCTAGAAAATGTTTCAGTACATATATTAGATAACTTTAAAACTTCCAACTCTTTTTTTTTTAAATGGGCCACTGTGTGACATGGAGTTATAGTCACAAAGGAAAGGGACAAAAATAAATAGTTAAAACATGGAAGGGTACAACGAAGAGAAATTTTACTAATGGAAACTAGATATGAGTTCAAAGTGAAGGTGGGAGAAAACAGTGTGGAAACAGAGATCAAAGACATGTACCCTAAAACAGGGCACATGCTATATGAATGATCCCCTAATTTCCCCCTCATCAAAATCTATCATATTTTCATCTGGAGATGTCTGGACATGAGGCTTAGGTTAAATGATTTTCCATTAATTCTCTTAGAAAAAACAACTGAACTACCTGACTGGTCCTCCTTTGTCTTGTTCTAAAAGGTGTCATTCTCACATTCTGAAACTGTAGCTTTTCTTAATAGTGTATTTTTTAGTCATATAGGAAGAGATGCGAGAATCCAGAAATTTCCCAATAGCAAACCATCAAGTTAGTGGACAAATCATTAGCTGAAGCATCATCTGCTTAAGGTGAGTCCTGCAATTCCAGGTTATCTCTGATGATTTTTGAAAAAATAGCTATAAATGAATGCAAATTATCATTTTTACACAAGGAGAAGGTAGTAGATTTTAATCAGTCATGAGGAGTTTCAGGTATCCTAGAATAAGACCTAATGGGAAATGTAAGTGCCAGTGTTACCTCTGAAATAGAATACTTAACTCATCCTGAAATCCCACCAAAATTAGTCATCAGAGTTAGGTTTTATATTTTCTAAACATTCCATAGAAATTAAATCAAAGTGCAATATGATGTCAACAGTTAAGGTATACTTCTAAAATTGATTACTATGAAAAAAAAGTACTTTTCACAAGTTGTCTTTACTAAATTGAACTTTTTTACAAACTGTCCTAGGACAGTCAGCATCATTAAGTTCTGTGCTAAAACCCATGCATTCAAAAATACATAAGTCATGGTTCTAATTCTTATGGAGTTTCTAAAGTAATAATAGTAGTTCATACTAGTTCACAATAAAGTAATGATAATAGTTCATAATCCACTACACTGAAGTTAGAGGGTACTACTTGCAAAGAACTCTGATGTGTTTGAAAACTATGCTACCAAAATGATCCAAGTGCTTTCAAGGAGGGTGAAACAAGGGGCACCGCCTGAGGTGCAGATGGTGTTTGAACTGGGTTATAATTATGGAAGAGGAATTTGCTGCATAGTTGAAGGGTGGAAATGGGGCAGGGAGGGAGGAAGATTCTACCCATCCTACCCAAGGAAATAGACTAAGCTAAAGGACAGTCACATACGTGTGTGCTGTCATATATATTCCCCTTTGCCTGGCTGTCAGCATATTTCAATCAGAGATCTGAACTGAGAGCAAGAAGAAATGATTTCTCATTTTCTGTCTCTATTGTGATCTATTTTGTGACCTTGATCAAAACCTGTATAGTCTTAGAGTCTCAGTTATCCCAATTGTAAAATGAAAGAGTTGGATTCTGGGATGGAGGGGGACCTATGGAATGAAAACATTGGGAAATACAATTAAACTTGTTTGATCTAAAACTCATGGTATAGGGATACAAGCTCAATTTGTGAGAAGAGATCTAAACTATCCTACTTTTTATTTCATATAAAGGAGAACATTTTAAACTCCCATCAAGAGGAAAAAATAATTGCATATTAAATATGCCCTTCCTCTCAATTTCTTTGCTGCTTGGCAAAACAGAAAACTTTTGATATCAATGGGACATTTTCCTATACAAATAAAGGACATTGTTCCCCCTGAATTTCAGATATGAAAAGGTACTGCTGAGCATGAGGACACTGATGTATATAGTACTTTATAATACTCTATCTCATCTGCCTAGGCAAGTAGAGATGATAAAGAATCAGGGCAATACACAGCACCATATTCCAGATGACAGAAAGAATTGGATGGTTGGAAATAGCAGTGAGGTTGTACAAAATCTGGTCATATCTGGATATCTGTAGGATTTTCATTTGTCAAATATGAAAATTCAAGCTCAAAAACTATATATGATACCAAAGATGACCCATACACATGCTTCCTTCTGCGAACATCTCTCCAAGACTTGGAGCCCAAGTTTCCTATTTTTTATTCTCTGGTACCTCATTTGCCCCATATGGAAGCAACACGAGCATACTAAGAAGCAGGCTTGGAACGTAAACTCTTCCAGTTATATAGGTAGGCTTTAGGTCGATTGATGATGAGTCACTGGACAAATAACTAATAAGTCACTAACTCCCTAGTTCTTGGGGTATTTGTGCTGGGCATATTAGTGAAAGTATCTTTATGTGGGGGGATTGTGATGTTCTCTTTTCATGTAGGATTTTTTATTTAGGTTTTCTTCTTCTTTACTTAATTGGCAAAGGACCTTTATTTTATTTATTCATATGTGGTGCTGAGAATCGAACCCAGTGCCTCACACAGGGTAAGCAAGTGCTCTGCCACTGAGCCACAACCCCAGCCATCATGCAGGATTTAAAATGTTTTTTTTTTTTTTAATTACAAATTGGTGTTTGCAACCAAAGGTATATTTATGTCTATGTATATGTGTGTGTGAAAAATATATATATATATGTATATCATTTACAAAATGTTTAGGTAACATTAAAACCTCAAACTGTATTTGCAGAATAAAGTAACTACTGTATTGTAAAATGGCCTTTTAAGGAATAGATTCCATTTCAATATAGGCTACTAGGGAAAAAAATCAAACATATATTTAAACTATTCCCTACATAAGTGTTCATGACCTGCCATTTGGTAATAATGATGATGAGGATGGTGAATTGAAGGCTTGGAATCTAATCAGTTCCCTTGGGAAGCTGAAAGTCCAACTGAACAGGTAGCAACCATCTGTTGAATTAGTTAAGGGCCAATGGAACTTTGGATAAGATAGAATGGCACACTGGAAGAGGTGACCGCCCTTTCCCTCAGGGTGATTTTTACCTTACTGCACGCGTTGGGTTTCCCTAGGCCTGTCCTACTCTGGGTGCCCCTCATTCTTTGGTATTAATCCAAACAACTTAGTGGTGAATACAGGTGGCATTCTCCTTCTATTAAAAGGTCTTGAGTATCTATTATTGTTTTCATGTTTATTACCTTAATACCTGACATATATAACATGTTTCTTCCAAAGAGCTCTCTGGAGTGCTATAAGGTATCAAATAAAGACAAATGAATGTGAAAGCACTTTCTCCTCTACAGATGAAATGAGATACACTCTAGCCCTTCTGTTCTCCAGGAACAACTTTTCTTGCTTCTTCTTTGTATTCTTTCTCTAACATGGCAAACCTTACTCAGTTCAGTTCTTAGATTCTATTCTTTTTCTTCTCTCTCTCTCTCTCTCCCTCCCTCCTTCCCTCCCGCTCTCTCTCTCTCTCTCTCACACACACACACACACACACACGCACGCACACACCCCTGCATTTTAACTCTTACCTTTACTCCGATGATCTCCAAACCTGCTCTTCACTATGAGATACTTTCCTAAAACTCATTTCCATATTTATGACTATCTTTTGTAAATTTCTTGTTTAATATTTAAACTTAAATTTCACCTACCCAACATAAAACTTATTATTTATTTATCTTTATAAAAAACTAGCTAACTTTGATATTCAAAATATATCTTGAAATTGAAATGCGCAGATTATTTTTTGAAGAGTCTGACCCCAGTTTGAAATATATTAGAATAAAGAAAAGTATAAGACTTTGAAGGGCGGAGGATAATGTTGAACAATCAAATTCTGTGAGCATAGCCTGGAATATTTTGGTCTGTCTAAGAGTTTGAGGATGAGATCTAGTGAGACATAGAAAATAAAATCTAGAGTCATATGAAACAGAAGTTGATGACAATCAAACTTCAGTAAGTAAGGTTGATGTAAGCCCAGGCATTATGTGTATTTTAAGCATATTGCAAAGAATGTATCACATTTTTAGAATATAGATATTAAAGCATAATATTTTATTTATGCATTTTTAAAAATGTAAGCTTCAACATTGAAAGGATTGTATGGTTTATTTTTAATTTTTGTCAAAGTTTCCTTCCTTCCTTATGCACAGCAGGGAAATTCATACTGATTGACTAACATAACCACACCAACAGGCACATTCCCATCTGATGACTGTATTACCCAAAGGGTAAACTTGATGATTATACAGGATTAGTTCTTCATACTGCTCCCTCTACCTCCATGCACATTATACTCCACTCCACTTTCTCAACTCCCTCATCTTTATCAACAATGATCCCATTTTCCAGAAACCCAGGAGCAGAGAAGGGAGTTCATGGAACTATACCCAGTCAACAATTCCCTTTGATTCCTTTTACAATCTTGATTTTACATTGATCTTTCTCTACCCTTACTGTCAGGTCACTAGCTCTTCTGGTTGAATAACAGAGACAGTGTTCGGATCCTCTATTTTATATAGCTGCTATTCCAAATTCCACTTTCAAAAAGTTGCCCAAGAAATTAAACACTTATTTCCTAATGCATTAAATTTAGATTTTCCACATCTTGTCTGTTAGACCCTTAGTCCATCTCCATTCTTCTTAACTAAAGGAGTGTCCCAGTACTCCCTAGCATGGCTCCTTTTGCTGGCCAGAGCTTTCTCTTCCCTTCCCCATTGCCTTGGTCAAGGGTATTGGCTTCTAATTCTAGGCATTTACCTCTGTTGCTGGCCCTCTTGGATTTTTGTCCACTCTGTGTTGCAGCCATCAACACTTTAACCCTTAAGGAGCTCATCTCTCAGTCCCACCTTCACAAATGATTTCTCTTTTTAAGACACAGCTTAATTGCTATCCCTCAGAAAACATTACTTTGGTCTGTATTGGACGGCCTCCTTCAGGGAAACACAGTATTGCATGGGTATTTGCATAGCTGATGCTGCATTGTATAGTTAATGCCCAAATAGTTGTCTGTCTCTAGGCTGGTCACTCTGGATGCAGGGATCTGCAGCCTGTACTTCTTCAATACCAAACACCCTAACTACATTGAGAAGTTCAAATTGACTTCTACCTGTTTGAATTTCTTGGACTGAAGTGCAATTGCTCAAAATTTAAGACAATTTTTTACCATATTCAAACCATTCACCAATTTCTATATTGATCTTCTTTTCCTAACAAGGTACAAAATTTCTTATGGCACAGAAGTCTTATCATAAGAGACCACAGTGAATATTTACCACAGATCTTTCAAAGCACCAGTTACACAGTAGGTATTCAATGAGTTCTTGTTGTTAAATAAAATAACCAGACATTTTTTATAATAATAAATAAAAAATACTGAAACTCAAATCATAGGAGTAGAAACAAGTCACAAATTGTCAAGGAGTATTGTTCCTTAGTAGAAAGGTATCCTTTGGTCCCAAGAAAACTGTTTTACTCAGTTATAATGTACACTAAAATAGCTTCCAGGATTGGACTGTCTCATCAGCTGCTAAGTAAAATTGTTCTAGTTCAAGAAATAATTGATCATGTTACAAGTTCCTCTTTACTACCTTATACCTTTCTCTTCCCTTGCCTGTGGGCTAGCTCACATTCCCTCTTGTTTTCTCAGTTGCATCACAATCCATATTTGCTAGCCTGTTATCCTTTTCCTTTTTTCCTACTTCCTCAAACTATCTAGTCTTTATATCCAACTAGATATTTCCTAGATCAAAGCTCTCCCTACAAACTAATTCTCCTAAAACAGCAAATATTCCCCATCTCAGTTCATTCCCATTGCATCCAAACATCACAAATGACTTCTAAAGCCTTTTATCAGTCTGATTGTATCATGAGATCAATACTCTGTCAAGCTTTCTCGAAATAGGAAAAGAGAACACCACACAAGAAAGAAGACTCTAATTTTGCTACTGGAGAAATAAAAGATGTGAAAATTGTAACTGAACAATTGATAGTAAATATATTGGGAATATTTACCATACATATTGGAAAGTATTAATATTTGTGAATTGTCTCTACTGTCTATTAGTTTACATTTGTAATTACATAGTATATAAAAATTCACTATCTTTATTAATTTATTTCACTTTTCCTGATCTATGTCTTATATCTCTAAAGTTATTTTTTAATAGGTGCAATGTGTTAAGTTGATGGTTTAGTCCAAACTCTCTCCTATGTGAGCAAATATTATGATTTAATAGGTTAGATCATATAGATGCTTTATATGATCTATATGATGCTTTATATGATTTTTATTTCTTTATAATTTTATTTTGGATCTCTAGTGTACCATTTCAACTGTTGACCCAAAAGTCTTTTATCTCTTGCCAATAAGAAAGAAGTTTTACTACAGTATTCTCCCATTCAAAAATATCTTCTCCCTATAGTTTACCTTTTAAAAACGTACTGAGTTTGGGAAACTACATAAAATTTGTATTGTTACAGAGATTGGAGCATATGAGTCACTCATCCATAAGTATGTTATTTTAATTAGCATTCATTTCCTGCCAAGAAATAAGAGGAGCACCCAATAAGAATGAGAATAACTTTGGAGAGTTGGATGCTGGATGAATAGCCAAAAAACTATAGGAGACAGTCTATGGAGGGCTATCAGGCTGTTGGATGAGGAGGGATTCCAACCCAAATCTTCTGATAACACATCCCATGATACTGCAGCACCCATTAAAGCCGTCTCAAGCTTTCCTCAAGTTATAGAGTGCAGGGATGGACAGAGCACTGGTCTTCTCAAACAAGGATTGTGTATAGCCTTTTATCTGTTTGCCCTAGTAGTGTAGTGGCATACTTTCCTTTTACTTTGTTTCCTTTTACTTTGTTATCAGTTGGGTTTCTTATTTGCTTATAATTTTAAAATAACTATGGTTAGTTCTGATGCAATGCAGATCTAGCCTCAGAGAATAGGAATTTCTAACCTGCGACTCAGCCTACCTGTGTAAATGCTTCAGTTATGCTCTAAAGGATTAATATTCTGGCTTATTAGGTGGGTGGCATGGAACTATAAGAAAGAACATTGTTTGGCGATTTGGGCTCTCTAATTACTAATCTCAGTGCTCCTAAATAACTGCATAAACTCTATGTTTCCATGTCTCAGCTATAAAATGGGGGAATTAAGCAAGATGATTTTCTGGATCTGTTCCAGTTTTAACATTGTGCAATTTTTCTAATTACATATGCTTCCTGATTTTCCTCTAATTTCATATGAGAGCTTACTGGCTTGGAGTCTCGAAGTAATTTTCTGACAAGTGGGGTGATAATACTTGCACTGTTTATCTCACAGAGTTGAAGTAAAGATAACATATGAAATTATGTGTGTCACTGTGCATTGTGAACTGCAAAGCCTTATAATTGTACAAAACAAATTAGTATTGGATATTGCTCCTTTTTTTTCTATTATTCTGGTTAAATAAGCACCATGATACCTCAATGTGCAACCAGCAGAGGGAGACAAGTTCAGATTATATATCTTCTTGGAACATAGAATCAGTTAATTACTATGTGGACATTTGTTTTGAAAAATCAAAATGAAATCCATAATTGGCAAATAGTTAACTTGTTCACATGCTATATAAACATATGTAAAGTCATACAAACAGGAGAGTGGCAAACAAATGATAAGAAAAACAAGGAAAATTATGAAGGAAGGAATGTGGCTTTCTGGGCTTAGTGTATTACAGAACTCAGAGACAGCCCTTCTGTGAAGAATGTCATATTCCTATGACAACTTCCTGAATATGTCCATCTGGAAGTGCAAGCTATTTGAGTACCAATTTAGGAACCAACCCAGAATTCTAAAAGTAGAATTTGCAAATTCCCTCTGAAGCTAACTTTTTAACTCAACATTCTCATTTTTATTTATCAGTCTGGACTTTAAGCAGAAAGAGAGAGATCAGGTTTATGGTTAATTTCTTCAGAAAGTTTTCACCTCTTTTCTCTTTCCATTGTCATTGCTTTTATCATCTCTTGTCTGACTATTTCAGAAACTTTATAATAGGTCTTCCCTAACTTTGACTTGTCCCAGGCTAGCTCCCATTTCATTGCCAGTTAATTATCTTTTTAAAACACAGATCTGATTTGTTACTCCTTTTTTCAAAGCTTTTAATAGTTCCTTACTGCATACAGAATAAAGGCCAAATTCATCAACATGTCTGTCAAGCCCTTCAATGACCCCAACATTAAAAGGAGTCATTTTCCATTTTAACTTTAAATTTCTACAACTTGCCCTCCCCATTAATGTAAAGTATGAGTGAAGGGCTTCATTCCTTAACTTACTAGGAAACAAAAATCTATATAATCAATAAATTTGTCTTTCTCAATATTTAATCAATAATTTATTAGACATCTAACTAGTTTTCCTACTTTATTTTATTCTACTTGCTAATTTCCCATTGCCAAAATAATCTCCCTTGAAAATCAGTATCTCATTTCACTCTATCAAAACTTAAAATCACCTTGTAACTATGAGAAGAAATGTGATTCTTTATTCAGGCATTCAGGATTCTTCATTAGCCACCTCCCAAGATTTTAGAGAAATCTTGATCCGTTCTTCACTTCAGGCTGCTTCTTGTGGCCATCCTTTGCAAAAGATGTTACTATCCTCCATTCTATTCTTAGGTATCTTCCAAGAGTTACTTGAAATACATTTTCTTGAAGGAACCTTCTGGATTACTTTTTCTGACCTCCTGTTGTGTTTTGACTGTGCTCCCCATAGTCCTCATTTACTCACCAGTCCACCTAATCTTCTGCTTCATGAGTGTTTCCCTTACTGTTTGGGTTTGGTTGTGAATTCCTGTATTCCTGAGGAGGAGAAGGAGGACTCTGAATTAAAGAGAGCATTGGGCAAATGTGTTAGCTAAGTTTGGTCCCACTCTATGTTCGGGAACTCATTTAAAAGGTCTGCTTCATAATTTTACAACAATGATGTTCAGTCCCTCTTTAAAAGAGCTATTAATGTCCTTCCCTCATTGGAATTGCACAAGGGCATGGTCTCAGTTTTGCCCCTCAGTGTTTCCTCAGAGCTTAGCAAAGTGCCATTAGATAGAGGGTCTCAAAAATTACTGATTATTTTAATGAATGTTGTCATACACAGCAATATGGCTGATGAGGCAGATCTGGTGAATCCCTTCCAATCATGTAGGCAATGCTGCTCCCACCCAGAAAGTGCTCTGCTTTTCTGTACTGAAAGCAAAGAGGGCTAAAGTGCAAATGACAGGAAACATATACAGGAAGATACTTCGAAGCAAACAGACTTCTGGGATCCTTTGAATAATATAATGACCTACCACTAGACTTTCCCCCAAGCTCAATATTGTCAGTTAACTCTGGAGAAAACATATTAGTGTTATTTACATGACTTATAGCCTCAAGATATTTAACTAGGCATTCCATTTAGATTTAGCAGGATAGCTACTGCCTGAAAGATAAATATAGATATGTATAAAATATTTTGTAAAGTTTAGCTGCTAAATAGCATCTGCTCATCTTGTTATGCATTTTTAAACCTTTAGTAAAATACTTTTTTTATTACAGTGATATTAAATTAACATATAATAATCATACTAAGGGTAAGCAACATTTATACTTGAAGAAAAGCAACAACAGAAACTATTTTTTTATGACTAGCTAATATAAATGATAGTCTACTTGGCATTCTGTCAGTTTTTATTTGATGAGTGATGGCTTTCTACAGGGGTATGCCAGAGTTGAACTACTACAATGAGGAGAAAGGCTGGCATCTAGAAAACACTGATCACATAACCTATTGGGAAGAGTCTTCCCATCATGAGACAGTCAAATCAACTTGATCTTCCCTTTATCTGCATTGTTACCCTACAGTCTAACCCAGTTGTCACTGGATGACAAAGATTTTCTTCTATTTGTGTCCTTGCTTCCACTATTCGCCACATTCCATTCCCCATATGGCATTCAGAGAAGTCTTTCTAAAATGTAAGTCAGATCAGGTGAATACCTGGCTAAAACATTTTATTGGTCCTTTGGTTCACTAGAATAAAAAACTAAATTTCTTATATTGGAAAACCTTCATTATGACCTATCCCCAATTTCCAGTTTCATCTACTCTTGCCACCTACCTGCTACAACATAGACGCAAACCATGTTTCATGTTTATTGTCCTTGTTTTGGTTTCTGGTGTTTAACATATGCATTCCTACCTCAGGCTTTTGAACATGCCATTTATTTTACCTTGAAAGTTCTTCTTGCAAATATTTCTATGATTGCCCCCTCATATTTTAGGATTCAGTTTAATTATTAGCTCTTCAAAGATATTTTGTTGATCAGTTTTCTTTGTTCCCCTCTTCACACCTTCAGGCCACTTATTATCATACAATTTGTTCCCATAGCATTTACTCTCTAAAAATATTTAGA
Organism: Sciurus vulgaris; assembly: GCF_902686455.1. NCBI lineage: Eukaryota > Metazoa > Chordata > Mammalia > Rodentia > Sciuridae > Sciurus > Sciurus vulgaris. The sequence goes on along the minus strand of NC_136470.1, from coordinate 66,913,814 downwards.
TATATATTTACTTGTTTAGTATCTGTTTTGTTTCCAGGACGTAAAATACATGAGAGCAGAGCCTTGGTCTATCTTTATTCACCACCATATTAAGGAAGGCATGTTTTATGAATGAATGAGTAGTAAATATACTGATGGGATCAGATGATGTAACTCAACACCTGCCTCCACTATTCCTCATTGCTCCTTGCCATATGTTTTAATGAGAGGAATTGAGTAATTACAACATCAACAAATAGAGGGCAGAATCATCTGATTGCCCTCCTAGAACAAGAGCTTGCTATCGTGAAAATGCTGCTCCTGCCATCCTTCCAGATGTTGTATTGTTCTTCCCATATGTGAAGGGTAGATCATAAAGAGCAGCAGCAATGCAGATTCCGCATTACATGACCATTGCCAACTCTTTGTACACAATGGCAGAGTGGAAAACATGAATAAGAAATGGGCCCAAGAGCAGTGAAGACATTTCTTTGAACTAGTTAAACATGTGGGAATAAGTTTATTGGTGTGCAAATGTACCAGTAAGTGTAAATAACATGTATGTTTATGAGTAATGAGGAGCAGAAGCAAGAAGTGAGGATGCAAATAGAAGCCTGCGAATGTCAAAGACCTTGTGGAAATTGGACAGATCCAAGCATTGATGCCTACAAAAACAGAACAAGTGAGCAAAAGATACTCAGAAGCAGAGAACTGATATAATAATAATGAACCACAAGGGCTCACACTAAAAGCAAACAAAAGAGTGATTTTAATTGGGCAGAGTTTGGATGGAGTGTTTGACATCACTGGAGGGTCTATAGTAAGAACTTGGCCATTATTTAACTGACATAAAGCTGACTGATTTTGTTAGGCAGTGAGACTCATGTGAATGAAGTTGTTGTATTCAAAGGAGCCACATTCCAAAGGAAACTCACATGAGATAGTGACATGCTTATGAGCATAAACTGAAATCCTTGAGCATTGCTAAATTGTGATGAAATCATTGTGAATGTCATAGTAGTGATCCTAAGGAGAAGTATTAACAATTCTGTCTTTCTAGTTCATATGAAAATGCTAATTCCACTTATGAAAGTAAAGTACAGGCATGGTGTTATTATGATTAAGACCCTACAACTGTAGAAATGTAGAGTGGTCTATTAATAATGTTATAGACGTTTAGCATAAAATGCAAGCAATGTAGCTAAATTAGTTGTACATTCCAGGCTGCATCTGGATTTCATGTGTGCTTATTACCTTGCAGAGCTAAACAGAAGAATAAACCTTTTATGCTTCTTAGGGTACTCAGAAGCTAGCCAGTCTTTGTTTTTCCTGCAACATTTGTCCCTGGAGAGTGCCAGCATCTTCCAAAGCCTCTTTTAGAAAGCAGTGTGTTATTTTAAAGCAGTAGTTAAGATCATCTTACTTGGGTGATGATGGCTGTTTCACATGGCTAACAGCCATACTTGCCTCACAAATAAGCCCAAAGTATGTTCATTTTTGCCAACCCTCTTGGAAGAATGCATACAGTGGATTACAGAAAAATACCCTATAGAAATTTCATGAACTTGTCTATTTATTTACATTCCACTATGAAATTAATACTGGGGTAGTTTGGGGGAATGACCATAGGGTTAGGATACATTATTCAATTTTATGGAGTATTGAATTTATTAAAAGATGGGAGATCAAAAAGAAGAGAAAAAATAAAGACACCATAGAGGAGTAAAAAGGAGAAGTTCTCTAAGAGACCATACTTTTCACAGAAGTAGATAATGCACACCCACAAATAGATTTATTATTTTGTAAGTGGTGAAGTAAACTGCAGGGTGGGTGGGCTTGGGCATTTCACCATTCTTCTAATCTTATGTTCACCAATTATAGCATTTCCCCTCTGGGCTAAGTGTTGGGTTAAACAATTGTATTTGAAGTGTTATTTGGCTATAAATATTAAATATTACATTATTGCCTTATATAATAAACCTCATTATTATTATTATTATTTTTTTGTAACAGGGATTGAACCCAGGGATGCTTAACCTCTGAGCCACATCCCTAGCTTTAATTTTTGTATTTTTATTTAGAGATAGGATCTCGCTGAGTTGCTTAGGGCCTCGCTAAATTGCTGAGGCTCTTTGTACTCGAAATCCTCCTACCTCAGCCTCCCAAGCCACTGGGATTACAGGCATGTGCCACCATGCCTGGCATAAACCTCATGATTTTTAATTGTTTGGGAAGACCGTCTTAGTGAATTAGACTGAATTTCTGAACAGTCTAAATTAAAGAATTTCTAAAATACAGTCCTTTTTAAAAAACTGTGTTTTATGTTAAGTACCTATAGTAAGTCAATTTAGTTTAACAAAACTTGCCAGGAACTGGACTTTAATTAATGAAGATATTTTGAAAATCTTTAATTGCCTTTTTTGATGTTTTTCTATACAAATATGTACTTATAATTGTGTATTCTCCAGTTAGGCATTTTTATTACAATTCTGGTTATTCTTGATTAGCCTAATACATACTTTTTTCAGAGTATTATGGAGACAAACTCTAAATGTGGTTGATTTACCACAAATTCCCATTACTTTAGTGTGAACTATTTTGTACCCCATATGTTAACCTGTTACCTCTTAGCACCACCAGTCAAGTTCTATCAGTAGCTTCAGATAGCTGGTATGGCTATTAGTTAGCAATCATGTATAAATATCTTCAGCAAATAATATACTACCACCCCACTCTACTTCCTCTTTGCCCTGGAAAAACCTCTTCCTTTCTTTACACAAAATCCAGTCGCTGATAAGAGGAAGTACTCATACTCTCAATATGTCTAATCCTCCCCTGGAGTATCTTGGATCCCACTGAGAATTATCCCAATCACATAGAATCATCAGTAGAAACACATAATCCTAGTAGCTTCCAGTCCCTTGCATCTTTTTTTTTTTTTTTTTTTTCCTTCCTTCTGACATTAGTGAAACATCACCCAAATGAAGAATACATGCTACTTTTAAACCTTTGTTTACTAAGGTCATCCTTCATTTCTCAGAGGTCAGAAGACTATCAAGGATGGTCAAGTCAACTAGTGGTAGGGGAAGAGTGGGTATTTTTTTTCTCTTCAATCTTTACAGAGAGTTATATAGTCCTTGCATCTTTTGTTGACAACTGAAACTCATTTTTCATTGATAATGAGAAGCACTGGATTATGGAGTTTGTGATTCAACTAACCACTGATCTCACCATTTTTTCTTTCTGTCTCAAATTGGGCTCCAAGTTTTCCACAGCTGTTACAAATTAGTGATGGAACATCACTGGTTTCTCAACCGGAAATTGCTTATAAGTCCTGAAAGAGAACACCTTGATTTATATGAAATGAATGCACAACAAAATTGACTTGATAAATCTTGGATTTGTGACAATTTGGATTCCAGTCCTTCAAAATCTTTTCTAAAATCAAAATTTCTTAATTCCCTCACAAAATTGGTAAGAGTTCATATACCTTTTAAATGATAAAATGCTGTAGAGAAATCTGATCATTTGGGGGGACAAGGGAGGTATCAGCACAGTGAGTGCTTCTTTAGGGCTTGTGGGGTTTGATAAGGATTTCCAAACATGTTTCTTTTATTTAAGTATTTATTTGCAAATGTCCTTGGCTAACCATTTGTGTAAATAAGAGGGGTAAGGAAAACACCTTTGTGTGTGTTTGTATATGAGTGTCTTATCTATTTTCTTCTAATGTGGATGGAATATTTATGGATAGAAAGGGTCCAGGACAGGGAGGCACAAAATGGGGACTCCCAATCTGGAGATTCTCCTGTTCAGAAGTGAGAGTAAGTTATAGGAATGACTCACAATCTCTGGTTGAGGCGTTAAGAGCTGTCTGTGCTATCACAGAGGAAAGGTTTACATGCAAGGGCCTTGCTGGAATACAGAATCCAGAAAGAGATCAAGTGTGATTATTCTGAGGGTCTGAGGACAGGTTTTCTAGCTCCAAGTCTGAAGAAGCCTCTCTTCCCGATGCCTCATCCCACTCTTGTGCCAACTTCTGTCCTTCTTGTGTATATAGGGAACTGGAAATATGTGTTGCTTCCAGATAGGGGAATTGTAGTTGTCTACCTATTGACATTTTTAAGTAATAGGAAGACAACTATAATTAATTCTATAGCAATTTATACCATTTGGTTTTTATACCACATGAATGCTTTTATTATTCAAATAAAATTTCAAAGGAGGAAAAGGAGTCCTTGGCTGGTCCAACCCATCTTTCAATGCCAGCATCAGTACTGAGGGAGATCTCTAGTAATCTGGGACTCTCACTTGAGGGACTAACTGTGTTGGCCCCTTATAAACCTCATCTCTTGCTTGGCTCATGGAGTAGGAGGAGTGAGAAATGACGGTAGACTGCCTGGCATTTAGTAGACTGCTGTAGGCAGCCTTACTGTCTCCCTATAAATGACAGGCCTCTGAAATACAAATCCACTTCCTTGTATATGAACATTTTGAGAAGCAAGTACCAGTAGGAATTTGGGTAGCAACAGCAATGTGTCATTAGAACAATAATCCTTAAAACCAGCACTCATGTGTGGGACTGAGGGTTTCCTGGAGAGTGAGGTTGATTTAAGGATCAGGGATCAGCTGCTGAGGCTGGCACTTGGAAAAGACAAGCCAAGCATTCACACCCCACACCACTCAATACCAGCATTGTCTCCAACCCATCTTTCATAAAGGGGTTCTAAGAGGGGGTGGGGATGAAGGAAGAAGAGAAAATAAAACTTTTTAAATCCTATAATAGAAAGTGCAGGAGAGAGGGAAAGAATGAACAAGATTTGAGAATGACAAGTCATTTGCCAGGAATGTTTAGTTTGAAATCAACTTTGATTTTTAATTTGACTCTGCTGTCAAGTTTCTTCTCAGTTTTTCATTCCTTAGCCCATCTTTCAGGACTTGCACCCCAACCCCCATGCCTTCTAGTCTTGTTTCACTCCATTTGGCAAGGTTTGCCTTTTTCCTGCCTATCTCTTTTTCCTTCTTTCCTCATCCTTTCCTTCTCCTTTCCTGGACTCTTTCTTCTGTTCCTTTATGGCTTAAGTCCTTCTCCTTCTCCTCTGTCTTGAACAGTCCCCATGTGCTCCATTCCCTCTTAAGGAAATCAGCCAGGCCTCCTCTGATGGAGCTGTTGTCCTGACAACCTAAAGGCACACCGGGCTTTCATTGAGGCTGACTGCTGCTGAAGGGGGCAGTTGTGCAAAGCGAGGGGCCACGCCGAGGGGAGGGAGAAGGGGATGACGTGGAGGGGCTGTTGAAAACCAGCAGGGTAGGGGGAGGTGCTGATAGAGAGACAGCCAGGACTGGAGGGAGAAACAGGAAGGGAGGAGGGGGAGAGAGACTCTGGGCTGCCGCTGCTGCTGCGTGGCAGTTTCTTTACACTCCCTGGCAGCTTGGAGCCGGCTCCCTCGCCGGCCTGGGAAAGTGGGTTACACAGGGAAGAAGCTCAGCTCCGACGCTGGCACAGAAGCATCCAGCCACAGAGAGACCAGGGAAGCACCTCTGTCTTTGGCAGTCCTCTCTTCATCCTTTCTAGAGGGTTTTGCATTTGTACTCTCTGTTGAAATTTTGTTCCTCGGACTTTCCTCCTCACCCCTGCTAGTGTTTTATGAGGGCTTTGTTAAGACTTAGAGGGAAAAGAGACTGAGGGGGGGTGAAGAGAGTGGCAAAGTGGAAGGGGCCACAACTGGAGAAGCCCGACCTGCCTTGGCGGTTGATGACAGCCCGGTGTTAGTAAAGCCCCTCTCCACGGCGAGCAGCGCGCACACCCCTCGGAGCACCCCGCGGACCCGCACCTCGCCTTGGCCACGATGGTCGGGAGAGTTCAGCCCGATCGGAAACAGTTGCCGCTGGTCCTACTGAGATTGCTCTGCCTTCTTCCCACAGGACTGCCCGTTCGCAGCGTGGATTTTAACCGAGGCACGGACAACATCACCGTGAGGCAGGGGGACACGGCCATCCTCAGGTAGGGCTTTTGGGCAACTTTTCTCCCGCGCGCTTCTGTGTGTGTGTGTGTGTGTGTGTGTTTGTCTGTGTGTGTGTGTTTGTGTGTGTGTGTGTGCGCGTGCCGATGCTGCAGGCTCCTGGTGTGTGTGTGTGTGTATTCCTTTCACTGACTGGCAGTCGCACAGCCAACAACATTCAAAGGAATTCTGGTCCCTGTCAGGAACCAATGGTGCTGGTGAAATGTTTGGTTCTTTGGATGTTGTTTCTCTGATCAAGGAAGCCTAACTTCACCTATGGGATTAGTGGAATTCGGGCAGTATTCTTGCTTTTGTAAATTGCTGGTGCTCTGCACTCTAGAGTTTTGTTGACATTTCTTAATTCAGAAAGAAGAGTTGTTGAATTATGGTTCTCAAAGAGTGGTACATGGTACTGCATTCTCCTTGCTTCTCCGGTGTGTGTGCGCGTGTGTGTGTGTGTGTGTGTGTGTGTGTGTGTGTATAGTACATCCAGGCTCAGTCTGCCAGCACCAGCACCAGCAGTCGTTCAGAGATAGAAGACTTCCTGTAAAGATGTTCTAATTGACACCGAGGGAAATAAATCAATCTTAGAACTTTTGTTGGTTACTGAGCCTTTTTTGGAATGTGGTTAGAAATCACCACAAGAATGAGGAGAAGAAAAAATATTGCCCAATTGCTGGCATTTAAGAATATAAGTGTTAAGCTCAGAGGTTGTGAGAGAATTAACCTGGCATAATCAAAATGATTATTGACTTCAAACTCTCATCTTTGTGTAGCTCTGCCAAACTCTGAAATATAATTTGGGATTGAAATCTGGAAAAGAAGAGTCCCAAGTCCTTGGGAGTTCGACCTCTATAAGGGACAGTGAACTAGAGGGACTCAATGGCACCTTGTCATTGTCATTATTCTATTTCTAAAAAGCTCCAAACTGCTTTTCCTGTGTATTTCTTATCTCCTTTCCCTCCACCCTTTCCTTTTCAGCTTTACTTGAATTTCTGGCAGATGATCTTTTTTAAAAAAGAAAAAAAAAAAAAAAAAAAAAGGAAGAAAAAGAGAAGAAAATGCTCTCCTTGGAGATCTTTTAAAATCCCATTTCCTCCAAATAAAACGACCTAGTGTCGGTCTATCTATCTAGCTAATATTGCTGGTTGTGGCAATAAAAAACAGTATGTGATAGAAAATAAACCTCTAATCTGTGTGCAAGGAGCTGATAGTGCATAAACCCTGGGGCATAAGGGAGCAGTTCTGTGGCAGAGCTGCCTACAGCAGCAAAGTTTTCTTTTCTTTTCTCAGAAATAAATTTGGTTGGCTGTCACCGAGTGTCCTGCTTTGGGATCTCTAGCCTTGTTAGAGAAGAAAATGGTGTGTATGTGTGTGTGTGTATGTGTATTGTGTGTAAATGTGTTGTCCCAGATTATAAAAAGTAAGGAAATTCTAATGTATAAGTACTCATTTCCTGAATATTGGGTGATTATGAATCCCAAAGATCATACTATCCAAAGAAGATTTTCCCATGTAGCTCTCCAGCCTGGTAAACCTGCATGTATGAATTATCCTCATGGAGCAATAAGATTTATAGAGTAATTTATCTGTTTGCAAAGGGATTGGACATAATGCAGAAAGTGTTTTTGCAAACACACAAGTATGCCATCTCAACTTCTAACATCCATATTCCCTAACATCATTAACCCTTTATTAGTGAAGTAATTAGTAAACTACATAAATTTAAGCTATATCTAGTGGTAGGATTTTTCAGTTTTCTAGGTTGAATATGAAAAAAGTGAATACCTTGAATGTACAAGTTTTTAATTTGAGTGTTGGTGAACTTTGTAAGGTCTTTCTAAGTCAAATCACTGTATCTTAAGCTATAGTTATCATAGAGGTAGATAAACGTATAATTGATAATTCAGAATAATAAAAGTATTGAAATCCAAATCTAGGAGATGTGGTCTCACTACATACATATCTGTATATGATACATAGAGTTTTTAAAAATATTACACTTTCATACATATTACAGTGTGGAAATGGGGTTGTGGGAAAAGAGAATAAATATAGAACCAGTTAGCTCCTGGGAAAGAGAAGATAAACAGCATGCAAATAAGTCACCTGTGAGAATCCATTGCCTCCCTAAGCCTCACCTATCATGCCCTTTCCTCTTTTTAATTTCCTTTGCCTTGGACAAGGCTTTATTTTTGGGTTGATGGAGCTCTATCAGAAGTAACTCTAAAGAGAGTTCCTTTTTTTTTTTTTTTTTAAGCTGACCTTCGCCTCAATCTCTTTAACTGGATCCAGTAAGCTTTTTGGGTCAGTTTCCTGCTGAAGAATGGTGCTCTTGCTTTCTGTTTACAAGTCTAGCCTGGGAAAGGCATGCTTCCACTTTATTTGTGACATTTTGCTGGGAGTATGAGTTTCCAGGGAGGAGAGGAAGGAGAGAACTTGATTCATTTGGAAGCCACAGTAGTTGTTTGGCACTGAGAAAGTGAAATGGCAAGGAGAGAAAAAAATATCCTCTCTCAGTGAGTCTGCGGCCCTGAATAATGTGAAATGGCAATAGGAGACAAAGGAGGTTTGTAATTCTGGTGGTCTAGTGACAGAAGTTTGGCCAACTTGTCTCCAAAACATTTGCCTTCAGTGCCTTACTTCCATGTAAAATGTATTTGTAAGGGAATTGATGCTCACTTTTATATAATCATGATCTTATATTAAGAATTGTGTATCATGATAGGAGGGTGTATTTTTAATCTTGCAAACTTTCATTTCCTTTTGGAAAAAAAAAAACAAAACTATAGAATTATGGTAATAAAACTTGAGGGAAAGACGGATAGTTATGTATATACAGCTAACCTGATGGTTTCTTAGGTGAGATTCCAGATCTTTAAGGGAAATTTTATAAAGAATTAATGAAAATAATACTAAGTTCTACCCAACAGTGAAGAATCAACGTATTATCCACAGACTAGTAGAAGTAGCAGCAGTACCTGGGGCTCATTTCTTAGATGAAATGAGCAATTATCTACATTTATAATTCACAGAAAAGTGCCCAACACATTTATCCAAAGGACTTTACTCATTATGCAGCCTAGGTGTTTTTCTAAATGGAGCACACCTACCTCACTGCAACCCCACGAGCACAGGTGTTCATCTCTTACTGGGTCAATTTCTAACACTGGTTCTTCCAAATCTCTAGCCTTGTGCACAGGCACCCAAAGAGACTTGGCTCCTGCTTAATCTTGATGGACTGAAATCATGTAGTTCTCTTGATAAGTTAAAGATAAGACAAAATAGGAAGTATTCCAAAACTTACTTTGAATTTTACTTTTAATAATCCCTCTGATCTTATTTTCAATATCAGCACCATATGTCTGAAAAGATAATCATGAAATACTTGATCCCAAGGACCATGCCAGTTGCATAATGCATTATATTATCATACATCTGTTCAAAAGTATACTTTGTAAATATCACATGTACATACATATGTGGACACAGCATAAATACACATATGATAAAAATGCAGTAACTTCACAATATTGTGATTTAAAATATTTTAAATTAGAAGTATTGAGATTTTGTTTCACACATTGGACCCTCTTTAATGTTTCCTGGGTATTAAAATAACTTTTTATGATGGTAACATTTTAAAAGCAAATATACCTAGTAAGTATAGTTAATATGTAGTTTTTCCAAATTCTAGATCTTTGCTTCCCTATTTGTTTCTATTCTAAGGGGGGAAAGAAGAAACAACCAAAAAGGATGTGATCATTTGACAGTAAAAGTGAAGATTCTGTGCAAACTTCAAGGGAAAAATGGTTTATTTTCTATAAGGCATCTACAATGCCTACATGCACTACGAAAGTATCAATACTCATACAAACTCCTGGCATAATATGTGACTTTTCTACTACTTATTGTTTGCCATTTGAAAACAAACTTTTTGTGTCTATAGGGCAAATGAGTAAGAATTATGAAGTTTTCTTTTTCTGTAGCTGTATCACTAAAGCTAATCAAAATTTACTGGTCATCACTGATACAAAGAATCATTCATTGCCCCTAAAATCCTGTATTGAATACATGTGGTAAAAAATGGAGTATAACATGGTATTAATCATCTGAGAATATGACATTTTATATACACTTTCTTAAAGAATGTTTATGTACCTGTGATTTACATCATTTGTTGTCATTATGTCCCAGGAAACAACAGCAGGCAAATCTCCTGGGACAAATGCAAATTGTGGTTATTTGTATTTCCATAAATACAGAATGCATGAATAAGTGTGCATATACACACTACCTAGTAAAGGTGGCTTTTGTGTTTTGTTTCATTTGACTTTAGATGACTTGTTTGTAGAAATGTGGAGAGAACAACCAAAGGCCATGACTCAGCCATGGAGTCCGTGGGTGAGGGTTGAGCATTGTGTTTCTCAAACCTGATTCCATGTAACAGCAAACTCAGGCCTAAAAGGATTAATGCATTTTACTGTGGTCTGAGAGTTCCAAATACAAACAGCTGTGACTCACCTGATAGGAAGTTGCCTGAATGTGCTGGTCCCTCCCTGTCATTACCTGAACTTGAGAGATACTGCTCCTTTAGCCTTTGCTATGTGGTATAGCCACGTGCCCTCTTCTTCTCTGAATGTCTTCCCTGTTAGTTTGCAAGATTCACAAGACCTAGCCTCTAAATTTGGATCTATCCTTGTGTGTTATGACTTTGAGCAAATCCCTGAATTATTCTGAGCTGCAGTTTCATTTACAGAATGCTGAAACTATCTATTTTAGTTACTCTATAGAGTTGTTTTAAGAAGATAACAAGAGGTAAAGTAAAAAAAGTTTGTTGAAATGCAAAGCACTACACAAGCAGAAAGCATCAGTGGTTTTCCAACCATATGTAGCTACTTGTTTAGACTTTAGGGAACTCTTTTTTAAGGCCAGTGTTTCTCAAACTTGAGAGTGTTGTCTAAATTACATGGAAACCTTGTTAAAACACACCCTGGGTTCTACCTCCAGAGCTTCTGATTCAGTAGGTCTCTAGAAGGGTCTTAAAAGTTTCTTACAAGTTTTCAGGCGATGTTGCTGCTACAGGTCTGGGTTATACTTCAAGAAATACTGAATTTGGCTATTTAAGTGTGATCCACAGATGGATCATACAGTCCTTTGTTAATACCCAAAATCTCAGAGTCTATCCCAGCATCAAGAGCATACCAGCATCTGCATTGTAACAAGGTCCTCAAGTGAAGATCCTTTCTAGTTGAAGAAGTGATGACTTTAGGTTGTTCACAGCCATGGCAACATGTTAACATTAACTGGAGAAGTTTTTAAAAGCACAGAAGCCATATATTTCTTACTCTCAGAAATTCTCATTTCATTAGTTTGGGGGAAGGCCTGATTCTTGCTTCTTGTTTATTTAATGGTTCTGAGGTATACACAGAAGGGAAAATTTACTGTGTGAGAAATCTTTTATAAAATACTCAGGACAACACTTAATAGGAATGCATTAAAAATGCAAGGCCTTGTATGGTTTGAAACATATGTCAATAGTCATAGAGGTCCACACTCAATCGAGAAAGAGGAAACAAAGGAAAGAGTCATAGATTCATTTGTTTACTACATAAGGTCATCACTACACTGTCACAGGAAATGAGGTGACTTTAATGTTGATCCTATTTACATAGTATGTACTGAAATAGCATTAAAGCTTGATTTTTAAAAAACTATTAAAACTGTATTCTCTCTCTTACCTTGTTTAGGTAAGGCACAAAGGAGTTCTAGATTGGTTGGTTTTGTTGTTATTCGTTTTTGTGCTATCTCTAAGGAAGGTAAAAGATAATAGACAAAGAAAATATCTTCATTATTGACTTATTTGAACAGGTTAAATTCTGTGCCCTTATGTTTGTATGTACATAAATATATATTTGGAAAATAATTGCACTTGTAGAAGTCAACTCATCTTTACATGGTGATCAATTTTCAGGTGAAACTTATAGACAAGTCTTTGCATCTAGGTCAAGACTTTTCATGAAGGATGAAATAAGTTCTATATGTTCAATAAGTAGCCAGAATATCAAGACATAAAGCATGAACTTTAAAAAGTATTGTTATTATATTAATCATAGGAAATAACTTTTAGAAAATTTATCAAAATGATTTTTATTCTTCTTTCTATGACCCAAGCACATGCTGGTCATTTTCTCCAAAATGTTTTTACTGTTTCACTTCAAGTCTTCTAAAGTGACAAGTATCTTAGAATATAGTTGCATTTCTTATTAGGAGTGATGTGAACACTCTTCTGTAGTCGCCTGCAATCAAAACATAATCTCAAGTTAATGTGTGATTAACCTCCAGAATATAAAACTCTTTACTTCAGACTTTGTTAATTACTACCAGAAAAACACATAAAAGCTTCAAGTAGGCAAGACCTTAGAGATTAGGAAGTCCACCTAATCATTTTGAAGTCACTAACTGAGAAGACATAAATTTAGTTGGTTGCTGAAAAACTCGAGTTACTATTTGAGAACTGGAATTCATATCTTTTAATTCTTATTCCACAGTATAATGGGACTATCTTTGTGGTTTCATTTTATCTCATGATATGCCATTTTTTATTATACCCCAGATTATGCTGAAATGTCCATCCCTGTCTTCTGTTCCTTCCTCTGCCCTGTTCTCCACTTCTCTCTCCTTTATTCCTTCTCCTTCCTCTCCTCACCTTTGTCTCATTCCATGCAAATCAAATCTGCATTAACTTGTACAGAATTATACATCTAGGGCTGGTCAAGGAGGATTTTTTGGAAAATGTCCCATCTTTGATTTGATCACTATCTGTCTAAATGAAGTGAATGTTTTTTCTTCCAGTCTCAGGCTCTGGTTTATATTTCCACAGCCATTCTTGTATTTGGCAGGACCTGTACCAGGGTCTCTTGGCCTCAACAAGTCCCCCATACTACTTTTAAAAATCTCCCCTTCCTTCTTGATTCTGGTACCTCTGCCTATTTATCAGACTTCCTTGATTTCAAGCCCTTTCACTTAGTTACTTCAGTAGTTTTCCTAAACTCTACCAATTTCTACGGCTTTCTTTCTGTTACCTGTAGCCTTCTGCTTGGTTAAGTCTCCTACCAGCTATCTCTCTGAGGAACCCTGATAAGAATAGTTACAGGAAGATCAAGGTCTGTGCTTTCACTTAGTAGGTAGACTGTCCTTTGCACAACCTCCAGGGATGCTGTACACACCGGCATCATCATAGACTACTTAGTTAATATCCTTTGAGAGCTCCAACTGTATTTTTCCTGAATTTAGACAAATTTTACTTTGGACTAACAATGGGATGATGGTTGGTAAACTGGGAGGAACAGGACACAGGATCTACCTCTGCCTCCTGGGTGGTGAAGGGAACACACAATGAACACTACCGCAGGAATGTGGGGTTTCCAGTATGGCATTCAGAACACTGTCTCCTGAAGCTTTGTTGCCCAGTGAGAACCAGATCAGGGATGTCTAACATGGTTTAACAAGAGAAATGCACAGAAAGGGGGTCAACGGCTTCCAGTGAGCCAAAGGAAGATAGGCTAGGGTCACAGGGAGTTCTCTCAACTGGTTTAGGCTGAGGCTCAGAGAAAGAGTAGGATTTTGGGGACCAATGTTAATTTGAGAAGGAAGAGGCCCTGTGAATAAATGACTTGGATCCCATGTGTTACCAAGACAGGTAACTTGATCAAGGCATAAAAGAGGTGGCCCCATTCCTTAGAACTGAAGCTCTGTGTAGAAGCTTTAATAACACTGGGATAACATGAAGGCGAATTTTATAGCATTGAGATCTACCTTTTAAAACTCTTATTGTGTGGTGGCACATACCTATAATCTGAACCACATGGGAGGCAGAGGAGGAGGAACACAAGATCAAGGCTAGCCTCAGTAATTTAGCAAGACCCTGTCTCAAAATAAAAAGACCCAAGGATGTATCTCAGTAGTAGAGTATCCCTAGGTTCAACCCCAGTACCACACAAAATAAAACAAAGACAAAAAGAAAAACAGTCTCTCACTTGTAAAGTTCAGGATCTTAAAACCTAGTCTAGTTAGCCCTATGGGGAAAAGACAGGAACAAAGTTAAGAAATGAAGTAACAACTGAAATCATTTGCTTCTTCCCTACTCAGTTAAATTTACTGGGTTACATACATCTTCAATCCACTTAGAAATTCTAGACTCTCTGTGATTGGCCAAATCATGAGGCTGAACTCACTTCTTGACTATTCCAGTTCAATTTTTTCTGTTGTTACTCTAAAAGTGTCATCAAGACCCTTCAGAGGTCCCTCATCATTCATAACTCCTTAGCTCAAATAACTCTATAATCTGCTACCTTACTGCCCCACCAATCCATAACCACCTGCCATCTCAATCACCAGCATAGGGTTATGGAAACTATGTGCATATACAGTGCCACTTCCTACCTTCATGATACCTGTGGAGACTCCTCCCTTTCCCTCTACCCTACTACTCTTTCATACTTCCTTACCAAATTACTTACTTGTACCTCCTCAAGGTTCAATGGTGGATGGTGGTGCTATTTCATCCAGAAAATCTTCCCTAATTCTTCCAGACTAAATCAGAGCCCTACTTATTATCACTGATAGTCTCTCTCTCTCTCTCTCTCTGCCTTGTGATTAACATTTACTATACTTTTAAAATACATTCTGCTAATTGTGTCTTGCCTCAAAGATAGACATCTCATTTACTTTACATTTTGTTCACAGAAGTTAGCTTAGTATCTGTAGATGCTCAAATAAATATTTACCTTCTGAATTGAACAGAGAGGGGTGGTCACTCTCTCAATCAAGCCCACTAGATCTTGACTTATAAAAGTGGAAACAGAAGGAGATAGTCTGAAGGAAGACATTTTGGTAGTGAAGTCCATTACCACTAGATGAATTGTGGATGATCAATGGAGGAAAGGAGAGTAGTAAAAACAGGCCAGTCATTCTCTGATCATTGGTGAGTGGATAATAGGGTTTGGTCAGGAACACCTTCAACAGTTCCCATCTGCTTCTCTTTTCAAGCACAGTTTTCTTGAAATGCAAAGGGCAATATGTTATTATTAAAGTATGGGGGTATTTTGGGGAGATCCTAGAATTTCAGATTTAGACACCCAAAGTGTGCCCCTTTTTCTGATAGAATAGCAGCTTCTGATATAAAAAGGAGTCACCCAGTGACCCTGGAATGAAGTAGATTCACAGTCTGTGAAAAGTTCAGTATCCAGGCAACTCTGAGACAGGAATGTACCTTCCCTGAGCTGAGCTGCCAGGGCTTTCTCCCTCTAGTGGTGTCCAAGCACTTCCAGGGACTAAATTGGGGACCCGAGGGTTACTTAAGTTAGGTGGATTATATGCAACAGGTATATTCACTGCCACCCGTTCTACTTTCTTGTGAAATGAGGCAAGATACATATCACTCACATACTTTTTACTAAAAGTAATTACTCATACTGCATAATGATGCCAACCTGGGTTTTGCAGTTTAGAGCTCATTACTTATGCCTGGAGAAATTGAAACCTGAATGTACAGCGGACTTTGTAATAATCCCGAATTCCCTTCTGTATGTCTTAGCATAATGCAGAAGGACATTATTTATTCGAGGTCAGAGGAAAAGTCTATAACTCTGAGGAAAAATTCAGCATAGCATCCCATACAATAATGCATTATATTTGTTTTATTGTACTATACTGGTGAGGTATTTCTATATTAAACCTCTGTATATTGTCTAAAGTTAATTACAATCATTTCTAAAGTTGTGCTTTAGTCATGCTGCTATTTTCCACACTTTCTCATTAGTAACAGAAGATCAAAATAATTAAAATATTGCAGTCAACACTCAGTCATGATTGGAAAATACCTACATGTGAAAACATTGAGAAAAGTAATAGTTGTCCTGACTTCTATTTTTTGTGTGTCTTTAGTCATACCTCACTCTAATATGCATATATCAGAGCTCTTCTGATAAAGTTTGAGCCACTATGGTGGTCAGTTTGTGCCTGATCTTTGTCTTCAGATAACCAAAGATTGTTGTCATCTCTAGTGTGATCATGATGTAACTGCATGAGCAACCTTAAGATCAGCAGTTTATATGACTGAATTATTAATTTAGCAAATGAATGGATTTTTCATCAACTCTTTCAGATCTCTGCTCTTCTCTATGTCTTTTGTGGCTCTGAAATGATGAACAGATCATCACCACAATAATGAGCTACCTGAAGTATACAGGGTATTACTAGTTTACATATACCTCTAGTATGAGCACCCAGGAATTCAAGTTTTGGTTCCATACAAACCATTAACTGTGTAAAGTTGAGAATTAGCTTCCATTTTTCCATCTCCAAAATATTCTTCCTTGCCTCTTAAAGATGTTAGTGTGGAGAAGTGGCATTATGATTTTTATTATAGTCTGTTTTTCAGAAGAAAAAATGCAAGTCATTGTTGGTGATGATAATTTACTCAAATTAAGAAAAATAAAATCTTAAATTATCTTATAAATGTCTTAGTATGAGAAACATAAAAACATTTTAAGATTAATGCCTTAATTCTTGCATAAAAATAAAACAGAATTCAAAATCTTCTTTTAAAAATGATAGGTTGTATCTATACAGAATCTGTTATGATGTGTAAACAATCTGTCATGAATATGCTTGAGCTATATTGTGTGGATGTGTTTGAACACAAGATCCTCATTTTTAATTTATGTCTGCATATATTTATAATTACATATAAAAGTAAAATTATAAGGGCTTTTTATATACACATAAATTTACATACACAAAATATGGGTGTGAACATCATTGTGAACTTGGTTCACAGTGCACTTTAATAGGAAACTAATTAATTTGATCCACCAATGATGAGGACGTTTATTGCACAAAACCAAATTTTTCAGGTCATTAGAATGTGAACAATATATAAGAAATCACACATAATGATCACACATAATGGCTGTCTTAAATTGTTTTGATTAATGTTTTATTTTAATTAATCATTATGCAAGTTGTTAAATTTATTTTGTAAGGGAAGTAAAATTTAATTTTTCTTTTGTCTATCATATTCAGGCTATTTTATAGTTCCCAAAGAGTAAAATACAATCTTCTACAGTTTTTTTTTTTCTATTTGCTCATATAAGAAATAAATTAATGCTTCCTTAACTAAAGAAGAAATAACTTATATTTTGTTCAATATAACTTTAATTCTCAATATTTTTTTTATCTCAAGTTCTGACTGGATTTTATTTTCATTCTAAGTTACCAAAAGATACACTGATCTGTTTACAAATATATTTGCCCAAGTCTCTTGTCTTTACGAGTAAGAATTTAAATTTCTATGTTTTTGCAAGTCGAATTATAAAATTATGTTACTACATCCTTTCAATTTTAAAAGTTCAAGGAATAATGAAGAAATTATTAGAATAATTTAAACATGTTAAGTTCTGAGCCCCATAATCTTTATGCCTAGAGCATTAAAATAATTTGAGAACATAATTGTAGAAAGACATTGCTAACATTTGAAAACAAAAACAGTTTCACAATATTGGTGACAAAACATTGTCCTAGTTATAAATTAAAAGAAAAATAGGATTAATATTAAATCAACCAGAAAGAAAAGAAGAAGATAAGAAAATATATCTATGTAGGAGAATGTAACAGTGAAAAGGAGGCATGATCACTAAAAGCCAACATGCGATTCCCTGGGAACAAAGCATGAAGTGGCCAAAAGGTTTCCTTAAAATGAACACATTAAATTACACATTGGTGAATAAGGGAAATGTCATTTGCTTTGAGTATCTGTATTTTGAGGATTCGTGAACAGTTATGGGTCCAAAATAAAGGAGTGGACATTTTTTTTCCTCACTTGATCAGCCATGCCAAAGAAATACTGATGGATAGTTGTAGATAATTCTCTCAGTCTGTCTGTGTTGGACTGTGTTCAATATTTGGGTAAAAGCATAGGGAGCAAACTTTCAACAATGTGTATGACATAAAGATAAAGGGAGCACTAAGGTGTTTGTTGACAGTGTTTTAAAATAAATATGCATGAAAACTATAGGAGGCCCATTGTAGCTCTGCTAAAAATAAGGTTATTTGTGTGAATGCAAAATTATACTCTATCTTATTAAAAAATAAAAACAAAAAGTCAGAAAAATAATTTATTTATAAATACTTTATAATTTAAATACAACATAGTTTAGTTGAATAAATAAATGAGTCTGAATATCTTAAAGAATAACATCACAATGGTGTAATGAGGGCTGGGATTTAACTTAATGGTAGCGGCTTGCCCAGCATGTATGTGACCTGGGTTCCATCCCTAGCACTGCAGCAGGTGGGGAGGAGGGAAAGAGAAAAGAAAAGAAAAGAAATGCATAATGAGAAGAGCAGAGTTTTTGATCCATAAGATCCAATTCTAAGGATTGCACCTACCAAGTACTGACTTTGTAAACACAGGTTAATCACATACCCTGCTGGGCCTCTGGTTCCTTTTTTTAAAAATGTAAAAGATAATGCTGATAATCACCCTCTGACTTCAGGTCATGATAAGAATATAGACCTACAATTGTAGAGGTTTTTTATGTTTTGTTTTCTTTTGTTATGTTTTTTCCCCTGAATGCTTCCTTAAAGTTTCTCTTCATCTAATGAAACAGGTTTTTCCCTGTAAGGAAATAAGTTTTCAGTCACTTTGTATTTGAGCAGAGGTCAAATGACCACATTTAGGAAGTATTTATTATTTTTTAAAAGACTTTTATTTAGTAGACAGTTGAAATGAGTGATTTAAAAAATCTCAGTTTACACTCAATATTCTATAATTCTGATATTCTAAAATTCCACTTATTTGTTTTGTATTTATTTGTTTTTAGTTTTGTTGGCATTCTAACAAAATTATTTTTGATCAAAATTAATTTTGATTGCTTATGAAGAATTTCATTTGCACATATGTTCTCTAATAAATTCCATTTTAACATTCATGGCTCTATTATTTTCTTCCCACTGGAGAATCTGTAAACATTTCAAAAGGCAGGGTCTATATTCATCACAACAGAATTATATTTAGACCTTTCATCTTACTATGTAGAGCAATATTAAAACAAGGATGATCTAAGAAAGTTACTTTTATTGTCATCCTATTGCATAGAAATAGATAGGATTAAACATGTCAAATGGTGACCTCATCTCTGCTATCTAATGACCTCTGTTACTTTGCCACACATGTTAATACAACTTTGCCTGACATTTATCCCCCAAAGTTCTAGATCTCACTGAATATTATATCTCCCATTGAACATTTTGATGTCATCTGAATTCAAAAATTATGAAAATGGGATTTCTGACTTATTCCTCAAATATGCATCCTGAGTCAACTACTTAGTCAATATGGCTTGGACCTTTTACTTCCCCAAAGAGTGAGAAAGGATGCTACTTCCAAAGCCATGCTTCACATCAGCTCCCTTCCTACCCAGAGGACTCAGATATTCCACGACTTAAACCTCTGCAATTTTGACTTTTCCTGGACCCTGACAGCATTCAGATATCTCCCAGATGTGTGATCTAACTCCTCCCTCTGGTGATTTCCACCTTGTCAACAGAGATGGTTTCTAATAGAAAGGGAATGCAGTAGCAGTGTTGCTGGACTATTTGCCATGGTAAATCTGCTGTTTCTGAACAGAGAAGTGCTTTCTTTATGTGATTATATTATACTTTGTATCAAGTGCAACCTCCACAAATAATAAAGCAAAGGAAATTGAATTTCTGATTTTCTGTTTTTATAATTTGAATTCTTTCCACTGTCACTAAATATGAGGTCAAGCAACAAATAGCATCCATCAATGTAGTAGGTAGCCACATCTCCACCTCCAGCTCAACCCAGTTTTTGACCGATGTGATCATTTTTTCTTGCTTATTTTTTGTATGCACATTTCAATTATGCTGTCTCTTTCTGTAAAATGAATTTAATTTACCTAAAAGTGCAACTGTTAAAACTTATAAACAGCAATTATCAGAGTATGGAATTGTCTCTTTCTCGTCGCACTGACAGGTACTCAGCTAATTGCCTCTTCATTCCTTAGCAGTGTTTACAGTGAAAGAAGCATTGACGCATGGCTTTGTCTGTGGAACCAGGGGACTTTAAAGTGCACAATGTGGCATTTGGGGAAGTAGTTTTGAAAAACTCAGAAAGTTCAAGTAAACAAAAGTGGAGATTTAAAAGAAGAATGAAAAGATAGAGACAAGCAGATTAAGGAAGGATCTGGTGTCAGGATTTCAGTAAAACATAAATACACCCATTCCAAAGTGGACCTGTGCAAACCTGAGAATGTCCCCAAGAATATCATAATTTACAAGTAGAAAATATGTGGATTTTAAAATTATAATGGGGCCGTTAAAATATGACAGGGAATACAAGAATTATCTAACAGATTCCTAAATAAGTCAGAGTAATTTACTTAAGAATAAAGTCTAAGTGTCTTTCAATTGTAGTCTTAACACAAAAGGTAGTAAGTTCTCAAGCCACAGTCTCCTGGGGAATTCTAGAATTACTGTAAATATTCCAAACTTCCATACAAACTCTAAGCATTATGTGTAGATATTAGGTATCACAAGCATAAATTACTGTTTTTCAAATTTGTGAAAAAGTCTCTATTATGATAAAAAAATTCATTAGAAGTGTTCTGAATATGGTATCTTTTTTTAAACTGGAAATTTCTTTAGTTAAAAAGAGGTTGGAAAACTAGTTTGATGACAAAAGATCTTAATCAAAAAGTTTGCTGATTAGCCGGGTGCAGTGGCACATTCCCATAATACTAGCAGCTCAGTAGACTGAGGCAGGAGGATCTCAAGTTCGAACAAGCTTCAGAAACTTAGCAAGGCCCTAAGGAATTCAGTGAGACCCTGTCTCTAAATAAACTAAAAAAAGGGCTGGGGATGTGGGTCAGCAATTAAGCACC
This sequence comes from Sciurus vulgaris, assembly GCF_902686455.1. Taxonomy (NCBI): domain Eukaryota; kingdom Metazoa; phylum Chordata; class Mammalia; order Rodentia; family Sciuridae; genus Sciurus; species Sciurus vulgaris. The sequence continues at coordinate 66,892,867 of NC_136470.1, read as the reverse complement.
CTTGGGTTCAATCCTCAGTACCAAAAAAAAAAAAAAAGTTTGTAAATCATTCTGGACTAGATTAGTTGACAGAGTGCTAGAGTGAGGAACAATCCTCAGTCATAAGGTAAAATACGAAGGGAGATATAAATGTGTGTAAAACAGAGAACAATTACAGAAGGATATAAAACAAAATAGCAGGTTTGCAAAGGAAATAGAATTTGAGGTCCCATCAGCTGTTGCAGCAGAGTTGACCATCGATATGGAACTCAAGATCTGGTGTTCAGAAAAAGCTGAGATACAAGGGAGCAGCAGCTGTTTTACTATTATAGAATAGTTTATAATCCATGGATTTAGAAGAAATTGCCAAGGGAAGGAGGTCAACACAGGCATCTGGTATGTGTGACTTGGTCCTGAACACTGTGGGGATAAATCTATGTTCAATGTCGGTAGAGTTATAAATAAAGCTTCACTCTGGGGGTTCCTTACTCCCATGGTCCATTCCAAAGCTTTATCTCTGGATATCCCTAATTTTTAATTTATCAGTTTGTATTCTTTTAAAGAAAGACTCCACACTATATAAATTTCAGGTACACAAGCAGTCTGGAACCATTCTTGTTCTAGTCCCTTAAGGAACTTATAGGAATGAAAAATGAGGTAACATTTTTTTTTGGAATGTTCCTAATTGTGGTTCAGATGGCTATTCAAAAATTGTTATGGGTTCATGTGTTACTATGGACATTTTTTAATAAAAAAAAAAACTGAGTCTTAAGGGTTATAGGCTTAATGGGGACAGAGAGAATGAGTAGGAAGGCAGACATTTCAATAAAAGAGAGTGAACAGAATAAACCTATCTCAGGTTGTATGTTACCATTAAAAACTCCAAGAAACCTTTGCTTTCAAGAGCACACTTCTTTACCTCACTGAAGGTAACTAATAGTAACAACTCCGCATCTTACTATGGACTACTTTGGCTCCCAATTCTTTACCATTCTTTACAACATCACTGTGCAGTCATAGCACTGTGTTGTTGCATAGTTTGGAAACATGGTAAGATGATGGTCACAGAGAGAAGACACAGGCAGTCACAGTAGATGTATTCACATTTCAGATTTGGTTTCCCAATTGTGCTGCAGTGTTGTTAGGGTTTTATTATTACTATTATTTTGCTTTTATTTTTCCTTATACTTGGTAAATTTAATGAGCTGTCTCTAAGTAATGGGACTTCTGTATTCCCACTGCTATCACTATTCCAAATCTTTATCAGTGCATGACAACATTACTGACTGCAGTCTTTCCATGTATTAAGTTCTTACTTTTTACTAGTCTCAGGGTTGAGTACTGGCAATGAGCAGTGAATATGATGGAACATAGAGTTTAGCCTTTTAGATTTTCACCACTTTTTAAAATTTTTCTTCAAACAGTTTTTCAACAGATCTTTTCCTTGCTCAATAAACTAAAATTGGACTCCAGTTTATGTCACATTAGTCTCAGTATCAGAGCTCCAACAATCTTAGAGGGTCTTTCTGTATTACACATTCTCTCTCTCTCTCTCTCTCTCGTTGTTGTTTTTGTTTTGTTTTGTTTGTAGGATATGTTCTCAATATGCTGACCAGCCTGGAATTGGGCTGAAGAGATCCTCTTACCTCAGCCTCCTGAGTAGCCAGGACTACAGATTGCATTGCTGTGCCAGCTTTATCCTTTCTTTTTGTTCATGCTCATCTTCCCCTTTGTGCATATTAAGGTTTTGTTTTCCTTTAAGGTGTATGGTTTCCTTTTCCTCCCTCTCTTACTTAAAGTTTACTCAACCTAACCCATACTACTTTTTAATTACCCCATCTTTGTTTTATTATTTTCCCTTCTGATTCATTTATTTATGGACTAGGCAGTATCCAACTATGCAGTGTTTTCATGCATGCTAATAGTTTTCTGCACTGAGGCTTTGGATCCTCAGCAAGATCGCAGATTCCCTACATCAAAGGATCAGGGAAGACTGGAGACTACATGAGCACCTTGTCCTGAGTAACCTCTTCATCATTATTTCCATTGATAGACTCATCCAAGTAGAGCACATTCTTTCTCTATATATTTTATATATTTAAATATTTTATAAAATATTTTATAAAATATTTATATATTTAAATATTTTATAAAATATTTTATATTTTATATAAAAATATATATATTTTATAGAAGAGAAAATAAAACTCTAGGGAAAGTCAATGATTTTCCTATGGTCAAACCTTGGTGGAGCCCTCTTCAGATCAGTGCTGTTTCCACTTAACTCTTGTCTTCCATGCCCCACATGTTGCTTGAGCCCAGGCTGGTCAGGGGTTAGGTGCTTAATAATTTCTTCTTCTGGTAAGTACAGAATGAAGTCTATTTGTTGTTGTCCCCTATTCTATGGATCATATATGACCAAAGATAAGGGATGATAATAGAACATCTATTTTTCCCTTGCCATAAGTAAATACAGGGTAGGAAACATAGAGGGTCAAATAAAATATTATGGGCAAATACTTCTTTTAAACTTGTTCATGCTGATTTTGGGTGACAATTGCATTCCTAGAGTTGATGTGTCAAAAGCCTTGTGACTTAGACATTGAGAGTCACCAGCAGGCCTAAATACTCAGCCACCCCCACCCCACACCCTGGTAAGCAATTTATTTGGCTTAGCACAATCTGCTCTTTTTTCTTCATTAGTGAAGTTGGCTTTTGGGGGACAACACTTTCAAGAGTAATGCAGATACCTCTTTTCCTATCAATAAAGTTGTGATTTACAGTATTTAATCTAGTTGAAAGGAAGGAAAAATAGAAGTCTGCATATAGAAGAAATGAAATTATAATAATATGGCACACTACCCAAAGTTTTCCTAATATGTAGAGTGTTAACTTGGCACCCAGCCTTATATGTGGCAGTCAAAGCTCTATCAATCAAAAGAATGGAAGGCTTGGCTTTCCAAAACCCTTACTAAGGCATTTGACTTACTAGGTTCTGTAGATTTTGTTGGGTAAATAGCATGATATTTAATCCATAGTATCTCCTCTGTTGTTTTGTATAAGGCTGAGTGTTCTTTACAATTCTTTACAATTTCTATCCCAAACTTATCTGAATTCCAATGTTTATCCATGCCACTGTGCTCTACTCTGCATTGTTCTATGACCCTTACTTGATTACAAAAATTCAGCTTTCATTAGTAAGGGCTTTGTTGATTTTTTTCCTATCCATAATTGCCCTTTAAATAAGGTAGAGCTATGGAAAACAAGTAGAGTTTGTCACTAGCTTAGGAATGCTAGCATGAAATTTAAATTTTCCCCAATGTACTATAAACTCTCTTCTCCCTTGCTCAGCCTCAAGATATGAGTGAGATTTAACGTTTATTCAGCATCAACAATGTACATCCTCTTGAAAAAAGCATTCTGTTTACCTAGTACTCTAAAGTTCTAAAGACAAGTCACATCCATTTCTTAATTAGTTCTCATCAGACCCTAGTGAAGAAGGAAAGGGGGACATGCCAATTCCGGCCATATACACTGGAAATAAAGCTCAGGCTTTTTAACCAGATAAGTGAAGTCAAAAGGCCATAAGACATGAATGAAACATATTCCTGATTCTTTCTGCATTAAATATTAAAGGACATTGCCTATTTTTCCTCTCCCTTTTTCCCTTTTGAATTATTCGTTTCTCACAACTGTTTTAAACCAGTTTGGTTTTGCCTTAAATGCTTAAATAATAAATTCTTGTGGTTCTGTTATATTTATTCTTCTCTTTGTGCAGAATTGTTTAGCCGTACATACCCTCTTTCTATTTTCTCTTTTACTTATCACTACGTTTAAGCTGTTGTTGTGGGAGGTAGCAGAGAAGGGAAAGCCTGTGTGCACAGCCCCTCTCTCTGGCTCTGGCTGTCTAGCTCTCGCTCTGGTGCTGTGCTCAGTGCAGCTCTCTGTTCTCCTGGAGGCTGCAGTTTGTCTGCTGAATTACTGCTTTGTGTACAGCCAGGGACTGTGGAGTATTCCCAGTGTATTTATTTTCTGTTCCTGAGCTGAATGCTGGGTGCTTCTTTGTCCTCATGCCTTCTGCAAAGGAGTTTAGGAGGTGGAAGGAGGAAAGAGGGAGGAGGAGGAGGGATAGAAATGCCAATAAAGCTCTCTCTATCCCCCAGAGGAATGTGTGCAAACGTCTTTACCATTGCTTCACTCGGTGTTCTCCTCCCTGCTGCCCTTGCTCTTAATTGGATCTAGACCCTAGAGAAAACAACTTTGTTAATGGGATGGTTAAAGAAAATGAGAGGTGGAAGTTGGCTGGGTTCAGTTCTGGCAACTTAGCCTCTTTGGGAATAAGAGTCTCAGTAGCCCAATCTGGGAAAGGGATTCCACTTTCCTAATCATAAGGAAATACCACTTCCTTCTGTTACAGGTTATTTTTTTTTCTTTTCCTATCAAAATGAAAGAGGATGTCCTGTTTCTTCTAAAGATACATGAAACTAATTTGTTTAACAAATATGACACATGCATTTACTTAGGAATTTATGTATCCATCCATTCATTTCTTTCTTCATGCATTTGAGAAATGATTACTAAAACATGTTTTTGTGCCAGGCACTGTGTTAAGTTGTGGAAGTAAGATGTTAAACGAAAGAAATAAAAAACTCTCCTGAGGCCTACATTCTATTTAAGGGAGAAGATGATAAACATATGTCAATACAAAACAAAATAGTCACAGCTTGTGGACAGTGATAAAATTAGAAATAAATAGGATACAAAAAATAAATAGGATAAAAAAATTATGAAGACATTACTTGGGGTAAATTAACCAGGAAAGGACTCTGAAGGGGCGATATTACATCTGAGACCTAAAACTTGTGTATACAAGCTTATTAGCACTATTTATTTTATCAGTTTAAATGAGGTATAACATATATCATAAAATTCACCCCATAAATATTTTTATCAATGATTAATATACATATTCTTTTGTACAACCATCATCACAGTTCAGATTTAGAACATTTCCATCATCCGCTAGATATCCCTCTGCATGATTTTGATCACTTCCTGATTCCACCCCTGATCCTGGCAAATGATCAGTTTACTTTCTTTTTCTATACATTTGCATTTCCCAGACATTTTGTACAAATGATACCATAAAATATGTGGTCTTTGCATCTGACTTCTTTCTTTTAACATAATATTTTTCAGGTTCATCCATATCATAGCATCCATCAGCAGTTTGCTTCCTTTTATGACAATTAGTATCCCATTTGATGTACATGCCATATTATGTTTAACTACTCACTATTTACTGAACATGTGAATTATGTTCACTTTGTGTTCATTATGAACCAAGTTGCTATGGACATTTGTGTTAAATTTTGTGTGTAAATGTGTATTTTTCTTTCTCTTTTGTAGATATGTGGAATTTCTGGTTTGTATCATAAATGTATCTTAACTTTTCAAGAAATTACTATATTGTTCCCCAAAGTACTTACACCATTTTTCATTTTCACTAGCAAAATATAAAATTACAGTTTCTTAATACTTTGCCAACATTTAACTATTGTTTGCTTTCTTTTGGTATAGCCATTTTTATTGTGGTTTTATTTTGCACTTACCTAATTCCTTTTTTTTTGGTACCAGGGATTGAACCTAGGGTCTCTTAACCACTGAGTCACATCCCTAGTCTTTTTATTGTTTTTTATTTTTTAAATTTTGAGAATGGTATAACTAAGTTGCTCAGGGCCTCAAAAAATTGCTGAGGCTGGCTTTGAACTTGCAGCCCTCCTGCCTCTGCCTCCTGAGCCACTGGGATTACACGTGTGCATCACCACACCAGGGACACTTACCTAATTCCTAATGTTGAACATCTTTTCCTTTGCTTATCAGCAATTTGTATAACTTTTTGTGAACATGTCATTCAAATATTTTGCATCTTTTTGATTAGAATGTTTGTCTAATTATTGAATTACAAGTATTCTTTATATATCCTGCATGACTCTTTACATATGACTCATCTTTCCATTTTTTTCTTTTTCCTCTTTTTTTTTTTTTTTTTGGTCAGGAATCAAATCCAGGGCCTTGTGCATGCTAGGCAAGAGTTCTACCACTGAGATATACTCCCAATCCCTTCTCATTTGCTTTTGAATCATAAAATTTTTTAGTATTAATGAAGTCCGACTTATCAAATTTTTCTTTTATGAATTATACATCTTTTTAAATCTAACAATTCTTTCTCTAACCAAATGGTACAAATATTTACTAAAATATTTAGTATTATTTATTACATTTGAATCCATGATTTATTTCTCATTGATTTCTGTGTATGACATGAGGTAGATTCTAAATTTATATTTTTCCAATGTGGATATCCCATTAGTCCAATACATCTGTTAAAAGACTAGCCTTTTCCTAAGGAATTTCTTTGGCACCCTACACTATTTCCAATTTAAAAACTCCTCCATTTCTGGGGGAACAATGCCTATAAAAGCTGAAAATCTGTTAATGTAACCTTTGATCAGTCATTGCCATCTGATGTTTGATATTTGTAGTACTCCTTTATGGTTACTTTCTAAAAGGTAAATAGCATGTTCTTTCCTCTTGAGTATCTGCTTAGGTGAGCAGCTCTATACTAGGCACAAATAGCTCTGAAAAGTTTTTAACATGGGAACAAGACTCATGCCTTAGCCGGGCATGGTGGCACATACCTGTAATCCCAGTGACTCAAGAGGCTGAGGCAGGAGGACCAAGAGTTCAAAGCCAGACTCAGCAAATCAAGGTGCTAAGCAACTCAGTGAGATAGGGCTCAGGTTATGGCTCAGTGATTGAGTGCCCCTGAGTTCAATTCCTGGTAACCCCCACCCCCCACCCCCCAAAAGACTCATGCCTTACCACACAACAAGAATAGGAATAGTACTGCTTTTAGATATTATAAGAGAAAAATGAAACAAGGTTAGAATTTTCTAAGTCAAAAAAAGATGACCTATGAAAGTTATTTTCATAAAAGAATATGATAAATATATTACTGGTGATTTGATTTTATGTTCAAAATGCTTCACTATAATTTTTTTTAAATGGCCACTGTAAGGGAATGAATACTAGGGGATATACTCTCTGTTACACAATAATCAATTTATCACACCTGGACTTCTGTTAGTTTGCCTTGTCCCTACTGTTGCCTGTTTGTTCTTTTCCCCTATTTTTTTTTTTTTTTTTTTTTTGGTGCATTATAGTTGTAAGTATGGTGAGATTTGTTGGTACTTACTGTACATTCACACAATATAATTTGGCCATTATTTTCCAGTATTTCCCCTTTTCAGGTCTTATTTTTAAAGAGTATTATTACTTTACCCCCAAATAAATGCCTTTTAGATCTTTCTTATCTTCATGCTTTAAATCTTTACCTAGTCTGCCTTATCTTTCTCTTTGCCTGAGTAGCTTGTACTATCCTTTAAAGCTAATACCCAGAACAGTCATTTTCTAAAATAAGAAATTTTAAATAATTCTAAAACCAATATTATTTAAACTTTTTAATAACTATTCCTAAACATTCTAGAAATGCTGGAAATTATTTAACTACTAGAACATCCAAATAAAAATGGCAAATTATGATGTATTGGATAAGCAGTTTGGTAATTCAAAAAAAGAGAAATTATTAACTGGAAGGATCAGAAATGACTTCAAAGATCTGTGGCAAATGAAGACTCCTGAAGGAGTATGAATTGATTTTGTATAGATGTGACAAGAATAGAAAAGGAGGGAACTCCAGACAATATAGTTTCATTTATCCATTCATTCATGTCCAACTGTAATGCTACAGTAGAAGAAAGCTTGGCATGCTTCTGGAAAACATGAGTCATCCATTCAGAATGAAAGACAAGGCAGAGTACTTCTAGGAAAGGAGACATCAATATCAAGTCTTAACATTCTGGTACAGGTTTATTCATAATAGTTTTAAGAAGAAGAAAGGAAATATACATGGCAAAGCACATATATGTGTGTAATGTAAACAAGGATTTGTTGTGAGCCATCTTGAATACCTGTGTAGATGTCTGAATTTAATTCATCAGGCAATGTGATTTAGTGGTTCACATTGATATAGTTGAGGTCAATGAGATGGTTTTAAATTGATGAAAGATTTGCAGCAGAGGCATCATCTAGAAACTTCTTCTATAGTTTGCATTTGTTGACATGAAGCTAGAGTTGTAAGTGTGGTACTGAAAATAAGTAAGAAGACATGAGAAAAATTGTGAAGAAATGGTCAACAGGAATTTTTGACTGGATGGCTTAGCATAGCAAGGATGTGTGATGAGTCACTGATGTTTCAACCATGCACATAATTGAGAATTAAGAAAAAGGAGCATTCAGAGAGGAAAATGTGATGAATTGGATGACTGGTCTTGCTCAATCTAAGAGGACACTGAAATATCTAATGAACCTTTTCTGCTTGAAAACTCAGATAAATCTCATGAGTGACATAGTGCCAAAGATGGGATTGGAATGTTTTTCAACATAATAGATGAAAGAATGGTACTTTAAAATAAACATAAATGGCATAAAATATAAAAATATATTGATATAGTTTTGACCAATGAGACGGTTTTAAATTGATGAAAGACTGTCAGCAGGGGCATCATCTTGAAGTTTCTTCAGTAATGAAGTCAATGCATTGACTCCACTGTGGCTGAGTAGGAAAATGATTGAGTAGAAATCCAGATAATAGTGCAAGAAAAGAGAGAGAATAAACATATTTGTGGAATGAATGATCTAAAGATGGAAGAACTTTTCAATTTTCATCAGTGCTAACTCAAGGAAGTTTAGGTCATTAAAACCACTGTAAGTAGTCTCAAATTTGTCACCTCTATTTCTCTGGAATATAAAAACGTCCTTTTCAGTATACAGAAGTGGTGCAGGCCCTTTCTGTAACCCTTCCAGCAGGAAATTCACAAGACCTACAGGACCTGGGCAATGACAGACAGAGAACAAAACTTTTTTTAAAACTAATGGAATTTCAAAGGAACACAGAGGAGTTGTGCTGTCCTCCTGTCATCATTTATTTATCATAATCAGGACTGACAAGTGAAACAAAGAGATTCATTTCCTAAAAGGAACAAGAAACCAAGCCAGCTGATTTAAAAAATAAGGTCAGGACATAAGCCAAACTCTCTTTCCCTTCCTTTCTTATCCCCTTGTCCTAGTTCTGATTTGCGTTTTCTTGTCAGCATTTTCTTCAGTGGATCGATTCCTCTTCAGCTAGTACCAGTGCTTTTTAAGCAAAGGGAGAAACTTACTCTTTGCAGGTGAAAGATAATCAAATTGAATATTACATGGCCCCTGAAGTGAAGGCAACTGATAACAAGAGCCAAACTCAATATCCTGACAGATGTTGTCTTGGATTGATTAATTTCTCTTCTCACTCTGGTTAGCCATCCTCCAGCATGGACAGCACAGAACCTTGGCCTCATCCCAAATGGGTTTCTGCATGGCTGGGGTTGGCCCAAAGGAATAACCCTGTTAAATGTGCAATAGAATTCCTTCTTTTTGAAGAAATTAAAACCCAGCTTGGCTACCTCTGCTTTGCAGTTTGCTGTAGTAGAAGACCAAATTCTGGGCTTAGTTTATGATACTCAATAAAGATGTGTTTCCTCTAAGTTTCTGATTGAACCAAAACACACACACACACACACTTTTGCCTCTTGTATTTTAAGAATCAAGGGATGTATGATTTGATGGTGGGGAAAATATGAGCAATTAGAAAAAAATAGAATTATTTAAATGAAAGGAGAGTAATAAATATATTCCATGAGAGCATACAAATGTAAACTGAGGGAAGGAAAGGTTGCTTTATTCTTTTACTTTTCTTTCTTGCCTCCTCTCCTTTCCTTCCTTCCAGTCTTTTCTCTCTCCCTTCTACCTACCTTCCTTTTTTCTTATTCTGTTGAACAATGTATATTCTTTACTATCAAAGCACTCCTTCCATAGGGAGGCTACAAAGTACAAAGAAACAAAAACAGGAGGAGTTCTTTTTCTCATCCTCACCTATATGCCTTCTACTTAGCAGGGGACTCAGGAAGTAGATGAATCAAACACCAGCAATGGATTAAGCTCTATGACATGCTGTGTGCTATGGGAAAAGGCAGATACCAGGGAAAATTCTTTGTAAGAGCTGAGGTCTGTCCTGGTCCGTAAGGGATGATGAGATGATCACTAAAAGAGAAAGGTGAGGAGCATTCCTAGTAGAGGTAAGCATGTGCAGGAGGAACATGGTGGACGTAGATTGAAAACTGCAGCAGGTTCACTTTGGCTCACCCTGAAGCATCCCATCACTTTCAAACTCCATGTGTTCTGATCCCTTTTTTGTTTCTGTACCTCATTCTCTTCAAATGTATCACGAACTAGTGGTCTAGTTTTTCAGTTTATTCCAACTCTGTGATGCTCCCTTAGAACTGTGTTCAGCATTTACATGTCACTAAAATTGAGTGAAAACACCTTACTCCATTCCTGTCTTGGGACAAAACACATGCAGTCACCTATCCAGGAGGGATGATACATGGCTTGGAGAGTGAATAGTTATGTTTGACTTCATGACACACAGAGGCTCAATTAGTGCTTGTAGAATCATTTATTTCAATAATGTTAATTGAAGGCAAATGACCCAGAACCTTTTTCCATAGTACCTCAGGTTTACAGAATGAAGTTTTAAATCTATGGAAATAAAACCAATGTGAATTATAACTCCTCTTCTTTGAATTTATGTATGATTTCCATGTTACAAATGCAAGAATGCATAGTGAAGCCTTTGTGAATGTCATTGCTTTAAGGAAAATGTTTGAATTGGAATAAACATTTTATTTTAAAATTTATAAAACTTACAGAATATATTTGCACTAGCCTTTCTCCTTTCACCCCCTTTTCCAACTGTATCACCTGTCTTCCCCCCTGGCAGCTTCACACCACATCCTTTACCCAGAACCCTGTTGACATATTCCAGAGTTCTTTCATTTGCATTCTCTGCAAAGGCCCATGTTAATTCAATATCAGCAGCATTACAATGCAGCATGAAGGGTAAGGCACTATTATTATTTATTATAATGCTTTGAGTTGACATATTACCTGTGGGAAGTTTCAAATGCCTGCATCATGCCAGTCTGCAGTAATGATCTATATACCTAACTTGAGGGTATGTCAGCCCTCCAGGATAGTACAAAAAAACCAAGACTATCTGCCATAGTACCAAAGAGAATAGTTCCTTCTATTCCAAATCATTTTGTTATCCATATTAAAAAGCATCAAGGAACTTATTTATTGATTTCAAGTCCAGTGTCCAATGAATCTGTCATTGTGCAAATATGAGTCCATTCTCTGATCTTTGTCATTTGGGACTGGCATGCCAATAGCCTTTTCTCAAAAATATCCTCAAGCAGGAAATACACATACCTTGTCTAGGAATTTTTTAAAAATAAATCTACCTACAAATTCCTACTTCACCATTGATGACCACCTGTGATTTCATCTCATCCTGTGGGCTTTACTTCTTCATCTGTAAAATGGTCAAAATAACTATTTACAAATGAAAGCTTAGATGAGGAGAAAAAGCTTTAATTAGAATGAAAGATTTGCTGGGTTAAATGGTGGTTCCATCCAAGCTTTCTGAGAAATCTCCATACTGCTTTCCAGAGTGGCTGCACTAATTTGCAACCCCACCAGCAATGTATAAGTGTACCTTTTTCCCCACATCCTCGCCAACACCTATTGTTGCTTGTGTTCTTGATAATCACCATTCTAATTGGGGTGAGATGGAATCTTAGGGTAGTTTTGATTTGCATTTCTCTTATTACTAGAGATGTTGAACATTTTTTCATGTTTGTTGATTGCTTGTAGATCTTCTGTGAAGTGTCTGTTCATTTCCTTAGCCCATTTGTTGATTGGATTATTTGCATTCTTGGTATAGAGTTTTTTGATTTCCTTATATATTCTGGAAATTAGTGCTCTATCTGAAGTATGAGTGGCAAAGATTTTCTTCCACTCTATAGGCTCTATCCACTCCTTGGCCTATACCCAAAGTACTTAAAATCAATATACTACAGAGATATAGCCACATCAATGTTCGTAGCAGTTCAATTCACAATAGCCAGATTGTGGAACCAACCTAGATGCCCTTCAATTGATGAATGGATAAAGAAACTGTGGTATATATATACAATGGAATATTACTCCACCATAAAGAATGATAAAATTATGGCATTTGCAGGCAAATGTCTGAAATTGGAGAATATCATGCTAAGTGAGATAAGCCAATCTCAAAAAACCAAAGGAAGAATGATATCGCTGATAAGCGGATGATGACACATAATGGGGGGGTGGGAAGGATTAGTGTTAGGGTGAGGGTTAGGTTTAGGGTTAGGGTTAGGGAGGGTGGCAAGAATGGAAGAAGGAAGGACTGTATAGTGGGAAAAGAGTGGTGGGGGAAGGAAAAAATAACAGAATGAATCAACATTACCCTATGTAAATTTATGATTACACAAATGTTATGCCTTTACTCCATGTACAAACAGACAAACAACATGTATCCCATTTGTTTACAATAAAAAAAAGTGTAAAAAAAAATGAAAGATTTGCAATAGGGAGAATGTTCTGACATCAAAAATCTATAAGCATCTTCAAATTAAGCAGAAAAAATGTTTTGTTTTTTTTTTTCTTGTATACTATAAAGGGGGTCAAAACAGGGACGAGCAGAATCTTTGGAAGGAAAGCTCAACAAGCAAGGGGAACTGATTCAACACCTTGCTGTGGTCAGCCAATTGCTAAGAGAAGCATATGGGGGAAACATTCTACTTTTTTGTGCTTGATCAGGCTTGGGAGCAAGCACAGTTAAGGAATCTCTAGAAAAGGGTGAAACCTGGATAAAGTTTGATCAAGAAAAAGCAGAAGTTAATAGTGATCATTCAGTCACTACTGTTTATGATTACTGTGTGAGTTAAATGACAGTTTCATATGTAAAGAACATGTCAGAATATATAACAAATCCCATCAATATGTACAACTATAATGCATGAATAAAAAAAATGGGAAATAAAGAATAAATTATGGTGACCACAGAGTAGAAGTCACTGAAGTTCCATGATTCAATAGAAAAAAAGACCCAATGACACAAGTTTGATTTCTTCAAGACTCTAATTCCTCCAACACTTCAAGACACATGAAAGAACTCAGCCAGGCTTTCTTGTGAGTGAGATGAATTTTATCTGAAATATACTTCACACAGATGAGAGGAGCCCAAGGTGGGTGATTGCTCTGCCTGCTTCAAGCTGATGACATTGAAGATCTTTGAGGTCAGACCTACGTTTTCAGTGTGTGTCTGATGAAAGAATGAGTGAGTGGCTGAACGAAGGAACAAGCAAACTAGAAGGCACAGAATGGGCAGGATAGTGAGATGCTGAGGAATTGTACAGTAAACCTCAAAAGGTGGGTGTGTAGATCATTTTGAGAGACCTACTACTGAAGTATTAAAGGGTATTTTGGGGATAGATAAAGATTCTGCTGTTTATTTTTTCCCTTCTGTAGTGAAGACTTCTGCTGTTTCTGCTCTCATGGTGCCTATATCTAACAGTGATAATGATCCCTAGATGAGGTAAAAAATTGCCCTCCAGAATATATAAATTTCCCAAAGTAGAAATTGGGAGGTGATCTGACTATGTACAGCAGTCCATTTAAATTGAAGGAAATGCTCTTAAAAAGGAATACTGTCTAATCCTTCAGCTGGACATTGTTACTCAACTCCTTTCTCTACCTCTTTCCCCTACAACTCATTAGAACTGACTAATGGTTAAAGAGATGCATAGAAGGACTGATTTCTAACAGCAGTTTCCATTGTCATTTATTCATTTACTTTTTGAGATTAACGAGTAGCCATTTCAGGTTAGTTTTTCTCCAGGCTTACCAGGTCACCACTTTGTTGAGGAGGTCTCTGCCTCGTCTGCTAGACATTCTTTCACTTGAATGTTTCTCCAGTGTACTGTGCCCAGGATTCTCTGAGCTACAGTTGATGCCTGAGACTTTTTCTGTGGATAATTAGTACTAGCACCCTTGGGTGCAGAGTGACCTCTCTCTGCTTATTACGTGAGTATGGAAACCAGGGGCTGAGAAATCGCAGTTAGTACTTATCCACTTTAAAGTATAGTAACCTTGTTCTTGGTGACTGAATCACTTGGTTCAGTGAAAATCTATGCTATGAGTAATTGCACTAAACCTCTCCATCTTTCATGGTAATAAGTATGAAGAAATACACATATGACACATATGAGGAGAGCATCTGATACCTGATAACTTGCATGAATAATTTAAGGTTTAAACTATCTGTAAAGTATATGACAGTGCCTAAAGCAGGTGCACAATAAATGAGGAAGTGTTTCTTTACTTTCTAATAATACATTAAAAAATATTTGAGTTTCAGGATATTTGGGGTTTCAGGATATCCCCAAGTTAAGTTTTTTATCCCTTGGGAGAATTTATTTTAATACAATATAGAAATATGATTTTAATAATCTCTAACATTGTATCATCATATGATGCATATCATATATATATAATTATATATTTATATAACATATATATCTATGTATATTAAAATATATAACCACATATAATACATTATACATAATTATATATTTATAATGCCACAAAATAAGCTTTTCCCAAAAGAGACATGATTAATTTGAGATCGCTATTTTTTTTTTAAAGGAATGAGTAGTTTTAAGAGGGTAGTCATAGTTACTGAAATCATTCTAGACCAGTGGTTCACAGAATATAGCCTGCATTGAAATCATGTGGAGAGTATATTCAAACATGTATTTCCCAGCAGAGCTCAACAAATACCATGTCTATTATACTCCCAGGTGAAGCTGATATGGTTGGTCTGGGGACACAATTTGAGAATTAGTCTTGAAGTCAATTACTTATGGTGAACAACCATGACTCTTTAGCTTCCTTAATTTTTCCTATCTGGTCAAAAGGGGAAAAAGTGCTAATTTTAAGGAGTAAAATTTTACTTCTACACAAATACAAAGTGCCTACACCTCAGATTTGTGACTTCATGTAGGGAATACTAGAATTTCATTTTCTCTTCAATTATTAAATTTATGTCATTTTCTGTGATGTTTAGAAAGTCACCAAACCATAACAATGTTAAATAATAACATGCAATAACAAAGTCCCCAATGCACTTTATTTTTTTAATTTCGGGATGTTTTTACCTTAAGTTGTTGATATCACTGCTTCTTTTGACCCAAGTCCAATTTACTATATAATTAGTGATTTTGGAATATGCTTCTGAACTAGGAACTTACTGGCAGTGCTTGTTTAATTCTTGCTTGGTAGATAGCTCATGTTCTCATTAAAAACCTGTTTCTCATTGATCTAGGTCCTTGGTGTCTCAAAACATTACTTATCAAGGAGGAAGAGAGTCCTAATGAGTTGCCAAAGATGTAAAAGCACTCATTAGTTAAATAAGCATTTGAAACCCTTGATGTGGAGATCTGCAGTATTAGAACTATATATTCTTAGGGAATGTCAGGCAGGCAGAGCTGAGAGAATCCTCTGTGACTCTTTGCAGAGTCATCTTTTTAACTCAACCTAGTCAATCACTTTGTCTCCCTGTTCATTTCATATTTCCATCTTTATTTTAGGTGGTTGGGTAACATAATCGTGTATGAACACTTAGAATTTCTAGCTGTGCCCTCCAAATTTCTCAGTGGGAATAGCTTTTGGAGAGCAGACAGAGATAACCATAATGGTCTCTGTAATAGTACAGTCTTAGGGACAGTCATCTGTGACTTGAAGGAATAGAGTTGCTATAATGGAGGCATGATCCCTGCAAGAAGAAAATCCTATGATAAATTGAGGAAGTAATTACAAAATACTTTCTGCTCATGCTTTAGAAGCATATATTAGACCCAAGAAAAGAAGGGTAGAGGAAAACCGTCTCTTCCAGCAGATTAACAAACATAGGGGCTGGAGGGTGAGAGGAAGAGGGGTCGTGGATTGGAGTTGGCATAGAATTCCCAGGAAGGACCAAATGATAGCAGCTTATGTACCAGTCTGATCAACTGTCATTTTCTGTGACCTGAATTTTGCTATGAAAAGTTTTGGAAAGAAAAGTAGTTAAGGAGTGTTTCAAAACATGAGCTAGCAATAGAAGCAAAAGCAGTTTGTGCCAAGATCAAGAAAAATCAAGAAAAAATGACTGATTTGGTAATCCTACACAGAGTTTACAAATTAGCAGTTACTTTTGGAGTTGGATTCTAGCAGGTGACGGAGGAAAATTTAGAGTTTCCTCCAATGCCAATCTCTACTTTCTTTGTACTTCAGCTTCACCGGAGTCTTTTAGAATAACCCTGCACTGGAGGTCTTTGTTCAAAACACTTTTTTGAGCATTCAAAATTCTTGGCATTTCAATATTTAACTAAACCTCCAATGTTTGGGGGCCAAAAATTGGGTCTTATAAACAAACTTCTGCTTTTCTTATTCAATATAACTGTCTATTAAGAGTGCTAAGAATCTTATTAGAGTTATGATTTAGGTGTTACATAGAGATCTTGCAAAAGCACAGAGATGGTCTTAATATGATGGAAATTGTACTTAAATAATGAAAACTCAGGAAGGATAAGAATGTGAGATTCTCTGGAGGTCCATTAAGGGTCTATTTTTGAAAGAAATGACTGAAGGAATCTCTGAGTCCCCCTCACCCTGGCACCAGCTTCTGTGAAATACCCTGGCAGAAGAGGCAGTGAGTTTGGAATCTGAGCAGACTTCCACTGGGAGAGCCTGCTTTAAATGTGCCAATGATTCCTACTTTTCCTTCAGTATAGCTCCATAAATATGCATCTTTCTCCTTCCATTTAGCTCCTCCAAAGCATTTACAGCTCCTTAATTAGACATATGTCTGCTATTTATTACCATTTAAAAGGGCAAGTGGTTAATGTCCCACTGTTGAAAATTCCTGGTAATTAATTATTAACTAAATAAGCACAGCTCCTTCTCTACTTACCTCATCTTCTGTTGTGTCTCCCTGTATTTATATATTAATATAGAGCAATTAAGTGATGGCAGGAGAAGTGTATCAGGCCTGGCTCATGTCATCTGCATTACAATGGCTCTATTGCTCACCTTTCCAGTCTACATTCCTGCTATTTCTAAAGAAAGAATGGAGGGGGCTGATTCTACCAGTTGTCCTGACTTCCTCAGGTCAGTGGGGGCAGTTTCCCATTGGTATAAATTGGAAAAGATTACTTTACTTTGATCTTTAAAAGGAAGGTGTGATAACTGAAAACTACAGATTTGAGCTTGCAAAGCAAGTCATATAACTGTTCAGAAAAAGACTTTACATAAAGAGATGTTTCATCTCCCTGAGAAGTCCCCTCAGCAGTAAAGAGGAAGACAGCCCATGTCATCTTAAAGTGCCTCTGCACCAAATTTGGCCTGAAAATTATGCTTTGTCCACATCTCACTTGCATTGTGCCTGAGGGATCCAGGGGGAAAATGCTTGAACAAACAGCTGGTGGTTAAGCTTTTACTGTGTCTCATAACAATGTCAATGATAACCTAACACTTTGTACTACAAAGTATCTCTCATCCAAGAAACTTGAAGAGCTTTATACATGATAACTCATTAGTACTCCCAACATCCCTCCCAGGTAACAGGGGGCAAATGTCAACACTGGTATACAAATGGGAAAACCAGTGTAAAAGAAGGACAAATCTCTTTTTCCATTACAATACAAAGATTCAGCAGCAACCCTGGGAATAAAATGTATGCCTTCTGATTATAGTCCAGCTTGGTAGGCACTGGGTCACATATGCAATGAGGAATTTGCCATGAGAAAGATTGTACAATTAAAGGAAAGAAAGATTCATGGTTTATAGTCATTGTGTATCTGAGGATCCATGAGCTAACTAATTTTCAAATTACCAGTTATTATGCTCTTATGTAGTTATTATATTGGTATGAAATAATTGACTGAAATCAGATAGGCTTGATCATTTAACTCATATGAGATGTTGTGCAATCTCCAACCTCTCTGATCCTAAAAATGGGGAAAATAACATCTATCATGCATGATGGTTAAGAGGATTACATGCATATTTTTTACTATAGCCATAGTCAGGACTGGATGTTTCTCAGTGTGTTGGATATAAATGAAAAGTTTGTACCAGTTGTTCAGGTGTGATCATGTTCCCAGGTAGGAAAACTCAATCTAATATACACTGCTTCCTCCCCAAATAAAATGCTTAAAGTAAAAGAGTGCTAAAGATCATTCTACATTCTGATTTCACTTTCAGAAGTTACATACTGCAGATTCACCATTATCAAGTAAACTCTCTTTTTAGTGAATTTCTCCAAAGAAAGAAAACATTCTTTCTATACAGGTGGAGCAAACACATCATATTGATAAATGACTCAGGTATCTGTTTATTTATTTACTTATAATAACATTCATCACTTTACAACTGTGACCTTAAAGCACATTTTCCAATTATAAGCAATGTATGTCATTATATAAAATTTCAATGACACAGATATGTGTAAAGAAAGAAAAAATAGATTTGGTTATGTTTAAGACTTTTTCTAAGAATATTTTTCTCAGAGTCCATGTTTTATCCATAATTATTTCATAGGAAATATGACAGAAGTTTGTGTGATGTTCATCTCAAGGGCTACTCCTAAATTAATTTACTTTAGGCTCTAATGTACCTTCTTATCAACCATGGTTCATATAGTAGTATATTTTAATACTGTATAAAAATTAAATGAAACTGGAGCCTAATGATGTTTATAGGAGCATACGTATTGGCAGACTGCCAGTATATTGGGTTACCCTGTGCAATGATAACTGGGCCTGAAGGTAAGAACCAACACCATCAGTGACCACCTGGGAATCTGGGTTTGGGCAAGTTCCTGTCATGCTCAATTTATAAACCATAGTATGCAAATTCATCATTTTACAGGACAGTGTAAATCAGGCATGCAAATTATGCTCCATAGTCATGAAAAGTACTATATGAACAATAAACAATATCCTAAACTTGAACAAGCCCAAGCTTATCTCCATAATTTACCATTTACCTTTGTACAAATTCTTAAGTTATTCTTGAACCTTTCTCCTAAAATAAACAATTGTTATAAAGGCATGAAGATAGGAAATATAATCTTGCAGTACGTGTTCTGGGGTCAGAAGGTGGCAAAGAGATTTCTCAAAGGCTTACTACTATTGGAAATCAATATGATTTAAGATTTGCCATAATCAATATTGACAATCAACTAAAGATCATCACTTGTTTCCTGAGGTCATTTAAATATGACCTTTATTTTACTTACCTTAACATTTTGCACTTAATAATAATAAAAAAAATTTTCTGCTTTCTTACAAAGAACTTTTTAAATTTCCCTGTGTATCTGCTTCACAGAGGTGTTTGATGGATGCCTAGTTGGAAAGACACATGCATAAATAATACACTGGTATAGACACGTTGATAGAAGATAGATATGTGAATGGATGATGAACTGAATATAATATATGGTATGTTCCCTTCATAGACATTTATGCTCAGCTACTTTTTTATCAGTCTTCTAAAAGAACCTGAAATTTAAATTAAAAAAAATTCAATTAGTGAAAGCAGAAAGTTAAATTTTCTTTATACTCTCACAACAGATGCTTTGAGAATCAAAGACAGGTGGCTTAAGAAGTACTAAAAAGAGCCATCACTTGTCTTTTTCATTTTCTACCTCCCTTTATTGTCATAATTTCTTCCGTTGCATTTCTTCTTTTTACCTCTTTCTAGGCTTCATCTTTCTTTTGTTTACACTTAAATTTTCTAATGTTCTGATTGCAAATCTTTGTTCAAAATTGCCCTGTTTTTCTCTTTATTGTTCCAACTACCTTCTGTCAAAAATGACTAAGCACTTATTGTAGTTTTTGCTTTTTATTATGAGGGTTCAAAACAGAAGTCAAGCAGGAGGAGATAGGCCTCTCAAGAAGAAATATGGGTGCTGCTCCAAGTTGGCCATTTTCCTACATTGCAATAGTCATCATTTTCAAGTCGGGTCCTAATCAAAGAATGAGAAGAAGATGTAAATAGAATAGGGATTTTGGAAGTTAAAGTAAAATTATTTAAGTATCAATTAAAAATAGGAAAGGCAGGAAGCAATTGTATAACAAAGTGAAAGAAAATGATCCTCAGAGAGACATAATTAAGAGGTAAATCAGCAAGAAAGGATTCATAAAAATAGTGTTCCTTCTGAAAAAGAGCCATGCCTCCAGTAATTTAAACTCTTTGATAATAACTTTTGGATTCCATTTATCAATCACAGGACATAGTTCATATTATAAAGCTTAATTTACTGTGTAATTCTAAGGCATAGGAAGAGTTTGTGTCCGGATATATCTCTGTACATTAATCTATTCAGCATTGATATTTATAGTCTATACTGCTTCATACAATACATCAAGTCTAGTTTATTCAACTTCATGTGCTTCATTCTTGTTCTTTTTTTATTATTTGCCTGCTAAGGTTCACATATACATTCTTCACAATAGATCAAGAGAATGAATACTTCTCCCCCTCCATTATTAACTAATTACCTGGTCTTGGGTAGGTTTCAACCTCTGTGGATTCAGTGTATTAACCTGAAAAAAAAAATGGTTTATACTACATCTAATAACTCTTATGTATCTAAATATTTATGAAAGTCATTAAAATTTTTCCTCCTTATTATTTTATATTTGCTTCTATTGATCACAGAATGGCCTCATTTGCATGGAGTCTTGTATGTTGTTTACTTGTTCATTTAAAGTCAGGATGTACCACCCCCTCTCCAACTATTTATCATACTGGAAACATTTCATATTTTAGATGTGTCTGTTACTATCAGTGTGTCAGTCAGACAGAACATGTCAAAGAATGGCATTTTTGCATCCCAGACAGAGGAGTCCCCACCACTGTCTATCTCCCAGACATTCCCCACCTGTCTTCTGTCCTTATCAGGAAGATAAGTAAGTGGCTCATGTTCCCCATACAAATAATTTAGTAGTTTGTCTGTCTAGATGGTAATGGCATAGCATCTGCAATTCCTACAATGCAGCTTTAATAGTGTAATATAATATGACATGAGGCACCCCCAAAGTGCAACCCAGACAGCCCTGTTGTTAAGGGTGGTAAATTGCTCTGGCCTTCAATTCACTGAAATACTGTGATTAATACCACTCATCTCTGCTTGTTCTTTGAGTCTTTTTGAGCCATCTACCTCCAGGAAAGAAATACATTAGTTTTGGACTATCTATCTGATACACGCTGAAATTTGAATAGAAACTCTTGGTTTCTAAATTCAATAACTTGAATTTATTACTTTCACATCCCAGTGATTTGCTTCTTTTCACTAAATCCTATTGTTTCGTGCAATGTTAACATACCTAAAGTCCTGAATTCAATAATCACACCTACTTCCTGCACTGTAAAGGGAGAAGTTTAGAGAGAAGCAGAATCACTATACGTTTAATGCTATATAGAAAACAAGAAAATTTCTAAAGAAAAAAAATTGACTTATATTTCTCTAGTTTGTTCTGAGCATTACTTTTGATATTTGCCCCAATGAATCAATTTTGTTTCTACCTTGTACCCATGTGAACTAAAGAGAAGAAAATCATGTATTTTATTGAACTCAACAAGAGTACTTTTGTGATATACAGTTACAGAGTAGTTGTCATCACTATTGTAATAATAATGAGAGTACGTCTTCTAACTATACAATGATTTGACAATCATCCACCCATTTTCTCATTCTGATCCATTCATCATTCCATCCCTCCATTCCATCCATCATTCTTTCCATGTACTCAGCCATCCTCCCATCTAACCATTTGTCCATCCAGCAATCCATTTATTAATTTCACACTTTTTTTGTGTGTCTATACTGTGTAAAGCACTGTGCAAGGAACTAGCAAAGAACTAGAAACTGCCTTCATGGAGTTTACAATGTCTATCTATTCAAGGCAATTACATCTCATGCTAACATAGTGCATTTTTACCTTATTAGAAACTCCCCAAAGCAGACAGAAATTAACATTTCCTAAGGCATTAAAAACAGTGAAAATCCAAGTTTTCACCATTAGATTATGAAAACTAGACACTTAAACTTGATTTTGTATTTACAGCTGAATCAAAAACTTGCAATCAATATAATCATGGAACAAATAGAATATTCATACCCATTCTTGTTATTAAAAATCCATGGCAACATTTCAAGTGGTGAACTCTTTTACCATGATTTCTTTCTCCTTTTTTTCCTTTAACTATGATTAAAACTTAGGGAGAAAATACTTTTCCTTTAAATCTCTTGTTTTGACCTGTAAAAGATTCTAAGCCTGTATTTCACAACTTTTTATTTCCTTAGTCAATCATTTATGAGATATATTTACCACATCAATCTTGAAAAAATATGAAATGTAGTAAACCTGTATGTATTTCAAGCCATACAGTTATAAGAGCACACAGAATCATTTCAGTTAGACTTTTAGTTAGTTTATATTAATGTGGACTTGGTTAATGCATGCTTTCCAAGTTGTGAATTGATTAGACGTTCATCAAGGTTTATTTTATTCTTTTTGTTAAAATAGTCTTTGAAAGCAAATAAAAGGATTTATCTACCATCAAAGGGGGATATTTAAATGTTCAATAAATAGAAGATGCAAAAACAAATTCTAAGATTCTTATCCAGGTATCTCAACACATTTATAATCACTTTTATGGAACTATAAATCCATTGTTAATTGTCTCCAGAACTTCAGTATCTTCTTTACTAGTTTCCCAACTCCATTCCATTGCCCACTCTCCCCAAGTGACCACACTGCCTGTTTAGTAAGTCCTTATTTTTCATTTTCACCTTGGAGACTACTCACTTCTTGTCTCTGTTGTTTCCACTCATACAAGGATAACCCTTCAGTCCCATTTTCTACCTGGTCTGCCTCAGTAATGGCAATGAAAATGGTGTCTATCCTCATGGAGATTTCATTCTACTAGATGTTTGAAGTCACTAAAACTTTCTTAAGATGCTATCCCTTAGAAAAAAAAAATTTTTTTCATTTTTCTCAAATGAGCATATTACCCCTATGGACACGGTTCTTCTTGTGAGATCTTTTTATAATCACTCACATACACTCTTTTTTTTTGGTACAGGGGATTGAACTAAGGGGTGCTTAACCACTGAGCCACATTCCCAGCCCTTTTTTGTATTTTATTTATAGGCTCTCACTGAGTTTGCTTAGGGCCTTGGTAGGTTGCTGAGGAGGCTTTCAACTTGTGATCCTCCTGCTTCAGCCTCCAGAGTCTGTGATTACAGATGTGTGCCACCATTCCTGGCAACACACATTCTCATTGCTTTAAGAAACATGGGTACTTAAAGGCATTAAATATTTTATAATGAAAATTTATCCCTTGATACACAAGTATAGAAATTATTTTTTCTGTTAATTTTGTTGTCATTAAAGATAAAGCTCATTAGAGGCAAATGATGAATACTGAATTCCATTTACCTGTTATTAATTCTAGAAGCATTTATTAAATTTTAATTTGAGTGAGATAGGTAGGAAGTGTATTTGCTTTAATTTTCGTCACTGTGAATGAAAACCTGACAAGAACAATTTAGAGTAGGAAAAGTTTATTTTGGCTTATAGTTGCATGGGTACAGTCCATAGTCCACTAAATCCATAGCTCTGGAGCCACCATGAGGCAGAACATCATGGTGGAAGGGTATGGCAAAGAAAGCAGCTCAGGACGTGATAATGGGGAAGGAGTGAGAGATGGGTAGGGAGAGAGCTCTCTCGACTCATCAGGGACAAAATATAAACCCCAAAGTCACACCCCCAGGGACCTACTTGCTCTAGTCACAACCTACCTGTTTATAGTTACCATACAGTTAATCCCTATCAGTAGATTAATCCACTGATTAGGTTATAACTGTCATGATTTGATCATTTCACCTCTAAACATTCTTGCATTTTCTCATACATGAAATTTTGTGGAACATTTTATTTTTAAACCATAATAACATTCAAAATGTTTTCCTTAAAGAAAACACAGATTTTCCTAAGAATAGTGAGCATATGTGTGATAGTAAATAACAAAAACATAGTTTAGGACGAATAAATGCATAATACAAATACAAATGGAAGGAACAATAACATTATAAATTATTTACCTACTTCTAAATATTTTGGAAACTCTGATAGACCTTTTAACCTCTGTAGTACTCAGTCTCCTTATCTTTTAAATGAGTAAATGAGATTAGATCATATACAAAAAACCTTTCTTCAGAGTTCTTCAGGATGGTCAAAATCACCTCTTAAAAGTTTTAGAAAAATGTAATTGTCTCTAAGATTATGAATAAAAATATCCTAGGATACAGTGGAACCTGAGGTTTCCTAACTCATGGGAACTTTCTGAAGAGATAATTCCTTTCTGTTTATTATCCAAGATCTCTTTACAAGCCTTTTCTCCCAGAATAATTATTAATAACTTTCCCTTTTATCTAAAACATCCACTTTGGATGATGAATTATTTTATCACCCTACCTAGAAAGAAATAGATTAATTTGGCTTAGATTTGATGCCCTCTCTGGGCTAATTGTTTGATCAGGGAAATTGAATATAGTGATTGCCGTATCTGGATCATATGCTAACAGTTGAGGTCAGAGACTTGGGGTCTCTGAAACATAAGGATATTAGAAAGGAGCAGTTCCCAAAGGCAAGAGCATTTTCCACCAGACAAAAAGAACAAAGGTATACTTTTTGCCAGGATTAAACACACATTTGTCCACTATTTGTATAAGGTATGTACAAGGAACACTGACAGAGGTACTGCCAACCTTAGATGGAGTACATCTCATTGGTATTATGCACAGGACATTTACCTTAAAACTGAAGATAGTCATAGCACATACTTTGAGTAAGTCAATGCATTCAGTGCAGAACATATATCACATATGTATGGTTCATTACATATATTATATATATATATATATATATACACACACTATGTATAAATATATACAATCTATATGAAAGTATATATACTCACAAACCATAAATTTGGCTAAATGCCAATACATAGCAAATTAATTATTAGAAAACTCATATAGAGTCATGGTTATGTTTGTATTTGTAAGCAAACTGACTTTTTTTGCTTAAACAAAGATCTTGGGGATGTTTTCATTTGTGTTTTTAAAGAAATGTTTCTTCCTACTAGACATGGAGAGATGTTTAAATTAGAGCAGCGTAAGTAACGTGCATACGATTTGCTTTCCAAGCTAGGCTGATCCTCAGTCAGCAATTTCACAGTATGGCAGTTTTCAAGAAGAGTCAAGATTTTCCTAAGTGTAAAGTGATTATTCATCACAATAGAATTGCAAATGGTACCTTAATGAAGTGATTCACAAATGTCTGTTCAATATTTAGATATGTATAGCTTAAATTTGATCTTTAACCTTACTGTGTGAAGTCATAATGAATATATAATTTCACTTTAAAATATCATCATATCAGCTGTTTACAGTATATTTAGGGTATTTATCACCAAATGTCTTTCACTATGTTATAGTGAAATATTTTATTGAAAAATACAGTGGTTGAATTTTCTATTTTGGGTTTCTATGTTGAGCAATGGACTCATGAATTTAGATTGCTTATGGAGTAACATAAACAAGTATACCATATGACATACAGGTATACTATGATACTATGATACTGCTATATACTACTAGGTAGTGAGGACATAAAAATATCAAGACCAGGCCTCTGATCTCAAGGAAATCACAATCTGAAGATTGAACAAACTTGGACAACTTAATAAACGTGCATATGTAGCTATATGTCCATATTCAATGATACTTTATGACAGGACGTTTGTAACCTTCACTTGGTCTATAACCCATAGATAGTAAACTAATTATCAGAGTGACTTTCTATGGGAATTGAGATAGAAAAACTAATTTCTCATAAAGAAAAACTCAAGGGGCTGCTATGTGTGACTTGAGAGAGAAAATTTAACATGAGTCTTAAACGTTTAGAAGGGATGATTGAGTCAGCAAGGGAGTATGTAGGGTGAGATCAGTAAATCACACCTGAGGTGGATTAGATCCTGGGCAACAAACTTTTCCCTTACTAGACTCTGCTGGATGTTCTGTGGAAGCTCTGACCTATCAACACATGACAAAGTACAAGTGGATATTGAGTGACCAACAATTTACTGTAAGTCCTTACCTTGTTCATGTCCCAGATGTCCTTGAAACCAGAATTTTCCGAGGAAAATGCATAGTTAAAGCAGATCCATCATGCTGTTGGTGGGTCTTCCCTTGTGAACATCTGCACTTAATGCAAATCCATTCCAAAGGTCAGGGTGAAGTAATAATGCATTATTTGCTAGTGGATCCATCCCACAGCATTTGCTGCGTATGCCCAGGTGTCTATACTTTATATCAGCGTAGCGATATAAAGAAAAGTTAATACTAAAGAAGAAATCAAAAGCAGGATGAGAAAAGATGGCTGTGTAAGGTGGTGTGGTGTCTAAGAAGAACAAGAACTGAAGTGACTGAGAGTGGTGCTGATATGGGGAAAATGGCCATAGAAGGCACCTGACTTTTGGGATGCTTAATGACAATGCCAAATGTTGACACATCTGCACATCTGGTGGACAAAAGCTTTTAGAGCAAAGGAAAACCTCATTGGAAGACTGTACCCTAGAAATGCAAATTAACAACAAAAGAAATTGGCCAGCTAGTTTCTGGCCAATTATATATGAGGGAAACAAAGAAATCCAGGAACTTTTTTGAAATTTGCGGAGGGTATTAGTTTAGCTTTCATCTTTGTCTGCAGATTTTTCTGAGTCGTTAAGAAGGAATGAAGCAAAGAAACAATTTAAGCCAGAATTCAGTTCTTTCACTTTAACTTTACAGTTTTTCTTTGCTCTTCTATTTTCTTTCTTCACTTTTGAACATCAAGCTCAGAGAACACATACACACAGCACTCCAAATAAACCATCTTTACCAGTACTTTATGAACAAGTGAACCCAAGAGAGTTTGGACATGTGTGCTTAGAGATGTACAATGAAATGCCAGACTTGGTAGTTCACATAGACTCTGGACTACTAGGCAGTGGTTTTTGCTTAGTATGTTATAAACTTGTGGAACAAAAGGAAGACTTTCCCTCCATGCCTCCACCGAGCATCTGACTTCAACCTGCAGGGTCAGAAGGAAAGATCCAGCTTCTCACTATCTGCAGCCTCCTCTCCTGCCACCTTCCCACTGCTTACTCACAAAGTTTCTGGACTGTCACCTGGTCAATCCTGGTCAGGATTGCTCATTTTTATCTCTGCCCCTCTGTTTGATCCTAACTGCTTTGCAATATTACCTTTTTTCTTTTTTCCAGTGTTTTCTACAATGCCATTTTGCCTAGTCCACTTACTTAACATGTATCTTCTTTAACCCACCTGAGCCTGTCCATCCCATCATCACTACCCATACTCAGTTCATTATTGTTTCTGGCTTGGATCTTTGAAAGAGCCTGCAGCCTGCTTCATTGTTTTGTGATGCCCCTCCAATCAACACATTGTAAGCAGACCTCTCTAAATACTGATTATACTCTAATAATATCATTGCCTTTCTTATCATGATTCAATTGCTCCCCACTATTCTTAAAAATAAAAATTAAATAATTTTTTGCCTACCTTCTTTACCTACTTCAAATTCCTCTTATTTTTCAGTTTATCTGAGACGTAACCACAGGGAATGGGCACATCTTCCATGGTGTGATTCTCTTTCCTAATTCTTCCAGCCTTTTGTTTTCCTGACTTCAACTTCTTTGTTTCTTATCTCAGTTTTCACCTCCACTGGGAAAACTTGCTGATCCACTGGTATCTCTTGGTTAAGAATGTCTTTCCTCTTCAACTCCTTCTTCTTGGACTACTTTGTTGTTGTTATGCTTCTGACTCACAAGACTGCCAACTCCTTGAGAACTCTGATATCTTACTCATTTTCAGCATTTAGTACAGATGTATAGGTTCCTTGAATATGATTGGTTCCTTTATACTGAGATGATATTCAAAATGCTTTTCTTCTAAATTGAAGACCTCTTCCAGGCCTTCTTCTTTGGTGCATGGGGTCAAACTCAGGACTTGACCCAGGCTGAGAGTATGATATACCACTGAGCCACAGTCCCAACACTTCACCCTTCTTGAATATACTTTCCTGAATATTCCCAAACATACATTCTTTGGATGATTTTCCATATAGTTTTAGGCAAACTTTTCTTTGCATTAAAATAAAAATTCTTAAATCCCTCTATCATTCATGCAGCTTTATCACATAATGAGTCCACATTGTTAAAACTATCCATTGATTCACCACTATTTGGATGCCTGCCAAGCTAAACAGTCTCGTAGGGACTGGGGAGTTAGCAGTAAGAGAGATCTCTCTGATCACCAATGCTCATCTCAGCATCTTCCTTCTCCTCATTTCTCCCCTCCTCAAGAAGGATCACTCTTAACCCTAAATTTTATATGTACTTTACATTATTTAATAAAGTGTTCACTCAATTAACATTTATTGAGCAGATAGCGTAAACTAGGCAGTGTTACATATTGAGGATGGTGCAGCTCAGAATTGTGATATATTATAAAGCCTAATTATGTATTTGTGTTTCAAATTCATGATTCACAGTTCTTCATTTGTTTTTGTGCAACACAATGCACACTTTGAAGTGGTAGAAATATTATTTATCAATCCTGTATCATAAGTCTACTTCTGGATACATAATGCTATGTAAAAAAATTCAACTTTGCATTACTAGTTAAACTTTAACATAGAAGAGATTAGGAGGAAAAAAAATATAAAGTGATATACAAAGTTTTCAAAGCAAGCAGGCTTATGACACACACCTGTAATCCCAGCTGAGGCAGGAGGATTGACTAGCAAGTTAGAGGTCAGTCTGGGTAATTCAGAAAGACCCTGTCTCAAAATAAATTTTAAAAAGGGCTATGGCTATAGCTCAGTGATAGAGTATTTGCTCTGCATGAAGCTGAATCTGGGTTCAATTCTAACAAATTTACAAATGTGTGCCTAAGACAAAATGAGTTTCAGGCCTTCCTTGGGGTTATATAGTAACCAGCAGCTGAGATGGACCTGGAGTCTATTATCCCAGCCATACAGGACATCCACAGCTATACATGTCACAAGAGAAATGCACTTTGTACTACATATATTTTTATTATATAAACTCAACAAGGACTTTAGTAACCATATATTGTCTGTGTGTTCATGCATTCATTCATTTTTTCATTCATCAAAATAATTATTGAACATTTACTTTTTGCCTAGTAACAAACTAGCATTAGACCCTACATTAATGAACAAAATACACAGAAATTCTTATCCTTAAGGTCTACATTGTAGTGTAGGAAAACAGACAATAATAGAAATAAATTAAGTGAAAAATTTAGTGTATTAATTGGTAATAAATACTATGAAGAACAAAAATTAAGTGGTAGGGGAATAGTTCCCAAAGAAGTGTGTGCTGTTTGTGGGTGTGTGTATGTATGTGTGTAGAGGGTGCATTTTAAAATGGGTAGCCAGACAGAAAAGCACTTCAGATTGAAGGAATAGCAAGAGAAAAGACCTGGAGCTTGCATAGGGTTTCAAAGACTAGCAAGAGACTAGAGTAGAGTGGAATGAGTGGTGAAGAAAGAAGATAAAGTCAATTAGAAAATAGATGTCAGATCTACAGAAATTTATAGGTCACCCTTAAACTAATGCTTACTTAATTTTGTTATTGGTGACATTTGAGAAGGGGAATAACATGGTTTGACTTATGTTTTCAAAGAACCACCTGACTAGTATGTTAAAAATACACTGCAAGGTGCAGGGCAGAAGCAAGAAGACCAACAGGAGGGTATTGTAATGGTATTACATTGATTGTGGCTTGGACAAAAGTGGTAACAATGGAAGAAATGATCATATTTTAGAATTTTTTTTGATGATATAAAACAATTTCATGATATATGAAACAGACCCTGACAGGTAGGTGAATCCAAAGCATTTGGGCATGAGCAATTGGAAGGATGGAGCTTTTAAAAAGTGATATACAGAAAACATTGAGCATATATGAGGAAAATTAAGAATTATGTTACAGATTAAAGACGTTTAATATCTCTATTGTAATCCCAAGGGAAGATATTGAGTAAATCAGTGGATGAAAAAGTCTATCAATCGAGAGAAATGCCCAGAATTGAGATAGGATGGGTATGTTAGGTTTTACAGGAAGTAAAAAGTTGCTCTAAAATATTACTGTGCTTTCTAGAAATGTATAATCTATTGACTGAACATGATAGATACATGAAAGTGATTAGCAAGCAATGCACAACAATAGATGTGGTATTTTTACTCAGTATGTGAGTACCAAAGAATGCTGAGGATGATAGATACAAGACACTTCATAGGAAGGAGATGTACCCTCAAGGAGGGTTTGATGGGGAAGACAGGATTTGAAGTGTCATTGAAGCTGTGTTGATTTTCAGTAATTACAAAGGCAAGAGAAATCCCAAGCCCAGAAGGTGGTGACTGACAACACCACAAAACTCTTAAAACACAGAAGAGGTCTTTCTATATGTCTAAAAATATGTGTATGGAAATCTCAAATTAGATTATTGAGGATAAAATTGCACAAGAACTCATGTGAACTTGCTTTGGTGAAGGGTATCACTAGTGATTTTTGAGTCAAGATAATAAATGCAGTATTTTCCGTAAATGAATTTGGTGACATTTTACATATTCAGTTTTGTAAATTCAGCTTTAGTACTTCCTCTAAAAACTTGTCCATTAGGGAGCCCTAGAGTCTAATTAATAAATAAATGATTTAATTCATTTTGAAAATTTTTCATTTTTTGAAAATATAAGTAAACATAAAAAGATATATAAATACTGTTGATAGAAAATGACTAATGTCTTCCTGAGTTCATTCTTGTGACCATTATGAAGCAGTAATATTAATGCTATGGATTTAGACATTCTAAGGCAGTATATATCTTTTTGCTCTAGGCAGGCTATCAACCCTATGAGAAAATAGGCAATTTTCCTGTGACCTGTAAAAGTCATCCTGTAGAAGAGGAAAGTAACAATAGGAACTAAAGTGCTTGAAAATACTTTAAAAATCAAAACATGTTCCCCTTCCATGAAGTGGTTGTACTTGCCCTGTTTCTAGTCCTACCTTAGTCTTCTAGGCTGACTGTATAATCTGAGTCTTTCTCTAGAGATAATACCGGGTGCAAGCCTCTTCAAAGAAGGGATTTGTGCTTGCTGGCAGCTCCCAGAGCTCTGTTCTGTCTAGTAGTTAAGATCTCCAGAGTGGCTTATGGGCTTTGTGTAATTTCTATCTGCACCCAGACAGCCGGACTTCATTTCGTTTTATTTGCATTTAATAAGCCGTCCTTCCTTGGCTGTTAAATTGTGAATTATCAAACACTATCAAATCCTTCCTTCCTATATTCTGGCTATACTTACTTTGAAATAGACCCATTGGTAACATGCTGGTTCCAGGGAAAAGCAGGCTGTATGCCACACATTTCAGGTTGGGAACCACTCTGATGTATTTCTTTTGGAGCTACAAATGCCATTTCTGATATAAAGTGAACACTGGGAATGGCAGAGCGATCTTTGTGTTGGATTCATCTTTAATTATTAAAACAGAAGAGATCATTCCTGCCTCTTTGAAGTTCTTATTTTCAGGAAAGGAAGGTACAGGTTGCTGCATGTGAAGCCAAGTAGATAGTGGGGATAAAAAGAAAAAAGAAGGAACAGAATGATAGAAGGAATGGGAAATGGAGGGAAATAGTGATGACAGAGAGGAAAGGAAGTGTAGTGAGAACAAAAGACAGGGTGTACTGTGCAATAGGAAGTTAGTGCACAACGCTCAATAACATTTGAAAATGAGTGGATTTGAAACCCCTTCACTAAGTCATTGTCAGTAGCTATAAATGCAACTGTATGTTGGCAGTGACTGAGCTTATTAAAGCTGATGGTCAAGGGAAGGGTAAGGAAGTAGAGGGAAGATTATGTATTCAAACTTGCTGAGGGATTGTGTCCAATTATAATGGCTTTGGGAAGAAAAACATATATTAGCTCAATAAATTAGGGGAGTGCAAGTAAGGTAAGGAGTTGGGAGGAAAAAAGAATCGCAGAATAAAGAGTCACTGGATTGTAAGCATCAAAGATCTCAGTGTGTTTTTTCCTTCTGTCTAAAATTGTCCACTCCTGGCAATTAGGAAGTGAGCATAATGAGGGGGCTGGTCTGAGTCATGATTTAATGAGTCAAAATTACAACAGGCTGGCATCTGTTACATGGAAGCACCAGTGTGTGTGCAGTGGGAGGATAAGGTGTCATTTTTTCAGGGGAGAACATTACTGAAGCTTTCCTCTGGTTCAAGGTTTATTGACAGAATTCTTCATGGGCCTGGGCTAGTAGTAGCAGAGGGACCATTAGGACAGAATTTAGGAACATGGCCTCTGTGAATGTTATTCTTAATGTTATAACTATAATTGTGGATAATGTTATGTACATATATCAAAAACTAATCATTTAGTTGCCTTTCCCATTTGAGGAATTTGAGACTTCTGGATTATAGCAAAATACCCATAAGATACAGTTTGGGTTAGGATTGGGGCAATGTTGGCTATATATATAATCTGGATGTCAGTCAATGTAGTAAGGATCCCATTATTTCATTGTTCTCAAATCTAACATGTGTAGTGTTAAACATTCTCCAATAAAAAAGAGAAGCATGGAAAGAAAACAACAGGTGCCTTAAATACATGGAGGAGTTTGAAGCACTTAGTTAGAGGACCAGCTTTCCCAGTTCCCATCTATAATATAATCAATTCCAACCCAGGACATGTTCACAAAACAGGGTTCCTGTGTGAGTGCTAAACAAAAGCTTCACTTCCTTGCCATTGCACACAAATATACAAATGTATAATCTCATCTATTCTTAATGCCACCAACCTTGCAATATAACAAAAACTAATTAGAAAGAGATTTTTCTATTTAATAATGGCTTTATATTTAGTTTATCAATAAAACATTATCTCCACAGACTCACTTTAACAGTTCAAAGCTATAAGTTGAAATGATACCTTGGAGTGGAAAGTAGACCCTGAAATGAGGAAATGAGGTCAAAATGATTTATCAGGCATCATTCCTAGGAAAAATCAATAGAGAAGCAAGTAAACAATTATGGCAGAAGAAGAACCTGAGTGAGAGGATTGAGTGCCGTATCATGCCAAACTGCACTGTGGGTAGTATTGGCTCATCCCCCAAGTAACTACTAAGGGCAGTGAAAAGCCTAGGCACTTGAAGAGTGTCATATTGTAGTCAAAACAATCTAGCAGACCATGGACAATACTCTGATGAAGACCTTCATGCACTGCTGTTCTGAATGAACTTCACAAGGAGACATTATTCAAAATAATGATAGGGGATTGGGGAGGATCTGAACAGACGGAAGACAAAATCAGCTGCAGAGTGATGTTCCTTTATTGGCTCCTGATTGCCGGCTAAATGTATTGCTATTTAGCATGGTCCTTGCTTTAATTCTGTTGCCCTCACCCATTTCCTTCCAGCTTTACAGAACTGTTTCTTTCTCTCTCAAATGCACCATTTTGTTAGGTTTCCTTGCCTTTATGTATGGCTTTCTCTCTCTAGAATGCTCTTAACTGACTTTATTTTTTTTAATTTATAAATTCTTGCCCTATCCTTGAAGGGCCTTCTCAAGTTGTGCTTCCTATGTGAGGTCTTCTTTGGTTGCAGCAGGAAAAATTAGCATTCTTTTCATTATGGAACTATGGAATCTTTCATCTCCAACACAAAATGTATCCTATTAAATTGCAATTTTTATTTCTGTGAATCCTTCCTTTGGTTATGCTGTCTGGGTTTTTATTTATTCATTTATTTTTTAAATCCTCCAAAGTTGCTATATTTTCTTATCTTAAAAAATTACAATTTAAAATACATACTGAAGAGTGCAGGTGATGTATATGTACAGCTTTTAGAAATTAATACAAATATATTCAATAACTGATGCTGGAAAAAGAACAATAACAAAACCTTTGAAGGCCCCTTTATGCCTTTTTTAGCCCTGAGGTAGCCACTGTTTGGTGTCAGGTTTTTTTTTTTTTTTGTAACCCCAACTCTTCAAACTATGTCTGACACAAGACTTAGATCAGTGAGTGTTACTGAATGTAAATAAATGTTTATCTTTAAAATTTGAAAGTAGAAAACACATTGAATTTTTTACTTGGAGGTTCCTTTGAAAGTAATCAGATATAAGTTCCCCACAGAAAGCTCTATCTGTAGCATCCAAAAATACTTGATATTTATTCTGTTTGGTTTAAATAATGTCCAGCTTAAACTGCCATTGCTTAATTAGGATGTGACTGTAATAACCATTTGTGGTGGTACTTGCTCCTTGGGCCAAAAGCTCCACATTCTTCTTGTAGTAATTAGAGCTTGTATTGTACCTTAAATTCCTTTTTAGTATTTTAAATAAAGATTTCCCACAACTAGTTTTATCAACAGTCAATGTTTTCTTGTTTGAGAAGTCATTAGGGAATGCTAACATAGAAGATAAATTAATATCATGTTCAAAGCTGACACTATCCACTGCTAGACATTTCACAGGCATTTACACTTATATATATATATATATATATATATATATATATATCTTCCCCTTGGTTTATATCCAGAAAAGGGTTTCCTTTTGGTAAATTTTTTTTTTCTCTGTAACTCTGATATGCCTTAGTTCATCATGTGACCAAATTTATCAATGCAGTTCCGGTTTTCGAGTAGTCCTTGTAAGGAAGAATAGGAAATAAATAATTCCAAAGCATTTTGTTATTATTGGAGAAATGATGTATGTACAATTTGGACAAGGTAAAGGTCTGTTTCAGAAGGAAGAAATCATGGATTATTAAGGAGAGTTAAAAGATAGAACTTACATAAAAGTTATTGCAATGCAAAATTATCCAGCATCACTGAAGTCAAAGCAGTGTTTCTGCTTATTAGCCTATCTGTGTCTTTTCTGCTCGGATTCCAACTCTCTCAAACTTATTGGAACTTGTACCATCCCTTGCCTATCCTACCACAGCTGGAAATTGGCTAGATTTTGGAAGAGACACTAGAGAGCCTGTGTTTGCATTTTTTCCTCAAAGCCATCTGTTCACAGAATGGATTACAGTGCCTCCAGTTAAAAAGCAGATTGTATTGGCGCAAGGTCAGGGGAGAAGTCTCAGAATTCTGACTGATTACTAAAACCCTCTTTCCCATCCCTCACAGATAAAAATATAACATCTGCAATTAGAACCTAGGTCCTTCAACTGTCTTCTTTTCTTTTGATTAGTGACCCTCTACTGGAAATTTGCAAATGCACCTCCTCTTTCTCTGGGTTGGTCTTCTATTTCTTTATCTCAATGTGTTTTTTGTTGGATACATTTCTTCTTTAAAAATAAAAGAGGAGGAGAAGGAGAAGGAAAATAAGGTGAAGAAGATGTCTGCTGTCAATATTAATGTGTTTAAATTTGCTTGTACTCAATACTTTCAGAACTGTGGTTACAATGTACATCAGGGTTAGTAGAAAGAGCTGTAGATGTCCTTTGGCAGATTACGTTGGCATCATCTTCAAAGGAAAGTTTTGGGTATTTTAGTCTCTTTGCTTTGTTTACTGAGAGTCAGGAGCAGAGGAAGAGAGAAGACAGTGAAGTTGAAAATTAAAATTCCTCCCAAATTGTTGGGTGACCACTTTGGAAGATAGGTAAAGAGAAGATGTCATGTATAAGTTATCTGCCTCCCTTTCTCCATAGTTTTCTGTTGGCGTCTAGTAAAATAATTTTTGCATAAGTCTTAGAGCACTTATTTTTATTAATAAAAAGATCTATGAAAGTAGAAAAATCCTGTCATGAATTCTAGCCAATTGCAGAGCAATGTGCCTTTGAGTTATGGAAGCAGCTATTGATATAAATTGTCCAGAACTAAAAAATGATGGAAGTAATTGAGAATCAAAGGCTAAATGAAAAAAATACTGAACATTGGCATCTTAACTTCAGGTGAACTGATCAAAAAGTTTTTGAAAATTTTGAAAAAACAGAGTCATTGTAAGTTTCTTCCTAATGAATTCCTAATTTCTTAATCAAGTGGCCTCCATGCTTTTTCTCCACACTTCTGCAGTATTTGCTTCAATACTACATACATACTCTTTGTCATACCTCTTTCCTTCTTGGCTACTATGCTTCTTACTCTTACCCTCTCCCTTATCAATTCAAATGTGGGTATGTCCCTGTGTTTTTTCTACTTTTGTCTCTTATTTTTATTTCAAATTATGAAAGTAGATACTATTCCAAACACAAATCAGACCCACATATAGTTACATATCTACAGCTGTATCTATTTATAATGTGTTGGTAGTCAGTCTTAGTTTCTATGTTATTTTTATATTTTCAATGGGAAATCCCAATGTTGGTTGGCTTCTCATTTAGATACTTTCATATAAAACCCAAGTTACTGTCTTTTTTCCCAATGGGGGATGGGGGAAATAATTAAAGACTGCTTTTCTGTTCTAACTTCTGTATTTTATATTTGCAATTCTTGGACTATGGTTCTTGAATGTGTACTCATTTACCCAAACAGCATTTTGTGAGCATTTCTGTGTATGGAGCATACTCTGGAGCCTCTCTATCTAAACTTAAATATCTAATTAATTGTCTAATTATAATTTCTTATTTGTGATGCCACCTGCTCTGTCACTTCCTCTTCCTACACTTTTATTCCTAGTAACTCTCCTGAGTTCCTTGTGTAGTCACTCTGCCCCCAGATTTTCACCTCTCCATTCTGCCTGTCATTACATGACTAGATTTTCCATCCTAATGATATTTCTATCAGTGCTTTATTGCTAGAAACCTTCATTAATTATATAAACTTGCAGTAGAAGGCTAATACTCCTTATTCTTGTGTCATGTCCTCATCATATATCCCCAAATTTCCTTTCTGAATCTATTTGTCACTGCTTTCCTTCTCTATTCTACATATCAGGTAAATATTATGTCCTAAGTATGCTCTAGTTGTTCTTTATCTTGTCTCATGACTTTATTTTATTTGACCAGATAAATCTTCTTATAAGCTCATCTCTCCTTCAAAATTCCAAGCTCTACCTGTCAAATATCTAGTCATCTTTCAGGATTCAGTTTAAATGTCACTTCTTCCATTAAGACTTCTCTGATCACATTAGCTGGAGGCTCCAGGATGGAAAATAGCATTAAATGAAAAAGAATGTGTACCATATGACTGTGCTGGGAATACTGTAGAGGATTAGTAGGCATTAAGACTGGCAACATAGATTATGACCAGATGCTTGGGTAACTTGAATGTTTGTCTGAGTGAGTTGAGTGCAAAAGGTAAGATATATAAAGTCTTGAAGTTTTTTTGCTTTAATTAGAACTGGATTATAGGAAAGCTCGCTCTGTTGCTGCATACAGCATCTATTAGAGAGAAAAATGTTTCTCAGATACCATTCTGACTCTTAGGATCTACATCCCAGGATCCTAAGCAATATACCACAACACCTACTGTGTTATTGGCAGATAATGTATGCTAGTTTCCAAACCCATCTGGGTTATAAATTTTCCTCCACTGCATTACTAATCATGTAATCTGGGACCTCTTTCAAAGTTAGTTTCTTTGTATATAAAATGAGCTAATAATAGTAAGAATTTCCCAAAATTCTTTTGAGGCTTAATTAAGTTAATACATGTAAGGTAATTATCACAGACTCTGGACCATGGTAAATGCTCAGTAAATTATGACTATTTGTACTACTAGTAGTAATATCAATAATAATAACTATTCTTTACTTCATTTATATTCACATTTCAAAGTTTTAGTGATACACACCTATTAAAACCACCAAGCTAAGCTTCCTTTGCTTATATAAAACACTACCCTAAACAGTACCCAAGGCATTCATTATCTTTTAAATTACTTGCTCTATTTGGTTTTTCAAAAAACTACACAGTGTAGATATTTATAAATAGACACAGTCATATTAAAGGAATACATTCCTATAAAATTCAGGGATAGTTATATATAGGAGTCTTTTGACAATCACGAGAGACATAGCCAGAGACTTTTATGAATCCTTAAATTCGCAAGGAAGAGCAAAGAATGGTAATATCCCACCAAGGCAGAGGCTGGGCAGTCTATGAGTTTCCTACAGAGCAGCTTCCATGGCCCTGAGGTTCAACCTGGCCCTGGTGAAGTTACAATTTACTATATTCCTTGCATGTTTGCGTGTTCTCAAATAGTGATAATTTAAAAAAAATAATTAATGGCAAGAATCTCTCTTACATTGCTGAAATCAATTTATGTGCACCTTACTCTGCATTCCATGAAGTTGTTTCATAGAATCATAACACTTTCAACCTTACAGAAAATTTAAAGGATGTTAACCAACATTCTCACGTGACAGTTGTTGAAACCAAATCTGCAAGACAGTAAATATTGTGGCCAAGTTTTTACAGCTAATTTCAATTTTCCCTAATTTCAGCCTTTCCTTTGAAACTCAGGGACAAAGATATGAACATGGTATTTCCCATTCACTTCATTTTCTGGTTTTCTTTTATTATTCCTTCTTCAATTTTCCATGTAAGTAACAAGAGCTACATTCTGACTGTGTGGCTGATGATAGCTCAGTGACTTTCATGCACCCCTGCTTTATCCTAAAATCCAATCAGCCTTAAGACTGCTTAACCCAGTATATCCGTAATTTGCTTCCCATATTCTGGTTGGTGGTGTTTTGATATACAGCTTTTGAAAGTAAAAGTAAGAGAAAGTAGGGAAGACTTTGCCCTAGGTATTCATACTGGACCTCTTTGGATTAGCAAAATGTAAGACTCATAAAACAGAGAGAATTGTACCTTCTAAAACATGTGACTCAAAATTGAATGTGTTTTCTGTGTGGGTGGACAGGTGGTGATAAGTAAGAAAAGGAGGAAAAATCACAAAACACCCCCTCAAAGTTACCTTTTCTCAGCTTAGGAATTTTAGATTTTCACATGTACTGAGAACAATGCACCATCTGTCTGTCATCAATATTGGGAATAATCCAACTGATTTGTTAATTTTTTTCACCATAGATATGGTGAAAAAATATTTCACCTCACTCTGTACCTTATGTTAATGGTACTGAGTATATGATGGAGAATGTAAAAAATCTCAAATTCCCACTGTGTATCTGATTCACCTTATGAGCTCAAGAAAAATGAACCAACACAGATGTCCAAGTCCAACTTCAAGAAATACTGATTCAATTGATCTGGAATGTGGTCCATGAGTTGGTATGTCTTTCAAAGTGACTCTAATGTAGAGACTACTGAGAAAAACTGATATAGTGTTTTTCCATAACTCATAGCAATTCATAACTAAGATGGATAAAATAAGAGTTATCTTCACAATAAGGATGATAACAGGAGGGGTAACCTATTCTGGGATGAGATGTGAGGCAGCAGCAGACTAGGAAGTAAGTGAAAAAGTCTGAAGGATACTGCTATGGTCTTTCCTATAAATTACTTGACATTACATTTTAATCAGAGGTAGATAGTAGATTGCTGCACATTGTAACCAGAGATGGGCCAAATAATTCTCTGGCATGATTAATGAATCTCTTCCTATACAAGTGAAGCAGGATTACACTTATTTAGTTTAACAAAATACCTTTACATGCCTTGGTCTGAGTGAGTTTAACAGGTTTAGATCTCATCTGAAGGAGAAAAGTGCTAGACTGCAGCTATTAGGCACCAATACACTAATGAGCCAACTATGGCATCTAATCAATGTGTGAAAAATGGGTAGTTCTCACTAACGCCCTGTTAATGTTCTCATAATGATCTGTCAAAGTACTAGAGCTAATGGCTGGCAGAGCAAGTTGACCCAGGTTCACTGGGATAATCCCAGCAGTGAAGAGCAGCAACATGCATTGCCGGGTTGTCACCCACTTTGTTTTTTCCTTCCTTTTCTCTTCACCTGAGGAGCATTTGGGTCATTTTCTTTATGCTTTTCAATATGAACTTACATACTTCATTTTCCTTCCATTATCTTGTTCCAGCCTTATGCTGCATCTTTTCTGTTTTTTTTTATTTATTTATTTATTTTTTTTATTAGCAAAGGTCATGATGATAATACTGGATAGAAACTCTGAAGCTCTAGGGTATCTAGTCTTGGTTATATTGTGAGGTCATGTTATTTTCTCTTTTTTATCTCTCCTTCCTTTTGTGAATAAGGAAGCTAGATAAGTCATAAGGTTTCTTTTGTTTAAAATAATAAAACTCTCCATTTCCATTGAATGTTTGCTCAATGTGTCCATAGTACAATTTTCCCCTCAAGTTTATTACCATGGCAACTTATTTTTGATCCAGGGGACATATAGCAAGAAAGGGAACAAACAGGCCAGGTGTCTACTATTAGTCAGTGGAACAGGAATTGGAGCTCAAGTGCTGAAGAGAGAAAATAGGACCATTATACTTGAACAGGACTTCCAAGTACATAGCAAGGTAACACTGCTCCCTCCAAACTTTCTCC
Source organism: Sciurus vulgaris (assembly GCF_902686455.1). Lineage (NCBI taxonomy): Eukaryota > Metazoa > Chordata > Mammalia > Rodentia > Sciuridae > Sciurus > Sciurus vulgaris. The sequence continues at coordinate 66,852,181 of NC_136470.1, read as the reverse complement.
TAGAGTAGTTATTCTTGCAGAAGATTTCCTATTTTTAATCTTTTAGTAAATTACCATAGCCCTGTTTTGAATCAATACAGTAACCAGTGATAAGCTCAGATCCCTTCTCATCTGTTTATGACATTACTGTGAGATAACTGGAACAGATAATAATTATCTCCACTTTGTTGATAGAAAACAGGCAAATGGAGGTTAATTACCAACAGAATAGATTTACACAGCACATTTCTTTCTAAACAATACTCCCCTATAGATTTTTTTTCCTCTGTGCATTTTACTATTTTCAGTAAATAGAACTCAACAGAGGGAAAGTATTTTTTTGGCAACACTTTACAAGTGTAAAAATTATTTTTTCTCAAACTATGCAAAAAACAGACCATTTGCCAGATTTAATTCCTGGGCCATATTTTGCCAACCTCTCCCTGAGAGTCAGGATGGTCTTTCATGGTCCTAAGACACTTAGGCCAACTGGAAAACTGAAGTTCATGAGCATCTTTTTCATCACAGGGGACATTAATATATCCTGATGTTTAAAATGCACATCTAAGAGGTGGTCTCTATGCTATTCAACTGATGAGTATCAAATAGAAATCTATTTCTTGAAAGCTATAAGCTCTTCCATGACTAACATAAAATCCTGAATAGTAGAGTTCTGAATACTATGAAAAATTCATTAGGGCTCAAGATATAGGTTGTTGTGTAGAATGTCTCCAGTTTATATCACTGAAAAGTAATGGTAAAATTCAATATTTGCTGAGTAAATCTTTTTCCTTTGGTCTTTCCAATATAAATTCAATGATAATTTCTGTTGAAAAAATATTTTAATGTAAAACAAAGTGTGGTGTGCCCTTTATAATATCCATATTCCCTTATTTTTTGGCAATTAACTATCTATGCTCATTTTATTCCCTATACAATCCTTAATGAGAAATGTCAAGAGATAATCTGAATGTTCTTTCACACACATTATAATGTATGCATGTATATATGTACATGTATAAATACACAATTCTACATGTTGAGCAGTTAGTACTTGCTTCAATATGAATCTGCAATAACGAATTCTTAGTTGAGAAAGACAAATGGAAATGCTTTCTAAAACAGAGCCTACCAATTTATTAAATCTTAATTAAATCTAAATCTTTAACTTACTGATCTGTGATGACACTAAAAGGCAATAACAAACAAAAACAAAATAGATCTCTTTTTTGAAAACAAAGGAAACATCCCTTCCCGTATAATTGGTAGTGAAGACTGTAAACCTAAGTATACAATTTCCCTTTATCTGTTGTTTCACTTTCTGCGAATTCAGTTACTATTGGTCCACTGTGGTTTGAAAATACAGTAAATTACAAAAGGATACATCTAGAAAGAGGGAGAGACACCATATTCATATAACTTTCATTAGAATATATTTTTATAATTATTATTTTTTATTATTACTATACCTAGTTTATAAATTAAACTTTATCATAGGTATTTACTCATAGGGAAAAAACAGCACTCTATCTATAGGGTCTTGTACTGCCCATGGTTTACAGCATTTGCAGAACATCTTGGAACAAATCAGTGGATAAAAGAAGACAACTGCATTATTTTGTCACATTGCAGTTCAATATGCATGAATTATACTTCTATACAATAAAGAATATATATATACCTATATTTATTCATTTTGTACTGGGATTTGAACCCAGGGCTAATCATGCACACTTTCACTTAACTACATCCATAGCCAAAAATGTATTTTGATGAATTAGTCTTATCAATCATAAGAATATAAGTCCATGTTGTCTTAACTATAAAATTATTATAATAGCGAAAACAAAAACAAAAACAGGAAAAAAAACAAATATTTAATCTATTGAAGTATCCATCAGTAGAAGTATACTTGGAGAGATGGTATATTCATATTATATCATATTGGTAAACGTTAAGAGTGTAATCTAGTCAAGTGGAAGAAAGTCCAGACTATTGTCACTGAGTCATTTATATAGTGTTATCCACACTTTGTAAGTACAACTCCCACAATGTATTTGTAGAGTTTGCATAAACATGGAGAAATTTGCAAATAAACATATACCCGGGCTGCTAAAATTGATTGCCTCAGGAGGCTGTCAGTGGCAGGAGGCTGTGGGGAGAGCAGGCAAGAATGAATAGAAATTGTGAAACTTTTCTTTATTCATCAAATTAACAAGGCCAGTAAAGATAGGGGAAAAGCAAATAAAATATAGAGCATAATTACATAAATATGCCATTGATCTTGATCAGAGTGATACATGTTCATAAACTATAAATCAATTATGTGTCAATCAACATGGAAGATACATTAGTTTTAATAGTTATAGATTTTTATCTCACATATGAATAATGATACTGAATAGCTGAAAAAGTTCTTATGTTTCAAATAATATGCTCATCACTTAATCTGGATTACATTTTTAACTATCCACAGCAAACTTAGGAGGTATATGCTATTAATAAGCCTGTTTTACCAATGAGAAGACCATGATCATTGCGATTGAATCAGTTGCTCTTTTGTATGGCTTGAAACCCTCTCAGCAAAGTGTTGCCATTAATGTAGTTTATGTTAGACTTTCAGAATACAGAGTTTTAAACTCTTTAAGAAAGCCATTGATTATAGAATGCTGAGTTGATGATTCTATACAGAAGGAATCTGGCTGAGACCCAGGATTTATGACAGTGACTGAATTTCCATCTTTCAATCCCACATTTGCCTCCAAATGAGTGCCTTCTGGATGACACTGCATCAGGCTGCCCATGAATGATTATTTTCCTTTCTCTTAATCCCTAGTTTCTTCCTCTTATTCCCTGGTTTCCTGCTTACTGCAGTCTTTGTGAGTCTGATGCTGGTTTCCATCTCTGGCTGGTGATATACATATATTTTCTATACCCTCTGACTTCCTATAAAGGATTTTTAGCTAACTTGCAATTGGCCTGTTATTTCCATTCCACATGCCCACTTGATCATAAATAACTTTGATCTGAACAATATAACAGTGTGAATCAGATCAGGTCAGTGCCTGCACTACTTAGAACTCATCAGTCTTCCCATAGCTTTTATTTTAATTAATTATTTTTATTTTTACAGACTGCATTTTGATTCATTGTACACAAATGGGGTACAACTTTTCATTTCTATGGTTGTACACAACGTAGATGCACACCATTCATGTAATCATACATATACATAGGGTAATACTGTCTGTTTCATTCTACTGTCTTTTCATCCCACACCCCCTTCCACCCCATTTCCTCTACACCATCCAAGATTTTAAAATAACATCTAAATTTCTTCCCCAGCCTGATCACACATGATCCAGCCCTTTCCCTAATTTCCAGTAACATAAACTATATTCTCCATGTTTCTAGATAACTGCCCTCTTGTTGAAATACCCATCTCTGCATTTGTAAATGTCTTAGTCCTTCTCATTCTCATCTTCTCAGAGAGGCTGCTCTGGCTATGCAGTCACCTTCTTTCCCTGGGCCTATTTTAATTCTCAGCATGACACCCAGAACATATGAGGATATATCCTTGGCTAGATCAGTTAAAAATGGTCATCTTTGTTTACAAGTACCACAGTGATAAAATTTATGGATAGCAGTATAATTAAATTGGTCGCTTATAGCGACTGTTATGGTATTTCAATGCGACCTTTGTGGCAACAGCGCTCAGAGTGCCTTTGAACACACAAATGCTCTTCTCAATAAGAACATGATTGTTTCTGTTGTAATGGGACTCATTTGTTGTTGTTGTTTTGAGCAATTAGTAATAAAAAATATGAGCAAACTAAGTATAAGTCACCAGTTCCTAGGTTATCTCCATGGCCCTGAGTCTTATAGTACCCATGGACATCTATCAGTCCTACAGGTGCTTTAAGTCTAGAGGTTTAAACTGCAGATGAGAGAGATAGCTTTGGCTGGCTTTAAGTCCACTGGTGAGACAGAAAGTTAGATAAAATCTTTTCGAAGGTCAGTCCCCACCTCCAACACCTGCCTCCCAGGAGGCACAGAATTGAGGCCCTGAGTGCGAAGAGGAGTGGTATTGCTGATGCATGGTGTTAGGGGATGTGCTAAATTGAGTTCCTGGCTCTAACTTTGACTTCCAATTAATTGATTATTTTCAGGCCCAGCTGATTTCCCTCTCTCTATTGATTAAAGGGGACCAAAAATGTTTTTCTAATAAAACTGTCAGTATTTTATGTGTGTGTTTGTGTGTTATAAACAAAAATATACTTATATTATAATTATAAATTCATATTAGCATATATATAAATTTAATATATTATTATATTATAAATTTAGCATTATCATATATTGAATAATATCCATGGGTATGTTATTGAACAAGGAAGTTATTGACAAATAATCTTTTAGAAAGATTAACTTGGCATTAGGTAATAGCTTATATAAATATTTATAGGTGCTAATTGACCCCACAGGGGTACCTTTGAAATGTGTTCTCCTTCTTCAGCTTCCTTTAAGTTTTGCTTTGGCATCAGTAAAATTACCTAACCAGGAGATAGCCAGATGCATAAATCAAAAACTGCTCTTACTAATTAAAAGTAAGATGTATACTAAAAATGTTTAAAGACAGATTGACTAATATTACAGGAACATTATTTCTTTGGATGAACCCAAAATGCCATCAACAGAAAAATTAAATATAGCTTTCTTGAAGTATTTTAGGGCTTCAGGGATAAACCTCAATCCTACTGTATTATATAATCCCCTGATGTTAAGAGGTATTGTTTGTTTTTTTCTTTTGTTTTTGAAACATCCTGAAAAGCATTGGTGTGGCTTATAAAAATAAAATATGCTGTTATTGTAATAAGAATAAACCTCTTTACATCACATACTTTATACAAAATAAGGGATGAAAAGCTTTTGTATTTGAGAAATCGGTAATTAGATGCAAAAATACCTCATCATCAGTGTTTAAAATTAATCCGCCCAGTGGGTGTTTTAACTTATTATGGTTGTATTTGTCAGAACTCAAAGAATATTCCATATAAGGAATTGATAAGATACACAACATTTAATTGCAGCACCTCTCCAACTTGCAAATAGATTGCGTTCTGAAAGTTTGTTGGCAGGTATTATTCTAGCTAATTATTTTAAAGTTCTGAACAGTCAATCATGCTATATTAGTAGCAAGCCTCCCTGAATATTAATGAACTTAGAGTATTGTTGAAGTCAAATAAAAATTATAAAAAGTTAATTATATACATAGTAAAAATATGCACAATAGTTATTATTCTACAAAGAAAGTTGTCATAAATGATAAGCAGTTCACATAAAAGTCTACATTTTGAAGTATTTTTATATAAAACAAAACTTTAGTTCATAGGAAAGTTTATTAGGGTTTTAATATTGAAATTTTTAAAGAGAATTCAACAACTACAGTAATAATCTAGAATTATTCAAATTTATTGATTATGTGAAGTTTCTGTCCAAACTTGGTTTCAGGATGATTTTTGTGATTCTCAACTGTAGATGTTAAAACAGTGCTTTATCTGACTCTTACAAATGAAATTTACCAAGATCTGATTTTATTATCAAAACCAAAAAAAAAAAAGTTTAAAATTTATGAGAAAAATATGAAAAATGTAATATTTTATGTAACTATGATCTATGGTATAAAACCTATACTATATATATGCATATGTATCCATGTATATGAATTAATAATATATGTATACCACATAATATATTATATATATGTATATGTACTCATTTGTTCCTCATAGTTATCAGCTCTGTGAAGTAGATGGCACATGTCCAAATGAGGGTTGGTTCTCTCCTGTGGCTGGCCCAAGACAGGAGAAAGATTAAAGGAGATAGACAGCTGGCAGGGAAGACATCTTGATTCTTGACTGAACTCTGGTTTACTTACCTAAGGGAGTTCATTCATCACTACCTCATCATTTTCAGAAACTGTTAGAAGTGCATGCTTTGGGTCCAGGAGAGCTCAATTTATAACCTTCCTGTTCTTTAGTCTACAACCAGATGAGTAGCCTGTACAGAAATTTGTAGGCTGGTTGTAGAGTTTGAGTGACATCAAAGCACATCTGGAAATGAAGTGTTAGAAGTTATAGTCACTTTGGAAAAGAATGAGCATCAACAATAAGGATTTGCTGGTCATCTTTTGCTGTGTTTTATTGTTTTAATTGAAATTTTGTGGAACTCAGGAATAGCAGAGCAAAATACAACTAGGTATCTAGTAGCTAAGGTGAAGATAACCAGACTGTGGTTTTTATCTTCATGGTTGACTTGGGGTCAGATACTTAACCTTTTAGTTCCTCAATTCATCTATAGTAAAATGCACTTAATGTTGTCATAATACTTGCTAATCTCATTAAAACTCATAGAAGAAAGGTCTTGAGTGTCACCATAGCCATGCAATAGCAAATGCCTACCAGTTCCCATAAAGCTTTTCATGAAAATTCAGTGTTCCTGTGCAAAAGTTAAGTATTCTCTTACCTTTTAAAATACTTAAAAGTTAAGTATTCTCTTATTGTGGTAAATGAATATAGGCACAGTTTCTTACTATATTGTAACAATGTGGTAGTATTGAAAATGGCTTTGGAACCACTACTATCCTCTGCAAAATAGAGAAAATTTCAGTGTCCTGTGAGGCAATAATCGTGCTTTTTTTCCCCCTAAAAGGCAATTGCAAATGAATTCTGCAGTTCAGTCTCTTTACTGCTAACCATTCTCATCAGATAATTTGAACACTATACGGATCACATTTTCCTTCATTTAGGATATTAATGATGGAACATTGAACTGGATATTAAATGAAGAACTCAGAAGAGGACATTATAATAAAATTGGAGAGTTCTACTTGCTTTGTGTCACCAGACTCTGAAATTTATAAGATATTTACAGATACTGTTTTGACCAGAATGGTCAACTTAGAATGTTCTTCATTGGTTTAATATATGAGAAGTCAACACAAAAGTCAACTGTCCATGAAACCTCTATATTGATTATAGATTCTCACTTTAGAGTATGTGAGAATTCAACTTCTCCCAAATCATCCAGACTACTTGAATTCATTTTTATTTAAAAAACCAAAATTGGTCCCAATTACATAGGATGCAAAACATTCAGAATCTTCATCAACATTTCTGAAACTATTTATGTTGTTATTAGGTGCAGGGATGGATGGAGTTAGGGACATTATGTACTTTGGTAACTTTTTTTTTTACTAAAATATTTTATTTTTTCAGACTGCATTTTGATTCATTGTACACTTGACCCAGCTATCCCATTCCTTGGTTTATACCCAAAGGACTTAAAATCAGCATACTACAGTGATACAGCCACATCAATGTTCATAGCAGCTCAATTCACAATAGCCAGATTGTGGAAACAACCTAGATGTCCTTCAATTGACAAATGGATAAAGACACTGTAGTATATACATATACTTTGGAAACTTTTTTGTACTCTTTTTTTGTGGTTGTTATTGTGGTAAAGTCATTTTAAAATGAGAGCTCTGTGGTATTAAGTGTACTCATATTGTTTCACAACCATCACCAACAACTATCTCTATAATTCACATCCCCAAATGTAAACTATCAAACTCTCTATCAGTAACTCCTTTTCCTCTTTCCCTCCACAAACCCTTGAAACCACCATAGTACTTTCTGTTGATTTTAATTTCTCTAGATACTTCATTAAAATGGAATCATGCAGTACTTTCTAATTTCCCTTCTCAAAATGCCCTCAAGATTCATCCATGATGTAGTATATGTCAGATTTTCCTTCCTTTATAAGACTGATTCATATTTTTTCTAAGTATACACCACATTCCTCTGTCAGTACACACTTACATTGCTACCACATTTTAGCTATTGTGAATAATGCTATAAACCTGGGCACACAGCTGTCACTTTGAAACACTGCTGGCAGTTCTTTTGAGTGTATACCTAGAAGAGGAATTGCTGAAACACATTGTATTTTTTTAATTATTCTTTTTATTTATACATTACAGTAGAGTATACTTTGATATATTTATGCAAATAGGAGTACAACTTATTCTCATTAGGATCCTAGTCTTGTGGTTTTTATATGATGTGGAGATTCACTGCGGTGTATTTATACATATACATAGGAAAGTTAAACCAAATTAATTCCACCATTTTTCCTATTCCTGTTTCCCCTCCCTTCCCTTCATTTCCCTTCATATAATCTATTGAAATTTAATTCTTCCCCTTCCCCCTTGTTGTGTGTTAGCATCCATATATCAGAGAGAATATTTAGTCTTTAGTTTTGGAGGATAGACTTATTTCTCTTAGCATAATAGTGTCCAGATCTGTCCATTTTCTGGTAAATGTCATAAAGTCATTCTTTTTATGTCTAAGTAATATTCCATTTTGTATATGTACCACATTTTCTTTATCCATTCTTCTGTTTTAGGGCAGGCACCTAGTTTGGTTCCATAACTTCACTGTTGTGAATTGAACTACCATAAACATTGATGTGGCTACATCACTGTAGTGTGCTGTAAGTCCTTTTAGTATATACTGAGGAGTGGTATAGCTGTGTCAAATAGGGATTCTATTCCATGTTTCTTGAGGAATATCCATACTGCCTTCCAGAGAAGTTGCACCAATTTGGGGCCCTATACGCATTGTATGAGTATAAATTTTTCTGCACATCCTCACCAACATTTATTGTTAGTTGTATTCTTGATTGTTGCCATTCTGACTGGAGCAAAGTGAATCTCAGGGGTGGTTTTAATTTGCATTTCTCTAATTGATAGAGATGTTGAACATTATTTCATATAGTGGTTGACCATTCCTATTTCTTCTACTGTGAAGTGCCTGTTCAGTTCCTTTGCCCAATTATTGACTGGGTCATTTTTTTTTTTTGGTGTTAAGTTTTTTGAGTTCTTTATATATCCTGGAAATTAATGCTCTATCTGAGGTGCAGGTGGCAAAGATTTTTTCCCATTCTATAGACTCTTTTTGCACTCTTGTTTCCTTTGTTGGGAAGAAGATTTTTAGTTTGATACCATTCCATTTATTTATTCTTGATTTTACTTCTTATGCTTTAGGAGCCTGGTTGAGGAAGTTGGTTCCTAAGCCAACACAATGGAGATTTGGGTCTATAATTTCATCTAGTAGATGTAGAGTAGTTTAAGGTCTAGTCTTTGATCAACTTTGAGTTGAATTTTGTGCAGGGTTAGAGAGATTATATTTCATTCTGCTACATATGAATTTTCAGTTTCCCCAGTAACATTTGTTGAAGAGGCTATCTTTTCTCCAATGTATGTTTATTGTCTAGTATGAGATAACTGCATTTTTGTCTTCCATTGGTCCTCATGTGTTTTGGTGCCAATACCAGCCTGTTTTTGTACCTCTGTAGTATAATTTAAGGTCTGTTATTGTGATACCTCCAGTTTTACTTTTCTCACTAAGAATTACTTTGGTTATTCTGGGCCTCTTATATTTCTAAAATGAATTTCATGATTGCTTTTACTATTTCTATGAATAACATCATTGGAATTTTAGTAGAAATTGCATTAAATCTGTATAGCACTTTTGATAATATGACCATTTTGATAATATTAATTCTGCCTATACAAGAACATAGAAGATCTTTCCATCTTCTAAGACCTTCTTCAATTTCTTTAGTATTCTGTAGTTTTTATTGTAGAGGTCTTCTACCTCTTTTATTAGATTGATTCCCTGTTTTTTTTTTTTTTTTTTTTTTTTTAGGCTGTTATGATTTGGATGTGAGGTGTCCCCAAAAGCTCACATGTGCAACCATGCAAGAAGATTCAGAGGAGAAATGATTGGATCCTGAGAGTCTTAACTCAATCAGTGAATTAATCCCAATAGGGATTAATTCAGTGGTAACTGAAGTGGTAGGGTGTGATTAGAGATGGAATTGGGGCATGTTGTGGGTTTTTTTTTTTTTTTTTTAAATACATGTTGTATCTGGAGACTGGACTCTCTGCTTCCTGATCATCATGTGAGCTGCTTCCCTCTGCCACATTCTTTTGCCATGATGTTCTGCCTCACCTTGAGTCCCAAGGAATGGAGCCAGCCTTTCATATGGACTAAAACTTCTGAATCCAAAAGCCTCCAAATAAACTTTTCCAACTCTACAATTATTCTGATTGGGTCCTTTAGTCATAGTAGCAAAAAAAAAAAAAAAAAAAAAAAAAAAACCTGACAAAAACAGAGGCTATTTTGAATGGAATAGTTTCCCTACTTTTTCTTTCAGTTGATTCATCATTGGTGTATAGGTATGCAATTTATTTATGGGAGTTAATTTTATATCCTGCTACTTTGCTGAATTTGTTTATGAGTTCTAGAAGATTTCTGGTAGAGTTTTTATGTGTGTGTTTTAAATATAGGATCATGTTCTCAGCAAATAGGAATATTTAAAGCTCTTCTTTTGCTATTTGTATCTCTTTAATTTCTTTCCTTTGCCTAATTATTCTGGATAGAGTTTCAAGGTGTATGGTGAATAGAAGTGGTTAAAAAAAAAAAGGGCATCCCTGTCTTATTTCAATTTTTAGAGGGACTGCTTTCAGTTTTTCTTAATTTAGAATGATGTTAGCCTTGGGTTTAAAGTATACAACTTCTACAATGTTGAGGTATTTTCGTATGATTCCTAGATTTTCTAGTGTTTTGAATATGAATGGATGCTCTAGTTTGTCAATTGCTCTTTCTACATCTATTGAGATAATCCTGTGATTCTTTAAGTCTACTGATGTGGTAAATTTCATTTATTTATTTTTGTATGTTGAACCAACCTTGCATCCTGGAATGAACCCCACTTGATCATGGTGCACTACCTTTTTAATGTGTTTTTGTATGTGATTCCACATTATATTTCTATTTTTAAATTTTTAAGGAATTGTCATATTATTTTCCACAGGTTGCAATACCACCAACAAATTATGAAGGTTTTAATTTTTCTACATCCTAAGCAACACTTGTTCTTTACTTTTTGAAATAGTAGCCATGCCAATGGTTGTGAGTAGTAGAATTTGTAATCTTGATTTAAATTTTTCTAAAAATTTGTTGTGATGTTTACTATCTTTTTATGTGCTCACTGACTGTTTATACATCTTTGGACAAATTTTTTTCAAGTCCTTTCCTTATTTTGAATTGGGTTATTTTTATTTTTTATTTTTATATTTTTTTTAGTTTTAGATTTCTGTCTCCATATTCTGGATGTTAATTCTTCATCAAAAATGATTTGCAAGCATTTTTTACTGTTCCATGGGTTGCCTTTTACTCTGCTGCTAGTGCCTTTTCCATGTGCAGTTTTTAATCTTTGTTTTTCATGAACTCCAACTTTTCTATTTTGATTATTTTTTCTTGCTTCTGCTTTGGTGTCACATCCAAGAGATCATTGATAGCTACACTGTGAATCATCTGGCTTTCTTTTACGATTTTAGTCATTAAAGTCTTTTACTCATTTTGAATTCATATTTGTATATTATATTAGGTAAAGTTCCAACTTCATTCTTCTGAATGTGGATATCTGATTTTCTGAACACCTTTGCTGAAGGAACTGAATGGTTTTTGAACTCACATCAAGCAAAAATAATTTGAACAGATGTGTGAAGGTTGATTTTTGGGCTTTCTCTTCTATTCCATCCATCCCATTGTTGTTATACCAGTCACACACTGTTGATTATGATAGTTTTTCTGTTCTTTTGGTGGGGGTGTGTGCCAGGAATTAACTCAGGGACACTTGACCACTAAGCCACATCCCCAGCCCTATTTTGTATTTTATTTAGAGGCAGAGTCTCACTGAGTTACTTAGTGCCTTGCTTCTGCTGAGGCTGGCTTTGAACTTGAGAACCTCCTGCATCAGCCTCCCAAGCCTCTGGGATCGCAGGCATGCACCACTGAGCCTGGCTGATTATGGTAGTTTTGTAGTAATTTTTGAAATCAGGTAGTGCGAGTTTCTCCAGCTTTTTTCTTGTTAAAATATTTTGGCTATTCAGGGATCCCTTGACAGTCCATATGAAATTATAAATGGAATTTTCTATTCCTGCCATAATTAATCAGTATTTTGATAGAAGTTGCATTGATCTGTAGATCATTTTAAGTAGTATTCCATCTTAAAAAAAAATTCTTTTCATCCATGAACATGGGATATGTTTCCATTTTTTATGTCTCTTTCATTTGTTTCAACAATGTTTTATAGTTTTGGTTGTACAGTTCTTTTATTCTCCTTGGTTAAGTTTAATTTCTATGTGTTTTATCTTCTTGATACTATTGTAATTGGATTGTTTTCATAATTTTCCTTTCAGGTTGTTCATTGTTCAGGTATAAGATGAAGATAATTTTATGTGGTTAGTTTGTATATTGCTACTTTGCTGGATTTGTTTTTTCTTAAAGTTTGTGAGTATGTGTATGTTTGTGAAATAATTAGGGTATCCTACAGATTAGGATCATATAATCTGCAAAAAAAAATTCAATTTTTTTCCTCTCAGATTTGGGTGGCTTTAAATTCTTTCTCTTGCCTAATTGCTCTTGGCAGGGTCTTCCCAATCTATGTCAAAGTGGAAATAGTTAAAGCAGTGGTTCTTGTCTTCTTCCTGATCTTAGAAGAAAAAAATTCAGTTTTTCACCACTGATGATAATATTTCATGTTGATTTTTTTCTCATGCATTGTTTATTACCTTCTGGTTCTAGTTTGTTGATTGTTTTTGTTATAAACAGATGTTGAAAATTAAATATATTTTGCCTCAATTGGTATGATCGTGTACTCCCCCCCGTATTCTACTAATATGTATTATTTTGATAGGTTTTTGTGTTGAAAGATCATGTATTTCAGGAATAAATCCTGCTTGGTCATGAAGTGAAATCTTTTCAGTTGTGACTGATTTTGAGTTTATAATATTTTGTTCAGGGGTTTTGCATTCGTGTTTATAGGGATAGTTTTCTTGTAGTGTCTTTGTCTCTGATATCAGCCGATCTCATAAATGGATTAGAAATTATTTCCTCCTTTTTAATTTTTTGGGAACAGTTTGAAAAGGATTGTTACTTTTTAAATTTATTTATTTATTTTTATAGATGCACTTGATGTTAGTTTTTATGGCCTGCATTTGATGTTATTTTTTTATGTAACTTTTTCCCAGAGTTTAACAGTGAAGCCAAAAGACCCAGGATTTTTCTTTCCAGAAGTTTTTTGAATGTTTGTTTGTATTTACATTAATGATTCAATCTTCTTTCTATTCAGTTCTTTTCAGATTTCCTATTTATTCATGGCTTAGTCTTTATAAGTTTTGTTATTTCTAGGAATTAAGCCATTTCATCTACATTATTCAATTTGTTGGAATACAACTGCTCATATTACTCCCTTAAAATTCTTATTTACATAGGATCTGTAATAATGCTCTCACTTCTGTTTTCAAGTTCAGTAATTTTTGTTTTCTCTTTTTTCTTAATTTGCTAAAACTTGTCAGTTCTTGATCTTTATCTTGAAAAATCAACTTTTAAATTTTTTTTCTTTTTTTATTTTCAGTTCCGATAACTGAACATGGGGTTTCATGTACACTAGTTAAGTGCTCCTGTACTGAGTTGCAATCACAGTCTACTTTTACTATTCTTTATTTTAACTTGCACCAATGAGAAGAGCAAAAATAATGGACAGCACCTCTTCATCTGCACATCTGTGATTCCAACCAGTAACAAGTGATCAGAGCTCAGATCCCTGATATTTGAAGACCAGGGTTATTTTTGTCCCCTAACTCCCCCAACCTACGAGCAAACTGCTCTAATAACACATGGATATCTTCCTGCCAGGGGCTAAGAAGTGGATGTTACGTAGCTACTCTCTAAATAGTAATATTGACCAAAGTTAGCCATGGTTTACTTTCTAAGGCTTCTTCTAGATGTTATAAGTCTCCTACAAACTCAAGAGATCCATCATAGTTAAACAGAGAGATTTTGCCAGTACAATTGTTATCTAGGTGGAGGGACATATTTCTAGTGCTTCTTTCTTTATTGTCTTCTCAGAATCTTCCAATACTTCTGATAATTTTTATGCTAATTTTTGCTCCTGTTGAATTTTTAATTGTGCATTTATAGACACCTTCCTTATAGCTGATGTCTTCTCTCTGCCTTGTGTTTCTTCATACACTTCTGTCTTCTATTCCCCCAAACATACAATGATAAAATTACCATGTGAGTGAAGTTTTTAAAGGATTGATGATAATAAGGAACATAGAATATAGCACATAAGTTAGAATAACATTTGTCCATTTTATTACTATGTTTTCATCCTAACATTGCCAGTTCTGTGTATTAGTTTGATAACATTGTTACTTAGATTTGATGGCTTAAACAAGAGTAAATTATTTTCTCACAGTTCTGTGCATGCTGGAAATTCTAAAATGAAGGCATTATTAAGGATGGAATTTCCCTAGACCGCCCTTAGTTTGCTTGGAGATGGCTGCCTTCCTACAATCCCTTCACTTGTCTCTCTGTGCATACACCCCATTCCCACCATGAGTCTTACTGTTTTTTTTAAGGTTGCCAGTCATGTTGAATTATGGTTCAATATCAATGGTTTCATTTTAACATAATTACCTCTTTAAAGTCCTTGGTTATAAATATAATTTTGTGGTTGGAAATTTAATGTATGGATTTTGTGCAAGAGGCTCAAAATTATTTTCACATACAACCTATATTTCTCCTACCTTATGTTTATCAAGTGACCCTTACCTTCCTTTCTCCAAATCCCTGTGCCTCTCCCTTAACTTTTTTTCTACAGCAAACTCATATTTCCTTACTTTTTAGCTCTTGGTCTCTCTTGTCTTTAATAAGCCCTACATGGTAGAGGGAGGGGTCACAACCTAGAGAGTTGCCTGCAGTTATTTTCTGAAAGGTAAGAACAAAGTCCTACTTGGAACCAGTACTTCTATCACTGTGGCTCCAACCACAGTTGGTGTTGCAAAATAATGTTTCTCTTTTTCTGAAAGCTCATGGGTATGACATTTGGCCTTTTATTAAAATTATTTGCTGTATCTGTCAGCCTCAACCAGTAGGTTGTAAGGTCTTTGCAGGCAGAGTGTATGTCTTCTTTATTGTTATATTCTTACAAGCCCTAGTTGAAAAACTTCATGTCATAAGATCTATATGCCCTTCTTTTTTGTTGCTTTTTTATGTTTATGGAAAACTGAATATCCTTCAATATACTTAATGAAATTATTATTTGTTAAGCTTTCAGTGTCCATAGTTACATATTAGTCCATCGTGTTTGTTCATAAATTGCCCTTAAAACCTACCTATGTACTTCATAGTACAAATTACTTCATACATATTCTAGAATGTTTGTTAATCTCTTTGCTCCTTATCAAAAATAAGCTTTCTGGGACTGGAACTATAGCTCAGAGGTAGAGGGCTTGCCTAGCATGCATGCACAAGGTTCTGGATTCTAATTCCAACATTGTGGAAACACACAAAAACAAAGAAGTTTTCTTTTTCAAAGAGGTGAAAGTCTATTTTATTGCTCATGAATTTATGTTTCATCTTTTAAAATGTTTCCTGATTTCAACAATTTGAAAAACTTACAACCAACTCTGCATGGTTTTTGTTGTTAAATCATATGACTGCATGATTGCCTGTCTTAATATAGCATGCCGTCACTAAGTATCCCATCATCCTCACACACTCACAGAATGAATCCATCAAAAAGGACTGGCATAACTTTCAGCATTGTTTTTTCTTGGGTTTGGGTGCTAGGAAGCCTATTTGACTAGAGTATTTTTTTTTCAAACCAGTCATCTTTTAGAAGAAACTTATGAAGTATATTCAGATTCAGGCTTCTCCAACCACATACTATTCATGTGGCTTTGTGAATATTTTATAAAATAAATCTGAGGGTTTTTTTTTTTGTTTGCAATTAGCCCTTTACATTTCTAGAATCTCAACAATCACTGTCAGTAATACAGATTTATTAATAAATTTCCACTCCTTCTGCATTTTAAAAACATATACATCTGCAGAGGTACAGGTGGGCTCCATAGATAATAGCAAAATTGTTTTGGTGGGCTTATTGAAGAGTCAACATGAGTCCTGCCCCACTTTTGGTAATTGCCTCTTCTGGAGCTTCTAGTGCAAGGTCACCTTCAGTCTCGAGTCACTGTCTGTTAGCCTAGTTTTCACCTGTCAGGGAGCAGTCTCCACCTCCTCTGTGCACGGCTGCAGAGAAGCTCTGTGAGCATTCCTCTGAGCCTTTACCAGTGCTCTTCTCACACTATTAATTAAATGAGAAATATTATTACAGCATTTTTAAAAACCTATCAGGCAGCTAACATTTTCCACCCACCTACATTTAGCAGAAGCAATGTTGCTCCCACTCACCCACCTGCCACTCATATCCTTAGGTTAAGAGAATGTTCATTTGTGCTTGCAGACCAGCAAATTCCGAGATGGCACACAGTCACAGTCATTAGACCTGAAAGAAATGTGTGGGGAAACCAAGATAAGAGAAGCGGTGAATAATTACTCTCACTTTGTAAGCTGTGGATTTTCCATAAAATAAAGAGAAAGGATAGAAAAAAAAAAAAAACAATGTAAAGAAGAGAAGGTGACATACCCTATTAACAAATGAAGAAGCATAGGTGAGGAAAGTAGTGCACTTCACAGGAGATGAGGAAATAAAAGGATACATGATCATCAACATTTATGAGATTTATTTAAATCTTACTGTCTCTGTAATGGATGGCTGCCTGATTTCTTTTTTTATATTTTACCAAGTAAGTATTTAGCATTCATATACTCTATGACCCACTTAAAAAAACAGAACAATAACACTATTTTGAAGATTATGGTAGCTGTGATTTCTCTAATTTAAGACCTCATATTCATATATTGAAGAAATATAGGATCTTATTGGGCTATGTTCAGAACTTTGACTCTAGTAATGAAAGATTCAACTATCTCAGCATTAATCTCATCAGTTGCCATTGATTAAGTTGTTAATCTCTTTGGTCATGTCTAATATGCCAATTGGAAAGTTTTTAGTTAGAGCATAGGAGTAATTGTTTCACATATTAGATACATCAGCTGTCTTCTCAAAGTGTGGCATATCAAATCAATCTACTCCTCCATACTACCCACATTTCAAGAAGGACTAGACAATGCAGATGGTCAGAAGTAGCTCAGGAAGACAAGGTGATGTGTGTGACTGACAAGGAAGATTAAAAGAGATTATGAAATCATAAAATAAACTGGTTTTTGGCTTTTCTATCTAGAATCATTCTCTAACCTTTGGTCATGCTATTGAGTCAAAACAGAGGATGACCCTTAAGAACTCAGAATTATCTATTGTTTTTGAATGTCTACTGTGTAGCACAGAGTAAATACTCAATAGATTATTTGATAGATCAATAAATGCAGTTCTTCTCAAGTTCTTCCTCTAAACCTCCTTGGTGATCATATACTGGGACTTCTTTGAATCTGGAGTTTTCCCCTCTATTCCTTGTCCTTTTGTTCACTTAAGTAAAAATAGTGTAAGGAGGACCCTGAAAGACAGTTCTATCACTTAAGACAAATACAGATAGTCATTTAAGGTCATAAACAGTGAAAAATATCTGAATGATCAGTGGCAGAAGATGACTTTTGTAGGTGAAAAATACACTGACTCACTGACTCTCATTGCCTACATTCTTGGTCTTGAACTTCATGAAAAGTTGATGAATCTTAGAGGTGCTTTTGATGGAAGTCAGATATTGACCTCAGGCAATCCTAGTCTCTCCATGCCTAGTTCTCTAGGAAAACAAACAGAAAAAGTTTACTTCAATTAAACTGTAGTTTGCTGTCCAGGATAACAAGAGTCAATTCCCTGAAAAGCTGCTGAAGGGCATAGGCCATGCAGCATTTCCACTGCCAGGACCTAGGCTTCTGACACCTTTCTGTTTTACCAAGACAACCATGATTGGTCTGATACAGAGAGATTCTACAGTGCTTTGTTGAAGAGAGGCCGGGCTCTGCATTTATTATCCTCTGAACTTAAAAAGCTTTAACTTCTCAATCATGTTTGAACAATTTGGGGGTTTGGGGGTTCTATCACACAAAATTCTGTTTTTTCAGTACCCTCTAATTCATGGGAAAAGAATCTTCCCACATTGATGGATTGATTCTTTAATTATAAGTAAACTATACACATGGTATATAAATGTATCTCAACTTAGAAGACAGCTCAACACAAAAGGGATATATATCATAGTTTCTCAGTAAGTTTAATACATAATTTACAATATAATATTTCAGAGTACAACATTTAGAAAGCTAAAATAACCAAACTTTAAAAAAAAAAACCAAGATTTTCCTTCTTTTAGTTTAGTAAGACAAAAACAACCTAGAAATTTTATATGTAATCAACATATTAAATTCAGATAGATATTTAAATGAAATGCTAAGTTTATGCTAGAAATAACCACTTATTTATATCCTACATTATCCCCAAAATGATTTTTAGTGGAAAAAAATAAATATCAAATATATAGTCATATCCATATATCCTTTACTAGCAATCTTAGCTTTTTATTTGTACATGTTGCTGTTTTTGAAATGTTATTAAAACCAGTAGCACCTGTCATTAAGATAAACTATTTAAATGTCTCACATTTTATATTTTGAGGTAAGGGCATTGACTCTGAAAATAATTTTTAATACAGAAACAGGTCTACCTAAAGATAGAATGCCTTTCATATATCACTTATATCCAAATTTTAAAAATTCCAAACAATGAATTTATTATTGAGTTTTAATAATGATTCAATCTAAAGGTATTTTTTCTTTTTGATTCTCCTATCAGATATATCTTACATGGCAAGATACCCGTCCTTTCCAAGGGACGGGTAGGTTAAGCTCTGCATACTTCAGTCTTGTATGCCCTGGCAGGTGGGGCTAGTGCCTTGTTCTCAAGGCTTCTAGATTGTCATCATCCAACAATTCTCCTGTATCCATGTATCCTCACCCACAAGGACCAGCAAATGACTACACTGAGAGAAGATGAAGGATAAATACTTGTGCATTTCTAAGGGCTTTAATATCTTGACCTGTCAAAACCCCTTACATTCATTCCCATATAAGCAACTAGATTTTCCTTTAGGGAATTGTCATATAGCATGCTACCTATTGTCTTTCAAACTGTCAACCATGAAGCCTTCTCCACCCATGTTAGGCAAGTGGACCAAACAATTCTTTCCAAAGTTTGAATTTGAAACACTCTTGTGGAAGGATGGAAAGTGATTGGAACTCTTGCATCCTGAGCAACAAACTTGGAGAGACTCTCCATGAGACCTTGCCTCCAAGCCTCTGAAGCTTCTTGATGTTTTACTTTCCTAAGGATATTCATCTTTTCTTTTTGACTATATGTCTTACATCTTAAACCAGTCAGTTCCACTGTTTCCCTTACATTAACCCCAGTGGAAGTTTTCTGTTGGTTTCAATGTAGAAAAAACTGATAAATATTTTTAGAGTCTATTTTCAGGGTTTATGTATTATTTATTATTAATTTTGGAAATAGATAATTGGGTACATGGTTGAAAAACTTTCCTATAACCCATAAAGCATATGTATAAAATTTCTTTTAAAGTGCAACTTTTAATTGCATACTGGACCATCATTTTGAGAAATGTAATCTACATATGAACATTTATTTTATGGTCTTTTAATGTATCAGGTAAATTATACTTTGAAATCTAAACCCAGTCTTCTGGCAATGATTTAGTTATGCGCATGATTTAAAATTACCTTATTTAATTAATTTTAAACCTGTAGGTATCATCTTTTGTCAATATTTGGACTAATCTCAGCAAGATACTCATTGTCTTTTTTGAACATGAAGAGTCAGATTCCATTGTCTTCTGTAATTTCACAAAAGACTTATGTTAGAAAATTATGATAATTTACAGGACAAATGTTAAAAATAATTACTCTTTAGTGACTACAACCTATTTTTTATTTAAATTAATAGTGATTGAGTTTTTCTCTTGTTTTAGAACTGTAATTCTCATCACTGACTTTAAAAATGTATTATTGTGGTAAACTATTGATCTTGTCAGGTAGAGTAGGGACTAAATCTTGTTTGGGTCTGTAGTTATAAGAATTTGACTTCCCATGGAAAAAATTTAAATTTAAGTATTTTCATATGGTAGTAGTTTCTAGTTAGTAGGAGAGCTTATTTGTTTAGAAAAATAATTATTTTAAAATTAATTTTATTTTAATCTAAATAAATTTTGCTGTAGTTATTACACAAATCTTAAGATTCTGAATATTTATGCACATATAAATGTGAAAACAAATATATATTCTGAAAACCAAATAATTTTTTTATGTAGTGGATTTTATTTTAAGGAATCAATAGCTAATAGAATCAGCTACTTATCTGAATCAATCTCAAAGCCAAATTGTATATTATTAAATAAGAAACAAACAGCATTTATAGTGGTATGCTAGAGAATCACTTATTCATTTTGACATTAGTGTTTTCATCTGTTTTCTGACTCCCCTCTAACTCTAAAAATTATAGTACCTGCACACACACACCACACACACACACACACACACACACACACACACACAGAATTTTTTCTGCAGTTGTGAACTCTTTCATGATTTTCTCTTTATTTCTTCCTGAAATTACAAAACCAGTGATGAAGCCCAGCATTCACCTCAGCTCTCTTCATTTTCTTTGACAATGCAGGGGGGTACTAGATATGTTTGGTCCTTCCTTGGCAAACTTTAAGGCAACTTACCTTAAAACACTGCGTTTACATGCAACACTGAAGTCAGTTTTAAACTTAAAGGATCTCTTTTGTCCCTCTGTTCAAAAGTTTTACGATTTGGAGTTTGTATAGAAGTGTCTAAATTTGGGAACACCTGCTTTGGATTTTAATTCAGGTGTGGTCCTGGAAGAAATAAGAGATGTATGCTTGGAACACTGGAAGGAACAGGACAATCACTTCCCTTCAGGTCTTGTATATGAAGGCAAATTGCTATTCGTTTAAAACTCTCTAAATTTCAACTGAGATTAAAGGTAAATGTTGGTATCAAGTGGCTCCAGCTTCACTGGTGAAAATTAGAGAAAGGGTTCTAGCAATCCTGATAATACTTCCTTGAGTTAAACTTGTTTTATTAGTGATACTCTGGTTGTCAAGTCCAGAATTAAATTTTTTTAAAAATATTGAATGATTATGCATTTGAGAAATCTTAGAAATCCTCTTAAAATGGTTTTCATTAATTTTCTGTCAATTGAAGCTTTAAGATAATAGAGTTGAATGATTGTTTTCTGAAGTGGAGCTAATAATGTATAATTCAGTGTTTGTATGAATATTCTCATTGTCTTAGTCAAATTCTTATTGTTGTGACCAAATACAAGGATAAAACTTTATTTTGGGCTCACAGTTTTAGAGGTCTCAGTCCACAGCCTATTCCATTGCTCTGGGACTGAGATGAGGTAGAACAATAATGGCAGAATGACAGAAGACCATGGGCAGAAGACCATGCTTAGCCCATGGTGTCCAGGAAGCAGACAGAGAGGTGTGGGGGAAGTGACAGACATAGTCCAAGGCCATGCCTTGAGCGATACCCCACTTATCTACAATTACCATCCAGTTGTTCATTCAGCTATCAGTGGATTTATCCAGCAAATTGATTAATCCAGCAATGATGAGGTCAGACCCCTAATCAATGCTTAAGTGCTCCGCCTCTGAACCTTGCTGCATTGGGGATCATATTTTCCAAACAAAAGTTTAGGAGGTATATCTGAGATCAAAATCATACCACACATGTATGCAAACTATCAGTGGAAATTTATATACTTAATGCATTCACTATGTTAAATTATGTGGTGGAAAATGGTTTGTAACTTTATTATATAATATTCTAATATTCACACTTTGCTTCTCCTCTTTCCCCATTTTTTTGCATCATCATTGTACTAGACAGTAATAGAAGATTTATACTATGCTAATTTCAGTTGAATTTTATAGATTCATGTATAACTATTCAATTGTTAGGCTCTCTGCTTACACTGTGGAGATAGATAGAGATACATATCTATCTTGCACTGTGGGTACATGTAGAAGATATGTAGATTAATCTAAATCAGGATATGTGTGGATATATAGAGAAATCTAAATTAAGATACATGGGGATATGTAGAAGAACCTAAAGTAGGTGGGAAGATGCAATAATTGCCTTCAAGGAGTGTACAGTCCTGTTAAGAAATAAAACTTATTTTATGAAGCAATTAAGTAACAATACCAAGACAGTTTAATAAAGTATTATATATTATTAAGGACAATAATTATATATTTCTAACTGTAATTCCTGTGGGCAGAACTAGCCAGAGTTAACTGATCATTTTGAATAATTCACTAAAAGGGTAGAGGACTATAATTTATCTTTGTTGTAATTTTTTCACTTAGGTCACCAAAGTTTTTTTTAAACTTTTATTTTCATTCCTAAGCATGTGGCATGATCAACCCACATTTCCTCTTACTTTCCCTGCAACTATATCTCTGTCTCATGATCCTTGTGTTTTTGCTTAGGTATAGCTCCCTGATTAACCAGAGGTCAGACTATATAACTAATCACTACCATCCAGAATGTACTATGGAACATAAGAACAAATGGAGAAAACTGAAGGCATAGGATCCTACTGAATGGGTTTTAGAAGAAGGTGAACTATGTTTGGAATCTTAACCAGGTTGGATGTGAAATTCCAAACAGCTAGAAATTTAGGATACTGTTTGAGCCCTTCCATTTGGGGGCAAATATCTCTATGTAGGTAGACCAGGAGATTCTAAGGAAGTCATTATTATAGAATACAGCAAAATAATGACACTTGTTGAAATGAAATCTATGTAAATTAAAGGCAGTGATTGATATATTTTATAATTAGTTGCAAGAAAAACTTAAAATGAAAGAATATTTTAGAGACTGAAGACATAACTTTCAAATAGTGAATGTTTTACTTTGAGGCACGTCACATTCTCTGGAGCTATTACTGTGTATCTATCAGACCATTTTCATATTAGAGCACTGAACTTCAAAGGAGATTTATTTAGTGACCCATCATCAGTGTCAGTGCTGTCCCTAGTTGACACTGAACTGTAAACAAGGTTGCTTTGCTTTCCCCTTTCTCCCATCTCTGCCTGTGACTTCTCTTGCCACCCTTGGGTATCTCTACTCTACTCTCCCAGTCAGGGGTCCCTAGTTCCTGTGCAGGTCAGCATTGAGTGGCAAGGCCTCACATTCTGGATCTGTCTCACGTTCTTCAACCCAGCTCTTTCATTGTTTGCACATCAGAACCCTGTTCTCTGCTATCGTAATAAACTAACCACATTAATGTCAAGCAGATATTAATGAGTGAATGTGGATTTTAAAGGCCCCCACTGTGCTGACAATTTACCTTAATGGTGGAAATGTCAGAGAAGTCAGGGAGTGTTTTTAAAAGAAGTGGAACTTTCTGCTTAAGTATCTAGGGTTGATGTCTGCTTCCACTACTCAGACCAGTGGTGAAAACTGATTAACCTTTTAGTCAAATAACAGAGTTAATAAAAGATCATGTCCCAATGTCTAAGGATTAGCTGAAATTCCACTTGACATCTTTGTTGATATCCTCCACACTGGGTATGTGAAAGAACATTATGCTCACATGTTCTCATGTTGATATGTAGGGTGCTAGTTGGTGTCAACCCCTGGGAAAAAAGGAGATATGCATTAGCTAGGCTTTGACTTGAATATTTTCTTGAACTTTCTGGAACATTTCAAGAACTCCATATATACTTACTCAAGTCATGTGTAAGCCAGAACAGCCAGTTTGAAGGAAAGGATAGTGGATAAATAAAATGCCCTTCACATTTCAACAGCAGTCCAGATAAACACATAACAGCTATGATTATATTTATTTAATTAGTTTGCCACTGCTATTCTTTCTGCAATTTCAAGTGGAATATTTTTACATTTGTTGGAAAGAGTCTGTCTAGTCCAGGCTGATGAGCTCTGACTGCTTTCGGTGGAGAAGTAATATAATTACACATGACATGAGAGCTAAGGATGGATGGATGTGTATCAGAATATGCTGCCATCTCTGAAAAATTCCTCAGAACCCCTTTCCCACATGAACAGGGTCAGCCTTTCCTACATTCCCTGTGTCAGGTGCTGAAGGTACTTTTCCATTATCGAAGGACATATCCTGCCGCATGTCCTTCTCTGTTTCTTCTCTCTTCAGATGTCTAGCTTTTGATCCTTTTCATGCTTAGTAGCACCTCCACCGGAAGGCTGAGTACAGGCAAGAAACAAAGGTAAAATTCAGACAAATCACTTGTATTGTGTGTAGGGTACAGCAGGTGCACTGCCTTCCCGCCCAGAAATGCAACGCAGCACTTTTTTCCTATTCTCTTTCCCCAAATTTTAACTTCAGAATCATCCTTCTTTTCTGAGACTGTTTCAACAAACTCTCAAGCAGTATTCAGAGCTGCAGGATGCAACTTTTTCACAGAAAATACTCAGGATGTTTTATAAGTAAATCCCCTGATGTGATTTGGCATAGAGAACACAGCCCAGCAATTAGGATTTGTTTGTCTTTAACCAACACTTTTACCTTTGTAGGCCTTAGTTGTCTTATTTGCTATGCCAGGAGAGAACTTGAATGGTAAAAGGATACATATGAGATTCAGTTTGACCAGTGTTTATTGAGCACTTATTCTATGCTGTCACAGAAAGTTAAATAATCTGATTTTTTGGTTAGCTTCCATTTATCATTTACTTTTCATTTTTTTCTTTTTAATTTGTACTAATTTTCTCAATCATTTTAGTATCAAAAGTAACATATGAATCAGTAAGAATATATAAAGAAAATGTATAACCTACTTCAACCTCCTTCCTGCCTAATCGTTAGCCCCCTAAAATAATTAAGTGTAATAATTTGGTATATCCTTTTTCTGTTTTCCTTTAGGTTCATTCAAAATATATGAGCATGCAGTCAGAAAACATATAAACATATTTTCCTTCAGCATGTCTTTTAGGTTTCTGCTCAAATATTTCTGATTTGGTTTGTTTTGTGGAACTAGGCTTTGAAGCCAGCATCTCCTGCATGCTAAGCATGCAACCACTGAGCTCCACCTCAGCCCTGCTAAAAAAATTTCCCCCCATTCTTTACCCAACCACCATGCCTCATTAGGAATTCCCCATGTGCGATTACACTGTTTTATTTTTTTCCTATAGCATTTATCCCTATCAGATATACTATATATTTTATTTATTTGTTCTGTGTGTGTTTTCCTTCCCACTAGAATATAAATTTCATGAGGGTCAATAATTACTTCTATTTGGTTTGGTGCTATAACTGTGTTACAATCACGCCTAACAGAAAGTGTTCAAAAATTTTTTGTAAAATGAATATAAACATATATGGAATATTGTAAAATGAATATAAACATATATGGAACATATGCTCATATATTTTATATATAATATTTATATGTAATATATAATATATATAAGTTATATATTATATATTCATGTATTACATATGCTATATATGTATGTATTTGGGGGTAGTTATTTCAGTTTTTTAAAAAGTAGGATGATATTAAGTAAATTTACAGGTGCTTTTCATGCAAAATAATCAAAGAGGGAAAATAATCATGTATCTAGCTTATTTTTTTAAATTACATGTATATGGAGTGGACATGTAGCTTAGTGATCTAGTGCTTAGCATGTGTAAACCCTGGGTTCAATCTCTAGCACCAAAACAAAATGTATATAATATTTCACAATATAGATTTCACATTGTTTTACTATTCTGATATTAAAAGAGAGTTTCCATATTTTCTATTGAAAAACAATATAATATACTTTTGAAAAAAATTTATTGGTACATTATAATTATGCATAATAGTGTAATTCATTATGCCATACTTGTACATGCACATAACATAATTTGATCAATCTCATTCTCCCAAGGACCTTCCTTTTCCCTCCTGTTCTCCCTGCCCCATCTCTTTACTCTACTGCTCTCCCTTCTATAATTTTTATTGTTATTTTAAATAGCATAATATAATTATTTACATATGTGTGTATATATATGCAGGATTCATTGTGGCATATTTGTATATAACATACTTACAATAGTTTCCTTATGTTTTTTGTGCTTTTATTTCTAAAGTACATTATAAATAGCTAAGTTATTGATTGCTTTTATCTCAGAATTTTTCTAAACATTTAACATCCATTATCTCATTTAATTTTCTCAATAGTCCTGTGCAATAGGTTTAGTTTTTTATCTTCATTCAATGGGATACCACAAAGGAAACTGAGGAGCATGAGGACTTTAAAGAATTTGCCCTAAGTTACATGTGCGCCTAAAGGCTAATCCAAGATTCAAACTCCAGCATTTGTATACAAGAGACTGCTTTCTTGTCTGTTATACTGATTACAAAAGTGGGATTTGCTTATTAAAGGTAGCACATATTTTAAGTGTAATAGCTACTGGCAATAACGATTTTAGTGTTTATCCTGTTATCAGCAAATAAATGTGTTTCCCTTTATCTTCTTCAAGAAACATTTGATGTTTTCATTCATTGTATTAGTTTTTAGAATTTTGCAGAAGTAACAAGTTAAAAGATGTTACTGAGATTAATCCTGTGGTTGGGAATTCACACTAGTTTATTGCTTTACTACTAGAAAATGCCTGTCACTGTACCTTCAGTAAAGTAGGAATGAAGGCTGATTGCTAGTAGTTGCAGTCCTGTGCCTCTAATTTACAGCTAAAAGTACAGAGATAAAGAAATGCATATTTCTAGCAATGGAACTGATTCTAACCCAGTGTCTTTACCTTTACACATAAAGAATGGATCAACCTTGAGAGCCAGGTGCCTTGTTAAAGAGAAAGGAAAGTGCATGCATGACAGCAGAATTATATGGCCAAGAACTTATGAGCTGTTGGTATCTTAGTATTGGGTTAGAAATTTGCTTAGTCTACCATACTACAGATGTCCAAGAATGAAAGTATAGAAGTTCAGTTTATTTTGTCTAAACTCAAATTACGTTAAGGCATGAAAAGCACAAAATCCTTTAGCAAAGGGGTCACATTATGAACAAGAAGTTATGAATGAGAAAGGAGACATATGTACTCAGTTATAGAATTGCCAAATAGTTGTGAATAATTTCTACCCTGAGAGGGACCATCATTGTTCTAAGAAAGTGAAACTTTGAGTAAAAGGATTGTTACCAGTAATTGTGTGGGGGTAGCCAATAATAGAGACATTTTCAAGAAAGTGAGATGTATGATCCCTCTACATATCCTAGACAGTCATTTCTACTTTTTCCTCACACGACTCAAAGTCTGTTATACTGTGGCTATGAGGTGGCCCCAAAAGTTCCTGTGTTAATGCAGAAATGCTTGTAGTTAAATTGATGAGATTGTGAGAGCTATAACCTAATCAGTCCTACTAGTTTGAATGAACTGACTGGTAACTTAGGCAGGAGGGGTATAACTGGAGGAGGTGGATCACTGGAAGGATTCATTTCCCTGTGGCCACTCCCCATCTCCCTTGCTCTGCTCCCCAGTTGCCTTGAGAACAGCTTTCTTCTGCTGGCTCCTTCCCACAAGATGTTCTATCTCAATGTGGGCCCAGAACATGGGAGTTTGTCAGCAATGGACTGAGACCTTTGAAATCATGAGCCCCAATTACACTTCTCTAAGGTGTTCTTGTCTGATATTTGTATATTGTATTTTTTCTGATACAAAGCCTTACTAAAAGAATGTCTACTTGTAAACAAATATTGGATAAGTGATTGACAATAGTATTTTCCATCTCATTCACTTCTTTATATCTATCTTTTCTTGTCTCTCTTCCCTTCTCTCATCTGATATTTTCCTATACTGCTACATTTTTTCAGCCTCAAAATACATTATTTCTACTTCTGATTAAGATTGTAAACTCTATGTACATAAGGTTATCATGTCTGATTCATTCTACTATTCTTCCTATTCCCATACTCCCTCCCCTCCCTTCAGTCCTCTCTACCTAATCTAAATTAACTTTATTCTTCCTAGCCACCACCCCTATTGTGAATTAGCATTCCACTTTTGTTTTTTTGGATTTGACTTATTTCACTTTGCATGACATTCAGTGCCATCCATTTAACAGCAAATGCCATAATTTCAATCTTTTTAAGGCTGAGTAATATTCCTCTGTGTGTGTGTGTATCACATTTCTTAACATTCATTCATCTGTTGAAGGGCACCTAGGTTGGTTTCATAGTTTAGCTACTGTGAATTGAGCTACTGTAAACATTGATGTGGTTGTATCACTTTAATATGCTGGTTGTAAGTCCTTTGGGTATAAACTGAGAAGTGGGATAGCTGGGTCAAATGGTGGGTCCATTTCAAGTTTTCTGAGCAATCTCCATACCACATTCCATAGTGGTTGCATCAATTTGCATTCCCACCTACAATGTATGAGTGCACATTTTCACCGACATCCTCACCAACTTTTATTGTTCTTTGTATTCTCGATAACTGCCATTCAGACATTATTACCCTATGTGTGTGTGTATATATATATACAAATATATATATACATATGTGTATACACATATACATATATATATGACCAGTGAGATTCTATAGCATTTATAACCAGAAGGATGAGAACTTATACTCCATTATATTTGATGTATCAAAGTGCATTCTACTGTCATGTATAACTAATTAAAACAAATTTAAAAAATTAAAAAAAACCAAAAATTATAAACTGTAGAAAAAGATGACCTGAAATCTACTATACATTTCTTGAATTTTAGTGGAATGGCCCATGGAAAAATGATCTTGTCCTCTTGTGTTTTCCTGTGTGTGACCTTTTTTCACTGTGTCATTATTGCCACTTTGTGGCTATTAAAATCCATTTCATGTGTTATTACTAAAATACAAACTCCAGACTGAGTACGGTGGCACGTGCCTGTAATCCCGCAACTTGGAAGGTTAAAGCAGAAGGATCACAATTTCAAGGTCAGGCTCTGTAAATAAAAAAATACAAAGGACTGGGGATGTGGCTCAGTGGTTTTGCAACTTCTGGGTTTAATCCCAGTACCAAAACACAAACAACAACAACAAAAACCCACAAACTCCAGAAATTCATGAATACAAATATATCTGAAATTTTTTTTTTACCAGGAAAGGCAAGGGGAGAGAATGACAACTAGAGAGAGAGTGAGGGAGACTGAATCAAATACTAAAAGGAAGAAAATCAAAAAGCTTTCCTGATACAAGTGATCAAATTCTTCAACCATAGGAATATCAATTCTCCATGCACACATTAAGTTACTGCCTGACCATGTTAAATGAGACCTAAATTAATTTGCCTATAAGTCTGAAGAGAGCCAATATTTGTTTTCTGAAGCAATTATTTGACTGACCTACCAACTGTGAAAATTCCTGTTCACAGTACCAGTTGGAGAGGGAAGAAGAGGCAAGTTTTGTATACACAGCAAAAAATTGACCCTTGCCA
Organism: Sciurus vulgaris; assembly: GCF_902686455.1. Classification (NCBI taxonomy): domain Eukaryota; kingdom Metazoa; phylum Chordata; class Mammalia; order Rodentia; family Sciuridae; genus Sciurus; species Sciurus vulgaris. The sequence continues at coordinate 66,822,639 of NC_136470.1, read as the reverse complement.
TCAAAGCTCACCTCATGCAGAGTGAATGAAAGGAGAGTGTGTTATTATTAGGACTTTGTTTTATTTTTTAAATATAAAATTATCAGTAGTTAAGTGCAGGCATAAGAAAAATTAGAAGATGTAGCAATATTCTGAGTTTTTCCTACTTTGGGGGAAAGTTCGTTTTCTGTATTATTGTTTCATCATAAATTAAGAGCATTACTTGGCTATTTTCCAGAACATAATTTTGAAGAATGTATTTACCAAGCTTAGGAACTGATTTTAGGAGTGGAGGAATGAATTATATTATTTAATATTGCTATGGTGGGTAAATGTGCGTATGACATCAAAGGCATTGAATGAGGAAAGGAGACACTTCTTCAGAAAACCACTGTTCAAGACATGTTAGAAGGCACCCTGATGCATAATAGGTTCTTATGAATGTTGAGTGAGTGAATTTCCAGAACTGCAGGACATACCTATGTGACATGTAACAATACTATGTCTCTTCTGGTTCTCAGGATTGTCTGCAAAATGAAAGCGATGGACAAAGATCTCTAAGGGGTTTACATTATAAACAACAAATTTTGAATGAGTTGAGACTGGATTTGAAAAGCATTGTTTCAAACCTAAACCTCTGTGATTCTTAATGAAAATCAATAGCAATGAGAATGATGAGAGAAATTAGTTGCAAAGGTCCATGGATGCTAGAGAAACCAGGGACAGCTATTAGAACTCTCATTAATATGATAAAACTAACCTTTATGAAATAAATCACATGTTATGAAGTTCAGCAGAGAGGAACCTAGTCATGTATATATGTGTACATAAAAATTGAAATTCTCATTAATAGAATTATGTAATAATACAAAGTAGCACTCATCGCCTTGGAATGCTTATCAAAGGAGATATAGTTATTTACAATTAAAAGTTCATTTTCCCTTTCATTGGTTATAGTTGAGGTTTCAGAGTCTAATGTATTAGAATGCATATTAATTTTAACAATTTATAACCCTAATGTTTTAAGAATAGAATTTTTTTTTTTTTTTACTTCATCTTATTTTAAAATGCATTCTTCCTTTTTAGGTGTTTGTGCATGGCACATGATATTTATTTATTCACCAAGTATGGCATTCGTAGTAAAAAAAATCATGATAAGAAGCAATCAGTAGTTATTGCTATCCCTAAATCTTTTTTCTTTTTCTTTTTGTTGTTCATATCATAGGAGTGTCCAAGCTCCTCTAGGCTCAGTAGCTGAACCAGCAACTGACAATCCATACATAATTTTAGACACAACTTGATTGTCTTCCTGGGCTAACTAGTAACAAAACATTTATTCTCATAGATTATTGAAGCACACACACACACAAACATTTCTAAAAATTAACATTACAGTATTTGGAAATTTGGAAAAATAAAGATCCAGAAAATAAAATTATGAAAACCAGAAAATTTGTATTATTTAACTACTGAATGTAACAAAATTCCCCTCCACTTTACAGTTCCTGGAAATCACTGGAGACATCCTATTCCAATCATTGTCATGCAAACAAGGTAGTTATTTCTCTGTTCATTTACTGAAAAAAGATTGACATATCCTGAGTCCTGAACCCTCTCATTTCTCCAGGTGACCCCTCCTCTGAGGTTGAGAGCCATGTGGAATTCTAATTTCTTCAATTTTTACAGTATCAAAGTTACTTTATAACTATAGTAATGATAATTATGACAGTGGTATGAGTGGGTTGATATTACAAATGGTTCACCCCTTATATAGCCACACATTTCCTTCTATAAATCATGAGAAATCAAACCTCCTTTATTTTAAAATACATTAGCTATGCAGTTTTAAAGATCCTTTCCTTATCAAGCAGAGCAGGCAGATAAAGACAATAATTTCATGAGAGCAGAAACCAAGCTCTTTAATCTACAGTACTTGATACGGTAGCCAGTATAAATTGTGCAATCAATAAATATTTGTATTTATATTTAAATGCACAATATGCACACACACACACATACACACACACACACACACACACACACACACACACACACACCACAATGCATTTGCTTATAGCCAAAAAGAAACTGAATCAAATTCTAAGGAATGCCTGCAAAAAATTATACAGAAATCAGAGTAGGTTTAAATAATTTTTTTTTTTTTTTTTTTTTTTTTTTTTAGAGATTGAATACAGGGGCAATATACTGCATAGCTACACCTCCAGCCCTTTTTGTTATTTTCAGACAAGGGTCTGGACAAGTTACCCAGGCTGGCCTTGAACTTGCCACTTTTCTGCCTTCTCTCTGGAGTAGCTGGAATTACAGGCATATACTACTACACCAAGTCCTAGATGAATTTATAGAAACCCATTTAACAAAGGAACTGGTCAAGTTTTTTTTGTTTGTTTGTTTTTTGTTTTTTACTTTTCATTTGCTTGCTTTTTATGTACATGATGAGCTTATCACTCTACAGTCCATGACTATTACCCTAAAATCATGGCACATAAATTACCCCATATTATCTATCTTCTTTCTTGTTCACGAATGATAAATTTACTCATCAGGTCTATAGAGTCATACTATAATTTGAAAATGACAAACTACCAGTTTTATTTGAAGAAAATCAAGTAGCCGAAAATATCTACCTATGTATGAATGAAAAGAAGCCAGAGAGTGCATTCTGACTCATCCTCTGTATCCAAGCAGTTCAGCTGACCTGCATTCTGTTTTTAGGTATACTGTGTTGACCCAGACTACTTCTTTGAAGCTGAAGGAATTTATAAGAAATGGATAAAGCAGTTCTTTTCTTATGCTTGACCACTAATCACACAGAGAACCACACTATCAGTAAACTCTGAGTAATCTGAATCTATCATAAAGACTGCCTATGGCCAGCAGTACAGGTCATTTCAGACATGGTGTGATCATTTTACTGACCATGTTGGCTAAACTGGCTGCCCTAGGTAACTATCTTGTTTCTATTAAAACACATGTATTAGGAAATTACCTGAGACCTAAGAACCTATTTTCTTTACCATTAGAATATAACAAGTGGATGGTAGTAATTATTATATTGCTCTCACATTCCCCAGCAATCCCTCAGGCCAGTCCATGGCAGCTCTAGAGTAGGATTTTTGCTCTATTTGCATTGCCTATTTTCAGGGTCACAAACCTGTCCTTTCTGTAACTTAGGGGCTCTTCAGTGACCTATGTTTCACTGTTTGTGCTCTACAGTAGATGTCCAACTCTTTAAAGTTCCCCCTGAGCAAGATATCCTGTCTTTCTAAATACATCACTAGTAAGGTGCAGGAATTTCATATTTTTCTCTCTTTGACCCCAGGGATCAGTGATGGATGGTCAGTGAAGTTATTTCTTCTTCTTCTTTTTTTTGTATTCAGATTTTTCCCTTTTGTTTAATAATCCTTCATACCTCATCTCTCACTTTGTTTCAAACTGTATCTCCCTGGTATTGTAAATACTTAACATAAAGTAAGATAACTTTTCTTCTCTCTTTCCCTTTCTCACATTTTCACTTTGAAAGAATTCATCAGTATTGACTCTTGAATCATGAAAATGATCCTACAGTCATGAATTATAGAGTCATAGAATGTTAGAACTGGAAAGGAGCTGAGTTATATTTCTTTTGCATCCATACTTCCACTAGAGCATGTCTTGGCTTATTGTAACTGCATGAAAATTTTCCCTACGCAGCCTCATATGTTTTAAAGCATGTCATGTGTTCCTGCCATTTAGGATTTTAATGCAAAGCCCCAAACATCTATTAAATTGACCCCATTCAATCTCTAAGAATATACTGCAGCTATTTTGGCAGCTATAAGAGGTGAAGGGGGCACTTCCAAATATAGGCCTTTTCTATCAGAAAGCTTAGAATATATGATTCAAAGGGCACAGAGATGACATATATCAAAATGTATTTCTTATCCGCTAAACCAATAACTCTCTGTGGAGAAAGATATTATCACTTAAGCATTAAACTATCTCATATTGACATTTATTAGTGTGTATTTAACTATCTTACACATTAGCATCTCGTCATAAAGTAGTTCAGATGCTCTACTTTTTTCCATTGTTTTAATTAGAAGGAGAAAGTTACTAGAGATGGATGATCAAAAAGGAAGATTTGATGTAGATTTTGGAAGCAGAGATGGAGAAATTAAAACTGAAGAAAGGGATAGTAAAAAAAGAAAAAAAATTAAGAAAGACCCTGAAACCACTGCACACAACCATAGTGTTTTCTGGTTACAAATCCCAACTGCAGTAGTTTCTCCACCTTGAGAGTGAGAAGAGGACCTGACCATTGCTTACAAGTGACAGTGTGCAAACAAAGGACGAAGGTTAGTATGGCTGATGTCAGGAGTTGTTTTTAAAAACTATACACTAAGTCTACCCCATCCCTTCTTAGACACCTTCTCATGACATTTTCATACCGTTGCTATTATTTTACATTTATACAACCCTTTCCTGTGAGGAAAATTGCATCCTTCAAATGCTAACTTAGTGCTCTCCAGGCCCTGCTTGTCATTGCTTATACAGCCAATACATATTTAACTCCTTTAATCTTTCCCCATAAATACATCATTCCATTTCTTTCATCATTTCAGTGCTACTCTCTGAACTTTGTGCAATTTCTCAACATATTTTGAGTGTCGAGGGGCCTGATGCTATACTTTAGCCTAATCAGAGTCAAGGAAGGTGGAAGTCATTTTTCTATATTTTTGCTCTGCTCCAACATAATGGATCATTGTATTTGGTCAGAATAGCAGCAGCCCCTTTGGCAGCCATATCACATTGTAAACTGATATCTAATTTGCCCCCCATTATCAGTTCCAGGTCTCCTTCCAGCATTACCACTCTCCAGTTCTCTCCTGTCCATTGAATTATTTTGCTCAAGATGTATTGGTTTTCATTTTTGTAAGCTGAATCTCATTTTGTTATTTTTGACTCTTGTCACTACCCACTCTAGGTCCATTTTTATGACATTCTAAGAGTTTCAGTGGTGCCTGCCATACATCTTCAATTATCATCTGAAAAGTTCATTACTGAGTTATTTCCACTGTTTTCTTATTCAGGAAATCATTAAAATAATGAAGCTAACTTTTCTATAGATCTTTTAATAAGAGATTTAAATGGAACCTCCACTGACATTTCAGTAAACAAACAAACAAAAAACCCACTTTTTACACTAGATGTAAGAAGACCATTCTTTCTTTGCCTTTCCACCTGAATTATCTGAATTCATTTGAATTACTTCCTGAATAGCAGTTTGAAAAGTTTGCTAATATTTACATATTTTCATAGAGACTCCATTTACCTATGCATGACTTGGAGTGGTTAAAACAAAATCAGTGCTGCACGTGTTTACATGTTATTATCTTAGTTACGTGAAGGCCATCTGGATCCCTAAAAGGATCATTTAAATTCTCTTCCTCCCATATGCCACACAAGAAATCACATCAACATTTCTTGCAGGACTGATGATGATGCATATATAGCTTATCAGAAAGCTCTCCCTTCTCCTAAGTTGAAAGAGTCAGAGAAAATTACAAAGAATATGTCTAATGCGGAAAGCTAGACATGGGGAATAGAAAGGGATATTGACTTATTCTAAAAATTCCTATATTCTGAGGCCTATTAAGCAGTCTAATCATACAGAAGTAGTTTAATTTTGCTCTGTGGAAGTCTAATTCTATTGTAACAGAGGTTTGTATCTGTGTTTGTACAGAGTATTGTCTGCAGGCTGTATGGCAGATATTCACTTCTATTTTTGTAAGTATGTAGGAGCTGTGGTTAATAAGAAAATGTGTATTTTTTTCCTAACATGAATACTACTATCATGAATGGTCAGTGATTAGTATCAAAAAAATCCTCATATGGGCAAATATTAGGTTCACTGATCTGGAATAGATATTTCAACAAAGTTTGTCTTTGTATAAGGAGCATATAGGAAAGGACAGAATCTGGCATCTTCCTTCCCATCATGATATTTGTTTGACATGATTTAGATGCATTCTACTGATTTTTCTCAATTATAAGAGAATAGTTTTCCCCCCAACTGGGAAATCTTAGATTTTTGTTTTATTTAGTATAATTGGCAACAACAAAGAAAATAGCAATAATTATTAGCTTCTTACTATGCCACAGGCCCTGCACCAGGCACATTCTTACACACTGCCTCTTACTCTTTACCTCAATCTTGAGATGTACTTTTCTCTCCATTTTATTCGTTAGAAAACTGTTCTACCAGGTACGATAGCTGTAATCCCAGTAACTTCGGAGGTTAAAGCAGAAGGATCCCAAGTTTGAGGCAGCCTAAGCAATTTAGGGAGACTTTCTCAAAAATTTAAAAGAGCTGGAGATGCGGCTAAGTGGTTAAGTGTCCCTGGGTTCAATCCTCAGTACCAAAGTAAGCAAGAAAACAAACAAAATACAAAAAACAAACAATCAAAAAGAAACATTTGGTTTTCTGAGAGATGAGGGCAACCAAAATCATTCAGGATTTTGTTGAATGACAGGGATAATTGAGTGGCAAAGCTAGAAGAATTGTATTCTACAATCCTTACTCAGTCCATTATGCCTTTCAGGCTTTCTGGTCATGCTGCCTGCCCTAGCCACTACTTGAAACTGTTAACCATGTTATTATGCTCTAGACTCTGTGAGTCAGCAACTTAGGCAGAGCACTGCAAGGACAGCTTTTTTTTTTTTTTTTTTTTTCTGTTCCATGATATCTGGAATTCAGTTTGGAAGACTCAAATCTGGGGATGGCTTGAGGATTTAGAATGACTCAATGAATAAGGAATGAGAACTAGTAAAATTGGAGACATCTCCACTTAGATTATGCCAGCTATTGGCTAGGACCTCACTACTAGGGGAGTCAGCCTGAACACTTTAGGAACTTGTCTTGTGAGGCATTCCCTGAGATTTAGCTGGTAACTCAGGGCCTTGAAGACAAGTGTCTTAAAGGAATCAACTTGAAGCTCTTTTACCTGTTATGACCTCACCTTGGAAGCTGTGTAGTGTCACATGCTCTGTACTCTTATTAGTCAGCCACTCCCCAAGTTTAACTATATTCAAGGGGAGGGGATATAGACCACCCTGTTACAGGGGAAAGTGCCAAACAATTTTCAGACATATTTAAAATCCTTTTAATTCAGTATCAAAAACACCTTCTTGGTGGCTGTGATGGTCATTCAGTGCTGCTCATTATTTTGAAATTTTGATGTGTGTTTTTGAAGAACTCTCACACTTGTGGTTTGGTTTACTTACTGTGGTTGTCAACCATTGCTACCAGTCTTCTTTGTGAAGAAGCAAGATGGACCCATCAGTCCTGGAATCCACTCCAAATTTACTGAAACAAAATATGTAGAAGGGGGACAGGATTCTGTAGTTTTACCAAGCTCCAAGAACTTCTTAGAGAGCTATCATGATCTAGTCACAAAATTTACTTAAAGTGCCCTCTATAAATGGGGAAGTTTTTGAGACTACAGGTAGACTCAAAAGTCTACCTAGTAGGCTCTCTGGCCTGTGCTATTAAAGTTGTTTATCTGTTTTTCTTACCTTTTCCCTCTGCGTAGGAAGGGCACCTGAAACTTTAGGAAACATCCCCTCCACATTTGCAGGAAGACACCTGAGACGCTCCTTCCCCATCATCTCAGTATTGGATGACAGGATTTTAAGCAAAGACTGCTAAAGCTGTCACAGCAGGGGGTATACCAGCTTAAAGCTGTTGGTTGACAATCACTCTACTGTAAATGGTCTGCTAGTAGCACCCAGTGATTCAATTTGCATATTTATAACTTGATGTGTTCACAGAACTGCCTCTTAAGGGTGCCACCGCAACAGCTCCACTCCAGTGAAAACATCTTCAAAGAGCCTTGTCAGCTTCCTTCAGCATTCTTCTCAGGTTTTGAACCAGAGGAGGGTGGCAGTCCCCAGCTCAGGAGGAACCATGATGAAATCCATTAACTCTTTCTCTCCTTAGATGCTAAACTTGGAGCTGCTGCCCTTGGTGGAAATGTGAGCACTACTTGAATTGATAATAAAACAGGAAGGATACTTCTATTTTGTCTGTGTCATTTCCAGTCTTGCTATTATCAGAAATTTCACAGCCGATTTGCATGTGGAGATGTCTAGGTTCCATACATGGAGTGGGAAAGAGGAAACTATAAATTTACAGCTGGGAAGGAAGAATTTTGAGGTAGAGTGCTTGTAAGAGAAGATTTCTGAAGCCTTGAATCTGGTACCTGGTAGTTGCCTTGAGCAAGGAGCAGGATACCAGGAGATTGCATGTGAGTTATCTGAAGGGGGATAAGAGGTGATGATGTTTAAGAATGATGTTCCCCAAATCTTCCCGCGAGTTGAGAGTCTTGGGGAAAAGTATATAAAACAAGCAAAAACCAATGAAAGCTAAGTCACATTGTTTGTAGGACTAAGGCAAGGTTGTGGAGGACAGGAAGCAAAGAAGTAGCATTTTCTTTTCCTTTCTTTCCTCTAGGGTGATTTCAGATGGGTCCAGCTATCTAGATCTTTACAAATGTAATTCTTATGCATCAAATTCCTTGAAGAGTTTTATGGAAAATGAAGATGTCTGGAAAACACCTTTTATCCACTGAATCAGCAACTGTGGGTGTATAGGTCTGGAATCAGAATTCGTAATAAAATGTTTCTCAATGATTCATGAACACTCAGATTGAAGAAGTATTATCCCTGATCCTGCTATTGCTAGTGTTGGGAGAGCTGGGAAGGGTCTTGCTAAAGGTTTCTATTAACATACACACACCTTTTCTCTGTCCTTGCTCCACAAGGGGATTCAGGGGCACTAAAAGGGTCATTTGAAGTTGCATAGTGTTAAATGGCTGACCTTTATAAGGTAGTTAGAGTCTTCTTTGATATTAATTAGTTGTTAGGTCAGCAAACATTCTAAAGGACAGAGCTACCTGGAGTGCAAGATATAATGAAAATACCTCTTTGCTTTTTGAATAAATGTTAGAGATTATATGCTGTATTTCAACACAGTAAAATTACTGGTCCAAATGATTATTAAATTTCTCTAGCACCTGAAGAGGCAGTGGAGACTGTAAAATTCTAATCAATGTGGGGTTCGAAAAGAACAATTTTCTTGTATTTCTTTTTCTAATTTTCTGTTGTGTTAAAATACAAATAAAATAATTTCCTACCTTACCCATTCTTGAGAGTGTAGTATAGTATATTAAATACAGGCTATTATTATAGAACTGTTACTGCCAACCATCCTCCTAACTGTTTCATCTGGTGACACCGAAACTCTAATACCCATTAAATAGTAACTCCCCACCAAACTACTATTTGTCTCTGCCATTATGACTACATTTAAGTACCTAATGGACGTGGAATCACACAATGTTTATCATTTTGTGACTGGTTTATTTCATCTACCATAATGACCTCAAGATTCATTCATGATGTAGCATATCTCAGGCCTATCTTTCTTTTTAAGACTGAATAATATTCCATTTTGTGTATATACCATATTTTACCTATCATTCATCCAGCAATGGACAGTTCAGTTGTTTAGCTATTGTGACTAATGCTACTATTGTCACAGGAGAAGAGATGTCCTTGAAAAATAGTCCAAGGAGTTCCTGGAGAGAAGGAGGAACTATACACAGGACTGGCAGGATTCTTGGCATATGTGATGGAAAAGAATTTCAGAATGAACCAGTCTGAGGCACAGACAGAGGTTTACTTAGGAAAGTAGATACACATTCAAGAGAGAATGCCTGTAATTTCAAGAGAGAGATACTTTTGGGAGTAAAGCAAAGAATACACAATTAAGAGGGCATGTGGGTCATCACAAGAGTGAGAGATGCAGTTTGGGGATTCTCAGTTCTTTTAGAGGAGACTTGGTGAGGGTTGGGTATGGAATGGTATGAAGGAATGACATTAGTCCAGGGCTTCAAGTGGGTTTTGGTGGTCTGGTCAGTCTCTGGATCGTTAGGATGATGTGGTCTTCATTATTCAATCTTAAAGTACTGAAAAGTCATCCAAATTGTAAGTTTCTCAGGATATAATATCTTTTTGTTTAATCTGCTTATTAGGGGGAGGGTTAATTAATAGTATACAGGTAGACTACAGATTTCCCAGGACTTTGGGAGTAACAAGTTTGGGAGTGACATGCTGGCAAAAGTATATGGAACCTATTTTCTTGTCTTTTCTTTATATCTCCTTTCTACCTATTTCTTTTTGCTTCTATTGTACCTCCCTATGAACATAAGTATTCAAGTATCTCTTTGGAGCCCTGCTTTCAATTCTTTGGAATATATACATAAAATTGGAATTGTTGGATCACATGGTTATTTTATTTTTAAATTGGTGAGGAATTTCCACACTGTTTTCCCTATGCTGCATTTATACCACCAGTGCACAATTTCTCTGTATTGTCACTGACAGTTGTTTTCTTCTATTGTTTTTAACAGTAGACATTTTAATAGGTAAAAAGTGGTATTTTCTTATAGTTCTGATTTGTTTTTCCTTAATTATTAACAATGTTGAGTATCTTTTCATGTGGTTATTAACCCCATTTATATATCTTTTTGAATAAATATCCAAATCCCTCTACCACTTTTGATTCATGTTATTTGTCTGATTCTTGAGATGAAATGGTTCTCTATATGTTCTGGATATCAATCCTTGATTAGGTATGTGATTTTCAAATATTTTCTACCATTTTGTAGTTTGCATTTTTTTATTAGTTGTTGATGAATTTTTATTTATTTGTATGTGGTGCTGAGAATTGAACCTAGTGCCTAACACGTTAGGCAAACACTCTACCACTGAGTCACAGTCCCAACCCCTGTAGTTTGCCTTTTGCTTTATTGATAATTTCTTTTTATGTACACTTTTTTCTGAAATATCCCTCTCCATTTTATCTGTTTTTTTTCCTTTGTTGCTTACACCTTTGGCAACAAATCATTGACAAATCCAATGTTGTGAAGTTTTTGGACTATGCTTTCTTCTAAGATTTTTATAATTTGAGGTCATTTTTCCATCTTGAGTTAACTTTTGTATATAATATTAGATAAGGCTCTGATCTCCTTCTTATGTTGATGTGCAGTTCTGTAGTACATTAAAGAGATTATTCTTTCCCCATGGTATTATTTGGGTTTGGATCCGGAATATCCTCCAAAGACTTAGGTGTTGAAGGCTTGCTTCCCAATGCAACAAGATTCATAAGTGGGGCATGGGGGAAGTGATTGTATCATAGAACTCAGACCTCATCAGTGGATTAATATATTGATAGCTGAATGTTCTACTAGGAGTTTGACAAACTGTTGGCAGATGGAGCATGGTTGGAAGAATTAGGTCACCAGATGCATTCCCTTGGGGACTGTACCTTTTCACTAGCAACTTTCTTCATCTCTTTCCACTTTCTGGCTGACGTAAGGTGAATAGTTTTCCTCTGCCATGCTCTTCTGCTATGATGGTCTCCTTCACCTCAGATCTCAAGCAATGTAGCCAATCCACCAGGGACTGAAACATCTGAAGCTATAAGCCCAAATAAATCTTTCCTCCTTTAAGTTGTGTATGTTAGGAATTTTGTTATCAATAAAAAAAAAAAAAAAAAAAAAAAAAAAAAATGATGTACAAAGTCACCCTTGTCAAAACTCATTTACCTTAATATGTAATAGTTAATTTCTGGGATTTCTATTCTGTTCCATTGGTCTTTTAATTACTGTAGTTTTGTAGTAAGTTTTGAAATCAAGAAATGTGATGTCTGAATGCTGCTGTTCTTACTCAAGGTTGTCTTGGGCAATTTAGGATTTTAACTCTAAATATTAAAATTTTAATATTTTAATATTTCAATATTCCTAAAATTTTAGGAATGCTTTTTTCTGTTTCTGCAAAAAAAGAAAAAGAAAAACAGCACGGGATTTTGATAAATATTGCATTGATCCTGTAAATCATTTTGTTAGTATTGACATATTAATATTAAATCTTACATGCCATGAACATGGGATATGTTTCTGTTTAATTATGTCTCCTGAAATTTTAGAAGTATTTTCTTAGTTTTCATTGTGTAGCTTTTTTATCTTCTTTATTAATGTCTAACTATTTTATTCTTTTTATGCTACAATCAATTTAATTGTTTTCATAAATTTCTTTTTAGATGGATTATTATTAGAGTATAGTAATGCAAATGACTTTTGCAGGTTGAATGTATCCTGCTACTTTGTTTCATTTATTCATTTGTCCTAACAGTTTCTTTCATCTTTTTAAAATAGTCTTTAGGTTTACCACCTGTAAGATTGTATCATTTGCAAACATACTGGAATAAAAACAATCACGTAGATAAAAGGTACAGAATAGAAGACTCAGAGACAAACCTACATATCTACAGTCATCTGATCCTTGAAAAAGGTGCCAAAAATATACACTGAAAGAAAGATGGTCTTTTTAACAAATGGTGCTGAGATGCCTGGTTCTTTGTATGTAGAAGAATGAAATTAGACCCTTATCTCTCATTTTGCACAAAAATCAATTCAAAACTGAGTGAAGACCTCAGAATTAGACCAGAAACTATGCAACTCCTATAAGAAAACATAGAGTCAACACTTCAGCTTTTAGCACAGGCCAACAACTTTCTTGATAGGACCCCTAAAATTCAGGAAATAATACTAAGAGTTAATAAATGATGACATCAAATTAAATAGCTGCTGAACAGCAAAGGAAACAGAAATGTGAAGAGGAAACATGCAGAATGGGAGAAAATCTTTACTAGCTAACCTTCTAACAGAAGATTAATATCTACAATATATAAAGAACTCAAAAAACTTCACACCAAAAATCAAATAACCCAATTAACAAATGGGCCAAGGAATTAAACAGACACCTCTCAAAAGAAGAAATACAACTAGTCAAAAAGTACATGAAAAAAATGTTCAACATTGTTAGCAATTAGGGAAATGCAAATCAAAACTACAGTGAGATTTCATTTCACACTAGTCAGAAATGGCAATCACCAAGACTTATTGGAGTCTCCAACTGTTATTATACAACTATTTCTCCTTTCAATTCTATCAGTTTTGCTGAACATATCTTGAAAGTCTAATAAGTGTGCAAATATATATAATGGTTTAATCTTCCTGCTGTGTTGAACATTTATTACTATGAAATTTACTTGTTTTCCTAAACCTTTTTGATTTAAAATGTATTTTTTTCTAATATTGACATAGCCACCTCTGTTCTCTTTTGTACAGAAGAATACTTTTTCATCCTTTAACTTTCAACCTATGTAAGTATTTCAGTCTATAGTGGGCTAGTCTATAGTTGGGTCATAATATTTTTACCCATTTTGCTAATATCTACCTTTTGATTGGAAAATTTAATCCATTTATATTGAAAGCAATTATAGATGAAGAAAGATTTACTTGTGTTATTTTGCTATTTTTCTATATGTTATACAGCATTTTAAACCCTTATTTCTTGTATTGTACTATTTTTTATGATTGATTTTCTATACTAAAATGTTTAAATTCCTTTTTCATTTCTTATGCATATTTTATAGCCATCTTCTTTATGGGAACTACATTTAAAATCCTAGAGTTATAATAGTTTAACTTGAATTTATGGTTCTATCTTTATACATGTGTTTCCCTACAGGTAATCTAATAATCATTTAAAATGCACTTTCTCTTAAATTATATATAACATAAATTGTGATTTTTAAACCAAAGTTACCTTTTTTTTTTTTTTTTTTTAATCCAACCACTCTGCAACATTGGACATTTCCCCCCTACTCACCCAGCCTGTACTGTTGTGTTAGTTTCTTCTCTAACTAAACTTTTGATGTTAGAGTGTAACAGGGATCCCTTTCATGTAATGGATCTATTTCATACTATAAACATAAACCTTGCTGCTTTACCACTGATGGCTTACTTCAAAACACATATGCTTTTTATTTTTTCTTCCTCTCTTTCCCTCCTAAACCAAAGTTACAATGATACCAGTGTTGGACTAATAATATTATTAAAATGTGTTAGACTTTTAAATGAAATAGAAATGAGTGGAGTTATATTCTATTGTTTTAATAATACTAGTTTTTATAACCTCCTATAGCTCTGCTTTTATTGAGATCTTTATTTCTCCATTTGCTTCATGTTACTGTCCAGCATTTTCCAGTGATTTTTGTTGTTGTTTATTTATTTATTTGTTTTTGGTTTTTTGTACCAGGAATTGAACCCAGGGGACACTTACCCACTAAGCCACATCCCCAGCCCCTGTTTATATTTTGTTTAGAGACAGGGTCTCACTGAGTTACCTACGGACTCACTAAGTTGCTGTGACTGGCTTTGAACTCTTGATTCTCATACTTTGGAGCAGCTGGGATTACTGGTGTGCTCCACCAGGCCTGACTGTCTGTTGTTCTTAATTTCAATTTTCAGGATTCCCTTGACCCTTTCTTGTAGGCAGGGCTAGTGGTATGAATTTTTTCAGCTTTTGTTTATCTGAGAATGTCAATTTCTCCAGCCTACAACATTTGACCTCCAAGGTGTCTGATAAGAAATATGCTAATAAACTTATTGAGGATCTCCTTTATGTGTTGAGAAGTTCTTCTCTCTTATTCCTTTAAAAATAATTTTTATCCTTGGATTTCCTTTGTTTGGTTACAATGTGTCTTATTGTGGATCTTTTGGAGTACCTCTTACTTGGAGTTCAGTGAGCTGCTTTTTTTAAAATTATTTATTTATTTATTTATTTTTACAGACTGCATTTTGATTAATTGAACACAAATGTGGTACATCATTTTGTTTCTATGGTTGCACAGGATGTAGATTCATACCATTCTTGTAATCATACATGTACATAGGGTAATGATGTCTGTCTCATTCCACAATTTTTCATACCCCCCTTCCTCTCATTTCCTTCTACATAATCCAAAGTTCCTCCATTCTTCTCTGACTCCTCACCCCCCACCCCCATTATATATCATCATCCACTTATCAGGGAAAGCATTCAGTCTTTGGTTTCTGGGATTGGCTTATTGCGCTTAGCATGATATTCTCCAACTCTATCCATTTACCTGCAAATGTCATAATATTATCATTCTTTATGGCTGAATAACATTCCTTTGTGTATATATATCACAGTTTCTTTATCTGTTCCTCTGTTGAAGGGCATCTAGGTTGTTTCCACAGTCTAGCTATTGTGAATTGAGCTGCTATAAACATTGATGTGACTGCATTAATGTAGTATGCTAATTTTAAGTCCTTTTGGGTGTAAACTGAGGAGTGGGATAACTGAGTCAAAAGGTGGGTCCTCTCCACGTTTCCTGAGTATTCTCCACAGTGCTTTCCAGAGTGGCTTCACTAATTTGTAACTCTACCAGCAATGTAAAAGTGTGCCCTTTTCCCCACATCCTCGCCACCATCTATTATTGTTTGTGTTCTTGATAATAGCCGTTCTAATTGGAGTAAGATGAAATCTTAGGGTGGTTTTAATTTACATTTCTCTAATTACTAGAGATGTTGAACACTTTTTAACATATTTATTAATCACCTGTCTCCCTCTTCCCCCTCCCTCCTTCCCAACTTCCCTTTCTCCTTCTTCCCCTCTACATCTGGAATGCCCCTTATGTGTATGTTGGTCTGCTTAGTATTGTCACACAGGTCCCTTTAGTTCTGGGTATTTAAAACATTTTCCCCCTTTTTGTTACTTAGGCTTAATAATTTTCATTACAATTTCTTTAAGTACACCAATTATTTCTTCTAATTCTGTCTTTGCTCAAATCTCTTTCTGAATCTCTGAAATTAAGTTTTAATTTCAATTATTGTACTTTCTACCTCTGGAATTTTCTTTTTCTTTTTTTCTTTTAGGTTTTCTCTTTTTTTGATATTTAAATAATATTCATCCATCTTTTATTTAAATTTCTTCACCTTTTTCCTTAGTTTTTTCAGTATGTAAAGACATTTTATAATCTTTGTTTAGTAGATCTGCCATCAGTTCCTTTTCAGAGAGTTTCTCCAACTGTAATATTTCCCTTCTTATTTTTTTTTTTTATTATTGTTGTTGTGGCTGTTGAAAATTCGACATTTGAATCTCATAATGTAATGCTGGAAATCAGATCCTCCTTTCCCTCTTTCACAAGTTTTGCTTTTCTTTGATATTGTATTAGTTATATTTTATTGCTATGGACTATTTCTGTAGGGATTCTTTAAGGATCAGCCTAAGGTGTACACTAAATGTCTTAGATTTTTTTTCTGAACCTGTACCTTTCCTTAGGCATGTTTGATCACTTTTTAGTTTTGTAGTTATACATGCAGTTATTTATGAATGCTCTAGTTTCTATTGCCTGGCTCTCAAAAGGGGAGAGAAGAAACATGGAGAGGAAAAAATATGTTGGCCCCTTAAAGCTCTAGGATTCTTTTCAGTGGGAGGAGATAGAACTTGCAAATGAGACCAGAGGGTGCAGCAAAATGGTCACCTGTCTTTTGGGGCCTCTGTGATCAGAAGCATCATTCAGAAATCAAACCACTAATACCCCATGTTTATAGAACAGAATCTTTTTTGGCCACCCTGGTCCCCATGATCTGTGTGCAGTCTGCTCCAGGAATACCAGTGCAGCTGACTGCCACAGGTCTGGGGATGTGGGATGGGTACCTGTTACCTTGTAAAGGGCTGAAATTGACTGAAATAAACCACACTTCATTATCAAAGCTTTCCTCTGTAAGTCATAACCTGCAATAAACTCTAGTATCAAAATATTTACACTTAGATTATTCAGAGCAATTGTTTTCTAGGTGGGGAAACAGATTTCTGGTGCTTGATAGTCTGCCTTCTTTCCAGAATCCCTTCCTATGTGATGTGTTTTAATAACAGAACATGGCAAAGATCATTTGAATCATTTGTCTATTAGACTAAATTTCTTGGAAGGGTTCTGCAGACAATAGAATTTCAAAGTAGTAATTATTCAGCAATTGGTATGTTACAAGCACTTTGCTGTTAAATCTGAAACTCCTTTTAGTTCAATGTAAGTTCAACATTTGTTCTTAAAAAGTATCATTTTACATAAGTTAACTACATTCTTTTTGTTTATTTTATTCTACACAACACTATTTTCCTACCGAATCTTCAAAAACAAAATGGAAGTGATTGGAAAATCATAATTTATATATTCTGCCATCTAACTTTTGAGGTGTAGTTAAGTAGTGTATTCATTCTAGTCCAGCCTTTACCATCATATCATAAAATCCTCCTCCAAGATATCTGATAAATGTATGAATACCTGTTGTCATCAGAATTACACCTGAATCTTGAAAATTTGAATACTACATTTACATTATTTTTATATTTAAGAATTGAAATATCTGACATTAAAGAAATTTAGATTTGGCTAAAATACTCATATTTTGGGTGAAGAAACCAAAGTTCATGTTTATTAAGGAATATTTTCCCAGCTAACAATTTTCGCTCATTCTTTTTTAAAATTTTTTTTAATTGTTGATGGACCTTTATTTTATTCATTTATTTATATGTGATGCTGAGAATTTAATCCAGTACCTCGCACATGCTAGGCAAGCACTGTACCACAGAGCCACAATCCCAGCCCTCACTCGTATTCTTAATTAAGGGCATCTACTTTTGTTTCAAAGGCTTTCATCAAGCCAGAACCAAACAATAGTTATTCTTTGGATTGAGAATGTTCATAGAAAAAATTCGCACTAAATTTGAGAAGATTCTACATGTGGACTTCTCCACTTACAAATGAGATGCCTTCCATGACACACTGCTTTAGAATGGGGATAAAAGATGACTCAAGTTCATTTGGTTGTTATAGTAAATAAATGAGAAAGTGTAAATTCAGTGCTTAGCACGGAACTTATTAAAACTCATTACCTCTTTCCAATTATTACTTAAATAGTAAGTTTATAACATGTTTTAAATTCTACCTACATATAATAGTTGGTTCTTATTTAAAACTACCTTATAATTCATTTATTTTACTAAACCAAAAGTACCATACCCTGCATTATTCTGAACTGTGTGACATTTACATTATTAATATTATGAAACCATCCTGATGACAATGAAATTCTGTACCTCAAAATATAGAAATTCATGGACTGGGGGCATGGCTTAGTGGTACAGCACCTGCCTAGCATGTGTGTGGCTCAGGGTTTGAGTCCCAGACACACAAAGCAAAAAAAAACTGGAAATGGCAAACTCATTTGCTTTTTAAATTTTTTCACATACATCATGCCATAGTCCTACAATGTAGAGTTATTGGAAATTTATTCCATATTAAATAATAATTTTCCTAATTTTCTACAAGAAACATATAAAATGTACACTCGTTTTAAAAGAAAAAGTCTTAATGAATGTTACTCATATTTGGTGAATGAGAACCATCTTATTTCAGAGCACTGGTCATATAAGACAGTGCTACCCCTCTCCCACTTTACTTTGGTTAAGGTACCATGCAGATGGGACTTCTTTGTTGACAAGGCAGTAATGATGATGCCCCTATTATTTTTCAGCTCTTCTCATTAGCTCCTAACAACCTTCATTTATAAAAACTGAGTCTCCCTTATTCGGTATATTAAATGTTAACAAATGGTTCTCATTTTACATGACAATTCTAATAACTAATGATTATAGAAGCATATGAGGCAATACTGCCAAAATATATTACCTGTAATGTTAATCACTAATTTGAGTTTCTTTTGTATATTGGGAATAGAATATGCTATTTAGAGATTACAGTAGGAACATACTTGCATTTCAACACCGCCCCTTTTTCATCTTACCCTATTCATTTAAATCAGTGAAGAATTTTGAATTCAGTTTTCCAGTTTCAGTGTCAGACTTGCAGAAGAGACCTCTGTGGCCCAGAGAAGAGTAGCATAGCTATAATCTTGATGGAAAGGAAAGGAGGTGATGAAGGGAAATGATCTTGGCTTGGCATCTCTTTAGTACCCAAGTGACTATAGGAGAAAAGTCACTTTGTTTGCATGATGAATTATTACTCTTCCTTTTCTCTGGCTTTGGGAAAGGAGGATTAAAGAAGGGGAATTGGCCTGAACCCTTGGGATCTCAGCTAATGAGCATGAAATAACCATAGACAAAGCACTGGTAAAGAAATGAAAGTGAAAAGGAGGTAAGGGAATCAGTGCCTCAGAAAAAACAAAACTGAGGAACTGATGAAACTTGATACACAATCATTCATCAGGAGTCCTGACCACTTATAATGTCTCCACACAAAAAGGATGGGTACAAGAGTCACCAATGTCCTCAAGGCATATCAGATAGATTCCAGCCTAATCTACTCTTCCTGTTAATATTTTTTAAAAGAATCATTTCTATTTCCTTTTTTCCTTTAGCCTTTTGTACAATCACATTCCATTACTGACTGAGTGTCATGTCTTAGTGGAAAACATAATAAACTGTTATGTCATTATGGACTGAACCCTGACATGAAAGTGTCATAGAAAAGAGAACAGAATGCCAAGATTAGAAGTTGAGAACAATAAAATACTGGAGAAGTTAATATTTTGACAGAGTCTAAAAGAAAGGTATCAAGAATGTTCCATGCATAGAAACCACAATAAACCAAAAAACACACCAATTTTCTAATAACTGAATACTTTGGTCTGTTTAAAGGATAAAATGAAGAAATACAATTAAGACAGGTAGTGGGAATAATGGGTAGGTCTTGTAGGGGATCATGTAGATTCATGTTACTCAAAGTGTCATTTTCACCCTTTAGCATTTGACCTCTAATGGAGTGTATTAGTCAGTTTTTTTCATTGTTAGAACAAAATAACTGAGACTGGGAGGTTTTATAGAGAGAACAGGTTGATTTGACTCACAGTTCTGAAGATTCACGGCAGTGCACTGGCATTGGTTCAGCTGTGGTACAGACTTCATGGCAGATGATATCAAAATGGTGGGAGCATGTCGGGAGAAGAAGTCACATATAGAAAAAGGAAGCCAGAGAGAGATGCATGGGTCAGGCTCAGGTTTTAATAACAACATATTCTTCAGAGAACTCACTCCAGGGCACCAGTATTTCATTCAGAGGGCAGCTCCCATAGTGTTCTAATCACCTTCTAGTAGGCCCCAACCCCTCAAGGTTTCTCAAGCTTCCATACCACCATATGGGAGAAAAACTCCCAACACATGAACTTTTGAGTGACATACTTAAGCCCTATCCAAATCATAACTTTGATCTTATTGGAAATGCATATTCTCAGGCAAAAATTACTAAGTAAAAACCTGAATTTTAGCAACACACACAGGTGATTCATTTGTACATTAAAAGGTAAAAAATGCTGGTGTAATAGATACCAGCCTTATCCTTCACATCTAAGGAAAACACAGCTGGAAACTTGGAGGCCAGAAGCTTGTCTCAACTACAGTTCCCACCTCTCTCCTTTTATTTTTCTGACCAAGATTGGACGTCCCAAAATACCTTTAGATTCAGTTTTGACTGTGAAATCCTGCCATCTGCCTCTTGATGTCAATGGTAATTATCCCCCATACTGATAAAATCCTGGCATAAAAAGAGGGTATAAAAAGTAAAGGAAAGTAGCAAAGCTATTTTGGAAAATCTTAAGGGTTAACATTGACTATCAATATTCTTTCATTGCATGATTAATATCAGTGTTTTCTGGATACATTTAACTCACATCAGTCCTATAGAATCATAATTAATTTCCCCATTTTGCAGATGAGGAAATTGAGAGAAGTAATGTCAATTGTAGAAAAATCATATGACTATGGAAGAAGCAAATATTATAAGTTCTCAAATCAAGTTAAATGACGTTTCATTTTCCTCAAGTTGCCCTTCTAGCTCAACTGCTTACCTAGCTTTCACCCAGCTGTTTCCAGTCACTGCAACGTACTCTAACATGTTTATGGAACAGAAGGTCCAAGAATACTGAGAGTTGAGAAAGATGCAGAGGAAAGATCAGTTAGAGTATGGTTGAGTTCAACCTGTTAAAAGGAATCAGTGGAATGGTAAAGCAGTTTGATTCTTTTTTGCCTCAAGCAATTATAAAGTGAGGCAGAACACAGGAAAAAAAATTAAATTATTTTTAGCTTAATTATAATTGAGAATAGGGATCAAATCTGGATGAAACTTGCCTTAATTTCCTTTTTCACTGCTCAGAAGCACAAAAGATTGTGCTTTTAGGGCAAAAACCATGCCACTAAAACATGGTCAGTGTAAGATTGAGAACTCCTCTTATCAAATTGAAATGTCTATGTAGATGGTTTGATTGATTAAATTGAGATCAGTCCTTACTTAAGTATTTGAGTTGGAAATAAAGATTTGATTAGAAATATCCGAATGCCCAAATGTGGGTAAGTAAAATCATTGAAATTTTGATCAATTGAAAATGGACAGACAGACTTGGAGGCATTATGGAATCTTGAATGTCTTTGCATATGCTTGTGTCCTTTTTATTCTATTTCCTTAAAAGGTTTGAGATACTAAACATCTCTTGGTTGGTAGAGAGAATGGAAAAATTTCTCATTATTAAAATACAGGTGCTGTTCTACATGGTGGTCCTCAAATAATACATCAATCATTGAGGGTTTCAAATAGTCCTGGGCTCACTTCTTCAGCACATGCAGCTCAGAGGCAAATGGTATTAATCTTACCCTGAAACTCTCCATCCAAAATGTACAGGGAGAAAAAATATCTGCTATAAATTTAGAGAACAGAAAGCACAGAAGGAGAAGGGAAATATTCAAGATATGAGATTAAGAAGGTGGAAATATGGTGGTGAAATCTTCTGTTTGCTCCTATATATAAAGTATCTTCCAGCTTTGGAAATTCTACCTCCTGTGAGAAATAAAATCTTCAAGGTTCAAGGGACCTGTGTGCTCTCGTTGAAATCAAGGATGTTGACTTTCAAGGGAACTGGGTAAGTCTCCCTGTTCATCTTGCCATTCACCTCATAATCACAAGGATACCAGTAAGAGGGGATAAGTGTAGATGACTACGGTGAGATTGGAGCAGAGCCCAGAAGATGCAAAAGAAAGTATGTGACAACAGAGATGTCTTTGGTCAGATCTTTAGATGTCTAAGAAGCATAAAATTTTCAAAAAGTTTCCATCTGGGACCATATTACCAACACTGTATAAGCACAGAAGACTGTGATGGAGGGCAGTGGAAACTAGAGGAGGGGCTGAGAGCCCAGTCTAATCCAGGAAGTGCTACAAATGTCACCATGGTCTTTATGACCTGTGAAAAGGAAGAGAGGGAGAATTTGCAGGGATGTAATTGACTGTAAATGTTAAATGTTAATCAATAGTGCTAAAGTACACACGTTGTTGTAAGATGGTCTTAAAGAAGACATGCTGTTGAAGAGAATAATGAATTCTCTCACCTCTTGGGAAAATGCTATTCACACAGAGGTTATAGACACCCAGCATGACTTGTACCAAAATGATGAATTCAGAGATACCAAAGCCTTGTTGTGATTCAGGTGTCTAAGAGCAATAAATTGGGCATAGGAAATTTTCTGTGAACTTTCAATGGAGGGTTTACTACAGAATTGCTTAGTTAGCAAAGGAAACTGAAATGGAATCATGGAGAAAACCCATAAGTTAATAGTCATAAGACACTCAAGTTGTGGGGAAAAAAAAAAAAAAAAAACTGAAGCCATGATTAACTAGAAGTCATGAAGTTGAAAAAAGTGGAAAAAGGACATATAAAAGTAGAGGAAAGTATTCACTGTCCAACTGGAACTAGAAAGATAAATATTTAGAGATGGAGATTTGTAGAGAGTAACTACATCATATTTAGAATGGAGAAGTACTAACCAATGCTTGCTCCTCCTGCAACCCTCTTCTCTTTCTGTTGTGGCTCCTGCTTTTATTGACTGTGGGGTAGAAAACTCACTAGAAAATACAGCCTTATAAGAGATTTTGCTTCTTTATGATAAACCTACTTTAAAGCCCAAGTAAGCAGATTAAAGCCTGTATGGTAATTAAGTCAATTTTCCTTGGCACATTCTCAGTTGTGGATCTTCTGTCCCCTCATTTTCATACATCTAGTAAATGTGGTTCTATTTGTGGTTTGGAAAATAAGAATCCCATGCTTTTGGCTAGCTTAATATAGTTTATAGAAAATGGATTGGGAAAAAAGAAGGAAGGAAGAAAGAAAGAAGGAAGACAGAGAAGCAGATAAGGAAGGAGAAAAGGAGGAACAAAAGACTGAAAGAAATAGAGATTAAAAGATTGAAAGATTTGGATAAGAAGAATATGATTCAAAGAGTGGTTAGCAAATTCCTTGAACTTGGTGCAAAATTTTTTTATTCATAATAACTCTTTTAAAATTATTGTCAAAAGAAATGTTAGTCAATTTCAATAATATTTCATATCCATATATATAAGGTCTAAATCTACTGAGTAAACAATATGTCTCTAAGTATAACATAAAATAAACATATACAAATAGTGTTAAGTAAAGGGCTATGTTTGTATGTGACTCGTGTTCCAAGAATTCATCTACAACTGATATTTTCTTTAAAAAATAAAAAAGACAGAAGCTTGCTTACAGACCCAAAAATACATTAAGGAAAAAATGTCTTCAAGTCCCTGTTCAGTTCATGTAAACGAGGCCTATTTCCATATAACATCTCAATGGAATGGTTATAGCCACTTCAATAATACAATATAATAAAATTTATTTTTATATTAGATCATAAAATTACTATACCAGAAGTCACCAACAATTTATCAATTCTCAGAGTGGCTAGTATGGGAAGCCACTGAGAAAGGTGTAAAACCTCTGGAATGTGTCTAATTATCCCAAGCTATTCACCCAAGGGAAGTAGTCTCATGACCCTTTCTGTTGATCAGTTTATGTTATAAACCATATGAGTTGATGACCCTTACAACATAGTTCTGCTTCAGTGGCTAATGTAACTACAGATCTCTTTTATTGCCCTATAAATACCATGTCTTCCCTTGAACTGGTATTGTATTCATCATGTGTCTTTCTTAAGTTATTTCATATACTGAATATAGCTAAATTGTATATAAAATAAATGAAATTTGGAGAATTATTAAAAGTGTCCAACACAACAGACCAGGGAAGCATTTTGAAAATTATTAGTCTAAGCTCTAAAGTCCAAACATCTCTCAACACTAGTTCTAAACCCTACCTAGTTGGTATGAACTGGAAAAGAAGGGAAAAATCAAGAAGTTCCTTCTTCTCCCCTGGCTATAAGAATATGTATGTGCGTGTGCATGTGTGTGTGTGTGTGTGTGTGTGTGTACACACGCACGCACACGTGTATGTGTCAAAAAGAATCTGTGAAATATTGAAACTGATAGGAGAAAAAGTTAAAGTAATTAACTTTGAACTCAAGTTCCATAAATTATTTACTGTCTGATCTGGGCCAATTAATTCTCCTCACCTCAGTTTCCCCAGCAATAAAAGTTTAATAGTATATCTTCCAAGATGTGGAAAGGAGTGAGAAATAGCCTAAAGGGCCCTGAGGTGGTGTAGTGGCACAGAGTGAGCCAAGTGAATCTCCACAGTGTAAACATGACTGTTCTTTATGCAGCCAAAGTGATTAAGCATGCTCAGATAAGTAGGGAGAAGGATCTCCTTCTTAATATCACCTATGCAATGATACCCTCACAAAGATGTCATTGAAAGGGGTCAGGGACAGGTTTGGGTCAGGAATCTCTTGCATGACTGTACACCGGAAGGAAGATGCTCAGCCTTGATGCCCTTTCAATGATCCTAAGGGCTGGAAGAGAGAACTCGGAAGGCAGGTGAGGAGATGGAGTGAATTTCCTCCAGGGCAGCATTCTGTTCACTGCTGGCCAGTCACTGTGCTAGTGCTGCAGCTGGAATGAGGGTGGGGACTGTGTAAATGGTGACTGGAAAGAAAATTTAGATCCCCAAATACGTTAAGAGTGCAGGGAATGAATGAAGCAGGTAACAGGATAGAGAGAGGCAGGTGAAAGTGAGAATAGTGGCATTTAAGTTTTGTCTCAATATCAGTTTCTGACTATTTTCTGACCACTACTTCTGAGCAACACAACCATTTGGCACAGTACTGCAAGAAAATCCAGTACTTCTGGGTTGTGCCAACTGTCACGTACACTGACATCACTGGACAAAGGTCAAGTTATAGAAAAGTTTATCTCAGGTCACAAGTTAATGCCTCACTAATGCAATTAATTATTGTCATTATTTCCAAAGGCTATGACACCGGAAATGCAGTAACTATTTTCTTTCACATTTACCTGAAAGGCATCATTTGAGGGGAGTAGGAGCGGGGTTGTTACACATGTAACATATTGTTTTATGACATATGCAAATGTTTGGAAAATCTTCCAAATTTGAAGTAAAAAAATTATAGCATAAATTGTAGTCAAAGAAAAAAAAAAAAAAAAACTGTTGTTTGGTTTTCCATCTTCCCTGGGGAGCAGCTGCTGATTTCACTCTAATTTTAGCTGCTATTGCTTTGAGCTAAACTTTCCATTTTTATTAAAAAAAAAAAAAATGCAACTTTGAGTCTAGAGGATTACAAGCGCCTGTGCTTTTGATTTTTAATAAAAAGCGAGCATTTACCTCTGAACAGTAGCAGCACGAAAGGGAATTAAACCTGAGGCTAGTGGACTGACCTTTAGAAGGGTGCCGATCCAGAGGGAGATGAGGAATTTAACACACATCCTTTTCTTTCTCATGTACACACTCTCCTGCTAATATTATTTCTAATATATTTATATAAATGGAAGAGTTCTTTGATTTTTGGACGGTTTTTATTCATTAATGTTTGCATCTCATGGATTGGGTAGGCAGACACAAGTCCCTCCAAGTGGTGCACAGGCTGCTGTGGACTGTGCATGGAGATGGCGCTGACATAAATTGTGGAACAGAAGACACCATGCCACCCTTTCTACACCAGGTTCTCCTTAACAGGGAATCTGGGGTGATGCCTGGACATAGTGAAACTGATCACTCCAACATGACTGATGAGATGCTGCTTGTAATTGGGAATATGCACACCCAAATTTCAGGAAAATTTCTTTTATCTGTTCATTTTTGTTTTATGGAAGAAAGGAAGCATAGTAAATTTGATCTAATTTGCATTTGACTTTTCTGTAAAACAAGTGTATTACTGTGGCATTAAATGAATATCACTGTTAAAAGGAAAATGGCCTGTGATCCATGAATTCAGTTTACTAATTACTGTTTACATGAGCCGCTAACTTTCCCCCACTGATAATTCTACACACAGTTTTGTCTTAGCAAAGGAATTCCCCCACAGCTAGTTTAGGCATAAAATGTTTAGCCCCTTCAATTCAGCCTTCCACTCTTGACTTTTCCCATTCTCCCTACCTGCTTCTTGTTTACAGAGTATCAGCCTAATGGAATAAAGGTAGGGAATTCATGTTTCTATTCAAAATCATCCACAGTTTTAATTCTGTAAAATGGATCACGGCTCTTATAGCATTTGATTATTTTCATCATCTAAAATGCTTTGCCTTCAGAGAAAATATTTAAGGAAATCTTGTAAGAATATCCAAATAAAATACATTGCATTGATGGTTGTTTTCATAAATTTTGTCTTCTTGTGAGTGTTAACATTAATTAGATGTGTACATTAAATGGTAAGGGCTTTATGCTTAATTTCTTTTGTTATTTAACTTTTCTTGTAATTTTAAGCAAGTTTAAATTACAGCCACAGGAAGATGGAAACCTCTCTTAGAATTAATTAAATGACAAGAATAGTTGGTAAAGGTCAGGCTGACAGTTGGCTTGGGAGAAGAAAGAGGCTTACTGGGTAAAGAATGGCAGTGAGGGTATCCACTGTGTGGATTTGGAGAATGTCAGCAATGGTCAGATCCCCTTTTCCTCCTGTGTGGAGACTGAATAGAGCACAAGTTTTACAACTATCAATGACTTGCCATGAAATCTTGAGGTGAATAGTTTAATTTCTCAATATCTGGCTCACTAGCCTATTACTAAGATGCCCATCTTTCCATTAATGGGTTGTAGGTGACCAAGGGGCTCTAAGGACTTGGCACCTTTTGCATCTTTAAGAGTGAATATTTTATTACCAACTTTGTAGTAGACACTTGCATTAACAGGTTAAATGAAAAGACTTGTGATATCTTAAAATGAATGGATTCTTGATCCAGTCCCTCACATACAAATCTCTTTTCCTGTGACTAATTAAAAACGAAAATCACAGACTATCTACTGCCTTCTGTTTCTATCTTAACATCACGCAGACAAGAATGGACTCTTGCCGAATCAATAGAACAGCACTCTTGAAAACCACCCAACTATCCCTTTAGCCACAGTGAATGGTCTCATCTCGGCTTTTATCCTCCTTTACTACATTTTGGCCTTAATCCCTACGCTTGCTGCCTCACAATTTCAAGCACACTTATTTTCTTTGCCTCTCCACTTTGCCCTCTCCTATTTCCTCCCACCTTTCTTTTCATATATTCATTCATTCAACAACCATTTATGATTATCTACTATTTGCCAGACACTTTTCAGGGATGGAAGGGAACTTAATGAACAAAAAATGACTCCTAAAACAACATAAAAAGCACACTGAGAACCTAACCCTGTAGAGAATATGGGGTTGAATGATGCCGTGTGAAATCTGCTCAGCAGTAATTCCAAATGATTAGTAGTTTCACTTCAGCATCCCACTGCTCACTAGAACCTGATGGTTCCTGATTATATGAGTTATCACATTTCAACTCTTCAATGTTTATTCATGGCCCTGCATCAAATGTCCTCTTTTCAACTCTTACTCCTTATTTCTCACTAGGTCTCACCACACAAATGGTCAAGACCTCTGTGACTTTGCTAAAGTTTGTTCCTCTGTTGCAAATATCACACTGGATCTGTTCTAACTGGCCAAGTTGTACTTCTTATTTGAACCCTTTTGCTCTGAGCATTTGGATTCTTATCTGAATGTAGCAATTCTTCCCCCTCTGCATGCCATTAGTTTCTGAATGTGTAAACAAAATTACAAAATTTATATATCATATACCAAAACAATATGTCCAAGACATGAATTCTGAAGTCAGTGTTCATCACTTACCATTGAATAACGGCCCCATGATTCTGTTTTCTTCTTGGTAAAATGGAGATAAAAATAGTACCCACTTCCAAGAATAATTGAGGGGATAAAATGAGAAGATAAATAAATAGGTAGATAATAGGTAAATATATCATTTTATAATTTATAACAGTCCTTGAAACATAGCAGACACTCTACAAAATGTTAGATGATATTATTATTTCATGTTTACATTTGGAAATAACTGTTCTCTGGGTTATGTATCATTTCTGAATCATAAATTCTTTAAAGCCAGAGCTGCTATCTTTTATTTTCCCTGTAGCCAATGGAGAACTATGGGTACTTGTCATATAAAGGATACTAAATTAACTGATTGAAGAGTTTAACAGCTTTTTTCTTCCACGTAACTCACCCCATTTACAACAAAGATATGTGGATTTCCCTCACATGTTGTGCAAGCTGTGAGTCTCAATTTAAGAGAATAACTACAACTGGTATTGGAATACTGGGATTTGGAAAAGGATAACACAGATGAGACTGGGCCACTGCTACAATTGGGGAAAATTTTGATTGCTTACAGAGGCTTCAGAAAGAAGTAAGCCTCTGTGTGAATCTTTGGAGCTTAGCAGATAGAATATGAGAGAGAGATATTGAGAAATGAATAGGATCAATACAATAGGGGATGTAATGAGCAAAAATTTGGAGGCCAACAAGCCTAGAAGCATATTTAGGGAAATTGCAAGTCATTCAATGTAGCTAGAAAGCCCTGGTCCTTGTGACATTATTGGGAAGAAAACTGGAAAATTGGGATGGATTTTTTTTTTTTTTTTTTTTTTTTTGTATTGGGTATTGAACCCAGTGGCCCACTGAGCTACATTCCCAACCCTTTATAGTTTTTATTTTGAGACATGGTTTCACTAAGTTTCTCAGGACCTCACTGATTTGCTTAGGCTGTCCTCAAACTTACGATCCTTCTGCCTTAGCCTTCAGAGTCACTGGAATTACAGGCATTCACCACTGTGCATAGCTTGAAAATTGGGATGTATACCAAACTCAAGGGACATTCTATTTTGAAATTGAGTGTCTTTCTATTTAAGGGCTAGTATGGTTTTTTATCTGATTTATATTGTTTCAGTATCATCTTTGTTTATTGAATAAACAAAAAAGCAAAACCTAGAAGTTAATATTACGTTCTTATTTCAAGGGGGTTGTAAGGATCTTCTCTTAAAGAAAAAAAAATCATTCATTGTTCATTTCCATATATGGTATTTTTGGATGAGTTCAGTTTTATATAAATGTCGACAGTTCTACAAACAACATTACTAATGGTCAAGCTAAGCACTGAGTATGTCAGCTCCAAAGGGCTTCCAAAAGCAGGCAGGAGAGTTCTGAGCAAAACGAAATGGCTCCTGGAACTATCTTATCTGTCTTTACCAGTTAAACCCATAACTATATGCTTCCACAGTCCGTTTCCATAGACACCACTGTGAGTTTTGTTTTCCTTCTACTATTCCCTGTTTTACAGTATGGGAGGTACTGCGTAAGGATTCCCCTCTGAGATGCCACACCATTTTCTTTTTAACTTAACTTTAATATTTGGCATGTTGTACTATAATTTTTCTGTTTGTGCTTCTGCCTTCCCCACTGACTTAGGAATTCTACTAGTAGTTTCTTAAAATCTTTGCTGCGTTTCTGGCATTGGGCTAAGACTTACATGGATCATTTATTCACCTTCATAATATTTCTATAAGGTTGGCACTACTTAATCCCCTTTTACCAATAAGGAACTATTGTATAATAAGAACATTATCTAGATTATACAATGAGATATTGGAGCCAGCATTTGAACTCAAACTAATTCTAGAGCCTGAATTCATAAATGCATTGGAATAGAACTAAGAAACCTGATCTCCAGTTCTAGGCTAGCTATAAACTAGCTGGTTGGTATTAAGCAATTCCATTAACTTCTCTGTGCCTGCTTTCTTTATGTGTAAAAAAGCAACTGTGAAACGTCCTGCATAGGATCATTGTGAGAATTAAGTTTTATGATATGCGTGATACTGCTTAGGCTAAGACCTGCTATAGTCTATGTTTTCTTCCTTCCCTTCTTTGCCCTAAGAGGCCTGAGATCCAACCTTGACCTTTCTAAGACATATGACATCCAGCCTCAAGCTGTGCGCAACCCCCATGAGCCAGAAGGTGCTTGCCCTCTCTTGATGGAGGGAAAACACAGACAACACCAGATGATTATTGAGAGGGCAGAACTGGGAAAGAGTTATTGCAGCTGCAGAGCCACCTCATGGGAACAGGTTCCATGTGGCCATGCGGTATGCACTCTCCTCACTCTCTCTGTACTGCTCATGTACATGTGTGATCAACCAGGCAGTAGGCTAAAATATCTCTACTGACAGCAAAGTTTCATCAGCAGAAGGGCATATTTTGTTTCATGTGATTCCAGCAGAGTACTGCCAAATGTTACAAAGCTGTGGTGATTAACTGAAGGACAAGTTAGAAAGTCATGGTAATATGGTGTCCCCATGGTCAGGCCTCCATGGGTGAGACAAAGCAAGAGGTTAAGGAGCACATCTGAAACTGTCGAAAAGACAATACCCACACAGGTGTTTTTAACTGTTGGATTCTCACCAGGATATGCTTTTCTTCCAAGGGGTTGAAGGTCAATATTTTTTGTTACTGAATCCTTGATGTCAAGATCATTACTGAAAATCAATTTTCAGATAAAAAATTTTGTCAGGGAGCAATGTCATGGTTAGAATGCATACATTCTGTCAGTTAGATGTGTGCCTATAGATCAAATATACACACCCTTGCAAAGATACACTAATAATAAATAAAATCCTCATTAATATCTTTTTGCTGGATCATCACATCTTCCTTCATATCTCAACATCTTATCAGTACAATGAGACACCTGAGGCAACTAACTTATAAGGAGAAAAGTGTATTTAGCTCAGAGTTTTGGAGGTTTGGAAGCATGACTCCTGTCTGGATCATCTCAGTTCTGGTAAGGGCAGTAGATGATGGATGACACCATATTATAGTAGGAGCATATGACTGGGCAAGTACTCATATCATGAGTAAGAAAGCAGAGAATGAGAAAAGATAGGTGGGGTTCCACAATTCCTTTCAAGGGCACACCCCCAATGACCTAAGGACCTTCCACTAGGCCCCATCTCCTAAAGGTTCTACCACCTTTCAATAGTACCACCCTGGGTACCACGTCTTAACACATGGACATTCAGGGGCACTCCATGTCCAGACCATAGCACACCTTTAACTGACCTTAGTTTTCTGAAAGGCATACTCTGGTGTATGTATGAGGCCAGCTTATACCTTTTCTTGAGAATCAAATAGATAGCTGCCAAGTCCTGTGTGCTCTGATATAAGTTAAAAATGCTTGTGAAACTGTGAGGAGGTTAAAGACGGGGAAATGGAAGGGAATCATAGAAAGGAAAAGTTAAATGAAATATGGAATCAATGCAATGGACAGGGGGAGTAAAGAATTCAGAGTGGAAAAGGTAGCAGGAGAAGACAAGTGTGCCACCAGGAGTCACTGATGGCTCTAGGCAGTGACTGGCTCTATCAAGAGTTCCCAGATTGGGTCTTAGTAGACAGGTGCTCAGATTTTATGTCATAACCTCTAGAGAGGTCCAAGAGAACTCCAGGGACAGTGAGGGCTGCTGAAGAACATTTCTAAGCTGCCCTTTGGCCTGATTTACCTCTTTTGCTGCCATCTGCACCCAAACTCTCTGTATCTAAATACATTCTATGTAGCCAGTCAGGAAGGCAGAATGGCTGCCTTTCTGCCTTTTGTTTGTTTGTTGTTTGTTTGTTTTTATCCAAGGAGAAGAGGGAAAATCTAGATATATATGAGGGAATTTAGAATAATTAAGGAAAATGGTTTAGTTGCACAGATATATACTACTTCTTTTTGCTTATTAATAAGAATGCCAAATGGTACTAAAAAATATTATTGATTGATAGATTGCATTTATTGCTTTCCCCTTTCCCAAATGGCTTGCAACTCTGTTTAAGGTAAAAATTAAATTTAGCTTGGCACTGATTTTCCCTCATATAGGCATTCATTATTGCTCATTATTCATTATTTTTTTTTCTAGATCATTGTAGCAGGTTGTTTTATACATTATCTTAGATTCTTCCTTAGTTAAACCAAAAGGTATACATTGGATAAGCACTATTAAAATTACCGTTAGTACTTTCACTGTTAATACTACTATCTCTACTACTCTAATCACTTGATTTATCAAAAACTCATAGTGTTTTCAGCTGCCTGCTTGAAGTATGAGCTTATTTATATTTTACAACAAACCTTTGAAGTATACACAATTATATGAGCATCTAGGATCACAGAAGTTTTGTAATTTCCTTCAGGTCATGTAGCTAGTAGTGGCAGGGCTGGAATTCAAACTGAGATGTGTCTGTTTGTTTGGATCTAAACCTTCACACAAATCATTGTGCATGGAATAGGGATGAAGCCTGAATAGAAAAAGAAAATGAATAAAATTAAACCTTGCCCCTTACTTCAAAATTTTGTGGATGAAAAGTCACATGTATAAATAACTTTAATTGGTATATATAGTATTGAATATTCTGAACAGTGATTCTCAAACAGTGCATCAGAATCATTTGGGGAATTTATTTAAACCAGATTTCCAGACTGTTACCAGGACACTCTGGGATGGCACCAAGGAAACTATGATTTGAAAAACAATAATAATGTGAAATTCTTTACTGATTTTGAAGTCCAGGCAACTTCAAGAGCTGCTTGCCGTTAACTCTGCATAGCTCCAGTGATACATGAAAGGGTATAATAATTTCAACCAGAGAATCTGGGGATTGTGGAATGGTGTTTGGAGTTATCTATATGATTTTAAGAATTTTTTCCAATCTCAGATATGGTATCATGAATTGTAAAACATCACTGTCAGTAACTTGAGATTGACAACTACTAATTCTATAAAAAATTATACTTAAACCTTGTTAATTTGAGCAGATCTTAATTGTTAATTTCAATGTATTCTTACATTGACATTCTTATTTGATTGTGTGGTCTTTCAGGTAACTTGTTCTAGTAATCTAGTTACCATACCCATGGAAAGAAAAACAATTTATAGTCATTATCATTGTTTTAAATCATAACTGTCAACAGTTTGCTTAAACACTATTTTTATGTTCTTGGTCAAGTCACTTCACCTTTTTGAACCCAAATTTTTCCATATGTACAATGGGGAGTCGAACGAAGTAACCTTAATATCATGAAAATCCATGAATTTATTATCTTTGGGCCTCATCTGTTTTAGCTACTCAGATGTCTTGAGGCATTTTTCTTTAACTGGGAAACTTCCTCATAATTCAGTAAATATAGAATCACAACTTAAAAGGCCAGTTCTAGAATAACTGGAATCTTGCTGGGCAGATTTGAAGCTTGCATCTGAAAAGCTATATATACAGAAAGCCTAGAGGATTGAAATAGTCCGGAGCATTTCAGAACTGGACAGCTGATGAGTGGGTAAAGGTTGCCTGTGCCTCACTCTGGCAGCCTGTCATTTTAATGAATATCAAAATCATCCATACACCAAATTGGGAAGCCAAGGGCCTCATCTTGACTGAGAGTGAGCCCCTCCCAGAAGCTGGCTTAGTTCTATGGAGCAGTCTCGGGAGCCAGTTTTAGTAGCTAAAAGTTTCACTCCCACCTGCTACTGCAAGGACTTATATTGCCAGAATTCTGTGACTTCTCTTGTCCTTGATTATAATATAGGCGAAAAACTGCCTTGAAAAGATAAAGATATTTTACATGATTTACAGTCTGACCTTAAGATGCTCTTGACGGTATGTCTGAAGGAAAAGAAGGAACGGCTGTTCCCAGACAGGTTGAGTTCTTTCCTTATCAGAAGGGTTAAAATAAATATTCTTTCCCTTCTGTGCCTTCCTAGCATTTCTCTAGCTGATAAAAGGGGAGATGTGTGTGTTGGACTGAGAGTTATGGGAAAGCAAATCCAAAGAAATGAGACAAACTTTTCTTTCTGCCAATGTACATCAAGTTTGAACTTAGAGGAAAAGAGAAGGAAGGATATACCTATCAGAAAAGGGGATGATCAGGCAAAGGAGGTCGCCAAAGCAAGGGCACGCATATCCAAGAAAAGTATTTGCCTGCTGGACTAAGTACTATAGCATTAGTACCAGTTCATTTCTTTGGTCAAGTTATTATACCTGGATGTCATTATACATTTGAATCATCCAATCACCTTCTTTGTTCTGATTCTATGCTTCCTAAAGCAGCCTGTGATCACAGTGTTCTTCCCATGGTTGGCGAAAAAGACACTGGCCATGCTTACAATCTATGTGGGAGTTTTCTTTCCCATTAGAAAATAATAAAGTATCATTCTTTTTGAAGTGTTAATTTGCCTAAGAAACAAATCCAGTTTGTATTTGAATTGCATGTGGAAAGGATCTTCATACTAAACACAGTGAGTGGATGCAAATGTGGCTATTAAATTTGTTAAAATTAAACTAAGTTAAAAATTAAGTTCTTTATTCTCACAAACGCCATTCCAAGCATTAAAAAGTCATACATGGTTTGTGGTTTCTTTCTAAAACTGCAGAGTATTAAACATTCCTGTTATGACAGAAAGTTCTTTTGCACAACTCTGGGTTAGAAAGTAATTCTCAATCCTTTTTCCAGGTCATACTTATAATCTGCAATAACATACTTAGACCTAGCTGTGCCTTTACTTTTCTATAAAATGGAAGAAGGATGCTGTCAACAAAACTGGAATTATATGGGCATCTTAATATAATTACTAATTGATGCTTTATAAATAGAATGGTGAAGAGTTTGTATATTTACAAATATGAGTCACTTTCCCCATTTTCAGTGTTTCATAGGAATCTGTTTAACAATTTCAAGTATTTCTATCTTTCTAACAACTGCTCTGCAAAATGAGGCAAAGGGAAATATGGAAAGGTTGTCCTTAATATTCTTAAAGAATAGACAGTTGTAAATTTGTAACATGTCTATTATTAAATAGAAACTTCTAAATGAGCAAAACTTTACCAGAAAAAAAAAATGATATCATTTATTTGTATGTTGCCTTTTTGAAATGTTTTCACATCATTCTCTAATTTGAAGCTTAAAAAAACTCCTGTGAAATAGATGGGGGTCAAGTGTATATTATCATCCCCATTTTATGTGTTCAAAGTTGTGAAATTATTTGTTCAAGGTCATGGTGGTATTGTCAACAAGAGAATCTGAGCTTTGGACTCAAATTCATATTTTCTTCTATAATATACCCTGTGTCAGTTATCAAGATAAGTTATTATGTTTTAGGAAAGGTAATAATTAAAAAGAGTTTTGAGCATTTGTAGTCATGAAATATAGACTGAGAATAGTCTTCCTCCAGGTCAAATTAGTACACCAGAGCCTTTGAAAATCACAGGGAAAGAAACCACAGTTCCATCTTTCTTTCCTGCTTCACTCATAGAACTTGTGAATTCCTTCACCCATCAAGGCAGCATGAACTGGACTCTGTTTTCGTGTCCTGTATTTGCTCAGCTATGGAAATGCTAGAAGGAAAAAGACATACCCAATCCTGATCTTGAGAGTTCATGTTTCTATGGGGAAAGAGACACATTGATTAGCATCCTATGGCATAGATGCAGGAATAGGATTTTTATTGAAATGCTTTTACAACAAAAAGAAAAGGATGATTAATTTCATCTAGAGAAGAGTGATCATGAGAAAAAGCTTTGTTCTTTGTGTTGGTGATAATATGAGCTGGATCTTAGAGGAAAACTAGGAGCTTGTATGTAAATTAAAAGGAGGGAAGTGTTCTTTGGCAGAAGAAACAGCATGAGCAAGGTTACATTGATTTAAAATGAGTGAAAATGGTATCGTTTATTGTGCTTCCTGTATTCCAGACATCTTATGAACACATTAAGCATCTCTTTATCCTTTCTAGGCACAGAGGTATATGCTTGTAAATCCCAACTACTAAGGAGGCTGAGATAGTGCAATATTAAGCTCAAGGCCAGCCTTGGCAAATTAGCAAGACTGAATTTTTTTTTTTTTTTAATGTAAAAAAGAGAGTACTGGGGATGTAGTTCAGTGGTAGAGTGCCCCTGGGTTCCATCCATAGTACACAAAATACAAAATGAAATTAAAAAAATCTATTCATCCTCAAAACAACCCTGCAGGATATGACATACATTTTTCAAATAAAGAAACTGAGTCTCTGAAAGGTGATAAGATTCACCCCAGATCAAATATCTAATAACTGACACACTCTCTCTCTCCAAATATAATAGCCAGATTCTAGTAGCTGTGCTCTTAACCATATAATGGTGATAATACTGTGTAGTCAATTTTATAACCTGATTTTTTTTCTTTTTATGGTATATCATAAGCTGTTTCCCAAGTCATTAAAATTCTCTATAAATGCTATTTTAATAGTACAAGAACCCATCTTATTGATGTATTATAATTTGCTTAACTAGTCCTTTATTGTTGGATATTAAGTTGTCTCCAGTGTTTTACTATTTTGAATAATAATGCATGACTATTTTTGTGAGTCAAGACTTTCCTCAGAGG
This sequence comes from Sciurus vulgaris, assembly GCF_902686455.1. Lineage (NCBI taxonomy): Eukaryota > Metazoa > Chordata > Mammalia > Rodentia > Sciuridae > Sciurus > Sciurus vulgaris. The sequence continues at coordinate 66,785,964 of NC_136470.1, read as the reverse complement.
TCCACTCTAGAGCAGAAAGTCCTTTGAGATTTCCTTGTTACTAGCACCAAGTTTAAGAGCAGTCCCAGAAGGCAAGAACACATCCTAAATGCACTCTATTTTGTATTATTCACTTTGGGAATTGTCCCCAGCATAATGAACAGCCCAAGATGGCTCCTTCTGAAGGCCTGCATATTTCTACACCTCTGCTACCCAGGTAGTATATTCTAAAGGATTGCAATTTAGTATTAATATTAACCTAAGAAAAATATAATTAAGAAAGTAAATCAGCTGAAAATGTTATTAAAAGTCCAAATAGAGATGATTTTTGGATTATTTTCTCTTCTGAATTACATATTACATTGTTCTGTCCATTTAAGAGAGTCCTGGCAGTTTTCGATTGCTTTGCCCTAGGTCAAACTTGGTAGAAAGAAATGTAAAGGTTTAGGTTAAGACGTGAGAAGTTTTTTTGTTTTTTTTTGTTTTTTTTTCCTCTCTAAATAAATGCAATTAAAGTTATCAAGTTTCATTTGACCCATACCATTTGTATATCTCTTTTCATGATTGGTGATGTCATCCATTTTAAGGGAGAAACCAAGAAATGCTGAGAGCATAGAACACACAGCCTTCATTTCCGAGAGGTTCATTTCCCACTCTGGCTTTGGACTGACAATGAGTTGTAGTTCAAAGGCTGCCCTGCAGGGAAGCTCATATACCCTATAATTTAAAAGGCCTCAGATGCCTCTTGGGAGACTTGGTAAAACATTCTATTTAGAGACATGCTTGCTGATATGACATATATTTTTATAGTTATACCTCTTTATTGCAGGGACATAAAACCTGTTTTCACTCAAAATGTGCCTGCTTTCAGAAAATAGGACGAGAGACATGCAGAAAACAGTGATCCTATTATCGTATATTATGACTTTTGTTTTATAGTTCCCTTCCCCAACTCATCTCTTTCCCCTGAAGCTATAGAGTTTGGACAGCAAAAATCTTCTGGATGTTTCTTCCACTAAACCCAGGGATGACTCCCAGGTTACAGACCTAGCTAGCACTTTTAAAAAACTCTTGTTAATTTTTACCAACACTAAACCCTCTAAGTGCAAGTGCAAAGAATACTTCATGAATTTATTCCCATTAAAAAACATCCAAATAGTCAACATTTCAAAAGCGCTAGGTATGTGCTCAGAATTGTGCTCCATGTTGCCAATACTGTAGACACGAATAAAAGATTCTGACCTTGCCCTTCTCAACTCTTACAGTAAATGACTATCCCTTGCAGAATCTTGCAGAAAGGTACATTTCCCAGCTCTTGATTCTGAACATTCTAATCTGACTCCATTTGACTCCTTCCCTTTATCTTTCCCCTCCTGTAGGCTGATGAGAGAAGTTTTGTTTTTATATCACACTTCAAACTACTGTTATTTTGTTTTTTCTTGGAAAGATGTTTTCTTCTGTTGTCTTCACAAGGTTAGATAATTTCACTCTTCAGTTTAACTATTATAAAATGGGTCTTCTGAGGGCAGTTGGGAAATACATACAAAATCATGAACAATATAAATATTTTTTGTAAAATTAAGAAATATTTGTTTTTAGTGAATTAAGATATTTGCAATTTCATATCAATGTTCTCTCATTCTTCCTTGCATGCTGGTCAATTATTTACTTTATCCTAAGGAGATAAAAGATTACAATGGACATGGGAAATGAGACTAGAGGTGGTAGTTTTTGCATGAGTCATCTTTATTTTGATTCAAGAGCCTCATAGCTCAGACTGTTGGAGCTTCTATCAATCTTTTATTCAAGATGAAATGAGGTTGAATACAGTAAACAATACATTGTGTGGTCCAAGATTTCAGATTCCTAGGAAGTTTGTGGTTGTCCTCTTGTTCTCATTCACATTTCTACTCCTTCTTATTAACCCATTTGTGTAAATGTGCTGGTCCTTAAATGAAATCTCTCTGATGTTCCAGTAAATACTATGAACTGTAAATGGGATATATTATGAAGAAACTATAGTGTATTTGAGCAGAAAACTTCAACACTGTCTGTAGTTTTTTTGACCTACCATACAAATTGGGAAGGAACTTGTAGCTACTTGTTTTAAAAAAGGAAGCTGTTCTGTCCTTGATTTTTCTTTAAAAAACAAATCTGTGATGTCAAATTAGCATTGGATAACTGGTACCATCTTTAATTTCTAAAAGCACTTTAAGTGGTATATTCCCTCTCTCATTATATTAGAACCTGTATCTCAGCTTGTTATCCTTTCCTTTTGTTATGAGGAACTCATTCAGAATCAGAAGAGTGACACTTTACTCTTTCCTTTCCCATTCTCCATCTTTCCCACCAATAACATCCTAGCATAAGTTTTTATTTAAACTCTACCTCACCAGCACATGCATATCCATGTCCTCCTCAGCAATCACAAAAGCTATTAGATCAAGATTCATGATATTCTTCATACATGAAGCTCACAGCAAAATTCATTTGTCCTACCTGCTGCTAAAGAAATCTTTCTAAAATACACACCTGACCTTCTCATTCACTCGCTTCAAGGGCTCTGCTTTGTCTTCATTTTGGATGAATGCATGGTGTGTATCATACTGGACCCTGTCTCCTGCAGAGCTTCTCCACTCTCACCCCCACACTTGTTCCTCATATTTTGAACTCCAGCTGATCTGCTTCACTTGTTTGCTTATGGGTGCCATGTGCTTTCAGAATGACTCCATGTAGTTTCCTTTCTCTGATACAGGTTCTTCTTCACATCTCAATGTCCATCATGTTTTCACATACCAGGAGACACCTCCAGGTGCACACATTTCACTTTCAACCCCAAGCCCCATATCATTTGTTTTCCCTCTACTGCATACCCCATATTCATTTTTATGTGATTATAAATATGTTGAATTAAATCTTTAACACATCAGCTTCTGCTTAATTATCTGTTGGCTTTTATAGGGTAGAGCTTATCTATTGGCTGTAGCACATAGCTGTAACTCAATATCTTTGTTGAATTGCTTAGAACATTCTACCAAATAAACAGAACAAGCTGAGCTAGCATAGCCAAATAAAAAAATATACATATTGTTCGCCATGTCACATTCTTAAGGTAAGAATCATTTCTCACTTCTTCATAATTATTTTTTGGTGGGTTTATGCCAGCTCTGAACCCTTATCATATACCTCATAGGTATTAACCATGCCATGTCATTCAGTGATACTATCCCTCCAATTTCTTTGACTGTTTTAACACTTCCGTCGGTTCACACTTGCTTTTCATGGTGATATAAGGGACATCGGCCCAATATCACACACCATATAAAAAATTGTTCTGTGCATCCAGTTGTTAAATCTGTTGCGCCCTGGGTACACCCATGCCAATCTGCTCGTACAGATTATTTGCTCGCAGGGTTAGTGACTGTAACGTTTTTGATTAACCTCTCCATATACTTCACAAGCACTTATTCTAGGCCATGTTCAGATCATGAAGAGGCTCTGAATCACTGAGATATTGCTGAATATCTGTTGACATAGTATTTACCAGTGTGGAATAATTCAGTGCTCTTCAAATTCAAGAGGAGTCAAATAACATTTTCTTCTAGTTTTATTTGTTTCCATCCCAGACATAATGTATACTGAATCATAAACAAAATTTGAGATTTGCTTTATATTATGCTTACATGCCAAGAGTTGTGTACTCATGGAAACATATTCTGTTGTTTGTTCCCAGGTTAGCCAGTCTTTTTAAAGTCTACTTCTTTATTGTTTGCAATTTAAAACAAACAAAATGATTCACAACTTTAATTTCTTTTCTAAATTTCCATGACATACGGCATTTTTCTTAAAATCTTTATTTCTCCCTAATATCTTCTAGAGGATGCAAGACTTCTGTAGTTTGCTTAACTCAAGTCAAAGACAACTTGACATTTCACTTACTATTTACCCTCCTTCAGAATGAAGCCAGGAGTTTGTGTGAGATTGAGAAGACATCTCTCATTGTTTTGTTTTTCCATGCTTATTGACACACATTAATTCAAGAGTTTATGTAAATCAAAACAAAAAAACACAGGATATATGCCACATAGAACTTAGGATAATTGATAGAACATATTTACTTTAAAACTCTAGATTTTCTGATTTAGTAAAAGAACATATTTATTTGACAGACTGACAAAATATGTATGAAGAACTTGTAGACTCATCCTTCTATCTTGCACATCCTCATAGGGATGTTGCCAGTGTGGTGCTACTAAAATGTCAGTCTCCACCCTAGAGTGATGTCAGTTCTCCATCCAACTGTCCACCCATCTTAATATGCTTTTTATTACACAACTATTTGTTGCTCTCCTATTGTGATCCTTACACAAAAAACATAAAAGAATGGTTTAAAAAGAAAACACTAATTTTGAATGCTAATATGCCTCCCAAAGCAAAAACATGGTAAAGCACCCATAGCAAATCAGACTAAATAAATAACTACTCATATTTTGTGGTGCTGGGGATTGAACCCAGGGCCCTGTGCTTGTGAGGTGAGCACTCTACCAATTGAGCTCTCTCCCCAGCCATGTGAAAAGTATATTTTTTTGACAGTCTACGCAAAGGTTTGGAGTACCTCCTACATATTAGTCACTGCTTTAAGCATTCACACACTGTCCTTCCCAATTTATTTTTTATTCATTCTTTATAGTTACATATGACAGTAGAGTGTATTTTGACATATATATATGTGTGTGTGTGTGTGTGTGTGTGTGTGGAATATATCTTATTCTAATTAGGATTCCATTATTGTGTTTGCACATGATATGGAGATTCACTATGGCATATTCACATATGAACATAGGATAGTAATGTCTGATTCGTTCCACTGTATTTCCTATTCCTACTTTAGGAAATTAGTAGAACAGAGATTTTTTGTACACATAAAAACTGGTTTGTAGAAGGAGAATTTTACAGAAGTGATTGCTATGATAAATAACAGTTTGAGAAAATTTTTAGGGACTTTGAATGATGAAGCCTGCAAACTAGGAAATGGAAAGAGAAGCAGGTAAAATGAGCATATTTGCAGAGGAGCAGTGAGTCACAGTGAAAAATAGTTACTTGTGTACAATTTTGCCTAGGGCCACCCCACACATGTTTATTTGGAAAGGAAAACTTTCTGAAAATATCCTGTGATAAACAAACTGACTACTCTTTAGAATGTCACCAGTGATTACCATAGCAAATGGACATTTTCTACTACATTATCGGGTAATAATTATCAGTATCTTCATTTTAGGACACCTTTCTTCACAGGTTGCCATGGTCTCTACTATACATAAGTATTGATTTAATAGTTGAAGCCCTAAGCAGTGTCTGCTACAAAGAAGGGATCTGAGCTATAGGTTCTTCCTTTCCTTTCCCAGTGATCTGCTCTGGGTGATGCAAATGTGGCTGAATTTTCACAATGTCTACATATTCCTTTACAGGAACGTCTGGCTGGGGAGGAGGGAAGAATTGCAAGTTAAAATCAGATTGCCAGTTCTGTCATGATAGATTTGTGTCACAGAAATAATCTTGCTTGCTATCTGTCTTTATAATTTCTAAACTTATAACTTTATACTTTTATTCTAATTTTTTTCATTCACCTTCTGAAGCCTTAATTTCATGGTTTGGCAAGAATACTTTTTGCTATGAATATATGTATGAGGAATGGGACCCAGTTATATCTCCATTGACTCATCCAAAGAAATGCATAAATCTGAGGCCATTATCAGAAACACCTCCTACTCCCTTCAGGGTGGACTACTTTCTCAAGAATCGGTTTAGGGGAAGAGGTATAGTCTTGAAAATGAGTAAACAACCTACCTCTTACTAGAACATAATAAAATGTTATTGCCACAATCTTCTATCATCTTCCCCAGCCTGATTTCTGGATCATAAGTGTGTATTCTATGTCTCTGTCATTAGTTTTATTTTATTTCTTTTTCTTTGTTTGTTTTTGGACTTCAGGTACAGAGAATTGAGTTAATCTTTCTTTTGAGTCCAGTGTCAATTATCATTAGCAATCAATTTGGTTGTCAGAGGATCATATTTTTAGCTGCAATCTACAAGTAATTTGATGGTTTATCCTTCCACTTTGTTGAAATTTTACTTTAGATCTCAGGCATATGGCTGTAGTTTTTTATTTCATATTTCTATCCTTGGGTTTTCATTTCAATAGACATATTTATATTGAAATAATCCTGATTATGGGTAATAACAAAAGTTTCCCTTCCACTTCCAAATATTAATATAGGTTATTTTAATTCCCCAAATATGTGAAAAAAGTACTGAAGATATTAACTTTCATCATTTTAGAATACAATAATATTCTGAAGCACTGGATGAATAATCAGGTATTAAAATATATTTCTTTTATTTTTTTTAAAGATGAATGCACATGACCTGAAAGAGTTAAGTCATTTTCCCACAATGAGCATATTGTTTCCAGAGGTTATATTGGTCTTTTGTCTTGTGAATATCACACATAGACTTATATGATGAGATACAGAGTATCATATTCATTTTAGACTGACAAATCATTGGCAGAAGTTTAACTGACCCATGTATGCTACAGATCAAGTCAACGTGAGAGCAGACGATAAATTGTAAGATCCCCAAACCCTTTCCCAGTGCTTCCTTCACATGATTATTATACGGTTTCTTATGTCACATGTGCTCCAGGTTCAAGCCTTGGGACCAAGTCTGAGCTCTCTTTTGCTCTCTGTGATGGCTTTGCAGGGGCGAGGGCATGGAGGACTGAGATCAGCTGCCTGAGCAACCAGCCTGCTTTCTTTCCTCACCTCTCTGCTAAATGAATGTGATCAAAATGTGCCTTGGACACAGGAGCCTAAATAATGGAATGGCGTTTCCTTGTGGAGCTCAGTAATATTTACTGAGCCCAACAGCTTCATTTTCCTCAGTTCCTGCTGCCTTAATGGCTGGCTTCAGGGTGGGAGGTGAAAAGGGAGGGGATGAGGAATTGCTGTGAGGGACTCAGGCGACATGGTTAACGGATGGCCTTATTAGAGACACTTTCCCTAGGCCTAAGTGAAGCCTTTTTGTCTGAGTCGGCAAGAAGTGGGTCATTTTCCTGAGCTGTCAGGCTCAATGCTTTCTTGACTTGTGGTTGTATTTGCAGCAAGCTGTTGGTTCTGTCTTGGCTTTTGGTTTCCTGAGACATGCTCAGGGCCCTGTGTGCCTTCCCAGAGCTGCACTGGACTTCTCTACAGATCATTTGTTTCTCTGCTGAGCTATAGGCTGCTCATGATTCTACATGCCTCATGAACAACCAGTCACAGTGGGGGAATCTCTGAATCTCTGCCTTTAGGCTGAGTCCAACAGTGATCTGGTTCAGTGGTTTCGATCCCTAAAGAGTTAAAAATATGTGTCAGAGTTTCCAAATGATATGCACACCTAGAAACATCTGTAAGTATAAATAATAAAATAAAAATAAAAATAAATAAATAAATAGTAATAATAAATAAATAAAAATAAATAGAGCAAGCCAAACTAATAGATGCATTGCCATTATTTACCAGAGTTACAATAAGTTAGGTCTAAGTTCATTTAAAGTATTTCTGAATTGATAGCAACATTTCATCACTATGCACTTTCTCAATCATTGGATATAGAAAGAATGACCCTGGTCCTGTGTAGTTCTGCTGTCTTTTAGCAGTGTTTTCATAAAATTTGCCATGCACTTGCTCTCCATCAATCCTATTTCCACTATGTGACATGCTGTCTACTGTAGGCTCTACCTGTCAGAGATTATACGTAAGTGACCTTTTTGCATGTCAGTAGTAATCCTTCCTCCATCCACAGCTGGTGTTTTAGATTTCAGTCATTGTGTTTCTACTTCTCCCAATGCGTTAGCTCAAGGTTTGTGGGTGCTCATTCTCTAAGGATATTGAAAGGGCAGAACATTTGGATGATGGAGATTTAAGACAACCTGCAGTCTGTAACTCAGTAAGATTCTGCTCTGAGTCATTTGCATAAGGGTGTCATCTCTGCTGTTTAAAATTAAGCATTTATTTAAAAATAAACAAATGCTACTCCCCATATCCATTTTTTTTTAAAGTCATAGTGATTGGCAGATATCCATTTATAAGGGTAGACATTGCTTAATGTTGTGAACCTCTATCAGGAGATAGACTGTGTCTGTTCTTGTTCCTTCCTATGAGAACCTGGCCTACAAGGGGAAACTATATCAGGAAATAAACCAATATTTTTAGATAATCTCTTGTGGATTTAAAAATTGTATAAGTGCTTAATTAAGCACAACTTGAAAATTACTTCCATTTCCAACATGAAGACAAACAAGAAAAAAAAAAGTGAAACTCTGCCTTGAAATTAGTTCTGAAACATACAGAAAACACTTTAATGCGTAGGTAACGGAACACTTTTTGAAGCTATTTTTCTCCCAATGCCACAGATTAATGACGGCAACTTTAAGGATTGAGAAGAGAGCACATAAATACATTTTCCATTAAACAGTCCTTCTCAAGATCCCCTATGCCTCTGGATTCTCTCCCACCTACCTGATTCCCCAGAAAACAGAGAAAAACCTCATAACTCCAAGTTCTTTCCCTTTTGATCACATATATCCCTCAAACATACTCAGACATGTTAGAACCAGCAGATAAAAAACTCCTGTTTTTAAGTCTGTGATTTATTTGTTAAAACTGGGCATGATTTTGGGCAGAAAACCAAAGAGAAGAACAGAAGGTGGGGTCTCTCCCTTCTGTCAGGTGGCTCTGCAGGGATTTCTGTTGGAACCAGAAAAGAAGAATCGAACAGAAGGCTTCCTTAGCTTCCAAGAGATAGTAAGTCAATTGTATTATATTTTTGGTATCTGTGTCTGCAAAAAAAAAAAAAAAAAAAAGGCACAATGGATAGCTGGATGGATTTATAGATAGATTCCCAGGTAGATGATAAAGAGAAATGGAACATACGTTGAAGCATTGTTGGAGAAGCATGTCTTTTAGAAGATTATTTGCTGCCAGACATACCACACGTAAGGAAGATAAATGAGAATGAGCCAAAAGCAAGAAATCTATTATGACCATAGAACTGTGGATTCTAGAGGAGGAGGTGGTGGTCGGCCTTTTATCACTGAAGAAAAATAATGAATTTAAAATTAGAAAGCATGAGTAAAACTAAAATGCTATGCTTCTTACCCCTTTTGTGAGTTCAAAAGACACATACTTAACTTCTGAAAAAGTTAATTTTTAGTTATTCTTACTGTATGCAAAGAAAATAATGTACAGGAAAGTTAACTGACTTTTATAAATTTATATACTGTGTCTTAGAATAATTCCATATACATATATATTTTTCCCCCATTCAATCTATCCAGAAAGATGCCTCCAGGATAATTCTGAAAGGAATAGGATATGGAGACTAAAATGTAGCATATTATAATGTCAAACTTAAACTTAGTATTTAGATTTTAAATAAGTGAATAGAAAATATCACGTTGCATATTATAACCTATAAAAGAAAAATTGTCACTTTATCCCCCAAGGAATAACACAAAAGTTTCATGTATCAAATGCAGTTGATTTTTCATGCAGTATTCTCTTTAAGACAAAATACAATAGATCTCTGATGTCATCTGCTAAGGGTCTCACTACCACTTGTGATCCAGGGTGATTTTTCTCTGCCCCACTTAATGATACCCAATCCTGGAAAAGTGAAATGGTGTCCTGAAGATTCTAGTGACCCTTGTTAGAAGGTTATTAATATCTCTGTAAGTTTAGTTTTATAATTTTAAAACTCCTTACAGTCTTCCAGTCATCGTTTCTTTTGTCTAGGTATTTCTATCCACATATTTAACTCTCCCACTTACAATTTAGGTACAGGATTCAGTCCCTTAACTAAATTCACAAAACATCCATTCACAGCCTTTTGTTTTGTTAGCAAACTGCAGAAAATGGGGGAAGGGCATACTCTGTGGTGCTCAGAATCCAGACACCTTTCTTACTGTATTTCTTATCTCCACAAAGAGTGGCACTATGCATGAGAAAAAGAATCCCACAAGGGCATCTAAGATGTGGCTTTCCAGTCTGCCTAAGATTATGATCTAGGGTTGTCACTGTGTTCTCTAGGACCATTTTCTGATAAGCAAAATAAGAGGTTTTGACTATTTTCCATCATTACAGGTTACAAGGATCTCCCTAGTATAAGGGCTATGTCTTTAACGTTTTTGAATTTCCCAATGGGGCTAATGATAGAACTTCAGTAATATTTATAGATTTCATAAAAAGAAATTCTTACTCTGGTGTACCTCTGACACCCAAAGAACTCTCTGGATGCTACCTTGCTCCAACAAAGCAAATGCTGCTATAGTCAAACGTTGTAGTTCTTTACTGCCCTTTTCAAGTTCTTTGTAGGCTGTATTGTTCATAGGATGTTTCCATAGTAAAGTAAAGTCTTTAGGGTTAAAATAACCCACAAAATGTAATAGCTTTGTCTTGTCTGATACACCTAAGAAGAAAGCTTTTACATACAAGGTGTAAAAGCCAAATAGAAAATTAGCTAAGGGAGTAGACAGCAGCTGCATTATCTGTTCATTTCAGGCCCAACTGATTTGGCTCCTTCACACAAAATATGGCTACAGTGATCACATGCATGCTCATACTTATTGAATCATGTGGCCTGAATGGTTCACTTCCACTGACACACAAACAGCTCAGCAGGAATGATGTGTTTTTTTCCTACACTGGATCTTAATGTTTCACCTACATCTATATAAGCAAATATGTAGATTTCCTAATGTGATATTCTAAAGACATAGATGATGCTCTGGTCATTCTTGTCAATCTTATGTCTGGAACTTTGGGAGTGTGTCATGTTTCTTCACATGGTATTTCATTTATGCACCTACATAGCAAAAAACCTCATTTTAGGGACTTGGAAGGTCAGTATATAATCCCTATTAATTTCCCAGTTAAGTAATAAGACACACGAATAGGTATCTCCTTGGATCTGAAGAGACAATGATTTCTTTACTGCTAACAAAATTAAATAAAGAATGAAGATCTGAAACTTGAGTTAAATGTTACGCTGACACTTTCTAGCACCTCTACATTCCTTTAGCTTTCTCTGTTCCTGGTGACTACACCTTGAGAGTGACCAAAAAATAAAGAAGTTTAACTCCATAGAATATCTATACTTACCTAGAGTAATAGCACTATGTTTCTCAAGATGTAGAAAAAAATTTTTTTTCCTATACCTTGCAATTTTTAAATAGATTAGCTCTATCCTATCAGGAAATAGGGGTCCACAAATATCACCCAGTATTGAAATAATCTCAGACAGTAAGATCAACAAGGTCTTACTGTATAGGAAGTTCATCAAAGTAGAAAATAAAAGCTAGGGGAAGGAGGCTCCCCTCAGTATTACTTCTCTTAGGAATTAAAAATATTTTTTTAAATTTTATTGTAAACAAATGGGATACATGTTGCTTCTCTGTTTGTACATGGCGTAAAGGCATACCATTTGTGTAATCATAAATTTACATAGAGCAATGTCGTTTGATTCATTCTGTTATTTTTTCCCTTCCCCCCATCCCTCCCACCCCTCTTTTCCCTCTATACAGTGCTTCCTTCCTCCATACTTGCCCACCTCCCTAACCCTAACTCTAACCCTAACACTAACCACTTCCCTCCCCCTATTATGTGTCATCATCCACTTATTAGCGATATCATTCATCCTTTGGCTTTTTGAAATTGGCTTCTCTCACTTAGCATAATATTCTCCAATTTCATCCATTTTCCTGCAAATGCCATAATTTTATCATTCTTTATGGCTGAGTAATATTCCATTGTATATATATACCACAGTTTCTTCATCCACTCATCAATTGAAGGGCATCTAGGTTGGTTCCACAGTCTGGCTATTGTGAATTGAGCAGCTATGAACATTGATGTGACTGTATCTCTGTAGTATGCTGATTTTAAGTCCTTTGGGTATAGGCCAAGGAGTGGGATAGCTGGGTCAAATGGAGGGTCCATTCCAAGTTTTCTAAGGAATCTCCACACTGCTTTCCAGAGTGGCTGCACTAATTTGCAGCCCCACCAGCAATGTATGAGTGTACCTTTCTCCCCACATCCTCGCCAACACCTGTTGTTGCTCGTGTTCTTGATAATCGCCATTCTAATTGGGGTGAGATGGAATCTTAGGGTGGTTTTGATTTGCATTTCTCTTATTACTAGAGATGTTGAACATTTTTCCATATGTTTGTTGATTGCTTGTAGATCTTCTTCTGTGAAGTGTCTATTCATTTCCTTGGCCCATTTGTCCACTGGATTATTTGAATTCTTGGAGTAGAGTTTTTTGAGTTCTTTATAGATTCTGGAGATTAGTGCTCTATCTGAAGTATGATTGGCAAAGATATTCTCCCACTCTGTAGGCTCTTTCTTCGCATTGCTGATAGTTTCCTTTGCTGAGAGAAAGCTTTTTAGTTTGAATCTATCCCAGTGGTTGATTCTAGCTTTTATTTCTTGTGCTATGGGAGTCCTGTTAAGGAAGTCTGGTCCTAGACCAACAAGGTGAAGATTTGGACCTACTTTTTCTTCTATAATCTGCAGGGTCTCTGGTCTGATTCCGAGGTCCTTAATCCATTTTGAGTTTAGTTTCGTGCATGGTGAGAGATATGGGTTTAGTTTCACTCTGTTGCATATGGATTTCCAATTCTCCCAGCACCATTTGTTGAAGAGGCTATCTTTTCTCCATTGCATATTTTTGGCCCCTTTGTCTAGTATGAGAAAATTGTATTTATTTGGGTTTGTGTCCGTGTCCTCTATTCTGTACCATTGATCTACCTTTCTATTTTGGTACCAATACCATGCCGTTTTTGTTACTATTGCTTTGTAGTAGAGTTGAAGATCTGGTATTGCAATACCCCCTGTTTCACTCTTCCTGCTAAGGATTGCTTTAGCTATTCTGGGTTTCTTATTCTTCCAGATGAATTTCATAATTGCTTGCTCTATTTCTGTAAGGTACGTCATTGGGATTTTAATTGGAATTGCATTGAATTTGTATAGCACTTTAGGTAGTATGGCCATTTTGACAATATTAATTCTTCCTATCCAAGAACATGGAAGATCTTTCCATCTTCTAAGGTGTTCTTTAATTTCTTTCTTTAGTGTTGTATAGTTCTCATTGTAGAGGTCTTTCACCTCTTTTGTGAGATTGATTCCCAAGTATTTTATTTTTTTCGAGGCTATTGTGAATGGGGTAGTTTTCCTAATTTCTCTTTCTGAAGATTCATCACTTATATATAAAAATGCGTTGGATTTATGGGCATTGATCTTGTAACCTGCTACTTTACTAAATTCACTTATGAGTTCTAAGAGTTTTCTGGTGGAATTTCCAGGTTCCTCTAAATATATAATCATGTCATCAGCGAACAGGGATAGTTTGAGTTCTTCTTTTGCAATTAGTATCCCTTTAATTTTTTTGGTTTGTCTAATTACAAGAAGATAGAGACACTACCATGTATTCTATCAGATCATAATGGATTGATGTTAGAAATAAATGAAAGAGTAAAACACAGAAACTATTCCAACATCTGGAGATTAAACAATATGCTATTATATGATGAATGGATAACAGAAGATATTAGGAAGGAAATTAAAAAATTCTTAGAGGTAAATGAGAACAAAGAAACATCATATCAAAATCTCTGGGACACTATGAAAGCAGTACTTAGAGGGAAATTTATTTCATGGAGCGCATTTAATAAAAGAAGTAAAACTCAACAAATAAACGACCTAACACTACAGCTCAAAGCCCTAGAAAAAGAAGAACAGACCAGCACCAAAAGTAGTAGAAGACAGGAAATAGTTAAATTCAGAGCTGAAATCAATGAAATTGAAACAAAAGAAACAATACAAAAAATTGACAAAATTAATAGTTGGTTCTTCGAAAAAATAAACAAAATTGATAAACCTTTAGCCACACTAACAAAGAGAAGACGAGAGAAAACCCAAATCACTAAAATTCAGAATGAACAAGGAAATATCACAACAGACACGAGTGAAATACAAAACATAATTAGAAGCTATTTTGAAAATCTATACTCCAACAAAATAGAAAATTTCGAAGACATCAGCAGGTTTCTAGAGACATATGAATTGCCTAAACTGAACGAGGAGGACATACACAATTTAAATAGACCAATTTCAAGTACTGAAATAGAAGAAGTCATCAAAAACCTACCAACAATGAAAAGTCCGGGACCAGATGGGTTCTCAGCCAAGTTCTACAAAACCTTTAAAGAAGAGCTCATTCCAATACTTCTCAAAGTATTCCATAAAATAGAAGAGGAGGGAACCCTCCCAAACTCATTCTATGAAGCCAATATCACACTGATACCTAAACCAGACAGAGACTCATCAAGGAAAGAAAATTTCAGACCAATATCCTTAATGAACATCGACGCAAAAATTCTCAACAAAATTTTAGTAAATCTCATACAAAAACATATTAAAAAGATAGTGCACCATGATCAAGTGGGTTTCATCCCAGGGATGCAAGGTTGGTTCAACATCAGGAAATCAATAAACGTAATTCACCATATTAATAGACTTAAAGTCAAGAATCACATGATTATTTCAATAGATGCAGAAAAAGCATTTGATAAAATACAGCACCCCTTCATGCTCAAAACACTAGAAAAAATAGGGATAGTGGGAACATTCCTTAACATTGTAAAGGCCATTTATGCTAAGCCCATGGCTAATATCATTCTAAATGGTGAAAAACTGAAAGCATTCCCCCCTAAAAACTGGAACAAGGCAGGGATGCCCTCTTTCACCACTTCTATTTAACATCGTTCTTGAGACTCTAAAAATATTTTTAGCATTGGCCAGATGTATGGACCCTCTGAATTGGACAAATGAACAATATCATTCTGGTTACTTTTTCTTTTTCCCTCGACTGTAGAGATACAATTTCAAGTCCTATTTCATCATCCTCTTTCTTCTAGTATCCCATCAATCTTTTATGTTTGCCACAGGACATCCTTATACCTTCTAAAACCAGGGGACAAAACTTGCTTGCTTGTTTACCTTTTCTGATACTTTTTTCCAATGAGCTTTAATTGAGCTTTGGGAGAAGGTTGTTGGAAGAATTATTCAACCACAATAACTCCTCTGATCTGGTCTATAATCAGTGTAAGTACTGTCATTTCTCTTGGTGACAAATAGTACTTTTTCACCCTCTGTCATTCTCCTTCACTATCCCCCAATGCAGGTATGAAATTTAAGTGCAGGCTCCCTGTGTGTTTTGATGTTAATGGTGAAATGTCTGCCCGTATAATATCTCACATCAGATACTGCCCAAAGAACATAAAAATTAACCTCTGATTCATAACATTTCTTAATATTTAAATTTAAATGGCAATCTAAGTTTGTAACATTGCATGTTACTTATAATACCTTGAAGTACAATAGGAAACACTGATTACTATAATGCTGAAATCTGTTATGAATAGTATTTAAAAATCACTGCCACTATGGTAACCAAAGGAAAAAATTCTTTTTTATGAGGATTTTTCTTTACTGCAGATTGATTTTCATATGCTTTTATTCATTTCTTATAAAATGACTTTTCTAAAATAGAAGTGATTATTTATTGTGCTTCTTATTTCTGAATCCTAGAATATTCAAATGCTTTAGCAAACTGTAGTGAGATTCAGCAATCAACATTTGCAATAATTACAGTAAAATCAGGACCCAAAATTGCATAAAATTGTTATTTCCCTGAACATTGTCCTTTCAGCCTATTTTATGAAATCCAAGCATTAGCAGTCACTAATCTTCATGTGAATAGTCCGTTAAATGGAATGGTTGTGGCCAATGTCAAGCAAAATGTCAAGTGGTTGCACCTCAACTGCCTACCATGGGTCTGTATTCTCATATTGTTTTAATAGTCATGTGTACAAGACATATAGATTCATGATGATGATTGTTTCCTATTCTGTTGTGTATTCAGTCATTCATTTATCCATCCCCAAAGCTAGAGAACTAGACAACCAATGAAGAAATCAGCCAACATATACTGAAGATGTTGTATATGTGTATAGCTCCAAATTTATGTTGTAAATCACCTGAGAGAAGAAAAGATGTGCTTTCTAGTGTATGTGGTGCATGCATTCAAAAAAATAGAGACAAACTCAAAACATTAAAGTATAGGACAATCCTGTCTTTTAAAAAAGATCTATTTTTGTAATTACTTATACATGATAGTAGAATGCATTTTGACACATCATACATAAATGGAGTATAACTTCTCCTTCATCTGGTTGTACATGATGTAGAGTTATACAGGTCATGTAATCATATATGCATATATGGTAAAAATGTTTAATTCATTCTATTATTCCAACCCCCATGTCCCCTTCACTCCCCTCTGTCTAGTCCAAATACCTCTGTTCCTTCCATCCCCTTATTGTGAATTAGTATCTACATATCAGAGAAAACATTTGGGCTTTGGTTCTGTGGGTTTGGCTTATTTTACTTTGTAAAAATATTCTCCAATTCCATCCATTTATTGGCAAATTTCATAATTTCATTCTTCTTTAAGGCTGAGTACTAGTTCCTTGTGTATATATACCACAGTTTCTTTATCCATTCAATCTCAGAATCCTACTTTCTACTTTTAACAGTTTCTGTTTGCATTATTATGTTGATTAGTTCAATGTCTCACTAGAATGCTTATACTATTGTTATTACATTTATCAACTTTAGATATTATCAATTATCTTCAGGGTATAATAAGCAACAATTTTGCTCATCAAACCATCCCATAAATTTTCTAACCCAAAATGAGTATAATCCTCAATCCTCTTAATAGTCACTTCTATGTGAAAATTTATAGCCAAGTTTAAACTTCTGTTATAATCTTATTCCATGAACCATAAACATTATTTTTCAGATTAAGTATATTTGACTTTATTTATTCCTCTAGCTTGAATCTCACCTTAAAAATGTGTTTTAATGCAAAAATAAAATAAAACATTATTTTTCCATGTTTGAATCTCTGTTCATTGTTTGAAGAGCTTTTCTGTTGGGGCATAGTCTTTAGGACAACTAATGGCCAGTATTAGATGAAAAATGAAGGAGTATCCATATATGGATATAAGCTACATCCTTCATAATATTTCCTGATGTGATTGCACTCTGAAGACAGCATTCAGTAATAAGTACCTCAAAAGATCAATCATCTTTGTGGCAGAACCAGTAACAGTGGACATCCATAAGAAGTGTTCTGTCCTCACAGAGAATAAAATAAAAGGGCATAAATGAGCATTCTGTAAAGAAATGATGGTGCCTTTAGGGGGGTGAAGATGTTACAAATGAGGACCACTGAGCTGGTATTCATTTATGACAAAGGAAGAAAATGGAAACTTTCCACCTCCTTTTGTTAAGTTTGGCACAAGATGGTTCAAGAGGTAACCCTCCCGTAGGACACAGACTTAAAAAGGTTAATGTGATAGACTTTGGGTAATTACACATTTATATTACTCTGAGCTTTAGGTTTACTTACCGTTAGGTTCACTATATTTTGAATGAATGCTTTTAGAACAACAGAGAAACTATGTGAGCAAACTGTTTAACCTTGTGAGCTTCAGTTATCTTCTCTGGAAAATTAAAGTGGGGTATAAGATGATTTGTGAAGTGATTTATTGGTGTTAAATTTTATACAGTGGATCAGAAGTCAGGAGTGTAAGTCATTAATACTGAGGTGACTAAAGGATCTATAAATAAATTCTTACATTTGTAAAGGCTGTTACAGATTATAAACTCAAATAGTCTCCTTTCCCTATAGATTTCTCAGAACAACTCTGGGAAACACAATGGGTGCATTTGTCTGAGATCTTATATTTAAATAATAGCTGAGATGAGGTTAGAAACCTGCTTCTCTGTTTCCTGGTAACGTTTTCTTCTCACCTTCTGAGTAGCAACACACATGCACACAGTGTCTTTCATGGCATTAATGATTTATTTATACCAGTACACACTGTTTGTGTCCTGGTATCACCATTTGAGGAATTATGGTTGACATCATCGTCTTTTCTTTTTTATATGCTGCCATTTCATAGTGAGACTCAGGATTAAAAATGAGTTGACTTGATGCCCTGACTATTAATATCTTAGGGAGATTAGGAGCTTTTGTCAGCGTGATATTATTTCCTACTTGTATTTAATTATAAGTTGTATATTCTATTTAAACTGCAGAAATGAAATAAATAAAAGAAATGGGGGAGATTATCAAAGATAAATTTTAAATTAACTCACTGCTCTGCAGGTCAGCAGAGAAAAATACCTCTCTTGTACATCTTTAGTGAGTGGTGTCATTTTATAAGGACAGTGCTCCCAGAAATTGTATATTTTAAAAAGTATAAACTATAGATATTTTCAGGAATTTTACTTACTCATTTTTAAAAAAACTAGATTCCCCGTTACAGAACTCACTTGGAAAAAGATTGCTGAGTGGTGAACTTAAAGCCTTAAAATTTATGGGGATGGGGAACAGAATAAGAAGAGAGAGAAAGAGCAAAAGTAGTCGAAAGAGCTGTTCCCTGGCAGATGCTCTGCAACAGTGGGACCTCTGCCAGGCACTTTCATACGTGAGTCAAGGACTATTTTTCCCAAGAAAACTAGATGAATGTAATTTCTGAAGTGTGGTCTACAAATGGATGTGTCTACTTCACAACTGGGGCCTCTGCCAATATTTCAAGTACCTTAGAATCTGTAAAAATCCATGGTGGCTGCAGGAAGTTACAGGGAGACATCTGAAACACCTGGACCTTAAAGGAGAAAAGAAAGAATACTGAAGCTTTCTTATGTATCTGAAGTAAGCCTCTGAATAGATTCCTATCCCCAGTGTAACTCAGGTCACTTCCCAACTTGAGGCTGGTTGTAACTAATCAGTTGAAACCAACTCATAATTAGAATGAACCATCTATCATGGCTTCTTCGAATGAGCAATTGAAGACACCCCAGATGTCATCTAGGCAGAAGCACTTATTTTGCAGATTAAGATACTGAAATGCCAGGAAGTTAAGTGCTTTGCCCAAAGTTATTTGGGATTAGAACCCAGATCATATGATTTCTGAGCCAGAAGTTGCGGTCAAATAGAATATACTGTCCACATGACAAAACTGTCCATATGGCAGAGTCCTCAAATACATAGTTCTGCCCCCAGAAAATCTAAGTTGCTCTATGTTTTCTTTTCAATTCGACTTCCAATATACCTTCCCAATTCTGTTTCCAATATACCTTCTGCCAACGCTAATTAGTTAAGCACAGACTTCTAATTTAAAGCATGTATATAAAAAGAGTAAGTAGGTTAGATTAGGTAAGAGGCAAGGAGAAACATGCTTACCAGGGAGAATGACCTGGAAAAAGACATAAACGTGAGAATTTATCTGGTGTCCTTAGTATTCAGGGCAAAGACTAAGAGTTTCCTGTTGGACAGAAGGGTGCATTAATTTAGAGACATAATTAAGAGTCAGGATATGAGAGCTGGGTATATAGCTCAGTTAGTTGTAGAGTGCTCCCTTAGTATGTGTGAGTTTTTGTGCACAAGGACACACACTCAGATTTTTTTTTTTTTTAAGTTCAATGTCAGAGTTGAGATATCTTCAGTGAAATTTCAAAATTTAGATGTGACTCTGAGTGCAAGTAGAGATTTTTAAAGAGGGAAGAGGCTTGCCTTAACCGTTGTTATTTAGATTAATGCAGTAGCAGAAAATAGGATTGATATCATGGAGAATTTCAAGGCATAAGGAACAATTAGGAAAGTGTTTTATGTCTAGATTATTTTTCCTATGTCTTGGTGAAGATGGCAGGAATTTTTCAACTAACAGACTCCAATTTTTAATGTCCATTCATTCTTGAATGTGGTACAGCGCACACAGTAAAAATTAATATATCCACCATATCAGGTAGCAGGGGCAGCATACAGGGACATGTGATTCAGAAAATCTGGAACAGTGTTTTTTTTTTTGTTTGTTTGTTTGTTTGTTTTTTTCCCCACAAAGTAAAATTGCCCAATCTCGTCCCATGAAAATCACCATAGATTGTTTGAATGGGGGTCATTTTGACTCAAACAAGGAGTTATATGCCTACCTTGAAAATAGTGTTCCAGCATCCATAAGGTCAGTTGATGTAAAAATCTCTACATACTATGGTAATTCATGACTTGTTAATCAGAGTGACTCCCTCTGGTATTTGTTCTAGGAAACATTAGGACAGGCTATAATGAAAAGAGAAGATTAAAAGAAATGGAGAGAGAGAAAGAGAGCAAGACCTGTAGCAAGTAACTAGTTTATAGAGCTGCATAGTCCTGCAAATAGAATTTTAGGCAAGGTTTAGTTTCAGTTAATGCATGTCTTGATGATAAATCTTCCTTTCCTAAATTAGCTGGAATGAACCTCTCTTCTTTGTAGCAAATTGATAAGTATAATGAATCAATGTTTTACTATTGTCAATTTGACAATTAAAAACTTAGGTTTGAGTTAGAAACTAATGTATCTGTTAGAATGTGCATCAAGTGACTATCAGGTGATTTTTTTTTTTTTTTCACTTATAGGATTTTGCCATCGAGTCATTTTTTTTTTTAACAAGGAGAAGAAAAAAATTTGGAGTTTATGAAATACATCGTAGAAATTACATTGAAGGAAGCATACTATGATACAGTTCTTTACAAATGTAGGCATCACATATTTGGGCAATTATAGATAAGGGCAATTTTTAAAATAATGACTACCATAAAAAACACTACATATTTCACTTAAAATTCAGAAATATTGGCATTAGATATAGTAAGTACTTGAATTTCTTTCTGAAAAAATATGAAAGACTATAAAATTAAGAAATAGATTTCAGTTTTGTTCTGTCATACTTTTCAATCACTGGAAGTGTGCAACAGTGTTCTTTGAATTGATAAACCAAAGAATGAATTAGGCATCTTCACAATAGTCAAATAAAAGATTTTTCTGATGTGAAGTTAGGAAATAGCATATCTAAAAGGAACAGAGTTCTGGGTATGATGGTACACATCTGTAATCCCAGTTACTTGGGAGATTGAGGCAGAAGGACTGCAAATTAGAGGTCAGCCTGGGCAACTTACTGAGCCTTTGTCTTAAAAAATAAAATAAAAGCTTTACACTCATGAAGTTGATGCAGGAGAAATTCAAGTTTGAGGCAATTCAGTGAGAACCTGTCTCAAAATTAAAAATGAAAAGGGCTGGAAATGTAGCTCAGTGGTGGTGCACCCTGGGCTATCAATCCCCAGAACAACAGAAAAATAAATAAAATTAAATAAATAACAATAAAATTTAAAAAGGGCTGGGGATGTAGATCAGTAGTAGGGTATGTCCCAACATGCACACAGCCCTGGGTTGAATCCCCAATATCAATAAAATAAAAGGAACAGAGTAGCAAGGTCAAGGAAATTGATCAGGAAGTCAATGGGTCTTCGGTAGCCTTTGCTTCATCATTTGGCTATTGCTTTAAATGAACATTTCCTTAATTGTCATGACAAACTAGGACATTGTATAAATGTTAGTGGACATTCTGTTTTCCTGAAAAATAACATCTGTTCTAGCTTAATTATAGGTAGGAATTGCTGTTTGAATAAGTTAACCAAATTAAGTGGGTTTCGTGAAAACAGGACTTTTACTTAAGTTCTGACTTTTTCAGGTTAGTGTACCCTCAATTATTGAGAAATATTTATTCGTATTACAGGGAGCTAGCAGGTTTGATTTTTTTTCCCTCTCTCCTAAGATGGTTCATTCTCTTTTCAGATCACTATCCATGCTACTGGTTGTTTCTCTCACAGAATCTTATAAAACAAATAAACAAATGAAACTCACACTTTTTTGTGTTTAGTCTTAGTGCACACCATATTTTAAAGTAAGTTGTTTCAACCCAAACTAATAAACCCATAGGTTTTAAGACTGGGAAAGCACAGATTTGGTTTTACTATGTGTGAAATGTTTAAATGTTCATATAAAATTGAACTATTCTTCACTTCATTTATACGCAAATGAATTGTCATACTGTTTGTTTTTCTCTTCTTAGTCCCGACATGCCTTAAACACTAGATCAGTTAATGGAAGAGTACAGCTATTGTTCGAGGTCCTCTTATGAAAGATTCTACCAGGTGGTTTGGGAGCAAAGAAATTTCTCACTGCCTTATGCCAGGAAAAAAGAATCATGCTGTGCTGAAGACCCAAAAGATCAGAGCAGCTTGGGGGAAAAAAAAAAAAAAAAAAAAAAAATTAGTTCCCACATGTTTGGAGAAGTTGGCAAATTGAATCTCTTGGTATTTTCAGGGCTTCATCACAGGAAACCTTCAGACTTGGTGAGGGTGAGAATAGCATAATGGAGTGAAGTTTTCAATCTGCTTTTTAAAGTTTAAAGATTTAGAAGTTTTACCAACCTTCACTCTACAGGTCTCCAGTGGAGAATCAATAATGTGAGAATAACCACATGGGAAATGATGAGCACACGTTTTAATCCACTGCTGGTAATGGGAAGTGCACAGTCTAAACAGCACTTTTGCCGTTTCTCCAAAAAGTGTTCTGTGTTGTCCACAATTTAGATGCCTCCTTTCGTCTGTCATTTCTTTGAGGATTGCATACAGAGAGGAAAACAAAGCAGAAGATGCGAAAGGGCAGGAAGACAGGAAGGTACATCCAGTCCAAAGAGAGTATGTGCACCACATCCAATATGGCATTGTTTGCTTCATTTGTATTTTTAATGTTTTCCCATTCCCTCCCTCTCAGGCAGGCAAAATAATGAAACTGCAGGACCATAGGCTCTACCTTCACCCTCAAAGTAAGAGAAGAAACATACTTGCTTCTTCTACCTGGCCATAATAGCTTACATAATTGTCTTCTGCCTCCCTTCTGGGGAGGAGCACTGTCTGTTCTATCTCAAGGTCAAAGTTATTAGAAATAGAGTGGAAATATCACACTTCCTGAGTCTAAGCCAGCAGGTCTAGAATTACATAAAGTCTGAGGCTTGTGCAGTTTTCTTGGCCAGGGAAGCTGCCCACAAACACTGTGGTTGATGGCAAACAATGAGCTCTGTAAGAGCAGACAGAGAAATCGGCATTGTGAGGTTAGTGGCTGGAGCATGAATGAAATGATCCCTCTGGAGGTGGGGCTTTCAGATATGAGGGTGATGAATATGGTACAGTTAGATAAATGGCCACTGCTTTCAGTTTCTATCTTTTCCATCTGATAAGGAAGGAATGTTTTAGAATCTCTTTCCTATGCTACCTTCATTTTTTCAGGCTTATTTTTCTAGTAGATTTACTTTCAAAGTCCTTAATATTTTAAGTCTTTAACTTTTTGTCTTTAGAAAATGTTAAATCCATCAAACTAGGTATTTATGGAGCCAGATATAATGCACACAAAAGAGAATAAACCTTTTACAAGTAACTGCTCTTCCCAATGCACAGTACCAGTACTGTAGGAGAGCCTGATGATTGTTCCCTCTACCACGTTGATAGAGGGATTTGTGTGGCTTGTAAATTAAGGCTTCCTGCTTTGTAGTGCATCTTCTCATATTATAGGGTCATGTTGGTAGAGCTTTAGGTGAGAAAATCACAGAGAAGTGCTAAGCAGTTCTGACCTCACCTCCTTAATGCAAACAATCCCACACCAAGGTGTTATCTGCAAACATGAATTTATAACTTTCCCTGTGTGCAACATGCTATTACCCTTTCCCTTTTTACACACACATACACACACACACACACACATACACACACAAAATAAACAGTTACCATTTATTTTTTAAAAAAGCAAATGGCACATAAATATCTAAAAAAAAAAAAAAACAATTACAAATTTCATTCAATTCTTGTTCTGAGTAGCTATTACAAAGCAAAGAGTGAGAGACTGGAATGTCCCATTTCTTTCCTAGCTGGGCAGAGATGGGAGATGAGGGAGTCACAGCTGGTGGAGGAAGTCTTTTTTATAAATCTTTTAAGCCTTAGTTACTTTTTTTTTTTTTAATTTAACTTTCTAGAGTATAGATCTGGTATCAAGGTAAGGAAGAAAGACTTGGGGAAAATCTCTTATTAATATTTAACCTTAGGTTTTTGTATCAAAAAAACTAGCTAAGATGCTAAACTTGATTTCAATTTTTTAAATCCTGATTCCCTGTTTTTGCATGGTACCGATGATTTATGTTACTTTTGATCTAAATAGTTTAAAAATCACTAGTCTTTATTGAAAAATGTGATACCAATTCCTCTGCTAATCAAGGTAAATGAGCCATAGTCAGATAAATGGAAATACAGACCAAAAAAATGAAAGAAAAGAAAAAAATGCTGTGGGATGGTGAATTAGAGGAAGAGAAGTGATTAAAACCACAGAGGCTTCATCTGACTAAGGACATGAGCCTGAAACAGAACAGCATTGCTCTGAGCCTGAATT
The DNA here is from genome assembly GCF_902686455.1 of Sciurus vulgaris. Taxonomy (NCBI): domain Eukaryota; kingdom Metazoa; phylum Chordata; class Mammalia; order Rodentia; family Sciuridae; genus Sciurus; species Sciurus vulgaris. Next base: position 66,761,495 of record NC_136470.1, on the reverse strand, counting down.
ACTGTGAGAGCTGTGCCTTTCCGTCATTTTTAATGGAATGTTATTAAAGACAAATCTGGAGTAGTCAACCCTTCAGTGCTTCCTCTTAATTTATTTATTTCTGCAGAAGGAAACCCTGTTAACCCCAGCAGATAATATATTCAACAGCTTGTATCCATGGCAAGGTTGTTTCCTAAAAATTTTATGGGATAAATTTAGTTCAACATTTGCACATATTTACACATGAGGTCTCCATTTCAAGGTCTTTGGCTTAAGTAAGAAAGTCATTCCCAAGGCAGGATGTCTGCCAGGGCTGCAGAGTACATTCCATATGCATTGCAAAGCTCCCCTGTTTCCTAGGACATGAAAAGGACATTGCCTCAAATGCCCCTCTTCTCCTCTTGGAATTTCAAAGTTAGGCTAGGACTGCTGGGCACCACAGGAAGCCTTCTGTAGCTAAGCCCTCTGGGTCATGTCTCAGACCTAGAATGGCTCCCCCACAGTCCTTGCCCTCCTTTTTGTAAGCTCTAGAGATGAAGCCTGCTTTCCTTTTCTCTTTAAAAAGAACTTTACCCCTTCTAGCCCTTTCCCCAGTGGAGCTACTCTGGGATAGCACGTACACCTCTCTTTCCCCCAATTCCTATTGATAAACTCACACAAACGTGCAGCACTTTTCTTTTCTTTTCTTTTTTTATTTTTTGAGGATTTTACAGCAATATTTATGTTCAGTGCAGGGGCAGATGTGGGGGAGTGAAAGTAAAAGGGAAGCCATTTATATTTACCTTCTAATGATATCTAGTTAAGTACAATGCATCTGACCTGATTCTGAATACAGGAGATGTCATGGAGTGGAAGCAAAGTCACTATTTTCATGACTTACATTCTAGTGAGAAAAGACAATGAATACTATCACCTGATTTTTATATAAATTCTAGGAAGAAAATTGAAGCTGTGGAAGGGCTCTAGGGATGCAATTGTTTTGGAAAGTGTCCACCATTTTTTTTAAAAATACACATTACTCAGGAGGTTATATTACATCAGGGTCCTGAAAAGAGAGAATAAGCCATGTGAAAGTCTGGGGATAACGAATTCCTGGGGAAAGAAAGAGTAGTCACAGAGGCCCCAGGGCAAAGACTAGCTTGGGCTTCCCAAGGACTGGCAGGCTCACCAGTGTACATAAAGGAGGAAGAGGAAAGTAGAGGCTGGTGGGAGGTGAGGCTGCTGAGATAGTCTATATTTCCTACTGTAGAGATAGACCAGTGGGTGTTGGAATTTTATTCTATATGCCTAGGAGGTTATTGCCAGAGAGTGACAGAGATGATTGACATCTGAAAAGATAACCTGGTGCAAGTAGTGATGAGGATGTTGAAGTAAGTTCCCCAAACCACTCAGCCCATCAGGGGATGAGTCAACCCTAACCATCCATCTTTGAACCAGCCCTATCCAGAAATAGAGAATTTTGGTTTTCACCTTGAGACAAAGACCACTGCTTTCTTTATTTCTTCTGGTATTTGTTTTGGAAAACAGCTAGACTGTTGAACCATTTACTAAGCAATGATACTTTACTATGGCATAAGGAATATTTAGAATTATACTTGTTATGGCTTATTAACTTTATATTTTAAACTATTATATTTTAGGTTTCTTCAAATAATACTGTTAAAGAGATAACTAGGTGTTGTGAAATTCTGAATGGACTTGATCATTTTTAAAATTAAGTATTTAAATTTCAAATTGTATTGATCATTTTAGAGGGATTCCAAAGTTCAGAAATTTCCTCTGGCACCTTTACATTGGAACTCTTGAGATAGAAGTTACCTAATGATGAACTGTCTTATACTCAGCAGTGTGACATCCACAGATAATTAAGTGCAGAATGTGGCAGGATATGTGTATATAAAATGTTAAATGAATATATATACATATATATACATGCATACATACATACATATGCATGTGTATGTATATATGTGTATATATGTTTACTCACACACACATAATCTTGAGTAAATTGAGAATATATAGTGAGAAAAAAAGCTACCAAAACCAGAGAGGACTGAGGAGGAAAGTTCAAGTTTTCATTAGGCATATACAAATTTTTATCCAGCCCTCTGAAAAGCCTTACTCATTTATTTATTTATTTATTCTATTGTTTGGTTTCCAGAATCTCTATAAAATTTATTCACTGGGGTAGTTTTCCCCTGTTCTGCCTGTAATTTTCTTTACACTGTTAGGTAATACAAACCTCTAAGGTAACTTTAAGCACAAAACATAGACTTCATTAAAAATTAAATTGTCAATCTCCATTAGCTAGTTAATAGTTTTCTCTTTATTTAAAGGTTTATACTCTATCTCATCTAAGGTTTACTTCAGTCAGGAAAAAGAAAATACCAGCTTCTTCCTTTCACCTCTCTCCTCCTTCCCAGTCAATAGCTATATTTTTCCCTTTTATCTTTCTCATACATACACACACAGACACACACACACACAGATATACATATCAATAGATAAATCTCATATATATGCATATTTTGTATTTATACATGTTTATATGTGTATGTATATTTTATATACATATATATTTATGAAGTGATATATATTTCTGTGTGTATATTTATGCACACACACACATATTTTCCCCCTAGAGTTAGTTGAGTTGAAGCTTTCACTGGGGGTATCTGGGAAGAGGGCAGAAAGGATGAGAATTGGAAACATCTTGGCTTATGGGTACTATCATAAGATAATTTTGTAAAATTTATTTTAAAAAGTGTTTTTAGAAAAAATTTAAATCTTTCTTTCATGGAAATCTGCAGAGGTTCTAGGAGATCCCTTCCATCTCTGGAAAATACTTACCAGCAACTCTTTTGATCATAGTGCATGTATTTCCTCTTCCAGGGATGACTGGCTCCTTCTGAAGCCCTAGTAGCTCAGTTCTACTATATTGGCTGATTTTTTTCTTAAACCTTCTTTCTTCTACAGGTTACTCTATTCTGGCTCTCTTCCATGAGAGGCATATGTCTAATATGTAGGAAATACCCAGAGATCTTTGGGAATCCTGTGGAGTGAAGACTGCACAATGCAATCACCTTGTCTTAGATCCATCTTTAGTCCAACCCTTGCTCTTCTGAGTGCTCAGGCTAAAGTCAGGTACATGTCCAGTGTATCCCCCAACTGCCAAAACGCTCCCTTAAGAGTCTTGTTGAAGCTTGTTTTTGGGTGACTGGACCTACAACCATTTCCATCTCCTGGGAATGGCACAGCTTATTCCAAAGAGTTTTCTTAATATATGTCTCTAATATAATGTTTCTAATCATTTAGTTGTTGTTTTATTTTGTCTTTTATTGGTTAAAGGTTCTAAAGTCTTTGGATACACTTAAAAATATTTTACCATAAATCTCATGAATACCTTTGATTTTTTTAAACTTAATTTTATTTTTAATCATCATCTTCACCCAATCTTCCAATGTAACATTCTCAATATCCCCTATAATACATAACATGGTGCTTCTCAGTTAAAATCACCTAGGAAATTGTCCTTCAGATTGCTTCATTTATTGAGGAGCCTTGCAAATGATCTAATACAGGCTTTAAGTTTTATCAAAATGCATAATTATACAATATTTGTTTTATTTCACTTAATCTATTTGGATAGATAACCTTAAGAAGGAGTGTGCATAACTTTCTCTACAGACAGTTGACCTCTGTGTCATGATTTAATTGCTCTGAAGATGTTTCTGTCTTGTAATCACTGTTCTCCTATACCCTCACTTCTACTAATAAGTTCTTTGAAAGTCCAAAACATTTACTTTGAGTCAGAAAACCTGAACTTGTACCACCTCCATTTCCTCACTCATGATGAACATTTAAGGGCAATAGAAGTTTTAGAGTCATCATCAAATTCAAGTTGTTATGACTACTACTGCTATTATTATTACTACAGCTACCAGTACCATGCTCTGGTTAAGGAAGGGCGAGCTGAGGGATCTATCTCGATGGTGGCCTGCTGTTATAGAGTAGTAATGGAGTTATAGGTAGCCACAAGAAGAAGGAAAACAGTAAGCACTTTGCTGGAAGAGGAGCAGCAAGGGAGAAAAGGCACTGAAAAGGACATTGACATGGAGCTAAACCCAGTATTGTCATTAAGTTTGGTAGTCTTGCCTGAAGGCGAGATATTGGTATCCCTTTAGTCTCAGTGTCAACTGTAAAATGGGCCATGTACCTCTCAGATTTCATAGGAACACCACTGGGATTCCTGAGTTACTGGGAGACTTCTTCCTTGAAAGAGGTATCACAACATCCTTGGCTTAGCTATATTCAAGAACATTATTATTACTGTTGTTCTGTTATTGTCTACTTAGCATATATAGCAGGCATGTATATGTATATAAAGACTGTGAGATACAGATTAAGGAGCATGAAAAATGTAGCCCCATTACCGCTGTACTCACAACATTGATGGAAGTCACACCTTTTAACTTCTGATTTCACAAAGAGGAACTTATAAGAAAAGAACATACTAAGAGAAAAGAAATGCTACAATGGCAGAAAATATTGATTAAGCTACATTTAAAATAGAGCTTACTTGCTACTGGTTAAAGAAACAGTTGTTTTTTTTTTGTTGTTGTTGTTGTTGTTTTGTTTTGTTTTTTTTTTTAATCCCCAAACTATAGTCTGCTAGGGGTTGAACTTACAAAGATGTATTTTGGATATTTACATGGTTTTTTGCCCTTGTAAAATTGAGTATGGGGGAAACAGGTTCTGACCCTTGCTCTTAACTCCTCTATCTATCTGATCCTCTATTCCTGGTACTATCAAACCAAATTGTTACTATTTCAATTAAATCCTGCCCAACATGAGCTGTTTTCTGAGCATGGAAGTTTATCAAAATGATCCTCATTTTTAGTGAAAAGTGAAGATGTTTTTAAAGAGCATCTTAATTTTCTTATAGAAAATAAACAAAGTAGCATCACATGCATAATCACATAAGTAGAATGCCTTTCCACAATGACAGTGAATCTTCTTGTTGATAATGTCAGAATGTTAATTAAGGAGGTTATTAATGTGAAGATGGATGTTTTCAGATTGGCACCTCTCAAGACCTAAGTGTAACTAGCACTTACTGGTTAGTTCTAAACAATGTCATAGACAATATGGAGTCATACCCAACAGTGACAAAAATTCAAAGTTAAATATAGAAGGAGTAATATATGGAGAACAGAGTGCTGTAATACTTGAAAGAAAATTGTCTTCCTCTCATGAGATACAATTAGTGACTTTTAATTTAACAAAGCAGTTATTCAACATGAAAAGACACAACCTTAGATATGTATCATGCTAAAAATAATAGTAGTAATAGCATCTTATTATTTGTGTAGCATTTTATATTTTATGAAATGTTTTCATATTCACATTTAGTCCTGTGAGGTAGAATTATTACACCTATTTTTTTTCAAATGGTAGTTTAATGCACACTCTAACTGCCATGTCTGAATCTGACAATTGAAGAGAAAAAATGTAACTCCTCTGTTTGCATTTATCAGCTATGATAGCTGTCATTCTTTCTCATCTAATTACAAAATGATAATAGTCATGAATATTGAGGAAATGGGCTACTTCACCAACTTTCTTAATAAGCACTTCTCTTTGAAATCAGTAAGATGTCAGTCCATGTGAAACTCGAAAAATAGATGGTAAGCATTTCAAAGGAGATAGAACTTGCCCTCATCTGTTTCTGTTTCATTCAATTTCCATGCATCTTTAATATCATTTTGTTCTTACTTCAAAACTCCTCAAAATCTCCACAAAACATCCTTAGTCTATTTCCCTGCCTTTCTCCTTCCTCCTTCAGGAATCCCGCAGGTTTCATGCCTCTACTTTTTGAAAGTTAACAATAGCTTTACAACAGCTGTGGGTTTTTTTTTTTTTTTTTCCTTTTCTTTTCTTCTTTTTTTTTTTTTTTTTTTTTCTTTATTTTTACCTCTTCTTTTTACTTCCCCTTTTTCTTGGGTTTTCTCCTTTCTGTGTTCAGTGACTTTCACTTTAGAGAGCATGGAGCCATTTCTTTTACTCATTAGGTAGGGATTTTGTCAGGAAAAGAATATCATATTTTTCAGGGCTTTTTATGAGAGGCAGTGTGTCACTCCCAATCCACTCCTTAAATCTGTTTTGAGTGATCACTTCCACTGGCTAGAGAGGAACATACAGAATCAGGAAAGAGTGAAGCAAGACTATCGAAAAGAAAGAGATGCCAGGAAATGGTCAGCCACCTAGCAAACGCTGTCAGTCACCCTCGCCTGTTAAGTGCACCATATTCTCAAAAAATGTTTATTTTCAAGTCCATGACTTTCAAGTCCATGGAAATTTGTTTAGAAGCCCCAGGCCCTAAGTATCATCTAGTAACAGAGAGTTTTAAAAACTTCCTGGCTAGCACCATGAAAATGGGTGCCAATATTGGGTCTTTTTGCAGTCGATCGAATCCTGACCTACAGCCAAGCTACTTTAGGAAAGGAAAACAGTGTGGTGCATATTAATTAAATGTTCCAGTCACCAACCTCTTGAAAATGCCCCTCTTTCTCACTTGAGGACGAAAAAGAAAGCAGAGGACTAAGGCTCAGGAACCTGGGTCCAAGTCCCATTAGGTTCACACATGGGTCATATGATCCTGAAATACTTCATTTCTCAGAGCCTCCATGTTTTTAATGTCTGGAGCAAAAATATCTGCCATGCTTTCCTTACATAACTGTCATGCTGAAGAGCAATATAGATTAGGTGAGAAATATGATTATTAATTTGCTATCATGTATTCTTTTAATGCTATCATCACTACCTATTCTTCAGTCTCCTATGGTGTGGATGTTTCTAGTAGACTCTGTTTTGTGTTGTTATACAATAACAAAAGGTTTACAAGGATTATCACTATTTAATACCACCAATTTTTTATTAAGTATAAAGATCCCCTGTGAATGAATATCTGTATTCTAACTGATCATTCTGAGTAATTACATCTTTCTGAGTGATCCACTTCCTAACCAGGATTGGCCATAAATAATGGTAAATGCTTGGAATTCATTCCTGACATTTATTAAAACAGATGACATTAGAAAAATGGTAAGTGCAGCTGATCTATCACAGTATACACAGAAATCATTTGCAGCAGAGTCCAATAATCATTAACTTTGGATTTTTGGGAAAATGCTTACCATTTTAGATGAAATGTTCATGTACCACATAAAAACAGATTTCCAAAATTCAATATGGATAATATATATTCCGCAGTCTGCAATCTACATGTAACAGCATTATTGAACATAATTTTATTTCTACAATAATTACTAGCAATAAAATACAATAACCAAGAATATCATTTCTTTAGGCAAGCACATAATTCTTTATATAAACATGAAAAATTTATATCACTTTCCAAGATTTGAGACGAGCAGAAGCAAAAATCCCTGCAGAGAATGTTTCACAGGAGACAGATGCAATTACTAATAGGCTCCCTGTTCTTCTACACCAGGTCTCAGTCGGACTATAGTTAACTAAAGACATGATATTTACATGGGGAGAGAAGTCCATGTTCTAGGCAGCCAGGAAAGCTAGTTTCAGGGAGTGCTGTCATTTTGGAAATAACTCACTGGGAAATAGAATTTTGGTGAAAAGGAGATCATCCTGCTTTAGATAGTGCTCTCTAGTGATTCTTCTTTCTCTACTGGAAGGGAGACTTGTGACCAGCAGTTTATTAAGGTCAACAGGTATTGTTCGAGGACTAGATAGTAGGCTCCCTTACTTTTTTTGTGTTCCCTCTCTACCTCTCTTTCCCAGAGACACATAAACTTGAATATAATTTTAAAATATAGGATTTAAAAATGGTGCATGCTTAAAAGTGACTCCTGTTCAAATTGTATTCAAGAGACAAGCAAAAGGGAAAAAGAATCTTCATGAAAATTTCTCTGTGAGAAAAGCGAAAACTGGGTACAAAAACTCTTCGAGAGGACCAGGGATGTGCTGTAGTAGTAGAACCTTTGCCTGCTAGGAAGGTGGTCCCAGGTTCAATCCTCAGTACTGCAAAGCTACAAACAATAAACCAAAACCACTCGCTGATCGTTTTGTAAAATGAAGTCTCACATACATTCTCCCAGGGCATCAAAAGAGCAGGGCCTTCCTTGGCTGTCCCTGGAACAGGTGTTTCAGTCATCCCTATTTTTTGAGGCAGATGAGTTAGTGATCTTTGGTTAAATACAGAAGTATTTAGAGAGATATTTGACACATAGCCATTCTAATTTAATAAAGTTGTATTTGTTATATATCTGTTCAACAAGAATCTATTGAACAACAGCCAAGTGCTAGGTTTGGTGTTAGGTGTTTTGTTTTAACTTGATTCAGATCAAATTCAGATAATATTATCATTGAAGGAGTTATTTTTGCTAGGTATTTGTGCAATAGTACAGAGGTTTCTTTATTCATGGTCACAATTATGTCACCATAGAAGTAACCCTTAGCCAATTCAAATCAGCTAAAGTTAAATCTGCAACTTAGAGGTGAAAACAGCCATAAGTTTGCCCATGTCTCCCCAGAGACCTCTCTCATCCTGATTCTTTCTGCTTTACAAATTCTTCCATTTCTCTTGTTTATTTCCCCCTTCTGAATTCATGTTCCTGTTTGGTTGTTTTGCAGATGAGTATGATATCATGAATCGAGGATAATAACTTCAGGTGGAGAATAAGCAGTAAAAAAAAGAAAAAAAAAATCGGTTAATAGTTTCATTTAAATGTCCTTAGTAGTAAAGAGCAGGAAGAGGAAATGTAGACAATATATAATCTAGTTGCTGAATTATTTTCAAATGGAATAATTTGCAGAGTTCCACAGAGTGACAATAGCTCTCAAATCACACAAAAGGAAAAGCTTATTTCAGCTTCTGGGTGTGTTTGTGACTTTTTTTTGCTCCCCAAAGCTAGAATTGCTCTGATAATCAGCACACAGAAGGTTGTCCTGCTGGGACTAAATTATAAATAAGAGAAACGTTCAGCACTCTCCAAGGATTTTACCTGTGGTAATAACGCTTTCCATCTTTAATACACTTCACTTTTATTATAGGATTATTGCTTTCAGCCCCTGTCTCTAAACGTGCAGTTTTGTCAGCACAATATCTCATATAGATAAATAACATTAAATAGGATTACAGTGATTATTAAACATTGTAGTGACATCTTGTACATCACAGTACTAATACCATGAAAATGTCCAAAAGGTAGGACAATGTATTGTATTAAGTAGAAAACAGTTTTCTTCTCATAAATGATGAAAATAAGAATTGGGTGGGTCCATCATGATGACCTACTGGTGTCTTTGCCCACAGTGAGCTGCTGCCATGATACCAGGTTGTCATTACACCTCTGACATATTCAGGTGGGTAGGCAGACTCTGGTGGCACTGTAGTAGATATACAAAATCAAGAAGAGCAAATGAATTGTTATGTTAAAAGCAAATGTTGAACAGATGAGACAAAATAGTCTCAGAAATTCTTCTACCTGGAGTAGTGCTACATCCATGGCAAGTTCAATATATTATTTGAATCAAGATATATTGCCTGACATAATTGGACAGTATCAGCCCATGCTGCTCACATGAAAGTCTCTACTGGAGCATTATAATTCTTTTTTTTCTGTGTACAGGTCTAATGCTGTTTGATTTCTCTTATGAGGGGCCAAGTTTTTGATGATCCCTCACCTTTCATTGAACCACAGAGCAAGTGTCCCAAACTACAGAGTCTACAGCTACTACTGCCTTTACTAACAATTCATGAATACTAACTTGTAGGTAGATATGAACTGTCACAACCATGACTAACAAAAACATGGGAAATACAGGTGCACTGGAATTCTAGTCATTTCAGAGAACCTCCTTGTAAACTGCAGGGCATGAGCCCATTCTGCCATGGACATTCTGTCTGATTATCTCTTAGCAGAGTATCCAGCATGCTTTCAGTAAGAATTACACTACTGGGCATGTTCTACATGCTTGGACTGACTGTTTCTTATGGATTTTCTTTACAAATTTAAATTTAAATACCTGCCACGATGACTCTGTTTCTACAGTTATAACTTGTATATCCTTTACTCATGAGACTTTCCAAATTTTTTTTTTCTTTTTTTTTTTTATTGTAAACAAATGGGATACATGTTGTTTCTCTGTTTGTACATGGCGTAAAGGCATACCATTTGTATAATCATAAATATTTTTGAACTATGATTTCTTTCAACCTTAACTAACGCAAAGTAATACATAAGTTCTCTATGTTGCCAAACCATGCATAAAACATTTTTTTTTTTATTCCAGATGTATACTTTTGGAGGTATACTTTTTTGTTTTAAGAGTTACACTCAAGTCTATTATAAAGGAAGCAGGTTTATATGTTTGCTTCTTTCCAGTCCAGATATTTACTAGATATAAATCATTCGGTGTGTACGTCTCTTTCTCTCAAGTTAACAAATCTTAAATTACAAAAGAGTTAGTATATAAAGAACTATTTTCTTAAGGGTATCAAGGAAAAGCCTGTTGAATGCATGGAATCAATTAGCTTTAATATTAAAACAGCTCATCAGTCTGGTTATCATTAAAACCTATCATTATTCAAGTTTTTCTTCTATCTTCTCACATGTGTGCCTATATGTAGTTCAAAAGCTTAAGGTGTGTGTGTGTGTGTGTGTGTGTGTGTGTATATATATATATATATATATATATATATATATATATATATATATATCTTCACCCATTGTATCTTTCCCTGATTTAATTCAGTTTAGAGTCATTTTATCACTTAACTGTAACTTCTACCAGTTTTTCCATTAGGATACTAATGGAAATGCTTCATCATTTTAAGCCTCCTATAAACCACAGCTATGAGTTACCTGGGAGAGGAAGAACACCTATTAATTTAGCACCTAGTATGTGCTCAGTAAGTGTTTCAAATGAATATGTGATATTAGTACATGGTTAAGATGTTTGTTTTTTGTGTTCCATATTTTAGGCATAAAAAGGATGTAACAAAAAACAAAGTAGACAAATACCACAGTGGTATTTTTCAAGGAGCATTTAATACATAGAAAAGCAATGATTTTATGAACAGAGCTCCCTTTGTATTCTGTTTTGAAGATCTCTGTCATTTCTTTATTCTTCCCTTATGTATGTCCTAATAACAGAACTAGCAAGGTGAATTTAAAAAAAGAAAACAAACACGAGTACAAGCTACATGATAGAATAACAATTATTTTTTAATCATATTCAAATAAAAACTGCATGTTCCTAAATTCTGGCATATGAGCAAAGTATGCAAAATCTGAGAGAAGTTCAAAAGCAGACAGGGGACAATGTGAATTTTGAAAATAATTTCTTAAATGTGATAAAGAAGAGGCAAATAAGGCTTCTGAAGTAATTTGTAATGAAGAAATGATGTTTGATAAGAATGCAGAAAGAACTCAGAAAATAACAGAGTGGAGATAGAGAAGAATCAAACATGGAAGGACTTAGACACCCACAATTCCACAATAGAGATTCAGGCCCCTCTGAAGAAGAACTCAGAGAATGAAAGACATACATATTCAAAATAAGAAGACCACAATTCCTCATTCCAGAAAAGCAGTAATTAATGTTTTTGTTCTTTCTTGGGCTGATACTACAAACCTACAAATATTTGGGCATTAGTATTTCCTGTTTTCAGATGGGTGCCTACCCTGTCTCTTTAAAAGCATCTTACCTGAATATTCCACTTCTCTTGGTTTTCTTTTTTCTGAAGTCGAGGTAGGTTTTCCCCAATTGATGCATGAAAAAAAAAAGAAAGAGAGAGAGCTAGATAAGTGTCTGTGACTGGTCAGAGGTTATGCAGCAAATCGATTTAGAAGCCAGGATGAGAATGGGAAATCATGGGCATCGTTTCGAAGTGCTGCTTAGTCAAGGATAGGGTGAGGTAGAGAGAGGACTGATAGGGACAGCAGCTTGGCTGGTGTAGCAGATCACACAGGAACTCAACTTTGATATACAGATAAGGTCTTCTCTCCTGCTTATCTCTTTCTGAAATTATTAAGTGCTTTGATGACCTTTTGGGAAACAATGAGCAATTCTAAATAGTGTTTAAACAATGAATGGCAGCACTTAATAACACCAAAAGGACTCAGGGAACCTAAGGGAACATATTAGCATATCATAAAGACCTCAAAATTATTTTCTTCTTCTGCAAGGCTGTTTATATTCAAAATGTTGCTTCCATGACAAAGTACAAAATTAAACATTAAAAATTTTTTTTTACTAAAGCTAAGACATTTAAATCAAACAGCAAACCAAAACTTTAGGGCTTTTTTGTTTGTTTGTTTTTAATTCCCAATCACATTAGACTCATTTTTTTAAAAAAGAAATTTAACCACTTATTTAGGACTGATTCTTATACATACAGCTTAGCATTATTTTTGTGTTCTGAATCTGTATAACCCATAATCAGAGACAAAATAAAGTATTATTTACTTGATGTATAGTTATCCCTACTGTCTTTAATAAAAACAAATAAAAGGTTAGAAAACATAATGATAAACAGCAACATAAAATACCAATGTAGTTCAAGGTCTCTGTTTCAAAATTATAGATCAAAACAAATTATGTTAATTTTTCATTAAGCAATTATAACTCCCCATTAGCCAATAGACACCATAAGACCAACTTGAGGAACTATACTGAACTGTTACCCTTGGGCGGTTATTCAGGATAAAAGTACAATAAGATTACTCCAGGTGGCCTTTCTACCAAACAATGAGATTTATCTTGCCTGGCAACAGAACACCAACTCAAAGTCATGATGCTGTAGTTTTCAGGTTCTTTTTTGTTTGTTTGTTATTGTCTTTTTTCCTACCTTTAAATATTGAATTATTGGTCTGAGTCTATAAATGAATCAGGACTCTGGATAAGTCTCTCCTTACACAAGTACTTCACCCAGAAGGGTTATTCACACAGATGAGATTCCTTTATTTGTTTTTGTTGTGTACCTACTTGCTCATCTGTGTGATTGTAATGTAGTGAGAAATATGCATAGCTGGGCAGTCAGTCCTACCAGAGACAGAGAAAGAGAGAAAAAGGGCTCTGTATTTCCAATTGTCTTTATATCTGTACCCTTTTCCCCTACTTACATTCCTAAAATTCAGTCTTCACATAATCACTGTTGATTTTCCCTTCCACCATTGCATACCAGCCCATTTTTTTCTTCATATTCAATTCAGATAGAACACATAAGTATTCTTTTTTACTTTCTTCTATCCTTAGTTTCTAGACTTCTTCTCTAGGAGCTCAAGAATGAAAGGAATGGAAAGGAGCCCAAGAATAAATTTGCATGTCATTGGATTACTCTTTCCACAGAACAGTGCTGAAAGTTCAGTTTCTCTACAACTTGGCACATTGTCCCTCAGCAAATTGCATTTTGTGCTCTGTCCATGAAGTAGATTATACTTCTGTGCTGTAAGGTGGGAAATTTAAAGACAAGGGTTTCCATTTGTTGCTCACTACTAGTTGAGGGTTCTCGTTCAGTATTCCTAGAGCATCTGGCCCCAACTGTTTACTAACATAATCCTGTTTTATTTTTACTTTCCAACTAAAGAAATCTAAAATTTAAACAAACTAACAAGAGGAACTGAATTATTCCTGGTCCTAGCAATTTTAAGGATTTAACCCCTGTGAGTATGATTCTTGTTCTGAAAGATAAACCAGACTACAGTTAATTTATACTTTAGAGAATAATTTTGCACTTGAAAAAATAAGGGAATAGTATGATACCTTATATTTGTATACCGAAAATAAACTTTGTCATATATCAGAAAAGCTGACTTCTATATTTTCATTGTTTTAACTCTTGAGTTAAATCCCTTCATGGCCCTTAGTCCTTTAGAGTACAACTAAGGAACAGCATTATCTTCCATGCCATTAACATTATACAAATGAGGGAAGGGGCTTGCAGGTGCTTCCTTATGCACCCTACGTTTCTATCTTTTAAAGAGTTTAAGGAAACACTCCTATACTGTAAGTTACAAAATGAATATGTAATGTATCCATTTCAATCTTCAAATTTTATGTTTGAAGTAATTAAAATCTGGAAAAGTAGGGTCTTTCGAGGTCTCAGAACTTGTGATCAACACAGCTTGAATTTCACTTGGAATTTCCCTGCTTTTAATCTGCTGTATTTTTACTACTTATCCTATGTAATGATTGAAGGGAGGTGTTTGGTGGGATGTAGAAGGACAGGGTTTGCCTTAAAATCATCTGCAGCTATGAACATGCTAAGTGAGATAAGCCAATCTCAAAAAGCCAAGGGACGAATGATATCGCTAATAAGTGGAGGATGACACATAATGGGGGGGAGGGAAGCGTTAGTGTCAGGGTTAGAGTTAGGGTTAGGGAGGGGGGCAAGTATGGAGGAAGGAAGGACTGTATAGAGGGTAAAGAGGGGTGGGAGGGGTGGGGGGAAGGGAAAAAATAACAGAATGAATCAAACAACATTACTCTATGTAAATTTATGATTACACAAATGGTATGCCTTTGTGCCATGTACAAACAGAGAAACAACATGTATCCCATTTGTTTACAATAAAAAAAAATAAAATAAAATAAAATAAAATAAAATAAAAAAATCATCTGCAACGTGACACTCTGTGTTTGCAGCATGATGGGATAAATGAGGAGCCCTAATGAAAGACACAAGTGAAAGATTTCCGGAACCTTCAACATTGGTTAAAGATTAAAGTTCCTTCAGCTAGTCACAGTTGTAGGTATCCATCAATTACAGTGCCCTGGTGCTTCTGGGAATACATTATCTTGGCTGTAATTGAGACTAACTTAACCAATGTCAACTCAAGTTGTTCAGAAACTAATCCATTGCACATTTAAAACATACTTGTACAATGTGTGGGCAGTTCCCTTGGCTTAAACAGTGAGAGAAATGAACCTGAGTATGTACACCAGTTGTCCCATAATAATTAATAGTAGTCAGTTAATAGCATCACTCTTCACTCTCCAGAGTGTTCTGGTTTAGATGATAAATTATATGATCACCTTATTGATATGGTTGCTGCACAATGCAATAACCTCACTGTTAGTCTGAGAGCACAGTGGCATTGGACAGATTAAATTCGGCCAGCACTCACAGCAAGTCCATTAGGATTACTGATTTTCATTCATAAGATCATTATGCTGTACTCAAACTTTAGAGAATGTTTATTGAGTTTTGTGTGCCAGGCAATATGTAGGGTGCTAAATATCCAACTGTGAGTATAGTCCTAAGTGCTTTCAAAAGTGGGATAGATTGTAAATGTGAACAAAACATATCTGTGTTGCACACTATTTCTCACTTCATAAAATAGACTGCCATTAGCCTTAGGGAAGGGGCTTGCAGATGCTTCCTGTCTAGCTTACTCTCACACAGCTCGTGCAATAGAAACATTGAAATTCAAGTGACTTTTTATTAAAATCTTCTGCTGATTATCCTTTTGGTATGTTATCTTGAAGGCACTATTATAGACTCATTCAAGCACTTTAGGCTTTGAATGAGGGAAGGATTGAGCAGAGGTGATGATGGAAAAGGAAATGTGGACCACAACTCAATGTAACAGCTTCCTGAGCTGTCTGGACCACCCAACAGGAAGGCATCTCTAGGCCTACCAGGAAAATGATGAGTAGTGTGGTACACTAAACAAAACCTCTCAGCTCCTGGGCCCACCAAGTGATCTAATATTACATGGATAGATTCTGCCATCTGTTCAGACTAATCCCAAGAAAAATCCCTTCCATTTCTATCCTCCACAGAAATTTCTGCCTTGTTACCAACTTTGTCCTTCCTTCTTCAAGAGAATACTATTTCTTTAAACATGCAATAAAATTATTAAAATTTTAAAACTTATTAAAAATTAAGAGTAAGATCAAAAGAAGCAAAACTGAAGGAAAGGAAATAGGAAAAAAAAAAAAAAAAAAAGAACTTATAAGAAATCCCAAAACACACACAAGACATTGAGGTCTAACCAAAAGGGAAATATTCTATGCTTGCCATGTTTCACAGAAAGCAGTTGTTCTTTCTGATGTCCTTGTAAATTGCAGAGTTCCAAGGATGTTAAAGAAGGGTTGTGACCCTCGAAACTCCCTCGTACTCCTCAGATAATAACTGAGAAAGAAGAAACAAAACAAAAAGTTAAGTCAAGACTTACATGAAGGGCAGTGTATGGATTTATGTTTAATCTTTGAATTATAGTAAGAAAAAATAGTTTTGGTGACCAGGCACAAGGGGCATTCATAGCCCTCGTGTCCACTCTATCTAAAGGATTCCTCTTTATCATCAAGAGTAAGAGAAGATGGTACTGTCTTACCAATCATACATACACACACAAATTTTGAATGACCACTATTATTAGCCTAAGCATAGTAAGAAGATACTGGAAATCTGGATATTTTAGATAGAGTTAGCAGCATATTACAGAAAACTCAAATAAAATGACTCAAAATATTCTTATTTTCCTTTTGAGTGAAATAGTGCAGAATAGATATCCAGGGCTGAAATCACCAGAACTGTCCAAGTATTTCATTTTCCTGAACCAAATTTAATGTATGACTTCCATTCCCATGGTTTAAGGAAACGTGGAGTTCCAACCATTATGTTCCCATTCCTCCCTTATCATGTCTACCTGGAGTCTTTCTATTTTGACCTTTACTTATATTTGATTGGCCATTCCATTTGCAAGGAAGGCTGTAACATGGAGGTTTTTCTGTAGACTCATTGCTTCATTTCATAATATTGATATTCTCTTGTACAGGAAGAAGGGAAGAATAAATATTGAGAAAAACACTGTTCTCTTCTGAAGATGAAGTGGGTATGACAGCATCTCACTAAATTGCTAAGACTGGCATTGAACTTGTGACCTTCCTGCTTCGGCCTCCTGAGTTGCTGGGCTTAGTGGCTTGTGCCATTGTGCTCACCTCAGATGAAGATTTTATTTTTATTATTGAAGATCACATGATGGCAGTAAAATAGATTTTACTAACCTAATGAGCAATTCACTATAGTAGTGGCTGCTCCAGTGACTGTTCAAGTTAAGTAAAATGCATGGTCCCCGTTTGTCAGAACCATTTCTCCTTCTTTGACTTCTATTGCTATTTTTACTCAAAGGGGGTGGATCTCTCTCCTCAAAGTTCACTTACATGACTAATAGTTCATTGTTGTGTGTGTGTGTGTTTTTTTTTTTTTTCCTCATGAGCATCTTTCATATTCTGGATACAAAGGGTAACAACACCAAAAGCTGCCACACCTGCCTTGCAGTGACTCAGTAGGTAGAGTGGGAGTCCACTCTTCCTGCTCTACTTCACAATTCCTAGTTTTGACTTTCTACTTTGAGACAGTGGTTAGACCCTGTGTTGCAGCAGCCTACATGGGTATTATTTTAGTGCCCACTGCAGTGGGATAACACATTCCAGATGCCAGCTGCTAGCAGATGCCTGCCACACTGAGAAGGAATACTGGTAAGAGCTGGTTACCACTATCTTCAGCGTTAATGTTGGCCATTATTACTAGTATTGTCATTGCTATCTTCTTGCCTCTTGCTAACATCCCTAGTTATTTTTTGTCATCTTTTCCCCAAGCAGATGCTAGTAATTACACACACACACACACACACACACACACACACACACGCTGTGGTTTCCATTTTGCCTCTTTTTCTATATCAACTCTCTTTCCTCTCTAAACACTTCTCTACATGACCCTGACCCCACTTCCGCATGAAATGTCAATCTTTTCAGACTGTTTTGGGGGACTTCTAAACTAATATACTCCAGTCTGGACAGTGGCATACATATAAAGTAGATGATCAATAGTTCACTTCCCATATCCTCACTTCCCATCACTGGGTCCACCAGAAATAATAATGAAAGTTCCCTGTTTATTGAAAACGCTCAGTCATGCACTCTGAACACTCTGTGCTTGCTTGTAAATCACTTAGGTTTTTATTCTGTTTCAGCTCAGGTGTTGCTTTCTCTAAGTGATTCCCTTGCTTGACCTTTCTGCCCTCTCTTAAAGTTCTTGGCTCACAAGCAGCATAATCAATTCCCATCTCATCATCATTAACTGACAACTGGAAATCCACAACCAGGTGAAGGGTAGACTAGGAGCCCATGTTCTCTCACAAAAGCATGCTATATCTCTAATAGCTGATTAGCATACCACACACAAGCATCCTGCTTTTAATAAGTTATGTGGTATGATAGTCAAGTAGTATTTCTCTGCAGTTTCTCCTATGTGGGGAAAAGAGGGAGGGAAGAGGTTGGATAGAGAGAAGAATGGGTGTTAAAGCTAAGTATAAAGTTTTAAATAATTGTGACTATGGGGACAAAATAGCCAGCAAACTCTCAAGTCCAGAAAATAAAATACTTTGGTTATGTTTTCTAAAAAAAAAAAAGAGAGACAAAAGCCTCCCTCTTTCTATTCTTGCTGGTATTATTTGAAGGAGAATAACTTTTTAAATTTAAACTAAGGATAAAACCATGTAAATAAGAGCCCCAAAAAGCCTTTTGTTATTCTGTCATTTTGGTAAGAGAGCACAGCTTCTGTTAGAGCACTGGTCCAGGTCTAGAGGATTAGGGGCAGAAAACTGCCAACATCATAAATCCACCAAGGAACTCTAATAGGGTCCTGATGTTTCAACACAGGAATATGTTTAGAAACCTACAAATCTGTCCCAAGAACTGAAGGAGACGGTTATACCGTTAAATCCCATCCTTTCTTCTCATCCGTGGGAATATGACATATCACCTCTCTGGACAGGTGGCATACATTAGTTTAAGGCAAGGCAGTGGGGGAGAAAGTTCCCCTGTGACAAAATCTGTCTCCCTGGAACAAGTGTTTAGGTTACTATGGCCTGTGCAGTAACCAAGGCCATGTTCTGCAGGGTATATGTGATAGTGTGTCTCCTGATGAGGAAGCAGATGGCCCGTTATGAGCCTTCTACATGCGGCTTTGAAAAGTTACTACATCATCAAAAGGACAGATGTAAACCTGTTATGATATAAAGCACCAAATGCAGTCCCACATTGAGCCTTAATAGCAGTACAGTCCTTTATTCTCTCAAAAACCATATGTACTTCCAATAAGTGCCAATTTTCACATTAAAAAAAAAAATCCAACATACACAATGGCCTTTCTTTAAATGGCCCTTCCTCAGAAGAGCAAGAGTGAAGTCCACAGCTCTGCTGTTCTGGACAATATGCTTTTCATATCGTAGTGTTCTAAGAAATGTATATGGTCTTGGTTGCCTTTGTTCCTGGCACAGAGCTCCTCAAGTCCTTGGGATTTCCTGAGCAATGGAGCGTCTTCTGCTCAGGAAATGACAAGCCCCTTTTGATCACATCTGAGTTTATGCTAATAAGATAATTTAGGCTGAGTCCCCTTAGAAACAGTTGGAACTTTTCACCCCCATATAGGGAGCTCTGAGAAGGAGGGGTGGGGGTGCTGGAGTAGAAGCTGTTGAAAATTCTTGACATAGAATGTTGGGTGAGTTTCCAGGTTGGGGTTGACAAACACACCGAGATCCTGAGAGTGCAGTTCACTTGGAGAGGTCTAGGGAGCTCTTTGTGTCTCCTCCCTGTGTGGTCTTACACTCGTCTTTTGACTGGCTATCTCAGAATTGTTTTCTTTAACATATTCTGGCAAACAAATGTGAAGCATTTGCTTGATTTGTGTAAACTATTCTAGCAAATTATTGAATCTGAGAAGGGAATCCTGGGAACTCCTGGCTTTTTAATAGTCAGCCAAAATTACAGGAGGCCCAGACTTACAATTGGCATCTGAGGTGGAGGAAGTCTTGTGGGACTGAGCCCTTACCTTGCGGGGTCTGATGCTAACTCCAGGTAGATAGTGTCACAATCCAATTAAATTATAGGATACCCAGCTGGTGTCCAGAGGATGGGAGAATTGCTTGGTGAGGAAAAACACATACATCTGGTGTCAGAAGCATTGTGTGAGTTTAGAGGGAAAAGAGTGTTTTTCATCAGACATGTCAAAGAGAATTGTTAGTAAAATATGTGCAACATTATAAATCTATTTAAAATGAAACACTATTCTCAAACCAATCTTCTTTGACTGAAAATCAATATACAAAGAAGCAGAAATACAGGTATAGCATATGGACATTAGAAAACTGTTGTTAAACCTCTAGGAACATTGCCAACGAAATGGGTGATTCTGAAATAGAGACCTGGAGAATGAATGGACTGAAAACAGAGTAGGACTGGTGAGTCTATTATCTGCCCATCACTGCCATTACTGATATTATCTTCTCTATTCTAATTCTTCTTTTTCCAGTCTGGTTTCCTTGACATTTAGAGCAAAGCAGAAACACTAAACAATCCCTCTTAGCTCCTGTGAGCCTCCTATGGAGTCTCGCCTTGGAAGGTGAGCTGTGCAGCAATTGATTGGGCTGCCCTGGAGCCATGACTTTGTGTCCCAGATGCCAGCCACCTCCTCCTGCCTATGGGGAATGTCACAAGGCGACTTCTATAACCAGTCTGGCAAACAATCAAGTACAGACAGTTCTACAACTTAATGTCCAGATTAAGAATGTAATCTGAAAGAAGAACTAAGGGAGGACTTTCTGATTTCCCTAACCCAGAAGAGTGCATTTTTATGGGTCCCCCAGAGACAGAAAAAGAGACCAGGGGGTCAGCAGAATATATGTAGATTCTTCTGCTTTTATTTAATGAGCTGACATACCTAATTAGGGTTCTGCTTTTTACTTGATGAGCTGGTACACCTAATTAGGGATCTGCTGAACTAACAGGCAACATAATATTAACAGGTGATACTTCTCTTCAACCTTAAATGGCACAGGCAGCAGCAACAGACAAGCACAAGCACAGGCTGGTATGTTGACTCGTTTCACTGCCAACCTGTGTGGTATACCATCATTTTCAAATAGAGTCTTTTGGAGTTGATCTGGATTATTATTTGCTCTTGGTTCTCATTCTTGGAAACAATTGAGTATATACATTTCTCTTCTGAGTAAAGAACCCACAGATGACTCTACAATTTTTACCCAAAGTCCTAACCTCACAAGTGCACTGCCATACTTCCTTAGAAGTCAAAGGATGCAAAAAACAAGAGTACAAAGTTTTCTATGCAGGTTAATAATAGTGACATTCATGGCAGCAATCATTGTTTGGATTGAGCCTTATAAATGTAAGGACATAATTTTACATCCGTGCTTTAAAAATGTTTTTCCAATAGAAGCAATAAAAAAGTTTGTGTGATCTTGATATGTCTCATATGTGTGAAGCTGAAAGTATTATTTAAAGCTGCCACTCAGTATATAGTTTCTTACCAAGGATATTTCACTATAAAAATGCCCATCTTTCTTTATGTTAGATTAATCTGTTTCTACAATTGGGTTCATAGGTAGTTCCTCATGATCACCTTCCTATTTCTATACTGATCACATTATTTGTTGTCTTTGTCATTCATAATTTAAACAAATGACCGTATATCAATATTATCTTTCTTCCTGTCTTATAAAGTGTTATCTTTGCTTTGATCATTACAGAGTACACAAGTTTCCCAGTACGGATGGATATCGTGACAGAGCCCAACCTAGAGAATCTCTCCCTAAAAAAGATTTGCTTTAAGAGCCTACAAAACATGACCATTGAGTCTTCTCACAGGGTCAGTTTCCATGTATGCATCTTAAATCCTCAATCCCTGCACCTTCCTCAGGAGGGTCCTAGAAAAGTATTCTAAATACAGAAAGTTGCCAGTTATGCAGCTTGCTTTGATCTTGAGAATTTTGTGCTTCCCTCATGAATGTAGTTTCCTTACTTCTCTTTGTTCTGAAGCACATGATATCCTCTTGAACTCTTTTCTGGTTCCCCCAGCAACAGGTGCTGAATGATTCATGCCCTGTATTTACTGCATTCTTTCTACGAAATGTAGCTTTCCCAATACAAGAGTCTAAAGTTTTAGTGGCTCCATTTTGCATATACCAAAAAAGTGTCTGCCATCTATCAACAGCATACAGAAAACACCCAGAGTGAACTGAGATTCATATGCCTCCAACCCAGAAGCCCAGAATCCTACAAAGGGATCTGAACATCTTGTACAGACAAAAATGGACATATAATCAAAACAAAAAGATGCTTTTGTGGACGGATTCAAGACCTCCCATAATATATCAGGGAAGAAATCTATCAGCATTTGTATCACATATTACCTAAAATCAAGAAGGCATCTCACTCCCCCCCCCCTCGAAGGCAGGACTCTTTATGTGTCACAATATAGGATTTATTGTTTTATTTTTTCTACTTCCCTGATATTTACAATCTGTATCAGATTCAGCATCACCAAGACAATAACAGCAGGCACAACAGGTGTTTGCTATTGATTCTGTTTGCCTAGGCAGTGGAAGAGACCAGAATGTCTTTTCTGTTAGCACAGTAGTCCTTGCATTTAGTCTTAACTGTTTTAAAATGACAAATAAAATATGAGTATTTCTTCCTAAATTGGGGTTAGAAAAATGATAAGAAAGTGATAAAGAAGGGGAAGAATTAGACTGATTAGGGAACTAATTTAGTGTTTGTAACATTCCTAAGTTACTCTTGTGTTACATAGATCAGTCTCATGATGAGTGTTATTTTCTTAACTGATCTCCCTCTGTCCTCTCTCTCTCAAAATACAATACATAGTTTCTAAATTAATATCTATTAATGTATATTCCAAGGTGGGGAATAGCATCCTGTTTAAGAGACAAAGAGACCAACTTAACTTAAAGTATTTTGGAAGAGATTTCCAAATTCGGTAAACCCACCTTTAGCAAGAAACTTCTGAAGAATGGAGTCCTCAGAAAAATTGAATACAGGACACTGTTCTAATTTCCTAGATAAATAATTTTTCCTATACAGGAAATGATATAAACTACAGATAATTTGGAACATAGCAACACTCGAAAGAAATGGAATTTAAAGCAGTGAGAAAGACTGAGATAAAGTGGAAGAATGCTATGAAGAACAGAGCATCAGATGACAGCTTTCTAAATAGCAAGGTGACATGCTGATAATTCAATGTGATGCTAAGATAATAAAAATGCATAGGAGCAGTGGCCTCATAAACAGACACATGCTATTACTAAACGGGGAAGCTGCAGCCTGTAGCTCCTGTTTATACAATAAGGTGAGACACTATCTGGCAACCATCCCCCTTCTAGTTTGAGTGCCCAAGGATCAGAAAGATGCTGATAACTGGAAATGAAAGGAAAAAACCAACAACAAAATGATTAAAAAACTTTAGGATGCATGCAGAAAGATTAGGAGAATAAAATAGCTCTAGTTTCACTGTGATAACTAGGAAGGAATATGCATGATCACTATCTACAAGTGCTATATCAGAAAGTTATAAACACTAAGGAGGCAAAGGAATAATTTACAGTACTCTGATACTAAGTTGTATGTGGCTAGAGGTAATAGGATAGAATTACACTTCACAAAATATAATATGAAAGCTTTGGAATATGTTTTAGAAAAGTTAATTGTGCACAAACTGTTTTCCATGCTCAGAATGTTAATCGTCTGCATCCTCCCCCAGGTGATGCATAATCTTCCCGCTGCCTCTTCCTCTTCCCCTTCAACAAATGCTGAAGGAGGAGTGCTCACTGAAGGCCAAATCTCCTGCAGGAAAGGATGCCTGGGATATTGGATCTTGTACCCAGGTTCTCTTTCTCTTGCCCCAAGGCACAGAGGCATGCTAATTGTCTTTCACCTCTCTGAGCCTTACTTATGTTGATCTCATTCAGGCTAGAGAAAAAGGAACCAGAGTTTGGAATTGAAGACTATAGTGCTACACCCACCAAAATGTCCTACCCCACTCAGTCCCTTGGCCTCTAAGTGATCATCTCTCCCTCTAGCTGTCTAAATGCCATAGCTAATGGCCTGCAAGATCATGCAGTGGTCTAAATGAGGATCCTAAGATGATGCACTGAGATTTTGAAGACATTATTAGAAACTTTTTTATTGGTTCTTTTTAGTTATATATGATAGTAGGGTCCATTTTGATAAAATTATACAGGCATGGATTATTTCTTATTCTAATTAGGGTCCCAGCCTTGTGGATGTACATGATGGTGGGATTCACTGTGGTGTATTCACGTGTGAACATATGAAAGTTACGTTAGATCCTTTCTATTGTGTTTTCTGTTCCTATCCCCTCCCTTCCCTTCAGTCCCCTTTGTCTAATCCTCTGAACTTCTATTCTCCCTATCCCTCTTATTGTGTGTTAGCTTCCACATATCAGAGAAAACATTTGCCTTTATTTTATCTTTTACTTGATTTCTACTTTTACATATTTTATGTTTATAGCATATTAGCATAGCTTATACTGTATTGGTATAGCAATTCATACATATTTGAAAACATACATATAAGAGGTCATGTGCTCAATTAAAAAAAAAACTTTATATTAATGTAGAGGAGGGAAGACTCCTAGAGATTAAAGAGTCCCACCTATCACTAGGTGGTCTAAATAAATATCTAATGGATAAAGTGTGTTTGTTTATTCCCTGTGGATAGTTTAATATGCTACACAAGGTATAGAAGAAGCCTTATTGAAGGCATTAGAAAGAGGAAAAGTTTGTTATTGGTTTCCACAGAAAAAAGAACCACCAAACACTATCTTCTTGAATATAAATGGAGATTTGATCCTATAAGTGAGGCAAAAAAAAAAAAAAAAAAAAAAAAACACAAAATGCAAAATTTCAAGCAACATCTCATACCTGGAAAATTGCAGGTGGAGAAAAAGAGGAGAAAAAGGGGGGAGGGGAAGAAAAAGACTATAGAAAATGGAAAGAAGAGGACTGAAGATGCCTGGCATCAAATAAAAGAACATACAAATCACATTTTACATGAGAGTTTTTAACTACTATATCTGGGCCAATATCTCATAAGTAAGCTAAAAAATGTGTTTTGAGTAAATGTGACTGATTGAAGCATGTGCATAGCTGGTAAAGATAGCTTTGGCATTTTAAGTCTGACAAGCCATCAGATAGATAAATGTATGTTGTGAAAATCTATCAGCTCACTTCAGAGCAACTAAACAATTTTGTGAAATTTTGTTGTTTGAATAACTGAATATGTTGAACAGCATTATAGTATCTATGAGCTGGTATGTATTGGTAAAAACAGAAAATCATTGGGTAGAAGAAAGCCAAATTCTAATGCTACATATTTAGTGAAATAAGAAGAGAATGACTGCATTTCTATTTGAGGTTTCTTTTAAAAAGAAGCAATTTTTTATTAATGGAATATATCTTTCTAATAGTTTTCAAAAATGTTAACTACATAAACCTTTTGCTAAGAAAGTACAAGTTTATACAGATATCATTTTCTTTCTTTTTTTCTTTTCCTATTGAGTGATCTGTGCATTATAACAGATGCAATAAAAGATCCTTTTAAATGCACATACTCAACTGAAAACATTAACTCTTTTTTGCTATTAGGCAGTTGTGGTCACCCTCAGAAAGCAGAGGTAACATGACTTTTTCTTCTAAATTCTCTTGGCCATTATTGCTTCATTGATTCAAACTAGACCTGCCTGTTAGTTTGAATATATTCATTTCTTTAAAACAGATTTCTATCACTTGATTATAGTACCCAATTATAAAACATAATTTTTTATTAAAAATGTCACTTTCTTCTAGCATTCTTTAAAAAAAGTTACATAATAAAAAAGTTTGGAAAAAAATTATCCCTTACACTCTGTTTAGTACCTTAAGAGATTACAGTTCTCAAAAATACTAGCCTATTATTAGTTTCTTAATGAAGATTTTTACCTAGTAAAAAGAAAAAGACAGAATGGAATGAAGCTTCCATATTTAAATAAGTTGTTGGTAATACTCAGATAATAAGAGATATTTTGAAAACTGCTGAAAAATCAAAGCAGACAGATACAAATGG
This sequence comes from Sciurus vulgaris, assembly GCF_902686455.1. NCBI lineage: Eukaryota > Metazoa > Chordata > Mammalia > Rodentia > Sciuridae > Sciurus > Sciurus vulgaris. The sequence goes on along the minus strand of NC_136470.1, from coordinate 66,735,521 downwards.
TAGAAAAGATTATAATGAGGGTTAGAAAACTATTTGGAGAAGATGGATTCATCCTTAGATTCACTCATTAATTTCATAGAATGGCAACCATGTTAAATTTAGTTCAGGAGACCATAGAATTGCACATTCTTCATCCTTTTATGAGAAGGAGATAAAGGCAAGAAAAAAAGCTTGAATCAAAAATTGGTCTAAAGCAAGTAGGTTGATAAGTTAAGATCAATAAAGATCAGGTTAAATTCCTGTTTACCTGTTATAACAGTTTACCTGTTATTTGCCAGGGAATTCATTTCACATTGTTAACATTACTCAGACTTAATGAGGCACTGCAAAATTCTGAGTTATTAAGAAAAGTCAAAATATGTTTCCATGGTTGCTAAGGAAGCAAAGAATACTCTTTTTTAAAAAAATCAATAGAGAAAAAAAAAAAAGACACGAAGAGTAACTGACATTCATTTACTATTTCACTGATTTAAATAGTATTTATAGAGTACCTAGTATTATCAGAAATTTTATGAATAATGAGATTACAGGGATAAGCAAAACTAAAATTGTCCCTAGAGGTCATGGAGTTTAAAGGACTATGAAAATTACATCACTTATTACAATTCTATAGACTCGTACAATTCTATGAAGAATCTAAACTGATTCTGTTTTGCTGCTTTGTTTGTTTTGTAATTGGTGGTTAATATTTAGAATAAGTCTATACCTCTATATAAGAAAGTGCAATAACACCTCCTTTCCTGTAATTAAACTCTATTGCATAAAATTGTCATATTGCACTGCTCTTTAAATGTTTCTTAAAATTTGAACCCTGTATGACTTACTCAAGAAAAATATCCAAAGAAATTTGGAAAGCCAAAAAGCCAGAAGAGAAAGGAAATTAGATTAAGAATAGAAGAAAACAAAAAGCATATGTAATAGAAAAAGAATGATTTATATATTGTGTTTAGGGTCTTTCAACCCTTCACCGCTTAAAATTCTTGGAATCTGTACATAGATCAAGTACACTACATTCATAAATGTGTACTGATTTCATCTGTATTAGTTTCCTGTGGCCTCTCTGAGTGGGAAACTGGAGGACAGGAGACTCAACTCTCAGGCTGGTGGGCAGCTTCTGAACTCCTATCTTACTTTTAGAACTTGGAACCCACACAGAGTATACTTCCTGTGAAGAACACAAACCTTTCCATGGAAACTGTACCCTGGCCCTTGCCCAGAAGCACTACCAACATGGGGTTGGAAAGCAGCCCTCCCAAAGCACAATAGCCCCAGATAAAAAAGTAGGAAAGCGCTTGCTGCTCTCGAGTACCACTGTTGAAAAATGTTTGATAGAACTTGGTTCCTACTGCTATGGAAGAGGAGCTCCTGCCACTTGTGAAGAGAGGACTCCACAGATGTTAGAATCTGACCCATCGGTCTCATCCTGTCTCTCTCTCTCTTTCCTCACTTGGAATGGAGGAAGTGATGGATGAAATGGATCCAATTATTCCACTTTAGAGAAAAGTGAGACGACAAGGACATACAGAAGACAGAAAGAAAAGAGTACCAGCCATACCAGAAAGGGTCAGATTATCAGAGATTTCAACTGGGTTAGTTATTTTGAGTAAACTTTGAACTCTTTATTCTCCACCCTTTCACACTGCCCTTGTGATTATGCTGCATGTAATTCCAAGTAGGGGCATATTATATCATGTATTAATCGTGTCCTCAAGGCACTGATCTATTACTCCCTTCAACCAATTCTTCAACTTCACTCAAACTACAAGTCACATTATCAAAAATTAAACATGAAAACCACCTGTGAGGTCATAGCTTGTCCCTTATCCCAAACAGACTGAGGAAAACCTTAGTATTTTATAAAAGTGATATTCATCTTTTCACACTGGGGTGCAAAACGGTCAGCATTTGCCTTGCTGGTTGGTTTTGCACGGAGACAGGTTTTAAATGCACTAGGGGAAAGCAGCTTTTCCTAAATGTTTTATAACGTGTCAGGAAACCTTTATCGAACATTTAATCCAAAACCTGGCTTTGAACCAGGGAGGCATACAATTCCGTAATTAATTTTTTTTACCTTCTTTTGCTAATCGCTGATAAAAAGCTTAATTCTATTAACAACTCGACTTGACAAATTGCACCGCTCAACGGAAGCGTTTAGAAATTAATTACGCATTTTATTGCATTAGATCGGATAAACAGGGAAAGACCAGCAAGAAAAAGGAAAACCTGAAGAGGAAAATGTTTAAATATAAGCAACCCATTGGTGTCTGACTATTTCCATTATTAATGGGTGATTACAGATCAATAATAAATAAATACCCAAACTTCTCCCTACCTTTCATTTAAGTGTGGCTTCACCTCCAGGCCATGCTAATAATACAGTTTTCCTTTTCTGAGAACTACACATTTCCCTCCTAAAGCCCAAGTTGATTTGGATTCCTAGAAGGATTTCTTATCTAATTGTCATAGAAACTCAACTCTTCCCCATTCTCCAGTGTCTAGTCATAGTAATGTTCGCATGGCCTTTGGAGATTTAACTAAGAGTAGCAAATTGCAGCAGTAGGTATAATATCATGCCACCATAGTATTAAAAAAATGGGAGAAAAAAATTAAATTGGCTTCCACTTCACTTCTTTAGTTAAAGTGCTCAAACCATCAGAAGACCATATGCAAATTTTATGGTTCTCTTTGTCTATAAATATACATGTTTAGAAATGACTGTTGAAAGAGAATTCTGGCACATAATCAAATTGTTCTAGTTTGTAGACTCCTATACTATGCCTGCTCTAACCAAAAACTTTCATGATGTAGCAAACTCATCAACAAATTCATATTTATAGTATTATGCGCTTTCTTTCTCTTGCACACTTTTGCCTCTCTCTGACCAATATTTGTTTTAGTAACCTATCTGGTTAAATATAATTACACTTTTGGACTTTCTTCTTTAATTAGTAGTGTACTCAACCATTCAGTTTCCATTTCAGTAGTTGTCATGTCAGTACATAAACATGTTACTGAAAAAAAAAAGTCACCTCTGGTGATGGTAAGTGGGTCAAGAAGAGGAAAGCCTTGTCTTAAAAACTCTAGAATAGAGCTATTCTGTAAAATAACATGGAAATGTAGAGCAAGTGCATATATCCTATATCATATAGAAGTAGTGATTTCAGAAATATACATTACATCCAAGAGTTAAAGAGAAAGATGCTTTTCTGATACCAACCCCAGTAATTTGTGAGGAGGGTACTTCCAATTTGATGAAGCATAGGGGTAAGTTAATTATCAGAAATCCACTCCAGGCAAACAGGTAGGGGATGTCTGAGAAACTGGACAGCATTTACTATGAAAATCAATATTCTTAGCAAAGTTAAGAAGTTTTATAAAGACAAGAGTATACACATATACATGATGGGGTAAATTGGAATCCTGGGAAGTTTCTTGGGAAATAGTGCAAGTATTGGATTTTCTCCTGAAAAGTTAAAACTGAGAAGCTAAACTACTAAACACATTGCAGTCAGAGGTTTGGATCAAGTCTTTGGTAGAAGATGAGATTTTCTAGTTCTGATGAAGTCAATAGCAATTGCTTAAAGCTTGAGTCAGAGCAGAACTATGTTAAAAATGTTACTGAAAGGAAAAGGTATTATAGGAGGGAATAGGGCTTGTTTATTCAGGAGAAGCAGGACTGGAGGAAAACACCCAAATGTCACTTTTACTTTGACACTTTGGATCACCTTCTCCTCTGGCTTCTCTTCCTTCCTCTTTTTTTTTTTTTTTTCTATTCCTCCATTTCCTTCTCCTCCTTCTACCTCAATCCCTTTTCTTTCCCATTCAAGTTTACTCACTTCCCATTCTTGTTCTGGTCACATTATGTTATAGTTCTTTTCTGAAAAGTAAGTAGGCAGTGGTGAGTTAGATTCTACATAAATCTGTGTGTTGTATGAGTGAATTCATGAACAATTAAATATGGTCCTGACTTCTGGATGGACTACATGCTATGAAATGGGTACATAAGTTTTATTATCAGCCTGTATGTGCATGTGCGCACACACACACACACACACATTCTTTTTTCCTAGAAGCCATACATTTTCCTCCTAAAACCCAAATTGATTTGGATTCCTAGAAGGATTTCTTGTCTAATTGTCTTAGAAACTTCCCTATCCTACATTCTCTAGCATCTAATCATAGGACTATCTGTGTGGTCTCTGGGGATTTAACTAAGAGTAGCAAATTGCAACATTAGGTATAATATCATGCTACCATGGTATTAAAAATGTGAGGAAAACTTAAATTGGCTTATGTAGTAAAAAAATATATATCATAAATATATATATAAATATATATGGTATACATATCAATATATATATATGCATATGTATGTTTATATATTTTTAACCAACTCTGTGCTAGCAAGTATGAGAGATTTGAGATACCATATGACATATCATAACCCATATTCTCAGGGAATGTACCATGTATATTTAAAATATATTGAGATAAATTACTCAATTCTAGTATTATATTGTGTGCATATGTGACTATGTAACAGCAAATCTTACTGTTATGTATAATTATGCATTAGTAAAATAAATAAAAATGCAAAAAAGAAATTACCCTGTAGATTAACATATTAAAATTACCTGGAGTTGTGGCTCAGTGGTAGAGCACTTGTCTGGCATATGTAAGGCCCTGGGTTCCATTCTCAGCACCACATATAAATAAAATAAAAGACCCATTGACAACTAAAGAAAAAGTTTTTAAAAAATTACTAAAAAAAAAAGGAAAAAAATTCCCCCATGAAGGGTGTGTGCAGTCAGTACTGCAGGACTAAAGAAGGTAGAGGATCATGGACTCTAAAGAAAGGAAGTAATGTGAAGATGCAATTGAAAAGAACTTGAAAATATATGTGCATTTAATAGGATGCTAGTGTTACTGAGGAATGTCAATGATCTTGCTTGAACATTTTGATGCATGCTGTCATTCTAACCCTTTAACACCTTGAATCATACCTACTCTGTTCTGTTTTCCTGTCTCTGTCCTTAATTATTAAATTTCCAACTTTGTTAGTTTCATTTAATTTTTCTTCCTATGTTGAAACTTCCATGTTAACTGAAGTAGAGCCTCTGCTGGTTTCTGATATAAAACAACAACTGAGAAAATCCCACAACTGCAAATGGAATGTAGGTAGGCCCTCTTGCAAAATAGCTTCAGCTATGTGAACAACTGAGAGAGAGTTATTAAGGTTTATTCCACTTAACATTATTTGGGGCTCTTTTCTCTTGCCTCTGCAGTCTTATTTTGGGTTGCTATGAATTGTCATCTGCAAAGATGTGAAAGATAAAAGACAAATAATAGTCATAAAAACATGCTGTATGTATCACATATATGCAATGCTCTAGAAAAATGTGTTTCTCTAGGGAGTTTAGCTGATGTTTACAACCAACACAGAATTCTTTGTTTGGAGATTGGGTGTTGCTAATGGAAAATACCACCTTCCGTTTTCTGTATTTCCATGGGTGACAGCGGATTACTGCAAATCACATTATATGGCTGGTCGGTGTGTGCAGATGGTGAAGGGTGTTTTATTTCTGCATTTGTTCAATTTGCAAAATGTATCAATTTCTTAGACCCTTTGCAATAGTAGTATATCAAGAAACTCTCTAGCTCTCCTTTTAGAAAGAAAGCAGGGGAAAGACTGATCTATGTGCTGTTTTCCTTAGCTCTGGTAATTCTCCAAGACCAGAACAGCTTTGGGACTGCTGGCTTAACTCACAGTCATGTTTACTAAAGAACTCTAGAAAAGAACAGAGTGGTTCAATATTTAAGGTCTCTTTTCTTAAGATGGTCAGAGTATATGACAGCATAGATCCCTCTCTTTCTGAGCAAGACTTATGTCTCCAAGACCCTGTAGTCTGCCCCTAATCTTTGACAATGCATGTCATAAAATCGACCTTCCTGAAGGTTGTTGTAAAGCAAAGAGAATTCCTTAAAGTGAAGTTCAGGGTGATATTTGTAGAGCCAGATGAAAACTATACTGTTTATAGAAATGGAAAGTTGAATGCCTGTTAGGTGGGTATTTGCTGAAGTAAAGTTTTTCTTGAGTTATTTCTATTCGTAATGCTAAAATATTCTCTTCTCTGAAAAAATTATTCATTAAAACATCTAGTCACTTAGAATCACAGAGACATATAAGATTGCAAGAACCTCTAGAAATGCTCTGGGTGAACGCCACCACCCTTACCTTCGGATGTATTTCCATAAGCTATTGAGAGAGGTAGCATGAGAAAGAAAATTATGATACAATTTTTAACTGCTTCAAAGGCTGGATAAGCATCTTTCTTGCAGATCACTGGTACCTGAAAGTGATTCCTTTATGAATGGATTTAAATGCAATGCTTGAAAAATATCTCTTTATCCACAAATTGATTTCATAAGGTTCTATTCTTGGTGTGTGAGATCCCTGGGTTCTTTCTCTACCATATCTGAATCGTCCCCAGTGGTGCAAGACACTCTGCCAACTGCCCTGCCCTCCCAAGTATGTACCATTGGGGTGGCCCTCACATTTCCCTCTTTGTGCTCATATACTGGGTATGCATTTGAAAATACAGCACAGGATTAACTGTGTATACAGAGCCCCCAAGTCCCTGTGTGTTTAAGAACAATGAATGTTAATGTTGTTCCTCGCCAGCAGCAAGAAGAGCAGAGACACTCCTAAGGAGGGCTGGCACAAGGAGAAATACTGGCTTTTTGTCTCTCTTGTATGTTAAACAATTCATGAGGTTTGGGGTTGAGTGAGACATTTAATAAACATTGGCCACTTGGGCTGCCTACAGCTGGTGATTTGTCACTATTGGTCAAATGTATGAGAAGCAGAATGAGCTTTTCAGCTTTGAGGACTTGAGGCTTTACACATAATGCTATTTACCATTCATTAAAATTTAAAGGCACAACATGCTTTAAGTGATAAGTACTAGATTTTGGTATGTATATTAAAAAAAAGACTGCCATAAGATGAAATTAGAATCTTGGCAAACTGAGATCTTTCACAGAAGCTAAGCACTGGAATTGTTCTTAGATGTCATTCAGCCTAAGTTCCCAGTCTTGGTAAGAATTCTCCCTGAGTAACGTGTCAGTTAAGTATTGTTTCTTGAGCTCTTTGCCTTGCCTCCCTTGGTTCCTTTAAAGAGCTGCCCTCACCGTCTTGAAATAAAAGGAATGACTCAACTGCTGTAGTTTGGATATGCTCTAAGTGTGGTCCCCTGGGGTCCATGTGTTAAAATCGAATCCCTTTTGTGAGGTATGAAGAGGCCGGAGCTTGATCTGGCACTGGTGTTTAGACGTGAGGCCTGGGAAGTGATTAGGGCTAGATAGGTTGTCATGTGGAAGCCCCATGATTGCACTACTGATGGCTTTATGAGAAGAGACAGAGACCACAAGGTAGGCAAGTAGACACAAGCCCACTCCCTGTCACTTGCCTTGTGATATCCTGTACCACCTTGGGACTCTGACCACAACAAAGTCATCAACAGACGACCCCTCAACCTGCAACATCCAGAGCCATGAGTCAAAATAAACTTCTTTTCTTTGTGACATCCAACAAGGATAATTTGTTGTAGTAATGAGAACTGGACTCATACACCACTCAACCTGCATTATCTTATCTCACCTGCCTGTTCCTGTATTTGTGATCTCTCTTTGCTAATGAATTTACCTACTTTTAATGTGACTAACCTCATGGCTAACACGTTTTCTGAGTGACGTTGCCCCCATGGCCAACTTTTGTTAGACAGTTTTTCCAACAAAAGATGAAATTGAGACATTTGCTGCCTCTTTGTGCTAACTATGGCCTTTGCAAAAAAATCAGCAATAAACTTTGTGACTAAATTAGCAATTCAGATTCCAGAGTTTATGAAATTTGAATGAGGTTTTCATCAGAGAAATCATAAGTTAAATTGCTGTTCAAGTCAGATGTTTCTACCTTAAATTAACAATAATTTATTCCAATCATTTATTGTTTCAGCTAATCTGGGTAAATAGTAGGGACACATTTTGTAAAAGGGAAACCTTTCTTGAGACCATATGTGTTAGTAAGGGAGCAGAACATGCCTTAACCAGGAAGGGAGGGAACTCATAGTAACAGATGTAGACACATGGACAGTTAACCTTCTGCCCCTTCAGTGGATCCCTGCCAAGGAATGAGCCAGTCATCCATTCTCTGAACATTTTGTCCCATCTCTGAGTTAGAGATAGGCACATAGACAAGCTATGAGCTTTCTGCTCCTTTTGTTTTTACTAATAGTTTTATTTGCTTCTTTAACTTATTTTTTTCATCACAACTTCAAGGGTTAAAAAGAGTTGAAAGTAGCTGCTCTACTCTTTGTAACAATTTATGTTTAATTTCTATATGGTAATGTTCTTTCTTGGGTATTTTGTATGCAAGGATGAATTGAAAATGAAGAGAAATCAGAGTAGAGGAGAAAATCCTCTGATAAGGGAGGTGTAAGCAAATGCATAGTCATAGTGGAATCATTCTTTTATGTAGATAAAAAGCCCCAGAAACTCATCGACTCTGGGTTTGACAATGTATCTCAGGCAACAAAGATATTGCCTTGAAATAAGTGCTCATAGGGAAGATAACAAGACTATGATTATCCATATTTAAAATAAGATTAGGGAGGAAATACAGTCTGAGTAGTGCTGCCAAGCATTCTATTATTTACTTTATTGAATCTATTCCTACATGACACAAGTCATCATTCTGGGGCAATAAAAGGCCCCAGATCTGGGTTCTTTTGTGCAATGCTGTTAAATAGCTGGGTGATCCTGGGCATGTCAGTCATCTCTCTAGATCTCAAGTCCCTTGTTTGTCTGATGGGTTTCATAGTAAGACCCATCTTATGGGTTCATGGAAAATTAACTAAAAAAATATACATGGAAGCACTTTATAAACTGTAAGTTCATGGCTGTTGAAAGAAGTTGTTGATAATATCAATTGTCATTGGTAATAACTTGACAACTGTGAACCTGTGCTAAGGATTCATACTTGTTCATACCTCTGGTTAAGTGTGAGCCACAGGGGCCTGTTGCTGATTTTCTTAAAAAATAGTGATTTTTCTGGAACTCTTCTGGATATGCAATACCCAGAATACTAGATATTAAAGGATCTACTAATTTTGAGAAGCTTCTGACAATGCTATACCTCCAAGATTAGATAGACAATTTGCCTTGTCATGTAAGCACCAAGGTAAAAAGAATATCAGATATAGGGACAAATAAGCTGTTAATCTGGAAATCATGGAATATTACTTTAAATACACGTTGAATCAATATATCCCCTGACTCTATCAATATCCAAAGTCATTTAAGTTTTAGTCCATTTAAAAGACATGATGGGAATTGTATACCTCTCAACACCAAATAAACACACACAGACTAATGCCTATATGTATCCATAACCATCTTTGACCTGGATTCTTTTTTTTTTTGTAATTGATTTATTTTGATTCATTGTAAACAAATGGGGTACAATTTTTTTTCTGGTTGTACATGAAGTAGAGTCATACCATTTCTGTAATCATACATGTACATAGGGTAATGATGTTTTTCTCATTCTGTTATTTTTCCTTCCCCTCACCCCTCCCACTGTTCTTTTTCCTCTATACATCCATCCTTCCTCCATTCTTGCCTCCCTCCCACCTCCTGTTATATATCATCATCTGCTTATCAGAGAGATCATAAGGTCTTTGGTTTTTTGGAATTGGCTTATCTCACTTAGCATGATATTCTCCAATTTCATCCATTTGCCTGCAAATGCCATAATTTTATTCTTCTTCTTTATGGCTGAGTAATATTCCATTGTGTATATATATATATACACCACAGTTTCTTTATCCATTCATCACTTAATGGGCATCTAGGTTAGTTCCACAACCTAACTACTGTGGATTAAGCAGCTATAAAAATTGATGTGGCTGCATCACTGTAATATGCTGATTTTAAGTCTTTTGGGTATAGGCCAAAGAGTGGGATACCTGGGTCAAATGATGATTCCATTCCAAGTTTTCTAAGGACTCTCCACAGTGCACAGAGTGGCTGCACTAATTTGCAACCCCACCAGCAATGTCTGAGTGTACCTTTTCCCCACATCCTCATCAACACCTATTGCTGCCTGTATTCTTGATAATTGCCATTCTAATTGGAGTGACATGAAATCTTAGGGTAGTTTTGATTTGCATTTCTCTTATTACTAGAGATGTTGAACATTTTTTCATGTATCTGTTGATTGCTTGTAGATCTTCTGTGAAGTGTCTGTTCATTTCCTCAACCCATTTGTTGATTGGGTTACTTGTATTCTTGGTGTAAAGATTTTTGAGTTCTTTATAGATTCTGGAGATTAGTGCTCTATCTGAAGTATGTGTGGCAAAGATTTTCTCCCATTCTATAGTCTCTCTCTTCACATTGCTGATAGTTTCTTTTGCTGAGAAAAAGCTTTTTAGTTTGAATCTATCCCAATTATTGATTCCTGCTTTTATTTCTTGTGCTTTGGGAGTCATGTTAAGGAAGTCTGGTCCTAAGCCAACAGGATGAAGATTTGGACCTACTTTTTCTTCTCTAAGGTGCAGGGTCTCTGGTCTCATTCCAAAGTTCTTAATCCATTTTGATTTAGTTTTGTGCAGGGTGAGAGATGGGGTTTAGTTTCATTCTGCCGCATATGGATTTCCAGTTTTCCCAGCGCCATTTGTTGAACAGGTTATCTTTTCTCCATTACATGTTTTTGGCACCTTTATCTAGTATGAGAAAACTGTATTTATTTGGGTTTGTCTCTGTGTTCTCTATTCTGTATTATTGATCCACCTATTTTGCTGCTAATACCATGCTGTTTTTGTTACAATTGCTCTGTAGTATAGTGAAGTTCTGGTATTGTGATACCCACTGCTTCACTCTTACTGCTAAGGATTTCTTTAGCTCTTCTGGGTCTCCTATTCTTTCAAATGAATTTCATGATTGCTTGCACTGTTTCTATGAGGTATGTCACTGGGATTTTAATTGGAATTGCATTGAATTCATATATTACTTTTGGTAGTGTGACCATTTTGACAATATTGATTCTGCCTATCCAAGAACATGGGAGATCTTTCCATCTTCTAAGATTTTCTTTAATTTCTTTCTTTAGTGTTCTGTAGTTCTCATCGTCGAGGTCTTTCACCTCTTTTGTTAGATTGATTTCCAAGTATTTTATTTTTTCTGAGGCTATTGTGAATGGGGTAGTTTTCCTAAATTCTCTTTCAGAGGATTCATCACTTATGAATAAAAATGCTTTAGATTTATGAACATTGATTTTATATCCTGGTACGTTTTTGAATTCATTTATGAGTTCTAGAAGTTTTCTGGTGGAATTTTTTGGCTCCTCTAAATATAGAATCATGTCACCAGCAAATAGGGATAGTTTGAGTTCTTTTCCTATTCATATCCCTTTAATTTCTTTGGTCTGTCTAGTTGCTCTGGCTAGAGTTTTAAGGATGATGTTGAAGAGAAGTGTTGAAAGAGGGCATCCCTGCCTTGTTCTCCCAGTTTTTAGGGAGAATGCTTTCAGTTTTCCTCCATTTAGAATGATGTTGACCATGGGCTTAGCGTAGATAACCTTTACAATGTTGAGGAATGTTTGTACTATCCCTATTTTTTCTCGTGTTTGAGCAAAAATAGATGCATATTTTATCAAATGCTTTTTCTGCATCTATCAAAATGATCATGTGATTCTTAACTTAAATCTGTTGATATGGTGAATGACATTTATTGATTTCCTGATGTTGAACCAACCTTGCATCCCTGGGGTAAAACCCACTTGATCATGGTGCACTATCTTTTTAATATGTTTTTGTATGCAATTTGATAAAATTTTGTTAAGAATTTTTGCATCTATGTTCATTAAGGTTATAGGTCTGAAATTTTCTTTTTTCTTTTTCCTTTTTTGTGCTGGGGATCGAACTCAGGGCCTTGTGCTTACAAGGCAAGCACTCTACTGACTGAGCTATCTCCCCAGCCCCTGAAATTTTCTTTCCTCAATGTGCCTCAGTCTGGTTTTGGTATCAGGGTGATATTAGCTTCATAGAATGAGTTTGGAAGGGTTCCCTCCTCTTCTATTTCATGGAATCTTTTGATGAGTATTGGAATGAGCTCTTCTTTGAAGGTCTTGTAGAACTCGGCTGAGAATCCATCTGGTTCCAGACTTTTCTTTGTTGGTAGGCTTTTGATGACTTTTTCTATTTCATTGCTTGAAATTGATCTATTTAAATTGTGTATGTCCCCTGATTCAGTTTGGGTGGATCATATGTTTCTAGAAACCTGTTGATATCTTCAAGATTTTCCATTTTGTTGGAGTGCAGATTTTCAAAATAGCTTCTAATTATGTTTTGTATTTCAATAGTGTCTGTCATGATATTTCCTTTTTTATCCTGAATTTTAGTAATTTGAGTTTTCTCTCCTCTTTTTTTTAGTGTGGCTATGTGTTTTATCAATTTTGTTTATTATTTTGAGGAACCAACTTTTTATTTTGTTAATTTTTGATTGTTTCATTTGTTTCAACTTGATTGTTTTCAGCTCTGATTTTAACTATTTCCTGGCTTCTACTTTTGGTGTTGATCTGTTCTTCTTTTCATATCAGATAAAGCAAACTTCAAGCCAAAATTAGTTAGAAGGGATAAAGAAGGACATTTCATACTGCTTAAGGGAAGCATAAATCAGCAAGATATAATAATCATAAATATGTATGCCCCAAACAATGGCTCTTCCATGTAAGTCAAACAAATCCTTCTCAATTCCAGGAACCAAATAGATCACAACCCAATAATTTTATCAAATGATACTAGGTGACTTTAACACACCTCTCTCACCACTGGACAGATCTTCCAAACAAAAATTGAACAAAGAAAACATACATCTCAATAACATAATCAATAATTTAGATTTAACAGATATACAGAGTATATTCTATCCTTCAATGAGTGAATACACTTTCTTCTCAGTAGTACATGGATCCTTCCCTAAAGTAGGCTATATGTAATGCCAAAGAGCCACTTTTAGCAAATACAAAAAGATAGAGATACTACTTTGTTTTCTATCAGATCTTAATGGAATGAAATTAGAAATAAATGACAAAATAAAAAACAGAAACTGTTCCAACACCTGGAGATTAAATAATATGCTATTGAATGATGCATGGATAACAGAAGACATCAGGGGGGAAATAAAAAAATTCTTAGAGGTAAAAGAGAACAAAGATACAACATATCAAAAATCTCTGGTACAGTATGAAAGCAGTACTAAGAGGAAAATTCATTTCATGGAGTACATTCAATTAAATAAGAAAGAGTCAACAAATAAATGACCTAACATTATAGCTCAGAGCCCTAGAAAAAGAAGAACAGATCACCACCAAAAAGTAGTAGAAGACAGGAGATAGTTAAAATCAGAGCTGAAATCAATAAAATTGAAACCAAAGAAACAATCAAAAAAATTGACAAAATAAAATGTTGTTTCCTTGAAAAAAATAAGCAAAATTGATAAACTCTTAGCCACACTAACAAAGAGAAGGAAAGAGAAAAATTACTAAAATTCGGGATGAAAAAGGAAATACCATGACAGATGCTATTGAAATACAAAACATAATTAGAAGCTATTTTGACCTGGATTCTTGCTTGAGGATCCCCCATAAGGTAAGGACCATGCAGGAAGGCTGGAGGCCTAAGGAGTTCCAAGTAGAGTGGCTTAAAAATGAGCGTGTTAACCAGGACTTAGAGCTCAACCAGGTCTCCTTAGCCTGACTTTGCCAAATCAAGCTCATATCTGTAAATGGAGGCTTACTCTGACCCAACCTCTTGTCCAGATGATATCACAGCAGCGTGGAATGCCCCACCTTCTTTCTCTAGACGTTGAAATCCTACTCATCTTTCAAGGCCCTCTATGCTAACAACCTATTGCCTTTCTAAAGCCATTTATATCTTTCTCCAAAAGGATAGCATTCCTTCCCTGCTCCTAAGTGAATTAGTTACATATGCATAAACCTTTCCTATTGATCTCTGAGCTTCTTGTGGAAGGATATCTATCTGCTTTTATGTTGTTGCATCTCCAGTATGTAACATATGACCTGACACAGAGCTTGGTAGCTTTCACCACCCAGAGGATAAATAGCATCACCTTTAAAGAATATGTCCTGCAAAATGTCTTCAAGGTCACCATTCTCTCTGTTACTCTCCTGCCATTTCTTTACTGGATTATGTAAACTCAAACCCATCCCATGCGAGAGACTTTTCAGTGTTTTGCATTAACTTGAGGGAAGAAGTAAATCATATCAAGCTCTCTCAGTTGGGTCAATTTGGCCTGACAAAGATTCCCATGGGTCATGTTTTTATTGTCATTTAGAGTTAACTATGTAATGTACCTGTGGTTGAAGTAGGCAAAAAATAAGAGGCATTAATTACTAATATCTCATGTTTCTAATTCCATACTTGTTACCAGGCTAAAATTTGGTTTGATATTTCCCCTGTTTTCTATGCACAAAAACACTTTTTCCCTGTAGTGCACCCACTAGAAAGCTTACACTTGTCCCCAAATATTTTCATTTCTGTATCATTTACTTTATTTCCACAAGTTCTTCAAAAGCATCTCTAATATCTTCATAATTATGTTCTACGACATACTGGCAAGATTCTCATTCCCAAGTCAGAAACATTCCTCTTGATATGTTATCATTTTAAAATATTTCTGCAACCTATTTATTAGTGTCTTAAATGATATCAATGCTATATAACAACTTGCTTTATTCACTTAACACAGGAGAGCCAAAAACAGAAGAAATTTAAATATTAAATAATGGTCTCTCCCGGTCTTATCCTCTCAACTTTCATATTACTTTGTCAAGATCACAGTTTCATGACCCATCTTTTATATCTACCTGAAAATAGGGTGTCTAATTGAAAATATCATGAATTGTTAACACCAAACAGTTCTCTATAATTTTACCAATTTGTAAATTTCCATTTCTTGACCATTCATTAGTGGGGAGATGACCACGGTCACAGAAACTCTGGGGATGGGAAAGTTGGTATGACTTAAAATTTTCTGAACATCATCCCCACCTGTTTTGCCTCTTTTCTGTCCTGTCATCACCAGTACCAGGACATTTGTAAAACATGAGAAAATCTTTCTGTCCTGTGGGTGTTTTTGGATCTTTAGAGCTGCCCTCCATTTGTCACTAGTCCAAGTGTTCACTTAGTGCCTCTCCTGCCCCACCCTGCTCTATGTATCACTTTGGATGTGACATGGGAGACCACATCCCCTCCTTTCTTGCCCCAAGGTGCTTATGAAGCTCAAAGAATGACATGCAGTTGGGTTGTTTATCACGGTGCTGAGAAATAGAAGGATGGCATCGCTACAGGAGCAGATGGCACTATACGCTTGGCATAATTTTCTCAGACAAACTAGGACTAGGGCTGTGAATACTGGCATTTGCCTGCTACAGTCATTCACATTAAAACATAACAATGAAAATAAGGTTGTTATGCAGAAAAGGTATGGAGATTTTAAACTACATGCATTTAAGTGTTGTGGGTTGCACTCCTGACATTTTGTATCAAGCAAAATTTTGTAGACGCAGAATATTTTTCAAATATCTATCCATGTTGCCTTCTACTCCCATAAATATGCTGGGGCAGTGATTTATCACATTTAGACATGTAATGCATGTTTTTAAAAGGAGAAAGAAAAAAATGATAGTGGAAAGATCATGTTTTCAACTCTGGAAACTAACAAAGGTGTGAAAGGGAAATATGATGTGCAAATGAAGCATTGACCTGGCCTTGTTTAGAAAACTTGAATTGAGGTTCTACTACTTATTAACTGCATGATTTTAAGCAAGTCAAACTTAGCTGACTTATGGTTTTTCTCATGGGGAAGTGAAGAATTTGGACTGGATGGTTGCTAACATTTCTCGTAATTCTAATGTTCTTTGATTTGCTTTTTCTGTGGAAGCATGTGTAGCAACAATGCAGGCCACCTACCTTTTGGCCTACTTTTTGGTTTTTTTTTTTTTAGCTTCTTTCATGGAATAAAAGAAGAAAGAACACAATGAAAAAGGCCAGAGGGCTCAGTATGCATATCATTTCTGAAGTACATTTCATTTTTCTTCCTTTTTCTCCCTTCTCTTTTCCCTTTGAATCAATACTTATGTGCCTCAGTTTTAATTTCCTTTGAGAAATTGGGAGAACTTCCAGGAAAATGGCTATAGTGTCTCAAGTGTTACAATTAGCTAACTCATTTCTTCATTCGTTCAACAAATTCTGGTCTAGGCAGGTGGTAAGCTACAAGGATAGAGTGATGGATAGGATATGTTCCTTGCCCTCCAGGAATT
This sequence comes from Sciurus vulgaris, assembly GCF_902686455.1. NCBI lineage: Eukaryota > Metazoa > Chordata > Mammalia > Rodentia > Sciuridae > Sciurus > Sciurus vulgaris. The sequence goes on along the minus strand of NC_136470.1, from coordinate 66,719,122 downwards.
GGTAATCCAGCAGTAGGCATATGGCTTACACATATAAGAAATGTGATGCAGTAGTGTTACAGTAAAGCATAGGGGACAAAATCAGTTTTATTAAGAAGATATGGAAAAGGTGTCACAAAAGAGGCTATATCAGGTTGGAGTATTAGAGAAATTGTTATAATTTCTCCGATGAAGGAAGAAACACTTTTTGCAGAAGGAATAGTATACATAAAAAGGTCTGGCATATTTGAAGAAAAGTAAGAAATTTTATGTCTTGAATATAGAGCATAGAGGAAAAAGAAAGGGATTAACAGCTAAGGGGAAAAGTGGACACGATTTCAAAGGGCTTTGCATTCCTCTCAAAAACATTTGAATTTCACCTTTTATGCAATAAGAAAACAATAGAGACTTTTATGTGCAAAACTAAGCATCATGATCAGATGATTTGTTTTATAATAAGCATGAAGTTGCTAGGAAAGCCATAACAAAATACCATAGACTGAGTGACTTAAACAACAGAAATTTATTGTATCACAGTTACAGAGACTTAATGTCCAGGATCAAGGTGAAGGCAGGTTAGAGTTTTATGAGACATCTATTCTTGAGTCATAAATGGACAACCATCTTCTCCCTATGGCTTTGCACTATCTTCTTTCTGTTTGTGCCTCTATTTGAATCTGCTTCTCTTATAAGGAAACCAGTCATATTGATTAAGTCCTACACTAATGATCTAATTTTTATTTAATTACCTCTTTAAAGACTTGATTCCCAAATATAGTCACCTCATGAGGTACCAGCAATAAACACCTCAATATATGAATTATGGATGGACACAATTTAGTCCATAAGCTAAAAGCTATAATTTGACAATAGTATAGAAGAGGTTTTACCTGAAAAGAGGCTGAAGGTTCAGACCATTTGAAAGAGTCCAGGAAAAAAAAAAAGTTCAGGGCCTCAACTAAAAGTGAATCAGGGTAAGTGTATTTCTGAAGTAAAATCAAGAAAATGTATTTAACTGGTTGGTTATTAATAAATAAGGAGGTCATTGTTCATTCATTCATTCAAAAATATTTATTAAATACCTATTTTGTCGGTATTAAATAAAATTGAATTTTTCTTTTTTGGGAGCCTATTTTCTAATGAAAAGGGGATAAAAACAATAGATAACAAATGAATTACAACATCTTGATGATGATAATGTTCAGCAGATCATTAATGCAGGATTCTGTCATTGCCATGATATATAGCAGTTTTAGTTGGTATTGGTTAGTGTCACTGAGGCAAAGGGGTAAATGACAAGAAGGATTCAGCCATCCCAAGGTTAAGGATAAGAGTATTCAAAAAGAAAGAAAGATAAGAATATTCTAGACAAAGGGAAGGGCTCCTATTTTGAAACTTAAATTAGTGAGGATAAAAGAAGCAGAGGATGGTTGGTGGGGAGGATGATCCTTTTGAGGACACTCTGGTGGGAGGACACAGACTTGCCTGGGAGGCAACTGGAAATATAATTATCTACATGTTGAGGAATGGGGTCAATGGACATAAATTTGGAAATAATCATATTATAAAAGGAAAATGAAGTAATCTTGTCATTGAAAAAGAGATAAAGTAGAAAATTTCAAGGAAAGAACCTAACTAATATAAAATTGTCAGAAGAGTTGAAAGAGGATAGGACCTAAAACCCAGAGTATCACAGGACTAGAGAGAAGCAATAGAGTACTTCCTCCAGCATAAGATGAATAAACCTCTAAGTGTTTAAGTAGAAAGAAGGGGAGTTGAAGAGGATCTTTCACCTGGAGCCTTTGTTTTGAAAGTGATTAGGATATGAATTTTGAAGCAGAGTGGTTAACATTTAGAAAATCTTCCTCAGGAAAAGCACAAGAAAATTGACTAGGGACAAATAAAAGTGATTTGTCAAGCAACATAGAGAGTTACACTGAAATTAGGTTACCTGTTCTGCTTTTCTACCACTCACAAGGTTTATAATTAAGAAATACAAATTTCACAATTGTTAATCTTCTAAAAACTTTAATAAATTAAGTCTAACTTTTAAATAAGAAGTAGATATCAAAGCAATGGAATGTGAGATGGTATTTTCATGTTCACCTCTGTATCTTTTAATCACATCCCTGTAAACATTTAGTACAGTAATAACATGTGATTTGTGAAAAAAATAAAAGTTGTAGATGCAAAGATACTCCTTTTTTGTTGCTGATATTCTTCAAGCTATATGAATACAGAGGGAATATATTGTGTCTACAAGCACAAGAATTCTTCAGCCCTGTTTGTTTTAGGGTAACTAGTTCAAAGCTAAGACATGCACCAAGAGGTTAAGACTGTAAGAATTTAGAAGTTTCCAAATATTTTAGATTAGGATCTCTTATAGGTATTTGAATTCTATCTCAACTCAGGCATTGACAATTTGCTAACACATGGGAGATAAAAATTGGGGGGAAAAATAATCTGCTTCTTTCCGATGCTAAAGAACTGGCCCAAGCATTATTGGTCCTCAGTCTCAGCCTCACAATGTCCTGCTTCCCTCTTTGCATTGGGAATTTGACCCCACAGACTTTGGATCCTAGGGATAGGCTGGCTCTTTACTGAACTCTTAGAGGCATGGTAGAAAATTAGAGGGTAGGAGGAAGAGACAAGCTGGACTATTTCTCTTTCCTTTTTGTCTCAGATGGTATTTCGGACTGCTACTGAATCTCTTCTATGGTTCTAGATTCTAGGACAGTCCTTCATGGTTCCTGGTTTTGTCCCTGAATTGAGGCAATACTTCCTCCTCTGTATGAGTCTCCAACTAGAGAGTCTGAGTTGCTTCCTGCTTTAGCTGATTACTCTTTTGCCTCTGCATCCCCTGGTTGAAATCTCATCTTCTCTCATCATCTGTTCCTCGTGTTTCTACATTAATTATCTTTTATTTTAAGAACTGACAGGGGATTATGTTTCCTTTATTTGACCTTGACTGAGAAAAATCAACTACTTACTTTAGGGTATGGGATCTTGGTATTTTAATCCATATTGGAATGGAATTCAATAACCATTTGGAGGATTATTTATATCTCTGATGCAGGACAGAATGAAAGTGCTAGAAATATTCCTTAGAAACCAACCTTAAGATTTTATTTTTCATGTTAAAATTCAAGTAAGAGAGGTTGAACATGTTTAGGCTACAAAGAGGAAGTGTATTTATTACACAAGGAAAGTGTATTTATTAGAGGAAAGAAAGTAGAACCATAGCCTTAGAACAAAGAGCAGGAAAAGAATAAGTATTTGGAAAGAATATGTTAGAAAAGATTAAAGGGTGGTAGAGGTAAAAAAAATCCCAAAGAAAGAAGGAATAATGGGAAAGCAGGGGACCTAGAAAGAAAAGCCAGCGTCTTTTATAGAAGAAAAGAGATGGAGCTGACAGAGAACATGCCCGCATGGATGCTGTCCCACTTCCTGGGACCACTGAGCCTTCCTAAAGTAGCCAGAAAGCTTTTTAATTTCAGTTCATGACCAGCCTTTTCCTTCCTCCACTATCAACCTGCTAATGCTTTTCTAATAATTACCATTTTTGAAACTATTTTGGCTGTTAAAAATGTTTCTTTTTAATAAGCTGATTAAAAGAGGCTGCTTATTAGCATAAGCTCTTTGCCGTTCAGCCCTCTTCCTAATTAAAAGCACTCATCTGTGGAGACCTCGATTTTCCCCTTCTCTCTGTGATGGGTTTTTGGATATTTTTCCTTGACAATGTGTTTTATTTTACTTTTCTTTCTTTGGTAGTTTTCTGTTCCTGTATTCCACAGAGATAGAAGCAATCGAACAAAATAACACAGAAGAGGGAATGTGCAGTCTGAATGTTTGAGTGAGGAGTGGAAAACCCACCCAAGAGGTTGAGTCAAAAGACAAGACATACTTTCATAGTAGCTGTATCGAATTTCCAGGATTGCAAGTTGCCAAAGTTGGTGTATAAAGATGAAAGGTGATAAATGCCAATCTCGTGTTTCCTGCCTCATGTGATATCCCCAACACCCTTGGGTTTCCCTTGGAATACTCCTCCTCTAATAGTGATGGTAGTAAGAGGACATATTTGGAAGTTTCTCCTGATGCCCCTAGAACACAAATTTGTGCAGTGCATAATAGGTGTTGATTGCAGATATACATGTACTCAAAACTGATCCTTATGTATGTGGCTAGGCAACATGAGAAACAATTGAGCCCGGAATGGTTTTAATTGCGTCACAATTTTATTTCTTTTGATGGGAAGAAGTTTTTAATATAAAGATATATATACATTAAGAAACTTTCTGCATGAAGAACATATTAACAGAAAGTGTGGTCTATATGAAGCATGGTACAAAGGGAACAAAAAATGTGTATAGGTGAAGGAAAATATATTTTATAAAGACGACATAAGATTTCCTGTTCACTAGGTCTGGTGTATTATTTAATGCTTAGCATTATTTGTTTTATGAATTCTCTTGAGAATCTGATGAAATGATTGCCTTCTCCCTTTTGAAAAATAAAAATTTGCTCATGACTATAATTTTTCTTGCAATAATTGGGGTTTTACAGATCATTCGAAGTCCAAGAATCAATGAACATTAAGTGACAGTACTCAGTGCAACTTCTGTAATTCATCCCACTGACCAATTGGGTCGTTTTTCACCCTTTGGCTTTATTCTGATCCTATGCTCATGAAATTAACTTTTAAATTCAAGGGTTTTTTTTTCTCTCCTTTTAATAAAGGGGTGAGATTTTGCCTATCAGATTTCATACAAATGTTTAGTTTTCTTGGCAAACATGTATTTCAATATAAATTAATAATACAATTCTTTCTTCCTGTAAATCTTTTCTGCATCTTGGTAGTGAGAATTGACTTCCCTTCCTGACCCTTTGAACTCTGAACTATCTGCCAACGTTTTATTTTTGCAACCACAAAGCAGGAGATAAAGGTCTAATGACCTGTTATCTTATGGAAGCCCCAAGAGAACTTGTCTCCATATATTGTATTAATAACATGCATTAGATATCTTATTTTTTTGTCCAATCAAGCCTTCAAATTGTCTAGGTCACAAAGGAAAGGTGAAAGAATAATCATCAATTGTATATTTGAGAATATTTTGTATGTATGCAGATTTCATAGGAACATGAAGATTTCTAACTTAATACACATATACTATCATAGTAAAGATGAAAAAAGCAGAAGGAATCAATGACATCTAGACTATTTCCAAAGGAGGGGTAGATGTAAAGTCATTTCTGGATCATAAACTTGTTCACACAGGAAACTGGAATGTAATTTAACTAATTAAATCCCACCTAGAAAAGGGAGCTCAGACAAGACTGTCTCCAAACTCATGAAGAAGTGACATGGTGGGAGGAGGTACTATGTTTGTTGTCTTTTGATAATATAGGTCAGAACCCGGTGTGACTGGGTATGACATAAGTAGAAGAGTAGAAAAATATCAGGTTAATATCAAAATTCCATAACACAAGTAGATATGACCAACAGAACCATGTTGGATTTTTTAAATAGTGAACTTCTACTCCTGGAAGACTTCAGAGGTCAGATGACCATTTGTCAGGAGGCCTATTAAATGTATTCTACATTTGGGTAAAATAAAATTTAGGTTTAAAATTATCCTATATCTAAAATGTATGACTCTTCTAGAATAATTCTATAATAATTCTATTCAGTTAATAATTCAATTATTAATTCTATTCAATTAATAATTCTATATAATTCTATTCAATTTTTTGTTGTTTAATCCTTTTGTCACTCCTAGGTTTTCTGCAAGTTAATTTATCAGTTATGCTGCAATCATTGAAAATTATAAGTCATTTTTATTTATCTATAACATATTATTTTATTTACTGCATCAAACAATATATCCACCAGTATGGTACATTATTTAATGATTGCCTAGAAATTTAAGAATAGGCTCCTTGACTTTTCTGTTTTGTTTCACCAATCTTTTCTTTCTTTCTTTCTTTCTTTCTTTCTTTTTTTTTTTTTAATTATGTTCTGGATAGTATTCTAGGAGTTTTAAAACTCAAGCTATAATTCCAAATCCTTGTGATCCGTGAAGTCACTTGTTTTCTATAGGTTAGTAAGTGAAGTACATGAATAGAGACATATTGCTCTATGTGTATATGTGTCGGGTTGTCCCTGGTTGACCATTCAGTAACATATACTGATTGGGACCCCAAGCCATTCTCTTTACTCTCCCCATGGGACACTCTATATTAATTTCACAGTCCTATGGTGAGTTCAGCAACCCTCACAGAAGACAAACTGGAATAAATTCTCTTTAGGCTAGATTTCTACTATCACTGGTGTCATGACACAGATGCTTTTGTGCTGCTGATAGTTTCTAAAGGCATAGCTGTGTCTAGCCACATGGGGAGAACTAAGCTGAATTCACTTTCACCTCATGAATCATCATAACATTGTCAGTTGGATTATGGTTATAGGATGCATAGGGTGATGGGAAAATAAAAGCACATAACCTAGTCTGCTGCTCAGACTGCAGGTAGAGTGATTCCATAGTGCAACTTAACAAAAACAAAAACAAACAAACAAAAAAAAAAAGACAGACCAGATAATCATTTCACTTTTACTTTGAGTGCATTTCCCACTGAAGTCAGAAAATACCAACACATATCAATTGTCTTTTCAGGTTTATCTTAACTAATTTTAGAGGAAGGGCAGGTGAACTGGAATCTCATGGGCTGATTTTGTAGTTCATAGGCAAAAGAGTTAATAGACTGACATGACAATTTGGGCAAGGAGTTGTACTTCACTTTAAATGGGTGTATATGAAGGTGTTAGATAGCTTCTTTCTCTTCCCAATGTCCCCCTTCACATATAGCATTCAAGCTGTGAAAACAGGGCAAGTGCTCCACACAAAGGAACTCAGAAAAGGCTAACTAGCCATAGTCACATGTCAGTAACCCTCTGTAGAAATCAGGATCAGTACAAAAGTGGATCACAATTGCGCAGGAATATTAAAAAGGACAAGCTGGGTGTGGTGGTGCACACCTGTAATCCCAGTAACTCGGGAGGCTGAGGCAGGAGGATTGCAAGTTCAAAGCCAACCTCAACAATTTAGGGAGATCTAAAGCAACTTAGTAAGACCCTGTCTCAAAATAAAAAGTAAAAAAGGTGGAAAAGGTAGGGGTGTGGATCATTTGCTTAAGCACTCTTGGGTTCAATCTACAATATCAGGAAAAAAAAAAAAATAGATTTCCTCCCAACCTCAAAATACAGCTATTTTGTGTTCCTGTTCTAGAATCTCAAGCATTTTTCAAAAATGTGAGTTAATGAAATGAAATGAAAAATGCAAATGTTAATGAAATGACCAAAAAAATCCCTGATCAGTCTGTTGAAGGACCAAATGTTTAGTGCATCATTTAGGAAGTCAATCACCTGGTAGGAGACAGCCAGAAGAGAAAGACCCCAGAAGACCTGGTGATGAACAGGAGGATTCTACTGGAGATTGCCTACTCAGGTGGTCATAGTAAATACATCATTCCTCTAGAATAGAGGTTCTCAGCCTGGGGCAATTTTGCCCCTTTCCTGATCCCAGGGAATATTTGTAGATGTTTAGAGATATTTGTGGTTATCACAGCTTGTTTGGGGGACCTTACCTGTAGATGCTATAGGAATATAGCATCTACAGTGAATAGAATCCAGGGATGTAGATAAATTATACCACTGTTCCTCACAACAAAAATTATCTCAAAATATTAATAGTACCAAGGCTGAGAAACCTGACTTGAGAGGTTTGTTTACACCAGCCTTTAGATATCTGCCCCCTTATACTCTATCTTTCTCTCAGTTATAAAGCATACAGGTGAATTTGGTTTCGTGTATTGTTGAATTATGCTAATTAAGAGCATGAGCCTTGTAGGTAAATTGCTTGGTTTGCTTCCCAGTCAACAAGATGTATGAAATCTTGACATTTACTGTCCTTCCAAACCTTAGCTTCTTCATATATAATATAGGACAGCAGCCTCTTTCAGTATTATGGTGAACATTTAGCATGACTATAAGTATTCAATAAATTGTGGTGAAAAAAATTAAAGGGAGAAAAGTAGATATCTTAAAATAAAAGTACCTCTGTGTTATGGGACCAGCAGACACTGTCCCTGGCACCATGGTGCATATCATTCCATACTTCTTATTCCTCCTCTTTTTCTTAGTATTTATTAGTATTGGGGATTAAACCCAGAGCCTCATACATGCTAGGAAAGGCTGAATCATTTAGCTACATTTGCAGCCCTTCATTTTATACTTCATTATTTTGTATGTACTGCTAAAACTTCATGTTCACCTTAAACAAAGGGAAAGAAAAAATTTACTAAATCACTACTGATTTGAATGATATACGTACTTTCCAGAAAATTGAACAAAGAGTTTCACATATTAAGATTAAAGGAATACACAGTTTTAGGATCTACATATGCTGTTACTAATACCGATATGAGGATCACATTAATCTTGCTTCAGTATTGAAAAGAAGATATAGACAGTGGATAGTGCAGTTTATTAGCATGTTAAACTAGCCAGGCCTTGTATCTAACTAAATTATAACTGTATGGGCATGTTTTCAATGTCATCATCAGAAAGTCATCTTAATGTATTCAGTTTTATCTTCTAGACTTTGAAATGGCTTATTTCAAACATTATATCTGGAAATATATATATTGTTTAAACCACAGTGGCAAAGCATTTTGGGAGTAAAAAATGACCTTATAAATCTTCTAGTATAACTCTTTTGTTTTGCAGATAAAGAATCTAAGACCCATCTAGGTAGAGCAACATATTCAGTCTAGTTCAAAGCAACATGTCTTAACATTTCTTGAATTTATATATTGCATCTCATTCATATATCTCAAGATAAGAAGTTCTAAACAATGGACTTTTCCCAAATATTGTATTACAGACAACATACGGTCTCAAAATCTATTAAGTAAGCATTATGCAGCATACAATTACTTGTTCAGTTATAATCTCTCAATTGCTGTCCTTTTCAATGCTGGGGGGCCCTTTCCATCATGCTCATTTAAATCTGGGACTAGGAAGAAGTCAGTACTCATCACGATGTCATTTAGCATTTCAGAAATGAAGTGAAGGTAGACATCAGCAGTGAGTGAGTCAAGATGAAGGCCAAGGTGGAACTGAGCATTTTCTTCATTGTTTCTTTTAGCATTTGGCATTCTGTTCTTTTAGATTTAATGTGAATCTCAAAACTGAATTTCAAAACTATATAGCCAAGCTTTTGTGCTAGCCATTACTGGACTGGAAATAAATTCTTTGCCCAATCTTCTGACAAGTATAACTCAGGTCATTTTTGTTTTATGTGTTTTATAGAAAATAGCCCATTTAAAATAATAAATGAACAATTTTCAAAAGATCCAATTCTGAGCAAAATGTGCCTCTTGGACAATAAAAATATACTTTTGAAAGGAATAGAATGAAAACAAAAAGTTTCACTACAAAGTTTTTTTTTCCAGTTATCCATGAAGCAGGGTTTTTTTTTTTTTTTTTTTTTTGGATGATAATTAATATAAAATACAGGAACACAATCAGGTATAGGTGTTCTATCAATCTATACTGTCAATCTTTTTTTGGGGGGGGATTAAATTTAGGGCCACTTGTCCACTGAGTCACATCCCCGGCCCTATTTCATACTTGATTTAGAGTCAGGATCTCACTGAGTTGCTAAGTGCCTTGCCATTACTGAGGCTGGCTTTGAACTTGAGATCCTCCTGTCTTAGCCTCTGGAGCCACTGGAATTACAGGCTTGGGCTGCTTCACCTAACTTGTACTATCAATCTTAATCAAGCAAGGCAAAAAATAACATTTACTGAGCACTTACTACAATCCCACTGATATATTCACATATGTTAACACATTTGTGAAAGACTGGTGTTTGGAAATGAAATCCGAAAACTGAAAAGTAAAGGCTCATGTTATTTTAATCTAAATCTCATTATATCTGGGTTAAGATAAGCAGACAAGATTTACCTTCAGTTTTTATTTAATCTAAGTGTAAGAACAGAATTTAGAAGTCACAGGAGTTATGCAAGTATACAATTTTCTCTGTGTAGTAAGGACATATCTTGGATTTATTCCCATCTTTTCAGAGAAAAATGTGATTTTAAAAACAACTATTCTGGTAATTTCATGAAATAATATATACAAAAAAATTAGTAATACCTACTGTGTTTTTAAATGGTATTTTCTTTTCCTTTATTGACATAGGATTACTTTCATTATTGCATATTAAAAAAGTTTTAGAATTAAATAACTTCAGGCTTAGGGCATAAAAATAATCTCTTTCTTGTTCTCTTTTCCCCTTTCCTTCTTTTCTTCCTCCCTTTCTCTTCCCAGTTCTGCCTTTCTGTGTACTCATGCATGTGCTTGTGTGATCTAAGCGTTTTAGAATATTTTTTTCTACAGAAATGTAATTGTCTTGCATTAGAAATTATATGTTCATGACCAAAATGCTTGGTGGATACTGATTAAAAGTATTTCTTCCATGGCCTCTCAGAGTGTTTTGTGTCTTTATAAAGACTATACATTTTCTAAAACCATATTTTTATCTAAAATATCCCAATGAATCCACATGTTCCATGAAACATAATTTTGGAATGTATATTACATTTTAAAATTAAAATTAAGGGAAAAATAACTGTTTCTATCTGTAATATCAAGAATCAATGTATTCATATCCTTAAACCAATAGCCATGAATTAAAAATTCAAATGAGGAACATGAAATACATTTCATTTTTCTGAAAAGGTCTTGTTTTTGTTATCTTTCAGTTAATATTTTTGAATAAAATTTCCAGTGAAACTGTCAGGTTCTAATGTAATCATAACTGATGCTAATTTTGATTGAATTTAAAGCAAGGATAATTTTCCTTTGGTGATAATAGTTTTTCTTATGTAAATAAATTTAAAAATATACATGAATGAATGAATGAATGAAGTCCCTATGCTGGTTCCAATGTCCTTCACCATATCTCTTTTTTGCCAGGTTGCACCTTATTATCTATTAGGCAGCATTTGGTCATTTCATGAATTATTCTCTGTGTATTTCTGTTCATTCTTCTTTCTCCTAACATTCATATGCCAAGAGAAGTTAAAATGAAAAATGAATGAGCCTGTATTCTCCAATCCATGGGATCTGTGATCATACCTGTAAAAACTGAAGCAAAGCCCCTATTCAACACATAACACCAGAAAAAGACTGAACTGTTATAGGAAGCATATGCACTGAGACAGTCTGTGTCCTGGGCAGTCAACTCCAAGATCCCTGATATCACTGTATTTGTTTCTCAGAGCCAATGTCTGAAAGTATTTGAGCCAGTAGCTGTGCAGGTGCCAGCTGCCAGTCAGCAGTTCTTTGCTTGAACCAGATTGTAAGTCCAGCACTTCAAGTGGAGACTCTTCGAACCAGTCAGCAGGAGAATTTTTTGCTGCTCACAGAGCATGTCGTTATACCTTCTGGAATAAGGAGGGGAGACTCAAGTAAACCATGTGACTGTTCAAAATCAAACTGCAATGTGGAATTCATAGAGGTCACAGGATATCCGTAAATCACCTTAAACTGGTAATTTACTATCATTTCTATTCTGGCCCATTTTCCCCTACATTGCTTCATTACTTCAAGACCATCTTTTCTTATATGATAAGTATAATCTAGTGCATCATTTCTTAATTAAAATGTGGCTGCACATTTTTTCTTGAAAGCTTTTAGTGTTCTTAATGGCAGTTTGCTTTTCTACAAGGTTCTAAGTAATGATTAAAGGCAGCTAGAAAAGAAATAAACTTTGTATTTTAGCTTTGTCATGCCACAAAACATGACAGTATATTGACACACATCATAAAGGCAGGTCAGGGGTAGAGTCATTAAATAAATTTCCCCTGCTTACTAATTCCTTATAGAAGTGTCAAAAGAACATTTCCACTTGGTAGGGACTTCTCTCTAGTTTCAGTACTTCAACAGCTGCTCAAAAGCTTGTGTGACATCCATCAAAATCCAGCTAGGATCATTTAACCCAATAGCTCTACTTTCTTGGTCTTTAAGACCTGTGCCCTTCTGAGATTAGGTCCTTCTTTGCCTCTAGCAGCAAATCTACCCTGTTGCTTAAAAAACAAAAACAACAACAAAAAAAAACCAAACCAAACAAAACAAAACAACAACAACAAAAAAAAAACCTCCTCAAACTATTCCTTTGTCAGGCTAAACTAGTTGGAGCTAGGATTGATTTTCCTCACTTGGAAATTGCAGATGCTCCATGGTCAAGACCTTTATAAAATGTCTGGGCAAACTCTGTGGAGCTAAACTGGCTATCCATAGGCTTTCCGTCTTGATACTGCATGAACCAGGTGAACAGTTTTGTCTAATCATCTTAGGCCAAAAGGAAGTTTTACAAACTCCCCTGTACAAAGAAAACAGTCACCCTGTATCCACAGGGCATACATTCTAAGACTCCCAGAGGATTTCTGAAACCTCAGACAGCACCAAACTCTAATCACACCATGTTTTTACCTATACATACCTATGATAAAGTTTAATCTATAAACTTGCACAGTAAAAGACTAACAGCCATATATAATGATAAAATGGAATAATTATAATAATATACTGTAATAAAAATTATGTGAATGTGAATATCTCATTGTACAGTGATGACATGAGATGACACAGTGCTTACATGATCAAATGACAGGATGTGGATGATGTAGGCAAAGAGACATAGTGTTAGGCTACTATGTAAGGGTTTCTTGAACACATGCACTACAACACTGGGGCAGTTCATCTAATAACCAAGGAGGCTGCCATATATGGATGTGAGCAGTGTATATAGTGTGAATATATCTAGGTCAACTTGCAGTAAGGGAAACCACAGCTAGTGAAGTGCAGATGAGGGGAATTACTGTACAGATGGGTTTATCAAAAAAAAAAAAAAAATCAATGTAGTTCTTAATGTGAAGTGATCTAACTTCACAAACTGTGACATTGAAAAGGAAGAGGAAATAGTCATATGATCACATTTAGTAATTTCTTGGAAAACTGTCACCTGGTGATGCTAGTGAAGTGGTCACCAAATATGGAATGGCTGTGGAATTTGGAGGACTATTTTTAGTATTTTTCAGAGATTATTTGAAAGCCACCAGCTTCTACTCTGGTACCACTAAAATCCATGCAGAATACTATTAGTACAATGTGTGTTTCTGTACATCTTCTTAGTGCATGCAACAAAATCCTGAATTTGAAAGATGAAACACCATAGTGATTCCCTTTTATAAGGTGTGAGAATGTGTTTCTGGTTACAAATGGAATGGAAACATATCTGAAACATAAGAGTCAACCAGGTAGAATTTCTTTTCTTTTTTTACTTTGTTTTCTACTATTTTATTGGTGCATTCCAATTGTACATAATGGTGGGAATTATTGTTATATATCCATGCATGCATTCAATATAATATAATTTAGCCAAAAGCCCTCCTTCCCCTCCACTCCTTCTATCTGCTAGTCCCTTTCCTCTATTCCATTGAATCTCCCTGATTTTCATGTGATTACACCCCACTTTTCCGTTTTCCTCTCTAATTTCCACTTTTAAGAGAAAATATACAACCCTTGACCTTCTGATTTTGGCATATTTTACTTAGTGTAATAGTCTCAAATTCTATCAGTTTCCTGCAAATTACATAATCACATTTTTCTTTATGGCTGAATAAAACTCCATCATGTAGATATACCACATTTTCTTTATCCATTCTCCTGGAATCTAGGCTGGTTTCATAGTTTGACTTTTGTGAATTGTGCTTCTGTAAACATTGTTATGCATGTATCACTATAATATGATACTGACTTTAATTCTTAGGATAAATACAAAGGAGTGGTATAGCTGGATCATATGGTGGTTCTATGCCTAGTTCTTTCAGGAACCACCATACTGATTTCCATAGTTAGTGTACTAATTTATAGTCCCTCCAATAGCATAAAAGTGTTCCTTTTTCTTGGCATCCTTTCCTGCATCAATTATTGTCTGTATTTTTTTAATTTAATTATTTATTTTTTAAATTTTTTACAGAGGGCATTTTGATTTATTGTACACAAATGGGGTACATCATTTTGTTTCTATGGTTGTACACAATGTAGATTCATACCATTCATGTAATCATACATGTACATAGGATAATAATGTTTGTCTCATTCCACCATTTGCATACTCCCACTCCCTCTCATTTCCAAAACCCAAAAATTCATAGAACCCCAAATAGAACCAAAATAGTCTTCCAGATATTCTAGAATTTCAAGGAGAACCAGAGAAATTCCACCATTATTTACTTACTGACAGTATTTTACACCCCCTTGACTGACTGGCAACTGAGAGAGATAAAGATGGCATATTCTGAGCTGTCATGAAAATTCTTTCTCCTTAACTGTGTTCTTTTTTCTGACCCTTTTCTTTGGTTCATTCTCTCCACTAGGTCATTACTGACCTGGGCCCGCAGTGTCCCTCATTTCAATTGGATTTACCAAACCTATTAACCCTTAATTAGTCACTTCTAAGTAGTTTGTGCAACTTAGCATTTATTTCTCTAGCATTTGAGTGTATCAATTCTTTGGAGAGAAGTGTTAAACTTTTCACTGATTCTGTGACCTCTTGAAGCTCCTGATAAAGTCCTAAGGTAAGTACTAGGATTAAGCACGTGTTTGTTGATTAATGGATCACAGTTCCTATGTGACATTTACCACATTACAGTGGTTTAAAAGAATTTGTGGCCCTCAAATAGAAGTTGGAAGCTAAATTCAAAAATCAGAATAGAGAACAAAGAACTTGACTCTCACTAGGCCTCTGTTTTGAAATGGAAGAAGACAGATTTTTTCACTCAAACTCTGTTATAATCAGTGATTGAATTTGTCAGGACTGTGTCCTGTATAAAGAAGCAGACCTTTTCACTGAATCAAGTGTTTAAAAAAAAATAGCCATCAGATCTAATTAATAATAATATAAAAGCCAATTTCACAGTCCATTACTTCAAGCAGTCTAGTACATGAAAATTAAAGGTAGGGGGGGTTTAAACAAACATGGGCATTTATGTTTGTGGTCTTCATAGTGACCCATAGCCAAATCAAGGGAAAGTGTAGTTTGGGTCTATTCCTTCACCAACTGATCATTTTTGGCTTCATTAACCCAGACTCTAACACAGAACAGAGAGTCAGGAGAAATTTAAAGCCCGACCTCCTCAGTTTGCTTCATTAATAAGGCTACAAACTCCTCAGGTTCCTCCTCCTTTTTCCCCTCCCTTTCTCTTTCCGTTTCATTGAACTGAAGGCAATTCATTTCATTTTAATTAATTTTTACTTGCAGCATTATCACCCTGAGTATAAAGGCAAATTTTTTTTTTTTAATTACAAAGCTAACGGCATTAATTACCAGTACAGTAAATGCATTGGCGCACCAAAGCCAAGAGGGTTCCAAGGAGCTGAGGCAGCAGTTGCTGAACATTTCAACAGCTGGAAAGGCTTAGTCACAAAGGAGAAACCTTTCTATGGTAACAATATGAAGGCTGTCTTCACACTGATTGAGTCACTGTTTAATTGAAGGTGACATAGCCTGTGGACTAGGGACAGCACTATTGCATTACAGTGAAAAGGTTACTCATAGAGCATCTCTCTGGACTTGCTTCTGGGTCTACTGTCAGGCAGTAACCAAAAAAATCAAACAAGTTTTGAAATATATGAATACAACTGCAATACCATAGTACTATAGTATGTCTGAATATAAAGGAAAACACCCTTTTTACCATCCATATAGTTTTTGCTGTACTAATTAAGAAACTATCTCATGATGTGCCAAGAACTTGGAACCCAGTGCCTAATAGATGGCTAGAGAGAGGATTGGCCAGTGAAGAATGTTTGTAGACAACAGAAAGGTTGTATATTAACTGGACAAAGACAAACAAAGCTTGAAAGACTTAATAAGGACATCACTAGGAAGAGCCTGCCACTGTCCAGGAAACTGTGTTCCCCCATCTTCTGTTTGGCAATCAAACTATCATGAGGACCCTGTAGACAGCCCATAGAACAAGTTTCTGTTTCTGCCCCAACACTTTTATACATCTGCCAAAGAATTAGACGCAAATTTGCACACCTAACTTTTATAATTTCCCCCTAAGCACTTTTCTTGTTTTCTAAATATTTCCACAAGATAGTTTATAATCCTCCCCCACTACCCACTCCACTCTAATTCATAACTTTCTCTCCATTGTATTTTTGAATCAGTACCTAATAATCTTTAAAAATACTTCTGAAGACATTCCTATGCCACATGTGAATCTGAAATTATTTAACAGTAAAGAGAACTTGAACTAAAAACTTCCAGAGGCCTGGAAAGGGCATTTAAATCTTTTTTAGACACTACCAAAGATGTCACATCTCTGATCCCGTTTCAATTTTGCCTTCTTTTCTAAAGTGTGAAATAAAGATATAAAATTATAATTTTATTCCAAATAGTTTTATTTTATAATTGTGTATATATTATGTCACAGTGATATGATGTAAAAGAAGTGTTTTTGTCTGACTGGTGAACTTAACCACAAATTATAAATGTGTTTCTATAGGGAAAATATGCTGCCAGGTCCAAATGACTGAAGTATAAGTGAACTTTTGGAATGTATGTTTTGTATGTTGGCATTTGCCTGTAGGTATTTATCTTCAGGAGTTCAACTGAATGATATCTAATAGTAAATCAAAATCTAAAATAATCGGGGATTTCCAGCTAATTTTAGCTCCATGATTTATACATTGACCTGAATTTAGATTTTATTCGTAAGTACTCTTATACTATGACTTCTAGGTTTGCCTTTGTTTTTCTTAAATAAGTAAATGAATCTTGTGTTCTTATTTGGGGGATTTGAGAGAAAGCCTAGTGTTTCTGCTCATTTTTCTCTGAATATCTTAATTTGGTACAATAAGACTATAATTCTCCCTAAAGAAACACTTTCAAGAGAAGTTCTGATATCTGTTGTTTTGCAAAATTCCCATGAAAATCTTATAAAGTATAATGAACAACAGAGAAAATTGCTGAATTTATTTCAATTTATTTGAAATATGTTTGGCTTTGAATTTGTCAAATGTTTTTTACAATTTTTAAAAAATCCAAGTGGGTTCACTGATCCCTAGAGCAATGTGATAGAGTGTATGTTCCCCAAGTGGTTCCTGAAGTTATCATTTGAAAGAGGCTGTGGGAATCCAGGATGAGATATTGAATATACCACCTGCTTGCCCTAATGCCTCCAGCTTCCTTCCTGAGTCAAGAGGGGATTAATGCTAATCTTCTTGTGTAAGTTCATGCAGGTTTCTTGTGGTATCCACATTTGATTTATTTGACATGTTATCCACATGACAGTATTGGAAATTGGTCTCTCTTCTTTGACCAAATTGTGTTCACATTAAATAAGAACAAAGTGAACACCACATAAACACTGGTAGGAATCATAGCAATACACAGCTATGACATACTGAGCATGTCCTCTATATACTTACTACTGAAATTCCTCTGTCTTCAGGCCCATTGAGCCATCATATCAGATATACAGTCTTACTACTCTCATTTTATATATGAGAAGATAGAGGTGCAGAGAATTATGTTTCATCCCAGGTGATATGATTTCTAGGAATGAAACCTGAACTACTCTAGTCTCTCATGCTAGAACCTAAATTGTAACTCTTCTTGTGGTACTAATGAGGGCCTTGTGCATTTGGGGTTCTTTTCCATACTGGCATATCTATAAAGAAAGATTACTGAATTGTTTAGTCGTGGCACCATCGACTTATCATCCAGTACTATCAGAGGCAATTTTATGAAGGAGGTTCATTCCAATGCTTTTCAACCTCTTCAGGTAGAGTTTTGATGAGTTTAGGAAAAATTACGAACCATATACAATAGGGATAAATTTTTAAATATTAGGTTTATTTAATTAAACAGGAATGGTGTCCCCCTCCCCCAACAGGATTTACCTAATTTATAAGATACCCTATTTTGGGTCTAGTTTAAACTACCTTCTAAAAATAAAAATAAAAATAAACCAGCTTGTCCATACTATGTACAAACATACATTAACATGTTTACTTGAAATCCATATATGATTAATATGGATTAGTCAAATGTAGAATGCTTTATTGATACCAGATAGGGATATCTCTTCCCTATGTGTATGTGGGCTGCAATCCATAAAATCCAATATGGTGGCAGAGGACAGAGAATATAGGAAAGAAGGAATGTGGTGAAAATAAGAAAAATAAGAGATATGAAAGGAGAAAGAAAACTAAGATGGAGAAGAGGAGGAAGAATTCTTTTCTGAAAGATAAAAAAGGTTGTACTGAAACATAGTTATCAGATGTCAGTGAGGTAAGGTAACCCTGGACTTTGGATATATGCTATATCATTCAATTAACTATATTCATTAACTACCTGATAGGTATCTGGTACTGTTGTCATTAATAATAACTGTCATTACTATTAATGAAAAAAATTACATGGAACATGAAACCAAGTGAGGGAAGTATTAGGACACAAATATGTAGATACATATTCAGATTAGTGCCATGGTAAGAACTTAACTGGAGATATTTCTGAAATTGGTGGCCAGGTAAGACCAGACAAGGAATGGAAAAAATGAGACCAGAAAAAGGAGAAGACTCTTCCTGATTTACAGGCACAAGCGTAGTTTGTACTTGAAAATATTCATAATGCAGCAAATTCATTTCGTGAATCCTAACAAGTAACTCTGATGATTTAGATGCATCACTATGAAGAGGAATTGGTTTGAGAGAAATTTGGAGCACACCATGGTAAAACCACAGGTCACCATAAGGTAGAACCCCTTTAATTCCTTGTGTTGTACTGACAGACATAATTAGAACAAACAACTGGTTGCATTTTCTGGGGGAAAAACCAACCAACCAACCAACCAACCCTGACTTTGAATTTGTTAGAGTAAAGGGAGAAGGAAGGAAGGGTTGCAAAAGGCAGCTCAATGATTATATGTAGATGGGCAGTCAAGAGGGAATTTGTGAAGCCTAGTTCTTCAGAATCCACTGTGGAAGAGGTCAAATGAGGTTAGTGTTCCTAATATATAACAACATCAGCCATGTATTTTATGAAGACCATCTGTGACATGTCTACATTACACACACACACAAAGAACAATAACTCTTTGAAGGGATTCAGCTAATGCATAGTTCTACAAGTATATGGGCCATAAAAGGATGAAGAAAAACCAATACTAAAAGTCATTGGCTCCAGACACCATGAGTTTCTATACTCCTACGTCTTGAGCAATATTGCAGTAATCAACAGGTAAGTTCTATAAGCCAGAGAGATGGCATCACAGACAGATTATTATGAGAACAGCTTTTGGTAATAAATGGAACAAATGAATGGCTCTGTCTCTTCTAGCAAAAATCAACAATGGGAAAAAATGGAAGCAATAAGTATGGGAAAGAAAATTTCATTTGTTGGGATCATCTTCCTGTAGAAGAGAAGTAAATGGTAATTTGTCAAACTTTGTTCCTGCTCCCCTCGGATAGATAATTTGCTCTTTTCTGAAGCTGAGGGGAGACAGGCTGTCATATGAGGACTTGACCATAAAGCATGGGATTGACACTGCCTGGTGCCTAAAGTCCTGAAGAATAAAAGTAGTTTGGGGGAGGAGCAGGCAGTTCATGGTTGCTGTTCTAAGTAGAATCTTACCCAGTTTGGGAGAGAATTAGAGGTAGAATTTGTGAGAAACCTATTGATTGTTCACTGGTTAAATCAATAATTTTAACCTGAGAAAAAGGATAATTTGAGGAGGTTCTGTGAAGAGCTTTCAATTTAATTTTGAAAATCAGAAAGAGTGATGCATACAGCATGGTTGTGAAAAGATTAAAATAAGCCAGTCACAGTCATGCAAGGGAAAATTATGAGATTTAGAGCTTTTCTTTTAGACACTAGAAGATGATTTGTAAAATTAAGTGTCTACTTGGAGAACTGATTGTTATTTTAGAAAAAACCAAACATCATAATTTAAGAGAGTTTAGAGCAATATTTATTTTCAGCATTTTATTTTTTCCCAATATGGGATAGGGAGGATATTATGATAAATACCCAAATATTCAATTCCTAGGTTTAACAATTATTATCATTTTGCCATATAATCTCTACTTCTGATGATATGTTTCAAAGTCAATTATATATGTCATAGTTCACCCCTAAATAATGAAATCTAATTAAATATATTTTCCTACCTAGTCTCACATTTGATACAAATCGCAATAATTCTGATATTCCTCAATACTATCTACTATTAGATCTATATTAGTTTCCTGGGGTTGCCATAAAAATTTACCACATATTGGATGATATAAAACAACATTTTGGGTGACCAAAGTGAGAAAGCAAGGTGTGTTCATGACATGCTCCCTCTGAGTACACACTTTCCTTTTCTAGAGGACATTAGCTTGTGGCAATATAGTATACTGCCTTGTTGTATGTCTCTATGTGGTCTCTCTCTGCCTTTTCTTATAAGGTAACCAGTCATTGGACTTAGAGACCACCCTAAACCCGGGATGGTCTCATCTGGAGATTCTTATTTAACATCTTCAGAGAAACTACTTCTGTATAAGGTCACATTCAGAGTAGTAGAAGTTGGAACTTGTACACAATTTTCTTAGGGCCACTAATGAAATTTTCAATATTCAAATTTCCCTCAAATATCACCAGAAGTACCATTTATAGTTGGTTTGCTTCAATTACTACAAAGTTCCATGTATCGGGCAAAGTATCTAAATTATAATCTGAGATTATATGTAATTTGTATATAATATCATTTGTGCTTTTTGTTTCTGACCAATGAATCAAAATACTGTAGATTCATTCATTTAGCACACATTTATCAATACTAAGCACTTACTGTAGGCAAGACAGAGTGTCCCAGGGGCTGATTATATGGTGGTGAGAATACAGTCACTCAGATGCTCATCCCAAGGCTGGCAGCACTATCACAGAGCAACATGACATCATTGTTGCTTCAAGCTGGATGAGTTCAAGGACCTTCCATGCAGGGGTAGAAGATGGCTAATATAAAGCTGAGAAGCCTTTCTCTTGGGTCACAAATTTTTTGTCATGTGTTACTTCTTTGGTTACATGTTAATAGGCACTTTGTAGACCAGAATGATCAATAAGAAATTAGAAAATGAACAGACTATGAAGATATTAAGAAGAAAAGAAACATTTTTTAGACTCAGAAAGATATATTCCCTTTATCAGTTTGTCTTTATTTTTTAACCAAATGTTTATTGTGTTACCTAATTCTAGATTTTTCTACCAGATCCCATTGTAACCAATGGGTTGAAAAGTTATCATAAGAAGAAAAGGAAGGAACTGAGGAATAATCTTATGCCTTTTTAAAAAAAAAAAAATGTCCAAAGAAATGTAATTTTTAATATTGCTGAACTGTCTCTTGGATGAGTTATGCAAATGATTAAGTTGAAGAAGTCTTATAAAATGCTTGTGGATCTTGGGGTGAAGGGTCTAATTAAGTGAGCATTACTATTTTTATTTTTTTCTGGGCATGGTGTAAAATAATTATGGCTGGATAACAGGAATAGTTGTTCCTTGAAATAACTAACTCAGCAGCGTACTAGGGAGGTTATGATCTTGGACTTGTAAGCTTGGTTGAGTCATTAAGTAACAGAGAGCACAGTCTAATTAAATTTGACATACTCACATGGGGAATCATACCCACAGGTAGTTCTGCAGTATGGAACTTCAGGAAGGATTTTTTTTTTTTTTTTTTTTTTTTTTTATGAAAAGTTCATTAGAAATAGACTGAGGGGAAAAGTTTGAAAATGAAAATTTATGAAATCAGCAAAGGAACTACTTTAAAATATTCCCCTGGAGGAAGAATTAGAGCTGTGAAAGCATCAGAAATTTCCAAAGGGTTATACAATCTTCTATAGAGTTTATATGCACAAAGGGTCAGACCTCAGGCAACAACATTGTGGGACTGGAATCACCATGAACCTTAAGAAGACTCTCATGTCATTAAATACTGTCACATTTAAACAGGTATCATTAGGGAACTTGGCCTTTCTTATTATTAAACATATGTACAACAGTGTCAGCATTAAATACCATCCTCAAAAGAATCATTCACAATATCATTGCTTTAATAAAACCTGTTTTGCCTTTTTGCATTTCTTTTAAATTTCTTTCATAAGAACTAATATTTTACATGGTTGAAATACTAACATGTAAGATATTTTGTGGTCTGATTTTCTACTTAAAATAATATTCTAAATATTTTCAATACTTTTCATATTTTTAAACATCTTAACTTTTAATGGCTTATGATATTTTAATAAATTAACAAGTCACAGAAGATCGATACTTTATCTTGGACATTCACATTGATTCCTATTTTGATTACTATAGATAAACTTGCAATTGATTTTTGGTGATTTAAAAGAGTTTCTGGTAGTAGTAAGTATCCAATAAATATTTGGTGAAGAAAATACAATTATTTTTATCCTTCCTTGGTTAGTATTACCAGGAATGTCGTTCTGATTTTGGAATTTCTATTACTTATTCACTAAGAGGTTAGACTTTTAGTGCCACCAAATTTTATCAATATATTTCAGTCTCAACCAAATCCAATATTCATTTTATGTAAAGCATTTAAAAATTAATGAGCTAATCATTTTTATTTGGCTTGCTTTGCATTTTGTCTACTACAGTAAAGAAGAATGTTTTACCCTATGTGAATTTTATGCATTTTGAAAAGTGGATTTTCATGGAAAAACCACAGACATTTAAGTGCTATTTAAAATGGGGAGAGGATGAAAGGTGAAAGAAAAGAGCATCGGAAACAGGAGAGATGTTAATTCTTCCTCAGCACCCACCCTGGCCTCTCTAAAGTGCTGTACATTGGCCTTTCTTCTTTTCCTTTGCCTTTCCCATGCCCTGCTCTACACTCTGTTCACAGCACCAAACTCTGAAGCACAGCTCCTATTTAACAAACTTCACACCCAGACCAAAAGTGCAGCCAACAAAATGAGGATGGAAAATTATGTTTAAGCCTTTTCCTACTCACATTTAAATAGCTAGATGTAGGAATGTATTTATGCCCTGAAGGGGAAACTTAAAAAATTTAAAATAAGCACCAAATAAGTGGTTATTAAAAAGTAATTTCATCCATGGCAGGTGACTGTCAGCCCATAGGATGACAGCACTGTGGAAATAAGAAAGCATCTAATTGTGTTTTTTTTTTTTTTTTTTAAAGTCATCCAATAGGCATAACATCATAGGTCAAAGCTGGGAAAAAAACTTAGGGATCACACTCATTTTACAAATGAGGAACTAGGTCCAGAGAGGCAACATGATTTTCAGTCTGTAGTGTTGAAATCAGGACTTGAACCCAGATCAGTAGGTTTATATGACCCCACCCATAGATTCTTTCTTACCCCTGGAAGGAGAAGCCGCCACCTATACCAGGTGATGGAGGAGAAGCCAAGTGGTAAGATGTCTTCTCATATCTAACATATATTAGATGCTTACCAGCTCTTGGAATGACCGCCACACTGTGAACCTGTGATCAAGAAATCTTTGGAGAAGATCAGTATAAAAAGATCATGTCAATGTTTAGTCACCCCTTACCTGCTCACACCCCACCCCACACACACCTAAGATTACAGAGTGTTACCCATGGAGGTTTTCAGATGCTTTCTCCCATGTTATGTGTTCCTTGAAATCTGTCCAGGGTCAGAGGGGGCATGGAGGGAATGAGATACCAGAGCCTTCTCTGGTGCCTCAGTAGTCACAGCTCTGCCATGTATCCCACATACCAAAGATTTGTGTGACATCTGTACCCATGATGGTTCTGCCTCTCTCATACAAGAAGGCGTAAAGACAGAAATGGGCATGAATATACACATATGTATTTGGAAATTGCTGATATAAAAAAAATCATATTTAAAAAAAAAAAAAAATTGTGGAGGCTCAGGCAAGTGGAATGACTGAATGCTCTCCTTATCTAGTTAGAAGTAAGGCAGGACAGGGGAGGGCTGCCATTTTAGATTCTGAGGTTTGGGGGCCAAAACCTGCCTCCATTAATTTATCAGATGTGTTGACTTGGGGAAGCATTTATTTTCAGAGTCTCAATTTTCTTGTTTGGTAAAATGGGTTGATTACATTTTATGTAGGTCCATTTTATGATAAAATGAAGTAGTAAGTATAAATAGTAGCCTATGGATTTGAAGGAAACGTTTCTATTATTTTCATTGTTTCCTTTTTCTTAGACTCAGAGTCAGAACTGGAACCTCGCTACTTGAATCCCATTTAATGCTCTTTTGACTACAGAATGGCTGCTTATTCTGACTATGTCAGAATTGTTTTCCTATCCATCCTGCTTGATTACAGCAGCAGATAAGTGGCCCCCAAATCCCTTATCTCATTCCTCGGTTCCAGCTTGATAAATACAAATCCTGAAACTCCTAAAGGTATGATGTTCAAGAATCCATAATGGCTGCTCCGTAATACAACAAATTCTGACACCTGATTGGAATAAGGAATTTGTGCCTCAAACTGCCTATCTTTTTTAATGCTTAGCAACACAAAATGTCCCAAAGTCCCAACACTGTCTTTTCCAATGACTGATAAATTATCCTCTATTATATATTTTCCCACCTTTAGCTTCATTTCTAATTTTAGCTCCCTCAGTCACTTGTCACTCTTCCTTTGGATTTTTGTTCCTATCACAAGTGTATTTTCTCTGTGTGTTTGTGTGTGAAGGTGCATATCATACACACATAATGCACATTTCATATTGTATATATTTGCATATATTATAGATATTACATATACATATATGCATACACACATATATACACACAATCATACATATGCA
This sequence comes from Sciurus vulgaris, assembly GCF_902686455.1. Classification (NCBI taxonomy): domain Eukaryota; kingdom Metazoa; phylum Chordata; class Mammalia; order Rodentia; family Sciuridae; genus Sciurus; species Sciurus vulgaris. The sequence goes on along the minus strand of NC_136470.1, from coordinate 66,694,174 downwards.
AATGACAGGACAAAATGACAAGATACGTTATTAAAGTGTATGTAGTTCTAATTCCTCACATCCTCATCAACATTTATTGTCTTTTGGCTTATGAGAATAGTCGCCCTGACAGGTGTGTGGTGAACCTCATTGTAGTTTTGATTTGAATTTCTCTGATGAGTAGTGATGCTGAACATTTTTCATATACCTGTGGACCCTTTGTAATTCTTCTTTGAAGAAATGTCTATTCAAGTCTGTAGTCCTTTTTAAAAAATCAGGTTATTAGGTGTGTTGTTTTTGAATTGTATGAATTCCTTATGTATTTTGGTGTATGGTTTGCAAATACTTTCTCCCATTCCATAGATTGCCTTTCACTTTGTGGATTGTTTCCTTTGATGTACAGAAACTTTTCAGTTCAATGTATTCTTGCCTGTCTATTTTTGTTTTTTGTTGCCTGCAGCTCTTGTATACTGTTGGTGGAAAGGCAAAATGGTGCAGCCACAATGGGAAATGGTATAGAGGTTCCTCAAAAAATTAAAAATAAAACTACCATGGGATCCAGTGATTATACTTCTGGATACATAAGAAAAAATAATTGAAATCTGGATTTCAAAGAGAGATTAGCACTCCCATGTTCATTATAGGATTATTCACAATTGCAAGATGTGAGAACCTACTAAATGCCCAAGATCAGATGAATAGACACAGGAAATAACATTCAAAAAAAATGGAATACTTGTCAACACTAAAAAGAGAAAGAAATTCTACGGTATGAGAAAACATGGACAGACATTGAGGTTAAATAAAATAAGCCTGTTAAAAGGCAAATACTACACGAGTCCAGTTATATGAGGTATCAAAAATAAAATTCATAGAATCAAGGAGTGAACTGGTGGTTTCCAGGGACTAGGGACTAGGGTAATGGGGAGTTACTAATCAAGGGACTTGAAGTTTAGTTAAGCAAGATAAATAAGCTCTAGAGCTTTTCTATATAATACTGTGCATAATAGTCAACAATAATGCATTGTCTACATAAATTTGGTAAAAGTAGACCTCATGTTAATGTTTCTTACCACAGTTAATTTTTTAAAACTGTATGTAGTTTGTTGATGCTAGAACTCAAGGGCAGAAGCATAAATTTTTACTAATAAAAATTTTGAACCCATTCAGAAATAAACAAATGCAGAAGAGAGATGCAACCCATTGGTCATGAGATTTTGTCAGTAAACTCACACAGCACTGTTGAACACAGGAAAGTCCTCAGTGCTGTACACATGGAAATGAATTTGGTAAATCTATATTAAAACTGTTGACAAATGGGGAGAGAGGATAAGGAAGATTCAGTGGAGGCAAGGAGTCTTTTAAGCGATATAGCAGAATTGTGAACAAGTTCTGGTAGTAAATAATCAGGAGAAACTCATTTTCTGTACCTCACAAATAGAGCTTACTATGTAGAGGTTGCTATAATCTATTGTGCTCCATAGGTAGTCTCTACAGGTATTATGTTGACTTCTCAGCCCTGTTATTTCCTTCTGGGGTTGATTACATCATAAGTCTGCATCTTCATTCTCTTTGTTGCAGTTTATGAATCTGTCTTTTCCAAAGTCTAATGGGTCCTCCCATTCTTGGAAGATGACTATATACATCTTCCTCCTCCCCAAATTCCCACATTTGCCCCCTGCTCTTCAGTGCAGAATCCAGAGTCACCGCCTTTCTTTTATTGCCACACTGTACAGTAGCAATTTCACATGTTGAAAGAGTTTAAAACTAGACATGTTTTACACCAAGTTTTAAAAGGTGCTGTCCTTTCACTGGAACAATTGGGAAAGAAGCCTCCTTCAAATTCTATGAAGAACTCCCTAGGTTTTGTTCTAAGCTGGGGGCTTCTCAGGGGTACCCATAGACCCTTCTGGATTCCCTAGCACAGTATGCAAATAACAAGGTGATACAAAGGTTGGGAACAAAGATGCCAGGATTAGAAATGCTTAATTTCAAGCTCTGAGCAAATGGCTTACCCTTTCTAATCCTCAAATTAACCATTTGTAATTGAAATTTCATAAAACTTGTATATGAAATAAATAAGAAAGCACTATGTAAAATGTTCAGCACAGTGCTTGGCACATGGTGGCCCTTTCAAAATAAGTGAAGAGAAAATTGCAATCCAATGTACTTTTTCTCATTAGACTATAAATTGCTTAAAGTAGGGACTATGATTCTGTGTCAGTGTGGAACATAGTAGACATTTGATTAACCTAGAAGAAATACCAGATTACATGTGTTTTTGAACAAATTATAAAACTGAAGCTCATGGGATTAACTGCTCAAAGGTAGTCATTCTTAGAAGAGTTAGAATTTGATGCAGATATATTTGATTAGATGTTGCCACTCAATCTTTGATAATGTGAATGCTTTCGTCAGTTTCTTCAGTTTATGAAGGGTTAGTTCTTGCTTTTCCAAGCGTGATGCCTTGAGCTCTACAGGGTTGGTGATGAAAACAGCTATAAATCCTTGGGACTTGATATTAAAGTGTTTTGGCTCGATTACCTGTGTGAATTTATCTGTTTGGTGAAGGTGTGGGCTCATACCACAACAGCCACCAGCAGTGAGAATTAATCTCCTGAGTCTTAATTAAAACAGTCTTTGGAGAATAGAACTGCCTCAGGAAGTGCCAGAAATCTCATTTGAAAGCTTCCTGATTGTGATATTTCCAATGTCATATTGCAGATTCAAGAAACTTGGGCGTTTGGAATAAGAACAGCCTCACTCTAAGTGCTTATCTTACCCAACAAACCATCTGTTCTTTTTCCATCATGGTTTTGAACAGTACATAAGAACAAGCATTCCTCTTCCTGTCCCATTTTGCATCTGAACATGATCTATTTCCAAAGTAGTTTATTTCTCTCCTTTCCTCATCAAGTAAAGCAGAAACTAGCTGTGAATATTTCAACAGAACTGAAATAATACCCACCCCTTTTGAATACCTCCTCTTCTCTCCAACACTTTTAAAATTTCTTGTTTTACACTCATGGTTATTTCAGGGAAATTTCTTTTTTTTTTTCATTCCTTTTTTATTTATTTTTACTATTCACATCCAATTCATTACTACGCCTGCTGATTTTTTTTCTAAACAGTTCCTTGTATCCCTCCCTTCCTCTTCACTTCATGCATTATATTATTACATTTTTTTCACTGCTAGATTCTCCCATGCTCATATTATCTCATACAAGATGTAAGAGTAATTGGCTTTAGATATTAAAGCAGTGCTGCCAGAAAGAATAAACTAATTCGATCCTGTGCTCTATTACAAGATGTACAGTACTTAGAACAAGGACAATGAATGTCACTTTTCTTCTCTGTCCTCATCAGAACATGCTTAGAGTAGCTGGATACAAAAGGACAGCAACAAACTGAAAAAGATCCGTTGCAAAATAATCCAGATGACTATGTACCTGAAGTCATAGGAGGTGAGGGACAAGTAGAAAATCCTGAGAAAGTTTATTTGAAATTAAAAAGGTTAAAGGAAAACATGACAAACATAGATATAAAGGGATATTACACAATAGGAAGTTAAACTTGTTTTTCTGTCATTTGCATGAATAAAACTGGAATCACTGATTGGAGAACATGGGTATGTAGATCTCAGATTTGTCTCAGAAATAATTTTTTAATGTCCAGAGTTATATAAAAAGGAATACACACCTTGTGAATTAGTGATCTTCTGTTTAAGTACCTGCTGCATAGTTACTTATTACAGATTTCACAGGTCATATTCATGCATAGGGAAGGGGAATAAACCACAGACTCCTGGAGCCCTTTACAATGCTGTATATCTGATTTTACAATCATTTGAAACTTGTGATTCACCACTTTTTTAGTGAAACCTTTTTGTATTAATCAACTTCACTATCCTCACATACCACAGTTTCACCCAGTTACTGTACCATTGCACATACATACCCACATTCTGGACGGTGACTGCTCATCATCTTGCTCAAAGTCAACTCAAGGAATCTTCTCTACCTAAACTCACCTTTTAAATTGCTTGGTGGTTAAATTAGTTAGGGTTCAGGTCAGGAGTCAGTAACAAATATATCAGCAAGACAAAGAAAACAAATAAACCAACACTGGGACTGAAAGGCTACCAAAGTCCATTTCCTCTCAAGCAGTGGTTCAGAAGTAGGCAGCCTTGATGAAAGTTGTTTTATATCTTGATTAAATGGTTCCATCTCTGGAAACCAGCTATTGTTCCCCTTCTCACCTTATAGCAGCAGGGTTGAAGAAAGGCACCAAGGCAGTCAGTGCTATATACTTTAAGTAGCAAGCTTGAAGCAGTTGCAGGTATCAGGCACTTACACTGAAAATTGGCCTCATGTTTGCACTCAACTGCAAGGAAGACACAGTTGAGGAAGAGAGTCTCTTGAGTGACCAAGGACCTATAGATGAAAGAGAGAATGGATATTGTAGAACATCCCAACAATTGACCAGAGCAACCCCTCAGCAATTTTCTCCTTATTTGTTCCTTTATTATTTATTTGTTTGCTACATTTTATGACAGCAAATGTCATGAACTTCTTCAGTGCAGGAATAATAACCCCTATACTTGATTCATCTATCCCCTGTGTATCCAGTATGATACTTGGTACATGCTGAGTTCTTAGTTAAGTGTTCACTGAATGAACAGATGAATCAATAAATAAGGTGACCCAAAGTGTCATTTTAAAGTCCCATTAGTATTTCTTTGAGAGTTTGGTTATTTTATTACCCTCTAGTTCTTCTAAGACTTAAAAAATATTTAGTCACAGTCTGTTGAGATTCAATATTTCTCCTCTTTTCATTATTCTTTTTACTGTGTAGGGATGACTTTGTCATGCTTCTTCCCTGCTGGCTCCTTCCTATATTTTTTAAAGGCACATACTTACCCTTTAAATGAGAGTACATCTTCTAAATAGAAACTCAGGGCCTTGTGCCACAAGATGGAACCTGATTCCTGGCTTTTCAGAAAAGAAACATTTTCTCACAGCAAGATCAGCAATGCACTTTCACTCTGGGCTGGAGTTGGGGTATAGGGCATTTCATAGTATGATGAGTTTGAATAGGATGTGACCTGCAGAGCTGAGCTTAATTCACACATTAGTTGAGATAATTACTACCTTTTTAGAAAGAAAACAACTTTTATTCTGAATCATAATTTATCATTAAATTCCATTAAATGTTTAGGGATGAATTCATATGTTTTAAGTTTGTGGTCCTTGATCTAGTAATTTTAGCATCTTCTTTTTTATCAGTGTGAAGTCCGTATGTTTTAAAATGTCCCACTATTTTTCTTTTTGAAAAAAAAATGTATATATTGGGGTAAAAACACAGGACCTTTGTGTTTCTAACATTATTTTTACATGTGTAATGCATTATTGACTGTAATTTCAATTTTGTGTAGCACATAGTTAGAGCTTATTCCTCTTGCTTAAGTAATACTTTATGCCCTTTGATGAGTAACTCCCAATATTCCCACACTGCCAGCCTTTGGCAACCTCCATTCTACTCTTTGATTCTCTGAATTTGAATACTTTAGATACTTCATGGAAGTGGAATCATGCTGTACTTGTCTTTCATGGTTGACTTATTTCACATAGCATAACATCCTCCAAGTCCATCCATATTGCCCTATATTGTAGAATCTGTTCGAAATACTAATATTCTTTTATATAATATTCAATTGTATGTTTATACCACATTTTCCTCATCCATCCCTGTTATTAAGCATTTGGTTTATTTCCAGGTCCTGTCTGTGGTGTATAGTGTTGCAGTGAACATTGCAGTGCTAATATCTCTTTGAAGTCCTGATTTCAATTCAAAACCATGCAGGTGTTATGGAAAACAGTATGGAGGGAGTTTTCACAAAATAATTAAAAATAAAATAACCACATGATCTAGCAATCCCAATTTTGGGTTATATATGCACAAATCTTCTAAAAGGAGAATTGGTAATGGACAGTGAAGCTTTAGGATCTTTGAATATAGTTTTAAAATGTACAAACGAAAAGGTAATTCATTGCAAAGTCTTATGGTACTGGGATTTCTCACCCAATGACAAGACTAGCAAGCTACATTCTTTATATAGGCTATACTTTTATTGCAGTAAAGCAACATAACTCAATACTGAAAAAGGCAAATAAATCATATCCTTGCAATCTCCTGTCTCTGGTACTCACTACCCAAACACCTGCACACAGGGTTACACTCACCCAACTGACATACACAGAAGAATGCTGCAAGGAACAAGCACTTAGGTAAACTTGCAACTCTAAATCTTATGTTGATGATTTTTACAAGCTTTAAATATTAGTTAGATGGTCATTAAATGCTTAAATAAACATTTGTAGTATCTAATCAACTCAGAAGGGTGTCTTTGAAGCTCATTTTACTTTTGTAGTTTCTTTGAAGTTTTATTGTGTCTTTAAGTAAAATGCTTTAAATTAACTCTCTGCCTTAATAGAATAAATGGTGAAAGTGAAATCGTAAAGTGAATATGCTCAGGATGTCAGTCTGTATAGACTTCTCAATTAATTCCTTCTCTAGTCTGTTCAGAATTGATGTTTACTGTTATTCTGATTTTTTCAGGAATTAGTATAGCATTACAATAAAGGGGGGGGGACTTCACCTTTAGCATCTTTAAAATATGTTCAGAAGGTAAGTTGTCAGTCCTCAGTCGTTTTGCACCTAGGACTGAACTTTGTACATTTTTTCCAATTGGCTGACCATAAGCATTCTCTCAATTCCAACTCCATTTATTTGATATCATGGCACACATGGTTCATTATTTTCCAGAAGTACTAGACTGTGAATTGCCTCATGGCTGCTCAACAAACTGTGTCAAGCAATAAAATTCTGTGTCACTAGATTGGGTATAAGCCTCCTTCCTTAGTGTTCTTTTCATAGTCTTTATCACAATAAGAAGCTGATTGTAACCTGACTTCTCTTCTGTTACACGTAAGGAAACACAATCAGAATACCAACACAAGCCGTAACCCATGGAACCAAGGTCTCCTGCCATCAAGTCCCTGCTGCCCATCCCTCATGTTTGTTTATTTCTGAAAATAAATGGGAGAATATGGCATTGTTCTCATTGAAAAAGTGATATGGGTCTCTTTTCTGAGATTAACTCTGACCATAAATTACTTTAAAAAATAAACACAGTAATTGTACATATTTATGGGGTAGAGTACGATCATTCTGTACATGTATGTGATATATAATGAGAAAAATCAAGACAATTGAAATTTCCCTCTCTTTAAACTTGCATAATTTCTTTGTATTTGGAAGATTTCAATCCCTTCCTTCTGGTTCTTTATAAAATATGGAATAAATTGTAAGCAGTAGGCACCCTACTGTGCTGTAGAACTTGAGACCTTATCTCTCCTGTGTAACTGTTTTATGGTACCCATTATCCAACCCTCTTCTCTCTTCCTTACTCCCTTCTCTCTCCAACCTCTAATGACTACTAGTATACTCTGTTTCTAAAAAATAAATTTTTAGCTTCCATGTCTGACTGAGAACATGTTGCTGATTTTCTATCACTGACTTATTTAATTTCCCCCAGTTTCATCCACGTTTCCACCAATGACAGGATTACCTTCTTTTTAAAAGACAGGATTGTGTTTCATTATATATATTACCACCTTTTTAAAAAAATCCATTCACCTGTCAGTTGACACTTAGATTGATTTCATACCTTGACTTTTGGGAATAATGCCATAATGAACATATAAGAAAGTGGACATCTCTTTAGCAAACTGATTTTTTGGTTTTACAATTATTACTTTTTGATTTTCTAGGGTTGGGAATGTAGCTTAGTAGTAGAGCACTTGCCTGACATGCATGAGGCCCTGGGCTCAGTCCCCAGCCCATACACACATGCAAAAAGGATATTTTAATGATCTGTTTCTCATTTTTATTTGATCATTGACTGTTAGAAGCTATTCCTACTTCTGGTCTATACAACTGCATTTATGCTTCTAAATTACCACAACCACCATCACCACCTTCCTCCTCCCCCTCCTCCCCCTCCTCCTCCTCTTCTTCTTCTTCTTCTTCTTCTTCTTCTTCTTCTTCTTCATGATCATCATCATCATCATCATCATCACAAATAAAATGTAGAAATGTTTATTTTTCAATAGTTTCCCAATAAGGGAACAGTTTTAGAAAGACAAAATCACAAATGTATTGTTCAATTTAGGATCTCAACTAAAGACAAAATTCCAACCAATTGGTTGATCTCTGTTTGTTTTTCACCTTAACTCCTCATAGTTCTACAAAATCAAAGCCTCCTCTGGCTCCTCACACATATAAACTTGGTACACACTTGCTAAAAGCATAGCGGACACAAAAGGTACATCCATTTGAGTCTTATGGGCTTAAATAATCACACATATTCAAAATGATTAGAAAATACCAGCATAGGAACAAAAGAAATTCAAAATCAACACAGATGTTCAAAATGGAGTAGAAAATTGGGAGAACATTCATGTAAAAATAATTGTTAAAATATATTCATGATAAAAAAATTTGTAAATTAGATTGAAGGGAATTTTCATACATCATAAAGTAAACCTGAAAAACATAGCTCTTTAATGATGAAACTCATTCAGCAATAAGACAAAGATGCTCCATCTCACAGAATCTCACTAAAAGGTCCACATCCAGTACAGTAAGCCAAATAAAAGAAATAAAAGACTTGAAGTCTGGAAAGCAAGAAATAAAGCTCTTCTTATTTTTTATAAAATATGGTTCTCTACATAAAATTAGAGGATTTATTTACCAAAATAGTTTAGGAAAGTAGTTGGCTGCAAAAATAAATACACAAAAATCAACTGTGTTTGTATATTTCAGCAACAAAGAACACACATCAATGTATCTTCTCCTCTGGTACCTTGAGTGGTACTTATAAAGATTGGAGACTTGAGCACTACCTTGCAGAGTAGATGAAGGTGAGGGGACTTCTAGCCAGAAGACAAAAGTAGTAGTATTCTGGGGCACTTCTTTGGGGGAGTAGGGAAGTCTTTCTGGAATAGGAACTACTGGAACTAGTATTGAATATGTGCAGGAATAAGCCAAAGAAAAGAATGTGGCTGGGTGAAACACAGGGAGTTCTGGCTGAAGTGCTAGTAATGAAGACACCATGGGGCTAGGGCAAACACTGAATTGCCAGAGCTGTGGAATGAATGTAAAACCTCAGGGGAGGAGGTGAGTTCATTAGCTTATCAGGTCACACCACTAAGTAGCTTCCTAAGGGGGAGTCTTAAAGTTCCCTAAGGATGGAATGGAAACTCAGTGTGTTTATGCTAATTAAAGATGAAAAGCCAGCACCTTGTGTAGGACAGAATGAGCTTATTGGTCTCTGTGCGTTTGGTTAAAAGTCATTTTTCACGGGTCTGGAAAGGCTTCTGTCAAGGTCTGAATGTAGAGGAAAGGAGTCACTCCAAGTCCAGGGAACTTAAACAGCTTCAGCTGGTTGGTCGAGTGACACTGAAACACAGTATTCCATTTCTGCATCTCCTGGGTGAGTGCCTTAGTAAATTGAACAGTTTCCTTTTACAAATACAAGGCAGAGTGACTAGATCTAGATCAGAGGCCTTTCAAGGGGTCTGCTAACCTGAGGGCAACAGGGGCTCACTGAAGGGCTCCAGGAGAGAATGACACAGGTGTATGTCACCTCAGGGCCAGGACTCTGGCAGACACACACACAGGAGGGTCCTGATGGGAGCAACAGAGATAAGGTGACTATTCATGACTCTTCCAAAGAGAAATCAATTTACTTTTATGAAAAGACACTAAAGGCACAAAAATGAGTAAGACACCATCCCCGCCTTCCTGAGAAGTGTTAACATTTGAATGTTTGATTGTGCTTGGTATAAAGAGGCAAGGCTGTTTTTAAATCTATACTGGCTTGTGTCGCCTGAGCATTACAAGGGCCTGAAGGAGGCTCTGCTAGGAATGGCAATTAACAGTCTGGGCACAGGCTAGGAACCAATGCATGCAAATGAAAAACAAACAAACCTGAAGGTGGGATGGAGAGAGGGAGGAACAGGGGGGAGGGACAGGGAGCTGATGAAACAGAGAACCCACCCATCCGATGAATTCTTCTCTGCTCTCGCTTTCAAACTGCACAGGGTTGGCTAAGCTTGCACCTCACTTGTTAATCTCCTTTTTGCATCCCTGTTTTTGTGGCTGTCAGAACTCCATATTATGCAAATTGGGCTTAAGCAATTAAGGCAATAATGTTTCCCTTGAAGAGTTTGACAAGGTGGTGGGAGCTTGGGCTGAATTTCTCAGACAGGAGCTTGGATGCTTATTTACCTACAAATAGAAGAGAACAAGAAAAGAGAAAACACTGTAGCTCCAGGCTCACCTGAGCTGAGCTGCTGCTTTCTCTTGCTTTTCCTTGGTTGCTTCAGAGAAGAACAAAGGGTCACTCCACAGCATTAGTGGGTGGTAAATTTAGAACAAATGAACACTTTTACAAGATGTAGCTTTAACCTGTTGAATTCACAGCTGTGGAAGGCCACCGAATCAATTTTTCTGGCAGGAATTTCAAGCAGACTGGGTGATTTCATGATAAATAACATTTGAAGTCACCCAGGCTATGTGTCTCTTGTTTGGGGTCATGAGATGATTGTCTGAAAGCTGGAGAGAAGCAAGGCCAGAAAGCCAGACTTTGTCTGTGACAAACTGAATTGCACAGTACACAAGAATGGCACAGCTATATTCTTCCAAAACTATCCCCTGTCATTAGGAAACCAGATAAAATGCACTGGACTTCCAATCGGAAATAGTACATTCCACATATCTACACATGGGGAATGAAACCCAGGTGATGCTACCCTCAATTTGAGCATGGCGCCCCAAACCCTCCTCTTACAGCAGTCCAGACATTATCCCCTTTCTAACAATTGTGTGGTTGAAATTCTGAAATTTTGGAGTGTCCATAGAAAATGGAATCCTCTTTCCTGTCTGGCCTTTAATGTTAACTTCTCAGCCTCTTGCTAACTCATCAAGTAGTTAGGAAATACTTGCTATGCTTGTAGCTCTGTGTGTGTGTGTGTGTGTGTGTGTGTGTGTGTGTGTGTGTGTGAGAGAGAGAGAGAGAGAGAGAGAGAGAGAGAGAGAGAGAGATGGACTGTGCACACAGGAACAATGTAAGATATATCTTTCCTCACCTCCTGGTTTCTTCTACATACCTGCATACCTTTTCAATTTCCCTCACATGCAAATCTTTATCATTTGCCAAGCATATTCAAGTTACTGTTTTCCAAAAATACAAACTCAATCACCCAGTATCAACTCCTAAACACCAATAGGTATTCCCTTAATCTAAACTTATCTGAGTACAGGAAATGATATCTGCAACCACTTTCTAATTTCCATAAATTTATCAAAGCACCAAATTCTAACTTATGTACCTTGAAATGATTTTTTTTTTTTAAAGTCTCCAATTAAATAGTATTTGCCTAATCCAGTAGAGTCCTTCTGATCTCATTCTACTTGACTAGAACAGGACATTTCATATTACTAGACTTCTTGAAAGTTCATCTTTCCCCTGACCTGTTTATAGACTACCTCTCTGTCTGAAAATTTTCTCTTCTCATTTTATTCATTCATCCATTTTCTCACTTGCTTATTCATTTATTCTAGTAGACATGCATTAAACTTCTACTCTGTGCTGAGCACTGTGATGTTTTAGGAACACAAAATTAAATAAGATACAGTCCCAGTTTTAAGAAGACTTTACTTCAGTGGAGATAAAATAAAAGCATATGGAGATAATATAGCATGTTGTATGTAATACTAATGCAAATGAGGCATGAAGGCAGAGAAAAAAGACATAACTGGTGAGAGGGAGTATCAGGAAGGCATCCTGGAGGAACTGAGTTTTAAAATTGTTCTTTTTTTCTGGGGGTAGAGGGTACCAAGGGTTGAACCCACGGACACTTAATGACTGAACCACACTCCCAGCCCTTATTTTTTAACTTTGAGACATGGCCTTGGTGAGTTGCTTAGGGCCTTGCTAAATTACTGAAGCTGGTCTCAAACTTGCTGTTCTTGTGAGTCACTGGGATTACAGATGTGCCTCACCATGCCTGGCTCTGAGTTTTAAGTTTTTAAGAAGAAATTGACCATGGAGCACTTAAAAGTCAGAGTGGCCACACTTTCATATCAGCTATCTTTCCACTTGGCTTCACCTTTCATATAGCTTTTACCATGAAAAAAATATTGATAATTCACAAATATCTCAAAGCTAATTTTTCTAGTGTTCTGATTTTGTAGAAATTTCCACCAAGATTTCTAACATCCTGGCGGAAATTTCTCTTAATCTCATTCGCTAAATAGCACACTGAAACATCATCCCCCCTGAAAAACTCTTTTTTGTTTGAGTACTCAATCTTGGTTAATAATAAACTCTTTCATTTAGTTACTGACACTTGATACTGTGGAGGAATTCTGAGGTTCCTATCCTTCTCCCTTAACCAACACCACACATCAGTCACTAATTTCTATAGGTTCTGCCTCCCAAAGGAACATCAAATCTGTTTTCTTTCTTCTAACCCCACAGCTGTACAGCGGTCTTCACCATTGCTCATTTTCAACAGCAGCCATAATTTTTAATTTCCCTGAACTTAGCCTTATAGAAATTTTCACAAAATGCATGCATTTTTTTTTTTAGTACCAAGGAATGAACTCAGGCCTGCTTCACAACAGAGTTACATCCCCACTGGGGTTTTTTTGTTTGTTTGTTTGTTTGTTTTCCTTGAGACCCAGCCTCACTAAGTTGCTTAGGGCTTTGCTAAGTTGCTGAGGTTGGTCTCAACCTTGTGATCCTCCTGCTTCAGTCTCCAGAGTTGGTGGGATTGCCCGGTGAGTGCATATATTTTTAGCATTTTGTTTCGATTGTTTTGTTTTTCAATCTCATCTTTCCTCACTGTTTTCTTTATCTCATGCACTTCATCCACACTGAAGCTACCTCTTACCTGAATAAGGCATTTCTGTTTGTATCACGTTGCCATTTACAACATATTTTCTTCTTCCTCAGTAACCTGCAGTCTTTTCTCTGGTGAAATTTAACTTATCATTCACATCCCAGTTTAATTGCCATATGCACTTTATATTTATACCTATATAAACAGAACTATGTTTCATATTATAATAAATTGACTCTTCCTGTGTTTGCCACCACACAGAATATCAAGTCCTTGGGAACAAGGACCGGATCGTGTATGAGAGCTCAGTAGCTGCCTACAGAACACATCTGTAGCAGGTCAGTTTGCATATGATGGATCTGTTTTCCAGCATTCTTCTGAAGAACCAGAAGATCTCATTATTAACAGTAACTCAAAATAGATAGCTTAATACTGGAATAAAGAGATTAACATTATAATGACAGGAAAAGAAAACAATCCAAATTATTGGGTTACAAATCTGCTGCCCTGCCTAGAAAGTAGAATATGGAAGACTCTGAAGATTTGGCACAGTGCTTTAAGCAATCTTTAACTTAATATGCTGAGTCGGTAGAGTTTTAACTTCTCTGATCCAGCTGAGTAAGGTGAGATTGTGTACTTCAAACTAGTTTGTAAACTATGATTGCCTGCACTGTTGCTTAAAAAAAAATGATGTCTGCATTTTGAAGAAACTGTCTCTATGAGAACTTGGGAGGTGAGATGTCTGGAAGGAGGAGTGACGAGGACAAAATTATAAATTTCTTATCTGGGTGCTGCATTCATGCAGTTCTTTTGTTTCTCTCCCAAACCCTCCTGAGACGACAGAGAACAGAGAGAAAGATAACAACATGGAGTGGGCAATGGAACCCAGATGGAGCGTGTGTGTGCATGTGTACATGTGTGTGTTAGAGATGAGTGGGAGTATTTTTTCATTTTGTTTTTGTTTTTGTTTGTTTGTTTTTTAAAAGCTGAGGAGGGAACCCATTTTATCAGAGACTGCTGCTAAACTGCATTTTTCGTTTGGAAGAAAACTTTAAATGGACTCTAGCCTCCTTTTTGCTTAATGGGCCTTTTAGAAGGCATGCAAAGATTGGCCCCCAGGTAAAGAGAATAACAGAATGAGAAATAATGGCAGTAAAAAACCCAGACAATGAGATTCTTTTAGGAGTTAATCAGCAAAACCTGGGGATCTGTCCAGAGAAGATGAAGGAACCCAAGAAGCATATGATACCTTGAGAGAGGGAATGCATACATTCAGGATACTCCAAAAAAGAGGAGTTCTGGAAAAAAGAAATAAAAAGGAGTGACAAGGTGAGACTATAGAAGACCCATACACTTTGCCTCTTTAACATTGTACCCAGGGAAAGTACTAGCTTTATATTTGGGCTATAAATGATAAGACAGATTTCCAGAAGGGAAAAATTCCTGAAAGATTTTTGGTTCTAAATTCTTTCTCTCTCCTCCCTTTCCATACACTTTTCATAGAAAATTGGAATTTTATCCAAGTAACAAAGAGCTAATAATGTTCTCTGGAACATGAAAATTATTGAGTTTATGGTATATCTAAAATCAATATATCTAAAATCAGTACATTACTTAGCCTGATATACTTGAAACAGGATGCTCAAATGTTTTCCTCTGACTGCTGATACTTTTGCATGAAATGAATGGGTTTAGTGAAATTCTCATCAATTGAATTGTTGACAAGAAATATTTATTGAGAGTGGGGCATTGTATTAGGTTCTGTATAAAAAGAGGAATAAGATAATTAATATTATGTATAGAGGACTTACTAGAGCCAGGAATTATTCTAGTTGCTATAATAAGAAAAAGCCTAACACAAGTACTACTAAATATTAAAATCTGTCCCCTAGACTAGTTCCTAGTAGTCTCCATTAAAAGCATCTCAAAATTTGGCTGAAGATCCCTGGCTATAAAGATGTAACTGAATACTCCTGGCAGTCCTTGAAAGGCCAGTGGGAAGGTGGGGTAAAAGGAACTGACATCATGGCTGTATCTGTTATGCAAGTGTTCACATTGCTGAAATGTGGGCTTTGCTCCACCTAGTAAACTATTCCTGTATTCATCATTCTTAACAGCCAATAGTATTTTAGTTCCCTTTATTAGGGCAATAGCTCTCAATTTAATATGCATTAACATAACCAAGTGCCAGTGTATTTGTTTATAAGATAGATTCTTGGAATCAACACACCAAAGATCAGTATATCTAGGGTAGGGACAAGGAACAATCTAATATTGTTAATGAGCAATCTGAGTGATTCCTGCACAATTATTGATGAATAATGCCTCAAGAAACACTGTTTTAGAGGGATTTTTTTCTTTGAATGTCCCTCCCCCAAGTTTTAAAGACCTTGCTCCTATAACTTTTTTTTTCCCTTTTGCCTTTTCCAAAAATAAATAGGTACAATTAGATGGTATGCTATTTCAACTTTTGTCCTGTTATTTTTGCTCCTTGTTCATGTTCCAGACAATAGTGATTGTAGTAGATTATATACTGATATTGATTTATTGTCATCCCAATTTGGCAAAAAATTTAACAAAACTGTTTAGAGACATAGTTGAATAATACCTATTGGCTACCTAATTATATTCGTGGTATATTGATTAATACTAGTATGACAAAAATATTTAACTAGAAATATTAAAACATATTTAAATAATAAAAAGCCTGAAAAAGATGGCTGGGTCAGTGAAAATAAAGCCAGGAAAATAAAAAATCACTCAGTTATTAAATAAAGAAAATTTAAATACAAAGAATGTGTTACACAGGTGATGGAATTTTGAGAAGTCAGTCAGAAGGTATTGAGGCAACTCAGTAATGAGCATCAACTGGAAAGACAGAAGAATCAGGGTTACTGGAGCCAAGGCAGTAATTTGCAGAGAGACATAGCCACTGCTGAAGACAGTGACCAAGGCCAAACAAAAGGAGGACAAAAATACTGACGTTTCCTCTGCTTCTCCTCTGATCTTCCATGAGTGGTTCTCACTAAATGAACACAGTTAACAGGGGAGCCTGGGAAGTGCAACAGGTGTCTGTGAGCTCTACAGGAATTCAGGGAAGGGGAGGGATGAGGATGACCCTTAGAGAGAGAGCCCAATGGAGGTATTTATTCCCTCAGATCTACTTTCAGTATTTACCCAAATCTACTTTAGTGCTAATGAAAGTAGCACTTTTGCATATCTCTGGTAACCTTTTTATCATACCCAAACATATGTCTTCAACAATGACTTATTTGGAATATAAGGTATGATTAAAGAGGTGAGAGAAGGTGGGGATGAACTCACATTGTCACTGCAGCTTGAATCAATGGAAATATGGTGCTTGAGATGCACAGGGAAAGTAGAAAAAGAAGATGGCTTTTCTCTGCATGGCTATTCTTCCGCCTGCATTGTCCTAGACTCTTCTTTGCATTTATTTCTAGGTTTCATATGAGAACCATGTGCATTTGGCCATCTTGAGCTTCCTTATCCTATTTAGGCAGAATGATCTTATATCCATTTCCTAGTAACCATCACACTTAGCATCCCTTACCTTTCTCACTTTACCCACCTCTTCCCAAAGTGATATGTTTTTACCCTACACTACGTCTGTACTATAAAATGGGAATTTCTATAATTGCCAAGTTTTAGGATGGCCAGTCCAATTACAACTTGGAAGTAGCTACAAGTGGTTTGGAGCCTTTCGTCTGAAACTTGGCATGATTTGGCAAACACCTGCAAGACTTAGAGTGCATGTGAGATTGAACTATGGTCAGCAAAGAGAAGACCACTGTAGAACTGATGAGAGTGTGGCATTTAATTCAGTTCCTCTAAAGTCTTACAGTTTCTATTTTGTTGGTTTTGCTAGGGTTTTCATGTGTGCTTTCATGGCTTTTTTGTGTGGCACTTTACCTCAATATTTGATTTAATTAGATGGTGTGGGTAGATGGGTAAAAAGTTTTAAGAACATTGCCTACATTTGGGCACTAGGCTTTCTGGTCTTTTCCAGCTTCTGTTTCTAGCATGAACTTGATCTAGTTCCAGTCCCAAAATAAGGCATATTGTTGCAAAATAGAATCAGCCTTCATCTAACACAGCACCTGGCTTACAGAAAACACTGTATTTTTGTTTGTTTATAAATATACCTCTTTTTACAATGTTTGCCAAGTCTTTCAGATGGGAGTCCTTTCATTTAAATCTGAAATTTTTTCCCATTACAAAACAAATATTAACCTACTTTTCCCAAAACAAATATCTTTCTGAACTTCTCTACCAGGAATTAATGATTCTAAGGCTTGTTTGACGTGTCTATTGTGACATGTATAACTCCAGAGATGAAACTCTGAGGAGCAAGCTTCCTGAGTTCAAGATCTCTAGTTACTTTAAAAACAGAAGATGATGAAATTAGGCTTGGATTCACTTTCTTTTGTGTGTTGGGGGAACAGAGGGGGTGAGGACTGCCTTACTGTCCTGACTGTTCTGTTTAACCTTGAACAAATCAAACAATTGCAAGATCAGCATGCTCATTTGCAAAATGTAGTAACAGTGACTTTAGTTCATGGTTTTAATGAGGACTTAATGAGTTCATGTATGCAAAAGTGCTTTGTAAATAATGAAACATTACACAAATAAAAATCTTAACATCACCCTCATCCTCATTTTTAATTGCATATGAAACTCTTCATCTACCATAGAATTTTTCTGTCACAGTGCAGTAGTTGGCATATCACTACAGAAGTTATCTAATTAAGTGGTAGTTGAAACACCTCTGTTACCAGTGTAATCCAATTACATTTACCAAGTAAAGGAAATTAGTCCGGAAATTTAGTCTGTGGCTTGGACAGCTCCCTGCTCATCAGCCAGCCTTTCAGAGCTGAGAAGGTCCTTAGAGATCATGAATTCCAATATCCTAATTGCTTCATAAGAGAAACCACTGGAAACCAGAAAAGAATAACATAGCACTAACCATTTACAAGGTTGTAGCAGAATGATTTGCAGAGAGGCAGAAACTCTATTCATTTGCCTATGTTTGCTGACTCATCCATCTAATTCTTTCTTTAATTTTATGTCTTTCCAGGTATCACTTTTTGATAATATTTCATATTTCTTAAGTTCTTCTAATTCACCCTTTCTAATCCTATTCCCCCAGCGTAGTGGTAGATAAAAGGAGAGAAAGTGGAAAAGATAAACACTGTGGCAGAAAGAAAGAAAAGGAAGGAAAGGTTTGCTGAAAAAGATGAAGAAATTGAGGGAATAATGGAATGTAAGAGTTGGTGAAGATGGCTGGTCAGAGAGGCAAGTGATTAAGAAACTGAAGTGATGAAGTGCCAGGGCTTAGGGCTGATTGACATCTGATTTCACCTTGTAAACCTGCTCTTGTTCCATTCTTACCAGTTCTGAGGTTTATTCCTGTCTCACCACTACAGTGAGAGGTGGTTCCCAAGCCACCCCTCACAGATAGTAACAATTAGAAAACTGTGTGTAAGCCTTTGTTTGCCTCATGAATTATTGTATTAATTTCCAGTACAATGACATGTGCTTTCATGGATTTAACAATCATTAAGCCACACAAATGTTTGACTTTCATAAATAATACCTTGCTGTAATAGGATATTTTAAACTATTTTTAAGGTTGGTTCATGGTCTATTATCTCATTTTTTCAACTCTGCAATTCATAAATATAGACAGATATTTGTATCCCTGACATACTGAAGGTGAGGTCTGTGGCTAACATGTAATTTACTGGAGATCACACATCAAGTTAAAGTTTAAGTGATACAGGAGTTAAATCTGGAGCTTGAACCCAATAATTAGGATATGGATAAACAGGATTCAGGGATGTTATTTGTATATTTTTAGCATTTGTTACTCACTAATCATGAAAACTTCAGAGTTTAGAAAACATGGTGCCATAGAGGATACTTACATTTTATTTTTGATTAATATATATTACTTGTAGATTTTAATGTGGTTCAGTCTGATATTTTCCCAAATGTATGTGGTAAACACTGATCAACTCTAGTCTCCCTTTATGCCACCTTCCCAACTTCCAGTCATCTCTATTCTATACACGTCAATTATTTTTTAAACTTCCCCATGAGAAAGAGTACATGCAGCATTGTCTTTGTGTATGTCTTATTTCATGTAAACTAATGTTCTTCAGTTCCATCTATTTTACTTCAAATGACAGAGTTTCATTTTTATATGACTGAATAATATTGCATTGTGTATGTGTACCATTTTCTTTATTCATCTGTCGATGTGTATCTAGGTTGATTAAATATTTTAGCTATGGTGAATTTTAATATAACAAACATGGGTGTGCAGATATCTATGCACTTCCTTTGGATACATACCCCAAACTAGGATATCTGGATCAGATATTTTTTTTAGTTTTTTTTGGGGGGGGAACTTCCACATTGTTCCCCTTAACATTTCTAATAAAGGCCACTTTAAGGTTCTGAAAGAAGTCATTGACTAACTGGAGATATACCATGCAGGAAGGTCAGGACACTGGGATGGCACAGAAAATCATCCAAACTAAAGGAGCTACATCAAAAAATCAAAAGAACAGTGAAAGTGATTTCCATTTCCTAGGCTGACTGTTGTGTTGCCTTAGGATTCAATGAGGCTGGCTGTAATCCAAAAATTGAGTGGAATTCTCAGCTTTCCAAAATTGTCTTGTCCCTCCTTCCCCCAAAATCTTAATCTTCTTCGCACTGAAGACCCATTTAAGAAGCACAGGAAAAGGTGCAATCATAAGAACTCACACCATGAATACTTCATTCCATATTAGGAATTCATAAAATTCCTAACACCTGTCTGCGTATACCTAGAACTGTGTTTCTTAATGAGTGTCCCTTGGACCACTTCATCAGAATCTTATAGGCTGCTTGCTTATTAAATGCAGATTCCTGATTTTTTATCCTAAACCAGTCAAAGCCATATATATGAAAAAAGACTATGAGTTGCATTTTTAGCAGACAATATAGCTAATTCTTACACAGACTAAAGTTCTGTGTTTTTTCCACCAAACTTGCTCCAAGATAGGAGGGTTTCTGACTCATCATAAGCCTCAGAAGGCATCTAAGAGTGGTTCTCCATTTCCTATCATCATCTGAAGGAGTATTCTAAACCCCTAAGAAGTACTGTTAACAAAACAGTATAATCTCATTTATTCCAAAATTCTACTCATAATGATAGAAAATATTACTTTCCTTGTAGTTTTCCACTGTCCATGATTCATATACTTTTCACAATATCCCACTGGTTTGGAAACATGAAACCAGCATAGTAAAAAGTGAATGAGCCAGTCCTGTTTATTCCCATTAAAATGCTGGTACACACTGTTTGTTTATCTCCCTCTGGGAAACTGTTAGTGTTGGAGAAAATAATAATGAAAAAAAAAAAGTCTTAAGTGTTGACTCCACATTTTCAGGGCTTGGTAAGTCCTTTTGAGTGTAGCACTCTATCACTTTTCTCAGCGGGGTATAATTACTCATAACTTGAAAGTTTTATCTGTGGACTGCATGTAATAAAAAGAGGAGAAGAAGAAGGTAAATCTGTCATTCACTGGAAGTATAGATTCTTAATTAAGTATCGTGTATAATGGTTTGAGTCTCTTGTGTGCCAATTGCATAGTCCAGGATTTTGGAGTGAGATGGGGAGATAACCCAGCAGATTTATAAGGATTTATGCATCTCTTTATACTTCTCTGTATATATGTATAACTTTGTGTGTGTTTCTACTACTGTGCCTGAGGCTCATCTTGATGTCTGTTTTTGCTTTTGAATTTCATATTTCTTATTAAAAATATAAACCCTTCCTCATAGTTTCAAGCTACAAAATAATTATTTTATCTTTGCATTCAGCTTCTTTGTGTCACCTCTCATGTATAGGCTAATGTCTCTTATTCTTATTATTTACATGGAGTGTATCTGATGTCACCCCATAGGACACAAAGTAGAAAAGGGAAACTGGAATTCCATATTGATTTTTAAAAAAAAGGATCTTTATTTCCCTCACAAAAATATAGGATAGTTTAAAACTCACACCAAAATCCTAAGAGAAACTTCTCTATTTGTTCCTTCTACCCTGGATTCAACAGCTTTACAAGTTTCTGGGCCTGTGGTTACAAGTGTAAAGTTCTGTGACTCCATTTCTGTTGAAAACATTCTCTGGTACTAAAGTCATTTTGCTTTTGGAAATCTAAAAAATAGGCTTGCTCTCTGGGATGGTGGCATTGCTCAGACATTATTTCCTGAATGTCACCCAGACCCAAAGGAAGCATTGATGAGTACCATTTGCCAGTTTCATCTTGGTGTAAATACGCCCACTGTGGCCATTTAAGAGGCTCTGCTGTATCCGTGCAGCATTTCCTTATGATCCCAAAATTCCAATATAACTCAACATCAGAAATTGACTGTTGTTCCTCTCTATGTAGGGAAAATTCTTCATTTAGACTAAGTCCTAAGTCTCTCTACCTTACTTCATTTTGGCTTCCATGGAAATGTCAGCTAATACATGTCCAGTGAACTGCCTTCCCTGTCCATGCACAAGCCTTTATGAATATTTTCTTCATCATACCTATCATGACCTGGAACTGTATATTTCCTTGCTTAATATCCATTTCCCCCACAAGAATATATGCTAAGAAATTAGTTATCTTCCTTATTATATCTCCAGAATCGAAAATAAATCTGACATGTAGTAGGTAATCAGAAATAAATATTTATTATAAATAAAATATATGATTAAACAGTAGCCATGAGACGAAGACTGCAAAGACCACACAATTCTGAAATTTTTAAATAATGAGAAAAATCAACTGCTCCTTATGCTATGCTTTCCCCATTTCTCACTGACCTTTGCACTGAAAGATCTGTTGAATATATGTGCGTTTTGTCTACTAGACTAGGTGCCTCTTAGAGGAAGGCGCAATTGCCCACTTATGCCTGAAACCTTCAGGCCTAGAGTATAACAGAAGCTTAATAAACGCATGTTGCCTGAGTGGATGAACTCAGCATGTCTTCTTCTTTTCTTATCCCTTGCTTCCTAGGAATTATTTTTATTTGTAATACATTCTTAAGTTAGAATAAAAGGTACCTATGAGCATCTATCAGTTAGCAAGAACTTGTGGGCCAATGGAGAGACTGCATTTTACTCCACAGATAGGCTAGAGGAAGACTAGAAAGTCAGTGGATGGACTGAGTTTTGGCAGCTTCCAATGAGAAGCTGCTGGAAGCCCTGTGATGTTAAACCAAGGAGGAAGAAGTCCTGAGACTTAACAGATTAATGGTTCCTATGGGGCTTCCCCCAGGAAAGAGGTGGATAATGAGCATTCCTAAGTATGTCGCAGGGCATCATATTAGACTTATAATCAATTGAGATGCCCATGATAGTGTCAAAGCTAACTCTTCCAGGACAGTGTCAGGAAAAGGCACAAGCCTGCCGGAAAACCCTTTAGAGGCAGTAGATTTTCCATGTCTGCTTCTCCTTTTATATAGCAGGATCACAAAATGAGGCAAAGAACTCCAACTAGCAAGTGCTCAGAATGGGGAAGGTATTTAAGGACAAGTAGATATGACATTTGACATTAGCAAGAGACACCAACAGACTTGTTAAGATACTCCCCCAGGAAACATGCAGCTCTTTTTATGTGTTAGAACGATTTGCATGGAGTTTAAGAGCATACCCCTAGTAAGGATGCGGGAAAAAAAAAAAAAAAAAAAAACTTCTGGGTGTCATGTAACTTTGGTGCAGACGTCATGCAGAAGTGTGTGCTAGGAAAACAGGAATGCTGTGGAAGAGGCAGAGAGAAGTAATTCAATAAGTTGCTGTGTAATATCTAGAAAGGACGAGTTTTTCTCTCAAGAGGAAAAGGAATGGGAAGAATACAAAGCTTTCATGTTCTCTTAGTCCTTGACACTTTGAAAAAAATGTACTGCTGACATTTTGAAGTAATAGAAAGATCACTTTCTATTTCTTTTCACTATTCCAAGAAGAGTAGAAAGCAAAGACCAGGCAAAGAATGAAGAAAAGAAAGGCTGCTTTCTTTGCTTTGCTTTGCTTCCTTCTTTCTTCTTCTTCTTCTTCTTTTCCACCTTTTTTTGAGAAAGTTGGTACCAAAATGCATTTCCATTTTCTTCCCCTTTCTGGAGCAAGATACCATTTGTGATTTGCTCAAAGCTGCATAGATGGATATTGGCAGTTAGGGCTTGAATCCAGGAGGTATCTGGTTTCTCCTTAAGCTGGTCTACTCAGCACTGTACTCCACTAAAATTTTCAGCTAAGCTTGTGTAGCACTACCTGCATACCAAGTGCAAAATAGAAAGGGTATGAAAGGGACAAAGAGTTGATCTAGATCTGGAGAATGAGAGAGTTTAAGAAATTTAATTTAGGAAAAACTATGAACATAAAGGGATGATATATACAGTGTGGTGACAATTATTGTCCCAGAGAACATACACATCATTACCTCCAAGCTCCCAGTTTTTCCCTACTATCCTCTCTACCACCACTACCCAAAACACTCTCATGACTGGCAGAGCCTGTCTTCTGTGCTACCCCAGCTCTGTTCAAAGCCACAGACTTGAATTACTGAAAGGCATACCCAGCTGCTGCAAAGTCCGCTGGTCAAATATTTTCTTTTTTTCCAGATGGAGGCATGGAATCAAATACCAAGGAGAGAAAACACAAATGGAGATGGTGATTTAGGTCTTCTGCAAGGAAAAAGGGATTATATGGTGTTAGAATTGAGAGTGTGGAGAAATGGATTGCAGTCCTCTAATTTCATTGAACTAATTGTGAGTCCTTGAAGCTTAGTTTCCTCTTTAAAAAATGAGGGGATTTGTCATGATGCCCTAACAGTGCCAATGTGATGCAATTAAGTCTATTCAAGAAATAATCCTTATCTTGATTAGGTAAATAGGACTTGATTAATTCCACTCTGATTAACCACTGCCTCTCAAAATGTCCTAGAGGCTTCTACCAATTCCACCCAGCAATTCACCATTTTCTCCCAGCAGAAATGAAAAGTGCCCCAGTATCCCTCAAGATAGAGATCAAGCCAAGATCCAAATACTCTAAAACACAAAACATTTCCACAGATGGTTGTGGTTTGCCTTGCGAATGGGATGGCAGTGGTCAGGATAAGATGATGGAGGAAAGGGGAGGGGTAGGCGTAAAAGAGGGTTTCCTTTGAAACATCAAAAAGACTTTATACATCTTTTCTGCCCTTTTATAAAGTCTTCATCTGGCAGCCAGATTGCCTTAATGGTCTGCCTAAAAAGGCCCACCCTGGCCTGCCATAGCCAGGCACTCACTCTCCAGCTTTGCTTTGCTTCTTTGATGCTGTCACATGTCCTTCATTTTCCACATTTCATTCATTCTTTGCCTTTAAGCTACAAGGATAAAAGTGCCTGGCATTAAAAAAAATCAGCTTACATTTTTTAAAGGGCCAGACATTTCATGCAGCCTTTGATTTCCTTCCAGGAGAAAATCATTACTTTTCTTTAGAGGAGAATCCAGAGAGATTTTTCCTGTTCCTTTTTCTCCTTCCTACCCTTCACCCCAGCTTCCCCATTCTCAGCAATAAGTAATAGCACTGGGTGTAGAGCAGGAAAGGGTTAGAGGAATAATTGTCTCCTAGAAAGCTCTTCTGCCATGACAGTGAATAAAAAAGCCCGAATATTCATTTACTGCTAAACAATGACAATAGATAATTAGAATGCTTTAAAGCGCTGCACTACATTCAACATCTGTTAAACATTGGTTGAAATAGCTCTTCTTAAAACTAGGTGATGTTAAGGAGGAAAGGTAGCAGATAAAGCATGTGTGTGGCCTGTAGAATCTTTACAGATGCATAAAAGGGGTCTGAAGCAGCATGTGTGAAAGAGGGTATAAATGAAAGTGGGATAAAATCCTTAGTAAGAAACACTAGAGGATAGAATTGCTGCATGTGAAAATACTCAGGTAATAAAATGTGGCCATGGACACACCCTGCACTGTCTCTCCAGAACAATAAGGTTGACCTTAAAGTTTGGAGGGACACAGACTGTTTGTAAAAAGAAGGGACAACACTTGGCCCTCTCTGGAGGGTCTAAATACCTTCATGTGGGGAAAAAGAATCAATGGGTTTTCCAGATAGGATAAGTGACTACATTCTTTTTCCAGTGCAAAAGAAATGCCTGGAGATGATCCTTAGATTTGAACCAGAACTGATACTATAGATATAAGTACATGTGTTATTAAAAAAAAAAAAAAATCCCCAAATTCTCATGTGAGGGAAAAAAATGAAACCTATCATCAAGTGATTGAACTTCAGGAAAGGAAATTATACCAAAATGTGGGAATTGAAAAAAAATAAAAAATAAAGGGAAAATCTGCAAAGTTCAACAGACCACAAAGAATCTGGAAATGTTTAAAATACCTCACTGGAAGTATAGGATAAATATATTCTAAGGATGAAACAGACTGAGGGCTTATAAAAGTAAAACAAAACTATATAAGTAACTCATAAAGTCAAAGAATATCCTGTTAGAGAAAAAAAAAAAATCAACTACCAACAGAAAGCTGTAACTAAGTCAGAAATCTGGAAGGTCCCATAATATAGTAGGAGCCCATGAAAGGCACTTAAAATGTACCAGTATCAATGTCTCTCAAGTAACTGAATCTGTTAGGAGCCAATTGTATCTGAAGCTCATCTAGGTCCACATTTCAAGGGAGAGAATTCTTTAGTGAAATTAAAGAACCATTTAATGGTCATTAATGAATAATTTGATGGTCAGTAAGCTTAGGACAAAAAAGAAAAAACTAGAGAGGTTGATTAAAACATTGGCTTCCTTTATTTATTAAATAGGCTAATAAATCTCTGAGCAGCACCAATGTTCCTTCAGAGTAATTGGATAAATAATGACAAAATCACTGGCTTTTCTATTTCCACACTAGTCCTACTAGTGGTGCACATAATGAACATAATTCCCAAAATGTTTCCAAACCTTCCTTTGTGGAGAGAAAAGAAGCATAGCTTCTGGAAATGGAAATAATTTATAGCAAAACTGTTAGCACTTCTCTCAATTTATCACACTTTAAAATAATAATTTTTTAAAAATCTTTGAAAATTGATACTCTGCAAAAACTTGGATATTTGAACATGGACCAGAATCTTCAAAATAGGAAAGAAAACATAATAGAACTCAAAAGACCTTGACTCATTACAAATGTTATCACATTATACTTTTTGTGAAAAATCTAAAAGTGGGAACAATTAGTCAAATCTTCCAATTGTGCCAGTCTTTTCTGGGTCTTGGAAGGCCAGCACAATAGGAACAAACACAAAGAAGCTCTCAGAGAGAAACTACAATTGGTCAGTGAAGGAACCAGTGCAACCTAATATGGGCAAGGAGAAGGGGTCAACAAAAGTATTAAAAGACTGGAATCTGTTACACAGCATTTTCTATGAAAAATACCTGAGTTTGATATCAATGAAGTTATCCAAATTTGAACATGATCACAAGAATTCAAAAGTGAATACAAGTATTCTTGTTCATCTGAGCTACCAGTGACTAAACAGAGCTACAGAAAGTAGAGAGTAGGTAACTTAAAGAATAAGACTGATGGGAGTCCATCCTCTGATAGCTTGGAAGGAAGGGAACTCTTTAGTTTGGGCTAAAGACATGAAATGTGTATTTGTTAGAAACACCACTATTTTGTTGCTGTGGTTGTACATGGTAATTGTACATAAGAGTGGGCTTCATTATTACATATTCTTACATGCATATAATGTGATTTGTTCAATTTTATTACCAAAGACCTTCCTTTTGCCTTCTTTCCTCCCTCCTTCTGATATTCTTCCTCTAACTGTACTGGTCTCCCTCCTATTTTCATGAAATACCACTTCCTTTTCCTTTTTACTCTACAGTTTCCACATGTGAAAGACAAAATATGACCCTTGACTTTCTGATTCTGGTTTGTTTTGCTTAACATAGTGCTCTCAAGTTTCATCCATTTTTTCTGAAAATTATATATTATCATTCTACTTTGTGCCTTAGTAAAACTCCATTGTGTATATATAATACCTAGAGTGGTTGCAAAACTTGGCTATTGTGAATTATGCTCCTGTAAACATGGGTATGCATGTATCACTATAGTACACTGACTTTAATTCTTTAGGATAAATACAGAGAAGCTTAGCTGGGTATAACTGGGTCATAGGGTGGTTCCATTCATAGTCATTTGAGGAAACTCCATACTGATTTCCATAGTGGTTATACTAATTTACAATCCCACAAAGTACAATTTTATATATTTTTTTGCCTACATCTTCTCTAGCATTCATTATCATTTGCATTATTTTAGTTTAGTTTAGTTTAGTTTTTGGTACCAGGGATCGGACCCAGTAATGACTAACCACTGAGTCACATCCCCAGTCTGTTTTTTATTCTTTATTCTGAGACTGGGTCTTGCTAAATTGCTTAGGGTTTCATGAAGTTGCTGAGGCTGGCTTTAAATTTGTGATCCTCCTGCCTCAGCCTCCCTAGTTGCTGGGATTATAGGCATGCACCACTGCACTCAGCTTCTATCACCTTAAAGACTGACATTCTAACTGAGGTGGGGTAAAATCTCAGTGCAGCTATGATTTGCATTTTCCTGATTGCCAAAGATTTTGAACATTATATATATATATATATATATATATATATATATATATATATATATATATATTTGTTGGCTAGTTTTATTTATTCTTTTGGGCAGGGTGTGTTTAGTTCATTTTACCATTAATTGATTGCACTATTTTTGTGGTAAGTTTTTTGAGTTCTTTATGTATTCTGAATATTAACCCTCTCTTAAACAAATAACTGGAAAAGATTTTCTCCTATTCTGTAGGCTTTCTCCTCACATTTGTTTCCTTTACTGTGCAGAAGCTTTTTAAATTGATGTCATCCCATTTATCAGATGTTGGTATTATTTCCTGAGCTTTGGGAGTCCTCTTGAGGAAGTTATGGCCTCTGCCTGTATATGGGAGTGTGGACCCTATGTTTTCTTCTAGTAGTTGCTCTCAATCCTGTGTCTTTGATCCATTTTCAGTTGACTTTTGTACAAGGCCTACTTTCATTTTTCTACATATGGGTATTCAATTTTCCCAGAACCACTTGTTAAAAAAGCTGTCTCTTAAACAATACATGTTTTGTCAAGAATCAGCTGACAGTATCTTGGTGGGTTTGTCTCTGTGTCTTCTTCTCTTGATCTATAATGATATACCACTTGTTAATAGAAAATGATATGAGGATTATGGGACATCTCTGGAAATTAGAAAATATGTAATGTTTAAGACAAATACAGAGAAGTTCCACTTTGCATAATAGATTTTAAATATTAGAGATTTTTATCTACAGGTAGTAGATGCTAAATATATATATAGCATAATAAAAGATTTATATGTATGCAAAGTTTTTAGCTGGGTGTGGTGGCACACACCTGTAATCCCAGTGGCTTGGGAGGTTGAGAAAAGAGGATCACAAGTTCAAAGCCAGCCCAACAACAGCAAGGCACTAAGCAATTCAGTGAGAACTCTCTAAATAAAATACGAAATAGGACTGGGGATGTGGCTCAGTGGTTGAGTGCCCCTGAGCTCAATCCCCAGTACCACCTGTACCCAAACAAAGATGGAGTTTTAGAGATAAGTGGAAAAATGTGAATGTTCAAACTTTAGTATGAGTTTGAAAATGAAAAATGAAGACCTCTCATATCTGGTTTAGGATTTTACTTTTTTTTTTTTTTTTTTTTGTTATGGGGGCTTGAATTCCCAAAGGAATAGGGGAAAACTATCAAGAGATGATATGATTAACATTAGGAAGCCTCAAAATGTTATTTAGTGAAAGTGATGAGGACTTTATTAATACATAAGACTACTTTATACATATATCCTCCTGTGCAACTCATCTTCTTCACTAATCTCCAACCTTTAAATTATGCTATGAAGTACAAAATTAGCCCATGATTTTGTACTTATCTGTACCTCTGTAGTAACAAAATATCCACCAAAACATAAAACAGTGATATAGTGTTTTTCCATAACTTAATCAATATGTTGTGTATGGTATTGCAATAAATGTTTGATAGGGTAAAGATAGATAATAGACGTAGAAAGATAGATGATAGATAGGTAGGTAGGTAGGTAGGTAGGTAGGTAGGTAGGTAGGTAGGTAGATAGTTAGATAGATAGATAGACAGATTAATCCATTGTAAAGTTACATGGTTATGAGGTGGTGTTCTAGATAATGTTGATGGCTAACACATATAAAAGGCTTTGAAACGAGGAGTCTATTGATTCAGCTCTTCAAGACTAAATTTTCTTTAGTACTGTTATGGTTGGATTTGAGGTGTCCCCCAGAAGCTCACATGTAAGATAATGCAAGAAGGTTCAGAGGAGAAATGATTGGGTTGTAAGAGTCTTAGCCCAATCAGTGAAGTAATCCCTGATGAGATTAATTTAAGTGGTAGGGCGTGGCTGGAGGATATGGAAATCAGGGTATGGCTATGAGGTATATATTTTGTATTTGGAAAGTGACATCTCTGCTTCCTGATGATGTGAGCTGCTTCCCTCTGCCACACTCTTCCACCATGATGTTCTGCCTCACCTTCAGCCCTGAGGAATGGAGCCAACCTTCTATGGACTAAGACATCTGAAACTGAGCCCTCAAACTCTTCCTCCTCTATGTTCTACTGGTCAGATCTTTTAGTTACAACAGTGAAAAATCTGACTAAACAGGTACATTTATTGTTAGGTTTCAGATGTGAGGTGTCCCCCAAAAGCTCATGTGTGAGACAATGCAAGAAAGTGTAGGGATGAAATTATTGGACTATGAGAGCCCTAACTCAATAATTGAATTAATCCCCTAATAAGGATTAACTGGGCAGTAATTGAAGGCAGGTGGGATATGGTTGAAAGAGGTGGGTCATTGGGGGATTGCCTTTGGGGTACATATTCACTCACATATTTTAGAAGGTAAGTGGATTCTCTTTCTGCTTTCTGATCATCATGTGAGCCATTTTCTGCCACCACACTCTTTCTCCATCATATTCTACCTCACCTTAGACCCCAAGGAATGGAGCCAGTTTTCTGTGGACTGAGACCTCTGAAATCATGAGCCCCAAAATATACTTTTCCTCTTCTAATTTTTCTTTTCAGGTCTTTTGTTCACGGCAGTGGGAAAAAAAAAGCTGACTACAGCATTCCTTTTCTGTTTGTTTCTATTTCTCTCTCTCTCCTCCTCTCTTCTTCCACTTGCTCTACCTTTACATCTATATAGTCGCATCTGGAGGTATTTGCAAACATAATTTCCAAACCTCTCTGCTATTAAATAAACACTATTGTCCCAAATTTCACATTTTAAAGATACCTCAAATTTCAGTTACTTCAGTTCAAAGTGTCAGGTTGACTTGTCTCCCTTTACTTTCTAATCTTTTTACCTAGTCATATAGATTCTGATTTGGAAAGTATACTTTTCCACTTTCCTCTGAGGTTCAGTTTCACATAGCAATCAAGAGTGCAAGTTCTATTTAGGTACTGTGGGATATGGATACTCCTGTAATCCCAGTGACTTGGGAGGCTGAAGCAGGAGAAGGATTACACATTTGAGGCCAGCTTGAGCAACTTAGCAAGACCCTGACTCAAAATAATTTTTAAAAATTTATTTTAAGTGATTAATTTTTTAACAATGACTATGGATGTAGCGAAGTGGTAAAGCACCCCTTGTTTCAAAACTCAGTTCTAAAAAGAAGGAGAAGAAGAAAAACGTACGCTTCAGAGTTGACTGCCAAGATTCAAATTCTTATGTTTCCACTTATTAAGATTTATCAAGTTATTAACCTCTTTTTTTCTCTGTGAAATATGAAAATAATAGTACTGAACAGTTTTAGGAGAATTTAAATTAATTAAGGCATGCAATACTTGTTAAATTTAGCTACTGCAGCTACTACTGATGATAATAATGATGATGAAGAAGATAATTGTGATGATGATTATGAGGAAGAGGAGGATTTTATTGCCTTCTAATAATTTCTGAGGCCCACCCAGTCTTATAAATAGTCTACCAGATCCTACTTTCTATTCTGTCAAGTTTAACCTTTGTAATTCTACCAAAGTTTAAGTACATCTGATAGTGTTTTCCTTCTGTCCAAGGGGCTACTCTACAGAATGGCTACCATATCCATAAAGATGTGTTTTAAACTTTTTGAGTTCTTTATAAATTCTGGAGATTAGGGGTCTACCTGAAGTGCATGTGGTAAAGATTTTGTCCCACTCTGTAGGCTCTCTCTTCACATTGTTGATTGTTTCCTTTGCTAAGAAAAAGCTTTTTAGTTTGAATCCATCCCATTTATTGATTCTTGCTTTTATTTCTTGTGCTTTGGGAGGCTTGTTAAGGAAGTTTGGTTCGAAGCCAACATGATGAAGATTCAGGCCTACTTTTTCTTCTATTTGGTACAGGGTCTCTGGTCTAATTCCTAGGTCCTTGATTCATTTTAAGTTGAAGATATACAAGTGATCAGAAGATATATGAAAAACCATTCAACATCTCTAGTAATTAGAAAAATGCAAGTCAAAACTACCCTAAGATTCCATGTCACTCCAATTACAATGGCTATTACCAAGAATACAAGCAACAATAGGATGTGGGGGAAAAGGTACATTCAAACATTGCTGGTGGGAATGAAAATTGGTGCAGCCACTCTGGAAAACAATATGAAGATTCCTCAGAAAATTTGGAATGGACCATTTGACCCAGCTATCCCACTCCTCAGGTTATACTCAAAGAAATTAAAATAAGCACACTAAAGTGATGAAGCCACATCAATGTTCATAGCAGCTCAATTCACAATAGCTAGATTGTGGAACCAACCTAGATGCCCTTCAGTAGATGAGTGGATAAACTGTGGTATATATACACGATGGAATATTACACATCCATAAATGCCGCTTGCCAGTGACCAGCGGGACAAACGACCCGTACACTTCAGAGGTTCATGAAGCAGCTTCCTCTTTATTCGGACAACACCCTCAATATATAAGCAGTCTCATGCATAAGCAATTGTAATCAGATACGTCCATCCAATCCCATTAAAGGTCAAGCGATCCCGAGCTCAAGTACACATGTAAGATATATCTGTCCATGCACTAAGCGGCTGAACCAATTATCATACAGCCAATGGTAAATGCTTCCTGTTTTTCTCAGGGTGCATTCAGCACGCCGTTTGGCTCTCTGCCAGTCACCATCTTAGATGCATGTGGCGTCGTAACCCTGGGCCCCGGGTCTTGCCCGCCACACATAAAGAAGAATAAAATTATGGTATTTGCAGGTAAATGGATGGAGTTGGAGAATATCATATTAAGTGAAATAAGCCTGTTCCATAAAACTAAAGGCCTAATATTTTCTCTGATAAGTGAATGCTGATACATAAATGGAGGTTGGTGGAAAGGGAGGAATGTAGGAACATTGCATTGTATAGAGGGAAATGAAGGGTAGAAAGGGGTGGAAGGTAGGAAAGATGGTGGAATGAGACAAACATCATTACCCTATGTACATGTATGATTACACAAATGATGTGACTCTACATCATGTACAAACAGAGAAATGAAAAGTTGTAGTCCACTTGTGTACAATGAATCAAAAATTTTTTTTAAAAAATGATGTATTTTAAGAGCCTTCAATACAGGGATTCAATCAACCCAACCACCTACTACTTGCCTTCTACTCAAAGGCCTACTTGTTTCCACCTCTCATATGTCCTACTTATTCTTCCCTGAGCATATTCTAGATTTTGCTGTATATTTTTTCTCCTTCCTATTTTTATTAATGATTCTCTTTCATCAAACCTTTGCCTATTATAATTTTTTTTTTTTTTGTTCTGGGGATTAAACCCAGGGGCATTTCACCCACTGAATCAAATCCCCAGCCCTTTTTTATATTTTATTTAGAGGCAGGGTCTCATTGAGTTGCTTAGGGCCTCACTAAATTGCTGAAGCTGCCTTTTAACTCAAAATTCTCCTGCCTCAGCCTCCCAAGCTACTGGAATTACAGGCATGTGCCACTGCACCCAGTTTTATAATTCTTCCTATGTCTTCTGGGCACAAATTTTGTCTGATCACTAAAATGTAATGATGATACCAACAATAATACTAAAATAGCAACTGTTATCTATTATTTGAATAATAATAGTATAGCAGAACTCTGGTCTCCCAGTTGAATGCTGTTATTATCATCAGTTTAAAGATAAGGAAACTTATGTATTAAAATTACTCAATCAGAAAGTTGAGACTATTAAGTGAACCCAATCCTACTGCATTCTAGAGTCCATATGCTCTCACTAACCCATCATGCTGCCCTAACACCTGTGTATGTATTTATTTCTCCTCATACTCTCCTCTGTTCCCACAACTAAAATGCTTTTCAAATTCAAGGTCCTCCTTATACTTATATTGTAATACTTCATGCTGAGCCAGCTGTGTGAGGGATGCAAACATATTTTGTTTCTTCATATTAAATTTAGGGAGTCTCCTTAAAAGGATATCATCTATGAGTTTAGTTTTTTACCTTCCCTATTTAATCATTCTGTCCCTAGAGGTCACATAAGATACACACACACACACACACACACACACACACACACACACACACATACACACACATATATATATATATAATAACCCACATCTACCTCAATCCAAAATTCATTAAGAGCACCAAGTTTGACTACTCAAGGGAGCTACTGATCAAAGGTATTTTATCTTATGGCAATGTAAATATACTGATCAACAATTAGATCTATGTTCTTACTCCTTTAACCCCAAGCTCTACATTTGTAGACCTCTGTCAGTAAATCTAAAATAGTCATTGTGATGGGAAGACATGAGCCTTTCCTCTCTGTACTATCAATGTATAGAACTGTGCCTAGTATAAAATAAAAACTCAAGAGGTATATATTATTATCAGCATATATAATAATATACATGACCAGGCTCAGCACCCTTCCTCAAACTCAGATTTAGTTGGGACTCAGACATTACCATTAAACACAAACAAACAAACAATAATCACAAAAATCCAGTTGAATATTTCTAGTGCATTTTATTCCCATTCTATTTAAAAATAACATTAGGAAAGATTTTCTCTGAAGTCTTACTAGCTTCCCTAACCTTTTCCCTACTCCCTCTTCATACACATGTACACATATACTTAGACAGCATCAGGCGCCTTCATGGTTTCCAAAGCATGCTATCATAGCACTTTTGATATGTTCATTGCTTTCTTTGATTTTCTGGCTCTTCTGTTAGACTGTAAGTTTCATATATACTGGACTATTTGTTTTGTTCACTACCCTGTTCCTGGTGCCTGCCTAACACATATGAAGTTCAATATATTTTTAATGAAAAATTGATTGTTTGAATGAAAAAATAAATGAGGCAATTAATTTCTACATTGTAGTATCTATTTGCCTATAGAGAATATATTTTTATGAAAAGAAACTTAGGAATAACTGAAATAGTGCCTCATGGCAGAGGTGTTAGAAAGCATCATTTCCTAGAGGGGGTTCACGAATGCTCTTGGACTGAAACAGCATCTACAAAGTTATTTCTATGGGAGAATGATTTCCAGTTCCATTAATTTAAAATAACTTTTTAAACATAACAGTTTTGGGGCCTACCTGCACAGATCAGGCTAGTAATTCCCATTGAAGCTGAAACACAACATGTTCTATTCATTTTTAATAAAATGTGTATCTTTTCGTTTTTAAATTTTCTTCCTGGATTGCTCCATAACAATGGTTCCTAAATGAAATCATTGGCTAGATTGAAACACATTCACCCAGGGAATCTTATAAAAATACAGATTCATGAGTCCCACGCAGGAGCTTTTCATTCAAAAAGTCTGGTAGGATCTGCAAATCTAAATCTGAAATCTAAGGAATATGTATCCAATTGGGAAATCATGGTCTTCAGTCACAGTGGTTGGGGAAAGGAAAGGAAGTCCCGCATTTGAACAGTAATGACTATCTGCCCTAATATATTTTGATGAGCAATAAAAACAATTTGTTTGAAAATGCCTTGTGAAAATATAGCTGTCAGATATTTAGGACTATGTTAAAATTCTTATTTTGCGTCCATCAGACTAATGTCATCAGCATGAACTTTGCAAGAGTCTCTGACACTGTCTGTGATGGGCATACTTAGGTGCATTTTGTGCATCTTAAGTCATCACAGATGTAAACTCTCTGTGTAGATTTGTATTAAAATCTAATTATACCAGTTCAAAACTCATCATCAGTATCCCACTTGGGGCTGAGAAGTGGTTCATTATGTATCGAACAGCATCTTTCTCTTTGGGTTAGAGATCTGTCCCATATTAGCACGACACCAGCGAAGGAAGGATGAAGGAAGTTTAAATGCATGATTTGATTAAGGGTGTTTAAATTATTATAGGGAGGTAACTTAATTTTTACAAATAAATTATATCAGATGAGTAGGGTAACTAGAAAATATTTACACAAATGGCAGAACATTAGTTAAAAGAATTCTTTAGAGTACAAAACACTATGAAAATTAACTTGGACTGTTCTTGGTTGATCTTTAATGGCATTCGTTTGCTGTCTTTTATTTCAATAGATCTCTTAGTCTACAAAACATGTCAATGAATCACTTCACTCATCCTCGGGATGCAAGTATTTACTGGGTAAAATGTAATAGCTATTTAACATAGCACTGGCCCACAAAATACCACATTGAAACTATTACTCTCTCTCCCAATTTTTAGAGGATGTTTATAATAATAATCATTAGAGGAGATTTATAATAATAATCATAATAGTTATTTCTTTTATGATGCTAGTTGATTTGTCCTATTTATACACTAGAGATGTGATTCAATAAAGAAAACATGATCATTTTTATATCTACCAAAAATAATTATCCCATAAAATTATTGGTTATCAAATTCAGTCATATCTTGTTTTTACTCCTTCCTCAACCATGATGACGATCAACTTATTGCATTGTAAAAGGATTTGCATGACTGTTCCTTTTTAAAAATTCTATTTTATTTCACTGGTTTTTTTTCAATTACAGATAAACTTTTATGTGTTGATTACACATAGGTGGAATGTTTAAATCTAGCTAGTTACCATCTTACATGTCTTATATATTTTGTCATTTTTGTGGTGAGAACATTTATCATTATTCTTTCAGCATTTCAAAAAATATATCATCATTAGTTATAGTTACCATGCTGTATAATAGATCTTGTGAATTTATTTTCCTGTCTGACTGTAATTTTGTATTCTTTGGTCAACTCACCAACTCCCCCATCCCCTAACTTTCTTAGCCTCTGATAATCATCATTCTCTCTGCTTTTGTGAGATAAAACAGTATAGGTTCCTCATGTGAGCAAGTTCATTCAGTAATTATCCTTTTGTTTCTGGCTTATTTCAGTTAACATAATGTCCTCCCAATCCATTTATATCGTCATAAATTTCAGGATTTGATTCATTTTTATGACTTAATAGTATTCCATTGGGGATGCATACCACAGTTTCTTCACTGTTTATTTATTTTCACTTAAGTTCATTCCATACCTTGGCTATGGTGAAGAGTGCTACCATAAACATGGGGATACAGATATATGCCTTCAACATGCTGATTTCACTTCATTGGGATATAACTAAGATTGCTGGGTTATAAGGTAGTTACATTTTTAATTTCTTGAGGAACTTCTATACTATTTCCCATAATGGCTGTGCTAATTTACATTCCTTCCCAACAGTATGTATACAAGGGTTCCCTTTTCTCCACATCCTCATCAACACTTGTTATCTTTTGTCTTATGAGAATCAACATCCTAACAGGAATGATGTGACATCTCCTGTGGTTTTGATTTGCATTCCCTGGGTGATTAGTGACACTGAGCATTCTCATGCATCTGTTAGCCATTTGCATGCCTTCTTTGGGAAATACATATTCATGTCTCTTGCCCATTTTTAAATCTGGTCATTTGTTTTCTTGCTATTGAGTTGTTTGAGTTCCTTATGTATTTTTGATATTATTTCTTATCAGATGTGTAATTTGTAAACATTTTCTCGCATTCCATAGATTGTTTATTTGCCACTCCAATGTGTTTTAGTTTTTGTAAATTTATACCTATTTTGCCTTTGGATGCCTAGTCTTCTGCATTCATATCTAATAATTCTGTCTTTTATAACCAAGAGTAGTCTTTAATTACACCACCCATGTTCTTTACCTCCCAGAAACATTTCCTATGGAACAGCTCTTTTCTTAACCATAGTCAGTATTTAGCTTATTTAACATCATTTCTAATGGTAACTATTAAGAGAAAAAAATGATAATATAAAACATCTGGGATAAGAAATCTAAACCTTCAAATCTTCATATCCCCACATTTGGGTAATGGACTTCCATACCATTCTATATTTTTCTTGTCTTTGTTTTTCAGTTACTGTCGTATGTCCACTTGAGTAATTATTTGTGTAATGCCTGTTGCCCCAACTGCACACTATATTCCATAACAATGGGGTCACATTCACCTAGTCTCTCACAAAGGATGGAACCTACATACATTCATTGCACATATCCTCTCTAACATCCTAGAGACCAAGGATGTTGCTATAATTTTAAAAATATTTGTCATTTGAAAAAAAATTATCTCTAGGTTTGAGCCCAAGCTGTTTGGTATAATGATATTATAAATATGTTAGATATACTTAGAGTAAATATTATTTCTTTGGTCAAATGAAAGCATTCTATTTTTTTAAAAAATTGAATAAAGAGGCTAGGAATTCAAAAGTATTTCTTTCTAGCAGCAATTGGTTAGGTATAATTTTCTGACATTTTCCTGACATTAATATCCTTGGGAAGTGTCAACATGTTCACCTAATCAATTACACTCTTTTGAACCCTTTCCTTCTTCTCAAACTCATCTTCTAACGCTCAGGTATTAAGTTTAGCCCATGTTTTCCCAGGGGAGTGTTGGAGCACAGAAGTTATAGACCCCAGCTTGAGTATTAGTGCATTTCAGCAGGGGAACTACTTGAGGAAGCAAAGCTAGATGAAACTAATTCCCAGAGATGTCTGTAAAGGTTTTTGTGGTTTGTGGGGATTGCGGTGGCAGCAGGGAGCAGTGCAAGCAGGCAGAAAGAAGCCTTCCTCTGGAAGTCCTTGTTTTCACCCTGCCTGATTAAACACTTGTAGAAATTTAAACCATGGCATGATCATAGGGGTCATTCTACAGGAAACAGGAAAACATGGCCACTGCTGTCAACAGGCTGTTGTTTTTCTGTTTTGGATTTTTAAGTAATCAAAGTTGGTTGGCTGAGCCCCTTACAGAAGCACTAGAATAGTAACACCTTCCCATGGAATGTAAAGTGATTAAAATCAAATTTGATAAACTCCCGAGGACAGAGACTGCTATAGAAAAGAAACAGTGAAAAGAAAAGAGAGTGAGAGTTGATTGCACTTAAATGAGTTTATTGAGATGGCACTGCATTTTTGTCCAAAATTGCCCCCTAATTTTCTTTTAGTTATTTAATTTTAAAATTTATTTATTTTTCTTATTATCTGTTTTGAAGTCTAGGATAGAGAAAGATGATAAATAGAGTTGGTTTATGTTGGACTCCCAAGTGACAAGAATGAGCAGCCCCCCCCCCCCCCCCCGCTTGGCAGCCATCAATAGGGGAGCAGAATATCTGTCACCTACCTGTCTTATCCTGTCCTCTTCCTTCTTATCATTCATTGTATCCTCCTAATGCATTCTGTCTTTTCCACTTTCTCTCCCACTTCCCTGGTTTCAGGAATAAGATCTAAATTTATCATTGCCTCCTAACTGATCTGCCTGCTTCAACTCTTTTCTTTTTTGCATGCATGTGCATGCAGTGTAAGCATATCCCAACACACATGCACACACATACACATAGAATGGTTGGAATGATTGTTCTCAAAGAGATAGCACGTACTTACTCTGTATGCAGTGTTTTCTCATTTAAAATGTAAACTCCTCAATCCAATGTTCGAGATGGCCCATTGATTTAATTTTAGTATCTCTGATAAAACTTTATGGTCTGCTATATATTCTAGCATCTAACTATAGAAACATGATTTTCTAAATCTAGATTGTGAACTTCTACCACTTAGAGAAAATATTTTATTGACTGTTACATCTCATTAGGAACTAGGATATTATTTTTGCACTGTAGATGCTCAATAAAGACTTGCTAAATGAAAGGATGACTGACTGGTCTCAGTGATTTTTGAGGGCAATCTAATCTAGATCACAAGAAAAATCTGATAAAAATACCTCCTTCTCTCCCCACCCCCAAGATTAATTTTTATATAACCTTTTTTGAGCTTTTCTGAACTTCTCATTACTGGACAATTGTGAGGAGTTGTGTTCTATTTTACTTATTTGTTTTATTTTTACTCTCCTGGTCTTATTCATATTGTAAATTGCAAACAATACTCCACATTGTTAAAATTCCCAGACCTATTTTGCATTTATTGAATCTCTAGAGGCCTGTATTTTGCCTGCCTTGTGGGAGGTTCTCGTTTATACAGTCATGTCCTCTGTGGTACATGGATTTCTTTTACCTTCCATCTCACTCCTTTGATTTTTCACTTGTTCCCCTTGTTACTCATGAAATGTGAAATCCAAACAATTCTTATCCTAAATCTTCACAACATATTACCATACATAAATCTCAGCCTTAGCAATTTTTTTTTTATACACAAAGTTGAAACGTGAGAACACAAACACTGTACTGTAGAACTGGATGAAAGCATTCACTGACTTTCAGGACACTGGTTATAAAATATCCCAAGGTCCTTGAGCATTGCAGAGATCTCAAGATGTTTCCTGTGAGAAAAACTGCAACTGTTGCCATATGTGCTTTTATCTATTTTATGTTACTAGGGTTCCAAGTAAGATTTTACATGAGAAACATCATGTACAACAATAAAATTTACAAAACTTTTTTTTTTTTTAATGAAATGAACTCAGTTACAATATAAATATAAAAGCATGGAAACCTGATACTAACCTTAAACTATTTATGGGATAATGGGAGATTTTAACATTCCTTTCTCATTTTTCTTAGTGTCCATACTCTCTGAAAGTGACTTACAAACACAAAATGTTTTTACTTCCTGCTTCTATTGATATGTCATCACACTACTTCTCCTTTAAAAAAAGGCTCCAAATTTATTCTTCCTCTGAGTATTTACTGACTCCCTCTATGTGCCAGATATTACATATGTTGCTAGTTATAACAGCTGATTAAAACAAACAAGCAAAAATTAGATATGGTTTCCAACATCATGTAGTTTATTATCTAGTGGAGATAGAATTTTGATGACTATAATTTCTAAAATTAACAAAAAACCTTTGGAGGCCTGGTTGATTATTTAGTTGTCTGCTTATTTAGTTGGTTGGCCCATCGTTTCATTACTTTGACAAATAAAAT
Organism: Sciurus vulgaris; assembly: GCF_902686455.1. Classification (NCBI taxonomy): domain Eukaryota; kingdom Metazoa; phylum Chordata; class Mammalia; order Rodentia; family Sciuridae; genus Sciurus; species Sciurus vulgaris. The sequence continues at coordinate 66,653,680 of NC_136470.1, read as the reverse complement.
CATGGCAGTGGTTGAAGTTGGGTAAGGTAACACAATAGAGCTAATTGTTCTTCAATAAGCAACAGTGTTTGTTAATGCTGCATTGTGTTCCAATTTTAAACATGGCTGTCTACTTCTATATAGTACCATGCTTAACTTTTACCTTTCATGTTTCCCTTTATAATTTTTCTTCTGATTAATACCTTCTTACTTCTTTTGAGAGAAAAATTTATTTCTTGCCCATCTGTGAATTGCCCCAATTCCTGCTGCTTCTAGTATAATTCTTTGCACATATAGGGTACTCAATAAAATGTCTGAAAAAATGCCACTCTTTTTCTGTATTTCTGTCTCTGCTGTTGAGGATGATGATTAAACTATTGCAGGTATTTTTGAGCCGTATACCAAGCTCTATCAAAAGAGAGGATCATCTTACCAGGGAAGATGTATCAGGAGTGTGTGCACCAAGTAAAGGGTTAAACGGGGTGACCTCCAAACCTTCTACCTCTTAACTTTTATAATGCTATGTTGTTGCACAAAGGTGCAATCTTATAAACAGAAAAATAAGTTTGGGTTTAGGTGTTAGACTTTCATATCCTTCAATGAGATTTTTCAACGGAGTTTATGTAAGTATTAGCACAGTGTTCTCTGCATGGTACCAGATATACGAGGAACCCTGGCTTGCCTCCTAGCACAAAATACCTGTATCATAAACCATCCTGCAAATATGAAAGCTTCCATCAATGGGGTGCCAACTTTGTCCAAGTCTTTTTTTTTTTTTTTTTTTTTTTTTTTTTCAAAATCATGAAGAGAATGGCTCTAGGGTGTGTGTGTGTGTGTACATACACATGCACACACACACACACACATACATGCATACATGTTCTAGAAAGAGAAAAAGAGTGACTTCATGCATTTGTGCTGCCACAGATGTTCTCTCTTCATTTTCCTTGAGAGTATACCTCTTATATGGTCACTTGATCAATATTTATTGAGGATTTCCTGACTTCCCAGCATTGCTTTGGTAGAGTCAAATAAATTAGTGGGCGTGCCTTTGGCCCCTGCAGAAAATAGCCTAAATGAAGAAAGTTAAAAAGTAACTAGAGAATCACAATCTCACCTGTCTTGAGACTAATGTTGACATACTGTGAGTAAACCTGACTATGCAGGTTAAATGACAGTTCCGGGGAGAATATACTTGTTAGGGAAGAATTCTTGGAATTTAGGCATGTTCTTGTATTGATGACAGGGCCGTTTAAGAATGTAGGCAGTAGACAGGTTGGCATAAACCAATGCACAAAGGACATACAAAAGAATTAATCTTATAGCTAGGCATAGTGGCACATGCCTAAAATCCCAGTGACTTGGAGGCTAAGGCAGGAAGATTGCAGGTCTGAAGCCATCCTCAGCAACTTAGTGAAGCTGTAAGCAAGCTAGTGAGACCCTGCCTCAAACTAAAAATTAAAAAAAAAAAAAATGGCTGGGGATGTGATTTAGTGGTTAAGTGTCTTTAGGTTCAATCCCTGGTACCAAAAATAAATAAATAAATAATCTGGGTGATGGCAAGTGGGTTGAAGCAAAAGTCACACACACACAGTCAAGTTCAAAGATAAGGATGGAAAAGGGACTAACATACAAGTAAAACCCTGAGTGATTTTGAAGGGAAGACGGGTGAGCTTATATATAATGTGACAAGTAGCAAGAAGCCACTCTGCATGTGGACTGAGTGAATCCTATTTTGAGATCAACTAAGGTCTATGTAGAGAAGGAGCAAAGACAAGAAAGTTATCTAAAAGGTGGTCACAAAATTTCCCTTATGAGAGGCTGGGACTGTAGCTCAGTTGCAGAGCACTTCCTACATGTGTGAGGCACTGGGTTCCATCCTTGGCACACATAAAAGGAAAGCAAAGTCAAGTCATTCTGTCTATCGACAACAACAAAATTTTTTTAAAAAAATTCCCCTTATAATGTGAAAACTTTCTCATTATCAGGGTTGTAGAAGTGAAGGAGGAGGGGAAAATATGATATATGTCTGAATTTGATGGCCAATAATTTTGTAGGCTAATTCTTTGGGTGCTTTGCACTAAAGTTGTCATATTTTCTTTACTGAATAATTCACCTGGTCTATGAGTAAGGCAAAAGAGTGAGCACAATAAAAGTCACGGTGGTTATGATTGCTGTTATTTTATTATCCCTTTTGAGATGTGAAGAGAGAATAATAATGCTACTATGGTTTTTTTACAATCCAGTGCTATGTCAGAACAGCTATTGCTTTTTACCCTAAGGTGGCTGCATCTCAAAAATGGGTGAAGTGATACCCAAGAGTATGGCTTGTAAGTTATTTAGGTTCAGCTCAAACAAAAAGCACCACATGAAACAGAGTTGTCAATATCAAGAGTCATAACAGTGTTGTTTGTTATTGTTGTCTTAGGATGTTTATAAGAACTAATTGCCATGGTAGCTCATACTGTAGCCATAAGCTGTAAGAAATCATCTTTTGAGTTATATTATTAAAAATGTCCAAAGGCAGCTAAACAGCCTTTGAAAATAAATGAGACTGCTTTGATTTTTACCTGTGACAATGCACAAAACTGGCATTTTCTGATTTGGAAAAGTTCTGAGTCTGGAAATTAAACTGTCACAGTTGAAAAGTATGGGAATGTGAGGACCAAAAACTGTTTAATCAAAGTGCTGGTTACTTTTTCAAAAGGGGTAGGAAATAGATTGTCCAATAACAATGTAACTATGTGAAATGCATCTTCGGAACAAGGAGAGATGGAAGAGGAAGAAGGCGAGAGAAGCTGGAGATTGCTTCCCCAATTGTAAATGAAAAGCTATGCTTCTCCCTTTTTCCATTTGATCATTATGCCAGGCATAGCATCAACTGTTAAATAAACTATATGTTAACTGTCATCTAAAACATTTGCCTTTTAAATGCTTCTATAAACCACTGATCCAAATTCCTGTTGTTTCAAAGTATTTGATTTCAAAGGCATAAACATCATAGAAAGTGTGTGTGTGTGTGTGTGTGTGTATGTTTTCTTACCATTATGTGTTTTCTGTCTTTGGGTTTAAATATATCTATCACTGCTATAAAGACAGTGGTAACAGGAAGTGTAAAACATAATTTACACATCTTTTAGCTTCTGAATTATTAGTGGGCATTTGAACTTGCACTATAAATTCTAGAGTTACTATTAATGTTTTAACTAACAGATCTTTGCTATCTACAATTTGGTCAGCTAGTCAGCCATTTAATTGACGAACTAAAAAGGCCACAGCATATATCATGCTCTGCTGTACTGAGGTTTAGGAGAAGCAATTAAGGGAAATGTAGTGGGATTTACCCAAATTGAGGTTGTCTCTGCTACAAGAACAGGTCTATTTTCTTTTATTCATCCAATATTTATAGAATGCCAGTCTATACCCAGCTCTATTTTTGTGCTAGGACTACAGTGATGAGTAAGATACTCATAACCTTAGAGAACTTTCATCATAGAAAGAAGAACACTCACCTGCTCTTTCAGAGAACATAACATTCATGTATGTTGAGGTAAGTGGATCCCAAGCATTGTGAGAAGTTAGTCAGGAGCATTCTTTACAATTTGCTTGATTCTCTGTGTCTTATTTGAGAAGGTGGTACTCTTTCTCCTCCTTTCAATCATTTTCCTTTCTATTTTTCAGTAGTCACTGTACATGTGGAGACTTTGTTCTATTTCCTGTCATGAAGAGGGGGATGAAACACTTCACTCAGCAATACCAATATAAGTAAACCGATCCTTGCTCTTAGGTTATTGAGCAAAGCTTGAATCATGACACACAACATCGATAACACTAATGATTCTGGAAGCAAGCCTTCTTGAGAGAATAATTGAGAGCAACAAGGTGCTTACATTTCTATCCCAGATCCTCTTAACAATATTGCTACCATCTTCCTTGGGAGTTTTCAAATGCTCTTAAGCCTAGGCTTGAAGTTGTTTTTATCCTTACTGTATTTTCTACTCACTATCACAAGCTAAAGCAAAATATCAGTTGTTTGGAATGCACCAGTAAAAAAAATTCCAGATATTTATATTCACTTCCTGTGAATATTATTATCTATAGCTGAAGTCAGAGACATTGATGTTTAGGTTAAAAGAATCTAAAACTTGCACCTAGAAAATGTAATTGGAGAGAAAATTTTAAAATAATGAAATTGCCGAACATCAGCTTTACTTCTCACCAGTACTCCCTGGTATAAAATTTTGTGGTCAAATTTTGAGAGACTGTATGAACAACCAGCTGTAAAGGGTGCATGGTCAGAATCCATGTCTTCTTTTGTCACTGATTTGTACCTAGATATTTGCCCAGAGGCTTACCGTGATGTAGCAGTGCATCTGATATTTGTTGAACAGACTCAGAGTAAGGATGTGATGAAACTATTCTGTTTTAATTGTGCCAGTAGTTATATGAACGCATGCATTTGTCAAAACGAATAGAACTGTGCACTTAAAGAATAAATTTTGTTATATATATAACAAAATTGTTATATATATATATATATATATATAAAATACATTCCTTTGTGCTCATCCTTTTATCCATGAGTGATTATTTTCCTGATATTACAATGAACTAAGTAGGTACTGTGTTAAATTTCAAAGAGACACAGATAAATAAATGAGCTCTGTCCATCTTCTCTAGCAATTGTTCTCTCTTCTCTACCTGCTCCTTATAGTCCTGTCTCTTATGGTTCCCTTTTGTTGGAACCTTTGCCTACTAGTGCCCCATGGATCATGGTTCCTCAGAGGAGAGGAGAGGCCATAGGTTCTGGTTCCTTTGGGCTTAGATATGCCTCTGAGATAAAGTAAAAGTCATATCCGTGATCAGGTATTATAAGAAGTTTTGCAATTTTTTAAATATTTCCTGATGAATATATGTTCCTAGTCCAAACTAACAGGTGAAAATGAAGCCATCACGTCATCATCTACTGCTTAGTCAATTGATTTTTACTTGAGGAGAAAAGCTATGGGATGATGTTATTAAAATAATAGGAGCAGTGATAAGAGTAAGCATTTTTTGAGTGTGATGATCAGACTTGCTTGCTACTTAATACAACTCAATTTTTTTATTATGAGGTTTTCTATCTCCCCATATCATTCAATGAAATGTGATCCTATCTCCAATTAATATATTCTGATTAATTCAAACCAAAACAAAACATAGCTAGTGTTTTACTTTTTTTCTTGTTTTCTCTTTGTTACTTTTTTCTTGCCTTTTTGAAGATTAAAAAAGTCCAATTGTACTTTATTTAGTTATGCATATTCTTAAGTATATACATACTTTTATTATATTGACTTATTAATAAGGAACTTAAAAACATTAGTGTCTTAAAAATGTAAACACTATGGTAAAGCATATGCACACAATAAATGGATTGAAGATTATCAAGAGAGTTGGCCATGTGATTGTGATTTCTCATAGGTGAGATTTAATCCATCTGTTATCAGTGGCAGTATCTACCATCAATGTTCACAACCTATTATGGGGGAACCAGCTTTATACACATTCATGCCCATTTGTTTTAAGTGTACTGAATGGTAGGTTGAAAATGGATGAGTCTAGTTTCACAAGAGGCACAGTCAGTAATCAATATCCTGAGTGGGGAGGAAAATAAATTAGATTTTAAAAATCTTTTTCAGCTGAAAACTTCAATGATTCTTCTGGTCCTATAAAAGAATAAAATAGGTTTAAAGAAATAGACTTGTGTTTGGAGAATATGATTTTAAAATGTGCTTCTTTTGAAAGTTATAAAGATGAGTTTAATTTTTGGCAGGCCTTCCTCATCAACAGTGATGGCTTTCTAGGTGAGGAATGAGGATTGTTCTAGTGGCATTGCTGGCCTTTGGACTTCTAGGGTGTACTCATAAGAGCTTATGTTGGTCATGGATACATCCTTCATACTGGCAGGACAAAGGCTCAGGCCCCAGTGATCCTAACAGACCAAGCTACAACACCCATCCCTGTATGCCAATCAAAATGATGAACAGTGGTAAAAAGCAGGAAAAAAAATTAATCAGCATGGTCATACTGGGAAGAACAGATATAAGGATAATGATATAGTGACCAAAGATATATCTTCAAGGGACTGTCTGAAACTTTGAGAATTTATAGAAAAGGAGAACAAAGGCAGGGGTTGGAGACTTCCATGCCAGTGGGTTTGTATAGCTGGTAAAGTAGATCATCCTTATCAGACATGTCTGTTTGATCATTATCTCAGAAATGGTTCTGTGAAGCTCTGGGAAGGTCATCATTGCTTGAAGGGATAATTTGGATCCCATTGTGAGATCATTGCTCCTATTTAGGGGACAACCTTCGTTTCCATCCTGGGGTAATTACTCCTGCTTAGGGGGTAGAACCTCATCATGGGGTGATCTGTCCTGCAAGGCTTGTCATTGCTTGGGGATAGTTTCCATCTCTGTCACAAAGATGCTTATCAACCAGGCCTACGGTTCCTGGAATTCAAGGTAACTGTAGAAGAGTGAGAATTATAAGGAAAAATGTTTAAAAAGCAAATGTCATCAAAAAGGGACAAAGTGAAGTTGGTTAGGTGGATGACAGCCCCCTCCTCAGGAACAGGCTTTGGGAACTGAATTCTTAGTGACCACCTCCACTCATGTGCTCAGTCCTTGCCCAAGTTCACCTCTTCTATTTTGTCTACTGGTCCAGATGTTAACTGGAAAGTAAAACAAGTCTTTAAGAATGACTATTGTACCTGTAGGTGACTAGGGGCAGTTTAGATGAAAAGCAATTTTAAGTTTTGGTATTTCTTGATTTTTTATTTTTTCTCTTCCCTATCCAGACCTAAATTTAGAAATTAAAACTGTTCAATCAACAAATTACTTTAAAGCCTTACATTTCTGTGCTTTTCCAAAACAATTTCCATTTAAGAAAAAATAACTATGGATAAATGACAAAGAGATCAGTAGAGTGAGGGAAGGTAGCAGGGGTGGAAGAAAAGGGGAAGAAGAGGTACTAGGGACTGAATTAGAACAAGTTATATTCCATGCTTTTATAATTATGTCAAAATGGATTCTACTGTAATGTGTAACTAAAAAGAACCAATAAATTAAAACATAATAATAATTTCCACTTTAAAAAAATGGACAACAGTAAGAGAGCAGAGTTAGATTTAGTGTTTAGAAATATGTAATGAATCATACTGTGGTATTTGGTAGTTAAGAACTGTTTGTACAAATATCTAATCCATAGTGGTCTCTTGATTTCCCCTAAGCATTCATCACTAATGAGGAAATTTTAGACCTCAGTAGGGAGGGGTCCATGTCATTGAAGCTGCCCCACTCCCTGTAAACATATACCATGGGGGCAAAATGTATTGCAAAGCCAGGGGTATCCCAATCAATCTGTGTCAGCACTCAGTAAATTAAATGCTCAGGGATCAGATATATGCAGAGCAAAAGCAGAAGAAAATGCCTTTCTTCACAAGACTTTTGGGGGACATTCTTAGAGGTTGTAAACATCAAAATAATCTCATTAAAATTTTACATCTTATCTCTGGGATGAATTTCTATCAAAGGACAACTTGGCAGACATGGAGAGGGGGTGGGTTGATTGGAGCATAACTGACAATGAGATGATGGTGTTTTTCTCTCTCATTTCAAATGTAAATGAAGGTCCTTTGATTCTCAGGAAATGCAACCATAGTTGTGCCTCCCACCATGGCACAGAGAGATGCCCTCCAGGGGCAGCTTCTCTTAATACCTGACAGACCTATGGGTCAGTAAAGACATAAAAGCTCTCAGGGTGTATTCCTTGCATCAAACATAGTACTGGAGGAGTCTTCTGTATTCCTTAGAAAAAGGAAAAATTTGAACAATTTTGTTTATTTCCAGCAATATATCTTGAAATGCTTTTTTAAAGCACTTGAGGATGTATAGTTCTATTCATCCTAGGAATGGGAGCTCAACCTGCTGAGACTGCTAGGACAAAGTTGCCTTTCCTTCTTTAATTCTACCCTTCCGCAGCCCTTTGCTTTCATCTCCTGGCTTCATACTTGCTCTTGATGCTCTTTCACCCATAGCCATGTGCTTCTTTTCCTGATTTCCCTGCCTCTATACTTGCTCTGCTTTTGGTCTTTATATACATACACACACAGATTTCTCTCTGCCCTGTTTATAATCTGCTTCTGCATACTAACTCTGTATTCAGGGATAAGGGCCAGGGAGTGTTGAGAACAGAACATGCCAGAAAGTATTCTATGGGACAGGGTCAGTGCCTGTGTTGGTCACTGCTTACATGTCCCACTTACATCACTTATACAGTGATAGGTCCATAGAGGCATTCAATGGATTGATGGATGGATGGACAAATTGAGAGGAATAGGGACAAGGTGCAAAGGTGATACCATCATTATATGATCCTAGACCCTTTCTCATTTCAATTTATCTTCATGTGTTTGCACATGGACACATCCTTCTCTCTACCCTTTTTAATAAGTGGATTTGTATAATAACCTCTCAGCTCAGATGATGTTATTAAAAATATGTCTTCACTTACATGCAATACAACTGCATATATTATAGGGTGAACTGAATAGATTGAGTGATGTGACATCATGTTGCAGGACTCGGCAGATAGACTTTAAATGTCTGTAGACTTTTTCTGTGGTAGCAATGACTGTGTGTTATTGGAGCCTCTGGTCAAATGTAATTGCAAAAAGTTGCATGCATAATACACACATACATAAACATAGTCACACACAGCCATATGTTGGTGGTATTTTATTTGTGCTGAGTGTCTGTAATTGCTTAGGACAATACTGGAAACTGAAAGCCAGTACAGCATAGCTTCTAAGAGCATAGACTCTGAGTCAGACTGACTGAGCCCAAATACTAATTCTGCCACTTATAACTTTTTAAACATGGATAAGTCACTGAATGTCTCCAGGCCTCTGTTTCCTCATCTAAGAAACAGGAATAATAGTACTTACCTCCTAAGATTTTTGTAAGGGTTAAGAAGGCGAGAATACAAGGAATTAGAACAGTGCCTGGATCCAGGTATGTGTTATATTGAGGGTATATGTGATACCTGGGAACTTTCCAATGACTGAAGGTACTGAAAGATTTTCCCCCCCGAGTATTTTCTATTACCTGAATACATCATTTACTCATTAATTCAGGATGTCATTGAGCAATGGCATGTGACAAGTACATGATAATCACTACAGATGAAGAGAGAGTAAAACAGAAAAGTTCTCTGCCTTCAATAAGCTTGACTTCTATTGGGAAAAATATATATATATATGTATGTATGTGTGTGTATATATATATGTGTGTGTGTATACACACACACGTAGATATGCAGAAACAAAGAAATGTATGTGTTTATATACTTATGTGTGTTTATGTATGTATGTATGGTACATGTGTGTGTGTGTGTATCTCACAAGATGTTTAAGATAATAATAAAGGCTCAGAGATTATACAACAGTTATATGAATTGGAAGCACCTGGGTGGGGTGGGAAGGGAGCTGAGAGTTCAAAGATAAGAAGGGCCAGAGGAAGATATTCCAGGGATCAGCATTGCAGGCACCTAGTGATAAGGAACTTGGCAAGTCTGTAGCTTGAAATCATGGAAGAGAAGAAATAAAAGCAGATGAGACCCATGGGGTAGAGTAGTGCAGCTCACTAAGTTCAACCTGTTCTGTTCCAATTTGTCTCATAATCAAAAACAACCTATCAGGTACTACTCTTATGTTGCTAGACACAGATAAAACCCAAATTTTTCTTAAGAATCATTTCCAATTTGATGGATTTCTGGGGGACAAAAATACATACATATATATTATATATATATATGCCTATCTTTATCTGAACTTCTGATTAATCTGGTTTTAATCCATCTACCTAATTGTGCTTTGCTATTTTCTCTTTCTTTATCCTCCAATTGCTCCACTGTGTGGGGGGTCTGGAGGGCAAACACATTCATTATGCTGCTAGCAAACAAGATAGAAATCGCACTGCAGGGGACAAAATTAAATTTACAGCTTTCCCTTGTACATGTCATAAACTATTGATTTAACACAAGAGGAGAAAGCTGCAATGATGGGGCACAACTGCAAAACAGAGCTGGGTTCTGACTGGGGAGAGGTCAGTGGGGACTGCTGACAATTTCCACCCAGGCATCTAAGAATAGCACCTGCCCCCAGCCAAGGCAGGAAGGAGGCTAGATTTGGTTTGCATGTGGTGCATGCAGAATTTCAACCAGGACCATCCCTATGAACTTTCTGCCTGGACAAAGCTTTGTGTGACCAAGATGTGGAAGGAAGGTAGTCAATTCAGGGAATGTTTACATTTACTATCCCTGAGATCTTGAAGCTATGGTATCTTTTACCAAGTTACACGTGAAGAGTATAGCAGAGAGGCTGGTAGTCTGTTGCAGGTCATCTAATTCATAAGTAATAGGTTAGTTCTCTTCCTATAGGAAGCCTTCTCTGGTACCTCAGTACTGCTTGGGGACAGTTCCTGCATGCTTCCTAACACCATGTGCTTGGCACTGACACTGTTCTCCATATTACCCTCATGAAGCTAGGTATTCTTTGAGGATAGAGAATTAATCATGTTCATACTAGTATCTGAAGTGACAAGGAGAGTGTCTAACACACAAAGGTCCCTCTGTACATATTGGTTGGAATAGTGACCCCATGTCAATTTTGAACTAGACAGGACTTTATAAAAAACATCTTCTCCACACCCAGATCTTCACCTTGAAACCTCTTCCTTTTTCTCACTTATTTTATTTAGTATTTTCCACAATTCTTAAGTGATGGAGTCAGGAATGACAGGAAAGGAAAAAGGACTAGAATTTCAAAGACTTAAAGCAGACTGTTGCTCTATCCATCCTGATAGGGAATTAGTGGATGTTAAATAATCTGACTGTGGAAACCAGATGCTACTCATTACTGCATTTTGAGTCAGTAAATACGACAGGGATTAAGAAGCACAGTGCATAGTTGGGTTAAAAAACACTATTATCCAACTTACATATGGATATTTGGCACATGCATGATTCAAAGGACCCAACTCAAGCTGAGAAGTTAGTGGGGACAATGTTAAAATACAAAACAAACACATAAATGCGCAGAAACCTTTCCTATCCGAGTTGAACCTCAGCTATGAGTCTGTCTAGATAACTCAGAGACTCCCTGGGATGCATGTGTGATTCTTATTTCCAAACATGAGAGCATGGTGAAGACTGTAAAGTATATATGCATGAATTTCTTTTGCTTTTCCTTTTCTTTCCATTTTGTTGTTATTCCTCTTCTCCAAGCTCCTCCTGTTTTACAGAGACTGGAAATTTCCAGTCACCTGTTGTTCCCACAGCAAGAAACAGGTTCAGGGATGGGGGAACATGGAGGTTGATGGCCAAATCATAGCAACGACAATTGATCCTGTCCAGCGAGCAACTTGAGAAGGAAAACAAAGCCTAAAATTCCTGTCAGAACTAGAGGACATAGAGATTTGTCAAGGCTGAGACAACCGGCAAAATTATACCCCCACAGTACAAATCAATAAATAAATAGAAACTTTAAAAATTCACAGATAGAAAGAAAATAGAAAGGTAAGTTTCCATGAGCAGAAGTAACACACAAGCCAGAACATGCTAGTGTTTATTTCTTTTGAATGAAAGTGGCAAACCTCTCTTGAGCAATTCTTTAGAAACATGGTATTAAGGTATGAAATGGTGTAGTATAGTAAAATGTGCCTGGATTTAGGCATTAGAAAAGCCAAAATTTTAATCCCAAATCTACTACTGATACATTATATGACTTTAACAATAGGAGCTTCCATTTCTGTACCAATAACATATGATAATCAAATAGGCCCTTAAAAACTCAAACTGAGATATGCAATGTAGAAGAGAGCTTTACAAAATATTATAATAAGGAATAATTTCCCAGTTCTGGCTGCAAAGTGAATCTTAACAAAGTTATGTGCTAACAGAGCCCTTACTGCACCCTAACATCACCAGGGAAAGACTTAAAGTTGTGGGCTCCACAATTCCTTCCTTACCATTTTCAGACGAGGACCAGTTTTCTAGGGGAGGTTCTCCCAGAATCCAGGCAACTTCACCAAACTACACAGGTCATGGAACATTGTCAGTACCAGCCCAGGCACAAAAACTTGTATACAGCCAGTCCCAGAATTTCTAAAAACAATTCTCTAAGACCACTTATTACCAGCCACATGAGGTTGTCTAGGATTTTAGTTAGGAAAGCTGTAATTTGTTATAGACTAGCACTGGAATTCATTTTCATATGCCAAAATGCTAATGTGAATGTGCAGAAAGAACCTTTGTCTCTAGGGGCAAAGGAGGTGGCGGATCTATTAATGTTCTTTCTTTTCTGCCCTACTTCCCCTTCATTTTCTTTTCTGCTTGGGGGTGAGTTATTTTGACATGATTATGCACTTTCATTCCCCCATCCAAATCCACTATTCCCCACCCTCGCCTGCCAATCTCCTTCTGTTTAGTCTCTGTGTATGTATTTGCTTGTGTGTGTGTGTGTGTGTGTGCGCGCGTGCGTGCACCCTTGTGCATTTCATAGCTTTTCTATCTAAATGCTTCCCCAAAAACAGGTCCCATAAAGATAAGGTTTCATATCCCTGCTAAGCCTAACATAGGAGTCCAACTATTTTTTGGAAAGAAATTGCTGTGTCATCTCTTTTAGGTACATGGACACTAGACACTGGCACTCTTTGATTTAGAATATTTCTTGGCACAAATCCCATCCATGAGACAGTCTGGAATCTCGATTTCTTCTGTTGTGACTTTCTTGGCAGTCAGCACTCGTACTATTTGATTAGGAAAGGGAGGCCTATGGGTTTAGGGAAATGTTTAAGCCCATGGCATAGCCATTTCTAACATGGATCCAGGTTTACATACCTGACATGGTCAACCACAGGCAGAACAGTCATAAAGCTGCCTGGTGAGGTGGCACATGGTCTCATGGCACACCCACTGCTTGGAGTTCAGTGATTTATAATCATAAATAAATAGAAGTAACCAGATATAGTCTGTTTAGTTTGTGACTATACTTGCCATTTACAGGCTAGTATGAAAATAAAAAAAAGTCCACTCTGATAATTCTGAGTGTTAATATAAAATAATATCAACATACATACTTGTGAATTAGATGGAAATACTCTGCCAAAAATGACATTCATGCTATTCTTATGGAGATGTGTAGCGTATTTCTTGCTTCCTTATTATAGTCATGCAAGACAGACAAAATCCTTGCATGCTCCTTGTCCCAAAATATATTCTAAATTGAACTAATATGGCAGTCACCAGGCACATGTGGCTATTCAAACATAAAGTAATTAAAACTAAATAAAATAAAAAATCTATTTATCTCCTGCAGTAGTTACTTTTCAAGTTCTCAGTTGCCAAATGTGGCTAGCTGCTATATCACTAAATAGCACATCTAATGAGCATTTCCATCATTGCAGAAAATTCCACTGGAAAGCTCTGTGAAGAAATATTTCTCCAAATGTGGCTTGTACAGCAGCTCCTGCTTATTAAAAATACAAATTTCTGACCCCATTCAAGACCTCCTAATCAGAATCTCTCGGGTGTAGCCTTGAAATATGTATGTTAACAAACCTCTCCAGTGTTCCTTATGAGCAATGATGTTTGAGAGTGCTTTGTGGAGTTTGTCTTCACATCCATTACACTCACACCAGTCACCAAAATGTTGCCGAACAGATTTTATTTTAAATGGTTTGCCATTGTTTATTTCTGGTTTGTTACCTTTTATGTTCCTCTTCTCCCCCACACCTCTTTAAGATATGTTTTCTCCATTTGTTTTTTGATCATGAAGTAATTGCCATCAGGACAGTAATTACCAAATGGTTTGGTTGACGTGATCAGCAAGAATTTTATCCCCCCTATTGCCAAAGACTGGGGCACCAACAAACATAACCAGAGAATAAAGTGCTGAACCAGGAGCACCTGAAGAAGCAGGCTTTGCAGCTGGTTATATGTATCAATAAAACTTTCACTGAAAGCCTCATAAATCATGAAGCTCTTCAAATTGTCAGTGATGCCCTTTTCCCTTTTGTTAGTTCTTTGACTATTTCTGTCACTCTAAGTTATAAAGCAAGGTAGAATCTTAGTTTCAGGGATGAAGGGACTCCTAGAAATGACCTTCCCGTCCTGCTGGAATTCTGTTTGTACCATCTCAGAATGATCATCTAGTCCTGGGGTTCCATATCTGCTGAGTCGTAAGAATCACCTAGGGTCTCTGGTCTAGGCAATCAGTAAGATCCCCAAGTGATTCTGATAATCTGAAAGCTTTGGAAACCACTTACCTGGGCTATGACTGACCACCTCCATTGGTCCACATTTAACCTTCTATCTCAGGCTGCCCATCAAATCATCACCAAGTCCTGAAACTATCCTTCCTTAGGGGTTGAATTTGACTTTGCAGCATCTATCCACAGGTCCCAGGGCTTCTCTTTAAGGCTTCACAGGGCACCTAATTTTCCACCTGATGATCCTTTCACACAACACATTTTTCTACTTGAGACCACTGATCATATTCCTCCAGAGGTTCCCTTTCCTTTGGTTACATCTTAATTGTGATTTACATTCTTTGGCAACCATTCCATTTTAGGTATGGTATTGTGTCATCTCATCATGCTAGCCTCTCTCTTTCAAAAAGCTGCTAGTCTGCTTGTATTGTTTTAAAATGTGCCATTCTGAATCGTTTGTTTTCTATCAGTAATGCCTGACTACTGGTAATATTTAATGGCACTGTCGCCATAACACCACACTTCCTGCCCACCAAAACCCAGGCATCCCTGTGGGCATTCCTGTCCCGGTGCCATCCCTTCTCAATCCCAACGTGTGTACTGTGAATTTCACTGTTACTTCTATGTATCAATAAGTGTTCAAATAGAGATAACCAGCACTCCTTTCTCCAACCCCATCCCAAATTAGAAGGGCTTTATGTGACTTTGTACCTCCTTTTACTCAACTTTCAAGATTTCGGCAGTGATATTTGATCCTTTCTGTAACAAGTTGTACAAACTGATCTGATCAGCTTTAATACAAGTCAGTCATGGAGGTCTCTAGTCCCTTCTTTCATTTTCTTTCCTGCAGTGTGGGATTATAGGTTTGCCATCCCCTGCCTGGGGACTCTGAATGAGACCTAAAGAGAACTGGAATTTTCACCAGTGTCCTAAATCACCATTATTAAGTCCAAAGAGCACATCCTGTACAGGAAAATCGCAGCAGCATATGGGCAGCCCTCTGCACTTCATATGTTATCCATCACATTACAGAGCCCTGCCACATGTTCCTGAAGCGACCAGGGAAGAACTTGGCTCCATGCTTGCTGAGTAGGGCCTCTTAATCTGTTTTACAGCAAACAATTTTGCAATTACTGTGGGCATCATAGACCCAGCTGATATTTGAGCTTTGTCCTGACAAGTCTGTAGTAAATAAACATATGACACAAAGCTAGTTGACAGAAATCAATGGGAAGGGAACTAGAGAAATGGAAGAAGGGTTTATTGGTTACAAATATAGAAGAAACATTTGCAGCTTCCATTTGAAGAGCTTTTATCTTGACTAATTTATAAATGTATAGGTATCTGTACATATATATATATGTTTCAAATATATAGACAGCTATACACATACAACTCTATAGTCATCAAATATTTATCAATTGTTTACAATAAATCGGGCAACATGCTAGGCATTATGAAGGGAAAAAATAATAAAAATAGACCTCAATGTCTGCCCTCAGTCTAGTGACTGAAAATAGACATTAATCAAACATCCTGGGAAATAAATGTGAAATTATGTCTACCATAATGCTTCACTTAGAAGTATGTGGTGCTATGCAGATTAACAGGGTGAGGTTTTGTCTTAGGTGGATAAAGAAAGGCTTTTATGAAGACAGTTAAGCTGAGATCTGAGACAGTGAACTGCAAACATTTTTTAATAAAACAGATTCCAAATATGTAGATTTGTGTATAAATTGCCGGTATAGATGCCTATTGTTGGGATATTTCAATATTTTTAAAGCATAATTAACTTTGAAGTTTAGATGAACTAAGTAAAATAAGAGCTTTGATTTTTTCCTTCCACAGTCTGCAGTGGGGTATCTTACTTTCCTCTATTTTGTAAGGGGGTGACTTTGGAGACTTCAATGAAGATATGGATAGCTGACTAAGTCAAATAAGTAGGGATGGGAGAAGAGTGTGTGTCCAGACCTCAAAGAAGAAGGGAACCAGGTACATTTGAAGAATTGAAAGGAGCCCAGTGAGGCTGAGTATGGGTGGGAGTTGGGAAGAGGATTGACATGAGGTGAGACTGAACAATTAGGCTCTGGACCTCTCAGGGTATCGTGGAACTCATTAAATTCAATAGGACCAATGGGAAGTTGTGAAGAGTTTACTCAGTGAAGATTCTGAGTTTTGAAAAGATCATTTTACATAATTTTGAAAATGAATATGAAGAATATATATTAAACCTTGGGCAACTGGTTTTGGTAGTGAATGGATTGCTTAAGATAAATGAAAGATTATTAGAATTGTTTGTGTTCCAAGCTTTCTTATTAAAAATGCTGTTCTAAATTAGATAAGCTACCTAATACATCAAATGGCATAATGAGCATAATTGAATCCTTGGTCCTGCAGTTCCTCAAGGTGGGCTAGTTTGTATTTGTGACTGATACTTATCCTGACAATGCTCATCATCTTTCTCAGTCACATTGCTCTTGGCATGTTTCTTTATTGTTCGAAGATATATAATAAACCAACAAGTCAGTGCCTTACTCTCAATGACATTTTTGATCCTCACAACCACTATGCAGGGTATATAGACTCAGGAAAACCTTTAGACTACTGTGTCATAAGTTATTGTTGTAGGTTAGTCCCTGTGTTGACTATTTGTCCAAATTAGAGAATTGTCAGTTTGTTTGAATAAGTGAATACTGATTTACAATGCCTATTTTACTAGAAATCTATTTCCTTGGTTTGCTTTTGTGCTATAATATTAAAAGTTTTTATAAAATTTCTATTTGAAACAATTTCATATAAAATCTGTTTCTTTTATTTAAGCAGCAAGTATCATTAACCAAGATGCTAATTTTGTAGTTGCTAACTACTATAGATGTTACAATTTAAACTACATTTTAGTTAAAGCTAAAGACTTATAACAATGTTTAAGAAAATTTCAACAGGTTGAATTAAGAGGTGTCTAGGTAGGGTGCCCCTTTGCTCCTGAACTAGATTTCAGCCCTACACAAAAAGTGAGAGATAGATAATCTAATAGACCTGATGCTGATTCTCCTTTAAATAATATAATAGCATTCACATAGTCTTCTATGAACTGGTAAATGTATTATAGTTGCCATTCAACAAAAGGTTTGAAGTATTCTATAGTAAGTCAACTATTAGTTTTATATACAAAAAAAGACAAAAGAATAATTTACACTAGTGCACTGAAGTTGAAAAAATGCAATGTAGTGTTAAAGAGAGTGAGACAATTTTGGGGTTCCAGAGTGGTCTTATTGTTTCTCCTTAATCACTGTAACCATGCTTGGGAGATGTGTGTGGCCTTGCCAGCCTCAAAGCTATTTTCATCTTGTTGAGTTCCTTTGCCTACTCAATTTACTAAAGAGATAGCACAGTTTGATAAGTCATCTTTTCTTAGCAAAAACCAAGCTCTCCATAGCATGTGGCATAATTTAGAACCATTATTCAGGAGAAACCCTGCAGAGTTATGCGCCTAAATATGGAAGCTCTCTCATTTTCCTATACTTGGGTTGAGTCATTAGCCACATTATGTAGGTATAGACTGAGAAATCCCTTTGCAGATGTCAGATGGTGTGCAGTGGGCCGAAACATCACAGGGGCTTCCACTTTGTAGGAACTGAAGCAGAGCATGGAATCAAACTCCAAGGAATTTTGCAATGGCACTTACAGTTCAACCATTCAGTTTTGTTTTCTTTATTCTATTTAACTTAGTTTAATAATTAAATAATCAATGTGTGTGTGTGTGTGTGTGTGTGTGTGTGTGTGTGTGTGTGTGTGTGTGATGCTGAATATCAAAACCAGGTTCTTGTGCATGCTAGGTGAGTACTCTACCACTGAGCCAGACTCCAAGTCTTGGTTTACTTTTTATCTTTTATTTTTTTTATTAATTTTTTTTTTATTTTTACAGACTGCATTTGGATTCATTGTACACAAATGGGGGCACAACTTTTCATTTCTATGGTTGTGGTTTATTCTTTTGAGAGAAGAATTCTTTCTCCAGTTTAAACATTTTTCTGACTACTTGTACATGCTTAATCTAGACCTTTTGTAAAATAAAAAAGATATTTAAAAAATGTTTCCCTAGCACAGAAAAGTAAACACTGATACTATTTCTTATCTTTTAAATATTTATTTGCAGAACTGAGGTTGTACTAAGAAGCTCTTTTTTTTAATAATGATATTATTTGTGCTCCATAGCATATAAATCATAGAATATAGTAACTGGTTTTTTACTCCTAGACTTTTGACTCATATGTTAATAACTGTAGATAAGTCATGTATATACATATTTACAATAAATTTTATTTTGTATCTGTTCCTCTTTTGTTAAAAGCATACATTTTACTTGATCTCCAGATCTTCTAGAGGCTCCAATTCACATGATCTGTCATTTCAATTCCCACCCTTAAAATTTAATCTACGTATGGATAGCAACCACATGATTTGTTTTGTGTATCTGAATGCCTAAAATAATGAGTCTGACACATTGATACTGCTCATTAAATATTTGTTGGTCAATTTATTGTTATAATAAAGGACCTAAGTGAAGACCCAATCACCTTTCTAAATTATATAAGTTTGATTTAGTGCAACTGAGGCACAATGTAGCAAAGTGCTTGAGGTAATGTAGTATCTACCCATTACTAATCATGTGACCTTATGCACATTTCTTAGCTTTAAATTTATTTTTTTAAACTTAGAATATGGGTACAAATTTCAAATAAATTATAGGACAATTATTAAGAATGAGTGACCTTATACCTGTCAAATACCTAAAAAAGGAGGCCTGGCACATGGTAAGCTCTCAATGTTTCCTGTTAATGATAGAGTATAGTCCAAGTGTAGAGAATGCAAGGAAGCCTCCAATTACCTTGACACTTAGTAATTTTAAAACATTATAAAATTGAGATAATTTACCACAAGAGTTTTTTTCAGACTAGATCTTGGGCAAAAACTGATGCTTGGTAAAGAAAAATAAAGTCAAAGAATTTTTTAGGGTAGAGGTGAGGGATATCAAGTCCAGAGAGGTCAGATAAACTGAAAAGGAAAGAAGAAAACATTGAACAGAAATATAAGCAAATTCTTATTCTCTTCTTCCCCACCCAATTGCTGGTCTTATTTGTCTAGAAATTGTTATTTTGGGTATCTCACTTAAAAATGAACACACACCTCTTCAACCCTCTCTTGTGTCTGTATGTAAGTAACTGTCAGTTTGTGGGATGAGGAGGCAAAGGGAGTTCTCTGGACTGCGTTATTATCAACAAGTGATGGAGCCTTGAAGGAACTACTCCTTCACAACGGTTGATTGATCTTTGCATGTAAGTTTTGAGGCATGCTGGGCACAAGGCATTTTGTTCACTTGAGGTTTCATGACAAATTCAGATTTCCCTGTCACTCCCTGTCTCTCACCCTTACCCAAGCTTTCAGCAACTTGAGGGAAGAGAATGAATTAATGCAAATGAGGGGGCATAATAGACATTTTTGTATTTTAAAAGAAGTCTTTAAAGAACAGAAAAGCTGGTTTTGCTATTCAGTTAAACCAAATTACATGTGGTCCCTAACCACAACCATGTCTCATGTCTCTGGTATCTGAACATATTATTTCCTTAGCTTGAAATAACCATTCCTACTTCTTGTACTAAGCCCCTACACATCCTTAACTCAGTGCACCCGTCCCACTCTACCCTCTCCACCCTCACCCAGATGGAGGTAAATAAATGCCCCTCCTTCGCAACAGAACAGCACCCCATGCATATTTCATGTGCAGTCTAAAGCAGCACTGGTAATTTCTGCCTTACTAAATTGTAATATTCTTGATGCCATTGACTTTGAATTTCAGCTCTATATCCTGGGGGCCTACCCTTACTTAATGGAAGGAAAGATTTCTAAATAATAGGATTTAAAATGGGCCAAGGCAAGCAGTTCTATAACAACTAGTTAAGGATGGAAATTAAGCAGTGGGAATGCTCCCGAATCCCAAATCAGAGGTTCTATGGAATGACTCATCTGTTTTAGCAGGACACTACCTGGAAATGTGTGATTAGCTGTAGTTTACATATGCAAAATCGGTAAAAGTACATTTCTTTAATATATTTTGCTATTTAGATTTTTACCTATTCAGCAGGTTTCTCTTCTCTCCAAATTAGTAGTTTTTATTATACTATTACATCCTCATATTTTTTCCTTTAAGTTTTAAAACTTGAGTCTACCATTCTTGGGTCAAACTAAAACTGCTTGTCCCCTCTCTAAGGGCACTTTCCAATGCTGTAAGTAGGTAACTGTATGTCTTGTTTCATTGCATCCTTGAAAATTCTGACCTCTATTACTATTCACTTACTTCAAACTCCTTTCCTTGGCCCTCAGCCTCATGAAGTCTTTGAGCCCTTTTCTCTATCTTTAGACTTTGGCCAGTCTTTTTCTTTCTTTCTTTCTTTCTTTCTTTCTTTCTTTCTTTCTTTCTTTCTTTCTTTCTTTCTTTCTTTCTTTCTTTCTTTCTTTCTTTCTTTCTTTCTTTCTTTTTTTAAAGGATATTAGAAACGCTGTTTTCATGTTCAATTCTGCCACAACTACACTTGAATTCTTACATTTAAAGCATTTATTCATAGTAAAATTCCTATAATATTTATGCTCAAAATAACTCCCTATTCTGAGGCTTTAAAAAGTTCCTTAACAAAATGCCTATGAATTTTTAACTCAACAGGTACAGATGCTGAAACCAATTATTAGATAATGGCTAGGATCCATTATAGGAAAGGATAGTTAGCTATTTTATAAACTAGAGATCTATTTATACTTTAGGAATTAAAGCAAAAATAATTTGTTTACTTAAGTAAACCCTAGGCCTTGATTCCTTGTGTTAGTTTAAATGAAAGAGATGACTAAACTCAGTCTCCTGCTGTGAAAAGCAAGTGTGTGAAAATCTAACACACTCATGAGGTCAGAAGAGTGTAATTTACTAATTAAAACACACTAAATGGCTTTAATGAAGTCTGTATACTTTTGAATCTGCTTCGTACATTCAGTTCTGACATTTCATAAGTCATTGAATAATTGAACATATTAATTGCAATCAGATTAATGAAAGTAGTTAATGCTTTTAACTTACATAATCATGAGTAATATTCAATGCTATGGTTAGAGAGATATTTGCTGTTTCTACAGTATATGGTTTTTAGTAGGGATGTGGATATGTAAGGAAATTTTGTATCTCTCGGCTGCGGAAGCCTGTATAAGAAATGCTTCCAGTCACTCTGAGATTTTTTTTAAGAATATTTATTCAAGAGCCCCATCAAAAGAGAAGTGCATCACCATTACAACAAAGTCTCCTGTCCAAGATCTTGCCAAGTAACAGTACATATTCAGATAAATGAACCATTGAATGCTGTCTGTAATAGCAACAGCTGGCACCTCTCAGATAACGCTGAACCGCCCAGCACCCCTAGATCAGAAGTAGGCAACAACTAAGTAGAATTTTTATAGATCTGAAATCTGCTGAATACCCATTGAAAGAGAGCAAAATGTGCATTAGGCCTCACTGACAAATGCCCAAGGTTCAATCTCTCAAACGGTTTTGCAGACCAACAAAAAGAGGAGTGAAAGGGATTATCTCCATCCTCAGATTTTCAGCATGGTCAAAGGGACTGTAAAATCCTTCTGGTGAGCAAGCCAGGTTTAATGGTCGGGAACAAATGCTTCTTTAGTCACAGGGCAAGCCTTTTGGATTTGTTGTAATTTCCTGTGAGGGACAGCAAAAGCAGAATGCACCTGCCACTCCTAACCGACCCTGCTTTCCAGTTCCCTCCTCCATACTGTTTTCCAGTCCTCTTTTCTTTCCCTTTTCTTTCACTGAAAATCTAACTGTGCTGCATGGTCTCCTGGAGGTTTCACATTGAGGGCATGAGTTGCCATACTGTGATCTGTTCACTGCAATTCTGCACATGAACCTACTCTCTAGAGAAGTAAATGTGTACTCGAACTGCTAACTGTAAATATAATTGGTGACTAGTGGAAGGTTGAACTGGAGGGAGCACTAAGAACAGCTCATTAAGGGTTGAATAGATGATCTTGTGCAATCAGTTGCTCCATGCCTATGCCCCAGCATAGCAGTGGGTCTCCTATTGTAACTAGTCTTTTCATAGCCTGTGCCATTTTCTCTATTGACTTTTGTGATTGCAGATACCAGAGAGTAGGCACTGTTGTCCAAAATCAGTAGTTTGCTATACATTCTTTGAAAACATAGTGGGTACTATTGTCCAATATCATTACTCATTTATTCTGAATCTGGAATAGACCCCTCTCTGTTTACCAATCACATGTTAAATTATTCTGACAGATGCATTTTAAAAGGCAAGTAAGTTCAATCTTTAAGATTATGTGGAACAAAGATGTTGGATGGCTTTTCATTAGTTTCTAGTGTCATTAACACTCTAGGGTTTATATATCCATGACATTCCTATGGGACTAGAAACTGCATGGAATTTATTAAGTTTTCAGTATCTACTTCTTGAGCATTGGTTTGTGCCCCAAACAGCTCCTTTTATTTGGAATTAGGTATGACTATAAAACTAATTTGATCAATTATGTGTAGCAACATGTACAGTTTTGATTTAAAGCAGAGAATAAAGGACTTTTTTGTTTGTTTGTTTGTTTGCCTGATTATAGATTCTAGTGACTTGAGCTTTTTAGTGGTTATCACAATCCAGAATAAGTGAAAAGGAATCACCTGTACTTCATTATCTAAGCAGTATTACAAATCTAGAAAGTGACTCCCTATTCCATTTAAAAGGACATATACTGAATGATGGATTTGTTTTCATAATCAATGAACTAAACACAATTTCCTGTTCTTTGTTGTTTTTCTTTACTTAAGGTAGGCCTTGAGTGCACAAATTTCAACTGGACACCATTCCTTATGAATTAAAAAAGCTCACATTTTTGTAGAAAAAGTATCAAACTTTAGATATGGCTAAGCTAAGCAAAAAATGCCTACAAATGTCAAAAATCTCCAGAATAGTGTTTTAAAGTGCGAATTTAACTACATAAGTGAGTTCAATTGTCCTTGGCCAGGAGAAATATGCAACAGTGCTTATTAATAAAATCATAAAGACTTATTTGGGATTTTTGAAAAATAAAGCATAATGGATTAGATGAGAAAACTAGGTCCTGATTTTTTTAAAAAATATGGAAATGAATGTTCAGACCATATAATAAAGGCCTGTTGAAAGTTCTTAAAAGTTATGGACAAATGTCTAACTTGATTATGAGAAAAGAAGGTGATAATCTCTACAAATCAAGAGAAGGTCACTAAAAATGAAGTTAGATCAGACTGAACTCAGTTTTTTGACTATCTTATAAAACTATGTATGAGAATGAAATATGTGTAGCATAGACAGATGGTAACAAAATATGTACCATGACAACGCTGGTGACAGAATGAAGAAAATGAATAGAATTTTAAAAAACTGAGTTCACTTGGAGGAAATTTTTTTTTTAAGTAAAAGAACCAATGTTTCTGCTAATAGATTATACAAGGACATAAAACACACAGCTGGGGTATGCAACAGAAATGTATTTGAGCATATAACATGCTAAATGTCAGATGAGGAATTTTCAGTTTTCAAAAATCTGAAATGATACCAATCTCAGAAAATAAGATAGTAAGAACATATATTGAGATTAGCATTTATGTATGTGGAAAAATAATTGTGTTGAGTGGACATATTTTCAACTTAAATCAATAGTCTTACACAGTTATACCAGAAGTAAAGGAAACAAGTGTTAAAATTGAGGGAGATAATGATCCAATTTGACCCTTCTTAACCAAGAAACCCTAGAATCCCAAATTTGGGAAGACTGTTGAAAGTAATCTTCCTCTAACTTTTTTATGATTCATAGGACCAACAACACTTCAGGTTAAGTAGTATTTAAGTCTCTTGAATGCCTCAAGAACCAGCCATTTCAATTTTAAATAGTAAAAATGATGAGAAATGTCTTTCTTTGAGCCTGAATTGATTTGCCTATAACTTTTACTAAATGGATATGATTCTGCTCACTTAGTCCATATGGAAAAGTTCTAATATAAAGTTCTAATATCTTCCATTTAACAACCCTTTGGATATCTGAGAACCACTATCATTACTCTTCTCAGATTGTATTCCCCTGAGAAATACACACCATCTGGCCAACTCTTCTCTTTGCTGTGTATTGCCATTCACTCATTCATACAACACAGAGTTCCAACTGATGGGGTACTATTGGAGAAAGCAAGAAGAATAAGTGTTTTTACCTGCCCTCAAGAGACCACTTTGTCCAAAAGCCAACAATAGATAGTATTGACTCACAGTGGCATTTTTGTCAGCTAAAATCTCTATGGTGTTTTTCACTTTCACAAGTAATATTAGCTGCTAAGCCATGTTGCACGTAATTTACTTACACCAAATAGTTCAGTTCCAAGTCTAGTATTAATAGTTATGAGTCAAAAGAAAAAAAAATGGTAATCTTTAGGTGAGAAAAATAAGGAGGACCTTCAAAGTCTGAGGATAACTTGAACTGAGGTCATGATATGACAAGGGAGGGATATCTCACAAGAGATGTATTATCTATAGCATAATTATAACGAGTCAGTCTTTGTTGAAAGATGGCAATTAAGAAGGCAGAAGAGGCACTGCTGAATTAAATTGTATGTTAAAACAGTCTGTTCCCTGTGGAAAGGGTCTTTAAAGCTCTATTAACTGGTCCTAAACACAATATTAATGCTTAACACCCAATTAAAGAAAAATCTGCTGTGAAAATTAGAACCCTAAACTGCACCATGTTAAATTAGTCCTAGTAAAAATTAGAGAAAATAGTGCAATCAAAAAGTTTACAAATGTAAGTGATTATGGTGATGTAAAAGAATATAAATCATAATAAAGGAAGATGTTTATTTGAAAAAGAAAAAAACAAAATTTCTTGAAATAAAAAGTACAGTTGAAAAAATCAATGCTTAGATTAAATTACAAATTAGACAAATATAGTTAAAGGTAGAATTAATGCCCTGGACATTATATCAGAAAAAGTCACCTACAAAATAGCTAATTAAAACAAATATATCCAATATTAAATATCAAACACTTTATAAACTTTTTATTCTTTCTACAAATAATAGATTATGTGATGGTTAATTTTACGGTGTCAACTTGAATAGGCTATTGTACCTAGTTGCTTAGTTTAACACCCTCTAGTTGTTGCTGTGAAGATATGATTAACATTAAAATCAGTAGACTGAGTAAAACAGACAACTCTTCATAATATGTTTGGGCTTCACCCAATTAATTGAGGCCATAAGAGAAATCACTACGGTCTCCAAAAAAAAGCTGAGACCACAATATGACAAGAGAGATTTGACAAGAGATTCTGGAAACAGAATGCCTTCATACTCATAACTGCAACATTGATGCTGACAGAATTTGGAAACTACTGATGTGCCCTGTAAATTTCAAACTTTTCAGGTCCCTCTTTGTTCCTCTAATTCAGTGAATAATCTTGACTAATACAGAATGAAAATTGTTGTAATTTTTAAAAAAGACTATGTAAAATGGGAAAAAAGAAATAAAATAGATAATGGACTAGATATTGAGATATAAGTACCAGAAGTCCAAGCAGATTAAACAGAAGTAGTTTGCAGTAAGAGACCTTGTAATGAAACTAAAGATCACCAAAGAAACACAGGTAACCTTAAAAGAAACCAAGCAAAGTAAGATAAAATATCTATAAAAGAACCATCAATTCAATTAAAACCAACTTCTTATCAGTAACAACATGGATAAGAGGACAATGGATTATCACCTTAAAATTGCTGAAAGAAAATGAATCATTTTCTTTATTTCTATGCCCAACCATACTATTATACATAATAGTTCAACTGTGCATGTATATTTGAGTGACTATATATAGATATAAGTATAAGTATTTTTTAAACCACAGACCCACCTAGGACATAGAAAAGTTGAAACAAAATGGAAAACTCTAAGGCAAATTCAAATAAAAATAAATATGATATAGTAACAATGAACTATGACTAAATAGACTTTTGACAGTAATATATAATAAACCTGAACTAGTGTGTAAGCAAATAAAAATTTTAAATTTTATTTAGACAAATTTGACCACTTTAATAAAATATTATTGGCAAATATAAATGTAGTGGAAAATTTAATATACTCTCACTTAAAACATGCAGATGAGAAAGTTCAAATATATTAATGATGTAGAGAATTTGAACAATACCATTAATCACTGTAAGTATGAAAACCTATAGAGCCCCACACAGAACATTTGGAAATTATAGATTCTTTTGAAGCATGAATAGTTCATGTAAAAACTGACACATAATACATCTCAAAAAATACCTCTGATTACAAGTCAATGCTTCCTCACTTCCAAATTTGATGTGCATGGAAACTAAAAAACAAACTTCCAGATAAATAATTCATCACAGCAGAGTTCATAATGGAAATTCCAGTATATTCAGAACTTTCTGAAAATAATACAAGTTTTAAGATTCAGCCAAAGTGATTTTTGAAGGAAGTTTTGGCATATATTATGAATAAATATGTTTTTAAAAAATAAGAGTCAAAATTCATGAGCTAAGTATTAAGTTGTAAAAGGTTGGGATTGAGAAAAATGTTAATTCAAAGCAAATAGAAGGAAATAAAGAATAAGAAAATACATTTATGAAATAAATAAAAAATAAGAAGATCAGCAAATTGAAAAGCCAAGTTTTTTTTTTGGTTTTTTTTTTTTGTTTTTTGTTTTTTTTTGTAAAACTTAAAATAGAAAGTCTGTGCAATGGTTGATCTAATAAGAAAGGACATGGTAAAAAATCACTAGGTAAAAAGGGGCCATAATTAAATTATAGTAGAAATTTTTAAATGTAAGAGCATCAAATAAATAATTTCATGCTACCATATTTGAAAACTGACATAAAATGTTTCTTATAGAAAAAATAAATGACGTTACTAGTTTAAAAGGAAATGAGAAATTATTACCTTTTTTTTTTTTTTTTTTTTAACCATTGAATTCCACGTGCTCATTGAGGGTCATGCCTGCAAGAAGTTCACAACTTATTTAAGATGCAAAACAGAATGTTCGGAACACAACCAATACTTTCTGGCATTCATATTGAAATGCCACATCCTGCTGAATGCAATAAATATGTTTTATAGATCATAATTATATAGGGTTAAACTTATATGGACTTAAATGAAATATTGCTAGTTCAGGGGATCCCAACCTGAAGCCAAAGCAGAAGGGTAGATGGAACACACAAACCAGGTGAAGAGATTGTGAGCCACTCACCATGATGTAGTAGCCCAATGGGCTGATGCCACCTTCAAGCTTCCTTCAAAAAAGAGTAACATCTGAATTCTATGTCATTCAGAGGAGGCTGGTTTTGTTGTGTTTTGAATTTTGCCAACTAATTGGACCTTAGTCAAACTGCAAAATAGTCTGAGGAGAATGACTAAAGCTGATGAGAAGGCTGTCACCATGTTATGCATCATAAGCTGTCTTCATCTATCTCATGGGATAATATGCAGAATTAAATGTGGGTATTATCATCTCTAGATCAATGCATAAGCATCATAGGTGGAGAGATGCTCTCTTTATGTTGAAGATTCTAGCAGTTGGAACCGTTAAAACATGGAATACCTTATTGTAGAGATTCTGACCTTGTTCTTGGAGGTCCTCAGGCAAGGGATGGGTAGTTACTTAAAATGCAAGGAAGGGGAATAAAGACATCAGATCAGAGGCTGGGTTTATTTACTTATTTGAAGTACTGGTGAATGAACCCAGGGGTGCTTTACTATTGACATACATCTCAAGTCCTTTGCAAAAATATATATTTGCCTATGACCTTGAATTTACAATTCTCCTGTCTTAGTGTCCAGAGTCTCTGGGATCACTGGTGTGCATCACTTTTCCTGATTGGGTTTAATTTTATGAACCTAAAATCTATTTGCAGTTTCTAGGTTTGCCTAAGTATAACATTCCTAGGAACCATTTTCATTCACCACATGCTAATTTATGATTTGTCATAGCAAATGTAAAATAAAATCTTTACACTCTGAGGTTAACAAGTCTTAAATGCCTGGAATAGATACACTGAATTCCTACAGTCATTAGTGCCCATTCTATGAGTGTTTAGGTCCCAATGAATTATTTTAGTCATGACCAACCAGGTGCTAGTATACCAGTGAGGGCAGTTTGCCTCACAGAGGGAATTCAGGTTGAAGTAGTGAGTGTCACAGACCACTGCTCGCAAGTCCTCTTCAGGATAAGGAACTCATTCCCAGCTGTTGTGGATATTGACTACTCAGCTGATTTCTTGTCTGGGAATTACCTTCAGCCAGAGATAGCTACTTGCCAAGTCATAGCCTCTCCTTGAGGACAGTCCACTTCCAATGATTGGTTGATAAGTGGTATCCCTTGCCTAAAGGTTTCCTTAGGACTCCTATTGGCTGTTCAAATATGAAGGGCCACGCTAATTCCAGGACTTTTATAACCAAATCTTAGAGTCTCACTGACAGTCCTAGGGAACAGAATCTAAGACCTGGGGTGATCTCTTAGGTCTTTTTACACATATGAACTGAACTGACCCTCATGATCATAAGAAGACTCCCAGGTGCCATGGCTATATTGCTGTCAGCAATATTAGCAATTTTAAGAAGTCAGTTGTCTTTCCTCCCGTGTTTTGTGAATTAACTTAGGATTTAGGGGAGAGAGTAATAATGGACAGAGGAGGATGTGAAGGAAATGAAGGAGAGATAAAAATGAAGTTAAAGCTGAGAATCTTGCTTCCTTTTCCAGCTCTAATTATATTTCCACCTTCTTTTACTAATACACCCTTTTCTAAAGCTCCCATGTTCTGTTTCTTCTCACTCTTCTCCCAACACTGTTCTATGATTTTCTTTTCAACCTGCCCCAGAATATAAGTAGTAAAATGCAACTGGATGGCATGTCATGGGGAGAGTCCTGTTTGTAATCAGAGGATCTGAATATACACCTCAGCTGTGCCACTGAACTCTAAATTATTTTTTGTATCACATAATAAGATTCAGTGACCTTGGCAATCAACACAGATGGGACATATTTAGTGGAAAGGAAAAGAACTTCAGCAACCAGCTCTGACCTGGTGGGCAGTGAATGGCATTTTCCTCCTAGATGCAGGGACACCTTCTAACTTAAACTAGCTCCAGTGGGATTCATTTCTGTGACTCCTCAATTCAGGCCAGGTAAATTCCTTTCAGTTATTAAACCCCAGGCCCATGGACAAAACCATTAACTGTGTTTCCTTTCCCCTCTCCTTTTCTTCCTACATTTCTTTTTCCTATAATGTGAATGTCCTATTTTATTTGGGATCAAATATTTTACCCTCTCTAGTTTTACTTTCTTAAAATTATAACCATTTCAGCAAATGAGTCTCAAATACTCCTTTTGTCTGCATTAGTTAATACGTAACCTTAAACAGATATATCTTCTGGATAAAATTTTGTGAATGTTTATGTTGCTATGAATTGGTCACTACTTATTGTCTTAAAAATCTCAATGTTGTTCTTTTGTTGCCATCATATAACAAATGTGAATTGTTTTATGCTTTCCCTAATTAAGTTTAACTGATACAGAATTTCAGTGGAGTTTCTGAATATCAACTTTTCAAACTGCTTAAATCATTTGGCTATCTGATCCACTCATTCTGGTTGATTCAAGGCAAGATTAACTTTCCTCCTCTGGTACTTGGGTGTGGATCTCTTCACTTTGAAATAATTTTAATGAAAATAAATTTAGTTACTGATTTGATTACTGTTTAAAAGCAATCATGTGATAGTCCATTCGTCTGTTTGTTAAAATGTGGCCCCACATGGAAAAACCAGTCCGAGTTCCCCAGAATCAGATTAATTTTAGAAACACTGTCACCTGGTGGTACATCAGAGTTACTACACTTGGCTTTTCCTCCTGTTGTTTCAATGTCCATGTCTGTAGTAGAAATAAATCAACCTCAAAGAAATTAAACAGTACATCTTAATTTGCCAACTGTAGTTTAGAGTCAGAACTACACAGATCCTTTCCATCATACCATGATACTTTAAACCTTTATGATCTAAGATCATTTCTCATTCTCAGAAGTCCAAGCTAGTATTTAGAAATCTTTTGTCTATTCTGGTATGTTTCATCACGAGCATTTGTAATTTGCAGAAACTTGAAAGAATCATCGGGATATTTTGGATAGATAAAGCTCTCTCTCTGCTATTGTGCTCTTTTTCCAGTGTGTGAAAAGTAGGGCACGGCTCTATCAGAACCACAAGCAAGATACTGTATCCCCATAGAAACTCCATCCACAGGGACAAGGCTCTCCTCTCTATAATGAAATGAGTCACAGAATGCCTGGTTACAGGGGGAACAGAAAGCAGTTTGTTGTCGCTTGCTGTATCTTTCCCATTCCCTAATGCAGGAACCATCAGGAGCATTATAGATCTAAAAATAATTCCCACATGTGCTATAATATATTGACCTGAATAGATCTTTAAGAAGTAAAATAAAGGCCTATAGATTGACCATGAATTCCTTTGGCAATAAAGCTGTGCATTAAA
Organism: Sciurus vulgaris; assembly: GCF_902686455.1. Taxonomy (NCBI): domain Eukaryota; kingdom Metazoa; phylum Chordata; class Mammalia; order Rodentia; family Sciuridae; genus Sciurus; species Sciurus vulgaris. Next base: position 66,622,746 of record NC_136470.1, on the reverse strand, counting down.
TTGTAGCATCTATTTGGCAATTAACTAATTCATTTAATTATTTAAAATATAACAAATCCAAACATTTCAGACCACTATATCTACTTTGGGGTAAAGAGATATGGCTGAAATTCTGAAGATAGAATGTAGTTGTTACTTTATGTTGGGAGATTTGGTTATGGCATTAAAATATTCATTTGCCATCTTCATTAATGTCACGATGAAGGACATAGAACCCTGAGTCCACCAATTCATGAAGATTCATGCCTACTGGTCTCAAATGCTTCTGATCAAGTAGTTTGAATGTGATATCCTTTTAAAATGGGACGTTTTTATCTAAAACCATACTTGCCATTGTGCATAATAGTTGCCCTTTTGTGAGACTTGAGAATTTACTGGCTAAAAGTCATGATGCTACAACTTTGTTCAAATTTTTATGCCTGGAACAGATCAAGAAGCCATCAAAACCTTTCACAGCAGAGAAAATAAAATGGATTCCTTAGACTGCAGGTTTAAGGGCAGTTTAAAGACTCTTCCAATAATGTATATAATTTATATATGTGCATATAATGCTCAGTTGATAGTACAGAAATGTGGATCCCTATCATGATCAAAAGAATCTCCAGTGGATTCTCATTCAAAATGATTCAACAACAGCCATGAATACTTTGTCTTGGCTGCCACCTGCCCATAAACTCACCAGTCTTAATCCAAGCCAAAAAAAAAAAAAAAAAGAGAGGCATTTGCATAAGTTATGATTTGAACATTTAGAGTCATTACTCTATCATATCTCTTTGGCAATGTATGAAATTAAACTGAACAAAAAACAAGAAGCTATCCTTTTTCTGTGAATTCAATATATTCTTCTGGGAGTCTCATCTTTTCTTTATGAGTCATCCATGCTCATCACTTCATCTGCCAAAATTTTCAGGCTGGAACCCATAGTGCTGCTCTTACTGTTGCTTCTAGAATCCAAGCAAGAGTTGCATTTCCATGGCATCTCTTTGAGAGCAGTGCCAAAAGACACTGACCTCACCAATGATGGAGTCTATCCTTATAATAGAGAGCCAAATTACAACAATTTTTAGAAAAATATTCTTTTTGCTACTGGGGATTGAAACCAGGGGTGCTTAATCACTGAGCCTTTTTATTTTTTATTCCCTAGCCCTTTTTATTTTTTATTTTGAGACAGGGTCTTGCTAAGTTGCTTAGGGCCTCACTAAGTTGCTGAGGCTGGCTTTGAACTTCCAGTCATCCTGCCTCAGCCTCCTGATATTTTGGGATTATGGGCATGTACCACTGCACCCAGCTTTAGAAAATTTCTAAAGGTAGATTCAAGTTTTTATGTATTTATAAAATATTGCATTTATGTTATTTCCCTTATATTGTTTGAAACAAGGTTGATGCCGAATGTTATAACTGAAAAATAAAAGCACAATTGACTGAGAGAGATACAGTGGAGAACATGAATTACGTTTCATTTATTTTGGCACTTACCACAATGACTGATACAGAACAGGAGCTCGATAAGGAAATGTTGAATGACTAACAGTCATGTAATGTGTCGTCTCTGTGACTTTTTAGTTATTTGCCAGTCCTGTTGATCCTCTACCATTTTGTTACTCAGTGTGGTCTTTGGTCATAACCTGACAGCCTGTTAAAAATATGAAATCTTAGGACCTACCACTGACCTATTGCACTAGTATCTGCTATTTAACAAGACCCTCAGAGGATTCATGTGAAAAGCACTGTTTCTCTATATGTCTGATTCCCTTATTAAAACAGTCTAGCTTTATTTTCCTACACTCTTTTCCTACAAATTCATTTATTAGTTTTATGTTTATTCCTATGAGATTCTTGATTGAAAGGGACTCAGTGGATCTGTTTATATTCATTATCAATAGGCAAAAATGCACCCCCCTGCTTTTGCAAGTTTTCATTATCCTTTGGAAAGGACATCATTATCTAGGTTAATATCTGCTTGATCTTCTCTAACACAAAGCTCTATGGTCTCCTCTCCAGAATATACAATACTTCATGACTATTCAAGATTTATCTGTCCCAATTCACACTCTATGAAGATCAATCAATTCTAAGAATAAGTTGATTAGCTGACATAGTCATAAAAAATCAATTTAAAGTTTGCTGTATTTTTTTTTCAGCTTGGAAGACTAAGCCTGTTTCTAAAAGAACATGTGTTATTGGTAATTTCATTAGAAAAATAAAGGGGAAAATAGTGTAGGTAGATTCTATATTACCATGCAACTAGCTTAATATTTATACTTTTGTTATCTCAATACCTATATCACTACCAAATGAAATATTTATTCATTGATTTAAAATACTATTAGTATATTTCAGTAAATTACATCGCAAATCTATAAATGGTGTAGTGAGTTGAATGATAATCCCCCCCCCCCAAATGCTCACCTGGATCCTCAAAATGTAAATTTATTTGGAAAAAGATTTTTAGTCAATGTAATTAAGATAGGGATCTCAAGATGAAATCTTCCTAGATTAAGGATAGGCCCTAAATCTAATGACAGGTGTTTCTATAATAACAAACAAAAAGAGAAGACAAAGAAATATGCAGGAAAGAAACATTCTATGAACTAGGAAGCAGAGGTTAGAGGGATATGTCTGAACACCAAGGAACACCAGTGATGGCCAGCAGCTACCAAGAGCTAGAAGAGGCAAGGATTTGCCCTTCGAACCTTTGGAACCTTGGAAACCACTGAGATTTTAGATTTCTAGCCTCCAAATCTTTGAGAAAATAAATTTCTGTTGTTTTAAGCTACCAAGTTCATAAGTAGTTTACTAGGGCAGTTCCTAGGAAACTAATAGAATGAGATAAGCAAACCCAATGTTTGGACTTAAGACCTTACCTTACTTCATGTGTCATCTTCTGATCCTATCTCTACAAGTATTAAAGCACATGAGGGCCAGACACATGCACACACATGGATAAAGACTGCGAAGGCTGGAAAAAGTGGACAAGAAGAGATGATCCTGTCTAAAATGGAAAATTGGCAGAAACAAGAAATAACAAAGTAATGTTTTAAAAGCACCTTTTGAAATTGGAAGGGCAGGGTTTTGAGGGAAACAAAGACCTGCAATAGATGTGTTTATAAAGGGCCATAACCTTGGGTTTATGTTATTCCCAATACCTAAAGAAATTGGTCAATTTAATTCAACAATCACAGTTTAACCCAAGGGCTTTGAAGTCACTTGAGTTATAGTACTGTGTTCTCCTACTTCACCTGCACTGACCTCTGTGAGCAGGGGTGGGTCTGATCCATGTGCATTTGTCCATGAGCCCCAGAGATGAGCTTTGAAACCATACTCCTACCTTCCAAGTAGTGTGTGCGTCTCTTTTATAATCAAAATGTAGGTGGAGACAAGGTCACTAGTCTGGTTGAATGAATACCTGTGTACTTTGTTCTATATATGCTCCAATCCCTCCCAAAGCTGCTTCATCCAGCAGAGTATTAAAATTATTGAATATAAGGTATGTGAAAGAAATGGGTGGGTTTAAAATAGTTTTTTCCATCCGTGTCACTAATGTGGGTCTTACACCTTGTAGCCTCACAAATCAATATCCAAATTCAATGACAAACTTTTTGAAAAACATAACTCATTAAGCTTTAGTGCTGCTTAAGACAAGGACCTTGCTTGTGCGAGGCTATCAAGCACCAATATTGACTCTCTAGGACGTTTTTAAGGCTATTTATATCACAATAAAGGCACTTTATTAGCCTCATCAATCAAGAGAGTGCAAATTTCACCCTGAAATCAGTCTGCCTGAGCCTGTGGAACATGGAAGGGTGAGAAATTATGGGATGCATTATCTTCAATCTCATTTGAAACTTCCTAAATGAAACAACGGACAAGCACAGTTTATTGCTTATAAAATAAATGAGGGAGTTCCCACTAATGCAATAATGAAAGTTTAGGCTTCTGGTTGTTTTTTCCCTACTTGACAGAGACTTGGTGGTCAGCCAGCAGAGTGACTCCTGGTTTCCATAGTTAAAGACACAATACATCTGTCATTTGACCAAGATGAATGTACTGGCCATGCTGTAGGGTTGTACCCAGCTTGTAGCAGAGGCCTGGACTGGTGGTTCCTGTCATCTGTGACAGTATTGGCATACAATACTGTCTTTCTCTGGGTAAGGGAAATGCTATTCCATGCTAGTTAACAGTTCAGTCTCCAAAATCAGACAAGATTAGGTTCAAATTCCACCTGACCGATTCCTCTCAGCTGGAAGTTTTTCAACAGACCTACATCATAGCACTATTTTGAAAAAGTAACATAGGCAATGCATGCTGCCTAGTAAGCACTCAAGGAATCCTCTCTTAACATTACTAGTTTTGACAGATTTTTCAGTTATAGTTGGGTAGCCATGAATGACTGGATTTGAGTCCCCCCTGCCACTTATGAACTTGTGTAATTAATTACTTTCTCTGAATTTTTGTTGCCTAACCTTCAAATAGTTAATATGAGAATGTCATCCCCCCACCAAAGCTGTTATGAAGACCAAATGGAACATCCGTGTTGGTAATATGTTAGTGCTTTCTGTATGCCTGGAGATCCTCAGACATCATGAACAGTACATCTATAGCATTTGGTACAATTATTGAGAGCCCAGCAATTTTTTAGAAAGAAGTATTAGTGAGTATGCCCAGAAAATTATAAATTTTGTGGACTTTATACATTTACTCAGCAAATAATGTATTGAGTACATTCTCTATTGTCTACTGGAAATGTGGTGAAGAGTAGACCAGCAAGATCTCTGCTAGTTTATCTTATGATGAAGACATAAAGATGTACCTGTATTATTACAAAGGAACCAAAACAGGGTGGCGTGAAGAGAGTGATTGGACAGGCAGAGGCTCCTCTGAAATGATGCAGTTTGAGCTAGGAAAGAGCAAACAATGCAAATAGCAAGACAGGGAATAGAGATGGGTAAACCCAGTAAGGCAAGAGAACTATAGTGCTTAGGCTCTGAGGCAGAGAAGAGCCTGATGAGGAGGGCCAGGGTGTGTTGAGCATGGCAGATAAGGGATGGATGGGCAGAATATGAAGCCTGAGTGAGTTAGAGGCCAGGTCATGTCAAGGTTTATAGACCAAGGTAAGATTTAGATTTTACTTCAAGCTTACTGTCAGTCATTGGAAGATTTTTAGAGTTGGTGGAATGGGGGTCTGATTTTCACTTTTAAAAGATAATTCTGACTGCTGGAAAATAAAAACTGGTAGAAGTTTACACTGGGATAACAGAAATGTATACTAGGGCAGTGGAGTGAAATAAAGTGGATGGGCATAGAATGTATTCTGGTTGTAGGATGCGCTGATAAATCTCATAAAGGGAATTTTAAAACAAAAGAGTGAAGGTGGCTTGAAAATAGTTTCAACCTACAAAGTTTGAAAGTGGTGAAAGGGTGGATCTTTAAAGGGAAGTTACCTAAAGTAAGCTGATCCTGAATGACTGAAGTGTTATACATGTTCATTAGAGCAAGACTAAGTTAAAGAAACAGAAGAATTTTGGAGAGGCTAGAGAGGGACAGGATGAAAGGAGAGGAAGAAAAGTTTCCACATAAACATGACCTGTCTCTAGATAAATATTTAGAATTTCTAAGTAAATGTATGGTTTTTAAAATTTATATGTAAAAACTTGTAACTAATTATAAAAACCTGTACTTTCTATACCTCATTAAAATTAGATTAACAAAATGTTTAAAAAGAACAATAGAATATAAAAGTAAGATGAAATTATTTTTATTCCCATCATTAGCATCAAAGAAACACCTCTATTCAAATTATATTTTCAACATATTCAGTAAAATAAAGAAAAATTGCAAGGGTCTCTTATTGAATTTCTGACACCTTAGTTTTTAAATGGCAGCATCTGTATCCATGTGTTTGTACTGAATGTTTATAATTTTTTTCCAACCGAGTAATAGACAACAGAACTATAATTGAAAGGAAAAGCTTTCCCATTACCTATATTCGCACATGTGTATAGTTGAGATTTAATTAATTTAAGCTTTCCATTCCATTATTAGACTTACAATCTTGACTTCTGTCTACTAAATCACCTACCAGCTAAGAGAACTCTTGATCAGTCAAATAACCTTCCAAAGGATTCCAGGGAACAAGTCAGGGAGAAAAGTAATGAGGGACTGGAAGCAATGACAGATATATGAAGTAGAAGACGGGAGAAAGTCAGCTAGGTAGGGCAGTCATGAAATGGGCTAGAAAGTGTAGTTTTCAGCACAATTACCCAGAACATTTATCTCCTTAAAATATTGTCCTTGAAACTACTGAGAATGCTCTCTGATATGCTTGGGAAAGCTTGTCATCTTTATGTTTAGACTGTGCAATAAAAGAATACTGGGCTGATGTTTCTGGAGTTGGCACCTAGAATGCAAGGAATATTTTAAGTAGGATTAATAACACAGTCCCTCTAATCACCATCCAGACAAACACTAGAATCCAGGGTCCAGTTCATTTCTTAAGGCTTTACTTTCCACTGGGCAGACCTCCAAAAAGAGATGGCACATCCCAGCAGGGTTGGAAGCATCCCCAAGGCCATTTAGACAGAACAAGCAGCATTTCCATGGAAACACTGCATATACTTATGTGCGCACAGACCTACCTGGCATTTGTCCTTCCAGTGACCAAGCCAAATGATGTGATTTGTGCTGTGGCCGCTGGAAGCAAGGCTTGCTGCATTAACACCATAGCAAGATTATAGGGAAAGGGTTGTTGATTTCCTTTAGGCAAAGTGCTTTTCTACTGGGTCCTTGCCAAAGGTCACATTGATGATGTTTGGAGACAAGCTGGGACATACCCTTCACATACTACTGTGTGTTTTGTGACCAGAGTTCCTTTTTGTAAATAAAATCTAGTATAGCAGAGACCTACTTACCTTGGGAGAGGGGGATGCTATTTACCCAAGGTAGAAAATTGGCAGTATATTATCAGAGGGTATTTTCTGAGCAAATATTTAATCAGAATCCCTCCTATTTGTCTTCTTCGGCCTGAGGATGTTCTATGAAGTGCAATGCAGAGCACTCTCATGTTCATGATTTACCCAGAGCTTTATCACACACTGTTATGTATGCAAAAGAAAGTTCAGTATTTCTAATTATATTGTGTAACTAGCCTATTATCTGACAGTCCTTTGTATTGTCAAACAAATTTTATTAACACTCCCCATAACCAAATATCAAGGTCCCATGAATTCATATTTTGTTAAGTTTTTCAAGGAGTAACATGGACTGTATACAGTTTTACACACTCCTTCTGTAGCACGTACATTTATAAAGCCACCAAATTCAGTCTATTTCTGATTTTATATTTTTCAGTACCCTGAGCATTTATTTTTGACAAATATCCAACAATGTTGTCATAGTGCTGAAAGGTTTTTAGTTAACTCAGGTGACATATGAATGGCATCGAGCAAAAATATTAGTGACATGTTGTTTTAATGTTCTTTTTCTTTACAGAGGTCACATGAAAGTGAGAATTAAAAATTTCCCTCTTTTTCTGCATTGTGTTGTTATTCTAATTCTTCATCTTTACTGAAAAAACATGCTGTTTGTATCTTATCTGTTTTCATAGCAAACAGTGGGAAAAATGCTTCATGCAATTAGAATGACAGGAAAGACCTTAAATATAGTGACAATGGTCACTTAACTGATATTGTTCTTTGTCATACTGAAGTGAAGTCCCACTATTTAATCAAAATGGATAGTAGCACAGCTGTTCCCTAAATTTTGGGTATTATATCATGTGGTACATACTCCAATGCAATCATAGGAGCCACAAAGGCTATCAGCATTTGTTTTGAGGGTGAATAATGTGAACAAATACAATTATTTTCTCACCCATGGACATGTGGGCAGGTGCATTCACTAAGAAGAAAGGGGAAAAACTGATCTACCAATCCTCAGCAACATCATTCAGTAATTAAAAAACTATGACTTTTGGAGTCAGGGACTCCTGTGTTTGAACCTGTAACTCCTTCTAACCAGCTCTATAAAACTGAAGTACTCTGAGTATCTTCTTTGTTTTCTTGGAAAAAATAAAGTGATGTCTATATGGAGGATAGAACACAATACCTGTTCAATCACTGTAATTCTTCCTGAACTATACTATGATCTTGCTAGGGCAACAATTATATCTTTATCACTTGTATCCCCCAAAATAGGACATCTTCTGAGTTCAGTATAAATGTCAATTGAATGACACATTTGACAACTACAGCCAATCACACCAGAGATTCAAATTAAAAACTAAAACAAAGCCATGAATTTACTCCAAGGACCTGGATTCCCTCAACAGGCCCAGTTGTAGTCATGAAAATACAACTAAGTCTTGAGGAACCTAATGAACAATTATCAGTGAAGATTTAAAAACATCTATTAGACTGATGTATAAAGCTGATATTTAAAAATAGTGGTTTTAGAGGAAATGTATGTTGCTTAAAATTAAATTAACTGTCCTAATGAATAAAAAGCAGAAATATAGAAATGTTCCATTTTAAAACTGTATCTCCATTATGAAGAAAGAGGTTGTTTCTCTACTCTCTGCTTCATGAATCAATGTCTGTACAATAAACATCCACAAACAGTGAAAAGAAAACACTTTCCCACTCAATTTTCAGTCTTTCTATAGACACTAACTCTTGCCATGAGGGATGGTATATTTTAAAGAAATTTTGTTTCTCAAAATTTATTTTTAAATGTATTTAGTACTCATGAATTTGCACATCTCCTGGAGATTGAAGTTTGCTGATCATAATAATAATCACTTAAAGCTTATTCTAATTGTAATAATTTGAACATATATATATATTGCTCTCCTTTATTCCTGCCTTCTTTTTAATTTTATTAATTTATTTTTTATTTGTTCTAATTGGTTATACATGATAGTAGAATGCATTTTGACACATCACACATAAATGGAGTATAATTTCTCATTTTTCTGATTGTACATGATGTAGAATCACATGGGTCATATAGTCATATATGTACATAGGGTATTGATGTCTGATTCATTCTACTATCCTTCCTATCCTCATACTCCAAATATATGAAAAAGAGTTCAACATCTCTAGCAATTAGAGAAATTCAAATCAAAACTGCTCTGAGATTTTATCTCACTCCAGTTAGAATAGCAATTATCAGGAACACAAGCAGCAATAAATATTGACAAGGATGTGGGGAACAAGGTACACTCATCCATTGCCAGTGGGACTGAAAATTGGTGTAGCCTCTATGGAAAGAAATATGGAAATTCCTCAGAATACTTGGAATGGAACCACCATTTGACCCAGCTATTCCACTCCTTCCTTTGTCTATACCCAAAGGACTTACCATCGGCATATTACAGTGACACAGCCACATCAATGTTTATGGCAGCTCGACTCACAATAGCTAAACTATGGAACCAACCTGCATGTCTTCAACAGATGAATGGATAAAGAAAATGGGGCATACACACACACACACACACACACACACACACACACACACACCAGAATATATATATATATATATATATATATATATATATATATATACACACGACAGAATATTACTCAGCCTTAAAGAAAAATGAAATTATAGCATTTGCTGGTAAATGGATGGAGTTAGAGCATATCATGCTAAATGAAATAATAATCCCAAAAATCTAAAAGTTGAATATTTTCTCTGATATGCAGATGCTAATTCACAATAAAGAGGGGGGTGCTAGGGAAGAATAGCATTTTCCTTCCTTCTCTCCCACCTATTGGCCATACTTTCAATTTACTCAAAATATCTTCTCTTCATTAAAGAAAGGATAATAGTTGAATCCTCCTCCCCATCTAAGGTGAAGTCCATCAATGCAAAAGAGATGGCAAGAATATATCCACATCTCTTGACCAAGGTGAATATGTGTCACTTGACATATATTCACACATATTCACAAAAAAAATTTCAAAATGATCAGATGAGCCACTGCATAATTCAGTATGTAAACCATACCTGTTTGATATTCAAATTAATAGAACTGTCATATAATAAGTTTAGTGATAGAACTCTACATTTAACATTCTATTAGTAGATAATCCTTGGACAATTCTGAATATGCCTCCTATATCATTTTATTTTCTGTAAATAAATCAGATCAATTCAGACACTTGAGAATTTTGTAGAAATAAATAAGATTGAAACCAACAATTCTCATTGTAGTTAGATTTCTATTTCACAAAAAGCTTTAAATATTTCCAGAGCAAGAAAGATTTAGGAACCAGACAAATATCATGTACAAGTAGTAGAATTTATTGGCCTACTTTCCTCATCTCCCTAACTAGATACATAACCCCTCATGGGATTAAGCTCCTATTCACATCTGCAAGTACCCAGCATAATGCTCTGACTCTGACTTAGGCACTTAACACACATAGGGGAATGACATAACCCATGGTTCTATTTTCTCTTATCCATCAGATCTCTCTACAAGAGAAATTTTGTAGAAGGCTTGACATCCTCTGGGCTTTTTCCCCTGATAGAGCATTTAAGAGGGTTTGTCTTCCCTGGAATTTTGTTTCTTTGAACCCTCAAATCTCCCCACCTACATTGCATCATCTGTGGTGGGTCATGACTCATATTGATGTGGCTGACATTCAGGTTGAGTTTACACATTGCCTCGCAGAAAATTTAGTCAGAATTTCAGATGTGTGAGCTGCATGTTTGAGCTTCCCAACTTGTGTCACGATTTTTCTTTTTCACATATACAAAAGTTTAGAAGCTTCAAATCAATGTATTCAAAGTCCAAAGTCTCATTTATCCCAAACTCTCAAAGAACAAACCTTTTCCCTCATCCTTGGTAACCGCAGAAGAATTCTGCCCACAAATGGATATAAAATGCTGCCACTTACAAGTAAAGAAGGCACGGAGTTCAGATTCTATTATCACATTTTCTCCATATCTGTACATTTCTTGGTGTGTGAAGAGATATTATTCACCCTGAAAGTACAAGTGCAGCCACTGGTCTTAATTCCTTAACCTTCACTGTCTTTTCCCTTCTGGTTACTAATTATAAATCATTTCTGGTTTTTGTTGTTGCCAAAACAAATACCATCAAGTACAGTCTGCCAAGTTTTTTTTCTTTATTTATTTATTGGACTGGCCCAGTTTATAAAGCCCATCAAGAGTAGTGGATTGAAGGTGAGTTCAGAACAAAACTTCTGGGAACTAGTGTACACAATACTCTTACACTTCAATGCTTTTCCAACTGAAACAGGGCAACAAATATAGGCAATCTTCAGAAAAACAATTCCTATTGAGTTTAGAGCAGTAAAGTTGAGGAAAGTCAAAGAAAAATGTATTGGAAAACAGAAGACAGTGTGTGAAAGAGAATAAAGGAAGGAATTGAAACTCTTATGCAGGAAAAGATTGCAAGAAATGAATAAAGACACCAAAGAGAGACAACATACTGAAGAAATAAGGGAAAATTGTGTGTGTGTGTGTGTGTGTGTGTGTGTTTGGGGGTTGGGGGAAGCCTATGAATGATTATAGAAAGAGAAAGCAAACAAGATATCCCAAAAGATGTTCCCCATTGATTATTCTTGGGGAAAAAAAGAACAAAAGAGATGAATTCTTATTTTCTTCCTGTTAAAACCTTACTACATGACATTTCAGTGCTGACTTGAGACATGGAAAAGAGGTTGTCTCTGTTTTGTTTCCTATGAGAGATGTTATTCTCCACTTTCCAATGGTAGAGAGATAGTAGGGACTAGGAACCAGAGGTTCCTGGGAAATACAAGGTCCTGAAATGCAATAGGGAGGAATTTCTTTTCTAACTCTTCTTCCTTTAAAACTCAAAATTTGTACATCCTTCCAGAGTCTGATATAGAATTTACACTCTCCAAATCATCAAAGGCAGCCTTTTCTTTTTTCTGTGCAAGATTAGCAGGTAGAGTTTTCAAGTTAAAACTATAACCCTTAGCATGTGTAAAATGAGTACTTTTTCAAACCTCCAAGTCTTTGACCCGATTGTGTTTTCTTCCTTGACCATATCCTTGTCCACAGCAGTCTATGACTGCTATAAACAGCTTTATTTCTTTAACTGCATCTTACCCCCACTCCATTCTCCAGTTTACTGAAGAATATTTTCCCCACACTTTTACATTTTCCCTTTGTGTTTTAAAATCTCTATTGGCCAGGAATATGTTCCCAACTGTAATTTATTTTTATAAATGTGGTTGGTGGTAAAATCAGTCTCTAAAATGTTTTCAAAGTTATTTACATTTTAATGAATTTTAAATGCTTAAATGCTAAGGATTTATTTTTAGATTTGGTTTTTCCCACATGATTTAATGCAAATAAACTTTGCAAGGTTTGAAACAAAGACCATACTCTGCATAATTTCCCAAGGATTATATCAGTCTAAAACAAAAATGTGATTGGATGGTGTAATTCTGAAATACCTCACAAGGCCTCAGAGCACACAGATAATTTTCAAGAGAAGCAACAATTTATTTGATTCTCTGAGGATATGAGATAGATAGATCTTCTATTCAAACTGAGCATGTTTCAATGGATAAAGGTTTACAACTTTTGAGGATCTTCTTCCATCATAGCTATTCAGGTACTTCTCATTCTTGCATATCAGTGGACAATACTGAGAGATCCCACTGCATTTTCTAGATGAGATCATCATGCATCACATGTGTGAATAGAATTTCACCTGTGTTACTTTTATGCCTGAGGGTTAACCTTGTTAGGTGGTAATGCACTTCTTGCTCCAAAACTGTATTCTTATGTTCCTTTAGTGAATAGATCTCTTTCTCCAGGTGTTATCTTGGTGATATGGAAGGGATTGACCCCTTGTTCCAGTTTTGTATTCCCATAATCCTTAGTATTATACTTTATATATCTAGAACTCAATGAATAAAGTGATCTCAGCATTTATGAGACTATTGCAAAATACCAAAGGCAAGGAATATAGAATATACTATGGTTGCAAAAATTTACTAATATCTGCTGTATCTTAAAGGAGGTAGTGATTTTATTTTTCCTTTTAGGTTTGGTTATATCGAAATCCAGTTATCAGGGGTACAGTTAGTAATTTAAACAAAGAAGTTACACTTAATTCACTTAAAACAAAAAGTTACTCTAAAACATCACATTTTTGTGAACTTATTTATTATTTTATTGAAACTTCTTTTTTTCCGTACTTGAGATCAAACCCAGGGCACACGCTTTACCACTGAGCTACATCCCCAACTCCTTAAATTTGTGTTTTCACTGATACATAAAAACATAAAAATTGAACATATTTATGTGGTACCATGTGATGCTTCAATGCAAGTTTATATTGTGTGATGTTTAAATCAGGCTAAACACATCTATTTCAAACATTTATTATTTCTTTAAGATAAGAGCATTCAGACTGTTCTAGCTTTTTGAAAACACAGTACGTTATTGTTGTCTGTAGTCACCCCACTGTAAAATTGTATCACTTTTGATTTACAATCATTTTAATGAAAGAGGTAAAGGAGATAGTGTAGTAATTGAAGCAGATGGGTTTAAACTTGAACTTCATGGCCAATTCATAATTGGTTTCATCCTCCTACTTCCTTCCCTCCCCATCATAGTGTTTCCCTGTAGCACAGCTTTATGTCATCAAAGTTGAAAACCTAGACTTCTCTTGCCATATGCAACATCAAAGGCATAAGACAAGTTCAGAATAAGTGCAGAGGATAAGCTATATCTCTGAGAAAAAAAATTGCTTCAGCTGTGGCCCATACTGGTGTTTGGGCCACTTTCTCAAAGCCCCTATGAAGACAGGTCACTGTCATCCAAATGAGAAGGGGGTCCCTCTACCTTTGGGTATAGTTATTCATAAGTGGGCAGACAAGACAAGATTAAATGTCAATAACTTACTGCTTTTTTTCCTACTATTAATTTTATGGTTTATGGATAAGAAGAATGGTATCTCATCATTTTCTGATAATGTTTTTTAATTGAGCCATTTGGCTTCTGTTGGTAGAAAGCAACTTGGGAAAAGTTTGTCTTTTCTCTGAGTGCCTTCATTTTCTATCACCTTCTGTATCCTTTATCACTGCACAGTTATTTGTGTTAAAGTTTTTCAAATCCACTAGGCTTAACCTTCTCGGGGCAGGGAGCATCTCGTCCATGTGTCCCATGAGACAGTTACCTAGGATAACACCAGGAAATATGAGCACGAGTGGAGAGAGAATCCATGAGCCTCCTTTGGTGTAACTGGAAGTTGAGAGGTGTAGCATGCTGTAATAGAATAGCGTGTTTGAAATATGTGTTACCTTTGAGACATATCATGTATTCACTTGTCACTCATTCCCTCATTCATTCAATAAATAACTGCACTTACACAACCTTCTGTCTTGGGAATACAAAAATTAATAAGATAAACATAGTCTTCAGTCTCCTAGTGATTACTTGCAAATAATGGAAAAATAAAGACATAAAAATAATAATGATGGGCAGCGGCTGATGGTGGGGGAGGAGTCGGGTCCACTGCCGGGTGGAGGGGCAAGGCGAGTGTCCTTATCCTAGCGACTGGAGCCTGTGTACCAGTTGGAGTCGCTACGGCAGGAACAATTGGGCTGAGTGGAGGAAGACATGTTGCTCTTCATGGAGCATTTATGGGGTTAAGTGGCATGGGATTTCTGTTTCTGATAGTAAATAGCAGGTAACATCTAAAGGAACTGGTTTAAATCCTAATGCCAAAGTATGGCAAGAAATTCCTCCTGGAACTCCTGATGCCACTCCTGTAACTCACAGAACTAAAAGCTCTTGGCATGAAACAGCAGCCACATCAGGGTCTCATCCTGAAGGAAATGCTGAGCTTTCAGAAGATATGTGTAAGGAATATGAAGTAATGTATTCTCCATCTTGTAAAACCACAAGAAACACTACAGTCACTGAAGAATCAACCAATGGAATGATATTAGGGCCTGAAGAGCTGAGTTACCAAATATATGATGTTTCTGGAGAAAGCAGTTCACCAATTTCTACAGAAGACCTAAAAGAATGTCTAAAGAAACAATTAAAATTCTATTTTTCAGGAGAATACTTGTCAAAGGATCTTTATTTGATATCTCAGATGGATAGTGATCAGTTCATCCCAGTTTGGACAATTGCCAACATGGAAGAAATAAAAACATTGACCACAGATCCTGATCTAATTCTTGAAGTGTTGGGATCTTCTCCTATGATACAAGTTGATGAGAAGGGTGAGAAGGTGAGACCATGTCATAAGCATTGTATTGTGCTTCTCAGAGAGATTCCTGAAACAACACCAGTAGAGGAAGTGAAAGCTTTGTTTAAAAGTGAAAACTTCCCCAAAGTGATAAGCTGTGAGTTTACACACAATAGCAACTGGTATATCACTTTTCAGTCAGACACAGATGTACAACAGGCTTTTAAATACTTAAAAGAAGTTAAAACATTTCAGGGCAAGCCAATCATTGCAAGGATAAAAGCCATCAACACTTTTTTTGCTAAGATGGTTATCGATTAATGGATTCTAGTATGTATAGTCAGTCCATTCAAACTCAAGCACAGTATGCCTCGCCAGTCTTTTATGCAGCCTGTATATAATCCTCACCAACAGTACTCAGTCTGTAGTATTGTACCTCAGTCTTGGTTTCCAAGTCCTGCACCTTACTTTGAAACACCACTGGTTCCCTTTCCCAATGGTAGTTTTGTGAATGACTTTAATTCACCAGGATCTTATAAAACAAATGCTGCTGCTATGAATATTGGTCAATCATTCCCAAAAAATTGTGTGAAGCCTCATTTTAAGTCATCCAGTGGTTCAGAACATTCAACAGAGGGTTCTGTGTCACTGGGGGATAGACCATTGAACAGATCTAGTTCAAGGAACTTTCCACCCAAACGGCATAACCCTACGGTAAGAGGGCATCAGGAGCAAACTCAACTTCCCAAAGAGACTCCTGTTTTACAAGTGGAACAAAATGGGGACTATGGTAGCGGGAGGAGAACTGTTTTCAGAGGTCAAAGATGACGAGAAGATGACAGAGTCCCAAAACCCCATCCTTTAACAGCTGAAACAAAGGCTCCAACCCCAAAGTTTGACTTACTAGCTTCAAACTTTCCTCCACTACCTGGCAGTTCATCAAGAATGCCAGGTGAACTGATTTTGGAGAACAGAATGTCTGATGTTGTTCAAGGTGTCTACAAAGAAAAGGATAATGAAGACTTGAGAGTTAGTTGCCCAGTGCCTACAGAGACTGCAAACAGACTGCACTTCTGCCCAGCAACTCGATATGAGTACCAGTCCTCCATACATAGCTGAGCTTCTTGCATTAAGCACAGCTCACCAAGAAAAGGATCTGATAGAGGAATCCACTGTTTAGAAGGACATTCTCAATCAGATGACTATACCAGTTTCTTCCCCAAGCACTGCAAAGACATCACGGGCATCCCACCCCTTTAAGATGGGAAACAAAACTTTTTTGCTACTTCATTTGTTACTCTTTGTTTTTGACTACCTACCCCCAAAAGCAAAATAACCAACCACCTACTGAATTGTATATTTCTGTCTGCTTTAATTAGTCCACTCAAATCATATTTGGAAATTTGGAAATTTAACGTTGAATTATTTTATTCTTCTGTTCACATACTCAGAATTTTAGGTCCTAGAAAGGTAGAACAGACTGACCATCCAGTAATATATTAGTTTATTGTTAAAATTGGAACAATGTAAATGACTTTTTTTAAGTGTTAAATAGTATAGAAGTAATGAGAAATTTTTATAAAGGTTTAATTTGGGGGGAACTTTCTGTTTACAGTATATTTATCACCTTGCTTCCTTCCTCTTCTCAAAAAAAAACTATATATATATATATATCTACATATATATATATGCACACACACATACATATACACACACACACACACACACACACATACACACAGTTTGGAATTCACTGAAACAGCAAGAGATTTTTATGATAAGGTGATAAAGATGGTTGAATAAAATTAATGCTGAATTTCTCAGTGAATAAAGTTGTAGCTGTCATATTAAATAGGCAAGTTTACATGCTGGTATTTAGAAAATGGCTAAAATATTGAAAACCATGTTGCATTAATCTGTTTTAAGTCATACCATGTTCAGAGTTCTATGTAGGGTAGGGTTTTATTTTTCTTCTTAGGGATAGTTTGTAACAGGAAGAACTGTCCTTTATGTTAGTGAGTTACATATGTACAAATTGAAACTGTAAATTGTGAACACTGGAAAGCACCATTGTGACATAGAATAAACATCTTAGTAATATATTAAAATGAATGTAAATGGAAGTTAAAATTACATTACTGTGAAACTCATCTTCCAACTCTAGGCTTTGGAGATTTGTATTAGTAGGTAATTGTTAAGAGCTTTGAAAACACTGTACATTTCTGTGCAAGCCAGAATTATTATTTCTTTGTAACTTATTATTCAGCTTGGCAGTTGTTTTTGATTTGGTGAATAGATAACATGGTATAATATATTTATGCAGTTTGAAACTTTTCATTTCTACACACTTTTTAAAAATCAACTTCTAAAAGAAACATACAATTAAACTATGTTGAAATTTGGGGGAAGTTAAGTCCTTTAAAAATTAAAAAAAAAAAAAGATTACTAATCGTTGGCTTACATCTATGATAAAAGTGCTCATTTTGGTGTACTTAGATAATGCTGCAGTTAGTGGAAATGAAACATTTAAAGTGTTAACTCCTTGTAAGTACATTGGACTTAAAAGAATAAACATTTTGTAAAAAAATAATAATGATGATAATTAATATCAAAATATGATAAGTACTCTATGGTAATATAAAAAGAGTGACTGGGAATCCACTTAAGAAGCCAAAAAAGATATACTTAATAAGGTGGCATTTAAACTGAAATCTAGAATAAAAGGAAGCTACTGTGCAAACATCAAGTGTTCTTGGGAAAGTAAATGAAAATCACCTATTTATACATATTTTGATGTGTATCTTTTATTTGTGGGTGTGTTTCTGTGTGCGTATGTATGTAAAAATGGGTTTTATTAAACAGTGTATTTGCCTTTTGATTTGGCAGTATTTGTGAATATTTTATTAACTCACTAATTTTATTTCTACAACCCACATTTTAATGATGGAATAAAATTCCATTGAATGAAAATAATATTTTTATCAGCTTCCCATTTATGTTTCCACATTTATCTTGTTTCTAATATTTTGATACCTGTATTTTTATATTTATGTAGCAATGGCCTCTGGAAGTAAATATAACCTCTGATAATGTGCTTATCTGAAATAACAAATAGTGCAATCTCTGGAGCCACTCCTGAGTTTTAATCTGGCTCTATCATTTGCTAGCTATGTGTTCCCAGGCAAATTGCTTAACCTATCTATACTTCAGTTTTGTCACCTCTAACTGGGCATAATAATACCCAACAGAGTACCCATCCTTCCAACAAAGTTGTTGGAAGGATGTTTCATCAAATTGATACTTGTATTGCATAAAAAAGAATGCTTGCTGCTATCTGAGCATCTCAATAAATGTGTGCTACAATTCTTAGGTTCTGGAGAACTTGGTAGAGAATAAAATATACTTTACTAACTAAAGTTACCAGTCATTCTCATAATTATGAAGAAGTTTGCTATTCCTTTTTTAAAATGTGTAAGAAAGATTTTAGGTAATGTTAGAGTTGAGCAAATTAAAAAGAAGCCTATTCTACCCTAGAAACTGGCTCACAAATAAACACATTTCCATGACCTGTGAGGTTCACAGTTGTGCTTTTTGGCAAGGTTAGAAAACTTGCAAACTTGTTTCTGGGCCCAATAGTGAAACGTTGATAATGTACTTATCTTTGGTTCACTGGGATCTCAAAGCAGCTTTTAGCTTTAGATTTTACAGTAAGCAACAATTTGGGGGTGAAAAGGTGTGCAGAAAAGCCAGCAAGTTCAAGTAATGAGAAAAGTGCACGCAAATAAAACGTGATTGGGATAAACAAATCCAAAAGGCCGTGACCTCCTGGACTCTGCACCATCAGATTGCCCCTCGCCACAGTGTTCTTAACCTGGGGTTCCTGTAATGGGCTTCACCAAGTCTGTCATTCACCTAAACATGTTGACATTCTACAATCAGAAGGTCACTGGATGAGCATAGAAGTAAACTAAAGGGAATTAATAAGAATATCTAAATGCCTCCTAGACTCATGTTAAGATGATAGTCTGACACCTACATTGAATTAGTTTGTTTTACTTATGGTTTAGAGAAAGGCTAAAAAAGTCTGCAATATCCTTAAAGCTCTGAGCCCAAACACCAACTTCACATGTATGAATATCTAGAATTTTTTCTATGCAGAAGGTAAATAGACTTAGTCATATTTTCAAAAGTATCTGGAAATCAAAAACCAGGTTAAGGACCACTCATCTAGCTACTTAACTGCTGCAGAACCTGGGGCCAGCCTTCTGGGGTCTTTGCTTTGGGGACTCTCCTCACACTGGCACTACAGAAGTCCCTTTATCTGACTCCACTGCCAGTGAAGAACAGCTGGGTTTGTGGGTCACCAGTCCCATCCTTCATCCCTGAACCTCAGCCTCCCAGAGAGACTAGGTTCCACATGTGTGTTGTTAGAACTTACTAATCAATCCTCTTACTCCCTTCCTCCTTTTCTTTCCTTTCCTTTCCCCTCTCTTCCTTTTTCTTTCTTTTTATTCTACTGACCTTAATGCAGAGTACATTCAGATTAAGATCTTGTATTTTTTTTTTTTTTGGCAACATATAATATGTATCCAGTCATGATTTTATTTCATACTCTGTAACCTAGCCCATGCCATCCCACCATTCCCCTGGCTGAGTTGATCTCTTTTGCCTTTGGGCCATTAACATACCCTGCCTGTCCATTTTAATGCATCTTAAAGTTTCTTAGCTCCTATGTTATAAGAATATATATTTTAAAGCTGTTTCCACTCTCTTTCTTAACTCTCCATAGCACTGTGAGCTCCTTGACAGTTTGTCTTTATTCTTTTATCACCAGAATCTAAATTTATGCCTGCACAAATATGTATTAACTAGATTGTCATATAAGAATAGTCATGTAAATTATTTTTTTAAATATCATATGGAACATTATGTAATTACCACCTTTGTAAAAGTAAACTAAAAATTGCTTTTTTAGCCTTAGTGGCTTATGTAAATGATTGTGTATTCATCTTTGTGCTGACAGCTCACAGCTATATATTATAAAACTCTGCTATTAACTATAGAAATCTTGGTATTTATTTTGTACACTAAGCACAATATTTGTTTTATCTTTCTTATGGCTATTTTCCTTTTACTTTGATTTTCCTTCCTCTTTTCATAAATAATATTTGCATATATGATTAAGCCAGCTTAAATCTGTTTGATAAAGTTATATATATATATATGCATATTACATACATACCATCATGTAATAATTCTTTATTCCAGCTGTGTTCACACAGATAATAATCTTATGGCTTAGTAGAATCAAACTTTATTAAGAATATACATTTTAAATCTGGTTCCACTCTCATATTTCATCCTATGTTTACTCACCTCCTAGGTTGACCTGAGCATTTAGTCTTTCCTTTCTCTAGAACAACTCAACATGTGGCTATCCAAGTCCTGATTTTTACATAATTTTTATGCAAATAGTACCTCTGCAACAGAAATAAAATATAAAATGGCATTTTATAAAGCCAGAAAATATAGTGCTATAAATTCATTACTAAGAATTTCCATGATCTATAGCCTTGCTACAAAGTTGTGGTTCTTGAACCAACACAGTCTAAACTACACACAGGCTTACTGAACAAGAATCAACATTTTAAGAGCTCCTCAGGGCATATGAATGCACATAAAATTTTTGAAAAGCAATGATCTGCATGATCTGATGAATGATAAATTCCATTTTAATGTTGAAAATATGAACTTTCTAATTGATGAAGGTTAGAAGTTTAATATAATGTAAAAACTAAAAATTAGCTTGGATTTAGAATCCTGATTGGTTTTCTGTTTTCTTTTATATGAGACTCAATTGGTACTTAACTACTGCTCTTATTAGGATGTGTGATGGTTGTGCAAAAGTGAGTCACAGTCCCTGGTCTCCTAAGCTAACTTACAAATCTGAACAAATCTTTGAAAACATGATGGATCAGACACATGCTCAATTTTGTTCAACCTTCTGTAATGAGGAATGTACAAAGATGGAGAGAATAAGACAGAGGAGCACAGCATGATGAATTTTGGAAGCTGTAAGGCAGTTGGATGAGTGAAACTCATTTAGCAAATGTGAAAATGCTGAAGCCTAGGCCAGTAATGGGGAAAGCTGGGAACCAAACCAATTCATCTCACAATATCTCCAAATGTCTCAGGAACTGGCAGCACCAAATTCAACTGGAAATGCAGGAAGTTTGAGGTTGGATGATCAACAGATAAGGAAAATTGTTTGAGTGATGTTAGTGATGTTTAAGAGTCATTGAAATCCCTGATCCCACCCTTTGACAATGCCTGTAGGTGACTCTGCCTTGCTAATCTAAGCAAAAGTATTTGTTCATTGTCTGGAGATGAGAATACAAGCTTTCTGTACTTGGGGATTCTAGGTATTGGTGACGGTGGGTACATGATATTTGTACATTAAATATTAAGACCCTGCATCACTGAAAACAGTCCTAACTTTCCACCAAGTCTCCAGAATATTGGCAGCCAAATTTTATCTGATCTGCAGAAAACTGCAAATCTCTTCCTTGAGGAATATGACTAACTCCAAAGAAAAATCTTAAAAAACAGACACCATGAAATAAATACCCACGAGGACATACTGATATAAAAAATAAATGAAAAATATATAAATGTGGGGAGAGGTTAATCTCCCATGCAGAAGAAATCCAAATAATCTATTTAGCTACTACACTTTCAAGGAAATAGAGAATAACTCCCCTGTTCTGTATGGGCTGCACAAGGTGCCTTCCTTACAGGGAGTATAGCATGGAAGGAAGAAGAGTACCTTGATACTGGAGAAACCTGACTACCACCTCAGCCAGGTGATTAAGCTCAGCAACCACAGTGATGGCATGTGCCCTTCTTTATGGTACTTGACCTCGGTGGTTTTCCTAACCAAAACCCTACCACTGTCTAATTATGATAAAAACATTAGACAAGTTTCAGTAAAAGGACTCAACAAAACACCTGACCATTACTCCTCAAACCATCAGTCACCAAACACAAGGACTGTCTGAGAAATGTCACAGCCTAGAAGAGCGTAAGGGGACATAGAAGCTAATGTGGTATCCTGGGTAGGATCCTGGGAGAGTAAAAAGGTACTAGATTAAAACAAAGGAAATACAAGTGCTGTATGGACTTTAGTTAATAATGAAGCATTGATGTTAGTCTATTAATTTTGACAAATACAACACATTAATGTAAGATGTGGTATTTGTGGAAACTCTGTATAGTCTTTTTAATTTTTCTATAAATCGAAAACTGATATAATAAATAAAGTTTATTTTTAAAAGAAGAAAGAAAGAAATGGGGGGGGGGGATGAAAGTGGCTCTTTCATAAAGTGTAAGCGAACTCTGTAGTGACCACCTCAGTTAAGGAATTCCACCCACCACTCAGAACATCCAGCCACCATTTTTAAAATCATTGTACAAGTTATTTATTTTCATTTATGAGGAACTTATAGGTTACTTTGCTATGTTATCTCCTAAATGTCTAATATTTTGGTTAATTTTTGCTACATAAAGAATAGTTATATCTTAGTGACTCCAGACAACAATCATGTATTCTATCTCTAAGTCCAGAAATTTAGACAGGACTTGACTAGGTGGATCTTTTGGACTGTGTGGCATTGCTCCATGCTGTTCAGCCCACAGTAGGCTGTTCTGGAGGTTTTAAAAGCCTCCATCTCTCGTCATGTATCTTGGCAGGGATGATTGGAAGACTGGTCTTGGCTAGGACTGTTAGTCAGTGAACCTAGGCATGGCCTCTCCAGCAAGTTGGCCTCACAGTAGTCAAACTCCTGACATGGCTCCTAGAAAGATTGTTCCCAGAATCCATTTAAATTTTCTATTACCCATTTTAATCTTAATTAATGAAGAGCATATGAAGATTTTCAGAAACTGATAAAATCCCTGCAATAGTCAAGAGAGAAAACAAACAAACAGATAAAAGCTACTTGAAGAAAAGAGAGAGCAAGAGAAAGCTTTAATTATTATTAATATTCTTAGACAAGGAGGAATTTGGGATTTAAAACATGATGGTAGAAGTGAAAATCTCAGTAGACACATTGACAGTAAGAACTGAGAAAATCAGAAAGTAGAGATAAAAGACAAAAGAACCAGAAATAGGGAGGAAAAAAGAAAGAGACCAGTTTAGGAGATTTACCATCCAAGTCATAGTAATTATAGAAAGAGAAAGAAGAGAAAAATGAAGGGAGGAAAATGAAATTGTAATAAAAATTTCCTGAACTGAAGAATATGTATCCAGGTTGAGAGGTCAGAAAGTATAATGGAAGAAAAGTGCCTGCACCCCCAGGTTTTTAGGCATGAAGTTTCAGAATACTGGGACAAAGAGAAGAACCGAAAAACATCCAATTGGATAGGAAAAAGAAGAGAAAAACAAGTCACATTCAAAGCATCAGTAATCATTTTGGATTTGTCAATAGCAACACTGGGATTTTTAAAAAATTTTTACAGACTGTATTTTGATTCATTGTACACAAATGGGGTACAACTTTTCATTTCTATGGTTGTACACACTGTAGAGTCATACTATTCACGTAATCATACATATACATAGGGTAATACTGTCTGTCTCATTCTACTATCTTTCCTTCCCCTACCCCCTCCCACCCCATTTTCCTCTACACCATCCAAAGTTCCTTCATTCTTCTCTCCCCCTGACCACCAATACTGGTATTTAAACGTCAATGGGAAAATATCTTCAAAATTCTGGAGGAAAAGAATTTCCGATGTAGAGTTCCCTACATAAAAAAATTGTGTTTTGTTTTACCCTTACATTTAAAAATAGACATAACATTTAACAAAATACTTTAAATCTCACACATCTTAATTAAGAAGTTACTGGATGATGTTTTCTATAAAATGACTAAATAAAAATAAAGTTATACTAAAGAATTAAAAGAGACCGACCACAGGACAGAGAGAAAAAAAAAAAAAGTCCAGCATCATCGTCCTATACAGATAAAGAGAGCAAACAGTTTAGAATGGGCCAGATTCCATTCTCAGTGATGCCATTTGTTAACTAGGATTATGTAATTGATCTATCTGACTCTCTTTCCTCTTCTTGGGTTGTCAGAATACCTACCTTATAGAGATTGGTATGAGAATTAAATGTGGTAAAACATGTAAATATATTTGAGTATTACCTGGCTTAAAATAGATTCCCCAATAATATTGGCCTTTACCATTTATTACTAGGAATCTTCCAGCTTTGGTATGCATTCAATCTATATTAAAAGTAATACTGGGTATGGTGGTATACACCTGTATTCTTAGCTATTAGGAAGACTAAAGTAGAAGGATCACAAGTTCAAGACCAGCCTTGGCAATTTAGCAAGACCCTGTCTCAAAAATAAATAAAGAAATAAAAAGGGCTGGGGATGTAGCTCAGTTGTAAAATGCTTGCCTAGCCTACCATGAATAAATAAATACAATAAAAATAAATGTAGTACAAATGCATGGGTTCATTTTTTAAAATAATAACATCCGCACATTTACTTTTCATTTTGTCATTTCATGAATTTAAGCTAGGCTAAAAATTCTTTTTAAAGTGTTTCCA
Organism: Sciurus vulgaris; assembly: GCF_902686455.1. Taxonomy (NCBI): domain Eukaryota; kingdom Metazoa; phylum Chordata; class Mammalia; order Rodentia; family Sciuridae; genus Sciurus; species Sciurus vulgaris. The sequence continues at coordinate 66,597,910 of NC_136470.1, read as the reverse complement.
AAATCCCACAAAGCCTGCACATAATTATAAAGAGATGAATAATAAGCAAAATAGTTCCTTCCACTTCATAAAATACAACTGAAAAGCATCTATATTTGCAAGTCATCCTAGATACTAAGAGCTGTGGTACTTGACTGTTAACCCAGTAGCATAAAATAAAATGAAAACATAATAAAATGCAGGGGACTCTGCATCCTGCTGACATAATAACTTAACTGAATAGACAGGGAATGCACAATTCCTAACTTTATGACCCACATGGAGGAATGATCCACAGTGTAGGCAAATCGATTAAAGCTGAAAATCTACCCAAGGGGTTCACTTTCACTATTTTCATTATGATTTATTTGGTGGGTATCACAGATTATAAATGTTGAGGGTATTATTTTTAGTGTTTTATAAAAGCAAAGTTACTATTTCTCTTAACTATGTGAGTGTAAAAAGTGGTACTATAGCTTTAAGTGTCTAATTTTATTACATCTCAGGATTTTATTATACCCAGGAATCTCTGATTTTCTAATAGCAGTCCCTAAGGCACCAGAAAAAAAAAGTGCATTTCTGAAGTACATATACTTTGTGAAAAAAGAGATAACATAATGAGCAAGGCCTTACTCAAAAAGGAATGAAAGCTTCCCTCTCTATCTTCCTTTGCCTAATCAGCACACCACCCAGCACTGCCCTGGGCACTGCTCCCAGTCAGTTTCTCAGAAGTAACCTGACATGAAAACTTGGTGACACACGTAAATATCAAAGGGCACCAAACAATTACTGAAATTATATTACCCAGGCTATTGGAATAAAAAAGATGTTTATTAATGAAGAAAACCTCAAAGGAAAGGAAGGGAGTCTGGGGAGTTGTGGGACATGAAGTCATCAGAGTGGATGAGAGTCAAAGAGGAAGGATGGAGGTGGGTCTCCTCACATTATGTGGGGGCACTGCGTCCTTTGGAATTATCCATTTCCCGAAACACAAAAGCTTGGGGGATTTCTGAACTATCCTTGCTTTCTGGAAGCACAGAGCTTAGATAAATTCAACATTTTCAATGTGATCTTTTATTTTTTTTCTTCCCATTTAGAAGTTCAACTCATCGAATTGCATCTTAATCAGGGGTTTCCTCATGTTTAACATTCCTGAGACCCTACCCATTGCTCTTTGTATTTTGCAAATATTAACCTACTTGTTTCAGGAAAAAGAAAATTTCACAATCTTTCCTCATCCTATTTTTTGTGACTAGTAAATATAATCATAATGATAATAAAATGATAGTGTCATCAATAATATGTAATGAGTATCAATTGCTTTTCATATGCCACATAATTAAAGACTTTTAAATGTAATGATTTATTAACCTCCGAAACATTCCAATGGAGAAACTGAGAGGGGAAATAGTTTGCATAAATTATTATAGCTGATGTATTGTGTAGCTAAGATTTGAATTTCCTTAATCTATTCGTGGCCATTACACTATACCAGCTTCTGAATCTTTCCATACAGTGGCAAATGTATCTTGGGAACATAGCCAAGCATTAGTTAGGAACAGCCTAGGAATCCCTTGTGAATCCTGAGAATGGTAATGAGGGAAAGTCATTGCTAGCTTAGGGAAACAACCCAGCTAATTTAATTTTCCTGAGCACAGGGAGCGGGCATCAAAGTCTAGGCTCAACAATAGCTTACTACAGAGGCATTAACTTGGGTTGTCCCAAATTTCTCTTTTTCGAGAGAATGTCTTTAAGTAAGTAAGCAGGAAATTATAATATTCTATGATTAACATGCCTTAAATACAATAATTTACAAGCCGAGTTCAAAAGCCTAAGAGTTGAAATGTCAATTTGCTTCCAAGAAATGTATGTATGACTATGAGAAGGAGTTAAAGGCTAAATTGCCAGAGATAAACATTATTAATATTATGATTGGTTTTATTTATAAATCCTTTTCTGTCCTTTCTAAATTTTTGATGCAGAGCAGATGTTATTTTATGGCCATAAAACATACAATGGAAATATCCCTGCATCTCTAGACTTCTCTACACTACATCATTTACTGATCCTTCACGTTTGATGTTCTACAGAGGGTGGGAGGAAGGGTGCAGCTTGAGATGAAGTTGGGCAGGAGAAGGGCATCAATGACAGCATCTGAAGACACACATTATTATTTCTTTCAGCTTCTAAGTCATTCTAATTTCTAGACATTTTGTTAGTTTTCTTATTATAGTAATTTGGAAGCTCATTGTCCATCTCCATATAGTTCCTTTGCGTTCTGGGAAAGGGATTTACCATGTGGTTGGCTTAGACCATGCAGCTAAGCTGAATTTTGTTCTTCTCTTGCATCTTGCTCTCCCTCATACATATATGTCCTTTTGGTAGGGCATAACTGCATGCTCTCCACCATTAAAATAGTAGATGGTTTTGATCAGTTGTGGTCCCATGATCCACATCTCTAATGGGAATCCTTGTATTAATCTTGAATACTCAATTTAAAAGCACTTTTAGAATTCCAATTTCTCTGCCATAGCTATTCCACAATCCAAGTTAGAATGAAACTCTCTGTTTTATTATTCGGCTAGGAAGTCTTATCTCAGGAAGAAAAACAGGTTTCATCAAAAGCCCATGGCATGTGTCCAGGTAAATCCCACTGAGTAATTATAGTTCACATGCTGGAGAAAGAGCCGGCCATGTTATCAAATCCCTTCTATTTATCTCCCTACTTCACCTCTAAAGATTCAGCACCAACTTGCAGAAGCAGAGTGATTTTCACATGCTACCAACTTGTTGCTGGAGTCCTCTTGATTTTGTGCCAACATTCATTACAGGTACCACCTTAACCTTGCTGAAAGCACATTCTAAAGCAGCCAACCAATATATCTCATTCATTAGAAACCTCTTATCAGGAGAGTACTGAAAAGGGAGTGTCATTAGCCAAATTAATTGATAAATTAGCAGAATTAATGAAACAGAAAAGAAACAGTCTTCAAATGTGGGCAGTATGTTCTAAACATTTTTTTCAATAATATGGGCAAAAAATGAGTGCTAAAAGGGAAAGACAGAAGGAAGGAAAGGAAAACAATTGCTAAAATTATAATCAATTCTGCTTTTTCAAAATCTACTTTTGCATAGATGTTATAGGTCCAAGTTCTAAAATAGGGACATTTTGAAATCAACATTTATTGAATCTCTAGTAGACCTTTGGGACATTCTTACTGCATTGATGAAAATGAAGGACTAGCTTCTACCTTAGTGAAAATTCATGAACCCACAAGTATTAGGAAGTACCTTCTGTTAGGCCCCAATATGAAAGAATAAAACTTCTAATTGATCAAAGAAAGGCATTTACTAACTGTGCTAACATTTCTCAATGACAGTACCTGCTCAGCTCTACAGCACTCTAGATCTAGCTGTCCCACACTTGACCCCAGAACTGTTCCTACTGATAGGAACTGTGCGTGGTGCTCGCTGACTGCATGAGAAACTGCGAGGTCTTTGTGGCAGTTAGTTCATTCACATCATGTTTCTGCTCGTCTATACCAGTCTCAAAGGATTGGCTGGCAATACTTGTCCCTTTATCCTGGACTGTACATCGCTAGCTGTGCCACAACTTATTTTTCTAGTCAAACTGAAAAATATCTCTCCCCAAACCAAGAGCTCCATAAATACCTCCATCTTGCCTTTTATCCTGCACTCCAAACTTTCAAAGGACTTTAGGGGACAGTTGGTTCTTCTAGACTAGTGTAGCTGAGGGCCAAGCACATTTGCTGCCCTATCTATAATAGGCGTATATTTTAAAAGTACCTGTATGTCCAGGTAATAGTTATCTTTGAATGTTATATTACTGTTATAAGTATGTTTTATGAGGATGGCAAGTAAAAGTGCATTTGATAAATTAAGGAGGATTTTGGCTTAATATATGTCCATCTTAGCTTTATATCACACCAAGCAGGAATGGTGTACAGTTATGATATCTTTTGGGAAGATGTTATCATAGTCATATACCAGCATATACCTCCTAAAGAGGAAGAGTGAACAGGTTTAGAATTGTGGAATAGTGCAAAAGAGTTAGTTCTATTTCCAAATTTGGAGAAATATAGAGAATTTTACTTCAATGTGGTTTGGAAACACACTATAATAAATGCATTGTTATCTATAATATCTCTGTCATGGGCAACCTCGGTATCTGACTTTCTCTATTATTTACAAATGGGTTTTGGGGGAAAATAATATGATAGAAGGGCTAATATTTGATGTGAAATTGTCTATCTCCCCTACTCTTCTTTGCACCATAATAGATTTCCTATCACCTCACCCCACCATCATGGGCAAAGACTAGGTGAACTGCAGGGAGGAACATAAAATGCAAGATTGCTTTGCTTTTGTTTTTGGCTTGTTGAGCTTTATTTTAACATTGCCCTAGGCAGATTTGCATCTAACAACATTAGCCTACCAGAAACATACTTTACTACACAATGGAGACTTTTTCTTCACTTACATGTTGCTTGAGGCTAATAGAATGAGCTGTTTTGCACTGAATATGTATCTTTTGATCTTGCTTTATGTTCCTCTTGCTATTTTGTTGCTAAGGGCTGCTAATTAGGAGAAATCCATAAGTGAAAACTGCCAAAAGGTCTTGGAATATGGAGATTGGACTCTTGGTCAGTGCTCACACTGAGTTCTATAGACAACAGAAGTCCTGTATAACACCCAGTTATTCTGAAAGAAATCAGCTTGGACTCATGGATAGGAAGTCTTGTACTTAGTGAACAATATATTCTTTCACTTCTTGTTCTTGGATTCTGACCTCTCAGGGCAGATTCCCTAAATTTCCATTTTGTTATTCTCAGTCACCAGCCTTGGTGAATCAAATGATATAAAGAGGTAGGGTGACACATCAAAAATGGCGTTTTTGAAACTACCTTCATTATTAGAGAATGTTTTATTGAATATCTGAAAGATTTTTGTGCATTCAAATCACTACTGCACTGATATACATAAAACAGGGAAGTTAGGAACTCTGATTTCCTTAATTTTATAGTCTACAAGAAATTTAATTTTCGTGTGAAAAATCATGTGACACGGCACATGGTTTTCCAGACAGGTGACTGTTCATAAAGGTTAAGGATCCTCACATTGTATAAGAATAAAAAGGGAAAGTTACCTGAATAAGCCACTTGTTTACATTGATTTGATTCCTGAAAGCAAAGAATATTTCAAAAAAAGAGACAGAGTGAGAGGAAGTGATACAGAAAATATTAACAAAATACATGACAGTTTCTAGAGACATATGAATTACGTAAACTTAATGAGGAGGACATACACAACTTAAATCAATCAATTTCAAGCAATGAAATAGAAGAGGTCATCAAAAGCCTACCAACAAAGAAAAGTCCGGGACCAGATGGGTTCTCAGCCGAGTTCTACAAAACCTTTAAAGAAGAGCTCATTCCAATACTCCTCAAAGTGTTCCATGAAATAGAAGAGGAAGGAACCCTCCCAAACTCATTCTATGAAGCCAATATCACCCTGATACCTAAACCAGACAGAGACACATCGAGGAAAGAAAATTTCAGACCAATATCCTTAATGAACATTGACGCAAAAATTCTCAACAAAATTTTAGCAAATCGCATACAAAAATATATTAAAAAGATAGTGCATCACGATCAAGTGGGTTTTATCCCAGGGATGCAAGGTTGATTCAACATCTGGAAATCAATAAATGTCATTCACCATATCAACAGACTAAAAGTTAAGAATCACATGATTATTTCAATAGATGCAGAAAAAGCATTCAATCAAATACAGCATCCCTTCATGCTCAAAACACTAGAAAAAACTAGGGTAGTGGGAACATTCCTTAACATTGTAAAGGCCATCTACGCTAAGCCCATGGCCAATATCATTCTAAATGGTGAAAAACTGAAAGCATTCCCCCTAAAAACTGGAACAAGGCAGGGATGCCCTCTTTCACCACTTCTATTCAACATCATCCTTGAAACTCTAGCCAGAGCAATTAGACAAACCAAAGAAATTAAAGGGATACGAATTGGAAAAGAAGAACTCAAACTATCCCTGTTCACTGATGACATGATTATATATTTAGAGAAACCTGGAAATTCCACCAGAAAACTCTTAGAACTCATAAGTGAATTCAGTAAAGTAGCAGGTTCAAGATCAATGCTCATAAATCCAACGCATTTTTATACATAAGTGATGAATCTTCAGAAAGAGAAGTTAGGAAAACTACCCCATTCACAATAGCATCGAAAAAAATAAAACACCTAGGAATCAATCAAACAAAAGAGGTGAAAGACCTCTACAAGGAGAACTACAAAACACTAAAGAAAGAGATTAAAGAAAACCTTAGAAGATGGAAAGATCTCCCATGTTCTTGGATAGGCAGAATTAATATTGTCAAAATGGCCATACTACCTAAAGTGCTATACAGATTCAATGCAATTCCAATTAAAATCCCAATGATGTACCTTACAGAAATAGAGCAAGCAATTATGCAATTCATCTGGAAGAATAAGAAACCCAGAATAGCTAAAGCAATCCTCAGTAGAAAGAGCGAAGCAGGGGGTATCGCAATACCAGATCTTCAACTGTACTACAAAGCAATAGTAACAAAAACGGCATGGTATTGGTACCAAAATAGACAGGTAGATCAATGGTACAGAATAGAGGACACGGACACAAACCCAAATAAATACAATTTTCTCATACTAGACAAAGGTTCCAAAATTATGCAATGGAGAAAAGATAGCCTCTTCAACAAATGGTGCTGGGAAAACTGGAAAACCATATACAACAGAATGAAATTAAAACCCTATCTCTCACCCTGCACAAAACTCAACTCACAATGGATCAAGGACCTCGGAATCAGACCAGAGACCCTGCACCTTACAGTAGAAAAAGTAGGTCCAAACCTTCAACTTGTTAGCTTAGGATCAGACTTCATTAACAGGACTCCCATAGCACAAGAAATGAAAGCAAGAATCAATCACTGGGATAGATTCAAACTAAAAAGCTTTCTCTCAGCAAAGGAAACTAGTAATGTGAAGTAATGTGAAGAGAGAGCCTACAGAGTGAGAGAATATCTTTGCCACTCATACTTCAGATAGAGCGCTAATTTCCAGAATCTATAAAGAACTCAAAAAACTATACACCAAGAATACAAATAACCCAGTCAACAAATGGGCTAAGGAAATGAACAGACACTTCACAGAAGAAGATCTATAAGCAATCAACAGATACATGAAAACATGTTCAACATCTCTAGTAATAAGAGAAATGCAAAGCAAAACTACACTAAGATTCCATCTCACCCCAATTATAATGACGATTATCAAGAACAGAAGCAACAATAGGTGTTGGCGAGGATGTGGGGACAAAGGTACACTCATACATTGCTGGTGGGGTTGCAAATTAGTGCAGCCACTCTGGAAAGCAGTATGGAGATACCTCAGAAAGCTTGGAATGGAACCACCATTTGACCCAGCTATTCCACTCCTTGGCCTATACCCAAAGGACTTAAAATCAACATACTACAGAGATACAGCCACATCAATATTCATAGCTGCTCAGTTCACCATAGCCAGATTGTGGAACCAACCTAGATGCCCTTCAGTTGATGAATGGATAAAGAAACTGTGGCATATATATATATATACAATGGAATATTACTCTGCCATGAAGAATGATAAAATTATGGCATTTTCAGGCAAATGGATGAAGTTGGAGAATATCATGCTAAGTGAGATAAGCCAATCTCAAAAAACTAAAGGACGAATGATCTCGCTGATAAGCGGATGAGGACATGTAATGTGGGGTAGGAGGGGTTAGAGTTAGGGTTAGGGTTAGGTTTAGGGTTAGGGATAAGGAGGGTGGTAAGAATGGAGGAAGGAAGGACTGTATAGAGGGAAAAGAGGGGTGGGAGGGGTTGGGGGAAGGGAAAAAAATAACAGAATGAATCAAACAACATTGCCCTATGTAAATTTATGATTACACAAATGGTTTTCCTTGACTCCATGTACAAATAGAGAAACAACATGTATCCCACTTGTTTAAATAATAATAAATAAATAAATAAATAAATAAATAAATAAATAAAATAAATTTAAAAAATAAAAAAAGGAGTGTATTCTCCTTAGGAAAATATTGCATTTGAGGTTAATCATGTATTAAGCACTGGTTAGCTCCATCAGATAGACACACAAAATTACTCTTATTCTGAATTTTGGGAAGTTTTATTCAATCCTCATTGCTGATTAGACACTGACATCGAGAATGGTGAGCTTGTATAATAATAATAATAATAATAATAATAATAAGTTTTAAAATATAGGACAAAATTTACCAATAAAAAGTAAAACAGTTTTCTCTAAATAACTACAGTGCCTCCTATCGACTGGGAGTGTCTAGAATGCCTAAATTCCAGTTGACTCCCAGACAACAGAAGATCGGTGGAGAAAATTCCACTTGATATACCTCTTTATTACATTCTTTGGTTTTCTTCTTGATTATATTATTATCTTGAAGGAAAAAATAATTGCTAATTTCACAGTGAAATGAAATAAAGAAAAAAAATTTAAGTGCTCTGTAAGACCAAATTAATCTATTTCACTAGAGATGAGCAGTGAGAAAATTGATTATAACTTAATCTCAAACCCTCTGTAAATTCAGAGTAGGTTGTATTGTAAAAGTGGTTAGTCTTCAGTGTGACTGAGTATGGATTAAAAAGTGTTCATTTGGATCCTTAAATATAAATCACTAGGACAAGGGACACCAACAAGGTAATAGCATAAAATCCCTAGTGAAGTCAGTCAAACTCATGGAGGGTCACTGGTGTATTTGAAACAATTTATTTTTCATTCTATAGAACGTTTTCAGAAATGTTTGAGTCATACACTTTCCACTGCACATTTTTAAAATTTATTTCTACACATCTATTACATCATAGATGTTATATAAAAGATGTCATCATTTTTTTTCAGGCAAGGAGAACTTTTATAAAATGATAGCATTGAATAAAAGGAAATGAGATGCCTGTTTTTGGATAAGGGGGAAAAAATCTCATCTGGTCACAATATCTCACAATATCACCACTTTCAGGATCCCTTGGAATAGTAAATTTTTTCAACCTTCAGAGTTTTATTAGGAAGGGAACATCCCTAAGAATGTGAACGAAGAGGTAGAAGATTCTTGGTACATTTATTCATCCATTGAATAATTTTTGAGGGACTTTTGACATCAGATTTTTTTTTCAGGTGATAGAGATGCTAAAGATGGAGAAGACAAGGTCTTTGCTCACTCCAAAAATAGCAATGAAAGGCAGAAAAAAACAAAGAATTAAAATGCTAGCATAAGCTGAAAACAACTAGGGAACTTGAAGAATGCGTCACAAGAGAAGACACTTCTGAGGTGGATTTTGTACTGTAAGCAGGAACTTGTCAACAGATGCAAAAGACGTTTTAGAGGAAAGAAAATAACAAAGCCAGAAATAGTGAGATTGGGACCTCAACATAGCTTAAAGTAGAGAATATAAGGTCAAGAGATGAGGCTGGAAAAGTAGGTTGAGCTGATGTATGTTTTGCAGATCTTTTGGAACTTTAGTACGTAAAAAGACTAAGACCATTTAAACAAGAAGATTGTGTGATTTAACTTCATGTATGTTCTGTTCAATATAAAAGATGGATGAAGTGGCTGTGTGTGGGAGAACAAAAATGCTGCAGGACAGAACACCAGTTGGAAAGTCACGCAGTGATACTAGTAACAGATGACAAGGCACTGATCCATAGTTGTAGAACTAATGATGGATTGGAGAGATCAATCTTAGGAACAAAAATGTAAAATAATATTTGATTACATAAGTGACATGAAGGACAAGGAAACAAGAATAACTCCATGGTTACTAAATTAGGTTCACAGGTGAATTATAATTCCATTAACTAAAATGTGTGAATTTATTAGAGGAAAAAACATGAAAGATGGTAAGTTTCAGCTCAGAATGTGTTGAATTTGAGCTGCCTTCAGAGACTTACATGAAACAGGTGAATATGTTATATTTAGATTTAGTCAGATGAAGTGTAATTAAAGGCCCAATACTAAAGATATAATAGAATACTCTATAAGGTCAGGAAGAAAGAAAAGTATAATCCTTCAGGACAACAATTTATAAAAGGTGAGAACGGAAAGAGGTGAACATTATGGAAATTGAGACGTGATGGAAGTTAGGAGGAGAGACAAGAAAATGTCTGGTGAATGATACACAAAGCTTTGAAGAGAATAGTAGCAATACTTAACGTAAGCCCATTGGATTTGGCAATTAGTGAATAACCAAAGTACTTCTAATAGTGGTCCTGACAAATCATGCAAATGTGACGTCCATGCAGGGAAATGGACATTATTAATTAGGCAGTATAAATCATGCTGCTAGACAGATCAGATTCCTAAAGCATATATTGAGATTTCAGTAGAGTTCCTGTTGCTATATCAAGAGGTCTTGACTATAAATGCTGATGATTAATCCAGAAGAAATGGAGGAACAATTCAAAACAAAACCTTACTAATTTCCACTTAGATTCAGCTACTTCTCTCATCCTTCCTGTCTTTTAATTTACCTACCATCTTTCAGGAATCACTGTGAGGGAAGATGCCTCTGTATAATACATTTTCAAAGCTAGATGGGCCTAGAGCCAGAGAGTCATAGGTGAAATCTGAATCCCCTTAGGGTGAAAAGGATTTTAAGTCATAGGGTATCTCTTAGGACTCATACCTTGAACACTACTGTGAACATCCACAGCTCTCTTGAAGTCACACTGGCTATGAAATTTCAGTTAACTTATATGGTAGATGTAGCATTACCAGAAGCAATGGTCTTTGACTTCCTCTCTCATTCTTTCAAATCTACATACCAACTACCTCCCTTCCCCTCCATTATGCTATGGGGTCAATGCTTTATGTAGGCTGTGAATTGTAGGCACTTATATCATTCTATAGTCTGAGTAGATTGAAGTCATTACAAGAGCTCTCCTAGATGGGTTTCATTCAAACTCTCCAGCTCTTGCTTTTATTCCAATTCTTTCAGTAACTTCTAAAGCTATTCTTGATCATCTGGCTCCAATTCCCATTCATGACCTGATTGTTGATCTGCTCAAGTTTTCAGAAAAAAAGGTTTAGATTGGGGTGGGGGAATATAATGGGAAGAGAAAAGAAAAAAAAAAAAAAAAAAACACTAAAATAGGTTGTCACACAAGGGTGAAGGCCTTCTCAGATCGTTGTCCTTTGAAAGACAATGCCCTGGAAAAAAAAAAAAAAAGTAATTTTGAAGACAGAAAATGAAGAAGGTGAGGTGAAGTAGAAAGTGGGTGATAGAAAATCAAACATGGAAGTAAGAAAAATCCTTATAATTCTCCATGTGAGCTGTGTCCTTGTGATTTATATGCAATCATCCGTGATCTATCAGCTACTTGTCATCTGGGGGAGGGGACCACTGTATTTCCTTCACCTATGATGGATCTGTTTGATAATATCTCCTTCAATTTGCAGTTTCTGGAGTCCCCTATTTCACACCTGTATTCACAAAATGCATGTTAAAAAGTGAATACTTTTTTGCTCTTTATATTTATCTGCCTTTAACTTTATCTCTTTTACCTGTATTCTACCAGTGAAGGTAAACTAAACATCAGAGCCCCTTTCTAATGATAGTTTTGATGGGCAAGGTCATTACTCATTTATTTTTTTACATACATACTTTCTATATGTTGACTGCGTAATAGTATGCATGCTGTATCTATGAGTTGTCATGTCTTAGCACAATTTGATCTGAATTATATCTAAGTGCATGTAATGCAATGATGAGTCATATTACAATGTGGTTCTGCTCCAATGATACCATTTTCATAATGTGTGTATGATAAGACTATAAAGTAAGGGGCTAGGTTTTCAAGTGAGACTTATGGAAAACAGTCTTCTAACTTTATAGCCATGCTTTGTACATCAAAATGCTCATCCTAAGTGCTTTATAATTTATTGTACACTCTTTTATTTCTCCTTACTGCTGGAATGAGATAAAGAATAAACCCTACATGGTACAGACCACATATTTTCCCTTCTGGAATTTAGCATACTTTTGATATTTACTTTGTAATGACTCAAAAGGTAACAGAGTTTTCTTCAAATAGCTGTGGAATTGTTTTTAATTGCATAGTGAGTATTTAAACTACATATCAGAGCCAGGATCCCAAGACTAATTTTACTCTTTCAAAGATACAACTCACGGCTGCATTTTTTTTCCCCTTCTAAATAAAGGGATTTTTCAGAGAATGGAGACTCATAGGGAGAATCAAAACAAAAGGAGTTTTAAAATTACTGCTCATCTTCTCTCAACCGTATGGGGTGGAAAGAGGAGAATCTTTAGTTCATTGGAGAGGAAAGGTTTGGGGATTATTCCTACTTCACTGAGAGTATAATTACCACTCCTGAGAAGGCATAGATAGGCCTGTTCTTGCAACCTGAGGGTTCACAAAACATACAAAGCATAAAGTATGTCTTCTCCAATCCAGGAGGAACCACAATTCTGCCAGCAGATCTCTGCAGATCACAAAGCACCATATAGACCGGCTGTTGTCCTCCATTGAGACTGTCCTTGAGAGACAGCCATATGTGGGCTCTGCCTTTTATGAAACAAACTGGATCTGATGAAAGTTATGAAGCATCTAAAACCTGAGCTGTCTATGCACAAGTATCCCAATGCCCCTTTTAAGATGTTCTAGAGATGGAATTAGAGCCTTAGTTTATACTGCTGTACTATAACCAGGCTGCACCATACCAGCTTCAAGTTAAATTTTATGGGCTAAATGGGATCCATTGGTGATAGGAAGGGACCAAGGAAGAATCAGATATAAGAACATGCAGAACCCTAAAATATTTCCCTAGAGATGTCTATTAATAAGCAAGGGTTGAATTTAACCATAGTATCTTGAGGTTGCTAAATTTAACAAAAATTGAAGTTTCTACAGAATGAATGTCCAAGTTTTGGAGTAAGGAGCAACATGGGGGGAAAATTTGTTAGCTTCTTCCAAAACTCACTTGGTACTACAAATATACTAACCTATTCAATAATCATAACTATCTAAGAAAATAGTTGCTATTTCCATGTTGCAGAGGAGAAACACTGAATCTCTTCAACAATATCAGACATCCTCAGACCAGGTTCTGCTCTGTATATTTAAAATTAACCCACACATCATATAATCCCTTAACTCTCCAAGTCACAGTTGTTTTAAGTGTCAAAATAAAAATTCCTGCCTTATTCTTTTACAGTCTTATAATATCACAATGTGATATTTCTGAGCTTTTCATGATAATAAAACATGAGGTGAACATTAGATATCATTGTTTTAGGCATATCTCAGAGGATTTGCAGGTTTAATTCTAGCACACCACAATAAAGCAAGTGTCATGAATTTTTGGGTTTCCTAATTTATACAAGTTATTTTTACACTATACTAATAGTCCATTAAGTGTGTAATAGCATTATGCCTAAAAAAAGTACATATCTT